>NC_092372.1:3290033-8832533 GCF_030028105.1 Mobula birostris
ATAGGTTGAGTGAATTCAGCCTTTTCTCTTTGGAGCAACGGAGGATGAGAGGTGACCTGATAGAGGTGTACAAGATGATGAGAGGCATTGATCGTGTGGATAGCCAGAGGCTTTTTCCCAGGGCTGAGATGGCTAGCATGAGAGGACATAGTTTTCAGGTGGTTGGAAGTTGGTACAGAGGAGAAGTCAGGGGTAAGTTTTTTACGCAGAGAGTGGTGAGTGCGTGGAATGGGCTGCCGGCAACAGTGGTGGGAGCAGATACAATAGGGTCTTTTAAGAGACTCCTGGATAGGTACACGGAGCTTAGAAAAATAGAGGGCTATGGGTAACCAGAGGTAATTTCTAAGGTAAGGACATGTTCAGCACAGCTTTGTGGGCCGAAGGGCCTGAATTGTGCTGCAGGCTTTCTATGTTTCTAACCCCAAAGTCACCCCCTCCAGCTCTCCCCCCGCCCCCCCCCCCATACGGGAGCAGCAGCGATCAACAATCCTCCCTCCCCCCACCGGCAAAAAAAAAACAAGCATCTGCACCTTCACCAAGCACTCAAGCGTGAGCAAAGCAGTAGCAAAGGCATGGGCTTGCAGTTACCCCAAAGACTGGGTGTTACACCTGGCATTCGACATACCACAGATAGTCTCTCTGTGCTCCTTAGATGCTCATACCCCTTGCTCCCAACCTTGTACCTCTCCAAATCTCTCTTAAGTATTGCAATTGAACCCCCATCCACCACTTGCGCTGATAACTTGTTCCACGCTCTCACGACCCTCTGAGTGAAGAAGTTCCCCTTCATAGTTTTGTATGGCAAATCTCCTTTCAATGTTCTACATTCCAGGGAAGAAAGTCTTAACCTCTTCAACTGTCCCTCTGACTCAGGTCCTCAACGTGTGACAACATCCTTGTAAGTTTTCTCTGCACTCTTTCAAACTTATTTACATCTTCCCTGTTGGAAGATGACGAAAACACACAGTACTCCAAATTAGGCTTCACCAACTCTTGTTGGCGTGTGGCCAAGTGGTTAAGGCATCGGTCTAGTGATCTGAAGGTCGTGAGTTCGAGCCCCAGCCGAGGCAGCATGTTGTGTCCTTGAGCAAGGCACTTAATCACACATTGCTCTGCGACGACACTGGTGCCAAGCTGTATGGGTCCTAATGCCCTTCCCTTGGACAACATCGGTGGTGTGGAGAGGGGGAGACTTGCAGCATGGGCAACTGCTCGTCTTCCATACAACCTTGCCCAGGCCTGTGTCTTGGAAACCTTCCAAGGCGCAAATCCATGGTCTCACGAGACTAACGGATGCCTATTTAACTCCTGTTCTCAATACATTGATTTATGAAGACCATTGTGGCAAAGCTTTCTTTACCACTCTATCTACCTGTGATGCCACTTTGAAGAAATTATGAATCTGTATTTGCAGGTTCCTTTGTTATGCCACACTCCTCAGTGCCCTACCACTTACCATGTAAGACCTACTCTGGTTGGTCCCCCCAAAATACAATGCCTCACACTATATTCCATCTGCCATTTTTTAGCCCATTTTTCCAGCTGGTCCAGAGTCTGCTGCAAACTTTGATAGTCTTACTTGCTGTTCACTACTCTCCTAGTTTTGGTTTCAGCTGCAAATCTGCTGATCCATTGAATCATGTTGTCATTCAGATGATAGACAACAATGGACTCAGCACCGATCCCTGCAGGAAACTTTGAGTCACAGACCTCCAATCAGCAAGGCAACCATCCACTACCACTCTCTGGCTTCTGCCACAAAGCCGATATCTAATCCAGTTTACTTTTATCATCTTGAATGCTGAGCAACTAAACCTTCTTGACCAATCTCCCATGCGGGACCTTGTCAGAAGTCTATGTAGACAACTTCCACTGCCTAGCTTTCATCAACTTTCCTGGTAACTTCCTTGAAAAACTGTGTAAGATTGGTTCTGCATGACATACCATGCACAAAAGCAAGTTGATTATCCCTTCGCAGTCCCTCTCTGTCAAATACTTATATATCCAGTCCCTTAGAGTAACTTTCCCACCCCTGAGGTCAGGCTTGCTGGCCTATAATTTCCTGGTTTATTCTTGGGGACAGCAAACACCTCCCCCACTGTAATCTGTATGGGGTCCATGAGCTTGCTGTTGCTTTCCCTCACTTCTCTATGTCCGTCTCCCGAGTAAATGTAGATGCAAAAAATCCATTTAAGATCTGCCCTATCTCTTTTGGCTCTATGCATAGATAACCACTTTGATCTTCCAGAGGACCAATTTTGTCCCTTGCTATCCTTTTGCTCTCAATATATATAAGCCTTTAGGATTCTCCTTCACCTCGTCTGCTGGAGCAACCTCGTGTCTTCTGTGAGCCTTCCTGATTTCTTTCTCTTGCATTTCTTATACTCCATAATGTTTCAGTTGTTCCTACCTACCTATACCTGCTATGCAGGGGTGCGGTGGTAGCCGGATCGCTCTGAAATGCGTTCGGCACATCTTTAAGAGAAAAGCCAAAATAAACAAGCTAATTAATTAGGTGCCGCCCAGGGTGATTGGAGTCTCTCAGAAACTGCTGATCTCCAGGGATTTTTACGCACAGCAGACTCTGGAGTTTACAAAGAATGGTGCCAAAACCAAACAAAATCCAGCGAGTGGATTTAACAAAATGTTTTCGCTCACGCAACAGCTGCTTGCTTGATTTTTTTTTTGTTTTAGGCAACATTATTTGTAAACTCCAGAGTCTGTTGTGCATAAAAATCCCAGGAGATCAGCAGTTTCTGAGGCTACGTCCACACTACGCCGGATAATTTTGAAAACGCCGGTTTCGAGTAAAAACGACAGGCGTCCACACTAAGCGTTTTTCAAAATATCTCCATCCACATTAGGCGGATCTTCTCCTACTGGGCATGCGCAGGATACACAGAAAACAAGCGAAGTGGAAACGGTATACTTAGTGCGCGTTTGTCCAGTTACAGACTAGAGAAACTTTAAAGGAATTGCTCTTGGCTCTCGCGCAGGAGGACTTAAAACTTATAAAAAAAACAAATACTGGAGCGTATGGAGGTAACCGACAGGGAGTTCACGGACAGTATGACCCGGCTGACGACGAACATTGAAAAAACTGACTAACTCCGTTACATTAATAAAGCACCTTGTTAAATGTATAAAACGTCTGCATCAGTGTTATCTTGTATTTCCATACAATGTTACATTAGGCTGTTACACATCTATTGTCAGAGAAGTACTTGCATAAATAGGTAAACCACCTTCATACAAGCAGGACAGAAAACAGGGCGAAGTGAGTATACTTATTTATTCAGTAAGCTATGGGTCAAAGTATTTGGTGAGTACATTTCTAACCCTTCTGGCTTCAGTCTCGTCCGTCTGTTCTGAAATTGTTAGGTGGTAGCGTTCAAGAAAACAGCGAACATCTGTTCCGGCATGTCATGACAGCGTTTTTAAATAGTCAAAAAAAGCTCACTTTACAATTTAACTCTCACGCCGTTCACACCGACTGCGTGTTATAACAGCTTGCGCAGTACCAAGCAGAAGCAGAAAAAAGCATTGTTGTTGTGGTGTTGTCATGACAACGTTTTTAAATCTCTCCGTTTACCCCGTACACACTACGCCGGATATTAAGCGTTTTCAGATTTATTCACTCTGGAGAGTGTTTTCGAAAATCTCTGTTTTCGGGGGCTGAAAATGCCGGCTCAGTGTGGACGGGAGGGCAAAACGAAGAGAAAAAGCTTTGTTTTCAGAATTATCCGGCGTAGTGTGGACGTACCCTGAGATACTCAAATTACCCTGGGCAGTGCCTAATTAATTAGCTCGTTTATTTCGGCCTTTTTCTTAAAGAGGTGCTGGACGCATTTCAGAGCGATCCGGCTAGCACTAAACCCCTGCTGCTATGCACCTCCTTTTTCTTAACTGAGGCACAGTATCTCTTGGAAAGTAAGGTTCCCTAAACCTGGTATTCTTGCCTTTTATTTTGACAGGAGCATACAAACTGTACTCTCAAATTTTCCCTTTTGAAGGCTCCCACTTACCAGGGGAACTTCTTTACTCGGAGAGTGGTAGCTGTGTGGAACGAGCTTCCAGCAGAAGTGGTTGAGGCAGGTTCGATGTTGTCGTTTAAAGTTAAATTGGATAGATATATGGACAGGAAAGGAATGGAGGGTTATGGACCAAATGCAGGTCAGTGGGACTAGGTGAGAGTAGGAGTTCGGCACGGATTAGAAGGGCTGAGATGGCCTGCTTCTGCGCTGTAATGGTTATATGGTTAAGGAAACCTTTGCCAGAAAACAACCCGTCACAGTCCACACTTTGTGATCTTTTGTGATACCATTAAAATTGTTGTTTCTCCAATTTAGAATCTTAAACTGAGGACTAGACCCATCCTTTTTCATAATTACTTTGAAATGAATAAATTATGATCACTAGATGCAAAGTGTTTCCCTACACAAACTTCTTGCACCTGCCAAGTCTCATTCACGAATAGGAGAACAAATATTGCACTCTCTGTAGTTGGGAGTTCTATGCAACACACATAAAAGTTGCTGGTGAATGCAGCAGGCCAGGCAGCATCTCTAGGAAGAGGTGCAGTCGACGTTTCAGGCTGAGACCCTTCATCAGGACTAACAAAGGGTCTCGGCCTGAAACGTCGACTGCACCTCTTCCTAGAGATGCTGCCTGGCCTGCTGCGTTCACCAGCAACTTTTATGTGTGTTGCTTGAATTTCCAGCATCTGCAGAATTCCTGTTGTTTGGGAGTTCTATGTACTGATTAATGGAACTTTCTTGAACACATTTGACAAACTCTGTTCCATCCAGTTCTTTTACAGTATGGGAGTCCCAGTCAATAAGTGGAAAGTTAAAATCACCGACTAGGATACTTCCCTGGCCCCCACCGCTTTATTTTCACCATGGATGTCCAGTCCCTATATACTTCCATCCCCCATCAGGAAGGTCTCAAAGCTCTACGCTTTTTTGGATTCCAGACCTAATCAGTTCCCCTCTACCACCACTCTGCTCCGTCTAGTGGAATTAGTCCTTACTCTTAATAATTTCTCTTTTGGCTCCTCCCACTTCCTCCAAACTAAAGGTGTAGCTATGGGCACCCGTATGGGCCCTAGCTATGCCTGCCTTTTTGTTGGCTTTGTGGAACAGTCTATGTTCCAAACCTATTCTGGTATCTGTTCCCTACTTTTCCTTCGCTACAATCGATGACTGCATTGGCGCTGCTTCCTGCACGCATGCAGAACTCGTTGACTTCATTAACTTTGCCTCCAACTTTCACCCTGCCCTCAAGTTTACCTGGTCCATTTCTGACACCTCCCTCCCCTTTCTAGATCTTTCTGTCTCTATCTCTGGAGACAGCTTATCTACTGATGTCTACTATAAGCCTACTGGCTCTCACAGCTATCTGGACTATTCCTCTTCTCACCCTGTCTCTTGCAAAAATGCCATCCCCTTCTCGCAATTCCTCCGTCTCCGCCGCATCTGCTCTCATGATGAGGCTTTTCATTCCAGGATGAGGGAGATGTCCTCCTTTTTTAAAGAAAGGGGCTTCCCTTCCTCCGCCATCAACTCTGCTCTCAAACGCATCTCCCCCATTTCACGCACATCTGCTCTCATTCCATCCTCCCACCACCCCACTAGGAATAGGGTTCCCCTGGTCCTCACCTACCACCCCACCAGCCTCCAGATCCAACATGTAATTCTCCATAACTTCCGCCACCCCCAATGGAATCCCACCACTAAACATATCTTTCCCTCCCCTCCCCCCCCCCCCGGCTTTCCACAGGGATCGCTCCCTATGCAGCTCCCTTGTCCATTCCTCCCCCCCATCCCTCCCCACCGATCTCCCTCCTGGCACTTATCCTTGTAAGCAGAACAAGTGCTACACATGCCCTTACACTTCCTCCCTCACCACCATTCAGGGCCCCAGACAGTCCTTCCAGCGGAGGCGACACTTCACCTGTGAGTCGGCTGGGGTGATATACTGTGTCCATTGCTCCCGATGTGGCCTTTTATATATTGGCGAGACCCGACGCAGACTGGGAGATCATTTTGCTGAACACCTACGCTCTGTCCGCCAGAGAAAGCAGGATCTCCCAGTGGCCACACATTTTAATTCCATGTCCCATTCCCATTCTGATATGTCTATCCACGGCCTCCTCTACTGTAAAGATGAAGCCACACTCAGGTTGGAGGAACAACACCTTATATTCCGTCTGGGTAGCCTCCAACCTGATGGCATGAACATTGACTTCTCAAACTTCCGCTAATGCCCCACCTCCCCTCCGTATCCCATGCGTTATTTATTTATATACATGCATTCTTTCTCTCTCTCCTTTTTCTCCCTCTGACTATACCCCTTACCCATCCTCTGGGCTTTCGCCCCCCCCCTTCCCCCTTTTCCCTTCTCCCTGGGCCTCCTGTCCCATGATCCTCTCATATCCCTTTTGCCAATCACCTGTCCAGCTCTTGGCTCCATCCCTCCCCCTCCTGTCTTCTCCTATCATTTTGGATCTCCCCCTCCCCCTCCCACTTTCAAATCTCTTACTCACTCTTCCTTCAGTTAGTCCTGACGAAGGGTCTCGGCCTGAAACGTCGACTGCACCTCTTCCTACAGATGCTGCCTGGCCTGCTGCGTTCACCAGCAACTTTGATGTGTGTTGCTTGAACAACCTTATGTTTTGACTAACATCTGATGTGAAAAGTTAAAATAGCTAAAGGAACATGTCCCAGTAAATGCCAGCAATGGGAAGGATAAAATCAAATTATAAAATATTACAGTTGATGTACTGTTTCAAAATGTTGTCTGTAGAAGGATGCAGAGGGTTTGTTTAATGAGCTGTTCCCTGTCTGGTTCCAGGTGAGCATCTGTCTGGAGTGTAACAGCAGTAAACTGCGAGGACTGAAGAGAAAGTGGATTCGATGTTCAGCGCAGGCCACTGTTCTGCACCTGAAGAAGTTTATTGCCAAAAAACTCAACTTAACATCATTTAATGAGGTAATATTGGAAAATAAAAATAAATTTTAGGGCTTTGGTCGCAAATCCATTTGAGAAAAATAATTATTTTACCATATTAAAGCAGTTTTGGACTGTCACAGACTTTATAACCAGTTATTCCGAGCATTAGTGAGTTACAGTATACAAAATGACAGTGTGATGTTCATCTGTTCACTCTGATCTTGCTCAGTTTCAGCTCATCAGTGCTTTTTTCACCATGTTTCATCTTGTGATGCTCTTTCTTCCTATTCCCTCCTCTAACACTCCCCCAACCACACCCCCGTCCTCACCGTCCCCTTCATACCCTGCCCCTCATCCTCACCCTGGCCAGCCCCATCACTGTGCCCTCGTCCGCCCCCAGCCTCACATCTCCCCTCATACCCTCCCCCTCATCTTAATCCCTCACCATCTCACCCTCTGCCCTACCCAATACCCCCTGGCCCGCCCCCCCCCATCTACACTGTAGCTCCCACCCCACCTCCCCGTCTTGCTCTAAATTATGATTCTGTAACCATAGATCGATCATTATTTCCACCCTCCAAGCAGGCATGTTTTCCGAGTGGTCTCTGTAGCCCCACCTTCAACCCATACAATAAAGAGTGCAGTTTTGGATTGTACATTCAGAGAGCTCTGCTTAAATTTAATTACCTGGAATCAAAAGAAAATTTCTCCAGTAATATTTTGCACAAAGGACAGTGATTGTAGTTTGTGGAGATCAGTCTTTCTGACCTCAGGAGACTGACACTCCTACTCAACAGGTTTTCCAGCTTTTCTGTGTCTTACTTTTAAAGCAATGCATACTTAACACCAGACAAAGTTTAAAATTGTTAGTACCTGAGTCTTCACCAACAAACAATCAGTTAGTCAGGTGGGTGTAATTGGGTGTTACTATCTTGTATCGCTGAATTAAAAACAACTGTGCTTATCCTCATCCCACTGAATGCGTTTCTGACGTTAGCACCCAGTTGGACTTGCAATCCTCTCCTGTCCTTTCCTGCAGTGGGCAGGGTTTGACAACAAAGTCTTTTGTACTCTGACATGTTATGCTGTCGTGACTCCTCTTCATTACCCCACAGTTGGATATTCTATGCAATGAAGAAATCCTCGGAAAGGATCATACTTTGAAATTTGTCGTTGTCACTCGATGGAGATTTAAGGTAAACAGCAATTCTGTTGCCTTTTGGAATCATTAATCCACTCTGTATTTTAAATTTTGGAAAGATTTCCAGTCAGTTGTCCATTGATTCTTTATTATTGATGAGAGTGTATTGTATCTGACAAACCCCGTGGCCTGTTGAGGTGGTACAATCTGACATTTGTCTCATTTGATTGGTGCCATGTTCTACAGAATTTACAGCCATGGCCCAAGGACTTTCTGTAACCATCTATGACTTTATCCTCATCATGACATATCAGAGCATTGAGCCAAGATTGGTCCCAGGGTTTTTAAAATTTTATTTAGTGATATGGTATGGAATAGGCCTTTTTGGCCTTCCGAGCTGCACTACCCCAGCAAACCCCAACAAACCAGGTTAACCTTAACCTAATTATGGGACAATTTACGATAACTAATTAACCTACCTGGTACATCTTTGGAATGTGGGAGGAACTGATGCATTCCAAGGGGAGGACATACAGACTCCTAACAGATGGCACCAGAATTTAACTCAGACTCCAGAAGGCCCAAATTGTTTTGCTTTGCACGAACCACTATGCTACAGCTTTAATACTTCAGGGTGGGAAGTATTCATGTAACATTCAATGTGACCAATAGCGGATATTGGGCTGAATTTCCAACTTCATTGGTTCTGGAATCCCGGGAGATATACAGACAGCATTGTAACAGGTGCTACAGAAATGCGAACGTTGCGTTTCCCATATGGAGACAAAGGGCTGAATATGGAAAGGCCTGGATAGAGTGGATGTGGAGAAGATGATTCCTATAATGGGGGAGTTGAGATCGAGAGGCACAGCCTCAGGATAAAAGGAAGTATTAGAACAGAGATGAGGAGGAGTTCCTTTAGCTAGAGGGTGGTGAATCTGTGGAATTAATTGCCACAGGTGGCTGTGGAGGCCAAATCACTGCGTATATTTAAGGTGGACGCTGATAGGTTCTTGATTAGTCAGGGCATCAAAGATTACAGGGAGAAGTCAAGGGCAGTCAAAGCTATTGTTACAACCGTGGCGAACAAGGGAAGTCAAACCTATTGTAAAAGCAAAGGAAAGGGCATACAACAAAGCAAAAATTCGTGGGAAGGTAGAGGATTGGGAAGTTTTTAAAAACCTACAGAGAGCAACTTAAAGAATCATTAGAAGGGAAAAGATGAAATATGAAGGCAAGCTAGCAAATAATATCAAAGTGGAAACTAAAAGTTTTTTCAAGTATGTTAAAAGTAAAAGAGAAATGATAGTGGATATAGGACTGCGAGAAAATGAGGCAGGAGAAATAATAACAGGGACAAGGAGATGACTGATGAACTAAATGAGTATTTTGCATCAGTCTTCACTGTGGAAGACTCTAGCAATGTGCCTGATGTTGTAGTGTGTGAAGGAAGGGAAGTGGGTGCAGTTACTATTACAAAGGAGAAGGTGCTCAAAAAGTTGAAAAACCTAAAGGTACGTAAGTCAATTGATCAGCACCCTAGGGTTCTGAAAGAGGAAGTGTTAGAGATTGTGGTGGCATTAGAAATTATCTTTCAAAAGTTATTGGACTCTGGCATGGTGCCAGAGGACTGAAAAATTGCAAGTGTTACTCCACTTTTTAAGGAATGAGGAAGGCAGCAGACAAGGAATTATAGACCAGTTCGCCTGACCTCAGTGGTTGGGAAGATGTTAGGGTCAATTGTTAAGGATGAGGTGATGGAGTACTTGGTGACACAGGACAAGATAGGACAAAGTCAGCATGGTTTCCTTCAGGGAAAATACAGCCTGATGAACCTGTTGGAATTCTTTGAAGAGATTTCAAGTAGGATAGATAAAGGGGATGCAGTGGACGTTGTGTATTTGGAATTTCAGAAGGCCTTTGACAAATGCCACACATGAGGCTGCTTACCAAGTTAAGAGCCTATGGGTATTACAGGAAAGTTACTAACATGGTTAGAACATTGGCTGATTGGTAGGAGGCAGCGAGTAGGTATAAAAGGATCCTTTTCTGGTTGGCTGCCAGTGACTAGTAGCGTTCCACAGGGGTCGGTGTTGGGACCACTTCTTTTTAGGTTGTATAAAAATGATTTAGATGATGGAATAGATAGCTTTGTTGCCAAGTTTGCAGATGATACGAAGATAGGTGGAGGGGCAGGTAGTGTTGAGGAAACAGGTAGGATACAGAAGGACTTAGACAGATTAGGGGAATGGGCAAGAAAGTGGCAAATGAAATACAATGTTGGAAAATGCATGGTCATGCACTTTGGCAGTAGTGTGGACTATTTTCTAAATGGGGAGAAAATCCAAAAACTTGGGAGTCCTTGTGCAGAACACCCTGAGGTTAACTTGCAGGTTCGTTTGGTAGTGAGGAAGGCAAATGCAATGTTAGCATTCATTTCAAGTGGTCTAGAATACAAGAGCAGGGATGTGATGCTGAGGCTTTATAAGGCACTGGTGAGGCCTCACCTTGAGTATTGTGAACAGTTTTGGGCCCCTCATCTTAGAAAAGATGTGCTGGCATTGGAGAGGGTCCAGAGGAGGTTCACAAGGATGATTCTAGAAATTAAAGGGTTATCATACGAGGAACGTTTAATGGCTCTGGGTCTGTACTCCCTTGAATTCAGAAGGATGAGCGGGGGAATCCCATTGAAACTTTTCGAATGTTGAAAGGCCCAGACAGAGTAGATGTGGAAAGGATGTTTCCCATGGTGGGAGAGTTTAGGACAAGAGGGCACAGCCTCTGGATAGAGGGGCGCCCTTTCAAAACAGAGATGTGGAGAAATTTCTTTAGCCAAAGGGTGGTGAATTTGTGGAATTTGTCACCACATGCAGCTGTGGAGGCCAGGTCATTGAGTGTATTTAAAGGCAGAGATCGATAGATTCTTGATTGGACATGGCATCAAAGGTTACAGGGAGAAGGCTGGTAATTGGGGTTGAGGAGGAGATGGAAAAAAATGATCAGCCATGATTGAATGGAGGAGCAGACTCGATGGGCCAAATGACTTAACTCTGCTGCTGTATCTTATGGTCTAAGTCAGGAGAATGGAGCTGAGAGGGATAATAAATCAGCTGTTATGGAATGGTGGTGCAAACCCAATGGGCCAAATGGCCTAATTCTGCTCCTGTGTCTTATGGTCTTGTATCCAATTCTTATTCCTTGCTTGTAGATGGGTTTAATGCAGTGAGATAACGAGATGGAAAATTTTACAAGCTATGGAGTGATTTCTGCTCTGTCTCTCTTGTCATTCCTGTCGCAGAGAATAAATTCAAAGGGGGAGCTTACTGGAGTGGGGAGCAAAGTCAGCTGAGGTGGTGAGGATAGAAATGAGGCAGTGAGTGACAATCTCAGTAGAGTGACAGATAGATCTCGGGGTCAACACAGACAAAATGCTGGAAGAACTCAGCAGATCAGGCAGCATCTGTGGAAATGAATAAGCAGTCGACATTTTGAGCCATCGCCCTTCAGGTCTGGAAAGAAAGTGGGAAGAGGTCAGAACAAGAAGGTGAACAAGCTGGCAGGTGATAAGTGAGGCCAGGTGAGGGTGAAGGTGGGTGGGGAAGGTGGGATGAAGTATCAAATTGAAAGGGGTTCTTGGGATCAGTGGTACTGTTTTCATCATCGCCAAAAATATCAGGCAAATTGACAGTAGCAATCTGGTTTAAGTCACAGAGTGCTAAACTTAAACATGCCAGGTTTATGGAGGCAGAAGGTATAGGTCAATATTTTGGGTTGAGTTCAATTATTATCCAACCATACACATGAATACAGCCAAAGAAAACTGTGTTCCTCTAACCCAATGTCAAAACACAGTACCAATAGTCATAGATGGCACGTGGCACATAAACCCATATAATTATGGTAGAAAAGCATACAGTTACAAAATAAAAAATAATACAAATAATAATATAGCCTAAGTCAAATTAAAATCAAATCAAGTTGAAGTTTAATTATCATTCAACCATACATGAGTACAGCCCAACAAAACAGTGTTCCTCTGGGGCCAAGGTGCCAAACATACACACAACATTCAAAATAGCGAGCAAAAAAAAAGTCATACAAAAAAATAAGTCATACAAAAGTTCAATTCTGACACCATCTGTAAGCAGTTTGTAAGTCCTCCCGTGACCAGTGTGGGTTTTCTCAGGGTACTTACATTCCTGCCACAGTCCAAAGTCGTGCCAGGTTACTTGGTCATTGTATATTGACCCGTGAATAGGCTAGGATTAAATAGCTGGGCTGGAAGGCCTGTTCTGTGGTGTATCTCTAAATCATTACATAAATATGAACTGAAGTAGGGGAGGGAGAGGAGATGCACACCTTCAAATAAAGGAGAGATGATAAAATGGGGACGAGTTGGGGCTGGGGGAATAGAGCATTAAATAGAGGGGTAGGATAAAACTGCAGAAAGAGACAGTAGAAAGATTGAAAACTCTGTGCTCTAACAGCTCAAAATGGATATAGCTCGCCAGAGCTGAGGTGATTTGATTTATTGCTGGCTCATAATCTGATACATGGGCCAAAGACATTTCAGAACAGCAGCGTTTAATTTCTGCACAGAAAGAACATTGAAATTATTTGGGAAGACCCTTTATTAAAGTTATGAAATGTGATTTATGCTATATAACACTTGATATACCTCTCTCTCTTTTCGAAGAAATCGCCACTTCTGCTACATTACAGGCCAAAAATGGACCTACTATGACATCAAGTTTTATTGCCAGCTGAACTTGATAAGGTGCAACCTTTGCAGAGACTGTCACCCAGCACCCAGACAATGCATCACTGGATCTAGCATGTGGCACACACCAGCAAAATGCACATACCAGATCAGAGGTCCTGCTCAACTGGGACTGACTCAACAACAGCCTGCTTCTGTGCTCTCTCCTAACGTTGTGTTGGAAACGCTCATGTTTAAGTGGGTTTACGTCATAATATTATTATGAAAGGATCAAATGAAATTGCACCAAGACACTTTTTTATACCTGGTTTCTAAAGACAATGCAGTGTGCTGAATTTGATGTGTTAGGCGGCTTTGTTGTGGGCACAAGAAGTCTTTTCTAGTTTACATTTTGACCTTTGCTTTAGCAGCTCTGTGATTTGGAAATGTTTTAATGATGCAGTTTATTAAGCTGTGGGTTACTTTGGCTTTCTTATTTAAAGGACCTTTGGAATAATTTTTGTAGTTTCAACTCAAAAATTGTGGACTGAAGTTGGTAGATTTTTAAAAAAAATCTAATTGTGTGAAATTGCCCTGTTCACTGTTTGAACAATATTAACCCATGAGTTTGTGACTTTATGAAACACAGAGTCCACATTTTTCAGATAATTCTGCTTCTAGGTGCAGATTCAAGGTGATATTTAACCCTTGTTTCAAAATTAATCTTTTTTTTACAATGCCAATGTTCCAGTTTTGGGGAACTACATTATAGCATTATATAATGCACTACTCCCTGTCTGTTTCCTGGCCTTGAAGCTGTAGAATTGGCAGCATTCAGTATGAGCACTGGTGAGAAACGTACTCCAGCATCTGGTGGAATCTAATTTGCCTCTGCAATTGCTTACAGCCATTCCTATTCAGTCCTAACAGATTAGTCCCATTCATGGTCACATGTCCCATCAGCTATATTGCTGAATAAATATTAAATGGCCTATTTAAATTGTTTAATGAAAGATTTCTGTGGGATTTCCAAGTCTTTCGGTGAGATAGGTTGGTAGATAGTTAAAATTATCATTGTTTTTATTGTCTGTTTGCAATGACCATATATCTTCCATTGGGATGTCCACCACTCTCCAAAAGGATTTTCTCAGGAGAGATGGTATCTGCCCGTTACATCCATATTATTTTGAGACACTGTAAGAAAAGGATTTGGTGTTCACCTGTGTTAGGAGATGAAACTGTTGCTCCCGGTGCTTTGATACAAACACTATTCATATGCCAGTTGGGAACAGTGGAAGACCTTGGCTGTGGGAGAGAATATCTGATGGCATTAGTGAGGGTTTATCCTATATTATTAATGGCACATTCTGAAGGATTATATATTTATTGCAAATTATATTATAATTATGTGTTTTAGTTCTTGGTATGTGGTGGGTTTTGTTTTGCACTGTGTACCAGGTTTCTAAGGTAAGCAGCCTCCTTTCTAAAAGGTAGTATAGCATTAGAGTTGTGCATTCATATACCAGGGCAGAGTTATGCTTGTACAGTGTGCTTGTAAATATTTTACTGTGTATAACATGTTGATATGGAATGTCTGACCATTGCAACTGTGTACAGTGACTCACAAAGTACTATTTTTGGCAGCGATAATTAACATTTTTAATCTAGGCAGCAAGAAAATTAACAAAATTACAGCGTCTATAATTTTTATGACAGATTAAATTAAATATTATTTCAAAACTGTATACATGTTTTAAGGGATCTCACAAGGAGGTTTTAAAAAGTTTGGTTACGTGGCTTGAAGACAAAATGTTCTCTAATTTTCTTGTCGAGCAAACACTGAAGGACACTGCACTAACAGAATGAACAGGCTTTTCTGTAGACATGGTTCAGTGTTGCTGTAAACAGAACCTGTAGGACAATAAAGAAACTTGCACAATGGAATACTCATTTATGCTCACCATCCTTTTCACAAATTTCATAATTACCAAATAGTCAAAACTGATTCCACTTTAAAGTTGTTTGGACGCCCATTTTAGTAGATAGATAGCTGTCTGTTTCATTTTGAAATCTACAAATAAATTGGAGTTTCTTTACATTTTAGTAACTTTAGCTGATTTCGACGCCACGGTAGCATAGCAATTAATGCGAGGTTATTCAGCTCTGGGCATCGGGGTTTGGAGTTCAGTTCTGGTATCCTTTGTAAACAAGTTTGGATACTTCCCCTAACTGCATGGGTTTCCTCTGGCCCTCCAGTTCTCTCTCTCAGTCCAAAGACGTACTGGTCAGTGTAATTGTCCTGTGATTAGGCCAGGGTGAAACTGGTGGTTTCTGGCTGGTGAGGCTCGGAGGGCTGGAAGGGTCTCTTCCACACTGTCTATCTAAATTTAAGAAAATAAATAAATGTTTGGTGAATGTTACAGAACATTGCAAAGGGGCACTGAAATGTATTGGGTAGCAGGAGCCAGGCATGGTCTGGTAGAATTCAGAACTGTTCCTCCACTGTCACTGTATTTCTTGTCCATGACCACAGCTAATTGAAACTATGTCTTCCGTGTAAAATCTGCACAAAGTATATGCGCCTTATGCCTGAGATTGATATTTATTTAAAGTGTCTCATTGGCCATAAAGCCAAGAAATTTTAATATGAACTCATTTAGTGACAGTGCAGTCTTTCCCATCAGCCCTAGCATTTCACTTCACGTGTTCATTCTGTCGGTGCTCTTTCCTTCAGTCACAGAGCACTACAGCATAGAAACAGGTCCTTCAGGCCATCTAGTCTGTGCCAAACCATTCGATGTCTCTTCTGCAGCTTTCCTGAGAAGAAGCTGGACTCGGTGAAAATCCCTCCCCCTGTTCTGGATACTTACTGGAGATAACATTTATTAATTGAACGGGTTTGGCTGCTATTCCAACAGCTGTTTCACTGTTACAGCTTGTTTGACCATCGTAGAGAACACTGAATCAGCCACGTAATCACGCTGGGATTTGTTGAAACTCTGGGTTGGTGGTCAGCTCAGGGCCACGGAACTCGGTGCTAATATGCATTTCATTACCAGAGGTATTAAATTCAGAGTGGTGGGGCTTAAACGTACCTGTGTCATTTTACTCTACACCATCTTCCAGAATCCTTTTCTGTCAGATTTACAAAGCACTGGTTGTAGTCTGGTTTGTTGAGTGTTTAACACAAAAGCTGCTTCTGTTGCTTCATTACCTGCATTGGCTTTTGGAAGAATGGTGACAGTGCAGAGTTGGACTGGTATGGGCAGCTTTAGAGTATACAACAGAATGCATGTTGCTGAGGATGAAATACTTTTCTGCACCACAGGTAGGAAAGCTATGGAGATTGCATTTTAGTACGTTGGGTTTGTATTATTATTCATTTCTTTGCAGAACAAAAAAAAGCCAAGATAGTTTACTGTATCAGTGTGAAAAACTACAGCAGACACATCGTTTCATTTTAATGAACTCTTGCATAGATTTAACTGGTATCATTGAACAAGTCAGACAAAAGATATGAGTGCCTTTTACAAAATCTTGTCCATCTATAGACGTTGTAGTGAATGGTCCTTTTGACGTATTTCCAATAACCAATCAGTGGTTAATGAAGATCACAGTATATGGATGCCACAAGTTTTAGTGGGGAGGTTTTCCTGTCCTGAGAAGAGCTGTGTGAAATGTATCATTTCAAACTGTTTTAAGTAAGAAAGCCAAAGTGAAGTGAAGATGACAAAGCTGAGGAAGCCAGCATTTGGAATTTTTGATTTTCAATGCTGACATAATGTTTGGTGTAACAGTCCAAAACTACGTTCGTTAAGACTGTGAAGGTAGGTATTGATTTTGAGTTCTCTTTTGTTAATGCTACTGGATGAGTGAACAATTTAGATGGGACTTGTTCAGAATGAGAATATTTTAAATCTTATATATTTGCTCCTCATCTGTTGTTCAAATGGGAGTACTATGTGACATTAGATGAAGGTAGTCTGAACTGTTTGCTCATCCTGTTTACCTGTTATGTTGTTTTTGATACGGAAAGCATAATGTCTCTGTATGGATCTCTCTATGTGGTATCAAAACCGTATTATGTATACCACCTGTTACTTCAACATGAATCAGTGCTTTTCAAAGGTAATATTGTAAGTGGGCCTTTAAAAACAGTTGGCTGGGTCTGAGAATTATTATATACTTTAACTTTATTTTCTGTTGAGCTTTGCATCTATGATCTGCTTCATTGTCATAGTAACACCAGAGCAAGTGAACTTGCAATAAGCTTTGCAACCAATTTAACCTGAATTACTGGGTACATTTTTAAACTCTCTGGTACAGTGAGGTATTTCTGTGGGATTAGGCACAATAATTACAGCTGCAGTTTGCATTAGGAACTGAGTTAATGTTTTTATTGCTTTAATCTTTGCAATAATTCCCTCATGGTTGGCAATGTCCATGTTTCACACCTATTTTGACTTAAATCTTTAAAAACCTCTCTTTTAATGTTAAGGGAATATAGTGTGTATTCTCAGCAAATGGTGGGTAGGGAAATGTAGTTGAGTGCTTACAGGACCATAAGACTGCCCATCTTGTTTAGTGAGGTTGTGGCTGATGTGTGTTCAAGCTATATATCAACCTTTATCTAACATAAACTTTATTAACATAATCTTTCAATCTCAGATTTGAAATTAAAAATAATGTATCATCAGTTGTGATTGATAATTGAGTTCAAGTTCATTTTATTGTGTATACAGCCAAACGATTGAAACAATGTTCCGCTGGACCAAGGTGAACATAGTACATGTAGCTCACACAACACATAAAGTTTTATTTCCGCCAATAAATTAACAAATAATAAGGTGCATATACGATACCAGTTAAGTCTAATTCTACTGGTGCTTCATACTTGAAGCTCCTGTCTTCACTGTAGCTTAAATATAAAATTGTTTTCTTGCTTTGCTGTTGAATGGGTTCATTCTAATTTTCGACCCTGTGCTTCAGTCATAGACTCCCCAATCAACAGAGGTAGTCTCTTTGCCAATGGTACCATTTGCTATATTGAATGATATCATCCTTTATCTTTCTAAAGTTTAGGGAACTTGTCCTTTATTTTGGTTATTTTTAAATTTAACTTTTGGCATTGGGAAGTTATTCTGGTAAATTTGTACTGCAGACCTCAAAAGCCAATACATTGTTAAAGGGTGCTATCCGGAACTGCTTATAACACTCTGGCTGAGGTCTAACCAGGATTTTAATTGGCACTGATATGGTGTTTCTCCTATATTTCTGTGACATTTTAATGATCCCCTCTGTGAACTTCCGTCTCTTTGGACCTTCTGTCTCTTTTAGCCTTGCACTGTTTAGAAATTTCTCACTGGTCCAAGGAGAATGAGCTGCTCTGTAACCTATAGTGTTAATGCTATTATTTGCACTATTTACAGTCTTGGCTTCCTCTCTTTCCATCGAAGCCATTACCAAAAACAGAGAAGAGTTGTTTTACAGGCCACTGCCTGTATTGCATTTGCTTGTTATCTTGCCACGTCCTTAACCTGACCAGTAATGTATTTGATTCCAACGCTGAAGCTTTTGCATTGGTTAACTTTGCAATGATATTTCTCTGTTCACTACTTCAGGGAATTGGATCAGCTTTTGGGACATGACCATCCTTCACAAATCCACTCTGGCTGTCATTCACCGCCCCTATGTTCAATCACTTACTCCATCCAGAGCTCAATTCCCTGGCTACAGATGATATACAATTCCCTGCTCTCTTAAATAATGAAGCAATCTGCACAATTCTTCCAGTTTATAGGAAAAATTCCCAAATCAAAGAAAATACAGATTTCTGTTGGATTCTGAAAGGTTCTAGCCTGGGTTGGAACCTGCTTGGTCCTGGTGATTTGTTGCTCGTTATTATATTAACATTGATTTCTTTATGCATAACTTTTTGTGAGCCTCTGCCCAGCTGAGATTGATTTTTTTTTGTTTCCTTGGGGTTATCTTCCTCTGTTGTAAATACTGATGCAAAGTATTTTCATTCAACATTTGCCCTTTCTTCTTGCCTAGACATTATTTTCATGAAATTTTTTTAGTAATAATGTTATTCATACTGGCAAAATTTTCATGTATGTTATTGATGGGTGGATAACCTGTTTAAATCCTGTGTAATTCTAGCATTCTAGTTGTGGGAATCTATCTGTTTGCTTCCAAGAATCTCGGCATTTAAAGGGGAAAATGGAACGATAGCTACAGTTCTATTTTCTGTGCACCGTATTTTCAGCCTGATTTCAAAGCTTGTATGTATTGTATAAATGCAGTGCTTATAGATCAACCTGTAGTGTTGAGTGAGCGTGTTCTTGGAGAAAGATTATTTTACACCTCCTGTCATGAATGATTTCTTGTGGAATTCTGCTTCAGCGGGGCTGAGTGAAAATGCAATTCACGCTGTGAATGCTGAGGGAATGAAAGCGTGCTCTTGTGCAAAAAACTATCACTGGGCACTATATGAATACAAAAACAGTCCAAATTCACAGTGTATCTGTCTGACTTTCAACAGGATGGTAATTGTTGGGGTGAGGGCGTCAGTCAGGGAGTGAACACAGTGAGTTGTCCTCAAAGTGCTATCTTGCACCTGTAATTCATAGCACAGGATATTAAAGCATAGAGATCGTTTGGTCCATCGAGTCTGTTCCAGTTCAATGCAAGAAGTATCACCATTCCCACCAGCACAATAGCCCAGCCCATAGCCCTGTGAGTTCTTGCCTTCCCCGGAATCATCCAGTTCCCTTTTCAGACCTGATCCTTCCCTTGATCGGCCCTTTCTATACCCTGTTGTAACCCCTTCAGAACTTGCTCTGAAAACAATCCCAGCTTTTCTAGTCTTTCCATCATCCAGAAATATTTGAATAGATCTCTCTTCAAAGTCTTGGCATCTCTATCAACAAGCAACAGACACAAAATGCTGGATGAACTCAGCAGGCCAGGCAGCATCTATAGAAAAAGAAGTACAGTCAAAGTTTTGAGCTGACACCCTTCGGCAGGACTGGAGAAAAAAAAGCTGAGGAGTAGATTTTAAAGTTGGGGGGAGGGAAAAGAGAAACACAAGGTGATAGGTGAAACCTGGAGGGGAGGGATGAAGTAAACTGGGAAGTTGATTGGTGAAAGAGACAGAAGGCCATGGAAGAACGAAAAGTGGGGAGGAGCCCCAGAGGGAGGTGATGGGTGGGCAATGAGATAAGGTGAGAGGGGGTGAAGGAGGGGTGTTGGGGGGCATTACCAGAAGTTAGAGAAATCGATGTTCATGCCATCAGGTTGGATGCTACCCAAACGGAATATAAGATGTTGTTCCTCCAACTTAAATGTGGCCTCATCACGACAGTGGAGGAGGCCATGAATGGACATATTGGAATGGAAATGGGAAATGAAATTTCTGCTTTCCACAGGGATTGCTCCCTACGTAGCACCCTCATCCTTTTGTCCCCTCCCCACTGATCTCCCTCCTGCCACTTATCCTTGCAAGCAGAACAAGTGCGACACCTGTCCCTACACCTCCTCCCTCACTACCATCCAGGGCCCCAAGTGTCTTCCAGGTGAGACCACACTTCACCTGTGAGTCTTCTGGGGTCATATACTGTGTTGGGTGCTCCTGGCGTGGCCTCCTGTATATCATTGAGACCTGATGTAGATTGGGAGACCGCTTTGCTGAGCACCCACCAGAAAACGTGAGGTCTCTCAGTCGCCACCCATTTTAATTCTGCTTCCCATTCCCATTCCAATATGTCCAGCCATGGCCTCCTCCACTGTCGTGATGAGGCCACATTTAGGTTGAAGGAACGACACCTTATATTCCGTTTGGGTAGCCTCCAACCTGATGGCATGAACGTTGACTTCTCTAACTTTCGGTAATGCCCCGCAACACCCCTCCTTCACCCCCTCTCACCTTATCTCCTTGCCCACCCATCACCTCCCTCTGGGCTGCCCCCCTTCCTTTCTTCCATGGCTTCTGTCTCTTTCACCAATCAATTGCGCAGCTCTTTATTTCATCCCTCCTCCTCCAGGTTTCACCTTGTGTTTCTCTCTTCCCTCCCCCACCTTCAAAATTACTCCTCAGCTTTTTTTCTCCAGTTCTCTGAAGGGTTTCGGCCTGAAACATCGACTACTTTTTTCCTTAGATACTGCTTGGCCTGCTGAGTTCCTCCAGCGTTCTGTGTGTGTTGCTTGGATTTCCAGCATCTGCAGATTTCCTCTTGTTTGTGAGTTTGTGATTGCATCTCTCTCTATGGAACCTAGTGGATATCTGGCAGAATAACAGGCAGGAATGAGCTGAATAGGCCGAATGGCCTGTTTTTGTGCTGGAGTGTTGTTAGACTTTATTAGCCACCCTCCGTCCTTCTAGTATCTCACCTGTGGCTAGCATGATACACACATCTCCTCCATGTCCCTGTCATTCTTTCCCTGTCTTTTTGCAGAGTGCTAACATATGCTTGGTCGGGCCCTAGGTATTCATCCATCTCTATGTAGTTTAAAATCTCCAGCATCCCCTGATCCCCTGTTTGTAATGTAGGAACGTCTTAACACACACACACACACACACACACACACACACACACACACACACACACACACACACAGACAGACACAGACGCACACACAGACACACACACGCGCGTGCAGACACACACGCACACGCGCACACAGACACAGACACACACGCACACGCGCACACAGACACAGACACACACACACACACACACACACACACAGACGCACACACAGACACACACGCGCGTGCAGACACAGACACACGCACACGCAGACACAGACACACACGCACACGCGCACACAGACACAGACACACACACACAGACACACACACACACACATACCACAAAGCTGGAGGAACACAGCAGGTCAGGCAGCATCTGTGAAAGAGAAGAAACAATCAACATTTTGGGCCGAGACCCTTCATCAAGACATTGAGACTCCGCCCAAAGCACTAACTGTTTATTCGTCTCAATGGACGCTGTGCCACGGTAGCATAGAGGTTAGCACAGCTCAGATAATTTTCTGTGCCCTCCCAGTGGGGTGCATGGATTTTCTCCGGCTGTCCGGTTTCCTCCCACACTCCAAAGACGTACCGGGTGGGGTAATTGATCGCTGTAAGTTGTCCCGTGATTAGATTGGAGTTGATCAGGGTAGTGGGGTTTCTGGGGTGCTGTGTCGAAAGGCCGGAAAGGCAGACTCTGTGCTGTATCGCTAATTAAACAAACAGACAGACAAACAAATGGGCTAAGAAGTAAACGAGTACTCTGTCATGTCATTGCTACTGTCAGGGATGGGTGAACACATACAACCGATCCCTCTGTTCACAACTATTGTCTCTCTGTACTTTTTGCAAATGTACTATATCATTTCACACACCTCTGGGTTAAGTTTTGTTTGCATCTTGCCTGCCCATTCACGTAGCTTGTCTGCCAACTGAAAACGTAATGTCTTCTCCTTCATCACTACCATACTTGCGCGCTCTCAAACATCATGTGGAGATGTTGCCTGCACATCATATCAAAATCAATAAAATGTGGAGTGTAAAGCACTGACCACTAAAGGGTGACACTGAGTCCAATCCTCCACTCAGTAGTTCAGCACCTCTCTATGCTTGCCGCCTTTAGGACCATTTTCAATCCATGCAGATTGAATCTAGAGCAGCCTTTCATGTTGGAGTTTATCAGCTGCCTCCTGAAAATCCATGCAGTTGACATTGACTAACCTCTGGTTTCACATCAAAAGCTTTTTATTAAACACGACTTGTCTTTAACAAATCTCCACTGGCTGTCTTTTATCACCTCTATGGGATTAAAATAGATGGGGTGCCCCCGGTCAGCATGGCTGGGTGGGCTGAATAGTGTCAGATTACTTCAGCTCAGGAACAGTCCTTTGGCCTTCTAGTGCATCGGAGCTATCCCATCGACCTGCACCTGGGCCACAACTCTTCATAGCACTCCCATCCATGTACTTACACAAATTTCTCTTAAATATTGAAATCAAACTTGCATCCACCACTGCCGCTGGCAGCTCAGTTCACACTTTCACCACCGTCAGAGTGAAGAAATTCCCCTTCATGTTCACCTTTCACCCTTAACCCATGACCTCTAGTTGTAGTCTCAGCCAAACTCAGTGGAAAAAGCCTGCTTGTATTTACCCTATCTATACCCTACTCTTAACCACTTCTGTAAATGCCAATTATTTTTTATTCTTTAACTGTTGTTCCGTAAAAGATTCTCAGCCACCCAGATTAAATTGACAGACTCCGTTGCCCGGGATCCGTGTACATGTCCTTTGTTCGACTGTCTCTTCCTTTCAATCCAATGCACTCATTTAGTCTCAGAGTAAAGCACCAATTACCTGTTACCTTTAATTGTTCCTGCTGCTCTACGATAGGCAATGCAGGAAGCAGATTTGAACATTATCACATTGACCAAAAATAAGTCATGGTATATTGGTTTACTAAACGAATCAAAGTGAAGGTATTCTGCAGAATCCATACTGTCTCTACAGTTGCACCTAAGGGACTGCCTACTCATACTGATCTTTCAGCAAAGTTGGACGATAAGTAAGATCCGGTTGGCATTCTTTGAAATGTTTAGTTCATAAACGTTGAACACTACAGGCCCTTTGCTCCATCATGTTGTGCCAACCTACATAACCCTCCATTCTTCTATCATTCCTGTGTCTATCTAATCAGACTATATTTCTCCAAATGCTTGCAAATCCTGTCTCTCATAATCTTCTTTAGTAGTTTGCTCACCACTGAGATAAGACTCATAGATGTATAATTCACAGGGTTATTAGTATTCCCTTTCTTCAACAAAGGAATATCAATTGCCATTCTTCAGTCATCTCCCATAGCCAGTGAGGATGCCAAGATCATCATCAAAAATAAACATTTTGGATTTATATAATAAAGTCAAAGTCTGATATTTGTTTCAATGCTCAGCTGTTGGTATATGAACATCTTTTCAGAAGATCAAATATATTAACAAATTAATGTGAAGTAATTTTTATATATAAGTATATTGATTTAATCAGTGTACAACTCAAAACAATTACACATTTACAAAACCATCGTCTTTTCCACTCATGTTCCACAAGTAAAGACAAAGTGTTCAAATGTTCAGAAGTCAGGGCAGCAACTGTGAAGAAAAATACAGTTAACATGTTCTTTTCACTTACATAGGACAAAAAATATTGGGAACAATCAGCTGGTTGGCAGCATCTGTTGAAAGTGAAACAGTTAAAGTGTCCCTTTGTTAGAACTGAGAGGAACCAAGTTTGTTGTCAGTGGTGAACTGGGTGGGGTGTGTAGAACAAAGGGAATATTTGTGATAGGATGAGACAACGAATGAAGCTGGCAGTAGGAGATTCGGCTAATATTAGATGTTGTGAACAGCAAGGCTATGGGCTGATCCCAGACCAAGTGATAAAAGTGAAGTTGTGATGGAAGGCAACAGTGTGCTCAGACAGAAGGAGCCGTGTCTGTGTTGGCACTCACCGTGTCAGTGCAGGACGTTGGAGATACTCATTTTCCTGGCTCCAGTCACTGGGAGGAGACATTAGCTTTGTCCCTCCACTGTTACGATAGGGGATGCTACATTTTCCCATTGCTTTCTGTGCTTATCTGCAGTTTGATAACTGTTGAAGTGCCCAGTCTGAGGAAGGCCGACGGGGACATTGGTCATACTTTTGGGGAATTGTTTGCACCTTGTCCACTATGAGGCTGGTGTGTAGGCACGCTCATGTTCTGGCACCGCCGAGACAAAGACCACGTTACTGTGAAAGGACCTTAGTGTCAGCCTACTAACAATGGCCCTGTATTCAGCTTTAGAGTAAGTTAATAGTTCGAGCAGTATTTTCTACACGTTGACATTACCACTACAGACTTCACTTTTACACACAAGTTTGATGCTCACCTGTATATTAAGAAGCTTTTTATTAGTGAGGTAAGTTGGCTTAATAACAGTCTTGCTTAAAACCTTCTTGTAAACACAGGTTGTTTGGTGTTAACTAACCATGCTGTGATAACACAGTTATTCCAGTCTGCTGATTAAATTGGGCAGCAGATTAGAGTGATGTTACCGCACAGGGCACGCTGACAGCTTCAGATCTACCTACACTCAGCATTCCAGTTGTGTTCACAGCTGTGAGCTAACCAAGGTGCAGCTTGGGTGTCTCTTCAGAAACCTCTATCAATCTACCGCTGAGTTGGTACAAATCCTGTACAGATTAATCCTCTGGCAGTGCCACTGATGTGGGTATGATTACTTGCCAGCTTTACTGATGGAGTTATTTTTCTCAGAATAAGTAACAGAAATTACAGTGTATGATTTTGGCCTTTAAAGACTCTATGTTGGAGAACAGTACAGAACTATGGAATCTGACATAATTTGAGGAAATTACTTCATTACTGGTGGAAACAGTGCTAGTTTGGAAGGCCCAGGTTCTCCAGAACCATGGAAGCAGTATCTGTGTGGAGAGCCCAGGTTCTCCAGAACCATGGAAACAGTGTCCATGTGGAAAGCCCAGGTTCTCCAGGTCCATGGAACAGTGTCTGTGTGGAGAGCCCAGGTTCTCCAGATCCATGGAACAATGTCCGTGTGGAGATCCCAGGTTCTCCAGAACCATGGAAACAGTGTCCGTGTGGAAAGCCCAGGTTCTCCAGACCTATGGAACAGTGTCCGTGTGGAGACCCCAGGTTCTCCAGAACCATGGAAACAGTGTCCGTGTGGAAAGCCCAGGTTCTCCAGGTCTATGGAACAATGTCTGTGTGGAGAGCCCAGGTTCTCCAGAACCATGGAAACAGTGTCCGTGTGGAGAGCCCAGGTTCTCCAGAACCATGGAAACAGTGCTGGTGTGGAGAGACTGGATTCCAAGAATCCCTCTCAGTATCTTAGTTTTCTAACTCCTTTGTTGATTCCCATGTAAACATTGATTTATGCTGCCTTATTCTGTTGTTTTTTTAAGAATAGCATCACTCACAACCAGAACTGAACTTGATCATATTTGAAGAGTATTTAATTTATAAAGTGTGTTTAATTGTGCAGGAGGAAACAGGTTAGTGTTTCAGAAATGTTCCAGCGTTCACATTTTCTAATGAACTGAAAAGGGTAATTTCAACCTTAGGGTTGGTTCTGGCACTTATTCTCACATCCTGAAGATTTCAGTTGGACAGTATCAAGTCTGTGCGGGTGGGATCAAAGCTGGATTCAGATTTGTTTAATTGAGTTTCAAATATTGTATAGAATTAGAGTGTAATGGATTGTGGCTGCTTGGCAGGTCACAGCTCATACATCAGAAAGAAAACAGACATTAAAATGGAACCGTTTGTAACTGACCCATGCTGCTCTGAGAATATTGTGCCATATGTAAGGCACAGTGTTACTACAGGAGCTGGGAACATCTCCCTGCCACCAACTCAGTGACAACGAACATAGTGAGAATTGGAATCACATGGTTTCTCAGTATTTTCTGTTTATGAGATTCAGATGAATGAGATAACATCACGGTCTGCATTAACATAACTTTCTTGCAATGAGTTAGTAATTCTAACAGAAAACATTTCCTTAAGTAAACTCTAGTTACCAGATAATGAAAACCACTCAGGTTTACATCAGAGATCCATGTGAACAAATACCTCACTTTATTTCAACAAGGCACCACCCAGTTTATAATAAACTGTTGTGATGATGTATTATTCCGCTACTTCAAATGTCTTCTGTAATGAGAATGTTTTGTATGCTTCATGTAAATTAAACCACTTTTTAGCCCTATAATGTGCAGAATTCTTTTGTTCTGTCAATTAAATAAATTATTATATTTGTGAGTGTGTTTCACATGTTATCCTATTTATTGTGGTCATTAATTCTAACACTGCTGTCACACAACTTTAGTCACTGTAGAGCAGAGGATAGGGAACTCCAAGATGTTCAGAGGCCAAGATAGTAACAGAACACTGCAGCACAGAAACAGGCTATAGGAAGGTGCAGGGTAGGTGTATTCCAAAAACAAAAGAACTACTCAAATGGCAAAATAGTACAACTGTGGCTGAAAAGGGAAGTCAAAGCTAATGTGAAAGCAAAAGAGAGGTCATACAACAAAGCAAAAATTAATGGAAAAATAGAGCATTAGGAAGATTTTAAAAACCTAAAGGCAGCAACTAGAAGAATCATTAGGAGAGAAATATGAAAGCAATCTAGCAAACAATATCAAAGTGGATAGAAATAGAGAGAAGACATTGGAAATAGGACCACTAGAAAATGAGACTAGATAAATAACGGGACAAGGAGATGGCAGCCGAACTAAATGAGTATTTTGCATCTGACTTCACTGTAGAAGACCCTAACGGTGTGCCAGATGTTGATGGGTGTGAGGGAAGTGAAGTGAGTGTAGTTACTCTTACAAGGGAGAAGGTTCTCACAAAGCTGAAAGACCTAAAGGTACATAAGTCACCTGGACCAGATGAACTACACCCTAGGGTTCTGAAAGAAGTAACATTAGAGATTGTGGTGGACTCTGGCATGGTTCCAGAGGACTGGAAAATTGTAAATGTCATTCCATTCTTTAAGAAAGGTGGGAGGCAGCAGAAATGAAATTATAGACCAGTTAGCCTGACCTCAGTGGTTGGGAAGATGTTAAGGATGAAGTTATGAAATACTTGGTGACACAGGACAAGATAGAACAAAGTCAGCATGGGTTCTTTAAAGGAAAATCTCATCTGATGAACCTGTTGGAATTCTTTGAGGAGATTACTAGTAGGATAGATAAAGGGGATGCAGTGGGTGTTGTATATTTGGACTTTCAGAAGGCCTTTGATAAGGTGCCACACATGAAGCTGCTTACCAACTTAAGAGCCAATGGTATTACAAGAAAGTTACTGGAATGGTTAGAGAATTGGCTGATTGGTAGGAGGCAGCAAATGGAAATGAAAAGATCCTTGTCTGGTTGGCTGCCAGTGACTAGTGGTGTTCTGCAGTGGTTGGTGTTGGGATCCTTTCTTTTTATGCTGTATATCAGTGATGTAGATGATGAAATAGATGGCTTGTTGCCAAGTTTGCAGATGAAACGGTTGTATTTTAGACCTCTTGAAATGAATGCTAAGATTGCATTTGCATTCCAACTCCACCTGCAATTTAACATTCAGGTTGTTTTGCACAAGGACTCCCAAATCCCTTTGTATCTCAGATTTTTGGATTTTGTTCCCATTTAGAAAATAGTCCACGCATTTATTTCTTCTACCAAAGTGCATGACCACGCATTTTCCAACATTATATTTCATTTTCCACTTCCTTGCCCATTCTCCTAATCTGTCCTCACCACTACCTGCCCCATTAGGTTAATTTTTTTCTCCTTCCTTTCTTTGTATGCTGTCCAGGATAGTGAAATGCTCCTCTTGTGAGATGCGGGAAGGCAAGGAGACCTCCACTGTCCCCGGCAACTACAACTGTGAGAACTGCTTCCAGCTGCAGCTTCTTACAATCTGTGTGAGGGATTTGGAGCTGGAACTGGGTGAACTGTGGATCATTCAGGAGGCTGAAGGGGTGATAGGCAGAACGTATAGATACATACAGGTGGTTACACCCAAGGTACAGGTCACAGGAAACTGCATGATAATCAGGAAGAGGAAGAGGTTAAGTAGCCAGTACAGAGTACCCCTGTGGCCATCCTCCTCAACCACAGGTATATCACTTTAGATATTGTCCGGGGGTGGGGGGTGACTTCACAGAGAATATTCGATTCTCTGACACTGTCTGCCTCTGTGACTCAGAAGGGTAGAGGGGAGAAAAGGCCTGGTGTGGTGATAGAGGATTCGTTAGTTAGGGGAACAGAGAGGAGGTTCTGTGGGTGAGAATGAGATTCCCTGATGGTATGTTGCCTCCCAGGAGCCATAGTCCGGGATATCGTGGATTGAGTTCTCAGCATTCTTAAGTGGGATGGTGAAGAGCAAGAAGTTGTCCACATAGGTATCAAAAATAGGGTAGGACAAGTGATGAGGTTCTGCACAGGGAGTTCAGGTAGGTGCTAAGTTAAAGGGCAGGACCTCTAGGGTTGTGATCTCAAGATTGCTACTCATGCCACATGCGAGTAAGGCCAGAACTAGGAAGATTATACAGTTTAATAAATGGCTAAGGAGTTGGTGTAGGAGGGAGGGCATAAAATGTTTGGATCATTGGGCTCTCGTTCGGGGAAAATGGAACCTGTACAGAAGGGACCTGAACAGGACGGGGACCAGTATCCGAGTGAGAAGGTTTGTTCATGCTGCAAGATGTGGCTTAAACTAGAGTTACAGAGGGATGGGAACCAGAGTGCCAAAACAGATAGTGGAGAGGTTGCGAAGAGAGATGTTGTTAAAACCTCAGACAAAGTTAGGAATCGAAAGGTTGAGCATGGTACAACTAGTGTCCTGAGCTCTGTATATTTCAATGCGAGAAGTACCGTATGGAAGGCAGATGATAATACTGATGATGAGGTAGCTGGTTTACAAAAAGGCAATTTGTAGTGAGGAGAGGCTGCTGCTGATCAACATAAAAGTTAACCTTCAGGATGTTGTACACAAGGACTCCCAAGTCCCACTGCATCTCATGTTCCTGTGTCTTCTCCCCATTTAGAAAATAGTCTGCACATTTATTTTTACTACCAAAGTGCATGACCATGCATTTTCCAACATTGTATTTCATTTGCCACTTACTTGCCCATTCTCATAATCTAAGTCCTTCTGCATTGTACCTGTTTCCTCAACACTACCTGCCCCTCCACCAATCTTTGTATCATCTGCAAACTTGGCAAGAAAGCCATCTATTCCATCATCTAAATCATTAATATACAGCATAAAGAGAAGTGGTCCCAAAACTGACCCCTGTGGAACACCATCAGTCACTGACAGCCAACCAGAAAATGATCCTTTTATTCCCACTCGCTGCCTCCTACCAATCAGCCAATGCTCTAACCATGTTAGTAACTTTCCTGTAATACCATGGGCTGTTAACTTGGTAAGAAACCTCGTGTGGCACCTCGTCAAAGGCCTTCTGAAAACCCAAATATACAACAACTACTGCATCCCCTTTATCTATCCTACTTGTAATCTCCTCAAAGAATTACAACAGATTTGTCAGGCAGGACTTTTCCCTTATGGAAACCATGCTGACTTTGTACTATCTTGTTCTGAGTCACCAAGAACTCCATCAGATCATCCTTAACAATTGACTCGAACATCTTCCCAACCACTGAGGTCAGGCTAACTGGACTTTAATTTCCTTTCTGCTGCCTTCCTCCTTAAAGAGTGGAGTTACGTTTGCAATTTTCCAGTCCTCTGGCACTATGCCAGAGTCCAACGATTTTTGAAAGATCATTGCTAATCCCTCCACAATTTCTACTACCACCTCTTCCAGAACTCTCGAATGCTGTTCATCTGGTCCGGGTGACTTGTGTTCTTTAAGTTTTAAAAATACTATTACAGTACTTTTAAGTACCTGTAATAGTAACTGCACCCTCTTCTTTTCCCTTGCACCCTTCAATATCTGGCACACTGCTGGTATCTTCCACAGTGAAGACTGATACAAAATACTCATTTAATTCATCTGCTATTTCCTTGTCCCCCGTTATTATTTCTCCGCCTCATTTTCTAGTGGCCCTATTTCCACTCTTGTCTCCCCTTTATTATTAACATACTTGAAAAAGCTTTTATTGTCCACTCTGATATTGTTTGCTAGCTTTCTTTCATATTTCATCTTTTCCCTCCTGGTGATTCTTTTAGTTGCTCTCTGTAGGGTTTTGAAAGCTTCCCAATTTCCTGCCTTCCCACTAATTTTTGTTTTGTGGTATGATCTGTCTTTTGTTTTTACTTTAGCGTTGACTTCCCTTGTCAGCCACAGTTGTACTATTTTGCCATTTGAGTATTTCTTTGTTTTTGGAATACACCTATACTGCATCTTCCTATTTTTTCCCAGAAACCTATGTCATTGCTGCTCTGTTGTCATCTTTTTCAGTATCTCCTTCCAATTTACTTTGGCCAGCCCCTCTCTCGTACGACTAATTTCCTTTACCCCACTGAAATACTGCTACATCAGACGTTACTTTCAATTTCAAGTTGAACTCAATCTTACTGTGATCACTGCCTCCTAAGGGTTCTTTATCTTAAGCTTCCTAATTACCTCCATTCATTACACAACACCAAACTGAGTGTGCTGATCCCCTGGTTGGCTCAACGATAAACTGCTCTAAAAAGCTATCTCATAAGCATTCAACAAACTCACTCCATTGAGATCCATTACCAACCTGAATTTCCCAATCGACCTACATGTTAAATTTCCCATGACTGTCAAAACATTGCCCTTTTAACGTGCCTTTTCTATTTCCCACTGTAATCGATGGTCCACATCCAGCCATTGTTGGGAGACCTGTATATAACTGCCATCAGGGTCCTGTTATCCTTACAGTTTCTTAACTCAACCCACAAGGATTCAGCATCTTCTGATCTTATTTCACATCTTTTACTGACTTGTTGCTATTCTTTCCCAGCAGAACCATGCCTACCTCTCTGCCTACCTTCCTATCCTTCCCATGCAACTTATGACTGTTGTTTACACCCGCAAATCATAGTGAGGATGTGTTCCACAAATTACAGTGGGAAATAGGAAATGCATGCCAAAAGGGCAATGTTACTATAGTCACAGGGGGGATTTCAATGTGCAAGTAGATTAGGAAAATCGGGTTGGTGCTGGGTTCCAGGCAGAGGAATTTCTAGAGTGTCTGTGAGATGGCTATTTAGAGCAGCTCATGATCGAACCCACTAGGGTCTCAGCTATTCTCAGTTATTTGTTGTGTGATGAACCAGAGTTGATTAGAGATCTTAAGATCAAAGAACCCCTTGGGGCAAGTGATCATAATATGATCGAATTCACTCTCAATTTTGTGAATGTGAAGCTAAAGTCAGATGTATCAGTACTACAGTGGAGTAAAGGGAATTACAGATGCATGAGAGAGGTGTCAGCCAGAATTGATTGGAAAGGAACACTGGCAGGGATGATGGCAGAGCAGCAATGGCTGGAATTTCTGGAAGCAATTCGGAAGGCACATCCCAAAGAGGAAGAAGTATTCTAAAGGAAAGATGACACAACTGTGGCTAACGAAAGAAAACCCCCCAAAGCCAACATAAAAGCCAAAGAAAGGGCATATAATAGAGCAAAATTTAGTGGAAACTTTTAGGAAGTTTTTAAAAACCAACAGAAGGCAACTAAAAACATCATTAAGAAGGTAAAGATGGAATATGAAAGTAAGCTAGCCAATAATATTAAAGAGTATACCAAAAGTTTCTTCAGACACATAAAGTGTAAAAAAAAAATGGTGTGAGTTGATTTGGGACCATGAGAAAATGATCCTGGAGAGGCAGTAATGGGGGACAACAAAATGGCAGATGAACTGAGTAAGTATTTTGCAACAGTCTTCACAAGAGTCTGGGGTCATGAAGTGTGTGAAGTTACCATAATTAGAAGGTTCTTGGGCAACTGAAATGTCTGAAGGTAGCTAAGTCACCTGGACCAAATAGTGTACGCCGTAGGGTTCTGAAAGAGGTGGCTAAAGAGTTTGTGGAGTAACAAATGTTCAAGAATCACCAGATTCTGGAATAGTTCTGGAAGACAAATATCACTGCATTTGTCAAGAGGGGAGAGGCAGAAGAAAGGAAACTACAGGCTAGTTGGTCTGACCTCAGTGGTTGGGAAGATGTTGGAGTGGGTTATTAAGGATGAGGTCTCAGGGTACTTGGAGGCACATGATCAAATAGGCCATAGTCAGCATGGTTTCCTGAAGGGAAAACCTTGCCTAACAAATCAGTTGGATTTCTTTGAAGATATGCATCCTGGAGGGGAGGTTTGCTAAGGCTATTGGGGAGAGTTTACACTGGAATTGCTGGGGGGTGGGAACCAAACTGAAGAGACAGAGGAAAGGGAGGTTGGCTCACAAATAGAGAAAGCTTGGATACAGTATGAAAGGGAGGATAGTCAGATGATAGAGAAGAGATGCACTCGGACCGATGGTTTGAGATGTGTCTATGTTAATGCAAGGAGTATTATGAATACAGTGGATGAACTTAGAGTGTGGAGCAGTACTTGGAGCTATGATGTGGTGGCCATTACAGAGACTTGGATGGTTCAGGGGCAGGAATGGCTACTTCAAGTGCCAGGCTTTAGATGTTTCAGAAAGGACAGGGAGGGAGGCAAAAGAGGTGGGGGCGTGGCACTGTTGATCAGAGATAGTGTCGCGGCTGCAGAAAAGGAGGAAGTCATGGAGGGATTGTCTACAGAGTCTCTGTGGGTGGGAGATAGGAACAGGAAGGGGTCAATAACTCTCCTGGGTGTTTTTTGTAGACCACCCAATAGTAACAGGGACATCAAGGAGCAGATAGGGAGACAGATTCTGGAAAGAAGTAATAATGACAGAGTTGTTGTGGTGGGAGATTTTAATTTCCCAAATATTGATTGGCATCTCTCTAGAGCAAGGGGTTTAGATGGGGTGGAGTTTGTTAGGTGTGTTCAGGAAGGTTTTCTGACACAATATGTAGATAAGCCTACAAGAGGAGAGGCTGTACTTGATCTGGTATTGAGAAATGAACCTGCTCAGGTGTCAGGTCTCTCAGTGGGAGAGCATTTTGGAGATAGTGATCATAATTCTATCTCCTTTACCATAGCATTGGAGAGGGATAGGAACAGACAAGTTAGGGAAACATTTAATTGGAGTAAGGGGAAATATGAGGCTATCAGGCAGGAACTTGGAAGCATAAATTGGAAACAGATGTACTCAGTAAAACGTATGGAAGAAATGTGGCAAATATTCAGGGGATATTTGCGTGGGGTTCTGTGTAGATACGTTCCAGTGAGGTAGGGAAAGGATGGTAGGGTGCAGGAACCGTGGTGTACAAAGGCTGTTGTAAATCTAGTCAAGAAGAAAAGAAGTGCTTACGAAAGGTTCAAAAAGCTAGGTAATGATAGAGATTGAGAAGATTATAAGGCTAGCAGGAAGGAGAGCCAGAAGGGGCCATGAGAAGGCCTTGGCGGACAAGATTAAAGAAAACCCCAAGGCATTCTACAAGTATCTGAAGAGCAAGAGGATAAGACATGAGAGAATAGGACCAACCAACTGTGACAGTGGAAAAGTGTGTATGGAACCGAAAGAGATAACAGAGGTGTTTAATGAATACTTTGCTTCAGTATTCACTACAGAAATTGGCAATTGTAGGGATGACTTACAGCAGACTGTAAAGCTTGAGCATGTAGATATTAAGGAAGAGGAAGTGCTGGAGCTTTTGGAAAGCATCAAGTTGGAGAAGTCACCAGGACCAGATGGGATGTACCTCAGGCTACTGTGGGAAGCAAGGAAGGAGATTGCTGAGCCTCTGGCGATGATCTTTGCATCATTAATGAGGACGGGAGAGGTTCTGGAGGATTGGAGGGTTACGGATGTTGTTCCCTTATTCGAGAAACAGAGTAGGGATAGCCCAGGCAATTATAGGCCAGTGAGTTTTACTTCAGTGGTTGGTAAGTTGGTGGAGGAGATCCTGAGAGGCAGGATTTATGAATATTTGGAGAGGCATAATATGATTAGAATTGTCAGCATGGCTTTGATAAAGGCAGGTCGTGCCTTACGAGCCTGATGGAATTTTTTGAGGACATAACTAAACATATTGATGAGGCTAGAGCCATAGATGTAGTGTATATGGATTTCAGCAAGGCATTTGATAAGGTAACCCCATGCAAGGCTTATTGAGAAAGTAAGGAGGCATGGGATCCAAGGGGACATTGCTTTGTAGATCCAGAACTGGCTTGCCCACAGAAAACAAAGATTAGTTACCATTTCTTTGGCAGTTGAACAGGCCACGACTGCGCAAGCACGTGTAAGTTGGACCGTAAGGCAGCGGGAGTATTTAGAAAAAAACAGATTAACGGAGCGGGTGACGTTGTGGTGGGCGACGGATTAGAGGGAGACAGAGTAGGAAGGCTTTGGCTCCTGAGGCTTCAGCGAGCAGAGGCTGAGGAAGATCTTCACTCCAAGTGAGGTAAGGCCGGGTAAGTTCCTTTAATAAATCTAATTACCTTAGGAGTAGGTAATGGAGGCAGCAGTTAGGGCAGTCGAGTGCTCCGTTTGCAGGATGTGGGAAGTCAGGGACAGCACAGTTGTCCCTGATGACTACATCTGTGAAAGGTGCATCCAGCTGCAGCTCCTGACAAACCGAGTTAGGGAACTGGAGCTGGAGCTGGATAAACTTCGGATCATTCGGGAGGCAGAGGCAGAGATGAATATTAGTTACAGGGAATAGTTGCCCCTCAGAGTCAGGAGACAGGTAGCTGGGTGACTGTCTGGAGAGGGAAGGGGAATAGACAGAATGAGCAGAGCACCCCTGTGGCCATTCCCATCAATAATAAGTACATCATTTTGGATACCATTGATAGGGACAACCTACCAAGAACAAGTTGCAGTCGTTGAGTCTCTGGCACCGAGACTGGACCCTCAGTTCAGAGGGGAAGGAGGGAAAAGAGGAGAGCAGTAGTGATAGGGGATTCGATAATTAAGGGGACAGATAAGAAGTTCTGTGGAAGAGGCCGAGAATCCTGGATGGTCTGTTGCCTCCCTGGTGCCAAGGTCTGCGATATCTCGGATTGAGTTTTCGGTATTCTCAAGAGGGAGGGTGAGCAGCCGGATGTCGTGGTCCATGTAGGGACCAATGACGTGGGTAGGAAGAGTGAGGAGGTCCTGAAAGGTGAGTTTAGGGAGTTAGGCGCCAAGTTAAAGGACAGGACCTCCAGGATGGCAATCTCAGGATTGCTGCCAGTGCCACGTGCAGGCGGGTTTAGAAATAGTAAGATAGCACAGCTCAACATGTGGCTGAAGACATGGTGCAGGAGGGAGGGCTTCAGATTTATAGATAATTGGGCAGTTTTCCAGGGAAGGTGGGACCTGTTCCGGCGGGACGGTTTACATCTGAACTGGAGGGGGACAAATATTCTCGCAGGTAGGATTGCTAGAGAGATTTAAACTAGATACGAGGGGGGAGGGGAACCAGAGTGTAGGAACAGATGTAGGGGAGAAGGAAGAAAAAGGAGATAGTAAAGTTGTTTGCACCATTAGTGATAAACAGAGAGTAAGAGGTGGAAAATCTCTTAAATGCTTTTATTTTAATGCTAGGAGCATTATAAGAAAGGTGGATGAGCTTACAGCATGGATTGATACCTGGAAGTATGATGTGGTAACTACCAGTAAAACATGGTTACAGGAGGAGTGGGATTGGCAACTAAATATTCCTGGATTTAATTGCTTCAGGTGTGATAGAATCAGAGGGACAAGAGGGGAGGTGTTACATTGCCTGTCAGAGAAAATATTACAGCATTTCTCTGGCAGGATAGATTAGAGGGCTCGTCTAGGGAGGCTATTTGGGTGGAATTGAGGAATGGGAAAGGTGTAGGAACACCTATGGGGGTGTATTATAGACCACCAAATGAGGAGTGTTAATTGGAGGATCAAATTTGTAAGGAGATAGCATGTATTTGTAGTAAGTACAAGGTTGTGATTGTGGGAGATTTTAATTTTCCACACATAGACTGGGAAGCCCAAACTGTAAAGGGCTGGATGGTTTGGAGTTTATAAAATGTGTGCAGGATAGTTTCTTTGCAGCATACATAGAGGTACCAACTAGAGAAGGGGCAGTGTTGGATCTCCTGTTAGGGAAAGAGGGCAGGTGACGGAGGTATATGTTGGGGAGCACTTCGGGTCTAGTGATCACAATGCCATTAGTTTCAATATAATTATGGAGAAGGATAGGTCTGGACCCAGGGTTGAGATTTTTGATTGGAGAAAGGCTAACTTTGAGGAGATGTGAAAGGATTTAGAAGGAGTGGATTGGGACAATTTGTTTCATGGAAACGATGTAATAGAGAAATGGAGGTCATTTAAAGGTGAAATTTTGAGGGTACAGAATCTGTATCTTCCTGTTAGGTTGAAAGGAAAGGTTAAAACTTTGAGAGAGCCATGGTTTTCAAGGGATATTGGAAACTTGGTTCGGAAAAAGAGAGATATCTACAATAAATATAGGCAGCATGGAATAAATGAGGTGCTCAAGGAATATAAAGAATGTAAAAAGAATCTTAAGAAAGAAATTATAAAAGCTAAAAGAAGATATGAGGTTGCTTTGGCAAGTAAGGTGAAAAAGAAGAGGAAGTACTGGCGCTTTTAAGGAATATAAAAGTGGATAAGTCTCCGGGTCAGGATGAAATATTCCCTAGGACCTTGAGGGAAGTTAGTGTAGAAATAGCAGGGGCTCTGACAGAAATATTTCAAATGTCATTAGAAACGGGGATGGTGCCGGAGGATTGGCGTATTGCTCATGTGGTTCCATTGTTTAAAAAGGGTTCTAAGAGTAAACCTAGCAATTATCGGCCTGTGAGTTTGACGTCAGTGGTGGGTAAATTGATGGAAAGTATTCTTAGAGATGGTGTTTATAATTATCTGGATAGACAGGGTCTGATTAGGAACAGTCAACATGGATTTGTGCGTGGAAGGTCATGTTTGACAAATCTTATTGAATTTTTTGAAGAGGTTACTAGGAAAGTTGACAAGGGTAAAGCAGTGGATGTTGTCTATATGGACTTTAGTAAAGCCTTTGACAAGGTTCCACACGGAAGGTTAGTTAGGAAGGTTCAATTGTTAGGTATTAATATTGAAGTAGTAAAATGGATTCAGCAGTGGCTGGATGGGAGACGCCAGAGCGTAGTGGTGGATAACTGTTTGTCAGATTGGAGGCCGGTGACCAGTGGTGTGCCTCAGGGATATGTACTGGGTCCAATGTTGTTTGTCATATACATTAACGATCTGGATGATGGGGTGGTAAATTGGATTAGTAAGTATGCAGATGATACTAAGATAGGTGGCGTTGTGTATAATGAAGTAGGTTTTCAAAGCTTGCGGAGAGATTTAGGACAGTTGGAAGTGTGGGCTGAAAGATGGCAGATGGAGTTTAATGCTGATAAATGTGAGGTGCTACATTTTGGTAGGACTAATTAAAATAGGACATATGTGGTAAATGGTAGGGCATTGAAGAATGCAGTCAAACAGAGGGATCTAGGAAGAATGGTGCATAGTTCCCTGAAGGTGGAATCTCATGTGGATTGGGTGGTGAAGAAAGCTTTTGGTATGCTGGCTTTTATAAATTGAGCATTGAGTATAGGAGTTGGGATGTAATGTTGAAATTGTACAAGGCATTGGTGAGGCCAAATTTGGAGTATTGTGTACAGTTCTGGTCACCGAATTATAGGAAAGATGTCAACAAAATAGAGAGAGTACAGAGAAGATTTACTAGAATGTTACCTGGGTTTCATCACCTAAGTTACAGAGAAAGGTTGAACAAGTTGGGTCTTTATTCTTTGGAGAATAGATGGTTGAGGGGGGACTTGATCAAGGTATTTAAAATTATGAGGGGGATAGATAGAATTGACGTGAATAGGCTTTTTCCATTGAGAGTGGGGGAGATTCAAACAAGAGGACATGAGTTGAGAGTTAAAGGACAAAAGTTTAGGGGTAACATGAGGGGGAACTTCTTTACTCAGAGAGTGGTAGCTGTGTGGAACGAGCTTCCAGCAGAAGTGGTTGAGGCAGGTTCGATGTTGTTGTTTAAAGTTAAATTGGAAGCTATATGGACAGGAAAGGAATGGAGGGTTATGGGCTGAGTGCAGGTCGATGGGACTAGGTGAGAGTAAGAGTTCGGCAGGGACTAGAAGGGCCGAGATGGCCTGTTTCCATGCTGTAATTTTTATATGGTTATATATTCTGCATGGAGGTTCGTGACCAGTGGTGTGCCTCAGGGATCTGTTCTGGAATCCCTACTCTTCGTGATTTTTATTAATGACCTGGATGAGGAAGTGAAGGGATGGGTTAGTAATTTTGCTGATGACCAGAGGTTGGGGGTGTTGTGGATAGGGTGGAGGGCTGTCAGAGGTTACAATGGGACATTGATAGGATGCAAAACTGGGCTGAGAAGTGGCAGATGGAGTTCAACCCAGATAAGTGTGAGGTGGTTCATTTTGGTAGGTCAAATATGATGGCAGAATATAGTATTAATGGTAAGACTCTTGGCAGTGTGGAGGATCAGTGTGATCTTGGGGAGCATGTCTCATGAGAATAGGTTGAGTGAACTTGGCCTTTTCTCCTTGGAGCGACAGAGGATGAGAGGTGACCTGATAGAGGTGTATAAGATGATGAGAAGCATTGATTGTGTGGATAGTCAGAGGCTTTTTTCTCAGGGCTGAAATGGCTAACACAAGAGGGCACAGTTTTAAGGTGCTTTGAAGTAGGTACAGAGGAGATGTCAGGGGTAAGTTTTTCACACAGAGGGTGGTGAGTGCGTGGAATGGGCTGCCGGCGGCAGTGGAAACGGTAGGTTCTTTTCAGAGACTCCTGCATGGATACATAGAGCTTAGAAAAATAGAGGGCTGTGTGTAAGCCTGGGTAGTTGTAAGTACATGTTCGGCACAGCTTTGTGGGCCGAAGGGCCTGTATTGTGCTGTAGGTTTTCCATGTTTATGTTTCTATGTTAGGATAGACAAAGGAGAATTGGTTCATTTTGTGTATTTGGATTTTCAGAAGTCCTTTGTCAACATGTCCCACATGAAGCAAGAGCCTATGGTCTTACAGGAGAGGTGGCTGCTGGTGACTGGTGGTGGTCAACAGGGGACTGTTTTGGGTCCAGTTCTTTTTACATTTTATGTCAATGATTTGGATAATGAAATTGATGGCTCTGATGCAAAGTTTGCAGATGATATGAAGGTAGGTGGAGGAGCAGGTAGTTTTGAGGAATTAGACTACAGGAGGATTCGGACAGATTAGGAGAATGGGCAAAGGAATGGCAGATGGAATACAGTGTCTGGAAGTGTATGGCCATGCACTTTCATAGAAGAAAAGAAAAGGTTGACTGTTTTCTAAATGGAAAGAAACTACAAAAAAATCTGAGGTGCAAAAGGACTTGGGAGTCCTTGTACAGGATTCCCTAAAGGTTAATTTGCAGGCTGAGTCTGTGGTGATGGGGCAAATCTGCAGCCATTGAGATGAGTTGCAGTGCAATAAAGTTGCAGTGAAATCAAAGCAAAAAGTATCAAATATTGGTCTTAAGGTGTTGTACTTAAATGCACGCAGCATAAGAAATAAGGTGGATGATCTTGTCGTACAGCTACAGATTGGCAGGTATGATATTGTGGCCATCACTGAGATGTGGCTAAAGGATGCATGTCTCTGGGAGCTGAACGTCCAAGGATACACGGTGTATCGGAAGGATAGGAAGGTAGGCAGAGGGGGAGGCGTGGCTTTATTGGTAAGAAATGATATTAAATCATTAGAAAGAGGTGATATAGGATCGGAAGGTGAAGAATCGTTATGGGTTGAGCTAAGAAATCGCAGGGGTAAAAGGACCCTGATGGCAGTTATATACAGGCCTCCAAACAGCTGCAGGGATGTGGACTACAAATTACAACAGGAAATAGAAAAGGCTTGTCAGAAGGGCAGTGTTATGATAATTATGGGAGATTTTAACATGCGAGTGGATTGGGAAAATCAGGTCGGCACTGGATCTCAAGAGAGAGAATTTGTAGAATGTCTGCGAGATGGCTTTTTAGAACAGCTTGTTGTTGAGCCCACTAGGGGATCGGCTGCACTGGATTGGGTATTGTGTAATGAACCGGAGGTGATTGGAGAGATTGAGGTGAAGGAACCCTTAGGAGGCAGTGATCACAACATGATTGAGTTCGCTGTGAAATTAGAAAAAGAGAAGCTGAAATCTGATGTGTCGGTATTTCAGTGGAGTAAAGGAAATTACAGTGGCATGAGAGAGGAACTGGCCAAAGCTGACTGGAAAGGGACACTAGCGGGAAGGACGGCAGAGCAGCAGTGGCTGGAGTTTATGCGAGAAGTGAGGAAGGTGCAAGACAGGTATATTCCAAAAAAGAAGAAATTTTCGAGTGGAAAAAGGATGCAACCATGGTTGACAAGAGAAGTCAAAGCCAAAGTTAAAGCAAAGGAGAGGGTATACAAGGAAGCAAAAATTAGTGGGAAGACAGAGGACTGGGAAATCTTTAAAACCTTACAAAAGGAAACCAAGAAGGTCATTAAGAGAGAAAAGATTAACTATGAAAGGAAACTAGCAAATATTATCAAAGAGGATACTAAAAGCTTTTTCCAAGTATATAAAGAGTAAAAGGCAGGTGAGAGTGATATAGGACCGATAGAAAATGATGCTGGAGAAATTGTAATGGGAGATGAGGAGATGGCAGAGGAACTGAACAAATATTTTGCATCAGTCTTCACTGAGGAAGACAGCAGGATACCGGACACTCAAGGGTGGCAGGGAAGAGAAGTGTGCGCAGTCACAATTATGACAGAGAAAGTACTCAGGAAGCTGAATAGGCTAAAGGTCGATAAATCTCCTGGTCCAGATGGAATGCACCCTCGTGTTCTGAAGGAAGTAGCTGTGGAGATTGCGGAGGCATTAGTGATGATCTTTCAAAAGTCGATAGATTCTGGCATGGTTCCGGAGGACTAGAAGATTGCAAATGTCACTCCGCTATTTAAGAAGCGGGCAAGGATGCAAAAAGGAAATTATAGACCTGTTAGCTTGATGTCGGTGGTTGGGAAGTTGTTGGAGTCGATTGTCAAGGATGAGGTTACAGAGTACCTGGAGGCATATGACAAGATAGGCAGAACTCAGCATGGATTCGTTAAAGGAAAATCCTGCCTGACAAACCTATTACAATTTTTTGAGGAAATTACCAGTAGGCTAGACAAGGGAGATGCAGTGGATGTTGTATATTTGGATTTTCAGAAGGCCTTTGACAAGGTGCCACACATGAGGCTGCTTAACAAGATAAGAGCCCATGGAATTACAGGAAAGTTACATACGTGGATAGAGCGTTGGCTGATTGGCAGGAAACAGAGAGTGGGAATAAAGGGATCCTATTCTGGTTGGCTGACAGTTACCAGTGGTGTTCCACAGGGATCAGTGTTGAGGTTGCTTCTTTTAACATTGTACATCAACGATTTGGATTATGGAATAGATGGCTTTGTGGGTAAGTTTGCTGACGATACGAAGATAGGTGGAGGGGCCGGTAGTGCTGAGGAAATGGAGAGTCTGCAGAGAGACTTGGATAGATTGGAAGAATGGGCAGAGAAGTGGCAAATGAAGTACAATGTTGGAAAGTGTATGGTTATGCACTTTGGCAGAAAAAATAAAGGGGCAGACTATTATTTAAATGGGGAAAGAATCCAAAGTTCTGAGATGCAACGGGACTTGGGAGTCCTCGTACAGGATACCCTTAAAGTTAACCTCCAGGTTGAGTTGGTAGTGAAGAAGATGAATGCAATGTTGGCATTCATTTCTAGAGGAATAGAGTATAGGAGCAGGGATGTGATGTTGAGGCTCTATAAGGCGCTGGTGAGACCTCACTTGGAGTACTGTGGGCAGTTTTGGTCTCCTTATTTAAGAAAGGATGTGCTGACGTTGGAGAGGGTACAGAGAAGATTCACTAGAATGATTCCGGGAATGAGAGGGTTAACATATGAGGAACGTTTGTCCGCTCTTGGACTGTATTCCTTGGAGTTTAGAAGAATGAGGGGGGACCTCATAGAAACATTTCGAATGTTAAAAGGCATGGACAGAGTGAATGTGGCAAAGTTGTTTCCCATGATGGGGGAGTCTAGTACGAGAGGGCATGACTTCAGGATTGAAGGGCGCCCTTTCAGAACAGAAATGCGAAAAAATTTTTTTAGTCAGAGGGTGGTGAATCTAAGGAATTTGTTGCCACGGACAGCAGTGGAAGCCAAGTCATTGGGTGTATTTAAGGCAGAGATTGATAGGTATCTGAGTAGCCAGGGCATCAAAGGTTATGGTGAGAAGGCGGGGCAGTGGGACTAAATAGGATAAAATGGATCAGCCCATGATAAAATGGCGGAGCAGACTCGATGGGCCGAATGGCCTACTTCTGCTCCTTTGTCTTATGGTCTTATGGTCTTATGAAGTTAAATGGAATGTTAGCATTCGTTTCAAGAGGACTAGAGTATCATATCAAGGATGTAACGTTGACACCAGCAGTGTGCTAGATGTTAAAGGGTGTGAAGGAAGAGAAGTGGGTGCAGTCACTATTACAAGGGAGAAGGTGCTCAAAAAGCTTAAAGACCTAAAGGTACATAAGTCACCCGGACCAGATGAACTGCACCCTAGGGTTCTGAAAGAGAGATTGTGGTGGCATTTAAAATGATCATTCAAAAATCATTGGACTCTGCATGGTACCAGAGGACTGGAAAATTGCAAATGTCACTCCAGTCTTAAAGGAAGAAGGCAGTATGAAGGGAATTATAGACCAGTTAGCCTGACCTCAGTCGTTGGGAAGATGTAAGAGTCAATTGTTAAGGATGAGGCTATGGAGTACTTGGTGACACAAGACAAGATAGGACAAAGTCAGCATGGTTTCTTTCAGGGAAAATCCTGCCTGCCAAACCTGTGGAATTCTTTGAGGAGATTACAAGTAGGATAGATAAAGGGGATGCAGTGGATGTTGTATATTTGGATTTTCAGAAGGCCTTTGACAAGGTGCCACACATGAGGCTGCTTAACAAGTTAAGAGCCCATGGTATTACAGGAAAGTTACTGGCATGGTTGGAGCATTGGCTGATTAGTAGGAGGCAGCCAGTGGGAATAAAAGGATCCTTTTCTGGTTGGCTGCCAGTGACTAGTGGTGTTCTGCAAGGGGTCAGTGTTAGGACCACTCCTTTTTATGCTGTATATTAATGATTTTGATGATGGAATAGATAGGTTTCTTGCCAAGTTTGCAGATGATATGAAGATTGGTAGAGGGGCAGGTAGTGTTGAAGAAACGGGAAGGAAGCAGAAGGACTTGGACAGATTAGGGGAATGGGCTAGAGTGTTCTGAGTTGGATGATCAGCCATGATCATAATAAATGGCGGTGCAGGCTCGAAGGGCCGAATGGCCTACTCCTGCACCTATTTTCTATGTTTCTATGTTTCTATAATGTTGGAACATGCATAGTCATACACTTTGCTAGAAGAAATAAATGTGCAGACTGTTTTCTCAACGGGGAGAAAATCCAAAAATCTGAGATGCAGAATGACCTGGGAGTCCTTGTACAAAACACCCTGAAGGTTAACTTGCAGGTTGAGTTGGTGGTGAGGAAGACAAATGCCATGTTAGCATTCATTTCAAGAGGTCTAGAATACAAGAGCAGGGATGTGATGCTGAGGCTTTATAAGGCACTGGTGAGGCCTCACCTTGAGTATTGTGAACAGTTTTGGGCTCCTCACCTAAATGATATGCTGGTATTGGAGAGGGTCCAGAGGTCATTGACAAGGATGATTCCAGGAATGAAAGGGTTATCATACAAAGAACATCTGATATCTCTGGGTCTGTATTCACTGGAATGCAGAAAGATGAGGGGAAATCTCAGTGAAACCTCTGAAATGTTGAAAAACCAAGACAAGGTAGATGTGGAAAGGATGTTTCCCATGGTGGGGGAGTCTAGGACAGGAGGGCACAGCCTCTGGAAGCAGACTCGATGAGCCAAATGGCCTAATTCTGCTCCTATATTTTCTAGTCTTATGGACTTTATAAAGCACTGGTGAGGCCTCACTTGGAGTATTGTGAACAGTTTTGGGCCCCTTATCTTAGAAAGGATGTGCTGAAACTGGAGAGGGTTCAAAGAAGGTTGATGAAAATAATTCCAGGATTCTACAGCTTGTCATGTGAAGAGCGTTTGACGGCTCTGGACCTGTACTCACTGGAATTCAGAAGAATGAGGGGTGACCTCACTGAAACCTATTGAACGGTGAAAGGCCTCGACAGAGTGGGTGTGGAAGAGATGTTTCCTATGGTGGAAAAGTCTAAGCCCAGAGGATGCAGTCTCAGAATAGAGAGGTGCCATTTTAGAAGAGAGATGAGGAGAAATTTCTTTAGCCAGAGTGGTGAATCTGTGGAATTATCTGACACAGGCAGCTGTGGAGGCCAAGTCTTTATGTATATTTAAGGCAGAGATTGTTGACTGGTCAAGGCATGAAGGGATATGGTAGAAGGTAGGAGACTGGGGCTGAGAGGAAAATTGGATCAGCCGTGATGAAATAGACTCCATGGGCTAATTCTGCTGCTGTATTTGATGGTCTAAATATGATCTGTCTTTATCATGTGTCATCGACTAACAGGTGCGAATGACTGATCCTGTGGCTGTCGCCCTGTGTGTTCACAAAGTGTGCACTTGTGAACTATGACTTCACTGCCTGCAGGAGAATGGTCTGCTAGAATGATTTGGGTGAAATGGCTCAATTCTGTTTTTATGGTCTTATGATGTGTAAAATAGATGATCATTTCAAGAAACAGTAAATAATATTCAATAATTTCCCTCCTACTGAGTTTCAGATTACGAAATCAGGATGACGGGGGAATCCATTCTGCCCATTGAGTAACTGCTGGCCTGTTCTAGCTCATGAAGAGGTGCACAGTATCGGTACCTCTAAACCTTCACTTCATTTTGTTAAATAAAAACACACAACAGGTGAGATACAAATTTGAATGAAGTCATTTTATTTTGACTGCGGCTGAACATTACTGTGACTTCTGTCTGAAAGGCATGCAGTGGGCCACAGCTGCTGATTTAACATGATTTTCACTCACAATGTTTCTTTTCTATTGCTGTTGGAGGCTGAACATGCAGCTGGGCTGAAGCAGCAGAGAATGGTTCACAATACAAAACTCACCAAGTTACACAGAACACACAGAAAGCTCTGAACGACCAGTAGGCTCTGCCTACAACACCTCCGTAGGACATCGTGATTAAAAACATGCTGGATGGCAGGTGACAGATAAAGCATTTGAATATCTATGACATTTCCATTCAGGTCACACCAAAGGTTTGAGCAACAGTATAACCTTAACTCTTACTTGTAAATTTAACATGTTCTGTGTAGATAACGATGAAACCCTGAACAAGGAACAGTAACACATTACTGGAAGACTCTACATATAACTTGGACAAATTCACACAGTAGTACTGTTAATAGATATATTGCAGTCTCATAGTCAGAGGCTTGGCAGTCTTTAATTTCATTTAAATTCTTTGATATTTGTTGTTTCAAACACTCGAGGCAGCTTATTATTCTGTTTATTTGCTTCTAACCTGTTTAAAGAAAATTACTGCAGAGGTAATTAAAATAACGTAAAACAAGAGGGTCATTAAAAACATTTAGTTGTTTCATCTGGGAGATATACACAGTGTACTAGTTTTAACTTCACAATCTTGCACCCAACTTGACCAAGTGCCAGCCAATGCCAGCAGAAGGGAGGCGTTTTGGGGAATTCCCACCCACCGTGGTCCTTTGGGTCGGATCCAAAGGGGTTAAGTGGGACGTGAACCTGTAGGAATTGGAATGTGGAATCCCGATCCCAGTGGGTATCCGGCACTCTGCAATGTGACAAGATAGAACATTATTGCTTTGGTTTCTGCCTCAGTCACACAATAATCACTTTGCACTATGTGTGAACTTTTACAGTTTGGGACGTTTCTCAGTACTGTTTCTCCATCAGTTAGCACACCTGTCTGTTTGGACAATTTCTTTAAGACTGCCAAGCCTACATTATGGCTTTCTGTGTTGAAATATGTGGAGTTTATCAATCATTGTCAAATGAAATTTGATGTTGATTCTCTTCATTGTGATCTTTTGGAAAGGCCGTGAGGAATTAAGCTCCTGAACTCACTTGGCCGTCCAATGAGATGGTCAAATCCCAAAACCAATACCTGAGAAAAACATGTCCTTTTCACAGCGACCAGTGTCAACAGATCAAAACAAGAACTTCTGCTGAGACACAACTAGGGAGATCATCCATCTTTGGTTTAATTGAAATTAATTCACAACATGTAGAGTCAACAAAACCTATTTTAGCTCTTCTATTTTAATAAATAATTTTCACTGGTTCCCGAGGGAGGGGAGGGGAAGGGTGGGTGTGGGGGTTGGTGATGGTGGGAAGAGTGAGGGGAACCTGGGCCCGAGTGAGAGGAAGAGGGAACACAGAGTGAGGGGAGGGAGGATATGGTGGGTGTCTGCCAGCATTGTCTTCAACAGTAATAATACTGCTGATGTTCCATCCTTCCAAACGACCTCGGTGCTGGCACTGACCTCATGGTACCAGGCACCTGAGGTCCCGCACCCTCTCAGTCAGCTCTGACCATGTTCCCTGCCCAACACCAGCTCCTGAAACGGGCCCTCCATTCCACGTAACGTCCCAGGAGCACATTCCAGACTGACAGGGGAAAACGTCCAAGGGTGTGCTCAAAGTGTCCATGAAAACTGAAGTGCTGTCGCGGGCTCCTGGAACCTCCAGCCCTTCGGTGCACAGAATGGAGAAGGGGCTGTCAGCTGGGAAGTGTGAAGTTGGAATCCAGGCACTGGGAGAGGAGATTGGACTCCCGTGGTTTAACTCTGATACTGGTCTGTCCTCCCTCCCCTCTCACCCAACAGTTCCTGGGGAAAGCACCGTATTCAGGCTCCACAGAATGTTTGCAAAAACCAACTTGGGTAATAAAATGAACACTAATCATAATATTGCATCAGCTGGTATGTCTGAGCAAACTACAGTACCCAGGGTATAGTGGCTTCTCCTTCGGAGAAAGATCACCAAATCTTCAAATGACAAGAATTCCCCACACAACCTGGAAATTCACAGTGATGAATTACATGGGAGATTCCCATTTCCAGCAATATGATCTATTCTTCATCTCAATTTTAAATGGCTTAATTTTGTATATATTATCTATTTACAATTCTGACGAATATGGCAAACACCAGGTCCTGATCTGAGATGAACGAACGGCATCGTGTAAAAAAATAACAAGCTGAAGTCAGTGGGTACGGTGGCAACCTTCTGTTTGCTGCCCAAACTTATTGCCTGATGTGGGATGCTGACTGTGTGAGTGTGAGGGTGACTCGGATAGATAGTTTCTCAGTCTCACCATCTGCACAGAGGGGAAATGTTGCAGCCTGAGTTCTGTGATGGGAGAGGGTCTCACCTGGGCAAACGACCAACAGTTCTGTCCCTATGATGACCAAAAGCATTGGCTTTCTGCAAATGTTGCCAATTCTGACCTTCAGGAGCATTGTGACATTTTAAAAGAACATTGAGGTACCAGGACAGTGTGAGTGATAGTCCCCAGATGTTGGCTGTGGTATCAAAATACTAACAGTACATAGCAATGGATGTCACACACTCACACTCGCATCCACCAAATCTGTGTCCTCTAGTCCATGTACAACATTAAATTAACTTCAACTCATAACTGACCAGGAATGATGATAAGCCGATTCTAAAACAACAGTTCTTATGAATAGTTGTTTAACAAAATACTAAAACTTGAAACTTTTCTCTGCAAGGAACCAAATGCTCAGTGCATCCTCAGCCCATTCTCTCGCCTTTTGGAGACCTGCTCAAAGTGACATCGACATCACAGGGTACAGAACTGGACACAGATGTGTAAAACTACAGACCTTTCTATCATAGCCATAATTTAACCAGAAAGCGAGCTCTGGTAGGTAGGAACACTGCCAAACATTGGCATCTGCAGATGAGGTAATGGAGGGGTTGGATTTTGTTTTTGGAGCGTTGTAGGTATGACCTAGTGCTGTGACATGATGCTTTACTTAACTGACATAATGAACAAACATTGTATGAAAGCTAACTGGAGCCTTGCAATGTCTAACCGATCACATTGGTAAAAAGATATGTTTCTTTATTTCACTATTAAATGTCTAGATTTTATTTGACTATAAACATGGCTTATTGTGTTCGGATCTTCATGACTGCTACACAGGTTTGTGGTGGATGTTCCACGCCACAAGACAGGATGCAATGGGCTGTCAGACCACACTGAGTGGGGATGATGACTATAAGGTCCCATTTTACAATGAGAATGTTTTACACTTAACAGCAAAACCAAGGGTTATTCCGCAGAGAGCTGAAATCATTACTTCTTGAACATGTCCTGCAGAGGCCCGGGGAGATATTTTAAGACAGTGTCCAGAATACTCTCCTCCTCCTCCTCCTCGTCTCCACAACCAGTGGGGATGGCCTTCTTGGGCCTGGTCAGGCTGCCCTCAGCCTGAGCTTCCATAGCTGCCATCGCCTCCGCCTCCTTCTCCTCTTTCTTTTTTATTCCGTACTGTGGGGACAGAGAGAAGATTCAATGTCGCATCCCTGACGTTGACTACGTTATCATTAATCAGCTCAGATGTCCCGGGCACTATGAGTGAGTGGGGTCTCACTGCACAGCTCAGATCGTGGCCTGTTTACGGCAGGGCCCCAAGGCTTCCAGTCCACAGTCCAGGAGAGAGGACATATTTTCCTCCCTCACTTGCACCAGAGCTCCACATACCTTAGTGCTGGCTGATTCAGTGACAGAGAAAATCTGGTCTTTCGGTAAGCACCCCTTGGATCAGCGTTGGGACATTCACCGATAGAACATAGAACATTACAGCACAGTGCTAGCCCTTTGTCCTGCCCTTTCAACCCACTCCAACATCAATCTAACTCTCCCCTCCTACATAACCCTCCATTTTTCCATCATCCCTCTATCCCATCCCCAGCCTATTTCCCTAACCAGGGTTAAGGAACCTTGGTTTTCGAGAGATATTGAGGCCCTGGTTAAAAAGAAGGAGGTACCCATAGGTATAGGCAGGTAGGAACAAACTGGGCACTTGAGGAATATAAGGAATTCAAGTGAACGCTCAGGAGGGCTAAAAGAAAACATGATGCCTCTCTGGCAGACCAGGAGAAGGAGAATCCGAAGGGCTTCTACAGATATGTTAAAAGCAAAAGGATAGCAAAGGACAAAATTGGTCCTCTTGAAGATCAGAGTCGTCCCCTATGCACGGAGCCAAAAGAGATGGGGAAGATCTTACATACATTTTTTGAATCTGTATTTACTCGGGAGACTGTATAGAAGTGAGGCAAAGTGGCATCTACTTCATGATGTCTATAGAGGAGAGGAGGTGTTTGCTGGCTTGAGGAACATGAGGGTGGATAATTCCCCGGGGCCTGACGAAGTGTTCCCTCAGACCCTGTGGGAGGCGAATGCAGAAATTGCAGGGGCCCAAGCAGAGTTATTTAAAATGATTTTAGCTTAGGGTGAGGTAAATTGGATTCAACATTGGCTTCACGGAAAAAGCCAGAGAGTGGTAGTGGAGGGTGGCCTCTCTGGCTGGAGGCCTGTGACCAGTGGAATGCTGCAGGGATCAGGGCTGGGTCTTTTGTTGTTCATGGGTAACAGCATCAGCAAATTTGTGGATGACAACAAGATTAATGGCGTAATGGAGAGCGAGGAAGGCTTTTAAAGCTTGCAGTGGTATAGATAGACAGATACTTTATTGATCCCCAAGGAAATTACAGTGTCACAGTAGCAAAACAAATACACAGATATACAAATATACAAATATTAGAAGAGAAGTAAGAAAAAATAAAAAATGAGTTACCTCAAACAGTCTACTGGGCGGGGGGATCATCGCTTACCCGCCTGTAGATTAATTCATTATAGAGCCTAATGATCGAGGGTAAGAATGGGCTCATATAATGCTCTTTGGAGCAGCACTGTTGTCTTACTCCATCGCTAAAAGTTCTCCTCTGTTCAGCCAAGGTGGCATGCAGAGGGTGAGAAACATTGTCCAGAACTGCCAGGATTTTCTGTAGGGTCCTTTGTTCTATCACAGCCTCCAATGTGTCCAGTTTGACTCCTTTAACAGAGCCAGTGTTTCTAATCAGTTTATTCAGCCTGTTGGCATCACCCATGTTGATGCCAATAGAACATAGAAAACCTACAGCACAACACAGGCCCTTCGGCCCACAAAGCTGTGCTGGAACATGTCCTTACCTTAGAACTACCTAGGCTTTACCCATAGCCCTCCATTTTTCTAAGCTCCATGCAGTCATCCAGGAGTCAGCCACCTCCTTGTCCCCCGTTATTATTTCTCCGGCCTCATTTTCTAGCAGTCCTATGTCCACTCTCATTTCTCTTTTATTTTTAACATACTTGGAAAAAAATTTACTATCCACTTTGATATTATTTGCTAGCTTGCTTTCATATTTCATCTTTTCTCTTCTAATTACTGTTTTAGTTGCTTTCTGTAGGTTTTTAAAAACTTCCCAATCCTCTATCTTCCCACTGATTTTTGCTTTGTTGTATGCCCTTTCTTTTGTTTTTACAATAGTTTTGACTTCTCTTGTCAGCCACAGTTGTACTATTTTACGGTTTGAGTATTTTTTCAATTTTGGAATTCACATGTTCTGCACCTTCCTCATTTTTCCCAGAAACACACATCATTGCTGCTCTGCTGACATCCTTGCCAGCAGCTCCTTCCAGTTTACTTTGGCCAACTCCTCTCTCATACACTGTAATTTCCCTTACTCCACTGAAACACTGCTACATCTGACTTTACTTTCTCCCTGTCAAATTTCAAGTTGATAAGATAAAGGCATAGTCTATTTTTTGAACAGGGAGAAAATTCAGAAACCAGAGGTACAAAGGGACTTGGGAGTCTTGTGCAAGACTTTCTAAAGGTTAATTTAAGTGTCAGTAAGGGAGGTAAGTACAATATTAGGATTCATTTCATGAGGATTCAAATATAAAAGCGAGGATGCAATAAAGCATTGGTCAGACTGCACTTGGACCTTAGTGAACAGTTTTGGGCCCCTTAATCTAAGAAAGAATGTGCTGGCATTGGAGAGAAAGCAGAGGAGATTCACGAGAACGAAAGGGTTATCATATGGGGAGAGTTTGATGGCTCTGTACTTGAAGCAGCTTGGGAAAATGAGGGCGAGTTCTCATTGATACCTGTCATATATTGAAAGACCTAGACAGAAGAGGTGAGTGGGTGAGTCTCGAACCACCCACACAGTCTCAGAATGGAGGTTGCTGCATTGAAGGAGCTATAGGGAAGGTTGAATAGGTTAGAACTTTATTTCCTAGAATGTAGGAGAATGAGAGGAGTTTTGATAGAGATGTATAAAATCATGAGGGTAAATGCAAGCAGGCGTTTTCGTCCGAGGTTGGGTGACACGAGGACGAGAGGATATGGGTTAAAGTTGAAGGTGAAAAATATTTGAGGGGGACTTGAAGGGGAGCTTCTTCAGTGGGAGTGGTGAGATTGTGGAATGAGCAGCCAGCACAAGTGGAAAATGCAGGTTTGATTTCAAGATTTAAAAGAAAATTGGATAGTTACATGGATGGGTAAGGTATGGGGGGCTAAGGTCTGGGTGTAGATTGATGGGGCTAGGCAGAATGACAGTTTTGCATAGACTAGATAGACTGAATGGCCTATTTTGTGTCACAGTGCTCTATGACTCTATCTAAGTGTCTCAGATAGATTTACCCCCATCACCATATCCAGCAGAGCTTTCCATGCACTCACCACTGTCTGCGTAAACACCTAATAAAATAGAATCCCTTCTCTCTGCACAAGGTCCTTCTCCCTCTGTTCCCTGCCTGTCTAAGAGCCTGCTAAGCACCCCTATTGTATCTGCCTCCATCACCTGTCCTGAGGGCAGTTACCTTGTCCCGGATTCCTTGCCGCATTACTTCGCGCTCAGCTTCCATTTTGGCATATTTACTTGCTCGCTCCTCTTCGGCCTGACGCAATGCTTCTAACCTTTCTTCTTCCTTTTTCTCTGCATCAGGGTCCTTCTCCTCATCACCGCCCAACATCTTTCCCATGTCTTTGGTAGCTCCTAAAATGGCAAGAAGGATCGAGTGAGATAATTTTAACCGAGCACCTAGTGACACACCAAGGAATTACCCAGAGATCAGGCCACCCTATTCTGGATATTTGACACTGAGAACAGAATGACTAATAACCTTGTAAACACAAGGGATTGCAGATGCAGAAAATCCAGAGCAACACACACAAAATGCTGGAGGAACTCAGCAGCAGATCAGGCAGCACTTTTAGAGATGAATAAACAGTTGACGTTTTGGTTCGACAACCTTCACCAGGACTGATAACCTTGATGTTTGCAGTTGCTTGGGTATAACAGGATAGAATTCTTAGTAAAATTAAAAAGGAAGGTTCTGGATCTGAAGAAGTAAATCCACAAAGGTGAAGTGTGTTAGCTTTGATAAATGGGGAACTTAGCAGAAAGGCAATGGATAGAATTTAAGGAAAAGGATTTGCAACAATTATTATGAATATCAAAAGAAAAAGAGCTACCAGAAATTCAAACTAACAAACTCAGCAGATCTGACAGTGCCTGTGGAACGAGAAGTTATGCATCATTCATTATGAGCAGCCTGCACCTGAACTGGCACTTGAAGCAAAGAACGTACCCGAGAAGGGTTGAGGAAACATGGCCTGGCTTTGTACTGAGAGTAGAGAAGCATTAATATCACAGGGTATGTGGAGTTAATGTGAGAATTTGAAACTTAAGATCAAAACTTCCGTTTGTCATTACTCCAGGATACATATACAATTTAATTGACCAGAACTACCAGCAATGAAGTTAAACCCCAGATCCTGCAGATACTGGAAACCCAGAGCAACACACACAAAATGCTGGAGGAACTCAGCAGGTCAGGCAGTATGAAGGTAGATTGGGGAATGATAATAAGCATGAAGGAAGTCTCAAATTGCTGTAACCATCACCCAGGACATGCCTTTTTCTCTAGCCCTGATCTCAGCTGGGGGGGTGGGGGAGCAATCAAGGACCCCATCACCCAGGACGTGCCTTCTTCTCATCAGGGAGGAGGGACTGGAGCCTAAGACAAACACTCAATGTTTCAGGAGCAGCCTCTTCTCCTCCACCATCAGATTGGAGATGGTCCATGAAGACTACCTCACTCTTCGTCTCTCTGTTCATTATAGTAAATTGTGATGTGATGTCTGTACTGCTGCCACACAACAACAGATTTCCTGTCATGTCAGAGATAAATAAACCTGCTTCTAACTGTGAGCATCCAGGAGGTTTTGTGATGAAGGTGAAAGGTGAAAGGTCAAGGTAGGAAAGGCATGATTCACCTGAAGGAAATAAGACCATGAGAGCAAATTAGGCCATTTGGCCCATTGAGTCTGCTCCGCTTTTCCATCATGGCTGATTTATTATCTCTCCCAACTCCATTCTCCTGCCTTCTCCCTGTAACCTTTGATGCCCTGACTAATCAAGAACCTATCAACCACTTGAAATATACTCAATGACCTGACCTCTGCAGCCATCTGTGGCAATGAATTCCACAGATTCACCATCCTCTGGCTAAAGAAATCCCTCCTCATCTCCGCTCTAAATGGACGTTCCTCTATTCTGACGCTGTGCCTTCTGGTCTGAGACTCGCCCTATAATTTCCACAGATCCTTCTGAAGATAGGACAGCACAAAACAGGGCTGTGCTGTGCTGAGAGAGTGGGAGTGGTTGCGGCTGGATTAACAGGTCTTTTGTGATCTAGTGAAACTGCCTGATCCATCACCGTATGGCCATTGTTCATCTGCACACTACAGTGAGAGTGAAGTTGAAAACTGACTGATTTGTTTTGCATAGTTTCCAAGGCTCTCAACAATATTCACAGAGGAGGGTTGGCTTTGGTGCGGTGGAAAAGGTCCCTTAAAGTTGCCATAGCCAGGGGGAGCGGGTTGGAGTAGTGGGAATAAGCTCCCACTATCTATTAAATGTTCTTCATGGTGTGCACCTCAAATAGCCTTGAACAACTAAGTCCAGCTCCTGGACTTTAACAACTCAGCCCAGCGGAACTGTTTCTACCGACAGGAGAAAGGGAAAGGTGGGTAACTGGCACCTTAAAACCAGTCGTTCGGGCAGATGGGGCTCGTCAGCCGTGGTTGACAGCTAGGACGTAATAACTATGGTCGAGCAATGGATGGGTTTCTGCCAGTCATAATGTTACAGCTTGTCACCAGGATGGGATGTGACCCTGGACCCAATGTTGGACATCAGTGCTGGGAATGCGAAGATGACAGATAAGATCAAAAGCAGATCCATTGGCACTGGGTACTGTTTTCACTCGATGATAACATACACTGAACACTTATCCAGTGTAATCACTGGAACCTCCCAATCAACGATGAGATTTGCCTTACGTGCAAATCAATGGCAGAATTTCATTAACATAGCTCAGGGCGTCGGATTTCAGGGTTCAATCCTGATGTCATTGTAAGAAGTCTCTGTACATCCTCCCCATGGAATGTGTGGGTTTCTTCCCACAGTCCAAAGGCATACCGGTTAGTAGGTTAATTAGTCATTGTAAGTAGTCCCGTGAGTGAACTGGGGTTAACTTGGGGGTGGCTGGGTGACACAGCTCGAAGGACCTCTGTGCTGTAAAATAAAGTAAAAACTGGGAGGTTTACCCATTCTATCCAGAGTCACAGCATAGAATCAGGCCATTTGGCCAGACTGCACTATGCCTGTCATCACACCATCTGAATTAATCCACCTGCCTGCATTAATTAACCATGTTCGGTAGTCTGAGTTACCCAGCTGCTTCAATCCGTCTGGGGTGCAAGAAGAATGTGGTGACCACCCAGGAGCACTTACATCCACTGTGATGAAGTGTTTGAGAGGTTGCTGATGAAACATGAACTCCTGCCTGAGCAGCACCTTGGATCCACTCCAATTTGCCCACTGGGGCAACAGGTCCACAGCAGATGCCATCTCACTGGCTCTTCACTCAACCCTGGAACATCTGGACAGCGAAGATGCAAACATCAGATGCTCTTTATCAAAAACAGCTTAGCATTCAATACTATCATCCCCTCAAAACTAATCAATAAGCTTCAAGACCTTGACTCGATAACTCCTTGTGCAATTGGATCCCTGATGTCCTCACTTGTAGACCCCAGTCAGTTTGGACTGGCAACAACATCTCCTCCACGATCTCCATCAGCACGGGAGCACCACAAGGCTGTGTGTCAGCCCCCTGCTCTACTCAGTTTGCACACTGTGTGGCTAAGCACAGCTCCAATGCCATATGTGCTTGCTGATGACACCACTGTGGTTAGATGAATCAAAGGTAGTGATGAATCAGCATGTAGGATGGAGATAGAAATCTGGTTGAGTGATTTCACAACTACAACCTCTCTTTCAGAGAGTTGATTATTGACTGCAGAGGTCCATGAGCCAGTCCTCATTAGGGAATCAGAGATGGAGAGGGTCAGTAACTTTAAATTCCCGGGTGTTATCATTTCAAAGGGTCTGTCCGGGACCAGCATGTAGGTGCCATTTCAAAGAAAGCACAATATCGTATCTACTTCCTTGGAACTTGGTGTAGACTCGGCGTGTCATCTAAAACTCACCTCAGCCCACTGCTCTACTCTCTCTACACCCATAACTGTGTGGCTGGGCACAGCTCAAATGCCAACTATAAATTTGTACATCTTGACGGAATTTCAGATGGTGACGAGAGGGTATACAGGAGTGAGATATACCAGTTAGTCGAGTGGTATTTCAACAATAACCTTGCATTCAGCGTCAGTAAGACCAAAGAACTGAATGTGGAGTTCAGGAAGGGAGCAAACACCAGTCCACATCGAGGGATCACAAGTGGACAGAGAGTGAGAAATTTCAAGTTCCTGGGTGTCAGCATCTCTGAGGGTTTAACCTTGACCCAACATATTGATGCAGCTATCAAGAAGGCTAGACAGTGGCTACATTTCATTCAGAGTTTGAGGAGATTTGGTTTATCACCTAAAACACTTGAAAATTTCGACAGATGTACCGTGGAGAGCATTCTGACTGGCTGTTTCACTGTCTGGTATGGGGGAGGGGGGAGTGTGGGAGGCTACTGCACTGGACCAAAGTAAGCTGCAGAGTTGTAAAATTAGTCAGCTCCATCTTGGGAACTAGTCTCCATAGTGTCCAAAACATCTTCAATAATTGGTGCTTCAAAAAGGCAGTGTCCATGATTAAGAACCCCCAGTACCCAGGACATGCCCTCTTCTCATTGTTACCATCAGGTAGGAGGTACAGAAGCCTGAAGACACACACCCAGCGATTCAGGAACAGCTTCTTCCCCTCTGCCATCAGATTTCTGAATTGACATTGAAACCCATAAACACTACCATACTATGTTTTTACTTCTATTTTTGCACCACTTATTTAATTTAATTTACACACACACACACATGTGCACATATACATGCTTACTGTCACAATTGTTTTCTTTATTATCATGTATTGCTGCTGCAAAGTCACAACATATGCCAGTGACGTTAAACCTGATTCCGATTCTGATGTTAACATCCCTCTATAAATGCAGAGTGGAGGGTACCCTAACTGGCTGCACCACAGCCTGGTATGGAAACACCAATGCCCAAGAATGGAAAAGCCTACAAAAAAAAAGTGGAGGTGGCCCAGTCCGTCACGGGAAAAGCCCTCCCCACCATTGAGCACATCTACATGCAGTGTCACTGCAGGAAGGCAGCATCCATCATCAGGGACCTCCACCACCCAGAACATGCTCTCTTCACACTGCTGCCATCACGTTCAGGAACATTTATCACCCCTCAACCATCAGGATCTTGGACCAATGTGGAAACACTAGTCTACCCCAATACTGACCTACCAAGACACTGAACTGATCACGGAACACAACCTAAGGACTTTACAACTGATGTTGTCAGTATTATTTATTCACTTATTATTGTTATAGAGTCACATAGAAAAGTACACAGACCGGTGAGTCTTACTTCAGTGGTTGGTAAGTTGATGGACAAGATCCTGCGAGGCAGGATTTATGAACATAATATGATTAGGAATAGTCAGCATGGCTTTGTCAAAGGCAGGTTGTGCCTTACGAGTCTGAGTGAATTTTTTGAAGATGTTACTAAACACGTTGATGAAGGTAGAGCAGTAGATGTAGTGTATATGGATTTCAGCAAAGCATTTGATAAGGTACCCCATGCGAGGCTTATTGAGAAAGTAAGGAGGCATGGGATCCAAGGGGACATTGCTTTGTGGATCCAGAACTGGCTTGCCCACAGAAGGCAAAGAGTCGTTGTAGACGTGTCATATTCTGCATGGAGGTCGGTGACCAGCGGTGTGCCTCAGGGATCTGTTCTGGGACCCTTACTCTTCGTGATTTTTATTAATGACCTGGATGAGGAAGTGGAGGGATGGGTTAGTAAGTTTACTGATGACACAAAGGTTGGGGGTGTTGTGGATAGTGTGGAGGGCTGTCAGAGATTACAGCGGGACATTGATAGGATGCAAAACGACTGAGAAGTGGCAAATGGAGTTCAACCCAGGTAAATGTGAGGTGGCAACACACATCAAAGTTGCTGGTGAACGCAGCAGGCCAGGCAGCATCTCTAGGAAGAGGTGCAGTCGACGTTTCAGGCCGAGACCCTTCGTTATTCATTTTGTATTTGCACAGTTTGTCTTTTGCACATTGGTTGCTTGTCTGTCTTTATCATTTTTCATTCATTCTATTATATTTCTTTGTCCTACTGTGAATACCTGCAAGAAGATGAATCTTGGGGTGGTATTTGGTGATATGCATGTGCTTTCATAATAAATGTGCATTGAACTTTGAACTATAAGATACTTATTAACTGTTGTTGGTGTTCCTGCCTCCACCAGCTCATTCTAGTCTTTGTCTGAAAAATTGTTCCTCATCCCCTTTGAGTATTGCGTACAGTTCTGCTGCCCCACTATAGGAAGAATGTCGAGGCTTTGGAGAGAGTGCAGAAGAGGTTTACCAGGATGCTGCCTGGATTAGAGGGAATGTGCTGTAACAAGAGTTTGGCCAAACTTGGGTTGTTTTCTCTGGAGTGGCGGAGGCTGTGGGGAGATCCGATAGAGGTTTATAAGATTACGAGAGACATAGATGGAGTAGACAGACAGTATCTGTTTCCCAGGGTTGAAATGTCTCGTACCAAAGAGCATGCATTGAAGGCGAGAGGGGGAAAGTTCAAATGGGACAAGTATTTTACACAGACAATGGTAGGTGCCTGGGGAGGTGATGGAGACAGATATGATAGAGGTTCTTAGACAGATACATCTGACTGGTGGAAATGTACAAGATTCACAACCACTTGCGGTTCACTTTAAGGGACAGTTCTGATGTGATTACGTAATTGCGAAAAGTACTTTTACTGCAGTTTGTGTTCAGTTTTTTGGAGTTCAATAAATGGGTTGCTGTGGTTTTTTCTTAAACATAAAATGCCTCAGGTTGTTTTATTTGTGAAAACTTTACACTGCTGACCCCAATGATCCAGGATTCTTCCAGAGTTATTGAACATGTCGGCCAATGCAGTTGCTTTGAAATTGCTGGAGATTTGGGAGCAAAATGCCATCGCTTGGTTTGTACAAACCGAGACCCAGTTTGTGTTGCGAGAAATCACTGCCGATGACTCCAAACTCTACTATGTGGTACTGTCACTCGGCAACTCCAAGGCTGCGAGAGGGGTGAGTCTGCTTGAACACGATAAATACTGATCACCGAACACTCACCTTTTACAGACGTTTGGACTGTCGGAGCCTGACCAGGCCAAACAGTTGCTCTCCTTGCCTGGCCGCCTGGCCTCAGGGACGTTGGGCCTTCACAGCTAACGTTCTGAATCACCATCTTTGTTTTATTTTTAAAGAACTCTTCATGCAGCAAATGCCTGATCCAGTTTGTGCAGCCCTTGCTAATGCACATGTGAAGGACTAGAAGGAGCTTGCTAAAATGATAGTCTACACTCAGCCAGGCAAAGGTGCATCGTTCTTCCACCTCAATAAGCTGGTCAGCACGGCCCCCAACATAAGGGTGCCCGTGGCTGTGAAACAGACAACACCGGACCAGTGTTTTTACCACGCTGGTTTTGGCAGGAATGTTACAGAGTGCTGACCGCCTGGCAGCTTCGACGGCCCCAGCGCATCAGGACATCAGAGATCTGTGATCACTGTGGGTTCCAGCTGCCAGGGATGTCTGCTGCTCATTACAGACACCCTGTCAGGGTGACACTTCCTGGGCGACACGGATGCTGAAGTGAGCGTGCTGCCGGCATCGCCCATGGATGAGAAGGCAAAGAGCGGCAGACCTTGGCTGGAGGCCGCCAGCGGCAGTGGGATGCTGGTGTTCGGGGCACAACAGGTGACGCTTCACATGGGACTTCGTCCTGCCTAAAGTGGCCGGACCTCTGCTTGGCTCAGGATTCCTGTGTGCCCCAGGACTGTCAGTTGATCTTAAAAACTGCCAGCTTGCAGATGTCAAGGACTTTGGGTCATTACGCTGTTCCCCCAGTAATATCCCCACAACGACTGTCTACTGCATACACAACCACATGTGAGTTTACTTGACTGCGAGGTGAATTCCAACAACTTACCAAGCCCACATTCTCTCCTCTGTGATGTCTCAACCAGTCGCCCTCACCCTATGGTGTCTGCAAACTGGAGGCGGACTGTGTTTAACTCCGTACGTGGCCTCTCGCTTCTGAGCTAGAAGGCCTCACAGAAACTGGTTGCATTAAAGTTTGTGGTGCAGTCTTAGGCCACGTCCACACTAGACCGGATAAATCCGTAACTTTTAGAAAGGACGTGAGTGATTTGAGTACAAAAACACAAAATACTCTGCAGATGCTGGGGTCAAAGCAACACTCACAACACGCTGGAGGAACTCAGCAGGTCAGGCAGCATCAGTGGAAACAATGAGTCAATGTTTCGGGCCGGAACCCTTCGTCAGGACTGAAGAATGAAGGAGGTGGAAGGATTTGAAGAATGCTTGTAGCTTCAGTTGAAAGACCAGTAATTTGAAAGACAAAGGGGTGGGGGAGGAGAAGCATCGACGTCATAGCCCTGAAAACAATGGGTGGTAGAAGGAGGTGGAACCATGAGGGAGGTGGTAGGCAGCTGGGGGAGGGGGCAGAGTGACATAGGGATAGGAAGGGGGAGGGAATTACCAGAAGTTGGGGAATTCTGTGTTCATACCAAGGGGCTGGAGACTACCTAGACGGTATATGAGGTGTTGCTCCTCCAACCTGAGTTTAGCCTCATCATGGCAGTAGAGGAGGCCATGTATGGACATATCGGAATGGGAGTGGGAAGCAGAGTTGAAGTGGGTGGCTACCGGGAGATCCTGTCTGTTGTGGCGGACGGAGTGGAGGTGCTCGACGAAGCGGTCCCCCAATCTGCGTCGGGTTTCGCCGATGTAGAGGAGGCCGCACCGGGAGCACCGGATGCAATAGATGACCCCAACAGACTCACAAGTGAAGTGTTGCCTCACCTGGAAGGACTGTCTGGGGCCCTGAACGGTGGATTTGATTTGATTTGATTTACTGCCACCTGTGGGGAGTGCCAGCGGGAAAAGATTAACCCCCATATTCCAGCCAACACTATCACCTTTTGAGGTCCCTGAATGATGGTTTGACTGTGTCAGGGTGGACCTTGTTGGTCCTCTTCTCCCCTCCCGCAGTTTCATGCACCTCCTTACCATGGTGGACCGTACCACCAGGAGGCCAGAAGTCATCCCTTTCTCATTGACGATGGCCGCAGACGTGGCTGGGTGTTCTTCAGCACCTGGGTTGCTTGGTTTGGTACCCAATCTGACGTTTAATCTGTCCTCAGGCACCAATTCATATCAGACATCTGAGCTGCGATGGCCCAGAGCCTTGGCATTAGGCTACATCACACCATGTCGTATCACCCACAGTCCAATAGCCACATGGGCAGCTTCACTGCTCCTTAAAGGCTGCTCTGGAGCCTTCCCTGATGGGTGAGTGTTGGTTCTGGGTCTGTACTCACTGGAATTTAGAAGGATGACAGGGTATCTCATTGAAACCTTTAGAATATTGATAGGCCTAGACAGAGTAGATGTGGAAAGGATGTTTCGCATGGTGGGAGAGTCTAGGACAAGAGGGCACAGCCTCAGGATAGAGGGATGTCCATTTAAAACAGAGATGTGGAGGAATTTCAGTAGCCAAAGGGTGGTGAATTTGTGGAACCTGTTGCCACATGCAGCTGTGGAGGCCAGGTTGCTGGGTGTATTGAAGGCAGAGACTGATAGGTTCTTGATTGGACATGGCATCAAAGGTTACAGAGAGAAGGCTGAGGAGGGGAAAAGATGATCAGCCATGATTGAATGGCAGAACAGACTCGAAGGGCCAAATAGCCCAATTCTGCTCCTATGTCTTATGGTCCTATGGTATAAGTGGGTAGGCAGGCTGGGTTTATCAGCCTTGTCTGGCAGCCAACCTAGGGGAAGAACAACTCCGATTCCAGACCCGGATAGCTGGGACTCATTAGCCTTGCCAAGCAGTCTGTCTCGGAGAAGGAAAACTCCGATTCCAGACCCAGATAGAACCATAGAACATTACAGCACGGAAACAGGCCTTTTGGCCCTTCTTGGCTGTGCCAAACCATTTTTCTGCCTAGTCCCACCGACCTGCACCTGGACCATATCCTTCTATACACCTCCCATCCACGTACCTGTCCAAGTTTTTCTTAAATGTTAAAAAAGAACCCGCATTTACCACCTCGTCTGGTAGCTCATTCCACACTCCCACCACTCTGTGTGAAGAAGCCCCCCCTAATGTTCCCTTTAAACTTTTCCCCTTTCACCCTTAACCCATGTCCTCTGGTTTTTTTCTCCCCTTGCCTCAGTGGAAAAAGCCTGCTTGCATTCACTCTATCTATACCCATCATAATTTTATATACCTCTATCAAATCTCCCCTCATTCTTCTACGCTCCAGGGAATAAAGTCCTAACCTATTCAACCTTTCTCTGTAACTGAGTTTCTCAAGTCCCGGCAACATCATTGTAAACCTTCTCTGCACTCTTTCAACCTTATTAATATCCTTCCTGTAATTTGGTGACCAAAACTACACACAATACCCCAAATTCGGCCTCACCAATGCCTTATACAACCTCATCATAACATTCCAGTTCTTATACTCAATACTTTGATTTATAAAGGCCAATGTACCAAAAGCTCTCTTTATGACCATATCTACCTGTGACAACACTTTTAGGGAATTTTGTATCAGTATTCCCAGATCCCTCTGTTCCACTGCGCTCCTCAGTGCCTTACCATTAACCCTGTATGTTCTACCTTGGTTTGTCCTTCCAAAGTGCAGTACCTCACACTTGTCTGTATCAAACTCCATCTGCCATTTTTCAGCCCATTTTTCCAGCTGGTCCAAATCCCTCTGCAAGCTTTGAAAACCTTCCTCACTGTCCACTACACCTCCAATCTTTGTATCATCAGCAAATTTGCTGATCCAATTTACCACATTATCATCCAGATCATTGATATAGATGACAAATAACAATGGACCCAGCACTGATCCCTGTGGCACACCACTAGTCACAGGCCTCCAGTCAGAGAAGCAATTCTCTACTACCACTCTCTGGCTTCTTCCATTGAGCCAATGTCTAATCCAATTTACCACCTCTCCATGTATACCTAGCGACTGAATCTTCCTAACTAACCTCCCATGTGGGACCTTGTCAAAGGCCTTACTGAAGTCCACGTAGACAACATCCACTGCCTTCCCTTCATCCACTTTCCTGGTAACCTCCTCGAAAAACTCTAATAGATTTGTTAAACATGACCTACCATGCACAAAGCCATGTTGATTCTCTCTAATAAGTCCCTGTCTATCCAAATACTTGTAGATCCTATCTCTTAGTACTCCTTCCAATAACTTACCTACTACTGACGTCAAACTTATCGGCCTATAATTTCTCAGATTACTTTTATAGCCTTTTTAAAATAACGGAACAACATGAGCCACCCTCCAATCATCCGGCACCTCACCCGTAGATACTGACATTTTAAATATATCTGCTAGGGCCCCTGCAATTTCAACACTAGTCTCCTTCAAGGTCTGAAGGAATACCCTGTCAGGTCCTGGGGATTTATCTACTCAGATTTGCCTCAAGATAGCAAGCACCTCTTTCTTCCTCAATCTGTATAGGTTCCATGACCTCACTATTTGTTTGCCTTATTTCCATTTACTCCATTCCATAGTTGGGACTCGTTAACCTTGCCAGGCAGTCTGTCTCGGAGAAGGAAAACTCTGATACTCATCCTACAGCCTTGCAGTTGCTGCAGTCGTCACAGCTCACTGTACCATTGTGGAACGTCCCCCAACATAAAGTGCAGAATTGGTCCGTATGCACCAATCCTCACTATAAATCTACGAAGCTTCCCTCCTGATCTTTCCAAGTGAAAAAACCAGCCATCTGTTGTGTAATGAACCAGAATTGATTAGAGAGCTTAATGTAAAAGAACTCTTCAGGGCAAGTGATCATAATATGATCGAATTCACCCTGAAATTTGAGAAGGAGATCCTGAAGTCAGTTGTATCAGTATTACAGTGGAGAAAAGGGAATTACAGAGGCACGAGAGAGGAGTTGGCCAGAATTGATTGGAAAAGAACACTGACAGAGATGGCAACAGAGCAGAAATGACTGGAGTTTCTGGGAGCAATTCAGAAGGCACGGGGTATATACATCCAACGAGGAAGCAGTATTCTAAAGGAAAGTTACAGGAAGAGTAATGGGTGACCGTCAGGAGAGGGGAGGGAGAATGTCAGATAGTGGAGAGCACCCCTCAACAATAACTACTCCATTTTGAATACTGTTGGGGGGCAGAAACGGAAACCTGGGGGGAGCAGCAGCAGACGTGAATTTGACACAGAGTCTAGGGTGAGCAGCCGGAAGTCATGGTACATATTGGTATCAACGACATTGGAAGCAAAAGGGAGGAAGTCCTGAAAAAAAGAATACAGGGAGTTAGGAAGGTAGCTGAGAAGCCGGACCTCAGGGGTAGTAATCTCAGGATTGCTGCCTGTGCCACATGACAGTGAGGATAGGAATAAAATGAAGTGGCAGATAAATGCCTGGCTGAAGAATTGGAGCAGGGGGCAGGGATTCAGATTTCTGGATAATTGGGACCTCCTGTGGGGCGGGTGGGACCTGTACGAAAGGGACGGGTTGCACTTGAATTTGAGAGGGACCAATATTCTTGCGGGCATGTTTACTAGAGCTGTTGGGAGTGGTTTAAACTAATACGGCAGGGGGATGGGAACCAGTATGATAGAGCTGAGGATGAGCCAGCAGGTTACAAGTGATTCGTGGTGTTCTGCAGGGGTCGGTGTTGGGACCGCTTCTTTTTATGCTGTATACCAATGAGATGATGGAATAGATGGATTTGTTACCAAGTTTGCAAATGATATGAAGCTCGGTGAAGGGGCAGGTAGTGTTGAAGAAACAGGAAGAGAGTGGGCAGAAGTGTGGCAAATGAAATACATTGTTGGAGTGGGACTGAAGAGGGGAAAAAAGGATCAGCCATGATTGAATGACGGAGCAGACTCGATGGGCCAAATGGCCTAATTCTGCTCCTGTGTCTTGTGCTCTTAATGTAAAGGAACCCTTAGGAGACAGTGATCATAATATGACTGAATTTAGACTACAATTTGAGAGGGAGAAACATAACTCACTGTATCGCAAAGGAATAAAGGGAATTACAGAGACATGAGAGAGGAGCTTGCCCAGGTGGATTGGAGGGGGATACTGGTGGGGATGACGGCAGAACAGAGGTGGCTGAAGTTTCTGGGATTTGTTCACAAGGCACAGGATAGATATGTCCCACAAAAGAAGTTGTTCTCATTTGGCAGGAGCAGGCAATCATGGCTGACAAGGGAAGTTAAGGACTGCATAAAAGCCAAGGAAAGGGCATTAAAGGTAGCAAAAGTGAGTGGGAAGTTGGATGATTGGGAAGTTTTTAAAATCCAACAAAAGGCAACTAAAAAAGCTACAGTATAAGAAGTGAAAGGATGAAATATGAGGGCAAACTAGCCAATAATATAAAGCAGGATACTAAGAGTTTTTTTTTTGGTTATAAAAAGAATAAAAGAGAAGTAACTAGGGAGCAGTTTATTGAGAAACTGAAATGACTGAAGGCAGATAAGTCACCTGGATCAGATTGTGTACACCCCAGCATTCTGAAAGAAGTGGCTAATGAAATTATGGAGGCATTAGTAGTGATCTTTCAAGAATCACTAGATTCTGGAATGCTTATGGAAGACTGTAAAATTGCAAATGTCACTCCACTCTTCAAGAAGGGAGAAAGGAAATGATAGGCTGGTTAGCCTGACCTCAGTGGCTGGGAAGATGTTGGAGTCCGTTGGTGAGGATGTGGTTTCAGGGTACTTGGAGGCACATGACCAAATAGCCCATCGTGAGCATGGTTTCTTCAAGGGAAAATCTTGTCTAACAAAGCTGTTAGAATTCTTTGAAGAAATAACAACCAGGATAGACAAAGGAGATTCGGTTGAAGTTGTGTACTTGGATTTTCAGAAAGTATTTAACAAGGTGCCGCGCATGAGGCTGCTTAACAAGCTATGAACCCACAGTATTACAGGAAAGATTCTAGCATGGATAAAGCAGTGTCTGATTGGCAGGAGGCAAAGATTGGGAATAAAGGGAGCCTTTTCTGACTGGCTGCCGGTGACTAGTGGTGTTCTGTGTTGGGACCGATTCTTTTTGTGTTATATGTCAATGATTTGGATGATGGATTTGATGGCCTTGTTGCAAAGTTTGCAGATGACACAAAGATAGGTGGCAAGGCAGAATGTTTTGAGAAGCTACAGAAGGACTTAGACAGGTTCGGAGAATGGGCAAAGACATGGCAGATGGAATACAGTCTTGGGACGTGTATGGTCTTGCACTTTGATAGAAGAAATGAAATGGGTGGTTATTCTGTAAATGGAGAGAAAATACAAAAGTAGAGGTGCAAAGGACTTGGGAGTCCTTGTGCAGGATACCCTAAAGGTTAATTTGCAGGTTGAGCCTGTGGTGATGAAGGCAAATGCAATGTTAGCATTCATTTCAAGAGGACTAGAATATAAAAGCAAGGATGTAATGTTGAGACTTTATAAAGCACTGGTGAGGCCTCACTTGGAGTATTGTGAGCAGGTTTGGGTCCCTTATCTTAGAAAGGATGTGCTGAAACTGGAGAGGAGTCAAAGGAGGTTCACAAAAATGATTCCAGGATTGAATGGCTTCTCATATGAAGAGCGTTTAATGGCTCTGGGCCTGTATTCACTGGCATTCAGAAGAATGAGGAGTGACCTATTTGAGACCTATCGAATGGTGAAAGGCCTTGATAGAGTGAGTGGAGAGGATGTTTCCTATGGTGGGATTGTCTAAGACCAGAGGACACAGCCTCACAATTGAGGGGCTTCCTTTTACAATGGAGATGAGGAGCAATTTATGTAGCCGGAGAGCGGTGAATCTGTGGAATTCTTTGTCACAGGCAGCTGTGGAGGCCAAGTCTTTTTATATATCTAAGGCAGAGGTTGATAGATTCTTGATTGGCCAGGGAATGAAGGGGTATGGAGAGAAGTTGGGAGATTGGAACTGAGAGGAAAAATGGATCAGCCACAATGAAACGTCGGAGCAGATTCTGTGGGACAAATGGTCTAATTCTGCTCCCATATCCTTTGAGATGTTTAAAGTTATGAGGGGGATTGATAGAGTTGATGTGGTTAGACTTTTTCCATTGAGAGTGGGGAAGATTCAAACAAGAGGACATGGGTTGAGAATTAGAGGACAAAAGAGGGTAACATGAGGGGGAACTTCTTTACTCAGAGAGTGGTAGCTGTGTGGAACGAGCTTCCAGCAGAAGTGGTTGAGGCAGGTTCGATGTTGTCGTTTAAAGTTAAATTGGATAGATATATGGACAGGAAAGGAATGGAGGGTTATGGGCTGAGTGCATGTCGGTGGGACTAGGATAGGGTAAAAGTTCGGCACGGACTAGAAGGGCTGAGATGGCCTGTTTCCGTGCTGTAATTGTGATATGGTTATATATCTTATGATCTTATGATGGTAATGAGTCATGCAGGTGGGGGTGCGGTAATCATTGGGTCTAGTTACGTATTCGTGCTTTGCTGTCAGCAGGTTTATTTTAGTACTGGGGATCAATAAATGTCCTATCTTTTGCTGTCCAGCTAAGTTTGCTTAATTTACACTTAGCTTCATTTAATTACATTTGAAATTGCTTAAACCTACTGAACTTTGATTAAGTCCGCTTCAGCACATTTAATATTGCCTGGTCTTAGTTTCGTAAGTTTCATTGTTTCAAGATTGTTGGTTTCCCCAGTTGCCAATAAAGGATCGAACATAGTTCTTTGACTTTATTATTGGATTAGTCATAGAGTCATGGAGTCAAAGAAAAGTACAGCACAGAAACAGGCCCTTCGGCCCATCTAGTCTGTGATCGACTTCCATCCCAATTTGCCTAAACATTGAAATCAAGCTCTCATGCACCACTTGCACTAGAAGCTCGTTCCACACTCTCACCAGTGTCTGAGTGAAGAAGCTTCCCTTCAGGTTCCTCTTAAACTTTTCACCTTTCACCTTTAACCCATGACCTCTAGTTGTAGTCCCAACCAGCCTCAGTGGAAAAAGCTGCTTGCATTTACCTTATCCATATCCTTCATAATTTTGTATACCATTAGCAACATCCTTGATAATTTTCTCTGTACTCTTTCAACCTTATCTACCTCTTACCTGCAGGTAGGTGACCAAAACTGAACACAATACTCCAATGTCTTATACAATTTCATCGTAATGTCCCATCTCCTGTACTCAATACATTGATTCATGGCCAATGTGCCAAAAGCTTTCTTTATGACCCTCTCTACGTGTGCTGCCACTTTAAACAAACATCGACCTGTATTCCCAGATCATGGTTCTACCACATTCCTCAGTGCCCATTGTGTAGGATTGGCCCTATCAAAGTGTAACACCTCACACTCGTCTGCATTAAATTCCATCTGCCATTTTTCAGCCCATTTTTCCAGCTGGTCCAGATCCTGCTGTAAGCCGTGATAGCTTTCCTCACTGTCCACGACACCCCCAATCTTGGTGTCATCCGCAAATTTACTGATCCGGTTAACCACATCGTCATCCAGATCATTGATACAGATGACAAACAACAATAGACCCGACACTGACCCCTGTGGCACTCCATTTGTCACAGGCCTCCAGTCGGAGAGGCAACCCTCTACTACCAGTCCCTGACTTCTCCCACAGAGCCAACGTCAGACACTCCAGCCCATAATGTTCTGCTTTATGTTTAGAGCCTTTCTTAAACGGTGGAATAACACTGGATATCTTCCAATCCTCTGCTGCCTCTCCTGTTGTCAAGGCTGATTTGCCCCAGGTGTAAACACCTCCTATAATCTCAACCTGCAGATCAGACTTGTCTTTTTGCATATTTACTTTTGAAACTAATGGCATTATGATCAGTAGATACAAATGCACAAAGTTCTGTCACCTGCCCTGTCTCATTCCTCAGAGTAGATCCAGTATCTCACTCTCTCGGTGGGACCTCTACGGGCCGATGAAGGAAACTTTCCTGAACACGTTGAACAAACTCTATCCCATCTCGTCCTTTTACTGTATGGGAGTCCCAGTCAATATGTGGAAAGTTAAAATCACCTACTACGATGACCTTACGTTTTTTGCAACAGTCTGCAATCTCTCTACAAATTTGTTCCTCGAAATCCCTCAGACTGTTGGGTGGTCTGTAATATAGCCCTACTAACATGCTCATACCTTTCTTATTTCTCAGTTCCACCCATAACATCTCACTAGATGAGTTCTCCAGTCTGTCCTGACTGAGCACTACCATGACATTTTAGTTTAAAACTACCGTGACACTCTACTTTAAACATCGCACCCCCCTCGTGCCATGTGGCACTAGCAAACCTACTCACGAGGATATTAGATCCCTTTCAGTTCAGGTGCAAACCTTCCTTCTGTACAGGTCCCACCTTCCCAATGACCCAGAAATCTTATGGCCACCCTCCTTAGCCACGTGTTAAACTATTTAATCTTCCTATTCCTAGCCTTACTAGCACGTGGCATGGGTAGCAATCCTGAAATCACAACCCAGGAGGTCCTGCCCTTTGACTTAGCACCTAACTCCCTGAACTTACTTTGCAGAACCTCCTCACTCATCCGACCCATGTCATTGGTACCTACGTGGACCACGACCTCTGGCTGTTAACCCTCCCACTTAAGAATACTGAGGACTTGAACCAAGATGTCCCTAACTTGGGCACCTGGGAGGCAATGTACCATCCAAGCATCTCATTCTTGTTCACAGCAGCTCCTTTCAGTACCCTTAACAAATCCCCTATCACCACAGCTTGCCTCTTCTCCCTCCGTCTCTTTTGAATTGCTGAGTCAGACTCAGTGCCAGAGACCTGACCGCTGTGAGTTTCCTCCGTTAGGTCATCGCCCTCTCCCCAACAGTATCCACTTTCCCCATCCTTGTGTCCTGCACCTTGAGTGTAACCACCTCTCCATATGTCTGATCTATCACCCCTTCCCCTTCCGAATGCTCGGGAGTTCATCCAGTTCCACCTCCGGTTCCTTAACACAGGTGTTAGAAGCTGCAGCTGCATGTACTTCTTGCAGAGAGACTGCAGAGAGACTTAGATAGTTCAGGGGAATGGGCAAAGAAGTGGCAAATGAAATACAATGTTGGAAAGTGTATGGTCATGCACTTTGGTGGAAGAAATAACGGGCAGACTATTATTTAGATGGGGAGAGAATTCAAAATGCAGAGGTGCAAAGGGACTTGGGAGTTCTTGTGAAGGATATCCTAAAGATTAACCTCCAGGTTGAGTCGGTGGTGAAGAAGGTGAATGCAATGTTGGCATTCATTTCTAGAGGTATAGAGTATAAGAGCAGGGATGAGATGTTGAGGCTCTATAAGGCACTCGTGAGACCACACTTGGAGTATTGTGTGCAGTTTTGGGCTCATTATTTTAGAAAGGATATACTGACCTTGGAGATTCACAGAATGATTCCAGGAATGAAAGGGTTACTGTATGAGGAACGTCTGGCAGCTCTTGGACTGTATTCCCTGGAGTTCAGGAGAATGAGGGGGGATCTCATTGAAACATTCCGAATGATAAAAGGCCTGAACAGATTAGATATGGCAAAGTTATTTCCCATGGTAGGGGATTCTAGGACAAGAGGGCACGACTTCGGGATTGAAGGACGTCCATTTAGCACAGAGATGTGGAGAAATTACTTTAATCAGAGGTAGTAAATCTGTGGAATTTGTTGCCACGAGCAGCTGTGGAGGCCAAGTCACTGGGTGTATTTAAGGCAGAGATAGATAGGTTCTTGATTAGCCAGGCACCAAAGGGTATGGGGAGAAGGCAAGGGAGTGGGGATGACTGGAAGAATAGGATCAGCCCATGATTGAATGGCGGAGCAAACTTGATGGGCTGAACAGGCTACTTCTGCTCCTATACCTTATGGTCTTATGGTCATGACTCCTCCCTCAATTCTCCAACAGTACCCAAAGTGATGTACCTGTTGTTGAGGGGATGGCCATGGGTACTCTGCACTGGCTCCTTAACCCCTTTCCCCTTCCTGACTGTCACCCAGTTTCCTGTGTCCTGCACCCTGGGTGTAATGACGTCTCTATATGTCTGATCTATCACCCCTCAGCCTCCTGAATGATCCAGCGTTCATCCAGTTCCAGCTCCAGCTGTTTAACGCAGAATGTTAGAAGCTGCAGCAAGATGAACTTCTAGCAGTTGTAGTTGTCAAGGAAGTCTCCTTTCCTTCCCACATGCCGCAGGCATTTCACTATCCTGCCTGTTATCCGTATAATCCAAGCTGAGCAGATGTAAAGAACAAGAGCCTTTCTTTCCTTTTCTTTCTCTGTGAAGCCTCTTTGCCGACCCCTCGAAGGGCTGAAGGCTTAAGGTCACCACTCTGACTGTGCCCACTCAGATGACTGCTGCCATTGTCCCTGCCTTCTTTAATTTGCTTTTGCAGATCAATCACAGATACCATTTGATCCCTGGTCAAAACTCCACCATGCTACTGCGACCCGCTCCTGCCTTTTCATCCTCAGACAGTGGAGCTGAATGAAGTCTCAGAATACACCGAATGAAACACCATCACTTTGCAGCCAAGGTGCAAATCAGTACCAGCAACAGCACAGCACACGGCACATATAGCCCGTATAATACAGCAGTAAACATACAGTCACACAAAAAAGCCCAAGACCCCAAGCCTACAAACGTTGCAGAAATCTGCAGTCGACTGTAATATAGCTGATCTTCTGCTGAGTGAACAGTGGGGGCAGCATCGACTCCATCGACACCTCTCTCCCGGGTGGCGACACACATGACTTGAACCCGAGTCCCAACTACGACCGGGGCCACACAGCTGCCCACCCACTGCCAATAAATCAGCCAACTGGACTTGCAGTATTCCACACGAGCAATGTCCAACAGGGCTTGCAGTCACAGGAAAAGCAACTAAGACGATCCCTCGCTGTTAAATCACACCGACACAGGCAGCAGCAGATCTGTACCACGTCCAGCCCCTTCAGTTTCTTTGCCAATGAGCACCCTGGACCATCGAGTTGCAGTTAATGTTCACCGCAATGCAGGGCACTGTAGAGCTGTATAGTTTCCAGTGACCGGTGTGCAAGGCCTTCCAGATCTCCCCGATAACCAGCACCTCAAAACTCTCAACCTTCAACACATTCCCGCTTCACTAGTTTTCATCCAAATGAGGACTTCACTCTTTCCCCATTACATGAGTGGAGATCTGTTAGGGGCTTATCAGATTTTGAGAGGCATAGATACAGTAGACAGACAATATCTGTTTCCCAGAGCTGCAACGTCTAATATCAGAGGGCATGTATTTAAGGTATGACGGGGTAACTTCAAAGGAGATATGAGGGGCAAGTACAGATTGGAATGTACTGCCTGGGGTGGTGGTAGAGACAGATACATTGGAGACTTTTAAGGCCTGATGAAGGATCTCGAACCAAAACATGGAATGTACTCTTTTCCATAGGCGCTGCCAGGCCTGCTGAGTTCCTCCAGCATTTTGTGTGTGTTGCTTGGATTTCCAGCATCTGCAGATTTTCTCTTGTTTATGGAGAGACTTCTATGAGCTGGTTTAGATAAAAAATAGGGAATAGGAACTGGAGTAGGCCATCTGGCCCGTCAAGTCTGCTCTGCCATTCAATAAGATCATGGCTGATCTGGCCATGGACTCATCTCCACCTACCTGTCTTTTCCCCATAACCCTTAATTCCCCTACTATGCAAAAATCTATCCAACCTTGTCTTAAATATATTTACTGGGCTAGCCTCCACTGTTTCATTGGGCAGAGAGTTCCACAGATGCACCACTCTTAGAGAAAAGCAGTTCCTCCTCATCTCCGTCCTAAATCTACTTCCCTGAATCTTGAGGCCATGTCCCCTAGTTCTAGTCTCACCTACCAGTGGAAACAACTTTACTGCCTCTATGTACCTATCCCTTTCATAATTTTATATGTTTCTGTAAGATATCCTCTCATTCTTCTGAATTTCAGTGAGTATAGTCCCAGGCAACTCAATCTCCCCCTCATCTCTGGAATCAACCTGGTGAACCTCCTCTGCACCGCCTCCAAAGCCAGTATATCCTTCCTCAAGTAACCTATCTATATCTCTCTGCAGACTCTCTGTATCTTCTGCACAATTTGCTTTTCCACTCAATTTAGTATCATCAGCAAACTTCGATACACTACACTCAGTCCCCTCTTCCAGAACGTTAATGTATATAGACATTATATGTATAATAGACACATGAATGTGAGGAAAGTGGGAGGATATGGACATTGTGTAGGCAGAAGGATTAGTTCAGTTTGCCATTTGATGACTAATTTAATTGGATCAGCACAAAGTTGTGGGCCGAAGGGCCTGTTCCTGTTTTATATTCACCCACTCACTTTGTGTTTCTGTATGCCTGAAACCTCACTATATTCTCACAACTCTTGTTACTGCCTAGCTCTGGATCATTGCTAAACTCGGGCATACACTGTGTAATTATTTCGAGGTTCAGCACGGTAACCAGCTCTTCTGGCCTATGGAACACGCACTGCCCAATTACACCCACGTGATCAATTAATCCACTAAACTGTACGACTTTGCGGAGGAAACCGACATGGTCACGGGGACAATGTATAAATTCCTGCAGACGGCGGGGGATGAACATGAGACCTGTTGTAAATTGGGGGGCAGCTTCATTGAGCACCTCCACTGTGTCCACCAAAAACGTCCACCATGGCCAGACATTTTAATTCTGATTCCAATTCCCGTTTCAAGATGAGGCCACCTCAGAGTGGAGAAGCAACATCTTATATTCCGCCTGTGTAGCCTCCAACCTGATGGCATGAATATTGATTGCTCCTTCCAGTGAAAAAAAAAATTCCTTTCCCCTCCCTACTTCTTCATTTCCCACTCTGGCCTCTTCCCGCTTCTCCTCATGTGCCTATCACCATCCCCCCTTCCTCCTTCCCTTTCTCCCATCGTCCACTCTCCCCCTAATGTCCTTCCTCCTTCCCTTTCTCCCATCGTCCACTCCCCCTAATGTCCTTCCTCCTTCCCTTTCTCCCATCGTCCACTCTTCCCCAATGTCCTTCCTCCTTCCCTTTCTCCCATCGTCCATTCTTCCCCCAATGTCCTTCCTCCTTCCCTTTCTCCCATCGTCCACTCCCCCCAATGTCCTTCCTCTTTCCCTTTCTCCCATCGTCCACTCCCCCTAATGTCCTTCCTCCTTCCCTTTCTCCCACCGTCCACTCTCCCCTAATGTCCTTCCTCCTTCCCTTTCTCCTATCATCCACTCCCCCAAGTCCTTCCTCCTTCCCTTTCTCCCATCGTCCACTCCCTCTCCCAATGTCCTTCCTCCTTCCCTTTCTCCCATCGTCCACTCCCCCTAATGTCCTTCCTCCTTCCCTTTCTCCCATCGTCCACTCTTCCCCAATGTCCTTCCTCCTTCCCTTTCTCCCATCGTCCATTCTTCCCCCAATGTCCTTCCTCCTTCCCTTTCTCCCATCGTCCACTCCCCCAATGTCCTTCCTCCTTCCCTTTCTCCCATCGTCCACTCTTCCCCAATGTCCTTCCTCCTTCCCTTTCTTCCATCGTCCACTCTTCCCCAATGTCCTTCCTCCTTCCCTTTCTCCCATCGTCCACTCCCTCTCCCAATGTCCTTCCTCCTTCCCTTTCTCCCATTGTCCACTCTCTCTCCGATCAGATTCCTTCCTTTCCAGCCCTTGACCTTTCCCACTCACCTGGTTTCACATCATCTTCCAGCTAGCCTCCTTCCCTTCCCCACAGCTTTTTATTCAGGTGTCTCTCCTCTTCCTTTCTGGTCCTGATGAAGGGTCTTGGCCCAAAATGCCAATTGTTTATAAATTTCTATAGATGCTGCCTGACCTGCTGAGTTCCTCCCTCACTTTGTGTGTGTTGCCCTGGATTTCCAGCATCTGCAGATTCTGTCAAGTTTATTTAAAACACTCGGAGGAGACCCACACTCACAAGGTGAGGAACATTCAAACTTTCTACAGAGGGCACTGGAATTGAACTCTGAACTCTGGCATCCATTTCACTAACCACTACGCCACCATGGTGTCCTTCGTCCGAGTGCTCAGATCCTTCCCACATCAGTGGGTTGGGGGTGCATTAACTGGTCTTTGTAAATTGATCCTAAGGTTTAGGTGAGTGGCAGGCTAGAGTCACTGGGTCTAGTAACCACCTCAGTTTTCTTCACGCATCATTTCCGAGGGTTAAGGTAATATTTCATCTTTCAAGCCTCTTGTTTGTGGCAGGAGAAGCCGCTGTGTTAACACAGGTTCAGCCAATGTTGCCACTTGTCAAAACAGTGACAACTCATCCGTGTCAATACCTGTTTCTGAACCGTCCCCGAGCAGCGGCTGTCTCTCGCAGAGGACAGCCCTTACACATGGAACGACAGATGTTCAGATGCACCACCTCATTCATCACTCCGACTTGCTTCATTTAGAAACTGTGCAACACCATCTCCTGCCTCTGGAGAGAGCATCCGACTCATGGGCTAGCTGCATAATCATAGCATCCCCTACCACATCCCTCCGTTGTCTCTGTTCGCTCTCCAAGCTCCAGTACTGGACTGTTAATAGCACGGCAGACTCGATAGGCTGAATGGCCTCATTCTGCTCCTCTGTTTATGGACATGCCATAGGAGATTTCCAGTCTAAGACTGTGCTAGAGCTGATGCAAGGTGAGTTTAGTCAGACATCCACAACACTCCATAACATGTTGTGCCATGCCCCAGCTCAGGAAATCCTCAGTAAAGCTCCTCAGAAATCCAGCATTCCAGTACACGTCTGGTTCTGATTTCTGTTACTTGGTTCCATCCAAGTGGGGAGAGAGTCTAAGACATTAACTGTATCTGTAGCTGAAGAGGCAAGGCACAGAAGGGAATGATTACCATGGGCAGACATCGAATGGCCTGATCGTGTGCTGTACTCTCCGCGTTATGTGCAATGTGGGCAGGTGGGGTCCCACAGCCGTGGCTGGCAGCTCATCGAGAAGGAAGACCCCCATCTCAAACCTCCTCTGCCTTGCAGCTATACCCACTCATGGGAAGACTTGAGGAGTAAACCGCGAGGGGAGAATACAGAGCTAGAGTCCCTAAGGCAGCAACACATACAAAATGCTGGAGGAACTCAGCAGGCCAGGCAGCATCTATGGAAAAGAGTACAGTCGATGTTTTGGGTCATGACCCTTCAGCAGGACTGGAGAAAATAGTTGAGGAATAGATTTGAAAGGTGTGTGGGGGAGGTGGTGTGGTTCTCTAGTTTGTCCCTAAGGCAGATCCTACATTGAATTCAACGCTGCCCTGCAAACCCTGCGACGCTGCTGGTGCCAAACTGTATCAGTCTCTGCCGTTCCTTGGGGTTCATCAGCTATGTGGAGAGAGGGAGCCTGCTACACAGGCAACAGCTCGCTCTCCATATCGAACAGCCCAGGCTATATTGGCTCTGCACTGACAACGTAGACAGCTAGGATGCAACATCTGACCAACGTAGGGCCTTTATGATTGGTCTCTATAGGCAGAAATATCAGTTGAGCCAAAGGCAAACAGGAGAAAATCTACAGATGCTGGAAATCCGAGCAACACACACAAAATGCTGGAGGAGCTCAGCAGGCCTGGCAGCATCTATGGAAAAGAAGAAACAGTCGACGTTTCAGGCCATGACCCTTCAGCAGGACTGGAGAAAAAAAAAGATGAGAGTAGATTTAAAAGATGGGAGGAGAGGAGGGAGAACGATAAGGTGATAGGTGAAACTGGGAGGGGAAGGGGTAAAGTGAAGAGCTGGGAAGTGACTGGTGAAAGTGAAACAGGGCTGGAGAAGGGAGAATTTAATAGGAGAGGACAGAAGACGATGGAAGAAAGAAAAGGGGGGAGGAGCACCAGAGGGACGTGGTGGGCAGGTAAGGAGATAAGGTGAGAGAGAGGAAAGGGAATGGGGAATGTTCATGCCATCAGGTTGGAGGCTACCCAGACAGAATATAAGTTGTTGTTCCTCCAACCTGAGTGTGGCCTCATCGAGACAGCAGAGCAGGCCATGGATGGACATGTTGGAATGGGAATGGGAAGTGGAATTAAAATAGGTGACCACTGGGAGATTTCACTTCTTCTGGCAGACTTGGTGAAGTGGTCTACCAATTTACAGCGGGTCTCACCGATATACTGGAGGCCACAGCGGGAGCATCAGACACAGTATATGGCCCCAGCAAACTCACAGGTGAAGTGTTGCCTCACCTGGGAGGACTGTTTGGGACTGTGAATGGTAGTGAGGGAGGAGGTGTAGGGGCAGGTGTAGCACTTGTTCCACTTGCAAGGATAAGTGCCGGGAGGGAGATCAGTGGGGAAGGAGTTACAGGGAGTTACATGCTGGATGCGGAAGCTGGTAGGGCGGTAGGTGAGGACAAGAGGAACTGTATCCCTGGTAGGGGATAGGCAAAGGGGCTGTTTCATTAACTCTCATACCAAAGACTCTGTGACATCTGCTCTGGAAAAAAAATCACATCCATATTCCACTGAAGTCAGGTGCTGCTTTTGGGATAAGGAAAAATGCTTTGAGCTTATTGAAACAATCTGCAAGTTTGTTGACAGGGAAAGAGCAGAAGGTTTACTTGGAAGTGTGATTAGTATGGATTCTTCTCTTCTGTTGTACCACAACCTGCTTTGGGAATATAGACCAGCTCAACAACTCTGAACAGCATTGCCAGAGGTGTTCTTATCAATTAAGGATGAGACGCAGTCCGGAGCAGGAGGATAAAAGGGATACACTGCAAACTGGCAAATGGTAAGGACTTCAGTCTTCCAACATGTCAGTCCGTGGGCTCCTCTTCTGCTGTGATGAGGCCACACTCAGGTTGGAGGAGCAACACCTTATATTCCATCTGGGTAGCCTCCAACATGATGGCATGAAGATTGATTTCTTGAACTTCCGGTCATTGTGCACCCTTCTCTACTCCCCATTCCCATTTCCATCTCCCGCTTTATCTCCTTACCTGCCTATTACTTCCCTCTGGTGCTCTTCATCCTACCCTTCCTTCCATGGCCTTTTCTAAAAATCACAAAGAGAAGGGGTCCCAGAACAGATCCCTGAGGCACACCACTGGTGACCAATCTCCATGCAGAATATGACCCATCTACAACCACTCTTTACCTTCTGTGGGCAAGCCAGTTCTGGATCCACAAAGCAATGTCCCGTTGGATCCCATGCCTCCTTACTTTCTCAATAAGCCTTGCACGGGGTACCTTGTAAAATGCCTTGCTGAAATCCATATACACTACATCTGCTGCTCTACCTTCATCAATGTGTTTAGTCACATCCTCAAAGAACTCGATCAGGCTCGTAAGGCACGACCTGCCTTTGACAAAGCCATGCTGACTATTCCTCATCATATTGTGCCTCTCCAAACGTTCCAAAATCCTTTTATGTATGTTTCTCTGGGTTTCCAGCATCTGCAGAATCTCGCCTTTAAAATCAGATGTCTGAATATTACAGTGAAGTAGAGGGAGTTATAGAGGCATGAGAGAGGAGCTGACCAAGGGTGATGGGAAGGGTTCACTAACAGAGGTCACCAATAGCTGGTGACTCTGCAAGCGATTCGGACGGCACAGGATAGAGACATCCCAATGAAGATGTATTCCAAAGGGAGGATGAAGCAAAGCCTGACAAGGGAAGTCAAAGACAAGGGGCCCAGAAGAGGATCACAACAATTACCCCAGCGACGAAAGGGTTAACATGTGAGGAGGGTTTGATGGTTTTGGACCTGTACTCACTGGAGTTTAGAAAAATGAGGGGAGATCTCACTGAAACCTCTCGAATATTGAGAGACAGCATAAAAGTGAAAGAGAGGGCATAAAATAGAGCAAAAATTAGTGGGAGTTTAAAGGATTGGAAGCTTTTAAAACAACAGAAGGCAACTAAAAACAATAATAAGAGAAAAGGTGAAATATGAAGGTAAGCTGGCCAATAAGATTAGAGAAGATACCAAAGTGTAAAAGAGAGATGAGGGGGGGATTTGGACCACTGGGGATTGACGTTGGAGAGGTAGTAATGGGGGACAAAGAAATTGCAAACAAATGAGTTATTTTACCCAGCCTTCACTGTGGAAGACACCAGCAATGTGCCAGATATTTGAGAGTGTCTTGGGCAGACGTGAGTGTGGTTGCTATCACCAGGGAGAACGTGCTGGGAAAACTGAAAGGTCTGAAGGTAGATAAGTCACCTCAACCAGAGGGACTACACCCCAGGGTTTTTAAAGAGATAGCGGAAGAGATTGTGGCGGCACTAGTAATAATCTTTCAAATATCACTAAATCTTTCAAGAATTCACCCTGGGACATCTGGACAGTGAAGATGCATACATCAGGGTGCTCTACTCGACTGCAGCTTGGCACTCAGTACCATCATCCCCTCACATCTAACCGGTAAGCTCAATTGTCCTTGTACCTCCTTGTACGATTGGATCCTTGATTTCCTCACCTGCAGAGCCCAGTCAGTTCAGATTGGCAGCATCACCTCCACAATCTCCATCAGTACAGGTGCCCCAGGAGACTGTGTGCCTAGCCCCCTGCTCTGCTTGCTTTTCGCTTATGATTGTGTGGCTAAGCACAGCACCAATGCTGTAGTTAAGTTTGCTAATGACACCACTGTCGTAGGCCGAATCAAGGCTGATCAATATCAAGAGGACCAGAATAAAAGCGCAGGATGTAATGCGGAGGCTTTATAAGGCTTTGGTCAAGCCACACGGAGTACCTTGAACAGTTTTGAGTCCCTTATCTAAGAAAAGATATGCTAGCATTGGAGAGGGCCTAGAAGAGGATCACAACAATTATCCCAGCAATGAAAGGGTTAATGTCTGAGGAGTGTTTGATGATTTTGGGCCTGTACTCATTGGAGTTTAGAAGAATGAAGGGAAATCTCACTGAAACCTATCAAATAGTGAAAGGCCCAGACAGAGTGGATGTGGAGAGAATGTTTCTTATAGTGGTGAGTCTAGGACCACAGGGCACAACCTCAAATAAAGTAGGATGCCCCTTTAGAAGAGAGATGAGGAGGAATTTCTTTAGCCATAAGGCGATGAATCTGTGGAATTCATTGCCATGGACAGCTGTGGAGGCCGAGTCACTGAGAATATTTAAATCAGAAGTTGATAGTAAGGCTGTCAAAGGTTATGGGGAAAAGTCAGGAGATCGCAGTTGAGGGGGATAATAAATCAGCCATGATAGAATGTAGGAGCACACTCAATGGGCTGAATGGCCTAATTCTGCTTCTATGTCTTATGGTCTTATAATCTTTTGCAATTAATGTTTATATTTCCTCCTGCTCCTTTAGCAAATAACACGCCTTCAAATCGGAGTGAGATTTTCCTCTCCAACATTGTGCTTCCTGTTCTCACATTACTTCTCTTGAGAAAACCACTCCTGTGCTTTCTCTGTGTACATTGTGCAGTGGTATTTTGTGTCTGATTTGCAAACTGCATATTGAGAATATAACCAAAGGCAGAATTCAGCAAACCCAGATCAGCCTGTCTACATTGACAATATGTGCCAGATGTTTAAAGAAGGGAGAGGCAAAGAACACTGATGTGTTCACAGTGCATTGTTTCAATCTTGTTCTCTGACTACAACTAGTATTTATTTTTCATTTATTAAACTTACCAATCACATCAGACCTGTGGGTCTGCAAGGGAGGATGGCCTAACATCCGTCACATAAATAATGTTAAATATTACTAATAAAAACAGAAGGAATAAGGAAGAGTTAGAGCATAGTATTGTCCTGGAACCTTCCAGCCACAATATTGTGCCAACATTTTAACCTACTCTAAGATCAGTCTAACCCTTGTATCATCCATGTGCTTATCTGAAAGTCTCTTAAATGTTCCAAATTTATCTGTCTTTACCACCACCTCTGGTAGTCAGGTAGCCACCAGTCTCTGTGTAAAGAACTTACCTCTGACCTTCCCCATATACTTTCTTCCAATCACCTTAAAGTTATGGCCTGTTGGACTAGCCATTTCCACCTTGGAAAAAAATCTCTGTCCACTCGATATTTGCCTCATCATTTTGTATCCCTCTATCAAACAACCTCTCCTCCTCCTTCACTCCAAAAAGAAAAGTCCCAGCTCACTCAACCTTTCCTCTTAAGATCTGCTCCCTAATCCAAGTAGAATTGTCTGGTAAATCTCCTCTGTACCCTCTCTAATGCTTCCACATCCTTCCTCTAATGAGATGATCAGAAATGAACAAGATGACGAATAACAAGTTCCTTTCACTGGTTTGAGAATTGTGAACACAGCCCAGACCATCATACAAACCAGCCTCTGCTTCACGGATACAATCTACACGTCGCACTGCCTTGGTAAGGAACCAACGTAAGTTATGAGCCCACCCACCCTGGCATTCTCTCTTCCACTGGGCAGAAGACACATACCCTCTAAAACATGTAGCACATTCTCTAGGACAGGAAAATTGCAAATATTACTCTGCTATTTAAGAAGGGTGGGAGGCAGCAGAAAGGAAACTATGGACCTGTTAGTCTGACATCAGTGGTTGGGAAGTTGTTGGAATTGATTGTTAGGGATGAGATTATGGAATACCTGGAGGCACAGGACAAGATAGGCCAAAGCCAGCATGGTTTCCTGAAAGGAAAATCCTGCCTGACAAACCTACCGCAATTTTTTGAGGAAATTACAAGCAGGGTAGACAAAGGAGATGCAGTAGATGTGGTGTACGTGGATTTTCAGAAGGCCTTTGACAAGGTGCCACACATGAGACTGCTTAGCAAGATAAGAGGCCATGGAATTACAGGGAAGTTACTAGCATGGGTGGAGCATTGGCTGATCAGCAGAAAACAGAGAGTGGGAATAAAGGGATCCTATTCTGGCTGGCTGCTGGTTACCAGTGGAGTTCTACGGGGGTCGGTGTTGGGGCTGCTGCTTTTTTACGATGTATTTCAATGATTTGGACTATGGGATTAATGGATTTGTGGCTAAATTTGCTGATGATAGAAAGGTAGGTGGAGGAGCGGGTAGTGTTGAGGAGACAGAGAGCCTGTAGAGAGACTTAGATAGTTCAGGGGAATGGGCAGAGAAGTGGCAAATGAAATACAATGTTGGAAAGTGCACAGTCATGCACTTTGGTGGAAGAAATAAACAGGCAGACTATTATTTAGATGGAGAGAGAATTCAAAACGCAGAGATGCAAAGGGATTTGGGAGTCCTTGTTCAGGATACCCCAAAGGTTAACCTTCAGGTTGATAGGTGGTAAAGAAGGTGAATACAATGTTGGCATTCATTTCTAGAGGTATAGAGTATAAGAGCAGGGATGTGATGTTGAGGCTCTATAAGGCACTCGTGAGACCACACTTGGAGTATTATGTGCACTTTTGGGGTCCTTATTTTAGAAAGGATATACTAACATTGGAGAGCGTTCAGAGAAGATTCATGGGAATGATTCCAGGACTGAAAGGGTTACCTTATGAGGAACGTCTGGCAGCTCTTGGGCTGTATTCCCTGGAGTTCAGGAGAATGAGTGAGGATCTCATAGAAACATTCAGAATGTTAAAAGGCCTGAACAGATTAGACATGACAAAGTTTTTTCCCATGGTAGGGGATTCTAGAAAAAGAGGGTACAACTTCAGGATTGAAGGACGTCCATTTAGAATAGAGATGCAGAGAAATTACTTTAGTCAGAGTGTGGTAAATCTGTGGAATTTGTTTCCACGAGCAGCTGTGGAGGCCAAGTCATTGGGTGTAGAGATAGATAGGTTCTTGATTAGCCAGGGCATCAAAGGATATGGGGTGAAAGCAGATGAGTGGGGATGACTTGAAGAATTGGATCAGCCATGATTGAATGGTGGAGCAGAGTTGATGGGCTGAATGGCCTAATTCTGCTCCTATATCTTATAGTCTTATGGTCTTACCTTCTATTCTGCTCTCGTATGACTCTGGCAGACGTCTTGCCCGTGACATCAAGAAACTGCAGGGAGTTGTGGACACAGCTCAGCACATCACAAGAAGCAGCCTTCCCTCCACGGACTCTGCCAGCACTCATTGTAGTCTCAGTAAAGCAGCCAGCATCATCAAAGACCACCCCCCCCCCCCAACCGGGACAGTCTCTCCTCTTCCTTCTCCCATTGAGCAGAAGATACAAAAACCCGAGAGCGTGTGGCACCAGGTTCAAGAACAGCTTCTACCCTGCTGTCGTAGGACTATTGAACAGTCCCCAAGTATAACATGGTGGGCTCCTGAGCACTGCACTTTCTCTGTAGCTGGTGCACCTTATTCTGCCTTCTGTTATTGTTTTACCGTGTTCTATCTCAATGCACTGTGTAATAATCTAATCTGTATGAACAGTATACAAAACCAGCTTTGCACTGTATCTTGATACATGTGACAATAGCAAAAACCAATTCCAATTCCGACTGTTTGGTAAAGATCAATTCTTGACCTCATCAAGACCCTTGCCCTGTATTTGTACTTCCACTCTTTTCACAGCTACCGCTGGGCAGGAGGTAGAGAGGCCTGAACTCCCACAGCTACACCCTTTCACACGACAAAACCCTAGTCACCATGACAGCTTAGCAACATTATGACCACTCTGATCACTTTGCATGAAAAAAAAGCTCTTCTTTGTCCTGTCTGTTCTGTCAAATCTGAGTATAATTTACTCATGCTTTCCCTGCGAATATACAGTCAGCTGTAGCAACGTGTTTCATTGCACCTCTGCATGCACGTATTTGTGTAGATGATAATATACCCGAGTTATGTAGCACAGAATCAGGCTCTTGAGGCTACGACGTCCAAGATGACCATCTAGACAATGCACAGCCATTTCATTTGCCCAGATTAAGTCCACGTCCTTCCACGTCTTGCCAATTCAAATGTCTGTCTAAGTACCTTTTAAATTTAAGTTCAAGTTTAATTGTCATGGTTCTGAAAGACAGGAAAATTGCAAATGTCACTCCACTCTTTGAGAAGGGAGAGAGGCAGAAGAAAAGATATTATATGCCAATTAGTCTGACCTCAGTGGTTGGGAAGATAGAAACATAGAAAACCTACAGCACAATACAGGCCCTTCAGCCCACAAAGCTGTGCTGAGCATGTCCTTACAGGTAACCTTAGAACAACATAGGCTTACCCATAGCCCTCTATTTTTCTAAGCTCCATATACTTATCCAGGAGTCTCTTAAAAGACCCTATCGTTTCCACCTCCAGCACCATCGCCGGCAGCCCATTCCACACACTCACTACTCTGCGTAAAAAACTTACCCCTGACATCTCCTCTGTACCTACCTCCAAGCACCTTAAAACTGTGCCCTCTCATGCTAGCCACTTCAGCCCTGGGGAAAAGCCTCTGACTATCCACACGATCAATGCCTCTCATCATCTTGTACACCTCTATCAGGTCACCTCCCATCCTCTGCTCCTCCAAGGAAAAAAGGCCAAGTTCACTCAACCTATGCTCATAAGGCATGCTCCCCAATCCAGGCAACATCCTTGTAAATCTCCTCTGCACCCTTTCTAAGGTTTCCACGTCCTTCCTGTAGTGAGGCGACCAGAACTGAGCACAGTACTCCAAGTGGGGTCTGACCAGGGTCCTATATAGCTGCAATATTACCTCTTGGTTCTCAATGCACCGTATCCCTTCTTAACCACAGAGTCAACCTGCACAGCAGCTTTGAGTGTCCTACGGACTCAGACCCCAAGATCCCTCTGATCCTCCACACTGCCAAGAGTCTTACCATCAATGCTATATTCTGCCATCATATTTGACCTACTAAAATGAACCACCTCACACTTATCTGGGTTGAACTCCATCTGCCACTTCTCAGCCCAGTTTTGCATCCTATCAATGTCCCGCTGTAACCTCTGACAGACCTCCACACCATCCACAATACCCCCAACCTTTGTGTCATCAGCAAATTTACTAACCCATCCCTCCACTTCCTCATCCAGGTCATTTACAAAAATCACAAAGAGTAGGCGTCCCAGAACAGATCCCTGAGGCACACCACTGGTCACCGGCCTCCATGTAGAATATGACCCATCTACAGCCACTCTTTGCCTTCTGTGGACAAGCCAGTTCTGGATCCACCAAGCAACATCCCCTTGGTTACCATGCCTCCTTACTTTCTCAATAAGTCTTGCATGGGGTACCTTATCAAATGCCTTGCTGAAATCCGCATACACTACATCTACGGCTCTACCTTCATCAATGTGTTTAGTCACATCCTCAAAAAATTCAATCAGGCTCGTGAGGCACGACCTGCCTTTGACAAAGCCATGCTGACTATTCCTAATCACATTATGCCTCTCCAAATGTTCATAAATCTGGTCTACAATTTCTTGGGCTATCTCTACTCCCTTTCTTGAATAAGGGAAAAACATCAGCAACCCTCCAATCCTCTGGAACCTCTCCCGTCCCCATTGATGATGCAAAGATTATTGCCAGAGGCTCAGCAATCTCCTCCCTCGCCTCCCACAGTAGCCTGGGGTACATCCCGTCTAGTCCCGGTGACTTATCCAACTAGATTCTTTCCAAAAGCTCCAGAACATCCTCCTCCTTAATATCTACATGCTCAAGCTTTTCAGTCCGTTGCAAGTCATCCCTACAATCGCCAAGATCCTTTTCCATGTGAATACTGAAGCAACGTATTCATTAAGTATCTCTGTTATCTGCTCCGGTCATATACACACTTCTCCATTGTCACATTTGATTGGTCCTATTCTCTCATGTCTTATCCTCTTGCTCTTCACATACTTGTAGAATGCCTTGAGGTTTTCCTTAAAGTGTCCTCCAAGGCCTTCTCATGGCCCCTTCTGGCTCTCCTAATTTCATTCTTAAGCTCCTTCCTGCTAGCCTTATAATCTTCTGGATCTCTATCATTACCTAGTTTTTGAACCTTTTGTAAGCTCTTCTTTTCTTCTTGACTAGATTTACAACAGCCTTTGTACACCACGGTTCCCGTACCCTACCGTCCTTTTCCTGTCTCATTGGAATGTACCTATGCAGAACCTCATGCAAACACCTCCTGAACATTTGACACATTTCTTCCGTACGTTTCCCTGAGAACATCTGTTTCCAATTTATGCTTCCAAGTTCCTGCCTGATAGCCTCATATCTCCCCTTACTCCAATTAAATGTTTCCCTAACTTGTCTGTTCCTTTCCCTCTCCAATGCTATGGTGAAAGAGATAGAATTGTGATTAACAAATTAAGAACCCGTGGTATTACAGAAAAGGTTCTAGCATGGATAAAGCATTGTGTGAATGGCAGGAGGCAAAGTGTGGGAATATAGGGATCTTTTTTGGTTAGCTGCCAGTGACTAGTGGCATTCCACATGGGTCTGTTTGAGGACCGATTCTTTTTATGTTATATGTCAATGACTTGGATGATGGAATTGATGGCTTTATGGCCAAGTTTGTAGATGATATGAAGATAGGTGGAGGCACAGATAGTTTTGAGGAAGAAGAGAAACTACAGAAGGTCTTACACAGCTTTGGAGAATAGGCAAAGAATTGACAGATGGAATACAATGTTGGGAGATGTATGGTCATGCAGAAGAAGTAAAGGGTTGTGGAGTCATGGAGTCATAGAGTCATGGAGAAGTACAGCACAGAAACAGGCCATTCAGCCCATCTATTCCATGTCAAAACCATCTCAGCTGCCTACACCCATCCACCTGCACTGGGACCATACCCTTTCATACAGCTACTATCCATGTACTTATCCAAACTTCACTTAAATGTTGAAATCGGACTCGCATGCACCATTGTGCTGGCAGCTCATTCCACACTCTCACAAACCACTGAATGAAGAAGTTTCCTCTCATGTTCCCCTTAAACTTTTCACCTTTTACCCTTAACTCGTGACCTCTGGTTATCATCCCACCTAACCTCCATGGAAAAAGCCTGCTTGCATTTACCCTATCTATACCCCTCCTAATTTTGTATATCTCTATCAAATCTCCTCTCTATCTTCTACATTCTAAGGAATAAAGTTCCAACCTATCCAATCTTTCCTTGTAACTCAGGTCCTCCAGGCCTGACAGCATTTTGTAAATTTTCTCTGTACTCTTTCAACCTTTGGTCATCTTTCCTGTAGGTAGATGACCAAAACTGCACACAATATTCCAAATTAGGCCTCACCACGTTTTATACAATTTTAACACAACATCCCATCTCCTGCACTCAGGACATTGATTTATGAAGGCCAATGTGCCTTCTGCAAGCCATGATAGCCTTCCTCACTGTCCATTATGCCCCCAATCTTGGTGTCAGCCATAAATTTGCAGATCTGGTTAACCACATTATTATCTAGATCTTTGATACAGATGACAAACAACAACAGGCCCAGCCCCGATCCCTGCAGCATGCCACTAGTCACAGGCCTCCAGTCAGAGAGGCAAACCTCTACTACCACTCTCTGGCTTCTCCCACAAAGACAATGTCTAATCCAATTTACAACCTCATCCTGAATGTCGAGTAGCTGAACCTTCTTGACCAACAGGATCCTGTCAAGTACCTTGCTAAAGTCCATGTAGACAACCTCCACTGCCTTCCCTTCATCCATTTTCTTAGTAACTTCCTTGAAAAGCTCTATAAGATTAGTTAGGCATGGCTTCCTCAAAGCAATGCAGACTATCCTTAATCAGTCCATCTCCATCCAAAATACTTATATATCTGGTCCCTTAGAATGCCTTCCCAATGCTGATGTCAGACTCAGAGCCTATAATTTCCTGGTTTATTTTTAGAGCCTCCAGTTTGTCCTGATGGAGTACCGCCAAGGCATTTTTCCTGACTAGCAACACCACTCCTCCTCCTCATACCCTCGCACTCTGTCACATCTGAAACAGGAGAACAGCAGAATGCTGAGCTGCCAGTCCTGCCCCTCCTACAAACCAGCTCTCACTAATGGCTATGACGTCATAATTCCAGCCGTTGATCCATGTCCTGAGCTCATCAGCCTTTCCTACAATACATTTTCCTTTCAAATACATGCAGCTCAGGACACTAGTCACACCATGCTCAACCTTTTGATTCCTGACTTTGTCTGAAGTCTTACCAACATCTGTCTCCGCAACCTCTCCACTAACTGTTCTGGCACTCTGGTTCCCATCCCCCTGCAACTCTAGCTTGATCCTTGTGCAGGATTCCCTGAAGATTAATTTGCAGGTTGAGTCTGTGGTGAGGAAGGCAAATTTGATGTTGGCATTCATTTCAAGAGGACTAGAATATAAAAGCAAGGATGTAATGCTGAGGCTTTATAAAGCACCGGTGAGGCCTCACGTGGAGTATTTTGGGCCTCTTATGTGTGAAATGTGAGGAGGATGTTATGAAAATGCAGGGTGACTTGGACAGGCTGGATGAGTGGGCAGATGCATGGCAGATGCAGTTTAATGTGGATAAATGTGCGGTTATCCACTTTGGTGGTAAGAACGGGAAGGCAGATTATTATCTAAATGGAGTCAAGTTAGGAAAAGGGGAAGCACGACGAGATCTAGGTGTTCTTGTACATCAGTCACTGAAAGCAAGCATGCAAGTACAGCAGGCAGTGAAGAAAGCTAATGGCATGCTGGCCTTCATAACAAGGGGAATTGAGTATAAGAGCAGAGAGGTCCTTCTGCAGCTGTACAGGGCCCTGGTGAGACCACACCTGGAGTACTGTGTGCAGTTTTGGTCTCCAAATTTGAGGAAGGACATTCTTGCTATTGAGGGAGTGCAGCGTAGGTTCACAAGGTTAATTCCCGGGATGGTGGGACTGTCATATGTCGAAAGATTGGAGCGACTAGGCTTGTATACTCTGGAATTTAGAAGGCTGAGAGGGGATCTCATTGAAACATATAAGATTATTAAGGGATTGGACACGCTGGAGGCAGGAAGCATGTTCCCGCTGATGGGTGAGTCCAGAACCAGAGGCCAAAGTTTAAGAATTAGGGGTAGGCCATTTAGAACAGAGTTGAGGAAAAACTTTTTCACCCAGAGAGTGGTGGATATATGGAATGCTCTGCCCCAGAAGGCTGTGGAGGCCAAGTCTCTGGATGCTTTCAAAAAAGAGATGGATAGAGCTCTTAAAGATAGCGGAATCAAAGGTTATGGGGATAAGGCAGGAACTGGATACTGATTGTGGATGATCAGCCATGATCACAGTGAATGGTGGTGCTGGCTTGAAGGGCCGAATGGCCTACTCCTGCACCTGTTGTCTATAAAGGATGTGCTCACATTGGAGAGGGTTCAAAGGAGGTGCACAAAAATGATTCTGGGATTGAGAGGCTTGTCAAATGAAGATCGTTTGATGACTGTGGGCCTGTACTCACTGGAATTCAGGTGAATGACAGGTAACCCAATGGAAGCCTACTGAATGTTGAAAGGCCTTGATCGAGTGGATGTGGAGAGGATGTTTCCTGTGGTGGAATTGTGTAAGAGCAAAGGACACAACCTTAGAATAGAGGACATCTTTTGAAAGTGGAGATGAGGAGGAATTTCTTCAGCCTGAAAGTGGTGAATCTGTGGAATTCATTGCCTGTGGAGGCCCAGTCTTTTTGGCAATGTGGTAGTGTAGTGGTTCGCAAAACACTTCACAGTACAGGCGACCCGGGTTCTCTTCCTGCCGTCGCCTGCAAGGAGATTGTACAAGCTCCCTGTGACCTTGGGGGAACTAATTTCCTCCCACATTCTGAAGACATACTGTGATTAGGCTGGGATTAAATCGGGGGATTGCTGGGCAGCGTGGCTCAAAGGGCCAGAAGGGCCTGTTCTGGGGACTGGATGGTCAGGAGATTGTGTTGCTTCCCGGGTGCGAGTGTTCAGGATGTCTCAGAGCAGAATATTCTTGAAGGGGAGGTCGTGGTACATGTTGGTATCAATGACATAGGCAGGAGAGGGTGGAGGTCCTGCGCAGTAAGTTTAGGGAGTTAGGAAGGAGGCTGAACAGCAGGACCTCCGAGGTGGTAATCTCAGGATTACTCCCAGTGCCACGAGCCAGGGAAGGTCAGAACAGGAAGATATCGCAGATGGATGAGTGCCTGAGGAGATGGTGCGGGGGGGCAGGGTTTCAATTTCTTGGATCAGTGGACCCTTTTCTGGGGAAGGGGTGACTTGCACAAGTGGGATGGGTTGCACCTGAACTGGAGGGGAACCAATATCCTGGGAGGGAGGTTTGCTAATGCTGTTGGGGAGGGTTTAAATTAGATTTGCAGGGGGTGGGAACCGAAGTGAAGAGGCAGAGGATGGGAGGTTGGAGCACAAGTAGAGACAGCTTGTAGGGAGTTTATGAGGAAGGATAGGCAGATGATAGAGCAAAGATGCACTCAGTCTGATGGTTTGAGATGAGTCTATTTTAATGCAAGGAGTATCATAAACAAGACGGATCAGGAGCATGGATCAATACATGGAACTATGACACTGTGGCCATTACAGAGACTTGGATGTTTCAGGGGCAGGAATGGCTGCTGAGTGTGCCAGGCTTTAGAGGTTTCAAAAAGGACAGAGAGGGAGGCAAAAAAAGGTGGGAGAGTGGCAGTGCTAATCAGGAATAGTGTCACGGCTGCAGAAAGGAGGAAGTCATGGAGGTATTGTCTACTGAGTCATTGTGGGTAGAAGTCAGAAAAGGAAGGGGGCAATATCTCTACTGGGTGTTTTTTTATAGACCCCCTCTCAATAGTAACAGGGACAATGAGGAGAAGATAGGGAGACAGATTCTAGAAAGATGCAATAATAACAGGGTTATCGTGATGGGAGATTTTTATTTCCCCAATATTGATTGGCATCTCCCTAGACTGAGGGGTTTAGATAGGGTGGAGTTTGTTAGGTGTGTTCAGGAAGGTTTCCTGACACAATATGTAGATAAGCCAACTAGAGGAGAGGCTGTACTTGATCTGCTATTGGGAAATGAACCTGGTCAGGTGTCAGGTCACCTGTGGCAGGACAGCATTTTAGAGGTAGTGATCGCAACTTTATCTCCTTCACCATAGTGCAGGAGAGGGATAGGAACAGACAATTTGGGAAAACATTTAGTTGGGGTAGGGGCAAATATAATTCTATTAGGCAGAAACCTGGGAACATAATTTGGGGCAATCCTGCAGTACTTTAAGTTCTTAATGTCCAGCAGGGTCTTGTGACCGTAACAAATAAGTAAAAAAAAGACAATAACACTTTTAGCTGACCCTGTAGAAGCCACTGTGTCCAGCTGCCTCATCATCTTATTGGAAATGATTAATGATTGTGTCCAATTCCACCACCTCCGCTGGCACTGTGTTCCAAATAGCAACCACTATCTGTGCAGACATTCTGCCCCCCCCCCACTCAGCTTTTATACTTAATGCTCCCACTATCAGGAAAAGGGTCTGATCATTGAACCTATCATAATCTTATCCCTTCTGTCACATCGCCCTCGGCCTCCTTTGCTTGTAGGGAAACAAGCCCAGCCGATCCGATCTCTCCCCATGACTGCAGTCCTCCATTGCCATCACATCCTTTCTGTCTATAGTAAGGCTGTATACAACTTCCCACTGCAGTCTAGCAGTGTTCTCTAAAGTTACAACATAAAATCTCAACTCTTACATTCTATGAAGACACAAGAGACGGCCGATCGTGAAACACTGACCAGCCCTCTGCCGTCCCAGATGCTGTCCGACTGGCTGAGTTCCTGTCTGTCAAGGTGTTGGAGGCAGGTTCGATACGAGCTTCATTAAGAAAGTGGTTTGATATGTTCTCCTGCAGCTCAAGCCCTTCACCCCGAATGGGGCACAGGCCACGGACAGCAGTCCATCCTGGGCCAGTCCCCCATGTGTAGCTCATTTCCTCTCCTAGAGACGAGGTATTTGGAGCTTCTGTAGCTCTGGGTTTTATGGGATTGGGTTGCTGACACCGTGCCCAATCCTCACCCTTTCCCAGCCAGACTTGGGAACGTCCATGACGGATAAAGATTGTCAGGGCAGTGGAGGAAGTGCCAGGGATTGGAGCCAGTCTGTCACATTGGTAGACAGCCAGTCTGAGATGATCAGCTGAACAGTCTCTCTGAGCTCTAGCTGTTTGACAGAAGACAGTGCCAGAAATCAATATGCAGAAGCTGAAGGTGCACAAACAGAATAAATCACAGGCTGAGGCAGAATGGTCCAAATGGTGAACAGATTCATCATTCTGTATCGTCAGGTTACGTTCACTGTACCAAATGCATTCATTTCATTCAAATATTCAGGAAAATAGCCCAGACTCTAATAACAATAGCCAACTAATTTTGATCTACAAAGGATAATATTCCCTAGCAATTTTGGCTGTGTCACATTAATGAAATCATTTGAATTTCACAAGATGACAATGCCTTCATTGTTATTCTGTAATGACTCAATATGATCTTCACACTACAATCAGCAAATCTTCAGTCTTGCACCATTTACCAAAACCAATGTTTCCTGTGAAATGTCACTCCTGCCTGAGAGCAGGATTACTCTGTACTGATCTCAGTTCCTTTCAGTTATACATTTTAGCCGAGCAATCTCTTCTGTTCCTCTCCCCCTTCCCTCTTTTTCTATTCCACAAACTGGCCTTTTCCCTCTTCTCTTCACCTGCCTATCACCTCTCCCTGGCACCCAGTCTCCTTCCCTTTCTCCCATGGTCCACTCTCCTTTCCTATCAGATTCCTTCTTCTCCAGCCTTTTGCCTTTTCCATCTATCACCTCCCAACTGTTTGTTTCATCCCCCCTCCCCCACCTACCTGCTTCACCTATCACCTTCACGCTGGCTCTCCTCCCCATCCCCTTCCCTTCATAATCTGTCATCTTTTCCCTTCCTTTCCAGTCCCGATGAAGGGTCTCGGCCCGAAACATTGATTGTTTCAGCTATCTCCTTGTCCTCCGTTATTATTTCTCCTGCCTCATTTTCTAATGGTCCTATATCCACTCTCATTTCTCTTTTATTTTTAACATACTTGAAAAAACGTTTACTATCCACGTTGATATTATTTGCTAGCTTACTTTGATATTTCATCTTTTCCCTTTGAATGATTTTTTAAATTGCTCTCTGCAGGTTTTTTAATTACTCTCTGTCCCCCATTGCTACCTCACCAGCATCATTTTCCAGTGGTCCAGTACCAACTCTCACCTCCCTTTTACTCTTTAAACAACTGAAAAAAGACTTTTAGTATATTGTTTTATATTCTTGCTAGCTTGCCCTCGTATTTCATCTTTTCCCTTCTTATAGCTTTTTTAGTTGCCTTTTGTTGGATTTTAATAACTTCCCAATCATCCAACTTCCCACTCAGTTTTCCTACCTCATATGCCCTTTCCTTGGCTTTTATGCAGTCCTTAACTTCCCTTGTCAGCCATGGTTGCCTACCCCTACCATTTGAGAACTTCTTCCTCTGTAGGACATATCTATCCTGCACCTTGTGAACAAATCCCAGAAACTTCAGCCATCTCTGCTCTGCCATCATCCCTGCCAGTATCCCCCTCCAATCCACCTGAGCAAGCTTCTCTCTCATGTCTCCGTAATTCCCTTTATTCCATTGTGATACTGATACATGTGAGTTATGCTTCTCCCTCTTAAATTGCAGTATGAATTCAATTGTATTATGATCACTGCCCCTTAAGGCTTCCTTTGTGTTAAGCTGACTAATAAAATCTGGGTTATTACACGACACCCAATCTAAGATGGCCTTTTCCCGAATAGCCTCAAGCACAAGCTGCTCTAAAAAGCCACCTCGTAAGCATTCAACAAATTTCCTCTCTTGTGATTTTCCCAATCCCCTTGCCTATTGAATTGTGACACTACCCTTATTACATGCCTTTTCCAGTTCCCTTTGCCATCTCAAACCCACATCATGGTTACTATTTGGAGGCCTATATTTTTTTAATTGACTTTATTTCTTACATCCTTCACATACATGAGGAGTAAAAACCTTTACGTTACGTCTCTGTCTAAATGTGCAATGTATAATTTATAGGAATTTGTAGTAAATAGTATGTACAACAGGACAGTCAATATAACATAGAAGTACAATTGTACCAGCATGAATTAATCAGCCTGATGGCCTGCTGGAAGAAGCTGTCCCCGAGCCTGTTGGTCCTGGCTTTTATGCTGCGGTACCGTTTCCCGGATGGTAGCAGCTGGAGCAGTTTGTGGTTGGGGTGACTTGGGTCCCCAATTATCCTTCAGGCCCTTTTTACACACTGGTCTTTGTACATGTCCTGAATCATGGGAAGTTCACATCTACAGATGCGCTGGGCTGTCCACACCACTCTCTGCGATTGAGGGAAGTACAGTTCCCATATCAGGCAGTGATGCAGCCGCTCAGGATGCTCTCAATTGTGCTCCTGTAGAAAGTTCTTAGGATGTGAGGGCCCATACCAAACTTCCTCAACTGTCTGAAGTGAAAGAGGTGCTGTTGTGCCTTTGTCACCACACAGTCAGTATGTACAGTCCACGAGAGATCCTTGGTGTATACTGAGGAACTTAAAGCTGTTTACCCTTTCAACCCCAGATCTACTGATGTCTATAGGGGTTAGCCCATCTCCATTCCTCCTGTAGTCCACAACCAGCTCCTTTGTTTTTACGACATTGAGGGAGAGGTTGTTTTCTTGACACCACTGTGTCAGGGAGATGACTTCTTCTTTGTAGGTTGCCTTGTTATTATTTGAGACAAAGCCAATCAATGTAGTATTGTCAGCAAATTTAATTAGCAGATTGGAGCTGTAGGTGGCAACATATAATGATTTTTTTCCATAATAATTTCTATAATGATTTTTGCCCTTGCAGTTTCTTAACTCCACTCACAAAGATTCGACATTCTCTGACCCTATGTCACCTCTTCCTAAAGATTTAATTCCATCCCTTACCAACAGAGCCACACCACCACCCATGCCTTCCTGCCTGTCCTTTCGATACAAAGCATATCCTCTGATGTTCAGCTCCCGACTATGACCTTCTTTCTGCCACAACTCAGTGATGCCTACAACGTCATACCGACCAATCTCTAATTGCAGCACCAGTTCGTCCACCTTATTCCGATTGCTACGCACATTTAAATACAGCACCTTCAGTCCTGCATTTTTTTGCCATTATGAATTTTGCCTCTGTGGTACAATTTAACTCTTTGCTCTGTCAGCATTTGTACCCAATCACTGGCTTGTCCTTCATTCATATTACATATAACATCATCTACTTGTAAACCTGCTAGCTCATCCTCAGCTCTGTCATCCTGGCTCCCATCCCCCTGGCATAGCAGTTCAAACTACTCCCAACATGAACAGGTTTAAACTAATGGCATCCTGGAAGACTATGTGGAAGGGAAGTGTTAGATTGATCTTAGAGTAGGTTAAAAAGTCAGCACAGCCTTGTACTACACTACACTGTACTGTGCTGTGCTCTGAGTTACATCTTGCACATCCTGCAAGTGTGGAGGCTAGGTCATTGTAGGTAGCTCAGAGACACTAGATACATGTTTGAAGGATCGACAATTTGATTGAGTTGTTAGGGCAGAAGCAGATAAGGTCATATTGAGTGGCAGGGCAGGCTGGAGGAGCTAAGTGGTCTACTCTGGTTCCTCTTACTGTGTTCAAGTAAGTGATCTCCAAGATACAATGACAGACTTGCAGCTTATTCATGAAGAAAGAGTTGCACTCAAATGCTATGCATCCAGAATTATTCAATGCTCAATTCTTTGTTCTGTACCCAGTTCCAATCTATTGTTGCTCTCCCAGCAATTTTTGCTGAATATCTTTTCAGAGTTGTACATCTCCTGACGGATTCCTGTACCCCGGTGCTGACTTACCTCCCAGAGCCTGTTTCATAACAAAGTCCATGATTTCTTCTGGTGATCGTTTGCCTCTTCAATTCCAGTTCTTACATGAATGTTACGCAGAAGTGGTTACTCAAGGCTGACGACCTGAAAGAGCACAATTAAGTTATTAACATCAGCGAGAGGCAATTATTTTTGAAATACATTTGAGCTTCCACAGGCTAATATCTATAGGAACTTTAGTTGGAATATTGTGTTCTGGTCTGGTTGCTTCAGTATAGGAAGGATGTGGAAACTTTAAAGAGGTTGCAGAGGGCATTTACCAAGATTAGTGGGAAGTTAAAGGAATGGGAAGCTTTTAAAGAGCTACAGAAGAATACAAAAAGTCATTAAGATGGAAAGATTTAATATGAGGATAAGCTAGCCAATAATATTAAAGACGATACAAAATGTTTCTTCAGATACATGAAGTGTAAAAGAGAGGTGAGAGTGGATATCGGACCACTGGAAAACGATGCTGGAGAACGAGTAATAGGGGACTAGGAAATGGTGGATGAACTGAATAAGTATTTTGCTTCAGTCTTCATGGTGGAAGACACTAGCAATACAGTGGAAGACCCAGAGCGTTAGGAGGCAGAAGGGTGTGAAGTTACCATAATTATGGAGGAGTTTCTTGGGAATCTGAAAAGTCTGAAGGTGGATAAGTCACCTGGACCAGATGGTATACACCCCAGATTTCTGAAAGAGATGGCTGAAGAGATTGTGGAGGTATTAGTAAAGATCTTCCAAGAATCACTAGATTCTGTATTGGTTCCGGAAGACTGGAAAATTGCAAATGTCACTCCATTCTTCAAGAAGGGAAAGAGGCAGAAGAAAGGAAGGTATAGGCCAGTTAGTCTGGAGTCAATTATTAAGGATGAGGTCTCAGGGTACATGGAGGCTCATGATAAAATAGGTCGTAGTCGGCATAGTTTCTTCAAGGAAAAATCTTGCCTGACAAATCTGTGGAAATCTTTGAAGAAATAACAAGCAGGAGAATCAGCTGATGTTGTATACTTGGATTTTCAGAAGGCTATTGACAGGTGCCATATATGAGGCTGCCTAACATGTTCTGAGCCCATGGTATGACAGGAAAGATTCTGGTTTGGATAAAGCAGTGGCTGTTTGGTAGGAGGCAAAGAGTGGGAATAAAGGGAGCCTTTTCTGGTTGGTTTCTGGTGACTAGTGGTGTTCCACGGGGGTTTGTATTGGGACCGATTATTTTTACGCCACTTGTCAATGATTTGGATGATAAAATTAATGGCTTTGTTGCAATATTTGCAGATGACATGAAGACAGGCGGAGGGGTAGGTAGTTTTGTGGAAATAAGAGATGGACAGACAGATTAGGAGAATGGGTAAAGAAGTGGCAGATGGAATACAGTGTCAGGAAGTGTATGGTCATGCATATTCGTGGAAGAAATAAGAGGGTAGACTGTTTTCTAAATGCAGAGAAAATTCAAAAATCTGAGGCGCAGAAGTACTGGGCAGGATTTCCTAAAGGTTAATTTACAGGCTGAGTCTGTGTTGAGGAAGACAAATGTGATGTTAGCATTCATTTCAAGAGGACTAGAATATAAAAGCAAGGATGTAATGTTGAGACTTTATAAAGCAATAGTGAGGCCTCACTTGGAGTATTGTGAGCATTATCTTAGAAAGGATGTGCTGAAACTGGAGAGGGTTCAAAGGAGGTTCATGAAAATGATTCCAGGTTTGAACAGCTTGTCATATGAAAAGTGTTTGATGGCTTTAGGCCTGTATTCACTGGAATTCAGAAGAATGAAGGGTGAATTCATTGAAACCTATCGAACGGTGAAAGGCCTCAGAATAGAGGAGCACCCTTTTAGAATGGAGATGAGGAGGAATTTCTTTAGCCAGAGAGTGGTGAATCTGTGGAATTCATTGTCACAGGCAGCTGTGGGGGCCAAGTATTTATGTATATTTAAGGCAGAGCTTGATAGGTTCTTGATTGGTCAGGGTATGAAGAGATATGAGGAAAAGGCAGGAGATTGAGGCCGAGAGGAAAATTGGATCATTTCATGATGGAATAGACTCGATGGGCCAAATGGCCTCATTCAGCTCCTATGTCTTAGGGTCTTATAGACATGATAATGTGGGCAGAAGGGACGGTACTATTTGCATTGTTTTACATTCTATCTTATATTACAATTGCCAACATAACTCTATCTAATTAGTTGAAATGAAGAATATCTGCGTGAAACTAATCCAGGAAGCATTTAGAATCAACCCAAAACTGACTGTAGGTACTGAGCCTTGGGTGTGACGGGACTGAAAAAAGTGTCAAACACGAACTCTGCCTCCTGCATCCTGTGCTCCTGACGTGACTTGTTGTACGTTGGTGATTTTGTGTGGGCGACTGATTCACAGAACACCTCTGCAGTGGCCATCCAGTTACCCGCCATTTCATCTCCCCTTCTCATTCCCACAGCAACCAGTCCATCCTGGACTCCTCCACCACCAGTGTGGGGCCCAATGCAAACTGAAGGAACACCTCATACTCCGCCTGAGTGGTCTATAGCCCAATGTGAGATTCAGCATCCTTGTCCCCAACCCTCACTTCTCTCTCTTCTTCACTGTTGACCCTCTTATTCTCACCCCCCTCCTATAACCAGCCTTAGACTCCCCACTATCTACTTTCATACATCTACACATCACCCACACACTGGACCTGCCTCCCCCTTTCCCCCACGGCTCCCATTATCACCTCCTGCTCGGATGTCAGCGCTGGGAGCTCCTGTGACTCCAGCCTCTGTCTCTGCTGCTTGGCTGCTTCTCCGATCACCCACTCATCGTCTCCTCAGTGCTCTAGCCCTCTCCCTCCTCTACCTGGCTCCATTTGCCATTCACCCTTCACCCTTCCTCAGTCCTCCAGTCAGCTAGATTCACCGTTGTTTCAGGTCATTTCCAGTAGACATGTGTAAAGGAGAACAGAATAATTGTAACTCCAGATTCGATGCAGCACAAAAAACCCACAATCAACATAGGTACATAAGGTAGCTCATATACATCGATTCTCTGTGGACATAAGGAGATGGTAGGCATGGGAGGAACTCTGGGGGTGGGGGAGAAGGGTGAGATGAGATCCGCAGCCTAACATCAGCTTACCTGACACCAAGAACACGTACACAGAAAGGTGCTGGAAAAGGGCCAGTAACATCATGAAGGATCCCACCTACCTTGCTCATGGAGTGTTTGTCCCACTCCCATCAGGAACGAGGCTACGTAGCATCCACACCAGGACCACCAGACTCAAAAACAGTTACTTTCCCCAAGCAGTGGGGCTGATCAACACCTCCACCCACTCACCCACCCCTCCACCCCTCCACACCCCCAACTACCACTACTTTACTAACACGAGAAAGTCTGCTGATGCTGGAAATCCAGAGCAACTCACACAAGACGCTGGAGGAACTCAGCAGGCCAGGCGGTATCTATGGAGATGAATAAACAGTCGATATTTCGGGCCGAGACCGACTGAAGAACGGTCTCAACACAAATCATCGGCTGCTCATTCGTTCTGTCAGTAGTACTTTATCATTTCCTGTCAGAGTCACCTTATGTACAGACACTTCGGTGCCTAGTGTCACTTTATGGACATACAATCAATCTGTGTGTATGAGCTATCTGATGTATTTATATTTATTGTCTGGGCCAAATGCTTTATGTGGGATCATCTTTCTGAAGGCCGCTCGCACGTCAGTCTCAGAGACTGAAATCATTGGATCATCAGGGGCTGTGTGAGTTTGCGACGGTTCCTCCAGGTTATGACAGTCAACCTGAGCATAAAAGGCATTGGACTCATCTGGAAGCAAAGCTTGCTTGCTGTTGCCGATGTCACCTGATCTAACCGACAGCATTCAAGCCCTGTAACAACCGTCGCGTCTCCTTCATTGATTCAGGTTTAGTCCGCAATTGCTACTTCACCTGTGAGATGGTTTTTCAGAGGTCATACCTGGACCATTTGTCACTCTTAGTCAATAGACCTGAATCATTCTGACCTGGCCCTCAGCAGACTGTGGATCTCATGGTTCATCTGGGGCTTCTGGCTGGGGAAGATTCTGAATGTTTCAATAGGAGCAGAATTAGGCCATTCAGTCTATCAAGTCTGCTCCACCGTTTCATCATCGTTGATTTATTATTCCTCTCAACCACATTCTCCTGCCTTCTCCCTGTAACTTTTGATGCCCTGATTAATCAAGAACCTATCAACCTTCGCTTTAAATATCCATAAGACCATAAGACATAGGAACAGAATTAGCCCACTTGGCCCATCGAGTCAGCTCTGCATTCAATCGTGGCTGATCCTTTTTTTCCCTCCTCCTCAGCCCCACTCCCGGCCTTCTCCCTGAAACCTTTGATACCATGTTCAATCAAGAACCTGTCAAACTCTGCCTTAAATACACCCAATGACCTGGCCTCCACAGCTGCCTGTGGTAGCAAATTCCACAAATTCACCACCCTCTGGCTAAAGAAATTTCTCTGCATCTCTGTTTTGAAAGGGCATCCCTCTATCCTGAGGCTGTGTCCTCTTGTCCTAGACTCTCCTACCATGGGAAACATCCTTTCCACATCTACTCTGTCTAGGCCTTTCAACATTCGAAAAGTTTCAATGAGATCCTCCCTCATCCTTCTAAATTCCAGCGAGTACCGACCCAGAGCCATCAAATGTTCCTCATATGATAACCCTTTCATTCCTGGAATCATCCTTGTGAACCTCCTCTGGACCCTCTTCCTGATGTCTTGGCTGTCAGTGGCAATGAATTTCACAGATTCACCACCTCTGGCCAAGAGCCAAAAACCTGTGCTGATCAACTGGCTGGAGGGCTCACTGAGATCTTTAACCTCCTGATTTGGCAGTCGGAGATACCCACCTGTTTCAAACGGGCTTCGTTTATACCAGTGCCTAAGAAAAACATGGTAACTTGCCTCAATGACTATCATCCAGTAGCACCTACATCCACAGTGATGAAGTGTTTTGTGCAATTGGATCCTCGATTTCCTCACGTGCAGACTCCAGTCAGTTTGGATTGGCAACAACATCTCCTCCACAATCTCCATCAGCACGGGAGTACAACAAGGCTGTGCACAGCCCCCTGCCCGACTCACTTTACACTTACGACTGTGCAGCTAAGCACAGCTCCAATGACAAAGTGTTTGAGGCCAAAGTGCAGATTTGATGAGAGAGACTTTAGTGAAGATCCCGTGAAGTGACAAGATGAGTCAAGGTGATATTTATCGTTGCCCTTCCTTTTAACCCAGTGTAGGGTTCTCAGTAATATCAAATGTTAACTACTAATTATAAAATGGCTCCTCTGAAGTGTAATAATGAAATGGCTTCTTTGCAATGTTAACTATGAAGTAATATTCTCTGTAGCTGAAATGTTATAGATAACGGAGGAACTACCCAATGGAAGCTATGTTATTCTGTCTGTATGTGTGAGAACCTGGGTCAGTGCGCGGGCTTTTCGGGAGGAGAACCGAAGAGGAAGGACGTGCTGGACGCGCTCTGGTCGCTCTGGTTGAAGGGGTTGAGGGGGTCAGAGGGGATCGCATGGTGGAAAGAAGACCCCGTTCATTCAGCTCCAACGGTTGTGCACGAAGTGGCTGAACTTTGATAAGTTTGGTGCCTTTTACTTGCCTTTTATATTGTATCTCTATTAATTACATAGTTCCAGTAAGATCTATAAAGTGTAATCTGTAAATCGTACATTGTGTGCTGTCTGATATTTGATGTGTGAGTTTGTACCAGGTGGCATTACACAGTAACTACGCAAACGTGAGACATGGTTTGGCAGGCGGACGGGGTTTCCCCTAGACAAACACCAGCCGGTAGCCCTGAACCTTACACCTGTACTAACAGCAGGGGTAGAGATGACAGTGAGAGTGGCCTGCACCTCCTGAGATCTGGGAAATCAGGGTGAGTCCCGAGTCTCCGATGACTCCGAGGACTAGAAAATAAGAGCTAAGATGTAAGGCTGAGGCTTTATATGGCTTGGGTCAGACCACACTTGAAGTACTGTGAGCAGTTTTGGACCCCTTGTCTAAGAAAAGATGTACTGGCATTGGAGAGGGACTAGAGGCGGTTCACAAGGATTGTTCCAGGAATGAAAAGGTTAGCGTATGAGAAGTATTTGATAGCTCTGGGCCTATACACACTGGAGTTTAGAAGAATGAAGGGGATCTCATTGAAACCTATCAAATATTGAAAGGCCTTGATATAGTGGACATGAAGAGGATGTTTCTGATCAGGGTGAGTCTCGGATAGAGGGCACAGTCTCAGAATAGAAGGATGTCCTTTTAAACCAGAGGTGAGGAGGAATTTCTTTAGCCAGGGGGTGATGAATCTGTGGAATTCATCGCCCACAGACAGCTGTGGAAGCCAGGTCATTGAGTATATTTAAAGCAGAAGTTGATAGGTTCCTGATTAGTCAGGCCATGAAGGGTTAAGGGGAGAAGGCAGGAGAATGGGGTTGAGAGGGATAATAATTCAGCCATGATGGAACAGTGGAGATGTTGTTACCAATTGAACCGACTGGGGTCTGCAAGTGAGGAAATCGAGAATCCAGTTGCACAAGGAGGTATTGAGGCCAAGGGCTTGGAGCTTATTGATGAGTTTTAAGGGGATGATAGTATCTGGTTCTTCTGTACAGTGGGACAGGGCAAAGTCTGGTGAGCGGTAGTGACAGTGGTCTCCATAGTCAGTAATAAAGATAGGCGGTCTGTGGTTGTGATACTCCAACAATATCTGGCCAGTGCTAGACTTTTACAAATGAGATAAAAGAATTCAGGGCCAGCAAATTCCTGTCAGAGTGAAGGGGAAGGCTGTCACACTGGTAGACCTTGGGATATTCAGAGATGGGTTAGGAAAAAAGATGGAGGTATATGTTAGGTATACACAGTAGAGATCATGAACTCCTTGAAAAGTAAGAGAGATGAGGACTACACTTATGAAGGAAGTCAGGAGGGAATAAGGGGCCATCATATGTGATAAAGGAAAATCCTAAAAGATTCTATAAGAAAATTGGGGTGCTACTGTCCTGAGGTGTTTAGTGTGATACTATTACAGCTCGGGGTGTTGGAGTTTAGAGTTCAGAGTTCAATTCTGGTAAAGCCTAGGTAGTTCTAAGGTAGGACATGTTCGGCACAGCTTTGTGGGCCGAAGGGCCTGTATTGTGCTGTAGGGTTTTCTGTGTTTCTGGTGCTGTCTGTATGTACATTCCCCCGTGACTGTGTGGGTTTCCTCATGGTGTTCCGGTTCCCTCTCCCAGTCCAAAGACGTACTGGTCAGTAGGTTATTGGTCATTGTAAATTGTCCTGTGATTAAGCTGGGGTTAAATCGGTGGTTCCTGGATGGTGTGGCTTGTTCGGTCGGGAGGGCCCAATGTATCTCTAAATAAATAAGAAATTAAAAAAATAAAAGATTGGCAAGGGAATTGGAATTGGAATCGGCTTATTATTGTCACATGTACCAAAATACAATGAAAAACTTGTCTTGTCGACTGTTCATGCAGATCAGATCATTACACAGTGCATTGAGATAGAACAAGGTAAAACAATAACGTTATAGAATAAAGTGTAACAGCTACAGGTAAACAATAAGGTGCAAGATCATATCGAAGTCAAGAGCCCATCTTACTGTACGAGACCATAAGACCATAAGACATAGGAGCAGAAAAAAGCCATTTGGCCGACTAAGTCTGCTCTGCCACTTCATCCTGACTGAACCACCACCCCTCTCAACCCCATTCTTCTGCCTTCTCCCTGTAACCTTTGACACCCTGATTAATTAAAAACCTGTCAACCTCTGCTTTAAATATACCAAATGGCTTGGCTTGCACAGCCATCTGTGACAATAAATTGCACAGATTCACCACCCTTTGGCTAAAGAAATTTTTCATCATCTCTGTTCTAACTGGATGTCTCCCAGTTCTGAAGCTGGTCCTAGACTCCCCCAATATACAAAACATCCTCTCTTCATCCACTCTCTCCAATCCTTTCAACATTTAATTGTTTTCAATGAGATCTCCCCTCATTCTTCTAAACTCCAACAAACCATCCGATATTATTACAACAGCGGGTTAGAAGCTGCCCTGAACCAGGTGGGCTGTGCTTTCAAGTTTTTGTATTTCTGCCTGATGGGAGAGGGGAAAAGAGAGACTGTCTCAGGAAGATCTTTGATCATACTTTACTGAGCATAGATATGGTGGGGAGGCTGGTTTCCATGGTGTGCTGAGCTGTGTTCACAACTCTCTGCAGTTTCTTGCAGAGCATTTGCCATTCCAAGCTGAGATCCATCCAAATAGGATGCTTTCCATGGTGCATCGATAAAATTAGTAAGGGTTGGCAGGAACATGACAAATTTCTTCAGCCTCCTGAGGAACCAGAGGTGTTGGTGAGCTTGCGTGGCCATGGAAGACACTAGCAGTGTGCCAGAGGTCTGTGAGTGTCAGGGAGCAGGAGTGAGTGCCATTGCTATTCCAAAGGAAAAAGTGTTAGATACATTCAAAGGTCTTAAGGTGGATAAGTCACCTGATCCAGATGGACAACATTCCAGAGTCCTGGGAGAGGTTGCTGAAGAGATTGCTCATGATCTTTTAAGAATCATTTGATTCTGATATGGTCCTGGAGGACTGGAAAATTCTATATGTCACTACACTCTTTAAGAAGGGAGGAAGGCAAAAGAAAGGAAATTATGAGCCAACACGAGGAAATCTGCAGATGCTGGAAATTCAAGCAACACATACAAAATGCAGGTGGAATGCAGCAGGCCAGGCAGCATCTATAGGAACAAGTACAGTCGATGTTTCAGGCCGAGACCCTTTGTCAGGACTCAATTATGAGCTAGTGAGTCTAACCTCAGTGGCTGGAAAGTGTTGGAGTCTATTATTAAGGATGTGGTTCCGGGATACTTGGAGACTAATGATAAAATAAGACAAAGTCAGCATGGATTCTGCAAGGGGAAATCTTGTCTGACTAATCTGTTAGAGTTCTTCGAGGAAGTAACAAGCTGGGTGGACAAAGGAGAGGCAGTGGACGCCATTCACTTGGATTTTCAGAAGGCATTTGATAAGCTGCTAAATATGAGGCTGTTTAACAAGATAAAATCCAACGGCATTACAGGAAAGATACTGGCATGACAGGCAGGAGGCAGCGAGTGGGAATAAAGGGGGCCTTTTCTGGTTGACTGCCAGCGACTAATGGTGTTCCTCAGGGGTCAGTAATTCTGCTCCTGTGTCTTATAGTTGGGCTGGCACAGTCTATTGGTGAAATTCAGTGCTGCGGACGTGAGGCTGTCAACCTGGACATCATTGATGTAGACAGCAGTGTGTGTACCCATCCACACTGAAATCAGTCAGTTTTATTCACACTGAAGGGAAAGGTTATTGTTAGGACATCGTGTCACGAAGCTCACAATCTCCTTCCTGTACTCAGACTCATCATTAAATGAGATACGGCTCACCACGTGGTGTCATCTGCAAACTAACAGATGATGTTTGAGCAGAATCTGGCCTCACAGTCTTGAGTACAGGGAGAACAGTAGGGACCGAGGGGGAGTAGAGTAGGGGCCGAGGGGGAGTAGAGTAGGGGCCGAGGGGGAGTAGAGTAGGGGCCAAGGGGGAGTAGAGTAGGGTCCGAGGGGGAGTAGAGTAGGGGGCCGAGGGGAGTAGAGTAGGGACCGAGGGGAGTAGAATAGGGGCTGAGGGGAGTAGAGTAGGGTCCGAGGGAGAGTACAGTAGGGGCCGAGGGGAGAAGAGTAGGGACCGAGGGGGAGTACAGTAGGGACCAAGGGGGAGTAGAGTAGAAATCGAGGGGAGTACAGTAGTGGCGAGGGGGAGTAGAGTAGGGACTGAGGGGAGTAGAGTAGAGGCCAAGGGGAGTAGAGTAGGGGCCGAGGGGGAGTAGAGTAGTGACTGAGGGGAGTAGAGTAGGGGCCGAGGGGAGTAGGTTTGGGGCTGAGGGGAGTTGAGTAGGGACCAAGGGGAGTAGAGTAGGGGCCGAGGGGAGTAGAGTAGGGGCCGAGGGGGAGTAGAGTAGGGTCCAGGGGGAGTACAGTAGGGGCCAAGAGGAGTAGAGTAGGGACCGAGGGGGAGTAGAGTAGGAACCGAGGGGAGTAGAGTAGGGACTGAGGGGAGTAGACTAGGGGGCCAAGGGGAGTAATTAGGGGACCGAGGGGAAGTAGAGTAGGGGGCCGAGGGGAGTAGAGTAGGGACTGAAGGGAGTAGACTAGGGGGCCAAGGGGAGTAATTAGGGGACCGAGGGGGAGTAGAGTAGGGACCGAGGGGAGTAGAGTAGGGGCTGAGGGGACTGGAGTAGGGACGAGGGGGAGTAGAGTAGGGGTCGAGGGGAGTAGACTAGGGGACCGAGGGGAGTAGAGTAGGGGCCGAGGGGGAGTAGAGTAGGGGACCGAGGGGAGTAGAGTAGGGGCCGAGGGGAGTAGAGTAGCGGCCGAGAGGAGTAGACTAGGGACTGAGGGGAGTAGACTAGGGGGCCTAGGGGAGTAAGTAGGGGACCGAGGGGGAGTAGAGTAGGAATTGAGGGGAGTAGAGTAGGGACCGAGGGGGGGGTTGACTAGGGGGCCCAGGGGAGTAGAGTAGTGGCCGAGGGGAGTAGGGTAGGGACCGAGGGGGAGTAGACTAGGGGGCCGAGGGGAGTAAGTAGGGGACCGAGGGGGAGTAGAGTAGGAACCGAGGGGAGTAGAGTAGGGACCGAGGGGAAGTAGAGTAGGGGGCCGAGGGGAGTAGAGTAGGAATTGAGGGGAGTAGAGTAGGGACCGAGGGGGAGTTGACTAGGGGGCCCAGGGGAGTAGAGTAGTGGGCCCAGGGGAGTAGAGTAGTGGCTGAGGGGAGTAGGGTAGGGACCGAGGGGGAGTAGAATAGGAACCGAGGGGAGTAGAGTAGGGGACCGAGGGGGAGTAGAATAGGAACCGAGGGGAGTAGAGTAGGGACCGAGGGGAGTAGAGTAGGGGGCCGAGGGGAGTAGAGTAGGGACCGAGGGGGAGAATAGGAACCGAGGGGAGTAGAGTAGGGACCGAGGGGGAGAATAGGAACCGAGGGGAGTAGAGTAGGGACCGAGGGGGAGTAGAGTAGGGACCGAGGGGAGTAGCGTAGGGACCGAGGGGGAGTAGAATAGGAACCGAGGGGAGTAGAGTAGGGACTGAGGGGAGTAGAGTAGGGACCGAGGGGGAGTAGAATAGGAACCGAGGGGAGTAGAGTAGGGACCGAGGGGAGTAGAGTAGGGACCGAGGGGAGTAGAGTAGGGGGCCGAGGGGAGTAGAGTAGGGGGCCGAGGGGAGTAGAGTAGGGACCGAGGGGAGTAGAGTAGGGACCGAGGGGGAGTAGAATAGGAACCGAGGGGAGTAGAGTAGGGGGCCGAGGGGAGTAGAGTAGGGGGCCGAGGGGAGTAGAGTAGGGGGCCGAGGGGAGTAGAGTAGGGACCGAGGGGAGTAGAGTAGGGGGCCGAGGGGAGTAGAGTAGGGGCCGAGGACACAACGTTATGGAGAACCAATGTTGAGAATAATCAGGCAGATTGTGGCTGATTACCCCTACCGAATGTGATGTGTTGCTCAGCAAGTTGAGGATGCTGATGCAGAGAGCTTGTTGACTCCTGGGTGTCAGGGTTGTGATGATGTACGTGTGGAGCCCAGGGAAATGGACCTGGATTTAAACGAATAGTTTGACTTGTACTTACTATGGAGAAGGACAGTAGTGGGTAGGGAGCTGAGGGGATGTGACACAGATATTCTGGAGCATATCAGCTCTACAAAGAATATTCTCAACAGCCTGATTAGTCTCTGCTTGGGTGTGGGGAAAGCATTTACGAAATCTAAGAGGCAAATGGACAGGTACCTCACTGAAGAGAGCACAAGGGATTTGGAATTAATACCGGCCAGTGGGATGGGTACAGGTAAGAACGATGTCAGCACAGCGGAGATGGGCTGAAGGGCTGTTCCCAGGCTGTACTGCTCGATGACTACAGACCGCCTGGCCCAGTGAGTACTTTCATTACCCTGGGATTGTTGAGGGCCAGTCACCAGGCCTCAGTGCTGTCCTTTGCAGACCCTGGAGAAGGAGATGCTGGAGCTGTCTGTGTGCCACTGAATTCTGCGCTGGGCTGGGGCTGCCTCTTCCATCGGACTGCCCTCCCCTCCAGAGTTTGCCCAGTGGGAGAACGTGCTGGACTGCATGCAAAGTCAGGAAGGCAGCGGAACGACAATACAGGGACAAGATCCAGACACAACTCCCCAACACCAACACACGCAGCTTATGGCAAGGTCTGCACACCATCACGGACTTCAAAGCTAGACACAGTGGTGCTGCCAACATCACTGCCTCTCTCCTAAATGAGCTGAATCTTTTTTACGCTCGGTTCGACATCGCCAACACTGAGCCCCCGAGGAGAGCTGTCGAAGCGACCTGCAACCTGGTCATCTCTGAGGCTGAAGTACACAGGTATTTCCAACGAGTGGACAGTCACAAGTGTGCGGGACCGGACGGCATCCCAGGGCGAGTACTCAGGATGTGTGCGGCACAACTGGCAGGTGTGTTTACAGACATTTTTAATCTTCCCTCTCTCAGTGTAGAGTGCTCTCCTGCTTCAAAACATCTAGCATTATCCCTGTATCTAAAAGCACCAAGGTAACATATCTGAATGACTGGCATCCTGTCACATTCACCTCAATAATAAGCAAATGCTTTGAGAGGCTGGTCAAGGACTACATCTGCAGCTTGCTACCACCCACACTGGACCCCCTACAATTCACCTACTGACCCAACCGATCGACAGATGACACAACAGCCACTGCTCTACACACCGTCCTTACACTTCTGGAGAAGAAGGATGCTTATGTGAGAATGCTATTCTTGGACTACAGTTCAGCATTTAACATCATAATTCCCTCCAGGCTCGACAAGAAGCTCAGAGACCTCAGCCTTCACCCTGCCTTGTGTAGCTGGATCCTGGACTTCCTGTCAGATCACCGGCAGGTGGTAAGAGTGGGCTCCCTCACCTCTGCCCCTCTGACCCTCAACACAGGTGTCCCTCAGGGCTGTGTCCTAAGCCCCCTCCTTTACGCTCTGTATACCCATGACTGTGTCGCCACCCACAGCTCCAATCTGCTAATTAAATTTGCTGATGATACTACATTGATTGGCCAAATCTCAAATAATAACAAGGCAGCCTACAGAGAGGAATTCATCATCCTGACACAGTGGTGTCAAGAAAACAACCTCCCCCTCAATGTCCCAAAACCAAAGGAGCTGGTTGTGGACTACAGGTGGAATGGAGATGGGCTAACCCTTATTGACATCAATGGATTTGGGGTTGAGAGGGTGAACAACTTTAAGTTCCTCGGCATCCACATCACTGAGGATCTCATTTGTTCTATACATACCGGTTGTGTGGTGTAAAAAGCACAACAATGCCTCTTTCACCTCAGACGGTTGAAGAAGTTTGGAATGAGTCCCGAAATCCTAAGAACTTTCTACAGGGGCACAATTGAGAGCATCCTGACTGGCTGCATCACTGCCTGGTATGGGAACTGTACTCCCCTTAATCGCAGGACTCTGCAGAGAGTGGTGCGGACAGCCCAGTGCATCTCTAGATGTGAACTTCCTATGATTCAAGACATTTACAAAGACAGGTGTGTAAAAAAGGGCCCGAAGGATCACTGGGGACCTGAGTCACCCCAACCACTGTTATGTACACGCAACAGTTTAAAAGAACCAGCAGCAGTAGGATACACCTGGAGCCTGGTTTTGATGTTAAAAACCACTATTTATTAGTAACTACTTAATATAGTGACTTAAATCAGGTAAACCAAATGTTAGCAGTGTTATGAATATGTATGTGGGTGAATACGCGTTCAAGCTCGAGTGGCAAGATCTAAAGTCTGACGATGGTAATGTAAGAAAGTTCAGTTCAATGCTCGGAGTTGGTGGGGGAGAGAGAGGTGTTTGTAATCCACAAAGGCAGAAGAACAAATAAACAAGTGCCGTCGGTCTTCTGTCATCCAGCTCCAAATCCACTCTCGAGTTAGCCAGACGCAGCTTATCACAAAGGGGACCGTCTTCGAGGGTAAGCTACCACCCAGGCAAGGGTAGACACACCGGTAGCCTCCACAGAGTCAGCCCTTCTACATACCGTGATAGCCACTGATCCATTATCCTGATCGAACCTCAACCCACCCTTGTGGGCACTCGAAAGTTTCATTCAGTGACTCTTCTGTCACTGGCTTCCTATTCATTGACCGGTGGCTTTGACCGGTGTTCCACTCTGTGTGTCCCGAGTGAGTCATCTGACCTTGCTTAAATAAACACGCTGCGAAGCATCTGTAGCATCAACTGTCCATCACATAACTCCACCTCTCTCTCACCATAGCAACCCAGAAGCAGGCAGCAGTACTGTAGTCAGTTTCTCGCTCTCTCTTTTAAAGGCACAGTCCATGTCCATCACACTACAAACTGTTCCAGCTGCTACCATCCGGGAAGCGGTACCGCAGCATTAAACCCAGGTCCAGCAGGCTCCGGGACAGCTTCTTCCACCAGGCCAACAGACTGATTAAATTACGCGGACACAATTGTATTTCTAAGTTATTGACGGTCCTGTTGTATATCTTACTGTACATACTATTTATTACAAATTAATATAATTTGCACATTGCACATTCAGACGAAGACATAACATAAAGATTTTTACCCCTCATGTATGGGAAGGATGTATGAAATAAATTCAATTTGAGTGAGATGAGGAACTGCTATGTGTTTGTTCTTCCAGAAACCTGGTTCCAGGACAACATTCGTGCAACATCAATCTATAGGCCGTGACACTCAGGGACTTGGGTTATATTATTATTATTTTATTTTTTTGTAACAGTATGTTTTTCTGCTATCAAAATTTTATGCACTGTGTATGAGCGTTGGTCTGTGTTTTACACCTTGCCCCCGGAGGAACACAGTTTCACTTGGCTGCAGCCATGGGTACGGCTGAGTGAACTCCAGGACCTTGAACTCAGGTTGGTTTTTGATATGCAAAATGACTATATTCTTCCAGCCGAGATATTTCAAACTGCAGAGTGACCCGGGACAGTGTGGGCTCTATATTTCTATATTCTGCTGGCACCGAATCAATGTTCGTCTGCAGCGTTCTCCACAGCCAGCTCCATCCGATGTACAGACTCAGCAAAGTGATCAATAAATACTGAGCTGGTGGATTGCATCAGGCTCTGTACACAGGCAAAGTAATCTGCAGCAACTCGAACAACCTCAACCATTCATTACAGGGGCAGATCCAGTATTCATTCACTGACCCAACAATTTCCATCTCCATAGCTTCCTTCAGTGTCAGAAGATGCATGCACCTTAGCTGCCATAGGAGTTGCCACAATTTTCCTGGTCAGAACTTTCCACAGATTGGTTAGCCTCTGAGAAAGACAGTTCTCCTCATTTCAGCCCTAAACAACTGACCCTCTCCCACTGGAGGATGCACCACTGATTTTGGAGTCTCCACCAAGAGGAAGCTGCCTCTTGGCATGTACCCATGGATATATACAGGCCCCCCAACAGTGGCTGGGATGTGGACCACAGATTACAATGGGAAATAGAAAAGCCGAGACAAAAGGGCAATGTTATGGTAGTCATTGGAGATTTTAACATGCAAGTCAATAAGTCGATTGGGAAAATCAGGTTGGAAATGGATCTCAAGAGAGTGAGTTTGTTGAATGCCTCAGAGATGGCTTTTTAGAGCAGTTTGTCATTGGGCCTACTAGGGGATCAGCTATACTGGATTGGGTGTTATGTAATGAACCAGAGGTGATTAGGGAGTTTACAGTAAAATAACCCTTAGGAACCAGTGATCACAATACGATTGTGTTCAATTTGAAATTTGATAGGGAGAAAGTAAAGTCTGATGTAGCAGTATTTCAGTGGTGTAAGGGAAATTACAGTGTATGAGAGAGGTGTTGCCAAAGTAAATTGGAAGGAGCTGCTGGCAGGGTGTCAGCAGAGCAGCAATGGAATGCATTTCTGGGAAAAATGAGGAAGGTGCAGGACATATGTATTCCAAAAATGAAGGAATACTTAAATGGTAAAATAGTACAACCATGGCTGACAAGAGAAGTCAAAACTATTGTAAAAACAAAAGAAAGGGCATACAACAAAGCAAAAATTAGTGGATTGGGAAGCTTTTCAAAACCTACAGAGAGCAACTAAAAAAATCATTAGAAGGGAAAAGATGAAATATAAAAGCAAGCTAGCAAACAATATCAAGGTGGATAGTAAAAGATTTTTCAAGTATGTTAAAAATAAAAGAGAAATGAGAGTGGACATAAGACTGCTAGAAAATGAGGCAGGAGAAATAATAATGGAGGACAAGGAGATGGCTGATGAACTAAATGAGTATTTTGCGTCAGTCTTCACTGTGGAAGACAACGGCAGTGTGCCTGATGTTGTAGTGTGTGAAGGAAGAGAAGCGGGTGCAATTACTGTTACAAGATAGAAGGTGCTCAAAAAGCTGAAAGACCTAAGGGTTCATGAGTCACCCAGACCAGATGAACTGCACTCTAGGGTTCTGAAAGAGGTAGCATCAAAGATTGTGGAGGCATTAGAAATGATCTTTCAGAAATCACTGGAGTCTGACATGATGTCAGAAAGACTGAAAAATTGCAAATATCACTCCACTCTTTAAGGAATGAGGAAGGCAGCAGAAAGGAAATTATAGACCAGACAGCCTGAACTCAGTGGTTGGAAAGATGTTGGAGTCAATTGTTAAGCATGAGCTGATAGAGTACTTGGTAACACCAGGACAAGATAGGACAAAGTCAGCATGGTTTCCTTCAGGGAAAATCCTGCCTGACGAACCTGTTGGAATTCTTTGAGGAGATTACAAGTAGGATAGATAAAGGGGAAGCAGTGGATGTTGTATATTTGGACTTTCAGAAAGCCTTTGACAAAATGCCACACATGAGGCTGCTTACCTAGTTCAGAGCCCATGGTATTACAGGGAAGTTACTGACGTGGTTAGAGCATTGGCTGACTGGTTGAGGCAGTGAGTGAGAATAAAAGTATCCTTGACTGTTGGGCAGCCAGTGACTAGTGGTTTTCCACAGGGGTCAGTGTTGGGAACACTTCATTTCATGCTTTATATAAATGATTTAGATAATAAATAGATGGCTTTGTTGCCAAGTTTGCAGATATACAAAGATTGTTGGAGGGGCAGGTAGTGTTGAGGAATGGGTAGGATGCAGAAGAACTTATACAGATTAGGAGAATGGGCAAGAGAGTGGCAAATGAAATACAATGTTTGAAAATGCATGGTCATGCACTTTGGTAGCAGAAATAAATGTACAGACTATTTTCTAATTGGGGAGAAAATCCAGGAATCTGAGATGCAAAGGAACTTGGGAGTCCTTGTGCAGAACACCCTGAAGGTTAACTTGCAGGTTGAGTCGGTGGTGAGGAAGGCAAATGCAATGTTAGCATTCATTTCAAGAGGTCTAGAATACAACAGCAAGGATGTGATGCTGAGGCTTTATAAGGCACTGGTCAGGCCTCACCTTGAGTATTGTGAACAGTTTTGGTCTCCTTATCTAAGAAAAGATGTGCTGGCATTGGAGAGGGTCCGGAGGAGGTTCACAAAGATGATTCCAGGAATGAAAGAGTTTTCATACGAGGAATGTTTGATGGCTCTGGGTCTGTACTCGCTGGAATTCAGAAGGATGGTGGGGGGGGATCTCATTGAAACCTATTGAATGTTGAAATGTCGAGACAGAGTAGATGTGGGAAGGATGTTTCCCATGGTGGGAGAGTCTAGGACAAGAGGGCACAGCCTCAGGATAGAGGGGCACCCTTTCAAAACAGAGACGCAGAGAAATTTCTTCAGCCAAAGGGTGGTGAGTTTGTGGAATTTGTTGCCACATGTAGCTGTGGAGGCCAGGTCGTTGGGTGTATTTAAGGCAGAGATTGATAGGTTCTTGATTGGACATGGTATCAAAGGCTACAGGGAGAAGGTCAGGAACTGGGGTTGAGGAGGAGATAGAAGAAAAAGGATCAGCCATGATTGAATGGTGGAGCAGACTCGATGGGCCAGATGGCCTAATTCTACTCCTATTTCTTATGATCTTCTTCCAATTTCCAAAGATGTACGGTTAGGGTTAGTTATTGGTGGGCATGCTCAGTTGGAGCCAGAAGCATGGTGATACCTTTGGGGTACCCAACATGATCCTTGTCGATTTGATTTAGCATAAAGGGCACATTTCACTGTATGTTTCAATGTACATGTGACATATAAAGCTAATCTTATAATCTTACTCTATCACCCCTCAGAATATGTCAAAACATTCGTCAAGAAGGTGAACCCTCGCAAGGTGTCAGGGCCCTTTGGTGTACCAAGCAAGGCTCTGAGAACCTGTGTCTACCAGCTGGCTGGAGTGCACAAGAACATTTTCAATCACTCACTGCTACAGTCAGAGGTTCACACCTGCTTCAAAAGAGCACCAACCATGCCAGTCCCAAGAAAAGCTGTGTGAGCTACTTCATGACTATTGTCTGACAGCACACCCACCTACTTTGCGAAGTTATGAGGTTAACTCTAGCCATGAGGTCATGTTTAGAATCAACTCCAGTCACCAAAGTCTCTTGCAGATTTCTATGGAGGATTCTGACTGGTTGCATCACTTACTGGTATGGAGGTTCCAAAGCACAGTGTCACAAGAGACTGGCTTATAAACTTAGCCACCCTAGTCCAGTGGCCCTATCTGAATTAAATTCCATCAACCATTTTTCCAGCTTGTCCAGGTCATGCTGCAAGCATTGTTAACCTTCCTCACCGTCCACTACACCCCAGTCTCAAAGTTCAAAGTTTAAAGTTCAAGGTAAAATATATTATCAGATACATACACATCACCAAATACAACTCTGACATTCTTTTTCTGCGGGCATACTTAGCAAATCTATAGAACAGAACCTGTAAACATCAGGAACTATAAACTGTAAACGAACTATGCAAATGAAGCTCGAAATAAATAACTATAAATAACAAGGATGATCATAACATGACTGAGTCCACTGTGAAATTAGAAAAAGAGAAGCTGAAATCTGATGTGTCGGTATTTCAGTGGAGTAAAGGAAATTACAGTGGCATGAGAGAGGAACTGGCCAAAGTTGATTGGAAAGGGACACTGGTGGGAAAGACAGCAGAGCAGCAGTGGCTGGAGTTTATGTGAGAAATGAGGAATGTGCAAGACAGGTATATTCCAAAAAAGAAGAAATTTTCGAGTGGAAAAAGGATGCAACCGTGGATGACAAGAGAAGTCAAAGCCAAAGTTAAAGCAAAGGAGAGGGCATACAAGGAAGCAAAAATTAGTGGGAAGACAGAGGATTGGGAAGTTTTTAAAACCTTACAAAAGGAAACCAAGAAGGTCATTAAGAGAGAAAAGATTAACTATGAAAGGAAGCTAGCAAATAATATCAAAGAGGATACTAAAATCTTTTTCAAGTATATAAAGAGTAAAAGACAGGTGAGAGTAGATATAGGAACAATAGAAAATGATGCTGTAGAAATTGTAATGGGAGATAAGGAGATGGCAGAGGAACTGAATGAGTATTTTGCATCAGTCTTCACTGAGGAAGACATCAGCAGTATACTGGACACTCAAGGGTGGCAGGGAAGAGAAGTGTGTGCAGTCACAATTACGACAGAGAAAGTACTCAGGAAGCTGAATAGGCTAAAGGTAGATAAATCTCCCGGACCAGATGGAATGCACCCACGTGTTCTGAAGGAAGTAGCTGTGGAGATTGCGGAGGCATTAGTGATGATCTTTCAAAAGTCGATAGATTCTGGCATGGTTCCAGAAGACTAGAAGATTGCAAATGTCTCTCCGCTATTTAAGAAGGGGGCAAGGAAGCAAAAAGGAAATTATACACCTGTTAGCTTGGCATCGGTGGTTGGGAAGTTGTTGGAGTTGATTGTCAAGGATGAGGTTACAGAGTACCTGGAGGCATATGACAAGATAGGCAGAACTCAGCATGGATTCGTTAAAGGAAAATCCTGCCTGACAAACCTATTACAATTTTTTGAGGAAATTACCAGTAGGCTAGACAAGGGAGATGCAGTGGATGTTGTATATTTGGATTTTCAGAAGGCCTTTGACAAGGTGCCACACATGAAGCTACTTAACAAGATAAGAGCCCATGGAATTACGGGAAGTTACATACGTGGATAGAGCGTTGGCTGATTGGCAGGAAACAGAGAGTGAGAATAAAGGGATCCTATTCTGGTTGGCTGCCGGTTACCAGTGGTGTTCCACAGGGGTCTGTGTTGGGGCCGCTTCTTTTTACATTGTACATCAACGATTTGGATTATGGAATAGATGGCTTTGTGGCTAAATTTGCTGACGATACAAAGATAGGTGGAGGGGCCGGTAGTGCTGAGGAAATGGAGAGTCTGCAGAGAGACTTGGATAGATTGGAAGAATGGGCAGAGAAGTGGCAAATGAAGTACAATGTTGGAAAGTGTATGGTTATGCACTTTGGCAGAAAAAATAAACGGGCAGACTATTATTTAAATGGGGAAAGAATTCAAAGTTCTGAGATGCAATGGGACTTGGGATTCGTACAGGATACCCTTAAAGTTAACCTCCAGGTTGAGTCAGTAGTGAAGAAGGTGAATGCAATGTTGGTATTCATTTCTAGAGGAATAGAGCATAGGAGCAGGGATGTGATGTTGAGGCTCTATAAGGCGCTGGTGAGACCTCACTTGGAGTACTATGGGCAGTTTTGGTCTCCTTATTTGAGAAAGGATGTGCTGACGTTGGAGAGGGTACAGAGAAGATTCACTAGAATGATTCGGGGAATGAGAGGGTTAACATATGAGGAACATTTGTCTGCTCTTGGACTGTATTCCTTGGAGTTTAGAAGAATGAGGGGAGACCTCATAGAAACATTTCGAATGTTAAGAGGCATGGACAGAGTGGATGTGGCAAAGTTGTTTCCCATGATGGGGGAGCCTAGTACGAGAGGGCATGACTTAAGGATTGAAGGGCGCCCATTCAGAACAGAAATGTGAAGAAACTTTTTTAGTTAGAGGGTGGTGAATCTATGGAATTTGTTGCCACGGGCAGCAGTGGAGGCCAAGTCATTGGGTATATTTAAGGCAGAGATTGATAGGTATCTGAGTAGCCAGGGCATCAAAGGTTATGGTGAGAAGGCGGGGGAGTGGGACTAAATAGGAGAAAATGGATCAGCTTATGCTAAAATGGCGGAGCAGACTCGATGGGCCAAATGGCCTACTTCTGCTCCTTTGTCTTATGGTCTTATGGTCTTTTCAAATGCCTTACTGAAGTCCACTGCCTTGCCTTCATCCACTTTCCTGGTAACGTCCTCAAAAAACTCTATAAGATTAGTTGGACATGACCCACCACCTACAAAGCCATGCTGACTATGCTCAATCAGTCGCTGTCTATCCAAATACTTGTATATCCTGTCCCTTAGAATTACTTTCAGCAACTTTCCCACAGCTGATATCTGACTCACTGGCCTATAATTTCCGATTCTCTTTAGAGCCTTTTTTAAATAGCAGAACAACATTGGCTATCTTCCAATCTTCTACTACCTCCCCTGTTAGTAAGGATGATTCAAATATCTCTGCTAAGGCCCCAGCAATTTCTGCGCTTGCCTCCTGTAGAGTCTGAGGGATCAGCTTGTCAGACCTTTGGATTTATCCACCCTGATTTACTTTAGGGTAGCAAACACCCCCGCCTCTGTAATCTGTACAGGATCCCTGAAGTTGATGCCACTTTGCCTCACTTGAATGGCCTCTGTACCCACCTCCTAAGTAAATACAGACACAAAGAATACATTTAAGATCTCCCTCATTTATTTTGGCTCCAAATGTGGAATACCATTCTGATTTTGTCCCTTGTAATCCTTTTGCTCTTAACATATCTGTAGAATCCTTTTGGATTCTCCTAATGGTGACTGACAGGAAATGATAAAGTTGTGGTGACTGGAGATGTGGAGGGGTGGGTCAGTGGCTGGAGGTGTTGATCAGCCTTACTGCTTAGGTAAGTAACTGTTTTTGAGTCTGGTGGTCCTGGTGTGGTTGCTATGTAGCCTCCTCCATGATGGGAGTGGGACAAATGGTCCATGAGCACAATAGATGGGATCCTTCATGATGTTACTGGGCCTTTTCATGCACATTCCTGCATATATGTACTTGATGTAAAAATGGAATAAAATGACTTACAGAGGCATGAGAGAGGAGCTTATCCAGGTGGATTGTCAGGGGATACTAGCAGGGATGACAGCAGAGCAGAGGTGGCTGAAGTTTTGGGAGTAGTTCACAGGCTCAGGATAGATGTGTCCCACAGAAGAAGCAGTTGTCAGATGGCAAGGCTAGGCAACTGTGGCTGACAAGGGAAGTTAAGGACTGCATAAAAGCCAAGGAAAGGGTATATAAGGTAGCAAAAGTGAGTGGGAAGCTGGATGATTGGGAAGCTTTTAATATCCAACAAAAGGCCACTAAAAAAGCTATAAGGAGGGAAAAGATGAAATATGAGGGCAGCAACACGCATAAAAGTTACTGTTGAACGCAGCAGGTCAGGCAGTATCTCTAGGAAGAGGTACAGTCGATGTTTCGAGCTGAGTCCCTTCGTCAGGACTAAGGGTCCCGGCCCGAAACGTCGACTGTACCTCTTCCTAGAGTTGCTGCCTGGCCTGCTGCATTCACCAGCAACTTTTATGTGTGTTGCTTGAAATTCCAGCATCTGCAGATTTCCTCATGTTTGCGTTTTTAAATAAGAGGGCAGACTAGCCAATAATATAAAGCAGGCAAAAGTTTAGGGGTAACATGAGGGGGAACTTCTTTACTCAGAGAGTGGTAGCTGTGCGGAATGAGCTTCCAGCAGAAGTGGTTGAGGCAGGTTCGATGTTGTCGTTTAAAGTTAAATTAGATAGATATATGGACAGGAAAGGAATGGAGGGTTATGGGCTGAGTGCAGGTCAGTGGGACTAGGTGAGAGTAAGCATTCGGCACGGACTAGAAGGGTCGAGATGGCCTGTTTCTGTGCTGTAATTGTTATATGGTTAAATGGTTATATAGGTTACCAAAAGTTTTTTCAGTTATATAAAGAGTAAAAGCGAGGTGACAGTTGATATTGGACCACTGGAAAATGATGCTGGTGAGGTAGTAATATAGGGCAGAGAAATGGCAGATCAACTTAATGAGTACTTTGCTTCAGTCTTCACTGTGGAAGACACTAGCAGGGTGCCAGAGGTCCGTGAGTGTCAGGGAGCAGGAGTGAGTGCCATTGCTATTACAAAGGAAAAAATGCTAGACAAACTGAAAGGTCTTAAGGTGGATAAGTCACCTGGACCTGGACTGCATACCAGAGTCCTGAAAGAGGTTGCTAAAGAGATAACGGATGTATTGGTCATGATCTTTCAGGAATCACTTAATTCTGGCATAGTCCTGGAGGACTGGAAAATTACAAATGTCACTACACTGTTTAAGAAGGGAGGAAGACAAAAGAGAGGGAATTATAGGCCAATTAGCCTAATCTCAGTGGTTGGGAAAGTGTTGAAGTCTATTATTATGGATGAGGTTTCGGGGTACTTGGAGAAAATGATAAAATAAGTCAAAGTCAGCATGGTTTCTGTAAAGAGAAATTTTAACTGACATATCTGTTAGAGTTCTTCGAGGAAGGAACAAGCAGGGTGGACAAAGGAGAGGCAGTGGACGTCATTTACTTGGATTTTCAGAAAATGTTTGAAAGTGTCATGAGGCTGATAAAATAAAATAAAATCCTGTGGCGTTAAAGGAAGGATACTGGCATGGATAGAGAAATGGCTGACAGGCAGGAGACAGAGAGTGGGAATAAAAGGGGGCTTTTCTGTTTGGCTGCCAGTGACTAGTGGTGTTCCTCAGGGGTCAGTATTGGGACCGCTACTTTTCACATTGTTGGTCAATGATTTAGATAATCGAATTGATACTTTTGCGGCAAAGTTTGCAGATGATACGAATTGGTGGAGGGGTAGGTAGTGCTGAGGAAGCAATGCGATTGCAGCAGGACTGAGACAAATTGGAAGAATGGGCAAAAAATGACAGATGGAACACTGCTGGGAAATGTACGATAATTCTTCAGTTCATTACATGTTCATTGAGAATTTTGAATTAATTTGGTAGGACAGGAGGAACCACAACTTCTTCCAGTTCTTATGTTCATATTCATTAAACCCTTGTTTACCTACTGGAAAATTATTTCAAAAGATTTCTCACTTGAGGACCTGAGCTGTAGGGAAAGGTTGAACACGTTCGGACTTTATTCTCTGGAATGTAGAAGAATGACAGGAGATTTAATTGAGGTGTACAAAATTTTGAGGGGTATTGATAGGGCAAATGTAAGCAGGCTTTCTCCACTGTGTGTGGGGTAGACTACAACCAGAGATCATGGGTTAAAGGTGAAAGGTGAAATGTTTAAAGGGAACATGAGAGGGGAACTTCTTCACTCAGTGGGTAATGAGAGTGTGGAATGAGCTGCCAGTGGAAGTGGTGGATGTGGGGTCAATTTCAATATTTAAGATAAATTTGGATAGGTCCATAGTTGGGAGGAGTATGGTGGCTATGACCCAAGGCATAGGCAGGTCATATAGACTAGGCAGACTAGTGGCTCGGCACAGACTAGATGGGCTGAAGAGCCTCTGTGCTGTACTTTGCTATGACTCTTGTGTTCTATTACTCCAATGCAGATCCTATTCTTTTCCTGTTACACTGATGATTGGATTGGTTCTGTACAGAATGGGAACATTTCGCTACATTTGCTGCCAATTTCCACACTATTTCCATTTCCATATGATCTACATCTGCCACTGCATTTCCCTTTCTTGATACTCCTGTCTCCATCTCAGTGGATAGGCTCACAAATAAAATCCATTTGATCTTTGACTTACTCCCTGTTTCCTCACCCTCAGTAACGGGACCTTCGACCAAATCTCTGGACCTTATTATCCAAACTTCTCTCTCCATTGTTTAACAATCTTCTTAAACCCCACTGATTACAAGTTCTGTCATATCTTACCCACCCTGTATAGTTCAGAATGTAATCTTTTGTTCCATTTCTATTTGCAAAGCCAAGTGCTCTGCCAACACAGGAGTTATGTTGAAATTCATTGTTTTCTTCAGTTACATTTTACTGACTGGTGTGTCACAATGCCCATTGGGAGGTGAAATCCTCTTTCCCATCACTAATTGAAACCATTGGTTATTGACTAGTTAGTGATTCGTTAGGACATTACTCATGACAGCTGGGAGTGGGCGGAAATGGAAACAATAGTAATAATAAGTGTCTGGATGGAGAAGACTGGTGGTGATGGCAATGCATGTCTTCTGTGACAATTTTGCCTATTGAGCTGATGGTCTCTCATTCCTCTATTTCTCCAAATTTGCCCTTCCTTTTCCTTCCTCTATTGGCACGAATGAGAGCAGAAGGAATTGGAGCTGGTGACAAGCTGGTAGCTAGTTGGAAGGTCGGTTAGGAACATGGGAAACTATTTTGATTGATGGAATGGCAACACACTGAGATCCAGAGGGAGCTGAAACAAGCCTCTGCTGTGCATCATATTTATTAATTGCCTGAGGGAATATATAGAGTCATAGAGAACTACAACACAAAAACAACCTGTCGCTCCATTCTACCTGAGAAACAAATTCCCCCTAACATGCATCTCGCAAGAAACTGGAGAAACACACAAGGGAAGAGGAATAGGAGATGGGAATGGAGTGAGATAAATTATGTTTTGAACTATATCTTATTAACTAATTTTGGTAATATTTTGCTTTATGAAATGTGTGTGATATGTGTTTTGTTTAGGTGTATACATGCATGACAATAAAATTGAGCTTGAACTTGCAGAGTCAGGCAGCATTGAAACAGCCCAACTGGTCCATTCTGTCCATGATGCTCCAGCCAAGCTCGTCCCACTTGCCAGCATTTGGCCCATAACCTTCTAGACCTTTCTAATCCATGTACCTGTCCAATGATCTGTTCAAAAAGGATCTAGTGCTTTCCTGGTGTATATGACGAACAAACTATTCTCCGGTTTCCAGCCAGGTACAAGTATTGATTTTAACCAATGTTTCAATGACAAGCTCTGCCATCGTTATCAAGGATGATGCCTGGGCATGTCTAATCCGATGGTATTTTTACCCCCATCGTCCATCCCTCCCAATTGGTTAGTCTTCATCCAATCAGGTTTCTGCACTCCCACCTTGTTTACAATTGTATTTCAACTCTTACTTAGAGTGAGACCTTCATCTTTGTTAAAATACTTTTTCTCTCATTTTACTTCGATAGTTTCCTTCACCAAGTGATCCCAAAAGCCATTGGCGTGGCACAGTGGCTTTGCGCTGTTGAAGTTTATTTAATACCATTACGAATGTAATGTTCTGTTACCGCTGATTATTCCAGGTAACCCAAACTGTGCCAGTGGGCTTTGAGTGTGTGCCTTCAGGCTTCTGTACTTCCTTCCTGTGGGAACAGTGAGAAGAGGGTGTGACCGGGTGGTGGGGGTCCTTAATGATGGACAGCCTCTTTCTGAGGCACTGCTCGCTAAAGATGTCTTGGATAATATGGAGGCTACTGCCCCAGATTGACCTGACTAATTTTACAACTCTCTGCAGCTTACTTCGATCCTGTGCAGTAGCCCCCGCCTCCACATAACAGAGGGTGAAGTAGCTGTCAGCTTACTCTCGACAGTACATCTGTGGAAGTTTTCAAGTGTTTTAGGTGACAAATCAAATCTCCACACAGTCATGTGTATACAGAGAGTAGAGCAGTGGGCTAAGCACACACCCCTGAGGTGCGCCAGTGTCGATCATCGGCGAGGAGGATATGTTATCACCAATCCGCACAAATTGTGGTCTTCCAGTTAAGAAGTTGAGGATCCAATAGCAGAGGGAGGTACAGAGGCCCAGGTTCTGTAATTATCAATCAGGACTGTGGGAATGATGATATTAAATGCTGAGCTATAGTCGATGAACAGCATCCTGATATAGGTGTTTGTGTTGTCCAGGTGATCCAAGGCTGTGTGGAGAGCCATTCAGATTGTGTCTGCCATAGACCTTGTTGAGGTAGGAGTTGATTCTAGCCATGACCAACCTCTCAAAGCATTTCATCACTGTAGATGTGAGTGCTACTGGGCGATAGTCATTAAGGCAGCTCACACTACTCTTCTTGGGCACTGGTATAATTGTTGCCCTTTTGAAGCAGGTGGGAACTTAGAGATTGAAAATGTCCTTGAACACCCCCGCCAGTTGGTTGGCACAAGTTTTCAGAGCCTTACCAGATACTCCATTATCCTTGCGAGGGTTCACTCTCCAGAAAGACAGCCTGACATCAGCCTCCAAGATAGAGATCACAGGGTCACCAGGTGCAGCAGAGATCTTCACAGCTGTAGTTATATTCTTCCTTTCAAAGTGAGCCAAAAAGGTGTTGAAGCAAATCACACAAAATGCTGGAGGAACTGAGCAGGCTAGACAGCATTGATGAAGAAGAGTAAACAGTCGACCTTCATCAGTCCTGGTGAAGCATCTTAGCTCAAAAGCTGGAAGTACTGCTCACTTACGGAAGGTGAAATGTCTTTCAGAGGCTCTTCTTTTCCGACGTAGTGATTGCCGCAGGATTACTGTTTGTTTTGCCATATAGGAGGTCTCTTGCATGTGGCCTCTCTCGCACTACTGTGTCCAGAGCAACCTCTTCACGTGGCATCCTGCTCTCACTGAGTTTGCAATGTCATGCCACGGCCGAGTGCAGAGCGGTGTAACTGGTGGGTAGGCTGGGCTCAGCAGCCTTGGCTGGCAGTCTGCCTAGGAGAGGGACAATCCAATACCAAACTCGGATAGAAGGGGCTCGTTAGTCTTGCCAGGCAGTCTGCCTAGGAGAAGGAAAACTCCGATTCCAGACCCACATAGTTGGGACTCGTTAGCCTTGTCAGGCAGTCTGTCTCGGAGAAGGAAAATTCTGATACTCATCCTACAGCCTTGCAGTTGCCACAGTCGTCACAGCTCACCATGCCATTGTGGAACGTCCCCCAACATAAAGAGCAGAATTGGTCCAAAAGCACCAATCCTCACTATGAACCTACGCATCGCAGGAGGGAAGAAAAGTCCTACTGCGATGGAGTTTTCTCTCCTGATCTTCACAAGCGAAGAAGCAGCCATCATCATCATCATCACTGCCATTCATGGTATTGGATTTTGTCTTGCAGGAAGTAAGACATAAGACGTAGGAGCAGAACTAGGCCATTCAGCCCATCGAGTCTGCTACCATTTCATCATGGCTGATTTATTATCCCATTCAACTGCATTCTCCTGACTTCTTACTGTAATCTTTGATGCTTGATCAATCAAAAGCCTATTAACCTCCACTTCAAATGTGCCCAATGACATGATCTCCACAGTAATCTGTGGCGATGAATTCCATAGATTCATCACCCTGGGTAAAGTAATTCTTCCTCATCTCTGTTTTAAACGGACATCACTCTATTCAGAGTCTGTGGCCTCTGGTCCTAGACTCTCCCATTATCAGAAACACCTCAGACTCATCTGAACTAAACTCCATTTGCCATTCCTCGGCCCATTTATTCAGTTACTAAGGACTCCCACCTCTGGTAATATTTGATCTTCCGTCCATGGACTCACTTTACACCGCACGCTGTCAGAGCAGTGCTCCCAGGATAATCAAGGACACGACCCGCCCAGCCAACACACTTCTTGTCCCTCTTCCCTCCGGGAGAAGGCTCAGGAGCTTGAAGATTCGTATGGCCAGATTTGGGAACAGCTTCTTTCCAACTGTGATAAGACTGCTGAACGGATCCTGACCCGGATCTGGGCCATACCCTCCAAATATCCGGACCTGTCTCTCGTTTTTTTTGCACTACCTTACTTTCCATTTTTCTATTTTCTATTTATGATTTATAATTTAAATTTTTAATATTTACTATCAATTTGTACTCCAGGGAGCACGAAGCGCAGTATCAAATATCACTGTGATGATTGTATGCTCTAGTATCAATTGTTTGGCGACAATAAAGTATAAAGTATAACCTTCTTTACTTTAATGAGGACTGGCAGTAAGGTAGTCTGGGGAAGAGAACAGAGCAGACTAATTTTTTGTGTTTGTACCCAAGAGCTTCCTGTTGGAAAAGGAAGAACAGATTACTTTATTAGAGAGTATTCTGGACTTATGTGAATATGGCAGATATTAATTCAAATGAGAATCAGTCTTCAGTTCTTAATATAAATGTAAATAAGTTCAGGAAGCTTGCAATTCATCTTCAGTTCTTATTGTAAATTGCAAGCAGTAAATTGAAGTTAAACTGGCCCACAGACCAAGAGACTGCATGTGCATCAGCCTAACATTAAGACAATGGGGCTGTGTTAATTGGTTTGCATCAAACCAGGCAATATGGGTTGAATAATTTGCACCATTGTGACTGGGTTTCAAGCCGACAGACCAGACAGATGTTGTCACTGAGTATATCAACCATGATCACAGGCATAAGCAATCGGTAGTTTTGTGTACACAGAGAGAGTCATGACAAACTAATTTTGGGTGTCTGGCTCTGTAGAAGTTTTTAGAATATTTGAACATAAAAATGGCGCCAGAGGGTGACTTCTCCCAGAGCATCAGCAAAGCAGTTTAAATTCTTCTTCTCTCTAATGCTTTTTGTTTTCAAGGTAGCTGGGGGCTTGTCGGAGTCTGTGATCTATAGCTGCATTCAACCTGCTATTCTTCTCGGCGGTGAGCTTCTGTTCACAGAGCTCATCAATTGGCTGCCTTTCGATATCTCCAACGGTAACCTGGAAGACTGGCGTCTTCCTATGGACGGCTCGATTCCCTGCCAGTGTTATCCAACTGAAGCGTCGTGAGAGATCGGAACTTCGAGACAGCAAGTGTGGCTGTCAGAGGCCTCTGTACGTGGGTGATCACGCTCTCTCTTTCTCGATGGTGGGGGGAGCTTGCTGCCAAGTTTTGAGTTGGGGAACTCAAAGTTAAGAAGTGACACTGCAGACTGTAACAGCGAGCTGTTGTCTCCCTTCTCGCTGTGGAGGGAGTGACATCTCTCCCTTGTTGGTGAGGGAGAGCCCGTGGCATGTTGAACTGTTGGGTGAACAATGGTTTTTGATGGATTGCAGTTCATGGTCTCTCTTTGCTGTTGCCTGCATGGTAGGTGGTGGGGGGCGCTGATGCTCACTGCTCGAATAAGAGGGGCAAGGGGAGGGGGTTGATTCTTTTGTTGCTGTTTGTGAATGGCATGGGGGAGGGGGACTTAGAGGTTCTTACAGTTTTTCTATCATTCATTCTTTGGGGTTTTTCTTCAGTTCGGTGGATGTCTGCGAAGAGTAAGAATTTCAGTTTGTATACTGTATACATTCTCTGATAAATGGAGCCCCTTTGAACCTTCATTATCTGCCAACATGCAATTCAAAGGAAGCATTGTCAAACCAAAGTTTTGAAGTAAACATTGTCACTGTAACTATTGACATTGTACTGAATCACCTGCTGATTCAGTACAACATTTGATCTTAAGGGTATAAACATGTGATGGACTTTTGGGCCTGCGAGCCTCTACCGAGAGTGTCTCCAGACTGACGCCTGCTTGTTGTGTTGAGTAAAGACTTTCATCTCACCGGCTTCAGTGTCTCTCTGGTGACTTTGATCACAGTCACAACGACCTCATTTCCCAAATGAATGACAAGAATAGACTGAGATTTGAAATACAGTTGCGGGCTGTGCTTTCTGAGTATTAAACGCCAGTGCAGGCGGTGTTTTTATTTTGGGACCTAGAGGAAATTATTGTGGTATTTTAGGAATAGCTTGTAGTTGGAATAGAGGGATTTGGTTCAGATGTACACACGTTATACAATTCCCCCAAGGCCCAAGGCACACTACACACTACCCACCCACATAAATTGGGCAGCGCTCAATAGAAATCCAGAGTACTTGGTGCTCAATCAAAAACACCAGCTTCTGCAATAATAATACTCAATTATGTTCTGCTTGGGTGGTCTCCAACCTGACAGCATGAACACTGATTGCTCTAAATTCCAGTAATTTCTTCCCCCCCCCCCTCAATTTTCATTACTCATCCTGGCTCGTCTGTCACTCCTTCTCTTCTCCTCACCTGCTCATCACCTCCCACTGAGGCCTTTCTCCCATGTCCACTCTCCTCTCCTATCAGAATCCTTCTTCTCCAGCCTCTTACCTTTTCCACCCATCACCTCCCAGCTTCTCGCTTTATCGCCCCTCCCCCATACGGCTTATTCATCTATCACCTGGTCTCACCTATAACCTTCTAGTTTGCCCTCCTTCCCCCCCCCCCAACCCCACCTCCTCACCCACCTTCTTATTCTGGGGTCTTCCCACCTCCTTTCCAGTCCTGAGAATTAGGTCATTTGGCCCATCGAGTCTGCTCCACCATTCCATCATGGCTGATTTATTTTCCCTCTCAACCCCATTCTCCTGCCTTCTCCCTGTAACCTTTGACACCGTGACTAATCAAGAGCCTATCAACCTGCACTTTAAATATACCCAATAACTTGGCCTCCACAGCTGTCTGTGGCAATGAATTCCACATATTCACCACCCTCTGGCCAGAGAAATTCCTCTTCAACTCCATTCTAAAAGGACGTCCCTCTGTTCTGAGGCTGTGCCCTCTGGTCCTAGACTCCCCCACTGTAAGAAACATCCACTCTGTCTTGGCCTTTCAAATAGGTTTCAATGAGATTTCCCACCCACCCGACAGGCCCAGAGCCACCATGACCCCTCACGTGTAGCGTTCTCAGTATATCCCAGAGGAGCAGGACTGAGAGGGACTGTGTGCAGGATCAGACAGTACACAGACCCTCAGCCCAATGTACAACATCCCATGGCCCTATTCTCCCCTTGTCTTCCAAATATTTATGTCACAATCAACAGATTAATTGATTATTATCCCAGTGCTGATTGTGAGCGACACATGCACAAAATTCTGGAGGAACTCAGCAGGCCAGGCAGCATCTATGGAAAAGAATAAATAGTCACCATTTTGAGCTGACACCCTTCATTAGGACCAGAAAGGAAGGGGGGAAGAAGACCCAATAACAAGGTGGTGGTGGTGGGGGGTGGGGTTGAGAGGAGGACAGGCTGGAAGGTGATAGGTGAAGCCAGGTGGGTGGGGGAGGAGGGATGAAGTAAGAAGCTGGGAGATGATAGGTGGAAAAGGCAAAGGGCTGGAGAAGAAGAATCTGATAGGACAGGAGGGTGTTCCATGGGAGAAAGGGAAGGAGAAGGGGCACCGGGGGAGGTAAGAGACCAGAGTGGGGAAATTGATGTTCATGCCATCAGGCTGGAGGCTACCTAGATAGAATACGAGGTGTCGCTCCTCCATCCTGAGAGTGGCTCCTCCATAAATGGATAGACATGTCAGAATAGAATTTCTTTATAATCTGTTCAATTCTTTACTATTGTACTGCAGTAAGTTCCTGAGTGAACAGGTTTAAGCTCCTGTCTAGCCTGACCTTTTCTGTGTTAAATTCCAAATGAGAAGTTGTAATAAATGTAGACTTCAATTAGTTGCAAGAGCAGACAATTTGCTGAAGCCAGTAGGTTGTCCCTACATGAGAACAAGCCCAAACACTCCTTTAAAATTATAGCACTAATACCCTTTTTTAAGTTTAATGATGATACCACTGGTGATGGCTGAATCAAAGGCAGCCATGGATCAGCATATACAGGAAGGTAATTGAACACACAAGCTTTTCCAGATAATGGAAATTCAGAGCAATACACAAAATGCTGGAGGAACTCACCAAATCAGGCAGTTGACATTTCAGGTCGAGACCCTCCTTCAGGGAGATTGAAAATCTAGTTGCATATGCCACAAGCTCTACTCAACGTCAGCAGAACCAAAAAGATGATTATTGGCTTCAGGAGGAAGCAACTGGAGGTCTATGAGCCAGTGCTCATTAGTGGATTGGAGGCAACTTTAGATTCCTTAGTGTTATTATATCAGAGGATCAGCACCTAAGTGCCATTACAAAGAAGTCATGACAGCATCTCCACTTTCGCAGAAGTTTGCATAAATTCAGCATGGTACCAAATACTTTGACAAACTTCGATGGAAGTGTGGTGGAGAGTATCCTGACTGGTTGTATCATGGCTTGGTAATAGAGTCATAGAGAATATTAGAGAAGTACAACACACAAACAGGCCCTTTGGCCTATCTAGTCCATTGCAAACCCATTTAAACTGCTGACTCCCATCGATCTGCACTGGGATCATAACCTTCCATATCTCTACCATCCATGTACCTATCCAAACTTTGCTTAAACATTGAAATCAATCTCGTATTCACCACTTGTGCTGGGAGCTCATTCCACATTCTCACAAACCTCTGAGTGAAGACGTTTCCCCTCATGTTCCCCTTAAACTTTTCACCTTTCTGCCTTAACCCATGACCTCTGGTTGTAGTCCCACCCAACCTCAGTGGAAAAGACCTGTTTGCATAAACCCTATCTATCTCCCTCATAATTTTGTATACCTCTATCAAATTTCCTCAATTTTCTACATTCTAAGGAATACAGTCCCGACCAATTCAACTTTCCCTTATAACTCAGACCTGGCAACGTCCTTGTAAATTTTCTCTGTATTCTTTCCACCTTATTTACATCTTTCCTGTATCTAGGTGACCAAAACTGCACACAATGCTCTAAATTGAGCCTCACCAACACCTTATACAACTTTGACATAACATCCCATCGCCTGTACTCAATACATTGATTTATGAAGGCCAATGTGCCAAAAACTTTCATTATGATCCCATCTACCTGTGACACCACTTTCAATGAATTATGGACCTGGATTCTCACATCTCTTTGTTCTACCACACTTCTCAGTGCCCTACTCTTCACTGTGAAAGACCTACCCTGGTGGGTCCTACTGAAGTGCAAAACCTCACACTTGTCTGCGTTAAATTCCATCTGCCATTTTTCAGCCCATTTTTCCAATTGACAAAGATCCCCCTGCAAGTCAGGATAGCCTACCTCACTGTCCACTACACCCCCAATCTTGGTGTTAGCTGCAAATTTGCTGATCCGGTTCACCACATTATCATCCCAATCATTGATATAGATGACAAGCAACAGTGGACCCAGCACTGATCCCTACTGCACACCACTAGTCAGAGGCCTCCAGTCAGAGAGGCAACCATCTACTACCACTCTCTGGCTTCTCCCACAAAGTCAATATCTAATCCAATTTACTACCTCATCTTGATTGCCAAGTGACTTAACCTTTTGACTAACCACCCATGCCGAACACTTTGCTGAAGTCCATGTAGAAAACATCCACTGCCTTGCCTTCATCCATTTCCTTAGTAACTTCCTCGAAAAACTCTATAAGATTCATTAGACGTGACCGACCACGCATGAAGCCATGCTGACTATCCTCATTAAGTCCATGTCTATCTGAATACTTATATATCCGGTCCCTTAGTATACCTTCTAATAACTTTCCCACTACTGATCTCAGACTCACTGGCCTATAGTTTCCTGGTTTATGTTTAGACCATTTGTTAAACAGCAGAACATCATTGGGTACCCTCAATCCTCTGGTACCTCCCCTGTTGATGAGGATGATTTAAGTATCCCTGCTAGGGCCCCAGCAATTTCTGCATTTGCCTTCAGGAGAGTTCGCGGAACACCTTGTCAGGCCCTTGGGTTTTATTCACTCTGATTTGCTTCAGAATAACAAACATCTCCTCTGTAATCCGTACAAGGTCCATGAACCTGATGCCGCTGGGCCTCTCTTCTATAGACTCTGTTTCTGTCTCCTGACTAAATACAGATGCCAAAAAAAATTTAGATTTCTCCCATCTGCTTTGGCTTCACAAATGGATTATCATTCTGGCATTCCAGCGGACCAGTTTTATCCCTTGCAATTCTTTTGCTCTTAGTGTGCCTATAAAATCCCTTAGGATTGTCCTTCACATTGTCTGCTAGAGCAATTTCATGCCTTCTTTTAGCCCTCATGACTTCTTTCTTGTGCCCCTTTGCATTTCTTGTACTCCATAAGCACCTTATTTGTTCCTACCTGCCTATACCTGCTATGCACCTCCTTTTTTCTCTTAACCAGGACCTCAATTTCTCTTGAAAACCAAGGTATGCTACACTTGTTATCTTTGCCTTTTATTCCGACAGGCAGATACAAGCTTTGTGCTCTCAAAATTACACATTCAAAGACCTCCCACTTACCAAATACACCTCTGCCAGAAAACAGCCCATCCCAATCCACACTTGACAGATCCTTTCTGAAACTATCAAAATTGGCCTCAAACCCACAGAATCTCAATCCACAGAACAGACCTATCTTTTTGCATATTTATTTTGAAACTAACGGCATTGTGATCATTGGAGGCAAAGTGTTCTCTGACACAAACTTCTGTCACCTGTCCCGTCTCACTCCCTAATAGGAGATCAAGTATTGCACACTCTGTCATTGGGACTTCTATGGACTGATTAAGAAAACTTCCCTAAACTCATTTGATAAACTCTGTCCTACTTATAACAAAATCACCTACTATAACAACCTTACGTTTCTTGCAACAGTCTGTGATCTCTTGACAAACTTGTTCCTCAGAATCCTAGGACTGTTGGGTGGTCTGTAATATAGCTCCATTAACGTGGTCATAACTTTCTTATCTCTTAGTTCCACCCATAACACCTCACTAGACAAGTTCCTGACAGAACACTGCCATGACATCTTCCATGACAAGTAAAATAACCACTCCTCCATTAATCCCTCCCACTCTGTCACATCTAAAACAATTAATTGACCTGGATGAGGAAGTGGAGGAATGGGTTAGTAAGTTTGCTGATGACACAAATGTTAGAGGTGTTGTGGATAGGGTGGAGGGCTGTCAGAGGTTACAGCAGGACATTGATAGGATGCAAAACTGGGCTGAGAAATGGCAGATGGAGTTCAACCCAGATAAGTGTGAGGTGGTTCATTTTAGTAGGTTAAATATGATGGCAGAATATAGTATTAATGGTAAGACTCTTGGCAGTGTGGAGGATCAGAGGGATCTTAGGGTCCGAGTCCATAGAACACTCAAAGCAGTTGCGCAGGTTGACTCTGTGGTTAAGAAGGCATATGGTGTATTGGCCTTCATCAATTGTGGAATTGAATTTTGGAGCTGAGAGGTAAAGTTACAGCTATATAGGACCCTGGTCAGACCCCACTTGGAGTACTGTACTGTGCTCAGTTCTGGTCGCCTCACTACAGGAAGGATGTGGAAGCCATAGAAAGGGTGCAGTGGAGATTTACAAGGATGTTGCCTGGATTGGGGAGCATCCCTTATGAGAACAGGTTGAGAGAACTCGGCCTTTTCTCCTTGGAGTGAAGGAGGATGAGAGGTGACCTGATAGAGGTATATAAGATGATGAGAGGCATTGATCGTGTGGATAGTCAGAGGCTTTCTCCCAGGGATGAAATGGTTGCCACAAGAGGACACAGGTTTAAGGTGCTGGGGAGTAGGTATGGAGGAGATATCAGGGGTAAGTTTTTCACTCAGAGAGTGGTGAGTGCATGGAATGGGCTGCCGGCAACGGTGGTGGAGGTGGATACGATAGGGTCTTTTAAGAGACTTTTGGATAGATATATGGAGCTTAGAAAAATAGAAGGCTATGGGTAAGCCTAGTAATTTCTAAGGTAAGGACATGTTCGGCACAACTTTTTGGGCCAAAGGGCCTGTATTGTGTGTAGGTTTTCTATGTTTCTATGTAACAGAACCCTGGAATACTGAGCTGCCAGTCCTGTCCCTCCTGCAACCTAGTCTCACTAATGGCTATAATGTCATAATTCCAGGAGTTGATCCATGCCTTGAGCTCATCGGCCTTTCCTATGATGTTTCTTGCATTGAAATATAAGCAGCTCAGGGCATTAGTTGCACCATGCTCAATCTTTTGATTCCTGACTTTGTCTGAGGTCTTACCAACATCCGCCTCCACAACCTCTCCACTAACTGTTCTGGCACTCTGGTTCCCATCCCCCTGCAACTCCACTGTGCAGCTTTAGAAAACCTTCTCACTAGGATATAAGTCCCCCTCCAGTTCAGGTGCAAACCATCTCTTTCTGTACAGGTCCCACCTTCCCTGGAAGAGAGACCAATGATCCAAAAATCTTATGCCCTCCCTCCTACACCAACTCCTTAGCCACGTGTTAAACTGTATAATCTGCCTAGCTGTGGCCTCACTAGCACGTGGCACATCCTGAGATCACAACCCTGGAACTCCTGACCTTTAACTTAGCACCTAAATCCCTGAACTCCCTATGCAGAACCTTGTCACTTGTCCTATCCATCTCATTGGTACCGACATGGACCATGACTTCCGGCTGTTCAAAGCTCCAAGAAAAAACTGCCATGAGTTGTCTTTTTCTACTCAGTCAGTGGACCTAGAAACATAGAAAACCTACAGCACAATTCAGGCCCTTCGGCCCACAAAGTTGTGCCGAACATGTCCCTACCTGAGAGATTACTAGGCTTACCCATAGCCCTCTATTTTTCTAAGCTCCACGTACCTATCCAAAAGTCTCTTAAAAGACCTGAGTGAAATTCTCTAATCTCAAGCTTCTGATCTCCTGACTGGTTGTTGGTCAGAGCTCTAAAAAAAATCTGCCATGAGTTCCTTCCTTTTTCTACACCATTAGTGAGCCTGACTGGACTTCCCTCCTCTCTAGCTTCTGATCTCCGGATCAGTTGCTGCTCAAAGCATGGTATGGAAACACCAATGCCCAGGTGCAGATAAGTCTACAGAAAATGGTGGACGCGGCGCAGCCCATCACGGGGTAAAACACTCCCTACCATGGAGCACAGCCCAAGAAAGCAGTAGCCATCATCAATGACCCTCACCATCCAGGCCATGACCTCCTGTCATTACTACCCTTGGGCAGGAGGTACAGAATTTCAGGTGCCACGCCACCAGGTTCAGGAAGTTAATACCCCTCAACCACTGGGCTCCTGAACTGGCACGGATAACTTCACTCACCCCAACACTGAACTAATTCCACAACCTAGAGACTCACTTTCAAGGACTTGACAACTCATGTTCTCATTATTTATTTATTTGTACAATTTAGCTTCTTTTTTAGCCCAGAATTTTGGAAATTCTACTGTATTATTTTTTACAGTAAATGCCTGCGGGAAGATGTAGTATATGGTAACATGTATGTACTTTGATATTAAATTTACTTAGACTTTGATTTTGACTTTGAATTAAGATCCTGTCTCTCAGTTGGGCAGGTTTTATAAAATATTTGAGGAGCAAATTTGAAGAATGAATGACAGCCTAATCTGCACAGTGTTCTCCAGAACCTGCTGATCCAATGGAAAAGGTTGCTGATGTCTGTAAATGTCATCTCTGTTCTGATGGAGCGCTTTTAAAAGAGACATTTCTCTTATGTTATATTAATATGGCATACTATTTGGATTTGACCTATTTTAATATTGACATGCTATGTAGGGGAGAAAAATCACATTTGTTCACAAACAAATTCCTCCTTTATTTGGTAATTCTAGTTACTGAGTAGTGACTTGTAGCTTTATATTCTTATAGAAACATAGAAAACCTACAGCACAATACAGGCTCTTCGGCCCACAAAGCTGTGCCAAACATGTCCCTACCTTAGAAATTACTAGGCTTATCTATAGCCCTCTATTTTTCTAAGCTCCATGTACCTATCCAAAAGTCTCTTAAAAGACCCTATTGTATCCGCCTCCATCACCGTTGCCGGCAGCCTATTCCACGCACTCACCACTCTCTGAGTAAAAAACTTACCCCTGACATCTCTGTACCTACTCCCCAGCACTTTAAACTTGTGTCCTCTCGTGGCAACCATTTCAGCCCTGGGAAAAAGCCTCTGACTATCCACACGATCAATGCCTCTCATCATCTTATATACCTCTATCAGGTCACCTGTCATCCTCCATCGCTCCAAGGAGAAAAGGCCAAGTTCAGTCAACCTTTTCCCAAAAGGCATGCTCCCCAATCCAGGCAACATCCTTGTAAATCTCCTTTGCACCCTTTCTACGGATTCCACATCCTTCCTGTAGTGAGGTGACCAGAACTGAGCACAGTACTCCAAGTGGGGTCTGACCAGGGTCCTATATAGCTGCAACATTACCTCTTGGTTCCAAAATTCAATTTCATGATTGATGAAGGCCACTACACAGTACGCCTTCTTAACCACAGAGCTAACCTGTGCATCTGCTTTGAGCATCCTATGGACTCGGACCCCAAGATCCCTGTGATCCTCCACACTGCCAAGAGTCTTACCATTAATAGTATATTCTGCCCGTCATATTTGACCTACCAAAATGAATCACCTCACACTTATCTGGGTTGAACTCCATCTGCCACTTCTCAACCCAGTTTTGCATCCTATCAATGTCCCGCTGTAACCTCTGACAGCCCTCCACACTATCCACAACACCTCTAACCTTTGTGTCATCAGCAAACTTACTAACCCATCCCTCCACTTCCTCATCCAGGTCATTTATAAAAATCACGAAGAGTAAGGGTCCCAGAACAGATCCCTGAGGCACACCACTGGTCACTGACCTCCATGCAGAATATGACCCTTCTACAACCGCACTTCTGTGGGCAAGCCAGTTCTGGATCCACAAAGCAATGTCCCCTTGGATCTCACGCCTCCTTACTTTCCAAATAAGCCTTGCATGGGGTACCTTAACAAATGCCTTGCTGAAATCCATATACACTACATCTACTGCTCTTCCTTCATCAATGTGTTTAGTCACATCCTCAAAAAATTCAATAAGGCTTGTAAGGCATGATCTGCCCTTGACAAAGCCATGCCGACTATTCCTAATCATATTATACCTCTCCAAATGTTCATAAATCCTGCCTCTCAGGATCTTCTCCATCAACTTACCAACCATTGAGGTAAGACTCACTGGTCTATAATTTCCTGGGCTATCTCTACTCCCTTTCTTGAATAAAGGAACAACATTCACAATCCTCCAATCCTCCGGAACCTCTCCCGTCCCCATTGATGATGCAAAGATCATCACCAGAGGCTCAGCAATCTCCTCCCTCACCTCCCACAGTAGCCTGGGGTACATCTCATCCGGTCCCGGCGACTTATCCAACTTGATGCTTTCCAAAAGCTCCATCACATCCTCTTTCTTAATATCTACATGCTCAAGCTTTTCAGTCTGCTGCAAGTCATCACTACAATCACCAAGATCCTTTTCCATAGTGAATACTGAAGTGAAGTATTCATTAAGTACCTCTGCTATTTCCTCTGGTTCCATACACACTTTCATAGAATATAGAACAGAGAATAGTACAGCACAGTACAGGCCCTTCGGCCCATAATGATGTGCCGACCCTTAAACCCTGCCTCCCATATAACCCCCCACCTTAAATTCTTCCATATATCTGTCTAGTAGTCTCTTAAATTTCACTAGTGTATCTGCCTCCACCACTGACTCAGGCAGTGCATTCCACGCACCAACCACTCTGTGAGTAAAAAACCTTCCTCTAATATTCCCCTTGAATTTCCCACCCCTTACCTTAAAGCCATGTCCTCTTGTATTGAGCAGTGATGCCCTGGGGAAGAGGCACTGGCTGTCCACTCTATCTATTCCTCTTATTATCTTGTACAACTCTATCATGTCTCCTCTCACCCTCCTTCTCTCCAAAGAGTAAAGCCCTAGCTCCCTTAATCTCTGATCATAGTCCATACTCTCTAAACCAGGCAGCATCCTGGTAAATCTCCTCTGTACCCTTTCCAATGCTTCCACATCCTTCCTATAGTGAGGTGACCAGAACTGGACACAGTACTTCAAGTGTGGCCTAACCAGAGTTTTATAGAGCTACATCATTACCTCGTGACTCTTAAACTCTATCCCTCGACTTATGAAAGCTAACACCCCATAAGCTTTCTTAACTAGCCTATCTACCTGTGAAGCCACTTCCAGGGATCTGTGGACATGTACCCCCAGATCCCTCTGCTCCTCCACACTACCAAGTATCCTGCCATTTACTTTGCCTTGGAATTTGTCCTTCTAAAATGTGCCACCTCACAATTCTCTGGGTTGAACTCCATCTGCCACCTCTCAGCCCACTTCTGCATCCTATCAATGTCTCTCTGCAATCTTTGACAATCTCTATACTATCCATAACACCATCAAACTTTGTGTTGTCTGCAAATTGCCAACCCACCCTTCTACCCCTACATCCAGGTCGTTAATAAAAATCACAAAAAGGTCCCAGAACCGATCCTTGTGGGACACCACTAGTCACAACCCTCCAATCCAAATGTACTCCCTCCACTACGACCCCTGCTTTCTGCAGGCAAGCCAATTCTGAATCCACCTGTCCAAACTTCCCTGGATCCCATGCCTTATGACTTTCTGAATAAGCCTACCATGTGGAACCTTGTCAAATGCCTTACTAAAATCCATGTAGATCACATCCACTGCACTACCCTCATCTATATGCCTGGTCACCTTCTCAAAGAACTCTATCAGGCTTGTTAGACACGATCTGCCCTTCACAAAGCCATGCTGACTGTCCCTGATCAGACCATGATTCTCTAAATGCCCATACATCCTATCTCTAAGAATCTTTTCCAACAGCTTTCCCACCACAGACGTAAGGCTCACTGGTCTATAATTACCCCGATTATACCTACTACCTTTCTTGAACAAGGGGACAACATTCACCTCCCTCTAATCCTCCGGTACTATTCCCATGGACAACGAGGACATAAAGATCCTAACCAGAAGCTCAGCAATCTTTTCTTTCACCTCATGGAGCAGCCTGGGGAATATTCCGTCAGGCCCCGGGGATTTATCCATCCTAATGTATTTTAACAACTCCAACACCTCCTCTCCCTTAATATCAACATGCTCCAGAACATCAACCTCACTCATATTGTCCTCACTATCATCAAGTTCCCTCTCATTGGTGAATACTGAAGAGAAGTATTCATTGAGGACCTCGCTCACTTCCACAGCCTCCAGGCACATCTTCCCACCTTTATCTCTAATCGGTCCTACCTTCCCTCCTGTCATCCTTTTGTTCTTCACAATATAGATAGACAGACAGATATACTTTATTGATCCCAAAGGGATAGTGAAGAATGCCTTGGGGTTCTCCTTTACCCTACTCACCAAGGCCTTCTCATGCCACCTTCTTGCTCTCCTCAGCCCCTTCTTAAGCTCCTTTTTTGCTACCCCATATTCCTTAATAGACCCATCTGATCCTTGCTTCCTAAACCTCAAGTATGCTGCCTTCTTCCACCTGACTAGATTTTCCTCCTCACTTGTCACCCATGGTTCCTTCACCCTACTATTCTTTATCTTCCTCACCAGGACAAATTTTATCCCTAACATCCTGCTAGGCATCTGTTAGTCTTGCTTTACCATGGATCTGCGCCTGGAAAGTCTCACTCTCCAGGGCGCAGGCCTGGGCAAGGTTGTATGGAAGACCGGCAGTTGCCCATGCTGCAAGTCTCCCCTCTCCACGACACCAATGTTGTCCAGGGGAAGGGCAAGGGCCGATACAGCTTGGCACCAGTGTTGTCGCAGAGCACTGTGTGAGTAAGTGCCTTGCTCAAGGATACAACACGCTTCCACGGCTGGGGCTCGAACTCACGACCTTCAGGTCGCTAGTCGAATGCCTTAACCACTTGGCCACGTACCCATCCTGCAAGAGATCTCTAAACATCGACCACATGTCTATAGTACATTTCCCTGCAAAAACATCATCCCAATTCACACCCGCAAGATCTAGCCTTATAGCCTCATAATTTGCCCTTCCCCAATTAAAAATTTTCCTGTCCTCTCTGATTCTGTCCTTTTCCATGATAATGCTAAAGGCCAGGGAGCGGTGGTCACTGTCCCCCAGATGCTCACCCACTGAGAGATCTGTGACCTGACCCGGTTCGTTACCCAATACTAGATCTAGTATGGCATTCCCCCTAGTCGGTCTGTCCACATACTGTGATAGGAATCCGTTCTGGACACACTTAACAAACTCTGCCCCATCTAAACCATTGGAACTAATCAGGTGCCAATTAATATTGGGGAAGTTAAAGTCACCCATGATAACAACCCCGTTATTTTTGCACCTTTCCAAAATCTGCCTCCCAGTCTGCTCCTCGGTATCTCTGCTGTTACCAGGGGGCCTATAGAATACCACTAGTAGAGTAACTGCTCACTTCCTGTTCCTGACTTCCACCCATACTGACTCAAAAGAGGATCCTGCTACATTACCCACCCTTTCTGTAGCTGTAATAGTATCTCTGACCAGTAATGCCACCCTTCCTCCCCTTTTTCTGCCCTCTCTATCCCTTTTAAAGCACTGAAATCCAGGAATATTGAGAATCCATTCCTGCCCTGGTGCTAGCCAAGTCTCTGTAATGGCCACTACATCATAATTCCATGTATGTATCCAAGCTCTCAGTTCATCACCTTTGTTCCTGATGCTTCTTGCATTGAAGTACATGCACTTTAGCCCTTCTACCTTACTGTCTTTACACCATTTATTCTGCTTCGCTTTCCTCAAAGTCTCTTTATATGTTAGATCTGGCTTTACTCCATGCTCTATACTTGCAGTTCTCACATGCCCTTTATCCTCCTCCACCTCACTATCTGCTCTGACACTCTGGTTCCCCTCCCCCTGCAAATCTAGTTTAAACCCCTCGGAGCAGCACTCACAAACCTTCCCGCAAGGATGTTATTGCCCCTCCAGTTTAGGTGCAACTTGTCCCATCTGAACAGGTCCCACCTTCCCACTGTCAAACTTCATAGGTCCTATTCTTTCACGTTTTATCCTCTTGCTCTTCACATACTTGTAGAATGCCTTGGTGTTTTCTTTAATCCTGCTCGCCAAGGCCTTCTCATGGCCCCTTCTGGCTCTCCTCATTTCCTTCTTAAGCTCCTTCCTATTAGCCTTATAATCTTCTAGATCTCTAACATTACCGAGCTCTCTGAACCTTTTGTAAGCTTTTTTTTTCTTCTTGACTAGATTTATTACAGCATTTGTACACTACGGTTCCTGTACCCTTCCATAACTTCCCTGTCTCATTGGAACGTACCTATGCAGAACTCCACACAAATATCCCCTGAACATTTGCCACATTTCTTCTGTACTTCTCCCTGAGAACTTCTGTTTCCAATTTAAGCCTCCAATTTCCTGCCTGATAGCCTCATAAATCCCCTTACTCCAATTAAACATTTTTCTAACTTGTCTGTTCCTATCTCTCTACAATGCTATTGTAAAGGAGATAGTATTATGATTACTATCTCCAAAATGCTCTCCCACTGAGAGATGTGACACCTGACCAGGTTCATTTCCCAATACCAGATCAAGTACAGCCTCTCCTCTTGTAGGCTTATCTACATATTGTGTCAAGAAACCTTCCTGAACACACCTAACAAACTCCACCCCATCTAAACCTCTTGCTCTAGGGAGATGCCAATCGATATTTGGGAAATTAAAATCTCCCATCACGACAACTCTTATTATTACACCTTTGCAGGATCTGTTTCCCTATCTGTTCCCCAATATCCCTGTTACTATTGGGTGGTCTATAAAAAACACTCAGTAGAGTTATTGACCCCTTCCTGTTCCTAATCTCCATCCACAGAGACTCCGTAGACAACCCCTCCATGGCGTCCACCTTTTCTGCAGCCGTGACACTATCTCTGATCAACAGTGCCACACCCCCACTTGTCTTGCCTTCCTCCCTGTCCTTTCGGAAACATCTAAAACCCGGCACTTGAAGTAACCATTCCTGACCCTGAGCCATCCAAGTCTCTGTAATGGCCACCACATCGTATCTCCAACTACTGATCCACGCTCTAAGCTCATGCACTTTGTTCACAACACTCCTTGCGTTAAAATAGACACATCTCAAACCTTCGGTCTGAGTGTGCTCCTTCTCTATCACCTGCCTATCCTCCCTCACACACTGTCTCCAAGCTTTCTCTATTTGTGAACCAACCGGCTCTTTCTCAATCTCTTCAGTTCAGTTCCCACCCCCCAGCAATGCTAGTTTAAACTCTCCCCAATAGCCTTTGCAAACCTCCCCGCCAGGATATTGGTCCCCCGGGATTCAAGTGCAACCTGTCCTTTTTGTACAGGTCACACCTGCCCCAAAAGAGGTCCCAATGATCCAGAAATCTGAATCCCTGCCCCCTGCCCCAATCCCTCAGCCACGCATTTATCTTCCACCTCATTCTATTCCTATAGTCACTGTCACGCGGCACAGGCAGTAATCCCGAGATTACCACCTTTGTGGTCCTGTTTCTCAACTTCCTTCCTAACTCCCTGTAGTCTGTTTTCGGGACGTCTTCCCTTTTCCTACCTATGTCTTTGGTACCAATATGCACCATGACCTCTGGCTGTTCTCCCTCCCACTGCAGGATATCTTGGACGCAATCAGAAACATCCCGGACCCTGGCACCTGGGAGGCAAACTACCATCTGTGTTTCTTTCCTGCGTCCACAAAATCACCTGTCTGACCCCCTAACTATAGAGTCTCCTATCACTACTGCCTTCCTCTTCCTTTCCCCACCCTTCTGAGCCACAGGGCCAGACTCTGTGCCAGAGGCATGGCCACTGTTGCTTCCCCCAGGTAGGCTGTCGCCCCCAACAGTATTCAAACAGGAGTACTTATTGTCTTGAGTTTCACAATACATATATTCTAAACTTGCTGGAGGATCACATTGAAACCTATCAAATGTGGTGGATAACTGTGTGGCAGATTGGGGGACGGTGTGTAGTGGTGTGCCTCAGGGATCTCTACTGGGTCCAATGTTGTTTGTCATATATATTAATGATCTGGATGATGGGGTGGTAAATTGGATTAGTAAGTATGCAGATGATACTAAGATAGGTGGCGTTGTGGATAATAAGACCATAAGACAAAGGAGCAGAAGTCGGCCATTCGACCCATCGAGTCTGCTCTACCATTTTATCATGAGTTTATCCATTCTCCCATTTAGTCCCTCTCCCCCGCCTTCTCACCATAATCTTTGATGCCCTGGCTACTCAGATACCTATCAATCTCTGCCTTAAATACACCCAATGACTTGGCCTCCACTGCTGCCCGTGGCAACAAATTCCATAGATTCACCACCCTCTGACTAAAAAAATTTCTTTGCATTTCTGTTCTGAATGGGGGCTCTTCAATCCTTAAGTCATGCCCTCTCGTACTAGACTCCCCCATCATGGGAAACAACTTTGCCACATCCACTCTGTCCATGCCTTTCAACATTTGAAATGTTTCTATGAGGTCTCCCCTTATTCTTCTAAACTCCAAGGAATACAGTCCAAGAACGGACAAACGTTCCTCATATGTTAACCCTCTCATTCCCGAAATCATTCTAGTGAATCTTCTCTGTACCCTCTCCAACGTCAACACATCCTTTCTTAAATAAAGAGACCAAAACTGCCCACGGTACTCCAAGGGAGGACTCACCAGCACCTTATAGAGCCTCAACATCACATCCCTGCTCCTATACTCTATTCCTCTAGAAATGAATGCCAACATTGCATTCGCCTTCTTCACCACCGACTCAACCTGGAGGTTAACCTTAAGGGTATCCTGTACGAGGACTCCCAAGTAGGTTTTCAAAGCTTGCGGGGAGATTTAGGCCAGTTGGAAGAGTGGGCTGAAAGATGGCAGACGGAGTTTAATGCTGATAAATGTGAGGTGCTACATTTTGGTAGGACTAATCAAAATAGGACATACATGGTAAATGTTAGGGCATTGAAGAATGCTGTGGAACAGAAGTATCTAGGAATAATGGTGCATTGTTCCCTGAAGGTGGAATCTCATGTGGATAGGGTGGTGAAGAAAACTTTTGGTATGCTGGCCAATAATTGAGTATAGGAGTTGGGATGTAATGTTGAAATTGTATAAGGCATTGGTAAGGCCAAATTTGGAGTATTGTGTACAGTTCTGGTCACCGAATTATAGGAAAGATGTCAATAAAATTGAGAGAGTATAGAGGAAGTTTACTAAAATATTGCCTGGGTTTCATCTCCTAAGTTACAGAGAAAGGTTGAACAGGTTAGGTCTTTATTCTTTGGAGCGTAGAAGGTTGAGGGAGGACTTGATAGAGGTGTTTAAAATTATGAAAGGGATTGATAGAGTAGACGTGGATAGGCTTTTTCTATTGAGAATGGGGGAGATTCAAACAAGAGGACATGAGTTGAGAGTTAAAGGGCAAAAGTTTAGGGGTAACATGAGGGGGAACTTCTTTACTCAGAGAGTGGTAGCTGTGTGGAACGAGCTTTCAGCAGAAGTGGTTGAGGCAGGTTCGATGTTGTCGTTTAAAGTTAAATTGGATAGATATATGGACAGAAAAGGAATGGAGGGTTATGGGGCTGAGTGCATGTCGGTGGGACTAGGTGAAAGTAAGAGTTCGGCATGGACTAGAAGGGCTGAGATGGCCTGTTTCCGTGCTGTAATTGTAATATGTTATATTGTTATAAATACTGAAAGGCTTCGATAGAATGGATGTAGAGAAGATGTGTCCTATAGTGAGTGAGTCTAGGACCAGAGGGCACAGACTTAGACTAGAGGGACGTCCCTTCAGAACAGAGATGAGAAAGAATTTATTAAACCAGAGGGTAGTGGATCTGTGGAATTCATTCCCACAGACGGTTGTGGAGGCCAGGTCATTGAGTGTATTTAAAGCAGAAATTGATAGGTTCGTGATTAGTCTGGGTGTCAAAGGTCACAGGGAGAAGTCAGGAGAATGGGGTTAATTAAATGTTATGCATTCTCCTTCTAAGGAGATATCGGAATGCGTAATACCTCTGGATGCGGAGGAGGCTTTTGATCTGGTTGAATGGAATTACTTGTTTAAAACCTTAGAAAAATTTAATTTTGGGCCCAACTTTATTCAATGGATTAAATTACTTTATTTATCCCCCTCTTACTAATTTTCAGAACTCTAAACTATTTGAACTCCAAAGTGGAACTAGACAAGGGTGTCCTCTGAGTCCTCTGCTTTTTGATTTTAGAACCTTAGCTATTGCTTTTCGAGAATCCGGTGATATCACTGGTATTCTAAGGAAAGGTATTACCCACAAAGTTTCACTTTATGCTGATGATTTATTGCTTTTTATTTCTAATGTTGAGACCTCCTTACCTTCTACACTTTCTTTACTTTCCTACTTCAGCCAGTTTTCAGGATATAAATTGAATTTACATAAGAGTGAACTGTTTCCCTTGAACAATTTGGTACCAATTAATACTAACCTTGTTTTTAAAATTCTAAGAAATCAACTTACCTATTTGGGTGTAACAATTATTAAGAATTATAAACACTTATTTAAGGAAAATGTTCTTGCCTTAATGAAATATGTGAAAAGGGCACTATCCAGTTGGTCGCCTCTCCCTCTATCATTGATTGGTTGAATTAATTCTATTAAAATGAATATCTTGCCTAAATTTATATAGCTTTTTCAGGCCTTACCTGTTTTTACTCCTAAGTCTTTTTTTGATTCTCTTGATTCAATTCTATCTTCTTATATATGGAAGAATAAACAATCTCGATTAAACAAAAACAACAGGAATTCTGCAGATGCTGGAAAGTCAAGCAACACACATCAAAGTTGCTGGTGAACGCAGCAGGCCAGGCAGCATCTGTAGGAAGAGGTGCAGTCGATGTTTCAGGCCGAGACTCTTCGTTAGTCCTGACGAAGGGTCTCGGCCTGAAACGTCGACTACACCTCTTCCTACAGATGCTGCCTGGCCTGCTGCGTTCACCAGCAACTTTGATGTGTGTTGCTCAATTAAACAAAGCCCACTTTCAAAAAGTTAAAAAGAATGGAGGTTTAGTTTTACCAAATTTTAGGTTCTATTACTGGGCAGTCAATATACGAAATCTTACGTTCTGGTCATATTACATTAACCGTGAAGACTGTCCAGTATGGGTCTCTTTGGAAGCTAATTCTGTTATGAAATTTTCTATTATCTCTCTTCTTGGATCCTCACTTCCTTTATCTTAAAATAAATTAACTGACAATTTGGTAGTTCAGCATACTTTGAGGATCTGGCTACAATTTAGAAAATATTTTGGTTTATTGAGATTTTCTCTCTCTAGTCCCATTTTTTTCTAATTGTTTCTATAAACCTTCTATGACTGATGTATTTTTTAAAGAATGGGATAGATTAGGTATTAAGTGCTTCCAAGATTTATTTGTTGGAGGGAGTCTCTCTTCTTTTAAGCAATGGTCGGTTAAATATAACTTACCAAATACCCACTTTTTTCAATATCTACGGATTAGAGACTTCCTGCGATCTCAATTACATACATTTCCTATGTCCTGATAAGAACTTAATAGATGTAATTTTTAATTTGAAACCTTTTCATAATGGCTCAATATCCAATATTTATGGCATGCTGTTTGGAATGACAGGCTCCTTTAGACAAAATTTAAAAAGCCTGGGTACAGGATTTACAGATTTCAATTTCTGAAGAGACTTGGAATGTAATTACTTGGAATGTAATTTTTAAATTGCTTAATACCTCATCACTATGTGCTCGGCGATCCCTCCTACAATTTAAAGTGGTCCACAGGGCTCACATGTCCAAAGACAAGCTATCTCGTTTTTATGTGGACATATCTCCCCGTTGTGACAGATGTAACAATGGAGAGGCTTCATTAATTCATATGTTTTGGACATGTCCAAGTCTTAAAAAATACTGGAAGGAAGTATACCAAACTTTTGCTGTACTTTTTACAGTAAATTTTAAGCCTAATCCTTTGACTGCCATGTTTGGTATTGTTGGAGAAAGAGGCATAACTTTGGAGACATCTGATTTGCATGTATTGGCCTTTTTCTCTCTCATGGCTAGGAGGACAGTGTTGCTTAAAGAGAAGGACGTTGCTCTGCCTACTCACTCTCAATGGTTACGTGATGTTATGTCATGCTTAAATTTAGAGAAGGTCCATTGTTCAATTTCTGATTCTAATCAAGACTTTAAAACACTGTGGGACCTTTTTGAACTATTTTCAAAACCTTTGATCCGGCGTTAAAGTACAGATGTTGGCTAATAACATAAATCATTATGTGATAAGGATTTTATTTTGTCTTTCTTTTCTTTACCAAACAGCTTTCATCTTGGTAGTGGGTTTAGATTTTTTTTTATAATAAAACTATTATAATTCAATTTAATTCATTTGTTTGATTATGAATATGGGTACTGTGACTGCAATACTGTGATTTCAATATAGTGCATTCTGTACTCCATAAGGCATCCGTTAGTCTTGCGAGACCATGGATCTGCGCCTGGAAAGTCTTCACTCTCCAGGGCGCAGGCCTGGGCAAGGTTGTATGGAAGACCAGCAGTTGCCTATGCTGCAAGTCTCCCCTCTCCACGACACCGATGTTGTCCAAGGGAAGGGCATTAGGACCCATACAGCTTGGCACCAGTGTCGTCGCAGAGCAATGTGTGATTAAGTGCCTTGCTCAAGGACACAACACGTTCCCTCGGCTGGGGCTCGAACTCATGACCCTCAGGTCGCTAGTCCAATGCCTTAACCACTTGGCCACGTGCCCACATTCTGTACTATTATATTTTTTATTCATAATATGTATCCTCATGAATTCTGTATTTTTCTATATGAAATTTAATAAAAAATATTGAAAGAGAGGGATACTAAATTGGCCATGATGGAATGGTGGCGCAGACTTGATGGGCCGAATGGCCCAATTTTGCTCCTATGGCTTATGGTCTTATGGCACTTTGAACACAGAAACGTGGGACAGGATTTGGTGATAGTCTTTGTCTAGAGAGGATAATCAAATACTCTTCAGGACAGATCAGCAACAACAGAGAGGAGAAGATAAACTCCACTTCGCTTTAAGCCTTTCTGAGGAAGATGACATTTCCATGAAAACCCCGAAAGTGCTGGAAATTTTCAAGTTAGACAGGATCTGTCGAAAGAGAGAGAAACTTCATGTTTCAGGTCAAATACCTTTCATCAGAAATCCTGGAAGTCTTCAAGTTCTGAAGTGTGACAAGAACTTTGAGTTCCGATTAAAGGCCATCAGTCTAATTCAGTGGCTACCTGGCCTGCTGAGTATCTGTTCTTATTTCCGTGGCAGCATCTTCTGTGTTTTGTATGAACGCAATTTCCAATTGTGAGTTACATAGAATGACCTAATAATCCTCTCACCCATTTAACATATCCCCATCAACACTGGAATTGGGTTTAATGTCGCTGACATAGTGTATGCCATGAAATTTGTTGTTTTGCAGCAGCATTATAGTGCAATACAGAAAAGTACTATAAATTACGATTCTGTAGGTATATTGAAAACTAGTGCAAAAGGAGAGCAAAAAGAGTGTGGTAGTGTTCATGGGTTTATTGTCCATTCAGAAATCTGATGGCGGAAGAAAAGAGATGTTCATGGAACATTGAGTGTGTTTCTTCAAGCTCCTGTATCTCCTCCCTGATTCTCTGATGGTAGCAATGAGAAGGCATATCCTGGGTGATGGCGGTCCTTAATGATGGATGCTGCCTTTTTGATGCATTGCCTTTCGAAGAAATCCTTGGTGCTGGGGAGGTTAGTGCCCATGATGGAACTGAATGAATTTACAACTTTCTGCAGCTTTTTCAGATCCTCATATTACACAAGGCCACTTCAACCAACCTACGTTATCAACTTTGAATTCTTCTCTCCCTCCATGCACCAGGCTCCTTGAAGTCATAGAATCACAGAACACTACAGCACAGAAACAGGCCCTTTGGCCCATCTAGTCCACACTAAACTATTATCCTCCCTAGTCCCATTGACTCACAGCTGGTCTCCAGCCCTCCATACCCCTCTAATTCATGCACGTATCTAAATTTCTCTTAAATGTTGTAACCAAAACCGCATCCACCACTTCTGCCAGCAGTTCATTCCACACTTTCACCAATCTAGTCTGTGCCAAACTATTATGCTACTAGTCCTAACCCTGCACCTTTACCACAACCCTTCATACCCATCTCTCAGCCAGGAATTTATCTAACTCTCTCTTAAACGTTGACATCAAATCCACACCACCACTTATGCTGACAGTTCATTCCACACTCTCACCACTCTCTGAATGAAGAAGATTTCCCTCATGTTCCCATTAAACATTTCACTTTTCACCCTTAACCCTTGATCTCTGGTTGTAGTCTTAACCCAATCTCAGTGGAAAAAGCCTGCTTGCATTAACTCTATCTATTCCCCTCATAATTTTGTATACCTCCATCAAATCTCCCCTCAATCTCCATGAAACAAAGTCCTATAATCTATTCAACCATTCCCTATAACTTGGGTTCTCCAATCCTGGCAACATTCTTGTGATTTTTTTCTGTACTCGTTCAACGATATTGGTATCTGTCCCACAGGCAGCTGACCAGAACTGTGCACAATACTCCAAATTTGGCCTCAACAAAGTCTGATACAACTTCAACATAATGTCCCACCTCCTGTCCCTGTACCCTGATTTATGAAGGCTAATGTGCTAAAAGCTCTCTTTATGACCCATCTACCTGTAACACTACTTTCAAGAAATTATGCATCTGTATCCCAGATCCCTTTATCCGCACCCCTCAGTGCCCCACTGCTTACCATATAAAACCTATCCTATCCTGGTTGTCCTTGCAAAGTGCAACACCTCACACTTGTCTGCATTAAATTCCATCTGCCACCTTTCAGCTCATTTTTCCAGCTGGTCCAGATCCCGTAGCAAGCCATGATAGCCTTCCTCACTGCCTACTACACCTCCAATCTTGGTGTCATCTGCAAATTTGCTGATTCAGTTTACCATATTATCACCCAGATTGTTCATATAGATGACAAACAACAACAGACCCAGCACCAATTCCCGCAGCACTCCACAAGCCACAGGCCTCCAGTCAGAAAGGCAACCATCTACTTCTTTCTTTTCAAATCTTTTTATTGTTATATTATGTCTGTCTATCTGTCTAGGTACCACATCCGATACGGACTTTGGTGACCATGGTTTTCCATATAGATCTATCCTTCGTTTTTTGTATGACTTCCATTTCCTTGATGTGTAGCCACCTGGCTGTGCTTCTGATATACATAAGCAGAGGTCTTCCTCTAGGTTTACTCCTCTCAATCTTTCCAGAGAGTATGAGTTTATCTAGTTCATCTTTCCGCATGATGTGTCCTAGGAATCTGAGTTGTCTTTCTCTTCTTGTTGGTATGAGTGATCGAACTGCTTGGGCCCTTCTGAGAACTTCTTCATTTGATGTGTGTGTGGTCCATGATATTTTAAACATTCTCCTGTAGAACCATAATTCAGCTGCTTCTCGTCTCTTTTGTTATATTATACAAAAGAAATAACATGAGTACATTTAATAACAACACTTACAATGTCTCAAAAAAGACATTATCTTAAAGATTGAAAAAAAATTGTGATAACAGAAAAAAACCTACTAAGCAGAAAAAGTGAGAAAAAAAAACCCATTAGGTGTACAACCCCGGAGCCATGAGTCATACAAAAAGCTTCTAAAAATAAACATCAAACCACCAGCAAGAAAAGAAAATATACCAAAAAATTTACAATTAGATCGTGGAAAAAATCTATCCATTAGCTCAAATGATAATAACGAGCAAATGAGCCCCATCTTTTCTCAAAATCAAATAAAGGTTCAAAGGATCGACTTCTAATTTTCTCCAAACTAAGACATAGCATCACTTGAGAGAACCATTGTGACAAAGTAGGAGCTGATGTATCCTTCCACTTCAACAAAATGGCCCTCCTAGCTACCAATGAAACAAATGCAATAAAGGCAACCATCTACTAACACTCTCTGGATTCTCCTGCTAAGCCAATGTTGAATACAATTTACTACTTCATCCTGAATGCCAAGCAGCTGAATGTTCTGGACCCACCTCCTATGTGGGACTTTGCTCAATGCCTTGTAGACAACTTTCACCACAGTCTGCCCTGCAGTTCCCCGTATTTTCAATGCAGTCTCTTTCATCTTCAAACATGGATTAGGTACTGGCTACATGATCTGGGTCCTACCTCATTGGCCCGCACCCAAAGTCACTTTGTCCTTCATACATTAAATTATAAAGAAAGCACGGCAGCACCTCTTGTTCTTAGAAGTTTGCGAAGATTCAGCATGACATCTAAAACTTTGACAAACTTTGATAGATGTGTGGTGGAGAGTAATTTGACTGGTTCCATCTCGATCTGGTATGGAAACATCAATGCCCTTGAATGGAGAAGCTGAAAAAACCAGTGGATACAGCTCAGTCCATCAGGGGTAAAACCCCCACCCCCACCTCCAACCCCACCACTCAGCACATCTACATGAAACATTGTCGCAAGAAAGCAGCATCCATCATCAGGGAGCCCCTCCACCCAGACCATGCTTTATTCTCACTGCTGCCAACAGGAAGAAGGTACAGGAGCCTCGGGACCCACACCTCCAGGTTTAGGAACAGTTATTACTGCTCAGCCATCAGGCTCTTGAACCAATGTGGATAACTTTACTCAACTTCGCTCACCCCAACACTGAACTGTTCCCACAACCTATAGACTCACGTTCAAGGACTCTTCTCATGTTCTCAATAATTATTGCTTACTTATTTACTATTATTATTATTTTCTTTTGTATTTGCAGTTTGTTGTCTTTTGCACATTGGTTGCCTGTCCTGTTAGCACGATTGAGAGCATCCTGATGGGCTGCATCACTGCCTGGTATGGGAACTGTACCTCCCTCAATCGCAGGGCTCTGCAGAGAGTGGTGTGGACAGCCCAGCACATCTGTAGTTGTGAACTTCCCACTATTCAGGACATTTACAAAGACCGGTGTGTAAAAAGGGGCCCAAAGGATCATTGGGGACCTGAGTCACCCCAATCACAAACTGTTCCAGCTGCTACCATTCTGGAAGTGGTACCGCAGCATAAAAGCCAGGACCAACAGGCTCCGGGACAGCAGACTGATTAATTCACACTGATTTGATTGTATCTCTACGTTACATTGACTGTTCTATTTATTATAAATTATTATAAGTTACTATGATTGCACGTTGCACATTTAGACGGAGACGTAACGTGAAGATTTTTACTCATGTATGTGAAGGATGCAAGAAATAAAGTCAATTCAACTCAATTCAATCTTTCCATGACTATTATATTTCTTAGATATACTGTGTATGGCCACAAGTAATTGAAACTCAGGGCTGTACATCGTGATATATATGTACTTTGATAATACATTTTCTTTGAACTTTGAACTAGTGCCTGCATGTGCCCAACATTACAATATTTAACATTGCCAGACTCAGGTCAATGTTTAAATTCAGTGATTCACCTGCAGGAGGGTTGGGGAAGCTGAGCAAAGTAAACTTCATGTGGTGATCCAAATGACTCCCTACCTATAGTCTTGTTCTTCAACAGGGTCACAATCTATAGTCTTGCTCCTCAACAGGGTCACAATCTATAGTCTTGTTCTTCAACAGACTCACTATCTATAGTCTTGTTCTTCAACAGACTCACTATCTATAGTCTTGTTCTTCAACAGGGTCACTATCTATAGTATTGTTCTTCAACAGGGTCACTATCTACAGTATTGTCCTTCAATGTCCTGGGTATGACTCTAAACTTCAACCGGTGATGAGGCTCTGATTGGGGACTTTCAGAGCTTTGGGGAAAGTGGAGTTACCCCTTAGTCATTTATTGCTCCCAGGGCAGCTCTGACCCAGAACGGTAGCACCTGCAAGGGTTCCTGCTCGGGATACAAGCGAAGGCCAACGGCAGATCCAGCAAGTTCAGTAACTGAACTTATGACGGAGAAGGCGAATGAGCTAGGACCTCAAATGTCAATGGCTATAGTACAGGCGAATTAACATTTGGGAAGAGAAATGGTTATTTCTTTAGTTCACCCAACGGTAGGCAATAGCAAACCACAGTTTCTAGAATCCTAGAATCTATTTGCTAAGAAAACCATGGTCAAACTCTCAAAATGTATCACACAACAACAGCATCAAGAGGATCTTCAAGGAAATTCTGAAGATGCTTTGCTCGGTAGTGTTGATTCTGGTCAGCAGGGGATCCCCGACCGTCATCAAGCTACTGCTCATAAAATTAAAGTAAGGCAAAAGAAAATTATTGCCACTTGGAATGTAAGAACGCTATATCAAGCAGGAAGATTGGACAATGTGCTAAATGAAATGGAAAGACTAAAGATTAACATCATGGGAATTAGCGAAGTTCATTGGATAGGTGCTGGTACATATCAGAATAGAAGTAAAACACTAATTTATTCTTGTGGAACATCCCATACTAATGGACTAGGAATTCTTATGGATGAAAACATGGAAAAAAGTGTTTTAGGACATTGGCAATATCAGAAAGAGTGCTCCTCGTTAGATTCAGAGGACAACCATTTGATTTAGCAATTATACAGGTATATGCACCAACAACAGATGGAAACAAATGATGATATAGATAAATTCTATGAAGAGCTTGAACAAACAAAGAATGGATGCAAATCTCAAGATATTGTTATTGTCATGGGAGATCTAAATGCTAAAGTAGGACAAGGTGCTGATGGAAATACCATAGGAAAATTTGGACTTGGGGGAAAGAAATGAAAGAGGTAAGAAATGGGTAGAATGGTGCAAGATGAATAATCAGGTCATTATGAATACCTACTTTAAAAACCATCCAAGACACTTGTGGACCAAGTGATAACACTAGAAATCAAATTGACTTTATTACTATAAACCAAAGATTTAGAAACTCAGTGACTCAATGCAAAATATATCCAGGTGCAGACTGTAATAGTGACCATAACTCAGTAGTATGTCATGTAAAAGCAAAACTTTAAAGACTAAAGAAGTGAAAGCCTGAACAATCCCTTGACTACTTACAATTAATTAAAGAAGAAAACTTAAGACAAAAATTTACAATTGAGGTAAGGAATAGATTTCAAAGTCTAGAAATGGAATCTGTTGAAGATGATAGCAATCATGTAGAAATGAAATTTAACTCTGTAAAGGATGCCTTTATCAGAAAAGTCAGTGATTCCTAAAAAAGAAAAAAGCATAAATAAATGGATGACAGATGAAATCAAAAATCTAATGGAAGAAAGGAGACAGAAGAAAGCAAATACTATAGAATATAAGTCCTTAGATTAAAAAAAGTTAAAAGCTTATGTCAAAAAGCCAAAGAAGAATGGTTAAACCAGGAATGTGAGCAAATGGAAAGAATCCTTATTACTGATCCAAAAAAGTTACATCAACAAATCAAGAATATCACTGATAAAAAGCTCCTCTGTTCTTCAGGTGGATGTCTGAAAGCAAAGGACGGTACCATTGTCATGGAAAAAGATGAGATTATGAACAGATGGACTGAGTATATTCAGGAATTGTTTGAAGACAATCAAGGCGAAAAAACAGAAATTAAGAAAAACATTGAAGGTCCAAGTATTTTAAAATCTGAAGTTTGTAATGCAATAAATAAGATGGAGAAAGGAAAGGCAGCAGGTCCTGATGAATTAGTAATAGAACAAATTATCGCCCTTGAAGATTATGGAATTGAAAAACTTACTGATTTAATCAATGACATTTATGAGACTGGAATAATACCAGAAGAGATGAAAAAATTAGTATTTATCACTCTTCCTAAGAAACCTGGAGCAATAGAATCTGAATTAAATAGGACCATAAGTCTAATGAGTCATATCACCAGGATACTTCTAAGAATTTTGATGACAAGAGCTAAAAGTAAGATTCAGGGCCCCAGACAGCCCTTCCAGGTGAGGCGACACTTCACCTGTGAGTCGGCTGGGGTGATATATTGCGTCTGGTGTTCCTGATGTGGCCTTCTATATATTGGCAAGACCCAATGCAGGCTGGGAGACCGTTTTGCTGAACACCTACGCTCTGTCCACCAGAAAAAGCAGGATCTCCCAGTGGCCACACATTTTAATTCCAAGTCCCATTTCCATTCTGATATGTCTGTCCACGGCCTCCTCTACTGTAAAGATGAAGCCACACTCAGGTTGGAGGAACACCACCTTATATTCCGTCTGGGTAGCCTTCAACCTGATGGCATGAACATTGACTTCTCTAATTTCCGCTAATGCCCCACCTCCCCTTCATACCTCATCCGTTAGTTATTTATTTATTATTATTATTAATTTTTTTTCTCTCTCTCTCCTTTTTCTCCCTCTGTCCCTCTCACTATACTCCTTGCTCATCCTCTGGGTTCCCCCCCCTCCTTTTCCTTCTCCCCGGACCTCTAGTCCCATGATCCTCTCATATCCCTTTTGCCAATCACCTGTCCAGCTCTTGGCTCCATCCCTCCCCCTCCTGTCTTCTCCTATCATTTTGGATCTCCCCTTCCCCCTCCCACTTTCAAATCTCTTACAATCTCTTCTTTCAGTTAGTCCTGACGAAGGGTCTCGGCCCAAAACGTCGACTGTACCTCTTCCTATAGATGCTGCCTGGCCTGCTGCGTTCACCAGCAACTTTGATGTGTGTTAAAAAAAATAAGAGACATCTTGGGAACCAAAGTTGGCGGTGAAAACATCAATAATTTCAGATATGCAGATGACATTGTGTTAATTGCAAATACGGAGGAAGAACTACAAAACTTAATTGATATAGTTGTTGAAGAAAGTGCAAAAATGAGTCTATATATCGATTGCAAAAAGACAGAATGTATGGTGATATCCAAAAAGAAGGAGAATCCTATCTGCAGGCTGAGAATAAACAGGGAAGACATAAAACAAGTACAGAACTTTTGCTACTTAGGAAGCTGGGTGACATCAGATGGCAGGTGCGACATGGACATCAAAAGAAGCATAGGGATGGCAAAAGACGCCTTTACGAGAATGAAGAGTATACTGACCAATACCAAACTAGGCATGACAACCCACCTCAGAGTACTGAAATGTTACAGTTATCCAGTTATGTTATATGGCTCAGAATGTTGGACAACATCTAGTAACATGAGGAAATGAACAGCAGAGATGTGGGTTTTGAGGAGGATGCAAAGAATATCATGGACGGAACAAATATCCAATAGGGATGTCACGAACAGAGCAAACACAAAAAGAGAAATAATGTATGAGATCATGAAAAGGCAACGTAACTTTTTGGACACAAACATGAGGAAATCTGAAGATGCTAGAATTTCAAGCAACACACACAAAAAATGCTGGTGAACGCAGCAGGCCAGGCAGCATCTATAGGAAGAGGTACAGTCGACGTTTTGGGCCGAGACCCTTCGTCAGGACTAACTGAAAGAAGAGATAGTAAGAGATTTGAAAGTGGGAGGGGGAGTGGGAGATCCGAAATGATATGAGAAGACAGGAGGGGGAGAGAAGGAGCCAAGAGCTGGAAAGTTGATTGGTAAAAGGGATACGAGGCTGGAGAAGGGAGAAAGAAAGGGGAAGGCAGGAAGCCCAGAGGATGGGCAAGGAGTATAGTGAGAGGGACAGAGGGAGAAAAAGGAGAGAGAGAAAGAAAAAAAATTAATAATAATAAATAAATAAATAAATAACGGATGGGGTACGAGGGGGAGGTGGGGCATTAACGGAAGTTAGAGAAGTCAATGTTCATGCCATCAGGTTGGAGGCTACCCAGGCAGAATATAAGGGGTTGTTCCTCCAACCTGAGTGTGGCTTCATCTTTACAGTAGAGGAGGCCGTGGATAGTCATATCAGAATGGGAATGGGACGTGGAATTAAAATGTGTGGCCACTGGGAGATCCTGCTTTCTCTGGTGGACAGAGCGTAGGTGTTCAGCGAAATGATCTCCCAGTCTGCGTTGGGTCTCGCCAATATATAAAAGGCCACATCGGGAGCACCGGACGCAGTATATCACCTCAGCTGACTCACAGGTGAAGTGTCGTCTCACCTGGAAGGACTGTCTTGGGCCCTGAATGGTGGTGAGGGAGGAAGTGTAAGGGCATGTGTAGCACTTGTTCTGCTTACAAGGATAAGTGCCGGGAGGGAGATCGGTGGGAAAGGATGGGGGGGACAAATGGAGAAGGGAGTCGCGTAGGGAGCGATCCCTATGGAAAGCAGAGAGAGTGGGGAGGGAAAGATGTGCTTAGTGGTGGGATCCCGTTGGAGGTGGCGGAAGTTACAGAGAATAATATGTTGGACCTGGAGGCTGGTGGGGTGATAGGTGAGGACCAGGGGAACCCTATTCCTAGTGGGGTGGCGGGAGGATGGAGTGAGAGCAGATGTGCGTAAAATGGGGGAGATGCGTTTGAGAGCAGAGTTGATGGTGGAGGAAGGGAATCCCCTTTCTTTAAAAAAAAAGAGGACATCTCCTTTGTTCTGGAATGAAAAACCTCATCCTGAGAGCAGATGCGGCGGAGTCGGAGGAATTGCGAGAAGGGGATGGCATTTTTGCAAGAGACAGGGTGGAAAGAGGAATAGTCCAGTAGCTGTTCGGCTTATAGTAGACATAAGTACATAAGCTGTCTCCAGAGATAGAGACAGAAAGATCAAGAAAAAGGAGGGAGGTGTCGGAAATGGACCCGGTAAACTTGAGGGCAGGGTGAAAGTTGGAGGCAAAGTTAATGAAGTCAACAGAGTCATTGTTTACAGTGTTGTCCTTCAACAGAGTCATCTTCCACAGTATTGTCCTTCAATAATAGTCACTGTCCACAGCATTGTCCTTCAACAGTTCACTGTCTGCAGTATTGTCCTTGAACAGAGCTGCCGTCTCTTCATCTTACAACTGCGGTAATGTCCCACATCCTGTTTCCTATCCATAAATTTTCTGAGTAAGTGGTTGAAATCATGATTTATTTTTAAAACAAGAAGTACAGTAGAATCTGTCCCTTCAATTAGTGGCAGGGAACCCTGTGCAGCTATGGGTTATCTTTAACATTCCTTATTACTGGGTAGCAAACAGTGGAAATATTAAGGTTAAAGGATTAGTTTTATTTGTCAAAGTACTTCAAAACATACAGTGAAATGCATCACTTCCATCAAGGAGGGGGCAGCCCATAAGTGTCATTCTGCTCCTAGTGCCAACGTAGCACGTCCACAATTTCATAGTACGTCTTCGGAAGGTGGGCGGAATCCGGGGCACCCAGAGAAAACCAACGTGGTCACGGGGAAACCATACAGACAGCATCAGAAGCTGAACTTCAATCTGGCACTCTAAAGTGTTACACTAACCACAGCGCTTATCGTGCGGCCCCATGCTTTAGCCTCCTAATCACGTGTCCACCCAGTCAGAAGCCCTTGTTGCAGCTAACAATGAAAGGCAGACACAAGAAGCACTGCAGGTGCCGCAAATCTTCAGCAACACACATAAGGTGTTGAGGAAATCAGCAGGCAGGCAGCGTCTATGGAGGGAAATATTTCAAGCTGAGACCCTTCATTATGGACAGTTGATGATTTGGGCTGAGACTCATTATCAGGACTGGACGATCAAAGGCATTTTCTTTGAAACACTGATGTAACTCCTCTCCCTGGTGATGACGAGCAGAACGTGTACGTAGGAATGTCTGTAGTCACATCACAGGCAACATAAACTGCATTTGATTATTCTGAAGTCCCTCAACCATCAGACTCTTAAACCAGAGGGAATAACTTCACTCACCCCATCACTGAACTGTTCCCACAACCTATGGTATCACTTTTAAGGACTCTACATATCATGTTCTCAATATATATTGATTATTTATTTATTATTATTTTGTTTTCATCTCTTTGTTTTTGCACAGGTTTTGCACATGGGAAGGGGCCTGAATTACTGGATATGCTTGGGGTCGAGAAATCCAGGACCATGCCCTACCACCCGCAGGGTGATCCTCAGCTTAATTAACGGGGTCTTCTTTCCACCATGCGATCTCCTCCAACCCCCTCGACCCGCCGCCTGGGACCAACCTCGGTGGTCGACCAGAGCGCGTCCAGCACATCCTTCCTCTTCGGTTCTCCTCCTGACAAACCGTTCCCTCCCTTATCAATAATATAACCCAAACAAGCAGGGAGAGAGAGAACTCCTTACATCGCAGCTATTATTACAGAAAAGCCATTTTATATAACATACAAAGAAGCCATTTTGGACACCTCAGCAGCCAGTGTAACCAAGATCCAGTTATATTTGTTTGTCTTATGCGTGGTTTTCCTATTGTGTTGGTACTTGCTGTGAATACCTGGAAGAAAATTAATCTCAGGGTTGTATGTGGTGACACATATGTACTTTGATAATAAATTTACTTTGAACTTTAAATCATCAATTTTATTTGGCACACCATTACTAACTTCATTGTTATAATGAGTGAATGTTTTGCTTTTTGTAAAATATTAACTTACCAACTGAGAACAAAGGAAGCAATTCAGACAAATGGGTCTGAATGTTGATTATTCCCAATATACTGCCTGAAAGTCTAGTCCTGACATCAGAGTGGACCACGATAGCCAGCACTGTTGCAAACTAATTTAATTGTAAATACAAATGCCCTGTCAGAGAGGATTACTGAAGTTCAATATCAGCATTTTGATGCACACGTCGCACTGAGGTGGTAAATAAATCCAAGGATATGACAATAATTCCTTGTCATAAATCAATAGATGTCTGCCAAGGGACAACCACAGCCATAAATCCCTGGCACTTCTATCAAAGGTAGAGAATGCATTGGAGAAAATCTTTAGGGACAGGATTTATTCACATATGGAAAGGAATGAACTTCCTAGTGGAAGCATCCTGGTAAATCTCCTCTGTACCTTTTCCAATGCTTTCACATCCTTCCTATAGTGAGGCGACCAGAACTGGACACAGTACTCCAAGTGTGGCCTAACCAGAGTTTTATAGAGCTGCATCATTACATCACGACTCTTAAACTCTATCCTTCGACTTATGAAAGCTAACACCCCATAAGCTTTCTTAACTACCTTTTCTACCTGTGAGGCAACTTTCAGGGATCTGTGGACATGTACCCCCAGATTCCTCTGCCCCTCCACACTACCAAGTATCCTTCCATTTACTTTGTACTCTGCCTTGGAGTTTGTCCTTCCAAAGTGTACCACCTCACGCTTCTCCGGGTTGAACTCCATCTGCCACTTCTCAGCCCACATCTGCAACCTATCAATGTCTCTCTGCAATCTTCGACAATCCTCTACACTATCCACAACACCACCAACCTTTGTGTCATCTGCAAACTTGCCAACCCACCCTTCTACCCCCACATCCAGGTCGTTAATAAAAATCACAAAAAGTAGAGGTCCCAGAACCGATCCTTTTGGGACACCTCTAGTCACAACCCTCCAATCCAAATGTACTCCCTCCACTACAAACCTCTGCCTTCTGCAGGCGAGCCAATTCTGAATCCACCTGGCCAAACCTCCCTGGATCCCATGCCTTCTAACTTTCTGAATAAACCTACCATGTGGAGCCCTGTCAAATGCCTTACTAGAATCCATGTAGATCACATCCACTGCACTACCCTCATCTATATGCCTGGTCACCTCCTCAAAGAACTCTATCAGGCTTGTTAGACACAATCTGCCCTTCACAAAGCCATGCTGACTGTCCCTCATCAGACCATGATTCTCTAAATGCCCATAGATCCTACCTCTAAGAATCTTTTGCAACAGCTTTCCCACCACACTGGTGGGAAAGGCTCACTGGTCTCATTACCCGGACTATCACAACTACCTTTTTTTGAACAAGGGGACAATATTCACCTCCCTCCAATCCTCCGGTACCATTCCCGTAGACAGTGAGGACATAAAGATGTAGCCAGAGGCTTAGTAATCTCTTCCCTCGCCTCATGGAGCAGCCTGGGGAATATTCCGTCAGGCCCTGGGGACTTATCTGTCCTAATGTATTTTAATAACTCCAACACCTCCTCTCCCTTAATATCAACATGCTCCAGAACATCAACCTCACTCATATTGTCCTCACCATCATCAAGTTCCCTCTCATTGGTGAATACCGAAGAGAAGTATTCATTGAGGACCTCGCTCACTTCCACAGCCTCCAGGCACATCTTCCCACCTTTATCTCTAATTGGTCCTACATTCACTCTTGTCATCCTTTTGATCTTCACATAATTGAATAATGCTTTGGGGTTTTCCTTTACCCTACTCGCCAAGGCCTTCTCATGCCCCCTTCGTGCTCTTCTCAGCCCCTTCTTAAGCTCCTTTCTTGCTTCCTATATTCCTCAATAGACCCATCTGATCCTTGCTTCCTAAACCTTATGTATGCTGCCTTCTTCCACCTGACTAGATTTTCCTCCTCACTTGTCACCCATGGTTCCTTCACCCTACCATTCCTTATCTTCCTCAACGGGACAAATTTATCCCTAACATCCTGCAAGAGATCTCTAAACATCGGCCACATGTCCATAGTACATTTCCCTGCAAAAACATCATCCCAATTCACACCCGCAAGCTCTAGCCTCATAGCGTCATAATTTGCCCTTCCCCAATTAAAAATTTTCCTGTCCTCTCTGATTCTATCCTTTTCCATGATAATGCTAAAGGCCAGGGAGTGGTGGTCACTGTCCCCCAGATGCTCACCCACTGAGAGATCTGTGACCTGATCCGGTTCGTTACCTAATACTAGATCTAGTATGGTATTCCCCCTAGTCGGCCTGTCAACATACTGTGATAGGAATCCGTCCTGGACACACTTAACAAATTCTGCCCCGTCCAAACCCTTGGAACTAATCAGGTGCCAATCAATATTAGGGAAGTTAAAGTCACCCATGATAACAACTCTGTTATTCTTGCACCTTTCCAAAATCTGTCTCCCAATCTGCTCCCCGGTATCTCTGCTGCTACCATGGGGCCTATAGAATACTCCCAATACAGTAACTGCTCCCTTCCTGTTCCTGACTTCCACCCATACTGACTCAAAAGAGGATCCTGCTACATTACCCACCCTTTCTGTAGCTGTAATAGTATCCCTGACCAGTAATGCCACCCCTCCTCCCCTTTTTCTGCCTTCTCTATCCCTTTTAAAGCACTGAAGTCCAGGAAAATTGAAAATCCATTCCTGCCCTGGTGCCAGCCAAGTCTCTGTAATGGCCACTACATCATATTTCCATGTATGTATCCAAGCTTCAGTTCATCACCTTTGTTCCTGATGCTTCTTGCATTGAAGTACATGCACTTTAGCCCTTCTACCTTCCTACCTTTACACCCTTTATTCTTCTTCTCTTTCCTCAAAGCCTCTCTATATGTTAGATCTGGCTTTACTCCATGCAAATTAGTTTAAACCCTCCCGAACCATGCTAGCAAACCTACCTGCAAGGATATTGCTCCCCCTCGAGTCACCAAGTAGCAAAAAAATGGTATAAATGTTGGAGAGCAGTCAGACTTGTTAGGAATGGTCAAAGAAGAACAAGAAGAATGACAGAAAGATGGGGTACTAGAATTCATTTTCCGCCTTCGATTTCCTCGAATGACTGCAGATGACTGATTTGTCTACAACTCATCGGTATGTATTTTTAGCTGATAGGATTTGTACCTGTGGTTTGGAAATCTATTCTGTTTTTGAAATGGTTTGTGATTTAGAAATCTTATATAAGATAGAAATCCTCCTAGTTTTCAATGTGTTTGAAGAATTTTATGTAAATTTAAATGTATATGAATAAAAATAAATGAATTTCTTTCTTTAGCTGTAAGTATGTCCTCCTTGGTCGGGACGGGAGAGCCACTGCTCAAGTAGTGGGTATTAGCAGCTAAACTCACCACGGAGGACCAACAGGGAAGTGATTTAGTCTTTGAGAGTGGGTAGCTCCAGAATAACCTCCCTTTGATGAGGGTAACTGTTGTTGTCAATATCTGATAGGGCTTAAGATCTTCAGTTGAGTTCAGAACTTCACAGACAGCAAATCCAATACCATCACACACAAAATGCTGGAGGAGCTCAGCAGGCCAGGCAGTATCTATGGAAAAGAGCACAGTCGACATTTTGGGCTGACAGCCTTAATGGAAAAAAAAAAGATGAGGGGTCAGAGAAAAATGTCTCTGACAATTGGTGATTGAAATATGGGGCTGGAGAAGGGGGAATCTGACAGAAGATGACAGAAGCCATAGAAGAAAGAAAAGGGGGGAGGAGCACTAGAGACAGGTGATGAGTGGGCGAGGAGATAAGGTGAGAGAAGGAGACAGGACTGGGAACTGGTGCAGGGTGATGGGGGCATTACCAGAAATTCAAGAAATCGATGTTCATGCCATCAGGTTGGAGGCTACCCAGATGGAATATAAAGTGTTGTTCCTCCAACCTGAGTGTGGCCCCATCGCGACAGTAGAGGAGGCCGTGGACTGGCATGTCGGAATGGGAGTAGAAGTAGAATTAAAATGGATGGTCACTGGGAGATCCCATTTTTTCTGGTGGACGAGAACATAGGCACCTCACCTGGAGGGACTGTTGGGGCCCTGAGTGGTAATGAGGGAGGAATTGTAGGGACAGGTGTAGCACTTGTTCTGCTTGCAAGGATAAGTGCTAGGAGGCAGATCAGTGGGGAGGAATGAATGGACAAGGGAATCACATAGGGAGCGATCCCTGCAGAAAACAGAAAATGGGGGAAGGGAAAGATGTGCTTGGTGGTGGGATCCCATTGGAAGTTGCAGAGAATTGTGTGCTTGACGTGGAGGCTGGTGGGATGGTAGGTGAGGACAAGAGGAACCCTATCCCTGGTGGGGTGGCAGGAGGATGGAGTGAGAGCAGACATGCAGGAAATGGAAGAGATGTGGTTGACATCAGCTTTCATGGTGGAGGAAGGGAAGTCCCTTTATTTAAGAAGGAGAACATCTCCCTAGTTCTCAAATAAAATGCCTCATCCTGAAAGCAGATGTGGTGGAGATAGAGGAATTGAGGGAAGGAGATGGCATTTTTACAAGTAAAGGGTGGGAAGAGATATAGTTCAGGCAGCTGTGAGAATCAGTAGGTTTATAACGGAAACAACAGGAATTCTGAAGATGCTGGAAATTCAAACAACACACATAAAAGTTGCTGGTGAACGCAGCAGGCCAGGCAGCATCTCTATGAAGAGGTGCAGTCGACATTTCAGGCCGAGACCCTTCGTCAAGACTAACTGAAGGAAGAGTGAGTAAGGGATTTGAAAGTTGGAGGGGGAGGGGGAGATCCGAAATGATAGGAGAAGACAGGAGGGGGAGGGATGGAGCCAAGAGCTGGACAGGTGATAGGCAAAAGGGATACAAGAGGATCATGGGACAGGAGGTCCAGGAAGAAAGACGGGGGGGGGAACCCAGAGGATGGGCAAGGGGTATATTCAGAGGGACAGAGGGAGAAAAAGGAGAGTGAGAGAAAGAATGTGTGCATAAAAATAAGTAACAGATGGGGTACGAGGGGGAGGTGGGGCCTTAGCGGAAGTTAGAGAAGTCGATGTTCATGCCATCAGGTTGGAGGCTACCCGGACGGAATATAAGGTGTTGTTCCTCCAACCTGAGTGTGGCTTCATCTTTACAGTAGAGGAGGCCGTGGATAGACATGTCACCTCCAACGGGATCCCACCACTAAGCACATCTTTCCCTCCCCTCCTCTCTCTGCATTCCGCAGGGATTGCTCCCTACGCAACTCCCTTGTCCATTCGTCCTCCCCATCCCTCCCCACTGATCTCCCTCCTGGTACTTATCCGTGTAAGCGGAACAAGTGCTACACATGCCCTTACACTTCCTCCCTCACCACCATTCAGGGCCCCAAACAGTCCTTCCAGGTGAGGCAACACTTCACCTGTGAGTCGACTGGGGTGATATACTGCGTCCGGTGCTCCCGATGTGGCCTTTTATATATTGGCGAGACCCGACGCAGACTGGGAGACCGCTTTGCTGAACATCTACGCTCTGTCCGCCAGAGAAAGCAGGATCTCCCAGTGGCCACACATTTTAATTCCACATCCCATTCCCATTCTGACATGTCTATCCACGGCCTCCTCTACTGTAAAGAGGAAGCATGAACATCGACTTCTCTAACTTCCGCTAGGCCCCACCTCCCCCTTGTACCCCATCTGTTATTTATTTTTATACACACATTCTTTCTCTCACTCTCCTTTTTCTCCCTCTGTCCCTCTGTCCCTCTGAATATACCCCTTGCCCATCCTCTGGGTCCCCCCCCCTTGTCTTTCTTCCTGGACCTCCTGTCCCATGATCCTCTCATATCCCTTTTGCCAATCACCTGTCCAGCTCTTGGCTCCATCCCTCCCCCTCCTGTCTTCTCCTATCATTTTGGATCTCCACCCCCCCCCCCCCAGCTTTCAAATCCCTTACTCACTCTTCCTTCAGTTAGTCCTGACAAAGGGTCTCGGCCTGAAACGTCGACTGCACCTCTTCCTAGAGATGCTGCCTGGCCTGCTGCGTTCACCAGCAACTTTTATAGGAGGTTTATAATGGACGTCAGTAGATAAGCTATCTCCAGACATAGAAACAGCAAGATTGAGAAAGGGGAGGGAGGTGTCGGAAATGGACCAGGTAAATTTGAGGGCAGGGTGGAAGCTGGAGGAAAAGTTGATGAAGTTGACGAGCTCTGCATGGGTGCAGGAAACAGCCTCGATGCAGTCATCGATGTAGCGTAGGAAAGGCTGGGGAGTGACACCAGTGTAGGCTTGTAACATGGACCGTTCCACATAGATGACAAACAGGCAGGCATCGCTGGGATCCATGTGAGTGCCCATCCCATGGCTACACCTTTCGTTTGAAGGAAGTGGAAGGAGCCGAAGGAGAAATTATTAGGAGTGAGGACAAGTCCCACCAGACGGAGGAGGGTGGTGGTGGAGGGGAACTGGTTGGGTATCCAGGAACTGGGAAATCATTGTAGCTGTTAAAAACACTGTTTCAGTCAGACTGTGTACATTCCTGATTGTCATGTTCCAGAAAGGATGTGGAGGCTTTGCAAATGGAGAAGAGATTCACCAGGATGCCTCCTGGATTAGAGTGTAAGGAAAGGTTGAACAAATCGTGAGGTAGATCTTGGGGCTTGCTAGTATATTTCACTTATCAGGAGACGGGTCATTTTCAGTAAGTTGCAGATGACATGGAAGTTGGTGGTGTTATAGATAGTGTAGAAGGCTGTCGTAGGTTACAAAAGGACATTGACAGGATGGAGAGCTGTTCTGAGAAGTGGCAGATGGGAAGTGATTCACTTTGGAAGATCAAACTTGAAAAAAGGGTACAAGATCAATGACTGGATTCTTAGCAGTGTGGGGGTACAGAGGGACTGTGGGGTCCAAGTCCATAAATCCCTCAAAGTTACCATACATGTTGAGAAGGTGGTTAAGAAGGAGTGTGGTGTGTTGGCCTTCATTAGTCAGGAGGTTGTTTAAAAGCTGTGAGGTGATGTTGCAGCTCTACAAAACTTTGGTTTCACCTCACTAGGAATATTGTCACAAACACGAGAAAGCCTGTTGAAGATGGAAATCCAATCAGCACACACAAAATGCTGGAGGAAATCAGCAGATTAGGCAGCACCAATGGAAAGGAGTAAACAGTCGACGATTTGGGCCGAGACCCTTCATCGGCCCAAAACGTCGATTGTTTACTTTTTTCCTTGGAGTATTGTGTTCATTTCTAATCACCCCTTTACAGGAAGATGTGGAAGCTTTAGACCATAAAACTTAAGACATAGGAGCTTCAGCCCATCGAGTCTGCTCCCCCATTCCATCATGGCTGATCCCAGATCCCACTCAACCCCATACACCTGCCTTCTCACCATATCCTTTGATGCCCTGACCAATCAGGAAACAATCAACTTCTGCCTTAAATATATGCATGGACTTGGCCTCCACCGCAGTCAGTGGCAGAGCATTCCACAGATTCACTAAACTTTGGCTATAAAATTCCTCCTTACCTCTGTTCTAAAAGGTTGTCCCTCTATGTTGAGGCTGTGCCCTCCAGTTCTGGACACCCCCAGCATCGAGAGGATGCAGAGGAGATTTACTAGGACGCTGCCAGGATTAGAGCATGTCTTATGCAGAAAGACAGAGTGTGCTGGGGCTTTTCTCTTTGGAGTGAAGGAGGACGAGTGGCAACTTATTGCAGGAGTATACGCTGATAAGAGGCATACAGTGAGGGGATGGCCGCTGCCTTTTTCCCAAGGTGCAACAGCCAGATCCAGAAGATGACTGTTTAAGAAGCGTGGAGGATAGCTTACGAGATGTGTCAGAGGTGGGCGTTTTACACGGAGATTGGGAGGCGTCTGGAACGCACTGGCAGGGGTGGTGGTAGAGGAGGATACAATTAGAGCAGTTAGAAGACACTTAGGTCGGCACGTGGATGAAAGAAAAATGGAGGGTGATGGGCTGTGTAGAAGAGAAAGGATAGATCGCTCGTGGATAGGTGTGTATAGGTCAGCACATCATCACGGCTGAAGCACCTGTACTGCTCTGTGTACGATGTTTTAAATGTAGGTGGTGTTCTCTGAAGTGTCAGAGGCTGAGGGTGACCTGATAGAACAAGTAGATGAAATTACGAGAATGGGTAGTTAGTCTTTTTCTCGGGATTGAAATGGTAAATACTAGGGGACATGGAGTTAAGGTGAGAAGGGAAAGTTTAAAGCAGATTTGCAAGGTAAGTGTCTTACTCAAGTGTGGCGGGTGACTTTATTGGGCTGCCAGTGGAGTTGCTGATAGTTATTATGATAACATTTAAGTGGCATTTTGAAAAGTGCATGAACAGGTAGGGAAAGAGGGATGTAGACCATGTGCAGACAGAGGGATTAGTTTAGAATAGGCATCATCTACAGTAGTGGTCACCAACCTTTTTAAGCCCAAGATCCCCTACCTCGACCTTAGTGAAAGGCAAGATCTACGTACTAAATCATTTAGGGAAAAACCAGCTCAGATTGTACTGCCAATTTGAGGCCCTTTATCTGGACTAATTGTATTTGAATTACACAAAATACTTTTGTCAAACTTTCAAATTAATTCAAACAAGAAAACACTGTAACTAGCATATCTTTCTTTAAGAATATTACAATACTTCACACCTTTAATTCTAAGTTTCATTATTTAATTTTATTTCAACAGGAAAAATAAATGAATAAAAATTGGCTGTTGTACTCAGTGTGATGACTGGGGCTGAATACTTATTGCTAGTTCCCTGAAATTTGGCTCATAACTACAGACAGCCAGTCTGAGACAGTCTGTGAGGTGTCTGTCAGTAAGACAGCTCCTGTACTTAGATTTAATAATTTTTCATCTGTGAAAATGCAATTTCACATAGATAAGTTGACCCGAAGCAGGTACTGACTTTTAGTGCTATAAAACCAACACGCACATTGCGCATTTCTCGGCCCCATCAGTAGTAATTGCCACCAGTTTATGAATGGGGATGTCATTTTCACGGACATATTTTTTAAACTCATTATAAATATCCTCACCTCTCGTTCTCTCCTTAATTGCAAAAGAGTGAGGAAGTCCTCCTTTGTTGTAAAATCCTGGAAAGCCATTCTGACAAATACAACAAGCTGAGCTGTTTGCATTACATCCAGAGGTTCATCGAATTGTAGTGAAAAATATCCACGTCCTCTGACGGTGACTCTACCCTCCTTGTCACTGTTGCAGGGCCAAGCGGTATATTATGTATTGCGGTTGTGATGTCGTTTTCGTTTTTAAAGTCATTAAAAACAGTCTCTGCGGTAATGGCCATTGCTTCCTTAAATAAATCGCCATCTGTAAAAGGCTTCTTGTGTTTAGCCAAAAGGTGACTTACATGAAATGATGCTTCAATAGCAGCCTTATTTTGAGCAGCATGTTTTGTGAAAAACGATTGCTGGGCCTTCAACCCTGATTTCAGCTCCTCAGCTTTCCAGGCACGAATTGCGCTCTTTGGGGGGTAGGTGTCTTTAAATTCCTGGTGGTTGGTGTTGTGGTGCCGCTCCAGATTCCCTCTTTTAGTCAGTGCTTGTGTTTGGTTTCACAACATACATACACACTTGTCTTTCACCAAGGTAAATAGAAATTCCTCTTCCCATTCTGGATGGAATTTGCACATTTTCGCCTTCTTTTGTGGAGCCTCTGCCATGTTATCAGGATATCATGAGCGAGTGCCATATATTGATGTTTGCGACAGTCTGTACTCTTATCCAGTGGTCCTCAACCTCCGGGCCGGAAGAATGCAGCGGTACAGCGGTGGCCGGAATGCACCCAGCAGATCTTTAAGAAAAAAAGCCGAAATAAACAAGCTAATTAATTACGTGCTGGGCGGCACCTAATTAATTAGCTTGTTTATTTTGGCTTTTTTCTTAAAGATGTGCTGGGTGCATTCCGACTACTGCTGTACCGCTGCATTCTTCGTAGCCCGGTGGTTGGGGACCACTGTGTATCTAATTTAATTGGTCACTTTGATGCAGCACAAGCTACGCTGAAAATGCAGTTCATGGCGGGCGTGCTACACACATGCGCACTAGGCAGAAAGAACGGAATTAAAACCCCGCAACCCGGAAACAATCTCTCTTTACAAACAGATTTGTAGCAGAGGTATTGCTATATTACCATTATTCTAATTAGTATTACTTATTTTTATAATGCTCACATTACAACAGTATTTGTGTATTTATTTTTGAATTTTTTCGGGATCTACTGGGAAAGTCTCAAAGATTGACCGGTCGACTGCGATCAACGGGTTGGCGACCCCTAATCTACAGCATAGATATGATGGGCTGAACGGCCTGTTCCTTTACTCTAGTGCTGTATGTTCTGTGTTCCATGAATGAAAATAACATTGATTAATTGGTTTTGTACTAAAGTAATAAATTAGGAATCAATATCAAATATATTGAAGGCCCTCATTCATATTTAATCAGAAATAATATCTGAATTTTGTTGGCACATTTGCTCAATATTACATTTTCGTGAACTCAAGCATCAGGTGATTTTAGTTTGTAAAGTGAATAGACGAGAGCCACAGTGGAACCTTACACTGACTACACAGTGACAGAAGAGCAAACTGAAATTCCAACCCCAATAACTGAGCTGTTCCACTAGACTACACTCACTAACCTAGTGAACAGTGAGTGATTTCCCCACCGCTGGTTTAGTTACAGACACCAGCTACTGTCAGTTCAACACTAGGCAATATCACTAGCCCAAGTAAATGATGCCAGAAAATAGGTCTAAATTCCATTCACAGCAAGTTGTCTTAGGTCTGTGCACGCAGGCACCTCCCAGACCCCACCCAACTAACAGGAAGCATCTGCCGCACATCACCTGCAGCCTATTTCAACCTAATTCTCCTTGAACCAGCCAGCCTCAACCAGTTGTTGCTAGCCTTCACTCTCCCTGCCTAAGGTTTACCTTGCTGCCTGGTGTATATGGTTTCGGTTCTCTCTTGTCTCCTGCTGTGTTATTTTCCAGTCTATTGTCTATTATCCTGGCCTGTTATTGTTAACATCGTCATCCACTGCTGAATCGTCTCTGCTGCTCTGCTTTTGGGCTAAGCCTCCGCTTCATTTCCTGACAGGTTGTGGGTTTCTACCAACCAATGATTCTCCCCAACAGGCGAATACCCACCTACCCTCAATGTTTGAAGGCATACAGTCCCATTGCCAGTTTTCACACAATCAACATCCAAAGGATCAGAAATGACCAGAAAGTTAAGCAGACCGGGCACATAAATCCTGTGAGTACAAGAGTGGGTCAGAGGCTAGGTATCCTGGACAGAAGAATTCACCTCCTGGTTCTGCCAAAACATATAAGGACTGTGATGGAGTAGTCACCACATGCCTCTTCGAGAGCGGGAAGCTCTACATCCTCAACGTGGGGTCTCAGCATCTTCCACTGAGAAATTACTGAACCTCTGCTTGCCAATCTTGGTGAAGAGCAAGACTACACTACCAGCAGCTTTATTTATCTACCTGACTGTCTGCATTTAGAGGTACAGTGTGGAACAGGCCCTTCTGGCCCAAAGAGCTGTGCTGTCCACCAAACCCCAAGTTGATCCCAGACCAACCACAGGACAATTTACAATAACCGGTTAACATCATCCTGTACATCTGTGCACGGTGGGAGGAAACCAGAGCACCCGGAGGAAACGTGTGCATTCCATGGTGGGGGGGGGGGGACATACAAGCTTCTTACAGACTGTGTCAGGATTGATCTCTGAACTTTAACACCCTGAGCTGTCATTGTGTTACACTGTGGCAACCGCCAGCTTAGTTCTATGCCTGGAGAGTGCAGCTCCGAGAGCTTTCACCACCTGGGCAAAAGCAGAACAGCTGACCAGAACTCTCTGAACCACTCTAAACATTCACTCCCTCCTCCATTATTTCTCAGTATCAACACCACAAAATCTACAGCAAAGACCACTCAGACTGCTCACAATGCTGAAGCGATCTTTAATCAATCCTAAAGGTGTCAGTGAGCATAATTTTAAGGCGATTGGCGAACAGCATGACATAAGACCCTGGAGCAGAATTAAGCCATTCAGCCCATCAGGTTGGCTCTAAAATCCCATCATGGCTGATCTATTATTCCTCTCAACCCCATTTTCCTAACTTTTCCCCGTAATCTTTCATGCCCTTAGTAATCAAGAACCTTTCAACTTCTGCTTCAAGCATACCCAATGACTTGACCTCCACAACTGTCTGGTAGCAATGAATTGTACAGGTACCCCAGCCTCTGGCTGAAGAAATTCCTTATCTTTGTTCTAAATGAACATCCCTCTATTCTGAGGCAGTGTCCTCTGATCCTAGACTTCCCCACTGTAGGAAACATCTTTTCCACAGGCACTCTATCCAGGCCTTTCAATATCTGATTGGTTTCAATGAGATTCTCCCCCTCATTCTCCAGACTCCAGTGAGTACAGAATCAGAGCCACCAGACGCATCTGTAGGAGGGATGTCAGAGGAAGGCTTTTTCCACAGAGAGTGGTGGGTGTGGGGACCGCACTGCCAGGGGTGGTGGTAGAGGCAGATACAATCGAGACATTTGGATCGGCACACGCATGAGGGAAAAATGGAGGGTTGTGGGGGAGGGAAGAGGTAGATTGACCTTGGAGTAAGTTAAAAGTTTGCATAACATTGTGGGCTGAAGGGCCTGTACTGTGCTGTTCCATGTTCTGCATCACAATGTTAGCCTATATCAATTATAATACTAAAATTATCTGCCCAATGTCTTATTATTAATGTTACAGAAGAAACAATCTGTTTTCAGGTTGCGGTCTGAAGCGAAGATTATCTGCCCAGTTGAAGAATGGTATATGCAAGACAGCATTGCTCTAACATTGTGTAATTAAATTAGTAAATAGATTATCACTGTAGGTGGGCAGCAAGAGCCAAGCTTCCCCCATGCATTGTCCTGGCACAGACCCCAACCAGCTGGGAATGTATTTAATAATAATAGATCTCACAGAAACATAGAAAATCCTACAGTACAATACAGGCCCTTCGGTCCACAAAGTTATGCTGAACATGTCCCTACCATAGAAATTACTAAGCTTACCTATGGCCCTCTATTTTTCTAAGCTCCATGTATCTATCCAAAAGTCTCTTAAAAGACCCTATCGTATCCGCCTCCACCACCGTTGCCAGCAACCCTTTCCACGCACTCACCACTCTCTGAGTAAAAAACTTAACCCTGACATCTCCTCTGTACCTACTCCCCAGCACCTTAAACCTGTGTCCTCTTGTGGCAACCATTTCAGCCCTGGGAAAAAGCCTCTGACTATCCACACAATCAATGCCTCTCATCATCTTATACACCTCTATCAGGTCACCTCTCATCCTCTGTCGCTCCAAGGAGAAAAGGCCGAGTTCTCGCAACCTGTTTTCATAAGGCATGCTCCTCAATCCAGGCAACATCCTTGTAAATCTCCTCTGCACCCTTTCTATGGCTTCCACATCCTTCCTGTAGTGAGGTGACCAGAAATGAGCACAATACTCTAAGTGTGGTCTGACCAGCGTCCTATATAGCTGCAACATTACCTCTCAGCTCCTAAATTCAATTCCATGATTGATGAAGGCCAATATACCGTACACCTTCTTAACCACAGAGTCAACCTGCGCAGCTACTTTGAGCGTCCTATGGACTCGGACCCTAAGATCCCTCTGATCCTCCACACTGCCAAGAGTCTTACCATTAATACTATATTCTGCCATCATATTTGACCTACCAAAATGAACCACCTCACACTTATCTGGGTCGAACTCCATTTGCCACTTCTCAGCCCAGTTTTGCATGCTATCAATGTCCCGCTGTAACCTCTGACAGCCCTCCAGACGATCACCAACACTGCCAACCTTTGTGTCATCAGCAAACTTACTAACCCATCCCTCTACTTCCTCATCCAGGTTATTTATAAAAATCACGAAGAGTAAAGGTCCCAAAACAGATCCCTGACCGACCTCCATGCAGAATATGACCTGTCTACAACCACCCTTTGCTTCTGTGGGCAAGCCAGTTCTGGATCCACAAAGCAATGTCCCCTTGGATCCCATGCCTCCTTACTTTCTCAATAAGCCTTGCATGGGATACCTTATCAAATGCCTTGCTGAAATCCATATACACTACAGCTACTGCTCTTCCCTTATCAATGTGTTTAGTCACATCCTCTAAAAATTCAATCAGGCTTGTAAGGCATGACCTGCCCTTGACAAAGCTATGCTGACTACTCCTAATCATATTATGCCTCTCCAAATGTTCATAAATCCTGCCTCTCAGGATCTTTTCCATCAACTTACCAACCACTGAAGTAAGACTCACTGATCTATAACGTCCTGGGCTATCTCTACTCCCTTTCTTGAATAAGGGAACAACATCTACAACCCTCCAATCCTCCGGAACCTCTCCCGCCCCCATTGATGATGCAAAGATCATTGCCAGAGGCTCAGCGATCTCCTCCCTCACCTCCCACAGTAGCCTGAGGTACATCTCATCTGGTCCCAGTGACTTATACAACTTGATGCTTTCCAAAAGCTCCAGCATAACATATAACAAGGGCGAAGTCAGACAATGTTAAGGAACGAGAAATGGGGCATCTTGCTAATGGCACAACACTGTGACCTCAAATTCATCCCAGAGTCAAAGGTGATACCTAGAAATTATATCAAGAACAGAATGCCAAGGAGGGGAAGTGCCATCATGGTATATATGACAGGATTAAAGGAAGTGATGAGGAACCACACCCTGAAGCTTATGGTCAAGAGACAGGATCCTCAATGTTCTCTGTGGGAATGGGGATGGGATTACCTGTCCCTTTGTGGGAATGGAATAGGATTCTCTGTCTCCCTGAGGAAATGTGGATGAAATTATCTATCTCTCTGTGGGAATTGGGATGGGATTCTCTGTCCCATGATGGGAATGGGATAGGATTCATTGTATCTGTTGGAATGGGGATGGGATTCTCTGTCTTTCCGTGGAAATGGGATGGGATTCTCCATCTTTCTATGGAAATGGGACTGGATTCTCTGTAATCTCTGTAGAACTGGAGATGGGTGTCTCTGTAGATTCTCTGTCTCTCTGTGGGAATGGGGATGGAATTCTCTGCCTCTCTGTGGAAAAGGGAAGGGATTATCTGTGTCTCTGTGTGAATGGGATAGGATTTCCTGTCTGTGGAAATGGGATAGGATTCTTTGTCACTCTGTAGGAAAGGAGATGGGATTTTCTATCCCATGTGGGAATGGTTTTGGGACTATCTGTCTCTTTGTAGGAATGGGATGGGTTCTCTGTCTCCCTATGAGAATGGGTATGGAATCCTCTGTCTCTCTGTGGGAAAAGGAAAGGATTCTCAGTCTCCCTGTGGAAATGGGATTGGATTCTCTGTCACTCTGGGGAATTGGGATTGGATTTTCTGTCTCTCTGTGGAAATGGGATGAGATTAGAACATAAAACATATAGATGGGCTGTAATGTGCTGTAGAACAATCTACAGCACATTACAGGCCCTCTGGCCCACAGTGTTGTGCCAACCATGTAACCCACTCTAGAGGCTGCCTAGAATTCCCCTACCGCATAAACCTCTGTTTTTCTAAGCTCCCTATTCCTAAGAGTCTTTTAAAAGACCCTATTGTATCCGTCTCTACCACCTTCACTGACAGTGCAATCCACGCACTCACCACTCTCTGTGTGAAAAACTTACCTCTGACATCTCCCTTGTACTTCCAAGCACCTTAAAACTGTGCCCCCTCATGTTAGCCAATTCAGCCCTGGGGAAAAGCCTCTGACTATCCACGCGATCAATGCCTCTCATCATCTTATACACCTCTATCAGGTCACCTCTCATCCTCCACCGCTCCAAGGAGAAAAGGCCATGTTCACTCAACCTATTCTCATAAGGCATGCTCCCCAATCCAGGCAACATCCTTGTAAATCTCCTCTGCACTCTCTCTATAGTACCCACATCCTTCCTGTAGTGAGGTGATCAGCACTGAGTACAGTACTTGAAGTGGGGTCTGACAAAGGTCCTATATAGCTGTAATATTACCTCTTGGCTTAATCCCTTGGTTGATGAATGCCAACACACTGTATGCCTTCTTAACCACACAGTCAACCTGCGCAGCAGCTTTGAGTATCCTATGGATATGGACCCCAAGATCTCGCTGATCCTGCACACTTCCAAGAGTCTTTCCATTAATATTATATTCTGTCTTCAAATTGGCCTACCAAAATGAACCACTTCACACTTATCTGGTTTGAACTCCATCTGCCACTTCTCAGCCCAGTTCTGCATCCTATCAATGTCCCGCTGTAACATCTGACAACCCTCCAGACTATCCACACCACTCCCAACTTTTGTGCCATCAGCAAATTTACTACCCTTCTACTATCTCATCCAGGTCATTTATAAAAATCACAAAGAGGAGGGGTCCCAGAACAGATCCCTGTGGAACACCATTGCGATCACTGTCCTCCATGCAGAATACAAACCACCCAGAACCACCCTTTACCTCCTCTGGTCAAACCAATTTTGGATCCACAAAGCAAGGTCTCCAAGGATCCCATGCCTCCTTACTTTCTGAATTCTCTGTCTCTCTGTGTGAACGGGATGGGATTCTCTATGGTTGTGTGTGAACGGATGGGATTCATTATGGCTCTGTGTGAATGAGATGGGATTGTTAATGGTTGTGTGTGAACGGGATGTGAATCTCTGTGGTTGTGTGTGAAAGCGATGGGATTGTCTATGGTTGTGTGTGAACGGGATGGATTCTTTACAGTTGTTTGTGAATGGGATGGGATTCCCTATGGCTGTGTGTGAAAGCGATGGGATTGTCTATGGTTGTTTGTGAACGAGATGGATTCTTTACGGTTGTTTGTGAATGGGATGGGATTCATTATGGTTGTGTGTGAACAAGATGGAATTCTCTGTCTGTCCGTGGAAATGGGAATGGGATTCTCTATAGCTCTGTGTGACGGGATGGGATTGTCAATGGTTCTGTGTCAATGGGATGGTATTCTTTATCTTCTTGCAGGAATTGGGATGGGATTTTCCGTCGCTCTAAATTGTGCGGATACCGCAAGGATTTTGCCTTGCCGGTGTCAATGGGAACTTGCTGGAGTGTGTGGAAATGGACCTGGTCTCTCTCCCTGGAATGTGGGAATATCTAAAGGTTATTTATTTAGTGACAGGTAGCTGTTTGGGACGACTAATTATCCTGCCTGCTCCGATGGGGTGCGAACGTGAGAAAGTGCTACGACTCCACAACCTTTGTCGCTGCAAACCTGTTGTCTGCGCCATTCCTTTTGGACTCCTAAGGGTATCTCAGAGTGAGAGGCCACGGGATATAACGAGAGAGAGAGGCCTCACGGACGCTGAACATCACCTTGCAGAGTTGCTTGGAGATGCGGGTCCGAGCAGCAACGCGTTTCCGCATACCGCCGTGCGGAGTTGCGCTGTCAGTTCAGGCACCGACCTCCCCGCTCCGCTCTGTCAGCAGTTTTCAGTTAACCCAGCCGCTACTTCCTGCCAAATTTCACCCTTGTTTACCGGGGGGGGGGGTAATTACTCCTCCGCTGGGTTTGAATGCTGAATGGTGCTCGCTAAATTACAGCTAACCTGCCTAGCCGTGCCGGTGTAAACACTTAGATAGGGCTAACGATATGCTCCTAGGGAACCCTGTATCCGGTATGTTTCAGGTTACGCTAGACATCAATGTGACTACAAGGGCAATGGGCGCCTCCTCCAATAAGCGCTTTGTGCCAAACACTGTGCTCTACCGCTCGGGGATCGCTTCACTCCGCGCCCTTGAAGGAACATTTATCGCACTCAGCGCAATCCCAAGGTCACGGAAGGTCTCGTTAACGCACGGGGTCGTCCCTCCAGTACCTCTCCCGGGAGATGAACCCGAGAGGTCACAGCATAGCCCGTGGCGGGATGTCTCTCCTCGCCCTCGCTATAGAGCAAGCAAAGTCAAATCTTCCCCCGGTACCAGTCCACAGGGGTGAAGGGACATGAGAGCGGGGACAGTGCGGACAAACAGCATACCGAAACCGTATCTATAAACATGGTGAACGCAAAGTAGTAACGATGTGTCAGCCCGATTACTTTCATTGTGACCCGGGCCGGGCCGGTCTCCCGAGAAACGCAAACTGATTACTGAATATTTCCGAAAGATTCATGACTGTTTAATGTCATTTCCTGTATACAAGTGAATGAAATTATTCTTACTCCGGATCCGATGCAGCACAGAAAAAATACACAATCAGATAAAGAACACAATATTTTAAAACACGATAAATATAAATACATTTGGTAATTTATATACAGAGATTGTAAGTCCATAAAGTGACGCTAGGTTGTATGTAAGACGATTGACAGGAAATGATAAAGTAGTGGTATTTGGGGGTGTTCATAACTATCCTTACATTCCTAACAGTTTCACAGTCGAGTTGCGTCTGCAAATTGTGATTAAGTTACAATTAAAAACGAGGCAACACTTTAACTTGCAGCCTGCGGCTTGGGTACCGAGCGGAGGAGAGCAGCGACAAGGAGCCGGTCTCTTACCTGTGCTGAGAGAGCGGGTGGGTGCTGAAAGAACAGCTCCGGTGGGGTCCCGCCACGTCCCGCGTCTCGGCAGCACTAGCTCATCTCTGCTCCGCACACACACTAAAAATAGCTCCCCACCCCTTTTCCCCTCCTCCTGCGCCAATCTGCTCATGTCCACACTCAGCAAACTCTCTCCTCACTCAACATAAATTACCACCCCCCCCACCATCCCCCCGGTTACACGGACAGAATCAGAATCAGGTTTATCACTAACGTCTGTCGTGAAATGTGTTGTTATGCAGCAGCAATTCGTTGTACTACTGTACTACATAATATAACTATATATATGCATATATATATATAAAAGTAAGTATATATATATATATACACACATACACATATACTGTATGTATGTATATATATATATACACACACACACATGTATTTTGCTCTGTGCAAAACAGAGCAAAAAATAGTGAGGTAGTCTTCTCGGGTTCAATATCCATTCAGAAATCTGGTGGTGCAGGGAAAAGCTGTTCTTGAAACGTTGAGTGTGTGTCTTCAGATTCCTGCACCTCCTCCGTCAGAAGAGGGCATGTCCTGGGCGATGGGGGTATTTAACGACGGATGCCGCCTCACTGAGGCATCGCCTTTTGAAGGTATCCTGGGTGCTGGCTGAGTCTACAACTTTCTGTATGTTTTCCGATGCTCTGCAGTCACCCCATCCATATCAGGTTATCAGTCCGATGCGATTTAATGCCGTGCATTGTCACAAATTTTCCGGTCGGTGAGCACTTGGGAAGTTTTACTGCCGCACAATTATTAATAATCGTCGGCCGTCCCTCTCCAATGCACGCGCGCGCACACACACACACACACCTTGTAGTATGCACACAGATTTATCTATACTGACGGTGCTTGAGGTATAAACATCGTTCTGATTTTATGTAGCGGAATGTTTATCGTTATCTGCCTGATCCGAAGAGTGGGCTGTCATTGTGCAACGTGAACCGCCGGATGACAATTTTATCCGGCACAGCACCCCGCATGAGAGGCGATTCACATTGTGGTGGGGAGCTCAGGTTATTAAAGCGAGTTAGAGGCATTGCAGGAATGTGACGCCGCAGCAATGAATGTTCACAGCCAACAGTAGTCAGAGATCTAGTGAAGTCGATTGGGCAGGGAGAGCCTTACTTTCACCGAGACCCGAACCCTCTTTATTGGGAGTCAAACCGCACGCCCCTGCATCCAGGCAAGCATTCTTCATAATTTCAAACGCTGGACCGCGCTAATGAACGTAGAGAGCTCTCCCCCTAGGCCGGCTACCCGGAAGGCCGCTCCCCCACCAGGGGAGCCGGCACTGAGATGTAGGGGAACCCCTGGCTTCTCCAGCCGCGATGAACAGTGCGAGGAGCGCCGGCGCTCCGCAGGAGAAGCTGAGGCGGGCTCACACAGGCCCGGCAAACCAGAAAACCCGCGGCTCCTCGGGGCTGGTCCGAATGACGGGCAAAAGATAAACGTTTAAAAAGTGCCGCGGGTGAGAGTGGGAGGTAGGGGGCGGCAAGCGGGAGACTGTGTGCCGATTGCGGAGGCACCGGGAAAATGCTGACAGGGTGATGATGAAGAGGCGGAGAGTGAGAATCGACTCGGTGACTGACGTGACCTTGCAGAGGATCTGTGGGCGGTGCGAACGAGCGAGGGAGAGACCGGTCCTCGCCGCAGCCGCTGAGGGATGGGGTCATATTGTCATCGCACTGAAACAGGCCCCCTCAGCCAATCTGAACTATTATTCTCTCTAGTCCCATAGATCCGCACCTGAACCATACCCCTCCCACCTATGTACTTCCCCAAACTTCTCAGAAATGTCGCAGTCGAAACCGTATCCACCACATCCGCTGACAGCTCGTTCCACACTGTCACCACCTTCTGAGTGAAGCAATTCCCCTTAAATTTTTCACCTTCCGTCCCATAACCTCCAATCCTAGTCTTACCCAACCTCAATGGAAGCCTGCTTGCATTTACCCATCTGTACCCCTCATCATTTTGCATACTGTACCTCTATCAAATCTGCCATGATTCTCCTATGCTCCAGGGAATAAAGTCCAAACCAATTTATACACCTCACGTCCTTAAGTCCCGGCAGCAGGCTTGCAAACTGTCTCTGTACTCCACTCTTTCAAATGTATTAATATCATTCCTGCAGACCAGCGACCAAAACTGCACACAATACTCCAAATTAGGCCTCACCAGTGTCTTATTCAACTTCATCATAACATACCATCTCTTGTAGTGAATACTGTGATTTATGAAGCCCAATGTGCCAAAAGCTTTCTTTATGATCCTATCAACCCGTGACACCACTTTCAATAAATTATGGATCTGGTAAAGACAAATGTAGGTCCCCTGCAGACAGAACCAGGTGAATTGATTATGGGGAGCAAGGACATGGCAGACCAATTGAATAATTACTTTGGTTCTGTCTTCACTAAGGAGGACATAAATAATCTTCCAGAAATAGTAGGGGACAGAGGGTCCAGTGAGATGGAGGAACTGAGCGAAATACATGTTAGTAGGGAAGTGGTGTTAGGTAAATTGAAGGGATTGAAGGCAGATAAATCCCCAGGGCCAGATGGTCTGCATCCCAGGGTGCTTAAGGAAGTAGCCCAAGAAATAGTGGATGCATTAGTGATAATTTTTCAAAACTCATTAGATTCTGGACTAGTTCCTGAGGATTGGAGGGTGGCTAATGTAACTCCACTTTTTAAAAAAGGAGGGAGAGAGAAACCGGGAAATTATAGACCGGTTAGCCTAACGTCGGTGGTGGGGAAACTGCTGGAGTCAGTTATCAAGGATGTGATAACAGCACATTTGGAAAGAGGTGAAATGATCGGACAAAGTCAGCATGGATTTGTGAGAGGAAAATCATGTCTGACGAATCTCATAGAATTTTTTGAGGATGTAACTAGTAGAGTGGATAGGGGAGAACCAGTGGATGTGGTATATTTGGATTTTCAGAAGGCTTTTGACAAGGTCCCACACAGGAGATTAGTGTGCAAACTTAAAGCACACGGTATTGGGGGTAAGGTATTGGTGTGGGTGGAGAGTTGGTTAGCAGACAGGAAGCAAAGAGTGGGAATAAACAGGACCTTTTCAGAATGGCAGGCGGTGACTAGTGGGGTACCGCAAGGCTCAGTGCTGGGACCCCAGTTGTTTACAATATATATTAATGACTTGGATGAGGGAATTAAATGCAGCATCTCCAAGTTTGCGGATGACACGAAGCTGGGTGGCAGTGTTAGCTGTGAGGAGGATGCTAAGAGGATGCAGGGTGACTTGGATAGGTTGGGTGAGTGGGCAAATTCATGGCAGATGCAATTTAATGTGGATAAATGTGAAGTTATCCACTTTGCTGGCAAAAATAGGAAAACAGATTATTATCTGAATGGTGGCCGATTAGGAAAAGGGGAGGTGCAACGAGACCTGGGTGTCATTATACACCAGTCATTGAAAGTGGGCATGCAGGTACAGCAGGCGGTGAAAAAGGTGAATGGTATGCTGGCATTTATAGCGAGAGGATTCGAGTACAGGAGCAGGGAGGTACTACTGCAGTTGTACAAGGCCTTGGTGAGACCACACCTGGAGTATTGTGTGCAGTTTTGGTCCCCTAATCTGAGGAAAGACATCCTTGCCATAGAGGGAGTACAAAGAAGGTTCACCAGATTGATTCCTGGGATGGCAGGACTTTCATATGAAGAAAGACTGGATGAACTGGGCTTGTACTCGTTGGAATTTAGAAGATTGAGGGGGGATCTGATTGAAACGTATAAGATCCTAAAGGGATTGGACAGGCTAGATGCAGGAAGATTGTTCCCGATGTTGGGGAAGCCCAGAACGAGGGGCCACAGTTTGAGGATAGAGGGGAAGCCTTTTAGGACCGAGATTAGGAAAAACTTCTTCACACAGAGAGTGGTGAAGCTGTGGAATTCTCTGCCACAGGAAACAGTTGAGGCCAGTTCATTGGCTATATTTAAGAGGGAGTTAGATATGGCCCTTGTGGCTACGGGGGTCAGGGGGTATGGAGGGAAGGCTGGGGCGGGGTTCTGAGTTGGATGATCAGCCATGATCATAATAAATGGCAGTGCAGGCTCGAAGGGCCGAATGGCCTACTCCTGCACCTATTTTCTATGTTTCTATGTATTCCCAGATTCTACTGCACTGCTCAATGCCCTGCTACTCAATGTGTAAGTCCTATCCTGGTTTGTCTTCCCAAAGTGCCCCTCCTCACACATCTACACTAAATTCCATCTGCCATTTTTCAGTCCATTTTTCCAGCGGTCCAGATCCCGCTGCAAGCTTTGATCGACTTCCTTAGTCTTCACTACACCCTCAATCTTCGTGTCATCTGCTAATTTGCTGATCCCATTCACCCCATTAGCATCTAGATCATTGATATAGATGACAAACAACAATGAACCTAGTACCGAACCCTATTTCACACTACTAGCCACAGGCCTCCAGTCAGAGAAGCAACCATCTACCGCCACTCTCTGCCTTCTCCCATGAAGCCAATGTTGGATCCTATTGGCTAATTCACCCTGAACGTCAAGTGACTGAGCTTTCCTGACCAACCTCACATGTGGGACTTCACTTGAAGTGGGGTGGGGGGGGCGGGTTGTACACCCCCTTATCTGCTAACACCCGCAGAACCATGTGCACCTCAAATACCCCATTCACCATTCCTCATTCTGGTTTCCCTCTCTCACCTTATCTCCTTACCTGCCCATCACATCCCCTGGTGCTCCTCCCCCTACACTTTCATCCATGGTCTTCTACCCTTCCATCAGATTTTCCCTTCTCCAGCCCTTTATCTTTTTCACCAATCAACTTCTCAGCTCTTTACTTCAGCTCTCTTGCCTTCTGGTTTTACTCATTATCTACCACCTTGTACTTCTTCCTCCCATGTCCCCACATTTGTACTCTGACTTCTCATCCTTTGTTTTCTGTACCTGAGTGTCACAGCCCAAAATGTTGACTGTTTACTCTTTTCTGTAGATGCTGTGTGGCCTGCTGAGTTGCTCCAGCATTTTGTGTGTGTTGCTTGGATTTCCAGCAACTGCAGATTTTATTGTGTTTGGGAGTCCTTGTGCAGGATTCTCTAAATTTTAATTGGCGGGTTGAGTCAGTGGTGAGAAGGTAAGTGTGAAGTTAGTGTTCATTTCAAGAGGACTTGAATATAAAAGCAACAACGAGTTAGGACAAGGGACAGAAGTCTGTGTAGGGGAGCACTTTGGTTCCACTGATCATAGAAAACATAGAAAATAGGTGCAGGAGTAGGCCATTCGGCCCTTCGAGCCTGCACTGCCATTCAGTATGATCATGGCTGATCATCCAACTCAGAACCCTGTACCTACCTTCCCTCCATACCCCCTGACCCCCGTAGCCACAAGAGCCATATCTAACTCCCTCTTAAACATAGCCAATGAACTGGCCTCAACTGTTTCCTGTGGCAGAGAATTCCACAGATTCACCACTCTCTGTGTGAAGAAGTTTTTCCTAATCTTGGTCCTAAAAGGCTTCCCCTCTATCCTCAAACTGTGGCCCCTCGTTCTGGACTTCCCCAACATCGGGAGCAATCTTCCTGCATCTAGCCTGTCCAATCCCTTTAGGATTTTATACGTTTCAATCAGATCCCCCCTCAATCTTCTAAATTCCAACGAGTACAAGCCCAGTTCATCCAGTCTTTCTTCATATGAAAGTCCTGCCATCCCAGGAATCAATCTGGTGAACCTTCTTTGTACTCCCTCTATGGCAAGGATGTCTTTCCTCAGATTAGGGGACCAAAACTGCACACAATACTCCAGGTGTGGTCTCACCAAGGCCTTGTACAACTGCAGTAGTACCTCCCTGCTCCTGTACTCGAATCCTCTCGCTATAAATGCCAGCATACCATTCGCCTTTTTCACCGCCTGCTGTACCTGCATGCCCACTTTCAATGACTGGTGTATAATGACACCCAGGTCTCGTTCCACCTCCCCTTTTCCTAATCGGCCACCATTCAGATAATAATCTGTTTTCCTATTTTTGCCACCAAAGTGGATAACTTCACATTTATCCACATTAAATTGCATCTGCCATGAATTTGCCCACTCACCCAACCTATCCAAGTCACCCTGCATCCTCTTAGCATCCTCCTCACAGCTAACACTGCCACCCAGCTTCGTGTCATCCGCAAACTTGGAGATGCTGCATTTAATTCCCTCATCCAAGTCATTAATATATATTGTAAACAACTGGGGTCCCAGCACTAGTCACCCCCTGCCATTCTGAAAAGGTCCCATTTATTCCCACTCTTTGCTTCCTGTCTGCTAACCAACTCTCCACCCACACCAATACCTTACCCCCAATACCGTGTGCTTTAAGTTTGCACACTAATCTCCTGTGTGGGACCTTGTCAAAAGCCTTTTGAAAATCCAAATATACCACATCCACTGGTTCTCCCCTATCCACTCTACTAGTTACATCCTCAAAAAATTCTATGAGATACGTCAGACATGATTTTCCTTTCACAAATCCATGCTGACTTTGTCCGATGATTTCACCGCTTTCCAAATGGGATGTTATCACATCTTTGATAACTGACTCCAGCAGTTTCCCCACCACCGACATTAGGCTAACCGGTCTATAATTCCCCGGTTCCTCTCTCCCTCCTTTTTAAAAAAGTGGGGTTACATTAGCCATCCTCCAATCCTCAGGAACAAGTCCAGAATCTAATGAGTTTTGAAAAATTATCACTAGTGCATCCACTATTTCTTGGGCTACTTCCTTAAGTACTCTGGGATGCAGACCATCTGGCCCTGGGGATTTATCTGCCTTTAATCCCTTCAATTTACCTAACACCACTTCCCTACTAACATGTATTTCGCTCATTTCCTCCATCTTACTGGACCCTCTGTCCCCTACTATTTCTGGAAGATTATTTATGTCCTCTTTAGTGAAGACAGAACCAAAGTAATTATTTAATTGGTCTGCCATGTCCTTGCTCCCCATAATCAATTCACCTGTTTCTGTCTGTAGGGGACCTACATTTGTCTTTACCAGTCTTTTCCTTTTTACATATCTATAAAAGCTTTTACAGTCAGTTTTTATGTTCCCTTCCAGTTTTCTCTCATAATCTTTTTTCCCCTTCCTAATTAAGCCCTTTGTCCTCCTCTGCTGAACTCTGAATTTCTCCCAGTCCTCAGGTGAGCCACTTTCTCTGGCTAATTTGTATGCTGCTTCTTTGGAATTGATACTATTCCTAATTTCTCTTGTCAGCCACGGGTGCACTACCTTCCTTGATTTATTCTTTTGCCAAACTGGGATGAACAATTGTTGTAGTTCATCCATGCAACCTTTAAATGCTTGCCATTGCATATCCACCGTCAATCCTTTAAGTGTCATTTGCCAGTCTATCTTAGCTAATTCACGTCTCATACCTTCAAAGTTACCTCTCTTTAAGTTCAGAACCTTTGTTTCTGAATTAACTATGTCACACTCCATCTTAGTGAAGAATTCCACCATATTATGGTTACTCTTACCCAAGGGGCCTCTCACGACAAGATTGCTAATTAACCCTTCCTCATTGCTCAAAACCCAGTCTAGAATAGCCTGCTCATAACACCATTAGTTTCAACTTGATCATGGACAAGGATAGATCTGGCCCTAGGGTTGAGGTTCTTAACTGGAAGAAGGCCAAATTTGAAGAAATGAGAAAGGATCTAAAAAGCATGGATTGGGACAGGTTGTTCTCTGGCATGGATGTGATCGGTAGGTGGGAAGCCTTCAAAGCAGAAATTTTGAGAGTGCAGAATTTGTATGTTCCTGTCAGGATTAAAGGCAAGGTGAATAGGAATAAGGAACCTTGGTTCTCAAGGGATATTGCAACTCTGATAAAGAAGAAGAGGGAGTTGTATGACATGTATAGGAAGCAGGGAGTAAATAAGGTGCTTGAGGAGTATAAGAAGTGCAAGAAAATACTTAAGAAAGAAATCAGGAGTGCTAAAAGAAGACATGAGGTTGCCTTGGCAGTCAAAGTGAAGGATAATCCAAAGAGCTTTTACAGGTATATTAAGAGCAAAAGGATTGTAAGGGATAAAATTGGTCCTCTTGAAGATCAGAGTGGTCGGCTATGTGCGGAACCAAAGGAAATGGGAGAGATCTTAAATAGGTTTTTTGTGTCTGTATTTACTAAGGAAACTGGCATGAAGTCTATGAAATTAAGGGAAACAAGTAGTGAGATCATGGAAACTGTACAGATCAAAAAAGAGGAGGTCCTTGCTGTCTTGAGGAAAATTAAAGTGGATAAATCCCCGGGACCTGACAGGGTGTTCCCTCGGACCTTGAAGGAGACTAGTGTTGACATTGCAGGGGCCCTGGCTGAAATATTTAAAATGTCGCTGTCTACAGGTGAGGTGCCGGAGGATTGGAGAGTGGCTCATGTTGTTCCGTTGTTTAAAAAGGGATCGAAAAGTAATCCGGGAAATTATAGGCCAGTAAGTTTAACGTCGGTAGTAGGTAAGTTATTGGAGGGAGTACTAAGAGACAGAACCTACAAGCATTTGGATAGACAGGGACTTATTAGGGAGAGTCAACATGGCTTTGTGCGTGGTAGGTCATGTTTGACCAATCTATTGGAGTTTTTCGAGGAGGTTACCAGGAAAGTCGATGAAGGGAAGGCAGTGGATATTGTCTACATGGACTTCAGTAAGGCCTTTGACAAGGTCCCACATGGGAGGTTAGTTAGGAAAATTCAGTCGCTAGGTATACATGGAGAGGTGGTAAATTGGATTAGACATTGGCTCAATGGAAGAAGCCAAAGAGTGGTAGTAGAGAATTGCTTCTCCGAGTGGAGGCCTGTGACTAGTGGTGTGCCACAGGGATCAATGCTGGGTCCATTGTTATTTGTCGTCTATATCAATGATCTGGATGGTAATGTGGTAAATTGGATCAGCAAGTTTGCTGATGATACAAAGATTGGAGGTGTAGTAGACAGTGAGGAAGGTTTTCAGAGCCTGCAGAGGGACTTGGACCAGCTGGAAAAATGGGCTGAAAAATGGCAGATGGAGTTTTATACTGACAAGTGTGAGGTATTGTATGTTGGAAGGACAAACCAATGTAGAACATACAGGGTTAATGGTAAGGCACTGAGGAGTGCAGTGGAACAGAGGGATCTGGGAATACAGATACAAAATTCCCTAAAAGTGGCGTCACAGGTAGATAGGGTCGTAAAGAGAGCTTTTGGTACATTGGCCTTTATTAATCAAAGTATTGAGTATAAGAGCTGGAATGTTATGATGAGGTTGTATAAGGCATTGGTGAGGCTGAATCTGGAGTGTTGTGTTCAGTTTTGGTCACCAAATTACAGGAAGGTTATAAATAAGGTTGAAAGAGTGCAGAGAAGGTTTACAAGGATGTTGCTGGGACTTGAGAAACTCAGTTACAGAGAAAGGTTGAATAGGTTGGGACTTTATTCCCTGGAGCATAGAAGAATGAGGGGAGATTTGATAGAGGTATATAAAATTATGATGGGTATAGATAGAGTGAATGCAAGCAGGCTTTTTCCACTGAGGCAAGGGAAGAAAAAAAACAGAGGACATGGGTTAAGGGTGAGGGGGGAAAAGTTTAAAGGGAACATTAGCGGGGGCTTCTTCACACAGAGAGTGGTGGGAGTATGGAATGAGCTGGCACGAGGTGGTAAATGCGGGTTCTTTTTTAACATTTAAGAATAAATTGGACAGATACATGGATGGGAGGTGTATGGAGGGATATGGTTCGTGTGCAGGTCAGTGGGACTAGGTGGAAAATGATTCAGCACAGCCAAGAAGGGCCAAAAGGCCTATTTCTGTGCTGTAGTTTCTATGGTTCTATGCTTCAATGTAATGTTGAGACCTTAGAAAGCACTGGTGAGCCCTCAGTTGGAGTATTGTGTGCCGTTTGGGCCCTTATCTTAGAAAGGATCTGCTGACACTGGAGAGGCTTTAAAGGAGGTTCAAGAAAATGATTCCAGGATTGAACAGCTTGTCATATGAAGAACATTTGATGGCTCTGGGACTGTATTCACTGGAATTCAGAAGAATGAGGGGGTGACCTCATTGAAACCTGTTGAACGGTGAACGGCTTCAACAGCATGAATGTGGAGAGGAAGTTTCCTATGGTGGGAGAGTCTAGGACCAGAGGGCACAGCATCAGAATAGAGAAGTGTCCATTTAGAATGGTGACTAGGAGGAATTTCTTTTGCCGGAGAGTGGTGAATCTGTGGAATTCATTGCCACACACAGCTGTGGAAGCCAAGTCTTTACATATACTTAAGGCAGAGGTTGATAGATTCTTAATTGGTCAGGGCATGAAAGGATTCTGGAAGAAAGCGAGAATTAGAGCTGAGAGGGAAAATGGATCACCCATGATGAAATAGAGGAGCAGACTCGATGGGCCAAATGGTTTAATTCTGCTCCTATATCTTATGGTCTATCCAGCTGGGAGCTCCACATATTGATTATTTAACAAAATCTGTAGGACCTGAGTTATATAGAAAGATTGAATAGGTTAGGAGATTTGGAGGAGATATTCAAAATTATGAGGGGTAGAGATAGGATGAATGCAAGCAGGCTTTTTTCCACTGAGATTGGGTGGGACTACAACTAGAGGCTATGGGTTAAGGATGAAAGGTGAAATGATTAAGGGGAACATGAGGGGAAACTTCTTCATTCAGAGGGTTGTGAGAGTGTGGAACAAGCTGCCAGCACAAATGGTGCATGTGAGCTCGATTTTAACGTTTAAGAGAAGTTCAGATAGGTACATGAATGGTAGATGTACGGAGGGCTTTGGTCTTGGTGCAGGTGGATGGGGGCAGGTAACTTAAATGGCTTGGCATAGACTAAATGGACTGAGGGAGTTGTTTCTGTGCTGTACTTTTCTATGACTCTAAGACTGTAAAAGTTTCCAGGGGTGAATGATATCTCCCCCAGGTTATTACAGGATGCAAGGGAAGAGATTGCTGTGCCTTTGGTGATGATCTTGTGTCTTCATTGGCCAAAGGAGTAATACCAAAAGATTGGACAATGACAAATGTTATTTCTTCATTCAGGAAAGGTAATAGGGAATTATAGACCAGTGAGTCTTATATCAATGGTGGGCAAACTACTGGAAATATTCTTAGAGAGAGGATTTATGAGGATTTGGAGAGGAATGGTCTGATTAGGAGTGGTCAACATTGCTTTGTGAGGAGCAACACACATAAAAGTTGCTGGTGAATACAGCAGGCCAGGCAGCATCTCTAGGAAGAGGTGCAGTCGACGTTTCAGGCCGAGACCCTTCGTCAGGACTAACTGAAGGAAGAGTGAGTAAGGGATTTGAAAGTTGGAGGGGGAGGGGGAGATCCAAAATGATAGGAGAAGACAGGAGGGGGAGGGATGGAGCCAAGAGCTGGACAGGTGATAGGCAAAAGGGATACGAGAGGATCATGGGACAGGAGGTCCGGGAAGAAAGACAAGAGTGGGGGGACCCAGAGGATGGGCAACAGGTATATTCAGAGGGACAGAGGGATAAAAAGGAGAGTGAGAGAAAGAATGTGTGTATAAAAATAAGTAACAGATGGGGTACGAGGGGGAGGTGGGGCATTAGCGGAAGTTAGAGAAGTCGATGTTCATGCCATCAGGTTGGAGGCTACCCAGATGGAATATAAGGTGTTGTTCCTCCAACCTGAGTGTGGCTTCATCTTTACAGTAGAGGAGGCCGTGGATAGACATGTCAGAATGGGAATGGGATGTGGAATTAAAATGTGTGGCCACTGGGAGATCCTGCTTTCTCTGGCGGACAGAGCGTAGATGTTCAGCAAAGCGGTCTCCCAGTCTGCGTCGGGTCTCGCCAATATATAAAAGGCCACATCGGGAGCACCGGATGCAGTATATCACCCCAGTCGACTCACAGGTAAAGTGTTGCCTCACCTGGAAGGACTGTTTGGGACCCTGAATGGTGGTAAGGGAGGAAGTGTAAGGGCATGTGTAGCACTTGTTCCGCTTACACGGGTAAGTGCCAGGAGGGAGATCAGTGGGGAGGGATGGGGGGGACGAATGGACAAGGGAGTTGTGTAGGGAGCGATCCCTGCGGAATGCAGAGAGAGGAGGGGAAGGAAAGATGTGCTTAGTGGTGGGATCTCGTTGGAGGTGGTGGAAGTTACAGAGAATAATATGTTGGACCCGGAGGCTGGTGGGGTGGTAGGTGAGGACCAGGGGAACCCTATTCCTAGTGGGGTGGCGGGAGGATGGAGTGAGAGCAGATGTACGTGAAATGGCGGAGATGCGTTTAAGAGCAGAGTTGATAGTGGAGGAAGGGAAGCCTCTTTCTTTAAAAAAGGAAGACATCTCCCTCGTCCTAGAATGAAAAGCCTCATCCTGAGAGCAGATGTGGCAGATGTCACTCCCTACGCAACTCCCTTGTCCATTCGTCCCCCCCATCCCTCCCCACTGATCTCCCTCCTGGCACTTATCCGTGTAAGCGGAACAAGTGCTACACATGCCCTTACACTTCCTCCCTTACCACCATTCAGGGCCCCAAACAGTCCTTCCAGGTGAGGCAACACTTCACCTGTGAGTCGGCTGGGGTGATATACTGCGTCCGGTGCTCCTGATGTAGCCTTTTATATATTGGCGAAACCCGACGCAGACTGGGAGACCGCTTTGCTGAACACCTACGCTCTGTCCGCCAGAGAAAGCAGGATCTCCCTGTGGCCACACATTTTAATTCCACATCCCATTCCCATTCTGACATGTCTATCCACGGCCTCCTCTACTGTAAAGATGAAGCCACACTCAGGTTGGAGGAACAACACCTTATATTCTGTCTGGGTAGCCTCCAACCTGATGGCATGAACATCGACTTCTCTAACTTCCGATAAGGACCCACCTCCCCCTCGTACCCCATCTGTTACTTATTTTTATGCACACATTCTTTCTCTCACTCTCCTTTTTCTCCCTCTGTCCCTCTGAATATACCCCTTGCCCATCCTCTGGGTTCCCCCCCCCCCCCCGTTTTTCTTCCCGGACCTCCTGTCCCATGATCCTCTCGTATCCCTTTTGCCAATCACCTGTCCAGCTCTTGGCTCCATCCCTCCCCCTCCTGTCTTCTCCTATCATTTTGGATCTCCCCCTCCCCCTCCCACTTTCAAATCTCTTACTCACTCTTCCTTCAGTTAGTCCTGACGAAGGGTCTCGGCCTGAAACGTCGACTGCACCTCTTCCTAGAGATGCTGCCTGGCCTGCTGCGTTCACCAGCAACTTTGATGTGTGTTGCTTGAATTTCCAGCATCCGCAGAATTCCTGTTGTTTGTGAGCAGCAGGTCGTCTCTCATGAGCCTAGTTGACTTTTTGAGGAGGTGATAAAACAAGTCAACATAGAACATAGAACATAGAATAGTACAGCACAGTACAGGCCCTTCGGCCCACAATGTTGTGCCGACCCTCAAACCCTGCCCCCCACCTTAGATTCCTCCATATATCTGTCTAGTAGTCTCTTAAACTTCACTAGTGTATCTGCCTCCACCACTGACTCAGGCAGTGCATTCCACGCACCAACCACTCTCTGAGTAAAAAACCTTCCTCTAATATCCCCCTTGAACTTCCCACCCCTTGCCTTAAAGCCATGTCCTCTTGTATTGAGCAGTGGTGCCCTGGGGAAGAGGCGCTGGCTATCCACTCTATTATCTTGTACACCTCTATCATGTCTCCTCTCACCCTCCTTCTCTCCAAAGAATAAAGCCCTAGCTCCCTTAATCTCTGATCATAATGCATCCTCTCTAAACCAGGCAGCATCCTGGTAAATCTCCTCTGTACCCTTTCCAATGCTTCCACATCCTTCCCATAGTGAGGAATGAGTCAATGAAGGTGGAGTGGTGGGTAGGGTGTGTATGAATTTTAGTTAAGGAGTTTGACAAGGTTGCTCATCATAGGCTCATTCAGAAACACAGGAGGTATGGAATCCAGGGAAACATTGCTGCAGAAGCTTGAATTCAGAATTGATTTGTCCATAGATGGTAGAGGGTAGTAGTAGATCGAGAATATTCTGCATGGGGGTTGGACCCTTTCCATCTGCGGCATGCCTTTTTCTCATTACTACCATCAGTGGGGATGTACAGGAGCCTGAAGACTTACACTCAATGTTTTAGGGCAACTTTTCCCCCTCCACTATTAGGTTTCTGAATAGACCATGGACTTATAAGCACTAGTTCATATTCCTTGTTTTTGCACTAAGTAATTTCTGGATATTTATGTCTTGCACTGTATTGCTGCCAGAAAAGCACAAATATTAATCTGCCTCTATTTTTTTCCTGTATGGTTTCCACATCTGAGAACTTGCCCCTACCCTGACTGCCCCTTCAGTCAGCTCATCTCAATGCAGCCTTTGTACACAGCACTCACCTACACACTTCCACCCACGCTCCCTTCCCTGTGGCCCAATGGCCAGCTTCACCATGAATTAATATTCTTTATATTTTTATACTTTATTATCGCCAAACAATTGGTAGTAGAACGTACAATCATCACAGCAATATTTGATTCTGCGCTTCCCACTCCCTGGATTACAAATATTAAATATTAAAAATAGTTAAAATTAGTAAATAATAAAAATTTAAATTATAAATCATAAATAGAAAATAGAAAATTGGGAAGTAAGGTCGTGCAAAAAAAACTGAGAGGCAGGTCCGGATATTTGGAGGGTACGGCCCAGATCCGGGTCAGGATCCGTTCGGCAGTCTTATCACAGTTGGAAAGAAGCTATTCCCAAATCTGGCCGTACGAGTCTTCAAGTTCCTGAGCCTTCTCCCGGAGAGAAGAGGGACAAAAGTGTGTTGGCTGGGTGGGTCGTGTCCTTGATTATCCTGGCAGCACTGCTCCGACAGCGTGCAGTGTAAAGTGAGTCCACGGACGGAAGATTGGTTTGTGTGATGTGCTGCGCCGTGTTCGTGATCTTCTGCAGTTTCTTTTGTCTCGGACAGGACAACTTCCATACCAGGTTGTGATGCTCCCTAGAAGAATGCTTTCTACAGTGCATCTATAAAAATTAGTGAGGGTTTTAGGGGACAGGCCAAATTTCTTTAGTTTTCTCAGGAAGTAAAGGCGCTGGTGGGCCTTCTTGGCAGTGAACTTTGCTTGGTTGGACCAAGTCAGGTCATTTGTGATATTGACCCCAAGGAACTTAAAGCTTTTGACCTGTTTCACTTGCGCACCACCGATGTAAATTGGGTCGTGCAGTCCGCTACTCCTTCTGAAGTCAACAACCAATTCCTTCGTCTTGCTGACGTTGAGGGATAGGTTATTGTCTTCGCACCATGCCACCAGGTTCTTAATTTCCTCTCTGTACTCAAACTCATCATTACCCGAGATATGGCCTACAATTGTGGTGTCATCAGCAAACTTATATGCTGAGTTTGATGGAAACTTGGCTACACAATCATGGGTGTACAGTGAGTACAGCAGGGGGCTGAGTACACAGCCTTGTGGGGCACCGGTGCTCAGAGTGATTGTAGAGGAGAGCTTGTCCCCTATTTTTACAGCCTGGGTCCTGTCTGTGAGGAAGTTGAAGATTTCTTGTGTGATTAAGTACACTTTACACAAAATTACTTTTGCTGAGACACAGAGACTGTAAGATGGTGGCACGCAAGGTTGCAGTGACTACTCTAGGTCCAACCAAACATGTAACTATTTATCCTTTACATCTTTTTTACGATTGCATGACACTGCTGGATATCAGGAACATCAAGTAAACATAAGAACATAAGAAATAGGAGCAGGAGTAGGCCAACCGGCCCATCGAGTCTGCCCTGCCATTCAATAAGATCATGGCTGATCTGTCCATAAACTCAGCTCCATCTATCTGCCTTTTCCCCATAACCCTTAAGTCCTAGTCTAGAGAGTTTCGGTGGGAGGAGAGTGCAGCGTGCATAGCCCTCCGGTGAAAAATGATATCGTATTCATTAAATAGGGGCCATGGACAATTCTGATTTGATGGAGACAGATGTGAAAGCACAGAGGAACATCTGAAGAAATTTCTGAAACGCCCGTTCGCTGCTGTCATTACTGCGCAATCTTGAATCTTCCGGAGGGAAGGCCTCAAAATCCCTGGCTTTGCCTGCTGTTGGTGACCGAGATTGAGGTTGAATTGCTCGGATAGAGATGGTGCTCGGTACTTGGTGTCGGAGGGCTGATCAGAGCTCGAAGTTTTCGGACGACTCAGAGTCGGACTGTGGTCGGACATGGCAGGGAGAGATTTTCTTCCTTCTCCTGTCTGCGTGAGATGTGGGACATTTGAGAGACTTTGAACTTTTTACTGTGCTCATGGACTGTTCTTCATCAAGTTATGGTATTGTTGCACTGTTGTAACTATATGTTATAATTATGTGGTTTTTGTTAGTTTTTCAGTCTTGGTCTGTCCTGTGTTTTGTGATATCACACCGGAGGAAATATTGTATCATTTCTTAATGCATGCATTACTAAATGACAATAAAAGAGGACTGCGTGTCTTCATAATCATAAATGATTACCAACGCATCTACTATAACCTCCGCCAATTCCCTCAGCACCCTGGGATGCATCCCATCAGGACCAGGGGACTTAGCTACCTTCAGGCCCTCTAGTTTGCTCATCACTATCTCTTTAGTGACAGTGATTTTATCGAGGTCTTCACCTCCCATTTCGTCCATAACATCATTCTTTGGCATATTAGACGTGTCCTCCACTGTGAAGACCGACACAAAATAGTCATTCAATGCCTCAGCCATTTCGTTATCACCCAATATTGATTTCCCCTTCTCGTCTTCAAAGGGACCTACTTTGACTTTAGCCACCCTCTTCTGCTTTATATATTTATAAAAACTTTTGCTATCTGTATTAGGAAAAGGTACAGTCGACATTTCAGGCCGAGACCCTTCGTCAGGGTCCTGACGAAGGGTCTCGGCCTGAAACGTCGACTGTACCTCTTCCTAGAGATGCTGCCTGGCCTGCTGCGTTCACCAGCAACTTTGATGTGTGTTGCTTGAATTTCCAGCATCTGCAGAATTCCTGTTGTTTGCTATCTGTTTTTATATTTTGTGCTCATTTACTTTCATACTCTATCTTCCCTTTCCTTATTTCTTGTTTAGTTGTTCTTTGCTGCTTTTTAAAGTTTTCCTAATCCTCCAGTCTCCCACTACCCTTAGCGACTTTGTACACGAGCTTTTAATTAAGTACTGCAGATCTACCCCACTCTTGAGTTATTCAATAGTGAAGGAGCTGGACTTGGTGCAGACCATGTTGCTGCCTGCTACAGGAAGGCATTAGTGTCGGTGCGCGAAGGTGGTGTACAGACGAACAAATGGATCGTACAATTGTCTTGGATGTTTTTCTTGTGATCGCAAAACCCTGTTGGACATTGGTAGTGTAGAATGCTTCAAACCTGGTTCATTGGAGAGGGGAACTGAGAGGCCTCAGCTGTGGTGCAGACTAGGCCCTCGTGCCACAGGGTCCCCTATTGCAGCGGCCCAGGGAAGAGATGCTGGCGGCAGTACGGGAGAGAGCAGAGGTGCAGTGGGCACACTGGAATCCATGCTGGGTTGGAGGCTCTCCCCTCCCACCCGTGCTGCTCTCCAGTGATTGCTCAGTGGAAGACAGGGGGATTGCATTTGCCTGTGGCTGCACTAGTGTGCGATATTTGGACTGCTGTGGGCTTGTTCTTGCCGACAATATCCATGAATTATCAACCTACAGGACACAACACTCAGGGACGTGGGTTTTATTATTACTTTTCTGTGTGACTGTATATTTACTGCTATCTTATACGTGCTATGTGCTTTGAGCTGTGTATGGCTTGGTATTTTGTTTAGCTCTGGATGAATACCATTTCATCTGGCTGTATTCATGGATGTTCATGCATGGTTGAATGACAATTAAACTTCAGTTTGATTTGCTTGAAATGCTGGAACCTGGAGCAACAAATAATCTGCTGGAGGAACTCAGGGGGTCAAGCAGCATCTGTGTGGGAAAAGAATTGTCAACGTTTCAGGTTGACACACTGCATCATACGGGAAGCAATGTACAAACTTGCTTATAGAGAATGGTGGAATTGAATTCTGAACTTTGAATCCCGAGCTGTAATAGTGCCATGCTATCATGCCAACTATAGTTGTGAAGCATGCAACTTGCAGTGTCACAGTGTGGTTACAAATTTCCCTAGAACCATATACAATGTATGCAAAATTCGATAAAATGTCTAAGCTCTCATTTTATGCTGCATTATTTTATATAAAACAAAATCATTGATGTCAATCTGGGACAAAATTGTACAAAAGCTTCAAAAACATGTTACTGCTAAAGTCCTAAAAAGAGTAGCGATCGTTGTCTGTCACCTCACACACCCCCAAAACAAGGAGTACGCCTTCTTGATCACACTGTCCAGCTTTGTTACCACTTTCAGGGAGCTATGGACTTGCATCTTAGGAACCCTCTGTATATCAATGCTCCTGAGGATCCTGCCATTTACTGGGTATTTTCCTCTTACATTTGATTGTCTGAAGTGCAACACCTCACACCTGTGCAGATTAAACTATATCTGCCATTTCTCTGCCCACATTTCCACTGGTGTACCTACATCTTTGAGCAAACTATTTACATATATCACATACAAATTGATTTGATCCTTGTGGAACACCACTGGTCAGAATAACACTCATCATGTCTCCTATGGTCAAGTCAATTTTGCACGTCCAGGGACCTTTCGTCAGGGTCTTGGCCTGAAACGTTGGCTGTACCTCTTCTTATAGATGCCGCCTGGCCTGCTGCATTCACCAGCAACTTTGATGTGTGTTGCTTGTCTTACTAAATTGGTGGTTTGCTGATGGTGCACCTTGAAGGGCTGGAAAGTCCTATTCCATGCTGTATTTCTAAATAAAAATAAACAAATACAGAAATGAATAAATAATGATGGCAGGCAGCTGGTTAAGGTAACAGCAATAGAAATTGCAAATTGAGTCTCCCTGTCTGAGTGTGATGTTTGGTATTCTTGGCTGACTTAATAGGGCAGAGATTCAATAAAACCAAACAAATTTTACCACATTGAGCGACACAAGAAGCAAAAAGCAATTTACTAAGAGCACTTTGACCCAGGAATGCAATAGCTCTTCCACCTCACAATGTATAGAGAAACAAATGGACAGAATGGTGTTTCAAACATCCTTCATTTATCTCTGCATCTACTAATTTGACAGTTCATCTGTAAAGGGGTTCATCAAAATGGAATTGTGCTGTTCAGACCTGTAATGGACGTGGACACAGCTGATTAATGTAGTGTCTTTACCTTCAATACATAATAACATCAACAGGCTGCCTGGCCTCGTTCTACGTTGCACAGAACACATTAAATGACATCATTATTCCATTCAAAGATCCAGCAAAAGGCCATCATGTGGACAACCATCCTTCTTACAATAGACAGTAATTGAAATAAATAACCCACTGAAGCAGTACAAAGCAAATTGGTTATGCTCACACAAACACAAGAGATTCTGCAGATGCTGGAAATCCAGAGCAACACACACAAGATTCTTGAGGAACTCAGGTCAGGCAGTATCTCTGGAAGTGGATAAACAGTTGAATTTTTGGACCAAAAACCTACATCAAGAAATTGGTTACGTTGCCCAGATGATCCCATCAACACCAACATCTACACTAGCCAAGCATGCCCACAGTCATGACCACTGCCCCAGCTACTCCCACCATCATCTTCGTCTGACTACCCCTGCACAATCCCTTCCACTGACACCCGCTGTGCTTTTGCCCAGTCCCACACTGCTACACAGCAGCTGCCATCTAAGCATGCCAAATGATACCCAGTGGCCCTACTCACTGGTACTCAGCCCACGTAATACCACCCTCCACACATTACTTCCATGGTTCTGGGGCTTTCTACTACCTTTTGCTCTTTCTCACTACTTGGCACACCTCTCTCAGCACAGTTTATTGTTTTTATGTTAAACATTTCTGTGGATGGGGTGTATGAGGGGTCCAGGGAAGGGTAGCACCTCTGGTGAAAGGGCTTGTCGCGGCCCTCTCGAGACAGCTTATTGACTTTGGGTCTTCAGCCTTCACCTGTGGTTCCAAGTAGTGGCCACACCCTGATACACCACTTCGACAGGTGGGCTAAACCAGGTGAAGGCAGCCGGTGACATCGGGATATGCCCTGTCACACCAGCTTCTGATGCAAACCAGTCAGTTTTGGTGGTCTGGGCAAGTGAAATCACTAGTGAGATCCAACGGCCAGGAAGGCAGTTCCACAGTACCCCATGGAGACTGAAGGGCATGGTGTAGCAGAGACTGCAACCAAGGAGGTCTCCAGTTGTGATGGTCACTCGTACCACTAGAACAGGCTTCTGACGTTGAGAGGGTGGAACTGCCCAATGCAATGGTTCTTCCACCTTAAAAGCTTTCCCACACGAGTTCCTATCATTACCATCGAAATCGATGGACAACCAACATTTCTGCGGAAAGTAATTAAGGATCTCTCTTCCAAGTTTCCACAACTCCTTCTACCAGCCAAATCTCAGTGCTGCGCCAATTCTGGATCTTCAGTATCCTTGGCTTTATTCATTCCATCATTAATGACAATGCCTTCAGTTGCCTCAAGGTGTAACTCTGTATACTCCTTAAATCCCTTCCTCCCTCAACCAAACGTTTGGTCAAGAATCACATCAAATCTTCCTGTGATTAGGCTCTCAGGCACCGACTCCAACATGCAGTCAGTGACATCTGAATAGGTACACTTATATACCTGCTCATTAATGTAAATAATTAATCAGCTAATCATGTGGTAGTAATTTTCTGCATAACAGCATGCAACATAGTCAACAGGTTCAGTTGTTGTACAGAATGGTGAAAAAATGTGATCTAAATGACTTTGTCTGTGGAATGATTGCTGGTGGCAGATGGGTGGTTTCAGTACCTCAGAAACTGCTGATCTCCTGGGATTTTCATGCACAACAGTCTCTCGAGTTCACAGAGAATAGTGTGAAAAACAAAAAAAAAGAGTGGCACTAGATGTTGAACCTTGAAGAGGATGGGCTACAGCAGCAGAAGAACACGAACGTATTAGCTACAGGGGAAACTGGAGGTACAGTGGGCCAGCGGCGGGGGGGGGGGGGGTGGTACAGAGGGTATGGGAGATACAGGGGGCTCAGGGGTGGTACAGAGGGTATGGGAGATACAGGGAGTTCAGGGGTGGTACAGAAGGTACGGAAGATACATGTAGTTCGTGGGCATGGGGGGTACAAGGGAACAGGAGGTAGAGGGAGTACAAGGTAATGGGGGTACAAGAGGTTTAGGAGGTACAGGGGATATGGGGGTATAAGGGATTATGGGAGGTACAGTGGGTAAAGGTGATACAGGGTACACAGGTAGTACAGAGTACACAGGAAGTACAGGAGATACAAGGGGTTCAGGAAGTTCAGGAGGTACAGGGGATATGGGGGTACAAGGTAACAGGGCTACAGGAGGCTTAGGAGCTACAGTGGGTACAGGTGTTACAGGGTACACAGGAAGTACAGAAGATACAGGGGGTTCAGTGGGTTCAGGTGTTACAGGGTACACAGGAAGTACAGGAGGTACAAGGGGTACAGTGGGTACAGGGAGCGCAGGAGACACAGTAAGTACATGAGGTAGAGAGGTACAGGAAGTATGGGTACAGGAATACAAGAGGTATGGGAGGTACAGTGGGTTCAGGAGGTACAGGGGGTATGGGGGTACAAGGATAATGAGGGGAACAGGAGGTACAGTGGGTACAGGTGATACAGGGTATTCAGGTGGTACTGGGAGCTACAGGGTGTACAGGAGATATATGGGGTACAGGGGGTATAGAAGGTATGGGGCCCAGGATGTAAAGGGGGTACAGCAGATACAGAGGGTACAAGGGTACAGGAGGTAAAGGGGTAAAGAGAGGTACAAGGGGTACAGGAAACACAGGGGATACCGAAGGTATGGGAGATTCAGGATGTTCGGGGGGAGGTTACTAGGGGTAAGGGAGATACAGGGAGTCCATGAGGGTACAGGTGTACACGGGGTACGGGCATATGGGGCATACAGAGGGGGTGGGATGTACAGGGAGAACGGGAGGTATGGGGTGACAGGATATACAGGAGTACAGGGTTTACTCAAGGTACAGGAGGTACAAGGTGTACAGGGGATTAGAGAGGTAAAGGAGGTACAAGGTGTACAAGAGGTATGGGGAGTACGGGGTGTACAGGGCTACAGGGGTACAGGAGGTATGGGGAGTACGGGGGTACAGGAGGTATGGGAAGTACGGGGTGTACAGGAGGTATGGGGAGGACAGGGGTGTACAGGAGGTATGGGGAGTATGGGGTGTACAGGAGGTATGGGGAGTACAGGGTGTACAGGAGGTATGGGGAGTACGGGGTGTACAGGAGGTATGGGGAGTACAGGAGGTACAGGAGGTATGGGGAGGATGGGGTGTACAGGAGGTATGGGGAGTACGGGGTGTACAGGAGGTATGGGGAGTATGGGGTGTACAGGAGGTATGGGGAGTACAGAGGGTACAGGAGGTATGGGGAGTACAGGGTGTACAGGAGGTATGGGGATTACAGGAGGTACAGGAGGTATGGGGAGGATGGGGTGTACAGGAGGTATGGGGATTACAGGGTGTACAGGAAGTATCGGGATGACAGGGTGTACAGGAGGTATGGGGAGTACGGGGGGTACAGGAGGTATGGGGAGGACAGGGGGTACAGGAGGTATGGGGAGTACGGCGGGGTACAGGAGGTATGGGAAGAACAGGGTGTACAGGAGGTATGGGGAGCACAGGGTGTACAGGAGGTATGGGGAGTACGGGGGGTACAGGAGGTATGGGGAGGACAGGGGGTACAGGAGGTATGGGGAGTACGGGGGGGTACAGGAGGTATGGGAAGAACAGGGTGTACAGGAGGTATGGGGAGTACGGGGTGTACAGGAGGTATGGGGAGTACGGGGTGTACAGGATGTATGGGGAGTACAGGGTGTACAGGAGGTATGGGGAGGACAGGGTGTACAGGAGGTATGGGGAGTACAGGGTGTACAGGAGGTATGGAGAGTACAGGGGGTACAGGAGGTATGGGGAGGACAGGGGGTACAGGAGGTATGGGGAGCACAGGGTGTACAGGAGGTATGGGGAGTATGGGGTGTACAGGAGGTATGGGGAGTACAGGGTGTACAGGAGGTATGGGGAGTACAGAGTGTGCAGGAGATATGGGGAGTACAGGGGGTACAGGAGGTATGGGGAGGACAGGGTGTACAGGAGGTATGGGAAGGACAGGATGTACAGGAGGTATGGGGAGTACAGGGTGTACAGGAGGTATGGGGAGTACAGGGGGTACAGGAGGTATGGGGAGGACAGGGTGTAAAGGAGGTATGGGGAGTACAGAGGGTACAGGAGGTATGGGGAGGACAGGGTGTAAAGGAGGTATGGGGAGGACAGGGTGTACAGGAGGTATGGGAAGGATGGGGTGTACAGGAGGTATTGGGAGTACGGGGTGTACAGGAGGTATGGGGAGGACAGGAGGTACAGGAGGTATGGAGAGGACAGGGGGTACAGGAGGTATGGGGAGTACAGGGTGTACAGGAGGTATGGGGAGTACGGGTGTACAGGAGGTATGGGGAGTACATGGGGTACAGGAGGTATGGGGAGTACAGGGGGTACAGGAGGTATGGGGAGTACAGGGGGTACAGGAGGTATGGGGAGGACAGGGAGTACAAGAAGTAAAAGGGTTACTGGGGGCACAGGAGGTACAGAAAGTAGAGGAGGTACAGAGAGCATGGAGGTACAGGAGAAACTGGAGGAGGAGGAGGTACAGGAGGTTCGGGGATACAGGAAGTTCCGGAGTTACAGAGGGTACCGGGGGGAACTGGAGGATTAGAGGTACAGGGGGTATGGGAGATACAGCCGGCAAACGCAACAGAAGCATTTCCTCACGGGTCTGATGAAGAGCTTTAAAAAGTAGGAAGGTTTTCGACGGGAGTCGGTGAGTGGAGTACTGCACAAACGCAACAGAAGCGCCCACGTAGGTCCAGTGAAGAGCTTTATCAAAGAGAGGTATTCCTTAGCAGAGCAGTCATCACCAGATTGGTTTGAGTCAGAGTAGTAAAGCTTTGGTTCAACAGGGCTTTGGCAAGAACAGGTGGAGGCAATGTAAATCGGTCAGTTCATTTCTTATTTCTTTTTTTCTGAATTAATTTTGAGAGCATAGTGGGTATGTCTGCAGAGCCAGTGTTCTGCTGTGGGTGTCAGATGTGGGATTTCGAGGAGACTTCCAGCCTTCCCAAAAGCCAGGTACATCGAGATGCAGCTCCTTAGAGACCGTGTTAGGGAACTGGAGCTGGAGCTCGATGACCTTTGGCTTGTTGGGGAAAGTAAAGCGTTAGTAGACAGGAACTACAGAAAGGTAGTCATCCCAGGGCTACAGGAAACAGATAAATGGGTGACTGTCAGGAGAGGGAAGGGAGAACGTCAGACAGTAGAGAGCACCCCTGTGGCAGCCCCCTCAACAAAAAGTTGAGTATTGTTGGTGGGGGGGAGGAAGCAACAGTGGCCGTGTCTCTGGCACTAAGTCTGGCCCTGTGGCTCAGAAAGGCAGGAAACTGAAGAGGATGGCAGCAGTAATAGGGGACTCTATAAGGGAAGCTGAGAAACAGGACCACAAGGGTAGTAATCTCAGGATTGCTGCCTGTGCCACAAGACAGTGAGGATAGGAATAGAATGAGGTGGAGGATAAATGTGTGGCTGAAAATTGGAGAAAGGAGCAGGGATTCAGATTTCTGGATCACTGGGACCTCCTGTGGGGCAAGTGTGACAGGTTGCACTTTAATCAATGTTTACTAGAGCTGTTGGGAGTGGTTCAAACTGTTATGGCAAGGGGATGGGAACCAGTGTGATAGAGCTGAGGATGACCCAGCAGGTTTACAAGTAGATGATGTAATATGTAATATGAACGTAATGGTGGACAAGCCAATGATTGGGTACAAATACAGACAGAGCAAAGAGTGGCAAAATTCCAAAGGGCAAAGAATGCAGGACTGAAGGTGCTGTATTTAAATGCACACAGCATTCAGAATAAGGCGGATGAACTCATGGAGTAGTTAGAGAATGGTTGGTATGACGTGGGCATCACTGAGTCATGGCTGCAGGAAGACATAGGAGGTGGTGTGGCTCTGTTGGTAAGAGATGGAATTACATCTTTAGGAAGAGGAGGCATAGGGTCAAAGAACATCGAATCTTTGTGGGTGGAGTCAAGAAACTGCAAGGGTGAAAAAACCATTATGGGAATCATATATAGCCATCTAAATAGTAGCCAAGATGTGGGGTTGAGATTGCAAAGGGAGCTGGAAAAGGCATGTAATAAGGGTAATATCACAATTGTAATGGGTGACTTCAAAATGCAAGGGGATTGGGAAAATCAGGTTGGGGTCAGATTGCAAGAGAGAGAATTTGTTGAATGCCTATGAGATGACTTTTTAGAGCAGCTTGTGCTTGAGTCTACTAGGGGAAAGGCTATCTTAGATTGGGAGTTGTGTAATAACCCCAATTTTATTAATTAGCTAAATTTAAGAAACCCTTAGGAGGTAGAGATCATAATGCTATTGAATTCATGCTGTAATTTGAGGGAGAGAAACAAAAATTAGATGTATCAGTATTACAATGCAATAAAAGGAATTACAGAGGCATGAGAGAGGAGCTTGCACAGGTGGATTGGAGAAGGATACTGGTAGGGATGATGGCAGAACAGAGGTGGCTGGAGTTTCTGGGATTTGTTCACAAGACGCAGGATAGATATGTCCCAAAGAAGTTGTTCTCAAATGGCAGGGGTAGACAACCGTGACTGACAAGGGGAGCTAAGGACTGCATAATAGCCAAGAAAAGGGCATATAAGGTAGCAAAAAGGAGTTGGATGATTGGGAAGCTTTTAAAATCTAACAAAAGGCAACTAAAAAATATATAAGAGAAAAGATGAAATATGAGGGCAGACTAGCCAATAATATAAAGCAGAATATAAAAGTTTTCAGTCATATAAAGAATTAAAGGGAGGTGAGAGTTGATATTGCAGCACTGGAAAATGATGCTGGTGAAGTAGCAATGGGGATAAAGAAATGGAAGATGAACTTACTATGAACTATGCTTCAGTGTTTACTGTGGAAGACACTAGAAGAGTGCCAGAGGTCTGTGAGTGTCAGGGAGCAGGACTGAGTGCCATTGCAATTACAAAGGAAAAAGTACAAGGTAAACTGAATGGTCTTAAGGTGGATAAGGTGGTCTTAAGGTTCCCTCCCTCCACTTTCTGCTTCCGAAGGGATCACTCCCTATGCAACTCCCTTTCCATTCATCCCAACCCACTGATCTGCCTCTTGGCACCTATCCATGCAAGCGGAACAAGTACTACACCTGCCAGTACACGTTCTCCCTCACTATCATTCAGGACTTGAACAATCCTTCCAGGTGAGGCGACACTTCACCTGTGAGTCTGTTGGGGCCATATACTGTGTTTGGTACTCTTGGTGTGGCCTCCTCCATATCGGTGAGACCTGGCATAGATTGGGAGTCCACTTCATTGAGCACCTACGCTCCATCTGCCAGAAAAAGTGGGATCTCCCAGTGGCCACCCATTTTAATTCCACGTCCCATTCCCATTCCGTTATGTCCGTCCATAACCTCCTTCACTGTTGTGTTGAGGCCACACTTTGGGTGGAGGAACAGCACCTTATATTCCGTTTGGGTAGCCTCCAACCTGATGGATTGAACATCGATTTCTCAAACTTCGAGCAATGTCCCAGGCCCCCCCTTCCTTCACCATTTCCCTTCCCCTATTCTCTCTTTCACCTTATCTTGTTGCCCACCCGTCGCCTCCCTCTGGTGCTCCTCTCCCCTTTTTTCTTTCTTCCATGGCCTTCTGTCTCTTTCACCGATCCACTTCCTAGCTCTTTGTTTCATCCTTCCCCCTCCAAGTTTCACGTATCCCCTGGTGTTTCTCTCTCCCCTCTCCCACCTTTCAAATCTACTTCTCAGCATTTTTTCTCCAGACCTACCAAAGGGATTTGGCCGAAAACATCGACCGTGCTTTTTTCCATAGATGCTGCCTGGCCTGCTGAGTTCCTCCAGCATTTTGTGTGGGTCGATTGGATTTCCAGCATCTGTAGATTTTATCTTGTTTGTGATAAAAGGGGCCTCTTCTGCTTGGCTGCCAGTGACTACTGGTGTTCCTCGGGGTCAGTATTGGGACCTCTACTTTTCACATTGTTTGTCAATGATTTAGATCGTGGAATTGAGGGATTTATGGCAAAGTTTGTGGATGATACGAAGATAGGTGGAGGGGTAGGTAGTGCTGGAGAAGCAATGTGATTGCAGCAGGACTTAGGCAAATTGGAAGAATGGGCAAAAAAATGGTAGATGGAATACAGTGTTGGAAAATGTATGATAATGCATTTTGGTAAAAATAAACAGTGCACACCATTATCTAAATGGGGAGAAAATTCAAACATCAGACGTGCAGAGGGACTTCGGAGTCCTTGTGCAAGACTCCCAGAAGGTTAATTTACAGGTTGAGTCTGTGGCAAAGAAGGCAAAAATATTGTTGGCATTTATTTCAAGTGGAATAAAATATAAAAGCAATAATGCTGAGGCTTTATAAGACAGTAATCAGGCTGCACTTGGAGTATTGTCAACAGTTTCGGGCCCCATATCTCAGAAAGAATGTGTTGTCATTGGTGGTAGTCCAGAGGAGGTTTCTAAGGATGATTTTGGAAATGAAGGGATTAACATTTGAAGCACATTTGGCAGCTTTGGGCCTGTACTCACTGTAATTAAGAATGTGTGGGGATCTCATTGAAACCTACTGAATACTGAAAGGACTAGTTAAGGTGGATGTGGAGAGGATGTTTTCTCTGGTAGGAGTATTTAGAACTAGAGGGTACAGCCTCAAAATTGAGGGGTGACCTTTTTAGTACAGAAGTAAGGAGAATTTTTTTTTTATAGCCAGAGTGGTGAATCTGTGGAATGCTCTGCCACAGACTGTGGTGGAGGCCAAGTCCATGGGTATATTTAAAGCAGAAGTTAATAGATTTTTGATTGATCAGGGCATCAAGGGACATGGTGAGAGGGCAGGTGTGTAAGGTTGAATGGGATCTAGGATCAGCCATAATGAAATGGCGGAGCAGACTCAATGGGCAGAATGGCCTAATTCTGCTCCTATGTCTTATGGTCTTATTGGAAGGACAGTAGTTAGAAGCTCAAGATATGTGGCTGTCATAGGGAGTGGGTGAGCACGTGGTCAAAGAGTCAGAAGACAGCAGAGATCACTGAAGGGGAGTAGTGAGAGAGTATCTCACTGAAATCCTGTTGATGAGAAGATCTAAACTCCTTCAGGGTAGGCATCTCTTGAAAGGACTTCACAGTGGAGCAGCAAATCATAAGCTCCAGAGCTTTGGCAGATGTAAAAGCACACTAAAGCCCGGTGAGTTTAATGGGAGCCAGGGAAACAGCATCCAGAGTCAGCCAGTGTTAAACTTTAATCAGGATTTCTGATAGAGGACTCCCAAAGCTTTAGAGGAGCAAATGTTAGCTTCTAATAGTCATAGTCATAGTCATACTTTATTGATCCCAGGGGAAATTGGTTAAATGCATTTACAGTATTGAAGAATTAAAGAATGATAATATTCAATCCAACTACTCTTGAAGGTGGCAGTACAGGTAAATAAGATGGTGGAGAAGCACATAGGTATTTGTCTTTAAAGTTGGAATACATTGAATAGAAAAATGGGAAGGTTATGCTACAAACATAAGAACATAAGAAATAGGAGCAGGAGTAGGCTATTTGGCCCAACGCTCTGCCATTCAATATGATCTGGCTGATCTGGCCATGGACTCATCTCCACCTACTTGCCTTTTCCCCATAACCCTTAATTCCCCTACTATGCAAAAATCTATCCAACCTTTTCTTAAATGTATTTACTGAGGTAGCCTCCACTGCTTCATTGGACAGAGACTTCCACAGATTCACCACTCTCTGGGAAAAGTAATTCCTCTTCATCTCTGTCCTAAATCTACTCCCCAGAATCTTGAGGCTATGTCCCTATTCCAGTCTGATGCGGGCACGTGGCCAAGTGGTTAAGGCGTTCGTCTAGTGATTTGAAGGTCACTAGTTCGAGCCTCAGCTGTGGCAGCGTGTTTGTGTCCTTGAGCAAGGCACTTGTTCACACACTGTGCGAGGAGTGGCGCCCCACACAGACTTCCAATCTGCGCCTTGTAAGGCATGAAAATGCCCGACACAGGCCTCTCATTGTCTGAGACGACGTTCCCTCCCTCCCCTCCCTAGTCTCACCTACCATTGGAAACAACTTTCCTGCCTCTATCTTATCTATCCCTTTCATAATTTTATATTTTTCTTTAAGATTTGCTAAGGCTACTGAGGAGAGTTTAAACTAGAATTGTTGGGGCGTGGGAACCAAACTGAAGAGACTGGGGAAGAGACGGTTGGCTCACAAATAGAGAAAGCTAGGAGACAGCGTGTGAGGGAGGAGAGCCAGGTGATAGAGAGGGGACGTGCTCAGACCGAAGGTTTGAGATGTGTCTGTTTTAACCCAAGGAGTGTTGTGAACAAAGCGGATGAGCTTAGAGCGTGGATCAGCACTTGGAGCTATGATGTGGTGGCCGTTACAGAGATTTGGATGGCTCAGGGACAGGAATGGTTACTTCAAGTGCCGGGTTTTAGATGTTTCAAAAAGGACAGGGAGGGAGGCAAAAGAGGTGGGGGCGTGGCACTGTTGATCAGAGATAGTGTCACGGCTGCAGAAAAGGTGGATGCCATGGAGGGATTGTCTATAGAGTCTCTGTGGGTGGAGATTAGGAACAGGAAGGGATCAATAACTTTACTGGGTGCTTTTAATAGGCTGCCTAATAGTAACAGGGATATCAAGGAGCAGATAGGGAGACAGATCCTGGAAAGGTGTAATAATAACAGCGTTGTCGTGATGGGTGATTTTAATTTCCCAAATATCGACTGGCATCTCCCTAGAGCAAGGGATTTAGATGGGGTGAAGTTTGTTAGGTGTGTTCAGGAAGGTTTCTTGACACAATATGTAGATAAGCCTACAAGAGGAGAGACTGTACTCGATTTGGTATTGGGAAATGAACCTGGTCAGGTGTCAGGTCTCTCAGTGGGAGAACGTTTTGGAGATAGTGATCATAATTCTATCTCCTTTACAATACCATTGGCGAGAGATAGGAACACACAAGTTAGAAAAGTGTTTAATTGGAGTAAGGGAAATTATGAGGCTATCAGGCAGGAACTTGGAAGCTTAAATTGGGAACAGATGTTCTCAGGGAAAGGTATGGAAGAAATGTGGCAAATGTTCAGGGGATATTTGTGTGGAGTTCTGCATAGGTACGTTCCAATGAGACAGGGAAGTTATGGTAGGGGACAGGAACCGTGGCATACAAAGGCTGTAGTAAATCTAGTCAAGAAGAAAAGCTCAGAAAGGTTCAGAGAGTTAGGTAATGTTAGAGATCTAGAAGATTATAAGGCTAACAGGAAGGAGCTTAAGAAGGAAATTAGGAGAGCCAAAAGGGGCAATAAGGCCTTGGTGAGCAGGATTAAGGAAGACCCCAAGGCCTTCTACAAGTATGTGAAGAGCAAGAGGATAAGACGTGAAAGAATAGGACCGATCAAGTGTGACAGTGGGAAAGTGTGTTTGGAACCGGAGGAAATAGCAGAGGTACTTAATGAATACTTTACTTCAGTATTCACTATGGAAAATGATCTTGGTGATTGTAGTGATGACTTGCAGCAGACTGAAAAGCTTGAGCACGTAGGTATTGAGAAAGAGGACGTGCTGGAGCTTTTGGAAAGCATCAAGTTGGATAAGTTGCCGGGACCGGATGAAATGTACCCCAGGCTACTGTGGGAGGTGATGAGAGGTTCCGGAGGATTGGAGGGTTGCGGATGTTGTTCCCTTATTCAAGAAAGGGAGTAAAGATAGCCCCGGAAATTATAGACCAGTGAGTCTTACTTCAGTGGCTGGGAAATTGATGGAGAAGATCCTGAGAAGCAGGATTTATGAACATTTGGAGAGGATTAAGAATAGTCAGCATGGCTTTGTCAAGGGCAGATCGTGCCTTACAAGCCTGATTGAATTTTTTGAGGATGTGACTAAACACATTGATGAAGGTAGAGCAGTAAATGTAGTGTATATGGATTTCAGCAAGGCATTTGATAAGGTACCCCATGCAAAGTTTATTGAGAAAGTACGGAGGCATGGGATCCAAGGGGATATTGCTTTGTGGATCCAGAACTGGCTTGCCTACAGAAAGCAAAGAGGGGTTGTAGAGGGGTCATATTCTGCATGAAGGTCAGTGACCAGTGGTGTGCCTCAGGGATCTGTTCTGGGATCCCTACTCTTCGTGATTTTTATAAATGACCTGGATGAGGAAGTGAAGGGATGGGTTAGTAAGTTTGCTGATGATACAAAGATTGGGGGTGTTGTGGATAGTGTGGAGGGCTGTCAGAGGTTACAGCGGGACATTGATAGGATGCAAAACTGGACTGAGAAGTGGCAGATGGAGTTCAACCCAGATAAGTGTGAAGTGGTTCATTTTGGTAAGTCAAATATGATGGCAGAATATAGTATTAATGGTAAGACTCTTGACAGTGTGGAGGATCAGAGGGATCTTGGGGTCCAAGTCCATAGGACGCTCAAAGCAGCTGCGCAGGTTGACTCTGTGGTTAAGAAGGCATACATAAGGTGTATGTGTGGGCATGTGGCCAAGTGGTTAAGGCATTGGACTAGCGACCTGAAGGTCGTGAGTTTGAGCCCCAGCCGAGGGAACATGTTGTGTCCTTCAGCATGGCACTTAATCACATATTGCTCTGCGACGACACTGGTGCCAAGCTGTATAGGTCCTAATGCCCTTCCCTTGGACAACATCGGTGTCGTGGAGAGGGGAGACTTGCAGCATGGGCAACTGCTGGTCTTCCATACAACCTTGCCCAGGGCTGCGCCCTGGAGAGTGAAGACTTTCCAGGCGTAGATCCATGGTCTCGCAGGACTAATGGATGCCTTTGCCCTTCATCAATCGTGGGATTGAGCTCAGGAGCCGAGAGGTAATGTTGCATCTATATAGGACCCTAGTCAGACCCCACTTGGAGTACTGTGCTCAGTTCTGGTCGCCTCACTACAGGAAGGATGTGGAAACCATAGAAAGGGTGCACAGGAGACTTACAAGGATGTTGCCTGGATTGAGGAGCATGCCTTATCAGAATAGGTTGAGTGAACTTGGTCTTTTCTCCCTGGAGAGTTGGAGGATGAGAGGTGACCTGATAGAGGTGTATAAGATGATGAGAGGCATTGATCGTGTGGATAGTCGGAGGCTTTTTCCCAGGGCTGAAATGGCTAGCACGAGGTGCTTTGGGAGTTTTAAGGTGCTTGGAAGTAGGCACAGAGGAGATGTCAGAGGTAAGTTTTTTTATGCAGAGAGTGGTGAGTGCGTGGAATGGGCTGCTGGCAAAGGTGGTGGAGGCGGTTAGGATAGAGTCTTTTAAGAGACTTTTGGATAGGTACATGGAGCTTAGAAAAATAGAGGGCTATGGGTAAGCCTGGTAATTTTTAAGGTCGGGACATGTTCGGCACAACTTTGTGGGCTGAAGGGCCTGTATTGTGCTACATACATCAAAGTTTCTGGTGAACACAGCAGGCCAGGCAGTATCTCTAGGAAGAGGTGCAGTCGACGTTTCAGGCCGAGACCCTTCGTCGATGCTGCCTGGCCTGCTGCGTTCACCGGCAACTTTGATGTGTGTTGCTTGAATTTCCAGCATCTGCAGAATTCCTGATGTTTGCGTCTTTAAATTCACTACTGTATTGTGCTGTAGGTTTTCTATGTTCTAAGATCTCTTCTCTCTTCGGAATTTTTTAAATCAACTTTATAAACCTTTCATTAAAGCACATCTCCACATCTCCAGGATCGGCTGTCACCTGGGGTAGAGACGAGACAGGACAGGCTCGCTAGAGTGGAAGGGAATGAAGGGGAAAGGGTTAGAGAGGCACAGGTTTTCTAAGGGGACAGATAGTAGAAACTTTTTCGCACCTCAGAGACCACAGGTTTGGGTGAAGAGGTTAAGGGGGATGTGAAGAATAATCTGCCCCTGAGTGGGTGGTGAAGACACAGACTTTCTGAAATGCTGAGAATTGCTGAAGTGCAAAACGCTACGGACTAAATACAATAAGACTATACAGATAGTTTGAGGTCGGAATGGACAGGATGGGCCGAGGCGCCTCTTTCTTTGCTCTATAACACGAATAACATAAAAGGGCCGTAAACTCGCAATGCCGACCTGTGCGGTAAGAGAGGCAGGGCTGGGGTCCTGTCGTAGCTGAAAGCCAGCAGCCAAAAGCCGATCCCACAGGCTACAGATATCGCCGCCCTAAGTAGGCCTCCAGTTACCGTAACCATGGCGATACATCGACGTGGCCGGCCCGGGACGGAACCTTGGCAGGGCGGAGCTGGCAGTCGGGGGGAAGACAGACGTGGTCGGAGCGGCGAGAGCGGCTGAGGTGAACGGTACGGAGCGGCGTCGGGACGGGGGTACAGGGCGGGTGGGGTGGGTACAGACCGGGACCGGGGGGGTCCGTGTGCGGGTACAGACCGAGACCGGGACCGGGGGCCGTGTGGGGGTACAGACCGGGACCGGGGGCCGTGTGGGGATGGTACAGACGGAGGGGGGCGTGGTGGTGGTACGACTAGATCCGGGACCGTTGGTCCGTGTGCGGGTACAGACCGGGACCGGAGGGGCCGTGTGCGGGTACAGACCGGGACCGGAGGGGCCGTGTGCGGGTACAGACCGGGACCGTGGGTCCGTGTGTGGGTACAGACCGGGACCGGAGGGGCCGTGTGCGGGTACAGACCGGGACCGTGGGTCCGTGTGTGGGTACAGACCGGGACCGGAGGGGCCGTGTGCGGGTACAGACCGGGACCGTGGGTCTGTGTGCGGGTACAGACCGGGACCGGAGGGGCCGTGTGCGGGTACAGACCGGGACCGTGGGTCCGTGTGTGGGTACAGACTGGGACCGTGGGTCCGTGTGCGGGTACAGACCGGGACCGGAGGGGCCGTGTGTGGGTACAGACCGGGACCGTGGGTCCGTGTGCGGGTACAGACCGGGACCGGAGGGGCCATGTGGGGATGGTACAGACGGAGGTGGGGTGGGGGCGTGGTGCTGTTACGACTAGATCCGGGACTGGCGGTGGGGCTGACGGAAGGGAGAGAGTGAGGTGGTGGTGGGGGGAATTCTACTACCAGGGCGGGCCATTGCCTTGTAAGTGTCCGGAGGGAGAGGTGAACGGGACGGAGGTGGGATACGAACGGATCATCGGGATCTCTGTTCCCCCATCTGAGATATTTATCTGGATCGCTGCGTACGCAGGACATTAGGGTTCCCAGATCCCCCCTATCCGGTCAACAATCTCTTTGCCCCCCCTACCATCAGACAGGAGGTACCGTAGCATTAGGACAAGGACTGTAGGTTAGGAAACAGCTTCTTCCTCTAGGCCGTAAGACTAAGTTCTCTGCCAACACCCCGGTCTCATCACCTTTGCGTCAGTAGTTTTATACTCTTAACTTTTTAACTTGCGTTGGGAATATACCTTATTATTAATTCATTTGTGGCAATATCACTTTGTGTTATGTGTGTGTGTGTGTGTTGTCTGTACCTTGGTCTGGAGGAACGTTATTTCATTGGTGGGTATACGTGTATACAGTTGAGTGACAATAAACTGAACTTGAACTAGGACTATGTCAGATGGTGAGGGGCTGGGGGAGAGGATGAGGTACAGGTTGGGGTGTGAGGGGGTCTAGGGTGAGGGGTGGTGAAGTATGGGCCGTGGGATTGTTGGGGAGATGGGTGTATGGGCTGGGGTCTGGGTGGTGGGGTATGGGAGAGTTCCAGTGAAGAGGGAATAGATGAGGAGAGCCTGACAGTAGGGGAGCCCAGGACTGAAAAGGAAAGGATGGTGTGAATAGGCAACAAGGAAGCCCAGTGTGGAGAAAAAGGTGTTGACTGATGTTGTTGAGGAAGCAATGAGTCTGCAGAAGGATTTGGGCAGATTAGGGAATGGGCAGATGGAATATAATATGAGGAAGTGTACACTCATACACTTTGGTAGAATGAATAAAGCCGTAGATTACTTTCAAAATGGGGAGCTAGTTCAAAAATTGGAGGTGCAAAGGGGCTTGGGAGTCTGGGTGCAGTATTCCCTAAAGTTGAGTTGGTAAGCAAAGAAGGCTGTTGCAAAGTTAGTATTAATCTCGAGAGGACTATAAAAGCAAAGATGTAGTGCTGAGGCCTTAAGGCATTGATCAGATCACATTGGGTAGTGAAACTGTGGAGTTCTTTACCACTGACAGCTGTGAAGGCCAAGTCATTGGGTATATTTAAAGTAGAGGTTAATAGTTAGAAGTAAGGGGTTTCAGAAGTGACAGGGAGAAGGCAGGTGAAGGGGTTGAATTTACATTTTCAAGGGATAATAAATCAGCCATGATGGAGCAGAATCGACGGGCTGAGCAGACTAATTCGGTTCCTTTGTCTTATAGTGAAAATGGTCCATTGTTGGACAGTCCTCTGGTGCTAATATATTGTTACGTACAGTAACCACCTTCTTCTTAAGCTCGTCACCCCTACTGGGGTGTAGGCTGCCAAAAGGAGCTCACCAGAGTCCTCTGCCCTGAGCTGAAGGTTGATTGGCTCTGTGGCTTCCATTTTCACCACACGACTTCATATATCTTCTAGACAAAGGTCCTTCCTCTGACAGAGATAAAGTTTTTGGAGCCTTTCTGTAGCTCCAGGCTTTTACGGGATGAGGCTGCTCACCCCATGACCAACTCTTCTCCTTTCGTAGCCGGGCTTGGGACTATCCATGGCTGAGTTACAGTAATCTTTTACATGGCACTATGTTTGTATTTTCTTTGTCTTATTTTCAGTCCATCTGCTCCTTAAATCCTCACAGCATTCTGTTAAGTTTCTTTTCCATAAAAAAGTTGACTCTGCTTATATATTTTTAAAATATCTTGATGATAGGTACTAGTGTTTTACCAATAGCAGATGGAAGGTGGACAGGTCTATCATTTCCTGTTTCCTGTCATAAGAAAATACACAAGAAGATAAGAAAGTGAAGCAGGTGTAAGCCATTAAATAAGATTATGTTTAATCATTTACTTTGGCCACACTTTCCAGAAATACCTTATCTTGATTCACAGGTCTTCTCAGTAACAGAGCTTATCTAGTTTACTTGAAGGAAATAATTCAAAGGTTCATCACACTCCAAATAATGAACCACCTACTCAAATACCTTCCCTGCCCTTTGTAAGAATTTAGTATGGATTGTGTAATTTGTCTTGCTGCAGCTTTTTTGGTGACCCCACCCACCATAGTTTTTTCCAATGGCTTTAGTTGATTTTAGGTTGCATGATTTAATGAAATCCAAGGATCCTGCTATGCCCGAGAGTCTGTTGGTCCATCAGTATGTTAAGGAAAATCATTGTGATATGTTCACCATTTTTACTGATCGAAATATAATTTTGCAGGGAATGTCAGAGTGTTTGTTTTAAATTACAGGTAACAGTAAAAAAACATCTTACTATTTATCATTGTATACTGCAGAACTGGTTGCCATTATTTTGGGCTTGCAGTGGGTGGAGGAAATCTGCCCTTGCAAAGTTATAATTTATTCAGATTCTTTTTCAGTTTTGATTAGTCTTAAAACAGGTCATTCTTGCAGCAGGTCAGATTTACTGCTGGAAGCTCTTCAAACTTTATTTCACATTCAAAGTATTAGTCTACATGTCTTCCTCTTCTGGGTCCCTGCACACAGTGGTGTGGAGGGGAATACGCGAGTTGATTGTTTGGTCAAAAAAACTGTTAAAAGTTCATCTGTGGATATAGACTTTGCACTTAGCAAATCCAAAGCTAAGGGGTTGGTGGGGCTCAGAATTAGGGGATTGTGGTAAGACTTGAGGGATAATGGGCATGAGGGGAGACCCCTTTAGAGAGTACTTAAAACTGCTGGATTGATGGGAGAAGGGGGAAGACGAGAAGGGGAGGAATTGTATTGACTCGACTTAGAATTGGGTAGGCTATGCTTAATCATTGTTGGAAAACCTCACTCTGTGGTGTGTCGGATTTGTTGTTATTATGAAACAGCTGAACACATTCTTTTACAATGTGAGGCACACAAGGTTGACAGAAAGCAAACGCAGGCTGCACTACCAGCTTTACAAACTTTACAAAGTTATGGAAGTGACTTTAATTCATAATATTGTCTTTCATTATTTAAAATCCATAGGGCTTTTTGGGGTAATTTAGCTTTCATTTGATTAAGATATAGTAAGGGTTTTATTTCCCAACTCTCTACATGACACTCCAATCCAGTTGGTGGCGGTAGTGCACCTTTAAGTTGGACTGCAACCACCATTATAAGTCAGAAGAAGAAGAATTTAAACACGAGGAATTCTGTAGATGCTGGAAATTCAAGCAACACACATAAAAGTTGCTGGTGAACGCAGCAGGACAGGCAGCATCTCTAGGAAGAGGTACAGTCGACGTTTCAGGCCGAGACCCTTCGTCAGGACTAACTGAAGGAAGAGCTAGTAAGAGATTTGAAAGTTGGAGGGGGAGGGGGAGATCCAAAATGATAGGAGAAGACAGGAGGGGGAGGGATGGAGCCAACAGCTGGGCAGGTGATTGGCAAAAGGGATACGAGAGGAGCATGGGACAGGAGGCCCAAGGAGAAGGAAAAGGGGGAGGGGGAAAAACCCAGGGGATGGGCAAGGGGTATAGTCAGAGGGACAGAGGGAGAAAAAGGAGAGTGAGAGAGAGAATGTGTGTATAAAAATAAATAACGGATGGAGTACGAGGGGGAGGTGGGGCATTAGCGGAAGTTAGAGAAGTCGATGTTCATGCCATCAGGTTGGAGGCTACCCAGACAGAATATAAGGTGTTGTTCCTCCAACCTGAGTGTGGCTTTATCTTTACAGTAGAGGAGGCCTTGGATAGACATATCAGAATGGGAATGGGATGTGGAATTAAAATGTGTGGCCACAGGGAGATCCTGCTTTCTCTGGCGGACAGAGCGTAGGTGTTCAGCAAAGCGGTCTCCCAGTCTGCATCGGGTCTCGCCAATATATAGAAGGCCACATCGGGAGCACCGGACGCAGTATATCACCCCAGCCGACTCACAGGTGAAGTGTTGCCTCACCTGGAAGGACTGTCTGGGGCCCTGAATGGTGGTAAGGGAGGAAGTGTAAGGGCATGTGTAGCACTTGTTCCGCTTACACGGATAAGTGCCAGGAGGGAGATCAGTGGGGAGGGATGGGGGGGGGACAAATGGACAAGGGAGTCGCGTAGGGAGCGATCCCTGCGGAATGCAGAGAGAGGGGGGGAGGGAAAGATGTGCTTAGTGGTGGGATCCCGTTAGAGGTGGCGGAAGTTACGGAGAATAATATGTTGGACCTTGAGGTTGGTGGGATGGTAGGTGAGGACCAGGGGAACCCTATTCCTAGTGGGGTGACGGGAGGATGGAGTGAGAGCAGATGTGCGTGAAATGGGGGAGATGTGTTTGAGAGCAGAGTTGATGGTGGAGGAAGGAAAGCCCCTTTCTTTAAAAAAGGAGGACATCTCCCTCGTCCTGGAATGAAAAGCCTCATCCTGAGAGCAGATGCGGCGGAGACGGAGGAATTGTGAGAAGGGGATGGCATTTTTGCAAGAGACAGGGTGAGAAGAGGAATAGTCCAGATAGCTGTGAGAGTCTGTAGGCTTATAGTAGACATCAGTAGATAAGCTGTCTCCAGAGATAGAGACAGAAAGATCCAGAAAGGGGAGGGAGGTGTCGGAAATGGACCAGGTAAACTTGAGGGCAGGGTGAAAGTTGGAGGCAAAGTTAATGAAGTCAACGAGTTCAGCATGCGTGCAGGAAGCAGCGCCAATGCAGTCGTCAATGTAGCGAAGGAAAAGTGGGGGACAAATACCAGAATAGGCACGGAACATAGATTGTTCCACAAAGCCAACAAAAAGGCAGGCATAGCTAGGACCCATACGGGTGCCCATAGCTACACCTTTAGTTTGGAGGAAGTGGGAGGAGCCAAAGGAGAAACTATTAAGAGTAAGGACTAATTCTGCTAAATGGAGCAGAGTGGTGGTAGAGGGGAACTGATTAGGTCTGGAAGAAGAATTTTGTATGTTTGTTTAAATTCCAGTGAGTAAAGGGCAAATGTATTTGATCTCTTCTCAGAACTTAAACCTTTTCTGGCCCAAATTTCAGAAATCAATCTGGTGAACTTTCACTACCCTATTTTTGTCACTACCTTATCCTAGGGTTCATGTTCAATTTTTTTTATTCTTAAATTTTAAATGGATTAAACAGATGATGTTGCTGAGTTGATGCCCTTCACCACTCTTTCAATGTATTAGCATGTTCAGGAAATGAAACAAAACAGTGTCATGTTACTGGCACTATTATTAAAAAAAAACAAACACTCCTATTAATAAGGGAAAGAGCAGCAATGACAATGACAAGTGACCATTGCAGGATGAGTGTGTCTTTGAGTGGGGAATGGGGTGTGGGTGAGGGGGCATCAGGGCATTCAGACAGGTCGTACATGTATGCTGGGTGACAAGAAGTCTTAACAGATCGAAAGATCAGACTTACAATATTCTTGGTAAATTTTCACTGCGTTTACCCCTTACTCAAATTCCTTTTGTGAACTTTCAGTGATTTGTGTACAAAGAAGCACTGGTCTCTCTGAAAACCAGCAGCTTTCAGTCTCTCTTTTCCAAAATGTCCTCCCATTTTTTCCCAGAATATATTTCTCTGCCAACCATCTCTGGTCACCTCACTATAGGAAGGATGTGGAAGCATTGGAAAGCGTACAGAGGAGATTTACCAGGATGCTGCCTGGTTTAGAAAGTATGCATTATGAGCAGGGATTAAGGGAGCTAGGGCTTTACTCTTTGGAGAGAAGGAGGATGAGAGGAGACATGATAGAGGTGTACAAGATAATAAGAGGAATAGATAGAGTGGATAGCCAGCGCCTCTTCCCCAGGGCACCACTGCTCAATACAGGAGGACATGGCTTCAAGGTAAGGGGTGGGAAGTTCAAGGGGGATATTAGAGGAAGGTTTTTTACTCAGAGAGTGGTTGGTGCGTGGAATGCAGTGCCTGAGTCAATGGTGGAGGCAGATACACTAGTGAAGTTTCAGAGACTACTAGACAGATATATGGAGAAATCTAAGGTGGGAGCTTATATGGGAGGCAGGGTTTGAAGGTTGGCACAACATTGTGGGCCGAAGGGCCTGTACTGCGCTATACTATTCTATGTTCTATGTATCATCTGTAATTTTGATTCTTTCATCCAAATCATTGGTATAGGATGCAAACAGCTGGGGCCCCAGCACAATCCCTGCTGAACCCCTTTCAAGATGACCAGTTTATTTTTACTTTCTTTTTCTGACCATTGGCTGATTATTAGTCAATGCCAGTGTATTTACCCATTCTTGTGCTCTTATTTTGTTTAATTATTTACTTGTATTTGTTACGTCTACGGTAATATGGTTAGCGGAGCATTATGTGACACCAGCTGTAAGGTCCGAGTTCGGTTCCCACCGCTGTCTATAATGGGATTGTCTGTTCTCACCGTGACTATGTGGGTTTCCTCCCACATGTCAAAGACATGCGGTTAGTGTTAGTGAGTTGTGGGCATGTTCTGTTGGTGACAGAAGTGACATACAGTTAGTGTTAGTTGTGGGAATGCTCTGCTGGTGACAGAAGTGACACATGGTTAGTGTTAGTGAGTTATGGGCATGTTCTGCTGGTGACAGGTGACAAATGGTTAGTGTTAGTGAATTGTGGGCATGTTCTGTTGGTGATATTTGTGGACTGCCCAGCATAATCCCCACTGATTTGATTTGACGTAAACCACACATCTTAGTATGTTTTGATGTACGTGTAATAAATAAAGTTAGTCGTTTAAATATAGTGATGGCCTCGAGTTCACCATCAAGTATTTTTCTCGTTATAACTCAAGAATAACATGGGATGGTGGTAGAGGCAGATGCGTTAGGGACAGTTAAGAATCTCTTAGATAGGCACATGGATGGTAGAAAAATGGAAGGCTATATAGGAAGGAAGCTTTGTTTTTTAAAAGAGTAGGTTAAAAGGTCAGCACAAGATTGTGGGCTGAAGGGCCTGTATTATGCTGTAATTTCCTATGTTCAATACATATGATATGATAGACCTCACAATCTACTTTGCTATGGCTTTGCACCTTATTGTCTACCTGCACGACATTTTCTCTGTAACCAGAACACTTTATTCTCTGTTCTGTTATTCTTTTCGAACTGTTGTCACGAAATGATCTTCAAGGTTGGCATGAAAGGAAAGATTTTTTGCTGTACCTTGGTACATGTGATAATTGTAAAATAATTTGCCAATGGCCTGCTCTTGCCTTGACCTTAGCATTGGGCAGCCTTGCTGCTATCATGGATCATTGCCTCTCCAAACCAAGCTGTTCATTGCTAAGTTCATGTCCAGACTCAAAACAGAAGCAGGAAATTTTGAGAGTGGAGGGTTTGGATGTTCCTGTCAGAATAAGAGGCAAGGATAACAAGTTTAGGGAACTTTGGCTTTTGATATTAAAGTCCTGGTTAAGAGAAAAAAGGAGGAGGTGCGTAGTATGTGTAGGCAAGTAGGAACAAATGAGGTGCTTGAGGTGCATAAGAAATGCAAGAAGGAAATCATGAGAGCTAAGAGAAGACATGAGGTTGCTCTAGCAGACAAAGTGAAGGAGAATCCTAAGGCCTTCTACAGATATACTAAGAGTACAAGGATGGCAAGGGACAAAATTGGTCGTCTAGAAAATCAGCCGAAAGAGATGGGAGGCATGGTAAATGGGTTTTTTGGCATCTGTATTTACTCTGGAGATGGGTACAGAGTCTATATATGTGAGGCAATGCAGCAGTGTGGTCATGGACCCCATACAGAATACAGAGGAAGAGGTGTTTGCTGTCTTGAGGCACATTAGAGGATATAAATCCGCAGGGCCTAATGATGTGTTTTCTCAAACCCGTGGGAGGCGAGTGCAGAAATTGTAGGGGCCCTGCCAGAAATATTTAAATCATCCCCAGCCACGGGTGAGGTGCTGACAGATTGGAGGGCTGCTAATATTGTTCCGCCGTTTAAGAAGGATTCTCAGAAAAGGCCAGGAAATTATAGGCAGGTGAGCCTAACATCAGTCAAGGGAATGTTATTGAAGTATTTGAGAGACTGGTTAAATAATTATTTAGATAGACAGGTACTGATGAGGCTTTGTGTGTGGTAGGTTGTGTCTAAATAGTTTTTTGAGAAAGTTACTGGGAACGTTGACGAAGGCAAGGCAGTGGATGTTGTCTACGTGGACTCAAGCAAGGCCTTTGCAAAGTCCCATATGTGAGGTTGGTCTAGAAAGTTCAGTTCTTGGCATTCAAGCTGAGGTTGTAAATTGGACTGGACAACTAGAAGAAGCCAGGAGCGGTAGTAGAGGGCAGCCCATGATTGAATGGTGGAGCAGACTTGATTGGCTGAATGGCCTACTTCTGCTCCTATATCTTATGGTCTTAATGTTTACAATAAGGTCACCTTTCATTCTTGTAAAATTCAAAGAGTACAGGTCCAGCTTCTTTAGATGTTTGTGATAATGCAGCCATCTTAACTCAGGAGAAGTCTGGTGAACCAGTTTGGACTGCATCTATTGCCAGTATGTCTTTCTGTAAATGGAAAGGATTAACACTGCGCAGTACTCCAGGTGGGGTCCCGTCAATATCGTGTGTGATTGTAAAAATACTTCCCTTTTTCTGCATTCCAACCACCCTTGCAATAATGTCCAATTACTATTTGTCTTTTAAAGAACTTGTACCTACCTAATGACCTGTTGTCGTTCTCCTAGATCCCTTTGTATTCCACTTGTTTGCACAGCTGTTACACTATACTGACTCTAGCATTCCAAACTACTTCATTTTCTCAATTCCTATTACAGTAGATTCCTGCTAATTTGGCCGTTGGTTAGTTGGACAGCTATTTATTTCGGACAACTCTTAAAGAACAAAAACTAAATTGAGAAAATAGTCATGGTTCCCTTTATTTATTTGGGACACTGTGCTGCCTAATTCGGACAGGGGACTGTTGCCGAACAGTTTCTAACTAGAGTCACTCATGTGCACTTGTGTGGCCATTAGATACTACGCTGTGCTTAGAGCTATCAGTTGTTAAATAACATCAGCTGCATGTATCCATGTTCAAAAAATAGTGATTTTTGTCAGTGACAGTTGGCAAGAAATCAGCAGTAAGATAATTCAGAACATTGGCGATGCAAGAAATGGCCAGAAGTGAAAATGAAACAATAGATACCCAATAGTAACAGAGACATCGAGGAGCAGATAGGGAGGCATATTCTGGAATGACGCAATAATAGGTTTGTTGTGATGGATGATCTTAACTTTCCGAATATTGACTGGCATCTCCTTAGGGCAAGGGGTTTAGATGGGGTGGAGTTTGTTAGGTCTGTTTAGGAAGATTTCCATCTATAAATTTGCTGACGATACAACCAATGTTGGTAGAATCTCAGGGATGATAGGGCAAACAGGAGTGGAGTGATGCTTCAGCACAAACCTGGCACTCAACATCAGTAAGATGAAAGAGCTGATTGTGGACTTCAGGAAGAGTAAGACGAAGGGACACATACCAATCCTCATAGAGGGACCAGAAGTGGAGAGAGTGAGCAGTTTCAAGTTCCTGGATGTCAAGATCTCTGAGGACCTAACCTGGTCCCAACATGTGGATGTAGTTATAAAGAAGGCAAGACAGTGACTATACTTCATTAGCAGTTTGAAGAGATTTGGCATGTCAACAAATACACTGAAAAACTTCTATAGTTGTATCATGGAGAGCATTCTGACAGGCTGCATCACTGTCTGGTATGAAGGAGCTATCACACAGGCTGAAAGAAGCTGCAGAAGGTTGTAAATCTAGTCATCTCCATCTTGGGTACTAGCCTACAAAGTACCCAGGACATCTTTAGGGAGCGGTGTCTCAGAAAGGCAGCGTCCATTATTAGAGACCTCCAGCACCCAGGACATGCCCTCTTCTCATTGTTACCATCAGGTAGGAGGTACAGAAGCCTGAAGGCACACACTCAGCAATTCAGGAACAGCTTCTTCCCCTCTGCCATCTGATTCCTAAATGGACATTGAACCCTTGGACACTACCTCACTTTTTTTTAATATACGGTATTTCTGTTTTTGCACTTTTTTTTTATCTGTTCAATATATGTAATTGATTTACTTTTTAAAAATTTTATTTGTTATTTTTTTCTCTGCTAGATTATGTATTGCTTTGAACTGCTGCTGCTAAGTTAACAAATTTCAGGTCACATGCTGGTGATAATAAACCTGATTCTGATGCAATAAGTACAAATAAGTACAATATAAATATATGTATTTCTTGAGATAAGTATAGCACTGTCTATTTTTGCTTCTGTTTAGCTTATCAACACTTTTGAAATTAGTCAGACCTTATGGCTCTTCTGGAGAGGGTGAGGGCTATCTTCGGGAAAACACACAGTCCTGATATTCTTCTCTCGCCCTCTTCCCGTCCCCTGCTTTCTCGACTCTCTCACTATTTCCCAAGCAGAGCGGGATAGCTGCTCAGCCAAGCTTTCCCTCTGTTTGATCACGCTGACGGACAACCCTCTGTCCTTCATGTCTGTAGTCGTCTCTTCCACTGTCTGATACAGTTGCGTCCTGTCTTCATAAAACATTCGCAGTTTAAGCACATCCTCTTGCTTATATCTACATGCTCAAGCTTTTCAGTCCACTGTAAGTCATCCCTACGATCGCCAAGATCCTTTTCCATAGTGAATACTGAAACAAAGTATTCATTAAGTACCTCTGCTATCTCCTCCGGTTCCATACACACTTTTCCACTGTCACACTTGATTGGTCCTATTCTCTCACGTCTTATCCTCTTGCTCTTCAGATACTTGTAGAATGGCTTGGGGTTCTGTCTGCCAAGGCCTTCTCATGGCCCCTTCTGGCTCTCCTAAGTTCATTCTTAAACTCCTTCCTGCTAGCTTTATAATCTTCTAGATCTCTATCATTACCTAGTTTTTTGAACCTTTCATAAGCTCTTCTTCCTGACGAGATTTACAACAGCCTTTGTAAACCATGGTTCCTGTACCTTACCTTCTTTCCCTGTCTCAGAACTCCACGCAAATATCCTCTGAACATTTGCCACATTTCTTCCATACGTTTCCCTGAGAACATCTGTTCCCAATGTTTGCTTCAAAGTTCCTGCCTGATAGCTTCATATTTGCCCTTTCTCTAATTAAACGCTTTCCTAACTTGTCTGTTCCTATCCCTCTCCAATATTATAGTAAAGGAGATAGAATTGTGAAATTGTAGACCAGTGAGACTTTCTTCAGTGGAAGGAAATTGTTGGAGAAGTCCTGAGAAGCTGGATTTATGAGCATTTGGAGAGACATAATCTGATTAGGAATAGTCATCATGGCTTTGTCAAAGGCAGGTCATGTCGTACAAGCCTGATTGAATTCTTTGAGGATGTACTAAACACATTGAAAAGGTAGAACAATGAATGTAGTGTATATGGATTTCAGGAAAGCATTTGATAAGGTTCCCCATACAAGGCTTCTTCAGAAAGTAGGGAGGCATGGGATCCAAGGAGACCTTTTTTTTTGGTGGATCCAGAATTGGTTTGCCCACAGAAAGCAAAGAGTGGTTGTAGATAGTTTGTATTTTGCATGGAGGATGATGACCAGTGGTGTTCCACAGGGATCTGTTTTGGGGCTCCTCCTCTTTGTCATTTTTATGTGACCTGGATGAGGAAGTAGAAGGGTGGGTAGAAAGTTTGTTGATGATACAAAGGTTGGGGGTGTTGTGGATAGTCTGGAGGGCTGTCAGAGGTTACAGTGGGACATTGATAGGATGCAAAACTGGGCTGAGAAGTGGCATATGGAGTTCAACCCAGATAAATATGAAGTGGTTCATTTTGGTAAGTCAAATTTGAAGAAAGAATATAATAATGGTAAGACTCTTGGCAGTGTGGAGGATCAGAGAGATCTTGGGGTCCGTGTCAATAGGACACTCAAAGCTGTTATGCAGGTTGACAGTTTGTTGACCGTCATCAATTGTGGCATTGAGTTCAAGCGCCCAAAGATAATGTTACAGCTGTATCAGACTTTAGTTAGACCCCAATTGGAGTACTGTGTTCAGTTCTGCTCACTTCATTACAGGGAGGATGAGGATACTATAGAAAGGGTGCAGAGGTGATTTACAAGGATGTTGCCTGGATTAGAGAGCATGCCTTATGAGAATAGGTTGAGTGAACTTGGCCTTTTCTCCTTGGAGCGATGGAGGATGAGAAATGACTTGATAAAGGTGTATAAGATGATGAGAGTCATTGATTGTGTGGATAACCAGAGGCTTTTTCCCAGGGCTGAAGTGGCTAACATGAAGGGGCATAGTTTTAAGGTGTTTGGAAGTAGGTACAGGGGGATGTTGGGGGTAAGCCTTTCACACAGAGTGGTAAGTGCGTGGAATGCACTGCCAGTGACGCTAGTGGAGGTGGATACAATAGGGTCTTTTAAGGGACTCTTAAATAGGTACATGGAGCTTAGAAAAATAGAGGGCTATTAGTAGGGAAATTCTAGGCAGTTTCTAGAGTAGGTTACATGGTCTCGCAACACTGTGGGCCAAAGAGCCTGTAATGTGCTGTCGCTTTCTCTGTTCGTTACTTCAACAAGTTGGGAGTTATGTAGGCATTGACAATCATCTTGAATGTTACAATGAAAATCAAGATTTCGAGGATGCAATTGTCTCTAAGGAACTGTATGAAGGCAGTCCATTATCTGCACCAGGTGTATGCACTGATATGTTCACAGTCAATCACAGCAAATGAATTCCTCCATCGATATCTATTAGGAATTAATACACTGTTTTACAGTACTTTAGGGGTATTGGCAGTTTTCTAATTTGTTCTTTATTTCATTTAAGTACATAATTTGTTACTCAATTAAATGGCAGTTTGTCTTTTTTTATACCTTTTAACTGTTTCCATGAAACCACTAATTGGGGAAGCCGCTGAACTGGGCCAAAATGTATTGGTCCTGATGTGTCCCAATTAACCGGAACCAATTGTTTTGTAAATTCAGTCAGTTTAAGAGGATCATTCATTAATGATGACTCATCATACATAATTTTGATTGTTTTTCTTTGTCTATCTTACTTGTATCTGTTGTGATCTTGTACAATACATGAAATATGCCTTTTAATCTCCTTTACTTCCAGAACTTTTCCAGCTTATCTAACCTAGCAGCTAAAATTCCTAATTCCTGGAACCATTCCAGCAACTGTGTCTGAACCCTTGAACCTGTACTGAAGTACAGTGATCAACTCTTAACACAATATTTCCAGTTGAAATATTAACTAGAGCTTCATGAAAAGTTTGCAAATCTCCTCTACAGCCGTACGCATCTGTACTATTTCCCGACATCTGTGCTCATTACCTCTGTCTATGAAGAACAAGGTTGCGTTCCTTTTCTACTGTGCCTACACCCTCATTACGCCCTGTAGCTTCAAAGATGAACTCCCAGCTCCCTTTGTTCAATTCAAGTTAAGATTGTTTAATGTCATTTCCAGTACAGTACACAGGCATAGAGGAGAGGGAAATAACTGTCACTCCAGATCTAGTGTAGCACAGAAAACACCTCCATTTTATTTTACTGCAATACAGCCCTTCCAGACCTTTGTGCCGTGACGTCTGATTTAACCTTGGGCTAATTAGGGGACAATTTATAATGACTGATTAGTCAACCAACCGGTGCAGCTTCGGAATGTGGGAGGAAACCAGAGCACCTGGAGGAAGCCTGCCCGAACACAGAGAGAACGTACAAATTCTCACAGGCAGTGATGGGAATTGAACCTGGGTTAGATAAAGAACACAATAATTAAAACTTAATAAATATTAATACATAAGATAACTTATTTAGAATTAGGTTTAATATCACTGGCATACAGTATGTCATGAAATTTGTTGTTTTGCAGCTTTGGTGCATTACAATACATAATAAAAACTATAAATTAAAATAAGCATATATAAAAAATAACGAGTGCAAAAAGAGAGGAAAGATAGTGAGGTAGTGTTCATGGGTTCATTGTCCATTCAGAAATCTGATGGCAGAGGGAAAGAAACTGTTCCTGAAATGTTGAGTGTCTGTCCTCAGGCTCCTGTGCTTCTTTCTTCATTTTAGCAATGAGAAAGAGAGCGTGCAATGGGTAATGGGGGTCCTTGTGTACGTTGATTGTATGTCCATAAAGTGGACCAGGCACAGGAGTGTCTGTACATAGGGTGACTCTGATAGGAATGATAAGGTAGTGGTGGTTGGGGTGTGGAGGGATGGGTTAGTGGGTGGAGGTGTTGATCAGCCTTACTGCTTGGGGAAAGTAACTGTTTTTGAGTCTGGTGGTCCTGGCGTGGATGCTACGTAGCCTCCTCCCTGATGGGAGTGGGACTAACAATCCATCAGTAGGAAGTGTTCATGGTTCCTGAGCACATTTCAAACAGCATTATTAAATCTATATTACTCACCAGGTTCTTCTGCCATAATGAATTGGGCAACATTTCTCTGCATTAAATTGCATTATGTCTGTCATTCTGATACCTAATCTGTGTTCTGTTGTAGTTGACTGGCATCATCCTTCTTGTTTTCCACATCCTGGAGTCTGATGTTATTAGTACGTTTTGGCAATTCTACGCTGTATTCGTAGAGCAATATCTGAAAATCATTGGTGCTAGCAATCATCTTTGGATAGCACCCTTATCTAAGATCCATCAACTCGAAGCCAGTTTTTAAATATAATTTAAATTTTTTTTTGCTCAGCATAACAAAACTTTCAATTTCCAGATACACTTACATTTACATTTCTTCACCTCACAGATTTCAGGCATCAGAACACTTCCATCAAAATATAGACATCACCACAACATCCTATACAAAAGCCCTTATTATTATAGCAGACAGGTTTGCATCTACATACTGCAGAAAAGGTTGCCATGTTTTATGAAAAATATTTGTTTTTGAGTGTACCATACATGTCAAAAAGTCCAAAGGAATGTATTCCATGATTAATTTACACCAACCAAAAAGTCTGGAGGCCTTATCGGATATCCAACAAAGTAAAATGTTCTTCCTCGCACAAAAAGTCAGGATGTTAAAAAGTTTTTTTCTGATGTGCATTAATAATACGACTGCTGGGTCGGCCTAAGAGAAAAGACAGTGGATCCAGTTCAAACTCCATCTTCAGAATCTTTTTCATTTCACCCAAAATATCACTCCAGTATGCCTGAAGTTTGGGACAAGTCCAAAGCAGTTCTGGTATTTACTTTACATTTAGAGCACATTGGAGAAACCCCCCGTCTTAAATTTCGAGAGACGATCTGGAGTCAGATGGGCTCCATGCAGAATTTTGAGTTGCAATACTTTAGTTCTATTACAAACTGAAATCATCTTTGCATTATCACAGATGTCTTCCCATGTTTCAGCTGTAATTTCTGCTCCCAGCTCTTCCTCCCAGACCCTTCCCAGCTGCTCAGCCTCTCCACAGGAACATTCCCTCAGGATGCTGTAAAAAGTACTAATGGAGACTTCTCTCCTAGAATGAAACACCCTCTTTTCTATGTCAGAACTATAGAAATCAGTTTTCTGTATATTATCTGAAAGAAATGAAAAAGATCTTTGTTGGGTATGTTAAATTTCTGTACTGTTTGACTAAAAGACGTCATCGTTCCTTCATGAAACAAATCTCCGAGATGGGAAATACCCTTAGAAATCCAAAGTTTAAATCCAGAATCCATTATGCCAGGCTGAAAATCTGGACTGCCGGTTATTGGAGTGAAGGGTGATGGTTTTGCTGCATTGCCCTCAATTTGTCGCACTGCCCTCCAAACCCTGACTGTATCGTTACCGGATTGCGACAATATTCCTTAACTAGTTTCATCTTATTGAGGAAAAGCAAATTAATAAGAGGGCATTTTGCTTGTGAAGCTTCAATGTCTAGCCAAACTGAGGAGGGGTCCCTGCAAACCCAGTCAAGCACATAAGATAAAAAGGAACTTAATTGATATTTTTTGATGTCTGGAAAATCCAGATCCCCTCGACTACTGGGAGCTGTAACTTGGACATTTTATACAGGGTCTTTTTTTGTTCCAGATGAAAAAACAAACCAGCCATCTATTTTTTTTAAGTGTTTGTTGGGTGAAAATGACTGGAATCATTCGTATTGGGTAGAGCAGACGAGGAAGAATGTTCATTTTGAGCAAGGGTATTCGGCCAAGCCAAGAAATGGGAGGAGTGCTCCATCGCTCAAGATCCTGTTTGATTTTGTCAAATAACTGTGTAAAGTTAGCTTCGAACAGTTGATCAAACATGGGTGTGATAAATATGCCTAAGTAAACAAAACCTGTCTGTGACCATTTGAAGGGGAAAACACCCTGAGCGTCAGGTACCTGCTGCAGATTCCCCAGAGGCATAGCCTCTGACTTAGTAAAGTTGATTTTATAACCTGAAAAGGCGCTAAATGAATTGGTGCATTGTATAAGGTGCTGCACTGATATAGCAGTGCTTGATAAGAAAATTAGAACGTCATCCGCATACAATGTAATTTCATGTGACTTTAGTCCTATGTCTGGAGCAGATACTTTGGGGTCTCGCTGAACAGCCTCAGCCAATGGCTCAGTCACTAGTGTGAAAAGTCGTGGTGATAAAGGGCAGCCCTGCCGACTGCCCCTCAGAATTCTAAAATTATCCAACCTAATACCATTAGTGAGAATCGCAGCCAAAGGGTCGTTGTAAAAAAAACCTTCACCCACTTAATAAAGTTAAGTCTTTAGGGGCTTCCTGAAGATGATTTCAGTTAGTGACAATCCAGTTTTTTTCTCGGGGGGTGACCCTCATATGCAATAATGCTAATGGCAATATCTTTAACTAATTAAGGCTGCGAGTTTTGCCAATTTGGTTTTTAACATACCATTTGCCCTCTCCACTATACCTGCAGCCTGGGGGTGGTGGTGGTGGTGGGGAAATGTCGACTCAGACCATGAGAGGTCTGCGTCGGGCATTTTCATGCCTTATAAGGCACAGATTGGAAGTCTGTGTGGGGCGCCACTCCTCGCACAGACACTAGAGCAATGTGTGGTTAAGTGCCTTGCTCAAGGGCACAAACATGCTGCCACAGCTGAGGTTCGAACTAGCAACCTTCAGATCACTAGATGAACGCCTTAACCACTTGGCATGATTACCATTTGGCATGCCCAACACAGGTGGTGAGAGCAATGGAATTGTTATTGAATGGATAAGGCATTGCATATTTCCTCATTTAATTTTTGCTGCAAAGTGGGGACCGTTATCTGAGCTCCATGTTTCTGGTAGCCCATACTGGGGGATTACTTCTTGCCAGAGTATTTTAGCTGCTGTCAGGGCTGTATTATTTGTGGCAGGGATTGCCTCGATCCATCTACTAAACATGTCTATGATCACTAAGCAATATTTGTAACATTGTACTGCAGGTAGTTCAATAAAATCAATTTGCAAACATGAAAAGGGGCCTCCAGGTAAGGGAGTAGCGCCTGACACACATGATGTCCCCTTTCCCACGTTATTCTTACAGCACATTAAACATGCTTTTGCCCCTTTCCCACGTTATTCTTACAGCACATTAAACATGCTTTTGCCCCTTTCCCACGTTATTCTTACAGCATATTAAACATGCTTTTGCCCTCTTTGCTGCCATTAATTTCGGATGCCACCATGTTTGCAGTAAACTGTTCACCCTTCCCTCCTTTCTGAGGTGAGTACAACTATGAACATAATCAAGGAGGATTGGTAGAAATTGGGTCAGGACGCAGACCTGTCCCGCAGGGGTGTACCAGAGACCCGTCTGTGACCACAGTCTGCGCTGCTCCTCAGGGGTGTCCCCCTGGAGCGTACGGAAGGCTTGCACGTCTGGCATACCCGTGCTGTCTGAGAGGCGCAGGGGGTTTTGGTGGGGCACCGATGGGACTATAATTTCGAGTGTCTGGGCTGTGGCTTTGGCAGCCTCATCGGCCATGGCATTACGGGTGGAGATTTTATCAGTCTGGTGGGTATGAGCAGAGCACTTGATAATGGCCAATGTTTTTGGAAGTTGCAAGGCAGTGCGGAGATTCTGTACAAACGTAGCATTGCTAATAGAATGTCCTGAGGAAGTGAGGAAACCCCAACACTTCCAAAGCGCTCCGTAGTCATAAGCTACCCCGAAGGTGTATCGAGAATCAGTGTAGATTTTGCATGTTTGAGAAAGTAAGGAGGTAAGGGAAATTGCTTTGTGGATCCAGAACTGAAGGCAAAGTGTGGTTGTAGACAAGTCATATTCTACATGGAGGCCAGTGACCAGTGGTGTGCCTCAGGAATCTGTTCTGGGACCCCTACTCTTTGTGATTTTTTTATAAGTGACTTGGATGAAGAAGTGGAGGGATGGGTTAGTAAATTTGCTGATGACACAAACATTGAGGGTGTTGTGGATAGTGTGGAGGGCTGTCAGAGGTTACAGCGGGACATTGATAGGATGGAAAACTGGGCTGAGAAATGGCAGATGGAGTTCAACCCAGATAAGTGTGAGGTGGTTCATTTTGGTAGGTCAAATATGATGACAGAATATAGTATTAACGGTAAGACTGTTGGGAGTGTGGAGGATCAGAGGGATCTTGGGGTCCGAGTCCATAGGACACTCAAAGCTGCTGCACAGGTTGTCTCTGTGGTAAAGAAAGCGTATGGTGTATTGGCCTTCATCAATTGTGGGATTGAGTTTAGGAGCCGAGAGGTAATGTTGCAGCTATATAGGACCCTGGTCAAACCCCACTTGGAGTACTGTGCTCAGTTCTGGTCACCTCACTACAGGAAGGATGTGGAAAGCGTAGAAAGGATGCAGAAGAGATTTACAAGGATGTTGCCTGGATTCGGGAGCATGCCTTATGAGAAAAGGTTGAGTGAACTCGGCCTTTTCTCCTTGGAGCAACAGAGGATGAGAGGTGACTTGATAGAGGTGTATAAGATGATGAGAGGCATTGATTGTGTGGATAGTGAGAGGCTTTTTCCCAGGGCTGAAGTGGCTAGCACGAGAGGACACAGTTTTAAGGTGCTTGGAGGTAGGTACAGAGGAGATGTCAGGGGTAAGTTTTTTATGCAGAGAATGGTGAGTGCGTGGAATGGGCTGCCAGCGACAGTGGTGGAGATGGATACGATAGGGTCTTTTAAGAGACTCCTGGACAGGTACAAGGAGCTCAGAAAAATAGAGATATATAGGTAACCCTAAGTAATTTCTAAGGTAGGGATATGTTCAGCACAGCTTTGTGGGCCGAAGGGCCTGTATTATGCTGTGGATTTTTCATGTTTCTATGTTTGTTGGTAGCGAGGAGGCGGGCACGAGTGAGAGCAAATAATTCAGCTTTTTGTGCTGACACGGCTGGTTGAAAGGCTGCCTGCTCGAGCACCATGTCATCTGTGACTACAGCATATCCAGAACATCTCTGGCCTTGAGGACCCATTGACATACAAGGTTATGTTGGGGTCCTGTAGGGGTTGATCTGTGAGGTCCTCGTGGGTTGTAGTGAGGAGTTGATTTCGCAGCACACAATCGTGTTCAGAATTGTTTGCAACCTGAGGTGGCGACGTTAGGAAAATGCCCGGGTTTAAAGTGGAGCAGTGAGAAAATGTCAGCAGTGGGTTGCTCAGTAAGGCTGTCTCACAGCGATTTTGTCGTGCCTGAGGGAGGTACTGTGTCTGTCGGGAGATCATAAGCTCCACCACCAAGTGGGAGGAGAGCACATTTACAGGCTGATGTAAGGTAATATTAGAAGCTGCAGTTACCAGGGTATATACTGCCTTCCCTGAAACTGCACCCATTGGGGCTGTTGGTATGTTTGTTCAGACCCCTGGAACCCCGAGAGGGCAGTGGTGGCCCCGGAAAGCCGGAGTCCATGTTCCGACACTATCTCATGATCGAGCGTGGAAGTGGTTGCCCCTGTATCAATCATAAACAGAAGTTGAATTCCAGCTTCTTGAAGGATTATGTTGGGTTCTTCTTGCGGGTCGCTACTTACAACGGGTAACGTTTTCGAGGGTCAGTTAGCAAAACGATCGTTCATGGAGAATGGGGTGACTGCCCGGTTTGGTCTTGGGCGTCTTTGCTGTCCCCAGGGGCATTTGGGTCATTAAACGGAGGGTAAGGCCGGTTGGGGAATTGATCCCCATCCCGGTCTCCCGGTTCTGGCATATGGTCACCATGCCAGCTGTAGGTGTCCCTCACCCCGCTGGACAAATTCACGCTCAACTGCAACTCCCTTTAAGGCGGGTCTGGACTCTGTGCTGGGATCCCAGTAGTAAGCTGCAGCCTGCCGCATCCGATTATGGTCATTATCTGGCCAGTCCATATTGTTGGTCTTAATCATCGTGGCTAACTTAAAACTGGAGCAGCAGTGTATTAAATTGAGGGGGAGTATTCCCATTATTGAAGATCTGGTCCCCCGCGTAACACTCGTAGTATGATACAAAGCACTCCCAGTAATCCAACCCTGATTCCCTGGGTTTCGGCTTACATTCTAGTACCTTGGTGATGTTAACAGGCTGTTGGAGTGCCCTTTCCAAGCCCTGAATTATCCGGTTGGTCTGATCCTCATCGCTTGGCACTTGGCACCCAGAGTAGATGTGGAAAGGATGTTTCCCATGGTGGGAGAGTCTAGGACAAGAGGACACAGCCTCAGGATAGAGGGGTGCCCTTTCAAAACAGAGATGCAGAGAAATTTCTTTGGCCAAAGGTTGGTGAATTTGTTGCCACTTGCAGCTGTGGAGGCCAGATCATTGGGTATACTTAAGGCAGAGATTGATAGGTTCTTGACTGGACACGGCATCAAAGGTTACGGGGGTGAAGGCTGAGAAGTAAGGTTGAAGAGAAGAAAAAAAAATTAGCCATGATTGAATGGCAGAGCAGACTCGATGGGCCAGATGGCCTAATTCTGCTCCTCTGTCTTATGGTCTTGTGGCCTAAATCAGCCATGATGGAATGACAGAGCAGAGTTGATGGGTTGAATGGCTGAATTCTGTTCCATTGTCTTGTGATCAAATTGTGAGGGGTATAGATAGGGTAAATGCAAGCAGGGTTTTCAACTGAAGTTATGTGAGAGTAGAATTAGAGGTCATGGATTAGGGGTGAAAGGTGGAATGTTTAAGAGGAACATGAAGGGGAGCTGCTTCATTTAGAGGGTGGTGAGAGTGTGGAACGAGCTGCCAGCGGATGTTTTTGTTTGATTTCAACATTGAAGAGAAATTTGGATAGGTACATGGATGGGAGAAGTATGGGGGGCTATGGTCTGGTGCAGGTCAAGGGAATTGGGTAGATGATCAGTTTGGACTGGATGGAAGGTCCTGTTTCTGTGCTGTCAAGGTCTTTTGTTAACCAGCCTTTTATGTGACTCTTTGTTAATACCTTCCTGAAATCCATATGGAGATCATTGCATTTCCTGCAATCTCATAGACATAAGAGATTCGGCCGATGCTGGAAGTCTTGAACAACACACAAAATCCTGGAGGAACTCAGCAGGTCAAGCGCCATCTATGGAGAGGAATAAACAGTCGATATTTTGGTCTGAGACCCTTCATGAGCCCTAGAAAGGAATGGGGGCAGAAGCCTAAGTAAAAATGTGAGGGGACAGAGAGGAGATGAATAAAATGAGAAGACTTTGATATAGAGTAAGGGGAAGAGATTAGAGGAGATGCGAAGGGGACCTTTCTCACCCGGAAAGTGGAGCACTTGTACTTGGAATACTCCTCTGGAGAGCAGTGCACGCAGAGTTTCTGACCATGTGTAACGAGAACTTAAACAGTTCTTGTCCTGGGTGACAGCTTCCCCCAGGTTGTTAGATGTTTAAACACCCTGCTGCCTCCTAGCACACATGTACACCTTGTCTGAATGCTCTGCTGCCCCCTCTCCACACGCCACACCCCCCACACAACTCACAGACACCCTCTCACCCTGCACTGATTATTTTTTATCTTTCATTGCTGCTGTTTGACATATTTACAGTATACAACTGCTTGTTTTATTATAGTAGTGCAGGTAACAGTACTCCGTCTTACACAAGCATGCACCTCACACTTTGCCAACCTGTCATCCTCAGGCCTTGACACTCAGGTACTTCTGTTAATATTCTTCTGTGACTGTGTGCTGGATCATAACTACACAGTCGTGCTAGAAAGCTTGTGAACCCTGTGGAATTTTCTGTTTCTGCATAAATATGACGTAAAAGATGATCGGATCTTCACACAAGTCTTAACAACTAGATAAAGAGAACCCAATAAAATAAATAACACAAAAAACATTATACTTGTTCATTTATTTATTGAGAAACATGATCCAATATTGCATGTATTTGTTGGAAAAAATATGTGAACCTCTGGGATAATGCCTTCTACAGAAGCTATTTGGAGTCAGGTGTTCCAGTCAATGAGATGAGATTGGAGGTGTGGGTTGTAAAGGTGCCCTGCCCAATATATTAAAAAAAAGGTACACAAAGTCAAGTTACTGACAGAGCCTGCTCTTCTCAAGAAAGTTCTGTTTATGTGCACCATGCCTCGATCAAAACAACTTTCAGAGGACCTTGGAGGAAAAATTGTTAGAGATGCATGAAGCTGAAAAAGGCTACAGAAACATTTCTAAAGACCCGAGTGTTCATCAGTCCGCAGTAAGAGAAATTGTCTACAAATGGAGGAAATTCAGCACTGTTGCCACTCTGCCTAGGAGTGGACATCCTGCAAAGATCACACCAAGAGTACGTGTAATACTGAAGGAAGTGAAAAACCCAAGGGTAACATTAATAAACCCACAGAAATCTCTAGGACTTGCTAAACTCTTTATTCATGTGTCCACTATAAAAACTCTAAACAAGAATAGTATGTTTATGGGAGGACACCACAGAGGAAACCGCTAGTCTCCAAAAATAACATTGTTACATGTCTCAAGTTTGCAAAAGACCACTTGGATGTTCTGAAACACTTCTGGGACAATGTTCTGTGGACAGATGATGCAAAAGCTGAACTTTTGGTTAAGAAGGCATATGAAGCATTGGCCTTCATCAATCATGGGATTGAGATTAGGAGCTGAGAGGTAATGTTGCAGCTATAAAGGACCCTGGTCAGACCCCACTTGGAGTACTGTGCTCAGTTTTGGTCGCCTCACTACAGGAAGGATGTGGAAGCCATAGAAAGGGTGCAGAGGAGATTTGCAAGGATATTGCCTGGATTGGGGAGCATGCCTTATGAGAATAGGTTGAGTGAACTTGGTCTTTTCTCCTTGGAGTGACAGAGGATGAGAGGTGACCTGATAGAGGTGTATAAGATAATTGAGAAGAATCAATCGTGTGGATAGTCAGAGGCTTTTTCCCAGGGCTGAAATGGCTAGCACGAGAGAGCATAGTTTTAAGGTGCTTGGAAGTAGGTATAGAGGAGATGTTGGAGTAAGCTTTTTTTTTATGCAGAAAGAGGTGAGTGCGTGGAATGGGCTGCCGGTGGCGGTGGTGGAGGTGGAAACAATAGGGCCTTTTAAGAGATTCCTGGATAGGTACATGGAGCTTAGAAAAATAGAGGTCTATGGGTAAGCCTAGGTAGTTCTAAGGTAAGGACATGTTCAGCACTGCTTTGTGGGCTGAAGGGCCTGTATTGTGCTGCAGATTTTCTATGCTTCTATGTTTTTGGCAGAAATGCACATTGCTATGTTTGGAGGCAAAAGGGCACTGCACACCAACACCGAAACCTCATCCCACTGTGAAACATGGTGCAAGGAGCATCATGGTTTGGGGCTGCTTTGCTGTCTCAAGGCTTGGACAGCTTGCAATTGTTGAGAGAACAGTGAATTCAAAACTGTATCAAGACGTTTTACAGGAGAATGGCAGGGTAGCAGTCCATCACGTGAAACTTAATAGAAGCTGGATAATGTAACAAGACAATGATCTAAAAGACCAGAGTAAGTCAACAACAGAATGGTGAAAAAAGAAGAAAATTTGTGTTTTGGAATGGCCAAATCAAAGTCCTGACCTTAATCCTGTAGAACTGTTGCAAGCAGTTCATGCAAGGAAGCCCATCAATATCCCGGAGATGAAGCAGTTTTGTAAGGAGGAATGACCTAAAATTCCTCCAAGGTGATGTGCAGCACCGATCAACAGTTACCAGAAATGTTTGGTTGAAGTTATTGCTGTACAACGGGGTCATACCAATTACTGAAAGCAAAGTTTTTTCACCAAATACATGTAATATTGGATCATTTTTCTCAATAAATAAATGAGCAAGTATGTTTTTTGTGTTATTTATTTAATTGTGTTCTCTTTATCTAGTTTTAGGACTTGTATGAAGATCTGACCACAGTTTAGGTCATATTTACACAGAAATAGAAAAAATTCTACAGGGTTCACAAACTTTCTAGCACCACTGTATGTGCTGTGCGTGGTTATATCTGCTTTGAGCCCAGAGGAATGATGTTTCATTCAGCTGTATACATGTATATAGCTGAATGACAATAAACTTGAGCTTAAATCACCCAGGCATCAAAAGTCGTGGGCCAAGTGTTGATTGATTGAACCTTTTTTAATATTAATCCAATATCCTTTCCTGTACACAAGTGTAAGGAGAATGAAATAATTGTTACTCTATTTTGTTGCAACACAAAAAAACCACAAAAGTTAACAAACATAGTAATAATAAAAAATGCAATAAATATAGATACGTAAGATAACTTGTATGCTTAGATTGATAGTACGTCCATAACGTGACGCTAGGCACAGGAGTGTCTGTACGTAAGGTGACTGACAGGAAATGATAAAATAACCCACCCCTCCACACCTCTAACCACCACTACTTCATCATTTCCTGTCAGTCACCTTATCTACAGACACTCCTGTGCCCAGCATCACGTTATGGACATACAGTCAATCAATGTGCTATCTGATGTACTTATATTTATTGTGTTCTTTTTATAATTATTGTGCTCTTGTGTGTTTTTTTTATGTGCTGTATTGGAATTGGAGTAACAATTATTTTGTTCCCTCTCTCTATCTCAAGCATAAGACATAAGAGCAGAATTAGGCCATTCAGCCCATCGAGTCTGCTCCGCCATTCTATCATGGCTGATCCTGAACCCACTCAACCCCATACACCTGCCTTATCGCCTTAATGTATGATGCCCTGATCAATCATTAAACTATCAATTTTTCCTTTAAATATACCCATGGTTTTGGCCCACACAGCTGACTGTGACAGAGCATTCCATAGAGTCACTACTCTCTGGCTTAAGAAGAAATCCTCCTTGCCTCTGTTCTAAAGGATCACCCCTCAATTTTGAGGCTGTGCCCTCTAGTTCTGTGTACCCCCATCATAGGAAGCATTCGCTCCACATCCACCTTATCTAGTCCTTTCAAGATTCGGTAGGTTTCAATGAGATCCCCCATATTCTTCTAAATATGGGGGAATCTCAAAGCTGCAAACGTTCCTCATATGTTAACCCCTTCATTCACGGAATCATCGTCGGGAACCTCCTCCGGACTCTCTCCAATGACAACGTATCCTTTCTGAGATATGGGGCACAATACTGTTGGCAATACTCCAAGTGCGGCCTGACTCAGACTGCTAGGAGCCTACTGCATTACAGGAAAAGTACTAGCATAGTCAGAAGATTCTTTGCCTTCTGCCAGTCAGACAATCTCCTATCCATGCTAGTACCTGTCCTGCAATACTATGGGCCTCTAATGTGTTTAGCAACCAGATCTAAGGAGGATGTGTTGGTTTGCAGAGGGTCCAGAGAAGGTTCAAGAGAATGATTCTGGGAATGACAGGCTTAAGCTATGAGGAGCATTTGGTAACTCTGAGCCTGTACCTTCTGGACTTCAAAAGACTGAGGGGAGATCTCACAGGAACTTTTCAAACATCGAAAGGCCTAGATAGAATGGTCATGGAGAAGTTGTTTCCTATAGTGGGGGAGTCTAGGACCAGAGGGCAGAGCCTCAGAATAGAAGGACGTCCATTTAGAACGGAGATGAGGAGGAATTTCTTTTGTCAGAGAGTGGTGAATCTGTGGAATTCATTGCTGCAGGCAGCTGTGGAGGCCAAGTCATTGCGTATATTTAAGGTGGAGGTTGATATCAGTCAGGGCATCAAAGGTTATAAGACCATAAGACATGGGAGCAGAATTAGGTTGTTTGGCCCATCGAATCTTCTGCGCTGTTCAATCATGGCTGTTCCTTTTTCTTTCCCCTCCTCAGTCCCACACCCCAGCCTTCTCCCTGTAATGTTTGATGCCGTGGCCAATCAAGAACCTGTCAAGCTCTGCCTTAAATACACTGGACAACCTTGTCTCCACAGCTGCCTGTGGCAATGAATTCCACAAATTCACCACCCTCTGGTAAAAGAAATTTCTCTACATCTCTGTTTTAGTGACCACCCCTCTATCCTGAGGCTGAGACCTCTTATCCTAGACTCCCCCGCCATGGGAACCATCCTTTCCACATCTACTCTGTCTAGGCCTTTCAAAATTCGAAAGGTTTCAATAAGATCTGCCCTCATCCTTCTAAATTAGAGTAGGTACAGGCACAGAGCCATCAAAAATTCCTCATATGATGATCCTTTCATTCCCAGAATCATCTTTGCGAACCTCCCCGAACCCTGTCCAATGCCAGCACATCCTTTCTTAGATAAGGAGCCCAAAACTGTTCACGATTCTCAAGGTGAGGCCTCACCAGTGCCTTATAAATCCTCAACATCACATCCCTGCTCTTATATTCTAGACCTCTTGAAATGAATGCTAACATTGCATTTGTCTTTCTCACCTCTGACTCAACCTGCAAGTTAACCTTCAGGGTGTTCTGCACAAGGACTCCCAAGTCCCTTTGCATCTCAGATTTTTGGATTTTCTCCCTGTTTAGAAAATAGTCTGCACATTTATTTCTACTACTAAAGTGCACGACCATGCATTTTCCAACATTGTATTTCATCTGCCACTTTCTTGCCCGTTCTCCTAATCTGTTGAAGTCTTTCTACAGCTTTCCTGTTTCATCAACACTACCTGCCCCTTACCAAGCTTCGTATCATCTGCAAACTTGGCAGCAAAGCCATCAATTTTATCATCTAAATCATTGATATGCAGCATAAAAAGGAGCTGTTCCAGCACCGATTCCTGTGGAACACCCCTAGCTACTAGCAGCCAACCAGAAAAAGATCCTTTAATTCCCACTTGCTGCCTCCTACCAATCAGCCAATGCTCTAACCATACTAGTAACTTCCTTGTAATACCATGGGCTCCTAACTTGGTAAGCAGTCTCCTGTGTCACCTTGTTAAAGGCCTTCTGAAAATATACAATGTGCATTGCATCTCCCTTATCTATCCTACTTGTAATGCCTTCAAAGAAATCCAGCAGGTTTGTCAGGCAAGATTTTCACTTAAAGAAACCATGCTGACTTGGTCTTATCTGGTCCTGGGTCACCAAGTATTCCATAACCTCATCCTTAACAATTGACTCCAACATCTTCCCAACCACTGAGCTCAGGCAATTTTCCAGTGCTCCAAAACCATGCCAGAGTCCAATGATTCTTGAAAGATCATTATTTATGCCTCCATAATCTCTACTGCTACCTCTTTCAGAACCTTAGGGCATAGTTCATTTGGACCGGGTGACTTATGTACCTTAATAAGGTCTTTTGGCTTTTTGAGCACCTTCTCCCATGTAATGATAACTGCACTCATTTCCCTTCGCTTACACCTGCAACACTCCTAGTGTCTTCCACAGTGAAGACTGATGCAAAGTACTCATTGCTTTCATGTTTTCATTTTTCCCTTCTAAGGACTCTTTTAGTTGCTTTCTGTAGGTTTTTAAAAGGTTCCCATTCCTCTATTTTTGTTTTGTTGTATGTCCTTTTTTTTGCTTTTACATTAGCTTTGACTTCCATTGTCAGCCATGGTTGTATTATTTGCTATTTGAGTATGTCTTTCTTTTATGAATACATCTGTTCTGCACCTTCCTTATTTTCCCAGAAACTCACGCCACTGCTGCTCTGCTGTCATCCCTGCCAGCATCTGCTTCTAATATACTTTGACCATCTCCTCTCTTGTACCACAGTAATTTCCCTTACTCTACTGAAATACTGCTATGTCAGACTTTACTTTCTGCCTATCAAATTTCAAGTTGAGCTCAATCATATTGTGATCACCACCTCCTAAGCGTTCTTTTACCTTAAGCTCCTTAATCACTTCCGGTTCATTACATAACTCAATTCAGTATAGCTGATCCCCTCGTCGGCTCAACGATGAACTGCTCTAAAAAGCTATCTCGTAAACCTTCAACAAATTCTCTCTCTTGAAATCCATTACCAACCTGATTTTCCCAAACTACCTGCATGTCAAAAGGGCAATGTGATGATGGTCATGGGAGATTTTAACATGTCTTTTCTATTCCTCATTGTAATCTGTAGTTCACATCCCAGCTACTGTTGGGAGGCCTGTATATAACTGCCATCAGGGTCCTTTTACCCTTGCAGTTTCTTAACTTAACCCACAAGGATTTAACACCTTCTGATCCCATGTCACATCTTTCAACTGATTTGATGCCATTCTTTACCAGCAGAGCCACACCACTCCTCTGCCTTCCTTCCTATCCCTCTGATACAGTGTGTAACCTTGGATATTTAGCTCCTAACTACAACCATCCTTCAGCCATGATTCAGTGATGGCCAGAACATCGTACCTGAAAATCTTTAATAGTTCAACAAGATCATCCACCTTATTTCTTATACTCCGTGCATTGAGATATAGCACTTTGAGTACTGTGTTTGCTACCCTTTTTGATTCTGTATCCCTAGTGCACTGATACTCACCCTGTTGGCTGCAATTATGTCCTATCATCTGCCTGCCCTTCCTGACAGCCTGACTGCACGCTATCTTTGCTTTTTTACCATCTTTTCTATCCTCAGTCTCTTCACTCCAGTTCCTATCCCCCTGCCAAATTAGTTTAAACCCTCCTGAAAAGCTCTAACGAACCTGTCTGCGAGAATATTGGTTCCCACCCCCGGTTCAGGTGCAATCTGTCCCTGTCATATCTCCCCCAGAAGAGATCCCATTGATCCAAGAACCTGAAGCCCTGCTCCCACACCAGCTTTTCAGCCGTGCATTTATCTGCCAAATCATCCTCATTGGCGCGTGGCACAGGTAGCAATCCAGAAGTTAATGGACAGCATTCCAGGGCGGGTATACAAAATGTGTGCGTCACAACTGGCTGGTGTGCTTGCGGACATTTTAAATCTCACCCTTTCCCAGTGTAGAGTGCCCTCCTGCTTCAAAACATTCACCGTTGTCCCTGTACCTAACAAAGACCACGATAACATGTCTGAATGACTGGTGTCCTGTCACACTCACCTCAATAGTAAGCAAATGCTTTGAGAGGCTGGTCGAGGACGACATCTGCAACATGCTACCACCCACACCGGACTCCCTACAATTCGCCTACCGACACAACCGATTGACAGACGACGCAATGGCCACAGGTCTACACACCGTCCTTACACACCTGGACAGGGAATGCTACAGGGAAGAAGTCATCTCTCTGACATAGTGGTGTCAAGAAAACAACCTCTCCCTCAATGCCACAAAAACAAAGGAGCTGGTTGTAGATTGCAAGTGGAATGGAGATGGGATAACCTCTATTGACTTCAATGGATCTGGGGTTGAAAGGGTAAACAGCTTTGTTCCTTGGCATCCACATCACCGAGGACCTCACGTGGTCTGTATACACCAACTGTGTGGTGACAAAGGCACAACAGCGCATCTTTCACCTCAGATGGTTGAGGAAGTTTGGTATGGGCCCCCAAATCCTAAGAACTTTCTACAGGGGCACAACTGAGAGCATCCTGACCGGCTGCATCACTGCCTGGTATGGGAACTGTACTTCCCTCAATCGCAGGACTCTGCAGAGAGTGGTGTGGACAGCCCAGCGCATCTGTGAATGTGAACTTCCCACTATTCAGGACATTTACAGTGATATGGGTGTATAAACGGCCCGAAAGATCATTGAGGACCCAAGTCACCCCAACCACAAACTGTTCCAGCTACTACAGTCCGGGAAATGGTACTGCGGTATAAAAGTCAGGACCTACAAGCTCCAGGACAGCTTCTTCCACCAGGCCATCAGACTGATTAATTCACACTGACACGATTGTATTTCTAAGCTATATTGACTATCCTATTGTATATCTTACTGTACATGCTATTTATTACAGATTACTATAATTTGCACATTGCACATTCAGACGGAGACATAACGTAAAGGTTTTTACTCCTCAAGTCTGTGAAGGATGTAAGAAATAAAGTCAGTTCAATTCAATTTACTTACTGCTCTGGATGGCGTGCTTCTCGGCTTCTGCTTAGCTCTCTCAATTCTCTCAAGGACCTCTTTGCTTTTCCTTCCTATGACTTTGGTAGCAATGTGTGCCAAGACACTTGGCTTGGCTCTCCCTCCCTCCCTCCTTCCCTCCCTCTCCAAAATGCTGTGGATGTAATCTGAGACATCCCTGGCACCTGGGAGGCAACGTACCATCTGGGTATCCCATTCACATCCACAGAACCTCCTGTCTGCTGCTCTGACTATTGAGTCCTCTATCACTACTGCTCCCTTCTTCTCTCTCTTTCCCTTCTGCACCATGGGCTCATAATCATGTTATGGGGTGAAGGCAGGAGAATGGGTTTGAGAGATATAATAAATCAGCCATGATGGAATGGCAGAGCAGACTTCAGTTGAATGGACTAATTCTGCACCTGTGTCTTATGGTCTAAGCCTGAGACATGACATTGACGGACATTGTAGCTTGGCAACATCTTTACTAGAAGAACACTGTGGGCTAAAGGGCCCGTATAGGTCTGTGCAGTGTTCCCTTGAAGGTATGTGCATGTGCACACATCTTTGTTACTAGCACAAATAGGAATATAAACGATGCACAAAAGGTTGCCTCCCTCTACCTTGTTGGCATGTTAAGTATATTTTACCATTGTACACAATCACATTTCCTTTTCCGGTTTCTGATGTGGGCAGTGTTGCAATGATTTATCTGCAGATTATAGAACTGGCTTATTTATACTGTTTTCAATTGAAGGAATTATGGATTTACTATATCTAATTCCAAAGAAACTAAAGGCATGAAGTGCAAAAGAACTGCTAGTTCATTTAAAGTGGAATGGCTTCATGAAACAGTAGAAACTGCTACTCCGAAAGTTCATGAGGCCGGGAACATGCAGCTACGGGAAATATTTACGTACAATACAGAAACTAGTGTTACCTGCGTGTATTGTCGCCATGCAAAAATTGCTGGAGAATTTGCAAGTGAGAAGAAGTAGAGTGATATTTAGAAACGTGACTTTTTAAAGTGTCATTTTGCAAGCAAATCACATATGGATGGTGTGCAAATTTTATGTTTTGTTTGACCATTTCAAACAACTTCAACATTTGAAAAGTTTGATATTGTTACGTGCTGTTGTATAATATATGAGAAATAGGACTTATTGATGTGTATTATTTTATCTCTTTAAACAAGGAACAACAAACTGGACGATAGTTTATTATCCTTGGAATAGCTTCAGATTTACTTCCACTTAAAAATTCAGTGTGCATATGTTGTTACTGGGCAAAAAATTGCACAGCAGAAGATTTTTGAGCACAGTGGTCATTACAAATTAGAGGGAACATTGGTTCTGTGTTCTGAATTGTATTTTGAGGAATGTAGTTATGCTTTTGTCTGTTTTCTGAACTGTAATAGCTAAAGTACCCATAAGGAATTGCTTCAAAATGTTATCATAAACCAGCTGTTCTGTACTCTAGTTTGTGTAGTTAAAAGTGGCTACCCTTTAACTATGCTGTGCACGTATGCCATTAACCATTTGCACTTTGGCCAGATTTATATTCCCTTCTGTATGTTTTCAGGAATTCCTTCAGCATCATGGAGAAGGACAGAAACAAGAAGCTGCGGATCTGTGTTGCCACATGCAACCGGGCAGATTATTCCAAACTGGCACCGATCATGTTCGGTATCAAAGAACAACCTGATGACTTCGACCTAAAGGTTGTTGTCTTAGGATCTCATTTAATTGACGATTACGGGTAAGTAGAAAAGCATATATTTTGTGTCAAATTTAGGCAGCTTGTAGGCATTCTGCTTTCCTAATGCTCTCCCTGCAACTGTTGACATGAATGTTTGGGGCAAACATCTGACTTGTGTATATACAATCCAACTTTTGTGTTTCCAATTTCCGGGGTGCCTCGGTGCGACTCGAGTAGCAGCAATACACTCAATGGATTCGATTAGATATTCCCATTTCAGCCTGTTACAGCTAAAAAGCACAACTGCTTCCAAGGTCAGTACAGTCAGCAAAGATGTCTTATTGCATTTAAACGAACTATCGTTGCTCGAAACTGATGGAAACAACGCAGATTATGGTCGGAAGTGCCCACATAGGATACCTCGGAGGATGCGCGGGTGTAGAGTGGGGTTACAAGTGTGTTTAAGGAAACTGGGTTTTAAACTCCCAATACAGACTGTCTTGCTGGCAAACGTGCAGTCTCTGGTGAATAAAATCGATGATCTCAGAGCCAGGGTGCTGAATCAGAGGGACATTAGGACCACATCTGTCCTTTGTTTCACAGAATCCTGGTTAACCCCTTCCGTACAGGATGCAGTGATTCAGATCGATGGGTTTTCTATACACCATCAGGATAGATCTATAGAGTCTCTCAAAAGCAGAGGTGGGGGAGTATATCTCATGATCAGCTTTTCTTGGTGCACAAATATATCAGTGCAGCCTCAATTCTGCTCACCAGACCTGGAAGATCTAGCAGTAAAGTGCCGTCCTTTTTACCTACTGCGGAGTTCTCTGTGGTCATTTCGGTAGCTGTTTACATTCCACCTCAGGCCAATGTCAAGCAGGCTTTAGATGATCTGAGCAATGGGATCAACATGCACGAAACAGCGCACCCCAACGCCTTCACTACTGTTTTGGGGGATTTTAACCAGGCCAGTCTGAAAAAAAATCACTAAGCAATTACCATCAACAGATCACTTGCAATACCAGAGGAAACAACACACTGGACCACTGTGACACCACCATCAAGAATTCCTACCGTGCTATTCCACGCCCTCACTTCGGGAAGTCTGATCACTTGGCTGTACTTCTACTCCCTGAGTATAGCCAGAGACTGAAAACTGCAGCACCAGCAGTGAGGACCAAGAAGGTTTGGACAAGGGAAGCACAGGAGCGCCTACAGGACTGCTTTGAATTGGTGGACTGAACTGTATTCAGGGATTCATCTTTGAACCTGGATGAGTATGCTGCAGTTGTTACCGACTTCATTAAAAACTTTCTGGATGAGTGTGTGCTGACAAAGACTTACTGTACATTCCCAAGCCAAAAGCCATGGATGAACCAGGAGGTACATTGTCTGATGAAGACGAGATCTGTGGCATTCAAGTCTGGCGACCCAGACCTGTACGAGAAAACCAGGTATGATTTGCGGAGGGCTGTTTCAAGGGTGAAGAGACAAATTCGAATGAGGTTGGAGGCGACATCGGATGTATGGCAACTCTGGCAGAGTCTGCAAGACATTACTTCCTACAAAGCGAAACCCAATAGCACAAATGACAGCGATGCTTCACTACCAGATGAACTCAACACCTTCTATGCCTGCTTTGAAAGGGAGAACACAACTACAGCTGTGAAGATCCCTGCTGCACCTGATGACCTTGTGATTTCCGTCTCAGAGGCCAAAGTTAGGCTATCTTTAAAGAGAGTGAATCCTTGCAAGGCAGAAAGTCTTGATGGAGTACCTAGTAAGGCTCTGAAAACCTGTGCCAATCAACTAGTGGGAGTATGCAAGGACATTTTCAACTTCTCACTGCTATGGGTAGAAGTTCCCACTTGGTTCAAAAAGGCAACAATTATACCAGTGCCTGAGAAGAATAATGTGAGCTACCTTAATGACTATCGCCCGGTAGCACTCACATCGACAGTGATGAAATGCTTTGAGAGGTTGGTCATGACTAGACTGAACTCCTGCCTCAGCAAGCACCTGGACCCATTGCAATTTGCCTATCGCCACAGTAGGTCAACGGCAGATGCAATCTCAATGGCTCTGCACACGGCTTTAGACTACCTGTACACCTATGGCAGGATGCTGTTCATCGTCTATAGCTTAGCATTTAATACCATCACTCCCACAATCCTGATTGAGAAGTTGCAGAACATGAGCCTCTGTACCTCCCTCTGCATTTGGACTTCGAGGGTGAGGATCCAATTGCAGAGTGAGGGCTACTGCACAGGACCGAAAGAAGCTGCAGACGGTTGTAAATCTAGTCAGCTCCAACTTGGGTACTAGCCAACAAACTACCCAGGACATCTTCAGGGAGCGGTGTCTCAGAAAGGCAGTGTCCATTATTAAGGACTTCCAGCACCCAGGGCATGCCCTTTTCTCACTGAGGGTAGGAGGTACAGAAGCCTGAAGGCACACACTCAGCAATTCAGGAACAGCTTCTTCCCCTCTGCCGTCCAATTCCTAAATGGACACTACCTCACTTTTTTTTTAAACATACAGTGTTTCTGTTTTTGCACGTTTTTTAAATGTATTCAATATAGTACACTGTAATTGATTTACTTATTATTTTTTAATTTTATTTATTATTATTACTATTATTTTTTTTTCTCTGCTAGATTATGTATTGCATTGAACTGCTGCTGCTAAGTTAACAAATTTCAAGTCACATGCCGGTGATAATAAAGCTGATTCTGATTCTACAATGCCTGTAAAAAGTATTCACCCTCTCCTTGGAAGTTAATCACAGTGGATTTTTTTTTGGCTTTTTTGACGTGATCAACAGAAAAGGACTCTTTTGTGTCAAAGTGTAAACAGATCTCTACAAAGTGATCTAAATTAATTAGAAATATAAAACACAAAATAATTGATTGCATAAGTATTAACCTCCTCCTAGTCAGTATTGGGGGGGAAGGGGTGATCTACCTGTCAGGAAGCAACAGCAGTCGTGGCTCTGTCACAGAGTCTGGCCCTGTGGCTCAGAAGGGAAGGGAACTGAAGAACATGGCAGCAGTGATAGGGGACTCTATAGTCAGGAAGACAGGTAGGCGATTCTGTGGATGCGAAAAAGAAACATGGATGTCGGTTTGCCTCCCAGGTACCAGGGCTCACTTTTAACATTTAAGAAAAACTTGGACAGGTACATGGATGAGAGGTGTATGGAGGGATATGGTCCAGGTGCAGGTCAGTGGGACTAGGCAGCAAAATGGTTCGGCACAGCCAAGAAGGGCCAAAAGGCCTGTTTCTGTGCTGTAGTGTTGGAGGTGTTGTGGATAGCGTGGAGGGCTGTCAAAGGTTACAGTGGGACATTGATAAGATGCAAAACTGGGCTGAGAAGTGGCAGATGGAGTTCAACCTAGTGTGAGTGAGAGGTGGTTCATTTTGGTAGATCAAATATGGTGGCAGAATATAGTATTAATGGTAAGACTCTTGGCGGTGTGGAGGATCAGAGGGACCTTGGGGTCCGAGTCCACAGGACACTCAAAGCTGCTACGCAGGTTGACTCTGTGGTTAAGAAAGCAAATGGTGCATTGGCCTTCATTAACCGTGGGATTGAGTTTAGGAGCCGAGAGGTAATGTTGTAGCTACATAGGACCCTGGTCAGACCCCACTTGGAGTACTGTGCTCAGTTTTGGTCGCCTCACTATCAGAAGGATGTGGAAATCATAGAAAGGGTGCAGAGGAGATTTACAAGGATGTTGCCTGGATTGGGGAGCATGTCTTATGAAAATAAGTTGAGTGAACTTGGCCTTTTCTCCCTGGAGTGACGGAGGATGGGAGGTGACCTGATAGAGGTGTATAAGATGATAAGAGGCATTGATCATGTGGATAGTCAGAGGCTTTTTCCCAGGTCTGAAGTGGCTAGTACAAGAGGGCACAGTCTTAAGGTGCTTGAAAGTAGGTACAGAGGAGATGTCAGGGGTAAGTTTTTTATGCAGAGAGTGGTGAGTGTGTGGAATGGGCGCCAGCGATGGTGGTGGAGGCGGAAACGATAGGGTCTTATAAGAGACTCCTGGACTGGTATATGGAACTCAGAAAAATAGAGGACTATGTGTAACCCTAGGTAATTTCTAAGGTAAGGACATGTTCAGCACAGCTTTGTGGGCCGAAGGGCCTGTATTGTGCTGTAGGATTTCAATATTTCTATGTTTCTAAATCTACTCCTCAGCTTTTTTTCCCTCCAGACCAGCTGAGGAGTCTCGGCTTGAAACGTCGGCTGTACTTTTTTTCATAGATATTGCCTGGCCTACTGAGTTCCTCCAGCATTTTATGGACTCTCACAGCTACCTGGACTATACCTCTTCCCATTCTAGAATGAAGGAGATGTCCTCCTTTTTCAGAGAAAGGGGCTGCCCTTCCTCCACCATCAATACTGCACTCAACTGCATCTCTTCCATTTCACGCATGTCTGCTCTTATCCCATCCTCCTGCCACCCTACCAGGAATAGGGTTCCTCTCGTCCTCACCTACCACCCCATTAGTTTCCGTGTCCAGCACAAAGTTCTCTGGATTTTCTGCCATCTCCAACTAGATCCCATCAGCAAACACATCTTTCCATCCCCCTCCCCCCCACTTCCTGCTTTCTGCAGGGGTCACTCCCTGCACGACTCCCTTGTCCATTCATCACTCCCCACTGATCTCCCTCCTGGCATTTATCCTTGCAAGCGGAACAAGTGCAACACCTGCCTCTACCATTCAGGGCCCAAACAGTCCTTCCTGGTGAGGTGACATTTCACCTGTGAGTCTGTTGGGCTCATTTACTGTGTCTGGTGCTCCTGGTGTGGTCTCCTGTACATCAGTGAGACCCGACGTAGATTCGGAGACTGTTTTCGGGAGCCCTACACTCCGTCTGCCACAAGAAGCGGGATCTCCGTGTAGCCACCCATTTTAATTCCCATTCCCATTCCCATTCCCATTCCGATATGTCAGTCCATGGCCTCCTCCACTGTCACGATGTGGACACGCTTAGGTTGAAGGAACAACACCTTGTATTCCGTCTGGGTAGTCTCCAACCTGATGGTATGAACATCGATTTCTCAAACTTCCTGTACTGGCCCCCACCCCTCTCTCCCTTTTCCTTGTCCCTTTTCCCTCTCTCGCCTTATCTCCTTGCCTGCCCATCGCCTCCCTCTGGTGCTCCTCCACCTTTTCTTTCTCCCATGGCCCTCTCCGGCTCTCTATCTCTTTCACCAATCAACTTCATCCCTCCCCCTCCCGGTTCCACCTGTCACCTTGTGTTTCTCTCTCCCCTCCTCCGTCTTTTAAATCTACTCCTCATCTTTTTTTTTCTCCAGTCCTGCTGAAGGTTCATGGCCTGAGACGTCGATTGTACATTTTTCCATTGATTCTGCCTGGCCTGCTGAGTTCCTCCAGCATTTTGTGTGTGTTGATGGAATACAGTGTTGGGAAATGTATGATAATGCATTTTGGTAAAAAGGAACAAAAGTGCAGACTATTATCTAAATGGGGAGAAAACTCAAACATCAGAGGTGTAAAGGGACTTAGGAGTCCTCGTGCAAAGCTCCTGGAAGGTTAATGTGCAGGTTGAGTCTGTGGTTAAAAAAAAGGCAAATGCAATGTTGGCATTCATGTTAAGGAGAGTAGAAGATAAAAGCAAAGAAATAATGCTGAGGCTTTATTTGACACTAGTCAGGCTGCACTTGGAGTATTGTCGGCAGTTTTGACCATAAGATATAGGAGCAGAAGTGGGCCATGGGCTGATTCAATTCTTCCAGTCATCCCCACTCCCCTGCCCTCTCTCCATACCCTTTGATGCCCTGGCTAATCAAGAACATGTATCTCTGCCTGAAACACACCCAATGACTTGGCCTCCCCAGACTCTCGTGGCAACAAATTCCACAGATTTACCAGCTTTTGACTAAAGTAATTTTTCCGCATCTCTGTTTTAACTGGACGTCCTTCAATCGTGAAGTTGTGCCCTCTTTTCCTTGACTCTCCTACCATAGGAAATAACTTTGCCATATCTTGTCTGTTCAGGCCTTTTAACATTTGGAATGTTTCTATGAGATTCCCCCTCATTCTCCTGAACTCCAGGGAATACAGCCCAAGAGCTGCCAGACGTCTCTCATACCGTAACCCTTTCATTCCTGGAATTATTCTCGTGGATCTTCTCTGAACCCTCTCCAATGTCAGTATATGCTATCCACAATAAGGAGCCCAAAACTGCACACAATACTCCAATGTGGTCTCAAGAGTGCCTTATAGAGCCTCAACATCACATCCCTGCTCTTATATTCTATACCTCTAGAAATGTATGCCAACATTGCATTTACCTTCTTCACCACCGACTCAACCTGGAGGTTAATCTTTGGGGTATCTTGCACAAGGACTCACAGTCCCTTTGTATCTCTGCATTTTGAATTCTCTCCCCATCTAAGTAATAGTCTGCCCATTTATTTCTTCCTCCAAAGTGCATGACCATACACTTTACAATATTGTATTTCATTTGCCACTATTTTGCCTATTCCCCTAAACTATCTAAGTCTCTGTACAGGCTCTCTGTTTCTTCATCACTATCCGCTCCTCCACCTACCTTTGTATCATCAGCAAATTTAGCTACAACTCCATTAATCCCATAGTCCAAATCATTGACATACATCATAAAAAGCAACGGTCCCAACACTGACCCCTGTGGAACTCCACTGGTAACCGGGAGCCAGCCAGAATAGGATCCCTTTATTCCCACTCTCTGTTTTCTGCTAACCAGCCAATGCTCCATGCATGCTGGTAACTCCCTGTAATTCCACGGGCTCTTATCTTGCTAAGCAGCCTCATGTGCGGCATCTTGTTAAAGGCCTTCTGAAAATCCAAGTACACCATGTCTACTGCATCTCCTTTGTCTACCCTGCTTGTAATTTCCTCAAAAAAAATTACAGTACGTTTGTCAGGCAGGATTTTCCTTTCAGGAAACCATGCTGGCTTTGGTCTGTCTTGTCATGTGCCTCCAGGTACTCCGTAATCTCATCCCTAACAATTGATTCCAACAACTTCTCAACCCCTGATATCAGGCTAACAGGTCTATAGTTTCCTTTCTGCTGCCTCCCACCCTTCTTAAATAGCAGAGTAACATTTGCAATTTTCCGGTCATCCGATACAATACCAGAATCTATCGATTCTTGAAAGACCATTACTAATGCCTCTACAGTCTTTCCAGCTACTTCCTTCAGAACCCGAGGGTGCATTCCATCAGGTCCAGGAGATTTTATCCACCCTCAGACCATTAGGCTTCCTGAGCACCTTCTCAGTCATAATTTTCACTGCGCATACTTCACTTCCCTGACACTCCTGAATGTCTGGTATACAGTACTGCAGATGTCTTCCACTGTAAAGACTGATGCAAGATACGCATTCAGTTCCTCTGCCATCTCTGAGTCTCTCATTACGATATCTCCAGCGTCATTTTCTACTGATCCTATATCTATCCTCGACTCTCTTTTACCCTTTATATACTTAAAAAAAACTTTTAGTCGCCAGCTTCCCTTCATAATTTAACTTTTCCTTAATGACCACCTTAGTTTCCTTCTGCAAGTTTTTAAAAGCTTCCTAATCCTCTATCTTCCCACTAGCTTTGGCTTCCTTGTATACCCTCTCTTTTGCTTTTACTTTGGTTCTGACTTCACTTGTCAGCCACAGTAGTGTCCTTCTTTCATTCGAAAATTTCTTCTTATTTGGAATATATCTGTCCTGCACTTCCCTCATTTTTTGTGTAAACTGCAGCCATTGCTGCTCTGCTATCCTTCCTGCCAGTGTCCCTTTCCAGTCAACTTTGGCCAGTTCCCCTCTCATGCCATTGTAATTTCCTTTATTCCACTGAAAGACCGACAAATTGGATTTTAATTTCTCCTCCTCAAATTTCAAAGTGAATTCGATCACATTGTGATCACTGTTCCCCAAGGGTTCCTTAACCTTAAGCTCTCTTATCACCTCCGGGTCATTGCACAACACTCAATCCAGCATGGCTGATCCCCTAGTGGACTCAACAACAAGCTGTTCTAAAAAGCCATCCCTTAGACATTCTACAAATTCTCTCTCTTGAGGTCCAGTACTGACCTGATTTTCCCAATCCACTTTCATGTTAAAATCCCCAACGATTATCATGACATTGGCCTTCTGACACGCTTTTCTATCTCTTGCTGTAATTTGTAATTCACATCCCGGCTGCTGTTTGGAGGGCTGTTTACAACTGCCATTAGGGTCCTTTTACCCTTGTCATTTCTTAACTCAATGCATAGAGACTCTACACCTTCTGATCCTATGTCATCTCTTTCTAATGATTAATATTATTTCTTATACAGAGGGCCACACCACCCCCTCTGCCGCCTAACCTATCTTTCCATACCCCGTATATCCTTGGACGTTCAGCTCCCAGTGGCAGCCATCCTTTAGCCAAGTTTTAGAGATGGCCACAATGTCATACTTGCCAATTTGTAGCTGAACTTCAAGATCATCCATTTTATTTCTTATGCTGTGTGCATTCAAATATAACACTTTCAGTCCAGTATTTGTTGCTTTCTGTTTTAACTGCACCATGCCTCCATTGCCCTGTAACTCATCCCACTGGCTGTGATAATGCCTCCTCTCCTGTCTGTCCTTTCTATAATCTCTGCTTCACACTACCTTTGACTTATTTCTGTTTTCCCCTTCCTCAGCCCTTTCACTCCGGTTCCCATCCCCCTGACAAATTAATTTAAACCCTCCTGAACAGCTCTAACAAACTTGCCTGCTGGGAGTTTGGGCGCCATATCTCAGAAAGGATGTGTTGGCAGTAGACAGAGTCCAGAGGAGGTTCACAAGGATAATACCAGGAATGAAGGGGTTAACGTATGAGGGGCATTCGGCAGCTTTGGACCTGTACTCATTGTAATTTAGAAGAATGCTTGGGGATCTCTTTGATACCTACTGAATGTTGAAGGGATTAGATAAGGTGGATGTGGAGAGGATGTTTCCTGTGGTAAGAGTGTCCAGAACTAGAGGGCACAGCCTGAAAATTGAGGGGCTTTCCTTTAGAATAGAGGTAAGAAAGAATTTTTTTTAGCCAGAGAGTAGTGAATCTGTCAAATGCTCTGCTACAGACTGCAGTGGAGGCCAGGGCCGTGGGTATATTTAAAGCAAAAATTGTTAGTTGCTTGATTGGTCAGAGCATCAAAAGTAATAGAAACATAGAAAACCTACAGCACATACAGGCCCTTCGGCCCACAAAGTTGTGCTGAACATGTCCCTACCTTAGAAATTACTAGGCTTACTTATAGCCCTCTATTTTTCTAAGCTCCATGTACCTATCCAAAAGTCTCTTAAAAGACCCTATCGTATCCGCCTCCACCACCGTTGCTGGCAGCCCATTCCATGCACTGACCACTCTCTGAGAAAAAACTTAATCCTGACATCTCCTCTGTACCTACTCCCCAGCACCTTAAACCTATGTCTTCTTGTGGCAACCATTTCAGCCCTGGGAAAAATCCTCTGACTATCCACATGATCAATGCCTCTCATCATGTTATACACTTCTAGCAGGTCACCTCTCACCCTCCGTCGCTCCAAGGAGAAAAGGCCGAGTTCACTCAACCTATTCTCATAAGGCATGCTCCCCAATCCAGGCAACGTCCTTGTGAATCTCCTTTCTATGGCTTCCACATTCTTTCCTGTAGTGAGGCAACCAGAACTGAGCACAGTACTCCAAGTGGGGTCTGACCAGGGTCCTATGTAGCTACAACATTACCTCTCGGCTCCTAAATTGAATTCCACGATTGAGGAAGGCCAGTACACTGTATGCCTTCTTAACCACAGGGTCAACCTGTGCAGCTGCTTTGAGCGTCCTATGGACTCGGACCCCAAGATCCCTCTGATCCTCCACACTGCCAAGAGTCTTACCATTGATACTATATTCTGCCATCATATTTGACCTACCAAAATGAACCACTTCACACTTATCTGGGTTGAACTCCATCTGCCACTTCTCAGCCCAGTTTTGCATCCTATCAATGTCCTGCTGTAACCTCTGACAGCCCTCCACACTGTCCACAACACCTCCAACCTTTGGTGAGAAGGCATGTGTATGGGGTTGAGTGGGATCTAGAATCAGCCATGATGGAATGGCAGAGCAGACTCAATGGGCTGAATGGCCTAATTCTGCTCCTATGTCTTATGCTCTTGTGTCTGACTTTCACAAACCTTCCAGAGCCTGCTGCAGTGAAACATCCCCACAACATGAATGCAGCCACCGCCATACTTTATGGTTGGAAAGGTGTGTTTCTGATGATGTATGCTGTTTGGCTTATGCCAAACATTGTGTTTCATCTGATGGCCTAAAAGCTCAATTTTGGTTTCATCAGACTGTAGAACCTTCTTCCATCTAACTTCAGAGTCTCCGATATGCTTTCTGGGAAACTCTGGCTGAGAGTTCATGGAAGTTTTTTTTTTCTCTTTGCCACTCTCCCATAAAGCTGTGACTGGTGAAGTGCCCAGGTAAAAAGTCGTTGTATGTGCAGACTCTCCCATCTCAACCACTGAAGCTCGTGAAACCCCTTTTTATTTGACACCTCTGGAAATGTGGCTCGTTAGTCCCTCACTCACAGCCACTGGGCTCCGCGGCGAGGAACCCACTTTTCACAGGTTTCGTACATCTAGGGTGTATGTGACTTTGGTCTCGCTAAATCTCTAAGGCTGGGATGTCTCGCCCACCCAAGCCCTGCTTTGTGTGAATGCTGTGTGATTTACTGTCCTCGGCAATCGCCTGTCGGCAAAAATTAACAAATCATTCTCTGCATATAATTATAAAGAAGTATTTTTAAGAATGTTAACTTAAGCAAGCAGTTATTAAAGGAAAGAAAGAAAAAACAGAAAGGGCCCATTATTCTTAAACAGCCAACTGTGCACTTCAGTTGGAGCCGATCTTGACCTTGTCTGTGACTCACACTCTGTACTCTCGGTCTGTGTGAAAGCACACAGCACGTTCTGAATGTCTCTCAAAGTCCATCTCGAACAAACGGGTCTCTCACGAGAGTATTGGTCCTTCCTCCTTGAAGCCACTCATCTGCACAAAGCACCTTGTGCAACAGGGACTCATCCTCAGCCATCTTCCCTCCTGTCCTCTCCCAGCTCCCGACGAAGGAGACCTCGACCCACAAACCTCTCCGCCCAGCGTTCTTCAGAACCTTCTCCCAGCTCCACCATCCTGATCGGCTGACACCAGATTCCTAAGTTGAACAGCAAAGTCTCTCATCTCCGCTCAAACTGAAAAGGCTGAAAGCAGACAGACTGCTCTTACAGAACTGTTAAAATGAAATACCTACAGCATAGCAGAAAAATTTTAACCAGGGCTTTACAGTTGTAACTCTTCCAGAGTTTTTTGGTGGCCACCCTCACTAGTGGGTATTATCAGATCCCCATGAGTGAGGCTGACAAAGGGAAGACGGCATTCAGATGTCCACTAGGATTCTTCCAGTTCGAAAGGATGCCCCAGGACACATTAGGAGACCCTTCAACGTTCCAGCGTGTCAGGCAGAAAACGGTGGGAGATATGAACTTGCTTGAGGTGTTGGTGTACCTGGATGATCTCAGAGTGCTCGGGTCCACCTTGGAGGAGCATGAAGCGAGGCTATTGAAAGTGCTGGGCTGCCTGAAAGCTGGAGGGTTAAAACTTTCCCTGGACAAGTGCCAGTTCTGCTGGACGTCTGTCAGCTATGTTGGGCACATAGTCTCACGGCATGGAGTAGCTGTGGAGCTGTCTAAGATAGAGGTGGTGACCACCTGGTCAAGGCCCCGGACTGTGAGTGCCCTGCGCTCGTTCTTTAGCTTCTGCAGATACTATCAGAGGTTCGTGAAGGAATACCCTAAGGTGAAGCACCCTTTTAATCAGCTTCTAAGAATTGAACAGTCAGATCCAACAAATGGGAACAAGTTGTGTGATATGGGCTGGAAGGGCGTGGTACTGTGCTGTATCTTAAATTTAAATTAAATGACCATGTGGGAGATATGCCAGTGATGTAGATATGCTGGATACTGTGGCACTGCAGGCATCCTCTGCTGTCCGGGAACAAGGTGCATGGCCACATTTTGGACTTGTAAACTTGGGTTGCGAACAGTTCACAGAGGAATGGAGTGCTGCCTTAGGAAGCATCTGAGTTATTCACACTGATACGGGCGCCACATGGTGTCGTGGTTAGTGCGATGGTATTACAGCTCAGGCCGTCAGGGTTTGCAGTTCAGTTCCAGTGTTCACTCTGATCGGGTTGGTATGTTCCTTCTGGTGTACGGGCTTCACCTGGGTGCTCCGGTTTCCACCTGCAGTACGAAGATGTGTCATGTAGCAGGTGAATTGGTCATTGGGTTGAGTTGCATGGTCAGAAAGACCTGTTCCATGGTAAATCTCTAAACACAAAATTAAAAGATCAAATCAGCGAAGATTGTGCTGAGCACCACTCGGTCACCATGCTTCCGCGGCATACAGAGCGTACCGTAACTTACTAACCCTAACCTGTACATCTTCAGTATATGGGAGGATACCAGAGCACCCAGAGGAAATCCAAGTGGTCACAGAGGTACACAAACTCCCTAAAAGCAGTGGCAGCAATTGAACCTAGATCTTAAAGCTTCTGCTGTAATAGGGATTCATGACTGCGCCATCACGAAGCTAAACGGCCTCCCAGTGGTAATTTAAAAAGAGTCGATAGTGAGTGCCGAGAGTGAGCTATGAATGTGCAGCTAAACCAAGCTGACACCTCAGTCTGTGTATTAATGTGTATTTGACCAAGCTGACATTTCAGTCTGTGTATTTGACCAAGCTGACACCTCAGTCTGTGTATTAATGTGTATTTGACCAAGCTGACATTTCAGTCTGTGTATTTGACCAAGCTGACACCTCAGTCTGTGTATTAATGTGTATTTGACCAAGCTGACACCTCAGTCTGTGTATTAATGTGTATTTGACCAAGCTGACACCTCAGTCTGTGTATTAGCGTGTATTTGACCAAGCTGACATCTCAGTTCATCTACTAACAGTCAATGTAGCAAAAGATAGACCAACACTTTGCTTACTGTTTGTGTTTTTCCCTTTCAGGAATACATACCGAATGATCGAACAAGATGATTTTGACATCAACACAAGGTTGCATACGATAGTCCGGGGTGAAGACGAGGCTGCTATGGTGGAGTCAGTGGGCCTTGCTTTGGTAAAATTGCCAGATGTGTTAAACCGTTTGAAGCCGGATATCATGATTGTTCACGGAGACAGGTTTGATGCGTTGGCAGTCGCGACCTCGGCGGCGCTGATGAATATTCGGATCCTGCACATTGAAGGCGGTGAGGTTAGCGGTACCATCGATGATTCAATCCGACACGCTATCACTAAGCTGGCCCATTACCACGTGTGCTGCACCCGCAGTGCCGAGCAGCATCTCATCGCCATGTGTGAGGAGCACGACCGCATCCTGTTGTCTGGCTGTCCCTCTTATGACAAGCTTCTCACAGCAAGGTCCAAGGACTACATCAGCACTCTGCAGACCTGGCTGAGTGAGTAATCATATCTGATAGGTATAGATGAAGTCATTTTCCACTCTTGTTTGTTTTCTATTCTAGTTAGCACCATAAGACAGAGGAGCAGAATTAGACTATTCAGTCCACTAAGTCTGCTCTGCCATTCCATCACAGCTGGTTTATTATCCCTCTCAATCCCATTAGTCTACCTTCTTCTTTTAACCTTTGACACCCTAACTAACCAAGAACCTATCAACCTCTGCTTTAAATATACTCAATGACTTGGCCTCCACAGCTGTCTGTGGCAATAAATTCCACAGATTCACCACTCTCTTTGGCTAAAGAAATCCCTCCTCATCTCTGTTCTAAATGGACGTCCGTCTATTCTGAGGCTGTGCTCTCTGGTCCTAGACTCCCCCACTGTAGGAAACTTCCTCTCCATATCCACTTTATCTAAGCCTTTCAAATTCAATAGTTATCAATTAGATCCCATCCGACTCTTCTAAACTCTGGCAAGTGCAGGCCCAGAGCCATCAAAAGCTCCTCATATGTTAACCCTTTCATTCCCGGAATCATTCTTGTAAACCTCCTCTGGATTCCCTCCAATGCCAGCACACCATTTTTTCAATAGTGGCCCAAAACTGCTCACAATATTCCATGGCTGGCTTGACCAATGCTTTATAAAGCCTCAGCATTACATCCCTGCTTTTATAATTAGTTGTGTCTTGTAATTTATCTCACTTAATTGAAGATAGTTGTTTGCATTTTTATACTGTCTGTGGCATCTGTCTGATATTTTCCTTTAAAATGTGACATTGTTTCTACATTCTTTCCATAACAGAATTTCAAATTTTTTCAGTAACTTTATTTGTCACATGTACACCGAACGATATAGTGAAATGCATCGTTTGCTTCAACGACCAACACATCTGAGGATGTGCTGGGGCAGCCTGGAAGTGGCACCGACATAGCATGTCCACAATTCACTAACCCTTACTAACTCATCTGTCTTTGGAATGTGGGAGAAACTGGAACACCCAGAGGAAACCCTTACAGTTAAGGGGAGAGCAAACAAACTCCGTACAGTGGCGGGAATTGAACTCCGGTTGCTGGCGCTTTAAGTGTTACACTAACCTCTACACTACTGTACTGTCCTGATGTGCTGGGCTGAAGGGCCTGTAATGTGCTGTAGATCTCTCTGTTTCTATGTATCACTATCACAGTGGAGTAAAGGGGATTACAGGGGCATGAGAGAGGAGTTGGCCAGAATTGATTGGTAAAGGACACTGGCAGGGATGATGGCAGAGCAGCAATGGCTGGGATTTCTGGAATCAATTCAGAAGAACATAAGAACACATGAAACAGGAGCAGGAGTAGGCCATCTGGCCCGTCAAGCCTTCTCTGCCATTCAATACGATCATGGCTAATCTGGCTGAGGACTCATTTTCACCCACCTGCCTTTTCCCTATAACCCTAATTCCTCTACTGTGGAAAAATCTATACAACACTGTATTAAATATATGTACTGAGGAATGCACAGGATATATACATCCCTAAGAGGAAAAAGTATTCTCAAGGAAAGATGACACAACCGTGGCTAACAAGAGAAGTCAAAGCCATAAAAGAGGGTATATAATAGAGCAAAGATTAGCGGGAAACTTCAAAAACCAACAGAATGCAACTAAAAAGTAATTAAGAAGGTAAAGATGGAATATGAAGGTAAGCTAGCCAATAATATTGAAGAGGATACCAAAAGTTTTTTCATATACATGAAGTATAAAAGAGGTGAGAGTGGATATCGGACTGCTGGAAAACAGTGTTGGAAAGGTAGTAATAGGGGACTAGGAAATGGCGGATGAACTGAGTAAGTATTTTGCATCAGTCTTCACTGTGGAAGACACTAGCAATATGGTGGAAGTTCCAGGTATTAGGGGGCATGAAATGTGTGAAGTTACCATAACTGGAGAGAAAGTTCTTGGGAAACTGATGATAGATAAATCACCTGGATATCAGGCTTACACCCCGAACAGCCAGATTTGGGAACAGCTTCTTTCCAACTGTGATAAGACTGCTGAACGGATCCTGACCCGGATCTGAGCCGTACCCTCCAAACATCCGGACCTCCCTCTCGGTTTTTTTTGCGCTACCTTACTTTCCCTTTTCTATTTTCTATTTAAGATTTATAATTTAAAATTTTAATATTTACTATCTATTTGTACTCCAGAGAGCGCGAAGCGCAGAATCAAATATCGCTGTGATGATTGTACGTTCTAGTACCAATTGTTTGTTGACTATAATGTATAAAAGATTTCTGAAAAGGGTTGCTGACGTGATTGTGGAGGCATTAGTAATGATCTTTCGAGAATCACTAGATTCTGTAATGGTTCTAGAAGACTGGAAGATTGCAAATGTCACTCCACTCTTCAAGAGGGGAGTGAAGCAGAAGAAAGGAAACGATAGGCCAGTTTGTCTGACCTCAGTGGTTGGGAAGATATTGGAGTTGATTATTAAGGATGAGGTCTCAGGGTACTTGGAATACATGGTAAAATAGGCTGTAGTAAGTTTCCTCGAGGGGAAGATCTTGCCTGACAAATCTGTTGAAAGTCTTTGAAGAAATAACAAGCAAGATCAACAAAGGAGAATTGGTTTAAGTTGTGTACTTGGATTTTCAGAAGGCCCGTGACGAAGTACCACACATGATACTGCCTAACAAACTACGACCCTGTGGCGTTACAAGAAAGATTCTAGCATGGATAAAGCAGTGGCTGATTGGCAGAAGGTAAAGAATGGGAACAAAGGGAGCCTTTTCTGTCTGGCTGCCGGTGAGCGATGGTGTTCCACAGGAGTCTGTGTTGGGACTGATTCTTTTTGTGTTACATGTCAATGGTTTGGATGATGGAATTGATGGCTTTGTTGCAAAGTTTGCAGACAATATGAAGACGGGTGGAGGGCTAGATAGTTTTGAGGAAGTAGGGAGGCTACAAAAGGACTTGGACAGATCAGGAGAATGGGCAAAGAAGTGGCAGTTGGAATACAGTGTCAGGAAGTGAATGGTCATGCACTTTGGTAGAAGAAATGAAAGGGTTCACTATTGTCTAAAGGGAGAGAAAATACAAAAAAATCTGAGGTGCAAAGGGACTTGGGAGTCCTTGTGCAAGATTTCCTTAAGGTTAATTTGCAGGTTGAGTCTGTGCTGAGGAAGGCAAATGCAATGTTACCATTCATTTCAAGAGGACTAGAATATAAAAGCCAAGGATGTAATGTTGAGACTTTATAAAGTACTGATGAGGCCTCACTTAGAGTGTTGTGAGCTGTTTTGGGCCCCTTATCTTAGAAAGGATGTGCTGAAACTGGAGCGGAGTCAAAGTAGGTTCACGAAAATGATTCCAGGATTAAATGGCTTGTCATATGAAGAGTGTTTGATGGCTTTAGGCCTGTATTCACTAGAATTCAGAAGAATGAGGGACGACCTCATTGAAGCCTATCGATTGGTGAACGACCTTGATAGAGTGGATGTGGAGAGGCTACTTCCTATGGCGGGTCCACAGAACACATCCGGAGATCAGAGGACACATCCTCAGAACGGAGGGGCGTCCTTTTTGAATGGAGGTGAGGAGGAATTTATTTTTAACAGAGTAGTGAATCAGTGGAATTCTCTGCCACAGGCAGCTGTGGAGGCCAAATCTTTATGTATACTTAAGGCTGAGGTTGATAGATTCTAGATTGGTCAGGGCATGAAGAGTCATGGGGAGAAGGCAGGAGATTGGGGCTGAGAGAAAAATTGGATCAGCTGTGATGAAATGGTGGAACAGCCTTGATGGGCCAAATGGCCTAATACTGCTCCTATACCTTATGGTCTTATGTTCTTACATGAGGCCAGGATATCGGTATTACGTGAAGTGTTGGGGATAATGATGAAGCCCAGGTATTGGTGTTATGTGTAGAGGATGGGGAGAACAATGAGGTCAGGGTACTGGTGTTATGTGTAGAGGGTGGGGAGAACAATGAGGTCAAGGTATTGGTGTTATGTGTAGAGGATGGGGAGAACAATGAGGTCAGGGTATTGGTGTTATGTGTAGAGGGTGGGGATAATGATGAGGCCAGGGTATTGGTGTTATGTGTAGAGGATGGGGAGAACAATGAGGTCAGGGTATTGGTGTTATGTGTAGGGGATGGGGAGAACAATGAGGTCAGGGTATTGGTGTTATGTGTAGAGGGTGGGGATAATGATGAGGTCAGGGTATTGGTGTTATGTGTAGAGGGTGAGGATAATGATGAGGCCAGGGTATTGGTGTTATGTGTAGAGGATGGGGAGAACAATGAGGTCAGGGTATTGGTGTTATGTGTAGAGGGTGGGGATAATGATGAGGCCAAGGTATTGGTGTTATGTGTAGAGGGTGGGGATAATGATGAGGCCAGGGTATTGGTGTTATGTGTAGAGGGTGGGGATAATGATGAGGCCAGGGTATTGGTGTTATGTGTAGAGGGTGGGGATAATGATGAGGCCAGGGTATTGGTGTTATGTGTAGAGGGTGGGGATAATGATGAGGCCAGGGTATTGGTGTTGTGTGTAGAGGGTGGGGATAATGATGAGGCCAGGGTATTGGTGTTATGTGTAGAGGGTGGGGATAATGATGAGGTCAGGGTATTGGTGTTATGTGTAGAGGGTGGGGATAATGATGAGGCCAGGGTATTGGTGTTATGTGTAGAGGGTGGGGATAATGATGAGGCCAGGGTATTGGTGTTATGTGTAGAGGGTGGGGATAATGATGAGGCCAGGGTATTGGTGTTATGTGTAGAGGGTGGGGATAATGATGAGGCCAGGGTATTGGTGTTATGTGTAGAGGGTGGGGATAATGATGAGGCCAGGGTATTGGTGTTATGTGTAGAGGATGGGGAGAACGATGAGGCCAGGGTATTGGTGTTATGTGTAGAGGGTGGGGATAATGATGAGGCCAGGGTATTGGTGTTATGTGTAGAGGGTGGGGTAATGATGAGGCCAGGGTATTGGTGTTATGTGTAGAGGGTGGGGATAATGATGAGGCCAGGGTATTGGTGTTATGTGTAGAGGGTGGGGATAATGATGAGGCCAGGGTATTGGTGTTATGTGTAGAGGGTGGGGATAATGATGAGGCCAGGGTATTGGTGTTATGTGTAGAGGGTGGGGATAATGATGAGGCCAGGGTATTGGTGTTGTGTGTAGAGGGTGGGGATAATGATGAGGCCAGGGTATTGGTGTTATGTGTAGAGGGTGGGGATAATGATGAGGTCAGGGTATTGGTGTTATGTGTAGAGGGTGGGGATAATGATGAGGCCAGGGTATTGGTGTTATGTGTAGAGGGTGGGGATAATGATGAGGCCAGGGTATTGGTGTTATGTGTAGAGGGTGGGGATAATGATGAGGCCAGGGTATTGGTGTTATGTGTAGAGGGTGGGGATAATGATGAGGCCAGGGTATTGGTGTTATGTGTAGAGGGTGGGGATAATGATGAGGCCAGGGTATTGGTGTTATGTGTAGAGGGTGGGGAGAACGATGAGGCCAGGGTATTGGTGTTATGTGTAGAGGGTGGGGATAATGATGAGGCCAGGGTATTGGTGTTATGTGTAGAGGGTGGGGTAATGATGAGGCCAGGGTATTGGTGTTATGTGTAGAGGGTGGGGATAATGATGAGGCCAGGGTATTGGTGTTATGTGTAGAGGGTGGGGATAATGATGAGGCCAGGGTATTGGTGTTATGTGTAGAGGGTGGGGATAATGATGAGGCCAGGGTATTGGTGTTGTGTGTAGAGGGTGGGGATAATGATGAGGCCAGGGTATTGGTGTTATGTGTAGAGGGTGGGGATAATGATGAGGTCAGGGTATTGGTGTTATGTGTAGAGGGTGGGGATAATGATGAGGCCAGGGTATTGGTGTTATGTGTAGAGGGTGGGGATAATGATGAGGCCAGGGTATTGGTGTTATGTGTAGAGGGTGGGGATAATGATGAGGCCAGGGTATTGGTGTTATGTGTAGAGGGTGGGGATAATGATGAGGCCAGGGTATTGGTGTTATGTGTAGAGGGTGGGGTAATGATGAGGCCAGGGTATTGGTGTTATGTGTAGAGGGTGGGGATAATGATGAGGCCAGGGTATTGGTGTTATGTGTAGAGGGTGGGGATAATGATGAGGCCAGGGTATTGGTGTTATGTGTAGAGGGTGGGGATAATGATGAGGCCAGGGTATTGGTGTTGTGTGTAGAGGGTGGGGATAATGATGAGGCCAGGGTATTGGTGTTATGTGTAGAGGGTGGGGATAATGATGAGGCCAGGGTATTGGTGTTATGTGTAGAGGGTGGGGATAATGATGAGGCCAGGGTATTGGTGTTATGTGTAGAGGGTGGGGATAATGATGAGGCCAGGGTATTGGTGTTATGTGTAGAGGGCGGGGATAATGATGAGGCCAGGGTATTGGTGTTATGTGTAGAGGGCGGGGATAATGATGAGGCCAGGGTATTGGTGTTATGTGTAGAGGGTGGGGATAATGATGAGGCCAGGGTATTGGTGTTATGTGTAGAGGGTGGGGATAATGATGAGGCCAGGGTATTGGTGTTATGTGTAGAGGGTGGGGATAATGATGAGGCCAGGGTATTGGTGTTATGTGTAGAGGGTGGGGATAATGATGAGGCCAGGGTATTGGTGTTATGTGTAGAGGGTGGGGATAATGATGAGGCCAGGGTATTGGTGTTATGTGTAGAGGGTGGGGATAATGATGAGGCCAGGGTATTGGTGTTATGTGTAGAGGGTGGGGATAATGATGAGGCCAGGGTATTGGTGTTATGTGTAGAGGGTGGGGATAATGATGAGGCCAGGGTATTGGTGTTGTGTGTAGAGGGTGGGGATAATGATGAGGCCAGGGTATTGGTGTTATGTGTAGAGGGTGGGGATAATGATGAGGCCAGGGTATTGGTGTTATGTGTAGAGGGTGGGGATAATGATGAGGCCAGGGTATTGGTGTTGTGTGTAGAGGGTGGGGATAATGATGAGGCCAGGGTATTGGTGTTGTGTGTAGAGGGTGGGGATAATGATGAGGCCAGGGTATTGGTGTTATGTGTAGAGGGTGGGGATAATGATGAGGCCAGGGTATTGGTGTTATGTGTAGAGGGTGGGGATAATGATGAGGCCAGGGTATTGGTGTTGTGTGTAGAGGGTGGGGATAATGATGAGGCCAGGGTATTGGTGTTATGTGTAGAGGGTGGGGATAATGATGAGGCCAGGGTATTGGTGTTATGTGTAGAGGGTGGGGATAATGATGAGGCCAGGGTATTGGTGTTATGTGTAGAGGGTGGGGATAATGATGAGGCCAGGGTATTGGTGTTATGTGTAGAGGGTGGGGTAATGATGAGGCCAGGGTATTGGTGTTATGTGTAGAGGGTGGGGATAATGATGAGGCCAGGGTATTGGTGTTATGTGTAGAGGGTGGGGATAATGATGAGGCCAGGGTATTGGTGTTATGTGTAGAGGGTGGGGATAATGATGAGGCCAGGGTATTGGTGTTACCTGTAGAGGGTGGGGATAATGATGAGGCCAGGGTATTGGTGTTATGTGTAGAGGGTGGGGATAATGATGAGGCCAGGGTATTGGTGTTATGTGTAGAGGGTGGGGATAATGATGAGGCCAGGGTATTGGTGTTATGTGTAGAGGGTGGGGATAATGATGAGGCCAGGGTATTGGTGTTATGTGTAGAGGGTGGGGATAATGATGAGGCCAGGGTATTGGTGTGTGTAGAGGGTGGGGATAATGATGAGGCCAGGGTATTGGTGTGTGTAGAGGGTGGGGATAATGATGAGGCCAGGGTATTGGTGTTGTGTGTGGAGGGTGGGGATAATGATGAGGCCAGGGTATTGGTGTTATGTGTAGAGGGTGGGGATAATGATGAGGCCAGGGTATTGGTGTGTGTAGAGGGTGGGGATAATGATGAGGCCAGGGTATTGGTGTTATGTGTAGAGGGTGGGGATAATGATGAGGCCAGGGTATTGGTGTTACCTGTAGAGGGTGGGGATAATGATGAGGCCAGGGTATTGGTGTTATGTGTAGAGGGTGGGGATAATGATGAGGCCAGGGTATTGGTGTTATGTGTAGAGGGTGGGGATAATGATGAGGCCAGGGTATTGGTGTTATGTGTAGAGGGTGGGGATAATGATGAGGCCAGGGTATTGGTGTTATGTGTAGAGGGTGGGGATAATGATGAGGCCAGGGTATTGGTGTGTGTAGAGGGTGGGGATAATGATGAGGCCAGGGTATTGGTGTGTGTAGAGGGTGGGGATAATGATGAGGCCAGGGTATTGGTGTTATGTGTAGAGGGTGGGGATAATGATGAGGCCAGGGTATTGGTGTGTGTAGAGGGTGGGGATAATGATGAGGCCAGGGTATTGGTGTTATGTGTAGAGGGTGGGGATAATGATGAGGCCAGGGTATTGGTGTTATGTGTAGAGGGTGGGGATAATGATGAGGCCAGGGTATTGGTGTGTGTAGAGGGTGGGGATAATGATGAGGCCAGGGTATTGGTGTTATGTGTAGAGGGTGGGGATAACGATGAGGCCAGGGTATTGGTGTTATGTGTAGAGGATGGGGAGAACGATGAGGCCAGGGTATTGGTGTTATGTGTAGAGGGTGGGGATAATGATGAGGCCAGGGTATTGGTGTTATGTGTAGAGGGTGGGGATAATGATGAGGCCAGGGTATTGGTGTTATGTGTAGAGGGTGGGGATAATGATGAGGCCAGGGTATTGGTGTTATGTGTAGAGGGTGGGGATAATGATGAGGCCAGGGTATTGGTGTTATGTGTAGAGGGTGGGGATAATGATGAGGCCAGGGTATTGGTGTTATGTGTAGAGGGTGGGGATAATGATGAGGCCAGGGTATTGGTGTTATGTGTAGAGGGTGGGGATAATGATGAGGCCAGGGTATTGGTGTTATGTGTAGAGGGTGGGGATAATGATGAGGCCAGGGTATTGGTGTTATGTGTAGAGGGTGGGGATAATGATGAGGTCAGGGTATTGGTATTACCTGTAGAGGGTGAGATGATGACGCACAAGTGACAGTGACAGCTTTAATCCAATGTTGTTTGTCAGTGCTCCGGTGAATGGGTGGGTCATGTTCAGCTGCTTGGGATTTTGCAGCCATCGAGCAAAGTCGTGGGTATACAAAATTCTGAGGGGTGCAGGTAGGGTGAATGAAGTCAGGCTTTTCCCATTGAGGTTGGGTGAGACTAAAACTAAAGGACATGGATTGAGGGGATAGGTGAAATGTTTAAGGCGGTGGGCATGTGGAACGAGCTGCCAGTGGCAATGGTGAATGCCGGTTCGATTTCAGCATTTCGGAATAGTTTGGATAGGTACGTGGATGGGAGGGGACTGGAAAGCTGTAGTCCAGGTGTCGGTCAGTGGGACCAGGCGGAGTAACAATTGGGCATGCACTCGATGGGCTGGGTGTTCTGTTTCTGTGCTGTAGTGCTCCATAAGACTACGGTTCTAATTCAGGATGATTGTTTGCATCAAGAAGGTCAGCGTGTGTTCATTGAGCTCGTGTACTCGATATCTACCTCCCCGTTCCTTAGCGGTGCTCAACTGTACAGTAAGCTGAGTCGATAATAAAGCATACAGCAGAGCTGTTTTCCAATTAGTAGATTGTGGCGACCCACTTTCTGGCACACACGAACCGGCTCACAACAGCGCGCGCAGGCAGAGGGCCGGCCCCAAAAAGGGCACCAGGCCATCTTCACCAACAGGGGGAAAATCCCGCGTGCAGAAAGGGTCTGGGAATATGCATTCCCCACAGCAGTCCCGCCCCAGGGAGGGCGGGAGCGGGAAGGCTTTAAAGCAGGCCGCGAAGTTTGAATAAATCTCTTTCATCGCAACTCTAACTCACCGACTCCGTGTGGTTATTCTAGCGCTGTGTGTAGCACACCGCTACAATTGGTGACCCCGACAGCCCAAACGATATTTGGACCAGAGATGACCGATGCCGCATCTGTTCACGCAGTTTCCTTAAAACTGCCAAGCTTCTGGACGCTGCGACCCCAATTATGGTTCGAACAAGCAGAAGCACAATTCCACATTCGGCAGATAACCTCGGAGTCTACTCGCTACTACTACGTGCTGAGCTCCCTCGACCAGGAGACAGCTGCACAAGTTGAGGAGTTTATACAGTCGACCCGGAGGACGGCAAATACACAGCATTCAAAGCCCTGCTCATAAGGACTTTCGGACTCTCACGGCGCGAACGAGCACGCCGCTTAATGCACCTGGATGGTTTGGGAGACAGGCCGCCGTCAGCATTAATGAACGAGATGCTGGCCCTGGCTGAAGGACACAAACACTGCCTCATGTTTGAGCAGGCGTTCCTAGAGCAACTGCCCGAGGACAAATGCCTGCTGCTGTCCGACGCAGATTTCAGCAACCCCGGGAGGTGGCAGCCCGGGCAGATGTGCTGTGGAATGCCAGGAAAGAGAGAGGGGCATCCGTCGCACAGATCACCAAGCCGCGTGCCCAACGACAGACCAGACCAGGCTCGGCAGCAGAGCCCACAAAACCTGGCGACGGGAGTGAGGAGCCCACGAACAGTGGTGTTTCTACCACCAGTGGTGGGGCACAGAGGCCCGCTGCTGCAGACCACCCTGCAAATTCCCGGGAAACGCCAGGGCCAGCTGCCGCTGATGGCTATGGCGGCTGACCATTAGGACAGCCTCCTGTACGTCTGGGACAAGCAGTCAGGACGCCGCTTTTTGGTCGACACCGGAGCAGAGATCAGCGTCTTACCTCCAACGAGTTACGACACCCGCAACAGAGAACCGGGACCCACCCTGAAGGCCGCAAATGGCAGCACAAGACGAACCTACGGCACCCGCACGGTGCGGCTACAGTTCAGCTCCAGCCAGTTCACGTGGGACTTCACACTGGCTGCCGTGGCCCAACCAATCCTGGGGGCGGATTTTCTGCGAGCCCACAGCCTGCTGGTCGACCTGCAAGGGAAGCGATTAGTCCACGCCAAGACTTTTCAAACGTTCTCCCTGGGTGAAGCACAGTTGCCAGCCCCACACCTGGACTCCATCACGCTGTCCAACGACAAATTCACCAGGGTCCTGGCGGATTTCCCATCAGTACTGACACCGCAGTTCACGGCAGCCATGCCCAGACATGGAGTACAGCACCACATCCCGACCCAGGGACTACCCCTCCACGCCCGTGCTCGAAGGCTTCCCCTGGACAAGCTCCGACTGGCGAAGGAGAAGTTCAAGAAGATGGAGGAATTGGGGATCATACGACGGTCCGACAGCCCATGGGCCTCCCCCCTGCACATGGTGCCCAAGGCAACGCGGGGCTGGAGACCATGCGGTGACTACCGCAGACTGAACGAGGCTACAACACCAGACCGCTACCCTGTGCCGCACATTCAAGATTTCGCAGCAAACCTACACGGCGCAAGGATCTTTTCCAAGGTAGACCTCGTCCGGGGATACCATTAAATCCCTGTACATCCGGACGACATCCCCAAAACAGCGCTTATCACCCCGTTCGGACTTTTCGAATTCCTCCGAGTGCCGTTTGGTCTAAAGAATGCCGCACAGACTTTCCAGTGGCTGATGGACGCGGTGGGACGCGACCTGGACTTTGCATTCATCTATTTGGATGACCCTCATAGCCAGCAGTAGTTGGCAGGAGCATCTGTCCCACCTCTGCCAGCTCTATTCCCGCCTGAGCGAATTCGGCCTTACAATCAACCCAGCCAAATGCCAGTTCGGACTCGACACCATCGACTTCCTGGGCCACAGGATTACTAAAGACGGGGCAACCCCGCTGCCCGCCAAGGTAGACGCGGTCCGCAATTTCCCCCGACCTAACACAATCAAAGGCCTGCAGGAATTCGTGGGTATGGTGAATTTCTACCACCGTTTCCTCCCCTCAGCAGCCCGAACCATGCGACCCCTGTTCACTCTAATGTCGGGTAAGGGCAAGGACATTACCTGGGACGAAGAGGCCACAAGCGCTTTCGTTAAAACCAAAGAAGCCTTGGCAAACGCCGCAATGCTAGTGCACCCCAGAACGGACGTTCCTACTGCCCTCACGGTGGACGCATCCAATACAGCGGTCGGTGGAGTGCTGGAACAACTCATCGAGGGTCGCTGGCAACCCCTGGCATTCTTCAGCAAACACCTACGACCACCTGAACTCAAATACAGTGCTTTCAACCGGGAGCTATTGGCACTATACCTGGCAATCCGGCATTTCAGGTACTTCTTAGAAGGCAGGCCCTTCACCACGTTCACAGACCACAAACTGCTTACCTTTGCGTTCATGAAGGTGTCCGACCCCTGGTCGTCCCGCCAGCAGCGACATCTGTCCTACATCTCCGAGTACACGACGGACATCCGGCATGTCTCTGGAAAGGGCAACGTCGTGGCGGATGCACTTTCCAGACCTACCATACAGGCCCTGTCCCAGGGGGTAGACTATGCGGCGCTGGCAGAGGCACAGCAGGCAGACGCTGAGATCCCCAGTTACAGGACTGCAGTCTCTGGTTTGCAGCTCCAAGACCTCCCCGTAGGCCCAGGTGAGAGGACCCTACTATGTGATGTAGCTACCGGCCAACCCCGCCCCGTCGTCCCAGCAGCCTGGCGCCAGCGGGTTTTCGAGTCCATTCACAACTTAGCGCACCCCTCCATCAGGACAACCGTCTGGCTGGTCGCCAACAGGTTCGTGTGGCATGGACTTCGTAAGCAGGTCAGTGAATGGGCCAAAACGTGCATGCAGTGCCAAACGGCCAAGGTGCAGCGGCACACCAAGGCTCCGCCGCAGCAGTTCGAACCCACCCGCCGGAGGTTTGACCACATCCATGTGGATATCGTGGGGCCCCTGCCAGTGTCGCGAGGAGTGCGGTACCTCCTAACGATGATAGACCGGTTCACCAGATGGCCAGAGGCAGTCCCGCTCACCGACACCACCTCCGAATCCTGTGCCCGAGCACTGATCGCAACCTGGGTAGCACACTTCGGGGTACCAGCCCACATTACCTCCGACAGGGGCGCCCAGTTCACCTCCAGCCTGTGGTCAGCTATGGCCAGACTTTTAGGATCGCAGCTACACCACACAACTGCCTACCACCCACAGTCGAACGGACTAGTGGAGCGTTTCCACTGTCACCTGAAATCGGCTCTCATGGCCCGGCTGGAGGGGCCTAACTGGGTGGACGAGCTTCTCTGGGTCCTGCTCGGAATCCACACGGCGCCCAAAGAGGATCTGCACACCCCGTCGGCCGAGTTGGTGTACGGCGCACCCTTGGTAGTCCCAGGAGAGTTCAAGGGGGCAAGAGGAAGAACCCACAGCAGTCCTGGACAGACTACGGGAGAGGCTCGGTAACCTGGCCCCCATCCCCACTTCACAGCACGGACAGAGCCCGACCTGCGTACCCAAAGACTTGCAGAACTGTGAGTTTCTTTTTGTACGACAGGGCAGACACCGGGCACCGCTACAGCGGCCCTACGAGGGGCCGTTTAAGGTGATCAGGAACAACAGGTCCATGTTCATGCTGGACATTGGGGGGAGAGAGGAGGTTTTCACGGTGGACCGACTCAAACTGGCCCATGTGGACTTGGCGCAGCCGGTCCAGGCTCAGGCACCACGGTGCAGGGGCAGACCTCCCAAACAGAGGCCGATCCAGACGGTGGACATTGGGGGAGGTATCGCCGGTTCTGGGGGGGGGGGGTTATGTGGCGACCCACTTCCTGGCACACACGAACCGGCTCACAACAGCGTGCGCAGGCAGAGGACCGGCCCCAAAAAGGGCGCCAGGCCATCTTCACCAACGGGGAAAATCCCGCGCGCAGAAAGGGTCTGGGAATATGCATTCCCCACAGCAGTCCCGCCCCAGGGAGGGCGGGAACGGGAAGGCTTTAAAGCAGGCCGCGAAGTTTGAATAAATCTCTTTCATTGCAACTCTAACTCACCGACTCTGTGTGGTTATCCTAGCGCTGTGTGTGACACACTGCTACAAGTTTTAAGTTCTGTAATGATGCTTTTCGTATTTTTATAAATTACCATTTGAATTGATAAGTAGTTCATGATTGACACGAACTGATAACAGATATATACTACGATATCCCATTAATATATGCGGTTACTTTCCTTATTGTGGATATGTTTAAAAATAATTTCTGGAACTGCATCTATTGTGTGCTTGCTGTGGATTTTGTAATGGTTCATGGTGAACTTGCTCTGCTTTTGTAGGTGAAGATGTGAAACCTCGAGAGTACATTGTGGCTCTACAGCATCCAGTCACCACCAATATTAAACATTCCATTAAGATGTTCGAGTTCACGCTCGACGCGTTAATAACATTCGGCAAGCGCACATTGATCCTGTTTCCCAACATTGATGCAGGTGAGCAGAAAATTCCACAGCTTCGTGTTTAATTCTTGGCCCCTGTATGTTCTCCCTCCGTTAAAGGAGCTCTTGCTCTCACTTTCCTCTCCCACTTCCACTCCCCCCTCCCTCCTCCTCACACTCAGCATCCTCCCACTCTGCCTCCGTGTCCTCCTACTCCCCATCCTCGGCCTCGTCCCCAGCCTCCCACTCCCCCTCCTCGGCCTTGTCCCCGGCCTCCCACTCCCCCTCCTCGGCCTCGGCCTAGTCCCCGGCCTGCCACTCCCCATGTCCCACCTCCCCCCCCCCCCATGTGTCACCCCCCCTCCACATTCAAATCTCCCGCCCCCCTGCATCCATCCCAGCCCCCTCATCCATCCCACCACCTCCCGCCTGCCCTCATCCCCACCCACCCCCCCGTCTCCCACCCGTCCTCATCCCCACCCCACTTCTGCCTCCCACCCCCCTCTGCCTCCCACTTGCTGATTTTGTTACAACTTCCCTACTAAAACAGGACATGGGTCCACGGATTCCTGTTTTCTTTCTTGCTCTCTTCACTAGTTGGATATATTTGCTTTTCCCATTGCAAGGAAAGTTCTACAAACTGTGGAACTTTGAAAGAAGGCTTTCTTGGTGGCCACTTTCATGAAAACCCTGGAAAAACTCTTCTCCACCAAGCTGATTTCTTCAATACAGTTGCAAGGAAAACTTTGTGAACCCTTTGCAATTGCCTAGCTTTCTACATTAAAGACTCATAAACTGTGGACTGATCTTCATCTAAGTTCAAAGTTCAAATACAAAGTAAAATTTATTATCAGAGTTCATACATATCACCACACACAACCCTATGATTCTTTTTCTGTGGCAGACTTAGCAAATCTATAGAACAGTAACTGTAAACATCAGGTACTGTTTAATGTAAACAAAATGAGCAAATGCAAATAATCAATAAATAGCAATAAATAATGAGTATGAAATAACAAATAACCAGAGTCCTTAAATGAGTGTAGTTAACCCCTTTTGTTCAAGTCCCTGATGGTTGTGGGGTAGTAGTAAGTCACAATAGAAACACACACAATCTGCTGAAACTAATAGTTGGCAGATTGGCATCTATGATGTTGCAGGCATCACTGAATCATGACTGAGAGATTGTAGCCGGGAGCTTAGCATCCAAGGATACACATTGTATTGTATTGAAAGGAGTGGAGGAGGCATTGCTCTGTTGGCAAAAATAAAATTAAATCATTAGAAAGAGGTAAAGTGGAGTCAGAAAATGTTGAGTCGTTTGTAAATAGAGCTAAGGAACTGCAAGGGCTTAAAAAAAACCCTGATGGGAGTTGTACACAGACCCTCATACAACAGTAATGATGTGGCCAACAAATTACAATGGGAGATAGAAAATGCATGCCAAAAGGGCAGTGTTACAGTAGTCAGGGGGGACTTCGATGTGCTGGTAAATTGGGAAAATCAGGTTGGTGCTGGATTACAGGAGGGAGAATTTCTCAAGTGCCTATGAGGTGGCTTTTCAGAGCAGCTCGTGGTGGAGCCCACTAGGGGATCAGCTATTCTGGATTGAGTGTTGTGCAATGAACCAGAGTCAATTCGAGAGCTTATGTTAGAAGAACCCTTAGGGGGAGGTATCGTAATACGATTGAATTCACCCTGAGTTTTGGGAAGGAGATGTATCAGTATTACAGTGGAGTAAAGGGGTTTACAGGGTTATGAGAGAGGAGTTGGCCAGAATTGATTGGAAGAGACCACTGGCAGGGATGACGGCAGAGCAGCAATGGCTGGAACTTCTGGAAGCAGTATCTAAGGCACAGGATATACACATCCCAGAGAGGAAGAAGTATTCTAAAGGAAAGGTGACACAACAGTGGCTGTCAAGAAAAGTCAAAGCCAAAGAGAGGGCATATATTAGAGCAAAGATTAGTGGGCAATTAGAGGATTGGGAAGCTTTTCAATACCAACAGTAAGCAACTAAAAAAGTAATTAGAAGATAAAGATGGAATATGAAAGTAACCTAGCCAATAATATCATAGAAACGTAGAAACAAAGAAATCTACAGCACATTACAGGCCCGTTGGCCCACAATGTTGTGCTGACCATATAACCTACTCTAGAAGCTGCTAGAATTTCCTCACCATTTTTCTAAACTCCCAAGTATCTATCTAAGAGTCTCTTAAAAGACCCTATTGTATCCACCTCTGCCACCGTCACTGGCAGTGCATTCCACACACCCACCACTCTGTGTGAAAAACTTGCCTCTGACATCCCCCTGTACCTACTTCCGAGCACTTTAAAACTATGCCCCTTCGTGTTAGCTATTTCAGCCCTGGGGAAAAGCCTCTGGCTATCCACACAATCAATGCCTCTCATCATCTTATACACCTCTATCAGGTCACCTCTCACCATCTGTTGTTCCAAGGAGAAAAGGCTAAGTTCACTCAACCTATTCTCATAAGGCATGCTCTCTAATCCAGGCACCATCCTTGTAAATCTCCTCTGCACACTCTCTATAGTTTCCACATCCTTCCTGTAGTGCGGCGACCAGAACTGAACACAGTACTCCAAGTGGGGTCTAACTACAGTCTTATATAGCTGTAACATTACCTCACGGCTCTTGAACTCAATCCCATGGTTGATGAAGGCGTAACAACACTGTCAACCTGCACAGCAGCTTTGAGTGTCCAAAGGATGTGGATCCAGAGATCTTGCTGATCATGCACACTGCCAAGAATCTTACCATTAATATTATGTTCTGTCTTCAAACTTGACCGAATGAAATGAACCACTTCACACTTATCTGGGGAGAAAGGTCCATCTTCTCAGCCCACTTCTGCATCCTATCGATGTCACACTGTAACCTCTGACAACCCTCCAGACAATCCACAACACCCCCAACTTTTGTGTCATCAGCAAGCTTTCTAACCCACCCTTCTGCTTCCTCATCCAGGTCATTTATAAAAATCACAAGAGAAGGGTTCCCAGAACAGATCTCTGAGGCACACCACTGGTCACCGTCCTCCATGCAGAATACAAACCATCTACAACCACCTTATGCCTTCTGTGGTCAAGCCAATTTTGGATCCACAAAGCAAGACCTTCTTGGATCCCATGCCTCATTACTTTCTGATAGACCCTTGCATTGAGAATCTTACTGAAATCCGTATACATTATATCCACTGCTGTACCTTCATTAGTGTAACACACATCGAAGTTGCTGGTGAACGCAGCAGGCCAAGCAGCATCTGTAGGAAGAGGTATAGTCGACGTTTCAGGCCGAGACCCTTCGTCAGGACTAACTGAAGGAAGAGTGAGTAAGGGATTTGAAAGTTGGAGGGGGAGGGGGAGATCCAAAATGATAGGAGAAGACAGGAGGGGGAGGGATGGAGCCAAGAGCTGGACAGGTGATTGGCAAAAGGGGATACGAGAGGATCATGGGACAGAGGTCCGGGAATAAAGACAAGGAGGGAGGGGGACCCAGAGGATGGGCAAGAGGTATATTCAGAGGGAGAAAAAAGAGAGTGAGAGAAAGAATGTGTGCATAAAAATAAGTAACAGATGGGGTACGAGGGGGAGGTGGGGCCTAGCGGAAGTTAGAGAAGTCAATGTTCATGCCATCAGGTTGGAGACTACCCAGACGGAATATAAGGTGTTGTTCCTCCAACCTGAGTGTGGCTTCATCTTTACAGTAGAGGAGGCCGTGGATAGACATATCAGAATGGGAATGGGATGTGGAATTAAAATGTGTGGCCACTGGGAGATCCTGCTTTCTCTGGCGGACAGAGTGTAGATGTTCAGCAAAGCGGTCTCCCAGTCTGCGTCGGGTCTCGCCAATATACAAAAGGCCACATCGGGAGCACCGGACGCAGTATATCACCCCAGCCAACTCACAGGTGAAGTGTTGCCTCACCTGGAAGGACTATTTGGGGCCCTGAATGGTGGTAAGGGAGGAAGTGTAAGGGCATGTGTAGCACTTGTTCCGCTTACGCGGATAAGTGCCAGGAGGGTGATCAGTGGGGAGGGATGGGGGGGTCGAATGGACAAGGGAGTTGTGTAGGGAGCGATCCCTGCGGAATGCAGGGGGGGGGGGAGGGAAAGATGTGCTTAGTGGTGGGATCCCGTTGGAGGTGGCGGAAGTTACGGAGAATAATATGTTGGACCTGGAGGCTGGTGGGGTGGTAGGTGAGGACCAGAGGAACCCTATTCCTAGTGGGGTGGCAGGAGGATGGAGTGAGAGCAGATGTACGTGAAATGGGGGAGATGCGTTTAAGAGCAGAATTGATAGTGGAGGAAGGGAAGCCCCTTTCTTTAAAAAATGAAGACATCTCCCTCGTCCTAGAATGAAAAGCCTCATCCTGAGAGCAGATGCGGTGGAGACGGAGGAATTGCGAGAAGGGAATGGCGTTTTTGCAAGAGACAGGGTGAGAAGAGGAATAGTCCAGATAGCTGTGAGAGTCAGTAGGCTTATAGTAGACATCAATGGATAAGCTGTCTCCAGAGACAGAGACAGAAAGATCTAGAAAGGGGAGGGAGGTGTCGGAAATGGACCAGGTAAACTTGAGGGCAGGGTGAAAGTTGGAGGCAAAGTTAATAAAGTCAACGAGTTCTGCATGCGTGCAGGAAGCAGCGCCAATGCAGTCGTTGATGTAGCAAAGGAAAAGTGGGGGACAGATACCAGAATAGGCACGGAACATAGATTGTTGCACAAAGCCAACAAAAAGGCAGGCATAGCTAGGACCCATACGGGTGCCCATAGCTACACCTTTAGTTTGGAGGAAGTGAGAGGAGCCAAAGGAGAAATTATTAAGAGTAAGGACTAATTCCGCTAGACGGAGCAGAGTGGTGGTAGAGGGGAACTGATTAGGTCTGGAATCCAAAAAGAAGCGTAGAGCTTTGAGACCTTCCTGATGGGGGATGGAAGTATATAGGGACAGGACATCCATGGTGAAAATAAAGCGGTGAGGGCCAGGGAACTTAAAATCATCGAAAAGTTTAAGAGCGTGAGAAGTGTCACAAACATAGGTTGGAAGGGATTGAACAAGGGGTGATAAAACAGTGTCGAGGTATGCAGAAATGAGTTTGGTGGGGCAGGAGCAAGCTGAGACAATAGGTCATTAGTGTGTTTTGTTACATCCTCAAAGAATGCAATCAGGTTCATAAGGCATGACCTGCCCTTGACAAAGCCATGATGACTATCCCTAATCAGATTTCGTCTTTCCAGATGCACATAAATCCTGCCTCTCAGGATCTTCTTCAACAACTTGCCCACCACTGAAGTAAGACTCACTGGTCTATACTTTCCTGGGTAATCTCTACTCCCTTTTTTGAACAAGGGAACAACATTTGCAACTTTCCAATCCTCCAATCATTGCCAGAGGCTCAGCAATCTCCCCTCTCGCTTCCCACAGTAGCCTGGGGTATATCTCGTGTGGTCTCAGTGACTTATCTAATTTAATACCTTTTCAGCACATCCTCTTTCTCAATGGCTATGCACTCAAATGTTTCCGTCTGTTGTAAGTCACCCCCACAATTGCCAAGGTCCTTTTCACTGGTATTCATTAAGTACTTCTGCTACATCCTCTGGCCCCATGCACATGTTTCCACTATCAAAACTGACTGGTCCTATTCTCACAAAGCTCATCCTCTTGCTCTTCACATACTTGTAGAATACCTTAGGGTTTTCCTTAATCCTGTTCACCAAGGCAGGACTAACGAAGAGTCTCAGCCCGAAACGTCAACTGTACCTCTTCTTAGAGATGCTGCCTGGCCTGCTGCGTTCACCAGCAACTTTGATGTGTGTTGCTTGAATTTCCAGCATCTGCAGAATTCCTCATGTTTGCGCTATTGTACAGGAGACAGTGTTGTGATCACTGCCTCCAAAATGCTCTCCTACCGAGAGTTCTAACACCTGGCCAGGTTCATTTCCCAATACTAGATCAAGTACAGTCTCTCCTCCAGCTGGCTTATCTACATATTGTGTCAGGAAACCTTCCTGAACACCACACTTCCCGGCCTTCTCCCTACAACCTTTGATGCCATGTCCAATCAAGAACCTATCAATCCCTGCCTTTAGTACACCCAACCACCTGGCCCAACAGCTGCATGTGGCAACAACTTCCACAAATTCACCACCCTTTGGCTAAAGAAATTTCTCTGCATCTCTGTTTTGAAAGGGCGCCCCTCTATCCTGAGGCTGTGCCGTCTTGTGCTAAACTCTCCCACCATGGGAAACATCCTTTCCACATCTACTCTGTCGAGGTCTCTTAACATTCGAAAGGTTTCAATGAGATCCCCCCTCATCCTTCTGAATCCCGGCGAGTACAGACCCAGAATCATCAAAAGTTCCTCATATGATAACCTTTCATTCCTGGAATCATCCTTGTGAACCTCCTCTGGATCCTCTCCAATGCCAGCACATCTTTTCTAAGATGAGGGGCCCAAAACTGTTCATAATACTCAAGGTGAGGCCTCACCAGTGCCTTATAAAGCCTCAGCATCACATCCCTGCTCTTGTATTCCAGACCTCTTGAAATGAATGCTAACATGGCATTTGCCTTCCTCACCACCGACTCAACCTGCAAGTTAACCTTCAGGGTGTTCTGCACAAGTCCCTCTGCATCTCAGATTCCTGGATTTTCTCCCCGTTTAGAAAATAGTCCGCACATTTATTTCTACTACCAAAGAGTGTGACCATTCATTTTCCAACATTGTATTTCATTTGCCACTTTCTTGCCCATTCTAATCTGTCTTAAGTTCTTCTGCATCCTACCTGTTTGATAAGGAGAAAGTAAAGTCTAACGTAATAGTATTTCAGTGCAGTAAGGGAAATGACAGTGGTATGAGAGGAGTTGTCCAGAGTAAACTGGAAGGAGCTGCTGGTAGGGATGACAGCAGAGCAGCAATGATGTGTGTTTCTGTGAAAAATGAGGAAGGTGCAGGACATGTGAATTCCAAAAATGAAGAAATACTCAAACAGTAAAATAGTACAACTCTGGCTGACAAGGGAAGTCAAAGCTATTGTAAAAGCAAAAGAAAGGGCATACAACAAAGCAAAAATTAGTGGGAAGATAGAGGATTGGGAAATTTTTAAAAACCTACAGAGAGCAACTAAAAAGATCATTAGAAGGGAAAAGATGAAATATGAAAGCAAGCTGGCAAATCATATCAAAGTTGATAGTAAAAGTTTTTTCAAGTATGTTAAAAATAATAGAAAAATGAGAGTGGATAGAGGACATCTAGAAAATGAGGCTGGAGAAATAATAACGGGACAAGGAGATGACTGATGAACTGAATGAGTATTTTGTGTCAGTCTTCACTTTGGAAAACACTAGCAGTATGCCTGATGTTGTGTTGAATTGAATTGACTTTATTTCTTACATCCTTCACATACATGAGTAAAAATCTTCACGTTACATCTCCATCTAAATGTGTAATCATAATTTTTGATCAATAGAGCAGTCAGTGTAGTATAGAGTATACGCAAATTACCGTAAGTTAATCAGTCTGATGGTCTGGTGGAAGAAGCTGTCCCGGAGCCTGTTGGTTCTGGCTTTTATGCTGCGGTACCATTTCCCGGATGGTAGCATTGGGGTGACTTGTAAATGTCCTGAATCATGGGAAGTTCACAACTACAGATGTGCTGGGCTGTCCACATCACTCTCTGCAGAGTCCTGTGATTAAGGGAGGTACAGTTCCCATATCAGGCAGTGATGCAGCCAGTCAGGATGCTCTCAATTGTGCCCCTGTAGAAAGTTCTTAGGATTCCGGGGCCGATACCAAACTTCCTCAACTGTCTGAGGTGAAATAGATGCTGTTGTGCCTTTTTCACTACACAGCTGGTGTGTACAGACCACGTGAGGTCCTCGGTGATGTGGATGCCGAGGAGCTTAAAGCTGTTTACCCTCTCAGCCCCAGATCCATTGATCCAAAGAATTCCTACAGGTTTGTCAGGCAGGAGCTTCCCTGAAGGAAACCATGCTGACTTTGTACTATCTTGTCTTGTGTCACCAAGTACTCCATCACCTCATCCTTAACAATTGATCCTAACACCTTCCCAGCCACTGAGGTCAGGTGAACTGGTCTATAATTTACTTTCTGCTGCCTTCCTCCTTTCTTAAAGAGTGGTGTGACATTTGCTCTTTTCCAGTCCTCTGGCACCATACCAGGGTGAAATGATTTTTGAAAGATCGTACTTTATACCACCACAATCTCTAACGCTACCTCTTTCAGAACTCTAGAGTGTACTTCCTCTGCTCTGGGTGACTTCTGTACCTTTAGGTCTTTCAGCTTTTTGAGCACCTTCTCTCTTGTGACAGTCACTGCACCCACTTCTCTTCCTTCACATATTACATCAGGCATACTGCTAGTGTCTTCCACAGTGAAGACTGACGCAAGATATTCATTTAGTTCATCAGCCAACCCCTTGTACCCGGTTATTATTTCTCCTGCCTCATTTTCTAGCGGTTCTATATCTATATCTCATTTCTCTTTTATTTTTAACATACTTGAAAAAACTTTTACTATCCACTTCGATATTATTTGCTAGCTTGCTTTCACATTTAATCTTTTCTAATGATGTTTTTTAGTTGTTCTCTATAGGTTTTTAAAAACTTCCTAATCCTCTATTTTCCCACTAATTTTTGCTTTGTTGTATGCCCTTTCTTTTGCTTTTACAATAGATCTGACTTCGTTTGTCAGCCACAGTTGTACTATTTTACTGTTTGAGTATTTCTTCATTTTTGGAATTCACATGCTCTGCACCTTCCTCATTTTTCCCAGAATGCACACCATTGCTACTCTGCTGACATCACTGCCAATTTACTATGGCCTTGAGTACCATATTTGCTATCCTTTCTGATTCTGCATCCCTGATGATTTGATACTCAGCCTGTTGGCTGCAACTAAATCCCATCACCTGCCTGCCCTTCCTGACAATCGGACTGCGCGCTATCTTTACCTTTTTACCATAAGTCCTTTCCTGAGTCCCTTCACTCTGGTTCCCAACACCCCGCCCCCCCCCCCCCACCAAGTTAGTTTAAACCCTCCCCCAACAGCTCAAACAAACCTGCCCGCAAGAACATTGGTCCCCCTCGGGTTCAGGTGCAACCTGTAATTTTTGTACATTTCATACCTCCCCCAGAAGAGATCCCAATGATCCAAGAACCTGAAGCCCTGCCCCCTGCACCAGCTTCTCAGCCACGCATTTATCTGCCAAATCGTCCTGTTTCTACCCTCACTGATGCATGGCACAGACAACAGTCCAAAAATTACTACCTGGGAGGTCCTGCTTCTGTATGTTTGTGTGTTAATAGCCGAGGCAGATTGTATTTATCTATTATTGTGACTTCGATGAAGATCAGATTATGAGTAATTAATGCAGGAAGCCAGGTAATTGCAAACGGTTCACATACTTTTTCTTGCAACTGTACATCTTTAATCATGTTGATATCTTTGCCCACACCTGGTTATAGTGTTTACCATGTCATATGAACCTAGAAGATGTGTTTATTTGCTGTTCCTTTCTTATATAATTTCTCCTGTCTCAGTGTGTAGAGACCCACGTTAATTTAAAAATATCTTTTGCTTTTTACTTCAGAATATCTTATAGTTTGTTTACTGTATGTTGCTGGCTTTCTCTTGTGTTCCAATTGCCATCTCATCAATACCTTTGACTGCCGTCTCATGCCATCCCCTGATCAATTCCTTCCTTAGACTGCTGTCTCCTGATCAGTACCTTGCTTACACTGCAATCTCCTGATCGATATCTTCATTAGACTGCCGTCTCCAGATCATGGCCTTTGTTCCTTAGGCTGCCGCCTGCCGATCACGGCCGTCCTTAGGAGGCTGCCGATGAATGCCTTCCTTCGATTGCCATCTCCCGATGAATGCCTTCTTTAGATTGCCATCTCCATAAGACCACAAGACATAGGAACAGAATTAGGCCATCTGGCCCATTGAGTCTGCTCTGCCATTCAATCACGGATGATCCTTTTTTCTATCTCCTGCTCAACCCCAGTTCCTGGCCTTCCTGTAACCTTTGACGCCATGTCCAATCAAGAACCTATCAATCTCTGCCTTAAATACACCCAACAACCTGGCTTCCACAGCTGCACGTAGTAACCAATTCAAATTCACCACCCTTTGCCTAAAGAAATTTCTCAGCTTTTCTGTTTTGAAAGGGTGCACCTCTATTCTGAGGCTCTGCCCTCTTGTCCTAGACTCTCCCACCATGGGAAACATCCTTTCCACATCTGCTTTTCTAGGTCATTCAACATTCGAAAGGTTTCAATGAGATCTCCCCTCATCCTTCTAAATTCCATTGGATACAAACCCAGAGCCATCAAACGTTCCTTGTATGATAACCCTTTCGTTCCTGGAATCATCCTTGTGAACCTCCTCTGGACCCTCTCCAATGCCAGCACATCTTTTCTAAGATGAAGGGCCCAAAACTGTTCACAATACTCAAGGTGAGGTCTCACCAGTGCCTTATAAAGCCTCAGCATCACATCCCTGCTCTTGTATTCTAGACCTCTTGGAAATGAATGCTAACATGGCATTTGCCTTCCTCACCACCGATTCAACCTGCAAGTACCTTCAGGGTGTTCTGCACGAGGACTCCCAAGTTCCTTTGCATCTCAGATTTTTGGATTTTCTCCCAGTTTAGAAAATAGTCCACAGATTTATTTCTACTACCAAAGTATCACCAAAGTCCGCATCAGATATGGTACCTAGACAGACAGACAGACCAAAGTGTATGACCAGGCATTTTCCAACATTGTATTTCATTTGCCACTTTCTTGCCCATTCTCCTAATCTGTCTAAGTCCTTTTGCACACTGCATGCCTCTCTACCAATCTTCGTATCATCTGCAAACTTGGCAACAAACCCATCTATTCCATCAACAAAATCATTTATATACAACATAAAATGAAGTGGTCCCTACACCGACCCCTGCGGAACAACACTAGTCCCTGGCAGCTAACTAGAAAGGATCCTTTTATTCCCACTAACTGCCTCCTACCAATCAGCCAATGCTCTAACCATGTTCGTAACTTTCCTGTAATACCATGGGCTGTTAACTTGGTAAGCAGCCTCATGTGTGGCACCTTGTCAAAGGCCTTCTGAAAATCCAAATATACAACATCCACTGCATCCCCTTTATCTATCCTACTTGTAATCTCCTCAAAGAATTCCAACAGGTTCGTCAAGCAGGATTTTCCCTGAAGGAAACCATGCTGACTTTGTACTATCTTGTCCTGGTGTCACCAAGTACTCCATCACCTCATCCTTAACAATTGACCCTAACATCTTCCCAACCACTGAGGTCAGGCTAACTGGTCTATAATTTACTTTCTGCTGTCTTCCTCCTTTCTTAAACAGCAGAGTGACATTTGCAATTCCCAGTCCTCTGGCACTATGCCAGAGTCCAGTGATTTTTGAAAGATCATTTCTAATGCCACCACAATCTCTAACGCTACCTCTTTCAGAACCCTAAGGTGCAGTTCCTCTGGTCCAGGTGACTTATATACCTTTAGGTCTTTCAGATTTTTGAGCACCTTCTCTCTTATAATAACTGCAGCCACTTCTCTTTCTTCACACACTACAACATCAGGCATACTGTTCACTGTCTTCCACAGTGAAGACTGATGCAAAAAAAAACTCATTTAGTTCAGCAGCCATCTTCTTGTCCTCCATTATTATTATTTCTCCTGCCTCATTTTCTAGCGGTCCTATATGCACTCTCATCTCTCTTTTATTTTTTACATACTTGAAAAAACTTTTACTATCCTGATCAATGCTTTCCTTAGACTGCCGTCTCCAAATCAATACCTTAGACTTCTGTCCCCGATCAATACCTTTATTAGTCTGCTGTTCAGTCCCTTCATTAGGCGCAGTCTCCTGATCAATACCATCCTTGGGTTTTGGAAGGTATCTCCAGTCTCCTGATCAGTGCCTTCCTTACACTGTCTTCTCCTGGTCAATACCTTTCTTACACTGCCATCTCCCCATCAGTGCTTCCTTAGACTGCCGTCTCCCGATCAGTACATCCTTGCACTGCCACCTCCCGATCAGTACATCCTTGGACTGCCGTCTACCGATCAGTGCCTTTTTTAGACTGCTGTCTCCTGATCAGTACATCCTTGGACTGCCGTCTCCCGATCAGTACATCCTTGGACTGCCGTCTACCGATCAGTGCCTTTTTTAGACTGCTGTCTGCCGATCAGTGCCTTTTTTTAGACTGCCGTCTGCCGATCAGTGCCTTTTTTAGACTGCCGTCTGCCGATCAGTGCCTTTTTTAGACTGCCGTCTGCCGATCAGTGCCCTTTTTAGACTGCCGTCTGCTGATCAGTGCCCTTTTTAGACTACCGTCTCCCGATCAGTGCCCTTTTTAGACTGCCGTCTCCCGATCAGTGCCCTTTTTAGACTGCCACCTGCTGATCAATAGATATCTTCGTTAGACTGCTGTCTGCTGATCAACACCTTCCTCAGACTGCCCTCCCCATCAATACCTTCCCTAGACTACTTCCCTGACTAATATCTGCCTTCGACTACAGTCTCCTGATCGATATCTTCCTTCAACTGCTCTTGTCGGTGAGCATCTCTCAGAAAAGAAAACCTCCCATCTTTGTCCTGCCTGGTCTGTGTCAGAATCCATACTCGGTTACCGTCCTTTATCCTGGTCTACCAAGCCAGTCAAATCAGCAGGCATGTAGAAATGGGTGGGAAATGCCAGCAGCTCTCAGTGCTTTAATAAGGAAACCCAGAGTGGTTTTCACTGGGAGTTTGAGGAGGTGTTCAGAATCATGTAGAGTGTCAACAGAATAAAGAAAGACCAGCTTACTTGGCAGGATACTTGGTAGTGTGGAGGAGCAGAGGGATCTCGGGGTACATGTCCACAGATCCCTGAAAGTTGCCTCACAGGTGGATAGGGTAGTTAAGAAAGCTTATGGGGTGTTAGCTTTCATAAGTCGAGGGATAGAGTTTAAGAGTCGCGATGTAATGATGCAGCTCTATAAAATTCTGGTTAGGCCACACTTGAAGTACTGTGTCCAGTTCTGGTCACCTCACTATAGGAAGGATGTGGAAGCATTGGAAAGGGTACAGAGGAGATTTACCAGGATGCTGCCTGGTTTAGAAAGTATGCATTATGATCAGAGATTAAGGGAGCTAGGGCTTTACTCTTTGGAGAGAAGGAGGATGAGAGGAGACATGATAGAGGTGTACAAGATAATAAGAGGAATAGATAGAGTGGATAGCCAGCGCCTCTTCCCCAGGGCACCACTGCTCAATACAAGAGGACATGGCTTTAAGGTAAGGAGTGGGAAGTTCAAGGGGGATATTAGAGGAAGATTTTTTACTCAGAGAGTGGTTGTTGCGTGGAATGCACTGCCTGAGTCAGTGGTGGAGGCAGATACACTCGTGAAGTTTAAGAGACTACTAGACAGGTATATGGAGGAATCTAAGGTGGGGGCTTATATGGGAGGCAGGGTTTGAGGGTCGGCACAACATTGTGGGCCGAAGGGCCTGTACTGTGCTGTACTATTTTCAGCTATGCTGGGTTTGTGCACGGAGAGAACCAGTGAGCTGAGGGAAACTGATGCAATGCCTTCCATAAAGGGAATTGGATGGATACTTGATGAAAAAAGTGCAGAACCATCCAGATAGTAGTAAATGAATTGCCCGTTGGGAAACGGCAGGTATTGCGTAACTGGGTTAAGTCACTTTGTAGAAGTTCTGTCATTCTAGAGATATGAATAAACATCTCTGCAAACAAGACAAAATTTGCATATGCTGGAAATCTAGAGCAACACACACAAAATGCTGGAGGAACTCAGCAGGCCAGGCAGCATCTATAGAAAAAATTACAGTCGATGTTGTGGGCCGAAACCCTTCGGCAGGACTGGAGAAAAAAACCTGAGGAGTAGATTTAAACGTAGAATGTCATGCCACTGTTCAAAAAAGGATGTAGGCAAAGGGCAGGTAACTCTCGGCCAGTTAGAAAATGATTGAAGCTATCATTAAAGAAGAAATAGCGAGGCATCTGGAAAGAAATGGATCCATCAGGCAGACGCAGCATGAATTCAGCAAAGGCAGGTCCTGTTTGACAAACTTACTGGAGTTCTTTGAGAACATAACAAGGGCAGTGAATAGAGGGGAACTGATGGGCGTTATTTACTTGGGTTTCCAGAAGGCGTTTGATGAGGTGCCACATAAAAGCCTTATCCATGAAATAAAGATGCATAGAGTTGGGGTGATGTATTGGCATGGATAGAGGATTGGTTAACTAATAGAAAGCAGAGAGTTGGGATTCATGGGTGTTACTCTGGTTGTCAGTCAGCGGTGACTGGTGTGCCGCAGGGGTCGGTGCTGGGCCCACAACTGTTCACGATATACATTAATGATCTGGAAGAGTGGATGGAGTGTAGTGTATCTAAGTTTGCTGATGATACTAAATTGAGTGGGAAAGCAAATTGTGCAGGAGATATGGAGAGTCTGCAGAGAAATATAGATAGGTTAAGGGAGTGAGCAAGGGTCTGGCAGATGGAGTACAATGTTGGTAAATGTGTGGTCATCCACTTTGGAAGGAAAAATGAAAGAGCAGATTATTATTTAAATAGTGAAAAATTGCAGCATGCTGCTGTGCTGAGAGACTCGGGAATGAGTACTTGTGCATGAATCACAAATGGTTGATTTGCAAGTGCAGCAGGCCATCAAGAAGGCAAATGGAATGTTGGCCTTCATTGCTAGAGGGATTGAATTTGAGAACAGGGAGGTTATGCTGCAACTGTACAGGGTACTGGTGAGGCTGCACCTGATGTACTGTGTGCAGTTCTGGTCTCCATACTTGAGGAAGGATATACTGGCTTTGGAGGTGGTGCAGAGGAGGTTCACCAGGTTGATTCCAGAGATGAGGTGTTGGACTATGAGGAGAAATTGAGTCGCCTGGGACTGTACTTGCTATAATTCAGAAGAATGAGAGTAGATCTTATAGAAACATATAAAATTATGAAAGGGGTAGATAAGATAGAGGCAGGAAAGTTGTTTCCACTGGTAGTTGAGACTAGCAGTAGGGGACATAGCCTAAAGATTTAGGGGCATAGATTTAGGACGGAGATGAGAAGAAAGTACTTTTCCCAGAGAGTGGTGCATCTGTGGAATTCTCTGCCCAATGAAGCAGTGGAGGTTACCTCGGTAAATATATTTAAGACAAGATTGGATAGATTTTTGCATATTAGGGGAATTAAGGATTATGAGGAAAAGGCAGGTAGGTGGAGATGAGTCCGTGGCCAGATCAGCCATGATATTATTGAATGGTGGGGCAGGTTCGATGGGCTAGATGGCCGACTCCTGCTCCTATTTCTTATGTTCATATGTGATAGGTGAACGCTGTCCGCCAAAACAAGTGAGATCTCCCAGTGGCCACTCATTTTAATTCCACTTCCCATTCCCATTCTGATTTGTCCATCCATGGCCTCCAACCTGATGACATGAGCTTCTGTTTCTTAAACTCCTGATAATGCCCCCCAACATACCCCACCTTCTCCATTTCCCATCCCCTTTTCCCTCTCTCACCTCATCTCCTTGCCGACCCATCACCTCCCTCTGGTGCTTCTCCCTCCTTTTTCTTTCTTCCATAGCTTTCTGTCTCACCAATCCACTTCCCAGCTCTTTACTTCATCCCTCCCCTCCAGGTTTCACCTATCACCTTGTGTTTTTCTCTCCCCTCCCCCTACCTTTTAAATCTATTCCTCAGCCTTTTCTCTCCAGTCCTGCTAAAATTTTTCAGCCCGAAACATCAACTATACTTTTTCCATAGATACTGCCTGGGCTGCTGAGTTACTCCAGACACGAGGAAATCTGCAGATGCTGGAAATTCAAGCAACACACATGAAAAATGCTGTTGAATGCAGCAGGCCAGGCAGCATCTCTAGGAAGAGGTACAGTCGACGTTTCGGGCCGGGACCCTTCGTCAAGACTAACTGAAAGAAGAGATAGTAAGAGATTTGAGAGAGGGAGGGGGAGATCTGAAAAATTGGAAAGACAGGAGGGGGGAAGGGATGCAGCTAAGAGCTGGAAAGTTGATTAACTGTCCAGCTCTTAAATCTACCCCTCCCCCAGTCTTCTCCTGTCATTTCTGATTTCCCCCTCCCCCTCCCACTTTCAAATCTCTTACTATCTCTTCTTTCTGTTAGTCTTGATGAAGGGTCTCGGCCTGAAACGTCGACTGTACCTCTTCCCAGAGATGCTGCCTGGCCTGCTGCGTTCACCAGCATTTTTTGTGTGAGTTGCTGTTCATCTCTGTAGTTGCTTTAAGTTTGCTTTTTATGAAATCTGCCTGCAACGTGTGTATTTCAAAGTTCAAAGTAAGTTTATTATCAAAGTACATATGTGCCACCATATGGTACCCTGAGGTTTATTTTCTTGTGGGCATACTCAGTAAATCCAAGAAATATAATAGAATCAATGAAAGACTGCATGCATCAGAATGGACAAACAACCAATTTGCAAAAGGCAAGAAATGATGCAAATACAAACAAACAAACAAATAAATAACAATAAGTATTGAGAACATGAGATGAAGAGTCCGTGAAAGTGAGTCCATTGGTTGTGGGAACATTTCAACGTTGAGGTGAGTGAAGTTGAGTTGTTACCCCTCTAGTTGAGGGGTAGTAACTGTTCCCGAACTGTATTTGATATGGTAGTGCAGTTTGTGATGGCTGGGGAAGTTCTTGATCTTTGTTTTGCAGTATACATCTCTGGATAAGAATCCCTGGGCAAACTGCCCTGACTCACTGCCCTCATTCTGATGGCTGAGCATTTTGCTTGGAGCACTCTGCGTCTGGGAGCAGTGATTGGGGCTGTGCGATGATGCCAGAGGTCTGAACTATACTCAACTGGGTAGTTCTGACTGGAATCCTGAAACAGGGCACCTTGTATTCCTAGTGCGCCCTTTCTCTTGGAAATGTGCACTGATCTATTACACAGGCTATTTGCTTGCGGTTGCTGTTTACATGAGTTATTTTCATTTCACATTGGGTGTCTGATGGTCTTTTTTATGGGTTATTTTATTGTTTTATTTTTATGGGCTGGGTGTGGTTTTTCATTCTCTGCACATTGGGTGTTAGACAATTTTTTTCACATATATGGGTTTATTTCTAGGTTTTATTGCTTTGTGGCTGCCTGTTAGATGACTCTAAAGGTTGTATTAATGTATACTGTACATACTTTGATAAATGCACTTTGATAGCTGGTCTGAACACTTATTTATAGATGGTGTCTGAATATGTTGCGTCCAGTTTATGATAACTTTCTTATAGAGTCATAAAACACAACAATACAGAGACAGGCCCATCAGCCCATGTGCTTAATACCGAACTATTAACCTGGATAGTCCCAGAGTCCTTCATCCTCATACCCATCCAAATTTCTCGTGTTGAAATCAAACCCACGTCCACCACTTCCACTGGCAACTTGTTCCACACTCTCACCACCCACTGAGTGAAGATGTTCCCCCTCAGGTTTCCCTTAAACATTTCACCGTTCACCCTTAACCCATGACCTCTAGTTGTAGTCTCTCCCAGCTTTACTGGAAAAAGCATGCTTGCATTTCCCCTATCTATACCCCTCATAATTTTGTGTACCTCTATCACATCTCTCTTCATCACATTTCCCCTATCTGTACCCCTCATAATTTAGTATACCTCTATCACATCTCTCTTCATTCTTCTACTCTCCAGGGAATAAAGTCCAAAACTATTCAATCTTTCCCTATAATTCTGGTCCACAAATCCTGACAGCATCCTTGTATATTTTCCCTGTACTCTTTCAATCTTATTTCTGTATTTCCTGTAGGTAGATGACCTGAACTACGCATAGTACTCCAAATTAGGCCTCACCAACTTCAACATAGCATCCCAACTCCTGTACTCAATACTTTGATTTATGAAGGTCAATGTGCAAGAGCTCCCTTTATGACCCTGTCTATCTGTGTCGCCACTATCAAGGATTTATGTATCTGTATTCCCAGATCCCTCTGTTCTGCTACACTCCTCAGTGCTCTACCACTTCCCGTGTAAGTCTTATCCTGGTTGGTCCTCCCAAAGCGCAACACCTCACAATTGGTCCACACTAAATTCTTGTAAAGACACTGCCCAGAAGAAGGCAATGGCAAACCACTTCTGAAGAAAAACTTGTCAATAACAATCCAGGTCATAGGAAAACCATGACTGCCTACATCATAAGACCCAGCACCTAACAAATGAACTTCCATTTTTAAAACTTTACACGTACTTGTGCATATTTTCCATATCATCTTATAAATGTTAGCCTTGCTCTTAGTAACCCGTGACAAGATAGTCTGATTTTTTTTTTCAATGGGCCACCGGGCTGACTATGAACTGATTCTATCAATTTTGATTTATGCTTGTAGGAAGCAAAGAAATGGTGCGAGTGATGAGAAAGAAAGGGATTGAAAAGAATCCAAGCTTCCGGGCTGTGAAGCATATCCCCTTTGAACAGTTTATCCAGTTAGTTGCACACGCTGGCCTGATGATTGGCAACAGTAGCTGTGGGGTGCGTGAGGCAGGTGCGTTCGGCACACCTGTCATCAACCTGGGGACGCGTCAGACTGGACGGGAAACAGGTAAACTCTGGCACAGATCTCACTGCATACTCTTGCTGAATATTTCTGCTAATTGAAGAGCTGTACACCTGGGAAATGGGGAGGAATCCAAGTTCAAGTTTATTGACACATGACTACATATAGAATCAGAATCAGGTTTATTATCACTGGAAACACGAGGAAATCTGCAGATGCTGGAAATTCACGCAACACACATAAAAAATGCTGGTGAACGCAGCAGGCCAGGCAGCATCTATCGGAAGAAGTACAGTCGACGTTTGGGGGCGAGACCCTTCGTCAGGACTAACCGAAAGAAGTGATAGTAAGAGATTTGAGAGGGGGAGGGGGAGATCCGAAATGATAGGAGAAGACAGGAGGGGGAGGGACGGAGCTAAGAGCTGGAAAGTTGATTGGCAAAAGAGATATGAGGCTGGAGAAGGGAGAGGATCATGGGACAGGAGGCCTAGGGAGAAAGAAAGGGGGAGGGGAGCCCAGAGGTTGGACAGCAGGCAAGGAGTTATATTCAGAGGGACAGAGGGAGAAAAAGGGAAAAAAAAGGGATGGGGTATGAAGGGGAGGTGGGGCATTAACGGAAGTTAGAGAAGACAATGATATGTCTATCCACGGCCTCCTCTACTGTCAAGGTGAAGCCACACTCAAGTTGGAGGAACAACACCTTATATTCTGTCTCGGTAGCCTCCAACCTGATGGCATGAACATTTACTTCTCTAACTTCCATTAATGCCCCACCTCCCCGTACTTTCAAATCTCTTTCTATCTCTTCTTTCAGTTAGTCCTGACGAAGGGTCCCGGCCCAAAACATTGACTGTACCTCTTCCTATAGATGCTGCCTGGCCTGCTGCGTTCACCAGCAATTTTTATTTATTATCACTGGCATGTGTCGTGAAATTAGTTAACTTAGCAACAGCAGTTCAATGCAATATATAATATAGAAGAAGAAAAATAATATTTAAATAAGTGGATCAATTAACGTATAACTATATTGAATAGATTAAAAGTTGTCCAAAAACAGAAGTAATATATATTTAAAAAGTGAGGTGGTGTTCACGGGTTCAATGTCTGTTTAGGAATCTGATGGAAGAGGGGAAGAAGCTGTTCCTGAATCACTGAGTGTGTGCCTTCAGGCTCCTGTACCTGTTACCTGATGGTAACAATGAGAAGAGGGCATGTCCTGGAGGATTGGGTCCTTCATAATGGACGTCGCATTTCTGAGCCACCAGTCCTTGAAAATATGTTGGATACTACAGAGTCTAGTACCCAAGATGGAGCTGAGTAAATTTACAACCCTCTGCAGCTTCTCTCAGTCCTGTACAATAGCCCTCCCTCCCCCATACCAGACAGTGATGCAGCCCGTCAAAATGCTCTCCACGGTACATCTATAGAAGTTCTTGCGTGTATTTTTTGACATACAAGGTCTCTTCAAATTGCTAATGAAGTATAGTCGCTGTATATATGCAACCAAACGAAACTATGTTCATCCGGACCATGGTACACGCACAAAACATACAGCACACATAGCACCTAAACCAAAATATTGCCATAAAATATAATTCAAAATGTATGTAGTGCGCAGCACAGGTAAACAGTAAATGTCAAAAAATTTTTAGGGGATGGAGACGCCAGTGAACCTCTTGGTTTTTATTATCCTCTGTAGGGTCTTGTGGTCCGATGGCTTGCAGCTTCCATACCACACAAAGATGCAGCCAGACTTGGCACTCTCAGTGTTACTCCTGTAGACTAGGGGCAGGGAGCCTTGCATGCCTCAGTTTCCTCAGAAAGTGTAGATGCCGCTGTGCCTGTAGGAGTTTGTAGGTTTTCCCCATGACAGCCTGGCTTTCCTCCGGGTGCTCCGGTTTCCTCCGCAAGTCCCAAGAATTACTGGTTGGTAGGTTTATTGGGCACTGTAAGTTCTCCTGTGATTAGGCTGCAATTAAGTTAGGGGATTGCCGGACAGTCCGGGTCAAAGGGCCAGAAGAGCCGTTTCCATGCTGTGTCTCAATAAATAAACGAACATAATAATAAGAACAACAAAATAAATATTGTGTAAAAAGAGAGCAAAAATAGAAAAATAATATAGTGAGGTAATGTTCATGGGTTCAGTGTCCATTCAGAAACCTGATGGCGGAAGGGAAGAAGCTGTTCCTGAAACATTGAGTGTGTGTCTTCAGGCTCCTGAAGAGGACATTTCCTGGGTGATGGGACTTCTTAATGATGGATGCTGCCGTTTCAAGGCATTGCCATTTGAAGATGTCCTCGATCCTGGTTGGGATAGTGCCCACGATGGAATTTACAATTGCAGATTACAAGGCCTCAGTTTAAATCCAGCACCGCTGGTTGGGATAAGATCTACACCCATAACCTTAAAGTCAAACTAGTTGTTAGCAACAGAGTTAATTTATCCAGCCAGGCCGGTTCCAAGTGCTGTCAGATTGGGATTAGGCGAGACAAAAGCACGGTGAATCATCGTTTGGTCAGTTGTGTGCCTCATTACAATAACTTCCCTATTTCTGTGTGCTTTCGGATCAGGGAGAACTCAGTGGGGGGAGAGGGGCAGTCCATTTCCCCAGTGCTGATAGCAAGAGCTGTTTCTGGAAGACGCTTTGTCAGATTTGTAATCAGAAAGTGCAGGACATTGCAACATAAATGAATGCAGTCTAACATCAAGGATCAACTTTATTCACTGTCTGCACAGGAGTGGAAACCGATATGGTCTTCTGCTGCTGTAGTCCATCCACTACAATGTTCGATGAGTTGTACATTCAGAGATGGTCTTCCGCACACCACTGTTATAATGTGTGATTATTTGAGTTACTGTCACCTTCCTGTCAGCTTGAACCAGTCTGGCCAGTCTCCTCTGAGCGCTCTCATTAACAAACCGTTTTACCCACAGAACTGCCATTCACTGGATGTTTTGTGTTTTTCACACTGTTCTTTGTAAACTCTAGAGATTGTTGTGCATGAAAGTCCCAGCAGATCAACGTTTCTGAGACACACAGGCTACACTGTCTGGCACCACAGTCATTCAATGGCCAAAGCCACTTAGGTCACATTTCTTTCCCATTCCGACATTTGCCGTGAACAACAGAACGTCTGGACCACGTCTGCATGCTTTTATGCATTGAGTTAATGCCATATGATTGGGTGATTTAGTATTTGTTTTAACGAGCTGGTGTGCCTAGTAAAGTGGCCACTGAATGGACATTTGAATTAGGAATTTTCAGTTATAAGAATTAAAGGATTATATTTAAAAACCTACAGATTAAAGTACAAATATGGAATAAAATATGCAGCAAAAAGAGAGACACCAGCATGTATTTACCCCCCACCCTATCCTACTTGCCTCACCCCTCCCACCTCTCCCCTACCCCTTCCTCCTACCCCCTCCCCCTCTGCCCCTTCCCCTCCCCCCTCTGCCCCTTCCGCCCCCCCATTGCCATTGAGAAACAAACAAGCAACAACAAGCCTGAAGTAAAAGTTTCAGAAATGTAGAATTCCCACTTCTCCCTCCCCGCTTTAAACATTAAGAAAGTATAGTTCACTATGTGATTGCATGGTTCAGAGACTAGGAGGAATTTATTTTGTCAGAGGGCGGTGAATCTGTGGAATTCTTTGCCAAATCATTGAGAATATTTGAAGCAGAGGCTAATGGGTGCCAATGTTTACAGGGAGAAGCCAGGAGAGAGGGGATAATAAATCAGCCATGATGGAAAGGCGGAGCAGACTCAATGGGCTAAGTGGCCAAATTCTGCTCCTAAGTCTCATAATCTTATTGTTCACCCTTCTTTCCCCAGCAAGCACACTTTTCACGTAGCGCAGGGAAAGGTGAGGCAATCTATAGAGATTCAGCTCAAAGGGGCCTGGGTAATTGAAGGCTACACTCATAGGGTGGAGGAATGGCAGGGGGATTTGGATCAATCAGTAATCCGCACTGCTTCTAGGCCATAAAGTAAAATAATTTTCTTCTACTTTGAATACATTTTTACCCCCTGTTCCTTTGCGGCTTTAGGTGAAAATGTTCTTCATGTTCGGAATGCTGAATGTCACAACAAAATACTTCATGCTCTGCAGCTCCAGTTTGGGAAGTTGTACCCATGGTATGCTGATAGTTTTACTTTACAACGCGACAGTATGGCCTGAATGTGCAGAACAATGCCAGGGAACGGTGATTTCACTGCTAAGGGAGTGGGGCCATTGGGCACATCTGCTTTACACTACATTCAACCAATAGCACAAAGGTCATGAACTGGCTAAATAAATTCCTCTTCATCTCTGGTTGCCCTCTATTCTGAGGCTGTGCCCTCTGGACCTAGACTCCCTAACTATTGGAAACATCCTCTCCACATCCACTCTATCTGTGCCCTCTGGTCCTAGACTCCCCCCACTATAGGAAACATCCTCTCCACATCCACTCTGTCTGTGCCCTCTGGTCCTAGACTCCCCCCTACAGGAAACATCCTCTCCACATCCATTCTATCTGTGCCCTCTGGTCCTAGACTCCCTCACTACAGGAAACATCCTCTCCACATCCACTCTATCTAGGCTTTTCAACATTTGATAGTTTTCAATGAGATCCACCCTTATTCTTCTAAATTCCAGCAAATACAGGCCCAGAGCTTATAAGATAAGCCTTTTATTCTCGGAATAATTTTCGTGAACATCCTTTGAATCCTCTCCAATGTCAGCACATTCTTTCTTAGATAAGGGGCTTATTTTATCATGTGCTTCCAAGTATACTGAGATCACATCCTTGACAATCAACTCTAAAATCTTCCCAACCACTGAGGTCAGACTAACTGACCTATAATTTCCTTTTTACTGCCCCTCTCCCTTCTTGAAGGGTAGAGTGACATTTACAATTTTCTAGAAACATGCCAGAATCTAGTGATTCTTGAAAGATCATTAGTAATGTCTCCATAATCTCTTCATCTACCTCTTTCAGAACCCCCAGGTGTAGTCCACCTTGTCCAGGTGATCTATCTACCTTCAGATCTTTCAGCTTCCTAAGCACCTTCACCCTAGGAAAAGCAACTGCACTCACTTCTACCCCGACACTAGAACTCTTGGCAACAGCTAGTGTCTTTCACAGTGAAGACGGACGCAAAGTACGTACTTAGTTCTTCCACCATTTCCTTGTCCCCCCATTACTATCTCCAGCATCGTTTTCCAGCAGTCCAATATCTACTCTCCCCTCTCTTTTACTGTTTAAATATCTGAAACACCTTTTGCTATCCACTTTGATATTATTGGTTAGCATACCTACACATTTCATCTTTTCACTCCTTATGGCTTTTCACTTCCTTCTGTTGGTATAAAGGCTCCCAGTCCTCCAACTTCCACTAACTTTTGCTCTATTATATCCCTCTCTTGCCTTTATGTTGGGTTTGGCAGGTTGTGCCGTCCTGCCTTTTAGAAAACTAGTTCTTTGGGATGTATCTATCATATGCCTTCCAAATTCTTCCCAGAAACTCTGGGTATTGCTGCTCTGTTGACATCTCTATTAGTGTCACCTTCCAATCACGTTTGGCCAACTCCTCTTGCATGCCTCTGTACTCCACTGTAATACGGATACATTTGGTTTTAGCTTGTTCCTCCCAAATTGCAGGGTGAATCCTATATTATGATCACTGCCTCCTAAGAGTTCTTTACCTTAAGCTCCCTAATCAAATCCGGTTCATTACACCACACCTAATCCAGAATAGCTGCTCCCTCTTGGGCTAAAGCCACCTTGTAGGCATTCTACAAGTTTCCTCTGTTGGGATCCAGCATCAACCTGATATTCCCAATCTACCTGCAGTTTGGAGTCCCCCACGACTATTGCAACAATGCCCTTTTGACATACTTTTTCTATTTCCTATTGTAATTTGCAGCCTACATAAGACCATAAGACATCGAAGCAAAATTAGGCTTTCAGCCCAACGACTCTGCTCCCCCATTCCATCCTGACTGATCCCAGATCCCACTCAGCCCCATACACCTGCCTTCTCAGCATATCCTTTGATGCCCTGACCATTCAAGAAACTATCAATTTCCACTTTAAATATACCCATGGACTTGACAGAGCATTCGACAGATTTACTACTCTCTGGCTAAAACAATTCCTCCTTATATCCATTCTAACAGGGAGCCCCTCAATTTTGATTTCTGGGGATACCCCTACCATAGGAAACATCCTCTCCATATCCACTTTATCTAGTCCTTTCAACATTTGGTAGGTTTCAATGAGATCCCCCCACATTCTCCTAAATTCCGGTGAGTACGGGCCCAGAGCTTCCAAACACTCCTCATATGTTAACCCCTTCATTCCCAGAACCTCATGAACCTCCTCTGGACTCTCTCCAATGACAACACATCCTTTCTGAGATATGGGGCCCAGAATTGTGGACGATACTCCAAGTGTGCCCTGACTAGTGTCTTATAAAGCCTCCACATTATATCTTTGTTTTTATATTCTATTCCCCTTGAAATAAATGCCAACATTGCATTTGCTTTCTTTACCATAGACTCAATTTATAAATTAACCTTCTGGAAGTCTTGCATGAGGACTCCTAAGTCCCCCTGCACCTCTGATGTTTGAACTTTCTCTCCGACAGTTTCTGCCCTTACCTCCTGTAGGGTCTGAGGGAACACTTTGTCAGGTCCTGGGGATTTATCCACCCTGATTTACCTCAGGGTAGCAAACAACACCTCCTCATTGCCTCACTTCTTGTATACTCTGTATCCATCCCTTGAGTCCATACAGATGGAAAGCATTCTTTTACGATCTCTCCCCCCCCACCAGCCATGTGTTGATCCATGTCCTGAACTCATCCGCCTGTCCTGTTCTACTTCTGGTATTGAAATATATGCAATTCAAGCTTCTCATTCCTGACTTTGTCTGACGTTCTACCAGCATCTGCCTCCACAACATCTCCTCTAACTGTTCTTGCACTCTGGTTCCCATCCCCCTGTAACTCTAGTTTAAACCCCGTCGTGCAGCATTAACAAACCTTCCCTTTAGGATATTAGTCCCCCTCCAGTTCAAGTGCAAACCACCTCTTCTGTACAGGTAACACACACAAAGTGCTGGAGGAACTCTGCAGGCCAGGCAGTATCTATGGAAAAAGTACCGTCAATGTTTTGGGCTGAGACCCTTCATCAGGACACATAGACATGTGCCCTGTGGACAATACTCCCACCCGTTGGTGTCTGTCTTGGCCCAAAACGTCGACTGTACTTTTTTCCATCGATGCTACCTGGCCTGCTGAGTTTCTCTGGCACTTTGTGTGTGTTGCTTGGATTTCCAGCATCTGCAGATTCTCTCTTGTTTGTGTCTTCTGTACGTGTCCCACCTTCCCTGGAAGAGAGCCCATGATTCAAAAATCTCCTACATCAACTCCTCAGCTGCATGTTAAACTGTGTAATCTTCCTAGTCCTGGCCTTACTAGCACGTGGCAGTAGCCTTGGTGTGTAATCTCCCTAGTCCTGGCCTTACTAGCACGTGGCAGTAGCCTTGGAGGTCCTAATTCCCTGAACTCTCTATGCAGAACCTCGTCACTGGTCCTGCCCAGATCTTTGGTACCTATGTGGACCATGACTTCCGGCTGCTTACTGTCCCACTTAAGAATACTGAGGATTTGATCCGAGATATCCCATGCCCTGGCACTTGGGAGGCAACATGCCTTCGGAAAATCTTCTCACCCACCGACCCTCCTGTCCATTCCCCTAATTAACAAATCACCACAGCGTGCCTCTTTTTCTCCCCCCTTCCCTTCTGAGTCACAGAGGCAGATTCAGTGCCAAAGACCCGACTGCTGTTGCTTTTCTCTGTTCAGTCCCCGCCCCCCCCGACAGTATTCACAGTGGTATACCTGTTGTTGAGGGGGGTAGCCACAGGGTACCCTCCACTGGCTGCTTAACCCTTTCCCCTCCTGACTGGTACCCCTGGGATTCAGGTGTAACCCGTCTGTTTTGTACAGGCCACACCTTCCACAGAAGAGATTGCAATGATCCAGAAATCTGAAACCCTGCCCACTGCACCAGTTCCTCAGCCCCATATTCATCTGCCAAATCATCCTATTCTCACTGGCGTGTGGCATGGTCAGCAGTCCAGAGATTACTACCCAGGAGGTCCTGTTTTTCAGCTTTCTACCCATGTCCCTAAATTCTGTCCTTAGGACTGATGCCAATATGTGCCAAGACTTCTGACTGCTCACCGTGCCCCTTTAGGATGTCATGGACCGGATCCAAGACGTCCCTGACCCTGGCATCTGGGGGGCAAGATACCAACTGGGTGTTTTGGTTGCATTCACAGAATCTCATGTCTACTCCAACTGTGAAATCCCCTATCACTACTGCAGTCCTCTTCTCCCCATCCCTTCCGAGCCACAGTGCAGAGACCTGATCACTGCGGCTTCCTCCGATATGTTCCTTCCCCAGGAGTATCCAAAGCGGTATACTTATTACTGAGGGAACGGGCACAGGGGTATTCTGCAATGGCTGCCCATTTCCTTTTCTTCTCCTGACAGTCACCCAGGTGCCTGCCTCCAGCAACTTAGGAGTGCCTACCTCCCTGTAACTCCTGTCATTTCCTCGGTTTCCTGTTTGAGCTGCAGCTCCAGTTCTTTAGCACATTCTCTGATGAGCTGCAGCTTGGTACCTCTGGTTATCGGGAGGTTGGCAGTCTCCCAGAATTCCCACATTTCCCACAGAGGACGCAACACAGCCCCCGGAGCCGTCCTCACTGCTCTCAGTATGCACTAACGGGCGAAGAAGAAACTTACTCGCCCAAGCCTGTTCTTGTGAAGGCATCCCCAACTCCAGCACTGATCCACTTACACGATGACTCCTCTACTTGCCCCTGCTTTATTTTTATTTGCCCTTGCTAACGAAACGTGATTTGATTGGGCTGCGGAGAAACACCGAAAGCCCACAATTGCTTCTTTTTAAACCTTTTAAAATTGTATTTCAAGTTCGAAAATATATGGCGATGGAAACGCAGTCCCACGGATATTGAGGTTTCTGAAGACAATAGATGTGACTGAGCCTCTGCAGAAGAAGTTTTGTTTCCCACCAGTGAAGGAGTGCGGCTCGCAGGATATCGACCACATCCTGGAAATACACAGTGCCTTAGCTGTGGACTTGGGTGGAACAAACCTGCGAGTAGCTATTATCAGTATGCAGGTAACGATCCTTTCCTCAGATTATCTATTGTCAGTATGAAGGTAATGAATCTTTCCCCAGATAATCTATTGTCAGTATGAAGGTAATGATTCTTTCCTCAGATTATCTATTGTCAGTATGAAGGTAATGATTCTTTCCTCAGATTAGCACAAACTGGATGTCCCTTGTCCACTTGCCTGTGTTGTTCTCACGAAATACAACATCAATATGCCACTTTAATACAGAAAAACACGGCACAAATTTAAGTACAGCATGGTAGCATAATTGTTTACAGTGCCAGTGATGGCAGCTCCACTCCTGCCACTGCCTGTAGTGAGTTTGTTCATTCTCCCCGTGGCTGAAGGGTTCCTGTGGGGGTGACACTTGTGGACTGCCCCCAGTACAGTCTCAGACCATGTTGGTCATTGACATAAATGACAGATTTCACTGTATGTTTCTGTGTACGTGACTGATAAATCTAATCTTTATAATCTTTAATCAAAAATAAATAGGCAATACTCAAAAGCTTTAAGATGAGCTGATAAAAAGGCTGGTTAATAGCTGTTCTAAAATAGGAGCACAGTGAGGAGCATCTTACAAGGGATTCCCGAACGTGTTCCTGTGGTTGGGGGTTTGAGGGTCTTACAGGGGATTCCCGAACGTGTTCCTGTGGTTGGGGGGTTTAAGGGTCTTACAGGGGATTCCCGAACATGTTTCTGTGGTTGGGGGTTTGAAGGAGGGTCTTACAGAGGATTCCGGAACGTGTTTCTGTGGTTGGGGCTTGAGGGTCTTACAGGGGATTCCCGAACGTGTTTCTGTGGTTGGGGGTTTGAAGGGAGTCTTACAGGGGATTCCCAAACGTGTTCCTGTGGTTGGGGGTTTGAGGGTCTTACAGGGGATTCCCGAACGTGTTCCTGTGGTTGGGGGTTTGAAGGGAGTCTTACAGGGGATCCCCGAACGTGTTCCTGTGGTTGGGGGTTTGAAGGGAGTCTTACAGGGGATTCCTGAACGTGCTCCTGTGGTTGGGGGTTTGAGGGTCTTACAGGGGATTCCCGAATGTGACTGGTTGTTGAGGGAAGGCTGCAGCTGATGTTACCATTTCTTGGGTAATTGCACAAGGAGAGCTCGGAGACAAGAAAGTTAAGTCATGAGGATGAAAAATCAGGGAATTGAAGCTAAAATATCAGAAAAATCGTAATACTTGCTGAGTGGGACTAGGTGCAGGGCACAGCCTTGCCATGGAATGTTGGATGAGCTGAAACCTACACAGAATGGGGTGTCTGTGCTACCAAACGTTTTCCCTAACGCAGGTACAGATACGTTTCAGGTCTGGATGCTCCTTCTTTGATTTTACATGAGATATGTTGGCTGTAGCTCTGTTTGCTGTAACTGAGATATTACAATTTCTGATTTAAGTTTGATTGTTTACAAACCCTGCAGGGCGAAATCATAAAAAAATATGTTCGAACCAATCCCAAAACTTACAATGAGAGAATCGAGTTGATTCTGAAGATGTGCACAGAGGCTGCAGCAGAGTCTGTGAACCTGAACTGCAGAATACTTGGAGTTGGTAAGTTGGAAACTTCAGGGCTGTTGGGAGTCTTCACTCGGTGAGTGCTGTAGGAGCTGTCTGCTTCAGTGAAATTATGCAGTTGTATGATCCTGTTAATTGACAGTGTAAGTTTTCTACGTAATTTATCAATCTCTAAATCAGTGTGTCTGACATATCCTTTTACAATGATAAACTCTCAATAATATTGATCAGTTAGCCACAGAGAGAATCTGTATTTACTGACAAACACCTTTATTGGCTCAGTTCACAAACACGTGAATTTACACAGCTGAATAACTCTGTGCGTAACTACTAGATGTTCCTGACCCTAGTCAAGAAGAGTAAAAGTCTTTGGCCAGGTGTTTCTCTTAAACCTGATGTAATCTTCATGTTTCTGATATGGGGTATCCACTGTCTGGATGTGGTTGGTCTCCACAGAGCGGTCACTGCCTGTGCTCTGAAAATCCTCTATTTTTACACCATAGGACATGGGAGCAGAATTTGGCCATCTAGCCCATTGGAGTCTACTTTGCCATTCAATCATGAGTTGAGGGGCCCAAAACTGTTCACAATACTCAAGGTGAGGCCTCACCAGTGCCTTATAAAGCCTCAGCATCACCTCCCTGCCCTTATATTCTATATCTCTTGAAATGAATGCTAACATGGTATTTGCCTTCCTCACCACTGACTCAACCTGCAAGTTAACCTTCAGGGTGTTCTGCACAAGGACTTCCAAGTCCTTTGCATCTCAGCTTGTTGGATTTTCTCCCCATTTAGAAAATAGTTTGCACATTTAGTTCCACTACCAAGGTGCATGACCCTGAACTTTCCAACATCGTATTTCATTTCCCACTTTCTTGCCCATTCTCCTAATATGTCAAAGTCCTTCTGCAGCCTTCCTGCTTCCTCAACACTACCTGTCCCGACACCAATCTTTGTATCATCTGCAAACTTGGCAACGAAACCATCTATTCCATCATCTAAATCATTTATATACAGCATAAAAAGAAGTGGTCCCAACATCGACCCCTGCGGAACATCACTATTCACTGGCAGCCATCCAGAAAAAGATCCTTTTATTCCCACTCACTGCCTCCTTCCAAACAGACAATGCTCTATCCATGGTAGTAACTTTCCTGTAATACCATGGACTCTTAACTTGGTAAGCAGCCTCATGTGTGGCACCTTGTCAAAGGCCTTCTGAAAGTCCAAGTATACAACATCCACTACACCTCCTTTATCTTTATTCTTACTCTTATCTGTGATGTTCCAATTTTGTTGGCTCGAGGTCATCTGACTGACCTGTGTCAGATTCTCATTGGATGTCGCCAAGACTACAACAACAACAACAACAACACACACAAACTGCTGGAGGATCTCAGCAGGCCAGGCAGCATCTGTGGCCAAAATGCCGACTGTACTCTTTTCCATAGATGCTGCCTGGCCTGATGAGTTCCTTCAGCAATTTGTGTGTGTTGCTTGGCTTTCCAGCATCTGCAGATTGCCTCTTGTTTTCTACAAACAGTACACCCAAACATTGGGCCAGAATGACCAGATCACAGGCCACTCCTTCTACAAGCTTGCAATTTTACATAATAAACAGCTTCTCATCTGAAAATGGTCTCTGGTTTAACACATCATCAGCAGAAACTCTACACGTCCATGCTCAGCTAATTACTCTCTTTCTTTAAATTAATTTTTTTATGCGTTTCTACAGTATAGCTACAGAAAAAAATCAACAAAATGGAGATTTATACAGTGCAAAACAAACATGTCCAATATATAATTCATAACAATAAAGAAAAAGCACCCAAAATAAAATCATGTAAGATTAGTATCCTCCCCAACCTCCCACTGGAAAAAAAAAACAGGCCAACCTTTATTAATCGGAGCATTCGACCCCACAGAGTTGTAAATATATATATATGAAAATATAATGCCGACTACCGAAACTATAATGTGATTCACAACAAAAAACCGTAAAACTTACAGGAAAAAAAAGCTGAAAGTGAGGGATTGTAGTACAAAAAAAAGGATAAACTTAATCTAAAGAAGAGTTGTGAAAGTATTCAAGAAAAGGTCCCCACACCTTATGAAACTTTATGTCCGAAATAAGAAGTGAATAATGAATCTTTTCGAGGTCTAAACAGGACATAATATCACTAAGCCATTGAGCGTGAGTGGGTGGGGCAGCATCTTTCCACCTAAGAAGAACTAACTGTCCAGCCAGGAGAGAGGCAAAAGATAATGTTTGACGTTTAGTCGGACTCAAGTGCATGTTTACTTCGCCCAAGGTGCCAAAAAGAGCAATCAGAGGGTTAGGTTCTAAGTGGCAATTAAGAATATGGGATTTGTTTTTATTTCAAAATATACTTTATTCAAAAATAAAATTATATACAATAAACCATTCAATAACTTTCCATCCTTCACATATGTTTCCATTATGGTCTGTACGTATCCATACTTTTGGCCACCCACGTGGCACTCCATTGGTTCACCTTTCCACACCATTGTTGAGGGGTATACTCCCTGCCACCCGACCCCTCCCACTTCCACGGGAGAAGAAACCTAAACTGTGGCCCTTCCCCACCGGGCCCTTGCGGTGGCTGCACCGAGTTGCAGTGCTCCCCTCAGCACGTACTCCTGCAGCCGAGAATGTGCCAGTCGGCAGCATTCTCCCACGGACATCTCCATGTGCTGGTAGATCATCACTCCATACCAATCTTTCACTCTTCCCTAGGAGTTTTGTTAGGGGGAGAGCGATATCTGCAAAGTTCTTACAAAACTTATGATAATACCCAACCATTCCCAAAAACCTTCTCAAAGCTTTCTTGCCAGTTGGAACAGGAACCCCAGCAGTAGCTTGAACCTTGGCCTGTACAGGAGCCAGTTGGCCTTGGCCTACTGCATAGCCAAGATAAATAACAGTAGCATGACCACATTCACTCTTATCAAGGTTCACGGTAAGATTGACCTTGGACTGCCTTTCAAACAGCCTTTCTACTGCTGCAATATGCTCTTCCCACGTGTCATTCCAGACCACTAAATCATCGATGTAAGCCCCTGTGTTTCCTAACCCTCTAGACACAGAATTGATCATTCTTTGAAATGTCCCTGGTGCATTTTTCATCCTGAAAGGTAAGACATTGTATTCATACAGTCCAGACGGTGTCACAAATGCTGATATCTCTTTAGCCCTCTCTGTTAAAGGACCACCCCATTATCCTTTTAACAAGTCAATTTTTGTGAGGTACTTAGCCTTCCCCACTCTATCAATACAGTCACCCACTCTCTTTCCTTGTTCCTTCTTGTTTCCAATTTCTTGTTCAACCATTTTACTTTCCTCTAAATTCATTCTGTAAGGATGCTCTTTGATGGGCTGGGCTGAATTTATAATGACATCATGTACTTTAGCTGTACACCATCTTGCAATGTCAGGGAATAAATCTTTATGCTTGCTAATTAATTCCTTCACTTGTTTTTGTCGTGTAGGTTCCAATTGATGGACCTTATCAGTAATATTTTTCAAAACAATGGAATTCTTAAATCTTATTGATACTAGATTCAGCGGGTTAAAATGATTTTTCATCTCATTTCCAGCCTCCAGGACTCCATTTGTTTTCATAACAGTACCTGCAGGTGCTACCGTATCCAACAAGTGTTTTATTTTAATTTGAACATTCTGCAAACTTTCCTTTGCAAGGTCACAAACCTTATTAAATCCTTTCTGCACGTTGACCCATATTTCCAAATCAGACCACAGTTCTCTGAGTAGGGTCAAAGGTCCTTTTGGCCTGTGACTGAACACAGGTTCAGACAGACTACTATCCAATGATTTTTGAATCGTATCTTCAACAGCAAATAAGAGTAGGGGAACCCTCTCATCCCAATTTTTCCCATTTTTCACACAATATGTTTTAATCATGGTATTAAGAGTGGAGTTGAACCGTTCCAAGGCTCCCTTGGACTCTGTGTGATATGCAGATGATACAATGTGCTTAGCTTTCAATTCTCCAACCATCTCCTGGAATGTTCTCGAAATAAAGTTACTACCCTTGTCAAATTGAATTTCTTTGGGCAGACCAATCAGTGAGAAAAACTTACTGAATGCTTTTACCATAGTCTTGGCCTTGATGTTTCCAAGAGGCACGGATTCAGGGAACCTAGACACAGCACACATAATTGTTAACAAGTACTGATGACCAGCTGCAGTCTTTGGCAATGGGCCAACACAATCTGCTATGACCCTAGAAAAAGGTTCACCAAAAGCAGGTATCGGTTTAAGAGGTGTTACCTGAATAACCTGATTAAGTTTCCCCTCAACCTGGCGGGTATGGCAATAGATTAGAGGTTAGCCAAGACTACCCTATTATTATACAATTTCCCAGAGACAATAATAAGACGACCATTTGTATCTGATACTTTGTTGTGAAGCTCAGAAGGAGCATTCTGCTTAATAAGGATTAAAACCCCCCTGGCTTTAGCGGGAAAAGCAGAATGGAAGTGCTGTCCCACCCACCTAGACATAAGGCGAGAGTTATCAAAACTACGAATGGGGGTTTCTTGCAAAAAAGCAATGTCAGCTTTGAGCTGCTTAAAATGTGAAAATACTTTCCTTCTTTTCACATTCCAGTTTATAAAATTCAACGGGCTAACCATTGTCATATAAAAAAACATAAAGGGTAGTAGGCATAAATAGGAACAAACATTCAAATAACAGCTCTGGGGCAAAAGTATAAGACAAGAAAATCAGGACGAAAAAGAAGTCCTGAGTAACAAAGAACAACTAAGGGTTGTATAAATAGTATTGGTACTAGGCAACCCTCCCCTCCCTCTAATCCCAAAGCAAGAAAGCTACCAAAGAACAGCAGCAAGCTCTTCAGAAAAAAAACTACCCCTAAACCCAAATTTCAGTTTCTGAATATCTTCATGAGCTCTGTTTAATTAACAGTTCATAAAGAAACCAGAGAACTTGTGCACTACGAATTAAAATCGTACATAAAGAAAAAAAAGGAACAGTACCATCAGAGTATGAGACTTAACTCAAAGTAATAATCCAGAGTACCGTACCCACAAAAAACTATAAAAAAGAATTCAGTAATTAAAAATTTAATTTAAAAAGAAAACGGAAAAAAACAAAGAGAGAGGAAAAAAGTACTAATCGGTCATTTTAAATAATCAAATCAAGTCTGAACGAGTTGCCATGGCAGGGAGACTTTCGATAAATTTATGAACTTCTGTAACAGAGTTAAACCACTTTCAATAATTTAAAAGTTTAAAAAGAAAACAAGGAAAAAAAAACCAAAGAGAGGAGAAAAAAGTACTAATCGGCTATTTTAAATAATCAAAATCGAGTCTGAAGGAGTTGCAATGGCAGGGAGACTTTAGATAAATTTCTAAGTTTCTGTAACAGAGTTGAACCATTTTTTGTCTCCAGTACAAAGAGTTATTCGGAGATGGGCAGGATAACACAGAGAGGGCCTGAATCCACGATTGTAGAACTCTTTCATAACGACTTAGTATTCGGCATGCAGCCTCAAAATTTGAGGAGCATAATCTTCAACATTATGAATGCAATGACCCTTATATTGCAATTTTCCTCTCCAACATGCTTCCATAGTCAAAAGGTTTTTCACCTGATATCGATGAAAACAGAGTATAACTGGATGTGGCCTAGAGCCTAATTTGGGCTTGGCCAGAAATGAACGGTAAACTCTGTCTAACTCGGGTAAAGTCGGAAGAGTGTCTTTCCCAAAAATCTCACAAAGTAAAGAAGAAAAAAATTCAACAGGAGATCCACTTTCGATAGCCTCTGGCAGACCGAGGAATCGTAGATTATGCCTTCTGCTCCGAGCTTCGAGATCAGTTAATTTAGATGTTAACTTGGTGTTATACTCACTCAGGTTAGAACAAACGGCTTCCAGCTGCTGAACATGACATTTTAAATCTTCGGTCTCTGAGTCAAGATGATCCAGACGTACGGCATGATCCTCCACTTTGGAATTAATTTGATCCAATTTTGACTCCAACAAACTGAAAGAAGACTTATATTTGGACTTAAATTGAGATATAATCTCTTGTCGGTGCTGTTCCAAAATGGTGATAATATTGGCAGAGGAGCCGGAGACAGTGGCAGTCGCAGAGACTTCTTTTTTCCCAGATTTAGAGGGCCTTGAAGCCATTGTAAGACAGCCGTATTCGTAGGCAGGTAGGAGAACAAAAAAAGTTAGCAGATTGGGGTAAAAAAAAAGAAGATAAGAAGTGCGGAGGTAAGAAACAGTTTTAAGCGGTTAACCTATCGCCATCTTACCGGAAGTCCATTACTCTCTGATTAAGACCATAAGATGTAGGAGCAGAACTAGGCCATTTAGTCCATTGAGTCTACTCCGCCATTTCATTATGGCCGATCCAATTTCCCTCTCATCCCTGATCTGCTGCTTTCTCCCACCTATCCCCATACCATGACCTATCTCGAATCTGTTGACCTCTGTCTCAAGTTGCAGGGAGCGAGTAGCTGGATGACTCTCCGGAGAAATGGAAATGTGAATGGCAGTTAGCACAGAGCACCCCTGTGTCCATTCCCCTAAAAACATAAGTATACTGCTTTGGCTATTGTTGTGGGGGATGACCTCCCAGGGAAATATCATGGATTTACTGGCGCTGAGAATGGGTCCGTGGTGCAGAAGGCAAAGAGGCAGGAGAGGAGAGCGATAGTGATAGGAGGCTCAATAGTCAGGGAAACACACAGGAGATTCTGCAGACGTGAGTGGGACACCCGGGTGTTATGTTGCCTCCCAGGTGCCAGGGTCAGGGACATCTAAGATTACTTACACAGCATATTGGAGAAGAAGGAGAGCAGCAACCAGACGTCTTGATGTGGTACATGTTGGTACCAGTGACATAGGAAGGAAAAGCAATGAGGTCCTGAAAAGAGAATTTAGAGAGCTAGGTGGAAGCTGAGAAGCGGGACCTCCCAGGTAGTAATTTCAGGATTGCTGCCTGTTCTACACAACAGTCAGGGTAGAAACAGGATGATTTGGCTCACTAATGCGTGGCTGAGAAGCTGGTGCAGGGGACAAGGCTTCAAATTCTTGGATCATTGGGATCTGTACAAAAGGGACAGGCTGCAGGGAGGTTTGTTAGAACTGTTGGGGAGGGTTTAAACTAATTTGGCAGAGGTGTGGGAACCAGAGTGAAGGGACTCAGGATGGTCAAAAAGCAAAGATAGCGTGCAGTCAGACTGTCGGGAAGGGCAGGCAGATGATAGGACATAATTGCAGCCAGCAGGGTGATTTATCAGTGCATTAGGGGTACAGAATCTAAAAAGGAAGCTACTGTGCAGGTTGACTCTGTGGTTAAGAAGGCATACGGTGCATTGACCTTCATCAATCGTGGGATTGAGTTTAGGAGCCGAGAGGTAATATTACAGCTATATAGGACCCTGGTCAGACCCCGCCTGGAGTACTGTGCTCAGTTCTGGTCGCCTCACTACAGGAAGGATGTGGAAACTACAGAAAGGGTGCAGAAGAGATTTACAAGGATGTTGCCTGGATTGGGAAGCGTGCCTTATGAGAATAGATTGAGTGAACTTGGCCTTTTCTCCTTGGAGCGACGGAGGATGAGAGGTGACCTGATAGAAGTGTATAAGATGATGAGAGGCATTAATCAGGTGGATAGTCAGAGGCTTTTTCTCAGGGCTGAAATGACTAGCACAAAAGGGCACAGTTTTAAGGTGCTTGGACGTAGGTACGGAGGAGATATCAGGGGTAAGTTTTTTACAGTATATGAGGTGTTGCTCCTCCAACCTGAGTTTAGCCTCATCCTGGCAGTAGAGGAGGCCATGTATGGACATATCTGAATGGGAATGGGAAGCAGAGTTGAAGTGGGTGGCTACCGAGAGATCCTGTCTGTTGTGGCAGACGGAGTGGAGGTGCTCAACGAAGCGGTCCCCCAATCTGCGTCGGGTTTCACCGATGTAGAGGAGACCGCACTGGGAGATGCAATAGATGACACAAACAGACTCATAAATAAAGTGTTGCCTCACCTGGAAGGACTGTTTGGGGCCCTGAATGGTGGTGAGAGAGAAGGTGTAGGGACAGGTGTAGCACTTACGCTTGCAGGGATAAGTGCCAGGTGGGAGATCGCTGGGGAGGGACGTGTGGCAAGGGAGTCGAGGAGGGAACGATCCCTGCGGAAAGCGGAGAGGGGTGGAGAGGGATAGATGTGCTTAATGGTGGGGTCCTGTTGAAGGTGGCGGGAGTTGCGGAGGATAATGTGCTGGATCCGGAGGCTGGTGGGGTGGTAGGTGAGGACAAGGGGAACTCTGTCCCTGTTGTGGTGACGGGAGGATGGGGTGAGAGCCGAAGTGCGGGAAATGGAAGAGATGCTGGTGAGGGCATCATTGATGACAGCAGAAGGGAAACCACGATCCTTAAAGGAAGAGGACATTCAAAATGTCCTGGAACGGAGAGCCTCATTCTGGGAGCAGATGCGGCAGAGACAGAGGAACTGGGAAAAGGGAATAGCATTTTTGCATGTGGAAGGGTGGGAAGAGGTATAGTCGAGGTAGTTATGAGAGTCAGCGGGCTTATAGAAGATGTCAGTGGACAGTCTGTCTCCAGAGATGGAGACTGAGAGATCGAGAAAGGGGAGAGAAGTGTCCGACATGGACCAAGTGAGTTTGAGGGCTGGATGGAAGTTAGAAGCAAAATCGATGAACTATGCAGATAGATTGAGAAAATCAGGTTGGAAATGGATCTCAAGTGAGTGACTTTGTTGAATGCCTATGAGATGGCCTCAAACAGTGGTATGAGAGAGGAGTTGGACGAAGTAAATTGGTTGGAGGTGCTGACAGGGATGACAGCAGAGCAGCAATGACGTGAGTTTCTAGGAAAACTGAGGAAGGTGCAGGATTGACGTATCCTAAAAACAAAGAAATACTCAAATGGCAAAATAGTACAACCGTTTCTGATGAGGGAAGTCAAAGCTAATGTAAAAACAAACGAAAGGCATACAATAAAGCAAAAATAAGTGGGAAGACAGAGGACTGGGAAGTTTTCAAAAACCTACAGAGAGCAACTAAAAGAGCCATTAGGAGGGAAAAGATGAAATATGAAGTTAAGCTAGCAAACAATATCAAAGGGGATAGTAAAAGCTTTTTCAAGCTTTTAAAAAAAATAAGAAAGCTGAGAGTGGATATAGGTCCGCTAGAAAATGAGGCCGGAGAAATAATAATGGGGGCCAAGGAGATGGCTGATGAGCTAAATGAGTACTTTGCATCAGTTTTCATTGTGGGAGATACTGTCATTGTGCTAGATGTTGAAGGGTATGAGGGAAGCGAAGTGAGTGCAGTTGCTATTACAAGGGAGAAGGTGCTGAAAGACCTAAAGATACATAAGTCACCCGACCAGTTGAACCCTGGGGTTCTAAAAAAGGTAGCAGTCGAGATTGTAGACGCATTAGCAGTGATTTTTCAAAAATCATGGTGCCAGAGGACTGGAGAATTTCAAATGTCACTCCACTCTTTAAGAAAGGATGAAGGCAACAGAAAGGAAATTATAGACCAGTTAGCCTGACCTCAGTGGTTGGGAAGATGTTGGAGTCAATTGTTAAGGATGAGTTGATAGAGTACACTGTGACACAGGACAAGATAGTACAAAGTCAGCATGGTTTCCTTCAGGGGAAATCTTGCCTGATGAACTTGTTGGAATTCTTCGAGGAGATTGCATGGAGGATAGCTAAAGGGGAATTGGCGGAGGATACTGGTGGGGATGACGGTAGAGCAGAAATGGCTGAAGTTTTCAGGGAATATTTCACAAGGTGCAGGATAGATATGTCCCACAGAGAAAGAAGTTCTCAAATGGCAGGGGTTGACAACTGTGACTTCAAAGGAAGTTAAGGACTGCATAAAAGCCAAGGTAAGGGCATGTAAGGTAGCAAAAGTGAGTGCGAAGGTGGATTATTGGGAAGCTTTTAAAATCCAACAAAAGACAAGTAAGCTATAAAAAGGGAAAAGATAAAATATGAGGGCAGACTAGCCAATAATATAAAGCAGGATTCGAAAAGTTTTTTCAGTTACATAAAGATTACAAGGCAGGTCAAAGTTGATGTTGGACCACTGGAAAATGATACTGTTGAGATAGTAACGGGGGACGAAGAAATAGCAGGTGTACTTAATGGGTAATTTGCATTTGTTTGCACTGTGGAAGACACCAGCAGGTGCCAGTGGTCTGTGAGTGTCTTTGTTATTACAAAGGAAAAAGTGTTAGGCAAGCTCAAAGGTCTTAAGGTGGATAAGTCATCTGGAACAGATGGTCTACATCCCAGAGTCCTGAGAGAGTTGCTAAAGAGATAACGGATACATTGGTCGTGGTCTTTCAAGAATCACTTCATTCTGGGTGGATTGAGGAGAACTGGAAGATTGGCGATGTCGCTCCACTCTTTAAGAAGGGAGGAAGACAAAAGAAAGGAAATTATAGGCCAATTAGCTTAACCTCAGTGGTTGGGAAAGTGTTGGAGTCCATTATTAAGAACGAGGTTTTGGGGTACTTGGAAACTAATGATAAAATAAGTCAAAGTCAGCATGGTTTCTGTCAAGGGAAATCTTGCCTGAAAAATCTGTTGGGATTCTTTGAAGAAGTAACAAGCTGGGTGGACAGAGGAGAGGCAGTGGATGTCATTTACTTGGATTCTCAGAAGGCATTTGATAAGGTGCCACACATGAGGCTAACAAGATAAAGTCCTGTGGTGTTACATGAAAGATATTGGCATGGATTGCAGAATGGCTGACAGGCCAGAGGCAGGGAGTGGGAATAAAAGGGGCCTTTTCTGGTTGTTTGACTAATGCTGTTCCTCAGGGGTCAGCATTAGGACTGCTACTTTTCATATTGTTTGTTAATGATTGAGGTAATGGAATTGATGGCTTTGTGACAAAGTTTGCGGATGATATGAAGATAGGTGGAGGGGTAGGTAGTGCTGAGGAAGCCATGCAATTGCAGCAGGACTTAGACAAATTGGAAGAATGGCCAAAATGTGGCAGATGGAATACAGTGTTGGGAAATGTATGATAATGCATTTTGGTAAAAGGAACAATAGTGTGGACTATTATCTAGATTGGGAGAAAGTTCAAGTATCAGAGGTGCAGAGAGACTTCGGAGTCCTGGTGCAAGACTCCTAAGGTTAATTTACAGGTTGAGTTTGTGGTAAAGAAGGCAAATGCAAAGTTGGCATTTATTTCAAGGGCAATAAAATATAAAAGCAAGGAGATAATGCTGAGCCTTTATAAGACACTGGTCAGGCTGCACTTGGAGTATTGTCAACAGTTTTGGGCCCCATATCTCAGAAAAGATTAGCTGTCATTGGAGAGAGTCCAAAGGAGGTTCACGAGGATGATTCCAGGAATGAAGGGGTTAACATATGAGGAGTGTTTGGCAGCTTTGGGCCTGTACTCACTGGAATTTGGAAGAATGTGGGGCAATCTCATTGGAAGGCAGTGAATATTGAAAGGACTAGATAGGTTGGATGTGGAGAGGATGTTTCCTATGGTGGGGGTATGTAGAACTAGAGGGCACAGCCTTAAAATTGAGAGTCAACCCTCTAGAACAGAGGTAAGGAGGAATATTTTTAGCCTGAGAGTGAATCTGTGGAATGCTCTGCCACAGACTGCGGTGCATGCCAAAACTGTGCATATACTCAAGGCAGAAGTTGATCATTTCCTGATTGGTCAGGGCATCAAAGGATGTGGCAAGAAGGTAGGTGATTGGAGTTGAGTGGGATCTGTGATCAACCATGATGGAATGGTGGAGCAGACACGATGGGCTGAGTGGCCTAATTTTGCTGCTATGTCTTATGGTCTTATGGGATGCAGTGGATGTTGTATATTCGGACTTTCAGAAGGCCTTTGACAAGGTGCCACGTATGAGGCTGCTTACCAAGTTAAGAGCCTATGGTATTACAGGAAAGTTACTGGCATGTTTAGATCATTGGCTGCTTGGTAGGAGGCAGTGAGTGGGAATAAAAGGATCCTTTCCTGGTTGGCTGCCAGTGACTAGTGATGTTCCATAGGGTTCGGTGTTGGGACCACTTCTTTTTATGCTGTATATAAATGATTTAGATGATGGAATAGATGGCTTTGATGGAGGGGCAGTTGAAGAAATGGGTAGTCTGCAGGACTTGGACAAATAAGGAGGATGGGCAGGAGAGTGACAAATGAAATACAATGTTGGAAAATGCATGGCCATGCACTTTGGTAGTAGAAATAAATATGCGGACTATTTTCTAAATGGGGAGAAAATCCAAAAATCTGAGATGGAAAGGGACTTGGGAGTCCTTGTGCAAAACTCCCTGAAGGTTAACTTGCAGGTCGAGTCGGTGGTGAGGAAGGCAAATGCAATGTTAGCATTCATTTCAAGAGGTCTAGAATACAAGAGCAGGGGTGTGATGCTGAGGATTTATAAGGTACTGGTAAGGCCTCATTTTGAGTATTGTGAGCAGTTTTGGGCTCCTCATGTAATAAAAGATGTGCTGGCTTGGAGAGGGTCCAGTAGAGGTTCACAAGGATGATTCCAGGAATGAAAGGGTTATCATACGAGGAACGTTTGACAGCTCTGGGTCTGTACACGCTGGAATTCAGAAGGATGAAGGGGGATCTCATTGAAACTTTTCGAATGTTGAAAGGCCTAGACAGAGTAGATGTGGAAAGGATGTTTCCCATGGTGGGAGAGTCTAGGACAAGAGGGCACAGCCTCAGGATAGAGGAGTGCCCTTTCAAAACAGAGATGCGGAGAAATTTCTTTAGCCAGAGGGTGGTGAATTTGTGGAATTTGTCACCACATGCAGCTGTGGAGGCCAGGTCATTGAGTGTATTTAAGGCAGAGTTTGATAGGTTCTTGATTGGATATGACATCAAAGGTTACAGGGAACTGGGGTGAGGAGGAGATGGAAAAAAAGGATCAGCCATTATTGAATGGCGGAGCAGACTCGATGGGCCAGTTGGCCTAATTCTGCTCCTATGTCTTATGACCTTATGGTTTCTTAAATGTTAAAATTGAACCCACATCCACCATTTCTGCTGGCTGCTCATTCCACATTCTCATCACCTTCTGAGTGAAGAAGGTCTTCTTTCATATTTTACCTTTCAACCTTAACCCATGACCTCTAGTTGTAGTCTCACCTAACCTCACGGGGAAAAGCCTGCTTGCATTCACCTTATTTGTACCCCTCATAATTTTGTATACCTTTATCAACATCTTTGTAAATTTTCTCTGTACTCTTTCAACTTTATTTACATCTTTCTTCCAGGTAGGTGACTAAAACTGCATATAATACTCCAAATTAAGCCTCACCAACGTCTTATACAATTTCATCATAACATCCCAAATCCTGTACTGAATACATTGAATTTTGAGGGTCAATTTGGCAAAAGCTTTCTTTATGACTCTATCTATGCTTGACATCACCTCCAAGAAAGTGTGGACCTGCTTTGTTCTTCAATGATATTTTGTCTCCTCTGTGTTTCGCTCTTCAGGCATTTCCACAGGAGGCCGTGTCAACCCCAAGAAAGGAATTGTGCTTGACTCCACCAAGCTTATTCAGGAGTGGGTGGCAGTGGATCTTCGGACTCCAATATCCGATACACTTCACCTGCCAGTGTGGATAGACAATGATGGTAATTGTGCTGCTTTAGCAGAGAAGAAGTTTGGCAGTGGCAAAGGGGTGGAAAACTTTGTGGTGTTCATCACCGGCACAGGTAAGCAACAGAGAGCATCGAATAAACCACTTTTTTACTTGTATATCATGCACTAAGCAGTTCATGGATCTTGTCTAAAGTGTGCACAAAGAAGACCATAAGATATAGGGGCAGAATTGGGCCATTTGGCCTATCGAGTCTGCTCTACCATTTCATCATAGCTGATCTATTTCCCTCTCAGTCCTAATCGCCTGCCTTCTTCCCTGTATCCCTTCATGCCCTGACCAATCAAGAATCTATCAACCTCTGTCTTAAATATAGAAACATAGAAAATAGGTGCAGGAGTGGGCCATTCAGCCCTTTGAGCCTGCACAGCCATTCAGTATGATCATGGCTGATCATCCAACTCAGAACCCTGTACCTACCTTCTCTCCATACCCCCTGATCCCTTTAGCCACAAGGGTCATATCTAACTCCCTCTTAAATATAGCCAATGAACTGGCCTCAACTGTTTCCTGTGGCAGAGAATTCCACAGATTCACCACTCTCTGTGTGAAGAAGTTTTTCCTAATCTCGGTCCTAAAAGGCTTCCCCTCTATCCTCAAACTGTGACCCCTCGTTCTGGACTTCCAAAACATTCGGAACAATCTAGCCTACATCTAGCCTGTCCAATCCCTTTAGAATTTTATATGTTTCAATCAGATCCCCCCTCAATCTTCTAAATTCCAGAGAGTATAAGCCTAGTCGATCCAGTCTTTCATCATATGAAAGTCTGTCATCCCAGGAATCAATCTGGTGAACCTTATACTCAATGACTTGACCTCCACAGCTGCCAGTGGCAAAGAATTTCACAGATTCAGAACTCTCTGGGAAACAAATTCCTTCTCATCTCTGGTCTCAGTCTAAAATCACTCTATTCTAAGGCTGTGTCCTGTAGTCCTGTAGTCCTAGATTCCCCACCATAAGAAACGTCCTCTCCACATCCACCCTATCGAGGCCTTTCAACGTTTGATCGATTTCACTGAGATTACCACTCATTCTTCTGAATTGCATTGATAGAGGCCCAGAGTCATCAAATGCTTCTCATATGATAAGCCTTTCAATCCCAGAATCATTTTAATGAACCCTCTTTGAACCCTCTCCAAGGTCAACGCATCCTTACTTAGATAAGAGGCCCAAAACTGCTCAAAATATGCTAATTTAGACCTCATCAGTGCCTTATAAAGCCTCAACATTACATTCTTGCTTTTATATTCTGGTCCTCTCAAAATGAATGCTAACGTTGCATTTTCCTTCCTCGTCACCGACTCAACCTGCAAGCTAACTTTCAGGGAATCCTCACAAGGACTCCCAAGTCTCTTTGGATCTCACCGTTTTGAATTTTATCTCCATTTAATAAATAGTCTACCCTTTTATTTCTTCTGTCAAAGTGCATAACCATACACTTCACAAAGCAGTATTCCATTTGCCACTTCTTTGCCCATTCTCCTAATCTGTGTAAGTTGTTCTGTATCCTGTCTGCTTCCTCTGACCCACCACCTATTGTCTGCAAGCTTGGCCACAAAGCCACCATCCAAATCATTGAAGTACAACATAAAAAGAAACGGTCCCAACACCAAACACTGCGGAACGCCACTAATCACTGGTAGCCAATCAAAAAAGGCTCCCTTTATTCCCACTCTTTGCCTCCTTCCAGTCTGTCAGTGATCTATCCATGCTGGTTTCTCTCCTTCAATACAGGGGTTCTTGACTTGTTAAGCAGCCTCATGTGGCACCTTGTCAAAAGCCTTCTGAAAATCCGATTACTCAACATCCACTGATCCTCCTTTGTCTATCCTGCTTGTCATTTCCTCAAAGAATTCCAGCAGATTTGTCAAGAAAGATTTTCAGGTAAGGAAACCATGCTGACTTCGGCCTATTTTGTCATGTGCCTCCAAGTACCCTGGAACCACTTTCTTACAGTTGATTCCAACATCTTTCCAAACCTGAGGTCGGACTAACTGGCCTATAGTTCCCTTACCTCTGCCTTTCTCCCATCTTGAAGAGTGAAGTGACATATGCAATTTTCCATTGCTCTGGAGCCATTCCAGAATCTATTGATTTCTGAAAGATCATGACTAATACCTCCACAATCTCTTCAGCCACCTCTTTCAGAACCCTCGGTTGCACACCATCTGGTGTAGGTGACTTATCTACCTTCAGACCTTCGGTTTCCCAAGCACCTTCTCCCTAGTAATGGCAACTTCAGCTAATTCTGCCCCCCCTCGCCGACAACTTGAAATTCCACCATACTGCTAATGATTTCCACAGAGAAGACTGATGCAAAATATGTATTCAGTTCATCCGCCATTTTGCCCCCCCCATTACTACCTCTCCAGCATCATTTTCCAGCAGTTCAATATCCACCCTCGCCTCTCTTTTATTCTTTGTATATCTGAAGAAACTTTTAGCATCCTCATATTATTGGCTAGCTTAACTTCATATTCCATCTTTTCTCTCTTGATGCATTTTTTATAGTTGCTTTCTGTTGATTTTTAAAACTTCTTAATCTTCTAAATTCCCACTAATTTTTGGTCTATTTGGTGAACGTAGAACATAGAAATCTACAGCACATTACAGGCCCTTCGGCCCACCATGTTGTGCCGACCATGCAACCTACTCTAAAGACTGCCTAGAATTTCCCTAGCACATAGCCTTCTATTCTTCTAAGCTCCATGTACCTATCCATGAGTCTACTAAAAACCCTATAGATTGCGCCTCTGCCACCGTCTCCAGCAGCCCATTCCATGCACTCACCACACTCTGCGTTTTTAAAAAAAAACCTGACAAACATCAACTTACCCCTGACATCTCCTCTGTACCTACTTCCAAGCACCTTAAAACTGTGCCCTCTCGTGTTAGCTATTTCAGCCCTGGGAAAAAACCTCTGACTATCCACATGATTAATGCCTCTCAGCATCTTATACACCCCTATCAGGTCACTTCTCATCCTCCATCGCTCCAAGGAAAAAAGACCGAGTTCACTCAACCTATTCTCATAAGGCATGCTCCCCAATCCAGGCAACATCCTTGTAAATCTCCTCTGCACCCTTTCTATGGTTTCCACATCCTTCCTGTAGTGAGGTGATCAGAACTGAGCACAGTACTCCAAGTGGGGTCTGACCAGGGTCCTATATAGCTGCAACATTACCTCTCAGCTCCTAAACTCAATCCCACGATTGATGAAGGCCAATGCACCGTACACTTTCTTAACCACAGAGTCAACCTGTGCAGCTGTTTTGAGCGTCCTATGGACTTGGACCCCAAGATCCCTCTGATCTTCCACACTGCCAAGAGCCTTACCATTAATACTATATTCTGCCATCATATTTGACCTACCAGAATGAGCCACCTCAAACTTATCTGGGTTGAACTCCATCTGCCACTTCTCAGCCCAGTTTTGCATCCTATCAATGTCCCGCTGTAACCTCTGACAGCCCTCCAGACTCTCCACAACACCCCCAACCTTTGGGTCATCAACAAACTTATCAACCCATCCTTCTAATTTTTCATCCAGGTCATTTATAAAAATCACAAAAAGGAACACCACTGGCCACTGTCCCCCGTGCAGAAGACGAACCATCTACAACCACCTTTTGCCTTCTGTGGGCAAGGCAGTTCTGGATCCACAAAGCAAGGTCTCCTTGGATTCCATACCTTCTTACTTTCTGAATGAGCCTTGCATGGGAAACCTTATCAAATGCCTTACTGAAATCCATATACATTACATCCACTGCTCCATCTTCATCAATGTGTTTTGTTGTATCCTCAAAGAATTCAGTCAAGCTCATAAGGCACGATCTGCCCTTGAAAAAGCGTTGCTGACTATCCCCAATCAGATTATGTATCTTCAATGTGCAGAAATCCTGCCTCTCAGGATCTTCTCCAACAACTTGCCTGCCACTGAAGTAAGACTCACTGGTCTGTAATTTCCTGGGCTATCTTTACTCCCTTTCTTGAGCAAGGGAACAACATTTGCAACCTCCAATGCTCCGGTACCTCTCCTGTCCCTATTGATGATGCAAGGGTCATCACCAGAGGCTCAGCAATCTCCTCCCTCGCTTCCCACAGGAGCCTGGTCCTGGCAACTTATCTAACTTACTTTCTTTTCAAATCTTTTTATTATTATTATCCAAAATTAACAAGAGTACATCGAAGTAGGCAACACTTACAATGTCTCAAGAAAAAAAACATTGTTTTGAAGATTGAAAATATTTTGGTGACAAAAAAAGAAAAAAAGAAAACCCTACTAAAGCAAAGAAAAGTGAGAGAAAAACCCATTAGGTGTTCAACCCCGGAGCTGTGCGTCACACAAAAAGCTTCATTCATAAACATCAAACCGCCAGCAGGCAACTTATCTAACTTAATGGTTTTTAAAAGCTCCAACACATCCTCTTTCTTAATGTCTATATGCTCAAGCATTGCATTCTGCTGTAAGTCATCCCCACAATTTCCCATTGCCATAATTGGTGAATACTGAAGCAAAACAAGTATCTCCGCTACCTCCTCCGACTCCATGCACACGTTTCCACTATCGCACCTGACTGGTCCTATTCTCACACGGCTCATCCTCTTGCTCTTCACATACTTGTAGAATTCCTTGGTGTTTTCCTTAATCCTGCTCACCAAGGCCTTCTCATGGCCCCTTCTCGCTCTCCTAATTTCCTTCTTAAACTTGTTCCTGGTAACCTTGTAATTTTCTAGAGCTCTAACAGTACCTTGTTTCTTGAACCTTTTGAGAGCTTTTCTTAACTAGATTTTCCACATCCTTTGTACACCATGGATTTTTTATCCTACCATCCTTTCTCTGCCTCAATGGAACATACCTATGCAGAACGCCATGCAAATATTCCCTGAACATCTGCCATATTTCTTCCGTGCATTTCCTGAGAACATCTGCTCCCAAGTTCTTCGCTAATAGCTTCATATTTCCCCCACCACAATTAAATGTTTTCCCAAATTGTCTGCTCCTATCCCTCTCCGATGTTATGGCGAAGGAGATAGTGTTGTGGTCACTACCTCCAAAATGCTCTCCCACCAAGACACCTGACCAGGTTCATTTTCCAATACCAGATCAAGTACAACTCCTCCTCTTTTAGGCTTATCTACACATTCCTGAACACACCTAACAAACTCCACCCCATCTAAACTCCTTGTTCTGAGAAGATGCCAGTCAGTATTAGGAAGGTTAAAATCTCCCATCACAGCAACCCTATTATTATGGCACTGTTCCAGAATCTGCCTCCCTACCTGCATAAAAAGAAGACACACCTCAAGTCATCAGGTTGATTCTGCATCTTTGCTCTATCATCTGCCTCTCCTTCCTCACAAACTCCCTACAAGCTGTCTCAACCACCCCATTCTCTGTCTCTTCAGTTTGTTTCCCACTCCCTGCAAATCTAGTTTAAACTCTCCCCAATAGCCTTAGCAAACCTCCCTGCCAGGATATTGGTCCCCCTAGGATTCAAGTGCAACCCGTCCTCTTTGTACAGGTCACACTGGCCCTAGACGAGGTCCCAATGATCCAGAAATCTGAATCCCTGCCCCCTGCTCCAATCCTTCAGCCACACAATTATCCACCACCTCACTATATTCCTATACTCACTGTTGCATGGCACAGGCAGCAATCTTGAGATTACTCTCTTGAGGTCCTGTTTCTCAGCTTCCTTCCTAACTCCTGGTAGTCTGTTTACAGAATCTCCTCCCTACTTCTTACGTCGTTGGTACCAATATGCACCACGACCTCCGGCTGCTCATCCTCCCATTTCAGGATATTGTGGACGCGATCAGAAACATCCCGGACCCTGGCACCTGGGAGGCAAACTATCATTATGTTTCTTTTGCGCATTCACAGAATCACCTGTCTGTCACCCTATCGATAGAGTCCCCTATCACTGCTGCCATCCTGTTCCGTTCCCTACCCTTCTGAGCCACAGGGCCAGACTCTGTGCCAGTGGTACGGCCACTGTTGCTTCCCCCAGGTAGCAGCCCCCCCCCCCCCCACAACATTACTCAAAATGGAGCGCTTATTGTTAAAGAGAACAGCCACAGGTGTTCACTACCTGATGCTCTTCCTTCCCCCTCCTGATAGTCACCCACTTAACTGTCTCCTGTGGCCCCAGTGTGACTACCTGCCTGTAGTTCCTGTCAATCACCTCCTCACTTTCCCTAAGAAGCGGAAGATCATCGAGCTGCAGCTCCAGTTCCCTAATTCGGTCTCTAAGGAGCTGCACCTCTGGCCATCAGGCAGGCTGGACATCTCATGGATATCCCACATCCGACACCCAGAGCAGAAAGCGTGCCTTGCAGTCATACCCACTATTTTTAAGTTAGATGAAAAAAGAGAGATGGAAGTAACTTGTATCCTTAACTCCCCTAGGTATGTCCTTGCTGAAGTCCTGATGAGCCAAAGCCCTACTACTCTGACTCGCGCTACTCTAACGACCGCCCTGCTAGGCAGTGTCTCCCTTTTATCCCTTCTCAGCGGCGTTGTGCATTTCTCACAATTGAATCTGCCCTCTCTTTGGCTTTAAAGTTGGCTTTGATTTCACATGTCCGCACGGTTACATCATACTTCCTGTAGAATACTGCTTCTTCTTTGGGGTGTATCTATTCTGCACCTTCCGAATTGCTCTCAGAAACTCCAGCCATTGCTAGTCTGTCATCATCCTTGTTATTGTCCCCTTCCAATCAACTTTGGCCATCTCCTCTCTCATGGCTCTGTAATTCTCTTTACTCCACTGTAATACTGATACATCTGACCTTAGCGTGTCTCTCTCTCTCTCTGTCTCTCAAATTCCAGGGTGAACTCTGTCATATTATGATCACTGATTCCTAAGGGTTCCATTACCTTAAGCCATCTAATCAAATCTAGTTCATTGCACAATACCCAATCCAGAATAGCTGATCCCCTAGTGGCTTCAACCACAAGCTTCCCTGAAGAGCCATCTTGTAGGCATTTGATAAATTCCCCTTCTTGCAATTCTGGACCAACCTGATTTTCCCAATCTACGTGCGGATGGAAATCCCCCATGACTATTGTAACATTGCCCCTTTAACATGCTTTTCACTTTTCTTGTTGTAATATGTAGCCCACATCTTTGCTGCCGTTCAGAGGTCTGGATAAACTTTCATCAGTATCTTTTTACCCTAAGCTCTACGCACAACGATTCTACACCTAATCCTTTGTCACCTCTTTCTGATGATTTGATTTCACTTTTTACCTTCAGAGTCACCTTACCCTCTGCCTACCTGCTTGTCCTTTCAATACAATGTGTATCGTAAGATGTTAAGCTCCCAGTTATGATCTTCTTTCAGCTACGATTCAGTGACGCCCATCGCGTCAGAAAATGTTAATCTGTGATTGTGCTGCGTTCATCTCCCTTATTCCATATACTGCATGCATTCAAATATATAACACCTTCAATCCTCTATTTGTCACTCTTTTTGATTTTGTACTCCTTTAATATTTCAGCTCATCACTTCGACTGCGATTTTGCCATATCATCAACCTATCCTCTCTATACATTGCCTCTGTTTATAAACCAACAGCCCCATCTCAGCCCTATTGCTCTGGTTCACATCCCCCGCCAAATTATTTTTAACCCTCCTGAACAGCTTTATAAAACTTGCTCGCAAGGATGTTAGTCCCCCTCGGGTTCATGTATAATTCATCCCTTGTCTACAGGTTGTACCTTCCCCGAGAAGAGATCCTAATGATCCAGAAATCTGAACTCCTGGCCCCTGCACCAGTTCCTCAGCCACGCAGTTATCTACCAAGTCATTCTATTTTTACCCTCACTGGCACGTTGCACAGGCAGCAATCCAGAGATTACTACCATGGAGGTGCTTCTTTTCATCTTTCTACCGGGCTCCTTCAATTCTCTCTTCAGGACCTCCTCACCTTTCCTACCTATATCTTTGGTGCCAAGATGTACCAAGACTTCCAGCTGCTCACCTTCCCCTTTTAGAATGCAGTGGACCTGATCCGAGACACCCCTGACCCTGGCGCCTAGGAAGCAATATACCATCTGGGTGTCTCTATCACACCCACAGAATCCCATGAGAACGTAAAGAAATAGGAGCAGTCTTCACTGTCTAAGATATTAGCAGTGTGCCAGAGATCTGTGAGTGTCAGGGAGCAGGAGTGAGTATCATTGCTATTATAAAGGGAAAAAAATGCTAGGCAAGCTAAAAGGTCTTAAGGTGGATAAGTCACCTGGACCAGATGGACAACATCCCAGAGTCCTGAGAGAGGTTGCTGAAGAGATAATGGATGCATTGGTCATGATCTTTCAAGAATCACTTGATTCTGGCATGGTTCTGGAGGACTGGAAAATTGCAAATGTCACTCCACTCTTTAAGAAACACACACAAAATGCTGGGGGAACTCAGCAGGCCAGGCAGCATCTATGGGGGAGAAAAGTACAGACGACGTTTTGGGCTGAAACCCCAGCCTTGCGAAGGGTTTCAGCCAGAAACCTCAACTGTACTTCTTTCCATAGCTGCTGCTTGGCCTGTTGAGTTCCTCCAGCATTTTGTGTGTGTTGCTCAGATTTCCAGCATCTGCAGATTTTCTCTTGTTTACTTACTTTACACTTTATTGTCGCCAAACAATTGATACCAGAACATACAGTCATCACAGCAATATTTGATTCTGCACTTCCAGATTTTCACTCTAAGAAGGGAGGAAGGCAAAAGAAGGGAAATTATAGGCCAGTTAGCCTAACCCCAGTGGTTGGGAAAGTGTTGGAGTCTATTATTAAGGATGAGGTTTCCGGGAATATGGAGACTAATGATAAAATAAGTCAAAGTCAGCATGGTTTCTGTCAAGGGAGATCTTGCTTGACAAATCTTTTGGGATTCTTTGAAGAAGTAACAGGCTGGATGGACCAAGGAGAGGCAGTGGATATAATTTTCTTGAATTTTCAGAAGGCATGTGATATGGTACCACACATGAGGCTGATTAACGAGATAAAATCCTATGGCGTGACAGGAAAGATTCTGGCATGGATAGAGAAATGGCTGACAGGCAGGAGACAGCGAGTGGGAATAAAGGGGACCTTTTCTGATTGTTTGCCAGTGTCTGGTGGTGTTCCTCAGGGGTCAGTATTGGGACCGCTACTTTTCACATTGTTTGTCAATGATTTAGTTAATGGAATTGATGACTGTGGCAAAGTTTGTGGATGCAGGAAGATTGTTCCTGATGTTGGGGAAGTCCAGAACGAGGGGTCACAGTTTAAGGTTAAAGGGGAAGCTTTTTAAGACCAAGATGAGGAAAAACTTCTTCACACAGAGAGTGGTGAATCTGTGGAATTCTCTGCCCCAGGAAACAGTTGAGGCCAGTTCATTGGCTATATTTAAGAGGGAGTTAGATATGGCCCTTGTGGCTAAAGGGGTCAGGGGTATGGAGAGAAGGCAGGTACGGGGTTCTGAGTTGGATGATCAGCCATGATCATACTGAATGGCGGTGCAGGCTCGAAGGGCCGACTGGCCTACTCCTGCACCTATTTTCTATGTTTCTATGAAGGCCAATGGACTATATGCCTTCTTAACCACAGAGTCAACCTGCGCAGCAGCTTTGAGTGTCCTATGGACTCAGACCCCAAGATCCCTCTGATCCTTCACACTGCCAAGAGTCTTACCATTAATAATATATTCTGCCATCATATTTGACCTACCAAAATGAACCACCTCACACTTATCTGGGTTGAACTCCATCTGCCACTTCTCATCCCAGTTTTGCATCCTTTTGATGTCCCGCTGTAACCTCTGACAGCCCTCCACACTATCCACAACACCCCCAACCTTTGTGTCATTAGCAAACTTACTAACCCATCCCTCCACTTCCTCATCCAGGTCATTTATAAAAAATCACAAAGAGTAGGGGTCCCAGAACAGATCCCTGAGGCCCACCACTGGTGACCGACCTCCATGCAGAATATGACGCGTCTACAACCACTCTTTGCCTTCTGTGGGCAAGCCAGTTCTGGATCCACCAAGCAATGTCCCCTTGGATCCCATGCCTCCTTACTTTCTCGATAAGCCTTGCATGGGGTACCTTATCAAATGCCTTGCTGAAATCCATATACACTACATCTACTGCTCTTCCTTCATCAATGTGTTTAGTCACATCTCAAAAAATTCAATCAGGCTCGTAAGGCACGACCTGTCTTTGACAAAACTGTGCTGACTACTCCTAACCATATTATGCCTCTTCAAATGTTCATAAATCCGGCCTCTCAGTATCTTCTCCGTCAACTTACAACCAACCATTTGTACGCATTTATTAGCTTATCTTTCCTTACATTCATGTAACGGCTCTATCATACTTGTTCCCATTGCCTGCCATATTATTTAAAACCACTCCCAACAGCTCAAGTAAATCTGCTGGGAAGAATATTTGTACTCCTCGGATTCAAGTTCAACCCATCCCTTTTGTGCAGGTCACACCTGCTCCAGAAGAGGTTCCAATTATCCAGAAATCTGAATCCCTGCCCCCTGCTCCAATTCTTCAGCTGGCATTTATGTGCCACCTCTTCCTATTCCTATCCTCACTGTCACATGGCACAGGCAGCAATCCGAGATTACTACTCTTGTGGTCCTGCTTCTCAACTTCCTTCCTAACTCCCTGTATTCTTTTTTCAAGACCTCCCTTATTCTACCTATGTCATTGGTACTAATATGTACCATGACTTCTGGCTGCTCACCCGCCGTTTCAGGATACTGTGGACACACTCAGAAGGGTCACGGACCCTGGCATCTGGGAGGCAACTACCATCCATTTTTCTTTTTAGTGTCCACAGAATCACCTACCTGTCCCCCCTAACTATAGAGTCTCCTCTTACTGCTGACATCCTCTCCATTCCCTACCCTTCTGAGCCAGAGGCACGGCCGCTGTTGCTTCCCCCCACCACAAAAATACTCAAAATGAAGTAGTTATTGTTGAAGGGGTGGCCACAGGGGTGTTCTCCTCTATCTGATGTTTTTCTTCCCTCTCCTGACAAGCACCCATTTTTCTTTAGCCTTGAGGTGACTACCTCCCTGTAGCTCCTGCCTACCACTGCTTCAATTTCCGAAGGTCATCGAGTTGCCAGTCTCGTACCTTAACATGGTCTCTAAGGGACTGCGCCTTAATGCACCCGGTGCAGATGTGACCATCAAGGTGTCTGGTCGTCTCCTGGAAATCCCACATCTGACACGCAGATCAGAAGACTGGCCCTGTAGGCATACCCTCTACTCTCTCAAGAGTTAACTGAGAAAAACAAAGTAAGAAATATGGAATGAACGTACCTACTTACCCTGCCTCCAGCTGTTCTCACCAAAGCCCTGTTGAGCCAAAGCTTTACCACTGTGACTCAGACCACTTGGACAATGACCAGATGGTACCCTTCTTTTATGGAGGCTGGATTTTTAAAACTCTTTGCCAGACATATGAGGAGCATTTGATGGCTCTGGGCCTGAAATTGCTGGAGTTTAGAAGAATGAGATGTTACCTCTTGAAAGTTATCAAATATTGAAAAGTCAAGATACAATGGATACGGAGAGGGTGTTTCCTATACTGGGGAATGAAGGGCCAGAGGGCACAGCCTCAGAATAGAGGAATATCCATTTAGAACAGAGATGGGGAGGTATTTCTTAAGCCAGTGGGTGATGAATCTGTGGAATTCATTGCCACAGATGGCTTTGGAGGCCAAGTTATTGAGTATATTTATTTAAAGTGAAGGTTGATAGGTTCTTGATTTGTCAGGGTGTCAAAGATTACGAAGAAAAGGCAGGTAATGGATTTGAGATGGATTTTAAACCAGTCATGATGGCATGGCTGAGCAGAGTCCATGGGGTAGGTGGCCTAACTCTGCTCCTATGTCTTAGGGTCTTATAGCTATGATAGCTCAGTACTGTTACCCAACCACTTTCACATCCTTCATCCCTTTACAACACAGTGATGCATTGATCTGTCCTGGGCTCTGAAATGTATGTTGTGATGATGGTGAAATAATTTGGAAAAGGGTGATTACTAACCAAAAATGTTACTGCGACAGGAATCGGAGGGGGAATTATCCAGAACAGCAACCTGATACACGGCAGCATGTTCTGTGCGGCTGAGCTCGGACACATCGTGGTATCGCTGGATGGGCCCGAGTGCATGTGTGGGGGCCGGGGTTGTATTGAGGCCTACGCGTCAGGCTTAGCATTGCAAAGAGAGGCCAAGAGGTTGCACGATGGTAAGTGATGGTCTGTTTCAAGGTATAATACCTCTTATTGATTTAAACAAGAGATTACACGATGTTGTCAGTCTGTTTCAAGGTAAAATACCTCTTATTGATTTAAACAAGAGATTACATGACATTGTCAGTCTGTTTCAAGGTATAATACCCCTTATTGATTTAAACAAGAGATTACACCATGTCAGTCTGCTTCAAGGTATAATACCCCTTATTGATTTAAACGAGATTACACGATGGAAAATTTCAGTCTGTTTCAAGATAAAATACCCCTTATTGATTTAAACAAGAGATTACACTGTGGCAAAGAGTTCGATAGATTCCACAGATTCGCCGTTCTCTGGCGAAAGAAATTCCTCCTCATCTCTGTTCTGAAAGGAAGCCCCTCTATTCTGAGGCTGTCCTCTGGTCATTGACTCTCCCACCGTAGTAAACATCGTCTCTACATCCACTCTGTTAAGGCCTTTCACCATTTTTTAGGTGTCAATGAGGTCACCCCTCATCCTTCTGAATTCTAGTGAGTACAGGCCCAGGGCCATCAATCACTTTTCATATGAGAAGCCATTCAATCCTGGAATCATTTTCATGAACCTCCTTTGAACCCTCCCCAGTTTCAGCACATCCTTTCTAAGAAAGGGGGCCCAAAACTGCACACAATACTGCAAGTGAGGCCTCACCAGTGCTTTATAAAGTCTCAACATTACATCCTTGCTTTTATATTCTAGTCCTCTTGAAATGAATGCTAACATTGCATTTGCCTTCCTCACCACAGACTCAACCTGCAAATTAACCTTTAGGGAATCTTACACAAGGACTCCCAAGTCCCTTTGTGTCTCAGTTTTTTTTGTATTTTCTCTCCACTTAGAAAATAGTCAGCCCTTTCATTTCTTCTACCAAAGTGCATCACCATACACTTCCCGACACTGTTTTCCATCTGCTATTTCTTTGCCCATTCTCCTAATCTAAGTCCTTCTGTAGCCTCTCTATATCCTCAAACCTACCTACCCCTCCACCTATCTTCATATCGTCTTGCAGACTTTGCAACAAAGACGTCAAATCCATCATTCAAATTATTGAATTATAATGTAAAAAAGAATCGGTCTCAACACAGACCCTGTGGAACACCACTAGTCACCGGCAGCCAGTCAGAAAAGGTTCCCTTTATTCCCACTCGTTGCCTCCTTACCAATCAGCCCCTGCTTTATCCATGCTAGAATCTTTCCTGGTATAGCCTGTAAAGCAGCCTCATGTGAGGCATGTTAGAAACGTAGAAACCCTACAGCACAATACAGGCCCTTCGGCCCACAAAGCTGTGCTGGAACATGTCCTTACCTTCGAAATTACCTTGTCAAAGATTTCTGAAAATCCAAGTACACAGTATGAACCAACCTTTGTCTATCCTCCTTATTATTTCTTCAAAGAATTCTAGCATATTTCCCCTTGAGGAAACCATGGTAACTACGGCCTATGTTATCACGTTTCCTCCAAGTACCCTGAGACCTCATCCTAAATAATCGACTCCAAAATCTTCCCAACCACTGAGATTTGTCTAACTGGCCTATAGTTTCATTGCTTCTGCCCTTCTCCCTTCTTGAAGAATGGAGTGACATTTCCAATTTTCCAGTCTCCCGGAACCATTCCAGAATCTAGTGATTCGTGAAAGATCATTACTAATGCCTCCATGATCTCGTCAGCCACCTCTTTCAGATCCCTGGGGTGTATACCATCTGGTCCAGATGACTTATCAACCTTCAGACCTTTCAGTTTCCCAAGAACCTTCTCTCTGGTAATGGTAACTTAACACTCTTCATGACCCCTGAGACCTGGAACTTCCGCCATACTGCTAGTGTCTTCCACAGTGAAGCTGTCGCAAAATACTTATTTAGTTCATCCACCGTTTTTTTTTATGCAATGGTGTCAGTCTGTTTTAAGTATAATACCCCTTATTGAGTTAAACAAGCAACCATACAAAGTAGCTTCAAACTGGAGTCCAAGAGCTAGTTGTTTGCCACATGGGCACAGTGATATCACAGCTCGGATTGTCGCTGTTTGAGGTTCAATTCTGGCATCCTTTGTAAAAGTTTGAACGTTATTCCTGTGAGCTGATAGGTTTCCTTCAGGTGCTGTAGTTTGCTCCCACAGTCCAAAGTTTGATATGCGTTGATATAAAACGGTTGATATGCTAATTAGTTGGCCATTGTAAATTCCCCTGGGATCAGGGTTAAAATGGTGGGTTGCCGGGTGGTGTGGCTAGTTGGGCCAGAAGGGCCTGTTGTGTGCTTTGTCTCTAAATCAATAAATGTAACTGTCCTTGTTCTGTGAACCTTGGATTCAAACAGATTCAATCACTCCCCCTCACCCTCCACACACTTCCTACCCACCTTCCCCTCAGCCCGTGAATGAGCACTGGATCTTGGTCTGTTCCCCTCACAGAAATGTGCAAAACCCTCCGTGCTAAAACTGGATGAGGCAGCTGACAAAGTGTGTGAGATGATAAGAGACTTGGATAAAGTGGATAGCTAGAGACGTTTTGGCAGGGTGGAAATGGTTAATACGAGTGGGCATAATTTTAAGGTCATTAGAGGAAAGTATAGGGGGGAATGTCAGAGGTAGATTTTTCACATGCAGTGTGGTGTGTCCATGAGACGCAATGCCGGGGTTGTGGTAGAGGCAGATACATTAGGGACATTTTAAGAAATTCACATGGATGACAGAAAAATGGAGTGTTATGCAGGAAGGAAGAGGTAGATTGATATTTAGAGCAGGTTAAAGCATTGTGAGCCAGTACTATGCTGCAGTGTTCTTGGTGTTATGTTGTCTATGTCCTAGGTGTCATGCTTTTGAACCACCACCCCGCTTCCCACTCGCCTGGATTCAATAACTGGGACCCTCTCATCATCGTGAGATGGTGTAGATAACAAATTCCACGTCACATGCCGGTGATATTAAACCTGATTCTGATTCTGAATTGACAGCTTTGTCTAGAAAACTGAATGCATTTCCTGTGTGCTCCATTTTTGCTTTGGCAGCTCAGTAGTGTAGTGTGGTTAGTGTAATGCTTTACAGCACCAACAATCCGGCTTCAGTCCTGATGCTGCCTGTCAGGCGTTTGCATGTTCTCCCTGTCACCGCATGGGTTTTCTCCAGGCTCTTCAGTCCAAAGGCGAACAGGTTAGCAGGTTAACTGGGCAGTGTGGGCTCGTGAAGGCCTGGAAAGGCTTGTTACTGTGCTGTATTTCTAAAATAAATCAAAGCATACCTGCTTGGTGATATGTTGCTCAGGAGAGTATTTCTGTTTTCCCTCTTTTAGAAGATTTGCTGCTGATGGGCGGAATGACAAAAAGTGGCGAGACCACTGGTGCAGTCGACCTCATTCGAGCTGCCAAACTTGGAAATGTTGAAGCTCAAAAGGTCCTCAAAACAGGTAACACACATTTGTTCTTGTCCTATTCGTTTTAAGGAGTATAATGTTGGTTGTTTGTTGTATCCGGCGATAAGAGGGAAACCTGTGCAGGAGAATTATCAAAGTGGAAAAGCCTTTGCAGTGCGACACTTCAAGTCTCTTGGCCTTGGAGGTCCGGGTCCAGTGGTATGTGTAGGTAGTTGGCACAAACTGGTGACTTCCTTGGTTACAGCGGACAACTCACTGCTATGGGCGGAAGTTCCCACTTGCTTCAAAAAGGCCACAATTATACCAGTGCCTAAGAAGAATAATGTGGGCTGCCTTAATGACTATCGCCCGGTAGCACTTACATCGACAGTGATGAAATACTCTGAGAGGTTGGTCATGACTAGACTGAACTCCTGCCTCAGCAAGGACCTGGACCCATTGCAGTTTGCCTATTGCCACAATAGGTCAATGGCTCTTCACATGGCCTTCGATCACCTGGACAACACAAACACCTATGTCAGGATGCTAACGGCAGGAATTCTGCAGATGCTGGAAATTCAAGCAACGCACATCAAAGTTGCTGGTGAATGCAGCTATAGTCGATGAACAGCATCCTGACGTAACACACTAGGAAGAGGTGCAGTCGACGTTTCAGGCCGAGACCCTTCATCCTGAAACATCGACTGCACCTCTTCCTAGAGATGCTGCCTGGCCTGCTGCGTTCACCAGCAACTTTTATGTGTGTTACGTCAGGATGCTATCCATTGACTATAGCTCAGCATTTAATACCATCATTCCCACAATCCTGATTGAGAAGTTACAGAACCTGGGCCTCTGTAACTCCCGCTACAATTGGATCCTCGACTTCCTAACTGGAAGACCACAGTCTGTGCAGATTGGTGATAACATCTCCTCCTCGCTGACGATCAACACTGACACACCTCAGGGGTGTGTGCTTAGCCCACTGCTCTACTCTCTGTATACACATGACTGTGTGGCCAGGCGTAGCTCAAATACCAACTATAAATTTGCTGACAATACAACCGTTGTTGGTAGAATCTCAGGTGGTGACAAGGGGGCGTACAGGAGTGAGATATGCCAACTAGTGGAGTGATGTCGCAGCAACAACCTGGCACTCAAGTAAGACAAAAGAGCTGATTGTGGACTTCAGGAAGGGTAAGACGAAGGAACACATACCAATCCTCATAGAGGGATCAGACGTGGAGAGAGTGAGCAGTTTCAAGTTCCTGGGTGTCGAGATCTCTGAGGATCTAACCTGGTCCCAGCATATCGATGTAGTTTTTGATTGAAGCACGACTGCGCAAGTCCGTGGACACCAGCGGGTTAGACTGGCGGGAAGAATATAAAAGAACACAAACACGAGGAAATCTGCAAATTCAAGCAACACACATCAAAGTTGCTGGTGAACGCAGCAGGCCAGGCAGCTTCTCTAGGAAGAGGTACAGTCAACGTTTTGGAAGGGTCTCGGCCCAAAACGTTGACAGTACCTCTTCTGAGAAACTATAAAAGAAGACAGCTTTATAGAGTGGGTGCCAGAGGAGTGGGCGATGAAGTAGAGGGAGAAAGAGCAGGAGGGTTTGGTTCAACGGGACTTTGGTGATAGTGGGTTGAGGTGAGGTAAGCTTCTTGTGAGGAACAGGAAGTATGTCTGTGAGGCCGGTGATCTGTACTGGGTGTCAGATGTGGGATGTCCAGGAGACTCACAGCCTCCCAGACTGCCACATCTGTGCCAGGTGCATCGAGCTCGAGCTCCAGCTCCTTAGGGACCGTGTCCAGGAACTGGAGATGCACCTTGATGACCTTCGTCTGGTCAGGGAAAGTGAGGAGGTGATAGAGAGGAGCAAGGGGACAAGTAGCCACACCGAGGCTGTGGGATACAGTACACCACAGCGTCACATACGGTTAGAATAACATGACTTCCATTGGCTCGCAAATGAATACAAGTCCCATTATCACTAATTATAACCCAAACATGCTGCTACAGAGAACCCCTTAATCAACATATAACATTACAGAGAAGTCATTTTGTTAGCCTTAAGGCTGATATATACTTGTGCGTCAAATGTATGCCGTAAGTACGGCATAGCTGCGTACCCTACACCGAACCCTATGCCGTAGCCTAACGCGCACCTCTCCCAAAATGTAACTACGCGACGCAGACCGAACAACTGTGATTGGTCCGCTTGGTAGCATTGCATTTCCTCCTGCGCTGCAACAGCTTCCCATTGGGCGACTGAAGGGCAGGGAAGGAACTCCGGCTGCAACGTTTTCCATAAAGCTTTACAGACCTGCAAAATTATGGAGGACCCTGTGCTTGACGCTAGTTTGTAGCTAGTATCATAAAATCTACCTGCCGACATCTGAAAATATTTGAAATGCATTTCCTTGTCCATGTATCTCAGTGGCCAGACAAGCACAGAAAATTCACCCTCCTTCAGTTTCAGTCGCCATTGTTTGAAGTTCGAGTTTCTTCGTGTTGAGTTTCAACATGAAGAAACTCAACAGTGTCATAGAAACCCCACCACCAACTAGCGTTTTGGTGGTGTATTGCAGACACACCAACACACAAGTATAAATGCTCACAACGGCGTAGCCCACTTGCGTAGGCTACGGTGTAAGCTAGTACATACAAGTATAAATAAGCCTTTACAATTAACATTACAGTTAGTATTACTGAGAACCCTACATACAGTAAACCACAGCGTCACTGACCTGGGATCGACCCTGAACTCACTCACTGAGCGTTGACTGCCATGGCCCACACACGCCTGTTTCGGGTCAAGTGGATCAATTCATTAGTATTCATTTCCAGTCCTCTAGCTGCTGTCTCCATCATCATTTGTCTTTGCCTTCCTCTTGCTTTCTCCCCTTCAATCTTTCCCATAATTACTGTGCATTCTAACTCCTCTTTGCTAATCACATGTCCAATGAAGTTACGTTGCCTTTTCTTATCTCATACATTACTTCTCTTTTTGTGTTTGCTCTGTTCATGACATCCTTGTTAGATATTCGTTTTGTCCATGATATTATTTGCATCCTCCTCAAAACCCTTATCTCTGCTGCTTCAATTCGTTTCCTCGTTACTAGATATTGTCCAACATTCTGAGCCATATAACATTACTGGATAACTGTAACATTTCAGTACTCTGAAGCGGGCTGTCATGCCTAGTTCAGTATTGGTCAGTATAGTCTTCATTTTCGTAAAGGTGTCTTTTGCCATCCCTATTCTTCTTTTGATGTCCAAGTTGCACCTGCCATCTGATGTCACCCAGCTTCCTAAGTAGCAAAAGTTCTGTACTTGTTTTATGTCTTCCCATTTATTCTCAGCCTGTAGATAGGATTCTCCTTCTTTTTGGATATCACCATACATTCTGTCTTTTTGCGATTGATAGATAGACCCATTTTTACACTCATTATTTTTTGTAATATTTTTTCACTGTACACATTAAATAAATCAGGGGAGAAAACACACCCTTGTCTAAAGCCTCTCTTGATTTTCCTAAACTAACTCACTTCTCCATCTATTCTTACAGTGGCAGTTTGTTCCCAGTACAGATTTCTGATTAGGCAGAGGTCTTTCGAATCTAGATCTAGCGTTTCCTGTAATATTTCAAATAACTTATTGTGCTTCACTTTATCAAATGCTTTTGTGTAGTCGATAAAACAAACAAACAAATCTTTTTGCACTTGAATTGCTCGTTCTGATAGTATCCTTAACAGCAATATTGCGTTTCTTGTACCTTTGTCTTTCACAAAACCACATTGTTCTTTACCCATTTCGGCTTGCATCTTACTTTTAGCTCTTGTCATCAAAATTCTTAGAAGTATCTTAGTGATGTGACTCACTAAACTTATGCTCCTATGTAATTCACATTCTATTGCTCCAGGTTTCTTAGGCAGAGTGATAAGTACTGATTTTTTTCATCTCTTCTGGTATTATTCCAGTCTCATACATGTCATTGATTAAATCAGTAAGTTTTTCAATTCCATAATCTTCAAGGGTGATAATTTGTTCTGTTACTAATTGATCAGGAGCTGCTGCGTTTCCTTTCTTCATCTTATTTATTCCATTATGAACTTCAGATTTTAAAATACTTGGACCTTCAATGTTCTTCTTAATTTCTGGGTTTTTGCCTTGATCGTCTTCAAACAATTCCTCCAGTAAACCACAGTGTCACTGGCCCGGGATTGACCCTGACCGCAGTCACTGTCTGTACAGTAAACCAGTGTCACTGGCCCGGGATTGACCCTGACCTCAGTCACTGTCTGTACAGTAAACCAGTGTCACTGGCCCAGGATTGACCCTGACCTCAGTCACTGTCTGTACAGTAAACCACAGTGTCACTGGCCCGGGATTGACCCTGACCTCAGTCACTGTACAGTAAACCACAGTGCCACTGGCGCGGGATCGGTCCTGACCTCAGTCACTGTCTGTACAGTAAACCACAGTGTCACTGGCCTGGGATCAGTCCTGACCTCAGTCACTGTCTGTACAGTAAACCACAGTGTCACTGGCCTGGGATCGGTCCTGACCTCAGTCACTGTCTGTACAGTAAACCACAGTGTCACTGGCCTGGGATCAGTCCTGACCTCAGTGACTGTCTGTACAGTAAACCACAGTGTCACTGGCCCAGGATCGACCCTGACCTCAGTCACTGTCTGTACAGTAAACCACAGTGTCACTGGCCCGGGATTGACCCTGACCTCAGTCACTGTCTGTACAGTAAACCACAGTGTCACTGGCCCAGGATTGACCCTGACCTCAGTGACTGTCTGTACAGTAAACCACAGTGCCACTGGCGCGGGATCGGTCCTGACCTCAGTCACTGTCTGTACAGTAAACCACAGTGTCACTGGCCTGGGATCAGTCCTGACCTCAGTGACTGTCTGTACAGTAAACCACAGTGTCACTGGCCTGGGATCAGTCCTGACCTCAGTCACTGTCTGTACAGTAAACCACAGTGTCACTGGCCTGGGATCAGTCCTGACCTCAGTCACTGTCTGTACAGTAAACCACAGTGTCACTGGCCCAGGATCGACCCTGACCTCAGTCACTGTCTGTACAGTAAACCACAGTGTCACTGGCCCGGGATTGACCCTGACCTCAGTCACTGTCTGTACAGTAAACCACAGTGTCACTGGCCCGGGATTGACCCGACCTCAGTCACTGTACAGTAAACCACAGTGCCACTGGCGCGGGATCGGTCCTGACCTCAGTCACTGTCTGTACAGTAAACCACAGTGTCACTGGCCTGGGATTGACCCTGACCTCAGTCACTGTCTGTACAGTAAAGCACAGTGTCACTGGCCCGGGATTGACCCTGACCTCAGTCACTGTCTGTACAGTAAACCACAGTGTCACTGGCCCGGGATTGACCCTGACCTCAGTCACTGTCTGTACAGTACAGTACAACACAGAGCCACTACCATACCTTAAGGATAAGGCGATTGGACAGCCAGAGAATTTTTTGCAGGTGAAAATGGCTAATGCAAGCGGGTATAACTTAAGGTTAGTAGTGGGATGTCAGAGGTGAGTTTTGTACGCAGAGTGGAACACACTACTGGGGTGGTGGTAGAGGTAGATATATCAGGGGATTTCAAGATATTGTTGGGCACAGAGAAATGGAGGGCTTTGTGGGAGGGAAGGGTTAGATTGATTTTAAAAGTTGGCATAACATCGTGGGCCAAGAATCTGTACTGTGCTGTAATATTCTGTGTAAGGGGGGAAAGATGAAGTGGGAAATTACGGAAATATTTATGGAGAAGGAAGGGTGTTGACATGAAAATGTCCAAGAGACTGCAGTGTGTCAGAGGGAAGGAAGTGCTCTTCCTTGAAAGTTCCAACAAGGTTTCAACATTTGGGAGAAGCTTGGATGGGTGCCTGGATGGTAGGGGCATGGAGGGCTCTGGTCCTGGTGCAGGTCGATAGGAGGAGGCAGTTTAAATGAATTGGCACAGACTAGATGGGCCTATGGGTCTGTTTATTTGCTGTACTCTTCTATGACTCTGTGGTCAGAGGCCCTGAGATAGAGGGGTGGATGTGGTGGTGATTTTGTGATAGGACCATAAGATACAGGAGCAGAATTAGGCCATTTGGCCTATCGAGTCTGCTCTGCCATTCCATCATGACTGATTTATTATCCCTCTCAATCCCATTTTCCTCCCTTCTCCCTGACCTTTGACATCTCTTTTTTAAATACATCCATCTGTGGTAATGAATTCCCCAGATTCACCACCCTCTGGCTAAAGAAATTCCTCCTTATCTCTGTTCTGAAAAGGACGTCCTTCTATTCCAAGGCTCTGCCCTCTGGCGATGGGTCACTGGAACACACTGAAGAGGTGTTGTATTCTGATATTTAAATCCAAGATTCTTTTAGAGGTCAGAAAAGAAGCACAAATCTTGTTGCTTCATGCTTGTGTACTTAAGTGTCCATAGAACAAAAAGAAATTGAACCAAACAGTAACAGAGGTCTGTGAAGCCAAGAGAGACAAAAGAACTAAGGCTACATCCACACTGGACCGGATAATTTTGAAAACGCAGATTTCGCATAAAAACGATAGGCATCCACACCAGGCGTTTTTGAAAATACCTCTGTCCACATTAAAACGGATATTTGGGCGAATCTCCTCCTACTGGGCATGCGCAGGACACACAGAAAACAAGCGAAGAGGAAACGGTACACTTGGTGCGTGTTTGTCCAGTACAGACTAGAAAAACTTAAAAGGAAATTGCCAAATGGTATACTTGGTGCACATTTGTCCAGTTACGGACTAGAAAAACTTAAAAGGAAATTGCAAACGAAAGACTTGGTGCACATTTGTCCAGAAACATTTCCTACAGCCATCATCTCTTTACCGATGAAAGGGACGACAGCTACAACTAAATGCAATAAGGCTTGTTACTGAGCAAAAGTGAAATTTGCTGTTACCTCATTTGTTTGCCTTTACTTTTGCCATGTCTTTGTGTATTATTTTGCTGTATTTAACGTGCAATAAAACGAATTACAGGGCAAAAGTGACAATTGCATCTATTGAATATTTGCACAAGCAATACATTAATAAAGCACCTTGTTAAATGTATAAAACATGTCTGCATCAGTGTTATCTTGTATTTCCACACAATGTTACATTAGGCTGTTACACATCTATTGTCAGATATTGTTGTTGTGGTGTTGGAGGTTGTGTTCAAGAAAACTATGAAATGCTGCGCTGCCACCACCATTTGTTCCGGCACGTCACGACAGCAGTTTTAAAAGTATCCGGTTACCCCGTACACTACAACGGCCAGCCAATGTCTTCAGATTTACACACTCTGGAGAGTGTTTTAGAAAAGCTCCGTTTTCGGGGGAGGAAAACGCCGTTTCAGTGTGGACGGAGGGTCAAAACGAAGAGAAAAAGCTTCAGTTACGGATTTATCCGGTCTAGTGTGGACGTAGCCTGAGATGGTTCTGCTTTGTGGTCAGTTATTTTATACCCATAGAAAACGAAAATTCCATTCAAATTTATAGATAAGATCAACCAATGAGATAGCTCTTATTCAAATAATGTACTACCAAGTGAAGCTTCCAGAATCGTGCCCGTATGATATCCACTAGGGGAACACACTGAGCTTGCATGTGCTTATTGTGACCACTAGGATACATAATAAATTGTTATATGCATATAGAAACTGCTTAAAATGCAAGAGGATAATTGTTAAACAGCAAAAAAAATTACAATTAAGCAGTCCAATCTAAGAATTAACAGTCTGGTCCAGCAAAGGTCATTGTTTGAACTATTGTGTTGTAATGTTTCTTAATGGGATCTCATTCTCACCCACAGCTGGCTGTGCTCTTGGGCTTGGCATTGTGAACATCCTGCACACAGTGAACCCCTCTCTGGTGGTGCTGTCTGGGGTCCTGGCTGCCCATTATGAGGACGGTGTGAAAGAGGTGATCAGCCAGCGGGCTCTGCGCTCAGCACGCACGGTGGAAGTGGCCGTCTCCAGCCTGACTGAACCAGCACTGCTCGGAGCCGCCAGTATGGTCTTAGATTACGCCACACGCCGAACCTATTAACCCCGCAGAATCTCTCACTTATGCCGTCTCCATTATTTAATATTTATTCACCGTTCAATGTGACTGCTCCTCTTGGCTGCCCAGCCATCGGCAGCCATGTCTACAGCTGCTGAGTACAGGATGGATCAGAGTAAAGATTCACATCAGGTTGTGGGATGGTTTATAAACTGCCTTTGGCTCGAGTTAATGTTCTGCCAATTGCAAAGTGATAACGTTCTGTTCCAATCAAACCCAGCTCTCAGAGTCCAGCCAACGACATACCCTGGCATCCCTCCTGAAATGAATGATGTTTCTGGCCTGAGGTGAGGCCGCTCGGTAAGAGGTAAGGCTAGTGTAGGTATGAGTCATTTCCCACTAGCTCCCATTATCCAGTATTTAAGAAGGAGGCTATTTGGCTCATCACATTTGTGCAATCCCCTTGGTCCCATTTTCTCTCCTTACTGTTCTGTCACCATAAGGTGCCCACCAGTCCAGTAATGACCCCATTACCATTTCCATCAGTCTCTCTTTTTTTCCCCCTGTAAAATGAATAAAAGGTCCTTTTTGGCCTTGACTTTAGAGTCACAGAGTCACACTCTACAGAAACAGGTCCATGTATGAGATTCTGGAGATGCTGCAAATGCAGAATAACACACACAAAATGGTGCTGGAACTCGGCAGTCCAGGCAGCATCTGTGGAAAAGAGTACAGTCGATGTTTCGGGCCGAGACTGTTCAGCAGGACAGGAAAGGAAAGGGGCAGAAACCAGAAACAGGTCATTTAGCTCTCCAGGTCTATGTTAACTAACGAGCACCCATTTCCAGTAATTCTGTTGTCCAGCACCTGATTCATTGCCTTCCGTGCTATATACACACACACACACGCTGCAAAGCATTTGAGTTGTCGGTGTCCAGGGACCCACACTAACTTTCATCACATTTGATTGATTTCCTGATGTAAAACAAAGTGTTCATCTTGTCCTTCCTTGCAGGTTACCCAATGTTCTCTCTGGTCATTCTTAGAGTCACAGAAGAGAATCAGGTCCTTCAGCCACTCTAGTCTGTGCTGAACCAGTAATCTGCCTAGTCCCATCAAACTGCACCTGGACCATTGCCCTCTATACCCCTCTCATCCATGTACCTATCCAAATTTCCCTTCAATGTTGACATTGACCCCTATATCCACCACTCCTGCTGGCAGCTCATTCCATCCACACCCTCACCATCTTCTGAGTGAAGAAGCTTCACTTCCTGTTTCCCTTAAACTTTCCACCTTTCACCCTTAACCCATGACCCCTAGTTGTAGTCTCTTACAACCTCAGTGGAAAAAGCCTGCTTGCATTTACCCTATCTATACCCCTCATAATTTACATAGAAACCTACAGCACAATACAGGCCTTTCGGCCCACAATGCTGTGCTGAACATGGCCTTACCTGAGAAATTACTGAGGGTTACCCGTAGCCCTCTGTTTTTCTGAGCTCCATGTACCTATCCAAATGTCTCTTAAAAGACCCTATCATATCTGCCTCCACCACCGTTGTTGACAGCCCATTCCATGCACTCACCACTCTCTGCGTGAAAAACTTACCCCTGATATCTCCTGTGTACCTATTTCCAAGCACCTTAAAACTGTGCCCTCTCATGTTAGCCATTTCAGCCCTGGGGAAAAGCCTCTGACTATCCACACAATCAATGCCTGTCATCATCTTGTACACCTCTATCAAGTCACCTCTATCAGGACTCGGACCCCAAGATCCTTCCGATCCTCCACACTGCCAAGGTTCTTACCATTAATACTATATTCTGCCATCATATTTGACCTACCAAAATGAACCATTTTAGACTTACCTGGGTTGAACTCCATTTTGCTGCAAGTTTGTCATTGTCATCATGGTCCATAAGACCATAAGTCATTGGAGTAGAATTAGGCCCCTCTGCCTACTGAGTCTGTTCTGCCATTGAACTGTTGCTGCTAGGTTAACAAATTTCACGACACATGCCGGTGATAATAGACCTGATTCTGATTCTAACTGGAGCAGAATTAGGCCCCTCTGCCTACTGAGTCTGTTGTGCCATTCCATTGCGCCTGATTATTACCCCTCCCAATCCCAATCTCCTGCCTTCTCCCTGTAACCTTTGATGCCCTGACTAATCAAGAACCTATCAATCTCTGTTTTAAATATGCTCAAGACTTGTCCTCCGCAGCTAGCCATGGCAATGACTTCCACAGATTCACTATTCTCTGGCTGAAGAAATTCGTTCTCACCTCTGTTACAAAGAGATGTCCTTCTGTTCCCAAAACTGCCCACCGGTCCCAGAATCAACCGCTGTGGGAAACACCCACTCTGTCAAGCCTTTCAATATCCGATGGGTTTCAGTGAGTTCCCCCCCCCGCCAATTCTTTTAAACCCCAGTGAACATGGGCCCAGCGCCATCAAATGCTCCTCATACATTAACCCTTTCATTCCTGAGTTCATTCTCATAAACCCTGTCTGGACCCTCTCCAATGCCAGCACATCTTTTCTTAGATAAGGGGGCAAAACTGCTCCCCTTTGCCATATTGGCTGCTTTCAGTTGCGGCCTGTAGGAACCTTTGCCCTTCTGTGGTCCTGTCATATTTCCCGCTGGCAGATTTGTCCCATGTCTCTGGGGCCAGGTCTTCCACTGAGGTGCCTCCAAACGAGAACCCAAGCAGGGTGCTGCTGGATTTCTCAATCAGAATATCACAGGCACTTGTCCTGAAATTAGTTCTTTTGTGGCAGCGGTACATTGCAATACGTAATAATTTTTAAAGCTATGAATTACATCAGAAACATTAGCTGTGGAGATTGCGGAAGCAGTAGCGATGATCTTTCAAAAGTCGATAGATTCTGGCGTGGTTCCGGAGGACTGGAAGATTGAAAATGTCACTCCGCTATTTAAGAAGGGGGCAAGGTAGCAAAAAGAAAATTATAGACCTGTTAGCTTGACATTGGTGGTTGGGAAGTCGTTGGAGTCGATTGTCAAGGATGAGGTTGCAGAGTACCTGGAGGCAAATGACAAGACAGGCAAAACTCAGCATGGATTCTTTAAAGGAAAATCCTGCCTGACAAACCTATCACAATTTTTTGAGGAAATTACAAGTAGGCTAGACAAGGGAGATGCAGTGGATGTTGTATATTTGGATTTGCAGAAGGCCTTTGACAAGATGCCACACATGAGGCTACTTAACAAGATAAGAGCCCATGGAATTATGGGAAAGTTACATACGTGGATAGAGTGTTGGCTGATTGGCAGGAAACAGAATGTGGGAATAAAGGGATCTTATTCTGGTTGGCTGCCGGTTACCAGTGGTGTTCCGCAGGGATCAGTGTTGGGGCTGCTTTTTTTTACATTGTACATCAACAATTTGGATTATGGAATAGATGGCTTTGTGGCTAAGTTTGCTGACGATACGAAGATAGGTGGAGGGGCCGGTGGTGCTGAGGAAACAGAGAGTCTGCAGAGAGATTTGGATAGATTGGAAGAATGGGCAAAAAAGTGGCAAATGAAATACAATGTTGGAAAGTGTATGGTTATGCACTTTGGCAGAAGAAATAAACGGGCAGACTATTATTTAAATGGGGAAAGAATTCAAAGTTCTGAGATGCAACGGGACTTGGGAGTCCTCATACACGATACCCTTAAGGTTAACCTCCAGGTTGAGTCGGTGGTGAAGAAGGCGAATGCAATGTTGGCATTCATTTCTAGAGGAATAGAGTATAGGAGCAGGGATGTGATGTTGAGGCTCTATAACGCACTGGTGAGACCTCACTTGGAGTACTGTGGGCAGTTTTGGTCTCCTTATTTAAGCAAGGATGTGCTGACGTTGGAGAGGGTACAGAGAAGATGCACTAGAATGATTCCAGGAATGAGAGGGTTAACATATGAGGAACGTTTGTCCACTCTTGGACTGTATTCCTTGGAGATTAGAAGAATGAGGGGGAGACCTCATAGAAACATTTCGAATGTTGAAAAGCATGGACAGTGTGGATGTGGCAAGTTGTTTCCCATGATGGGGGAGTCTAGTACGAGGGGGCATGACTTAAGGATTGAAGGGCGCCCATTCAGAACAGAAATGTGAAGAAATTTTTTTAGTCAGAGGGTGGTGAATCTATGGAATTTGTTGCCACGGGCAGCAGTGGAAGCCAAGTCATTGGGTGTATTTAAGGCAGAGATTGATAGGTATCTGAGTAGCCAGGGCATCAAAGGTTATGGTGAGAAGGCGGGGGAGTGGGACTGAATGGGAGAACGGATCAGTTCATAATAAAATGGCGGAGCAGACTCGATGGGCCGAATGGCCTACTTCTGCTCCTTTGTCTTATGGTCTTATTAAGCAATTAAATTATGTAAATAGTTCAAAAAGAGAGCAAAATTACTGAGGTAGTGCACATGGGTTCAACGTCCATTCAGAAATCTGATGGCGGAGGGGAAGAAGCTGTTCCTGAAATGTGGAGTCTTTAGGCTCCTGTACTTCGTCCTTGATGGTAGAAATGAGAAGAGGGCATGTACTGGGAGATGATAAATGCTGCCTTAGGCACCATTTTTTGAAGGTGCCCTCGATGTTGGGGAGGCTTGTATCCATGATGCAGTTGGCTGAGTTTACAACTTTCTGCAACTTTTTCCAATCCTGTGTGGTGGCCCCTACCAGAGGGAAACGTAACCAGTTAGAATGCTCCCCACAGTACATCTTTAGAAATCTGTGAGAGTCACTGGTGATGTACCGAGCCTCCGCAAACTCCCACTGAGAGGCAGCTTTCTTGCAATTGCACAATGTGTTGGACCAGGTCAGGTCTTCAGAGGTGTTGACACCTTGTTCAGAAGGTGATATGTAACTGATGCCAGAGGCTGTAAGGGGTGGGTGGGGGGTGGTGAACAGTGTGGTAGTGTTCAGGGCTCTGTGAGCACCAGAAATTAGTACAAGTAGGCCACTTGGCCCTTCATTCCTTCCCCATCATTCAGAATGATTCACACCTCTCCTCCCTCCAGGGCCCTGTCCTGCCTTATGTTCAGGCCAGGGCATCTAGGACCTTGCACGACGGGTGGGCATCTTGATGAGGCCTCGGAAAGCAGGGCAGCACTGACATCTGTGGAGATTCAAGAGGGTCTCCGGGGCCAATACAATGCGCAGAGTCAGTAACAGTGAGACTACCTCTGCTTTCCAGTGAATAGGATACAAGAGGGTGGGGTGGGGACAGGTGCACTGTGGTGGGTGGCTGAGGTGAGATGAGGGTGGGGACTGATGGACTGGAGGGTGGGGTGAAAGATGTGTACAGGGGTAGGGTGGGGACAGGTGTACTGTGGTGGGTGGCTGGGGTGAGATGTACAGGGGAGGGTGGGGACTGATGGACTGGAGGGTGCGGTGAGATGGATATGTACGGGGGAGGGTGGGGACTGATGGACTGGAGGGTGGGGTGAAAGATGTGTACAGGGCAGGGTGGGGACAGGTGCACTGCGGTGGGTGGCTGGGGTGAGATGGATATGTACAGGGGAGGGTGGGGACTGACGGACTGGAGGGTGGGGTGATATGGATATGTACAGGGGAGGGTGGGCACTGACGGGCTGGAGAGTGGGGTGAAATGGATATGTACAGGGGGAGGGTGGAGACTGATGGACTGGAGGATGGGTGAGATGTTCAGGGGAGGGTGGGGACTGATGTGTGCGTAGGCTAGAGTAGGGAACAGCTGTGAGTCAGGCTCAGACCAGTGGCCTTGAAATAGATGTATCCCGTGAATTCTCTTCACCCTCTGAACTAATGTGTTGGCTTGACCATTGCATTGGGTTGGGACTGAACGTTTTTGGTACGAGCTGAATCCGAGGTGTTTACTGCAGGGATAAACAGTGTTTCAACACATTTACTGCTGTCTGTTGGCGGTGGGAGAGGTGAGAATTAACTGGCCAACCTTCCCCTCCCCTGGACTTCAGACAAGTGAATATCTGTGCTGGCTGCCTGCACCTTCCTCACGTTCCTGTGAGGATTTATCTGTAGATTGTTGAACTGTATACTACACATGGTGAAATGAAGCAGTTTCCGAGGTTTGACTCGGCGAGCGGGACAACACACACACACACACACCTGCCCTTTGTAACTTTACAAACTCTTGAGCGGTCCCCTGGGCCAGCCTGCTCAGACACAAAGGCAACAGCAGATGCAGACTCCTTGCTGTTTGTCACGGTCTTCCCTCTGTGTGTGACAGTTTTCTGCTGGTCGCCTGCTCCCACCGCTTGATGTTAAGTATGAACCCTCACTTGGGGAGTAACTCACCTCTGCCTGAGGCAGGAGGAGCTGAAATTAACTGACACAGCAGTTTGCACAAGTCTGGGCTGGACACTTAGTGCAGCTTTGGAGATGCTCACACTGATAGACGGCTGGACAGAAGAGAGAGCGGGGGCGCTGTCACTGACAGACGGCTGGAGAGAGGAGCGGAGCGATCGGGAGCTTGGGGGAAGGGTGCCCTCACTTTCCTACTTGCATTTGACCATAAGGTACAGGAGCAGAATTAGGCCATCTGGCCCAGTGAGTCTGCTCCTCCATTTCATCTCTTACTGGCTAACAGCTTAATGATGATTGTAAATTGTCCTGTGATCAGGCCGGAGTTGAATCGGTGGGTTGCGGCGAGGTGTGGTTCAGTGGGCCGGAAAGGTCTGTTCCCGCTGTATCTCTAAATAAGTGATCTGGTGACCTGGGTTATGTTGAGAAAATATTTGCAAGTCGTTTGAAGCTTTTTGGGATTTGCTGTTGTGATGGTAGAAACTGTGAAAACACAAGGATTTCTCCAAAAAAAAAATCCATTTGAAAATAAATTGTTAGGCTGCGTTAGTCCATTGAAAGTTGCTACATTTCGGGATGAAATGTCAACTCTCGGCTGTTTGAACGTATTTCTGGTGTTTTCTAATGTTTGTTTGCTTGGTTACAGACTCATTCCTTGACAGCTTGTCTTTAACCTTAAACACTATGGCACCACCCCCCTGTATTTTGTGTGTAAATAAAAGTATTTAGGCAAACCTGAAATAAAAAAATGGTGGTTGACAGAAAATTAATGTAATGTAAAAAGTCTTGTGAAAGACTGAAAAAAAGAAACACGAGAAGATTTATATTTTTATTTAAGGGAGCAATTCAGGAACTTGTGGGATTAATTCATCCAATAACCGATTACCAATGTAACAAATACTGAATCGCCCATTAATTGTGGAATTGAATTCAAGAGTTGCAAGGTAATGTTTCAGCTCTGTAAAACTGATTGAGAATAGGTTGAGTGAACTCGCCCTTTTCTCCTTGGAGCGATGGAGGATGAGAGGTGACCTGATAGAGGTGTATAAGATGATGAGAGGCATTAATGGTGTGGATAGTCAGAGGCTTTTCCCCAGGGCTGAAATGGCTATCACGAGAGGGCATAGTTTTAAGGTGCTTGGAAGTAGGTTCTGAGGGGATGTCGTTTTTTACGCAGAGAGGCCTAGGAAATTTCTAAAGGGCCTTCATTGTGCTGTAGGTTTTCTGTAGTTGACCACAATCGGAGTAATGTGTTCAGTTCTGGTTTCCTCCTTATAGGAAGGGTGTGGAAGCTTTAAAGAGGCTGCAGAGGAGATTTACCAGGTTGCTGCCTGGATTAGAGAGCATGTTTTATGAAGATAGGTTAAGAGTTTTTTCCTTGAGAGCAAAGGTAATGACAGAAGTGTATTAAAACTGTTAGAAGAGACCCTGCACCTTTTCCCTCGGGTTGCATTGGTCAGTACCAAAGGACATATGCTTAAGGTGACTGGAGGAAAGTACTGGAGGGGTGGGAGAGATATCAGAGGCGAGTACAGTATTTTGTTTACATAGAAAATGGCTGTGACAATTTCATTAAATGCCTCAGAGAAAACAATTGCCCTGCTCTGTATCCTGAACCTCTTCTGCACCCTTGGAAGCTATAGTGTGGCAATCCGAATCAGACTAACCTGAAATTTGCGGTGGACTAGTTAAACGAAAGTAAATACAAAAAAGAGCAAAATAGTCGGGAAGGGATTGCGGAAACTTTGTGTAATGTTTTTAACGCTCTTGCAGATCGATAATATCCGCTAGAGAGCAACACGTTGTTCAACAGCAGTGATAAGATAAACTGTTACTGAACAGGGGAGAGTCCCCACTACCACAAATTTTGCAGTCGAGTATCCCGCCCGCAGGCGTCAGCACACCCGAAGTGCAATGGGACTGGGAGAGCCGGTGAAGATCGTCCACCTTGAAGCCACAGCAATCCAGTGGCACCTTGCTCCCTACGTTACACTCTTTCAAACCTCGCACACTGAAGTCGGATGGTGTTCCTGATCCCAGCCCCAGGAGTGGAAGCGCTGGTCTCTGCAGCCATCGCCGCTGCACGGGGGGGGGGGGGGGGTTGGGGGAGTGCCGGATTACGAGCCGAACCACACCAGGCTCCCCCCCCCCCCCCCCCGTGTCAGCACTGCGAGGCCCGCCGTGCCCTGGAATGAACGCCGGGGATCGCAGCTCTCGATCACGGCTCAGGTGTGTTGTACCTTGGCGCCGGATATCACGTAACAGAAGGGCACCCATCAGCACCTTTCTGACCACGATCTCCCCCCTGGGTGACAGGCCGGATATCACGTGTCAGGAGGGGCACCTATCAGCACCTTTGTGATCACGGTCTCTCCGCTGACTGACAGGTAAGGGTGCTCTGGGCTGGCTGCCACGTGAACACAGGCTTTCCCAATACTCCTTAATAACAGCATTTTCAAGGTCTATTTCTTATAAATTCACATACTCCTGCCCCGAAGTTATTAGCCTATGTGTTCCTATTCTATGTCGTTTGTCTTGGGTTGTAGTGTTGTTGATACTTTCCCTCACCGTAATATTTGCATATCTTCTAAAAAAGAAAAAACAGTTTTTATTAACGCAACACACATCAAAGTTGCTGGTGAACGCAGCAGGCCAGGCAGCATCTCTAGGAAGAGGTACAGTCGACGTTTCAGGCTAAGAAAGTGAGGGGGGGGGGAGGTTCTGTTGGCCGTTTAGTAAATGCCTATTTCCGCAGCGAGCCACAGGGTGTCGCTGTAGAGGCGATGGGGTTCCATCGAACAGTATAGTCCATTCAGCCTAGCATGGTCTGCTGACCCTTATAAACGAGGAGGGTTTAACCTAATGTCGCAGGGGAACTGGTGGGAACTGGAGTGAAAGGACTCAGGATACTTTATTGTCGCCAAACAATTGGTACTAGAACGTACAATCATCACAGCGATATTTGATTCTGCGCTTCACACTCCCTTGATTACAAATATTAAATATTATAAATAATTAAAAATAGTTAAAATTAGTAAATATTAAAAATTTAAATTATAAATCATATTTGGAGGACAGATGGTAAAAAAAATAGCAGCATTACACCTGTGAAAGGTTTCACTGCTAATGTGCAATGACTTTCTGTAGAGGCAATGTTTGGGTTATGGTTAGAGATAACTGGATCTTTGGAATGTGAGCTGGGACCTTTCTTCGGCATGAGATGAAGAGGGAAGACGCTGGAGAGAACCGGTGATTCAGTGGAGAAAGGTGCCGCAGTCGACTGAGGATTGATGGATATGTGTGACTTCTGGAGGAGTTGTGCTCCAACTTGTGCACATTTGACTGTTTAATTAAAATGGGCCCTTTTAGTTGTTTTTCTTTCTTTTCTAACTCTTTAGTTAAGTGAAGATTCATAAATATAATTCCTTTAATCGTATGCAGTGCTGTCTGTTGTTTCTTGGCACTGAGTCGTACCAAATTACACAGCATCCACACAAACCAGGGTCTGGGGTGGGAGAGCTGTGTCAATCTCATGGGTTTGGCGGGACCGGAGGGTGCCTTCCCTCGACTTATGCAGCCAAGGACATCAGCAGGGTTTCAATAGCGTGCAGTCTGACTGTCAGGAAGGGCAGGCAGATGACAGGACAGTTTTGCAGCCAGCAGGCTGAGAAGTAGTGCATTTGGGATGCAGAATCAAAAACGGTAACAAATACAGTACTCAAAGTCACAATGCACGGAGTATAAGAAATAAGGTGGCTGATCTTGTTGCACTATTACTGATTGTCAGGTTTGATGTTGTGGCCATCACTGAATCGTGGCTGAAGGATAGTTGTAGTTGGGAGCTGAATGTCCAAGGTTACACGTTATATTGGAGGGATAGGAAGGTAGGCAGAGGGGGTGGTGTGGCTCTACTGGCAAAGACTGACATCAAATCCGTAGAAAGATGTGACATAGGATCGGAAGATGTTGAATCCTTGTGGGTTGAGTTAAGAAACTGCAAAGGTAAAAGGACCCTGATGGCAGTTATATACAGGCCTCCCAACAATGGCTGGGATAGGAAATAGAAAAGGCATGTCAAAGGGCAATACACACGAAATGCTGGGGTAATTCAGCAGGCCAGGAAGCATCTATGCAAAAGAGTACAGTTGACATTTTGGGGTGAAACCCTTCATCAGGACTGGAGAGAAAAAACATCGACTGATGCTGCCTGGCCTGCTGGGTTCCTCCAGCATTTTGTGTGTGTTGCTCGGATTTCTGGCATCTACAGATTTTCCCTTGTTTGTCAAAAGGGCAATGTTATGATCGTCATAGGAGATTTCAACATGCAGATCAATTGGGAAAATCAGGTTGGTAGTGGATCTCAAGAGAGTAAGTTTGTTGAGTACCTACGAGATAGTTTTTTTTTTAGAGCAGTTTGTCGTTGAGCCTACTAGGGGATCAGCTATATTGGACTGGGTGTTATGTAATGAACCGGAGGTGATTAGGGAGCTTAAGGTAAAAGAACCCTGAGGAACCAGTGATCACAATATGATTGAGTTCAACCTGAAATTTGATAGGGAGGAAGTAAAGTCTGACGTAGCAGTATTTCAGTGGAGTAAAGGAAATTACAGTGGCATGAGAGAGGAGTTGGCCAAAGTAAATTGGAAAGAGATGCTGTCAGGGATGACAGCAGAGCAGCAATGGCTTGAGTTTCTGGGAAAAAAATGAGGAAGGTGCAGGATAGATGTATTTCAAAAACAAAGAAATATTCTATTGGCAAAATGATACAACCGTGGCTGACATGGGAAATCAAATCTAAGTCAAAGCAAAAGAAAGGGCATACAACAAAGCAAAAAATAGCGGTAAGAATAGGATTGGGAGGCTTTTAAAAACCTACAGAGAGCAACTGAAAGAATTATTAGGAGGGAAAAATGAAATGTAAAAGCAAGCTAGGTAACAATATCAAAGTGGATAAAAAAAGCTTTTTCAAGTGTATAAAAATTAATAGAGAGATGAGAGTGGATAGTGGACTGCTAAAAAAAAGAGGCTGGAGGAATAGTAATGTGGGATAAGGGGACGGCGATGAACTAAAGGAGTATTTTGCATCAGTCTTCCTGTGGAAGACACCAGTAGTGTGCCAGATATTGAGAGTGTGAAGGAAGAGAAATGGGTGCAAGAGAGAAGGTGCTCAGAAAGCTGAAAGACCTAAGGGTACATAAGTCACCCGGACCAGATGAACTGCACCCTAGAGTTCTGAAAGAGAGAATGTGGTGGCATTAGTAAGTGCACAGATATAAATGTTAGAAGAGAAGTAAGAAAGAATATAAAAAAGTTACCACAAACAGTCTAACAGGAGAGGGTGTAGGTTAATTCATTATAGAGCCTCATGGCCGAGGGTAGGAATGACCTCATATAGCGCTCTTTGGAGCAGCACAGTTGTCTTAGTCTGTCACCAAAATGCTCCTCTGTTCAGCCGAGGTGGTGTGCAGAGACTGATGGTTTATGTGTGAGGGAAGGTTAGATTGATCTTGGAGTACGTTAAAAGACACAACTTTGTGGGCTGAAGGGCCTGTACTGGGCTGTAATACTCTATGTCTAAGGATTTGTATCTGTTTGTGTAAAGAAATGATGCCCCTCTGTCCTGAGGCTGTGTGCCCTCTTGTCCTAGAATCACCCATGTGGGAATCATCCTTTCCACATCTACTCCACGTGGGAATCATCCTCCGTCTCGGCCTTTCAACATTGGAAAGGTTTCAATGAGATTCCTTCTAATCCGGACTTCCTTCTAAATTCCAGCCCCCAGCTCCCTGTGTATAGTCTGCCTTCATGTTAAGATCTGAAATATTTAACAATGAAATGTGGGGTGAGAAAAATTAACTTCAGTCAAGGAGCCACTGGTTCAGGATCAGGCACATCTCCAGCATATATTGTGGAATTTGATGTCTTTACCGCAGCAGTACAATTAATAGATAATAATAAACTCTGAATTACATTATCTATATTAAATGACTGTGTGGCTACCATCTATAAATTCACTGATGTTACAACGTACAGGAGTGAGATATGCCAACTAGCGGAGTGGTGTCGCAGCAACAACCTGGCACTCAACGTCAGTAAGATGAAAGAGCTGATTGTGGACTTCAGGAAGGGTAAGATGAAGGAACACACACCAATCCTCATGGAGGGATCAGAAGTAGAAAGAGTGAGCAACTTCCATTTCCTGGGTGTCAATATTTATGAGGACCTACTAACCTCACCTCTTACTTTGCACTACTTGTTTAATTTAACTATTTAATATAGAGACTTACTGTAATTCACAATATTTTGCCTCTATTATTATGTATTGCATTGTGCTGCTCCCTCAAAGTTAACAAATTTCATGACAAATGCCAGTGATATTAAACCAGATTCTGGTTCATGGGATGTTGGAGGGGAATGGAATCGTCGACACTGAGGTTTTCTTCTTTTCCATTTTTAAGTTGTTAGTTTTGCCCAAGTCGTTTAGTTTAGTTTAGTTGGGTTTTTTTTCTTTTGGGTGGGTTTTTTTTTTTCTCTTTTTCTTTCTTTTTCCTTTTTTTTTTGCTTTATATTATCCGTGATCAGTTCTATATGTATGGGAGTTTTGGTAATTTCCACTATTTGGTTTTGCAATTACTCTTTTTTTAAATGTAACAATGCATCTCATATTATCTGTATTATTGCTATGTTTTGTTTCTATATTTTGAAATTAATAAAAAGATTGAAAAAGAAAGATTCTGGTTCATGGGTTCTCTGTCCATTCAGAAATCGGATGGCAGAGGGGAAGAAGCCGTTCCTGAATCGCTGAGTGTGTGCCTTCAGGCTCCTGTACCTCCTACCTGATCGTAACAGTGAGAAAAGGGCATGCCCTGGGTGCTGGAGGTCCTTAATAATGGACGCTGCCTTTCTGAGACACTGCTCCTTGTAGTGTTAGAGATTGTGGTGGCATTGGCAATGATTTTTCAAAAATCATTGGACTCTGGCATAGTGCCAGAGGACTGGAAAATTGCAAATATCACTCCACTCTTTGAGAAAGGAGAAAGGCAGCAGAAAGGAAATTATAGACTAGTTAGAACATTGAATCTTTGTGGGTGGAGTTAAACTGCAAGGGTGAAAAAAAATTATGGGAATCATATATAGCACTCCAAATATAGCCAAGATGTGGGTGGGGTTGAGACTGCAAAGGGAGCTGTGAGAGGCATGTAGTAAGAGTAATGTTGCAATTGTAATGGGGGACTTCAATATGCAAGGGGATTGGGAAAATCAGGTTGGTGTCGGATCGCAAGAGAGGGAATTTGTTGAATTCCTATGAGATAGATTTTTAGAGCAACTTGTGCTTGAGCCTACTCGGGCAAAGGCTATCTTAGATTGGGTAATAACCCGGATGTTATTAGGCAGGTTAACGTAAAGGAACCCTCAGGCAGTGATCATGATATGATTCATTTTGCAATTTGAGAGAGAGAAGCACTACTCATGTGTATCAGTATTGCAATGGAATGAAGGGAATTACAGAGGCATGAGAGAGGAGATTGCCCAGGTGGATTGGTGGAGGGTACTGGCAGGGATGATGACAGAGCAGAGATGGCTGAAGTTTCTGGGAATAGTTCACAAGGCAGAGGATAGATTTGTCTCACAGAAGAAGAAGTTCCCAAATGGCGGGGTAGGTTACCATGACTGACAAGGGAAGTTCAGGACTGCATAGAAGCCAAGGAAAGGGCATATAAGATAGCAAATGTGAGTGGGAAGTTGGATGATTGGGAAGCTTTTAAAATCAAACAAAAAGCAACTAAAAAAGCTATAAGAAGTGAAAAGATGAAATACGAAGGCAAACTAGCTGAAGCAGAATTAAGGAGAATACCAAAAGCAGAATCCCAAAAGCTTTTTCAGTAATATAAAGAAGAAAAAAGGAGGTGAGAATTGATATTGGACCACTGGAAAATGATGCTGGAGAGGCAGTAATGGCAGATGAACTGAATGGGTACTTTGCATCAGTCTTCACTGTGGAAGACACTAGCAGTGTGCCAGAGGTCCGTGAGTGTCAGGGAGCAGGAGTGAGTGCCATTGCTATTACAAAGGAAAAAGCGCGAGGCAAACTGAAAGGTCTTAAGGTGGATAAGTCACCTGGACCAGACAGACTACATCCCAGAGTCCTGAGAGAGGTTGCTGAAGAGATAATAGATGCATTGGTCATGATCTTTCAAGAATCACTTGATTCTGGTATGGTCCCAGAGGACTGGAAATTTGCAAATGTCACTCCACTCTTTAAGAAGGGAGGAAGGCAAAAGAAAGGAAGTTATGGACCAGTTAGCCTGACCTCAGTGGTTGGGAAAGTGTTGGAGTCTAGTATTAAGAATGAGGTTTCAGGATACTTGGAGACGAATGATAAAATAAGTCAAAGTCAGCCTGGTTTCCCTGAAGGGAAATCTTGCCTGACAAGTAGAGTTCTTCGAGAAAGTAAGCAGCAGGGTGGACAAAGAGAGGCAGTGGATGTCATTTACTTGGATTTTCAGAAGGCATTTGATAAAGTGCCACACATGAGGCTACTTAACAAGATAAAATCCTGTGGCGTTAGAAAAAAGATACTGGCATGGATAGAGGAATGGCGAACGGACAGGAGGCAGTGAGTGGGAATAAAACAGGGTCTTTTCTGGTTGGTTGCCAGTAACGAGCGGTGTTCCTTAGGGGTCAGTATTGGGACTGCTACTGTTCACAATATTTATCAATGATTTAGAAACATAGAAAACCTACAGCACAATACAGGCCCTTTGGCCCACAAAGCTGTGCCGAACATGTACTTACCTTAGAAATTACCTAGGCTTATCCATAGCCCTATATTTTTCTAAGCTCCACGTATCCATCCAGGAGTCTCTTAAAAGACCCTATCGTTTCCGCCTCCACCACCGTCGCCAGCAACCCATTCCATGCACTCACCACTCTCTGCGTAAAAAACTTACCCCTGACATCTCCACTCTTTGCCTTCTGTGGGCAAGCCAGTTCAGGATCCACAAAGCAATGTCCCTTGGATCCCATGCCTCCTTACTTTCTCAATAAACCTTGCATGGGGTACCTTATCAAATGACTTGCTAAAATCCATATACACTACATCTACTGTTCTACCTTCATTAATGTGTTCAGTCACATCATCAAAAAATTCTATCAGGCTCGTAAGGCACGACCCCCCCTTTGACAAAGCCATGCTGACTTTTCCTAATCATAGTATGCCTCTGCAAATGTCAGTGCTTTTGGGGAGGGTTTAAATTAGACTTGCAGGGGGATGGAAACCAGAGTGCCAGAGCAGATAGTGGAGCAGGAGTGAAAATAAATGATGTTAAAAGTTCATGCAAAGTCACAAATAGAAGGGTTGTGTGTGGTGGTAATAATCTTCTGAGGTGTGTCTATTTCAATGCAAGGAGTATTGTGGGTAAGGCTGACGAGCTGAGGGCGTGGATTGACACATGGAATTACGACTTTTTAGCCATTAGTGAAACTTGGCTACAGGAGGGGCAGGACTGGTAGCTTAATGTTCCAGGGTTCCGATGTTTCAGACGTGATAGAGGCAGAGGAATGAAGGGTGGGGGGGTGGCATTGCTAGTCAGGGAAAATGTTACAGCAGTGCTCAGGCAGGACAGATTAGAGGGCTTGTCTACCGAGGCCATATGGGTGGAGCTGAGAAACAGGAAAGGTATGACCACATTAATGGGGTTGTATTATAGACCACCCAATAGTCAGCGAGAATTGGAGGAGCAAATCTGCAGAGAGAGAGCAGATAACAGGAAACATAAAGTTGTGATAGTAGGGGATTTTGATTTTCCACGTATTGATTGGGATTCCCATACTGTTAAAGGTCTAGACGGGTTAAGAGTTTGTAAAATGTGTTCAGGAAAGTTTTCTAAATCAATATATCGAGGTACCAACTAGAGAGGATGCAATATTGGATCTCCTATTAAGAAACGAGTTAGGACAGGTGATGGAAGTGTGTGTAGGGGAACATTTTGATTCCAGTGATCATAACACCAATAATTTCAACTTGATCATGGATAAAGATAAATCTGGTCCTCGGGTTGAGGTTCTAAACTGGAAGAAGGCCAAATTTGAAGAAATGAGAAAAGATCTAAAAGGCGTGGATTGGGACAGATTGTTCTCTGGCAAAGATGTGATTGGTAAGTGGGAAGCCTTCAAAGCAGAAATTTTGAGAGTGCAGAATTTGTATGTTCCTGTCAGGATTAAAGGCAAAGCGAATAAGAATAAGGAACCTTGGTTCTCAAGGGATATTGGAACTCTGCTAAAGAAGAAAAGAGAGATGTATGACATGTATAGGAAACAGGGAGCAAATAAGGTGCTTGAGGTGCATAAAAAGTGCAAAAAAATACTTAAGAAATCAGGAGGGCTAAAAGAAGACATGATGTTGCTTTGGTAGTCAAGGTGAAGGATAATCCAAAGAGCTTCTACAGGTATATTAAGAGGAAAAGGATAGTAAGGGATAAAATTGGTCCTCTTGAAGATCATAGTGGTCGGCTATGTGCGGAACCAAAACAAATGGGGGAGATCTTCGGCAGTTGAACGGGGCACAACTGCGCAAGCACGTGTAAGTCGGACCTTGAGGCAGCGGGAGTGTTTAAAAGCCAGAAGATTAATGGGGCGGGTGACGTTGTTGCGGGCGACGGAGTAGAGGGAGACAGAGTAGGAAGGCTTTGGCTCCTGAGGCTTCAGCGAGCAGAGGCTGAGGACGAGCTTCACTCCGAGTGAGGTAAGGCCGGGTAAGTTCCTTTAATAAATCTAATTACCTTAGGAGTAGGTAATGGAGGCAGCAGTTAGGGCAGTCGAGTGCTCCGTTTGCAGTATGTGGGAAGTCAGGGCGAGCACAATCATCCCTGACGACTACACCTGTGATAGGTGCATCCAGCTGCAGCTCCTGACAAACCAAGTTAGGGAACTGGAGCTGGAGCTGGATGAACTTTGGATCATTCAGGAGGCAGAGGCAGAAATAGAGAGGAGTTACAGGGAGATAGTCACCCCTAAGAGTCAAGAGACAGGTAGCTGGGTGACTGTCAGGAGAGGGAAGGGGAATAGACAGAATGAGCAGAGTACCCCTATGGTCGTTCCCACCAATAATAAATACATCATTTTGGATACTGTTGATGGGGACGACCTACCAGGGACAAGTTGCAGTGGTTGCGTCTCTGGCACCGACACTGGACCCTCAGCTCAGAAGGGAAGGAGGGAAAAGAGGAGAGCAGTAGTGATAGGGGATTCAATAGTTAGGGGGACAGATAAGAGGTTCTGTGGAAGAGATCGAGAATCCTGGATAGTCTGTTGACTCCCTGGTGCCAAGGTCCGCGATATCTCGGATTGAGTTCTCGGTATTCTCAAGAGGGAGGGTGAGCAGCTGGATGTTGTGGTCCCTGTAGGGACCAATGACATGGGTAGGAAGAGTGATGAGGTCCTGAAAGGTGAGTTTAGGAAGCTAGGCGCCAAGTTAAAGGACAGGACCTTCAGGATAGAAATCCCAGGATTGCTACCAGTGCCACGTGCAGGCGGGTTTAGAAATAGTAAGATAGCGCAGATCAGCGCGTGGCTGAAGACATGGTGCAGGAGGGAGGGCTTCAGATTTGTAGATAATTGGGCAGTTTTCCAGGGAAGGTGGGACCTGTTCTGGAGGGACGGTTTACATCTGAACTGGAGGGAGACAAATATTCTTGCAGGTAGGTTTGCTGGAGAGGCTCCAGTGGATTTAAACTAGATACGAGATGGGAGGGGAACCAGAGTGTAGGAACAGATGTAGGGGAGAAGGAAGAAAAAGAAAATAGTAAAGTTGTTTGCACCATTAGTGATAAACAGAGAGTAAAAGGTGGACAATTTCTTAAATGCGTTTATTTTAATGCTAAGAGCATTATAAGAAAGGTGGATGAGCTTAAAGCATGGATTGATACCTGGAAGTATGATGTGGTAACTACCAGTAAAACATGGTTACAGGAGGAGTGGGATTGGCAACTAAATATTCCTGGATTTAATTGCTTCAGGTGTGATAGAATCAGAGGGACAAGAGGGGAGGTGTTGCATTGCTTGTCAGAGAAAATATTACAGCAGTGCTCTGGCAGGATAGATTAGAGGGCTTGTCTAGGGAGGCTATTTGGGTGGAATTGAGGAATGGGAAAGGTGTAGGAACACTTATGGGGGTGTATTATAGACCACCAAATGGGGAACGAGAATTGGAGGAGCAAATTTGTAAGGAGATAGCAGATATTTGTAGTAAGTACAAGGTTGTGATTGTGGGAGATTTTAATTTTCCACACATAGACTGGGAAGCCCATACTGTAAAAGGGCTGGATGGTTTGGAGTTTGTAAAATGTGTGCAGGATAGTTTTTTGCAGCATACATAGAGGTACCAACTAGAGAAGAGGCAGTGTTGGATCTCCTGTGAGGGAATGAGACAGGGCAGGTGACGGAGGTATTTGCTTGGGAGCACTTTGGGTCCAGTGATCACAATGGCATTAGTTTCAATATAATTATGGAGAAGGATAGGTCTGGACCCAGGGTTGAGATTTTTGATTGGAGAAAGTCTAACTTTGAGGAGGTGCAAAAGGATTTGGAAGGAGTGGATTGGGACAATTCATTTTATGGGAAGAATGTAGTTAAGAAATGGAGGTCATTTAAAGGTGAAATTTGAGGGTACAGAATCTTTATGTTCCTGTTAGGTTGAAAGGAAAGGTTAAAAGTTTGAGGGAGCCATAGTTTTCAAGGGATATTGGAAACGGTTCGAAAAAAGAGAGATATCTACAATAAATATAGGCAGCATGGAGTAAATGAGGTGCTCGAGGAATATAAAGAATGTAAAAAGAATCTTAAGAAAGAAATTAGAAAAGCTAAAAGAAGTTATGAGGTTGCTTTGGCAAGTAGGGTGAAAATAAATCCAAAGGGTTTCTACAGTTATGTTAGTAGCAAAAGGATAGTGAGGGATAAAATTGGTCCCTTGGAGAATCAGAGTGGATGGCTATGTGCGGAGCCAAAAGAGGTGGGGGAGATTTTGAACAATTTCTTTTCTTCGGTATTCACTAAGGAGAAGGATATTCAATTGTGTAAGGTAAAGGAAACAAGAAGGGTAGTTATGGAAAGTATGATGATTAAAGAAGAGGAAGTACTGGCACTTTTAAGGAATTAAAAGTGGATAAGTCTCCGGGTCCGGTCAAGATATTCCCCAGGACTTTGAGGGAAGTTAGTGTGGAAATAGCAGGGGCTCTGACAGAAATATTTCAAATGTCATTCGAAATGGGGATGGTGCCGGAGGATTGGCGTATTGCTCATGTGGTTCCATTGCTTAAAAAGGGTTCGAAGAGTAAACCTAGCAATTATCGGCCTGTGAGTTTGACGTCAGTGGTGGGTAAATTGATGGAAAGTATTCTTAAAGATGGTATATATAATTATCTGGATAGACAAGGTCTGATTAGGAACAGTCAAAATGGATTTGTGCATGGAAGGTCATATTTGACAAATCTTAATGAATTTTTTGAAGAGGTTACTAGGAAAGTTGACAAGGGTAAAGCGGTGGATGTTGTCTATATGAACTTCAGTAAGGCCTTTGACAAGGTTCCACACGGAAGCTTAGTTAGGAAGGTTCAATCGTTAGGTATTAATATTGAAGTAGTAAAATGGATTCAGCAGTTGCTGGCTGGGAGACGCCAGAGAGTAGTGGTGGATAACTGTGTGTCAGATTGGAGGCCAGTGACTAGTGGTGTGCCTCAGGGATATGTACTGGGTCCAATGTTGTTTGTCATATACATTAATGATCTGGATGATGGGGTGGTAAATTGGATTAGTAAGTATGCAGATGATACTAAGATAGGTGCAGTTGTGGATAATGAAGTAGGTTTTCAAAGCTTGCAGAGAGGTTTAGGCCAGTTAGAAGAGTGGGCTGAAAGATGGCAGTTGGAGTTTAATGCTGATAAATGTGAGATGCTACATTTTGGTAGGACTAATTAGTCCTGAAGAAGGGTCTCAGCCTGAAACGTCGACTGTACCTCTTCCTAGAGATGCTGCCTGGCCTGCTGTGTTCACCAGCAACCTTGATGTGTGTTGCTTGAATTTCCAGCATCTGCAGAATTCCTGTTGTTTGCATACATGGTAAATAGTAGGGCATTGAAGAATGCAGTCGAACAGAGGGATCTAGGAATAATGGTGCATAGTTCCCTGAAGGTGGAATCTCATGTGGATAGGGTGGTGAAGAAAGCTTTCAGTATGCTGGCCATTATAAATCAGAGCATTGAGTATAGGAGTTGGGATGTAATGTTAAAATTGTACAAGGCATTGGTGAGGCCAAATTTGGAGTATTGTGTACAGTTTTGGTCACTGAGTTATAGGAAAGATGTCAATAAAATTGAGAGAGTACAAAGAAGATTTACTAGAATGTTACCTGGGTTTCATCACCTAAGTTACAGAGAAAGGTTGAACAAGTTGGGTCTTTATTCTTTGGAACATAGAAGGTTGAGGGGGGCTTGATAGAGGTATTTAAAATTATGAGGGGGATAGATGGAGGTGACGTGGATAGGCTTTTTCCATTGACAGTGGGGGAGATTCAAACAAGGGGACGTGAGTTGAGAGTTAAAGGGCAAAAGTTTAGGGGTAATATGAGGGGGAACTTCTTTACTCAGAGAGTGGTAGCTGTGTGGAACGAGTTTCCAGCAGAAGTGGTTGAGGCAGGTTCGATGTTGTTTAAAGTTAAATTGGATAGATATATGGACAGGAAAGGAATGGAGGGTTATGGGGTGAGTGCAGCTCGGTGAGACTAGGTGAGAGTAAAAGTTTGGCACGGACTAGAAGGGCCGAGATGGCCTGTTTCCGTGCTGTAATTGTTATATGATTATATCGTAAATGGGTTTTTTGCAGCTGTATTTACTAATGAAACTGGCATGGAGTCAATGGAAGTAAGGCAAACAAGTAGTGAGGTCATGGAACCTATACAGATTGAAGAGGAGGAGGTGCTTACTACCTTGAGGCAAATCAGAGTAGATAATTCCCCAGGACCTGACAGGGTGTTCCCTCGGACCTTGAAGGAGACTAGTGTTGAAATTGCAGGGGCCCTGGCAGATATATTTAAGATGTCGGTATCTACGGGTGAGGTGCTGGAGGATTGGAGAGTGGCTCATGTTGTTCCGTTATTTTAAAAGGCTCTAAAAGTAATCCAGGAAATTATAGGCGGGTAAATTTGACATCGATAGTAGGTAAATTATTGGAAGGAGTACTAAGAGATTTGGATACAAGTATTTGGATAGACAGGGACTTATTAGGGAGAGTCAACATGGCTTTGTGCGTGGTAGGTCATGTTTAACAAATCTGTTAGAGTTTTTCGAGGAGGTTACCAGGGAAGTGGATGAAGGGAAGGCAGTGGATGTTGTCTACATGGACTTCAGTAAGGCCTTTGACAAGGTCCCGCATGAGAGGTTAGTTAGGAAGATTCAGTCGCTAGGTATACATGGAGAGGTGGTAAATTGGATTAGACATTGGTTCAATGGAAGAAGCCAAAGAGTAGTAGTAGAGGATTGCTTCTCAGAGTTGAGGCCTGTGACTAGTGGTGTGCCACAGGGATCAGTGCTGGGTCCATTGTTATTTGTCATCTCTATCAATAATCTGGATGATAATGTGGTAAATTGGATCAGCAAATTTGCTGATGATACAAAGATTGGAGGTGTAGTGGACAGTGAGGAAGATTTTCAAAGCTTGCAGAGGGACTTGGACCAGCTGGAAAAATGGGCTGAAAGATGGCAGACGGAGTTTAATACAGACAAGTGTGGGGTATTGCGGTTTGGAAGGACAAACCAAGGTAGAACATACAAGGTAAATGGTAGGGCACTGAGGAGTGCAGTAGAACAGAGGGATCTGGGAATACAGATACAAAATTCCCAAAAAGTGGCGTCACAGGTAGATAGGGTCGTAAAGAGAGCTTTTGGTACATTGGCCTTTATTAATCGAAGTATTGAGTATAAGAGCTGGAATGTTATGATGAGGTTGTATGAGGCATTGGTGAGGCCAAATTTGGAGTATTCTGTGCAGTTTTGGTCACCAAGTTACAGGAAGGATGTGAATAAGGTTGAAAGAGTGCAGAGAAGGTTTACAAGGATGTTGCCGGGACTTGAGAAACTGAGTTACAGAGAAAGGTTGAATAGGTTAGGACTTTATTCCCTGGAGCGTAGAAGAATGAGGGGAGATTTGATAGAGGTATATAAAATTATGATGGGTATAGATAGTGAATGCAAGCAGGCTTTTTCCACTGAGGCTAGGGGACAAAAAAACCAGAGGACATGCGTTAAGAGTGAAGGGGGGAAAGTTTAAAGGGAACATTAGGGGGGGACTTCTTCACACAGAGAGTGGTGGGAGTGTGGAATGAGCTGCCAGAAGAAGTGGTAAATGTGGGCTCACTTTTAACATTTAAGAAAAACTTGGACAGGTACATGGATAAGAGGTGTACGGAGGGATATGATCTGTGTGCAGGTCAGTGGGACTAGGCAGAAAAATGGTTCGGCACAGCCAAGAAGGTCCAAAAGGCCTGTTTCTGTGCTGTAATGTTCTATGGTTTCTATGAATCCTGCCTCTCAGTATCTTCTCCAGCAACTTACCAACTACTGAAGTTAAGACTCACTGGTCTATAATTTCCAGGGCTATCTCTACCCCCTTTCTTGAATAAGGAACATCCCCAACCCTCCAATCCTCTGGAACCTCTCCCGTCCCCATTGATGATGGAACCATCATTGCCAGAGGCTCAGCAATCTCCTCCCTCGCTTCCCACAGTAGCCTAGGGTACATCCCGTCCGGTCCCGGTGACTTATCCAACTTGTTGCTTTCCAAAAGCTCCAGCACATCCTGTTCCTTAATATCTACATGCTCAAGCTTTTTAGTCCACTGTAAGTCATCCCTACAATTGCCAAGATCCTTTTCTGTAGTGAATACTGATGCAAAGTATTAGAACCATAGAACGCTACAGCACAGAAAACAGGACATTTGGCCCTTCTAGTCTGTGCCAAAACTTTATTCTGCTAGTCCCATTGACCTGCACCCAGTCCATAACCCTCCAGACCTCTCCCATCCATGTACCCATCCAATTTATTCTTAAAACTTAAGAGCGAGCCCGCATTTACCATGTCAGATGGCAACTCGTTCCACACTCCCACCACTCTCTGAGTGAAGAAGTTCCCCCTAATGTTCCCCCTAAACCTTTCCCCTTTCACCCTAAAGCCACGACCTCTCATATTTATCTCTCCTAATCTAAGTGGAAAGAGCCTACTTGCATTTACTCCGTCTATACCCCTCATAATTTTGTAAACCTCTATCAAATCCCCCCTCATTCTTCAATGCTCCAAGGAATAGAGTCCTAAGCTGTTCAATCTTTCCCTGTAACTCAACTCCTGAAAACCCGGCAACATCCTAGTAAATCTTCTCTCCACTCTTTCAATCTTACTGATATCCTTCCTATAGTTAGGTGACTAGAACTGTACACAATACTCCAAATTTGGCCTCACCAGTGTCTTATACAACCTCATCATAACATCCCAACTCCTATGCTCAGTACTTTGATTTATGAATGCCAGGATGCCAAAAGCTTTCTTTACAACCCTGTCTACCTGTGATGCCACTTTCAGGGAATTATGTATCTGAACTCCCAGATCCCTTTGTTCCTCGGCACTCCTCAGTGCCCTACCATTTACTGTGTATGTCCTACCCTGATTTGTCCTTCCAAAATGCAACACCTCACACTTGGCTGCATTAAATTCCATCTGCCATTTTCTGGGCCATTTTTCCAGTTGGTCCAGATCCCTCTGCAAGCTTTGAAAGCCTTCCTCACTGTCCACAACACCTCCAGTCTTTGTGTCATCAGGAAACTTGCTGATCCAATTTACCACATTATCATCTAGATCATTGATATAGACAAGGAACAACAATGGTCCCAGCACAGATCCCTGAGGCACACCACTGGTCACAGGCCTCCAGTCTGAGAAGCAATCATCCACTACCACTCTCTGTCTTCTCCCACACAGCCAATTTTGAATCCAGTTTACAACCTCTCCATGGATACCTAGTGTCTGAACCTTCTGAACTAACCTCCCATGTGGGACCTTGTCAAAGGCCTTACTAAAGTCCATGTAGACAACATCCACAGCCTTTCCTTCATCTGCTCTCTTGGTAACCTCCTCAAAAAACTCTACAAGATTCGTTAAACACGATCTACCACCCACAAAGCCATGCTGACTATCCTTAATCAGCCCTTGGCTGTCCAAATACTTGTAAATCCGAACTCTCAGAACACCTTCCAATAATTCACCTACTACTAATGTCAGGCTCACCAGCCTGTAATTACCTGGTTTTCTTTTGGAGCCTTTTTTCATTAAGTATCTCTGCTATCTCCGGTTCCATACACACTTTTCCACGGTCACACTTGATTGGTCCTATTCTCTCATGTCTTATCCTCCTGCTGTTCACATACTTGTAGAATGCCTTGGGGTATTCCTTAATCCTGTCCGCCAAGGCCTTCTCATGGCTCCTTCTGGCTCTCCTAATTTCATTCTTAAGATCCTTCTGGCTAGCCTTATAATCTTCTAGATCTCTATCATTACCTAGTTTTTTGAACCTTTTGTAAGCTTTTCTTTTCTTCTTGACTAGATTTACAACAGCCTTTGTACACAACGGTTCCTGTGCTCTACCATCCTCTCCCTGTCTCATTGGAACGTATCTACACAGAACCGCACGCAAATATCCCCTGAACATTTGCCACATTTTTTCCATATGTTTCCCTGAGAACATCTGTTTCCAATTTATGCTTCCAAGTTCCTGCCTGATAGCCTCATAGTTCCCCTTACTCCAGTTAAATGTTTCCCAAACTTGTCTGTTCCTATCCCTCTACAATGCTATGGTAAAGGAGATAGAATTGTGATCACTATCTCCAAGATGTTCTCCCACTGAGAGATCTGACACCTGACCAGGTTCATCTCCCAATACCAGATCAAGTCCAGCCTCTCCTCTTGTAGGCTTATCTACATATTGTGTCAAGAAACCTTCCTGAACACACCTAACAGACTCCACCCCCTCTGAACCCCTTGCTCTAGGGACATGCCAATCAATATAACTCTAGGGAGTTGCCTGGTTTGGGGAGCATGTCTTATGAAAACAGGTTGAGTGATCTTGGCCTTTTCTCCTTGGAGTGATGGAGGATGAGAGGTGACCTGATAGAGGTGTGTAAGATGATGAGAGGCATTGATCGTGTGGATCATCAGAGGCTTTTCCCCAGGGCTGAAATGGCTAACACAAAGAGGGCACAGTTTTAAGGTGCTGGGGAGTAGGTACAGAGGAGATGTCAGGGGTAAGTTTTTTATGCAGACAGTGGTGAGCGTGTGGAATGGGCTGCCGGCAACGGTGGTGGAGACGGATATGATAGGGTCTTTTAAGAGACTTTTGGATGGATACATGGAGCTTAGAAAAATAGAGGGCTATGGGTAAGCCTAGTAATTTCTAAGGTAGGGACATGTTCGGCACAAATTTGTGGGCCGAAGGGCCTGTATTGTGCTGTAGGTTTTCTAATGTTTGGGAAATTAAAATCTCCCACCAGAACAACCCTGTTATTATTACACCTTTCCAGAATCTGTCTCCCTATCTGCTCCTCGATGTCCCTGTTACTATTGGGTGGTCTATAAAAAAACATCCAGTAGAGTTATTGACCCTTTCCTATTCCTAACTTCCACCCACAGAGACTCCGTAGACAATCCCTCCATGACGTCCACCTTTTCTGCAGCTGCGGCACTATCTCTGATCAACAGTGCCACGTCCCCACCTCTTTTGCCTCCCTCCCTGTCCTTTCTGAAACATCTAAAACCCAGCACTTGAAGTAGCCATTCCTGTCCCTGAGCAATCCAAGTCTGTAATGGCCACAAGATCATATCTCCAAGTACTGATCCACGCTCTAAGCTCATCCGCTTTGTTCATAATACTCCTCGCGTTAAAATAGACACATCTCAAACAATCGGTCTGAGTGCGTCCCTTCTCTATCACCTCCCTATCCTCCCTCCCACACTGCCTACAAACTTTCTCTATTTGTGAGCCAACCTCCCTTTCCTCTGTCACTTCAGTTCGGTTCCCATCCCCCAGCAAATCTAGTTTAAACTCTCCCCAATACCCTTAGCAAACCTCCCCGCCAGGATATTGGTCCCCCTGGGATTCAAATGCAACCCATTCTTTTTGTACAGGTCACACCTGCCCCAAAAGAGGTCCCAATGATCCAGAAATCTGAATTCCTGCCCCTACTCCAGTCCCTCAGCCGCACATTTATCCTCCACCTCATTCTATTCCCATTCTCACTGTCACGTGGCACAGGCAGTAATCCCGAGATTACTACCTTTGTGGTCCTGCTTCTCAACTTCCTTTCTAACTCCCTGTAGTCTGTTTTCAGGACCTCCTCCCTTTTGCTACCTATGTTATTGGTACCAATATGTACCACGACCTCTGGCTGTTCACCTTCCCACTTCAAGATATCATGGACGTGTTCAGGAATATCCCAGACCCTGGCACCTGGGAGGCAAACTACCATTCGTGTTTCTTTCCTGCGTCCACAGAATCGCCTGTCTGACCCCGTAACTGTAGAGTCCCCTATCACTGCTGCCTTCCTCTTCCTTTCCCTACCCTTCTGAGCAACAGGGCCAGACTCTAGCTTTCCCCAGGTAGGCTCCCCCCCGCCCCCCAGTAGTACTCAAACAGGAGTACTTATTGTTAAGGGGTACAGCCACAGGGGTACTCTCTCGTACCTGACTCTTCCCCTTCCCTCTCCTGACTGTGACCCACTTGTCTGTCTCCCATGGCCCCGGTGTGACTACTTGCCCATAGCTCCTCTGTATCACCTTCTCACTCTCCCTGATCAGACGAAGGTCATCGAGCTGCATCTCCAGTTCCCTAACGCGGTCCCTAAGGAGCTGCAGCTCGACACACTGGGTGCAGATGTGGCCGTCCGGGAGGCTGGGAGTCTCCAGAACTTCCCACATTTGACTCTGAGCACAGAACACCGGTCTCACACACATTCTTCCTGTCTGTATTCTGCACAGATAACCTAACCTCACCTCGACCCGATATCGTCGAAGCCCCTATGAGCCAAACCCTTCCTACTCTGTCTCCTTCTACTCTGACACCCGCTGTATAAATCTGTCTTCTTTTTAAACTCGTCTTGCTGTTCTCACTGGCTGCCGCCCACGTGCTTGCGCAGTCGTACCCCGTTCAAACCGCTGAAGAAATTACTGTCGCGTTTCTGTCAGCTTGAAGCAATCTGGCCATTCTCCTCTGATCTCTCTCATTAACAAGGTGATTTCACCCACAGAACTGCCTCTACTGGATTTTTGTTGTTTCTTGCACTATTCTCTGTAAAGTCTAGAGACTGTTGTGTGTGAAAACCCCAGGAGATCAGCTGTTTCTGAGATACTCAAACCACCCTATAATCATTCCACAGTCCACGTCACTTAACACTTCTTCCCCATTCTGATGTTTGGTCTCAATAACTGAACCTCTTTGCCTTCTGAGGTTTTACTGTGGTTGGCAAAAGCTTTAAGGTGCATTGCCGCCACCTACTGGACAGAAGTATGGGTCAGGATATCTGATCCTATATATTTACATTTGTATCAAATTCTATATAAAAAGACCTGTATTCCTAAGGAATATTTAAAGCAATTATTCTGTAAACCACACAAAAGTTGCTGGTGAACGCAGCAGGCCAGTCAGCATCTCTAGGAAGAGGTACAGTCGACGTTTTGGGCTGAGACCCTTCGTCAGGACTAACTGAAAGAAGAGCTAGTAAGAGATTTGAAAGTGGGAGGGGGAGGAGGAGATCCGAAATGATAGGAGAAGACAGGAGGGGGAGGGATGGAGCCAAGATCTGGACAGGTGATTAGCAAAAGGGATATGAGAGAATCATGGGACAGGAGGCCCAGGAAGAAAGAAAGGGGGGAGGGGGGAAAAAAACCCAGAAGATGGGCAAGAGGTATAGTCAGAGGGACAGAGGGAGAAAAAGGGGACACTTCACCTGTGAGTTGGCTGGGGCGATATACTGCGTCCAGTGCTCCCGATGCGGCCTTCTATATATTGGCGAGACCCGACGCAGACTGGGAGACCGCTTTGCTGAACATCTACACTCTGTCCGCCAGAGAAAGCAGGATCTCCCAGTGGCCACACATTTCAATTCCACATCCTGTTCCCATTCTGATATGTCTGTCCACGGCCTCCTCTACTGTAAAGATGAAGCCACACTCAGGTTGGAGGAACAACACCTTATATCCCGTCTGGGTAGCCTCCAACCTGATGGCACGAACATTGACTTCTCAAACTTACGCTAATGCCCCACCTCCCCCTCGTACCCCATCCGTTATTTGTTTATATACACACATTCTTTTTCTCCCTCTCCTTTTTCTCCCTCTGTCCCTCTCATTTGCCCATCCTCTGGGCTTCCCCCCCCCCTCACTTTTCTTTCTCCCTGGGCCTCCTGTCTCATGATTCTCTCATATTCCTTTTGCTAATCACCTGTCCAGCTCTTAGCTCCATCCCTCCCCCTCCTGTCTTCTTCTATCATTTTGGATCTCCCCCTCCCCCTCCCACTTTCCAATCTCTTGCTAGCTCTTCTTTCAGTTGGTCCTGACCAAGAGTCTCAGCCAAAACGTCGACTGTACCTCTTCCTAGAGATGCTGCCTGGCCTGCTGCGTTCACCAGCAACTTTTGTGTGTGTTGCTTGAAATTCCAGCATCTGCAGATTTCCTTGTGTTTGCGTTTTTAAATCCTGTAATCCTTTCTGCAAGGTTTTGTTAATGTTAAATTGTATTTTTTTTTATTTATTGAGATCACATGGAACAGGCCCCTCCAGTTCTTTGAGCGAGCCACCCAGTAATCCCCCTATTTAACCCTGGCCTAATCACAGAACAATTTACAACGACCAGTTAGCCTACCAACAAGTATGTCTTTAGACTGAGAGAGGAAGCTGGAGCACCCGGAGGAAACCCACGCGGTCACTGTAAGAAATTTTATTTTATTCCACAAAAGCTTTAAAATCAACCATCCCTCTTTTGATTATATCTTGGACACCTCACTGGTACATGCCCAGCCACTTCTTGTTGATTATAAAACTTGCACCTCCCATTATTGTGATTCTTCATTAAAAACAATGTATTATTTAACCCTGTGTGCCAAACCTCAATCTCCACATTATCACCTCCTCCTTCCTGCTCTTTCCTGCATTCCTCACCTTTCCCATTGCTTTCCAGACATCGTAAAGATTTCTTCTTCTCTTTTCATCCCATTGCTTTCTCCACATTTTAAAATAAATCACTTTCAATTTTTTTTTAAAATTTAGCCTTTACTGTAATTTATTTGAATGTCCACATCTCTCATCTAACAACTGAACCTCTTGACCACATCTGCATGCTTTAATACATTGAGTTGCTGCCATATGATTGGCTGATTAGATATTTGCATGAATGGGCGATGAGTGACGACCGTGCACAGGGAAGCTGCCCACTTCCTGAGCACCTCCTCTCTGGAGTCAGCTGGGCTACCGTGCTTGACGATCGATGATATATTTGATGCTGTTGGACCTGGGCCTGGGCCTGGCTTTGGTTAGGCTTTATATGCTGATGGTGGGGTTCTGTGGAAAAGGGGTCGTAATACTGCCTGTGTGGTAAGGTCTGTGCAAACAGCGTTATCAGCAATGGGAGAATGGTCTTTGGTCTGCGGTTTCATATTTTCTGCTTTTAAGTCAAAATGTATGTTTTTTACTTGGAAACATTGTATTACATTCACTTTACTCTGTATGCATGTTCGCTGTCTAGGCTTCCTGTGGTTAAATATTTGGGTCTATGGCCGGATGCGAGACTGACCTACAGAACACATACAAAGTTTTTGAAGGATAAATGCATGCAGGTCATTAACTTTATGCGCTGTGGCTGGGTATGACCAGGGAGCTTCTATTGACAACTTTAATATACTCTTGTCTGGATTATATGGGAAACAGCTCGTTCAGTTTCATATCGGTTGGATGTTCTGCAGGCTAGTTCGCTTTGAATCTGTAGTGGACCATCAGAGGGCTCAGCCAGCGATGCACTGGGGGTTGAACTGGGCCAGATGCTCAACTTGCAGAGAGGAAAGTTGAGCCTTGCATATTGAACTTTGGTAGTAGGATGGGGTGTATTTGACGTATGAGGTAGGCAAATGCCATGTTAGCATTCATTTCAAGGGGTCTAGAATACAAGAGCAGGGATGTGATGCTGAAGCTTTATAAGGCACTGGTGAGGCCTCACCTTGAGTATTGTGAACAGTTCTGGGCCCCTCATCTTAGAAAAGATGTGCTGGCATTGGAGAGGGTCCAGAGGAGGTTTACAAGGATGATTCCAACAATGAAAGAGTTATCATACGAGGAATGTTTGCTGGCTCCTGGTCTGTGCCTGTTGGAATTCAGAAGGATGAGGGGGGATCTCATTGAAACATTTCTAATGTTGAAAGGCCTAGACAGAGTAGATGTGGAAAGGACGTTTCCCGTGGTGGGAGAGTCCAGGACAAGAGTGTTTCTTTGTTTTGTGGCTGCCTGCAAGAAGATGAATCTCAAGGTTGTGCAGACTTAGATGATAAATGTCAACAGTGAACTTTGCAGTCAGTGAAATAAGCAATCAGCAAAAAACATATTGTAAAAATCAACTTAACGTTTCTTTATTATGGGATATCAAAGACATGCTTTTATTTTCTTGTTCATAAAAATGAGGCTGTAAAACAAGCAGTTGGACGGTACTGGCCAGTGCTGAGGTGTGTTCAACCAGGCAGTGACCGATTCACCCAAGCGTACAGGGAAGTTTCTCTGATGAGCCCAATCAGAGTGAGGTGTAATATCACTGCCAGGCTGCCGCACAGAGCAAGATACAATAAACATATAGTGCAAAAAGTAGGCAGTGTTTATCGGTTCATTGTCCATTCAGAAATCTGATGGTGGAGCGAAGAAGCTGTTCCTCAAACATTGAGTGTGTGTCTTCAAGACCCTTACCTCTTCCCTGCTGGTGGCAATGAGAGGAAGGGGTGTCCTGGGTGGTGGAGGTGTTAATGATGGATGCTGCTTTTTTGAGGCATTGCCTGTTGAATTTGACCTTGGCGCTGGGGAGGCCAGTGCTCATGATGGAGCTGGCTGAGAGAACAACCTTCTGCAGCCTTTTCCAGTCCTGTGCAGTGGCCCCTCCACACCAGACAGGGATGCAATGCTTTCCACTATACATCTATAGAGATTTGCTAGTCTGTGGTGACGTACCAAATCTCAAACTCCTAATGAAGACACGAGGACACACACTCAATGTTTTAGAAACACCTTCTTCCCCTCCACCATCAGATTCCTCAGTGGTCCATGAACACTCCCCCACTGTTCCTCTTTTCTATTATTTTAATTTATTGTAACATGTAGTAATTGTATTGCACTGTACTGCCACCACAGACGAACACAGTTCCCAACATTTGTCAACAAAAAGAACCCTAATTCTGAGGCCCAGTCCTTCCCACGAGTTCCACCTCTCCCTCCCTCACCTTCCCACGAGTTCCACCTCTCCCTCACTCACCTTCCCACGAGTTCCTCCTCTCCCTCACTCACCTTCCCACGAGTTCCACCTCTCCCTCACTCACCTTCCCACGAGTTCCACCTCTCACTCACTCACCTTCCTAAGTTTCACCTCTCCCTCCCTCACCTTCCCACGAGTTCCACCTCTCCCTCACTCACCTTCCCACGAGTTCCACCTCTCACTCACTCACCTTCCTGTTTCACCTCTCCCTCCCTCACCTTCCCACGAGTTCCACCTCTCCCTCCCTCACCTTCCCACGAGTTCCACCTCTCCCTCCCTCACCTTCCCACGAGTTCCACCTCTCCCTCACTCACCTTCCCACGAGTTCCACCTCTCACTCACTCACCTTCCTAAGTTTCACCTCTCCCTCCCTCACCTTCCCACGAGTTCCACCTCTCCCTCCCTCACCTTCCCACGAGTTCCACCTCTCCCTCCCTCACCTTCCCACGAGTTCCTCCTCTCCCTCACTCACCTTCCTAAGTTTCACCTCTCCCTCCCTCACCTTCCCACGAGTTCCACCTCTCCCTCCCTCACCTTCCCACGAGTTCCACCTCTCCCTCCCTCACCTTCCCACGAGTTCCTCCTCTCCTTCACTCACCTTCCCAACAGTTTCACTCACTTCCTGTGATCCAGCCTTGGAGGACACAAATACTTTATCTAACAAGCTCAAGGTGATCTCAGTAGTATACCTATTCATAGAAAACTGCAACACAGAAACAGGCCCTTCAATCGTCTCATCTGTGACAAACTACTAATCTGCCTAATCCCATCGACCACAGCCCTCCATACCCCTCCTATCCATGTACCTATCCAAATTTCTCCGAAATGGTGAAATCAAAATCGCATCCATCACTTGTGCTGGCAGCTCATTCCAAACTCTCAACACCCTCTGAGGAAGTTCTTCAGAAGTTCGTATTATCTCTTCCAGACCCACTCTCCTGCCTTCTCTCCAGAACCTCTGACACCATGACTAATCACGAACCTATCAACCTCTGTTGTAAATATACCCAATGACTTGGCCTCCACAGCTGTCTGTGGCAATGAAATTCCACAGATTCACCATCCTCTTGTAAAGAAATTCCTCTTTGTCCCTCATCTAAATGCACATCCCTCTGTTCTGAGGCTGTGCTCTCTGGCCCTAAACTCATCCTGTCCATGCTCGCTCTGCCTAGGCCTCTGGTTTCTGAAATAACATTTCAGATTGTTTGGAAACTCTGGGGTTGAAAGTCTTTTTAATGAAGACATCTTTTCTTCAACATTATGTCCGAAGCATTCTACTGGATTCTGAGGTTCTCTGACTTAACAAGAATGGTTTGGCTTGTCTGCTCTCTTGTTGTGTGTTACCACACAAAGCAGTAATTGGCAAAACTTACAATCCATTAATCAGCAAATTAATCTCATCAATTATAGAACTAATGAAATTAATTCTATAACAGATAAATTATAGACAGGGCTAGGATGGCCTTCTGCATTTCAGTTTCCCTGACTTCCTTGGGGACAAATCCAAAGTGAATTTGGATAACTTTTTGATTCTCCTCCTCTCCCTCCCACTTGGGAAGCTTGGTGGTACCTGGTGCCACATGTGAGGCCCCTGCTGGAAAATGCTCCAGTCCACTGTTGTGCTGAGTGAGCCAATTTTGGCTAAGATAACAACAAACCAATAACAAACAGTTCAAGATTCCTATCAGGCCAGCTTTTGGAAGTTTGCAAGACTTGAATCTGAGTTGAACCGGACCATGGGTTGAGTGGGAGGTGTATGAAATGAAGTATTGAGGGAGGTCAGTGGAGCCGTAGGGTGTCAAGAGAAGGTTCCTGTCTAAATTAGAACAAGAATGTAAAACATTACATAAAGCCTTTGACCTATGACATTGTGTCAAACTTTCAACCTACTCTGGGATCAATCTAACCCTTTCCTCTCATATAACCCTCCATTTTCCTGTCATCATGTGCCTAAGAGTTTCTTAAATGTCCCTAATGTATCTGCCTCTACCACCACCCCTGATAGCACATTCCATACACCCACCACTCTCTGTTTAATGAAAGGCACCTCTAACATCCCCTCCAATCACATTAAAATGATGTCCCCTCATATTAGCCATTGTCACTCTGGGGAAAAAAGTCTGGTAATCTACTGCATCTATGCCTCTTATCATCTTGTATACTTCCATCAAGTCATCTTTCATTCTTCTTTGCTCCAAAGAGATGAACCCTAGTTCACTTAACCTATCCTCATAAGATATACCCTTTAATCCAGGCAGCACCCTGGTGAATCTCCTCTGCACCCTCTCTAAACCTTCCTGTAATGAGGCGGCCAGAACCGAGCGCAGTAGTCTGGGTGTGGTCGAACCAGCGTTAGAGAAGCTGCCCTTCAGCGGAGCACTCATTACAGGAAGATACTCAGCTGTCTTCTGCCAAGTGTATGAACAGGTTGAGGAGGTCACAAACTTTAGAAATGAAGAAGATGATGGTTCCTGTCTGACTCAAGGATCTCCGAACCACAACAAAGCTGGACCAGAGGTTGTCCATTCAATCCCACCCAACCCAGCTGAAGCAGCCAAGCCCTGGTTCACACTGTTTGGAGGTGGTAAGCATTTTCCCTGCTGTCCCCATATCTCAGGCTGCCACGCGTGTGATCGGAGCTTTCCAAACTGATACTGCATAGCTCATAGGACACTTGATAAGAATAAATTATCAAGTGTCCTATGAGCATGATGCCTTTCTGCTAATGATCATCTATTAAAAGCCACCGCTAGGGTACGTTGTCTGTAGCTCCACCTCGGCAGGTGTCTGTATCCTCATTGGAGGAGAGGCTTCCACAGAGAGGAGGGAGTGTTCCTACCACAGGTTAGTACTTAGGGTATAACTCTCTGAATATCAGCCCATCTCCTCTCTTCTTATCCAGCCACTTGCCACATGGAAAAATGGTGGTGACACCGGTAGCGGTGTTGGTAATCTCAACACGTTCCAGCATCCAGCCGGCATTTGCTTTGGCATTGTCGTGCTCAATTTTCACCTTGGTTAACTCCCCCAGATCCAGCATCTCCAGGATGAAGCGGTCAGTGCTGCCGCGCTCAAAGAGATTCCGGAATTTGTGCTTCAGCCTACGGAGGCCTGAGTCACTGTTCGTTCCGAAAATGGTTATGGAGACATTGGCATCGGTTCCGGCACCCTTCACGTCACCAGTGAGTACGATAATCTCGTATTTGACAGGTACTAGACTGCGTACCTTGCTGGCAAAACTCTCCAATACCTTTGTGCACTCAAAGACCTGGCAATCATCTCTCTTGTGGCTGAGCTTTACCTTTGCATTGCACTCAAAGATGTAGCTGAAAAAGAAACGTATTTACGTGATTTCACAGCTAGGGAAACACCGATTACCGTAAAGACGCAAGCCGTCAGGTACCCACATTGTGAGGACAAGCATAGTTTCTGATGAGGGGACCTCACCTTGAAGAACTCTTGAACAATCGAGACTTTTTAAAAACTCATTCATGTATCTCTATGTCAGATCTGTGTATTTTATCTTCGACTATTCTCCATTTTTGCCTCAGAGATACCCTTTCAAAGTTGGTAAGGAGTGGTAAGGTAATGTAGGTCAGTGTAATGGCAGCTGTAGGTTCAGGGTTCAATACCACTGCTTTCTGTAAGGAGTTTGTATGTTGTCCCTGTGACCGCGGGGGTTTCTCCGGGTGCTTCAGTTCCCTCCTACATTCAAAAGATGTATGGGTTGGGGTTAGTGAGTTTTGGGCTTGCTTAGTTAGCCTCGGAAGCATGGTGACACCTGCAAGTTGACCAGCCCCTCCTTGGACTCTGTTGGTCATTGGTGCAAAAGGCATAATTCACTGTATGCTTTGATGTTTCGACGTACATGTGACAAATAAAGCTAATCTTTGTAAAAGGAGTGGAGGGAGATAACAAATAAGCCCTGGTGGATCAGACTCAAAGGGCTAAATAGCCTAATTGTGCTCCTCGTATTACCATCTAAAACTGGACCTCAAGATCCAATCTGTTGTGGTCAGTTTTATGTTGGTGGGCAATAGATTGAGATGCTAAAACTCTGGGGAAACTGCAGGCAGTGCAGAGGGAGCGGGGGTGATATATCTTCCTAATGTATCAGGGTTCCTGATCTGCAAGGAGAGAATTGTAATTCCAGTGGTTCCGAGTCCTCTCCCCACCCCATGGGGTTCTTGCCCAGATTCAATGGTCCTCCTCGCTCTCAGCAGGACTTACTTGTTTCCAAGCTCCTTCTCTGTGACAATGACCTGCTGGACGTGCCAGTCCACGTCACCTTTCGAAGTGACTCTACGCCCATCTCGCGGACAGTGACCCACTAAAATTGTTGCGATGTCGCCAACGTTTTTTGAAGAAAATTCAAATTTGTCCTTTGCCCCCCTAATGATAAAAAAGTAAGAATGTTTAATCCAGCAATCAATTAACAGGGATGTAAGTTCCCCTTGTCTTCACCTACCACCTCATCCAGAACATCATTCTCCGTTAATTCTGCCATCTACCACGCAACACATCTGTCCCTCCTCCCCACCCTCTGCTTTCCAAAGGATTTCTCCCGCCAAAGCAGCATTTCCCAGTAGCCAACCATTTTAATTCCAATCCCCATTCCTATTCTGAAATGTCAGTCCATGGCCTGCTCTACTGCCATGATGAGACCATTCTCAGGGAGAAATTTCATATTCTGCTTGAGTTTCCTCCAACTTGATGGCATGAACATTGATTTCTCTAACTTCTGGCAATTTCTCCCTCGTTCCCCTTTTCCTTTCTGGGTTCCCTCTCACCCCTTCTCCTCACTTGCTCATCATCTCCTCATACTTCCCCTCCTCCTTTTCTTTCTCCCATAGTTCACTTTCTTCTCCTATCAGATCCCTTCTTCTTCAACCTCCTACCTCCTCCATCTATCACTTCCTAGCATCTTAGTTCATCCGCCCTCCCTCACCCACCCGCCAACCTTCCCCCACAGCTGGGCTCACCTATCACCTGTCAGCTTGTACACCTTCTTCTTCTTCTCTCACCTTCTTATTTTGGCTTCTTCCCCCTCTCGAGCCCTGATAAGACCATAAGATAAAGGAGCAGAATTAGGCCATTAGGCCCATCAAGTCTGCTCCTTCATTTCACCATGGCTAATCCAATTTTCTTCTCTTCCCAATCTCCTGCCTTCTCCTTGTATCCCTTCATGCCCTGACCAATCAAAAGTCTATCACTTCTGCCTTAAATATACATAAAGACTTGGCCTCCACAGCTGCCTGTGGCAAAGAATTCCACAGATTCAGATTTTGCCTCTGGATAAAGAAATTCCTCCTCATCACCATGGGCTTGTAGCTTGTCAAGCAGCCTCAAATGTGGCATCTTATCAAAGGTTTTCTGAAAATCCAAATACACCACATCAACTGATTCTCCTTTGTCTTTTTTGCTTGTTATTTCTTCAAAGAATTCCAACAGATTTGTCAGGGAAGATTTTCCTTTGAGGAAACCATCCTGACTACGGTCTATTTCAGGTTTATTATCACTGGCATGTGTCATCAAATTTGTTAACTTAGTAGCTGCAATCCAATACAATGCATAATATAGAAGAAAATAATAATAAATAAGTAAATCAATTACAGAATATGTATATTGAATAGATTAAAATCATGCAAAAAGTAGAGATAATATATATTTAAAAAGTGAGGTAGTGTTCACGGATTCAATGTCTGTTTAAGAATCGGATGGCAGAGGGGAAGAAGCTGTTCCTGAATCACTGAGTGTGTGCCTTCAGGCTCCTGTATCTCCTACCTGATGGTAACAGTGAGAAAAGGGCATGTCCTGGGTGCTGGAGGTCTCAAAAATATCAATTGTTCAATCTCCTCCACAGATGCTTCCTGACCTGCTGAGTTCCTCCAGCATTTTGTGCATGTTAATCAATTCTAAACCTTTCTCATGAAATAAAGATATCAGCTCACCACAGTGCCGTTTTTATCATTTTTTTTTTGAATGTTCATATTAAATTCCAAATGGGCCACTGTACAGACTTATGGTTGTTGTCACCCTGGACAAATCTCCCTTTTCATTAGCACTACAGCTAATACCAGGGGACATAATTTGAAGTGGGCAGGTGGTATGGTCTTCTCCGTGGATTGTCATCTTGTCATGGTGGAGAAGCTTGTGTGGTCCTGAGATCCCGAGAGCGATGCTGTCTGGAGCTATGATCCTGGTAGGGTCACCCATGGCGGTAAGGTCGAGGGTGAGGTCCCTGACAAAGAACAATCCAACCAAGACCTCAACGGTGGAACAGGCAAACAAAGTTACTTCGAACTCAATGGCTGTGAAGGCGGATGAAGGCTGCATCAAATCCATCAGCTCCAATCGTCGTGGTTTCCATGCCACTGGAATCAGTTGGTTGATTTGTGAAGTATCGTGTGCTTCTTGGAGTGCAACATCAAGTACACGTTAAACAAATACACGCACAGGCGTCTTTGCTCTGTACGGAACGAAGACCATTATCCTCGACCTCGAGGGATAGCCACGACAATGACGACAGTGGTACGGGGGGACGACAGAGGAAAATTCTTTACACCGACAGTGGTGGGTGTGTGGAACGTGCTGCCAGAGGTGGTGGTAGAGGCAAATATATTAGGGACATTTAAAGGACTCTTAGATAGGCACATGGATGATAGGAAAAAATGGAGGGCTATATGGGAGGGAAGGGTTAGATTGATCTTGGAGTAGGTTATACGAGGGTGATTGATAAATTCATGGCCTAAGGTGGGAGGAGTCAATTTTAGAAAACCTAGCACATTTATTTTTCCTACATTTACACACTTAGTCCAGCGGTTGTGGAGCGTACGGATCCCTTCTTTGTAGAACTCGGTGTCTAGGACCTCCAGCAAGCGGTCCACAGCAGGGGTGATTGATAAATTCATGGCCTAGGGTAGAAGGAGATGAGTTATTAACTTCAAACTTCCTGCATTTTCACTCAGAGTTGAACTGCAGGTTCTTGTAACGAGAGCCGCATAACTCATCTCCTTCTACCTTAGGCCATGAACATATCAATCACCCCTGCTATGAACCACCTGGAGGTCCAAGACACTCTCGTTACATGCCCGTGCAGTTCATCTCTTTGAGTGATAATGCAGGAAGTTTGAAGTTAATAACTTATCTCCTTCTACCCTAGGCCACAAACTTATCTACGAAGAAGGGATCCGTATGCTCCACGACCGCTGGACTAAGTGTGTAAATGTAGGAGGGGAGTATGTTGAAAAATAAATGTGCCAGGTTTTCTAAAGCTGACTCCTTCTACTTATCACCTCTCGTAAAGCTGGTACCACAAAGGGCCTGTACTGTGCTGTAATGTTGTATGATCTATGTTCATATTCATTCCATGACGCAGCTCTGTGAAGTTGACAACTTTTTCTGCCACTGTTGACACTTTCACCAGGGTCACCTGATGCTGATGGTGGAATGCCCCTTCTATTGGTACAGCTCTCCAGTCTTCGCTCGGTGAAATGTCTTCTTCTGCAGCTGCACTTTGCTCGAGATGAGCAAGTGTTGCAGGCTTGTTCTTGCAGAAACATGGCTCCAGGTCACGACACTTGGGCAATTGGGCAATATTTTGTAACTGTATGCTTTTCTGCTATCATAATTATATGTGCTGTAAGTGTGTGTGACTGTTGGCTGTGTTATGCATCTTGGCCCCAAAGGAACACTGTCTCTTTGGTTGAATGACAATTAAACTTGAATTTTATTCGCATTACCCTTTGGAAAGGAACAAAAAACAATTCACAAGAATGCTACCTCAGGAACTTCTTCTTCTTGGATGAGTTTTCCAGCAGGAATTCCTTGGATTTTCCTTTTTTCCCTTCCAGCACAATCCACACGTTCTCCTTTGTCTCGGCATCATCGCTGTCGCTGGTCACGACAAGGATCTCATAGCCTACGATGGAAAGATTACTGAGACATAATGTTTGGAAGACAATGGAGTAGTCATAGTCAAAGTCATACTTTATTGATCCCGGGGGAAATTGGTTATACGGCATAAGCGCAATCAGCTGGTCCCTGGAATAAACAATGCGACCATACTGCTGCCCCGCTAATGAGACGTGTCCGAATGTAACCTTTTCCAGCGCTAAAAAACCAAATAAAATTCTCTCCACCAGCATGTTAGAGAGGGTGCAGCTTCAACGTGTTACCGTGAGAAAAAAAATACAACAAATAACCTAAGTTAAAAAAGTTTAAGAAGTAAGAAAAGGAGCAACTGTAACAGGCTGCATGCACGACCCTAATGCGCACAGATGAACACAGTATTACTCTCAGTAGCAGCTCTTAAAACATGCACTTACCTTTCATTCTTAAGTGTGAGGAAGCCCTGTTGTGTGGAACAGTTACCAATATTCCCACAATTAATAAACCAAAATAATAACTGTACTATTCCTCTATCTGACTGAATAACTCTACAGAAACACAATCTTGTAGTTAAAGTAGATGGTATAAAGCACTTAACACTTAACTACACTCGGTGGCCACTTTATTAGTTAGCTCCTGTACCTCGGGGTCTTCTGCTGCTGTAGCCCATCCACTTCAAGGTTCAACATGTTGTGCATTCAGAGATGCTCTTCTGCACACCACTGTCATAACACATGCTTATTTGAGTTAATGTCGCCTTGAACCAATCTGGCCATTCTCCTCTGATCTCTTTTTTAACAAGGCGTTTTTGCCCCAGCACTGCTGTTCACTGGATGTTTTCTGTATTTCACACCATCCTCTGTAAACTCTAGTGACTGTTGTGTGAAAATCCAAGGAGAACAGCAGTTTCTGAGATACTCAGGTTACCCCATCTGGCACCATCATTCCATTGTTAAAGTCACTGAGATCACATTTCTTCCCCATTCTGATGTTTGTTCTGAACAACAACTGAACCTCTTGGCCATGACTGCATGCTTTTATATATTGAGCTGCTGCCACAGGATTGGCTGATGAGATATCTGCATTAACGAGCAGGTGTACAGCTGTACCTACAGTAATAAAGTGGCCACTGAGTGTAATTTAAAGGAAACCAATCAGCACAGAATGGCTTGGTATAGAATCAGAAACAACAGAAAATCTGCAGATGCTGGAAATCCAGAGCAACACCCACAAAATGCTGGAGGAGCTCAGCAGGTCAGGCACCCTCCATGGAAAAGCGTACAGTCCACACTGGTCTTGGCCTGAAACGTAGACTGTACTCTTTTCCATAGAGGCTGCCTGGCCTGCTGAGCTCTTCCAGCTTCCTGTGTGTGTTGCTCGGTATGGAAAATTAATTTCTCACTAATTGAACAAAGCTTTCCTTAGGATTAGGGCACTGGATGAAGCTTTTAGCTTGACTGAGGATTAGCTTTGAAGCAGGCAGACTGTGAGAATGCCGATTTACTCTGTTCTGGGTTCTGACCCTCCAGACCCATTTTTATCGATGGACACAGCACAGTAGCTTAACGGTGTTACAGTGTCTGTGACCCGGGTTCGATTCCCGTCACTGTGAGTGTTTACGTTCTCCCCATTACCGTGTACCAGTCAGTATAACGTAATTACAGTGTCAGTGACCAGGGTTCGATTCCCGTCACTGTCTGTGAGGAGTGTGTACGTTCTCCCCATTACCGTGTACCGGTCAGTATGAACTCTGTTTGTGTGTAGCAGGATGCAGCTATTTGTCTGTCACGCAACACACACAGAAGTTGCTGGTGAATGCAGCAGGCCAGGCAGCATCACTAGGAAGAGGTACAGTCGACATTTCGGGCCGAGACCCTTTGTCAGGACTAACTGAAAGAAGAGATAGTAAGAGATTTGAAAGTGGGAGGGGGAGGGGGAGATCCAAAATGATAGGAGAAGACAGGAGGGGGAGGGAGGGAGCCAAGAGCTGGACAGGTGATTGGCAAAAGGGATACAAGGCTAGAGGAGGGAGAGATCATGGGACGGGAAGCCTAGGGAGAAAGAAAGTTGGGGGGGGAGCCCAGAGGATGGACAAGGAGTTATAGTGAGAGGGACAGAGGGAGAAAAAAGAGAGAAAAAAGGGGGGAAAGAAAATAAGTAAGTTAGTAAGGGATGGGGGACAAAGGGGAGGTGGGGCATCAACGGAAGTTAGAAAAGTCAATGTTCATGCCATCAGGTTGGAGGCTACCCAGACGGAGTGTGGCTTCATCTTGACAGTAGAGGAGGCCGTGGATAGACATGTCAGAATGGGAATGGGACGTGGAATTAAAATGTGTGGCCACTGGGAGATCCTGCTTTCTCTGGTGGACAGAGCGTAGGTGTTCAGCAAAGCGGTCTCCCAGTCTGCGTCGGGTCTTGCCAATACATAGAAGGCCGCATCGGGAGCACCGGATGCAGTATATCACCCCAGCCAACTCACAGGTGAAGCGTCGCCTCAGCTGGAAGGACTGTCCTGTCTTCTCCTATCATTTTGGATCCCCCCTCCCCCTCCCACTTTCAAATCTCTTACTAGCTCTTCTTTCAGTTAGTCCTGACAAAGGGTCTCGGCCTGAAACGTCGACTGTACCTCTTCCTCGAGATGCTGCCTGGCCTGCTGCGTTCACCAGCATTTTTTGTGTGTGTTGCTTGAATTTCCAGCGTCTGCAGATTTCTTCGTGTTTGCACTTATCTGTCGTTGTTGCTTTGCCGAGATCGAGTTCCGAGATTTCAGCCACTTTTTAATTATTTGTCTGTGCTGCAATATTGAGACTATAATACAAGGGAGCAGCACTAGGCTATTCATCCCTTCGAATCTGCTCCTGCTCCACCGTTCCATTATGGCAGACTGATTATCTCTTTCAACCCCATTCTCCTACCTTCTCCCCATAACATTTCACACACATTCTAACTAAGAGCCTATCAACCTCTGTTTTAAATCAACCTAATGACTTAAAGCCATCTATTGCAATGAATTCCACAGATTCACCACCGTCTGGCTAAAGAAGTTGCTCCTGATCTCTAAGTGGACGTCGCTCTAAATTGAGGGCATGCCCTCTGGTCCGAGACCCCCCCACTACAAATGCCCTCTGGTCCGAGACCCCCCCACTACAAATGCCCTCTGGTCCGAGACTTCCCCACTACAAATGCCCTCTGGTCCGAGACTCCCCCAGTACAAATGCCCTCTGGTCCGTGACCCCCCCACTACAAATGCCCTCTGGTCCGAGACTCCCCCACTACAAATGCCCTCTGGCTCGAGACTCCTCCACTACAAATGCTCCCTGGCCCGAAACTCCCCCACTACAAATGCCCTCTGGTCCGAGACTCCGCCAATACAAATGCCCTCTGGTCCGAGACTCCGCCAGTACAAATGCCCTCTGGTCCGAGACCCGCCAATACAAATGCCCTCTGGTCCGAGACTCCCCCACTACAAATGCCCTCTGGTCCGAGACTCCCCCACTACAAATGCCCTCTGGTCCGTGACTCCCCCACTACAAATGCCCCCTGGCCCGAGACACCCCCACTACAAATGCCCCATGGCCCGAGACTTCCCCACTACAAATGCCCCATGGCCCGAGACTCCGCCAGTACAAATGCCCTCTGGTCCGAGACTTCGCCAGTACAAGTGCCCTCTGGTCCGAGACTCTGCCAGTACAAATGCCCTCTGGTCCGAGACTCCCCCAGTACAAATGCCCTCTGGTCCGAGACTCCCCCAGTAGAAATGCCCGCTGGTCCGAGATTCCCCACCTACAAATGCCCTCTGGTCCGAGATTCCCCCACTACAAATGCTTGCTGGTCCGAGACTACCCCACTACAAATGCCCTCTGGTCCGAGACTCCCCCATTACAAATGCCCTCTGGTCGTTGACTCCTCCACTACAAATGCCCTCTGGTCCGAGACTCCCCCAGTACAAATGCCCTCTGGTCCGAGATTCCCCCAGTACAAATGCCCTCTGGTCCGAGACTCCTCCACTACAAACGCCCTCTGGTCCGAGACTCCCCCATTACAAACGCCCTCTGGTCCGAAACTCCCCCACTACAAATGCCCTCTGGTCCGAGACCCCCCACCACAAATGCCCTCTGGCCCAAGACCCCCCACCACAAATGCCCTCTGGTCCGAGACTCCCCCACTACAAATGCCCTCTGGTCCGATACTCCCCCATTACAAATGCTCTCTGGTCCGAGACCCCCCCACTACAAATGCCCGCTGGCCCGAGACCCCCCACTACAAATGCCCGCTGGCCCGAGACCCCTCCACTACAAATGCCCTCTGGCCCGAGACTTCCCCACTACAAATGCCCTCTGGTCCGAGACTCCCCCAGTACAAATGCCCTCTGGTCCGAGACCCCCCCACTACAAATGCCCTCTGGTCCCAGACTCCCCCAGTACAAATGCCCTCTGGTCCGTGACTCCCCCACTACAAATGCCCGCTGGTCCGAGATTCCCCCACTACAAATGCCCGCTGGTCCGAGACCCCCCCACTACAAATTCCCTCTGGTCCGAGACTCCCCCACTACAAATGCCCTCTGGCCCGAGACTCCCCCACTACAAATGCCCTCTGGTCCGAGACTCCCCCACTACAAATGCCCTCTGGTCCGAGATTCCCCCACTACAAATGCCCGCTGGTCCGAGACCCCCCCACTACAAATTCCCTCTGGTCCGTGACTCCCCCACTACAAATGCCCCCTGGCCCGAGACCCCCCCACTACAAATGCCCCATGGCCCGAGACTCCCCCACTACAAATGCCCCATGGCCCGAGACTCCGCCAGTACAAATGCCCTCTGGTCCGAGACTTCGCCAGTACAAATGCCCTCTGGTCCGAGACTCTGCCAGTACAAATGCCCTCTGGTCCGAGACTCCCCCAGTACAAATGCCCTCTGGTCCGAGACTCCCCCAGTAGAAATGCCCGCTGGTCCGAGATTCCCCACCTACAAATGCCCTCTGGTCCGAGATTCCCCCACTACAAATGCTTGCTGGTCCGAGACTACCCCACTACAAATGCCCTCTGGTCCGAGACTCCCCCATTACAAATGCCCTCTGGTCGTTGACTCCTCCACTACAAATGCCCTCTGGTCCGAGACTCCCCCAGTACAAATGCCCTCTGGTCCGAGATTCCCCCAGTACAAATGCCCTCTGGTCCGAGACTCCCCCATTACAAATGCCCTCTGGCCCGAGACCCCCCACCACAAATGCCCTCTGGTCTGAGACTCCCCCACTACAAATGCTCTCTGGTCCGAGACTCCCCCAGTACAAATGCTCTCTGGTCCGAGACCCCCCCACTACAAATGCCCGCTGGCCCGAGACCCCCCACTACAAATGCCCGCTGGCCCGAGACCCCTCCACTACAAATGCCCTCTGGCCCGAGACTTCCCCACTACAAATGCCCTCTGGTCCGAGACTCCCCCAGTACAAATGCCCTCTGGTCCGAGACCCCCCCACTACAAATGCCCTCTGGTCCCAGACTCCCCCAGTACAAATGCCCTCTGGTCCGTGACTCCCCCACTACAAATGCCCGCTGGTCCGAGATTCCCCCACTACAAATGCCCGCTGGTCCGAGATTCCCCCACTACAAATGCCCGCTGGTCCGAGACCCCCCCACTACAAATTCCCTCTGGTCCGAGACTCCCCCACTACAAATGCCCTCTGGCCCGAGACTCCCCCACTACAAATGCCCTCTGGTCCGAGATTCCCCCACTACAAATGCCCGCTGGTCCGAGATTCCCCCACTACAAATGCCCGCTGGTCCGAGACCCCCCCACTACAAATTCCCTCTGGTCCGAGACTCCCCCACTACAAATGCCCTCTGGTCCGAGACCCCCCACCACAAATGCCCTCTGGTCCGAGACTCCCCCATTACAAATGCCCGCTGGTCCGAGACCCCCCCCACTACAAATGCCCTCTGGCCCGAGAGTCCCCCACTACAAATGCTCGCTGGTCCGAGACCCCCCCACTACAAATGCCCTCTGGCCCGAGAGTCCCCCACTACAAATGCCCGCTGGTCCGAGACCCCCCCACTACAAGATAGAGCAGAAGCAAGGGGGAGCCAGAGTGGGGAATGGACAGAGGGAAGCGGGAGGGGAAACATTACCAGAAGTTGGAGAATTCAATGTCTATGCCATCAGGCTGGAGGGTGCCAAGACAAAACGTGAGAAGTTGCTCCTCCAACGTGAGTGTGACCTCATCTGGCAGTAGAGGAGGCCACATACTAACACGTCAGGATGCATATGGGGATTTGAATTCAAATGTTTGGCCACCAGGAATTTCCGTTTTTTTGCAGATGGTGCGGAGGTGCTCGACAAAGCGATCCCCCCATTTACAATGGGTCTCACCAGTACAGATGAGGCCCCATCGGGAGCAATGATACAATAGACTACCGCAGCAGACCGGCAAGTGAAGTGGTGCCTCACCTGGAAGGACAGGTCAGCACCCTGAATGGAGGTGAGGCGGGAGTTGGAAAGGCAGGTGTAGCACTGTTTCTGCTTGCAGGGATAATTACCAGGAGGGAGTTTAGTGGGGAGGGATGACTGGGCAAGGGAGTCACAGAGGGAGCGATCCCTGCGGAAGGCGGAGAGTGGGGGAGAGGCAAAGGTGTGTTTGGTGGAATATGTGCTGGTGGTATTTGGTGTTGGGTCCATTGTTATTTGTCATCTATATCAATGATCTGGATGATACTGTGGTAAACTGGATCAGCAAGTTTGCTGATGATACAAAGATTGGAGGTGTAGTAGACAGTGAGGAAGGTTTTCAGAGCCTGCAGAGGGACTTGGACCATCTGGAAAAATGGGCTGAAAAATGGCAGATGGAGTTTAATACTGACAAGTGTGAGGTATTGCATGTTGGAAGGACAAACCAAGGTAGAACATACAAGGTTAATGGTAAGGCACTGAGGAGTGCAGTGGAACAGAGGGATCTGGGAATACAGATACAAAATTCCCTAAAAGTGTCGTCAGAGGTAGATAGGGTCGTAAAGAGAGCTTTCGGTACATTGGCCTTTATTAATCGAAGTATTGAGTATAAGAGCTGGAATGTTATGATGAGGTTGTATAAGGCATTGGTGAGGCCGAATCTGGAGTATTGTGTTCCGTTTTGGTCACCAAATTACAGGAAGGATATAAATAAGGTTGAAAGAGTGCAGAGAAGGTTTACAAGGATGTTGCCGGGACTTGAGAAACTCAGTTACAGAGAAAGGTTGGACTTTATTCCCTGGAGCGTAGAAGAATGAGGGGAGATTTGATAGAGGTATATAAAATTATGATGGGTATAGATAGAGTGAATGCGAGCAGGCTTTTTCCACTGAGGCAAGGGGAGAAAAAAACCAGAGGACATGGGTTAAGGGTGAGGGGGGAAAAGTTTAAAGGGAACATTAGGGGGGGCTTCTTCACACAGAGAGTGGTGGGAGTATGGAATGAGCTGCCAGACGAGGTGGTAAATGCAGGTTCTTTTTTAACATTTAAGAATAAATTGGACAGATACATGGATGGGAGGTGTATGGAGGGATACGGTCCGTGTGCAGGTCAGTGGGACTAGGCAGAAAATGGTTCGGCACAGCCAAGAAGGGCCAAAAGGCCTGTTTCTGTGCTGTAGTTTCTATGGTTTCTATGTGCTTAGCATAGGCATATGGAACGCTTGTAAATCAAACACACGTGTGCGTTCTGAAAGGTCCAGGATGTCATTGTTGGCGCAGGGGAGTTCACGAAGGATCTGGCCATCATCCTCGCTCTTGGCAAGCCAGCGGTCACAGGGGAATCGGAATGTTTCTTCCATGCTCTCATCCTTCACCTCGATGAAATCCAGGTGCCACCCGGCTGCTGGGCCTGAGGGGTGACAAAAGGCTTTCGTCAGTAACAGCAACACAGAGATTCTGCAGAAATCCAGAGAAACAGACACACAGTGCTGGAGGAGCTCAGCAGGTCAGGCAGTATCTATGGAGGGGAATAAACAGTCAATATTTTGGGCCGAGACTCGTCATTAGGGCATGTCCTGAAACTTTGAATCTTTATTCCTCTCCTGGCCTGCTGAGTTCCTCCGGCATTGTGAGTGTGTTCATCAGTCGCACACCAGGTTACCTCTGTCGCCTCCACGTGTCCTTGCTAAAGGGATCTGGAGATCTCAATGTTCAAAGTTTCTTTATTATCAAAGCATGTATTGTCTGCCATATACAGCTTTGAGATACATCATCTTGCAGGCAGCCACAAAGAAACACAACTGAATCCATGAAACCCCCACAAAGGTCATCAAACACCCAATGTGTAAAAAAAGAAATCGTGCAAGTAATTCACAAAAAGGGCTGAGGTGAGTGCTGACACCTGCAGGCCAGTTCAGTGTTGAGGTGAATACTGATGCCTGCAGGCCACAGCCACGGGGTCAGGTTCAGTGCTGAGGTCAGACATCCCACCCTGCAAAAACTCATTTCAGGGAGGGAGCACCATCAATTTGCGGGAGACTTCCGGGAGAGGTGGGAAGTCTGCAATAGAGTAGCTCCCTAGCAGCTAACCAGCTAGTTTAAATAACGTTAGCTATGCTAATGAATGAATGACACCTGTTAAACTCACCTCAACATGTCTTTTACAGTCTTAACCCACCGTGGGCAATAGAAAAGTCACTGTTGCAAACAGTGCAGCGAGCAACACTGTCATTATTTTGACCCCTATTAGGCAGGGGTACACTTTAGTGTAGTCTGGGGTGACGTATGTTTTATATTTTCTTTTTTTGGAACACTCTGCCACTCTGACTTTTTTTGGAACTCTCTCGCTCATAGTCTCACTCTCTATCGCACTTGCTTTCTCGCTCTTGCTCTTGCTCTCTCTCTCTCTCTCTCTCGCTTTCTCGCTCTCACTCTCTCTCGTGCTTGCTTTCCTGCTCTTGTGCTCGCTCTCTCTCGTGTGTTCTCTCACACTTGCTCTCAAAAAAATCAATTTCTGGGATATTGTATATAATTTGCGGGCATCAGGGAGCCACTATTAATTTGCGGGAGACTTCCGGAACTTCCGGGAGAGGTGGGATGTCTGTGAGGTGGTGCTGATGGCTGCAGGGCTATGGGGTCAGGTTCAATGCTGAGGTGAGTTAAGCCTCATTGAGTATTGAGCTGAACACCTGTTTATCCTTTGCCCTTTTGGCCTTAACACCTTAATCTTTTTAATCTGGCTCAGAGCTTAAATTGGACCATAAGGCATAGGAGCAGAATTAGGCCATTTGGCCCATCAAGTCTGCTCCACCATTCAATCACGGCTGATGCTTTTTTTCTGTCTCCTCCTCAACTCCAGTTCCCAGCCTTCTCCCCGTAACCTTTGATGTCATATCCAGTCAAGAACCTATCGACCTCTACCTTAAATACACACAATGATCTGGCCTCCACAGCTGCTCGTGGCAACAAATTCCACAAATTCACCACACTTTGGCTAAAGAAATTTCTTCACATCTCTGTTTTGAAAGGGCGCCCCTCTATCCTGAGGCTGTGCCCTCTTGTCCTAGACTCTCCCACCATGGGAAACATCCTTCCCACATCTACTCTGTCTAGGTCTTTTAACATTAGAAAGGTTTCAATGAGATCCCCCCCCCCATCCTTCTGAATTCCAGTGAGTAGAGACCCAGAGCCATCAAACGTTCCTCGTATGATAACCCTTTCATTCCTGCAATCATTCCTGGGACCCAGCCCAAAGGGATCCCATAACATGTTCATTCTGGAGTCAGTGTACTCTGCCGAAACATTTTGGCTCGAGTTGGGAAAGGCATATACTCTGATGAAGTTTGGATTGGGATTGGTTCGATGAGTATCAGACGAGATCATCTTTTCATCATTATCCCTTGCTCAAAGCAATGAGGAACCTGACCAAACTGCTGAATGTTGCTTTCTCATTGTCCTTGGCATCCCTTCTTTACATCGGCAGCACAGCAGTGAAAATTGCGAGCAGCTTCAAACTCCTGGGGGTGCACATCTCATATAATGTCTATATAAAAGTTGCTGGTGAACGCAGCAGGCCAGGCAGCATCTCTAGGAAGAGGTACAGTCGACGTTTCAGGCCGAGACCCTTCGTCAGGACTAACTGAAGGAAGAGTGAGTAAGGGATTTGAAAGTTGGAGGGGGAGGGGGAGATCGGAAATGATAGGAGAAGACAGGAGGGGGAGGGATGGAGCCAAGAGCTGGACAGGTGATTGGCAAAAGGGACATCAGAGGATCCCTCTGATCCTCCACACTGCCGAGAGTCTTACCATTAATACTTTATTCTGTCATCATTTTGACCTACCAAAATGAACCAACTCACACTTATCTGGGTTGAACACCACCTGCCACCTCTCAGCCCAGTTTTGCATCCTATCAATGTCCCACTGTAACCTCTGACAGCCCCCCACACTATCCACAACACCCCCAACCTTTGTGTCATCAGCAAACTTACTAACCCATCCCTCCACTTCTTCATCCAGGTCATTTATAAAAATCTCGAAGAGTAGGGATCCCAGAACAGATCGCTGAGGCACACCACTGGTGACCAACCTCCATGCAGAATATGACCCATCTACAACCACTCTTTGCCTTCTGTGGGCAAGCCAATTCTAGATCCACAAAGCAAAGACCATTGCATCCCTAAAGCAATGTCCCCTTGGATCCCATGCCTTCTTATTTTCTCAGTAAGCCTTGCATGGGGTACCTTGTCAAATGCCTTGCTGAATCCATATACACTACATCTACTGCTCTTCCTTCATTAAAGTGTTTCGTAACATCCTCAAAAAATTTAATCAGGCTCGTAAGGCACAACCTGCTCCTGCACATCCTCTTTCTTAATATCTGCATACTCAAGCTTTTCAGTCCTCTGTAAGTTATCCCAACGATCACCAAGATCCTTTTCCATAGTGAATACTGAAGTAAAGTATTCATTAAGAACCTCTGCTGTTTCCTCTGGTTCCATACACACTTTTCCACTGTCACATTTGATTGGTCCTATTTCAGAATCTGTCTCCCTATCTGCTCCTCGATGTTCCAGATTCTGGAAAGATGCAATAATAACAGGGTTGTCGTGATGGGGGATTTTAATTTCCCCCATATTGATTGGCATCTCCCTAGAGCAAGGAGTTTAGATGGGGTGGAGTTTGTTAGGTGTGTTCAGGAAGGTTTCTTGACACAATATGTAGATAAGCCTACAAGAGGAGAGGCTGTACTTGATTTGGTATTGGGAAATGAACCTGGTCGGGTGTCAGGTCTCTCAGTGGGAGAGTATTTTGGAGATAGTGATCACAATTCTATCTCCTTTACCATAGCATTGGAGAGAGATATGAACAGACAAGTTAGAACAGCGTTTAATTGGAGTAAGGGGAAATATGAAGCTATCAGGCAGGAACTTGGAAGCATAAATTGGGAACAGATGTTCTCAGGGAAATGTACGGCAGAAATGTGGCAAATGTTCAGGGGATATTTGCGTGGCGTTCTGCATAGGTACGTACCAAGGAGACAGGGAAAAGATGGTAGGGTTCAGGATCTGTGGTGTACAAAGGCTATTGAAAATCTAGTCAAGAAGAAAAGAAAAACTTACGAAAAGTTCAAAACACAAGGTAATGATAGAGATCTAGAAGATTATAAGGCTCACAGGAGGGAGCTTAAGAATGAAATCAGGAGAGCCAGAAGGGGCCATGAGAAGGCCTTGGTGAGCAGGATTAAGGAAAACCCCAAGGCATTCTACAAGTATGGAAGAGCAAGAGGATAAGATGTGAGATAATAGGACCAATCAAGTGTGACAGTGAGAAAGTGTGTATGGAACCGGAAGAGACAGCAGAGGTACTTAATGAATACTTTGCTTCAGTATTCACTATGGAAAAGGACCTTGGAGATTGTAGGGATGACTTAGTGGATTGAAAAGCTTGAGCATATGGACATTAAGAAAGAGGATGTGCTGGAGCTTTTGGAAAGCATCAAGTTGTATAAGTCGCCGGGACTGGATGAGATGTACCCCAGGCTACTGTGGGAAGCGAGGGAGGAGATTGCTGAGCCTCTGGCGATGATCTTTGCATCATCAACAGGGACGGGAGAGGTTCTGGAGGATTGGAGGGTTGCAGATGTTGTTCCCTTATTCAAGAAAGGGAGTAGAGATAGCCCAGGAAATTATAGACCAGTGAGTCTGACTTCAGTGCTTGATAAGTTGATGGAAAAGATCCTGAGAGGCAGGATTCATGAACATTTGGAGAGGCATAATAGTCATAGTCATACTTTATTGATCCCAGGGGCAATTGGTTTTTGTTACAATTGCACCATAAAAAATAAATAGTAATAGAACTATAAATAGTTAAATAGTAATATGTAAATTACACCAGTAAATTATGAAATAAGTCCAGGACCAGCCTATTGGCTCAGGGTGTCTGACCCTCCAAGGGAGGAGTTGTAAAGTTTGATGGCCACAGGCAGGAATGACTTCCTATGACACTCTGTGTTGCATCTCGGTGGAATGAGTCTCTGGCTGAATAATATGATTAGGAATAGTCAGCATGGTTTTGTCAAAGGCAGGCCATGCCTTACGAGCCTGATTGAAATTTTTGAGGATGTGACTAAGCACATTGATGAAGGTAGAGCTGTAGATATAGTGTATATGGATTTCAGCAAGGCTTATTGAGAAAGTAAGGAGGCATGGGATTCAAGGGGACCTTGCCTTGTTGTTCCAGAATTGGCTTGCTCACATAAGGCAAAGAGTGGTTGTAGACCGGTCATATTCTACATGAAGGTCGGTCACCAGTGCCTCAGGGATCTGTTCTGAGAACCTTACTCTTTGTGATTTTTATAAATGACCTGGATGAGGAAGTGGAGGGATGGGTTAGTAAATTTACTGATGACACAAAGGTTGGGATGTTGTGGATAGTGTGGAGGGCTGTCAGTGGTTACAGCGGGACATCGATAGGATGCAGAACTGGGCTGACAAGTGGCAGATGGAGTTCAACCCAGATACGTGTGAGGTGATTCATTTTGGTAGGTCAAATATGACGGGCAGAATATACTATTAATGGTAAGACTCTTGGCAGTGTGGAGGATCAGAGGGATCTTGGGGATCATAGGACACTCAAAGCAGATGCGCAGGTTGACTCTGTGGTTAAGAAGGCGTACTGTGTAGTGGCCTTCATCAATCATGAAATTGAATTTTGGAACCAAGAGGTAATGTTGCAGCTATATAGGACCCTGGTCAGACCCCACTTGGAGTACTGTGCTCAGTTCTGGTCGCCTCACTACAGGAAGGATGTGGAATCCGTAGAAAGGGTGCAAAGGAGATTTACAAGGATGTTGCCTGGATTGGGGAGCATGCCTTTTGAGAAAAGGTTGACTGAACTTGGCCTTTTCTCCTTGGTAGGTCAAATATGATGTCAGAATATAGTATTAATGGTAAGGCTCTTGGCAGTGTGGAGGATCAGAGGGATCTTAGGGTCCAAGTCCACAGGACACTCAAAGCTGCTGGGCAGGTTGACTCTGTGGTTAAGAAGGCATACGGTGTATTAGCCTTCATCAACCGTGGAATTGAGTTCAAGAGCCGAGGGGTAATGCTACAGCTATATAGAACCCTGGTCAGACCCCACTTGGAGTACTGTGCTCAGTTCTGGCCACCTCCTGGACTTACTTCCTGGCATAATTTGCATATTATTATTTAATTATTTATGATTTTATATTGCTATATTTATACTCTATTCTTGGTTGGTGCAACTGTAACGAAACCCAATTTCCCTCGGGATCAATAAAGAATGACTATGACTACCACTACAGGAAGGATGTGGAAACTATACTTGTTACTTGTTACATACGCCTGTTAGGGTGCATTCTCCAGTTACCTTTTCAGGTAACCGTAGCCTTCAGCCAGGAGCAGATGTCATCAGGTGGTTCCCAACCTTCACCGAGTGTTTCGACCCTTAACCACAACACTCTCCAGTTGGTGGGCCGGCAGTGGTGGCCAAATCACTGCCCATCTGCTCCTGGCTTCCAGCTTCCCTCCTCTCGCCTACTCCAAATCCAACAAGTGGCTCGTTCTGCCTCTTCCCCCATCCTACGAGCTGCTTGTTTTTTGCTCCTTTTGTCCAGGCCCAGAGCTGACAACAACCGCCATGCTGATTTGGCTGGGAACCCTCTGCAGCCGATCTCCACAGGGAACAACCCTGCCTGCCATCCCTTGTCTTTACACTCCTGCACTAAGTGCTGGTACTTCAAGGCCTTTCTCTCGTGGGCCTCTTCCCATCCCTCCTCCCACGGCACAGTCAGCTCAACCAGAATTATTTTCCTGTCTTCGGTTGACCACAGTACAATGTCCGGGCGTAGGGTTGTGTGCACCACATCTGGGAACTGCACCCTTCTTCCCACATCGACCCTCATCTCCCAGGACCTGGCCGTTAGCAGCAGATTGGGCTTTGATTGTTTGGTTACGAAAGGCCTGGCTCCCTCTTTGATGAAGGTGATGGACTTCCTCAAATCTGTGCCAGCCGTCCTCTTCTTGCATCTCTCCCGCTCTAGTGTGTCAGCAAGAGCCAGAAGCACCTTATCATGGCACCACCTATACTGTCCTTGAGTTAGAGGTGTTTTACACGCAGACAGTATATGAGCCAGTGTCCCCTTTTGACCACAGAGCTTAGAGTTTGGGTCTTCTCTCGAAAAACTCTTCAGCTACCTCTTTCAGAACCCTGGGGTGTAGACTATCATGTCGAGGTGAGTTATCTACCTTCAGACCTTTCAGTTTCCCAATCACTTCCTCCCTAGTAATAGCAGCTGCACTCTCTTCTGCCCTCTCAATCTTCCAGCATATTCCACAGTGAAGAACAATGCAAGATACTTATTCAGTTCATCCACCATTTCCTTGTCCTCCAATACAACCTCGCCAGCATCATTTTTCAGCGGTCCAATATCTCCTTTAGTCTTTGACATCTTTGTCTAGCTTATCTTCATATTTCATCTTTTCCCCAATGCTTTTTAGTTGCCTTCTGTTGGTTTTTAAAAGCTCCCAGTCCTTTAACTTCCCACTTTTTTTTTTGCATTATGTGCCCTCTCATTTGCCTTGTTATTTTCTTTGAGTCAGCCACAGTTGTATTATCCTGCCTTTAGAATACCTCCTCTTTGGAATGCATCTCTACACCTTCCAGATTGCTCCCACAAACTTCAGATACTGCTGTTCTGCCGTTGTCCTTTCTAGTGTCCCCTTCCAGTCAATGTTGGCTAGGTCATCTCTCATGCCTCTGTAATTGCCTTTACTCCACTGTGATAGCGATACAAGCAACATTAAGAAAATGCTGGCCCAGCCAGGCATCGTCTATGGAAAAAGAGTATAGTTGGCGTTTTGGGCCGAGACCCTTCGGCAGGAGCTGAAGGATCTGAAAGGTTTCCGTCCGAAACACTCTCTGATGTTTGGATTTCCAGCATCTGCAGATTTTCTCTTCTTTGTAATACTGATACATCTGACTGTAGCTTTCTTACAGGCATTCTACCAATTCTCCTTCTAGGGATCCAGCACCAATCTAATATTCCCAATCTACCTGCATATTGAAAATCCCAAAATATTGGCCTTTTTATACAGGTTTCCCAGGCTCAGCACCGACTTACCCTTGTTGTCATGCCATATTCGGACCTTGGACAGGTTTCCCAGGCTCAGCATATCCACAAACTTAAAGACATCCAAAGCTTTTCTCTCAAATTTGTTGGAATTGTTGGACTGTTTCAGCGCCAGGGTGCCAGAGTCCCCGTTCTCTCCGAAGATGATGAGAAACACATTAGCGTCAGTTCCTGCTCCTGTGTTTGACAGATCGTAAATTAGTGTAAACTTAATGTAAACTCCTGACTGCTGATCATATGTAACCCCATAGAATCACAGGACATAAAAGCAGAATTAGGCCATTCAGCCCATCAAGTCTGCTCTGTAATTCCATCATGGCTAATTTCAACCCCATTCTCCTGTCTTCTCTCTGTAACCTTTAAAGCCTTGACCAATCAAGAACTGATTAACTTCTGATTTAAATATTCTTAATAACTTGACTTCCGTGACACTGAGTTCCACAGATTCTCCTCCCTGTAGCTAAAGAATTCCCACCTCAAGGGGACGTTCCCCTATTCTGTGGCTGTGTCCTGTGGTCCCACACTTTTGTAGTATAGGAAATATCCTCTCCACATCTACATTGTCTCGGCCTTTCAACATTTAAAAGGCTTCAATGAGATCCCCACCCCCCCCGCCCCGATCCTTCTAAATTTCAGCAAGTACAGTCCCAGCGCTATCAAACATTCCTCAAGTGATAACCCTTTCATTCCGGGAATCATCCTTCCCGGAACCCTCTCCAATGCCAGCACATCTTTCCTTAGATGAGGAACTCAAAACTGTTCACAATACTCAAGGTGAGGCCTGACCAGTGCCTTATAAAGCCTCAGCATCACATCCCTGCTCTTGTATTCTAGACCTCCTGAAATAAATGCTAACATTGGATTTCCCTTCCACACCACCGATTCAACCTGCAAGTTAATCTTCCAAGACCCTCTCCAAGTCCCTCTGCATCTCAGATATTTGGATTTTCTCCTCATTTAAGAACATAGTCTGCACATTTATTTCTACTACCAAAGTGCATGACAATGCAATGTCCAACATTGTTTTTCTTTTACCAGTCTCTTGCCCATTCTCCTAATCTGTCTAAGTCCTTCTGCATCCTACCTGTTTCCTCAACACTACCTGCCCCTCCACCAATCTGTGTATCATCTGCAAATGTGGCGACAAAGCCATCTATTCCATCATCTAAATCATTATATACAGCATATAAAGAAGTGGTCCCAACACTGACCCCTGCGGAACACCACTAGTCACTGGCAGTCAACCAGGAAAGGACCCTTTTATTCCCACTCACTGCCTCCTACCAATCAGCCAATGCTCTAACCATGTTAGTAACCTTTCTGTAATACCATGGGCTCTGAACTTGGTAAGTAGCATCATGTGTGGCACCTTGTCAAAGGCCTTCTGAAAATCCAAACATACAACATCCACTGCATCCCCTTTATCTATCCTACTTATAATCTCCTCAAAGAATTCCAACAGGTTCGTCAGGCAAGATTTTCCTTTAAAGAAAACATGCTGACTTTGTCCTATCTAGTCTTGTGTCACCAAGTACTCTGTAACCTTATCCTTAACAATTGACTAACATCTTCCCAACCACTGAGGTCAGGCTAACTGGTCTATAATTTCCTTTCTGCTGCCTTCCTCCTTTCTAAAAGAGTGGAGTGATATTTGCAATTTTCCAGTCATCTGGCACCATGCCAGAGTCCAATGATTTTTGAAAGATCATTGCCAATGCCTCCACAATCTCTAACGCTACCTCTTTCCCTTAGGTGCAGTTCATCTGGTCCAGGGTGATTTATGTACCTTTAGGTCTTTCAGCTTTTTGAGCATCTTCTCTCTTGTAATAGTAACTCCATCCTAATTGTAATAGTAATATGGGAATGCATGACAGGACGGGACCGGGAACGTGTGACGGGCGGTATGGTATGGGGAATGTGTCATAGGATGGTACAGGCAACGTGCAACGAGACGGGACAGTACGGGGAGCGTGCAACGGGACAAGACAGGGAGCATGTGACATGACAAGACGGGGACCGTGCGACGGGACAGGACGGTATGGGGATCGTGCAACGGAGAATGTGCAACGCGATGTAATGGTATAGGGAGCATGTGACATGATGGGACAGGACGGGGAGTGTGTGACAGGACAGGACAGGGAATGTGCGATGTGACGTGATGGTATGGGGAACGTGTAACATGACATAATGCTGTGAGGAATGTGCGACGCCATGTGACGGTACAGGGAACCTGCGATGCAACGTTACAGTATGGGAAATGTGCGGCGCGACGGGGCACATTGGGGAATGTGTGACAGGGCGGGACGGTACAGGGAACGTGCGACGGGACGGGATGGGACGGTACGGGGAACATGCGATGGGATGGAACAGGACGGGGAACGTGCGACGCGTTGGGACGGGACAGTACGGGGAACGTGCGACAGGATGGAACAGTATGGGGAATGTGCGACGGGACAGTACGGGGAACGTGTGACGGGACGACGTTACGGGGAATGTGTGACGTGACGGGACGGGGAATGTGTGACGTGACGGGACGGGGAACGAGTGACGCAACGGGACGAGACGGGGAGTGTGTGACACGATGGGATGGTACGGGGAATGTGTGACGGGACGGTACAGGGAACATGTGATGGGACGGGACGGGAAGCGTGCGATGGGACGTGACGGTACGGGGAATGTGTGACATGACGGGATGGGGAACGAGTGACACGACAGGACGGGACGGGGAGTGTGCAACATGATGGGATGGTACGGGGAACGTGAGACGGGATGGGATGGGAAACGTGCAACGGGATGGGACGGTATGGGGAGCTTGCAATGGGACAGGACGGGAAGCGTGCGACCAGACTGGATGGTACGGGGAACGTGTGATGTGACGGGACTGGATGGGAACGTGCGGCGGTAATGTGCGAAGGCACGGGAATATGCGACGGGATGGGATGGGAATGTGTGACACATTCGTGCACCATCATTCCACAGACTGTGAAATCTGGAACCTGGGCTATATTATCATTATTTTATATATTTTCTGTAATTGTACGTTTTTCTTCTATCATATTTGTGCTGTGTTCTGAGTGTGACTTGGTACTGTGTTATGCACCTTGGCCTGGAACAATGCTGTTTCATTTGGTTGTATTTACGTGTGGTGGAGTGTCCATTAAACTTGAACTTCAACCTTTCCCTCTGGCTTCCTACAGTTTCTTTTCCCCATTACACACTGGTTAACGCTAATGTTGTTTTTGGATGACTTTACACGTCGTTATGGGTGGTAGGGAGCTAAAACTCATCCAACCCACTGACGCCAACCTGAGATATTAATGAGCTATCTGACACACTCTCACCAACCAGACATGTTGCTGAGGTATCTGGCCTGCTCTCACCAACCTGAGGTGTCGCTAGTTTTCACACTAATGGTGTAGGCTGTTTTCTCCACCATCGCCTCCTCATCCACTACAGCAGCAAGCTCACAGGTAGTCAACCGCTTGGTGCCGCGTGTCTTTGATAGCCAGTCGTTGTATGTAAAAGTGGTCATCTCATTTGTGTTCTGATTCAGCATGAAGATCTAAAAGGAAAAAATATATATCATGACTTCCCCGGCTGTAGGTTGACTCATTATAGAGCCTAATGGCTGAGGGTAAGAATGACCTCATATCGCACCCTTTGGAGAAGTGCAGTTGGCTTAGTCTATCAGTGCTCCTCTGTTCAGCCAAGGCGGTATGTGTAGGGTGAGAAATATTGTCCCGAATTGCCAGGATTTTCTGTAGGGTCCTTTGTTCTACCACAGACTTCAGTGTGTCCAGTTTGACTCCTACAACAGAGCCAGCCTTTCTAATCAGCTTATTGAGCCTGTTGGCAGCACCCGTGTTGATGCCATTGCTCCAGCACACCACTGCATAGAAGATTGTACTGGCAGCAACAGACTGGGAGAACATGTGAAGGAGAGGCCTGCATACTCCAAAGGACCTCAGTCTCCTCAGGAAGTAGAGGTGACTCTGGCCCTTCTTGTACACAGCCTCTGTGTTGGTTCTCCACTCAAGTCTGTCATCCAGGTGCACCCCCATGTACTTGTAGGTCCCCATCACATCCACCTCCTTACCGTCAATAGTAGAACCATAAAACCTCAAGACATAGGAGAATTCGGCCACTCAACCTATCGAGTCTGCTCCACCATTCTATCACAGCCGATCCTGGATCCCATTCAACCCCACACACCTGCCTTCTCACCGTATCCTTTGATACCTTGACTGATCAGGAAACTGTCATCTTCGCCTTAAATATACATATGGACTTGGCCTTCACCGAAGTCTTTGGCAGAGCATTCCACAGATTTACTACTCTCTGGCTAAAACAACTCCTCCATATATCTCCGTACTGAAGGGTCACCCCTCAATTTTGAGGCTGTGCCCTCTAGTTCTGGACACCCTCTCCACAGGGAACATGCTCTCCACATCCACCCTATCCAGTCCTTGCAGCATTCGGTAGGTTTCAATGAGATCCCCCCGCATCCTTCTAAATTTCAGTGAGTACAGGCCCAAAGCTGCCTAACATTCCTCATATGTTAACCCCTTCATTCCCAGAATCATCCTCATGAACCTCCTCTGGACTCTCTCCATTGATAACACATTCTTTCTGAGATAAGGAGACCAAAACCATTGACAATGTTCCAACTGTGGCCTGACTAGTGTCTTACAAAGGCTCAGAATTATCCCCTTGCTTTTATATTCTATTCCCCTTGAAAGGACGAGGAAGGCAGTAGTGATAGGGGACTCTATAGTTAGGGGGTCAGACAGGTGATTCTGTGGACGCAGGAAAGAAACTCAGATGGTAGTTTGCCTCCCAGGTGCCAGTGTCCGGGATGTTTCTGATCGCGTCCAAGATATCCTGAAGTGGGAGGGAGAACAGCCAGAGGTTGTGGTACATATTGGTACCAACGACCTAGGCAGGAAAAGGGAGGAGATCCTGAAAACAGAGTACAGGGAGTTGGGAAGGAAGTTGAGAAGCAGGACCTCAAAGGTAGTAATCTCGGGATTACTGCCTGTGCCGCGTGACAGTGAGTATAGGAATAGAATGAGGTGGAGGATGAATGCGTGGCTGAGGGATTGGAGCAGAAGGCAGGGATTCAGATTTCTGGATCATTGGGACCTCTTTTGGGGCAGGTGTGACCTGTACAAAAAGGACAGGTTGCACTTGAATCCCAGGTGGACCAATATCCTGGTGGGGAGGTTTGCTAAGGCTATTGGGGAGAGTTTAAATTAGGATTGCTGGGGGTGGGAACTGAACTGAAGAGACGGAGGAAGAGGCATTTGGCTCACAAGTAGAGAAAGCTACACTCACAACACGCTGGAGGAACTCAGCAGGTCGGGCAGCTTCCGTGGAAATGATCAGTCAGCGTTTCGGGCCGAAACCCTTCGTCAGGACTGTAGAGGGAAGGGGCAAAGGCCCTATAAAGAAGGTGGGGGGAGGGTGGGAAGGAGAAGGCTGGTAGGTTCCAGGTGAAAAACCAGTAAGGGGAAAGATAAAGGGGTGGGGGAAGGGAAGGAGGGAGGTGATAAGCAGGCCCCTATTCCTTCTTCACCTTTCCTCCCGCTGTGATTCTGTGGACGTGAACGGGACACCCAGATAGTATGTTGCCTGTTTGAACAGGATCGTTGGGATCACAGTCTGGTTGAATGGGATCGTTGGGATCCAAGTCTGGTTGAACGGGATCGTCGGGATCACAGTCTGGTTGAACGGGATCGTCGGGTCGACAGTCTGGTTGAACGGGACCGTCGGGATCACAGTCTGGTTGAACGGGATCGTCGAGATAACAGTCTGGTTGAACGGGATCGTCGGGATCACAGTCTGATTGAACGTGACCGTCGGGATCACAGTCTGGTTGAACGTGATCGTCGGGATCACAGTCTGGTTGAACGGGATCATCGGGATCACAGTCTGGTTGAACGGGATCGTCGGGTCGACAGTCTGGTTGAACGAGATCGTTGGGATCACAGTCTGGTTGAACGTGACCGTCGGGATCACAGTCTGGTTGAACGAGATCGTTGGGATCACAGTCTGGTTGAATGGGATCGTCGGGTCGACAGTCTGGTTGAACGGGATCGTCGGGATCACAGTCTGGTTGAACGTGACCGTCGGGATCACAGTCTGGTTGAATGGGATCGTCGGGTCGACAGTCTGGTTGAACGGGATCGTCGGGATCACAGTCTGGTTGAACGGGATCGTTGGGGCGACAGTCTGGGTGAACGGGATCGTCGGGGTGACAGTCTGGTTGAACGTGACCGTCGGGATCACAGTCTGGTTGAACGGGATCGTCGGGATCACAGTCTGGTTGAACGTGACCGTCGGGATCACAGTCTGGTTGAACGGGATCGTTGGGGCGACAGTCTGGGTGAACGGGATCGTCGGGGTGACAGTCTGGTTGAACGTGACCGTCGGGATCACAGTCTGGTTGAACGGGATCGTCGGGATCACAGTCTGGTTGAACGGGATCATCGGGATCACAGTCTGGTTGAACGGGATTGTCGGGTCGACAGTCTGGTTGAACGGGATCATCGGGATCACAGTCTGGTTGAACGGGATCGTCGGGGTGACAGTCTGGTTGAACGGGATCGTCGGGAATACAGTCTGGTTAAATTCTGCTCCCATGTCTTATGGTCTTATGGCTTAGTGGGTGGAGATGTGATCAAACTTACTGCTTGGGGAAAGCACTTCCTTTGAGAAAAACTTCATCACACATAGAGAAATTTCTGCGTTTGTTGAAGGGAAATGGAAAAACATAACATTATGCATCCTTTTTCTATTCTATAGACCCGAGGAAATAGATTGCAGCTGTTGTCTTCCTCCCTTATTGTACATCCCTGACCACGGCCTCCTGTTCAGCTCTGGGCTGATGTTGTGGCCTCACAATCACCTGATCCAGGAACCAGTCAGAACGACATCCTTTAGCATCAGTGCGAATCCTTATTTTTCTGAGAGGCCCAATGTCGGCAATCACCATGTCGAAAGTGTCCTCCTGACCCCTCTCAAACCTGGAAGGTGAAGGCACAGTGCGGTCAGGGTGAGAACAGGAGCTGTGAGAAGTTATACAGTCGAAACACTGATGTGACAATCCAGACCCAAGGCATCACAATAACTCTACCCAGGTTTCACTCTCATAGAGTTATAGAACAGAATCAGGCCTTTTGGCCCATCCAGTCTATCCAGAACTATTATTCTGCCTTGTCCCACCTGGACACGGCTCTCGATGCCACTCCCAACCATGTACTTATTCTATCTTCTCTGAAATGTTGACATCGAACCCTCATACTCCAATTCCACAGCTTGTTCCACACTTTCACCACCCTCTGAATGAAGAAGACCCCCTCAGGTTTCCTTTAAACATTTCAACTTTCACCCGTAGCCTATGTTCTCTGGTTTTCATCCCACTAGATATCAGTGGAAGAAACACACATCAAAGTTGCTGGTGGACGCAGCAGGCCAGGCAGCATCTGTAGGAAGAGGTACAGTCGACGTTTCAGGCCGAGACCCTTCGTCAGGACTAACTGAAGGAAGAGTGAGTAAGGGATTTGAAAGTGGGAGGGGGAGGGGGAGATCCAAAATGATAGGAGAAGACAGGAGGGGGAGGGATGGAGCCAAGAGCTGGACAGGTGATTGGCAAAAGGGATACGAGAGGATCATGGGACAGGAGGTCCGGGAAGAAAGACAAGGAGAGGGGGGAGACCCAGAGGATGGGCAAGGGGTATATTCAGAGGGACAGAGGGAGAAAAAGGAGAGTGAGAGAAAGAATGTGTGCATAAAAATAAGTAACAGATGGGGTACGAGGGGGAGGTGGGGCATTAGCGGAAGTTAGAGAAGTCGATGTTCATGCCACCAGGTTGGAGGCTACCCAGACGGAATATAAGGTGTTGTTCCTCCAACCTGAGTGTGGCTTCATCTTGACAGTAGAGGAGGCCGTGGACAGACATATCAGAATGGGAATGGGATGTGGAATTAAAATGTGTGGCCACTGGGAGATCCTGCTTTCTCTGGCGGACAGAGCGTAGGTGTTCAGCAAAGCGGTCTCCTAGTCTGTGTCGGGTTTCGCCAATATATAAAAGGCCACATCGGGAGCACCGGACGCAGTATATCACCCCAGCCGACTCACAGGTGAAGTGTTGCCTCACCTGGAAGGACTGTCTGGGGCCCTGAATGGTGGTAAGGGAGGAAGTGTAAGGGCAGGTGTAGCACTTGTTCCGCTTACAGGGATAAGTGCCAGAAGGGAGATCAGTGGGGAGGGATGGGGGGGGGACGAATGGACAAGGGAGTTGCGTAGGGAGCGATCCCTGCGGAATGCAGGGGGGGGGAGGGAAAGATGTGCTTAGTGGTGGGATCCCGTTGGAGGTGGCGGAAGTTACGGGGAATAATATGTTGGACCCGGAGGTTGGTGGGGTGGTAGGTGAGGACCAGGGGAACCCTATTCCTAGTGGGGTGGTGGGAGGATGGAGTGACAGCAGTGGAAGAAGTCTGTTTGCATTTACTTTATCTATACTCCTCATAACTTTGTATACCTCTATCAAATCTCCCCTCAGTCTTCTACGTTCCAAGGTATAAAGCTCTAACCTATTGAGCCTTTCCCAGTAACTCTGGTCCTCAAATCCCAGCAAAAGCCTTGTAAATTTTCTCTGTACTCTTTTAATCTTATTGATAGCTTTCCTGTAGGTTGGTGACCTTGATCATGCCTTTCACAAACAGAAGAAAATCTGCAGAAGCTGGAAATCCAAGCCTCACACACAAAATGCTGGAGGATCAGCAGGCCAGGCAGCGTCTATGGAAAAGAGACCTGACGAAACACCTGGGCCTGAAACGTTGACTGTACTTTTTGCCATCGATGCTGCCTGGCCTGCTGAGTCCCTCCAACATTTTGTGTGTGTGCGCTGCTTGATCATGCCGTTGCTATCCTGGTCAGCAGATCAGTGGTCCTGTTCCCAGATAACGCAACGGTATCTAGTTTACATCATTCACAAGATCTTTCATCTTCCCAGTGGTGTTGGCAGATCGAGGCAGCACAGTGTGTCAACCAAGGCAAGTGATGACATGTGATGGACACCCTTCAATACCTAAAGATTCGGAGCAGATTGAATGGAAGCTGCCCAATGGCCGTGGAACGTTGCTCCCTCACTGCTTGTCTTTGTTGTTGGGTGGCATGGTGGCTCCCAGCTCTAGTGACTGGGTTCGAGCCTGACCACTGGGGTTGTCCTTTACTGGCTGGCTGCCGGTGATTAGTCGTGTTCCACAGGGGTCTGTGTTGGGACCATTCTTTTTACATTATATGTCAATGATTTGGATAACGGAACTGGTGGCTTTGTGGCCAAGTTTGCAGACCATACAAAGATAGGATAAGGGGCAGCTAGTTTTGAGGAAGCAGTGAGGTTATCAAAAGCCTTAAGGCAGCTGAGGAGAACGGGAAAGAAGTGGCAGATGGAATACAGTGTCAGGAAGTTTATTCATTCCCATAGATGATGCCTGACCTGCTGAGTTCCTCCAGCATTTTGTGTGTTTTGCCTTGGATTTCTCATATCTGTAGATTTTCTCATTCTTGGGAAGTGTATGGTCATGCACTTTCGTAGGAGAAATGAAAAGCATAGACTAGTTTCTAATGGAGAGAAAATACAAAAATCTGTGGTGCAAAGGGACTTGGGAGTCCAATTGCAGGATTCGCTAAAGGTTAATTTGCAGGTTCGTTTGGTGGTGAGGAAGGCAAATGCAATATTAGCATTAATTTCAAGAGGATTAGAATATAAAAGCAAGGATGCAATATTAAGGCTTTATAAGGCACTGGTGAGGCCTCACTTGGAGTGTTGTGAGCGGTTTTGGGCCCCTTATTTTAGAAAGGATATTCTGACATTGGAGAGCGTTCAAAAGAGGTTCACTAAAAAGATTCTGGGATTGAAAGACTTATCATATGAGGAGTGTTTGATGGTTTTGGGCCTGTAGTCACTGGAATTCAGAACAAAAGAACGATAGGGACCTCATTGAAACCTATCGAATGGTGAAAAGCCTTGATAGAATGGATGTGGAGAGGATGTTTCCTATGATGGATAGTCTAAGACTAGTGGACACAGCTTCAGAATAGAGGGACATCCATTTAGAATGGAGATGAGGAGGAATTTCTTTAGGCAGAGAGTGGTAAATCTGTGTAATTCATTACCACAGGTGGCTTTGGAGGCCAAATACATTGGGTATATTGAAGGCAGAGGTTGAGAGATTCTTGACTAGTCAGGGCACAAAGGGGTAAAGGGAGAAGGCAGGAGATTGGAGCTGAGAGTGAAATGGATCAGCCAGGATGAAATGGAGGAGCAGACCCAATGGGCCAAATGGCCTAATTCTGTTCCTATATTTTACGGTCTTTTATACACACACACACACACTCTCTCTCTCTCTCTCTCTCTCTCTCTCCCTATATATATATATATATTATATATCTATCAGGTTCTCAAGTCCAGGTAACATCCTCGGTGAGAATCAGAACCAGGTTTAATTTCACTGGAGACTAGGAAATAGAAAATAGGAGCAGGAGTGGCCATCTGGCCCGTCGAGCCTGTTCCACCATTCAAGAAGATCATGGCTGATCTGGCCATGGACTCATCTCCACCTGCCTGCCTTTTCCCCATAACCCTTAATTCCACTACTATGCAAAAATCTATCCAACCTTGTCTTAAGCCTTCACTGCTTCATTGGGCAGAGAATTTCACGGATTCACCACTCTCTGGGAAAAGCAGTTCCTCCTTATCTCTGTCCTAAATCTACTCCCCCGAATCTTGTGGCTGTGTGCCCAGGTATGTCATAGATAGGTCGTGAAATTCGTTGTTTTGTGGCAGTAGTACATTGAAATACATTAAAAAATAATTACTATAAATTTCAATAAGAAATATATATATATATATATATAATTAAATATATAGTACAAAAAGTAAGTAAATAAATAAATAACAAGTAAAAAGTAAATAAGTAGTTTGGCATGTCATCAAAAACCTTAGCAAACTTCGACAGATGTGTGGTGGAAAGTGCGCTGGCTGACCGCATTACAGAACACCAATGTCTTTAAGCAGAAAATTGATGGATTCAGCCTAGTACATCACAGGCCAAACCCTCCCAACGTTACTGTAGAATAGCAGCATCCGTCATCAGAGATCCTCACCACCCAGGCCATGCTCTTTTCTCACTGCTGCCATCGGGTTGAAGGTACAGGTGCCTCAGGACTCACACCACCCAGTTCAAGAACAGTTACTACCCCTCAGTTGTCAGGCTCTTGGACAAAAGGGGACAACTATTGTATTCGATTTCTGGTGCTCCCACAACCGATGGTCTCACTTTAAGGACTCTTCATTTTGCTATTTCATGCTGTAGAGGCCAAGTCTTTTTGTATACTTAGGGCAGAGGTTGATAGATTCTTCATCTGTCAGGACATGAAGGGATACGGGGAGAAGGCTGGAGATTGGGGCTGAGAGGAAAATTGGAACACCATGATGAAATGGGCCAAATGGCCTAATTCTGCTCCTATAACTTATGGTCGTTATTTGGTGCTATTTATTTATATTTGCATTTGCATAGTTTGTTGGTTATTGATCCTGTTTACAGTTACTGTTCTATAGAGTTGCTAAGTATGCCCACAAGAAAAAGAATGTCAGGGCTATTTGTGCTGACATGTATGTACTCTGATAACAAATTTACTTTGAACTTTTTGAAGTTCGATAAATAGAGCAAAAAAAAACAGAGTAGTGTACAGTTCGTGGGTCCATCGTCTGTTCAGAAATCTGATGGTGGAGGGGAAGAAGCTGTTGCTGAAGTGTTGAGTGTGTGTCTTCAGGCTCCTGTACCTCCTCTCTGACGGCAGGAATGAGAAGAGGGCATGTCCTGGGTGATGGATGCAACCTTTTACAGGCTTCGCCTTTTGAAGATGTTCTCGATGGTATGGATGTTCGTGCCCATGATGGACATAAACATAAGAGATTCTGCAGATGCTGGAAATCCAGAGCATACAACAACATGCTGGAGGAGCTCAGGAGGTCAGGCAGCATCTATGGAGGGGAATAAACAGCTGATGTTTCAGGACAAGACCCTTGAGAAAAGGCAGAAATTATTTTGTTGCTAAAAGACCCCGAAGGCTGGTGTTCACTAGGATTCTCATTCTTCTCAGCTGATGATTGTGGCCACAGTAATTTGGCAATTACAACATGCAATATGATGAGTGTTGGAGTGTTGGTAATCCAACGACAGCAACATGGACTGTAAAGTGAGGGGGAACCACGGGCTGATGTGAAGCACTAGACTCTGAAAGTTTGAACTCACCTGTCACCATTCTTATCAAGGAGCATCTCCTCCGTCGTCCCATTGGCCCCAAAGACTGACATGTAAATATTGGCATCAGTTCCCGCACTTGGAGTGTCACCAGTGACAACAGTTACTTCATAAGGCACCTGGTCAACAATTACATTCACATTAAACTCTTTGTAGCATAATAAAGGATTCCACCCACCCTGTGCATAGACTGCTCGTCCCACTCCCATCGGGGTGGGGGAGAGGCTACGCAGTATCCTCACCACAACCAACCACCAGGCTCAAAAACAATTACTTCTCCCAAGCAGTAAGACTGATCAACACCTCCACCCACTAACCCACCTCTACTTTATTATTTCCTGTTGGTTACCTTATGTGCAGCCAAGTGTCACTTTATGGACATACAATCATTCTATTAAATTTATATTTATTGTGTTTTTTTTATTATTGTGTTCTTTATCTTATTGTGTTTTTTTGTGCTGTATTAGATCAGAGTAACGATTATTTTGTTGCAAACACGAGGAAATCTGCAGATGCTGGAATTTCAGGCAACACACATAAAAGTTGCTGGTGAACGCAGCAGGCCAGGCAGCATCTCTAGGAAGAGGTGCAGTCGACGTTTCGGGCCGAGACCCTTCGTCAGGACTAACTGAAAGAAGAGATACAGAGTTACTATCTCTTCTTTCAGTTAGTCCTGACGAAGGGTCTCGGCCCGAAACGTCGACTGTACCTCTTCCTAACAATTATTTTGTTCTCCTTTGGGGAAATGACATTAAACAACCTTCAATCTTGAATCTTGACAAATACCAAATAGAACCAGTGAATTCTGCCATTATCAATCGTTTCTCTTCTGTATGCTCTATCTGCATTATTCCTATTTGGAGTCCATATCAGAGAGTCACAGAGCATTACAGCACAGAAACAGGCCCTTTGGCCTATCTAGTCCATGCCAAACTATTAATCTGCCTAGCCTCATTGAACTGCACCGGACCATCGCACTCTCATCCATGTTCACTTCCAAACTTCTCTCAAATGTTGAGAGCAAAGCTGTGTCCACCACTTCCACCAGCAGCATACTCCACACTCGCACCACCCTCTGAGTGAAAAATTCCCTCTCAGATTCCCCTGAATTATTTCCTCTAGATATTTCACCTTTTATCATAAACCTATGACCTCTCGTTCTAATCTCACCCAACCTCAGTGGAAAATGCCAACCTACATTTACCCTATCTATACCCTCATAATTTTGTATACCTCTGTCCAATCTCCCCTCATTCTCACAAACAAGAAAATCTGCAGATGCTGGAAATCCGAGCCACACACACAAAATGCTGGAGGAACTCAGCAGGCCAGGCAGCATCTATGGATAAAGCACAGTCAAGGTTTCAGGCCGAGACCCTTCAGCAGGACCCTCATTCTCCAACGCTCCAGGGAATAAAGTCCTATTTACTTAACCTTTCCCTATAACTCTGGTGCTCAAATACTGGCAACATTTTTGTAAATTTTCTCTGCACTCTTTCAATCTTATTGACATCTTTCCTGTAGGTAGGTGACCAAAACTGCACACAATACTCCAAACTAGGCCTCACCAGTGTCTTATACAAGTTCAACATAACAACCCATCTTCTGTACTCAGCCCATTGATTTCTGAAGCCCAATGCGCCTTCATAGTCTATGTGAAAGAGGCTGAGCGTGTAAATCTGAGACTAGTCCTGAGAAGATACCCAACAACCCTTACCTTCTGGCCAATTTGGATAGTTTCTGCATCAAGAATGCTGAAGACCCTTGCTGTCAGCCCGTCCCCCCGGTCTCTGGCCAGCCAGCACTTGCACTGAAAGATGTACATGATGCCTTTGGTGGGCACAGTGATCTCCATTTCATCCACGAGCCAGCAGCTCTCAGGAGTCGCGCCATCATGACCCAGCTGTTTGGACAGACAGAGAGAGGGCATGATAAAAGCTTGGCTGAGGGATTGGAGCAGGGGCAGGGATTCAGATCTTTGGATCATTAGGACTTCTTTTGGGGCAGGTATGACCTGTACAAAAAGGAGGGGTTGCACTTGATGGGGACCGGGGGACCAGTACTCTGGCAGGGAGGTCACATTTAATGAAACATCAGCTGATATTACTGTACAGGTGAATATTGTTCAGCTGTTATTCCTGTATGGGTGAACATTGGTCAGCCTGTATTACTGTACAGGTGAATATTGTTTAGCTGGTGTTACTGTACAGGTGAACATTGATCACTTCCCACAGGGTGGCAATCGCTGACAAAGCTCACCTCGATTTTCTTGATGTCTCCAACATCCAACCCCATCATTTGGAACTTTTCCACTGATCCAGGCTGAAATCCATTCTTGCCTTCAGGAAGTTGCAGCCACATCCGAGCAGTGTGGACCTTCTGCGGCCCCATGATGATGAGGTAAGCTCGGCTGGTGGTACCCGCGTCCCGTTCCAGGCCAGTGGTGATGGAGATTTGGTAGGGGATGGCTGTGGACGCAAACGGCAAAAGGATGTGTCACCGTGCATTTTGACCACCAGCTATAAACTCTCATCAACAAGACTCAAGATTGTTTAATGTCATTTCCAGTACACAAGTGTAAGGGAGAACAAAATAATTCTCACTCCGGATCTGATGCAGCACCAAAAAGTAACACAATAAGATAAAAACATGATAATAATTAAAAAACACAATAAATATAAATATCAAACGACAAAATCTGCAGACGCTGAAAATCCAAGCAAAGCACATCAAATGCTGGAGGAACTCAGCAGGCCAGGTAGCTTCGATGGAAAAGAGTACAGTTGACATTTCGGGCCGAGACCTTTCGGCAGGACGGACATATAAACATATGTAAGATGACACCAGTGACCCTGCAGTGATGTTTTACAGACAGCTCACAAAATTATGAGGTACTCTAGTAGACGTGTTTTTTCCGAACTGCAATTGGTGCTGTCTGCCGCGTGTAATTCCCTTTTAAGGATGTACTTTTGAGCCCACTAAATGATCTGGCACTTTGGCGATCTCTTGGGGGACTCGGCAAACCAGGCCCCAAGAGAGCAGGTACAGCTGGGGTGGCCGTCGCTGGAGGTGTGCACCGCAAAGATTCCTGATGGCAGAACACAAACCCATGGTCGGTTCCATTATCCACAGCCAGTTAAAGCTCGCAGCAAGGTTAGAGTTGTTGAGGCTGAGAACAGAAAATGAACAGCAATTCAGCCCTGGATGCCTGGGGTTGACCCTGCTCCCTCTGTTCTCACTAGTACTGGCAGGCAGGATGCAGGAGGTGCGGGAGACCTGTGTCTCACACTGCCGCGTTTGGGGGCAGTTGGTGCCCTGCAGTCGTTGGACTCCTGGGCTGGCTTCGCTCGCCTCAGAGAGCTGATCTGGCTCCGTGGCCATGAACTCCCTTGCAGCACCTCCGCTCTTCAAACTCCGTGCGGTTTCGTTACTGTTTTTACCATTTCGCAATTTGATCAAGGTGTCAGGGTCAAGGGTGAATGACAAACTGGGGTTCACCGCACTGCCCCGCGAGGTCAAGGGTGAACGACAAACTGGGGTTCACCGCACTGCCCCGCGAGGTCAAGGGTAAACGACAAAGCAGGGTTCACCGCACTGCTCTGCGAGGTTTACACTCTGCAACGCCGAGCTGGCTCCAGAATCAGGTTTATTATCACCGGAATGTGATGTGAAATTTGTTAACTTAGCAGCAGCAGTTCAATGCAACAAATAATCAAGCAGAGAGAGAAAAAAATAACAAATAAAATAAAACATAATAATAAACAAGTAAATCAATTACATATATTGAATAGATTAAAAAAACATGCAAGAACAGAAATACTGTATATTAAAGAAAAGTGAGATGGTGTCCAAAGATTTAACGCCTATTTAGGAATCAGATGGCAGAGGAGAAGAAGCTGTTCCTGAATCACTGAGTCATAGTCATACTTTATTGATCCCAGAGGAAATTGGTTTTCGTTACAGTTGCACCATAAATAATTAAATAGTAATAAAACCATAAATAGTTAAATAGTAATATGTAAATTATGCCAGTAAATTATGAAATAAGTCCAGGACCAGCCTATTGGCTCAGGGTGTCTGACCCTCCAAGGGAGGAGTTGTAAAGTTTGATGGCCACAGGCAGGAATAACTTCCTATGACGCTCTGTGCTGCATCTCGGTGGAACGAGTCTCTGGCTGAATGTACTCCTGTGCCCACCCAGTACATTATGTAGTGGATGGGAGACATTGACCAAGATGGCATGCAACTTGCGTGTGTGCCTTCAGGCTTCTGTTCCTCCTACCTAATGGTGACAGTGAGAAAAGGGCATGCCCTGGGTGCTGGAGGTCCTTAATAATGGACGCTGCCTTTCTGAAACACTGCTCCCTGAAGATGTCCTGGGTACTTTGTAGGCTAATGCCCAAGATGGAGCTGACTAGATTTACAACCTTCTGCAGCTTCTTTCGGTCCTGTGCAGTAGCCCCTCCACACCAGACAGTGATGCAGCCTGTCAGAATGCTCTTCACGCTACAACTATAGAAGTTTTTGAGTGTATTTGTTGACATGCCAAATCTCTTCAAACTCTTAATAAAGTGTAGCCACTGTCTTGCCTTCTTTATAACTACATCGATATGTTGGGACCAGGTTAGATCCTCAGAGATCTTGACACCCAGGAATTTGAAACTGCTCACTCTCTCCACTTCTGATCCCTCTATGAGGATTGATATGTGTTCCTTTGTCTTACCCTTCCTGAAGTCCACAATCAGCTCTTTTGTCTTACTGACGTTGAGTGCCAGGTTGTTGCTGCAGCACCACTCAACTAGTTGGCATATCTCACTCCTGTATGCCCTCTCGTCACCACCTGAGATTCTACCAACAATCGTCAACAAATTTATAGTTGGTATCTGAGCTATGCCTAACCACACAGTCATGTGTATACAGAGAGTAGAGCAGTGGGCTAAGCACACACCCTGAGGTGCGCCGGTGTTGAACGTCAGTGAGGAGGATATGTTATCACCAATACGCACAGACTGTGGTCTTCCGGTTAGGAAGTCGAGGATCCAAATGCAGAGGGAGGTACAGAGGCCCAGGTTCTGCAACTTCTCAATCAGGATCGTGGGAATGATGGTATTAAATACTGAGCTATAGTCGATGAACAGCATCCTGTTTGTGTTGTCCAGGTGCTCTAAAGCCGTGTGGAGAGCCTTGAGATTGCATCTGCTGTTGACCTACTGTAACGATAGGCAAATTGCAATGGGTCCAGGTCCTTGCTGAGGCAGGAGTTCAGTCTAGTCATGATCAGCCTCTCAAAGCATTTCATCACTGTCCATGTGAGCCTACTGGGCGATAGTCATTAAGGCAGCCCACATTATTCTCTTTAGGCACTGGTATAATTGTTGCCTTTTTGAAGCAAGTGGGAGCTTCCGTCCGTAGAAGTGACAGGTTGAAAATGTCCTTGAATACACCCGCTTGCTGGTTGGCACAGGTTTTCAGAGCCTTACCAGGTACTCCATCCTTCTGAATTGAGTGGGTTCACTCTCTTTAAAGACAGCCTAACATCGGCCTCTGAGACAGAGATCACAGGGTCATCAGGTGCGGCAGGGATCTTCACAGCTGTAGTTGTGTTGTCTCTTTCAAAGTGTGCATCTGGTAGTTCATCTATTATTTATTCCTATTTATTTATATTTGATTTGGACAGTTTGTTGTCTTCTGCACTTTGGTTGGTCTTTCATTGATCCTTTTATAGTTACTATGCTATGGATTTATTCAGTATGCCCACAAGAACATGAATCTCGGGTGAAAATACCGTTTCTCTGAACTTTGAAGTGAATCTGCAGCTGGGAACTGCAGCCATTGGCGTTGGCTCGGTGGCTGTGGACTCTACAGTTCATGATCTGTGTGTTACTTGTTTACTTTGTTATCATTTCCACGATTTGTTCAGTTTTTTTTGCACATTGGGTGCTTGCAAGTCTTTGTTTTAATGGGGTCTATTATGTTTGTTTTGTGGCTGCCTGTAAGAAGATGAATCTCGAGGTTGCATTGTAAGTGTACACTGAACTTTGAACTAGCTTATATATATTGATTGATTGTATGTCCATAAAGTGGTACTAGATACAGGAGTGTCTGTACCTAAGGTGACTCTGACAGGAAATGATAAGGTAGTGGTGGTCGGGGGAGTGGATGGAGGGGTGGGTCAGTGGGTGGAGGTGTTGATCAGCTTCACTGATTGGGGACAGTAGCCATCTTTGAGTCTGGTGGTCCTGATGTGGATGCTATGTAGCCTCCTTCCTAATGGGAGTGGGACAAACGGCCTATGAGCAAGGCTCATGTGCAAAATTATATCACAGATCTCGTCCTGGTCTTCCTAGTGACTATTCTCCAGGAATAACTATGAAGAAATTCTCTGAGCAACCTTTGTGAATCACATAGTGAGTTACTGACCATTGAGAAGTTAGTCAGTCGATTGAGGTATAGTGAAAAGCTTGCCATGCACACCGCTGCTAAGATCAATTCATGACATGGCTCATTAAGATAGAATAGGGTTGTGGCTAGCACAATGCTTGACAGCACCGATCATCACCAACCACTCTTCTATTCCCACCACTGTCTGCAAGGTGTTTGTCCATAAGACCACAGGATATAGGAGCAGAAGTAGGCCATTCAGCCCATCGAGTCTGCTCTACTATTCAATCATGGGCTGATCCAATTCTTCCAGTCATCCCCACACCCCTGTCTTCTCCCCATACCGTTTGATGCCCTGGCTAATCAATAACCTATCTATCTCTGCCTGAAATGCACCCAATGACTTGGCCTCCACAGCCACTTGTGGCAACGAATTCCACAGATTTACCACCCTCTGACTAAAGTAATTTCTCCGCACCTCTGTTCTAAATGGACGCCCTTCAATCCTGAAGTCATGCCTTCTTGCCCTAGAATCCCCTTCCATGGAAATAACTTTGCCATATCTAATCTGTTCAGGCCTATTAACATTTGGAATGTTTCAATGAGATCCCCCCTCATTCTCCTGAACTCCAGGGAATACAGCCCAAGAGCTGCCAGACATTCCTCATACTGTAACTTGGAATCATTCTTGTGAATCTTCTCTGAACCGTCTTCAACGTCAGTATTATCCTTTTTAAAGTAAGGAGCCAAAACTGCATACGATACTCCAAGTGTGGTCTCATGAGTGCCTTATAGAGCCTCAACATCGCATCCCTGCTCTTATACTCTATACCTCTCAGAATGCTTCTGCACCACTGACTCAACCTGGAGGTTAATCTTTAGGATATCCTGCACAAGGACTCCCAAGTCCCTTTGCATCTCTGCATTTTGAATTCTCTCCCCATCTAAATAATACTCTCCCTGTTTATTTCTTTCACCAAAGTGCATGACCATACACTTTCCAACATTGTATTTCTTTTGCCCATTCCCCTAAACTATCTAAGTCTCCCTGCAGGCTCTCTGTTTCCTCAACACTACCTGCTCCTCCACTATCTTTATATCATCGGCAAATTTAGACACAAATCCATTAATCCCGTAGTCCAAATCATTGACATACATCATAAAAAGCAGTGGTCCCAACACCGACCCCTGTGGAACTCCACTGGTAACTGACAGCCGGCCAATATAGAATCCCATTATTCCCACTTTCTGTTTTCTGCCGATCAGCCAATGCCCCACCCGTGCTAGTAACTCCCCTGTAATTCCATGGGCTCTTATCAGGCTAACAGGTCTATAGTTTCCTTTCTGTTGCCTCCCACCCTTCTTAAATAGCAAAATAACATTTGCAATTTTCCAGTCATCCGGTACAATGGCAGGATCTATCGATTCTTGAAAGATCATTGTTAATGCCTCCACAATCTCTCCAGCTACTTCCTTCAGAACCCGAGGGTGCATTCCATCAGGTCCAGGAGATTTATCCACCCTCAGACCATTAGGCTTCCTGAGCACCTTCTCAGTCGTAATTTTCACTGCACGTACTTCACTTCCCTGACACTCTTGAGTGTCTGGTATACTGCAGATGTATACTGCACTGTGAAGACTGATGCAAAATACGCTTTCAGTTCCTCTGCCATCTCTGTGTCTCTCATTACAATATCTCCAGCGTCATTTTCTATTGGTCCTATATCTACCTTCAATTCTCTTTCAGCCTTTATATACTGAAAAAAGCTTTTAGTATCTCCTTTGATATTAGTTGCCAGCTTCCTTTCATAATTCATCTTTTCCTTCCTAATGACCTTCTTAGTTTCCTTTTGCAAGTTTTTAAAAGCTTCCCAATCCTTTCTCTTGCCGCTAGCTTTGTGTTGCTTGTATGCTCTCTTTTTTGCTTTTACTGTGGCTCTGACTTCACTTGTCAGCCACGGTAGTGCCCTTCTTCCCTTTGAAAATTTCTTCTTATTTGGAATATATTTGTCTTGCACTTCTCTCATTTTTCACAGAAACTCCAGCCATTGCTGCTCTGCTGTCTTTCCTGCTAGTGTCCCTTTCCAGTCAACTTTGGCCAGTTCCCCTCTCATGCCATTTCCTTTATTCCACTGAAATATCGACACATTGAATTTTAATTTCTCATTTTCAAATTTCAAAGTGAACTCAATCATATTGTGATCACTGTTCCCTAAGGGTTCCTTAACCTTGAGCTCTCTTATCACCTCTGGATCATTGCACAACACCCAATCCAGCACAGCTGATCCCCTAGTGGGCTCAACAACAAGCTATCCACCTCCAACTATTACCATCACTGTCCATTTCTACCAGTCAGACTGTTTTCCCGTACATCTCCTACCATCTCCATTTCTGTTCATCAGTCTAAGTGTTTTCCTGTATATCTCCCGCCATTTCCATCCCAGTCCATTAGTACTAGTGACAGTGTTTTCCCATCCATCTCCATCCTTATCCTCACATGGATGTTTAAAAGAGCAGTTCGGGAGGGTTTAAACTAATTTGGCAGGGGGATGGGAAACGGAGTGATAGGGCTGAGGAAAGGGAAAACAGAAATAAATCAAAGATAGTGTGCAACAGAGATGATAGAAAGGACAGGCAGGAGATGAGGCATAATCACAGCCAGTGGGTTGATTTACAATAGAAAGCAACAAATACCGGACTGAAAGTGTTATATTTGAATGCACGCAGCATAAGAATTAAAATCGACGAACTTGAAACTCAGCTACAGATTGGCAAGTATGACATTGTGGCCATCTCTGAAACTTGGCTAAAGGATGGCTGCCACTGGGAGCTGAATGTCCAAGGACATAACATCCTGCCTTCTCCCTGTATCCCTTCGTGCTCTGACCAGTCAAGAACCTATCAACCTCTGCCTTAAATATACATGAAGGCTTGGCCTCCACAGATGTCTGTGCCAAAGAATTCCACAGATTCACCACTCATCGCTAAAGAAATTCCTCCTCATCTCTATTCTAAAAGGATGCCCCTCTATTCTGAGGTTGTGACCTCTGGTCTTAGAATCTCCCACCAGAGAAACCATCCTCGCTACATCCACTCTATCGAGGCCTTTCACCATTCAATAGGTTTCAATGAGGTCACCCCTCACTCTTCTGAATTCTACTGAATACAAGTCCACAACCATCAAATGCTCTTCATATGACAAGTCATTCAATCCTGGTATCATTTTCCTGAACTTCCTTTGAACCCGCTGCAGTTTCAGTACATTCTTTCTAAGATAAGGGGCTCAAAACTGCTCACATTACTCCAAGTGAGGCCTCACCAGTACTTTATAAAGTTTCAAAATTACATTCTTGCTTTTATATTCTAGTCCTCTTGGAATGAGTGCAAACATTGCATTTGCCTTCCTCACCAAAGTCTCAAGCTACAAATTAAGCTTTAGGGAATCCTGCACAAGCACTCCCAAGTCCGTTTGTACCTCAGTTTTTTTTGTATTTTCTCTCCGTTTAGAAAATAATCAACCTTTTCATTTCTTTTGCCAAGGTGCATGACCACACACTTCCTGATACTATATTTCATCTGCCATTTCTTTGCCTACTCTCCTTATCCATCAAAATCCTTACGTAGCCTCACCACTTCCTCAAAACTTCTTGCCCCTCCACCTATTTTCATATCGTCTGCAAACTTTGCAACAAAGCCATCAATTCCATCATCCAAATCATTGACATATAATGTAAAAAAACTGGTCTCAACACATACTCCTGTGGAACACCACTAGTCACCAGCAGTCAGTCAGAAAAGACTCCCTTTATTCCCACTCTTTGCCACCTGCCAACCAACCACTGCTTTATTCATGCTAGAATATTTCCTGTAATACCATGGGCTCATAGCTTGTTAAGCAGCCTCTTGTGTGGCACCTTGTCAAAGGATTTCTGAAAATCCAAGAACACAACATCAACTAATTCTCCTTTGTCTATCCTGCTTGTTATTTCTTCAAAGATTTGTCAGGCAAGATCTTTCCTTGAGGAAACCATGCTGACTATGGCCTATTCTATCATGTGCATTCAAGTATCCTGAGATTTCATCCTTAATAATCAGCTCCACACCTTCCCAACTGCTGAGGTCAGATTTACTGGCCTATAGTTTCCTTTCATCTGCCGCTCTCCCTTCTTGAAGAGTGGAGTGACATTTGTAATCTTCCAGTCTTCCAGAACCATTCCAGAATCTAGCAGTTCTTGAAATACCATTATTAATGCCGCTACAATCTCTTCAGCCACCTCTTTCAGAATACTGTACACCATCCAGTCCAGGTGACTTATCCACCTTCAGACCTTTCAGTTTCCCAAGAACCTTCTCTTTAGTAATGTAACTTCACACTCTTCATGACCCCTGACACCTGGAACTTCCGCCGTACTGCTAGTGTCTTCCACAGTGAGGACTGATGCAAAGTACTTGTTCAGTTCATCCGCCATTTCTTTGTCCCCGAATTACGACCTCTCCAGCATCAGTTTCCAGTAGCCTCATATCCACTCATGTCTGCCTTTTACACTTTATGTATCTGAAGAAGCTTTTGGTATCCTCTTTAATATTATTGGATAGCGTACTTTCATTTCCATCTTTACCTTCTTATTAACTTTTTTAGTTGCTTTCTGTTGATTTTAAAAGCTTCCCAATCCTCGAACTTCCCACTAATTTTGCTCTATTATATGCGCTCTGTCTTGATTTTATGTTGGCTTTGACTTCTTTTGTTAATCACAGTTGTGTCATCTTTCCTTTAAAATACTTCTTCCTCTTTGGGATGTATCTGTTCTGTGCCTTCTGGTATGCTTTCAGGAATTCCAGCCATTGCTGCTCTGCCATCATCCCTGCCAGTGTTCTTTTCCAATCACTTCTGGCCATCTACTCTCTCATGCCTTTGTAATTCCCTTTACTTCACCGTAATACTGAAATATCTGACTTTAGCTTCTCCTTCTCAAATTTCAGGGTGAATTTGATCACATTATGATCACTGGCTCCTAAAGGTTCTTTTCCCTTAAGCTCTCTAATCAATTCTGGTTCATTGCACAACATCAAATCCAGAATAGCTGATCCCCCAGTGGGCACAACCACAAGCTGCTCCATCTCATAGGCACTCTAGAAATTCCTCCTCCTGGAATCTAGCAGCAACCTGATTTTCCCAACTTACCTACATATTGAAATCCCCCGTGACTATTGTAACATTACCCTTTTGGCATGCATTTTCTACATCCCATTGTAATTTGTAGGCCATATCCTTACTATTGTTTGGGGGTCTGTATACAACTCCCATCAGGTTTTTTTTACCCTTGCAGTTCCTTAGCTCTAATGACAATGATTCCACACCTTCCAACCGTACGTCAGCTCTTTCTAATGATTTGATTTCATTTTTTCCCAACAGAGCAATGCCGCTCCCTCTGTCTTCCTGCCTGTCCTTTCGATACAATGTGTATCCTTGGATAGAACACAGAAAACCTACAGCACAATACAGGCCCTTCGGCCCACAAAGTTGTGCCGAACATGTCCCTACCTTAGAAATTACTAGGCTTACCCATAGCCCTCTATTTTACTAAGCTCCATGTACCTATCTAAATGTCTCTTAAAAGACCCTATCGTATCCGCCTCCACCACCGTTGTCAGCAGTCCAGTCCACGCACTTACTACTCTCTGCATAAAAAACTTACCTCTGACATCTCCTCTGAACCTGCTCCCAAGCACCTTAAACCTGTGCCCTCTTGTGGCAGCCGTTTCAGCCCTGGGAAAAAGCCTCTGACTATACACACGATCAATGGCTCTCATCATCTTATACATCTCTAAGTTGTTGGAATCGATAGTTCGGGTTGAGATTATGGAATACTTGGAGACACATGACAAGATAGGCCAAAGCCGGCATGGTTTCCTGAAAGGAAAATCCAGCCTGACTAACCTAGTGCAATTTTTTTTGAGGAAATTACAAGCAGGGTAGACAAAGGTGAGGCAGTAGATGTGGTGTGCTTGGATTTTCAGAAGGCCTTTAACAAGGTGCCACAGATGAGGCTGCTTAGCAAGATAAGAGCCCATGGAATTACAGGTTTCCCCCGCCATCCGAAGGTAAAGCGTTCTTATGAAACAGTTTGTAAGCCGGAATGTCGTAAAGCGAAGAAGCAATTACCATTTATTTATATGGGAAAAACTTGTGAGTGTTCACAGACCCAGAAATAACCTATCAAATCATGCCAAAAAAACATAAAACCTAAAATAACAGTAACATGTAGTAAAAGCAGGAGTGATATGATGAATACACAGCCAAAATAAAGTAGAAATACTTTTGCACAATCATTGCCGCACTGTTCTCCGTAGCGAAAATCTCACGCAAGCGCCGTCGGCAAAAACACGGCACAAGCGCTCTGCAGTAACCTTTAAGCTATGAAGCTGCCAAATCATACCAGATAACATGTAAAAATGCACAGCCGATATAAAGTAGAAATAATGTATGTAGACTGTAGTATCACGTACAGAAATCCGGAAGACATCGAGCACACTGATGATGTGTGTTAGGCTGAGTCGTCGGAGGTTGGGATGGTGCAGTGACCCCCACCCTCCGGGCCACCGACCGATACCGATCCGCGAAGTGTGCAGGGGTACAGCGGTAGCCGGGACGCACCTAGCACATCTTTAAGAGAAAAGCCGAAATAAACATGCTAATTAATTAGGTAAACAACAGGAATTCTGTAGATGCTGGAAATTCAAGCAACACACATAAAAGTTGCTGGTGAATGCAGCAGGCCAGGCAGCATCTCTAGGAAGAGGTGCAGTCGACGTTTCAGGCCGAGACCCTTCGTCAGGACTAACTGAAGGAAGAGTTCCTTCAGTTAGTCCTGACGGAGGGTCTCGGCCTGAAACGTCGACTGCACCTCTTCCTAGAGATGCTGCCTGGCCTGCTGCGTTCACCAGCAACTTTAATTAATTAGGTGCCGCCCGGCACATAAATGTCGGCCCAGATCAGAGGTGATGCAATCGGCAATCGGCTTTAATCTGGGCCGACAATTACATGCCAAGCGGCACCTAATTAATTAGCTTGTTTATTTCGGCTTTTTTTCTTAAAGATGTGTTGGGTGCGTCCCGGCAACCGCTGCATTCTTCGTGGATCGGTATCTGTCCGCAGCCCAGGGGTTGGGGTGGTGGGACACTGGGGTGTCGTCTGTTTCCATCAGGACAGGCAGCTCATCTTCTCCTATGACTGCCTGCCTCGATGTCGAAGGTTGAGGTTCGTCGTCTGCTGTGTCTGATGTGGAAGGCTTGCTTGACTGCTTAGCCTCGCGCATTTTTAGATCATACAGTTCTTTATAAGGACTCAAACCATCTTGCAAATATCCCCTAAACCGACGTACCCTTTCAAAATTAATGTCGACCTTTATCATTGCAGCGAAAATCTCACACAGTTGCTTCACATTCAGTTCCTGGACGACTTCACTTTCGGTCCGTTCACTACTGCATTCGGTTTCGATTGTTATCCTTTCCTCTTCCAATTGCATCAGCTCTTCATCTATCAGTTCTTGGTCATGGGATGCCAAAACCTCTTCAACATCATCTTCGTCAACTTCCACAAGCCAAACTCATTTTGACCTTACTTCGTTCACCACCATCGAAATGCTTAATTATGTCTAGTTTTATGCTAAGTGTAACACCCTTACGAGCTCTTTCAGGTTTATCCGATACCTTAGAACTCATCTTGCAAACGACTGCTCACAGGCACGTGTTTAAGCAATGCTGGCGAGAATGCCGTTCCGAATCCGGGGAGAGCGGCTGCTCGGGGCGCGCGCTGCCTTTTTTTGTAACAGTGAAAACACCTTCTGTTAGTGAAAACAGGTAACTAATGTAGGTCTTTCATAACAGTAAGGTTTCATAGAGCAAACGTTCGAAAAGCGGGGGACACCTGTACAGGGAAGTTACTAGCATGGGTGGAGCATTAGCTGATTGGCAGAAAGCAGAGAGTGGGAATAAAGGGATCCTATTCTGGCTGGCTGCCGGTTACCAGTGGAGTTCCACAGGGGTCGGTGTTGGGACCGCTGCTTTTTACGATGTATGTCAATGATTTGGACTACAGTATTAATGGATTTGTGGCTAAATTTGCTGATGATACAAAGACAGGTGGCGGAGTGGGTAGTGTTAAGGAAACAGAGAACCTGCAGAGAGACTTAGGTAGTTTAGGGGAATGGGCAAAGAAGTGGCAAATGAAATACAATGTTGGAAAGTGTATGAACATGCTCTTTGGTGGAAGAAATTAACAGGTGGACTATTATTTAGATGGGGGGAGAATTCAAAATGCAGAGATGCAAAGGGACTTATGCAGGATATCCTAAAGGTTAACCTCCAGGCTGAGTCAGTGGTGAAGAAGGCAAATGCAATGTTGGCATTCATTTCTAGAGGAATAGAGTATAGGAGCAGGGATGTGATGTTGAGGCTCTATAAGGCACTCGTGAGACCACACTTGGAGTATTGTGTGCAGTTTTGGGCTCCTTATTGTGGATAGGATATACTGACATTGGAGCTGGAGCTCAGGAAAATGAGGGGGGAACTCATTGAAACATTCCAAATGTTAAAAGGCCTGAACAGATTAGATATTGTGAAGTTATATGGGGAGTCTAGGACAAGAGGGCATGACTTCAGAATTGAAGGACGTCCATTTAGAACAGAGATGCGGAGAAATTACTTTAGTCAGAGGGTGATAACTCTGTGGAATTTGTTGCACAGGTGGCTGTGGAGGACAAGTCAGTGGGTGTATTTAAGACAGAGATAGATAGGTTCTCGATTAGCCAGGGCAACAAACTGTATGGGGAGAAGGCAGGGGAGTGGGGATGACTGGAAGAGTTGAATCAGCCCACGATTGAATGGTGGAACAGACTCGTTGGGCTGAATGGCCTACTTCTGCTGTTATATTTCATGATCTCATGATCTTACCCATCTCAATAGTCAGGGTATTTTCCCATCCTTCTCCAACCAACTCCACTAACCAGAGTGTTTTCTCTGTCTCCTACCATTCCCATTGTTATCCATCTTCACCAATCAGCGTTTTTCCAACCCAACTCCTAACGTGTCTACCCTTGGCCATCTACACCAGTCAGAGTGTTTCCCCATCCACCTCCATCCCTATCCAGCTCCTCAAATAGAGTGTATCCCTGTCCATGTCTGACCATCACTATCACTGTCCATCTCCCCAGAAAGATTTCCAGTTTATCCTGTACCATCTCAATACATAACACCCATCAATATTTTCCCCCTTCTCCCATCATCTCCATCACTGTCCATCTCCACCAGTTTTTGCCCATATATCTCTGACAATCTCCACCCGACATTGTTTTCCTGTCCATCTCTAAGGGCAGATCATGTCTAACAAGCCTGATAGAGTTCTTTGAGGAGGTGACCAGGCATATAGATGAGGGTAGTGCAGTGGATGTGATCTACATGGATTTTAGTAAGGCATTTGACAAGGTTCCACACGGTAGGCTTATTCAGAAAGTCAGAAGGCGTGGGATCCAGGGAAGTTTGGCCAGGTGGATTCAGAATTGGCTTGCCTGCAAAAGGCAGAGGGTCGTGGTGGAGGGAGTACATTCAGATTGGAGGGTTGTGACTAGTGGTGTCCCACAAGGATCGGTTCTGGGACCTCTACTTTTTGTGATTTTTACAAAAAACCTGGATGTTGGGGTAGAAGGGTGGGTTGGCAAGTTTGCAGACGACACAAAGGTTGGTGGTGTTGTAGATAGTGTAGAGGATTGTCGAAGATTGCAGAGAGACATTGATATGTTGCAGAAGTTGGCTGAGAAGTGGCAGATGGAGTTCAGCCCGGAGAAGTGTGAGGTGGTACACTTTGGAAGGACAAACTCCAAGGCAGAGTACAAAGTAAATGGCAGGATACTTGGTAGTGTGGAGGAGCAGAGGAATCTGGGGGTACATGTCCACAGATCCCTGAAAGTTGCCTCACAGGTAGACAGGGTAGTTAAGAAAGCTTATGGGGTGTTAGCTTTCATAAGTCAAGGGATAGAGTTTAAGAGTCGCGAGGTAATGATGCAGCTCTATAAAACCCTGGTTAGGCCACACTTGGAGTACTGTGTCCAGTTCTGGTCACCTCACTATAGGAAGGATGTGGAAGCATTGGAAGGGGTACAGAGGAGATTTACCAGGATGTTGCCTGGTCTAGAGAGTATGCATTATGATCAGAGATTAAGGGAGCTAGGGCTTTACTCTTTGGAGAGAAGGAGGATGAGAGGAGACATGATAGAGGTGTACAAGATTTTAAGAGGAATAGATAGAGTGGATAGCCAGCGCCTCTTCCTCAGGGCACCGCCGCTCAATACAAGAGGACATGGCTTTAAGGTAAGGGGTGGGAAGTTCAAGGGGGATATTAGAGGAAGGTTTTTTACTCAGAGAGTGGTTGGTGCGTGGAATGCACTGCCTGAGTCAGTGGTGGAGGCAGATACACTAGTGAAATTTAAGAGACTACTAGACAGGTATATGGAGGAATTTAAGGTGGGGGCTTATATGGGAGGCAGGGTTTGAGGGCCGGCACAACATTGTGAAATGAAGGGCCTGTACTGTGCTGTACTATTCGATGTTCTATGTTCTATCTCCTACCATCCCCATCCCTGTCCATGTCCACCAATCAGTGTGTTTTCCCAGCCAACTCCATCCCTATCCATCTCACCAGAGTGTACCCCGTCCATCTCCCTGAGTGCATCCCTGACTTTCACCATTATTTTCACCAGTCAGACTATTTTCTTGTACATCTCCCACCATCACCATCCCTGTCCATCTCCACCCATCATTGATTTTCCCATTCTCCCACCATCTCTGTCACTCTCCATCTTCACCAGAGTGCTTTCCCATCAATTTCCGACTATCTCCATCCTGGTCCATCTCCACCCATCAGTGATTCCCCATCTCCCACCATCTCCATTCATCAGTGTTTTCCCCATCTCCCACCATCTCCATCCATCAGTGTTTCCATCTCTCACCATCTCCATCCATCAGTTTCCCCATCTCTCACCATCTCCATCCATCAGTGTTTCCATCTCTCACCATCTCCATCCATCAGTTTCCCCATCTCTCACCATCTCCATCCATCAGTGTTTCCCCCATCTCTCACCATCTCCATCCATCAGTGTTTCCCTGTCGCCCACCATCTCCTCCCATCTCCATCCATATACATCTCCTACCATCCCCAATTTTATCCACCTCCACTATTCAGAGTGTTTCCCCGTACATCTCACCAATTAGGGCATTTTCCCATCCATCTCAGCAGTCAGATGGATGGACTGTTCATCTCCTACCATCTCTATCCCTGCCCATCTCCACCAGTCAGAGTATTTTCCCAATCACCTACCATCTCCTTCCATGTCCACTTGCACCAGAGTGTTTCTCCTCCACCTTCGCCTATCTTCATCCCAGTCCATCTCCACTAATCAAAGTGTTTCCCCATACATATCCATCTCACTGGTTGTGCTGTTTTCCTGTCCATCTCTGACCATCTCCATCCATTTGTCTCCACCAGTCAGAGTGTTCCCCCTCCATTTTCAACTGTCTCCATCCCAGTCCATCTCCACTAATCAAAGTGTTTTCCTGTCCACCACAATCTGTCTATCTCACCAGTTATGGTGCTTTCCCATCCATCTCTGACTATCTCCATTGCTGTACATCTCCACCAGTTAGAGTTTCCCCTACATCTCTGACCTTCCCCATCCCTGTACATCTCTACCAGTTAGAGTTTCCCTTACATCTCTGACCATCCCCATCCCTGTATATCTCCACCAGTCAGAGTGTCTCCTTTATATCTCTGACCTTCCCCATCCCTGTACATCTCCACCAGTCAGAGTTTCCCTTACATCTCTGACCATCCCCATCCCTGTACATCTCCACCAGTCAGAGTGTTCCCTTTATATCTCTTACCTTCCCCATCCCTGTACATCTCCACCAGTCAGTGGAGAGAGCAGGAGGAAGAGGTGAGAGAGAGGGAAAGGGAGGAGAGAGAGAGAGAGAGAAGAAAGAAAGAGGAACGAGATAGGTGGTTGAAAGAGAGAGATGGAGGAGAGAGATGGAATGGGAAGGAGGGAGGAGGAGAGGAGGGGTGAGAGAGAGGGGGGAATGGGGAGAGAGAGATTTGAAGAGACTGAGGGGGGAGAGAGAATGGCGGAAGGGAGACGGGGGAATGGGAGAGAGGGCGAGAGGGATGGGAGAGAGAGAGAGGGGGGAGGGGACAAATGGGGAGGTGAGACAGAGGGGAAGGGGAGAGGGAAGGGGAGAGAGATGGGGATTGGAGAGAAAGAGAGTGGGAGGGGGGTGAGAGAGTGGGAGGGGGGTGAGAGAGTGGGAGGGGGGTGAGAGAGGGGGAGGGGAGAGAAAGGGATGGGGTAGGGGAGAGAGGGTGGGAGGGAGAAAGCGAGGGGGATGAGAGAGAGGGGACGGGAAATAGAGAGAGGGAGGGGAGAGAGCGAGCGAGGTGGAGGGGAGAGAGAGGGGACGGGGAGGGTGAAAGAGGGGGGAGGGGAGAGAGAGGGGGAGGGTAGAGAGAGGGGGAGGGGAGAGAGAGGGGAGAGATGGGACAGAGAGGGGAGGGGACAGAGGGGGAGGGGAGAGAGGGGGAGGGGAGAGAGGAGGAGGGGAGAGAGGAGGAGGGGAGAGAGGGGAGAGAGGGGAGAGAGGGGAGAGAGAGGGGAGAGAGAGAGGGGAGAGAGAGAGGGGAGAGAGAGAGGGGAGAGAGGGGGAGGGAAGAGAGGGGGGGAGGGAAGAGAGAGGGGTAGGGAAGAGAGAGGGGTAGGGGGGAGGGGGGAGAGGGGGAGGGGGAGGGGGAGGGGGAGGGGGGAGAGGGGGGGGAGGGGGAGGGGGAGGGGGAGGGGGGAGGGGGGAGGGAGAGAGAGGAGAGAGGGAGAGGGGAGAGAGGGGGAGGGAAGAGAGGGGGAGGGGGGAGGGGGAGAGAGAGAGGGGGGAGAGAGGGGGGAGGGGAGAGAGAGTGGGAGGATTGAAGAGAGAGATAAAGATAGACAGAAAGTACAGAGAGCTTCCAGCGATGCTTGTGTCAGCTATTACTGAGTATCACACACTTTACAACGGAGGGTCACTAAAGCCTTATCTGAAGTTATGAAATCTCCTCCATGTTTGTATAAAGATAAACAAATTAAAGCCACAGCTGGCCTTACTTGGGCCTTCCTCAATGGTGTCTTCAAGAATACTTTTCCGTTTGCCCTTCTTGCTGAGGGCAGAGTTGTTCAGATTCCGGAGGCTCAGAGAGGAACCATATGGACTTTTAGCAGAGCTGTGAACACTGGTCCGATCCCCGTCATATCCCTGAGGAAAATAAAAAGCATCAAACAACATAGAATGACGTTTCTTCCAAACCCATGGCGCCAGTAACCTACACTGTCCTGAGCCCCAGTGTTTGACACAGTCCGATATCAACGTCTTGATGTTATATACATAAGACATAGGAGCAGAATCAGGCCATTCAGCCCATCGAGTCTGCTCCGCCATTCCATCATGGCTAATCCCAGGTCCCACTCAACCCCATACACCTGCCTTTTCAACATATCCTTTGATCAACATCTGCCTCAAATATACCCACGGACTTGGCCTTCACTGCAGTCTGGGAGAGAGCAGGTCACAGATTTACGACTAAAACAATTCCTCCATCTTAAAAGTTGGCCCTCAATTTTGAGGCTGTGTCCTCTAGTTCTGGATACCCCCACCATAGGAAACATCCTTTCCACATCACCTTATCTAGTCCTTTGAACAACTGGTAGGCTTCAGTGAGATCCCCTTGCATTCTCCTAAATTCCAGTGAATTGAGGCCCAAAGCTGCCAAATGCTTCTCATATGTTAACCTCTTTATTCCCAGAATCATCCTCATAAACCTCTTCTGCACTCTCTCCAATGACAACACACTCTTTCTGAGATATGGGGTCCAAAACTGTTGACAAGTGTGGCCTGACTTGTGCCTTATAAAGGGTCAGCACTATCTCTTTGCTTTTATATTCTATTCCCCTTGAAATAAATGGAACATTACATTCCACAGAATTAACCTTCTGGGAGTCTTGCACAAAGGCTCCTAAGCCCCTCTACACCTCTGATGTTTGAACCTTCTCCCCCTTTAGATAATAGTCCACACTATTGTTCCTTTTACCAAAATGCAGTATCATACATTTCCCAACACTGTATTCCACTTTTTTGTCCATTCCTCCAATTTGTCCTAGTCCTGTTACAATTGCATTGCTTCCTCAGCTCTACCTAGCCTGCCACCTATTGTTCCTTTTACCATTCTCTTACATTAATTCATGACTTCAGTTTGTTCTTTCAGACTGTGAATAGTCAAAACTACCCAACATATCACTGCCACCAGCCCTATCCACCATCGCAGACATATATAAGTTAGTTAGAGCTGTTGGGAAGGGTTTAAACTAACTTGGCAGGGGGTGGGAACCGGACTGAAGGGGCTCAGGATAGGACAGATGGTAAAAAAATCAAAGATAGCGTGCAGTCAGACTGTCAGGAAGGGCAGGCAGATGATAGGACAAATTGCAGCCAGCAGGGTGAGTATCAGTGCATTAGGGACACAGAATCAAAAAGGGTAGCAAACACAGTACTCAAACTGTTATATCTCAATGCACGGTGTATAAGAAATAAGGTGGATGATCTTGTTGCACTTTTACAGATTGTCAGGTACGATGTTCTGGCCATCATTGAATCGTGGCTGAAGGATGGTTGTAGTTGGGAGCTGAATGTCCAAGGTTACACATTATATCTGAGGGACAGGAAGGTAGGCAGAGGGGGTGGTGTGGCTCTACTGGTAAAGAATGGCATCGAATCAGTGGAAAGATGTGACATAGGATCGGAAGATGTTGAATCCTTGTGGGTTGAGTTAAGAAACAGCCAGGGTAAAAGGACCCTGATGTCAGTTATATATAGGCCTCACAGTAGTAGTTGGGACATGAACCACAGATTACAACAGGAAATAGAAAAGGTGAGTCAAAAGGGCAATGTTATGATAGTCATGGGGGATTTCAACATGCAGGTCGATTGGGAAAATCAGGTTGGAAATGGATCTCAAGAGAGTGACTTTGTTGAATGCCTACGAGATGGCTTTTTAGAGCGGTTGTCATTGAGCCTACGAGGGGATCAACTATATTGGATTAAGTATATCAGGGGGTCAGTGTGGAAATGGTGGAGGATTACAAATACCTGGGGATACGAATTGACAATAAACTGGACTGGTCAAAGAACACTGAGGCTGTCTACAAGAAGGGTCAGAGCCGTCTCTATTTCCTGAGGAGAATGAGGTCCTTTAACATCTGTCGGACGATGCTGAGGATGTTCTATGAGTCTGTGGTGGCCAGTGCTATCATGTTTGCTGTTGTGTGCTGGGGCAGTAGGTTGAGGGTAGCAGACACCAACAGAATCAACAAACTCATTCGTAAGGCCAGTGATGTTGTGTAGATGGAACTGGACTCTCTGATGGTGGTGTCTGAAAAGAGGATGCTGTCTAAGTTGCATGCCATCTTGGACAATGTCTCCCATACACTACATAAAGTACTGGTTGGGCACAGGAGTACATTCAGCCAGAGCCTCATCCCACCGAGATGCAGCACAGAGCGTCATAGGAAGTCATTCCTGCCTGTGGCCATCAAACTTCACAACTCCTCACTTGGAGGGTCAGACACCCTGAGCCAATAGGCTGGTCCTGGACTTATTTCCTGGCATAATTTACATATTACTATTTAATTATTTATGGTGCAACTGTAACAAAAAACAATTTCCCCCAGGATCAATAAAGTATGACTATGACTATGACTCTTAAGTACAATGTAATGAACCAGAGGCAATTAGGGAGCTTAAGGTAAAAGAACACTTAGGAGACAGTGGTCACAATCTGGTTTAGTTCGCCGGAAATTTGACAGGGAGAAAGTGAAGTCTGATGTAGCAGTATTTCAGTGGAGTAAAGGAAATTACAGTGGTATGAGAGGGGAGTTGGCCCAAGTAAATTGGAAGGAGATGCTGGCAGGGATGTCAGCAAAGCATCAATGGCATGAGTTTCTCAGAAAAATGAGAAAGGTGCAGGACATATGTATTCCAAAAACAAAGAAATACTCAAATGGCAAAATAGTACTGAACAACCATGGCTGACAAGGGAAATTATTCAAGAAAGAAGGCATACATCAAAGCAAAAACTGGTGGGAAGATTCAGGATTGGGAAGCTTTTAAAACCCTACAGAGAGCAACTAAAAGAATCATTCAAAGGGAAAAGATGGAATATGAAAGCAAGTTCACAAGCAATATCAAAGTGGATAGTAAAAGATTGTTCAAGTATGTAAAAAATAAAAGAGAGATGAGAATGGATATAGGACTGCTAGAAAATGAGGCCAGAGAAGAGAAGATGCGGATGAATTAAGCTAGTATTTTGTATCGGTCACTGTGGAAAACACTGGTATTGTGTCATATATTGAAGGATGTGAGAGAAGAGAAGTGAGTGCAATTACTAGTACAAGGGAGAAAATGCTCAAAAAGTTGAAAGAAGGGTATTTAAGTCACACAGATTAGATGAACTGCACCCAAGGGTTCTGAAAGAGGCAGCAGTAGAGATTGTGGAGGCATTGGTAATCATCTTTCAAAAATCACTGGTCTCTGGTATGGTGCCAGAGGACTGGAAAATTGCAAATGTCACTCCTCTCTTTCAGAAATTATAGACTAATTAGCCTGAGTTTAGTAGGTGGGAAAATGTCAGAGTCAACTGTTAATAGTGAAGTTATGGAGTACGTGGTGACACAGGATAAGTTAGGACAAAGTTAGCACGGTTTCCTTCAGGGAAAATCTTGCATGACGAACCTTTTGGAATCCTTAGAGAAGATTATACCTGGGATAGACAAAGGGGATGCAGTCTATGTTGTATACTTGGACTTTCAGAAGGCTTTTGACAAGGTGCCACACGTGAGGCTGCTTAACAAGATAAGAGCCCATGGTACTACTGGAAAGTTACTAACATGGTTAGAACATTGACTGATTGGTAGGAGACAGCGAGTGGGAATAAAAGGATCCTTTCCTGGTTGGTTGCCAGTGACTAGTGGTGTTTCACAGGGGTCGGTGGTGGGACCACTTCTGTTTATGCTGTATATAAATGATTTAGATGGTGGAATAGATGGCCTTGTTACCAAGTTTGCAGATGATACGAAGATTGGTAGAGGGGCAGGTAGTGTTGAGGAAACAGGTAGGATACAGAAGGACTTAGACAGATAAGGAGAATGGGCAAGAGAGTGGTAAATGAAATGCAACGTTGGAAAATGCATGGTCATGCACTTTGGTAGTAGAAATAAATGTGCGGACTATTTTCTAAACGGGGAGAAAATCCAAAAATCTGAGATGTAAAGGAACTTGGGAGTCCTTGTGCAGAACACCTCAAAAGTTAACTTGCAGGTTGAGTTGGTGGTGAGGAAGGCAAATGCCATGTTAGCATTCATTTCAAGAGGTCTAGAATACAAGAGCAGGGATGTGATGCTGAGGCTTTCTACGGCACTGGTGAGGCCTCACCTTGAGTATTGTGAACAGTTTTGGGTTCCTCATCTTAGAAAAGATGTGCTGGCATTGGAGAGGATTCAGAGTTGGTTCACCAGGATGATTCTGGGAATGAAGGAGTCATACGAGGAACGTCTGATAGTTCTGGGTCGGTGCTCACTGGAACTTAGAAGAAGGAGGGGGGATCCCATTGATATCTTTCAAATGTTGAAAGGCTTAGGCAGAGTAGATGTGGAAAGGATGTTTCCAGTGGTGGAGGAGTCTAGGACAGGAGGGCACAGCCTCAGGATGGAGGGGTGTCCATTTAGAACAGAGATGTGGAGAAATTTCTTCAGCCAGAGGGTGGTGAATTTGTGGAATTTATTACCACAGGCAGCTGTGAAGGCCAGGTCGCTGGGTGTATTTAAAGCAGAGATTGATAGGTTCTTGATTGGACACGGCATCAAAGATTCCGGGGTGGAGGCTGGGGAGTGGGGCTGAGGAGGGGAAAAAATGATCAACCATGATTAAGTTGATGAGCAGACTCGATGGGCCAAATGGCCTAATTCTGCTCCTATGCCTTATGGTCCTATATACAGAAACATGCTGGAAAAGGGCCAGTAACATCATGAAGGATCCCACACACCCTGCGCATGGATTTTTTGTCCCACTCCCATCCAGGAGAAGGCTGGGTAGCATCCACACCAGAGCCAACAGACTCAAAAGGAGTTATTATCCCTAAGCAGTAAGGCTGATTATGTTACAGTGTGCAGAGCATGTTTTTTTTTACACATCGAGTACCTTGGCGTACAATATCCTTTCAATGCTCTTGTCCTCCTTGGTCTTTGAAAGCCAGCGCTCACACAGGAACAGGTAGTTCTCCTCTAGGTCCATATCAACCACTTCCACCTTCTCCAGAAACCAATCAGGGCTCGCCATGCTGTTGTCATGGCGAATCCTGATCTTGTATATTTGGCCAAGGTCTACGGCTTCCAAGGTGAAGGTATCAACCTGTTAGTACAAGGTAATAAGCATCAGAACGAAAATCTGCAGATGCTGGAAATCAGAAAAGACTGGACGCACTCAGCAGGTCAGGAGCAACTGTAAGTACTAATTTGGTAGGGGATCTGAACTGGAGTGATAAGGCTGAGGACAGGGCAGTTGGTATACAAGCAGACATAGTGTGTAGAGAGACTGTGAGGAAGGACAGGCAGATGATAGGGGAAAATTGCAGTCAGTGGGATGAGCTGAAGTGTAATGGAGGGGCAAAACTGAAAAGAGTGATAGATACAGTTGCAGCATGGATTCAGCAAAAGCAGGTCCCATTTAACAAATGTACTGGAGTTCTTGAGGATATAAGGAGCCCAGTGGATGGAGAGGAACGGATGGACGTTATTTACTTGGATTTCCAGAAGGCGTTTGATAAGGTGCCACATAAAAGACTTATCCATAAGATAAGGATGCATAGAGTTTGGGGTGATGTATTAGCATGGATAGAGGATTGGCTAACGAATAAAAAGCAGATAGTTGGGATACATGGTTGTTACTCTGACTGGCAATTGGTGGTGAGTGGTATGAACATAGAATAGTACAGCACATTACAGGCCCTTCGGCCCACAATGTTGTGCCAACCCTCAAACCCTGCCTCCCATATAACCCCCCCCCCCACCTTAAATTCCTCCATATACCTGTCTTGTAGTCTCTTAAACCCTTAAACTGTGTGCCGCAGGGGTTGGTGCTGGTCCCACAACCATTCACAATATATATTAACAATCTGGAAGAGGGGACTGAGTATAGTGTATCTAAGCTTGCTGATGATGCTAAACTGAGTGGAAAACCAAATTGTGCAGAAGATATGGAAAATCTGCAGAGAGATATAGATAGGTTAAGTGAGTGGGCAAGGGTCTGGCAGATGGAGTACAATGTTGGTAAATGTGTGGTCATCCTTTGGAGGGAAAAATGAGAGAGCAGATTATTATTTAAGTGGTAAAAGATTGCAGCATGCTGCTGTGCTGAGAGACTCGGTAATGAGTGCTTGTGCATGAATCACAAAAGGTTGGTTTGCAGGTGCAGCAGGCTATCAAGAAGGCAAATGGAATGCTGGCTTTCGTTGCTAGAGGGATTGAATTTAAGAGCAGTGAGGTTATGCTGCAACTGTACAGGGTACTGGTGAGGCCATACCTGGAGTACTGTGTGCAGTTCTGGTCTCTTTACTTGAGGAAAGATATACTGGCTTTGGAGGCAGTGCAGAGGAGGTTCACCAGGTTGATTCCAGAGATGAAGGGGTTAGACGATGAGGAGAGATTGAATTGCCTGGGGCTGTACTCGCTGGAGTTCAGATTGAGAGGAGATCTCACAGAAACACATACAATTCTGAAAGGGGTGGATCAGATTGAGGCAAGAAATTTGTTTCCGTTGGTAGGTGAGACTAGAACTGCGGTACATAGCAAGATTCGAGGAAGTAAATTTACGACGGAGATGAGGAGAAACTGCTTTTCCCAGAGAGTGGTGAATCTGTGGAATTTGCTGCCCAATAAAACAGTGGCGGCTACCTTAGTAAATATATTTAAGACAAGGTTGGATAGATTTTTGCATAGTGGGGGAATTAAGGGTTATGGGAAAAGGCAGGTAGGTGGAGATGAGTCCATGGCCAGATCAGCCATGATCTTATTGAATGACGGGGCAGGCTCGACGGGCCAGATGGCCGACTCCTGCTCCTATTTCTTATCTTCTTAATTTCTTATACAGGACTTGAAGTTGTATTTGAATGCACACAGTATACAGTATAAGGCAGATGAACTTGTGGTATAGTTACATGGTTGGCCTGTATGATGCTGAAGGCATCTCTGAACTGTGGCTGAAAAAAAGAGTTGGATAAGTCACCGGGACCAGATGGGATGTACCCCAAGCTACTGTGGGAGGCGAGGGAGGAGATTGCTGAGCCTCTGGCAATGATCTTTGCATCATCAATGGGGACGGGAGAGGTTCTGGAGGATTGGAGGGTTGCGGATGTTGTTCCATTATTCACGAAAGGGAGTAGAGATAGCTGCGTAGGTTGACTCTGTGGTTAAGAAGGCATACGGTGTATTGGCCTTCATCAACCGTGGGATTGAGTTTAAGAGCCAAGAGGTAATGTTACAGCTATATAGGACCCTGGTCAGACCCCACTTGGAGTACTGTGCTCAGTTCTGGTCACCTCACTACAGGAAGGATGTGGAAACCATAGAAATGGTGCAGAGGAGATTTACAAGGATGTTGCCTGGATTGGGGAGCATGCCTTATGAAAATAGGTTGAGTGAACTTGGCCTTTTCTCCTTGGAGCGACGGAGGATGAGAGGTGACCTGATAGATGTGTACAAGATGATGAGAGGCGTTGATCGTGTGGATAGTCAGAGGCTTTTTCCCAGGACTGAAATGGTTAACACAAGAGGACCCAGTTTTAAGTTGCTTGGAAGTAGGTACAGAGGAGATGTCAGGGGTAAGTTTTTTACTCAGAGAGTGGTGAGTGCATGGAATGGGCTACCGGCGATAGTGGTGGAGGCGGATACGAGAGAGTCTTTTAAGAGACTCCTGGACAGGTACAAGAAGCTTTGAGAAATAGAGGGCTATGGGTGACCCTAGGTAGTTTCTAAAGTAAGTACATCTTTGGCACAGCAGTGTGGGCCGAAGGGCCTGTATATTGTGCTCTAGGTTTTCTATGTTTCTATTTAAGATTATAACTGTGGAGCTGCTCATTGTATTGAAAGGCCAGGCAGGAAGCCAGGGCGTGGCTCGGTTGATAAAAAAAAATGAAATCAAATCCTTAGAAAGAGGTGACATAGGATCGGATGATGCAAAATCCTTGTGGGCAGAGTTAAGAAAACTGCAAGGGTAAAAGGACCCTGATGGGAGTTATACAGCCCCCACCCTCCAAGAGTAGCCAGAATGTGCAGTACACATCACAATGGGGAACAGAAGAGTCATGTACAATCATCATGGGGGATTTCAAAATGCAGGTGGATTGGGATAATTAATTGGTGCTGGATCCCAAGAGGGGGAATTTGTAGAATGCCTGCAAGATGTCTTTTCAGAGAAGAGGAAATTTTATAGGAAAGGAAATACTGTTTTGGGTGATGTGTAATGAAGTAAATTTGAGCTTAAAGAAAGGAACCCTGAGGAGAAAGTGGCCATAATACGATAGTATTCACTCTGCAGTTTCAGGAGAAGCTAAAAACAGATCAATCAGGATTACAGTAAAAGGCATTACAGAGATAAAAGAGAGTGGCTGGCCAAAGTTGTTGGAAGAGAACACCTCCGGGGATGATGGCATAAAAGCAATGGATGGAGTTTCTGGGAGCAATTTGGAAGGTGCAGTGAAGATACATACCAAAGATTAGGAAGTATTCTACAGGCAAAATGATGTAACCATGGCTGACAAGGGAAGCCAAGGCCAATATGAAAGCACGTGGCCAAAAATTAGTGGGAAGTTAAAAGATTTGGAAGCTTTTAAAAACAAACAGAAGGCACCTTAAAAAGTCGTAAAGAGGGAAAAAAAAAAGGCACATAAAGGTATGCCAGCCAATAATATCAAAGTAGTTACCAAAGTTTTTTTCAAATACATAAAGAGTAAAAGCGAGGCGAGAGTGGATATCGTACCACTGGAGAGTGACTCTGGAGAGGCCGTAATGGGTGAGAAGGAAATAGCATCATGGCGTATTTTGCATCACTCCTCACTGTGAAAGACACCAGCAGTATGCTGGAAGTTCAAGAAATTAGGGGGAAGATGTGTGTTGTTGCAATTACAATCCTGTCGATTGTTACAGATGAGGTTTCGGGATATTTGGAGGCACATGATAATATAGACAGGTGTTAGTATGGGAAAATCTTGCCTGACCAATTTATTGGAATTCTTAGAGGAAATAACCGGCAAGATGGACAAAGGAGAATGTATAGGATTCCCTAAAGGTTAACTTGTAGGTTGAGTCTTTGGTAAAGAAGGCAAATGCAGTGTTAGCATTCAATTTGCGAGGTCTAGAATATAAGAGCAGCGATGTGATGCTGAGGCTTTATAAGACACTGGTCAGGCCAATGAAAAATGTCCTGGCATTGGAGAGGGAACAGAGGAGGTTCATGAAAATGATTCAGGGAATGAAAGGGCTTGATAATTCTGAGCCTGTACTTCCTGCAGTTTAGAAGAAACAGGGGCGAATTTTATTGAAAGGTCTATTCAGAAAATACAGTGGGAAATATATCCCTCCCATCCAAAGCTGCACACTGACCTGGTTTCGTTCAAACTTATTGGAGTGCGAGTCAGATTTACTGAGCTTCCGTTCTCCGGTGTCACCCAGGTCTCCGTAAATGGTGATGAAGACATTGGCATCCGTCCCCGCTCTGTAGATGTCACCCGTGTAGACAGAAATCTTATATTTGTGAGCTTCAATCAAACAGACATCATTGAAGGATATATTAATGAAATTTAAATGTTAAACATAATCCAAAGAAAAGTTTCAAATGAAACGAGAGCTCCCAGTGTGGCCTCCTCTACACTGGTGAGATCCGTCGCAAATTGTGGGACCACTTTTTTGAACACCTGTGCTCCATCTGCAAAAAGCTGAAATTCTCAGTGGTCAACCATTTTAATTCTAATCCCCACTCCCCTTCCAGCATTGGTCTATGGCCTGCTTTTCTGCCACGATAAGGCCACTCTCTGATTGGAAGAGCAACACCTCATATTCCATCTAGGAGCATCCAATCTGATGGCATGAACATCAATTTTTCCTTTCCCCTTCCCTCTTCTTCTATTCTGCATTCTGGCCTCTTACCTCTTCACCTCACCTGCCTATCATCTCCCCCTGGTGTCCCTCCTCCTTCTCTTTCTCCTACGGTCCACCCTCCTCTCCTATCAGATTCTTTCTTCTCTATCCTTTTGCCTTTCCCCATCACCTCCCCTGGTACCTCTCCTCCTCCTCTTTCACCCATGGTCCACTCTCCTCTCCTATCAGATTCTTTCCTCTCTAGCCCTTCCCCACCCACCTGGCTTCACCCAATATCCTCCAGTTTTCCTTCCCCTCCTCCTGCGCCTCCTTATTCTGGCATCTGCCCCCTTCCTTTCCAGTCCTGATGAAGGGTCTCAGCCTGAAACGTCCATTGTCTATTCCTCACCATGGAGCATCTGCAGAATGTCCTCTGTACAGAAAAGGAGGGATGGGTTTGAGGCCCTCTGAGGTTTGGGGTTGATCGTGGATATTGCTGTAGCTGTCTCAGTGATATGCAGGCCAGGGCAGTACAATATGGCGAGTAAGCAGGCTCCTCCCTCGACATGCAGCTGCTGAATCCAAAGAAGGCCGATGCAGTTTGGCACCAACAGCGCTGCGGGATTGCAGGTCAGCATTGAACTCAGTGGAGGACTGCCTCAGGGACCAGCTCCCTAAACCTCAGGACTTACTCCTGAAGCCTTTCCCATCAGTGGGTATAGCCGCAAGGCAGTGCAGGTTTGAGATCAGAGTTTTCCTTCACGTAGGTGAGCTGCCAACCACGGCTGGTGAGCCCCATCTGCCCGAAGCGACTGGTTTAAGGAGACAGTAACCTGCCTTTGTCCGTTCTCCTGTCAGTAGAAACGTTCAGTCGGGCTCAGTAGCTAAGCCACATGTGAAAGCCGGGAGTTGGACCTGGTGGTCAGAGAAGCACACCAGTGGGAGCATTTGAAAGGTAGTGGGAGCTTATCCCCACCCCACCCCCGAGTATAACAACTTTAAGGAACTCTGGGGCATTTCATTCTGATTTGAATAAATAAGAATCAGCATGGTTCTAGACTGCTTTGAAAGAATCGCTGGGTTGACATTAGCTTCTTCAGGAATTCCTCACTTGGAGGTACAGGTTAACTGGTACTCAGCTCCCCTCCCCATACCTCAGAAGATGGTCCTTAACCTTTGTGTTTCAATACTCCCATATACCCAGTGAGGGGTACAGAGAGGGTAAACGGAAGCAAGCTTTTTTCACTGAGCTTGGTTGAAACCAGAACTAGAGATCAGCTAAAGGCTAAAGGTGAAATATTTAAGGGGAACCTGAGGGGGAACTTCTTCACTCAGAGTGTGGCGGGCGTGTGGAACGAGCTGCAGGAGGAAGTGGTAGATCTGAGTTTGAGCACAACATGAACAGAAATTTGGATAGCTACGTGGATGGAGGGTTATGGGCAGCTATGGTCTGGGTGCAGGTCAATGGGATGAGAGTCACAGAAGTACAGCAGGCTCGTCAGCCCATCTAATCCATGCCCAAACCCTTTAAACTGCCTAGTCCCATGGACGTGCACTGGGACCCTATCCCTCCATACCCCTACCATCCATGTACCCATCCAAACTTCTTTTGAAAGCTGAAACTGAGTTCACAGGTACCACTCGTGCTGGCAGCTCATTTCACGTTCTCTCAATCCTCTGAGTGAAAAGGTTTCCCCTCATGTTCTCCATAAACCTCACCTTTCACCTTAACCCATGACCTCTGGTTGTAGTCCCACCCAACCTAAGTGGAAAAACCCTGCTTGCATTTACCCTATCTATACCCCTCATAATTCTGTATACCTCTATCAAATCTCCTCTCTATCTTCTACATTCTAAGGAATAAAGTTCCAACCTATTCAAGCTTTCAAATACTCCGGATCCAAAAATATCCTTGTAAATTTTCCCTAAACGCTTACGACTTTTTTTTTACATGTTTATATGTTTCCAGTTTGGTCGTCAGCCACTCCAACACGGTTTTCGGTTGGGCGCCGGACGCTCGGCTGGGGGCCGTAGTTGAGTGGTTGGCGACTTGGTCCGGTGAGGACACCCAGCAGGACTAAAAAAAAGACAAGACCTGACAAAGGGTGGATGAGCTCCTTGTGAGCCAACGGCCATCTTCCGTGGAAGAGATTAAAGCCTCACCACGTATCTACGAATCATATGCTATGCACCTTGTTAGAAGAGACATGATGAACTTGGACGCTGCACCGTGTGCCTGGACCTGCCCAAGGCCTCCGCCTAAGGAAGGGCCGATGCCAAGGCGGCCATCGAGAACAAACTGGAGGAGAGGCTGTACTCGGTGCTATCGCAAGATTGAAGAAGATGGAGGTGCATTGCCGCCAAGCCCCGATTCGGGACGGCACCCACTGACTGACTGACTGACATGTTTCCAAAACTGCACACAATATTCCAAATAAGGCCTCACCAACACCTTGTACACCATGAAGGCCAATGTGCCAGAAGCTTTCTTCACAACCCTATCTCCCTGTGACAAATAACTAGGTTGAATAACAGTTGAGCATAGACCAGATGGAACAAAGAGCCTGTTTCTGTGACTCTTTGACTCTAAGACTTTAAGTTGAGAATCTTTGATGCCATGTTCTTAACTCTGTGAAGCACTGTTTAAGACTATAAGACCATAAGACCATCAGACATAGGAGCAGAATTAGGCCACTTGGACCATCAAGTCTGCTCCGCCATTTCATCATGGCTGATCCAATTTTCCTCTCAGCCCCAATCTCCTGCCTTCTCCTGTATCTCTTCATACCCTGACCAATTAAGAATCTATCATCTCTGCCTTAAATATACATAAAGACTTGGTCTCCACAGATGTCTGTAGCAAAGAATTCTACAGATTCACCACCTTTGGTTAAAGAAATTCCTCCTCACCTCTGTTCTAAAAGGACACCCCTCTATTCTGAGGCGATGTCCTCTGGTCTTAGACTTTCCCACCATAGGAAAGATCCTCTCCACATCCATTCTCTCAAGACATTTCACCATTTGATAGATTTCAATTAGGTCACCCCTCATTCTTATGAACTCTAGTGATTACAGAGCAATCAATTGCCCTTCATATGACAAGCTGTTCAATCCTGGAATCATTTTCCTGAACCTTCTTTGAACCCTCTCCAGTGTCAGCACATCCCTTCTAGGATAAGTGACCCAAAACTCCTCGTAATACTCCAGTGAGGCCTCACCAGTGCTTTATGAAGCCTCCATATTACACCCTTGCTTTTCAATTCTAGTCCTCTTGAAGTGAACGCTAACATCACATTTCCCTTCCTCACCAAAGATTCAACCTGCAAATGAACCTTCATGGAATCCTACGCAAGGACTCCCAAATCCCTTTGTGCTTCAGATTGTTGTATTTTCTGCCATTTAGAAAATAGTTAACTGTTTCGTTTCTTCTACCAAAGTGCATGGCCATACTCTTCCCAACACCGTATTACATCTGCTGTTTCTTTGCCCATTCTCCTAATCTGTGATTCTCATAATCTAAGTGCTTATGTAGCTTCTCTACTTCCTCAAAACTGCTTGCCCTTCCAACTATCTTCATATCCCTCCACCGATCATATCTTCAGAACTTTGCAACAAAGCCATCAATTCCATCATCCAAATCATTGACATATAATGTAAACAGTATCAGTCCCAACACAGAGTAGTGAAGAAAAGACATCTTCATTGGGCTGATGGCCCAGTCAGTGGCAGGAGCAGGCCACATTGCCGAGATTTCTCACAGGTCGGCGATGCTTGTTTAACAGTACAGAAAGGACAAGTGGGGGAGCCGTTGTTGGGAGTAGGCCAGTGGTGAAAGTCGCAGTGTCAGGCTCTAGCTCAAAGGAGGCTTCGGCTTGAAAGAGGTGTTGGGTCTGGATAAGCTTCTGTTAAGGTACCCTTGTTTTTCCTCTTACTGCACCTAATGTAGTAAGTGACTGTGGTGCGTTCTTCATGCTGGATGGTGGTGTCCTGGGAGACCCAGAGTCTCCTGAGGAACTACATCTGCGTGAAGTGCATTCAGCTGCAGCTTCTTGAAGGCCGTGTTAGGGAACTGGAGGAGCAGCTGGATGACCTACAGGAGAGTGAGGTGGTAATTCATCAGAGTTACAGGGAAGTAGTCACCCCGAAGTTGCAGGAGGCGAGCAGCTGGGTGACCGTCAGGAGAAATGGAAAGGTGAATTGGCAGCGCAGAGCACGGTTGTGGCCATTTCCCTCAATAATAAATATACCATTTTGGATACTGTTGTGAGGGATGCCCTCCCTGGGGAGTGCCACAGAGACCGGGTTACTGGCACTGAGCATGGGTCTGTGGTGCAGGAGAGAAAGAAGGAGAAGAGGGGTGCAGTAGTGATAGGGGACTCAATAGTGAGGGGAGCAGACAGGAGATTCTGTGGATGTGAACGGGACACATGGATGGTATGTTGCCTCCCAGGTACCAGGGTCAGGGGCGTCTCAGATCACATCCACAACACTTTGGAAAGGGAGGGGGAGCAGCCAGATGTCATGGTACATATTGATACCAATGACATGGGAAGGAAAAGCAAAGGGGTCCTGAAAAGAGAATTTCGAGAGCTAGGTAGAAAGCTGAGAAGCAGGACCTCCTGGGTAGTAATTTCTGGATTGTTGCCTGTGCCGTGCACCAGTGAAGGCAGAAACAGGATAATTTGGTAAATTAATGCGTAACTGAGAAGCTGGTGCAAGGAGCAGGGCTTCAGGTTCTTGGATCATTGGGTTCTCTTCTGGGGGAGGTATGACCTGTACAAATGGGACGGGTTGCATCTGAACCCGAGGGGAACAAATATTCTCATGGGCAGGTTTGTTCGAGCTGTTGTTGAGGGTTTAAATTAATTTAGCAGGGGGTGGGAACTGGAGTGAAGGGACTTAGGATAGGACAGATGGTAAAAAAAAGCAATGATAGCATGCAGTCAGACTGTCAGGAAGGGCAGGCAGCAGGGTGAGCACCAGTGCATTAGGGATGCAGAATCAAACAGGGTAGCAAATACAACAAATGAGCGAAATACATGTTAGTAGGGAAGTGGTGTTAGGTAAATTGAAGGGATTGAAGGCAGATAAATCCTCAGGGCCAGATGGTCTGCATCCTAGAGTGCTTAAGGAAGTAGCCCAAGAAATAGTGGATGCATTAGTGATAATTTTTCACAACTCGTTAGATTCTGGACTAGTTCCTGAGGATTGCAGGGTGGCTAATGTAACTCCACTTTTTAAAAAAGGAGGGAGAGAGAAACCGGGGAATTATAGACCGGTTAGCCTAATGTCAGTGGTGGGGAAACTGCTGGAGTCAGTTATCAGGGATGTGATAACAGCACATTTGGAAAGCGGTGAAATGAACAGACAAAGTCAGCATGGATTTGTGAAAGGAAAATCATGTCTGACGAATCTCATAGAATTTTTTGAGGATGTAACTAGTAGAGTGGATAGGGGAGAACCAGTGGATGTGGTATATTTGGATTTTCAAAAGGCTTTTGACAAGGTCCCACACAGGAGATTAGTGTGCAAACTTAAAGCACACGGTATTGGGGTAAGGTATTGGTGTGGGTGGAGAATTGGTTAGCAGACAGGAAGCAAAGAGTGGGAATAAACGGGACCTTTTCAGAATGGCAGGCAGTGACTAGTGGGGTACCGCAAGGCTCAGTGCTGGGACCCCAGTTGTTTACAATATATATTAATGACTTGGATGAGGGAATTAAATGCAGCATCTCCAAGTTTGCGGATGACACGAAGCTGGGTGGCAGTGTTAGCTGTGAGGAGGATGCTAAGAGGATGCAGGGTGACTTGGATAGGTTGGGTGAGTGGGCAAGTTCATGGCAGGTGCAATTTAATGTGGATAAATGTGAAGTTATCCACTTTGGTGGCAAAAATAGGAAAACAGATTATTATCTGAATGGTGGCCGATTAAGAAAAGGGGAGGTGCAACGAGACCTGGGTGTCATTATACACCAGTCATTGAAAGTGGGCATGCAGGTACAGCAGGCGGTGAAAAAGGCGAATGGTATGCTGGCATTTATAGCGAGAGGATTCGAGTACAGGAGCAGAGAGGTACTACTGCAGTTGTACAAGGCCTTGGTGAGACCACACCTGGAGTATTGTGTGCAGTTTTGGTCCCCTAATCTGAGGAAAGACATCCTTGCCATAGAGGGAGTACAAAGAAGGTTCACCAGATTGATTCCTGGGATGGCAGGACTTTCATATGAAGAAAGACTGGATGAACTGGGCTTGTACTCGTTGGAATTTAGAAGATTGAGGGGGGATCTGATTGAAACGTATAAGATCCTAAAGGGATTGGACAGGCTAGATGCAGGAAGATTATTCCCGATGTTGGGGAAGTCCAGAACGAGGGGCCACAGTTTGAGGATAGAGGGGAAGCCTTTTAGGACCGAGATTAGGAAAAACTTCTTCACACAGAGAGTGGTGAATCTGTGGAATTCTCTGCCACAGGAAACAGTTGAGGTCAGTTCATTGGCTATATTTAAGAGGGAGTTAGATATGGCCCTTGTGGCTACGGGGGTCAGGGGGTATGGAGGGAAGGCTGGGGCGGGGTTCTGAGTTGGATGATCAGCCATGATCATAATGAATGGCGGTGCAGGCTCGAAAGGCCGAATGGCCTACTCCTGCACCTATTTTCTATGTTTCTATGTTTCTAACACTCAAAGTGTTATATACAGGCCTCCCAACAGTAGCTGGGATGTGGACAACAGAGTACAATGGGAAATAGAAAAGGCGTGTCAAAAGGGCAATGTTATGATAGTCATGGGAGATTTCAACATGCAGGTCAATTGGGAAAATCAGCTTGGTCATAGACCTCAAGAGAGTGAGTTTGTTGAATGGCTTTTTAGAGCAGTTTGACATTGAGCCTACTAGGGCATCAGCTTTACTGGATTGGGTGTTATGTAATGAACTGGAGGTGATGAGAGAGCTTACAGTAAAAGGATCTTTCAGAACCAGTGATCACAGTATGATTGAGTTCAACTTGAAATTTGATACAGAGAAAGTAAAGACTAATGAAGCAGTATTTCAGTGGAGTAAGGGAAATGACAGTGGTATGAGAGAGGAGTTGGCCAAAATAAATTGGAAAGAACTGCTGGCAGGGATGACAGCCGAGCAGCAATGGCGTGAGATTCTGGGGAAAATGGGAAGGTGCAGGATAGATGTATTCTAAAAATGAAGAAATACTCAAATGGCAAAATAATAGTGGGAAGATGCAGGATTGGGAAGTTTTTAAAACCCTACAGAGAGCAACTAAAAGAATCATTCAGAGGGAAAAGATGGAATATGAAAGCAATTTCACAAACAATATCAAAGAGGATAGTAAAAACTTTTTCAAGTATGTAAAAAATAAAAGTGAGGTGATGGTGGATATAGAACTGCTAGAAAATGGGGCCAGAGAAATAATAATGGGGGAAAATAAAATAGCAGATGAACTAAATGAGTATTTCACATCAGTCTTCACTGTGGAAAACACTAGCAATGTGCCAGATGATTAAGGATGTGACGAAAGAGAAGTGGGTGCAGTTACTATTACAAGGGAGAAGGTGCTCAAAAAGCTGAAAGACCTAAGGGTACATAAGTCACACAGATTAGATGAACTGCACCCTAGGGTTCTGAAAGAGGTAGCGTAGAGATTGTGGAGGCATTGGTAATAATCTTCCAAAAAAATCATTGGACTCTGGCATGGTGCCAGAGGACTGGAAAATTGCAAATGTTACTCCACTCTTTAAGAATGGTGGAAGGCAGCAGAAAGGAAATTATAGACCAGTTAGCCTGACCTCAGTGGTTGGGAAGATGCTGGAATCAATTGCTAAGGATTGTGATGGAGTACTTGATGTCACAGGACAAGATAGGACAAAGGGAACATCTTGCATGATGAACCTTTTGGAATTCTTTGAGGAGATTATACCTGGGATAGACAAAGGGGATGCAGTCTATGTTGTGAGGAGGAGAAGATGGCGACACGATGGCAGCGTGCGCAGCCTCTCTGGTGATTGATATCTGTAATCTGTCAAGTAGGGTCCGTGCACAATTCTGATTTGATGGAGACGGACGTGAGAGTACGGAGGAACATCTGGAAAACTTCTGAAATGCCCGCTTCGCTGCCGCTGCTACTGTGTGGTAACCGGAATCGCTGGAGCTGAAGGCCCCGAATCCTCGGCTTTGTGTGTTTCAGCGGCTGGGGCGAGGTCGAAGGCGCTCAGCAGAGGATGGCGCTCAGGAGGCTGCATCGGAGGGGCTGGTCGGAGGCTCGAAGTTTTCGGACGGACGGACTTTGTGTCGGCTGTGGTCGGCTGCTTCCAAGGCATCGGCAAGTAGACGGTGCCTGGAGGTTTATGGCAGGGAGTTTCTCCCTTTTGCCGCCTGCTATCGGGGACTCGGGAGCCGATCGACTCGGGGACTTTGAGACTTTTTTTTGCCATGTCCATGGTCTGTTCTTCATCAAATTATGGTATTGCTTTGCACTGCTGTAACTATATGTTATAATTATGTGATTCTGTCAGTGTTAGTCTTTGGTTTGTCTTGTTTTCTGTGATAGCACTCCAGAGAAACATTGTATCATTTCTTAATGCACGTATGCATTTCTAAATGACAATAAAAGGGGACTGAGTGTTCTCATAATCAGAAAATATTTGAACTTTCAGAAGGCCTTTGACAAGATACCACATGTGGCTGCTTACCAAGTTGAGAGCCCATGGTATTACAGGAAATTTACTGACGTGGTTAGAGCTTTGGCTGATCGGTAGGAGGCAGTGAGTGGGAATAAAAGGATCCTTTTCTGGTTGGCTGCCAGTGACTAGTGGTGTTCCACAGGGGTCAGTAGTGGGACTGCTTATTTTATGCTGTATATAAATGATTTAGATGATGCAATAGATGGCTTTGTTACCAAGTTTGCAGATGATACGAAGATTAGTGGAGGGGCAGGTAGTGTTGAGGAAACATACAGACTGCAGAAGGATTTAGACAGATGAGGAGAATGGGCAAGAGAGTGGCAAGTGAAATATAATGTTGGAAAATGCATGGTCATGCACTTTGGTAGTAGAAGTAAATGTTCAAACTATTTTCTAAACGGGGAGAAAATCCAAAAATCTGAGATGCAAAGGGACTTGGGAACCCTTGTGCAGAACACCCTGAAGGTTAACTTGCAGGTTGAGTCAGTGGTGAGGAAGGCAAATGCCTTGTTACGAGGTCTAGAATACAAGAGCGGGGATGTGATGCTGAGGCAATGGTGGGGCCTCACCTTGAGTATTGTGAACAGTTTTGGGCCCCTCATCTTAGAAAAGATGTGCTGGCATTGGAGAGGGTCCAGAGGAAGTTCACAAGGATGATTTCAGGAATGAATGGGTTGTCATACGAGGAACTTTTGATGGCCCTGGGTCTATTGTCAGGACGCTGGAGCAGGGATCCAATCGCAGACCCAGTACTGTGCACACGGTGATATTTATTGAGTAACAAATCCCGAGGTGCAAACGAAGTCAATGTCAAAGTTCAGGCAGAGATCAAAACATCCAGAGAAATCCAAAAACCAGAATCGGGAAACAGGCAGAGTCGATGTTCAGACGGACAGAGTTCAGATACAAATGCTGGAAAGGCTCAGGAAAATTCACTGGCACAGTCTGGCAAGAAACAGGTGAAAACACAGGACTGAAATACACTGAGCAATAAACAGAGAGGCAGATGATAGGTGGAGCACAATGAGACAGAGGTGGCAGCAATACAGGTAATAATGAGAAACATGCGAGACGGAGGACTCAGTAATACAGGGGCTGGAGTAGAGCAGGAGTGGGGACAGGAGCACGAGCGCTTGGGGCATGAAAATAAACAAGCCCAGAAAGCAATACAAAACCTCAGAATGATGGCTGGGAGAAAACACACAAAAAGGCAGAGTTCATCTGGAGGTACTGACATCCATACTCGCTGGAATTTCAAAGGATGAGAGGCGATCTCATTGAAACCTTTCGAATGTTAAGAGACTTCGACAGAGTAGATGTGGAAAGGATGTTTCCCATCATGGGAGAGTCTAGGGCAAGAGGGCACAGCTTCAGGATAGAGGGGCATCAATTCAAAACAGAAATGCAGAGAAATTTCTTTAGCCAGAGGGTGGTGAACTTGTGGAATTTATTACCACAGGCAGCTGTGGAGGCCAGATCATTGGGTGTATTTAAAGCAGAGGTTGATAGGTTCTTGATCGGACACGGCATCAGGTTATGGGGAGAAGGCCGGGGAGTGGGGCTGAGGAGGGGAGAGAAGGATCTGCCATGATTGAATGGTGGAGCAGACTCAATGGGCCAAATGGCCTAATTCTGCTCCTATGTCTTATAGTTTTATTAACAACTAGCTTCAATGCTCAAATTGCCAACCAATCTGAGAGGTTGTTTGAGAAATCAGAGGCTTAAATAGAATGGATGTGGAGAGGATGATTCCTATAGTGGGGGAGTCTAGGACCAGAGGGCACAGCCTCAGAATAGAGGGACGTCCATTTAGAACAGAGACGAGGAATTTCTTTAGCCTGAGGGTGGCGAATCTGTGAAATTCATAGCCACTGACAGATGAGGATGCCAAGTCATTGAGTATATTTAAAGTGGTGGTTTAACATTTTTTGATTTGTAAGGGTGTCAAAGAAGGCAGAAGAATGGAGTGGAGGAGGATAATAAATCAGACAGGATTGAATGGTGGAGCAGACTTGATGGGCCAAATGGCCTAATTCTGCTTCTGTGTCTTGTGGTCTGATGGGTTTGATTTGACACTTCACTGGATTGGCATAGAATGCCAATCTCCCTCTCAAGGTCAGGAGTGACTCTGGAGCACCATTGTTTTCATCCTTGAATGGGTAAAGTGGCTATCCTTGGTCATCACACCCCCCAATCCCCCTACCCCCCAGGGTAACCCCCCCGTGGCTATCCATGGTCATCACACCCCCCAATCCCCCTACCCCCCTGTGGCTATCCATGGTCATCACACCCCCCAATCCCCCTACGCCCCAGGGTAACCCCCCCGTGGCTATCCATGGTCATCACACCCCCCCAATCCCCCTACCCACCAGGGTAACCCCCCCATGTCTATCCATGGTCATCACACACCCCAATCCCCCTACCCCCTTGTGGCTATCCATGGTCATCACACCCCCCAATCCCCCTACCCCCCAGGGTAACCCCCCCATGGCTATCCATGGTCATCACACCCCCCCAATCCCCCTACCCACCAGGGTAACCCCCCCGTGGCTATCCATGGTCATCACACCCCCCAATCTCCCCTACCCCCCAGGGTAACCCCCCCGTGGCTGTCCATGGTCATCACACCCCCCAATCTCCCCTACCCCCCAGGGTAACCCCCCTGTGGCTATCCATGGTCATCACACCCCCCAATCCCCCTACCCCCCAGGGTAACCCCCCCGTGGCTATCCATGGTCATCACACCCCACAATCCCCCTACCCCCCAGGGTAACCCCCCCGTGGCTGTCCATGGTCATCACACCCCCCAATCTCCCCTACCCCCCAGGTAACCCCCCTGTGGCTATCCATGGTCATCACACCCCCCAATCCCCCTACCCCCCAGGGTAACCCCCCCGCGGCTATCCATGGTCATCACACCCCCCAATCTCCCCTACCCCCCAGGGTAACCCCCCCCGTGGCTATCCATGCTCATCACACCCCACAATCTCCCCTACCCCCCAGGGTAACCCCCCTGTGGCTGTCCATGGTCATCACACCCCCCAATCTCCCCTACCCCCCAAGAGTAACCCCCCTGTGGCTGTCCATGGTCATCACACCCCCCAATCCCCCTACCCCCCAGGGTAACCCCCCGTGGCTATCCATGGTCATCACACCCCCCAATCCCCCTACCCCCCAGGGTAACCCCCCTGTGGCTGTCCATGGTCATCACACCCCCCAATCTCCCCTACCTTCCAGGGTAACCCCCCGTGGCTATCCATGGTCATCACACCGCCCAATCCCCCTACCCCCCAGGGTAACCCCCCTGTGGCTATCCATGGTCATCACACCCCCCAATCTCCCCTACCCCCCAGGGTAACGCCCCTGTGGCTATCCTTGGTCATCACACCCCCCAATCTCCCCTACCCCCCAGGGTAACCCCCCTGTGGCTATCCTTGGTCATCACACCCCCCAATCTCCCCTACCCCCCAGGGTAACCCCCCTGTGGCTATCCTTGGTCATCACACCCCCCAATCTCCCTTACCCCCCCCAGGGTAGCCCCCTTGTGGCTATCCTTGATCAGCACACCCCCCAATCTCCCCTGCCCCCTCAGGGTAACCCCCCTGTGGCTATCCATGGTAAACAACTCCCCTACCCCCAGGGCTTACCCTCTGTGGCTATCCATGGCCATTACCTGACCTCCCCCCCATTCTCACTGCCCCCAGGGTAAGCCCCTCTGCTTGCCTTTTGAAGACACAGAAGGTAGTGCCCTGGTCTTTTCAGCATCCCTCATTCCTTCCCCCTCTACAGGAATACTCACTCTCGCGGGCATCTCTCATTCCTTCCCCCTCTACAGGAATACTCACTCTCCAGGGCATCATCCACGGTGTGTTCTGTCTGCTTCAGCGTGCCGTCTTTCAGCAGCTTTTTCTTAATAATCTCCAAGGGAACCAGTTCTCGGATGATTTCCCCGTCGTCCTCGGATTTTGCTAGCCATCGCTCGCAGGGAAAAACTATCGTTTCTGAGCCCTGGCATTGAATGAATGTGACATTTTAGTGACCCATAAACACGGCCTCTTTGACTTGCTCTGTCACAAAAGATATTCACAAAGGACCACAAGGGTAGTAATCTCAGATTGCTGCCTGTGCCACAAGACAGTGAGGATAGGAATTGAATAAAGTGGCAGATAAATATACGGCTGAAGAATTGGAGCAGGGGGCAGGGATTCAGATTTCTGGATCATTGGAACCTCATCTGGGGCAGGTGGGATCTGTCCAAAAGGGATGGGTTACATTTGAATCCGAAGGGGAGCAATATTCCTGCAAGGAGGTTTACTAGAGCGGTTGGAAGTGGTTTAAACTAACCTGGCAGGGAGATAGGAACGAGTACGATAGAGCTGAGGATGAGCCAAGAGGTTTACAAGTAGATGATGAGTGTAACATGAATGTAAGGAAGGACAAGCCAATGATTGGGTACAAATGCAGGCAGAACAAAGAGTTAAATTGTACCACAGAGGCAAAATTCAAAAGGGCGAAGAATGTAGGACTGAGAGTGTTGTATTTAAATGCGCACAGCATTTGAAATAAGGTGGATGAACTCGTGGTGCAATTACAGATTGGTCAGTATGATGTTATGGGCGTCACTGAGTCGTGGCTGAATGAAGGCCATAGCTGGGAGCTTAACATCAACAGATACACTTTGGATCGAAAGGACAGGCAGGAAGGCAAAGCTGGTGGGGTGGCTCTGTCGTTAAGAGATGGAATTACATCTTTGGAAGGAGGTGACACAGGGTCAGAGAATGTCAAATCTTTGTGAGTGGATTTAAGAAACTGCAAGGGTAAAAAAAAACTTATGGGAATCATGTATAGGCCTCCAAATAGTAGCCAAGTTGTGGGATTAAGATTGCAGTGGGAGCCAGAAAGGGCATGTAATAAGGGTAATGGGGAACTTCAATATGCAAGGGGATTGGGAAAATCAGGCTGGAGTCAGATTGCAAGAGAGGGGATTTGTTGAATGCCTATGAGATGGCTTTTTAGAGCAGCTTGTGTTTAAGCCTACTCAGGGAAAGGCTATCTGAGATTGGGTGTTGTGTAGTAACCCAGGTCTTATTAGGGAGATCAATGTAAAGGAATCCTTAGGAGGCAGTGATCATAATACAATTGAATTCATACTGCAATTTGAGAGGGAGAAGCATAACTCACATGTATCAGTATTGCAATGGAATTAAGGAAATTAAAGAGGTATGAAAGCGGAGGCTGCCCCGGTGGGTTGGAAGAAGATACTGGCAGGGATGACGGCAGAGCAGAGGTGGCTGAAGTTTCTGGGAATAGTTCACAAGGTGCAGGATAGATATGTCCCACAGAAGGAGTTGTTCTCAAATGACAGGGGTAGGCAATGGTGGCTGACAAAGAAAGTTAAGGACTGCATAAAAGACAAGGAAAGGGCATATAAGGCAGCAAAAGTGAATGGGAAGCTTTTAAAATCCAACAAAGAGCAACTGAAACAGCTATAAGAAGGGAAAGATGAAATATGAGGGCAAACGAGCTGATAATAGAAAGCAGGATACTAAAAGTTTTTTCAGTTATATAAAGGGTAAAAAGAAGGTGAGAATTGATATTGGACCACTGGAAGATGATGCTGGTGAGGTAGTAATGGGGGACAAAGAAATAGCAAGTGAACTTAATGGGTACTTTGCATCAGTCTTCACTGTGGAAGACACTAGCAGTGTGCCAAAGGTCTGTAAGTGTCAGGGAGCAGGAGTGAGTGCCATTGCTATTACAAAGGAAAAAGTGCAAGGCAAACTCAAAGGTCTTAAGGTGGATAAGTCACCTGGACCAGATGGACTACATCCCAGAGTCCTGAGAGAGGGAATGAAGAGATAACGAATGCATTGGTCATGATCTTTCAAGAATCACTTGATTTTGGCATGGTCCCAGAGGAATGGAAAATTGGAAATGTCACTCCACTCTTTAAGAAGGGTGAAAGGCAAAAGAAAGGAAATTATAGGCCAGTGAGCCTAACCTCAGTGGTTGGGAAAGTGTTGGAGTCTATTATTATGGATGACGTTTCGAGGTACTTGGAGACGAATGATAAAATAAGTCAAAGTCAGCATGGTTTATGTACAGGGAAATCTTCCCTGACAAATCTGTTAGAATTCTTCGAGGAAGTAACAAGCAGGGTGGACAAAGGAGAGACAGTGAATGTCATTTACGTGGATTTTCAGAAAGCGTTTGATAGGGTGCCGCACATGAGGCTGATAACAAGATAAATTACTATGGCATTGCAGGAAAGATACTGGCATAGTTAAAGGAATGGCTGACAGGCAGGAGACAGAGAGTGGGAATAAAAGGGGGCTTTTCTGGTTGACTGCCAGTGTCTGGTGGTGTTCCTCAGGGGTCAGTATTGGGACTGTTATTTTTCATATTGTTTGTCAATGATTTAGATAATCGAATTGATGGATTTGTGATAAAGTTTGCGGATGATATGAAGATAGGTGGAGGGGTAGGTAGTGCTGATGAAGCAATGCGATTGCAGTGTTGGGAAATGTACAGTGTTGGGAAATGTATGATAATGCATTTTGGTAAAAATAAACAGTGCAGACTATTATCTAAATGGGGAGAAAATTCAAACATCAGAGGTGCAGAGGGGCTTAGGAGTCCTCATGCAAGACCCTCAGAAGGTTAATTTACAGGTTGAGTCTGTAGTAAAGAAGGCAAATGCAATGTTGGCATTTCTTTCAAGGGGAATAGAATTTAAAAGCAAGGAGATAATGCAGAGCTTTTATAAGACACTAGTCAGGCTGCACTTGGAGTATTGTCAACAGTTTTGGGTCCCATATCTCAGAAAGGATGTTTTGTCATTAGAGAGAGTCCAGAGAAGATTCATGAGGATGATTCCAGGAATGAAAGTGTTAACATACCAGGAGCACTTGGCTGCCTTGTGCCTGTACTCACTGGAATTTAGAAGAATGCGTGGGGATCTCATTGAACCCTATCGAATGTAGAAAGGACTGGATAGGGTGGATGTGGAGAGGATGTTTGTTGTGGTGGGGGTACCAGAACCAGAGGGCACAGCCTCAAAATTGAGGGGTGACTCTTTAGAACAGCGGTAAGGAGGAATTTTTTTAGCAGGAGAGTAGTAAATCTGTGGAATGCTCTGCCACAGACTGCGGTGGAGGCCAATTCCATGGGTATATTTAAAGCAGAAGTTCATAGTTTCTTGATCGGTCAGGGCATCAAAGGATATGGCGAGAAGGCAGGTGTATAGTGATGAGTGGGATCCAGAACTCAATGGGCTGAATGGCCTACTTCTGCTCCTATGTCTTAAGGTTTTATAAGTGCCCTATTATGTGTGTGATTGTTGGTACTGTGTCTTGTACCTTGGCCCTGGAGTAACGCTGTTTCGTCTGGCTGTGTGCATGGGTATTCATATACAGACTGATAGGTAGATACTTTACTGATCCTAAAGGAAATTGCAGTGTCACAGTAACATTACAAGTGCACAGATGTACAAATATTAGAAAAGAAGTAAAAAGAAGAATAAAAATAAGTTACCTTAAAATAAGATACACCACATTTACAAGCCAAAGGTTGCAAGATCACTTCCCTGGCTCTGGGTTGACTCATTATAGAGCCTGATGACTGAGGGTAAGAATGACCTCATGCAGCTGTCTCAGTCAATACGGCTGAATGACAATTAAACCTGAACTGGAACATTTTAAATTTGTCACGTGTACATTGAAACATCGAAACATACAGTGAAATGCGTCGTTCATGTTGAATCAAATCAGCAAGTATCGCCATGCTTCCGGTACCAACACACCATGCCCCCAACTCAACCCTAACCCAGTGTGGGAGAAAACCGGGGGAAGCGGCCCAAAATATTGACTGTTTATTTCCATCCGCAGATGCTGCCTGACTTGCTGAGTTCCTGCAAAATTTTGTGTGCTGCTGGGAAACTAAGCTTTCTTTTGAAGAAGAGAGGACAAGTACTTTTGTTAACCAATAATTTCCAATAATTGAACAGTGAGCAAAATATTTTTCATCATTTCAGTTCAAGCTGGATCTTGATTCTTAGTTCCTAGACATTGAGTTTTGACTGGTTCTCATCGTGACTGTCTCCTGAAGGAGAAGAAAGTTGTGATCAGGTGCATTTCAGCTCTGTACAGAATTGCTCTTGTGTTGTTGACAGACAGTGCACCATTCTGAATCTTGTGAGAGTTGAATTTTATCCTGCAGTCATCTTTATTAAATAAAGTTCATATAGTATATCGTCTCTTGCTTGCTACCTTCCTGTTGATGCAGTCCAGTACTTTGCTAGATTGTCATTGAAATTAAATGTATTTTCATCCTAACTGTGAACGAGACAGTGAGCAAGTGAACTAGATAGTGGGCGTATCACAGTCTGAGTCGACAAAACAAATTGGCCCATTGCTTTTCTCAATGTCTGTCTTCTTGGCTTGATTAGACTTTGCACCTTTTAAGAATAGGCAGCTGACATAGAGACTATGTCCTACAGTCCAAAATCACAAGGGTCACAAACCCAGTGGGAGATCTGGCTGCCCTTGCTGATGGCTTGTGTCTATCATCGATAGGTGTTGGATGAAAAGACTGGTTAAAGGGAGTTCCAGTTTGGGACTGGTAAGTTATCAGCATTACTGGGTAAGTACAATGAGCGAGGGGTGGTAGTGTGTAGAATTGATACGTAAATCCTCCTCCGAATGTGTGAAGGATTCCAGTGATGTATAGGTTAGTTTTATTTGCCACATGTACACGTGAAATGTGTTGTCCACATCAAATCGAATCAGTGAGGATGTGCTGGGACAGCCCGCCAGTGTCGCCATGCTTCCCGTGCCAACACACCATGCCCACAACACACTAACCCCAAGCCATACGTCTTTGGGATGTGGGAGATCACAGGGAACTGTACAAACTCCTGACTGTCAGTGGCTGATCAGTGGTTGCTGGCACTGTAAAGAGGTGTGCACATATTTGATAACTTTCGATAGATATGTGGTGGAGAGTATACTGACTGGGTGCATCACGGCCTGATATGGAAGTACCAATGCCCTTCAACAGAAAATTCTTCAAAAAGCAGTGGAGATGGCCCAGACCATCAGAGGTAAAGCCCTCCCCACCATTGAGCACGTCGCCACAGGAAAGCAACGTCCATCATCGAGGGCCCCTACCACCCAGGTCATGCTTCTCGCTGCTGCCCTCGGAGAGGAGTTACAGCAGCCTTAGGCCCCACACCACCAAGCTCTGGAAGAGTTTTTACCCATTAACCATCAGGCTCCTGAACCAGTGTGGACAATTTCACTCACCTCAACACTGAACTGATTCCACAACCTACGGACTCACTTTCAGGGACTCGACAACTCATGTTCTCGTTGTTATTTTTTTCTTTACTTGCAGAATTTGGTTACTTTTGCATGCTGGTTGTTTTTTCAGTCTTTGTCATTTATAATTTTATGTGGAGAATGTGGGCTTGATTGCAACGTTGAAGAGAAATTTTGATAATTGCATGGATGGGGCGGGGTAGGGGTATGGAGGGCTATGGTCCAGGTGCAGGTTGATGTGACTGGGCAGATTAGTCGTTCGACATGGACTGGAAAGCCTCCTCCTGTGGTGTACTTTTCATCACTCTATAGCTTTAAAATTATTCAGATAATATTGTTGACAGATCTGCATATTGCTGAAGATCTCCGTAAAACATTTTTGGGGTTTTAATTTCCTTAGGGAGCGTATGCCCCAAAATGTAGGTAAATTCCCTTGAATATTTTCTGAATGACGATCATTCCAGCAACTAAATTATAAACTCAGTTCAGAGCTCAGGTGAGAAAAGCTAGAAACTAATAAATGAATAGGCACTGGGATTTTACACAAACACAGGGAGCAAATTAAATCTGCCTAGAGGCTGAAGAACACATTGAAAGGTTGTGTTCCCATGCCTTTCCTGGGATCCCTGCTGAAACTCCAGATCCAGTGAATATCAGAGCCTACAGGGAAGAAGTCATCACCTTAACACAGTGTTGTCAAGAAAACAACCTCTCCCTCAATGTCGCAAAAACTAAGGAGCTGGTTGTGGACTACAGGAGGAATGGAGACAGGCTAACCCTTAACAACAGGAATTCTGCAGATGCTGAAAATTCAAGCAACACACATCAAAGTTGCTGGTGAACGCAGCAGGCCAGGCAGCATCTGTAGGAAGAGGTGCAGTCGATGTTTCAGGCCGAGACCCTTCGTCAGGACTAACTGAAGGAAGAGTGAGTAAGGGATTGTATAGGATTATATAGGCTAACCCCTATAGACATCAATGGATCTGGGGTTGAGAGGGTGAACAGCTTTAAGTTCCCCGGCATACACATCACTGAGGATCTCACGTGGTCCGTACATACCGGCTGTGTGCTGAAAAAAGGCACAACAGCACCTCTTTCACCTCAGACGGTTGAGGAAGTTTGGTATGGGCTCCCAAATCCTAAGGGCTTTCTATAGGGAGAGCATCCTGATGGGCTGCATCACTGCCTGGTATGGGAACTGTACTTCCTTCAATCGCAGGACTCTGCAGAGAGTGGTGTGGACAGCCCAGCGCATCTCCAGCTGTGAACTTCTCACTATTCAGGACACTCACAGAGACAGGTGTGTAAAAAGGGCCTGAAGAATCATTGGGGACCCGATGATTCCATGTGGTCTTTCTAAATAAATTAATAAATTTATTAAACCACAAACCACAAACTGTTCCAGCTGCTACCATCCGGGAAACGGTACCGCAGCATAAAAGCCAGAACCAACAGGCTCCGGGACAGATTCTTCCACCAGGCCATCAGACTGATTCATTCATGCTGACACAATTGTATTTCTATGTTATATTGACTGTCCTGTTGTACATGCTATTTATTATAAATTGTACATTGCACATTCAGACGGAGACGTAACGTAAAGATTTTTACTCCTCATGCATGTGAAGGATGTAAGAAATAAAGTCAATTGAATTCAATATCTGCCGTGAGACTGACCTTCCCCTTTGACAGCAGCCTCCGGATCTCCACACTATCCAAGTGCCACCCAGAGCTGATGCCTCGTCCATCATGCCCAATTCGGATCTTCTCAATGCACTCCCCAACGTCTTCCAACTGAAAGGAACAGGTTTTATTCTAATATTTATTTCACTTAATGTCTTTTGCTTATTAACTTTTGTTTATTAATTTATTTAGAAAGACCACATGGAACAGGCACAGCAACCACGGGTTTAACCCTCGCCCAATCAGGGCACCGTTTACAATGAGCAATTCACCTATTAACTGGCCGAAGATTACTCCACAGGGAGGATGAACAAACTCCTGACAGAGGATGCCGGAATCGAACTCCGAACTCCGACGTCCAGGTTCTAATACTATATCACTGATTACTGCACGACTGCAGCATCCACGATTGTCCACTTGATTTTGGCAGCTTGCTAGCCTCAAACAGTTTAAAATTAGATATTCCAAATCCATATCCAAAACACATGAACAGACGAAGGCCATTCAGCCCATTGAGTCTGCTCCATCGTTCCATCACGGCTGATTATTATCCCTCTCATCTCAGTCTCCTGCCTTCTACCCAAGGGTAGGGAAAGGAAGAGGATGACAGTAGTGATAGGGGACTCTATAGTTAGGGGGTCAGACAGGCGATTCTGTGGACCCAGGAAAGAAACACGGATGGTAGTTTGCCTCCCAGGTGCCAGGGTCCGGGATGTTTCAGATCACATCCATGATATCCTGAAGTGGAAAGGAGAACAGCCAGAGGTCGTGGTACATATTGGTACCAACATAGGCAGGAAAAGGGAGGAGATCCTGAAAACAGACTACAGGGAATTAGGAAGGAAGTTGAGAAGCAGGACCACAAAGGTAGTAATCTTGGGATTACTGCCTGTGCCATGTGACAGTGATTATAGGAATAGAATTAGGTGGAGGATAAATGCGTGGCTGAGAGATTGGAGCAGGGGGCAGGGATTCAGATTTCTGGATCATTGAGACCTCTTTTGGGGCAGGAGTGACCTGTACAAAAAGGATGGGTTGCACTTGAATCCCAGGGGGACCAATATCCTGGCGGGGAGGTTTGCTAAGGCTGTTGGGGAGAGTTTAAACTAGAATTGTTGGGGGGTGGGAACTGAACTGAAGAGATGGAGGAAGGGGCGGTTGGCTCACAAATAGAGAAAGCTTGTAGGCAGTGTGAAAGGGAGGATAGGCAGGTGATAGAGAAGGGACACGCTCACACCGATGGTTTGAGATGTGTCTATTTTAATGCAAGGAGTGTCAAAGTAATAGAGAAGAAACATAGGAAACCCACAGCACAATACAGGCCCTTCGGCCCACAAAGCTGAACATGTCCTTACCCGAGAAATTACCGAGGGTAATCCATAGCCCTCTATTTTTCTGAGCTCCTTATACCTGTACGGGAGTCTCTTAAAAGACAATATCGTATCTGTCTCCACCACTGTCGCCGGCAACCCATTCTATGCACACACCACTCTCTGCATAAAAAAACTTACCCCTGATATTTCCTCTGAACCTACTTCCAAGCACCTTAAAACTGTGCCCTCTCGCGTTAGCCATTTCAGCCCTGGGAAAAAGCTTCTGACTATCCACACGATCAATGCCTCTCATCATCTTATACACCTCTATCAGGTCACCCCTCATCCTCTGTCCCACCAAGGAGAAAAGGCCGAGTTCACTCAACCTATTCTCATAAGGCATGTTCCCCCATCCAGGCAACACCCTTGTAAATCTCCTCTGCACCCTTTCAATGGTTTCCACATCCTTCCTATACTGAGGTGACCAGAATTGAGCACAGTACTCCAAGTGGGGTCTGACCAGGGTCCTACATAGCTGCAACATTACCTCTTGGTTCCTAAACTCAATCCCACGACTGATGAAGGCCAATTCATCGTATGCTTTCTTAACCACAGAGTCAAAATGCAGAGCAGCTTTGAATGTCCTATGGACTTGGACCCCAAGATCCTCCACACTGCCAAGAGTCTTACCATTAATACTATATTCTGCCATCAAATTTGACCTACCAAAATGAACCACTTCACACTTATCTGGGTTGAACTCCACCTGCCACTTCTCAGCCCAGTTTTGCATCCTATCAATGTCCCGCTGTAAGCTCTGACAGGCCTCCACACTATCCACAACACCCCCAACCTTTGTGTTATCAGCAAACTTACTAACCCATCCCTCCACTTCCTCATCCATGTCCTTTGTAAAAATCATGAAGATTTATATAAAATCATGATTTTATAAAAATTATGAACAAAGCAGATGAGCTTAGAGCGTGGATCAGAACTTGGAGCCATGATGTTATGGCCAGAACAGAGATTTGGATGGCTCAGGGACAGGAATGGTTACTTCAAGTGCCAGGCTTTAGATGTTTCAGAAAGGACAGGGAGAGAGACAAAAGAGGTGGGGGCGTGGCACTGTTGATCAGAGATAGTGTCACAGCCGCAGAAAAGGAGAAAGTCATGGAGGGATTGTCTACTGAGTCTTCGTGGGTGGAAATTAGGAACAGGAAGCGGTCAATAACCCTACTGGTTGTTTTTTGTAGACCACCCAATAGTAACAGGGACATTGAGGAGCAGATAGGGAGACAGATTCTCGAAAGATGCAATAATAACAGGGTTGTCGTGGTGGGAGATTTTAATTTCCCAAATATTGATTGGCATCTCCCTAGATCAAGGGGTTTAGATGGGGTGGAGTTTGTTAGGTGTGTTCAGGAAGGTTTCCTGACACAATATCTAGAAAAGCCTACAAGAGGAGAGGCTGTACTTGATCTGGTATTGGGAAATGAACCTGGTCAGGTATCAGGTCTCTGAGTGGGAGAGCATTTTGGAGATAGTGATCACAGTTCTATCTCCTTTACTATAGCTTTGGAGAGAGATAGGAACAGACAAGTTAGGAAAGTGTTCAATTGGAGTAAGGGGAAATATGAAGCTATTAGGCAGTAAAAATTGGGAACAGATGTTCTCAGGGAAATATACAAACGAAATGCGGCAAATGTTCAGGAATATTTGCATGGCGTTCTGCATAAAAGCACCTACCACCCTGCAATGAAGACCACCAGGACCCCACTTACGTCGTCAGACACAGTATAATCACACAGAGTACTCAGGTAAGTAACACCTGTAGCAAGCCTGAGACTTGGCTGCTGTGGTTCAAAATGCTTTCCAAGAAAAGAAAAGTTGACATCAAAAGTCGGATATTCAACGATAATTGGAAAGATTGTTTTTTCTTCTGTGAGGTCAACGGCAAACTTGTGTGTCTGATATGCTCACAACAAGTGGCTGTGGCAAAAGAGTAAAATATCAAACGACACTTTGAGACGTCACATGGAGAAAAATATGACAAGTACGCAGGACGACTCAGAACGCAAAAGGTAAACGAGCTTGAAGCAGCTCTGAAAAAACAGCAATCAGTGTTCACCAAAAGTCGAGAGACTCATGATGGAGCTGTCAAGGCCAGCTATATTATTGCCAACAAAATAGCTGCTGCGTCGAAGCCATACTCAGAGGGGGAATTCATCATTCATGCTGACGGCGGCTGAGCTGGTGCCCTGAGAAGAGACAGGCTTTTGGTAATATCAGCTTGTCAAGAAATACTGTGGCAGAGAGAATCGGGGACCTTGCGGGAGATTTGAACAGTCAACTAAAAGACAAAGTGAAGGTCTTTAGTGCAATTGATGAGAGCACCGACGTGACTGATGTAGCTCAATTGGGAATATTTATTCATGGTGTTGATGCATCTTTGACCGTCACCAAGGAGTCTGTGGAGATGGTGCCCATGACAAACACCACAATGGCGAACGACATTTTCCCCAGCCTCGTCGAGGCCTTGGACAGACTGGGGGTTGACTGGAGTCACGCTGTCAGCGTGGCAACAGATGGCGCAGGAACTCTGGAATTTTCATTGTATTATACACCAAGAGGCATTATGTAGCAGGAGCCTGAAAATGGACAATGTCATGGATGTAGTAATCAAAACGGTTAATTTTATTAGAGCCAAGGGACTCAACCATCGGCAATTTGACACTCTTTTGTCTGAAAGTAAAATTGGACACGGCCTACCCTACCACACTGAGGTCTGCTGGTTGAGCCGAGGGGTTGTGCTCAAACATTTTTATTCAATTACGTGTGGAAGTTGGACTATTCATGAATGAGAAAGGGAAGCCAGTGGCAGAGTTGAATGACCCAGACTAGCTTCATGATCTTGCATTTTTGGTGGATATAACAGAGCTCTTAAGTGTGCTTAATGTTAACATGCAAGGCCACAGCAAATTTGTTACGGAATACTGTGACAGCATTTGTGCCTTTCAAATTAAATTAGGCCTGTGGGAGATGCAACTATCCCAGAGCAACCCAGCTCATCTCCCCTCTTTGCAGTCTGTGCGTGTCGCTCATGGGAATAATGACAACATGGACAGGTACAAGGACAAAATATCACGACTGAAAAGTGAGTTTCAGAATCGTTTCCAAGTCTTCACTCAGCTCGAGAAGGATTTCTCAATATTTTGCTCGCCGTTTGCCGTCAACGCAGCATCAGATGTGCCAGAGGAACTCCAAATGGAACTAATTGAAATTCAGTGTAATTCGGCTTTGAAATATAAATTTGAGACTGTGGGTCTGGACTCGTTCTATCAATACCTGGGACCAATGTACCCCAAGATGACAGACTTTGCCTCAAAGATCCTTTGCATGTTTGGGACAACATCTCTGTGAGCAGGCGTTCTCCATAATGAACATTAACAAATCCAAACTGTGCTCGCAGCTGACACACAGACATCTAAATGAGATTATGAAAATCACAACTGCCCAGAAACTGGTCCCTGATGTTGACAGGCTGGTTAAAGACAAGAGGTGTCAGGTGTCTGGAAGCAGCAAGTGAAAACTGAGTGACACTGTTCGATACACTGCGACATGTAAGCAAAATGCATTATGAAATATTGAGTGTCATAATACTGTGATTCATTCATTTTCTGACTATTCTATTATTGTAAATGTGATCACTTCAATAAAAATTAGAGGCTAACTGTGTTCATTGTCTGAGTTTGATCGCTGGAAGCAGGCTAATAAAAATTAGGTGCAGTTGTGTAGCCTACATTTACAATTTGTTTCGTTAGGTCTACATTTGTGTTTGCTAATGTTCGATTTCAAATGGTTTATTAATGGAAAGGGTGTGGCTCGCAAAACAATCTTAGCCAAAATAGCATTGTTTTTTCTTTCTCTCATCACAACTTGCTTGTAGCCTACGACTGTAAGTTAATACCAATCATAAAAATAATACTTGCTAGGCAATCTTCTTCATAAGAAACGAAATTCGTAAAGTGAAACACTTTGTAGTTAGGCAGAGACTGAGGCACATGAGAGCAGGTTGAAAAAACGAAGGCAACGAAAGCTGTGGGAGCACACGCGCGTGCACAACTGATCCGGCCCGTGACCTAAAATGACACCCCTGCTCTGGAACCTTCTCTTAATTCCACCATCTTGATTGGCTGACACAACGTCCCTCAGCTGAACATCACAGCTCCTGATCTAATCAAAGGCCAAGCACTATCAGCAGGACACACTGCTTTTACAGAAAGCTACTAATTGAAATACCCTACAGCATTAACAATAAAAATCGTAACCGGGGCATTAACACATACAATGCAAAAATAAATGGCCTTTACTGGAAGTTCGAGAAATCAATGTTCATCAGGTTAGAGGCTACCCAGATGGAATATAAGGATTATAACATTGATTTCTCGAACTTCCAGTAATGTCCCCCATCTCCTTCACCATTCCCCATCCCTTTTCCCTCTCCCACCTTATTCCCTTGCTTACCCATCACCTCCCTCTGGTGCTCCTCTCCCCTTTTCTTTCTTCCATGGCCTTCTATCCTCTCCTATCAGACTCCCCCTTCTCCAGCCCTGTATCTCTTCCACCAATCAGCTTCCCAGCTCTTTACTTCACCCCTCCCCCTCCCGGTTTCACCCATCACCTTGTGTTTCTTCCTCCCCTCCCCCCACCTTCTTACTCTGACCCCTCATCTTTTGTCTCCACTCCTGCTGAAATGTCTCAGCCTGAAACATACACTGTGCTTTTTTCCATAGATGCTGCCTGGCCTGCTGAGTTCCTTCAGCATTTTGTGTGTGTTGCTCGGATTTCCGGCATCTGCAGATCTTCTCTTGTTGTGATACCCTGGCCCTCTACATCTCTGTTCTAAAGGAATGTCCTTGTATTCAGAGGCTGAGCCCCTGGCCCCAAGCTCTCCCACTTTTGGAACTATCCTCACCACATCCATTCTATCTCGGCTTGCTGCTAACATTCTGTATGTGTTGCTTGCATTTCAACATTCGATGGGTTTCAGTGAGATAACCTTCACTCTAAACTTCAGCAAGTACAGGCCGAGGTGTTTCAGAGCAGCCTGTTAGTTTGGCTGATGGGAATATGATGTGATTATATACTTCATTGTCTTGGTGTTTACTGTCTTCCTGTGAAGGTACACACATGGATTAGATGCACTGAAAGCATTTCTGCATACCTCTACAATGAACTTGTTGACGGCGCCTCTCTTAAAGTACATCTTCCGCTCTCGCTTGTTAATGCACAGTGACTTCCGGTGAGTGCAGATGCCGTCTCTGCCATACAGGACGATGAAGACGTCGGCGTCTGTCCCTGCCCCGTATATGTCAGAGGTACGTACGGTGATTTCGTAGGGAACAACTGCAACAGGAACAGGGGGAAGCACAGATTCAGCTCCTTTGCGTTTGTATTCTGGAGTTTGGGAACAGACTTCCAGAGGGGCAAGTGCTGTTCTGCCTGGATCCATTACTGAGACTCCCTGGCTGGTCTGGAAGGGCCACTGCACAGGATCGATAAAAGCTGCAACAGGTTGTAAACTCACTCAGCTGTATCATGGGCGCCAGCCTCCACAGCGTCGAGGCCACATTCAGAAGGTGAGACCTCAGGAAGGCAGCATCCACCATTAAGGACCCTCATCACCCAGGACATGCCCTCTTCTCATCGTACAGGAGCCTGAAGACTCACACTTACCGTTTCAGGAACAGCCTCTTCCCCTCCACCAGCCTGAGCTCATGAACACCTCCTCACTATTTTGGTCCTTTTGCACTACTTATTTATTTGTAGATGTAATTACAGAATAATATATTTTAATGTGTTGCAATATACTGCTGCAAAACAACACATTTCACAACGTACAGTACACTAGCAATATTAAACCTGATTCTGATTCCGAATCCCCAAACCCCAGCAGAGCCTTCCCATTTGCCCTCATGCGATAAAATATGAAGGAAGCAGATCATTTTGTCGCTGTGAGCTCAGACTGTTGGCAGTGTTCTCACGAGCTGAGGTAGCAGAAAGTAACGTACATGGAATGTAGTCTTTGGTCTGCAGGTCTGCAGGGAAAAGGTCCCTCACTATGTACCCGTCATCCTCAGCTTTATCCAGCCAGCGGCCACATGGGAATCGCAGCAATTGTCCAAGTGACGGGGCGTCAATTTCCACCCAGTCCAGAAACCAGCCAGCACATCCCCCTGCAAGGAGATATGGGAAAAAACAGTTCATGGTGAAAACTACATCAAGAAAAGTCAGGTCATGTAGCAACAACAGGGAATCATTAGTACTGAGGTGCAATGTAAAATAGTGAACTGTGCAACAGAGAGAGTACTGTCCAGGAAAACCCTGACTTCAACTTTACCATGTTCCTGGGACAACCCAGAGCATCATGAATCCAGAGCACCACGTTCCTGAGACAATCAAGGGCATCGTGGTGCTGGGTCAATCTGGAGCATCATGTACCTGAGTCAGTCCTGAGAACAGTGTTCCTGATTTAACTTAGAGCACTGTGAATCCAGATCACCACGTTTCTGTGTTAGTCCAGAGCACCATTAATTCAGAGCTCATTGTTCCTGAGTCTTCTAGCAAAGAATGTTTCTGCAGAATTTGCATTTAGTAAATTGAAGGGTTTGTGCGCATAAGGCCATAATTACATAGAGTTTATGGAAAAGGAAGGGTGAGGTTCGATCAATAACCAATAAAGATAATTTGCCCTCAAGTACATAGGTTATGCATGTTTATTTATTTTTTATTTTTTATATTTAGAGATACAGAACAGAACAGGCCCTCTTGACCCTTCAAGCCCCGATTTAACCCCCACCTAATCACAGGACAGTTTCCAATGACTAATTTAACATACTTACCGGGACTTCTGCAGGGGGAATCTGGAGAACCCAGAGTAAACCCGCACATTCCACAGGAAGACATAAAAACTCCTTACAGAGGATGCTGGGATTGATCTCTGACATCCTGAGCTTTATTAGCATCACAGTAACCACGAAGCCACTGTGGCACCCCAGGTTGTAGAACAGGGAAGATGAGTTCAGAACAATAAACATCTTGGCAATCAGGTTTCTGCAGTGTCCTGTTGCTGTCCAGCGTCTCTGAGGGCTCCTACACTCTGAGACCTGTCCAATCTGTCTGAGGGCCCCTTCACTCTGAGACCTGTCCAGCCTCTGAGGGCCCCCGCACTCTGATACCTGTCCAGCCTCTCTGAGGGCCCCTGCACTCTGGACCTGTCCCACATGCTTACCATAATTATCGTGTCCTATTCGGATCTTCTTCAGCGCACCAATGTCCACGGCCTCAATAGTAAACTCGTCAATATTTCCCTTTTCAAATTTATTTTTATGAGCTTTTGATGCCTTGAGATTGACAATTCCTAGAATTGGACACAAAAGCAGACTTAGGTAAATCAAATTCACTGAATATTGCTTTGAGGTGTATTTGTTTAGCCTCAAGAATCGGGCCTACTAATCCACAGAGTGGCAGCGAATTTTAATTACATTGGGAAACAGATTAATCTAAAATTAAGAAGATCTGGAGGAAAAAAGGAAATTTCACATTCACATTCATCATAAAGTCACAGAGTGATAGAAAACTACAGCACAGAAACCAGATCTTTGGTCCATCTAGTCCATTCCGAAGCATTTAAACCATTCAATATATTGAGTTGCTAGTAGCATCAGTTATGTTATATGGCTCAGAATGTTGGACAATATCTAGTAACATGAGGAAGCGAATTGAAGCAGCAGAGATGTGGTTTTTGAGGAGGATGCAAAGAATATCATGGACGAAATGAATATCTAATGAAGATGTCATGAACAGAGCAAACACAAAAAGAGAAATAATGTATGAGATCATGAAAGGGCAACGTAACTTCATTGGACATGTGATTAGGAAAGAGGAGTTAGAATGCACGGTAATTATGGGAAAGATTGATGGGAAGAAAGCAAGAGGAAGACAAAGACAAAGACAAATGATGATGGAGACAGCAGCCAGAAAACTGGAAATGAATACCAATGAATTGATCCACTTGACTCGAAACAGGAGTGTGTGGGCCATGGCAGTCAAAGCTCAAACTGGGTATGGCACCTGATGATGATGATGATGATTAGCATCAGTGCAGAGGCAGCAGCTGGATCTTAGAACATTAGAAAGTTTTTGACAAGAACAGGCCATTTGCCCCAACAAAGCTTGCCAAATTCCTTTTCACTGAGTATGTTGAAATAACTATCGAGTGTCGATTTGAAAGTTTCTAAGGTACTACTCTTAACTACACAACTAGGTAGTTTGCTCCATGTGTCCACAACTCATTGTATAAAGAGATGCTTCTTGATGTTAATCTGACATCTCCTCCTTCACCAGTCTCCACCTATGCTCCATGTCCTTGATGATGAATTAATTTTGAGGTAGCAGCTGGACTGGTGTCTACCTTACTCATACCCCTAATGATTTCGAACACTTCTATTATGTCTCCTCTCATTTTATGTCTGTTTAAGGTAAAAGGATTTAATACTTTCAATCTTTCTTCATAGCTCATTCCCTGCAGAACTGGAATTAGGCTCATTGCCTTTCTCGAGACTCTCCAAAGCACTCACATCCCTCACACAATATGGAGACTGAAATTGTACACATTACTCAAGGTGTGGCCTCACAAGCACAGTATACAGCTTCAGGAGAATGTCTCTCGACTTTAACTCCACTGAGCGCATTATAGAGCCCAACATTCTATTAGCCTTCTATTTGACTCTGGACCAAGCTTGTTCCACAGATTAAAGGCTCTAGCACATTTCTACAGATATACTGCGGACAGCATTGCCATCTGGTATGGAGAGGCGGGCAGCTGCACAGAATCAGAAAAAGCTGCAGAAGATTGTAAACTCAACCGGCTCCATCATGGACACTAGCCTCTCTGACCTCAAGATGGCAGCTTTAAGGACCTCTGTCACCCAGTACATGCCCTCTTCTCATTGCTACCATCAGGGAGGTGGTACAGCAGCCTGAAGACACACACTCAATGTTTCAGGAACAGCTTCTTCCCCTCCGACAGCAGATCTCTGAATGGACATTGAACCCATGAACAGTAACTCTTTTTACACTACATACTTACTTTATATATTTCCTATTGTAATTGATAGTATTCTTGTTTATATATTGAATGGTACAGCTGCTGCCAAACAAGAATGTTCATAACATATGTCAGTGATAATAGGGCTACATTACAGACCACCCAACAGTGTGCCGGATTTAGAAGAACAAACTTGTAGAGAGACTGCAGATTGTTGCAAGGAACATTCAGTTGTAATAGCAAGTGGCTTTAAATTTCCACATATTGACTGGGGCTTCCTTACTGTCAAAGGACTAGATGGGATTGAGTTTGTCAAATACATTGAGGAAAGGTTCCTTAACCAGTATGTAGAAGTCCCAATGAGACAGTGCGATACTAGTTCTCCTATTAGGGAATGAGACGGCAGGTGAGAGAAGGGAACACTTTGCATCTGGTGACCACAATGCCATTAGCATCAAGGTAATTATGGAAAAGGATAGGTCTAGTCTACGGGTTGAGGTTCTAAGTTGGAAAAAGGCCAATTTTAATGGTATCAGAAAGGATCTGGCAGGTGTGGCTTGAAATAGCTTGTTTAATGGCAAAGGTGTACTTGGTAAGTGGGAGGCCTTCAGAAGTGAAATTTTGACAGACTGCATGTTCCTGTCAGAGTAAAAGGCAAGGATAACAAGTTTAGAAAACCTTGGCTTTTGAGTGATATTGTGGCCCTGGTTATGACAAAGAAGGAGGTGCATAATAGGTATAGGCAAGTAGCAACAAATGAGGGACTTGAGGAGTACAAGAAATGTAAGAGATCGCTTCAGAAATAAATCACGAGGGCTAAAAGAAGGCATGAGGTTGCTCCAATAGACAAGGTGAATGAGAATCCAAAAGGATTCTACAGATATGAAGAGCACAAGAATAGCAAGGGCCAAAATTGGTCCTCTGGGAGATCAGAGTGGTAATCTTTGTGTGGAGCTGAAAGAGATGGGGGAGGTGTTGCATTTGTATTTATTCTGGAAATGGATACAGAGTCTATAGATGTGAGGCAATGCAGCAGTGTGGTCATGGACCCTATACAGAATACAGAGGAGGAGCTGTTTGCTGTCTTGAGGCACATTAGAGGTTATAAACCCCCCCAGGGCCTAACAAACTGTTCCCTCAGAAAAGGTAGGTAGAAGATCGAGGGGAGATTTGAAAGAGGTGTACAAAATTGTGAGGGTAAATGGAACGAGGCTTTTTGAGACTGGAGTAGAGAGGTCGTGGGTTAAGGGTGAAAGGTGAGAAGTTGAAGGGGAACCTGACAGGGAGCTTCTTCACTCAGAGGGTGGTGAGAGTGTGAAATGAGTTGCCAGCACAAGTGATGGATGTGGGTTTGATTTCAACATTTAAGAGGAATTTGGAGAGATGCATGGATGGGAGGGCGATGGAGGACTATGGTTTGGGACTAAGTCAATGGGACTAGGGGTTAATGGTTTGGCACAGACTAGATGAGTTAAAGGGCCTCTTTCTATGCTATAGTGTCCTATGACTGGCTGATTCAGCAGGTCAGGCAGCATCTGTAAAGAGGAATGAACAGTTGGCGTTTCAGGCCAAGACCCTTAGGCAGGACTGGAGAGAAAGTAAGAGGGGTAGATTTTAATGGTGGGGGAGGGGAGAGAGAAACAGAAGGTGATAGGTGAAACCTGGAGGGGGAGGGGGGCTGAAGTAAAGAGCTGGGAAGTTGAATGTTGAAAGAGATACAGGACTGGGGAAGAGGGAGTCTGATAGGAGAGGACAGAAGGCCATGGAAGAAAGAAAAGGGGGGAGGAGCACCAGAGGGAAGTGATGGGCAGGCAAGGGGATAAGGTGAGAGAAGGAAAAGGCAGGGGGGAATGGTGAAGGAGAGGGGGGTCCATAACCGGAAGTCCAGGAAATCAATGTTCATGCCATCAGGTTGGAGGCTGCCCAGACGGAATATAAGGTGTTCTTCCTCCAACCTGAGTGTGGACTCATCACAACAATAGAGGAGGCTATGGATTGACATATTGGAATGGGAATGGGAGGTGGAATTAAAATGGATGACCACTGGGAGATCTTACTTGTTCTGGCAGATGGAGCGTAGGTGCTCAACAAAACGCTCTCCCAATCTACATCGGGTCTCACCGATATACAGGAGGCCACACCGGGAGCGCCGGACACAGTACATGACCCCAAGAGATTGACAGGTGAAGTACTCTCTGATCAGAAAGAACTGTGGGCCATGGGAGAAAGGAAGGGAGAGGGGCACCAGGGAGGTCTTAGGCAGTAGGCAGGTGAGAGGAAGAGGTAGGAGGCTGGAGTGGAGAATAGTACAAGAGGGAAGGGGAAGGGGAAAAGAAAAAACAAAGGAAAACAAAGCCCGGAAGGAGAAATCAATGTTTTATACAGCTGTTTACATTGTAAACGCATGCTTCTTTGCCTGTCCTGCTAGGTGCATGCTTTCATTGACTCTATAATTTAATGAGTTTGCATTTAATGAGTTTGTCCACGAGCAATGAATCGGTAAGACCTAACGTAGCATGGGACACCATGTCGCCGAGCACCTTCGCTCCATCCATCAAAAGAAGTGGGAAGTCCCGGTGGCCACCGCTTTTAATTCCACTTCCCATTCCCATTCCGACATGTCAGTACGTGGCCGCCTCCACTGTCGTGATCAGGCCACACTCAGATCGGAGGAGCAACACCTTACATTCTGTCTGGGTAGCCTCCAACCTGAAGGCATGAACATTGATTTTTTTAAACTTCCAGTAACGCCCCTGCACTTCACCATTCCCCATCCCCCTTTCCCTCTCTCGCCTTATCTCCCTGCCTGCCCATCGCATGTGTTGCTTTGGATTTCCAGCGTCTCCAGATTCTCTCTGGTTTGTGACTTCCTTTTCCCCACTCCACTGCTACACCACCCAGTTGTGCTGGGCTTCACTCTTACTCTGTCTTCACGTAGAACACAGAACACAGTACAGCTCCTTTGCCCACGATGTTGTGCTGACATTTTAACCTATGTCTAAGGTCTATCTAACACTTCCTTCCCGCATAGTTTCCTCAATGCCTCCTATTGTATATGTCTCTACCAGCACCTCTGGCAGCGCATTGTATGCACACACTACTCTGTGTGAAAAGTTTATCTTACACAGCCCCCTCTGCATTTTAGCAATCATCTTAAAGTTATGCCCCCTTATATTAACCATTTCAACCCTGGCTGCCTGCTCCCTTTATGCTTCTTATCATCTTGTACAGCTTCATCAAGTCACCTCCCAAAGTTCAAAGATCAAAATATATTTATTATCGAAGTACATATATCATGCACAACCTTGAAATTCATTTCCTTGCAGGCACCCACAGGAAAACAAAGAAATATTCACCTCTCTTTGGTCCAAACCGAAAAGCCCTAGCTTGCACAACCTTTCCTCTTAAAACAGGCTCTCTACTCCAGACAGCATCTGGTAAATTTCCTCTGCACCCTCTCTGATCCAGGCAGCATCCTGGTAAACCTCCACTGCACCTCTCTACTCCAGGCAGCATCCTGGTAAATCTCTTCTGCACCCTCTCTAATCCAGGCAGCATCCTGGTAAATCTCCTCTGCACCCTCTCTAATCCAGGCAGCATCCTGGTAAACCTCCTCTGCACCCTCTCTAATCCAGGCAGCATCCTGGTAAATCTCTTCTGCACCCTCTCTAATCCAGGCAGCATCCTGGTAAATCTCCTCTGCACCCTCTCTAATCCAGGCAGCATCCTGGTAAATCTCCTCTGCACCCTCCCTGATCCAGGCAGCATCCTGGTAAATCTCCTCTGTATCCTTTCTAATCTAGGTAGCATCTGGGTAAGTCTCCTCTGTACCCTCTCTGTTCCAGGAAACATCCTGGTAAATCTCCTCTGCACCCTCTCTAATCCAGGCAGCATCCTGGTAAACCTCCTCTGCACCCTCTCTAATCCAGGCAGCACCCTGGTAAATCTCTTCTGCACCCTCTCTGATCCAGGCAGCATCCTGGTAAATCTCTTCTGCACCTTCTCTACTCCAGGCAGCATCCTGGTGAATCTCCTTTGCACCCTCTCTAATCCAGGCAGCATCCTGGTAAATCTCTTCTGTACCCTCTCTACTCCAGGCAGCATCTGGGAAATCTCCTCTGCACCCTCTCTGATTCAGGCAGCATCTGGGAAATCTCCTCTGCACTCTCTGTGACGCATCCACATCTTGCCTTGGGAGTCTGGTTCTGAAATGGAGAAATCTTCATTACCTGTGTCGTCCTTCTCACCAAACAGGGTAATGAACACGTTGGCATCTGTCCCCGCATTCTTTTTCTCGCCAGTTTTTATCTTCACGCTGTAGGTGGTGGACTGAGCTGTCGAAATATTTATACATTGGTTAATTTTTGGAAAGGGTCACATTTGTGGAAACAATAACTGAAATCAGACATGCATGAGAATGTGTAGATGCTGGAAGTTCCAGAACACACACAAAATGCTGGAGAATCTCAGCATCTACGGAAATGAATAAACAATCGACGTTTTGGGTGAAAACCCTACATCAAGACTGGAATAAGGAGGTGAGGAGAGGGGAAAGAGTTCAAACTGGTGGGGGATAGGTGAAGCCAGGTGAGAGGGAAGGTAGGTGGGTGGGGGAGGAGGGGTGATGGTGAGAAGCTGGGAGGTGATAGGTGGGAAAGGCTGGAGAAGAAGGAATCTGATGAGAGAGGACAGTGAACCATGGGGGTAAGGGAAGGAGGACAGACACTAGAGGGAGGTGATAGGAGATGAAAAGGGCTAAGAGGGGAACCAGAATGGGGCAACACACACAAAATTGCTGGAGGAACTCAGCAGGCTAGGCAGTATATATATGGAAAAAGAGTACAGTCGATATTTCAGGCCGAGACTGATCAGCACGATTGGAGAAAAAAATAAGGAGATAGAAGGTGGGAGGAGGGGCAAGGAGAAACACAAGGTGATGGGTGAAACCAGGAGGGGAAGGGGTGAAGTAAAGAGCTGGGAAGCTGCTCGGCAAAAGAGATACAGGGCTGGAGAAGGAGGAATCTGATAGAAGAGGACAGAAGACCATGGAAGAAAGAAAAAGGGGGAGGAGCACCAAAGGGATGTGATGGGCGGGCAAGGAGATAAGGTGAGAGGGGAAAAGGGAATGGGGGATGGTGCAGGTGGTGGGGGGGGGGGGAGGGGTCATTACTGGAAGTTCAAGAAATCAATGTTCATGCCATCAGGTTGGAGGCTACCCAGACAGAATATAAGGTGTTGTTCCTCCAACCTGAGTGCAGACATCCCAGCTCTCCTGGAAGTTCCAGGAGTCTGCCCTGCATATTGATAGCGGCTCTGAGAGAGAGAGAGAGAGAGAGAGATAGATAGAGAGATAGAGAGATAGAGAGAGAGATAGATAGAGAGAGAGAGAGAGAGAGAGAGAAACAAGTGACAGATGTAATGAGAGAGTGAGAGAGAGAGCATCCTAATTGGTCTGTCTTTGTGCTAAGTAGACCTATCAGTTTTCTCTGTGGGCGGGCTTTACAGTCAATCTCTCTCTCTCTCTCTTTCATTGTCCATCAGTTCAGTTTAGTGTCCTGCAGCGCCATGGCAGAATGTTCCAAAAAAGGAAAATATAAAACGTACTTCACCCCAGACTGCACTAAAGTGTACGTTGACAGTGTTGCTCGCTGCACTGTTTGCAACAGTGAATTTTCTATTGCCCATGGTGGGTTAAAATGTAAATGACATGTTGAGGTGAGTTTAACAGATGTCATTCATTCATTAGCATAGCTAACATTATTTAAACTAGCTGGCTAGCTGCTAAGGAGCTACTCTATTGATGTCCTAAGTGATGAGGACAAACTACAAAAGTTTGCCAGTTGATGAATTCTGGGGGAAGTCGTCCAAAGTAAAATCCGTGAGCACAGGACAGTTGAGATTCAAACAGCTCTGCCAGTTGATGAAGTTGCTTTTGGTGCTGCCAAATTCTAATTGTGATGTGGAAAGAGCATTCAGCATGGTACGTCACATTAAGACAGAATTCAGAAGTCAGCTGTCTCACAAAACACTTGTGAATTTGATGTCTTGCAAAATTAACAAATTCATTGAGACAGACTGCTATGAGGTTGAGACTTCCAGAAAAATGCTTAAATCTGCCAGGCAAGCCACATCATGGATGGGAGCTCAATGTTCAGGGATATTCAATATTCAGGAGGGATAGACATGAAGGGAGGGGAGGTGGGGTGGCGTTGCTGGTTAAAGAAGAGATTAACGCAATAGAAAGGAAGGACATAAGCCGGGAAGATGTGGAATCGATATGGGTAGAGCTGCGTAACACTAAGGGGCAGAAGACGCTGGTGGGAGTTGTGTACAGGCCACCTAACAGTAGTAGTGAGGTCGGAGATGGTATTAAACAGGAAATTAGAAGTGTGTGCAATAAAGGAACAGCAGTTATAATGGGTGACTTCAATCTACATGTAGATTGGGTGAACCAAATTGGTAAAGGTGCTGAGGAAGAGGATTTCTTGGAATGTATGCGGGATGGTTTTTTGAACCAACATGTCGAGGAACCAACTAGAGAGCAGGCTATTCTGGACTGGGTTTTGAGCAATGAGGAAGGGTTAATTAGCAATCTTGTCGTGAGAGGCCCCTTGGGTAAGAGTGACCATAATATGGTGGAATTCTTCATTAAGATGGAGAGTGACATAGTTAATTCAGAAACAAAGGTTCTGAACTTAAAGAGGGGTAACTTTGAAGGTATGAGACGTGAATTAGCTAAGATAGACTGGCAAATGACACTTAAAGGATTGACGGTGGATATGCAATGGCAAGCATTTAAAGGTTGCATGGATGAACTACAACAATTGTTCATCCCAGTTTGGCAAAAGAATAAATCAAGGAAGGTAGTGCACCCGTGGCTGACAAGAGAAATTAGGGATAGTATCAATTCCAAAGAAGAAGCATACAAATTAGCCAGAGAAAGTGGCTTACCTGAGGACTGGGAGAAATTCAGAGTTCAGCCGAGGAGGACAAAGGGCTTAATTAGGAAGGGGAAAAAAGATTTTGAGAGAAAACTGGAAGGGAACATAAAAATTGACTGTAAAAGCTTTTATAAATATGTAAAAAGGAAAAGACTGGTAAAGACAAATGTAGGTCCCCTACAGACAGAAACAGGTGAATTGATTATGGGGAGCAAGGACATGGCAGACCAATTGAATAATTACTTTGGTTCTGTCTTCACTAAGGAGGACATAAATAATCTTCCAGAAATAGTAGGGGACAGAGGGTCCAGTGAGATGGAGGAACTGAGCGAAATACATGTTAGTAGGGAAGTGGTGTTAGGTAAATTGAAGGGATTGAAGGCAGATAAATCCCCAGGGCCAGATGGTCTGCATCCTAGAGTGCTTAAGGAAGTAGCCCAAGAAATAGTGGATGCATTAGTGATAATTTTTCAAAACTCGTTAGATTCTGGACTAGTTCCTGAGGATTGGAGGGTGGCTAATGTAACCCCACTTTTTAAAAAAGGAGGGAGAGAGAAACTGGGGAATTATAGACCGGTTAGCCTAACGTCGGCGGTGGGGAGACTGCTGGAGTCAGTTATCAAAGATGTGATAACAGCGCATTTGGAAAGTGGTGAAATCATCGGACAAAGTCAGCATGGATTTGTGAAAGGAAAATCATGTCTGACGAATCTCATAGAATTTTTTGAGGATGTAACTAGTAGAGTGGATAGGGGAGAACCAGTGGATGTGGTATATTTGGATTTTCAAAAGGCTTTTGACAAGGTCCCACACAGGAGATTAGTGTGCAAACTTAAAGCACACGGTATTGGGGGTAAGGTATTGATGTGGATGGAGAATTGGTTAGCAGACAGGAAGCAAAGAGTGGGAATAAACGGGACCTTTTCAGAATGGCAGGCGGTGACTAGTGGGGTACCGCAAGGCTCAGTGCTGGGACCCCAGTTGTTTACAATATATATTAATGACTTGGATGAGGGAATTAAATGCAGCATCTCCAAGTTTGCGGATGACACGAAGCTGGGCGGCAGTGTTAGCTGTGAGGAGGATGCTAAGAGGATGCAGAGTGACTTGGATAGGTTGGGTGAGTGGGCAAATTCATGGCAGATGCAATTTAATGTGGATAAATGTGAAGTTATCCACTTTGGTGGCAAAAATAGGAAAACAGATTATTATCTGAATGGTGGCCGAGTAGGAAAAGGGGAGGTGCAACGAGACCTGGGTGTCATTATACACCAGTCATTGAAAGTGGGCATGCAGGTACAGCAGGCGGTGAAAAAGGCGAATGGTATGCTGGCATTGAAAGCCAGAGGATTCGAGTACAGGAGCAGGGAGGTACTACTGCAGTTGTACAAGGCCTTGGTGAGACCAGTATTGTGTGCAGTTTTGGTCCCCTAATCTGAGGAAAGACATCCTTGCCATAGAGGGAGTACAAAGAAGGTTCACCAGATTGATTCCTGGGATGGCAGGACTTTCATATGAAGAAAGACTGGATGAACTGGGCTTGTACTCGTTGGAATTTAGAAGATTGAGGGGGGATCTGATTGAAACGTATAAGATCCTAAAGGGATTGGACAGGCTAGATGCAGGAAGATTGTTCCCGATGTTGGGGAAGTCCAGAACGAGGGGCCACAGTTTGAGGACAGAGGGGAAGCCTTTTAGGACCGAGATTAGGAAAAACTTCTTCACACAGAGAGTGGTGAATCTGTGGAATTCTCTGCCACAGGAAACAGTTGAGGCCAGTTCATTGGCTATATTTAAGAGGGAGTTAGATATGGCCCTTGTGGCTACAGGGATCAGGGGGTATGCAGGGAAGGCTGGGGCGGGGTTCTGAGTTGGATGATCAGCCATGATCATAATAAATGGTGGTGCAGGCTCAAAGGGCCGAATGGCCTACTCCTGCACCTATTTTCTATGTTTCTATGTTTCTATCACAGTACAAGGAAAGTTTGCAAAAGAAATAGAAAAGCTATTTGCATTAACATTTAGCTATTAGCATTGAGACTGTCTACAAAATAGCAAGGAATTATATATGTGTGTAAGTAGTTTCAATATGTGATCAAATAAATTGTTGTGTTCTTTCATAATCAAATGTTCTGTATAATACACCCTTGGAGGTCGACGGTGGAGGGGGGTAATACGGAATTGCAGGGGACGGGGGTGGTGGTGCTACCTCCCCGAAATGAGTTTTTGCAGGGTGGGATGTCTGTGAGTGAGGCCTCATCACGACAGTAGAGGAGGCCATGGACTGACATGTCAGAATGGGAATGGGAAGAGGAATTAAAAGGGATGGCCACTGGGAGAACAAGCTGCTGGGGACTGTAGGGACAGCAGAGGTGAGTCAAGAGCTTTGTGGAGGGAGGGAGATGGTCAGTGTAAGAGGTGAGGGGTTGGGAGGGGACAGGGGCTGGAGGTAACTAAGGAGGGTTGAAGATGACAGACAAGTTGATTACCTTAAGACCATAAGACAGTGGGATAGATTTAGGCTATTCTATTGTTCCAAACCCCCCAGCGTTGGAGCCTCCTGCCCCCATGGGGATGACTGCCCTCCCCCGCCTGACTGTGACAGCAGGTTGGGTTAAGGGACAGCTGGAGAGATCACATCAAGGCAAGGCTGCTGGACTGGACAGTATCAGCCCAGCATACTGAAGGCCTGTGCGAGTCAGCTGCCTGGTATTTTGTAGCACCTTTACAATCTGAGTCTGAGCCAGGAAAAGATACCAGTGCTGTGGAAGACTTCCTACTCAGTTCCTGTACCCAAGCAGGTGACTCCATCTGAACTTGATGACTACAGACCGATTGCCCTCACATCTCATGTGATGGAAGTGTTTGAGGGGCTGGTCCTGACTTACCTTGGACCACAGGTGAGATCTTCATTGGACCCTCTACAGTTTGCCTACCAACCTCATGTGGGAGTGGATGATGCCATCATCTACCTGTTGCAATGAGCTCACTCCCACCTGGATGGTGCTGGTGGCACTGTGAGAATCACATTTTTGATTTCTCTAGTACCTCAAGAAGCTGCAAAGGATGGGCATAGACAAATCCACTATCTCCTGGATTACTGACAAGCTGACAGATAGACCCCAGTTCGTATGGCTGGGTAGTTCTCCGTCTGAGATGGTGGTGTGTGGCACTGGAGCATCACAGGGGCTGTCCTGTCTCCGTTTCTGTTCACACTGTACACCTCAGACTTTCAGTACAACTCTGAGTCTGGACACTTGCAGAAGTTCTCTGATGACTCTGCCGTAGTTGGTGCATCAGAGATGGGCAGGAGTTGGAGCACAGAGGACTGGTGGACAGGATTGTGGAATAGTGATGGAGGAATCACCTGCTCCTGAATGTGGCCAAAACCAGGGAGATGGTGATTGATCTTAGGAGGAAGAGGACTGTGATAAGTCCTGTATACATTCTGGGAGAAGAAGTTGCAATGGTGGAGGAGTACAAATACTTGGGGGTTCACCTCGACAACAGACTTGACTGGAAAACCAACACCAAGGCTGCTTACAAGAAGGGGATGAGCAGACTCTATTTTCTAAAGAAGCTGAGATCCTTCAATGTGTGCAGCAGGTTGTTGAAGATCTTTTACCGGTCTGTAGTAGCGAGTGCTGTCTTCTTTGCTGCTTTATGTTGGGGGAGCAGCATTGGTGCTGGTGATGCAAAAAGACTAAATGAACTCATCAAAAAGTTTGGATCTGCCTTGGCTGCAATCCCAGCTCTTTTCAACAAACTGTTATCCACTATGGACAATCAGTCACATCCTCTCCATGACCTACTGAATAAGCAGCAGAGCACGGTTCTGAACAGACTCATTCAGGTCCCCAGTCACAAGGATCATTACAGAAATCTTTCCTACCAAATGCAATATACATATATAACAGTTCATCTCTGTACAACACACACAAAATGCTGGAGGAACTCAGCAGGCCAGGCAGCATCTATGGAAAAGAGCACAGTTGACGTTTCGGGCCAAAACTCTTCGGCAGGACTGGAGAACAAAAAGCTGAGGAGTAATTTGAAAGGTGGGGGAGGAGAGAGAGAAACACAAGGTGATAGGTGTAACCTGGAAGGAAGGGATGAAACAAAGAGCTGGGAAGTCGATTGGTGAAAGACAGAAGGCCATGGAAGAAAGAAAAGGGGCGAGATGCACCAGAGGGAGGCGATGGACAGGCAAGGAGATAAGGTGAGAGAGGGTAACGGGGATGGGAAATAGTGATGGGTGGTGGGGAGCACTACCGGAAGTTTGAGAAATCGATGTTCATCCCGTCAGGACGGAAGATACCCAAAGGGAATATAAGGTGCTGTTCCTTCAACCTAAGTGTGGCCTCATCACAACAGTGGAGGAGGCCATGGATGGACGTATCAGAATGGAAATGGGGAGTGGAATTAAAATGTGTGGCCGCTAGGAGATCCTGCTTTCTCTGGCAGACAGAGTGTAGGTGCTCAGCAAAACGGTCTCCCATTCTATGTCGGGTCTCATCAATATACAGGAGGCCACACCAGGAGCTCCGAACACAGTATATGACCCCAACATGAAGTGTTGCCTCACCTGGAAGAACTGTCTAGGGCCCTGAATAGTAGTGAGGGAGCAGGTGTAAGGACAGGTGTAGCACTTTAAATCTACTTTTCAGCTTTTTTTCTCCAGTCCTGCTGAAGAGTTCAGCCCGAGACGTCAACTGTACTCTTTTCCTAAATGCTGCCTGACCTGCTGAGTTCCTCCGGCATTGCTCTGGATTTCCAACTTCTGCAGATTTTCAAGCAACACACATCAAAGCTGCTGGTGAACGCAGCAGGCCAGGCAGCATCTCTAGGAAGAGGTACAGTCGACGTTTCGGGCCAAGACCCTTCGTCAGGACTAACTGAAGGAAGAGTGAGTAAGGGATTTGAAAGTTGGAGGGGGAGGAGGAGATCCAAAATGATAGGAGAAGACAGGAGGGGGAGGGATGGAGCCAAGAGCTGGACAGGTGATTGGCAAAAGGGATATGAGAGGATCATGGGACAGGAGGTCCGGGAAGAAAGACAATGAGGGCAGTGGGGGGGGGGACCCAGAGGATGGGCAAGGGGTATATTCAGAGGGACAGAGGGAGAAAAAGGAGAGTGAGAGAAAGAATGTGTGCATAAAAATAAGTAACAGATGGGGTACAAGGGGGAGGTGGGGCCTTAGCAGAAGTTAGAGAAGTCGATGTTCATGTCATCAGGTTGGAGGCTACCCAGACGGAATATAAGGTGTTGTTCCTCCAACCTGAGTGTGGCTTCATCTTTACAGTAGAGGAGGCCGTGGATAGACATGTCAGAATGGGAATGGGATGTGGAATTAAAATGTGTGGCCACTGGGAGATCCTGCTTTCTCTGGCGGACAGAGCGTAGATGTTCAGCAAAGCGGTCTCCCAGTCTGCGTCGGGTCTCGCCAATATATAAAAGGCCACATCGGGAGCACCGGACGCAGTATATCACCCCAGTCGACTCACAAGTGAAGTGTTGCCTCACCTGGAAGGACTGTCTGGGGCCCTGAATGGTGGTAAGGGAGGAAGTGTAAGGGCATGTGTAGCACTTGTTCCGCTTACACGGATAAGTGCCGGGAGGGAGATCAGTGGGGAGGGATGGGGGGGACAAATGGACAAGGGAGTCGCGTAGGGAGCGATCCCTGCGGAATGCAGAGAGAGGGGCGGAGGGAAAGATGTGCTTAGTGGTGGGATCCCGTTGGAGGTGGCGGAAGTTACGGAGAATAATATGTTGGACCCGGAGGCTGGTGGGGTGGTAGGTGAGGATCAAAGTTGCTGGTGAACGCAGCAGGCCAGGCAGCATCTGTAGGAAGAGGTGCAGTCGACGTTTCAGGCCGAGACCCTTCGTCAGGACTAACTGAAGGAAGAGTGAGCAAGGGATTCTGCAGATTTTCTCTCATTTGTTCATCTGTGTGTGACAGGAGAACATGCATCACAGTACAATGGTCTCTGTTTTATTATTTCATACATTGTTATTGCATATTGGTAAATTATTGTATGTTATTATTCTGTACTTCATTAGTAGCTAATAGTATTATAATTATAATTATTATATTTATGATTATTATTTATTATTGTTGCTAAGTGTATTTCTAAACGTTGCTGCTGTAATGAAAAAATTCTTACTCGGGATCAATAAAAAATTATTATTATTACTATTATTATTATGATTCAGCGCGTCAAATCTGCTCCACTGTTCCATCATGACTGATTTATCTTCCCTCAACCCCATTCTCCTGCCTTCTCCCTGTAACCTTTGATGCCCTGACTAATTAAGAACCTAACATCTGCATTAAAATATACGTAAAGACTTGGCCTCCCCAGCTGCTGCTGGCAATGAATTCCACAGATTCATCACCTCATCTTGGTTAACAATGGATGTCCCTCTAGATGGATGGGGCGGTGGTGGGGGGCAGTGATTGAGGACTGAGGAGGTGTGAAGATGTGGTGGTAGTGCTGGGTTACAGGAGATGGGTGGGTGATGGATGAAGGCGGAGACAGATGTCGAGAATGTATGCTGTTTGAATTCAAAAGTTCACCTATGACCTGCCTAGGTACGGATATGGTTCTTTCAATAACATCTGTCACCTTTTTGTTCCAAGCCTAGTGTTGCCTGAGCCTGTCTGTCTGTGTCCATATCGTTATTCAGGAACGCCTCGTCGACAGGAACCAGTTCCCTGGCTATCTGGCCGTCATCCTCGTCAACAGCTAACCATCGCTCACACGGGAAGAAGTACCTGGTAATGAGGAAGAGAAACCCATATACTGATGATAGAACAAGTTCTCTGGGCCTACATCCCCACGATGGTGGCTTTTCATCTCCACTACAGCTTCAAGTGGATGAATCCATCAGAAAGATTGTCCGTATTACTGCATGCTACCCCTTAAGCTGTCAGAAAGTGCAATAATAGTATTTTTTACAAATAAAGGATCTCCAAAGCTTGACTAATTCCCTAATCGGTACAGAGGGTTCGTGGAGTTGTGGTTAGTGCAGAACGTTGTCGTAGGTTACCATGGGTCATTGAAAGGATGCAGAGCTGGGCTGAGAGGAGGCAGACAGACCTCAATCCAGAGAAGTGTGAAGTGGAAGGTCAAATTCTAAGGCCGATTACATGGTTAACTGTATGATTCTGTGAAGGAGTAGAGAGACTTTGGGATCCATGTTCATAGATCCCTCAACATTACCACACAAGTTGATAAACTCCAAGGTCTCTCTGTTCCTCCACAGAATCTCACTGTTAACAGTAACTCTGCCTTCAAATCTCATACAGACCATAAGACAATTGAGGAGAATCAGGCCATTTTCCCATCGAGTCTGCTCCAACATTCAATCATGGCTGATCCTTTTCTCCCCTCCTCAGCCCCACTCTCCGGCATTCTCCCCGTAACTTTTGATGCCGTGTCCAATCAAGAACCTATCAATCTCTGCCTTAAATACACCCAACGACCTGGCCTCCGCAGCTGTCAGTGATAATAACTTCCACAAGTTTATAACCTTCTGGCTGAAGAAATTTCTCCACATCACTATTTTACATGGACACCCCTCTATCCTGAGGCTGTGTCCTCTTGTCCTAGACTCTCCCACCATGGGAAACATCCTTTCCACATCTACTCTGTTTAGGCCTTTCAACGTTCGAAATGTTTCAATGAGATCCCCCTCATCTATTACAATTCCAGTGAATACAGGCCCAGAGCCATCAAATATTCCTCATCAAACATCCCTTTCATTCCTGAAATCATCCTTGTGAACCTCCTCTGAACCCTCTCCAATGCCAGCACATCTTTTCTAAGATGAAGGGCCCAAAACTGTTCATAATACTCAAGGTGAGGCCTCACCAGTGCCTTATAAAGCCTCAGCATCACATCCCTGCTCTTGTATTCTAGACCTCTTGAAATGAATGCTAACATGGCATTTGTCTTCCTCACCATCAACTCCACCTGCAAGTTAATCTTTATGCTGTTCTGCACAAGGACTCCCAAGCCCCTTTGCATCTTAGATTTTTGGATTTTCTCCCCGTTTAGAAAATAGTCTGCACATTTATTTCTTCTACCAAAGAGCACAACCATGCATTTTCCAACATTGTATTTCATTTGCCATTTTCTTGCCCATTCTCCTAATCTGTCTGTCCTTCTGCAGCCTACCTGTTTCCTCAACACTACCTGCCCCTCCGTCAATCTTCATATCATCTGCAAACTTGGTAACAAAGCCATCTATTCCATCATCTAAATCATTTATATACAGCATAAAAAGAAGTGGTAATGCTCCAACCATGTTAGTAACTTTTCTGTAATATCATGGGCTCTTAACATGGTAAGCAGCCTCACGTGTGGCACCTTGTCAAAGGCCTTCTGCAAGTCCAAATATACAACATCCACTACTTCCCCTTTATCTATCCTACTTGTAATCTCCTCAAAGAATTCCAACAGGTTCATCAGGCAAGATTTTTCTTTAAATAAACCACACTGACTTTGTCCTGTCTAGTCTTGTGTCACAAGTACTCTATAACTTCATCCTTAACAATTGAACCAATATCTTCCCAACGCCTGAGGTCAGGCTAACTGGTCTCTAATTCCCTTTCTGCTGCTTCCCTCCTTTCTTAAAGACTGCAGCAAATATTTGCAATTTTCCAGTCTATGGAACCATGCTAGAGTCCAATAATACTTGAAAGATCATTACTAGTGCCTCCACAATCTCTACCATTAGCTCTTTCAGAACCCTAGGGTGCAGTTCATCTGGTCTGGGTGACTTACGTACTTTTAGGTCTTTCAGCTTTTTGAGCACCTTCTCCCTTGTAATAGTAACTGCACCCACTTCTCTTCCTTCACACTGTTTAACATCAGGCACACTACTAGTGTCTTCCACAGTGAAGAATAATGCAAAATACTCATTTAGTTCATCTGCCATCTCCTTATCCCCCGTTATTATTTCTCCAGCCTCATTTTGTAGCGGTCCTATATCCACTCTCATCTCTTTTAATTTTTTTACGTTCTTGAAAAAACTTTTTCTATCCATCTTGATATTGTTTGCTAGCTTGCTTTCATATTTCATCTTTTTCCTCCTAATGGTTTTTTTAGTTGTTCTCTATAGGTTTTTAAAAACTTCCCAATCCTCTATCTTCCTACTATTTTTGCTTTGTTGTATGCCCTTTCTTTTGCTTTTACAATAGCCTTGACTTCCCTTGTCAGCCACGGTTGTGCTATTTTACCATTTAAGCACTTCCTTGTTTTTGGAATACATCTGTCCTGCTCCTTTCTCATTTTTCCCAGAAACTCACGCCATTGCTGCTCTGCTGACATCCCTGCCAGCACCTCCTTCCAATTTACTTTAGCCGATTCCTCTCTCGTACCACTGCAATTCTCTTCACTCCACTGAAATACTGCTATGTCAGACTTTACTTTCTCCCTGTCACATTTCAAGTTGAACTCAATCATATTGTGATCACTGTCTCCTAATTGTCTCTGGTTCATTACATAACATCCGATCCAGTATAGCTGATTCCCTAGTAGGCTCAATGATAAACTGCTCTAAAAAGCCATCTTGTAGGTATTCAACAAACTCACTCTCTTGAGATCCATTACCAACCTGATTTTCCCAATCGACCAGCATGCTAAAATCTCCCGTGACTATCATAACATTGCCCTTTTGACTCGCCTTTTCTATTTCCTGTTGTAACCTGTGGTCCACATCTCAGGCACTGTTGGGAGGCCTGTATATAACTGCCAATAACGTCCTTTTACCCTTGCAGTTTCTTAACTCAACCCGCAAGGATTCAACATCTTCCGATCCTAAATCACCTCTTTCTACTGATTTGATGCCATTCTTTACCAGTAGAGCCACACCAACCCCTCTGCCTACCTTCCTGTCCCTCAGATATAACGTGTAACCTTGGACATTCAGCTCCCAACTACAACCATTCTTTAGCCATGATTCAGTGATGGCCACAACATCATACCTGACAATCAGTAATATTGTAACAAGATCACCCACCTTATTTCTTATACTATGCACATTTAGATACAACAGCTTGAGTACCATATTTGCAATCCTTTCTGATTCTGCATCCCTAGTGCACTGATACTCACCCTGCTGGCTGCAATTATGTCCTATAATCTGCCTGCCCTTCCAGACAGTCTGACTGCACGCTATCTTTGCTTTTTAACCATCTATCCTATCCTGAGTCCCTTTACTCTGGTTCCCACCCCCCTACCAAATTAGTTTAAACCCTCCCTAACAGCTCTAACAAACCTGCCCGCAATAATATTGGTCCCCCTCAGGTCCTGTCACTTTTAAACAGGTCATACCTCCCCCAGCAGAGATCCCAATGATCCAAAACCCTGAAGCCCTGTCCCCACACCAGCTTCTCAGCCACGCATTTACCTGCCAAATCATCCTGTTTCTACCCTCACTGGCGCATGGCACAGACAGCAATCCAGAAATTACTAGCATTCTCCCTAGCCCTCTAAATTCTCTTTTCAGGGCCTCATTGCTTTTCCTTCCTATGTCATTGGTACCAATATGTACCAAGACATCTGGCTCTCTCCCTCCCTCTACAAAGTGCTATGAATGCAGCCTGAGATGTCCCTAACCCTGTCACCTGGGAGGCAACATGCCATCCGGGTGGCCCGTTCATGCCCACAGAATTTTCTGTCTGTTTCTCTGACTATTGAGTCCCCTATCACTACCGCTCCCCTCTTCTCCCTCTTTCCCTTCTGCACCATGGACCCATGTAACCTGGTCTCTGTGCCATTCCCCTGGGAGGTCATCCCCCACAACAGAATCCAAAGTTGTGTACTTATTATTGAGGGGAATGGCCACCGGGGTGCTCTGTGCTAACTGCCTATTCATATTTCCATTTCTCCTCGTAGTCACCCAGCTACTTGTCTCCTGCAACTTCAGAGTGACTACTACTCTGTAACTTTGACCGACTATTCCCTCACTCTCCTGTACAAGCTGAAGGTCATCCAGCCACTACTCCAGATCCCCAACACGGTCTCCAAGGTGTTCAACCTTCCACTTCACACTTTTCTGGGTTGAACTGCATCTGCCCCTTTCACCAGTTCACTCTGATTCTATCTCCACTCCTGAGTTATTCACAGCTTTCTTTCTATAAAAGAACAACTTCATCTTGTCACGTTCCCTGTAATCATTTCCAAACGGTCATGTAACGGTTAGTGCAATGGGATTAGAGCTCGGGGTGTTGGATTTCAGAGTTCAGTCCCAGCATCCATTGTAAGGAGTGTCCTTGTCCTCCCTGTGGAATGTGTGGGTTTCCTCCGGGTGTTCCAGTTTTCTCCCACGATACACAGACATAGGTTCACTGATCACTGTAAACTCTCCCTTGATTGGGATAGGGGCTGCTGGACAGTATGGCTGAAAGGAACAGGAAGGTCTGTTCCATGCTGTATCTCAATAAATAAATAAAAAGATTTCTTCATGTTAGTCTTTAAAAGAAAGCAGGAAGTAGATATAATTTTGCTCTGTAAATAATTTATTTACTTGTTGAAAGGAAGATAGGAAATTGTTTAATCTGCAAAATAGTTTGCATGAGATCTTTAATTTCTCTCTTTTTACGAGCCTCAGAACTCACCTGGTGTCATCCTTCTCATCGACGATCTCCACCCGGTCCAGGAACCAGGCTGCATATCCCCCTGAGTTATCGTGCCGAATTCGGAGTTTCTTTAATGTCCCCAAGTCAATGGCTTTGACCATGAATACATCTTCCTGCATTCAAACAATTTAATGTTGTAACTAGGGCAGAGTAACGTAGTAGATAGCACACACTTCACGGAGCAAGCAAACAGCTCAGGGCTCAGTTACAGCCACTATCAGAAAGGAGCTTATACTTTCTCCCCACGAGCACATGGCTTTCTCTAGGTGCCACACAGGGGTTAGGCTTAGGAACGTGTGCACTGCACAGTTGCCGGCTGCCCCCTGCTCATCCTTGGACTGTGCTGGTCATTGAAGCAAACGATACATTTAACACTTTGTTTTATGGTGCACGTGACAGATAAAGCGGATGTTTATCTTCAAAGGCATGAGGTGCCTGGACTAACACGCACACAGGACAAAGTGAGCCTGGTTTAGACACAGAGAGTCTGAGTTTGAGGAAAGAGGAGAAAATGAAAAAAACTAAAGAGTAAAGTTTACTCTGACAGTGAGCAGTGTCAACAATGGGCTGGCATCTCCTCAACACCAGCAACAGGAGACACACCTAGTATACCGGGTAGTAATACGGCTCTAGAGGCACGGCTTCACTCCTGACCCTGGCTGCTCTCTGTATAGAGTTTGCATGGTTTCAGTCTCGACCCTGACTGCTGTGTGTGTGGAGATTGCTTGTTCCCTCACAGCTTTCCCCACATGCCACGGTTTCCTCTCAAATTCCAAGGATGTGCAGACTGTTTAACTGGCTGCTGTAAATTCCTTCTGAGGTATGCTAGTATGTGGTGGATGAGCCGAAGGGTCTCCTGTGCTGTTGTGCTCTACGTCTCGAAGTGAGGGATCAGCGAACGCATCAGAATCAGGCTTATTGTCACTGGCAGATGGTGCGAAATTTGTTTCGCACCAGAATTACAAAGCAATACATAAAATATTACTGGAAGTTACGACAAGAAATATAAATAAATAATTCTTAGGGAAAGATAGCAAGATGATGAATTGATGCGGCTGCAGGTGAGAGTAGGTCAGAGGAAAGCACGGGGTATTAGTGGGGATGCTCAAAGAGGCAACATTAACTTGATGGACTGAATGCTCTCCTGTGTTGTAAAAAAATATAAACATACGAACATGTATGCTCTAAAAAGATCAGAATTAGAATCAGGTTTAATATGATTGACATATGTAGTGATTTTTTTAGTTTTGTGGCTATGCTGTAAATAAAATACTATAAATTACAATAAGAAATATATATTTGAAATTGAATTTCATAAGTGGCTCAAAAGAGAGTAAAAATAGTGAGGCAGTGTGTATCGGTCTGTTCATTGACCATTCGGAACTCTAATGGCAGAGGGGAACAAGAGGTTCCGAGAACTTTGAGAGTGAGTCTTCAGGGTCTTGTTCATCGCTGTCTATGATTGTTTAAAACAATCACGTAGATTGCTAAGAACACACACAAAATGCTGGGGGATCTCAGCAGGACAGGCAGCATCAATGGAACAGAGTACAGTTGATGGTTCGAGCTGAGACCCTTCAGCAGGACTGGAGAGAAGGATGAGAAGTTCGAGCAAGAAGGTGGGGGTAGGGGAGGAAGAAGGACAAGGTAGTAGGTGATGGGTGAAACAGGGAGAGGGGATGCTGAAGTAAACAGCCGGGAAGTTGATAGGTGAGAGAAATAAAGGGCTGGAGAAGGGGGAATCTGGTAGGAGAGAGTAGAAGACCATGGAAGAACGGGGGAGGAGCACCAGAAGGAGGTGATTTAAATATCTCTGCTGGGGCCCATGCAATTTATGCACTAGTCTCCCGTAAGGTTGAGGGACACCTGGTCAGGTAACACGTTGTTTTCTCTGTGGGATTTATACACTCTCATTTATGCGATTACATATAATTCCTAAAGGGAAATCAACACAAGATCGAGAAAATCACAAGAAGGAAGGAAGAAAGTCGCTCATGTACTGTGTGAACTTCACGGGATACCAGTAGTCAGGCAAAACTCAGGATTTTTCACCATGTTTCTTTTGCTGTGTATTGGAGAAACTGTTTGACATCATCTTTGAAAACTGAGATTTCGCCAAAAATTCTCATGTTCAAGTTCAGGTTCCGTTTACTTTCATCCAACCGTACACATGTATAACACCAAACGAAACATCGTTCCTCTGGACCAAGGTACAACAACACAGTAAATATAACTCACATACAACCTTACACATGTATACCATCAAACGAAACAATGTTCCTCTGGATCAAGGTGGAACAACATAATACATATAATTCACACACATAACAGAAAGTAACATTACCACAAATAAATAAACAAGTAATAAGGTGCATTGACAACAGAAGTTCAGAATCAGAATCAGGTTTATTATCACTGTCATGTGACGTGAAATTTTTTAATTTAGCAGCAGTTCAATGCAATATATAAACTAGCAGAGAGAGAAGAAAATAATAATAAATAAAATAAAACATAATAATAAATAAACAAGTAAATTAATTACATATATGAAATAGATTATTTTAAAGTGTGCAGAAACAGAAATAATGTATATTAAAACAGTGAGGTAGTGTCCAAAGCTTCAAAGACCATTTAGGAATCAGATGGCAGAGGGGAAGAAGCTGTTCCTGAATCACTGAGTGTGTGCCTTCAGGCTTCTGTACCTCCTACCCGATGGTAACGGTGAGAAAAGGGCATGCCCCGGGTATCCAACCCTCGCCTGGGTTGATAATTCCACCACAGAAAAACGGTCCCCTTTGTTGTGGTCACAGTCGGTGACCTCTAAAGGATTTCGGAGGACAGTGGGAAGATCGAGGGCGTCAGCTCACCTGAAGACTCAAATCTCTCCTCTCTCTCTCTCTCTCCATCACTACTCAGCTCAATACCTCAAACTGAACTGAACTTTACTCATCATCGTAAGACTGTATCTATTTACCCCTACACTCGAAGAAGCTTGGTTTTCATATATTTCTATACTTACTTATATATAATCATTGCTAACCTGTTTGATTTATTTGCATTTATATAACTGTATTGCATAGTTACTAATATATATCATTAGTTAACAGCAATACTGGACTCCAAAGTGTTTTCCATCTCTGCTGGTTCTTTAACCCGTCACGGGGTACGTGACAGCATGTTGAAATCTCCCATGACTACCATAACATTGCCCTTCTGACTCATCTTTTCTATTTCCTGTTGTAACCTGTGGTCCACATCCCAGCTACTGTTGGGAGGCCTGTATATAACTGCCAACAACGTCCTTTTACCCTTGCAGTTTCTTAACTCAACCCACAAGGATTCAACGTCTTCCGATCCTATGTCACATCTTTCCACTGATTTGATACCATTCTTTACCAGTAGAGCCACACCATCCCCTCTATCTACCTTCCTGTCCCTCCGATATAATGTGTAACCTTGGACATTCAGCTCCCAACTACAACCATCCTTCAGCCACGATTCAGTGATGGCCACAACATCATATCTGACAATCTGTAATAGTGCAACAAGATCATCCACCTTATTTCTTATACTGTGTACATTTAGATACAGCACCTTGAGTACTGTATTTGCTATCCTTACTGATTCAGCATCCCTAATGATTTAATACTCAGTCTGTTGGCTGCATCTAAGTCCCATCAGCTGCCTGCCCTTCCTGACAGTCTGACTGCACGCTATCTTTACTTTTTTACCATCTGTCCTATCCTGAGTCCTTTCACTCAGGTTCCCAAACTTCTGCCAAATTAATTTAAGCCCTCCCCAACAGCTCTAACAAACCTGCCTGCGAGAATACTGGCAACACACATCAAAGTTGCTGGTGAACGCAGCAGGCCAGGCAGTATCTCTAGGAAGAGGTACAGTCGACATTTCAGGCCGAGACCCTTCGTCAGGACTGACTGAAAGAAGAGCTAGTAAGGGATTTGAAAGTAGGTGGGGAGGGGGAGATCCAAAATGGTAGGAGAAGACAGGAGGGGGAGGGATGGAGCCAAGAGCTGGACAGGTGATTGGCAAAAGGGATATGAGAGGATCATGGGACAGGAGGCCCAGGAAGAAAGACAAGGAGAGGGGGGGACCCAGAGGATGGGCAAGAGGTATATTCAGAGGGACAGAAGGAGAAAAAGGAGAGTGAGAGAAAGAATGTGTGCATAAAAATAAGTAACAGATGGGGTACGAGGGGGAGGTGGGGCCTAGCGGAAGTTAGAGAAGTCGATGTTCATGCCATCAGGTTGGAGGCTACCCAGACAGAATATAAGGTGTTGTTCCTCCAACCTGAGTGTGGCTTCATCTTTACAGTAGAGGAGGCCGTGGATAGACATGTCAGAATGGGAATGGGATGTGGAATTAAAATGTGTGGCCACTGGAATATCCTGCTTTCTCTGGCGGACAGAGCGTAGATGTTCAGCAAAGCGGTCTCCCAGTCTGCGTCGGGTCTCGCCAATATATAAAAGGCCACATCGGGAGCACCGGACGCAGTATATCACCCCAGTCGACTCATAGGTGAAGTGTTGCCTCACCTGGAAGGCCTGTTTGGGGCCCTGAATGGTGGTAAGGGAGGAAGTGTAAGGGCATGTGTAGCACTTGTTCGGCTTACACGGATAAGTGCCAGGAGGGAGATCAGTGGGGAGGGATGGAGGGGACGAATGGACAAGGGAGTTGTGTAGGGAGCGATCCCTGCGGAATGCAGAGAGAGGGGGGGAGGGAAAGATGTGCTTAGTGGTGAGATCCCGTTGGAGTTGGTGCAACTTACGGAGAATAATATGTTGGACTCGGAGGCTGATGGGGTGGTAGGTGAGGACCAGGGGAACCCTATTCCTAGTGGGGTGGCGGGAGGATGGAGTGAGAGCAGATGTATGTGAAATGGGGGAGATGCGTTTAAGAGCAGAGTTGATAGTGGAGGAAGGGAAGCCCCTTTCTTTAAAAAATGAAGACATCTCCCTCGTCCTAGAATGAAAAGCCTCATCCTGAGAGCAGATGCGGCGGAGATGGAGGAATTGCGAGAAGGGGATGGCGTTTTTGCAAGAGACAGGGTGAGAAGAGGAATAGTCCAGATAGCTGTGAGAATCAGTAGGCTTATAGTAGACATCAGTGGATAAGCTGTCTCCAGAGACAGAGACAGAAAGATCTAGAAAGGGGAGGGAGGTGTTGGAAATGGACCAGGTAAACTTGAGGGCAAGGTGAAAGTTGCACTAAGCACATCTTTCCCTCCCCTCCTCTCTCTGCATTCCGCAGGGATCGCTCCCTACACAACTCCCTTGTCCATTCGTCCCCCCCATCCCTCCCCACTGATCTCCGTCCTGGCACTTATCCGTGTAAACGGAGCAAGTGCTACACATGCCCTTACACTTCCTCCCTTACCACCATTCAGGGCCCCAAACAGTCCTTCCAGGTGAGGCAACATTTCACCTGTGAGTCGACTGGGGTGATATACTGCGTCCGGTGCTCCCGATGTGGCCTTTTATATATTGGCGAGACCCGACGCAGACTGGGAGACCGCTTTGCTGAACGTCTACGCTCTGTCCGCCAGAGAAAGCAGGATCTCCCAGTGGCCATACATTTTAATTCCACATCCCATTCCCATTCTGACATGTCTATCCACGGCCTCCTCTACTGTAAAGATGAAGCCACACTCAGGTTGGAGGAACAACACCTTATATTCCGTCTGGGTAGCCTCCAACCTGATGGCATGAACATCGACTTCTCTAACTTCCGCTAGGCCTCACCTCCCCCTCGTACCCCATCTGTTACTTATTTTTATGCACACATTCTTTCTCTCACTCTCCTTTTTCTCCCTCTGTCCCTCTGAATATACCTCTTGCCCATCCTCTGGGTCCCCCCCCCCCCCCGTCTTTCTTCCCGGACCTCCTGTCCCATGATCCTCTCGTATCCCTTTTGCCAATCACCTGTCCAGCTCTTGGCTCCATCCCTCCCCCTCCTGTCTTCTCCTATCATTTTGGATCCCCCCCTCCCCCTCCCACTTTCAAATCCCTTACTCACTCTTCCTTCAGTTAGTCCTGACGAAGGGTCTCGGCCTGAAATGTCGACTGTACCTCTTCCTAGAGATGCTGCCTGGCCTGCTGCGTTCACCAGCAACTTTGATGTGTGTTGCTTGAATTTCCAGCATCTGCAGAATTCCTCTTGTTTGCGAGAATATTGGTCCTCTTTGGGTTCAAGCGCAACCCGTCACTTTTGAACAGGTCATACTTCCCCTACAAGAGATCCCAATGATCCACGAACCTGAAGCCCTGCCCCTGCACCAGCTTCGCAGCCACACATTAATCTGGCAAATCATCCTGTTTCTACCCTCACTGGCGCGTGGCACAGGCAGCAATCCAGAAATTACTACCCTGGAGGTCCTGCTTCTCAGCTTTCTACCTAGCTCTCTAAATTCTCTTTTCAGGACCTCATTGCTTTTCCTTCCCATGTCATTGGTACCAACATGTACCAAGATATCTGGCTGCTCCCCCTCCCTCTCCAAAATGTTGTGACGCAGTCTGAGACTTCTCTGAGCCTAGTACATAAGGTGAATGAACTTGCAGCACAGTTGCAGATTGGCATGTTTGATGTTGTAGGGATCATAATGGCTGAAAGAAGATTATAGCTGGGAGCTTAATGTCCAAGGATACACACTGTACTAGAAGGATAGGCAGGAAGGTAGAGGGGGGCAGCATTGCTCTTTTGGTAAAAAATCAAATCCAATCATTAGATAGATGCAGAATCATTGTGGATAGAGCAAAGGAACTGCAAGTGTAAAAAGATCTTGATGGGAGTTGTATACAGACCCCCCCCCCCCAAACAGTAGTAAGGATGTAGTCTACAAATTACAATGGGAGGTAGAAAATGCATGTCAATAGGGCAATATTGCAATAGTAATGTGGGATTTCAATATGAAGGCAGATTGGGAAAATCAAATTGTTGCTGGATTCCAGGAGGGGTAATTTCTAGAGTGCCTACGAGATGGGTTTTTAGAGCAGCTTGTGGTTGAGCCCACTAGAGGGTCAGCTATTGGATGTTGTGCAATAAACCAGAATTGATAAGAGAGCTTAAGGTAAAAGAACCCTCAGGAGACTTGATCATACTATGAACAAATTCACCCTGAAGTTTGAGGAGAAGAAGCTAAAGTCAGATATATCAGTATTACGGTGGAGTAAAGGGAATTACAAAGGCATGAGAGAGTAGTTGACCAGAAGTGATCGGGAAAGAACACTGGCAGGGATGATAGCAGAGCAGCAATGGCTGGAATTTCTGAAAGCATACCAGAAGGCACAGAACAGATACATCCCAAAGAGGAAGAAGTATTTTAAAGGAAAGATGACACAACTGTGGCTATCAAGAGAAGTCAAAGCCAACATAAAAGCCAATGAGAAGGCATATCATAGATCTAAAATTAATGGGAAGTTAAATGCTTAGGAAGCTTTTAAAAACCAAAAGAAGACAACTAAACAAGTAATCAAGAAGGTAAAGATGGAAGCAAGCTAACCAATATCATTAAATAGGATACCAGAAGTTTCTTCAGATACATAAGGTGAAAAAGAGAGGCCAGACCACTGGAAAATGATGCTGGAGAGGTAGCAATGGAGGACAACAAAATGGCAGATGAACTGAGTAATAGAGGTATTTAAAATTATGAGGGGGATAGATAGAGTTGAGGTGGAGAAGCTTTTTCCATTGAGAGTGCAGGAGATTCAAACAAGAGGACATGAGTTGAGAGTTAAAGGGCAAAAGTTTTGGGGTAACATGAGGGGGAACTTCTATACTCAGAGAGTGGTAGCTGTGTGGAACGAGCTTCCAGCAGAAGTGGTTGAGGCAGGTTCAATGTTGACATTTAAAGTTAAATTGGATAGCTGTATGAACAGGAAAGGAATGGAGGGTTATGGGCTGAGTGCAGGTCAGTGGGACTAGGTGAGAGTAAGAGTTCGGCATGGACCAGAAGGGCCAAGATGGCCTGTTTCTGTGCTGAAATTGTTATATGGTTATATGGTATTTGGCATCAGTGGAAGACACTAGCAGTAAGTTGGAAGTTCTAGGTGTCAGGGGTCAAGAAGTGTGTGAAGTTGCCATTTCTAGAGAGAAGGTTTTTAGAAACTGTAAGATCTGTAGGTAGATGAGTCACTTGGACCAGATGGTCTACATCCCAGAGTTCTGAAAGAGATGGCTGAAGAGATCATGGAGGCACTAGTAATGATCTTTCAAGAATCACTGGATTCTGGTATGATTCTGGAAGACTGGAAAATTGCAAATGTTACTCCACTATTCAAGAAAGGAGAAAAGCAGAAGAAAGGAAACTACAGGCTATTTAGTCTGACCTCAGTAGTTGGGAAATTGTTGGAGTTGATTATTAAGGATGAGGTGTCAAGGTACTTGGAGGCACATGATAAAATAGGCCATAGTTAGCATGGCTTCCTCAAGAGAAAATCTTGCTGTACAAATCTGTTGGAATTCTTTGAAGAAATAACAAGCAGGATAGACAAAGGAGATTTGGTTGATGTTGTGTACTTGGATTTTCAGAAAGCCTTTGACTAGGTGCCACACATGAGGTTGCTTAACAAGTATTAGCCCATGGTATTATGGGAAAGATTCTAGCATGGAGAAACCAGTGTCTGAGTGGCAGGAGGCAAAGAGTGGGAATAAAGGGACCCTATTCTGACTGGCTGCCGGTGACTAGTGGTGTTCCACAGGGGACCGTGTTGGGACCAATTCTTTTTCGTTACATGTCAATGACTTGGATAATAGAATTGATGGCTTTGTGGCAAAGTCTGTGGATTAATTGAAGATAGGTGGAGTTTTGGGCCCCTTATCTTAGAAAGGATGTGCTGTAGCTGGAGAGAGTTCAAAGGAGGTTCAAGGAGATGATTCCAGGATTGATTAGATTGTCATATGAAGAATATCTGACGATTCTGGCCTGTATTCATTGGAATTCAGAAGAATGAGGGGAGACCTCAGTGAAACCCCTCGAATGGTGAAAGTCCTTGACAGAGTGGATGTGGAGAGGATGTTTCCCATGGTGGGAGAGTCTAAGACCAGAGGACACCGATTCAGAATAGAGGGACGTCCTTTTAGAATGGAGGTGAGGAGGAATTTCTTTAGCCAGAGAGTGGTGAATCAGGCCAAATCTTTATGTGTATTTAAGGCAGATGTTGATACATTGTTGATTGGTCGGGACATGAAGGGAGTTGGGGGGAAAGCAGGAGATTGGGACTGAGAGAAAATTGGATCAGCCACGATGAATTGTCAGAGCAGACTCAATGGACCAAATGGCCTAATTCTTCTCACACATCTTACGGTCTTATATATTTCACCATATACTACCCTGAAATTCTTTTACTTTGGGGCTTTCACCATAAATAGAAAGAATCACAACATAATCAATGAAAAACTGCTGATGACAGAGAATAAAACTACAGCTATGCAGCACCCGCTACTGTGGGATCTCTGTCTTAGAGGCCAATGTCAGGCTGTCTTTTAAGCGGGTGAACCCTCGCAAGGTGACAGGCCCTGATGGAGTACTGGGCAGGGCTGTGAAAACCGGTGCCAATCAACTGGCGGGTGTGTTCAAACACACTTCCTTTCTCTTATTGCTACAGTCAGAGGTTCCCACGTGTTTCAAAAGGGCATCAATTAGACCAGTGCCCAAGAAAAGCAGGGTGAGCAGCCTTAGCAACTATCATCCAATAGCACTCACATCTACGATGAAGACGTGCTTTTAGAGGTTGGACCCACTGCAGTTTGCCTATCACCACAATAGATCTACAGCAGTCACAATCTCATTGGCTCTTTACGTGGCCTTGGATCACCTGGGCAATACAAATACCTACATCAGGACGCGGTTTATTGACTACAGCTCAGCGCTTAACACCATCATTCCCACAGTTCTGATGGAAAAGCTCCAGAACCTGGGCCTCTTTACCTCCTTCTGCAACTGGATCCTCAACTTCCTAACCAGAAGATCACTACCTGCGCCAGTCGGAAACAGCATCTCCACCTCACTGACAATCAACCTCAGGGGTGTGTGCTTAGACCACTGCTTTAGTCTCTCTACACCAATGACTGTGTGGCTAGGCATAGCACAAATGCTGACGATACCATTATTGTTAGCAGAATTTCAGAACTTCATTCATTTATTATCAAAGCATGTATCCGCATCCAACTCTGAAATTTTTCTTCTCCAGATAGCCACAAAACAAGGATGAAAGTCATTCAGAAAGGAACATCAAACCCCCCCACTCTACCACCCCTCCCCCACAAAAACAAAAAGCATCCCAATCATCAACACCCCCCCCCAAAACTCCCCTCCCAACACAACTGGAACATCAACCCCCAAAAAAGCAACCCCTCACCCGCACAAAAAGCTAACAGAACACAACAGAACATCAACCCCAATCACACTCCCCGCACACAACAAAACGGAAAAGGAACAGGCCATAAAAAAAAGAGTATAAAAACCGTAAGTTTGAAAAAGTCCACAGTCCATAAACACAGAACCACAATACCATCCTCCGATATCACCGACATTCAGCGAAAGAGAGGGCTACCACACGAGGCAGCGAGGCCTACCCGCCAGCCACAGAGCGATAGGCCACTCACAGTTTTCTTCTCCAGCAGCGATCAAAAGGCAGGCAGTCGGCGCGGAAACTCTCACTTGCTTCCACGTTTCCCTCGCGGTCTCAATCTGCCTTGACACTTTAACAGGTGAAATGGAGTTGAACACTGGCCTGCACCCCAGCTCAAAGTCTCTCCTAACCAAGGCTGTCCAAGTACACACTCGCTTCCCAGAATCTTCTCGGAGACAGCAAAGCACTGGATCACTCAATCGGCAAACTGTAAATCACAGGCTCCAACAGTCCCAGAAACACATTTAATGTGAGAAACAGATGAAAAAGATGTAAAAGGGATATTTTCATGAGCTGTGTGGAAGACGTTGACTGAGGGAATGTTTTACGCTTGACCAGCTAGTTGGATGGTGCTGCAGCTTCAACCCTACATTCAACGTCAACAAGAGATGATTGTGAACTTCAGAAAGGGTAAGACAAGGGAACACGTGCCAGTCCTCATAAAAGGGATCAGAAGTGGAGAGAGTGAGAAGTTTCAAGTTCCTGCGTGTCAATATCTCCGAGGACCCGGAATATCGATGCAGCTACAGAGGAGACACAACAGTGGCTATATTCCATTCGGAGTTTGAGAAGATTTGGTTTGTCACCAAAAACACTTGAAAATTTCTACAGATGTACCGTGGGGAGCATTCTGACTGGCTGTATCACTGTCTGGTATGGGGGCTGGGGGCTACTGCACAGGATCGAAGTAAGCTGCAGAGAGTTATAAAATTAGTCAGCCCCATCATGGGTACTAGTCTCCGTGGTATCCAGGACATGTACAAGAAGTGATGCCTCTGAAAGCTGGTGTCCATCATCAAGAATGTCCATCACCCAGGACATCTCCTCTTCAGGAAGGAGGTACTGCAGCCTGGAGGCATACACTCAATGAACAGCTTCTTCCCCTCTGCCATCTGATTTCTAAATGGACATTGAACCCACGAACACTACCTCAATACTTGTTTTATTTCTATTGCTCTGCTTTATCAATTTGTACATTATCATTACACATTATTATTGTGTATATTATTAGCCTGTACATTATTGGAAGTTCAGCCTGCACACTGCTAAGTGTGTTTTAAATGTGACTGCTTTAAGGAAAGAATTTCCCACTCAGGATCAATAAAGTATTTATTATTATTATTATTATCTTTGCACTAGTTATTTAATTTAACTATCTAATATATATATAGACTTTCTGCAATTCCCTTCTTTCTTGATCATGATGCATTGCATTGTATTGCTGCCGCAAAATCACGACATATGCCGGTGATATTAAACTTGACTCTGATCCTGATGACAGGGATGGACAAACACACAATGTACAAAAGACGATGCCCTCCACTCTGACAGTTATACTCTACCTGTCCTTTTTCAAACTTGTTGAGGTGATTTGACCTCTTGAGGTGTCTTTCTCCTGTGTCAGTTGTCGCACCGTAAATGTTAATGAAGACGTTCGCATCTGTTCCTGCACCTAGGACATTCCCAGTAAACACGTGGACAGTGTACGAGTTCTCTGTGAATACAATGATGAAGAAAAATCTGCCAACATCATAAAAACAGGGAATGCCGGAAACACTCAGTAGGACAGGTAGAATCTGTGGAGAGGGAAATAGAGACCATAAGACATAGGAGCATATTTAGGCCATTCAGCCCATCGAGTCTGCTCTGCTATCTCATCATGGCTGATCCCAGATCCCACTCAACCCCATACACCTGCTCTCTCACCATATCCTTTGATGCCCTGACCGATCAGGAAACTATCAACTTCCGCTTTAAATATACCCACGAACTTGGCCTCCACCACAGTCTGTGGCAGAGCATTCCACAGATTCACCACTCTTCGGCTAAAAAAATTGCCTCCTTACTTCTGTTCTAAAAGGTTGCCCTTCAATTTTGAGTCTGTGCCCTCTGGTTCTGGATACCCCCCCCCCCAAGAAGAAACATCCTCTCCACATCCGCCTTATCTAGTCCTTTCAACATTTGGAGGTTTCAATGAGCACTCGTCACACTATCCGGGTGACTGAGGATACCTCGTTCAGAGAAAGGTCGCAGCGACTGGCATCTGCAGAGGTGGAGGACGTTCGGCAGCATTTGTTGAAATTGAATGAAGCTGAGATCATCACCGAGTCCTGAAGCCCCTATGCGCCCTCAATAGTAGTGGCCCAAAAGAACAATGGGAAGGTACAGATGCATGTGAACTATAGGCCTCTGAACAGGCATACCATCCTGACCAGTATACGGTCCCCAGGATTGGAGACAGGCTGGACTGTCTGAGTGGTGTGAACTGGTTCAGTGTGCTGGACTTGAGGAGTGGATATTACCAGATCCCCATGAGTGAGGCTGACAAAGAGAAGATGGCATTTATATGTCCACTGGGATTCTTCCAGTTCGAAAGGATACCCCAGGGCATATTGGGAGCCCCAGCGACTTTCCAGCATGTCATGGAGAAGATGGTGGGGGATATGAATTTGCTTGAGGTGTTGGTGTAACTAGATAACCTCATAGTGTTTGGGTCCAAATTGGAGGAACATGAAGTGAGGCTACTGAAGGTGCTGGGCCACCTGAAAGCTAAAGGGCTAAAACTTTCCCTGGACAACTGCCAGTTCTGCAAGATATCTGTCAGTTATGTTGCGCACATAGTCTCACGGGATGGAGCAGCTACGGATCCTGCTAAGACAGAGGTGGTGACCACATGACCAAGGCCCCAGACTGTGAGCGCTTTGCTCTCCTTCTTTGGGTTCTGTAGGTACTATTGGAGGTTCGTGAAGGGCTACATGAAAGTGAATCACCCTTTAAATCAGCTTCTGTGTGGTTACCTTTCTTCGGGGAAGAAAGGGAGGAGGACAAAAGGAGAGGAGGGTAAAGATTATCATAGTACTTCGGAGCCTTTTGGAGCAAGATGGGATGCAAAATGTGAAGAGGCCTTTCAGTCGCTGAAGGAGATGCTGACCCAGGCGCCTGTGCTGGCTTTCGCAGACCCCCGATTGCCATATTTACTGCATACAGATGCCAGCAGAGAGGGGTTGGGGGTGTCCTGTATCAGGATCAGGGTACAGGGTTGAGACCTGTTGCGTTTGTCAGCTGGAGTCTGTCACCCTCTGAGAAAAACTATCTCATGCACAAATTGGAGTTCCTGGCATTGAAATGGGCCGTGGTGGATAAATTGAGTGACTACCTCTATGGTGTCAAATTTGAGATGAGGACGGGCAACAATCTTATTTCCCAAACTTATATCCTGACCTCAGTGAAACTGGATGCCACAGGCCATTGGTGGTTGGCGGCACTGTCTGCCTCTGATTTCAGCCTGAAGTACCAGCCGGAGCAGAACGTTGATGCCGATGATTTGTCCCGACGTGCGCATGAAGGACTGGTCAGGGATGAGGAGTGGGAGAGCGTTCCTGTCCCGGGGGTGAAGGCCATGTGTCAGTTTGCCATCACGGGGAAGGGAGAGGAAAGGCAAGCGTAGAATCAAGCGGTATATCAATTGAGAGCTTCTGATGGCGCCATTGCCTTTCTTTTCTTCTTGACTGGATTTATTACAGCCTTTGTACACCACGGTTCCTGTACCCACCATAACTTCCCTGTCTCATTGGAATGTACCTGTGCAGAACTCCACACAAATATCCCCTGAACATTTGCCACATTTCTTCCGTACTTTCCCCTGAGAACATCTGTTTCCAATTTAAGCTTCCAATTTCCTGCCTGATAACCTCATAATTCCCCTTACTCCAATTAAATGCTTTCTAACAGAATGTTGGAATTTTGAATTCTTCTTGCTCGTGTAAATATTTTGCATATACTGCTATTTTTATGAACAAACTTACTTCCGGAAGTGTGTGTTTTCTATTCACTGCCTCCTTCCGATACCTAGAGCTTCTGATGACCTACTAGCACCTGGTATAATACTATGCAATTCGATTTTCTCATAAAGAGTGCAGCGGCCAGTCACACGAGATAGGACGAGCACTATACAGGTGCTACAATATCATTGCAAGCTTTATTCAATTTGCAGGTTTAGTTAAGGAACTGAATTTAAGTTCACCAGGTGGAGACTTGAACTGCCATCATGCTACTGGTTCTACCTTTAGAGACAGGTTCGAAATCAAGAATCCAGCCATCATTTGCAGACGTAGTGGGCCTGTCACCAGTTTTAGACTGTTAGGCCATAAGACACAGGAGCAGAATTAGGCTCACTGAGCCCATCTTGGACTGCTTCAGCATTTCAACATGGCTGATTTATTATCCCTTTCAACCCCATTCTCCTGCCTTCTCCCCAGAACCTTCGATCCTCTGACTAATCTAGAAACTATCAACCTCCACTTTAAATGTACCCAGTGACTTGGCCTCCACAGCCATTTGTGGCAGCAAATTCCACAGATTCAACACCCTCTGGCTGAAGAAATTCCTCCACACCTGTGTTCTGAATGGACGCCTCTCCATTCTGATGCCATGCCTTTTGGTCCTAGACTCCCCCACTACAGGAAACAATCTCTCCACACCCACTCTATCTCAGCCTTTCTAAATTAGCACCACAACTCCCTTCAGCAGTGTCAGTGAAGCGATTTATCAAAGATGAAAGTGGGCCAGGAACCTCCCTTACCTTCCAGGTCCTCAGCATCTTCTGGCAGGAGTTCCAGCAGCAGCTGTCGGTCTCCCTCGTCACTGGCCAGCCAGCGTTGACAGTTGAAAGTGTAGGTCTCCACCACCTCCTCCGGTATGGCATTCACATCCTCCTCTACCTTCTTTTTCTTTTTCTTCTTCTTTTTGTCATCCTGCACAGTCTGGAGTTTCAGCCGGCTGATCCTGATGGAGTCCAGGAACCAGCCTGGGGCAATACCACTCCCATCATGGCCCACACGTAATTTCACCAGTCTGCCCACGTCCAGCGCCTCAATCTGTGCACGTGCAAAACAGCCACTTCATCAGAGAGTAAGGACATCATCACAGGAACAAAAATAGGCCAAGGTCAAGAGAAATGTTACCAAAACCAGGGCAGTGGCGTGCTCCCCCTTCCGGCAATTGGAATTGGTTGGAAATTTTCACATGTACGGAGACACTGTGAAAAGTTTGTGTGTAACAGCTACAGAGTAAGTGCAGTGCAGATAGACAATAAGGTGCAAGATCATAATGAGGTAGATTGTGAGATCAAGAGTTCATCTGTTTGTACTAGGAGACCATTCAATAGTCATATAACCGTGGGACAGAATCTGTTCTTGAGCCTGTGGCATGTGCTTTCAGGCTTTTGAATCTTCTGCCCGATGAGAGTGGGGGAAGAGAGAGTGTCCAGTGAGGGTGGGGACTTTGGCTATGTTGACTGAGCAAGCGAGAAATGCCTTCTCACTGCCTCAGGAAAATCAAAATGAAATCACCTACCCAATTACTGAGCCGATCCCACAATCTCCGGACTCACTTTCAAAGAATCTACAACTCGTTCTCAATGTTTATTATTTACTTATTATTAATATTCTGTTTTTTTTTAATCTTTTTTGGATTTGCATAATCTGTTGTCTTTTGCATATTAGTTGCTTGTTTGTCTTAGTTAGTGTACAGTGTTTCACTTATTCTATTGTGCTTCTTTGTATTTACTGTGAATACCTACAAGAAAATGTATCTCGGGGTAGTATATGGTGACCTACTGGGGCACCACCATGGTACAGTGGTTAACTTGCGTCACTGGAGTTCGGAATTCAACTCCGGCACTGTTTGTAAAAAGCTTGTACATCTTTCCCATCAACACATGGGTTTCCTCCAGGTGCTCTGGTTTCCTCCAACAGTCCAAAGACGTGCCGGTTAATAGGTTAATTGGTCATTGTAATTTGTCCTGTCAGTAGGCTAGGGTTAAGTGGTTGAGTGAACTCAGCCTTTTCTCCTTGGAGCGACGGAGGATGAGAGATGACCTGATAGAGGTGTATAAGATAATGAGAGGCATTGATCGTGTGGATAGTCAGAGGCTTTTTCCCAGGGATGAAATGGCTAGCACAAGAGGGCATCGTTTTAAGGTGCTTGGAAGTAGGTAGAAGGGGGATGTCAGAGGTAAGATTTTCACAGAAAGTGATAGATACATGGAGCTTAGTAAAATAGAGGGCTATGTGTTAGGGAAATTCTAGGCAGTTTCTAGAATAGGTTACATGGTCAGCACAACATTGTAGGCCGAAGGGCCTGTAATGTGCTGTGGATTTCTATATTCTTTGTTAAATTGGTGGTTTGCTGGACAGTGTGGCTCATTGGGCTGGAAGGGACTGAGGGACTGTTCCTCACTGTATCTTTAAATAAATAAATATATGTACTTTGATAATAAATTTACTTGAATTCGCGGAGGGTGTGAGAACTCAGGGCTTTTCCAGTTTTCCTGGTTGGCTACACTAGAAAGGGGTGTGTCCAGCTGCAGCCATGGTGATTGGTCCATACAGGGCGTAGAGAATATGTTAAGTGATCTGGTCACTGCACAGGGGCTTGAGAATCCTCATGCACGATTCTCTAAAGGTTAACTTGCAGACTGAGTCGGTACTGAGGAAGGAAAATGCAATGTTAGCAATCATTTTGAGAGGACTAGAATATTAAAGCAAGGATGTAATGCTGAGGCTTTATGAGGCACTGGTCAGAAGTATTGAGAGTTTTGGGCTCCTCATCTAAGAAAAGATGTGCTAGCATTGGAGAGAGTCCAGAGGAGGTGCACGAGAATGATTCTTGGAATGAAAGGGTTAATGAATGAAGAGTGTTTGATGGCCCTGGGCCTGTACTCACTGGAGTTTAGAAGAATGAGGAAGGATCTCATTGGAACTATCAAATATTGAAAGGCCTAGAGAGAGTGGATATGGAGAGGGAGTTTCCTATAGTGGAGGAGTCCAGGACCAGACAGCACAGCCTCAGCATAGAGGGACAACCATTTAGAACAAAGACAAGGAGGAATTCTTTAGCCAGAAGATGAATAATCTGTGAAACTTATTACCACAGGCAGACGTGGAGGTCAAGTCATTAAGAATATTTAAAGTGGAGGGTGATAGCTTCTTGATTAGTCAGGAAATCAAAGGATATGGCAGGAAGGCAGGAGAATGGCATTGAGAGGGATAATAAATGAGCCATGATGAAATGGCGGAGCAGACATGATGGGTCAAATGGCCTAATTCTGCTCCTGTGTGTTATTGTTGCTTTACCCTGGTTAAGATTTTTACTGCTATGTTGTAGGTATTTCATTTTAGCAGTTCTGTAAGAGCAGTGTGTTTTGGTTTCGGCTAAAAATCAAGGGGCTATGATGTTCAAGTTGGGAATGTTGTGTCAGCTAATCAGGATGGCGGAGTCGGGAGAAAGCTTGAGAGAGTGGGGCAGAGAGAGGTTGGTGACGGACAGTGTGGTTTGCGGGATTTTTTCAGCAGGAGCTGTGGAGAGGGCAGGAAGGAAGATGGCTGGGAATGCTGTGGGAAGGAGTGTCCCCATTGCACAAAGTCTCCTGTGCAGATGAATGGCTCCAAGGAGGAAGGGTCAATACTCCTGCGAGAGCCAGTTCATTCGAGATGGGTTTGGAGCAACGTTCAGAATGTGGTGTGTGCTTTCACACAGACCGTGAGTCCAGCTAAAAAGGACAACTTCAAGATGAGCTCCAACTTTATGTGCACATTTGGACTGGGTTAACTGTAATGGGCCTTTTATATTTTTTTTCTTTTCTTTTTCCTATTAACTGTTCCATAAAACTGAAATTTGTAAATATAATTTCTTTATAATTTAATGCTGTGTACGATCTGTTATTTCATGTTGACTAACATGTGTATGAGCAATATTTACACAGTATTAGCTCAAATTGAGGTTTCTTTAACTGGAACATCATGGCATTCCTGTTTGGCTGAATCCCAAATTATAGTGACCCTAGATGTATATTGTTGATGAAAGGTGCCTTCTTGCTGCCTAGTCCTGTGGCTACTAGCAGAACCAGCTAACAGGCCAAGTTCGAATACGGGCCCAGTGAGGGGTCGCATGGTCTTAAGCACAGGAGCTGAATGCGAGGAGGTGGGTGACCACCAGGAAGGGAGGTAAGGCAAGCAGGTAGTGCAATAGTCCTGTGTGATCCATCCTTTCGCTAACAAGTCTAAGCATTGGGTGTTGTTGTGGGGAATGACGTTCAAGCAATGTTTCCCCTTTTGTCAAACCACGTTGACTCTGCATGTTAGCCGTGTAGATTTTTGAAGCCCTGCTATTTTGTCCTGTATTTTCCCAACGGTAGATGATGGGCCACCTAGTCTCCATTTCGTTGTTTTCAGCACCCATTCTTTCTTGAACAGTGGGCTCACATTTGCAGTTCTTCCATAAGACCATAAGATATAGGAGCAGAAGTAGGCCATTCAGCCTATTGAGTCTGCTCCGCCATTCAATCATGGGCTGATCCAATTCTTCCAGTCATCCCCACTCCCCTGCCTTCTCCCCATACCCTTTGATGCCCTGGCTAATCAAGAACCTATCTATCTCTGCCTGAAACGTACCCAATGACAGAGCCTCCACAGCCACTCATGGCAACAGATTCCACAGACTTACCACCCTCTGACTAAATTAATTTCTCCGCAATCCCTAACAGCCTCTCTTGAATGAAAGGGAATTTTTATTGAGCATAGAGCAGTACACACAGGAACAGGCCTTTTGGCCCACGATGCTGTGCTGAACCAATTAAATTAGTCATCAAATGGCCAACTAAACTAATCCCTTGTGCCTACACAATGTCCATAGCATTCCTTTTTTTTCTCACATTCATTTGTCTAAACATCTCTTCTTGCGTTTACCACCACCCCAGTCCACTCTCTGTGTAAAAAACTTGCCCTTTACGTCTCCTTTAAGATTACTCCCTCTCACCTAAAATGCATGCACTCCGGTTTGGGATTGTGAATATTGGTAGTTCGGGTTAAGGTGTTTAATACTGTGGTGTTCGTCGAGCTTGGTCATTAGCTTGCAGACGTTCCGTCACCAGTCGAGGTGACATCCTCGGTGTGCAGCTGTTGGTGTTTGCCTCTGAGAGTGCCCATATCGCCACCCCCCATTCAACTGCCTGGGTCCTGACTGGCTACCCTTCAGATGACCTTTGAATTCTACTGGTTCTTAGGCATTGGTAGGTGGCGTATATTTCCGTATGTTTGTTTACAGAGTTATCATGCTTTTAAGAGTGTCATGTTTGCCTGCGGCAGAACCCCCGTGGTGTCCCAGTTGAAGTGGTGTCCCTCTCGGTCCTCATGTACCGAGATCAGCGACAGTGGATTATATCTCCTTACCGCCGGTTTGTGTTCCTGTAAATGAGTTGAGAGCTTACGTCCTGCCTGCCGATGTAGTTCTTGGTGCAGTCTCCACAGGTGATCTTGTACACCACAGTGCTTTTGTCAGCTGTCTTTACTAGTACCTTGGTTCTTGAGACAGGCTTCCTTAAATTCGCTGTTGGTTTGTGAGCGATTGTGATTCCATGAGGTTCCAGCAGTCGAGCTGTCATTTCACGTCTTGCACTGCGCATTGAGACAGGTCTGAGTGGTATTCTGTCCTTAGTCAGCATCTCCTGATGAAATTCTGTGGGTAATCATTGTTCTGGAGAAGTTTGAATAAGCGCTTCTCTTCCCTGGCCCTAAGTTGGGTGGTTGTGCAGTGTTTGTGCTCTCTGTGAAATCAGCTTTTCTTTTGGGGACTGGGTGGTGGCAGTGGGAGATCAATATCTGGTGTGTGTGTGTACCTTCTATCCCTCAAAGGTCAGCTGAAGGGGTAGCCAATTGGGACCCGGGCAAGTGAATAGGGCGCTATATAAACGCGCACACTCCCAGAGAGAAACACCAACAACTGCGCACTGAGAGTGTCATCTTGACTAGTGATGACACGTCTGCAAGCTAATTGCTCAGAGCAGCAAACACTGCAATATAAAATGTCCTCTGGTGTTAGAAGCATCAACCCTGGGAAAAAGATACTGTCTGCCTACTCTATCTATGCCTGTTAGAATCTTGTAAACCTCTATTGGATCTCCCCTCAGCTTCTGCCGCTCCAGAGAAAACAACCCAAGTTTGGCCAACCTCATTGTAGCACATGTCCTGTAGACCAGGCAACATCCTGGTAAACCTCTTCTGCACCTTCTCCAAAGCCTGGACATCCTTCCTATAATGGGGTAACTAGAACTGTATGCAAAACTCCAGATGCAGCCTAAGTAGTGTTTTATAAAACTGCAGACTTCTGAATCTGTGACTTGACTACTAAAGGTATGAAGAGTATTGGATCGGTTATGAGCATGTGGCGTGTGCATCCAGACGACTGATCGCGCAGTGTAACGATTAGGCCTCCTACGCATGGAAGGACCTCTCTTTTCCTGCAGGCTTTGGAGTACGCATGTGTGTTCAGCTCAGTGGGCTCCGTTTGTTGCTCCCGCATGGTAGTTTGTCCAGTGAGTACCGTTACTGAAACGTTTAATCCTACAGCTCTGTCGCTGTTCTAGCTCTGCGCATACAGAGCACCACGTTCTTTCTTACCACCCTGTCAACCTGTGTAGCCACTATCAGGCAGTGATGCTCTTCGACCCTGAGATCCCTCTGCTTATCAACACTGTAAAGGGTCTCGGCATCCACAGTGCACCGTGAGGGGAAAATGTTCCTTCACAGTCTGTGGTTATAAATGGGACTGCATCAATTGACAGGTTCTACATGGATTTTAGTTGGGCTTTTGACAGGGTCTCTCATGGGCAGCTCAACAAGAAGATTGAAATGTGTGCGATCACTGGTGAATTGGCCATTAGGACTCAGATCTTGCTTGCCCAGAGAAGACAGAATGTAGTGGTCGAAGGGACTCATTCTAGCTGGAGGTCCACGATTAGTGGTGTTCAGTTACAGATACGGGTGGAGAAATGGCCAGATGGAGGTTAACCTGCACAAATATGAAGTGTTGCACCTTGGTAGGTCAAACATAAAGAAACAGTGCTCTGTTGAGGGCAAGAGCATTAACAATGATGATGAGTAGAGGGATTTTGAAGTCCAAGTTCATCGATCCTGAAAGTGGCTGCACAGGTTGATACGGTGGTTAAGAAGGCACATGGCTTGCTTGTCTTTATTAGTCAAGGCATTGGGTTCAAAAATCAGGAAGTTATGTTGCAGCTTTATAAAACTCTAGTTAGGTCACAGCTGGATTATTGCATATAAATCTTACCATCCATTTTAGGGACAACACACACAAAATGCTGCCTGGCCTGCTGAGTTCCTCCAGCATTTTGTGTGTGTGTCTTGGATTTCCAGCATCTGCAGATTTTCTCTTGCTGGCCCACTTTGAGAAGGATGTCGAGGCTTTGGAGAGGGTGCAGAAGAGGTTTACCAGGATGCTTACTGGATAAGAGGGCATGTGCTATAATGAGAAGTTGGACAAGCATGGGTTGTTTTCTCTGGAGTGGCAGAGTCTGAGGGGAGATCTGATAGAGGTTTATAGGATTATGAGAGGCATAGATAGAGCAGACGAGACAGTATCTTTTTACCAGGGTTGAAATGTCTAATACAGAGGACATACACTTAAGGTGAGAGGGGGTAAGTTCAAAGGAGATGTGAGGATCAAGTTTTTTTTTCACACAGAGAGTGGTGGGTGTCCGGAATGAACTGCCTGGGGTGGTGGTAGAGGCAGATACATTAGGGACTTCTAAGAGATGTTTAGATTGGCACGTGAACATGAGGAAAATGCAAGCATATGGACATTGTGTAGACAGAAGAGATTAGTTTAATTGGTCATATGATGACTAATGTAATTGGTTGAGCACAACATTGTTTGCTGAAAGGCCTGTTCCTGTGTGTACTGTTTCATGTCCCGTGTCAAAGTCTGCACATTTGATCGTGGCATTCAGAATGGAATTATGTGAAATTCTTAAAAGAGAATGAGATCAAAGGATGTAGGATTAATCTTGCACAGAACCAGCATAGACTAGATGCAGTTGCCATTTTCTTCCTGCTGTCACCATTCTGTGGTTCTGTGACATGCACATGACATAGATAGATAGACACAGGTATACAAATATTAAAAGTAAGAAAGAATAAAAAAGTGTTACCTAAAACAGTCTAACAGGAGGGATTCATCACTTCCCTGGTTGACTCATTATAGAGCCCTCATGGCCGAGGGTAAGAATGACCTCACATAGTGTTCTTTGGAGCAGCACAATTGTCTTAGTCTGTTATTAAAAATGCTCCCCTGTTCAGCCAAGGTGGCATGCAGAGGATGAGAAGCATTGTCCAGAATTGCTAGGATTTTCCATAGAGTCCTTTGTTCTACCACAGACTCCAGTGTGTCCAGTTTGACTCCCATAACAGAGCCAGCCTTTCTAATCAGTTTATTGAGCCTGTTGGCATCACCCGTGTTGATGCCATTGCCCCAGCACACCACTGCATAGAAGATTGTACTGGCAACAACAGACTGGGAGAACAATTTAAGGAAGTGCAAACACGAGGAATTCTGCAGATGCTGGAAATTCAAGCCACCCACATCAAAGTTGTTGGTGAACGCAGCAGGCCAGGCAGCATCTCTAGGAAGAGGTACAGTCGACGTTAGTCCTGACGAAGGGTCTCGGCCCAAAATGTCAACTGTACCTCTTCCTAGAGATCCTGCCTGGCCTGCTGCGTTCACCAGCAACTTTGATGTGTGTCAGTTGAAGGAAATGCCTGCATACTCCAAAGAACCTCAAATCTCCACAGGAAATAGAGGCAACACTGGCCCTACGTGTACACAGCCTCTTTGTTGGTGCCCCAGTCACATCTGTCATCCAGGTGCACCTCCAGGTCCTTGTAGGTCTTCATATCCACGTCCTCACCATCAATAGTAACAGGGAGCAATGCAGGCTTAGTCTTCCTAAAGTCCATCACCATCTCCTTTGTCTTACTGATGCTGAGCTGCAGATGATTCAGCTTGTACCATTTGACAAAGTCCTCCACCAGGGCCCTGTATTCATCTTCCCATCCTCCCTTAATACACCCAACTATTGCTGAGTCTCAGAGAATTTCTGCAGATGACATGACTCAGTGTTGTATTTACAGTCTGAGGTATACAGGGGAAACAAGAAGGGAGCCAAAACAGTCCCCTGTGGGGCACCAGTGCTGCTTATATCAATGTCTAACACACAGCTCTGAAGCCGCACAAACTGTGATCTGCCAGTCAGGTAGTCCATTATCCAGGATACAATGGAAGTGCCAACCTGGATTGAACGGAGCTTTTCCCTCAGCAACGAAGACTGTATGGTAGTGAAAGCACTTAGGAAATTAAAAAAAACATGATCCTCACAGTGCTGCCATGCTTATTCAAATGGGCGTAGGCTCTGTTCAGCAGGTAGATGACAGCATCATCGACTCCAATGTGCTCCTGGTAAGCAAACTGCAGGGGATCAAGGGTTGATCTGACCAGGGGTAGGAAGTGAACCAGGACCAGCCTCTCAAAGGTCTTCATAATGTGTGAGGTCAGGGCTACTGGGCAGTAGTCATTCAAGACTTTTATTCGGCCTTTCTTGGGTACCAGGACCACACATAATGTTTTCCACACAGTCGGGACCCTTTCCAGGCTGAGACTCGGATTGAAAATGTGCTGGAGAGCTCCACACAGCTGCTTAGCACACTCCTTCAGGACCTTGGGGTTCACACCATCCGGTCCCAATGCTTTGCCATGTCTGAGTTTCCCCAGAGCCCTTCTCAGCTGCTCAGTAGTGAAGGTGAGTCCATGATGATGGAGAGTTGGTGGACAGTGGGGGCTGGGCAGGTGAAGATCAGGACAATAGCAGTTGGTATGTGGAGGTGTGGATGGCAGGTGCAGGGCAAGGAGGGGATATGGACAATCACAAACAAAAGAAAATCTGCAGATGCTGGAAATCCAAGCAACACACACAAAATGCTGGAGGAACCCAGCAGGCCAGGTAGCATCTGTGTATCTTTGACATTTGCATACAAGAGGTCCAGTGTTTTATTTTCTCTTATATGACACTTGACAAACTTATCGATGGTGGGTGCGGTTGGTGACAGAAACATGGTTGAAGACTGCCGATGCGGCGACGAATGCATTGTGGTGTTCGAGTCTGGAGTCTCGGGATGGTAGTGTGTACGACGTCACACGCAGCACTGGGACTGCGTCAGAAAGGCGGTATGTAAAGAGCAAGCAATACGGCGTGGCTGAACTCCTGTGGTAGATAATATGGATGCAAACTCACAGCAGCTTATCGATGTCCGGAGTGCAGATTCTTTCTTTCACAGAAATGTGACTGGGATTACAGCCTCTGCTGTTCACAAGCACAGCAAGCCCACCTCCCTTCCTCTCACTGCACTAGAGATTAACTCTGTCTGTTTGCAGCACTGAGAACCTATGGGAATCTGGGAATTGCTCGTGTAACCACGTCTCAGTGAAACACGTAGCACTGCGTTCCCGATATTCATTCTCGGCCTCATGAGTATTGCTAGTTCCTCCATTTTATTTGCCAGCGATCTTACGTTCCCCATAATGATAGACGGGTCTCATAAAGCAACAGAGGAGTTAGAGTTCCGTCAGACAGACACCAGGAAGAGTGAAGGTATTATTTCTGAATTCTGATTAAAATATAACTATGCACCCAATGCCATCCGTTTTCCCAGCTGTTCACTCACTCCAGTCTGGAGCAGCCTACAATGAGCCCACAATCAGGCTGGGGGGAGCAATACCTCATATTCTGTCTGGGTAGCCTCCAACCTGATGGAGTGATCATTCATTTCTCTAACTTCCAGTAATTTCTCCACCTCCCCCCTTCTCTCTTTTTCCATTTTCTATTCTGGTTACCCTCTCAACCCTCCTCCTCTCCTCACCTGCCTATCATCTCCCCCGGTACCTCTCCTCCTCCTCTTTCACCCATGGTCCACTCTCCACTCCTAACAGGTTCGTTCTTCTTCAGCCTTTACCTTTCCCACTCATCACCTCCCCTGGTACCTCTCCTCCTTCCCTTTCTCCCACGGTCCACTCTCCTCTCCTATCAGGTTCCTTCTTCTCCATCCTTTTGCCTTTCCCACCCATCGCCTCCCAGCTTCTCACTTCATCCCCCTCCATCAGCCACTCTCCGTCTGTCCCCCTCACCTGGTCTCACCCATCACCTTCCAGCTTGTACTCCTTCCCCTCCCCCACCTTCTTCCCCCTCCCTTTCTGGTCCCGATGAAGGGTCTTGAGCCGAAACATCGACTGCTTATTCCCCTCCATAGATACTGCCTGACCTGCTGAGTTCCTCCAGCATCTTGTGCATTTGCTCTGGATTCCCAGCATCTGCAGATCCTCGTGTTCACTTTTTGTCAAAGTTCAAAGTAAATTTGTCATCGAAGTACGTATATCTCACCCAGAGACTCCTTTTCTTGCGGGCATTCACAGTAAATACTGAGAAACACAATAGAATCAATGATAGACCGGACTCAACAGGATGGACAAACAACATGCAAAGGACACAAACTGGGCAAATACAAAAATAAATAATAAATAAATAAACAATAAATATTGAGAACGTGAGATGACGAGTCCTTGAAAGTGAGTCCATAGGTTGTGGGAACAGTTCAGTGTTGGGTTGAGTGAAGTTATCCCCTTTGGCTCAAGAACCTGATGGTTGAGGGGTAATAACTGTCCCTGAACCTGGTGGTGTGGATCCTGAGGCTCCTATACCTCCTTCCTGATGGTTGAGGGGTAATAACTGTCCCTGAACCTGGTGGTGTGGGTCCTGAGGCTCCTGTACCTCCTTCCTGAAGGCAGCAGTGAGAAGAGAGCATGAACTGGGTGGTGGGGGTCCCAGATGACGGATGAATTCTGAGATTAGACTGTTTAATTATTCCTGAACCTGGTGGTGTGGGTCCTGATCCCAACCCTGCTTGATGTAACATCCACCCTCTCCTCCCCGCCTCCCCAGGAACAATCCCCTGGCCCCCTCCCCTCCCCTCCCAGACCCTCTCCTTCAGTCTCCCTGTTTCCAAGCCTACCTTAAACACTTCTGTTTCTCCTCGGACAAAATTGTCTGAGCGACTGTGGAGGCGGATTAATTCAGTCTTCCCGAGTTTTCCGTACATCTGGATGAAGACTTTAGCATCAGTACCGGCTCCAGTGACATCCCCCGTGCACACCTCCACTTCGTAGTTTATCACTGGCCAGAAACACAAGCAATTGAAGTTAAATACACTAAAGGTCCACACCGAGGTGGGACACAGAGTGCAGAGCAGCCATGTCTTCATGTAGGGTAAACCTACTTGTGTTCCTACTCCAGCACTTTCCTCAGATTCCCTTACAGCACAAAAACACAGAAAAATCTGCACTGCATACAGTTCTGGTTGCCCCATGAGGTTTTGGAGAGAGTGCAGAAGAGGTTCATCAGGAATGCTGCCTGGATGAGAGGGCATGTGCTATAACGAGAGGCTGGACAAACTTGATTTGTTTTCTCCGGAGCGGCAGAAGCTGAGGGGAGATCTGATAGAGGTTTATAAGATTATGAGAGGCGTAGACAGAGTAGACAGGCAGTATCTGTTTCCCAGGGTTGAAATTTCTAATACCAGAGGGCATGCATTTAAGGTGAGAAGGGGAAAGTGCAAAGGAGATGTGAGGGGCAAGTTTTTTTTACACAGAATGGTGGGTGACTGGAATGTGCTGCCTGGGGTGGTGGTGGGGGCAGATACATGAGAGACTTTTGAGGGATGTTTAGGTTGGCAGATGAATGTGAGAAAAATACAAGGATATGAATATTGTGTAGGTAGAAGAGATTAGTTTAGAGGCAATTTGATTGTTAATGTAATTGGTTCAGCACAACAATGTGGGCCAAAGGACCTGTTCCTGTGTGTACTGCTCCATGTTCTAAGTTCTAACTCTGAATTTATTGTGACCACAATACAATAAGACACAGGAGCAGAATTAGGCCATTTGGCCCATCAAGTCTGCTCTGCCATTCAATCATGGCTGATCCTTTTATCCCATCCTCAGTTCCACTCTCCAGCCTTCCCCACATAACCTTTGATGCTGTGGCCAATCAAGAATCTATCGAGCTCAGCCTTAAATACACCCAATGACCTGGCCTCCATAGTTGCCTATGGTGATAAATTCCACAAATTCACCACTCTCTGGCTAAAGAAATTTCACTGCATCTCTGTTTTAAATGGACACCCCTCTATCCTGAGGCTGTGCCCTCTTGTCCTAGACTGCCCCACCATGGGAAACATCCTTTCCACATCTAATCTGTCTAGGCCTTTCAACATTTCAAAGGTTTCCATGAGATCCCCCCTCATCCTTCTAAATTCCAGCGAGTACAGACCCAGAACCATCAAACATTTAGACAATAGACAATAGACAATAGGTGCAGAGGTAGACCATTCAGCCCTTCGAGCCTGCACCACCATTCTGAGATCATGGCTGATCACCTACTATCAATACCCGGTTCCTGCCTTGTCCCCATAACCCTTGATTCCCCTATCCATAAGATACCTATCTAGCTCCTTCTTGAAAGCATCCAGAGAATTGGCCTCCACTGCCTTCTGAGGCAACGCGTTCCACACCTCCACAAATCTCTGGAAGAAGAAGTTCCCCCTCAACTCTGTCCTAAATGACCTACCCCTTATTCTTAAACCATGCCCTCTGGTACTGGACTCTCCCAGCATCTGGAACATATTTCCTGCCTCTATCTTGTCCAATCCCTTAATAATCTTATATGTCTCAATCAGATCCCCCCTCAATCTCCTTAAATCCAGCGTGTACAAGCCCAGTCTCTCTAACCTCTCTGCGTAAGACAGTCCGGACATCCCAGGAATTAACCTAGTGAACCTACGCTGCACCTCCTCCACAGCCAGGATGTCCTTCCTTAACCCTGGAGACCAAAACTGCACACAATACTCCAGGTGTGGTCTCACCAGGGCCCTGTACAAATGCAAAAGGATTTCCTTGCTCTTGTACTCAATTCCCTTTGTAATAAAGGCCAACATTCCATTAGCCTTCTTCACTGCCTGCTGCACTTGCTCATTCACCTTCAGAGACTGATGAACAAGTACTCTAAGTACTCCATTTCGTATAATAACCCTTTCATTCCCAGAATCATCCTTGTGAACCTCCTCTGAACTCTCCCCAATGCCAGCACATCTTTTCTTAGATAAGGAGACCAAAACTGTTCACAATACTCAAGGTGAGGCCTCACCAGTGCCTTATAAAGCCTCAGCATCACATCCCTGCTCTTGTATTCTAGACCTCTTGAAATGAATGCTAACATTGCACTTGCCTTCCTCACCACCGACTCAACCTGCAAGTTAACCAAGTCCCAAGTCCCTCTGCATCTCAGATTTTTGGATATTCTCCCCATTTAGAAAATAGTCTGCACATTTATTTCTACAACCAAAGTGCATGGTCATGCATTTTTGAACATTATATTTCATTTGCCACATTCTTGCCCATTCTCCTAATCTGTCTAAGTCCTTCTGCATCCTACCTGTTTCCTCAACACTACCTGCCCCTCTACCAATCTTCATATCATCTGCAAACTTGGCAACAAAGCCACCTATTCCATAATCTAAATCATGTATGTACAGTATAAAAAGAAGTGGTCCCAACACCAACCCCGTGGAACACCACTAGTCACTGGCGGCCAACCAGACAAGGAACATTTTATTCCCACTTGCTACTTCCTATCAATCAGCCAATGCTCTAACTATGTCAGTAACTTTCCTGTAATACCATGGGCTCTTAACTTGGTAAGCAGCCTTATGTGTGGCATCTTGTCAAAGGCCTTCTGAAAGTCCAAATATACAACATCCACTGCATCCCCTTTATCCATCCTACTTGTAATCTCCTCAAAGAATTCCAACAGGTTCGTCAGGCAAGATTTTCTCTTCCGGAAACCATGCTGAACCATGAGCTATCTTGTCCTGTGTCAGTGTGATGTTAAATGGGAAGCTGAGAAAGACTGAGGTTTTGGGTATGAAGTGAGCAGTTTGTTTGATTCGCACTGTGGGAACGAGAGGATTTCAGGGGCTTAAGTCAAGCCGCTCTCAGTGATCACAGACACACCTTGAGCAGCTCAGTCAGCACGATGTTAGTACAGCTCAAGGCGTCAGAGTTCAGAGTTGAATTCTGACATCGTCTGTAAAGAGTCTGTATGTCCTCCCTGTGGAATGTTTGGTTTCCTCTGGGTCTCCAATTTACCCTTCAGTCCCTAGTCATAGTCATACTTTATTGATCCTGGAGGAACTTGGTTTTTGTTACAGTTGCACCATAAATAATTAAATAGTAATATGTAAATTATGCCAGTAAATTATGAAATAAGTCCAGGACCAGCCTATTGGATCAGGGTGTCTGACCCTCCAAGGGAGGAGTTGTAAAGTTTGATGGCCACAGGCAGGAATAACTTCCTATAATGCTCTGTGTTGCATCTCGGTGGAATGAGTCTCTGGCTGAATGTACCCCTGTATCCACCCAGTACATTATGTAGTGGATGGGAGACATTGACCAAGATGGCACGCAACTTGGACAGCACTCTTTTCAGACACCACCGTCAGAGAGTCCAGTTCCATCCCCACAACATCACTGGCCTTACGAATGAGTTTGTTGATTCTGTTGGTGTCTGCTACCCCAGCATACAACAGCAAACATGATCGCACTGGCCACCACAGACTCGTAGAACATCCTCAGCATCGTCCGGCAGATGTTAAAGGACCTCAGTCTCCTCAGGAAATAGAGACGGCTCTGACCCTTCTTGTAGACAGCCTCAGTGTTCTTTGACCAGTCCAGTTTATTGTCAATTCATATCCCCAGGTATTTGTAATCCTCCAACATGTCCACACTGACATTCTGGTTAGTAAGTTAATAGGTCATTGTAAATTGTCCTGTGATTAAACTGGGGTCAAAGCGGGGGCGGCTGGGTGGTGGGGCTCGAAGGGCCTGTTTCACACTGTATCTCAATAAATAAATAAACAAACAACTAAAGAGCAAGGATGGAGGAATACCTTCTTGCAGCAAACTCAGAGGAGAGGAGCATCCTCAATTTAAATCTTATGCTGGTGTGCTTGCTTACATTTTTCAATCTCCGTGATCTCACTGGGGTATATCTCGATCTCCGTCTTGCCATCTGCTTCGTCCTTGCAGAGCCACCGGTGAGCCGGGAACATGTATTCCTTTCCGTGGGCCGGAACCTTAATCCGAACGTTGTCCAGGAACCAGCCAGCTCGTAGTCCTGCATTATCATGTCCAATTAGCAGACGCTTTAGCTGTGGACACGAGGAGTCAGCATCAGTTTTGGAAACATTTCTACACAGGCTCAAACCCAAAGGTATAAAGGCTGAAGTTTGGTTACTGGGTGACCATAATATGTGCCGTAAGTTAAGGAGAGAGAAAGAGGAAGAGGGAGAGAGGAAAAACAACAGAGAAACAGGCCCTTCTGTCCACCGGGACCATATCCCTCCATACCCCTCCCATCCCTGTACCTATCCAAACCTCTCTTAAATGTTGACATTGAACTGGCATCCACCACTTGTGCCAGCAGCTCATTCCACACTCTCACCACTAAGTGAAGAAATTCCCCTCATGTTCCCTTTAAACATTTCACCTTTAACTCATGAACTCTAGTTGTAGTCTCACCCAAACACAGTGGAAAAAGCCTGCTTGCGTTTACCCTATCCATATTCCTCATAATTCGGTATACCTCAAATCAATTCTCTCCTTAATCTTCTACATTCTAGGGAATAAGGTCCGAACCTATTCAGTCTTTCTCTATAACTCAGGTCTCAAGTCCTGGCAACACCCTTGTAAAATTTTCTCTGTACTCTTTCAATTTTATTTACATCTTTCTTGTAGGTAGGTGACCAAAACTACACACAATACTCCAAATTAGGCTTCACCAACATTTTATGCAATTTCAACATAACATCCCAACTCCTGTACTCAATACATTGATTTATGAAGGGGAAAATGCCACAAGCTTTCTTTACGACCCTATCTATCTGTGATGCCACTTTCAAGGAATTATGGACATGTATTCCCAGATCGCTCTGTTCTACCACACTCCGCATTGCCCTACCATTCACTGTGTAAGAACTATACTTTATACTTTATTGTCACCAAACAATTGGTACTAGAATGTACAATCATCACAGCGATATTTGATTCTGTGTTTCACACTCCCTGGTTACAAATATTAAATATTAAAAATAGTTAAAATTAGTAAATATTAAAAATTTAAATTATACATCATAAATAGAAAATAGGAAAATGGGAAGTAAGGTAGTGCAAAAAAACCGAGAGGCAGGTCCGGATATTTGGAGGTTACGGCCCAGATCCGGGTCAGGATCCGTTCAGCAGTCTTATCACAGTTGGAAAGAAGCTGTTCCCAAATCCGGCCGTATGAGTCTTCAAGCTCCTGAACCTTCTCCCGCAGGGAAGAGGGTCGAAAAGTCTGTTGGCTGGGTGGGTCGTGTCCTTGATTATCCTGGCAGCACTGCTCCGACAGCGTGCAGTGTAAAGTGAGTCCACGGACGGAAGATTGGTTTGTGTGATGTGCTGCGCTGTGTTCATGATCTTCTGCAGCTTCTTCCGGTCTTGGACAGGACAATTTCCATACCAGGTTGTGATGCACCCTAGAAGAATGCTTTCTACGGTGCATCTATAAAAATTAGTGAGGGTTTAGGGGACAGGCCAAATTTCTTCAGTTTTTTCAGGAAGTAAAGGCACTGGTGGGCCTTCTTGGCAGTGGACTTTGCATGGTTGGACCAAGTCAGGTCATTTGTGATACTGACCCCGAGGAACTTAAAGCTTTTCACTTGTTCCACTTGCACACCACCGATGTAAATTGGGTCGTGCGGTCCGCTACTCCTTCTGAGGTCAACAGCCAATTCCTTTGTCTTGCTGACATTGAGGGATAGGTTATTGTCTTCACACCATGCCACCAGGTTCTTAATTTCCTCTCTGTACTCAAACTCATCATTACCCGAGATACGACCTACAATTGTTGTGTCATCAGCAAACTTATATATTGAGTTCGATGGAAACTTGGCTACACAATCATGGGTGTACAGTGAGTACAGCAGGGGGCTGCGTACACAGCCTTGTGGGGCAGCGGTGCGCAGAGTGATTGTAGAGGAGAGCTTGTCCCCTATTTTTACAGCCTGGGTCCTGTCTGTGAGGAAGTTGAAGATCCAGCTGCAGATCTGAGTGCTAAGGCCCAGGTTCCGGAGCTTAGGAATCAGTTTATTTGGAATGATGGTATTAAAGGCAGAGCTGTAGTCAATGAAAAGGAGACTTACGTATGCGTCTTTATTCTCCAGGTGTTCTGAGGAATGTAGGGCCAGAGAGATGGCATCCTGGTTGGTCCTCCCAAAGTGCAAGACCTCACGTCTGTCTGCATTAAATTCCTTCTGTCATTTTTCCAGCTGGTGCAGATCTCACAGCAAGTCTTTGCTCATCTTCCTTGCTGTCCACTACACCTCCAATCTTCTTGTCATCAGCAAATTTGCTGATCCAGTTAACCACCTTATCATCCAGATCATTGATGTAGATGACAAACAACAAACAGACCCAGTGCTGATCCTCGTGACAATCCACTAGTCACAGGCCTCCAGTCAGAGGGGCAATGCTCTAATACCTCTCTCTGGCTTCTCCTGCAAAGCCAGGGTCTATTCCAATTTACTAATTCATCTTCAATGCCAAGCGATGGAACTTTTTTGACCGGCATCCCATGTGAGATCTTGTCAAATGCCTTGCTTCAAACCATGTAGACAGCATCCACTGCCTTGACTTCATCAACTTTCCCGCTAACTTCCTTGAAAAACTCTATAAGTTTGGTTAGACATGACCTACCATGCATAAAGCCCTTTCCCTAATCAGTCCCAGTCTATCCAAGTACTTATACTGTATATCCAGTTTTCAGAATACCTTCCAATAACTTTCCCACTACTGATGTCAGGCTCACTGGACTATAATTTCCTGGCTAATTCTTCGAGTCTTTCTTAAACAACAGAACAATATTAGATGTCCCCCAATCATTTGGCACCTCACATGGTGAAGGATGTTTTAAATATCTTTACTCAGTCCCCGGCAATTTCTGCACTAGCTTCCTGCAGGGCTTGAGGGAAGACATTGTCAGGCCACAGGGGTTTATCCACCCTAATTTGCCCCAAGACAACAAACGCCTCCACATTGCCACCTCCCTGGCTCTTCACTCAACTGGACAGCAAAGGTGTTACATCAGGATGCTCTTTATCGACTGCAGCTCACCATTCAATACCACCATCGTCTCAAAACTAATCAATAAGCTCCAAGACCTTGGAGCTTCCTGTGTAATTAGATCCTCAATTTCCTCACTTGTGGACCCCAGTCAGTTCAGATTGGCAACAACATCTCCCCCACAATCTCCATTAGCACAAGGCTGCTTAGTCCCCTGCTCTACTCACTTTACACTTATAACCATGTGGCTAAACACAGTTCCAATGTCATATTCAAATTTACTGACGACAGCACTGTCAGAGGCCAAATCAATGGTGGTGATAAATGGTACCAGAACAATAACCTCTAACTCAATGTCAGCTAGACCAGGGAACTGACTGCAGACTTCGGGAGAGGGACACCAGAGATCCAAGAGACAGTCTTCACTGGGGGATCAGAGGTGGAGAGGGTCAGCTACTTTAAATTCCTCAGTGTTATTATTTCAGAGGACCTGTTCTGGGCTCAGCACACAAGGGCAATAACGAAGTAGACACGGTAGCATCTCTACTTCGTTAGGGGTTTGCAAAGGTAAAGATGCAATACGAAAGTAAGCTAGCCAATAATATTAAAGAGGCTACCAAAAGTTTCTTCAGATACATAAAGTGTAAAAGAGAGCCAAGAGTGGATTTCGGACTGCTGGGAAACGATGCTGGAGAGGTAGCAATGGAGGACAACAAAACAGTGGATGAATTGCTTTGTATCAGTTTTCACTGTGGAAGACACAAGGAAGATGGTGGAAATTCCAGGTGTGGGGCATGAAGTGTGTTAAGTTACCATAACCAGAGAGAAGGCTCTTGGGAAACCGAAAGGTCTGCAGGTCGATGTCACCTGGACCAGATGGTGTACACCCCAGAGTTCTGAAAGAAGTGGCTAAAGAGATTGTGGAGGCATTAGTAATGATCTTTCGAGAATCACTAGATTCTGGAATGGTTCTGGAAGACTGGAAAATTGTAAATGTCACTCCACTCTTCAAAAAGGGAGAGATGCAGAAGAAAGAAAACTATAGGCCAGTTGGTCTGACCGCAGTGGTAGAGAAGATGTTGGAGCCGATTATTAAGGATGAGGTCTCAGGGTACTTGGAGGCACATGATAAAATAGGCTGTAACATGGTTTCCTCGAGGGAAAATCTTTGCTTACAAATCTGTTGCAATTCTTTGAAGAAATAACAAGAAGCAGGATAGACAAAGGAGAATCAGTTGATGTTATGTATTTGGATTTTCAAAAGGCCTTTGACAAGTTGCCACACATGAGGCTGCTAAGCAAGCTATGAGCCCATAGCATTGCAGGAAAGATTCTAGCATGGATAAAGCAGTGGCTTTTAAAAACGCAAACAACAGGAATTCTGCAGATGCTGGAAATTCAAGCAACACACATCAAAGTTGCTGGTGAATGCAGCAGGCCAGGCAGCATCTCTAGGAAGAGGTACAGTCGACGTTTCAGGCCGAGACCCTTCGTCAGGACTGATTGACAGGAGGCAAAGAGTGGGAATAAAGGGAGCCTTTTCTGACTGGCTGCCGGTGACTAGTGGTGTTCCACAGGGGTCTGTGATGGCATCAATTCTGTTTACGTTATATGTCAATCATTTGGATGATGGAATTGATGGCTTTGTTGCACAGTTTGCTGATGATATGAAGATGGGGCAGGTAATTTTGAGGAAGAAGAGAGACTACAGAAGGACTTAGACAGATTAGAAGAATGGGCAAAGAAGTGGCAAATGGAATATGGTTTTGGGAAATGAATGGTCATGCACTTTGGTAGGAGAAATGTAAGGTTTGACTATTTTCTAAATAGAGAGAAAATACAAAAAAAACTGAGGCACAATGTGACTTGTGCAGGATTCCCTAAAGATTAATTTGCAGGTTGAGTCTGTGGTGAGGAAGGCAAATGCAATGTAAGCATTAATTTCAAGAGGACTAGAATATAAAAGCAAGGATGTAATGTTGAAACTTTATAAAGTACTGGTGAGGCCTCACTTGGAGTATTGAGAGCAGGTTCGGGCCCCCTATCTTAGAAGGGATGTGCTGAAACTGGAGAGGGTTCAAAAGAGATTCATGAAAATGATTCCAGGATTGAATGGCTCGTCACATGAAGAGTGTTTGATGGCTCTGGGTTTGTATTCACTAGAATTCAGAAGAATGAGGGATGACCTCATGGAAACCTATTGAATGGTGAAAGGAATTGATAGAGTGGATGTGGAGAGGATGTTTCCTATGGTGGAAGAGCTAGGACCAGCAGACACAGCCTTAGAATAGAGAAGCATCCTTTTTGGAATGGCGATGAGGAGGAATTTCTTTAGCCAGAGAGTGGTGAATCTGTGGAATTCTTTGCCACAGGCCGCCGTGGAGGCCAAGTCTTTATGTATATTTAAGGCAGAGGTTGAAATATTCTGGATTGGTCAGGACATGAAGGGGTATAGGAAAAAGGCAGGAAATGATAGGGACTGAGAGGACCCTTGGATCAGCCATGTTGAAATGGCAGAGCAGACTCGATGGGCCAAATGGCCCAATTCTGCTCCTATATCTTATGGTCTTATGGGCTAAAACTCTCACCCTTTCACCCATAAACTATGACCTCTGGTTGTAGTTCCTCCCAACCTCAGTGAAAAAATCTATCCCATCTATATCCCTCCTCTCGGTCTTCCACCTTCTAAAGAATACAGTCCTCACCTACTCAACCTTTCCTTATAACTCAGGTCCTTCAGACCTGGTTACACCCTTGTGAATTTGCTCTGTGCTATTTCAACCTTTTATATATCTTTCCTGTGGGTAGGTGACCAAAACTGCAAACACCTCCAAATTAGGCCTCACCAATGTCTTATACAACTTCGAAACAACATTCCATCTCCTGTACTCAATACATTGATTTATGAAAGCCAGTGTGCCAAAAGGTTTCTTTATGACCCTAACTACCCGTGACAGCACTTTCAATGAATTATGGATCTGTATTCCCAGATCCCTTTGTACTACCACACTCCTCAGTATTCTATGGTTCACTGTGTAAGACCTACCTTGGTTGGTCCTACTGAAGTGCAAAACTGCACATCAAAGTTGCTGGTGAACGCAGCAGGCCAGGCAGCATCTGTAGGAAGAGGTGCAGTCGACGTTTCAGGCCGAGACCCTTCGTCAGGACTAACTGAAGGAAGAGTGAGTAAGGGACTTTTATATATTGGCTAGACCCGACGCAGACTGGGAGACCGCTTTGCTGAACATCTACGCTCTGTCCGCCAGAGAAAGCAGGATCTCCCAGTGGCCACACATTTTAATTCCACATCCCATTCCCATTCTGACATGTCTATCCACGGCCTCCTCTACTGTAAAGATGAAGCCACAATCAGGTTGGAGGAACAACACCTTATATTCCGTCTGGGTAGCCTCCAACCTGATGGCATGAACATCGACTTCTCATGAACATAACTTCTGCTAGGCCCCACCTCCCCCTCGTACCCCATCTGTTACTTATTTTTATGCACACATTCTTTCTCTCACTCTCCTTTTTCTCCCTCTGTCCCTCTGAATATACCTCTTGCCCATCCTCTGGGTCCCCCCCATCCCTCCTTGTCTTTCTTCCCGGACCTCCTGTCCCATGATCCTCTCGTATCCCCTTTTGCCTATCACCTGTCCAGCTCTTGGCTCCATCCCTCCCCCTCCTGTCTTCTCCTATCATTTTGGTCTTCCCCTCCCCCTCCAACTTTCAAATCCCTTACTCACTCTTCCTTCAGTTAGTCCTGACGAAGGGTCTCGGCCTGAAACGTCGACTGCACCTCTTCCTAGAGATGCTGCCTGGCCTGCTGCGTTCACCAGCAACTTCGATGTGTGTTGCTTGAATTTCCAGCATCTGCAGAATTCCTGTTGTTTGCAAAACTGCACAGTTGTCTGCATTAAGTTCCATCTGCCATTTTTCAGACCATTTTTCCAGCTGATGCAGACCCCTCTGCAGGCCACGATCACCTTCCTCACTGTCCACTCTTGGTGACATCAGCAAATTTGCTGATCCAGTTAACCACATTATCATCCAGATCATTGACATAGATGACAAACAACATCAGACCCAGCACTGATCCCTGTGGCACACCACTAGTCACAGGCCTCCAGTCAGAGAGGCAACCCTCTACTCTCACAAAGCCAATCTGCTCTCAGGATGAGACCTTTCATTCCAAAATTAATGAGATGTTCTCCTTCTTCCAAGAAATGGGTTTTCCTTCCTCCACCACTAAAGCTGCCCTCACCCTCATCTTTTCCACTTCACGCACATCTGCCCTCACCCCATCCTCCTGCCACCTCACCAGGGATAGGGTTTCCCTTGTCCTCACCTACCACCCCAGTAGCCACACCTGTTACTTCTGCCATCTCCAATGGGATACCACCACCAAGCACATCTTTCCCTCCCTCCCCCACTTTATGCTTTCCACAGGGACCACTGCCTATGCGACTCCCTCGTCCATTCGTCGCTCCCCACTGATCTCCCTCCTGGCACTTATCCTTGCAAGCAGAACAAGTGGTACACCTGCCCCTACACCTCCTCCCTCACTACCATTTGTGGCCCCAAACAGTCCTGCAGGTGAGACGACACTTCACCTGTTGGGGTCATGTGTTCGGTGCTCCTGGTGTGGCCTCCTGTGTACCGATGAGACCCAACGTAGATTGGGAGACCGCTTCACTGAGCATCTATGCTCTGTCTGCCAGAAAAAGTGGAATCTCCCAGTGGCCACCATTTGAATTCCACTTCCCATTTCCATTCTGACATGTCAATCCATGGCCTCCTCTACTGTCACAATGAGGCCACTTTCAGGTTGGAGAAGCAGCATCTTATCCATCTGGGTAGCCTCCAACCTGATGGCATGAACTTTCAGCAATTCCCTCCTCCCCTCAGCATTTCTATTCCCATTCCCCTCTCTCACCTTACCTGCCCACTACCTCCCTCTGGTGCTTCCCACCCCCCCCATGGTCTTCGACCCTCTCCTGTCAAGCTCCCCCTTCTCCAGCCCTTTGTCTCTTTTGTCACTTCCCACCCCCTTCCTTCACCTCTCCGCCTCTCCCAGTTCTCCTATCACCTTCCTCCCCTCGCCCCACATTCTTGCTATAACCTCTCATCTTGTTTTTCTAGTCCGAATGAAGGGTCTGGGCCCGAAACATCAACCGTACTCTTTTCCATAGATGCTGCCTGGCCTGCATTTTGTGTGTGTTGCTATAACTTCCCGGTTTCTGCTTAGAGTCTTTTTTTAAACAGCGGAACAACATTTGCCATCCTCCAATCCTCTGGTACCTCTCCGGAGATTTAAATATCTCTGCTAGGGCTCCAGCAGTTTCTCCAGTTACGTCCCGTATGGTCTGAGGGAACACCTTGTCAGGCCCTGGGGATTTATCCACCCTGATTTGCCTTAGGATAGCAAACACCTCCTCCTCTACAATCTGTACAGGGTCCATGAAGTTGATGCCACTTTGCCTCACTTCTATAGACTCTGTATCCATCTTCCGAGTAAATACAGATGCAAAGAATTAATCTAAAACCTCCCCCATCTGTTTTGACTCCACACATGAATTACCATTCTGATCTTCTAGAGGACCAGTTTTTTACTTAACAATTCTTTTCCTCTTACCATATCTGTAGAATCCCTTAGCATTCTCCTTCACCTTGTCTGGTTGAGCAACTTCACGCCTTCTTTTAGCCCTCCTGCTTTCTTTCTTAAATGTTCTTTTGTATTTCTTACAGTCCATAAGCACCCCATTTGTTCCTACCTGCTTATACCTGCTGAACCAGGTCCTCAATATCTCTTGAAAACCAAGGTTCCCTTTGTAGGGCATTTTGGATCTCCCCCTCCCCCTCCAACTTTCAAATCTCTTACTCACTCTTCCTTCAGTTAGTCTTGACGAAGGGTCTCGGCCTGAAACGTCGACTGTACCTCTTCCTAGAGATGCTGCCTGGCCTGCTGCGTTCACCAGCAACTTTGATGTGTGTTGCTTGAATTTCCAGCATCTGCAGAATTCCTGTTGTTCCCTACACTTGTTATCTAGGCCTGAAACACTGACTGTTTATTCCCCTCCATGAATCCTGCCTGGCCTCCTGATTCCTCCAGTGTTTTGTGTGTGTTGCTCTAGATTTAGAAGCGATTCATTAGAAGAATCGCTTGTGTGTGTGCTTGTTGGCTCGAAGTTCAGCAACTGGTCCAGCAGGACACAAAGTGCGTCCACCACACCACTGTCTTCAGGCTGAACTAGCAGAAAGGAAAGTAGGGAGTCCTTGTACATTGATAGAGCTAACAGTTTCCTGGAGTTTTCATTGAGTTACTTCAGGCAAAAGAATCTGAAGGTTATGAGCACAAACACAGGAGATTCTGCAGATGCTGGAAATCCAGAGCAACACACAAAATGCTGGATGAACTCAGCAGGTCAGGCAGCATCTATGGAAATGAATAAACAGCCAACGTTTCAGACTGAGACCGCTTGTCAGGACATAAACAGAAATCATGAATATAACTTGGGGTTAGTGTATTATTGTCAGAGGTACCAAGAGTGAGTGAGCAGATTCTTTTGTATACCCATCATACAGATCAGATCATTACACAGTGCATTGAGGCAGAACAGGGTAAGACAAGAACAATTGTTACAGCTACAGACAAAGTACAGTTCAGGTAGACAATACAACGTAAGATGATGACAAGCTAGATTATGAAGATGTCCATCTTACTGTACTAGGGAATCATTCAAATGTTTATTTAGACATACAGCATGGAACTGGGCCTTCCTAGCTTTGAGCTGTGCCACCTAACACAGCTACACACCCTACCGATTTATCTAACGAGGATGTCATGAACAGAGCAAAAACAAAAAGAGAAATAATGTATGAGATCATGAAAAGGCAACGTAACTTTATTGGACATGTGATTAGGAAAGAGGAGTTAGAATGCACAGTAATTATGGGAAAGATTGAAGGGAAGAAAGCAAGAGGAGGACAAAGATAAATGATGATGGAGACAGCAGCCAGAGAACTGGAAAGGAATACCAATGAATTGATCCAATTGACCCAAAACAGAAGTGTGTGGGCCATGGCAGTCAAAGCTCAAACTGGACACGGAACCTGATGATGATGATGGGAAGTCTGGACAGAATCCCTAGGGGACATGCTGTTTCTACAATGACCTGAGTTGCGTTGACAACTCTGCGGTTTCTCGTGGTCACACGCAGAGCTGTCCGCACCACTCTCTGCAGAGTCCCGCAATTGAGGGAGGTACAGTTCTCATACCAGGCAGTGATGCAGCCAGTCAGGATGCTCTCAATTGTGCCCCTGTAGAAAGTTCTCAGGATTTGGGCCTTCTTCAAACTTCTTCTGAGGTTGCCAAATTTCTTTAGCTTCCTCAGGAAGTGGAAGCATTGGTGAGCTTTTTTGGCCATGACATAAAAGGAACAGACTATTGGTGATGCTCACTGAACGTGAAGCTATCAACCTGAACGTCGTTGATGTAGACAGGAGTGTGTGCACCACCCCCTTCCGGAAGTTAATGGGCAGCTCTTTTGTTTTGTTGACACTGAGGGAAAAGGTTGTTGCCATGACACCATGTCAGTAGGCTCTCTATCTCCTTCCTGTACTCCGATTCGTCATTATCTGAGATACAGCCCACTACGGTGTATCAGCTGCAAACTAACAGATGGATTGAGAACAGCTTCCTGTACAGACACCACTCTGGCCAGATTCTGGAGGGGGCCGAGGACACAACCATGTGGGGAATGAGTGTTGAGGATAATCATGGTGGAGGGGTTGCTGTCTAAATTACTGAATATGGTTTGTTGGCAATGGATAACTTCAGCGTATGGAATACGTTGGACAATGGTTCACCAGAAGGATGTACTTACTGTTCCAATGTCCATTGTGTCTATGATGAAAACGTCCACCTGTCCCTGTTCAAAGTAATTTCCCAGGTCGTTGTCAGAGGTGACGAGGGGCTGTTTGCTGGTGTCTCCCTTCTCTCCGTACAGCTTGATGAAAACTTTGGAATCACTGCTGGCTCCGGACACATTCCCAGTCTTCACCATGACATGGTAGCAGATATCTGAAATGTTGACGAGAGCTGGAGACTAACAGAAGGACAATATGCAGGTTCACAGGAGACCAGAGACTGTCTGTGACACCGCCTGTCTCATGGCCAAGTGCTTGCTAGACTCCTGGCACCAGCTCAAAGCTGGATAAAGACCAAATGGCAATGATTCCCTTCATCTGAACTTAGAAACTACAAATAAGACCATAAGATTGAGGAGCAGAATTAGGCCCTCGTCCTAGTCTCAACTACCAGTGGAAACAACTTTCCTGCTTCTATCTTATCCATCCCTTTCATAATTTTGTATGTTACTATAAGATCTCCTCTAATTCTTCTGAATCCCAGGCGACTCAATCTCTCCTCATAGTCTAACCCTCCCATCTCTGGAATCAACCTGGTGAACCTCCTCTGCACTGCCTCCAAAGCCAGTATATCCTTCCTCAAGTATGGAGACCAGAACTGCACACAGTACTCCAGGTGTGGCCTCACCAGTACCCTGTACAGTTGCAGCATAACCTCCCTGCTCTTGAATTCAATCACTCTAGTGATGAAGGCCAACATTCCATTTGCCTTCTTGATAGCCTGCTACACCTGCAAACCAACCTTTTGTGATTCATGCACAAGCACTCTCAAGTCCTTCTGCACAGCAGCATGCTGCAATTTTTTACCACTTAAATAATAATCTGATCTTCCATTTTTCCTTCTAAAGTAGATAACCTCGCATTAACTAACATTGCACTCCATCTGCCAGACCCTTGCCCACTCACTTAACCTATCTATATCTCTCTGCAGACTCTCCGTATCTTCTGCACAATTTGCTTTTCCACTCAATTTAGTATCATCAGCAAGCTTAGATACACTACATTTAGTCCCCTCTTCCAAATTGTTAATGTACATCGTGAGCTGTTGTGGGCCCAGCACCAATTCCTGTGGTGCACTGCTCTCCACTGATAGCTAAACAGAGTAACACCCATGAATCCCAACTCTCTGCTTTCTATTAGTTAACCAATCCTCTATCCAAGCCAATATATCACTCCCAACTCTATGCATCCTTATCTTATGGATAAGTCTTTTATGTACCATCTTATCGAACGCCTTCTGGAAATCCAAGGAAATAACGTCCATCTGCTCCCCTCTACCCACTGCACTTGGTAAATCCTCAAAGAACTCCAGTAAGTTTGTCATACAGGACCAGCCTTTGCTGAATCCATGCTGCGTCTGCCTGATGGATCATTTTTTTCCAGATGCCTCGTTATTTCTTCTTTAATGATAGCTTCAAGCATTTTCCTCAACTACAGATGTTAAACTGACTTGCCTACAGTTACTTGCCTTTTGTCCACATCCTTCTTTGAACAGTGGCATGACACTTGCCATCTTCCAATCAGCCAGGACTTGCTCAGAGGCCAGAAAATTTTGGTAAATTATCACCAAAACCTCTGCTGTAACTTCTGCCATTTCTTTCAGTGCCCTGGGATGCATTCCATCCCTTTTTTAATCTTTTTCTTTTACTTTATCTTTATCCACACTTCTCTTTTTTACTTTATCCATACTTCTGCAATCTGTTGAACCCACCCGCCCCCCTACTATTAAAGCCCTATCCACAGCCCCAGTTATGTGATTCGTTAGAATCCAGGTCCCAACATGGTTCAGGTGGAGCCTGTCCTAATAGAACAGCTCCCTCCTTCCCCAATATTGGTAACAATTTCCCATCCATTCAAACTCACTTCTCCCACCCCAATCCTTCAGCCATGCATTTAACTCTCTAATCTTCTTGACCCTACGCCAATTTGCACGTGGCTCAGGTAGTAATCCAGAGATTACGACCTTTTTGTTTCTGCTTTTTAATTTAGCCCCTCGCTGCTCAAATTCTCTCAGCAGAACTTCTTTCCTCGTTCTACCCATGTCATTGGTACCCACATGGACCACAACAACTGGATCTTTCCCCTTCCACTGTAAATTCCTCTGCAGGTCAGATGAGTTGTCCCCAACCCGGGCACCAGGCAGGCAACACAGCCTTCGGGACACTCTATCATTGCGACAGAGAATTCTGTCTATTCCCCTGACTATACGATCCCCAATTACCACTACATTTCCCTTCTTTCCCCCCTCTTGAATGGCTCCCTGGGCTACGGTGCTACAGTTAGGTTGTCTATCCTTCATATGGCCCCCACTCTCATCCGCACAGGGAATGAGAATCTCAGACCTGTTGGACAAACGCAGGGGCTGACGCTGCTCCAGCACTGTCTCTTGGATCCCACTACCCGCCTCACTTGCAGTCACACCCTCTTGTCCCTGACCACAGACCGAATTTAAGGCAGCTAATCTCATGAATGTGACTACCTCCTGAAACAGAGAATTCCCCTCCCTGATGTGCTGCAGTGTTTTCAGCAGTCTGATATCCACTCCCACCACCTCTCTTTCACACTTCATGTATCTGAAGAAACCTCCTGACTGACTGTAGTCATCAGGGACACTAGAGGCCTCCCTCCCTTCCCACATCCTGCAAGAGAAGCATTTCACTATCCTGCCAGTCACTCCTATTGTCCTAGCCGAGCAGACATAAAGAGAATGAAAAAAATTTCAGCTTTTCTTTCCTTTGCTTTCCCTGAGTGAAGCCTCAAAGAGTTGAAGCCTCAAGATCACCACTCCGACTCTGTCCACTCAGACGATGGCTGCTGTACCCGCCCCTGCCTTCCTTTAGTTTCTTCTTGCTACTCAAACACCGAATGGCTGCTGGTCAAAGCTCTTCTTTGCTGTGCTGACCTGCTGCTGTCTTTGGGTGATCTGAGCGAAGTCCCATCCTGATGTCTGGATTGGCCACTGGTTAAAGCTCTTTTCTCCCCGGCATTATCGTAAATTTTATCTCTACTCTTTCAATCCTATCAATAGGTTTGGTAGGTGGTCAGAACTGCACACAGTACTCCAAATTAGGCCTCACTAGAGCCTTGTACATCTTCAACATAGCATCCCAAGTCCTGTACTCAATATGCTGATTTATGAGGTCAATATACCAAAAACTTTCTTTACAATCTTCTCTTCTGGGGACCAGCATCTGAAAAGGACATGTTTATTAAACAAAAATTCCCCACTCAGGTGGCATTATCCTTTGAGAAAGATAGCGTCTTAAAATCTCACTGCTCCGTCAAATCTCGGCTCCATGCTCTAATGATCATGCCTTTTCATTATAGATTTGCCTTTCTCAATTTTGTAAAGTTCAGAAAAATCCATTCTTACTTTTCAGCATCTGTGCATCTCCATATGGAACGAGTTCACGGACAATCTGCCCATCGTCTTCGCTCTTGTCCAGCCACCTGGGGATCAATGAACATTCTCATCTCACTGTTTACTCTTTCCGTCACCCAACTCTCAACACACACAGACATACACACTCAGAGAAATAGAAACAACACACACACACACACAGAAATAGAAACACACACACAGACACACACACACACACAGACACACAAATGTACAGACACACAACACACTCACACACACACACAGACATGCAACACACACACACAACACACTCACACATACAGACACACAACACACACACACACACACACACACACACACACACACACACACACGTGTTCACAGACACCTCCCACCCCGTACAGCCACGTACACACGGCCCGATTCACAGTAATGGTCTGTGAAGAAGAACCACCTGTAACAGGGGAATTCCACAGCTTGCGACTCGGGAGCACCTTCTTCCTTCACGACCACCTTGTCAAGGAACCAGCCGCAGCTCCCACCTCTACCGTCGTGTCCAATCCTCACCCTCATCACCTTCTTCAGACTTACAGCCTCAATGACAAATTCATCTGCCTGGGTACAGAGAGCAGACCAAGACACTGAAGGTGGCATCACTGAGACCAGAATCTGGGTCTGATAGGGTGCAGGGACTGTCTGAGACTGCTGTCAGCAGAGAGACACCCATATCCACTGCTCGCTCCAGGAGAGGAGGTTTACCAGCATGCTGCCCGGGTCAGAGAACATGTCTTATGAGGATAGGTTGGGCAAACTAGGGCTTTTCTCTTTGGAGTGGCGGTCCATAACAGGTGACGATAGAGGCATTGATCGAGTGGACAACCAGCTCCTTTTGCCTGGACAGATATGGCTAACATGAGGAGGCATTATTTTAAGGTGACTGGAGGAAAGTACAGGAACTGATCACAGGTATATCAGAAACCTCTGTAGATAGAGCTTTGACCAGCGCTGGAAGTTTTGGAGGTGGGAGGGGGGACTTCAATAAGTTCCATAACCCGAGGATAAAACACAGGAGCAAGTTGCAGCAACCTAATAGAGCTTTGACCAGCAGTCAGTCGGTGTCTGGGATTGATTAGTAACAGCAAGTTAAAGGAAGGCGGGGCAAACAGAGCAGCAGTCGTCTGAGCGGACATAATCAGAGTAGTGATCTCGAGGCTTCAGTCAGAGAAAGCAAAGGAAAGAAAAGCTCAAGTTTTTTCATTCTCTTCTTTATATCTGCTGAGCTGGGACAGTAGAGATGCCAGGCTGGAGAGTAAATGCTCCTCCTGCGGAATGTGGGAAGGGAGATCTCCAGTGTCCCTGAAGACTACAACTGCAAGAAGTGCATCCAACTGCAGCTTCTAACATTCTGTGTTAAGGAGTTGGAGCTGAAACTGGATGAATTCCGGATTATTCAGGAGGCTGAGGGGGTGATAGATCAGACATGTAGAGAGGTAGTTACACCCAAGGTGCAGGACACAGGAAACAGGGTGACAGTCAAGAAGGGGAAAGGGGTTAAGGAGCCAGTACAGAGTACCCATGGCCATCCCCCTCAGCAACAGGTATTGTCACTTTGGATGCCGTTGGAGGGGGAAATGACTTAACAGAGGAAACTAACAGTGGTCGAGCCTCTGGCACTCAGTCTAACTCCGTTAGTCAGAAGGGACAGGGGCAGAAGAGGCACACTGCAGTGAGAGGAGATTCATTAGTTCGGGGAACGGACAGAAGGTTCTGTGAGCGAGAATGAGATTCCCGGATGTTATGTTGTCTCCTGGGCGCCAGGGTCAGGAACATCTCGAATCCAGTCCTCTGCATTCTTAAGTGGGAGGGTGAACAGCCAGAGGTCATGGTCCAAGCAGGTACCAATAACATGGGTAGAGCAAGTGATGAGGTTCTGCAAAGGGAATTCAGTGTTAGGTGCTAAGTTAAAGGGCAGGACCTCCAGGGTTGTGATCTCAGGATTGCTACCCATGCCAAGTGCTAGTGAGGCCTGAACTCAGAAGATTATACAGTTTAACACATCAGAATCAGGTTTATTATCACCGGCATGTGATGTGAAAATTGTTAACTTAGCAGCAGCAGTTCAATGCAATACTTAATCTAACAGAGAAAAAAAAGAAAATAATAATAAATAAAATAAAAATAATAATATATTAGCAAGTAAATCAATTACAGTATACATATATTAAATAGATTAAAAACGTGCAAAGATCAGAAATACTGTATATTTAAAAAAAATTGAGGTAGTGTCCAAGGGTTCAATGTCCATTTAGGAATCGGATGGCAGAGGGGAAGAAGCTGTTCCTGAATCGCTGAGTGTGTGCCTTCAGGCTTCTGTACCTCCTACCTGATGGTAACAGTGAGAAAAGGACATGCCCTGAGTGCTGGAGGTCCTTAACAATGGACACTGTCTTTCTGAGTCACTGCTCCCTGAAGATGCCCTGAGTACTTTGTAGGCTAGTACCCAAGATGGAGCTGACTAGATTTACAACCTTCTGCAGCTTCTTTCGGTCCTGTGCAGTAGCCCCTCCGTACCAGACAGTGATGCAGCCTGTCAGAATACTCTCCACGGTACATCTATAGAAGATTTTGAGTGTATTTGTTGACATTCCAAACCTCTTCAAACTCTTAATAAAGTGTAGCCACTGTCTTGCCTTCTTTATAACTACATCGATATGTTGGGAACAGGTTAGATGGCTCAGGAGGGAGAGCATAAGATTTTTGGATTACTGGGCTCTCTTCTTGGGAAGTTGGGACCTGTACAAGGGGACAATTTGCACCTGAACTGGAGGGGGACTAATATCCTAGCAGGAAGCTTTGTTAATGCTGCTTGGTCGGATTTAAACTAGAGTTGCAGGGGATGGGAATCAGAGTGCCAGAACAGTTAGTGGAGGGAGATGTTGGTAAGACTTCAGACTTAGTCAAGAATTAAGGCTGAGCATGGTGCGACTAGTGTCCGGAGCTGTGTATATTTCAATTTAAGAAGTATCACAGAAAAGGTGGATAATAGTGCTGAAGATGAGGTAGCTGGTTTGCAAACAGAGGCAATCTGTAGTGAGGAGAGGCCGTTGATAGGGCAAAATTGCAGTCAACAGGATGAATTGCAATGATAAAGGTGGACAAAATCGAAAGGGGTGAATACAGGACTGAAGGAATTGTATCCGAATGCATGCAGTATATGGATTAAGGTAGATGAACTTGCAGTACAGCTGCAGATTGGCAGGTATGATGTTGGCATCACTGAATCATGGCTGAAAGAAGTTTATAGCTAGGAGCTTAATGTCCAAGGATACACATTGTATCTAAAGGACAGGCAGGAAGGCAGAGGGGGCGGTATTGCTCTGTTGGTAAAAAAAAATGAAATCAAATCATTAGAAAGAGGTGACAGGGTCGGAAGATGTTGAATCATTGTAGATAGAGCTAAGGAACTGCAAAGGTAAAAAGACCCTGATGAGGGTTGGATAGAGACCCCCAAACAGTAGTAAGGATGTGGTCTACATATTACAACAGGAGATAGAAAATACACGCCAAAAGGGCAATGTTACAATAATCATGAGGGATTTCAATATAGAAACATAGAAAACCTACAGCACAATACAGGCCCTTCGGCCCACAAAGCTGTGCTGAACATGTCCTTACCTGAGAAATTACCTAGGGTTACCCATAGCCCTCTATTTTTCTGAGAGAAAAATGCATGTAGATTAGGAAAATCAGGTTGGTGTAAGATTCCAGGAGGGGTATTTCTAGAGTGCCTACGAGATGGGCTTTTAGAGCAGCTTGTGGTTGAGCCTTTTCTCCTTGGAGTGACGGAGGATGAGAGGTGACCTGATAGAGGTGTGTAAGATGATGAGAGGCATTAGGTATATCAGAGGCTGGATAGTCAGAGGCTTTTTCCCAGGGCTAACATGAGAGGGCACAGGTTTAAGGTGCTTGGAAGTAGATGTCAGGGGTAAGTTTTTTATGCAGAGAGTGGTGAGGGTGTGGAATGGGCTGCTGGCGATGGTGGTGGAGGTGGGTTCGATAGGGTCTTTTAAGAGACTCCTGGATAGGTACATGGAGCTCAGAAAAATAGAGGCTATGGGTAAGCCTGGTAATTTCTAAAGTAAGTACATGTTTGGCACAAAATTGTGCTGTAGGTCTTCTGTGTTTCTATGCGCCTACTGGAGGATCAGCTATTTTGGATTGGGTGTTGTGCAATGAACCAGAATTGATTACAGAGCTTAATGTAAATGAACCTTTAGGAGCCAGTGATCATAATATGACAACTCACTGTGAAATTTGAGAAGGGGATGCTTAAGTCAGATGTATCAGCATTACAGTGGAGTAAAGGGAATTACAGAGACATGAGAGAGGAGTTGGCCAGAATTAATTGGAAAAGAACATTGACAGGGATGACCGCAGAGCACCAACAGCTGGAATTTCTGGAAGCAACTTGGAAGGCACAGGATATATACATCCCAAAGAGGAAGAAGTATTATAAAGGAATGACGATGCAACCGTGGTGAACAAGAGAAGTCAAAGTCAACATAAAAGCCAAAGAGATGGTATATAATAGAGCAAAAAATAGTGGGAAGTTAGAGGATTCAGAAGCTTTTAAAAAATCAACAGAATACAAATAAAAAATCATTAAGGTAAAGGTGAAATACGAAAGTATACTAGCCAATAATATTAAAGAGGATACCAAAAGTTTCATCAGATACATAAAGTGTAAGAGAGAGGTTAGAGTGGATATCGGACAGCTGGAATAGATAGATAGATACATACTTTATTGATCCCAAAGGAAATTACAGTGGACATACAAATATTAGAAAAAAAAATAAGAAAGAATTAAAAATAAATTATCTCAAACAGCCTAACAGGAGGGGTCATCACTTCCCTGGCTATAGATTGACTCATTATAGAGTCTAATGGTCTCATACTTGCTCTTTGTAGCCGCACAGTTGTCTTAATACCATGTTGGAGAGGTAGTAATGGGGGATAATGAAATCGCAGATGAACTGAATAAGTATTTTGCGACAGCTTCATTGTGGAAGACGCTAGCAGTATGGTGGAAGTTCCAGGTCTCAGGGGACATGAAGTGTGTAAAGTTACCATAACTAGAGAGAAGGTTCTTGGGAAACTAAAAGGTCTGAAGGTGGATAAGTCACCTGGACCAGATGGTGTACACCATAAGACCATAAGACAAAGGAGCAGAAGTCGGCCATTTGGCCCATTGAGCCTGCTCCACCATTTTATCATGAAGTGATCCATTCTCCCATTTAGTCCCACTCCCCTGCCTTCTCACCATAACCTTTGATGCCCTGGCTACTCAGATACCCATCAATCTCTGCCTTAAATACACCCAATGACTTGGCTTCCACTGCTGCCCGTGGCAACAAATTCCATAGATTCACCACCCTCTGACTAAAATAATTTCTTCACATTTCTGTTCCGAATGGGCACCCTTCAATCCTTAAGTCATGCCCTCTCGTACTAGACTCCCCCATCATGGGAAACAACTTTGCCACATCCACTCTGTCCATGCCTTTCAACATTCAAAATGTTTCTATGAGGTCTCCCCTCATTCTTCTAAACTCCAAGGAATACAGTCCAAGAGCGGACAAATGTTCCTCATATGTTAACTCTCTCATTCCCGGAATCATTCTAGTGAATCTTCTCTGTACCCTCTCCAACGTCAGCACATCCTTTCTTAAATAAGGAGACCAAAACTGCCCACGGTACTCCAAGTGAGGTCTCACCAGCGCCTTATAGAGCCTCAACATCACATCCCTGCTCCTATACTCTATTCCTCTAGAAATGAATGCCAACATTGCATTCGCCTTCTTCACTACCGACTCAACCTGGAAGTTAACTTTAAGGATATCCTGTACGAGGACTTCCAAGTCCCGTTGCATCTCAGAACTTTGAATTCTTTCCCCATTTAAATAATAGTCTACCGGGGTTAAATAATAGGGTTCTGAAAGAGGTGGCTGAAGAGATTGTGGAGGTGTTCGTAATGATCTTTCAAGAATCACTGGATTCTGGAATGATTTTGGAAGACTGAAAAATTGCAAATGTCACTCCACTCTTCAAGAAGGGAGAGAGGCAGAAGAAAGGAAACTATAGGCCAGTTGGTCTGACCTCAGTGGTTGGGAAGATGTTGGAGATGATTATTAAGAATGAGGTATCAGGGTACTTGGAGGCACATGATAAAATAGGCTGTAGTCATCATGGTTTCCTTAAGGGAAAATCTTGCCTGACAAATCTGCTGGAATTCTTTGAAGAAGTAACAAGCATGATAGACAAAGAAGAATCGGTAGATATATACTTGAATTTTCAGAAGGCTGCTTAACAAGCTATGAGCCCATGGTATTACAGGAAAGATTCTAGCATGGATAAAGCAGTGGCTGATTGAAAGGAGACCAAGAATGGGAATAAAGGGAGCCTTTTCTTGTTAGTTGCCAGTGACTAGTGGTGTTCACCAGGGGTCTGTGTTGGGACCAATTCTTTTTACATTATATGTCAAAGATTTGGGTGATGGAATTGATTTATTTGTTGAAAAGTTTGCAGATGATATGAAGATAGATGGAGGGGCAGGTAGCTTTGAGGAAGTAGAGAGACTATAGAAGGACTTAGATTAGGAGAATGGGCAAATAAATGGCAGATGGAGTACAGTATTGGGAAGTGTATGGTCATGCACTTTGGTAGAAAAAATGAAAGGGTTGATTATTTTCTGAATGGAGAAAAAATACAAAAAAACTGACATGCAAAGGGACTTGGGAGTCCTTGTACAGGATTGCCTGAAGGTTAATTTGCAGGTTGAGTCTGAGGTGAGGAAAGCAAATGAAATGATAGCTTTCAAGAGGACTAGAATATAAAAGTGAGGATGTAATGTTGAAACTTTATAAAGCACTGGTGAGGCCTCACTTGGAGTATTGTGAGCAGATTATGACCCCTTATCTTAGAAAGGATGTGCTGAAACTGGAGAGGATTCAAAGGAGATTTACAAAAATGATTCCAGGAATGAATGGCTTGTCATGTGAGGAGTATTTGATGGCTCTGGGCCTGTATTCACTAGAATTCAGAAGAATCAGGGGTGACCTTGTTAAAACCAATCAAATGGTTGAAGGCCATGGTTGAATGGCTGTGGAGAAGATGTTTTCTATGGTGGGAGAGTCTAAGACGAGAGGACACAGCCTCAGAATAGAGGGACATCCTTTTAGAACAGAGATGAGGAGAAATTTCTTTAGCCAGAGCATGGCAAAACAGTGGAATTCTTTGCCACAGGCAGCTGTGGAAACCAAGTCTTTATGTATATTTAAGGCAGAGGTAACAGGTTGATGGGGGAGGGGGTGTGATTGAAGGAATATGGGGAGAAGGCAGGAGACTGGTGCTGAGAGGAAAATGGGGTCATGATGAAATGTCGGAGCAGACTCGATGGGTCAAATGGCCTAATTCTGCTCCTATATCTTATGAAAAGTTGTTTACACAGAGCCCTGGGTGCATGGAATGTTCTGCTGGGGTAGTGGTAAAGACATACTTTCAGGGCATTTATGACAATCTTATATAGGCACATGGCTGATAGAACATAGAAATCTACAGCACATTACAAGCCCTTTGGCCCACAATGTTGTGTCAACCATTAACCTACTCTACAGACTGCCTAGAATTTCCCCACTCATTGCCCTCTATTTTTCCAAGCTCCATGTACTAATTAAAGAGTCTCCTAAAAGACCCTATTGTAACCACCTCTACCACAGTTGTTGGCAGTGCATTCCACACACTCACCACTCTCTGTGTGAAAATCCTACCTCTGACATCCCCCTTGTACCTACTTCCAAGCACCTTAAAACTATGCCCCCTCGTGTTAGCCATTTCAGCCCTGGGAAAAGCCTCTGACTATCCACACGATCAATGCCTCTCATCATCTTATACACCTCTATCAGGTCACCTCTCATCCTCCGTCGCTCCAAGGAGAAAAGGCCGAGTTCACTCAACCTATTCTCATAAAATAGAAAAATGCAGAGTTATGTGGGACGAAAGGGTTAGATTGATCTTAGGTTGAAAGGTTGCACAATATCGTGGGCAAAGAGCCTGTACTATGGTGTATTGTTCAGTGTTATTAAAATCTGGGCCCGTTTGGAAGGTAGACAGTGCACAGTTGTTGAGGGAGTACACACACTGTGGAAGGCAGGTTGTCACAGGTCGGATTAATTTCAGTAGCACACTGGCATCCTGTACTCACATTGCTTTTCTCAAATTTATTGACGTTATTTTTGCTGTCGTAGAGCACGCGATCTCCTGTGTCACCCTGTTCGCCAATCAGGCAGATGAAGACATTGGCGTCCGTGCCACTACCGCTGACAGTGCCCGTGTAAATGATGATCCTATACTTCACCACTGCAAGGAACACACAGAAACCCAGGGTTAACCGTGACACCACGGACGGGGTTAACAGAGTGACATCGCGGGCGGGGTTAATGGTGACATCGCGGGCGGGGTTAACGGTGACACCGCGGACAGGGTTAACGGTGACACTGCGGCAGGGTTAACGGTGACACCGCGAACGGGGTTAACGGAGACACCGCGGACAGGGTTAACGGTGACACCGCTAATAGGGTTAACGGAGACACCGCTAATAGGGTTAACGGAGACACCGCGGACAGGGTTAACAGTGACACTACTGGTAGGATCCAAGTTCTGCTCAGCAGTCCTGTTTGCAGTCGACTCCTGTCCAGCCAGGTCGATCAACCTACCTTCAACTTGAAGCAGGGGCCACAAATCTGTCATGACTATCTTGCCCTGACTGTAGCACACTGCTTAAATCTCAAATATGACTCAGTTTCAGCTAAGACAATAACTTAGAATGGAAAACATCGGATGCCAGCGAGTTCCATGAAGTCCATCAATTTCCCTCTGCGTCTGATGGGCAGATGCACTAACCACAAAACCATAGGATATCAGAAGAAAATTAGGGCATGTGGCCTATCAAATCTGCTCCGCCATTCCATCATGGCTGATCTATTATCCCTCTCAATCCCTTTCTCCTGCCTTCTCCCCGTAACATTTGACTAATCAAGAACCTATCAAACTTTGCCTTAAATATACCCAATGACTTGGCCTCCACAGGCGTGCATGGCAAACAATTCACCACCCTCTGGCTGGAGAAATTCCTCCTCATCTCTGTTCTAAAGGGACGTCCTTGTGTTCTGAGGTTGTGCCCTCTGGTCCCTGATGCTCCCACTATTAGTGTTATGTCATTGGTACATTATCCGACTGTACCACCCCAAAAAATTATGTATGGTGAAACATGGAGGTTGGAGCCTGATGCCTAGATACCCAGAGCCTGGAGACCCAGTTACCCACAGCCTAGAGACCCAAGGACGCAGAGCCTTGAAACTCAAGTACGCAGAGCCTGGAGACCTAGGTACCCAGAGCCCAGAAGCCTAGAACCTGGAGACCCAGATAGGCAGAGCCTGTAAGTCCAGATACTCAGAGGCCAGAAGCCCAGAAACCTAGAATCTGGAGACCCAAATACCCACAGCCTAGAGGCCCTGATACCCAAGGCCTAGAGGCCCAGGTACCTAAAGACTGGAAACCCAACAGGCTGAGACACAGATACCCAGAGCCCAGAGGCTGAGAAATCAGGAGATTAGGGGTCCAGGCACCCAGAGCCTGGAGATCCAGAAAGATAGAACCTGGAAACCTAGATACCCAGATCCTAGAGGCCAAGAAACCTAGAAATGGCAAACCCAGATACCCAGAGCCTAGAGTCTGAGAAATCCAGAGATTAGGGGCCCAGGCACCCAGAGCCTGGAGATCCAGAAAAATAGAACCTGGAGACCCAGATACCTAGAGCCAGGAAGTCGAGATACCCAGAGCCTAGAGGCCCAAGCACCCAGAGCCTGGAGACCCAGATACCCAGAGCCTACAGGCCGAGAGATCCAGAGGTTAGGGGCCTAGGCACCCAGAGCCTGGAGGATAGATATACAGTGCCTTCCAGCTACATCACACTACTTCTGGTGAGGAAGTGATCAGCCCAAAGGGGTAGGAAGAATATCAGGGGAAATGGGGACAAGTGTCTGAGGGCCAGTGGACTGTGCAGAGAGCTCTTCTCTTTGGTTGTGGCTCCAGAGAATAGAACAACCTCTGCAGGGGATCAGAAACAAAATGGCAAGAAATAAGATTTAAAAACATCAATAATAACAACCAGAGGTCATGTGAACAGCTTGAGCATCAGCTGCCTGCACTTCCTCCTGCTTCATCTGGCCAATCACTCACAAGGCTGGACCTCATCCACCAGGTCCCCCTCAGCAGGCAGCTCCCGTATAATCTCATTATCGTCTTCGTTGATGTCAAGCCACCGACTGCATCTGAAATCATACTTCTCTTTTGTCAGTGATTTCATTAAAGTCACCTGCAATTAAAAAAAATCAAAAACACACAGCATTGCAATGTGGACAGTTCCATCTGGCAAGAACATCAGACCATAAGACATAGGAGAAAAATTCGGCCATTCGGTTAACTGAGTCTGCTCCACTATTCTATCACAGCTAATTTATTAACCCTCTCAACCCCATTCTCCTGCCTTCTCCATGTAATCTTTTACATCCTTACTAACCGAGGACCTATCAATCTCAATCAAGCACTGGTTGTCTACGGTTGTCTACCCAAAAAGTTATGCAGAATGGATTAGTGGAGAATTTAAGGAAGATGCAGGAGAACCTTGAACCATTAATGGGTTAAGATCAGCGGAGAACCATCGCAGATGTAGCTAAGGCCTGGGGTTGATCTGCCATGGGACAGTAAGAAGGCTGGAGGGGCCCAGTGACCTACTCCTACTCCAATTTCCCCATTCTCTTCCAATGCATGTATTTACACTTAGCATGCAGTATGTGTCTAATTAACAAACTTCTCCAAAAACAATCTAGTACAAATTTCCCATACACTATGGGGTGAAACGTTAGAAATGTTGGTGCATATAGACCATAACACCATTTGAGAAGGTACCCCATGCAAGGCTTATTGAGAAAGTAAGGACGCATGGGATCCAAGGGGAAATTGCTTTGTGATCCAGAACTGGCTTGCCCACAGAAGGCAAAGAGTGGTTGTAGACAAGTCATATTCTGCATGGAGGCTGGTGACCAGTAGTGTGCCTCAGAAATCTGTTCTGGGACCCCTTCTCTTTGTGATTTTTATAAATGACCTGGATGAAGAAGTGGAGGGATGGGTTAGTAAATTTACTGATGATACAAAGGTTGGAGGTGTTGCGGATAGTGTGGAGGGCTGTCAGAGGTCACAGCAGGACATTGATAGGATGCAAAAATGGGCTGAGAAGTGGCAGATGGAGTTCAACCCAGATAAGTGTGAAGTGGTTCATTTTGGTAGGTCAAATATGATGGCAGAATATAGTATTAATGGTAAGACACTTGGCAGTGTGGAGGATCAGAGGGATCTTGGGGTCCGAGTCCATAGGACACCCAAGGCTGCTGCACAGGTTGACTCTGTGGTTAAGAAAGCATACGGTGTATTGGCCTTCATCAATCGTGGAATTGAGTTTAGGAGCCGAGAGGTAATGTTGCAGCTATGTAATCTAATCTTAATCTAAAAGAGGACTGAGTGTTCTCATAATCTAATATAGGACCCTGGTCAGACCCCACCTGGATTACTGTGCTCAGTTCTGGTCACCTCACTATAGGAAGGATGTGTAAACCATAGAAAGGGTGCAGAGGAGATTTACAAGGATGTTGCCTGGATTGGGGAGCATGTCTTATGAGTATAGGTTGAGCGAACTTGGCCTTTTTACCTTGGAGTGAAGGAGGATGAAAGGTGACCTGATAGAGGTGTATAAGATGATGAGAGGCATTGATCGTGTGGATAGTCAAAGGCTTTTCCCCAGGGCTGAAATGGCTAGCACGAGAGGACACAGTTTTAAGGTGCTTGGAAGAAGGTGCAGAGGAGATGTCAGGAGTAAGTTTTTTTACACAGAGAGTGGGGAGTGCGTGGAAGGGCTGCCAGCGACGGAGGTGGAAGCAAGTTCGTTAGGGTCTTTTAAGAGGCTCCTGTACAGGTATATGGAGCTCAGAAAAATAAGGGCTATGGGTAACCCTAGGTAATTTCTCAGGTAAGGACATGTTCGGCACAGCCTTGTGGGCTGTGCTGTAGGTTTTCTATGTTTCTATACAATACAGGAGCATTATTTGGCCCATTGTCTGTTCTGATCATGGCTGATCCAATTTTCCTCTCAGCCCCAATCTCCTGCCTTCTCCCTGCATCCCTTCATGCCCTGACCAATTAACGATCTATCAAACTCTGCCTTAAATATACATAAAGGGATGGCTTCCACAGTTGCCTGTGGCATAGAATTCCACAGATTCACCATTCTCTGGCTAAAGAAATTCCTTCTTATCTTCCTTCCTCACCACAGACTCAAACTACTAATTAACCTTTAGGGAATCCAGCACAAGGACTCCCAGGTCGATTTGCACCTCAGATTTTTGTATTTTCTCTCCATTTAGAAAACAGTCAACCCTTTCATTTCTTCTACCAAACTGCATGACCATACACTTCCTGACAATTTATTCTATCTGCCATTTCTTTGTCCATTCTCCTAATCTGTCTCAAGTCCTTCTGTAGCCTCCCTACTTCCTCAAAACCAGTTGCTCCTCCACTTATCTTCACATCGTCTGCAAACTTTGCAACAAATCGTTCAATTCCATCATTCAAATCATTGACATTTAAAGTGAAAAGAATCACTCACAACACAGACCCCTGTGGAACACCACTAGTCACTGGCAGACAACCAGAAAAAGTTCCCTTTATTCCCACTCATTGCCTCCTGCCAATCAGCCAGTGCTTTATCCATGGCTAGAGTCTTTCCTGCAATACTGTGGGCTCGTAGCTTGTTAAGCAGCCTCAGGTGTGGCACCTTGTCAAAGACCTTCTGAAAATCCAAGTTCACAACATCAACTGATTCTCCTTTGTCTAACCTGTTTGTTACTTCTTCAAAGAATTCCAACAGATTTGTCAGGCATGATTTCCCCTTGAGGAAACCATGCTGACTACAGCCTATTTGATCACGTATCTCCAAGTACCCTGAGACCACAGACCTCATCCTTAAATCCATTTTCCCTCTCAGCCCCAATCTCTTGCCTTCTCATCCTATCCCTTCATGCCCTGACTAATCAGGAATCTATCAACCTCTGCCTTAAATATACCCAAAGACTTGGTCGCCACACCCGTCTGTGGCAATGAATTCCACAGATTCAGCACCCTCTGGCTAAGGAAATTCCTCCTCATCTCCATTCTAAAGGGACATCCTTCTCTTCTGAGGCTGTGCCAGAATGTCCCTTCATAGGAATCATTCCCACCACATCCAGTCCACCTAGGCCTTTCAACATTCAGTAGGTTTCAATGAGATCCCCCCTCATTCTTCTGAATTGCAGTGAGTAGAGGCCCAGAGCCATCAAACATTCCTTCAACATTAACCCTTTCTATCCCAGAATCATTCTCATGTACCACCTCTGGACCTTCTCCAGTACCAGCACAAGGAAAGGGCACAGACGGAAGCAAAAATGAGTGGGATGTTGGGTGATTGGAAAGTTTTTAAAATCCACAAAAGGCGACTGAAAAAGCTATAAGAAGGGAAAAGATGAAATATGAGGGCAGACAAGCCAATCATATAAAGCATGATATGAAATATGTTTTCAGTTACATGAAAAGCAAAAGAGAGGTGAGAGTTGAGAGTTGATAGTAGGCCACTGGAAAATGATGCTGGTGAGATAGTAATTGATGTCAAAGAAATAGCAGATGAACTTAATAAGTACTTTGCATCAACCTTCACTATGGAAGACACTAGCAATGTGCCAGAGGTCAGCGAGTGTCAGGAAGCAGGAGGGAGTGCCATTGCTATTACACAGGAAAAAGTGCTAGGCAAACTCAAGGGTCTGAAGGAAAATAAGTCACCTGGACCAGATGGACTACATCCCGGAGTCATGAGAGAGGTTGCTTTCGAGATTACGGTTGCATTAGTCGTGATCTTTCAAGAATCACTTGATTCTGGCATGGCCCCAGAGGACTAGAAAATTGCAAATGTCATTCCACACTTTACAAAGGGAAGAAGGCAAAAGAAAGGAAATTATAGGTCAGTTGGCCTAATCTCAGTGGCTGGGAAAGAGTTGGAGTCAATTATTAAGGATGAGGTTTCAGGGTACTTGGAGACTAATGATAAAATAGGTCAAAGCCAGCATGTTTTCTGTAAAGGGAAATTTTGCCTGACAAATCTGTTAGAGTTGTATAAAGAGTGAAAGGGAGGTGAGAGTTGATAGTGGACCTCTGGAAAATGATGCTGGCGAGGTAATAATTGGTGTCAAAGAAATGGCAGATGAATTTAACGGGTACTTTGCATCTGTCCTCATTGGAAAAAGTGCTTGGCAAACTGAAAGGTCTTAAGGTGGGTAAGACACCTGGGCCAGGTGGACTACATCCCAGAGTCCTGAGAGAGGTTGCTGAAGAGATAACATAGAAACACTCTAATCTACAGCACATTACAGGCCCTTTGGCCTACAATATTGTGCCGACCATGAAATCTACTCTAGAAACAGCCTAGAATTTCCCTATCGCATAGCCCTCTATTTCTCTAAGCTCCGCGTACCTATCTAAGAGTTTCTTAATGGATGCATTGGTCATGATCTTTCAAGAAGCACTTGATTCTGACATGGTCCAGGAGGACTGGAAAACTGCAAATGTCACTCCATTCTTTAAGAAGGGAGGAAGACAAAAAGAGAGGAAATTATAAGCCAGTTAATCTAACCTCAAAGATTGGGAAAGTGTTGGAGTCTATTAACAAGGATGTTTCAAGGTAATTGGAGACTCATGATAACATGGATTCTATCAAGGGAGATCTTGCCTAACAAATATGTTAGCGTTCTTCGAGGAAGGAACAAGCAGGGTGGACAAGGAAGAGGTAGTGGATGTCATTTACTTGGATTTTCAGAAGACGTTTCATAAGGTGTCACACATGAGGCTGCTTAACAAGATAAAATTCTATGGTGTTACAGGAGAGATACTGCCATGGATAGAGGAATGCTTGACAGGCAGGAGGCAGCGAGTGGGAATAAAAGGAGCCTTTTCTGGTTGTTTGCCAGTGAATTGTGGTGTTATTCAGGGGTCAGTATTGGGACCGCTGCTTCTCACATTGTTCGTTAATGATTTGAATTGAATTGATTTTGTTACTTGCATCCTTCATATATATGATTAAAAATCTTTACATTACGTCTCCATCTAATGTGCAATTGATAGTAATTTGTAATAAATAGTATGTACAACTGGACAGTCAATATAACATAGAAATACAACTGTATCAGCATGAATTAATCAGTCTGATGGCCTGGTGGAAGAAGCTGTCCCGGAGCCTGTTGGTCCTGGGTTTTATGCCGCGGTACCGTTTCCCAGATGGTAGCAGCTGGAACAGATTGTGGTTGGGATGACTCAGGTCCCCACTGATCCTTGGGGCCCTTTTCTCACACCTGTCTTTATAAATGTCCTGAATCATGGGGAGTTCACGTCTACAGATGCGCTGGGCTGTCCACACCACTCTCTGCAGAGTCCTGCAATTGAGGGAAGTACAGTTCCTGCACCAGGCAGTGATGCAGCCAGTCAGGATGCTCTCAATTGTGCCCCTATAGAAAGTTCTTAGGATTTGGGGGCCCATACAAATTTCTTCAACCTTCTGAGGTGAAAGAGGCACTGATACATACCAACCACGTGAGATTGTTGGTGACGTGTATGCCTAGGAACTTAAAGCTGTTCATCCTCTCGGCCCAAGATCCATTGATATCAATAGGGGTTAACACATCTCCATTCCTCACGTAGTCACAACCAGATCCTTTGTTTCTGCAACATTGATGGCTTTGTGGCAAAGTTTTCAGAAGATACGAAGATAGGTGGCGGGGTAGGTAGTGCTGAGGAAGCAGTGTGATTGCAGCAGGACTTGGACAAATTGGAAAAATGGACAAAAAAGTGGCAGATGGAATACAGTGTTGGGAAATGTATGATAATGCACTGTGGTAAAAGGAACAATAGTGCGGACTATTATCTAAATGGGGAGAAGATTCAAACATCAGACGTGCAGAGGGACTTAGGAGTCCTCATGCAAGACTCACATAAGGTTAATTTACAGCTTGAGTCTGTGGTAAAGAAGGCAAATGAAATGTTGGCATTTATTTCAAGGGGAATAGAATATAAAAGGAGGAGGAGATGCTGAGCCTTTATTAGACACTAGGTCGGTGTATTTGGACTATTGTCAACAGTTCTGGGCCCATATTTCAGAAAGGATGTGTTGTCATTGGAGAGAGTCCAGACGAGGTTCACAAGATGATTCCAGGAATGAAGAGGTTAACATTTGGCAGCTTTGGGCCTCTACTCACTGGAATTTAGAAGAATGGGGGGATTGGGGGTGGAATCTCATTGAAACCTACAGAATGTTGAAAGGACTGGATAGGGTGGATGTGGAGAGGATATTTCCTATGTTGCGGTTATCCAAAATTGAGGGGGGAGGGCCTTCAGAACAGAGGTAAGAAGGAACTTTTTTAGCCAGAGACTAGTGAAGCTGTGGAATGCTCTGCCAAGTGTGTGGGTATATTTAAATGGGAAGTTGATAGCTATCCTGATCGGTCAGGGCATCAAAGGATGTGGCGAGAATGCAAGTGTATGGGGTTGAGTGGAATCCTGCATCAGCTGTGATGGAATGGTGGAGCAGACTCGATGGGCTGAATGGCCTAATTCTGTTCCTGTCTTATGGTGTTAAATTCTTTCTCAGTTAAGGGGACCAAAGCTCCTCACAATACTCGAAGTGCAGTCTGACCAATGTCTTATAAAGCCCAGGATTACAGCCTTGCTCTTAAGTTCCAGCCCTCCCAATGCTGACATTGCATTTGCCTTCCTCACCGCCGACTCAAACTGCAAGCTAACCTTTCAGAAACTCTGCATGAGGGTTCACCATTCCCTTTGCCCCTCAGATTTCCGAGTCTAGTTTTTACCAAGTTTGCTCCATCCCATTGTTGGGGACTTACTTTGTTCAAATGCCAACCAGCAAAGGGATGTCGTTTCTCATGCCAGATCCGGAGTTTGTAAAATGTTCCCAGGTCTGGGAGTTCAATCTGCAAGAGTTGATGACACATGATGTAAACAGATAATGACCATTGAAACACACTGCAGAAGTTCAAAGCAAATTTGTTACCAAAGTACATATATGTCACCACATAAGACCCGTGATTCACTTTCTTCCGGGCAATCACTGTAAATACAAGAAACACAATAGAATGAATGAAAGACCACACCCAACAGGACGAACAAATAACCAACACGTAAAAAACAACAAACTGTGCAAATACAAAGAGAGAGAGATAAAGGAAAAAATAAGAACAAAAATGAAAAATATTTAATAAAAGGCCAACAAATTCAAGACGATAAATGCAGAAAATACCAAGAGAAACCAGAAACAATCCAACACATTACAGGATCCTGCAGCAGTTTAACTCAATCTGATTACTAACACAGGCACAATCAGTGGCAAACATCAGTCACCAAAGTTTTGCTTTGAAATACAAACTTACAAAAGACACCATACCTTACTATAAATACAAGTCTGATCCAGTTTTAAAGTCAGAGACTGACAAATTATATTACAATCAATCCATTATTACAGTTAGGACAATCCATAAGAACCATCCTGATATAATAAAAAGAGGGGTAAAGAGAGGCAAGACTGCGCAGGTGCGTGACGTCAGCCAGTAGAGCGCGAAAGTTTTAAAAAGAAGACCGCCATATTCAGCCGGCAGTGCAGTGAGAGGCAGCAGAATGATAGGGCTTTGGCTCAATGGGCTTAGGTGGTAACGAGACGAGGCAAGGTAAGTCTACCTGTGTTATTTGCAGAAAGGAGGAAGTATGTGTGTGAGGTCAGTTTTCTGGACTCGGTGTCTGATGTGGGAGGTCTTGGAGTCTCCCAGCCTCCCGGATAGCCATATCTGCACCACATATGTCGAACTGCAGCTCCTAAGGGACCAAGTCAGGGAACTGGAGATGCAGCTTGATGACCTTCGCCTAGTCAGGGAGAGTGAGGAGGTGATAGAAAGGAGTTATAGGCAGCCGGTCACACCGGGGCCACGGGGGACAGACAAGTGGTTCACAGTCAGGAGTGGGAAGGAGAAGAGTCAGGTACTAGAGAGTACCCCTGTGGCTGTACCCCTTGACAATAAGTACTCCTGTTTGAGTACTGTTGGGGGTTCGGCCTACCTGGGGGAAGCAACAGTGGCCGTGCCTCTGGCACAGAGTCTGGCCCTGTGGCTCAGGAGGGTGGGGAAAGGAAGAGGAAGGCAGTAGTGATAGGGGGCTCTATAGTTAGGGGGTCAGACAGGTGGTTCTGTGGGTGCAGGAAAGAAACACAGATGGTAGTTTGCCTGCCAGGTGCCAGGGTCCGGAATGTTTCAGATTGCATCCAAGATATCCTGCAGTGGGAGGGAGAACAGCCAGAGGTCGTGGTGCATATTGGCACCAATGACATAGGTAGGAAAAGGGAAGAGGTCCTGGAAAAAGACTACAGGGAGTTAGGAAAGAAGCTGAGAAGCAGGACCACAAAGGTAGCAATCTCGGGATTACTGTCTGTGCCACGTGACGGTGACTATAGGAATAGAATGAGGTGGTGGATAAATGCGTGGCTGAGGGATTGGAACGGGGGCAGGGATTCAGATTTCTGGATCATTGGGACCTCTTTTAGGGCAGGTGTGACCTGTACAAAAAGGATGGGTTGCACTTAAATCTGAGGGGGACCAATATCCTGGCGGGGAGATTTGCTAAGACGACTGGGGAGAGTTTAAACTAGAATTGCTGGGGGGTGGGAACCGAGCTAAAGAGACTGGGGAAGAGGAGGTTGGCTCACAAATAGAGAAAGCTTGGAGACAGCGCGAGAGGGAGGATAGGCAGGTGACAGAGAAGAGACGCACTCAGACTGAAGGTTTGAGATGTGTCTATTTTAATGCAAGGAGTGTTAGCAACAAAGTGGATGAGCTTAGAGTGTGGATCAATAGTTGGAGCTATGATGTGGTGGCCATTACAGAGATTTGGATGGCTCAGGGACAGGAATGGTTACTTCAAGTGCCAGGCTTTAGATGTTTCAGAAAGGACAGGGAGGGAGGCAAAAGAGGTGAGGGCGTGGCACTGTTGATCAGAGATAGAGTCACGGCCGCAGAAAAGGTGGACGCCATGGAGGGATTGTCTACGGAGTCTCTATGGGTGGAGGTTAGGAACAGGAAGGGATCAATAAATTTACTGGGTGTTTTTTATAGGCTGCCCAATAGTAACAGGGATATTGAGGAGCAGATAGGGAAACAGATCCTGGAAAGGTGTAATAATAACAGAGTTGTCGTGATGGGAGATTTTAATTTCCCAAATATTGATTGGCATCTCCCTAGAGCAAGGGGTTCAGATGGGGTGGAGTTTGTTAGGAGTGTTCAGGAAGGTTTCTTGACACAATATGTGATAAGCCTAAAAGAGGAGACACTGTACTTGATTTGGTATTGGGAAATGAACCTGGTCAGGTGTCAGATCTCTCAGTGGGAGAGCATTTTGGAGATAGTGATCATAATTCTATCACCTTTACAATATCATTGGAGAGAGATAGAAACAGACAAGTTAGAAAAGCGTTTAATTGGAGTAAGGGGAATTATGAGGCTATCAGGCAGGAAATTGGAAGCTTAAATTGGAAACAGATGTTCTCAGGAAAAAATATGGAAGAAATGTGGCAAATGTTCAGGGGATATTTGTGTGGAGTTCTGCACAGGTACATTCCAATGAGACAGGGAAGTTATGGTAGGGTACAGGAACCGTGGTGTACAAAGGCCATAATAAATCTAGTCAAGAAGAAAAGAAAAGCTTACAAAAGGTTCAGAGAGCTAGGTAATGTTAGAGATCTGGTAGATTATAAGGCTAATGGGAAGGAGCTTAAGAAGGAAATTGGGAGAGCCAGAAGGGACCATGAGAGGGCCTTGGCAGGCAGGATTAAGGAAAACCCCAAGGCATTTGACAAGTATGTGAAGAGCAAGAGGATAAGACGTGAAAGAATAGGACCTATCAAGTGTGACAGTGGGAAAGTGTGTATGGAACCGGAGAAAATAGCAGAGGTACTAATGAATACTTTACTTCAGTATTCACTATGGAAAAAGATCTTGGTGATTGTAGTGATGATGTGCTGGAGCTTTTGGAAAGCATCAAGTTGAATAAGTCGCTGGGACCGGATGAGATGTACCCCAGGCTACTGTGGGAGGTGAGGGATGAGATTGCTGAGTGTCTGGCGAAGATCTTTGCATCATCAATGGGGATGGGAGAGGTTCCAGAGGATTGGAGGGTTGCGGATGTTGTTCCTTTATTTAAGAAAGGGAGTAGAGATAGCCCAGGAAATTATAGACCAGTGAGTCTTACCTCAGTGGTTGGTAAGTTGATGAAGATCCTGAGAAGCAGGATTTATGAACATTTGGAGAAGTATAATATGATTAAGAATAGTCAGCATGGCTTTGTCAAGGGCAGGTCGAGTCTTACAAGCCTGATTGAACTTTTTGAGGATGTGACTAAACACATTGATGAAGGAAGAGCAGTAGATGTAGTATATATGGATTTCAGCAAGGCATTTGATAAGGTACCCCATGCAAGGCTTATTGAGAAAGTAAGGAGGCATGGGATCCAAGGGGACATTGCTTTCTGGATCCAGAACTGGCTTGCCCACAGAAGGCAAAGTGTGGTTGTAGACCAATCATATTCTGCATGGAGGTCGGTCACCAGTGGTGTGCCTCAGGGATCTGTTCTGGGACCCTTACGCTTAGTGATTTTTATAAATGACTTGGATGAGGAAGTGGAGGGATGGGTTAGTAAGTTTGATGATAACACAAAGTTTGGAGGTGTGGACAGTGTGGAGGGCTGTCAGAGGTTACAGCGGGACATTGGTTGGATGCAAAACTGGGCTGAGAAGTGGCAGATGGAGTTCAACCCAGATAAGTGTGAAATGGTTCATTTTGGCAGGTGAAATATGATGGCAGAATATAGTATTAATGGTAAGAGTCTTGGCAGTGTAGAGGATCAGAGGGATCTTGTGGTCCGAGTCCATAGGACGCTCAAAGCTGCTGTGCAGGTTGACTCTGTGGTTAAGAAGGCATACGGTGTATTGGCCTTCATCAATCGTGGAATTGAATTTAGGAGCCGAGAGGCAATGTTACAGCTATATAGGACCCTGGTCAGACCCCACTTGGAGTACTGTGCTCAGTTGTGGTTGCCTCACTACAGGAAGGATATGGAAGCCATAGAAAGGGTGCAGAGGAGATTTACAAGGATGTTGCCTGGATTGGGGAGCATGCCTTATGAGAATAGGTTGAGTGAACTCAGCCTTTTCTCCTTGGAGCGACGGAGGATGAGAGGTGACCTGATAGAGGTGTATAAGATGATGAGAGGCATTGATCATGTGGATAGCCAGAGGCTTTTTCCCAGGGCTGAAATGGTTGTGACAAGAGGACACAGGTTTAAGGTGCTGGGGAGTAGGTACAGAGGAGACGTCAGGGATAAGTTCTTTACTCAGAGAGTGGTGAGTGCGTGGAATGGGCTGCTGACAACGGTGGTGGAGGCGGAAACAATAGGGTCTTTTAAGAGACTTTTGGATAGGTACATGGAGCTTAGAAAAATAGAGGGCCATGGGTAAGCCTAGTAATTTCTAAGGTAGGGACATGTTTGGCACAACTTTGTGGGCCGAAGGGCCTGTACTGTACTGTAGTTTTCTATGTTTCTATGTTTCTAATATTATGGGATTAACAAGCAAGAACAATTTACTTAATACCATTCCAAACACACATAACAGACAGAAATCAGTAAGTGAAAAACACCAGAAATACGCTGAATTAAAAGAGGAAATTGAAAGATTATGGAACATGAACATTGTCCCAATAATAATGTCTACAACTGACATCATCCCAAAGTCACCACACATTAGCTTTGAACAATTAGGCCTACAAGTTAATATGTATGTAAATGTAAAAGGATCTAGTGCTTTCCCATTGTACAGTATATGAGATATAAAACTCTTATTGGGCTTCCAGCTGGGTATTGATGTTGATTTCAACCAACGTTTCAATGAGAAACTCTGCCATGTTCATCTGCGATGAGGCCTTGGCATGTCTAGTCTGTTTGTATAAAACGTTCACTAAACTCTTATCTCCCGTCCCTCCTGATTGGTTTGTCCCTAACCAATCACGTTTCTGCTGTCCCATCTTGTTTTCAATGGACTTCCAGTTCTTACATAGAGCATTTTATTTCAATGGCTTTCTTTACCTGGCAGTCCCAAAAGCCATTGGCATGGTAGTTTTGTGCCATCGAAGTTAATCCCATGGCCATTGCGAATGCAGTGTTCCGTACAGCCGAGTTCTTCGGGTAACCCAAACAGATACACCTCCTGTGTTCTTCAATGCGGGTTTCCACTGTGCGTCCCGTCTGGCCAATATACGCTGCTCCGCATTCACAGAGAATCCTGTAAACACCAGCCCTCCTGAGTGTCAGGTCACCTGTGACCTGCATAAGCTGTGACTTGACCTTCGTTACGGGTTTGTGGATGGTATTAATCCGGTATTTCTTCATGGCCCTGGCAATCCTTCCAAACACTGTGGAAATATAGGGAAGACAGGCGGTAGTGATAGGTTCCTCCTCATTCAACTCAGGGTCTCGGCCTGAAGCGTCGACTGTACCTCTTCCTATAGATGCTGCCTGGCCTGCTGTGTTCATCAGCATTTTTTGTGTGTTGCTTGAAATCCCAGCATCTGCAGATTTCCTCGTGTTTGGGCTCCTCCTCATTGTTATGTTTCCTGGTTATTCCATCAGCCTTTTTAAGGGTCGGATTGATTTTCTTCACCTTGTAGTCATTCTGTGGGAACGTCATCCGTAATTGTCTTATTTCCTCGGGAACACTCTCCATGTCAAAATAGTTCTCACACGGTTAATCAAAGTAGAAAGAACCGCTCTACACTAGGAGGCGTGACGGTGGCTGTTATTATTGAGGTATAAGTCCGTGTGAGTGAGTTTCCAGTAGACGCCATGTCACAGAGGGTACTGTCTGGTTTCCATCGTATTAGAATGTCCAGCAACGGGTGACAACCATCCTTCTCCATTTCCATTGTAGTTGTTAGATTATTACCCTCCACAAACCAGTAATGAAGCTCAACTCACAGCTTGTGCAGATCACAGCTAACCTGACACTCAGGACAGGGCACTTACAGGATTCCCTGTGAATGTGGAGCAGCGTATATCGGCCAGACGGGACGCACGGTGGAAACCCGCGTCAAGGAACACAGGAGGTGTATCCGTTTGGGTTACCAGAGAAATCGGCAGTAGCAGAACATTGCATTTGCAATGGCCGTACGATTGACTTCGATGGAACAAAACTACTGTGGCATGCCAATGGCTTTTGGGACCGTCTGGTGAAAGAAGCCTTTAAATAAGACTAGGGAATAGGAATTTAAACAAAAACCAAGGCCTCACTCTAAATAAGAAGTGGAATACAATTTTAAACAAGGTGGTACAGCGGAAATCTAATAGTTTGAAGACTAACCAACCAGGAGGGACGGATGACAGGAATTTAGTAATTATTCCAACAGATTAGACATGCCAATAGGCATCATCCCTGATGAGGATGGTAGGGTTTGTCATCGAAATGTCGGTTAAAATCAACACCTGTACCCCGCTGGAAAGCCCAAGAAGAGTTTATGCAATGTCTGTAACTCTTCAAAAAGCCACAGTACTAAACACCACTGGAATAATCCAAAAGTTCCCAGCAATTGACAAATGAGTCTGCTTGGCTCTGCCCATACCTCAGGCTTTAACAGCTTGAGCTGAAAAGAAACAAACAAACAAACAAACAAATGAATAAATAAATAAGAGATAAATACTGGCAACATGTGTTGTAGAGTTCTTCAGAGCCAGACTATATGTTGGGGAGTCAGTTTGGTGTTGGGGTGAGTGAAATTACCCACACTGGTTCAGGAGCTTGATGGTTGAGGAATAATAACTGTTCCTGAATCTCTTGGTGTGGGACCTTCACTCATAAATTTCAGATGAGAATACAAAAGCTGAGGTTTACAAGGCATTGGTCAGAGTGCACTTCGAGTATTGAGAGCAGCTTTGGGTGCCTTGTCTAACAAAAGACGTTGGAGAGGGTCCAGAGGAGGTTCACAGGAATTATCCCCGGCCCAGAATGACAGGGTTAACATTTAAGAAGTGTTTGATGCAGGACTGAAGGTGCTGTATTTAAATGCGAGTAGCATTTGGAAAAAGGTGGATGAACTCGTAGAGCAATTAGAGATTGGTCAGTATGATGTTCTGGGCATCACTGAGTCGTGGCTGAAGGAAGGCCAGATTTGGGAGCTTAACATCAAAGGATATACTTTGTATCAAAAAAACAGGCAGGAAGGCATTGGCGGTGGTGTGGCTCTGTTGGGAAGAGATGAAATTACATCTTTAGACAGAAGTGACATGGGATCAGAGGATGTTGAATCTTTGTGTGTGGAGTTAAGAAGTTGAACAGGTGAAAAAAACCATTATGAGAATCATATATAGGCCTCCAAATAGTAGCCATGATGTGGGGGTTAAGATTGCAAAGGGAGCTGGAAAAGACGTAATAAGGGTAATGTCACAATTGTAATGGGGGACTTCAATATGCAAGGGGATAGCGAAAATCAGGTTGGTGTCAGATCACAAGAGGGGGAATTTGTTGAATGCCTACAAGGTGACTTTTTAGAACAGTTTGTGCTTGAGCCTACTAGGGAAAAGGCTATCTTAGATTGGGTGTTGTGTAATAACCCAGATCTTATTAGGGAGCTTAACGTAATGGAACCCTTAGGAGACAGTGATCATCATATGATTGAATTCATCCTGAAATTTGAGAGGGAGAAGCATAACTCACATGTATTGGAGTAAAAGGAATTACAGAGGCATGAGAGAGGAGCTTGCCCAGGGGATTGGAGGAGACACTGGTGGGGATGATGGCAGAATAGAGGTGGCTGAAGTTTCTGGGAATAGTCTCAAAGCACAGGATAGATATGTCCCACAGAGGAAGAAGTTCTCAAATGGCAGGGACCGACAACCATTCTGACAAGGGAAGTTAAGGACTGCATAAAAGCCAAGGAAAGGGCAAAAGTGAGTGGGAAGTTAGATGACTGGGAAATTTTAAAATCCAACAACAGGCAACTAAAAAATCTATAAGAAAGGAAAAGATGAACTATGAGAAGAAACTAGCCAATAATATAGAGCAGGATACTAAATGTTTTTTCAGTTATATAAAGAGTAAAAGGGAGGTCAGAGTTGATATTGGACCACTGGAAAATGATGCTGGTGAGGTTGTAATGGGGACAAAGAAATGGCAGATGAACAATAAGCACTTTGCATCAGTCTTCACTGTGGAAGGCACTAGCAGTGTGCCAGAGGTCTGTGAGTGTCAGGGAGCAGGAGTGAGTGCTATTGCTATCACAAAGGAAAAAATGCTCGGCAAACTCAAAGGTCTTAAGGTGGATATGTCACCTGGACCAGATGGACTACATACCAGAGTCCCAAGAGAGGTTGCTGAAGAGATAACAGATGCATTGGTCATGATTTTCAAGAATTACTTGATTCTGGCATGGTCCTGGAGGGTTGGAAAATTGCAAATGTCACTCCACTCTTTATGAAGAGAGGAAGACAAAAGAGAGGAAATTATAGGCCCATTAGCCTAACCTCAGTGGTTGAGAAAGTGTTGAAGTCCATTATTAAGGAAGAGGTTTTGGGGTAATTGGAGACTAATGATAAAATAGTGTCAAAGTCAGCATGGTTTCTGTAAAGAGAGATCTTGCCTGACAAATCTGTTACAATTCTTCAAGGAAGTAACAAGCAGTGTAGACAAAGGAGAGGCAGTGGATGTCATTAACTTGGAATTTCATAAAGTATTTGATAAGGTGCCTCACATGAGGCTGCTTAACAAGATAAAATCCTATGGCTGAAAGGCAGGAGGCAGCAAGTGGGAATTAAAAAAGACCTTTTCTAGTTGGTTGCCAGTAACTAGTGGTGTTCCTCAGGGGTCGGTATTGGGATTGCTGCTTTTCACATTGTTTGTCAATGATTTAGATCATGGAATTCGCAAACACGAGGAATTCTGCAGATGCTGAAATTTCAAGCAACACATATAAAAATTGCTGGTGAACGCAGCAGGCCAGGCAGCATCTATAGGAAGAGGTACAGTCGACGTTTCGGGCCGAGACCCTTCGTCAGGACAAACTGAAATAAGAGATAGTAAGAAATTTGAAAGTGGGAGGGGGAGGGGGAGATCTGAAATGATAGGAGAAGACAGGAGGGGGAGGGTTGGAGCCAAGAGCTGGAAAGTTGATTGGCAAAAGGGATACAAGGCTGGAGAAGGGAGAGGATCATGGGACAGGAGGCCTAGGGAGAAAGAAAGGGGGAGGGGAGCCCAGAGGATGGGCAAGGAATATAGTGAGAGGGACAGAGGGAGAAAAAGGAGAGAGAGAGAAAAGAAAAAAAAATTAATAATAATAAATAATGGATGGGGTACGAAGGGGAGGTGGGGCATTAATGAAAGTTAGAGAAGTCAATGTTCATGCCATCAGGTTGGAGGCTACCCAGACGGAATATAAGGTGTTGTTCCTCCAACCTGAGTGTGGCTTCATCTTTACAGTAGAGGAGGCCGTGGATTGATATGTCAGAATGGGAATGGGACGTGGAATTAAAATGTGTGGCCACTGGGAGATCCTGCTTTCTCTGCCTACCTATGCTCTGTCCTCTAGTGCGGACTATTATCTAAATGGGGAGAAAATTCAAACATCAGAGGTGCAGAGGGACTGAGGAGTCCTCGTGCAAGAGTTCTGGAAGGTTAATTACAGGTTGAGTCTGTGGTGAAGAAGGCAAATGCAATGTTAGCATTTATTTCAAGAGGAATTGAATATAAAAATGAGGAGATAATGCTGAAGCTTTATAAGACACTAGTCAGGCTGCTCTTGAAGTATTGTCAACAGATTTGGGCTCCTTATTTCAGAAAGGATATATTGTCATTGGAGAGAGTCCAGAGGGTTATGAGGATGATTCCACGAATGAAGGGGTTAACATTTGAGGAGCATTTAGCAGCTTTGGGCCTGCACTCACTGGAATTTAGAAGAATGCTTGGGGGGATCTCATTGAAATCTACCGAATGTTGAAAGGACTGGATAAGGTGGATGTGGAGAGGATATTTCCTCTGGTGGAGGTATCCAGAACTAGAGGGCACAGCCTGAAAATTGACGGGTGAACCTTCAGAACAGAGGTAAGGAGGGAATTTTTAGCCATAGAGTGGTGAATCTGTGGAATGCTCTGCCATAGACTGCGGTGGAGGCCAAGCCTGTGGGTATTATTAAAGTGATAGTTAATAGAATCCTGATTGATCGGGGCATCAAGGGATATGGTGAGTGGGCAGATGTATGGGGTTGAGTGGGGTCTGGGATCGTCCATGATGGAATGGTGGAGCAGACTCGATGGGTTGAATGGCCTAATTCTGCTCTATGTCTTATGGACATAGGAGACTGCAGATGCTGCAATCTGAAGCCTGCTAAAGGTAACTCCACCTTTGTATTTATAAACTTGCCAGGCTTATGGGAAAGTTGAGAAAAATGGTATGAGGAGGGCAACAGCTACAGAGACAGTGTGACAGATAAATGGACTTCTGTGGAAAGTCTGGGATCATTCCACTCACCATAAACTTATCTGTTTGGCCGGTTTCAAAGTTGTCAGAGTTGTTGTCCAGACACATCTCGTCTGATTTTCCTTTGTCACCGTACAGCTGCAGGAAGACATTGGCATCCGTTCCGGCATTCTTAATATCGCTGGTCCAGATCCACAGTGACCACGGATGTTCTAGTTCCAAACAGAGGGAGCTATTTGTAATACGGTCGGTGACACGTCTACACACCAGTGTCAGGTGCGGTTTGGTACAGAGTGATGGGACGTGTGGTGATACGGTAATGTAGCGACTAGTGTAACGCTTTACAGCACTAGCAACCAGCGTTTGTTTCCTGGCACTGTCTGTAAGGACTTTGTACATTCTCCCTGTGACCACCTGTGTTTCCCCCCAGGCGATCCAGTTTCCTCCCACAGTCCAAAGTCGTACAGGTTAGTAGCTCATTGGTGTCATTGGACAGTGTGGGCACAGTGGGCCAGGTGACCTGTCACTGTGCTGTATCTCAAAGAGACAGTAAGACTCCGATGATGGATATTATGAAGGAGAACATAGAGTATTGAGCACTACAACTCAGTACAGGCCCTTCGGCCCACGATGCTGTGCCAACCTTATAACCTACTCTAAGATATACCTACCCTTTCCCTCACATAACCCTCCATTTTTCGATTACCCGTGTGTCTATCTAATAGTTCCTTAAATGTTCCTAAGGTATCTGCCTCTTCCACCACCCCTGGCAAAACTTCTACTCTGTGTAAAAAATCCTACCTCGATATCCCTCTATACTTTTGTCCAATCACTTTACAAATATGCCCTCTTTTATGAGCCATTTCCCCCCTGAGAAATGCCTGCAGCTCAGCCTTTTCAAGTCCAAACATATACACTGATTATAAAACCCCACAAGACCATAACGGATAGTACAGAATTGATTATACACTGATTATAAAACCCCACAAGACCATAACGGATAGTACAGAATTGATTATACACTGATTATAAAACTCCACAAGACCATAACAGATAGTACAGAATTGATTATACACTGATTATAAAACCCCACAAGACCATAATGGATAGTACAGAATTGGACCATTCGGCCCGTCGAATCTGCTCCGAAATCCCACCATGGCTGATTTATTATCCCTCTCAACCCCGTTCTCCTGCCTTCTCCCCATAACCTTTGAAACCCTTTCTAAGCAAGAATCGATTAATGTCTGCTTTAAATATACTCAATGACTTGGCCACCACAGCCATCTGTGGCAATGGATTTGCCAGATTCAACACCCTGTGACAAGACATTCCTCCTCATCTCTGTTCTAACTGGATGTCCTAGTGCAGGGGTTCCTAGCATTTAATACCATGGACCAATACCATTAACCAAGGGGTCTCCGCGGACCCCAGGTTTCCAACCCTACCTCTACCTGCCTGTGCCCCTCTGCCCTACTTCCTGAGATGGTCTGCCCTGTCATCTATTGAATTGCTGTCATTAACTCCTCTCATCCACAGGGCCACCCTGCTCACCACCCTCTCACAGACATCCTATCCTTCTGATCCATCTCCCTACCTGTTCCGAAAATTAAAACTAACATGTTTCTCTCTTCACAAACAAGGGAAAATCTGCAGATGCTGGAAATCCGAGCCACACACACAAAATGCTGGAGTAAAGTACAGTCGACGTTTCGGGCCGAGACCCTTCGGCGGGACTGTTTCCCTCTTTAAACACCAGAGACTGCAGAGGCTGGAAATCCAGGCTTGGTTTCCAGGGTTCTGTGAGGTTGCACTAAGTCCTGGCAGGCAAGGTACAAGGACCAACTTCATTCTGCTGGGGTAAAGGAACTCTCCACACGTCTACCAAAGACATAGTCTAACAGCACCCAGGGCACCAAAAACAGCCTGCATCACCAAACAATCAATAGGAATCCAACAAGAGTTGTTCCGGGAAGAACATCTTCAGTTTCATGGAGCACAGCATTTCTACTGCTGAAATGGCCCTCCATCTAATTATCACCCACTCCTTAAGGAACACTGCCCCACACATCTTGTCTCTTCACCACCAGAACCCCATGTCTAAAACCTCCGCTTCAAATGTACCCAATGGCCTGGCCTCCGCGGCTGTCTGTGTCAATGAATTCCACAGATTCTTCATCCTCTGGCTAAAGAAATTCCTCCTCATCTCTGTTCTAAATGGACTACCACTGATCTGAGGCTTTGCCCTCTGGTACTAGACTCTCCCACTATAGGAAACATCCTCTCCACATCCACTCTGTCTTGGCCTTTCACTATTCAGTAGGTTTCAGTGAGATTCCCCTCTCATTCTTCTAAACGACAGTGAGTACAGATCCAGAGCCATCAAACATTCCTCATTCGTTAACATTTTCGTTCCTGGAATAATTGCTGTGAACCTCCTCCAGACCCTCTCCAACGTCTGCACATCAGAGACCCAAAACTGCTCACAATACCCAAGTGCAGTCTGGCCAGTGCTTTATAAAGCCTCAACATTACATCCTGCTCTTACATTCTCGTCCTCTTGAAATGATAAAACTCAGATTCAGACAGTGAATTATTTCACCATGATAATCTGCAGACGTTTCGTGGTGGTCTTGGTAACACACCTCCCTCTGTCCTGCAGGTGAAGGCTAAGCTGCCATGAAAGGGGACAGAATTTGCCTGGACACCCTCTTCCCATGGAGGTAAAGGACAAGGCTGAATTCACGGGTTCTGGAGCTGCTGGAAGTGACCTTACGCTGGAGTTCTTTCTCTTCTCCATTTTAACGACACAGATTAGTTTTCTTTGTCATGCGTACATCGAAACACACAGAGAAATGTGTCATTTCTGTCTACAACCACCATAGACAAGGATGTGCAGAGGGCAGCCGCCAAGTGTTGCCATGCTTCTGGCGCCAACATAGCATGGCAACAAGTTCCTAACCCGTCCCGTACGTCTGTGAGGAAAGATACATGGTCACTGGGAGACAGAGTGTCCACAGCTTACTAACCCGGCCTGTACACCTTTGGAATATGGGAGGAAACTGGAGCATCCCGAGGAAATCTACATGGTCACTGGGGGAATATACAAACTTCTTACAGACAGTGGCAGGAATTGAACCGGTTTGCTGGTACTGTAAAGCCACTAACCACTACGATATCACTTCCCATCTTAGTACTGAGCAATCAACCCGCTGGGCTCTTATTGAGAATGGACGCCAGGGAAACGAAGCGGTCAGCCCAAGGCTATTACAGCTCGGGACTCTGGAGTTCAGAGTTCAATTCCAGCACCTTCTGAAAGAAGTTTGCTTGTCCTTCCTGTGTGTGCATAGTTTTCCTCGGCGTGCAAAGACATAGTTAGTAGGTAATTGGTGATTATAAATTGTCCCGTGATTAGCCGAGGGTTAATTCAGGGGCTGCTGGACCTGAGGGGCCTGTTCTATACTGTATCTCTGAATAAAGAACAGAAAATATTGCTGAAAACCCTGTATTGTATCTCTGAATAAAGAACAGAAAATATTACTGAAAGAGGGGCTTCCAAATGCCCAGGGCCCTGTTTGACTGAACGATCGGAACCATTCTAGTAGTCTTTATTTCCACTGGAACGTAAGAGTTCTGTTTAATTCAGAAAACAAGCACATACTTTTCTGCCTCTTTTGTCGCAGTGAGACCATTTCATACAGTTCGCGTTCAATGAGTCCGTCTCCTTCATCTTCATCCAGCCACTTGCGACAGGGGAAGGTCTGCTCGATCCCGGTGAACGGGCAATAAACTACCACCTGTGTGGATCGAGTCCAACAGACAGTAAACTACCATTCTGCTGCAGGGCAAGCTCACAGCAGCACCTCATTGGCAAACGTTCAGAAACCTATCCAAGGTCACAGAAATATATACAGCTTACATCGAACTGAAATAAAGCATCGCACTGAAAGCGCTGGCCAGGCGGCATCTATGGAAATGAACCAACAGTCAGTGTTTCGGGACGAGACCCTTCATCAGGGTTCCGGTTCAATTCATCACTCTGTGGCCTCTCACCTCTTCTCCTCCGCCTCTCACCTCCCCCCATGCCCCTCCTCCTCTCCTTCCTCCCATGGCCCACCCTCCTCTCCTATCAGATTCCTCGGAGTCATAGAGGAGTACAGCACAGAAACAGGCCCATCTGCCCATCTAGTCTATGCCGAAACATTTAAACTGCTCTCATCGGCCTGCACCAGGACCATAGCCCTTCGCATCTGTGCAGTCCATGTATCTATACGTGTCCTGCTGAAGGCTCTCGGCCCGAAATGTCGACTGTACTCTTTTCCATAGATGCTGCCTGACCTGCTGAGTATCTCCAGCAGTTTGTGTGTGTTGCTTGGATTTCCAGCATCTGCAGGTTTTCTCTTGCTTGTGACTTTCCTATCCACTTGTGCTGGCAGCTCATTCCACACTCTCACGATCCTCTCAGTGAAGACGTTTCCCCTCGTGTTCCACTGACAAACAAGAGAAAATCTGCAGATGCTGAAAAACCAAGCAACACGCACAAAATGCTTTGTCAGGACTGGGAAAAATAAATTGAAGAGTAGATTTAAAAGGTGGGAGGAGGGGAGAGGGAAATATGGGGGTGATAGGTGAAACTGTGGGGGCGAGGGACGAAGTAAAGAGCTGGGAAGTTGATTGGTGAAAGAGATACAGGGCCGGAGAAGGAGGAGTCAGATAAAAAAACAGAAGCCATGGAAGAAAGAAAAGGGGGGAAGGAGCACCAGAGGGAGGCGATGGACAGGTAAGGAGATAAGGTGAGAGAGGGTAACGGGGATGGGAAATGGTGAAGGGGGTGAGGGGGGGCATTACCAGAAGTACGAGAAATCAATGTTCATGTTCAAACTTCCGGTAATAGAATATAGGACATAGAACATGGAAATCTACAGCACATTACAGGCCCTTCGGCCCACAATGTTGTGTCAGCCATGTAACCTACTCTAGAGACTGCCTAGAATCTCCCTAGTGCATAGCCTTCTATTTTTCTAAGCTACATGTACCTATCTAAGAGGCTCTTAAAAGAGCCTATTGCATCCGTCTCGACTACCTTCACTGACAGTGCATTCCACACACCCACCACTGTGTGAAAAACTTAACTCTGACATCTCCTCTGTACCTACTTCCATGCACCTTAAAACTACCCTGTACCTGCTATGCACCTCCTTCTGTTTCTTAACCAAGGCCCCAATATCTCTTGAAGAGCAAGGTTCCCTACACCTGCCTTTTATTCTGACAGACACATACAAGCTTTGTATTCTCAAAAATTTTGTTTTTGAAGGCCTTCCACTTACCAAGTGCACGTTTGCCAGAAAACAGCCTGTCCCATTCCACACTTGCCAGATCTTTTCTGATACCATCAAAATTGGCCTTTCTCCAATTTAGAATCAGACCTATCTTTTTGCATATTCACTTTGAAACTAATGGCATCATGATCACTAGATGCAAAGTGTTCCCCGACATGAACTTCTCTCACTTGTCCTGTCTCATTCCCTGAAAGGAGAACTAGTATCGCGCTCTATAGTTGGGACTTCTACGTACTGATTAAGAAAACTTTCCTGAACACGTTGAACAAACTCTATCCCATCTAGTCCTTTTACTGTATGAGATTCCCAGTCAATATGTGGAAAGTTAAAATCAGCTACTATAACAACCTTATGTTTCTTGCAACAGTCTGCAATCTCTCTACAAATTTTGTTCCTCTAAATCCCATGGACTGCTGGGTGGTTTGTTATATAGTTCCATTAACTTGGTCATACCTTTCCTATTACTCAGTTCCACTATAATGTCTCACTAGACGAGTTCTCCAGTCTGTCCTGACTGAGCACTGCTGTGACATTTTCCCTGACTGGTAACACCACCCCTTCTCCTTTAATCCCTCCCGCTCTGTCGTGTCTAACACAACGGAACCCCAGAATACTGAGCTGCCAGTCCTGCCCTCCTGCACCATCTCACTACTGGCTACAACGTCATAATTCCAGGTGTTGATCCGTGCCCTGAGCTCATCCGCTTTTCTTACGATACTGTACTTCTTGCAGTGAAATATACACAGCTCAGGACACGAAACACACCATGCTCAACCTTTTGATTCCTCAATTTGTCTGAAATCTTACCAACATCTGCCTCCACAACCTCTCCTCTAACTGTTCTGGCACTCTGGTTCCCTTCTTCTGCCCTTTACTTTTCCAGCCATCACCTCCCAGCTTCTTTTCTTCACTGCCCATACCCCACCCACCTGGCTTCACCTATCAACTTCGAGATTGTCCTCCTTCGCCCTTCCCACCTTCCTATTATGGCATCTCCCCATCTCCCCCCTTCCTTTCCAGTCCTGCTGAAGTGTTTTGGCCTCAAATGGCAACTGCTTATTCATTTCCATGGATGCTGCCTGACTTGTTGAGTTCCACCAGCATTGTGTGTGTGCTGCTTTGTATTTTCAGCATCTGCAGAATTTCTTTTGCTTTTGTTAATGTAAAGCATTTTAAATTTTGTCACTTCAAATGTCACTCGGGTAGTAGATCCAGTCATAGAGTCATAGAACATTACAGTACAGAAACAGGTTCTTCAGCCCATCTAACTCATTCTGAAGATGACAATGTTCTTTTTAGCATTCTAGAATAGAAAACCTAAAACATTATAGCATAGCATGGGCCCTTGGGCTCACAAAGTTGTGCTGACCTCTGACCTACTCCAAGATCAATCTAACCCTTCCCTACCACATAGCTCTCCAATTTCCTATCATCCATGGGCCTATCTGAGAGTTTCTTAAATGTCCCCAACATATTTGCCTCTACCACCACCCTGGCAGCGTGTTCCACACAGCCGCTGCCTTCTGTGTGGAAAACTCACCTCTGAGATCCCCCTGCACGTTCCTCCAATCACTTTAGAATTATGACACCTCACATTAGCCATTTCTGTCCTGGGGAAAAAGTCTCTGGCTGTGCATCCGATCCAAGCCTTTTATCATCCTGTACACCTCTATTAAACCACCTCTCACCCTCCTCCACTCCAAAGAGAAAAGCCCTAACTCACCCAACATAAGACATGTTCTATAATTCAGACAACATCCCGGTAAGTCTCCTCTGCACCCCCTCTAAAGCTTCCACACGCTTCCCAAATGCCCTTCGATACGCCGTTACTGCAGCCAATGGCGAGGAGAACAGCAATGTCCACGTTAAATACATTTGTTAATCCACGTTCCAACTGACCTTTTCACAGAACCACCCTGAACTGACCCCACAGTTATTGTGACCAATGGTGACCCTGCTGAGGGGGCTGAGGAGAGCAGCAATTTCCACGTTAAAAATGTCTGTTAATCCACGCTCAAACTGCCCTCCTTCCAGGAAGATTTTTCCGCTGTTTTTAAGACCTTTCGATCCATGGAGGATGATGTGCACTTTGGAGTTGGTCCCAGCTCCTCTGACATTCCCAGTCACAACGGAAACATTGTAAACGATTCCTGTAAAATCATACGAGGATGATATAAAAATGGGAAAAGATCACAGAGGCTGAGCTGTAGTAAGTTCACCAATCCAATCAAATCATTCTATGATCATTAATTTCTCTGACTATTAGTAATTTCTACCCCTTCCTTCCTTCCCTCTTTTTCCTCACCTACCCATCACCTCCTTCAGGTCCCCCTCTCCCTCTCTTTCTCCCATGATCCACTCTTCTCTCCTATCAGATTCCTTCCTCTTCAACCTTTACGTCTTCCACCTATCACCTTCCAGCTTCTTACTTTATCCCCCTCTTCCACCCACCCACCTTCCCAATCACATCGTCTCACCTATCAGCTACCAGTGTGTCTACTTTCCCTCCCCTCTTATTCTGGTTTCTTTCTCCTTCTTTTCCAGTCTCGATGAAGGGTCTCAGCCTGAAACATTGAATATTTATTTATTTCTATAGATGCTGCCTGACCTGTTAAATTCCTCCAGCATTTAGTGTGTGTTGCTCTAGGTTTCCAGCCTCCACAGAGTCTTGCATGGTATAGGGGCCACATCCCTCCATTTTCTGCATATTCATCTGTGCACTAATCATTCCCTGTAGCTTTTACACTATGTATGTTCTGTATTCTCAGCAACACACAAAATGCTGGAGGAACTCAGCAGGTCGGGCAGCATCTACGGAAATGAATCAACAGCTGACGTTTCAGGCTGAGACTCTTCGTCAGGACTGGGAAGGAAGGGGGAAGGTGCCAGGAGGAAGTTGGCAGGAGGGTAAGGAGGTCAAGCTGGAAGGTGATAGATGAGACCAGGTGGGTGGGAAAGGTAAAGGGCTGTAGAGGAAAGAATCTAATGGGAGAGGAGTGTGGACGATAGGAGAAAGGGAAGGCAGGTGAGGAGAAGTAAGAGGCTGGAGAGGGGAATTCAGGAAGAGGGGAAAAATTACTGAAAGTTGGAGAAATTGATGTTCATGCCATCAGGTTGGAGGGTACCCAGACAGAATATGGATGGCCACATCGTAGCAGAAGAGGCGACCATGGACTGACATGTTGAAAAGGGAGTGGGGATTGGAATTAAAATGGTTGGCCACTGCAAAATTCCATTTTTTGCAGATGGAGCAGATGTGCTCAACAAAGCACTCTGTTATTGCTTTATCTTGTTCTACCTCAATGCACTGAGTGTGTAAACAGTATAAAAGACAAGGTTTTCACTGTCTCTCAGTACGTGTGACAGTGATAAACCAATAAACCATTAGCTTTGTTTTAGATACCCATTTGATACCCATTAGATACCCATTGGATACCCATTAGACACCCATCAGATACCCATTAGATAACCATTAGATACATTTTGGACATCCCCAGCACATCCTCAGACTGGGCTGGTCATTGAGGCAAGCGTCACATTTCTCTGAAGGTTTTGATGTTTCGATGTGCATGTGACAAATAAAACAAATAAGTCTTTAAGCAGGGACCATCTTTCTCCCTGAGCCCTCAGAAAATTAAAAGATGATTAAACTTTTAAATTGAAGATCTGCTTTTCTGTAAATAAGTGCTACAAGGACATCAAAAGTCAGTTCTCACCTGTTGTTTGACTTCCTCCAACTAAAATGTCACGTTGAATTTTACCGTCATCTTCATCTGCCGCAAACCACCGGTGTACAGGGAACTCCACCACTGTTTTATTTCCAATGTCATCGATGATTACCTGGAAAGTAGAAAGCAGAAGCCGCTAGACAGTGTAACAGGGCACAGACAGTTCACCAAAGTTGCCCATCAGCACTCAGACGTGCAACAGTACCTCTCCAAAGGGTAAACAGGAGCCAATTGACTTGGGTATAGTCCACAGACCGTTCACCACAATTGCCCATCTTAGCTACTGAGCCCGGCGGAACCATTTCTACGGGAGAAAGGGCAAAGGTGGATTACTGGCGTCTTAAAACCAGTCACTTTGAGCAGAGGGGGCTTGTCGGCCATGATGGCAGCTCACCTAGGAGAAGGAAAACTCTGATCTCAAACCTTCGCTGACTTGCGGCTGCACCCACTCATGGGGAAGGCTCCAGAATGCATTTACCAAAACGCATTATCATACATTTCCCAACACTGTATTCCATCTGCCACTTTTTTGCCCATTCTTCCAATTTATCCAAGTCCCAAGTCCTGCTGCAATCACATTGCTTCCTCAGCACTACCTATCCATCCACCTATCTTCATATCATCTGCAAGCTTTTCCACAAAGCTATCAATTCAATTATCTAAATAACTGACAAACAATGTGAAAAGTAGCGGTCCCAATACTGACCCCTGAGGAACACCACTATCACTGGTAGACAACCAGAAAAGGCTCGCTTTATTCCCACTCACTGCCTCCTGTCTGTCAGCCATCGGCTGTACATGTCAGTATCTTTCCTGTAATGCCACAGGATTTTATCTTGTTAAGCAGCCTCATGTGAGGCACCTTATCAAATGCCTTCTGAAAATCCAAGTAAGTGACATCCACTGCCTCTCCTTTGTCCACACTGGATCATGTTAGCTTCTAACTAAATCTAAGACTGAACATGAGAGTGAATGAAAGACATAATGTCTTTTAGACAGTTTGAGGGTTCAGAGTTTGGAGTGGACTCACCAGTTTGCTGATGCAAATAACTAACTCAGAACCTCCAGTAATGCTGCCCTCTAGTGTTCACTTGGTGGAAGAACAAGCTAGACCAGGACAATCGGCAGTCATACCACTCTGGGACCTCTGCTATATTATTTTTCTTTTTATAGGTTTTTCTGCATTTGTAATCATATGTGCTATTTGTGCTTGGTGCTGTGTGTTTTGGTAATGTTTTCAGCAGAGGAACACTGGTTTGTTTGTCTGTATTCACGTACGGTTAAATGATAATTAACTTGAACTAGATATCCTGCCCTAAGAAAGGACTTCCAGTGAACTAATACACTCATATAGCTAGGAAATAATTGTTGTATAAGACGTTGGTGAGGCCTAATTTGGAGTATTATGTGCAGTTCTAGTCACCTACCTACAGGACAGATGTAAATAAGGTTGAAAGAAGGTATAAAAAATTTACAAAGATGTTGCTGGGACTTGAGGACGAGTTATAGAGAAAGGGTGAATAGGTTAGAACTTTATTCCCTGGAGTGTAGGAAAATGAGGGGAGATTTGATAGAGGTGTACAAAATTATGAGAGGTATAGATAGGGCAAATGCAAGCAGGCTTTTTCCACTTTGGTTGGGTGAGACTACAACTAGAGGTCATGGGTTAAGGGTGAAAGGTGAAATCTTTAAAGGAAACATGAGGGGGATCTGTTACTCCAAGTGGACAATAAGTGACATGTTCTTGTTCTTTGACATGCGACTCCATTTCAAGAAGTCTGTCTACACAACGTCCCTTCAAAAGGAGCAGAGAGAGATAATAGGCTAGATAATCTCGTGTGCTGTAATGTGAATTACCCAAACCCAGACTATGCTGTGCCAGACATAGAGACGTAGAACACTAGTGCACAGAAACAGGCCATTCAGCCTACCTAGTGCACGCCAACCCATTATTCTGCCAAGTCCTATCTATCTGCACCTGGACCACAGTGTGTCATACCCCGCCCCCCATCCAAGTTCCTATCCAAACTTCTTTTAACCGTTGAAATCAACCCCACATTCAACACTTCCCCAGACAAACAAGAGAAAATCTGCAGATGCTGGAAATCAAAGCAACACACACAAAATGGTGGAGGAACTCAGCAGGCCAGGCAGCATCTATGGAAAAGAGTACAGTCGACGTTTCGGGCTGAGACCCTTCAGCAGGACTGGAGAAAAAAAAAGAAAGACAGACTTTCCCTGGTAGCTTGTTCCACATTCTCACCATCCTCTGAGTGAAGAAGTTCCCCCTCATGTTCCCCTTAAACAGATCACCTTTCAAAAACAAGAGCAAATCTGCAAATGCTGGAAATTCAAAGCAACAACACAAAATGCTGGTCAGGCAGCATCTATGGAAGTGAATAAACAGTCGACGTTACAAGTCAAGACCCTTCTTCATGAAACTTTTCACCTTTCACTCGTAACCCATGATTTCTAATTGTAGTCTCACTCAACCTTGGTGGAAAAAGCCTACTTGCATTTACCCTAGATGTGGGAAGGATGTTTCCCATGGAGGGAGAGTCTTGGAGAAGAGGCCACAGCCTCAGGACAGAGGGGCGCCATTTCCAAAACAGAGATGCAGAGAAATTTCTTTAGCCAGAGGGTGGTGAATTTGTGGAATTTGTTACCACAGGCAGCTGTGGAGGCCAGGTTGTTGGGTGTGTTTAAGGCAGAGATTGACAGGTTCTTGAATGGACACGGGGTCAAAGGTTACAGGGAGAAGGCTGGGAACTGGGATTGAGGAGGAAATAGGAAAAAAAGGATCAGTCCTGATTGAATGGCGGAGCAGACTCAATGGGCCAGATGGCCTAATTCTGCTTCCATATCTTACGGTCTTACCCTATCTATACCTCGCATAATTTTGAATATTGCTATCAAATCTCCCCACATTCTCCTACGCTCTACCTACTCGTCCTTTCCCTATAACTCAGGTCCTCAAGTCCAGGCAACATCCTTGTAAACTTTCTCTGCTCTCTTTCAGTCTTATTGACATCTTTCCTGTAGGTAGGTGATCAGAATTGCACACAATACTCCAAATTAGGCCTTACCAACATCTTATACAACTTGAAATACTTTGATTTATGAAGGCCAATGTGTCTAAAGCTTTCTTTACAACCCTATCTATCTGTGACACCACTTTCAAGGATTTATGGACCTGTATTCCCTCCCATCAAGTATTCCCTTTGTTCTTGAGAGACTTTGGTCACACTAAAGAACGTAAAGGTCAAAAGGCATAATAAGAACAAGAAAGTAATGAGAAGCTTGCTGTGAATTTTGGCCCTTTTATTCCGGACGAAACACAAGGCACCTTGTCCAGAAACCACCCGGCCGAGGAACCTTTGCCATTGTGACCAATGGTGATTTTCTTCAGCCGTCCAAGGTTGGGTGCTTCGATAGTGAACTTGTCTTCATTTCCTCTTTCAAAGTTGTCTTTGTCATTGTCCAGTCGTCTCTCCCCTAAAGAAAACTAAACTTAAAATGAAAAACTTACGAACACAAAGATGACTTTATCCTAAACACAAGAGATTCTGCAGATGTTGGGAATCTAGAACAATCATCCTAACCCAGGATTATCACTTCATCCTGGCAGCCTCACATTTACACATCCAATCATCATCTCTCTCAGCTTGTTACACATCCCATCATCTCTCTCTCAGTTCATTACACATCCAATCATCATCTCTCTCTCAGCTTGTTACACATCCCATCATCTCTCTCAGTTCATTACACATCCAATCATCATCTCTCTCTCAGCTTGTTACACATCCCATCATCTCTCTCTCAGTTCATTACACATCCAATCATCATCTCTCTCTCAGCTTGTTACACATCCAATCATCTCTCTCTCAGTTCATTACACATCCAATCATCATCTCTCTCTCAGTTCATTACATATCCAATCATCATCCCTCTCTCAGCTTGTTACACATCCAATCATCAACCCTCTCTCAGCTTGTTACACATCCAATCATCATCCCTCTCTCAGCTTGTTACACATCCAATCATCATCTCTCTCAGTTTATTACACATCCAATCAACCAATGGTTCAAAGTTCATTTGCATCTTCCTTAAATTCCCCATTGATCCATAACACTTTGGGGTAGACAACTGCAGACAATCAGTGTACTCTGTGAGAATAACTTTCCATGGACCCTTAACCTAGAATTTACTGGGACCCCCCAACTGGTGAAATCATCTGAGCCTCTGGCTGGGTCGTGCCCCCCAGGATATTGTACACCCCAGTGAGACGGGATAGGTTACAGTAAAATGGGAGATCGGAAATCTCTGTGACTCAGCACTAGGACCAAATGCCCTAAATAGGCAAACGGGAATATAAATAGTGAAATGGAAAGGATATCGAGCTGGGACGATAACCCAGATTCCCATCAGCTGCAGGTTTTTCATTTCCTAATCCTTCCTGGAAGACTATAAAACTTAGGAGCACAATTAGGCCATTTGGCCCATTGAGTCTGCTCTGCCAATTCATCATGGCTGACTTATCATCATCTCAACGCCATTCTCCTGAATTCTCCCCATAACCTTCTTTATTTATTATTTCTTTCTGTATTTTCCTTTTGCACATTGGTTGTTTGTTCGTCCTGTTGGGTATGGTCTTTCAGTGATTCTACTGTGTTTCTTGTATTTACTGTGAACGCCCACGATAAATTGAAAATCAGGCCGGTATATTTATATTTATTTATTTAGAGGGACAGCACAGAATAAACCATAAGACATAACAGCAGATTGAGGCCATTCAGCCCATTTCTACCATTCCATTATGGCTGATTTATTATCCCTCTCAACCCCTCTCCTGCCTTCTCCCTGTAACCTTTGATGCCCTGACTAAGCAAAAACCTTATCAACCTCCACTTCAAATATACCCAATGACTTGGCTTCCTCAGCCATCTATGGCAAATGAACTCCACAGATTCACCACCTTCTGGTAGAAGAAATTCATTCTCATCTCTGTTCCAAGTAGATATCCTTCTATAGAGAGGCTGTGCCCTCTGCTCCTAGACTCCCCTCTATGGGAAACATCCTCTCCACATCCACTCTATCTGTGCCCTCTGCTCCTAGACTCCCCTCTATGGGAAACATCCTCTCCACATCCACTCTATCTGTGCCCTCTGGTCCTAGACTCTCCCCTATAGGAAACATCCTCTGCACATCCACTCTATCTGTGTCCTCTGGTTCCAGACTCCCCTCCATGGGAAAAATTCTCACCACAGCCACTCTATCTGTGCCCTCTGGCCCTAAACTCCCCACTATATGAAACATCCTCTCCACATCCACTCTACCTGTGCCCTCTGGTCCTAAATTCCCCACTATACAAACACCTCTCCAAATCCATTCTATCTGTGCCCTCTGGTCCTAGACTCCCCCCTATAGGAAACAACCTCTCCACATCCACTCTATCTGTGCCCTCTGCTCCTAGACTCTCCCCTATAGGAAACATCCTCTCCACATCCACTCTATCTGTGCCCTCTAGTCCTAAACTCCCGACTACACAAAACATCCTCTCCAAATCCATTCTATCTGTGCCCTCTGGTCCTAGGCTCTCCCCTATAGGAAACAACCTCTCCATATCCACTCTATCTGTGCCCTCTAGTCCTAAACTCCCCACTACACGAAACATCCTCTCCACATCCACTCTATCTGTGCCCTCTGGTCCTAGACTCTCCCTTATAGGAAACATCCTCTCCACATCAACTCTATTCAGCTCTTTCAATATTCAATGGGTTTCAGTGAGATCCCACCCCCTCCCCTTACTTCTAAACTCCAGCGAGTACAGACCCAGAGCCAACAAACACTCTTCATATGTTAACCCTTTCATTCCTGGAATCATTCTGTGAACTTCCTCTGGACCCTCTCCAATGCCAGCACATCATTTCTTAGATAAGGGGCTAAAATTGCTCACAATACCCCAAGTGCAGTCTAACCAATGCTGTAAGAAGCCTCAGCATCACATCCTTGTATTGCATTGCCAGTCCTCTTGAAATGAATGCTAACATTGTATTTGCTTTCTTTCCTCAATGCTCTCAGTAAAGCAGATTGGTTAAAAATACACAACAGTTACCTGTGTCTCCGTTTTCACCGAAAATGTTAATGAAAACATCAGCATCTGTGCCGCTGCCTTTGATATCACCAGTGAAGACACTCACAATGTATTTGTTCACTGAGGAAGGAGAGTGAAAAGGCGTTAGCAGATGATGTTCTTGTGTGTTACACACTATGAGATCATTACATAATTGTTAATTATAATTATTAATGCAAATTAATCAAAGCTAGAAATGCTCAAGATCAGGCAGGTTTCTTTGGAGAAGGTGTTGAAAAGGTTTACCAGGATTTTCCCTGGACTAGAGGACATGTGCTGTAATGAGAGGCTGGACAAAATTGGGTTGTTTTCTCTGGGGCAGCGGAGGCTGAAGAGATATCTAACAGAGGTTTGTAAGATTATGAGAGGCATTGATAGAGAAGACAGATGATATCTTTTTCCCAGAGTTGAAATGTCTAATACCAGAGGGCATGCATTTAAGGTGAGAGGGGGTAATTTCAAAGGAGATGTGAGGGGCAAGCTTTTTACACACAGACTGGAATGTACTGCCTGGGGTGGTGGTAGAGACAGATACATTAGAGACTTTCAAGACATGTCTGGATAGGCAGATGAATGTGAGGAAACTGGAAGCATATGGACATTGTGTAGGCAGAGGGGATTAGTTCAGTTGGTCATTTGATGACAAATGTAATTGGTTCAGCACAACATTGTGGGCCGAAGGGCCTGTTCCTGTTGTACTGTTTGATGTTCTCTCTGATAGATGTGTGGAAAAACCACTCCGGCTGTGTGGAAAGCACCCTGAACTAGTTACATAGACATTGTAACTAGAGTGAGCGTTGAACAATCTTTTAAACCCTTTACCATCAGGCAGGATGTACCATAGCGTTAGGACAAGAACGGTTTGAATGAGAAACAACTCCTTCCCCCAGACCACGAGACCACTGAACACCCTGTCACCACCCAGTCTCATCGCATTATACTGTTTACTTTCTAACTTCTGTTGTAAATGCACCTTATTATTTGTTTATTTATTTGTGGTAATATTACTTTCTGTTATGCGTGTGAATTATATATATTATGTTGTTCCACCTTGATCCAGAAAAACATTGTTTCGTTTGATGGTATACATGTGTATGGTTGTATGTGAGTTATATTTATTGTGTTGCTGCACCTTGGTCCAGAGGAACGATGTTTCATTTGTTGTTATACATGTGTACGGTTGTATGAAAATAAACTGAACCTGAACTTAAACATGAGAACTTTTGGTGAAATCTCAGTTTTCAAAGATGATGTCAAACAGTTTCTCCAATACACAGCAAAAGAAATATGGTGAAAAATGCTGAGTTTTGCCTGACTACTGGTGTCCCGTGAAGTTCACACAGTATATGAGCGACTTTCTTCCTTCCTTCTTGTGATTTTCTCGATCTTGTGTTGATTTCCCTGTAGGATTTATATGTAATCATATAAATCAGAACGTATAAATCCCACAGAGAAAACAACGTGTTACCTGACCAGGTGTCCTTCAGACCCTGCTGGAGACTACTGCACAAATTGTGTGGGCCCTAAAGAGATATTTAAGAGGTGACAATTAGAGGACGGGAGGATAGCTAATGTTGTTTTGTTGTTTAATAAAGGCTCTAAGGATAAGCCCAGATGTTATGGGCTGGTGAGCCTGACATCAGTCCTGGGAAACATTGGATAGTATTGGAGTGGTTCAAGGTAATAAGGCAAGGGGATGGGAACCAGTATGACAGAGCTGAGGACGAGCCAGCAGGTTTACAAGTAGATGATGTGTGTAACATGAATGTAAGGAGGACAAGCCAATAATTGGGTACAAATGCAGACAGAGCAAAGAGTTAAATTGTACCACAGAGGCAAAATTCAAAAGGACAAAGAATGCAGGGCTGAAGATGCTGTATTTAAATGCGCACAGCATTCAGAATAAGGTGGCGCCATTAGAGATCGGCCAGTATGATGTTCTGGGAATCACTGAGTTGTGGCTGAAAGAAGGCCTGAGTTGGAAGCTTAACATCAAAGGATATACTTTGTATCGAAAGGACAGGCAGGAAGGCATAGGTGGTGGTGTGGCTCTGTTGGTAAGGGATGGAATTAAATCTTTAGAAAGAGGTGACACAGGGTCAGAGAATGTTGAATCTTTGTGAGTGGAGTTAAGAAACTGCAAGGGTAAAAATCCATATGGGAAGAATATACAGACCTCCAAATAGTAGCCAGGATGTGTGATTGAGACTGCAAGGGGAGCTGGAAAAGGCATGTAATAAGGGTATTGTCATAATTGTAAGGGGGGACTTCAGTATGGAAGAGGATTGGAAAAATCAGGTTGGTGTCAGATCACAAGAGGGGGAATTTGTTGAATGCTTATGAAATGGCTTTTTAGAACAGCATGTGCTTGAGCCTACTTGTGGAAAGGCTATCTTAGATTGGATGTTGTGTAAGAGCCTAGAACCTATTAGGGAGCTTAGGGTAATGGAACCCTCAGGAGCCAGTGATCATAATATGATTGAATTCATACAGCAATTTGAGAGGAAGAAGCATAAGTCAGATGTATCAGTAACACAATGGAATAAAGGGAGTTACAGAGGCATGAGAGAGAAACTTGCCCAGTTAATTTGGAGGACGATACTAGCAGGGATGATGGCAGTGCAAAGATGGCTGACGTTTCTGTAAATAGTTCTCAAGGCACAGGATAGATATGCTCCACAGAGGGAGAAGTTCTCAGATGGCAGTGGTAGGCAACCGTGGCTGACAGGAGAAATTGAGGTCTACATAAAAGTCCAGGAAAGGGCATATAATGTAGCAGAAGTGAGTGGGAAGTTGGATGATTTGGAAGCTTTTAAAATCCAACAAAAAGCAACTAAAAAATCTGTAAGAAGGGAAAAGGCGAGATATGAGGGCAAAGTAGCCAAAAATATAAAGCAGGATACTAAAAGTTTTTTCAGTTACATAAAGAGTAAAAGGGAGGTGAGCATTGATATTAGACCACTGGAAAATGATGCTGGTGGGGTGGTAATGGAGGACAAAGAAATGGCAGATGAATTTAATAAGTACTTTGCATCAGTCTTCACTGTGGAACACACTAGCACAATGCCAAAGGTCTGTGAGTGTCAGGGAAAAGGAGTGAGTGCCGTTGCTATCACAAAGAAAAAATGCTAGGCAAACTGTAAGGTCTTAAGGAGAATATGTCACCTGGACCAGACAGACTACATCCCGGAGTCCTGAGAGAGGTTGCTGAAGAGATAATGGATGCATTGGTCATGATCTTTCAAGAATCGATTGGTTCTGGCATGGTCCTGGAGGACTGGGAAATTGCAAATGTCACTCCACTCTTTAAGAAGGGAGGAGGACAAAAGAAAGGAAATTATAGGCCTGTTAGCATAATCTCAGTAGTTAGGAAAGAGTTAGAGTTTATTATTAAGGATGAGATTTTGAGGTACTTGGAGACTAATGATAAAATAAGTCAAAATCAGCATGGTTTCTGTAAAGGGAAATCTTGCCTGACAAATCTGTTAGAATTCTGTGAGGAAGTAATAAGCAGAGTGAATAAAGACGAGGCAGTGGATGTCATTTACCTGGATTTTCAAAAGACCTTTGATAAGGTGCCACACATGAGGCTGCTTAACAAGATAAAATCCTATGGCGTTACAGAAAGATACTGGCATGGATAGAGGGATAGCTGACACACAGGAGACAGCGAGTGGGGATAAAGGGGCCTTTTCTGATTGACTGCCAGTGACTAGTGGTGTTCCTCAGGGGTCAGTATTGGGACCACTACTTTTCACATTGTTTATCAATGATTTAGATAATGGAATTGATGGTTTTTTGGTAAAGTTCACGGATGATTTGAAGATAGGTGGAGGGGTAGGTAGTGCTGAGGAAGCAATGCGATTGCAGCAGGACTTAGACAAATTGGAAGAATGGATGAAAAAGTGGCAGATGCGATACAGTTTTGGGAAATATATGATTTTGCATTTTGGTAAAAGAACAATAGTGCAGACTATTATCTAAGTGGGGTGAAGGTTCAAACATCAGAGGTGCAGAGGGACTTGGGAGTCGTAATGCAAGACTCACAGAAGGTAAATTTACAGGTTGAGTCTGTGGTAAAGAAGGCAAGTGCAATGTTGGCATTTATTTAAAGGGGAATTAGTGGCAGATTAAATGATTCACAGAGAGAGAGAGAGAAAGAGAGAAAGAGATAGAGAAAGAGAGAAAGAGAGCTTCGCACAAGACAGAGTTTAAAAAAGAAGCATTTTACAGGGCTCAGCAGATTCGTGGTGGACCATTCGATATACAATTCATTAGCAAAAGCAAATAAAATTAAAGCAGGATCAAAGCAGAGTGGCCATTGTGTGAGTGGAGCAGTGTTGGAGTGGGAACCTGAGGCTTTTCCGAGGAGGCGGGTAGTGGGATCCAATACACGGTGCTGGAGGAGCCTCAGCCCTTGAGCTTGTCCAACAGGTCTGAGATTCTCATTCCCTGTGCGGATAAGAATGGGGGCTGTAGGTAAGATGACCTAACTGTGGCACTATTTTTCAGGGAGCCATTCAAGAGGGGGGAAAGAAGAGAAATGCAGTGGTATTTGGGGATAGTATAGTCAGGGGAATAGACAGAGATCTCTCTCGTGAGGATAGAGCGTACTGAAGGCTGTGTTGCCTGTCAGGTGCCTGGGTTCAGGACATCTTATCTGACCTGCAGAGAAATTTGCTGCGGGAGGGGAAAGGTTCAGTTGTCGTGGTCCATGTGGGTACCAACAACATAGGTAGAACAAGGAAAGAGGTTCTGATGAGGGAATTTGAGCAGCTAGGGACTAAATTAAAAAGCAGAACCAAAAAAACAGTAATCCCTGGATTACTACCTGAGCCACGTGCAAACTGGCACAGGGTCAAGAAGATTAGAGAGTTAAGTGTGTGGCTCATGGATTGGTGTGGGAGAAGTGGGTTTGAATTTGTGGGAGATTGCCACCAGTATTGGGGAAGGAGGGAGCTGTAGCAATGGGACAGGCTCCACCTGAACTGCGATGAGACCTGGATCCTAGAGAATGTGGATAGGGTTTTAAACTGAATGGTGGGTTCAACAGATTGGAGAAGTATGGATAAAGTAAAAAAGAACAGTGTGGATAAAGTAAAAGCAAAAGTTAAAAGAGAGAAATATTAGGGTGGAGTACAGAAAAGTCAAGTGCAAAAGAGAGGAGGATTGGGAATTAAATATCCAAGGGTATCAGGTAATACTGAAGGATAGGCAGGAAGGTAAGGGAGGTGGGGTAGTGCTCTTCATTAAAGATGAGACCAGGGTGGTAGTGAGAGACGATATAAGATCTAAGGAGCAGGATGCTGAATCCATCTGGGTAGAGATTAGGAATAGTAAAGGAAAAAAATTAATGGTGGGAGTTGTCTATCGGCTACCAAATAATAACATTACAGGGACACAGGCAATAAAAAGAGAAATATCTGAGGTATGTCAGAATGGAACAGCAGTTATCATGGGGGACTTTAACTTGCACGCAGATTGGGTGAATCAAATTGGTCGAGGCAGTCTTGAGGAGGCCTTCATAGAATGCATCCATGATGGCTTTCCTGAGCAGTATGTTACTGAACCTACAAGGGAACGTGCTATCCTAGATCTGATTCTGTGCAATGGGACAGGTAAAATTAGTGATCTTGTAGTTAGAGATCCTCTTGGAAAGAGTGATCACAGTATGATTGAATTTCTCTTACAAATGGAGGGTGCAATAGTTCAATCTAAAACAAGTGTATTATGCCTAAACAATGGAGACTACAATAGGATGAGGGAGGATTTGGCTAGCGTAGACTGGGAACACAGGTTATATGATGGGACAGTTGAGGAACAGGGGGAGACTTCCAAAGAGATTTTTCATGGCATTCAACAAAAGTATATTCCAGTTCAAAGCAAGGACAGTAAGGGTGGGGAGAGCCAGCCTTGGGTAACTAAGCAAATACAAGAAGGCATCAAACTAAAAGCTAATGTGTACAAAATAGTTAAGAGTAGTGGGAAACGGGAAGATCGGGAAAACTTTAAAAAGCCACAAAGGACCTCGAAAACAAGAGCTATCACTAAAGAGGTCGGGCTGAGCAAACTTGTGGGCCTGAAGATAGGTAAGTCCCCTGGTCCTGATGGAAAGAAATGGCAGAAGTTATAGTAGAGGCTTTGGTGATGATTTACCAAAGTTCTTTGGACTCTGGGTAGTCCCGGCAGATTGGAAGACGGCAAATGTCATGCCACTGTTTGAAAAAAGGATGTAGGCAAAAGGCAGGTAACTATAGACCAGTTAGTTTAACATCTGTAGTTGGGAAAATTCTTGAAGCTGTCATTAAAGTAGAAATAACGAGGCATCTGGAAAGAAATGGATCCATCAGGGATCCATGGATTCAGCAAAGGCAGGTCCTGTTTGACAAACACTGGAGTTCTTTGAGGATATAACGAGTGCAGTGGATAGAGGGGAATAGATGGACATTATTTACTTAGATCTCCAGAAGGCATTCGATAAGGTGCCACATAAAAAAACTTGTCCATAAGATAAGGATGCATAGAATTGGGGTGATGTATTAGCATGGATAGATTGGTTAACTAATAGAAAGCAAACAGTTGGATACATGGGTGTTATTCTGGTGAGCGGTGTGCTTCAGGGGTCGGTGCTGGGCCCATAACTGTTCACGATCTGGAAGAGGGGACTGAGTGTAGTGTATCTAAGTTTGCTGATGACACTAAATTGAGTGGAAAGGCAAATTGTGCAGAAGGTATGGAGAGTCTGCAGAGAGATATAGATAGGTTAAGTGAGTGGGCAGGAGTCTGGCAGATGGAATACAATGTTGGTAAACGTGAGGTCATTCTTTGGAAGGAAAAATGGAAGATCAGATTATTATTTAAATGGTAAAAAATTGCAGCATGCTGCTGTGCAGAGGGATTTGGGAGTGCTTGTGCATGAATCACAAAAGGTTGGTTTGCAGGTGCAGCAGGATATCAAGAAGGCAAATGGAATGTTGGCCTTCATTGCTAGAGTGATTGAATTTAAGAGCAGGGAGGTTATGCTGCAACTGTACAGGGTACTGGTGAGGCCACACCTGGAGTACTGCGTGCAGTTCTGGTCTTACTTGAGGAAGGATGTACTAACATTGGAGGTGGTGCAGAGGAGGTTCACCAGGTTGATTCCAGAGATGAGGGGTTAGTCTTTGAGGAGAGATTGAGTCACCTGGGGCTGTACTCACTGGAATTCAGAAGAAATTATGAAAGGGGTAGATAAGATAAAGGCAGGAAATATGTTTCCAAAGGTGAAACTAGAACTAGGGGAGATAGTCTCAAGATTCGGGAAGTGACTTTATGACGGAAATGAGGAGGAAGTGCTTTTCCCAGAGAGTGGTGAATCTGTGGAATTCTCTGCCCAGTGAAGCAGTGGAGGCTACCTCAGTAAATATATTTAAGACAAGGTTGAATTGATTTTTGCATAGTAGGAGAATTAAGGGTTATGGGGAAAAGGCAGGTAGATGGAGATGAGTCTGTAGCCAGATCAGCCATGATCTTGTTGAATGGCGGAGCAGGCTCGACCAGCCAGATGGCCAACTCCTGCTCCTATTTCTTATGTTCCAGTGAATAGAATATAAAAGCAAGGAGATAATGCTGAGCCTTCACAAGACACTGGTCAGGTGGCACTTGGAGTATTGTCAACAGTTTTAAGACCATAAGACCATAAAATAGGGGAGCAGAAGTAGGCATTTGATCCATCAAGTATGCTCCGCCATTCAATCATGGGCTGATCCAATTCCTTCAGTCATCTCCACTCCCCTGTCTTCTCCCCATACCCTTTGTTGCCCTGGCTAATCAAGAACCTATCTATCGCTGCCTTAAATGCACACAATGAGTTGGCCTCCACAGTCGCTCGTGGCAACAAATTCCACAGATTTACCACCCTCTTACTGAAGTAATTTCCACGCATCTCTGTTCCAAATGGACATATTTCAATCCTGAACTCATGTCCTCTTGTCCTAGATTCCCCGACCATGGGAAATAACCTTGCCATATCTAATCTGTTCAGGCCTTTTAACATTCTGAATGTTTCCATGAGATCCTCATTCTCCTGAACTACAGGGAATACAGTCCAAGAGTTGCCAGATGTTCCTCATACGGTAACCCTTTCATTCCCGGAATCATTCTCGTGAATCTTCTCTGAACCCTCTCCAATGTCAGTATATCCTTTCTAAAATAAGGAGCCCAAAACTGCACACAATACTCCAAGTGTGGTCTCACAAGTGCCTTATAGAGCCTCAACATCACATCCCTGCTCTTATTTTCTATACCTCTAGAAATGAATGCCAACATTGCATTCACCTTCTTCACAACCAACTCAACCTGGAGGGTAACCTTTAGGGTATCTTGCACAAGGACTCTTGACATCTCCGCATTTTGAATTCTCTCCCCATCTTCAAGCAGCCACCAAAGTACATGACCATGCACTTTCCAACATTATATTTCATTTGCCACTTCTTTGTCACTTCTTTGTCCATTCCCCTAAACTATCTAAGTCTCTCAGCAGGCTCTCTGTTTCTTCAACACTACCCGCTCCTCCACCTATCTTTGTATCATTGCCAACTTAGCCACAAATCCATTAATCCCATAGTCCAAATCATTGACATACATCGTAAAAAGCAGCAGTCCCAACACCGACCCCTGTGGAACTCCACTGGTAATGGCAGCCAGCCAGAATAGGATCGCTTTATTCTCTCTCTCTGTTTTCTGCCGATCAGCCAATGCTCCACCCATGCTAGTAACTTCCCTGTAATTCCATGGGCTCTTACCTTGTTAAGCAGCCTCATGTGCGTCACCTTGTCAAAAGCCTTCTGACAATTCAAGTACACCACATCTACTGCCTCATCTTTGTCTACCCTGCTTGTAATTTCCTCACCGCCCTCTGAGTGAAGAAGTTTCCCCCCATGTTCCCCTGTATTCTTTTAAGAGCCTCTTAGATAGGTACATGGAGCTTAGAAAAATAGAGGGCTATGCACTAAGGAAATCCTAGGCAGTCTCTAGAGTAGGTTACATGGTCAGTACAACATTGTGGACCGAAGGACCTGAAATATGTTGTAAATTTCTATGTTCTTAAACTTCTCACCTTTCACCCTTAAACTATGACCTCTGGTTGTAGTGCCACCCAACCTCTGTGGAAAAAGCCCACTTGCAAAACCCTATCTATACCCCTCATACTTTTGTTTACTTCTATCAAATCTCCTCTGAATCTTCTATGCTCTAGAGAATAGTCTTAACCTATTCAATCGTTCCTTATAACTCAGGTCCTCCAGACCCATCCTGGGAAATTTACTCTGCACTCTTTCAACCTTGTTTACATCCTTCCTGTAAATAGGTGACCAAAACTGCATACAATATTCCAAATTAGGCCTCAAAGTCTTATACAACTTCAACATAACATCCCATCTCCTGTACTCAATACTTTGATTTATGAAGGCCAATGTGCCAAAAGCTTTCTTTACAGCCCTATCTACCTGTGACACCACTTTCAATGAATTATGTACCTGTATTCCCAGATCCCTTTGTTCTACCACACTCCTCAGTGTCCGACTGTTCACTGTGGAAGACCCATCCTGGTTGGTCTTATTGAAGTGCAAAACCTCACACTTGTCTGCATTAAATTCCATTTGCTACCTTTCAGTCTGTTTTTTCCAGCTGATGCAGATCGCTCTGCAAGCCATGATAGCCTTCCTCGCTGTCCACTACACCCTCGTCTTGGTGTCATCTGCAAATCTGCTGATCCAGTTAACCACATCCAGATCATTGATACAGATGACAAACAATAAAGGACCCGGCACCGATCCCTGTGGCACACCACTGGTCACAGGTCTCCAGTCAGAGAGGCAACCCTCTACTACCACTCTCTGGCTTCTCCCACAAAGCCAATGTCTAATCCAATTTACAACCTCATCTTGAATGCTGAGTGACTGAACCTTCTTGACCAGCCTCCCATTCAGGACCTTGTCAAATGACTCACTAAAATCCATGTAGACAACATCCACTGCCTTGCCTTCATCCACTTTCCCGATAACTTCCTTGAAAAACTCAGGGTAGCAAACATCTCCTCCTCTGTATTCTGTGCAGGGTCTATGAAATTGATATCATTTTGCCTCGCTTCTATAGACTCTGTATCCATCTCCTGAATAAATACAGATGCAAAGAATGCATTTAAGATCTCTCCCTCCCCCATCTGTTTTGGTTCTACACATCGATTAGCATTCTGGTCTTCCAGAGGACCAATTTTGTTCCTTGCAATCCTTTTGTTCGTAACACACCTGTAGAATCCCTTAGGATTCTCCTTCACCTTGTCTGCTAGAACAACTCCATGCTGTATTTAGCCTTCCTGATTTCTTTCTCAAGTGTCTTCCTTCCCCTCCCCCTACCTTTTTATTCTGGCATCTTCCCATTTCTTTTCCAGTTCTGATGAAGCGTCTTGGCCCAAGACGTTAACTATTCAAAAATTTCCATGAATGCTGCCTGACCTGTTGAGTTCCAGTATTTTGTAGGTGTTGTGCTGAAGGAAACATTGGATGTTTTTGGAATATTGGACGATGGCCTGTGGGAAGGTGGTGAGTTGATGGCCTGAATCTTTCTGAATGCTTTATAACAGTCGAATGCAATAAAAAGAGAGGCACATGGCTTACATTTAGGAACGTCCATTGGGTTCAAACTGCCAAGCAGGTCGCGGACGTAGAGGCCATCTCCTTCCTCCTTGCTCAGCCACTGGTTACAGGGGAAGTAGAAACGGAGATGAGGGCGATTCATGTCAGTGATGACAAGCCGATCCAAGAACCAACTGGCACTCATACCTGTGTTGTCATGTTCGATCCTAATGGGTGCAAGGAGGTTCGACAGCACATGGGATGTGAATGAAAAACAGCTAGAACAAGGCATCGTCAGCACAGACTGGCAAGGCAGGGTCATCTTTGTGAGTGATGCTTCCCCCAGCAACTAAAACCATAACTCCAGCACTGTGTGTTTGACAGCCTCTGACACCCAGTTCTGTTCTTATCAACTACGTCACCATGGCAATGTAGTGGTTAGCGCGACACTATTACAGCTCGGGGCATCGGAGTTCAGAGTTCAATTCCAGCATCCTCCGTAAGGAGTTTGTATATTCTCCCCGTAAGTTTGTGGGTTTCCTCTGTATGCTCCAGTTTTCCTCCCACAGTCCAAAGACGTACCAGTTAATAACCATAGAAACCATAGAAACTACAGCACAGAAACAGGCCTTTTGGCCCTTCTTGGCTGTGCTGAACCATTTTCTGCCTAGTCCCACTGACCTGTACACGGACCATATCCCTCCATACACCTCCCATCCATGTATCTGTCCAATTTATTCTTAAATGTTACAAAAGAACCCACATTTACCACCTCGTCTGGCAGCTCATTCCACACTCCCACCACTCTCTGTGTGAAGAAGCCCCCCCTAATGTTCCCTTTAAACTTCCCCCCCCCCACCCTTAACCCATGTCCTCTGTTTTTTTTTCTCCCTTTGCCTCAGTGGAAAAAGCCTGCTTGCATTCACTCTATCTATACCCATCATAATTTTATATACCCCTATCAAATTTCCCCTCATTCTTCTACGCTCCAGGGAATAAATTAATAGATTAATTGGTCATTGTAAGTTGTCCCTGATTGGCTAGGGTTAAATAGGTGTGTTGCTGTGCAGTGCGGCCTGGTGGCCGGGAGGGCCTGTTCTGCACTGTATCTCTAAATCCATACATACATACATAATCCATATGTACATAACCCATACATACATAATCCATACGTACATAATTCATATGTACATAACCCAGACATACATAATCCATATATACATACATCCATCCATAGATAATCCATACATACATAAATAGATAGATAGATGAATGAGTAAATGAATAAAAAACAAAACAAAACAGGCAACAGATAGGTCTTCGTGGGTGGTGCACGGGGCCTATCAGTGGCATCAATAGAGCTTTACGAAGAGGTATTTCTCGCAAATTGGTGGCAGTTATTTAAAAAGGAGAGCTTTCGCAGGTGTTTGTCCATTGTACGGGGCCTTTCAGCGGTGTCAACAGAGCTCTGTGAACTTATTAGGGATAAATGGAGCGGCCATTGTTAGGAGTAGGCCAGTGGCGAGAGTAGAAGCGACAGGCTTTGGTTCAAAAGAGGCTTTGGCTAGGAAGAGGCGTCTCCTCTGTGTAAAGCGTCTGTTAAAGTTTCCTTTTTGTTTTTTTTTTCCTCTCTTAATGTACCATTTAAATGGCTGTGGTGTGCTCTTTGTGCTGGATGTTGGAAAACTGGGAGACCCAGAGTCTCCCAGCGAACTACATCTGCGTGAGGTGCAGCCAGTTGCAGCTCCTTGGAGACCGTGTTAGGGATCTGGAGCAGCAGCTGGATGACCTTCAGTTTGTACGGGAGAGTGAGGAGATAATGGATCAGAGTTACAGGGAAGCGGTCACCTCGAGGTTGCAGGAGGTGAGCAGCTGGGTGACTCAGGAGAAATGGAAATCGGCAGTTAGAGCAGAGCACCCCTGTGGCCATTCCCCTCAATAATAAGTGTACCACTATGGATACTTCTGTGGGGGATGGCCTTCCGGGAGAATGTCACGGTCACTGGGTTACAGGCACTGACCATGGGTCCATGGTGCAGAAGGGAAGGAGAGAGAGAGGGAGCAGTATTGATAGGGTACTCAGTAGTGAGGGGAACAGACAGGAGATTCTGTGGATGTAACGGGACACATGGATGGTATGTTGCCTCCCAGATGCCAGGGTCAGGGATGTCTCAGATCACATCCACAACATTTTGGAGAGGGGGAGCAGCCAGATATCTTGGTACATATTGGTACCAATGACATAGGAAGGAAAAGCAAAGAGGTCCTGAAAAGAGAATTTAGAGAGCTAGGTAGAAAGCTGAGAAGCAGGACCTCCCGGGTAGTAATTTCAGGATTGCTGCCTGTGCCACATGCCAGTGAGGGTAGAAACAGGACGGTTTGGCAGATAAATGCGTGGCTGAGAAGCTGGTGTGGGAGCAGGGCTTCAGGTTCTTGGATCATTGGGATTCCTTCTGGTTGCCTCACTACAGGAAGGATGTGGAAACCACAGAAAGGGTACAGAGGAGATTTACAAGGATGTTGCCTGGATTGGGGAACATGCCTTATGAGGATAGGTTGTGTGAACTCGGCCTTTTCTCCTTGGAGTGACGGAGGATGAGAGGTGACCTGATAGAGGTGTATAAGATGATGAGAGGCATTGATCATATGGATAGTCAGAGGCTTTTTCCCAGGACTGAAATGGTTGCCACAAGAGGGCACAGTTTGTAAGGTGCTGGGGAGTAGGTACAGAGGAGATGTCAGGGGTAAGTTTTTTACTCAGAGAGTGGTGAGTGAGTGGAATGGGGAGGAGGCGGATACAATAGGGTCTTTTAAGAGACATTTAGGTAGGTACATGGAGCTTAGAAAAATAGAGGGCTATGGGGAAGTCTAGTAATTTCTAAGGTAGGGACCTTGTGGGCCGAAGGGCCTGTATTGAGTTGTAGGTTTTCTATGTTTCTAGGGCAGGTATGACCTGTTCAAAAGTGACGGGTTGCACCTGAACCCGAGGGGGACCAATATTCTCGTGGGCAGGTTTGTTAGACCTGTTAGGGAGGGTTTAAACTAATTTGGCAGGAGGGTGGGAACTGGAGTGAAGGGACTCAGGAAAGGACGGATGGTAAAAAAGAAAAGATGGCGTGCAGTCAGACTGTCAGGGAGGGCCGGCAGGTGATGGGATTTAGTTGCAGCCAACAGGCTGAGTATCAAATCATTAAGGATACAGAATCAGAAAAGATAGCAAATACAGTACTCAAGGTGTTGTATCTAAATGCACAGAGTATAAGAAATCAGGTATGATGTGGCCATCACCGAATCGTGGCTGAAGGATGGTTGTAGTTGGGAGCTGAATATTCAGGGTTACACGTTATATCGGAGGGACAGGAAGGTAGGCAGAGGGGGTGGTGTGGCTATACTGGTAAAGAATGGCATCAAATCAGAAGAAAGGCGTGACATAGGATTGGAAAATGTTGAATCCTTGTGGGTTGATTTCAGAAACTGCAAGAGTAAAAGGATGTTGATGGCAGTTATATACAGGCCTCCCACCAGTGCCTGGGATGTGGACTACAGATTACAACAGGAAATAGAAAAGGCGACTCAAAGGGGCAATGTTATGGTAGTCACGGGAGATTTTAACATGCAGGTCGATTGGGAAAATCAGGTTGGTAAAGGATCTCAAGGGAGTGAGATTGTTGAATACCTATAAGATGGCTTTTTAGAGCAGTTTGTTGTTGAGCCAACTAGGGGATCAGCTATACTGCATTGAGTATTATGAAATGAACCAGAGGCAATTAGTGAGCTTAAGGTAAAGGAACCCTTAGGAATCACAATATGATTGAGCTCAACTTGAAATTTGACAGGGAGAAAATCCGATGTAGCAGTATTTCCGTGGAGTAAGGGAAATTACAGTGGTATGAGAGAGGAGTTGGCCAAAGTAAATTTGAAGGAGCTGTTGGCAGGGTTGTCAGCAGAGCAGCAAAGGCGTGCATTTCTGGGAAAAATGAGGAAGGTGCAGGACATATGTATTCCAAAAACACAGAAATGCTCAAATGGTAAAACAATACAACCATGGCTGACAAGGGAAGTCAAGGCTATTGTAAAAGCAAAAGAAAGGGCATACAACAAAGCAAAAATTAGTGGGAAGATAGAGGATTGGGAAGTTTTTAAAAACCTACAGAGAGCAACTAAAAAAAATCATTAGAAGGGAAAAGATGAAATATGAAAGCAAGCTAGCAAATAATATCAAAATGGATAGTAAAAGCTTTTTCAAGTATGTTAAAAATAAAGGAGAAATGAGGATTTGGAGCAAGAAGGCTGTGAGTGAACGGCTGATTTCAGGAGTGGAGGCAGTTTTACTACTCGGGGTAAAGAGAGGCAAGATTGTGCAGGCGTGTGACGTCAGCCAGTAGAACGCGAAAGGTTTAAAAAGACCGCCATATCCTGCGGGCAGCAGAGTGAGAGGCAGCAGAATGATAGAGCTTTGGCTCAACGGGCTTAGGCGGTAATGGAATGAGGCAAGGTAGGTCGACCTGTGTTATTTCTGGAAAAGAAGTAATATGTGTGAGGTCAGTTTTCTGTGCTCGGTGTCAGATGTGGGAGGTCCCAGAGTCTCCCAGCCTCCCAGACGGCCATATCTGTACTCGGTGTGTCGAGTTGCAGCTCCTAAGGGACCGAGTTAGGGAACTGAAGATACAGCTCGATGACCTTCGTCTGGTCAGGGAGAGCGAGGAGGTGATAGAAAGGAGTTATAGGCAGGTGGTCACACCGGGGCCACGGGAGACAAACAAGTGGGTAACAGTCAGGAGGGGGAAGGGAAAGGGTCAGGTACTAGAGAGTACCCCAATGGCTGTACCCCTTGACAATAAGTACTCCTGTTTGAGTACTGTTGGGGGGGACAGCCTACATGGGGAAAGGAACAGTGGCCGTACCTCTGGCACAGCATCCGGCCCTGTTGCTCAGAAGGGTAGGGAAAGGAAGAGGAAGGCAGTAGTGATAGGGGACTCTATAGTTAGGGGGTCAGACAGGCAATTCTGTAGATGCAGGAAAGAAACTCAGATGGTAGTTTGCCTCCCAGGTGCCAGGGTCCAGGATGTTTCTGATCACGTCCAAGATATCCTGCAGTGGGAGGGAGAACAGCCAGAGGCCGTGGTGCATATTAGAACCATTAACATAGGTAGGAAAAGGGAGGAGGTTCTGAAAAAAGACTACAGGGAGTTAGGAAGGAAGTTGAGCAGCAGGACCACAAAGGTAGTAATCTCGGGATTACTGCCTGTGCAACGCGACAGTGAGAGTAGGAATAGAATGAGGTGGAGGATAAATGCGTGGCGAGGGACTGAAGCAGGGGGAAGGGATTTAGATTTCTAGATCATTGGGACCTCTTTTGGAGCAGGAGTGACCTGTACAAAAAGGACAGGTTGCACTTGAATCCTAGGGGGACCCATATCCTGGCGGGGAGGTTTGCTAAGGCTACTGGGGAGAGTTTAAACTAGCATTGCTGGGGGGTGGGAACTGAACTGAAGAGACTGGGGAAGAGACGGTTGGTTCACAAATAGAGAAAGCTTGTTGGCAGTGTGAGAGGGAGGATAGGCAGGTGATAGAGAAGGGACGTGCTCAGACTGAAGGTTTGAGATGTGTCTATTTTAACGCTAGGAGTATTATGAACAAAATGGATGAGCTTAGAGTGTGCAACACACATCAAGGTTGCTGGTGAATGCAGCAGGCCAGGCAGCATCTCTAGGAAGAGGTACAGTTGACGTTTCAGGCCGAGACCCTTCGTCAGGACTAACTGAAGGAAGAGTTAGTAAGAGATTTACTAAATTTACTCTCTAAAGAGATTTATTCTCTTCCTAGAGATGCTGCCTGGCCTGCTGCATTCACCAGCAACTTTGATGTGTGTTGCCTGAATTTCCAGCATCTGCAGAATTCCTGTTGTTTGAGCTTAGAGTGTGGATCAGTACTTGGATCTATGATGTGGTGGCCATTACAGAGACTTGGATGGCTCAGGGACAGGAATGGTTACTTCAAGTGCCGGGTTTTAGATGTTTCAGAAAGGACAGGGAGAGAGGCAAAACAGGTGGGGGCGTGGCACTGTTGATCAGAGATAGTGTCACGGCCACAGAAAAGGTGGACGTCATGGAGGGATTGTCGATGGAGTCTCTGTGGGTGGAGGTTGGGAACAGGAAGGGGTCAATAACTTTACTGGGTGTTTTTTATAGGCTGCCCAATAGTAACAGGGATATCGAGGAGCAGATAGGGAAACAGATCCTGGAAAGGTGTAATAATTACAGAGTTGTCGTGATGGGAGATTTTAGCTTCCCAAATATCGATTGGCATCTCCCTAGAGCGAGGGGTTTAGATGGGGTGGAGTTTGTTCTGTGTGTTCAGCAAGGTTTCTTGACACAATATGTAGATTAGCCTACAAGGGGAGAGGCTGTACTCGATTTGGTATTGGGAAATGAACCTGGTCAGGTGTCAGATCTCTCAGTGGGAGAGCATTTTGGAGATAGCCATCACATTTCTATCTCCTTTACAATAGCATTGGCGAGAAATAGGAACAGACAAGTTAGAAAAGCGTTTAATTGGAGTAAGAGGAATTACGAGGCTATCAGGCAGGAAATCGGAAGCTTAAATTGGAAACAGATGTTCTCAGGGAAAAGTGTGGAAGAAATGTGGCAAATGTTCAGGGGATATTTGTGTGAAGTTCTGCACAGGTACGTACCAATGAGACAGGGAAGTTATGGTAGGGTACAGGAACCGTAGCATACAAATGCTGTGATAAATCTCGTCAAGAAGAAAAGAAAACCTTACAAAAGGTTCAGAGAGCTAGGTAATGTTAGAGATCTAGAAGATTATAAGGCTAATAGGAAGGAGCTTAAGAAGGAAATTAGGAGAGCCAGAAGGGTCCATGAGAAGGCCTTGGCGGGCAGGATTAAGGAAAACCCCAAGGCATTGTACAAGTATGTGAAGAGCAAAAGGATAAGACGTGAAAGAATAGGACCTATCAAGTGTATATGGGGTATATGGGGTGTCAGGGAGGGGTAGCACCTCTGGTGGGGGAACATGTCGCGTCCTTTTCAAGGTGGTTAGTCCACCTTTGGTCCCCACCTGGCACTCAGCTCTCACCTGTGGCTCCCCGTAGCTGTTTGCATGCGACAGCGGACACACCCCGGGCAACGGTTTCGCCAAGCCAGCTAAACCAGGTGAGGGTAGCCGACGGGTCTCAAACCCTCGGTGTGATAGGGAGTTGTCTATCCCAGCATGTGAAGACAGACTCCGGCGGATTGAGCAGAGGTGACCAATGGAAGGTCCAACGGTCAAGAAGGCGGTCTCTGTAAGCGTCGTGGAATGTGTAGAGCAGGACAAGACACAGGAGATGTCCTGGTCATCCACTACGCCTAGTCCCATCTCCAGTCGTCTAAACTCTGTCTTGCCACTGGACCCAGATGGGAATTGGGAAGAGAGAGTGAGGCTGACGCTGCGCAACTCTCCCTCACTTAAATCCAAATCACGCGCTAGTCTCGACACCATCATTATGGTGTCGAGGTCCTCATCGACGTCAATGATGAACGAACAACATCAAGTGTGACGGTGGGAAAGTGTGTATGGAACCGGAGGAAATAGCAGAGGTACTTAATGAATACTTTACTTCAATATTCACTATGGAAAAGGATCTTGGTGATTGTAGTGATGACTTGCAGCAGAGTGAAAGGCTTGAGCATGTAGATATTAAGAAAGAGGACGTGCTGTAGCTTTTGGACAGCATCAAGTTTGATAAGTTGCCAGGACCGGATGAGATGTACCCCAGGCTACTGTGAGAGGCGAGGGAGGAGATTGCTGAGCCTCTGGTGATGATCTTTACATCATCAATGGGGATGGGAGAGGTTCCAGAGGATTGGAAGGTTGCGGATGTTGTTCCTTTATTCAAGAAAGGAAGTAGAGATAGCCCAGGAAATTATAGACCAGTGAGTCTTACCTCAGTGGTTGGTAAGTTAATGGGGAAGATCCTGAGAGGCAGGATTTATGAACAATTGGAGAGGTATAATACGATTAGGAATAGTCAGCATGGCTTTGTCAAGGGCAGGTCGTGCCTTATGAGCCTGACTGAATTTTTTGAGGATGTGACTAAACACATTGATGAAGGTAGAGCAGCAGATGTAGTGGATATGGATTTCAGCAAGGCATTTGATAAGGTACCCCATGCAAGGCTTATTGAGAAAGTAAGGAGGCACGGATCCAAGGGGACCTTGCTTTGTGGTTCCAGAACTGGCCCTCCCACATAAGACAAAGTGTATTTGTAGACGGGTCATCTTCTGCATGGAGGTTGGTCACCAGTGGAGTGCTTCAAGGATCTGTTCTGGGACCCTTACTCTTCGTGATTTTTATAAATGACCTGAATAGGGTCTTTTAAGAGACTTTTGGATAGGTACATGGAGCTTAGAAAAATAGAAGGCTATAGGTAAGCCTAGTAATTTCTAAAGTAGGGACATGTTTGGCACAACTTTGTGGGCCAAAGGCCTGTATTGTACTGTAGGTTTTCTATGTTTCTATGTTTAGATATAGAACCGCTAGAAAATGAGGCCGGAGAAATAGTATGGGGACAAGAAGATGGCTGATGAACTAAATGAGATCATAAGTAGGATAGATAAAGGGGATGCAGTGGATGTGGTATATTTGGTAGGAGGCAGCGAGTGAGAATAAAAGGATCCTTTTATGGTTGGCTGCCATTGACTAGTGTTGTTCTGCAGGGGTCCACTTCTTTTTATGCTGTATATAAATGATTTAGATGATGGAACAGATGGCTTTGTTGCCAAGTCTGCAGATGATATGATTGTTGGAAGGGCAGTTAGTTTTGAGGAAACAGGTAGGGTGCAGAAGGACTTAGACAGATTAGGAGAATGGGCAAGAAAGTGGCAAATGAAATACAAGATTGGAAAATGCCTGGTCATGCACTTTGGTAGTAGAAATAAATGTGCAGACTATTTTCTAAACTGGAAGAAAATCCAGGAATCTGAGATATAAAGTGACCTGTGAGTCCTTGTGCAGAACACCCTGAAGGTTAACTTGCAGGTTGTGTCGGTAGTGAGGAAGGGAAATGCCATGTTAGCATTCATTTCAAGAGGTCCAGAATACAAGAGCAAGGATGAGGCTTTATAAAGCACTGGTGAGGCCTCACCTTGAGTATTGTGAACAGTTTTGGGCTCCTCATCTTAGAAAAGATGTGCTGGCATTGGAGAGGGTCCAGAGGAGGTTCACAAGGATGATTCTAGGAATGAAAGGGTTATCATATGAAGAACGTTTGATGGCTCTGGGTCTGTACTCGATGGAATTCAGAAGGATGAGGGGGTATCTCATTGAAACCTTTCGAATGTACACAGCATAGATGTGGAAAGGATGTTTCCCATGTTGGGAGAGTCTAGGACAAGAGGGCACAGCCTCAGGATAGAGGGGCACCCTTTCGAAACAGAGATACCGAGAAATTTCTTTAGCCAAAGTGCGATGAATGTGTGGAATTTGTTGCCACATGCAGCTGTGCAGACCAGGTTGTTGGGTGTATTTAAGGCAGAGGTTGTTAGGTCTTGATTGGACATGGCTTCAAAGGTTACGTGGAGAAGGCTGGGAACTGGGGTTGAGGAGGAGATAGGAAAAACCAGATCAGCCATGATTGAATGGCGGAGCAGACTCGATGGGCCGGATGGCCTAATTCTGCTCCTATGTCTCATGGTCTTCTGGTTCCTCTCGTAACTAAAGCCATGACTTCAGCTGTCTGTGTGCTTGTCGGCCTCTTATATCCAACTCTGTCTCCATCAGCTGCTGTGCCACAGTCATGTCCCTCAAGATTCAAGATTATTATGTTATTTCCAGTACACAAGTGTAAAGGAGAACAAAATAATTGTTACTCTGGATCTGATGCAGCAGAAAAAAACACACAAGAAGATAAACAACACAATAATTAAAAAACGCACAATAAATATAAACACATAAAATAGCTTATATACACAGATTGATTGTATGTCCATAAAGTGGTGCTAGGGACAGGAGTGTCTGTACGTAAGGTGACTGACAGGAAATTATAAAGTGGTGGTGGTTGGGTCAGTGGGTGGAGGTGTTGATCAGCCTTACTGCTTGGGGAAAGGAACTGTTTTTGAGCCTGGCTGTCCTGGTGTGGATGCTATGTAGCCTCCTCCTTGATGGGAGTGGGACAAACACTCCAGGGTGGGTGGGATCTTTCATGATGTTACTGGCCTTTTCTGGCACCTTTCTGTATCTCTGTCCCTGATGGTGGGCAAGCTGGTGGCAATGATGCGTTGGGCAGTTTTGACGACCCGTTGTAAGGTCTTCCTGTTCGCTGCTGAGCAGTTTCCGTACAACGCAGCGATGCTCTCCACTGTGCATTTACTTCACAGGAAAATCACGAATTTAGCACCTGACAGACTGAACTCACTCTGCAGGACTCACTCTCATTCCTACCGATGTCATTGGTATCGACGTGGACCATGACCTCTGGCTACTCACGCTCCCAACTGTGCACCATTGATGCTGGCTACAAGGTCCTGAACCAAGATAGTTGGCACTTATATCCTCATGGTTCTCACAGAGGCTATCCAGTCCATTGAGACCATGGGCTCCTGGAGCAAATGCCCCTACATATTTCCCTGGAATGTATTCTTCCTCAAATACCCACGCCATCATGCCATCCACCTACACTAGAGCTTTATAGATATTGGTCAGACCATGCTTGGGGTACTGTGAGCTCTTTGGTGCCCCTTACCTAAGAAAGGCTGTGTTAGCACTGGAGATGATGCAGAGGAGGTTCATGAAAATGATTACGGAAATGAAAGGGTTAATATATGAGGAATGTTTGATGGCTCTGTGACTGTACTCACTGGAGTTTAGAAGAATGAGGGGGGATCTCCTTGTAACCTATCAAATATTGAAATGCCTAGACAGAGTGAACGTGGAGAGGACATTTCATATAGTTGGCGAGTCTCGGACCAGAGGGCACAATATCAGAGCAGAGGGATGTCCATTTAGAACAGAGATGAGGAGGAACTTCAGCCCGAGTGTGGTGATTCTGTGGAATTCATTGCCACAAACAACAGTGGAGGATAAGTCATTGGGTACATTTAAAGCAGTGGTTGATAGGTTCTTAATTAGTCAGGACATCAAAGGTTACGGGGAGACGGCAGGAGAATGGGTTTGACAGGGATAATAAATCAGCCGTGATGGAATGGTGGAGCAGATTCAATGGGCAAAATGGCCTAATTCTGCTCCTATGTCCCATGGTCTTTTGGCAATTTACTGACGTCAATGAACTTATCAGCCAGCATATCTTTGGGACATGGGAGGAGACCGGAACCCCCAGAGAAAACCTACAAGGTCACCTTCCACCAGAGCGCCAGAAGAGAGCAGCAATGTTCCCAGTCACAGTACCGGTGTGGTGAGTCGGCAATCACAGGGCGCTTCCGAGAGCATTCACCACCTCCCAGGTGGAAGGCATCTGATGAAAAAAACAAGCAGAGTGGAAAATATTGGAGGGGCATACCTTACTTTCTTTAGTGGGCCCACATTGTTGGTCTTGATTCGGAAAACATCAGTTTTGTTCTTTTCAAAGGCCGTTCTGCACCTGCAATGCACACACCAGTTGAATGGAAATCCATGAACGCAATGGAACTGTCACACAGTTTGTTGTAAACTCATGCATTCTTTACCAAAGTGAATGCAATTCTTGGCTGTATCTTCTGCTACCCCCAAGAATGGTGCATTCATGAAAGCCCAGTTTATCAAACCAAATAACTAAAGCAATCTTCCAGATTTTCACTCACCTATTATGTGGAAACTAGTTTAATTTTGTATTATGTTGTTTCATTCAGAAAATTCTACATTCTCAAATTTATTATCTCCAATAAAATAAAGCCAATCTAATCTGTCAGAGTTAAACAAAACAAAGGCAATACCTGGGTCTAACTAACCAATTTCAGCCTATTTACATCACAAAAGCTTGTACCAGACTCAAACACAAGAAATTATGCAGATGCTGGAAACCCTAAAGCAACACACACAAGAATACTGGAGCTCACAAGAACTCAGCAGCTCAGGCAGTATTTATGGAGGGAAGTAAACAGCTAACATTTTGAGCCAAGTGTTACAAGCCTCAAGGAGATCTGTGATTTTTTTTTGTGAGAATGATGTAATGGTCTTTTGGAGGTCAACTGATGTAATTTTCCTGCCGATGTGAGGTCACGTGATGACATGTGCACCACGGGTATATAAGGAAAGACCCCAGATGACGCAGTTAGCTTTTAGTTTTAGATTTCCAGCTAGAACGTACTGTGTCTCCATTTCTGTTGCGTATTTGTTTTTATGACGCTGTTTCATTTTTAAAACAGTTGTATGTTCTGTTGCAAGGTACAATGGTGTTGGACTGGAAATTTTTGCTAGATGTGTTGATGTACCTTATTCCAGCAGTAGTACAGGAGAGTGAAGACTTTATCGAAGTACGGGACCCGGAGGATTGAGAGGAGTTGGCATCGTTCGGCAGTTTAACAAAGGATCGACCTTATTGAGTCTTCATTGAAGGAGTAGTGACCTGCATCGAAGATAACTCTTGCCAAAAAGGAAAGAGTTCATGCAAGGTTTGCTCTCTAAAAGAAATTAAGGTCAGTTGTTTTAAACTGTTTATTTCCAGCATCGTGAATCCTGTGGACAGAACCAGCAGGAAAGTCGCGTCTATGAAGAAATCCTTCTCCAGAGGAGTCTCTCCTAATTGAACATATAAATCTGTTGGACTTTCGAATTTACCATTTTGAGAACTATATCTGACTTTACCACTTTAAGAACTGTTTTCGCATTTAACGCTTTCAGAACCAGTGCCGAGTGACGATTTGTTGAACGGCTGCATAGCGGTTAACTTCCGGTTAAGGTTTTCGTTTTTTTAAATTGTTTATTCGTGTTTAATAAATGTTTGGTTGTTTTTATATAACCTGTCTCGATTGATATTCATTGTTGCCGGTTACATAACACAAGACCACCCTTCATCGAGGCTGGAAAGGAAGAAGCCAGAAATCAAAATTGTACTCCTTCTCCTTCCCTCACACCGCCCCAACTTCTTATTCCGGCTTCTGCTCGGTCTATAACATTGACTGTTTATTCCTCTCCATAGAACCTGCCTGACCTGCTGAGTTTTTGTTGGTTGGTTTAGTGCAATGTTGTGGGCGAATGGCCGGTTAAACCACAAGACCATAAGACATAAGAGCAGAACTTGGCCACTCAGCTCAATTCCAACTCTGCCATTCCATCACGGCTGATCCCGGATCCCACTCAACCCCATACACCTGCCTGCTCACCATATCCTTTGATGCTCTGACCGATCAGGAAACGATCAACTTCTGCCTTAAATATACCCACAGACTTGGCCTCCACCGCAGTCAGTGGCAGAGCATTCCACAGATATACAATTCTCTAGCTAAAAAAATCCCTCCTTACCTCTGTATAAAGGGTTGCCCCTCAATTTTTAAGGCTGTGCCCTCTAGATCTGGATATCCCAACCAGAGGAAACATTCTCTCCACATCCACCTTATCTGGTCTTTTCAACATTTGGTGATTTCAATGAGACCCCCACACATTCTTCTGAATTCCAGTGAGTACAGTTAAGTTTCCAAATGCTCCTCATATGTTAACCCTTTCATTCCCAGAACATCCTCATGAACCTCCTCTGGACTCTTTCCAAAGACAACACATCCTTTCTGAGATATCCCAGCCACTGTTGGGAGGCCTATATATAACTGCTAAGAGGGTCCTTTTACTCTTGCAGTTTCTTAACTCACCCCACAGGGATTCAACATCTTCTGTCATATCTTTCTACTGATTTTATACCACTCTTTAGCAGCACAGCCACACCATCCCCACTGCCTACCTTCCTATCCCTCCGATATAACGTGTAACTTTGGACAGTCAGCTCCCAACTACAACCATCCTTCAGCCACGATTCAGTGATGACCACAACATCATACCTGACAATCTGTAATAGTGCAACAAGATCATGTACCTTATTTCTTATACTCTGTGCATTAAGATATAACACTTTGAGTACTGTATTTGCTACCCTTTTTGGTTCTGCATCCCAAATGCACTGATACTCACTCTGCTGGCTGCAATTATGTCCTATCACCTGCCTGCCCTTCCTGACAGTCCAACTGCACGCTATCTTTGCTTTGTTACCATCCATCCTATCCTGAGTCCCTTCACCCAGTTACCAACCTCCCCAAACCCCGCCAAATTTGTTTAGACCCTCCCCAACAGCTCTAACAAATTGGCCCTCCATATTTCTTTCATCTATGTGCCTATTTCAGAATCTCTTAAATGTCCCAAATATATCTGCCTCAGAGTGTTCCACACACACACCTACCAATCTCTGTATAAAATGCCCCCTATACATTCCTCAATCACCTTACAATTCTGCCCTCTTGCATTAGCCATTTCCACCCCGGGAAAAAGTCTTTGTCCATCCACTTGATCTATGCCTCTTACCATCTTGTACAGCTCTATCATCATTTCTCATCCTCCCTTGCTCCAAGTAGAATAGCCCAAGCTCACTCTTCTATCCTCATAAGACATGCTCTCCAGTCCAGGAAGCTCCCTGGTGAATCTCCTCTGCATGCTTTCTAAAGCTTCCTCATCCTTTTTATAATGAGGTGAGCAGAGGCAACCTATGCTCTCAGACATGCAACAGCAATGTGCAGAATCCACAGTGTAACGTGGCGAAGTTACTGAGAGCTTTTGATGACTTTCTGACATGAACAAAAACAAGTTTTAGAAGGGTAGATTTTGCCTCTCTTGATTGTTGTTTGTACCAAGTCTAAAGCAGCCAATGTTAATCGCTCTTCAGAGTGGACTCCCTTTTGCCCATCAGAAAGTCCTGTCTGTAACAACTAGACACACAAAAGAGTTGACATTTCCCACAATGAGTTTGTAGAAGAGTTTTAATGAGAGAAGCACCTTTAGGTCAACTAAAGCACGTCCAGTTACGACTCCAGTCTCTCTAATGATGGAACCTCGGAACAATGGAACCTATTATAGCAATTTGACATGAGATTCCTCACACCAAATCAATCATGACTAAACAAGCAGCAGTTAAACAGATGGAAATGTCTCAATTCCTTCACTTGATTAATATCCAAATCCGGAGTATATAATCTATGTAAAAAATCAATCTAGCTTTGTTTCAAGATTACTTAGAGTCACAGAACACTACAGAACAGAAGCAGATCCTTCAGCCCATCTAGTGCATGCTATTAATCTACCTAGTCCCATCAACCTGAATCCACACCATAGCTCTCCATATCCCTCCCATCCACTCACCTATCCAAATTTCTCTTAATTGTTAAAATTGAACTCACTTCCACCGGCAGCTCATTCCACCCCCTGAGTGAAGAAGTTCCCCCTCATTTTCCCCTTAAACATTTCACCTTTCACCCTTAACCCATGACCTCTAGTTCTATTTTCACACAACCTCAGTGGAAAAAAGCCTGATGTATTTACCCTATCTTTTCCTCTGTCAAATCTCCTCTCCTTCTCCTTCTCTCCAGGGAATAAAGTCCGAACCTATTCAACTCGGGTCCTTGAGTGTGGGCAACAGCCTTGTAAATTTTCCCTGCACTCTTTCAGTCTTATGGATATCTTTTCTGTAGGTAGATGACAAGACCTGCAACCACCAATGTCTTATACAACTTCAACTTAACACTCTCTTCATGACCGTATCTACCTGTGATGCCACTTTTAAGGAATTATGAATCTGTATTCCTACATACCCCTGTTCTACTGCGCTCCTCAGTGCCCTACCTCTCACTGTGCAAGTCCTTTACTGGTTTGCCCTGCCAAATTGTAAAACCTCACACTTGTCTGCATTCCATTCCATCTGCTATTTTTCAGCCCCTTTTTCCAGGTGGTTAAGACCTCATTGCAAGTTTTGATCGTCTTCCTCGCTGTCCACGTCACTCCTAATCTTAGTGTCATCGGCAGATCCAGTTTAGCTTAATTACTAAACTTATGACTTAATCATACAAACAGGTATTTTCAAAATTTTATTATTAAAATTGGTTGGTTAATTAATTAATTTCTTTGCAATACATAGCAGCTCTGAGGATATTGATATTGTTCTGATATTTTTGGAGCTTTTCCACCATCATTGGTAACGTGCACAACTGGTCGGAGAATTGTTGGTAACACTTACCTGCCTGGATCATGGCCAAACATGGATTTACTTTCAAACTGTTATTTATTAATCAAGGTGAACACTTAAAAGAAAGATACATGTCTTTTTATCCCACTTATCATGGTCCACATCTCCTGCATCCCTTATCGGAGAGCTACAGAAGATATGCATGATGAGTTGGTGTAAAATTGCATGTATTCTTTTTTCTCCACGTTGCTGAAGAAAAACAAAGCCACTGGCAATGACCATGAGGACCACAGAAGATTCATGGTGTTTCATCGTTTTTATCAGACATGGTAGCTCTCTAATTCCCAGCTGTTCTTCCAGCCTGTCTTCTGCCTACCAAATCCTGATAAATCCGTCTGAAACCTCATGCATTTCCTCAAAACCAAAACCTGAAAATTCGAAGAAAGGATAAATGTTTATCACTAGAACATTCCATACATCTTTTTCTATCCTCTTATCATGGCTTTAGTTGGCATAAATGTGAAGGACAATCTGAGTAAGAGTGTGTGATGTGCCATGGGCAGTACCTACTGGAGGCACTCCCTCAGGAAGGCGGCATCCTTCACCAGTGCCAGCCATCACCTCACAACTACCATCGAGCAGGAGGTACAGAAGCCTTATGTCCCACACCACCATAGAGTCACATGGTACCACAGCACAGAAACAAACACGTCAGCCTATCTAGTCCATGTCAACCTGATCTTCTGCTTAGTCCCATCTACCTGTACCTGGGCTCTATCCCTCCATACACCTTCCATCCGAATGCCTATACAAACTTCCCTGAAATGTTACAATTGAATCCACATCCAACAGCTCTGCCAGGTTCCCCTCAACCATTTGGCTCTTGGGCACTAAAAGGAGTAGGAAAGCTCAAGGAGACCAGAGATGAGGGCATGGGTCAGGAAGGATTTTCATTTCAAGTGTGCCAGCCCAATGGACTGGAAAATAAAATGAAGAGGCCCCACGTAGGAAAGAATGATGACTTACACATACCAAACAAAGCAGGCAGCTGCTTTGGTTACCTGAACAATAGAATCTTCCCATTCCTAATGATGAATTTAAAATGGCCTTAATGCACCAGGGGAGGAGGTTCTGGTCAATAATTCCCTGCTGTAGACTGTTGCTGCTGTACACTACACCCACCAGATACTAATCTCCTGTCTGGAATGAGATTGTCAGAATGCAGTTGGTGATCTGTCGCTCAATATCAGCAGAGCAAAGGAGCTGATCATTCACATCAGGAAATGGAGGGGAGCAAACGTCTGTGTCTGCATCAATAGTGTTGACGTTGAGAGGGTTAAGAGCTTCAAGTTGCTCCTAGTAAACATCATCAAAAGCCTGTCCTGGTCCTACCAAGTAGATTCCATGGCCAAGAAAGCTCACCAAGGTTTCTCTGGAGACCAAAGAAATTCAGCACGTCCCCAGTCATTCTTATCTTTATTGATGCCCCATGGACAGCATTCTGTCTGGATGAATAATGGCTTAGTACAGCAAATCAAAATTCGAAGTAAATTTATTTGTTATCAACGTATGACACTGAGATTCATTTTGTTGTGGGCATTCACATTAAATACAAGAAACACAATAGAATCAATGAAAGACCGCACACAACAGGATTGGTAAGGAACCATTGTACAAAAGACAACAAATTGTGCAAATACAAAATGAAAGAAAAGAGAAATAATAATAATAAATAAATAGGCAATAAATATTGACAACGTGAGATAGTCCTTGAAGAGGTTCCTCTACCTTCGTCCTGATGGCAGCAGTGAGAAGAAAGCACGACCTGGATGGTGGGGGACCCAGATGATGGATGCTGCTTTCCTGCAACAACGCTCTGTGTAGATGTGCTCAATGGTGGGGAGGGCTTTAATCGTAATGGACTGGGCTATTTCCACTACTTTTTTGTAGGCTTTTCCTTTTAAGGATATTGGTATTTCTGTACCAGGCCATGTTGCAATCAGTCAATGTACTCTCCACCACACGTCTATAATCCAAGGTCCTATTCAACCCCATATATTTGCCCTCTCACCATATCCTTTGATGCCCTGATCAATCAGGAATCTAACTACTTCCACCTTAAATATACCCATGGACTTGGCCTCCACCACAGTCTGTGGCAGAGCATTCCACACATTTACTCTTTGGCTAAAGAAAATTCCCCCTTACTTCTGTTCCAAAAAGGTCGCCCCTCAATTTTGAGGCTGTGCCCTCTACTATTGGATACCACCTCCCCCCCCAGGAAATATTCTCCCCACATCCACCCTATCTAGTCCTTTCAACATTCGGTAGGTTTCAATGAGATCCCCCCGCATTCTTCTAAATTTCAGTGGGTACAGGCCCAAAGCTGCCAAATGCTCTCATATGTTAACCCCTTCGTTCCCAGAATCATCCTCATGAACCTCCTATGGACTGTCTCCAATGACAACACATTCTTTCTGAGATATGGGGCATAAAACTGTTGACAATTCTCCAAGTGCGGCCTGACTAGTGTCTTATAAAGGCTCAACATTATCCCTTTGTTTTTATATTCTATTCCCCTTTGAAATAAATGCTAACACTGCATTTGCCTTTTTTACCACAGACTCAACCTGTGCATCTTCTGGGAGTCTTGCACGAGAATTCCTAATTCCCTCTGCACCTTTGATGTTTGAATGTTCTCCCCAATTAGATAATAGTCTGCAATTTTGTTCCTTTTATCAAAATGCATTATCATAATTTTCCCAACAATGTATCCTATTTGCCACTTTTTTGTCCATTCTTCCAATTTGTCCAAGTCCTGCTGCAATCACATTGCTTCCTCAGCAGTACCTACCCCTCCACCTATCTTTGTATCATCTGCAAATTTTGCCACAAAACCATCAATTCCATTATCCAAATCATTGACAAACAATGTAAAAAGCAGCAGCCCCAATACTGACCCCCTGAGGAACACCACTAGTCACTGGCAGCCAACCAGAAAAGGCCCCTTTTATTCCCACTTGCTGCCTCCTGCCTGTCAGCCATTCCTCTATCCATGTCAGTATCTTTCCTGTAACGCCATGGGATTTTATCTTGTTAAGCAGCCTCATGTGAGGCACCTTATCAAATGGCTTCTGAAAATCCAAGTAAATGACAATCACCGTCTCTCCTTTGTCCATCCTGCTTGTTACTTCCTCAAAGAATTCTAACAGATTAGTCAGGCAAGATTTCCCTTCTCACAAACCATGCTGACTTTGACTTATTTTATCATTAGTCTCCAAGTGCCTCGACCTCAACCTTAATAACAGACTCCAACACTTTCCCATCACTGTAGTTAGGTTAACTGGCCTATAATTTCCTCTCTTTTGTCTTCCTCCCTTTTTTAGAGTGGAGAGACATTTGGAATTTTCCAGTCCTCTGGGACCATACCAGAATCAAATGATTCTTAAAAGATCATGACCAATCTCTTCAGCAACCTCTCCCAGGACTCTGGGATGTAGTCCATCTGGATCAGGTGACTTAACCACCTTAAGACCTTTGAGTGTGTCTAGCACTTTTTCCTTTGTAATAACAATGGCACTCACTCCTGCTCCATGACACTCACAGACCTCTGGCACACTGCTGGTATCTTCCACAGTGAAGACTGATGCAAAGTACCCATTAAGTTCATCTGTCATTTCTTCATCCCCCATTACTACCTCACTAGCATCACTTTCTGGTGATCCAATATCAACTCTCACCTCCTTTTTACTTTTCATATAACTGAAAAACATTTGGTATCCTGCTTTAGATTATTGGCTAGTCTGCCTTCGTATTTCATCTTTCCTTTCTTATAGCTTTTTTAGTTGCCTTTTGTTAGATTTTCAAAACTTCCTGATCATCCAACTTCCCAGTCACTTTTGCTACCTTATACGTCCTTTCCTTGGCTTTTATGCAGTCCTTAACTTCCCTTGTCAGCTATTGTTGCCTACCCCTGCCATCTGAGAACTTGTTCCTCTGTGAGATATATCTATCCTGTGCCTTGTGAACTATTCTCAGAAACTTCAGCCAGCTGTGCTCTGCCATCAACCCCGCCAGTATCCTCCTCCAATCCACTTCTGCAAGCTCCCTTCTCATGCCCTTGTATTCAATTGCGATAGTGATACGCATGACTTATGCTTCTCCCTCTCAAGCTGCAATGGTGTCATCAGCAAACTTAAATCTGACACTGGAGTAACTTTAAATTCCTTGGCAGTACTATATCAGAGGATCCATCCTGGGAATGTGTGTATGTGCCATTACAAAGAAAGCTTGACAGTGCTTCTACTTATTAAAAGTTCGTTTAGTTTCAACATGACACCCAAAACTTCTATAGATGCACCATGGAGAGTATCCTGACTGGCGGCATTATGGCTTGTTATGGAAACACCAATGGACTTGTACAGAAAAGCCTACAAGAACGGGTGAATACAACCCAGTCCATCACAAGCGAAGCCCTCCAGATTATTGAGCAGATTTACAAGGAGTGCTGTCACAAGGAAGCAGCATCAATCATAAGGACATATCATTCAGAACATGCTCTCTTCTCACTAGTACCAGTGGGCAGGAGGGACAGGACCTCAGGGCCCACACCACCAGGTTCAGGAACAGTTATTACCCCTCAACCATCAGGCTCCTGAACCAGTATGGATAATTTCAATAACCACAACACAACCAATTCTACAACCTTTCAAGGACTCACTTTCAAAGACTCTACAACTTATGTTCTCAGTTTTATTTATTTACTATTTATAAATTTATTATTTGCACTTTTGTCTTTTTTTGTACATTGGATGTTTGTCAGTCTTTGTTCTGTATAGTTTTCCATTGTGTTTCTTCATTTTCCTGTAAGTGCCTGTTAGAAAATGAATCTCGTGGTTGTATTATACACACTTTGATAATAAATTTACTTGAACTTGTGATGATAATAAGCACATACGGTTACAATTCTAACTCCACCATGGACGTCCGGTCCCAAGTCCAGCTGTGAAAGAAGGAGTTAGACCCAGTGCCACAGAAACACCAACAGAAGCTCCAAAGACCCCAACCTAGAGATCAACCAAGGATCTTCAATGAGTTACACCATTAACGACTGAAACACTGGCCCAGTCGATGCCCCAGCAGGTGTGACAGGCTTAAGAGGAAGAAGGATTACAACTGTAATTCGTAGATCTGGAATATAAAAGACGGATGGTTCATACTAGATGAAAAGGCCAGTGGTTCTGTAACAGCTCATGATAAGAAGGTGCAGAATCTCATATGTTGCTTATTTCTCAAATAGCCAACCTTAACATTGAGTTAACGATCCAGTTACAGCTGAAGATACATGATATTCTATCCTTTTTGCTATGGTTTGTCGAACTTAAATTCAATATCCGGTGTTGAAGAACGGTTCTGATCAAGTGGAAACCACGACAACTGCATAATTAGATCTGAACATCTCCCAGCTCTCACAGAAAGCTCTAGAGAGGTGCAGAGAGAGCATGTTGTATGGAAGACAGGTGAGGCAAGCTAGGGCTTTAGTCTCCGGAGCGAGGGAGGGTGAGTCACTTCGACTGAGGTGTTGTTGTTGAGTTCTGTCAAGCTGTCATTGATTCATGGCGACCCTATGGATAGTGTAGTTTTCTGTAGGGATTTCGGGGCAAGATAAGTAAGTTGATTGCCAGGCCTCGCTTCCCTGCATATCAGCTGCCACCCAGTTTGGGACCCGGCTGGATTCAAACGCAGGGCCAGTACACTACTGGCCAGCGACAGAGGTGTACAGGAGGCACAGACAGAGTGGACAACAAGCAATTCTTTTGGAAATGTCTATTGCCAGGGCGCACAATTTTAAGGTGATTGGAGGAAAGTGTTGCGGGGGGCTGGGGAGAGATGTCAGAAGTAAGTTTTGATATACTGAGAGTGGTAGGTGTGTGGAACGTGCTACCAGGTGTGGTGGTAGAGGGAGATACATAAGGGACATTTAAGAGATTCTTGAACAGGAACATGGATGATTGAACAATGGAGGGCTATGTGGAAGGGAGGGGTAGATTGAGTTTAGAGTAGGTTAAAGATTGGCAAGACATCATGGGCTTGGAAGACTGCACAGTGCTGAACCATTTTATGTTGAATGCTGCACGTATGCTCTATGACACTCAAAAGACCATGAGATATAGGAGCAGAATTAGGCCATTTGGCCTGCTTAGTCTGCTCTATTTCATCATGGCTGATCCAAATTTTCCTCTCAGCCCCAATCTCCTGCTGTCTCCTGTATCCCTTCATGCCCTGACCAAACAAGAATCTATCAAACTCTGTTTTTAAATACACATAAAGACTTGGCCTCCACAGCTGCCTGTGGTGAAGAATTCCACAGATCACCACTCACCGCGAAAGAAATTGCTCCTCATCTCTGTTATTTCTTCAGCAGATTGAATGGGGCACAACTGCACAAGCATGTGGAGGTTGGCCAGTGAAAACAGCGGGAACAGTCTAAAAAGAAGACAGCTTTACAGACAAGGCATCAGAGTAGAGGGAGACAAGAGTAGGAAGGCTTTGGATCAACGAGGCTCCAGTGATAACAGGTCGAGGCGAGGTAAGTTATCAGTTTAGAATACAGACAGGAAGTATGTGTGTGAGACCGGTTTTCTGTGATTGGTGCCAGATGTGGGAGGTCCTGGAGACTCCCAGTCTCCTGGACGACCACATCTGCACCAGGTGTGTCGAGCTGCAGCTCCTTAGGGACCGCATCAGGGAACTGGAGATGCAGCTTAATGACCTTCCTCTGGTCAAGGAGAGTGAGGAGGTGATAGAAAGGAGTTATAGGCAGGTAGTCATACCTGGGCCTCGGGAGACAGATGTGGGAGCAGGAAGGGCAAGAGTCAGATGCTAGAGAGTACCCCTGTGGCTGTCCCCCTTAACAATAAGTACTCCTGTTTGAGTACTGTTGGGGGAGACGGCTAACCTGGGGGAAGCAACGGTGGCCACACCTCTGGCACAGAGTCTACACCTGTGGCTCAGAAGGGTAGGGAAAGGAAGAGGATGGCAGCAGTGATAGGGAACTCTATAGTTAGGGGGTCAGACAGGCAATTCTGTGGACACAGGAAAGAAACGCGGATGGTAGTTTGTCTCCCAGATGTCAGGGTCCGGGATGTTTCTGATCGTGTCCACGATATCTTGAAGTAGGAAGGAGAACAGCCAGAGGTCGTGGTATATATTGGTACCAATGACATAGGTAGGAAAAGGGAGGTCCTGAAAAAAGACTACAGGGAGTTGGGAAGGAAGTTGAGAAGCAGGACCTCAAAGGTAGTAATCTCAGGATTACTGCCTGTGCCACATGACAGTGAGTACAGGAATAGATTGAGGTGGAGGATAAATGCGTGGCTGAGGGATTGGAGCAGGGGGCAGGGATTCAGATTTCTGGATCATTGGGACATCTTTTGGGGTAGGTGTGACCCGTACAAAAAGGACGGGTTGCACTTGAATCACAGGGGGACCAATATCCTGGCGGGGAGGTTTGCTAAGGGTATTGGGGAGAGTTTAAACTAGGATTGCTGGGGGGTGAGAACTGAACTGAAGAGACTGGGGAAGAGGAGGTTGGCTCACAAATAGAGAAAGCTTGTAGACAGTACGAGAGGGAGGATAGGCAGGTGATAGAGAAGGGACGTGCTCAGACCAATGGTTTGAGATGTGTCTATTTTAATGCGAGGAGTATTATGAATTTAGCCGATGAGCTTAGAGCGTGGATCAGCACTTGAATCTATGATGATGTGGCCATTACAGAGACTTGGATGGCTCAGGGGCAGGAATGGCTACTTCAAGTGCCAGGCTTTAGATGTTTCAGAAAGGACAGGGAGGGAGGCAAAAGAGGTGGGAGTGTGGCACTGTTGATCAGGGATAGTGTTATGACTGCAGAAAAGGAGAAAGACATGGAGGGATTGTCTACTGAGTCTCTGTGGGTGGAAGTTAGAAACAGGAAGGGGTCAATAACTTTACTGGGTGTTGTTTATAGACCGCCCAATAGTAACAGAGACATTGAGGAGAAGATAGGGAGACAGATTCTGGAAAGGAGTAATAATAACAGGGTTGTTGTGGTGAGAGATTTTAATTTCCCAAATATTGATTGGCATCTCCCTAGAGTGAGGGATTTAGATGGGGTGGAGTTTGTTAGGTATGTTCAAGAAGGTTTCCTGACAGAATATGCAGATAAGCCTACAAGAGGAGAAGCTGTACTTGATCTGTTATTGGGAAATGAACCTGGTCAGCAGTCAAGTCTCTCAGTGAGAGAGCATTTTGGAGATAGTGATCATAATTCTATCTCCTTTACAATAGCATTGGAGAGGGAGAGGAATAGACAAGTTAGGGAAATGTTTAATTGGAGTAAGGGGAAATATGAGGCTATCAAGCAGGAACTTGGAAGCATAAATTGGAAACAGACGGAAGAAATGTGGCACGTTCAGGGGATATTTGCGTGGGGTTCTGGGTAGATACATTCCAATGGGACAAGGAAAGGACGGTAGAGTACAGGAACCGTGGTGTACAAAGACTGTTGTAAATCTAGTCAAGAAGAAAAGAAGAGCTTATGAAAGGTTCAAAAAACTAGGTAATCATAGAGACTAGAAGATTATAAGGCAAGCAGGAAGGAGCTGAAGAATGAAATCAGGAGAGCCAGAAGAGGCCATGAGAAGGCCTTGGTGGACAGGATTAAGGAAAACCGCAAGGCATTCTACAAGTATGTGAAGCGCAAGAGGATAAGACGTGAGAGAAGAGGAAAAGATGTGAGGGAATAGGACCAAACAAGTGTGAAGTGTGTATGGAACCAGAGGAGATAGCAGAGGTACTTAATGAATACTTTACTTCAGTATTCACTATGGAAAAGGATCTTGGCGATTGTAGGGATGACTTGCAGCAGACTGAAAAGCTTGAGCATGTAGATATTAAGGAAGAGGAAGTGCTGGAGCTTTTGGAAAGCATCAAGTTGGAGAAGTCACCGGGACCAGATGGGATGTACCTCAGGCTACTGTGGGAGGCGAGGGAAGAGATTGCTGAGCCTCTGGCGATGATCTTTGCATCATCAGTGAGGACAGGAGAGGTTCCGGAGGATTGGAGGGTTGCAGATGTTGTTCCCTTATTCAAGAAAGGGAGTAGAGATAACCCAAGAAATTATAGACCAGATTTATGAACATTTAGAGAGGCATAATATGATTAGGAATAGTCAGCATGGCTTTGTCAAAGGCAGATCGTGCCTTACGAGCCTGATTGATTTTTTTTGAGGATGTGACGAAACACATTGATGAAGGTAGAGCAGTAGATGTAGTCTATATGGATTTCAGCAAGGCATTTGATAAGGTACCCCATGCAAGGCTTATTGAGAACGTAAGGAGCCATGGGATCCAAGGGGACATTGCTTTGTGGATCTAGAACTGGTTTGCCCACAGAAGGCTAAGAGTAGTCGTAGATGGGTCATATTCTGCATGGAGGTTGATCACCAGTGGTCTGCCTCAGGGATCTGTTCTGGAATCCCTACTCTTCGTGATATATATAAATGACCTGGATGAGGAAGTGGAGGGATGGGTTAGTAAATTTGCTGATGACACAAAGGTTGGGGGTGTTGTGGATAGTGTGGAGGACTGTCAGAGGTTACAGCGGGACATTGATAGGATGCAAAACTGGGCTGAGAAGTGGCAGATGGAGTTCAACCCAGATAAATGTGAGGTGGTTCATTTTGGTAGGTCAAATATGATGGCAGAATATAGCATTAATGGCAAGACTCTTAGCAGTGTGGAGGATCAGAGGGATCTTGTGGTCCGAGTTCATAGGACACTCAAAGCTGCTACGCAGGTTGACTCTGTGGTTAAGAAGGCATACGGTGCATTGGCCTTCATCAACCGTGGGATTGAGTTTAAGAGCCGAGAGATAATGTTGCAGCTATATAGGACCCTGGTCACAGATGGAGTATGGAAAAAATACAATAGGTTTGGAATAATTTCAAAAGAAGGATTAAATTGATATTATACTGAAGTTGGGAGAAACAGACAAGTTGTAAATTTGGAAGGGGAGACTGCTTTTGACTCAGAAAATGTTGTGGTCCTAATGATACTGAATGATTGGCAGAACCTTCCAAAGAGCTTAGTGTTGAATAGCTTAAATCCTTGCATCATTTAAACAGTGTTAAGATTTCTGGAGATACAGCACAGTGAAAGGACCTTGCAGCTCAGTGCCCGTGATGCGCAATTACACGCATATGTCCAATTCACATCTCTGGAGTGAGGAAGAAACCGAGGCACCCAGAGGAAACTGACGTGGTTACGGACAAACTCCTTGGAGACATCGGTGGGAATTGAACCCGTGTCGCTGGCATTAGCCAACCGCTGTGCTATCGTGCCACCCCTCAATGTCTGCTCCGTGGCCCTGTGGGCAGAATATCAGAGTTGGGAGGTGTGTCCATTATTGGGGTGGGAGCTGGACATTGCTCGAAATTCAGTGGAACGAGCTGTAATATGTGATGAGTGTTGAGGAACGGGCCTTTATCACGAGATATTACCAAAAGACACAGGAGTAGAATTAGATTATTCAGCCTATCGAGTCTACTGCACTATTCCATCACAGCTGCTTTACCATCCCTCACAACCACATCTCCTACCTTTCTCCTGCTGCTGTGGGAGGGCAGCCTAAAATGACAGAGCCTCAGACTCCCTCAGGGCTTGGAGAGCATCTACCCTGCCTCTCAGTGACTTTGATAACAGGTGGAAGTTGTGATTTCCTCGGAAACACACTGAAATGCTTACACTAGTTCGCAAGGAGGAGGAAATTCTCTCATGCCAAGATCCTGGCCCAAATAGAAACCTGGATCATCGTGCGACTCAGACTACCATCCCTGCTGCCCTGCCCCTTGTGCAGCATCCCCTGAAGGTTCATTTGGTAGAAGGAATAAAGGCATAGACTACTTTCTGAACAGAGAGGAATTTCAAAATTTCAAGGTGCAAAGAGACTTGGGAGTCCACGTGGAGGATTCCCTAAAGTCTAACTTCAAGGTTGAGTAAGTGGTGAGGAAGGCAAATGCAATGTTAGCATTCATTTGAGAGGACGAGAGTGCAAGAGCAAGGGTGTAATGCTGAGGCTTTATAAGGCACTGGTCAGACTGTACTTGGAGTACTGTGAACTGCTTTGGGCCCCTTATCTGAGAAAGGATGTACTGGCATTGGAGAGGGTCCAGAGGAGGTTCACAAGAACGATCCGGAAAATGAAAGGGTTAAATTATGAGGAGCATTTGATAGCTCTGGGCTTGACTTCTTGGAGTTTAGAAAAATGAGGGGGTTGTTTCCCATTGAAACCTATTGAATATTGAAAGGTCTATAGAGTGGATATATGTTTCCTGTGGTGGGGGAGTTTGGAACCGGAGGGCACAGTCTCAGAATAGAGGGGCATTCCATTTAAAACAGACACGAGGAGGAACTTCTTTAGCCAGAGGGCGATGAATTGTGGAATTCATTGTCACAATAGCTGTGGAGGCCAGGTCTCTGGGTATATGTAAAGTGGAGGTTGTTAGGTTCTTGATAGCAATGGTGTGAAACGTTACATTGAGTAGGTAGTGGAATGGGGTTGAGGGGGATAATAAGTCAGCTGGAATGGAATGGGGTTCAGAGGGATAATAAGTCAGCTGGAATGGAATGGGGTTCAGAGGGATAATAAGTCAGCTGGAATGGAATGGGGTTGAGAGGGATAATAAGTCAGCTACAATGGAATGGGGTTGAGAGGGATAATAAGTCAGCTACAATGGAATGGGGTTGAGGGGGATAATAAGTCAGCTACAATGGAACGGCAGGGTGGAGCAGACTCAATGGGCCAACTGAGCTAAATCCACTCCTATGTCTCATGACCTTATGGTCTCTACTGCCAACTTCATGGCCAGTTCATACCACTGAGTTATACTTGGAACTTTGATGTAAAGACAAGTGTGTGCATCTAACAATGTAAAATACATCATATGCATCAAATAAGAATTCCCCAGAACAGTGGTTCCCAACCTTTTTTATATCATGGACCCTTACCATTAACCAAGGGGTCCGTAGAGGCCAGGTTGGGAACAGTGAGGGGTGTGCTGATAAGCGAGGGTATACTGATAACAAGAAGGCAGATATGTTGGGTTTCTTATAGAACATTAAGAACAAGCATAAACCTTGAAGGGCCGAAGAGCCTGAACTGGGTTGTACTGTCCTATGTTTGATGTTCTATGATAAATCCCCAGGGCCAGATGAAATCTATCCCAAGTTACTGAGAGATGAAAGGGAGGAGACTGTTGTGCCCATGACAGATTTTTGTGCTCTCCTTGGCTAGAAGTGAGGACCCAGACGACTAAAAATTGGCCATTATTATTTGCCCATTTAAGCAATTGGGATAATCCAGTAAATTATTGTGTGGTGAGTTTCACATCACTGGAATGGAAGTTACTGGAGGAAATTCTTACAGATAAGATTTACTCTCATTTGGGAAAGCATGGATTTGATTGGGATAGTATCATGGCTTTATGTGGGGGAGGTCAGATCTTATGAATGAGTTTTTTGTGGAGGTGATAATGCTGATTGATGCACATTGATTGTTAGTCCTTGTGTGTAGTTTTTCATTGTTTCTATTGTATATCAGCAAGGAAAATGAATCTCAGTATTGTATATGGTGACATACATACTTTGATAATAAGTTTACTTTGAATTTTGATGAGGATAAATGCAATTGTAGATATACACATGGAAACTGATATAGATACAATTTTGTATACACAAATGTGCATACAGAGTAATGTGAACAGAACTTGCACAATTAACCGAAGTAGGCATTATATATGCTCGTGTGTGTGTGTGTGTGTGTGTGTTCAGTACTGTGCAAAAGTCTTAGGCTCCCTAGATTTTTTTTAACGGTTTCACATGGTATGGACTCCTCAGAGCCCTGATCCTAACATTATCGATTGCCTGAAGAGAGAGAAGCAAATGAGACAGCTAAAGTCTACAGAAGAACTATGGCAAGTTCTCCAAGATGCTTGGAACAATCTACCAGCTGATTTTCTTATAAAAGCACACGACAGTGTACCTAAGAGAATTGATGCAGTTGTAAAGGCAAAGGATGGTCACACCAAATATTGATTTGATTTATTTTTTTACTGTTTACTGCTCTTTATAGTAATTTTTTGATATTTAGAAACTTCATTTCATTATTTTTGAAAGCACCTTTGCTTTACAGATTTTTTTTTACAAGTGTCTAAGGCTTTTGCACTACTGTATGTTCCTGTGTGTGTGTGTGGGGGGGGGGGGAGATGGAGGGAGATAAAGTCTGCAGCAATAAACTGTTTCTCATTTCACCTCAAAAGACAAAACATAGCAAAACAGGTCTAGAATTTCATGTATTTTCCTTCAAGCCAACACAAACACATTCAATCACTCCAACCCAGTATCTCTCCCCTTGAACATTATATATCTGTGTGTATACCTCTTCTCTGTGCTGGAGAAATGGACAAAGAGAAATCATTGTCAAATAAACTGTCAAAATACATTCAATATGCCATTATCATTGTATAGTTACATTCGGGTAGACAAAGTACAAGTTTAACACTGTACATTATATTCTCATAATCAACTTTATCACACCATTATAAAGTATCATGATCATAAGTATTGCAACATCTTAAGGATTAGGATACTGTTACACTGTTACCGTCATTAGATACTATTTTTGCATTCTGAATGTAGTATCATTCTACCACCTTGGTCCCTGTACAATATATCCAGGAGTTATCTTTGCCCAGTTACTTTTCATATCTGCACTGTTGTAGAAGAAATTAGGAAGTTGAGAAACAGGGAGTAACTCAGAATTTTCCTCATTTCATTTTGGTTAAGTCAGTGTTTATTGGTTGGTTGAGTGATCCTTATCACTGGCATTTTTCATCACCCTGCCAAGCTGAAGCAAATTAGCCATCTGCTTCGGTGGGCCAATAAACCTTCAAATTCATACCACAATTGCATTAAGAACAAAAGATTAAGATAGTAATAAAAATATCTGATCTGATTTCATTTGGCTTTATTCTAAATATAATGTCATCAGACATCAAGAGCATTTCCTTCCATTTACACCCAAAAATATATTAGTAACCTCACTCGGTAGACCAGTGGAAACCAAGAGTGGCCTTTATTTCAATCTCAAGTGATAGAATTGTCGCAGCAAAGAAGGAAATTGTTTATTTCCTGCCAGCTCTTTGTACGGTCGGTGATCTCAGGGCTATTTCCTCACTCTCTCCACACAGACTGGTATTGGTCTGTTTTTCATGCTCACGGGCACTGATAGATGTGAACCACTGATCCCTACACTCTGCCACTGCCCTCCTTGTTGTTAATCTGTTCCCCCTGCTTGTTGAACCAGTCACTCATGGAAACAGCTTCTCTTGATTTACCCCTTGTAAGCATGTCAAAATCCTGCTTAATTTTGTCAGCTTTCCTCCTAATCTTTCTCCAAGCAGAAGTTATTACCAATGGCAAATAAGAGCCCATACTAAACACAGCATCAATGTGCCTATCTATGAGCCTCTTAGACATCCCTAATGTATCTTCCTCTACCACTATCCCTGGCAGGATATTCCACACACTTACCGCTCTGTAAAAAAACCTACCGCTGACATCCCCCTCCCCAAACTTTCCTCTGAAAGAATGCGTAAGTTTCGTTCACTCACTAACAATACTTTGCCATGAGGGAATCTGTTTGCCTTGGTGGAGAACACTAAGTAACTGGCTGAAGCAACCCAGAGTAACCATTGCGAGCACCTTGAATTCAGTGAATGCAGCTCACTTACTTGCTGGTCAGATGTACCTTTGGTGTAATTCCAAACTCGCCGAAGAGAGTGACGAATACATTGGCATCGGTTCCGGCTCCCCGGACATCTCCTGTCACAGTAACCACTTCGTAAACTGCAGAGGGAAGGACAACACCAAGAGCTAAGAAAGCATCAGGAAAACATTGCTCTCCAACAGTGTTACAGGTAGACGGGCTTATAAAGAAAGCTTTTGGCACAGTAACCTTCACAACTCAGTGTGTTGAGCACAGGAGTTGGGATGTTATGTTGAAGTTGTATAGGACATTGGTGAGGCCAAATTTGGAGGATTGTGTGCAGTTCTGATCACCTACCGACAGGAAAGGTATCAATAAGATGTGAAAAAGTGCAGGGAAAACTTACAAGGATGTTGATGAGACTTGAGGACCAGAGTTATAGGGAAAGTTTGAATAGGTTCAGGCTTTATTCTCTGGAGCGCAGAAGAATGACAGGAGATTTGATAGAGGTACACAAGTTATGAAGGGTGTAGATAGGGTAGGATGAACACTCAGTGTGCAAAGGACAAAAAAACTGTGCAAGTACAAAAAGAGAAACTAATAATAATAAATAAATAAGCAATAACTATCGAGAATATGAGTTGCTGAGTCCTTGAAAACGAGTCCGTGGGTTGTGGAACAAGTTTAGTTTTGGGGTGAATGGATTTATCCTCGCCGGTTCAGAAGCCGAATAATTGAGGGGCAATAACTGTCCTGAACCTGGTGGTGTGAGTCCTGGGGCTCCTGTACCTCCTTCCTGATGGCAGACGTAACATAAAGATTTTTACTCCTCATGCATGTAAAGGATGTAAGAAATAAAGTCAATTCAATTCAAAAAAATTTATTTTTATTGAAGGAATGACACATTACAGAATATATAATGGATTACATTTTCCTCCATTTTGCTTTTATATCGTACCCCCAAACAAACCTCCCCCCACCCACCCTCCCCAAACATATCATGGCAGCTAATATATTTCCAACACAACAATTCACAAATATAAGTACGGACATTTCACAGCCATAACCCCACACTACTTCAAGACGACGGCTCACACACATCTGCAACATGTCAGATGATCCAAAATACACTCATATTTACAATTCATCAACCACCCTGTGAGGTAAATTATAAGCATGTTAAATGGGAGGTAACTTCCCAGGTGCAATCAAATGCCTTCAACTGGTAGATAATTCCTTAAGACTCCCAGAATATGATAAGAAAGGTTCCCATTTCGAAAAGAACTTTTTCACAGACCCCTCAAAGTGAATTTAATCTTTTCTAATTTCAGAAAAAAACATTACATCTTCTAACCAAGCAGCAGCAGTTGGGGGAGTGGCAGATTTCCAAACCAGCAAAATTCTCCTACGGACCAATAGCAATGTAAATGCAATGATATCCGACTGGCTTGCATTTAAACCCAAGTCATCATCTGCCACACCAAATACAGCTATAAGCGGGCAAGGTCTCAGGGTCACCCCCAAAACCTCACTGATAATTTTAAAAACCAGTGCCCAATAGTCATCAAGCCCAGGGCAAGACCAAAATGCATGTACTAAACCAGTCGGAGAGAAGGAACACCTGTCACAGCCAGCATCTGTCCCAGGGTATATGTCTGCAAGTCTGGCTTTACTTAAATGTACCCTGTGTAAAACTTTAAATTGTATGAGCCCCAGTCTAGCACATGATGATGAGAAATGAACCCTATTCAATACTTTTGCCCAATATTCCTCAGCCAGATCCATACCGAGGTCATCTTCCCACCTACTCTTAGTTTTGTTTAGATCTTGAACTCCCAAAGTCATCAGCTGAGAGTATAGTTCAGAAATCAGCCCCTTATTGTTAAAGCTAAGAGTGAATTTTCCCATAACATAGCAGGTGGTAGATCAGGAAAAGAGGGAAATTTTTCCTTGACAAAGTGGCGTCAATTCAATTCAGTGAGACAAGAGCATATCCTGGGTAGTGGGGGCCTTAATGATGGGTGCTGCTTTCCCATGACAGTGCTCCATGTAGATGTGCTCAGTGGTGGGGAGAGCTTTACCCTTGATGGACTGGGCTGTATCTAATACTTTTTGCCGGATTTTCCATTCAAGGGCATCGGTGTTTCCATACCAGGCTGTGATGCAACCAGTCGGTGTACTCCCCACCTCACATCTACAGAAGTTTGTCAGAGTTTCAGATGTCATGCTGAATCTTCGTAAACTTCAAAGACAGTAGAACTGCCATGGCTTTTTTGGACCTCCGCCTTTCATATTGTTTGTAAATGACTTAGAGAACGGAATTACTACGTGGGAAAGTTTGCGGATGATATGAAGATAGGTGGAGGGGTAGGTGGTGCTGAGGAAGCAACGCGATTGCAGCAGGACTTAGACATATTGGAAGAATGGGCAAAAATGTCATGGAATACAGTGTTGGGAAATGTACGATAATGTATTTTAGTAAAAGGAACAACAGTGCAGACTATTATCTAAATGGGGAGAAGGTTCAAACATCAGAGGTGCAAAGGGAATTAGGAGTCCTCGTGCAAGGCTCCCAGAAGATTAATTTACAAGTCGAGTCTGTGGTAAAGAAGGCAAATGCAATGTTGGTATTTATTTCAAGAGGAATAGAATATAAAAGCAAGGAGATAATGCTGATGGTTTATAAGACACTAGTTAGGCCGCACTGAGTATTGTCAATGGTTTTGGTCCCTATATCTCAGAAAGGGTTTGTTGTCATTGGAGAAGGTCCAGTGGAAGTTCACGAGGATGATTCCAGGGAAGAAGGGGTTAACATATGAGGAGTGTTTGGCAGCTTTGGGCCTGTACCCACTGGAATTTAGAAGAATTCGTGGGGATCTCACTGAATCCTACCAAACATTGAAAGGATTAGATAGGGTGGATGTGGAGAGGATGTTTCCTGTGGTGGGAGTATCCAGAACTAGAGGGCACAGCCTCAAAATTGAGGGGTGACCCTTTAGAACAGAGGTAAGGAGGAATTTTTTTAGCCCGCGAGTAGTAAATCTGTGGAATGCTTTGCCACAGACTACAGTGGAGGCCAAGTCTGTGGGTATATTTAAGGCAGAAGTTGATCATTTCCTGACTGGCCAGGGCAGCAAAGCATATGGCGAGAAGGCAGGAGTATGGGGTTGAGTGGGATCCGAGTTCAGCCATGATAGAATGGCAGAGCAGAGTCAATGGGCTGAATGGCCTAGTTCTGCTCCTATGTCTTCTGGTCTTATTGCACTTACATGCTGGACCCAAGACATGTCCTTTGAAATGAATTTGCAGTTGCTGACCCTCTGTGTCTCTGATTCCCCGATGAGGGCCGGCACAGAGACCTTCTGTTTCCTTTCCCCTATTGTCAGTATTCAGCTCCTTGGTTAATCACTTTGAATACACTGCCATATTCTGAACACACTGGTGCAATTCTACACTGCCATCATCGAGAGCGTCCTTACATCAGCTGTCACGGTCTGGTTTGGTGTAACATCCTCTGACAGTGTACAATGTACAATCAGGTCAGCAGAAAAGGTCATTGCCTGCAGTCTCCCATCACTGCCGGACTTGCATGTGCCCAGGACAAAGCAGTGGGCAGGAAAAATCATTATGGACGCGACCCACCCTGCAAACTGCCTTTTTCAAAAGCCCCCTTCTGCAAAGCACTACAGGGCTATTAAAACAATAACTTCATACAGTCTTTAAAGTTTATTCCCCCAGCAGTTAATCTGATCAACCATTCCAGTTAGGCACCCCAACCCCCTCTACCCACTACCTCAGTCACTACACTGTAAACACTTTAAACCACTCTTTATACATGCTGGTATTTAAGTATACCTCATGCTTTTTCCGCTGAGGTTGAGTGAGACTAAACTCGAGGTCACAGATTAAAGGTGAAATGTTTCAGGGGAAATTGAAAGGGAACTTCCTCACGCAGAGTGTGGTATGAATGTGGAACAAGCTGCCAGTGGAGTGGTTGATACAGGTTCCATTGCAACATCTAAGAGAAATTCGAATAGCTACATGGATAGAACTATGGAAAGCTATGGTCTGGGTGCAGGTCAACAAGACTAGGCAGATTGATAGTTTGGCATGGACTAGATGGGCCAAAGGGCCTGTTTCTGTATTACCATCTTCTATAATAGAGCAGCGGTCCCCAACCACTGGGCCGCAAAGCATGTGCTACCGGACTGTGAGGAAACGATATGAGTCAGCTGCACCTTTCCTCATTCCCTGTCACGCACTGTTGAACCTGAACATAGGGTTGCCAACTGTCCTGTATTTGCCGGGACATCCCGTATATTGGGCTAAATTGGTTTCTCCCACACAGGACCGCCTTTGTCCCATATTTCCCTTGCTAAGGTAGAGTGTTCCTATGAAGCCTTTCGTGCCGAAATGGCGTAAAGCGAAGAAGCAATTACCATTAATTTATATGGGAAAAATTTTTGAGCGTTCCCAGACCCAAAAAATAACCTACCAAATCATACCAAATAACACATAAAACTGAAAATAAATAACACTAACATATAGTAAAAGCAGGAATGTTATGATAAATGCACAGCATATATAAAGTAGAAATAATGTATGTACAGTATAGTCAGGAAGATGAAGGCAAAACCAATTTGTGGGGGAAAAAAATTTGGCACGTACACGCATACGCACACAGGTGCCCGCACAAGGCTTCATGGTCATGGTAGTCTTTCCTGGGGTAAAGTGTCCCGGGATTTGACTGCTACTTTTGTCCCTTATCTGGGAGTGAGAAAGTTGGCAACCCTAACTGTAAAAGACAGGTTGAGGTGAGTTTAACCCCACTTGAACACTGCCCCCCCGCCTCGGTCGGCCGGTCCGCAAGAATATTATCAATATTAAACTGGTCTGCGGTGCAAAAAAGGTTGGGGACCCCTGTAATAGAGCTTTGAACAGTAGCCAATCAGGACATTGGAAGTTTGGAGAGAGTGGGACTTCAATCAGGTCCACTGCCCAAGGATAAAGTGCAGGAATGCGTCATGGCTGCGTAATAGAGCTTTGACCAGCGGCCAATCGGTGTCTGGGATAGATTAGTAAGAGCAAATCAGAGGAAGCCAGGGGCAAGTGCAGAGTGGACAGAGTCAGAGTGGTGATCTTGAGGCTTTGGTTCTTTGAGGCTTCAGCAAGGAGAGGCTTCAGTCAGAGAAAGCAAAGCTCCAGTGTTTTGCTTCTATGCTTTATATCTGCTCAGCTAGGGACAGTAGGGATGCCAGGCTGGAGTGTAAGTGAAATGTGGGAAGGGAGATCTCCAGTGTCTCTGAAGACTACAACTGCAAGAAGTGCATCCAACTGCAGCTTCTAACATTCAGTGTTAAGGAGCTGGATCTGGAACTGGATGAACTCTGGATCGTTCAGGAGGCCGAGGGGGTGATAGATAGGACATATAGAGAGGTAGTTACACCCAAAGTGCAGGATACAGGAAAGTGGGCGACAGTCAGGAAGGGGAAAGGGGTTAAGAAGCCAGTGCAGAGTACCCATGGCCATCACCTCAACAACAGGTACATCACTTTGGATACTATTTTGGAGGATTACCTAAGAAAGGAAAATCACAGTGGTTGGGTCTCTGGCACTGAGGCTGAATCTGTGACTCAGAGAAGAAGGGAGGAGTAGAGACATGCTGTGGTGATAGGGGATTTGTTAGTCAGGAGCATGGACAGGGCGTTCTGTGGGCAAGAACAAGATCCCCGGATGGTCTGTTGCCTCCCGAGTGCCAGAGTCCGGGATATCTGAGATCAAGTCCTCATCATTCTTCAGTGGGAAGGTGAACAGCCAGAGGTCATGGTCCATATAGGTACCAATGACATGGGTGGGATGAGTGACGAGATTCTGCATAAGAAGTTCAGGGAGTTAGGTGCTAAGTTAAAGGGAAAGACATCCAGGGTAGTGATCTCAGGATTGCTATGCACGCCACGAGCCAGTGAGTCCAGAACTAGGAAGATTATACAGTTTAATATGGGCTGAGGAGTTGGTGTAGGAGGGAGGGCATAAGATTTTTGGATCATTGGTCTCTCTTCCAGGGGAAGGTGGGACCTGTACAGAAGGGGCTGTTTGCACCTGAACCGGAGGGGGACTAATATTCTAGCAGGAAGGTTTGTTAATGCTGCATGGTGGGGTTTAAGCTAGAGTTGCAGGGGGATGGAACCAGAGTGTCAGAACAGTTAGTGGAGAGGTGGTGGAGGCAGATGTTGGCAAGACCTCAGACAAAGTTAGGAATCAAAAGGTTGAACATGGTGCAACTAGTGTTCTGAGCTGCGTATATTTCAATGCAAGAAGAAGCGTAGGAAAGGCTGATAATAGTGCTGAAAATGAGGGAGCTGATTTACAAACAAAAGCAATGTGTAGTGAGTAAGGACAGGCTGTTGAGGAGGGAAAAATTACAGTCAACAGGATGATTCATTGTAAAAGGCAGACAAAATTGAAAGTGTGAACAAAGAACTGAAGGTATTTTGTTTGAATGCACGCAGTACACAGAATAAGGTAGATGAACTTGCAGCACAGTTGCAGAATGGTAGGTATGATGTTGTAGGCATCACAGAATCATAGCTGAAAGATCATAGTTGGGAGTTTGACGTCCAGGGATACACAAAGTATCGAAAGGATAGGCAGGAAGGCAAGTGGGGTGGGTGTTGCTCTGCTGGTAAAAAATGAAATCAAAGCATTAGAAGCAGGGGCCATAGGGTCAGAAAGTTTTGAATCATTATGGCCAGAGCTAAGGAAATGCAAGGGTAAGAAGGGTGCTATATACAGACCCCTAAACGATAGTAGGGATGTGGCCCATAAGTTAAAATGGGAGATAGAAAATGCATGCCAAAAGGGCAATGTTACAATAGTCATGGGTGACTTCCATGATTGGGAAAATCAAGTTGGTGCTAGGTTACAGGAGAGGGAGTTCCTAGAGTGCCTACAAAATGGCTTTTTAATCTAGCTCATGGTTGAGCCAATTAAAGGGTCAGCTATTCTGGATTGGGTGTTGTGCAATGAATCGGAATTGATTAGAGAGTTTAAGGGGAAAGAACCCTTAGGGGTAATTGATCATAATATGTTAAATTCATCGTGAAATTTGAGGAGAAGCTAAAGTCAGATGTATCAGTATTACATTGGAGTAAAAGGAATTACAGAGGCACGAGAGAGGAGTCGGCCAGAATTGATTGGAAAAGAACCTGGCAGGGATGATGGCAGAGCAGCAATGGCTGGAATTTCTGAAAGCAATTCGGAAGGCACAGGATATATACATCCCAAAGAGGAAAAAGTATTCTAAAGGAAAGATAACACAACTGTGGTGAACAGGACAAGTCAAAGCCAACATAAAAGCCAAAGAGAGGGCATATAATAGAGCAAAAATCGGTAGGAAGTTAAAGGATTGGGAAGCTTTTAAAAACCAACAGAATACAACTAAAAAAGTCATTAAAAAGATAAAGATAGAATACATACGTAAGCTAGCCAATAATATTAAAGAAGATATGAAAAGTTTCTTAAGATATATAAAGTCTAAAAGAGAGGCAAGAGTGATTATCATAGAAACATAGAAAGCCTACAACATAATATAGGCCCTTCAGCCCACAATGTTGTTTTGAACATGTACTTACTTTAGAAATTACCAAGGGCTACCAATAGCCCTCTATTTTTCGAAGCTCCCTGTACCTATCCAGGAGTCTCTCAAAAGACCCTATTGTATCCGCCTCCACCACCGCCGCCGGCAGCCCATTCCACACACTCACCACTCTCTGCATAAAAAACTTACCCCCGACATCCTCTCTGTACCTACCTCCAAGCACCTTAAAACTGTGCCCTGTCCTGTTAGCCATTTCAGCCCTGGGAAAAGGCCTCTGACTATCCAAACGATAAATGCCTCTCATCATCTTATACACCTCTATCAGGCCACCTCTCATCCTCCGTTGCTCCAAGGAAAAAAGGCCGAGTTCACTCAACCTATTCTCATAAGGCATGCTCCCCAATCCAGGCAACATCCTTGTAAATCTTCTCTGCACCCTTTCTATGGCTTCCACATCCTTCCTGTAGTGAGGTGACCAGAACTGAGCACAGTACTCCAAGTGGGGTCTGACCAGGGTCCTATATAGCTGCAACATTACCTCTCGGCTCCTAAATTCAATCCTATGATTGATGAAGGCCAATGCACCGTATGCCTTCTTAACCACAGAGTCAACCTACGCACCAGCTTTGAATATCCGATGGATTCAGAGCCCAAGATTCCTCTGATCCTCCACACTGCCAAGAGTCTTACCATTAATACTATATTCTGCCACCATACTTACCTATCAAATGAACCACTTTACATTTATCTGGGTTAAACTCCATCTGTCACCTTTCAGCCCAGTTTTGCATCCTATCAATGTTCCGCTGTAACCTCTGACAGCCCTCCACACTATCCACAGCACCTCTGACCTTTGTGTCATCAGCAAACTTACTAACCCATCCCTCCACTTCCTCATCCAGGTCATTTATAAAAATCATGAAGAGTAAGGGTCCCAGAACAGATCCCTGAGGCACACACTGGTCACCGACCTCCATGCAGAATATGACTCGTCTACCACCACTCGTTGCCTTCTGTGGGCAAGCCAGTTCTGGATCCACAAAGCAATGTCCCCTTGGATCCCATGCCTCCTTACTTTCTCAATAAGCCTCGCATGGGGTACCTTATCAAATGCCTTGCTGAAATCCATCTGCACTGTTCACTTTACACTGCACGCTGTCGGAGCAGTGCTGCCAGGATAATCAAGGACACGACCTACCCAGCCAACACACTTTTTGTCCCACTTCCCTCCGGGAAAAGGCTCAGGAGCTCGAAGACTTGTACGGCCAGATTTGGGAACAGCTTCTTTCCAACTATGATAAGACTGCTGAACGTACTCTCCAAATATCCGGACCTGCCTCTCGGTTTTTTGCACTACCTTACTTTCCCTTTTCTATTTTCCATTTATGGTTTTCTGTCTCCCTATGAGAATGGGTATGGAATCCCCTGTCTCTCTGTGGGAAAAGGAAAGGATTCTCAGTCTCCCTGTGGAAATGGGATTGGATTCTCTGTCACTCTGGGGAATTGGGATTGGATTTTCTGTCTCTCTGTGGAAATGGGATGAGATTAGAACATAAAACATATAGATGGGCTGTAATGTGCTGTAGAACAATCTACAGCACAATACAGGCCCTCTGGCCCACAGTGTTGTGCCAACCATGTAACCCACTCTAGAGGCTGCCTAGAATTCCCCTACCGCATAAGCCTCTGTTTTTCTAAGCTCCCTATTCCTAAGAGTCTTTTAAAAGACCCTATTGTATCCGTCTCTACCACCTTCACTGACAGTGCAATCCACGCACTCACCAGCCTGCTTTTCCTAGTCTGCACGAGCCAAATCCTCCCTCATCCCATTGAAGTCTCTATTGTTTAGGCAATGCACGGTCATGTAGTTTGTTAAGCAGCCTCATGTGCGGCACCTTGTCAAAGGCCTTCTGAAAATCCAAATACACAACATCAACCGATTCTCTTTTGTCTATCTGCTATTTCTTCAAAGAATTCCAACAGATTTGTCAGACAATAGTTTCCCTTGAGGAAACCATGCTAACTACGGCCTATTTTATCATGTGCTTCCAAGTACCCCAAAGACTCATCCTTAATAATGGACTCCAACATCTTCCCAACCACTGAGGTCAGACTAACAGCCTATAGTTTCCTTTCTTCTGCCTCCTTCCCTTCTTGAACAGTGGAGTGACATTTGCAATTTTCCAGTCTTCCAGAACCATTCCAGAACCCAATAATGCTTGAAAGATCATTACTAATGCCTCCATGAATTCTTCAGCCACTTCTTCCAGAACTCTGGGGTGTACACCATCTACCTTCATATGATGACAGAATATAGTATTAATGGTAAGACTCTTGGCAGTGTGGAGGATCAGAGGGAGCTTAGGATCCAAGTCCATAGGATGCTGAAAGCAGCTGCGCAGGTTGACTCTGTGGTTAAGAAAGCATATGGTGCATTGGGCTTCATCAATCGTGGGATTGAGTTTAGGAGCCGAGAGGTAATGTTGCAGCTATATAGGACCCTGGTTAGACCCCACTTGGAGTACTGTGCTCAGTTCTGGTCGCCTCACTACAGGAAGGATGTGGAAACCATAGAAAGGGTGCAGAGGAGATTTACAAGGATGTTGCCTGGATTGGGGAGCATGCCTTATGAGAATAGGTTGAGTGAACTTGGCCTTTTCTCCTTGGAGCAAGGGAGGATGAGACGTGACCTGGCTTTGGAGGCAGTGCAGAGGAGATTCACCAGGTTGATTCCAGAGATGAGGGGGGTTAGACTATGAGGAGAGATTGAGTCACCTGGGATGGTATTCACTAGAATTCAGAAGAATGAGAGGAGAACTTATAGAACCATATAAAAATTATGAAAGGGATAGATAAGACAGAGGCAGAAAAGTTGTTTCCACTGGTAGGTGTGACTAGAACTAGGGGACATAACCTCAAGATTCGGGGGAGTAGATTTAGGATGGAGGTGAGGAAAAACCGCTTTTCCCAGAGAGTAGTGAATCTGTGGAATTCTCTGCTCAATAAAGCAATGGAGGCTACCTCAGTAAATATATTTAAGACAAGGTTGGATAGATTTTTGTGTAGTAGGAGAATTAAGGATTATGGGGAAAAGGCAGGTAGGTGGAGACGAGTTTGAGGCCAGATCAGCCATGATCATACTGAATGGCGGAGCAGGCACGACGGGTCAGATGGCCGACTCCTGCTCCTATTTCTTATGTTCTTATAAATAGAATATAAAAGCAAGGGTGTAATGCTGAGCCTTTACAAGACACTAGTCAGGCTGCACTTGGTCCCAGAGGAGACTGTTCAACTTTAAATGTTTGCCCTTACTGACCCCTTTCAGAATAAGTACTTTAAAAAACATTGTCCTGGGCCCACCACATTGATGCAATCATGAAGTAGTCACTATAGAAAACATCCTCTCCACATCCACTCTAACCAGGGCTTTCAAAATTTGATAGGATTCAATGAGATTGGCCCACTTTCTTTTAATTTCTAGTGAGTACAGTCCCAGAGCCATCAATCACTCCTCACACGATAACTCACTACTTCCCAGAATTAGTCTTGTGAACCGCCCTGACCCCTCTCCAATGCAGCACATACGTTCTTAAATAGCAGGCCCAGAACTGATCACTATACTCTGTGAGGTCTCACCAGCACTTTATAAAGCCTCACATTAGATCCTTGTTTTTATATTCTTGACCCCTCAAAGCGAATGCTAACATTGCATTTGCCTTCCTCACTGGTGACTCTGCCTGCAAGTTAACCTTTAGGAAATCCTGCACGAGGACTCCAAAGTCCCTTTGCACCTCAGATTTTTGAATTGTTTTGCCTGTTTACAAAATCATCTACCAAGGTGCATGACCATGCACTTCCTGACACTGAATTCCTTTGGTCACATCATTCCCCATTCTCCTAATCTAAGTCCTTCTGTTGCCTCCCTGCTCCTCAACGCTACCTGCTTCTCCACCTATCTTCAGATCTTCTGCAAACTTGGCCACAAAGTCATCAATTCCATCATCTAATTCATTGATATACGGTATAAAAAGGAGTGGTTCCTACAGCGACCCCTGCGGAACACCACTAGTCACTGGCAGCCAACCAGAAAAGGATCCTTTTACTCTGACTCTCTGCCTCCTACCAATCAGCCAATGCTCTAACCATGCTAGTATGTTTCCTATAATTCCATGGGCTCTTACCTTGTTAAGCAGTCTCATGTGTGGCACCTTGTCAAAGGCCTTCTGAAAATCCAAGTACACAACATCCACCAATTCTCCCTTGTCTATCCTGTTTATTATTTCTTCAAAAATTTTAATAAATTTGTCAGGCAAGATTTTCTTTTAAAGAAACTATGCTGACTTTGGCCTATTTTGCTTCCAAGTACCCCAAAACTAGTGATTCTTGAAAGATCATTACTAATGTCTGCACAATTTCTTCAGCCACCTCTTTCAGAATCCTGGGTGTAGTCCACCTGACTTATCTACCTTCAGACTGTTCAGCTTCCCAAGCACCCTCTCCCTAATAATAGCAACTGCACTCACTTCTGCCCTTGACACTATTGAACTTCCAGCATACTGTTGTCTTCCACAATGAAGACTGATACAAAATACTTACTTAGTTCATCCACCACTTCCTCGTCCCCCATTAGTACCTCTCCAGCATTGTTTTCCAGTGGTCTGACATCTACTGTCACCTCTCTTTTACTCTTTATATATCTGAAAATACTTTTGGTATCTTCTTTGATATTATTGGCTAGTTTACCTTCATATTTCATCCTTTCCCTCCTTACTTCTTTTGTAGTTGCCTTCCGTTGATATTTAAAAGTTTCCCAATCCTTTAACTTCCCATTAATTGGTGCTCTATTATATGCCCTCTCTTTGGCTTTTATGTCGTTTTTGACTTCCCTTGTCTGCCACAGTTGTGCCACCTTGCCTTTAGCATACTACTTCTTTGGGATGTATATATCCTTCACCTCACGAATTACTCATAGAAACTCCAGCCATTGCTGTTCCGCTGTCATCCCTGCTACTGTCCCCTTCCGATCAATGTTGGCCAGCTGCTCTCTCATCCCTCTATAATTCCCTTTACTGTACCAAATATGGATTTTTATGACTTTAGCTTCTCCCTCTGAAATTGCAGGATGAAGTCTACCATATCATGATCACCCTCTCCTAAGAATTCCTTTACCTTGAGCTCTTGAATCAAATCCAGTTTACTACACAGCACCCAAATCCAGAATAGCTGCTCTCTTGAGGGCTCAACCACAATGTGCTCTAAAAATCCATCTCATAGGCATTCTGTAGCTTCTGTCTCTTAGGATGCAGCACCAGCTGGATTTTCCCAATCTACCTGCATATTGAAATCCCCATGACTATCATAACATTGCCCTTTTGGCATGTGTTTTCTATCTCCCATTGTAATTTGTAGACCACATCCTGGCTACAGTTCAGACGCCTGTATATAACTCCCATCCGGGTCCATTTAACCCTCCAGATCCTTAACTCTGCCCACAAGGATTCTACCTCTTCCAATCCCATGTCAGCTCTTTCTAAAGACAAAATAAAACCATAAGATATAGGAGCAGATATTTGGCCCATCGAGTCTGCTCCATCATTTCATCATGAAGCCAGGTTGCTGTTACACCAACCGCTACATTACTGTGCCAACCCAAGTAATGATTTGTTGTAACTTATAGAACTGCTGCCAAAAACAGCAAATTTCACCTCATACATCGGTGATTCTGATTCTTAACCATTCTGAATGTTTCCCTCTGCGGTTTTTGTCTGATCTGTTGAATATTTTCAGCATCTCTCAAATTTACAGTATCTGCAGATTCTTACATGTGACTTTTACAGGGTGCTTTCTTACTGTGGAACTGTTTAATTAACCAAATGAAAATTCCCAGCTGCTGCAGGGGAATTAACCTGTACCTCTGGATCATGTGTTTGTGCGAGACCAGTCAGGTAACATTATGATTTTGTTACTGTACAAGAGACAACGCCCTCCAAGCAAACATTACAGAGTTGAATACTATAGTTTTTCAGACAGTTCACTGGCACTAAGCAACATACACACAGAATGCTGGAGGAACCCAGCAGGCCAAGCAACGTCTATGGAGAGGAATAAACAGTCAATGTTTTGGGCTGAGACCCTTCAAAAGGACAGGACAGGAAAGGGGAAGAAGGTGGGGAGGGGAGGGTTAAAACCTGGCAGGTGATAGGTGAATCCAGGTGAGTGAAGAAGGAGGAATCTGATAGGAAAGGACTGATCACCCTGCCCCTCATTCAGGTTGAACCAGGCCATGAAAACCTGATGCTCTATTCAATACGGAATTGAGCTTTGAACACATATCCAATCCATCATTAAGTCTGCTTGCTCCTGCCTCTGTAACATAATCTCTTAATCATTTCCTTCAGCCTCATGGCCACTGAAACCTTCCCAAATGCTTCCATCTCTAAAAGTGAATCAGGAATGTTTTACATGCCTGCCTCAAATCATCATTCCTCAAAACATACAAAATTGTCTAAAATTGAGCTAATGTGCTTGGTGTCTCTCCAGGTCCTATTTGATTTTACAGTCTCCTGCTCCCTCAATACAAATCTCTCCACCTGCTGCTCTGTCCCACGCTCTGCCACCTGTACTCATGCAGAACATTATTCTAGAATCTCTTGTGGAGATTGAGATCAATAATCATTTTGGATAACTGTATTAGAATCAATAATCACAGTAGTCTGCAATTAAGACCATAAGACCATAACATATAGGAGCAGAATTAGGCCATTTGGCCCATCAAGTCTGCTCCACCATTTCATCATGGCTGATCCAATTTTCCTCTCAGCCCTAATCTCCTGACTTCTCCCCATAGCCCTTCATCCCATGACCTATCAAGAATCTATCAGCCTCTGCCTTAAATATACATAAAGGCTTGGCCTTTGCGATTGCCTGTGGCTGAGAATTCCACAGAATCACTACTCCCTCGCTGAAGAAATTCCTCCTCATCTGCATTCTAAAAGGATGCCCCTCTATTCTGAGACTGTTCCCTCTGGTCTTAGACTCCTCCACTATAGGAAACATCCTCACCGCATCCATTCTATCAAGACCTTTCACCATTCAAAAGGTTTCAATGCGGTCCCCCTTTATTCTTCTGAATTCCAGTGACTATAGGCCCAGAGCCATCAAACATTCCTCATATAATTAGCCATTCAATCTTGGAAACATTTTCTGAATGTCCTTTGAATCCTCTCCAGTTTCAGCACATCCTTTCTGAGATAAGGGCCTCAAACCTGCTCTCAATACTCCAAGTGAGGCCTCGCCAGTGCTTTATAAAGTCTCAACATTACATCCTTGCTTTAAATTCTAGTCCTCTTGAAATGAATGGTAGCATTGCATTTGCCTTCCTCACCACAGACTCGACCTGGAAATTTATCTTTAGGGAATCCTGCATAAGGACTTTTGGGTGATATACTGCGTCCGGTGCTCCCGATGTGGCCTTTTATATATTGGCGAGACCCGACGCAGACTGGGAGACCGCTTTGCTGAACGTCTACGCTCTGTCCGCCAGAGAAAGCAGGATCTCCCAGTGGCCACACATTTTAATTCCACATCCCATTCCCATTCTGACATGTCTATCCACGGCCTCCTCTACTGTAAAGATGAAGCCACACTCAGGATGGAGGAACAACACCTTATATTCCGTCTGGGTAGCCTCCAACCTGATGGCATGAACATCGACTTCTCTAACTTCCATTAATGCCCCACCTCCCCCTCGTACCCCATCTGTTATTTATTTTTATACACACATTCTTTCTCTCACTCTCCTTTTTCTCCCTATGTCCCTCTGAATATACCTCTTGCCCATCCTCTGGGTTCCCCCCCCCTTGTCTTTCTTCCCGGACCTCCTGTCCCATGATCCTCTCGTATCCCCTTTTGCCAATCACCTGTCCAGCTCTTGGCTCCATCCCTCCCCCTCCTGTCTTCTCCTATCATTTTGGATCTCCCCCTCCCCCTCCAACTTTCAAATCCCTTACTCACTCTTCCTTCAGTTAGTCCTGACGAAGGGTCTCGGCCTGAAACGTCGACTGTACTTCTTCCTAGAGATGCCGCCTGGCCTGCTGCGTTCACCAGCAACTTTGATGTGTGTTGCTTGAATTTCCAGCATCTGCAGAATTCCTGTTGTTCATGTGTCTGAGGTCTGTATCATCTGACCTCTCATTTATTTCACCAGGCTGAGCATCACCTGTCAGTCAAAGAGTCCCTCCCTCCTTTGTCTGCAAAGGAGTGCACAAGCAGCCAACAAGTCCTTGAAGAAATATCAACAATCTGCCTTTGGTCACCATAGCAACTTCCGAGCTGCTCGGTGCTGTCTCCAACTCCAAACTCAGTAGAAATCCAAAGTTACTTCCGATGCCTTAAAGTGACAGTCCAACTGTTAATCTTCGTTCTCTCTCTTTTCAAAAGCAACATATCGGTGGTAAATAAGTCTGTCTCTCTCTCCTAGTAGTGAGGGAGCAGGTGTAAGGACAGGTGTAGCACTTTAAATCTACTTTTCAGCTTTTTTTCTCCAGTCCTGCTGAAGAGTTCAGCCCGAGACGTCAACTGTACTCTTTTCCTAAATGCTGCCTGACCTGCTGAGTTCCTCCGGCATTGCTCTGGATTTCCAACTTCTGCAGATTTTCAAGCAACACACATCAAAGCTGCTGGTGAACGCAGCAGGCCAGGCAGCATCTCTAGGAAGAGGTACAGTCGACGTTTCGGGCCAAGACCCTTCGTCAGGACTAACTGAAGGAAGAGTGAGTAAGGGATTTGAAAGTTGGAGGGGGAGGGGGAGATCCAAAATGATAGGAGAAGACAGGAGGGGGAGGGATGGAGCCAAGAGCTGGACAGGTGATTGGCAAAAGGGATATGAGAGGATCATGGGACAGGAGGTCCGGGAAGAAAGACAAGGAGGGCAGTGGGGGGGGGACCCAGAGGATGGGCAAGGGGTATATTCAGAGGGACAGAGGGAGAAAAAGGAGAGTGAGAGAAAGAATGTGTGCATAAAAATAAGTAACAGATGGGGTACGAGGGGGAGGTGGGGCCTTAGCAGAAGTTAGAGAAGTCGATGTTCATGTCATCAGGTTGGAGGCTACCCAGACGGAATATAAGGTGTTGTTCCTCCAACCTGAGTGTGGCTTCATCCTTACAGTAGAGGAGGCCGTGGATAGACATGTCAGAATGGGAATGGGATGTGGAATTAAAATGTGTGGCCACTGGGAGATCCTGCTTTCTCTGGCAGACAGAGCGTAGATGTTCAGCAAAGCGGTCTCCCAGTCTGCGTCGGGTCTCGCCAATATATAAAAGTCCCTTACTCACTCTTTCTTCAGTTAGTCCTGACGAAGGGTCTCGGCCTGAAACGTCGACTGCACCTCTTCCTACAGATGCCGCCTGGCCTGCTGCATTCACCAGCAACTTTTATGTGTGTTGTAAGGACTCCCAAGCCCCTTTGGACCTCAGTTTGTTGTATTTTCTCTCCACATAGAAAATAGTGAATCCTTTTATTTCTTCTACTGAAGTAGACCATACACTTCCCAACATTATTCCATCTGCCATTTCTTTGCCCAATCTCCTAATCTGTCTAAGTCCTTCTGTAGCCTCTCTACTTCCTCGGACTATCTGACCTTCCACCTATCTTCATGTCATCTGCTAACTTTGCAACAAAGCCATCAATTCCATCATTCAAATCTTTGACATATAATGTAAACAGAAAGGGTCCCAACACCAACCCCTGTGGAACACCACTAGTCACCGGCAGCCAATCAGGAAAGGCTCCCTTCATTCCCACTCTTTGCCTCCTGCTAATCAGCCACTGCTTTATCCATGCTAGAGTCTTTCCTGCAATACTATGCAATACTATAGCTTGTTAAGCAGCTTCATGTGTGGCACCTTGTCAAAGGCCTTCTAAAAATCCAAGTACACAACATCAACTGATTCTCCTTTGTCTATTTTGCTTGATATTTCTTCAAAGAATTCCAACAGATTTGTCAGGCAAGGTTTTTCCTTGAGGAATTGTACAGAAATTACATCAAAACTGAGATCCGGTGGGTATTAGTGAAACTCTGCTTGCAAACGACTTGACAACAATCAACACTTGAGGAAACTGGACAGAATAGCTTTAGCTCAGACCAGATGGGCTGAAGGGCCTGTTTCCCTGCTATAGTGTTCTAAGACCGTGGGATGCCATGGTAGCATAGTGGTTAGGGTGACACTATCACAGCTTGGGGCGGAATTAGGATTTCAACTCCAACATCTTCCGTAAGGAGTTTGTCCAAGTGCTCCAGTTTCCTCCCACAGTCTAAAGACGTATGGGTTAGTAGATCAATTGGTCATTGTAAACTGTCCTGTGACGAGGCTAAGGTTAAATCGGTGGGCAGCTTGGCAGTGCAACTTGGAAGAGCCGGAAATGCCTGTTCAATACTGCATCCCTAAATAAATAAATAACTCTAAGCAAAAGTGTGCTGATAGAAAACGCTGCGTTAGTATTGCTGCTGAGGGGGAGATCGCTCCTGCTCTAGATTCAAATATCATCACAACGCAAACTCACATTGGCTCAGAATCTATATTCTCCCAATTGGAACCTGTCCTACAGAGCTTCTTCAGATACAAATTAGTACACTAGTGTGCATTCCGAGAATAACATTACAATATATAATTGGTGAAAAGGAATGAGGTCAAGCTTACAAAGGGAAGTGTACGTTCCACAGAGAGTACATCAGGGTCAGGACCATATGGAAAACTGTACATTAGAATCAACATCCACGAGGAATGGAGCGTCAGAATCCTTACCGGACTGAGGAAGATGTCTCCTCAACAGTTTCGAAAATCAACAAGAACATAACTCTGTCCTCCTGAGTACGGTTATTGGATCCTTCAATGGCTCGAGTTAACACCATGGCCAGTGTGATTCATAGGACATTTACAGAAAGATCAATCTCACCTTTCCCTCCCTTTTCCATTCTTGCATGAGCCTAAGAGTCTCTTAGATGTTCCTAATGTATCTGCCTCTATCACCACCCCTGCAGCGCTCTGTGTAAAAAAATACTTGCCTCTGACATCCTCCCTATATTTTCCTCCAATCATCTTAAAATTGCCACCCCTGGTGTTAGCCATTCCTGCCCTGGGATAGTCTCTGCCTATTCACTCAATCTATGCCTTTTACTATCTTATACACCTCTATCAAGTCAACTCTTATCCTCCGCTCGAAAGAGAAAAGCCCAAACTCACTCAACCTTTCCTCATAACACCTGCTCTCTAATTCAGGCAGCATCCTGATAAATCTTCTCTGCACCCTCTCTACAATGAGATGACCAGAACTGAACACAACACACAAAGTAAATGGAATATTGTGTTCCGTTCAGGTGATACAGATGAAGAAGAGGTTTACACTTAAAAAACTGCAACTGTCAGGTATCTGAGAAAAGAGCGAGGAAATTCAATGTGTGTCAAGGAGAGCAGGGGGTGTCAGCAACTAAGTCAATGGAGCTCTTCGCTCTCAGAAAGGACCCTGCAGACCTGCACTGTGCGTGGTTTAACTCTCTGTTCTCCGAAACTCAGTTTAAGGAGGCAGATAGTGTCTAATAGAAACCAGTAAGTTTTTAGATACCAGGGGTAATTGATAAGTTTGTGGCCTAAGGTAAAAGGAGTCAATTTTAGAAAACCTGGCACATTTATTTTTCAGCATAGTCCCCTCCTACATTTACACACTTAGTCCAGCAGTCGTGGAGCATACAGATCTTGGAACTCCAGAAAGTGTCCACAGCAGGGGTGATTGATAAATTCGTGGTCTAAGGTAGAAGGAGATGAGTTATACAGCTCTCGTTACATGCATATGCAGCTCAACTCTTTTAGTGATTATGCAGAAAGTTTGAGGTTAATAACTCATCAGAGGTGATTGATAAGTTCATGGCCTAAGGTAGAAGGAGATGAGTTATTAACTTCAAACTTTCTGCATTTTCACTCAAAGAGTTGAACTGCATGTGCATGTAACGAGAGCTGTATAACTCATCTCCTTCTACCTTAGACCACAAACGTATCAATCACCCGTGCTGTGGACACTTCCTGGAGGTCCAAGATCCATATGCTCCACGACCGCTGGACTAAGTGTGTACATGTAGGAGGGGACTATGTTGCAAAATAAATGTGCTAGGTTTTCTAAAATTGACTCCTTCTACCTTAGGTCACGAACTTATCAATCACCCCCGTAGAGTGAATCGAGAGAGACAAACACAGTTAACAAGACATTAGCATAAGAATGACCTTTCTTCCTGTGGTACAGATCCTCGCCGTCATCTGAAGTCTCAGTGCGATAGTTCAGAAGTTCTTGCTCATACACTTCCCGATAGTTATATGCTTTCTTGGATTTTTTGCCTTTTGATTTCTCTCCTTTGCCTTTTTCTTTCTCCTTTTCTTTTTTCTCTTCACCGCTGTCATCAGTGAGTTTCTTGGATTTTTTCTCTTTTTTCTTCTCCTTCCTGGGTTTTTCATCATCATCTTCAACTGAACCTTTCGACTTGGATCGTTTATTTGACTCTTCCTTTGATGACGATTTCTTTTTCTTCCTCTTGTCCACAGACTCTTCTTCCTCCAAATCTTCATCTAAATGCTCCTTTGATTTTTTCTTCTTGTCTTTCATGTTGGCGTCATTTTCGACTCCCTTTTCTACCCCTTACCCTCCGTGTCACTTTCATAAAACAAGTCACTCTCTGTCCTCTCCTGCATTGCTGTACAGCTCTCATGAAAAATTACTACACTGGAAGGGTCACATGACGAGAAGAGCAAACAGAGTGTAAAAAGAGCCCGGAGGCACCAACTCTATTGTCAGGCTTTGGGTCTCTCCATTATTTATGGTTCTGGCATCACCTTACAGACGAGGGAATGTCTAAGTAATGGCTGTGATCTCTAACCACCTCGCTACGCTGACTGAAGTGCACTCAGTAAATTGAATGTTTACACAGATTAAATGTTACACTTGGAAAGTATCGCGGAAAGACAGTATGAATAAAGTTTATGCCAAGTTTTAGGTGCCTTTTGGGGAAATGTCATTAGCTAGATTGTCCTTATTACAATCACATTGCCCACTCTACCACAGCGCCAGGTTGAGTGAGCTCAGGCTTTTCTCTTCGGAGTGAGGGAAGATGAGAGATGACTTGATAGAGGTGTTTGAGATGATAAGAAGCATAGATCAAGTGGACAGCCATATTCTTTTCCCAGGGTGAAAATGACTCATACAAGGTGCCATAACTGTAAGGTAATTGCGGGGAAGCACAGGAGAGACATCTGAGGCAAATTTTTTACACACGGAGAGGTGGGTGTGTGGAATGCCTTGTGGAATAGGGGTAGCATTTAAGAAACTCTTGGACAGGCATAGGGATGATAGAAAATGGAGAGCTATGTGGGAGGGAAGGTTAGATTGATCTTAGAGTACATTAAAAGTCAGTAAATCATTGTGGGCCAAAGAGTCTGTACTGTGCTGTACTGCTCTAGTTTCTATGTTCTATGTACCACTTGGTTTTGTCAAGTCTTGCTACACTCCTTGTTGCAATCTTCAATCTAATTTAAAGAATAGGTGCCATAGTGTACAATCTGTAAAACAGGCTTTGCTTTAAAGACAGATAATGATAAGCTCATCTGGCATAAAGGATTATTTTAGCTTGCAGCTCAGGTTTCAACTTCAGACAGCTTGAGTTACACAGTCCCTGAAGTTCTGTGCCTTTGGCTTGTAACCTTAGAATGCATTGGCTTTATGAATGAAATTGTTCAGCTAAATGCCAAGTAGCCTCTTGTCTTCCGTGGGTGCATTATGTGCAGATTATTATGCAATCACACGTTAGCTCATGTATGCAGGTGTCGGGACAAATGCACGATGCCAATAAAAGACACGAGATTCCAAAGCAATGCCATTGAAAACATTAACCCGTTTCTCTCTCTGCAGATGCTGACTGGCCTGCTGAACACTGATCAGAAACAATAACTCAGTTTCTCTCTCTACAGATACTGACTGGCCTGCTGAACATTGACCAGAAACAATAACTCTGTTTCTCTCTCTGTAGATGCTGACTGGCTTATTGAACACTGACTAGAAACATTAACCCCATTTAGACCTGAAGACAGGAGCAGAATTAGGCCATTCAGTCCATCGAGTCTGCTCCCCCATTCCATCATGGCTGATCCCAGATCACACCCAACCCCATACACTTGCCTTCTCACCATATCCTTTGATGCCCTGACCAATCAGGAAACGATCAACATCCGCCTTAAATATACACATGGACTTGGCCTCCACCGCAGTCTATGGCACAGCATTCCACAAATTCACTACTCTCTGGGTAAAAAAGATGCTCCTTACCTCTGTTCTAAAGGATCAGCCCTCAATTTTGAGGCTGTGCCCTCTAGATCTGGATACCCCCACCATAGGAAACATCCTCTCTAGTCCTTTCAACATTCAGTAGGTTTCAATGAGATCCCCCACATTCTTCTAAATTCCAGTGAGTACAGTTAAGTTGCCAAACGCCCCTCATATGTTAACCCTTTCATTCCTGGAATAATCCTCGTGACCCTCCTCTGGACTCTCTCCAATGACAGCTAATCTTTTGTGAGATATGGGGCCCAAAAACTGTTGACAATACTCCAAATGCAGCCTGACTAGTCTCTTACAAAGGCTCAGCATTATCTCTTTGCTTTTATATTTTATTCCCCCTTAAAATAATTGCCAGCTTTGCATTTACCTTCTTTATCACAGACTCAACCTGCAAGTTAACCTTCTGGGAGTCTTGCATGAGGACTCCCAAGTCCCTCTGCACCTCTAATGTTTGAACCTTCTCCCCATTTAGATAAGAGTCCACACTATTGTTCCTTTTACCAAAATGCATTATCATACATTTCCCAACACTATATTCCATCTGCCCGTTTTTTGCCTATTCTTCCAATTTGTCTAAATCCCGTTGCAATCGCATTGCTTCCTCAGCACTACCTACCCCTCCACCTATCTCTGTATCATCTGCAAACTTTGACACAAAGCCATCAATTCCATTAGCTAAATCACTGATAATGTGAAAAGTAACAGTCCCAATACTGACCCCTGAGGAACACCACTAGTCACTGACAGACAACCAGAAAAGGTGCCTTTTATTCCCATTCACTGTCTCCTGCCTGTCAGCCATTCCTTTATCCATGCCAGTATCTTTCCTGTAACGCCATAGGATTTTATCTTGTTAAGCAGCCTCATGTGAGGCACCTTATCAAATGCCTTCTGAAAATCCAAGTCAATGACATCCACTGCCTCTCCTTTGTCCACCCTGTTTATTACTCCTTGTAGAATTCTAACAGATTTGTCAAGCAAGATTTCCCTTTACAGAAACCATGCTGACTTTTGACTTATTTTATCATTAGTCTCCAAGTACCTCGAAATCTCATCCTTAATTATGGACTCTGACACTTTCCCAACCACTGAGGTTAGGCTAACTGGCCTATAACTTCCTTTCTTTTGCCTTCCTCCCTTCTTAAAGAGTGGAGTGACACTTGCAATTTTCAAGTCCTCCTGGACCATGTCAGATTTCTCCATCTGGAGATGCTGACAGGCCTACTGAACATTGATGGGAAACATTAATCCTGTTTCTCGCTCTGGAGATGCTGACTAGCCTGCTGAACATGGACTGGAAACATTAACCTGTTTTTCTCTCTCTGCAGATGCTGACTGGCCTGCTGAAGACTGACTGGAAACAGTAACTCTGTTTCTCTCTCTGCAGATGCTGACGGTCTGCTGAACATTTATTTATTTATTGATTTTGAGATACATCATGAAGTAGCCCTTCCAGCACTTTAAGCCACACTGCCCAGCACCTCTCAATTTAATCACCAACAAGAGAAAATCTGCAGATGCTGGAAATCCAAGCCACACACACAAAATGCTGGAGGAACTCAGCAGACCGGGCAGCATCTATAGAAAGCATTACAGTCGACATAGGTGCTCAGAGAAGTGATCTACCAATCTACGTTGGGAATCCCCATGCGACTCTCTTGTCCATTCATCCCTCCCCACTGATCTCCCTCCTGGCACTTATCCTTGCAAGCAGAACAAGTGCTACACCTGCCCCTACACCTCCTCCCTCACTACCATTCAGGGCCTCAAAAAGTCCTTCCAGGTGAGGTGACACTTCACCTTTGAGACTCTTGGGGTCATCTACTGTGTCTGGTGCTCCTGGTGTGGCCTCCTGTATATCAGTGAGACCCGATGTAGATTGGGAGATTGCTTTGCTGAGCACCTACGCCCTGCCACCAGAAAAAGTGGGATCTCTCAGTCGCCACCTATTTTAATTCCCCTTCCGATTCCCATTCCGATATGTCTATCCATGCCCTCCACCACTGTTGTGATGAGGCCACACTTAGGTTGGAGGAACAACACCTTACGAGGGGTGATTGATAAGTTCATGGCCTACGGTAGAAGGAGTCAATTTCAGAAAACCCAGCACATGTATTTTTCAACATAGTCCCCTACTACATTTACACACGTAGTCCAGCGGTCGTGGAGCATACGGATCTTGGACCTCCAGAAAGTGTCCACAGCAGGGGTGATTGATAAGTTCGTGGCCAAAGGTAGAAGGAGATGAATTATACAGCTCTCATTACATGCACATGCAGTTCAACTCTTTGAGTGATTATGCAGAAAGTTTGGTTAAAAACTCATCTCCTTCTACCTTAGGCCACAAACTTATCAATCACCCCTGATGAGTTATTAATGGATGAGTTATTAACCTCCAACTTTCTGCAATTGCCAAGATCCCTTTCCGTAGTGAATACTGAAGCAAAGTATTCATTAAGTACCTCCACTATTTCCTCCAGTTCCATACACACTTTTCCATTGTCACACTTGATTGGTCCTATTCTCTCACGTCTTATCCTCTTAATCTTCACATACTTGTAGAATGCCTTGGGTTTTCCTTAATCCTGTCCACCAAGGCCTTTTCATGGCCCCTTCTGGCTCTCTTAATTTCATTCTTAAACTCCTTCATTGCTAATCTTCTAGATTCATATCATTACCTAGTTTTTTGAACCTTTTGTAAGCTCTCCTTTTCTTCTTGACTAGATTTACAACAGCCTTTGTACACCACAGTTCCTGCACCCTACCATCCTTTCCCTGTCTCATTGGAACGTACCTACACAGAACCGCATGCAAATATCCCCTGAACATTTGCCACATTTCTTCGGTACGTTCCCTGAGTACATCTGTTTCCAATTTATGCTTCCAAGTTCCTGCCTGATAACCTCATTGTTCCCCCTACTCCAACTAAATGTTTCCCTAACTTGTCTGTTCCTATCCCTCTCCAATGCTATAGTAAAGGAGATAGAATTGTGATCACTATCTCCAAAATGCTCCCCTACTGAGAGGTCTGACACCTGACCAGGTTCATTTCCCAATACCAGATCAAGTACAGCCTCTCCTCTTATAGGCTTATCTACATATTGTGTCAAGAAACCTTCCTGAACACACCTAACAAACTCCACCCCGTCTAAATGGCTCAGAACAGATTGGATACAGATTTAGATTCATTTGTCACACGTACAATTGAAACATACAGTGAGATGCATCGTCTGTGTTAACCAGCAACACACCCAAGATTGTACTGAAGAGTATCGCCACGCACTCTGATGCCAAAATAGAATGCCCACCATGCTCGGTAAAACAACACCAAGCACAACAAGTGACAAAGCAACACTGCAAGTCCTTGTAAAATCATCATGGTACCATGACATGTCTGAAAATGCACATCTGCAGGCTTTTCCTTGACCCCCACCTCCCTCACCCCTCACAACAAACGGGATGTACAAAAGCATTAGGCCAAGGGTTGTGAGGAAGTGAAATGGTTTCTTCCCCCAGGCCGTGAAACTACTGAACTCGCTGCCACCATCACACATGAAACAACAGATGGCTATGTGCTTACATCTTAACTTGTACCGTAAATGCAACTTATCATTTGCTAATTTATTTGTGATGATATTACTTTATGTAGAATCATGTAGAAATGAAATTTAACTCTCTGAAGGATGCCTTGGTAGAATCAGCAAAGTCAGTGATTCCTAAAAAAGAAAAAAGCACAAAGAATAAATGGATGACAGATGAAATCAAAAATCTAATGGAAAAAAGGAGACAGAAGAAAGCAAATCCTATAGAATATAAGTCCTTAGATAAAAAAGTTAAAAGTTTATGTCAAAAAGCCAAAGAAGAATGGTTAAACCAGGAATGTGAGCAAATAGAAAGAATCCCTACTACTGATCCAAAAAAGTTACATCAACAAATCAAGAATATCACTGGTAAAAAGCTCCTCTGTTCTTCAGGTGGATGTTTGAAAGCAAAGGACGGTACCATTATCATGGAAAAAGATGAGATTATGAACAAATGGACTGAGTATATTCAGGAATTGTTTGAAGACAATCGAGGCGAAAAAACAGAAATTAAGAAAAACATTGAAGGTCCAAGTATTTTAAAATCTGAAGTTCATAATGCAATAAATAAGATGAAGAAAGGAAAGGCAGCAGGTCCTGATGAATTAGTAATAGAACAAATTATCTCCCTTGAAGATTATGGAATTGAAAAACTTACTGATTTGATCAATGTCATTTATGAGACTGGAATAATACCAGAAGAGACGAAAAGAATCAGTATTTATCACTCTTCCTAAGAAACCTGGAGCAATAGAATCTGAATTAAATAGGACCATAAGTTTAATGAGTCATATCACCAAGATACTTCTAAGAATTTTGATGACAAGAGCTATGAGTAAGATACAAGCTGAAATAGGTAAAGAACAATGTGGTTTTGTGAAAGACAAAGGTACAAGAAACACAATATTGATGTTAAGGATACTATCAGAACGAGCTATTCAAGTGCAAACAGATTTGTTTGTTTGTTTTATCGACTACACAAAAGCATTTGATAAAGTGAAGCGCAATAAGTTATTTGAAATTTTGCAGAAAACTCTAGATCTAGATTCGAAAGACCTCTACCTAATCAGAAATCTGTACTGGGAACAAACTGCCGCTGTAAGAATAGATGGAGAAGTGAGTCAGTTTACGAAAATCAAGAGAGGCGTTAGACAAGGGTTTGTTTTCTCCCCTCATTTGTTTAATGTGTACAGTGAAACAATATTACAAAAAGTAAGAGACATCTTGGGAATCAAAGTTGGCAGTGAAAACATCAATAATTTCAGATATGCAGATGACACTGTGTTAATTGCAAGTACGGAGGAAGAACTACAAAACTTATTGATATAGTTGTTGAAGAAAGTGCAAAAATGAGTCTATCTCTCGATTGCAAAAAGACAGAATGTATGGTGATATCCAAAAAGAAGGAGAATCCTATCTGCAGGCTGAGAATAAACGGGGAAGACATAAAACAAGTACAGAACTTTTGCTACTTAGGAAGCTGGGTGACATCAGATGGCAGGTGCGACTTGGACATCAAAAGAAAAATAGGGATGGCAAAAGACACCTTTACGAGAATGAAGAGTATACTGACCAATACTAAACTAGGCATGACAACCCACCTCAGAGTACTGAAATGTTACATTTATCCAGTTATGTTATATGGATCAGAATGTTGGGCAATATCTAGTAACATGAGGAAACCAATTGAAGCAGCAGAGATGTGGTTTTTGAGGAGGATGCAAAGAATATCATTGACGAAACAAATATCTAATGAGGATGTCATGAACAGAGCAAACACAAAAAGAGAAATAATTGATGAGATCATGAAAAGGCAACGTAACTTCATTGGACATGTGATTAGGAAAGAGGAGTTAGAATGCACGGTAATTATGGGAAAGATTGAAGGGAAGAAAGCAGGAGGAAGACAAAGACAAATGATGATGGAGACAGCAGCCAGAGAACTGGAAATGAATACCAATGAATTGATCCACTTGACCCGAAACAGGAGTGTGTGGGCCATGGCAGTCAAAGCTCAAACTGGGCATGACACCTGATGATGATGATGATGATTACTTTATGTGTTATGTGTGTGAGTTATATGCACCTTGGATCCATTGTTTCATGTAGCTGTAGATAGGGGTACGGATGGATGACAACAAACTGAACCTGAACCTAAACCTGAAAAGGTGAGGGTGTTGACGATACAGACATTCTGCAGTGAGTAAGGAGACGATGTGTTCCAATCCCTATCCACAGAACTGAGTACAAAACACCAGAATAGATCCTCTGGGGCCCCACTGGGAACGTGACATTGTATATTACCCATGACGGTGAATGGAATCAGTGGGGCCCCGGTGGGGATGTTAGAATGTACATTGCCCGTGACCCAGTCTGCTAATTCAGCAGCAGGATAGTTCTGCCAATATCCTCATTCCATGCACGTGGATAGAGAGCAGAAGCTGACGTCACTTTCTCTTGAGCTGAAGCCCGGTGAAGTCTCCACTACAATATGATTAGTTTCTGTTAACCAAATTCTGTCGTAGCTACAGGGCAAACTTCAAGTTGCAGTTCAGTTTATTGTCATACAACCGTACACATGTATACCACCAAAACTAAACAATGTTGCTCTGGATCAAGCTGCACAACACAGACATATAACTCACACACATAACATAAAGTAATATTACCACAAATAAATGAACAAAAAACTAAAGTGTATTTACAACACAAGCTAAAAAATAAACGGTATAACACTACTGGTGTTCCATACATGGCGAGACCTGGGTGGAGGCAGGTCTCACAGTCTGGGCAAAGAAGCTGTTTCCCATCCTAACAGTCCTTGTTCTAATGCTACCGTTCCTCCTGCCTGATGATAGTGGGTCAGAGAGCTTAAAAGACCTGTGTATTTAATTGCAGGGTGCCCTATCATTTACTGAGATACTGATACTGTTTAGAGATCAAAGGCTGATTAATCCTATCTCAAAGTTCAGCCATTGTTTGTAATCATCTTTAACATCTTCTCATTAAAGTAAAACAATTTAAAACCTTGTTTCCCTAAAAGGAATGCTAGTTATATCTGGGGTTGGTGACCAGACCAGTGTCGTTATCTATTGAAGACAAAGTGGACAAGGTTGGTGACCAGACCTGTGTCGTTATCTACTGAAGAGAAAGTGGACAAGGTCGATGACCAGACCTGTGTCATTATCTAGTGAAGACAAAGTGGACAAGGTCAATGACTATACGGCCCCGAGTTTGTGAAAAAACACTTCAGAGGGGAATCAGGAGGGCTAAAATAGGCATTAGTTTGCTCAAGCAGACAAGGTGAAAGAGAATCCCATAGGATTCTATACCTTGAGACCATGATAAAAAGCATACGGCAGAGTTAGGCCATTCAGCCCATTGAGTCTGTTCCACGATTCCTTCATGGCTGATTTATTATCTTTCTCAACTCTATGTTGCCCGGATTGGGGAGCATGCCTTATGAAAACAGGTTGAGTGAACTCGGCCTTTTCTCCTTCGAGTGACAGAGGATGAGAGGTGTATAAGATGATGTGTGTCATAGATCATGTGGATAGTCAGAGGCTTTTTCCCAGGGCTGAAATGGTTAACACATGGCAGCATAGCTTTCAGGTGCTTGGAAATAGGTACAAAGGGGATGTCAGGGTTAAGTTTTTCACACAGAGCTTGGTGGATGTGTGGAATGCACTGCCAGTGATGGTGGTAGAGGCAGATGCAAAAGGGTCTTTTAAGAGACTGTTAGATAGGCACATGGAGCTTAGATAAATAGAGGGGTATGCACTCAGGAAATTCTCAGCAGTTCTAGAGTAGGTTACATGGTCAGCAGAACATTGTGGGCCAAAGGCCTGTAATGTGCTGTAGATTCCTATGTTTCTATTCTCCTGTCTTCTTCCTGTGACATTTGATGCCCTGACTAATAAGAACCAATCAGCCTCTGCTTTAAATATTCCTAGTGACTAAGCCTCTACAGCTGTCTGTAGCAATGAATTCCACAGATTCATCATCCTCTGGCTAAGTAAATTTCTTTTCACATCTGTTCTGAAGGGATGCCCCTCCATTCTGAGGCTCTGTCTTCTGGTTCTAGACTGCCCCACGACAGAAAAACAATCCTCTCCATGTCCGCTCTGTCTCAGCTTTCAAAATTCGATGGTTTTCCATGAAGCCACAACATCATGAGATAGAGGAGAATGAGGCCATTTGGCCCATCATTCTGCTCTACCATCTCATCATGGCTGATCCAATTTTCCTCTCAGCCCCAATCTCCTGGTTTCTCTCCACATCCCTTCAAGCCCTGATCAATCAAAAATCTATCAACCTCTGCCTGCAATATACATAAAGACTTGGCCTCCGCGGCTGCCTGTGGCAAAGAATCCACAGATTCACCACTCTCTGGCTAAAGAAGTTCCTCCTCACCTCTGTTTGAAAAGGAAGCCTCTGTATTCTGAGCCTGGGTCCTCTGATCTTAGACCCTCCCACCTTAGAAAGCATCTGCGCCACATCCATTCTATCAAGGCCTCTCATCATTTAACAGGTCTCAATGAGGTCCCCCCTCATTCTCCTGAATTCCAGTGAATACAGGCCCAGAGCCATCAAATGCTCTTCACATGACAAGCCATTCAATCCTGGAATCATTTTTGTGAATCTCCTTTGAACCCTCTCCAATTTCAGTTTATCCTTTCGAAGTTAAGGGGCCTAAAATTGTTCACAATACTCACCAGTGTTTAATAAACTCTCAACATTACATCCTTGCTTTTATATTTTAATCCTCTTGAAATGAATGCTAACTTTCCATTTGCCTTCCTCACCACAGACTAAACCTGCAAATTAACCTTCACTTCAGTGGTTGGTAAGTTGATGGGAAAGATCTTGAGAGGCAGGATTTATGAACATTTGGAGAGGCATAGTATGATTAGGAATAGTCGGCATGGCTTTGTCAAAGGCAGGTCCTGCCTTATGAGCCTGATTGAATTTTTTGAGGCTGTGACTAAACACATTGATGAAGGTAGAGCAGTAGATGTAGTGTATATGGTTTTCAGCAAGGCATTTGATAAGGTACCCCATGCAAGGCTTATTGAGAAAGTAAGGAGGCATGAGGTCCAAGGGGACATTGCTCTGTGGATCCAGAATTGGCTTGCCCACAGGAGGCAAAGAGTGGTTGTAGCCGGGTCATAGTCTGCATGGAGGTCGGTCACCAGTGGTGTGCCTCAGGGATCTGTTCTGGGACCCCTTCTCTTTGTGATTTTTATAAGTGACCTGGATGAGTGGAGGGAGGGGTTAGTAAATTTGCTGATGGTACAAAGGTTGGGGGTGTTGTGGATAGTGTGGAGGGCTGTCAGAGGTTACAGCAGGACATTGATCAGATGCAAAACTGGGCTGAGAAGTGGCAAATGGAGTTCGACCCAGATAAGTGTGAGGTGGTTCATTTTGGTAGGTCAAATATGATGGCAGAATATAGTATTAATGGTAAGACTCTTGGCAGTGTGGAGGATCAGAGGGATCTTGGGGATCAGAGACCATAAGACACTCAAAGCTGCTACGCAGGTTGACTCTGTGGTTAAGAAGGCATACGGTGCATTGGCCTTCATCAACCGTGGGATTGAGTTTGAGCTGAGATGTAATGTTAAAGCAATATAGGACCCTGGTGAGACCCCACTTGGAGTACTGTGCTCAGTTCTGGTCACCTCACTACAAGAAGGATTTGGAAACCATAGAAGTGGTGCAGAGGAGATTTACAAGGATGTTGCCTGGATTGGGGAGCATGCCTTATGAGAATAGGTTGAGTGTACTTGGCCTTTTCTCCTTGGAGCGATGGAGGATGAGCGGTGACCTGATAGAGGTGTATAAGATGATGAGAGGCATTGATCGTGTGGATAGTCAGAGGCTTTTTCCCAGGGCTGAAATGGTTGCCACAAGAGGACACAGGTTTAAGGTGCTGGGGAGTAGGTACAGAGGAGATGTCAGGGGTAAGTTTTTTTATGCAGAGAGTGGTGAGTGCGTGGAATGGGCTGCTGACGACGGTGGTGGAGGCGAATAGGATAGGGTCTCTTAAGAGACTCTTGGACAGGTACATGGAGCTTAGAAAAATAGAGGGCTATCGGTAACCCTAGGTAATTTCTAAATAGGTACATGTTTGGTACAGCATTGAGGGCTGAAGGGCCTGTATTGTGCTGCAGGTTTTCTATGTTTCTATTTGTAAAGCAAGATTTTCCCTTGAGGAAACTATGGTAACTACGGCCTATTTTATCATGTCCCTCCAAGTACCCTGAGACCTCATCCTAAATAACCGACTCCAAAATCTTCCCAACCTCTGAGGTCAGACTAACTGATCTATAGTTTCATTTCTTCTGCCTCTCTCCCTTCTTGAAGAGTGTAGTGATATTTGCAATTTTCCAGTCTCCTGGAACTATTCCAGAATCCAGTGATTCTTGAAAGATCATTACTAATGCCTCCACAATCTCTTCAGCCATCTCTTTCAGAACCCTGGGGCGTACAGCACCTGGTCCAGTTGACTTATTGATTTTCAGACCTTTCAATTTTCCAAGAACCTTCTCTCTAGTTATGGTAACTTCACACACTTCATGAACCCCGACACCTGGAACTTCCACCATACTGCTAGTCTCTTCCACAGCGAAAACTGATGCAAAACACTTATTCAGTTCATCTGCCTATTTGTTGTCCCCCATTATTGCCTCTCCAGCATCGTTTTACAGCGGTCTGACATCCACTCTCGCTTCTTTTGCACTTTCTGTATCTGAAGAAACTTTTGGTATCCTCTTTAATATTATTGTTAGATTACTTTCGTATCCCATCTTTACCTTCTAAATGACTTTTTAGTTGCCTTCTGTTGGTTTTCAAAAGCTTCCCAATCCACTAACTTCCCACTAATTTTTGCTCTATTATACGCCCTCTCTTTGGCTTTTATGTTGGCTTTGACTTCTCTTGTTAGCCCAGTTGTGTCATGTTCCCTTTAGAATACTTCTTCCTCTTTGGGATGTATATATCCTGTGTCTTCCTAATTGCTTCCAGAAATTCCAGCCGTTGGTGCTCTGCCATCATCCCTGCCATCGTTCTTTTCCAATTAATTCTGGCCAACTCCTCTCTTATGCCTCTGTAATTCCCTTTACTTCACTGTAATACTGATATATCTGACCAGCTTCTCCTCAAATTTCGGGCTGAATTTGATCATATTATGATCACTTGCCCCTAAGTGTATTTTACCTTAAGCTCTCTAATCAATTCTGGTTTATTGCACAACACCCAGTCCAGAATAGCTGATCCCCCAGTGGGCTCAACCACAAGCTGCTCCATCTCATAGGCACTCTGGAAATTCCTCCTCCTGGCATCCCGATTTTCCCAATCTACCTGCCTATTGAAATCCTCCATGACTATTGTAACATTGCCCTTTTGGCATGCATTTTCTATCTCCCATTATAATTGGTAGGCCGCATCCTTACTATTGTTTGGGGGTCTGTATACAACTCCCATCAAGGTCTTTTTACCCTTGCAGTTCCTTAGCTTTATCCACAATGATTCAACACCTTCTGACCCTGTCACCTCTTCCTAATGATTTAATTTCATTTTTACAGAGCAACACTGCACCCTCTGCCTTCCTGCCTATCCTTTCAATAAAATGTGTACCTTTGGACAGTAAGCTCCCAGCTATAATCTTCTTTCAGCCATGATTCAGTGATGCCAACATCATACCTGCCAATCTGTAACTGTGCTGCAAGTTCACCAACCTTATTCCATATAATTTGCACATTCAAATAGAACCCTTTTCAATTCTGTCCACCTTTTACATTACAATTCATCCTGTTCACTGCAATTTTGCCCTATCAACAGCCTCTCCTACACATTGCCTCTGTTTGTAAACCAACTACCTCATCTTCAGCACTATCATCCACCTTTCCTGTGGTACTTCTTGTGTTGAAATCTTTCCAGCTCAGGACACTAATCGCACCATGCTCAACCTTTTGATTCCTAACTTTGTCTGAGGTCTTACCAACATCTGCCTCCATAACTTCTTGTCTAACTGTTCTGGCACTCTGGTTCCCATCCACCTGCAACTCTGGTTTAAACCCCACCGTGCAGCAATAACAAACTTTCCCACGAGGATGTTAGTCCCCTCCAGTTCAGGTGTAAACCATCCCTTCTGTATGGTCCTCTAGAAGAGAGTCCACCTTCCCATCTCCTCTACAAGAGAGCCCAATGATCCAAAGGTCTTATGTCCTCTCCTTAGCTATGTATAATCTTCCTAGTTCTGGCCTCACAAGCAAGTGGCACAGGTAGCAATCTTGAAATTACAACCCGGGAGGTCCTGCCCTTTAACTTAGCACCTAACTCCCTGAACTCTCTGTGCAGAGCCTCATCAATCGTCCTACCCTGTCATTGGTACCTACATTGACCACGACTTCTGGCTGTTCACCGTCTCAGTTAAGAATGCTGAAGACTCAGTCCGAGATATCCCAAAACTAGCCCCAGGGAGGCAACATATCATCCAGGAATCTCATTCTCACCCACAGAACTTCCTGTCTGTTCCCCTAACTAACAAATCCCCTATCACCACAGCTCGTCTCTTCTCTCCCCCTCCCTTCTGAGTCACAGAGCCAGACTCAGTGCCAGAGGCCCAACCTGTGTGTGTCATTCCCCCCCCCCAACAGTATCCAAACTGGTATACTTGTTGTTGAGAGGATGGCCACAGGGTCACTGTGCACTGGTTCCTTAACCTCTTTCCCTTTCCCACACTATATCTCTTATCGATCACCCCCTCAGCTCTCGAGTGATCTGGAGATCACCAGTTCCAGCTTCAGCTCCTTAACGTGGTCTGTCAGAAGCTGCAGCTGGATGCACTTCTTGTGGGTGTAGTTGTCAGGACACTGGAGATCTTCCTTCCCACTTCCCACAGGAAGAACGTTCAGCTATCCTCCCTGACATCTCTACTGTCCAAGCTGAGCAGGTATAAAGAAGGGAATGAAAAAGAAACTTAACCTAGACTTTTCTTTCCTTTGTTTCCTCTGACTGAAGCTTCTCTTTGCGGAAGCCTCGAAGAGTAGAAGCCTCAAGATTACCACTGACTGTCCACTCAGACAATGGCTGCTGTGATGATTGCGATGAGAGCCTCGCTCATTCTTCTCAGCTCCAGTGAGTACTGGGCCTAGAGCCATCTTTTCTTAGGTAAGGGGCCCAAAACTGCTCACAATACTCCAAGTGGAGTCTGACCAATATCCTGTAAAGCCTCAGTATTACATTCTTACTCTTATAGCTTAGTCTTATAGCTTAGTCCTCTCGAAATGAATGCTAACATTGTAGTTGCATTTGGATTCTACAGATATACCAAGAGCAAAATGATAGCAAGGGACAAAAGTGGTTCTATGGAAGATCTAGGTGTGGAGCCAAAAGAGATGGGGAGGAGATCCAAATGGGTTTTTAAAATGCACGGCAGACCTGTGGCAAACGTTCAGGGAACATGGCATTCTGCATAGGCATGTTCCATGGAGTCAGGGAAAGGACGGTAAGGTAAAAACCATGGTGAGCAAAGGATGTAGGAAATCTAGTTAAGAAGAAAAGAAAAGCTTATAAAATGTTCAAGAAACTAAGTACTGTTAGAGCTCTCGAAAATTACAAGGTTGTCAGGAAGGAGCCTAAGAATGAATTTAGGAGAGCCAGAAAGGGCCATGAGAAGGCCTTGGAGAGCAGGATTAAGGAAAACCACAAGGAATTCTACAAGTATGTGAAGAGCAAGAGGATAAGCCATGTGAGAATAGGTGCGATAGTGGAAATGTATGCACAGAGTTGGAGGATGTAGCGGAGGTACTTAACGAATACTTCAGTATTCACCAGGGAAAATGGCCTTGGCAATTGTGGGGGTGACTTACAGCAGATTGAAACTCTTGACCATACAGTATAGACATTAAGAAAGAGGATGTCCTGGAGATTTTGAAAAGAATTAATTTAGATAAGTTGTCAGGACTGGACGAGATATACCCCAGGCTACTGAGGGAAGTGAGGGAGGAGATTGCTGAGCCTCTGGCGATGATCTTTCCATCATCAATAGAGATGAGAGAAGTACCAGAGTACTGGAGAGTTGCAAATGTTGTTCCCTTGTTCAAGAAAGGGAGTAGAGATAACCCAGAGAATTGTAGACCAGTGAGTCTTACTTCAGTGGTAGGCAAGTTGTTGGAGAAGATCCTGAGAGGCAGGATTTATGAGCATTTGGAGAGACATAATTTGATTAGGGATAGTCAGCTTTGCTTTGTCAAGGGCAGGTCATGCCTTATGAGCCTGATTGAATTATATGAGTGAGATATGCCAACTAGTGGAGTAGTGTCACAGCAGCGACAACCTGGCACTCAACGTCAGTAAGACGAAAGAGCTGACTGTGGACTTCAGGAAAGGTAAGAGAAAGGAACATATACCAATCCTCATCGAGGGATCAGAAGTGGAGAGAGTGAGGAATTTCAAGTTCCTGGGTGTCAAGATCTCTGAGGATCTAACCTGGTCCCAACATGTCAATGCAGTTATAAAGAAGGCAAGACAGCAACTACACTTCATTAAGAGTTAAAAGAGATTTGGTATGTCAACAAATACACTCAAAAACTTCTATAGATGTACCATGGAGAGCATTCTGACGAGCTGCATCACTGTCTGGAATGAGGGGGCTACTGAAAGAAGCTGCAGAGGTTTGTAAATTTAGTCGGCTCTATCTTGGGTACTGGCCTATAACGAAACTGGGACATCTTTGGGGAGTGAACCTGGGACATCTTTGTTAAAGATCTCCAGCACCCAGGGCATGTCCTTTTCTCATTGTTACCATCAGGTAGGAGGTATAGAAGCCTGAAGGCACACACTCAGCGATTCAGGAACAGCTTCTTCCCCTCTGCCATCTGATTCCTAAATGGACATTGAAGCCTTGAACACAACCTCACTTTTTAAATATATATTATTTCTGCTTTTTGCACAATTTTTAATCTATTCAATATACGTATACTGTAATTGATTTACTTATTTATTTACTATTATTTTATTTTTTCTCTCTGCTAGATCATGTATTGCATTGAACTGCTGCTGCTAAGTTAACAAATTTCATGACACATGCCGGTGATAATAAACCTGATTCAGATTCTGATGTAACAAAACACATTGATGAAGGTAGAGCAGTGGACGTAATGTATATGGATTGCAGTAAGGCATTTGATAAGGTTCCCCATGCGAGGCTCATTCAGAAAGTAATGAAGCATGGGATCCAGAATTGGCTTGCCCACAAAGGCAAAGGTGGATGTAGATGGTTCATATTCTGCATGGAGGTCGGTGACTAGTGGTGTGCCTCAGGGATCTGTTCAGGGACCCCTCCTCTTTGTGATTTTTATAAATGACCTGGATGAGGAAGTAGAAGGGTGGGTTAGTAAGTTTGCTGATGACACAAAAGTTGTGGATGGTCTGGAGGGTTGTCAGAGGTTACAGCGGGAGATCGATAGGATGCAGAACTGGTCTGAGAAGTGGCAGATGAGTTCATCCTAGATAAGTGTGAAGTGTTTCATTTCGGTAGGTCAAATTTGAATACAGAGTATGGTATTAATGGTAAGAATCAGAATCAGGTTTATTGTTACTGGCATGTCAGGTGAAATTTAACTTAGCAGCAGCAGTTCAATGCAATACATAATATAGAAGAAAAAAAACACAAAATAATAAATAAATAAATAAATAAGCAATCTTGAGGCTTCAGTCAGAGAAGGCAAAGGAAAGAAAAGCTCACGTTTTTCATTCTCTTCTTTATATCTGCTGAGCTGGGACAGTAGAGATGCCAGGCTGGAGAGTAAATGCTCCTCCTGCAGAATATGGGAAGGGAGATCTCCAGTGTCCCTGAAGACTACAACTGCAAGAAGTGCATCCAACTGCGGCTTCTAACATTCTGTGTTAAGGAGCTGGAGCTGGATGAACACCAGATCATTCCGGAGGCCGAGGGGGTGATAGGCAGGACATATAGAGAGGTAGTTACACCCAAGGTGCAGGACACAGGAAACTGGGTGACAGTCAAGAAGGGGAAAGGGGTTAAGGAGCCAGTACAGGGTACCCATGGCCATCCCCTCAGCAACAGGTATTATCACTTTGGATGCCGTTGGAGGGGGAAATGACTTAACAGAGGAAACTAACAGTGGTCGAGCCTCTGGCACTCAGTCTAACTCCGTTAGTCAGAAGAGACAGGGGCAGAAGAGGCACACTGCAGTGAGAGGAGATTCATTAGTTAGGGGAACGGACAGAAGGTTCTGTGAGCGAGAATGAGATTCCCGGATGTTATGTTGTCTCCTGGGCGCCAGGGTCAGGAACATCTCGAATCCAGTCCTCTGCATTCTTAAGTGGGAGGGTGAACAGCCAGAGGTCATGGTCCAAGCAGGTACCAATAACATGGGTAGAGCAAGTGATGAGGTTCTGCAAAGGGAATTCAGTGTTAGGTGCTAAGATAAAGGGCAGGACCTCCAGGGTTGTGATCTCAGGATTGCTACCCATGCCAAGTGCTAGTGAGGCCTGAACTCAGAAGATTATACAGTTTAACACATCAGAATCAGGTTTATTATCACCGGCATGTGATGTGAAAATTGTTAACTTAGCAGCAGCAGTTCAATGCAATACATAATCCAGCAGAGAAAAAAAAGAAAATAATAATAAATGAAATAAAAATACTAATAATATATAAACAAGTAAATCAATTACAGTATACATATATTGAATAGATTAAAAAATGTGCAAAGATCAGAAATACTGTATATTAAAAAAAAGTGAGGTAGTGTCCAAGGATTCAATGTGCATTTAGGAATCAGATGGCAGAGGGGAAGAAGCTGTTCCTGAATCGCTGAGTGTGTGTCTTCAGGCTTCTGTACCTCCTACCTGATGGTAACAGTGAGAAAAGGGCATGCCCTGGGTGCTGGAGGTCCTTAATAATGGACGCTGCCTTTCTGAGACACCGCTCCCTGAAGATATCCTGGGTACTTTGTAGGCTAGTACCCAAGATGGAGCAGACTAGATTTACAACCTTCTGCAGCTTCTTTCGGTTCTGTGCAGTGGCCTCTCCATACCAGACAGTGAAGCAGCCTGTTAGAATGCTCTCCACAGTATCTTGGTAGCGTGGAGATTCAGAGAGATCTTAGGGTCCGTGTCCACAGGATGCTGGACAGGTTGACAGTGTTGTTAAGAAAGCATATAGTGTGTTGGTCTTCATCAGTCGTGGGGTTGAGTTCAAGAGCCATGAGGTAATGTTACAGCTATATAAGATCTTGGTCAGACCCAACTGGAAGTACTGTGTCCAGTTCTGGTCACTTCACTACAGGAAGGATGTAGATACTGTAGAGAAAGTGCAGAGGAGATTTACAAGGATGTTGCCTGGATTGGAGAGTGGCCTTATGAGAATAGGTTGAGTGAACTTGGCCTTTTCTCCTTGGAGCGATGGAGGACGAGAGGTGACCTGATAGCGGTGTATAAGATGATGAGAGGCATTGATCGTGTGGATATTCAGAGGCTTTTTCCCAGGGATGAATTGGCTAACACAAAGGGCATTGTTATAAAGTGCTTGTAAGTAGGCACAGAGGGGCTGTCAGGGGCAAATTTTTCCAGACAGAGAATGGTGAGTGCGTGGAATGCCCTGCCAGCGATGGTAGAGGTGGATACAACAGGGTCTTTTAACCATTCTTAGATAGGTACATGGAGCTTAGAAAAATAGAGGGCTATGCGGTAGGGTATTTCTAGGCAGCTTCTTAAGTAGGTTACATGGTTGGCACAATATTGTGGGCTGAAGGGCCTGTAATGTGCTGTAGATTTCTATTTTCTGTGATGGGGGGGTATGGAAGGCTATTGTCTGGGCACAGGTCAATGGGACTAGGCAGAATGACGGTTTGGCATGGGGTAGATAGATTGAAGGGCTATTTTCCCTGCTGCAGCATTCTCTGATTCTATGACAAGGGATTTTGCAGATTTAGGAAATCTAAACTAACCCACACTCAACACATCAGGCAGCATCTGTGCAGGGGAATAAACAATTAACGTTTCAGTCCCCCTTCCTTTGCAGTGCTGTTAAAAGGGTCTTGACTGAAAACAACAACTGTTTATTGGCCTCCATCAGTGCTGTCTTACCTGTTGAGTTCCTCCAGCATTGAGTGTGTGTCACTCGGACATCATTTGCTGGTTGTGGTGTTGAGTGGTGAAACCCGTGGCTCCCTCCACACACAAATGGTCTTTGTCTGCTGCAACGGGAACCTCCCGGTTGAAATTTCCTACTACAAAGTGCACCACAGCGATGACATGCTTGACTGGGTTCCCAGTCACGACATGACATGCTTTTGATATTCTATAGCACACGTTTCCATAAATGACCTCAGCGCACAGCACTCAGCATTTGGAAAATATGTTCCACCTTTAAAAGCAAAGTTTTGCATGGGATTGAGAAATAAATGACACCCAGAGCAAACCACATCTCCTCTCACTGGCACTTACAACTTACCGAGAAATCAACAGTCAAGACATAACTCTTTCTCAACTCCATCTAAGTTGTTAAAGAAAAGACCAAAATACACTGCAGACTCTAACAAATAGGTTGTTTCCTTTCCACTTCAAAAACATAAGGTCAAGTAACATCTCAATAATTAGTTATTAACTTATCTTAGCAAGGACAACGTGATACCTAAAATCAGCCGCAAATGTAATTGATATGTGCCATTCTCACCAGTCTTCTGTCTCTCCATATTTCCACATCAGCACAGTGATGTCTGTAACTTTGCTTCAGAGAGACGGTCTTCTCTCTTGCTGTGCAGCAGCTTGGTGATGTTCATCCCTCCTTGCCTGCTGCATGTCCCTTGTGCTCGCTGTCGAGGTAAAGGTCATGAGATTTCCTCTCTCTCCAGGTGACAGCCCAGAAGAATGTGATGTGACACAGGAGTGACAAGGGTAGGGATTCCATCCCTGGCTACAGGTCTCACCTATCAAGGAGTGATTTCACCTGCCGATGTTTAAAATATGAAGCCTGCTGATGTGCAAAGAATGAAAGAAAAGGAAATGAATGCGGAGAAAACAGTGAAGAATCACTTAAATTCAGTCCAAGAATTCCTAGTTCAGCAGGTTTGAGCCATTGCCTTTAAACTGGCTGTTCTGAGGACAGCAGTAACAGAAAAACAAGGTAGTTTCTCAGTGAAGGTGCTGTTTTCCATCTCCTTTCTCCCCTGTCTCTCCACTTGTCTTTCTCAAATGTATCTCAGGCTACATCCACACCAGACTGGCTAAATCCATAACTAGAAACTTTTTCTCTTCATTTTGACCCTCCTTCCACACTGAAATGGCGTTTTCCTCCACCGAAAACAGAGATTTTCTAAAACGCCCTCCAGAGTGTGTAAATTTGAAAACGTCGATTACGCAGAGCAGTGTGGACGGGGTAAACGGCTATTTTTAAAAACGCTGTCATGACGTGCCGGAACAGATGGCGGCAGCGCGGCATTTGTTTTCTTGAACGCAACCCCCCCACACAACCTAACAATTTCAGATCAGACGGCAACGAGACTGAAGCCAGAAGAGTTAGAAATGTACTCACCAAATACTTTGACCCATAACTTACTGAATAAATAACTATACTCACTTTGCCCTGTTTTCTGTCCTTGCTTGTATGAAGGTGGTTTACCTATTTATGCAAGTACTTTTATGACAATAAATGTGTAACAGCCTAATGTAACGTTGTATGGAAATACAAGATAACTCTGATGCAGACGTTCTATGCATCTAACAAGGTGCTTTATTAATGCAACAGAGTTGGTCAGTTTTTCAATGTTCGTCGTCAGCCGGGTCATACTGTCTGTGAACTCCCTGTCGGTTGCCTCCATACGCTCCAGTATTTGTTTTCTTTTAGTTTTAAGTCCTCCTGCGCGAGAGCCAAGAGCAATTCCTTTTAAGTTTTTCTAATTTGTAACTGCACAAACGCGCACTTTCACAGCAAGATTCGACACCAAATATATCAACACGAGGAACATGTCACTTGTGTTCTGTAGATGTGTCCTGCGCATGTGCCCAAATACCCATTTTAAAGTGGACGGAGGTGTTTTCAAAAATGCTTGGTGTGAATGCCTATCGTTTTTACGCAAAACCAGCATTTCAAAATTACCCGGTCTACTCTGGATGTAGCCTTAGGGTTTCCTACAGTATGTGCGCATGTTGTATTTTGTCTGTGTGTGAACCTTACATTTTGTCTGTGTGTGCATGTTATATATTGTCTGTTTGAGTGTTGTATTTTGTCTGTGTGCGGACGTTGTAATCTGTCTGTGTGCGGACGTTGTATTTTGTCTGTGTGCGGACGTTGTAATCTGTCTGTGTGCGGACGTTGTAATCTGTCTGTGTGCGGACGTTGTATTTTGTCTGTGTGCGGACGTTGTAATCTGTCTGTGTGCGGACGTTGTAATCTGTCTGTGTGCGGACGCTGTAATCTGTCTGTGTGCGGACGCTGTAATCTGTCTGTGTGCGGACGTTGTAATCTGTCTGTGTGCGGACGTTGTATTTTGTCTGTGTGCGGACGTTGTATTTTGTCTGTGTGCGGACGCTGTAATCTGTCTGTGTGCGGACGCTGTAATCTGTCTGTGTGCGGACGTTGTAATCTGTCTGTGTGCGGACGTTGTATTTTGTCTGTGTGCGGACGTTGTAATCTGTCTGTGTGCGGACGCTGTAATCTGTCTGTGTGCGGACGTTGTAATCTGTCTGTGTGCGGACGTTGTATTTTGTCTGTGTGCGGACGTTGTATTTTGTCTGTGTGCGGACGTTGTATTTTGTCTGTGTGCGGACGTTGTATTTTGTCTGTGTGTGGACGTGCATGGATGAATTGATGTGTATGTTAATACAGTGTGCTAGGTTTTGCATGTACAGTATATGGACAGTGTGAGCATGTGTAAGTGTGTGATTGTGCATGTGTTTCAGTATGTGTGTGTGAAACTACTATAGTGTGTTGTACGTGGTTAGGGATATAGAGATTTGTGCGTATGGCATGCATGCGGACACACGTATGTGAATATACGTGTGCATTTGTGTGTACCTAGATGCGTTTGTGTGTGTATGTAAAAATGTACAGTAATATGTTGCGCACATATATGGATTTAGAGGTTCCTGTGCATGTGTGTGTATATGAGTATCTGTATATGTGTGTGGTGGGAGTTGGTAATTGTATTTGGAACGTAACAGTGAATTCCCACCTTCATCAGCCAATTGCTGAGTATCATTTGGGAGGTGATGCTTTCAATTCCATCTTGAGGTTTACCAGAGCAGTCCGGTAGAAGTAAAAACCTGTTGTAAATGTTAATGAGGGGAAATCAAAGTATTTACTTCTGGATTTAAAGTATTTACCTGTGGAAACTTATGCCTATGGGAAGGCTTTTTAGGGCAGTTTGTCACTGAGCCTACTAGGGGAACAGTTATACTGGATTGGTTGGTATGTAACGAACTGAGGTGATTAGGGAGCTTAAGGTAAAAGAACCCTTAGGAGCCAGTGATCACAATATGATTGTGTTCAACTTGAAATTTGATAGGGAGAAAGTAAAGTCTGATGTAGCAGTATTTCAGTGAGTAAGGGAAATTACAGTGGTATGAAAGAGGAGTTGGCCAAAGTAAATTGGAAGGAGCTGCTGGCAGGGATGTCCGCAGAGCAGCAATGGTGTGTGATTCTGGGAAAAATGAGGAAGGTGCAGGATAGATGCATTCCAAAATCGAAGAAAGACTCAAATGGCAAAACAGTACAACCGTAGCTGACAAGGAAAGCTAATGTAAAAGTATAAGAGAGGACATACAACAAAGCAAAAATAAGCAGGGAGACAAGGATTGGGAAGCTTTTAAAACCATACAGAGAGCAACTAACATAATCATTAGGAGGGAAAAAATGAAATATGAAAGCAAGCTAGCAAGCAATATCAAGATGTACAGAGAAAGCTTTTTCAAGTATATAAAAATAAAAGATAGATGAGAGTGGATATGAAACCACTAGAAAATGAGGCAGGAGAAATAATAACGGGGGACAAGGAGATGGAATATGAACTAAATGAGAATTTTGTATCAGTCTTCACTGTGGAAGACATGAGCAGTGTGCCTGATGTTGTAGTGTGTGAAGGAAGAGAAGTGGGTGCAGTTACTATTACAAGAGAGAAGGTGCTCAAAAAGCTGAAAGACCTGAAGATGCATAAGTCAACCAGACCAGATGAACTGCACCCTAGAGTTCTGAAAGAGGCAGCGGTAGAGATTGTGCAGGCATTAATAATGATCTTGGGCTCAGGCAAATGGTGCCTGAGGATTGGAAAATCACAAATGTCTCTCTACTCTTTAAGAAAGAAGAGAGGCAGCAGAGAGGAAATTATAGACCAGACAGCCTGACCTCAGTGATTGGGAAGATGTTATAGTCAATTGTTAAGGATGAGGTGATGGAGTACTTGGTAACACCAGGACAAGATAGTACAAAGTCAGCATGGTTTCCTTCAGGGAAAATCCTGCCTGACAAACCTGTTGGAATTCTTTGAGGAGGTTAGAAGTAGGATAGATAAAGGGGATGCTGTGGATGTTGTATATTTGGACTTTCAGAAGGCCTTTGACAAGGTGCCACACACGATGCTGCTTACCAAGTTAACAGTGCATGGTATTACAAGGAAGTTACTAACATGGTTAGAGCATTGGCTGATTGGTAGGAGGCAGCGAGTGGGAATAAAAGGATCTTTTTCTGGTTGGCTGCCAGTGACTAGTGGTGTTCCACAGAGGTCAGTGTTGGGACCACTTCTTTATATGCTGTATATAAATGATTTAGATGATGGAATAGATGGCTTCATTGTCAAGTTTGCAGATGATTTGAAGATTAGTGGAGGGGCAGGTAAGGTTGAAGAAACAGGAAGGCTGCAGAAGGACTGAGACAAATTAGGAGAGCATGCAGAAAAGTGGCAAATGAAATACAGTGTTGGAAAAGTATGGTCATGCACTTTACTAGTAGAAATAAATGTGCTGACTATTTTACAAACAGGGAGAAAAATCAAAAACTTGGGAGTCCTTCTGCAGAACACCCTAAAGGTTAATTTGCAGGTTGAGTCGGTGGTGAGGAAGGCAAATGCCATGTTAGCATTCATTTCAAGAGGTCTAGAATACACGAACAAGGATGTGATGCTGAGTCTTTTATAAGGTACTGGTGAGGCCTCACCTTGAGTATTGTGAACAGTTTTGGGCCCCTCATCTTAGAAAAGATGTGCTGGCATTGGAGAGGGTCCAGAAGAGGTTCACAAGGATGATTCCAGGATGAAAGGATTATCATATGAGGAACATTTGATGGCTCTGGGTCTGTACTTGCTGGAATTCAGAAGGATAAGGGGGGAACATTGAAACCTTTCGAATATTGAAAGGCCTAGACAGAGTAGATGTGGAAAGGATGTTTCCCATGGTGGGGGAGTCTAGGACAAGAGATGCCTCAGGATAGAGGGGCATCCATTTGGAACCGAGATGCAGAGACATTTCTTTAGCTAAAGGGTGGTGAATTTCTGGAATTTGTTACCACAGACAGCTGTGGAAGCCAGGTTGTTGGGTGTATTTCAGGCTGAAATAGATAGGTTCTTGATTGGCCATGACACCAAAGGTCACGGCATCAAAGATTATGGGGAGTGGAGCTGAGGAGGGGAGAAAAGGATCAGAATGATGGAATTGCGGAGCAGACTCGATGGGCCAAATGGCCTAATTCTGCTCCTATGTCTTATTGTCTATGGTCTTACGGCCTTAATGAGGGGAATTTAAAGTACTAACCTGAGGAGAGCATGAGAGTGGCCGAATGTTGATGGTGGTTTCAGTTTCACCTGTGATGCACAGACAACTAACATCTTACACAAGCTCATGAACAGCACGGGCTTGGATTGAGCATGGTTCATGGCCAAATGAGGAAACCACTCATCTGTGAGATGAAGAGAAACTCCCAAACAGCAATATCTTTTTGGAAATATTTCTCATTATTTTACAGTCTCGTTCTCAGTTTAATTAAACTGGCTGCTTAAGCATGTGATGGTCTCATGGTATCTATTTCTATATTAATAAAAGATTGAGGTGGATCTATTTTTGCTAAGAAATTATCTGAGAGTGTTTCGATGTCTGTGTATCAGTTCCAGGCGTCAAGGCTGAGGGGTTGCTCGCATTTGCTTTCCAAAGCTCTCGAATTCCAAGTCATGAAAGACTATTTTTAATTGATTGTGCTCAGTGTTCTGCTGATCATTGTGGCTGTTATGTTGGTGCCAGGACATGAGGCGATACTCGCAGGCTGCCCCCAGCACACCCTCTGGCGTGTAGGCTGTTCACACAAATGATGCTTTTCACTGCATATCTCAATGTAGATATGCTACATAAATCTGAACCCAAACCCAAACCCAAATCGAATCCGAATCGATTCTGAACCTGAACCTGCTTGTCAGGAAGGATTGTACTTGATGCATTTGCCAGCACTATATGTACCATTGGATTGGAGTCATTGCTTCCCTGTTACAATAAACTTGTCAAATTAAAGATAAACTAACTCCCTCCAAACAACTTCAATCTGACAATTTTAGAAAAACGCAGAAAACATAGAAAATTTACAGCACATGACAGGCCCTTCGGCCCACAATGTTGTGCTGACCATGTAACCTACTCTAGAAACTGCCTGGAATTACCTTACCGCATAGCCCTCTGTTTTCCTAAGCTCCATGTACCTATCTAAGAGTCTCCTAAAAGACGCTATTGTATCCGCCTCTACCACCTTCGCTGGCAGTGCATTCCACACACTTACCACTTCTTTCTGTGTGAAAGGCTTACCTCCAACCTATCCCCTCCGCACCTACTTCCAAGCACCTTAAACTGTGCCCTCTCCTGTTAGCCATTTCAGCCCTGGGAAAAAGCCTCTGACTATCCACATGATCGATGCCTCTCGTCATCCTATACGCCTCTATCATGTCACCTCTCATCCTCCGTCGCTCCAAGGAAAAAAGGCCAAGTTCACTCAACCTATTCTCATAAGGCATGCTCCCCAATCCAGGCAACATCCTTGTAAATCTCCTCTGCACTCTCTCTATAGTATCCACATCCTTGCTGTAATGAGGCAACCGGAACTGAACACAGTACTCCAAGTGAGGTATGACTAAGGTTTTGTATAGCTGTAACATTACCTCACGGCTCTTGAACTCAATCCCACGGTTGATGAATGCCAACACACCATATGCCTTCTTAACAACACTGTCAACCTGTGCAGACCCTTTGAGTGCCCTGTTGTGTATGTAGCTGGGTTACACAACAAAGCTATAAATAAAAACGCTGGAGACGGGAGTTAACAGGGTTCTTTACTGACTGAAACCGACTGAACACACACGTACAGATCAATATGCGCCTAATAGCACATGCAACAACTGGGTACTACAACATAAAGTAGCCCCATAATATACAGTAGGTTATATGGTACACTCCTCCCCTTTTATTTTAAAAGTGTATCAACTGTTATTTTTTCTGGGGCACTACGTTAAACAAATATGTGTACCCTTAACATTGAAACACCTACCAATTGTTTACTTAGCAACTTAATAACATCAAATTATAACAAAGTAACGTAATAATAATAATTATCATTATAACTCAAGTCTCTGGGGGGGGGATCTTCTCTGCCTCTCCGGGTAACGTCTGCCCTGCAGCGTTTGCTTTGGGGAATGAGTCTCCACAGGTACATCAGGTGGGTCCTCAGCACTGATGACAGGCTTATCTGTGGATGACGCTGATGTGGTCACATCAGGAGTGTTTGCTTCTATGTCCGGGGAGTCAGGGCAAGGTGTTGTTGAGTTTTTCACCTGAGCATCCAGGATTTGATCCACATGACGTCTCCATACATTCTCTCCCACCTGTACTCTCTACATCAGTGGCCCGTCTATGGTGGAAATTATACCCGGCTGCCACTTTTCAGTCTGGTAATCCGGTGCAAGAATTGACTGTCCCACATTGAAGCTCCGTGTTGACTTAGCATTCAATTGTTTGAACTGTCTGTTCTCTACATCACGCCATATATTTGGTTTGAGAAGATCCATGCGGGACCTCAGGTTCCTGTTCAGAAACATCATTGTTGGAGTCTGATTGCATGTACTGCATTACGATAGGCAAGGAGGAAGCTGTCTATCTTGTGTTGTAGTGGTCGATTTTTGCTGTCCCTTGCCTTGAGGGGTTTCTTGAATGTCTGTACAAATCTTTCTGCCAAGCCATTTGTGGATGGATGGTAAGGAGCCGATGTAAAGTGCTTGATTCCATTGTTCTTCACAAAACTTTGGAATTCTTCAGAGATAAATGGTCGTCCATTGTCTGTGCAGATTTGCTTTGGTATGCCATTCCTGGCGAACATGGTCCTCAGCACTGTAATGGTCTTTTCTGATGTGGTTGTCTTCATTTTGATGACCCCTGGCCATTTGGAATGTGCATTGACGGCGATTAAAAAGGTAGGGTCAATGAATGGTCCAGCAAAGTCAATGTGTACTCGTTGCCATGGTGATGAGGGCCACTCCCATGGATGGAGAGGGGCTTGTGGTGGTGTGTTCTGAATCTTTTGACATCCAGAGCAGTTCTTGGTCAAGTCCTCAATTTGTATGGCCACCACACATAGGCACGGGCAAGACCTTTCATCTTCACAGTACCCAGGTGCCCCTCGTGCAGTTCCTCCAGCACTCTGGTGAGTAGCTTGGGAGGAATCACAACTCGTGAGCCACACATTAGTGTTCCCCGACACACTGACATCTGCTCCTTCCTCGCTGAGAAGGCTGGACACAGTGTGTTACCCCACGCTGGCCATCCCTTTACCGTGATGACAATGTGATGACACTTTTGACAACGTAGGGTCATTGCATGTTTCCCTTTCAATGAGGCTGTTTGTTACTGGTAATTGTTCAACTATTGTTGTGTGAAAGACCCCTGCTGAATCCATTTGCGTAGTTATCTCTGATGTGGGCAGTGGTAAATGTGACAAACCATCTGTGTTGCCATGTTGCTTGGTCCCCTTGTGTTCAATGTCATTACAATAGACTCGAGAATTCGGCCCTCGATGTTGTGCTGATCCATATATTCCTTAAAAAAAATGTACAAACCCACACTACCCCATAACCCTCTATTTTTCTTTCATCCATGTGCCTGTCCAAGAGGCTCTTAAATACCCCTAATGTTTTAGCCTCCACCACCATCCCTGGCAAGTCATTCCAGGCACCCACAACCCTCTGTGTAAAAAAACTTCATGGGACTGGGAATAAAAGGATCCTATTTTGGTTGGCTGCTGGTTACCAGTGGTGTTCCACAGGGGTCCGTGTTGGGGCCACTTCTTTTTACATTGTACATCAACGATTTGGATTACGGAATAGATGGCTTTGTGGCTAAGTTTGCTGACGATACGAAGATAGGTGGAGGGGCCGGTAGTGCTGAGGAAACGGAGAGTCTGCAGAGAGACTTGGATAGATTGGAAGAATGGGCAAAGAAGTGGCAAATGAAATACAATGTTGGAAAGTGTATAGTTATGCACTTTGGCAGAAGAAATAAACGGGCAGACTATTATTTAAATGGGGAGAGAATTCAAAGTTCTGAGATGCAATGGGACTTGGGAGTCCTCGTACAGGATACCCTTAAGGTTAACCTCCAGGTTGAGTCAGTAGTGAAGAAGGTGAATGCAATGTTGGCATTCATTTCTAGAGGAATAGAGTATAGGAGCAGGGATGTGATGTTGAGGCTCTATAAGGCGCTGGTGAGACCTCACTTGGAGTACTGTGGGCAGTGTTGGGCTCCTTATTTAAGAAAGGATGTGCTGACGTTGGAGAGGGTACAGAGAAGATTCACTAGAATGATTCCAGGAATGAGAGGGTTAACGTATGAGGAACATTTGTCCGCTCTTGGACTGTATTCCTTGGAGTTTAGAAGAATGTGGGGAGACCTCATAGAAACATTTCGAATGTTGAAAGGCATGGACAGAGTGGATGTGGCAAAGTTGTTTCCCATGATGGGGGAGTCCAGTACAAGAGGGCATGACTTAAGGATTGAAGGGCACCCATTCAGAACAGAAATGCGAAGAAATTTTTTTAGTCAGAGGGTGGTGAATCTATGGAATTTGTTGCCACAGGGGGCAGTGGAGGCCAAGTCATTGGGTGTATTTAAAGCAGAGACTGATAGGTATCTGAGTAGCCAGGGCATCAAAGGTTATGGTGAGAAGGTGGGGGAGTGGGACTAAATGGGAGAATGGATCAGCTCATGATAAAATGGCAGAGCAGACTCGATGGACCGAATGGCCGACTTTTGCTCCTTTGTCATATGGTCTTATGTCATTTATAAACATCGGTCCCAGTACAGATCCTTGCGGCACTCCACTAATCACCGACCTCCAGGCAGAATACTTTCCTTCCACTACTACCCTCTGCTTTCTTCCTGTAAGCCAATTTTTTATCCAAACAGCCAAGGTTCCACTGATCCCATGCCTCATGACTTTCTGGATGAGTCTCTCGTGGGGCACCTTGTCCAATGCCTTGCTAAAATCCATGCAGACCACATCTACCGCCCTACCCTCATCATTTTCTTTTGTTACCTCTTCAAAAAACTCAATTAGGCTCGTGAGGCACGACGTTCCCTTCACAAAACCATGTTGACTATCCTTGAGTAGACTGTACTTCTCCAAATGCTCGTAGATCACACCTGTGACCTCCTAAGAAAAGGGACCATCGCTGCAGCCTTTGTGCTGTCATCACTGGAACACCTTTTCTTGGATTGAAGATTGACACGAGAGGCTGATGGTCAGTCAACAGAGTAAACTTTTGGCCATACAGGTAGTGACTAAATTTCTTGACTCCCCACATGAGGCTTAGGGCCTCTCTGTATCTGTGCTATCCCAAACACCAGCCTGTTGTACTGGTAAAGTCATTTGTGTGCATTTATTGTGAGGTATTTCTTGGATGCTTCCTCGATTTCAATTTAGAGATAAGCCTGGGTCAAATTGATTTTTGTGAAATGTTCCTCTCCTGACAGGGAAGCAAAGGTGTCCTCAATATGAGGTAGAGGATACTGTACTGTGCGGAGAACCGGGTTAACAGTTATTTTAAAGTCACCACATATGCGCACCTTGCTTGGTTTTCCTGGTTTTGTGAGGTTTACTTCATCACTGGAACAATAGGCATGGCCCATTCACTCCAATCCACCTTTGACAGGACCCCAGTCTGCTCCAGATTTTTCAGCTCTGCCTCTACTGTAGGACGGATTGCATATGGCACTGGCCTGGCTTTGCGAAATTTTGGACATGCATTTTCCTCAATCTCAATCTTTGCTTTCATGCCCCGAAGTGTTCCTATTCCTTTCATGAACACTTCCTCAGAGTCAGCAAGTATTTGCGACAGTCTATTAGATATAGCCTTGCTGCCCTCCTTTGCTGACACATTTAGTGCCTTGATGGTGTGCTAATCCAACTGAATTTTCCTGAGTCGTTCACGTCCCAGCAATGGTGGTCCTCCATTTTTCAGTACAGAGAGGTTCAGTTGCTGTGTTTTGTTTCTGTAGGTCACTGTCACTTTAATTTTACCTTCGGGACGGACTTTCTGTCCTGTGTAAGTCTTTAGCAGTAGTTTAGTTCATTTCAGAGGTATGTGAGGAAAACAGTCGTGTGTAGTCGTGTACAGCAGTGGTCCCCAACCTCCGGGCCGCAAAGAATGCAGGGGTGCAGCAGTAGCCAGAATGCACCCAGCACATTTTTAATAAAAAAGCCAAAATAAACAAGCTAATTAATTTGGTGCCGCCCAGCACGTAAGTGTCGGCCCAGATCAGAGGCGAATCGCACCGTTCAGATGGGAATTGGGAACAGGGAGTGAGGCAACTCTCCCTCACTTAAATCCAAGTCAAGCACTAGTCTCAACACTATCATTAAATGGTGTCGAGGTCTTCATCGATGACCATGGATGAACAACAACAACAATTAAGCACCGTTTTCCCCTTATTTTCCTTTTAGAATCACGTGTCCTTTTTGCTAGCGCCACGAGCGCACTCCATCTAGATGTGTGTGTGTGTGTTGCTCCTTTTTGTCTCCCTTCTGGGACAGGCAGACCCTCAGTCCCTGGGGTCAGCTCCAGCTGTGGTCTCACCTGGACGTGCTGCAGCTCCAACTGTGTCTCTTGGTCTCCCGACGTTCCCGACCTGTGGCTGTGCTTCCGTTTCCTTTCGGACTCGCGGCCTTGCTCTGCCTTGGCTCATACCTTGTGCTCTTCTTCCGGGTGTCATTATCAATTAAAAATCGGCATTCCAATACGATGTAGGTTCATTAACCTCGTCGCCAATTTGTTGTGCATGTGGCCGGGTTACACAACAAAACTATAAATAAAAATGCTGGAGACGGGAGCTAAGTTAACAGGGTTCTTTACTGACTGAAACCAAACTGAACACACACGTACAGATCAATACGCGCCTAATAGCGCATGCAACGTGTTGCTACAACATAAAGTAGACCCATAATATGCAGTAGGCTATATGGTACACACCCTATGGACTCGGACCCCAAGATCCCTCTGATCCTCCACACTGCCAAGAGTCTTACCATTAATACTATATACTGCCATCATATTTGACCTACCAAAATGAACCACTTCACACTTACCTGGGTTGAACTCCATCTGCCACTTCTCAGCCCAGTTTTGCATCCTATCAATGTCCCGCTGTAACCTCTGACAGCCCTCCACACTATACACAACACCCCCAACTTTTGTATCATCAGCAAACTTACTAACCCATCCCTCCACTTCCTCATCCAGGTCATCTATAAAAATCACAAAGAGGAGGGGTCCCAGAACAGATCTCTGAGGAACACCACTGGTCACCAACCTCCATGCAGAATTTGAACTATCTACAACCACTCTTTGCCTTCTGTGGGCAAGCCAATTCTGGATCCACGAAGCAAGGTCTCCTTGGATCCCATATCTCCTTACTTTCTGAATGAGCCTCGTATTCAGTCATTCAGAGCTCACATCTGCATGGCACTAAGAAAACATTACCTTCTGGTCCTCTCACTTGTATCTTTCATATGAGATCGAGTTGTGGTTTGTATCACAGGGAAAGAAGAGCGCTGGTCTGTGAGGATGTGCGGAAACTGTTAGTTACTGCTTTCAGCATTATATGAGGAAATCATACACATTGTGAAGATGACAGTGTTCTTTTAGTACAGTGCAGTACAGGTCCTATGGCTCACAATGTTGTGCCAACTGGTTAAATTACTGACAGCAGGTTAAAAGGTCAGCACAACATTGGAGCCAAAAGGCTACACTGTGCTGTAATGTTCTATGTTCATCAAGATCAATCTAACCCCTCCCTCCCACATAACCCTCCGTTTTTCTATTAAACATGCGCCTATCTAAGAGTTTCTTAATTGCCCCTAATGTATCTACCACTACCATACCCCTGCCAGCAAGTTCCACATACTCACTATTGTCTGTGTAAAAAAATACTGCTGACATCACTTTCCTCACATTAGCCATTTTCAAACTTTGGCTATCCGTAAGACCGTAAGAAATAGGAGTAGGAGTAGGCCATTTGGCCCATCGAGCCTGCTCCACCATTTAATAAGATCATGACTGATATGGCCATGGACTCATCTCCACCTACCCTGCCTTTTCCCCCATTACCCTTAATTCCCCTATCTATTCCCTTATCTATTCACTCTATCTATGGTTCTGATCATCTTGTACACCTCCTATCAAGACACCTCCATTAGACTATAAGACATGGGAATAGAATTAGGCCACTTGGCCCATCGAGTCTACTCCATCATTCAATCACTCCTGATCCTTTCTTCCCCTCCTCAGCCCCACTCCCCGGCCTTCTCCCCGTAACTTTTGATGCCATGCCCAATCAAGAATCTATCAAGCTCTGCCTTAAATACACCCAATGACCTGGCCTCCACAGCACCTTGTGGTAATAAATTCCACAAATTCATCACCCTTTCGCTGAAGAAGTTTCTCCACATCTCTGTTTTAAATGGATGCCCCTCTATCCTGAGGCTGTTGTCTCTTGTCCGAGATTCCCCCACCGTGGGAAACATACTTTTCACAAAAGGTTTCAATGAGATCCCCCTCAGCCTTGTAAGTTCCAGTGAGTACAGACCCAGAGCCATCAAATATACCTCACATGATAACCTTTTCATTCCCAGAACTATCCCTGTGAACCTCCTCTGAACCCTCTCCAATGCCAGCACATCTTTTCTAAGAATGAGGAGCCCCAAACTGTTCACAATACTCAAGGTGAGGCCTCACCAGTGCCTTATAAAGCCTCAGCATCACATCCCTGCTCTTGTATTCCAGACTTCTTGAAGTGAATGATAACATGGCATTTGCCTTCCTCACCACCGACACAACCTGCATGTTAACCTTCAGGGTGTTCTGCACAAGGACTCCCAAGTCTCTTTGCAACTGAGATTTTTGGATTCTCTCCCCACTTAGAAAATAGTCTGTACATTTATTTCTTCTACCAAAGTGCATGACCATGCATTTTCCAACATGTATTTCATTTGCCACTCTCTTGCCCATTCTCCTCATCTGTCTAAGTCCTTCTGCATCCTACCTGTTTCCTCAACACTTCCTGCCCCTCCACCAATCTTCGTATCATCTGCAGACTTGGCAACAAGGCCATCTACTTCATCATCTAAATTACTGATATACAGCATAAAAAGAAGTGGTCCCAACACCGACCCCTGTGGAAAACCACTAGTCATTGGCAGCCAACCAGAAAATGATCCTTTTATTCCCACGCTTTGCCTCCTACCAATCAGACAATGCTCTAACTATGCTAGTACCTTCCCTGCGTGCGGCCACTTTAGTGGTGATATCTGTAATCTGTTAAGTAGGGTACCGTTCACAATTCTGATTTGATGGAGACAGACGTGAGAGCACGGAGGAACATCTGGAGAAACTTCTGAAATGCCCGCTTCGCTGCCGCTGTTTCTGTGTGGTCCGGAATCTCTGGAAAAGGCCCCAAATCCTCGGCTTTGTTTGTTTCAGCGGCCAAGCAAGGTCAAAGGCGCTTGGCAGAGGATGGCACTTGGGAGGCTGTAACAGAGGGGCTGGTCGGAGGCTCGAAGTTTTTGGACGAAAGGACAGACTCAGTGGCGGCTGTGGTCAGGTGCTTCCAATGCATTGACAGTTGTCGGTGCCTGGAGGTTTATGGCAGGGAGTTTCTCCCTTCGCCGCTTGCTATCGGGGAGCCGGGAGTCGATCGACTCGGGACTTTGAGACTATTTTTTTGCCGTGTCCATGGTCTGTTCTTTATCAAATTATGGCATTGTTTTGCACTGCTGTAACTATATGTTATAATTATGCGGTTCTGTCAGTGTTAGTCTTTGGTTTGTCCTGTTTTTCTGTGATATCACTCTGGAGGAACATTGTATCATTCCTTAATGCATGTATGCATTACTAAATGACAATAAACGAGGACTGAGTGTTCTCATAATCTAAATCTGTAATACCATGGGCTCTTAACTTGGTAAGCAGCCTCATGTGTGGCACCTTGTCAAAGGCTTTCTGAAAGTCCAAATATATAACATCTACTACACCCCTTTTATCTATCCTACTTATAATCTCCTCAAAGAATTCCCACAGGTTTTTCAGGCAGGATTTTCCCTTAAGGAAACCATGCTGACTTTGTCCTATCTTGTCCTGTGTCACCAAGTACTCCAAAACCTCATCCTTAACAATTGATTCTTACATCTTCCCAACCACTGAGGTCAGGCTAACTGGTCTATAATTTCCTTTCTGCTGCCTTCCTCCCTTCTTATAGAGTGGAGTGACGTTTACAATTTTCCAGTCCTCTGGCACCATGCCAGAGTCCAGTAATTTTTGAAAGATCATTTCTAATGCCACCACAGTCTCTGCTGCTACCTATTTCAGAACCCTAGAGTGCAGTTCATCTAGTCCGGTTGACCTTGGGTCTTTCAGCTTTTTGAGCACCTTACTCCTTGTAATAGTAACTGCACTCACTTCTCTTCCCTCACATCCTTCAACATCTGGCACACTGCTAGTGTCTTCCACGGTGAAGACTGACGCAAAATACTCATTTAGTTCATCTGCCATCTCCCTGTCCCCAGCCTCATTTTCTAGCGGTCCTAGATCCACTTTCATCTTTCTTTTTTTCTACGTACTTTTAATATCCACCTTGATATCGTTTGCTAGCTTGCTTTCATATTTCATCCTCCTAATAATTCTTATAGTTGCTCTCTGTGGGGTTTTAAAAGTTACTCAATCCTCTGTCTTCCTACTAATTTTTGCTTTGTTGTATGCTCTCTCTTTTGCTTTTACACTAGCTTTGACTTCCCTTGTCAGCCACGGTTCCACTATTTTGCTATTTGACTATTTCTTCATTTTTGGAATACGTCTTTCCTGTACCTCCCTCATATTTTCCAGAAGCTCATGCCATTACTGCTCTGCTGTCCTTCTGTCAGCATCTCCTTCCGTTTTACTTTGCCCAACTCCTCTCTCATACCACTGTAATTTCCTTTACTCTGCTGAAATACTGCTCAGTCAGACTTTATTTTCTCCTTATTAAATTTCAATTCAAACTCAATCAACTGTGAGAAGTGCATCCAGCTGCAGCTTCTAACAAACAGTGTTAAGGATTTGGAGCTGGAGCTGGATGAACTCTGGATCATTCGGGAGGCTGAAGGGTTGACAGGGAGGGACTTATACAGAGGTAGTTACACCCAAGGTGCGGGACACAGGAAACTGGGTGACAGTCAGGAAGGGGAAAGGGGTTAAGGAGCCAGTGCAGAGTACCCATGGCCATCCCCTCAACAACAGGTATATCACTTTGGATACTGTTTTGGAGAATAACCTAACAGGAAAAAGGCACAGTGGTCAGTCTCTGGAACCGAGTCTGGCTCTGTGACTTAGAAGGGAAGAGGGAGAAGAGGCACGCTATGGTGATAGGGGATCAGACAGGAGGTTCAGTGAGTGAGAACGAGATTCCCAGATGGTATGTTGCCTCCTGGGTGCCAGGATCCGGGATATCTCAGACTGAGTCCCCAGCATTGTTCAGCGGGAGGGTGAACAGCCAGAATTCGTGATCCATGTAGGTACCAATGACATGGGTAGGACAAGTGATGAGGTTCTGCGTAGGAAGTCAGGGAGTTAGGTGTTAAGTTAAAGGACAGGACGTCCAGGGTTGTGATCTCAGGATGTGCCACATGCTACTGGGGCCAGAACTAGGCAGGTTCTACAGTTTACTATGTGGCTAAGGAGTTGGTGTAGGAGGGAGAGCATAAGATTTTTGGATCATTAGGCTTTCTTCCAGGGAAGGTGGGACCTGTACAGAAGGGACGGTTTGCACCTGAATTGGAGGGGGACTAGTATCCTAGTGGGAAACTTTGTTAATGCTGCACATTGGGGTTAAATTAGAGTTGTGGGGGATGGGAACCAGAGTGCCAGAATAGTTAGTGGAGAGGTTGTGAAGGCAGATGTTGCTAAGACCTCAGACAAAGTTAGGAATCAAAAGGTTGAACATGGTGCAACTAGAGTTCTGAACTGCGTATATTTCAATGCAAGAAGAATCATAGAAAAGGCAGATAATAGTGCTGAAAATGAGGTAGTGGGTTTACAAACAGAGGCAATGTGTAGTGAGGAGAGGCTGTTGATAGGGCAAAATTGCAGTCAACAGGATGAGTTGCAATGTAAAAGGTGGACAAAATTGAAAGAGTGAATACAGGACTGAAGGGGCTATATCTGAATGTACACGGAATAAGGTAGATGAACTTGCAGCACAGTTGCAGTTTGGCAAGTATGATGTAGGCCTCACTAAATCATGGCTGAAAGAAGATTCTAGTTGGAAGCTTAATATTGAAGGATACACATTGTATTGAAAGGTTGAGCAGGAAGGGAGAGGGGGCTGTTATGTACCCCTAGGGTTCTCATTTTCTGTGGACTGTCACTTTAAAACGCCGGGAGAAAGAGATTGACTTTTGGACACTGAGGGGAGAGCGAGAGCGAGTTATTTGATGGACAATCGATGTTATGGTTTCTCTGCAGCTTGTTTTGAATCTACAAGGACACGCAAACACACACAGTTAGAGTCAAGATGGATTCGGTCCATGGAAGATGCCAGTGAGTCGGTCGCTGGTTTAAACTTTCAGTAGCCCAAAAGGGGTGAGTTGAGATCGATCCTGAGTATTGATAAATGATTCTCACAAGTTTTCTGCAACTAGAACAAGTTTGCAGGAAGAGAAGTGAGGAGAGATAGGTTTGAAACAGAAGAAACCTAGTGATAAAGAGATCACTGTTTGGACTCTCATTGTTTGGTGCATATGAGCTGGATTTGAATATTTAAGAGGCGATTGAGTAGGCACGTGGACGGTAGGGATATGGAGGGCTGTGATCCCAGTGCAGGTCGATGGAAGTAGGTGGTTTAAATGGCAGCCACGGACAAGATGGGCCAAAGGGCCTGTTTTTATGCTGTACTTTCCTATGAGTCAGTGACTCGAAGTTGCTGAACTTACAAACAAAGTCGGGAAGGGAGAGGTTAAGCATAGTGGGATGAACGTTCTCAGCATCACATATTTCAATGCCAGCCTTGTAGGAAAGGTGGGTGTGCTTAGGGCATCGAATTCTCACAACTGGAAAGGCCTGATCTTCAGACAGGGTGAGAAAAAAGAAAATGTTTGCAAACTGCACAATTTGGGGGCAACAAGGCAGCATAGTGGTTAGCACGTCACATGACAGTGCGAGGTACAGGGAACAATTCCTGACACTGTACGGAAGCAGTTTGTACATTCTCCCTGTGACCACGTGGGTGTACTCCGGATGGCTCCTACTGACCAACGGGCTGGCATACACCCACCAATGAGCTGCCTTACGCTGACCCACGGGCTACCTTGTGCTGACCGACGCGTGACCGACACGCTGCCTTGCACTGACCTGTGTAGTCATTGCACCTCCCAGTGAGGGGAGAAAACGTGCGACTCAGTTGGCAATCAGTGTGAAACAGCGAGAGCCAGTTCCTGCACGGAATTCTCCACGTCTTCTTCCGGATCGTACTTGTGATGGAAACATCTTCAACATACCACGCCTGGCGCTTTTCCAGACCGTCATGCTGAGGAAGTGGGCAGAGATGGCAAAAATGCCAGTCAGATGTACATTTACAGATTAAATATAATGCTTAAAAACAATATCCACGTAGCATCTAGACCAGGACTGCCAGACTCAAAAACAATTCCTTCCCCAAGCAGCAAGGCTGATCAACACTTCCACCCACTAACCCAACCACCACTACTTTATCATTTCCTGTCAGTCACCTTGTGTACAGACACTCCTGTGCCTAGTGTCAGTCTATGGACATACAATCAATGTGTACAAGCTATCTTACCTATTTATATTTATTTTGGCTTTATATTATTATTGTGTTCATTATCTTACTGTGTTTTATTTTTGCGCTGCATCGGATCCAGAGTAACTCTGGATTCCATTCTCTATCACACTTGTGTACGGGGAATGACATTAAAACAATCCTGAATCTTGAAATATTACATACATTTTGTATGTTACAATGGGACATTGATAGAATGGCACAGCAGACTCGATGGGCTGAATGGCCTAATTCTGCTCCTGTGTTTTATGGTCTATGGTGTTTGGAGTGATTGGTCCTCAGACTGAGTAACGCATTTGATTCTGGGCACCACACTTTCAGAAGGGATTTGTCAGAGGAGATCTATTACAGAGAGTACCCGGGATATACTGCACCTTCGAACACTGAAGCTTTTCCACTCCCTCAGGAGGCTGAGGCGAGTGAGGCCTCCCCCACCCCACACCCATTCTAACCAACTTTACAGCAGCGTCCTGACCAGTGGCATCGCTGCCTAGGGTGGAAATTGCAAGAGGTCTGACTGCAAGTCCCTTACAAAGGATTGCTGAGAGGATTATCGAGGTCACCCATCAGAGATATTTATCAGGAACGCTGCATACGCAGGGCCCTTGGTATTGTCAGTGATTCCTCCTGTCCAACCAACAATCTCTTTGACCCTCTACCATCAGACAGGAGGTACCTTAGTTCTTAGGACAAGAACTGTTAGGAGAGGAAACAGTTTGTTCCCCAAGGTTGTGAGACTACTGAACTCCCTGCCAACACCCAGGTCTCATTACGCATGAAACACCAGTAGCGTTATACTGTTTACTTTTGAAACTTGTATTATTATTATTTGTTAATTTACCAGTGGTAATATATCGTCACACAAAATGCTGAAGGAACTCAGCAGGCCAGGCAGCATCTATGGAAAAGAGTACAGTCGACGTTTCAGGCCAAAAGGTTGACTGTACTTTTTTCCATTGATGCTGCCTGGCCTGCTGAGTTCCTCCAGCATTTTGTATGTGTTGCTTAGATTTCCAGCATCTGCAGATTTTCTCTTGTTTGTGCTAATATATCTTTATGTGATATGTGTGTGAGTTATATTTACTGTATTGTGCACCTTGGTCTGCAGGAACATTGCTTTGTTTGATGGTATACATGTGTATGGTTGAATGACAACAAACTGAACTTGAACCAATCTATTAGAGAAAGCACCAGGAATATTCCTTTTCAACAATGAAGAAACTGGAATTGTTATGTTTAAGGCTGGGAAAGTTACAAAGAAATTTAAAAGAGGCACACAAGATCATTAATGGTTCGGATAAAACTGACGTGGAGAAAGTTGTTTCCCAAAGACAGAAGGATTGATGAAAAGAGGACTCTGAATTAAATTATCAAAAGCATATGAGAGAACAAATTTTATACAGTGTTGTTGCTGGAGTCCCTTACATAGCTGGGCTGGAGGGGACAAGCTCCTGTGACCTATTAAGTGATCCCATTGGCGTGTATCTCAAATAGACTGTGACAACCAAGTCCAGCTCCTGGCCTTCACGTGTGGCTTAGCTACTAAACCCAGGGGAACTGTTTCTACTGACAGAAGGGACAAACATGCCTTAAAACCAGTTGTTTCCGGCAGATGGGGCTCATCAGCTGTGGTTGGCAGCTCATCAAGGAGAAGGAAAACTCTGATCTCAAACCTCCACGGCCTGGCAGCTACACCCACTCATAGGGAAGGCTTTGGGAGTGAACCCTGAGGAAAATTCCAGAGCTGGAGTCCCTAAGGCAGATCTATGTTGAGTTCAACACTGACTGACAATTCCTGCCACGCTGCTGGTGCCAAACTGTATCGGTCTCTGCCGTTCCTTTGGATTCATCAGCTGTGTGGAGAGGGGGAGCTTGCTAGATGGGCAATGGTTTGGTCTCCATATCGCACTGCCTTGGCTTGTGTACTGGCTTTGGAAATCCATGGTTGACCCTGACAAACAGAGGGGCCTCCTGTTGCTGTGAGCAATACACCCTTTGCTGACATATACAGACTCATTCAATGGAAAGTAAAATTGAGGAATAACAAACCCACAAGATTCTCTGGCAAGAACACGGAGTGTGGCCTTCAGGGCCCACATAGGTATGAGACAGTGAGTTGTCTTCTTGTGGCCACAGGACTCAGTGTGGCAAATGCCAACAAAGATGACAATGAGTTAGTTAATAATGTCAGCTGAACACGGTTACCTCTAATATGATGCTCTGGAGCTCCCCTATATCTGGCCCATAGATTTTAAACATGTGCGATGATCCGCAGTGAAACAGAAATGCTTTTGTCCCATCCGATTGTTTTGATACAGAACTCTTCCACAGTCGCTTTTTGTTCATTTTTCCTTTTGATCCTTTCATTTGCAGGAAAACCTGATGAAAACAGGATATCATTAGTTGTTGGCTCCATTCCCAGGGTATAAGTAAGGACCTTTGCCATAGACCATAAGACTATACGACAGAGGAGCAGAATTAGGCCATTCATCCAATCGAGTCTGCTCCACCATTTTGTCATGGCTGATTTATTATCCCTCTCAACCCCATAACCTTCGATGGACTAACTGATCAAGAATCTATCAAAATCCCTTTAAATATACCCAATGACTTGACCATATGGCAATCTGTGGCAATGAATTCCGCAGATTCACAACCCACTGGCAAAAGAAATTCCTTCTCACTTCTGTCTAAAGTCCTTGTATTCTGAGACTGTGCCCTCTGGTCCTAGACTCCCCCGCTATAGGAAGCATCCTCTCCACATCCGCTCTATCCAGACCTTTCAATATTTGATAGGTTTTCAGAAGACCAATAGACCATAAGATACACAAGCAGAATTAGGCCATTTGGCCCATCGAGTCTGCTCCACCATTTCATCATGGCTGATCCAATTTTCCACTCAGTCCCAATCTCCTGCCTTCTCCTCGTATCCCTTCATGCTCTGACCAATCAAGAATCTATCAACCTCTGTCTTATGTAATGCCTTAGTTCATATTTTTTGACTGTTATGCTGTATGTATTTCATTTTGTGCTGTTCTATGTCAACTGCTTGTTTTCCACTTATGTTTCGGTTATTGTTGAGGATAAGAAATAAGTCTGCCATCCAATTAGGATGGTCAAATTGAAGGGGAGGTGTCTCTGGTGACGGACACAAAGGTTGGGCTTGGGTTTTTTTTGTGGTTTGAGAGAGATGAAGAGGGAAGACGCCGGAGAGAAGGGGTCGTAGGACTTGCCCTGGAGCGGGGCCGTGATTCGCTGAAGCCCCGGGAGCTCGAAGGAGGATCGGTGACTTGGGGAAACTGTGAGCTCCAACTTGTGCACATTAGACCGTTTCATTAAACTGAGCCCATTTCTTTTTTTGTTCTTTTCTTTACTAACACTTTAGTCAAATTAAGAATTATAAAGCTAAATCTTTTAATTGTGTGCTGTGTACCATCTGTTATTCCGTGGTACTCATTTGTAACAGGGTAATGAATCACACAACATCCACACAAACCGGGGGTTTGGGGTGGAATCGTGCCACGATCTCACACGTTTGTCAGAGCCGGAGACTGTCTTCCCTAGACGTACGCAGCCCAGGAAACTAGGGTGTTTCACTTAAATATACATAAAGACTTGGCCTCCACATCTGCCATTAGCAAAGAATTCCATAGATTCACCACTCTCTGGCTAAAGAAAATCCTCCTCATATCCACTCTAAACAGATGCCCCTCTATTCTGAGGCTGTGTCCTCTGGTCTTACACTCTCCCAACGCTGAAAGTAGCCTCTCCACATCCACTCTATCAAGGCTTTCTCCATTAGATAGGATTCAATGAGGTCAACTCTCACTCTTCTGAATTCTAGTGAATACAGGCCCAGAGCCATCAAATGCTCTTCATATGACAAGTCATTCAATCCTGGTATCATTTTCATGAAACTTCTTTGAACCCTCTCCAGTTTCAGCATATCCTTTCTCAGATAAGGGGACCAAACCAGCTCACAATACTCCAAGTGATAGGAGTCAAACTGGACACACTGGAGGCTCTGGTAAAACAAAGGACCCTACGGAAAATCCTGGCAATTCTGGACAGTGCTTCTCACTCTCTGCATGCCACCTTGACTGAACAGAGGAACAGACTAAGACAACAGTGCTGCTCTAAAGAGCGCTGTATGAGCCCCTTCTTCCCCTCGGCCATTAGACTCTATAATGAATTAACCTATAGCTGGGGAAGTGATGACCCCCTCCAGTAAGGCTGTTTATGGTAACATTTTTTTTCTTTCTACTTCTCTTCTAATATTTATATCTGTGCACTTGTAATAATACTGTGACACTGTAATTTTCTTTGGGATCAATAAAGTATCTATTTATCCTTGCTTTTATATTCTTGTCTTAAAATGAAGCTAACATCACTCGCCTTCCTCATCACAGACTCATACAACGCTTTACGAAAGCCTGCACAAGGACTCCCAAGGCCCTTTGCATCTCAGTTTTTTCGCATTTTCTTTCCATTTAGAAAATAGTCAACCCTTTTATTTCTTCTACCAAAGTGCATGACCATACACTACCTGACACTGTATTCCATCTGCCACTTCTTTGTCCATTCTCCTAATCTGTCTAAGTCCTTCTGTAGCTTCTCTACTTCCTCAAAACTACCTGCTTCTCCACCTATCCTCATATTGTCTGCAAACTTTGTAAAGCAGTCATCAATTCCATCATCCAAATCATTGACATATAACATAAGAAGAACTGGTCCCAATACAGACCCTTGTAGACAACCACTAGTCACCAGCAGCCAGCCAGAAAAGGCTCCCTTTATTCCCACTCTTTGCCTCCTGTCAATCAGCCACTGCTTAGTCCATGCTAGAATCATTCTTGTAATACCATGGGCTTATAGCTTGTTAAGCAGCCTCTTGTGTGGCACCTTGTCAAAGGCCTTCTGAAAATCCAAGTACACAACATCAACCAATACTCCTTTGTTTATCCAACTTGTTATTTCTTCAAAGAATTCCAACAGATTTGTACAACAAGATTTTCTCTTGGGGAAACCATGCTGGCTACACCTACTTTATTATGTGCCTCCAAGTACCCTGAGACCTCATCCTAATAATCCACTCCAACATCTTTCCAACTACTGAGGTCAGACAAATTGGCCTATAGTTTCCTTTCTTCTACCTCCCTCTCTTCTTAAAGAGTGGAGTGACATTTGCAATTTTCCAGTCTTCCAGAACCATTCCAGACTCCACTGTTTATTGAAAGACCATTACTAATGTCTCTACAATCTCTTCAGCCACATCTTTTAAAACCCGGGGGTGTACACCATTTGGTCCAGGTGACTTATCCACCTTCAGACCTTTCAGTTTCCCAAGAACCTTCTCTCTAGTCATGGTAACTTCGCACACTTCATGGTTCCTGACAGCTCGAACTTCCACCATACTGCTAGTGTCTTCCACAGAGAAGACTGATGCAAAATATTTATTCATTTCTTCTATTATTTCTTTCTCCCCATTAGTACATCTTCCAGTGGTCAGATATCCACTCTTGCCTCTCTTTTATACTTTATGTATCTGAAGAAACTTTTTGTTTTAGTGAGCTCCCTTCTCATTCTTCTAAGCTCCAGCTTGTACAGGCCCAGAGCCATCAAACACTCCTCAGTGCTGGGAACCATTGTTTTTTAATAATATTTAATAATTTGTATTTTAAATAAACATGTATTTTTCACAAGTGGTTCATCCCCACTCACCTGCAGAAAGTGGTATAGCAGCTAAACTAACGGTTTATCAACTTTCTCATTTTTCATTGGCTAAGTATTAGCACATGACCCACGTGATGTAATTGTTTTAATTATGTAGCCTATTAGCTAGATTATTGCTATCAAAGGAATTTCTTATCTTCTCGATAAAAGTGATGGATTTTTTCAGTGGTGCCATATTTTCTTTTCTTTGCTTCTTTATTCTTTTGTCTTTACTTCTTAGCATAGTTTCAGAATCAGAATCAGGTTTATTGTCACCGGCATGTGTTGTGAAATCTGTGAACTTAGCAGCAGCAGTTCAATGCAATACATAATCTAGAAGAAAATAATGATAATAAATAAATAATCAATTACTGTATATGTATAATGAACAGATTAAAAATCATGCAAAAACAGAAAAAATATATATTAAGTAAGTAAGGTAGTGTCCAGGGGTTCAATGTCCATTTAGGAATCAGATGGCAGAGGGGAAGAAGCTGTTCCTGAATCGCTGAGTGTGTGCCTTCAGGTGTCTGTACCTCCTACCTGATGGTAACAGTGAGAAAAGGACATGCCCTGGGTGCTGGAGGTCCTTAATAATAAACGCTGCCTTTCTGCGACACGGCTCCCTAAAGATGTCCTGGGTACTTTGTAGGCTTGTACCCAAGATGGAGCCAACTAAATTTACAACCCTCTGCAGCTTCTTTCGGTCCTGTGCAGTAGCCCTTCCATACCAGACAGGGGCCCATCAGAATGCCCTCGACGGTATATCTATAGAAGTTTTTGAGGGTATTTACTGACATACCAAATCTCTTCAAACTCCTAATGAAGTATAAATGCTGTCTTGCCTTCTTTATAACTGCATCAATATGTTGGGACCAGGTTAGATCCGCAGAGATCTTGACACCCAGGAAACTTGAAGCTGCTCACTCTCTCCACTTCTGATCCCTCTATGAGGATTGGTATGTGTTCCTTCATCTGACCCTTCCTGAAGTCCACAATCAGCTCTTTTGTCTTACTGATGTTGAGTGCCAGGTTGTTGCCGTGGCACCACTCCACTAGTTGGCAAATCTCACTCCTGTACGTCCTCTCGTCACCACCTGAGATTCTACCAACAATGGTTGTATCGTCAGCAAATTTATAGACGGTATTTGAGCTAAGTGTAGCCACACAGTCACGTGTATATAGAGAATAGAGCAGCGGGCTAAGAACACACCCCTGAGGTGCGCCAATGTTGATTGTTTGCGAGGAAGAGATGTTATCACCAATCCACACATTGTGGTCTTTCAGTTAGGAAGTTGAGGATCCAATTGCAGAGGGAGGTACAGAGGCCCAGGTTCTGTAACTTATCAGTCAGGATGGTGGGAATGATGGTGATAAATGCTGAGCTAGAGTCATTGAGCAGCATCCTAATGTAGGTGTTTGTGTTGTCCAGGTGTTCAAAGCCGTGTGAAGAGCCATTGAGATTGCATCTGCTGTTGACCTATCATAGTGATAGGCAAATTGCAATGGGTCCAGGTCCTTGCTGAGGCAGGAGCTCAGTCTAGTCATGACCAACCTCTCAAAGCATTTCATCACTGTAGATGTGAGTGCTACCAGGCCATAGTCATTAAGGCAGCCCACATTATTCTCTTTAGGCACTGGTATAATTGTTGTCTTTTTGAAGCAAGTGGGAACTTCCACCCATAGCAGTGAGAGGTTGAAAATGTCCTTGAAAATTCCCGCCAGTTGGTTGGCACAGGTTTTCAGAGCCTTACCAAGTACTCCATCGGGACCTTCTGCCTTGCGAGGGTTCACTCTCTTCAAAGACAGCCTAACATCGGCCTCTGAGCCAGAGATCACAGGGTCAGCAGGTGCAGCAGGGATCTTCACAGCTGTAGTTGTATTCTCCCTTTCAAAGTGGGCATAGAAGGCGTTGAGTTTATCTGGTAGTGAAGCATCGCTGTCATTTGTGCTATTGGGTTTCGCTTTGTAGGAAGTAATGTCTTGCAAACCCTGCCAGAGTTGCCATGCATCCGATGTCGCCTCCAACCTCATTCGAAATTGTTTCTTTGCCTTTGAAACAGCCCTTCGCAAATCATACCTGGTTTTCTCGTACAGGCCTGGGTTGCCAGACTTGAATGCCACAGATCCAGCCTTCAGCAGATGACGTACCTGCTGGTTCATCCATGGCTTTTGATTTAGGAATGCACATTATGTCTTTATAGGCACACACTCATCCACGCAGGTTTTAATGAAGTCAGTAACAATTGCAGCATACTCATCCAGGTTCAAAGATGAATCCCTGAATACAGTCCAGTCCACCGATTCAAAGCAGTCCTGTAAGTTCATCTCTTTATTTAGCATTTGTGTGTTTGCATTCTAAAATAATCAAACATAAGAATTATGATTGCTGTTGATTCTTGATTCCTGAAGTATCCAAAGGATCAGAAAATAAACAGAAATTTGTCACACATTAACCCTTTCATTCCTGGGATTATTCTCATGAACCTCCTCTGGACTTTCTCCAAAGTCAGCACATCCTTTCTTCGTTAAAGAACCAAAAACTGCTCACAATCCTCCGCGAGGTCTGACCAGTGCCTTGTAAAACCTCAGCATTACATCCTTCTTTTGTATTCTAGTCCTCTTAAAATGAATGCTAACATTGCATTTGCCTTCCTCATCACAGACCTCAACCTGCAAACTAACCTTTAGGGAATGAGGACTACCAAGTCCCTTTGCACCACTGATTTCTGAATTTCCTCCCGATTTACAAAATAGCCTATGCTTTTATTCCTTCAACCAAAGGTGTATGACCATACACTTCTCTACACTATGTTCCATCTGCAACTTCTCTGCCCATCCTCCAAATCTAAGTCCTTCTGCAGACTCCCTGCTTTCTCAACGCTACCTAGCCCTCCAGGTATCACTGTATCATCCACCAACTTGGCCGCAAGTAGAGATAAGGAACAAACAGAATATATGGCAGTGGTGAATTCCCCTCCCACCCCCCAGGGATGGAACATAAGAGTTGTATCAGAAATAGAACTACACCACAATCAGGTCTGGAAATTCAGCAGGACCACCGAGCCTAGTTGAGTCAAATATTCTCCCTCTGGCTCCCCTCCTGCTTCAATTTCTTCCATGGTCCACTCTCCTCTCCTATCAGATTCTTCTTTCTCCAACACTTTGCCTCTTCTCGCTAACCCTCCCCAGCTTCTCACATCACGTCCAATTCACCAGCTTCTACCTCACTACTTTCTCCCTCACCTATCACCTGTCAGCATGTGCTCCTCCCAATCTCCCTACCTTTCATTGTGGCTTCTGCCCACTTTCTTTCCCGTCCAAATGTCATGGGGTATTTAAGGTGAAAGGGGATAGTTTGAAAGATGTGAGAGACAAGCTTGTTTGTTTTTACACAGAGAGTGGTGGGTGCCTGGATTGTGCTGCCTGGGGTGGGGGCAGCGGCAGTGACAAAGACATTAGGTACTGTTGAGACACATTTACATAGAGACAAGTACTACTACTACGTCGACTCAGGCCTAGACACAAGGATGTGAGGAAAACGGAAGGATATGGACATTGTATAGGCAGAGGGGATTAGTTCAGTTGCCAACTTGATTACGAATTTAATTGATTTAAGAAAACTGTGTGTCGTAGGGCCTGTCCTGTGCTGTACTGTTCCATGTAACACGGCCTGCTGAGTTGTCTGCACCTGAAATGTCTGCTGTTTGTGCCCCTCCACAGATGTTGCTGGATGTGGATAAGAGGTGACTTGATTGAGCTGTACAAGACGAGAGGTGTATGAGAGGAATACATAGAGTGGACAACCAATGTCTGTTTACGAGAGTATCAATGGCCAAAGCAAGAAGACATCCTTTAAGGATGAGAGGATGAAAGGTAAGGGGAGATGTCAGAGATCATTTATTTTCACCAGGCTTCCTCAGCACTACCTAGCCCTCAATCTATCTTTGTATCATCCGCAAACTTTGCTACAAAGCCATCAGTTCCACTATCTAAATCATTGACAATGTGAAAAGTAGCGGTCCCAATACTGACCCCTGAGGAACACCACTAGTCACTCGCAGTCAACCAGAAAAGGCCCCCTTTGATCCCATTTGCTACCTCCTGCCAGTACTGTAGTGCCATGGGATTTTATTTGTTAAGCAGCCTCATGTGCGGCAGCTTAGCAAACGTCTTCTGAAAATCCAAGTAAATGACATCCACTGCCTCTCCTTTGTCCACTCTGCTTGTTATTTCCTCAAAGAATTCTAACAAGATTTGTCAGACAAGATTTCCCTTCACAGAAACAATGCTGACTTTGACTTATTTTATCATTAGTCTCCAAATATCCCAAAAGCGCATCCTTAATAATGGACTCCAACGCTTTCCCAATCACTGAGGTTAGGCTAACTGGCCTATTATTTCCTTTCCTTTGCCTTCCTCCCTTTTTAAAGAGTGGAGTGACATTTGCAATCTTCCAGTCCTCTGGGACTATGCCAGAAGCAAGTGATTCTTAAAAGATCATGACCAATGTATCTGCTATCTCTTCAGCAACCTCTCTCAGGACTCTGGGATGTAGTCCATCTGGTCCAGGTGACTTATCCACCTCAAGCACCTTTGGAGGAGCTTAGGAGGATTAATGGTGCCTAACGGCAACTCCTTCACTTGCATCTTCAGAAACAGCTCTATTCCCATCTTCAATATCTCTATCTTTCCCTTTCAGGGCTCTTTTGAGGACCCTGATCTGGAGTTACACGCTGACTACAGTTCTTTGTGGGAATGGGACCCGCTTTCTGGGTTTCACGACTGGCCGTTATTTGACACACCAAAGGCACGGCCTAAGAGCTCAGCTCGCCTTCGGAGGGCCGAGATTTCGTTGCTCGGGAGACAGGGGTATTGGAGGTTGGTGCCCCTGCAGGAGATCAGTGTGTTGTTGCAGATCTTTGAATCAGAATCAGAATCAGGTTTATTATCATTGGCATGTGACATGAAATTTGTTAACTTAGCAGCAGCACTTCAATGCAATACATAATATAGAAGAGAAAAAATAATAAATAAATAAATCAATTACAGTACATGTACATTGAATAGAATAAAAATAACATGCAAAAAACAGAAATACTGTATATTAAAAAAGTGAGGTAGTGTCCAAGGGTTCAATGTCCATTTAGGAATCGGATGGCAGAGGGGAAGAAGCTGTTCCTGAATCGCTGAGTGTGTGCCTTCAGGCTTCTGTATCTCCTACCTGATGGTAACAGTGAGAAAAGGACATGCCCTGGGTGCTGGAGATCCTTAATAAAGGACGCTGCCTTTCTGAGACACCGTTTCCTAAAGATGTCCTGGGTACTTTGTAGGCTAGTACCCAAGATGGAGCTGACTAGATTTCCAACCTTCTGCAGCTTCTTTCAGTGCTGTGCAGTAGCCCCTCCATACCAGACAGCAATACAGCCTGTCAGAATGCTCTCCATGGTACATCTATAGAAGTTTTTGAGTGTATTTGTTGACATGCCAAATCTCTTTAAACTCCTGATAAAGTATAGCCGCTGTCTTGCCTTCTTTATAACTACATTGATCTTTGGGCACAGAGCTCAGGAAAAGCGACATCGTAAACTAGCGAGTTGTTTGAAACATAGAAAATAGGTGCAGGAGTAGGTTATTCGGCCCTTTGAGCCTGCACCGCCATTCAGTACGATCATGACTGATCATCCAACTCAGAACCCTGTACCTGCCTTCTCTCCATACCCCCTGATCCCTTTAGCCACAGGGGCCTTATCTAACTCCCTCTTAAATATAGCCAATGAACTGGCCTCAACTGTTTCCTGTGGCAGAGAATTCCACAGATTCACCACTCTCTGTGTGAAGAAGTTTTTCCTAATCTCGGTCCTAAAAGGCTTCCCCTTTATCCTTAAACTGTGACCCCTCGTTCTGGACATCCCCAACATCGGGAACAATCTTCCTGCATCTAGCCTGTCCAATCCCTTTAGAATTTTATATGTTTCAATAAGATCCCCCCTCAATCTTCTAAATTCCAGCGAGTATAAGCCTAGTCGATCCAGTCTTTCATCATATGAAAGGTATCAATCTGGTGAACCTTCTTTGTACTCTCTCTATGGCAAGAATATCTTTCCTCAGATTAGGAGACCAAAACGCACACAATACTCCAAGTGTGGTCTCACCACGGCCTTGTACAACTGCAGTAGTACCTCCCTGCTCCTGTACTCGAATCCTCTCGCTATGAATGCCAGCATACCTTTCGCCTTTTTCACCACCTGCTGTACCTGCATGCCCACTTTCAATGACTGGTGTATAATGACACCCAGGTCTCGTTGCACCTCCCCTTTTCCTAATTGGCCGCCATTCAGATAATGGTTTGTTATGTCTCCCCTCTCGCTGTGAAACAGACACACCTCTTTCTCCCTTATTAGGGAGAGAGAGAGAGCCTGTGGTATGTCGAATACTGGATGAATAAGTAGTCTTTGGAGTACTGCAAGTCTGTGTCATTGCTGTTGCTTTGCTCACGCTTGAGTGCTTGGTGGCCGGTCCCAATGCTTTTTTTTGCTGGTGAGGGAAGGGGTGGATTGTTGCTTGCTGCCGCTTACGCGTGGGAGGGAGGGGAACTGAGAGGACTTAGAGGTTCTAACATTTAACTGTCTTCATTCTTTGGGGGCACTCCTCTGTTTTCGTGGATGGTTGCAAAGAAAAAGTATTTCAGGATGTATATTGTATATATTTCTCTGACATTAACTGTACCTTTGAAACCCTAAGACCTTTGCGTTTGCCTAGCACTTTTTCCTTTGTAATAGCAATGGCACTCACTCCTGCTCCCTGACACTCACAGACCTCTGTGAGAAGTTTTGGGCCCCTTAGCTAAGAAAAGATGTGCTGGCACAGAGTCCAGAGGAAGTTCACGAGAATAATCCTAGGAATGAAAGGATATGAGTAGTGTTTGATGGCTCTAGGCTTGTGTAACCAGGTGACCGTCAGATCTTATTCAGCATCGTTAAAAGTGTACTTAGGGAGCCATCCGGGTAATGCTAGAATAGTTGTCTGTGCCTTTAAGGGAGACGATGATGTCATTACGCACGTGTGGGATAGTGGGGAGACCATTTTGCTTTCTGCTGAAGACATGGTAAGGTGTTGGAAGTAGGTCCCTCCCAGAGTGTGCTGGGCATGATGAGGAAAGATTTCCATGAGCAAAGAAAACAACGCTGGGTAGCGTGGCTTATACCAAGTTCCTCACCATCCAAGTAGAATTGCCACTACTGTATTTGTACCATATTTGTACTGTATTAGTTCTGGTATTTTTATACTGCATACGCAAATTCTGTCCATACACGAGGGTGTAGATCGAAAGTTAAACTGTTCGTTTTGTTTCACAACCCTCTTCTGGCACTTAAACATCGAAAACCAATAAAGGAATTAAAACCCAAAAAAGCCTTTGTTGTCCTGAGCGTGTACTTCTCCCCAGGCTACACTTGTATTCACTGAAGAATGAGTGGGAGATCTAACTGAAACATATTGAATATTGAAAGGCCTTGATAAGAGTGGATGTGGAAAGGATGTCTCCTGTAGTGGGGAAGTCTAGGACCAGAGCATACAACCTCAGAATAGAGGGATGTTTCTTTAGAACAGAGATGAAGAAAAAATTCTTTAGCTAGAGGGATTCATTGCCAGAGATGGCTGTTCAGACCAAGTCACTGGGTATATTTAAGGCAGAAGTTGATAAGGTTCTTGATTAGTCAGGATATCAAAGGTCATGGAGAGAAGGCAAGAGAATGGGGCTGACAGAGATAGTAAATCAGCCATGATAGTGTGGCGGAGAGACTCGATGGGCCAAATAGCCTAATTCTGCTCCCGGGTCTTATATCCTGTAAAACAAATCTCAATATAATAGATGGTAACACATAGGTACTTTGATCATAAATTTACCTCCTTTTAATTTAAATGACTAATCCACTACTGCGCAGATGAGATAATAAAGTATTATCTGTCCTTCCAAATGTATATAAGCAATCGTAACCCATGGAAAAGGACAGAGATAAGAGGAGATTTTTTGCTAATTTGGTTTGGTCTGTGGGACACAGGAGTTAAAACCTCAAATGGCTGAGACTGGGAAACTTTTCCCAGTTAACATAGAACATAGAATAGTACAGCACAGTACAGGCCCTTCGGCCCACAATGTTGTGCCGACCCTCAAACCCTGCCCCCCACCTTAGATTCCTCCATATACCTGTCTAGTAGTCTCTTAAACTTCACTAGTGTATCTGCCTCCACCACTGACTCAGGCAGTGCATTCCACGCACTAACCACTCTCTGAGTGAAAAACCTTCCTCTAATATCCCCCTTGAACTTCCCACCCCTTACCTTAAAGCCATGTCCTCTTGTATTGAGCAGTGGTGCCCTGGGGAAGAAGCACTGGCTATCCACTCTATCTATTCCTCTTATTATCTTGTACACCTCTATCATGTCTCCTCTCATCCTCCTTCTCTCCAAAGAGTAAAGCCCTAGCTCCCTTAATCTCTGATCATAATGCATACTCTTTAAACCAGGCAGCATCCTGGTAAAATCTCCTCTGTACCCTTTCCAATGCTTCCACATCCTTCCTATAGTGAGGCGACCAGAAGTGGACACAGTACTCCAAGTGTGGCCTAACCAGAGTTTTATAGAGCTGCATCATTACATCGCGACTCTTAAACTCTATACCTCGACTTATGAAAGCTAACACCCCATAAGCTTTCTTAACTACCCTATCCACCTGTGAGGCAACTTACAGGGATCTGTGGACATGTACCCTGAGATCCCTCTGCTCCTCCACACGACCAAGTATCCTGCCATTTACTTTGTACTCTGCCTTGGAGTTTGTCCTTCCAAAGTGTACCACCTCACACTTCTCCGGGTTGAACTCCATCTGCCACTTCTCAGCCCATTTCTGCATCCTATCAATGTCTCTCTGCAATCTTTGACAATCCTCTACACTATCTACAACACCACCAACCTTTGTGTCGTCTGCAAACTTGCCAACCCACCCTTCTACCCCCACATCCAGATCGTTAATAAAAATCACGAAAAGTAGAGGTCCCAGAACAGATCCTTGTGGGACACCATTACTCACAATCCTCCAATCTGAATGAACTCCCTCCACCACCACCCTCTGCCTTCTGCAGGCAAGCCAATTCTGAATCCACCTGGCCAAACTTCCCTGGATCTCATGCCTTCTAACTTTCTGAAAAAGCCTACCATGTGGAACCTTGTCAAATAAGCATACCGTGTGGAACCTTGTTAAAATTAGAGCTGCTAAGTTTACAGAACTTGAATTGCATCCTTCATTTTGTTTAGGTCATCCTGCATCCCTAATTCCATTAGACCACAAGGCATAGGAGCAGAATTAGGCTATTTAACTCCATCATTCCATCATGGCTGATCCTGGATCCCACTCAATCCCATACACCTGCCTTCTCCCCATATCCTTTGATGCCCTGGCTGATCAGGAAGCAATAAATTTCCACTTTAAATATACAGGTGGACTTGACCTCCGCCACCTCTCTGGCACAGCATTTCACAGATGACTACTCTCTGGCTAAAAAAATTCCTCTTTACCTTTGTTCTAAAAGGTTGCCCCTCAATTTTGAGACTGTGCCCTATAGTTCTGGATACCCCCCACCATAGGAAACATCCTCTCTACATCCACCATATCTAGTCCTTTCAACATTTGGTAGGTTTCAATAAGATCCCCCCACATTCTTCTAAGTACATCTACTTACATGAAGACTATTTTGTCTGTCAGATGGGATACATCCCAAACTACTTACATCCCTCTCCAAAATGACATCCAAAGACTGGGAAGACATTGCACTCACTAGATACACCTGGATGAGATCTGTTCAGGAGGGAGCTGTACTACATGAGGACAACCTCCATTGTGCGGCAGAGAACAAGCAGCAGCTGAGAAACAGAACAACCAAAAGACCCAAACACTGACCACAACCACCACTTACTGTTACTCACACTGCACCAGAATACATGGATCCTGAATCGGCCTCTACAACCATCAATAGTCAAGTACGATCCCTTAGGAGAAGATCGTACTCAACTGGAGTATTGCAGAGAGAGAGTGGGGATTGCCAGGCATTGTTACTCCTCCAAGATTCATCTTCATTCTTTTCTGGGCACCAACCAGAGTTAGATTTACTATGAGAACACAACTGAGAGGTTAAAGTTTCAATTGTAGTGTAATCATGGCAACAGTTCTCACTCTTGTCACAATGATATGAGGGAGGAGTTAGGAAAAGGAGGACTTGCAAGAGGCTCAGAAGTTTTGCCTCATGTGAGTCTACATTTGAACATTCATCACAGAGTAATGTTGAAATCATGTAAAAGGCAGAAAGAACGTCTTTGGCAGGATCTGGTGAAATCCAGCTCCATAAGACAATAGCCTATGTAAGACAATTCCACATGAACTACTCTGGACATAAAACACTCCACAGTTTTCATGGTGGTGTCACAGAAGGTAAGAGTGGAGTGTTTCCTCAGTGAACCATCAGAACTCCAGTAGGAACACTAGAAAAAAGATCCAAAGTGCAGTTGACTCATGGAGTTTATTTAAGAATACACATGTTGGGGAAAAACCTCAAAGAGGTCCTGAAACAAACCCACAGTTTTCAAACTTGGATAGCCATACATTGACCATGCCCTGGGGCAATCCTGCAGAAGTAAGAAACAATAGAAGCCCTGAAGAAGTCATGTCCCATGGAAATCCAAAGGAAATCAGTCCCCTTGATAGTAGAAGGCAAACAATCCCCAACAGAGACCAGACAGAATTCAACCTCCACAGGGTTACCAGAGACGACTGGCACCAGGGAAGTCCAACAGACACAAGGCTGCTTGGGAACTCTGATCTGGGGGGTTTAAGAGAAACAAGGTTTCTTAAGAGTCAAGTGCAAACAAACCCACCTGAGAAACTATTAGAAATTAAATCCAATTGGAATCCAACCGAATTTAGGCCCCTGGACAATTTAGTAGAAGACAGACCTCTTGGAAGTAGAATAGAAGCAAGACTATTTGGAGGTTCAGTAGAAATAAAGCCCATTGGAAGTTCAATAGAAAGTCGACCCCCTGAAAAATCAACAGAAAATAGAAGACATGAGAATTCAATGGACACAAGGCTCCTTGAGAAGTCAACACAAACAAGCCCCCATGGGAACCCTGTAGGAGACAAGTTCCAGAGATCTGAAAGAGATCCAAACGATGGTGAACATCAAGGAAGTTCTGGCCTCTACTGGAGTCCCAATGATATAACTAAGTTGTCATCTTCAGACCCTCTGCTGAAGATTCTAACTGAAGAGATCAATTTAACAGGAACACCCTGCATGGATTCATTGACACAGGAGCACACAGAAAGCTCTGAAGTCCCCAAGATGCCAACTATTGAGAACCCCTTGGCAATGAGAGGTTATGGGGGTCCTGAAAGAAAAGAATACCACAAGTACCATGACACAGTCCAATCAGAAATTAGTCTAGAAGCAATCAGAGTTGAGGAGGGTGTGGTGATGGCCACATCCTACAGGAGTTCTGACGATAAGAGGACGTTGAATCTCAATCTTCATACAGCTACCTGACCAGGGGTAACTGACTTCGCAGCCGGCTCTGGAAACACTTCCAGTGACATCTTGAGGAAAACAGGTGTAAGCAATGCTATTGAAGTCAATCCACCTCTCACTCCTCCTATGGGGAGTCCGGAATGGGCACTCGGAGCACAGGGTTTTTATGGAACAGGCTGGACTCAAGTCAGTGATGAAAAGGACCTCAACAAGTCAATAATGACCAGCGCCGTGAAACCCTCAGATGTGACACACCCAGGGAGCATTGAGGATCTGATGGTACCAACAACAATAAACCCTCTAGAGGATAATCTCTCCAAGAGCCTGGTAACATTGAACTCTGAAACACGTGCACCATGGCATCCTCCAACAGCAGTTAGCATACAAAGTTATCTGCAAAATGACTTCCCAACATCAAATCAGTTCAGTTTTGCCACAGCTAATCTCCTTCCTGGGTCTCCAGCAGTGACAGAAGGCTATCCACAGATGGTGTTGAACAACCCCCCTGTGGGAATACTGAGCTCAACTAGTCCTACCCGAACTGAGCCCCATTGGAATACTGTGGAAGGAAAGCTTCACCAAGGCGCTGGAACTGGAGAACAAGAAACTAGATGTACAAATCTCATCTCCAAGAAGAGCCTTATCGGAGTCAGACCCTTCAGAAAGCAAGAAGTGGGCCTACAGATGTCGAGTGTAGATATTCCTGCAGATGCCAAAGTTCACGTGAATCCTTTAGAATTCAGAAATGAAGTAGAATCCATTGAAATTAATCCTCAAAGGCATGCAACAACAGGCCAAGAATGCCCCACACTAAACTCCATGAAAATGGCAGATTCTACAATTATAACTCAAGAGATTTCCACACAGTTAGGCTATCACTGGAATCCAATGTGTGACACAGGGAGCTTTCAGTTCCAAAGGCCGGTTGATGCTCCAGCCAGCACGAAGCCATTGTCAGTCGGACAGCTTGAGGCCCTCGCGTCAATGAGAACCTCCAGCAGTCCATCAATGGTCAGACCTCATGATAGTCCTGTCACAATGCTTTTCACCAGTTATCCTGGAGCAGACCTGAGGATTCCAGGCTGGGATAATTTGACAGAAGGACCATTCCAATGGAGATCCGTTGGGACTGGGGCTCCAAGTAGTTATTTAGGGTTAAGTTTTGAAGAACGCCTTGCCGCCGCCAGGCACCAATCCACCACCAAAGCTCACATACAGATGCCGGGTTTTGTTGGTCCACCATCAGCTCCCGTACAAGGGAATCCTTTTATGGTTAAACCACACCGAAGTTCCAGAGAGGAGCTCAGAAATCTACAGTTATACAGTCCTGCCAACTTCAAACCCCAGAGACCCAGTACAACAGCTGCAGAACTTACAACTGCTGAAAGCCCCTTGGCACCCGGTTCCCCTGGTACTCTCACCACAGCAAGACATGAAGACAGTTCTGGTGTTCACCTGAATTATCCAACCCCTGACAGTCTTTCAGTAACAAAATACTTTGGAAATTCTATAGAGATCAATCCTCAGGCTGATCCAATAGCAGACAGACCTCTGGGGAGTGCTAGGAAATTTGTACCTGAAAGGACGTCAGTCGATGTTCAAAACCTAAATGAAGAATCTCAGATTAAACCAAGAGTACTTGACTCTGTAAAGACAGGAAGCCTTGGGAATCCTGTAGAGATCAGGGCTGAAGGAGGAAGTGTAATGTCCCACCATTTGAACTGTATGCAAAAGCCATGTGCTTCCTACAGGAACTATGACACAATAAAATCCAATAAGCTTTCTGTAGAAATGTATCCTGAAGGAAATCTTACAAAAGGTGGATGTGGGAAGAGTGGTGCAATTGGCAGCCCCCCTGATTGTGCTGAAGCGTTGAAGTGTGATGAGCAAAGTGTGCACAACAGAGACTTTGGGAGCATGGTAACCATCAGACCTCAGGACAGAGAAGTGGTGACCATCACTTCAGCCAGTGCTGGCTGGAAGTAACCCTGAGGAAGGTCAAAAGGCAACCATCAATATTTCCCTTACAGTCGTTCTTCCTTCGAGTCAATTGGAATCAGATACCAAAGGAAGCTTCCTGAAGTTTGGTTCTCAAGAGATTCCCACAGGACATCCACAGGAAAATCTGGTTTATCATCCACCAGCTCAAGTTAATGGGAATCCCAATTCATTAGAACCGAATCCAGGATCAGAAACTGGAGAGACAACAATCAATCTCACACAGGATTCTTACGAGAAAACCAAGTCCGTAACCCAGGAAGATGATCCTGGAGGAGAGGTGGGAGTAAAAGCCCAGGGGGAATCCACAAGAAGCCAGACTTGACCTATGCCAATGTGCTAAGAAGGACCAGAGATCAAACCTCATTGACGTACCAAACAAAAACATTTTGGAAGTCAGAATGTCCAGACGTCAGGAGAGCCCTGATAAAGACTTGAAGAATACTCTATCAGAAGGCGGTGAAAAGAAAAGTCTGCAGTTTCCAAATGTCAATCCTAAAAAGGATTTTATTGAAGTTCCACCAAAAGAAGACCCTGTACCAATCTTATCTCCCATGGATCACAGTAATTGCCCAAGGAAATTGAATTGTATTACCCCGGTAATTGTCACTCCTCAGCCATGTAATGTAGCCAAAGCTGGAGGTTCTCAAACAGAAATGCAGGCTACTACTAATAACATAATAGAGTCTCATGGAGGTAGTTTTGACTCTACCCCGTATCACGGGAGAGCAATGGAATCTTGGAAAAGTAGAACTCTTAATCATTCTCCTACAAGTAGTGACCAGGCCAGAAGGCTGGGTGTCAACATGGCAATTGAGCATCTTGGAGAAGGAGGACTGAACATCATGGTTAAACTCTACAAGAGTGCGACAAAGCCCAGGCCTCGGGAGGAGCCTTCGGTTAAATCTGAAGACAATTACAAAGCAGGCTCACCACCAGATAGTCCTTCAGCAACAGATTCTGGGAGAAGTCTTGGTGTAGGCTCACCCTCGTGGAGCTCCTCTGAGACAGAGAAAATGGCAGATCAACAGAGTCCCAGAAAAAATAGTCATCTGGAGAGACCAGGAACACCCCCTGGACAAGATAATGGGATAGCAAATCTAGGTGATTCTGTAGATATCATACTTCAGGAGTGTAGCAGTCTGAAAGGACCAAGTCTTAACAGTCCGACAGTAAGAAAAGACCAGGAGAATCCTTTGGATGTCAATGATAAAGAAAGCCTTCTCATAGGAAAACACCATGGGAACGTCAGTGAGCAGCAACATCTCCAGGGTGTTGACAAAGGGAACTTCATATCGCAGAAGCCTCAGGGAAAATACTGCTGAGGTTACTTCTGGAGATAACTCAGCGATGTTCTCTGAAAGTGTTGAGTACAATGCGAATCAAACAGACATCAAATCCAAACCTGCTCCAGTGGCAAATGAACAAGAAAGGAATCACACGGAGTTCAATGTGAGTGTTACCAGGGCCAAGCTGCAAGTGGATCCAGTGGGTCTTAGCGTAGCCTCATCATTAGGGAGATGTTCCCAGAGCAGCCTTAGTGAGGAAACCGGGAAATCAGATCTGCAATCCCCTGGAACAGTCAGGGGTCTGGAGGGTGCTGCTAGAATCAGATCAGAGATTAAACAAGAGAACGCTTCTGTGGTAGAAAATGCTCAGGAAGATCTTGAGGTTCCTCCTGGAGGTGACCGGGGGAGCCGACTAACCTCTGGTGAAACAGTAAACCCAATGCGTGGTTCGGCACGTAGCGAACCGAAACACGATGCTGGACAGGACGTGACTGAGATGAGTCACACTGAGCTCAGTGAAACTCTGTTCCAATTCGTGCCTCTCAACCCTGAAACTGTTGCAGCATCAGAGAGCCATTCTGCCGTGCTTTCTGAAGGAAATCTTCATGCAGCCTCACCTTCATGGAGTTCTGATGAAGAAATGAGGAAGCTAAATTTGAAGAGTCTGGTTGCACTGATTCGCCAGGGATGCGCCAATAGTCTTACTGTGGGAACAAGTCCTGGAGAAGATCCTGACCAGTGTGGTTCTGCCAACATTACACGGAAAGGGACCATTGATCCGAGAACCCTGGCATTTCTCAGTCCTGCATCCAGAATCTACCAGTGGAGTCCTTTGGAAGTCATTTCCGAAGAAGCTCTTATTACGGTTATATCCCATGGGAATTCTGAAGAGCAGCTATATGAATCAAATCTGCCCAGCATTGTGGAGAACAACCAAGGTGAACTTCCTCCGTGTGAGGAAAATCCTCCACATGTTGCGTCTGGAAATGACGTGAAGCAGTCAGAGCTCTGGCACCCTGCGAGTGTCAGCCTGCATGTGGATCGGCCTGGGGGACAAAGCTGAACACATTCCTGGAACAGATACAACCCAGAGGTGCAACACAGAGCTCAGGCACGCCAACAGCCCCATGAAGTTCAGACCTCATCTTGGGAGTCCGTCCACAATGGCATCCGACAACAGCCTTGAAGCAGCCTCGTCTCCCTTGAGTTCTGACGAAGAGGTGAAGAAGTCAAAACTGAGGAGCCTTGAGACGGTCAACTATCACGGGAGCACCCTTACAAACCAACCAGAACCAACTGCTGGAGAAGATCAGAAGATGTCAAATATACACCTTGATGCACATGTCACTGCCAAGGGGAGCACTGAGTTGAGAAGGTTGGAGGTTGATGGTTTTGTTGATGGAAGGTATCAGAGGACTCCCTATGAAGAGGGTGTTACAATGGTTAGACTCCATGGGAATTCGAGAGCACAGAGCACGTCAACCCTGTCTGGTACTGTTGAAGATGAGCTAGGTGGTTACCCAGTACTGGTACACTCTCAGGAGAGCTTTACCAGTGGAGATGTTGCAGAACTATCAAAATCTCATAACTGTGGAAATATTGCCCTCAATGAGACTCAGATGGACTTTAAGCAGAAACATGTTCTTACCCACATCAGTCCCGATGAGAATTCTACAGAGGTTTCGGCTCTGCCATATCCAGTGCCTCTTAAACCCGAAGGTAGTCGTAAAGCAGGCAATCCCTCAACTCAGACGTCTGAGCTCCCTGGTGCAGTCCCACGTCCCTGCAGACCTCTTACAGAAATAATGAAGTCAGACCTGAGGAGTCCTGATGCAGTCAGTCATCAGGAGAGCTTTACTACATTCAGACCAGAATCAGCCACGGCAGAAGGTGCAAGGTCGTCATATTTAGATGTCACACCTGGACAAAGTATGGAGCCGAGAAAGTCAAAGCAAGTTAGTCTATCTGCAGGAAATTACCAGGAAAATGCTTCGGCAGTGAACACTGCAGGAATTCAAAGGAATTCTGTTGAACAACAATATCTCAGTGGCATTGTAGATGTCAAACAGAGAACTATCTCTATAGCTGAAACACCTCAGGGCAATCTTCTCGTCGCACTGTCTGGAGGTAACTCAGAATGGTCAAAGCCAGGCTACCGTGTGGAGTTCTGCCTCAACGAAAGTGTCACTGGAGTTTTGGTTAACTATTCCCCTGCAGTTCACCCAGTTCAGAGGGACAATCACTCAGAGATCAGGCTTCAAAGTAGCCCCACCCACTTCCAACATCATCAGAGTCATAATGCAGGCTGGTCACCTATCAGTCCTACTGAGCCTGGTACTCATGGCAGTCTTCCTGCAATCTCTGATCTGTGCAGTTCTGAAGAAGATGTGAAGAAATCAGGTCGGCAAGAACTTGCAACAAGCAGTCGTCAGAAGAGTGCTATCATAGTTGGACCTGATCCAAAGAAACTAGATGTCCCAGTCACACCCACTGGGGGCAGAGAGGACTTAACACGAATAAGTCTTCTCACTGCTGAAAGCAGAAAATGGCAATAGAATCCCCTAGCAGAAGTTGTGGAGTCAAAACAACCTGGCTTGAATGAAAATGAAAGGGATTTCGAATGTGAAGCGTTGTCATTAGCAGAGTTCAGTCAGGAGCAGACTCCAAAAATCAGATCAGGATGTAGGCCCAAGAAATCAACTCTGAATAAACCTGAAGGTTTGAAATCTAATGAAAGCCATGTAGATGCTGAGGCTGATCAAAGCCCAGCTGGAAACCCAACTCAGAGCTGTGACATGGAAATTGGGCCCCAGGAGCAGCTGACAGAATTCAAACCCATGGTCCACAAAGATCAGAAGAAAATGACAGACAACATGCTGTGCAGTAATCCTTTGGAGGCCGGCTCAGTCACCTCACAACAGCCTCCAGAAGAAACCCCAACAGTTACAAACATGAAAGGATCTTTAAGAACCTTAGAAGACAAAAAGCAAGTGAATGTGGATGGTCTAAAGGAAATGACCAACCAAGGACTTCCTATAGCTCTCAGACTTAACCCCTCTGAAATCAGTCTCGAAAGCATTGGTTCCAAAATGAGCATTGGAGAAGTCAAATCTGATTTGAGCGTTGGACAGGTTAGGTCAGATTTGAGCTTAGGAGAGGTCAGGTATGAGTGGAGATAGATCTGGACAAAGTATGAAATTGGTGGCAAAAAGGATTGTAGAGTGATGCTATGCAGCTGGAGGCCAATAGGCAGGGTTTGGGGATTGTCTGACTTGTTTTCAAGGGGTTCCTTCAGTGATTCTGCTTTTAATTCCCCAACACAAGGTAAACAAGGCTCTTCTTGGAACCATGTTAAAAGAAAATTTGTAATTATTTTTATATAATGCTGTTATTTACAATCTAATTTTAAGCATCCTCATTTTACGAAGTTTCATAATTCACTCTAAATTCAGAATTAGATCACCGATAACAAGCAAACCGTAACAGAACACAAATACAGTGGATTCCAATTAACTGGGCCACATCAGGACCAGTACATCTTGGCCCAATTAAATGACTGTCCCAATTAGCCGAAGTTTCAAGGAAATGGCTAAAAAGATATAATATGTTACGTATTTAAATGAAATACAGAACAAATTAGAATACGACTAATACTACAGTAGTATAAACTGTGTATTAGTTCCAAATATTTATCAAAGGATGAATTCATCCAGTGTACACTGCTGTGTTCTTTTGATTGTCTGTAAATGAACAAAATCTGCACAGACACCTAGTGTAGATAATGGACTGCCTTCAAACAATGCTGTCGATGACTGAATCCCCCAAATCTTCATTTTTATTGTAACCTTCAAGATGATTATCATCACTTTCAAATTCTTCATAGTTCCTAACTTGTTGAAATAGTGAAATTGTTTCATTTTGACTCTTGGCCGTTTCTGGCATCTCCAAGTCTGAATACATAAGAACATAAGTAATAGGAGCAGGAATCGACCATCAGGCCCATCGAGCCTGCCCCGCCGTTCAATAAGATCATGGCTGATCTGTCCGTAAACTCAGCTCCACCTACCTGCCTTTTCCCCATAACCCTTAATTCCCCTACGTTAAAATCTATCTAACTGTATCTTAAATATATTTAGTGAAGAAGCCTCAACTGCTTCCCTGGGCAGAGAATTCCACAGATTCACCACTCTCTGGGAAAAACAGTTTCTCCTCATCTCCATCCTAAATCTTCTCCCCTGAATCTTGAGGTAATGTCCCCTAGTTCTAGTCTCACCGACCAATGGAAACAACTTTCCTACTTTTATCTTATCTATCTCTTTCAAAATTTAAAAACGCAAACACGAGGAAATTTGCAGATGCTGGAAATTCAAGCAACACACACAAAATGCTGGTGGAACGCAGCAGGCCAGACAGCATCCATAGGAAGAAGCACAGTTGACGTTTCGGGCTGAGACCCTTGGTCAACTGTGCTTCTTCCTATGGATGCTGTCTGGCCTGCTGCGTTCCACCAGCATTTTGTGAGTGTTCCTTTCAAAATTTTGTATGTTTCTATAAGATCCCCTCTCATTCTTCTGAACTCCAGAGAGTATAGTCCCAGGTGATTTAATCTCTCCTCATAGGTTAACCCCTTCATCTCTGGAATCAACCTGGTGAATCTCCTCTGCACTGCCTCCAAAGCCAGTATATCCTTCCTCAAGTATGGAGACCAGAACTGCACACAGTACTCCAGGTGTGGCCTCACTAGTACCCTGTACAGTTGCAGCATGACCTCCCTGCTCTTGAAGTCAATCCCTCTAGCAATGAAGGCCAACATTCCATTTGCCTTCTTAATAACCTGTTGTACCTGCAAGCCAACTTCATGCAATTCATGCATAAGGCTATGTATTTAGCCCCTTGCTGTACTTACTGTACACCTATGATTGTGTAGCCAAGTTTCCATCAAACTCAATATATAAGTTTGCTGATGACACAACAATTGTAGGCCATATCTCGGGTAATGATGAGTTTGAGTACAGAGAGGAAATTAAGAACCTGGTGGCATGGTGCGAAGACAATAACCTATCCCTCAACGTCAGCAAGACGAAGGAATTGGTTGTTGACATCAGAAGGAGTAGCGGACTGCATGACCCAATTTACATCGGTGGTGCGCAAGTGGAACAGGTCAAAAGCTTTAAGGTCCTCGGGGTCAATATCACAAATGACCTGACTTGGTCCAACCAAGCAGAGTTCACTGCCAAGAAGGCCCACCAGCGTCTTTACTTCCTGAGAAAACTAAAGAAATTTGGCCTGTCCCCTAATACCCTCACTAATTTTTATAGATGCACCGTAGAAAGCATTCTTCTAGGGTGCATCACAACCTGGTATGGAAGTTGTCCTGTCCAAGACCAAAAGAAGCTGCAGAAGATCGTGAACACGGTGCAGCACATCACACAAACCAATCTTCCGTCCGTGGACTCACTTTACACCGCACGCTGTCGGAGCAGTGCTGCCAGGATAATCAAGGACACGACCCACCCAGCCAAAACACTTTTCGTCCCCCTTCCCTCCAGGAGAAGGCTCAGGAGCTTGAAGACTCAGACGGCCAGATTTGGGAACAGCTTCTTTCCAACTGTGATAAGACTGCTGAACGGATCCTGACCCGGATCTGGACCATACTCTACAAATATCCGGACCTGCCTCTCAGTTTTTTTGCACTACCTTACTTTCCATTTTCTATTTTCTATTTATTATTTATAATTTAAATTTTTAATATTTACTAATTTTTACTATTTTTAATTTTTTTTAATATTTAATATTTGTAATCCAGGGAGCGGGAAGCACAGAATCAAATATCGCTGTGATGATTGTACGTTCTAGTATCAATTGTTTGGCGACAATAAAGTATAAAGTATAAGCACTCCCAAGTCCCTCTGCACAACAGCATGCTGCAATCTTTCACCATCTAAATAATAATCTGCTCTTCTATTATTCTTTCCAAAGTGGATGATCCTGCATTTACCAACGTTGTATTCCATCTATCAGACCTTGACCCAATCACTTAACTTACCTATATCCCTCTGCAGACTCTCCACATCCTTTGTACAATTTGCTTTTCCACTCAGTTTAGTGTCATCAGCAAAATTTGCTACGCTCCACTCTGTCCCTTCTTCCAAATCATCAATGTAAATGGTAAACAGCTGCGGGCCCAGCACCGACCCCTGCAGCACCCCACTTTCCACCGACTGCCAACCGGAGAAACACCCATTTATAGCAACTCTCTGCTTTCTATCGGTTAACCAATCCGCTATCCATGCCAATACACTTCCTCCGACTCCATGCATCCGTATCGTATTTATAAGTCTCTTGTGCGGCACCTTATCAAGAGTCTTCTGGAAATCCAAGTATACAACATCTACCTGTTCCCCTCTATCCACTGCACTCATGGGTCCTCAAAGAACTCCAGTAAGTTTGTCAAACAGGACCTGCCCTTTCTGAATCCATGCTGCTTCTGTCTAATGGAACCACTCCTTTCTAAACGTTTTGCTATTTCTTCCTTAATGACAGCTTCAAGCATTTTCCCGACTACAGATGTTAAGCTAACTGGCCTCTAGTTGCCATATATAATGCTTGAACCCACGATGTGTAAAGTAGCTCTTAATTGCCTTTCTGCTTATTTCCCACCAAATATCACTGACAAAAATCACTGCTTTTTGAACATGAACACACACAACTAATGCTTTTTAAAAACTGGTCACTTTCAGCACGGTGTAGTGTCTCATTGCCACGCAAGTGCACATGACTGACATTGGTTAGAAATTATTGTCAACAATTGCCTGCCCCAATTAAGCCAATAGTGTCTCAAATAAGCTGCCCTGATTAACCTTTGGCCCAATTAACCAGAATCCACTGCATTTAGAGAAGTGATCAAGACCATAAAAAGTGTAGCAGTTTACAACTTGGCATAGAAACAAACTGTAAACACTGAGTAAAAACAAAAGAAAAATACTGCAGATACTGGAGATCTGAAATAAAGTAGAAAATGCCAGAAATGCTCAGAAAGTCCAGCAGCATCTGTGTAGATGAATAATCAATGTAGATAGATAGATAGCTACTGTGTAGATGGATACTGCATCTGTGTAGATAGATAGATACTGCATTAATGTAGAATATAGAACATAGAATAGCATAGCACAGTACAGGCCCTTTGGCCCACAATGTTGTGCCGACCCTCAAACCCTGCCTGCCTATAACCCCCATCTTAAATTCCTCCATATACCTGTCTAGTAGTCTCTTAAACTTCATTAGTGTATCTGCCTCCACCACTGACTCAGGCAGTGCATTCCACGCACGAACCACTCTCTGAGTGAAAAACCTTCCTCTTATATCCCCCTTGAACTTCCCACCCCTTACCTTAAAGGCATGTCCTCTTGTATTGAGCAGTGGTGCCCTGGGGAAGAGGCACTGGCTGTCCACTCTATCTATTCCTCTTATTATCTTGTACACCTCTATCATGTCTCCTCTCATCCTCCTTCTCTCCAAAGAGTAAAGCCCTAGCTCCCTTAATCTCTGATCATAATGCATACTCTCTAAACCAGGCAGCATCCTGGTAAATCTCCTCTGTACCCTTTCCAGTGCTTCCACATCCTTCCTATAGCGAGGCGACCAGAAGTGGACACAGTACTCCAAGTGTGGCCTAACCAGAGTTTTATAGAGCTGCATCATTACATCGCGACTCTTAAACTCTATCCCTCGACTTATGAAAGCTAACACCCCATAAGCTTTCTTAACTACTCTATCCACTTGTGAGGCAACTTTCAGGGATTTGTGGACATGTATCTCCAGATCCCTCTGCTCCTCCACACTACCAAGTATCCTGCCATTTACTTTGTACTCTTCCTTGGAGTTTGTCCTTCCAAAGTGTACCACCTCACACTTCTCCGGGTTGAACTCCATCTGCCACTTCTCAGCCCACTTCTGCATCCTATCAGTGTCTCGCTGCAATCTTCGACAATCCTCTACACTACCTACAACACCACCAATCTTTGTGTCGTCTGCAAACTTGCCAACCCACCCTTCTACCCCCACATCCAGGTCATTAATAAAAATCACGAAAAGTAGAGGTCCCAAAACAGATCCTTGTGGGTCACCACTAGTCACAATCCTCCAATCTGAATGAACTCCCTCCACCATCACCCGCTGCCTTCTGCAGGCAAGCCAATTCTGAATCCACCTGGCCAAACTTCCCTGGATCCCATGCCTTCTGACTTTCTGAATAAGCCTACCGTGTGGAACCTTGTCAAATGCCTTACTAAAATCCATATAGATCACATCCACTGCACTACCCTCATTTATATGCCTGGTAACCTCCTCAAAGAACTCTATCAGGCTTGTCAGACAAGATCTGCACATCACAAAGCCATGCTGACTGTCCCTGATCAGACCATGATTCTCTAAATGCCCAGAGATCCTATATGGACATCCCTCTACTCTGAGACTGTGTCCTCTGGTCCAAGACTCCCAGAATGCAGGAAACATCTCCTCCATATCCGCCCTATCCAGACCTTTCAATATGTTTCAATGAGATTTCCCACCATTCTTCAAAATTCAGTGAGTACAGGCCCAGAGCCATTGATGCAATTAAATTCTAAACTCAAAAACAACAGACGTTTTGTAAGAATAAGGAAGTGATTGTGCATATTGTCATGTTCATACAACTGGAATTATTTATGTATTCAGCACAATCTTAACGTTAACCACATAGCCATATAACAATTACAGCACGGAAACAAGCCATCTCAGCCCTTCTAGTCCGTGCCAAACTCTTACTCTCACCTAGTCCCACCAACCTGCACTCAGCCCATAACCCTCCATTCCTTTCCTGTCCAGATACCTATCCAATTTTTCTTTAAATAACAATATCGAACCTGCCTCAACCACTTCTGCTGGAAGCTCATTCCACACAGCCACCACTCTCTGAGTAAAGAAGTTCCCCCTCATGTTACCCCTAAACTTTTGCCCCCAACTCTCAACTCATGTCCTCTTGTTTGAATCTCCCCCACTCTCAATGGAAAAACCCTATCCATGTCAACTCTATCTATCCCCCTCATAATTTTAAATACCTCTATCAAGTCCCCCCTCAACCTTCTATGCTCCAAAGAATAAAGACCCAACTTGTTCAACCTTTCTCTGTAACTTAGGTGCTGAAATCCAGGTAACATTCTAGTAAATCTTCTCTGTACTCTCTCTATTTTGTTGACATCTTTCCTATAATTCGGTGACCAGAACTGTACACAATACTCCAAATTTGGCCTCACCAATGCCTTGTACAATTTCAACATTACATCCAAACTCCTATACTCAATGCTCTATTTATAAAGGCCAGCATACCAAAAGCTTTCTTCACCACCCAATCCACATGAGATTCCACCTTCAGGGAACTATGCACCATTATCCCTTGATCCCTCTGTTCTACTGCATCCTTCAATGCCCTACCATTTACCATGTATGTCCCATTTTGATTAGTCCTACCAACATGTAGCACCTCACACTTATCAGCATTAAACTCCATATGCCATTTTTCAGCCCACTCTTCTAACTGGCCTAAATCTCTCTGCAAGCTTTGAAAACCTGTTTCATTATCCGCAACGCCTCTGTCATACCAATAACTAATGATCATACTAATAATCGTCAACATAATAGCTACCACATCATACTTCCAGGTATCAATCCATGCTCTAAGCTCATCCACCTTTCTTACAATGCTCCTGGCATTAAAATAAAGGCATTTAAGAAATTTTCCACCTCTTACTCTCTGTTAATCACTAACCGTGCAAACAACTTTACTATTTTCTTTTTCTTCCTTTTCCCCTACATCCATTCCTACACTCTGGTTCTCCTCCCCCCTCATATCTAGTTTAAATCCACTGGAGCCTCTCTAGCAATTCTACCTGCAAGAATATTTGTCCCCCTCCAGTTCAGATGTAAACCATCCCGCTGGAACAGGTCCCACCTTCCCTGGAAAACTGTCCAATTATCTAGAAATCTGAAGCCCTCCCTCCTGCACCATGTCTTCAGCCACGTGTTGATCTGCGCTATCTTACTATTTCTAAACCCGCCTGCAATCAATTCACTGATACTTTACTAAAATCCTACTTTTTTGGCACCTGCTGGAATCTCCCAAAATTCACCTATGCTAGAAAAAGGCACATTCTACTGACAGTGTAAGACCATAAGATGTAGCAGCAGAATTAGGCCATTCAGCCCATTGAGTCTGCTTCGCCATTCCATCATGGCTGATCCTGGATCGCACTCAACACCATACACTTGTCTTTTCACCATATCCATTGCTGCCCTGACCAATCAGGAAACGATCAACTTCCACCTTACAACACGCTGGAGGAACTCAGCAGGTCGGGCAGCATCCGTGGAAACGATCAGTCAATGTTTCGGGCCGGAACCCTTCATCAGGACTGAAGAGGGAAGGGGCAGAGGCCCCATAAAGAAGGTGGGGGGAGGGTGAGAAGGAGAAGGCTGGTAGGTTCCAGGTGAAAAACCAGTAAGGGGAAAGATCAAGGGTGGGGGAGGGGATAGGCAGGAAAGGTGAAGAAGGAATACGGGAAAGCACAATGGGTAGTAGAAGGAGGCGGAACCATGAGGGAGGTGATAGGCAGTTGGCAGAGGGGGCAGAGTGAAACTGGGATGGGAATTCCCTCCCCCTCCCTTCCCCCATCCACTTCCTCTCCTTTGTCCACTCTGCTTGCTATCTGTGGAATTCTCTGCCACAGGAAACAGTTGAGGCCAGTTCATTGGCTATATTTAAGAGGGAGTTAGATATGGCCCTTGTGGCTAAAGGGATCAGGGGGTATGAAGGGAAGGCAGGTACAGGGTTCTGAGTTGGATGATCAGCCATGATCATACTGAATGGCGGTGCAGGATCGAAGGGCCAAATGGCCTACTCCTGCACCTATTTTCTATGTTTCCATGTTTCCTTGAAGAATTGGAGACGGGGGGGGAGGGGGGACTGCTCACAGTTTATTTACACTTCTGCAAGGACACTGGAAGCTCCTGTGTTCCTACAGAGAGAGAGAAGGGAGGAGCTACCTGATGGACAGCTGGTGTTCAGCACAACAGTATTTAAACCAGCGTAATTGCTTGTTTCACAGGACACGCAGACGCACTAGGGTGTGGTGAAGTTACCACTATTCTGTTCAGGTGCCCACGAGTGTGGGACTGAGGATCGATACTGAGGGATCGATCCGTAATTGTTAGTGCATGAAAGAGCGACCTTGTGGAGTTTACCCGTGTGTCTAACCCTCGCCTGGGTTGGTAGACTATCACTTGAAGATGGTGCTCTTAAGTTGGTCAAGCTTGGCTAACTTGGAAGTTTCGGAGGACAACGGGAAGATCGACGGCATCAGCTCACCTGAAGAACTAAACACCTCTCTCTCTCCATCACTACTCAGCTCAATACCACGAACTGAACTGAACTTTACCCATCATCGTAAGACTGTATCTATTTACCCGTAGGCTTGAAGAAGCTTGGTTTCTATATTTCCACATATATAAAATCATTGCTAATCTGTCTGATATATCTGATTTTATATTACTGTATTGCATAGTTACTAATAAATACCATTAGTTAATAGCAATACCAGACTCCAAAGTGTTTTCTATTTCTGCTGGTTCTTTAACCCTTCATGGGGTACGTGACCACAGAAACCACGCTGACCTTGACTTATTTTATCATTATTCTCCAAGTACCTCGAAACCTCATTCTTAATAATAGACTCCAACACTTTCCCAACCACTGAGATTAGGCTAACTGGCCTAATTTCTGTCCTTTAGTCATCCTCCCTTCTGAAAGAATGGAGTGACATGTGCAATTTTTCAGTTCTCTGGGACCATGCCAGAATCAAGTGATTTTTGAAAGATCATGACCAATGCATCTGTTATCTCTTCAGCAACCTCTCTCAGGACTCTGGGATGTAGTCTGTCTGGTCCAGGTGACTTATCCACCTCAAGATCTTTCAGTTTGCCTAGCACTTTTTCCTTTGTAATAGCAGAGAACAGGATTGCCACGAGACACATATCTCGAATACCTGTATTGAATACAGGGAATATTGGAAGCAAGCTACCATCATTAAGGTTTGACTCCATAAAAGAAAAAGCCATTGCAATAGTGCCCATGATGAGAATTCATATCAAAACTTATAATCAGATCATGTGATTAAGCCTGATCGGCAAAAACAAGCATTACTCTTAATTATCTGCTTCACCCCCAGTGTAACACATCCAAAACATTACCACAGGTGTAAATGCCGGGATGTTACCACGGGCGCACACGCCGAACGTGAACACGGATGCAAATGCCTAACTTTACCACAGATGCAAACGCCTAATTTTAAAACAGGTGTAAACACCCGATGTTACCACAGGCGCACACACCCGACGTTACCGTGGGTGCAAACATACGACATCAGCAGGGGTGCAAACATCTACAGTAAAATTACTCTCAATTAGCTGCATCACCTCCCCATATAACCCATCCAAACCATTACCACAGATGCAAGCACCTAATAGAAAATGAGTTTTCAATAGAGGATGTGTGAATCAAGTTGAAAAGTGTGCCCTTCTGAACCATCTTCCTTAAGGTTAGGTTCTTACCCTGAGATATTATACAGCACAGAACAGCACAGCACAGTACAGGCCCTTCGGTTGTGCCAACCTTTAACTGACTCCAAGATCGATCTAGCCCTTTCCTCCCACACAGGCCACCCTTCGTTTGCCATCCATGGGCCTATCCAAGAGCTTCTCAAATGTCCCCACCACTACCCTGGCTCCCACCACTCTCTGTTATACACTTACGCCTGACATCCCCCCGATACCTCCCTCCCATCACATTACAGTTATGACCCCAGGATTAACCATTTCCGCCCTGGGAAAAAGTTCCTGCCTCTTATCACCTTGTACACCTCGATCGTCACCTCTCACCCTCCTTCGCTCCCAAGAGGAAAGCTGAGTTTGCTCAACCTACTCTATTACAATCAGACACGCACTTGTTTCTCTTTGTGCACTACTTAATTTATCTATTTTATAGATACTCCTTGCTGTCATTCAGTTACTGTACTTATTATACATTACAATGTCCTGCTACAAAACAACACATTTCACAACACATGCCAGTGATATTAAACCTGATTCTGATATCCTCATAAGTCATGCAAGTGAGGACTTCTTATCCAATAATAAGAGATCCATATAATGTCACCTTTGCATCAGTCCCTGCTTCTCTCTTCTTGCCTGTTTGTACCGTCACTTTGTACAAAACATCACCGTCCACTTGGGATCCAGTCCTGGACAGGTCACGCCTCGAGTTTGATGGCTGTCGAAGCAGTGTGCTTCTGGAATACTGGAAATCACATGAAAGCAACGCTCAGTCTCATAGAAGACTGATTCATGTCACATTAAATTAACTGGAAAAACAATGAAAAATAATTTCAGGGTAAACCCAGGCATTAGACTAACACAGAGAATATCAAAAGGCCACTCAGTCTTTCAAGCACATTCTATCTATGGGCCATATATAATTTGGCATTGGATGAATTCTATTCAATGCATTACATCAGCCAAGGAGACTGTGGAGTTTCTCTTTACTCTCAAAATACAAGGATATTTGTGTAGTCGAGCTACTATATTTTATATCATAAACAAGAGATTCTGCAGATGCTGGAAATCCAGAGCAACACACACAAAGTGCTGGAGGAACTCAGCAAGTCAGGCAGCATCTCTGGAAATGAAATGTCAACATTTCGGGATGAGACCTTTCTTCAGGACTGGAAAGGAAGGTGGAAGATGCCAGAATAAGAAGATGGTGAAGGGGAAGGCAGACAAGCTGGAAGGTGGTAGGTGAAGCCAAGAGGGTGGATTAGGTAAAAGCGGGGAGGTGATTGGTGAAGGCAAGAGGTTGGATTAAGTAAAAGCAGGGAGGTGATTGGTGAAGCCAAGAGGGTGGATTAAGTAAAAGCTGGGAGGGGATTGGTGAAGCCAAGAGGGTGAATTAGGTAAAAGCTGGAAGGTGATAGGTGAAGCCAAGAGGGTGGATTAAGTAAAAACTGGGAGGTGATTGGTGAAGCCAAGTGGGCAGATTAAGTAAAAGCTGGAAGGGGATTGGTGGAAAAGGTAAAGGGCTGGAGAAGAAGGAATCTGATAGGAGAGGAGAGTGGACCAGGGGAGAAAGGGAAGGAGGAGAGGTACCAGGGGAGGTGATGGGTAGATAAGGAGAAGAGATAAGAGGTCAGAGTGGGGAATAGAAGAGGAAAGGAAAGGGGGAAAAAATTCCAGAAGTTGGAGAAATCGATGTTCATGCCGTCAGGTTTGGGGCTGTCTAGATGTAATATGAGGGTGGCCTCGTCATGGCAGAAGAGGAGGCCATTGTCCGACATGCTGGAATGCAAATAGGGTTTGGAATTAAAATGGCTGGCCTCCAGGAAAATTCCACTTCAGGCAGATGGATGCTTTATATAGTTCCCTTTGCCTTTTTCCCAAGGCGGAAACGGCTAATAGACGGGGGCATAATTTTAAGGTGACTGGAGGCAAGTAGAGGGGGATGTCAGAGGTCAGTTTTTTTTGTAACAGAGAATGATGGATGTGTGGAACATGCTGTGGGGGGTGGTTATACAGGCAGGTACATTAGGACATGTAATTGTGCAAAGACACGGTTAGGACTGGTGTGACTGTGTTCTTGCTCACAGCATTTCCAAGACTTGTACGGATATTAGCAAAGTTCAGTTTTGATGGAGAATCACAGTGTTGGCACTGTCTGCCATTTACTGCCAACAGATTACTGAGAAAAGCAAAAGGACGTACAGAAAGATGGCGTGGCTGTTCCTGAAACCCAAATTTCCTGAGGTAGTACTTGAAGAGGTGCGGATCGTTGAGCGAGTGGTACTGAGGAAGCTTGCAGCTGCCACCGTCTCTGTATTGGGAACCAGGCTTGCAAGTCCGTGCTGTGAAGACAGAGGGTTGGACATTGTTTCACACCGGGTAATACTCACAGACACTCGCTTCGCATCGTGACTTCAGACTGAGAAACGGAGTGAAAGGTGCAAACGTTACTCTGCTGTGCTTTAAGCGCATGAACAGATGTGAACGTCTTTCCCCAGAGTGAATCTTACACAGCATGCACGCCAGTGCTCTGAAAATCTGTACATTGTTTCAGATCCACTCCTTCACCACCCAGACCTGCTGGAATATCAGCAGTGAGCAGACCGAGCTTTGCAAGCCTTGCATGCCCCATTCTAACACTCTCTACAGGAGCACCGTCGAGGGTCCTGCCTGTCTGCATCATTGTGTGGTACGGAAGCTGAAAGGCATCAGACCGCAGGACCCTACAGAGGACAGTAAAACCACTGAGAGCATCACATTATAGACAAAGGGCCCAAAGCATTGCTGAGGATCCCTACCACCCATCCCACAATCTCTCTGACCCAGTACTGTCAGGAAGAAGATACAGGAGCTTCAGGACTAGAACTGCCTGACTTCTTCCCTCAGGCTGTGAGACTAAAGCCTGATTTCTACTTCTGCGTCAACTCAACGCCGTAACCTACGCAAGTGGCCGACGCGCATTGTGAGCATTTATACTTGTGCGTTGGTGTGTCTGCGTCGCTCTGCAATTCAAGCACGTCGCGCATACGCACACACCTGCCCATACAAGGCTTCATGGTCATGGTAGTCTTTCTTGGGGTAAACAAGTTTAAAGCGAGCATCTTTTTTCGTAGAAGTGAAATACATCCTCCATAATTTCGGAGGTCTATAAAGCCTTATGGAAAGCATTGCAGCCAGAGTTCCTTCCCTGCCCTTCAGTCGCCCTATTGCAGCGTAGGAGGAAATGCGATGCTACCAAGCAGACCAATCACAGTTGTTCGGTCTGCGTTGCCACGACACGTAGTTACATTTTGGGAGAGGTGTGCGTCAGGCTACAGTGTAGAGATCCGTGTAGTCTCTGCGTAGGGTTCGCACGGAGTCAAGTTGACGCAGAAGTATAAATCAGCCTTAATGAATACCCAGTCAGCACTGAGATCTCATCACTGGGACAGTGAGCTGTTTACTGTTTACCTGTGCACCACATGCATTTTGAATTATATTTTATTAACTTACAGTAATATCTAGTTTCATGTGCTGTGTGTGATATGTGGGTGCGCTGTGGTCCGGAGGAACAGTGTTCCATTTGGTCGTACAGTCAGATAACAATAAACTTGAACTTGAAATCCACTCCGTTACCACCCAGACTTGCTGGAACGTCTCAGCTGAAGCCCTCCCAAGTAGAGACAACCTGCAGATCTTGGGAATCCTAGTCGATTCTCAGCATCCACAACCTGAATCCATCCTTCTCTCATATTTCCAGGTATTAGCAATCCCAGATCAGAGAGCTTGTCTCATTTTCCTGGAATATTGTGTTCAGCTCTGGTCGCCTCATTATAGGAAAGGTGTGGAAGCTTTAGAGAGGGTGCAGAGGAGATTCACCAGGATGCAAAGAAGATTTACTTATGAGGAGAGGTTGAGTGGGCTAGGGGGAATGAGAGGTGACTTGATAGAGGTCTACAACATGATAGATCGAGTAGACAGCCAGAGACTTTTTCACTGGGCAGAAATGGTTAATACAAGGAGGAATCATTTTAATCTGATTAGAGGAAAGTATAGAGGGGTTGTTACCATACAACCATATAACAATTACAGCACGGAAGCAGGCCATCTTGGCCCTTCTAGTCCGTGCCGAACTCTTACCCTCACCTAGTCCCACCGACCTGCACTCGGCCCATAACCCTCCATTTCCTTTCCTGTCCATATATCTATCCAATTTAACTTTAAACAACAACATAGAACCTGCCTCAACCACTTCTGCTGGAAGCTCGTCCCACACAGCTACCACTCTCTGAGCAAAGAAGTTCCCCCTCATGTTACCCCTAAACTTTTGCCCCCTAACTCTCAACTCATGTCCTCTTGTTTGAATCTCCCCCACTCTCAATGGAAAAAGCCTATCCATGTCAACTCTATCTATTCCCTTCATAATTTTAACTACCTCTATCAAGTCCCCCCTCAACCTTCTACGCTCCAAAGAATAAAGGCTTAACTTGTTCAACCTTTCTCTGTAACTTAGGAGATGAAACCCAAGCAACATTTTAGTAAATCTCCTCTGTACTCTCTCAATTTTGTTGACATCTTTCCTATAATTCTGTGACCAGAACTGTACACAATACTCCAAATTTGGCCTTACCAATGCCTTATACAATTTCAACATTACATCCCATTAGAGGTAGTTTTTTTTATATATACACAGAGAGGTGGGTGTGTGGAAAACACTTCCAGAGGTGGTGGTAGAGGCAGAGAAGTTAGGAGCATTTAAGAAACTCTTAGATACGCAGATGGATGGTAGAAAAACAGAGGGCTATGTGGGAGGAAAGGGATAGATTGATCTCAGAGTAGGTTAGGAAGTCAGCACGACCTCTTGGGCTGACTAGCCTGTACTGAGCTGGAATGCTTTATGTTCCTGCAGACCACAATGTGAATGAGATAAATACAGGGGTCTGTGTTAATGAACATTGTTCATTGTGCTATTACTCCAAAGTGCCAAGAACAGCTGTAGAGCAGGAACAACAATGGAGAAATAGGATTAAATCTTTTTACTGAGTCACGTTAGTAATGGTTCATGCCGGTTACCGGTACCGGTGACCCCTGGTTCTATTCAGGGGGTCAGTGTGGACATGAGGGAGGATTACAAATACCTGGGGATACGAATTGACAATAAACTGGACTGGTCAAAGAACACTGAGGCTGTCTACAAGAAGGGTCAGAGCCGTCTCTATTTCCTGAGGAGACTGAGGTCCTTTAACATCTGCTGGACGATGCTGAGGATATTCTACGAGTCTGTGGTGGCCAGTGCGATCATGTTTGCTGTTGTGTGCTGGGGCAGCAGGCTGAGGGTAGCAGACACCAACAGAATCAACAAACTCACTCGTAAGGCCAGTGATGTTGTGGGGATGGAACTGGACTCTCTCACGGTGGTGTCTGAAAAGAGGATGCTGTCCAAGTTGCATGCCATCTTGGACAACGTCTCCCATCCACTACATAATGTACTGGTTGGGCACAGGAGTACATTCAGCCAGAGACTCATTCCACCGAGATGCAGCACAGAGCGTCATAGGAAGTCATTCCTGCCTGTGGCCATCAAACTTTACAACTCCTCCCTTGGTGGGTCAGACACCCTGAGCCAATAGGCTGGTCCTGGACTTATTTCATAATTTACTGGCATAATTTACATATTACTATTTAACTATTTATGGTTCTATTACTACTTATTATTTATGGTGCAACTGTAGCAAAAACCAATTTCCCCCAAGATCAATAAAGAATGATTATGACTATGACTATTAACTTACAGTGCGGGAGCGACGACCCAGGTCCACTGAATCGGAGACACGCGCACTCGAAAGCCTGCACAAAGAGAGAGCCTGCGTACATAGCAGGCTCAACCAGTTCACCACGCAATCAATCAGTTCATCCTGTGATCAATCGATTTACCCCGCGATCAATCAGCCACATGCATACTCATCACATTCGTGCAATCCATCCGATTTGGTTCCTGGACCACAAATATTACTCACCAGAATACGGGGCTCTCCTGCTGACGGCGGACTCGGTGGACCTGTGGTTTAGGGTCACCCTGTACTTCCTTAAAGCACCAGCGCACTGTTCACGTGCTCTTCTGGGATCATTCCACACTGGTTTATCTCTGGGTGCAGAAATGTTTCTGAACTGGAATCCTGTTTGAAAAGAACAGGGGAGAACAGCTTTAATGTATTAGTCATGATAGAATTATGACTTTTTCTTTTATTTAGACGGACAGCACAGAACAGGCCCTTCGGGGGCCATTGAGTCCCGCCACCCAGCAACTCCTCATTCACGCAAACATGAGGAATTCTGAAGATGCTGGAATTTCAATCAACACACATAAAAGTTGCTGGTGAACACAGCAGGCCTGGCAGCATCTATTGGAAGAGGAACAGTCGACGTTTCGGGCCGAGACCCTTCGTCAGGACTAACTGAAAGAAGAGCTAGTAAGAGATTTGAAAGTTGGAGGGGGAGGGGGAGATCCAAAATGATAGGAGAAGACAGGAGGGGGAGGGATGGAGCCAAGAGCTGGACAGGTGATTGGCAAAGGGGATACGAGAGGATCATGGGACAGGAGGCCCAGGGAGAAAGAAAAGGGGGAGAGGCGAAGCCCAGAGGATGGGCAAGGGGTATAGTGAGAGGGACAGAGGGAGAAAAAGAAGAGAGAGAAAAAGAATGGGTGTATATAAATAAATAAATAACGGATGGGGTACGAAGGGGAGGTGGGGCATTAACGGAAGTTAGAGAAGTCAATGTTCATGCCATCAGGTTGGAGACTACCCAGACAGAATATAAGGTGTTGTTCCTCCAATCTGAGTGTGGCTTCATCTTTACAGTAGAGGAGGCCGTGGATAGACGTATCAGAATGGGAATGGGACGTGGAATTAAAATGTGTGGCCACTGGGAGATCCTGCTTTCTCTGGCGGACAGAGCGTAGGTGTTCAGCAAAACGGTCTCCGTGGGCAGAACTGAAAAAGTGTGTGCGAGCAAGGAGGCCTACAAACCTGACACAGTTACACCAGTTCTGTCTGGAGGAATGGAACAAAATTCCAGCAACTTACTGTGAGAACCTTGTGGAAGGCAACCCAAAACGTTTGACCCAAGTTAAACAATTTAAAGCCAATGCTACCAAATACTAACAAAGTGTATGTAAACTTCTGACCCAACAGGAAAGTGATGAAAGAAATAAAAGCTGAAATAAATCATTCTCTCTACTATTATTCTGACATTTCACATTCTTAAAGTAGTGATCCTAACTGACCTAAGATAGGGAATGTTTTCTAGGATTAAATGTCAGGAGTTGTGAAAAACTGAGTTTACATGTATTTGGTTAAGGTGTATGTAAACTTCTGACTTCAACTGTATGTTTGTAGAAAAAGGGTGCAGAATTTCATGAAAAGAACCCCTCTCCAGCATGGGGGTGGATCGATCAGGCTTTGGGCTTGTGTTGCAGACAGTGGCACAGGGAACAGTTACTGGTAGAGGGAAGAATGAATTCAGTTAAATACCAGCAAATTCTGGAAGCAAACATCACACCGTCTGTGAAAAAGCTGAAGATGAAAAGAGGATGGCTTCTACAACAGGATAATGATCCTAAACACACCTCAAAATCCACAATGGACTACCTCAAGAGGCACAAGCTGAAGGTTTTGCCATGGCCCTCACAGTCCCCTGACCGAAACATCATTGAGAATCTGTGGATGGGCTTCAAAAGAGCAGTGCATGCAAGACGGCCCAAGAATCTCATAGAACTAGAAGCCTTTTGCAAGGATGAATAGGCAAAAATCCCCCAAACAAGAATTGAAAGACTCTTAGCTGGCTACAGAAAGCATTTACAAGCTGTGATACTTGCCAAAGGGGTGTTACTAAGTACTGACCATGCAGGGTGCCCAAACTTTTACTTCGGGCCCTTTTCCTTTTTTGTTTTTTTGAAACTGTAAAAGATAGAAATAAAAAAGTAATCTTGCTCAAAATGTTAAAGAAATATGTCATCTTTAACTTTATGCCTTTTGGAAATCAGGTCATCTTTTACTCGCTTAGCTATTCACAGTAACAGAAATTTTGACCGGGGTGCCCAAACTTTTGCATGCCACTGTATATATTGTTATGATTCCCAGAAAGTTTTTTCCCCCTTGCAGTTTCTTAACTCCACCTACAAAGATTCAACATTCTCCGACCCTGTGTCACCTCTTTCTAAAGATGTAATCCCATTCCTTACCATCAGAGCCACAACACTGCCTATGCCTTCCTGTCTGTCCTTTTGATACAAAGTACATCCTTTGATGTTAAGCTCCCAACTCTGGCCTTCTTGCAGCCACGACCGACTGATGTCCACAATGTCATACCAAGCTTTCCTGACTGTGTAAGGTGTGATCTGGAACCATGAGAGTATTCCCAGGAGTTTGAAATTGCTCACTGCTGTGCTGCCAGTGAAAAGGGTGGTGTGAGTGGATCGAGTTCTCCTTAAGTCGGTAACCATGTCTTTTGCCTTGTTGACATTAAGAAAGTGTTATGTGACTGGCACCTGGCCTCGAGCTCTGCCACCTCCTCTCTGTAGGCTGTCTCATCATTGTTGGTGATAGGCCCCACCACTGTGGTGTCAATGACAAATCTGACGATGGGATTGCTTGGACATTTGTCCGTGCTGTCACGTATGAGCAGAGTGTATACAGTGGGCTCAGCACACTGCCCTGGGGGACACCCCTGCTGAGGAAGATGGGATGGAGGAGCCATTGTTTTCCAAAATGGCATCTTTTGGGAAAACGAACAGGGAGATCAATCTACTCCTTAGAAAAAGGAATTCTAAATAGGATAAAGAGGTATTACGAAACAGATTCACAAATTTAAATGTTTTGGCCAGCTAACAAAATAGAAACACAAGAGATTTTGCAGGAGCTGTAAATGTTAAGTCACACACACAATGCTAGAGAAACTCAACAGGTCAGGCAACTTCTATGGAGGGGAATAAACAGATGATACTTCAGGCCCAGACCCTTCATGAAGATTCCTACAGATGCAAATGCAATAGGTTAATTTCCACAAGGTCATAAAATATAGGAGTAGAATTAAGCCATTCGGCCCATCATGTTTGCTCCACCATCTGATCACAGCTAATTTTTTTTAAATCTCTCTCAACCCCATTTTCCTGCCTTCTTCCCACAACTTCTGATGCTCTGAATAATCAAAAATCTATTCACCTCCACTTTGAATATACTCAGTGACTTGGCCACTACAGCTGTCTGTGGTAATGAATTCCAGATTTACCACCCTCTGGCTAAAGAGATTCCTCCTCATCTTTGTTCTAAATGGATGTCCCCCTATTCTGAGGCTGTGCTCTCCGGTCCTTGACCGCCCCCGCCCCCCCCACCATAGGAAACATCCTTTACATTTCCACTCTCAATAGGCCTTTTAATATTCAATAGGTTTCAATGAGTTCCCCCTCAATCTTCTGAACTCCAGTGATCCAGAACAATACAAGTAGTGCAGGTATGACCTAAGGAAGGCTAATTTTAAGAGCAAAGAAACAATTCTGGTTGAAGTTAGAGACAGAATCGGATTCTGATTCTGTACAGCCTATGCCCTTATTCCTTCTACCAAAGTACACAACCGCAGCTTCCCGACGCTATATTCCATCTAATAAGAGATTCTGATTGACGGGTCTCGGCCCAAAGCGTTGACTGTATTCATTTCCATAGATGTTGCCTGACCTGCTGAGTTCCTCCATCATTTTGTGTGAGTTACTCTGTTTTCCATCTGCTACTTCTTTGACTATTCTAATCTGTCCACGTCCTTCTGCAGCCTCTCTGCTTCCTCAGTACTGCCCTTCCCTCATTTGTACTTACCGGTCACTGGGCGGATGCGTGCTACAGCGTTAACAGGGTAAGGGTCTACTGCTCTGAGGGTCTGGGTTCCACAGTCAGAGATCTGAGGCTGCAAGATTCCAGTCATAGCTGCTGAAGAGGTATAGTACTGAGTCTGTGATGGCATTTTCTTCCTGCGTTCCTGGAAATCAGGGAGAAATTTGACTCAATGATATATTACAGAACAAATTAAAATAATATTGCTACCCTAAAATAATAGTTATAAAATGAGCTGGGGTATCTTGGACTGGCCTGGGAGGGGTCACACATCTGCTGCAGGAGCTTGTTGAGTCCATTCTGGAGATTTGCCCTGTTTTTGCCATGGTGGTGTGGACTTGCCCTGTTTTCACCACCGTGATGGGGGTTTCCCGTTTTGGCCACTGTGGTTGGGATTGGCCCTGTTTTGGCCATTGTGGTTAGGGTTTACCCCTTTTTTTTCCCCACACCATGATGGCAGAGTTTGCCCTGTCTTGGCCATTGTGGAAGGGATTCGCCTTGTTTTGGCATGACCTGCCATCAGCCCATATACATTTACATATATTGGGAATTCACTGTGGATTGTTGCTCAGGGTGCGACACGCAACAAAAAGGAGCATTCATCAACTATAAAAATTATGTAAAAATAAAGTTAGTTATTACCAATATAGAATATACAGAAATACTAGCATTCATTGATAATGTAAATAGTGTTATAAAATGTGGTTTAATGGTCTGGGGTTCCCATCCTGGTATCTACAGAAACCCCTGGACACAGCACGACACACATTGAGTATAGGAGTCCTGCGGGTATTTTTAACAATTGTTCATACACAGTTCCTCTGAGTGAGTGGTAGAACAGACGGTGCCTATAAGAAGTATTCACACCCCACCCTTCGGAAGTTTTCATGTTTTATTGTTTTTCAACATTGAATCACAGTGGCTTTTTTTTTACATTGATCTACAGAAAAAGACTCTTTCGTGTCAAAGTGAAAACAGATCTCTACAAAGTGATCTAAATTAATTACAAATATAAAACACAACATAACTGATTCCAGAAGTATTCACCCCCTTCAAGTCAGTATTTAGTAGATTCACCTTTGGCAGCAATTATAGCCTTGAGTCTGTGTGGATTGGTCTCTATCAGCTTTGCACATCTGGACACTGCAATTTTTCCCCATTCTTCTTTACAAAACTGGTCAAGCTCTGTCAGATTGCATGGGGATTGTGAGTGAACAGCCCTTTTCAAGTCCAGCCACAAATTCTCAGTTGGATAGAGGTCTGGACTCTGACTTGGCTGCTCCAGAACATTAACTTTGTTGCTGTTAAGCCATACCTTGCAGACTGCATCAGGTCTTCCTCCAGGATTTCCCTGTATTTTGCTGCACTCATTGTTGTCAGAGGTCTCTTGGTGGCTGCCCTTACTAGTCCCCTTCTTGCAAGATCACTCAGTTTTGAGGACAGCCTGCTCATGGCCGATTTCCAGCTGTGCCATATTCTTTCCACTTCTCGATGACTGACTTCACTTTACTCCAAGGGATATTCTGTGACTTGGAAATTTTCTTGACATGTGTTTCTCGGTAATCTTTTTGCGAAGTTGCTTGGAGAGTTCCTTTGTCTTCCTGATGTAGTTTTTGCCAGAATACTGACTCACCAGCAGTTGGACCTTCCAGACACGTGTATTTTTTACTACGATCAACTGAAACACCTTGACTGCACACAGATCTCCATTTGACTAATGATGTGACTTCTAAAACCAATTGGCTGCACCAGTGATGATTTGGTGGGTCATATTAAATAGGCTGAGTACTTGTGCCATCAACTTATTTTGTGTTTTGTATTTGTAATGAATTTAAATCACTTTGTAGAGGTCTGTTTTCACTTTGACATGAAAGAGATTTTTCTGTTGATCAGTGTTAAAAAAGCCAAATTAAATCCACTGTTGTGAACAATAAAACATGAAAACGTTCGGGCCTGGGGTGGGGAGGATGTGAACACTTTTCATAAACACTGCAGATTAGTATTGCACAGTGCAGGCCCTTTGGACCACAATGTTGTGCGACCATTTCACCTTCTCTAAGATCAATCTACATAGACCTCTGGTTTTCTATCACCCATGGATTAAATGCCCCCAACGTATCTGCATCTACCACCACTCTTGGCAGGATGTTCCACGGACCCACCACTCTGTAAGAAGAAAGGTTGCCTCTGACATCCCCCCTAGACTGCCCTCCAATCACCTTAAAATTACGCGCCCTGGTATTGGCCATTTCTGCTCTGGGGAAAAGTCTCTGGCTGCCCACTCCTTTTATCATTTTGTACGCCTCTATCTCACCTTCCTAGGCCCTCGGTTGCTCAGCTCTCCTCATAAAACAGTACTGCAACTCCTTTATTCAGTGAGGAATCTCTTCCCTTTGAATCTTTAACTTGTGAAAATGTCTAGGACACTTATAATGAACCCAACCCACTAATCCGGTTAACCTCGGTCGGAACCGCTTGTGGGTCGTCTTTTGTCCCGCCTTTTGAGATCGTGACGACATTACAACTCGGCAGAGAGGAGGTGATTTGATAATTCCCCTGTCTATCAAGCTTTGCGCCCGCAGCTAGAAAAGTTTATTATCACTGAGATATCCAATGTATATAATTAATTTAAAACTCTTCTCCTTCTGTTTTTTTTAAATGGGTGGAGTTGTTGTAGTTTCCGTTGTCTTAACTCTTCCGATAGTTTATTTTCTGTGTAACTTGCTTTGTCGCCGTTCAAGACTCGCCCCCTTTAGCCGATTGGTTGATGCCCTGTTGCTAATGGCGACATGAAGCCGCAACGCCATCAATGGAGTGTGTAATTTGCCGCTGGCGCTGAGGTGCGGGGGGGGGGGATAGATGGGTATAAACTCCCACTAACTATTAAATGCTCCCAATGGCCTGGGTTTCAAATAGCCTCAGACAACCGAGTCCAGCTCCTGACCGGCTGTCAGCTGTCTGACCCACGGGGCGGACAACATCGTGGAGCGGGCCGGAGGGAGCATTGCTGCAGCCCAGGCTCTCGTCCACAACCGTGAGAGATGGAGGTTAACTGGAGCGGGTTCATCTGAACAGCGTCCCCACCACCCAGGCGGGCTGCGAAATCCGCAAGGTGCAAACCCGGCGAAACCGTTTCCACTAACAGGAGAAGGGGCGATGGAGGGTCACTGGCGCCTTTAAACCAGTCGCTTCGGGCACACGGGGCTCGACAGCCGTGCAAGGCAGCTTATCCGGCAGACGGAAGACTCTGATCTCAAACCTCCGCTGCCTTGCGGCTACACCCACTCATGGGGAAGGCTTCGGGAGTGAACCCAAAGGGAAAATACTGGATCAGGAGTCCCTAAGGCAGTCCCACATTGAGCTTAACACTAGATCGCAACTCCTGCGACGCCACCCACCCTGTTGGTCTCTGCCGTTCGTTTGTGTTCATCAGACGTGTGGAGATGGGGAGCTTGCTACATTGTCAACAGCTCGCTCTCCGTATCGCACTGCCCAGGCTTGTGTATCTAGACAGCCGGGACACAACGTCCATGGTCCACCCTGGCCAACAGATTATCTACTACTTCCTCATTGAGCTTGTTCTAGATTGGCTCTTCAAAGAGGTTTCGCAAATTAAGAAATATTAAAATAATCAGATCACAGCAAAGAGTTTACAATAAATATCAAAATCAGCTTTAGTATCACAGATTTGTGTGGTGAAATGTTTTGTAGTAGCAGTACATAAAACACACTATTAGTTACAATAGGATTACATGTGAACATACAACACGCTGGAGGAACTCAGCAGGTCGGGCAGCATCCGTGGAAACGATGAGTCGACGTTTCGGGCCGGAACCCTTCGTCAGGACTGAAGAGGGAAGGGGCAGAGGCCCTATAAAGGGTTCCGGCCCGAAACATTGACTCATCGTTTCCACAGATGCTGCCTGACCTGCTGAGTTCCTCCAGCATGTTGTGAGTGTTGCTTTGATCCCAGCATCAGCAGATTATTTTGTGTATACGTGAACATACAGTGGATTCCAGTTAATCAGGAACAGCACATTTTGTTCCAATAGTGCCTGCCCCAATTAGCTGAAATAGTATGGACATAGTTAGAAGGTATAGAGAAAGACAAACTTCCATTTAACTGAGTAACAAATTGCATTTTTAAATGAAATACAGAACAAATCAGAACACTACCAATAGTTCTATAAAACTGTATTATTTCCAAATAGTTATAGGAGGAATTCATCATGTACACTGCTATGATTGGTTGTAAATGAACCAAATCAGCTGACACCTAGTGCAGATAATGGACCGCCTTTATGCAATGCAATTGAGTTGCACCCTCCAAATCTTCATTGACATGGCAACATTCAAGATGATTACAATGCCTTCATATTTCTCAACTTGTTGAGGTAGTAAAATTGTTTCATTTTCACTCCTGGCCATTTCTATCACCGCCAAGCCTGAATGCTTGAAATTATAAGGAGCAAATCATTCTCTTGTCCATTCGTCCCTCCCCACTAATCTCACCCCCCCCCAAGCATGTATCACCGCAGGTGGCACAGTGCTACAGTTGCCCATTCACCTCCTCCCTCGCCTCCAAACAGACCTGCTGTGTGAGGCAACATCTTCCTCGTGGTTCTGCTCGGGTCGGGTCACCACTGCGTCCAGTGCTCCTGATGCAGTTCCTCGACATTGGTGAGATCCTTCATAAATTGGGGGACTACTTCGTCGAGCACCTTCTCTTGTGCCAAGATGAGGTCACACCAGGTTGGAGAAGCATGAATATTCTGTCTGGGCAGCCTCCAACCTGATGGCATGAACATTGACTTCTCCATCCACTAAAAAATAAATGCCCTCCCCCTCCCCTCTTTTTCTATTCCCCACTCTGGCCTCTCACCTCTTCTCACCTGTCTATCACCTCACCGAGGTCCCCTCCACCTTCCTTTTCCCGTTTCTTTTATTTGAATTGACTTTATTTCTGACATCCTAAATATACAAGGAGTAAAGATCTTTACGTTACTTCTCCATCTGAATGTGCAATTACTAGTAATTTGTAATAAATAGTATGTACAATAGAACAGTCAATGTTGCATAGAAATATAATTGTATCAGCATAAGTTAATCAGTCTGATGGCCTGGTGGAAGAAGCTGTCCTGGAGCCTGTTGGTCCTGGCTTTTGTGCTGTGGTACCGTTTCCCAGATGGTAGCAGCTGGAATAGTTTGTGGTTGGGGTGACTCGGGTCCCCAATGATCCCTTGGGCCCTTTTTTACACCTGTCTCTGTAAATGTCCTGAATCACGGGAAGTTCACATCTGCAGATCAACTGGGCTGTCCACACCACTCTCTGCAGAGTCCTGCGATTGAGGGAAGTACAGTTCCCATACCAGGCAGTTTTTTTAGTTGCCTTTTGTTGGATTTTAAAAGCTTCCCAATCATCCAACTTCCCACTCACTTTTGCTACCTTTCCTTGGCTTTTATGCAGTCCTTAACTTCCCTTGTCAGCCATGGTTGCCTACTCCTGCCATTTGGGAACTTCTTCCTCTGTGAGATATATCTATCCTGCGCCTTGCGAACTATTCCCAGAAACTTCAGCCATCTCTGTTCTGTTGTCATTCCCACCGGTATCCTCCAATCTACCTGGGCAAACTCCTCTCTCATTCCATTGCGATACTGATACATGTGAGTTGTGTTTCTCCCTCTCAAATTTCAGGATGAATTCAATCATATTATGATCACTACTCCATTATACCTCTTCTCACATTGTCCCCTGTAAAACTGCTGTTCTCTTTTCTCTGTTCAGTCGTCCCCCCCAGCATCTCTTCCTGGAATGAGACTTTCCTTTCCAGGACATCAGAGATGTCCTCCTTCAAAAGAATGGGATTTCCCTTCCTCCAGCATTGATGCTGCCATCACCCAGATCTCCTCCATTTCCCAGGCATCCACACACTTCCAGGTGAGGCAACACTTCACTTGCCAATCTGCTGGGGTTGTCTATTGTATCTGGTGCTCCAGGTGCGGCCGCCTCTATATTGGTGAGACCCAATATAAATTGGGGGAACAGTTTGTCAAAACCCATTCCAACATGTCGGTCCATGGCCGTCTCTTGTGCCACTCTCAGGGTGGATGAGTAACATCTTGTATTCCGTCTAGGTAGCCTCCAAACTGATGGCATGAGCATCAACTTATCCTTCAAGTAATTTTCCCTTCCCCCTTCTCTCTTCTTCTATTCCCCACTCTGGCCTCTTACCTCTGCTACCACCTCCCCCTGGGTCCCGTCCTCCTTCCCTTTCTCCCACGCCCATTCTCTTCTCCTTTAAGATACCTTCTTCTGCAGCACTTTACCTTTCCTACCCACCTGGCTTCATCTATCACCTTCCTTCCTCTTCCCGCCACCTTTTATTCTGGCGTCTTGCCCCCCTTTCCAGTTCAGCTGAAGGGTCTTGGCTAGAAACGTCGACTGTACTTTTTTCCCATAGATGCTGCCTGACCTGCTGAGTTCCTCCAGCTTGTTGTGTGTGTTATCCTAAAATGAGGCAGTTCAGTGCAGTACATAAAAACAAGCAGCAGGCTCGATGGGCCAAATGGCCGTATGTCTTACCGTTTAACTGACGCCACCAGGAAAGAGGAGGCGATGGCGTGCTTACGAACCGTTCAGAAATCTCACCTGTGTATCGCCGTTAACAGTGGGGTGGAGGTGAGCTCGGGCCGGCTCCCGTTGCCCCTTGAGGACAGGCAGAGTCCTCAGGACGGCATGCTGAGCTTGTCGTACCCAGGTCGGCTGCGCTTCTGCTTGTTATCCAATGCTCTCTGTAACTAAGGAAGTGAAGACGGCAGTTCCGAAATCAAGCCGATCGCCTCTGATTTAATTACAGGTCATTGTAAGGCGGGGCACCGCCCAGAGAGCAGAGGTTAACCGGCGAGCGGGGCGCAGCGGTGCGGGGGCACTGGGATTCTCCCCACACATGTGGAGCGGTAGGGATGGGATCGGGGTCGCCCACTGAGGACCTCAGAATGATCCCGGTGGGAAATCGTCAGTAAATCCCTCACAGTAACTTATCTCAGCAAAACCTTTTTCTTTAATTTAGGGAATGGACAGGCTACAACATTGAGGAGAAGATTGGCGAAGTAACTTCCCTTCCACAGTATAAAGACATACGGGTTAGTAGGTTAATTGGGCAATGACCCGTGATTAGGTAAGGGTTAAATCGGTGTGTTGCTGGCTGATGCAGCTCGTTGGGCCGGAAGGGCCTGTTCTGTGCTGTATCTTGAAATAAAATACATATATAGATGGATGGATGGGAGGGCTACGGAGAGCTATGGTCCAGGTGCTGGTCAAATGGACCAGGCAGAATTACAGTTTGGCATGGACTAGATGGGCCGAAGGTCTATTTCAGTGCTGTAGTGTTCTATGTTGGGTGGTGGGGTGGAAACATACATAGAAACATAGAAATCTACAGCCTATTGAGGCCCTTCGGCCCACAATGTTGTGCCGACCGTGTAACCTACTCTAGAGGCTGCCTAGAATTCCCTACTGCATAGCCCTCGATTTTTCTAAGCTCCATGTACCTATTAAAGAGTCTTTTAAAAGACCCTATTGTATCCGCCTCCACCACCTTCGCTGGCAGTGCATTCCATGCACCCACCACTCACTGTGTGTGGTAAAACCTATTCCTGATGTCCCCCTTGTACCTTCTTCCAAGCACCTTAAAACTGTGTCCCCTCGTGTTAGCCATTTCATCCCTGGGAAAAAGCCTTTGACTATCCACACGATCAATGCCTTTCATCATCTTATACACCTCTGTCAGGTCACCTCTCATCCTCCATCACTCCAAGGAGAAAAGGCCAAGTACACTTAATCTATTCTCATTAGGCATGCTCTCCAATCCAGGCAACATCCTTGTAAATCTCCTCTGCACTCTCTCTATAGTATCCACATCCTTCCTGTAATGAGGTGAACAGAACTGAACATAGTACTCCAAGTGGGGTCTGACCAAGGTTTATATAGCTGTTACATTACCTCATGGCTCTTGAACTTAGTCCCACGGTTGATGAATACCAACACACCATACACCTTCTTAACAACACTGTCAACCTGCGCAGCAGCTTTGAGTGTCCTATGGACACGGACCCCAAGATCTCTCAGATCCTCCACACTGCCAACAGTATTACCATTAATATTATATTCTGTCTTCAAATTGGACCTACCAAAATGAACCACTTCACGATTATCTGGGTTGTACTCCATCTGCCATTTCTCAGCCCTGTTTTGCATCTTATCAATGTCCCGCTGTAACCTCTGACAGCCCTCCACACTATCCACAACACCTCCAACCTTTGTGTCATCAGCAAACTTACGAACCCATCCCTCCACTTCCTCATCCAGGTCATTTATAAAAATCACGAAGTGGAGAGGCATTTGTGTGTATTACAGTGTAAAGCTTGTCTTGCATACTGTTCATGGGGATCAGATTGTAACACAGTGAGGTAGAATGATCACAGAATGCAGAATAAAGTGTAACAGCTACAGAGAAAGTGCAGAGCAGGTGGACAATAAGGTGCAAGATCATAACCAGGTCAAGAGTTCATCTCATCGTGTTAGGGAACCATTCAAGAGTCTGATAACAGTGGGGTAGAAATTTCTCGAGCTTGGTGGTACGTGCTTTCAGGGTTAAGTATCTTCCGCCTGATGGGGGAAGGAAGAAGAGAGAATGGCTGCAGTTGTTGGGATTTTGATCATGTTGACTGCTCTATCGAGGCAGTAAGAAGTGTAGATCTAGTCCATGGAGGGGTGTTGGTTTCCATGACGGGCTGAGCTGTGTCCACAGCTCTCTGCAGTTTCTTGCAGTCCCAAGCAGAGCAGTTGCCGCACCAAACTGTGATGCTGATAGGAAGCTTTCTGTGGTGTATCATTCTTTGAAACGTTAGAGAATACAGTCCCCATTTACCCAACCTATGCTCTTGTTAAGGGCACCAAATTTGATAACTTCATATTTTGTCTACTGTCTGCTCCGGGCCACATTTTGTCTACTGTCTGCTCCGGGCCACATTTTGTTTACTGTCTGCTCCGGGCCACATTTTGTCTACTGTCTGCTCCGGGCCACATTTTGTTTACTGTCTGCGCCGGGCCACATTTTGTCATACTGTCTGCTCCAGGCCACATTTTGTTTACTGTCTGCTCCGGGCCACATTTTGTCATACTGTCTGCTCCGGGCCATATTTTGTCTACTGTCTGCTCCGGGCCACATTTTGTCTACTATCTGCTCCGGGCCACATTTTGTCTACTATCTGCTCCGGGCCACATTTTGTTTACTTACTGTCTGCTCCGGGCCACATTTTGTCTACTGTCTGCTCCGGGCCACATTTTGTCTACTGTCTGTTCTGGGCCATGTTTTGTCATACTGTCTGCTCCGGGCCATATTTTATATACTGTCTGCTCCGGGCCATATTTTGTCATACTGTCTGCTCCGGGCCACATTTTGTCTACTGTCTGCTCCGGGCCACATTTTGTTTACTGTCTGCTCCGGGCCATATTTTGTCTACTATCTGCTCCGGGCCATATTTTGTCTACTGTCTGCTCCGGGCCACATTTTGTATACTGCCTGCTCCGGGCCACATTTTGTCTACTATCTGCTCCAGGCCACATTTTGTTTACTGTCTGCTCCGGGCCACATTTTGTCTACTGTCTGCTCCGGGCCATATTTTGTCATACTGTCTGCTCGAGGCCATATTTTATCTACTGTCTGCTCCGGGCCATATTTTGTCATACTGTCTGCTCCGGGCCACATTTTGTCTACTGTCTGCTCCGGGCCATATTTTGTCCACTTGCTCAGCTTGCCCAGATCTCCACAAAGACTCTTTACATTTTCCTCCCTAATTTCAATCCCACCTACTGCTGTAATATAAGCAAATTGTAAATCTGATTTGGTTTCAAACCATAAGACCATTCATCACAGCTGATCTATTTTCCCTCTCAGCCTCAACCTCCTGCGTCCCTACCCCCTGTAACCCTTCATGCCCTGTCCAATCAAGAATCTATCAAACTCTTTCTGACTAACAGACCCCAATCAGTTAAGTTAGACAACCTCTCCTCCTCCATTCTCACCCTGAATACTGGCGTGCCTCAAGGCTGTGTGCTGAACCCTCTTCTGTACTCCCTTTTCACCTATGACTGTGTTCCTGTACATGGTTCTAACTCCATAATCAAGTTCGCAGACGACACCACGGTGGTTGGCCTGATCAGAAGGGATGATGAGACGGCCTACAGGGACGAGGTCCAGCACCTGGCTGGGTGGTGAGTCGACAACAACCTGGCCCTTAACACCCAGAAGACCAAGGAGATCATTGTGGACTTCAGGCATGCTAGGAGCCACACTCATGTCCCCATCTACATCAATGGAGCTGTAGTGGAGCATGTATCAAACTTCAAATTCCTTGGTGTCCACATTTCCAAGGATTTCACCTGGTCCCTGAATGCCTCCATTCTGATCAAAAAGGCACAACAGCGCCTTTATTTCCTGTGGAGCATCACCAAAGCTCACCTCTGTCTCAGGATACTGACGGACTTTTACCGTTGTACCATTGAGAGCATACTCACCAACTGCATCTCAGTGTGGTATGGCAATTGTCCCGTATCAGACCGCAAAGCACTCCAGCGTGTGGTGAAAACTGCCCAGCAGATTATCAGCACCCAATTGCCCACCATTGAGAACATCTACCATAAACGCTGCCTGGGCAGGGCAAAAAGCATTATCAAGGATGCATCTCACCCTAACCATGGACTTTTTACTCTCCTCCCATCCGGTAGGCACTACAGGAGCCTCCGCTCCCGCACCAGCAGGCACAGGAAGAGCTTCTTCCCTGAGGCTGTGACCCTGCTGAACCTCACATCACAGCGCTAAACCATTCTCTGGCAGACAAGGCGGATCCCCCAGTAGCCACACATTTTAATTGCACATCCCATTCCCATTCTGATATGTCCATCCACGACCTCCTCTACTGTAAAGATGAAGCCACACTCAGGTTGGAGGAACAACACCTTATATTCCGTCTGGGTAGCCTCCAACCTGATGGCATGAACATCGACTTCTCTAACTTCCGTTAATGCCCCACCTTCCCTTCATACCTCATCCGTTATTTATTCATTTATTATTATTATTAATTTTTTTTCTCTCTCTCTCCTTTTTCTCTCTCTGTGCCTCTCGCTATACCCCTTGCCCATCCTCTGGGCTTCCCCCCACCGCCTTCCTTTCTCCCTAGGCCTCCTGTCCCATGATCCTCTCATATCCCTTTTGCCTATCACCTGTCCAGCTCTTGGCTCCATCCCTCCCCGTCCTGTCTTCTCCTATCATTTTGGATCTCCCCCTCCCCCTCCCACTTTCAAATCTCTTACTAGCTCTCCTTTCAGTTAGTCCTGACGAAGGGTCTCGGCCCGAAACGTCGACTGCACCACTTCCTAGAGATGCTGACTGGCCTGCTGCGTTCACCAGCAACTTTTATGTGTTGCTTGAAATTCCAGCATCTGCAGATTTCCTTGTGTTTGCGATTTTTTGTGTTTTTAATACAGGGTCTTTTTTTGTTCCAGATGAAAGAAAAAAACCAGCTATTTATTTTTTTAAGTGTTAGTTGGGTGAAAATGACTGGAATCATTCATATTGGGTAGAGCAGACGAGGAAGAATGTTCATTTTGAGTAAGGATATTCGGCCAAGCCAAGAAATGGGAGGAGTGCTCCATCGCTTAAGATCCTGTTTGATTTTGTCAAATAACTGTGTAAAGTTAGCTTCGAACAGTTGATCAAACATGGGTGTGATAAATATGCCTAAGTAAACAAAACCTGTCTGTGACCATTTGAAGGGGAAAACACCCTGACCGTCAGGTACCTGCTGCAGATTCCCCAGGGGCATAGCCTCTGACTTAGTAAAGTTGATTTTATAACCTGAAAAGGCGCTAAATGAATTGGTGCATTGTATAAGGTGGTGCACTGATATAGCAGTGCTTGATAAGAAAATTAGAATGTCATCCGCATACAATGTAATTTCATATGACTTTAGTCCTATGTCTGGAGCAGATACTTTGGGGTCTCGCTGAACAGCCTCAGCCAATGGCTCAGTCACTAGTGTGAAAAGTCGTGGTGATAAAGGGCAGCCCTGCCGACTGCCCCTCAGAATTCTAAAATTATCCAACCTAATACCATTAGTGAGAATCGCAGCCAAAGGGTCGTTGTAAAAAAAACCTTCACCCTCTTAATAAAGTTATTGCCCAAACGAAATCGTTCCAAAGTGAAAAAAGGATAAGGCCATTCGACATGATCAAAGGTCCTTTCTGCACCTAAGGAAACCACCAAGCCGTCCACCGCCTGTTGCTGACATGCCTGAATCACATTAAGTAATCTTCTGATATTGCTAGATGATCTATGGCCTTTTACAAAACCCGTTTGATCCTCTTTTATGAGGAAAGGTAACACAGTTTCTAACCAACGCTAAGGCTTTAGATAAGATTTTAAAGTCAACATTTAACAATGAAATAGGCCTGTAGGAGGCACAATCTTCAGGGCTCTATCTTTTCCCTAGAATTAGGGAGATATTAGCTTCTCTCACTGATGGTGGGAGGAGACCACAATTAAATGCATGATTGAACATGTTTAGCATAGGCTCTGATAATAACCCTGCGAACTCTTTATAGAATTCACTAGTGAGTCCATCAGGACCAGGGGAATTTCCCACTTTGTAGCTGTCTCACAGCTTCCTGTACCTCATGTGTAGATAACGGAGCATTGAGGAGGGACTCTTGTTCAGAAGAAATGCCTAGGAGATCTAAATTCCCATAAAAGGACTCTCCATCCTAGATTGTCCATCATTACGTTGCTCAGATTGATACAATTTAGAATAAAAATTCTTAAACACAATATTAATAATTTTAGAATTACTAGTGAGGGATCCTGTCCCATCCCTAATTGAAGCAGTAGTCTGAGAGGCATTTTTCTTTCTAGCTAAGTAAGCCAAATACCTACCTGGTTTTTCACCATGTTCAAACAATCGTTGTTTAGCAAATGTCAATTTTCTTTTGGTTGCTTGTGTAAGTAAAGAGTTTAGTGCACAGCGTAGGGCTGTGATATTCTGTAACTTGGCTGCAGAAGGTTTATTAATATAATCTTTTCCAGCTGCCACAAGCCTTGCTTCCACTAGGCGCTGCTGTTCTGCAGCTTGTCGCTTCTTACTAGCAGAGTAAGAGATAATTAATCCCCTTGCACAGGCCTTAGTGGTTTCCCAGAGCATCGATGGACTACTAGCTGATTTAGAATTAATAGATAAGAAAGTTTTGAATTCAGAAGTAAAGTAGTCTATAAATTTATTATCTTTTAGAATAAAAGGATTCAACCTCCAATGTCTAGATTGTGCTGAATTATCTTTGGGCTTAATATTTAAATATACTGCTGCATGATCAGAAATAGCAATAATTCCAATTGTGGAGGATACAACTAAATCTAGGAGTATTTTGGGGGTTAGAAAAAAGTCTATTCTGGTGTAACACTAGCGTAGATTGGAAAAAAATGTGAAGTCTTTGTCTGAGGGATGAAACAACCTCCAGACACCCACAAGTCCTAGTTCTTCACATAAGCCAATAATTTGTTTGGACTGTGAGGAGAGCAATGGGGGACCAATAGGTATTGAAAAGTTCATAATTTTGGAAAAAGCATCTATTAGGAATTTGAGAGGATGAGCTGGAGGGTAGTAAACATTGAGAATACCATATTCCTCTCCATATATTGAAGCCTTAACAATCACAAGTTTTCCATACTTATCCTTAATGCAGTCTAATAACTTAAAAGGTAAGTTCTTCCTAATTAAAATGGCCAACTCTCTACTCCTGGTATTAAAAAATGAAAAATAGACTTGATCAAATCCACTCTGTTGCAGTTTTTGATATTCTTTATCATTTAAATGTGTCTCCTGCAATAAGGCTATGTCCACCCTCTCCTCTTTCAGGTTTAGTAGGATTTTCTTTCTCTTGATTGGTGAATGATTCCCCTTAATGTTCCGAGTGCACAATTTTAATATATTACTGGTCATAACCCTTTATAACTATCATGTGACGCTGGAGGAGAAGAAACCCGACTTAAGACCAGCTGAGCAGCAATAAGTTAATAAAAAAAACACAAAAAAGCAAAGCGCCAACAGCGCTGAACAAGAGGACTTACCTCACACTTAAAGGGGATATCTGAACCTTCTAGCACCCCATATTCTGCCCCATGGCATTTAACAGAGTCAAAAATGAAAACAGGACATAATTTATCAATCCACTGATTTGTTACCGTCATGTTTAAACTCCTTCAGGCTGGAGCAGCACCGCTAATTTAAACAAATAATGAAACTGTATTAATCAAAACAAATATGTTACCCATCCTATAAGATATCTTGCCATCGAGTAATGAAAAGGTAAAATAAAGTGACCATCGGGCATCTTATCGTCCATAACCAGGGCTACACAATATATACATCTTTTAGCCCAACGTGTCTACGAAAGTTTTAGCTTTGTCAGGAGAATCAAACGGTGGTCCCGTTTGTAGGTGATTTTCAGCGCCGCTGGGTACAGCATAAGGTACTGGATTCTGGATTCTCTCAGCCGCTTCTTTACAAGTTTGGTGGGGCAGGAGCAGGCAGAAACTATGGGTCTACCAGGACAGTCAGGCTTGTGGATCTTAGGGAGAGGTAAAACCGAGCGGTACGGGGTGTGGGAATTACGAGTTTAGTGGCTGAGGATGGAAGGTCTCCAGAGCTGATAAGGGCAGTGATGGTACGGTATGGGAGACAATGGTTTGATGTTTTTTGGTGGGGTCCTGTTCCAGGGGTAAGTAAGAGGAGGTGTCAGAGAGCTGCCGTTTTGCCTCAGTGAGGTAGAGGTCCATCCGCCAGACTACTACAGCACCACCTTTGTCTGGTGAGGTTGGGATTAGTGAGGAGGGAGTGGAGGGCAGTGCATTCAGAGTGAGTGAGGTTAGAACAGGAGAGAGGAGTGGTGAGTTGAGACGGTTGATGTCTCGGCGACAGTTGGAGATGAAAAGATCGAGCGCAGGTACCCCACCACTAAGCACATTTTTCCCTCTCCACCCCTCTCCGCCTTCCGCAGGGATCGGTCCCTCCGTGAATCCCTGGTCCACACGTCCCTCCCCATGGATCTCCCACCCGGCACTTAACCCTGCAAGTGTAGGTGCTACATCTGTCCCTACACCTCCTCTCTTGCCACCATTCAGGGCCCCAAACAGTCCTTCCAGGTGAGGCAACACTTCACTTGTGAGTCTGTTGGGGTCATCTATTGCATCCGGTGCTCCCGGTGCGGCCTCCTCTACATCGGTGAAACCCGACGCAGATTGGGGGACCGCTTCGTTGAGCACCTCCACTCCGTCCGCCAAAACAGACAGGATCTCCCAGTAGCCACCCACTTCAACTCTCCTTCACATTCCCATTCAGATATGTCCATACATGGCCTCCTCTACTGCCATGATGAGGCTAAACTCAGGTTGGAGGAACAACACCTCATATACCATCTGGGTAGTCTCCAGCCCCTTGGTTTAAACATAGAATTCTCCAACTTCCGGTAATTCCCTCCTCCTCCCTTCCCCTATCCCAGTTTCACTCTGCCCCCTCCTCCAGCTGCCTACCACCTCCCTCATGGTTCTGCCTTCTTCTACTACCCATTGTGCTTTCCCCTATTCCTTCTTCACCTTTCCTGCCTATCACCTCCCTGCTTCCTCTCCCCACTCCTTTATCTTTCCCCTTACTGGTTTTTCACCTGGAACCTACCAGCCTTCTCCTTCCCACCCTCCCCCCACCTTCTTCATAGGGCCTCTGCCCCTTCCCCCTACAGTCCTGACAAAGGGTTCCAGCCTGAAACGTCGACTGATCTTTTCCACGGATGCTGCCCGACCTGCTGAGTTCCTCCACCGTGTTGTGCGTGTTGCTTTGACCCCAGCATCTGCAGAGTATTTTGTGTTTTCCAGGGTGGAAATGGCTCCTACAAGAGGTCATAATTTTATGGTGATTGGAGGGAAGTATAGGGGGCTGTAAAGGTAACTTTTTATCACAGAGATTGGTGAGTGTATGGAACGCCTTGCCAGAGGAAGATACATGAAGGACATTCAGGAAACTCTTATGCAGGCACATTATGATAGAAAAATGGAGGGCTTGTTGGAGGGAAGGGTTAGATTAACCTCAGAGTAGGTTAAAATGTTGGCAGAACATTGAAGGACCTGTACTGTGCTGTAATGTTCTATGTTCTCAGTTGGAGAGGAATCCAACTCTAATCATAGCATGAATACACTGTGTACCTAGACATAGGAGCAGAATTAGGCCATTTGGCCCATTGAGTCGGCTCTGCCATTCTATCATGGCTGATTTATTATCCCTCTCAACCCCATTCTCCAGTCCTCTCCCTGTAACCTTTGACATCCTGACTAACCAAGAACCTATCAACCTCTGCTTTAAGTATACTCAATGACCTGGCCTCCACAGCCATTTCTAGTAATGAATTCCACAGATTCAGCACCCTCTGCTTAAAGAAATTCCTTCTCATCTCTGTTCTAAATAGACATCCCTCTCTACATCCACTCTATCTAGGCCTCTCAATATTCGATAGGTTTCAGTGAGATCCCCCTCATTCTTCTAAACTCCAGCGAGTACAGGTCCAGAGCCATCAAACACTCCTCATACATTAACCCTTTCATTGCTGGAATAATTCCTGTGAACCTCCTCTGGACCCTCTCCAACGCCAGCACATCTTTTCTTAGATGAGAGTCCCAAAACTGCTCACAATACTCAAGTGCAGTCTGACCAATGGCTTATAAACCCTCGGCATCACAACCTTGCTGCTATACTCTAGTCTTCTCAAAATGAAAGCTAACATTCCATTTGCTTTCCTTACCACCCTCACACTTGGGGTCCCTGGAAGAAGCTTTGGCCAGATGGACTTGTTGCACCTTTTGCGGGCTTCCTCGGGGAGTCTACACAACTGTGTGAAGAAATCACACAGCTGTGTGAAGAAAGAGTACAGAGAAAATTTACAAGGATGTTGCTGGGTCTGGAGGACCTGAGTTATAAGGAAAGATTGAATAAGTTAGGACTGTATTCCTTGGAACTTAGAAGATTGAGGAGAGAGTTGATAAAGGTATACAAAATAATGTGGGGTATAGATAGAGTAAATGCAAGCAGGCATTTTCCGTTGAGTATGGGACTAGAACTAGAGGTCGTGGGTTAAGGGTGAAGGTGAAAAATTTAAGGGGAGCATGAGGGAAACTTCTTCACTCAGAGGGTCGTGAAAGTGTGGAACAAGCTGCCAGCACAAGTGGTGCATGTGAGCTTGATGTCAATGTTTGGATAGGTACACGATAGTAGGGTAAGGAGGACTATGGTTCTGGTGCAGGTCAATGGGAGAAGACCATTTAAATGGTTCGGCATGGAAGAGATGAACGGAACGACCTGTTTCTGTGCTGCCCTTTTCCGTGACTCTATGTCTCTATGTAGACTGCTCTATCATTTTCAAAGCAAATGCCCCAATTTGTTCTTTGAAACCCATGTCCAGTCCAATGTTGAATAAACACATAAAGAACAGGATATAATGATCACATTGATTTTTTGCACGATTTCCTTTTACACATGAAATGTATTATTGTTCACTGTAAAGGAGAGGCTCAGCACCAGTCATTTGCAACAACTCTTCAAAGGAAATCATAATCAAATGTAGAGATTGAACAGATTCTGCAGAATCCAGAGCAACACATACAAATGCCGGGGGAACTCAGCAGGTCAGGGCCAAGCAGCATCTACAGAAGAGAGTACGCAATCGATGTTTCAGGCTGAGGCCCTTCATTGGAACTGCTTATTCCCCTTCATAAATGCCGCCTGACTTGCTGAGTTCCCCCAGCAATCTGCGTGTGTGTTACACATGCGGTGGGAAGGATAAAGGAAATTCAGCTGAGACACTGGAGAGAGGGAGTGGTGAGGGGTTATGAGCTTGATGTGAAGATATTGAAGATAATGCATGGAAAAGATGAGCAGGGGAGTGAGTTGTTGGGATAAAGGATTCTAAATCAATGAGGTGCTAATGATTGGGGTTGGGAGAAGAAGAGTCTTAGGGGGCCACAAGAAAAGAACAGAAAGGGCTGGAGTTAATAAGTAGAGTTTTGAGTGTTTGGAAGATTATTGGTGGTCGGGTGGAGGTGACGGTTGTTAGAACAAGAGGACTAACACACAAGGAAACAGGAGGAGAAATAGGTCGTTTCCCCATCCCCCCCCCCACCGCCACTGCGAGCTTGCCCCACCACTCAGTCTGACCTAAGCTGGCTTCAATTCCTCTTCTGTGACACAACCCCAAACCCTGACACCAGGCAGAGGAGGAGGCCGGTTATGTTTCTGAAGTGGATAGCCCTCACTAAAGATAAAACATTTTTTAAATCATTCCTAGTGTGGCTAACAGTTCAGTGTTCATTGCCACTTGACTTGGCCTCAAGGAATCTATTAAAATTAGATGCAACACACACACAAAATGCTTGAGGAACTCAGCAGGTTGGGTAGCATCTACAGAAATGAAGAAGCAGTCAATGTTTCAAGCCGAGACCCTTCATCAGGACAGAGATGAGGAGGAACTGCTTTTCCGAAAGACTGGTGAATCTATGGAATTCTCTGCCCAATGAAGCCGTGGAGGCTACCTCAGTAAATACAAGGGGTGATTGATAAGTTTGAGGCCTAAGGTAGAAGGAGATGAGTTATACCGCTCTCATTACATGCACGTACAGCTCAACTCTTTGAGTGATTATGCAGAAAGTTTGAAGTTAATAACTCATCTCCTTCTACCTTAGGCCACGAACTTATCAATCACCCCTGCTGTAGACCACTTTCTGGAGGTCCAAGACGCCGACTTTTACAAAGAAGGGATCCTTATGCTCCATGACCGTTGGACTAAGTGTGTAAATGTAGGAAAAATAAATGTGCTAGGTTTTCTAAAATTGACTCCTTCTACCTTAGGCCACGAACTTATCAATCACCCCTCGTATATTTAAGACAAGGTTGGATAGATTTTTGCATAGTAGGGGAATTAAGGGTTATGGAGAAAAGGCAGGTAGGTGGACATGAGTCCATGGCCAGATCAGCCATGATCTGATTGAATGATGGAGCAGACTTGATGGGCCAGATGGCCGACTCCTGCTCCTATTTCTTATGTTGTTATGCACTTGGAGACTAATGATAAAATAAGACTCAGTCAGCATGTTTTCTCTAAAGGGTAATCTTGCCTGGCAAACCTGTTGGGATTCTTTGAGGAAGTAACAAGCAGGGTGGACAAAGGAGAGGCAGTGGATGTCATTTACTTGGATTTTCAGATGGCATTTGATAAGATGCCTTTCACATGAGGCTGCTTAACAAGATAAAAACCTAATGCGTTACAGGAAAGATACTGGCATGGATAGAGGAATGGCTGACAGGCAGGAGGCAGCAAGTGGGAATAAAAGGGGCCTTTTCTAGTTGGCTCTAGTGACTAGTGGTGTTCCTCAGGGGTCAGTATAGGGACCGCTACTTTTCACATTGTTTGTCAATGTTTGGATAGTGGATTGATGGCTTTGTGGCAAAGTTTGCGGATGATACAAAGATAGGTGGAGGGGTAGGTAGTGCTGAGGAAGCAATGCGATTGCAGCAGGACTTAGACAAATTGGAAAAATGGGGAAAAATGGTAGATGGAATACAGTGTTGGGAAATGTATGAAAATGCATTTTGGTAAAAGAAACAATAGTGCGGACTATTATCTAAATGGGGAGAAAATTCAAACGGCAGAGGTGCAAGACTCCCAGAATGTGAATTCAGAGGTTGAATTTGTGGTAAAGAAGGCAACTGCAATGTTGACATTTATTTCAAAGGGAATAGAATATAAAAACAAGGCAATAATGTTGAAGCTTTATAAGACACTAGTCAGGCCGCACTTAGACTATTGTCAACAGTTTTCAACCCCATCTGTCAGCAAGGATGTGTTGTCATTGGAGAGAGTCCAGAAGAGGTCCACAAGGCTGACTCTGGGAATGAAGGGCTTAACATATGAGGAGCATTTGGCAGCTTTGGGCCTGTACTCACTGGAATTTAGAAGAATGCATAGTGATCTCATTGAAACCTACTGAATGTTGGAAGGACGAGATAAGTTGGATGTGGAGAGGATGTTTCTTCTGGGCGGGGGGGGTATCTAGAACTAGAGGGCACAGCCTCAAAACTAGAGGGGTGACCTTTTAGAACAGAAGAAAGGAGGATTTTTTTTTAGCCAGAGGGTGGTGAATTGTGGAATTTTCTGCCACAGACAGCTGTGGAGGCCAGGTCCGAGGGTATACTTAAAGCAGAAGTTGATAAGATTCCTGATTGGTCAGAGCATCGAGGGATATGGTGAGAAAGCAGGTGTATGGGATATGGGATCAGTCATGATAAAATGGTGGAGCTGACTCGATGGGCTGAATGGCCTAATTCTGCCTCTCTGTCTTCCGGTCTTCTGGGGGAAGGTGGAAACGAGGAGACGGAAACACAGAGTGAGGATCTGTCCTGAAGCGTAGGAGTACAGGACAGCTGATTGTCACCAATAATTACACAGATGGTCCATTTTAGAACAGCATATTATTATCAATAAGTTCACTGTTGGCTCATTTCAGGACAGCAGATTATCATCAAGTTCACTGTTGGCCCATTTCAGGACAGCAGATTATCATCACTGAATGTTTGCCCATTTCAGGGCAGCTGATTATTATCAATAAATTGGCTGACGGCCCATTTCAGTTTATACATTTAATCTGAGAAAAGGATTGTGATGGTGAACCTGCACTCCAGCTCTAAAACTTTCATCAACTAACATCTTTTATCACCGGTGATTATCAGTTATTTACAGTTCACACCATACATTAATGTCAACACCACACAAGAACAAAGTAAAGATCTTTACATCTTTTAACAGACACTATAGACAAGTTTGTGCTTTGCAGGAGAATGACAGAGCGCAGAACTTTCTGATTGCATTGGAAATCAAACTCGCAGATGCCGGAGTCTGGAAGGTCTTCTTCCTGAAAGATTAACCGGTCTTCTCCTTCAGCAGATGCTGTCTGACCTGCTGAATATTTCTAACCGTATGGTTGCAGAAGCTGTGGCTTATCCCAGCTGAGGGACAGATATTGCTGTGGATGCAATCTCCAACCACTTCTGTGCATCATGGGCACCACCTCAGAAGTGTTTGTCTCCAACAGAAGAGTTCTTAACCAAGCACGTGAACATGTACTTTAAGGTTGGGCATTTGAAACTCTTTAAGTCATTAAAAATAACACCTTTGAGTGATTTACCTGTGGTGAATGAGAGGCAATCTTCTTGAAACTTATCAAATGTTGCAAGGTTAAGATAGAATAAATGTGAAGAGGATTTTTCTGATAGAGAAGTCTTTAGGGCTAGAGGACACAGCCTCAGAATAGAGGGGCGTCTATTTAGAACAGAGATGAGGAGAAATTTCTTTAACCAGAGGGTGGTGAATCTGTTAAATTCATTGGCACAGACAGCTGTGGAGACCAAGTCATTTGGTATATTTAAAGCAGAGGTTGATAGGTTCTTCATTAGTCAGGGTCTGAATCAGAATCAGGTTTAATATCACTGGCATATAAATAGAACATAGAAATCTACAGCACATTACAGGCCTTTCGGCCCACAATGTTGTGCTAACAATGTAACCTACTCTAGAAACAACCTGGAATTCCCCTAGCGCGTATCCCTCTACTTTTCTAAGCTCCATGTACCTATCTAAGAGTCTATTGTATCCGCCTCTACCACTTTCGCTGGCAGTGCATTCCATGCACCCACCACACTCTGTGTGAAAAACTTACCCCTGACATTCCTACTGTACCTACTTCCAAGCACCTTAAAACTAGGCCCCCTTATGTTAGCCATATCAGCCCTGGAAAAAGCTCTGGCTGTATACACGATCAATGCCTCTCATCAACTTATACACCCCTATCAAGTCACCTCTCATCCTCCTTCACTCCTAGGAGAAAAGACCAAGTTCACTCAACCTATTCTCATAAAGCATGCTCTGCAATCCAGGCAACATCCTTGTAAATCTCCTCTGCACTCTCTCGATAGAATCCACATCCTTCCTGTAGTGAGGTGACCAGAACTGAACACAGTACTCCAAACAACAGGAATTCTGCAGATGCTGGAAATTCAAGCAACACACATCAAAGTTGCTGGTGAACGCAGCAGGCCAAGCAGCATCTGTAGGAAGTGGTGCAGTCGACGTTTCAGGCTGAGACCCTTCGTCAGGAAGTCCTGACAAAGGGTCTCAGCCTGAAACGTCGACTGCACCTCTTCCTACAGATGCCGCTTGGCCTGCTGCGTTCACCAGCAACTTTGATGTGTGTTACAGTACTCCAAGTGGGGTCTGACCAAGGTCTTGTATAGCTGTAACATTACTTCACGGCTCTTGAACTCAATCCCACGGTTGATAAAGGCCAACACACCATAAGCCTTCTCAACAACACTACTTTCTTATCCAGGTCATTTATAAAAATCACAAAGAGGACAGGTCCCAGAACAGATCCCTATGGAACACCACTGGTCACCGACCTCCATGCAGAATACAAACCATCTACAACCACACTTTGCCTTTTGTGGGCAAGCCAATTCTGGATCCACAAAGCAAGGTCGCTTTGCGTCCCATGCCTCCTTACTTTCTGAATGAGCCTCACATGGGGAACCTTATCAAATGCCTTACAGAAATCCATATACACTACATCCACTGATCTACCTTCATCAATGTGTTTTGTTACATCCTCAAAGAATTCAATCAGGTTCGTAAGGCACGACCTTCCTTTGACAGAGCCATGCTGACTATCCCTTATCAGATTATGTCTCTCCAAATGCTCATAAATCCTGCCTCTCAGGATCTTCTCCGACAACTTGCCCACCACTGAAGTCAGACTCACTGGTCTATAATTTCCTTTGTTATCTCTACTCCCTTTCTTGAACAAGGGAACAACATTTGCAACCCTCTAATCCTCTGGTACTTCCCCCATTCCTATTGATGACGCAAACACCATTGCCAGAGGTTCAGCAATCTCCTCCCTCACTTTCCACAGTAATCTGGGATATATCTCATCTGGTCCGGTGACCTATTGAACAATGGGTTTCAAACATTCCAGCGCATCCTCTTTCTCAATGTCTATATGCTCAAGTATTTCAGTCCACTGTAAGTCATCCCCACAATTCCCAAGGTCTTTTTCCTTGGTGAATACTGAAGCAAAGTATTCATTAAGTCCCTCTGCTACCTCCTACAACTCCATCCACACATTTCCACTATTGCACCTGATTGGTCCTATTCTCACACGGCTCATCCTCTTGCTCTTCACATACTTGTAGAATGCCTTGGGGTTTTCCTTAATCCTGCTCACCAAGGCCATCTCATGGGCCCTTCTGGATCTCCTAATTCCATTCTTAAGCTCTTTCCTGCTAGCCTTGGTGGTAGAGCCAGATACCATAAGACTGTAATACACAGGAGTAGAATTGGGCAATTTTGCCCATCGAGTCTGCTCCACCTTTCAATCATGGCTGATCTGTATTTTCCCCTCCTCAGCCCCATTTCCTGGCCCTCTCCCCGTAATCTTTGATGCCATTGCCAATCAAGAACCTATCAATCTCTGCCTTAAATAAACCTAGTGACCTTCATTCTTCTCAACTCCAGCATGTACAGGCTCAGAGCCATCATGTGCTCCTGATATGTTAACCCAGGATAATTCATGTGAATCTCCTCTGGACCCTGATATCAATCATTACATCATTATGGGGTACTGGGTATCACCGAGGTAGTGGAGGTATAATTTGTCCATCTGTGCTGATCACCCCATCCTTAACTAAACTGTTCCACCGTGAACACGATCTGTTATGAGTCAAAATGATGCTTTCAGATCAGGTCATGCATAGCACGTACCTCCACCGCACTGCTCGGGTGTGTTTCTGGGGTACAGGGGCTAGTGACCCTTGTGCCTGCTCTCTGAGCAGCAGTGAACCATCTGATTGGCCTGTCAGCATTCTCTTTGGGAACTAGTTGACCTGATCAGCATTTCTGATCTGGCTATTGTTCACGATTGCACTTAATAAAAAGAAGATGACAGGGAGAATTACAGGCTTTGAATAGGATGAAAGATTTTGGGGGCATATCCAGGAATTCTTACTAATGTTTCAATAATCTCGGGACCTACAGTTAAGTCAGTTGTTCAGAGAACTAGAAGGGAGCAGAGAAGGAAATTAAAGAGAAAAGGATTATCTTTAAAGATGAAATGAAATGAAAGGAAAGGTGAAACGTTTAAGGGAAACATGACGGGAAGCTTCTGCCCTCAGAGGGTGGTGAGAGTGTGGAACGAGCTGCCAGCACAAGTAGTGCAGGTGATTTTGATTTCAATGTTTAAGAGAAGTTTGGATAGGTACACAGATAGGAGGGCTATGCAGATCAATGGGAGTAGGCAATTTAAATGGGTCGGCATGGAATAGATGGGCTGAAGGGCCTGTTTCTGTGCTATGATTTTCTATGACTATTAAAGGTTAGCTTTACTTGTCACAGGCACATCGAAACATACAGTGAGGGGTGCAGTTGGCATCAAATCAAACCTGCAGAGATTGTGCTGGCCAGCCTGCAAGTGTTGCCACGCTTCCAGAGCCAACAGAACATGCCCACAACTCATTAACCCTAACCCACACATCCTCGAAATGTGGGAGGAAACTGGGGCACCTGGAGAACGTACAGACCCCTTACAGACAGTGCAGCATGCACAAAATGCCGGTGAAGCTGAGCAGGTCAGGTAGAATAATCAGTCAATGTTTCAGGATGACACCCTTCATATATCGAATGTTTATTCATTTCCATGGATGCTGCCTGATCTGCTGAGTTCCTCCAGCATTTTGTATGTGCTGCTCTGGATTTCCAGCATCTGCAGAATCTCTTGTCCTTACACACAGCGGAGGGACTTGACCCTCAGTCAGTGATTATTGGCTCTGTAAAGCAATGCACTAAATGCAACGCTGTTGTGCTGCCCATGCTCATGAATGAGCAGAGAGGACCTGGAACTCGATACTTTAAATCTGCTGGAGGCAGAATGGAAGCAAATTTGATATCTGTATAAACGTATGAATTGCCGTAAATCCATGGTTATGTCTAAAGAGCTGATTAACCAAAATACAGTAGATTCTGGTTAATTGGGCCATCGGTTAATTAGGGCAGCCACTTATTTGGGACAACTCTTAAAGGATAAAAACTAATGGAGAAAATAGCCAGGATTCCACTTAATTGGGGCAGAAGACTGTTCCTGAACAGTTTCTAACTAGCATAGCAGTGTGAACTTGTGTGTCCGTTAGACATTACACCATGCTTAGAGCAAACTGTTTTTGAATAGCACCAATTGTATGTGCTAAAAGCAGTGATTTATATCACTGATATTTGGTGAGAACTAAGCGGCAAGGTTATTCAGAACCGTTTTGCTCACTGTGGTTTCAAGCACTCCAAGACCTGGGCCTCGATACCCCCTTGTGCAATTGGAACCTGGAATTCCTCACTTGCAGACCCCAGTCAGTTCGTATTGGCAAAAACATCTCCTCCACAATCTCCATCAGTACAAGAGCACTGCAGGGTTGTGTACTTATTCCCTGCTCTACTGGCTTTACACCTAAGTGGCTAAGTACAGCTCCAAGGCCCTATACAAGCTTGCTGATGGCACTCTGTTGTGGACTGTATCAAAGGGGGTGATGAATCAGCGTGCAGGAGGGAAACTGAAAACTTGTCTGAGTGGTGTAATAACAACAACCTGTCACTCAATGTCAATAAGACAAAGGAATTGAGAGTAGATTTCAGGAGAGGGAAACCAGAGGTCAATGAGCCAGTAATCATCAGAGGATCAGAAATGGAGAGAGTGGGTAACTTTGAATTTCTGGGTGTCATTGTCTTGGACCCACCATATAAATGTAATTGCAAAGAAAGCACAACAGTGCCTCTACCTCCTCAGGAGTCTGCAAAGATTTGGCGTGTCATTGAAAACTTTGGCAGACTTCTATAGATCTGTGCTGGAAAGTGTGCTGACTGGCTGCATTATGGCCTGGTATGGGAACACCAATGCCCTTGAGTGAAGGATCCTACAGGAGATAGTGGACTTGGCTCAGTACTGATGGGTAAAACCCTCCCAACCATTGAGCACATCTACACGAAACGTTGCTGTAGAATAGCAGCATCCATCATCAAAAATCCTCTCTACACAGTCCATGCTCTTTTCTCACTGGTGCCCTCAGGTAGAAGGTATCGGTATCTCAGGACTCGCAACATCAGGTACAAGAACAGTTACTACCCCTGTTGAACAAAAGGGAATACTACACTCATTTAAGGACTCTATTATATTATTGTTTCATGCTCATTATTTATTGCTATTTATGTATATCTGCATTTGAATCAGAATCAGGTTTATTATAACAGGCACGTGTCGTGAAATTTGTTAACTTAGCAGCAGCAGTTCAATGCAATACATAATATAGAAGAAGAAAAAAGTAAAAGTAAATCAATTACAGTATACGTATATTGAATAGATTAAAAATCATGCAAATACAGAAATAATATATATTAAAAAAGTGAGGTAGTGTCCAAGGGTTCAATGTCCATTTAGGAATCGGATGGCAGAGGGAAGAAGCTGTTCCTGAATCACTGAGTGTGTGCCTTCAGGCTTCTGTACCTCCTACCTGATGGTAACAGTGAGAAAAGGGCATGTCCTGGGTGCTGGAGGTCCTTAATAATGAACGCTGCCTTTCTGAGACACCACTCCCTGAAGATGTGCTGGGTACTTTGTAGGGTAGTACTCAAGATGGAGCTGACTAGATTTACAACCCTCTGCAGCTCCTTTCTGTCCTGTGCAGTAGCCCCCCATACCAGACAGTGATGCAGCCTGTCAGAATGTTCTCCACAGTACATCTATAGAAGTTTTTCAGTGTATTTGTTGGTATACCAAATCTCTTCAAATCCTAATGAAGTATAGCCGCTCTCTTGCCTTCTTTATAACTACATCGATATGTTGTGACCAGGTTAGATCCTCAGAGATCTTGACACCCATGAATTTAAAACTGCTCACTCTCTCCACTTCTGATCCCTCTATGAGGATTAGTATGTGTTCCTTCGTCTTACCCTTCCTGAAGCCCACAATCAGCTCTTTCATCTCACAGACGTTGAGTGCCAGGTTGTTGCTGCAGCACCATTCCACTAGTTGGCATGTCTCACTCCTGTACACCCTCTCCTCACCACCTGAGATTCTACCTACAATGGTTGTATCGTCAGCAAATTTATGCATGGTATTTGAGCTAAGCCTAGCCACACAATTTGCTTACAGTTTACAGTTACTTGTCTATAGATTTGCTATGTATACCTGCAGAAAAATAATCGCAGCATTGTATGTGGTGACATGTATATACTCTGATTATACATTTTACTTTGAACTCTATAACTTTTTAACTAGTTCCATGAAACTTTGGCTAATTGAGACAGCTGCTTAATCGAGCAAAATGTACAGGTTCTGATGTGTCACGGTTAGCCAGAATGCACGGTACAGTAATGCCTTTCTGGCCAATGTGGACAGACTGAGCAGACTGGTCCTCTTCTGTAAAGTAAATTTGATTCACTTTGGCTTTGGGGATTGAGAGTTAGTGCCTGGCATTAGGGTTAGTGTTACTCTCTACACTCCAGTAGAAACTGACCTCAGGGTTTAATAAACATGGGGGGCATAACAATGTAGTGGTTGGTGTAACACTTTAGCCAGTTGTAAGTTTGAGGTTCAATTCCTGACACTGCCTGAAAGAAACTTGTACGTTCTCTCGATGACCGTGCGGGTTTCCTCCGGGTGCTCCAGTTTCCTTGCACATTCCAAAGACGTACGGGTTATATTTGTACATACAGCACTGGACAGGTTCTTCCAGCCCAATATAGAACATAGAACATGGAATAGTACAGCACAGTACAGGCCCTTCAGCCCACAATATTGTGCCGACCCTTAAACCCTGCCTCCCATATAACCCCACCATCTTAAATTCCTCCATATACCTGTCTAGTAGTTTCTTAAATTTCACTAGTGTATCTGCCTCCACCACTGACTCAGGCAGTGCATTCCACGCACTAACCACTCTCTGAGTAAAAAATCTTCCTCTAATATCCCCCTTGAACTTCCCACCCCTTATCTTAAAGCCATGTCCTCTTGTATTGAGCAGTGGTGCCCTGGGGAAGAGGCACTGGCTATCCACTCTATCTATTCCTCTTAATATCTTAAGATATCTTAATATCTTAATACCTCTATCATGTCTCCTCTCATCCTCCTTCTCTCCAAAGAGTAAAACCCTAGCTCCCTTAATCTCTAATCATAATGCATACTCTCTAAACCAGGCAGCATCCTGGTAAATTTCCTCTGTACCCTTTCCAATGCTTTCACATCCTTCCTATAGTGAGGCGACCAGAACTGGACACAGTACTCCAAGTGTGGCCTAACCAGAGTTTTATAGAGCTGCATCATTACCTCGCGACTCTTAAACCTTATCCCTCAACTTTTGAAAGCTAACACTCCATAAGCTTTCTTAACTACCTTTTCTACCTGTGAGGCAACTTTCAGGGATCTGTGGACATGTACCCCCAGATCCCTCTGCTCTTCCACACTACCAAGTATCCTGCCATTTACTTTGTACTCTGCCTTGGAATTTGTCCTTCCAAAGTGTACCACCTCACACTTCTCCGGGTTGAACTCCATCTGCCACTTCTCAGCCCACTTCTGCATCCTATCAATGTTTCTCTGCAATCTTCAACAATCCTCTACACTATCCACACCACCACCAACCTTTGTGTTGTCTGCAAACTTGCCAACCCACCCTTCTACCCCCACATCCAGGTCGTTAATAAAAATCACGAAAAGCAGAGGTCCCAGAACCGATCCTTGTGGGGCACCACTAGTCATAATCCTCCAATCTGAATGTACTCCCTCTACCACCACCCTCTGCCTTCTGCAGGCAAGCCAATTCTGAATCCACCTGGCCAAACTTCCCTGGATCCCATGCCTTCTGACTTTCTGAATAAGCCTACCACGTAGAACCTTGTTAAATGCCTTACTAAAATCCATGTAGATCACATCCACTGCACTACCCTCATCTATATGCCTGGTCACCTCCTCAAAGAACCCTATTAGGCTTGTTAGGCATGATCTGCCCTTCACAAAGCTATGCTGACTGTCCCTGATCAGACCATGATTCTCTAAATGCCCATACATCCTATCTCTAAGAATCTTTTCCAACTGCTTTCTCACCACAGACGTAAGGCTCACTGGTCTATAATTACCCGGACTATCCCTACTACCTTTTTTGAACAAGGGAACAACATTCGCCTCCCTCCAATCCTCCGGTACCATTCCCGTGGACAGCAAGGACATAAAGATCCTAGCCAGAGGCTCAGCAATCTCTTCTCTCGCCTCGTAGAGGAGCCTGGGGAATATTCCGTCAGGCCCCGGGGACTTATCTGCCCTAATGTATTTTAACAACTCCAACACCTCCTCTCCCTTAATATCAACATGCTCCAGAACATCAACCTCACTCATATTGTCCTCACCGTCATCAAGTTCCCTCTCATTGGTGAATACTGCAGAGAAGGATTCATTGAGGACCTTGCTCACTTCCACAGCCTCCAGGCACATCTTCCCACCTTTATCTCTAATCGGTCCTACCTTCATTCCTGTCATCCTTTTGTTCTTCACATAATTGAAGAATGCCTTGTGGTTTTCCTTTACCCTACTCGCCAAGGCCTTCTCATGCCCCCTTCTTGCTCTGCTCAGCCCCTTCTTAAGCTCCTTTCGTGCTACCCTATATTCCTCAATAGACCCGTCTGATCCTTGCTTCCTAAACCTCATGTATGCTGCCTTCTTCCACCTGACTAGATTTTCCACCTCACTAGTCACCAATGGTTCCTTCATCCTACCATTCTTTATCTTCCTCACCGGGTCAAATTTATCCCTAACATCCAGCGAGAGATCTCTAAACATCGACCACATGTCCATAGTACATTTCCCTGCAAAAACATCATCCCAATTCACACTGCAAGTTCTAGCCCTATAGCCTCATAATTTGCCCTTCCCCAATTAAAAATCTTCCTGTCCTCTCTGATTCTATCCTTTTTCATGATAATGCTAAAGACCAGGGAGCAGTGGTCACTGTCCCCCGGATGCTCACCCACTGAGAGATCTGTGACCTGACCCGGTTCGTTACCTAATACTAGATCTAGTACGGCATTCCCCCTAGTCGGCCTGTTAACATACTGTGACAGGAATCCGTCCCGGACACACTTAACAAACTCTGCCCTGTCTAAACCATTGGAGCTAATCAATTGCCAATCAATATTAGGGAAGTTAAAGTCACCCATGATAACAACCCTGTTATTTTTGCACCTTTCCAAAATCTGCCTCCCAATCTGCTCCTCATTATCTCTGCTGCTACCAAGGGGCCTATAGAATACCCCAATAGAGTAACTGCTCCCTTCCTGTTCCCGATTTCCACCCATAAGAGGATCCTGCAGCATTCCCCACCCTTTCTGTAGCTGTAATAGTATCCCTGACCAGTAATGCCACCCCTCCACCCCACCTCCCAATGAGCCATGCTGTCCAACAACCCTTAGCCTAATCACGGGACAATCTAACTGCCTTTGGGCTGTGTGAGGAAACTGGAGAGCTGGAGGAAATCCACAGGGACAACGTACAAACTCCTTACAGTGGATGCAAACACGAGGAAATCTGCAGATGCTGGAAATTCAAGCAACACACGCAAAGAGTGCTGGTGAACGCAGCAGGCCAGGCAGCATCTACAGGAAGAGGTACAGTCGACGTTTCGGGCTGAGACCCTTCGACAGGACCCTTCGTTTTGTGTGTGTTCGTTACAGAGGATGCTGGAAATGAACTCTGAACTCTAGAACGCCCTGAGCCGTAATGGCGGCGTGCGGACCGCGACACTACCACGGCACGGGTTCAGGGTAGTGAATCGTGGGCATGCTACTTTGGTGCCAGAATCGTGGCGACACTTGTGGGCTGCCCCTGGCACAATCTTCACTGATTTGATTTGACAAAAAAAATGGTGTTTCACTGTCTGTTTTGATGTACATGTTACAAATAAAGCTCATCTTTAAACAAAAATCGTCATGACCAGAAAATCAACAGCTGCCAGGACTGAACCTCGGAAGGTTCCACATTGAACTGGTTAAAGAATCAAACAGCTGGAAATACCACTGACAACTTCCCATAAAACCTCATGTTAACCCTTTGACCAACGATTATTAAAAGGTCAAAGTTTTATTGAAGACATCTTTGTATTTCTTATCACAGTGATAGCATAACTAGGCTAATTATTGCATACTTATCTACCCATTGAGATGAAAGGGTGGCCCTTTCAATGAATATTTCAATGTGTATTGCATTTATCTATCTGATCAGAATTTCTAGGTGTGTCTGTCTCCACAGTAACAAACATCAGCTACAAATCCCTGTGTGGACCTGTAGAATCCCCTTGCTGTGCATGTGCAGAAAGTTGAAGATTTCAGAAGTCATCTTATGGAAGCCTGGCCGAGGTTTGACATTGTCATAGTAATGGTGGGTGATGTAAAACCCAGAGGGGTCCATGGGAAATGCCCAGAAGCCATAGAGGTGGACCTCTTCACACAACTCCATTGCAGCAGTGACCAGCATAAGGCCACTGCTGAGGCGCTTCGCTCTCAGCCCGTATCTCATCCAGAAACGGGAAACATTCTCAAGGTAGCGGGGATGGAAATAGAACGTGGACTGCTGTGACTCAAAGTCGTCCAGAACATACTTGACTCTGAATGAAACGTCCGTGTTGCGGGTGTTGTAGAAAGCTGGCATGACTACAGATGCATTTTCATAGGCTTGTAGGACCTCGTAAAATGGCCGCCTCCACTTTTCCAGCTTTTGAAATCTAAAAGCAAAAACATTTTCACAACAAAGCTCAATAAGGGAAATTTCTCTTTTTCAATTTTAGTCCCCATTATTACTTTTCCATTTCCCAAAGTCATTAATCTGTAAATTGCTTCATTAGTGTCACATGTACAGTGAAAAAGTTGCCACAGTAGCGAAGCCGTTAGCATGACGCTACGGCAGCTCAGATTGTCAGAGTTCAGCGTTCAATTCTGATGTCACCTGTAAGGAGTCTGTATGTCCTCCGTGTGGAATACAGTCTAACAGCTACAGAGAAGGTGCACTGCAAGTAGACCAGAAGACCATAAGACACAGGAGCAGAATTAGGCCATTTGGTCCATCGAGTCTGCTCTGCCATTCAATCATGGCTGATCCTTTATCCCCTCCTCAGTCCCACTCCCCAGCCTTCTCTCTGTAACCTTTGACGCCGTGTTCCATCAAGAACTTGTCAATCTCTGCCTTAAATATACCCAGCGACCTGGCCTCCACAGCTGCATGTGGCAACAAATTCCACAAATTCACCACCCCTTGGCTAAAGAAATTTCTCTGCATCTCTGTTTTTAAATGGACACCCCTCTATCCTGAGGCTGCCCCTCTTGTCCTAGACTCTCCCTCCATGGGAAACATCCTTCCCACATCTACTCTGTTAATGCCTTTCAACATTTGAAAGGTTTCAATGAGATCCCCCTTTATCCTTCTAAATTCAGGCAGGTACAGACCCAGAGCCATCAAACGTTCCTCGTATGATAACCCTTTCATTCCTGGAATTATCCTTGTGAACCTCCTCTGGACCCTCTCCAATGCCAGCACATCTTTTCTAAGATGAGGAGCCCAAAACTGTTCACAAATACTCTAGATGAGACCTCACCAGTGCTTCACATCCCTGCTCTTGTATTTTAAACCTCTTGAAATGAATGCTAACATTGCATTTGCCTTCCTCACCACCGACTCAACCTGCAAATTAACCTTCAGGGTGTTCTGCACAAGGACTCCCGAGTCCCTTTGCATCTCAGATTTTAGGATTTTCTCCCCATTTAGAAAATAATCTGCACATTTATTTCTAATACCAAAGTGCCTAACCATGCATTTTGCAATATTGTATTTCATTTGCCACTTTCTTGCCCATACTCCTAAACTGTCTGTCCTACCTGTTTCCTCAACATTACCTGCCCCTCTACCAATCTTAGTATCATCTGCAAATTTGGCAACAAAGCCATCCTTTCCATCATATAAATCATTTATATACAGCATACAAAGAAACGATCCCAACATCGACCTCTGCAAAATATCACAACTCACTGGCAGCCAACTAGAAAAGGATCCTTTTATTCCCACTCGCTGCCTCAACTAATCAGCCAATGCTCCAACCATGCTAGTAAATTTCCTGTATTACCATGGGCTCTTAACTTGGTTAACAGCCTCATGTGTGGCACCTTGTCAAAGGGCTTCTGGAAGTCCAAATATACAACATCCACTGCACCCCCTTTATCTATCCCAGGTGTGATCTCCCGAAATAATTCCAACAGGTTCATCAGGCAGGAATTTCCCTGAAGGAAACCATGCTGACTTTGTCCTATCTTCTCCTGTATCACCAAGTACTCCATCACCTTGTCCTTAACAATTGACTCCAACATCTTCCCAACCACTGGTCTATTACTCCCCTTCTGCTGCCTTCCACCTTTCTTAAAGACATTTGCAATTCTCCAGTCCTCTGGCACCATGCCAGAGTCCAATGATTTTTGAAAGGTAATCACTAATGCCTTCACAATCTCTACCATTACCCCTTTCAGAACCCTAGGGTGCAGTTCCTCTGGTCCGGGTGACCTATGTACCTTTAGGTCTTTCAGCTTTTTGAGCACCTTCTCCCTTGTGATAGTAACTGCACCCACTTCCCTTCCCTCTCACATTATGACATCAGGCACACTGCTAGTGTCTTCCACAGTGAAGATTGACGCAAAATACTCATTTTCATCAACCATTTCCTTGTCCTCCATTATTATTTCTCTGGCCTCACTTTCTCGCGGTCCTATATCTACTCTCATCTCTCTTTTATTTTTTGCGTACTTGGTAAAGTTTTACTATCTACTTTGATATTGTTTCATCTTTTCACTCCTAATGATTCTTTTAGTTGCTCTCTGTAGGGTTTTAAAAGCTTCCCAGTCCTCTATTTTCCTGCGAATTTTTGCTTTGTTGTGTGCCCTCTCTTTTGTTTTTACATTAGCTTTGACTTCCCTTATCAGCCACAGTGTACTATTTTGCCATTTGGTGTTTCTTCGTTTTTGAAATAGATCTATCCTGCACCTTCCTCATTTTTCCAGAATCTCACACCATTGCTGCTCTGCTGTCATCCCCGCCAGCAGCTCCTTCCAATTTACTTTGGCCAGCTCCTCTCTCATATCACTGTAATTTCCCTTACTGTACTGAAATACTGCTACATCAGACTTTACTTTCTCTCTATCAAATTTCAAGTTGAACTCAATCATACTGTGATCACTGGCTCCAAAGGGCTCTTTTACCTTAAGCTCCCTCATCCCCTCTGGTTCATTACATAACAGCCAATCCAGTATACCTCAACAACAAACTGCTCTAAAAAGCCATCTTGTAGGCATTCAACAAACTCACTCTCTTGGGATCCATTTCCAACCGGATCTTACCAATGAACTTGCATGTTGAAATCTCCCATGACATACATAACATTGCCCATTTAACATGCCTTTCTATTTCCTGCTGTAATCTGTGGTCCACCTCCCAGCTACTGTTGGGAGGCCTGTATATAACTGCCATCAGGGTCCTTTTACCCTTGCAGTTTCTTAACTCAACTCACAAGGATTCAACATCTTCCAATCCTATGTCACCTCCTTCTACTGATTTGATGCCATTCTTTACCAGCAGAGCCACGCCTCCCCCTCTGTCTACCTTCCTATCCCTCCAATACAATGTGTAACCTTGGACATTCAGCTCCCAGCGACAACCATCCTTCAGCCACGATTCAGTGATGACCACAACATCATACCTGACAATCTGTAAAAGTGCAACAAGATCATCCACCTTATTTCTTATACTCCATGCATTGAGATATGACTCTGCCATAGTTGGATGTATCAGCAAGGAAGATGAGGTCAAGTACAGGGCTACTGTAGGAAACTTTGTCACATGGTGTGAGCAGAATTATCTGCAGCTTAATGTGAAAAAGACTAAGGAGCTGGTGGTAGACCTGAGGAGAGCTAAGGTACCGGTGACCCCTGTTTTCATCCAGGGGGTCAGTGTGGACATGGTGGAGGATTACAAATACCTGGGGATATGAATTGACAATAAACTGGACTGGTCAAAGAACACTGAGGCTGTCTACAAGAAGGGTCAGAGCCGTCTCTATTTCCTGAGGAGACTGAGGTCCTTTAACATCTGCCGGACGATGCTGAGGATGTTCTACGAGTCTGTGGTGGCCAGTGTGATCATGTTTGCTGTTGTGTGCTGGGGCAGCAGGCTGAGGGTAGCAGACACCAACAAGATCAACAAACTTATTTGTAAGGACAGTGATGTTGTGGGGATGGAACTGGACTCTCTCACGGTGGTGTCTGAAAAGAGGATGCTGTCTAAGTTGCATGCCATCTTGGTCAGTGTCTCCCATCCACTACATAATGTACTGGGTGGGCACAGGAGTACATTCAGCCAGAAACTCATTCCTCCAAGATGCAGCACAGAGCGTCATAGGAAGTCATTCCTGCCTGTGGCCATCAAACATTACAACTCCTCCCTTGGAGGGTCAGACACCCTGAGCCGATGGGCTGGTCCTGGACTTATTTCATAATTTACTGGCATAAATTTACATGTTACTATTTAACTATTTATGGTTCTATTACTATTTATTATTTATGGTGCAACTGTAACGAAAACCAATTTCCCCCGGGATCAATAAAGTATGACTATGACTACTACTACTATATAACACTTTGAGTTCTGTATTTGTTACCCTTTTTGATTCTGCATCCCTAATGCACTGATACTCACCCTGCTGGCTGCAATTATGTCCCATTATCTGCCTGCCCTTCCTGCCAGTATGATTGCATGCTATCTTTGCTTTTTTACCATCTGTCCTATCCTGGGCTCCTTCACTCCGGAACCCACCCTCCCCCCTGCCAAATTAGTTAAACCACTCCCCAACATCTGTACCAAACCTGCCCACAAGAATATTGGTCCCCCTTGGGTTCAGGTGCAGAATGTCACCTCTGAACAGGTCATACCACTCCCAGAAGAGATCCCAATGATGCAAGAATCTGAAGCCCTGCCCCCTGCACCAGCTTGTCTGCCACATCATAATTTGCCAAATCATCCTGTTTCTACCCTCACTAGCACCCAGGGGTTAATAAGGTGCAAAATCATAACGAGGTCAATTATGAAGTTAAGAGTCCACCTTATTATACCAGGGAACCATTCAATAACTCAGTCATGGACAGTCCAAGCCCGGTGTGAGAGGGGGAGGGTTGGTCATCGGGCTAGCAACCTCATCCCGTAAAAACCCAGAGCTACAGAAACACCAACAGAAGTCCTCATTCCTGGCAGAGGAAGGGAACACCAAGAAAATACAGTTGAAGTCAGAAGTTTACATACACATTAGCCAAATACATTTAAACACAGTTTTTCACAATTCCTGACATTTAATCCTAGAAAACATTCCCTGTCTTAGGTCAGTTAGGATCACTACTTCATTTTAAGAATGTGAGTGTCAGAATAATGGTAGAGAGAATGACCTATTTCAGCTTCTATTTCTCACATCACATTCCCAGTGGGTCAGAGGTTTACATACACTTTGTTAGTATTTGGTAGCATCGCCTTTAAATTGTTTAACTTGGGTCAAACGTGTTGGCTGGCCTTCCACAAGCTTCTAATGATAAGTTCCTGGAACTCTGTTCCATTCCTCCAGACGGAACTGGTGTAACTGAGTCAGGTTTGTAGGCCTCCTTGCTCACACATGCTTTTTCAGTTCTGCCCAAAAATTTTCTATTGCATTGACTTCAGAAAATGATGTCAAGTCTGGTTCATCCTTAGGAACAATTTCCGATGGGAGAGGGGAGAATGTCTGGGTGAGGGTGTTTATGACTGTACTGCCCAATGGGAGAGAGGAGATTGTCTGGGTGAGGGTGTTTATGACAGTACTGTCCGATGGGAAGGGGAGAATGTCTGGGTGAGGGTGTTTATGACAGTACTGTCCAATGGGAGAGGGGAGAATGTCTGGGTGAGGGTGTTTATGACTTTACTGTCCGATGGGAGAGGGGAGAATGTCTGGGTGAGGGTGTTTATGACTATACAGCCCAATGGGAGAGGGGAGAACGTCTGGGTGAGGGTGTTTATGACTATACAGCATGATGGGAGAGCGGAGAATGTCTGGGTGAGGGTGTTTATGACTGTACTGCCCAATGGGAGAGGGGGGAATGTCTGGCTGAGGGTGTTTATGACTATACAGCCCGATGGGAGAGGGGAGAATGTCTGGGTGAGGGTGTTTATGACTTTACTGTCTGATGGGAGAGGGGAGAATGTCTGAGTGAGGGTGTTTATGACTATACAGCCCGATGGGAGAGGGGGGAATGTCTGGGTGAGGGTGTTTATGACTATACAGCCCGATGGGAGATGGGAGAATGTCTGGGTGAGGGTGTTTATGACTGCACTGTCCGGTGGGAGAGGGGAGAATGCCTGGGTGAGGGTGTTTATGACTTTACTGTCCGGTGGGAAAGGGGAGAATGCCTGGGTGAGGGTGTTTATGACTTTACCGTCCAATGGGAGAGGGGAGACTGTCTGGGTGAGGGTGTTTATGACTATACAGCCCGATGGAAGAGGGGGGAATGTCTGGGTGAGGGTGCTTATGACTTTACTGTCCGATGGGAGAGGGGGGAATGTCTGGGTGAGGGTGTTTATGACTGTACTGTCCGATGGGAGAGGGGAGAAGGGAGAATGTTGGGGGTGTGTCGGGTTTTAGGATGGGTGGGATTTAGTTACACTGTCTGCTTTCCTGAGTCAGTGAGACAGTTGGAACATGCACTCTACATCAGTAACCCACATCCAGCACGCCTACATCCTGCAACAACAGCAACAATTGAGAGAATGGAACTCATCCAGCCACAGACTGTGTTCCCAGAGTGGATCAGTGATCGTTCTTTCAGAACCAACGTTCCTCATCGCTCTTGTCATCAGATTGTCTGTCCATTAAGACAAATGGTGAAAGGTCCCCAACAGTTAATCCATCATCTTCGGCCTCCGCAGGCTACCCCAGTACAGGAGCAATGTGGGATTGTACTCCCATTCCACCCCCACTCCAGTACACTTCCCCAGGATACCGCAGGTGAAACAGGATTCGGTGCAGGCTTGTAGAATCACGTGACTCTGAATGAATGTGAACACGAACCTGCCACGCTGGGATACAGTCAGTGAACTAACTCACCTCTCCATCACAATGCTTGGATTTATTGTCACAATATCCGTCTTCAGTCCAACATCCGTGCTGTATTTCTCGGAGATCGGTGGCAAGTTACACCTGATGCAGAAGCCAACAGGGAGACAGACCATCAGACACAGGAGCAGATTTTGGCCATTCAGCTTATTGAGACATGCCTGATTTATTATCGTTCTCAACCTCATTCTTCTGCCTTCTCCCCATAATCTTTGATGCCCTGACTAATCCAGAGCCTTAAATCCTCTGCCTTCAATATACCAGAGATTCACCACCCTCTGGATAAGAAAATTCCTCATCATCTCTGTTCTGGAGGAACATCCTTGAATTCTGACGCTGTGCCCTCTGGTCCCAGACTCACCCATGACAGGAAACATCCTCTCCACATCAACACACAAAACACGCTGGAGGAACTCAGCAGGTCGGGCAGCATCCATGGAAAAGATCGGTCAACTATAATCTCCAGCCCCTTGGTATGAACATAGAATTCTCCAAACAACAGGAATTCTGCAGATGCTGGAAATTCAAGCAACACACATCAAAGTTGCTGGTGAACGCAGCAGGCCAGGCAGCATCTCTAGGAAGAGGTGCAGTCGACGTTTCAGACCGAGACCCTTCGTCAGGACTAACTGAAGGAAGAGTGAGTAAGGGATTTGAAAGTTGGAGGGGGAGGGGGAGATCCAAAACGATAGGAGAAGACAGGAGGGGGAGGGATGGAGCCAAGAGCTGGACAGGTGATTGGCAAAAGGGATACGAGAGGATCATGGGACAGGAGGTCCGGGAAGAAAGATGGGGGGGGGGAACCCAGAGGATGGGCAAGGGGTATATTCAGAAGGACAGAGGGAGAAAAAGGAGAGTGAGAGAAAGAATGTGTGTATAAAAATAAGTAACAGATGGGGTACGAGGGGGAGGTGGGGCATCAGCGGAAGTTAGAGAAGTCGATGTTCATGCCATCAGGTTGGAGGCTACCCAGATGGAATATAAGGTGTTGTTCCTCCAACCTGAGTGTGGCTTCATCTTTACAGTAGAGGAGGCCGTGGATAGACATGTCAGAATGGGAATGGGATGTGGAATTAAAACGTGTGGCCACTGGGAGATCCTGCTTTCTCTGGCGGACAGAGCGTAGATGTTCAGCAAAGCGGTCTCCCAGTCTGCGTCGGGTTCTCCAACTTCCAGTAATTCCCCCCCCCTCCCTTCCCCTATCCCTATGTCACTCTGCCCCCTCCCCTAGCTGCCTACCACCTCCCTCATGGTTCCGCCTCCTTCTACTACCCATTGTGTTTTCCCCCATTCCTTCTTCACCTTTCCTGCCTATCACCTCCCTGCTTCCCCTCCCCCACCCCTTTATCTTTCCCCTTACTGGTTTTTCACCTGGAACCTACCAACCTTCTCCTTCCCACCCTCCCCCAACCTCCTTTATATGGGCTCTGCCCCTTCCCTCTACAGTCCTGACGAAGGGTTCCGACCCGAAACGTCGACTGATCGTTTCCACGGATGCTGCCCGACCTGCTGAGTTCCTCCAGCGTGTTGTGAGTGTTGCTTTGACCCCAGAATCTGAAGAGTATTTTGTGTTTTTATTCTCTCCACATCCACTCTATCTAGGCTTTTCCATATTTGATAGGTTTCAATGAGAACCTCCCTCCCCCTCATTCTTCTAAACTCCGGTACAAATCTAGTTAGACCAGAAGACCAGAAGACATAGGAGCACACGCAGGCCATTCAGCCCATCAAATCTGCTCCACCATTCATCATGACTGACCCCAATTTCACTCAACCACATACACCTGCCTTCTCACCATATCCTTTGTTGCCCTGACTGACCAGGAAACTATCAACTTCCACTTTAAATATACCCACGGACGGTCTCCACCGCAGTCTGTGGCAGAGCATTCCACAGATTCACCACTCTCTGGCTAAAAAAATTCCTCCTTACCTCTCACTGCTACGGGTAGAAGTTCCCACTTGCTTCAAAAAGGCCACAATTATACCAGTGCCTAAGAAGAATAATGTGAGCTGCCTTAATGACTATCGTCCGGTAGCACTCACATCGACAGTGATGAAACACTTTGGGAGGTTGGTTATGACTAGACTGAACTCCTGCCTCAGCAAGGACCTGGACCCATTGTAATTTGCCTATCGCCACAATAGGTCAACAGCAGACACAATCTCAATGGCTCTCCACATGGGTTTAGACCACCTGGACAATACAAACACCTATGTCAGGATGCTGTTCATCGACTATAGCTCAGCATTTAATACCATCATTCCCACAATCCTGATTGAGAAGTTATAGAACCTGGGCCTCTGTACCTCCCTCTGCAATTGGATCCTTGACTTCCTAACCAGAAGACCACAATCTGTGCGGATTGGTGATAACATATCCTCCTCGCTGACGATCAACTCTGGTGCACCTCAGGGGTGTGTGCTTAGCCCACTGCTCTACTCTCTATATACACGTCACTATGTGGCTAGGCATAGCTCGAATACCATCTATAAATCTGCTGACGATACAACCATTATTGGTAGAATCTCAGGTGGTGACGAGAGGGCGTACAGGAGTGAGATATTCCATCTAGTGGAGTTGTGTCACAGCAACAACCTGGCACTCAACGTCAGTAAGACAAAAGAGCTGATTGTGGACTTCAGGAAGGGTAAGATGAAGGAACACATACCAATCCTCATAGAGGGATCAGAAGTGGAGAGAGTGAGCAGTTTCAAGCTTTCTGGGTGTCAAGATTTCTGAGGACCTAACCTGGTCCCAACATATCGATGTAGTCATAAAAAAGGCAAGATAGTGACTACACTTCATTAGGAGTTTGAAGAGATTTGGTATGTCAATTAAATAGACTCAAAAACTTCTATAGATGTACCGTGCAGAACATTCTGACAGGCTGCATCACTGTCTGGTGTGGAGGGGCTACTGCACAGGGCCGAAAGAAGCTGCAGAGGGTTGTAAATCTAGTCAGCTCCATCTTGGGCACAAGCCTACACAGTAGGGAGCGGTGTCTCTGAAAGGCAGCGTCCATTATTAAGGACCTCCAGCACCCAGGGCATGCCCTTTTCTCACTGTTACCATCAGGTAGGAAGTACAGAAGCCTGAAGGCACACACTCAGCGATTCAGGAACAGCTTCTTCCCCTCTGCCATCCAATTCCTAAATGGACATTGAACCCTTGGACACTACCTCACTTTTGTAATATATATTATTTCTATTTTTTGCCAGATTTTTAAATTATTTAATATATGTACACTGTAATTGATTTATTTATTTATTTATTTTCTTCCTTTCTTCTATATTATGTATTGCATTGAACTGCTGCTGCTAAGTTAACAAATTTCACGTCACATGCCGCTGATAATAAACCCGATTCTGATTCTGATTTAAAAGGTCGTCCCACTATTTTGAGGCTGTTCCCTCTAGTTAGGATAACCCCAGCATATGAAACATCCTCTCCCCCCCCCCTTATGTAGTCATTTTAACATTCAGTAGGTTTCAAGGAGATCCTCCCGCATTCTTCTAAATTCCAGTGAGTACAGGCCCAAAGCTGCCAAACACTCCTCATATGTTAACCCCTTCATTCCCAGAATCATCATCGTGAACCTCCTCTTAACTCTCTCCAATGACAACATATCCTTTCTGAGATATGGAACCTAAAACTGTTGACAATACTCCAAGTTAGGCCTGACTAGTGTCTTATAAAGGTTCAGCATTATCTCCCTGCTTTTATATTCTATTCCCCTTGAAATAAATGCCAACATTGCACTTGTCTTCTTTATCACAGACTCAACCTGTGAATTAACCTTCTGGGAGTCTTGCATGAGGACTCCGAAGTCCCTCTGCACCTCTGATGTTTGAATCTTCTCCCACTTAGATAATAGTCTGTAGTATTGTTCCTTTTACCAAAATGTATTATCATACATTTCCCAACACTGTATTCCATCAGCCACATTTTGACCAATGTTCCAATTTGTCTAAGTCCTGCTACAATCGCACTACCTACCCCGCACCTATCGTTGTATCATCTTCAAACTTTGCCACAAAGCCATCAGTTTCATTATCCAAATCATAAACAATCTGAAAAGTAGCGGTCCCAATGCTGACCCCTGAGGAACAACTCATGACCAAATTGATCATGATCAATGAATCTGTTATCTCCTCAGCAACCTCTCTCAGGACTCTGGGACGTAGTCCATCTGGCCCAGTGAGTTATCCACTTTAAGACCTTACAGTCTGCCTCACACGTTTTCCTTTGTAATAGCAATGGTACTCACTCCAACTCCCTGACACTCATGGACCACTGGCACACAGTGAAGAAGATGCAAAATACCCATTAGGTTCATCTGCCATTTCATTGTTCCCCGTTACTACCTCACCAGCATCATTTTCCAGCGGCTCAATATCAACTCTCACCTTCCTTGTACTCCTTATACAACTTCATGTTTTGCTTTGTATTATTGGCTAATTTGCCCTCATATTTCATCTTTTCCCTTCTTATAACCCTTTTAGTTGCCTTTTGTTGGATTTTAAAAACTTCCCAATCATCCAACTTCCCACTCATATTTGCTACCTTATATGCCCTTTCCTTGGCTTTTATACAGTCCTCAACTTCCCTTATCAGTCACCGTTACCTACCCCTGCCATTTGAGAACTTCTTCCTCTGTAGGACATATCTTTCCTGCACCTTGTGAACACATTCCCAGAAACTTCAGCCACCTCTGTTCTGCCATCATCCCTGCCAGTATCCTCCTCCAATCCACTTGGGCAAGCTCCTCTCTCATGCCTCTGTATTTCCCTCTATTCCATTGTGATACTGATACATGTGAGTTATGCTTCTCCCTCTCAAATTGCAACATGAATTCAATCATATTATGATCATGGCCTCCTAAGGGTCCCTTTATGTTAGGCTCCCTGACAAGATCTGAGTTATTACACAGCTCCCAATCTAAGACAGCCTTTCCTCTGGTAGGCTTGAGCACAAACTGCTCTAACCTGAGTAGTCTTGAAAGTGTGAATGAGAAGTGGAATCATAATCTAAGCCTCAGCATGCTGACAATGTGAGAATGTCTTTCATCTGGACTGAAATAAGCAGATTATAAGAACATAGGAGCAGATTCCAGTGATTCGGCCCATTGTGTCTGCTCTGCCATTTAATCACGGCTGATTTATTTTCTCTCTCAGCCACATTCTCCTGCCTTCTCCCTGTAACCTTTGACAGCCTGGCTGATCACAAACCTATCAAACTCCGCTTTGGAGTGCTGAGTAAAGAGAGGTGTAAAGTACCGGAGCAGCGTCCATGTCAGGACCACAAGATCAAAGATGGTCACGTTCCCCACGTTCAAGTTGAATTATCATTCAGCCACACATGACTGAGTACCCAGGAATACAGCCAAACAGAACCAAGGTGTTTCTCCAGGACCAAGGTGCAAAACACAGAGCCAACTGTCATATACAACACAAGGCATATACAATGCCTATAAAAAGTATTCACCCCTCCTTGGAAGCTCTCATGTTTTATTGTTTTACAACATTGAATCGCAGTGGATTTAATTTGGCTTTATTTTTACACTGACAAACAGAAAGTGCTCCCTCTCCAAGGACAGACAGGCACGAACATATCCTCAGGAGAGGGGCAGGCAGTCGGCCCTGGCAGAGCCCTCGACTGTCCGTCACCTAGACCCCTGAATGGCCATCTTGGCCAGGCCCAGGAGCAAGCCCAGCAGTAAAATCTTGCACTTTGGTGGAAGAAATAAACGGGCAGACTACTATTTAGATGGGGAGAGAATTCAAAATGCAGAGATGCAAAGGGACTTGGGAATTCTTGTGCAAGATACCCTAAAGGTTAACCTCCAGGTTGAGTCAGTTATGAAGAAGGCGAATGCAATGTTAGCATTCATTCCTACAGGTGTAGAATATAAGAGCAGGGATGTGATGTTGAGGCTCTATAAGGCACTCTTGAGACCACTCTTGCAGTATTGTGCGCAGTTTTGGGCTCCTTATTTTAGTAAGGATGTACTGACATTGGAGAGGGTTCAGAGAAGATTCACAAGAATGATTCCAGGAATGAAAGGGTTACTGTATGAGGAACGTCTGGCAGCTCTTGGGCTGTATTCCCTGGAGTTCAGGAGAATGAGGAGGGGATCTCATAGAAACATTCTGATCGTTAAAAGACCTGAACAGATTAGATATGGCAAAGTTATTTCCCATGGTAGGGGAGTCCAGGACAAGACGGCACAACTTAAGGATTGAAGGACATCCTTTTAAAACAGAGATGCAGAGAAATGACTTTTGTCAGAGGGAGGTAAATCTGTGGAATTTGTCGCCACCGGCAACTGTGGAGGCCAAGTCATTGGGTGTATTTAAGGCAGAGATAGATAGGTTCTTGACTAGCCAGGGCGTTAAAGGGTATGGGGAGAAGGCAGGGGAGTGGGAATGACTAGAAGAATTGGATCAGCACATGATGGAATGGCGGAGCAGACTCGATGGGCTGAATGGCCTATTTCTGCTCCTATATCTTATGGTCTTATGGTGACCCGCCACACCCCCCCACCCCCATACTGGGTGCCCGTACATGAGGATCGTGAGGCTGAAGTGCAACCAGAACCTGAGCAGCAGCCCCTTCAGAAACTCAAACAGGGGCCGCAGCCTCTCACACTCCTCCCGGTCACAGAACGAACAGATGGACAGGGCATCAGTGAACCTGCTTGGTACTGCCCCATGCAACACCTTCCACCCCAGGTCCCCAATGTACAGGCAAAGGGCCCTGTATGAAGAGAGTTCCACTGGAGACCAGCTGGTAAAGCAGACCGCCAAGGCAAATCCGGTCAGCAGCAAAGGCAAGGAAGTGAAAGACGTTACAGGAGCAGCCCGTATAAGAAACACTTTGGAGCGTCACAAAAGGGCATGACGGACGTCCCCACGAGACAGCTCAAGTTCAGTGGGACCCTCTCCCGCGAGGTATGCTGCAGCCTGGGTCCGAGGAGCACCTCCTGCCCATCAATCAGTGGTGCAGGCAGAGCCCCTCTAGTTCCCTGAGCCCCCTTGACACCCACCATGATAGGATGGGGACCAGTCCCCCCTCACAGCCAGAGCGCTGTTCCCCACCAGAGTGGCAAAGCCTCATGCTGTCTACTGGAAGCTGCGTGCCCTCGTCCGGGCAGTGCCCTTGGTGGAGAAAGTGCGTCACCAGCACATGCCACCTCGGAGGGTGGTCACCGTAGGGCTATCTCTGCAGGGTCCTGAGGCAGAGAGCCACCAGCTGGGTGCACATACCAGCACATGCCATCTTTGTCTCCAATTCCTGCCGAGAGAATTTGTGACTCTCGAAAGCTTGACATTTAAAAGTTATTTGTAAAAAATTACAAACTAGAAGTGAAGTGAGCAGACATCAAGAAGATGTGGACAGGCTGGTGGAAAGGGCAGTTAGGCTGCCGAAATTTTACAGAGAAAGGCAACGTCCCAGTGGCTGTGCCCCTTAACAACAGGTACTCCTGTTTGAGTACTGTTGGGGGGGACAGCTTACCCGGGAGAAGCGACAGTGGCCGTGCCTCCGGCACAGAGTCCGGCCCTGTAGCTCAGAAGGGTAGGGCAAGGAAGAGGAGGGCAGTTGTGATAAGGGACTCGATAGTAAGGGGGTCAGATAGGCGATTCTGTGGACGCAGTCCAGAGACCCGGATGGTAGTTTGCCTCCCTGGTGCCAGGGTCCGGGATATTTCTGATCGTGTCCAAGATATCCTGAAGTGGGAGGGTGAGGAGCCAGAGGTCGTGGTACATATAGGTACCAATGACATAGGTAGGAAAAGGGATGAGGTCCTGAAAGGAGAATATAGGGAGCTAGGAAGGGAGTTGAGAAAAAGGACCGCAAAGGTAGTAATCTCGGGATTACTGCCTGTGCCACGCGACAGTGAGAGTAGGAATGCGGTGAGGTGGAGGATAAATGCGTGGCTGAGGGATTGGAGCAGGGGGCAGGGATTCAAGTTTTTGGATCATTGGGACCTCTTTTGGCGCAGGCGTGACCTGTACAAAAAGGACGGGTTGCACTTGAATCCTAAGGGGACCAATATCCTGGTAGGGAGATTAGCGGGGGCTACTGAGGTGACTTTAAACTAGAATGGTTGGGGGGTGGGAATCAAATTAAAGAGGCTAGGCATGAGGAGGTTAGTTCACTACAGGGGGATGGGAACCAGTGCAGAGAGGCAGAGGGGTGTAAAGTGAGGGTAGAAACAAAAAGTACTATGGAGAAAAGTAAAAGTGGCAGGCCGACAAATCCAGGGCAAGCATTAAAAAGGGCCACTTTTCAGCATAATTGTATAAGGGCTAAGAGAGTTGTAAAAGAGCACCTGAAGGCTTTGTGTGTCAATGCAAGGAGCATTCGTAATAAGGTGGATGAATTGAAAGTGCAGATTGTTATTAATGATTATGATATAGTTGGGATCACAGAGACATGGCTCCAGGGTGACCAGGGATGGGAGCTCAACGTTCAGGGATATTCAATATTCAGGAGGGATAGACATGAAGGAAGGGGAGGTGGGGTGGCGTTGCTGGTTAAAGAAGAGATTAACGCAATAGAAAGGAAGGACATAAGCCGGGAAGATGTGGAATCGATATGGGTAGAGCTGCGTAACACTAAGGGGCAGAAGACGCTGGTGGGAGTTGTGTACAGGCCACCTAACAGTAGTAGTGAGGTCAGAGATGGTATTAAACAGGAGATTAGAAATGTGTGCAATAAAGGAACAGCAGTTATAATGGGTGATTTCAATCTACATGTAGATTGGGTGAACCAAATTGGTAAAGGTGCTGAGGAAGAGGATTTCTTGGAATGTATGCGGGATGGTTTTTTGAACCAACATGTCGAGGAACCGACTAGAGAGCAGGCTATTCTGGACTGGGTTTTGAGCAATGAGGAAGGGTTAATTAGCAATCTTGTCGTGAGAGGCCCCTTGGGTAAGAGTGACCATAATATGGTGGAATTCTTCATTAAGATGGAGAGTGACATAGTTAATTCAGAAACAAAGGTTCTGAACTTAAAGAGGGGTAACTTTGAAGGTATGAGACGTGAATTAGCTAAGATAGACTGGCAAATGACACTTAAAGGATTGACGGTGGATATGCAATGGCAAGCATTTAAAGGTTGCATGGATGAACTACAACAAATGTTCATCCCTGTTTGGCAAAAGAATAAATCAAGGAAGGTAGTGCACCCGTGGCTGACAAGAGAAATTAGGGATAGTATCAATTCCAAAGAAGCAGCATACAAATTAGCCAGAGAAAGTGGCTCACCTGAGGACTGGGAGAAATTCAGAGTTCAGCAGAGGAGGACAAGGGGCTTAATTAGGAAGGGGAAAAAAGATTATGAGAGAAAACTGGCAGGCAACATAAAAACGGACTGTAAAAGCTTTTATAGATATGTAAAAAGGAAAAGACTGGTAAAGACAAACGTAGGTCCCCTGCAGGCAGAAACAGGTGAGTTGATTATGGGGAGCAAGGACATGGCAGACCAATTGAATAATTACTTTGGTTCTGTCTTCACTAAGGAGGATATAAATAATCTTCCAGAAATAGTAGGGGACAGAGGGTCCAGTGAGATGGAGGAACTGAGCGAAATACATGTTAGCAGGGAAGTGGTGTTAGGTAAATTGAAGGGATTGAAGGCAGATAAATCCCCAGGGCCAGATGGTCTGCATCCCAGGGTGCTTAAGGAAGTAGCCCAAGAAATAGTGGATGCATTAGTGATAATTTTTCAAAACTCGTTAGATTCTGGACTAGTTCCTGAGGATTGGAGGGTGGCTAATGTAACTCCACTTTTTAAAAAAGGAGGGAGAGAGAAACCGGGGAATTATAGACCGGTTAGCCTAACGTCGGTGGTGGGGAAACTGCTGGAGTCAGTTATCAAGGATGTGATAACAGCACATTTGGAAAGTGGTGAAATGATCGGACAAAGTCAGCATGGATTTGTGAAAGGAAAATCATGTCTGACGAATCTCATAGAATTTTTTGAGGATGTAACTAGTAGAGTGGATAGGGGAGAACCAGTGGATGTGGTATATTTGGATTTTCAGAAGGCTTTTGACAAGGTCCCACACAGGAGATTAGTGTGCAAACTTAAAGCACACGGTATTGGGGGTAAGGTATTGGTGTGGGTGGAGAGTTGGTTAGCAGACAGGAAGCAAAGAGTGGGAATAAACGGGACCTTTTCAGAATGGCAGGCGGTGACTAGTGGGGTACCGCAAGGCTCAGTGCTGGGACCCCAGTTGTTTACAATATATATTAATGACTTGGATGAGGGAATTAAATGCAGCATCTCCAAGTTTGCGGATGACACGAAGCTGGGTGGCAGTGTTAGCCGTGAGGAGGATGCTAAGAGGACGCAGGGTAACTTGGATAGGTTGGGTGAGTGGGCAAATTCATGGCAGATGCAATTTAATCTGGATAAATGTGAAGTTATCCACTCTGGTGGCAAAAATAGGAAAACAGATTATTATCTGAATGGTGGCCGATTAGGAAAAGGGGAGGTGCAACGTGACCTGGGTGTCATTATACACCAGTCATTGAAAGCAGGCATGCAGGTACAGCAGGCGGTGAAAAAGGCGAATGGTATGCTGGCATTTATAGCGAGAGGATTTGAGTACAGGAGCAGGGAGGTACTACTGCAGTTGTACAAGGCCTTGGTGAGACCGCACCTGGAGTATTGTGTGCAGTTTTGGTCCCCTAATCTGAGGAAAGACATCCTTGCCATAGAGGGAGTACAAAGAAGGTTCACCAGATTGATTCCTGGGATGGCAGGACTTTCATATGAAGAAAGAATGGATGAACTGGGCTTGTACTCGTTGGAATTTAGAAGATTGAGGGGGGATCTGATTGAAACGTATAAGATCCTAAAGGGATTGGACAGGCTAGATGCAGGAAGATTGTTCCCGATGTTGGGAAGTCCAGAACGAGGGGTCACAGTTTGAGGATAGAGGGGAAGCCTTTTAGGACTGAGATTAGGAAAAACTTCTTCACACAGGGAGTGGTGAATCTGTGGAATTCTCTGTCACAGGAAACAGTTGAGGCCAGTTCATTGGCTATATTTAAGAGGGAGTTAGATATGGCCCTTGTGGCTACGGGGGTCAGGGGGTATGGAGGGAAGGCTGGGGCGGTGTTCTGAGTTGGATGATCAGCCATGATCATAATAAATGGCGGTGCAGGCTCGAAGGGCCGTATGGCCTACTCCTGCACCTATTTTCTATGTTTCTATGTCTTCAATATTAGTAAAGATGAGAGATTAGTGATTACAGATTAGCTTTATTTGTCACGGGGTACATCGAAACGGACGGTAAAATACATCGTTTCTGTCAAATCAAATCAGTGAGGATTGTGCTGGGCAGCCCACGGGTGTTGTCACATTTCTGGCGCCAACAGAGCATGCCCACAACTCTCGAACCCTAACCCTACGTCTTTGAAATGTGGCGGGAACTGGAGCACCCAGAGGAAACCCACGCAGTCACAGGAAGAGCGTATAAACTCCTCACACGGGGTGGCGGGAAATGAACCCCCAACTAGAGGTTGCTGACCGCGATGGCAATATCTTCTGTTTGTCCCACCCAGTCTGCTCATGGACTCCTATCAGGGAGGGGACTACATAATATCCACACTGGGGCCACCAGGCTCAAAAACAGTTACCTCCCCCAAGCAGAAAAACTGATCAACACCTCCACCCATTAACCTGCCCCTCCACTACTTTATCACTTCATGTCAGAGTCACCTTATGTACAGACACTTCTGTGCCTAGTGTCACTTCATGGACATACAATCAATCTATATAAGCTATCTTATGTATCTGTATTTGTTCTACTTTTTTAGGAGCAGAATTAGGCCATTTGGCCCATTGAATCTGCCCCACCATTCAATCATAGATGATCTTTGTTTCCCCTCCTCAGCCCCACTCCCCGGCCTTCTCTCCGTAACCTTTGATGCCATGTTCCATCAAGAACCTATCGATCTCCGCCTTAAATACACCCAATGACCTGGCCTCCGCAGCTGCCTGTAGTAACAAATTCCACAAATTGACAACCCTCTGGCTAAAGAAATTTCTCTGCATCCCTGTTTTGAAAGGACACCTTCTATCCCAAGGCTGTGCCCTCTTGTCCTAGACTCCCCCACCATGGGAAACATTCTTTCCACATCTACTCTGACTAGGCCTTTCAGCATTCGAAAAGTTTCAATAAGATGCCATCTCATCCTTCTGAATTCAAGGGAGTACAGACCCAGAGCCATTAAACATTCCTTATATGATAACCCTTTAATTTCTAGAATCATCCTTGTGAACCTCCTCTGGACCCTCTCCAATGCCAGCACATCTTTTCTAAGATGAGGGGCCCAAAACTGTTCACAATACTCAAGATGAGGCCTCACCAGTGCCTTATAAAGCCTCAGCATCACATTCCTGCTCTTGTATTCTAGACCTTTTGAATTGAATGTTAACATGGCATTTGCCTTCCTCACCAGTGACTCAACCTGCAAATTAACCTTTCGGGTGTTCTGCACAAGGACCCCCAAGCCCCTTTGCACCTAAGATTTTTAGATTTTCTCCCCATTTAGAAAATAATTCGCACATTTATTTCTTTTACCAAAGTACATGACCATGTATTTTCCAACATTGTATTTCATTTGCCACTCTCTTGCCCATTCTCCTAATCTGTCTAAGTCCTTCTGCAGCCTTCCTGTTTCCTCAACACTAACTGCCCCTCCACCAATCATTGTATCATCTGCAAACTTGGCAACAAAGTCATCTATTTCGTCATCTAAATCATTGATATACAGCATTCAAAGAAGCTGTCCTAACACTGGCCCATGCAGAACACCAGTAGTCACTGGCAGCCAACCAGAAAAGGATCCTTTTATTCCTATTCACTGCCTCAACCAATCAGTCAATGCTCTAACCATGCTAGTAACTTTCCTGTAATTCCATGGGCTCTTAACTTGGTAAGCAGCCTCATGTGTGGCACCTTGTCAAAGGCCTTCTGAAAGTCGAATATATAACATCCACTACATCCCCTTTATCTATCCTACTTGTAATCTCCTCAAAGAATTCCAACAGGTTCATCAGGTGGGATTTTCCCTTCAGAAACCATGCTGACTTTGTCCTATGCCAGATGTCAAGAGTCCAATGATTTTTGAAGGATCATTTCTAATGCCACCACGATCTCTAACGCTACCTCTTTCAGAACCCTAGGGTGCAGTTCATCTGGTCCAGGTGACTTACGCACCTTTAGTTCCTTTAGCTTTTTTTAAAACCTTCTCCCTTGTAATAGTGACTGCACTCACTTCTCTTCCCTCACACCCTTCAACACTTGGCACACTGTTAGTGTCTTCCACAGTGAAGACTGATGCAAAATACTCATTTAGTTCATCTGCCATTCCCTTGTCCCCCGTTATTATTTCTCCGGTCTCATTTTCTAGCAGTCCTATATCCACTCTCATCTCTCTTTTATTTTTTATGTACTTGAGAAAGCTTTTTCTATCCACCTTAATATTGTTTGCTCATTTGATTTCATATTTCATCTTTTCTGTCCTAATGATTCATTTAGTTACCTTCTGTAGGTTTTTAAAAGCTTCTTAATGCTCTATCTTCCCGCTGATTTCTGCTTTCTTGTGTGCTTTTGCATGAGCTTTGACTTCCTTTGTCAGCCTCAGAAAGAATATTTTGCCATTTGAGTATTTCTTTGATTTTGGAATACTTCATTTTTTTCCCCTAGAAACTCAAACCATTGCTGCTCTGCTGTCATCCATGCCAGTACCTAATTTACTTTGGCCAACTCCTCTCTCATACCACTGTAATTTCATTTACTCCACTGAAATACTGCTACATCAGACTTTACTTTCTCCCTATCAAATTTCAAGTTGAACACAATCATATTGTGATCACTGTCTCCTAAGGGTTCCTTTACCTTAAGCTCCCTAATCACCTCAGTTCATTACATAACACCCAATCCAGTATAGCTGATCCCCTAGCAGGCTCAATGACAAGCTGCTCTAAAAAGCCACCTCGTGGGCATTCGACAAATTCACTCCCTTGAGATCCATTACCAACCTGATTTTTCCAATCTACCCATATATTAAAATCTCCCAAGACTATCATAACATTACCCTTTTAAAACACCTTTTCTATTTCTTATCGTAATCTGTGGTCCACATCCAATCAACTATTGAGAGATCTGGATATAACTGTCACCAGGGTCCTTTTATCCTTGCAGTTTCTTAACTCAACCCACAAGGATTCAACATCTCCCAATCCTATGTCACATTTTTCTAATGATTTGATGCCATTCCTTACCAGCAGAGCCACACCACTCCCTCTGCCTACCTTCCTATCCCTCCAATACAACGTGTAACCTTGGACATTCAGCTCCCGACTACAACCATCCTTCAGCCATGATTCAGTGATGGCCACAACATCATACCTGACAATCTGTAAAAGTGCAACAAGATCATCCACCTTATTTCTTATACTCTGTGCGTTGAGATATAACACTTCGAGTACTTTACGCTTTTTAATCCTGTATCCCTAATGCAGTGTTCTTTACCTTATAGAACATAGAACATAGAATAGTACAGCACAGTACAGGCCCTTCGGCCCACAATGTTGTGCCGACCCTCAAACCCTGCCTCCCATATAAGCCCCCACCTTAAATTCCTCCATACACCTGTCTGGTAGTCTCTTAAACTTCACGATTATATCTGCCTCCACCACTGACTCAGGCAGTGCATTCCACGCACCAACCACTCTCTGAGTAAAAAACCTTCCTCTAATATCCCCCTTGAACTTCCCACCCCTTACCTTAAAGCCATGTCCTCTTGTAATGAGCAGTGGTGCCCTGGGGAAGAGGCGCTGGCTATCCACTCTATCAATTCCTCTTATTATCTTGTACACCCCTATCTTGTCTCCTTTCATCCTCCTTCTCTCCAAAGAGTAAAGCCCTAGCTCCCTTAATCTCTGATCATAATGTATACTTTCTAAACCAGGCAGCATCCTGATAAATCTCTTCTGTACCCTTTCCAATGCTTCCACATCCTTCCTATAGTGAGGTGACCAGAACTGGACACAGTACTCCAAGAGTGACCTAACCAGAGTTTTATAGAGCTGCATCATTACATCGCGACTCTTAAACTCTATCCCTCGACTTATGAAAGCTAACACCCCATAAGCTTTCTTAACTACCCTATCCACTTGTGAGGCAACTTTCAGGGATCTGTGGACATATACCCCCAGATCCCTCTGCTCCTCCACACTACCAAGTATCCTGCCATTTACTTTGTACTCTGCCTTGGACTTTGTCCATCCAAAGTGCACCACCTCACACCTCTCTGCGTTGAACTCCATCTGCCACTTCTCAGCCCACTCCTGCATCCTATCAATGTCTCCCTGCAATCTTTGACAATCCTCTACACTATCTACAACACCACCAACCTTTGTGTCATCTGCAAACTTGCCAACCCACCCTTCTACCCCCACATCCAGGTCGTTAATAAATATCACGAAAAGTAGAGGTCCCAGAACAGATCCTTGTGGGACACAACTAGTCACAATCCTCCAATCTGAATGCACTCCCTCCACCACCACCCTCTGCCTTGGCAGGCAAGCCAATTCTGAATCCACCTGGCCAAACTTCCCTGGATCCCATGCCTTCTAACTTTCTGAATAAGCCTACCGTGTGGAACCTTGTCAAATGCCATACTAAAATCCATATAGATCACATCCACTGCACTAACCTCATCTATATGCCTCGTCACCTCCTCAAAGAACTCTATCAGGCTTGTTAGACACAATCTGCCCTTCACAAAGCCATGCTGACTGTCCCTGATCAGACCATGATTCTCTAAATGCCTATAGATCCTATCTCTAAGAATCTTTTCCAACAGCTTTCCCACCACAGACGTAAGGCTCACTGGTCTATAATTACCCGGACTATTCCTACTACCTTTTTTGAACAAGGTACCATTCCCGTGGACAACGAGGACATAAAGATCCTAGCCAGAGGCTCAGCAATCTCTTCTCTCGCCTCGTGGAGCAGCCTGGGGAATATTCCGTCAGGCCCCGGGGACTTATCCGTCCTAATGTATTTTAACAACTCCAACACCTCCTCTCCCTTAATATCAACATGCTCCAGAACACAAGTCTCACTCATATTGTCCTCACCATCATCAAGTTCCCTCTCATTGGTGAATACCGAAGAGAAGTATTCATTGAGGACCTCGCTCACTTCCACAGCCTCCAGGCACATCTTCCCACCTTTATCTCTAATCGGTTCTACATTCACTCCTGTCATCCTTTTTTTCTTCACATAATTGAAGAATGCCTTGGGGTTTTCCTTTACCCTACTCGCCAAGGCCTTCTCATGCCCCCTTCTTGCTCTTCTCAGCCCCTTCTTAAGCTCCTTTCTTGCTTCCCTATATTCCTCAATAGACCCATCTGATCCTTGCTTCCTAAACCTCATGTATGCTGCCTTCTTCCAACTGACTAGATTTTCCACCTCACTTGTCACCCATGGTTCCTTCACCCTACCATTCTTTATCTTCCTCACCGGGGCAAATTTATCTTTAACATCCCGCAAGAGATCTCTAAACATAGACCACATGTCGATCAAAAACAAAAGAAAATCTGCAGGTGCTGGAAATCCACACAACACACCTTAAATGCTGGAGGAACTCAGCAGGCCAGGCAGCGTCTATGGAAAAGAGTAGAGTCAATGTTTTGTGCCGAGACCCTTCAGCAGGACACTACTGCAGCTCCTCCAGCATCTTGTGTGTGGTGCGTGTTCCTTACCTTAATGTGTTTTTTTTTGTGCTACATCAGATCCAGAGCAACAATTTCTCCTTTATATTAAAAATCTTGAACCTTGAGTAAACTTGTAAAGCGGAGATATCCAGAGAACTTCATTTCAGTGGAAAGAACAAGCACTAAAATATTCCTACTATGTATTGAGTAAGCATTTGCCGGTTAAGGCTCTGCTGCATCGTACCTGAACACAAAATCCGTAGAATCAATCTCGTTGCCACACCTGCTGCTCTTCAGAATTCCTCCGTTCCCAACCACCGCACATTTCTTAAACTGGGACCGTGAGTATGGCATTTCCTGTTAAGAGGGAGCTGTTGGATTAGACTGTTTAAATATTATTTTCTTCGTAGCTTAACAATTAATTATTTGCTTGTATTTTCTATAATTGTTTATGTACAGATAACTATTTAGTATGCATCTTCAGAAGGAGTAGCAACTGCACGACCCAATTTACATCCGTGGTGCGCAAATGGAACAGGTCAAAAGCTTTAAGTTCCTCGGGGTCAATATCACAAATGACCTGACTTGGTCCAACCAAGCAGAGTTCACTGCGAGAAGGCCTACCAGCGCCTTTACTTCCTGAGAAAACTAAAGAAATTTGGCCTGTCCCCTAAAACCCTCACTAATTTTTATAGATGCACCGTAGAAAGCATTCGTCAAGGGAGCATCACAACCTGGTATGGAAGTTGTCCTGTCCAAGACCGGAAGAAGCTGCAGAAGATTGTGAACACGGCGCAGCACATCACACAAACCAATCTTCTGTCCTTGGATTCACTTTACACTGCACGCTGTCGGAGCAGTGCTGCCAGGATAATCAAGAGCACGACCCACCCAGCCAACACAGTTTTCATCCCTTTTCCCTCCGGGAGAAGGCTCAGGAGCTTGAAGACTTGTACGGCCAGATTTGGGAACAGCTTCTTTCCACCTGTGACAAGACTGCTGAACGGATCCTGACCCGGATCTGGGCCGTACCCTCCAAATATCCGGACCTGCCTCTCTGTTTTTTCGCACTACCTTACTTTCCATTTTTCTATTTTCTATTTATGATTCATAATTTAAATTTTTAATATTTACTATCGATTTGTAATCCAGGAAACGGGAAGCGCAGAATCAAATATCGCTGTGACGATTGTATGTTCTAGTATCAATTGTTTGGCGACAATAAAGTGAAGTATGTCTATGCAGTGTTTCAGTGACCCCTAGTGGTCACAGCATGTATCTGCAGTGTTTCAGTGACCCCTAGTGGTCACAGTATGTATACGTAATTCCAAACAAGAGAAAATCTGCAGACACTGCAAATCCAAGCAACACACACAAAATGCTGGAGGAACTAAGCAGGCCAGGCAGCATCTATAGAAAGGAATACAGTCAACGTTTCAGGCTGAGATCTTTCATCAGGACTGGAGAACAAGGATGACTTATTCAAGAGTCTGATGACAGTGGGGTAGAAGCTATCCTTGAGCCTGGCAGTTCGTGCTTTCAGGATTTTGCATCTTCTGCCTGGTGAGAAAGGGGAGAATAGAGAATGTGTGAGGTGGGTGAGGTCTTTGATTATGCGTTCTGCTTTATATTGAAGCAGGAAGTGTAGACAGAGTCTAGAGAGGGGAGGCTGGCTTTTCTGATGTTGTGGAGGAAAAGTTAAGCTTGAGGACTGGGGTCGGCAGAATTGTCGGGAGACCGTGATTAAAAAACAGGAATAGCTTTGTCTTCTTTGTACTAACTAACAATTGATCATGTCATCAATGAGGAACCGATTGTATAGGTACTAAAGTCTAAATTGCAGAAGCATTATCCAGAGACGAGCTGACCGAGTGTGCTTGGACTTACTGTATAGATTGGAATTATAACCTTGCGTTGGTGGAGATGTTGTGCGGAACAGCTCCCCTGAATTCACGAAATAAAGGTTGCAAGTAGTCTCGAGGTGTTTGCCTACTTTGTGTTTGATCGGTACTAAATTCTCTCACAGAATCTGGTGACAAGCATCCCAATGATACGGGATCCCAGCGATCCCATCCAAGAAACTTGCTTATCATCAAGATCCGACCAGGGTACCCACCTGTGAGACTTAGAGACACAGAAAACCTACAGCACAATACAGGCCTTTCAGCCCACAAAGCTGTGCGGAACATGTCCTTACCTGAGAAATTACCTAGGGTTACCCATAGCCCTATGATAGCACCCACGAACAACAACACCTGAAAGAAGACATAGGAAGACGAAACAGCTCTTAGGGGATGCCTTGGTTCCCTCGGGTTTGCCAGCGGACGAGCTTTGGTTGGAAATGGGAGACAGCAGGTACTCTGTGACGTTTTCTCGGGATCTCTATGGGTGGGCAGGTGGGGACTGGCTGTATGGCAGATTTTTTGGTCTAAAGAAGTTTCAGTAATGGTGAAATGAAACGAAAGCTGGGGACAGAGATCACATTTGGGATTGAGAATATATGATGTGGAGTTTTAACAAGTGGGAAGAGTTGGCTAAATGGCTCCAGCCTCCAAAGGTTAAATCTAAAAAAGAGGAAGAACAAATTATGCAAAAGGACAAGGTGCCCCCATCAGGAGCCTCAGCTCTGACGGCCTCAGGCACTGGACTGTCATCGAATAGCTCCCCTCCCCCCTTCCCTGCATCTTCCGGATGACATGGAAGTCATAGACACGGCTGTTGGGGTGCTCCGGCATTGTGACCGCCCACAGCAGTGGCAACAACAGCTACAGCCGAGGGAACCGGCGGTTCCAGTGGGGCAGCGGGGATCCCAGCGTGGCGCAGAGACTGAGGGTACAACCCTTCACAGACCAGGTCAAGAGACGGACCTGTGATAAGATGGGGGGCACGTGGGGGCCAAGCTGAGCAGGGACCGGCGGATAGTTCAGACTCTCTGCTCCAGGCTCCTTGCAAACACTAGGGAATGTTCCATAAACCCTGGACCCTGGCAGAGGTATGCAACATGATTAGCAGAGCCCCCAGTCCACTACGCAAACCCGGTAGCCTTCCATAATTGGTTGGAGCAGACTTGCCAAACTTTTTATCATTACCTGGAGATGTCCAGGCATAGCTTAAGGTAGGCTATGGAACTTCTTGACCAGGTGTGAAAATAGGATTTCCCTAATGCACCCCAACGACCACAGGGGGACTGGGCCCCTCCACTGGGAAACGAGGGGGATGGTGATGGGGGTCCTACTGACGGAATGAGTGATTGGCTGAACAGAGCAAAAGATGCCATTCTCGCAGGAGCCAGGCAACACAGTGACTTTGGAGACGTAACTAGATGTCAGCAAAAGAAGGGTGGGACTATTACTGATTTTATTGGCCAGTTTAAAAGACACTTGGGAATCTAGTGCAGGGAATCCCTCCCCACCCCAGCAGCAAACGACCCACTGACAGCGCAAACATTTATAAATTGTCTCCAACCAGAGGTAGCACATTTTTAAAAACTGACGGATGTGGAATGTTGGGAGGATGTCAGAACATCCCTCATTGACATGGATAGGAACGGCCTGGTTACAAATCAGGGAGAAAATGGACAGTGTGTGCAACAAGAAAAGAGGAGGGCGGAAGCACGGGATAAGAGTCCGGATGTATGCAGGCGGTGTGGGAAGACAGGACAGTGGTCCAAGGAGTGTCGAACCAGATGGAGTAGAAAGGGAAGAGACCCTGATAAAGACGAGAGAGGGGAAGCCTCCTTTAACATATTCATAGTCATAGTCATATGTTATTGAGCCTGGGGGAAATTGGTTTTCGTTACAGTTGCACCATAAATAATAAATAGTAAATAAACCATAAATAGTTAAATAGTAATATGTAAATTATGCCAGGAAATAAGTCCAGGACCAGCCTATTGGCTCAGGGTGTCTGACCCTCCAAGGGAGGAGTTGTAAAGTTTGATGGCCACAGGCAGGAATGACTTCCTATGACGCTCTGTGTTGCATCTCGGTGGAATGAGTCTCTGGCTGAATGTACTCCTGTGCCCAACCAGTCCATTATGTAATGGATAGGAGACATTGACCAAGATGGCATGCAACTTGGACAGCATCCTCTTTTCAGACACCACCGTGAGAGAGTCCAGTTCCATCCCCACTACATCACTGGCCTTACGAATGAGTTTGTTGATTCTGTTGGTGTCTGCTACCCTCAGCCTGCTGACCCAGCACACAACAGCAAACATGATAGCACTGGCCACCACAGAATCATAGAACACCTTCAGCATCGTCCGGCAGATGTTAAAGATGTTAACCAACAACAGAGGGCCACAAAGGGAGCAATAAAACAGGCAGCAATGGTCAGGCTTTCAAGAAATGCCCTAGAGGAGCCCATGTTAGACATAGAGACAGATGAAAGGAGAAGGCAAGCTCTGATTGATCCTGGTGCTACAGTGTTGTCTGTACACCCTCTGTGACACCAGCTAAAGGCAGTAAAGGTATGAAAGACTGTAGGAGCAGCCGGTGTTCCTGTGATAGAACCCCTGTCCGAGCCAGTTGAAATCAATATAGAGAACAATTTGAATGATGAAACGTTCGTTATAGCTGAGAACTCACCTGTTAGTTTGCTTGGATGCTAAGCACTCTGCAAATTAAATGTCGTTATTCACTGTACCTCCGAAGGATTGCATCTTGAAATCCCCGAAAACAGACTGCTACAATAAACTGAACAATTAGGGGACCCAGCTGGCGCATTGAGGGAAATTGGCTACGGCAGCAAATTGAAGCTGACATTAAGCAGGGGAGTTTCTGGACAATTTAAGTGGGGGTCCAATATGTTATGGCAGGGGGATGGGAACCAGTATGATAGAGCTGAGGGTGAGCCAGCAAGTTTACACTTGGATGATAGGTGTTACATGAATGTAAGGAAGGACAGGCCAATGATTAGGTACAAATGCAGACAGAGCAAAGAGCTAAATTGTACCACAGAAGGAAAATTCAAAAGGGCATGAATCTAGGACTGAAGGTGCTGTATTTAAATCCTTGTAGTATCGGAATAAGGTGGATGAATTTGTGGCGCGATTAGAGAATGGTTGGTACGAAACTGTGGGCATCATTGAGTCGTGGGTGAATGAAGGCCAGAGTTAGGAGCTTAACATCAAAGGATAAACTTTGTATCAAAAGGACAGGCAGGAAGGCATTGGCATTGGTGGCATTTAATAAGGTGCCACACAAGAGGCTGTTTAAAAGATAAAATCTCATGGCATTACAGGAAAGATACTGGCATAGATAGAGGAATGGCTGACAGGCAGGAGGCAGCAAGTGGAATAAAAGGGCCCTTTTCTGGTTGGCTGCCAGTGACTAGTGGTGTTCCTCAGGGGTCAGTATTGGGACCACTACTTTTCACATTGTTTGTCAATGATTTGAACTGATGGCTTTGTGGCAAACTGCGGATGATACAAAGATAGGTGGAGGGGTAGGTAGTGATGAGGAAGCGATGCAATTGCAGCAGGACTCAGACAAATTGGAAGAATGGGCAAAAAAGTGGCAAATGGAATAGTGTTGGGAAATGTATGAGAATGTATTTTGGTAGAAGGAACAATAGTGCAGACTATTATCTAAATGGGGAGAGGGTTCAAACATCAGAGGTGCAGAGGGACTTGGGAGTCCTCAGGCAAGACTCCCAGAAGATTAATTCACAGGTTGAGTCTATGGTAAAGAAGGCAAATGCAATGTTGGCATATATTTCAAGCGGAATAGAATATAAAAACAATGAGATAATGCTGAGGCTTTATAAGACACTAGTCAGACTGCACTTGAAAAATTGTCAACAATTTTGGGCCCCATATCTCAGAAAGGATGTGTTGTCATTGGAGAGAGTCCAGAGGAGCTTCATGAGGATGATTCTGGGAATGAAGGGGTTAATATATGAGGAATGTTTGGCATCTTTGGGCCCGTACTTACTGGAATTTAGAAGAATGTGGGGGGATCTCATTGAAACCTACCGAATGTTGAAAGGACTAGATAGGGTGGATGTGGAGAGGGGGTTTCCTTTGGTGGGGGTGTCCAGAACTAGAGGGCACAGCCTCAAAATTGAGGGGTGACACTTAGAACAGAGGTAAGGAGGAATTTTTTTAACCAAAGAGCGGTGAATTTGTCGAATGCTCTGTCATAGACAGCTGTGTAGGCCAAAACCATGGGTATATTTAAGGCGGATCGGTCAGGGCATCAAAGGATATGATGAGAAGGCAGGTGTACGGGATTGAGTGGAATCTGGGATCAGCCATGATGGAATAGAGGAGCAGAGTCGATGGGCTGAATGGCCTCATCCTGCTCCTATGTCTTATGGAAGCACTTGTAAACTAGCAACTGCACTGTGGCCTTCCAGGATCCAAATCCCAATCAGGATTACAGAATCCAAGTAAATCAACATGAAGGCAAGAAGTGGTTAATATCGGGCAGGGTAATTTTTGGCCCTGAGGGAATAGCAGCTGAGGTTCTATTCAAAATAGAACTGGGGGATCTTTCCCAGCCCCATGTCTACCAGTCCACTGGTAGTCAAACATCCTTCCAAGCCTAAAGATTTGGGAACTGTAGTGAGATGTGCATTGGAGAACGCCAACTAATCAAAGCGGGGTGAGTTATTACGGACCAGATACAAGGGTAAAGGTAGTAACTGCGTTACATGCCGAACGTGAATTTCATAGACAGAGCTCCCCTCTTACACCCAGATTGTGTGATCCACAAGAGAGTTGCAGGGTGGATCCTGTATTGTGGGCACAGGGTAAGAATCATGTAGGGTTTGTGAAGTCCGTGGCTCCCCATCAAGGGACTGCTGAAGGGAATGCCTGACTACCCTCCATCAGACAATATTGCCTTTCTCCGGAGGCCGTCAGCGGTACTGAACCCATAATAGAGACGCTATTGCAACAAGGTGTTCTGTGACTAACTCAAAGCCCTTACAATACGCAGAATCACCCAACCCCAAGCCCAGGAGACTGGGTGTGTGGCGGTTTGTTCAGGATTTGTGGGCTATAAGAAGGCAAATGCAATATTAGAATTCATTTCTAGGGGTATAGAGTATAGAAACATAGAAAATAGGTGCAGGAGTAGGCCATTCGGCCCTTCGAGCCTGCACCGCCATTCAGTATGATCATGGCTGATCATCCAACTCAGAACCCTGTACCTGCCTTCTCTCCATACCCCCTGATCCCTTTAGCCACAAGGGCCATATCTAACTCCCTCTTAAATATAGCCAATGAACTGGCCTCAACTGTTTCCTGTGGCAGAGAATTCCACAGATTCACCACTCTCTGTGTGAAGAAGTTTTTCCTAATCTCTGTCCTAAAAGGCTTCCCCTTTATCCTCAAACTGTGACCCCTGGTTCTGGACTTCCCTAACATCGGGAACAATCTTCCTGCATCTAGCCTGTCCAATCCCTTTAGGATTTTATATGTTTCAATAAGATCCCCCCTCAATCTTCTAAATTCCAATGAGCATAAGCCTAGTCGATCCAGTCTTTCATCATATGAAAGTCCTGCCATCCCAGGAATCAATCTGGTGAACCTTCTTTGTACTCCCTCTATGGCAAGGAGGCCTTTCCTCAGATTAGGGGACCAAAACTGCACACAATACTCCAGGTGTGGTCTCACCAAGGCCTTGTACAACTGCAGTAGTACCTCCCTGCTCCTGTACTCGAATCCTCTTGCTATGAATGCCAGTATAAGAGCAGGGATGTGATGTTGAGGCTCTATAAGGCACTCGTGAGACCACACTTGAAGTATTGTGTGCAGTTTTGGGCTCCTTATTTTAGAAAGGATAAACTGACATTGGAAAGGGTTCAGAGAAGATTCACAAGAATGATTCCAGGAATGAAAGGTTTACCGTATGAGGAACGTCTGACAGCTCTTGGACTGTATTCCCTGAAGTTCAGGAGAATGAGGGGGGATCTCATAGAAACATTCCGGATGTTAAAAGGCCTGAACAGATTAGATATGACAAAGTTATTTCCCATGGTAGGGGATTCTAGAACAAGAGGACCCGACTTCAGGATTGAAGGACGTCCATTTAGAACAGAGATGCGGAGAAATTACTTTAGTCAGAAGGTGGTAAAACTGTGGAATTTGTTGTCACAAGTGGCTGTGGAGGCCAAGTCAGTGAGTGTATTTAAGGCAGAGATAGATGGGTTCTTGATTAACCAGGGCAACATACAGTATGGGGAGAAGGCAGGGGAGTGAAATGACTGGAAGAATTGGATCAGCTCATGTTTGAATGGCGGAGCAGACTGGATGGGCCAAATGGCCTACTTCTGCTCCTATATCTTACGTACCTACAGTGTGGATTTGACGTACAAGTATAAATTGGCCTTTACAGGGCACTAAAAGATGCCCTAACACAGTCTCCCACGTTGGGATAGCCTGTTTACAGCAAGCCAATCCAGCTGTATATAAACGAGAAGGAGGGTTTCGCACGTGAGTGTTAACCCTAGAACACAGTGGCGTATCCCTCCCACCGTTGCCCCCAGTGGTTAGCGGAATGCTGGCATGTGTAAGGGCAGTGGCAGCGATGGTCAAAGGGGCTGCCCCGTTAATACCGGACCATGCCCGTCCGGTACTGACAGCTCGTGTTGTAATGCCGCTTCTCATCTCAGCTGCTAGGCAACATTTCACCACGGCCCGCCGCACGGGGGCGAGGTCATGTTACTTAGCAAGTCGAATTTAACTTCTAAAAGAGCGCCCGCACTCCCGGTCCTGGCAAGTAGTAGAGACCGTTACATCACCATGGCCGGCCCTCTCCACTGTACCCGTTGACAACCCAGATTTCATTGTCATTACGGATGGCTCCTCCAGCAAGCCCAATGACCCCACCGTACTGGCAGGCTATGATAGTGACTCCCTGTGGTATCTTAGAGGTAGGAACCCTTCCCCAAGCGACAGCTGAGCTTTCTGCATTTTAACCTAGGGATACACAGTAAACATCTATAGAGACTCTAGGTGTGCATTCGGGGTGGTACATGATTTTGGGTCACTTTGGCAACATCGAGGGTTCATTTTGTCTGCAGGTAAACCTATCCAGCATGCGTATCTCATTAAAAATCTGCTACAAGCAGTGCAGTTGCCCGAACAAATTGCTGTGCGAAGCCTCAGAGCCCATAACTACAGGAGATGAAGCTGCTGACGTGGCTGCCAGGAAAGCCGCTGGTACGTATGCAGATACAATGTACCGCTGTTACCCCAGCCTGCAGGATCTAATTTCCACCCAAGACGGGACCCGGAAGAGGAGAAGGGAATACGGGAGGGGAAACAATGTTTTATGGAGTCTGAGGGGGTCTGGCGACATCCGGATAACCGCCCGGTGTGTCCCAGGAGTCTCCATGTTCGATTAGTACATGGGAAAGGACATGTAGGTTCGGTGGGGGGTAGTACCCATCAAACACAACAACAATGGGGTCTGCACCGGGGCTAACGGTCATTGTGGGGCAGGTTGTGTGAGATTTGCCAGAGAAACAATAGGGGAAAGTCACCTGCTAAATTTGACCATTTCCCACCCCGGGGAGGCACGATTTACCAGATTACAAATAGACTTTGTGCACACGCCAGCCAGGTGGGGGTTACAGATGCCTATTAGTAATAGTGGACCATGTTCTCCAAATGGGTGGAGGCGTTTCCCACTAGAAAAGAAGATACTCCAACTGTGGTTAAGACATTAATGACAGAAATTATTCCCAGATTTGAGGTTCCGAACAGTGCTAGAGGGAGACATTTTACAGCTAAATTCTTCAAGGAATTGGGTCAGGCATTACGATTTACTTGGGAATGTCACCTTCGGTATCAGCTCCTGAGTAGAAAGAATGAACTGAGTATTAAAATATACATGGGCTAAAGAAAGTCAGGAAACGGGATTGAAATGGCAGAGGCTATTCCCATAGCATTATACGCTCTAAGAGATCAGGTGAGCTGACAACTAAACTGACTCCCTTCCAAGTGTTAATGGGTAGGCTGATACCGGTGGGGTCTCGGCCCCTTCTGACTGGTGCACAAACGTCCTTGGTCTGGACCGCTGGGAAAACAGAGAAATTGTTAAAGCCCTAGGTGAAGCAATAATTGAATTGAATTGAATTGACTTTATTACTTATATCCTTCCTATACATGAGTAAATATCTTTACATTATGTTGTAGCGACCCACTTTCTACGCAGGCGAACCGGCTCACAAAATGGGAAGCGCGTTGACAGAGAGGCCAGCCCCAAAATGGCACTGGGCCTTCTTCACCAGCAAGGGGAGAAAGCCCACGCGCGGGGAGAGACTTTTGTAATGCACCTCTGATGTCATTTCCACCCGGAGAGGGCGGGAACAGAACTGCGTAAAAGCCAGTGCCACAAAGTTTGAATAAACTAGTCTCGAATGCGACTTACAGACTGCGTGAATAAAGTATATTTTGAAATAAAAAGAAATTTCTAGCTCTGTGTGTAGCACATCTCTACAATGTCTCCACCTAAATGTGCAATGTGCAATTGATAGTAATTTGTAATAAACATTATGTACAACAGGACAGTCAAGATAACATAGAAATATAATTGTATCAGCGTGAATGAATCAGTCTGATGGCCTGGTGGAAGAAGCTGTCCCGGAGCCTGTTGGTCCTGGCTTTTATGCTGTGATACCGTTTCCCAGATGGAAGCAGCTGGAACAGTTTGTGGTTGGGGTGACTCAGGTCCCCACTGATCCTTCAGGCCCTTTTTACACACCGGTCTTTGTAACTGTCCTGAATCACGGGAAGTTCACATCTACAGATGCACTGGGCTGTCCACACCACTCTCTGCAGAGTCCTGCGATTGAGGGAAGTACAGTTCCCATACCAGGCAGTGATGCAGCCAGTCAGGATGCTCTCAATTGTGCCCCTGTAGAAAGTTCTTAGGATTTGGGGACCCATACCAAACTTCTTCAACCGTCTGAGGTGAAAGAGGTGCTGTTGTGCCTTTATCACCACGCATCTGGTATGTACAGACCACATGAGATCCTCAGTGATGTGGATGCTGAGGAACTTAAAGTTGTTCACCCTCTCAACCCCAAATCCATTGATGTCTATAGGGGTTAGCCCATCTCCATTCCACCTGTAGTCCACAACCAGCTCCTTTGGTTTTGGGACATTGAGGGGGAGGTTGTTTTCTTGACACCACTGTGTCAGGATGATGAATTCCTCTCTGTAGGCTGCCTTGTTATTATTTGAGATTAGGCCAATTAACATAGTGTCGTCGGCAAATTTAATTAGCAGATTGGAGCTGTGGGTGGTGACATAGTCATGGGTATACAAAGAGTAAAGGAGGGGACTTAGGACACAGACCTGAAGGGTAACTGTGTTGACGGGCAGAGGTGAGGGAGCCCACTCTTACCACCTGCTGCCGATCTGACAGGAGGTCCAGGATCCAGCTGCACGTGGCAGGGTGAAGGTCAAGGTCTCTGAGCTTCTTGTTGAGCCTGAATGGAACTATGGTGTTGAATGCTGAACTGTAGTCGAAGAACAGCATTCTCACATAAGCATCCTTCTCCAGGTGTGTAAGGACGGTGTGTAGAGCAGTGTCATCTGTCGATCGGTTGTGTTGGTAGGCGAATTGTAGGGGTCCAGTTTGGGAGGTAGCACTCTGCAGATGTAGTCCTTGAGCGGCCTCTCAAAGCATTTGCTGATTATTGAGGTGAGTGTGACAGGACACCAGTCATTCAGACATGTTACCTTGGTGTTTTTAGGTACAGGAACAATAGTGAATGTTTTGAAGCAGGAGGGCACTCTACACTGGGAGAGAGAGAGATTAAAAATGTCTTTAAACATTGTGTCGCGCACACTATGAGTATCCGCCCTGGGATGTCGTCTGGTCCCGCAGCCTTGCGACTGTCCACTCGTTGTAAACACCCGCGTACTTCAGCCTCAGAGATGACCGAGGTCCAAGCAAACCAAGGGCAGGTAGCTGCTGTATTACCTCAGCCAGGGGAAAAAACACTCACCCCTTTAAACCTGGAGACTATGTATCTGTACAGATGCTTAGGAAAGACCCTCTTTCTCCTAGGTGGAAAGAGACATACCAAGTGACCCTGGTGACAAGGACTGCTGTGAAAGTCCAGGGGAGCCTACCTGGGTACACAGAACCAAGTGACCCTGGTGACGAGGACTGCTGTGAAAGTCCAGGAGAAGCCTGCCTGGGTACACAGAACCAAGTGACCCTGGTGACGAGGACTGCTGTGAAAGTCCAGGAGAAGCCTGCCTGGGTACACAGATCCAAGTGCAAGTTATTGTTTCCTGAAGGTGGGAAGGTGGGAAATTGAATTATGAAGAAATTACTTTTGTTGTGTGGACTATTGGGGTTTATTATGCTGGGGCGAATCTATAATACTTACTTGGGCGTAGTTTATCAATATGCCACATGGACTAATGTCGTCAGTTGTTGGATCCCTGTGCATGGAGCAGGAGGGGTACCCTTATGGCCAGTTCCCTTCAATGAGAAGGAGAAGGAATACTTCAATAAAATAACCAGCAGCTATTACTGGCCAGATAAAGGGAAGGAATGGATACAGGAGGGAACAGGTAATCAACAGAAGAACAAGGCTACACGAATGGCAATTGGACCGGTATTCTTTAAGGGAAATTGCTTTGAGGAATGGTCTCTGCCTAACTATAATTTAACAAATCATAATGTGCATGCAGCTACTCAAACAGCTGAGAGGTGCTGGTGCCGGGAAAGCAAGACGGGTCAGTTAACGGGAAGGAGTAGATGCAAAGAAAAGACTGATTAACGGTTGGGTAAACATGCCGGATATGTGGGTGTCAAGCTTACTTCTGGTTACCTCTTAACTGGACCGGATGTTGTTACCTTGGATTTGTAGTACCGGCGGGTGGTCACTCTCGTGACTCATACCCCGTTGCCCATCCGCGAAGGAAGAGGGCGATTACTGATGCGGAAACGTTCTGGATAATTACATTTCCTATGTACGAGGCAGGCAGGGCAGCTCAAGAATTGACACAGATGCATTCAGCCCTCGGACGGTTAGCTAATGACACTACCTTAGCTCCGGTGGGTACGCAATTGCAGATAAAATAATTAACCGCTGAAGTAGTAGTGACTAGAACTGTGGCTTTACAGAATCCTATGGCCCTAGATTAGTGTTAGCTGAGAGAGGAGGCTCTCGTGCCATCACAGGACAGGACTGCTGTGCTTAATATTCCTGACGAGTCCAAGGATACCACTAATCTGGCAGAAATATTAAGGAGAAAGTGGAAAAGATAAAGAAGGCAGGAGAAGAATTTCATGATTATAATTCCCCAGGGTCTTGGTGGTCACTGGAGGATATTTTTGGAGGATGGTGGGGTTCCATCATACGTATGGGCTGATATTGGTGTTAATTGTAACAGCAGCACTGGTAATCTGACGTACGTGTACCCTGATGCTCAGGTCCTGACCCAGACCCGTGGCGATGTTTCCTAAAATGAAACCAGAGTCATTTGATCCTGAGTGTGATGAAGTTGCTTGCCTAAACATGCGCCCCAGCCCCAGATTACGAAGGCCCGGATCCGAACGATGAGGAGGAGTAGGGTTATTCTAGCATCAAAAAGGAGGGGACTGTGGAGGGAAAATCAAGCTTGAGGACTGAGGGTGGGAGAGTATGATTTTTAAAAAGTCTATCTGCTTTGTACCAACTAACAACTAGAAGAAAGCATTCTTTACACCACACGCTGTCAGAGCAGTGCTGCCAGGATAATCAAGGACACGACCCACCCAGCCAACACACTTTTCATCCCTCTTCCCTCTGGGAGAAGGCTCAGGAGCTTGAAGACTCGTACGGCCAGATTTGGGAGCAGCTTCTCTCCAACTGTGATAAGACTGCTGAACGGATCCTGACCAGGATCTGGGCCGTACCCTCCAAACATCCGGACCTGCCTCTCAGTTTTTTTGCTCTACCTTACTTTCCATTTTTCTATTTTCTATTTATGATTTATAATTTAAATTTTTAATATTTACTATCAATTTGTAATCCAGGGAGCGGGAAGTGCAGAATCAAATATCGCTGTGATGATTGTACATTCTAGTATCAATTGTTTGGTGACAATAAAGTATAAAGTATAACAATCACAAACAAAAGAAAATCTGCAGATGCTGGAAATCCAGAGCAACACACACAAAATGTTGGAGGAACTCAGCAGGCCAGGCAGCATCTATGGAAAAAATGTACAGTCGATGTTTCCGGCTGAAACCCTTCGGCAGAACCAGGCAGGACTTTGCAGATCGTATAGGTGCTAATCGTCTGAGGGGCAATGTGATTAACCGATTGTTTGGTACTCTGATCAATGAGAAACCGATTGTAAATTGCGGAAACAGTATCTGGAGACCAGCTGACCTAGTGTGATTAGATTTACTGTACAAAATTGGAATTGTAACCTTGTGTTGGTGGAGATATGCGGAAAGGCTCCCTGTAAGGCGGTAACTAGCTTCAAGGTCTTTGCCTACTTTGTGTTTGATCGGCATTAATTTCTCTCACAGACGTACTGAGCTTTGTTCACAACTCTCTATCGGTTCCTGCGGTCTTGGTAGGACAGTTGTCATTCCAAGCCATTATGCATCCAATTAGGATGATTTCTGTGGTACAGAGTAAGAGAAATGCACGTAGACAATAAGGTGCAAAGAGCTAGATTGTGAGGTCAAGTCCATCTTACTGTGGCTGGGAACTGTTCAATAGTCTGATACAGTAACAGCAGGGTAGAAGCTGCGTTGAGCCTGGTGGTAGGCACTATTGGGCTTTGTATCTTCTGGCTGATGGACGAGAGAGAGAAAATGTCCAGGGTGGCGGACATTCTCAATTCTCTCCTCTTCCATCTGACAGGCACGTGGATGAAGATATAGATACATTTGTTTTCCTGAGGATCCCTTTTCCGGGTGTCCAAATGTCTTTCAAAGTCAGATTGACTGTACCTCTGGAGTTCTTGGAGACAGAACAAATCCATTTGCCTGGCTTCCTGCAAACCCTTCACTAATCCAGTCCAAAATCATACCCAGTTCTTACCTTCAATGATCTTTGAAATATCTCATAATAGATTTCATAACCTTATGATAAAGTTCCTGATGACTGACATTCTTTCTTCCAGCTTCTCAGTGAATAAGCAAATTCATAGGGATGCATTTTAAAAGTGAACAGCTGTTTTCTGTTTTGAACCATTAAAACCCGTTACCCACAGAGCTTGTTTATCGTACACATGAAACAGCTAAACAAAACAACGTTCTTCTGCAAACAAGGTGTGAAACACAGTACATACATTATCTTACATACAACACATAGATAACATTAACAAATTTTTCAAAAATTCTGTAGATGGACAAGTTGACATAAAATGCATATACAAGATATAGTTAAATATAGAACTGTATTACTCAGGAACAGCTTTTTCCCCTCTGCAATCCAATTTCTGAATGGACATTGAACCCATGAACACTATCTCACTACTATTTTTCTGTTTTTGCACTACTTGAATTTAACAATAACTGTAATTCAGGTTTTTTTTGATATTTATCATGATTGCCTTGTACTGCAGCTGCTAAGTTAACAAATATCATGACATATGCCGGTGATGTTAACCCTGAGTCAGACTCTGCTGTCATAAGTAATGTGTGCTGGGTGATAGCAGGATGTTCAGAAGTCTCGCAGCCTGGGGGGAAGAAGCTGTTACCCAGCCTAACAGTCCTTGTTCTCAACACATCACACTGTCTGGTGAATTTACCTTTGGAAATAATTCAAAAACCTCTGCGTCGATGAAGAGGAAGCCACTGCTGTCCACCTCATACTTCAGCTTGACCCCCTGGGGTGTGTTCTTCTGCGTTGTAAATAGAAACGCTGGTGCATTACAGCATCGACTCAGGTGGGATCTGAGGAAGCAAAAGATGGAGACACAAGCTGAGAGATTTTGGGACAACGACTGAGTGCAGAGTTGGGCTGAGAAGTGGCAGGTGAGGTCCAATCTAGAAAAGTGAGAAGTGATTCACTTTGGAAGGTCAAACTTGGAGGCAGTGTGCAGGGTTAATTACAGGATATGAGCAGTGTGGAGGAACAAAGGGATCTCGTGGTTCACGTCACAGATCCCTCAAAGTTGCAGTACAAGTTGATAGGGTGGTTAAGAAGGTAACACACATCAAAGTTGCTGGTGAACGCAGCAGGCTAGGCAGCATCTCTGGCTGCCTGGCCTGCTGCATTCACCAGCAACTTTGATGTGTGTTGCTTGAATTTCCAGCATCTGCAGAATTCCTCGTGTTTATGTGGTTAAGAAGGTGTTTAGTGTGTTGGTCTTCATTAGTCAGGGGTTGGGGATTGAGTTCAAGAGCTGTGAGATAATCTTGCAGCTCTATAAAACCCTGCTTAGACCACACTTGGAATATTGTGTTCAGTTCTGGTTACATCACTATAGGAAGGATGTGGAAGCTTTAGAGAGGGGCAGAGAAGATTTACCACGATGCTGCCTGGATTAGAGAACATGTCTTATGAGGATAGCAGAGTGGCCATCGTTGGAGTGGGGGCTAGAGTCAGCGTGGGAACTTAGGGGCTTTGACTCAAGAAACTGAGGCCAGAGAAACAGGTAAGAAGGGCTGGTTTTTCCTTGTGCTATTGCTGACTTGGTCTTGGTTGCCCATTGTACAGAGCAGGCAGGATGGCAGATATGGCAGTGGGATGCTCCTCCTGTAGGATGTGGGAATTCACGGAACCAGATGGTCTCTCTGACGACTACACCTGCGGGGAATGCAGCCAACTCCAGCTCATGAAAGACCGCATTAAGGAGCTGGAACAGGAGTTGGATGAACTTAGGGGAAGCAGAGCAATTGACAGATATGACTTTTGAGCAGTGGTTACACCCAGGGCGCAGAATGTGGGGAGTAGATGGGTGAACACCGAGAGAGGTAAAGGGAGAAAGAAGTCATTGCAGGGTCTCCCTATGACCATTCCCCTTAGCAACAGGTATTCCCCCTTTGGATACAGCTGAGGGGGGTGACCTATCTGGGCAAGGCAGCAGCAGCCAAACCAGTAGCACCGTGGTTGGCTCTGAGCCTCAGAAGGGTAGGGTGAAGTCTGGTGGACAATAGTCATAGGGGACTCAATCGTTAGGGGGACAGATAGGAGATTCTGCAGCAGCAAAAGAGACACCAGGATAATGTGCTGCCTTCCGGGTGCTAGGATCCAGGATGTCTCTGAGTGGTTACAGAATATTTTTGAAGGGGAGGGTGAACAGCCGGAGGTCGTGGTACATGTTGGTACCAATGACACAGGCGGGAGAGGGGTGGAGGTTCTGCGCAGTAAGTTTAGGGAGTTAGGAAGGAGGCTGAAGAGCAGGATCTCCAAGGTGGTAATCTCAGGATTACTCCCGGTGCCACGAGCTAGTGAAGGTCAGAACAGGAAGATATTGCAGATGAATGAGTGCCTGAGGAGATGGTGCAGGGGGCAGGGCTTCAATTTCTTGGATCAGTGGAACCTTTTCTGGGGAAGGGGTGACCTGCACAAGTGGGACAGGTTGTATGTGAACTGGAAGGGAACCAAAATCCTGGGAGGGAGGTTTGCTAATGTTATTGGGGAGGGGTTTAAACTAGATTTGCAGGGGATGGGAACCGAAGTGAAGAGGCAGAGGATGGGGTGGTTGACGCACAAGTAGTGACAGCTTGTGGAGAGTTTGTGAGGAAGGATAGGTAGATGATAGAGCAAAGATGCACTCAGACAGATGGTTTGAGATGTGTCTCTTTCAATGCAAGGAGTATCATAAACAAAGTGGATGAATTTAGAGCATGGATCAATACGTGGAACTATGACACTGTGGCCATTACAGAGACTTGGATGTCTCAGGAGCAGGAATGGCTGCTGAGTGTGCCAAGCTTAAGATGTTTCAAAAAAGGACAGAGAGGGAGGCAAAGGAGCTGGGGGAGTGGCATTGATAATCAGGGAGAGTATCACAGTTGCAGAAGAGGAAGAAATCATGGAGAGAATGTTTACTGAGTCAGAAACAGGAAAAGGGCAAAAGCTCTACTGGGGGTTTTATAGATTCCTCACTAGTAACAGGGACATCGAAGAGCAGACAGGGAGGCAGATTCTGGAACAGTGCAGTAATAATAGGGTTGGTTCCAATGGGTGATTTTAACATTCCTAATATTGTCTGGAACTCCTTAGAGCGAGGGCTTTAGATGGGGGTGCAGTTTGTTAGGTGTGTTCAGGAAGGTTTTTTGACGCAATATGTAGATAAGCCAACTATAGGAGAGGCTGTACTTGATCTGGTATTGGGAAATGAACTTGGTCAGGTGTCAGATCTCTCAGTGGGAGAGCATTCTGGAGGTAGAGATCACAACTCTGTCTCCTTTACCATAGCACTGGAGAGGGATAGAAAAGGACAATTTGGGAAAACATTTAATTGTGGTAGGGGGAAATATGATGCTATTAGGGAGAAACGGAGCAGATGTTCTCAGGGAAATGCATGGCAGAAATGTGGCAAATATTCAGGGAACATTTGCATGGCGTTCTGCATAGGTATGTTCCATTGAGGTAGGGAAAGGATGGTTGGGTTAAAGGATGATGTTGAGCAAATCATGTAGAAGATCTAGCAAGAAGAAAAGAAAAGCTTACGAAAGGTTCAAGAAATTAGGTACTGTTAGAGCTCTAGAAAATTACATGAGCTAGGAAGGAGCTTAAGAATGAAATTAGGAGAGTCAGAAGGGGCCATGAGAAGGCCTTGGTGAGCAGGATTAAGGAAAACCCCAAGGCATTCTACAAGTATGTGAAGAGCGAGAGGATGAGCCGTGTGAGAATAGGACCAGTCAGGTGTGATTGTGGAAATGTGTGCACGGAGTCGGAAGAGGTAGCAGAGATACTTAATGAACACTTTAAGTATTCACCTGTGAACAGGACCCTGGCAATTGTGGCGATGATTTACAGTGGACTGAAATGCTTGAGCATATAGACGTTAAGAAAAAGGATTTGCTGGAGCTTTTGAAAGGTATTAAATTAGATAAGCAGCCAGGACCAAACATGATGTACCCCAGGTTACTGTGAGAAGCGAGGGGGGAGATTGCTGAGCCTCTAGTGATATCTTTCCATCATCAATAGGGACGGGAGAAGTACTGGAAGATTGGAGGGTTGCAAATGTTGTTTCGTTGTTCAAGAAAGGGAGTAGAGATAACCCAGGAAATTATGAACCAGTGAGTCTTACTTCAGTAGTGGGCAAGTTGTTGGAGAAGGTCCTGAGAGGCAGGATTTATGAGCATTTGGAGAGACACAATCTGATTAGGGATAGGTCAAGGGAAGGTCGTGCTTTACGAGCCTGATTGATTTCTTTGAGGATGTGACAAAACACATTGATGAAGGTAGAGTAGTGGATGTAGTGTATATGGATTTCAGCAAGGCGTTTGATAAGGTTCCCCATGCAAGGCTCATTCAGAAAGTAATGAGGCATGGGATCCAAGGGGACATTGCTTTGTGGATCCAGAACTGGCTTGCCCACAGAAGGCAAAGAGTGGTTGTAGATGGTTCGCATTCTGTATGGAGGTCAGTGACCAGTCGTGTTCCGCAAGGATCTGTTCTGGGACCCTCCCCTTTGTGATTTTTATAAATGACCTGGATGAGGAAGTAGAAGGGTGGGTAAGTAAGTTTTCTGATAACACAAAGGTTGGAGGTGTTGTGGATAATGTGGAGGATTGTCAAAGGTTACAGCGGGACATTGATAGGATGCAGAACTGGGCTGAGAAGTGGCAGTTGGAGTTCAACCCAGAAAAGTGTGAAGTGGTTCATTTTGGTAGGTCAAATTTGAAGACGAAATATAATAGGTATAGAGAGGCAACAGTGGTGGAGGCGGATACGATAGGGTCTTTTAAGAGACTCCTGGATAGGTACATGGAGCTCAGAAAAATAGAGGGCTATGGGTAACCCTCGGTAATTTCTAAGGTAAGGACATGTTCGGCACAGCTTTGTTTCACAGCTGAAGGGCCTGTATTGTGCTGTAGGTTTTCTATGTTTCTATGTATCTAATACTCATGGCAGTGTGGAGGATCTGAGAGATCTTACGGTCCATGTCCATAGGACAAGCAAAGGTGATGTGCAGGTTGACAGTGTTGTTAAAAAGGCATCTGGTGTGTTGGCCTTCATCAACCGTGGGATTGAGTTCAAGAGCCGTGAGGTAGTTTTACAGCTGCTGTATATAAGACCTTAGATAGATCCGACTTGGAGTACTGTGTACAAGAAATTTATATATAAATAAAATTAAACAAGGAGAGAAAAAAATAGTGAGGTAATTGTTGGATTCTGATGTTTTTAATCCAAGGTTTTTTCCCAAGTCAGGAAAGAGGCACAAAACTTCAGAAGCAGAATCAGGTTTAATATCACCGGCATATGCTGTGAAATTTGTTAACTTGGTGGCAGCAGTTCAATACAATACATGAAAATATAGAAAATAAATAAATAGACCCCACTTGGAGTACTGTGCTCAGTTCTGGTCGCCTCACTACAGGAAGGATGTGGAAACCATAGAAAGGGTGCAGAGGAGATTTACAAAGATGTTGCCTGGATTGGGGAGCATGCCTTATGAGATTAGGTTGAGTGAACATGGCCTTTTCTCCTTGGAGCGACGGAGGATGAGAGGTGACCTGATAGAGGTGTATAAGATGAGGCATTGATCGTGTGGATAGTCAGAGGCTTTTTCCCAGGGCTGAAATGGCTGACACGAGGGGGCATAATTTTATGGTGCTTAGAAGTAGGTACAGAGGGGATGTCAGAGGTAAGTTTTTCACACAGAGAGTGGCAGGTTTATGGAATGCCCTGCCAGTGATGGTAGAGGTGGATACAGTACAATACAATATCTGTGGAATTCTCTGCCACAGGAAACAGTTGAGGCCAGTTCATTGGCTATATTTAAGAGGGGGTTAGATAAGGCCCCTGTGGCTAAAGGGATCAGGGGGTATGGAGGGAAGGCAGGTACAAGGTTCTGAGTTGGATGATCAGCCATGATCATACTGAATGGCGGTGCAGACTCGTAGGGCCGAATGGCCTACTCCTGCACCTATTTTTTATGTTTCTATGTTTCTAATAGGGTCTTTTAAGAGACGCTTAGAAAGGTACATGGAGCTTAGAAAAATAGAGGGCTAAGTGGAGGGAAATTCTAGGCAGTTTGTAGAGTAGGTTACATGGTCGGAACACCGTTGTGGGCCGAAGGGCCTTTAATGTGCTGTAAATTTCTGTGTTCTATGTTTTATGACAGGTTGAGCGGAGTGAAGGAGGATGAGAGGGACCTTAATAGAGATGTTAAAGGTGAAAAGAGGCATAGAATGAGTGGACAGTCTGAGACTTTTCCCAGGGAAGAAATGGCTTATAGGAGTGGGCATAATTGTAAGGTGATTGGAGGAAAGTAAAGGGTTAGGTTTTTTACGAGATTGGTGGGTGTGTGGAATGCACTGCCGGGGTGGTGTTAGAGGCAGATACATTAGGCACATTTAAGAGACTATCTCTAGGGTGAAGAAGTTCTCCTTAAGTTCTCCTTAAATATTTCACCTGTGACCTTTGGTTTGAGTCTCATCCATCCTCGGGAGGGGGGGAAAGCCTGCTTGCATCTGTACTCCTCATAATTTTGAATACTTCTATCAAATCTCCCCTCATTCTCCAGGGGATAAAGTACCAACATATTCAACCTTTTTGTATAACTCAGTTCCTCAAGTTCCGGCGACATCCTTGTAAATTTTCTCTGCACTCCTTCGATCTTATTGACATCTGCCCTGTGGGGAGATGACCAAAACTGCACACAATACTCCAAATTAGGCCTCGCCAACTCTTCCAAAAACCCTCTCATCCCTCTCATCCCTCATCCTTCTGATCGCTCCATTTCTTTCTCTTCTCGGGGTGTTTCTCATGTTGTCTCTACATTCACTTTCTGCTATTGTACATTCACCTCCCTCCCTTCAACTCCCTGGTTGCTCATCCACTTACTTAAAGATGTTTGTAGCTGTCTGGTTTCTTTCCCACTTACACAGCTGAAGAGTTTTCCATCGGTCGAATAGCTCGGACTGCTTCACCCTGCCAAACAAGAGATCAGGGAACCAGGTGAAACTCACAGCAGAAGCCATCCTTTCACTGTCACAACTACTCATGTAAATGTAACGCCCCGGGAAAGGTTTCACTCCTATGTAATAGTTTCCCTGTAGCTGCAGTGTTTGGGTCATGGCTAGAGATAACGGGGGCTTTCGCATGTGCGCTGTCAAATGAGGGGAGTTTATTTTTCTTTCTTGTGTGCCCGAGAGCAAGGGATTCACATGCTTTTGTTCGGCGGAAGATGGAGAGAGAAGATGCCAGAACGGAGAGGTCGTAGACTGTAGGACGGAGTGGAGGAGGAATGGGGCCGGGAGTCAACGCTGCCTGGGGGAAATCGATGGAGAACTAACGGACGGGAAACCGTGAGCTCCAACGTGCCCATTAGACTGTCCCATTAAAATAGGCCCTTTTTCTTTTTGTTTTCTTTACTAACCCGCTAGTCAAATTAAGAATTATAAAGCTCAATCGTTTAATTGCATATGGTGTACTGTCTGATATTTTGTGGTACTGATTTGTAACAGGGTAACACATCACGTGTGGGGCCGGGGACTCTTCCCCTAGGCTAACGCCTCCAGCTGAACCTGAGGGTTACATAAATAAACCTTAATTGAGGCCCTCCGTTGGTCAGAGTCGACTGTGGATGTTGTATTCCAGCTGTCTACATGATACTCAGGCCAGGTCAGTACGATACGGAGAGCATGCAGCTGGCTCCCCCTCTCCGCGCAGCTGATATATGCGAAGGAATAGCAGAGACTGATACAGTCTGGCACCAGCAGTTGCCAGTCAGTGTTAAACTCCAGCTTCAGAGTTTTGCTCGGGATTTATTCCCAAAACCTTCCCCATAAGTGGGTACACCGACATAAATGGGATACAAGGCAGTGGAGGTTTGAGATCAGAGTTTTCCTTCTCCTAAATGATGAGCCCCATCTGCACAAAGCGACTGATTTCAAGGTAGTAGCAATCTGCCTTTGCCCCTTCACCTATCAGTAGAAATTGTACAGCAGGGCTAAACAGCTAAGCCACATGTCAAAACCAGGAACTTGACTTGGTTGTCAGAGGCTATTTGACACACACGTCATTGGAAGCATTTAATAGGTAGTGGGAGTTTATCCCCACTCCCCCACCCAGCCCGGCTATGACAACCTTAGTGAACCTTATGTAGCTGAGATAAGGGGCATGAATCTAAGCACCTCAATATGTGAGATCAACCTCCTGCCGTGTGAACCTTTTGCACATCATCAGCAGGAAGGGGCTTATGAGAAGCTCAGCCCGAAGTTTCTCAGAGTGTTCATTTAGATTGCCTGTAGGTTCTAAGAAGCGACCACCTCGCTGGTCAGGGTGATACTTCCAGCCACTCAAATAAATACCCAAACTAATGAAAGTCTCTGAACAAGAGGGATAGTTGCTCTGCCATGTGGACCACCATCACCCAGGTCATACCCTTCTCACTTCTGCCATCAAGGAAAAAGGTACAGGAGCCTCAGGACCCACACCACCAGGTTCAGGTCCAGTTACTACCCCTCAAACATCAGGCTCCTGAACCAGAGGGTATAACTTCACTCACCCCATCACTGACTGTTCCCACAAACTATGGACTCACTTTCAAGGACTCTTCATCTCATGTTCTCAATATTTATTACTCATTTATTATTATTATTTTGTTTTTCTTATATTTGCACCTTGTTGACTTTTTTCACATTGGTCAGTTGTCTGTGTCTGTGAGCAGTTTTTCATTGATTCTATTGTGTTTCTTTGTATCTGCTGTGAATCCTCACAAGGTGAATCTCTGGGTTGTATATGGGTGACACACAGTAATTGTACTTTGATTATAAATTTACTTTGAACTTTGAACCTGGGGATTGGAAACTACTTCTGCCGGTGGTGGGTCTGGAGTTCGAGGTCCTGTCATCAGCAAGTCCTGGGGTTGGAACTGAAGATCAGAGCCCAAAGTCGGTGAGTCTAGTCAGGAAATCCCAGTTCCTGGGTCCCGTGGAGGCTGGAGGCCCACAGGCAGCCTATCTGAGGACTGTCAGTGTGTATGAGTGGGTGGGAGAGAGGAAAGGGGCTTGTTTTGCTGAACAATATGTTGGGACTGCAATGTGCAGCCTCAGGCTGTGATGGGCGCTAACTAACACAAATGATGCATTTTGCTGTATTTTTTGATGTGCGTGTGAAAAACAAATCTGAATGTGAATCGGGCTGGGGAGTCCAGGGCTGGTGGCAGTAGTTGTAGGATTAGAGACAGGCATTTCAGATCCGCGGTGTTGGAATTTAAAGCAACAGCTGTCTGCCGGAGGAACTCAGCAGGTCAGAGCATCTGAGGCATGGATGACAGTCACTGCCTGACCCACTGCATTCCTCTGGCACCTTGGCTTGTTGTTATTTATTATTTTGAGATATAGCGCAGAACAGGATCTTCTGACTCACCGAGCTGCACCACCCAGCAACCCACCAATTTAACCCCGGCCTAATGACAGGACAATTTACAATGACCAATTCACCTACTAACCAGTACGACTCTGGACAGAGGGAGGACTCCAGAGCACCCGTAGGAAACAGTCACAGGGACAATGTACAAACTCCTTACAGATTGAAGTCCAAACTCCTGAATGACTTGAGCTGTGAAAACATCACACGTCCAGGCATTTCAGGAGTAAGTTGAGGAGGTTCTTCCACACGCAGAGGCTGCTGGGCAGTTAGACCTCACCAATGCCAACAGTGTTCACTGTAAATCTGAGAGCGGTATGATCTTTGTAGTCGAAGGTACAAAGTGATGTGTGACAAAGACCGGTACTCCAAGAGTTACAGACCAGCCTTATCTAACTGAGTGACAGAACAGATCAGGCAGGAATGCATTACTGAGGTGGTAGGAGATGTAGATACTAACGCAAGGTTTGCGGCATTTAGACAGACACATACTTGCACAGGATCCTGTGCTGCCGGTGGGATTAGTTGATCAGAAGTGGAAAAGGTGAGCAGTTTCTAGTTCTGGTCCCAAGATATTGATGCAATTACAAAGAAGGCAGGACAGCGGCTGGCTATATTTTTTGCGGTTGGAGTTATGAAACTGCAAGGGTAAAAAAACCATTACAGAAGTCATATAAAGGCCTCCAAATAGTAGCCAAGATGTGGGGTTGAGATTGCAAGGGAAGCTGGAAAGGACACGTAATAAGGGTAATGTCACAATTGTAATGGGGGCCTTCAATATGCAAGGGTATTGGGGAAATCAGATTGGTGTCAGATCGCAAGAGAGGGAATTTGTTGAATGCCTACAAGATGGCTTTTCAGAGCAGCTTGTGCTTGAGACTACTCGGGAAAAGGCTATCTTAGATTGGGTGATTTATAATAATCCAGATCTTATTAGGGAGCTTAAAGTAAAGGAACCCTGAGGAAGCAGTGATAATAATATGATTGAATTCATATTGCAATTTGAGAGGGAGAAGCACAAGTCAGATGTATCAGTATCACAGTGGAATAAAGGGAATTACAGAAGCATGAGAGAGGAGCTTGCCCAGGTGGATTGGAGGAGGATACTGGCGGGGATGACGACAGAGCAGAGGTGGCTGAAGTTTCTGGGATTTGTTCACAAGGTACAAGATAGATATGTCCCACAGAAGAAGTTCTCAAATGGCAGGGATAGGTGACTGTGGCTGACAAGGGAAGCTAAGGACTGCATAAAAGCCAAGGAAAGGGCATATAAGGTAGCAGAAGTGAGTGGGAAGTTGGATGATTGGGAGGTTTTTAAAATACAACAAGCTTATTGAGAAACTAAGGAGGCATGGGATCCAAGGGGATATTGCTTTGTGGATCCAGAACTGGCTTGCCCACAGAAGGCAAAGAACGATTGGGGACAGATCATATTCTGCATGGAGGTCGGTCACCAGTGGTGTGCCTCAGGGATCTGTTCTGGGACCCCTACTCTTCGTGATTTTTATAAATGACCTGGAAGAAGTGGAGGGTTGGGTTAGTAAATTTGCTGATGACACAAAGGTTGGGAGTGTTGTGGATAGTGTGGAGGGCTGTCAGAGGTTACAGCGAGACATTGATAGGATGCAAAACTGGACTGAGAAGTGGCAGATGGAGTTCAATCCAGATAAGTGTGAGGTAGTTCATTTTGGTAGGTCAGATATGATGGCAGAATATAGTATTAATGGTAAGACTCTTGGCAGTGTGGAGGATCAGAGGTATTTTGGGGTCCGAGTCCATAGGGCACTCAAAGCTGCTGCACAGGTTGACTCTGTGGTTAAGAAGGCATACGGTGTATTGGCCTTCATCAATCGTGGGATTGAGTTTAGGAGCCGAGAGGTAATGTCGCAGCTATATAGGACCCTTGTCAGACCCCACTTGGAGTACTGTGCTCAGTTCTGGTCGCCTCACTACAGGAAGGATGTGGTAACCATAGAAAGGGTACAGAGGAGATTTACAAGGATGTTGCCTGGATTGGGGAGCATGCCTTATGAAAATAGGTTGAGTGTCACTCAACCTAACCTCAGTGGATGGGAAGGTATTGGAGTCTATTATTAAGGATGAGGATTTGGAGTACTTGGAAATTAATGATAAAATAAGTCAAAGCAAGCATAGATTCTGTGAAGGGAAATCTTGTCTGACAAATTTGCTAGCATTATTCAAGGAAGTAACAAGCAGAGTGGACAAAGGAGAGGCAGTGGATGTCATTTACTTGGATTTTCAGAAGGCATTTGATAAGATTCCATACATGAGGTTGCTTAACAAGATCAAATCCTGTGGTGTTACAGGAAAGATACTGGCACGGATAGAGGAATAGCTGACAGGCAGGAGGCAACGAGTGGGAATAAAGGGGACCTTTTCTGGTTGGCTGCCAGTGACTAGTGGTGTTCCTCAGGGGTCAGTATTGGGACAGTTACTTCGCACATTGTTTGTCAATGAATTAGATCATGGCAAAGTTTGCAGATGATGCAAAGATAGGTAGAGAGGTTGGTAGTACTGAGGGAGCAATGTGATCGCTTTGACAAATTGGAAGAACGGGCAGAAAAGTGGCAGATGGAGTACAGTGTTGGGAAATATATGGCAATGCATTTTGGTAAAAGGAACAATAGTGCAGACTACTAAGTGGGGTGAAGGTTCAAACATCAGAAGTGCAGAGGGACCGGAGGAGTCCTCATGGAAGACTCCCAGTAGGTTAATTCACAGGTTGAGTCTGTAGTAAAGAAGGCAAATGTTGGTATTCAATTTAAGGAGAATAGAATATTAAAAAAGAGATAATTCTGAGGCTTTATAAGTCACCGGTCAGGCTACACTTTGGGCCCCATATCTTAGAAAGGATGTAACGTATTGTCATTGGAGAGAGTCCAGGGGAAGTTCACAAGGATAATTCCAGGAATGAAGGGGTTAACATATGAGGAGCATTTGGGAGCTTTGGGTCTGTACTCACTGGAATTTAGAAGAATGCGTGGGGATCTCAGTGAAACCTATCGCATGTTGAAAGTACTTGATAAGGTGGATGTGCAGAGGATGCTTCCTGTAGTAGGGGTGTCCGAAACTAGAGGGCACAGCCTCAGAATTGAGGGGTGACCCTCTAGAACAGAGGTGAGGAGGAATTCTTTTAGCGAGTGAGTAGTAAATCTGTGGAATGCTCTGCCACAGACAGCTATGGAGTCCAAGGCCATGGGTGTACTTAAAGGCAAAATGGATAGTTTCCTGATCGGTCAGGACATCAAAGGTTATGGTGAGAAGGCAGATGTATGGGGTTGAATGGGATTCGGCCATGATGGAATGGGTGAGCAGACAATGGGCTGAATGGCCTCATTCTGCTCCTGTGTCTTACAGTCTCATATACCATCAGGAGTTTGAGGAGAAATGGTATGTTACAGATGTGCCGTGGAGAGCATTCTAACTGGTTGCATCACAGTCTGGGATGGAGAGGCCACTGCACCGGAATGAAATAAACTGCAGAAAGTTGTAAACTCAGCCGGCTCCATCAAGGGCACCAGCCTCCCCAGCATCGAGGACATCTTCAAAAAGTGATGCTCCAAAAAAGTGGCACCCATCATTAAGGACCCCCATCACCCAGGGCATGCCGTCTTCTCATCAAGGAAGAGCAACAGAAACTTGAAGATACACATTCAATGTTTCAGGAGCAGCCTCTTCCCCTCCACCATCAGATTTCTAAATGGACATTGAACCCATGAAGGCTACTTCACTATCTTTCCCCTGTGATTTTGAACTACTTGATTAATTAATTATATATAGTAATTTATAGATTTTATAATTATGCAATTGAATATACTACTGCCACAAAAAAGCAAATTTCACGACATATGCCAGTGACATGAAACCTGATTCTGAGGTCAGAGAAAGGGACTGATATTGCTCTGGTCTCTAAAGGCAGCATGGTATCGCAGTCGTAAAGAAAGTGCTTTACAACACCAGCAATCAGAAGATCAGAACTCAATTCCCACTGTTGTCTGTAAGGAGTTTGTACTTTCTCCCTGTAACCATGTGGATTTCCTCTGGGCGCTACGGTTTCCTCCCACATTCCAGAGACATATGGATTACTCAAATGTGGGCATGCTATGTTGGCACGAGAAGAATGGTGACTCTTGCAGGCTGCCCCCAGCACATCCTCGGACTGTGTTAGTCATTGATGCCTCTCACTCCATGTTTTGATGTATATGTGATTAACAAAACTAACCTTTATCTTTAATTAAAGTCGTGTAGGGGCTATTAATTTACCAACCATTTTGAGTACACTAGATGTTTGCATCTTGCACTCAGTAAGTTTCCACCCTTAACTGGACAAGCATTTCAATGTCTGCTTCGATAATTGCTCCGCTCCGCCACCCATTCCGTAGTCCCATGGCATTCTAATTGTTTGTTCCCTCTCAACCTCATTCCATCATGGCTGATTTAATGTCTCTCTCAACCCCATTCCGCTGCCTTCTCCCCATAACCTTTCACGCCCTGACTAATCAAGAACCTACCAACATCCGCTTTAAATATACGCAATGACTTGGCTCCACAGCCATCTGTGGCAATAAATTCCACAGATCCACCACCCTCCGGCTAAAGAAATTATTTCCGCTAAATGATACTATGTTGCTATCACCCATCCACTTTAAGGTATCTGTTTGCTCCTTGTCAGCTTATATCACCCAACTCTTTAAGAAAGGAGGAAGACAGAAGAAAAGAAATTATACACCAGTTAGCCTGACCTCAGTGGTTGGGAAGATGTTGGAATCAATTGTTAAGGATGAGGTTACAGTGTATTTGGTGACACAGGACAAGATAGGACAAAGTCAGCATGGTTTCCTTAAGGGAAAATCCTGCCTGATGAACCTGTTGGAATTCTTTGAAGAGATTACAAGTAGGATAGATAAAGAGGATGCAGTGGATGTTGTGTATTTGGACTTTCAGAAGGCCTTTGACAAGGCGCCACATATGAGGCTGCTTACCAAGTTCAGAGCCCATGGTATTACAGGAAAGTTACTGACATGGTTAGAGCATTGGCTGATCGGTAGGAGACAGAGAGTGGGAATAAAAGGATCCCTTTCTGATTGGCTGCCAGTGACCAGTGGTGTTCCACAGAGGTCGGTGTTGGGACCACTTCTTTTTATGCTGTATATCGATGATTTAGATGATAGAATAGATAGCGTTGTTGCCAAGTTTGCAGATGATACAAAGATTGGTAGAGGGGCAGGTAGTGTTGAGGAAGCAGGAAGGCTGTAGAAGGACTTAGACAGATTAGGAGAATGGGCAAGAAAGTGGCAAATGAAATATAATGTTGGAAAATGCATGGTCATGCACTTTGGTAGTAGAAATAAATGTGCAGACTATTTTCTAAATGGGGAGAAAATCCAAAAATCTGAGATGCAAAGGGACTTGAGAATCCTTGTGCAGAACATCCTAAAGGTAGAGTCGGTAGTGAGGAAGGCAAATGCAATGTTAGCATTCATTTCAAGAGGTCTAGAATACAAGAGCAGGGATGTGATGCTGAGGCTTTATAAGGCACTGGTGAGGCCTTGCCTTGAGTATTGTGAACAGTTTTGGGCCCCTCATCTTAGAAAAGATGTGCTGGCGTTGGAGAGTGTTCAGAGGATTTTCACAACGATGATTCCGGGAATGAAAGGGTTATCATATGTGGAACATCTGATGGCTCTGGGTCTGTACTCACTGGAATTTAGAAGGATGAGGGGGGGAATCTCACTGAAACCTTTTGAATGTTGAAAGGCCTTGGATAACTAAGGAAATAAAAGATTGTATCAAATTCAAAGCTCATGTGTACTAAGTTGCAAAGAGTAGTGGGAGACTGGACGATTGGGAAAACTTTAAAAAGCAACAAAGAACAACTAAACAAGAAATAAGGAAAGGGAAGATAGAATATGAAAGTAAATTAGCACAAAATATAAAAACAGATAGCAAAAGTTTTTATATAAAGCGGAAGAAGGTGACTAAAGTCAATGTAAGTCCCCTGGAAGACGAGAAGGGGAAATTGATATTGGGTGATAAGGAAATGGCTGAGGCATTGAACAACTATTTTGAGTCAGTTTTCACAGTGGAGGACACGTCTAATGTGCCAAAGAAGGATGTTATGGACGAAATGGGAGATGAGGACCTCGATAAAATCACTGTCACTGAAGAGATAGTGATGAGCAAACTCGAGGGCCTGAAGGTAGATAAGTCCCCTGGTCCTGATGGGATGCATCCCAGGGTGCTGAAGGAATTGGCGGAGGTTATAGTAGACGCGTTGGTAATCATTTATCAAAACCCTCTAGACTCTGGGCAGGTACCGGCGGATTGGAAGACAGCAAATGTCACACTACTTTTTAAAAAAGGATATAGGCAAAAGACGGGCAACTAGAGGCCAGTTAGCTTAACATCTGTAGTCGGGAAAATGCATGAAGCTGTCATTAAGGAAGAAATAGCAAAACATTTAGAAAGGAGTGGTTCCATTAGACAGATGCAGCATGGATTCAGAAAGGGTAGGTCCTGTTTGACAAACTTACTGGAGCTCTTTGAGGACATAATGAGTGCAGTGGATAGAGGGGAACAGGTGGATGTCGTATACTTGGATTTCCAGAAGATGTTCGATAAGGTGCCGCACAAGAGACTTATAAATAAGATACGGATGCATGGAGTCAGAGGAAGTGTATTGGCATGGATAGCGGATTGGTTAACCGATAGAAAGCAGAGAGTTGCTATAAATGGGTGTTTCTCCGGTTGGCAGTCGGTGGAAAGTGGGGTGCTGCAGGGGTCGGTGCTGGGCCCACAGCTGTTTACCACTTACATTGATGATTTGGGAGAGGGGGCTGAGTGTAGCGTAGCAAAATTTGCTGATGACACTAAACTGAGTGGAAAAACAAATTGTACAGAGGATGTGGAGAGTCTGCAGAGGGATACAGATAGGTTAAGTGAGTGGGCCAAGGTCTGGCAGATGGAATACAACGCTGGTAAATGCGAGATATTCCACTTTGGAAAGAATAATAGAAGAGCAGATTATTATTTAAATGGTGAAAGATTGCAGCATGCTGTTGTGCAGAGGGACTTGAGAGTGCTTGCTCATGAATTGCAAAACGTTGGCTTGCAGGTACAACAGGTTATTAAGAAGGCAAACGGAATTTTGACCTTCATAGCTAGAGGGATTGAATTTAAGAGCAGGGAGGTCATGCTGCAACTGTACAGGGTACTGGTGAGGCTGCACCTGAAGTACTGTGTGCAGTTCTGGTCTCTATACTTGAGGAAGGATATACTGGCTTTGGAGGCAGTGCAGAGGAGGTTCACCAAGTTGATTCCAGGAATGAAAGGGTTAACCTATGAGGAGAGATTGAGTCGCCTGGGACTATACCCTCTGGAGTTCAGAAGAATGAGAGGGGATCTTATAAAATTTTGAAAGAGATAGATAAGATAGAAGTAGGAAAGTTGTTTCCATTGGTAGGTGAGACTAGAACTAGGGGACATTGGCTCAAGATTTAGGGGAGAAGATTTAGGATGGAGATGAGGAGAAACTGTTTTTCCCAGAGAGTGGTGAATCTGTGGAATTCTCTGCCCTGGGAAGCAGTTGAGGCTTCTTCACTAAATATATTTAAGAAACAGTTAGATAAGTTTTTACTTAGTAAGGGAATTAAGGGTTATGGGGAAAAGGCAGGTAGATGGAGCTGAGTTTACGGACAGATCAGTCATGATCTTATTGAATGGCGGGGCAGGCTTGATGGGTCAGATGGCCTACTCCTGCTCCTGTTTCTTATGTTCTTACGATAGATGTGGAAAGTTTGTATATTTGGCCTTTTGGAAGGCCTTTGACAAGATGTTGTACAGGATGCTGCTTACCAAGTTAAGAGCCTGTGGTATTACAGGAGTCTCAGACAAGAGGGCACAGCCTCGGGATAGAGGGGCGTCCATTTAAAACAGAGATGCAGAAAAATTTCTTTAGTCAGAGGGTGGTGAATTTGTGGAAGTTATTACCACAGGCAGCTGTGGAGGCCAGGTCGTTGGGTGTATTTAAGACAGAGCTTAATAGGTTCTTGATTGGACATGCATCAAAGGTTATGGGGAGAAAGCTGGGGTGTGGAGCTGAGGAGAAGGATAAAAAAGGATCAGCCATGATTGAATAGCATAGCAGGCTCGATGGGCCAAATGGCCTAATTCTGCTCCTGTGTCTTATGGTCTTATATGGATATCCAGTCTGGTGTGCTAGTCACAGGCTTCCAAACAGAGGGGCAACCATCTAGTACTACTCTCTGGTAATCTTTAGATCATAGAACCTATTAGCATAATTAGGCATAATTCCTTGAAATTGGCATCCCAGGTAGACAGGGTCATAAAGAAAACTTTTAGCACATTGGCCTTAATAAATCAAAGTACTGAGTACAGGAGTTGGGATGTTATGCAGAAGTTTTATAAGACGTTGGTGAGGCCATATTTGGAGAACTAAGTGCAGTTATGGTTACCTACCTGCAGGGAAGATGTAAATAAGATTGAAAGAGTACAGAAAAAAATCTACAAGGATGTTGTCAGGACTGGAGAACCTGAGTTATAGGAAAGATTGAATAGGTTAAGATTTTATTCCCTGGATCATATGAGAATGAGGGAAGATTTGAAAGAGGTAAATGCAAGCAGGATTTTTCCACTGAAGTTGGATGAGACTACAACTAGAGGTCATGGGTTAAGAGTGAAAGGCAAAATCTTTCAGCGGAACATGAGAGCAACTTCTTCACTCAGAGGGTGGTGAGAGTGTGGAAAGAGGTGTCAGTGCAAGTGATAGGTGTGAGTTCAATCTGAACATTTATGAGAAATTTGGATAGGTACATGGATGGGAGGGGTATGGTCCGGGTGCAGATCAATGGTACTAGGCAGATCAATAGTTCAGCATGAACTAGATGGGCTGAATGGCCCGTTTCTGTGACTCTCCAATGGTAGCACATCACTTCTTCATTAGCTTTCTTTCAGCTTCTTTAATCTCTCACTTTTCATCCATTCCTGAGACATCTTTCTGCATTTGGTCACTTTTGCCATAGTTCTCACACAGCTTTTTAAACCATAGTTTAACTTTTAATGACGGCATGGGTCCCTGGGCCTGAATTCACAATGACTCACATGGAGAGTACCTTCACCTCCATGATGTCGTTCCGCAGTTTCCTGCACGTAGATGAGTTGTACTCGAAATGGCCTTCCTGCAGCTCGAAGTACCTGCGGCAAAGAACAACATTCATTTCAATAAACCAACTCCCCCAACACCGGCAGCATTACCCACTTCCTCAGAAATATAGAACATCGAAAAATACAGCACAAGAACAGGGCCTACAGCTCACAGTGTTGTTCCAAGCCAGTTAAATACATAAATTAATCCCTATTGCCTACACAATACCCATATCCCTCCATTTTCCTCACATCCTTGTGCCTACCTAAACATCTCTTAAAAGTCCCTGATGTATCTGCCTCTACCACCACCCCAGCAACGCATACCAGACACCCTCCACTCTGTGTGTGACAAAACTTGCCCCTCACCGCCTTTGAAATTACCTCTTCTGCTTTAAGAGCAGATGAGGGCCTACCTACTGGGAGTTAACAAAACAAGGAATTCAACTGAATACTTCATAACACTTTTTCTGTTGAAAATTGTGGTAAACAATCATTGCAAACAATGAAGAGGCAAGCAAAGGTGAAGCTGACTTGAACGTTTGGACCACAATCGAGCTGAACCAGCTGCAGAGCAAATCAAAAGCACCCAAACACTAATTGTGGAAGGTCGAAGCGTGCGAGTGCGAGGCAAAGTTGGGCAACGAAGGAGGAAGGAGAGGGAGGAAGGGGGAGGAGGAGGGTGTAGGGGGGGAAGGGAAAGGAAGGGAGTGAGAGGAAGGGGAGGAGGAGGTAGAATTGAGAAGGGGAGGTGGAGAGAAAAAGGGGAGGGGGAAGGGGGGGAGAGAGGGGAGGGAGAATGGGGAAGGGGAGGGGAGGAAGATTGTGGGAAAGGGGAGGAAGGTGAAGGGGGAGTTGGGGGGAGGATGAAGGGGTGGGGAGGAAGGAAGGAAGAAGGTGGAAGGGGAAGAGGGAGGAAGGAGGAGAAGTGGGCGGAAGGGGAACAGGAAGGAGGAAGGCGGAAATGGGAAGGAAGGATGAGGGGGTAGGAGGAACAGGAGGAGGAAGTGGATTGTGGAAGGGGAAAGGGGAGGGCAGGAGGAGGATGGAAGAGGAGGGAGGGAAGGGGAAGGGGGGTGGAAGAGGAAGAGGGAGGGAGAAAGATGGAAAGGGAAGTAGGAAGGGGGAGGGACAGGAGGAGGGTGGAAAATGGATGGAGGGAAGAGTTCGATTGGTTATAAGATCGACACAACATTGTGGACCGAAGGGACTGTATTTATTTTCGATCTGAACGCAGTGTACAATAGTTTGACCTGATTAAACAGGATGCAAGACAAGATTCTCAATGCTTGGACTAAGTAAGGCAGGAGAATGGAGTTGAGAGGGTTAATAAATCATCCATGTTGGAATTTATTTATGTATTTATTTATTGAGATACAGTGCAGAATAGGCCCTTCTGGCCTTTTGAGCCACATCTTCTAGGAATCTCCCAATTTAATCTCAGCCTAATCACAGGACAATTTACAATGAACAATTAACAATTTACAACTAACTAGCACGTCTTTGGACTGTGGGAGGAAACTGGGTCACCCGGAGGAAATTCAGGCAGTCACGGGGAGAATGTACAAACCCTTTACAGGCAGTGACAGGAATTGAACCCCGGTCACCTGTACGGTAAAACATTGTGCAAACCACTATGCTACCATGCCGCCCAATTGTAGAGCAGACTCGATGGACCGAATGGCCAAATTCTGCTCCTATGTCTTATAGCTTAATGGTCTCGGTGATGTAGTAAATGAAGCTGAGTACCTATTCTGGGGAGCACAGAGCACTGTGGCAGAGGGAATGGTTGTTCAATGACAACCTGTCAGCTGGGCTGCCATCTTCTGTATGGCACAGATACCTTGAGTAACACACAGACAAAATGCAGGAGGAACTCAGCAGGTTAGGCAGCATGTATGAAAAGGAATAATGACCATAAGCCACAGAAGCAGAATTAGGCCGTTTGGCTCATTGAGTCTGCTCTGCCGTTCCATCATGCCATTTATTATCCCTCAGCTCCATTCTCCATTCCTGCCTTCTACCCATTACCTTCGATGCCCTGACTAACTAAACACTAATCAACCTCCACTTTAAATATACTGAATGATTTGGCCTCCACAGCTGTCTGCGGCAATGAATTCCACAGATTCACCAAACTCTGGCTAAAGAAATTCCTCCTCATCTCCGTTCTAAATGGACGTCCCTCTTTTCTGAGGCTGTGCCCTCTGGTCCTAGACTCCCCCACTGCAGGAAACATCCTCTCCACATCCACTCTATTGAGGACTTTCAATATTCAATAGGCTTCAATGCGAAACCCACCCCCCACTCTTCTTCTAAATTCCAGCGTGTACAGGCCCAGAATCATCAAATGCGTCTCATACATTAACCCTTTCTTCAGGATCATTCTTGTAAACCTCCTCTGGACCCTCTCCAACGTCAGCATATCTTTTCTTAGATAAATGGCCCCAAACTGCTCACAATACTCCATAAACAGTGTATGTGACAGTAATATTTCAATCGGTTTTGCAGCTGCACTTGTTTGTAATAGGAGGATTATATTCCATTGAGTCTATTAAATTCTCCTCAACAAGTCTAAGTGGTCCAGTTGGATGTTATTTAAAGCTTGGTCCGGAAGGATAGGATTGCCAGAGTAACTGGACCCTGCTTATACAACTGCACTCCAAGGCCATGCGAAGTGTAGAGCCTGCCAGTGAATTACACGTCTATAGATGCAGTAATCTCTCTCTGTGTCAGTTGGATCCAAACTTAATGGCACGTCCGTTCTGTGGGCTCAAATGCTTTGCCAGCTGCAATTTCCAGAAAGGACAGGTGAATGTCATGGAGGGACTGTCGGATCCAACTATTTAATTTAAAGTTCAAAGTTCAAAGCAAATATATTATCAAAATACATATATGTCACCATATACAACCTTGAGATTCATTTTCTTGCAGGCATGCTCAATAAATCCCGAAATAGGAAAATAACCATAACAGAATCAATGAAAGACCGCACCGACTTGGGCATTCGACCAGTGTGCAAGAGACAACAAACTGTGCAAATACAAAAAGAAAGAAATAATAATATAATTAAATAAATGAGCAATAAATATTCAGAACATAAGAGTCCAATTTTTTTAGCCGGCGAGTAGCAAATCTGTGGAATGCTCTGCCACATACCGCGGTGGAGGCCAAGTCTGTGGGTTTATTTAAGGCAGAAGTTGATCATTTCCTGATCGACCGGGGCATCAAAGGCTATGGCGAGAAGGCAGGTGTATGGGGTTGAGTGGGATCCGGAATCAGCCATGATGGAATGATGGAGCAGACATGATGGGCTGAATGGCCTAATTCTGCTCCTATATCTTATGGTTTTATCCAGAAGATGCCCACCATGTAGCTGTGCTCTGGGATTGGATCACTGGCCTGTTTCTGTGTTCTGGGATTGGATCACTGGCCTGTTTCTGTGCTGTGGGATTGGAGCACTGGCCTGTTTCTGTGCTGTGAGATTGGAGCACTGGCCTGTTTCTGTGCTGTGGGATTGGATCACTGGCCTGTTTGTGTGTTCTCCAATCCCTTTACTCTTAATATACCTGTAAAAGCTCTTTGGATTATCCTTCACTTTGACTGCCAAGGCAACCTCATGTCTTCTTTTAGCCCTCCTGATTTCCTTCTTAAGTATTTTCTTGCACTTTTTATACTCCTCAAGCACCTTAGTTACTCCGTTTCCTATATATGTCTTCTTTTTCAGAGTTGCAATATCCCTTGAGAACCAAGGTTCCTTATTCCTATTCACTTTGCTTTTAATCCTGACAAGCTCTGCACTCTCAAAATTTCTCCTTTGAAGGCTTCCCACTTACCGATCACATCTTTGCCAGAGAACAACCTGTCCCAATCCACACTTCTTAGATCCTTTCTCATTTCTTCAAATTTGGCCTTCTTCCAGTTTAGAACCTCAACCCTAGGACCAGATCTATCTTTATCCATGATCAAGTTGAAACTAAAGGTGTTATGATCACTGGAACCAAAGTGCTCCCCTACACACACTTCCGTCACTTGTCCTAACTCGTTTCCTAATAGGAGATCTAATATTGCATCTCCTCTAGTTGGTTCCTCTATATATTGATTTAGAAAACTTTCCTGAACATATTTTACAAACTCTAACCCGTCTAGACCCCTAACAGTATGGGAGTCCTAATCAATATGTGGAAAATTAAAATCCCCTACCACCACAACTTTATGGTTCCTGCAGTTGCCTGCTATCTCTCTGTGTGCTGTAGGTTTGGATCACTGGCCTGTTTCTGTGTTGTGTGTATCTATGACACTTCTGTACACCTTTTGATATCCTGGTGAAGGGTTTTTGCCCAAAACGTCAACCATTTATTTCTCTTCATAGATGCTGACTGACCTACCTTTTGTGTGTGCACGTCCTTAAATGTTCGAGCAAACCTTCAGCCCCGTTTCACCAAGGGTCAAACAACAGTGTACAATCTGTGCTCTTGTCTATTCAGTGGATACTTTATTGGGCACACCTGTCGTTCTTGCAATGATCTAATCAGCCAATCGTGTGGCAGCAATTCAACGCATAAAAGCATGCAGACATGGTCAAGAGGCTCAGGTGTTGTTCAGGCCGAGCATCCAACCGGGGAAGAAGTGTGATCTAAGTGACATTGACCATGGAATGATTGTTGGTGCCATATGGGGTGATCTGACTATCTCAGAAACAGCTGATCTTATGGGATTTTCACACACAATAGTCTGGGAGTTTACAGAGAATGGTGTGAAAAGCGAAAAACATCCACAGAGTGCCAGTTCTGTGGGTGAAAAATGGCTTGTTAATGAAAGAAATGAGAGGAGAATGGCCAGACTGATTGAAGCTGACAGTAACTTAAATAATCATGCGTTAGTGCTGACTGGCAGGAGGGAAAGAGTGGGAATAAAGGAAGCCTTTTCTGGCTGGCTGCCAGTGACTGGTGGTGCTCCACCTAGGGCTGTGTTGGAACCAACTCTTTTTATGTTTTACCTCAATGATTTGGATGATGTAATTAATGGCTTTGTTACAAAGTTTGCAGATGATACGGAAATAGGTGGAGAGGCAGCACGCACAAAATGCTGGAGGAACCCAGCAGGCCAGGCAGCATATAGGAAGAGCGGACAGCCGATGTTTCAGGTCAAAGCCCTTCAGCAGAACTGGAGAAAGAAAGCTGAGGAGTAAATTTAAAAAGTGAGGGGAGTGGAGAGAGAAACACAAGGTGACAGGTGAAACCTGAAGGGAGAGGGATGAAGTAAAGAGCTGGGAAGTAAATTAGTGAAAGAGGCAGAAGGCCATGGAAGAAAGAAAAGGGAGGTGATGGGTGGGCAAGGAGATCAGGTGAGAGAGGGAAATGGGGATGGGAAATGCTGAAGCAGAGAGGAGGTGGGGGTCATTAGTGGAAGTTTGAGAAATTGACGTTCATGCCATCAGGTTGGAAGCTACCCAAATGGAATATAAGGTGTCGTTCCTCCAACTGAAGTGGGGCCTCATCACGACGGTGGAGAAAGCCATGGATTAACGTATTGGAATGGGAATGGAAAATGGATTTAAAATGAGTGGGAGAACCTGCTTTTTCTGGTAGACAGAGCATAGGTGGTCGGTGAAGGGGTCTCCCAATCTATGTCGGGTCTGTCACGTACCCTGTGACGGGAATGAAGAACCAGCAGAAATAGAAACCACTTTGGAGTCTCATAGTGCTATAATCTACTAATATTTATTAGTAACTATGCAATACAGTAATATAAATGTAGATAAATCAAACAGGTTAGCAATGATTATATATAAAAGTAAGTGTGGAATATGTATTACATATGTATGGAATACATATGTATGAAAAAACTAAGCTTCTTTAAGTAGGGGTAAAAAGATATGGTCTTACGATGTTGAGTAAAGTTCAGTTCAGTTCAGTTCAGTTCGTGGTATTTAGTTGAGTAGTGATGGAGAGAGAGAGAGAGAGAGTGAGTTGAGTCTTCAGGTGAGCTGACGCCGTCGATCTTCTCGTCGTCCTCCGAAATCCTTTACAAGTCACCGACTGTGACTTTAACCGGGGGACCGGTTTTCCTGTGGTGGAGCTATCACCCCGGCAAGGGTGGACACATAGGCAACACCCCACCAGTCAACCCCTTCTTCACCGGTGGAATGGCAATTTGGATTGATCCGCCTAATCGATCCTCCAAAACCCACTTTCTCTGCGGGCACAACAATGCTCATTCAGTGTCCAGATCATGTGTCTGAGGTCTGTATCATCTGACCTCTCATTTATTTCACCAGGCTGAGCATCACCTGTCAGTCAAAGAGTCCCTCCCTCCTTTGTCTGCAAAGGAGTGCACAAGCAGGCAACAAGTCCTTGAAGAAATATCAACAATCTGCCTTTGGTCACCATAGCAACTTCCGAGCTGCTCGGTGCTGTCTCCAACTCCAAACTCAGTAGAAATCCAAAGTTACTTCCGATGCCTTAAAGTGACAGTCCAATTGTTAATCTTCGTTCTCTCTCTTTTCAAAAGCAACATATCGGTGGTAAATAAGTCTGTCTCTCTCTCCTTTCCAAACAAGCCATCAATGATAAATCTCTCTGTCTCACTTCAAACAGTTAACAGGGGCACTCCTGGATCCCCTCACCGGTCTCACTGATGAAGCCACATCGGGAGCACCGGACACAGTATATGACCCCAGCAGGCTGACAGGTGAAGTGCCACCTCACCTGGAAGGACTGTTTAGGGCCTCACTACCATTCAGGGTCCGGTGCTCCTGGTGTGGCCTCCTGTGTATCAGTGAGACCCAACATAGACCACTTTGTCAAGCACTTACTCTCTGTCCATCAGAAAAAGTGAGATCTCCCAGTGGCCACCCATTTTAATTCCATTTCCCATTCCCATTCCGACATGTCCATCCATGGCCTCCTCCACTGTCGTGATGAGGCCACACTTAGGTTGGAGGAACAACACCTTATATTCCATCTGGGTAGCCTCCAACCTGATGGCATGAACATCGACTTCTCTAACTTCCAGTAATGCTGACCCCTACTCCCTCAGTCCTTCACCATTTCCCATCCCCCTTTCCCTCTCTCACTTTATCTCCTTGCCCGCCCATCACCTCCCTCTGGTGCTCCTCTTCCCTTTTCTTTCTTCCATGGCCTTCTGTCTCTTTCACCAATCAACTTCCTAGCTTTTTACTTCATCCCTCCCCTCCAGGTTTCACCTATCACCTGGTGTTTGTCTCTCCCCTCCCCCACCCCACCTTTTAAATCTACTCCTCAACTTTTTGTTCTCCAGTCCTGCCGAAGGGTTTCGGCCTGAAATGTCAGCTGTACTCTTTTCCTAGATGCTGCCTGGCTTGCTGAGCTCCTCCAGCATTGTGTGTGTTGCTCGGATTTCCAGCATCTGCAGATTTTCATTTGCGATAGGAGGAGGGTCAGGTAGTTTTGAGGAAGTAGAGCAGCTACAGATATATGGAGGAATTTAAGGTGGGGGGGATTATATGGTTAGAGGGACGGCACAACATTGTGGGCCAAAGGGCCTGTACTGTGCTGTACTATTCTATGTTCTATGTTCTAGATACAGAAGGACTCAGACAGATTTGGAGAATAAGCAAGGAAATGGTAGATGGAATACAGTGTCGGGAAGTGTATGGTCATATGGTCATGCACCTTGGTAGAAGAAATTAAAGGGTTGACTATTTTCTAAATGGAGGGAAAATACAAAAAAACTGAGATGCAAAGGAACTTGGGAGTCCTTGTACCAGGATTCTCTACAAGTTAATTTGCTGGTTGAGTCTGTGGCGAGGAGGGAAATGCAATGTTAGCATTCATTTCAAGAGGACTAGGGTATAAAAGCAAGGATGTAATGTTGAAACTTTATAAAGCACTGGTGAGGCCTCACATGGAGTATTGTGAACAGGTTTGGGCCCCTTAGAAAGGTTGTGCTTACACTGGAGAGGGCTTAAATGAGGTTCACAAAAATGATTCCAGGATTGAACAGCTTATCATATGAAAAGCAATTGATGGCTTTGGGCCTGTGTTCACTGGAATTCAGAAGAATGCGGGGTGACTTCATTGAAACCTATCAAATGGTGAAAGGCCTTGTTAGAGTGGTTGTGGAGAGGTTGTTTCCTCTGATGGAAGAGTCTAAGACTAGAGGACGGAGCCTCAGAATAGAGGGCTGTCCCTTTAGAATGGAAATGAGGAGTGATTTCTTCAGCCAGAGTGGTGAATCTGTAAATCTGTGGAATTTGTTGCCACAGGCAGCTGTGGAGGTGTTGTCTTTATGTATATTTAAGGCAGAGGTTGCTAGATTCCTGACTGGTCAGGGAAGGCATAAAGGGATACGGGGAGAAGGCAGGAGATTGGGGCTGAGAGGAAAATTGGATCAGCCATGATGAGTAACACACATCAAAGTTGCTGGTGAACGCAGCAGGCCAGGCAGCATCTGTAGGAAGAGGTGCAGTCGACGTTTCGGGCCGAGACCCTTCGTCAGGACTAACTGAAGGAAGAGTGAGTAAGGGATTTGAAAGTTGGAGGGGGAGGGGGAGATCCAAAATGATAGGAGAAGACAGGAAGGGGAGGGATGGAGCCAAGAGCTGGACAGGTGATTGGCAAAAGGGATATGAGAGGATCATGGGACAGGAGGTCCGGGAAGAAAGACAAGGGGGGCAGGGACCCAGAGGATGGGCAAGGGGTATATTCAGAGGGACAGAGGGAGAAAAAGGAGAGTGAGAGAAAGAATGTGTGCATAAAAATAAGTAACAGATGGGGTACGAGGGGAAGGTGGGGCATTAGCGGAAGTTAGAGAAGTCGATGTTCATGCCATCAGGTTGGAGGCTACCCAGACGGAATATAAGGTGTTGTTCCTCCAACCTGAGTGTGGCTTCATCTTTACAGTAGAGGAGGCCGTGGATAGACATGTCAGAATGGGAATGGGATGTGGAATTAAAATGTGTGGCCACTGGGAGATCCCTGGGAGATTGATGAAGCCACACTATATTTTGTTAACCTATACATTTACAGAATTTCTGAAGAAGCAGAAATAGTGATGTGTCACCATTTATTCTGTTAAACCATAGAATCTTCAAAGCAAACAGCTGAGCCATCTGACTGAGCAGCAGTGTACAGGCTCAGATATCAGTGTGTCTGCGGCCTCAGCACAGGTCATCTGCTTCACGCTGTCCTTTGTCACTGAGGGGTCACACACAGAATTGGCTTGCAGTGCCACAACAAACGCTCACTCATTGTCAGCAAGGCCAGAGAGCTGATTACTGACTCCAGGGTGAGGAAATTGGAGGTCCATGAGCCAGTCCTCCTCAGGGGTTCAGACGTGGAGAGAGTCAGCAACCTTAAATTCCTCGGCATTATCATTTCAGGAGGTATGTCCTGGATCCAGCACGTAAGTGCAATTATGAAGAAAGCACGGCAGCGTATCTATGAGAAGTTTGTGCCGATCAGGCATGCAATCCAAAACTTCTATAGATGTGTGGTAGAGAGTACACCGACTGGTTGCATTACAGCCTGGTATGGAAACACCAATGCCCTTGAATGAAAAAACCTACAAAAAATTGCGGATACAGCCCAGTTCATTACGATTAAAGCCCTCCCCACCATTGAGCACATCTACACAACGCATTGTTGCAGGAAAGCAGCATCCATCCTCCGGGACCCCCACCACCCAGAACATGCTCTCTTCTCACTGCTGCCAACAGGAAGAAGGCACAGGAGCCTCAGGACTCACACCACCAGGTTCAGAAACAGTTATTACTTCACTCAACTTCACTGAACTGTTCCCACAACCTATGGACTCACTTTTACTATTTTATTAACTTATTTAGGTAATATTTTGTTCAATATGCTGTGATATGCTTTGTGCGCGCAGGATCTGCAGGAACATTGATTGGTTTGGTCGTTTATATGTGCCCCCAGATGCCACTAAACTTGAACTTGATCTTGATGCCAATTCAAACTATATATCCTCCCCTTGTGTATCACCCTTATCTCTACATTCTCTTCAGCTCCATCTGTCTGTCTAAAACACTCTTAAATTGCACTAAAGTGTCAGTTTTCACTGCTACCCCAATAACCCATTCTCGGCACCTACCACTCTCTGTGTAAAAACCTTGCCTCTCACATCACCTTTAAACATTCCCTAACTTTAAAAGCAGACCCACTGCTGTTTGCCATTTCTAAGATTCTGACTATCTATGTGTCTCAGAATTTTTTTAATATATCCTTTTTATCTTTTTTATTACAAACAAAAAAAAAGCACATCCACTAAAACCACAACCTTAACAAAATCAAATTAAATATTGAGCAGCAAAAGGGAGAAAAATATAAAGGCAAAAGTAAACATACACAGCAGAGGTTCACCTCACCAGAAAACCTCAGTCCTCACCCCGTAAGAAAGTCCAATACAGGGCCCCATATCCTTTCAAAGATGTCCCCTCTGTCCTCATTACATAGTCTCAGTCTCTCCAAATGTAAAGTATTTGCCAGTTCTCTCAGCCACAGATCGTACACAGGCACAGAGTCCATTTTCCACATTTGCAGGATTAACTTCTCAGCAATCACCATTCTAAACAATACAGCCATTTTTTCATACATATTGGCTGAAGATAGGGAGCTTGTTGCTCCAAGGATGGCTATGAGCAGGTCTGGATCCCACCGCTTCCTTTAACCAATTTCCCCCTGGGATCAATAAAGTATGACTATGACTATGACTACGAAAGCCTCAGAGAAACAGTGAAAAATACTTTTCCGGTATGCATAAAGCTTACAACATGACCAGAATGAATGTGACAAGTCACTGTTCACAGATTTACATCTATTACAAACTGGTGAAACATCAGGGTCGAAACTGTGCAACTTTTCTTTGGAATAATGGAGTCTATGTATTGTTTTAAACTGTATAAGTCTGTGTCTGTGTGGGCACTTGATTAAGGCATTGGACTAGTGACCTGAAGGTCATGAGTTCGAGCCCCAGCCGAGGGAACGTGTTGTGTCCTTGAGCAAGGCACTTAATCACACATTGCTCTGCGACGACACTGGTGCCAAGCTGTGTGAGTCCTAATGCCCTTCCCTTGGACAACATTGGTGTCGTGGAGAGGGGAGACTTGCAGCATGGGCAACTGCTGGTCTTCCATACAACCTCGCCCAGGCCCGCGTCCTGGAGAGTGAAGACTTTCCAGGCGCAGATCCATGGTCTCGCAAGACTAACGGATGCCTTTACTTACTTAAGTCTGTGTCTGGCGTTGACCGAACAATCATGTATACTCTTTAAACACTCATCTCAGACCTCCTCTGTCAGTTCTATATCCAATTCATCCACCCATACCTGTTTAAGACCTGCAGTATTCACCCGAGCTCCATTATGTAGGATCTGATAAAAACAGGATACCACACTACGAATAACAGGATCACATTTATTTATTGCCTCCAGGGACTCACGTTTGTCTAAAACTTCGAAGTTAGGTACATAATCTCGAATTTGTAAATATCTAAAAAAACTAGATGCAGAGATATTGTAAACTGCTTGTAACTGTGCAAATGAGACAAAGTTTCCATTAATAGAAAGGTCACCTACACGACAGATGCCTCTCTGTTTCCAGGTAGGAAAAACAGTATCATTCAGGCCAGGCAAAAAGGAATGAATTTCACAAATCGGAATGTCAATGTAAGTTTTTGGGGCCTTAATGTGTAGTTGAATCTGCTTCCAAAGTCTTATAGTGCTGCCAATCACGAAGCTGTTACTAAAATGTGACTTATTAACTGAAATATTTTATATGCAAAACATGCAGAAGAGGCTGTAGTCATTTCATTAGAAGCGCAACGTGCGTTTGACCAAGTGGAATGGCCATTATATGATGTTTGCATTTAAGAAATTTGGATTTGGACCATCTTTTATTAAATGGATTGAGATAATTTATTCACACCCATCTGCTTCTATTATCACTAATCAGAGTATTTCCTCCCATTTTGCAATTCATCATGGGACTGGTCAAGGCTGCCCTCTTCTCCGTTTTTGTTTGCAGTTATCATTGAGCCACTGGCTGTTAGCATCAGACAGGACCCTTTGATATCTCCCATTGATATGCATGGACATAAACATCACCTTCCATTATACGCTGACGATGTCCTTTTATATATCTCCAGCACACAAACATCAATACCCTCCCTTCTGACTCTAATTAATAATTCTGGTAGTTTCTCACGTTTCTCTATTAACTGTGATAAGAGTGAACTAATGCCAGTCACTGCAGTGATTAATACAGCATATTTACAGTCCATTCCCTTTAAAATAACTTATGATAATTTTTCCCATCTTGGTGTGACTATTACAAAAAACCCAGATGACCTTTTGCAAGTGAATTGACGAAACAAAGTTGAGCAGGTTAAACGCAATATTGACTTTTGGAAAACCCTTCCAATTTCTTTGGTGGGGAGGGTTAACACAATCAAGATAATTATACTGGCACGATTTCTTCATCTTTTCCAGTCAATTCCATGTTTTATTCCTCTGTCATATTTTAAGCAATTGGATTCAATTATTATACCCTTCATTTGGAATTATAAAGCCATTAGAATTACTAAAACACACTTGTCAAAGCCCAAGGAAGCAAGTGGTTTTGCCCTACTGGACGTTAAAATGTATTTCTGGGCTGCCCACCTATCCAGTCTTGCATGGTGGAAAAAAGGCCCACCCTCTACCTCAGATTCGTGCCCAGCATGGTTACTCATAGAGCGAGTGCTTTGTAAGAAGACTTCCTTACCAGCTCTGCTTAATAGCCCCACTGCAGTTAATAAGTCACATTTTAGTAACAGCCTCATGGTTGGCGTCTCATAATCTTATAATCCTCTATCAGATCTCCCCTCAGCCTCAGCCTCAGCCACTCCAGAGAAGACAACCCAAATCTGTCCAACTTCTTGTTATAGCACTTGCTCTCTAAACTAGGCAGCATTCTGGTAAACCTCTTCTTCACCCTCCCCAAAGCTTCAACATCCTTCCTGTAATGGAGTGGAATACTCCAAGTGTGGTCTGACTAAGGTTTCATCCCCCCCCCCCAAACTTTGCTCCAAAAACCTTAAATTTATGCCCCCTCATAATAGCCATTTTCACTCTGGAAAATCTCTGGCTATCCACTCGATCTATTCTCTCATCATCTTGTACATCTCTATCAAGTCATCTCTCATCCTCCTTCAATCCGAAGAGAAAAGCCCCATCTTGCTCAACCTGTCATTCCACACTCTCACGACCCTCTGAGTAAAGAAGTTTCCTCTCAGGCTCCTCTTAAACTTTTCACCTTTCAGCCTTAACCCATGACCTCAGGTTGTAGTCCCGCCCAATCTCAGTGGAAAAAGCCTGTTTGCATTTACCCTATCTATACCCCTCACAATTTTGTATACCTCTGTCAAATCTCCTCAACTTCTACATTCTAAGGAATAAAATCCTAACCTATTCAATCTTTCCTTATAACTCAGGTCCTCCAGACCCGGCAACATGTTTGAAAATTCTCTCTATATCTACATCTTTCCTGTAGGTAGATGACCAAAACTGCACACAATATTCCAAATTAGGCCTCAGCAACGTCTTATACAACTTCAACATAACAGCCCATCTCCTGTACTCAAAACTTTGATTTAGAAGACCAGAAGACCATAATACCATAAGACATAGGAGCACAAATAGGCCACTTGGCCCGTTAAGTCTGCTCCACCATTTCATTATGGCTGATCCAATTTTCCTCTCAGCCCCAATCTACTGTCTTCTCACTGTATTCCTTCAAGCCCTGACCAATCGAAAATCTATCAACCTCTGCTTCAAGAATTCACCTCCACAGCTGCAGGTGGCAACAAATTCCACAGATACACCACTTTGGCTAAAAACAATTACTCCTCGTCTCCATTCTAAAGGGACCCCCCCTTTAATCTGAGGCTGTGCCCTCTGGTCTTAGACTCTCCCGTCAGAGGAAACATCCTCTCCACATCCACTCCATTGAGGCCTTTCTCCATTAGATAGGATTCAATGAGATCACGCTTCAACCTTCTGAATTCTAGTGAATACAGGAGCAGAGCTATCAAACGCTCTTCATATGACAAGCCATTCAATCCTGGAATCATTTTTTTGTGAACCTCCTTTGAATCCTCTCCAGTTTCAGCACATTTTTTCTTGGATAAGGAGCCCATGCCTGTTCACAATACTCCAAGTCAGGCCTCATCAGTGCTTTATAAAGTTTCAACATTACATCCTTGCTTTTATATTCTAGTCCTCTTGAAATGAATGCCAACTTTACATTTGCCTTCCTCGCCACAGACTCAACCTGCAAATTAAACTTTATGGATTCTGCACAAGGACTCCCAAATCCCTTTGCACCTCAGTTTTTTGTATTTTCTCTCTGTTTACAAAATAGTCAATCCTTTCATTTCTTCTACCAAAGTGCATGACCATACATATCATGACACAGTATTCCATCTGCCATTTCTTTGCCCATTCTCCTAATGTCTGTCCTTCTGTAGCTTCTCTACTTCTTCAAAACTACCTATCTTCATATTGTCTGCAAACTTTACAACAAAGCCATCAACTCCATCATCCAAATCATTGACATGTAACGTAAAAAGAATCAGTCCCAACACAGACCCTGTGGAACACCACTAGACATTGGTAGCCAGTCAGAAAAAGCTCCCTTTATTCCCACTCTGCCTCCTGCCAATCAGCCACTGCTTTATCCATGCTTGAGTCTTTCCTGTAATACCATGGGTTCATAGCTTGTTAAGCAGCCTCAGGTGTGGCACCTTGTCAAAGGCCTTCGGAAAATCCAATACGCAACATCAACCAATTCTTTGTCTATACTGCTTGTTAATTCTTCAAAGAATTCCAACGAATTTGTCAGGCACGATTTTCCCTTAAGGAAACCATGCAGACAATGACCCATTTTACCAACTACCCTGAGAACTCGTCCTTAATAATTGACTCCAACATTTTCCCAACCATGAGGTCAGACCAACTGGCCTATAGTTTCCTTTCTTCTGCCTCTCTCCCTTCTTGAAGAGAAGAGTGACATTGTAGCAATGTGCTACACACAGAGCTAGAAATAACGACACGCAGTCTGTAAGTTGCACTCGAGACTAGTTTATTCAAACTTGGCGGCACCGGCTTTTACGCAGTTCCGTTCCCACCCTCTCCGGGCAGAAATGACATCAGAGGTGCATTACAAAAGTCTCTCCCCGCGCGTGGGCTTTCTCCCCTTGCTGGTGAAGAAGAAGGCCCAGTGCCATTTTGGGGCTGGCCTCTCTGTCAACGCGCTTCCCATTTTGTGAGCCGGTTCGCCTGCGTAGAAAGTGGGTCGCCACAACATTTCCATTTTTTCCATTCTTCCAGAACCATCCCAGAATCTAGTGATTCTTGAAAAATCATTTCTAATGCCTCCACAAACTCTTCAGTCGCCTCTTTCAGAAGTCTGAAGTGTACACCATCTGGTCTCATCTGGTCTAGGTGACTTATCTACCTTCAGACCTTTCAGTTTCCCAAATAATCTTCTCTCTAGTAATGGTAACTTCACACACTTCACGCCCCTGACACCTGAAACTTCTACTATACTGCTTCCACTGTGCAAAGTACTTATTCAGTTCATCTGCTATTTCATTGTCCCCCATTACTAGCTCTCCAGCATCATTTTCCAGTGATCCGATATCCACCTTGCTTCTCTTTTACACTTCATGCATCTGAAGAAACTTTTGGAATTCTCTTTAATATTATTGGCTAGTTTACTTATGAAAGCCAATGTGCCAAAAGCTTTCTTTACGACCCTATCTGTGGCACCACTTTCAATGAATTACGGACCTATATTCCCAGACCCCTTTGTTCTTCCACACTCCTCAGTGTCCTACTGTTCACTGTGTAAGACCTACCCTGGCTGGTCCCACTGAAGTGTAAAACCTCACACTTAAACATACAACATAGAACATAGAATAGTACAGCACAGTACAGGCCCTTCAGCTCACAATGTTGTATGTTCTATGAATAAAGCAGGTGTGTGCCCTCCTGATTTATTTCTTAAGTGTTCCTTGCATTTCTTGTACTCCATAAGCATCTCATTGGTTCCTACCTGCCTATACCTGCTATGTACCTCCTTTTTCTCTTATCCAGGGTATCAAAATCTCTTGAAAACCAAGGTTCTTAACATTTGTTATCTTTGCCTTTTATTCTGACAGGTACATGCATACCTTGTAATCTCAGAATTTCACTTTTGAAGGTCTGCCACATACCAAGTACAACTGTGCCAGAAAACAGCCTGTCCCAATCCACACTTGCCAGATCCTTTCTGATATGATCAAAATTGGCCTTTCTCCAACTCAGAATCTCAACTCACAGACCAGACCTATCTTTTTACATACTCACTTTGAAAGTAGTGGCATTGTGATCAATAGATGCAAAGTGTTTTCCTACACAAACATCTGTCACCTGCCTTGTCACATTCCCTAATAGCAGATCCAGTATCGCATGCTCCTTCATTGGGACCTCTGTGTACTGATGAAGGAAATTTTCCTGAACACATTTGATAAAACTCAATCCCATCTAATCCTTTTACAGTACGGGAGTCCCAGTCAATATGCATAAAGTTAAAATCACCTCTATAACAACCTTATGTTTCTTGCAAGAGTCTGCTATCTCTCTACAAGTTTGTTCCTCTAAATCCCTTGGACTGTTGGGTGGTCTGTAATATAGCCCCATTAACATGGTCATACCTTTCTTATTACTCAGTTCCACCCATGACATCTCCCCAGACGAGGTCTCCAGTCTGTCATGACTGAGCACTGCCATGACGTTTTCCCTGACTAGCAACGCCACCCTTCCTCCTGCTCTATCACACCTATAACAATGGAACCCCAGAATACAGAGCTGCCAGTTCTGCCGCTCCTCACTAATAGCTACAACATTACAATTCCAGATGTTGATCTATGCCCCAAGCTCATCTGCCTTTCGTACAATACTTCTTGCATTGAAATAGAAGCAGCTCAGGACTCCAGTGGCACCATGCTCAACTTTTTGATTCCTGCCTTTGTCTGAGGTCTTACCAACATCTGCCTCCACAACCTCTCCACTAACTGTTCTGGCACTCTGGTTCCCATCCCCCTGCAACTCTAGTTTAAACATCACCGTGCAGCATTAGCAAACTTTCCCATTAGGATATTAGTTCCCTTCCAGTTCAGGTACAAACCATCCCTTCTGTACAGGTTCCACCTTCCCTGGAAGACAGCCCAATTATCCTACAATCTTATGCCCTCCCTCCTACACCAACTCCTTATCCTTGTGTTACAACATTTGATCTTCCCAGTTCTGGCCTCACCAGCATGCGGCATTGGTAGCAGTCCTGAGATCACAACCCTGGTGGTCCTGCCCTTTAATGTTGCACCTAATGCCCTGTACTCTTTATGCAGAACCTCATCACACATCCTGCCCATGCCATTGGTACCTACATGGACCATGACCTCTGGCTGTTCACTCTCCCACTGAAGAACGATGAGGACTCAATCCGAGATATCTCAGACCCTGGCATCCGGGAGCAATGTACCATCTGGAAATCTCGTTTTCATCACAGAACCTCCTGTCTGTTCCCCTAACTTACGAATCCCCTATCACCACAGCTCACCTCTTCTCCTCCCTTCCCTTCAGAGTCACAGAGCCAGACTCAGTGCCAGAAACCCGACCCTGTGACTTTTGTCTGCTCAGTCATCCCTCCCAATAGTATCCAAACTGCTATACATGTTGTAGAGAGGGATGGCCACAGGGGTACTCTGCACTGGCTCCTTAACCCCTTTCCCCTTCCTGTCACCGAGTTTCCTGTGTCCTGCACCTTGGGTATAACTACCTCTCTGTGTCCTATCTATTACTCCCTTTAGCCTCCTGAATGATCCAGAGTTCATCCAGTTGCAGCTCCAACTCCTTAACATTGAATGTTAGAAGCTGCAGCTGGTTGCACTTCTTGCAGGTGTAGTGGTCAGGGACACTGGAGGTCTCCCTGCCTTCCCACATCCCGCAAGAGGAGCATTCCACTATCCTGTCTGGCATTTCCTACTGTGCTAGATGAGCAGATATAAAGAAGGGGGAAGAAAAGACCATCTTGTGTTTTCCCTCTCTGACTGAAGCCTCTCTATGTTGAAGCCTGGAAGAACTAAAGCCTCAAAGTTTCCACTCTGATTCTGCCCACTCTGATGATGGCCACTCTGACTCTGCCCACTCTGACGATGGCCGCTCTGATTCTGCCCACCGTGACGATAGCCGCTCTGACTCTGCCCACTCAGACGATGCCCACTCTGACTCTGCCCACTCTGACGATGGCCGCTCTGACGATCGCCGCTCTGATTCTGACCACTCTGACGATGGCCACTTCACTTGCCCCGCCTTACTTTAATTTGTTCTTGCTAATCAAACCTGAACGCTGATTAGCCACTGATCGAAGCTCTAAAAAAACAGCCACAAGTCACTGCCTTTAATATTCAATCAGTGAACCTGAGTGAATTATGTCCTCTCAAGCTTCTGATCTCTCCAAATGGCCGTTGCTCAAACCTCCAAAAAAAATGTTGTGAAATTTGTCCTTTTGTGGCAGCAGTACATTACAACACATAATAATAAAATCAGAAATTACAACAAGTATATAGAAAAAACAAATTAGATAAATAGAGCAAAAAGAGAGAGAGAATATAGTGAGGTAGTGTTCATGAGTTCATTCTCCATTCAAAAATCTGATGGTGGAGCAGCAGAAGCTGTTCCTGAAACATTGAGTGTGTGTCTAAAGCTCTTGTACCTCCTCCGTGATGGTAGCAATGAGAAGGGGGTACGTTCTGGGTGATGGGGGTCCTTATTGGTGAATAACAACTTTTTCAGGCATCATCTTTTGAAGGTGTCCTATGTACTGAGGAGTCTAGTGCCCATGATGGAGCTGGCTGAGTTTACAACTCTCTGCAGCTTCCCTGACCCTGTGCAGTAACTTCTCCCAAACCAGACGGCGATGCAAGCAGTTAGAATGCTCTCCGCAGTACACCTCTAGAAGTTTGCAAGTGTCTTTGGTGACATACCAATTGTCTTCAAACTTCGTATGAAATATAGCCGTTGTTGTGCCTTCTTTGTAATTGCATCAATATATATTGGGCCCAAGATGATCCTCAGATGTTGACACCCAGGAACTTGAAACTGCTCACTCTTTCCACTTCTGATCCCTCAATGAGGACTGTGCCAACTTCCCCTTCCTGAAGTCCACAATCAATTCCTTTGTCTTACTGATGTTCAGTGAAAGCTTGTTGCTGCGACATCACTGAACCAGCTGATCAATATCGCTCCTGTATGCCCTCTTGTTGCCATCTAGTTTATAGCTGGCATTTCAGCTGTGTCTAGCCACAAATCTGTGGGTGTAGAGAGAGTAGAACAGTGGACTAAGCACGTGGACAGTACGTGTGACAGTGTGCACGTGGGCAGTACGTGTGACAGTGTACATGTGGACAGTATGTGTGAGTGTGTGCACGTGGACAGTATGTGTGACGATGTGCATGTGGACAGTACGTGTGACAGTGTGCACGTCGACAGTACGTGTAACAGTGTGCACGTTGACAGTACGTGTGACAGTGTGGATGTGGACAGTACATGTGACAGTGTTCACGTTGACAGTACGTGTGACAGTGTGGATGTCGACAGTACGTGTGACAGTGTTCACTTCACGTTGACAGTACGTGTGACAGTGTGCACGTGGACAGTACATGCGACAGTGTGCACGTGGACAGAACATGTGACAGTGTGGATGTTGACAGTGCGTGTGACAGAGTTCACTTCACATTGACAGTACGTGTGACAGTGTGCACGTGGACAGTACATGCGACAGTGTGCACGTGGACAGAACATGTGACAGTGTGCACGTGGACAGTACATGTGTCAGTGTTCACGTGGACAGTACGTGTGGCCAGTACATGTGATAGTGTGCACGTCGACACTATGTGTGACAGTGTGCACGTGGACAGTACGTGTGACAGTGTGCACGTCGACAGTACGTGTGACAGTGTGCACATCGACAGGTGAGACAGTGTGCATGTGGACAGTACATGTGACAGTGTGCGTGTGGATAGTACATGGACAGTACGCGTGCAGTGTGCATGTGGACAGTATGTGTGACGGTGTGCACGTCGACAGCACGTGTGACAGTGTGCACGTGGACAGTACGTGTGACGGTGCACGTGGACAGTACGTGTGACGGTGTGCACGTGGACAGCACGTGTGACGGTGTGCACGTGGACAGCACGTGTGACAGTGTGCACGTCGACAGTACGTGTCACAGTGTGCGTGTGGAGAGTACATGTGAGCGTGCACGTCGACAGTACGTGTGAGTGTGCATGTGGACAGTACGTGTGACAGTGTGCACCTGGACAGTACGTGTGACTGTGTGCACGTGGACAGTACGTGTGACGGCGTTCACGTGGACAGTACGTGTGATGGTGTGGATGTGGACAGTATATGTGACTGTGTGGATGTCGACAGTACGTGTGACAGTGTGCACCTGGACAGTACGTGTGACAGTGTGCATGTCGACAGTACGTGTAACGGTGTGCACGTCAACAGTACGTGTGACAGCATTCACGTGGACAGTACATGTGACAGTGTTCACGTGGACACCCATGTGTGACAGTGTAGATGTGGACAGTACATGTGAGAGTGTGGATGTAGTCAGTACGTGTGACAGTGTGCAGGTGGACAGTACGTGTGACAGTGTGCACGTGGACAGTACGTATGACAGTGTGCACATGGACAGTACATGTGACACATTTTACATATTGGCTTAGCGTGTCCGAAAGACAGAGAACCAATGTCTGAGAGTCTGCGATTGCATGTCCTGGCCCAATGTCAGCAAGTCTGAGAGCCTTAGGCAAGGACTGATGACCCTGAGGTGGCCTGTGTTCGCTGGGGTTGTGCGTGTTTGAAGGGCTAGTTGGACACAAGGAAGGAACGGGGCTTGTTTGCAGCTGTTTTTGTTGTTTGTGTTGTTCTGTTGAACGTTGTGGGCATGCTACATTAGCACCGGTCTGTGTGGCAATACTTGCAGGCTGTCCCCAGCACATCGTTAAGTCATGTTACCACAAATGACATCCTCAACATAGAGGAATGTTCTTTTGGAAATGAGAAAGAATTTCTTTAACCAGAGGGTGGTGAATCTGTGGAGTTCATTGCCACAGATGGCTGTGGAGACCAAGTCATCAAGTATGTTTAAAGCGAAGGTTGAGAGGTTTTTGATTCCTCAGGGCATCAAAGGTCACAGGGAAAGGGTTGAGAAGGATAATATATCAGCCACATTGAAATGGTGGAGCAGACTCGATGGGCCAGATGGCCTAATTCTGCTCCTATGTCTTATGGTCTTACAACTATGGTCAGAGCCTGGAAGAGTGATGCTTGGGATAGGGGACAATCCTATCCTATCCCTGCGGCATCTATGTTCCAGGAATCTGGGCTCTAATTATGAGCCGATGTCTCTTCTGGCTTCCTCACACATAAAGTAAAGTACCGCTAATTATAAACACACCAGATGCTGGACACCCAAAGCTACGCACACAAAATGCTGGAGGAACTCAGCGGGCCACGAAGCACCTACGGAGATGAATAAAGAATCCTCGTTTCAAACTGAGCCTTTTCATGATGAAGGGTCTCAGCCCTCATCACTCCACTGTTTATTCCTCTCCATAGATGCTGCCTGACCTACTAATTCACAGCATACAGACGCAGAATTAGGGCATTGAGTGTGCTCCACCATTCCATCATAGCGGATGTATTATTCCTCTCAACCCCAGGCTCCTGCCTTCTCCCTGTAACCTTTGATGCCCTGACTAATCAAGAACCTATCAACTTCCACTCTGAATATATCAAATGACTTGGCCTCCACAGCCATCTGTGGAAATGAATTCCACACATTCACCACACTCTTACTGAAGAAATTTCTCCTCATCTCTCTTCTAAGGGATGTCTTCCTATTCTGAGTCTGTGCCCTCTGGTCCTAACTCCCCCTATGGGAAACATCCTCTCCATTTCCACTCTATTTCAATATTTTAGGTTTCAATGAGACCCCCCCCCCCCCATTCTTCTAAATTCCATTGAGTACAGGCCCAGAGCCTTCAAACGCTCCTCATACATTAATCCTTTCATTCCCGGAATCATTCTGGTGAACTTCCTCTGAGTTCCTCCCTCAATTTGCGTGAGTTACTCTCAAGAGCTGTTAATTGCCTCTGCCTTACCTTTTAATGTAATTCTTTCCGGCGAGGATCTGCTGCAGGAGGGTAACCAGAGCGAAGGAACAAATAAATATGAAAAACAGGGTTCTATTTCCCAACAGATCTCTTCCCGAAGGATCCGAATACATTCCTGCGGCATTAACGCCAGCTTCTCCTGGGGCCCTGGACTGACTGCTGGTTTGCAAACTGATTTGCAATCTCCACTGGGGGGAGGTCGGTCTGCGACCCGCGGGGGCACGTTTACTACCACCTCCGGGCACGGGATCCGAGGCGCCCACAAACTCCTTCCCCCTCCGAGCCCGCCAGTCCGCCGCAGTCCTCTTCACGATTCAGCCCCCGACCTTCCCGCCTCTGCATAGGAATGCGCCGCTTTCCTGGAGATAGGCTGCGATGCTCGAAGGGATTTCGTGATGAGGAAAGGTAAACGGTCGCAAGATGAGGTATTTGAGGTGGCGTTAGATGTTAAATACGTTGGTCAGGGAGTTTACGGGAACCGTTTTCTCCTTAACCGTGCGCACCCAGAGGCGACAGAGGGGTCCGTCCCGAAGCCGGTCACGAAGAGTCTGTTTCACCGGAGATCCGCAGGCGGCGTTTTCAGTTGCCCGTCTCCGCTTTGCAATGACAACCGGGCGGATTTCATTCCTAAACTAGCCTTAATCCAGAATCACAAGCGCGCCAATAAACGCATAGGGGCGCATTTGCTTTTTCACTTGGCAACTCCGTTTCAAGGTTTGCCGTTGATCACACCAAGACGTGACATTTGCCGCACCTTTCTTCCTCCCTGGCTCCGACCCCTCCGTCCCCCTCTCTCCGCCGCTCTGCTTGCCGCGATTCCTGTCTCCCTATCCTTCTCCGGCTTTCTCCGCTCTCTCCCTCTCCCTCTCTCTCTCTCTCTCTCTCTCTCTGTCCGAATCACTCACAAGGTCAGTAACCTCGTCAAGGACAGACCGGCTGCTCACACCCCCCACCCGTCATCTCTCTCTACTCCACACTTCCACCGAAACGAGCGATTACAATTTATATACACATTTACCTTCTGCACGTATTGCACAAAACACGTGCCAAAACGTGAAGGTCTATAATTAGAAATAATAATTAGAAATAATAATAATACTAAATGCTAAATACTAAATATATCTGCCGCGCAAAATCATATATTTGAAACTTAGAACATAGAAAACCATAAGACATGGGAGCAGAATTAGGCCATTCGGCCCATCGAGTCTGCACTGCCATTCCATCATGGCTGATTTATTCTTCCTGTAACCTTTTGACACCCTGACTGATCATGAACCTATCAACCTCCTCCCGGCGACTCTGCTTTTGTATATGGTATTCCAATACGGTACCAGTCAAGGATGATCGCCATGTATCGGCCGTTAGTCCATTTGCCGGTGCCCTGCTCTTGCGCTTCTCGCTATTGGAACTTCGATGGAGCCAACGTTATCTGTAGCCGCACACCTTCGGGTGTGAAAGGCACTGGTGAATATGGAAGAGAGGTCAGGGTGGAGCCCAGGTTGTTTAAGCTGTGAAGTTTCAGCACTGTGACAGTGACAGTACATGGAATCAGTATGGATGGTCTGCATGGACTACCTGCCTCCAGAGGTTGACCATGACCGGTGAGAGTTACAAGGTAGCTAGAAAGGAGCCTAAGAGTGGTTCATTCATTCTGATCCATAGATCGAGGACGGCAGACATTTTCACAGGGTGGAGATGGCTAATACCAGGGGGCTTAATTTTAAAGTGATTGGAGGAAAGTATAGTGGGGTGTCAGGTAAGTTCTATACATGATATATACATATCAAATATGATGGCAGAATATAGTATTAATGGTAAGACTCTTGGCAGTGTGGAGGATCAGAGGGATCTTGGGGTCCAAGTCCATAGGACGCTCAAAGCTGTTACGCAGGTTGACTCTGTGGTTAAGAAGGCGTACGGTGTATTGGCCTTCGTCAATTGTGGGATTGAATTTAGGAGCCGAGAGGTAACGTTGCAGCTATATAGGGCCCTGGTCAGACTCCACTTGGAGTACTGTGCTCAGTTCTGGTCGTCTCACTACAGGAAGGATGTGGAAGCCATAGAAAGAGTGCAGAGGAGACTTACAAGGATGTTGCCCGGATTGGGTAGCATGCCTTATGAGAATAGGTTGAGTGAACTTGGCCTTTTCTCCTTGGAGCGACGGGGGATGAGAGGTGACCTGATAGAGATGTACAAGATGATGAGAGACATTGATCGTGTGGACAGTCAGAGGCTTTTTCCCAGGGCTGAAATGGTTGCCACAAGAGGACACAGGTTTTAGGTGCTGGGGAGTAGGTACAGAGGAGATGTCAGGGGTAAGTTTTTCACTCAGAGGGTGGTGAGTGCATGCAATGGGCTGCCGGCAGCGGTGGTGGAGGCGGATATGATAGGGTCTTTTAAGAGACTTTTGGATAGGTACATGGAGCTTATAAAAATAGAGGGCTATGGGTAAGCCTGGTAATTTCTAAGGTAGGGACATGTTCGGCACAACTTTGTGGGCCGAAGGGCCTGTATTATGCTGTAGGTTTTCTATGTTCTATGTTTCTATAGAGAGTGGTGGGTGTGTGGAACCTCCTGCCGGGGGTGGTGGTAGAGGAAGGTACATTATGAAACTCTTGATAGGCACATGGATGACAGAAAAATTAAGACTTATGTGGAAGGGAAGGGTTAGATTGATTTTAAAATAGATTAAAATGTTGACACTATGTCACGGGCTGAAGGGCTGACAATATGATAAGGAATGGAGTTAATGGTTGTCTGGAGAATTGTACAGAACTGTTGAAAGCTGAATTGTAATAAATCTTGTTGCCAATGATGTCATATCACTCGTATTTTAATAAAACAGAGGGAATGATAAAAAAGGACTCATCTGCGAGAGCGGAGGAAATGTGCCTGGAGTCGGAGGAAGTGTGTGTGTGGTGGGGAAGAGAAGACTCTGTTTCAGTATTCACCAGTGGGAGAGACCTTGCCACTTGTGAGGAGGCTGATATACTAGACTATGTCCATGTTAAGAAAGAGGATGTGCTGGAACTTTTGAAAAATATTTGGATAGATAAGTTCCCAGGGCTGCATCAGATATACCCCAAGTTACCATAGGAAGGCAGGGAAGAGATTGCTGCGCCTTTGGCGATGATCTCTGCATACCCACTGGCCGCAAAAGTAGTACCAGATGATTGGAAGGTGGCAAATGACAATCCTTTGTTCAAGAAAGGGAATAGAGAGAATCCTGGGAATTATAGAGATCTATAATCAGTGGACGATAGAACATAGAACATTATAGGACAGGAACAGGCCCTTTAACCCACGATGTGCTGAACCAATTAAATTAGTAATCAAATGGCCAACTAAACTAATTCCTTCTGTCTACACAATGTCCATATCCTTCCATTTCACTCACATTGATGTGCCAACCTAAACATCTCTCAAAGGTCTCTAATGTATCTGCCTCTACCACCAACCCAGGCAGCACATTCCAGTCACCCACCACTCTGTGTAAAAAACTTGCCCCTCACATCTCCTTTGAAATTACCCCCCTCCGCTTAAGTGCATGTCCCTCTGGTATTAGACATTTCAACCCTGGAAAAAAGATACTGTCTGCCTACTCCATCTATGTCTGTCATAATCTTATAAACCTCAATCGGATCTCCCCTCAGCTTCTGCCGCTCCAGAGAAAACAACCCAAGTTTGGCCAACCTCTCGTTATAACACATGCCCTCTAATCCAGGCAGCTTCCTGGTAAACCTTCTCTGCACTCTCTCCAAAACCTCAACATCGTTCCTATAGTGGGGCAACCAGAACAGTGTGCAATCCTCCAGATATTTAAAACTAGAGTTTTATAAAGTTGCAAGATAACTTTCTCACTTGTGAACTCAAAGCCTCATCTAATAAAGGGAAACATTCTTAACCATGCCTTAGGCATTGATCAGACCACACTTGGAATATTTTGAATAGTTTTGGGCCCCTTATATAAGAAGAGATGTGCTGCCATTGGAAAGGGTTCAGTGAAGGTTCATGAGAATGATTCCGAGAATAAAAGGGTTAATGTTGAAGGATTTTTTGATGCCTCTAGACCTATATTTGTTGGAGTTTAAAAGATTGGTGGAGGGTCTCATTACTGAATATTGAAAGATCTGGATAGAGTGGATATGGAGGGAGTCGTTTCCTGTAGTAAGGAAATCTAGGACCAGAGGACACAGCCTCAGAATAGAATGCCATCCCTTTAGAACAAAGATGAGGAGGAACTTATTTAGCCAGAGGGTGCTGAATCTGTGGAATTCATTACCACTGACAGCTATGGAGGCCAAGTCATTTAGTATATTTAAAGCGAAAGTTGATAGGTTCTTGATTAGTCAGGGTGTCAAATGTTACGTGGAGAAGGCAGGAGAATGGAGTTGAAAGGAATAATAAGACCATAAGACATAGGAGCAGTATTAGACACTTGGCCCCTCAAGTCCGCTCTGCCATTCAATCATGGATGATACTTTTCTTCCCTCCTCAGCCCCAACCCCTAGCTCTCTCCCCGTAACCTTTGATGCCCTGTCTCCATTTTCCTATCATCTACTGTATGAGCCTGTCTAAGAATTTCTTAAATGTCTTTAATGTATCTGCCTCTAACACCACCCATCTACCTCAGACAACCCCTCTATACTTTCCCCTAATCACTTTAAGGCGATTAAAGTGTTATGGCCCCTCATATAAACCATTTCTGCCCTGGGAAAAAGTCCACTCAATCTATCCCTTTATCATCCTGTACACCTCTATCAAGTCGCCTCTCACCCTCTTTTGCTCCATACAGAAAAGTCCTAGCCCGCTCAACCAATCCTCATAACACAGTATATAAGTGAACTAAATTGGCCGAGATGGCCTGTTTCCGTGCTGTAGTTGTTATATGGTTATATAGGTCAGTGGGAATAGGTGAGAGTAAGAGTTTGGCACGGACTAGAAGGGCTGAGATGGCCTGTTTCCGTGCTGTAATTGTTATATGTTATATAAATGAAAGTGTGGTAAGATGAGATTTGATTCATTAAGCTATTTATTTTATTTCACGGAATGTAACACACAGACTAAGAATTACAATCATACTTATTTAAATCAATCATTTCCATCCTAATAATATTCCATGATCTGCTATTTTCCCTAAATTATTACCTTGCTCTCTTTAAACAAAATCACCAAAGCCAGGGTGCTTTATATCCTTTTTAAAGAGGTGACCAATTTTACTGATCCATTAGCTACCTGGATGATAATGTGGTTAACTGGATCAGCAAATTTGCAGATGACACCAAGATTGGGGGTGTAGTGGAGAGCAAGGCAGACTAACAAAGCTTGCAGTGGGATTTGGACCAGCTGTAAAATGGCAGATGGAATTTAATGAAGACAAGTATGAGGTGTTTCTCTTTGGTAGGAAAAACCAGGATAGAACTTACATGGTGAATGGTAGGGTACTTAGGAGTATGGCAGATACTGTGTTCTTGGAACAGAGATGCATAATTTCTTGAAAGTGTTGTCAGATATTGTATCATTTCTTAATGCATGCATTACTAAATGACAATAAAAGAGGACTGCATGTCTTCATAATCTAAAAAGATGTAGGTAGGGTTGTAAAGAAAGCTTTTGGCACTGTAGTCTTTATAAATCAAAGTACTGAGTACAGGAGATGGAATGTTATGTTGAAATTCTATAAGATGTTGGTGAGGTCTAATTTGGAGTATTGTGTGCAATTCTGGTCACCTCCCTACAGGAAAGATGTCAATAAGATTGAAAGAGTGCAGAGAAATTTTACAAGGATGTTTCCAAGACTTAAGGACCTGGGTTATAAGGAAACGTTGAATAGGTCAGAACTTCATTCTCTGGAATGTAGGAGAATGAGAGGAGATTTGATAGAGGTACACAAAATTATGAGGGGTTTAGAGAGGGTAAATGCAAGCACGCTTTTTCCACTGAAGTTGGGTGAGACTAGAACTAGAGGTTATGTGTTAAGGGTAAAGGTGAAATATGTAAGGGGAACCTCTTCACTCTGAGCAAAATGAGAGTGTGGAATAAGCTGCCAACACGTGGTGGATTTGATTTCATTTGTGACAACTAAGAGAAGTTTGGATAAGTACATGGATGGGAGGGGTATGGTCCAGCTGCAGGCCAATGAGACTAGGCAGAAGACCGGGCTGGCAAGGATTAGATGGGCTGACAGTTTCTGTCCTACAGGGCTCTATGAATCTATGAGTGGGTGCTCTGCTCCAGTGGTAATCCCACTTTATGCCCTTCACCTTGTTCAGCAGAAAGAATGCCACCTCCCTGCTGGTGATAGAGTCTACTCGGTCTACACTAGTTCCCAGCTGAGAAATCCCATCATCTCATTCCCTCACTTCTTATCGTAAGTCCATTCAACATAGGAGCAGAATTAGACCATGTGGCCATTGATAATGCTCAGCCATTCCAAAATGGCTGTTTTTTAATCCTCCCCAAACCCATTCTCCCTCCTTCTCCTCATAACCCTTCACACCCTGCCTAATCAAGAAGCTATTAACCTCCGCTTTAAATATACCCAATGACTTGGCCTCCACAGCCATCTGTGGCAATGAATTCCACAGGTTCACCACCCTCTAGCTATAATTAGTATAATTATTATAATTAATAACTCATCTCCTTTTACTTTAGGCCACAAACTTATCAATCACCCCGATGAGTTATTAACTGATGAGTTATTAACTTCAAACTTTCTGCATAATCACTCAGAGTTGAACTGCATGTGCATGTAATGAGAGCAGTATAACTCATCTCCTTCTACCTCAGGCCACGAACTTATCAATCACCCCTGCTGTGGACACTTTCTGGAGGTCCAAGATCCGTGTGCTCCACGACTGCTGGACTAAGTGTGTAAATATAAGAGGGGACTATGTTGAAAAATAAATGTGCCAGGTTTTCTAAAATTGACTCCTTCTACCCTAGGCCACAAACTTATCAATCACCCCTTGTATGATTTCCATAATGGTTCTTTTACTCTTGTAGTTTCTTAACTCCACCCACAAAGATTCAACATTCTCTGACTCTGTGTCACCTCTTTCTGAAGATGTGATTCCATGTCTTAGGATGAAAACAGAACGATTTGGTTAACTCAAAAAAAATCAAATATAACATAATAAAAGAGCAACAAATTCAAGACGATAAATGTAGAAAATGCCAAGAAAAGCCAGAGACAATCCAACAACTACAGGATTCTGCAGCAGTTTAACTCAATCTGATTACTTACACAGGCACAAACAAGTGGCAGACATCAATTACCAAGATCTTGCTTTAAAATACAAACTCCTAAAAGAAATCATACCTTACAATAAATACAAGCCTGGTCTAGTTTTAGAATCAGCTTCCCACAATTTATATTATGACCGATCAGTTATTACAGATAGGACAATCCATAATATCTGTCCAGATATAATAATACAGGATAAACAGGCAATAACATCTTACATAATAGATATAGCCATTACAAATAGACTCAACATACAGAAATCATGAAGTGAAAACCACCAGAAATATGCTGAATTAAAAGTGGAAATTGAAAAATTATGGAACATGAACAGGGTGTACATTGTCCCGAAAGTAATATCTACAACTTGTATCATTCCAAAGGTACCAGATAATAGCTTTTAACAATTAGGCCTACACAGCAATATTAATGTAAATCTCCAGAAAGCCACAATACTAAACACCACAAGAATAGTCAAAGTTCCTAGCTATTGAGAAATGAGTGTGCTTGGCTATGTCCATATCTCAGGTTTTACCAGCTTGAGCTAAGAATATTAAAATAATAAGTAAACAAACAAACAAACAAACAAACAATATCGAGAACAGAGATGAAGAGTCCTTGAAAGTAAATCCACAGGTTGTGGGAACAATTCAGTGTTGGGGTGAGTGAAGTTGAGTGAAGTTATTCCCTCTGGTTCAGGCGCCTAAGGGTTGATAGGTAATAACTGTTCCTGAACCTGGTGGTGGGAGTTCTGAGGCTCCTGTACTTACTTTCTTCTTCATGGCAACAGCGAGATATGACCTGGATGGTGAGAGTCCTTGATAATTGATGCTGCTTTCTTATGACAGCACTCCGTGTATATGTGCACAATGGTGGGGAGGGCTTTACCCGTGTTGGACCGTGTGCATTACTTTTTGTTGGATTTACTGTGCATGAACTTTGGTGTTTCCATACCAGGCCGTAATGCAAGCAGGCCCTTTCAAATGTGTAAGGGGAACTGGAGGGTGGTGAGAATATGGAATAAGCTGCCAGTGCAAGTGGCGGATACCATTTCAATTTCAATGTTTAAGAGAAGTTTGGATAGGTACATGGATGGAAGGGGTGTGAGGGCTATGGTCCACGTGCCAGTCAATGGGACTAGGCAGTTTAAATGGTTCCACACCAACCACATGGGCCAAAGGGCCTGTTTCTGTGCTGTAGTTTTTTTATGACTCTTCTATGACTCTATGATTCCCCCATTGATGGATGTGAGGGGAACCATGTGGCTTTGAGAGGTCTTTCTTGATGCTATCATACATAAACCCAATATTGCCTGTCATTGCTAAGGTTTAGATGTCTTCACTGAACTTTGTTTCTCACAGCTCTGAGGATCTGTAGGTTCCTTTCAGTGGGCAAATTGTTTGTACTCAACCAGGACAGAAAGGTTGGTTTCAATGACGGGGGTCACCTTGTTGGATTTGGCTTTGAACGAGTCGTGCTTTCGAGGTCTTCTTCCCAAAGTTAGCTAAGCCTGTGCTGTAGAAGGTATTCTGCAGAAGTTACTATTTCTCTGTGACAGAACTTCCAGGCGGCTGATGCTCAGTTCTTTCTCAAAGGACCAATCTACTCCAGCAGGTCTAGGTGAGACATCTTGCTGGCCGCAATGCAAGGGTTCCCTGCTTGTTTAGCATGATGGAATTTCTTTGTCTACAGTCTGATCTTGTAACACACCAGCAAGTGGTCTGCGTCGCAGTCTGCACTATGGTAGGAATGAGTGAAAGGCATGCTGCTGAGGAAGGAGCATCTCACCAGGATCAAGTCCAGCGGTGCCAGTGTGCCTCCAGGACTCCAGGAAACCTTGTGTTGAAACTAGGTCTGGAAGTATGAGTTGGTGTTACATGGATTAAGTTAGGTGCAGAACTTCAACAATTGCTCATTCATCTTGCCCATGCCAATGTGACCTAGTTCGAAGCACCATGAGTCATGAGCTGCACCCACCCTGGCATTGAAGTGACCCAACCAGGAGAACAGGACGTTCCTTGCCGGGGGTATTCCTGATGGTGGCTGCAAGGTTCATAAAACTCAACCTTTACCTCAAATGTGGAGCACAACATGGGAGCATACACACTGACAAGAGTAACTGGAACTTTGGTGGTGTTGAAGCAAAGAGTAAGAAATCACTCAGATCCATTGCTGCCTGGTTCCACCATCTTCAACAATGTGTTCCTCACAGCAAAGCCCACTCTATGCTCTCTGGGCTTGTCAGGCCCTTCACTTGCTTGAAGCACTGGTTTTAAGGCGCCAGTAACCCGCCTTTGCCCCTTCTCCTGTCAGTAGAAACGGTTCTGCTGGGTTTAATAGCTAAGCCACACATAAAGGCCAAGAGCTGGTCTTGGTTGTCAGAGGCTATTTGAGACACATGCCAATGGGAGCATTTAATAGGTAGTAGGAGCTTGTCCCCATTACCACCCCCAGCAATAATAACCTTTAGCAACCATTAGGATACCACTGCCATTGTGATGTATATCAATGCCATTTTTGACTTTCTGAAAAACATTACACTTTTTGATGATATTTGAGTATTTTGGGGTGAATTTCCTGTCTCTTTGCTCCACAATCACCTCTGTAGGTGGCGGTAATGCATCTGTCAACCACTATTAAACTTTACACACAACCTGACCCCTTGGCTTTTGATCTTATACCTAGGGAGGCAGCTTGGTTCACAAGAATGATCTGGGAATGGAAGGGCTAACCAATAAGGGGTGTTGGAATGAAAGACAGGAAAATATGCAGATGCTGGAAATCCAAGCACAACACACAAAATGCTGAAGGAACTCAATAGGCCAGACAGCATTCATGGAAAAGAGTAAACAGTCAACAATTCAGGCTTGGACCCTTCACCAGGACTGGAAAAAACATTTTAAACTTTTTTTTAATACTGAATGTGGATCTAGCAGGTCAATCTGCCAAGTGGTAAGGAGAATGCTCTGCATTTTGTTCGAGTGAGATATGGAGTATATTGTTTAGCATAACTGTAATGGAGTAGTTAGTGTGATGCTATTACAGCACCAGCAACCCAGGGCTCAATTCCTGCCGCTGTCTGTAAGGACTTCGTATGTTCTCCCCGTGACCATGTGGGTTTCCTCCCATAGTCCAAAGATGTACCGGGTGAGTAGGATAATTGGTCACATCGATGTAATTGGAGTCATAGAACACTACCACACAAAAAACTGGCCCTTCAGCCCACCTAGTCTGTGCCAGACCATTAATCTGTCTAGTGACATTAATCTGCACCTGGACCATAGCCTTCTATATCCCTCCTATCCATGTACCTATATAAATTTCTGTTAAATGTTAAACTCAAACCTGCATCCACCACATGCGCTGGCTGCTCATTCCAAACTCTCACCACCCTCTGAGAGAAGTTCTCCCTCATGTTCCCCTTAAATATTTCACCTTTCACTCTTAACCCATCACCTCTAATTTATTCCCACCCAACCTCAGCGGAAAAGCCTGCTTGCATCTACCCTATCTATTTCAGTTCTGGTCACCTCACTATAGGAAGGATGTGGAAACACAGAACATAGAATAGTACAGCACAGTACAGGCCCTTCGGCCCACAATGTTGTGCCGACCCTTAAACCCTGCCTCCCATATAACCCCCACCTTAAATTCCTCCATATACCTGTCTAGTAGTCTCTTAAATTACACTAGTGTATCTGCCTCCACCACTGACTCAGGCAGTGCATTCCATGCACCAACCACTCTCTGATTAAAAACCTTCTTCTAATATCCTCCTTCAACTTCCCACCCCTTACCTTAAAGCCATGTCCTCTTGTATTGAGCAGTGGTGCCCTGGGGTAGAGGCGCTGGCTGTCCACTCTATCTATTCCTCTTAATATCTTGTATACCTCTATCACGTCTCCTCTCATTCTCCTTCTCTCCAGAGAGTGAAGCCCAAGCCCCCTTAATCTCTGATCATAATGCATACTTTCTAAACCAGGCAGCATCCTGGTAAATCTCCTCTGTACCCTTTCCAATGCTTCCACATCCTTCCTATAGTGAGGCGACCAGAACTGGACACAGTACTCCAAGTGTGGCCTAACCAGAGTTTTATAGAGCTGCATCATTACCTCACGACTCTTAAACTCTATCCCTCGACTTATGAAAGCTAACACCCCACAAACTTTCTTAAATACCCTATCTACCTGTGAAGCAACTTTCAGGGATCTGTGGACATGTACCCCCAGATCCCTCTGCTCCTCCACACTACCAAGTATCCTGCCATTTACTTTGTACTCTGCCTTGGAGTTTGTCCTTCCAAAGTGTACCACCTCACACTTCTCTGAGTTGAACTCCATCTGCCACTTCTCAGCCCACTTCTGCATCCTATCAATGTCTCTCTGAAATCTTCAACAATCCTCTACACTATCCACAACACCACTAATCTTTGCGTCGTTTGCAAACTTGCCAACCAACCTTTCTACCCCCACATCCAGGTCGTTAATAAAAATCACGAAAAGTAGAGGTCCCAGAACAGATCCCTGTGGGACACCACTAGTCACAACCCTCCAATCCGAATGTACTCCCTCCACCATGACCCTCTGCTTTCTGCAGGCAAGCCAATTCTGAATCCACCTGGCCAAACTTCCCTGGATCCCAAGCCTTCTGATTTTCTGAATAAGCCTACCATGTGGAACCTTGTCAAATGCCTTACTAAAATCCATGTAGATCACATCCACTGCGCTACCCTCATCTATATGCCTGGTCACCTTTTCCAAGAACTCTATCAGGCTTGTTAGACATGATCTGCCCCTCACAAAGCCATGCTGACTGTCCCTGATCAGACCATGATTCTCTAAATGCCCAGAGATCCTACCTCTAAGAATCTTTTCCAACAGCTTTCCCACCACAGACGTAAGGCTCAATGGTCTATAATTACCCGGACTATCCCTACTACCTTTTTTGAACAAGGGGACAACATCTGCCTCCCTCCAATCCTCCGGTACCATTCCCGTGGACAACGAAGATATAAAGATCCTAGCTAGAGGCTCAGCAATCTCTTCTCTCACCTCGTGGAGAAGCCTGGGGAATATTCCGTCAGGCCCTGGGGACTTATCTGTCCTAATGTATTTTAACAACTCCAACACCCTCTCTCCCTTAATATCAACATGCTCCAGAACATCAACCTCACCCATATTGTCCTCATCATCATCAAGTTCCCTCTCATTGGTGAATACTGAAGAGAAGTATTCATTGAGGACGTCGCTCACTTCCACAGCCTCCAGGCACATCATCCCACCTTTATCTCTAATCGGTCCTACCTTCATTTCTGTCATCATTTTGTTCTTCACATAATTGAAGAATGCTTTGGGGTTTTCCTTTACCCTACTTGCTAAGGCCTTCTCATGCCCCCTTCTTGCTCTTCTCAGCCCCTTCTTAAGCTCCTTTCTTGCTACACTATATTCCTCAATAGACCCATCTGATCCTTGCTTCCTAAACCTCATGTATGCTGCCTTCTTCCACCTGACTAGATTTTCCACCTCACTTGTCACCCATGGTTCCTTCACCCTACCATTCTTTATCTTCCTCACCGGGACAAATTTATCCCTAACATCCTGCAAGAAGATGGCGGCGCGACGCAGGTCACAGCAGCCAATCCGGTGGTCATATCTGTTATCTGTCAAGTAGGGTGCCATGCACAATCCTGATTTGATGGAGACGTACGTGAGAGCACAGAGGAACATCAGGTGAAACTTCTGAAATGCCTGCCTCGCTGCTGCTGCTACTGTGTGATCCAGAATCTCTGGAGGGGAAGGCCCCAATTCCTCGGCTTTGCTTGTTGCTCAGCGGCTGGGGTGGGGTCTAAGCACTCGGCAGAGGATGGTGCTCGGTGTTGGATGGCTGGTCGGAGGCTCGAAGTTTTCGGACGGACTCAGAGTCTGTTGCGTTCAGGTGCTTCCAATGCATCAGCAAGTTTGCGGCGCTTGGAGGTTCATGGCAGGGAGAGTTTCTCCCTTCTACCGTCTGCTTGAGATGACGGAGCTATTGGGACTTGAGTCTTTTTTTTACCGTGCCCATGGTCTGCTCTTTATCAAATTACGGTATTGCTTTGCACTGTTGTAACTATATGTTATAATTATGTGGTTTTGTCAGTTTTAGTCTTGGTTTGTCCTGTGTTTCTGTGATATCTTTCTAGAGGAACATTGTATCATTTTTTAATGCATGCATTTCTAAATGACAATAAATGAGGAATGAGTGTCCTCACAATCTAAATATCGACATTTTACATTTCCCTGCAAAAACATCATCCCAATTCACACCCGCAAGATCTAGCCTAATAGCCTCATAATTTGCCCTTACCCAATTAAAAATTTTCCTGTCCTCTCTGATTCTATCCTTTTCCATGATAATGCTAAAGGCCAGGGAGCGGTGGACACTGTCCCCCAGATGCTCACCCACTGAGAGATCTGTGACCTGATCCGGTTCATTACCTAATACTAGATCTAGTATGGCATTCTCCCTAGTCGGCCTGTCAAAATACTGTGACAGGGATCCGTCCTGGACACATTTAACAAACTCTGCCCCATCTGAACCATTGAAACTAATCAGGTGCCAATTAGTATTAGGGAAGTTAAAGTCACCCATGATAACAACCCTGTTATTTTTACACCTTTCCAAAATCTGCCTCCCAATCTGCTCCTCGGTATCTCTGCTGCTACCAGAGGGGCCTATAGGATACTCCCAATAGAGTAACTGCTCCCTTCCTGTTCCTGACTTCCACCCATACTGACTATAGAAAGGGTGTACAGGAGATTTACAAGGATGTTGCCTGGATTGGGGAGCATGCCTTATGAGTGTAGGTTGGGTGAACTTGGCCTTTTCTCCTTGGAGTGACTGAAAATGAGAGGTGACCTGATAGAAGTGTATAAGATAATGAGAGGCATTGATCGTGTGGATAGTCAGAGGCTTTTTCTCAGGGCTGAAATGGCTGACACTAGATTGCACAGTTTTGAGGTGCTTAGAAGTAGGTTCAGAGGAGATGTCAGGAGTAAGTTTTTTACACAAAGAGTGACGAGTGCATGGAATGGGCTGCCGGCAACGGTGGTGGAGGTGGATACGATGGGGTCTTTTAAGAGACTCTAGGGTAGGCACATGGAGCTTAGAAAAATGGAGGGATATGGGTAACCCTAGGTATTTTCTAAAGTCCTTTCCTTTTTTCACCTATAGCCTGTATTGTGCTGTAGGTTTTCTATTTTAGTATACCCTTCATAATTTTATATACCTCTCATATCTACCCTTAATCTTCTATGTTTCAAGGAATAAAGTCCTAAGCTATTCAATCTTTCAATAGTATTAGTCTACAACATCTCATTGTAGATTATCTTTGAGGCACAAATAATTTCAGTGCATAATAAAGTTCATTGGCGAATAAAGTGCATGAAACCCACAGCCTGAATCCTGTTGTTACTCAGCTGACTTGTGAACTATTGGGCCTGTACTCACTGGAGTTCAGAAGAATGAAGAGGAGATCTCATTGAGATATTGAACATCTATTGAATATTGGAAGGCCTATATAGGGTGGATGTGGAGAGGATGTTTCTTGTAGTGGGGGAGTCTAGGACCAGGGGGTACGGCCTCAGATCTGAGGGGCATCCCTTTAGAGCAGAGATGAGGAGGAATTTCATAGCCAGAGGTGGTGAATCTGTGGAATTCATTGCCACAGACAGCTGGGGAGGCCAAGTCATTGGGTATATTTAAAGCAGAGTTTGACAGATTTTTGATTAGTCAGGGTGTTAAAGGTGATGAATTGGGTTGAGCATCTGGAGGAAACCACACGTGGTCACAGGGAGGATGTACAAACGCCTTAGAGACAGCTTCAGGAATTGAACCCTGATCACTGGCACTGTAATAGTGTTCTGCCAACTGCTACAACACGTGTAAAATGCTGGAGGAACTCAGCAGGTCATGCAACTTCAATGGAAACGAATAAACAGTTGGCTGAGACCCTTCATCTTGACCCCAAATGGTAATTGTTTATCATTTCCATAGATACGGCCTGACCTGCTGAGTTCCTCCAGCACTCTGTGTGTGTTGCTCTGGATTTCCAGCATCTGTAGAATCTCTTGAGTAACTGCTATGCTACCTTGCAGATTGGGCTAATCTTTATCTCATGCATCATGAGAGAGGAGCCAGATTAGTACTGTAAAACACAGCTCTGAAACAGCTCCCCCACCCACCCCGTTTAGTGAGGTGGGGAGGGGTGGTGGTGGTAGGAATGAGCCTGTCTTTCCAGGTGGAGTTACTGCACAATACATAAGGTGGAGGGAGTACATCCTTCAGGGGAGTGGGCAGGACAGCTGTTTGACAGCTGGCAACTGTGCAGGATTGGGAGTGCGGGCAACATTGGGTTAATTCTGTATTTAGTGATAGATATGCAGGAAAATGCAAAAATGATTGAAGAACAAAAGGAGTTGAGACCTGTTTCTAGGCTACAATGTTCTATGACTCTGAACACCTTAATGGTCCCAGAACACATTCTGCACAATCAGGAAAGCTCACCAATGCTTCTACTTTTTGAGTTGAATTCAATCGACTTTATTTCTTACATCCTTTACATACATGAGGAGTAAAAATCTTTACATTACATCTCCATCTAAGTGTGCAATGTGCAATCATAGTAACTTATAATAAATAGAACAGTCAATGTAACATAAAATACACTCAAATCCATGAATTAATCAGTCTGACAGCCTGGTGGAAGAAGCTGTCCCAGAGCCTGTTGGTCCTGACTTTTATGCTGCGGTACCATTTCCCGGATGGTAGCAGCTGGAATAGATTGTGGCTGGGGTGACTAGGGTCCCCAATGATCCTTCCGGCCTTTTTTACACACCTGTCTGTAAACGTCCTGAATCATGGGACAACTACAGACGAGCTGGGCTGCTCGCACCACTCTCTGCAGAGTCCTGTGATTAAGGAAAGTACAGTTCCCATACCAGGCAGTGATGCAGCTGGTCAGGATGCTCTCAGTTGTGCCCCTGTAGAAAGTTCTTAGAATTTGGGGGCCCATACCAAACTTCCTCAACCATCTGAGGTGAAAGAGGTGCTATTGTGCCTTTTTCACAACACAGCTGGTGTGTACAGACCACGTGAGGTCCTCGGTGATGGAGATGCCATGGAACTTAAAGCTGTTTACCCTCTCAACCCCAGATCCATTGATGTCAATAGGGGTTAGCCCATTTCCATTCCTCCTGTAATCCACAACCAGCTCCTTTGTTTTTGTGACATTGAGGGAGAAGTTATTTTCTTGACAACACTTTGACAGAGACATGACTTCTTCCCTGAAGGCCACCTGATTATTTTTTGAGATAAGGCCAATCAGGGTAGTGTCGTCGGCAAATTTAATTAGCAGATTGGAGCTGTGGGTGGCGACACAGTCATGGGTATACAGAGTAAAGGAGGGGACTTAATCCACAGCTATGAGGGGCTCCTGTATTGAGAGTTAGAGGGGTGGAGATGAGGGAGCCCACTCTTACCACCTGCCAGCGATCTGACAGGAAGTCCAGGATCCAGCTGCACAAGACAGGGTCAAGGCCAAGGTCTCTGAGCTTCTTGTCGAGCCTGGAACTATGGTGTTGAATGCTGAACTGTAGCCCAAGAACAGTGGGCACGTGGCCAAGTGGTTAAGGCATTGGACTAGTGATCTGAAGGTCGTGAGTTCGAGCCCCAGCCGAGGGAACGTGTTGTGTCCTTGAGCAAGGCACTTAACCACACATTGCTCTGCGACGACACCGGTGCCAAGCTGTATGGGTCCTAGTGCCCTTCCCTTGGACAACATTGGTATCGTGGAGAGGGGAGACTTGCAGCATGGGCAACTGCTGGTGTTCCAGACAACCTTGCCCAGGTCTGCACCCTGGAGAGTTAAGGCTTTTCCAGGTGCAGATCCATGGTCTCGCAAGACTAATGGATGCCTTTAAATTAGCTCAAGAACAGCATTCTCACATACGCATCCTTCTTCATCAATTGTGTAAGGATGGTATGTAGAGCAGTAGCTATTGTGTCATCTGTCGATCGGTTGGGTCAGTAGGTGAATTGTAAGGGGTCCAGTTTGGGTGGTCGCAAACTGCAGATGTAATCCTTGACCAGCCTCTCAAAGCATTTGCTTATTATTGAGGTGAGTGCAACAGGACACCAGTCGTTCAGGTGTGTTACCTTGGTCTTTTTTGTTACAGAGACAATAGTGGATGTTTTGAAGCAGGAGGGCACGCGACACTGGGACAAGGAGAGATTAAAAATGTCAGTAAACACACCTGCCAGTTGTGCCGCGCACTCTGAGTACCCACCCTGAGATGCTGTCTGGTCCTGCAGGCTTGTTGGAAACATCTGCGTACCTCAGTCTCAGAGATGACCAGGTTGCAAGTTGTGGCAGTGGCTTTCCTCGGAGGCTCAGAGTTTTCAAGCTTGGAGAGGCTGAAGGGAGCTGGACTTTGCAAATCCATACTTACGTCATTCTACATTTGCGCGGTAGAGAGCATCCTAACAAGCTTCACCACTGCATGTTATGGAAACTGTACTGCAGCAGACAGGAAGTCTCTACAGCGGTAGTCTAAATTGCCCAATGCATCACCGGCAACTGCCTACCCGCCACCAATGACAGATATACAGAAAGGTGCCAGGAAAGGGCCAGTAACATCATGAAGGATCCCACCTACCCACCCTGCTCATGGATTGTTTGTCGCATTCCCATCAGAGAAGAGGCTACGTAGCATCCATTCTAGGACCAACAGACTGATCAGCACCTCCACTCACTAACCCACCCCTCCACACCGCCAACCACCACTATTTTATCATTTCCTGTCAGTTACCTTAGATACAGACACATCTGTGCCTAACGTCACTTTATTGACATACAATCAATCTATGAGTACAAACATATGTAGACATACATGCGCTACCGTGGGGGGTGTGGGGCGACACAGCAGAGTAGTGGTTAGCATGACACTGTAACAGGTCGGGGCATTGGATTTTGGAGTTCAATTCCTGTCTCCTCTATAAGAATGTTCTTCCTGTGAGTGAGTGGGTTTCCTCTGGGTTCTCCAGTTTCCTCCCACAATCCACAGACATTCTGGTTAGTAGGTTAATTGGTCGTTGTAAATTGTCCTGTGATTAGGCTAGGGTTCAATTGGTGGGTTGCTGGGAGGTGCAGCTTGTTGGCCAGAAGGGCCTGTTCGGCAAGGTATCTCTAAATAAATAAATAATCACAGTTATCACATTTGCACAGTTTCTTGTCTTCCATGCTCTTGCATTGATCCTGTTTAGACCATAAGACCAAGACAAAAGAGCAGAAGTCCGCCATTCAGCCCATCGAGTCTGTTCCATTTTATCATGAGCTGATCCATTCTCCCATTTAGTCCCACTTCCCCACCTTCTCACCATAACCTTTGATACCCTGGCTACTCAGATACCTATCAATCTCTGCCGTAAATACACCCAATGACTTGGCCTCCACTGCTGCCCGTGGCAACAAATTCCATAGATTCACCACCCTCTGACTAAAAAAATTTCTTGGCATTTCTGTTCTGAATGGGCGCCCTTCAATCCTTAAGTCATGCCCTCTCGTACTAGACTCCCCCATCATGGGAAACAACTTCGCCACATTCACTCTGTCCATGCTTTTCAACATTCGAAATGTTTCTATGAGGTCCCCCCTCATTCTTCCAAACTCCAAGGAATACGGTCCAAGAGCGGACAAACGTTCCTCATATGTTAACCCTCTCATTCCCGGAATCATTCTAGTGAATCTTCTCTGTACCCTCTCCAACGTCAGCACATCCTTTCTTAAGTAAGGAGACCAAAACTGCCCACAGTTCTCCAAGTGAGGTCTCACCAGTGCCTTATAGAGCCTCAACATCAGATCCCTACTCCTATACTCTATTCCTCTAGAAATGAATGCCAACATTGCATTTGCCTTCTTCACCACCGACTCAACCTGGAGGTTAACTTTAAGGGTACCCTGTACGAGGACTCCCAAGTCCCGTTGCATCTCCGAACTTTGAATTCTTTCCCCATTTAAATAATAGTCTGCCCATTTATTTCTTCTGCCAAAGTGCATAACCATACACTTTCCAACATTGTATTTCATTTGCCACTTCTTTGCCCATTCTTCCAATCTATCCAAGTCTCTCTGCAAACTCTCCATTTCCTCAGCACTACCAGCCCCTCCACCTATCTTCATATCGTCAGCAAACTTAGCCATAAAGCCATCTATTCCATAATCCAAATCGTTGATGTACAATGTAAAAAGAAGTGGCCCCAACACGGACCCCTGTGGAACACCACTGGTAACCGGCAGCCAACCAGAACAGGATCCCTTTATTCCCACTCTCTGTTTCCTGCCAATCAGCCAACGCTCTGTCCACATATGTAACTTTCCCGTAATTCCATGGGCTCTTATCTTGTTAAGTAGCCTCATGTGTGGCACCCTGTCAAAGGCCTTCTGAAAATCCAAATATTCAACATCCACTCATCTCCCTTGTCTAGCCTACTTGTAATTTCCTCAAAAAATTGTAATAGGTCTGTCAGGCGGGATTTTCCTTTAAGGAATCTATGCTGAGTTCTGCCTATCTTGTCATATGCCTCCAGGTACTCCGTAACCTCATCCTTGACAATCGACTCCAACAACCTCCCAACCACCTATGTCAAGCTAACAGGTCTATAATTTCCTTTTTGCTTCCTTGCCCCCTTCTTAAATAGCGGAGTGACATTTGCAATCTTCCAGTCCTCCGGAACCATGCCAGAATCTATCGACTTTTGAAAGATTTAGTTACTGTTCTGAAGATTTGCTGAGTATGCCTGCAGGAAAAAGAATCTCAGGGTTGTACGTGGTGACATGTAGTCTAATAGTGCATTATACTTTAAACTTTAATCTTATGTATTTTTATTTTTTTGTGTTTGTTATGTTTATTATATTGTTTTATTATGCTGTATTGGATCTGGTGTAACAATCATTTTGTTCTCCTTTAAACTTGTGCACTGAAGAATGACAATAAACTATCTTGAATCTTGAAAATGACCTCACAGCTCTTTACTGGAACTACTTGTATCCTTTATTTTACCCATCTTTTCAAAAGTTAAGAGAATTTGGATAGAAAGGTGGCTGAGGAAAAGATTGGCCACGTTTGATTGGCATTTAACTAGGTGGCTGAGAAGCTAGTGCTGGGGGCAGGGCTTCAGGTTCTTGGATTATTGGGATCTCTTGGGAGGGAGAAGATGGCGGCACGACGCAATGCGCGCAGCCTCTCCAGTGAAATGATATCGTATTTGTTAAATAGGGTACTGTGCACAATTCTGATTTGATGGAGACAGCTGTGAGAGCATGGAGAAACATCTGGAGTAACTTCTGAAATGCCCAGTTCGCTGCCGCTGCTACTGTGCGATCGAGAATCTCCGGAGGGAATGCCCCTAAATCCTTGACTTTGCCTGCTGCTGGCGACCGGGGCGGGGGTCGAAGTGTTCGGCAGAGATGGTGCTCGGTGCTCGAAGTTTTCGGACGACTCAGGGTCGGACTGTGGTCGGGCATGGCAGGGAGAGTTTTCTTCCTTTTCCCGTCTGCATGAGATGTGGGCCTTTTGAGAGACTTTGACTTTTTTACCGTGCTCACGGCCTGTTCTTCATCAAGTTACGGTATTGCTTGCACTGTTGTAACTATATGTTATAATTATGTGTTTTTTGTCAGTTTTTCAGTCCTGGTCTGTCCTGTGTTTCTGTGATATCACACTGGAGGAATATTGTATCATTTCCTAATTCACGCATTACTAAATGACAACAAAAGAGGACTGCGTGTCCTCATAATCTAATCTAATCTTCTGGGGGAGTTACAAAAGAGATGGGTTGCACCTGAACCTAAGAGGGACCAATATTCTCAAGGGCACATTTGTTAGAGCTGTTGGGGGTGGGGGGGGGGGGTTAAACTAACTACGCAGTGGCATGCGAACTGGAGTGAAGGAACTCAGGATGGGACAGATGGTAAAAAAAAAATCAAAGTTAGCATGCAGTCAGACTGTCAGGAAGGGCAGGCAGATGATACGATAAAATTGCAGTCAGTGGGGTGAGTATCAGTGCATTAGGGAAGCAAAATCAAAAAAACGTAGCAAATACAACATACCAAGTGTTATATCTCAATGCATGGAGTATAAGAAATAACATGGATGATCTTGTTGCACTTTTACTGATTGTCAGGTATGATGTTGTGACCATCACTGAATCGTGGCCGAAGGATGGTTGTAGTTGGGAACTGAATGTCCAAGGTTACACGTCATATCAGAGGGATAGGAAGGTAGGCAGAGAGGTTGCCATGGCTCTGCATCAAATCAGTAGAGAGATATGACATAGGATTGGAAGATGTTGAATCCTTGTGGGTTGAGTTAAGAAACTGCAAGGGTAAAAGGACCCTGATGGCAGTTATATACAGGCCTCCCAATAGTAAGATGGGATGTGGGCCACAGATTACAATGGGAAGTAGAAAGGGTGTGTCAAAAGGGCAATTTTATGATAGTCATGGAGATTTCAGCATGCAGGTTGATTGGGAAAATCAGGTTGGAAATTGATCCCAAGAGAGTGATTTTGTTGATTGACTATGCCATGGTTTTTTTTGAAGATTGTTGTTTAGCCTACTGGGGAATCAGCTATACGAACTGCTGGTGACTAGGGAGCTTAAGGTAAAAGAACCCTTAGGAGATACTGATCACAATATGGTTGAGTTCAACTTGAAATTTGATAGGGAGAAAGTAAAGTCTGATGTAGCAGTCTTTCAGTGGAGTAAAGGAACCTACAGTGGTATGACAGAGGAGTTGGCCAAAGTAAATTGGAAGGAGATGCTGGCAGGGATGACAGCAGAGCAGCAGTGGCTTGAGTTTCTGGGAAAAATGAGGAAGGTGCAGGATAGAAGTATTCCAAAAATAAAGAATTACTCAAATGGTAAAACAGTACAACTGTGGCTGACAAGGGGAGTCAAAGCTATTGTAAAAGCAAAAGAAAGGACGTACAACAATGCAAAAATTAGCGGGAAGTTAGAGGATTGGGAGGCTTTTAAAAGTCTACAGAAAGCAACTAGAAGAATCATTAGGAGGGAAAAGATGAAATATGAAGGCAAGCTAGCAAACAATACCAAGGAGGATACAAAAAGCTTTTACAAGCATATAAAAAATAAAAGAGAAATGAAAGTAGATATAGGGCAGCTAAAAAATGAGGCCAGAGAAATAATAATGGGGGACAAGGAGATGGTAGATGAACTAAATGAGTACTTTTCATCAGTCTTCACTGTGGAAGACACTAGCACTGTGCTAGGTGTTGAAGAATGTGAGGAAAGAGAAGCGTGTGCAGTTACTATTATAAGGTGCCCAAAAATCTGAAAGACCTAAAGGTACATAAGTCACCTGGACCAGATGAAATGCACCCTAGTTTTCTGAAAGAGGTAGCAGTAGAGATTGTGGCAACATTTATAATGATCTTTCAAGAATCATTGGACTCTGGCGTGATGCCAGAGGACTCAAAAGCAGCAGAAAGGAAATTACAGACCAGTTAGCTTGACCTCAGGAAGATGTTGGAGTCAATTGTTAAGGGTAAGGCTCTGGGGTACCTGGTGGCACAAGACAAGACAAAGTCAGCATGGTTTCCTTAAGGGAAAATCTTGCTCGGAAACCTGTTGGAATTTTTGAGGAGATTACAAGTAGGACAGATAAAGGGGATGCAGTGGATGTTGCATATTTGGATTTTCAGAAGGCCTTTGACAAGGTGCCACACATGACGCTGCTTACCAAGTTAAGAGTCCATGGTATACAGGAAAGTTACTAGCATGGTTAGAGTATTGGCTAATTGGTAGGAGGCAGAGAACTGGAATAAAAGGATCCTTTACTGATTGGCTGCCAGTGACTAGTGATGTTCCGCAGGGGTCGCTGTTGGGACCACTTCTTTTTATGCTGTATATAAATGATTTTGATGATGGAATAGATGGCTTTGTTGTCAAGTTTGCAGATGATACGAAGATTAGTGGAGGGGCAGGTAGTGTTGAGGAAGCAGGAAGGCATCAGGACTTAGGCAGACTAGGAGAATTGGCAAGAAAGTGGTAAATTAAATATAATATTGGAAAATGCATTTTGGTAAAAAAATAAATGTGCAGACTATTTTCTAAATGGGGAGAAAATCCAAAAATCTAAGATGTAAAGGGCCATGTGCTGAACATCCTAAAGGTTAACTTGCAGGTAGAGTCGGTAGTGAGGAAGGCAAATGCAATGTTAGCATACATTTCAAGAGTTCTAGAATATAAGAGTAGGGATGTGATGCTGAGGCCTTATAAAGCACTGGTGAGGCTTCCCTTTGAGTTTTGTGGGCTTCTTATCTAAGAAAAGATATGCTGGCATTGGAGAGGGTTTTCAGGAAGATCACAAGAATAGTTCTAGGAATGAAAGGGAGGAGTGTGGGAGGATCGTTTGATGGCTCTGGGCCTGTACTCACTAGAATTTAGAAGGGTGAGATCTTATTGAATGTTGAACGCCCTAGACAAAGTAGATATGAAAAGGATATTTCCCATTGAGGGGTAGTCTGGGACAAGAAGGCACGTTTAAGGCAGAGCTTGATAGGTTCTTGATTAGATACGGCATCGAAGCTTATGGAGAGAAGGACAGCGAATGGGCCTGAGAAGGGAAAAAAGGATCAGCCACAAACAAATGGCAGAACAGACTTGATGGGCCAATTGGCCTATATCTATATCTTATGGTTTGTTGGTGTTATGTTATTCAGAGCAGGACAAGAGACCAAATGCCCTGCTCCTGTGCCTGTATTTGATGTTCATGTGTATACTGCTCTTTCAAGGCTGAGATGAATGCAAATGATAATTATGATCCTTGTTACATTCACAGGATACAATACAATCAGAATTACCATGATACTGAACATTTGGTGACAGTTTCAAAACAGAACAAGACATAGCTCCTTAAGATAGTAGAGCAGAATTCAGTCACTGAGCCCATCGAGTTTGCTCTGCCATTCTTTCATGGCTGATTCATTATGCTTCTCAATCCCATTCTCCGCTCCCCCCACCCCCTTAACCTTTGGCACTCTGACTAATCAAGAAACTATCAGCCTCTACTTTAAATATACCCAATGTCTTGGCCTCTACAGCTGCCTGGCAATGAATTCTATAGATTTACCACCCTCAGGCCAACCTCCTTATTACTGTTCCAAAGGGACAACCTTCTATTCTGAGGCTGTGCTCTCTGGTCCTAGACTCCCTCATTATTGGAAACATCCTCTCCGTATCCACTCTCTCCAGATCTTTCAGTATTCAGTTAGTGGTCCCATCTCCTGCTCTTTCCCCAAAGCTATGGAAATTATTTTCCTTAATTTCTAATTGACTGATTATCTCAACAAGAGACGAGCTCTATACTACACCGGCCTTTCAGTTCTTCCTTGTCCTATCTTTTGCTTAAAGATTGAATCTTTGCTGAAAACTCTGTAAGGGATCAGGAGTTTGGGCGGCAGACAGGAATGGAATTGATGTTTTGTGTCAGGCATTCATCACAACTTGGTGAGAAGAGAACCACCTTGTTAATCTGCAGAGAAGAGTCAAGGTAATAGGCTGCAGAGCAGAGTCAATAAGGTCACAGTCTATAAACATGAAATTGGAACAAAATCAATCCAGAAACAATTTGAAATGTAATTGCAAACGGTTAGTGTATTGAGTTACAGTGTCCGCTCTAACATCAGGGTTCAAATCCCACTGCTGTCTGTAAGGAGTTTGTACGTTCTCTCTATGACTACATGGGTTTCCTCCCTCATTCCAAAGACACAATTAACATAGGGTTAGGAAGTTGTCTGTCTGTCTCTCCAGGTACCATATCCGATGCGGACTTTGGTGACCATGGTTTTCCATATAGATCTATCCTTCATTTTTTGGATGACTCCCATTTCCTTGATGTGTAGCCACCTGGCTATGCTTTTGATGTACATAAGCCGAGGTCTTCCTCTAGGTTTGCTCCCCTCAATCGTTCCAGAGAGTATGAGTTTTTCTAGTTCATCTTTCCGCATGATGTGTCCTAGGAATCTGAGTTGTCTTTCTCTTATTGTTGGTATGAGTGATCAAATTGCTTAGGCTCTTCTGAGAACTTTATTTGATGTGTGTGTGGTCCATGATATTTGTAACCTCTCTCCTGTAGAACCATAATTCAGCTGCTTCTAGTCTCTTTTCCATTGCTGGAGAAATGGTCCAACATTCACTTCCATAAGTCAGGATAGAATAAATGTAATAATAGTAAGTTGTAGGCATCCTATATGGCATTGGAAGAATGGCGACATTTGTAGGTGGCCCCAGCACATCCACGGATTGTGCTTGTCATTGATACAAGTGACACGTTTGACTATGTCTTGATGCACATGAGACAAATAAAGTGATCTTTAATTGTTCAGAAAGGTTCAACCATTCCTGTTCTAAAATAAGAGGTAGAGGTTTGAATGGTTAAGCCTGAAGACATTTGTGCTGGCACTGGATTCATTGGAGGATTATAGGAGGCTGAAAACAAAAGACCGAGATGAGGTGAAGGAATTGACAGTGAACTAAAAGCTCAAGGCTATCTCTGTGTACTGAACAAAGGTGCTTTTAGTTTCTCTAGTGCAGAAGAGACGAGATTGTGAAAACCAAATGAACAAGGATATTCAGGAATATCGGAGCAGGAGTCTCCAAAATGCCACAAACCCACCAATCATTCAATGTGATCGTGGCCGATCTATCCCAGGCCTCAATCCGATACACCAAATCCCACCACCCTCAATCTGCCAAAGAATTTTCCAGTGGCCAATCATTTCAATTCCTATCCTGATCCCAACATGTCACACCACGGTGTTAGAACGATCAGACACTCTCAGGGTGGAGGAGCAACATCTCATATTCATTTCATCAATGTAGCCTCTAATCTGATGGCGTTAGCATTAATTTCTCTAACTTCTGGTAATTTCCTCCCCCTTCCCCTTTTTATTTCCTCATTCTGGCCTTTTACCTCTTCTCCTCACCTGCTTATCATCGCCCCCTGTGCCCCTCCTCCTTCCCTGTCTTCCATGGGCCACTCTCCTATCCTATCAGATTCCTTCTTCTCCCGCCTATTGCCTTTCTACCCATTACCTCTCACCACCGCCCCCTCCTTCTCCATCTACCTTAGAAACATAGAAAAACTACAGCACAATACAGGTCCTTTGGCCCACAAAGTTGCGCCAAACATGTCCCTACCTTAGAAATTACTAGGCTTACCTGTAGCCCTCTATTTTTCTAAGCTCCACGTACCTATTCAAAAGTCTCTTAAAAGACCCTATCGTATCCGCCTCCACCACCGTTGCCGGCAGCCCATTCCACGCACTCACCACTCTCTGAGTAAAAAACTTACCCCTGACATCTCCTCTGTACCTACTCCCCAGCACCTTAAACCTGTGTCCTCTTGTGGCAACAATTTCAGCCCTGGGAAAAAGCCTCTGACTATCCACATGATCAATGCCTCTCATCATCTTATACACCTCTATCAGGTCACCTCTCATCCTCTGTCACTCCGAGGAGAAAAGCCCGAGTTCACTCAACCTATTCTCATAAGGCATGCTCCCCAATCCAGGCAACATCCTTGTAAATCTCCTCTGCACCCTTTCTATGGCTTCCACATCCTTCCTGTAGTGAGGCGACCAGATCTGAGCACAGTACTCCAAGTGTGGTCTGACTAAGGTCCTATAAAGCTGCAACATTACCTCTCGGCTCCTAAATTCAATTCCATGATTGATGAAGGCCATTATACCATACGCCTTCTTCATTTTTAAATCTTTTTACTACCATATGCCTTCTTAACCAGAGTCAATCGATGCAGCTGCTTTGAGCGTCCTATAGACACGGACCCTTCTCCATGGATTGTCACGTTGTCGTGGTGGAGAAGCTTGTGTGGTCCTGTGATCCCGAGAGCGATGCCGTCTGGAGGTAGGGTCACCCATGGCAGTAAGTTCAAGGGTGAGGTCCCTGACAAAGAACAATCCAATCACGACCTCAACAGTGGAACAGACGGATGAAGTTACTTCGACCTCAACGGCTATGAAGGCGGTTGAAGGCTGCAACAAATCTATCAGCTCCAATCATCGTGGTTTCCATGCCGTTGGAATCAGTTGGTTGATTTATGAAGTATCGTGTGCTTCTTGGAGTGCAACATCAAGTAACACGTTAAACAAATACACGCACAAGCGTCTTCGCTCTGTGGGCCACTTCTAGCCACTTGAGAGCCCATAAATAGATCAATGGAACGAAGACCATCATCCTCGACCTCGAGGGATAGCTACGACGACGACAAAGGACTCAGACCCCAAGATCTCTCTGATCCTCCACACTGCCAAGAGTCTTACCATTAATACTATATTCTGCCATCATATTTGACCTACCAAAATGAACCACTTCACACTTATCTGGGTTGAACTCCATCTGCCACTTCTCGGCCCAGTTGTGCATCCTATCACTGTAACCTCTGACAGTCCTCCACACTATCCACAACACCTCCAACCTCTATGTCATCAGCAAACTTACTAACCCATCCCTCCACTTCCTCATCCAGGTCATTTATAAAAATCACGAAGAGTAAGGGTCCCAGAACAGGTCCCTGAGGCACTCCACTGGAGACCAACCTCCATGCCGAATATGACCCTTCTACAACCACTCTTTGCCTTCTGTGGGCAAGCCAGTTCTGGATCCACAAAGCAATGTCCCCTTGGATCCCATGCCTCCTTACTTTCTCAATAAGCCTTGCATGGGGTACCTTATCAAATGCCTTGCTGAAATCCATATACACTACATCTACTGCTCTTCCTTCATCAATGTGTTTAGTCACATAAAAATAACCTTCTTATTCTAGCTTCTAGCCCCTTCCTTTCCAGTCCTGATGACGGGTCTCTGCCCAAAAAAGTTGAAAGTTTATTCATTTCCATTGATGCTGCCTGACCTGCTGAGTTTTTCCAGCATTTTGCGTATGTTGCTCTAGACTTCCAGCATCTGCAGAACCTCGTGCCTTTAATTTCTTGTACTGGGCAGCTTGCACAACTCTTTGAGGCAGAGAATTCTAGAGGCACACTGCCACAAGAAATTTCTTCGTAGCATGGTTTAAAATTCTCGAGTAGTGAAAATATTTTGGTATCTACTCTATCGTGCCTCCTCATGTTTCAGCTTGATCACCCATCATTCTTCGAAAAAGAATACAGAGCCAGATTCGCTGAACACTGGATTCTATTTTAATTAATACTTTAAGACTCTACGAAGTCACATTGCTTAAAATACTGGTACACAGAACTGCAATCAATTTTGCAGTGAATTGGTAAGTTTTAAGGCAGGGTGGGAGCCAGGCTTCCAGGCTGCTGTGGGGAGAGTGCAAAACTGTGGACTCCATCAGTCAGATGCCAAACCATCAGATTACTGAACCACTAAATGCACATTGAACAGGCTTTGCTGTTAATCATACAGATTCCTTAAGGTTGCCATAGCTGGGGGGGGGGGGGGGGAGGGGTTGGGAGTAGTGGGGATGAGGTCCCACTACCGATTAAATGCTCCTAAAGGCATGCTTCTCAAATAGCCTCTGACAACCAAGTCCAGCTCCTGACCTTCACTTGTGGCTTTGTCAGTAGAACTGTTTATACTGACAGGGAGAAGGGGCAAAGGCAGGTTACTGGTGCCTTATAAACAATCACTTTGGGCAGATGGGGCTCGTCAGTCATGGGTGACAGCTCATCTAGAAGGAAATCTTCGAAGGTAAACCCTGAGGAAATTTCTGGAGCTGGAATCCATAAGGTAGTCCTATATTGAGTTGCACACTGACTGACAACTTCTGCAATGCCAGTGGTGCAAGACTCTATCGGTCTTTGCCATTTTCTTTGGATTCATTAACTGCATGGAGAATGCCTGGCTCTCCATATCGTACTGCCCTGGCTTGCATATGACAGCTAGGACATAACATCCATGGTTGACCTCAACCAACAGAGGGCCTCAATGGAAACAAGACTCAATGGAACACTCTGCCAATGGTGGTGGTAGAGGCAGCTACAGTCGGGGCATTTAAGAAACTCTTAGGAAGGCACATTGATGATATAAAAATGGAGGGGTATGTAGGAGGGAAAGTTTAGATTGATCTTAGTGTAGATTAAAAGGTTAGCACAGCATTGTTGGCCAAAGGGCCTGTACTGTGTTGTACTGTCCTCTGTTCAAAATGCTGGAGGATTGGTTGGGGGGGGGCGGGGGAATAAATGGTGGATGTTTCAGGCCGAGACCCTTCATCAGACAAATGGGATTAGCGTAGATGAGCATCATCAACAGCATGGAGAGTCTTAGCCACCTCATTTCTGAGCTGTATGTTTCCATATTTAATGAACAATCATTCATATGAACAGATGTTAAAGTTCTTCTGCAAATTTATTTGTAGCACTAAATATAAAGACCTGGTTCAAGACCATCTTCACTTTGGCTGGTGCTGTTGTCGCTCCTCACTAGTTATCTGGCTTACCTAGCTTCTTTGCCAACTGTGACAGCAGATCACTGCAGGATTTCTGTTGAAGAACACATTGTTTAAATTACCCCATTTTCTACAGCATAAACAACAAAATTATTTCTGTTTTCTTGGAGACTGCCTACAAAAAGTACTGGATACAGCCCAGTCCATCACAGATAAAACCCTCCCCATCATTGAACACATCTACACAGAACATTGTCACAGGAAAGCAGCATTCATCATCGGGCATCCCACCACCAAGGTCATGCTCTCTTCTTGCTGGTGCCATCAGGAAGAAGATATGGGAACAGTTATTATCCCTCAACTATCAGGCTCTTGAACCAGAGGGGATAACTTCACTTACTCCATCACTATTCCCACAACCTACGGACTCCCTTTCAAGGACTCGTCATCTAATGATCTCAATACTTACCTTTATTTAATTACTATTTTCTTGGTTTTGTTTTTGTTTCTTAGTATTTACTGTGAATGTCCACAAGAAAAAGAAACTTAGGGTTGTATATGGTGATATATATGTACTTTGTTAATTAATTTATTTTGAACATTGAAGGAGACAGGTTCTGTTCATTTTTGCTGTTAATTATATGTTAGTAGTTCAGACAAATTGTTTGCTGTGAGTTATTCCCTATTTATTTGGAGTGCCTTTCATCAGTGGGTCTGGAAGCGGTGTGCAAATGGAGGCTTTTTGGCTTCTTGTACAGGTACATACCTCTAATGGGAGGAAAAAGGCATTTGAAATTAAAAAATGCTATTACAAATCCCATCATTTTCTTTTATATGCTTTGATATCTCATCTAGAATTTTTAGCCTCAATAAGGAGGCATCTGGGTGAAGAAACAACCATGGGGCATCATGGTAGCCATGTCATTACAGCTTGGGTCATTGGCGTTCAGTTCAATTCCGGTGCCTTCTGTTTGTACTTTCCTCCTCTGGCGTGTGAGTTTCCTCTGAGTGCTCCAGCTTCTTCCCACAGTCAAAAGACGTACCAGGGTTAGCAGGTTAATTGGCCATTGCAAATTGTCCTATGATTAGGCCAGCGTTAAAATGGTGAGCTACTGGGCGGCACGGATCATTGGGCAAAATGGATGTTCTGTGCTGTATGTCCAAATAAATAATATTGAAGATGGTTCTTTTCATTTTGCCTCCCTGTTCTAATTAACTGTATTTGTACATAGTTTAAGCTCTTTGGCGTTACAGTAGTTACCTTTATTTAACATGTGCACATGCATGCACTTGCAAACTCATCCCAATTGCCTCTAAATTGGTGAGGAGGTATCCAACAACATGAAGATCACTGTGGCTTTTTACACAACTTAAAGAGTTAACCACAGTACCAAGAGAACTGGAGGTTCCTTTTAGGGGAGACTGGGTCAGATCTTTTGAACTTCAACCCAGTGGCCAATCATTTCAATTGCTATCCCCATACCCATACCCATATGTCAGTTTGTAACCTCTTTTGCCATGATGAGGCCACAGTCAGGGTAGAAAATCAACACCTTGTATTCTGTCTAGGTAACAGCCAACCTGATGGCATGAACATCAATTCCTCCTTTCTGTAATTCCCCCACCCCCTCTCTCTTCTTCTACTCCCCACTCTGGTCTCTTACTTCTTCTCCTCACCTGCTTGTCACCTCCCACTGATGACCCTCCTCCTCCACTTCCTCCTATGGTCCACTCTCCTCTCCTATCAGATTCTTCTTCTCCAGCCCTTTACCTTTCCCACCCACCTGGCCTCACCTGTCACCTTGGAGCAATTCTCCTCCCCCTCCCCCACCACCTTATTCTGGTGTCTACCCCCTTTTAGTTTTTAACATCCTAGAGTTAATAAACACAAGATTTCCATGTTATGGGTTGTGAACTCTTCATCAGGACTGGAAAGAAAGAGTGAAGATGCCAGAATAAGGTGGAGGAGAGGGGAAGCAGGACAAACTAGGTGATAACTGAAGCCAGGTGGGTGGGGGAGGGGGGAATGAATCAGAACTAGGTTTTATACTGGCAAATACCATGAAATGTGTTGTTTTGCAGCAGCAGTGCAGAGTAATAAAAACAATAAATTACATTATATATGTATATAAAAAATAAGTAGTGTAAAAAGAGGGAAAATATTGAGGTAGTGTTCATGGCCCATTCAAAAATAGAGAAGAAGCTTAAATGTGGAGTGTGTGTCTTCAGGATCCTGTATCTCCTCCTTGATGGTAGCAATGAAGACAGGGCATGTCCTGGGTCATGGGAGTCCTTAATCACAGATGTCACCTTTTCAAAGTGCCTATGCTAGAGCAGGCTGAGTTTGCAACTTTCTTCAGCTTTTTCTGATCCCGCGTTGTGTCCCTTCCATACCATTAAGTAAGGAAGCTGGGAGGTGATGGGTAAAAAAAGGCAAAAGAGCTGGAGAAGAAGATTCATTTATTATCAAAGTTCATGAATCTGATAGGAGAGGAGAGTGGATTATGGGAGAGAGGGAAGGAGGAGAGGCACCAGGAGGTGGCAATAGGCAGGTGAGAAGAAGAGATAAGAGGCCAGAGTGGGGAATGGAAGAGGGAAGGGGGAGAGGACTTCGACTATTTATTCATCTCCATAGATGCTGAGTTCCTCTAGCATTTTTTTTTGTGTTACCCTAGAATTAATGTCTTTTCCCCAGGGTTGGGGAATCAAAAACATGAGAATTAGTTTAGAGTGAGAAGGGAGAGATTTAATTTTCCACCCAAACAAGTTGCCAGAGGCAACACACATAAAAGTTGCTGGTGAATGCAGCAGGCTAGGCAGCATCTATAGGAAAAGGTACAGTCAACGTTTCAGGCCGAGATCCTTTGCCCTGGTAGTACAGGAGCCTAAACTCAACATTTCAGAAAAACAAATTCTTCCCCACTGCCATCAGATTTCTGAACGGAGAATGAAACCATAACATACTACCACTGAAATTTTCTTTCTCTTTGTGCATTATCAAAGTTTCTTTTTTAAAATATATACTTTCTATTGTAATGTAGTTTTTAATTACAATGTACTGCTGCCGCAAAACAAATTCCACAATGTGCCAGTGATATTGAACCTGATTCTCATTCTAATTGATTTATTATAAAGCAATTAATAGAGAAGCAAAATAGTCTGATTCAGTGCAATGTGACACAATCTTGCATTAAATGCATGTGTTAAAGAATTGATCACAAATAGCCAAGTGAGCAAAAAATAATTTTTCCTGGAATTCTGCATACTTGCCTGAGTCTTCCCTGAAGGATGGTGTCTGAACTACAGTGAATATAATTGTTACATCTTCTAGCACTGTGAGCAGTGAGATGTGATCCTCTTTAGCCTCTGAGTTGAATACAGTACTTACACCAAGGTTCATAACCCAGATCATTTATTACATTGGTTTCAAATGCAATGCATTCAGTTTCTGAAGGGCCAGATGGAATTTCCTAATGTAGCATTTTCCCACAACCTATGGATTCCCTTTCAAGGACTCTTCAACTCATTTTGGATTTTGAATTCACATGTGCACAGTGTGATACAATACTGCAGAGCTTTTTATGTATAGAGGAACAAAGGGCACTGATCTTTTATTTAAGTCACGATAGCCACCGTGGTAGTACAGTGGTTAGCACGATGCTTTTACAGTTCAGTGTGTCGGTGCTCAGAGTTCAACTCCGACACCCTTTGTAAGGAGTTTGTACATTCTCCCCCTGACCATTGGGGCTTCCTCTGGGTGCTCTAGTTTCCTCCCACAGTCCAAAGACCTACCAGTTAGTACTTTAATTGGTTATTGTAAATTGTCCTATGATTGGGACCATTTCTTTTTAAGCTGTATATCAATAATTTAGATAATGGAATAGATGGCTTTGTTGTCAACTTTACAGATGATACGAAGATTGGTGGAGGGGGCAGGTAGTGTTGAGGAAACAGGAAAGCAATAGACAGATTAGGAGAATAGACAAGAAAGTGGCAAATGAAATACAATGTTGGAAAATGCATGGTCATGCAATTTGGTAGTAGAAATAAATGGAAGTTATTTACTAAGCAGGGAGAAAATCCAAAAATCAGAGATGCAAAGGGACTTGCGAGTCCTCGTGCAGAACACCCTGAAGGTTAATTTACAAGCAGAGTCAATAGTGAGGAAGACAAATGCGGTGTTAGCATTCATTCCAAAAGGTCATGAATACAAGAGCAGGGATGTGATGCCGAGGCTTTATAAGGCACTGGTGAGGCCTCCTCTCGAGTATCATGAACAGTTTTGGGTTCTTCATCTAAGAAGAGATGTGCTGGTGTTGGAGAGGGTGCAGAGGAGGTTCACAAGATTAAATCCAGGAACGTAAGGGTTATCATACAAGGAACGTTTGATGGCTCTGGGTCTGTACGCACTTGAATTTAAAAGGATGAGGGGGGAATCTCATTGAAACCTTTCGAATACTGAAAAGGCTAGACAGAGTACAACCTAGATGTGGAAAGGACTTTTCCCATGGAGGGGGAGCCCAGGGCAAGAGGCCACAGCCTTAAGATAGAGGGGTGTCCATTTAAAACAGAGATGTGGAGATATTTCTTTAACCAGAGGGTGGTGAATTCGTGGAATATGTTACCACATGCAGCTCTAGAGGCCCAGGTCGTTAGGAGTATTTAAATCAGAGCTTGATAGGTTCTTGATCAGACATGGCATCAAAGGTTACAGGGAGAAGGAGGGGAAAAAAGGAACAGCCATGATTGAATGGTAGAGCAAACTCTATGGGCCAATTGGCTCAATCCTGCCCCTATGTCTTATGGTCTTATAATGTCCCTTATTGTCAAGAAGCAAGCAATAATCACCAACACTAAAAATGATTATACCTGCAAAAATAATGGTAAGACTGGGCTCCTTTTCTAAAAAAGGACATCATGGCATTGAAGCGGGTCTAGAGGAGGCTCACAGGAATGATTGGCTTAATGCATGAGAAGGGCTTGATGGCCCTGGGCCTGTACTCACTGGAATTTAGAAGAATGAGGGAGCAATCCCATTGGAAACAATCGAATAGTGAAAGGACTAAATAGAGTAGACATGGAGAGTATATTTCCTATAGTGAAGGAGTCTAGGAACAGAGGGCAGAGCCTCAAAATAGAGGAACATCCATTCAGAAGAAAGATGAGTAGGAATTTTTAGCCTGAGGGTGATGAAACTGTGGAATTCATTGCCACAAACAGCTGTGGAGGCCAAGTCATTGAGTATATTTAAAGCAAAGGTTGATTAGACAAGATGTTAAAGATTAAGGAAAGAAGGCAGGAGAATGTGGTTGAGAGGGATAGTAAGTCAGCCATAATGGAATGGTGGAGCAGTTCTGCTCCTGTTTTAAGGTCTTAATCAAAGGTTGATAGGAAAATAGGAAAGCTGAATATCAGCTTATGGCACAACCAACTCTACAAAAAATGCCTTATTGTCAAGTAGCAAACAATAATCATTAACATTAAAAGTGATTATTTATTCCTGCACAAATAAGTCAAAGATAAAGATGAGTTTAAAGTATCAGTAGTCCTACAGGTTATATTGGCATTACATTATCTGTGCAAAACAATGACTGGTGGAAGGGATGTTTGAAATTCATTTCTTTGCCAGCCTTAAGTAATTGTGCACCATTTTAAAATTAGAAAACTGTTCAGACTGAAAAAAGAATGGATACCATATAAAGAATTTTTTTTTGCCATCCTGGAAACATGATACAAGTTTATAAGAAATTTAATCATTAAAGAATTAAATTTCAGAACTGATTAATACAATGCCTTATCCAAAGATGTTAACTTCTGGCTCAGTTATTGCATTTGAGTCAGGATTTACAGTATTTATCCTCAACAACAGGATATGGTTGAGGAGTGGCCAAGGATATAATGCTTTTCACAATTCAGCACCAATGATTCAAAGTTTTATGGAGATAACGTATATTTAAAGGAGAGCTGTGGATAGCCAGGCACCTGGCCGAAGAAAAAATAATCACTGCTATTTTCACTTGTGGTCGTTAATAAAACATTACATTAATTGCAACAGAACAAATGTCAGTTTTTTCTTGTCTTCTGCTTTCATTGTACCGCAAGTTCATTTTGGTCAGGTACTTCAGGCAAGATTTCAGACTTAAATTCTCAATTTTTGTCGTCCTTTCTTGTTTCCATACCCATATAAGGGAGTGTTGTACAGGGCAAGTCTCAATGAATGCTGATAGTCAACAAGGCTCTTGGTATTTAAAAACAAAAATAAAGAGGCAGCCTTGTGAAGAATGTCCAGGTCCTTGGCTGCAGCATGATTGCCATTTCCCCATTACTCCTCCAATCCCACCCCTCCTGTTGCAGCAAGTGAATAAAAAAAGATAAAGTCCGTGAAAGCAGTCAGTCTAAAGAGATGATGTCCGGGATGCTGCCAGCTGGTGCCCCGCCTCCTGCTACCACCCCGGTTTCTGTGCGGCTGCTGCTGTTGCCCTCATGGTGCTGTGTGGACGAGATGATGCTTCCGCCAACGGTGGTGGGCGTCATTGTCGGTGCTCCCACAGCAGAAGAGAGATTGTCCAGGAATATAGATTGACAGTACTGCATTCGAGGAAATAAAATAGTGAACACCTCCCCACAGCTGAAAGCTCTCAAATAACTTGGCAACAGAACTTGGACAGCCCTACAGTTTCTAATAAAGTTCCCTATCATAAAACTAGTGTTTGGCTCAGTACATGGACCCAAGTGTAGATGTGAAATCAGGGCTCATCAGTCACACCATAATTTCTAAAACCCTAAACATCCCATTTGTATTACTATTAATGTTGCTTACTTTAAAATGTTGTTTAGTCCTAAAAAAAAAGACCTGCTGATCTATTATCTTACTCATTACCAAATGGTGAGCACTGCAAAATTATGCACAACTTGGAATGGGTACAAAAAGAAAAAAAAAATGCATCACTTTGGATATTAAATTGACCAGAACTTTCAAAATTAGCTTTACAATTTACTAAACAGATAGCAGTTTTGTTAAGTCTCAAATTATAAAGCAATTGTTAGAACAAGATGTCTATAAGATGAAAATTTGCTTATTGTCTAGTTTTAACCAAGAACTAATTAACTGACCACTGGAAGGAAAGTCAAAGGAATATTAAGTAGGTGTACTAAAACCAAGAGGCAACTATACTGAGTAAAAAGCATGCAAACATGTTCTAGAAATGCGGGAGAATTCTGAATTCCACTTTCCCTCTAACTATGCATAAATATTATTTAATTTTAAAATCTTTCATCTGAGCCTTCATAATTCTGGCCTTGCATAATTTGTGAACAAGAATGCATTAGGCGTCTCTGCCATGCCAGAGTTTGCAGAGAGGTGCATAATTAGAAAACATATCTAGTAAATACAGAGAGCTGGAAACACTCTGTAATTCAGGCAACAGGTGCAGAAAGGAATAGAATCAATCAGAAACAAGAAGCTGGTTTCTCTCCCCAGAGACGCTGCTCATCAGCAGAATATTGTTTTTAATCTCAGATTTCTAAAAACGACAGTATGATTTATGAAACTAAAATATGAAGCTGCCCAAAAAAAAACTTAAATACACGGATTGTTTGGAGCAAAAGACTGCAATTAAACACAGCAAAAACAAATGGGTTCAACATTAACTTTTCATCTCCAAAGCACAATTTCAAATCCAATCCAATTAATGTAAGTATCCTAATATAAACCAAGTTCCTACAACACAAAGTTATCCCTGAATTACAATTTTATTTGGGATTGGGACAGAAAAGGTTTCTGTAGGACACAAAACATTCTAGCAGTGACATCAAGTTGCTGTTCTGAATTTACGACTAAAACATCTGGTCACAGAACATTATTGGGAGGTTTGTTCTGCTGGAGAAACTGACAGTAAGTACTTAAAATGACAAACTTCCATTCCTCTACATTCATAAAGTGGAAGAAGTGAGTGAATTTATATTCCAAAGCTGACCCACGATGTCTTCTTGCTGCAGATGTTAGCTTGGATTGAGTGCCCACCCTTGAAGTAGATTTATGGGTTAGGGAAGGGGCTCCCAATCTGGGATCTGTGGACCCTTTGCTTAATGGTACTGGTCCATGGCGTAAAAAAGGTCGGGAACCAGTGTTAGGGAAAAGGAAATACCAGTACATTTCTATAACACCGAGATAAAGCTTTTCTCCAGATCAACACTATTTCCCTCTTATTCCCCCTGCCCCAACCCCACAGATGGCTGGACTTGCTTGGATTATTTTTTTTTTTCTTTGGAGCGATGGAGGCTGGGGGAGATCTGACAGAGGTTTATGATTATAAGAGGCATAGATAAGAGTAGACAAAACTTTTTCTCAGGATTGAAATGTTTAATACCAGAGGGCATGCGACTAAGGTGAGAGGAGGTAATTTCAAAGTAGATGCGGGCAAGTATTTTTACACAGAGTAGTGGGTGCCTGGAATGCACTGCTTCAAGTGGTGGTAGAAACAGATACATTAGAGACTTTTCAGAGATGTTTAGATTGGCACATGTGTGTAGGTGGGAGTATTTGCTCACAGGGTGTGTGTAAAGCATCTAGTGCAGTAGTGTAGTAGTGCATGCTGCATGCCGCATAGTGCTCTCTACTTGCTGCTCTCTGCCTACAGATATTGCCACTGGTTAGCCTTCTTAATAGAGGGCGAAAAGAGGAGCCGAGTGTGTACGCCCCCTCCTGCCAGTACAGAGCCTCTCCTCCACCAAGACTCCTGCAGTGCCTCCTCGGGGCCACACACAAAACTGGTCCCAGGCTAAACTACAGGGGATCTCGGAGCAGCAGTGGGCCCCATAGATGTGGCATGCAGGCCCACCACTGTGTGGATACTGCGTCAACCACTGTCCCAGCTATGGGCAAATATCCCCACTGCCTTATGGTAAGTCTGTTGAGACGAGGCTAAGGGAGCACACCCTGACAGAAAAGCAATGCGCTGGCGGCGCGCAATAGGCGGGCCTTAACAGACAAAGGATCTGGCAGCCTCCTGCAGCCAAGATGTGGGACCGGTTGTCCTGGGATCACCCTTGCCACCAGGATTTAACTCATCATGGTAAAGATAGTGCTACTGGGGATGGCACTTTAAAATCTTCCTTGCGCAGGTCTCCACCTCTGACCACGGTGAACGATACTCGACCTTACATATAGTTGAAGTCTGACGGCGATGGGGTGTCTGGCAACTGGAGCAGGTACGAATGGACTGGGAGCTCTTAGTCAGAACCCTGCACGGCAGCAGCACAGGGTATTTGGTCGCTAGCAGCTGGGACTAAGTGGCAGCTGTTTTCGGCAGACCCCTGTGCAACTGCGCAACCCTATTTACGGACCGCACTGCTCACCCCGATTGGGGGATGGCCTAGAAAAGGTGGCCTAAAAATTGCCCATTCAATCACTCACCTGGATAGGTTACCGTGCCTATCAGGTTATTCCACTACTGCGGTCAAAATAAGAAACAATACAACCTAAAACCAGCAACATGGAATGTAAGGACTCTTCTGGACTCGTATGGCCTCTCTGACAGACCTCACCGGAGAACAGCCTTGATCGCTGCTGAGCTGAGGTGCTACAACATCGACATTGCTGCCCTGAGTGAGACCAGGCTCCTGGATGAAGGCTCTTTAACAGAGGAAGGGATGGGTTACACCTTCTTCTGGAAAGGTTTCCCCCCAGATGGACAACATCTCCATGGAGTAGGATTGGCCATCAAGAACACCCTTCTACCAAGTCTCACAGAAACACCTGTTGGCATTAGTGAAAGACTAATGACCCTCCGTATCCCCCTGGCAAAGAAACGTTATGCCACGCTTCTCAGTGCCTATGCACCAACTTTGCCATCTTAGAATGAGGCCAAGGAAGGCTTTTATCAGACATTGAATGAAGCTCTTTGCCAGATCCCTAAGAATGATAAAAATCCTTTTGCTTGGGGACTTCAACGCTAGGCTGGGACAGAACAACAGGACATGGAGTGGAGCGCTAGGTAGGCATGGTATTGGCAAGGTGAATGCAAATTGCATGAGGCTACTTACTCTTTGCTCTGAGCATAACCTTACCATAACCAACACCATCTTCCAGCAGAAGACAAAATATAAGACCTCATGGATGCACTCTTGCTCTAAACATTAGCCCGATTGACTTCATCATTGTGAGACGTAGTGACATCAAGGATATTCTTATCACCCATGCAATGAGAGGTGCAGAGTGCTGGACTGACCACCATATGATTGTGGCCAAGCTCCATCTGAAAGTGCGTCCCCTACTTGCGGCTGCAAAAATCCAATAAAGAGCAGCTAAATTGCAACTGCCTGAGAAACACAGAAGCAAGAAGTGAGTTTCGACTCATCCTAGCTGAAAAACTAAGGGAGCTGGAACCTTGTCTGAGCTCAGAAAATACCATGGAACAACAGTGGACCTATATCAGCTCTGCGTTCTATGAGGCAGCAGCCCAATCCATCGGCCATAAGAGCAGGAAACACCAGGACTGGTTTGACGATAACTCAGACACCATCCACAACTTGCTTAAGGACGTGCATAAAGCACACCGGGCAACTTTAGACAACCCTTCATCCACCAGCATCAGGCAGCATTGGCAGGCAGCTTGGAGGAAAGTGCAAAAGGCAATATGGGCCATACAAAATGAGTGGTGGACTGAAAAGGCACATGAAATCTAGTCCTTTGCCAATAATAATGACGTGCATAATTTTTACAATGCTGTCAAAACCATCTATGGCCCAATAAATCGATGTGTTACTCCCCTGAAAACAGCAGATGGTCTAACACTTCTGAAGAATCAGAATATCATTCTGCTGAGGTGGGCTGAGCATTTTAACACCCTGCTTAATCAGGACTCTGACGCAGACCCCACCATCCTGGACGAACTACCTGAACTTCCTCCTATTCATGACCTCAGTCTACCACCAACCTTCCAGGAGGTTCTGTCAGCTGTCCATTCCCTGAAGAACAACAAGTCCCCTGGCACTGACAATATCCCTGCTGAGTTACTGAAGAACGGAGGGTACATGTGTATGCGCACCCTCTACCAGTACATCACCAAGGCCTGGACTGATGAGAACATCCCACAGTAATAGAGAAATGCAAACATCATTGTCGTTTATAGAAACAAGGATGACAAGGCCATCTGCAGCAATAGTAGGGGCATATCACTCCTTTCTGTTGCTGGAAAGGTCCTGGCTAAGGTGATGCTTCAGAGACTCATTAGCAACATCACCGAGTCAATGCTGCCTGAATCGCAGTGCGGATTTAGGAAGAACAGGAGCACGACCAACATGATCTTCACAGCCCGGCAGCTTCAGGAAAGGTGCCGAGAACAACACAAGGACTTGTTTATGACCTTTGTCGACCTCTCCAAAGCATTCGACTGTGCAAAGAGAGCTCTTATGGGATGTCCTCCTCAGGTTTGGCTGTCCCAATAAACTTGTTAACATCCTCTGCCAGTTCCACGATGGGATGACTGCTCAGTTGACCATAGGAGGACAACAGTCCGAGCCCTTCCTTGTACGCACGGGGTGAGGCAGGGGTGTGTACTAGCACCAGTACTCTTTAACATCTTCCTCTTGTGTGTTACCAAGCCTCTCCACAACGAGATTGAAGACAGCAGCAGTGTGGCAGTGGACGTCGGATTAGATGGCAACCTCTTTGACATCAGGAGGCTCCACGCAACCACCAAACTCCGGAGAGAGCGGGTCCTGAAGCTGCAGTATGCAGACGACTGTGCTCTTGTGGCCCATACTCCGGGGGATCTTCAGACTGTCCTTGCTGTGGCGGTGAGAGTGTACAGCCGGATGGGGCTGACTGTCAATACCACCAAGACAGAAGTGGTTTGCCAATGGAGTACCAGTGTCCCACCCACTCTACCTGCCTTCACTGTTGGTGATGAAAAGCTGTCAGTAGTGCCATCTTTCAAATATCTGGGGAGCATTCTCTCTGAGGATAGCGGCATTGACAATGATATCCAGAGCCGCATTAAACAGGCATCAGCTGCCTTTGGGAGACTTCGGCGTAGAGTCTTTCAGAACAGGAGCCTTCGTCCCTCCACAAAGGTCACCGTATACCAAGCGGTCTGTGTCACCACCCTCCTTTATAGCCATGAAGCTTGGATAACCTACAACTGTCACATTAAGTCCTTGGAGCACTTCCACATAAGCTGCCTCCAGCGCATCCTGGGAATTACCTGGCGTGAGTGGGTGCCTCACACTGAAATACTTGTAAAGACCAACTGCAGGAGTATTGAGGCCGTGATCACCCAGTGTCAGCTGCAGTGGCTGGGGCACATGATAAGGATGCCCCCATGTCGGCTACCCCGTAGAGTGTTATACGGCCGGCTACATCATGGTCAACGCTCAGCTGGAAGGCCGAAGAAGTGCTATAAGGATCAGAAGAAGAATGCTTTAAAGAGGATGTTGCTGCTGACTGTACCACTTGGCGACAGCTGTGTAGGGACGGGGTTCGTGTTCTGGAGATGGAAAGAACAACCAGAAGACAGCAGAAGAGAGCCAGGAGAAATGCAGCCATGGTTGCCACCACTACCACATATACACGTCCCACCTGCAATAGAGCTTGTGGGCCCAGGATAGGACTGTATAGTCAAAGATCTCAACGTTAAAGGAGTGGACGTCGTCATCGGATTTCAATGGACAACCGAAGGTTGGCACATGAATGTGAGTGAAATGAAAGAATACGGACATTGTGTAGGCAGAGGGGATTAGTTCAGTTGGCAATCTGAATACTAATTAATTGGTTCAGCACAACGTTATGTCCCAAAGGGCCTGTTCCATGTTCTAGATGACTGAACATGAGCAGGGCCATTAGATTTACAGCAGCGATCATCACTGATGGATCTGCTTAATGTTTCATAAATAATCATGTCAAACTGCACAAAAAGGAGTAGGGGTTGGGGGTCCAGTCAGTGGCCAAGAGGGAACATGGAGAAGCACCAGGTAAGCACAGTGGAAAGGCTTTAGAGTGTCATGAGAATTGCCCTCTCAAATTTCAAAATAAAACAAAACTTCTTGCAATGTCACACTCCGGCTGATAAATAACTCAGTTACTGCAGAAACCTTCAATGGGGAGAGCAAACTTTTTAAAAACTTTTTCCCAAGATCTCTACCAGAAGTTCTACAAAAAGCTACATTCTATACAAACCTGAGGATCACTCTGAAACAATGAGAAGAAGTCCAAATCTGAAAAAAAAAATTGCATTTCCAAATCAGAAAAAGCACTGTAAGACTTGAAATACAGAATAAAATCAATATCAAGTTCATAGCTCCCAGAAAGTGTTTAGGGTTCACAGGGTAATTAAGAAGGCATATGGCATGCTTGCCTTTATTAGTTGAGGCATTTAGTTCAAAAATCAGGAAATTATGTTGCAACTGTATAAAACTCTAGTTGGGCTGCATCTGGAGTATTGCAGACAGCTCTGGCCATCCCATTATAGGAAGGATATGGGGACTTTGTACAGCGTGCAGACGAGGTTTACCAGGATGTTGTCTTGACTAGAAAGCATGTGCTATAATGAGGTTGGACAAACTTGGGTTGGTTCTTCTGCAGTGGCAGAGGCTCAAGAGAGATCTGATAGAGGTTTATAAGATTATGAGAAGTACATACAGAGTAGATAGATGGTATCTTTTCCCCAGGGCAGGGTTAAAATGCCTAATACTAGAGGGCATGCATTGAAGATGGGGGGGGGTAATTTCAAAGGAGGTGAGAGGGGCAAGTTGTTTTCTTTTAAATAGAGTGGTGGGTGTCTGGAATGCGCTGCCTGGGTGGCAGATACATTAGAGACTTTTAAGAGATGTTTGGATAGGCACAATAATGTGAGGAAAATGGATGGACATTGTGTAGGCATTAGAGATTCGTTTAGTTGGCCACTTGATTATAATTTAATTGGCTTGGCACAACATTGTGGGCTAAAGGGCCTGTTCTTGTGCTGTACTGGTCTATGTTTGATATTCTTAAGTAATTGGATAAAATGTTAATTCACTCATACCAACTAAGAAATTATATCACAAATTGGTATTCAGTGATCACAACTGTCATTAAAATGGATATAAACTATATAAAGGTTAATGTTAATGTTAAACACCCACCATGACTACCTTCAGCACCTTGCACCATCAGGTGGTTAACTCAGATTGTCTCTAGACACTTTTAAGAAAAAATTACAAATTTAGTAGAGAGATAAAATGGATAGTCAATGCTTCAGACCCATTTCCTTTTACATATACTGCCTGACCCGCTGAGTTCCTCTGGCTCCTTTGTGTTTTGCTCCAGATTTTTAGCATCTGCAGCCTCTTGTGTCTCCAAAACCACTAAGCATAGAAAAAATAACCAAATGCTGGAGGAACATCATCTATGGAGAGGAATTAAACAGTCAATGCTTCGGGCCAAGACCCTTCATTGGGACTGGAAAGAAAGTGGGAAGAAGACAGAATAAGGTGGTGGGGAGAGGGGAAGGAGACCAAGCCAGCAGGTGGTCTATGAAACTAGGTGAGGGGAAGATAACGAAGTAGGAAGCTGGAAGGTTTGAGGAGGTTTACAGGCAGACGATAAAATATTAGAAGGAAGCAATCAATAGAATTAGTACATTGTGTATGGACAAAGGTAGAGACTTTGATCTCAAGTGCCTTTTATGCTGTGACTATTCTGCAATTTAGACCATAAGACATAGGAGCAGAATTAGGCCATTCAGCCCATCAAAACTGCTCCGCCATTCCAACATGGCTGACATTGTTCCCCTCAACCACATTCTCATGCGGTCTCCCCATAACCTTTACTAATCAAGAACTTATCAACCTCTGCTTTAAATATACTCATTGATTTGGCCTGCATAGCCATCTGTGGTAATGAATTCCACAGATTCACCACCCTCTGGCTAAAGAAATTCCTCATCTCTGTTTTTAAATGGATTTCTATTGAGACTGTGCCATCTGGTCCTAGACTCTCTCACTATAGGAAACATCCATCCCACATCCACTCTGTCAAGGTCTCTCAATATTTGATAGGTTTCAATGAGATCCACTCTCATTTTTCAAAACTCCAGCGAGAAAAAGACACACTGATTAGGAAAGGCATTGGAAAACCCCTACCTGACAAATGTGATTGAGCCTTTTGAAGTGATGACCAAGAGCAATGATGAGGGCAGGAGGGGTAGATGTGGCTTACATGGACTCTAGCAAAGCTTTTGACAAAGTCCCTTATGGAACTCAGGTTAAACTAACCAAATGGATATAACATTGGCTTGGAAGAAGAAAGCAGAGGTAGTTGTGGAGGGTTGTATTTCAGATGGGGGGTGGTGGTGCTGTGGACAATGGTGCGCCACAGGGATCAGTGTGCACTGATCACTGGACAACAAAGTAATCAACAAGAGAAAATCTGCAGGTGCTGAACTCCAAGCAACACACACAAAATGCTGGAGGAACTCAGCAGGTCAGGCAGTATCTATGGAAAAAAGCACAGTCGACGTTTCAGGACAAGCCTTTGGCAGGACTGGAGAAAAAAAAGCTGAGGAGTAGATTTAAAAGGTGGGGGAGGGGAGAGGGAAACACCAGGTGATAGGTGTAACCTGGAGGGGAGGGATGAAGTAAAGAGCTGGAAAGTTGAATGGTGAAAGAACCAAAAGACCATGGAAGAAAGAAAAGGGGGGTGGGGGGGGAGGAGCAGCAGAGGGAGGTGATGGTGGGCAAGGAGGTAAGGTGAGAGGGGGGAAAAGGGGATGGGAAATGGTGGTGGGGGGGGGAGGGTTGGGGGCACTACCAGAAGCTCGAGAAATCGATGTTCATGCCATCAGGTTGGAGGTTACCCAAAAGGAATATAAGGTGTTGTTCCTCCAAACTAAGCGTGGCCTCATCACTACAGTGGAGGCCAGGGATAGACATAGCGGAATGGGAAGTGGAATTAAAATGGGTGACTACTGGAAGATCCCACTTTTTTTGGTGGATGGAGAATGCAGAAAATGACCCAAACAGACTCAAAGGTGTTTCTATCAACTTGTGCTTCTCTCACCCCTCCCCCCACCTTTTAAATCTACTCCTCAGCTTTTTTCCCTCCAGTCCTGCCAAAGGGTTCAGCCTGAAACGTCAACTGTACTCTTTTCCATAGATGCTGCCTGGCCTGCTAAGTTCCTTCAGCATTTTGTGTGTGTAACAAAGTCATTAACATGGCACTGTCTGCAAACTTACAAAGCAAAACTGGTATCAATAACCAGTTATCAATAAGAGGGCTATCAATAATCTATGATGAATGTACGCTACAAGAGAATCTAGACCAACTTGGGAAGTGGGCCAAAAAAACAGCAAATGGTATTTAACCCTGACAGTACAGAGTAAAAGGTCAACCATGATGTCACTGAGGCCACACAGGGCCCAATGGCTCACTTCTGTTTCTGGTGTTAATTAAAACCACAAATTTCATAGTAATTGTTACTGCAACTAGAATTACAGAAATGAAATTTCACATTTCATGTAATTTTATTTTATTTTTAAATTTTTATTCAGAGATACTGCATGGAACAGGCCCTTCCAGCCCAATGAGCTGAAACCAGCAGCCCAACAATTTAACCCAAGCCTAATTATGGGGCAATTTACGATGACCAATTAACCAACTAACCAGAACATCTTTGGAATGTGGGAGGAAATTGAAGCATCTGGAAGAAACCCACACGTTCACAGGGAGGAATGCACAAACTCCTTACAGACGATGTCAGAACTGAATTCTGAACTCTGACACCCTGAGCTGCAGTAGCATCGCGCACACCACTGAGCCATGGCGCCCACGGTACTTGAATCACAATCCCGAAGTTTCCTGATAAGATTCAACTCTGTGTCAATGGGCCAGAACTAACTGCTGGAGCAGTAACTGAATTACTACCTTAATACTTCACATACTGTTGTGAAGCTCATCAAATTCAACCACTGAGCTACAGAAATTCTAAGCTCAAAATTTCTCCATCAGTGTTTGGGAGATATTAAAACTACAGGCACATAGAGAAAACAGGTAAAACCGTGTTAGGATTCATGGAACTCATAGGCTGTTTGTCCCACTCCCATCAGGGAGGAGGCTACATCATCCATGCCAACTCCACCAACCAGACTCAGACACAGTTACTTTCCCCAAGCAGTAAGGCTGATCAACACCTCCACCCACCAAACCCCAACCACCACTACTTTATCATTTCCAGTCAGACACTCCTGTGCCTAGTGTCACTTTATGGACAGACAATCAATCTATATACTTAAGACGATAAGACACATGAGTAGAATTAGGCCATTTCATTATGGCTGATCCCGGATCCCACTCAACCCCATACACCTGCCTTCTCCCCATATCCTTTGATGCCCTAACTGATTAGGAAATGATCAACTTCCACCTTATACGTATGGACTTGGCCTCCACTGCAGCCTGTGACGGAGCATTCCACCCATTTACTACTCTCTGGCTAAAAAAATTACTCTGTACCTCTGTTCAAAAGGGCCGCCTCTCAATTTTGAGACCGTGCCCTCTAGTTCTGGATACCTCCACCATTGAAAATATCTTCTCCACATCCACCCCATCTATTCCCTTCAACATTTGGTAGGTTTGGTAAGTAGAATCCCTATGCATTCTTCTAAATTCCAGCTAAACCCTTCAATCACAGAATCATCCTCATGAAGGAGCTTAGGAGGGATATTGGCGCCTAACTGTGACTTTTGCTTGCATCTTCAGAGACAACTCTATTTCTACCTCTAATATCTTTATTTTTCCCTTTCAGGGTTCTTTTGAAGACCCTGACCTGGAGTTACACGCAGGCTTCGGTTCTTTGCGGGAATGGGACCCGTTCTCGGGGTTCCACGACTAGCCGTTATACGACATGCCAAGGGTTTGGCTTGAGAGTCTCACTCGTGTTTGGAAACCCAAGATCTCGGGGCTCTGGAGACGGGCGGATTGAGGGTCGGTGTCACAGCAGGAGACTCCTGTGTCGTTGGGAAGGCCGGAAAATCTTTCACCGTGGGCCCAAAGACCCGAGGTCTTTGCGATCTTCGGACTGAGAGCTTGAAAAAAGCGATGAAACGGACTGTTGTTATGTCTCCCGCTCGCTGTGAAAATGGGGGGGCACCTCCCTCTCCCTTATTTGGGAGAGAGAGAGAACCTGTGGTTTGTCAAGTGCCGGATGAAATGCGAAGCCTTTGGGGTAACTTTGGCCTGTGTCTCTGCTATTACTTAGCACACGCTTGGGTTCGGTGACAGTACCGATGTGCTTTTTTTTGCTGGTAGGGGGAGGGGGATCGTTGCTTGCTGCCGCTTATGCGCAGGAGAGGGGAATTGGGGAGGGACTTTGGGGTTCTCAAACTGTCGTTCATTCTTTGGGGCACTTCTCTGTTTTTGTGGATGTTTGCAAAGGAAAAGCATTTCAGGATGTGTATTGTATACATTTCTCTGACATTAAATTGGACCTTTGAACCTCCTTTGGACTCTCTCCAATGACAATACATCCTTTCTGAGATATGGGGCTCAAACCTGTAGACAATACTCCCAAGTACAGCATGACTAGTGTCTTATAAAGGCTCAGCATTATCTCCTTGCTTTTATATTCTATTCCCCTTGAAATAAATGCCAACATTGCATTAGCCTTCTTTACCACAGACTCAACCTGTAAATTAACCATCGGTGAGTCTTGCACAAAGACCCCTATGCCTCTCTGATGTTTGAACCTTCTCCCCATTTAGATAATAGGCTGCACTGTTGTCCTTTTACCAAAATGCATTATTATACATTTCCCAACAGTCACCTTATGTACAGACACTTCTGTGCCTTGTGTCACTTTATGATATACAATCGATGTACATAAGGTATCTGAAGTATTTACATTTTTTTTGTGCTTATTTGTGCTGCATCGGATCTGAAGTAACAATTTTTGTTCTCCTTTACACCTGTGTACAGTAAATGATGTTAAACAAGCTTGAGTGGAGCAGCTTAATACAAGACATGACTGGTTAAGGCCAAGTCCGGCATGTTTACTTTTGAACCTACATACAAGTCCTATGAATTCCCCCAACACCATAAACAAATGCAGAAATACTCCCCGTATGACACTTCTTCAATAAGAAGAAAGCTATGAGTAGGCAAGAGAAACAGGAGAAATTGACAAAATGGCATTCTATGTAGTGCTTACTTTGAATCTCAGGGGGAAGAGCTGCCATTGTTGAGTGATGGAATGTGGCTGGATAATCTGCTAACTGAGGCAGGAAACTTGTATCGACACTTGTAACATTTGGCAACCGAACGGAAGACGGCTGATAAGCCAGAACACTGCAATAAGGAAACATTTTTAAAAAATCAGTTTTTCCATAAATATTGATAATTTATTAACAAGTTTTGTCATCAGCTGGCCTAGTGAGTAAATACGGTATAGAGAAATTTTCAGTTCAATCCTTACAGGGTCCAATGCCATTCAATGTCCAATAGTCCCTCTTACAACATGTACAATATTACATGTTGAACAATGTGAGTACATCAAACACTGAGAATTGTGACACTAAATAAAAATAAATGTCATGGATAGTCTCAAGCTCGACTGCAAAAGGAGGAGCGTTGGGAATGGGGTTAGCAACCCCATCCCATAAAAACCCAGAGCTACAGAAATGCCAACAGAAGCTCCAAAGACCTCATCCCTGGGCAAGGAAGAATACACCAAGATGGGCTGCACTGAGGAAAACATGAAAGACTGGCCCAGGACTGAGGGTTCTATCAAGCTATTGTCAGAGCCTCTGCTGCAGTAGGGGTGATGGGTTTAAGTACACAAGTAAAACAAGGTGAAGTTAAAATGGTGCTAAGCAGCTACTCCTTTGTTTGGCTTGAGAATCCGTTCGGAGTTGGAAGCCTAAGATCTCAGGGCTCTGCAGGTGGGCGGATCGAGGGTTGGCATCACGGCAGGAGACCCGTACGTAGTCAGGGGAGTCGGAAAATCTACTGCTGTGTGCCCAAAGGCCCAGGATCTTTGGGGACAGAGCTCAGAAAAAGCGAGGTAACAGACTTTTAACATCGTAAACCAGCGAGTTGTTGTTGTCTCCCCACTCGCTGGGAAAAACGGAGACACCTCCTTCCTCCTTATTAGGGAGAGAGAGAGCCTGTGGTATGCCGAATGCCAGGTGAAATGCAAAGTCTCTGGAGTAACTGCAAGTCTGTGTCTTTGCTATTGGTTTGCTCATGCTTGAGTGCTCGGTGGTGAGCGCTGATGCATCTTTTTTGCTGGGGGGGTAAATGGTGGATGTTCAGATTAATTATTTTACACTGGTATTCACATTAGGGAAGTTGATAGCAATCCAGCTGTCCTAAGGAAATCATGGCCTCAGCCAAGTTAACTAAAGCAAAATAATAATAATGAATGAAATAGTGGCACTAGTCATCACAGACTTTTAACATTAGAGAGCTTCCAGAACACAGCTTTAAACAGAGGAAGGGGACTATGAGAATATCTATAGAGTTCTCAGTTTACAAAATGTGCAATTGCATAAGAAAACGGAGTAAATCGCTCGATATTAAAGTGAAGGGGAAAACTAATAAACTATAAACTAAAGCAACATACACAAAACAGCTGGAGGAACTCAGAAGGTGAGGCAGCATCTATGAAAAGGAATAAATAATTGATGGGCTGAAACCTTTCATCAGGACTGAAGAAGGGTCTCAGCCCAAACCATCGACTATTTACTTTTTCCCAAAGATGTTGCTTGCCCAGCATTTTGTGTGTGTTGTTTTGGGTTTCTAGCATCTGCAGATTTTCTTGTGTTTGTGAATTATAAACTAGTTACCTGCACATCACGTCTGGAAATTACATTTCTTAATATAGAAACATAGAAAACCTACAGCACAATACAGGCCCTACATTGTGCCGAACACGTCCCTACCTTAGAAATTACTAGGCTTACCCACAGCCCTCTATTTTTCTAAGCTCCATATACCTATCCAAAAGTCTCTTCAAAGACCCTATCGTATCCGCCTCCTCTCCATTCCACGCACTCACCACTCTCTGAGTAAAAAACTTACCCCTGACATCTCCTCTGTACCTACTCCCTAGCACCTTAAACCTACGTCCTCTTGTGGAAACCATTTCAGCCCTGGGAAAAAGCCTCTGGCTATCCACACGATCAATGCCTCTCATCATCTTATACACCTCTATCAGGTCACCTCTCATCCTATTTGTCAGGAAATTACAAGTTTGATAGTTCCAAGTGTAAGGGGGTTTCATCTTTTATGTTACTGCGGAGGCTAATTAAATCAAAGAACAAGTCCAAAGTCTACAGGTCTCTGGAGGGCTGTTCTGAGGTTAAAGGACTCTGTATGGCGGGTAGGAGGGAAGAACAGGGCTTGTTTTGCTGCTTGTGTTCTGTGTTGTTCTGCCGAGCATCATGTGCATGCCATGCTGACAGGCTGCCCTCTGCACACCCCTGCGTGTGTTTATTTATTGAGATACAGCGCGAAGCAGGCCCTTCTGGCCACTTGAGCTGCACCACCCAGCAACCCGATTAACCCCAGCCTAATCGTGGGACAACTTACAACCTTCTAACCGGTACATCGTTGGATCGTGGGAAGAAACTGGAGCACCCGGAGGAAACGCGCGGATTCTACCGGGAGGATTACAGACTCATGACAGATGACATCAGAAGTTAACTCCACACTCTACAACCCAAGCTGTAATAGCGTCACACTAACCTTTACACTAGCATGCTGATTGTTAATGCACACATTTCACTGTATGCTTTGTGCACACGTGACAAATAAACTTGAATCCTGAATGGACTTGCAATGTAGAACTTAGCTGTAATGTTATTCTTTACAAGGATAGAGACAGGATCAGCTGTAGTGCTCTCTCCCACAAATGAATAACAATTCTACTCGTTAGCTCCACAGTGCATTTGTACAGTACATGTAGTTAGATTCAGTAGTAGTGATGACAGGGACAAAGGCAGGCCCTGGAGAAACAAGTCCGTTAACTGGGAACAAAGAACAGACAGCTGTTTAGAATAAAAGCAAGTAGTACAATAGAAATCCCACTAACCTTTTATTGGCAGTTTCTTCAGCGTCAGAAGGATATATGCACCTTTTTTTCAGCGGAGGTTCTTCCTCCCCTTCCGAGGAGGAACTATCAATTGTCAGATCTATGACCTCAACTTTTTTATTGCTACTTGGTTCACTGGTTGGCACAGCAGAACCAGTCTTGTTGGTGACTGTTGAACCTGCTGGAAGTTAAACAACTCGATTGCTACAAGGCCAGTAAAAACAAACTTAAAATACTACAGATCTAATCACATTAAATACAACCCCTGTCAGTACATTAGACACATTGTTTACCTGATCTGTAAGTGGCAGTAGGCAGCACATACCAGTCGTGCACCGGTTTGTGCTTTAGGTGCTGCAGGACAACTCCATGACTGAAAATGATACAGTCAAATCTACCACAGCACTGGTTAGGTGATATACACAGAATGCTGGAGGAATTCAGCAAGTCAGGCAGCATTTAGAGGAATAAACAGTTGATGTTTCAAGCCAAGATCCTTCATCAACTCAGGAAAGGAAGGGGGAAGATGTCAGAATAAGAAAAGGTGCGGTGGGAAAGGAGAACAAGCTAGGTGATAGGTGAGATTAGGATGGAGAGAAAAGCTGGTGGGGGGAGATGAATTAAGTAGAAAAGGTAAAGGGCTGAAGGAGGAGGAATCTGATAAGAGAGGAGAGTGGACCATGGGAGAAAGGGAAGGAGGAGGGACATGGGGGGAGATGATAAGCAGATGAGGAGAAGAGGTAAGAGGCCAGAATGGGGAACAAGAGAATAGTGGGGAATGGTTAGGTAATAGCAAGAAACTATTAGAATAGTTGAATCCAAAACAGTCCTGACGAAGGATCTCGGCCCGAAACGTCGACTGTACCTCTTCCTAGAGATGCTGCCTGGCCTGCTGCGTTCACCAGCAACTTTTGTGTGTGCTGCTTGAAAATGAGTTGTAGGGTTTCAGCAGATGGGCTGAAATATTGCACTGGATGTGAAACAACATGATCTTTGCGATGAAAAACAAATAGAACCCAAAGTTCAAAGTAATTTTTATTATCAAAATATCTACATATCACCGTATACTACCCTAAGATTCACTTTCTTGCAGGCATTTACAAAAGAACAAAGCAATGCAATAGAATTTATGAAGAACTAACTTCGCTATGGATGATCCCAAGCCTGGCTGTGAAAGGAGGGGGATAGGGCATCCCGTAAAAACCCAGTGCTATAGAAACGCCGACAGAAGCTCCAAAGACCTCATCCCTGGAAGAGGAAGGTACACCAAGAAGATGGGCTACACCTAGGGACAACCTGAAAGACTTGGTCCAGGACAGAGGACTCTGGTGACCTGCTGTCGGCAGCCAACGTCCCAGTAGGGGCAATGGGGCTTAAGAAGAAGATGATAATTAATAAAGACTGACAATCTATTTGCAAAAGACGACAAATCATGCAAATAACAAAAAAAAAAGTTGTAGAGTCCTTGAAAATGAGCCTGCAGGTTGTAGAGTCAGTTCAGAGTTGAGGTGAGTGAAGTTATCCACACTGGTTCAGGAGTCTGGTAGCTGTATCTGAGCTTGATAGCAAAACAAAAACAAAAGCTGTGAAACAGTCAGCAGGAAGAGTGCACAGTACTTGAGGATAAAATGATGGCAAGTGTTATGAAATATTGGAAGGGTGCGCAGGACCTGAGGATGAAATGACAGCAAGAGTTATAAAATAAGTGGCAACAGACAGGACAATGAATTTGAAGCTGGAAACACAAAATAGATTTTTCAATTCTTCCCTATTCACCTTCACACTTGCTAGTCTACCAAAATTGGGTGGCAGAGTGGAGATATGTCTCTACCAAAGGAGGTGTAAGGGACTCCTTCCCTCTGCTAGCTTGCAGAGCATCCTTGGACAAGGCGTTGCACCTGCTTAGCCCCCCACCCCCAACCAGGATCACATGAAGCCACGACAGCAGGTACAATAGAATTTCACAAGTCCTGCTTATGTAACCACTGACGCCAGGTAGACAACCTCTAAAGAGTATTGATAATGGCTGGGGTCACCTGTCTTGTAAAGACACTGTACAGAAAACGACAATGGCAAACCACTTCTGTAGAAAATTGCGCCAAGAATGATCATGATCAAAGACCATGACCAGCTGCATCATAATGACAACGATGATGATGATGAAAAGCCTACTAAGGGTTCAAAATTTAAAACTCTTCCGTTTAATGTTCTACATTCTATTCGGAAAATGGAGGACTATGTAGCGGGAAATGGTTAGATTGATTTTGGAATGGGTTAAAAGATTGTCACCACACGGGACAAAGGGCCTTTACTGTGGTATAATGTGCTATGTCCTATGTACTGTTAAATTTTGTCTGACTAGGCCCACAAGTTGTTCCCCAACACTGGCCTTTCCTGTGAATTCCTCCTCTTAGAACTGCCCCTGCACTGATCCACATGGCCGGCTTCCTTCCAATTTACTGAAGGTCTTAGTAACTTTCTACCACTGGAAAAAGCCTAACCAAAGAGAAGGTTGAACATTTGACTTAGAGGTCATGTTAATCTGGAGAAGTAACTTTGAAGAAATAATTGATAGAAAATAGTCCTGTTCCAGCATATCCAATTACACATATTATGAAAAAACTGCCAGATTATACTTGAAAAATTACAGCTTCCACCATTTTGCAAATAAGCATATTAGTGATAACTGCTCATCAGAACATGATTTTTAGCTTCAGACAGAATCCCAGATGACACCAGTGGATAGATGGAAGAGAGAAAACTACCAAGGGAGAAAAATAGATGAAGCCCAACCCCAATTCAGTGGTGCCAGAATGTTTATGAACCCTGTAGAATTTTCACAAATACACAAGGTACAAACATTCAGTATTTACAAGACAGTGAGTAGACTCAGATTAAAATATGGTTACTACTGTCTATAAAACATTCAATACCTTGGGGGCCCACCACTCCCAAAATCCCCCAATGTGCCCGTTGCGACCGCATGTTCCCTCTCCAAGGACAGCCAGGCACAAATGTATCCTTGGAAAAGGAGCAGGCAGCCCCTTGAGAAACTCAGAGAAGGGCTGCAACCTCTCACACTCTGTGTAAGCATAGTACACCAACTCCTCCAGCCCACAGAATGGACAGCTAGATGGGATGTCAAGTGAACCTGCTCAAAAACCTGTTGTATGGTACTGCCCAATGCAACACCTTCCACCCCAGGTCGCCAGTGTACAGGGGAAGGACACCTGCATAAAGAGACTTCCACTAGGGACCTCCTCCATTGCCAGATACCACAGAATGCCAAGACCAGTCCGGTCAGCAGACAAGGGCAAGGAAGTGAAAGGTGTGCAGTAGTAGAAACACTTTGGAGTGTCACAGAACAGCACGGTGGGTATCCCCACGTGAAAACTCACATTATGTGGGACCCTCTCCCATGTGGTCTCCTGAGCACGTCGTGTGGTGGTGCAGCCGGAACCCCTCCACTTCCCCGCGACCTTCTGACACCCAATGTAATCGAATCGGGACCAGTCCTCCCAGCAGTGACAGCACCGCCCAATGGCGCAGAAGCACCCTGCCTGGATGAAGGCAGACCCCATACACTCCACAGTTTCTGGTAGAAGTGGGGTAATTCCCTCAGAGTGGCATAGCTGATACTGCTTGTCGGTGTTTGTGTGCCCTCCTGCAGGCAGTGTCCCCGGCGCAGAAAGCGTATCACCAGCGTGTACCATCTTGGAGGATTGTCACAGATCATGTCTCTCTGCAGGGTCCTGAGGCGGAGAGCCGCCAGCTGCATGCGCATGCACACCAAGGACTGGGTGCCTTCTGTGACCGGAAGACTCAGGACCATCGCAGAGATCCAATGCCTTCTTTTGCCCCAGAAGTCGTCCACTAGCCTCTTCTGGGTGGGACCAATGCAGTCAGCTGAAACCATACCATGGAGGCAACCAGCTGATTGCTAACTAAAGCCCTTCCCTGATATGAGATCACACGAAGGAGGGCTGACCAGCGCCACAGCCAGGCAGAGATTTTTGTCTCCAAATCCTGCCATTTCGTCAGCCAGGCCTCCTCCAATGAGCTCATGCAGACCCCCAAATAGAAGAGGTGCGTGGTGCTCCACGCAAATACTCTCAACCCCTCCGGTAGGGAGTCCATCTGCCACTGACCCACCAAGAGGCCTGCACTCTTCTCTCAGTTGACCCTTGCAGAGGACGCAGCCAAAAAGACCTGCTGGCAGTCTCACAGACTCTGCAAGTCAACTGGGTCAGTGACCATAGGGAGGGTGTCATCGATGTAAGCCGACAGGATGACCTCCATGTCTGGTTTGTGTAGAACCAAACTCATAAACCTCTTGTGGAGAAGGCACAGGAATGGCTCCACAAAACCACATACAGCTGTCCCGACATGGTCATCCCTGAAGTATTCCCCTCCCAAAGCACAAGGGCGCCGTCAAGAAACCGTTGACCTTAACTAGGCACTATTCATAGTCATACTTTATTGATCCCGAGGGAAATTGGTTTTCGTTACAGTTGCACCAACCAAGAATAGAGTATAAATAAAGCAATATAAAACCATAAATAATTAAATAGTAATATGTAAATGCCAGGAAATAAGTCCAGGACCAGCCTATTGGCTCAGGGTGTCTGACCCTCCAAGGGAGGAGTTGTAAAGTATTCACCCTAGGAGTGGGCATCCTGCAAAGGTGCAATGCTGAAGGAGGTGAAAAACAAACCATGGGTAACAGTAAAAGACCTGCGTAAATCTCTAGAACTTGCTAAAGTCTCTGTTCATGCGTCCGTAAAGAAAACACTGGTCAACAATGGTGTTCATGACAGGACACCACAAAACCACAGCTCTCCAAACATTGCTGCACGTCTCAAGTACACAAAAGACCACCTGTATGTTCTACAACACCTCTGGGACAATGTTCTGTGGACAGACGAGACAACAGTGGAACTTTTTGGCAGAATTGTACATTGCTATGACTGGAGGAAAAAGGGCACTGCATCCAACACCAAAACTTCATCCTAACTGTGAAGCATGGTGGAAGGAGAATCATGGTTTGGGGCTGCTTTGCTGCCTCAGGGCCTGAACAGATTGGAATTGCTGAGGGAACAATGAACTCAAAATTGTATCAAGACATTTTACAGGAGAATGTCTAGATATCAGTCCATCATCTGAAGCATAATAGAAGTTGGATGATGCAACAAGACGATGACCCAACAGACGAGTAAATCAACAACAGAATGATTTAAAAAGAAGAAAATTTGTGTTTTAGAATGGCCAAGTCAATGTCCTGACCATAATCTGTAAGAAATGTTGTGGAAGGGCCTGAAGCAAATTGTTCATGCAAGGAAGCCCAGCAACATTCCAGAGATGAGGCAGTTTGGTACAGAGGAATGACCTAAAATTCCTCCAAGCCAGTGGGCAGGACTGATCAACAGTTGCTGGAAATATCTGGTTGAAGTTATTGCTGTACAAGGGGGTCACATCAGTCACTGAAAACAAAGGTTCACATACTTTTTCCAACAAATACATGTACGATTCGATAATTTTTCTCAATAAATAAATGAACAAGTAAAATGTTTTCTCTGTTATTCATCTAACTGGGTTCCCTTTATCTAGTTTTAGGACCTACGTATCATATTTTAGGTCACATTTATGCAGAAATAGAGAAATCCTACAGGGTTCACAAACTTGTACATTGCCTCAGTTCATAACTAGTGCTCACCAAAGTAATACAGACAGTAATGAAACCATCAGCTCAGAACTAGTCCTGAAAGACAGACACTACTGAAACCATTTGCTCAGAACTATTGCTGAAATACAAACACCACTGAAGCCATCAGCTCAGAACGAGTGCTCAAAGTAATACAGACACTACTGAAACCATTTGCTCAGAACTATTGCTGAAATACAAACACCACTGAAACCATCAGCTCAGAACTAGTGCTCAAATACAGACACTACTGAAACTATCAGATCAAAACTAGTGATTAAATACAGACACTACTGAAACTATCAGATCAAAACTAGTGATTAAATACAGTCACTACTGAAACTATGAGCTCAGAACTAGTGCTCAAATGTAGACACTACTGAAACCATCAGCTCAGAACCAGTGCTTAAGTATAATAAGAAGTTTGCACAGGCTAGGCAGTCATACAATCGAGCAGAGAGACAGGCCAGAAGAAACCATAACATCAAACTCAAAAATGACTTAACCAGTGGTAACCTTAGCAGCAAGAAATGGTGGAATGTTGTGATCTTCCTCTCTGGAAGACCAGGCCACTCTGACATCCCTGTCATTGAGCACAATGGGTCTGTACATACAACAGCAAAGGATAAGGCCAATATTTTCTGTCGGGCTTTTGCAGATAAATGTCGGCTCACAAATGCTAATGACCAGCCACCAGATGTCAAGCAGCTTCCTACCACCTTGCTGAACAAAATCATCTTCAAACCTGAAGACATCAGGAAAATTATGCAACAGCTTCAGCCTGATAAAGTATCTGGCCCAGACCAGATTCCAACTAGGGTCTTAAAGGAATGCAGTGCAGAACTTGCAAGTCCTCTCTGCCATCTCTTCCAGCTACGCTTCTCGAGTGGTGTATTCCCAGAACAATGGAAAATAGCATCATTAACACCAGTACGTACACAAGAGGGATTCCAGAGCTGATCCTACAAATTACCACCCCATATCCTTACTCAGTGTCAACAGCAAGGTAATGGAAGCAGCAGTCCACAAACAAGTTCAGAACTACCTACTCCGTAACAACTTAATCTCAAGAAGGCAGTATGGATTTTAGACCTGATCACAGTACAGCCAGACCATCAAAGTTGTTACCTCTGGTCAGGCTTCTGATTCTTCAACCATCAATGCATCTGTACCACAGGGTTCAATACCCTGTTTTCCATCTTCATTGACGACTTGGTTGATGCACTCAGTAACGAGCTATACCTGTACGCTGACGACTCCACACTATTTGCACCAATTAGAGCAGGAGAGTAATACAGTGGCAGCAGGCCTGAATAGGGATCTTGACAGGATGAAAGCCTGGGCAGGCGACTGGAATGTCACCTTTGAGTCTACTAAGTGCAAGGCGATGGTGATGTCTAGGAAGAGGAATCCAGCTAACCCCGATCTGTATTTTGGGAACTGCAAGCTAGATTTAAAGGAGGAGCTAGTAATCCTTGGTATTAATATTGACAGCAAGTTGGTGTGGGATAAACACCTTCCCACTATTTCAAACAAGGCTGGACAAAGGCTGACTTTGTCAGGTGTGTTCAAGGAGGATTCCTGACACAGCATGTGGACTGGCAGACGAGAGGAGAGGCCATACTGGATCTAGTTCTGGGTAATGAACCTGGTCAGGTGACAGACATCTTGGTGGGGGTGCATTTTGGTGAGAGTGACCACAACTCCCTTAGCTTCAGCATAGCTATGGAAAAGGATAAAAACAGACAAAATGGGAAAGTGCTTAACTGGGGAAGGGCTAACTATGAAGGGATGAGGCAGGAACTAGTGAGAGTAAATTGGAAACAGATGTTCAAGGGTGATAGCACAGAAGTAATGAGGAGGAAGTTTAGGAACCACTTGTGCTGGGTTCAGGATAGGATTGTCCCACTGAGACAAGGAAAAAAATGGTAGGAAAAGGGAACCGTGGCTGACGAAACATGCGAGGCAACTCGTCAAGAGGAAGAGGAAGAAGAAGAATTCTTATTTTAGATATAAGAAGCAGGAAGGGCTCATGAGAAATATAGGGTAGCCAGGAAGGAGCTTAAGAAGGGATTTAGGAGAGCTCGAAGGAGGCATGAGAAGGCCTTGGCATATAGGATTAAGGAGAACCCCAAGGCGTTCTATGCATATGTGAAGAACAGAAGGATGACAAGAATGAAGGTGGGGCTGCTAAAGGATAAAGAAGGCAACATGTGCCTGGAGGCAGAGGAGGTTAGGAGGTCCTAAATGAATACTTTGCTTCAGTATTCACAAGTGAAAAGGACCTTAATCAGGGTGAGGTCGAAATAGAACAGGTCTGTGTGCTGGACAATGTGTAGATTAAGGAAGAAGTGTTGGATCTTCTTAAAAACATCAAGATTGGTAAGCCCCGAGGGCCGGACGTGATATACCCCAGGCTGCTGTGGGAAGTGACAGAAGAGATCGCTGGAGCAGTAGCTATGATCTTTGAATCCTCTTTGGCTGCAGGGGAGATGCCAGAGGATTGGAGAATGGCAAATGTAGTTCCCTTGTTTAAAAAAAGGTAATAGGGAGAATCCTGGGAACTACAGACCGGTGAGTCTTATGTCAGTGGTCTGCAAACTATTGGAAAGGATTCTTAAGGATAGGATCTTAAGGGAGGGGAGAAGATGGCGGCACAACGCAGAGCACGCGGCCGTTCCGAATGATATCGTATGTGTTAACTAGAGGGCTGTGCACAATCCGGATTTGATGGAGACAGCCGTGAGAAGCACGGAGGAACACCTGGAGTAACTTCTGAAATGCCCGTTTCGCTGCCGCTGCTACTGTGCGATCCAGAATCTCCGGAGGGGAAGGCCCCAAATCCTCGGCTTTGCCTATCGCCTGTTGCTGGGGCCAGGATCGAAGCGCTTGGCAGAGATGGTGCTCGGTGTCGGAGAGCTGGTCGGAGGCTCAGAGTTTTCGGATGGACTCGGAGTCGGACTGTGGTCGGATGCTTCCAGAATGCTGCATCGGCAAGTTTGCGGCCCTGGTGGTTCACTGTCTGCGTGAGATGATGGGACTTTCAAGAAACTTTGAGACTTTTACATGTCCATGGTCTGTTCTTATCAAATTACGGTATTGCTTTGCACTGTTGTAACTATATGTTATAATTAAGTAGTTTGTCGTCAAGTTTTTAAGTCGGTTTGTTATGTGTCTCTCTGATATCATTCTGGAAAAACCATTGTACTAAATGACAATATTTAGTAATCGGCTCAGAACCAGTGCTTAAATATAGACACTACTGAAACCATCAGCTCAGAACTGGTGCTCAGCAAATTTAAATAGATTCTAAAACGTACAGAAAGAGAATTAGGCTACTCAGGCGATCAAAACCGCTCCACATTCCATCACGGCTGATTTATTATCCCTCTCAACACCATTCTCCTCCCTTCTCCCTGTAACCTTTGACCTCCTTACTAATGAAGAACTGATCAACCTCCGACTTAAGTACACACAATAACTTGTCTCAACAGACATCTATGGCAATGAATTCTATCGATTCACCATCCTCTGCTAAAGAAATTTTTCTTTTTTTTTCCCTAAAGGGATGTTCCTCTTTTCTGAGGCTGTGCCCTCTGGTCCTAGACTCCCCCACTACAGGAAACATCCTCTTCACATCCACTCAATAGGTTTCAGTAGGTACATTTTGTGTCAGACAAATGTATACTTTAAATACTTTATACTTTATTGTCGCCAAACAATTGGTACTAGAACGTACAATCATCACAGTGATATTTGATTCTGCGCTTCACACTCTCTGGATTACAAATATTAAATAACAAAAATATTAAGTTAAAATTAGTAAATATTAAAAATTTAAATTATAAATCATAATAGAAAAATGGGAAGTAAGGTAGTGCAAAAAAACTGAGAGGCAGGTCTGGATATTTGGAGGGTACGGCTCAGATCCGGGTCAGGATCCGTTCAGCAGTCTTATCACAGTTGGAAAGAAGCTGTTCCCAAATCTGGCCGTACAAGTCTTCAAGTTCCTGAACCTTCTCCCGGAGAGAAAAGGGACAAAAAGTGTGTTGGCTGGGTGGATCATGTCCTTGATTATCCTGGCAGCACTGCTCCGACAGCGTGCGGTGTAAAGTGAGTCCATGGACGGAAGATTGGTTTGTGTGATGTGCTGGGCTGTGTTCACGATCCTCTGCAGCTTCTTTCGGTCTTGGACAGGACAACTTCCATATCAGGTTGTGATGCACCCTAGAAGAATGCTTTCTACGGTGCGTCTATAAAAATTAGTGAGGGTTTTAGGGGACAGGCCAAATTTCTTTAGTTTTCTCAGGAAGTAAAGGTGCTGGTGGGCCTTTATACAATATACATACTGAAATTCTTTTTCTTCGCAAACATCCAGGAAAACAGAGGGGTGCCGCAAAGAACCCTAAGCCTTTCTATATTTGATTTGTTTCAGTGAGATTCCCCCCCTCAAACTGGTGAACTCCAGCAAGCACAAACCGACAGCCATCAAACGCTCCTCATACATTAACCCTTATATTCCCAGGTTCATTCTCATGAACATGAGAAAATCTGCAGTTGCTAAAAATCCAAAGCTATACACACAAAATGCTGGAGAACCCAGCAGGCCAGGCAGTATGGGATGGGGGAAATATACTATTAGGCAGGAACTTGGGAGCAGATGTTCTCAGGGAAATGCATGGCAGAAATGTGGCAAATGTTCAGGGAACATTTGCATGGATTTCTGCATAGGTATGTTGCATTGAGGCAGGGAAAGGATGGTAGGGTTAAAGAACCATGGTGTACAAAGGATGCAGAAAATCTAGTTAAGAAGAAAAGAAAAGCTTACGAAAAATTCAAGAAACTAGGTACTGTTAGAGGTCTAGAAAATTACAAGGTTGCCAGGAAGGAGCTTAAGAATGGAATTAGGAGAGCCAAAAGGGACCATGAGAAGGCCTTGGCAAGCAGGATTAACGAAAACCCCATGGAATTCTATATACAAGTGGGGCAAGAAGATGAGCCATGCGAAAATAGAAAATAGAAAATAGGTGCGATAGTGGAAACGTGTGCATGAAGTCGGAGGACGTAACGGAAGTATTTAATGAATACTTTGCTTCAATATTCACTGGGGGAAAAGACCTTGGCAATTGTGGAGATGACTTACAGTGGACTGAAACGCTTGAACATTTAGACATCAAGAAAGAGGATGTGCTGGAACTTTTGAAAAGTATCAAGTTAGATAAGTCACTGAGACCAGATGAGATATACCACCAGGCTACTGTGGGAAGCGAGGGAGGACACTGCTGAACCTTTTGCAATGATCCTTGTATCATCAAACAGGATGGGAGAAGTATTGGAGGATTGGAGTGTTGCAAATGTTGTTCCCTTGTTCAAGAAAGGGTGCGGAGATAACCCAGGAAATTATAGACCAATGAGTCTGACTTCAGTTGTGGGCAAGTTGTTGGAGAAGATCCTGACAGGCAGGAATTATGACCATTTGAAGAGACATAATCTGATTAGGAATAGTCAGCAAGGCTTTGTCAAGGGCAGGTCGTGCCTTACGAGCCTGAGTGAATTCTTTTGAGGATCTTACAAAATACATTGAAGATTGAGTAGTGTATATGGATTTCAGTAAGGCATTTGATAAGGTTCGCCATGCAAGACTCTTTCAGAAAGTAAGGAGGCATGGGATCCAAGGAGACCTTGCTTTGTGGATCCAGAATTGGCTTTCCCTCAGAAGGCAAAAGTGGCTGTAGATGATTCGTATTCTACATGGAGGTCGATGACCAGTGGTGTCCCGCAGGGATCTGTTCTGGGACCCCCTTCTTTGTGATTTTTATGAATCACCTGGATGAAGAAGTAGAAGGGTGGATTAATAAGTTTGCTGATGACACAAAGGCTGAGGGTGTTGTAGATAGTCTGGATGGTTGTGAGAGGTTACAGCAGGACAGCGATAGGATGCAGAACTGGGCTGAGAAGTGGCAGATGGATTTCAACCCAGATAAGTGTGAAGTGGTTCATTTTGGCAGGTCAAATTTGAAGACAGAATATAATATTAATGGTAATACTGTTGGCAGTGTGGAGGATCTGAGAGATTTTGGGGTCCGTGTTCATAGGATGCTCAAAGCTGCTGCGCAGGTTGACAGTGTTGTTAAGAAGGTTATGGTGTGCTGGCATTCATCAACTGCAGGATTGAGTTCAAGAGCCGTGAGGTAATGTTACAGCTATACAAGAAACTGGTCAGACCCCACTTGGAATACTGTGTTCAGTTCTGGTCACCTCACTACAGGAGGGATGTGGAAACCATAGAAAGGGTGCAGAGGAGATTTACAAGGATGTTGCCTGGATTGGGGAGCATGCCTTATGAGAATACATTGAGTGAACTTGGCCTTTTCTCCTTGGAGCGACAGAGGATGAGAGGTGACCTGATGGAGCTGTGTAAAATGATGAGGGACTTTGATTGTTTGGCTAGCCAGAGGCTTTTACCCAGGGCTGAAATGGCTAACACAAGGGGGCATAGTTTTAAGGTGCTTGAAAATATGTACTGAGGAGATTTCAGGGGTAAGTTTTTCCACACAGAGAGTGGTGGGTATGTGGAATGCACCACTGGCAGTGGTGATGGAAGCAGATACAATAGGATCTTTTAAGAGCCTCTTAGATAGGTACATGGAGCTTAGAAAAATAGAGGGCTATGCACAAGGGAAATTCTAGGCAGTTTCTAGAATAGGTTTCATGGTCAGTACAACATTGTGGCCCAAGGGGCCTGTAATGTGCTGTAGATTTCCATGTTCTATGTTCTACATGTTCTATCTTGGTGCTGCCTGGTCTGCTGAGTTCCTCCAGCATTTTGTGTGTGTTGCTTATTCTCATGAACTTCTTCTAGATTCTCTGCAATGCCCGCAGATTCTTTCCTAGTTAAAGGGCCATATACACAAATACTCATGAACCGTCTGATTAAAAAACCTTACATCTTTTCAGCTATCAAATTACAGAAAAATGGCATTTTTTTTAAACAAGGAAAGCATCCTTAAGTCCAAGAATTTATACCTACATGCAAGTTCAACTTTTGTACATTGTGAATTGGATAGCTTCAAAGATTCCTTCTTGGGCCTCATTGGATACCAAGAGCCATCTTCTTGAAACTTAATCTCATCTACATCAGTACAAGAATTCAGGATTTCCATAAACAATCTGAAAGAAAATACAAAGTTATCTTAATGTCAAAAGTCAAAAGTAATACAAGTATTATCAACCAAAACTCAGATATAAACTTGTCTTATAGAACCTGTAGCTAGCTGCATCATCGTCTGGTATGGAAGGCCAAGTACACAGGATTAGAGAAAGCCGCAGAAAGTTGTAAACTCAGCCAGCTCCATCACTGGCACTCGCCTCTCCAGTACTGAGGACACTTCAAAAGATGACGCCATGAACAATACCTCATTATTTTCTTTTTGATCTACTTATTTAATTTAAATATTAAAAAAATATATTTTTTATTGTAATTTATAGGTTTTATTACCTATTGCATTGTAATGCTGCCGGAAAACAATAAATTTCATGACATATGCCAGTGATATTAAACCTGATGTGGATTTTGGCTACTTGATGTGATGAGCCCTTAAGCCTGGAAGTATAAGGAGTAAATGTAAACACAGTTGTTCTCTTCGGTCTCTGACTCTGATTACTGGGACCAGCAGCATCCTGCATTGGGGAGTTGCGTACGGCACAGCTAAATCAAATAGGGAACTTCAACAGCAAGAAAATACCCAAAGCTTCAAGCTCACATCAAATGACACAACTAAAACCTCGGCAAAACCATCAACATATTGTTACAACACATTATATCGGAGAATACCTCTTCTCCTCACCTGCCAAATTTTTCTATTCCCCCCTGTTCTCTTACCACTTCTCCTCACTGGCCTGTCACCACCCCTGTTCCTCTCCTCCTTCCCTTCCTCTCCTATCAGACTCCTTTTCCAGTCCTTTCCTTTTTCCACCTATAACCTTCCAGCTTCTTACTTCATCCGCCCTCCCTCACCCACCTGGCTTCACCTGTCACCTTCCAGCTTGTCCTCCTTCCAGCTTCTTAATCTGGTATCTTCCCCCTTTCTTTCCAGCCCTGATGAAGGGTCTAGGGCCAAAATATCAAATGGTTATTCATTTCCAGAGATGCTGCCTGACTTGCTGAGTTCCTCCAACATCTTGTGTGTATTCAATAGGAGAATGATTGACCAAACTATGGAAGGCTAATTAACAGAGTGAACATGGTCACAAATGTAAATTAGTATTTTTAAAAAGGCAGGGATGGGAAATAATATAGCAGTGGCTTTGCTAAGTCCTACTTCAGGAAAATTTGTTCTCTGAGATGATCTTGTCCCATTCTCATACCAATTATTAATAGTAGTTAATCATTCATATCATTCTGTGCAAACCTCCTAATATTATCAAGTTCCCAAGTTCGAAAACTAATCTAAGTAAGGAATATACCAGAGAGCACACAAGCAATACAATCAAGATGACTGAAATTTCTGCCATTATGGTTAATGGCGGGAGGAGAAGATGGCAGCGCGACGCAGCTCGCAGAGGCCACTCCGGTGGTGATGTCTTACCTGTCAAATAGGGTGCTATGCACAATCCTGATTTGATGGAGACAGACGTGAGAGCACGGAGGAACATCTGGTGAAACTTCTGAAATGCCTTCTTCACTGCTGCTGCTACTGTGTGGTCCAGAATCTCCGGAGGAGAAGGCCCCGAGTCCTCGGCTTTGCTTGTTGCTCGGCGGCCAGGGCAGGGTCGAAGCGCTCGGCAGAGGACGGTGTTCGGTGTCAGAGGGCTGGTCGGAGGCTCGAAGTTTTCGGACAGACTCAGAGTCCACTGCGGTCGGGTGCTTCCAATGGTGCGGCATTGGCAAGTTTGCGGTGCTTGGAGGTTCATGGCAGGGAGAGTTTCTCCCTTCTACCGTCTGTGTGAGATGATGAGGCTATCGGAATTTTGAGACTTTTTTTTTTTACCGTGCCCATGGTCTGCTCTTTATCAAGTTACTGTATTGCTTTGCACTGTTGTAACAATATGTTATAATTATGTGGTTTTGTCAGTTTTAGTCTTGGTTTGTCTTGTGTTTCTTGTGATATCATTCTGGACGAACATTGTATCATTTTTTAATGCATGCATTTCTAAATGACAATAAATGAGGACTGAGTGTCCTCATAATCTAATCTATTCTAATTTTCTGAAAGAGAGACATAGAGGACAAGAGATCTATTTCGTCACAACATGGGGCCCTCAGTAGCGTGGCGGTTAGCATGATGCTATTACATCTCAGGGTAGAGTTCAATTCCAATGTCGTCTGTAAGGAGTTTGTACACATGGGTTTTCTCCAGGTGCTCTGCTTTTCTCCCACAGTGCAAAGACATACTGGTTACTAAGTAAATTAGTCATTGTAAATTGTCCTATGATTAAGCCAGGGTTAAATGTGTGGATTGCTGGGTGGAGTGGCTTAATGGGCTGGAATGGCATGTTCCATGCCATCATAAACAAAAAGAAGCAAGCTAATTGGTCATTTGATTTAATGCTAGATCTGAGGAAGCCCATTCCCTCACATAAAACCATAAGACATAGGAGCAGAATGAGGCCATTTGGCCCATCGAGTCTGCTCCACTGATCCTTTCTTTCCCCCTGCTCAGCCCCACTCCTATCTGAATACATTTTCTATCACAGACACCCATTAAGACCACCTTACTTCCCCACTGCACGAGGAGTAATTTGCAGCAGCTAATCCACGCAGCCAGCAGGATGTGGAAAGGAAACCCACGCAGTCATAGAGACAACAAAAACCCCATACAGCACCAGAGATCAGAACCAAACCCAGGCCCTAGCCACAGCACCACCAGAGGACAATTGGACATGAGCTGCCAAGTAAATTATGAACAGCTTACAGAACAGTCATGGATGGATCTGAATGTTTCTGATGCTGGGATGCTGGGAGATAAAGACTGTCAAAATGCAGCTGACACATAGTCTCAATCCCGGAAAGGGTCTACCAGCTTTTAAAGAAAGAACTGATGGATCAGGACAGAGTGAAGGTTAAGAGCAAGATTCTTTGAGGAGAATACAATTGATTTTATCAGTTTCTCAATAGGAGTAAAAACAGGTAATAAAATGAAAGCAACACAAAATGCTGGAGGAACTCAGTAGGCCAGGCAGCATCTATGGAAAAGAACTGATCTTTTGGGCCGAGATCCTTCATCAGGAAATGAAATATATTCCTTGAGATGTATAGATCACTGGGTTGTAATGACTTGGTACACTGAAAGATAACAGGCTCAGTGTACTGATTGAGTTTCTGAGTGGCAAGAATTCCCCTGATGATTATCTCCCCCCCACCCCCCCCATACAGTACCGTACAGTTAATGCAGATAAGTGCGAGGTGTTGCACTTTGGCAGGACAGGCCAGGGTAGGGCTTACATAGTGTGTGGCAAGACACTAAAGAGTGTGGTAGAGCAGAGGGATCTGGTAATACAGATCCATAATTCCTTAAAAGTGGTGTCATGGGTAGATAGAGTAGCAAAGAAAGCTTTTGGCACGTTGGTCTTCATAAATCAAAAAACTAGGTACAAGAGTTGGGATGTTATGTTGAAACTGCATAAGATGTTGGTGAGCACCAGGAAATCTGCAGATGCTGGAAATTCAAGCAACACACACAAAAAATGCTGGTGAACGCAGCAGGCCAGGCAGCATCTATAGAAAGAGGTACAGTCGACGTTTTGGGCCGACACCCTTCATCAGGACTAACTGAAAGAAGAGATAGTAAGAGATTTGAAAGTAGAAGGGGGAGGGGGGAGATCCGAAATGACAGGAGAAGACAGAAGGGGGAGGGATGGAGCTAAGAGCTGGAAAGTTGATTGGCCAAAGGGATACAAGGCTGGAGAAGGGAGAGGATCATGGGATGGGAAGCCTAGAGAGAAAGAAAGGGGGAGGAGAGCCCAGAGGATGGAGAGCAAGTAAGGAGTTATAGTGAGAGGGACAGAGGGAGGAAAAAAAGGGGAAAAAATAATAAATAGATAAGGGATGGGGTACGAAGGGGAGGAGGGGCATTAACGGAAGTTAGAGAAGTCAATGTTCGTGCCATCAGGTTGGAGGCTACCCAGATGGAATATAGGGTGTTGTTCCTCCAACCTGAGTGTGGCTTCATCTTGACAGTAGAGGAAGCCGTGGATAGACATATCAGAATGGGAATGGGACGTGGAATTAAAATATGTGGCCACTGGGAGATCCTGCTTTCTCTGGCGGACAGAGCGTAGGTGTTCAGTGAAACGGTCTCCCAGTCTGCGTCGGGTCTCGCCAATATATAGAAGGCCGCACTGGGAGCAGCGGAAGCAGTATATCACCCCAGCCGACTCACAGGTGAAGTGTTGCCTCACCTGGAAGGACTGTCTGGGGCCCTGAATGATGGTAAGGGAGGAAGTGTAAGGGCATGTGTAGCACTTGTTCCGCTTACAAGGATAAGTGCCAGGAGGGAGATCGGTGGGAAGGGATGGGGGGGACGAATGGACAAGGGAGTCGCGTAGGGAGCCATCCCTGTGGAAAGCGGGGGGGGGGGGGGGGGGAGAGAAAGATGTGCTTAGTGGTGGGATCCCGTTGGAGGTGGCGCGGAAGTTACGGAGAATTATATGTTGGACCCAGAGGCTGCTGGGGTGGTAGGTGAGGACAAGGGGAACCCTATTCCTAGTGGGGTGGTGGGAGGATGGGGTGAGAGCAGATGTGCGTGAAATGGGAGAGATGCGTTTGAGGGCAGAGTTGATGGTGGGAGGGAAGCTCCTTTCTTTAAAAAAGGAAGACATCTCCTTCAACACACATCAAAGTTGCTGGTGAACGCAGCAGGCCAGGCAGCATCTCTAGGAAGAGGTACAGTCGACGTTTCAGGCCGAGACCCTTTGTCTAGTCCTGACGAAGACTAACTAATTTCCAGCATCTGCAGAATTTCTGTTGTTTGCGTTTTTAAAAAAGACATCTCCTTCATCCTGGAATGAAAAGTCTCCTCCTGAGAGCAGATGCAGCGGAGACGGAAGAATTCTGAGAAGGGAATGGCATTTTTGCGAGAGACAGGGTGGGAAGAGGAATAGTCCAGGTAGCTGTGAGAGTCCGTAGGCTTATAGCAAACATCAGTAGATAAGCTGTCTCCAGAGATAGAGACAGAAAGATCAAGAAAGGGGAGGGAGCTGTCGGAAATGGACCAGGTAAACTTGAGGGCAGGGTGAAAGTTGGAGGCAAAGTTAATGAAGTCAACGAGCTCAGCATACGTGCAAGAAGCAGCACCAATGCAGTCGTTGATGTAGTGAAGGAAAAGTGGAGGACAGATACCAGTATAGGCTTGGAACATGGATTGTTCCACAAAGCCAACAAAAAGGCAGGCAGAGCTGGGACACATACGGGTGCCCATGGCTACACCTTTAGTTTGGAGGAAGTGGGAGGAGCCAAAGGAGACATTATTAATAGTAAGGACTAATTCCGCTGGACGGAGGAGAGTGGTGGTAGAGAGGAACTGGTTAGGTCTACTGTCAAGATGAAGCCACACTCAGGTTGGAGGATCAACACCTTATATTCCATCTGGGTAGCCTCCAACCAGATGGCATGAACAGTGACTTCTCTAACTTCCGTTAATTCCCCTCCTCCCCATCGTACCGGATCCCTTATTTATTTATTTATTTATTCATTCCCCCCCCCCCCCCCCACCCCCGTCCCCCCCACTATAACTCCTTGCCTGCTCTCCATCCTCTGGGCTCCCCTCCTCCTTTCTTTCTCCCTTGGCTTCCCATCCCATGATCCTCTCCCTTCTCTAGCCTTATATCCCTTTTGCCAATCACCTGTCCATCCCTCCCCCTCCTGTCTTCTCCTATCATTTAGGATCTGCCCCTCCCCCTCTCAAATCTCTTACTATCTCTTCTTTCAGTTAGTCCTGACGCAGGGTCTCGGCCTGAAACGTCGACTGCACCTCTTCCTAGAGATGCTGCCTGACCTGCTGCGTTCACCAGCATTTTTTGTGAAGATGTTGGTGAGGCATAATTTAAAGTATTGTGTGCAGTTCTGGTCACTTACCTACAGAAAAGATGTCAATAAAATTGAAAGAGTGCAGATAAAATCTACAAGGATGTTACCAGGACATCAGGACCTGAGTTTATAGGGAAAGGTTGAACAAGTTAGGATTTTATTCCCTAGAGTATCAGAGAATAAAAGGAGACTTGACCATAGACAATAAGACATAGGAGCAGAATTAAGCAATTTGGCCAATGAGCCTGCTATGCCACTCAATCATGGATGATTCTTTTTTCCGCTCCATAGCCCCACTCCCAGGCCTTCTCCCCATAACCTTTGATGCCACGTAAATCCAATCAAGAACCTATCAATCTCTACCTTAAATACACCCAACAATGTGTCTTCCACTGCTGCCTATGGTAACAAATTCCAGAAATTCACCACCCTCTGGCTGAAGAAACCTCTCTGCATCTATTTTAAATAGATGTCCCTCTGTATTGAGGCTGTGCTTGTTTGTCCAAGACTCAGCCACATCGACTGTCTAGGCCTTTCAACATTTGAAAGGTTTCAATGAGATCCCCCAACCCAGCCATCTAAATTCCAGCGAGTACAGACCCAGAGCTATCAAACGTTCCTTTCATTCCCAGAATCATCCTTGCGAACCTCCTCTGAACCATCTATAATGGCAGGACATCTTTTCACAGATGAGGAGCCCAAAGTGATCACAATACTCAAGATAAGGCCTCACCAGTGCCTTATAATGCCCCAGTATCACACCTCTCCTCTTGTATTCCAGATCTCTTGAAATTAATGCTAACATTGCATTTGCCTTCCTCACCACCAACTCAACATGCAAGTTAACCTTCAGGGTATTCTGCACAAGATCTCACAAGGCACTATGCACCTCAGATTTTTGGATTTTGTCCCCATTTAGAAAATAGTCTGCACTTTTATTTTTATGACCAAAGTGCATAATCATGCATTTTCCAACATTGTATTTCATTTGCCACTTTCTTGCCCATTCTCCTGATCTGTTGAAGTCCTTCTGCAGCCTTCCTGTTTCCTCCACAATACCTGCCCCTCCACCAATCTCGTGTCATCTGCAAACTTGGTAACAAAGCCATCTACTCCATCACCTAAATCATTGATATACAGCATAAAAAGAAGTGGTCCCAACACCAACCACTGCAGAACACCACTAATCACTGGTCACTAGAAAAGGATCCTTTTATTCCCACTCGCTGCCTCAAACAATCAGCCAATGTTCTAACCATGCTAGTAACTTTCCTGTAATACCATGGGCCTATAACTTGATAAGCAGGCTCATGTGTGACACTTTGTCAAAGGCTTTCCGAAAATCCAAATAAACAACATCCACTGCATCCCCTTCATCTATCCTACTTGTAATCTCCTCAAAGAAGTCCAACAGGTTCGCCAGGCAGGATTTTACCTGAAGGAAACCATTCTGACTTTGTACTATCTTGTCCTGCGTCTCCAAGTACTCCACACAGGGAGACGGGGCACCTCAAGGCAACTCGTGTGGCAGAACTCTCAAGGGATACGATTAAATATTCTCATTTCAGCCTGATACAGCTAAAAAGCACAACTGCTTCCAAGGTGTGTGGTTAGGCATAGCTCAGATACCAACTATAAATTTGTTGACGATTGTTGGTAGAATCTCAGGTGGTGACAAGAGGGCATACAGGAGTGAGATATGCCAACTAGTTGAGTGGTGCTGCAGCAACAACCTGGCACTCAACGTCAGTAAGACAAAAGAGCTGATTGTGGACTTCAGGAAGGGCAAGATGAAGGAACACTTACCAATCCTCATAGAGGGGTCAGAAGTGGAGAGGTGAGCAGTTTCAAGTTCCTGGGTGTCAAGATCTCTGAGGACCTAACCTGGTTGCAACGTATTGATGCAGTTATAAAGAAGGCTTGACAGCCACTATACTTCATTAGGAGTTTGAAGAGATTTGGCATGTCAACAAATACACTCAAAAATTTCTACAAATGTACCGTGGAGAGTATTCTGACAGGCTGTATCACTGTCTGGTATGGAGGGGCTACTGCACAGGACTGAAAGAAGCTGCAGAGGGTTGTAAATTTAGTCAGCTCCATCTTGGGTACTAGCCTACAATGTACTTAGGACATCTTCAAGGAACGGTGTCTTAAAAAGATAGCATCGATTATTAAAGACCTCCAGCACTCAGGGCATGCCCTTTTCTCATTGTTACCATCAGGTAGGAGGTATAGAAGCCTGAAGGCACACACACAGCGATTCAGGAACAGCTTCTTCCCCTCTGCCATCAGATTCCTAAATGGACATTGAACCCATGAACACTACCTCACTTTTTAAAAATATATATTATTTCTGCTTTTTGCACGATTTTTAAACTATCTAATATACGTATACTGTAATGGATTTACTTATTTATTTTTTCTTCTATATTATGTATTGCATTGAATTGCTGCTGCTAAGTTAACAAATTTCACGACACATGCTGGTGATAACAAACCTGATTCTGACTCCAACCCTAACAATTGACTCCAACATCTCTCAACCACTAAGGTCAGGCTAACTGGTCTATAATTTCCTTTCTTCTGCCTGCCTCCTCTCTTAAATGACATTTGCAATTTTCCAGTCCTCTGGCACCATGCCAGAGTCCAATGACTCGTGAAAGATCATTACTAATGCCTCTACAATCTCTACTGCTATTTCTTTCAGAACCCTTGTATGTAGTTACACAGGTGACTTATGTAGCTCTATGTCTTTCAGCTTTCTGAACACCTTCTCCCTTGTAATAGTAACTGCACTCACTTCTCTTCCCTCACATCCTTCAACATATGACACAGTGAAGACTGATGCAAGATACTCATTTAGTTAATCAGCCATCTCCTTGTCCCCAGTTATTATTTCTCCAGCCTCATTTTCTTGCGGTCCTATATCCACTCTCATCTCTCTTTTTTTTTCACATATTTGAAAAAGCTTTTACTTTCCACTTTGATATTGCTTTCATATTTAATCTTTTCTCTCCTAATGATTCTTTTAGTTGCTCTCTGTAGGTTTTTAAAAGCTTCCCAAACCTCTATCTTCCTGCTATTTTTTTTCTTTGTTGTATGCCCTCTCTTTTGCTTTTACATTAGCTTTGACTTCCCTTGTCGGCTACAGTTGTACTATTTTCCCATTTGAGTACTTCTTTGTTTTTGGAATACATCTATCCTGTACCTTCCTCATTTCCTCCAGAAACTCACACCATTGCTGCTCTGCTGTTACCCTACCAACAGCTCCTTCCAACTTACTTTGGCCAACTCCTCTCTCAGACACTACACTACTAGAACTAGGGAACATAACCTCAAGATTCGGGGGAGTAGATTTAGGATGGAGATGAGGAGGGCTTTTCCCAGAGAGTGGCGAATCTGTGGAATTCTCTGCCTAATGAACCGGTGGAGGCTTCATTCCCTCCCCCCACCTTCTTTATAGGGCCTCTGCCCCTTCCCTCTTCAGTCCTGACGAAGGGTTCTGGCCCGAAACGTTGACTGGTCATTTCCACGGATGCTGCCCGACCTGCTGAGTTCCTCCAGCGTGTTGTGAGTGAAGCAGTGGAGGCTACCTCAGTAAATATATTTAAGACAAGGTTTGATAGATTTTTAAAAATTTATTCATTTACAGGATGCGGGTGTCGCCAGCTAAGTCAGCTGCCCATCCCAGGTTGCCCTTGAGAAGGTGGTGATGAGCTGCCTTCTTGAACCGCTGCAGTCCAAGGTACACCCACAGTGCTGTTAGGGAGGGAATTCCATGATTTTGACCCAGCGACAATGAAGGAACAACGATATGCATAGTAGGGGAATTAAGGGTTATTGGGAAAAAGGTAACTAGGTGGAGATGCGTATGGCCAGATCATATTGAATGGCAGAGCAGGCTCGATGGGCCAGATGGCCTACTCCTGTTCCCATTTCCTATGTCCTTATGAAATTCTGTTATGACAGACTTTGCTTTCTCCCCATCAGGCTTTAAGTTAACTCAATCATATTGTGATCACTGCTTCCTAAGAGTTCCTTTACCTTAAGCTCCTTAAATTGCGTCTAGTTCATTACGACACCCAATCCAGTAAAGCTGATCCCCTTGTAGGCTCAATCACAAACTGCTCTCAAAGCCATCTCTTACGCATTCAACAAACTCACTCTCTTGAGATCCATTACTAACTTGATTTTCCCAATCGACCTGCATGCTAAAGTATCTGATGACTATCATAAAATTGCCCTTCTGACATGCCCTTTCTATATCTCATTGCAATCTGTGGTCCACATCCCAGCTACTGTTGGGAGGCCTGTATAAAACTGCCATCAGGGTCCTCTTACCCTTGCAGTTTCTTAACTCAACCCACAAGGCTTCAGCATCTTCCGATCCTATGTCACGTCTTTCTACTGATCTGATGCCATGTTTTTACCAGCAGAGCCAAGCCACCTCCTCTGCCTACCCCCTACCCCTCCAATACAATGTGTAATCTTGGATATTCCGCTTCCAACTACAACCATCCCTCAGCTGTGGTTCAGTGATGGCCACAACATCCTACCTGACAATCTGTAATAGTGCAACAAGATCATCCACGTTATTTCCTATACTCCACGCATAGACATTTGATAGAGATGTATACATAGAATATAAGGGGCATACATAGGGTAAATGCAGACTTTTTCCACTGAAGTTGGGTGGAATGACAACTACAGGTCATGGGTTAAAGGTAAAAGGTGAAATGTCTAAGGGGAACATGTGGCGAGTATCTTCACTCAGAGGGTGGTGAGAGTATGGAACAAGCTGCCACCACAAATGGTGGATATAGGTTTGCATTCAACATTTAACAAAAATTTGGATAGGTACATAGGTGGGAGGGGTATGGAGGGGTATGGTGCAGGTTGATGAGACTAGACAGATAAATAGTTCTGTAAAGACTAGAGGGGCCAAAGGGCCTGTTTCTGTGCTGTAGTGTTCTATGACTCTATAATCACAAGAGATTCTGCAGAGGCTAAAAATCTTAAGCATACGCACCAAATGCTGAAGGTACTCAAAGTCAGGCAGCATCTATGGAGGGGAATAAACAATTGATATTTCAGGCCAAGTCCTGATGAAGATTCTCAGCCAAAATACCGACTGTTTATTCACCTCCCTGGAGGAGAATAAACAGAGATTATTCTGCAGAGTGCAACTACTGTTGTGTCTCAGAAACTATTGGGCTGAAAAGCATTAAGTGATCCCTCTAAAATTCTCGTGTTTCTTTTTTCTGATCTATGGTTACTCAAAGAAAAACAAAAACTAGAAGATACCATTTGTAAAACACAAAAGGTGATAGTAAAACTAAATTGTTGCCAATGTTTACAACATACCCATCTATTATTAAACTCTCATAGGATGCCTTTTTATCGCAGACTGGACAAATCCACGTGGGCTTCTTTTCATTCATTTGAAGGTAGAGTGCAGCATCAAAGCACTGTAGATGTGTACAACTGACAGCACGGCAAGGGACCGTCAGGCGCATCTTCCCCAACTATAAAAATCAAAAGCCGAACGTTAAACTTCATACAACTAACTCAAATCAATACGCACACTAATTTTATTTGTGAAACTAAAAAATTACAAGTTCAGTTTAACAGTAAAATATGTAGATTCTGATTTTGACAACTAGTTGATGCAGAATATCAGAGTGAATAAAAGCAAAGAGATCAGCATTATTTGTTGCATGCACAGTGAGACATCAAAGTAAACAGTGAAATGTGTCGTTTGTGTCAACGACCAACAGTCTGAGGAATATCTTGGGCTGGGCAGCCCACAGGTATCCCCAAAGCTTCCAATGCCAACATAGCATGTTCACAACTTACTAACCCTAACCTATACATCTGTGCAATGTTCAAGGAGGTACCTAATCAAGTGGCCACCAAGTGTATTTCTGCATGTTCAGTGTCTTTTGCTGCTGTAGCCATCCACTTCAGAGATACTCTTCTGCACACCACTGTTGTAACACGTGGTTACTTGAGATACTGTCATCTTCCTGTCAGCTTGAACTGGTCTGGCCATTCTCCTCTGACCTCCCTCATTAACAAGGCACCCATAAAACTGCCACTCACTGGATGTTTTTTGTTTATTGCACCACTCTCTGTAAACTCTAGAAACTGCCGGTGTGAAAATTCCAGGAGATCAGTCTCTGAGATGTTCAAACCACACCCATCTGGAACCAACAATCATTCCACAGTCCAAGTCACTTAGATCACAATTCTTCCCAATTCTGATGTTTGGCCTCTTGACCATGTCTGCGTACTTTTATGCATTGAGTTGCTGCCACAGGATTAGCTGATTAGGTATTTGTATTAATGAGCAGGTATACAGATGTATCTAATAAAGTCGCCACTGAGTGTAAATTTAGACAGACTGATGATGCTCTAATATAGAGCAAAAAGGTTGTGAAAGGAATTCAGTCCTTGAGGAAGCAACTTTAGAGAGAAATGGGTAGTTAACATTTCAGACTAAGCCCTTTCATCTAGACTCAAAGAATAGAGGGGACATGACCGGCACTTATACCTGTTATCGCCCCTCTACTCTTAGTCCAGATGAAAGATCCCGATCCAAAACTGACTGTCAATTTCCTTCTACAGATGCTGCCTGATCTGCTCAGTTCCCTCTGCAGCCTGTTTTTTTGCTTGTCACACTTTGACTTTATGTTCTATTACAAACACCTAAAACAGGATCTTCAGAGGGCTGCTTCCCATTCAGACATGATATCTCTTTAACATCTGTCCAGTTTATTCCCACTGATATTGCTAATTCAGAGCTTTATAAAGAAAGCTTCACTTTAAAGATCTCAGGTGAATCTTTTTTCAAAAAACTTGAAACTCATCATTAACTTCCAAGATATTTTTGGTAGTCTAGTTTTTTTTTTGTTGGACTTTGTGTCTGCCAGTGTGAAGGCAAACTTGCTGAAATGCACAGCACTGAATGCTCTGAAATATTCTTTAACATCCTTTTCATGAAGGCAGCTAGCATGAGATGATTACAGCAGTGATTTGTGCTCAATTTTCGCTGCTTTCTGTAAGGAATTTGTACATTCTCCCCGTGACTGTGTTGGTTTCCTCCAGGTGACCTGGTTCTCTCCCACATTCCAAAAGCATGTGCGTTAAGGTTAGTAAGTTGTGGACAAGATGTTTTTGCATCTGGAAGCATGGCTACACTTGCAGGTTACCACCAGCACATCCTCGGACAGTGTTGGTCGTTGATGCATTTCAGAATCTGATTCAGATTTATTTGTTGCATGTACATAGAACATGTTTCTGCATCTACCACATGTGACAATAAAGCAATTAGGGTTATGCACCACCCAGCAACCCACATATTTAATCCTGTGGCTAATAAAGTGGCCAATGAGTGTACATTTCACATGTTGCAGAAGGATAGTTCAGAATTTAAAACAAATATTGGATTAGTTTCAGCTATCATTTCAATTGCATGTTACAAAGAAGAATGCATGATTTATTCTACAGGAATACTCACCCAAGGGCATCTAGAGAAAAAGTACAGTAATTCCCACACCCTGATAAATGCTGATAAACCAGCAACTTACTGGACACATCAATGAGACTCTGAGACTTGTGGTTGCAATTTCACTATCAGGATCTGCAGTCAGCTTCTCTTTAACTGAAGAAATATAAACAGTAACAATTGTAACTGAGTTATTAATACCACTGGACAACAAAGATTTTGCTTCCTAAATACTTTTGGGTGTATCTTATGGATTTTGGGCTGCTGATCATGAAAATCACCTTGACATATCCCTAAACACAAACACGCGGAAATCTGCAGATGCTGGAAACTCAAGCAACACACATTAAAAATGCTGGTGAACACAGCAGGCCAGGCAGCATCTATAGGAAGAGGTACAGTCGATGAATTTAAAAACGTAAACATGAGGAAATATGCAGATACCGGAAATTCAAGCAACATGCATGAATTTAAAAACACAGACACGAGGAATGTCGACTGTACCTCTTCCTATAGATGCTGTCTGGCCTGCTGCGTTCACCAGCAATTTTTATGTATGTTGCTTGACATATCCCTACCACACAACTTTTTTTTAAAATCGTGTAATTTGTTATTTTAGTTCATTATTTAAGTTCATTGAAATGTTGCCCAAATCAGAAGCTGCAACGTTTTCTGCCTTGTCCAGGCATGCCTGGGCAGGGTGGATGTTGCATGGCAGGACAGGATTTAGAAAGGCTATAAAGAACCACGCACACACATTGGGTTTACATGTTGTCATGTGTGACGCCAAGCAGAGCTACCGGACGGATGATGCTAATGAGAGAGATAACGGAAGACAATGGAGAAACATTCAAAATGCTAATAAGACAGAAGAGAGAGATTAACGAGAAAGAAACACAATTCAGATATTGACAGACCGGTTGCTTTGAACCTGAACTGTTTGAAGTTTGATGGACAGGTGATACCCCAGCAGGGGGATAAAAAGAGCAGGTTTGCTAAGGCACGAGACACGCCACGAGACCCTGGAAACAGCAGAGTGCCCCCACAAGTTGGTGAGACTTTGGAGGACTGGTTCGCGGGAACCGATCAGAGGCTCACAGGGTGTAAAGGTACTATTGGTGGGAACCTGGGGTGGGTGTCCGCCCTTGCCTGGGTGCCCGGTTCACCGTGGAAGAATGATCGTATCCAGAACGGGGGGGGGCGGGGGTCACAGTCGGTGTCTACAGCGGGATTAGAGGACATCAAAAGGTCTTCCTGAAACCAACTGCATCTCTCACTCACTCTCTCTCTCTCTCCTCCCCCCCCAACGGTACAACAGCAGCGACTACTTCGAACTGCACTAAACTGAACTGAACTCAGCTTCACTGAAGACTGATCATTTTACCCCTAGACTGCAATAGAGCTTGGTTGATTCCTATTACCCTAGTTCTGTGTATATGTGTGTATTATCATTGCTAACCTGTTACATTTATATCCTTACGATTAGGGTACTGTATTACTTATTTCTTTAATAAAACTTTATTAATTCCTAGTAATCACAGACTCCAACGAGCGTTCCATTTCTGCTGGTTTGGCAACCCAGTTACGGGGTACGTACCAATCTATATCGGCTTGTCATCATGCTGATGCGCATATTATGTGTACTCATTATAATAAAGTAATTATATTTTCAGGAGTATTTGTGACAAGAAAATGTCTCGGCAATGTTGCAACAGCCTTGATACATTGCGATATTTGTGGTGAATATACGCTTAAATCTCAAAGACGGAGCATGACTTGTCTTATTAAGAAAACCTATGGGTGTAAAATTGGCAACCAAGACAAAGCCTTGGGTGTAAAATTGGCAACCAACCAAAACTTTTGTTGTGCAACATGTGCTGTCATCCTTAGAGCTTGAATCAGTGGTACATGGAAGTCAATGCCGTTTGCTGTCTTGATGATATGGTGAGACAATAGACAATAGGTGCAGGAGTAGGCCATTCGGCCCTTCGAGCCAGCACCACCATTCACTGTGATCATGGCTGACCATCCACAATCAGTATCCAGTTCCTGCCTTCTCCCCATATCCCTTGACTCCGCTACCCTCCAAATATCCGACCTGCCTCTCGTTTTTTTTTGCACTACCTTACTTTCCCTTTTCTATTTTCTATTTATGACCTATAATTTAAATTTTAAATATTTACTATTGATTTGTACTCCAGGCAGCGCGAAGCGCAGAATCAAATATCGCTGTTATGATTTGTAAGTCCTAGTAACAATTGTTTGGCGACAATAAAAGTATTAAGTAAAGCTCTATCTAACCCATTCTTGAAAGCATCCAGAGAATTGGCCTCCACTGCCTTCTGAGGCAGAGCATTCCAGAGATCCACAATTCTGTGGGTGAAAAAGTTTTTCCTCAACTCCGTTCTAAATGGCCTATCCCTTATTCTTAAACTGTGGCCACTGGTTCTGGACTCCCCCAACATCGGGAACATGTTTCCTGCCTCTAGCATGTCCAATCCCTTAATAATCTTATATGTTTCAGTCAGATCCCCTCTCACCCTTCTAAATTCCAGTGTATACAAGCCCCGTCGCTCCAATCTTTCAACATATGACAGTCCCGCCATCCTGGGAATTAACCTCGTGAACCTACGCTGCACTCCCTCAATAGCAAGAATGTCCTTCCTCAAATTTGGAGACCAAAACTGCCCACAATACTCCAGTTGTGGTCTCACCAGGGCCCTGTACAACTGCAGAAGGACCTCTTTGTCCTATATTCAACTCCCCTTGTTATGATGGCCAACATGCCATTAGCTTTCTTCACTGCCTGCTGTACCTGCATGCTTACTTTCAGTGACTGATGAACAAGGACAACTAGATCTCATTGTACTTCCCCTTTTCCTAACTTGACACCATTCAGATAGTAATCTGCCCAGTCACCCAACCTATCCAAGTCACCCTGCATTCTCATAACATCCTTCTCACATTTCACACTGCCACCCAGCTTTGTGTCATCTGCAAATTTACTAATGTTACTTTTAATCCCTTCATCTAAATCATTAATGTATATTGTAAATAGCTGTGGTCCCAGCACCAAGCCTTGCGGTACCCCACTACTCACTGCCTGCCATTCTGAAAGGGACCTGTTAATTCCTACTCTTTGTTTTCTGTCTGCCATCCAATTTTCTATCCATGTCAGTACCCTACCCCCAATTTTGCCCACCAGTCTCCTATGTGGGACCTTATCAAAGGCTTTCTGAAAGTCCAGGTACACTACATCCACTGGCTCTCCTTTGTCCATTTTCATAGCTACATCCTCAAAAAATCCCAGAAGATTAGTCAAGCATGATTTCCCCTTCATAAATCCATGCTGACTCGGACTGATACTGTTACTGCTATCCAAATGTGCCGCTATTTTACCTTTTACAAATGACTCCAGCATCTTCCCCACCACTGGTGTCAGGCTAACTGGTCTATAATTCCCTGTTTTCTCTCTCCCTCCTTTCTTAAAAAGGGGGATAACATTAGCTACCCGCCAATCCACAGGAACTGATTCCAAATCTATAGAACATTAGAACTGATCTTGAATCTATAGAACATGAGAGAAGGATCATGTGACAGAGAAACCAGGCTCACTGGTTTCTCTGTTAAAAGCAAGAAATTCAATAACTACCCCAATCTCTCTTCAGCCATGAGACCTGTGCCGCATGACAACATTGTTCCAGCACCGAACATACCAGAGACACGGAGTCTAGCTAGAGGAGGCAGATGAAGACGCCATGACGCACGAGTCAAGAATGGAAAACGACACTGGTACAGATTTAGAACCCTTTATGAGAGGCACTGATTGTGCGGATAGCCAGAGGCTTTTTCTCAGGGTTGAAATGGCTAACACGAGGAGCCATAGTTTTAAGGTGGAAGTAGGTACAAGGGGGACATCAGAGGAAAGTTTTGCACACAGACACTGGTGGGTACGTGGATTGCTCTGCCAGCAAAGGTGGTAGAGGCGGACACAATAGGGTCTTTTAAGAGACTCTTAAAGATAGGTACATGGAGCTTAGAAAAATAGAGGGCTATGCGGTAGGGTAATTCTAGGCTGTTTCTAGAGTAGGTCAAATGGTTGGCACAACATTGTGGGCCCAAGGGCTTGTAATGTGCTGCAGATTTTCTATGTTTCTATGTTGAGTGAGCCTCATCTGACAACTCAATCTGAGTTAAATGACCTAGTCAGAGACTTCAGTTTGTCAAGGGCAAAAGCAGAATTACTGGGTTCAAGACTGCAAGGATGAAACCTACTGTCACCAGGCACAAAAATTTTCATGAAGGATTTCAATATTTGAGACAGATGTTTCCCAGAATCACTGATGCCAAGATTAAGGAAGAAGGCATTTTTGGTGGTCCAAATATCAAACAGGTTATCGATGACAGGCAATTCAAAGAACTTCTAATGGGACCGGAGAAAATCGCATGGAAGACATTCAAGGGCATTGTTGATAAATTTCTGGCAACTACAGAGCACCAATTTACATGCAGCTGGTTGACAGCATGTTTCAAGCATACAAAACCATGAAGTGCAACACATCACTAGTTTCATTTTCTGCATTCCCACTTAGACTTCTTCCCTGTAAATCTTGGTGCATCAATGACAAGCATAATTGAAGGTTTCACCAGGACATTGTGCTCAGGGAGAAATGGTATCAAGAATCCATCACTGCTGGCTGATTAATGTTAGACACTTAAGCAAGAAGCCTCAGACATTTGAGTATAATTGAAAATCATCAATAAAACATTTTTTAGCATTGTTGAATTATTGCAAAGTGTCAGCACTGTTATGCAATTAAATGCATTCTATTCAATAAAAATTTCTTGCTTCTCCAAATTCCTATGTGATACACGTAGTCTGAAATTATATTTGTGTTCAGCTTCAAGCAGTCTATTAGAACCACAAAAAAATTTCTGAGGAAGAACTTTTTAAAAAATTTGCTGCCCAGCGTAGTCTGCAGAAGACTTTGTTGGATCCAACTGTTTAGTTCTTAGATTAGACTGCTTAATTGATATTTTATTTGCAGTTTAACAATTAATTATCTGTTTGTATTTTATGCAATTACTTATATACAAGTAACTGTCTAGTATGCTTCCTAGTGGTAATTGCATACACAAGTTAAATTTGTTCCCCTAGTGGTTACACTGATACGATTCTGGAAGTTTCTCTTGGTAATGCATTATTTGAATAAGAGCTATCTCATTGGCTCACTCTTACCTATAAATCTGAATGAAATTTTCCACATCTATGTTGTATAAAAGAGCTGCTTCATGCTGGGCGGCATTTTCTGTTGATTCTCCCTCTCCAACTAGCAGACTTGCATCACTGTCCATTTTCTACATTCCTTTGTTCTATCAGCACTTAATAAAACCATCATGAATCAACAAATTTTGGGCTTCTTTGCTGACCTCCAAAAGAACCTTGGATTTAAACATCCGAGATGTCTCGGATCAGGTCCAGAATATTCTGAATGGACAGGGCGAGCAGCCAGTTGTCTTGGTACATGTTGATACCAATGACATAGATAGGACAAGGGAGGAGGTCCTGAAGAGAGATTTCCAGGAGTCAGCAAGGAAGCTGAGAAGCAGGACCTCCAGGGTAGTAATCTCAGGATTGCTACCTGTGCCACTGCTAGCGAGGGCAAGAATAGTAGGATCAAGCAGATGAATGAGCGGCTGAGAGACTGGTGCAGGGGGCAGGGCTTCAGATTCTTGGATCATTGGGGTCTCTCCTGGGGGAAGTATGACCTGTTCAAAATGGACAGGTTACACCTGAACCCGAAGGGGACCAATATCCTGGCGGGAAGGTTTAATAGAGCTGTTAGGGAGGGTTTAAACTAATTTGGCAGGGGGATGGGAACCGGAATGATAGAGCAGAGGAAGCAAAAAACAGAAATAAATCTAAGACAGTGAGCAGTAAAGATATCAGGAAAGACAGGCAGGTGATGGGGCAAATCTGCAGCCATTGGGATGAGTTGCAGTGCAATAAAGTCGCGGTGCAATCAAAGCAAAAAGTACCAAATACTGGTCTTAAGGTGTTATACTTAAATGCACGCAGCATAAGGAATAAGGTGGATGATCTTGTCGTACAGCTACAGATTGGCAGGTATGATATTGTGGCCATCAATGAGACGTGGCTAAAGGATGCACGTCGCTGGGAGCTGAACGTCCAAGGACACACGGTGTATTGGAAGGATAGGAAGGTAGGCAGAGGGGGTGGTGTGGCTTTATTGGTAAGAAATTATATCAAATCATTAGAAAGAGGTGACATAGGATTGGAAGGTGCAAAACCTTTATGGGTTGATCTAAGAAATTGCAGAAGTAAAAGGACCCTGATGGCAGTTATATACAGGCCTCCAAACAGCTGCAGTGATGTGGACTACAAATTACAACAGGAAATAGAAAAGGCTTGTCAGAAGGGCAGTGTTATGATAATTGTGGGGGATTTTAACATGCGAGTGGATTGGGAAAATCAGGCCGGCAATGGATCGCAAGAGAGAGAATTTGTAGAATGTCTGCGAGATGGCTTTTTAGAACAGCTTGTTGTTGAGCCCACTAGGGCATCGGCTGTACTGGATTGGGTATTGTGTAATGAACCTGAGGTGATCAGAGAGATTGAGGTGAAGGAACCCTTAGGAGCCAGCGATCATAACATGACTGAGTTCACTGTGAAATCTGAAGAGAAGCCGAAATCCGATGTGTCAGTATTTCAGTGGAGTAAAGGAAATTATAGTGGCATGAGAGAGGAATTGGCCAAAGTTGACTGGAAAGGGACACTGGCAGGAAGAACGGCACAGCAGCAGTGGCTGGAGTTTATGCGAGAAGTGAGGAAAGTGCAAGACAGGTATATGCCAAAAAAGAAGAAATTTTCCAATGGAAAAAGGATGCAACCGTGGCTGACAAGAGAAGTCAAAGCCAAAGTTAAAGCAAAGTACAGGGCATACAAGGAAGCAAAAATTAGTGGGAAGACAGAGGATTGGGAAGTTTTTAAAAGCTTACAAAAGGAAACTAAGAAGGTCATTAACTGAGAAAAGATGAACTATGAAAGGAAGCTAGCAAATAATATCAAAGAGGATACTAAAAGTTTCTTCAAGTACATAAAGAGTAAAAGACAAGTTTCTTCAAGTACATAAAGAGTAAAAGACAAGTATAGGACCGATAGAAAATGATGCTGGAGAAATTGTAATGGGAGATAAGGAGATGGCAGAGGAACTGAATGAGTGTTTTGCATCAGTCTTCACTGAGGAAGACATCAGCAGTATACCGGACACTCAAGGGTGGCAGGGAAGAGAAGTGTGTGCAGTCACAATTACGACAGAGAAAGTACTCAGGAAGCTGAGTAGTCTAAGGGTAGATAAATCTCCCGGACCAGATGGAATGCACCCTTGTGTTCTGAAGGAAGTAGCTGTGGAGACTGCGGAAGCATTAGCAATGATCTTTCAGAAGTCGATAGATTCTGGCATGGTTCCAGAGGACTGGAAGATGGCAAATGTCACTCCGCTATTTAAGAAGGGGGCAAGGAAGCAAAAAGGAAATTATAGACCTGTTAGCTTGACATCGGTGGTTGGGAAGTTGTTGGAGTCGATTGTCAAGGATGAGGTTACGGAGTACCTGGAGGCATATGACAAGATAGGCAGAACTCAGCATGGTTTCCTTAAAGGAAAATCCTGCCTGACAAACCTATTACAATTTTTTGAGGAAATTACAAGTAGGCTAGACAAGGGCAATGCAGTGGATGTTGTATATTTGGATTTTCAGAAGGCCTTTGACAAGGTGCCACACATGAGGCTGCTTAACAAGATAAGAGCCCATGGAATTACGGGAAAGTTACATACATGGATAGAGCATTGGCTGATTGGCAGGAAACAGAGAGTGGGAATAAAGGGATCCTATTCTGGTTGGCTGCTGGTTACCAGTGGTGTTCCACAGGGGTCCGTGTTGGGGCCGCTTCTTTTCACATTGTACATCAATGATTTGGATTATAGAATAGATGGCTTTGTGGCTAAGTTTGCTGATGATACCAAGATAGGTGGAGGGGCCGGTAGTGCTGAGGAAACAGAGAGTCTGCAGAGAGACTTGGATAGATTGGGAGAATGGACAAAGAAGTGGCAAATGAAATACAATGTTGGAAAGTGTATGGTTATGCACTTTGGCAGCAGAAATAAACAGGCAGACTATTATTTAAATGGGGAAAGAATTCAAAGTTCGGAGATGCAACGAGACTTGGGAATCCTCGTACAGGATACCTTTAAAGTTAACCTCCGGGTTGAGTTGGTGGTGAAGGCGGCGAATGCAATGTTGGCATTCATTTCTAGAGGAATAGAGTATAGGAGCAGGGATGTGATGTAGAGGCTCAATAAGGCGCTGGTAAGACCTCACTTGGAGTACTGTGGGCAGTTTTGGTCTCCTTATTTAAGAAAGGACATGCTGACATTGGAGAGGGTACAGAGAAGATTCACTAGAATGATTCCGGGAATGGGAGGGTTAACATATGAGGAAAGTTTGTCCGCTCTTGGACTGTATTCCTTGGAGTTTAGAAGAATGGGGGGGACCTCATAGAAACATTCCGGATGTCGAAAGGCATGGACAGAGTGGATATGGTAAAGTTGTTTCCCATGATGGGGGAGTCTAGTACAAGAGGGCATGACTTAAGGATTGAAGGGCGCCCATTCAGAACAGAGATGCAAAGAAATTTTTTTAGCCAGAGGGTGGTGAATCTATGGAATTTGTTGCCACCGGCAGCAGTGGAGGCCAAGTCACTGGGTGTATTTAAGGCAGAGATTGATAGGTATCTGAGTAGCCAGGGCATCAAAGGTGATGGTGAGAAGGCGGGGGAGTGGGACTAAATGGGAGAATGGATCAGCTCATGATAAAATGGCGGAGCAGACTCGATGGGCCGAATGGCCGACTTCTGCTCCTTGGTCTTATGGTCTAAGCTGCTCAAGTCAGCGCAGTATTAGCATCCACTTACTGAGTGCTCTGGAGTGGTCAGAATTCCTGATGCCTTTGCTTCTTAGCCTCTGTAGTAACACAGCTGACGTTAGCTGCTTCACCAGAAACACAGACACAGAATAATTCTGAAAAACAGCAGAGATTTTCTTTCATCTTTTTAATATCAGAATTCTTAGATCCACCATATTCTGAGAACATAGAGGCAACGGACACCTCTAATTTATTGCTAGTTTTTCTATGGCTAGGAACATTATTTATAGATTATTGAAAAAGAACTATAGACAAGAAAGAGATTACAATTAAAGTGTTATTCATAATCATCCTGTTGCATTTCCAGAAATATGTTATATTGCTACTTCCCTGTAATAGAATACATAATGCAGCTACAGCAGTGATTTGACTAGATGTATAAGTCTCAGGTACATACTACAATATAATATTAAAAACAGCTACTTGAGCTTGTTCTGCTATTCTATAAGATCCAATATTGGCCTCAACACCACTTTTTCCCATGGAAAATGGGCAGCCCCTTATTGTGAAATGTTGTCCTTGTTAGCGAAAACACCTCCTCAGCAGCCACTTCCTCAAAATCTTTATGCTTCAACAAGATCACATCTCAATTATTTAATTTCCCATCAGATCCAACCTGCTCAGCCTCATCCTATGTCAACCACAACATCCCAATAATCAACTTGATGAATCTCCTCTGCACTAAGCACTATGCAAAAAAAGTAATTCCTTAAATATGAAAAACAAAACCTTAGGTTCTGGGTCACTAAAGTTTTACTTTTATAATCCACACCCCTTGCAATAAAGGCCAATATTCTATTAGATTTCCTGATTTTCTGCAGCATCTGCCTCACCCCTATCCTGCCAAAGGGTCTCGACCCGAAACGTCGACTGCACTCTTTCATAGGTGCTGCCTAACTAGCATTTTGTGTATGTTGCTTGGATATCCAGCATCTGCATATTTTCTCTTGTTTGTCACCTCTATCCTTTCTCTTTAGAAATGCTAACCTGCTTGCATCATAGTTTTAATCTCTTTTTACATTGTAATTCCACATTTCATTTATTTCTCAAACATACATTTCAGACTCAGATCACCACCATCGGAGGGCATGTCTTTGACTCAAAATTCTCTCAAAAACCTGCTCACCTTGAAACCTATAAGATACTCTTTAAAACCTCTCTCATTGATCATACCTTTATTAATTTAATCTGTTGTTTCCTATATTAATTGAAGTTAATGTTTGCTGTCTGCTAAACTTCAGTAGAACAATTGAATAGTACAGGAGCTACACAAATCCAGGTTGCTGTTCAATTATTTATCGATATCCCTAGAAAACCAATCAACATTATCATCACAAGAAAGCCTGTGATTTTTTTTTTCGTTTACTTTGCTTAAACAGGTAAACCCCAATTAAATGAAAGCAACATCAAAAATCAGAAGGAGGGAAGATTCAAACTGCAACTTTGTTACAGAAAGGGTACTATGCTAACATAAGCAAACACAAGAGATTCCACAGATGCAGTAAATCCAGAGCAACACACACAAAATGATGGGAGAAATCAGTAGGTCAGGCAACATCTACGGAAATGAATAAACAGTCGATGTTTTGGGCTGAGTTCTGATGAAGGGTCTCTGCTTGAAACGACAACTGTTTTTCATTTCCATAGATGCTGCCTGACCTGCTGAGTTTCTCCAGCATCTTCTGTGTGTAACAAGGGGACACATTACAGCTATATCGGTCATTATAAAACTTTCCATACAAACTGTATAAATCTTAAGGCACATACACACTGATGGTCTTGATGAAGAGTTTCAGACCGAATCACAACCTTTTATTCTCCTCCATGGATGCTGCCTGACCTGTTGAGTTCCTCCATCGCTTTGCGTTGCTCAACCTTAAGGCATACTGATAATGCTTATATGTGATGGGAGATAGTGACTACATCATCATCATCATCAGGTGCCGTGCCCAGTTTGAGCTTTGACTGCCATGGCCCACACACTCCTGTTTCGCGTCAAGTGGATCAATTCAATGGTATTCATTTCCAGTTCTCTGGCTGCAGTCTCCATCATTATTTGTCTTTGTCCTCCTCTTGCTTTCTTCCCTTCAATCTTTCCCATAATTACCGTGCATTCTAACTCCTCTTTCCTGACCACATGTCCAATAAAGTTACGTGGCCTTTTCTTATCTCATGCATTATTTCTCTTTTTGTGTTTGCTCTGTTCATGACATCCTCGTTGGATATTCGTTTGGTCCATGATATTCTTTGCATCCTCCTCAAAACCCTTATCTCTGCTGCTTCAATTCGTTTCCTCATGTTACTAGATATTGTCCAACATTCTGAGCCACATAACGTAACTGGATAAACATAACATTTCAGTATTCTGAGGCAGGTTGTCATACCTAGTTTAGTATTGGTCAGTATACTCTTCATTCTCATAAAGGTGTCTTTTGCCATCCCTATTTTTCTTTTGATGTCCATGTCGCACCTGCCATCTGATGTCACCCAGCTTCCTAAGTAGCAAAAGTTCTGTACTTGTTTTATGTCTTCCCCGTTTATTCTCAGCCTGCAGATAGGATTCTCCTTCTTTTTGGATATCACCATACATTCTGTCTTTTTGCAAGTGATAGATAGATCCATTTTTGCACTTTCTTCAACAACTATATCGATTAAGTTTTGTAGTTCTTCCACTACTTGCAATTAACACAGTGTCATCTGCATATCTGAAATTATTGATGTTTTCACCGCCAACTTTGATTCCCAAGATGTCTCTTATTTTTTGTAATATTGTTTCACTGTACACATTAAATAAATCAGGGGAGAAAACACACCCTTGTCTAACGCCTCTCTTGATTTTCCTAAACTGACTCACTTCTCCATCTATTCTTACAGCGGCAGTTTGTTCCCAGTACAGACTTCTGATTAGGCAGAGGTCTTTCGGACCTAGATCTAGAGTTTTCTGTAAAATTTCAAATAACTTATTGTGCTTCGTGTTATCAAATGCTTTTGTGTAGTCGATAAAACAAACAAATCTTTTTGCACTTGAATAGCTCGTTCTGATAGTATCCTTAACATCAATATTGTGTTTCTTGTACCTTTGTCTTTCACAAAACCACATTGCTCTTTACCTATTTCAGCTTGTATCTTACTTTTAGCTCTTGTCATCAAAATTCTTAGAAGTGTCTTGGTGATATGACTCATTAAACTTATGGTCCTATGTAATTCACATTCTATTGCTCCAGTTTCTTAGGAAGATTGATAAATACTCAATTTTTCATCTCTTCTGGTATTATTCCAGTCTCATAAATGACATTGATTAAATCAGTGAGTTTTTCAATTCCATAATGTTCAAGGGTGATAATTTGTTCTATTACTAATTCATCAGGACCTGCTGCCTTTCCTTTCTTCATCTTATTTATTGCATTACGAACTTCAGATTTTAAAATACTTGGACCTTCAATGTTTTTCGCCTCGATCATCTTCAAACAATTCCTGAATATACTCAGTTCGTCTGTTCATAATTTCACCTCTTTCCATGATAATGGTACCGTCCTTTGCTTTCAAACATTCACCTGAAGAACAGAGGAGCTTTTTACCAGTGATATTCTTGATTTGTTGATGTAACCTTTTGGATCAGTAATAGGGATTCTTTCTATTTGCTCACATTCCTGGTTCAACCATTCTTCTTTGGCTTTTTGACATAAGGTTTTAACTTTTTAATCTAATGACTTACATTCTATAGGATTTGCTTTCTTCCGTCAGATTTTTGATTTCATCTATTATCCATTTATTCTTTGTGCTTTTTTCTTTTTTAGGAATCACTGACTTTGCTGATTCTAACAAGGTATCTTTTAGAGCAGTGGTCCCCAACCTCCGGGCTGCGGACTGATACCGGGCCGTGAAGCATGCAGTGGTGCAATGGTAGCTGGAACACACCCAGCTCATCTTTAAGAAAAAAGCCGAAATAGACAAGCTAATTAATTAGGTGCCGCCCGGCACGTAAATGTTGGCCCAGATCGGAACTGGGCCGACATTTATGTGCTGGGCGGCACCTAGTTAATTAACTTGTTTATTTCTGCTTTTTTCTTAAAGATGAGCTGGGTGCGTCCCGGCTTCCACTGCACGCTTCACGGCCCGGAGGCTGGGGACCACTACTTTAGAGAGTTAAATTTCATTTCTACATGATTGCTATCAACTTCAACAGATTCTATTTCTAGACTTTGAAATCTATTTACTTCAATTGTAAATTTTTGTCTTAAGTTTTCTTCTTTAATTAATTGCAAGTAGTCAAGGGATTGTTCAGGCTTTCACTTCTTTAGTTTTTTAAGTTTTACTTTTACATGACCTACTACTGGGTTATGGTCACTATTACAGTCTGCACCTGGATATGTTTTGCATTGAGTCACTTTTTCTAAATCTTTGGTTTATAGTAATAAAGTCAATTTGATTTCTAATGTTATCACCTGGACTCTTCGAGATCCACAAGCATCTTGGGTGGTTTTTAAAGTAGGTACTCATAATGACCTGATTATTCATCTTGCACCATTCTACCCATTTCTCACCTCTTTCATTTCATTCCCCTAGTCCAAATTTTCCTATGGTATTTCCATCAGCATCTTGCCCTACTTTAGCACTTAGATCTCCCATGACAATAACAATATCTTGAGATTTGCATTCATTCTTTGTTTGTTCAAGCTCTTCATAGAATTTATCTATATCATCATTTGTTGCATCTGTTGTTGGTGCATATACCTGTATAATTGCTAAATCAAATAGTTGTCCTCTGAATCTAACAAGGAGCATTCTTTCTGATATTGCCCAACGTCCTAAAACACTTTTTGCCATGTTTTCATCCATAAGAATTCCTACTCAATTAGTATGGGATGTTCGACAAGAATAAATTAGTGTTTTATTTCTATTCTGACATGTTCCAGCACCTATCCAATGAAGTTTGCTCATTGCCATGATGTTAATCTTTAGTTTTTCCATTTCATTTATCACATTGTCCAAACTTCCTGCTTGATATAGGGTTCTTACATTCCAAGTGGCAATAATTTTCTTTTGTGTTACTTGAATTTTATGAGCAGTAGCTTGATGACGGTCGGGGATCCCCTGCTGACCAGAATCAACCCTACCAAGCAAAGCATCTTCAGAATTGCCTTGAAGATCCTCTTGACGCTGTTGTTGTGTGATACATTTTGAGAGTTTGACCATGGTTTTCTTAGCAAATAGATTCTAGGAAACCTAGTATCTAGCAATGGTGGTTTGCTATTGCCTACGGTTGGACGAACTAAAGAAATCACCATTTCTCTTCCCAAATATTCATCCACCTTCTCCGTCATAAGTTCAGTTACTGAACTTGCCGGATCTGCCGTTGGCCTTCGCTCATATCCTGAGCAGGAACCCTTGCAGGTGCTACCGTTCTGGGTCAGAGCTGCCCTGGGAGCAATAAATGACTAAGGGGTCACTCCACTTTCCCCAAAACCTCATCACCGGTTGCAGTTTAGAGTCATACCCAGGACAAAGTGACTACATACATGTGCACATGCTCACAAAAACACACAAATGTGATATAGTCAGCAAGCAAAGGGATATGATGGGTAACAAGAAAGGTGCTATTCAGCACTATATTTTTAAATAATTAATGTCAAAGGATGGCTGCATTATATTTAGAAAGAAGAACAGATCATTCTTTCCATATAGTAGTTAACATCCATATTTTTTTATTATTGGGAGATGAACTCACCAAGATCTCAGCGAGATGGAAATTTATTCTTAATATCTGGTTCAATAAAATTGCAGTAGTTTTCATGCAGTAGAAGGTTCTCAGGTAATTCACGGTGAAGTTACCCAATAAAATTTGATAAAAGAGCGTTAGGGAAGGTTCGGTCAAAGAAGCAGGATTAAATGAATAATTTCAAAGGACAAGTAGAGTAGTTCAGGCCTAGAACTCCAGAGCTAAAGCTGAGGGCATCTCAGCGAGGAGGGGCACCATGGCTGGGAAGGAAACCAGAGATTTTATTCAACATGCTTTTGTCATTTCAAGACAAAACTCGGCAATGAAGCAATCTGGTTAAAGTCATATTGTAAAGTTTGAAGGATTTCACCAGACCTTATTTAGCAATTACCAAGATCTAGTTTCCATACTCCTCAAAATTAATCCCTGCAAACCTGGTTCCATACAGGCCATACAGGCACACTACAAATGGGCTCTGCCTTTACAGATATTTTTAAGTTGATTTTGTCCATAAGTGAGAAAACACATACAGTAAAATCACGCGATGTGGTAACTATACCTCCACAATATTGTAAAGAATGGCATTGATAAGGGCCAATTAACATAAACATTATTTAATGTTTTTGCCTGTCTAGTAGCAATGGTACAGAATCAAGATATCCCACACTCAATAGGCTCGCAGCACAAGCACACAACGATTAATTCCTCCCAGTATATTTCCATGAAATTATTGCATAAAACTCCTAAAAACAAGAACAAAAGATCATCCACTTTTTCTTCTAAATTCTTTGGAACAATTAAGCACTTACTCTTCCCATTTCCGGTGCCCAAGAAACCGAAATCTGATTGGGCACAGCTGATGAGAGTCTAACTTGTGATGTGATGTTTAAAGGCCGACCCGGTCGTTTCTGTTCAACACCGTTTTTAACTGGTGGCGTAAACCCCTGGAAGAAAAGACTAACGATCTGAATCACTGATATTAAGATTGAAAAGAATGAAAACTAGAAAAAGTTCAGTTTTATAATCCACTCCCTCCTACCCTGTGCAGCAAATCTAAGAACTGACAAAACAGATTTTGTACAGTATACCTTCGTAAACATAGCATTCAAGCTCCTCACTGTGAAAACAAACAGGATCACTACCACCCATCCTACAATCTCTTTGACCCACTACTGTCAGAAAGGAGGTACAAGAGCATCAGGACTAGGACTGCCGGATTGGGTTCTTCTCTCAGGCTATTAAGACCAGTGAATAGCCTGCCACCACTTGAGGTCCTGTCACTAGGACAGAGAGCTGTTTACCTGTGCTGCACTCTACATGCATTTTGAATTATATATTATTAACATATTTATGGTAATAGTTTGGTTTATGCGCTCTGTGTGATAAATTTTGTGTGGGTGGACCATGGTCCAGAGGAATGCTGTTTGTTGTACAGATGAAAATAAACTTGAGTTACATTACAATCAGGCTGCTGGATCCCACACTCAGATCATGATAAGTTGGCAAGCTCAGTTGAGGTTGCATTGCCCTGTGGTTCCAACTCATGAAGCTGAGAAGCAGGACCTTAAAAGCTGTGAAGCAGGACCTCAAGGTAGTAATCTCGGGATGGCTGCCTGTGCCACGCGACAGTGAGTATAGGAATAGAGTGAGGTGGAGGATGAATGTGTGGCTGAGGGATTGGAACAGAGGGCAGGGATTCAGATTTCTGGATCATTGGGACCTCTTTTGGGGCAAACGTGACCTGTACAAAAAGGATGGGTTGCACTTGAATCCGAGGGGGATCAATATCCTGACAGGGAGGTCTGCTAATGCTATTGTGGAGAGTTTAAACTAAAATTGCAAGGGGGTGGGAACCAAACTGAAGAGACAGAGGAAGGGGCGGTTGGCTCACAAATAGAGAAAGCTTGTAGGCAGTGTGAGAGGGAGATAAGCAGGTGATAGAGAAGGGCTGCACTCAGACTGATGGTTTGAGCTTATTGAAACGCATAAAATTCTAAAGGGATTGGACAGGCCAGATGCAGGAAGATTGTTCCCGCTGTTGGGAAGTCCAGAATGAGGGGTCACAGTTTAAGGATAAAGGGGAAGCCTTTTAGGACCTAGATGAGGAAAAACTTCTTCACACAGAGAGTGATGAATCTGTGGAATTCTCTGCCACAGGAAACAGTTGAGGCCAGTTCATTGGCTGTATTTAAGAGGGAGTTAGACATGGCCCTTGTGGCTAAAGGGATCGGGGGTATGGAGAGAAGGCAGATACAGAGTTCTGAGTTGGATGATCAGCCATGATCATACTGAATGGCGGTGCAGGCTCGAAGGGCCAAATGGCCTGTTCCTGCACCTAGTTTCTATGTTTCTGTCGAGGAGCAGCCAGGGAGACAGATTCTGTAACGTTACAGTAATAACAGGGTTGTTATAGAAACATAGAAAATAGGTGCAGGAGTAGGCCATTCGGCCCTTCGAGCCTGCACCGCCATTTATTATGATCATGGCTGATCATCCAACTCAGAACACCGCCCCAGCCTTCCCTCCATACCCCCTGACCCCCGTAGCCACAAGGGCCATATCTAACTCCCTCTTAAATACAGCCAATGAACTGGCCTCACATGATGGGGGATTTTAATTTCCCCAATATTGATTGGCATCTCCCTGAAGTGAGGGGTTTAGATGGGGTGGAGTTTGCTAGGTGTGTTCAGGAAGGTTTCCTGACACGGTACATAGATAAGCCTACAAAAGGAGAGGCTGGACTTGATCTGGTATTGGAAAATGAACCTGGTCAGGTGTCAGGTCTCTCAGTGGGAGAGCATTTTGGAGATAGTGATCACAATTCTCTCTCCTTTACCATGGCGTTGAAGAGGGATAGGAACAGACAAGTTAGGAAAGCGTTTAATTGTCAGGCAGGAACTTGGAAGCATAAATTGGGAACAGATGTTCTCAGGGAAATGTACAGCAGAAATATGGCAAATGTTCAGGGGATACTTGCATGGCGTTCTGCACAGGTACATTCCAATGAGACACGGAAAGGATGGTAGGGTACAGGAACTGTGGTATACAAAGGCAGTTGAAAATCAAGTCAAGAAGAAAAGAAATGCTTATGAAAAGTTCAAAAAAACTAGGTAATGATAGAGATCTAGAAAATAATGCTAGCAGGAAGGAGCTTAAGAATGAAATTAGGAGAGCCAGAAGGGGCCATGAGAAGGCCTTGGCGAGCAGGATTAAGGAGAACCCCAAGGCATTCTACAAGAATGTGAAGAGCAAGAGGATAAGACGTGAGAGAATAGGACAATGAGAATGTGACAGTGGAAAAGCGTGTATGGAACCTAAGGAGATAGCAGAGCTACTTAATGAATATTTCCCTTCAGTATTCACTACAGAAAAGGACCTTGGCGATTGTAGGGATGACTTAGTGGATTGAAAAGCTTGAGCATAGAGACATTAAGAAAGAGGATGTGCTGGAGCTTTTGGAAAGCATCAAGTTAGATAAGTCACTGGGACTGGACAAGATGTACCCCAGGCTACTGTGGGAGGCGAGGGAGGAGATTGCTGAACCTCTGGCAATGACCTTTGCATCATCAATGGGGATGGAGAGGTTCCGGAGGATTGGAGGGTTGCAGATGTTGTTCCCTTATTCAAGAAATGCAGTAGAGATAACCCAGGAAATTACAGACCAGTGAGTCTTACATCAGTGGTTGGTAAGTTGATGGAGAAGTTCCTGAGAGGCATGAACATTTGGAGAGGCATAGTATGATTAGAAATAATCAGCATGGCTTTGTCAAGGGCAAGTCGTGCTTTACGAGCCTAATCGAATTTTTTGAGGATGTGACAAAACGCATTGATGAAGGTCGAGTAGATGTAGTGTATATGGATTTCCGCAAAGCATTGATAAGGTACCCCATGCAAAGCTTATTGAGAAAGTAAAGAGGCACGGGATCCAAGGGGACCTTGCTTTGTGGATCCAGAACTGGCTTGCACACAGAAGGCAAAGAGTGGTTGTAGACGGGTCATATTCTGCATGGAGGTTGGTGACCAGTGGTGTGCCTCAGGGATCTGTTCTGGGACCCCTTCTCTTTGTGATGTTTATAAATGACCTGGATAAGGAAGTAGAGGGATGGGTTAGTATATTTGCTGATGACACAAAGGTTGGGGGTGTTGTGGATAGTGTGGAGGGCCGTCAAGAGGTTACAGCGGGACATCGACAGGATGCAAAACTGTGCTAAGAAGTGGCAGATTGAGTTCAACCCAGATAAGTGCGAGGTGATTCATTTTGGAATGATGGCAGAATATAGTATTAATGGTAAGACTCTTGACAGTGTGGAGGATCAGAGGGATCTTGAAGTCCGAGTCCATAGGACACTCAAAGCTGCTGCGCAGGTTGACTGTGTGGTTACGAAGGCATACAGTGTATTGGCCTTCATCAATCATGGGATTGAGTTTAGGAGCCGAGAGGCAATGTTACAGCTATATTGGACCCTGGTCAGACCCCACATGGAGTACGCGCTCAGTTCTGGTCGCCTCACTACGGGAAGGATGTAGAAGCTATAAAAATGGTTCAGAAGAGATTTATAAGGATGTTGCCTGGATTGGTGACCATGCCTTATGCCTTATAGGTTAAGTGAACTTGGCCTTTTCTCCTTGGAGGATGAGAGGTGACCTGATAGAGGTGTATAAGATGATGAGAGGCCTTGATCGTGTGACTAGTCAGAGGCTTTTTCCCAGGGCTGAAACAACTAACACGAGAGGACAGTTTTAAGGTGCTTGGAAGTAGGTACAGAGGAGATGTCAGGGGTAAGTTTTTTTTTTAATATAAACGTAGAGTAGTGAGTGTGTGGAATTGGCTGCCAGCGACGGTGGTGGAGGCAGATACAATAGGGTCTTTTAAGGGACTCTTGGATAGGTACATGCAGCTTAGAAAAATAGAGGGCTCTGAGTAACCCAAAGTAATTTCTAAAGTACATGTTCGACAGAGCATTGTGGGCCATAGGGCCTGTATTGTGTTATAGGTTTTTCTAATGTAACTGTTATTCATGAGCGAGAGAAAACAGGAAACTACAGAACAGTCAGCTTAATCTCAGTCATACGAAAAATTTGACAAGTATTATTGAAGATTTTTGTTGAAGGAGGAGATCAGAAATGGAAATTATGCATCTGTATTTATTCAGGGGACAGACACAAAGAATTGAGGCAAAACAGCAGTGACCTCATAGACTGTATACAGATTACAGAGGAGCTGCTTGCTGCGTTGAGGCCAATTAGAGTGAAAAAATCCTCAGGCATTCCCATGGACCATGTGGAAAGCTAGTGCAGAAATTGCAGGGGCCCTAGCCTAGGAATTTGAAATTGTCCTTAGTCACAGATGAAGTGTCAGAGTACTGGTAGATAGTCAATGTTGTTCCATTCTTTAAGTATGGCTCTAAAAATCAGCCAGGAAATTATCGGCCAATGAGCCTGACGTCAGCATTTGGACAGGCAGGGCCTGATTAGGGATACCCAAAATGGCTTTGTCTGTGATAAGTTGAATCTAACCAATCTTAAGAGTTTTTCTTGGTTACCAGGAAAGTTGAAGGAGAGGCAGTAGATGTTGTCCATGTGAACTTCAGCAAGGCCTTCGGCAAGGACCTGCAAGAAGGTTCAGTCACTTGGCATTTAAGAAGCGGTTGTAAATAGATTCAGCAATGGCTTCATAGGAGAAACCAGAGAGTGTTAGTAGATGGTTGCCTCTCTGACAGGAGGTCTATGACTTATGGTGTGCTGCAGGGAGCAATGCATGGTCCATTGTTGTTTGTCACCTATACCATGATCAGAAAATCTCATTTTGTTTGTAGTGGACAGCGAGGAAGGCTATCAAAGCTTTCAGCGGCACCCTGTCTAGCTTGAAAAATGGCAGATGGAATTTAATGCAAGTGTGAGGTGTTGCACTTTGGGGGAACCATCTAGGGTAGGTCTTACACGGGTGAACAGTAGGTCACTGAGATGTGCTGTAGAACAGAGGGATCTTGGAACACAGATGCTTAATTCCTTTTAAGTGACGTCACAGGTAGATAGTGCTGTAAAGAGAGCTTTTGACACATTGGCCTACATAAATTACAGTACTGAATACAGGAGTTGGGATGCTATGTTGAAGTTGTTTTAGATGTTGGTGAAGGCTGATTTGGTGTATTGTGTGCAGTTTTAGGTAGCTACCTACAGGAAAAATATCAATAAGGTTGAAAGAGTACAGAGAAAATTTACAAGGATATTGCCGGCACTGGAGAACCTGAGTTATAGGGAAATATTGAATAAGTTAGGTCTTTATTCCTTAGACTGTAGGAGAATGAGAAGGATTTGATAGAGGAATACAAATTTATGAGGGTTATAGATAGGGTAAATGCAAGCAGGCGTCCTCCACGGAGATTGGATGAGCCTGAAACTAGAGGTCATAGGTTATGGGTGAAAGGTGAAATGTTTAAGGAGAACCTGAGGGGGAACTTCTTCACACAGAAGGTGGTGCATGTGTAACAAGCTGCCAGCGGGAGAGCTGGATGTACGTTTGGTTTCAATATTTCAGAGAGGCTGAATAAGAACATAGATGGGAGGGATATGGAGGGTACGGACCGCATGCAGGTTGATGGGACAAGGCGGTTTAATAGCTTGGCATGCTCTAGATGAAGCGAAGGGCCTGTTTCTGTGCTGTGGTTCTCTAGAATTCTATGACTGACTGCAGAGAAGTTGCCAAGGGTCATAAATGTAGTCGGCACCATCTTGGGTACCAGCCTATAAAGTACCCAGGACATCTTCAAGGAACAGTGTCTCAGAAAGGCAGCCTCCATTATTAAGGACCCCCAGCACCCAGGACATACCCTGTTCTCATTGCTACCATCAGGAAGGAGGTACAGAAGCCTGAAGACACACACTCAATGATTCAGGAACAGCTTCTTCCCCTCTGTCATCTGACTCCTAAATGGACATTGAACCCGTGAACATCACCTCACTTTTTTAATATATATTATTTCTGTATTTGCATGATTTTTGAGGTACAAGACCACTCTGATGCAGCAAGCAGAGGAAAAGAGAACCCGCTTAAAGCTCCAAGCCCAAGACGTCAGAGCTGCCTAAGCATTCCGCTGTGCACAGCGTGGCAAGGACTGTCACCCCTGCATTGGGCTCCACAATCACAGTAGACACTACTTAACCCAGTCCACCAGAGGCGCAAACCCATGATCCCCTGGAATCAACGGCTGTCTATTCCTTTGCATGATTTTTCATCTATTCAACATAAATATATTGTAATTGATTTACCTATTTATTTTTATTTATATATTTTTTTTTCTTCTTCTTCTAGATTATGTATTGCATTGAACTGCCACTGCTAAGTTAACAAATTTCATGACACATGCCGGTGATAATAACCCCAATTCTGATTCTGAGACAGACTCTTGATAAGCTGGAAGCTGCTAAGTTACCAGACAGGCATGAATGTTGAATTGAGGTCACCATCAATTCAGCAATCATCTTCTTGAACGGTGGAGCTGGCTTGAAAAGCTAAGAGCTCTACTGCATGTTCATTTGTTTAAAACATCAAGCTGCTAATTTATAGCAACATTTAAAAGTACAGCATTAGATCTGAAAATAATCAATAGGGTGCTATTTTGAACATTCTTTCTGGAAGGATTTTTGATGCATTTCACTCATGCATTACCTTGCGTGGGAGTGCACAACAATAGCTTGTAGGTGCCCATGTAAATAAAAAAAAAATTCCATTCTTCCAGCACCAATAGCACAGCATTCACTTATCCCTTCTACCCAAATATGTTTTTGTGTTTTCTCGGTAATATTTTAATGAACTTACTGGCAATGGATATAGTTTTCCATTTACTTTTATGCATAAATTATTAGGATAATTGTCTTCCTGGGGACAGCTCGTCTCTGCAAGGCAAAACCTAAAAACGATTGAACAGTAGATACAGATTAATAATAGATATGCAAAAGACACCGCAAGAAACATCAGTCCTCTTAATGGCAATTTATCTAGTTATTGCACTATTGGCTTTATTCTCAACATTACTTCAACATTTATAATAAATCACCCATGATGGAATGTTAGAGCAGACCCAATGGACCAGATGGCCTAATACCGTTCCTATGTCTTATGGTCTTTAAATTTACAACACATTGTATCTTCATTGGAGAAAACGTTTCTGAAATGCACAGACCAGCATTTAAGAAAATAATCAAACCAACATATTTCCTTTATACACAGTAACTGCCTTAAAAGCCCATTACAATGGTGCTGGAAATACAAGAGTAGGCTGCAAATTATATAAGTATATTATTAAGTAGTCTAAACACTCAACTACTCTACCAGCCTACCCACCATCGAGGACATAGATACAGAAAGGTGCCAGAAATGGGCAACCCACCTACTCATGGATTGTTTGTCACACTCTCATCAAAGAGAAGGCTACATAGTATCTGCGGCAGGAAGACAGACTCAAAAACAGTTACTTTCCCCATCAGATCCAGAACAATTATTTTGTTCTCCTTTACACCTGTGTGCTGGAAATGACATTACACCATCTTCAATCTTGAAATCACAGTTTCTCACAATGATGGATTTTAACACATTTCAAAGTCAGGCTGGTGAACGAACTGGAGGGACATCATTAGATGGTATTGTACCCATGCTACTGCAGCCTCTCATTTTTCTTGGGAGTTTCGATTGCAGAGTTGGGACTTGCCTAGATAAGCAACTGCACTATGTATCAAAAATGGCACACATTCCAGCCATGACTGTGTGCAAGGACTGAATGTCTAGGATGGTGCATGGGCTGTTATGAGGGGCATTTGATGGCTCCGGGCCTCTGGCTGGAATTTGGAAAGAATGAGGAGGGATCTCACTGAATTGTATAGAATGTTGAAAGACTTAGATGGAGTGGATGTGGAAAGGATGTTTCCCTGGGGGAGTCTAGGACCAGAGGGCACATTCTCAGAATATAGGGATGTCCATTTAGAACAGAGATTAAGAGAAACTTCTTCAGCCAGAGGGTGGTGAATCTGTGGAATTCATTGCCACAGACGATCTTGGAGGCCAAGTTACTGAGTATATTTGAACCGGAGGTTGATAAGTTTTTGATGAGTCGGAGTGTCAAAGGTTACGGAGAGAAAGCAGGAGAATGGGGTTGAGAGGGTTAATAAATCAGCCATGATGGGATGGCAGAGCAGATTCAGGAAACATCCCTTCCATGTCCACTCCGTTTAGGAGTTTCAATATTCAATAGGTTTCAATAAGATCCACCCTCATCCTTATAAACTCCAGTGAGTGCAGGCCCAGAGCCAACAAACACTACTCATAAATTAACCCTTTCATTCCCTGAATCATTCTCCTGAACCTCCTCCGGACCAACTCCAATGCAAGCACATATTTTCTTAGATAAGGGGCCCAAAACTGCGCATAATACTCCAAGTGTGGTAGTGATCCCTTCCAATCGAATCTGGCCATCTTAGTAATTCCTTTTACTCCACTGTAATACTGATACTTCTGACTGTATGTTAAAGTGCAAGGGACAAATAAAGCTAATTTTTTATATTGTTAAAAAGATATTTATATATTTTAAAAAGATGGCCATTTTGGCTCTTTTCGAGAACGCTTGTTCACTGAAATTTATGAACTTTATTGTGCTTACTAACCCATGCCTGCATGTTATCCAGTCTCACTGCACATATGCAAAGATCATTTCATTATGCAAGGAGCCATACACAGAAATAAAACTATAGCAAATGAATGCTCCAACTCTGCCATGGATGGCCCCAAGCCCAGCTTCAAAAGGACAAGGGTTTTGCATTGGGCCAGCAACCCCATCCTGTAAAAACCCAGAGCTACAGAAATGCCAACGACCTCATCCCTGGGAGAGGAAGAAACGTTGCCTCAAAGAAGAATGAAGTAGTGTGGTGAAAGTGGAAGCCACTGGGCTGATCAACCTTCTATCAGCTCTGAAATCTGGCGAGCTGCTGTTGCTGGCCTATGCCCCATTAGGGGTAATAGGGGTAATGTCCAGCAGGCAGCGCGGCATGGCAGCAGCGGCCTTTCGGATCTGGTGCTACTTTATTTTAGTTTTTAAATTTAATTTTAAGGCACAGTTGGGGTTTAGGTCAATGGATAACAGAGCGACTATCTACCGTCGTCAGATATTGCTACAATACAGAGATCGCCCAAAAACAAACCTTCATGAAGATCTGCTGGTTAAATTGCACGACCTTGGCTTGCTGAGAGCATCAGGCCCGCAGTCATCGGAGTCGCCTGATGCCAGTGGCCGGAGGTGGGGACATCGTAAGTGGTGTGCGAGGAAGTGGAAGCGAGGCGAGCGGGCAGGAGTCCATGCCAGGAAAAAAGCAAGCCCTAGCCGGCCAGTTCTCCTGTCCATTCTACTCTCCAATGGACATTAAATTAGACTACATCCGACTCCAACGAAATACTCGCGGGAGTACAGAAACGGACAGAATCCCGGACGCCGCCATTCAGCTGTTTACTTATGTAACAGTTTCTCCCCCAAGCCGTCAGACTACCAACCTACTGCCCTCCACTGTGCCTATTGTCTTGTTTATTATTTATTGTAATGCCTGCACTGTTCTGTGTACTTTATGCAGTCTCGGGTAGGTCTGTAGTCTAGTGTAGTTTTTGTGTTGTTTTACGTAGTTCAGTGTAGTTTTTGTATTGTTTCATGTAGCAACATGGTCCTGAAAAACGTTGTCACATTTTTACTGTGTACTGTACCAGTGGTTATGGTTGAAATGACAATAAAAAGTGACTTGACTTGACTTGTAATGGGCTTGAGAAATGAATGCATCAATTATGCTGGAGATTAGCAATGCTGATATATAATAATTGTTTAGAGATACAGCGAGGAATAGGTCCTTCCAGCCACAATGCCCAGCCCCAATTTAACCCTAACCTAATCACAGGACAAGTTACCATGACCAACTAACCAATCACGCACTTGGACTGTGGAAGGAAACCAGAGCATCTGGGGAAAACCCACATATTTCATGAGCAGGATGTACAGAGACTCTCTTATAGAGTCCTCATTTGACATTGAACTCCAACACTCCAAGCTGTAATAGCATTGCACTAACCGTTACACTATCGTGATGTCTCTTTCATGATTCAAACATATTATTGCTGAGCCAAGAGTAATTAACTTCTTCTGAACTGTTCTAATGTCCACGAGAAACAAAAGAGATTCTGCAGATGCTGCAAATCCAGACTATCATACACAAAATGCTGGTGGAACTCAATAGGTCAGTTATCTTTGGAAAGGAAGTCCTGATGAAAGGTGTCCACCCAAAATGTCAGCTCTTTAGGCCTCTCGATAGATGCTGCTTGAGATGCTTAGTTCCTCCAGCAGTTTGTGTGTGTTGCTCAGAGGCCCAATTCCTTTGCCTGGAGTTGGGGAAGTGTACCTACCTTTCTCTTCAGAACACAGTCACCGGAAACGTCTGGTTGAGTTATTTCTGACAAGGGGGTCACACCAGTTGGAGTTAATGAAATGTTAATGAGTTGAGGAAGAAGGGCAGCAGTTTAAATGCCCATATACCTAGGCCAGTGCACGAATGGAACGGAAGGTGCAAGACCCTACAGAGGATAGCAAAAACCAAGGAGTGGACCAACAGGGTCTAAGTGTGAAGTGATCCACTTTGGAAAGATGAATTTGAAGGCAAAGGTACAGAAGCATCAGACCAAACTGCCAGACTGGGTAACAGCTTCTTCCCATAGGCTGAGAGACTAAGAGCACCCTGTCACAAAGTCTCGTCACTTGGACAGTGATTGGTTTATAGTTTATCTGTGCTGTGCACTATATTCATTTTGAATTATTTTATTAACTTATTTATGGCAAATTTTGCTGTGTCACATACAGTGGTGCTAGAAAGTTTGTGAACCCTGTAGCATTTTCTCTATTTCTGCATAAATGTGGTCTAAGATGTGATCAGATCTTCACACATTCTAAAACTAGTTAAAGAGAACCCAATTAAACAAATAACACAAGAAAACATTATACTTGTTCACTTATTTATAGAGAAAAATGATCCAATATTACATGTATTTGTTGGAAAAAGTATATGAACCCTTGCGTTCAGCAACTGGTGTGACCCCCTTCATACAGAAATAACTCAACTAGATGTCTTTGGTAACCGTTGATCAGTCCTGCACAATGGCGTGAAGGAATTTTAGGCCATTCTTCCTTACAAAACTGCTTCAACTCTGAAATGTTGGTGGGCCTCCCTGCATGAACTTCAGGTTCTTCCACAACATTTCTATATGATTAAGGTCAGGACTTTGACTCAGCCATTCCAAAACGTGAAATTTCTTCTGCTTTCACCTTTCTTTGGTAGACTGACTTGTGTGTTTAGGGTTGTTGTCTTGCTGCAAGGCCCACTTTCTCTTGAGCTTCCGTTCAGACAGATACCCTGACATTTTCCTGTAGAATCTGCTGCTACAATTCAGAATTCATAGTTCCATCAATGATGGCAAGCCAGCTTGGTCCCGAGACGACAAAGCATGACACTGCCACCACCATGTTTCACAGATGGGATGAGGTTCTTATGCTGGTATGCAGTGTTTGCTTTTCACCAAACATAACGCTTCTCACTTAAGCCAAGAAAGTTCTATTTTGAACTCATCCATCTACTGAACATTTTTCCAATAGCCTTCTAGTTTATTCACGTCGTCTTTAGCAAACTTTAGACAGGCAGCAATGTTCTTGGAGAGTAGTCGCTTGCTCCTTGCAATCTTGCCATGCACACCATTGTTGTTCAGTGTTTGCCCGATGGTAGACTCATAAACACTGACACTAGCCAATGAAAGAGATGCTCCTTAGATGTCACCCTGGGGTTCATTGTGACCTCCTGAAATATTACACATTTTACTCTTGGAGTGATTTTTGATTATCGATCACTCCTGGGGAGAGCAACAGTGGTGTTGAATTTCCTCCTTTTGTACACCAGCTGCCTGACTGCAGTTGGTGGAGCTCAAGCTCTTTAGAAATGTCTTTTCTTCCTTTTCCAGCCTGGAGAGCATCAACATTTTTTCTGAGGTCCCCAGAAATCTCCTTTGAATGAGGTATGGCACACTTCCAAAAACCTGTGTGGTGAAGATCAGACTTTGACAGTGACAGGTAAATGTTCTTTAAAAAGGGCAGGGCCTCCCACACTCACACCTGATTACCATCCCATTGATTGAAACACCTGACTCTGATTTCCCCTCTAAATGTTACCCTGGGGTTAAACCTGGAGTTCACATACTTTACCCAACAAATACATGTAATATTGGTTCATTTTTCTTAATAAATAAACAAACATGCAAAATGTTTTTGTGTTATTTATTTAGTTATTTGGGTTCTCTTTATCTAGTTTAAAACTTGCATGAAGATCTGATTATATTTTATGTCGTATTTATGCAAAAATAGAGAAAATTCTGAAGGGTTCTCAAACTTTCTAGCACCACTGTACGTTTTGTAGGTATGTCACATCCAGAGGAATGCTGTTTCATTTGATTGTATTCATGTGTGTGTGTGTGTATATATATATATATATATATATATATATGTACACACACACACACACACACACACACACACACACACAGTTAGATGCAAATTGCCTTTACCTGACCAGTCAGGGCACTGGTTGAACTCACCTCAACTGTACCTGCACAATGTAGTCTCGTCTTCCACCCGGCAGAAAATCCCTATAAAGAGTACAACAGATCAACTTCCTTACAACTAATTTTGTTTTATTTTCAGACATTCAATTCTTCTTTAAAAGAAAACTGATATTACACCAAAGATAAAGTACTGAGAACATTAAAAAGCATAGCCATGAATCTCTGATCAGCCTGCTGTATCATGGGAAGTAGCCTCCCCTTCACTGAGGGCATCTTGTTTCAGAAGCATCTTCTTCCCCTCTGCCATTAGATTTCTGAATTGATAATGAATCCATGTACACTACCTTACTATTTTTTTCTTTTTTGGCTCAATATATATACCTTATTGTAAGTCATACATCTTTTTAAAGTATGCATTGTATTGCTGGCACAAAACAAACACATTTCACAACATATGCCAGTGATATTACACCTGACTGAGATCCTGCAAATGCTGGAGAAATTTTTTTTTGTTCCTGTACTCGTCCTTGAAGGTACCAACTCATTTATTCCAGAGTAAGTTTCATAAATTCAGCATTCTTTCCTCGCTCCAACTATTCTACTTGGAAGTGGAACACAGTTATTATTGGAAAGTTGTTCAATTATAAACAAATCATTGTGAAGCTCCTTTGAGCATAGAAGAATGAAAGGAGGTTTGATAAAGGTATATCGATAGAGTCAACCATAGCAAAATATAGCACAGAAACAGGCCCTTCGGCCCATCTTAGCCCATGCCAACTATTTAAACTGCCTGCTCCTATCAACCTGTATATAGAATTATGAGGGGTACAGACAGGGTAAATACAAGCAGCTTTTTCCCCACTGAGGTTGGGTGAGACTAGAACTAGAGGTCGTGGATTAAAAGTGAAAGGTGAAATGTTTCAGGGGACTTGAGGAGAACTTCTTCACTCAGAGGGTGGCGAGAGTGTGGAAAGAGCTGCCAGAAGTGGTGGATGCAGATTTGATTTCAACATTTAAGAGAAATTTGAATAGGTACATGGATGGGAAGGGTATAGAGGCTGTGGTCTGGGTGCAGGTCGATGGGACTAGGCAGATTTAATAGTTTGGCACAGACTAGATAGACCAAATGGCCTGTTTTTGTATTGTAGTGTTCCATGACTCTATGACTAAATTTATAGAAAAATAGAACACAGAAAATCTACAGGACATTTTGCCCACAATATTGTGCCAACAACGTAACCTACTCTAGAAGCTGCCTAGAATTTCCCTACCGGATAGCTCTCTATTTTGCTAGGCTCCGTGTACCTATCTAAGAGTCTCTTAAAAGAACTTATTATATCCCTCTCTACCACCTTCGCTAGTAGTGCATTCCACGCACTCACCATTCTGTGTGAAAAACTTACCTCTGACATCCCCCTTCTACCTACTTCCAAGCACCTTAAAACAATGCCCCCTCGTATTAGCCATTTCAGCCCTGGGAAAAAAGCCTCTGGCTATCCACACGATCAATGCCTCTCATCATCGTATACACCTCTATCAGGTCATCTCTCATCCTCCATTGCTCCAAGGAGAAAAGGCCAAGTACACTCAACTTATTCTCATAAAGTACGCCCTCCAATCCAGGCATCATCCTTGTAAATCTCCTCTGCACCCTATCGATAGCACCCACATCCTTCCTGTAATGAGGTGACTAGAACTGAACACAGTACTCCAAGGGGATCTAACCAAGGTCTCATATAGCTGTAATTTTACCTCACGGCTCCTGAACTCAATCCCATGGTTGATGAAAGCCAACATATCTTTTTAACAACACTGTCAACCTGTGCAGCAGCTTTGGGTGTCCTATGGACATGAACCCCAAGATCTCGCTGATACTCCACCCTGCTAAGAGAATATTACATTCTGTCTTCAAATTTGACCTACCTAAATGAACCACTTCACACTTATCTGGGTTGAACTCCATCTGCCACTTCTCAGCCCAGTTCTACATCCTATCAATGTCCCACTGTAACCTTCTACATCCTATCAATGTCCCACTGTAACCTCTGAAAACTCTCCAGACTATCCACAACACCTCCAACTTTTGTATCATCAGCAAACTTACTAACCCACCATTCTACCTCCTCATCTAGATTATTTATAAAAATCACAAAGAGGAGGGATCACAGAACAGATTTCTCGGAACAACACGAGGACTCCAAGCAGAATACAAACTATCCAAAACCGCCCTATGCTTTCTGAGGTCAAGCCAATTCTGGACCCACAAAGCAAGGTCTCCTTGGAATCCATGCCTCATTACTGTCTGAATGTGCCTCGCATAGGGAACCTTATCAAATGCCTTACTGAAATCCATATACACATCCACTGCTCTACCTTCAATGTGTTTTGTTACAGCAATCTTCAATCTTGTAGTCAATGTGCAAACATGTTTGTTCTAATAGCAGTCATCACATGGCAAATCAGAACCCAGTAAAGTGTGAAGTGATTCACTTTGGAAAGTTGAATTTAAAAACAGGGTTAATGGCTGTGAGGAACATGCTGCCAAGTGTAGATGCAGAACATTGGGGGCATTTAAAAGATTTAAAAGGCACATCTTGGAGTAGGTAAAAGCGTCAGCACAATATCATGGACTGAAGAGCTTGTACTGTGCTATAATGTTTTATGTTCAAAAGTAGTGTTCTCTCCTCTTTAAGGGGCATTAAGGGACATAAAATGTCCCAGCTAAAGCTTAAGTTGAATCACCTAATCTGACCAAATCAGGATGAATTCTGGAACTATCTGAACTCCTCAGCAGTCACACTAATTTCAATGCTTAGTCCTTCAAGTTTCTTTTAATAACTACTTAAAGGCAACTAGCAAGACATTTAAATCAACCTTTAGCAAGAGGTGAACCAACAAATACTCCGAAAAACCAGAACCACCAAAAGGCTTTGTTATGTCTCCTCCCTCTGTACCCCCACACATCAGAGACAGAAATGGAACTCCAAAGTTGTCTGACAGACAACAAAAGAGAAATCTAAAGACGGACACACATTTTCTTGTGGTCTATCAGTTTAAGAAGCCTGCACTGTTTGTAGATTACTTGTGTACATGTGAATGCAGCTGTTTCAACAATGAGTACTCTAAACTGGTTAGTTCAGTTTTAAAATAATCCAGAACATGTCCAGAAAATAAGACAAATTTCTTTCATCTCGAAATTCACTTACTGAGATAATTACTAGTAAATCATTAACGTGAAAACCTATTTATCAATCTTACCTAGAAATGCATATTTCTTTTACTTGCTGAGGCGTCAATGCAAAGATAAAGTATTTTTCCTGGAATCGTTGAATATTTGATGGCACTAAATAAAAAGAAAAGGTGACAAGTTCATCAAAATGAAATTGGTAATGTATTTCACTACAGGTTATCGACTTCACACCCACTTATCAGTTTTATTTTATGTAGAGATACAGCATGGAGTAGGCCCTTCTGGCCCTTCGAGCTGCACCACCTCAGCAACCCCCAACAACCCCAATTTAACCCTAAACTAATCACGGGACAATTTACAATGACCAATTAACCTACCCAGTAGGTCCTTGGACTGTGGGAGGAACCCGAAGCACCCAGAGAAACCCACACATTTCACCAGGAGGAAGTACAGATACTTTACAGAGGATGCTGGGATTCAAAGTCCAAAGTAAAATTTACTATCAGAGTACATACACATCACCACATACAACTCTGACATTCTTCTTCTGCGAGCATACTTAGCAAATCTATAGAACAGTACCTGTAAACATCAGGAACTATAAACTGTAAACAAACTATGCAAATGATAGTCTAAATAAATAACATAAATAACAAGGATGAAACAACAATATAACAGAGTCCTTAAATGAGTGTAGTATTCCCTTTTGTTCAACAGGGGTAGTAACTGTTCTTGTACCTGATGTTGCGAGTCCTGAGATACCGATACCTTCTACCTGATGGCACCAGTGAGAAAAGAGCATGGACTGTGTAGAGAGGATTTTTGATGATGGATGCTGCTATTCTACAGCAACGTTTCGTGTAGATGTGCTCAATGGTTGGGAGGGTTTTACCCATCAGTACTGAGCCAAATCCACTATCTCCTGTAGGATCCTTCACTCAAGGGCATTGGTGTTCCCATACCAGGCCATAATGCAGCCAGTCAGCACACTTTCCAGCACAGATCTATAGAAGTCTGCCAAAGTTTTCAATGACACGCCAAATCTTTGCAGACTCCTGAGGAGGTAGAGGCACTGTTGTGCTTTCTTTGCAATTACATTTATATGGTGGGTCCAAGACAATGACACCCAGAAATTTAAAGTTACTCACTCTCTCCATTTCTGATCCTCTGATGATTACTGGCTCATTGACCTCTGGTTTCCCTCTCCTGAAGTCTACTCTCAATTCCTTTGTCTTATTGACATTGAGTGACAGGTTGTTGTTATGACACCACTCAGACAAGTTTTCAGTTTCCCTTCTGCACGCTGATTCATCACCCCCTTTGATACAGTCCACAACAGAGTGCCATCAGCAAGCTTGTATAGGGCCTTGGAGCTGTACTTAGCCACTTAGGTGTAAAGCCAGTAGAGCAGGGAATAAGTACACAACCCTGCAGTGCTCTTGTACTGATGGAGATTGTGGAGGAGATGTTTTTGCCAATACGAACTGACTGGGGTCTGCAAGTGAGGAATTCCAGGATCCAATTGCACAAGGGGGTATGGAGGCCCCCCTTGGAGACTGAACTCCGAACTCCAATGGTCCAAACTGTAATAGCTAACTGATACATCAGCCACACAGCAGTGGAAACTCTGTAGTTTCAAACTCCTGGGAGTGCACATTTTGCACAACTTCTCATGGTCCCAAAACACATCCTATATGGTCAAGAAGGATCACCAACGCCTCTACTTTCTGAGGTAGCTGAGAGAGAGCTAGACTTTGCATATCCATTCTCACATTATTGTACAGGCACACAGTCGAAAATATTACTGCTCCGTGTGAAAACCGCACTGCAGTGGACTGGAAGGCTCTACAACAGGTAGTCAAAACTGCCCAGTGCATCAATGGCACCAGCCTAAATGCCACCAAGGCCATATATATAGAAAGGTGCCTGTAACAGCCTCCCTGCTCATTAACTTTGTCCCACTTCCAACAGGGAGGACACTAAGTAGCATTCATCTCAGGACCACCAGATTCAAGAACAGTTACTTACAGGCTGCTCAATACCTCCACCCACTAATTCCACCAATGCTTTATTATTTCCTGTCAGTTATCTTTAAGTACAGCCTAGCATCACTTTTTGGACATACAATCAATCCTTCCTGTTTTGGAACACCTAGATTTTGTCCTCTTTCGTATGCAGTTCTCCACACACTTGCTGATAAGGTCCGTGCTGGCGGTGATATACTCATCTAGACTGATCATCACCATCATCAGGGGCCGTGCCCAGTTTGAGCTTTGACTGCCATGGCCCACACACTCCTGTTTCGGGTCAAGTGGATCAATTCATTGGTATTCATTTCCAGTTCTCTGGCTGCTGTCTCCATCATCATTTGTCTTTGTCCTCCTCTTGCCTTCTTCCCTTCAATCTTTCCCATAATTACCGTGCATTCTAACTCCTCTTTCCTAATCACATTAGATTAGATTATGAGGACACTCAGTCCTCGTTTATTGTCATTTAGAAATGCATGCATTAGAAAATGATAGAACATTCCTCCAGAATGATATCACAAGAAAACACAGGACAAACCAAGACTAAAACTGACAAAACCACATAATTATAACATATAGTTACAACAATGCAAAGCAATACCATAATTTGATAAAGAGTAGACCATGGGCACGGTAAAATAAATGTCTCAAAGTCCCGATAGACTCATCATCTCATGCAGACAGCAAAAGAGAGAACCTCTCCCTGCCATGAACCTCCAAGCGCCACAAACTTGCTGAAGCAGCACCATTGGAAGCACCCGACCGCAGCGGACTCTGAGTCCATCCGAAAACTTTGAGCCTCCAACCGGCCCTCCGACACAGCCTCTCTGAGCACCATCCTCTGCCGAGCGCTTCGACCCCGCCCCGGCCGCCGAGCAACAAGCAAAGCCGAAGACTCGGGGTCTTCTCCTCCGCAGATTCTGGACCACAAGTAGCAGCAGCAGCGAAGCAGGCATGTCAGAAGTTTCATCAGATGTTCCTCTGTGCTCTCACGTCTGCCTCCATCAAATCAGGATTGTGCACGGCACCCTACTTGACAAAAAACAGACATCACCACCGGAGTGGCCGCTGTGAGCTGCATCACGCCGCCATCTTCTCCTCCCACCGATCACATGTCCAATGAAGTTACGTTGCCTTTTCATGATCTCATACATTATTTCTCTTTTTGTGTTTGCTCTGTTCATGACATCCTCATTAGATATTCGTTTCGTCCATGATATTCTTTGTATCCTCAAAAACCACACCTCTGCTGCTTCAATTCGTTTCCTCATGTTACTAGATATTGTCCAACATTCTGAGCCATATGACATAACTGGATAAACGCAACATTTTAGTACTCTGAGGCGGGTTGTCATGCCTAGTTTAGTATTGGTCAGTATACTCTTCATTCTCGTGAAGGTGTCTTTTGCCATCCCTATTCTTCTTTTGATGTCCATGTCGCACCTGCCATCTGATGTCACCCAGCTTCCCAAGTAGCATAAATAGTACTGATAGCCGAGTCTTTGTACAATGGCCAGTCTACAACTCAAAGCAGTCATGACTTCCTACTTCCTGGATCAATACTGTACAACTTTTTCTCTTGGATGCTCTTCTTTCAGCTTGAGCTTGTATGCAGGAAAAAGGAGCACAGCCTGGTGCTCTGATTTACGAAAATATGGATGGATAGCTGCTCAGTAGCATCTTTGATGACTGTATAGCTTTATAGAACATAGAACAGTACAGCACAGAAACAAGCCCTTTGGCCCACATTGTTGTGCCAAAGTAATTAAATTAGTCATCCAATAGCCAACTAAACTAATCTCTTTTGCCTATGTAATATCCATAACCTTCCATTTTCCTCAATTTCATGTGCCTTTATAAACATCTGCCTCTGCCACCAGCCCAGGTAGTGCATTTCAGGCACCCACCACTCTGTGTGTAAAAAAAACAACAAATTTGTCCATTGCATTTCCTTTGAAAGCACCCCCTCACCTTAAATGCACGCCCTTTATTTATAATTTTTTTTAACTTGTGAAACATCTAGTGTATCTCAAGGCCATGAAAAGCATTAAATGAATTGAACCATGAATTGAAAGACCTTTATATGAAATAAGTCAACTGTTAAGTCCATCTCTATTCCATTTCTGTCTTTCTCCTGTCAGATCTGACAATGCTCTTTCACATCGGTACTTCTGCCGTGTCTTCTTTTAACATCAGAGTCGACAGTATGTTTAACTGCACAAAATTCCACTTCCCATGCCTCTCACTTTCTCTCCTCCAAATCAGAAAAGGACAAGCCAGGTTCTTGCCTTCTACCATACCAATTATTATATTCAAGGAAGCAGCCTCCATAAACTGATGCATCCAAAGTGATGCCACAAGGTAGACATGGGTCTCTCCATTTTGAAGGAGCTGCTCCCTCTGATGCACTGCTTCACTCTTCCGTACTGCAGCATACCACTCATCTTCTTATAAGCAATTTCTCATGCAACACCTGCTGCTTTGTAAACTTCTTCCCTTGCTGACCAGCATCCAAGAACTTCAAGTTAACCAGCACATTTTTCAATCTAGTGTACATTTTTATTTATTTAGATGCAGCATGGGATAGGCCCTTTGAGCAGTGCCACCCAGTAAATCTCTGCTTTAACACTAGCTTAGCCTTATCGCAGGACAATTTACAATGACCAATTAACCTACTAACTGGTATGTCCTTGGACGGTGGGAGGAATCTGGAGCACCCAGGGCATTCCACAGGGAGAATGTACAAACTTCTTACAGAGGACACCAGGATTGAACTCCGATGCCGAGCTGCAATAGCATCGCACTAACCGCTACACTACCATTGCATTCATATGAGCTAGGTGTTAAAAGTCTCAGCCACTGAACTGTTGGAAACAAGCACAAAGTACAAAAGACTGATTTGAACTTTTTTTGGATTAACTAAAATGTTTATTACTGTAATGTTTGAATATTGGAACTCACCTAGGCTTGTAGGTTTAATAAGCACATCCAGGACATCATAAAAGGGTATGCTTTTCAACTGGACATCTGGATGGACAGGATGAATGGAGGGAGAAGCCTCTTGCATTTCTATATTGGGCTTCGTCTCATGTAGTAACACTGGGCTAACAAGTGGAGAAGAGGGCTGAGCAGGGGCTGACGTGGATGACGAAGACTGTGCAATGCCTGACCCCAGCTCAGAGTCAGTTGAGAGGTTATTGTCCAAAGAGAAAACAGAAGATTTTATGGCCGTCAAGTCAGCAAGGCTTTCAATTGTTCTAGGAAAGCGTCGCCTGTACAGTTCCTTAATCTTGATCTGAACGGCAGGACTACAGCCACTCTTTAATAGGTGTAGTGCTCTTACGAGGAGTTCATGTTTACGACCACTTTTGTTACGTCCAGCAAAACCTAATAGCACTTGAAGTTCTGAGACTCGGAAACTGGAAACCATATTCTGAAAGATAAAAGATGGTCATGGTGTTCACTATTAGCATTAATGTTAATACTGAAAAATATAATGGCTTACTTATCAAGTACTGTATTCCTTAATACTTGGTGTCTATACAGAAACCATTACCTTGATCTAGGAAAATGATGTAGAAGCTAGAATCTTAGTTTCATCATAATTATGTCATACAAGTAACTATTTACATTCTTTGTCAGTGTTAGATAAGTTCTCAAACGAGGGGTCACAGTTTGAGGATAAAGGGGGAAGCCTTTTAGGACCGAGGTGAGGAAAAACTTCTTCACACAGAGAGTGGTGAATCTGTGGAATTCTCTGCCACAGGAAACAGTTGAGGCCAGTTCATTGGCTATACTTAAGAGGGAGTTAGATATGGCCCTTGTGGCTAAAGGGATTAGTGGGTATGGAGAGAAGGCAGGTACAGGGTTCTGAGTTGGATGATCAGCCATGATCATACTGAATGGCAGTGCAGGCTCGAAGGGCCGAATGGCCTACTCCTGCACCTATTTTCTATGTTTCTCTTTTAGCACATATGCAAACTAGCTGTGTTCCATCAGGAACCCGAAGACAGACAGACAGATAGACAGACACACACACACACACACATTTTAGGAACAGCTTCTTCCCCTCTGCCATCATTGAATGGACATCAACACTACCTCACTATTCCTTTTTTGGTGCACTGTTTATTTTGTAGAATATAACGATTTTATGTCTGCAAGGACTGCCTCCACAAAACAGATTTCTAGCCATATAACAATAAACTCGATTGTGAATAATAATAATAATAATGCCAGTGGTGAATAAATGGCATAGAAATTGCTGGATGAGAAAATATCACCAACAGTCTCAGTCACCTTTTGATTTTCTGGCAGTTACATGATTACTGTAGTCAACATTGGGGCTTCAAAGTAGCATAGTGGTTAGCACAATGTTTTACAGTACCAGCAACCCTGATTCAAGTACATTTATTATCAAAGAATGTATAAGTTATACAGCCTTGGGATTTGTTTGCTTACAGGTAGCCATAAAGCAAGAAACCCGAAAGAACCCAATTTAAAGAGAAAAAAAAGACCAACACTCGATGCGGAAGAGAAAGAAAGAAATACAAGTCATGCAAACAATTAACGTGAACAACAGCATTTCAAACCAAAAATGAGTCTTCAGATCCAAACCCCAGAACAGCCCGAAGTAGGCCCAAAGCCTTTCTTACAAATTCATATTAGCGAGCATGGAGCATAACAGCTAGGGCAGTCTTCATAGCCTCAGCGACATGGAAGTCACTGTCATGGAGAGCAAAAACAGCTCTTGTCCTGACTGAGACCCTGTCATTTCAGTCAATCTGGACGGGTGTTTAAATTGACCCAACAACAAAACAGTAAAACTCTCCAGTGCCCTGGAGAGAGAAGTGAGTGAACATCACGGAGAATGAGCGAAATCAGCTCTCATCTCCAATCTGGGCCAACGTTTAAATTGCCTAAACAGCGCATTGTACCTCACACTAAGACCCAGGCACTGGTACTCCGAAAGGCCCTGGGCCTAGACCACACCGCCAGCGACTCGCTCTGGGTCCAGAATTTGTCGTCTAGCCCAAAGCCGCTCTCAAGCTCTTCAAATCAGCTGGGCACCCAGAGCAATCCAATCTTAAACCTGGGGCCAGTTGAATGAGCCTCAAAATCAAATCTCCTGTCCCCGGGTCCCAATTTCTCCTCAGAGGTCTGAGCAATGCAGCCTCGCTCCAAGGCCAGTTGTATGAGTACCAAATTGAATCTCCGCTGCCCGGGCCACAACTTCTCCTTCCGGTGCCCAGAATGATCCAACCTTGCTCCTGGGCCAGCTGTACGGGCATTGGAACTCCAGCTGCATTGATTTATCCTCTGAACTCACCTCACCATCACTTGTCCCTTCACGGTTTGCAGTAAATAACTTAGGACAATTTACCTTAGAAAAGGTATTTTTAGTGATGTTTTTAAGTCTGATTACTTAGCTTTTTGACTACCAGGAAGCTGCTGCACACGTTTGGTAGCACCATTTTAACTGGAAGTGGGTTCAAATCCGTCAATGCCTATAAAGAGTTTGTATGCTCTCTATGTAACCGTGTGTTTCCTCCAGCGGCACAATGATGTACCGGTTGGTAGGTAGATTAATTGGTGCTTGTAAGTTGTCCCATGACTCAGCTTCAGTTATATTGGGGGATTGCTAGGCGACGCAGCTCAAAGGGCTAGAAGGGCATAACTGGAGCTGTAGTTCAATCCAACAAATAAACAGACCTAAAATCAAGCCCTGTCAATTAGCATCCAATACATCTGGGGTGTATAGGGTGTGCGGGGAGGGATAACACCTCTGGTGAAGGGGCTTATTGGGTGCATCCTGGGTCATTTCATTCACCTTTGGGCCCCACTGGACACTCAGCTCTCACCCATGGCTCGAAGTCACTGAGTAGCTATTTGCATGTGATAGTAACCACACCCCAGTGAGGGTAGTTGGTGGGTTTTATACCCCAGTGAGATGGGGACATGCTTGTCCTCGCATGTGAAGTCAGCTCCGGCAGACGAGATGGATGAAATCCGCAGTGATGGCCAGGCCAGGTTTTGCATTGCTGCATGGAGAGCAAAGGGCATGACAAGGCACAATGCAGTCACGGCAATCCACTGCAAGCAAGCCCTCAGTTTGTGATGACTATTCGTAGCAAAACTTCCAACATCAAGAGAGTAGAAATGCCCCAGTGCAATGGCTTTTCCACTTTAAAAACCCACCCGCACAGCTTTCACTGTCATCACTGAATACGACAACCAACCAACACCCTGGTCCAAAACACTTCTTTTTGCTCATAAGCATCTTAACCTAACCATGCCTTGTTGCAAATTTGTCCTATACAGCATTCCAAAAGAGTTCTATTTTCTGAAAAGGAAGCTCGTCTTTGGATGCATAAAAAATTGTTTCTGTAGAGAGGCTGATGCATGTGACTTATTTCACACTTACAGGGTGGAACCAAGCTCAAGTAAACAAAACTTGCTTTCTCATTGCCTATTGGTAAACATCTCAAGTTTAAATGTCATTTAACTATACAGATGAATATGGTCAAACGAAACAGCATTCCTCAGGGACAAGATGCAGAACACAGTACCAACAATCAGAAACAACACCAGGCACATGCACTGCATATAATTACGATCCAGTAAACATCCAGTCATACAAAAGGAGAAAAATATTACAGCCCAAGTCCTTGAGAGACATGTTCAGTAGACAGATAGTGCAAGAGATGTTGTCAGCAAGAACAAGCCCACAGTAGTCAAATCCTCATGCACTTGTTTTGCTAAGCTGGCAGCGCACATGGTCACAGTGCCCTCTCCAAGTCCAACCAAAGGTGTAATTGATTGTCCTTTTATGTCTCTTTTTCTACAATTGCAAGATAGTGCTGGAATTATTAACTAAAGCAATTCAACAATACCTCTCTGGCAACAAAATGTAAAAATGCTGAAAATATTCACCGGGTCAGGGAGTATCTGTGGAGAGTGAAACAGGTTCACAATCTTTCAGCAGAACTGGAATAAGACCATCAGAAACAGGAGCAGAAGTAGGCCATTCGGCCCATTGGGTCTACTCCACCACTCAACCATGGGCTGATCCAATTCTTCCAGTCATCCCCACTCCCCTGTCTCTACCCATATCCTTTGATGCCCCGGCTAATCAAGAACCTATCTATCTCTGCCTTAAATGCACCCAATGACTTGGCCTCCACAGCTGCTCGTGGCAACAAATTCCATAGATTTACCACCCTCTGACTAAGGTAATTTCTTTATATCTCAGTTCTAAAAGGACTTCCTTCAATCCTAAAGTCGTGTCCTCTTGTCCTAGAATCCCCTACCATAGGAAATAACTTTGCTATATCTAATCTGTTCAGGCCTTTTAACATTTGGAATGTTTCTGTGGGATCCCCCCTCATTCTCCTGAACTCCAGGGAATACTTACACTTTATTGTCAACAAACAATTGATACTAGAACGTACAATCATCACAGCGATATTTGATTCTGCGCTTCCCGCTCCCTGGATTACAAATATTAAATATTAAAAATACTAAAAATTAGTAAATATAAAAATTTAAATTATAAATCATAAATAGAAAATAGAAAAATGGGAAGTAAGGTATTGCGAAAAAACCAAGAGGCAGGTCCGGATATTTGGTGGGTACGGCCCAGATCCAGGTCAGGATCCATTCAGCAGTCTTATCACAGTTGGAAAGAAGCTGCTCCCAAATCTGGCCGTACGAGCCTTCAAGCTCTTCTCCCAGAGGGGAGAGGGACGAAAAGTGTGTTGGCTGGGTGGGTCGTGTCCTTGATTATCCTGGCAGCACTGCTCCGACAGCGTGCGGTGTAAAGTGAGTCCAAGGACAGAAGATTGGTTTGTGTGATGTGCTGCACCGTGTTCACGATCTTCTGCAGCTTCTTCCGGTCTTGGACAGGACAACTTCCATACCAGGTTGTGATGCACCCTAGAAGACTGCTTTCTACGGTGCATCTACAAAAATTAGTGAGGGTTTTAGGAGACAGGCCAAATTTCTCTAGTTTTCTCAGGAAGTAAAGACGCTGGTGGGCCTCCTTGGCAGTGAACTCTGCTTGGTTGGACCAAGTCAGGTCATTTGTGATATTGACCCTGAGGAAATTAAAGCTTTTGACCTGTTCCACTTGCGCACCACCGATGAAAATTGGGTCATGCGGGCCGCTACACCTTCTGAAGTCAACAACCAATTCCTTCGTCTTGCTGACGTTGAGGGATAGGTTATTGTCTTCGCACCATGCCACCGGGTTCTTAATTTCCTCTCTGTACTCAAACTCATCATTACCCGAGATACAGCCTACTATTGTTGTGTCATCAGCAAACTTATATATTGAGTTTGATGGAAACTTGTCTACACAATCATGGGTGTACAGTGAGTACAGCAGGGGGCTGAGTACACAGCCTTGTGAGGCACCGGTGCTCAGAGTGATTGTAGAGGAGAGCTTGTCCCCTATTTTTACAGCCTGGGTCCTGTCTGTGAGGAAGTTGAAGATCCAGGTGCAGATCTGAGTACTTAGGCCCAAGTTCTGGAGCTTAGGAATCAGTTTATTTGGAATGATGGTATTAAAGGCAGAGCTGTCGTCAGTGAAAAGGAGTCTTACGTATACGTCTTTATTCTCCAGGTGTTCTAAGGAGGAATGTAGGGCCAGAGAGATGGCATCTGCCGTTGACCTGTTGCTCCGGTAGGCGAATTGCAAAGCGTCGAGGCTGACCGGTAGGCTGTGGTTGATGTGTGCCATAACCAATCTCTCGAAGCACTTCATAGTAATTGATGTCAGAGCCACAGGTCGATAGTCATTCAGGCATGCCACCTTGCTCTTCTTCGGCACTGGGATTATCGTTGCCTTCTTAAAACATGAGGGGATCTTAGACAGAAGCAAGGAGCAGCTGAAGATGTCAGCAAACACTCCAGCTAGCTCGCTTGCACAGGCCCGGAGAACCTGTCCTGGGACACCATCTGGGCCCGTCGCCTTCCTTGGATTTATCTTCAGGAAGGTCCTCCTAACGTCCTCCCCGGTGACGATGAATCTCGATGCCACCAGGTCCGGTTCATCCTAGAGGGAGCGGGACGCTCCTCTTCTGTTCGAATCTTGCGTAGAGTATGTTAAGTTCGTCAGGAAGAGAAACGCCACAGTTATTGATATTCCCAGCCTTTTCTTTGCGCCCAGCGATCTCATTTAGACCCTGCCATAGTCTACTGGCATCCCTCTGGTTAGCCTGGGCTTCCAACTTGCCTTGATATTGCCTCTTGGCACCCTTAATGGCTTTCCGGAGTTCACGCCTGGATTCCGTGTAGCGACTGGTATCCCCGGACCTAAAAGCCACAGCTCTAGCCTTTAAAAGGGACTTGACCTCATAATTCATCTAAGATTTCCGGTTAGGGAATACAGCCCAAGAGCTGCCAGACGTTCCTCATATGGTAACCCTTTCATTCCTGGAATCATTCTGGTGAATCTTCTCCGAACCTTCTCCAACGTCAGTATATCCTTTCTAAAATAAGGAGCCCAAAACTGCACAAAATACTCCAAGTGTGGTCTCATGAGTGCCTTATAGAGCCTAAATATCACATCTCTGCATTTTGAATTCTCTCCCCATCTAAATAGGCTGTCCATTTATTTCTTCCACCAAAGTGCATGACCATACACTTTCCAACATTGTATTTCATTTGCCATTTCTTTGCCCATTCCCCTAAACTATCTAATTCTCTTTGCAGGCTCTCTGTTTCCTCAACACTACCTGCTCCTCCACCTATCTTTGTATCATCTGCAAATTTAGCCACAAATCCATTAATCCCATAGTCCAAATCACTGACATACATCGTAAAAAGCAGCAGTCCCAACAACGACCCCTGTGGAACTCCACTGGTAACCTGCAGCTAGCCAGAATAAGATCCCTTTATTCTCACTCTCTTGTTATCTGCCGACCAGCCAATGCTCCACCTATGCTAGTAACTTCCCTGTAATTCCATGGGCTCTCATCTTGCTAAGCAGCCTCATGTGCGGCACCTTGTCAAAGGCCTTCTGAAAATCCACAAACACCACATCTACTGCATCTTCTTCGCCCACCCTGCTTGTAATTTCCTCAAAAAATTGCAGGTTAGTCAGACAGGATTTTCCTTTCAGGAAACCATGCTGGCTTTGTTCTATCTTGTCATGTGCCTCCAGGTATTCCGTAATCTCACCCCTAACAATCGATTTCAACAACTTCCCAACCACTGACGTCAGGCTAACAGGTCTATAATCTCCCTTCTGCTGCCTCCCACCCTTCTTAAATAGTGAAGTAATAGTTGCAATTTTCCAGTCATCTGGTACAATGCCAGAATCTATCGATTCTTGAAAGATCATTTGCAATCCCTCTGCAATCTCTCCAGCTACTTCCTTCAGAACCTGAGGGTGCATTCCATCAGGTCTAGGAGACTTATCCACCCTCAGACCATGAAGCTTCCTGAGCACCTTCTCAGTCATAATTTTCACTGCACATACTTTACTTCCCCGCCATTCTTGAATGTCCAATATGCTGCAGATGTCTTCACTGTAAAGACTAATGCAAAATACGCATTCAGTTCCTCTGCCATCTCTGCATCTCTCATTACAATACCTCCAGCGTCATTTTCTATTGGTCCTTTATCTACTCTCAACTCTCTTTTACCCTTTATATACTTAAAAAAGCTTTTAGTATCTTCTTTGATATTAGTCGCTAGCTCCCTTTCATAATTCATCTTTTCCTTCCTAATGACCTTCTTAGTTTCCTTCTGCAAGTTTTTAAAAGCTTTCCAATCCTCTATCTTCCCACTAGCTTCCTTGTAAGCCCTTTCTTTTGCTTTTACTTTGGCTCCGACTTCACTTGTCAGCCACAGTGGAATAGCCGGAAAACAAATAAGTTTTAAGTTACAAAGGAAGGAGGGGTTTGCAGTTGGGGAAGAACAAGACAAGGCTTTCCAAAGAAAGATATCAGAGAGATTATTAAAATGACAGAGGTGATGCTGCTTTAATAAAAACACCTGGAAGAAGTACAAGTAACTATAGGGCTGTAAGGAAGACTGGGATGATGCTATCACAACACATGACAGACTGCAATTCTGGCATTCATTGTAAGAAAGTTTGTACATTCCTTCTCGTGTACACATAGGTTCCCTCCGCATGTTCCGATCTCCTCCGCATGTTTCGATCTCCTCTCATACTCTGAAGACATTCTGGTTAGTAGGTTGTAAATTGTAATTTGTCCTGTGATTCAATGGGTTACTGAACAGCGTGGTTCGATGAGCCTGTTCTGCATGATAGTTCTAAATAAACAACAATAAATAAACTAAAATTGCTGAATTTGATGCCAAGTACTAAAGGTCAACATGTACCAGTCAGAAGCTGAGGTGTTCAGCTGAGTTTACAATGGGCTTCTGAGATCAGTGTAAGTGGACATGTAGAAAAAGGAGAATCAAGTGATAGGTAACAGGAAAGCTCAGGCTCGCACTTGCTACAGAAAGTAAATTTTCTACAGAACAGCTACCCAGTATTCATTTGAACATCAAATGTAGTATACTAAATTGTTGTTCACAGCAGTCAAACATTTCAGTTTCACCTGGAAGGAGTACTTGGGTCCCTGCGTGATGACAAGAGGAGAAACAAAAGGCAGGTGTGGCATGTCCTGCAGTTGCACGAGAAGGAGCAACATGGTCTGTGGATTTTGCTAGTGACCCCTATCTGGATTTAGCTTACATTGCCCTCCTATTTCCTTGGAAAAGTGCATGTCAACAGGAAAGATATGACATCATGTTGAAATCATAAAGGTCCTTTGTTACATAAAACTGCCGATCGCATGAATGGACTACAATAATACACAACTGTGTAGTAGTTTCTAATTGTTATCGATGGAGGAATTCATCCAGTGTGCCTGTACACTGCCGTGTTCTTTTGATTGTAAATGAACAAAAGCAATGCAGATACAGTGTAGAAAATGAACTGTCTTTATACAATGCTATCAATGATTACATCCCCTAAACCTTCATTTTCATTTTAGATGATGCAGCATCGCTGAGAATCCACCCTGGGCCCAACATATCAATGCAGCTACAAAGAAAGCACGATAGTGGCCATATTTCATTCGTAATTTGAGGAGATTTGTGACGTCACCAAAGACGCTTGCAAATTTTGACAGATGTACCATGGAGAGCGTTCTATCTGGCTGCAGTACTGTCTGGTATGGGTGGGGGGGGGGGGTGCTACTGCACAGGATTGAAAGAAACTGCAGAAAGTTGTGAACTCAGTCATCTCCATCATGGGCACTAGCCTCCATAGCATCCAGGACATCTTTAAGGTGCAGTGCCTCAGAAAGATGGCACCCATAATTAAGGACCCCATCACCCAGGACGTGCCCTCTTCTCATCGCTACCATCAGGAAGGAGGTACAGAAGCCAGAAGACACACACTCAATGTTTCAGGAACAGCTTCTTCCCCTCTGCCGTCTGATTTCTGAGTGGACACCGAACTTATGAACACTATCTCACTACTTATTTAACACTGATTCCCAAAGGTGGTGATGATGTATCCCAAGGGGGCACTAGGGGAAAAAAGTCATCAAGGGCGTTCAAGATTCTTTGGGGGTGGAGGGGATGCGATAAGCAGCATCAAAACTAGACCTGAACAACTATCAGTAGAGTAGACACTTCCTAAAAAAAAAAAGAGAAGGCAGCACTGGAACACCAGAAGCAAACCTGCCGAACCTGAGGATTCTTCTTGAGGTATTCAGAATGACCTTGGCTCCATATGTGCAGTCAAGAACTATCTTTGGCAATTATGAGATCTTATTTGATTGGTCAATCGCGTGAACTGTAATAGCATAAAGGTAGCCTGCTGAACACTAGCTCTATCCCGACCAACATTCAGATTCCAATCTGAATCCTTGTCAACGTAATTTTCTCTTGTTGTGATTGTCTTCATCTTGCCAACGTTGTTCCTTGCTGCTGCTACCATCATTCCATCTGATAGGTATTCCCAGTTTGTGTTAATTTTTTATTTTAACTTAGTCCCATTAATGCTGGATAAATACGTAGGGCATGATCTCTAGGAGTCTGAAGTTGGTGAAGCCTTGAATTCTAATCCTGCTAAGAAACAGAAGCTATAGAAAGTGCATCAATATAATGTTACATACCTGGAATATGGTTTTACTCTGTTCCCGTCAGATCAACGACACCCCAAGTGTCTTATTTGTCATACTGTACTGTCTAGTGAAGCCATGAAACCATCAAGATTGCAGGAAAGCTTCCGTAAAAGATGAACGAAGCATTTGAAAAACGTTGCACACTCGAGTCATTTGGTTGAATTTTTGCTTTAAATCGACGAGAGCTTAGGAAACAAGATTGAACTTCTACATGGAGATGCGGCATACCTCACTGATCTATATGACAAAATGACCATTCCAAATATGAAACTGCAGGGTGAAAATTTCAATTTAATCCAGGCAAAAAGTGCAGTGTTCATTTTTAATCAGAAAATTGGAAATATAAAAGCAAAACATTGGGAAAAGAATGTTCTTGGTTTCCCTGAATAAACCATTAGATGTGGGACAGAATTAGGCTATTTGGCCCATCGAGTCTGCTCCGTCATTCAATCATGGCTGACCATTTTTATCCCCCTCCTCAGCCCCACTTCCCACACTTTTTCCTGAACCGTTAATGCCATATCCAATCAAGAACCAATCAAGCTCTGACCTCCGCAGTAAATCCCACAAATACACCACCCTATGGCTAAAGAAATTTCTCCGCATCTCTATTTTAATTGGACGCCCCCTATATTGAGGCTGTGCCCTCTTGTCCTAGACTCCTCCACCACGGGAGACATCCTTTCCACATCTCCCATGTCTAGGCCTTTCAACATTTGAAAGATTTCAATGAGATCCCCCCTCAGCCTTCTAAATTCCAACGACTATAGACCCAGAGCCATCAAGTGTTCCTCATCTAACCCTTTCATTTCTGGAATCATCCTTGTGAAACTCCTCTGAATGCCAGCACATCTTTTCACAGATGAGGAACTCAAAACTATTCACAATTCTCAAGGTGAGGCCTCACCAGTACCTTATAAAGCCTCAGCATCACATCCTTGCTCTTGTATTCTGGACCTCTTGAAATGAATGCTAACATTGCATTTGCCTTCCTCACCACTGACTCAACCTGCAAGCTAACCTTCAGGGTGTTCTGCACAAGAACTCCCAAGTCCCTTTGCATCTCAGGTTTTTGGATTTTCTCCCCATTTAGAAAATAGTTCGCACATTTACTTCTGCTACCAAAGTGCATGACCATGCATTTTCCAACATTGTATTTCATTTGCCACTTTCTTGCCCATTCTCCCGATCTGTCAATGTCCTTCTGCATCCTACCTGTTTGCTCAACACTACCTGCCCCTCCACCAATCTTCATATCATCTGCAAACTTAGCAACAAAGCCAACTATTCCATCATCTAAATTATTGATCTATGGCATAAAGTAAGCAGCCCCAATACCGACATTGCAGAACACCACTAGTTACTAATCAGAAAAGGATCCTTATATTCTCACTTGCTGCCTCCTACCAATCAGCTAATGTTCCAACCATGCCAGTAACTTTCTTGGAATACCATGGTAAGCAGCCTCATGTATGGCACTTTGTCAAGAGCCTTCTGAAAATCCAAATATACAACATCCCTGCATCCCGTTTATCTATCTTACTCATAATCTCCTCAAAGAATTCCATCAGGTTTGTCAGGCAAAATTTTCCCTTAAGGAAACTGACTTTGCCCTATCTTATCCTGTGTCACCACGTACTCCATAATCTTATCCTCAACAATTGACTCCAACATCTTCCCAAATACTAAGGTCAGGCTAACTGGTATATAATTTCCTCTCTGCTGCCTTCCTCCTTTCTTAGAATGGAGTGACATTTGCAGTTTTCCAGTCCTCTGGCACCATCCCAGAGTCTAATGATTTTTGAAAGATCATTACAAATGCTGCCACAATCTCTATCGCTACGTCTTCTGAACTCAAGGGTGCAGTTGATCTGGTTCGGGTGACAGATGTAACCTTAGGGCTTTCAGCTTTTTGAGCATCTTCTCCCTTGTAATAGTAACTGCACTCACTTCTGTTTCCTCACACCTTTCAACATCTGGCACACTGCTAGTGTCTTCCACAGTGAAGACTGAAGCAAAATATTGTACGGGGTCTTTCTTTTGTTACATTTAAAATGGTGATTTTGTTATGTTAATCTGTGGAATGTGGCTTTGTTGTGTTTAACGCTGCAGAGAGTTTGTGCTAACAGTTTGTTTTACTTTAAATGAGATAACCAGGTTCTATTAGCCAATGGGTGGTTATGTATCGTTTTGTTTTCGGATGCCATGCTGTATGATATGACTGTGGACTGGGTTTTGGCGGGGAGTCGGGAGGAGAGACAAGGAGGATGGCGGATGTGCGGAGAGGCTCCGGTCGATCACTCCGGGTGGTCCTGAGCCGTGGGTCGACGGAATTCGGGTGGTCGTCTGACGTCGAACTGAGCTCCAGCGGTAGCGCGCAAAGAACTTGGACTTTGATAAGTCTTGGCGCCTTTCTTTTCCCCATTACTTTCCCCTCTCTATCAAATGTATATTAATGTCATAGAATTAGTAATATCTATAAAGTGTATGCGTTAAAATTTACTGGGTGTGCTGGCTGATGATTGATGTTTGTGATTGATTCGGACGACGACTGACCCTGAGGGGAGTGTTGAAGCAGGTGCTGGGCTGGATTTCCCCTAGACATATACGAGCCAATATAACGGAACGTTACAATATCATTTAGTTCATCTGTCATCTCCTTGCCCTGTAGCCTTATCCTATACCTACTTTCATCTCTTTTTTTTTACATACTTGAAAAAGCTTTGACTATTCACTTTAATATTGTTTGCTCGCTTGCCTTCGTATTTCATCTTTTCCCTCCTAATGATTCTTTTAGTTGCTCTCTGTATGATTTTAAAAGCTTCCCAATCCTCTATCTTCCTGCTAATTTTTGCTTTATTGTATGCCCTCTCTTTTGATTTTACATTAGCTTTGACTTCCCTTGTAGAAAGTCATGGAGGGATGGTCTACTGAGATAGTGTGGGTGGAAATCAGAAACAGGAAAGAGGCAATAACTCTACTGGGCTACTGGGTGTTTGTTTTTAAATAGACCACCCCCCCCCCCCATAGTAACAGGGATATTGAGGAGCAGTCAGGGAGGCAGATTCTGGAACAGAGCAATAATAATCAGCTTGTTGTGTTGGGAGATTTTAACTTTCCTGATATTGATCGGCATCTCCTGAGCACAAGGGGTTTAGCTGGGATGGAGTTTGTTAGGTGTGCTCAGGAAGAGTTCCTGACACAATATGTAGATATGCCGACAGAGGAGAGACTGTACTTGATCTGGTATTGGGAAATGAACCTGGTCAGGTGCCAGATCTCTCAGTGGAAGAGTATTTTGGAGGTCATGACCACAACTTTATCTCCTTCACCTTGGCGCTGGAGAGTGACAGGAGCAGACAATTTGGGAAAACATTTAATTGAGGTAGGGGGAAATGTGATGAGATTAGGCAGGAACTTGGGAGCATAAATTAGGAGCAAATGTTCTCAGGAAAATGCACAGCAGAAATGTGGCAAATGTTCAGGGAACATTTGCATGGAGTTTTGCATGGGTATGTTCCACTGAGGCAGGGAAAGGATGGTTGGGTTAAAGAACCATGGTGTACAAAGTATGAAGAAAATTTAGTTAAGAAGAAAAGTTTACGAAAGGTTCAAGAAACTAGGTACTGTTAGAGCTCGAGAAAATTACAAGGTTGCCAGGAAGGAGTTTAAGAATGGAATTAGTAGACCCAAAAGGGACCATGCAAAGGCCTTGGTGAGCAGGATTAAGGAAAACCCCAAGGCATTCTACAAATATCTGAAGAGCAAGAGGATGAACCGTGTGAGAATATGACCAATCAGGTGTGATTGTGGAAATGTGGGCATGGAGTCGGAGGTGGTAGCAGAGGTACTTAATGAATGTTTTGCTTCAGTGTTCACCAGGGAAAAAGACCTTGGCAATTGTGGGGATGACTTACAGCAGACTGAAACACTTGAGCATATACACGTTAAGAAAGAGGATGTGCAGAAGCTTTTGAAAACCACTGTTAGATATGTCACTGGGACCGGATGAGATATACCTCAGGCTACTTGTGGGCACGTGGCCAAGTGGTTAAGGCATTTGACTAGCGACCTGAAGGTCGTGAGTTCGAGCTCCAGCCGAGGCAGTGTGTTGTGCCCTTGAGCAAGGCACTTAACCACACAGCGCTCTGCAACGACACTGGTGCCAAGCTGCATCAGCCCTTGCCCTTCCCTTGAACAACATCGGTGTCGTGAAGAGGGGAGACTTGTAGCATGGGCAACTGCCGGTCTTCCATACAACCTTGCCCAGGCCTGAGTCCTGGAGAGCGAAGACTTTCCAGGCGCAGATCCATGGTCTCGCAAGACTAACGGATGCCTTAAACTTAAACTGTGGGAAGCGAGGGAGGAGATTGCAGAGCTTCTTGCAATGATGATTGCATCATCAATAGGGATGGGAGAAGTGCCGGAGGATTGGAGGGTTGCAAATGTTGTTCCCTTGTTCAGGAAAGGGAGTAGAGATAACCCAGGAAATTATAGACCAGTGAGCCTGACTATAGTGGTGGGCAAGTTGTTGGAGAAGACTCTGAGAGGCGGGATTTAGGAGCATTTGGAGAGAAATAATCTGATTAGGAATAATCAGCATGGCTTTGTCAACGGCAGGTCGTGTTTTACAAGCCAGATTGAGTTCTTTGAGGACATAACAAAACCCACTGATGAAGGTAGAGCAATGGGGGAGGGGGGGGATGTAGTGTATATAGATTTCAGTAAGGCATATGATAAGGTTCCCCATGCAAGGCTCCTTCAGGAAGTAAGGAGATATAGGGGCCAAGGAGACCTTGCTTTGAGGATCCAGAATTGCTTCATCCACAGAAGGCAAAGGTTGGTTGTAGATGGTTTGCATTCTACAAGGAGGTCGGTGACCATTGGTGTTCCGCAGGGATCTGTTCAGGGACCCCCTCCTCTTTGTGATTTTTATAATTGACCTGGACGAAGAAGTAGAAGGGTGGGTTAGTAAGTTTGCTGATGACACAAAGGTTGGGGGTGTTGTCGATAGTCTAGAGGGTTGCCAGAGGTTACAGCGGGACATCAATAATATGCAGAACCAGGCTGAGAAGTAGCAGATGGACTTCAGCCCAGATAAGTGTGAAACGGTTCATTCTGGTAGGTCAAATTTGAGGACAGAATATAATACAAATGGTTAGACTATTGGAAGTATGGAGGGTCTGAGGGATCCTGGAGTCTGTGTCCACAGGACATTCAGAGTTGCAGCGCAGGTTGACAGTGTTGTTAAGAAAGCATATGGTGTGTTGGCATTCACCAACCGTGGGACTGAGTTCAATAGCCGTGAGGTAATGTTACAGCCATACAAGACCTTGGGTAGACCCCCTTGGAGTACTGTGTTCAGTTCTGGTCAGCTCATTGCAGGAAGGATGTGGATACTATAGAAAGAGCGCAGTGGAGGTTTACAAGGATATTGCCAGATTGGGGAGCATGCCTTATGAGAATAGGTTGAGTGAACTTGGCCTTTTTTCCTTGGGAGTGACGGAGGATAAGCGGTGATCTGATAGAGGTGTATAAAATGATAAGAAGCATTGACCGTATGGATAGTCAGAGGCTTTTTCCCAGGGTTGAAATGGCTAACATGAGGGGACATAGTTTTAAGGTGCTTGGAAGTAGGTTCAGGGAGGATGTCAGAGGCAAGTTTTTCCACACAGAGTGGTGGGTGCGTGGATTGCACTGCCAGTGAAGGTGGTAGAGGCGGATACAATAGGGTCTTTTAAGAGACTCCTATATAGGAACAGGGAGTTTAGAAAAATAGTGGGCATTCCAGTAAGGAATTCTAGGCAGCTTCTAAAGTAGGTTGCATGGTCAGCACAACATTGTGGTCCAAAGGGCCTGTAATGTGCTGTAGATTTCTATGTTTTACTGAGCCCCCTATCACTACTGCACCCCTCTTCTCCTTCTTTCCCTCTGCACCACGGACCCATGCTCAGTGCCAGTAACCCGGTCTCTGTGGCACTCCCCTGGGAGGGCATCCCTCACAACAGTATCCAAAATGGTATATTTATTATTGAGGGAAATGGCCACAACCGTGCTCTGCGCTGACAATTCACCTTTCCATTTCTCCTGACGGTCACCCAGCTGCTCGCCTCCTGCAACTTCGGGGTGACTACTTCCCTGTAACTCTGATCAATTACCACCTCACTCTCCCGTACAAGCCGAAGGTCATCCAGCTGCTCCTCCAGTTCCCTAACAGGGTCTTCAAGGAGCTGCAGCTGAATGCACTTCATGCAGCTGTAATTCTCAGGAAGATTCCGGGTCTCCCAGGACTCTAACATCCAGCATGAAGAACACACAACGGCCATTTACTACACCAGGTACAGCAAGAGAAAAAAAAGCCTAACAGAAACTTACCCAAAGCCAACACCTGAGCCATAGCCTGACACTCCTACTCTCACCACTCGCCTACTCCCAACAATGACCGTCCCACTAATCCCTTCTGTACTTTTACTTAACTCACTGTGCTCTGCACCCACCGGAATGAGCCCAAACACCCACGAAGCTCTCCCTTTAAACAAGCTTCGCCGACCTGTGAGAAACCTCCTCGCTGTGCTCTGCTTCTGCCACTGATTGGAGCGCCAGAATGAATCTGAATGCTCGTGAAGCTCTCCTTTTTAACAAGCGTCGTCCACTTGTGAGAAACCTCGTCACTGTACTCTGCTACCACCGCTGATTGGGCTATCAGAATGAGCCCAAACACCCACGAAGCTTTCCTTTTAAACAAGTGTCACCAACCTGTGAGAAACCTCCTCATTGTGCTCTGCTACCACCGCTGACTGGGCCACCGTAATGAGCCTGAACGCTCGCAAAGCTTTCCTTTTAAACAAGCGTCACCAACCACAGCACTCTCTTTCACAGATGATTATCTGCAAGAGTACTGCTACACCCACAGTCACTGAGGGATTTTTAGAATCGATTCAAGGATTTGAACAATCTGGAAATTCCATACTGAGTAATTAACCCATTGCTTTGCAAGGTGGAAAAGTGGGAAGAGAGCCTGTAAGAAGAAATTATTGAAATTCAAAATGATGAAGAAGCAAAAATACCAGCTTTCTTGGTACATGGCTACACTTTCATACAAAATTTCCTGGTCATTGGAGAAGAGCCAAACTGTTCTTCATTGCACTTCCACCCTCCTACCTTGTTGAAGGAGCCTTCAGTGCAGCGAACCACATACTCACAAGAAACAGAAACCGCTGGGACATTGTAACACTCACAACACGCTGGAGGAACTCAGCAGGTCAGGCAGCATCCGTGGAAAAGATCGGTCAACGTTTCGGGCCGGAATCCTTCGTCAGGACTGTAGGGGGAAGGGGCAGAGGCCCTATAAAGAAGGTGGGGGGAGGGTGGGAAGGAGAAGACTGGTAGGTTCCAGGTGAAAAACCAGTAAGGGGAAAGATAAAGGGGTGGGGGAGGGGAAGCAGGGAGGGGATAGGCAGGAAAGGTGAAGAAGGAATAGGGGAAAACACAGTGGGTAGTAGAAGGAGGTGGAACCATGAGGAAGGTGATAGGCAGCTGGGGGAGGGGGCAGAGTGAAATAGGGATGGGGAAGGGCGGGGAGGGAATTACCAGAAGTTGGAGAATTCTACGTTCAAATCATTTTAATTCCACATCCCATTCCCATTCTGACATGTCTATCCACGGCCTCCTCTACTGCAGAGATGAAGCCACACTCAGGTTGGAGGAACAACACCTTATATTCCGTCTGGGTAGCCTCCAACCTGATGGCATGAACATCGACTTCTCTAACTTCCGCTAATGCCCCACCTCCCCCTCCTACCCCATCCGTTATTTATTTTTACACACACGCTCTTTCTCTCACTCTCCTTTTTCTCCCTCTGTCCCTCTCACTATACCCCTTGCCCATCCTCTGGGTCCCCGCCCCCCTTGTCTTTCTCCCCGGACCTCCTGTCCCATGATCCTCTCATATCCCCTTTGCCAATCACCTGTCCAGCTCTTGGCTCCATCCCTCCCCCTCCTGTCTTCTCCTATCATTTTGGATCTCCCCCTCCCCCTCTCAAATCTCTTACTAACTCTTCCTTCAGTTAGTCCTGACGAAAGGTCTCGGCCTGAAACGTCGACTGTACCGCTTCCTAGAGATGCTGCCTTGCCTGCTGTGTTCACCAGCAACTTTGATGTGTGTTGTTCAAACCAAGGGGCTGGAGACTACCCAGTCGATATATGAGGTGTTGCTCCTCCAACCTGAGTTTAGCCTGATCATGGCAGTAGAGGAGACCATGTATGGACATATCCAAAGGGGAATGGGAAGCAGAGTTGAAGTGGGTAGCAACCGGGAGATCCTGTCTGTTCGGGCGGACAGAGCGGAGGTGCTCGACGAAGCCGTCCTCCAATCTGCGTTGGGTTTCACTGATGTAGAGGAGGCCGCACCAGGAGCACCGGATGCAATAGTTGACCCCAACAGACTCACAAGTGAAGTGTTGCCTCACCTGGAAGGACTGTTTGGGGCCCTGAATGGTGACAAGAAAGGAGGTGTAGGGACAGGTGTAGCACTTAGGCTTACAGGGATAAGTGCCGGGTGGGAGATCTGTGGGGAGGGACGTGTGGATCAGGAAGTCGCGGAGGGAACGATCCTGGCGGAAAACGGAGAGGGAAAGATGTGCTTAGTGGTGGGGTCCTGTTGAAGGTGGCAGAGGTTGTGAAGGATAATGTGCTGGATCCGGAAGCTGGTGGGGTGGTAGGTGAGGACAGGGGAACTCTGTCCTTCTTGTGGTGGCGGGAGGATGGGGTGAGAGCCAAAGTGCGGGAAATGGAGGAGATGTGGGTAAGGGCATCATTGATGACAGCAGAAGGGAAACCACGATCCTTAAAGAAAAGGGCATTTGAGATGTCCTGAAACGGAAAGCCTCATCCTGGGAGCAGAAGCAGCAGAGACGGAGGAACTGGGAATACGGAATGGTATTTTTAAATGTGGCAGGGTGGGAAGAGGTACAGTCGAGGTAGTTATGAGAGTCAGCAGGCTTGTAGAAGATGTCAATGGACAGTCTGTCTCCAGAGATGAAGACCGAGAGATCAAGAAAGGGGAGAGAAGTGTCCCACATTGGGATTTCAGGCTTTTGCTGTCACAACTTGAACTAGACATTCCAACTCTTGCTTAAAACAACCATCAAGCTCAATGATCACTTTGATATCAAAGCTGCTGTACAGCGCAGAGGTACTGTGTAAGCTGGGTTTAAAGAGAAATAAAAATTTAAAATAACCATTTTTCTCATGTTAGCATATGGTAAGACATGGTTTTACACTATGGGGGGGTAGCAGAAGGTATATTGTGCCTAAGAGGGGCACTGGTATGTATGAAGGTGCTTTTGGGGGGCGTTGCCAATTATGACGTGCTTGGGGGGGGGGGGGGCGCGTTGGGCTAAAAAAGGTTGGGAAACTGATTTAACATATATATTCACAGATATTTTTATTATTATGTATTGCATTGTATTGAGGAATTGAGGATATAAAAGAATAATTTTGAACCTTTGTAACCTCTGGCTAAAAGAATAACTGGCACTGAATAGGAATTTTTGAACTGAAGTAAACTCTGTCTTCAGCAGTTAGCTAAAAAAACCGGTTTATACTGGTTCTCCCTTGGTGTACAGAGAGACAATGGGAGTTTGATAACATTGTACCCTCGTTTGAGTAGGGGGGAGGAGGACTCACCGATAAGGACAGGAATGAATATCCGTCTGTAATTAAGTCAGGGCCAAGCAAAGGGGATAACTGATAAGGACTGGACAGCACATCCATCTGTCATTAAGCCTTGATTTAGCCTTGATTTAGCGGACTCTCTTGTCTAAGTAATTAAGTTTTGCACCAACAGACTTGGTGGGCGTACCAGTTCTAACAACATCTTGCAATGGTAACCTGACTAAGTGGGCCCACTCGTTGGATGGTGGCAGTACTTACGTGCCTTCCCTTCGACAACTGGGTCTCAAACTCCTGCAAGGGGGTGTGCAATAAACTATTCTAACTATAAGAAGCTGGTCTCCCGAGTTTTATTCAGATTCTACTTTAACAGTATGCTGCCTCAAAAACAACAAATTTCATAGAAACATAGAAAATAGGTGGAGTAGGCCATTTGGCCCTTCGAGCCTGCACCGCCATTTATTATGATCATGGCTGATCATCCAACTCAGAACCCTGCACCATCCTTCCCTCCATACCCCCTGATCCCCGTAGCCACAAGGGCCATATCTAACTCCCTCTTAAATATAGCCAATGAACTGGCCTCAACTGCTTCCTGTGGCAGAGAATTCCACAGATTCACCACTCTGAGTGAAGAAGTTTTTCCTAATCTCGGTCCTAAAAGGCTTCCCCTTTATCCTCAAACTGTGACCCCTTGTTCTGGACTTCCCCAACATTGGGAACAATCTTCCTGCATCTAGCCTGTCCAATCCCTTTAGGATTTTATACGTTTCAATCAGATCCCCCCTCAATCTTCTAAATTCCAACGAGTACAAGCCCAGTTCATCCAGTCTTTCTTCATATGAAAGTCCTGCCATCCCAGGAATCAATCTGGTGAACCTTCTTTGTACTCCCTCTATGGCAAGGATGTCTTTCCTCAGATTAGGGGACCAAAACTGCACACAATACTCCAGGTATGGTCTCACCAAGGCCTTGTACAACTGCAATAGTACCTCCCTGCTCCTGTACTCGAATCCTCTCGCTATAAATGCCAGCATACCACATATGCTGATGATATTAAACCCAGTTCTGATTCTGATCGTCAATACCTTCAAATTCTTCAAAAGTTCCTAACTTATAGTAGTGAAATCATTTCATTTTCACTCTCAGATGTTTCTGGCATCTTTAAACCTGAATGTTGGAAACCACAGTGAGCAAAGCAGTTCTGAATTGTCTTACTACTTGTTTCTTTCAACAATCAGTGACAAAAATCACTGCTTTTTGAACACAAACATACAAAAGTGATGCTATATAAAAACTTAGTTTCAAGCACTGTGTAGATCCTAATGACCACACGTGCACGTGACTGATGCTGGTTAGAAACTTCCGGCACAGGCTCCTGTCCCAATTGAGCAGCAATGTCTTAAGTATTCAGCTGCCAGATTAACTGATGACCCAATCCATTGTAATCTAGGTAGCAGCCTTTGTGAAGAGGATACAGAAGATGGAACTGTAAGGAGATCGCCAAGGTTGTTAGTTCCTAAATGAAGTGCTGTCTGTGGAGGAAGATGGAATTGATCAAGAGAGCTGAAGAAAACATTCGTTCACCCTAAAGTTTAAACGAGGAAAGTGCACCTCATTTAGTCAAAGTCTAAGCAAATTTATTATCAAATTAATACATATCACCATATACTTCCTTGAGATTAATTTTCTTTCAGGCATTTATAGGAAAATAAAATACAATAAAATCTACAAAAAACTGTACATAAATAAAGACTAGCAAACAACCAACCTGCTAATTTAAAAAAATACTGAGAACATGAGTTGTAGAGTCCTTGAAAGGTTATAGAATCAGTTCAGAGTAGTGATGATTGAAGCTTTTCATGCCAGTTCAGGAGCTTGGTGGTTGCAACTTGCAAGGTAATAACTGTTCCTGACGTGTGAACCTAGGGAATTTAGGTCTGAAAATCAAAAAAGTAGACTGTAGGATAGTAGGATGTGGATGCTATGGAGAGAGTGCAGAGGAGATTTGAAAGGATGTTGCCTGGATTGGGGAGCATGACTTACGAGAATAGGTTGAGTGAACTTGGCCTTTTTTCCTTGGAGCGACAGAGGATGAGAGGTGACCTGATAGAGGTGTATAAGATGATGACAGGCATTGATCTTGTGGATAGCCAGCGGCTTTTCCCCAGGGCTGAAATGGCTAACACAAGGGGGCATCGTTTTAAGGTGCTTGGAAGCAGGTACAAGAGGGATGTCAGAGGCAAGTTTTTCCACAGAGAGTGATGGGTGCATGGAAGGCACTGCCAGCGAAGGTGGTAGAGGCGTATACAATAAGGTCTTTTAATAGATTCTTAGATAGGTACATGGAGCTTAGAAAAATAGAGGGGTATAAGGTAGGGTAATGCTAGGCAGCTTCTAGAGTAGGTTACGTGGTCAGCACAAAACTGTGGGCCGAAAGGGCCTGTAATGTGCTGTTGATTTTTTATGTTTCTAAGTCTGCAAACAAAAGTCCAGAGTGAAGTAACAGAGAGGTAAAGTTAGACACCTTCAGTGTTGATGAACAACCTTTGGTCCTAATAAGGTTCAAGGGCATCATGGGAATGAGAACCAGTAAAGAGCCAAGGATAAAATTTAATAAAAAACAATGGTGTGGGGCCAAGAAATGAAGGACATTTTTAAGTATAAATGGATTATTAAGTGTGGTAAATCTGTTTCTATACCATAAAAATTATTTCCATTTGAGCAATGACAAAAACTTAGTGTATCATCATGAAGGATCCCACCCACCCCACTCATGGACTGTTTGCCCCACTCCCTTCAGGAAGGAGGTTACGTAACATCCACACCAGGACCACCAGATTTCATAAACAGTTACTTTCCGCAAACAGTACAGCTGATCAACATCTCCACACAGTAACCAACACCCACACTACTTTATCATTTCCTGTTAAGAGTCACCATAAGTCCAGACACTCCTGTGCTTAATGTCACTTTATGGACATACAATCAATGTATAATAGCTATCTTATGTATTTATATTTATTATTTTTTTCATTACTATTGTGTTCCTTATCTTACTGCATTTTATTTTTGTGCTTCATCAGATCTAAAGTAACAATTATTTCTTTCTCTTTTACATTTGTGTGCAGGAAATGACATTAAACAATCTTGAATTTTAAACTCCTCACCAATTGTTAAAAACATTTACTTGCAAACCAATTTAAAAGCTTAATGATGCAAATGCTTGTAGGTATCAAATCCACAGTGGTGAAAATGCACCTTTAATCGTCATCATGCAAACATCACTTTGTGGCAAGTCAAGTAACTGCATGCTCCTGGATCTACTTAGCATAGTAAGTTAGGCTCCATCATAAAACACCTCTCCAATCCAACATAAATTCAGAACAATTTGCTCCTGCTTATTGCAGTGAGCAGATTCCTAACCAATACTTCTCATTAGCCAACAATACAAATACTGTGGGTTCCGGTTAATAGGGACACGTCGGGATGAATATATTTTGGCCAATTAAGGGACGGCCACAGTTATTTTCACTTATTTAGTGATAAAGTACTGAGTCCGCCACCCAGCAATCCCCCAATTTTATCCTATCCCAATCATGAAATGACTTACCTGGGTCACCTGTACTGTAAAGCACTGTAGTAACTGCTATGCCGCCATGTTGCCTTCTTGGACTGCACGGGTTCCCTCCCGGCCCAAGACGGACCAATTGGCAGATGAATTGGTCACTGTAAATTGTTCCGTGATTAGGCTTGGTTAAATTGGGGATTACTGGGCAGCATGACTTGAAGGGCCTGAAAGACTTATTGTGCGCTGTATCTTAATAAAATATTCTTAGGTACTTTTAAATTTCCTGCTATTCTTGTCTTTCAAGGAAAAAAATGCCCTTGTGGCCATATTTATGTCACACAATGCTCTTTCAAATATTTTTCAATGGAAAAAAAGTTAACTTGATCTATTTGGCTTCAAAATAACATTTGAGATATGACATTTGAAACACTAGAAATGGGGCAGAAATCCTTTCAGCCTTCAACTTTAAGGCAATTGTGCATTCTAATCTGTTTTGTTTAAAACAAGTTTTGAATGTAAAACATTTCTAGAGCTAGATTTTTTTTAAATAACAGGCTAACAGATCCAATTATTTAGCAAAGGGTCTACAGTAAGATTGTTCTGTGTAAGAAAAGCAATTTATGGTCTTTACATATCCAAAAGGTAGCCGTTCATTACTGACAACTGAGCAATAACAACTTTTTGATACAAACAGTAAGAAAAAGACATAGCAAGCGGACATCTTTTAAACATATTACACATTAATGACTTTTTGTCAGAACCAAGAAATGTTTAAATGTTCTAATTTGGCTAGTTTGATGGAAGGTCATTCTCCTGTACTGCCTGGTTTGCTGAAATTCTCATTTTCTGTTTTTAATTCAAATTTACAACTGCAGCTTTTGCTTTTCCATTAACATCTGTCCTAGTGGGGGGGGGGGGGTGAAAGAGGAGGCAAAATCCTGCACTGAAATACGTCCTAGAAAATATGTTTGCAGGGAAAAAAGAGTGAAGCGTCAAAGTCACTGGCAACAACGAGATCTCCCCCACAGCGCGCAAATACGCGGCTCTCCCCGAGAGACAAACGTCCAATAAAATTTACGTTGTCCACACATTTAAAAAAAGAATCGAAACTGAGATTTTTTGAAAAAGATATAGTCTGGAGTTAGCATTAATAAAATTCCGACGGAGATGAGTCCTGCAGACCAGGCGGCCCGAAAAACCTAACTCGCAGAGACAACATTTCAGTCAGCTAATAAACCGCGTGAAAAAACCTATGGATAAAAGTCGACAATTGAGGGGAGACTCCGGATATCTAAATGCGAGCCGCCCGTCGACATTTACGCGCCCTCCCCCGCCGCCGGCGTCTCCCCCACTTCATCCACTCACCCTTAACTCGTCAAAATCCGCCATCTTTCGGCTCCTCCCATTATGCACTGCGCGCGGCGGGAAGTCACGTTCCTCCGGCGGCTGGCGGGCATTCGCACCCGGGGGCGCGCCGGAGCCGCGTGCGCGCGCGCGCGGGGGAAGTCACGTTCCTCCGGCGGCTGGCGGGCATTCGCACGCGGGGGCGCGCGCGGGGGAAGTCACGTTCCTCCGACGGCTGGCGGGCATACGCACGCGGGGGCGCGCACGGGAGAGGGAGGAAGTTCGAGAGAGGAGTACAGGGAAGAGAGGAATGAGTTGGCTTTATTTCTTACATCCTTCATATACATGAGTAAAAATCTTTACGTTACGTCTCTGTCTAAATGTGTAATTGATAGTAATTTGTAAAAAATAGTATGTACATTCGGACAGTCAATATAACATAGAAATACAATTGTGTCAGCATGAATGAATCAGTCTGATGGTCTGGTGGAAGAATCTGTCCCGGAGCCTGTTGGTTCTGGCTTTTATGCTGCGGTACCGTTTCCCGGATGGTAGCAGCTGGAACAGTTCGTGGTTGGGGTCATTTGGGTCCCCAGTGATCCTTCGGGCCCTTTTTACACACCGGTCTTTGTAAATCTCCTGAATAGTGAGAAGTTCACAGCTGGAGATGCGCTGGGCTGTCCACACCACTCTCTGCAGAGTCCTGCGATTGAGGGAAGTACAGTTCCCATACCAGGCAGTGATGCAGCCGGTCAGGATGCTCTCAATTGTGCCCCTGTAGAATGTTCTTAGGATTTGGGAGCCCATACCAAACTTCTTCGACTGTCTGAGGTGAAAGAGGTGCTGTTGTACCTTTATCACCACACAGCTGGTATGTACAGACCACATGAGATCCTCAGTGATGTTTATGCAGAGGAACTTAAAACTGTTCACCCTCTCGGCCCCAGATCCATTGATGTCAATAGGGGTTAGCCTCCTCTCCATTCCTCCTGTAATCCACAACCAGCTCCTTTGTTTTTGCGACACTGAGGGAGAGGTTGTTTTCTCGACACCACTGTGTCAGGGTGATGACTTCTTCTCTGTAGGCTGCCTCGTTATTGTTTGAGATTAGGCCAATCAATATAGTATCATCAGCAAATTTTAATTAGTGGATTAGAGCTGTGGGTAGCAACACAGTCATGGGTATACAGCACGTAAAGGAGGGGACTTAGGACACAGCCCTGAGGGGCAGAGGTGAGGGAGCCCACTCTTACTACCTGTTGGTGATCTGACAGGAAGTCCAGGATCCAGCTACACGAGGCAGAGTGAAGGCTGAGGTCTCTGAGATTCTTGACAAGCCTGGAGCGAGTTATGCTGTTGAATGCTGAACTGTAGTCCAAGATCAGCATTCTTGGACTACAGTTCAGCATTCAACACCATAAGAGGGGGGAGGGATATATAGGAGGGTGAGGGTTTGAGAGAGGGAGAGGATAGATAGAGGGGAGAGTGATAGAAAAGGTGGGGAGAGGGATAGAGAGAGTGCAGGAAAGGGATAGAGAGAGGGGAGAGTGTTAGGGGTAGAGATCGGGGACAGGACAGATTATGGGGTGAGGGGTATAGGGAGTGGAGGGAGAAGGATAGAGAGAGCAGGCGTGAGAAGGAGAGAGAAGGGGATAAGGATAGAGAATGAGATACAAGGATAGAAGGAGCGGTGAGAGACTCAAAGAGGTGTGAGGGAAAGAGAGAGGAGAAGGATAAAGAGAGGAGGGAGAGGATTATATAGAGGGGGAAGAGGAGGGGGAGAGGGACAAAGAGAGGAGAACAGGATACAGAGATGGGAAGAGGGATAGAGGGTGGGATAAGGATAGAGAGTGGGCTGAGGGATACGGAGAGCAGGGAGAGGGAAGCAGAGTGGAGATGGATAGAGGGGGAGAGGGATGGATAGAGGAGGGGAGAGATAAAGGAGGGAGAGAGCTGGAGAGGGATAGAGTGTGGGAGGGAAAGAGATAGAGGAGGGGTGGGGGATGGAGAAAAGGGGAGAGGGTGAAGAGAGGGATAGAAAGAGAGTGATAGAGGGGAAAGAACCAAGAGAGATGGATATGGGGGAGAGGGATAGATTGAGGGAGGGTGGAGAAAGGAATACAGAAAGGGGAGAGGGAGAGAGAGGGGAGATGATAGAGAGAGGGGAAGGGAGAGAATGAAGAGGGATAGATATACAGCATGGACATGAATCCATTTTACTGTTAATAAAACCCTTTCAGTATTTACTCTACTTCCAGTCTTTTGGAGTAATTGATAGTGCATCAACCCTTTCATTCCCAGAATCATTCTTGTGACCCTCCTCTGAAACCTCTCCAAGCCTGCACATCCTCCTTAGCTACTAACATGCAGATCCAACCGGCTGTTGTTGGAGTAGCAGCGCTTTTATAGGTGCTCCTACTCTTTTTAATTTCCTCTTTCCAACTAGTTTTGAAAACTTACTTTTAAACGCAAAATTGCTTTGTGATGAGTCGTGCTAAAGCTACTGAAAAAGAAGAGGACCCTCAAAGAGGTGTGAGAGAAAGAGAGAGAGGAGAAGGATAACGAGAGGAGGGAGAGGGTTATATAGAGGGGGAAGAGGAGGGGGAGGGGGTTCATTTGCTCGTCATTATCATTTGAGTTAATTGATGGATTCTCCACAATCTAATTGTAAATTTCTTTTGGTACTTTCTTTTTTGCTGGCGGTTTGATGTTTATCTTCAGAAGCTTTATGTATGACGCATGGCTCTGGGGGTGAACACCTAATGGGATTTTTCTTTTTTCCCACTTTTCTTGCTTAGTAGGGGTTTTTTCCCATCACAAAATTTTTTCAATCTTTATATAATGTTTTTTTTTCTTGAGACATTGTGAGTGTCGTTTACTTCGATATACTCAAGTTTATTTTGGAAAAACATAATAAAAAGATTTGAAAAACAGAACAGGGCTCCAGAGATCAAGACAGCGAAGTGGAAGGCTAAAGAACGGGTACAGGACTGCCCTGAGTCATTGGACTGGACTGTGGTCAAGAACTCATCTGAACACCAGCGTTGATACAGAAACAGCTGTGGATGAGTGTGTCCCCACGAAATTGATTTCCTGTAACTTGTAGAACCAGGTTCTCCAGAACCTGCTGAGAGCCAGAGCACAGGCATTCAAATCTGAAGATCAAGAATGCAACAAGAGGTTCAGATATGATCTCCAGAAAGCCATCTCTCAGGTGAAGTGAAGATTCCAGACTAAACTGGAATCAATGAGGGATGCTCGACAGCTGTGACAGGGTTTGAATACCAAAACCACCTACAAAGCTAAATCCTGCAAAATAGGGGACAGCAGAGCTTCCCTTCCAGATGAGCTCAATGCCTTCTATGCTTGCTTTGACCACCAGGACAGGGAGGAACCATCGCAGCCCCGATATCTCCGATGATCCTTTGGTCTCAATATCTAAAGGTGACATAGTTATAGTCATACTTTATTGATCCCGGGAGAAACTGGTTTTCGTTACAGTTGCACCATAAGTAATAAATAGTAATAGAACCATAAATAGTTAAATAGTAATATGTAAATTATGCCAGTAAATTATGACATAAGTCCAGGACCAGCCGATTGGCTCAGGGTGTCTGACCCTCCAAGGGAGGAGTTGTAAAGTTTGGTGGCCACAGGCAGGAATGACTTCCTATGACGCTCTGTGTTGCATCTCAGTGGAATGAGTCTCTGGCTGAATGTGCTCCTGTGCCCACCCAGTACATTATGTAGTGGACAGGAGACATTGACCAAGATGACATGCAACTTGGACAGCATCCTCTTTTCAGACGCCACCGTGAGAGAGTCCAGTTCCATCCCCACAACATCACTGGCCTTACAAATGAGTTTGTTGATTCTGTTGGTGTCTGCTACCCTCAGCCTGCTGCCCCAGCACACAACAGCAAACATGATAGCACTGGCCACCACGGACTCGTAGAACATCTTCGGCATCGTCTGCCAGATGTTAAAGGACCTCAATCTCCTCAGGAAATAGAGACGGCTCTGACCCTTCTTGTAGACAGCCTCAGTGCTCTTTGACCAGTCCAGTTTATTGTCAATTCGTATCCCCAGGTATTTGTAATCCTCCACCATGTCCACACTGACCCCCTGGATGGAAACAGGGGTCACCGGTACCTTAGCTCTCCTCAGGTCTACCACCAGCTCCTTAGCCTTTTTCACATTAAGCTGCAGATAATTCTGCTCACACTATGTGACAAAGTTTCCTACCATAGTCCTTGTGACAAGAATACACATAGATTAAGATGTAGCTGTCCTGTGCTGGCACCAGTGGGATCAGCAGTTGGTCTGCCACCTGTCTTCAGGAGAGAGAGATAAGGAAAACAATGCAGCAGCATTTGGAGATGTTAATGAAGGGACGGGAGAGAGTAACAGAAGGAGAGAGCTGTCAAGATCGGCTCCCCCTTTGAACCCTGAACTGTTGGAAGTGATGGACAGGCGATACCCCAGCAGGGGGATAAAAAGGGACAGGTTCGCTAAGGGACACACACGACACCCCGAGGTAACGAGACCCTGGAAGCGGTGCGTCTCTCACAAGTCGGTGGGAAGTTTTTGGACGGCTGGTCGCGGGATCAAGCCATAGACGCTCAGGGTGGAAAGGCACGATCGGCGGGAACCTGGTGTGTGTCCACCCTTGCCTGGGTGCCAGGTTCACCGCAGGGAAACGATCGTATCGGGAAACGGAGGGGTCACGGTCGGTGACCTCAGATGACATCACAAAGGACTCGCCTGAAAGCTGACTGCGAAGGTCTGTGTGGAAGCCGTTTTGAATATTCATTCGTTTTGCTCTCTCTCTCCTTCCCCCAACTGTCCATCGCCACGGCAGCGATTACTGCGAACTGAACTGAACTAAATTGAACTGAACTTTGTGTCACTTTGAAACTGGTCATTTACCCCTAGACAACGATAGAGCTTGATTGATCCTGTTATCTTAATTCTGTGTACATGTGTGTTTATCATTGCTGAACTGTTGCATCCATTATCCTTTTGATTAGAGTACTGTGTTGCTTGTTTCTTTAATAAAACTTTCTTAGTTCTAGTAATCCAGACTCCAGCTGAGTGATCCATTTCTGCTGGTTTGGCAACCCAGTTACGGGGTACGTAACATAAGTGGGGTTCTCGTCCGCGATTTTGAACGCTAAATTTGGGACGGAGTAAATTGATTGGGTCAAAATTCCCGAAAGAAAGAAAAGACAAACAGCAGAAATGGAGGCTGAGGAAATTATAAAGGCGCCGACCTTGGAGGCATTAGAGGATGCCAGGAAATCGGAATTGGTAGCTGTGGCCAAACGGTTGAATCTTGCTAAGGGGAAGTCGACAATGAGGAGAGAGGAGATACACAGAGCTATCGTAGAGCACTATGTATCTAAAGGTGTGTTTCCCCAAGGCGAGCTGGAGGTGGTGTCTATTGAAAAACCTGCTGGAGACACGGTACAGGTGCAGCTTGAAAAACTGAGACTCGAGCACGAGTTCCGGGTACGGCAGTTAGAACACGAAGAGAAGCAGTTAGAAAGGCGGGAGAAAGGGAGAGAGTTAGAAAGGCAGGAGAGAGAGAGAGAGAGAGAGAGACAGCTGGAGCGAGAGGAGAAACAGAGGGAAAGGGAATTTGAGCTGGAGAAGTTAAAGATAAGGGCAGAGCAGGGGCCCGTGCCGAACCAGGGTGGAGGGTTCCGGGCGACCCAGGAGGTTAGGCTGGTTCCCCCATTTGACGATACCAACGTGGATCAGTACTTTCTCCATTTCGAAAAAGTTGCTACAAGTCAGGACTGGCCGAGGGATAAGTGGGCTGTTTTGCTTCAGAGTGTACTGAAAGGGAAAGCCCAAGAAGCTTACTCAGCTTTGTCCGCGGAAGACGCCCAGAGGTATGAGGTGGTGAAAGAGGCCATCCTCAGGATTTATGAGTTGGTCCCGGAGGCATACCGGCAGAGGTTCCGGAATGCGAGGAAGCAGTGGGACCGCACGTATTTAGAGTTTGCCCGTGAGATGCAGACATATTGTGAGCATTGGTGCGTCTCGAAGGGGGTAGAGGGGGATTATGACAGACTGCTACAGCTGATCCTGATTGAGCAGTTTAAAGGTTGTGTCCCTGAGGGTATGAGACCCTACCTAGATGAGAAAGAGGCAGCCATGTTAGCCGCAACTGCTAAGTTAGCGGATGAGTATGCGTTGACGCATAAAATGAAGTTTGCCCCGTGTAAAGGCTACCAGAAGGGTAGTCAGGACGGCGGGGAGAGTCCGCCAGAAAAGTCAGAAAGTAAGCCAGGGACTAGTGAGAAGGATAAGGTAGACCGGGAGCAGTCTGGTAGGAAGTCTCCTGGGGTCGTCTGTTATAATTGCGGGAAAGTCGGACACTTTGCGTCCAGGTGCTTTGCCCCAAAGAAGGAGACGGGAAAAGGAAAAACGGCGATTTTAACTGGCTGTATCGAGCTGGTAAACGAACCGCTAGGAGGGGACAGGTCTGCCAAGGTTCAGGAAGGGCGCGAGAAGTTTATCTCGGCCGGATTGGTGTCGTTGAAGGAGGGGTTAAAACCAGTTCCAGTGCGGATCTGGAGAGACACGGGAGCGTGTCAGTCACTGATACTGAGGAGTGTATTAGAGTTTAGCTCAGAGACCCAGACTGGGGAAGTCAAGGTCAAAGGTACTGGGGAAGGGACAGAGGCCGTCCCTTTGCACCAGATACACTTACAAAGCAACCTGGTATCTGGACTAGTCACGATTGGGGTGAGGCCCGAATTACCGATGAAAGGCGTGGAAGTCTTGCTCGGTAATGACCTCGCCGGGGGAATCGTGTTCAAAGCAGTGAGATTGACAGGTCAGCCTGCCAGCATTGAGGCCTCGCCCATGGATTCACAGGTTCATCACAGGACTGCGGTAGTAAATCTACCTGAGACGTTTCTGCCAGCCTTGTACGAGAAGGGGGTAGAAAGTGAAAAGAAGGAGTGTAGGGAAACAAGAGGTAGTGAGGCAGCTGAGACAGACTTAGCATTAGCCAGGAAAGAATTTGTGCAGGCGCAGGAGCGAGACGAGGGGCTGATGGTTTTGGCAGGGACAGCTCTCTCTGACACAGAATTAACAAGGGAACTAGTAGGCTATTGTGTGGAGGAGGAAGTGCTAAGGAAGAAAGGGAAACCAAGTACAGTACCCGCAGATGAGGAATGGGGGGTGGTGCAAAAGAGTTATGGGGATGAGATTTTTAACCTGGCCCACAAGGTACCCCCCGGTGGACATTTTGCGGTGCTGGAGGAAACAGTTGGTGGAATCATGAAAGAGGTTTACCGGCTGCCCAGGAGGAAGGATGTTATTGATTATGGCCGACGTGAACTGAGACAGTCACAGGCTTTTGATATGCTAACAAACCTAGTCGGTGTTAGCGCGGAAATCAATGAAGCTAGGGTCCCCCTGATAAGAGAAAAAAAACATTTTGAAAAGATGAGTATGGTATCGACCAAATGGGAGAAGGCTATTGTTTTGGCCAGCTCTGCTGCTAAGGTCTCTCCCTTAATCCCCGAACAAAGCGACTCTTTAGGAGAAGTAATTAAACGACTCGCACACGTGTGTTTGATTGTCCCGAGGCGATGCAAAGAACAGGGACGTTGGGTGGTGCTTGTTATACTAGGCCAGCCTAGCGAGCAAATTCCTATAGAATGAGTAATTCAGTGACTAAAGGGCTGACGAACACAGAGGTGTGTATTGGCGATGTAATAAGGCTGTCTGAAGCCAGCTTGATAGTGAACCTTGAAAAAAATGAGTTTGGCCACACAAAGGTCACTTACCTGGGAATTGTGGTGACACAGGGGCAGCTGGCAGCGATGCAAGCTAAAGTGCAGGCTATCTCTGACATCCCAATCCCGACAGACAAGAGGGCCCTCAGAAGGCTCTTGGAGATGGTGGGGTACTGTAAGAACTTTTGCAATAACTCTGCAGTCACTACCCCTCCCCCTCCTACTAAGCCCTTGCGAGAGAAAACTGAGTCGGAATGGGACGACCCTTGTTATTGTGGTCCGGGACGAAACCAAATGAGAGGCTACATTGATCGCAATTCATCAGTGTTTTTGGCCACTATGAAGTTTGCTAAGTTGGAGCCTGGTCTAAGGGATTATTAATAACATATAAAAGGAACAGGAAATGTGATGGCTGACTGTCTGCCAGGTGTTGACAACTTCAAATTTGCTGTATTAGCCAAATAGCTGATAAAGATGTATATTTGTGTGTATCAAATAATGTATTCATGTTTGTAATTTTTGCCCCCGGTAAAAATCCTTAAAGGGGGGAAGTGTGACAAGAATACACATAGATGTTAGCTGTCCTGTGTGATCAGCAGTTGGTCTGCCACCTGTCTTCAAGAGAGAGATAAGGAAAACAATGCAGCAGCATTTGGAGATGTTAATGAAGGGACGGGAGAGAGTAACGGAAGGAGAGCTGTCAAGATCGGTTCCCCCTTTGAACCCTGAACTGTTTGAAGTGATGGACAGGCGATACCCCAGCAGGGGGATAAAAAGGGACAGGTTCGCTAAGGGACACACACGACACCCGAGGTAACGAGACCCTGGAAGCTGTGCGTCTCTCACAAGTCGGTGGGAAGCTTTTGGACGGCTGGTCACGGGATCAAGCCATAGACGCTCAGGGTAGAAAGGCACGATCGGTGGGAACCTGGTGTGTGTCCACCCTTGCCTGGGTGCCGGGTTCACCGCAGGGAAACGATCGTATCTGGAAACGGAGGGGTCACGGTCGGTGACCTCAGATGACATCACAAAGGACTCGCCTGAAAGCTGACTGCGAAGCTCTGTGTGGAAGCCGTTTTGAATATTCATTCGTTTTGCTCTCTCTCTCCTTCCCCCCACTGTCCATCGCCACGGCAGCGATTACTGCGAACTGAACTGAACTAAATTGAACTGAACTTTGCGTCACTTTGAAACTGGTCATTTACCCCTAGACAACGATAGAGCTTGATTGATCCTGTTATCTTAATTCTGTGTACATGTATGTTTATCATTGCTGAACTGTTGCATCCATTATCCTTTTGATTAGAGTACTGTGTTGCTTGTTTCTTTAATAAAACTTTCTTAGTTCTAGTAATCCAGACTCCAACTGAGTGATCCATTTCTGCTGGTTTAGCAACCCAGTTACGGGGTACGTAACACCCTGTACTCAGCCTCATCTCCCTTGCTGATGCATGTTTCCAGACACCACCCGATGCATGTGGGCTGCCTTCAAGAGAGTGAATCCAAGGAAAGAATCTGGTCTGGACAGAGTACCAGACTGAATGCTGAAGACCTATGCCGACCAACTGGCTGGTGTATTCAGGATACCTTCAACCAGAAGTGTGTGGTACCCACCTGCTTCAAGCAGGCTTTAGTCATAGCAGTGCCCAATAAGAGCATGGTAACCTGTCTAAATGACTATTGCACAATGGAACTTGCATCCACAGTGAGATCTTGTTGGGTCTTCACACATCCCTGGCACATCTGGACAGCAAAGATGCATACATCAGGATGCTCTTTATCGATTACAGCTCAGCATTTAACACCATCATCCCCTCAAAACTAATCAGTAAACTCCAAGGCCTCAATACCCCTTTGTGCAACTGGATCTTGGATTTCCTCAGTTGTAGACCCCAGTCAGTTCGGATTGGCAAAAACATCTCCACAGTCTCCATCAGCACTGGAGCACTACAGGGCTGTGTGCTTAACCCCCTACTCTATTCACTTTACACCCATGACTGTGTGGCTCAGTACAGCTCCAACACCATATACAAGTTTGCTGATGGCACCACTGTTGTGGGCTGTATCAAGGGTGTGATGAATCAGCGTACAGGAGGGAGAATAAAAACTTGGCTGAGTGGTGTAATAACAACCACCTCTCACTCAATGTCCATAAGACCAAGGAACTGGTTGTAGACTTCAAGGGAGGGAAACCAGAGGTCCATGAGCCGGTTATCATCGGAGGATCAGAGGTGGAGAGGGTCAGTAACTTTAAATTTCTGGTGTCACTATCTCAGAGAACCTGTCTTGAACCCGTCATATAAATATTATTCTGAAGAAAGCTCAACAGCACCTCTATTTTCTCAGGAGTCTGCAGGGGTTTGGGATGTCATCAAAAATCTTGGCAAACTTCTGTAGATATATGGTGGTAGGTGTGCTGACTGACTCCATTATGGCCTGGTATGGGAACACCAATGCCTTTGAAAGGAAAATCCTACAAAAGGTTGTGGATTTGGCTCAGTACATCATGGGTAAAACCCTCCCAACCATTGAACACATCTACACAAAACATTGCTATAGAAAAGCAGTATCCATGGTCAAAGATCCTCACCCCCCAGACCATGCTCTTTTCTCGCTGCTGCCATCAGGTAGAAGGTACAGGTGCCTCAGGACTCTCACTACCAGGGTCAAGAACAGTTCATTCATTCAGGTGTCTTGCCGTTTGGCGTGGGCGATCAGGTCTGTCCATCCATCACGGCCCCTGACCCTCCGAATTGTAGTTGCTGCCTCCCATATTTCTAACCATGATGTTATTCCATCTATCATTTTCATTCTCTGTCTGCCTCTGATTCTTTTTCCTTCCAGCTTTCCAGTTGTAACTAAATGTTCTAATGTCTCTCTTTGCATGACGTGTCCAAAGAATTTTGATTGCTGTTTTCTGATTTTTTTAAGTAATGTACGTTTTGTTTTCGTTCTCTGTAGAACTTCTTTGTTGGTTATCCTGTCCGTATATGATATGCATAGCATTCTTCTGAGGAATCACATCTCTGCTGCATTGATTCTTTTTCCCATTGCATTTGTGATGGTCCATGACTCGCAGCCGTACATCAATATAGGAAGAAAGTAGCAGCTGAGAGTTCTAAGGCGGATGTCAATTGCTATTTTCTTGTTTGTTAGGATGTTTCTCATTTCTGTAAATGCTGTTCTTGCCATTGCTATTCTTGCTTTTATGTCAGTTTCGCATTTGCCATCAGATGTTACCCATGATCCAAGGTACCTGAAGTTGTGAACTTGTTTCAGGATTTCATTTCCCAATTCGATCCTACAGTTTGGGATAGCAGGTTTCTTTGATATTACCATTACTTCAGTTTTCTTTTTGTTTAAGGTTAGGCCAAGTCTTTCTCTCTCTGTGTTGATGGTAGATACTAGTTTCTGTAAACTTACTTCACTGTTTGCTATCAGTACTGTATCATCCGCATAGCGGAGGTTGATGATATTGTATCCTCCTATACTTATTCCAGGTAGGTCTTGTATGGTTCTCATGATGTCTTCACTGTACAGAGAGAACAGGTCTGGTGATAGAACACAACTCTGTCCGACTCCTCACTTTATTGGCTGATATTCACCAATCTCATTGTCTATTCGTATGGCTGCACTTTGTTGCCAGTAGAGATTCCTGATTATTCTTAGATCTTTTCCGTCGATATTACTATCTTTAAGCATTTTCATGATGAGTTGGTGTTTCCTTGTGTCAAAGGCTTTTGTGTAGTCAATGAAACAGAAGTATAGGTCTTGTTGTACCTTTCAATAATATTCCTGAGAATATAAGTAGTGTTTGATGTTCCCTTGCCTTCGACAAAGCCGCACTGTTCTTCACTGATCTCTGGTTTAATTTTGTTTCTTATTCTGAGCACGATGATTCTAAGTAGAACTTTTGTGAGGTGGCTCATTAAACTAATTGTTCTGTGTTGTCCTCACTCTATTGCACCTGAATTCTTGGGCAGTGCAATGAATACTGTCTTTAAAAGATCTTCTGGTACTTTGCCACTGTTGCATATTCTATTCAATAAGATTGTTAATTTCTCTACATCAAAATCTTCTAGCGCTTCATACAATTCAACCGGAATGTTATCTGGTCCTGATGATTTCCCCTTTCGCATTTTCTTCATAGCATGTTCCACTTCTTCTTTCAGTATAGCTGGGCCCTTGTTGTTGTTGCCAATATCAAAGTTGTCTTCTCGGTCTTTGTCGTCGTATAGGTCTTTGATGTATTCTGACCATCTTTGCATTATTTTTCCTTTTTCCATAATTGTAGAGTCGTCTTTTGCTTTTATACATCCTGTTGTTGCCCCACTTTTCTTCTGATTTGTGACTTCTTTGATCTCGTCGTGCATACGTTTGCTGTTGTTCGTCTTCTGCGATTGTTCTATTTACTCACATTTGTCCTTAAGCCACTTTTCTTTTGCTTCTTTGCACTTGGTTGTGACCTGTGCATGCAAGGATACAAAGGCTTTTTCGTTTTCCTTACATTTTCTTCTTTGTTCCATAAGATTCAGAATTTCTTCTGTCATCCATTTCTTTTTAGCTTTTTTCTGTTGTTTGGGAATCATCTCTTGTGCTGCATGCGTTACGCTGTCTCTGAGGTTTTCCCATTGCTGTTCTATAATAGTGATGTTTTGTAGGGCCTCGAATTTTGTTCTTCACTGTTATTTGGAATTCAATTTTGATGTCACTGTGTTTTCTCAAAAGTCCCAAATTCAGCTTTGGCTCTACTCTTGGTCTTTTAAGCTTTTTGAGTCTCAGGTACATCACGCTGATTATTGGTATGTGATCACTGTAGCAGTCTACACCCGGATATGTTTTGTACCCCTCAACTATCAGGCTCTTGAACTCATTTAAGGACTCTGTTATATTGTAATTTAATCCTCATTATTGATTGCTATTTATTTATATCTGCATTTGGACAGTTTGTTTACAGTTTATAGTTCCAGATATTTACAGACACTGTTCTATAGATTGTCTGCAGAAAAATTAGAGATAGTAAGAGAAATTAGGGATAGTATCAATTCCAAAGAAGAAGCATACAAATTAGCCAGAGAAAGTGGCTCACCTGAGGACTGGGAGAAATTCAGAGTTCAGCAGAGGAGGACAAAGGACTTAATTAGGAAGGGGAAAAAAGATTATGAGAGAAAACTGGCAGGCAACATAAAAACTGACTGTAAAAGCTTTTATAGATATGTAAAAAGGAAAAGACTGGTAAAGACAAATGTAGGTCCCCTACAGACAGAAACAGGTGAATTGATTATGGGGAGCAAGGACATGGCAGACCAATTGAATAATTACTTTGGTTCTGTCTTCACTAGGGAGGACATAAATAATCTTCCAGAAATAGTAGGGGACAGAGGGTCCAATGAGATGGAGGAACTGAGTGAAATACATGTTAGTAGGGAAGTGGTGTTAGATAAATTGAAGGGATTGAAGGCAGATAAATCCCCAGGGCCAGATAGTCTGCATCCTAGAGTGCTTAAGGAAGTAGCCCAAGAAATAGTGGATGCATTAGTGATAATTTTTCAAAACTCGTTAGATTCTGGACTAGTTCCTGAGGATTGGAGGGTGGCTAATGTAACCCCACTTTTTAAAAAAGGAGGGAGAGAGAAACCGGGGAATTATAGACCGGTTAGCCTAACGTCGGTGGTGGAGAAACTGCTGGAGTCAGTTATCAAAGATGTGATAACAGCACATTTGGAAAGCGGTGAAATCATCGGACAAAGTCAGCATGGATTTGTGAAAGGAAAATCATGTCTGACAAATCTCATAGAATTTTTTGAGGATGTAACCAGTAGAGTGGATAGGGGAGAACCAGTGGATGTGGTATATTTGGATTTTCAAAAGGCTTTTGACAAGGTCCCACACAGGAGATTAGTGTGCAAACTTAAAGCCCACGGTATTGGGGGTAAGGTATTGATGTGGATGGAGAATTGGTTAGCAGACAGGAAGCAAAGAGTGGGAATAAACGGGACCTTTTCAGAATGGCAGGCGGTGACTAGTGGGGTACCACAAGGCTCAGTGCTGGGACCCCAGTTGTTTACAATATATATTAATGACTTGGATGAGGGAATTAAATGCAGCATCTCCAAGTTTGCGGACGACACGAAGCTGGGTGGCAGTGTTAGCTGTGAGGAGGATGCTAAGAGGATGCAGGGTGACTTGGATAGGTTGGGTGAGTGGGCAAATTCATGGCAGATGCAATTTAATGTGGATAAATGTGAAGTTATCCACTTTGGTGGCAAAAATAGGAAAACAGATTATTATCTGAATGGTGGCCGATTAGGAAAAGGGGAGGTGCAACGAGACCTGGGTGTCATTATACACCAGTCATTGAAAGTGGGCATGCAGGTACAGCAGGCGGTGAAAAAGGCGAATGGTATGCTGGCATTTATAGCGAGAGGATTCGAGTACAGGAGCAGGGAGGTACTACTGCAGTTGTACAAGGCCTTGGTGAGACCACACCTGGAGTATTGTGTGCAGTTTTGGTCCCCTAATCTGAGGAAAGACATCCTTGCCATAGAGGGAGTACAAAGAAGGTTCACCAGATTGATTCCTGTGATGGCAGGACTTTCATATAAAGAAAGACTGGATGAACTGGGCTTGTACTCGTTGGAATTTAGAAGATTGAGGGGGGATCTGATTGAAACGTATAAAATCCTAAAGGGATTGGACAGGCTAGATGCAGGAAGATTGTTCCCGATGTCGGGGAAGTCCAGAATGAGGGGCCACAGTATGAGGATAAAGGGGAAGCCTTTTAGGACCGATATTAGGAAAAACTTCTTCACACAGAGAGTGGTGAATCTGTGGAATTCTCTGCCACAGGAAACAGTTGAGGCCAGTTCATTGGCTATATTTAAGACGGAGTTAGATATAGCCCTTGTGGCTACGGGGGTCAGGGGGTATGGAGGGAAGGCTGGGGCGGGGTTCTGAGTTGGATGATCAGCCATGATCATAATAAATGGCGGTGCAGGCTCGAAGGGCCGAATGGCCTACTCCTGCACCTATTTTCTATGTTTCTATGTTTCTAAAAAGAATCTCAGGGTTGTATGTGGAGATATGTACATACTCTGATAATGAACTTTTGGACTTTGAACTTTGAATGTTAATGAAACTAAAATTAACAAAATTAAATGAAGTTAAACGGAATTAAGCAATCAACAAAACGACATCACCCCGACTTGCTCCCTATTTCTAAACTAACCAGATTGACTCTAAAATGCATGAACACCTAATTAAAACCTTTGCTTCTATCACGTCACCATTCTCATGACTAACTACCATAATAAACCTAGGAAACATGCAACACAGAATACAATGCAGATAGAAAACAGATACATAAAGTGTAGCTCATCTGCTCCAACCAGGATATGAAATTTTGGAAGAAAATCATAACACATCAAGGAACTTAATAACTAAAACTAAAAGTTATAGTAATGAAGAGCACAATTATAGTTATGATCTATCACCACTCTACGGAAGGCAATCACCAAAATAAGAATAAAGGCAAACCAAAATTTTATGGGGCCAGTTCATAAATGTGAAGGATCTGAGAATGCAAAAATATTTTTAAAAATTCATTGGATGAAGTTGTTATTTTTGTTTTACATTCAAATGGAACCTCTAGCACCTCGATAGTACTCTACAAATAACAGTTCAGTTTGAGTGCCTCTACAATGTTCTGTGTAATAATAATGACATTAGCTTTCAGATGAATGATGTAGAAGCACTATATACAATTCAAACAAAATGATTATACTTAAATGGAAATTAGAGTCATAAGACAAAACAGGACAGAAGCAGGTGTCTGTGCTTAGCCATTAATCTGCCAAGTCTTACTGACTTGCACCAAGACCCTAGCTCTCCACGTACCCATCCAAATTTTGTTAAATGTTGAAATCACACCCACACCTACCCCGTGTTCCACATTCTCAGAATAACTACTCAGAACAAATTGCTGGATGATCCAAGTACAACTGGAAGTTTACGTTGTCGATGCCAATGACAAGCATGGCATTCAGTGAACTTTCGCTCCGTAGACTGAACACTCATGAGTAAATCCAGCACTGAATGGCATGTCATATGCTGAGTGTTTGATGGCTCTGAGCCTGTATTCAATAGAATTCAGAAGAATAAGGGGGGACCTCATTGAAATCTATCTCATGGTGAAAGGCTTTTATAAAATGGATGTGGAGAGCATGTTTCCAGTGGTGGGAGAGTCCAAGACAGAGGACACAGCCTCAGAATAGAGAGGTGTCCTTTCAGAACAGAGATAAGGAGGAATTTCTTTAACCAGAGAGGGTGAATCTGTAGAATTATTTGCCACAGGCAGCCTTGGAGGCCAAGTCTTTGTGTATATTTAAGGCAGAGATTGGTAGTTTCTTGATTGGACAGGGCATGAAGGGATACGGGGTGAAAACAAAAGAAATTACTTTAGTCAGAGGGTGGTAGATCTGTGGAATTTGTTGCCACAGGCGGCTGTGGAGGCCAAGTCATTGGGTATATTTAAGGCAGAGATAGATAGGTTCTTGATTAGCCAGGGCATCAAAGGCTATGGGGAGAAGGCAAGGGGGTAGGGATGACTGGAAGAATTGGATCAGCCCATGATTGACTGGCGGAGCAGACTCAGTGGGCCGAATGGCCTATATCTGCTCCTATATGTTATGGTCTTATGGTCTTATGTGCCTCTATCTCAGTGAAAAAGTTAATATTAATGCCCCCAGTATCCTAAAAATCAGTAATGATATGAAAGAAAAATAATTGTAGTAACATTTGAGAATAGTAAATTGGTAATTTGAGGGACAGTGAAAAGTTTGCCTTGCTTATTGTTTGTACAGATCAATTCATTACCATAGTGCTTTGAGGCAGTACAAGGTAAAACAGTAACAGGATGTAGTGTTACAGTTAAAGAGGACGTTCAGTGCAGGTAGGCAGTAAGGGACAAGGTTATAACTAATATATCTGTATATACCACCACCTCTTGCAGCACCCACCACTCTCTGTGTGACTAATATATCTGTGTTTACACCACCACCTCTTGCAGCACTCACCACTCTCTGTGTAACTAATATATCTGTGTTTACGCCACCCCTGACAGCACCCACCACTCTCTGTGTAACTAATATATCTGTGTTTACACCACCACCCCTGACAGCACCCACCTCTCTGTGTGTGACTAATATATCTGTGTTTACACCACCACCCCTGACAGCACCCACCTCTCTCTGTGTAACTAATATATCTGTGTTTACACCACCCCTGACAGCACCCACCTCTCTGTGTAACTAATATATCTGTGTTTACACCACCCCGACAGCACCCACCACTCTCTGTGTGACTAATATATCTGTGTTTATACCACCCCTGACAGCACCCACCTCTCTGTGTAACTAATATATCTGTGTTTACACCACCCCTGACAGCACCCACCATTCCCTGTGTGACTAATATATCCGTGTTTATACCACCACCCCTGACAGCACCCACCACTCTCTGTGTAACTAATATATCTGTGTTTACACCACCACCCCTGACAGCACCCACCACTCTCTGTGTAACTAATATATCTGTGTTTACACCACCACCCCTGACAGCACTCACCACTCTGTGTGACTAATATATCTGTGTTTACACCACCCCTGACAGCACCCACCACTCTCTGTGTAACTAATATATCTGTGTTTACACCACCACCCCTGACAGCACCCACCTCTCTGTGTAACTAATATATCTGTGTTTACACCACCACCCCTGACAGCACAAACAACTCTCTGTGTGACTAATATATCTGTGTTTACACCACCCCTGACAGCACCCACCACTCTCTGTGTAACTAATATATCTGTGTTTACACCACCACCCCTGACAGCACTCACCACTCTGTGTGACTAATATATCTGTGTTTACACCACCCCTGACAGCACCCACCACTCTCTGTGTAACTAATATATCTGTGTTTACACCACCACCCCTGACAGCACAAACAACTCTCTGTGTGACTAATATATCTGTGTTTATACCACCACCCCTGACAGCACCCACCACTCTCTGTGTAACTAATATATCTGTGTTTACACCACCCCTGACAGCACCCACCACTCTCTGTGTAACTAATATATCTGTGTTTACACCACCACCCCTGACAGCACTCACCACTCTGTGTGACTAATATATCTGTGTTTACACCACCCCTGACAGCACCCACCACTCTCTGTGTAACTAATATATCTGTGTTTACACCACCACCCCTGACAGCACAAACAACTCTCTGTGTGACTAATATATCTGTGTTTATACCACCACCCCTGACAGCACCCACCACTCTCTGTGTAACTAATATATCTGTGTTTACACCACCACCCCTGACAGCACCCACCACTCTGTGTGACTAATATATCTGTGTTTACACCACCCCTGACAGCACCCACCACTCTCTGTGTAACTAATATATCTGTGTTTACACCACCACCCCTGACAGCACCCACCTCTCTGTGTAACTAATATATCTGTGTTTACACCACCCCTGACAGCACCCACCACTCTGTGTGACTAATATATCTGTGTTTACACCACCACCCCTGACAGCACAAACAACTCTCTGTGTAACTAATATATGTGTTTAGACCACCCTTGACAGCACCCACCTCTCTGTGTGACTAATATATCTGTGTTTACACCACCACCCCTGACAGAACCCACCACTCTCTGTGTGACTAATATATCTGTGTTTACACCACCCCGGGCAGCACCCACCTCTCTGTGTGACTAATATATCTGTGTTTACACCACCCCTGACAGCACCCACCTCTCTCTGTGTAACTAATATATCTGTATATATCACCACCACCCCTGACAGCACCCACCTCTCTGTGTAACTAATATATCTGTGTTTACACCACCACCCCTGACAGCACCCACTACTCTGTGTAACTAATATATCTGTGTTTACACCACCACCCCTGACAGCACCCACCTCTCTCTGTGTGACTAATATATCTGTGTTTACGCCACCCCTGACAGCACCCACCACTCTCTGTGTAACTAATATATCTGTGTTTACACCACCACCCCTGACAGCACCCACCACTCTCTGTGTGACTAATATATCTGTGTTTACACCACCACCCCTGACAGCACCCACCTCTCTGTGTGTGACTAATATATCTGTGTTTACACCACCACCCCTGACAGCACCCACCTCTCTCTGTGTAACTAATATATCTGTGTTTACACCACCCCTGACAGCACCCACCTCTCTGTGTAACTAATATATCTGTGTTTACACCACCCCTGACAGCACCCACCACTCTCTGTGTGACTAATATATCTGTGTTTATACCACCCCTGACTGCACCCACCTCTCTGTGTAACTAATATATCTGTGTTTACACCACCCCTGACAGCACAAACAACTCTCTGTGTAACTAATATATCTGTGTTTACACCACCACCCCTGACAGCACCCACCTCTCTGTGTGACTAATATATCTGTGTTTACACCACCACCCCTGACAGCACCCACCACTCTCTGTGTAACTAATATATCTGTGTTTACACCACCACCCCTGACAGCACCCACCACTCTCTGTGTAACTAATATATCTGTGTTTACACCACCACCCCTGACAGCACCCACCACTCTGTGTGACTAATATATCTGTTTACACCACCCCTGACAGCACCCACCACTCTCTGTGTAACTAATATATCTGTGTTTACACCACCACCCCTGACAGCACCCACCTCTCTGTGTAACTAATATATCTGTGTTTACACCACCCCTGACAGCACCCACCACTCTGTGTGACTAATATATCTGTGTTTACACCACCACCCCTGACAGCACAAACAACTCTCTGTGTAACTAATATATGTGTTTACACCACCCCTGACAGCACCCACCTCTCTGTGTGACTAATATATCTGTGTTTACACCACCACCCCTGACAGAACCCACTACTCTGTGTAACTAATATATCTGTGTTTACACCACCCCTGACAGCACCCACCTCTCTCTGTGTAACTAATATATCTGTATATATCACCACCACCCCTGACAGCACCCACCTCTCTGTGTAACTAATATATCTGTGTTTACACCACTACCCCTGACAGCACCCACTACTCTGTGTAACTAATATATCTGTGTTTACACCACCACCCCTGACAGCACCCACCTCTCTCTGTGTGACTAATATATCTGTGTTTACACCACCCCTGACAGCACCCACAACTCTCTGTGTAACTAATATATCTGTGTTTACACCACCACCCCTGACAGCACCCACCTCTCTGTGTGACTAATATATCTGTGTTTATACCACCACCCCTGACAGCACCCACCTCTCTGTGTGACTAATATATCTGTGTTTACACCACCACCCCTGACAGCACCCACCACTCTCTGTGTAACTAATATATCTGTGTTTACACCACCCCTGACAGCACCCACTACTCTCTGTGTGACTAATATATCTGTGTTTACACCACCCCTGACAGCACCCACCTCTCTGTGTGACTAATATATCTGTGTATACCACCACCCCTGACAACACCCACCGCTCTCTGTGTAACTAATATATCGGTGTTTACACCACCCCTGACAGCACCCACCGCTCTCTGTGTAACTAATATATCTGTGTTTACACCACCCCTGACAGCACCCACCTCTCTGTGTGACTAATATATCTGTGTTTACACCACCACCCCTGACAGCACCCACCTCTCTGTGTGACTAATATATCTGTGTTTATACCACCCCTGACAGCACCCACCTCTCTGTGTAACTAATATATCTGTGTTTACACCACCCCTGACAGCACCCACCACTCTCTGTGTAACTAATATATCTGTGTTTACACCACCACCCCTGACAGCACCCACCTCTCTCTGTGTAACTAATATATCTGTGTTTACACCACCACCCCTGACAGCACCCAGCACTCTCTGTGTAACTAATATATCTGTGTTTACACCACCACCCCTGACAGCACCCACCACTCTCTGTGTGAATAACAAGGTAGGTAGTGTTCATGGACCATTCGCAAATCTGATAGCAGAGAGAAAGAATCTGTTCCTAAAATGTTGAGTGTTGTCCGCAGGCTCCTGTACCTCTTTCCACCATTCCACGATTGAGCACATCTACACGGACTGCTGTCACAATAAAGCAGCATCATTCATCAGAGATTTTCACCATCTAGGCTATGCTCTCCTTTCACTGCTGCCATCAGGATGCATACCACCAGGATCAGGAACAGTTATTACCCCTCAACCATCTGGCTCTTGAACCATAATACCATAAGATATAGGAATAGAAGCAAGCCATTTGGCCCATCAAGTCTGCTCCACCATTCAATCATGGGCTGATCCAATTCTTCCAGTCATCCCCACTCCCCTGCCTTCTCCCCATTCCCTTTGATGTCCTGGCTAAATTAGAACCTGTCTATCTCTGCCTTAAATGCACCTAATGACTTGGCCTCCACAGCTGCTCGTGGCAACAAATTCCACAGATTTACCACCTTCTAATTAAAGTAATTTCTCCACATCTCTGTTCTAAATGGACGACCTTCAATCCTGAAGTCATTCCCTCTTGTCCTTGAACCCCCTACCATGGGAAATAACTTTGCCATATCTAATCTGATCAGGCCTTTTAACATTTGGTATGTTTCTATGAGATCCTTACCCATTCTCCTGAGCTCCAGGGAATACAGCCCAAGAGCTGCCAGACGTTCCTCATACGATAACCCTTTCATTTCTGGAATCATTCTCGTGAATCTTTTCTGAATCCTCTCTAATGTCAGTGTAGTATAGGCATCCGTTAGTCTCGTGAGACCATGGATTTGCACCTTGGAAGTTTTCCAGTGTGCAGGCCTGGGCAAGGTTGTACGGAAGACCAGCAGTTGCCCATGCTGCAAGTCTCCCCTCTCCACACCACCGATGTTGTCCAAGGGAAGGGCATTAGTACCCATACAGCTTGGAATTGGCGCTGTCGCAGAGCAATGTGTGGTTAAGTGCTTTGCTCAAGGACACAACACACTGCCTCAGCCAAACCTCAAACTAGCAACCTTCAGATCACTAGACGAACGCCTTAACCACTTGGCCATGCGCCAACACAAAATCAGTATATCCTTTCTAAAATAAGGAGCCCAAAACTGCGCACAATACTGCAAGTGTGGTCTCACGAGTGCCTTACAGAGCCTCAACATCACATCCCTGCTCTTATATTCTATACCTCTAGAAATGAATGCCAACATTGCATTCGGCTTCTTCATCACTAACTCAACCTGGAGGTTAACCTTTAGAGTATCCTGCACAAGGACTCTCAAGTCCCTTTGCATCTTTGCATTTTGAATTCTCTCTCCATCTAAATAATAGTCTGCCTGTTCATTTCTTCCACCAAAGTGCATGACCATACACTTTCCAACATTGTATTTCATTTGCCACTTCTTTGTCCATTCCCCTAAACTATCTAAGTCTCTCTGTTTCCTCAACACTACCTGCTCCTCCACCTGCCTTTGTATCATCTGCAAATTTAGCCACAACTCCATTAATACTGTAGTCCAAATCATTGACATACGTCGTAAAAAGCAACGGTCCCAACACTGAGCCCTGTGGAAATCCACTGGTAATGGGCAGCCAGCCAGAATAGGATCCCTGTATTCCCACTCTCTGTTTTCTGCCGACCAGCCAATGCCCCACCCATGCTAGTAACTTCCCTGTAATTCCATGGGCTCTCATCTTACTAAGCAGCCTCATGTGTGGCACCTTGTCAAAGGCCTTCTGAAAATCCACGTACACCATGTCTACTGTATCTCCTTTGTCTACACTGCTTGTAATTTTCTCAAAGAATTGCAGTAGATTTGTCAGGCAGGATTTTCCTTTCAGGAAATCTTGCTGGCTTTGGCCTATCTTGTCATGTGTCTTCAGGTATTCTATAATCTAATCCCTAATAATTGATTCCTACAACTTCCCAACCACTGATTTCAGGCTAACAGGTCTATAGTTTCCTTTCTGCTATCTCCCACCCTTCTTAAATAGCGGAGTAATATTTGCAATTTTCCAGTCATCAGGTACAATGCTGGAATCTATTGATTCTTGAAAGATCATTGTTAATGCCTCCACAATCTCTCCAGCTAATTTCTTCAGAACCCAAGGGTGCATTCCATCAGGTCCAGGAGATTTATCCACCCTCAGACCACTAAACTTCCTGAGCACCTTCTCAGTCGTAATTTTCACTGCTCATACTTCGCTTCCCTGACACTCTTAAATGTCCGGTATACTGCCAATGTCTTCCACTGTGAAGACTGATGCAAAATATGCATTCAGTTCCTCTGCCATCTCTGCGTCTCTCACTACAACATCTCCAGCATCATTTTGTATTGGTCCTATATCTACCGTTAACTCTCTTTTACCCTTTATATATTTAAAAAAACTTTTAGTATCTTCTTTGATATTAATCTCCAGCTTCCTTTCATAATTCATTTTTTCCTTCTTAATGACCTTCTTAGTTTCCTTCTGCAAGTTTTTAAAAAGCTTCCCAATCCTCTATCTTCCCACTAGCTTTGGCTTCATTGTATGCCCTTTCTTTTGCTTTTACTTTGGCTCCGACTTCATTTGTCAGCCACGGTAGTGTCCTTCTTTCCTTAGAAAATTTCTTCTTATTTGGAATATATCTGTCTTGCACTTCCCTCATTTTTCGTAGAAACTCCAGCTGCTCTACTGTCCTTCTTGCCAGTGTCCCTTTCCAGTCAACCTTGGCCAGTTCCCCTATCATGCCATTGTAATTTCCTTTATTCCACTGAAACACTGACTCATTGAAATTTAGTTTCTCCTTCTCAAATTTCAAAGTGAACTCGATCATATTGTGATCACTGTTCCCTAAGGATTCTTTAACCTTAAGCTCTCTTATCACCTCTGGATCATTGCACAACCCCCAATCCAGCGTAGCCGATCCCCAAGTGGGTTCGACAACAAGCTGCTCTAAAAAGCCATCCCTTAGAACCAGAGGGGATACCTGCACTCACCCCAGCACTGAACTGATCGCATGGACTCACTTCAAGGACTCTTCAAATCATGCTCTCAGTTTTTATTGCTTATTTACTACTATGATTTTGCTTGGTTTTTGTTTCTTTGTATTTACTATGAATGCCCACAAGAAACTGCAGCTCAGGGTTGTATGTGGTGACATAGTTGTGCTTTGATAATATATTGGCTTTGAGCATCTCTCAAACGGTGAGGTTCCTGGATGATGGATGCTGTGCTCTTGAGGCACCGCCTTTTGAAGATGTCTTTGATGGTGGAGAAGCTGATGTCCATGATGGAACTGGCTGAGTTTACAACCCTCGACACTTCAGCCTCTTGCAATCCTGTGCATTGGCGCCTCCACACCAGGTGGTATAACCTGCCAGAATGCTCCCTGAACTGTACTTCCCTCAATTGCAGGACTCTGCAGAGAGTGGGGCGGACAGCCCAGCGCATCTGTGGATGTGAACTTCTCACTACTCAGGACATTTACAGAGACAGGTGTGTAAAAAGGGCCCGAAGGATCATTGGGGACCCGAGTCACCCCAACCACAAGCTGTTCCAGCTGCTACCATCTGGGAAACGGTACTGCAGCATAAAAGCCAGAACCAACACTCTCGTATCCCTTTTGCTTATCACCTGTCCAGCTCTTGGCTCCATCCTTCCCCCTCCTGTCTTCTCCTATCATTTTGGATCTCCCCCTCCCCCTCCCCCTCCAACTTTCAAATCCCTTACTCACTCTTCCTTTAGTTAGTCCTGATGAAGGGTCTCGGCCTGAAACGTCGACTGCACCTCTTCCTAGAGATGCTGCCTGGCCTGCTGCGTTCACTAGCAACTTTTATGTGTGTTGCTTGAATTTCCAGCATCTGCAGAATTCCTGTTGTTTACCAACACTTCCGGGACAGCTTCTTCCACCAGGGCATCAGAGTGATTAATTTACGCTGACACAGTTATATTTCTAAGTTATTGACTGTTCTGTTGCATATCTTTCTGTACGTACTATTTATTACAAATAAGTATAATCCTCCTCAGGGATGTGAAGGATATAAGAAATGAAGTCAATTCAATACATAGTCGGTGTGGCTCACTCCCAGTCCACGCCGCTCACCAACCAACCGGACAGGTGCGATTTTCTGAGACGGTGATTGGTTCGTCGCCCTGTCAATCATCCGCTGAGGGGCAAACTTGATCTCCAGCTCGACTGACTCCTCTCCGGATTTTTAACGCGAAAATATAAAGGATCGAAATACAGACCAGGAACAGGACATGTCTTTTGAACTCTCCTATCAAACATTAAAAACTTCGAATCAAGCGAGGGAGGCGGTAAGTTACGGCAGTCAAATGAGAATTTAAAAGTTTAGCCGTTACTGGATATCCCATTCGCTCCAGCATCCCGTATCCTATAGAATTTGTAGTAACCAGATACTGTCCGCTGGCGATAACTTTTTGCTACTTGTTTGAGAATTGTTAATGAAGTGGTTCGGTTTTACTATTTAATTAAAACATTATAGACCGACAACATTTTAAAGGAACGGTGAATAACGCAATTGCGCTTACCTATAACATTGAATTTCTAAACTTTATAAGGTAAGATATTATTTAATTAAATAGAAATACATGTACAGAATAAGAGGTTTGGTCATTCTCATTTTTGACCATCTTTTCGCTGCTGGGGTAGGCCCGGGGAAGCCGGCCGTTTCCATGGAAACGGCCCCCAGCCTGGCTCGGGAGCGCCCCCACCAGCTGGGGAGGATCGGATCCAACAAGCCAGAGTTTTTAATGTCCAAATTCTCCTCTTCCTTTCCAGTCCCGATGAAGGGTCTTGGCCTGAAACGTCGCTGTTTTCTCCTTTGCATGGATGAGTTCCAACAGCATTTTATGTGTGTTGCTTTGGGTTTCCAGCACCTGCAGATTTTCTCCTGTTTGAATATTGGAAGGCCTGGATAGAGTGGATGTGGAGAGGATGTTTCCTATAGTGGGGGAGACCTCCAGATTTGGGGGTTCAGCTGGGGGCTAACAACCCTGACTGGTAAAACAAAATTGTTATGACATAGCAATGAAAAATCCTTTTGCATCTGAGTGAGACTGTATTCCTGAGTCTCCATCTGGGACTTAGTCATAGTCATACTTTATTGATCCTGAGGGAAATTGGTTTGACTGACTGTAGTGAAAGCTGAGAGGAAGCTACTGACACAATGAAGGAAGCCCTGAACACCACCAGAGACGAAGGACCTTCATGCTATCTTAAACGTCAGCAGTATAACAGACAGTAACAACAACAATAGGACCAGAGAGCACAGCCTCAGAATCAAAGGATGACCTCTGTGGTACACCACCAGTGACAGGCACCTTTTATTCCCATTCTTTGCCTCCTGCCTGTTGGCCAATCTTCTATCCTAAAGGGATTGGACAGGCTAGATGCAGGAAGATTGTTCCCGATGTTGGAGAAGTCCAGAACGAGGGGTCACAGTTTGAGGATAGAGGGGAAGCCTTTTAGGACCAAGATGAGAAAAAACTTCTTCACACAGAGAGTGGTGAATCTGTGGAATTCTCTGCCACAGGAAACAGTTGAGGCCAGTTCATTGGCTATATTTAAGAGGGAGTTAGATATGGCCCTTGTGACTAAAGGGATCAGAGGGTATGGAGGGAAGGCTGGTACAGGGTTCTGAGTTGGATGATCAGCCATGATCATACTGAATGGCGGTGCAGGCTCAAAGGGTCGAATGGCCTACTCCTGCACCTATTTTCTATGTTTTCTATCCATGCTAGTATCTTCTCTGTAATATCATCGGCTCTAAACTGAGACTGAAATGGAAATAAAAGTAATATGGGCCAGGTTGAATTCTGAAATATAATGCCTGTTCCCAGCTCAAGGGAAACTGGGATATGTATCCCAGTATATGTATAGAGATGGTGGGGCAGTGTTGGGAAACTCAAAACGTGGCAGTAGAGACAAGTGTTGGGGGTTAAGTTGGAAAACAGTGGCATCTGTGTTTAAATGCAAAGATCACCTGGTCTGGATGTGAAGAAGATTTACAAAGGCATGTTACTATCTGTAAATCTCTCCCAGATACTGGGGTGACGCTATAGGCTGGAGAAAGATAAAAATGAACCACCTTGTTTAAAAAGAGTGCAAGTACTCACTAGGCAACCACAGGCCAGTCTTTTCAATGTCAATGATGGGGACATGTTACAAAACATCTCAGCAGAACATAAATAAAGGCTGGAAGAAGTAGAAGTAATAAAGGAGAGTAGAGCATAGAACATAGACTATTACAGCACAGCCTGGCCTGCTGAGTTCCTCCAGCATTTTGTGTGTGTAACCTGAATTTCCAGCATCTGCAGATTTTCTCTTGTTTGTGATGGGGTAATCTGATTGTTTTTAATGGTGTTGCTGATAGAAATGTAACAGATGTTGTCCATGTGGATTTTTCAAAAGGCAGACAACAAATTTACACATAAAAATTCAGAACTGAGGATTGTACAAAAGTGGGCCGGTGTTGGCCTGGAGTAAGAGTATGTTGCTTCAAGAGAGAAATCGTTCATGGCAAAGCATAACTCGCATGTATCCATATCGCAGTGGAATAAAGGGAATTACAGAGGCATGAAAGAGGAGCTTGCCCAGGTGGATTGGAGGAGGATACTGGCGGGATAACAGCAGAGCAGAAATGTCTGAAGTTTCTGAGAATGGATCACAAAGTGCAGGATAGATATGTCCTACAGAGGAAGAGGTGCTCAAATGGTGGGGGGAGGCAACTGTGGCCAGCAAGGGGAATTAAGGACTGCATAAAATTCAAGGAAAGAGAATAAAAGGTTGTAAAATGGGAAGATACTGACAACTAAAAAAAGCTATAAGAAGGGAAAAGATGAAATATGAGGGCAGATGAACCCATAATGTAAAGCAGGATAGCAAAAGCTCTTTAGATTATGTAAAGAGTAAAAGGAAGGTGAGAGTTGATATTGGACCACTGGAAAACAATGCTGGTGAGGTACTAATGGGGGACAAAAAAATGGTAGGTGAACTTAATGGGTACTTTGCATCTGTCTTCACTGTGGGAGACACCAGCAGTGTGCCAGAGGTCCATGTGTGTCAGGGAGTGAGTGCCATTGCTATAACAAAGGAAAAAGTGCTAGGCAAACGGAAAGGTCTTAAGGTGGATAAATCACCTGGGCCAGATGGACTATATCCCAGAGTCCCGAGAGAGGCTGCTGAAGAGATAACAGACTCATTGATCATAATCTTTCAAGAATCACTTGATTCTGGCATGGTCCTGGAGGACTGGAAAATTGCAAATGTAACTCGACTCTTCAAGAAGGGAGGAAGGCAAAAGAAAGGAAATTATAGACCAGTTAGCCTAACCTCAATGGTTAGGAAAGTTTTGGAGTCTATTATTAAGGATGAGGTTTCGAGGTACTTACTTGGAGACTAATGATAAAGTAAGTCAAAGTCAGCATGGTTTCTGTGAAGAGAAATCTTCCCTGACAAATCTGTTAGAATTCTTCGAGGAAGTAACAAGCAGGGTGGACAAAGGAGAGGCAGCAGATGTCATTTACTTGGATTTTCAGAAGGCATTTGATAAGGTGCCACATACAAGGCTGCTTAACAAGATAAAATCCTATGGCAATATAGGAAAGATACTGGCATGGATAGCAAAATGGCTGACAGGCAGGAGGCAGCGAATGGGAATAAAAGGGGCTTTTTCTGGTTAGCTGTCGGTGCTAGTGGTGTTCCTTGGGTCAGTATTGGGACTGCTACTTTTCACATTGTTTGTCAGTGATTTAGATAATGGATTTGAAGGCTTTGAGACAAAGTTTGCGGATGATACGAAGATAGGTGGAGGGGTAGGTAGTGCTAAGGAAGCAATGCAATTACAGCAGGACTTGGACAAATTGGAAGAACGGGCAAAAATGTGGCAGATGGAATACAGTGTTGGGAAATATATGATGCTGCATTTTAGTAAAAGGAACAATGGTGTGGACTATTATCTAAATGGGGAGAAGGTTCAAACATCAGAGGTGCAGAGGGACTTGAGAGTTCACATGAAAGACTTACAGAAAGTTAATTTACAGGTTGAGTCTGTAGTAAAGAAGGCAAGTGCAATGTTGACATTTATTTCAAGGGGAATAGAATATAAAAACAAGGATATAATGCTGAGCCTTTATAAGAGACTAGTCAGGCCACACTTGGAGTATTGTCAACAGCTTTGGGCCCCATTATCTCCGGAAGGATGTGTTGTCATTGGAGAGAGTCCAGAGGAGGTTCATGAGGCTGATTCTGGGAATGAAGAGGTTAACATATGAGGAGTGTGTGGCAGGTTTGGGCCTCTACTCACTGGAATTTAGATCTCATTGAAACATACCAAACATTGAAAGGACTAGATAAACTGGATGTGGAAAGGGTGTTTTCTATGGTAGGGGTATCTAGAACTTGAAGGTACTGCCTCAAAGTTGAGAGGTGATGTTTTAAGATGGAGGAATTTTCTTTTTAAAGTCAGAGAGTGGTAAATCTGTGGAATACTCTGCCACAGACTGTGGTGGAGGCCAAGTCCATCTGTACATTTAAGGCGGATGTTGATCATTTCCTGATTGGTCAGGGCATCAAAGGATATGGTGAGAAGGCAAGTGTATGGGGATGAGTGGGGTCTGGGATCAGCCATGATGGAATGGGGAGCAGAGTTGATGGGCTGAATGGCCTATGTCTTGAGGTCTGGCTGACATTCAGTATAGGGTCTTGGAGCACAGCAGCACAGAAACAGGTCCTATGGCCTGTCTAATCAATGGCAAACCATTAATCTACCTAATCTCATTGACCTGCTCCCAGACCATAGCCCCTCCCCCATACCTTTTCCATCCATGTACCTATCCAAATTTCTCTTAAATGTTAAGATCAAATCCACAACCATCACTTCTACGGGCAGCTCGTTCCACACTCTCACCACCATCTGAGTGAAGAAATTCCCCATAATGTTCTCCTTAAACATTTCACCATTCATCCTTAACCCATGACCTCTGGTTCCAGTCCCACCTAACCTTAACCTACTTGCATTTACCCTATTGACCCCCTTATAATTTTGTATACCTCTATCAAATCTCCCTTCATTATGGCTTGGTTTATTAACGAACTGGCAGAAGTTATTCTTTAGCTGCCATTTGGGGATTGGTAAGCAATGACGACAGTTTGTTTGTTAACGATCCAACTGAACCTCCTGTGTGAATTGTTACACTGAAGGTTAACTTCCCTCTCCTCACAAACTTCTTCTAGTTGGAACTTCTTAACAAGATTCAAGATTGTTTAATGTAATTTCCAGTACACAAGTGTAAAAGAGAACAAAATAAATGTTATTTCAGATCTGTTGCAGCACAAAGAACACAATAATAATAAAAATGCAATAAATATAAATGCATAAGATAGCTTATGTACATTGATTGTATGTCCATAAAGTGACACGAGGGTCAGGAGTGTCTGTATGTAAGGTGACTTTGACAGGAAATGATAAAGTAGGTGGTTGAGGGTGTGGAGGGTGGGATAGTAGGTGATGGTGTTGATCAGCCTTGCTGCTTGAGGAAAGTAACTGTTTTTGACTGTGGTGGTCCTGACATGGATGCTACATTGACTCCTCCCTCACGGGAGTGGGACAAATAGTCCATGAGCAGGGTGGATGGGATACTTCATGATGTTCTGGTTCTTTTCCAGCACTTTCTGTATGTATGTCCTTGATGGTGGGTAGGCTGGTGCCAGTGATGGAGTAACACACATAAACGTATGCTCATTTTCCTGAGTCTTTTCAAAATTCCGGCACAGCGTATTGTGTTTAGTGTAATGCTATTGCAGTACCAGGTTCAATTCTCCTGATGGCCATAAGGAGTTTGTACAGTCTTCCTGTGACCCTGCGAGTTTCTTCCAGGTTCTCTCATTTGCTCTCGTATTCCAAAGAACCCAGGTTAGGGTTTAGCCATGCTGTATTGGTGATTTCACCACAATGCCATGGGTTTGAATGACCCTTTCTAACGTTATGATTAATTGGGTGCCACATAGCGCAGCAGTTCATGGTATATGATTACAGCTTGGGTGCTGGGGTTCGGAGTTCAACTCCCTTGTCATCTGTAAGGAGTCTGTACGTCCTCCCTGTGGAATGCGTGAGATTGCTCTGTGTGCTCTGCTTTCCTCCCACAGTCCAATGATGTACCAGTTAGTAGGTTAATTGGTCATTGAAAATTGTTCTGTGGTTAGGCTGGGGTTAATTGGGAGTTGCTGGGTGGTGAGGCTTGAAGGGCTGATTGTGTGCTCTATCTCAATAAGTAAATAAATATGCATTATTGCTACATTTTTAACTTGCAAAGTTCTCCAAATCTTTACACTATGAATGTCCCTTTGTTTCTCTGATATGCTTCCTTTTTGTTTTGGTTCAGTGGTCCAATTTCTCTCTAGAGATGAGATGGTCACTGTGCAAATTGTTTTTCAGACCTTCATGGGAAGAAACATTTTGGCTGTATGAACTGATTGTCAATGAATCACAGAAGTTTATGGTCCAGAAAAAGACTATGATGGGCAAGCACTAGACTTCCTGGCTGTCAGAGAGAAAAGGATATCAGCAAGGTGCCCATAATGTAAATTCCTGATTAACTTCTGAAAATTAAGCTCAAGTTCTGCTGATAAGAAAACTGTTAAGATATCTCAAGTGGGTGAGTCAAGGACCAGAGGACACAGCCTCAGAGTAGAGTGACATCTATTTAGAACAGAGATGAGGAACAATATCTTTAGCTAGAGGGTGGTGAGTCTGTGGAATTCATTGCCACCGTGGCTAAGTCATTTGGTGTACTTAAAGTAGAGGCTTAAATAAAAACCTCTAAGGTTGCGGGGAGAAGGCAGAGAATAGGATTGAGAGGGAAAATAAATCAGCCATGATGGAACAGCAGAGCAGACTCGATGGGCTGAATATCCTAGTTCTGCTCCAATGTCTTACGGTATCTATATTGAACTGCAAAATACAAAATTTGGAACTCAAGTAATTTTATGATAAATACTGATTTTCTTGGTGTGTTATGAATATCTAGTATTGATATTTTATTATCCAGATGCTGTTAATACCTGTGTCTCTCTCTTGCAGGAGGAGATTCGAACAGAAGCACGCCGAAAGAATCTCTTGATTCTAATTCTACACTACCTAACTGAAGAAGGGTGAGTGTAGTAATTGCTTGTGTCTATCACTCTATTCTCTCCACTGAGTAGAGACTTTCTGATCAAAATAATTTACTCCATTTCTCAAGAGATATTTTTAATGTAAAGATTCAAGAGTAATTTGTTCTAGAATATCCATCAGCAGGTCTTTTCATATTACATAGCTGAATATAGCTGACTAGGTAACTATCAACCATTAACTAGAAAATAGTTATAAACAAATCATTTAAAGCGTGGACCCAACAAAGTCAGCTATGTTCTCATGCGAGTGTTCTTGTGCAGTGTGTTTGAACTCTTGACTAAACGTCAAGTTAAACCGGAGCCAATGAAGGCAGAGTTGTAGTAAGATTAACCATTTACTGTTCACTCTTCCACATTAACATCGTATGGTGAAAACTGTTGATTAAAAAAATACAAACATATACAGCGTCTGTCTCATTCTGGAGACCACCCGCGCTCTCTTCTTTTAGCAAGTGTCTCCAGCAGCCCCGAGTAGCGGGCGAGGGGGTCCCATCAAACCGCCATTGGGCTCGAGCCCACCCCACGTTTAAAATTGAAAAGCCAACACGCGTGCCGCCCCAGCCACCGCTTCCTTAACAGAAACCACGTTAATATTTTTACTTCAAATACACTCTTTTATGAACTTCCGGCGTTGCTTCTATAATATTTCTTTGTGGGTAGAAACGAAGCTCTTCACAATCACACTGCACGCGTGGCACCCACCTTCACACCTTCCCAAACCGGAGGTTACACATCAGACGCGGCGAAACCGGAGGTGACGTCATCACATGTCGCAATATACCGTAGACAATGAACTTACCTTTGTTAAACTGTAACATAATTATCAACCTTTAACTAGAAAATAGTTATAAACAAATCATTTAAAACGTAGACCCAACAAAGTCAAGTAAATGCCTTAAGGGCAACACACTCCCTGCCTGACCTTTGTAAGGTCACTATAAACATGGTATAGAACTTTAGTCCCTAGATCAGTCTTTAGGTAGAAGTAGAACGACCTCTGTAACTGGTCTCAGGTTTCCTTTTCAGGGTTCGTTGTAAAGATGTGAACCGGTTGACTGCCTGCTCTTTGTTGTTTGGCAAGCGCTGGCGTGGTTCTCTGAATGGTAATGGGGTGACCCAGTTGTTTGCTTCGTCTCTAAAGACCTTTGTGTCCATTATTTTTAAGAAGCTGGCATCTTCCACCGATGGAGCAAGTTTATTATCGTGCTTAGTTTGAGCGAAGACTGACTGTCCCAGTGTCTTCTCAGTTACTTTACTATGCTCCTGCCTTTGTTGTGCTTCCTTGATACATGCAACACTTGTGGAGGGCTGAGAAATTGAATGGCGGCCTCTTTCTAGCACGTTAGTCTTGAGCATGTTAACTATCAGTTTGTGTACATTGCCAGGGCACACCTCTCCTATCACGACCCAGCCCAGATCCAGACGTTGGGCAAGGGGGGCGTTGTATGGTCCATTGACCTGCTGCCTGACTTTGTGCACCCTAAGAACGTCTCTTCCGAGTAGCAGGAGTATCTCTGCTTCTGGATCCAGTTCTGGGGTGTGCTTAGTAATGTGGTGGAGATGGGGCTGGTGTAGCACTGCGCTTGGCATTGGAATCTTGGATCTGTTATTTAAGATTTCATTGCACACTAAGTGGAGGGAGACTGATGACGACTTTGCCATCCAGCGACTCAAGCTGCAAGCCTTCTGCCTTCCTGCCATATGTTTCTGCGATGCCAGAGCAAGTTCTGAGGTAGTATGGGAATGGATTACCCTTTACGCTGAACAACTGGAAGAACTCTGGTCTGACTAGTGAGCAGTTGCTCTGGTCATCCAGAATTACATAGGATTTGATGGCCTTGTCTTCGGCTCCCTTAGGGTATACCTTAGTGAGGCAGATCTTTGAGCACAAACGGCTCGACTGACCTGGACTGCAAACTTCTGTGCAGCTCATGCTGACAATAGTTGTACCTGTGTGATGCTCTCCCTCCCTGCCATCCTCTTGTGGGAGTGGAGGAGCCCTGGCAGTTTGCAGTGACGGGCCGGGATGCATGGCTCCATCGTGATTAGTGCTGTTACATTCCGAGCACTTTACGGGGAACGTACACTCTTTAGCGAGGTGGGAAGTAGAGGAACAGCACTTAAAACATATTCTTTTTTCCTTGAAAAGGGACTTTCTTTTGTCAAGGGGTTTGTTTCGAAACATTCTGCATTTTTTTTGAGGGGGTGGGGTTTGTTGCGCAATGGACAGTTCTTGCCAGGGTCATCGTTGATTGCGGAGACTTCAGTTTTATGCACTGAGACGGGTTTATTGATGACAAAATTGTCCAAAATGGGTTTGACTGGGTTGGTGTGAGTTGTGGTGCTGCCTTGATTCATGAAGCTAGGGTCGTTTTGCCTCTTCGCCTCTTCGCCTCCTTGCACACAAACCTACTAAAATACTGAAAGGGAGGGAATCGATCACCATTCTCTTCCTTGTACTCTGAGCCAATAGACACCCATCTTTCCTGCAGCCCGAATGGAAGCTTGTCCATAATTGGTCCAACTCCGCGTGAGGTATCCAGATACGACAGGCCAGTCAAATAGCAGTCTTCTTTAGCACCTTGAATCTCCATGAGTAACTCTCCAAGTTCTCGTAATTTAGTGTGGTCCTTGGCTGACACCCTAGGAAAATTGTCCAGCCGTTGAAATAGCGCCCTCTCAATAATTTCAGGGGCTGCATAGCAGTCCCACAGTCTCCCTCATGCTTTGTGTAAGGCTAGCTTGGGGTTGCTGGCGTACACTGAGCGTATGCGTTTCACCTGTTCACTTGATTCCTTTCTCAGCCATTTAGTCATAAGGTCCAACTCTTGGATTGCTGTGAGCTGGACTCCGCCAGTGGCACTGGTGAATGAGGAGTACCACGCACGATAATTTTCAGGCTTATCGTCAAACTGGTACAATCCTGAATTGACGAGGTCTCGTCGCGTTAAATACTATGCCCAGGGTTCTGCTGCAGGTGGCGTGCTAGCTGGGGGAATATGTTGGGGGACATATGACTGAGTGTGTATGTTCATGATGAGATTTGATGTTCTGACTTCAGCTTTTGTCTCTGTTCTCGCCAGATCTGGTAAGTTTGGTGTCGGGAAGTATTCGTAGTCAGCCCTTTCATACTTGAGTTGTGGCAAGTTTGCAATTGTGAATTGTCTTCTCCAGGTGGACGCGATGCAACGAAGCTTCCCTGTGATTTCACATGAGATGGGACGCCAACAGGCAAGTATGGAGAGGGAGAATGAATCTGCAGGTCAATTTGAGATTGGACATTTTCGCTGGTGTGTTCCAATTTGGCCCTTTCTGACATAGATTTTCCTGTTTTGTCTAGAAAGTGCATTTCTTCAGTGTTTTCCAACACTTGTGCTTCCACCGTGGCCGCATCAGCTTCTCGTTGTAGCATCAGCACTTCTAACTCTGTATCTATCCTTGCCTTTTCCAACTGGTTTTCCGCTTCTCTGGCAGCTTTTTCCATTTTCAGTTTTGCTTCTTGGTTAGCATATGACACTTGCACCTTGGCGGCTTCTGCTTTAGCTCTTGCAAGGGCAGCCACACTTGTCAACGTCCTACTGCTCTTGGCGCTGAGTGCAAGTGACTTGATGCTTGATCATGAAGCCATCGTACCACTTGTCGAAACACCGAATGATTTCGCCTTTTTACTGTAGTGTTCTCGTGCAGTGTGTTGAAACTCTGACTAAATACCAAGTTAAACCGGAGCCAGTGAAGACAGAGTCGTAGTAAGGTTAACCATTTACTGTTCACTCTTCCACATTAACATCGTATGGTGAAAACTGTTGATAAAAAATACAAACATACACAGCGTCTGTTTCATTCTGGAGACCACGTGCGCTCTCTTCTTTTAGCGAGAGTCTCCAGCCGCCCCGAGTAGCAGGCGAGAGGGGTCGCGTCAAACCGCCATCGGGCTCAAGCCCAGCCCGTGTTTGAAATTGAAAAGCCGGCACGCGCGCCGTCCCAACCGCCGCTTCCTTAACAGAAACCACGTTAATATTTTTACTTCAAAACCTTATGAATTTATGGTGCTGCTTCTATAATGTTTCTTTGTGGGTAGAAACGGAGCTCTTCACGATCATGCTGCACGCGTGGCACCCACCTTCACACCTTCTCCGAACCGGAGGTTACACATAAGATGCAGCGAAACTGGAGGTGACGCCATCACATGCCATGATATACCAGAGACAATGAACTTACCTTTGTTAAACTGTAACATAATTATCAACCTTTAACTTTAGAAAATAGTTACAAACAAATCATTTAAAGCGTAGACCCAACAAAGTCAAATAAATGCCTTAAGGGCAACACACCAGCACAATACAGGTCGTTTGGCTTGCACTGATGTGCCAACTTTATAACCCACTCCCAAGATCAATCAAATCCTTCCCTTCTACGAAGTCCTCTATTTTTCTATAATCCATGTGTGTCTCTCTCTGAGTCTCTTAAATACCCCTATGCTGTGTAATAATTTAAAAAAAAACTACCTCTGACATCCCTCTATACTTCCCCGATCACCTTAGCCATTTCTGTCTTGGGGAAATAGTTTCTGGCTGTCCACACGATCTATGCTATTATCATCTTGTATACAAGCCATTGCCTGAGTTTCTCACAACTGCTCCCCTTTATTAAATTGAAAGGAAGAGCAAGATCTTCCTTAGGCTTGGCTTAATTTTTTATTAAGTTCATAATATGAGAACTGGAAAGTTATACTGGGTCCATTACAGAATAAGTGTTAAAGTGTAGCTGGCTGAGAGCTACACTTGCTCTCAACATCAGTAAGACAAAAGAGCTGATTGTGGACAAGGAAGGGTAAGACGAAGGAACACATACTACTCCTCATAGAGGGATCAGAAGTGGAGAGGGGGAGCAGCTTCATGTTCCTGGGTGTCAAGATCTCTGAGGATCTAACCTGGTCCCAACATATTGATGCAGCTATAAAGAAGGCAAGACAGCGACTATACTTCTCTTCAAACTCCAAATGATTTGGTATGTCAACAAATACACTGAAAAACTTCTACAGATGTACCGTGGAGAGTATTCTGACAGGCTGCTTCACTGTCTGGTATGGAGGAGCTACTGCACAGAACCGAAAGAAGCTGCAAAGGGTTGGAAATCTAGTTAGCTCCAACTTGGGTACTAGTCTACAAAGTACCCAGGACATCTTCAAGGAGCGGTGTCTCAGAAAGGCAGCGTCCATTATTAAGGACCTCCAGCACCCAGGACATGCCCTTTTCTCACTGTTACCATCAGGTAGGAGGTACAGAAGCCTGAAGGCACACACTCAGCGATTCAGGAACAGCTTCTCTCTGCCATCCAGTTCCTAAATGGGCATTGAACCTGTGAACATTACCTCACTTTCTAAATATATATTATTTCTGTTTTTGCACAATCTTTAATCTGTTCAGTATACGTGTACTGTAATTTATTTATTATTATTTTATTTTGTTTTTTATCTTCTATATTATGTATTGCTGCTGCTGAGTTAACAAATTTCATGACACAGGCTGGATAATAAACCTGATTCTGATTCTGAAGCAAATGCCAAAGTCTTATACTTGGACATCGAAGAGGAAATTCAGACATTGTAGTCAGTTTCATTCCCATGTTGAGATCCAGACTCCGCCGCTGCTGTCGTCCCCGCGTGAGGAGCAGGGGCCCCACCATCACTTGGGTCCCTGCATGGGGAGCCAGGGCCCTGCCGTCCCTTTCGTTCCTCTCACTATACTCCTTGCCCATCCTCTGGGCTTTATCCCTCCCCCTTTCTTTCTCCCTGGGCCTCCTGTCCCATGATCCTCTCATATCCCTTTTGCCAATCACCAGTCCAGCTCTTGGCTCCATCCGTCCCCCTCCTGTCTTCTCCTATCATTTTGGATCTCCCCCTCCCCCTCCCACTTTCAAATCTCTTACTAGCTCTTCTTTCAGTTAGTTTTATGTGTGTTGCTTGAAATTCCAGCATCTGCAGATTTCCTTGTGTTTGCAGCTATGATAATGTGGGTATTGCTGAGTGATAGCTGAAAGAAGATCATAGCTGGGAGTTTGACATCCAAGGATGCACATTGTATCAAAAAGGCAGGCAGATAGGCAGAGGGGGTGGCGTGGCTCTACTTGTAGTAAAAAAAAAATGAAATCAAATCCTTAGAATGAGGTGACATAGGATCAAAAGATATAGAATCCTTGTAGGTAAGAATTAAGAAACTGCAAGGTTAAAAAGACTTCATGGAAGTTATATACAGACCTCTGAACAGTAGCCAGGATGTGATCTACAAATTACAATTTGAGATAGAAAATGCATGTCAATAGGGCAATGTTAAGATGGTCTTGGGGGATTTCAATATGAAGATAGATTGGGAAAATCAGGCTGGTGTAGGACCCCAGGGAATTTGCCCACACACTGCTGGAAAATTATGCTGGAGAGGTAGTAATGGGAGTAAAAAGAAATGGTAGACAAACTAAAGAAGTATTTTACGTCAGGCTTCACTGTGGAAGACACTAGCAGTACGCCAGAAATTTGAGAGTGTCGGGACAAAAATGAGTGTTGTTGCTATTGCTAAGGAGAAGGTGGTTGGCAAGCCGATGGCTGATGATACAAAGATAGGTGGAGGAGTAGGTAGTGTTGAGGAAACAGAGACTTAGATAGTTTAGGGGAATGGGCAAAGAAATGGTAAATGAAATGGATGATCTTGAAATTCAGCTACAGATTGGCAAATATGACATTGTGGCCGTCTCTGAAACTTGGCTAAAGGATGGCTGCCATTGGGAGCTGAAAGTCCAAGGGTATACGGTGGATCAGAAAGATAGGTTAGTAGGCAGAGGGGGTGGTGTGGCTTTGTGTATAAGAAATTATATTAAATCATTAGAAAGGGATGACATAGGATTGGAAGGTGTAGAGTCTCTATGGGTTGAGCTAAGAAATGGCAAGAGTGCTGGGATGTGGGTTATAAATTACAGCAGGAGATAGAAAAGGTGTGTCAGGAAGGCAATGTCATGATAATTGTAGGTTTTAACATGAAAGTAGAGTGGGAAAACCGGGTCAGTACTAGACCCCAAGAGAGAAAATTTGTAGAATGTCTAAGGGATGGCTTTTTAGAGTAGTTTGTTGTTGAGCCCACTAGGGGATCAGCTGTGCTGGATTGGGTGTTGTGCAATGATCCGGAGGTGATAAGAGAGCTTAAGGTTAAGGAACCCTTAGGGAATAGTAATCACAATATGATCGAGTTCACTTTGAAATTTGAGAGGGAAAAAATAAAATGCAATGTGTTGGTATTTCAGTGGAATGAAGGAAATTTCAATGGCATGATAGGGGAACTGGCCAAAGTTGACTGGGAAGGGACATTTGCAAGAAGGACAGCAGAGCGGCAGTTTCGGCAAAAAATGAGGGAAGTGCAAGACAGATATATTCCAAATAAGAAATTTTCAAAGGAAGAAAGGGCACTACTGTGGCTGACAAGTAAAGTCAGAGCCGAAGTAAAAGCAGAAGACAGGGCATACAAGGAACCCAGAGCTAGTGGGAAGATAGAGGATTGGGAAGCTTTTAAAAACTTGCAGAAGGAAACTAAGAAGGTCATTAAGAAGGAAAAGATGAATTATGAAAGGAAACTGGTGACTAATATCAAAGAAGATACTAAAAGCTTTTTTAAGTATGTAGCAGGTAAAAGAGTCTAGAGTAGATATAGGACCAATACAAAATGGCACTGAAGATATTGTATTGAGAGATGCAGAGATAACAGAGGAACTGAATGCATATTTCGCATCAGCCTTCACAGTGGAAGGCACCTGCAGTATACTGGACATTCAGGAGTATCAAGGAAGTGAAATTTGTGCAGTGAAAATTACAACTGAGAAGGTGCTCAGGAAGCTTAATGGTCTGAGGGTGGAAAAATCTCCTGGACCTGATGGAATGCACCCCTGGGTTCCTCTGGGTTTCCCCCCCACCTTTCCTTCTACCTGGGCCTCCTGTCCCATGATCCTCTCATATCCCTTTTGCCAATTCACTGTCCAGCTCTTGGCTCCATCCCTCCCCCTCCTGTCTTCTATCATTTTGGATCTCCCCCCTCCCCCTCCCACTTTCAAATCTCTTACTAGCTCTCCCTTCAGTTAGTCCTGACGAAGGGTCTCAGCCCAAAATGTCGACTGTACCTCTTCCTAGAGATGCTGCCTGGCCTGCTGCGTTCACCAGCAACTTTGATGTGTGTTGCTTGAATTTCCAGCATCTGCAGAATTCCTCGTGTAACTGTTTCTTAAATATATTTAGTGAAGAAGCCTCAACTGCTTCCCTGGGCAGAGAATTCCACAGATTCACCACATCTCTGGGAAAAATAGTTTCTCCTCATTTCCATCCTAAATCTCCTCCCCTGAATCTTGAGCCAATGTCCCCTAGTTCTAGTCTCACCTACCAATGGAAACAACTTTCCTACTTCTATCTTATCTACCCCTTTCAAAATTTTGTATGTTTCTAAAAGATCTCCTCTCATTCTTCTGAACTCCAGAGAGTATAGTCCCAGGTGACTCAATCTCTCCTCATAGGTTAACCCTTTCATCCCTGGAATCAACCTGGTGACCCTCCTCTGCACTGCCTCCAAAGCCAGTATATCCTCCTCAAGTGTGGAGATCAGAACTGCACACAGTACTCAAGGTGCAGCCTCACCAGTACCCTGTATAACAGCAGCACGACCTCCCTGCTCTTGAATTCAATCCCTCTAGCAATGAAGGTCAACATTCGTTTGCCTTCTTAATAACCTGTTGTACCTGCAAGCTAACTTTTTGCGATTCATGCACAAGCACAACATCAGTGGTTGGGAAGTTGTTAGAATTGATTGTTAGCGAATAGATTATGGAGTACCTGGTGGCACATGACAAGATAGGCCAAAGCCAGCAAGGTTTCCTGAAAGCAAAATCCTGCCTTATAAACCTACTGCAATTCTTTGAGGAAATTACAAGCAGGGTAAACAAAGGAGATGCAGTAGATGTGGTGTATTTGGATTTTCAGAAGACCTTTGACAAGGTGCCGCACATGAGGCTGCTTAGCAAGATAAGAGCCTGTAGAATTACAGGGAAGTTACTAGCATGGGTGGAGCATTGGCTGGTTGGCAGAAAACAGAGAGTGGAAATAAAGGGATCCTATTCTGGCTGGCTGCCGGTTACCAGCGGAGTTCCACAGGGGTCGGTGTTAGGACTGCTGCTTTTTACGACGTATGTCAATGATTTGGACTATGGTATTAATGGATTTGTGGCTAAATTTTCCGATGATACAAAGATAGGTGGAGGAGCGGGTAGTGTTGAGGAAACAAAGAGCCTGCAGAGAGACTTAGATAGTTTAGGGGAATGGGTAAAGAAGTGGCAAATGAAATACAATGTTGGATGCTGGAGAGATTGTGAAGGCATTAGTAATGATCTTTCAAGAATTGCTTGAATCAGTGAATGTTGAATGAACCCTTCTCAGACTTCCAGGCGGGTGTTGGTATCGATTATAACCGACGTTTCAATGACAAATTCTTTCATCTTATTCAGGGATGATACCTGGGCATGTCGAGTCTCGTGGTATTTATACCCCCATAGTCCATCCCTCCTGCTTGGTTAGTCCTCATCCAATTAGGTTTCCACTCTCCCACCTTGTTTAGAATTGAATTCTAGTTCTTACATAGAATAAGGCCTTCACCTTTTAAAAAATTCTTTTCTTCTAGTTTTAATTCACCTAGTTTTACCAGGTGGTCCCAAAAGCCATTGGCATGGCACAGTAGTTTTGTGCCATCAAAATCAATCCTACGGCCATTGCAAAAACAGTGTTCCTCTACTGCTGATTTCTCTGGGTAACCCAAATGGATACACCTCCTGTGCTCCTTGATGTGGGTTTCCACCGTGCGTCCCGTCTGGCAGATATAATCTTCTCTGCATTCACAGGGAACCCTGCAAGCGCCAGTGACCTGAGTGCCAGGCCAGCTTTGACCCGCACAAGCTGTGACTTGAGCTTCCTCGTTCAAAGGCACATTGAGTGTCAGGGAAATTCTTTTTCTTTGCGACCAGCCATGAAAGCAGGAGTACCCCAAAGAATGAATGACAGTTAAATGTTAGAACCCCAAACCCCCCCCGACTCCCCCTTCCTACGTGTAAGCATCAGCAAAGCAATGACCCCTCCCTTCCCCACCAGCAAAAAAAACATCAGCACCCTCCACCAAGCACCCAAGCGTGCAGCAAAACATCAATAAAGACACAGACTTGCAGTACCCCAAAGACTATTCGTTCACCCATTAATTCGACGTACCACAGGGCTCTCTCGCTGTCCCTAATAAGGGAAAACGAGGTGTCTCCGTTTCACAGTGAGAGGGGAGACATGACAAACAACTCGCTGATTTACGATGTGGTTTTGAGAATGGTATTAATCTGTTATTTCTTCAGGATCCTGGCTATCCTTCCAGAAACCATGGAAATATAGGGAAGGCAGGTGATAGCGATGGGTTCCTCCTCGTTGTCAGGCTTCTTGGTTTCTCTGTCAGTCCTTTAAAGGACCTGATTGATTTCCTTCACCTTGTAGCCAATCTGTAGGAACGTCATGCAGAATTGTCTTTTTTCCTCAGGGAGTCTCTCCTCGTCCAAAATAGTTTCCGCATGGTTAATCAAAGCAGAAAGAACACTCTACATTGGGAGATGTGATGGTGGCTGTTATTGTTGAGGTACAAGTACATTTGAGTGGGTTTCCAATAGACCCCATGTCTGAGGCTACCATCTCGTTTCTATCCTATTAGAATATCCAGAAATGGGAGGCAACCATCTTTATAGATCTTTTTCCATTATTTATTTGGATTTTCAAAAGGCCTTTGACAAGGTGCTGCACGTGAGGTGGCTTAACGAGATAAGTACCCATGGTATTACAGGAAAGATACTAGCATGGATAGAAGATTGGCTGATTGGCAAGAGACAAAGAGTGGGGATAAAGGGGGCTTTTTCTGGTTGGCTCCCGGTGCCTGGTGGTTTTCCACAGGGGTCATTGTTGGGGCCCCTTTTTTCCCATTATGTGTCAATGGTTTGGATGATGGAATTGACGACTTTGTGGCCAAGGTAGGTGGAGGGGCAGTTAGTGTTGAGGAAGCAGGGTGTCTGCAGTAGGACTGAAACAGATTTGAAGAATGGGCAAATTCTGTGAAGGAGAGTGTATGACGGAAGGAATAAAGGTATAGACTATTTTCTAAACAGGAGAAAATTTTAAGAATCAGAGGAGCAAAGGCGCTAGTGAGTCCTCATGCAGGATTCCATATAGGTTAACTTTCAGGTTGAGATGGTGGTAAGGGAGGCAAATACAATGTTAGCATTCATTTCAAGCAAACTAGAATATAAAAACAAGGATGAGATGCCGAGGCTTTATAAGGCATGGTCAGACTGCATTTGGTGTATTGTGAGCAGTTTTGGGCCTCGTATCTATGAAGGCATGTGCTGGGGTTGGAGAGGGTCTAGGGGAGGTTCACCAGAATGATTCCAGCAATGAAGAGGTTTACATATGAAGAGCATTTGATGGCCCTGGGACTGTACTCACTGAAGTTCAGAAGAGTGAGGGGGGGGATCTCATTGAAATCTATCAAACGTTGAAAGGCCTCAATAGAGTGGATTTGGAGAGGATGTCCCTTGTAGTGGGGGAGTCTAGGTCCACAAGGCACAGCCTCAGAATAGAGGGACATCCATTTAGAACAGATGAGAAGGAATTTCTTTAGACGGAGGGTAGTAAATCTGTGGAATATTGCATAGATGGCTATGGAGATCAGGTGTATTTAAGGCAGAGGTTTGTAGGTACTTGATTAGTCAGGGCATGAAAGGTCACAGGCAGAAGGCAGGAGAATGGGGTCGAGAGGGAAATTGGATCAGTCATTATGAAATGGCAGAGCAGATTGATTGGCTGAATGGCCTAACTGTGATGATTTAAGGGTAACCTGAGGGGGACCACCTTCCATCATAGGGCAATGTGACTGTGGAACGAATTGCTAGCAGAAACGATGGATACGGTTTCAATTTCAACAATTCATTAGGAGCAGTGTGCTCACTTGAGTCGAGTATGATGTTCCCTGAAGGGGTTGTCTGTTGGTGGGACCTCTGGCTTATCAGGGATCCAGTTTGGGAATTAAATGGTGTTCTTGCTATGTTTTATCCATGTTTGAATTGTACAGTTAAAGACAAAATGAAAAATTTCCTCTCTCTAAATTAACAGTTACATAGATACAGCAAATACTCTGGAACAAGAAACCAATCTTGGTCTGCGACGATTTGAAGTTTGTGATAATATTGATCTGGAAACGATCTTAATGGAGTATGAAAGTTACTATTATGTCAAGTTTCAGCGGTATCCAAAGTTAACGAAAAAGTTACCTGATGATGGTAAGTAAAGCATGGATCTTGCCAAAATATTAACAACTTATTGCAATAGTCAATATTCTGTATTTTGCTGTGAGAAGGGAAAATTCAGGAAGTTTGCTGTTTGCAGTCCATCATTGGTAGAGCCCACTAAACCATTGACCACCCCTGTTCGGATCATTGTTGCTGGAAAGCAGCAGCAATCATCAAGGACCCCCACCACCCAGGTCATGCTCGCGTCTCGTTGCTGTCATTAGGAAGAAGTTACAGGAGCCTCAGGACTCACATCACCAGGTCCAATAGACAATAGGTGCAGGAGTAGGCCATTTGGCCCTTCGAACCAGCACCGCCATTCACTGTGATCATGGCTGATCATCCACAATCAGTAACCTTTTCCTGCCTTCTCCCCATATCCCTTGACTCTGCTATCTTTAAGAGCTCTACCTAACTCTTTCTTGAAAGAATCCAGAGAATTGGCCTCCACTGCCTTCTGAAGCAGAGCATTCCACAGATCCACAACCCTCTGTGTGAAAAAGTTTTTCCTCAACTCCGTTCTAAATGGTCTACCCCTTATTCTTAAACTGTGGCCTCTGGTTCTGGACTCCCCCAACATCGGGAACATGTTTCCTGCCTCTAGTGTGTCCAATCCCTTAATAATCTTATATGTTTCAATCAGACCCCCTCTCATCCTTCTAAATTCCAGTGTATACAAGCCCAGTCGCTCCAATCTTTCAACATATGACATTCCTTAAACATAGAACAGTACAGCATAGAAAGCTTAAGGTTGAGATAATAGGTGATTTTTAACTTGATGCATATTGATTGAGACTCCCATACTGTAAAAGGGCTAGATGGGATAGAGTTTGTCAACTGCTCAGGAAAGTTTCCTTAACTGGTATATAGAGGGAGTGCAATACTAGATTTCATATTAGAGAACGAGGCAGGTCAGGTGAGAGAAGTTTGTACAGGGGAACACTTTGCATCTAGTGATCATAATGCCATTAGTTTCAAGGTAAGTATGGAAAAGGATAGGTCCGGACCCCAGGCTGAGAAAGGCCAATTTTGATGATATTTGAAAGGATCTGGCAAGTGTGGATTGGGGCAGGTTGTTTTCTGGCAAAGCCGTGTTTGGTATGTGGGGCACCTTCAAGAGTGAAATTTTGAGAGTACAGAGTTTGCACATTCCTATCAGAATAAAGGGCAAGGATAAAAGGTTTAGGAAATGGTTGATTTTAAGAGCTATTGTGGCCCTGGTTAAGAAAGAAGGAGGTGCATAGCAGGTATAGGCAGGTAGGAACAAATGAGGTACTTGAAGAGAATAAGAAATGCAAGTGAATACTTAAGAAAGAAATCAGGAGAGCTAAAAGAATGCATGAGCTTGCTCTAGCAGACAAGATGAAGGAGAATCCTAAGGTCCTTTACGGGTATATTAAAAGCAAGTATTGCAAGGGACATAATTGGACCTTTGGAAGATCAGTGGTTGTCTGTGTGTGGAGCCAAAAGAGATGAGGAAGGTCTTAAATGGTTTTTTTTTTGCATCCGTATTTACTCTGGAGATGGATACAGAGTCTATAGATGTGAGGCAATGCAGCAGTGTGGTCATGGACCCTATATAGAATACAGAGGAGGAGCTGTTTGCTGTCTTGAGACAAATTAGGGTAGATAAAACCCAAGGGCCTGACAGTGTGCTCCCTCAGACCCTGTGGGAGGCTAGTGCAGAAATTGCAGGGGCCCGAGCAGAGATATTAAAATCATCCTTAGTCACAAATAAGGCACCAGAGGATTGGAATATAGCTAGTGTTGTTCTGTTGTTTAGGATATGCTGTAACAATATGCTAGGATATTACTGTATAGGCTGGTGAGCCTAATATCAGTAGTGGAAAAGTCATTGGAAGGTATTCTAAGGGACTGGATATATGAGTATTTGCATAGACAGGGACTGATTAGGAATAATCAACGTGGCCTTGTATGTGGTAAGTCATGTCTAACCAATCTTAAGAGTTTTTTCAAGAAAGGTGTATGAAATGATGAGAGGCATTGATCGTGTAGATAGCCAGAGGCTTTTTCCCAGGGGTTAAATGGCCAACATGAGGGGGCATAGTTTTAAGGTGCTTGGAAGCACATACAGTGGGGATATCAGAGGTAAGTTTTTTACACTGAGGGTGGTGGATGTGTGGAATGCACTGCCAGTGACGGTGGTAGAGGCGGATACAATAGGATCTTTTAAGAGACTCTTAGATAGGTACATCGAGCTTAGAAAAATACAGAGGCATATGGTAGGGAAACTCTAGACAGTTTCTAGAGTAGGTTGCATGGTTGGCACAACATTGTGGGCCAAAGAACCTGTAATGTGCTGTAGATTTTTATGTGCTATGTATCAGGAAAGTTTGATCGTTCAGATTCAATTGTCATTCAACCAGACATGAATGCCCATAAATACAGTCAAGTGAAACAGCATTCCTCCGGGTCCAAGGTACAAAACGTGGTGGATATTGTCAACATGGACTTCAGTAAGGCTTTTGACAAGGTCCCGCATGGGATGTTGGTCAAGAATAGGGGTCCCCAACCTTTTTTTGCACTGCGGACTGGCCGACCGGGGGGGGGGCGGGGGGCGGGGGGCGGGAATGGTTGCCAACGGACAAGAGTAGCTGTCAAAACGTCGCATTTACCCAGAGAAAGACTACAATGACCATGAAGCCTTGTGCGGGCACCAGTGCGCATGTGTGACTTGCACATGCGTGCACGTGCCAATTATTTTTCTACAAATCGTTTTTGGCGATTCTGTTGGGGGGGCAGGGTGTTAATCACGACTGGAATGTGGGTGATAAGTGGCTAATACACTCAATTTCGTTTCTAAAAGGGTTTATCTAACGAATTTAATATTAAGCACACAGCGCATATTTTCCTCGCATGACTATAGCAATAAGTCAATTATTAGGAGAGGACAAGGGGAGCTTGAAGTAAGTGTTGAACAAACTTCCAGTAGAAGTGGTATAGGCAGGTCCGATATTATCATTTAAAGTTAAATTGGATAGGTATACGGACAGGAAAGTAATGTACGGTTATGGGCTGAGTGCAGGTTGGTGGGACGAGGTGAGAGTAGCGTTCGGCACGGACTAGAAGGGCAGAGATGGTCTGTTTCCGTGCTGTAATTATTATATGGTTATATAAGTCAATAGCATCATAACATTTTAAGTAATGTTTGGATATTAAACACAGCGCATATTTTCCCCGTATGAACATATAAAATCATTGCAACGCACCAATATTGCTGAATCAGTGGGAGCCCTGGGCTTGTTTTCCTGCAATAAGACGGTCCCATCGAGGGGTGATGGAAGACAGCGATACTCGAAGGGGCTTTCTTATGTCCAGTCTATTCCGCAATTTAGTTTTCATTGCATTCATTGCAGAGGTGTGTTGGAAATGGAAGCAACGTTTTCAGTGCTTCTGTGGCTATCTCAGGATATTTAGCCTTGACTTTGATCCGGAATGCCGGCAGAGATGTTATGTCAAGCATACTTTTCAGCCCACCGTCATTTGCAAGCTCGAGCAGTATAAGATGTTGGTGAAGCCTAATTTGGAGTATTGTGTACAGTTTTGGTCACCTACCTGCAGCAGTGGTCCCAACCTCAGGGCTGCAGATCGATACGTTACAGCGAAGAATGCAGGGGTGCAGCGGTAGTCGTAGGCTAAGGGTGAAAGGTAAAATGTTCAAGGGAAACATGAGGGGGGACTTCACTCAGGAGGTGGGGAGTGTGGATGAATTGCTAGTAGAAGTGATGGAAGTGGGTTCAATTTCAACATTTAATTAAAGTTTGAACATGGATGGAAGGGGTGTGGAGTGCTATGGTTTGGATGCAGGTACTGGGCAGATTAATGGTTCAGCAGGGACTAGATGGGACAAAGGGCCTGGTCAATGCTGTATTGTTCTATGACTCTATAACTCTTTGAACAGGCCCAGTGGCCTAACTGTGCTAAACTAAATAGATTAGCAATTAAACTAAACTAATTCCTTCTGCCTACACAATGTTCCTATCTCAGCATTTTCCTCACGTTCATGTGCCTATCTAAACATGTCTTAAAAGAATCTGCTGTATCTGCCTCTACCAGCTCCCCTGGGTATTCCAGGTGCCTTCCACTATCTGTTTGGGGAAAAAAACAACTTGCTCCTTGTATCTCATTTGAAGGTATGCCCTCTCACCTTAAATGATATTAGACATTTCAACCCAGGGAAAAAGATATTGTCTGTCTACTCTATCAACATCTCACGTGTCTTATAAATCTTATATTAGATCTGTCCTCAGCCTTCGCCACTCGAGAGAAAACACCTCAGGTTTGTCCACCCTCATGATATCACTTGCCTTCTAATCCCGGCAACATCCTATTAAACCTCTTCTGCACCCTCTCCAAAGCCTCGACAGCCTTCCAATAATGGGGCAACCAGAACAGTGTGCAATTCTCAGGATGTGGCTTAACTGAAGTTTTATAAGCTGCAACATAACTTCCTGACTGTGAATTCAATGGCCTGACTAATGAAGGCAAACATTCCATATGCCTTCTTACCCACCTATCAACCTATGTAGTCTGGTTGAATAATAATATAATCTGCTGTATTTTTTAAGGGCAAAATGGGGTTTCTTACGTGAGTTAAAGGTAAATTTTACAACTTGAATTGGGGAAAAGCATTGCAGATTTTGTCTGTACTTTTCCTGGATGCTTTTTCACATTGATGCCCTCTGGAATGGAATATTTCACTCCAGATAGGTAGAGTGCTTGTGTTGTGATGAATATGGTATCACACCAGTCCAGGTGCAGGATGAGAATTTGCCTGTATGTCACTTCATACAGTATAGAATGCTGCAGAGAGGATGAAGCAGAGATTCACTGGACTGTTTCCTGGATTGGAATGTATTAGCTATAGAGAGAGATAGGAGAAAGTTGGAGCAACACAAACAAAAAATATTGGTGAATGCAGCAGGCCAGGCAGCATCTCTAGGAAGAGGTACAGTTGACGTTTCGGGCCGAGACCCTTCGTCAGGACTAACTGAAAGAAGAGCTAGTGAGAGATTTGAAAGTGGGAGGTGGGGGGAGATCCGAAATGATAGGAGAGGACAGGAAGGATGGAGCTAAGAGCTGGAAAGTTGATTGGCAAAAGGGATACCGGGCTGGAGAAAGTTGGATTGTTTTCTCAAGAGCGTTGGAAGATGGCCATGGGTGAGCTGGTGGCTGAGGTGTTAAAAATGTAAACCCTAATGAGAGAGTTAGATAGGGGTGAGTGTCAGAGTCTTTATCCATTACCTACACCAATACCAAAGAGTGGATGTGGAGAGCAAATTTTCTATAGTGGGAGAGTCAAGGACCAGAGGGCACAGCCTCAGAATAGAGGGACATCCATTTAGAACTGAGATGAGGAGGAATCTATTTAGCCAGAGAGTGGTGAATCTGCTTTAAATATACCCAAAGACCAAGTCTTTGGGTATATTTAAAGCAGAGGTTGTCATGTTCTTGATTAGTCAGGACGTCAAAGGTTATGGAGAATGGGGTTGAGATGAAAAATAAATTAGTCATGATGGAATGTCAGAGCAGACGGGATGGGCTGAATGACTGAATTCTGCTGCTGTGTCTTATGGACATACCAAAACGCAGGGTGGAAATGTCAAATAATTGTAGGTGTAGCTTTAATGTGAGAAGGCAATAGTTTGAAGGAGTTTTGCAAGGCAAATTTTATTTTCACAGAGAGTGGTCATTAACTTGGATTGTGCTGCCGGGGGAAAGGTAGAAGCGATTTAGGAGACTCTTACACAGAGACATAGATAGGCATGGGGAAAAGAGATACACAACATGTGCAGACAGATGGAATTAGTTTCATTTAACACGGAACCTTTCTTAAACATCGACAGTTTATCCATAGATGTTGCCGACGTACTGAGTTCCTCCAGCATTTTTTGTGTGTGTGTGTGTGTGTGTGTGTGTGTGTGTGTGTGTGTGTGTGTGTGTTGCTCAGCCATGGTAACTTCCCATTTTCTTTGTTCTATAAAGTGGCTTTGGAAGCACTGACCTGGGCCACTGTAACTTTGGCATAAAGCTATCCAGAGGAGGAAAGACATTTCTGTCATTTTTATATGCAGAGGTAACAGAGTGACTGTTTGCATGAAGCATACAAAGCTAAGGTGAAAATAGACCAATGGAATCGGCTTACTTCATTTATTTGCTTTTATAGAAAATGCAAAATTACAGCCACGAAGTGGAGGAAAACTAAAAAGGTAATTTTTAAAAAATCACAAGATAACATCAAGAAGCTTTGTGTGGAATGCCATGACAAAAGTCTGCCTTTTTGAAAATTTATTGCCATATAGCTCTTCTGTGTGCTGTAGAATAGATATTTTGACAGGACCTCCCAAAACAACCACCTCTACCACTGGAGAGGCAAGAATTACGGGTGTGTGAAATGATCACAAACAGACATGTTCCCATTAAGTGATATGGCATTTTGATGTGTACAGTGGATTCCAGTTAACTGGGACACATCAGGACTAGTACATTTTGGCCCAATTAAGCAGTTGCCCCAATTAGCTAAAATTTCATGGAAATTTTGCTTGGAAGTTGATGGAGAAGATCCTGAGAGGCAGGATTTATGAACATTTGGAGAGGCATAATATGATTAGGAATTGTCAGCATGGCTTTGTCAAAGGCAGGTCGTGCAGTATGAGACTGCTGGCGTTATTCGAGGATGTGACTGAACATATTGATGAAGGTAGAGCAGTAGATGTATATGGATTTCCACAAGGCATTTGATGAGGTACCCATGCAAGGCTTATTGAAAAAGTAAGAAGGCATGGGATCCAAGGGGACATTGCTTTGTGGATTCACAATTGACTTGCCCACAGAAGGCAAAGAGTGGTTGTAGACGGGTCATATTCTGTATGGAGGTCAGTGACCAGTGGTGTGCCTTGGGATCTGTTCTGGGACCCTTACTCTTTGTGATTTTTATAAATGACCTGGATGAGGAAGTGGAGGGATGGGTTAGTAAATTTGCTGATGACACAAAGGTTGGAGATGTTGTGGATAGTGTGGAGGGCTGTCAGAGATTACAGCTGGACATCAATAGGACGCAAAACTGGTCTGAGAAGTGGCAGATGGAGCTCTACACAAGTAAGTGTGAAGTGGTTCATTTTGGTAGGTCAAATATGATGGCAGAATGTAGTATTAATGGTAAGACTTTTGGCAATATGGAAGATCAGAGAGATCTTGAGGTCCAAGTCCATAGGACACTCAAAGCTGCTACGCAGGTTGATTCTGTGGTTAAGAAGGGATACGGTGCATTGGCCTTCATCAATTGTGGGATTGAGTTTAAGAGCCGAGGGGTAACATTGCAGCTATGTAGGACCCTGGTCAGACCCCACTTGGAGTACTGTGCTCAATTCTGGTCACCTCACTATAGGAAGGATGTGGAAACCATAGAAAGGGTGCAGAGGAGATTTACAAGGACGTTGTCAGGATTGGGGAGCATGTCTTATGAGAATAGTTTGAGTGAACTTGGCCTTTTCTCCTTGGAGTGACGGAGGATGAGAGATGACTTGATAGAGGGGTACAAGATAATGAGAGGCAATGATCGTGTGGATAGTGAGAGGCTTTTCCCCAGGGCTGAAATGGCTAGCATTAGAGGGCATAGTTTTAAGGTGCTTGGAAGTAGGTACAGAGGAGATGTCAGGGGTACGTTTTTTACACAGAGAGTGGTGAGTGTGTGGAATGGGCTGCTGGCGGCAGTGGTGGAGGCGGAAACGATAGGGCCTTTTAAAGGAGACTTCTGGATAGGTATGTGGAGCTTAGAAAAATAGAGGGCTATGGGTAAAGCCTAGGTAATTCTAAGGTAGGGACATGTTCGGCACAGCTTTGAGGGCTAAAGGGCTTGTATTGTGCTGTATGTTTTCTATGTTTCTATTTAGAAAAAGAGTATAAAGAAGACAAACTGAGTAACAAATTATGTATTGAAATGAAATATAGAACAACTTGTAACACTATTAATACTACTATAGTACTATAAAACTGTATTAGTTCCTAATATTTAATGATGGAGGAATTCATCCAGTGTATGCTGCCTTGTTCTTTTGAGTGACTGTAATGAGCAAAATCAGTGCAGACACCTAATGCAGATAATGGACTGTCTTCATGCAATGATTTTGACGGTTGCATCCTCCAAATCTTCCTTTACATTGTAACATTCAATACCTTCACATTGTTTCTAACTTGTTGAAATTTTATTTTCACTCTCAGCTGTTTCTGGCATTTCCAAGACTGAATGCTTGAAACTGTGGTGAGCAAAACAATTCTGAATTTTCTTACTGCTTATTTCTTGTCAATTGTCAAAAATCGCTGCTTTTTGAGCACAAACACACATAACTGACACTATTTAAAAATTGTTCGCTCTAATCATGGTGACAGCCACACAAGTGTATTTGACTAATGTAAATTAGAAACTGTTCGGTAACAGTCTCCTGTCCCAATTAAGCAGCATAGTGTCCCAAATAAATGAAGGGAGTCCGGCTATTTTCTTGATTAGTTTATGTTCTTTAAGAGTTGTCCCGAACAAGCGGTTATCCCAATTAACTGATAGCCCAATTAACCAGAATCCACTGTACTTATTTATGCAAACATCGTTATTCCAACTCAGTAAGGCAGAATTTATGATCACTTCACCTAACAACAGTGGTGAGGAAAATGACACACGAACTCCTACTAGAGATGAGTAGTAATTATTAAAGATGGACAGGATACACACCAATTGATATAGCAATGTAGAACATAGAACAGTACAACAGAGTGCAGGCCCTTTGGCCCATGATATCAGGCTGATCTTCTAACCCTTCCCTCCTGCATAGACCTCCATTTTTCTTTCAGCCATGTGCATGCATATCTATGAGTCTCTTAAAAGCCTCTAATGTATCTGCCTCTACCACCACTCCTGGCAGCACGTTCCAGGCACCCTCCACTCTCTGTGTTTATAAAAAAAAAATGCATCTCTGACATCCCCTAATCTTTTTAAATGGATGTCCTGTCATCTTAACCATTTGTGCCCTGGGAGAAGTCTCTGGATGTCCACTTGATCTGTGCCTCTTATCAAGTTATGCACCTCCACCAAGTCACCTCTCGTCCTCCTCCGCTTTCAAGTGATTGGAGGAAAATACTCAAAGTGACTCCTGCTCCTATTTTCTGATGTTGTTGTACTGTCATATTGGAGAAGTTAAAAAGAGCAGCTTTACATTTGTAAACGAGGAACAACATTTGTCCGCTCTTGGACTGTATTCCTTGGAGTTTAGAAGAATGAGGGGAGACCTCATGGAAACATTTCGAATGTTAAAAGGCATGGACAGAGTGGATGTGGCAAAGTTGTTTCCCATGATGGGGGAGTCTAGTATGAGAGGGCATGACTTAAGGATTGAAGGGCGCCCATTCAGAACAGAAATGCAAAGAAATTTTTTTAGTCAGAGGGTGGTGAATCTATGGAATTTGTTGCCACGGGCAGCAGTGGAGGCCAAGTCATTGGGTTTATTTAAGGCAGAGATTGATAGGTATCTGAGTAGCCAGGGCATCAAAGGTTATGGTGAGAAGGCCGGGGAGTGGGACTAAATAGGAGAAAATGGATCAGCTCATGATAAAATGGCAGAGCAGACTCGATGGGCCGAATGGCCTACTTCTGCTCCTTTGTCTTATGGTCTTATTTCGTTCAGTTTCTATTTTTATCTTATTTTAACAAAGGTTACGGGGTGGGGGGGTGGTGAGGGTGTCATTAGTGACTATTGCTTAACTCAGATTGTGCCACATATGTCAAAGCTGGTTGTATGTTCATAATGTGGGTGGGTTTTGTGTAAGACAGGGAAGTCTCTGGAAATACACTGGTGTTAATTGAACTAAAGGAGCTGCAGCTGACGAGAGTAATAAAGAGATTTCCAAAGTAAGAACTTCAAGTTTAAATTTAATCATCATTCAACCACTCATGAATAGAACCATAGAAGACTACAGCACAGGAAACAGGCCATTCGGCCCTTCTAGTCTGTGCCGAAACTTTATTCCGCTAGTCGCATTGACCTGCATCCAGTCCGTCTCCCGCCAGACCTCTCCCATCCATGTATCTATTCAATTTGTTCTTAAAACTTAAGAGTGAGCCCACATTCACCACATCAGATGGTAGCTTGTTCCACACTCCCACCACTCTCTTAGTGAAGTTCCCCCAATGATCCCCCTGAACCTTTCCCCTTTCACCCTAATGCCATGTCCTCTCGTATTTATCTCTCCTAATCTAAAGGGAAAGAGCCTATTCACATTTACTCTGTCTATACCCCTCATAATTTTGTAAACCTCTATCAAATCTCCCCTCATTCTCTACGCTCCAAGAAATGAAGTCCTAACCTGTTCAATCTTTCCCTGTAATTCAACTCCTGAAGACCCGGCAACATCCTAGTAAATCTTCTCTGCACTCTTTCAATCTTACTGATATCCTTCCTATAGTTCGGTGACCAGAACTGAATACCTCCAAACGAAACGGCTTGGGGACCAAGTTGCAAAACAACTACCAATAGCACAAAGTACAAATAACACATTGTTATGATTGCAGAAAAACATTGTCACAAAGAGAAAATATATAGCCCGGTCCCAGATTGCCAAGTTTGATCTTCTGCTGAAGGGCAGCACCGAGTGAATAGCAGAGGGAAGGAAAAGTTGTGGCATAGAGGAGCACAAAGCACACTAAACGGGTTCCAGCTGTCATTGATTGAGTCTTGCACTGCCAGGGGTTGCTCAACTCAGGTGGCAGAACTGGCGGCCCTGATAGAAGCGCTGAACTACAGTAAAGGCAGATGAATAAATATGTATACAGACAGCCGATATGCCTTCAGGGTGGTGCAAGACTATGATGGCATGGGCACAACGAGAATTTGTAAACTCAACAGGGGCAGGTATTCAACACGGGCACTTAATATCACGGCAGGAATGGATTCTCAATATTCCCGGATTTCAGTGCTTTAAAAGGGATAGAGAGGGCAGAAAAGGGGGAGGAGGGGTGGCATTACTGGTCGAGGATACTATTATAGCTACAGAAAGGGTGGGTAATGTAGCAGGATCCTCTTTTGAGTCAGTATGGGTGGAAGTCAGGAACAGGAAGGGAGCAGTTACTCTATTGGGGGTATTCTATAGGCCCCCTGGTAGCAGCAGAGACATAGAGGAGCAGATTGGGAGGCAGATTTTGGAAAGGTGCAAAAATAACAGGGTTGTTATCATGGGTGACTTTAACTTCCGTAATATTGATTGGCACCTGATTAGTTCCAAGGGTTTAGATGGGGCAGAGTTTGTTAAGTGTGTCCAGGACGGATTCCTGTCACAGTATGTTGATAGGCTGACCAGGGGGAATACCATACTAGATCTAGTACTAGGTAATGAACCGGGTCAGGTCACAGATCTCTCAGTGGGTGAGCATCTGGGGGACAGTGACCACTGCTCCCTGGCCTTTAGCATTATCATGGAAAAGGATAGCATCAGAGAGGACAGGAAAATTTTTAATTGGGGAAGGGCAAATTATGAGGCTATAAGGCTAGAACTTGCAGGTGTGAATTGGGATGATACTTTTGCAGGGAAATGTACTATGGACATGTGGTCAATGTTTAGAGATCTCTTGCAGGATGTTAGGGATAAATTTGTCCTGGTGAGGAAGATAAAGAATGGTAGGGTGAAGGAATCATGGGTGACAAGTGAGGTGGAAAATCCAGTCAGGTGGAAGAAGGCAGCATACATGAGGTTTAGGAAGCAAGATCAGATGGGTCTATTGAGGAATATAGGGAAGCAAGAAAAGAACTTAAGAAGGGGCAGAGAAGAGCAAGAAGGGGGCATGAGTAGGCCTTGGTGAGTAGGGTAAAGGAAAACCCCAAGGCATTCTTCAATTATGTGAAGAAAGAAGGATGACAGGAGTGAATGTAGGACCGATTAGAGATAAAGGTGGGAAGATGTGCCTGGAGGCTGTGGAAGTGAGCGAGGTCCTCAATGAATACTTCTCTTCGGTATTCACCAATGACAGGGAACTTGATGATGGTGAGGACAATATGAGTGAGGTTGATTTTCTGGAGCATTTTGATATTAAGGGAGAGGAGGTGTTGGAGTTGTTAAAATACATTAGGGCAGATAAGTCCCCGGGGCCTGACAGAATATTCCCCAGGCTCCTCCACGAGGCGAGAGAAGAGATTGCTGAGCCTCTGGCTAGGATCTTTATGTCCTCATTGTCCACGGGAATGGTACCGGAGGATTGGAGAGAGGCGAATGTTGTCCCCTTGTTCAAAAAAGGTAGTAGGGATAGTCCGGGTAATTATAGACCAGTGAGCCTTACGTCTGTGGTGGGAAAGCTGTTGGAAAAGATTCTTAGAGATAGGATCTCTGGGCATTTAGAGAATCATGGTCTGATTAGGGACAGTCAGCATGGCTTTGTGAAGGGCAGATCATGTCTAACAAACCTGATAGAGTTCTTTGAGGAGGTGATCAGGCATATAGATGAGGGTAGTGCAGTGGATGTGATCTATATGGATTTTAGTATGGCATTTGACAAGGTTCCATATGGTAGGCTTATTCAGAAAGTCAGAAGGCATGGGATCCAGGGAAGTTTGGCCAGGTGGATTCAGAATTGGCTTGCCTGCAGAAGGCAGAGGGTCGTGGTGGAGGGAGTACATTCAGATTGGAGGATTGTGACTAGTGGTATGCCACAAGGATCTGTTCTGGGACCTCTACTTTTCGTGATTTTTATTAACGACCTGGATGTCGGGGTAGAAGGGTGGGTTGGCAAGTTTGCAGACGACACAAAGGTTGGTGGTGGTGTAGATAGTGTAGAGAATTGTCAATGATTGCAAAGAGACATTGATAGGATGCAGAAATGGGCTGAGAAGTGGCAGATGGAGTTCAACCCGGAGAAGTGTGAGGTGGTACACTTTGGAAGGACAAACTCCAAGGCAGAGTACAAAGTCAATGGCAGGATACTTGGAAGTGTGGAGGAGCAGAGGGATCTCGGGGTACATGTCCACAGATCCCTGAAAGTTGCCTCACAGGTGGATAGGGTAGTTCAGAAAGCTTATGGGGTGTTAGCTTTCCTAAGTCGAGGGATAGAGTTTAAGAGTCGCGATGTAATGATGCAGCTCTATAAAGCTCTTGGAGTACTGTGTCCAGTTCTGGTCGCCTCACTATAGGAAGGATGTGGAAGCATTGGAAAGGATACAGAGGAGATTTACCAGGATGCTGCCTGGTTTAGAGAGTATGCATTATGATCAGAGATGAAGGGAGCTAGGGCTTTACTCTTTGGAGAGGAGGAGGATGAGAGGAGATGTACAAGATAATAAGAGGAGGAGGATGATAGAGATGTACAAGATAATAAGAGGAGGAGGATGATAGAGATGTACAAGATAATAAGAGGAATAGATAGAGTGGATAGCCAGTGCCTCTTCCCCAGGGCACCACTGCTCAATACAAGAGGACATGACTTTAAGGTAAGGGGTGGGAAGTTCAAGGGGATATTAGAGGAAGGTTTTTTACTCAGAGAGTGGCTGGTGCGTGGAATGCACTGCCTGAGTCAGTGGTGGAGGCAGATACACTAGTGAAGTTTAAGAGACTACTAGACAGGTAGATGGAGGAATTTAAGGTGGGGGGCTTATATGGGAGGCAGGGTTTGAGGTTTGGCACAACATTGTGGGCCGAAGGGCCTGTACTGTGCTGTACTATTCTATGTCCTATGTTCACACAGAACTGCTGGAAGCCGTGAGTCTGCCAGCAGAGTTAGTGGTAATTAAAGCAAAGCTCACCAGAAAGTGGAGAGTAAGGAGCAGAAAGGAAATGAGTGGGCAGGCATCAGAGCAAAGAAGGCAGCAGAGGAACTCGAGGCAATTGAAACTGCAAGCGTACAGGTAGAAACGACTGAAGCCAGTTTAGTAAAATTATACGAAGAGGTAGAAGCAGAAGAGAAGGAGAAGTAGAGGAGTAAGGAAGCAAAGGAGGGGCCAGATGGGAGCTGGCCCACGGTGAGGAAGGAGTTGCACTGCTTTGATTTCTTCTCCACTGGTTATCTGAAGATTGAGGGCTAGAAAATGTGGCTATAGCAGCACAATTCACATGCATATACTGCGTGCAAGCTAGCATTTCATTCTCAGAATTTACCAATGGCGCCATGGTAGTGTAGTGGTTAGCACAATGCTATTACAGCTCAGGGCATTCCAGAGTTTGGAGTTCAATTCCCTTTGCCATCTGTAAGGAACTTGTATGTCCTCCCTGTGAATGCGTAGGTTTCCTCCACGTGCTTTGGTTTCCTTCCACAGTCTAAAGATGTACTGGTTAGTAGGTTATTGGTCATTGTAAATTGTCCTGTGATTACACTAGGGTCAAGTTGGTGAGATGCTAGTGGCACGGCTCAAGGGGCCAGAAGAGCCTGTTCTATGCTGTATGTCTAAATAAGTAAAATAAAGATAATGGAACCTGTGTGATGACTGTAAGAGACAAGATGATTTCTCACCTGTTTGTGGACTGTGGGTTTGCAAAGAGGGTGACGAGAAAAACGCAAGAGCCTATGTGTGCGTGACACAGGATTCTCTGACCTATAGGCCGGTCCCAGGGACACACATGGAGACAAACGTCAAGTGCTGCTGGCAGATCACCACCTCGGTGAAAGACCCCCGTTGGTCTTCCCAAAGCTTTTTTGTCTTCCAGCACATTGAGATAATTAGGCAGACAATAATATTTAAATATAACTTTGTTCGTACCTGTCAATTCATATCTGTTTGTTACATAAGATTTACGAAGTGATATATTCTGACTAATTTTTCTCAATTTCAAGGACAACAAACTGTAATTCTAAGGTGCTCCCTAAAATCTCCACACCACAGCGGCCACATTCCAAAATCGGAATGAAAAAAACAGAGCTGAAACCTCAGAAACAGGTCAGAATTTGGCATTGTTATGATTAACAGAAAAAGTGGTCAATAAAATCTAAGGTAATGTTTTTAGATCAGATATTTATGTCTTTTAATTAGAAATACATATTGCAACATTATTGAGGAAGTAACTGATAGTGCAATATATTTGAGTTTTGGCTGAAGGCTTCACTGAACTTTACTCGGCCCTTCACTGAACTGTTCCCACAATCTATGGACTCATCATCTCATATTCTCAATATTATTTATTTATTTTTTATTATATTTCTTTTTTTCCTTTCTTTTTGTATTTGCACAGTTTGTTGCTTTTTGCACATTGGTCATTTGGGTGTGATCTTCTTTTAATCTATGGTATTTCTTTGTATTTCCTGTGAATACCCACAAGAAAATGAATCTCAGAGTTGTTTATGATCTATATAAACATTGATAATATATTTACTTTGAACTTCAAGATATCATAATCTGTAAAATCCAGATATTTCAGTCACTTGGGAGCACAGTGATCTTCTACATTAGTTTCAATTACCAACTGAGTCAGAGAACAATATTCCAAATGCCCCTTCTTCAAAATGCACTGGGTTTTGTTTTAGTCTTTGGCTTTGAAGTTGTTCACATCGTATGTGGAAGGTTTAGAGGGAGTGCAGATGAGATTTGCCAGCATGCTGCCTTGATTAGAGAGCATGTCATGAAGGTGGGTTGAGTGAGCTAGGTCCTTTCTTGTTTGAGCAAAGGAAGATGAGGTATGACTACATAGAGGTTTAGAAGATGATGAGAGGTTTTGATCGAGTGAATAGTCAAGAGACATTTTCCCAAGGTGGGAATGGCTGATACCAAAAGACCATAAGACAAAAGCGCAGAATTGGGCCACTCAGCCTATCAAGTCTACTCTGCCACGGTGTCATTGCTGATTCATTATCCCTCTCAACCCCGTTCTCCTTCCTTCTTTCTGTAACCTTTGACACCCTGACTAACCAAGAACCTATGAACCTCTGCTTTAAATTTACTCAACAGCTTGGCCTCCACAGCCATCTGTGGCAATGAATTCCACAGATTCACCTCCTTCTAAAGAAATTCCTCCTCATCTCTGGATGTCCCTCTATTCTGAAGTTGTGCCCTCTGATCCTAGACTCCCCCATATCCACACCATCTAGGCCTTTCAATATTTGATGGACTTCAATCCCCACATTCTTCTGAACTCCAGTACGTACAGACCCAGAGCTATCAACTGCTGCTCATTTGTTAACCCTTTCATCTCCAGAATCGTTTTCATGATCCTCCTCTGGACCCTCTCCATTGTCAGCATATCATTTCTTTGATAAGGGGCTCAAAACCATTCACAATACTCCAAGCAACACACATCAAAGTTGCTGGTGAACGCAGCAGGCCAGGCAGCATCTCTAGGAAGAGGTACAGTCGACGTTTCAGGCCGAGGCCCTTCGTCAGGATGAACTGAAGAGCTAGTAAGAGATTTAAAAGTGGGAGGGGGAGGGGGAGATCCAAAATGATGGGAGAAGACAGGAGAGGGAGGGATGGAGCCAAGAGCTGGACAGGTGATTGGCAAAAGGGATACGAGAGGATCATGGGACAGGAGGCCCAGGGAGAAGAAAAAGTGGGGGGGGGAACCTAGCGAATGGGCAAGGGGTATAGTCAGAGGGACAGAGGGAGAAAAAGGAGAGTGAGAGAAAGAATGTGTGTATATAAATAAATAACGGATGGGGTACAAGGGGGAGGTGGGGCATTAGCGGAAGTTAGAGAAGTCGATGTTCATGCCATCAGGTTGGAGGCTACCCAGATGGAATATAAGGTGTTGTTCCTCCAACCTGAGTGTGGCTTCATCTTGACAGTAGGGGAGGCCGTGGACAGACATATCAGAATGGGAATGGGATGTGGAATTAAAATGTGTGGCCACTGGGAGATCCTGCTTTCTCTGGCAGACAGAGTGTAATTGTTCAGCAAAACGATCTCCCAGTCTACGTCAGGTCTCGCTAATATATAGAAGGCCACATCGGGAGCACCGGACGCAGTATATCACCCCAGCCGACTCACAGGTGAAGTGTCGCCTCACCTGGAAGGACTGTCTGGGGCCCTGAATGGTGGTAAGGGAGGAAGTGTAAGGGCACTCCAAGTATGGTCTGACCAATGCTTATAAAGCCTCAGCGTCACATCTTTGCTCCTATATTATAATTCTCTCTAAATGAATGCTAACATTGCATTTGTCTTCCTTATCACCAACTCAGCTGGTAAGTTAACTTTTAGGGAATCCTGCACAAGGATTCCCAAAACTCTGATCTCTGAATTTTCTCTCCATTTAGAAAATAGTGTACACCTTTATTTCTTTTACCATGACCATACACTTCCCGACACTGTATTCCAACTGCTATTTCTTTGCCCATTCTGCCAATCCGTCAAAGTCCTTCTGCAGACTCCCTGCTTCCTCAAAAATACCTGCCCCTGCACATACAGTGGTATGCAAATGTTTGGGCACCCCTGGTCAAAATTTCTGTTACTGTGAATAGCTAAGCGAGTAAAAGATGAATAGATTTCCAAAAGGCATAAAGTTAAAGATGACATATTTCTTTACTATTTTAAGCAAGAAAACTTTTTTATTTCCATCTTTTACAGTTTGAAAATAACAAAAAAAGAAAAGGGCCCGAATCAAAAGTTTGGGCACCCTGCATGGCGGTACTTAGTAACACCCTCTTTGGCAAGTAGCACAGCTTGAAAACGCTTTTTGTAGCCAACTAAGAGTCTTTCTATTGTTGTTTGAGAGATTTTCGCCCATTCTTCCTTGCAAAAGGCTTCTAGTTCTGTGAGAATCTTGGGCCGTCTTGCATGCACTGCTTTTTTGAGGTCTATCCACAGATTCTCGATGAAGTTTAGGTCAGGGGGCTGTGAGGGCCTGGATAGCTGGTCTGGAGAGTGCGTCCGCCACGACGTTGTCCCTTCCCAAGACATGCTGGATGTCCATCGTGTACTCGGAGATGTAGGACAGATGTCGGTGCTGGCGTGCTGACCAGGGATCGGACACCTTTGTGAACGCGAAGGTCAGCGGTTTGTGCTCCGTGAATGCGGTTTACGGCCTGCCTTCTAAGAAGTACCTGAAATACTGGATTGCCAGATATAGTGCCAACAGCTCCCGGTCGAAAGCACTGTACTTGAGTTCGGGTGGCCATAGGTGCCTGCTGAAGAACACCAGGGGTTGCCAGCACCCCTCGATGAGATGCTCCAGCACCCCACCGACTGCTGTGTTGGATGCGTCCACTGTGAGGGCAGTTGGAACATCCGTTCTGGGGTGCACCAGCAACGCGGCGTCTGCCAAGGCTTCCTTGGCTTTAACGAAAGCGGCCTCAGCCTCTTCGTCCCAAGTAATGTCCTTGCCTTTACCCGACATCAGGGTGAACAAAGGGCGCATGACACGGGCTGCTGAGGGGAGGAAGCAGTGGCAGAAGTTCACCATACCAACGAGCTCCTGCAGGCCTTTGAGTGTGTTGGGCCGGGCGAAGTGGCGGATCGCGTCTACCTTGGCGGGCAGAGGTGTCGCCCCATCTTTGGTAATCCTGTGGCCTAGGAAGTTAATGGTGTCGAGTCCGAACTGACATTTGGCCGGGTTGATCGTGAGGCCGAAATCACCCAGGCGGGAGTAGAGCTGGCAGAGGTGGGACAGATGCTCCTGATGACTACTGCTGGCTATGAGGATGCCGTCCAAGTAGATGAATGCAAAGTCCAGGTTGCGTCCCACCACATCCATTAGTCTCTGGAACGTCTGTGCGGCATTCTTCAGGCCGAATGTTATTCGGAGGAATTCAAACAGGCCGAATGGGGTGATGAGTGCTGTCTTGGGGATGTCTTCAGGGTGTACTGGGATTTGATGGTACCCCCGGACGAGGTCTACTTTGGAAAAGATGCTAACCCCATACAGGTTTGCTGCAAAGTCCTGTATGTGTGGCACGGGGTAGCGGTCTGGAGTTGTAGCCTTGTTCAGTCTGCGGTAGTCGCCACATGGTCTCCAGCCCCCAGCCGCTTTGGGCACCATGTGCAATGGGAGGCCCATGGGCTGTCGGACTGCCGTACGATCCCCAATTCCTCCATCCTCTTGAACGCCTCCTTTGCCAGGCAGAGCTCATCCGGGGGGAGCCTTCATGCGCGGGCATGGAGGGGTGGTCCCTGGGTCGGAATGTGGTGCTGTATTCCGTGTCTGGGCATAGCTGCCATGAACTGCGGTGCCAGAACCGATGGAAAGTCCACCAGGATTCTGGTGAATTCGTTGTCAGACAGCGTGATGGAGTCCAGGTGTGGGACCGGCAACTTGGCTTCACCCAGGGAGAATGTCTGGAAAGTCTTGGCATGGACTAGTCTTTTCCCTTGCAAGTTGACCAGCAGGCTGTGGGCTCGCAAGAAGTTTGCCCCCAGGAGTGGTTGGGCCACGACGGCCAGTATGAACTCCCACGTGAACTGGCTGGCGCCAAACTGTAGCTGCACTGTGCTGGTGCCGTAGGTCCGGATCGTGCTGCCATTTGTGGCCCTCAGGGTGGGTCCCGTCACCCTGTTGCGGGTGTCATACCCCGTCGGGGATAAGACGCAGATCTCTGCTCCGGTGTCGACCAAGAAGCGTCGTCCGGACTGTTTGTCCCAGACGTACAGGAGGCTGTCCTGGTGGCCAGCCGCCGTAGCCATTCGCTGCGGCTGGCTCTGGCGTTTCCCGGGAACTTGCAGGGCAAATGGCAACGGCGGGCTTCTGTACCCCACCGCTGGTGGTAGAAACACCACTGTTCATTGGCCTCCTCACTCCTTCCTCTGGGTTGTGTGCGCTCCGTTGCCTGGCCTGGTCTGGCCTGCTGTTGGGCGCGTGGCTTGGTAATCTGTCCGACGCCCAGACGCCCCGCTCTCCCTCTTGGCTTTCCACAGCACGTCTGCCCGGGCCGCCACCTTCCGGGGGTCACTGAAATCTGCGTCGGCTAGCAGCAGATGTATGTCCTTGGGCAGTTGTTCTAGGAATGCCTGCTCAAACATGAGGCAGGGCTTGTGTCCTTCAACCAGGGCCAGCATCTCGTTCATTAATACTGACGGCGGCCTGTCTCCCAAACCATCCAGGTGCAGCAAGCGGGCACCTCACTCACACCTTGACAGGCCAAAGGTCACTATGAGCAGCGCTTTGAATGCTGCATATTTGCCTTCTTCGGGGGGGTGACTGTATGAAATCCCCAACTTGTGCGGTTGTCTCCTGATCAAGGGAGCTCACCATGTAATAGTAACGTGTGGAATCCGAAGATATCTGCCTAATCTGGAACTGGGCTTCTGCTTGGTCAAACCACACGTGTGGCTGCAGCGTCCAGAAAGTTGGCAGTTTTAGCGAAACTGCGTGAACAGATGAAGAATCGATCATCTTTGGTCCAACTCCCGTTTGGACCGTCGGGGTCACCAATGTAGCGATGTGCTACACACAGAGCTAGAAATAACGACACGCAGTCTGTAAGTCGTACTCGAGACTCGTTTATTCAAACTTCGTGGCACTGGCTTTTAAGCAGTTCCCTTCTAGCCCTCTCCGGGCGGAAATGACGTCAGAGGTGCATTACAAAAGTCTCTCCCCGTGCGCGGGCTATTTTGTGAGCCGGTTCACCTGTGTAGAAAGTGGGTTGCCACACCTTCATATTTTTTCATTCCTCCTCTTATAGTTTTTTTAGTTTACTTCTGCTGATTTGCAAAAGCTTCCTAATAACTTCTCACTAATTTTTTTGCTATACTATATACCCTCTGTTTTCCTCTTATGCTGTCTTTTGGCTTTCTTTGTCAGCCAGGGTTGCCTCATCCTCCCTGTAGAGTACTTCTTCATCTTTAGGACATATCTATCCTGCACTTTTCAAATTGCATATCTTTAAGGTCATAAATAGGAGAAATTCTGCAGAAGCTACACACACAAAATGCTGGAGGAACTCAACAGGTCAGGCAGCATCTATGGAAGCGTATAAAGGGTCTTGGCCTGAAATATTGACTGTTATTATATTTTAAGGTGTTTGGTAGAAAGTATTGGGGAGGGGTGGATGTCAGAGGTAGATTTTTTACGTAGAGAGTGGTGGGTATGTTGTAAAGGAAGATCCGTTATGGACATTTAAAAGACTCTTAGATAGACACATGGATGATGGAATAAGGAAGAGTATGTGGGAAGGAGGAGTTAGTTTGATCTTAGAGTAGGATAGAGTTGGCTAATGAGCTGGTGCTGTGCTAAGTTCTATGTTCCCTGTGATGGTAATTGTATACAACATTATATATGCGACTTTAGTTTCTTGGGATAGGTTGCAGAGACTACCTGTAATTATTTGTATGCATGTGCAAGTTTTGTTCCACATTTGAACCAATCGAATATAATCCCTTTGTAATTGGATGGATGGCTTTGTAAACAGTTTACTGCTGACGCAGACATGAAGCTCACCCTGCCATTGTTATGGTAAGGCACCATACGTTGTGGTCATCATGCTGTGACATAGACTTGAAGATCACTCTTTTGTTGTTATGGTAGGGGGGCATTCATTGTGGTCACCACACTCAACTTGCACTAATTTGGGCAAAAGTTCAAAGCTGGACCTCGTTTCTGTGTCAGAACATTACTGCATTATGAAGCCTCTGGGTGGCAGTACAAGAATGTGTAAATGGGGTTAAATTGTGCTACTCCTTCATAATAAATAATTTAATGGTTTGTTTCTGTAGTATAAACAATAATTTATAAATGTTATTTTAAATGTTATTGTGATCCATGGTCTTACATAAGCAATTATAGAGTCATCAGCATCATTACGTGCCGTGTGGTATGATGTGGGTGATCGTGGTCTTCCACTTGTCTTTAATCTGAGAAGTTCTAATAAGCTCTTCAAAGCTGTTGCCTGTTCATCTCTTGATGTAACTCCTAAATGTCATTTGCTGTCAACTGCAACCTTTTCTTCTATTAATTTTTACCGTCTCTGCAAGATGTTTGAGCTTCTCTTTCCTCAGCAGGTGTCCCAGAAATTCCAGCTGTTATTTCCTGATTGATGATATCAGCTCTCTTCTTATTCCAGCTTTATACAACACTTCCTCATTTGTTATTCTGTCCTTGCACAATATTTTCATCATTCTTCTCAAAAACCACATTTCTGCAGCTTCGAAACGTCCCTCGTTATGCTTTGATAGAACAGTACAGCACAGAAAGAGCCCTTTGGCCCTTTTAGTCCATGCTGAACTATTACTCTGCTTCGTCCAATTGACCTGCACCAGGACCGTAGCCCTCCATATCCCTCCCATCCATGTACCTATCCAAACTTCTCTTAGATGTTGCAATCAAAACCATGTCCACCTCTCGCACTGGCAGCATGTTCCACACTCTCATCACCCTCGGAGTTAAGTAGTTTCCCCCCATGTTCCCCTTAAACGTTTCACTTTTCACCCTTAACCTATGACTTCTAGTCGTAGTCTCACCAAAACTCAGTGGAAAAAGCCTGCTTACATTTACCCTATCTATACCCCTCATGATTTTGTACACCTCTATCAAATCTCCCCTCATTCTCCTCCACTCCAGGGGAATAAAATCCAAACCAATTCAATCTTTCTCTATAACTCTGGTCCTCAAGTCCTGGCAACATCCTTGTAAATTTTCTCTGCTATCTTTCAATTCCTGTTTAGCATTTTCTCATTAGCCCTTATCTCAAGTGCTGGATAAACTAATGTTTACTCTGCAGCTGACAAATTACTGCCTTTCCATAATTGCTCTCTCAAACTTACTCTTCATCTCACAGAGTTACTGGTAACAAATTGATTCTGGGGCATTAAAGTTGATTTTACTAAACTGTCAGTTACTTAACTGCAAAGTAATTGGGTAGGAATCAATTGGGTAGCTCTGGGCTTGTACCCTCTGGGGTTTAGAAGAATGACGGGAAATCCCATTGAAACCTATTGAATATTGAAAGGCCTCAATAGAGTGGATCTGGAGGGGATGTTTCCTTTAGTGGGGGCACGGCCTCAAAATAAAGGCTCCTCATTTAGAAAAGAGATGAGGAATTTCTTTAGCCAGAGGGTAGTGAATCTGTGGAATTCATTGCCACAGGCGGCTGTGGAGGCCAGGTCATTGGATATATTTAAAGCGGAGTTTGATAGTCAGGGCATCAAAGGTTATGGTGAGAAGGCTGGAGAATGGAGCTGAAAGGGATAATAAATAAGCCATGATGGAATGACGGAGCGGACTCGAACTGAATGGCCTGATTCTGCTCCTCAGTCTTATGGTTTTATGAGGCAGGCTGATGCACTGATGCCACAATGTTGATTCATCATGTAATGGAAGATGAAGTCATATGCTAATGCATGTGAGTTGTGTGAGCAATGGGAGTTGTAATGGAATGTAATGGGAGTTGTAATATAATGGAAGATGAAGGCATATGCTAATACATGTAAGTTGTGTGAGCAATGGGAGTTAGACCATAAGACAAAGGAGCAGAAGTCGGCCATTCGGCCCATCGAGTCTGCTCTGCCATTTTATCATGAGCTGATCCATTCTCCTATTTAGTCCTACTCCCCCGCCTTCTCACCATAACCTTTGATGCCCTGGCTACTCAGATACCTATCAATCTCTGCCTTAAATACACCCAATGACTTGGCCTCCACTGCTGCCCGTGGCAACAAATTCCATAGATTCACCACCCTCTGACTAAAAAAATTTCTTCACATTTCTGTTCTGAATGGGGGCTCTTCAATCCTTAAGTCATGCCCTCTCGTACTAGGCTCCCCCATCATGGGAAACAACTTTGCCACATCCACTCTGTCCATGCCTTTCAACATTCGAAATGTTTCTATGAGGTCTCCCCTCATTCTTCTAAACTCCAAGGAATACAGTCCAAGAGCGGACAAACGTTCCTCATATGTTAACCCTCTCATTCCTGGAATCATTCTAGTGAATCTTCTCTGTACCCTCTCCAATGTCAGCACATTATTTCTTAAATAAGGAGACCAAAACTGCCCACAGTACTCCAAGTGAGGTCTCACCAGTGCCTTATAGAGCCTCAACATCTCATCCCTGCTCCTATACTCTATTCCTCTGGAAATGAATGCCAACATTGCATTCGCCGCCTTTACTACTGACTCAATCTGGAGGTTAACTTTAAGGGTATCCTGTACGAGGACTCCCAAGTCCTGTTGCATCTCCGAACTTTGAATTCTTTCCCAATTTAAATAATAGTCTGCCCGTTTATTTTTTTCTGCCAAAGTGCATAACCACACACTTTCCAACATTGTACTTAATTTGCCACTTCTCTGCCCATTCTTCCAATCTATCCAAGTCTCTCTGCAGACTCTCCGTTTCCTCAGCACTACCGGCCCCTCCACCTATCTTCGTATCGTCAGCAAACTCAGCCATAAAGCCATCTATTCCATAATCCAAATCGTTGATGTACAATGTAAAAAGAAGCAGCCCCAACACAGAATTGGAAAAAATAAAGCTATCTTTCCCCCAGTTGGTGGAATGGAAGAGAGTGTTCCTAAAGGATTTATACTATAAAGGAGTCTTGTCATCTTCAGAAGTTTTCGGATGACTCTGCCATAGTTGGATGCATTAGCAAGGGAGATGAGGCTGAGTACAGGGCTACGGTAGGAAACTGTGTCACATGGTGTGAGCAGAATTATCTGCAGCTTAATGTGAAAAAGACTAAGGAGCTGGTGTTAGACCTGAGAAGAGCTAAGGTACCGGTGACCCCTGTTTCCATCCAGGGGGTCAGTGTGGACATGGATTACAAATACCTGGGGATATGAATTGACAATAAACTGAACTGGTCAAAGAACACTGAGGCTGTCTACAAGAAGGGTCAGAGCCGTCTCTATTTCCTGAGGAGACTGAGGTCCTTTAACATCTGCTGGACGATGCTGAGGATGTTCTACGAGTCTGTGGTGACCAGTGCTATCATGTTTGCTGTTGTGTGCTGGGGCAGCAGGCTGAGGGTAGCAGACACCAACAGAATCAACAAACTCATTCGTAAGGCCAGTGATGTTGTGGGGATGAAACTGGACTCTCTCACGGTGGTGTCTGAAAAGAGGATGCTGTCTAAGTTGCATGCCATCTTGGTCAATGTCTACCATCCACTACATAATGTACTGGGTGGGCCCAGGAGTACATTCAGCCAGAGACTCATTCCACTGAGATGCAACACAGAGCGTCATAGGAAGTCATTCCTGCCTGTGGCCATCAAACTTTACAACTCCTCCCTTGGAGGGTCAGACACCCTGAGCCAATAGGCTGGTCCTGGACTTATTTCATAATTTACTGGCATAATTTACATATTACTGTTTGACTATTTATGGTTCTATTACTTATTATTTATGGTGCAACTGTAACGAAAACCAATTTTCCCCGGGATCAATAAAGTATGACTATGACTGTACAAGGGCCCTGATTTTCAGTGTGTGTTAGTAATCAAATACAGACATTTCTATTGGTTCAACATGGATTTAGATTTTAGTTGTGTGATCTAGCATATGTAGCTTTGCATTCAAGTTCAGTTTATTTTCATTCAGCTAAACATATGTATATTACCAAATGAGGCAACGTACTCCGGGATGAAAGTTATAAACCTCTGAATATTTATTGTCTTTCAGTTCAATTAATTTCTCCAGCACTAATTTGTTTCTAATAATAACTTCTTTAGTTTATTTGGTTTTTCATTGCTGATGTTGGATTTTACTGTTTAATTAGTTTCTTTGCAGTTTAACAATTATTTAAAAGCTTGTATTTTAAGTAGTTCTTACAAACAGTTTAATTTGCCTCTAGTTGTTATACAAAGCATAATTCTGGAAAGCTCTAGAAGTTCCTTTGTTCCGCACAACTTGAATAAGTGTTTTCTCATAGGTTAACTTGGTACTGCAGTATTGAATAAGTGCTTTCTAATTGTTTAATTCTTATCTATAGATTTGATTGGATTTTCATAATCTCTATGGATATAAAAATAGTTAAAGCAATGCCTTCTTGATCATCTTAGTTTCTTTAATCTTAGTTTTCCCTTCACTAGTGGACCACTATAACCGTCTGTTTAATTTTACTCTGTTCTGTCAACTTTTAATTGAAACAATTGCGAAGCAATGAGTTTTGTGCCTCCTTCCTGACTTCTAAAAGGTCTTTGGATTAAAATCATCAGAATCCAACACCATTCACTATGGGAAGTTACTGATACCCTCTTCACTACACACAGAAGCAACGTTCTGAATTTGTTTAATTGTTATGCTAGTTCCCTGTTCCCATTCTGAATCCTCCTGTTTCTCGCTGTAGGAGATCTACATTTGTGGTGCAGATGGATTTCAGCAAGGCAATTGATAAGGTACCCCATGCAAGGCTTATTGAGAAAGTAAGGAGGCATGGGATCCAAGGGGACATTGCTTTGTGGATCCAGAACTGACTTGTCCACAGAAGGCAAAGAGTGGTTGTGGATGGGTCATATTCTGCATGGAGGTCAGTGACTAGTGGTGTGCCTCAGGGATCTGTTCTGGGACCCTTACTCTTCGTGATTTTTATAAATGACCTGGATGAGGAAGTGGAGGGATGGGTTAGTAAATTTGCTGATGACACAAAGGTTGGGGGTGTTGTGGATAGTGTGGAGGCTGTCTGAGGTTACAGCTGGACATTGATAGGATGCAAAACTGGGCTGAGAAGTGGCAGATGGAATTCAACCGAGATAAGTGTGAGGTGGTTCATTTTGGTAGGTCAAGTATGATGGCAGAATATAGTATTAATGGTAAGACTCTTGGCAGAGTGGAGGATCAGAGGGATCTTGGCGTCCGAGTCCATAGGACACTCAAAGTTGCTATGCAGGTTGACTCTGTGGTTAAGGAGGCATACGGTGCATTGGCCTTCATCAACCATGGGATTGAATTTAGGAGCCGAGAGGTGATGTTGCAGCTATATAGGACCCTAGTCAGACCCCACTTGGAATATTGTGCTCAGTTCTGGTCGACTCACAAGGGAAGATGTGGAAACCATAGAAAGGGTGCAGAGGAGGTTTACAAGGATGTTGCCAGGATTGGGGAGCATGCCTTATGATAATAGGTTGAGTGAACTCGGCCTTTTTTCCTTGGAGCAACGGAAGATGAGAGGTGGCCTGATAGAGGTGTATAAGATGATGAGAGGCATTGATTGTGTGGATAGTCAGAGGCTTTTTCCCAAGGCTGAAATGGCTAGCACGAGAGGGCACAGTTTTAAGGTGCTTGGAAGTAGGTACAGAGGAGATGTTAGGAGTAAGTTTTTTTACACAGAGAGTGGTGAGTGCCTGGAATGGGTTGCTGGTAATGGTGGTGAAGGCGAATATAATAGGGTCTTTTAAGAGACTCCTGGATAGGTACATGGAGCTTAGAAAAATAGAGGGCTATGGGTAACCCTAGTAATTTCTAATGTAAGTGCATGCTTGGCACAGCATTGTACACTGAAGGGCCTGTAATGTGCTGTAGGTTTTCTATGTTTCTTTCTATGTTTCTAATTGTACTTTTATGTTCCTATGGAAGCTACTAAAGTTAACTGTTATGTTCCCTGCAAGTTTACCCTCCTACTCAACCTTACAATCTACCTTGTATGATCTTGCTTCATTGTTTTCCTTCACTGCACTCTTTCAGTAGCTTTGCACTTTATTCTGTATTGTTATTGTTTTACTTTATTCTACCTCAATGCAATGTGTAATGATTTGATTTGTATGAACAGTGTGCAAGACAGGCTTTTCACTGTATCTTAGTACTTGTGTCAACAGTAAACCAATATCCCAATGCTCTTTTTGTTTCTTAATCAAACTCTTTGTCTTTCATTGCTGCCATTTGAACCGCTCCCAATCCTCAGGGTGACAAATTTACACGACTCATCAGAGAATCTGATGCTAACTTCCTTTTGTGAGCCATTGTTCCCTTATTTTTTTATGCCAGGCTGGAATGCATCACTTTTGTAATATCTGCCCTTCAAGTGTTGCTTATTTGTTATCGTGTCTTTTAATGAAGGATTCCAGGTCTCTGTTAAATTTTGTGGGTTTGGTATGTATACAATATACATATACTGTAATTATTTTACTTGTTTATTTGTTATTATTATTTTGTGTATTTTTTCTTCCTTATTATGTATTGCATTGAACCGCTGCTGTTAAGTTAACAAATTTCACTTCACATGCCAGTGATAATAAGCCCGATTCTGATTGCCTCCTGAAGCAAATGATGTGGATAACTCTCTCTCTCCCTAGTGCAGGGGATCTCAATCTGGGGTCTACGGATCCCTACCATTAACCCCTGCCCTAATGTCTCACATTCTATGCTACACTCTTAACTCCCTGACATGATACTGATGCCTTGACATTTATCGCAAATGTAGTTACCATTGACAAAAGTGTTCCCCAATTCTCACAGTTTTTAGCAGCAGCATTGTTGAGTTGACCATATGGTGCCATGGCACTGTAGCGGTTAGCAGCATGCGATTACAGCTCAGGGTGATGGAGTTTGGAGACCAAGCCGATGTCATCTGTATGGAATCTTTACGTCCTCCCTGTGGAATCTGTAGGTTTTCTTCAGGTACTTCAGTTTCATCCCACAACCCAAAGACGTACTGGTTAGTAGGCTAATTGGTCATTGTAAATTGTCCAGTGATTAGGCTAGAGTTAAGTTGGGGATTGCTGGGCAGAACAGCTCGAAGGGTCGGAAGGATCTTTTCCACACAGTATCTCAATAAATAACCAATAAGTAAATAAATTTGATAACTTAACAATAATAATAGAATTGTTATGGTCATTAATACAGGAGAATGGGCCATCTACTCCTGAAACTTCAGAGTTTGGTTTGAATGTGTCTACCATTAAAGTTGGAGATGGAGTTCATCCCCGACGGGTAAGTTTGGCATTGGTCATTTATAGATGTATGAATGTCTGGTGAAAAATTCCGTACAACAGTAATTGGGCATGTCCTCTTTGTTTTTAATACCTTCTTTTTTTAAAAAAAAAAATTGTTTCCAGGGTCAGATCATTGACTTACGTGGAATGATTCAAGATACCATTAAAGATTCATCCAATGAAATAGCAGTAAACAGTCTGAATTACAACCAGGACCCATCAGTGAGTCACAGTATGGATTGGGTAACTGTAATGAACTTGATATTCAGAGGGACCTTTCATCTAAGGGAATGGCTGAGGAAAGATCTTTGAAATTATCGCATTTTTAAAATTGATCAAATAATAATTAATCATTATGTGCCATGGCACTAATGAATATCAACTCTTAAGTACTTGAGCAAAGAACATGGAACAGTACAGCACAGTACAGGCCCTTCGGTCCACAATGTTGTGCCGACCCTTTCACCTTCCCACATAGCCCTCCATTTCTCTTTCATTCACCTGCCTGGTTCTTCAGTGCCCATCATGTACCTGACTCTGATAGAGTTTTGCACGCACCCATCACTTTTTTTAAAAAAAAAGTTACCTCTGACGTCCTCCCTATGCATTTCTACAATCAACTTTAAAATTATGCTCCCTCATATTAGCCATTTATGCCCTGAGAAACCGTGTCTGGCTCTCCATTCTATCTACTGTATGCCTCTTATCACCTTGTATACTTGTATCATGTTACCTTTTATCTTCCTTCACTCCAAAGAGAAAAGCCCTAGCTTGCTCAATCTATCCTTATAAGACCTGCTCTGTAATTCAGGCGGCATCCTGGTGAATATCCTCTGCACTCTCTCTAAAGCTTCCACATCCTTCCTATAATGAGGTGACCAGAACTGAACGCAATACTCCAAATGTGCTTGTTATTTAAAAATAATATTTCCATAAATACAAGTGCAAGTAGGCATTTGAATGCTCTTCTATCTTAATTGATGCTTGACTTTTATACATGTTATTTTTTTGAAGTGGTCTAAAACTACTCATGTGTTTCTTCCTGAACCTTTATCTTGTGTCGTAGGAGAGATTAGTAAAGCCTTTGGGTGCCTTCATTGGAGCATCTGGTGAAATGAGAGATCTTGCTGTTGTTGTTAGCAGGGTAAGCTATGGAAATACATATTTCATACTGCGTATGGTGTAGTTTTGAATAACTAGGATGTGTAATAGAATGTACTGTAAGTCAATCTGCTTTTAGAGAGGAACTTCAATTATGTTATAGATGGGTAAGCATAATGTGTAAGCATTAAATGCACCCTGGTGGGAATGTAAAAGTCGAACCTGGAAACCTAAACTGAATCAGATCATGATACAAACCCATAAAACCATAAGACACAGGAGCAGAATTAGGCCATTTGGCTCATTGAATCTGCTCTAACTTTCCGTCATGGCTGAATTATTATCCCTCTCAACCCTATTCTCCTGCCTTCTCCCCATACCCTTTGATGCTTCTACTAATCAAGCACTCCTCAACCTTCAAGTTTTAAGTATATCCACTTGGCCTCCAGCTGAAAATGGCAATGAATTCCATCGATTCACCACCATCTGGCTAAAGAAATTGCTCCTCCTGTCTGTTCTAAATGGACATCCCTCATTCTGAGGTTGTGCCCTCTGGTCCTAGACTTCCCCACTATAGGAAACATCCTCGCCACATCCACTCTATCTAGGCCTTTCAATATTCAATAGGTTTTTTTTATTAAGTGCAATCAAGAACAATAGCCAGATCAGAAATGCTGATCAAGTCAACTAGTTCCCAAAGAGGCCAATCAGATGGTTCACTGTTGCTCAGCGACAGAACACAAAAAAATCATATGTACAATTAAGAAACATTAAAAAAATAATAGAAATGCTGGAGTCATAATGATCATGATGAAGTCTGCTAGACAGAGACATTTATACACATGCTGTCCTCCATAATTCAAAGAGATTGAAGGATAAGGTTGCAGGGTGACAAAACGTGGCAGGAGCACTTGGAACTAAAAACTAATCCCTACCGGGAGAAAACAGCACCTGTTCTTTCAATACTGTTCTCCAGCAGTTTAAGGACTAAGTCCAGCCGGAACATAACTCACAAGTGCTCTTGAAAGTCAGGTATTAACCCTACCTACCAACAACCAAGCATTGTCATCCTCCTCTCGTCCTTCGAATGGACATAAAAGGTGCATCTGATGACAACACTCTTTTAATATTACCAGTGTTTTCTATTGCTGTTTTAAAACTTTACACTGAAAGTCTTTTATAGATAGGTCCTTATTATCCTTATTAAGTAAATTTTAGACATTATTTTCAATTTCAAGAAGTTTTATAAGAACTGGAATTTTTTTTATTTATATAAGGATATTTATCTTCATAATCCAAATGTGAGATGGGATGACATAATTGGGTTGGAGCCAGCCAAGCGACTCGTTAAAGAGGCTGTTGTGTACCCTATTAAGGCAAGTTATTTTAAACTGGAAGTTTGACCTCTGTTTATGTCTTATTCAAATGATGCTTACTCCCAAACTTCTTATCACCTAGTATCCTCAGCTCTTCACTGGGATTCTGTCCCCATGGAAAGGACTGTTACTTTATGGACCACCAGGTAAGGGATTTTATGCCCTGTTGCTGAGAAACGAGTTGGTTATTGGTCTGTTTGCAGTCTCTTTTTTGGAACCAACTTCACTTTAGAATCAATCAATCTATTATGTGTATAATCGATCAATCTATATAAATAAGCTATCTTATGTATTTAAATTTGTCATGTTTTTTAATTATTATTGTTTTTTTATTTTTTGTGGTGTTTTTTGTGCTGCATCGGATGCAGAGTAACAATTATTTTGTTCTCCTTTACACTCGTGTACTGGAAATGACATTAAATAATCTTGTATCCTGAATCTTGAAGTGGCTGATGAAGCCAGTGCCTGATCTGCAAGAATTGTGATGGGAGTACTTGGTGTAATTCCTCCATCCATCTTGTTAACTGCTGCTTTAATGGAGTTCAGGTTAGAAGAGTGGAAGATGTTTGGGATTGACATATGAACGGTGTGGCTTGCCCTTTGCAGCTGGCTAATGGTATAATACCATAAGGGCAACACAGTAGCGTACTGGCTGGCAGAACACTACAGCAGCTCAGTGCTTTGCAGTTCAGAGCTCAATTCCTGCAACCTCTGTAAGCAAGTTTGTATGTTCCTTCCCGTGGGTGCATGGGTTTTCCCTGGGTGCGGTAGTTTCCTCTCACATTCCCAAGACGTACCGGTTAGTCAGTTAATTGGTCATTGTAAATTGTCCTGTGATCAGACCGGGGTTAAAGTAGGTGTGTTGCTGGTCAGCGCGGCTCGTTGGGCTGAAAGGGCCCGCTCTGCGCTGTGTTTCTAAATAAAAATATATAACTAAAAAGACCATAAGACATAGGAGCAGAATTATACAGTCTGTGCTGTACTGATTTTGTTCATTTACCATCAATCAAAAGAACACAGCTACATACACTGGATAAATTCCTCCATCGATAACTATTAGGAACTACAGTGTTTTAGCACTGTAGCAGTATTATTAATGCTCTAATTTGTTCTGTATTTCATTTAATTTGCTGGTGGGGAGGGGGAGAGGGGTCGTTGCTTTGCTGCTGCTTACATGTGGGGGGAGCTGGGGGGGCTTTGGGGTTCTAACATTTAACTGTCATTCATTCTTTGGGGACACTCTTCTGTTTCTGTGGACCACTGCGAAGAAAAAGAATTTCAGGATGTATATTGTATATATTTCTCTGACGTTAGATGTACCTATTGAAACCTTCAACTCAGTTAAATGTTAGTTTGTCTTCCATAAACATTTTAAACTATTTTTAATTGAACTTTGGCTAATTGGGCCAAAATGTATTAGTTCCTATGTGTCCCAATTAACTGGAATTTACTGTCCATACCCAGTTAACCAGACCTTTGTTAATCTTCAGAATCTATGATTTTATGTTTTTGATTTCTTCATCGTCATTTCCTTATGGGGCTGTCTTTTGAAGTATGGAATGGTGAGTTTGGCAGGCTTCCAATTATGTCTGTGTGCCTGGGGGATAAGTGTTGACAGGCCATTTATCCACAGTGGGTGATGCCATTGTGTGCACTCAACTGTCATCGACAAATACATACTGTCACCCGTGAATGGAAATGCTGACTGTTTCTGTTTCCCAGATGCCATTCTGGAGTACTGAGGGTAGTGAGAACACCTTGAGCTGTTCTGAAACTGTCTTTAACTAAATCAGCACCAAAGAGGAATGGAGCTTATGTGTTCTGTTTCATGTGGAATTGAGCTACACAGTTGTACATTTCACCTATTCAAGTTCAAGTTCAAAGTTGCTTAATGTCATTTCCAGTACACAAGTGTTCAAGAGAAAGAAATAATTGGATCCGATGTAGCACAAAAAGCACAGTAAGATAAAGAACACAATAAGAAAAAAACATAGTAAATATAACCACCGCTCCCTGGCCTTTAGCATTATCATGGAAAAGGATAGAATCAGAGAGGACAGGAAAATTTTTAATTGGGGAAGGGCAAATTATGAGGCTATAAGGCTAGAACTTGCGGGTGTGAACTGGGATGATGCTTTTGCAGGGAAATGTACAATGGACATGTGGTCAATGTTTAGAGATCTCTTGCAGGATGTTAGGGATAAATTTGTCCCGGTGAGGAAGATAAAGAATGGTAGGATGAAGGAACCATGGGTGACAAGTGAGGAGGAAAATCTAGTCAGGTGGAAGAAGGCAGCATACATGAGGTTTAGGAAGCAAGGATCAGATGGGTCTATTGAGGAATATAGGGAAGCAAGAAAGGAGCTTAAGAAGGGGCTGAGAAGAGCAAGAAGGGGGCATGAGAAGGCCTTGGCGAGCAGGGTAAAGGAAAACCCCAAGGCATTCTTCAATTATGTGAAGAAAAAAAGGATGACAGGAGTGAAGGTAGGACCGATTAGAGATAAAGGTAGGAAGATGTGCCTGGAGGCTGTGGAAGTGAGTGAGGTCCTCAATGAGTACTTTGGTATTCACCAATGAGAGGGAACTTGATGATGGTGAGGACAATATGAGTGAGGTTGATGTTCTGGAGCATAATGATATTAAGGGAGAGGAGGTGTTGGAGTTGTTAAAATACATTAGGACAGATAAGTCCCCGGGGCCTGACGGAATATTCCCCATGCTGCGCCACGAGGCAAGAGAAGAGATTGCTGAGCCTCTGGCTAGGATCTTTATGTCCTCATTGTCCATGGGAATGGTACCGGGGGATTGGAGGGAGGCAAGTGTTATCCCCTTGTTCAAAAAAGGTAGTAGGGATAGTCCGGGTAATTATAGACCAGTGAGCCTTACGTCTGTGGTGGGAAAGCTGTTGGAAAAGATTCTTAGAGATAGGATCTATAGGCATTTAGAGAATCATGGTCTGATCAGGGACAGTCAGCATGGCTTTGTGAAGGGCAGATCGTGTCTAACAAGCCTGATAGAGTTCTTTGAGGAGGTGACCAGGCATATAGATGAGGGTAGTGCAGTGGATGTGATCTATAGGAATTTTAGTAAGGCATTTGACAAGGTTCCACATGGTAGGCTTATTCAGAAAGTCAGAAGGCATGGGATCCAGGGAAGTTTGGACAGGTGGATTCAGAATTGGCTTGCCTGCAGAAGGCAGAGGGTGGTGGTGGAGGGAGTACATTCAGATTGGAGGATTGTGACTAGTGGTGTCCCACAAGGATCTGTTCTGGGACCTCTACTTTTCGTGATTTTTATTAACGACCTGGATGTCGGGGTAGAAGGGTGGGTTGGCAAGTTTGCAGACGACACAAAGGTTGGTGGTGTTGTAGATAGTGTAGAGGATTGTCAAAGATTTCAGAGAGACATTGATAGGATGCAGAAGTGGGCTGAGAAGTGGCAGATGGAGTTCAACCCAGAGAAGTGTGAGGTGGTACGCTTTGGAAGGACAAACTCCAAGGCAGAGTACAAAGTAAATGGCAGGATACTTGGTAGTGTAGAGGAGCAGAGGAATCTGGGGGTACATGTCCACAGATTCCTGAAAGTTGTCTCACAGGTGGATAGGGTAGTTAAGAAAGCTTATGGGGTGTTAGCTTTCATAAGTCGAGGGATAGAGTTTAAGAGTCGCGATGTAATGATGCAGCTCTATAAAACTCTGGTTTGGCCACACTTGGAGTATTGTGTCCAGTTCTGGTCACCTCACTATAGGAAGGATGTGGACCAATGGAAAGGGTACAGAGGAGATTTACCAGGATGCTGCCTGGTTTAGAAAGTATGCATTATGATCAGAGATTAAAGGAGCCAGGACTTTACTCTTTGGAGAGAAGGAGGATGACAGGAGACATGATAGAGGTGTACAAGATAATAAGAGGAATAGATGAGTGGATAGCCAGCACCTCTTCCCCAGGGCACCACTGCTCAATACAGGAGAACATGGCTTTAGGGTAAGGGGTGGGAAGTTCAAGGGGGATATTAGAGGAAGGTTTTTTACTCAGAGAGTGGTTGGTGCGTGGAATGCACTGCCTGAAGAGACTACTAGACAGGTATATGGAGGAGTTTAAGGTGGGGGCTTATATGGAAGGCAGGGTTTGAGGGTCGGCACAACATTGTGGGCCGAAGGGCCTGTACTGTGCTGTACTATTCTATGTTGTATGTTAAATAAGATAGCTTATAAACATACGTAGATTGATTGCATGTCCACAAAGTGACGCTAGGCACAGGGCAGTGTGTACATCAAGTGACTCTGACAGGAAATGATAAAGTAGTAGTGGTTGGGGGTGTGGAGGGGTGGGTTAGTGGGTGGAGGTGTTGATCAGCCTTACTGCTTGGGGAAAGTAACTGTTTTTAGGACTCGTGCTCTTGCTGTGGATGTTAAGTAGTCTCTTCTCTGGGAGAGGGACAAACAGTCCATGGGTAGCGTAGGTGGGATCCTTCATGATGTTACTGGCCCTTTTCTGGCACCTTTCTGTATATATGTCCTTGATAGTGGGCAGGCTTGTGCCAGCGATGAGAGGGCAATTTTGACTTCTCTTTGCAGAGCCTTCCTATCTGCTACAGTTCCCTTCCTGTACCGTGCAGTGATGCAGCTAGTTAGGATGCTCTCTTCTGTGCATCTGTAGAATAAACAAAGAGATTCTGTCGATGCTGAAAATCCAGAGCAACATACACACAATGGTGGAAGAACTCAAGCAAGACAGGCAGCATCTATGGAGGGAAAAAGACAGTTGATCTTCCAGGCCAAGTCCTGCTGAAGAGTTTCAGCCTCAAACGTCAACTGTTTATGCTCCTCCATAGATGCTGCCTGACTTGTTGAGTTCCTCCAACATTTTGTCTCTGTTGCTTTTCTATTAAGCCACTGATTCAGTGAGGAATCTGGTATCAAATGTTACACTGGATAATTTTACAGCGGAAGTCTGCAAAAGAACTCTGGCAAGTTCTCCACGGTACTTGGAACATACTATCAGCTAATTGATTCAGTTTTAAAGCAAATATTGACGATTTAGATTTTTACTGTTTACTGTACTACATTGTAAATTTATAAACTTTTCACTTCATTATTTTTGAAAGCATCTTTGCTTGACAGAATTTTTTTATGTGTGCGTAAGAATTTTGCACAGTACTGTAAAACAGTGTGGCACAGGTATAGGTGTTATTAATAGTCAAATGCCAACTAAACTATTCCCTTCTGCCTACACAATGTCCATATCCTTCCATTTCTTGCATACTCATGTGCTTTTCCAGAGCCTCCTGAATATATACAAGTCACAAGTTTAGAATGAAGTGTGAAGTATTTGAGGGGAAGGTGAAGAAGAAACCATCATGGGAATCATATATAGGCCTCCAAATAGTAGCCAAGATTTGGGGTTGAGATTGCAAAGGGAGCTGGAAAGGGCATGTAATAAGGGTAATGTCACAATTGTAATGGGGGACTTCAATATGTCGGATCACAAGAGAGGGAGTTTGTTGAATACCTACAAGGTGGCTTTTTACAGCAGCTTGTGCTTGAGCCTACTCGGGCAAAGGCTATCTTCGATTGGGTGTTGTGTAATAACCCAAATCTTATTAGGGAGCTTAATGGAAAGGAACCCTCAGGAGACAGTGATCATAATTTGATTGAAATCATACAGCAATTTGAGAGGGAGAGTCACAGATCTCAGTATCACATGAAATAAAGAGGCATGAGAGAGGAGTTTGCCCAGGTAGATTGGAGGAGGATACTGGTAGGGATGACGACAGAACAGAGGTGGCTGAAGTTTCTGGAAATAGTTCACAAGGCACAGGATAGATATGTCCTACAGAAGAAGTTGTTCTCAAATGGCAGGGGTAGGCAACCGTGGCTGATAAGGGAAGTTAAGGACTGCATAAAAGCCAAGGAAAGGGCATATAAGGTAGCAAAAGTGAGTTGGACGCTTGGGAAGTTTTTAAAATCCAACAAAAGGCAACTAAAAATGCAATAAGGAGGGAAACAAGGGCAAACTAGCTGATAATATAAAGCAAGATATTAAAAGTTTTTTCAGTTATATTAAGAGTAAAAGGGAGGTGAGAATTGATATTGGACCACTGGAAAATGATGCTGGTGAGGTAGTAATGGGGACAAGGAAATGGCAGATGAACTTAGTAAGAACTTTGCATCAGTCTTTACTGTGGAAGACTAGCTGTATGCCAGAGGTCGTGAGTGTTTAGGAGCAGGAGAAAGTGCCAGGCAAACTCATAAGGTCTTAAGGTTGGTAAGCCACCTGGGCTAGATGGACTACATCCCAGAGTCCTGAAAGAGGTTGCTGAAGAGATAACGATTTTTCAAGAATCACTTGATTGTGGATTGGTCGCAGAGGACTGGAGAATTGTAAATGTCACTCCACTCTTTAAGAACTGAGGAAGACAAGAGAGAGGAAATTATAAGTCAGTTAGCCTAATGTCAGTGGTTGGGAAAATGTTGGATTCCATTATTAAGGATGAGGTTTTGGGGTATTTGGAGACTAATGATAAAATAAGTCAAAGTCAGCATGGTTTCTGTAAAAGGAAATTTTACCTGATGAATCTGTTAGAAATCTTCGAGGAAGTAACAAGCAGGGTGGACAAAGGAGAGGCAGTGGGTATCATTTACTTAGATTTTCAGAAGGCATTTGATAGAGTGCCTCAGATGAGGCTGCTTAACAAGATAAAATCCTTTGGTGTTACAGGAAAGATACCAGCAAGGATAGAGGATTGACTGACAGGCAGAAGGCAGCGAATGGAAATAAAAGGAGCCTTTTCTGGTTGTTTGCCAGTGACAAGTGAGGTTCCTCAGGGGTCAGTATTGGGACTGCTACTTTTCATGTTGTTTGTCAATGATTTGCATAATGGAATTGATGGTTTTCTGGCAAAGTTTGCAGATGATATGAAGACAGGTGGAGGGGTAGGTAGTGCTGAGGAAACAGTGCAATTGCAGCAGGACTTTGACAAATTGGAAGAATGGGCAAAAAAGCAGCAGATGCAATACAGTGTTGGGAAATTTATTTTGGTAAAAGGAACTGTAATGCAGACTATTATCGAAATGGGGAGAAATCTTAAACATCAGAGGAGCAGGAGGATTTAGGAGCTAATTCTGAGCCTTGAGAAGACACTAGTCAGGTCACACTTGGAGTGTTGACAACAGTTTTGGGTCCCATTTCTCAGAAAAGATGTATGGTCATTGGAGAGAGTCCAGAGAAGGTTCACAAGGATGAATCCAGGAATGAAGGGGTTAACATATGAGGAGTGTTTAGCAGCTTTGAGCCTGTACTCACTGGAACTTAGAAGAATGTGGGGGGATCTCATTCAAACCTACCAAATGCTGAATCCCAGGGGGACCAATATCCTGGCGGGGAGGTTTGCTGAGGCTATTGGGGAGAGTTTAAATTAGGATTGCTGGAGGGTAGGAACTGAACTAAAGAGACGGAGGAAGAAATGGTTGGCTCACAAATAGAGAAAGCTTGGAGACAGTGTGTGAGGGAGGATAAGCAGGTGATAGAGAAGGGACACGCTCAGACTGATGGCTTAAGATGTGTCTATTTTAATGCAATGAGTATTATGAACAAAGCAGATGAGCTTAGAGCATGGATCAGTACTTGGAGCTATGATGTTCTGGCCATTACAGTGACCTGGATGGCTCGGGGGCAGGTATGGTTACTTCGAGTGCCAGGCTTTAGATGTTTTAGAAATGACAGGGAGGGAGGCTAAAGGGGTGGGAGCATGGCACTGTTGATCAGAGATAGTATCACGACTGCAGAAAAGGAGGAAGACATGGAGGGATTGTCTACTGAGTCTCTGTGGGTGAAATTTAGGAACAGGAAAGGGTCAATAGCTCTACTGGGTGTTTTTTATAGACTACCCAATAGTAACAGGGACATCGAGGAGCAGATAGGGAGACACATTCTGGAAAGGTGTAATAATAACAGGGCTGTCGTGGTGGAAGATTTTAATTTCCCAAATATCGATTGGCCAGTCCGTAGAGTGAGGGGTTCAGATGGGGTAGAGTTTGTTAGGTGTGTTCAGGAAGGTTTCTTGACATAATATGTAGATAAGCCTACAAGAGGAGAAGCTCTACTTGATCTGGTATTGGGAAGTACCTGGTCAGGTATCAGATCCTTTAGTGGGAGAGCATTTTGGAGATAGTGATCACAATTTTATCTCCTTTACCATATTGGTGAGGGATAGGAACAGACAAGTTAGGAAGGCGTTCAATTGGAGTAAGGGGAAATATGATGCTATCAGGCAGGAACTTGGAAGCAGAAATTGGGAACAGATGTCTCAGGGAAAAGTACGGAAGAAATATGACAAATGTTCAGGGGATATTTGCGTGGAGTTCTGCATAGGTACAGACAGGGAAAAGATGGAAGGGTACAGGAACTGTGGTGTACAAAGGTTGGTGTAAATCGAGTCAAGGAGAAGGGCTTACGAAAGGTTCAAAAAACAAGGTAAAGATAGAGATCTAGAAGGTTGTAAGGCTAGCAGGAAGGAGCTTAAGAATGAAATTACGAGAGCCAAAAGGAGCCATGGGAAGGCCTTGGCGGACAGGATTAAGGAGAATTCCAAGGCATTCTACAAGTATGTGAAGAGCAAGAGGATAAGACATGAGAGAATAGGACCAATCAAGTGTGACAGTGGAAAAGTGTGTATGGAACTGGAGGAGATAGCAGAGGTACTTAATGAATAGTTTGCTTCAGTATTCACTATGGAAAAGGATCTTGGCAATTGTAGGGATGACTTGTAGCAGATTGAATAGCTTGAGCATGTAGATATTAAGAAAGAGGATGTGCTGGAGCTTTTGGAAAGCATCAAGTTGAATAAGTCACTGGGACCTGATGAGATGCTCCCCAGGGTACTGTGGGAGACGAGGGAGGAGATTGCTGAGCCTCTGGCAATGATCTTTGCATCATCAATAGGGACGGGAGAAGTTCCGGAGGAATAGAGAGTTGCAGATGTTGTTCCATTATTCAAGAAAGGGAGTAGAGATAGCCCAGGAAATTATAGACCAGTGAGTCTTACTTCAGTAGTTGGTAAGTTGATGGAGAAGATCCTGAGAGGCAGGACTTATGAACATTTGGAGAGGCATAATATGATTTGGAATAGTCAGCATGGCTTTCTCAAAGGTGGGTCATGCCTTACGAGCCTAATTGAATCTTTTGAGGATCTAACTGAACACATTGATGAAGGTAGAGCAGTAGATGTAGTGTATATGGATTTCAGCAAGGCATTTGACATGGTACCCCATGCAAGGCTTAATGAGAAAGTAAGGAAGGCATGGGATCCAAGGGGACATTGCTTTGTGGATCCAGAACTGACGGGTCATATTCTGTATGGAGGTCAGTCACCAATGGTGTGCCCCAGGGATCTGTTCTGGGACCCCTAGTCTTGGTGAGTTTTATAAATGACCTGGATGAAGAAGTGGAGGGATGGGTTAGTAAATTTGCTGATGACACAAAGGTTGGAGATGTTGTGGATAGTGTGGAGGGCTGACAGAGATTACAGCGGGACATTGATAGGATGCAAAACTGGGCTGAGAAGTGGCAGATGGAGTTCAACCCAGAGAAGTTTGAGGTGGTACATTTTGATAGGTCAAATATAATGACAGAATATAGCATTAATGGTAAGACTCTTGGCAGTGTGGAGGATCAGTGGGATCTTGGGGTTGGAGTCCATAGGTCACTCAAAGCTGCTATGCAGGTTGACTCTGTGGTTAAGAAGGCATACGGTGCACTTACCTTCATTAATCATGAGATTGAGTTTAGGAGCCGAGAGGTAATGTTGAAGCTATATAGGACCCTGGTCTCACCCCACTTGGAGTACTGTGCTCAGTTCTGGTCACCTCACCATAGGAAGGATGTGGAAACCATAGAAAGGGTGCAGAGGAGATTCACAAGGATGCTGCCTGGATTGGGGAGCATGCCTTATGAGAATAGGTTGAGTAAACTCTGCCTTTTCTCCTTGGAATGACAGAGGATGAGAGGTGACTTGATAGAAATGTATAAGATGATGAGAGGCATTGATCGTGTGGATAGTCAGAGGCTTTTTCCCAGGGCTAAAATGGCTAACACGAGAGGGCACAGTTTTAAGGTGCTTCGAAGTAGGTACAGAGGAGATGTCAGGAGTAAGTTTTTTACGGAGAGAGTGGTGAGTGCATGGAATGGGCTGTCAACAACGGTGGTGGAGGCGGATACGATAGCATCTTTTAAGAGACTCCTGGATAGGTACATGGAGCTGAGAAAAATAGAGGGCTACGGGTAACCCTAGGTAATTTCTAAGGTAAGGACATGTTCAGCACAGCATGTGGGCCAAAGGGACTGTATTGTGCTGTAGGTTTTCTGTGTTTCTATGTTTCTATTACCAGATAAGATGGATGTTGAGAAGATGTTTCCTCTGGTGGGGGTATACAGAACTAGAGGGCACGGCCTCAAAATTGAGGGGCAACCTTTTAGAACAGAAGTAAGGAGGATTTTTTTCACTGAAGCGGTGAATCTGTGCAATGCTCTGCCACAGACTGCGGTTAAGGCCTAGTCCGGGGTTTATTTAAAGCAGAAGTTGATGGGTTGCTGATTGGCCAAGGCATCAAGTGATATGGTGAGAGGGGAGGTGTATGAGGTTGAATGGGATCCTATAAAATGTATTCACCACCGCCCCCCCGCCCCCAGAAGTTTTCATGTTTTATGGTTTTACAACATTGAATCACAGTGGATTTTATTTGACTTTTTTGACAATGATCAACAGGAAAAGACTTTTTTGTGTCAAAGTGAAAACAGTCTGCAAAGTAATCTAAATTAATTACAAATTTAAAACACCAAATAATTGCACAAGTATTCACCCCTTCAAGTTAGTATCTAGTGGATGTAACTTTGGCAGCAATGATAGCCTTGACTCTGTGTGACTAGGTCTCTATCACCTTTACTCATCTGGACACTCCAATTTTCCCCCATTTTTCTTTGCAAAACTGCTCCAGCTCTGTCAGATTGCATGGGAAAACTGAGTGAACAGCTCTTTTCAAGTCCAGCCACAAATTCTGAATTGGATTGAGGTCTGCACTCTGACTTGGCCACTCCGGGACATTAACTTTGTTGTTTTTAAGCGATTCCTTTGTAGATTTGGCTTTATGCTTGAGGTCTTTTTCTTACTGGAAAACAAATCTTCTACCAAGTTGCAGTTCACTGGCAGACTGCATCAGATTTTCCTCCAGGATTTCCCTGTATTTTGCTGCATTCACTTTTCCCATTACCTTCACAAGTCTTTCAGGGCCTGCTGCAGTGAAGCATCCCTACAGCATGATGCAGCCACCACCATGCTTCACGGTAGGGATGGTGTTTTTCTGATGATGTGCAGTATTTGGCTTATGCCAAACATAGCATTTAGTCTGATGGCCAAAAAGCTCAATTTTGGTTTCATCAAACTATAGAACCTTCTTCCAGTTGACTTCAGAGTCTTCCACATGCCTTCTAGCAAAGTCTAGCTGAGATTTCGTGTGGGTTTGTTTTCAACAGTGGCTTTCTCTTTGCTACTCTCCCATAACGCTGCGACTGGTGAAGCACCCAGACAACAGTTGTTGTATGCACAGTCTCTCCCATCTCAGCTATTGAAGCTTGCAACTCCTCCAGAGTTGTTATAGGTATCTTGGTGGCCTCCCTCACTAGTCCCCTTCTTGCACGGTCACTCAGGTTTTGAGGACAACCTGCTCTAGGCAGATTTACAGCTGTGCCATATTCTTTCCATTTCCTGATGATTGACTTAACTGTAGTCCAGGGGATATTCAGTGACTTGGAAATTTTCTCGTATCCATCTCCTGACTTGTGCTTTTAAACCATAGAACCATAGGACCATAGAAACTACAGCACAGAAACAGGCCCTTTGGCCCTTCTTGGCTGTGCTGAACCATTTTCTGCCTAGTCCCACTGACCTGCACACGGACCATATTCCTCCATACACCTCCCATCCATGTATCTGTCCAATTTATTCTTAAATGTTAAAAAAGAACCCGCATTTACCACCTCGTCTGGCAGCTCATTCCATACTCCCACCACTCTCTGTGTAAAGAAGCCCCCCCCAATGTTCCCTTTAAACTTTTCCCCCCTCACCCTTATCCCATGTCCTCTGGTTTTTTTTCTCCCCTTGCCTCAGTGGAAAAAGCCTGCTTGCATTCACTCTATCTATACCCATCATAATTTTATATACCTCTATCAAATCTCCCCTCATTCTTCTACGCTCCAGGGAATAAAGTCCTAACCTATTCAACCTTTCTCTGTAACTGAGTTTCTCAAGTCCCGGCAACATCCTTGTAAACCTTCTCTGCACTCTTTCAACCTTATTTATATCCTTCCTGTAATTTGGTGACCAAAACTGAACACAATACTCCAGATTCGGCCTCACCAATGCCTTACACAAACTCATCATAACATTCCAGCTCTTATACTCAATACTTCGATTAATAAAGGCCAATGTACCAAAAGCTCTCTTTACGACCCTATCTACCTGTGACGACACTTTTAGGGAATTTTGTATCTGTATTCTGTGACGAGAATACACATAAATTAAGATGTTAGCTGGCCTGGGCTAGCACCAGTGGCATCAGCAGTTGGTCTACCACCTGTCCTCAGGAGAAGGAGAGATAAGGAACACAATGAAGCAGCATTTGGAGATGTTAATGAAGGAGTCATCAGTCTGGGTATTGTCAAGATCGGCTCCCCCTTTGAACCCTGAACTGTTTGAAGTGTGATGGACAGGCCATACGCCAGCAGGGGGATAAAAAGGGACAGGTTCGCTAAGGCAAAACACACACGACACTACGAGGTAACGAGACCCTGGAAGCGGTGCCCCCCTGCAAGTTGGCGGGAGTCGTTTGGAAGGCTGGTTGCGGAACCAAGCCATAGATGCACAGGTTGGAAAGGTACGATCAGCAGGAACTCGGTGTGTGTCCACCCTTGCTTGGGTGCCAGGTTCACTGCAGAGGATCGACCGCATCTGGAGGAGGGGTCACAGTCGGTGACCTCAGGTGACATCACAAAGGACTCGCCCGAAAGCTGCTTGTGAGCAATATCGCAGGTCTGTGTGTGGAAGCCGTTTTGAATGATCATTAGTTCTTGTTCTCTCTCTCCTTCCCCCACATTGTCCATCGCCACGGCAACGATTACTGCGAACTGAACTAAATTGGACTGAACTTTGCGTCACTTTGAAATTGGTCAATCACCCCTAGACAACGATAGAGCTTGATTGATCCTGTTATGTTAATTCTGTGCACGTGTGTTTATCATTGCTGAACTGTTGCACTTATATCCTTTCAATTACTGTGTTGCTTGTTTCTTTAATAAAACTTTCTTAGTTCTAGTAATCCAGACTCCAACTGAGTGATCCATTTCTGCTGGTTTGGCAACCCAGTTACGGGGTACGTAACAATTCCCAGATCCCTGTTCCACTGCACTCCTCAGTGCCTTACCATTAACCCTGTATGTTCTATGTTGGTTTGTCCTTCCAACGTGCAATACCTCACACTTGTCAGTATTAAACTCCATCTGCCATTTTTCAGCCCATTTTTCCAGCTGGTCCAAGTCCCTCTGCAGGCTCTGAAAACCTTCCTCACTGTCTACTACACCTCCAATCTTTGTATCATCAGCAAACTTGCTGATCCAATTTACCACATTATCATCCAGATCATTGATATAGATAACAAATAACAATGGACCCAGCACTGATCCCTGTGGCACACCACTAGTCACAGGCCTCCACTCAGAGAAGCAATTCTCTACCACCACTCTCTGGCTTCTTCCATCGAGCCAATGTCTAATCCAATTTACCACCTCTCCATGTATACCTAGCGACTGGATTTTCCTAACTAACCTCCCATGCAGGACCTTGTCAAAGGCCTTACTGAAGTCCATGTAGACAATATCCACTGCCCTCCCTTCATCCACTTTCCTGGTAACCTCCTCGAAAAACTCCAACAGATTGGTCAAACATGACCTACCACGCACAAAGCCATGTTAACTCTCCCTAATAAGCCCCTGTCTATCCAAACGCTTGTAGATTCTGTCTCTTAGTACTCCCTCCAATAATTTACCTACTACTGACGTTAAACTCACCGGCCTATAATTTCCCGGATTACTTTTCGATCCTTTTCAATAACCTTTTCGCAGAGTTGCTTGGAGTGTTCTTTTGTCTTCAATGTGTAGTTTTTGCCAGGATACTGACTCACCAGCAGCTGGGCCTTCCAGACACACGTGTATTTTTTACTACAGTCAATTGAAACAGCTTGACTGCACACAGGGCTCCAAAAGCAGATCTCCATTTGACTAATTAAACAAAGGTTCTGAACTTAAAGAGGGGTAACTTTGAAGGTATGAGACGTGAATTAGCTAAGATAGACTGGCAAATGACACTTAAAGGATTGACGGTGGATATGCAATGGCAAGCATTTAAAGGTTGCATAGATGAACTACAACAATTATTCATCCCAGTTTGGCAAAAGAATAAATCAAGGAAGGTAGTGCACCCGTGGCTGACAAGAGAAATTAGGGATAGTATCAATTCCAAAGAAGAAGCATACAAATTAGCCAGAGGAAGTGGCTCACCTGAGGACTGGGAGAAATTCAGAGTTCAGCAGAGGAGGACAAAGGGCTTAATTAGGAAGGGGAAAAAAGATTATGAGAGAAAACTGGCAGGAAACATAAAAACAGACTGTAAAAGCTTTTATAGATATGTAAAAAGGAAAAGACTGGTAAAGACAAATGTAGGTCCCCTGCAGACAGAAACAGGTGAATTGATTATGGGGAGCAAGGCCGTGGCAGACCAATTGAATAATTACTTTGGTTCTGTCTTCACTAAGGAGGACATAAATAATCTTCCAGAAATAGTAGGGGACAGAGGGTCCAGTGAGATGGAGGAACTGAGCGAAATACATGTTAATAGGGAAGTGGTGTTAGGTGGATTGAAGGCAGATAAATCCCCAGGGCCAGATGGTCTGCATGCCAGGGTGCTTAAGGAACTAGCCCAAGAAATAGTGGATGCATTAGTGATAATTTTTCAAAACTCGTTAGATTCTGGACTAGTTCCTGAGGATTGGAGGGTGGCTAATGTAACTCCACTTTTTAAAAAAGGAGGGAGAGAGAAACCGGGGAATTATAGACCGGTTAGCCTAACGTCGGTGTTGGGGAAACTGCTGGAGTCAGTTATCAAGGATGTGATAACAGCACATTTGGAAAGTGGTGAAATGATCGGACAAAGTCAGCATGGATTTGTGAAAGGAAAATCATGTCTGACGAATCTCATAGAATTTTTTGAGGATGTAACTAGTAGAGTGGATAGGGGAGAACCAGTGGATGTGGTATATTTGGATTTTCAGAAGGCTTTTGACAAGGTCCCACACAGGAGATTAGTGTGCAAACTTAAAGCACACGGTATTGGGGGTAAGGTATTGGTGTGGGTGGAGAGTTGGTTAGCAGACAGGAAGCAAATAGTGGGAATAAATGGGACCTTTTCAGAATGGCAGGCGGTGACTAGTGGGGTACCGCAAGGCTCAGTGCTGGGACCCCAGTTGTTTACAATATATATTAATGACTTGGATGAGGGAATTAAATGCAGCATCTCCAAGTTTGCGGATGACACGAAGCTGGGTGGCAGTGTTAGCTGTGAGGAGGATGCTAAGAGGATGCAGGGTGACTTGGATAGGTTGGGTGAGTGGACAAATTCATGGCAGATGCAATTTAATGTGGATGAATGTGAAGTTATCCACTTTGGTGGCAAAAATAGGAAAACAGATTATTATCTGAATGGTGGCCGATTAGGAAAAGGGGAGGTGCAACGAGACCTGGGTGTCATTATACACCAGTCATTGAAAGTGGGCATGCAGGTACAGCAGGCAGTGAAAAAGGCGAATGGTATGCTGGCATTTATAGCGAGAGGATTCGAGTACAGGAGCAGGGAGGTACTACTGCAGTTGTACAAGGCCTTGGTGAGACCACACCTGGAGTATTGTGTGCGGTTTTGGTCCCCTAATCTGAGGAAAGACATCCTTGCCATAGAGGGAGTACAAAGAAGGTTCACCAGATTGATTCCTGGGATGACAGGACTTTCATATGAAGAAAGACTGGATGAACTGGGCTTGTACTCGTTGGAATTTAGAAGATTGAGGGGGGATCTGATTGAAACGTATAAGATCCTAAAGGGATTAGACAGGCTAGATGCAGGAAGATTGTTCCCGATGTTGGGGAAGTCCAGAACGAGGGGTCACAGTTTGAGGATAAAGGGGAAGCCTTTTAGGACCGAGATTAGGAAAAACTTCTTCACACAGAGAGTGCTGAATCTGTGGAATTCTCTGCCACAGGAAACAGTTGAGGCCAGTTCATTGGCTATATTTAAGAGGGAGTTAGATATGGCCCTTGTGGCTATGGGGGTCAGGGGGCATGGAGGGAAGGCTGGGGCGGGGTTCTGAGTTGGATGATCAGCCATGATCATAATAAATGGCGGTGCAGGCTCGAAGGGCTGAATGGCCTACTCCTGCACCTATTTTCTATGTTTCTATGTTAATTATGTGACTTCTAAAACCAATTGGCTACACTGGTGATGATTTGGTGTGTCATATAAAAGGAGGGGGGAATGTAAATACTTATGCAATCAATTACCTTGTGTTTTATATTTGTAATTAATTTAGATCATTTTGTAGAGATCTGTTTTCACTTTGACACAAATCATTTTTTGTTGATCAGTGTCAAAAAAGCCAAATTAAATCCACTGTGATTCATTGCTGTAAAACAATAAAACATGAGAAGTTCCAAAAGGGGCGAATACTTTTTTATAGGTACTATATGTCTTATAGTCTAATGGTCTTAAGAATTTCTTCACTCAGAGGGTGGTGAGAGTGTGTCGATCGAGCTGCCAGCGGAAGTGATGGATGTGGGTTTGATTGAAGTTTGATACTTAGAGAGAGGGGTATGGAATGCTATGGTACAGATGCAGGTCGGTAGAACCTGGCTGGCATGGGCTAGATGATCTGAAAGGCTGGTTTCCAGAAGAGCATAGGACATAGGAGCAGAATTAGGCCATTCAATTCATCAAGTTCTGCCACTTGATCATGGCTGATTTATTATCCCTCTCAACCCCATTCTCCTGCCTTTTTCCCGTATCCTTTGTCGCTCTGACTAATCAAGAACCTATCAACCTCTGGTTTAAATATACCCAATGACTTGGTCACCACAGTCATCTGTGGCAATGAATTCCACAGATTCACTACCCTTTGGCTAAAGAAATTGCTCCTCATCTCTGTTCTAATGAACATCTCTCTATTCTGATGCTATGCCTTCTGGTTCAAGACTCCATTTTCTGTGCTGTAGTGCTCTGACTCTATTGTATTTTCTTCCACCATCACACTGGGCAGTCTTTTCCAGGCACCAAGCACTCTCTTTGTAAAAATAAAAACTTGCCCCTTGGTCTCCTTTGAACCTAGCCCCCCCCCACCTTAAATGCACCTGTGTGTTATTAAACATTTCAACTGAGAGAAATGCTGTCTGTCCACTCACTTATCCTATCATATTATGATTATTTTATGCTTTCACTGTTGTCTATAACATTGCAGAAATTGTTATTTCTAAAGTTTTTTTTCAGTGAATGTGGAAATAAATTCTTTTCTTACAGGGTCATTTTGTGTCATATTAATTATTGCATTTTATTAAGGTACCGGAAAAACTTTGCTCGCAAAGGCTGTGGCCACTGAATGTAACACAACATTCTTCAACATTTCAGCTTCTACTATTGTCAGCAAATGGAGGGGTGACTCTGAGAAACTTGTCCGGGTAGGAAGCATTGATTCTATTAAGCAAATTCATTGGTTTTCTACCACAGCCATTTTGCATTAAGCCTTTTAACTGGGAACATAGTTATTGGAAAGTGTGATATTGACACTGATGCATACTGCAGTCTCCAGTCCATATTTAGCTTACTTTTGTCAATGGGAAAAGGAAATATTGGTAAACAGTGTGTCTCTTCCACTCCAAAGGCAACACCAAAGAGTCTGCATTATTGTCTATTGAGAACAGTAGATGATGCATCTGCACAAGGGATTCTGCAGATGCTGGAAACCAAGGGCAGCACACACAAAAGGTTGGAGGAACTCAGCAGTTTTTTCCGGTCCTGTGCAGTGGCCCCTCTCTGTCAGATGGTGATGCAACCAGTTAGAATGTTTGGATACTTCATCAAATGTACAGAAACTGTGCCACCCATTTGCAAACTGTTTAAATAATGTTTGTCTTTATACACCCCCCCCCGCCCGCCCTGCCCCCAGTTTTCCTCAGTGGATGCTATCTTGCTTTGGATCGCATTTTTCTAGCTCAAGCATAGTTGTTTTTAGGTGTTATCCTTCTTGTGTTTGCCAGGTGCTGTTTGAACTTGCTCGATTTCATGCTCCTTCTACCATCTTCCTGGATGAGCTGGAGTCAGTGATGAGTCAACGTGGCAGTGTTCCAGGGTCAGTGCTGTGCATCGCTTCCATGTTTTACTTCCCAGGATACTTATCAGCAATACTTGTATAGTACACTGATGTCTGTCTGATCCTCAGAATTCCCTGGGCCCCTATAATTCATACCTTGATTAGTTCTCCCACATTGGATCACCTCACATTCAAGACCATAAGTTACAGGAGCAGAATTTTCTGTCAGATCTGCTCCACCATTCCATCATGGCTGATTTATTATCCCTCTCAATGCTACTCTCCTGACTTCTCCCTGTAACCAATGATTTCCTGACTAATCAAGAACCTTATCAACCTTATATTTCATACACCTCGCACTTCCCGTTTCTACCTCCTACCCAAGATCCACAAACCTGCCTGTCCTGGCCGACCTATTGTCTCAGCTTGCTCCTGCCCCACCGCACTCGTTTCTGCATACCTCGACACAGTTTTATCCCCCCTTGTTCAATCCCTTCCTACCTATGTTCGTGACACTTCTCACACTCTTAAACTTTTCGATGATTTTAAGTTCCCTGGCCCCCACCGCTTTATTTTCACCATGGATGTCCAGTCCCTATATATTTCCACCCCCCCATCAGGAAGGTCTAAAAGCTCTACGCTTCTTTTTGGATTCCAGACCTAATCAGTTCCCCTCTACCACCACTCTGCTCCGTCTAGCAGAATTAGTCCTTACTCTTAATAATTTCTCCTTTGGCTTCTCCCACTTCCTCCAAACTAAAGGTGGAGCTATGGGTACCCGTATGGGTCCTAGCTATGCCTGCCTTTTTGTTGGCTTTGTGCAACAATCTATGTTCCGTGCCTATTCTGGTATCTGTCCCCCACTTTTCCTTCGCTACATCAATGACTGCATTGGCGCTGCTTCCTGCACGCATGCAGAGCTCGTTGACTTTATTAACTTTGCCTCCAACTTTCACCCTGCCCTCAAGTTTACCTGGTCCATTTCCGACACCTCCCTCCCCTTTCTAGATCTTTCTGTCTCTGTCTCTGGAGACAGCTTATCCACCGATGTCTATTATAAGCCTACTGACTCTCACAGCTATCTGGACTATTCCTCTTCTCACCCTGTCACTTGCAAAAACGCCATCCCCTTCTCACAATTCCTCTGTCTCCGCCGCATCTGCTCTCAGGATGAGGCTTTTCATTCTAGGACGAGGGAGATGTCTTCCTTTTTTAAAGAAAGGGGCTTCCCTTCCTCCACTATCAACTCTGCTCTTAAGCGCATCTCCCCCATTTCACATACATCTGCTCTCACTCCATCCTCCCGCCACCCCACTAGGAATAGGGTTCCCCTGGTCCTCACTTACCACCCCACCAGCCTCCGGGTCCAACATATTATTCTCCGTAACTTCCACCACCTCCAACGGGATCCCACCACTAAGCACATCTTTCCCTCCCCCCCCGCCCTCTCTGCATTCCGCAGGGATCGCTCCCTACGTGACTCCCTTGTCCATTCGTCCCCCCCATCGCTCCCCACTGATCTCCCTCCAGGCACTTATCCATGTAAGCGGAACAAGTGCTACACATGCCCTTACACTTCCTCCCTTACCACCATTCAGGGCCCCAAACAGTCCTTCCAGGTGAGGCAACGCTTCACCTGTGAGTCGACTGGGGTGATATACTGCGTCCGGTGCTCCCGATGTGGCCTTTTATATATTGGCGAGACCCGATGCAGAGTGGGAGACCGCTTTGCTGAACACCTACGCTCTGTCCGCCAGAGAAAGCAGGATCTCCCAGTGGCCACACATTTTAATTCCACATCCCATTCCCATTCTGACATGTCTATCCAAGGCCTCCTCTACTGTAAAGATGAAGCCACACTCAGGTTGGAGGAACAACACCTTATATTCCGTCTGGGTAGCCTCCAACCTGATGGCATGAATATCGACTTCTCTAACTTCCGCTAGGCCCCACCGCCCCCTCGTACCCCATCTGTTACTTATTTTTATACACACATTCTCTCTCTCACTCTCCTTTTTCTCCCTCTGTCCCTTGCCCATCCTCTGGGTCCCCCCCCCCACCCCTGTCTTTCTTCCCGGACCTCCTGTCCCATGATCCTCTCGTATCCCTTTTGCCTATCACCTGTCCAGCTATTGGCTCCATCCCTCCCCCTCCTGTCTTCTCCTATCATTTTGGATCTCCCCCTCCCCCTCCAACTTTCAAATCCCTTACTCACTCTTCCTTCAGTTAGTCCTGACGGAGGGTCTCGGCCTGAAACGTCGACTGTACCTCTTCCTAGGGATGCTGCCTGGCCTGCTGTGTTCACCAGCAACTTTTATGTGTGTTGCTTGAATTTCCAGCATCTGTAGAATTCCTGTTGTTAACGTTATCAACCTCTGCTTTTGCATGTTTCACCACATTGGATCACCTCACATTCAAGACCATAAGTTACAGGAGCAGAATTTTCTATTTGGCCTATCAAATCTGCTCCACCATCCCATCATGGCTGATTTATTATCCCTGTCAATGCTATTCTCCTGACTTCTCCCTGTAACCAATGATTTCCTGACTAATCAAGAACCTTATCAACCTCTGCTTTTCACCAATGCCTTATGAAACAACTGCAGACTGGTACTGGAGGGTCTCGGAAACTTTCCTTATAGAGTCATAGAAAAGCACAGCACAGAAACGGACCATTAGCCTGTCTAGACCATGCCAAAACAATTTAAACTGCCTACTCCCATCGATCGGCGCCAGGTCTATAGCCCTCCGTATCCCTACTACCCATACACCTATATGAACTTCTCTTAAACTTTGAAATAGAGCTAATTTGCACCACTTGCACTGGCAGCTCATTCCACACTCTCATAACTCTCTGAGTGAAGAAGTTTCCCCTCATATTCCCCTTAAAACTTCCACCTGTCACCCTTAACCCATGACCTCCAGTTGTAGTCTCACCCAACCTCAGTGGAAGAAGCCTGATTGCACTTACCTTCACAATTTTGTACACCTCCATCAAATCTCCTCTCAATCTTCAATGTCTCAAGGAATAAAGTCCAAACCTATTCAATCTTTCCTTATAACTTAGGTCCTCCAGACCCAGCAACATCCTCATAAATTTTCTGTGTACTCCAGGTAGGTATTCAAATCTGCACACAATACACCAAATTAGGCCTCATCAATATATTATACAACTTCAAAATAACATCCCATGTCCTCTCCTCGGTACTTTGATTTATGAAGACCAATGTGCCAAAAGCTCTCCAGTCAGAGAGGCAACCATGTACTACCATGCTCTGGTTTCTACCACAAAGCCAATGTCTAATCCAATTTACAACCTCATCTTGAATGCCAAGTGACTGAACCTTCTTGACTAGCCTCCCATTCTGGACCTTGTCAAATGCCCTGCTAAAGTCTGTGTAGACAACATCCACTGCCTTGCCTTCATCAACTTTCCTGGTAACTTCCTTGAAAAACTCTTGTAAGATTGGTTAGACATGACCTCCCACACACAAACCTTTCTGACGGCCCTTAATCAGTCTATGTCTATCCAAATACAGATATATCCAGTCCCTTAAAGTACCTTACAATAACCTTCCTACTACTGATGTTAGACTATAATTTCCTGGTTTATTTTTAACTCTTTTTCAACAGCGGAACATTGGTTATCCTCCAACCCTCTGGCACTTCATCTGTCACTAAGGGTGATTTAAATATTTCTGCTAGGGCCCCAGGAATTTCTGCACTTGCTTCACACAGAGTCTGAGGGACAACTTGTCAGGCCCTTGGGATTTATTCACTTTAATTTGCCTCAAGACAACAAACACCTCCTCCTCTGTGATCTGTATAGGTTCCATGAAGTTGATGCCATTTTGCCTCACTCAGTGGACTCTATATCTGTTTCCTGTGTAAATACAGATACAACAAATGCATTTAAGATCTCCCCCATCTCTTTTTGCTCCTCCCATGGATTACCAGTACCATTCTGATCTTCCAGAGGACCAATTTTGTCACTTGTAATCCTTTTGCTCTTAACATATCTGTAGAATCCCTTGGGATTCTCCTTCACCTTGTCTGTTGGAGCAACCTCGTGTTTTCTTTTAGCCCTCCTGACTTCTTTCTGAAGTATTCTCTTGCAGTTCTTATACTCCATAAACACCTCAATTGTTCCTACCTGCCTATAACTGCAATGCACCTCTTTTTTTCTTCACCAGAACCTCGATATCTCTTGAAAACCAAGGTTCCCTACTTCTGTTATCTTTATGTTTCAAGGCATGATACAAGCTCTGAAATCTCAAAAGTTCACTTTTGGAGGCCTCCCACTTACCAATATACCTTTGCCAGAAAACAGCCTGCCCAGTCCACACTTGCCGGATCCTTTCTGATAGCATCAAAATTGGCCTTTCTCTAATTTAGAATTTCAACCCATGAACCAGACCTATCTTTTTCATATTTACTTTGAAACTAATGGCATTGTGACCACAAGATGCAAAGTGTTCACTGACACAAACCTCTGCCACCTGCCTTGTCTCATTCTAATAACAAATCTACAAACGATTGTAGTATCGCACACTGTCTCATTAGAACTTCTACAGTCTGATTATGGAAATTTTCCCTAAACACATTTGACAAACTCTATCCCATCTAGTGTATTTACATAATGAGATTTCCAGTCAATATGGGGAAAGTTAAAATCACCTACTATAACAACCTTATGTTTCTTGCCACAAACAAGAGAAAATCTGCAGATGCTGGAAATCCGAGCAATACACACAAAATGCTGGAGGAATTCAGCAGGCCAGGCAGCATCTATGAAAAAGAAGTACAAAACTCTTCAGTCCTACCGAAGGGTTTTGGACAAAATGTCGACTACTTTTTTCCATAGATGCTGCCTGGCCTGCTGAGTTCCTCCAGCATTTTGTGTGTGTTATATATAAATAAAAATAAATAAAGGCATCCATTAGTCTTGCAAGACCATGGATCTGCGCTGGAAAGTCTTCGCTCTCCAGGGTGCAGGCCTGGGCAAGGTTGTATGGAAGACTGGCAGTTGCCCATGCTGCAAGTCTCCCCTTTCCATGACACTGATGTTGTCCAAGGGAAGGGCAAGGGCCGATACAGCTTGGCACCAGTGTCATCGCAGAGCACTGTGTGATTAAGTGCCTTGCTCAAGGACACAACACGTTCCCTCGGCTGGGGCTCGAACTCATAACCTCCAGGTCGCTAGTCCAATGCCTTAACCACTTGGCCACGTGTTATATATAAGACAATAACATACAGGAGAAGTAGGCCATTCAGCCCCTTCGAGTCTGCTCTGCCATTCAATCACGGCCTGATTCAATTCTTCCAGTCATACCCACTCCCCTGCCTTCTCCCCATACCCTTTGACACCCTGCCTAATCAAGAACCTATCTATCTCTTCCTTAAATACACCCAATGACTTGGCCTCCACAGCTGTTCATGGCAACAAATTCCACAGATTTACCACCCTCTGACTAAGGTAATTTCTCCGCATCTCAGTTCTAAAAGGACATCCTTCAATCCTGAAGTCCTAGACCCTCTTGTCCTAGACTCCCCTACCATGGGAAATAACTTTGCCATATCTAATATGTTCAGGCCTTTTAACACTTGGAATGTTTCTATGAGATCCCCCCTCGTTCTCCTGAACTTCAGAGAATACAGCCCAACAGCTGCCAGATGTTCCTCATACAGTAACCCTTTCATTCCTGGAATCATTCTTGTGAATCTTCTCTGAACTCTCCAAAGTCAGTATATCCTTTCGAAAATAAGGAGCCCAAAACTGCACACAATACTCCAAGTATGATCTCATGAGTGCCTTATAGAGCCTCAACATCACACCCCTGCTCTTATATTCTATACCTCTAGAAATGCATGTTCACATTGTATTCGCTTTCTTCACAAGCGACTTAACCTGGAGGTGAACCTTTTGGGGTATCTTGCACAAGGACTCCCAAGTCCCTTTGCATCTCTTCATTTTGAATTCTCTTCCCATCTAAATAATAGTCTGCCCATTTATTTCTTCCACCAAAGTGCATAACCATATACTTTCCAATATTGTATTTCACTCCCCACTTCTTTACCCATTCCCCTAAACTGTCTAAGTCTCTCTGCAGGCTCTGTTTCCTCAACACTACCTGCTCCTCCACCTACCTTTGTATCATCTGCAAATTTAGCCACAAATCCATCAATACCATATTCCAAATCATTGACATACATCGTAAAAAGCAGCAGTCCCAACACTGACCACTGTGGAACTCCACTGGTAACCGGCAGCCAGCCAGAATAGGATCCCTTTATTCTCACTCTCTCTTTTCTGCCGATCAGCCAATGTTCCACCCATACTAGTAAATTCCCAGTAACTCCATGGGCTCTTATCTTGCTAAGCAGCCTCATGTGTGGCACCTTGTCAAAGATGCCTTGTCAAGGCCTTCTGAAAATCCAAGTACGCCACATCTACTACATCTCCTTTGTCTACCCTGCTTGTAATTTCCTCAAAAGATTGCAGTACGTTAGTCAGGCAGGATTTTCCTTTCAGGAAACCATGCTGGCTTTAGCCTATCTGGTCTTGTCCCTCCAGGTACTCTGTAATCTCATCCCTAACAATCGATTCCAACAACTTTCCAACCACTGATTTCAGGCTAACAGGTCTATAGTTTCCTTTCTGCTGCCTCCCACCCTTCTTAAATAGCGGAGCAACATTTGCAATTTTCCAGTCATCCAGTACAATGCCTGAATCTATTGATGCTTGAAAGATCATTGTTAATGCCTCCGCAATCTCTCCAGCTACTTCCTTCAGAGCTCGAGGTTGCATTCCATCAGGTCCAGGAGATTTATCTACCCTCAGACCATTAAGCTTCCTGAGCACCTTCTCAGTCGTAATTTTCACTGCACAAACTTCACTTCTCTGACACTCTTGAATGTCCGCTATACTGCATACGTCTTCCACTGTGAAGACTGATGCAAAATACGCATTCAGTCCCTCTGCCATCTCTGCGTCTCTCATTACAATATTTCCAGCGTCATTTTGTATTGGTCCTATATCTGCCCTTGACTCTCTTTTACCCTTTATATACTTTAAAAGGCTTTCAGTATATTCTTTGATATTAGTCGCCAGCTTCCTTTCATAATTCATCTTTTCCTTCCTAATGACCTTCTTAGTTTCCTTCTGCAAGTTTTTAAAAGCATTCCAATCCTCCATCTCCCCACCAGCTCTGGGTTCCTTGTATGCCTTCTCTTTTGCTTTTACTTTGGCTCTGACTTCGCTTGTCAGCCATGGTAGTGTCCTTCTTCCCTTTGAAAATTTCTTCTTATTTGGACTATATTTGTCTTGCACTTCCCTCATTTTTCGCAGAAACTCCAGCCATTGTTGCTCTGCTGTCCTTCCTGCAAATGTGCCTTTCCAATCAACCTTGGCCAGTTCCCCTCTCATGCCATTGTAATTTCCTTTATTCCACTGATATACCGACATACTGAAATATGTTTCTTGAAACAGTCTGCAATCTCTCTACAAATTTGTTTCTCTAAATCCCTAGGACTTCTGGGTGGTCTGTAAAATAGCCCCATTAACGTGGTCATACCTTTTCTCTTACTCATCTCCTCACTGAGCCTTACTAGATGAGTTCTCCAGTCTGTCCTGACTGAGCACTGCTGTGATATTTTCCCTGACTAGTAATCCCATCCCCCTCCCTTTATCCCTTCTGCTGTGCCATGTCTAAACCGACGGAACCCTGGAATATTGAGCTGCCAGTCCTGCCCATCCTGTAACCAAGACTTGTTAATGGCTACAATATCATAATTTCAAGTGCTAGTCCATGCCCTGAACTGGACTGCCTTTCCTATAATACGACTTACATGGAAATACACGCAGCTCAGGGCATCAGTTCCACCATGTTCAATCCTTTGAATCCTGACTTTGAAGCTTAACAACATCCATCTCCACAACCTCTCCACTAATTGCTCTGGCGCTGTTGGATCCCATCCCCTTGGAACTCTAGTACTCTAGTTTAAACCCCTCCCCTCCTGCTCCCGGCAGCACTTCTGGTACGTTTCCTCTGTCCAGCAGTCTGCTAGGTACTGTGGTTCATAAGGCTTTGTGCCATTCCTGCGGCCTTGGGATGAAAGAAGGTTGGAGTTGTAATATGTCAGCAGAACATAGAATAATACAGTACAGTGCAGGTCCATGATGATGTACCTACTCTGAGATTAATCTAACCCTTCATCCCCTCAGAGCCCTCCATTTTTCTATCATCTATGTACTTATTTAAGAGTTTCTAACATGTTCCAAGTGTATCTGCCTCTATCACCACCCATGGGAAGGCATTCCACGCATTCCCCATTTTCAGTGTAAAAAAGATTTACCTCTGATGTCCCCCTGTACTTCCCTCCAATCACCTTAAAATTATGACCCCTTGTAATGGCCATGTCCATCCTGGGAAAAAAATTCTCTGGTTATCCACCTGATCTATGCCTCGTGGTATTTTGTACACCTCTATTAAGTTACCTGTCATCCTCCTTTGTTCCAAAAAGAAAAACCCTAGCTTGCTCAGCCTCATAAGACATGCTCTCTAATCCAGGCAGCATTCTGCTAAATCTCCTCTGCACCCTCTCTAGAGCTTCCACATCCTTCCTATAATGAGGCAACCAGAACTGAACACAATTGTGCCTTTAGCCAGTATTATTCAGAGGAAATTTGGTGGAGAAAGATGTATAAAATAATACATTTAATAATAATAAATAATCAGGAAACAATAAAGGTCACTGAGGAAACCATTTCTGTCTATTTCTTTTACAGAGGAGAGCATGAAGGAAGCCGACGGATGAAGACAGAACTCCTGGTGCAGATGGATGGCTTGGCTCGTTCCGATGATCTTGTCTTTGTTTTGGCAGCTTCTAACATGCCTTGGTGAGAAATACTCTTACAGTTCATCCCTGCACTGACTGGTTCTCTGGGTTTCAACCATTCTAGGTTTATTTCTATTCCTTTATTTATGAGCTATTACTCAGTAATCTGTTTATTGATTTATCGAGATACAGCACAGAATAGGCCCTTCCGGCCCTCTGAGCCGTGCTTCCCAGCAACCTCCCATTTTACCCGAGCTGAATCTAAGGACAATTTACAATGGCCAGTTAACCCACCAACCGGTGGGTCATTGGACTTTGTGAGGAAATCCTAGGACCTGGAGTAAACCCTCCTTACAGACGATATTGGAATTGATCTCTGAACTGTAACACCTGAGCTATAGTCGGTGCACTAACCGCTACCCTACCATGGGCCCATGGGAAAATGTAGTCAGTGAAGGCAAGTTTGTAGTATTTATAATCATCCTTGATCTGTTGTCTGAAACCTGTGTTTTACAAGTAAATTAATTTATTATTGTCACAGGTACTCAGGTACGGTGATGCTATCCATGCAGATCATTTCACAGCATCAGTTCATTGAGGTAGCACTAGGGAAAATAATAACAGAATGCAAGAGAATAAAGTGTAACAGCTCGAGTGAAAGTGCAGTGCAGGTAGACGATAAGGTGCAAGATCATATTGAGATAGATTGTGAGATCAAGAGAACATCTTATTGTATAGTCATAGAGAAGTACAGCACATAAACAGGCTATTCATTCCATCTCGTGCATGCTGAAACCATTTAAACTGCCTTTTCCCATCAACCTGCACCGGGACCATAGCCTTCCATATGCCCTGCTATCTACGTCCCTAATGTTTCTCTTAAACATTGAAATCGAGCTCACATTCACCACTTGTGCTGGCAGTGAATTCCACACACGCATGACCCTCTGAGTGAAGATGTTTCCCCTCATGTTCGCCTTAAACTTTTCACCTTTCACCCTTAATCCATGACCTCTGGTTGTAGTCCTTTTACTCTTAACATACAGTTGCAAAAAAAAAGTTTGTGAACCCTTTGCAATTACCTGGTTTTCTGCATTTATTACTTACGCAATTACTCATGAAATTGATTCCAAGGTTGAGTGGCTTAGACATAGAAACACAGATTCATAGAAAGCCTACAGCACAATGCAGACCGTTCAGCCTACAATGCTGTGTCAAACATGTCCTTACCTGAGAAATTACCTAGAGTTACCCATAGCCCTCTATTTTTCTGAGCTCCATGTACCTATCCAGGAGTGTCTTAAAAGACCCTATCGTATCCGCCTCCACCACCGTTGCCGGCAGCCCATTCCACACACTCACCACACTCTGCACAGAAAAACTTACCCCTGACATCTCCTCTGTACCTACTTCGAAGCACCTTAAAACCATGCCCTCTCATGTTAGCCAGTTCAGCCCTGAGAAAAAGCCTCTGACTACCCACACCATCAGTGCCTCTCATCATCTTATACACCTCTATCAGGTTACTGCTCATTCTCTGTCACTCCAAGGAGAAAAGGCCAAGTTCACTGAACCTATTCTTGTAAAGCATGATCCCTAATCCAGGCAACATCCTTGTAAATCTCCTCTGTACCATTTCTATGGTTTCTACATCCTTCCTGTAGTGAGGTGACCAGAATTGAGCACAGAACTCCAAGTGGGGTCTGACCAGGGTCCTATATAGCTGCAACATTACCTCTCGGCTCCTAAACTCAATCCCACGGTTGGTGAAGGCCAATACACCGTATACCTTCTTAACTACAGGGTCAACCTGCGTAGCAGCTTTGAGTGTCCTATGTACTCGGACCTCAAGATCCCTCTGATCCTCCACACTGCAAAAAGTCTTACCATTAATACTATATTCTGCCATCATATTTGACCTACCTCACACTTATCTGGGTTGAACTCCATCTGCCACTTCTCAGCCCAGTTTTGCATCCTATCAATGTCTTGCTGTAACCTCTGACAGCCCTCCACACTATCCACAACACCCCCAACCTTTGTGTCATCAGCAAATTTTCTAACCCATCCCTCCACTTCCTCATCCAGATCATTTATAAAAATCACAAAGAGAAGGGGTCCCAGAACAGATCCCTGAGGCACACCACTGGTGACCGACCTCCATGCAGAATATGACCCGTCTATAACCACTGTTTGCTTTCTGTGAGCAAGCCGATTCTGAATCCACAAAGCAATGTCCCCTTAGATCCCATGCCTCCTTACTTTCTCAATAAGCCTTGCATGGGGTACCTTATCAAATGCCTTGCGGAAATCCATATACACTACATATACTATTCTACCTTAATATGTTCAGTCACATCCTCAAAGAATTCAATCAGGCTCGTAGGGCACGACCTGCCCTTTACAAAGCCATGCTGACTATTCCTAATCATATTATACCTCTCCAAATCTTCATAAATCCTGCCTCTCAGGATTTTCTCCATCAACTTGCCAATCACTGAAGTAAGACTCTCTGGTCTATAGTTTCCTGGGCTATCTCTACTCCCTTTCCTGAATAACGGAACAACATCCGCAACCCTCCAATTCTCCGGAACCTTTCCCGCCTCCATTGATGATGTAAAGATTGTCACTAGAGGCTCAACAATCTCCTCTTTCACTTCCCCCGGTAGGCTGGGGTACATCTCGTCCAGTCACAGTGACTTATCCAACTTGATGCTTTCCAAAAGCTCCAGCACATACTCTTTCTTAAAATCTATATGCTCAAGCTTTTCAGTCTGCTGTAAGTCATCCCTACAATTGCCAAAGTCCTTTTCTGTAGAGAATACTGAAGCAAAGTATTTATTAAGTACCTCAGCTCTCTCCTCCGGTTCCATACATGCGTGATTGGTCCTATTCTCTTAAGTCTTATCCTCTTGCTCTTCACGTACTTGTAGAATGCCTTGGGATTTTCCTTAATCATGTCTGCCAAGGCCTTCTCATGGCTCCTTCTGGCTGTCTTAATTTCATCCTTAAGCTCCCTCCTGCTAGCCTTATAATCTTCTGGATCTCTATCATTACCTAGTTTTTTGAACCTTTCGTAAGCTTTTCTGTTCTTCTTGACTAGATTTACAACAACCTTTGTACACCACGGTTCCTGTACCCTACCATCCTTTCCCTGTCTCATTGGAATGTATCTATGCAGAACTCCATGTAAATATCCCCAGAATATTTGCCACATTTCTGCCGTACATTTCCCTGAGAACATTTGTTTCCAATTTATACTTCCAAGTTCCTGCCTGATAGCTTCATATTTCCCCTTACTCCTATTAAACGCTTTCCTAACTTGTCTGTTCCTATCCCTCTCCAATGGACATAGTATTGCAATCACTATCTCCAAATGCTCTCCCACTGAGAGATCTGACACCTGACCAGGTTCATTTCCCAATGCCAGATCAAATACAGCCTCTCCTCTTGCAGGCTTATCTACATATTGTGCCAAGAAACCTTCCTGCACACACCTAACTCCACCCCATCTAAACCCCTTGTTTTAGGGAGATGCCAATCAGTATTTGGGAAATTAAAATCTCCCACCTCGACAACCCTGTTATTATTACACCGTTCCAGAATCTGTCTCCCTATCTGCTCCTCAAAGTCCCTGTTACTATTGGGTGGTCTATAAAAAAACAACCAGTAGAGTTATTGACCCATTCCTTTTCCTAACTTCCACCCACAGAGACTCGGTAGACAATCCCTCCATGACGTCCACCTTTTCTGCAGCCGTGACACTATCTCTGATCAACAGTGCCACGCCCCCACCTCTTTTGCCTCCCTCCCTGTCCTTTCTGAAACATCTAAAACCTGGCTCTCTAAATAACCATTCCTGTCCCTGAGCCATCCAAGTCTCTGTAATGGCAACAACATCACAGCTCCAAGTGCTGATTCATGCTCATCCGCTTTGTTCATGATGCTCCTTGATTTAAAATAGATCTCAAACCATCGGTCTGATCACATCCCTTCTCTATCACCTGCCTATCCTCCCTATCACACTGTCTACAGGCTTTCTCTATTTGTGAGCCAACCACCTCTTCCTCCATCTCTTCAGCTCAGTTTCCACCCCCCAGCAATTCTAGTTTAAACTCTCCCCAATAGCTTTGTAAACCTCCCTGCCAGGATATTGGTCCCCCTCAGATTCAAGTGAAACCCGTCCTTTTTTACAGGTCACACCTGGCCCAAAAGAGGTCCCAATGATCCAGAAATCTAAATCCTTGCCCCCTGCTCCAATCCCTCAGCCACGCATTTATCCTCCACCTTATTCTATTCCTATTCTCTCTGTCGCGTGGCACAGGCAGTAATCTCGAGATTACTACCTTTGAGGTCCTGCTTCTCAACTTCCTTCCTAACTCCTTGTAGTCCGTTTCAGGACCTCCTCACTTTTCCTACCTATGTTGTTGGTATCAATATGTACCACGACCTCTGGCTGTTCTCCTTCCCACTTCGAGATATTGTGGGTGTGATCAGAAACATCCCGTACCCTGGCACCTGGGAGGCAAACTACCATCCGTGTTTCTTTCCTACGTCCACAGAATCGCCAGTCTGACCCCCTAACTACAGAATCCCCTATCACTACTGCCATCCTCTTCCTTTCCCTACCCTTCTGAGCCACAGGGCCAGACTCTGGCTTTCCCCAGGTAGGTTCCCCCCCCCCTGCCCCCCAGTAGTACTCAAACAGGAGTACTTATTGTTAAGGGGGACAGCCACAGGGGTACTCTCTCGTATCTGACTCTTGTCCTTCCCTCTCCTGACTGTTACCCACTTATCTGTCTCCCAAGGCCCTCATGTGACTACCTGCCTATAGCTCCTCTCTATCACCTCCTCACTCTCCCTGACCAGACAAAGGTCATCGAGCTGCATCTACAATTCCCTGACCTGGTCCCTAAGGAGCTGCAGCTTGATGCACCCGGTACAGATGTGGCCATCTGGAAGGCTGGGAGTCTCCTGGACTTCCCACATCTGACACCCAGTGCAGAACACCAGCCTCATAGACATACTTCCTGTACTATCTACACAGGCAACCTACCTCACCTCGAACCGTTATGACCTAAGTCTTGTTGAGCCAAAGCCCTCCTACTCTGTCTCCCTCTACTCTGTTGCGCGCTCCACTGGTGCCTGCTCTATAAAGCTGTCTTCTTTTTAAACTCTTCTTGCTGTTCTAACTGGCTGATGTCCATGCCCTTACGCAGTTGTGCCTCGATCAAACCGCCGAAGAAAAAAAAAATACAGGCTTGATTGCTCTGGGCCTGTATTCACTGGAATTCAGAAGAATGAGGGGTGACCTAGAGTCAGGGGATCAGATAGGCAATTCAGTGGATGCAAATTGGAAACATAGATAGTGGTTTGCTCCTCAGGAACCAGGGTCCACAATGTTTCTGAATCCATCCACAATATCCTGAAAAGGGAGGGTGAGCAACCAGAAGCTGTGGTACATATTGGTTCCAATGACATAGGTAGAAAAAGGCTTAAGGTCCTGAAAACACAATACAGGGAGTTAGGAATGAAGCTGAGAATCAGGATTTCAAAGATAGTAATCTCGGGATGGTTGCCTGTGCCATACACCAGTGAGGATAGGAATAAAGTAAGCTGGTAGATAAATGCATGGCTGAAGAATTGGAGCGGAGCAAGGATTCAGATTTCTGGATAATTGAGACCTCTTCTGGGGTAGATGGGACCTGTACAAAAGAGACGAGCTGCACTTAAATCTGACAGACACCAATATTTTTGCAGGCAGGTTTACTAGATCTGTTAAACTAATGTGGAAGTGGGATGGGAACCAGTATGATAGAGCTGAGGATGAGCCAACAGGTTTACACGTAGATGATGTGTGCAATATGAATGTAAGGAAGGACAAACCAATGATGGGGTACAAATGCTGACAGAGTAAATAGTTAAATTGTACCACAGAGAAAATTCAAAAGGCCGAAGAATGCAGGACTGAGGGTGCTGTGTTTAAATGTGAGTAGCATTTGGAATAAGGTGGACAAACTCGTGGCGCAATTAGAGATTGGTCGGTATGACATTATGAGCATTATTGAGTCATGGCTGAAAGAAGATCATAGTCAGGAGCTTAACATCAAAGGATATCTTTGTATTGAAAGGGCAGGCAGGAAGGCATAGGTGGTGGTGTGGCTCTGTTGGTAAGAGACGGAATTACATCTTTAGAAAGAGGTGACATAGGGTCAGAGAATGTTGAATCTTTGTGAGTGGAGTTAAGAAACTGCAAGGACAAAAATCATATATAGGCTTTCAAATAACAACCAGGATGTGGGATTGAGATTGCAAAGGGAGCAGGAAAGGCCATGTAATAAGGATAATGACACAATTGTAATGGGAGACTTCAATATGCAGAAGCATTCGGAAAATCAGGCTGGTGTGAGATCACAAGAGAGGGAATTTGTTGGATACGTACGAGGTGGTTTTTTTGAGCAGCTTGTGCTGGAGCCTGCTCAGGCAAAGGCTATTTTAGATTGGGTGTTGTGTAATAACCCAGAATCTTATTAGGGAGCTGAATGGAAAGGAGATCCAGCTTCTTGAAACATTGAAGAGCTGGATCTCAAAACATCCTGATGTCATCACAGCAAGAAGTGTGGTTGATGCTTGTCATGCCGTACTTAGAAGGAGCAAAACAGAAGAACTAAGAGACAAGTTCAAGACAGCAAAGAAGAATCTCTTTGCCACCTACGACCAACTGAAGGAAGAGGAACTAGCTGAGAGGATTAGAGGGGTCGAGGCTGCTAATGAAGACAAGCAGCGTGGAGAAGCATGGCACCTAGTCAACGAGATCAACGGATGGAAGAAGTCCCCATCAGGTCAAATAAGCGGTAAAACAGCAGAGGACAGTGTCCTGACATGGTTTACCCACTTTAAGAACCTGCTGGGAAGCCCTCCAACGATCACGGAAGAAGAAGAGGACATACCCATGATACAATGCAAGTCGGCATCGATGACGGCCTATTCACCATTGAGGAACTGAAGAAGGCCAAATATGCAACCAAACAGGACAGGAGCGCTGGACCAGATGGGACACCACCAGATGTCCTGAAGAACTGCGACCTGGATGACATCTTGCTGAGCATGTGTAATACGGCACTGATGAAAGGCGACAAACCAGAACACTGGTCACTCTCAAACATTATCCCAGTCCCCAAGTCTGGATCCCTCACGAAGACAGATAACTATGGTGGTATCAGCTTGACCTGCATCTTAGCAAAGCTATAAAATCGGATGATCTTGAACAGGATTTGCACTGCCATTGACTCTAAACTAAGATTCAATCAGAATGGTTTTCGGCAGAAGCGCACAACAGTAATACAAATACTTGCTCTCCGTAGAATCATCGAGGAAGTCAAGAAGAACAACCTACCAGCCGTGCTCATTGATTTTCGCAAAGCTTTTGACTCCATTCACTGAGGTAAAATGCTGAAGATCCTGAAAGCTTACGGAGTGCCAGACTGTCTACTGGGAGCAACAGAGTCCAGCTACACCAAAACCATGGCGAAAGTTGTATCACCAGATGGAGAAACAGCAGTGTTCGAGCTCCTAGCTGGTGTGCTGCAAGGAGACACTCTGGCATCCTACATCTTCATAATCGTCCTTGATTACACTCCGCGACAAGCTACCAAAGATCATGACAAGCTTGGTTTTACCATAAAACCAGGACAAACCAAACGGTCAGACCAGTTACACTCAGAGATTTCGATGTTGCAGGTGACATAGTCCTGCTCTCTGACCAGATGGAGGAAGCACAGCAGCTACTGACAAAAGTGGAAACTGAGTGCAATAAAGTTGGACTTCACCTAAGTGCTAAAAAGACAGAGTACATGGCTTTTAACTGCGACGAAGGTACTCTCAAGACCGTAGAGAATGGTACCATTAAGAAAGTCTATGACTACAAGTACCTTGGGTCAAGAATGATGAATTCAGAGAAGGACATAAAGATACAGAAGTCACTGGCGTGGAGGGCTATGAACGACATGAAGGAAATGTGGAAGTCGAAACTGACCAGAGGGCTTAAGAAGAGTATTTTCATAGCAGTCATAGAGTCCATTCTCACATACAGATGTGAAACGTGGACACTCACCAAGACTATGCGAAAGTCTCCAGATGGTTGCTATACACGAATGCTCCGGATGGCTCTTGACGTGAGTTGGCAACAGCACGTGACGAACGTTGAGCTCTCTAACAACCTACCGATGCTCTCCACTAAAATCGAGGCAAGAAGACTGCAACTAGCGGGGCACTGTCTACGCCACCCCGAGCTACCTGCCAGTCTAGTCATCATATGGGAGCCCAAGCATGGGAGGATGAACCTTGGGCGCCCTCCCAAGACTGTGGTCAAAACACTCCTAGAAGACAGTGGCACAGCTAATGTAGATGAACTGAACACACTGATGAGGGAGGAATGGAGAGTCCATCATCGTGCCCGACGCCGGCCCCCTAGGCCTGAGTCGACGTCGTAGTAGTAGTAGTTATGGAAAAGAACCCTCAGGAGACGGTGATCATAATTTGATTGAAACCATACAGCAATTTGAAAGGGAGAGGCGTAAGTCACATATCTCAGTGTCACAATGGAATAAAAGGAATTACAGAGGCATGAGAGAGGAGCTTGCCCAGGTCAGTTGGAGGGGGATACTGGCAGGGATGATGGCAGAGCAGAGATGGCTGAAGTTTCTGGGAAGAGTTCAAAAGGTACAGGATAGATATATCCCACAGAGAAATTTCTCAAATGGTACAGGTAGGCAACCGTGGCTGACAAGGGAAATTAAGGACTGCATAAGAGCCAAGGAAAGGACATATAAGGTTACAAAAGTGAGTGGGAAGTTTGATAATTGGGAAGCTTTTAAAATCCCACAAAGGTCAACTGAGAAAAGCTATAGGAAGGGAAAAGATGATATATGAGCAACACACACAAAATGCTGGAGGAAATCAGCAGGCCAGGCAGCATGTGTGGAAAAGAGTACGGTCGACATCTTAGGCTGAGACCTTTCAGCAGGACTGGAGAAAGAAAAAGCTGAGGAGTAGATTTAAAAGGTGGGAGGGGAGGAAAGAGAAACACCAGGTGATAGGTAATACAGGGCTGGAGAACAGTGACTCTGATAGGAGAGAACAGAAGGCCATGGAAGAAAGAAAAGGGGGGAGGAGCACCAGAGGGAGGTGCTGGGCAGGCAAGGAGATAAGGTGAGAGAAGGAAAAGGAGGTGGGGAATGGTGAAGGAGAGAGTAGGGCCATTATCGGGAGTTTGAGAAATCGATGTCAATGCCATCAGGTTGGAGGCTGCCCAGACAGAATATACGGTGTTTTCCTGCAAGCTGAGTGTGGCTTCGTCGCGACAGTGGAAGAGGCCATGGACTGACATATTGGAATGGGAAGTGGAATTAAAATGGGTGGCCACTGGAAGATCCCGGAGCGTAGGTGCTCAGTGAAGCGATCTCCCAATTTACGTTGGGTCTCACCAATATACAGGAGGCAACAGCAGGAGAACCCCATTCAGACTCACAGGTGAAGAGTCACTTCACCAGAAAGGACTGTTTGGGGCCCTGAGTGGTAATGAGGAAGGAGGTGTAGAAGCAGGTGTGGCACTTGTTCTGCTTGCAAGGATAAGTGCTAGGAGGGAGATCAGTGGGGAGGGATTAATGGACAAGGGAGTTGGGTAGGGAGCGATCCCTGCGGAAAACAGAAAGTTGGGGGAGAGAAAGATGTGCTCAGTGGTGGAATCCTGTCGAAGATGGCAGCAGTTGTAGAGAATTATGTGCTGGGGGCGGAGGCTGGTGGGGTGATAGGTGAGGACAAAAGGAACCCTATCCCTTGGTTAACAGGAGGATGGGGTGAGAGCAGGCGTGCATGAAATGAAAGAGATGAAGTTGAGGGCAGCATTGTTGGTTGAGGAAGGGAAGCCCCCTTTCTTAGGGCATCCTAAGAGTAGATGCGGCAAAGATGGAGGAATTAAGAGAAGAGGATGGTGTTTTTACAAATAACAGGGTGGGACGAGGTATAGTTCAGGTAGCTGGGAGAGTCAGTGGGTTTATAATAGACATCAGTCTATAGACAGCTGTCTCCAGAGATAGAGACAGAGAGATCAAGAAAGGGGAGGGAGGTGTCGGAAATGAACTAGGTAAATTTGAGGGCAGGGTGGAAGTTGGAGGCAAAGTAGATGAATTTGATGAGTTAAGCATAGGTGCAGGAAGCAGCAACAATGCAGTTGTCGATGTAGTGTAGGAAAAGTGCGGGACGGACACCAGTGTAGGCTTGTAACATAGACCATTCCACATAGCTGACAAACAGGCAGGCATAGCTGGGACCCATGCGAGTGCCCGTGCCGACACCTTTTGTTTGTAGGAAGTGGAAGGAGCCAAAAGAGAAATTATCTAGTGAGGATAAGTCCCGCTAAGTGGAGGAGAGTGATGGGGAGGTGAACTGGTTGGGTCTGGTGTCCAAAAAGAAACAGAGAGCTTTGAGGCCTTCCTGGTGGGGGATGGAGGTGTATAGGGACTGGATATCCATAGTGAAAATAAGATGATGGGGCCAGGGGACCGGGTTTTCCATGAACACCATTCTTGTTCAGGGTTTTTCTTATAGTGGACACATAAACAGAGACTTTAGCATGTTGAAGAGTTTTCTGCAGTCTTTTGCTGTTACCCTTGGGTTCTTTTATACCTCCCTCAGCATTGCACGTTGTGCTCTTGGTGTGATCTTTGCAGGACACCCTGTCCCAGGGAGAATGGCACCAGTACTGAATTTTGTCCATTTGGAGACAATTTCTCTTACTGTGGCCTGATGAACACTCGGGTCTTTAGAAATGATTTTGTAGCCTTTTCCAGCTTCATGCATCTCTACAATTCTACTTCTAAGGTCCTCTGAAAGTTGTTTTGATCAAGGCATAGTGCACATGCAGTAAACAGACCACCTTGAGAAGAACAGGCTCTGTAAATAACCTGACTTTGTATATGCACAGTTGAAGTCAGAAGTTTACGTACACCATAGCCAAATTCGTTTAAACACAGCTTTTCACAATTCCTGACATTTAATCCTAGAAAACATTACCTGTCTTAGGTCAGTTAGGATCACTACTTCATTTTAAGAATGTGAAATGTCAGAATAATAGTAGAGAGAATGATTTATTTCAGCTTTTATTTCTTTCATCACTTTCCCAGTGGGTTAGAAGTTTACATACACTTTGTTAGTACTTGGTAGCATTGCCTTTAAATTGTTTAACTTAGGTCAAACATTTTGGGTAGCCTTCCACAAGCTTCTCACAATAAGTTGCTGGAATTTTGTTCCATTCCTCCGGACAGAACTGGTGTAACTGAGTCAGGTTTGTAGGCCTCCTTGCTCGCACATGCTTTTTCAGTTCTGCCCGCAAATTTTCTATCGGATTGAGGTCAGAAAATGATGTCAAGTCTGGTTCATTCTTGGGAGCAGTTTCCAAATGCCTGAAGGTACAACGTTAATCTGTACAAACAATAGTAAGCAAGTATAAACACCATGGGACAATGCAGCCATCATACCGCACAGGAAGGAGATGAATTCTGTCTCCTAGAGATGAACGTACTTTGGCACAAAAAGTGCAAATCAATCCCAGAACAACAGCAAAGGACCTCGTGAAGATGCTGGAGGAAGCAGGTAGACAAGTATCTATATCCACAGTAATACAAGCCCTATATCGACATAACCTGAAAGGCCGCTCAGCAAGGAAGAAGCCACTGCTCCAAAACCGCCATAAAAAAGCCAGAGCAACACACACAAAATGCTGGTGAACGCAGCAGGCCGGGCAGCATCTATAGGAACAGTTACAGTCGGCGTTTTGGGCCGAGACCCTTCGTCAGGACTCAAAAAAAGCCAGACTACAGTTTGCAAGAGTACATGGGGACAAAGATCTTACTTCTTGGAGAAATGTCCTCTGGTCTGATGAGACAAAAATTGAACTGTTTGGCCATAATGACCATCATTATGTTTGGAGGAAAAAGGGTGAGACTTGCAAGCCGAAGAACACCATCCCAATCGTGAAGCATGGGGGTGGCAGAATCATGTTGTGGGGGTGCTTTGCTGCAGGAGGGACTGGTGCACCTCACAAAATAGATGGCGTCATGAGGAAGGAAAATTATGTGGATATATTGAAGCAACATCTCAAGACATCAGCCAGGAAACTAAAGCTCGGTCGCAAATGGGTCTTCCAAGTGGACAATGACCCCAAGCATACCTCCAAAGTTGCTTAAGAACAACAAAGTCAAGCTATTGAAGTGGCCATCACACAGCCCTGACCTCAATCCGATAGAAAATTTGTGGGCAGAACTGAAAAAGCATGTGTGAGCAAGCAGGCCGACAAATCTGACTCAGTTACACCAGTTCTGTCTGGAGGAATGGAACAAAATTCCAGCAACTTACTGTGAGAAGCTTGTGGAAGGCAACCCAAAATGTTTGACCCAAGTTAAACAACTTAAAGGCAATGCTACCAAATACTGTTGTTCGTCCATCGTTGACGTCGATGAGGACCTCGAGACCATTATGATGGTGTCGAAACCAGCACTTAATTTGGATTTAAGTGAGGGAGAGTTGCGCAGCGTCAGCCTCACTCGCTCTTCCCAATTCCCATCTGGATCCAGTGGCAAGACAAGAGTCGAGATGGCTGGAGATGGGACTAGGCGCAGTGGATGACCAGGACGTCGTCTGTGTCTTGTTCTGCTCTACATGTTCCACGACGCTTGCAGAGACCGCCTTCTTGACCGTTGGACCTTCCGTTGGTCTCGTCCACTCAATCCGCCGGAGTCTGTCTTCACATGCTGGGATAGACAACTCCCTATCACACCGAGGGTTTGAGACCCGTCGGCTACCCTCACCTGGTTTAGCCGGCTTGTCCAAGCCGTTGCCCGGGGTGTGGCCGCTGTCGCATGCAAACAGCTACGGGGAGCCACAGGTGAGAGCTGAGAGCCAGGTGGGGACCAAAGGTGGACAAGCCACCCTGAAAAGGACACGACATGTTCCCCCACCAGAGGTGCTACCCCTCCCTGACACCCCATACACCCTTACCAAATACTAACAGTGTATGTAAACTCTGACCCACTGGGAAAGTGATGAAGGAAATAAAAGCTGAAATAAATCATCCACTCTACTATTATTCTGATATTCCACATTCTTAAAATGAAGTAGTGATCCTAACTGACCTAAGACATGGAATGTATTCTAGGATTAAATGTCAGGAATTGTGAAAAACTGAGTTTAAATGTATTTGGCTAAGGTGTATGTAAACTTCTGACTTCAACTGTAAGTTTTTTTTATATAGGGTAGGGCACCTGTACAATCCACACCCCCAATCTCAGAAATTGTGTTTGTTATTGTAATTTAATTGAAGATCAATCCACATTTTATGAGTAATTAATGCAGAAAACTGGGTGATAGGAAAGGGTTCACAGACTTTTTTTTAAGCCCTTCCAATTTTGTTCTTAAGTATTCTCTTGCATTTCTTATACTCCATGAGCAACTCCTTTGCTCCTACCTGTCCTATACCTGCTCTGCACCTCCTTTTTTCTTTAACCAGGGCCTCAATATCTCTTGAAAACCGAAGTTTCCTACACTTGTTATTTTTACCTTTTATTCTGACAGGCACATACAATCTTTGTACTCTCAAAATTTCACTTTTGAAGGCCTCCCACTTACCAGGAAAACTCCCTGCCCCAATCCACACTTGCCAGATCATTTCTGAAACCGTCAAAATTGGTCTTACTCCAATTTAGAATATCAGCTTGTGGACCAAACCTACCTTGTGGCATACTTACTTTGCGTCTAGTGACCACAATGCCATTAGTTTCAAGTGTTCCCCTATACAAACATCTGTCATCCACCCTGTCTCATTCCTAATAGCAGATTCAGAATCATACACTCTCTCATTGAGACTTCTACGGACTGAACACTTTTGACAAACTCTATCCCATCTAGTCCTTTTACTGTATGGGATATCCAGTCAATATATGGAAAGTTAAAATAACAACCTTATGTTTCTTGCAAGAGTCTGCATTCTCTCTTTTAGTTTGTTCCTATAAATCCCTCGGACTGTTGGGTGGTCTGTAATATAGCCCCAAATGACATTGTCATACATTTCTCACTATAGGAAGGATGTGGAAGCATTGGAAAGGATACAGAGGAGATTTACCAGGATGCTGCTGGTTTAGAGAGTATGCATTATGATCAGAGATTAAGGGAGCTAGGGCTTTACTCTTTGGAGAGAAGGAGGATGAGAGGAGACATGATAGAGGTGTACAAGATAATAAGAGGAATAGACAGAGTGGATAGCCAGCGCCTCTTCCCCAGGGCACCACTGCTCAATACAAGAGGACGTGGCTTTAAGGTAAGGGGTGGGAAGTTCAAGGGGGATATTAGAGGAAGGTTTTTTACTCAGAGAGTGGTTGGTGCGTGGAATGCACTGCCTGAGTCAGTGGTGGAGGCAGATACACTAGTGAAATTTAAGAGACTACTAGACAGGTATATGGAGGAATTTAAGGTGGGGGTTATATGGGAGGCAGTGTTTAAGGGTTCGCCACAACTTTGTGGGCCGAAGGGCCTGTACTGTGCTGTACTATTCTTATGTTCTTATTTTTTAATTCCACCCATAATGCCTCACTAGACGAGTTAGTTCTCCAGTCTGTCCTGACTGAGAACTGCTGTCACATTTTTGCTGTCGAGTAAGACCACCCCTCCCCATCTAATCCCTCTCACTCTGTCATGTCTAAATCAACAGAACCCTGGAAAACTGAGCTGCCAGTCCTGCCCCTCCTGCAACCAAGTCTCACTGATGGCTACAACATCATAATTCCAGGTGTTGATCCGTGCCGAGCTCATCTGCCTTTCCTACGATACTTCTTGCATTAAAATATACAAAGCTCCATGCTCAACCTTTTGATTCCTGACTTTGTCTAAAGTCTTACCAACATCTGCCTCCACAGCTTCTCCACTGAATGTTCTGGCACTCTGGTTCCTATCCCTTTGCAACTCCTGTTTAAACACCACCGTGCAACATTAACAAGCCTTCCCATTAGGATATTAGTCCCTTTCCTGTTCAGGTGCAAACCGTCCCTTTGTACATTGTCCCATCTTCCCTGCAAGAGAGCCCTATGATCCAAAAACCCTGTTACACTAACTCCTTAGAACATGTTAAACTGTGTAATCTGTATAATAGTTCTGGCCTCAGTAGCACATGGCACAGGAACAATCCTGAGATCACAACCTTTAAGGTCCTGTTCTTTAACTTGGCACCTAACTCCCTGAGCTCCCTCGTCACTCGTCCTACCTGTGTTATTGGTACCTGTGTGGACCATGACCTCTGGCTGTTCACCTTCCCACTTGAGATGTCCCGGCCCCTGCGAGGCAACATACCATCCAGGAACCACCATAGAACCTCCTTTCTCTTCCCCAAACTAACAGATCCCCTGTTACCACAGCATGCCTCTTCTTCCCTCTTCCCATCTGAGTCACAGAGACCCGACTGCTGTGACTTTCCTCTGTTAGGTCATCTCACCTGACAGTATCCAAAGTGATAATACCTGTTGTTGAGGGGATGGCCATGGGTACTCTGCACTGGCTCCTTAACCCCTTTCCCCTTCCTGACTGTCACCCAGTTTCCTGTGTCCTGCACCTTGGGTGTAACTACCTCTCCATATGTCTTCATAATGCTCTTGAACAAGCCTGGATTATCAAAAACACAAGAAATTCTGCAGATACTGGAAATCCTGAGCAACACACACACACAAAATGTTGGAGGAACTTAGTAGGTCAGACAGCATCCATGTAGAGGAATAAACAATCGACATATCAGGCTGAGACCCTGCATTTGGACAAAAGGAAGGGGGGAGATGCCAGAATAGGAAGGTGGAAGAAGGAGAAAAAGTACAAGCTAGAACATGATAGATGCTTTTTCTACAAACTATCCACTGACACGTAGCTGCTGTTCGCAGGGAGTTGGATCATGCAATGTTACGGCGATTGGAGAAACGAATTTTGGTAGATCTTCCATCCAAAGAGGCACGACAGGCAATGATCTTGCACTGGCTGCCCCCACTGAGTATCAGTGGGGGTGTTGAGCTTCGAACAAAGCTGGACTACAGCTTACTGGGACAAGTGAGTATCCCATTGACATAATGGACTGTGTGTACTAGCGCCCTGACATGACTCGATTGGAGAACTGCGCAGATGTAACAGAGTGTTCCCACGCAGGTTCGGTGAGTAGCTTTAAAAACCCAGTCTTTATAAAAGAGGGGTACCGGCTAGTGGAGCGTCATCGTGGGAGGGGCCGTCGCAGTGTGAGTCAGAGTAGTAAGGCTTTGACTCAACAGGGGTTTGGCAAGAACAAATGGTAAGTAGATAAGTTAATTCCTTATTTCTTATTTTCTGAATTAACTTTTGAGAGAATAGGGCATATGTCTACAGAGCCAGTGTTCTGTTCTGGGTGTCAGATGTGAGATTTCTGGGAGACTACCGGCCTTCCTGATGCCCACATCTGCACCAGCTCATTAGAGACCAAGTTAGGGAACTGGAGGCGCATCTCGATGACCTTCGGCTTGTGAGGGAAAGTGAAGTGGTGATAGATAGGAGCTGCAGGGAGTTAGTCACCTCAAGACTACAGGAAGCAGATAAATGGGTGACTGTCAGGAGAGGGAAGGGAGAACATCAGACAGTAGAGAGCACCCCTGTGGCAGCCCCCCCCCCAACAATAAGAACTCCATTTTGAGTACTGTTGGGGAGGGGAGGGGTGGGAGATCTACCTGGGGAAGCAACAGCTCCGTGCCTCTAGCACTGAGTCTGGCCTGTGACTCGGAAGGGTAGGGAACCGAGGAGGATGGCGGCAGTAATTGGGGACTCCATAGTTAGGGATTCTATAGACAGGCGATTCTGTGGACACAAAAAAGAAACACGGATGGTAGTTTTCCTCCAGTTCCCAGGGCTCGTGATGTTCCTGAACTGGTCCACAATATCCTGAAAAGGGAGGGTGAGCAGCCAGAAGTCATGGTATACATTAGTACCAACGACATAGGTGGGGGGAAAAGGGAAGTACTGAAAACAGAATACAAGGAGTTAGGAAGGAAGTTGAGAAACAGGACCACAAGGGTAGTAATCTAGGGATTGCTGTCTGTGCGACGCAACAGTGAGGAAAGGAATAGAATGAGGTGGCAGATAAATGCGTTGCTGAAGAATTGGAGCGGGGGCAGGGATTCAGATTTCTGGATAATTGGGACCTCTTCTGGGGCAGGTGGGACCTGTACAAAAGGGACAGGTTGCACCTGAATTTGAGGGGGACCAATATTCTTGCAGGCAGGTTTACTAGAGCTGTTGGGAGTGGTTTAAACTAATATGGCAGGGGGATGGGGACTAGTATGATAGAGCTGAGGATGAGCCAGCAGGTTTACAAGTAGATGATGTGTGTAATATGAATGTAAGGAAGGACAAGCCAATGATTGGGTCAAATGCTGACAGAGCAAAGAGTTAAATTGTACCACAGAGGCAAAATTCAAAAGGGCGAAGAATGCAGGACTGAAGGTGCTGTATTTAAATGTGCGTAGCGTTCGGAATAAGGTGGACGAACTCGTGGTGCAATCAGAGATCGGTCGGTATGACGTTGTGGGTGTCACTGAGTCATGGCTGAAACTAGGCCATAGTTGGGAGCTTAACATCAAAGGATATACTTTCCATCAAAAAAACAGGCAGGAAGGCATAGTCAGTGGTGTGACTCTGTTGGTAAGAAATGGAATTACATCTTTGGAAAGAGTTGACAGAGGGTCAGAGAATGTTGAATCATTATGGGTGGAGTTAAGAAACTGCAAGGATAAAAAAAAACATTATGGGAATCATATATTGACCTCCAAACAGTAGCCAAGATGTGGGGTTGAGATTGCAATCAGGTTGCTGTTGGATCACAAGAGAGGGAATTTGTTGAATGCTTATGGGATAGCTTTTTAGAGCAGCTTGTGTTTGAGCCTACTTGGGGAATGGCTATCTTAGATTGGGTGTTGTGTAATAACCCAAATCTTATTAGGGAGCTTAATGTAAAGAAACCCTAGGGAGGCAGTGATCATAATATGATTGTATTCATATTGCAATTGCAACTCACATGTATCAGTATCACAATGAAATAAAGGGAATTACAGGGCATGAGAGAGGAGCTTGCCCTGGTGGCATGGAGGAGGATACTGGCAGAGATGGCTGAAGTTTCTGGAAATAGATTACAAGGCACAGGATAGATATGTCCTCAAAGTTCTCAAATGTCAGGGGTAGGTAACCGTGGCTGACAAGGGAAGTTAAGTGCTGCATAAAAGCCAAGGAAAGGACATATAAGTTTACAAAAGTGAGTGGGAAGTTGGATGATTGGGAAGCTTTTAAAATCCAACAAAAGGCAACTAAAAAAGCTATAAGAAGGGAAAAGATGAAATATGAGGGCAAACAGCCAATAATATAAAGCAGGATACCAGAAGTTTTTTCAGTTATATAAAGAGTAAAAGGGAAGTGAGAGTTGATATTGGACCACTGGAAAATGATGCTGGTGAGGTAGTAATGGGGGACAAAAAGTTGTCAGATGAAGTTAATGGGTACTTTGCATCAGTCTTCACTGTGGAAGACACTAGCAGTGTGTCCGAGGTCTGTGAGTGTCAGGGAGTAGGAGTGAGTGCCATTGCTCTTACAAAGGAAAAAGTGCTAGGCAACCTGAAAGGTCTTAAGGTGGATAAGTCACCTGGACCAGATGGACTGCATACCAGAGTTCTCAAAGAGGTTGCTAAAGAGATAACAGATGCATTTGGTCATGATTTTTCAAGAATCTCTTGATTCTGGCATGGTCCCAGGGGACTGGAAGGTTGCAAATGTCACTCACACTTCAAGAAGGTGGGTGGCAAAAGAAAGGAAGTTATAGGCCAGTTAGCCTAAAAGTGGTTGGGAAAGTGTTGCAGTCTTATTATTAAAGATGAGGTTTTAAAGTACTTGGAGACTAATGATAAAATACGTCAAAGTCAGCATGATTTCTTTGAAGGGAAATCTTGCCTGACGAATCTGTTAGAATTCTTTGTGGAAGTAACAAGCATTGTGGACAAAGGAGAGGCAGTGGATGTCATTTACTTGGATTTTCAGAAGACATTTGAAAAGGTGCCACACATGAGGCTGCTTAACAAGATAAAATCCTATGGCATTACAGGAAAGATACTGGCATGGATAGAGGAATGGCTGACAGGCAGGAGGCAGCGAGTAGGAATAAAGGGGGCCTTTTCTGATTGGCCACCTAGTGGTGGTCCTCTTTTTTTTTACAAAAATTCTGAGAACTTTATTTATAAAATTATCATCAATAACTATTTTTCTATTTCCATTGAAGAATTAATGAATTTCTGCCTGGTCCTTTTTTCCCTTCTCCCTCTATTCTCCAGATGAAAACTATATAACTTTTATAGTAAGAGTCAACATCCTGAGAATTTTGTGGCTTTTACTTTTAACATGCATAATTATATTGCTGCATTGAATTATATAATTCATTAAGAAAAACACAGCTCAATTCATACAAGTCAATTTTCCAAAGATATACCTACAACACAATCATTTCTGAATTACATCACATGCTATGTACAGTGTAAACAAAAATTGAATTTTATGTGTATACTCTATGAAAGATTAAATCCAGTCATAATATACCAGAGAAGCTGATTACACATAACCTCATGAACACAATATTCTAAGGAAGAATTCTATAACATTTCATATTTATTGTAGCAATTTATAGTTAGAGATATAGTCAAGAGTTTTAATGCACAGAAACAGGCCATTTAGCCCATCTAGTCCATGCCAACTTGATCTTCTGCCTCATCCCGTTTATCTGCACCTGGGCAGTATCCCTGCAAACTCCTCTCATCCATGTACCTATGCAAACGTCTCTTCAATGCTACAGATGAACTGTGTAAGTTTAACCCGAGCTTGTCCTCCCATTATTTATGGCTCACATCCTAGAAGCAGAACACAAATCTTATTAATTATTCAAATATCGTGAAGAATCAGATTCTGATACAAATGATTACCAATCTCTAGCCATAAAATTGGTAGTGAACTTCCAAGCACTTCTACACAGGAGAATAGTAGAGATCTGAAAGTCTTTTGCAAAGTGATGGTATCTCAATTGTTAGATTTAAACCCAAAATTGACAAATCTTGTTAACTTGTGGGGTAATGGAGGGGTCAGTATTGGGACCACTACTTTTCACATTGTTTATCAATGATTTGGATAATGGAATTGAAGGCTTTGTGGCAAAGTTTGTAAATGATAAGAAGATAGGTGTGGGGTAGGTAGTGCTGAGGAAGTAATGCGATTGCAGCAGGACTTAGACAAATTGGAACAATGGGCAGGAAAGTGGCAGATGGAATACAGTATTGGGAAATGTATGATAGTACATTTTGGTAAAAGGAACAATAGTGCAGACTATTATCTAAATGGGGAGAAGGTTCAAACATCAGAGGTGCAGAGGGACTTTGGAGTCCTCGTGCAAAACTCCCAGAAGGTTAATTTACAGATTGAGTCTGCAGTAAAGAAGGCAAGTGTAATGTTGGCATTTATTTCGAGGGGAATAGAATATAAAAGCAAGAAGATAATGCTGAGCCTTTATAAGACACTAGTTAGGCCGCACTTGGAGTATTGTCAACAGTTTTGGGCCCCTTAACTCAGAAAGGATGTGTTGTCATTAGAGAGAGTCCAGGGGAGGTTCACGAGGATGATTCTGAGAATGAAAGGGTTAACATATGACCAGCGTTTGGCAGCTTTGATCCTGTACTCTCTGGAATTTAGAAGAATGTGGGGTGGGATCTCATTGAAACCTACCGAATGTTGAAAGGACTGGATAAGGTGGTTGTAGAGAGGAAGGTGAGGGGTATAGAAACATAGAAAATAGGTGCAAGAGTAGGCTATTCGGCCCTTCGAGCCTGCACCACCATTTATTATGATCATGGCCGATCATCCAACTCAGAACCCTGCCCCAGCCTTCCCTCCATACCCCCTGATCCCCGTAGCCACAAGGGCCATATCTAACTCCCTCTTAAATATAGCCAATGAACTGGCTTCAACCGTTTCCTGTGGCAGAGAATTCCACAGATTCAGCACTCTCTGTGTGAAGTTTTTCCTAATCTCGGTCCTAAAAGGCTTCCCCTTTATCTTCAAACTGTGACCCCTCGTTCTGGACTTCCCCAACATCGGGAACAATCTTCCTGCATCTAGCCTGTCCAATCCCTTTAGGATTTTATACGTTTCAATCAGATCCCCCCTCAGTCTTCTAAATTCCAACGAGTACAAGCCCAGTTCATCCAGTCTTTCTTCACATGAAAGTCCTGTCATCCCAGGAATCAATCTGGTGAACCTTCTTTGTACTCCCTCTATGGCAAGGATGTCTTTCTCAGATTAGGGGACCAAAACTGCACACAATACTCCAGGTGTGGTCTCACCAAGGCCTTGTACAACTGCAGTAGTACCTCCCTGCTCCTGTACTCGAATCCTCTCGCTATAAATGCCAGCATACCATTCGCCTTTTTCACCGCCTGCTGTACCTGCATGCCCACTTTCAATGACTGGTGTATAATGACACCCAGGTCTTGTTGCACCTCCCCTTTTCCTAATCGGCCACCATTCAGATAATAATCTGTTTTCCTATTTTTGCCACCAAAGTGGATAACTTCACATTTATCCACATTAAATTGCATCTGCCATGAATTTGCCCACTCACCCAACCTATCCAAGTCACTCTGCATCCTCTTAGCATCCTCCTCACAGCTAACACTGCCACCCAGCTTCGTGTCATCCGCAAACTTGGAGATGCTGCATTTAATTCCCTCATCCAAGTCATTAATATATATTGTAAACAACTGGGGTCCCAGCACTGAGCCTTGCGGTACCCCACTAGTCACTGCCTGCCATTCTGAAAAGGTCCCGTTTATTCCCACTCTTTGCTTCCTGTCTGCTAACCAATTCTCTATCCACATCAATACCTTACCCCCAATACCGTGTGCTTTAAGTTTGCACACTAATCTCCTGTGTGGGACCTTGTCAAAAGCCTTTTGAAAATCCAAATATACCACATCCACTGGTTCTCCCCTATCCACTCTACTAGTTACATCCTCAAAAAATTCCATGAGATTCGTCAGACATGATTTTCCTTTCACAAATCCATGCTGACTTTGTCCGATCATTTCACCGCTTTCCAAATGTGCTGTTATCACATCTTTGATAACTGACTCCAGCAGTTTCCCCACCACCGACGTTAGGCTAACCGGTCTATAATTCCCCGGTTTCTCTCTCCCTCCTTTTTTAAAAAGTGGGGTTACATTAGCCATCCTCCAATCCTCAGGAACTAGTCCAGAATCTAACAAGTTTTGAAAAATTATCACTATTGCATCCACTATTTCTTGGGCTACTTCCTTAAGCACTCTGGGATGCAGACCATCTGGCCCTGGGGATTTATTTGCCTTCAATCCCTTCAATTTACCTAACACCACTTCCCTACTAACATGTATTTCGCTCAGTTCCTCCATCTCACTGGACCCTCTGTCCCCTACTATTTCTGGAAGATTATTTATGTCCTCCTTAGTGAAGACAGAACCAAAGTAATTATTCAATTGGTCTGCCATGTCCTTGCTCCCCATAATCAATTCACCTGTTTCTGTCTGTAGGGGACCTACATTTGTCTTTACCAGTCTTTTCCTTTTTACATATCTATAAAAGCTTTTACAGTCAGTTTTTATGTTCCCTTCCAGTTTTCTTTCATAATCTTTTTTCCCCTTCCTAATTAAGCCCTTTGTCCTCCTCTGCTGAACTCTGAATTTCTCCCAGTCCTCAGGTGAGCCACTTTTTCTGGCTAATTTGTATGCTTCTTCTTTGGAATTGATACTATCCCTAATTTCTCTTGTCAGCCACGGGTGCACTACCTTCCTTGATTTATTCTTTTGCCAAACTGGGATGAACAATTGTTGTAGTTCATCCATGCAATCTTTAAATGCTTACCATTGCATATCCACCGTCAATCCTTTAAGTGTCATTTGCCAGTCTATCTTAGCTAATTCACGTCTCATACCTTCAAAGTTACCCCTCTTTAAGTTCAGAACCTTTGTTTCTGAATTAACTATGTCACTCTCCATCTTAATGAAGAATTCCACCATATTATGGTCACTCTTACCCAAGGGGCCTCTCACGACAAGATTGCTAATTAACCCTTCCTCATTGCTCAAAACCCAGTCCAGAATAGCCTGCTCTCTAGTTGATTCCTCGACATGGTTCAAAAAACCATCCCGCATACATTCCAAGAAATCCTTTTCCTCAGCATCTTTATACGGAACTAGAGGGCACACCTTCACAATTAAGGATCAACCTTTTAGAACAGAGGAAAGGAAGAATTATTTTAGCCACAGAATAGTAAATCTGTGGAATGCTGTGCTGCAGACTGCGGTGGAGGCCATGTCCTTTGTTATATTTAAGGTGGAAGGAGGAGTTGAATTTAGAAACTGCAAGGGTAAGAGGACATTGTTGGCAGTTATATACAGGCCTCCAAACAGCAGCTGGGATGTGGACTACAGATTACAACAGGAATAGAAAAGGCAAGTAAAAAGGGCAATGTAATGGTAGTCATTGGAGATTTCAACAAGCAGTTCAATTGGGAAAATCAGGTTGAAAACGGATCTCAAGAAAGTGAGTTTGTTAAATGCCTAAGAGATGGCTTTTTAGAGCAGTTTGTCGTTGAGCCTACTAAGGGATCAGCTATACTGGAATGGGTGTTATGTAATGAACTGAGGTGACCAGGGAGCTTAAGGTAAAAGAACCCGTAGGAGACAGCAATCACAATATGATTGAGTTCAACTTGAAATTTGATAGGGAGAAAGTAAAGTCTGATGTAGCAGTGTTTCAGTGGTGTAAGGGAACTTACAGTGTATGAGAGAGGAGTTGGCCAAAGTAAATTGGAAAGGGATGCTGGCAGGGATGACAGCAGAGCAGCAATGGAATGCGTTTCTGGGAAAAATGAGGAAGGTGCAGGACATATGCATTCCAAAAAAGAAGAAATACTCAGATGGTAAAACAGTACAACCATGGCTGACAAGGGAAGTCAAAGCTATTGTAAAAGCAAAGGGCATACAACAAAGCAAAAATTAGTGGGAAGATAGAGGATTGGGAAGTTTTTAGAAACCTACAGAGAACAACTAAAAAAAGCATTAGAAGGGAAAAGATGAAATATGAAAGCAAGCTAGCAAACAATATCAAAGTGGATAGTAAAAGTGTTTTCAAGTATGTTAAAAATAAAAGAGAAATGAGAGTGGATATAGGACTGCTAGAAAATGAGGCAGGAGAAATAATAATCGAGCACAAGGAGATGGCTGATGAATGAAATGAGTATTTTGCATCAGTTTTCACTGTGGAAGACACTAGTATGCCTGATGTTGTAGTGTGTGAAGGAAGAGATGTGGGTGCAGTTACTATTACAAGAGAGAAGGTGCTCAAAAAGCTGAAAGACCTAAAGGTATATACAGCTGAAGTCAGAAGTTTACATACACCTCAGCCAAATACATTTAAACTCAGTTTTTCACAATTCCTGACATTTAATCCTAGAAAACATTCCCTGTCTTTGGTCAGTTAGGATCACTACTTTATTTTAAGAATGTGAAATGTCAGAATAATAGCGAGAGAATGATCTATTTCAGCTTTTATTTCTTTCATTACTTTCCCAGTGGGTCAGAAGTTTACATACACTTTGTTAGTATTTGGTAGCATTGCCTTTAAATTGTTTAACTTGGGTCAAACGTTTTGACTGGCCTTCCACAAGCTTCTCGCAGTAAGTTTCTGGAATTTTGTTCCATTCCTCCAGACAGAACTGGTGTAACTTAGTCAGGTTTGTAGGCCTCCTTGCTCACACACGCTTTTTCAGTTCTGCCCACAAATTTTCTATCAGATTGAGGTCAGAAAATGATGTCAAGTCTGGTTCATCGTTGGGAGCAGTTTCCAAACGCCTGAAGGTACAACGTTCATCTGTACAAACAATAGTACGCAAGTATAAACAATATGGGACCACGCAGCCGTCATACCACTCAGGAAGGAGACGAATTCTGTCTCCTAGAGATGAACGCACTTTGGCGCGAAAAGTGCAAATCAAACCCAGAACAACAGCAAAGGACCTTGTGAAGATGCTGGAGGAAGCAGGTAGACAAGTATCTATATCCACAGTAAAACGAGTCCTATATCGACATGACCTGAAAGGCTGCTTAGCAAGGAAGAAGCCACTGCTCCAAAACCGCCATAAAAAAGCCAGACTACAGTTTGCAAGTGCACATGGGGACAAAGATCTTACTTTTTGGAGAAATGTCCTCTGGTCCGATAAAACAAAAATTGAACTGTTTGGCCATAATGACCATCGTTATGTTTGGAGGAAAAAGGGTGAGACTTGCAAGCCGAAGAACACCATCCCAACCGTGAAGCATGGGGGTGGCAGCATCATGTTGTGGGGGTGCTTTGCTGCAGGAGGGACTGGTGCACTTCACAAAATAGATGGCATCATGAAGAAGGAAAATTACGTGGAACATTGAAGCAACATCTCAAGACATCAGCCAGGAAGTTAAAGCTTGGTCGCAAATGGGTCTTCCAAATGGACAATGACCCCAAGCATACCTGCAAAGTTGTGGCAAAATTGCTTAAGGACAACAAAGTCGAGGTATTGGAGTGGCCATCACAAAGCCCTGACCTCAATCTGATGGAAAATTTGTGGGCAGAACTGAAAAAACGTGTGCGAGCAAGGAGACCTACAAACCTGACTCAGTTACACCAGTTCTGTCTGGAGGAATGGAACAAAATTCCAGCAACTTACTGTGAGAAGCTTGTGGAAGGCTAACCAAAATGTTTGACCCAAGTTAAACAAATTAAAGGCAAAGCTACCAAATACGAACAACGTGTATGTAAACTTCTGACCCACTGGGAAAGTGATGAAAGAAATAAAAGCTGAAATAAATCATTCTCTCTACTATTATTCTGACGTTACACATTCTTAAAATAAAGTAGTGATCCTAACTGACCTAAGGCATGGACTGTTTTCTGTAAGGATTCTGTACGTCCTCCCCGTGGAATGCGTGGGATTTCTCTGGGTGCTCTGGTTTCCTTCCACAGTCCAATAACAAACGGTCGTTGTAAATCGTCTTGTGATTAGGCTGGGGTTAAATTGGTGGGTTTCTGAGTGGCAGCAAGGGCCGAAAAGGCTTGTTCTGTGCTGTATCCCGATAAAAAACAAATAAATAACCGCTCACTCTTTTCTCCAACAGGAGACTGAAGGCTACTCTGGTTCTGATCTCAAGTTGGTTTGCAAAGAGGCAGCGATGCGACCTGTTAGGAAAATCTTTGAAGCATTAGAAAATCATCAAACAGGTAGGTTGAAGTAAAAATTCAGCTGCATACACTAATCAAGAAAGTGATTCAAATAGTAATCTAGCTATGTGCTTGAAGTTCTTTGCTGTGGTTTCCACGTAGCTACAATGATCTAAGCATTATCGTTGGCTTGTATTGATAAACTCTTCTGCCCCTCGGCTGTCAGATTTCTGAGTGGACATTGAACCCATGTTCAATTTGACTGTTCAATTACCTTTTCGCTGGCTACGTAGAACAGACCATGTTCCAAGCTTTCCCTGGTAATTCTTCAACTCTTCCCTTGCTACTTTGGTGACTACATTGGTGCTGCTTCCTGCACCTGTGCTGGGCTCATCAATTTCATCAACTTTGCCTCCAACTTCCACTCTGTCCTTAAATTCACTTGGTTAATTTCTGACATCTCTCTCTCCTTTCTCAATCGAACTGTTTCCATCTCTGGAGACAAACTCTCTACCGACATGTTTTATAAACCTACCGATTTCCACAATTATCTTGACTATACCTCTTCCCACCCTGTCCCCTGTAAAATGCTATTCCCTTTTCTCAGTTCTTTCGTGTCCACCGCATCTGTTCTCAGAAAGCGGCTTTCCTTTCCAGGACATCAGAGCGGTCTTCTTTCTTCAAACAACGAGTCTTCCCTTCCTCCACTATTGATGCTATCCCTCACCCACATCTCCTCTATTTCCACATATCTGCACTCACTCCATCTTCCTCCCCCCGCCTTAACAATGATAGAGTTCCTTTTGTCCTTACCTACCACCCCATGAGACTCTGTATCCAATGCATCATCTCCACAACCTCCGCCATCTCCAGTGGGATCCTACAACCAAAGACATCTTTACTTCCACCCCCCCTCCCCACTCTCCACTTTACACAGGGATTGCTCCCTCTGTGATTCTCTTGTCCATTTGTCCCTCTCCACTAATCTGCCTCCCGGCACTTACCCCTGTAAGCGACAGAAATGCTACACCTGTTCATTCACCTCCATTCAGTCCCAAACAGTTCTTCCAGGTATGATAACACTTCACCTGCAAATCTTCTGCGATCACCTGTTGTATCTGGTGCTCCGGTGCGGCCTCCTCTACATAGGTGAGACCTGTCGTAAATTGGGGGACCACTTAGTTGAGCTCTATCCGCCAAAAGCATAACTTCCCGGTGGTTAAAGATTTTAATTCCCATTCCCATTCTGGCATGATGGTCCATGGCCTCCTCTTGTGCTACAATGAGGCCACCCTCAGGGTGGAGGAGCAAAACATTATATTCCGTCGGGGTAGCCCACAATCTGATGACATGAATATCAATTTCTCCATCTTGTTTAAAAAAAAAAACCCTTTGCCTCCCCACTCTGCCATTTAACCTCTCGTCTGCTTATCCCTTTGTGCCCCCACCTTCCCTTTTTCCTAAGGTCCACTCTCCTGTCCCATCAGGTTCCTTCTTTTCCTGCCCTTGAGTTTACCACCCACTTGGCTTCACCTATCAGCTTCCAGCTAGCCTCTTTCCCCTCCCACCACCTTTTTATTCTGGCATCTTACCCCTTTATTCCCAGTCCTGATGAAGGGTCTCAGCCTGAAATGTTGACAGTTTATTCATTTCCATAGATGCTGCCTGACCTGCTGAGTTCATCCAGCACTTTGTGTGTTTTTAGGTGTTATTTTCTTTGTAATTTAGTATACTTCTTTGCTGTGTAGTATCTTTCCTAGTGGTCACAGTATGTATTTGCAGTTGTTCAATGTGCCCCCTGGTGGTCACAGTATGGAAATGCAGTTTTAAGCCTAAAACCTCTGCAGATGCTGGAAACCCAAAGCGCAACAGAATGCTGGAGGAACTCTTCTTCAGGACTGAGAAGGAATGGGCAAGATACCAGATTGAGAAGGTGGGGGAAAGGGAAGGAGGCTAGATGGAAGGTGATGGGTGAAGCCAGGTGGATGGAAAAGGTAAAGAGCTGGAGAAGAAGGAATCTGATTGGAGAGGAGAGTGGATCATAGGAGAAGGGAAAGGAGGGACCCGGGGGGAAAGTAATAGGCAGGTGAGAAGATGTTAAAGGTCAGAGTGGGGAAAAGGGGAAGGTGGGGATTGTGGAATTTGTTCACCGAAAGGAGAAATCAATATTCATGCTGTTAGGTTGGAGGATTTCCAGAAAGGTTGCTCCTCTATCCTGAGGGTGGCCTCGTGTTGGACCCCATTAAATGACATGTCGGCATGGGAATGTGAATTAAAATGTTTGGCCGATGGAGCGGAGGTGCTTGCCTGGTGCCCTGAATGAGGTGAGGGGGGAGGTGTCTGGGCAGGTGTAGCACTTTGGCCACTGGCAGGGATAAGTGCCCGGAGAGCGATTTGTGTGGGGGCGGGGATGGATAAGGGAAGAGCAGAGGGAGCGATTCTGCTGAAAGCGGTGGGGGGTGGTGGGGAGATAAAGATATGTTTGGTGGTAGGATCCCTTTGGAGATGGCTGAAGTTGCGGAGGATGATGTGTTGGATGTGGAGGCTGATGGGGTGCTAGGTCAGTACAAAAGGAACTCTATCACTCTTAAGGCAGTGGGCAGGTGGAATGAGCGCAGATGTACAGGAGAAGATGCAGGAGAGGGCAGCGTCAGTGGAGGAGGGGGGAATCCTGCTTGTCTATGACGTCCTGGAACAGAAGGTCACATCCTGGGAGCACATGGCAGAGACAAAGGTGAGAAAAAGCAACAGCATTTTTACAGGAGATGGACAGGGTGGGAAGAGGTTTAATTGAAATAACCATGGGAATCTGTAGGTTTATAAAAGATGTCGGTTGATAGTTTGTCCCCAGAGATGGAGACAGAGATTGAGGAAGGGAAGGAGGTGTCAGAGATGGACCAAGTGAATTTAAGGGCAGGGTGGAAGTTAGAGGCAAAGTTGATAAAATTGACGAGTTTAGCATAGGTACAGGAAGCAGCACCAATGCAGTCATCAATGTAGCGGAGGAAGAGTTGGGAAGTATCACTGGGGAAGGCTTCAAATATGGACTGTTCTACATAGCCAACGAAGAGGCAAGCATAGCTTGGCATGGAGTGGCCATGGCTACCCTCAGGTCTGGAGAAAAGGAGAAGAGCTAATGGAAAAATTGTTCGGGGTGAGGGCCAGTTCTGCCAGCTGGAAGAGGGTGGTGGTGGTGGAGGGGGATTGTTATGCTTTTTTGTCAAGAGGGAAGCAGAGAACTTTGGGGCCTTCTTGATAGAGGATAGAAGTGCATAAGGACTGAATATCCGTGGTGAAGATAAGACCGTCAGAGCCAGTGAATTTAAGGTTACTGAGGATATTGAGGGCATGAGAAGTGTCACAGATGTAGGTGGGAAGGAACTGAAAGAAGGAGGGTGAGAATGGACATCAAAGTTGCTGGTGAACGCAGCAGGCCAGGCAGCATCTCTAGGAAGAGGTACAGTGGACGTCTTGGGCTGAGACCCTTCATCAGGACTAACTGAAAGAAGAGCTAGTAAGAGATTTTAAAGTGGGAGGGGGAGGAGGAGATCCAAAATGATAGAAGAAGACAGGAGGGGAAAGGAGCCAAGAGCTGGCAAAAGGGATACGAGAGGATCATGGGACAGGAGGCCAAGGGAGAAAGAAAGGGGGAGGGGGGAAGCCCAGAGGATGGGCAAGGAGTATAGTGAGAGGGACAGAGGGAGAAAAAGGAGAGAGAGAGAGAGAGAAAAGATAATAAATAAATAACGGATGGAGTATGAACTTGTAAGCGGAACAAGTGCTACATATCCCTTACACTTCCTCCCGTACAACCATTCAGGGCCCCAGACAGTCCTTCCAGGTGAGGCGACACTTCACCTGTGAGTCGGCTGGGGTGATACACTGCGTCCGGTGTTCCCGATGTGGCCTTCTATATACTGGCGAGACCCGACGCACACTGGGAGACAGTTTTGCTGAACACCTACGCTCTGTCTGCCAGAGAAAGCAGGATCTCCCTGTGGCCACACATTTTAATTCCACGTCCCATTCCCATTCTGACATGTCTATCCACGGCCTCCTCTACTGTAAAGATGAAGCCACACTCAGGTTGGAGGAACAACACCTTATATTCCGTCTAGGTAGCCTCCAACCTGATGGCATGAACATCGACTTCTCTAACTTCCGCTAATGCCCCACCTCCCCCTCGTACTCCATCCGTTATTTATTTATATACACACACATTCTTTCTCTCTCTCTCCTTTTTCTCCCTCTGACTATACCCCTTGCTGATCCTCTGGCCTTCCCCCCTCCCCTTTTCTTTCTCCCTAGGCCTCCCATCCCATGATCCTCTCCTATACCTTCCACCCTCTTCCACCCACTGAGGCTCCGTTTACAATCCCTCCATGACTTCCTCCTTTTCTGCAGCCCTGATACTATCTCTGGTCAACAGTGCCACACCCCCGCCTCTTTTACCTCCCTCCCTGTCATTTCTGAAACATCTAAAGCCCAGCACTCGAAGTAACCATTCCTGCCCCTGAGCCATCCAAGTCTCTGTAATGGGCACAACATCATAGCTCCAAGTACTGATCCATGCTCTAAGCTCATCCACTTTGTTCATAATACTCCTTGCATTAAAATAGACACATTTCAAACCATCGGTCCCCTTCTCTATCACCTGCCTATCCTCCCTCTCGCACTGTCTCCAAACTTTCTTTATTTGTGAGCCAACCTCCTCTTCCCCAGTCTCTTCAGTTCGATTCCCACCCCCCAGCAATTCTAGTTTAAACTCTCCCCAGTAGCCTTAGCAAACCTCTTCGCCAGGATATTGGTCCCCCTGGGATTCAAGTGCAACCCGTCACAGGTCACGTTTGCCCCAAAAGAGATCCCAATGATCCAGAAATCTGAATCCCTGCCCCCTGCTCCAATCTCTCAGCCACGCATTTATCCTCCACCTCATTCTATTCCTATTCTCACTGTCACGTGGCACAGGCAGTAATCCCAAGATTACTACCTTTGTGGTCCTGCTTCTCAATTTCCTTCCTAACTCCCCATAGTCTGTTTTTAGGGCCTCCTCCCTTTTCCTGCTTATGTTGGTACCAATATGTACCACGACCTCTGGCTATTCTCCCTCCCACTTCAGGATGTCTTGGACGTGATCAGAAACATCCCAGACCCTGGTACCCGGGAGGCAAACTACCATCTGTGCTTCTTTCCTGCATCCACAGAATTGCCTGTCTGACCCCCTAACTATAGAGTCCCCTATCACTGCTGCCTTCCTCTTCCTTTCCCTACCCAGTTCTGGTTGCCTCACCATAGGAAGGATGTGGATGCATTCGAAAGGGTACAGGGGAGATTTACCAGGATGCTGCCTGGTTTATAGAGTATGCATTATGAGCAGAGATTAAGGGAGCTGGGGCTTTACTCTTTGGAGAGAAGGAGGATGAGAGGAGACATGATAGAGGTGTACAAGATAATAAGAGGAATAGACAGAGTGGATAGCCAGCACCTCTTCCCCAGGGCACCACTGCTCAATACAAGAGGACATGGCTTTAAGGTAAGGGGTGGGAAGTTCAAGGGGGATATTAGAGGGAGGTGTTTTATTCAGAGAGTGGTTGGTGCGTGGAATGCACTGCCTGAGTCAGTGGTGGAGGCAGATACACTAGTGAAATTTAAGAGACTACTAGACAGGTATATAGAGGAATTTAAGGTGGGGTTTATATGGGAGGCAGGGTTTAATGGTGAGCACAACATTGTGGGCTGAAGGACCTGTACTGTGCTGTACTATTCCATGTTCTATGTTCTTTTGAGCCACATGGCCAGACTTTATGCCAGAGGCGTGGCCACTGTTGCTTCCCCCAGGTAGGCTGTCCCCCACAATAGTACTCAAGTGGGAGTGCTTATTGTTAAGGGAGACAGACATAGGGGTACTCTCTATCGTCTGACTCCTGCCCTTCCCTCTCCTGATTGTTACCCACTTATCTGTCTCCCCAGAACCCAGTGTGACTACCTGCCCGTAGGTCCTCTCGATCACCTCATCACTCTCCCTGACCAGATGAAGGTCATCGAGCTGCATCTCCAGTTCCCTAACCCGGTCCCTAAGGAGCTGCAGCTCGACGCACCTGGTGCAGATGTGGGAGGCTGACAGTCTCCAGAATTTCCCACATCTGACACCCACTACAGAACACCGGCCTCACAGACATTCTTCCTGTCTATATTCTACACGGGCCACCTACCTCGCCTCGACCTGTTATCGCCGAAGCCACATTGAGCCAAAGTCCTCCTACTCTGTCTCCCTCTACTCTCACGCCCGCCCCATTGAGCCAAAGCCTTCCTACTCTGTCTCCCTCTACTCTGCCCGTTCTATAAGGTGTCTCCTTTTAAACTCTTCTCGCTGTTCTCACTGGCTGACATCCACGTGCTTGCGCAGTCGTGCCTCAATCAAACCACTGATGAAATAAGCGCTGTACATTTTGTGTGTTGCTCTGGATTTCCAGCCTCTGCAGAATCTCTTGTGTCTACTTTTCACCATATTTAAGATCTGTCTTCAGTGAGTGGAAATGACAGTTGTAGTTTATGTGTGCTGTGCTATTGTAATTCCAACAACAGATTGTAAAAATTGTCATTTCTTTTACTTTAAGGAAAAAGCGGTCTGCCCACTTTTCATCTGGAAACTATCTCTACAAATGATGTGCTTGATGTGATCATTCACACGAAGCCGTCTGCAAAGAGACTCGGTCAGAAGTACACTGCCTGGCAACATGAGTACGAGTCAGTGTGACCTGATGGATACGGGACGTGTTACCCGTGCTCGTCCACTCTCCCTCTCAGTGGATTTGCTGTGGACAACTTCTGCACGTTCCCAGTGAAACTGCTGCCTTTCAAAAGCATCCTGGCATCTAAACATTAAATGTTTGCAATTTCTGCCATGCTGGAAAGCCAGTGGAAGAGACTTATCTGAATGTTCTCAATCGACGAGGACTAACACTGAGAGATCTGCAGTTACATTAGAGTCACCAAGAACAATATACTTACCTGTTCAGCTGAGAGAGTTGACACCATCTCCACTGTGAAGAATATTACAAAATACAAGGATACATACAGCAGACAGAGAGGAGTATTTCAGGAAGTTGTTAACTGACGAGAAGCCAGCAGGCTACCAGAGGCGAATTTGAGGAAAACTAATAAATTGTGGACTTACCTGGGGATTGTGGTTTGATTCTTTGATCCATACACAACCCTTTACTGCTATGTTGTGTTGTACAAGGTTGGAGATGTCATTTGCTTTATTGGCTGTCATTGTAAATTACTCTCATTCACTCAGGCCACTTTATTAGGTACTTCATGTCCCAAAAAGGTGGCCATTGGGTGTAGCTTTGTAGTCATCTGCTGCTGTAGCCCATCCACTCCAAGGGTAGAGTGTTGTGTGTTCGCAGATGCTCTTCTGCACACCACTGTTGTGAGACCACAAGGCCATAAGATATAGGAGCAGAATTAGGCCATTACCCTTCAAGTCTGCTCCACCTTTTGTCATAACTGATCCATTTCCCTCTAAGCTGCAATCTCCTGCCTTCTCCCTGTATCTCTTCATGCCCTGACTAATCAGGAATCTATCAGCCTCTGCCTTAAATACACTGACACTTCACCCCCACAGCTGCCCATGACAATGAATTCCACAGATTCTCCATGCTGGCTAAAGAAATTACTCCTCATCTCCATTCTAAAGGAACACGCTTCTATTCTAAGGCTGTGTCCTCTGGCCTTAGACTCTTCCACCATAGGAAACATCCTCTCCACATCCACTCTATCAATTCCTTTCACCATTCGATAGAATTCAATGAGGTCATCCCTCATTTTTTTGAATTCTAGCGAATACAGGCCCAGAGCCATCAAACGCACTTCAGATGTCAAGCCATTCAATCCTGGAATTATTTTCATGAACCTTCTTTGAAACTTCTCCAGTTTCAGCCGAACCTTTCTAAAATGGGGCCCAAAACTGCTCACAATACTCCAAGTGAGGCCTCACTTATGCCTTATAAAGTCTCAACATTACATCCTTGAAATGTCCTCTTGAAATGAATGCTAATGTTGCATTTGCCTTCCTCATCATAGACTCAACCTGCAAATTAGTCTTTAGGGAATCCTGTACAAGGATTTGCAAGTCCCTTTGTGCCTCAGATTTTTGTATTTTCTCTCCATTTAGAAAATAGTCAACCCTTTCACTTCTTCTACCAGACTGCATGACCACACACTTCTCGACATTCCATCTACCACTTCTTTGCCCATTCTCCGAATCTGTCTAAGTCCTTCGGTAGCTTCTCTACTTCCTGAAAACTACCTGCCCCTCCACCTATTCTCATATTGTCTGCAAACTTTGCAACAAAGCCATCAATTCTATCATCTAAATATTGACTTGTAACATAAAAAGAATTAGTCCCAACACAGACCCTATGGAACACCATTAGTCACCAGGAGCCAGCCGGAAAAGACTCCCTTTATTCCCACTCTTTGCCTCCTGCCAATCACCCACTGCTTTATCCATGCTAGAATATTTCCCATAATACTATGGGCTCGTAGCTTGTTAAGCAGCCTCATGTGTGGAACCTTGTCAAAGACCTTCTGAAAATCCAAGTACACATCAACCAATTCTCCTTTGTCTAGCCTACTTATTATTTCTTCAAAAATTCTAACAGATTTCATAGCCAAGATTTTCCCTTGAGGAAACCATGCTGACTATGGCCTATTCTATCATGTGCCTCCAAGTACCCCAAAACTACATCCTTAAAAATAGTCTCCAACGTCTTCCCAACAACTGAGGTCAGACTAACTGGACTATAATTTCCTTTCTTTAGCTTCTCTCCCTTCTTGAAGAGTGGAGTGACATTTGCAATTTTCCAGTCTTCCGGAACCAGTCCAGAATCTGGTAATTCTTCAAAAAAAAATTACTAATCCTTCCACATTCTCTTCAGCCGCCTTTCAGAACCCTGGGCTGTACATCATCTGGTTCAGGTGACTTATTTACCTTCAGACCTTTTAGTTTCCCAAGAACCTTCTCCCTAGTAATGGTAACTTCACACACTGACACCTGGAACCTTCACCATACTGCTAGCATCTTCCACAGTGAAGACCGATGCAACGTACTTAGTTAGTCTGCCATTTCCTTGTCCCCCATTACTTCCCTCTCTTGTATCATTTAATAGTGGTCCAATATTTACTCTCGCCTTTCTTTTACATTTTATGTATCTGAAAAAACTTTTAATATCCTCTTTAATATTATTGGCTAGTTTACTTTGATATTCCATCTTTACCTTCTTAATGACTTTTTAGTTGCCTTCTGTTGGTATTTAAAAGCTCTAACATCCTACTAATTTTTCCTCTATTTTATGCCTTCTCTTTGGCTTTTATGTTGGCCTTGACTTTTCTTGTTAGCCCAGGTTGTGTCATCTTTCCTTTGGAATACTTCTCCCTCTTTGGGATGTTTAGATCCAGTGCCTTCCGAATTGCTTCCAGAAATTCTAGCCATTGCTGCTCTGCCATCATCCCTGCCAGTGTTCTTTTCCAGTCAGTTCTGGCCAACTCCTCTCTCTTGCCTCTGTAATTCCCTTTACTCCACTATAATACTCATACATCTGACTTTAAAGATTCAAAGGTCGAATTTAATGTCAGAGAAATGTATACAATATACACCCTGAAATGCTTTTTCTTCACAAACATCCACGAAAACAGAGAAGTGTCCTAAAGAATGAACGACAGTTAAACGTGAGAGCCCCGAAGTCCCTCCCCAGTTCCCCCCTCCCGCACATAAGCGGCAGTGAGCAATGATCCCCCTCCCCCCCCACCACCAGCAAAAAAATAGCACATCGGTACCATCACCAAGCCCAACGGTGTACCAAGCAATAGCAAAGACACAGACCAAAGTTACCCCAAAGGATTCGCATTTCATCTGACACTCGACAAACCACAGGGTCTCTCTCTCCCTCAGCAAGGGAGAGGGAGGTATCCCCCATTTAGCTTCTCCTTCTCAGATTTCAGGATGAATTTGATCATATTATGATCACTTGCCCCTAAGGGTTTTCTTTACCTGAAGTTCTGTGATCAATTCCAGTTCATTGCTCAACACTCAATCTAGAATAGCTGACCATCTAGTGGGGTCAGCCACGAGCTGCTCCAAAGAGCCATTTCGTAGGCATTCTAGAAATTCCTGCTCTTGGAACCAGCACCAACCTGATTTCTCCAATCTATTTGCATACTAAAATTTCCCCATGACTATTGTAACTTTCCCTTCTGGCGTGCATTTTTTTATTTCCCATTGTATTCCCACATCCTTACTACTGTTTGGTGGCATGTACAGAACTACCCTAGTAGTTCCTTAGCTCTATCCCAGTGATTCAACACCTTCGGACCCCAGGTCACCTCTTTCTAATGATTTGATTTCATTTTTACCAACAGAGCAACACTGCCCCTCTGCCTTCCCACCTGCCCTTTCGGTACAGTGTGCATCCTTCTACATTAAACTCCCTGCTATGATCTTCTTTCAGCCATGATTCAGTGATGCCTGCAACATCATAGATGCCAATATGCAACTGTGCTATAAGTTCATTTACCTAATTCCATATACTCCGCACATTCAAATATATAACCTTCAGTCCCATATTCACCCTTTTCAATCTTGTCTGCCTCTTAAGTTGCGACTCATCCTGTTGACAGCAATGTTGCCCTATTAATAGCCTCTCCTTGCTAGGAGTCTCAGTACACGTTGCCTCTGTTTGTAAACCAACTACCTCATCTTCAGCACTATCTCTCCAGTTCCCATCCCCTGCCAAATTAGTTTAAACCCTCTAGAATAACTCTAGCCAACCTGCCCACAAGGATATTGGACCCCCCTCACATTTAGGTATATAGTGTCCCTTTTGCACAGGTCATACCTTCCCCAGAAGAGATCCCAATGATCGATGAATTTGAACCCCCGGACCAATTCAGCCATGCATTCACCTGCCAAATCATCCTATTCTTACCCTGAAGGTCCTGTTTCTCAGCTTTCTACGTAGTCCCCTAAAATCTCTCTTCAACAGCTCCTCACCCTGTCTACCAAGATTTCAGCTGCTCACCCTCACTCTTGAGAATCCCATGGACTTGATCCAAGATATCCTTGATCCGCCACTCGGGAGGCAGCATACCATCTGAGTATCCCTGTCGTGCACACAGTACCTTGTCTCTGTTCCTCTGACTATGGAATCTCCTATCAACACTCCAGTCCTCTTCACCTCTCGCTCTTCTGAGCCACAGTGCCATATACCCAGTCACTGTGACTCACCCTGGTAGGTCCTCACCCTCAACGGTATCTAAAGTTATATATTTATTTTTGAGGGGAACTCTCAAAAATACTGGCTGTGTATTTCCCACCTTCTCTTGACAGTCACCCAGTTACCTGTCTCCTTCAGCCTAAGCATGACTACCTCTCTGTAGCTGCTGCCTATCTCATTCTGTCATTCTCCTGTATGAGTCAAAGATCATTGAGCTACAGCTCCAGTTCCTTAATATATTATCTCAGGAGCTGCAACTTGGTGCTCCTAGTGCAGATATGTTGATCTGGGAGACTGGAGACTGGATGGACTTCCACATCCCACACAGAGTACAAAACACTACCTGGAGCCATTCTCACTATATTATGTCCATATAGGTGAGGAATGAACAATACGAACAGAGAAAGAGTAACTTACGAGACAATCTACCTCTCCTGAGCCTGATGAGCCAAAGCCACTCTGCAAACTCACAAGAATGGCCGCTCAGCTTGCACTTGAATTAGTCTCATTGGCCCTTTCTTACTGATTGGTCACTCCTCAAATCAGAAAATCTGCCGTGAAACTCTGCCTTCAAAATTTTGATTGCCGCCCTGATTAAAAAGTAGCTCTTGACAAATACCCCTGGTGTGGCTTGCCCAACTCAGAGAAAATTGGCTCGAAGCCCTGCTTTTTAAATCTTGAACGTGGACCTGTCTGACAGGTAGTTCTTTTTACGCACTGCTTCTTGCTGATTGGTCACTCCTCAACTCAGAGTAGCTGAGAAACACGTGGTTATTTGAGTTACTGTCTCCTTCCTGTCAGCTTGAACCAGTCTGGCCATTCTCCTCTGACATCTCTCATTAACAAGGCGTTTCCACCCACAGAACTGCCGCTCACTGGACGTTTCGTACCATTCTCTGTAAACTAGAGATTGTTGTGTGTGAAAATCCCAAGATATCAGCAGTTTCTGAAATACTCAACTTACCTCGTATGGCACCAACATTCATACCACATTCCATCAAACTCACTTAGATCACATTTCTTCCCATTCTGATATTTGGTCTGAACAACTAAACCTCTTGACCATGTCTGCATGCTTTTACACAGTGCCTATAAGAAGTATTTACCCCCTTGGAAGATTTCATGTTTTATTGTTTTACAACATTGAATCACAGTGGATTTAATTTGGCTTTTTTGACACTGATCAACAGAAAAGACTTTCGCAACAAAGTGAAAACAAATTTCTACAAATTGGTCTAAATCCATTAAAAAAATAAATAAATAAATAAAGGCATCCAATAGTCTTGCGAGACCATGGATCTGCACCTGGACAGTCTTCACTCTCCAGGGCGCAGGCCTGAGCAAGGTTGTATGGAAGACTGGCAGTTGCCCATGCTGCAAGTCTCCCCTCTCCGCGACACCGATGTTGTCCAAGGGAAGGGCAAGGGCCGATACAGCTTGGCACCAGTGTTGTCGCAGAGCACTGTGTGATTAAGTGCCTTGCTCAAGGACACTACATGCTGCCTCGGCTGGGGCTCGAACTCGCGACCTTCAGGTCACTAGTCGAATACCTTAACCACTTGGCCATGTGCCCACAAATATAAAACTAAATAATTGATTGCATTATTACTCACCCCTTCAAGTCAGTATTTAGTTGATGCACCTTTGGCAGCAATTACAGCCTTGAGTCTGTGTGGATAGGTCTCCATCAGCATTGCACAACTGGACACTGCAATTTTTCCCCATTCTTCTTTACAAAACTGCTCAAGCTCTGTCAGATTGCATGGGGATCGTGACTGAACAGCCCTTTTCAAGTCCAGCCAAAACTCTCAATTGGATTGAGGTCTGGACTCTGACTTGGCCACTCCAGCATATTAACTTCATTGTTTTTAAACCATTCCTGTGTAGCTCTGGCTTTATGCTTGGTGTCACTGTCTTGCTGGAAAACAAATCTTCTCCCAAGTTGCAGTTCTCTTGCAAACTGCATCAGGTTTTCCTCCAGGATTTCCCTGTATTTTGCTGCATTCATTTTAACCTCTACCTGCCCATCATGCTTCACAGTAGGGATGGTGTGTTTTTGATGATGTGCGATGTTCGGCTTACATCAAACAAAGAATCAGAATCAGGTTTATTGTCATCGGCATGTGACGTGAAATTTGTTAACTTAGCAGCAGCAGTTCAATGCAATACATAATCTAGCAGAGAAAATAATAAAAAATAATAGTAATAATAATAGTAAATCAATCACAGTATACATATATTGAACAGATTTTAAACAACGTGCAAAAAGGGAAATACTGTATATTAAAAAAAGTGAGGTAGTGTCCAAGGATTCAATGTCCATTTAGGAATTGGATGGCAGAGGGGAAGAAGCTGTTCCTGAATCGCTGAGTGTGTGCCTTCAGGCTTCTGTACCTCCTCCCTGAGTAACAGTGAGAAATGGACATGCCCTGGGTGCTGGAGGTCCTTAATAATGGACACCGTCTTTCTGAGACACCGCTCCCTGAAGATGTCCTGAGTACTTTGCAGGCTAGATTTATAACCTTCTGCAGCTTCCTTCAGTCCTGTTGCAGTAGCCCCTCCATACCAGACAGTGATGCAGCCCATCAGAATGCTTTCTACGGTACATCTATAGATGTTTTTGAGTGTATTTGTTGACATGCCAAATCACTTCAAATTCCTAATAAAGTACAGCCGCTGCCTTGCCTTCTCTATGACTGCATCGATATATTGGGACCAGGTTAAATCCTCAGAGAGCTTGACACCTAGGAACTTGAAACTGTTCTGATCCCTCTATGAGGATTGGTATGTGTTCCTTCGTCTTACCCTTCCTGAAGTCCACAGTCAGCTCTTTCGTCTTACCGATGTTGAGTGCCAGGTTATTGCTGCAGCAACACTCCACTAGTTGGCATATCTCAGTCCTGTACACCCTCTCATCACCACCTGAGATTCTACCAACAATGGTTGTATCATCAGCAAATTTATAGGTGGTATTTGAGCTATGCCTAGTCACACAGTCATGTGTATATAGAGAATAGAGCAGTGGGCTAAGCACACACCCCTGAGGTGCGCCAGTGTTGATCGTCAGCGAGGAGGATATGTTCTCACCAATCTGCACAGGCTGCAGTCTTCCGATTAGGAAGTCTAGTATCAAATTGTAGAGGGAGGTACAGAGGCCCAGGTTCTGCAACCTCTCATCAGGATTGTGGGAATGATGGTATTAAATGCTGAGCTATAGTCAATGAACAGCATCCTGACGTAGGTGTTTGTATCGTCCAGGTGGTCTAAAGAGCCATTGAGATTGCATCTGCTGTTGACCTATTGTAGCAATAGGCAAATTGCAATGGGTCCAGGTCCTTGCTGAGGCAGGAGTTCAGTCTAGTCATGACCAACCTCTCAAAGCATTTCATCACTCTCAATGTGAGTGCTACTGGGTGATAGTCATTAAGGCAGCCCACATTATTCTTCTTTGGTACTTGCCTTTTTGAAGCAAGTGGGAACTTCTGCCCGTAGCAGTGAGATGTTGAAAATGTCCTTGAATATTCCCGCTAGTTGGTTGGCACAGGTTTTCAGGGCCTTACCAGGTACTCCATCGGGACCATCTCCCTTGTGAAGATCACTCTTTTTAAAGACAGCCTAACATCAGCCTCTGATACAGAGATCACAGGGTCACCGGGTGCAACAGGGATCTTCACAGCTGTAGTTGTGTTCTCCCTTTCAAAGCAGGCATAGAAGGTGTTGAGTTCATCTGGTAGTGAAGCATCGCTGTCATTTGTGCTATTGGGTTTCACTTTGTAGGAAGTAATGTCTTGCAGACTCTGCCAGAGTTGTCGTGCATCCGGTGTCGCCTCCAACCTCATTCAGAATTGTTTCTTCACCCTTGAAATAGCCCTCCACAAATCAGACCTGGTTTTCTGGTGCAGGCCTGGGTCGCCAGACTTGAATGCCACAGATCTAGCCTTCAGCAGACGACGTACCTCCTGGTTCATCTGCGGCTTTTGGTTTGGGAATATACAGTAAGTCTTTGTAGGCACACACTCATCCACACAGGTTTTAATGAAGTCGGGATCAACTGCAGCCTACTCATCCAGGTTCGAAGATGAATCCCTGAATAGTCATGTGAGTTTTTTTCAATACAGGCTCTCTGTTTGCCACTCTCCCATAAGGCTGCAACTGATGAAGCATCTGGGCAACAGCTGTTGTATGCGCAGTCTCTCCCATCTCAGTCACTGAAGCGTATAACTCCTCCAAAGTTATTATAGGCCTCCCTCACTAGTCCCCTTCTTGCATGGTCACTCAGCTTTTGAGGATGGCCTACTCTAGGCAGATTTACAGCTGCACCATATTCTTTCCCATTCTTGATGCTTGACTTAACCGTACTCCAAGGGATATTTACTGACTTGGAAATTTTCTTGTATCCATTTCCTGACTTGTGCTTTTCAATACCCATTTCATGCAGTTGCTTGGAGTGTTCTTTTGTCTTCATGGTGTAGTTTTTGCCAGGACCTTCCAGATACAGGTGTAGTTGAAACACATTGACTGCACACAGGTCTCCAAAAACAGATCTCCACTTAAATGATTATGTGACTTCTAAAACCAATTGGATGATTTGGGTGTGGGTGGGTGGGTGTGTGTGTGTGTGTGTGTGTGTGTGTGTGTGTGTGTGTGTGTGTGTGTGTGTGTGTGTGTGTGTGTGTGTGTGTGTGTGTGTGTGTGTGTGTGTGTGTGTGTGTGTGTGTACGTACACTATGCAATCAATAATTTTATTTGTAGTTAATTTAGATCACTTTGTAGAGATGTTTTTCCTTTGTCACAAGTTTTTTTTGTTGATTAGCGACAAAAATGCCAAACTAAATCCACTGTAATTCAAGGTTGTAAATACAACAAAATATGAAAACTTCTGGGGTGGGGAGGGGAACTTTTTATAGGCACTGTACATTGAGATGCTGCCACATGATGGCTGAGTAGATATCTGCATTAGCCAGCAGATCTGGACCTGCCAACTAACCACAGGGTTTTGCCCTTTTTTTTTTGTGGGGGGGAGGAGGAGTTTGGCATTTTACAGGCGGCTCCACATCCACAACAGTGTGGTTGCTTGTGTTTAGGGGTCATTTGAGATGAGCAATAACTGGCCTTATCATGGAAAAAAGCTTATTGTCCCATGTTGATGTGATTCCTCTCCTCGTGTAAACTCCCCAAGATACAATTGTCATCCCAGCAATCATCCAGTGCTTCTTGCCTCCGAAGTAAATGCACCTTTCCTTTGCCACCAGGGAAGGAGACGCCGATGCCAGCTGTGTGCCACTGGATTCCCATTCATCCGTGCACCATCAATCTACAGGAGATGAGCTATGTTATTATTTTTTTTTAAATTGTGACTGTATGTTTTTCTGGTGATTGGTTATGTGTGTTGCTTGAAATTCCAGCATCTGCAGATTTCCTCGTGTGTGTGTGTTTTTCTGCTATGATTTGTGGTGTAGGACTGATATAATGTGTTTTGCACCTTGGTCCCAGAGGAACAGTTTCGTCTGGCTGTATTTACGTGTATCGTTGAGTGACATTAAACTTGAACTTGAATAGACTAAAACCTCTCTGTTCTTCAAGCATGCAGTTGCCAAAGCCTTTTTGTCCAGCTGCAGTTACACTGGTCCCAGACTGGTGATCCAGTTCCGGCCAGTGCCAGGGAGACTGCAGTAGGACCTATCCCAGACTGGTGATCCAGTTCCGGGCGATGCCAGGTAGACTGCAGTAGGACCAGACCCAGACTGATGATCCATTTCCTGGCGATGCCAGGGAGACCACAGTAAGACCGGACCCAGACTGGTGATCCAGTTCCGGGCGATGCCAGGGAGACTGCAGTAGGACCGATCCCAGACTGGTGATCCAGTTCCGGGCGATGCCAGGTAGACTGCAGTAGGACCAGACCCAGACTGATGATCCATTTCCTGGCGATGCCAGGGAGACCACAGTAAGACCGGACCCAGACTGGTGATCCAGTTCCGGGCGATGCCAGGGAGACCGCAGTAAGACCGGACCCAGACTGGTGATCCAGTTCCGGCCAGTGCCAGGGAGACTGCAGTAGGACCGATCCCAGACTGGTGATCCAGTTCCGGGTGATGCCAGGGAGACTGCAGTAGGACCGATCCCAGACTGGTGATCCAGTTCCGGCCAGTGCCAGGGAGACCGCAGTAAGACCGGACCCAGACTGGTCATCCAGTTCCGGCCAGTGCCAGGGAGACCGCAGTAAGACCGGACCCAGACTGGTCATCCAGTTCCGGGTGATGCCAGGTAGACTGCAGTAGGACCGATCCCAGACTGGTGATCCAGTTCCGGGCGATGCCAGGTAGACTGCAGTAGGACCGATCCCAGACTGGTGATCCAGTTCCGGCCAGTGCCAGGGAGACTGCAGTAGGACCGATCCCAGACTGGTGATCCAGTTCCGGGTGATGCCAGGGAGACTGCAGTAGGACCGATCCCAGACTGGTGATCCAGTTCCGGCCAGTGCCAGGGAGACCGCAGTAAGACCGGACCCAGACTGGTCATCCAGTTCCGGCCAGTGCCAGGGAGACCGCAGTAAGACCGGACCCAGACTGGTCATCCAGTTCCGGCCAGTGCCAGGGAGACCGCAGTAAGACCGGACCCAGACTGGTGATCCAGTTCCGGCCAGTGCCAGGGAGACTGCAGTAGGACCGATCCCAGACTGGTGATCCAGTTCCGGCCAGTGCCAGGGAGACCGCAGTAAGACCGGACCCAGACTGGTGATCCAGTTCCGGCCAGTGCCAGGGAGACTGCAGTAGGACCTATCCCAGACTGGTGATCCAGTTCCGGGCGATGCCAGGTAGACTGCAGTAGGACCTATCCCAGACTGGTGATCCAGTTCCGGGCGATGCCAGGTAGACTGCAGTAGGACCGATCCCAGACTGGTCATCCAGTTCCGGCCAGTGCCAGGTAGACTGCAGTAGGACCGATCCCAGACTGGTGATCCAGTTCCGGGTGATGCCAGGGAGACTGCAGTAGGACCTATCCCAGACTGGTGATCCAGTTCCGGCCAGTGCCAGGGAGACTGCAGTAGGACCTATCCCAGACTGGTGATCCAGTTCCGGCCAGTGCCAGGTAGACTGCAGTAGGACCGATCCCAGACTGGTGATCCAGTTCCGGGTGATGCCAGGGAGACTGCAGTAGGACCGATCCCAGACTGGTGATCCAGTTCCGGGCGATGCCAGGTAGACTGCAGTAGGACCGATCCCAGACTGATGATCCATTTCCTGGCGATGCCAGGGAGACCACAGTAAGACCGGACCCAGACTGGTCATCCAGTTCCGGCCAGTGCCAGGGAGACTGCAGTAGGACCTATCCCAGACTGGTGATCCAGTTCCGGGTGATGCCAGGGAGACTGCAGTAGGACCGATCCCAGACTGGTGATCCAGTTCCGGGCGATGCCAGGTAGACTGCAGTAGGACCGATCCCAGACTGATGATCCATTTCCTGGCGATGCCAGGGAGACCACAGTAAGACCGGACCCAGACCAGTGATCAGTTCCGATGCACTCAGAGACTTTGGGGATTATCTTTGTGAGAAACACAGAATGAAACAGCAAATATATTCAATAACAAAATAATTCGTTTTCTATCCACTCATTTTCACTTTTATTCCCTTTGATTTGTACATCATTTATGATGTTACTAAGTCCTAAATCAAGCCAAGCTTCATCTTTAAACAAAACTTTAACTGTTTATCCGGGCCACCTAACCATTCATTCATTCAGAGATATTGCAAGGACAGGCTCTTCCAGCCTACTGAGCCCATGTTGCCCAGCATCCCACCAATTTAACCCTATCTTAATCACAGGACAATTTATAATGACCTGACTGCTACACAACTCTGGTGCCCCATGCAATTTGACTTCCCAGACCCATTCCAACCTGTCAGTCTATAGCCTCCTCATATGAGGGCACCACCAGCTTGGAGAGAAACAGCTCATATTCTGTCTGGATAGCCTGCAACCTGATGGCATTCTTCAACTTGTGGTAATTTCTCCCTTCTCCCCCCCTCCCCCTTCTCTCTTTCCCAGTCACTATTCTGGCTCCCCTCTCACCCTTTCTCATCTCCTCTTCACCTGCCCACCACCTCCCCCTGGATCCCCTCCTCCTTCCCTTTTTCCCATGGTCCACTCTCTCCTATCAGATTCCTTCTTCAGCCCTTTACCTTTCTCTCCCAGCTTCTACCTTCCTTCCCCCACCCATCATCTGCCAGCTTGCCCTCCCTCCCCTCGTGTTCTGCCTTCTGTCCCTTTCCTTTCATGACTGCCTGGATTTCTAAGTGACCCAGGCCCACTTTCAATAGTTGTGAGGATTATTTGAACCTGATCCCACTGTCAGCAGCCTACAGACGGACAGAAAACATACACCGCTTCTCCTCTGCTCTCTGACAGATACCAGTCATCTTTATTTACTTTATTTCGAGGTACAACATGGTAACAAGCCTGCGTTGCCCAATTACACCTGATTGATTAGCCCACTAACCGGTCCGTCTTTGGAAGCCAGAGCACCCGGGGGACATGCACAGTCACAGAGACAGTGTGCAGCAGCAGAGTGGATCCTGGGTCCTTGGTGCTGTAATAGCGACAGGCTGATGTGCTGCTAATCTTTCTACAGCATATTGTGGAGTATGTGGTCAACAGCTTGAGGGAAAGCATCACACGTCAGATAAGGAGCAGGAGTTATTTTGCACTCATCCCCGCATCGATATTTGCCTTAAAAAAAAATTAAACAAAGTGTCAGGCAATTGCCAAAGACTAGTCTTGCAATACAGACACACTACTCAACAATAAGATTTCTTTTAATAGCTGCGAATGCTTTAAGTTATTAATTATTAAGAAATGTCAAGCTGTTACTCTTTTACAAACAGAGCAGGGAAGAGGGACGGTGAGTTCACTAACAGAAACCAAGGTGAGGTGTGAAGGCCCGGAGAGCAGGGCAGCACGGGACACAGCAGAGAAGAGGAGTTTGGCTATTGCCACAGTTGGGTTTCAAAAACCTGCAGATTGGAGAAACAGGCAATAACAGGAAAACCTGCAGCATTGACACCCTGAGAAAATAAACAGAAATTTAAGAGCAAATGTATCGAAAGAGAAATGTTCACTTACAAGCTCTACATATAAATTACATATTACAACCTCACAACACACTCACGTATCTGACAGCTAATTAATTAGTTACTGTCCTAACATAAAGGAGGCAGAAACCAATTTGTCTGCAGTAAGAACCTCAAACAACCTGGTGCAGTAATAAGCAGATCACGTTTTTGTGAGTTAGTTGATGGATACAAGTAGACAAAACTAGAACACCTCATTCTCGGCCTCGGTAGCCTCTAACCTGAGAACATGAACATCAATGTCTGTAATTTGCAGTAATTTCTCCCCCCCCCTTTCTTTTTCCATTCTCCATTCTGGCTCCCCCCTCACCTACTCATCACCTCCTCTTTCCTTTCTCCCATGTCCACTCTCCTCTCCCATCAGATTCCTTCTTCAACCCTTGACCTTATCCACCAGTCACCTCCCAGCTTTGTCCTTCAACCCACCCCCACCATCTGCCACCCGCCTATCTTGCCCCTCACCTAGCCCCGTGGGGAGAAGGGAAGCAGTACACGCTCGAGCCAGGTGGGTGGGGAACGGGGATGAAGTGAGAAGCTGGGAGGTGCTAGGTAACGGGCTAGAGAGGAAAGAATCTGATAAGGGAGGAGAGTGGACGATGGGAGAAAGGGCAGAGGTGATAGGCAGGCGAGGACAAGAGGCAAGAGGCCAGAGTGTGGAATAGAAGGGGGGGGGGGAGAGAGAAAAAAATTAGCAGAAGTTGGTGAAATTGATGTTCATGGAGGCTACCCAGACAGAGTATGAGGTGTTGCTCCTCCAACCTGACAGCGACCTCACCATGGCAGGGGAAGAGGCTGCGGGCCAACATGGCAGAACGGGAATGGGGATTGTAACGAAAGTGGTTGGCGATGGAGAAATCCCAGTTTTTTGGAGGATGGAACAACGCAAATCAGGTGGAGAGGGGGAGAGAGAGAAGGAGGGGGAGAGATGGGGGGAGTGGGGGAGAGGGGGAGGATGGGAGAGAGGGGGAGAGGGGGAGGATGGGGGAGAGGGGGAGGATGGGAGAGAGGGGGAGGATGGGAGAGAGGGGGAGGATGGGAGAGAGGGGGAGAGGGGGAGAGGGGGAGGGGGACATGGCGGGGGGGAGAGACAGTGCGACGGCAGCTGGGGGGAAGAGAGAGCGCGACGGCGGCTAAATGATCGGTATAACATTGTGGGCCGAAGGGCCTGTACTGTGCTGAAATATCCCATGTTCTATTTAGAGAGTTAAAGTCAGACACAAGCTTCTGACTCTACAATACAGCTGAGTTAAACTACCCCACATTGCAAAAATTATTTATTTAGCAACACAGCACTAAACGGGTCGTTCCAGCCCTGAGCCCAGCCGCCTACCGTGCTATTCCACGTCTTCACTTCGGGAAGTCTGATCACTCAGCTGTACTTCTACTCCCTGAGTGTAGGCAGAGTCTGAAGACTGCAGCACCAGCAGTGAGGACCAAGAAGGTTTGGACAAGGGAAGCACAGGAACGCCTACAGGACTGCTTTGAATCGGTGGACTGGACCGTATTCAGGGATTCATCTTCAAACCTGGATGAGTATGACAGCGATGCTTCACTACCAGATGAGCTGAACGCCTTCTATGCACGCTTTGAAAGTGAGAACACAACTACAGCTGTGAAGATCCCTACTGCATCCAATGACCCTGTGATCTCTGCCTCGGACGCCAGAAGACCACAATCTGTGCAGATTGGTGATAATATCTCCACCTCACTGACGATCAACACTGGTGCACCTCAGGGGTGTGTGCTTAGCCCACTGCTCTACTCTCTCCATACACATGACTGTGTGGCTAGGCATAGTTCAAATACCATCTATAGATTTTTGATACATTGTTGGCAGAATCTCAGATGGAGATGAGAGGGCGTACAGGAGCGGGAGAGACCAGCTAGTTGAGTGGTGTTGTAGCAACAACCTTGCACTCAACGTCAGTAGGAGAAAAGAGGAAAGGTAGGATGAGGAAACACAAACCAATCCTCACAGAGGGATCAGAAGTGGAGAGAGTGAGCAATTTCAAATTGCTGGGTGTCAAGGTCTCTGAGGACCTAACCTGGTCCCAACATATCGATGCAGGCAAGACAGAAAGGCAAGACAGCGGCCATATTTCATGAGGACTTTGAAGAGATTTGGTTTGTCACCTAAAACTCTCAAAAACTTCTATAGTTGTACTGTGGAGAGCATTCTGACAGGCTGCATCACTGTCTGGTATGGAGCGGGGGGGGGGCTACTGCACAGGACCGAAGGAAACTACAGAAAGTTATAAAATTAGGGAGCTCCATCTTGGGTTCTAGCCTCTATAGTATCCAAGATATCTTTAAGAAGCAGTGCCACAGAAAGGTGGCATGCACTATTAAGGACCCCCATCTCCCAGGACATGCCCTTTTCTCATTGTTACCATCAGGTAGGAGGTACAGAAGCCTGAAGGCACACACTCAGCAATTCAGGAACAGCTTCTTCCCCTCTGCCATTCGATTCCTAAATGGGCATTGAACCCATGAATACTACCTCACTTTTTAAAAATTATATATTATTTCTGTTTTTGCACTATTTTGAATCTATTCTCTATATATACACAATTACAACAATTTATTTACTTATTCTTTTTTTTCTACATTATCATATAATTTTTTTGTACTGCTGCTGCTGCTAAGTTAACAAACTTCACAACACATGCCGGTGATAATAAACCTGATTCTGATGGCCTTTATAAAACGAAATACTAGGTACAGGAGTTGGGATATTATGTTGAAACTGATTACGATGCTGGTGAGGCCTAATCTGAGTATTGTGTGCAGTTCTGGTCACCTACCTACAGGAAATATGTAAATAACATTGAAAAAGTGCAGAGAAAATTTACAAAGATGTTGCTGGGACTTGAGGACCGGAGTTATGGGTAAAGATTGAATAGTTTCGGACTTAGAGTGTAGAAAAATGAGGGGAGATTTGATAGAGATATACAAAATTATGAGGGGTATAGATAGGGGAAATGCAAGCAGGCTGTCTCCACTGAGGTTGGGTGAGACCATAACTAGAGGCCATAGGTTAAGGGAGAAAGGTGAAATATTTAAGGGGAACTTCTTCACTTATAGGGTGGTGAGAGTGAGGGACAAGCTGCCAGCACAAGTGGCGGATGCGGGATTGATTTCAACATTTAAGAGAAATTTAGACAGATACATAGATGGGAAGACGATAGAGGGCAATGGTCCGGACACAGGTCAATGTGACTAGGCAAAATAATAGTTTAGCCTAGATTAGAAGGGGTGACAACCTTGTTTCTGTTCTACAGTTCTAAGACTATGGGGAAAACCTGTCTCCTCTAAATACTCATCATGGTAAAATGCAGAGAAGTCACAGGAAGAGAGTAACAGGAGTCCTCGATCACCTTTATCTACTGAGAAAATTCACAAAAAATAACCACACAAAAACTTTCCACATAGTCAGAAACAAACTTACCAGTTTTTACCAAAATACCCAACATCCCAGCACTCTGTGCTCCACCAACATCATCTCGAACATCCTGCAAACAAAAAGAATTATCCTGCAGATGTTTCTTCCTTTTGTATAAAGTACACAGCTGGGGTAATGTGACAGAAAGGAAAATCAAACAATAGAAAATAAAATAAAAAGTTTCAAAAAACAAAGAGTCATGAAGAAACTCAGGAAACTCCAACCTACAGAAAACAGAACAATTGTTGGTGACACGGCAGTGTAATGTAGTGGGATGCTTCACAGTGCCAGTGACCCCGGTTCAATTCGGCCATGGTCTGGAAGGAGCTGGTCCATTCTCCCTGCGACTGAGTGTGAAGTACTTTGCTATGGCTGTCACACAAGCACATTGTACCGTCGTAGAATGTACCTGTTGAACACTACAGCACATAATGTTGTGCAACCTTTCATCTCATTCCAAGATGAATCTAACCCTCCCCTCCTCCATAACTCTTCATTTTTCCATCATCCATGCGCCTATCTAAGAGGTTCTTAAACGTTTCTAATGTATCAGCCTCCACCATCACCGTGGGCAGAGCAATCCACACACTCACCACTCTCTGTGTGAGAAAAACTCACCCCATACTTTCTTTCAATTAAAGATTAAGGTTCAAAGTAAATTTATTATCAGAGCACATACAGCCTTGAGGTTCATCTTCTTGTAGTTATTACCCCAAAAGTTATACCCTGCCCCCCCCCCCCCGGTGTTTGTCATTTCTGCCCTGGGAAAAAGTCTCTGCCCATCCACTTGACCATCTTGACACCTCTATCGTCACCTCTCATTCTCCTTCGCTCCAAAGAGAAAAGCCCTAGCTCACTCCTTCCTTTAATGAGGTGTCCAGAACTGAAAACAATACCCCACGTGGTCTAACCAGAGTTTTACAGATCTGCAACATTACTTGTATTCTTGAACTCAATCTCCTGACTACTGAAGACCAACACACACCGTACGCCTTCTGAACCACCCTATCAACGCACTGCAACTTGGTGGGATAGTGGACATGGACCCACGACCCCTCTGTACATCCATGTTGCTGCGAACCTGTCAGCAAACCTGTACTCTGCCTTCCAGCTTGACCTGCCACCACACTTCTCTGGGATGAAATCCACCTGCCACATCGCAGCCTAGCTCCGATTCCTGTCAATGTCCCACTGCAAACTACTTCCACACTGTACACTTCCACCAAGCTTCGTGTCATCTGTAAACTCCTAACTCACCCTTCCACTTCCTCATCCAGAAAGAGTAAAGGAAAATATACTTAGTGTTTCTAGTTTGGTCCTGGAAATCCAGAAAATGCTGGAGGAACTCAGCAGGTCAGGAGACAACCACAGAAATGAATAAACAGTCAACGTTTCAGGCAGAGACCCTTGATCAGGACTGAAAAGGAGGGGGGAAGATGTCAGAATAAGAAGTTGGGGGGGGGTTGGTGAAGAAGATGATAGGTGAAGTCAGGTGGATGGGGGAGGAGGTGAAAGAAGTGAGAAGCTGGAAGGTGATAGGTAGAAAGTAAGTGGCTGAGGAGATTGTGGAGGCATTAGTAATGATCTTTCAAGAATCACTAGATTCTGGAATGGTTCCAGTAGACTAGAACATTGCAAACGTCACTCCACTTTTCAAGAAGGGAAAGAGGCAGAAGAATGGAAACTATAGGCCAGTTAGTCTGACCTCAGGAGTTGCGAAGATGTTGCAGTCGATATGAAGGATAAAGTCTCAGAGCACTTGGAGATACAATAGGCCAAGGTTTCCTCAAGGAAAATCTTGCCTGACAAACCTGTTGGAATTCTTTAAAGAGATAAGCAGGATAGACAAAGGAGAATCAGTAGATGTTGTACACTTGGATTTTCAGGTCTTTGAGCCACACATGAGGCTGCTTAACAAGCTACAAGCCCGTGGCATGAAAGGAAAGATCCCAGCATGGATAAGGCAGTGGCTGATTGGCAGGACGCAGCGAGTGGGAATAAAGGGAGCCTTTCTGGTTGTCTGCCAGTGACTAGTGGTGTTCCATAGGGGTCTGTGTTGGGACTGATTCTTTTCATGTTATACGTCAATGATTTGGATAATGGAAGTGATGGCTTCATTGCAAAGTCTCAATATAGGTGGAGGGGCAGGTCATTTTGAGGAAATAGAGAGGCTACAGAAGGACTTAGACAGATTAGGAGAATGGGCAAAGAAGTTGCAGATTGAGTACAGTATCAGGAAGTGTATGGTCATGCACTTTGGTAGTAGAAATGAAAGAGTTGACTATTTTCTAAATGGAGAGAAAATACAAAAAACTGAGATGCAAAGGGACTTCGGAGTCCTTGTGTAGGATTCCCCAAAGGTTAATTTGCAGGTCGAATCTGTGCTGAGGAAGGCAAACGCAATGTTAGCATTCATTTCAAGAGGACTAGAATATTGAAGCAAGGATGTAATAATGAGACTTTATAAAGCACTGGTGAGGCCTCACATGGAGTATTGTGAGCAGGTTTGGACCCTTATCTTAAAAAGGATGTGCTGAAACTGGAGAGGGTTCAAAGGAGGTTCACGAAAATCATTCTAGGACTGAATGGCTTGTCATATGAAGAGTGTTTGATGGCTCTGGACCTGTATTCACTAGAATTCAGAAAAATGACGGGTGACCTCATTGAAACCTATCAAATGGTGATGGGCCTTGATGGAGTGGATGTGGAGAGTATATCTCCTATGGTGGGAGAGTCTACAACCAGGACACAATCTCAAAATAGAGAGGCGTACTTTTAGCATGGAGATGAGGAGGAATTTCTTTAGCCAGAGAATGGTGAATCTGTGGAATTCGTTGCTACAAGCAGCTGTGGGGGCCAAGTCTTTATGTATATCTAAGGCAGAGGTTGATACTTAAGTAAGGAAGTAATGAAGGAAGGAAGGAAGCAAAGTACAGCAAGACTTTACAATTACCATCTACTGTTACTGCCCAAGGCTTGCAATGGGAACCTCAACAAAGACAAGTTTTGACAAAGACCGAGACAGGGAGATGAACAACATAAGGTAGGTAGATTTACTATGCTGATAAAACACACACAAACTGCTGGAGGAACTCAGCAGGCCAGGCAGTACTTACGGGAAAAAGTACAGTCGATGTTTCAGGCCGAGACTCTTCGGCAGGATTGGAGAAAATCATCAATGATTCACTCTTTTCCACAGATGCCAACTGGCCTGCTGAGTTCCTCCAGTGTTTGTGTGTGTTGCTTGGACTTCCAGCATCTGCAGATCTTCTCTTCTTAGTTTATTTTGTGGGAACAGTTCAATGTTGGGGTGAGTGAAGTTGAATAAATATATTCCCTCTGGTTCAGGAGCCTGATGGTTGAAGGGTAATAACTGTTCCTGACCCTGGTGGTGTGGATCCTGTTGCTCCTGTACGTCCTTCATGATGGCAGCAGCAAGAAGAGAGCATGGCCTGGATGATGGGTGGATTTTTAAATCAAGTCAGCGGGAAGTCAGAGGGTGGCAAGTCTGTGGAATCCACTGCCACAGACAGCTGCGGAATTCACTGCCACAGACAGCTGCGGAGGCCAGGTCATTGAGTGTATTTAAAACCATTAGATATAGGTGACAGTGGTGGAGGCGGGTTTCATAGGGCCTTTTAACAGACTCCTGGATAGGTACACGGAGCTTAGAAAAATAGAGGGCTATGGGTAACCCTAGGTAATTTCTAAGGTAAGGACATGTTCAGCACAGCTTTGTGGGCTGAAGGGCCTGTATTGTGCTGTAGGTTTTTTATGTTTCTAAGCTGTTCTAAAAAGCCATCCCTTAGACATTCTACAAATTCTCTCACTTTTGGTCCAGCACTGGTCTGGTTTTCCCAATCCACTTTCATGTTAAAATCCCCAACGATTATTGTGACATTGCCTTTCTGACACGCCTTTTCTATCCCCTTAATTTGTAATCCACATCCCAGATGTTGTTTGGAGGCCTGTATACAATTGCCATTAGGGTCCTTTTACCCTTGTCATTTCTTAACTCAACGCATAGAGACTCTACACCTTCTGATCCTTTGTCATCTCTTTCTAATGATTTAATATTATTTCTTATAGACAGAGTCACACCACCCCCTCTGCCTACTAACCTATCCTTCCGATACACCATATGTCCTCAGACACTCAGCTCCCAATGACAGCCATCCTTTAAGAGCCAAGTTTCGGAGATGGCCACAACGTTATATTTGCCAATCTGTAGCTGAATTTCAAGATCGGCCATTTTATTTCTTAAGCTGTGTGCATTCAAATATAACACTTGCAGTCCAGTATTTCTTGCTCTGTTTTAACTGCACCATGCCTCCATTACCCTGTAGCTCATTCCACTGGCTGTGATTATACCTCATCTCCTGCCTGTTCTTCCTACAATTTCTGTTGCACGCTAGCTTTGATTTATTTCTGTTTTCCTCTTCAACCCTATCATTCTGGTTCCCATCCCCCTGCCAAATTAGTTTAAACCCTCCCTAACAGCTCTATTAAACCTGCCCACTAGGATATTGGACCCCTTTGAGTTCAGGTGTAACCCGTCCTTTTTGTACAGGTTGTACCTCCCCCAGAAGAGGCCCTAATGATCCAGGAACCCGAAGTCCTGCCCCCTATACCAATCTCTCAGCCACACATTAATATGCCTGATCATGCTATTCTTGCGCTCGTTAGCACATGGCACAGCAGCAATCCTGAGATTACTACCCTGGAGGTCCCGCTTTTCATCTTCCCACCTAACACCCTGGATTCTCTCTTCAGGACCTCCTCCCTTTTTCTACCTGTATCATTGGTACCAACATGTACCAAGACTTCTGGCTGTTCACCCTCTCCCTTCAGAATACTCTGCACCCGATCTGAGACATCGCGTACCCTGGCATCTGGGAGGCAACACACCATGCAGGTATCTCTACCAGGCTGACAGAACCTCCTGTCTGTACCCCTCACTATGAAAACCCCTATGACTACCACATTCCTCATCTTCTTCTTTCCCTTCTGCACCACAGAACCTGGCTCAGTTACAGAGACCCATTCGCCATGGTTGTCCTCTTTCAGGTCATCCCCCTCAACAGCATCCAAAATGAGATAACGATTACTGAGGGGGATGGCCACAGGGGTGCTCTCTACTATCCCAGCTCTTCCCATCCCTTCCCTGACAGTCACTCACTTATCTAACTCCTGCAGCCTCGGGGTGACTAACTCCCTGTAGCTCCTCTCTATCTCCTGCTCACTCTCCCTAATAAGCTGCAGGTCATCAAGCCGCAGCTCCAGATCCCTAACACGGTCTCTCAGAAGCTGCATCTCAGTGCACCTGGTGCAGATGTGGCTATCTGGGAGACTGGAAAATTCCCACATCCGACACCCAGAGCAAGATACTAACCCTACCAACATGCTCTCTATTCCTCAAAAAATGCAAAGAAAAAAAGCCAAAAGCCAAGTCCGTCTACCCACTTACCTCTCCGAAGCCCACTTTTGATAGGATGGTGATAGGTTCTTGATTAGGTTACGGGGAGAAGGCAGGAGAATGGGGTTGAGAGGGATAATAAATCAGCCATGTTGGAATTGTGGAGGAGACACAATGGGCTGAATGGCCTGATTCTGCCCCAGTGTTCTTGTGGTGTTATGGCTTGAACGGGGATTTGTTTCGGTAGCAGAACTGAGGTAGGGTGGAGTTGGACAAGATCAAACGTACATCACCGATCATTACGGCCTCCTCTGGTTCACACCCAGTGCTTCGGAGGGCTTCAAGGAAGAACTGTTTCTCTGGTTTTCCTACAACTGTGGCTGTGACATCTGCTGCATACTCCAGCCCAGTGATGAAGGCTCCAGGTCCAAGTGACAATCCATCTGCCTTCTTGTAGTACCTGGCCTTGTGTATGGCAATCAGAGGGGCGCCATCTAAAAGTAACCTACAGAAAAGCAGGAGTCAGAACAAAACACAACTGTGTGATCAACAAATAAAAATTGTTTTTCCCCTCAACTCCCTCTGCCACACGTATGGATAGATGGTCTGGTATTGTGACCTTTCTGTTCTTGTCTTGTCTGCTCAAGATTCAAGATTGTTTAATGTTATTTCCAGTACACAAGTGTAAAGGAGGACAAATAATGGTTATTCCGATTCGAACACCAAAAAATACAATCAGATAAAAAGCACAATAAAGACTGCATAAATACAAGAGATAGCTTATAAACACAGATTGATTGTATGTCCATAGGGTGACACTAGGCACAGGAGTGTCTATACATAAGGTGACTGACAGGTAATGATAAAGTAGTGGTGGTTGGGGGTGTGGAGGGGTGGGTTAGTGGGTGGAGGTGTTGTTCAGCCTTACTGCTTGGGGAAAGGAACTGGTTTTGAGTCTGGTGTTCCTGGTGTGGATGTTACGTAGTCTCCTCCCTGATGTCCACTGTGCCACTACCCTGGAGCTGAAATAAATTCCAAAACTTTTGAACTACTTGATGACTGGAAATGTTAAGTAGCTCATTATATTTTAATTTGATCGATATTTTTGCAGTGGCTTTGTGTGCCGTTCCAAGAGAGTGAATTTTCTACCCCAGCCTATTGCAGAGAATAGTAACCCAATGATGCTGAACATTTAAAATCTATAAATATCACCTGTTCTGGCAAGAAAAAAATGTAATAATTATCCTGCCATCACAGATGCATTGACCAGATACAGTGTCTGATATAATTGGTGGGAAAAGCTCTTCTAGATAATTCACAGCTGGCTGTACCAACCAGTAATACTACCTACTTGGCACCCTTGTCTCTGCCACTGTGCCAGAATACAACAAGCAACACTGATCACAGAAGAGAAAGCTGACTATCAAATAGGATAAGGTTAAATATCTACTTTCTTTGGAGCTGAGAAGACAGTGTGATAGATCAGGATGTAGAGTTGTTACTTTTCTTGTAGTTTCTCTCTCCTCTGCTTCTTTATATTTTCATATAATGACCTATATATGTGTAATTATTCAGTGAATTTTCCAGTAATTATAGTATAGCAGGTTCCTTAAGTTGTCATAGTAGGGGAGGTGGTGGGGATAAGCTCCCACTACCTATTAAATGCTCCCAATGGCGTGCGTCTCAAATAGCCTCTGACAACCAAGTCCAGCTCCTGGCCTTCATGTGTAGTTTAACCCGGTGGAACTGCTTCTACTGACAGCAGAAGGGGCAAAGGCGGGTTACTGGTGCCTTAAAACTAGTCGCTTTGGGCAGACAGGACTCATCAGCTGTGGTTGGCAGCTCAACCAGAAGGAAAACTCTGATCTCAAATACCCCGAGGCAAAATCTGGAGCCGGTATCCCGTAAGCAGTCGTATGTCGAGTTCAATACTGATCAGCAGATCCTGCGACGTCATTGGTGCCAAACTGTGTCCGTCTCTGCGGTCCTTTTGGATTCATCAGCTGGGTGGAGAGAGGGACCTGCTACAGGGCACCAGCCTGCTCTCCATATCGTACTGTCCAGCTTGTGTACCACGTAGACAGCCAGGACACCACGTCTGTGGTCGACTCTGACCAGCCATACTCTCAGGTAGTACAGCTGCCTCTGTTTCTGTGGTTTTTAAAGAAGTTTCTTAATTTTTCTGTAGCAGGTGTCACATCTCTTGAATCTGGCGACTCTGCTGGGGTCGTCTCTTTTGTCCAGTGCTCCTGATGCGGCCTCCTCTACATTGGTGAGACCAGTCAATAATCGGGGGACCTCTTGGTCGAGCAGCTCTGCCACAAAGGGGACTTTCTGTTGGCCAATCAGTATTATTCCAATTCCTAATCCTGTTCTAACGTTGATCCATGGTCTCATCTTGGCACAAGAGGCCATCCTTAGGGTGGAGGAGCAACACCTTATTTTCCATCTGGGTTCCCTCCAACCTGATGGCATGAATATAGTTTTCTCCTTCTGGTAAACAAGTTCTGCCCACCCTCACCCCACTCTGACCTTTCACCTCTTCTCACCTGCCTAGTATCTCCCACTGGGTCCCCTCCTCCTTCCCTTTCTCCTATAGTCCACTCACCTGTGCTAGATTCCCCTCCTCCTTCCCTCTCTCCTATAGTCCACTCACCTCTGCTAGATTCCCCTCCTCCTTCCCTCTCTCCTATAGTCCACTCACCTCTGTTAGATTCCCCTCCTCCTTTCTTCTATAGTCCACTCACCTCTGCTAGATTCCCCTCCTCCTTCCCTCACTCCTATGGTCCACTCACCTCTGCTAGATTCCCCTCCTCCTTCCCTCTCTCCTATGGTCCACTCACCTCTGCTAGATTCCCCTCCTCCTTCCCTCTCTCCTATGGTCCACTCACCTCTGCTATCCATTCCCCTCCTCCTTCCCTCTCTCCTATGGTCCACTCACCTCTGCTAGATTCCCCTCCTCCTTCCCTCTCTCCTATGGTCCACTCACCTCTGCTAGATTCCCCTCCTCCTTCCCTCTCTCCTATGGTCCGCTCACCTCTGCTATCTGATTCCCCTCCTCCTTCCCTCTCTCCTATGGTCCACTCTCCTCTGCTATCTGATTCCCCTCCTCCTTCCCTCTCTCCTATGGTCCACTCTCCTCTGCTATCCATTCCCCTCCTCCTTCCCTCTCTCCTATGGTCCGCTCACCTCTGCTATCTGATTCCCCTCCTCCTTCCCTCTCCCCTATGGTCCACTCTCCTCTGTTATCCGGCTCCCCTCCTCCTTCTCTTTCTCCCGTGGTCCACTCACCTCTGCTATCCAATTCCCCTCCTCCTTCCCTTTCTCCCATGGTCCATTCACCTCTGCTATCCGATTCTTTCTTCTCCAGCCTTTTACCTTTTCCACCCCTCTGGCTTCACCTATCACCTTTCAGGTAGCCTCTCTCTCTTCCCCCTACCTTTTTACTTGGGCATCTTCCCCACTCCCTCTCCGTCCCGATGAAGGGTCTCAGCTTGAAACGTCACCTGTTCACTTTTTTCCATAGGTGCTGCCTGGCCTGCTGAGTTCCTCCGGCATTTTGTATGAGTTGCATTGCGTATGACTGGAATATTGTTATTTTTTCAGTCAGAGATCAATTGTTTGTATAAGACAACTACAAATTCCTTGTTCTCTGCTCTTTTTGGTCGTTGATAAAGCCAATCTTTTATCTAATCTGAATAAAGTTGGACTTTCATAGACTTACCACAATAAAATAAGTTTAACAATTCCCAATACAATTAGTCCACAGAACTGCCCCAAATACAACACAGAATCGATCTCACACTGGTACAGTAAATGATCACAGGATGAGTAACACCATTCAGGAGCTGTTCAAATATAACTTTTCAAAGGGAAGGGCATCTTTAAGGAGATTTGGAGCTTTAGATTCCACTCCACCAGGCCTGAGTTGGTCTGTGAAGCGGCTGAATTTCATTTTGCATCTTACTGTAAACTAAATTAGGATTTACAGTGCAGAATCACTATTTATTCCATAAAACCATAAGGCCATAATACATAGGAGCAGAATTAGGCTATTCAGCCCATCGAGCCTGGCCCACCATTCCATCATGGCTGATTTATTATCCCTCTCAATCCCATTCTCCTGCCTTCTCCCCGTAACCTTGATGCCCTGACTAATCAAGAACCTCCCCTTTAAATATACCCAGTGACTTGGTTTCCACAGCCGTCTGTGGCAATGAATTCCATAAATTCACCAACCTCTGGATAAAGACATTCTTCCTTACCTCCATTCCAAATGGACATCCCTCTATTCTGAGGCTGTGCCCCTGGTCCTGAACTCCCCCACAAAAGGAAACATCCTCTCCACGTCCATACTATCTAGACCTTTCAACATGTGAGGTGTTTCAATGTGGTCCCCTCTCGTTCTTCGAAACTCTAGAGAGTACATACACAGAGCCATCAAACACTCCTCAGACATTAACCCCTTCATTCCCAGAATCATTCTCATGAACCTCCTCTGGACCCTCTCCAATACCAGCACATCTTTTCTTAGATAACGGGCCAAAACTGCTCACAATAGTCCAAGTGTGGGCTAACCTTATAAAGCCTCAGCATTGCAACCTTGCTTTTATATTCTAATCCTCTCAAAATAAATGTTAACATTGCACTTCCATTCCTTACTACTGTCTGAACCTGCAAATTAACCATCAGGGAATCCTGCACAGGAGCTCACAAGTCCCTTTGTACCTTGGACTTTTGAATTTTCTCCTCGTTTAGAAAACCGTCTATGCCTAAGTGCATGTCCGTGCATTCCCGGCACTGTTTCCATTGCTACTCCGTACCCATTCCCCCAATCTGTTTAAGTTCTTCGGAGCCTCCCTAGTTCCTCAACACTAGGATTAGAAAAAGCTACAGAAATGGGAACTGCAATGATACAGCAGAGGAAGGGGAAAACAGAAATAAATCTAAGATAGTGAGCAGTAAAGATGTCAGGAAAGACAAGCAGGTGATGGGGCAAGTTTGCAGCCATTGGGATGAGTTGCAGTGTAATCAAAGCAAGAAGTACTAAATACTGGTCTTAAGTTGTTATACTTAAATGCACGCAGCATAAGGAACAAGGTGGATGATCTTGTCGTACAGCTACAGATTGGCAGGTATGATGTTGTGGCCATCACTGAGACGTGGCTAAAGGATGCATGTCTCTGGGAGCTGAACGTCCAAGGATACACGGTGTATTGGAAGGATAGGCAGGTAGGCAGAGGGGGTGGCATGGCTTTATTGGTAAGAAATTATATCAAATCATTAGAAAGAGCTGACTTAGGATCGGAAGGTGCAGAATCTTTATGGGTTGAGCTGAGGAATCGCAGGGGTAAAAGGACCCTGGTGGCAGTTATTTATAGGCCTCCAAACAGCTGCAGGGATGTGGACTACAAATTACAACTGGAAATAGAAAAGGCTTCTCAGAAGGGCAGTGTTATGATAATTGTGGGGGGTTTTAACATGCGAGTGGATTGAGAAAATCAGGTCGGCACTGGATCTCAAGAGAGAATTTGTAGAATGTCTGTGAGATGGCTTTTTAGAACAGCTTGTTGTTGAGCCCACTAGGGGATCGGCTGTACTGGATTGGGTATTGTGTAATGAACTGGAGGTGATTAGAGAGATTGAGGTGAAGGGACCCTTAAGAGGCAGTGATCATAACATGATTGAGTTCACTGTGAAATTTGAAAAAGAGAATCCGAAATCCAATGTGTCGGTATTTCAGTGGAGTAAAGGAAATTATAGTGGCGTGAGAGAGGAACTGGCCAAAGTTGAATGGAAAGGGACACTGGCGGGAAAGATGGCAGAGCAGCAGTGGCTGGAGTTTATGCGAGAAGTGAAGAAGGCGCAAGACAGATATATTCCAAAAAAGAAATTTTCAAATGGAAAAAGGATGCAACCGTGGCTGACAAGAGAAGTCAAAGCCAAAGTTAAAGCAGAGGGCATACAAGGAAGCAAAAATTAGTGGGAAGACAGAGGATTGGGAAGTGTTTAAAAGCTTACAAGAGGAAACTAAGAAGGTCATTAACAGAGAAAAGATGAACTATGAAAGGAAGCTAGCAAATAATATCAAAGAGGATACTAAAATCTTTTTCAAGTATATAAAGAATAAAAGACAGGTGAGAGTAGATATAAGACCGATAGAAAATGATGCTGAAGAAATTGTAATGGGAGATAAGGAGATGGCGGAGGAACTGAACGAGTATTTTGCATCAGTCTTCACTGAGGAAGACATCAACAGTATACCGGACACTCAAGGGTGTCAGGGAAGAGAAGTATGCGCAGTCACAATTACGACAGAGAAAGTACTCAGGAAGCTGAATAGTCTAAAGGTAGATAAATCTCCCGGACCAAATGGAATGCACCCCCGTGTTCTTAAGGAATTAGCTGTGAAGATTGAGGAGGCATTAGCAATGATCTTTCAAAAGTCGATAGATTCTGGCATGGTTCCGGAGGACTGGAAGATTGCAAATGTCACTCCGCTATTTAAGAAGGGGGCAAGGAAGCAAGAAGGAAATTACAGACCTGTTAGCTTGACATTGGTGGTTGGGAAGTTGTTGGAGTCGATTGTCAAGGATGAGGTTACGGAGTACCTGGAGGCATATGACAAGACAGGCAGAACTCAGCATGGTTTCCTTAAAGGAAAATCCTGCTTGATAAACCTATTACAATTTTTTGAGGAAATTACAAGTAGGCTAGACAAGGGAAATGCAGTGGATGTTGCATATTTGGATTTTCAGAAGGCCTTTGACAAGGTGCCACACATGAGGCTGCTTAACAAGAGCCCATGGAATTATGGGAAAGTTACATACGTGGATAGAGCGTTGGCTGATTGGCAGGAAACAGAGTGGGAATAAAGGGATCCTATTCTGGTTGGCTGCCGGTTACCAGTGGTGTCCCACAGGGATCAGTGTTGGGGTCACTTCTTTTTACTTTGTATATCAACGATTTGGATTATGGAATAGATGGCTTTGTGGCTAAATTTGCTGACGATACAAAGATAGATGGAGGGGTCGGTAGTGCTGAGGAAACAGAGGGTCTGCAGAGAGACTTGGATAGATTGGGAGAATGGGCAAAGAAGTGGCAAATGAAATACAATGTTGGAAAGTGTATGGTTATGCACTTTGGCAGAAGAAATAAACGGGCAGACTATTATCTAAATGGGGACAGAATTCAAAGTTCTGAGATGCAATGGGACTTGGGAGTCCTCGTGCAGTATACCCTTAAAGTTAACCTCCAGGTTGAGTCGGTGGTGAAGAAGGCAAATGCAATGTTCGCATTCATTTCTAGAGGAATAGAGTATAGGAGCAGGGATGTGATGTTGAGGCTCTGTAAGGCGCTGGTAAAACCTCACTTGGAGTACTGTGGGCAGTTTTGGTCTCCTTATTTAAGAAAGGACGTGCTGACGTTGGAGAGGGTACAGAGAAGATTCACGAGAATGATTCTGGGAATGAGAGGGTTAACATATGAGGAACGTTTGTCCGTTCTTGGACTGTATTCCTTGGAGTTTAGAAGAATGAGAGGAGACCTCATAGAAACATTTCGAATGTTAAAAGGCATGGACAGAGTGGATGTGGCAAAGTTGTTTCCTATGATGGGGGAGTCTAGTATGAGAGGGCATGAATTAAGGATTGAAGGGCGCCCATTCAGAACAGAAATGCGAAGAAATTTTTTTGAGGGTGGTGAATCTGTGGAATTTGTTGCCACAGGGGGCAGTGGAGGCCAAGTCATTGGGTGTATTTAAGGCAGAGATTGATAGGTATCTGAGTAGCCAGGGCATCAAAGGTTATGGTGAGAAGGCGGGGGAGCGGGACTAAATGGGAGAATGGATCAGCTCATGATAAAATGGCGGAGCAGACTCGATGGGCCGAATGGCCGACTTCTGCTCCTTTGTCTTATGGTATGGTCAAAAGTTATAAACTCAGCCAGCTTCGCCATGGGCACTAGCCTCCCAGCATCCAGGACACCTTCAAAATGTAATACCTCATTAAAGGACTGGCCTCTTCTCATTGCTACCATTGAGGTGGTGGTACAGGAGCCTGAAGACATACACTCAGTGTTTCAGGAACAGCTACTTCCCCTCCACCATCGGATTTCTGAATGGACAATGAACCCATGAACATTTTTTCTTGTCCTTTCACATTACTTACTTAACGTTGTATATTCGTTTGTTGTTGGAACTTTTTAAGTTGTTATGTATTGCAATGTACACTTGCTGCAAAGCAACACATTCCACAACATGTGGCAGTGATATTAAACCTGATTCTGATTTGTGGACTATTTTCTTTCATCATTAGCAAACCTTTACCTGAAGGCCTTGTTCATTGTGTTGTAGTTAAGGTGTTGAGGAGCTAATCCAATAACCACACCATTCGGATCACTTGTGTCTATTCCTGAAAGAAAACAATCCTGATTAAACTACCGATGTCTTCAGACTGGAGCAGAAACTGTGCAGATGCTGGCAGATATCGCTAAAACACGGCAGATGTTTGTATATAACACTAAAGGACCAAACCTGGCTATGTGCTGCTGGAATCGGCACTGGGCACTCCAACTGGTGCTGCTCTCCAGTGTTTGCTCCATGGCAGACAAGCCTGATTGCGTTCTTCTATAGCTGCACTTGCACGACATGAGAAATCATTCTTACAAAACATGGCTCCAGGACAGTAAAGATACACCTTCAATCTACAGGCCATGGGTTACATTATTACTTTTCAAAATGTTTTTGTCTGACTGTCTTTCTGCTAATTATATATATTATAATTATATGTGTGAGTGTTGGTACTGTTTTGTACTTTGGCCCCAGAGGAACGCTGTTCCATGTGTATGGTCTAATGACAATTAAACTTGAGCAGATAACCAGGCATGATGTGCAGAGGGCTATTTCAAGGGCGAAGAGACAATTTCAAACAAAGTTGGAGATGACATCAGATGTACGACAACTCTGGCAGGGCTTGCAAGATATTACTTCCTACAAAGCGAAACCCAATAGCATCAATGGCAGTGATGCTTCACCACCAGATGAACTCAACGCCTTCTATGCCCGCTTTGAAAGGGACAACACAACTACAGCTGTGAAGATCCCTGTTGCACCTGATGACCCTGTGATTTCCATCTCAGAGGCCGATGTTAGGCTGTCTTTAAAGAGAGTGAATCCTTGCAAGGCAGAAGGTCCCGATGGAGTACCTGGTAAGGCTCTGAAAACCTGTGCCAACCAACTGGCTGGAGTATTCAAGGACATTGTCAACCTCTCACTGCTATGGGCGGAAGTTCCCACTTGCTTCAAAAAGGCAACAATTATACCAGTGCCTAAGAAGAATAATGTGAGCTGCCTTAATGACTATCGCCCAGTGGCACTCACATCGACAGTGATGAAATGCTCTGAGAGGTTGGTCATGATTAGACTGAACTCCTGTCTCAGCAAGGACCTGGACCCATTGCAATTTGCCTATCGCCACAAGAGGTCAACAGCAGACGCAATCTCAATGGCTCTTCACACAGCCTTAGACCACCAATGTCACGGTGCTGTTCATCGACTAGAACTCAGCATTTAATACCATCATTCCCACAATCCTGACTGAGAAGTTTACAGAACCTGGGTCTCTGTACCTCCTTCTGAAATTGGATCCTTGACTTCCTAACTGGAAGACCACAATCTGTGCGGATTGGTGATAACATATCCTCCTCGCTGACGATCAGCACTGGCGCACTTCAGGTGTGTGCTTAGCCCACTGCTCTACTCTCTGTATACACATCACTATGTGGCTACACTTAGCTCAAATACCATCTATAAATTTGCTGATGATACAACCATTGTTAGTAGAATCTCAGGTGGTGACAAGGGGGCGTACAGGAGTGAGATATGCCAACTAGTGGAGTTGTGTCACAGCAGCAACCTGGCACTCAACGTCATTAAGACAAAAGAACTGATTGTGGACTTCAGGAAGGGTAAGATGAAGAAACACATACCAATCCTCATAGAGGGATCAGAAGTGGAGAGAGTGAGCAGTTTCAAGTTCCTGGGTGTCAAGATCTCTGAGGACCTAACCTGGTCCCAACATATCGATGCAGTTATAAAGAAGGCAAGACAGCAGCTATACTTAATTAGGAGTTTGAAGAGATTTGGTATGTCAACAAAAACACTCAAAGACTTCTATAGTTGTACCGTGGAGAGCATTCTGACAGGCTGCATCACTGTCTGGTATAGGGGAGGGGGGCTACTGCACAGGACCGAAAGAAGCTGCAGAAGGTTGTAAATCTAGTCAGCTCCATCTTGGGCACTAGCCTACAAGGTACCCAGGACATCTTTAGGGAGCGGTGTCTCAGAAAGGCAGCGTCTATTATTAAGGACCTCCAGAACCCAGGGCATGCCCTTTTCTCACTGTTACCATCAGGTAGGAGGTACAGAAACCTGAAGGCACACACTCAGCGATTCAGGAACAGCTTCTTCCACTCTGCTATCTGATTCCTAAATGGACACTGAACCCTTGGTCACTACCTCACTTTTTAAATACATATTATTTCTGTTTTTGCACAATTTTTAATCTATTCAATATACATATACTGTAAATGATTTACTTACTTATTTTTCTTCTGTATTATGTATTGCATTGAACTGCTGCTGCTAAGTTAACAAATTTCACAACACGTGCCGGTGATAATAAACCTGATTCTGATTCTGAATTCACTTCACTATTTAATATGAATTTTTAAAACTGTTCCTGTTTTCCATCCACTGTTTCATCATAATTTCTGATACATTCCTTCTACCCCGTGGAACTCCACTGGTCACAAACTTCCAGGCAGAATATCTAGGAAGAGGTACAGTCGACGTTTCAGGCCGAGACCCTTCGTCAGGACTAACTGAAGGAAGCGTTAGTAAGAGATTTGAAAGTGGGAGGGGGAGGGGGAGATCCAAAATGATAGGAGAAGACAGGAGGGGGAGGGATGGAGCCAAGAGCTGGACAGGTGATAGGCAAAAGGGGTATGAGAGGATCATGGGACGAGAGGCCTAGGAAGAAACAAAAAGTGGGGGGGGAAGCCCAGAGGGTGGGCAAGGGGTATAGTGAGAGGGACAGAGGAAGAAAAAGGAGACAGAGAAGAAAAGAATGTGTGTATATAAATAAATAAATAACGGATGGGGTACGAGAGGGAGGTGGGGCAATAGCGGAAGTTTGAGAAATCAATGTTCATGCCATCAGGTTGGAGGCTACCCAGATGGAATATAAGGTGTTGTTCCTCCAACTTGAGTGTGGCTCCCCCTCCTCCCCTTTTTCTTTCTCCCAAGGCCTCCTGTCCCGTGATCCTCTCATATCCCTTTTGCCAATCACCAGTCCAGCTCTTGGCTCCATCCCTCCCCCTCCTGTCTTCTCCTATCACTTCGGATCTCCCCCTCCCCCCCCACTTTCAAATCTCTTACTAGCTCTTCTTTCAGTTAGTCCTGACGAAGGGTCTCGGTTCGAAACGTCAACTGTACCTCTTCCTAGTGATGTTGCCTGGCCTGCTGCATTCACTAGCAACTTTTATGTGTGTTGCTTGAAATTCCAGCATCTGCAGATTTCCTCGTGTCTGCATTTTTAAATCCAGGCAGAATACTCTGCCTCCACTACCACCCTCTGCATTCTGTGGGCAAATCAATTCTGAATCCACACAGCCAAGATACCCTGGATTCCATGCCTCTCAGCTTTCTGAATCAGCCCATCATGGGACACCTTGCCAAATGGCTTACTACACTCTATGTATCTTCATCAGTGTGCTTTATCACATCCTCAAAGAATTCAATCAGGTTCATGATTGCCCCTAAACAAGGTCATTCTGACTATCCCTAATCAGACTATGCTTCTCCAAATGTTCAAAAATCCTGCCTCACAGAACCTTTCTGAAAATCAGCAAGGGCAAGCATTGACTGGAACTTCAGTAGAGCAGACTGAACCTGCTAGAGTTTAGAAAAATGAGGGGAGATCTTATTGCAGACTGAACTCATTGGAGTTTAGACCAACGTGGGAGGATCTCATTGCAGACTGAAGTCACTGGAGTTTAGACCAATGAGGAAGGATCCCTGGAGAAAAAAACCAGAGGACATGGGTTAAGGGTGAGGGGGGAAAAGTTTAAAGGGAACATTAGGGGGGGCTTCTTCACACAGAGAGTGGTGGGAGTATGGAATGAGCTGCCAGATGAGGTGGTAAATGCGGGTTCTTTTTTAACATTTAAGAATAAATTGGACAGATACATGGATGGGAGGTGTATGGAGGGATATGGTCCATGTGCAGGTCAGTGGGACTAGGCAGAAAATGGTTCGGCACAGCCAAGAAGGGCCAAAAGGCCTGCTTCTGTGCTGTAGTTTCTATGGTTCTATGGTTGTATCCCATTGGAGTCTGAACTCATTGGAGTTTAGACTAATGAGGGGGGGAAATTCCATTGAAAGCTTTCAAATATTTAAAGGCCTCAAGAGAGTAGATGTAGAGAGGATGTTTCCTATAGTGGGGGAGTCTAGAACCAGAGGGCACAGCAGAATAGAAGGATGTCCATTTAGAACAGAGATGAGAAGGAATTTCTCTGCCCAGAGGGTGGTGAATCTGTGGAATTCAATGGCACAAAGGGTGTGGAGGCCAAGTCATGGGGTGTATTTAAGGCAAAGGTTGATAGGTTCTTGAGTAGCAAGGACATCAAATGTTACGAGGAGGAGACAGGAGAATGGGGTTGACAAGCGTAATAAATCAGCCATGATGGAATAGCCTAATTCCGCTCCTGTGCCTTTAGGATGAATGGTGTTTGTCTCATTGTATGGCCCTTTCAAGAACCAACTGGGGGGCGTCACGTGATGACGTGGGATTGAGACGTGTAAATCCAGCTCTCCCACAACAAATCAGTAAAGTACCGTTTCAACAAAACAAAGTTAGTAAATATTTTCTGAAAACTATTTATAAACTTTGTAAGACTACTTTACGATATGCCTCCTAAACCGCAACAAAAGAGGTCTGCTGTTGCGAAGCAGCCGCGAGACGGGAAGAAAAAAGGGCCTACTGCAACGATGGAGCCTCAGACTCAAGTTGGATCTCCTTTGGTAGAACAGGGAGCAATGGCGACGGTAATGGCTTCTTCGAAGACGACACCGGAAATGCGCATGCGCAAATCGACACAACGCAAACTACAAGAACCGACCGCCACTGCAATTGAAAATGACTCAGTCAGAACTGGATTCTGCAGAGAACACAGATGAAGAAGAGGAGGAAGAATTGGAAGCAATTGGAAATAAAGGAGATGATAGAGATATGAGAGAGGCTATATTGCAGTTAACAGCTGAATTAAGAAAAGTAAGAGAAGAGCTTAGAGATACGAAGATGTGCTATGATAAAGTTATGGCAAGACAGGACAAAATGGATAAGAAGCTTCAGAAGATGGGAAGAGCAATGGGGCATATGAATGATAGAGTGGAAAAAACAGAAAATGATCTGCTTGTCTGGAATTCAGAAAGAAACCGACTCTTGGAGAAAGTGGACATGTTGGAAAATTTTAGTAGACGTAATAATATTAAAATTGTTGGTCTTAAAGAAGGTACGGAGGGAGATAAACCAATAGAATTTTTTCAGAGATGGATCCCGAATGTTTTGCAAATGGAAGAGGAGGTTCGATCAATTGAAATTGAGCGGGCACATAGAGCTTTAAGACCAAAACCAAAAGATGACCAATATCCACGATCGATTTTAATAAAATTCTTAAGATTTCAAGACAAGGAAAGGATTCTACAGGCAGCTGCTTGAGCTGCCAAAGATAGAAAAGGGCCATTGATAATTAAAGGGAACAAAAGTTTTTTTCTACCCTGATATAAGTTACGAACTTTTGAAGAGAAGGAAGAAATTTAACCCAGTGAAAAAAACCCTATGGGATCATGGTTATCAATTTACACTGCGTTATCCTGCAACCTTGAAGATTTTTTTGCCTGGTGGAGAAAAAAGATTTTTTGATGACTACCAGAAAGCAGAGCAGTTTGTGCGAGATTCTCTGAATATTCACCAGATACAAGAACAAACCCAGGAGAGCGAGATAGATTGAAGATGAAGATTGGGTTAAAGAATGGACTTGTTGGATTTTTGAAGCTGGATGAATGTATAAATATATTATTAATTATACGAGGGGGGTAAGAAAGGTTAAAACTGGAGGAATATTAGTTGGGAATAGTAATACTAATTTTGTCTATATACATATATATATAATGTTTTTTTTGTTGCGGGGAGCTGGAAGAAGCACTGATCGATTGCTACGCTAGTCATGTATGCAAGCGTGGCTTTTGCCACGACCCGTAAAATGGAGGGGGGTAGTGTTGTGTATCCTTTCATTCACAACATTAGTGGGGGGGTATTTTGTTTTTTCTTTTTTTGTTTTTTTTCTATCTTCTTTTTTCTTTCTGCCTGGAAGGTTGGGAGGGAGACACATAGCAACATGGTGAAGTTTAAAGAGATTCCCCAAGGAACTATCAGAGTTGAGAAGATAAATAATGTTTTAGATTGGAGTAACTTTGTTAAGAATAATGACTAATTTATTGAATTTTTTGAGTTTTAATGTTAACGGGCTTAATGGACCAGTGAAAAGAAAAAGAATCTTAACACATATTCAAAAAATGAAGATAGATTTAGCTTTTTTACAGGAAACGCACCTAACGGAAACAGAACATCAGAAACTAAAGAGAGATTGGGTGGGTAGTGTTGTTGCGGCTTCATTTAATTCAAAAGCGAGGGGAGTAGCAATTTTGATCAATAAAACATTACCAATTAGAATACAAAATGTAATAACTGATTCTGCGGGGAGATATGTGATTATACATTGTCAACTTTTTTCTGAACTATGGACTTTTATGAATATTTATGCACCAAACGAAAATGATGCAAAATTCATACAAGAAGCTTTTCTGAATTCGGCGGATGCGCATGAAAAAATATTAATTGGAGGAGATTTTAATTTTTGCTTAGACCCAGTCTTAGATAGATCAACCAAGGCTGTTATAAAATTGAAGGTAGTAAATTTAACTTTATCATTGATGAAGGATTTAAATCTGATTGATATACGGAGAAGAATCAATCCTAAAGAAAGAGACTATTCGTTCTACTCCCATAGACATAAAACTTTTTCAAAGATAGATTAGTTTCTATTATCAATGCATATTCAACACAGAGTGAAAAATATGGAATATAAAGCAAGAATATTATCAGATCATTCCCCTTTATTAATGACAATAATAATGGCTGATAAGGAAGAAGTGGCTTATAGATGGAGATTTAATTCAACATTATTAAAACGTCAAGATTTTTGTGATTTTATGAAAAAACAGATTCAATTTTTTTTGGATACAAATTTTCATTCAGTGGATGATAAATTTATATTATGGGATGCGATGAAAGCATATCTTAGGGGCCAGATAATAAGTTATACGTCTAAAATTAAGAAAGAATATATGGCAGAACTAGATCAATTGGAAAAAGAGATTACAAAATTAGAAAAAGAATCTCAAAGATATATGTCAGAAGAAAAACAAAGACAACTTGTTAATAAGAAGTTACAATATAATACGCTTCAGACATATAGAACGGAAAAAGCAATTATAAGAACTAAACGAAGGTATCATGAGTTAGGTGAGAGAGCACATAAAATTCTTGCCTGGCAGTTGAAAACAGAACAAGCTTCCAAAACAATAAATGCAATTAGAACAAGGGCAAATCAAATATCTTATAAACCTCTTGAAATAAATGAAACCTTTAAAAATTTCTATTCTGAATTATATCAATCAGAATCCCAAAATGATGTTAACGAGATAGAAAGGTTTTTATCACAAGTTTCTCTTCCAAAATTGAATTTGGAAGAACAGAAGGGATTAGATATGCCTTTTACATTAAAAGAAGTTGAAGAAGCTTTAGGATCACTCCAAAGTAATAAATCTCCAGGAGAAGATGGTTTTCCACCTGAATTTTATAAAAAATTTAAAGATTTATTATTTCCTCTTTTTATGGAACTAATACGTCAAGCAGAAAAAATACATAAACCTCCAGAATCTTTTTTAACAGCAATTGTAATAGTATTGCCAAAAAAGGACAGAGATCCTATGAAACCAACATCATACAGGCCTATTTCTTTATTGAATATGGATTATAAAATAATAGCAAAAATTTTATCGAATAGATTATCTAAATATTTACCAAAATTAATACATATGGATCAAACAGGATTTATTAAAAATAGACAATTGGCAGATAATGTAACCCGGCTACTCAGTATAATTCATTTGGCACAAAAAAGGGATGAGAAGAGTATAGTAGTAGCTTTGGATGCAGAAAAAGCATTTGATAGATTAGAATGGGATTTTTTATTTAAAGTACTAGAAAAATATGGGTTAGGAACATCTTTTATAAATTGGATTAAAACTTTAAATTCTAACCCTAAAGCTAAAGTAGTGACAAACTCTCAAATTTCAACACCATTCCAGTTAAAAAGGTCAACTAGACAAGGTTGTCCACTATCACCTGCTTTATTTGTATTGGCGATAGAGCCATTAGCAGAACTAATTAGAATTGATCCAGATATTATGGGTTTTAGAGTTAATCAGGAGGAATATAAAAATCTTTTTGCCGATGATGTTTTGATCTATTTAACAAACCCACAACATTCATTACATAAATTATCTTCTAGATTGGATGAATATGGGAAGGTTACAAAATAAATTGGGATAAAAGTGAAATTTTACCTCTTACTAAAGGAGACTATAGTCAATGTCGATTAGTAACCCAATTTAGATGGCCGGTAAATGGTATAAAACTTGATAATGATGTAAAGAATTTATATAAATTTAATTATTTACCACTATTGAAAAAAATTCAAGAAGATCTTGACAAATGGATGATATTACCAATAACATTAGTAGGTAGAGTCAATGTTGTAAAAATGAATATATTTCCTAGATTACAGTATTTGTTTCAAACATTACCAATACAATTGCCACAGAAATTTTTCCAAGAGTTAAATAAATGTGTGAGAAAATTTCTTTGGGAAGGTAAAATGTCAAGAATATCATTGGAAAAATTGAGATGTAAATTTGGGTTAGGAGGGTTACAACTTCCAAACTTTAAAAACTATTATAAAGCAAATCAACTTAGATTTATTGCATCTTTCTTCGATGATCGAAAACCAGCATGGATTAAAATAGAACTAGACAAGAATGGAGAAAATAGACCTGAAGATTTTATATATAAATGGGAATCTAAATTGATACGGGAAAAGAAAGAATCTCCTATATTAACACATTTGATTGATCTATGGAATAAGATAAATGTTGATAATGAAACACAGAAATCTCTATTAGCAAGGAGGCCTTTGTTCCAAAACAGACTTATTCCTTTTACAGTGGACAATCAATTTTTATATAATTGGTACCAAAAAGGGATTAAACTCATAGGAGACTGTTTTGAATGAGGTATATTGATGTCATTTGAACAATTAAAGGATAAATATAAAATATCTAATAATACTTTCTTTTGTTACTTTCAATTAAGGGCTTACTTAAAAGGTAAGCTGGGTCAAACAATGTTTTTGCCAAAACCTAATGAAATTGAAATCTTAATACAAAAAGGGAAAATTAAAAAATTTATTTCTTGTATGTATAATTTGATTCAAGAACAGACAATTAAACAAGGAACCCATAAGTCAAAGCAAAAATGGGAAACAGATCTGAATATTAATATTGATGAAACAAATTGGTCAAGACTTTGTCTTGACAGTATGACAAATACAATAAATGTTCGACTTAGATTAGCACAATATAATTTTTTACACCAATTATATATTACACTGCAAAAAATAAATAGATTAAATTCAAATCTGATAAATGTTTTCGGTGTAATCAAGAAATTGGTACTTTTTTACATTCTACTTGGCCTTGTTTTAAAATTCAACCCTTTTGGATAAATTTAAGAATCTTATTGGAACAAATTACTGGAAATCAACTTCCACATAACCCTGTATTATTTCTATTAGGTGATTTTGAAGGGATAAAACCGAAACTTAAATTGAATAAACATCAGAAAGAATTTATAAAAATTGCATTGGCAGTAGCTAAGAAGACTATAGCAGTTACTTGGAAATCTGATTCGTATTTAAGTATGGATCGTTGGAATAATGAAATGGCTAGTTCTATTCCACTAGAAAAAGTTACTTATAATTTAAGAGACAAATATGTAACATTTTTGAATATTTGGCGCCCTTATTTACAAAAGATAGGATGGCATATTTAAGTGCTCCGATAAAGACTTTGGTCACTTGGGGAAAGTAACGAATAATTATACCAAATTTATTTTGAATCCCATGGAGCATGTGGAAACCTTCCAATACCCAGGCGGTTCTTTTCTTCCTTTCTTTCTTTTTAGGTAGGACTTTATATGGGGGGGGGGGGGAGGGTTAAGGGGAGGGGGGAGGGTAGATTCTATTTTTTCATGTATTCCTTTTGAAAATTCAATAAAAATTGTATTACAAAAAAAAAAAAAAAGAACCAGCTTACCTTCAAAATCTTCAAGTGCGCTGTCGTCCACCAATAGTAAAGGTCTAACCTGTTTCTGCTGTACAAGGTTCCGGGCCACAGTCAAAGATGTGAAGATCTCATTCTCTTGGATGGGAAAGTTGAGTTTCTGCAGTCGTTCGAACAGAGTTCGTTTACATTCTTTGGTGGTGTTAGTGACAAACTTCACCACTACAGGAGCACGGCGCAACCTAAGCATGCAGAATTTCCAAAAAGCACGTTAGCGCCTTTCTCAGCTAATCACATCAGAACAGTTTTATATTAAAACACAGAATTAGTAGGTGTGCATGTCCAATTGTCTTCATACACCCATGCATACTATACAACATTGGAAGTTGCCTTATTTCAACCTCAGACACAAACTGAAATCAGCATGAGAACTCAAATTTGAAGAAACACCTGGTATTTCTGTAGCTATTGGAAACTCGTGGTTTTTTAGATTTTTAAAATGTGTGCACAGTAGGGTTAAAGTTTGTGTCACACTTACAGCACCAGTGACCTGGGTTCAATTCCTGCCACCGTCTGTAAGGACTTTTGGACGTTTGCCCCATGACTGGGTGGGCTTTCTCCGGGTGCTCTGGTTTCCTCCCACAGTCCAAAGACGTACCGGTTCTGGTGAGTGAGTTGGGGCATACTGTGTTGGTGCCAGAAGCATGCTGACAATTGCCGGCTGCCCCCAGCATTTCCTCGGACTGTGTTGGTTATTGATACAAACAACACATTTCACTGTGTTCCAATGTACACATGGCAAATTAAGCTAATCTCTTATCTTTTAGTATTCAACATAACTGACAGTCAGTCCTCAGAGGCTTTAGGTATAAAAATGCCTGAACGCAGAGTGAAGAAGCGTTCAGAATCCTAACTGGATTGTGAACAGGTTAGATAGCCCCGTTATGAAGAAAGCATGGAACAGCCTCTACTTCCTTAGAAGCTGGCGAAGATTTGGCATGTCATCTGAAACTTTGACAAACTTCTACAGATGGGTGGTGGAGAGTATATTGACCGGCTGCATCACAGCCTGGTACGGAAACACCAATGCCCTTGAACGGAAATGCCTACAAAAAGTAGTAGATACGGCCCAGTTCGTCACAGGTAAAGCTCTCCCCACCATTGAGCATATCTATACAGAGCATTGTTGAAAGGAAGCAGCTCTCCTCTTACGGCTGCCATCAGGAAAAAAGGTACAGGAGCCTCAGAAGTCACACCACCAGCTTCAGGAACAGTTATTACCCCTCAACCATCTGGATCTTGAACTGGTGGGATAACTTCACTTCACCTCACTCACTCCAACAATTAACTATTCCCACAACCTATGGATTCACTTTCAATGGCTCTTCATCTCATGGTCTATTATCGAGGACCCCCATCACCCAGGACATGCCCTCTTCTCATTTTACTGTCAGGAAGGAGGTACAGAAGCCTGAAGGCACATATTCAGCGATTCAGAAACAGTTTCTTCCCCTCTGCCATCTGACTTCTAAAGGGACATTGAACCAATGAACACTACCTTACTTTTATTATTTCTGTTTTTGCACTATTTTTAATTTAACTATTTAATACACATATATATACTTACTACAATTGACTTATTTTTATTAGATTATCATGTATGTATTGCATTGTACCAGTGCCAGTGATATTAAACCCGATTCTCATGTTTATTGCTTATTTACTTCCTTGTATTTATTGAGTATGCCTGCAAGAAAATGAATCTCAGGATTGTATATGGTGACGTACTCATTAGTACTTTAATAATAAATTTACTTTGAGGTATTGGAAAATCATCTACCATTTTATAAAGAGTTTACGGAGATCAATAAATCTGGATTTTCTTACTTCTGCAGTGCCTCCTGGGCACCAGATATAGCTGTATCTTCAACATGCAGTGTTCCACTGAGGTCAATTAGAACAGCCTTTATCACTCGGCGAGTTGCCATTCTCCAACCTGCTGGCAGAAAAACAAGCAAAACCAGAATCAATAAGGTTACAGTCACCAATGGATGTTGTGTACTTGCTGTCTGTGTTGTCACCGTCAATCGGCTGATGAGCCCCCATCTGCGCAGACAATTAACACGACACGCAGAGTCACAGGATGGCTGATCACCATCTTGTGTGGAGATTCTCTGGTAACACACTTGTTCAGTTCTGGTCGCCAAGGCAGGATGTGGAAACTTTGAGGAGATTTGCAGGACAGTGTCTGGTTTAGAGAACATGTCTTATGAGGAGAGGTTGGGTGAGCTAGGGCTTTTCTCTCTGGAGCAAAGGAGGATGAGAGGTGATTTTTTGCCACATTGGGAGCAAGAGAGGAGGCGACTCACAGGTCAAGAGGAGAGATTTAAAAATGAGCATTCAAGGGCCTTCAGCATTTCCCAGCAGTCCAATCAAATCACGATTCATCCGCAAAGGCAAATAAAGTTAAGGCAAGGTCCGGTTGGCGTGGCCCAGCTTATGTGAAGTACTTGGTAAATTTTTTATTGCTCGCCTGTTAGGGCACTGACAGTGCAATGAGAATAGCTCCAGGAGCTGTGTGTGTGAGATGTGACAATGCTGGGGGACCTCCAGCCACCCGGATAACCAGGTGTGCCGAGCCGCAGCTCCTCTGAGAACATTTTAAGGAACCGGAGCTGCTGCTCGATGACCTTCAGCTCGTAAGGAAAACTGGGGAGGTGATAGATAGGAGTTACACGGAGGTAGTCGCCTCCAGGTTGCAGGAGGCAGGTATCTGGGTGACCGTCGGGAGAAAGGAAATGAGCCACTAGTAGTCATAGTCATACTTTATTGGTCCCGGGGGAAATTGGTTTTCGTTACAGTTGCACCATAAATAATAAATAGTAATAAAACCATAAATAGTTAAATAGTAATATGTAAATTATACCAGGAAATAAGTCCAGGACCAGCCTATTGGCTCAGGGTGTCTGACCCTCCAAGGGAGGAGTTGTAAAGTTTGAAGGCCACAGGCAGGAATGACTTCCTATGACGCTCTGTGTTGCATCTCGGTGGAATGAGTCTCTGGCTGAATGTACTCCTGTGCCCGCCCAGTACATTATGTAGTGGATGGGAGACATTGACCAAGATGGCATGCAACTTGGACAGCATCCTCTTTTCAGACACCACCGTGAGAGAGTCCAGTTCCATCCCCACAACATCACAGAATACCACTTCAGCCATATGTCTCAATAATAAGGAAACCACTTTGGAGACTGTTGGGGAAGGCAACTTACCGGGGGGAGCAGCAGTGATCAGGTCTCTGGTGCTGAGGCTCAGAAAGGAAGGGGGAGAAGAGGAATGCAGTACTTATAGGGGATTCCATACTTAGAGCAATAGAGATGAGATTCTGTGGAGCAGTCTGAAGTCTAGGTACATATTGGCATCAATGACATAGGTAGGAAAAGGGAGGAGATCCTGAAGAGAGAATATAGGGAGCTAGGCAGAAAGCTGAAAAGCAGGACCACTGGATTGCTGCCAGTGAGGGCAAGAATAAGATTTTTGCACATGAATATGCGGCCGAGGAGCTGTTGTATGGGACAAGGCTTTAGATTTCTGGATCATATCACCTGGGGAAGGTATGACCTATACAGGTTACACCTGAACCCAGGGAGGAGCAAAATCCTTTTGGGCACGACTGCTAGAGTTGTGAGGGAGGGTCTGAATTCATTTGGCAGGAGGATGAAAAATGAAGTGATAGGGATGAGGTCGGTAAACAATCAGATGCAGTGTGTAGTGGGACTGTGAGGAAGCACAGGCAGATGAATGGGCAAAATTGCAGTCAGTGGGATGTGTTGTAGTATAGCAGGGGGACAAAATCGAAAAGGGTAAATACAGGACTGAAGGTGTTATATTTGAATACACTCTGTGTACAAAATAAGGTAGATGATCTTGTAGCACAGTTAAAGATTGGCAGGAATGATGCTATGGGCATCGCTGAGTCATGGCCAAAAGATTATAGTTGGGAGCTTAACATCCAAGGATACACCTTGCATCAAAAGAACAGAGGAGCTGGCCAAAGTGGGTTGGAAGGGAACACCAGCAGGGATGATGACAGAGCAGCAATGGCTGGAGTTTCTGGGAGAGCAATTCAGAAGGCACAGGATAGATACGTCCCAAAGAAAAAGTATTCTAGAGGCAAGATAACACAACCTCGGCTAACAAGGGAAGTTAGAAACAACATAAAAGCAAAAAAGAGAGAACACATAATAGAGCATTAATGATTAGCAAGTTAGAAGATTGGGAAACTTTTAAAAACTGACCAGAAGGCAATTAAAAAAGCCATAAGGAGGGAAAAGTTGAAATATGAAGGTAAGGTAGCCAATAATATCAAAGAGGATACCAAGAGACTTTTCAGATATATAAAAAGAGAAGTGTAAGTGGATATCGGATCGCTGGAAAACGATGCTGGAGAGGTAGCAATGGGAGTCAAGGAAATAGCAGATGAACTGAATATGTATTTTAGAATAAGACGTAGGCCATTCAGCCCATCAAATCTACTCCACCATTCCATCATAACTGATCTCATATCTCACTCAAACCCATATACCTGTCTTCTCACCATATCCTTTGATGCCCTGACCAATCGGAAGCTATCAATTTTTGCTTCAAATATACCCATGGTCTTGGTCTCCACTGCAGCCTGTGGCAGAGCATCCCACAGATTCACTATTCTCCGGCTAAAAAAATTCCTCCTTTCCTCTGTTCTAAAGGGTCGCCCCTCAATCTTGAGGCTGTGCCCTCTAGTTCTGGACACCAAATTTGCATCAGTCTTCACTGTGGAAGACATGAGCAGTATGCCAGAGGTTTGAGAGTGTCGGGGGGCAGAAGTTGCAATCACTAGGGAGGTACTTGGGAAACTGAAAGGTCTGATGTTAGGCAAGTCACCTGGACCAGATGGTGTACACTCAACAGGTTGTGAAAAAGGTAGCTGAAGAGATTGTGGAGGCATTGGTAATGATCTTCCAAGGATCAATAGATTTTGCCGTGGTTCCAGAGTACTAGAAAATCGCAAATGTCACTCCATTTGCCAAGAAGGGAGGGAGCAGAAGAAAGGAAATTATACACCATCTAGCCTAATCTCAGTGATTGGGGGATGTTGGAGATGATTGTTGGAGACACATGATAAAATAGGTTGTAGTCAGAATAAAACTTGCCTGACAAATCTGTTGGAATTGTTTAAAGAAATAACAAGCAGGATAGTCGGTGAATGTTTCGTACTTGGATTTTCAGATTGCCTTTGACATGCTGTCCAAGTTGCATGCCATCTTGGACAATGTCTCCCATCCACTACATAATGGACTGGTTGGGCACAGGAGTACATTCAGCCAGAGACTTATTCCACCGAGATGCAGCACAGAGCGTTATAGGAAGTCATTCCTGCCTGTGGCCATCAAACTTTACAACTCCTCCCTTGGAGGGTCAGACACTCTGAGCTAATAGGCTGGTACTGGACTTATTTCATAATTTACTGGCATAATTTACATATTACTATTTAACTATTTATGGTTCTATTACTATTTATTATTTATGGTGCAACTGTAACGAAAACCAATTTCCCCCGGGATCAATAAAGTATGACTATGACTATAACTTGTGCAAGATTCCCAAAAGGTTAACTTGCAGGATGAGTCAGTGATGAGGAAGGTGAATGCAATGTTAGCATTCATTCCAAGAGTACTAGAATATAAAAGTAAGGATATAATGCTGAGGTTATGTAAGGCACTGGTGGAGCCTCACTAGGAGTATTGTGAGCAGTTTTGGGCCCCTTATCTTGGAAAGGAGAGGGCTCAGAGGAGGTTCACCAGAGGAATTCCAGCAATGAAAGGGTTATCATATGAGGAGCGTTTGATGGCTCTGGGCCTGTACCCACTGGACTTTAGAAAAATCTGGGGGGGGGGGTGGAGGAGGAGGGAAATCTCATTGATACCTATCAAATATTGAAAGGCCTAGATACAGTGAATGTGGGGAGGATGTTTCCTATAGTGGAAGGGTCTAGGTCCAGAGGACACAGCCTCAGAATGGAGGGACATCCTTTTAGAACATTGATGAGGAGGAATTTCTTTAGCCAAAGGGTGGTGAATCTGTGGAATTTGTTGCCACAGGTGGTTGCGAAGGCCAGGTCTACTCCTAAGAACTGTGCAAAAGTTTTATATATGAGCCAGGGTACCAAAGACTTTTGCACTGTATTTGTCAATGAGGAGCGGAGAGAGTTGGAGTAAAGGATGTTGGGAATGGTGAGGGTGGAATACCTGCAGGAGGGTTGTGGGATATTGCTGGAGTCCCAGTCCTGAGACACCAGGCAAGGTCATTTGATGCCAAACAACTGGCTTATTGATCATTACAGAATGTCTCTCTGCTGCTTTCCACTCCCTCCCCTCTCCCTTCCCCTTTTCCCAACCATGATTCCCCTCTCCCTGCCCCCTTCCCACTCTCAGTCCACAATAGAGACCCACATCAGAATCAGGTTTATCATCACTTACATATGTCATGAAATTTTTTTTGCGGATAGCCCTCCATTTTTCTATTCATTCACGGGCCTATCTAAGAGTCTCTTAAATGTCCCTAATATATCTGCCTCTACCAGCACCCCTGGCAGTGTGATCCACACAACCACCACTGTGTGTGAAAAAACACCCTCTGATATCCCCCCTACACTTCCCTGCAATCACCTTAAAATTATCCCCCCAGTATCAGCCATTTCTACCCTTGGAACTGTCTCTGGCTGTCCACGCGGTCTATTCCTCTTATCATCTTGTATACTTCTATCAAGTCACCTCTCATCCTCCTTCACTCCAAACAGAAAAGCCCGAGCTCATTCAACCTTTCCTCATAAGACATGTTCTCTAATCCAGGCAGCAATCTGGTAAATCTCCTCTGCACCCTCTCTAAAGCTTCCACATCCTTCCTATAATGAGGCGACCAGAACTGAACACGATATTCCAAGTGTGGTCTAACTAGCTGCAACATTACCTCACAGCTCTTGATTTCAATCCCCTGACTAATGAAGGCCAACACACCATACGTCTCCTTAACAATCCTATCAACTTGTGCAGCAAGTTAGGCACTCTTTCGCAACACTGCATTGAAAGATCTCTGGAAGATCCAGCGTTGAACACGGGATCAATGTCACCGAATCACTTCGGTGAATAAAATAGTTGCTGGTGCGAGAATGAAAGTGGAAAAGCCTTATGAAGCACTTCTATTGCTTGTTATTAAGCCGTTAAATCTAGGTAGATTCAAAGGTCACAGAGAAGATTGCTGCAGTCAGACCTCGGCGATATGTCAGACACACCAATCCATGATGACCATAAGACATAGGAGCAGAATTAGGCCATTTGGCCCATCAAGTCTGCTCTGCTATTCCATCATGGCTGATTTATTATCCCTCTCGACCCAATTCTTCTGACTTTGCCCTGTAACCTTTCATGCCTTGACTAACCAAGAATTTATCAAGCTCTGCTTTAAATATACCCAATGACTTGGCCTTCTCAGCTGTCGATGGCAATGATTTCCACAGATTCACCACCATCTGTCCAAAGAATTTCCTTCTCATCTCTGTTTTAAATGGATGCCCCTCTATTGGAAGCATCCTTTCCACATCCACTCTATCTTACACCACTTGCATCTAGAGCAGCAATAAAGGTGCTGCATCTCTGCCTGCCCTTGGCCATGAAACCAGTTTTGGTCTTTGTCTTGGTCTTGGTCATGTTCAGGGGTTCATTCATCATGTCAGTAGCTTCCACTTGGTTTTCACTCCCGTCAGCCATGCAAGTTGCGGGTGGAGACTCAGGAATATCATCACACTCAGGTGTAGAAGGCTTTTTCATTGCTGTTTCTGTAACAGTTTTATTTTTACCAGTCAGGGTTGTTAGCCCTGAACTGAACCCCCTGAGCCTGGAGGACCAGGGGACGACTCCTAGTTTGGCCTCTACCCTTTGACTTGTTTGACATGGGTGACCCTACCAAGAGCCAAAGCACAAAGCATAGCTCTCCAGGTCACTGAGGCACACAAGCCTCCAAACCACAACCAGCTTGTGATCCTCTTGTAGGATCTTCTCTATCCAGGCCTTTCAACATTCAATAAGATTCCCCCCCTCCACCCCCAGTCTTCTGAACTCCAGTGAGTACAGGCATCACACACTCCTCATAAGTTAACCCTTTCATTCCTGGAATCATTCTCATCAACCTCCTCTGAACTCTCTCCATAGTCAGCACATCTTTTCTTAGATAAGCGGCACAATACTCTGACCTAACCAATGCCTTATAAAGCCTCAGCATTATATCCTTGCCCAAGATCTCCAAAGGCACATTTTGTGGTGTGGTAATAATCTACAGGTTTAAAAAAGCTCAAGTTCCATCTTTAATTGCACAGTTCATGGGAATCACAGTTTGCACTATTTTGGAGACACTGCAATCATACTTGTTCAAATCACACTGTCAAAAAAAGGGGCGTAGGCAAAAGGCAGGTAACTATAGGCCAGTTAGTTTAACATCTGTAGTTGGGAAAATGCTTGAAGCTATCATTAAAGAAGAAATAACAAGGCATCTGGAAAGAAATGGATCTATCAGGCAGACGCAGCGTGGATTCAGCAAAGGCAGGTCCTGTTTGACAAACTTTTAGGATATAACAAGCGCAGTGGGTAGAGGGGAACAGGTGGACATTATTTACTTGGATTTCCAGAAGGTGTTCGATAAGGTGCTGCATAAAAGACTTATCCATAAATTGGGGGTGATGTATTAGCATAAATAGAAAAATGGTTAACTGATAGACAGCAGAGAGTTGGGATACATGGGTGTTACTCTAGTTGGCAATCAGCGGTGAGTGGTGTTTTTGCAGGGGTCGATGCTGGGCCCACAATTGTTCACGATATACATTAACGATCTGGAATAGGGGACCAAGTGGCTTTTTTCGAAGTTTGCTGATGACACTAAATTGAGTGGAAAAATAAATTCTGCAGAAGATGCGGAGAGTCTATAGAGAGATATAGATAGGTTAAGTGAGTGGGCAAGGGTTTGGCAGATGGAATACAATGTTGGTAAATGTGAGGTCATCCACTTTGGAAGGAAAAATGGAAGATCAGATTATTATTTAAATGGTTTGCAGCATGCTGCCGTGCAGAGGGACTTGGGAGTGCTTGTGTATGAATCACAAAAGGTTGGTTTGCAAGTGCAGCAGGCTATCAAGAAGGCAAATGGAATGTTGGCCTTCATTGCTAGAGGGATTGAATTCAAGAGCAGGGAAGTTATGCTGCAACTGTACAGGGTACTGGTGAGGCCACACCTGGAGTATTGCATGCAGTTCTGGTCTCCTTACTTGAGGAAGGATGTACTGGCTTTGGAGGCAGTGAAGAGGAGGTTCACCAGGTTGATTCCAGGGATGAGGGTGTTAGACTATGCGGAGAGATTGAGTCGCCTGGGACTGTTAGACTAGAACTAGGGGACACAGCCTCAAGATTCGGGGGAGTAGATTTACGATGGAGATGAGGAGAAACTGCTTTTCCCAGAGAGTGGTGAATCTGTGGAATTCTCTGCCCAATGAAGCAGTGGAAGCTACCTCAGTAAATATATTTAAGGCAAGGTTGGGAAGATTTTTGCATAGTAGGGGAATTAAGGGTTATGGGGAAAAGGGCAGGTAGGTGGAGATGAGCCCATGATCTCATTGAACGGCGGAGCAGGCTCGACAGGCCAGATGGCCTACTCCTGCTCCTATTTCTTATGTGCTGGCATTAAGATAGTAAAATGATCTTAGCAAAGTTAAGGTGGCAATGGTAAGCCGTTGCAATCAATCGATGATGAGGGCCTGTACTGTACTGCCCCATGTTGTGCAGCTGTGTCTGTCAGTCACCCGGCTCCGAGGACAGCTTCACTCACCTCAGAACCAAATGATTTCATGGCTGCAGCTTACTTTGATAACACATGTACTTTGAAGTATGATGCTCTTTACTGAGGCAGTGAGAAGTGTAGAGAGTCTTTGTTGTACCAAGCCACTATTCATCCAGACAGAATGCAGGAAAATTGATAAAGGTCATTGGGGAAATACGAAGAGGGCGGAGCTTAGTTATGATGGCGCTGAACAGCAACACCCTTGCTTCTATCTTCGGAAACAGCTCTGTTTCCATCTTTATTCTCTCTATCTTTCCCTTTCAGGGTTCTTTTGAAGACCCTGACCTAGAGTTACATACTGACTTCGGTTCTTTGCAGGAATGGGACCCGCTCTCGGGGTTTCACAACTGCCAAGGGAGGAGCTTAGCTCGCCTTCGGAGGTCCAGGATCTCGCAGCTCTGGAGACGGGCGGATGGAAGGCCGATATCCCAGCAGGAGGTCGGTGTGTCATGAGATTTGAAAGATCTCTGGCTGTGTGCCCAGAGACCCAAGATCTTTGGGCACAGAGTTCGGAAAAAGGCGATGCAACACACTTTTAACACCATAAATCAGCGAGTTGTCTCTTATGTCTCCCCTCGCTCTGAAACGAGACACCACTCCCTTCCTTATTGGGGGGGAGGGTGAGGGTGAGGGTGAGGGGGAGGGGGAGGGGGAGGGGGAACGCGCGAGGCTGTGGTAGGTCAAATACTGGATGAACAAGTAGTCTTTGGGGGTACTGCAAGACTGTGGAGCTGCACGCTGGAGTGCTCGGTGGTGGGTGCCGATGCTTTTTTTTGCTGGTGGGGGAGGAGGATCGTTGCTTTGCTGCTGCTTACGCGTGGGAGGGAGGGGAACTGAGGGGACTTTGGGGTTCTAGCGTTTAACTGTCATTCATTCCTTGGGGCACTCCTCTGTTTCCGTGGATGGTTGTGAAGCAAAAACATTTCAGGATGTATATTGTATATATTTCTCTGACATTAAATATACTTTTGAAACCTTTGAGATGTTAATTTTCGGAGCAACCATTCCAGATGCAAGTACTTTGAGGCAGTATGATAAAGTGCAATGCAATCACAAATAGATATAGAGTAGTGACAGAAAGTTTCAAACCCGGACAGCTCCATTACGGGCGCTAGCCTCCCCAGCATCCAGCTTCTTCCCTTCCACCACCGGATTTCTGAACGGAATACCACCGCAGTATATGCTATAATTTATCATATTTATTGGAATGTACTGCTGCCGCAAAACAACAAATTTAACGACATTTGGCAGTAGTATTAAACCTGATTCTGAGATCCACAGACGGGTTAGGACCCTCCCGTCGCCAAAGGCGTTAATTTTAAAGCTGGCAAACGGTGAGTGGTCGAACGCCCCGGCAGGTCGGATAAATTGTGAATAGAAACATGGGCCAACACCACCGCGACGGGCCGAAAGGGCTGGCATACTCACGACTTTCCCACAATCCCTCGGTCACCACCGACGTCACTCACCTCAAGCGACCGCACCCGTTAGCAGGCAACCAGCATAGAAGGAGTTGCTTTCCTCCCCGTCGACGCGCTCGTTCTTCTCTCCTGCATAGGCGTTGCCTCCTTTCAAAGTTCGGATGGGCGGCGTTCTGCCACGGCCATCCCTCACACCTTCCCCCGTCTTTTAGTTCCTCTGTCCGGCCGTCCTAGGTCGAGGAGACGTCGTAACCGAGGAGTGTTGCGGAGAAGTCAAGATGGCTCGGCTCTGTGAGGAGGCGGTCCTCCAATGCGGCGCAGGAGGACTCCGCCTCCGGCCGGCCGCTGGGCGCCTGTGCAGACCGGGAAACCGAATGATTGTTACTCCGGATCCGATGCGACACAAAATATCAATACAGAAATAGCTGATCTACATAGATAGGTCCATCAAGTTTCGCGGTCCGAGACCCCTCGTTAGAGACGTGGACCATTTTAATAGCCATGCGTTCGGCCCAGCGTTTGTTTCCGTGCAAGCGCCTCCGGCACGACATGGACACGTATAAATAAACGCGAGGAAGGAGCCGGAGATCCGGAGCCAATCCTCATTCGGGGATCAGAGTCAGCAACTTCAGATTCAATAGTGTTACCAATTCAGGGGACCGCTCCTGGGCCCAGCACATAGGAACAGAATCAGGCCATTCGGCCCGCACTGCCATTTAATCATGGCTGAGCGTTTTGTGCTACACCTGTCCCTACACCTCCTCTCTTGCCACCATTCAGGGCCCCAAACAGTGCTTCCAAGTGAGACAACACTTCACTTGTGAGTCTGTTGGGGTCATCTATTGCATCCGGTGCTCCCGGTGCAGCCTCCTCTACATCGGTGAAACCCAACGCAGATTGGAGGACCACTTCGTCGAGCACCTCCGCTCTGTCCGCCCGAACAGACAGGATCTCCCAGTTGCCACCCACTTCAACTCTGCTTCCCATTCCCCTTTGGATATGTCCATACATGGCCTCCTCTACTGCCATGATGAGGCCAAACTCAGGTTGGAGGAGCAACACCTCATATACCGTCTAGGTAGTCTCCAGCCCCTTGGTATGAACATAAAATTCTCCAACTTCCGGTAATTCCCTCCCCTTCCCTATCCCTATGTCACTCTGCCCCCTCCCCCAGCTGCCTACCACCTCTCCCATGGTTCCGCCTCCTTCTACTACCCATTGTGTTTTCCCCTATTCCTTCTTCACCTTTCCTGCCTATCACCTCCCTGCTTCCCCTCCCACACCCCTTTATCTTTCCCCTTACTGGTTCTTCACCTGGAATCTACCAGCCTTCTCCTTCCCACCCTCCCCCCACCTTCTTTATAGGGCCTCTGCCCCCTCCCCCTACAGTTCTGACGAACGGTTCCAGCCCGAAACGTTGACTGATCATTTCCACGGATGCTGCCCGACCTGCTGAGTTCCTCCAGCGTGTTGTGCATGTCACAAATGACCTGACTTGGTCCAACTAAGCAGAGTTCACTGCCAAGAAGGCCCACCAGCGCCCTTACTTCCTGAGAAAACTAAAGAAATTTGGCCTGTCCCCTAATACCCTCACTAATTTTTATAGATGCACTGAAGAAAGCATTCTTCTAGGATGCATCACAACCTGGTATGGAAGTTGTCCTGTTCAAGACCGAAAGAAGCTGCAGAAGATTGTGAACACAGCGCAGCACATCACACAAACCAATCTTCTGTCCTTGGACTCACTTTACACCGCACGCTGTCAGAGCAGTGCTGCCAGGATAATCAAGGACACGACCCACCCAGCCAACACACGTTTCGTCCCTCTTCCCTCCGGGAGAAGGCTCAAGAACTTGAAGACTTGTACGGCCAGATTTGGGAACAGCTTCTTTCCAACTGTGATAGGACTGCTGAACGGATCCTGACCCGGATCTGGGCCGTACCCTCCAAATATCCGGACCTGCCTCTCGGTTTTTTTGCACTACCTTACTTCCCATTTTTCTATTTTCTATTTATGATGTATAATTTAAATTTTTAATATTTACTATTGATTTGTACTCCAGGGAGCAGGAAGCGCAGAATCAAATATCGCTGTGATGATTGTACATTCTAGTATCAATTGTTTGGTGACAACAAAGTATAAAGTAACACTACCTCTTTCACAACCCTAGGATTCAGTTCATCTGGTCTGGGACCCCTCAACCATTAGGCTTCTGAACCAGCATGGATTAACTTCCCTCACCTCAACATTGAACTGATTCCACAAACGACAGACTCACTTACAAAGACTCATGTTCTCAGGGTTATTTTTATTTGCAGTTTGTCTTCTTTCGCACATTGGTTATTGCTTTTCGTTTATGAACATTTTTTCATAAAATCCTCTTGTTATTTTTTCCTTGGAAGAAAATGAATCTCAGGGTCAAATACGGTAACAAATAAATACTTCGATAATGAATTTACTTTGAACTTTGACCCCCCATTGTCATAGTAGTACGATTCTATAATAGGGTCAGGTTTGACGTCACCAACATATGTCAAAAATACGTTGTTTTGCGACGGCAGTATATTGCAATACACAATAGTAAAAGAATACAAATTACAATGTATATGAAAATTAAATTAAGTAAGTAGTGCAAAAATATGCCAATTGGTTCAAGAATTTCTTGAATTTGGTGGTATGGGACCTCCTGCCTGATGGTAGCCAGAAGTGGTCTAGCTCAGGTGATGGGGCTGTAATTCTCATGATCTTATTTCAATAAAGTGATCCTTCAGTCTTGTAAAGTAAATGAGTGTAAACCCAACTATTCTTCTTATGACAACCTCTTTATCCCTGGGATCAACCTTTTCTGCTCAGTCTCCAGTACTAGTGTATACACTCTGTGGTGACTTTATTAAGAGTCTTCTGCACCTAACAAAGAAGCCACGTCTGCTGATGCAGACCATCTCCTTCAAGGTTTGACATGTTGAGTGTTCAGAGATGTCCTCCTGTCGTAACATGTGTTTATCTGAATTACAGTCATCTTCCTGTCAGCTGGAACCAGTCTGGCTCTTTCCCTCTGATCTCTCATTAACAAGGTGTTTTCACCCACAGAACTACCACTCACAGGATGTTTTCTCGGTTTTCACACCATCCTCTGTAAACTCTAGAGATTGTTGTGCATGAAAGTCCCAAGAGGTCAGCGGTTTCCGTGATACTCAAACCACCCCATCTGGCACCAACAATCATTATGCAGTTGGTCACTTGGATTTCTTCCCTATTCTGATGTGTGGTCTGAACAAAAACTTAACTTTTTGACCATGTCAGCATGATTTTATGCATTGAGCTGCTGCCATGTGATTGGATGATTAGATATTTGCATTAATGAGCAGTTGTACCTAATAAAGTGACCATTGAGTGTATGTATGCTCTCCTTAATAATGGATTCCTGTATTTTTCCCAAAAACAGATGTAACCCTAGAGTAGGGCTTCCCAACCATTTTAAGACCATGGATCAATACCCTTAAGCAAGAGGTCAGGTTGGGAACCCCTGGCCCACAGACACAGAAACTGCAGCACAGAAACAGGCCTTTTGGCCCATCTAGACTGTGCCAAACCATTAATCCCCATCGAGCTGAGCCTAGACCATAGCCCTCTGTACCCCTGCCATTCACATACCTATCCAAAGGTCCCAAATATTGAAATCCACCCTGCATCTATTTAAGAAGGGAGAAAGGCAAAAGAAAGTAAATTATAGGCCAGTTAGCTTAACCTCAGTGGTTGGGAAAGTGTTGGAGTCCATTATTAAGGATGAGGTTTCAGGGTACTTGGAGGCTAATGATAATTATTAGAAAATAAAAATAAGTAATAAAAAAGAGTCAAAGTCAGCGTGGTTCCTGTGAAGGGAAATCTTGCCTGACAAATCTGTTCAAGTCCTTTGAGGAAGTAACAAACAGCATGGACAAGTGAGAGGCAGTGGATGTCAGTTACTTTGATTTTCAGAAGGAGTTTGACACATGAGGCTGCTTAACAGGATAAAATCCTATGGTGTTACAGGAAAGATACTGGCATGGATTGAGGAATGGCTGACAGGCGGGAGGCAGCGAGTGGGAATAAAGGGGGCCTTTTCTGGTTGGCTGCCAGTGACTAATGGTGTTCCACAGGGGTCAGTGTTGGAACCACTACTTTTCACATTCGGATAGTGGATTAGTGGCTTTGTGGCAAAGTTTGCAGATGATACGAAGATAGGTGGAGGGGCAGGTAGTGCTGAGGAAGCATTGCCATTGCAGCAGGACTTAGACAACTTGGAAGAATGGGCAAAAAAGTGGCAGATGGAATACAGTGCTGGGAAATGTATGATAATGCATTTTGGTAAAAGGAACAATAATGCAGATTATTATCTAAATGGGGAGAAAAATCATACATCAGAGGTGCAGAGGGACTTAGGAATCCTCGTGTAAGACTCCCAGAAGGTTAATTTACAGGTTGATTCTGTGGTAAAGAAGGCGTATGCAATGTCGGCATTTATTTCAAGGGGAATAGAATATAAAAGCAAGGAGATAATGCTGAGCCTTCATAAGACACTAGTCAGGCCACACTTGGAGTATTGTCAACAGTTTTGGGCTCCATATCTCAGAAAGGATGTGTTGTCGCTGGAGAGGGTCCAGAGGAGGTTCATGAGGATAATTCCAGGAAAGAATGGGTTAATATATTGGGAGCATTTGGCAGCTTTATGCCCGTACTCACTAAAATTTAGAAGAATATGGGGGATCTCATTTAAACTTACCAAATGTTGAAAGGACTAGATAGGGTGAATGTGGAGAGGATGTTTGCTAAACTGGGGTATCCAGAACTAAACGGCACAGCCTCAGATTTGAGGGTCGACCTTTAAGAACAGAGGTAAGATGAAATTCTTTTAGCTAGAGAGTAGTAAATCTATGGAATGCTCTGTCATAGACTGTGGTGGAGGCCAAATCCGTGAGTATATTTAAGGTGGAAGTTGATCGTTTCCTGTTCGGTCAGGGCACATCATGTACCATTTTCAAAAAATAGCTTATATCTGTTATTTCAATTCATAATTCAAGTCAAATTAACTGCTGCAAAGGTTAAGGAAGGCATTTTTGTTTGTCCACAAATCGAACAGGTCATCAATGACAAGCAATTTGAAGAACTTCTAGTGGGACCAGAGAAAATTGTATAGAAGACATTGAAGGATGTTGTTGACAGATTTCTTGGCGTACCGAAGTACGTGCAGCTGGTTGACAACATGCTTCAAGCATACAAAACCAGGAAGTGCAAGATGTCACTTTAGATTCATGTTCTGCATTCCCATTTAGACTTCTTCCCTGCAAATCTTGGTGCTGTCAGTGACAAGCACGGTGAAAGGTTTCACCAGGACATCGTGGTCATGGAGAAACGGCACCAGGGCAACTGGAATCCGTCAATGCGGGCCGATTATTGTTGGACACTTAAGCAAGAAAGCTCAGACACTGAGTACAAATGAAAATCATCATCCAAACATTTTTAGCTTAGTTGAACTACTGCAAAACATTAGCACTGTTATGCAATTAAAAGCATATTTAATAAAAGCTAATTTCGTTTCTCCAAATTCCTATGTAATACAAGTTGTCTGAAATTATATTTTATAAATTATGATATAAGCGGTCCATCATAACAAAACTCTGAAGAAGCAACACTAATGCCACATAATCAATGTGTAGCCTACTGGAACCATTAGATATTTGAACACTTTTCCCTTCCTAAGCACAATGCTGGAAACACTAACATTTTGTGTATCATTGATCTGGTTACTCCTTTGACCCATCAGCTCTCCTGGGGCAAAGGTCGCCAACAGCAGCTTGCTGCCCGTGGCTTCCACTTTCACCACACGTCTTCTGTGCGAAGATCCTTCCTCTCCCAGGGTGTCACTGTAGCTCTGGGTTTTTAACGGGACGGGGTTGCTCGCCCAATGCCCAACCCTACTCCTTTCACAGCTGGGCTTCAGAACATATACAGCAGGGTTTTACTGTTGATTGCTCAATAATATTGATAGAATTTTCCGCATCTTGAGTCATTCTAGTTGCTGTTTAGTGGGTATCCTACAGGCAATGCATAACTTGTACCCGGTACCAAGGAAAATAAATCAACATTTCAACACACCGAACCACAGGCACCAGTTTTGCCTGACTTCAGCTCACATGATATCCAGCATCACATGCACCATCAATGTAGGCCATAACACTCAGGGCTAGGACTAGATTTTTCTGTGACTATATTTTACTGCTACCGTACAAGTTCCCTGTGCTGTGTGACTGTGTTTTACACAGGGGCCCCAGAGGAACACTGTTTCAGCTGGGTACCTTCATGTGTATAGTTGAATGACAATTAGATTTGAACTCGACTTCCTCATACATTCAACCAATCCCAACCATGAAACAACTTATGTAGTACAGAAAAAGCAACAATACGGAAACTCAGAAAGGCGAATTGCCAACATCTTTAATTACAGACAATTTGTAAAAGTCCATAGCTTAGTTTACACAGGGTATTGACAAGTTATCTTGGCCAGTGATATCTTTATTTTTATTTCTGATGTGTACAAATCAATATGGGAAGTAATGCAATGAGTTTCTTTGCATATATTCCATGAAATCTTTGAGATTATGGAGTTAAACAGAACATGTTGCAACTTTCCACTCCTGTGCAAAACTTGGCTTCATCTCGTCATTGAAGTGTTGACACCATTTCCAATCTTCACCCAAATAGTAGCAATAGTACAATTGTTATGGAATTCACCACTATCAATGGCACTAGGGAAGAAAAATGTGTGAGAGAAAGATTAGTTAATGATTGACTGATAACAGAATGCACTTTGGCAGAAGGAATAAAAGCTTATACCGTATACTATTTTCTAAAGGGGAGAAAATTCAGAAATCAGAGTTAGACCATCAAGCCTTCTCTGCTATTCTAGCATGGCTGATTTAATATCCCTCTCAACCCCATTCTCCTGCCTTCTCCCCATAACCTTTCATACTCTGACTAATCAAGAACCTATCAACCTCCACCTTAAATCATCCAGACTTGCTCTCCACAGCACCTGTGGCAATGAATTCCATGGATTCACCACCCTCTGGCTGAAGAAATTCCTCATTTCCCTTCTAAAGCGATCGATTCTGAGGCTGTGCCCTCTGGGAAAGGGATTTGGGAGTCCTTATTAACCCGAAGGTTAACTTGCAGGTTGAGGTGGTAGTAAGGAAGCAAACGCAATGATTAGATAACTTTATTTGTCACATGTAATCAAAAGGTACAGTGAAATGTGTTATTTGCATCAAAACGCATCAGCGAAGCCCACAAGTGTCGCCATGCTTCTGGCCACAACAAACCAACCCTAGCTCGTACGCCTTTGAAATGTGGGAGAAAACTGGAGCACTGGAGGATACCCACGTGGTCAAGGGGAGAACGGACAAGACAGCAGAGAGAATCAAACCCCGACTGCTGTTTGCTAGTGACATACAACAGACCGCATTTGGAATATTGTGAGCAGTTTTAAACCCTTTATCTAAGGAAGGATGTGAAGTTCCCCAACCATATCGCAGCCACCACCCTGCGACCAGACACTGTCCTAGTGTCTGAGTCGACTAAGCAAGTGGTGCTGCTGGAGCTAACAGTCCCATGGGAAGATAGCTTGGAGGAGGCCTTTGAAAGGAAGCTCTCCAAGTACGCAGGACTGGTCAGCAACTGTCAGCAGGCTGGATGGAGAGCAAGGTGTCTCCCAGTGGAGGTTGGTTGTAGGGGATTCGTAGCCCGTTCTTTAGTTAGAGCCTTCAGCATTTTGGGCATCGAGGGAGAGAGGAAGAGGAGAACCATCCGCAGTACCACCAATGCGGCAGAGAGGGCCTCAAGATGGCTGTGGCTCAAAAGAGGGGAGCCATGGAGTCATAAGTAGCTAGCCATTTGGACACAAGCTGGGGTCTGATCAGCCCTGGCTGGGTCACCTGGAGGAGGCTGTATGATGTTGAAAGACCCGAAACACCCGATGATTAAGTTGTGTCCAGAAGCATCAATAGATGTATGTACACAGCTGCTGGCATTGGAGAGGGTCCAGAGGAGGTTCACAAGAATGACACTGGAAATGAAAGGGTTAACACGAGGAGTTTTTGATGGCTATGCGATTGAGTTTGTTGGGGTTTAGAAGAATTGGGGGGGGGGGGATCTCGTTGAAGCCCATTGGATATTGAAAGGTCTAGATTGAGTAGACGTGGAGTGGATGTTTCCAATAATGGTCCAAGAACAGAGTGCAGAGTCTTAAACTAGGATGTGCCTTTAGAACAGAGATGAGGAGAAATTTCATTAGCCAGAGGTTAGTGAATCCGTGGAATGCATTCCCCAGATGGCTGTGGAGGCCAAGTCATTGGATATATATATTTAAAAGAGGTTATATTAGTAGAACAATCAAATGCTTTGTACAGAAGGCAGGGAAATGGGAATGGCGTTGAGAGGGAAAATAAATCAGCCATGATGGAATGGCGGAGCAGATTGGCTGAAGGGCTGAATTCTGCTCCTATGTCTTATGATGATCATTAATTCAATCATGGGATGATTTACTTCTAAATTTAGAGATACATCAGAATAGTCTCTTCCACCTCTTTCAGCCACACCTTCCAGCAACCCCAATTTAAAGTAACCTAATCACGGAACAATTTTCAATGACCAATTAACCTACCCAGTACGTCTTTGTACTGTGGAGGAAACCCACACATTCCATGGGGAGGACGTGCCGAGACTCCCTACAGAGGACACCAGAATTTGATAAAGTTTTAAGGGAATTGGGGGATTCTCAGATTCTTGTAAATAATAGGTTAAGGTTGAGTACTGACTATGTCTGTGTATTCTGGTTTGTGAAAGGCTACAGCATGTTTAAGATGATGTCTCACAGCTGCTTCTTTGGAGCGAGATGAGGGTTAAAGCTCACACAGATCCACAAAAGATGTCTCCCGATTTTTCACACCTTTTGGTTTCGACAAAAGGTGGTTGCCGATGGAGATAAGACAGGACATTCCTTTCTTAATTAAAGCTTAAATTTGGTGGAGTCTCTTATCTAAGTTATTGAGTTTTGCTCTATTTGAGTAGCTGGAATGTCTATCGAACTGATTGTTCTTTTGTATCGGTGGCCTTATAAATTGTAACAATTCTGGAAGTCGAGCAGTGAACTTGTTTGAACCGCCAGAGGGATGAGAATGCTTCTCCCCCTGATTTCGGGACCAACTTCCCTCGCCAGCTGAGCTCGAAGAAATAAACTGGTGAAAAGATAAGTAACGATCTTTTTGTGCTGTCGTTATTTGGTCCGGCAAATTTAAGTTTACAAACTAAACTCCAATGTACTGAGCTGTCATAGTGTCGCACTAAGCCATACACTATCATGATGCTGTGATATAGGTTGATAAGAGCAGAATATGAAAATGCATCAAGAAAGGTTTTACAGTTGGTAATGAATTAGCTGACTTCAGAAGATGGAGGTACCACTGAAATGGACTTGAAACCCTTGGTTTATCAAAAAGGGAGCAGTCACAGAATGAACTCCTGTTCCATTTTTATGAGTTCTGTTAGACATACATTCTGTTAGAAGTCTTAGGCACATGTAAAATAATTTTGTAAAACAAAGCTGCTTTCAAAAATAATGAAATGAGAAGTTTCTATTTATCAAAAATTTTACTATGAAGAGTAGTAAACAGTAAAAATACTAAATCAAATTAGTATTTGGTGTGACTACATTGAAAGTACACTGTTGTGCAGTTTTATAAGAAAATCGGCTGTTTGGTTGTTACAAACATCTTGGAGAACTTGCCACAGTATTTCTGCAGACTTTGGCTGTCTCGCTTGCTTCTGTCTCTCCAGGTGATCCCAGACAGCCTTGAGGATGTTGAGATCAGGGCTCTGAGGAGTCCACACCATCTGAAACCATTTAAAAAATCTAGGGTGCCTAAGACTTTTGTACAGTACCCTACGCATCAAGAAGAAACATAAGATTGGATTCAGCTGCTCTGGGTTAAAATACAAAAAATATGTCGGTTGCAAAATACAGTCGAGTTCTTGGTGAGAATGTGTGTTTTCAGAAGGGTGGGGAAGAACCAGAGAAAAAAGGCAATGCAAAGAGTATTGCTGATTGGAAAAAACACGATTCTCCAAGGTCCCTATTGTTTTTAAATTGATTTGTACAAGATAACAAACTACATCCTGTGATTAGTATAAGCGCAAAATATATTTCAATATTCTTAGTGGAATAAAAAGTGAACAGAGTGCTGTATAACTTACGTCTCATCACCATGCGTACAGATCGGATCAGATTTACCAGCTGTGACTTAATTCCTGGTTCTTCTCCAAAACCACCCACACTCTGTTCGACTCCCCAGCCAACTGCAAAGACATTGTCAACTGAAGTTTAGTTGTCAGCACGTACTTAAATATGCAGATCACTTGCTCAGTAGCTTATCACACAAACATAATTAAGGATGGGGACTCATCTCAATGATCATGACATGGAGTTTTCTTTTTACTTCAGTCAGTCTTTATTACAAACAAGTGAAAATCTGCAGATGCTGGAAATCTGAGCAGCACACACAAAATGCTGGAGGAACTCAGCAGGTCAGGCAGCATCTATGGAAAAAAGTACAGTCGACATTTTGGGCTGAAACCCTTTGGCAGGATTGGAAAATAAAAGATGAGGAGTAGATTTGAAAGGTGGCGGGGAGGGGAGAGAAAAATGCTAGGCAATAGATGAAACCTGAGGGGGGGGGGATGAAGCAAAGAGCTGGGAAGTTGATTAGTGAAAGAAATACAAGGCCATGGAAGAAAGGGGGGGGGGGGGGAAGCACCAGAGGGAGGCGAAGGGCAGGTAAGGAGACAACATGAGAGACGGACAAGGGGATGGGAAATGGTGAAGGGGGAGTGTTGGGACACACTACTGGAAGTTTGAAAAATCAATGTTCATGCCATCAGGTTGGAGGCTACCCAAACGAAATATAAGGTGTTGTTTCTCCAACTGAAGTGTGGCCTTATCCCGATAGTGGAGGAGGCCATGGACTGACATATCGGAATGAGAACGGGAAGTGAAATTAAAATGGGTGGCCACTGGGAGATCCCACTTGTTTTGGCAGACGGAATGTATGTGTTTGGTGAAGTGGTCTCCTAATCTGCGTCGGGTCTTTATTACATTTGTTTAACTTTTTATACATTTCTGCAGGCTCTGACTTAATACAGAAATGCTAAGGAGGTATCTCTTAGAATGATAGAACACTACAGCACAGAAACAGGCCCTTCAGCCCATCTAGTCCATGCTGAACTATTAATCTATCTAGAGACATTGAGCTGCACCTGGATCATAACCCTCCATAACACTTCCAACCACGTACCTATCCAACACTCCTCCTAAATGTTGCAATCTAACCCACATCTACCACTTGCACTGGCAGTTTGTTTCACACTCCCATCACCCTCGGAGTGAATAAGTTCCCCCTAAACATTTCACTTTTCACTCTTAAACCATGACCTCTAGCTGTAGTCTCACCCAACACAACCTCAGTGGAAAAAGCCTGCTTGCATTTACCCTACATATATTCCTCTATATTGGGTGATGGGGTGGAGGTACGTCTTTACCAAAGGACATAAATTTAGGGCACTCTTTCCCCCCACTAGCCTGCAAGTCACCCTTGGGCAAGGGGTAGCACCTTGTCAGCCCCGGTCAGGGTCGCATGAAGCCATAGGAGCAGATGGTGGATGGCTGTATGAGCAGATGGTGGATGGTTGTATGAGCAGATGGTGGATGGCTGTATGAGCAGATGGTGGATGGTTGCATGAGCAGATGGTGGATGGTTGTATGAGCAGATGGTGGATGGTTGTATGAGCAGATGGTGGATGGTTGTATGAGCAGATGGTGGATGGTTGTATGAGCAGATGGTGGATGGCTGTATGAGCAGATGGTGCATATGCTGACGTTGAGACTGTTGAGGAACAATGGGGTCGACTTAAAGGGGTAATACACACAGTGCAGGTAATGTTCTTACCCAAAGTCGGGAGAAGCAATAAAAACAATGTATCAACTGCATGGTTGAATGAAGATTTACATTCACATTTATTTAAGGAAAGACAGTTATAAAATGAACACAGAAAAAATAATAATATATTAACCATAGGCATATGAAAATATGAGATCTATAGTCAAGAGGGAAATTCGGATTGCCAAAAGGCAGGTTGAAAAGGATATTGCTGATAATGCTAAGGTTGACCCCAAGAGATCTTTTCAATACTTCAGAAGTAAAAGAAAAGTCAAGAAGGAAGTTAAGTGTATAAGGAATAATAGTGGGGTAATAAATTACACAGAGGAGGACATAGCAGGTACTCTTAACTCATATTTTGCCAAAGTATTCACCCGTGGAGATGTTAGCAATATGCCAGAAAGTGTAGGAAAAAAAAGGTTGTTTTAAGTGACTTGGAGATCTTAGAAAGTGAGGTCCTGCTTCAGCTGAAAGTTAAAAAATCTCCTGGGCCAGACAACATGTATCCAAAGGTAATTAGAGAGGACCGTGATGATATGTGCAAATATATGTACAAACACCTTTCAAAAGTCAGTGAAGACTGGTGAAATCCCTAAGGACTGGAAATGGGCTGATGTCCCTGTATATAAGAAGGGTGACCACACTGACTGTAGTAGCTATACACCAGTAAACATAACGTGTATAGTAGGTAAGATAATGAAAACAATATTCAGGATGAGATAGAAAAGCAGCTGATAAGAACAGGCATGATAGCAGAAAGCCAGCAGAGGTTCAGAAAGGGGAAATTATGTTTTACTAATATGCTGGAGTTCTAAGAAGAGGCAATTAAAATTTATGATAACAATAGGGCGGTTGATATCATTTACTTGGACTTTCAGAAGGGTTTTGACAAGGTACCCCACGAGAAGTTAACACCTCATCCCTTCCCACATCTCCACACCTCATCCTTTCCCACATCTCCACACCTCATCCTTTCCCTCATCTCCACACCTCATCCTTTCCCTCATCTCCACACCTCATCCCTTCCCACATCCCCACACCCGTACCCCATCCTCATCCCCACACCCGTACCCCATCCTCATCGCCCACACCCGTACCCCATCCTCATCCCCACACCCGTACCCCATCCTCATCCCCACACCCGTACCCCATCCTCATCCCCACACCCGTACCCCATCCTCATCGCCCACACCCGTACCCCATCCTCATCCCCACACCCGTACCCCATCCTCATCCCCACACCCGTACCCCATCCTCATCCCCACACCCGTACCCCATCCTCATCGCCCCTCATCCTCACCCACTCTCCCATCCCTATCGCCACATCCCTCTCCACCCTCTCCATCATCCCAACCCCTCGCCCTTCTCACACCCGCTGCTCGGTTCTCCTTCCTTCCCTTTCCCCCTCACCTCCCCACTCCATTTCCCTTGCTTCGCTCCCTCACCCTTGCTGAGGAATCGCTCCTCATGCAGCACAGCCACGGCGTTCACACACAGCAGAGCGGCCTGAACCAGCGAGTACAGAGTCAGCGCCATCGCCGCCCGACCGACCGACGGCAGCGCGCAGCCGCCACGAAGCACCGGCGGCCCAGCAACGCCAAATTCAAAACGTGGCCGAGAGCCGGAGCTGGGGCGGGCCCCGGGCCCCGATCGCCGGAGAGCCGGAGCCCAGAGCCCAGACCGCAGAACGGCGGGGAGTCGGAGCTCAGGGCGCTGGAGAGTAGGGACCGAGAGCCCAAAACACCGGGGAGTCGGAGCCCAGATCCGTGCTTGCTGTGCTGGATTTTTCTATGACTCTAAGCCCTGGTTGTGGCAGGACATTAACAATGTTTATAAGCCACCGAGAAAAATAAATACATGGATAGGAGAGGTTTCGAGGGTTACGGGGAAACACGGGCAGATGGGACTAGCTCGCTGGAAAAAAGCATGGACGACATAGAATAGTACAGTACAGGCCCTTCGGCCCACAATGTTATGCCGACCCTCAAACCCTGCCTCCCATATAACCTCCCACCTTAGATTCCTCCATACACCTGTCTAGTAGTCTCTTAAACTTCACTAGTGTATCTGCCTCCACTACTGACTCAGGCAGTGCATTCCACGCACCAACCACTCTCTGAGTAAAAAACCTTCCTCTAATATCCCCCTTGAACATCCCACCCCTTACCTTGAAGCCATGTCCTCTTGTATTGAGCAGTGGTGCCCTGGGGAAGAGGTGCTGGCTATCCATTCTATCTATACCTCTTATTATCTTGTACACCTCTATCATGTCTCCTCTCATACTCCTTCTCTCCAAAGAGTAAAGCCCTGGCTCCCTTAATCTCTGATCATAATGCATACTTTCTAAACCAGGCAGCATCCTGGTAAATCTCCTCTGTACCCTTTCCAATGCTTCCATATCCTTCCTATAGTGAGGCGACCAGAACTGGATACAGTACTCCAAGTGTGGCCTAACCAGAGTTTTATAGAGCTGCATCATTACATCATGACTGTTAAAACTCTACCCCTCGACTTATGAAAGCTAACACCCCATAAGCTTTCTTAACTATCCTATCCACCTGTGAGGCAATTTTCAGGGATCTGTGGACATGTTCCCCCAGATCCCTCTGCTCCTCCACACTACCAGTAATCCTGCCATTTAATTTGCCTTGGAGTTTGTCCTTCCAAAGTGTACCACCTCACACTTCTCCGGGTTGAACTCCATCTGCCACTTCTCAGCCTACTTCTGCATCCTATCAATGTCTCTCTGCACTCTTCGACAATCCTCTACACTATCTACAACACCACCAACCTTTGTGTCGTCTGCAAACTTGGCAACCCACCCTTCTACCCCCACATCCAGGTCGTTAATAAAAATCACGAAAAATAGAGGTCCCAGAACCGATCCTTGTTGGACACCACTAGTCACAACCCTCCAATCCTAATGTATTCCCTCTGCTTTATGCAGGCAAGCCAGTTCTGAATCCACCTGGCCAAACATCCCTGGATCCCATGCCTTCTGACTTTCTGAATAAGCCTACCATGTGGAACCTTGTCAAGTGCCTTACTAAAATCCATGTAGATCACATGCACTGCACTACCCTCATCTATATGCCTGGTCACCTCCTCAAAGAACTTTATCAGGCTTGTTAGACACAATCTGCCCTTCACAAAGCCATGCTGACTGTCCCTGATCAGACCATGATTCTCTAAATGCCCATAGATCCTATCTCTAAGAATCTTTTCCAACAGCTTTCCCACCACAGACGTAAGGCTCGCTGGTCTATAATTACCCGGACTACCCCTACTACCTTTTTTGAACAAGGGGACAACATTCGCCTCCCTTCAATCCTCCGGTACCATTCCCGTGGACAACGAGGACATAAAGATCCTAGCCAGAGGCTCAGCAATCTCTTCCCTCGCCTTGTGGAGCAGCCTGGGGAATATTCCGATGGGCCAAAGAGCCTGTTTCCATTCTGTGTGACTCAAAGACTCTATGAGTTCAGTTTGTGGAAACAAGATTCTGCAGGAGCTGAAGAAAATAGATGTTGAGGCGCCCCTCCTCACTGGAGTGTCCAGAACTGGAGGACATAGTCCGAGTGAAAGGAGCCATCTATCTAGGAAAGAGGCGCCAAGCAATCTCAGCAGAAGGTTATGAAACTTCGCTCTCAGGTTCAATTTATTTACTAATTGGAGATACAGCTCAGTAAAGTTCCAACCAGCCCAATGAGCCGACATCCATCTGCTAACCTGTACGTCTACACACCGGTATGTGGGAGGAAACCAGAGCAACCGGAGGAAAGCCACACGGTCATGGGAAAGTGTACAAACTCCTGACAGAGAGCAGTGGGAATTGAACCCGGGTCTCTGGCATTGCATTAGCTTTATGTTAGCTGCTATGCCACTGTGAAGTCACTGAACAGATTTAAGGTCAGAATCACAAGAATCTGCAGGTTAAAGAGTGATGGGGAACAGGTTGGAACGTGGAACGTAGAACAGAAATGAACAGCCACATTACAGGCCCTTCGGCCCACAATGTTGTGCTGACCGTGTAACCTACCTAGAATTTCCCCACCGCATAGCCCTCTATTTTTCAAAGCTCCAGATGGAGATCTCGATTAGGGGTTAGTGAGTTGTGGGCATGCCATGTTGGCACTGGAAGCATGGCAACACTTGTGGGCAGCCCCCCCCCCTCCCCGCAGCACAGACGGTCTCGGACTCACTGTATGTTTTGATGTACAAGTGACAGATAAGGCTAATCTCAGATTAGTCACAATGGAGCTGACTGTGGGACCATCTGCCCCTCTGCTGCCGTCCCTTAAATTCCTCTCGCAAGAGGAAGCATAGCCAGTTGGCAGTGTGGAGGCGTCAGCACTGGCCTTCAAGCCAAATGGTCCTGGGTTCAAATCTGGCTGGTTCCTTGCACGCTTTCCATCCGTGCTGGTTTGAGCGTTGAGCTAGCTTGGCCTCTGTAAAAAAAAAAACACAGACAAAAATGCTAAGGAAACAGGAAAGTTGCTGCCAGGTGTGGAGAGGAACAACTAACTCAGGAGGAAGCATGCTATTTGACTTGTTATTATCACTTTTGCCAGTGAACCACCTCCTGTTCTCTGCCTGTTCACTTTCAAAGTGACTGATTTTATTTTATTGAGAGATACAGACCAGAACAGGCCATTTCAGCCCTTCGAGCTGCACCATCTCTGATTTATCACTAGCCTAATCATAGGGCAATTCACAATGACCAATTAGCCTATTAACCGGTACAGTTTTGGCCTGTGGGAGGAAACCAGAGCACCCGGAAGAAACCCACGCATTCCACAGGGAGGACATACAAACCCCTTACAGTTGACATTGGAATTGAGCTCCAAAATCCAACACCCTGAGTTGTAATAGCATCGTGCTAACCTCTACGGTACTATGGTGCCCTCATTTCTAATGTGCTTCTATTTAATTTTTATAAGGTGCCACATTATGGCATCGTCCAGTTAGGATCAGGGAGGACCTTTAAAACAACAATGGGCTCTAGCCACTCAGTCTTGTTTAGACATTGCACTGAAGTTTCGTTTTTACTGTGCACTGTACCAGAATTATGGTCGAAATGACAATAAAAAGTGACTCAACTTAACTAAACATCAACAGTACAGTGTTGGTGCTGGATATTTGAAATTAAAATAAAAGTTGCTGCAATCATTTCACTGGTCAAACAACATTCATAGACAGTTAACATTTCAGATTCAGGTTACTTTTGGGAAGTGAGAAAAGATGAAAACAAGCAACACACATAAAAGTTGCTGGTGAATGCAGCAGGCCAGGCAGCATCTCTAGGAAGAGGTGCAGTCGACGTTTCAGGCCGAGACCCTTCGTCAGTCTCGGCCTGAAACATCGACTGCACCTCTTCCTAGAGATGCTGCCTGGCCTGCTGTGTTCACCAGCAACTTTTATGTGTGTTGCTTGAATTTCCAGCATCTGCAGAATTCTTGTTGTTTGCGTTTTTAAAGATGAAAACAAGTTAGCTTTAGGAGGCAGAGAAAGTGAGGAAGGTGTCTTTGTAAGATTTTCCAAGATTATTTAATGTCACTTCCAGTACCGAAGTGTAAAGGAGGACAAAATAATTGTTACTCAGGATCCAATGTAGCACAAAAATACAATAAGATAAAGAACATAGTAATAATTAAAAAAACATAGTAAATATAAATATATAAGATAGCATACACATAGATCCAGGAAATGATAAAGTAGTGGTGGTTGGGGGTGTGGAGGGATGGGTTAGTGGGTGGAGGTGTTGATCAGCCTCACTGCTTGGGGAAAGTAACTGTTTTTGAGTCTGGTGGTCCTGGAGTGGATACTACATAGCCTCATCCCTGATGGGAGTGGGACAAACACTCCATGAGCAAGGTGAGGTTATTCAGAAAGTCAGGAGGAATAGGATGCAGGGAAACTTGGCTGTGTGGATTCAAAATTCATTTGCCCACAGAAAGCCGAGGCTAGCTGTAGATGGAGCATATTCTGCCTAGAGATCTGTGACCAGTAGTGTTCCACAGGCATCTGTTCTGGGACCTCTACTTTTTGTGATTTTATCAACTCTTTTTGACTTGATAGAGTTGCTTGAGATGATAAGAAGCATAGATCGAGTGGACAGCCAGAGACATTTCCCCATGGAAATGGATAAAACAAAGGGTCATAACTTTAAAGTCATTGAAGGAAAGTTTGGGGGGGGGGGATGTCAGAGGTAGGTTTTCACACAGAGTGGTGGGTGCATGGAACACCCTGCCAGAGGTGGTGGTAGAAGCAGATACATTAGGGACATTTATGAGACATGGATGATAGAGAAGTGGAGGGTTATATAGGAGGGAAGGGTTAGGTTGATCTTAGAGTCGGTTAAAGGGCCTGTACTGTGCTGTAATGTTCTATCTTCTATGAGTTGAATGAAACAAAGGGAATGGAATAGGGTGAGGCCAGATGAGTTAAATATGTTAGGTGACACCACATTAAATTTCTTTAGCTGTGTTCTGTAGCTATGAGTAAATCTGTGGTATATACCTGCAGGCTTGACTGTATAAGACAAAACTCAACCAAAAGCACGACAAAGAAAAGTTTGTTACCTAAAGTTTAGAGTTTGAAATTGAGTGCTTGAGGCTCAACCTGTCCAAGTGGAGAATGAGATATTGTTCCACATGCTTGTCTCATTATAAGGATGCAGGATACCGCAAATGTCAGGAAATGTAGGCGAGGCTTGATCCAAAAGCAGCGTAGTGCAGACAATTATGCAGTGAGCAATAACTTTAATAATAGGCTGCAAAATAACAAGCCACAAGAGGCTAAAAAAAAGAGGAGAGAACAGATACCAAACACAACAGGTAACTGAAAGCTCAGAGCACCTTTTTGAGTCCATCTGGTTTGATGAGAATTGGGTTTAAATAGGCTGCAGGTGATGAGATAAGAGATGAGTGGCAGGTGACTCTTGTTAGTTGGGTGGAGACTGGGAGGTGTGGGACTCACAACAGAGAGAAAAGTGAAAGAAGCACTGAGGTGGTGACGAATCGATAGCTGTGAACCTGTTTACTCTTGAGCACTCTTGTTCTTTTTTTCCGCCAAAAATAGTGTAACTGCTGTTTTACACTTAGCAGATTTGCGGACTGACTCTCTACCCTTGGGGCAGTATGGATGTGATACGGTAGTATCGTGGTGAGCACAATTGCTTTACACTGATCAGGGGTTGAATTCCCGCTGCTGTCAGTAAGGTATTAGTACGTTCTCCCACTTTCTAAAGATGTACTGGCTAGAGTCAGTAAGTTGTTTGTGTGCTCTGCTGACACCGGAAACATAGCAACACTTGCGGGCTGCCCCCAGCACATTGGAAACAATGACAGTAATAACACATTACACTATATGCTTTGATGTACATGTGACAAATAAAGTTAATCTTTATTCTTTATGTCTCTGATTTCTCTTAAAGATACCATAAACTATCAGTCAACCAGGAAAAGGCAAAAAGGGGACACAGAGCAGCAAACAATTACAAAAGGAGATTAAAAAAGAAGACAAGTCAGTAGATGTAGGTTTATAAATGGACTAAAAGTAGTGGGCACAGCTCAATCCATCACGGGTAAAGCCCCCCCTTCCCCCCAACGCTGAACACATCTACAAGGAGCACTGTTACAGGAAAGCAGCATCCATCACCAAGGAGCCCCACTGTCCAGACCATGCTCTCTTCTCACTCCTGCCGTCAGGAAGGAGGTACAGGAGCCTTTGGACTCACACCACCAGGTTCAGGAACAGTTATTACCCCTCAGTCATCAGGTTTTTGAATCAGAGGGGATAACTTCACTCAACTTCCCTCACCCCAACACTGAGCTGTTCCCACAACCTATGGACTCACTTTCAAGGACTCTTCATCTCATGTTCTTAATATTTATTACTTAAAAGGAAGGGGAGTCCATTTCAGCGTACTTGACTGAATTGAAGAGATTGTCTGAACAATGCCAGTTCGGTAATAGGCTTAATGATGCAATAAGAGATCATTTAGTTTGTGGACTCTTACAAGAAAACATTCTAAAATGGCTCCTAACAGAAGCACAACTTACATTTAAAAGAACAGTTGAACCACTAGCCATATCAATGGAAACACCAGACAGAGATGCAATTGAGTTGCAGTCAGGAATGAAAGCAAGTGTGAACAAAATTGCAACATCTGAACAGAAAGCAGCCTCGCCAAACAAATTGTATCACTGGTGTGGCAGGGGCTCACACCTACCAGATCAATACAGATTTAAAGGTGAAATTTGCAGAAAATGGAACAAAGTAGGACAAATACAAAGAACATGCCGGGCAGACAAAAATCAATAGACTGCACAGAAAAGAGAAAAAAAGATAAAATGTCAAACTGTAGTTTCAAAAAGGACACTGATCTGCAAGCTGTTGATGAAATATCTAAGTATGATGAGAGTGACTCAGGACAGTGTAGCCTTGAGATTTACAATGTGAAAACTACCAATAGACAGGCAATATGACTCACACCAGAAGTGAACGAGAAATTAATTAAAATGGAATTGGATGCTGGCTCAGCTATTTCAGTCATTGCACAACATGAGTATGAACGGCATTTCAAAGATACTGAACTGAAGCCTGTAGATATCCAATTCAGAACTTATACCGGAGAAAAGATAACTCCTGTGAAAATGACATTTATAACGGTGACATACAACAAGCAACAAGCCACATTGGGCTTGTATACGATAATAACAGGAGAGCCAGCATTGTGGGGCCATGAGTTACTGAGGCAACTACAATTTGACTGCAGATCCTTCCACCATTTGCATGCCACATACCCTGCAATAGAATCAACTGAAATTGAAGTAAGAAAGTTACTGAATGATGCCAGTGTTTAAGGATGGCACTGGAATCATACCAGCGGTAAAATAATGTTAAATGAAAATGCCACACCCGAGTTTTACAAAGCCTTACAGCATCTTGTTCCTTATACCGTCTGTGATAAAGTAGCCAGTGAGTGAGATCACATGAAGGAACTCTTTCCAAGGTTGAGAGGAGCCCACGAGCAACTCCAGTGGTCCCAGTAGCCAACAAGAATGGGTCCGTCATGATCTGTAGTGGTTTTAAGGTTGCCATTAACCCAATACTGACAGTAGATCAATACCCTCTGCCCAGGATAGAGGATATCTTTGCAAACTACTCCTGAGGAAAACACTTCAGCAAAGTAGAGGCCTACTTGCAGCTGGAGATAGAAGAAGAGTCCAAAGTGCTTCTCACCACGAACACTCACAAAGGGATTAATTGATGTAGTAGGCTTATTTTTGGAGGAGGACCTGCACTCTGGCGGAAAGATATGGACCAGGTGCTGAAAGGCTCTCCAGGCACTCAGTGTTACCTGGATGACATCATTATTACCAATGAAGATGACAAGGAACATCTCCAAAGTCTCAAGACAGTGTTGAAAAGATTAGAAAATGGGCTCTTTAAACCAAGCATCACTTATTGTGGTCACACCATTGACACATAAGAATTACATAAGTATGCTGAGAAAATTCAAGCAGTGGTGGATGCTCCAAGACCAAAGGACGTGTCACAGTTGTGGCCCTTTTTAGGATTTGTCAATTACTATAACAGGTTCCTGCCAAACCTGGCGACTGTGCTCCATCCCTTGAACTCATTCCTACAGATCGAGAACAAATGGCAGTGGACAAAGCAGTGTGAGGTGGCTACTCAAAAGGCAAAGGAAATGGTGATATCAGACACTGTACTCACACATTATGATCCACATCACCCAGTGAAACTTGCCATGTACTTATCAGGATGCCACAGCTCCAGAAGAAAGGTGCCTAGAGATGCCCGAACCAGTTCCTGCGGGTCCAGAGTCAGCTCCTGCAATCATCATGGAGGAGCCCAGGACCTGAGATTGGTTCACACCCACAAGTCTCACCTGCCAAGCAGAGAGACCACCCTCATCAAGATAGATGTTACCCACAACAGTAAGAAATCGTCCTTACTGATTACATTTTTAGAAACATAGAAAATCTACAGCACAATACAGGCCCTTTGGCCCACAATGCTGTGCCAAACATGTACTTATTTTAGAAATTACCTGGGGTTAACCATAGCCCTCTATTTTTCTAAGCTCCATGTACCTATCCAAGAGTCTTTTAAAAGATCCTATCATATCTGCCTCCACTACCGTCATCGGCAGCCCATTCCATGCACTCACCACTCCCTGCATAAAAAACTTACCCCTGACACCTCCTCTGTACCTACTCCCCAGCACCTTAAACCTGTGCCCTCTCATGCTAGCCATTTCAGCCCTGGGAAAAAGCCTCTGACTATCCACACAATCAATGCCTCTCATCATCTTATACACCTCTATTAGGTCACCTCTCATCCTCCGTCGCTCCAAGGAGAAAAGGCAGAGTTCACTCAACCTATTCTCATAAGGCATGTTCCCCAATCCAGGCAACATCCTTGTGAATCTCCTCTGTACCCTTTCTATGGTTTCCACATCCTTCCTGTAGTGAGGTGACCAGAACTGAGCACAGTACTCTAAGTGGGATCTGACCAGGGTCCTATATAGCTGCAACATTATCTTTTGGCTCCTAAAATTTATCCCATGATTGAGGAAGGCCAATGCACCAAATGCCTTTTTAACCACAGAGTCAACCTACGCAGCTGCTTTGAGTGTCCTATGGACTCGGACCCCAAGATCTCTCTGATCCTCCACACTGCCAAGAGTCTTACCATTAATACTAAATTCAGCCATCATATTTGACCTACCAAAATGAACCACCTGACACTTACCTGGGTTGAATTCCATCTGCCACTTCTCAGCCCAGTTTTGCATCCTATCAATGTCCCACTGTAACCTCTAACAACCCTCCACACTATCCACAACACCCCCAACCTTTGTGTCATCAGCAAATCTACTAACCCATCCCTCCATTTCCTCATCCAGGTCATTTATAAAAATCACGAAGAGAAGGGGTCCCAGAACAGGTCCCTGAGGCACACCGCTGGTCACCGACCTCCATGCAGAATATGACCCGTCTACAACCACTCTTTGCCTCCTGTGGGCAAGCCAGTTCTGGATCCACAAAGCAATGTCCCCTTGGATCCCATACCTCCTTAATTTCTCAATAAGCCTTGCATGGGGTACCTTATCAAATGCCTTGCACACATCCTTTTAGGCCTGAATGGGACAATTTAAAATTGTGTTATGCTGTGGATATCTATATAGTAGTTGTAAATCATAATTACATAGCTGGAACATTTATTCGCAGACCCTACCTCCGAATCAGACCACTCTTTCCTCTCTCTCCTAACAATACGGACAGGCTCCACCTGGCTTTTGGGATAATGCCCACTCCTAAAGGGGCGGAGGCGTACAAGATGTGGGCGGAGCAAATGCAGCCCCCTGGTAAGCCTCAGGCTCGATCAGCTCACTTTCGTCTAGGGGGAACAGCCTTCGGCCCCACCAAACTGGGTAATCGAGTTTGTGTGGATGCTGTGTGACCCCACCCCGCCAAATAACAGACAATACACCATATGTGATTAAATGATTACACTTTATAAATATTACTGGAACTTCGTAATTAATAGAGATAAAATATAAAAGGAAAGTAAAAGGCGCTAAGCTTATCGAAGTTCAACTGCTTCGTGCACAACAGTTGGAGCTCAATTAACGGAGTCTTCTTTCCACCCATTTGATCCCCTCCGACCACCTCGACCCACCACCTGGGACCAACCTCAGTGGTCAACCAGACACTCCACACGAGTCTGTCCTCGTCTCCTCTCCTCGCTGAAGGCCCTGGGCCTCGGACTCTCACTCAGGGTCCGTCCTGTGGGCCAGTTTACAGCATCACGTCTCCTCTCTCTGTCCCCATCGTGCCTTCTTCCTCAACATTTGCAAAAACAATAGCTTACAGACACACAAGAAAGAATAACATCCATCCCAATTGGTTCGTTCGCTCTCTTATCAATAATATAACCCAAACAATCCGTGAGAGAGAAGCACTTTCTCAGCAGTTAACGTAACAAAGAAACCATATTGATTAGCCTCAGCAGTAACATAAAAGAAGAAACCCCTTACACACACACGCACACACACACACACACAGATACACACAAACGTGTATATATATATATATATATATATATATATATATATAAAGAACCTATCAACATCCACTTTTAATATACTTAATAACTTGGCCTCCACAGCCATCCGTGGCAAAAAAATTCCACAGTTTCACCACTCACTGAGTAAAGAAATTTATTTACTCTGTCTTGCCGCTTTCTTAACCATTTTAAAAAAATTTTGGTTGAAGCTGTCTGTCTGCTTCCATGAGTCATGAATTTTTGACTGACTTTATACCTGTATACCCTTAATACACTGGATGTTTGTGACAAACTTTATACCTTTAATACACTGGATGTTTGTGAATAATATTCATCTACATAATTACAACCATTTTCTTTCTTCATTATGAAAGTTCAGCAAATAAAGGTAAAAAAAAAGAGAGATAGTAAAAGTTATCTGATGTATGCTCGATCATTAGCCAAGGAATCCCATGATACTAACAAGAAACCTCTACCTGCTCACAAGTGACCATTTTAGGTTTTGTTGGCTCTATCAACTCTGCTTTTCTCCCCACAGACTCTTCCACTCAACCTTTTCTCCTCTGATCTTTAGATAACGGTTCTGGAAATTTATTTCTCCTACAGTAGTCAACATAAAGCACTTTACACTTGTGTACTGGAAGTGACATCAAACAATCTTGCAAGCTTCAAGAGTGTTTGATGTCATTTCCAGTACACAAGTGTAAAGGAGAACAAAATAATTGTTACACTATACATTATACATGAAATGGTCTATGGTCTTACAGGACAGTTGGTAAAATTCCATCTTCCCCAAAAGATTCTGGTGTAACTCTACACTGTCATCATATAGAGCATCCTCACATCAGTCATTACTGTCGGGTTTGGTGCAGCGTCCTCTCAGAATGTACAAAATCTAATGATCTGTCAGGTCAGCAGTAAAAGGTCTCCTTTAGTCTGCAGTCTCCTATCACTGCAGGACTCGTATGTGCCCAGGACAAAGAAGTGGGCTGGAAAAATTATTGTGGACGTGACCCACCCTGTAAACTATCTTTCACCCACCTCATACATCTTGGCACCTAATGAATGAATAATTTATGTACATTTTGTTCCATATCCGTATGCCTAACTTTATGTTTTATATAATTACTTTGTTCTTTTTAATTGTTGAATGTTGTTGTTTTTGTGGCAACACACCACAGCAAATTTCTAGTAGATGTAAGTGTATTTGGTAAATATCGTTGATCCCATCAATCTACTTGCTACCCTTGAGTGACTCACTGTCTCAAATGCTTCCATACCACTAACAACACTCAAAATGCTGGAGGAACTCAGCAGGTCAGGCAGCATCTATGGAAATGAATAAACTGTCGCTGTTTCGGGCTGAGACTCTTCATCAGGACTGGAATTAGAATCAGGTTTAATATCACTGATACTTGTTGTGAAATTTCTTACCTTGCAGCAGCAGTGCATTGCAATACGTAATAACAAACAAATTATAAATTACAATAAGAGATATTATATATAAATTAAATTCAATCTTAGGCATCTGTTAGTCTTGCGAGATCATGGATCTGTGCCTGGAAAGTCTTCGCTCTCCAGGCCACAGGCCTGGGCAAGTTTGTATGGAAGACTGGCAGTTGCCCATGCTACAAGTCTCCCCTCTCCACGACACCGATGTTGTCCAAGGGAAGGGCATTAGGACCCATACAGCTTGGCACCAGTGTCGTCGCAGAGCAATGTGTGATTAGGTGCCTTGCTCAAGGACACAACACGTTGCCTCGGCTGGGGCTCGAACTCACGACCTTCAGGTCGCTAGTCCAATGCCTTAACCACTTGGCCACGTGCCCACGTTATTAAATTCAATAAGTAGAACAAAAAGAGGATAAGCAAGGGGGAAGAATTCCTCATTGGTATAGCATCCTCTAACAATATACAAAACCTGTAGCGAAGTGTTAAGTCAGCAAGAATAGGTTCTTAGTCATATTTGAATTCTTTCCCCTTCCTTTCCAGTCCCGATAAAGGGTCTCAGCCCGAAACGTGAATATTTATTCATTTCCACAGATGCTGCCTGTCCTACTGGATTCCTCCAGCATTTTGTGTGTGTTGCTCTGGATTTCCGGCATTGGCAGAATCTCTTGTGTTGATGATATTCATTTGAGTTCTTGGTTTAATGAGCACTAGGTGTATTTCCAGGTGTGATTTAGTAGAGTGCCAGGGTTTTAAGATGCACCATTCTTTGTGGTGAAGAATCACAAGAGGAACTTAAGTTTCTGACCCCAATGTTAACTATCAAATGCTGGAGGATTTCAAGTTCAACTTATTATCATTCAACCGTACACATGTACGCCGCCAAACAACACATCGTTCCTCTGGGCCAAGGTTCTCAACACATAAAGTAATGTTACCACAAATAAAATGAAGAAATAATAAGGCACATTTACGACACAATTTAAAAAGTAAACTGTATAACACTACTGAGCTTCATACATGCTGAGACCTGGGTGTTCACAAAGAGTTCAGTAGTCTTATGGCCTGGGGGAGGAAGCTGTTTCCTAACCTAACAGTCCCTGCCTTAATGCTGCGGTATGTCCTTCCTGATGGTAGGGGGTCAAGGAGATTGTTGGATGGATGGGAGGGATCATTAACAACTCTGAAGATCCTGTGTATGCAGTGACCCTGATAAATATCTCTGATGGGTGAAGAGAGCTTCTGATGATCCGTTCATATCCCACCCTCTGTTCACTCTGAAGAGTCTAGTTGGACAAATGAGAGGGATCATTGACAATGCTGAGAGCCCTGTATATGCTACGCTCCCGATAAATATCTCTAATGGGTGGAAGAGAGACCCTGATGATGCTCCCAGCAGTCCTCGTATGTCTCAATGTTGGCTACCATTGTTGAATGATCATACAGATGTTATTAATGATTCATTCAATAGATAGATTCAAAGAGAGGTGTTCTTGCTCACACTTGTCTTCACATCTTTTGTCCAGCTGTTCGCAGATACAGCAGATGTGTGTTTAGCTGGACAAGATTTCTTGTGAAACTACATTGTCACTGTTCCTCTCTGGATAGGTCACCTTTACTGACACTCTGCAGGTTTCTTCTAAAAATCTGCATTTCTCCCAGTACCTAAAGTCAAATATAATACCTTTACTGCCCCAGAAATTACAGGGTACTGTTAATGATTACAGGGTACTGTTAATAATTACAGGGTACTGTTAATAATTACAAAGTACTGTTAATGATTACAGGGTACTGATAATAATTACTGGGTATCGTTAATGATTACAAAGTACTGTTAATGATTACAGGGTACTGATAATAATTACTGGGTATCGTTAATGATTACAGAGAACTTAATGATTGCAGGGTACTGTTAATAATTAGAGTACTGTTAATGATTACAGAGTACTGTTAATGATTGCAGGGTACTGTTAATAATTAGAGTACTGTTAATGATTACAGAGTACTGTTAATGATTGCAGGGTACTGTTAATAATTAGAGTACTGTTAATGATTACAGAGTACTGTTAATGATTGCAGGGTACTGTTAATAATTAGAGTACTGTTAATGATTACAGAGTACTGTTAATGATTGCAGGGTACTGTTAATAATTAGAGTACTGTTAATGATTACAGAGTACTGTTAATGATTGCAGGGTACTGTTAATAACTAGAGTACTGTTAATGATTACTGTACCATTAATGATTACAGGGTACTGTTAAAAATTATAAAGTCTGTTAATAATTTCAGGATACTGTTAGTGATTACAGGGTACAGTCAATAATTACAGAGTACTGTTAATGGTTACAGAGTACCATTAATGATTGCAGGGTACTGTTGATGATTACAGTGTACTGTTAATAATTATAAAGTCTGTTGATAATTTCAGGATACTGTTAATAATTACAGAGCACCGTTAATGATTACAGGGTACTGTTAATGGTTACAGAATACTGTTAATAATTACAGTTAATGATTGCAGGGTACTGTTAATAATTAGAGTACTGTTAATGATTACAAGGTATCATTAATGATTACAGGTTACCATTAATAATTACAGGATACCATTAATGATTACAGGGTACCGATAATGATTACAGGTTACCATTAATAATTACAGGATACCGTTAATAATTACAGGGCACCATTAATAATTACAGAGTATTGTTAATGATTACAGAGTACTGTTAATGATTACAGTGTACCATTAATGATTACAGGGTACTGTTAATAATTATAAAGTCTGTTAATAATTTCAGGATACTGTTAATGATTACAGAGTACCGTTAATGATTACAGGGTACTGATACAGAATACTGTTAATAATTACAGAGTACTGTTAATGATTACAGGGTACTGTTAATGATTGCAGTGTACTGTTAATAATTACTGGGTACCGTTAATGATTACAGTTAATGATTGCAGGGTACTGCTAATAATTAGAGTACTATTAATGATTACAGGTTACCATTAATGATTACAGTGTACCGTTAATGATTACAGGGTACCGTTAGTAATTACAGAGTACCATTAATAATTACAGTGTATTGTTAATGATTACAGGGTACTGTTAATAATTACAGGGTACTGTTAATAATTACAGGGTATCGTTAATGATTACAGGTTACTAAATTACAGATTTATACTCAGTGGGCACTTTATTAATTTCCTCCTGTAGCTAATAAAGTGGCCACTGAGTGTATGTTCATGGTTGTCTGTTGCTGAAGCCCATCTTCTTAAAGCTGTGCATTCAGAGATGCTCTTCTGCTCACCACTATTGTAACAAATGGTTATCTGAGTTACTGTCGCCTTCCTATCAACTTGAACCAATCTTCCATTCTCCTCTGGCCTCTCTCATTAACAAGACATTTTCCCCCACAGAACAGCCACTCAATAGATGTTTCCAGGTTTGGAACCTCTTGACCTTGTCTGCAGCTTTAATGCATTGACGGGTGGGTGGGTTGGTGGGTTAGATATTTGTAACATGATTGGTGGGTTAGATATTTGTATTAACGAGCAGGTGTACAGGAATACCTAACAAAGTGGCGACTTAGTATAGAATGTCACTACCAGGCCTTTCCTCCTGAAGATCACGTAGGAAAGGTTTGGGTACGACACAAGCATTTTAAAAAAATAGTTAATTATTAAAGCCAAGATATACAAGCAAATGTCTAATACCAGAGATCTGAAAGAGTTTTATGATTGTGAGAGGCATAGACAGAGTAGACAGACAGTATCCGTTTCCCGGTGTTGAAATATCTAATACCAGTGGGCATGGGAGGGGAGTAATTTCAAAGGAGATATGAGGGACAAGTTTTTCACACGCAGAGTGGTGGTTTCCTGGAATGTGCTGCCTGGGGTGGTGGTCGAGGCAGATACATTAGAGACTTTTGAGACACTTAGATAGACACATGAATGTGAGGAAAATGGGAGGATATGGACATTGTGTGAGGAGATTGGTTAGGTTGCCCATTTGATGACTAATGTAATTGGTTCAGTACAACATTGTGGGCCGAAGGGTCTGTTTCTGTGCTGTACTCTTCTATGTTCTATACAATAATGAAGATGCAGATGCTCGGAGAGTTGGAACTCTAAAGGAATTAAGAGTCCATACCTGAACAAAATGCCTTAAAACTGGGAGATGAAGTGTCATACATTGACTGGTCTTCTCTCTGCTGTCTGTCTGGTGTTAAGCAACACCTTGTTCCTTTTCCTGGCACTGTCTTTATCAAAGTTTAAAGTTCAAAAGTTCAAAATTTATTATCGAAGTACATACAAGCCTGATAAATAAGTAATAAATATCAAGAACATGAGATAAAGAGTCCTTGAAAGTGAGTCCATAGGTTGTGGAAACAGTTCAATGTTGGGCTGGGTGAAGTTATCCCCTCTGGTTCAAGAGCCTGATGGCTGGGGGGTAATAACTGTTCCTGAACCGGGTGGTGTGAGTCCTGAGGTTCCTGTACCTCCTTCCTGATGGCAGCAGTGAGAAGAGAGCATGGCCTGGGTGGTGGGGTCCCTGATGATGGATGCTGCTTTCCTGTGACACTGTTCCTTGTAGAAGTGCTCAATGGTGGGGAGGGCTTTACCCGTGATGTACGTAGCTAGTGCAATGAGACTGGGTCCTGGGGCAGTGGCATGGTCTTTGTGTGAAGTGTGAAAATTCTGGAAGGCCTCTGGTCTCTCTCATAACTACATTTGCACAGAGGTCATCATCGAGCTGCAGCTCCTTAGGGACCATGTTAATGAACTGGAGCTGCAGCTCGATGACCTTTGCTCACACAGGAGAATAGTGATATATAAGTAAGCAATAAATATTGAGAATATTAGATGAGCTTTGAAATACGTCCATCCCGATGCATTTGAAATCATAGTTGGGAACTTCAGCAGGCTTGTTTGAAGAAAACACTGCCTAGTTACCACCAGCATATAGTAACCTGTAGCACAGAGGTCCCAGTGCACTAGACCAGTGCTACACTAAGAAAAGGAATCCCTATCGTTCTATGTCCAAACCAGATTTTTGAGCAATCTGATCACTTGACTGTCCTCTACTTCATACAGGCAGCATCTAAAGAGCAAGGCTCCAGAGATTAGGACAACAGAGAGTTAGTCGTGGGAGGCAGAGGAGTGGTTATGGGATTCTCTGAGTCGGTGGACTAGGCCGTGTTCAAAGACTCATTTGTAGATCTGAATGAATACACCACGGTTGTCACGGACTTATTAAAATAGTTGAGACAAGCGTTTCCTCACAAAATCCCCAAACAGAAGCCCGGAATGAACCAAGAGATCTGCAAACTGCTGAGGGTCAGGACAGAGGTGTTCAAGTCCAGTTATGATCTCTGGAAAGCCGTTTCACGGGCAAAGTGGCAATTCCAGACTAAACTTGAATCAATGAAGGACGCTTGACAGTTGTGGCAGGGTTTGAATGCCTTCACCTCTTATATCACTGTGTTTCCAGTGAGACAGTGGGGAGTGGGACCGTGTTCACAGACTGTTGTCAGTTACATCACTGTGTTCCCTGTGGGACAGTGTTTACAAGAAAACCTTGCAAATGTTATTTTCGTGATTCATTTATGTTTCTCCCTTCAATACTCTATTTTATTTCCCACTCTTTGAAGTTAAATGCAAGTAGGAAGTATAATTCTGAATATTTTGCACAATGTCTCAGCTGTTTCCTTGTTCCCTAAAAGCATTTCAGCCCTGAATCTGCGTTAACTTGGACAAGGAGCAGGGATAGTGAGCGATCCTACCCTCTACCACTCCCGAAGTCACAGACCCAGGGTGACATGGAAGCCAGTTATTCCTTTCACCCTCAACGTGTCATTGTAACCCAGCCAATTTCCTAAATATGGAGAGGCTGTGGTGTGACCACTCGAGGAGAGGCAAACCCTGACATCACAAGGCCACTCTGACACCAGTGGGACAGTCACAATGAGATTCAGCATCACAACTGGATTTAAACTCGAGTCATGGCTAAATGATGGATGTGATTGGGAGCTGAATGTTCAAGGATACACAGTGGAAAGGAAAGATAGGAAGGTCGGTAAAGGGGGTGGCGTGGCCCTGATGGTAAGCAATGATATCAAATCACTAGAAAGAAGTGACATAGGATCAGAAGAGGTAGAATCCTTATGGGTCGAGTTAAGAAATGGCAAGGGTAAAAAGACACTAAGAGCAGTTATATACAGGCCTCCAAACAGCAGCCGGGATGTGGACTACAAGTTACAGCTGGAAATAGAAATGGCGTGTCAGAAGGAAAATGTCAAGATAATTATGGGGGATTTTAATATGAAAGTGGATTGGGAAAGTCAGGAAGGTACTGGATCTCAGGAGAGGGAGTTTGCAGAATGCCTACGGGATGGCTTTTTGGAGCAGTTTGTTCTTAAGCCCACCAGGGGATCAGCTGTTTTGGATTGGGTGCTGTGTAATGAACCTGAGGTGATTAGGGAGCTGGAGGTAATGGAACCCCTTGGAAGTAGTGATCATAATATGATTGAGTTCAGTTTCAAATTTGAAAAGGAGAAGCTGGTATCAGGTGTATTGATATTTCAGTGGAACAAAGGAAATTACAGTGGTATGAGAGAGGAACTGACCCAAGTTGATTGGAAAAGTAAGCTAGATGGAGGGACGGCAGAGCAGAATTGAATGAAATTCCTACAGGAAATAAGGAAAGTGCACGAAAAAATATATTCCAAGAAAAAAGAAAATCATGAATGGAAAAATGACACAAATGTGGCTCACGAGAGAGGTTAAGGCAAAATAAAAGCAAAAGAGACGGTGTACAAGGAAGTGAAAACAAAGGACTGGATGACTTTTAAAAACTTACAGAAGGGAACTAAGAAAGTCATTAGGAAAGAAAAGATGAATTATGAAAGGAAGTTGATGATTAACATAAAAAAGGACACTAAGAGTTTTTTTTTAAATATATGAAGAGTAGAAGAGTGACAAGGGTAGATACGGGACCGATTGAAAATGATGCTGGAGAAATTATAATGGGTAATGGCAGGGGAACTAAACAAGTATTTTGCATCAGTCTTCACAGTGGAAGACATTAGCAACATACCTGATAGCCAGAGGACACAGGGAATAGAATTAGGTAGTCAAGATTACTAGAGAGAAAGTGCTTGGGAAGCTAAATGGACTAAGAATAGATAAGTCTCCAGGACCGGATAAGGTGCACCCACGGGTTCTGAAGGAGGTGGCTTTGGAGATTGTGGAGGCATTGGAAATGATCTTCCAGGAATCAATAGACTCTGGCATGGTTCTGGAGGACTGGAAGGTTGCAAATGTAGTTCCGCTGTTTAAGAAAGGAGGGAGGCAGCAAAAAGAAAATTACAGACCTATTAGTCTGATATCGGTAGTTGGGAAGTTATTGGAGTCAATCCTCAAGGACGAGGTTATGAAATACCTCGAGGTGCATGACAAGATAGGCCCAAGCCAGCATGATTTCATGAAGGGAAGATCCTGCCTCACCAACCTATTGGAATTTTTGAGGTAATCTCAAATAAGATTGATAAGGGAGAGGCTGTGGAATGTAGTGTATTTGGATTTTCAAAAGGCCTTCGATAAGGTGCCGCATAAGAGGCTGCTTAATAAGATGAGAGCCCATGGAATTACAGGAAAGATATTGGAATGGGTTGAGCATTGGCTGATAGGCAGAAAGCAAAGGGTGGGAATAAAGGGATCCTATTCTGACTGGTTGCCGGTTACTAGTGGTATTCTGCAGGGGTCGGTGTTGGGGCCGCTTCTTTTTACAATGTATATTGATGATTTAGATTATGGATTAAATGGTTTTGTGGTTAAGTTTGCGGTTAACACAAAGATAGGTGGAGGAGCAGGAAGTGTTGAAGAAACGGAAAGGTTGCAGAGAGACTTGGTCAGTTTAGGAGAGTGGCCAAAGAAATGTCAGATGAGATACAATGTTGAGAAATGTATGGTTGTACATTTTGGAAGAAGAAATAATTGGGCAGATTATTATTTAGATGGGGAGAAAATTCAAAAATTGGAAGTGCAAAGGGACTTGGGGGTCCTCGTGCAGGATACCCTAAAGGTTAACCACCAGGTTGGATCGGCAGTAAGGAAAGCGAATGCTACGTTGGCATTCATTTCAAGAGGAATAGTGTATAAGAGTAAGAAGGTGTTGATGAGGCTCTATGGGGCACTGATGAGACTTCATTTGGAATACTGTCCGCAGTTTTGGGCCCCCTATCTTAGAAGGGATGTTCTGATGTTGGAGAATGTTCAGAGAAGATTTACGAGGATGATTCCTGGAATGCAGGGGCTAACATATGATAAGCATTTGTCGGCTCTTGGACTGTATTCATTGGAGTATAGAAGAATGAGAGGGGATCTCATAGAAACATTTCGAATGTTGAAAGAGTTGGACAGAGTAGATGTGGAAAGGCTGTTTCCCTTGGTGGGCGAGTGCAGGAATTAGAGGGTACCCATTTAAAACAGAGATGAGGAGAAATTTTTTAGCCAGAGGGTCGTGGATTTGTGGAATTCGTTGCCACATATGGCTGTGGAGGCCCGATCATTGAGAGTGTTTAAGGAGGAGATTGACAGGTATCTAATTAGTCAGGGTATCAAGGGATATGGGGAAAAAGCCGGAAACTGGATCTAGATGGGAGAATAGTTTGGCTCATGGTGGAGTGGCGGAGCAGACTCGACGGGCCGAATGGCCTACTTCTGCTCCTTTGTCTTGTGATCTTGTGACCTGGAGACCAGAGGCGGAACCACCACCCTCGACATGGCTTCAGGGCGGTTTGCTGATCAGTAATGTTGAAATTTGCCTGGACCCCAAGTGACAGATCTGGTCCTTGGATCTTCTTGCTCTCTGGCATTCCAAACAGAGTAACACTAATCGAGTCAGGACCTGGTGTATTCAAACTTACAACCTAGCAGCACCACAATGGGCTGAAAGGTCTCATCTCAGAATTCCTCCCTCAGTGGGTTTTATGGTGGCCTCAAATACTGTTGTGAAATGGTTGTGAAAGTGAGTACATTCTTCTGAGGGGCTGAAACCTCTGAGCGGATGAACTGGAGATGGAGGGAAAGAGGACAGAGAAGAACAAGGACGATCTGCGGAGCATTCATTGTGTCAGCACCACAACGGGACAAAAGGCCTCTTCCTGAGATTCAGGAACCTGGTGCTTGATCCCAGACTTGACCGACTTTCCTGATCTAAATCTTCCACATCAAGGCTCTGATGAGAAGAGAAACAGATGCGGATAAGAGGGGGAGATGTCGGAAGGGGAAGGAAGAAATCTGCACAAGATGGAGAGAATCCCAAAGAGAGAGAATTCCAGTAACAGTGAGACAATGTTCCAATTCCTTCCATTCCTTCAGGGGGCAATGATTGAAGTGAATGTCATTGGGAAGGATGATAGATTAGTTGTTGGGATTTGGGGGTCCACTCTGAGTAAATATGGGAAATTACTGCTTGAGGCCCACTATCGCTGTTGATCCTGGACTGTTGCTAAGGAGCGGCTCCCAGGGTGATGTCAACAAAGCCCTTCAGTGATGTCAGATGCACCCTTTGGGCCTGTCTGAAAATGGTGCCAATGTCCAAATGCAGATCGGGAAATATAAGACCATAAGACTAGGAGCAGAATTAGGCCATTCAGCCCATCGAGTTTGTGCCACCATCTCATCATGGCTGATCCTGGATCCCACTCAATCTAATACACCTGTCTACTTGCAATAACCTTGGCTGCCTTGACCGATCAGGAAACTATCAACTTTTACCTTAAATATACCCATGGACCCTGGCCTCCTCTGCAGTCTGTGGCAGAGCATTCCACAGATTCACTACTCTCTGGCTAGAAATATCCCTCCTTGCACCTGTTCTAAAGGGTTGTCCCTCAATTTTGAGGCTATGCCCTCTAGTTCTAGATACATCCACCATAAGAAACATCCTCTCACATCTACCCTATCCAATCCTTTCAATACTTGGTAGGTCTCAATGAGATCCCCCCACCCCGCTGGCCCCCGGCATTCTTCTAAATTCCAGCGAGTACCAGCCCAAAGCTGCCAAACGCTCCTCATATGTTAACCCCTTCATTCACAAAATCATCCTCGTGAACATCCTCTGGGCTCTCTCCAATGACAACACATCCTTTCTGAGATAGGGGGCCCAAAACTGTTGACAATACTCCAAGTGCAGCCTGACCAGTGTCTTATAAACCGTCAATGTTATCTCCTTACTTTTATATTCCATTTCCCTTGAAATAAATGCCAACATTGCATTTGCCTTCTTTACCACAGATTCAACCTATGAATTAGGAGGTTTTTAAACTTCTGGGAGTCTTGCATGAGGACTCCCAAGTCCCTCTGCACCTCTAATGTTTGAACAGTCTCTCCATTTAGATAATATTGTTCTTTTTACCAAAATGCATTGCCATACATTTCCCAACACTGTACTCCATCTGACACTTTTTTGCCCATTCTTCCAATTTGTCTAAGTCCTGCTGCAATCGCATTGCTTCCTCAGCGCTACACCTATCTTCGTATCGTCCACAAACTTTTCCACAAAGCCATCAATTTCATTATCCAAATCATTGACAAACAATGTGAAAAGTAGCAATCCCAATACTGACCCCTGAGGAACACCACTTTCACCGGCAGCCAATAATAAAAGGTACCTTTAATTCTCACTAGCTGCCTCCTGCCTGTCAGCCATTCCTTTATCCATGCCAGTATCTTCCTGTAACACAATTGGAGTTTATCTTGTTAAGCAGCCTCATGTGTGGCACCTTATCAAATGCCTTCTGGAAATCCAAGTAAATGATATCTACTGCCTCTCCCTTGTCCACCCTGTGTGTTACTTCCTCAAAGACCTTTAACAGATTTTTCAGGCAAGATTTCCCTCTGCAGAAACAATGCTGACTTTGACTTACTTTATAATTAGTCTCCAAGTACCTTGAACCTCATCCTTAATAATTGACTCCAGCATGATCCCAGCCCCTGAGGTTAAGCTAACTGGCCTACAATTTCCTTTCTTTTGCCTTCCTCCCTTCTTAAAGGGTGGAGTGACACTTCCAATTTTCCATTCCTCCAGGACCATGCCAGAATTAAGTGATTCTTGAAGATCATGACCAATTCATTTGTTATCTCTTCAGCAACCTCTCTCAGGACTCTGAGATGTAGTCCATTCATCCCAGGTGATTTATCCACCTTAAGACCGTTCAGTGCCTTTGTAATAGCAATGGCACTCACTCCTGCTCCCTGACACTCACGGACATCTGGCACACTGCTAGTGTCTTCCACAGTGAAGACTGATGCAAAGTACCATTTCTTTGTCCCCCATTACTACCTTACCAGCATCATTTTCCAATGGTCCAATATCAACTCTCACCTCCCTTTTACTCGTTACATAGCTGAAAAACTTTTAGTACTCTACTTTATATTATTGGCTGTTTGCCCTCATATTTAATCTTTTCCTTTCTTACTGCCTTTTAATTGCCTTTTACTGGATTTTAAAAGCTTCCCAATCATGCAACATCCCACTCACTTTTGCTATCTTATATGCCCTTTCCTTTCCTTGGCTTTTATGCAGTCCTTAACTTCCATTGTCGGTGCAGTTGCCTACCCCTGCATTTGAGAACAACTTCTGTGGAAAATATCTATCCTGCACCTTGTGAACTATTCCCAGAAACTTCAGCCCTTTCTGCTCTGCCATCATCCCTGCCAGTACCCTCCTCCAATCCACCTGGGCAAGCTCCTCTCTCATGCCTCTGTAATTCCCTTTATTCCATTGCGATACTGATACATGTGAGTTATGCTTCTCCCTCTTAAACTGCAGTATGAATTCAATCATATCATGATCACTGCCTCCTAAGGGTTTCAATATGTTAAGCTCCCTGATAAGACCTGGGTTATTACACAACACCCAATCTAAAGACGGCCTTTCTCCGAGTAGGCTCAAGCACAAGCTGCTCTAAAAACCCATCTCATAGGCATTCAACAAATTCCCATTCTTGCGATCTGACACTGACCTGATTTTCCCAATCCTCTTGCATATTTAAGTCTTCCAATATAATTGTGTCATTACCCTTATTAAATGCCTTTTCCAGCTCCCTTTACAATTTCAACCCCACATCTTGGCTACTATTTGGAGGCCTATACATGAAGAAGAAGAAAGCCCTTAATTCCGAGTGGAGTCATCGGGACGCCGTCATGATGACTTTTTTTTTAAGCAGGCTTTCTTATTCTTACGAGGCCGAGTTGCTAGCTCGACGCTCAACCCAGCATGGATGGAAAGCGTGCCAGGGAGCTGGCTGGATTCGAACTCAAGAGCCTTCACTCCGAAGTCCAGCACTAAAGCCACTACGCCATCAGCTGGCCCTATAAATGATTCTCATAATGTTTTGTTTCCCCTTTGCAGTTTCTTAACTCCACTCACAAAGATTCAACATTCTCTGACCCTTTGTTACCTCTGTCTAAAGATGTAATTCCATCCCTTACCAACAGAGTCACACCACTGCCTGTGCCTTCCTGCCTGTCCTTTTGATACCAAGTATCAAAACTTGTAAAGACAAATGTAGGTCCCCTGCAGACAGAAACAGGTGAATTGATTATGGGGAGCAAGGACATGGCAGACCAATTGAATAATTACTTTGGTTCTGTCTTCACTAAGGAGGACATAAATAATCTTCCAGAAATAGTAGGGGACAGAGGGTCCAGTGAGATGGAGGAACTGAGCGAAATACATGTTAGTAGGGAAGTGGTGTTAGGTAAATTGAAGGGATTAAAGGCAGATAAATCCCCAGGGCCAGATGGTCTGCATCCCAGAGTGCCTAAGGAAGTAGCCCAAGAAATAGTGGGTGCATTAGTGATAATTTTTCAAAACTCGTTAGATTCTGGACTAGTTCCTGAGGATTGGAGGGTGGCTAATGTAACCCCACTTTTTAAAAAAGGAGGGAGAGAGAAACCGGGGAATTATAGACCGGTTAGCCTAACGTCGGTGGTGGGGAAGCTGCTGGAGTCAGTTATCAAAGATGTGATAACAGCACATTTGGAAAGCGGTGAAATGATCGGACAAAGTCAGCATGGATTTGTGAAAGGAAAATCATGTCTGACGAATCTCATAGAATTTTTTGAGGATGTAACTAGTAGAGTGGATAGGGGAGAACCAGTGGATGTGGTATATTTGGATTTTCAAAAGGCTTTTGACAAGGTCCCACACAGGAGAATAGTGTGCAAACTTAAAGCACACGGTATTGGGGGTAAGGTATTGATGTGGATAGAGAATTGGTTAGCAGACAGGAAGCAAAGAGTGGGAATAAACGGGACCTTTTCAGAATGGCAGGCAGTGACTAGTGGGGTACCGCAAGGCTCAGTGCTGGGACCCCAGTTGTTTACAATATATATTAATGACTTGGATGAGGGAATTAAATGCAGCATCTCCAAGTTTGCGGATGACACGAAGCTGGGTGGCAGTGTTAGCTGTGAGGAGGATGTTAAGAGGATGCAGAGTGACTTGGATAGGTTGGGTGAGTGGGCAAATTCATGGCAGATGCAATTTAATGTGGATAAATGTGAAGTTATCCACTTTGGTGGCAAAAATAGGAAAAGAGATTATTATCTGAATGGTGGCCGATTAGGAAAAGGGGAGGTGCAATGAGACCTGGGTGTCATTATACACCAGTCATTGAAAGTGGGCATGCAGGTACAGCAGGCGGTGAAAAAGGCGAATGGTATGCTGGCATTTATTGTGAGAGGATTTGAGTACAGGAGCAGGGAGGTACTACTGCAGTTGTACAAGGCCTTGGTGAAACCACACCTGGAGTATTGTGTGCAGTTTTGGTCCCCTAATCTGAGGAAAGACATCCTTGCCATAGAGGGAGTACAAAGAAGGTTCACCAGATTGATTCCTGGGATGGCAGGACTTTCATATGAAGAAAGACTGGATGAACTGGGCTTGTACTCGTTAGAATTTAGAAGATTGAGGGAGGATCTGATTGAAACGTATAAAATCCTAAAGGGATTGGACAGGCTAGATGCAGGAAGATTGTTCCCGATGTTGGGGAAGTCCAGAACGAGGGGTCACAGTTTGAGGATAAAGGGGAAGCCTTTTAGGACCGAGATTAGGAAAAACTTCTTCACACAGAGAGTGGTGAATCTGTGGAATTCTCCGCCACAGGAAACAGTTGAGGCCAGTTCATTGGCTATATTTAAGAGGGAGTTAGATATGGCCCTTGTGGCTACGGGGATCGGGGGTATGGAGGGAAGGCTGGTGCAGGGTTCTGAGTTGGATGATCAGCCATGATCATAATAAATGGCGGTGCAGGCTCGAAGGGCCGAATGGTCTACTCCTGCACCTATTTTCTATGTTTCTATGTCTATAATTGGGGGGGGGGGGTGTGGATCTCATGAAACCTATTGAATTATTGAAAGGCCTAGATAGAGTGGATGCGGGGAGGATTTCCCCCACATCTGGAATCTGGAGTTTATTGCCCTAGACGGCTGTGAATGCCAAGTCATTGGGTATACTTAAAGCAGAGGTTGATAGGTTCTTCATTAGCAACTTACAGGGAGAAAGAATGAATGAACGAATGAAATTTATTTTGGTCAGTACAAATATAACAAAAAGCATCATTTTCAACGATGATTTCATAAGACAAAATTACAACGAAAAAAACAGATACTCTTTAAAACAGACCGAAAAGGTGTAGGCTGAAGCTACAGCTTATTATGCCTACCTCTCTTACTTATTCAACATATTTGGTGTCAATCATCACATCAAAACAAAAGATTTCATAATCTTTTAACACAAAATCCAATTCCAAGTATCATTTATTTACATTACTCCCATTCATTTTAAATCATGTATTTTATATTTGTTCATTAAATTAAATGGAGTTGAGAGGAATAATAAGTCAACCATGATGGAATGTCAGAGCAAACTCGATGGGCCAAATGGCCTAATTCTGCTCCCTATGTCTTATGGCCTATTTCTTATTGTAACTCGTTGTGATTTTATGTGCTGAACTGTACTACTGCTTCAAACCAGCAGATTTCACGTCGGAGTGTAAATCCATGACGATTAACCTGATCCAGGCTGGCTGCTGAGCCAACTCGAAGCGGTCACGTAGAAAGCTGGATTAAAGGAGGAGAGGGTGTCATTACTGGTCAGTACTCAGGCAGGAGAACTCGTCACTGAGGCGTTATAGATGGAACTGAGGAATAAGTAACGTATGACCATGTTAGGCATTATGTTAATAGGATATTATTCACACAGAGAGTGCTGAATCTGTGGAATTCTCTGCCACAGGAAGCAGTTGAGGCCAGTTCATTGGCTATATTTAAGAGGGAGTTAGATATGGCCCTTGTGGCTACGGGGATCAGGGGGTATGGAGGGAAGGCTGGGGCAGGGTTCTGAGTTGGATGATCAGCCATGATCATAATAAATGGCGGTGCAGGCTCGAAGGGCTGAATGGCCTACTCCTGCACCTATTTTCTATGTTTCTATGTATATCCTTTGATGATAAGCTCCCAACTCTGGCCTTCTTTCAGCCATGACTCAGTGATGCCCACAACATCATACCGACCAATCTCTAATTGTGCCACAAGTTTGTCCACCTTATTCTGAATGCTACGCACATTTAAAAACAGCACCTTCAGTCCTGCATTCTTCACCCTTTTGAATTTTGCCTCTGTGGTACAATTTAATTCTTTGCTCTGTCTGCATTCGTACCCAGTCATTGGCTTGTCCTTCCTTACATTCATGTTAAATCTATCATTTACTTGTAAACCTGCACCTGACCCTTTGCATCTCAGTTTTTTGTATTTTCTCTCCATTTAGAAAATATCAGCCCTTTCATTTCTTCTACAAAGAGCATGACCATATTCTTCCCGACATCGTTTTCCATCAGCCATTTCTTTGCCCATTCTCCTAATCTGTCTAAGTCCTTCTGTAGCCTCTCTACTTCTTCAAAGCTACCTGCCCCTCCACCTGTCTTCATATCATCTGCAAACTTTGCAACAAAGCCATCAATTCTATTATTTAAATCATTGGCATATAACGTAAACAGAATTGATGCCATCACAGACCCTGTGGAACACCACTAGTCACCGGCAGCCAGTCAGAAAAGGCTGCCTTTATTCCCACTCTTTGCCTCCTGTCAATCAGCCAGTGCTTTATCCATGCTAGAATCTTTCCTCTTCATTCCAAAATAGTCAACACTCTGATGGACACTGTCCAACTGGACTGCAGGGTGAAGTGGGCAGACCCCGTGAGGGACCAGATTCCAGCTCCCACGACAAAGTGAGGGTTATTCTGGAATCCCATAGCCAGACTCCAACAGGACCTGAATGGTCAGGACATGGACCTTGATCTTCCAGCTCCTGACTGATGCTCTGGTTGTTTTTAGATGGAGTGCCCATCAGATTCCGGAATCCCAGCTGTGTGGTGTTCACGGGGAATGCTCCCTTTGATCTCATCTGTCTAGGACACTTCAAGCCTCTTCCTAGATTGACTCCACCTCCCTCCTCAACCTCTGGGCTACTTGGTTAGTCAATGGCGGTATGTGAAGAAAGCCCGGGATGAAGATCAGCTCCTTTGTAAGCAGGTCCTTTGCTTGCTGTTCCCCTGTAAGCTCCTCCTCATTCTTCAGATGGTGTGGTGTTCTCCACCCACCCAGTTCTCCCGTTGGGTTTTGTAGATACTGTTTGTTCGTCTGTTTGTTCCTCCTTCTGCATCGTTTTTGGGCATCAACAAGTTGTGTTCTGGAGTGTGCGCACAGATCCCCCAGCACGGGAGCTGGGGATGGAGGGGAAAAGCACCAGGGTGTGGCCTCAGAGGAAAATCAGCCAAAACACATCTTCACACAGAGGTCACGCCTGAAGATCCTTACCCAAGGCTGTACCGATGCTTCCATTCCCCTACCAACCCTCTCACCAATCACGAGGAGCTGATGTTTCATCCAATCTCTGCTGACTCTGGAGTTCCGGTCCCATCAGCATCTATGGAAAAGAGTACAGGCAAAGTTTCTGGCTGAGACCCTTCAGCAGGATGTGTTAGTGTTAGAGTTCTTCAGGTCAGCAATGGGGAAGAAGCTGTTGTTGAGGTGTGTGTCATCAGGCCCCAGTACCTCCTGCCTGATGGCACCATAGAGAGGAGGACATGGCCCAGCTGGTGGGGGTCCTGGTACCAGATTCAATCTAAGGAGAACACATGGTCTGCCGTAATACCCTGAGGCCCTCTTCATCATTGCTGGCGATTTCAACTTGACCTGCTTTAAGAGTGAATCACTAAAGTATCGCTAGCTTGTCTCCTGTCCCACCAGGGGCTCAAACGCCCTCAATCTTTGTTGCACAATCCTCAAGGGGACCTACAAAGCCACCCTCCACCCAGCCTTTGTAAAGCAGACCACAGACTCTGCCCCTTCTCCCTGTATACAAACAAGCTGAAACGCAATGATCAGGTACAGAAAATCACACAGTGCTGGTCTGAGGAATGTTCAAAAAGTTCAAAGTTCAAAGTAAATTTTATTATCAGAGTACAGAGATGTCAGCATATAAGATTCATTTTCTTGTGGCATACTCAGCAAACAGATGAGTCATAGAACACTACAACACAGAAACAGGCCTTGCAGCCCCTCTTATCCATGGTAAACTATTAATCTGCCGAGCTCTATCGACCTGCACCCGGACCACAACCCTCCCATCCATGTACCCATCCAAAGGAGAAGCTAAAATCAGAAGTATCAGTATCTGTATTACAGTGGAGTAAAGGGAATCACAGAGATATGAGAAAGGAACTAGTGAAAGTTGATTGGAAGGGGACACTAGCAGGGATGACGGCAGACAACAATGGCTGGTGCTTTGGAGGGAAATTTGGATGGTGCAGGAAAGATACATTGCAAAGACGAAGAAATATTCCAAAGGAAGAATGGGCAACTGTGGCCGACAAGCAAAATCAAAGAAAGCATAAACGCAAAAGAGAAAAATTAGTGGGAAGTTAGAGGATTGAAAAGCTTTTAAAGACCAACAGAAGGCAGCTAAAAAGCCATAAAGAGGGAAAAGACAAAATATAAAAGTAAGTTAGCCAGTATAACTGAGGACACAAAAGGTTTTTCAGATATATAAAGAGAGATGAGAGTGGATATTGGACTGCTGAAAAATGACACTGGAGAGGTAGTAATGGGGGGAAAAGAAGAAATTGTGGATGAACTTAATGTTACAGAAAAGATACTAGCACAGGCTTCAGGTGAGACAGGTAACTGTCTACCAGAACTCTCTGGCTTCTCCCACAAAGCCAATATCTAATCCAATTTACTACCTCATCTTGAATGTCAAGGGACTGAAATGTCTTGACCAACCTCCCATGCAGAATCTTGTCAAAAGCATTGCTTAGAGGCGATATCAGATGCATGGCAACTCTGGCAGGGTCTGCACTACATTGATTCCTGCAAAGCGAAACCCAATAGTTTGAATGGCAGTGATGCTTCACTACCAGATGAACTCAACACCTTCTATGCCCACTTTGAAAGGGAGAACACAATTACAGCTGTGAAGATCCCTGCTGCACCTGATGACCCTGTGATCTCTGTCTCAGAGGCCGATGTTAGACTGTCTTTAAAGAGAGTGAACCATCGCCAGGCAGAAGGTCCTGATGGAGAACCTGGTAAGGCTCTGAAAACCTGTTCCAGCCAACTAGTGGGAATATTCAAGGACATTTTCAACCTCTCACTGCTATGGGCAGAAGTTCCCACTTGCTTCAAAAAAGTTCCCACTTGCTTCTACTCTCTATATACACATCACTGTGTGGCTAGGCATAGCTCAAATACCATCTATAAATCTGCTGACGATACAACCATTGTTGGTAGAATCTCAGGTGGTGACGAGAGGGTGTACAGGAGTGAGATATGCCAACTAGTGGAGTGGTGCCGCAGCAACAACCTGGCACTCAACGTCAGTAAGATGAAAGAGCTGATTGTGGACTTCAGGAAGGGTAAGATGAAGGAACACATACCAATCCTCATAGAGGGATCAGAAGTGGAGAGAGTGAGCAGCTTCAAGTTCCTGAGTGTCAAGATCTCTGAGGATCTAACCTGGTCCCAACATATCAATGTAGTTATAAAGAAGGCAAGACAGCTGTTATACTTTATCAGGAGTTTTGAAGAGATATGGCATGTCAACAAATACAGTCAACTTCTATAGTTGTACTGTGGAGAGCACTCTGACAGGCTGCATCACTGTCTGGTATGGAGGGGCTACTGCACAGGACCAAAAGAAGCTGCAGAAGGTTGTAAATCTAGTCAGCTCCATCTTGGGTATTAGCCTACAAAGTACCCAGGACATCTTCAGGGAGCGGTGTCTCAGAAAGGCAGCGTCCATTATTAAGGACCTCCAGCACCCAGGGCATGCCCTTTTCTCACTGTCACCATCAGGTAGGAGATACAGAAGCCTGAAGGCACACACTCAGCGATTCAGGAACAGCTTCTTCTCCTCTGTCATCCAATTCCTAAATGGACACTACCTCACTTTTTTTTAATATACAGTATTTTTTTTCACACTTTTAAAAAATCTATTCAATATATGTAATTGTTTATTTACTTGTTTATTATTATTATTATTTTTTCTCATTGATGGATTATGTATTACATTGAACAGCTGCTGCTAAGTTAATACATTTCATGCCTCATGCTGGTGATAATAAACCTGATTCTGATTCTAAAACAAGTATAATCCCCCTCAGCCTCATTCTCCGACCTTCTCATGGACAATCAAAAGTTCATATTGTCAAAGTACGCATCGCTGAGATTCATCTTCTCCAGAAAGCCATGAAATACAGAAATACCATGGACGTTATTGAAAGAGGAAACATCAACTCCCTACCCCCAGCACAAAAAAAGAAAAGAAACAAAAATCACAAACCCTGAAAATTTCCCTACCCTCAGAGAGGGAAAAAAAACAGGGGCAGTAACGTCAAATTCCCGATCCACTGCTCCTCAGAAAAAAAGCGACCATCACATCAAACCCCCAACATCCTCCCTGCAGAAAAACAAACAGCGACAACAGCAAATCCCTAACCTCCTCACCTGCAGAGAACATTGACAATAGCATTAAGACCCCCAAACCCCTCTCTCACACAAAAACTTACAGAACTCTCACCCAGAAAAACAGCTACAAGAAAATCAGACCCCAAATCCCCAACCCCTCCCTCGCACAAACACTAGCATTTTGCACACCTGCAGATTGGCCACAAGTAAGAAAACACCGAAAAGCTGAAGGAGACCAGTATAAAGTACAGTCCAATAATCACAGCAAACTCAGAATATCGAAAACATCCCCCCCTTTGGCGTTTGTCTGCACGAACTCAGTCCTTCTGTGAAGAGTGACTGCAATGGCGGGTCGGAACGCCGCTGACCCATCTACGGACTGTTGTCGCCCCGTGGCCTCTGCTGAAGGTACTCACTGACCTCTCTGCATCCACTTTGATGCTTCGATCTTCCTCGATGCTTCGAAATGGAGCCGTTCATGACAGTGCACAGTCTCTGGTCTTTTCCCCAAGTCAGCTCATGTTCTCGCTCCTCTTCAGAATCCATTGACTGGCCAGCTCTCCGGACAGCAGAGCGTTAGATCATGCCTATGACTGAATTCTGAACTGCACGCCATAGGCTCCAACAGTTTCCAAAACACAATCAAAAAGAATGAGGGGGAACCTCATTGAAACCTACTGAATGGTGAAAGGCCTTGATAGAGTGGATGTGGAGAGGATCTTTCCTATGCCAGCACAGCCTCAGAATTGAGGGGCATCCTTTTAGAATGGATATCAGGAGGAATTTCTTAGCCAGGGTGGTGAATCTGTGAATTCTTTGCCGCAGACAGCTGTGGAAGCCAAGTCATAAGGCAGAGACTGATAGTTTCTTGATAGGTTAGGGCATGAAGGGATATGGTGAGAAGGCAGAAGATTGGGGCTGAGAATAAAATTGGATCAGCCATGATGAAATAGTGGAGCAGATGCAGTGGCCCAGATGGCTTAATCCTGCTTCAGTACCTTATGGTCTTGTGGTCTATGGTCTTATCACTCTATAACTGTTTCTGCTAAAGGATTGGTGATGAAGACAAAGGAGATGCAGTGGATGTGGTGTACATGAATTTTCAGAAGACCTTTGACAAGGTGCCACACATGAGGCTGCTTAGCAAGATCAGATAGAATTACAGGGAAGTTACTAGCATGGGTGGACCATTGGCTGGTCAGCAGAAAACACAGAGTGGGAGTAAAGGGATCCTATTCTGGCTGGCTGCCGGTTACCAGTGGAGTTCCACAGGGGTCGGTGTTGGGACCGCTGGTTTTTACGATGTATGTCAATGATTTGGACTACGGTATTAATGGATTTGTGGCTAAATTTGCTGATGATACAACAATAGGTGGAATAGGGGTTAGTGTTGAGGAAATAAAGAGCCTGCAGAGAGACTTAGATAGTTTAGGGGAATGGACAAAGAAGTGGCAAATGAAATATAGTGTTGAAAAATGAATGGTTATGCACTTTGGAGGAAGAAATAAACAGGCAGACTATTATTTCGATGGGAAGAGAATTCAAAATGCAGAGATGAATTTGAATTCATGGGAGCCCTTGTGCAAGATGCCCTAAAGGTTAACCTCCAGGTTGAGTCAGTGATGAAGAAGGTGAATGCAATGTTGGCATTCATTTCTAGAGGTGTAGAATATAAGAGTAGGGATGTGATGTTGAGGCTCTTTAAGGCACTCGTGAGACCACACTTGGAGTATTGTGTGCAGTTTTGGGCTCCTTATTTTAGAAAGGATGTATTAACATTGGAGAGGGTTCAGAGAAGATTCACGAGAATGATTCCAGGAATGATAGGGTTACCATGTGAGGAACATCTGGCAACTCTTGGGCTGTATTCCCTGGAGTTCAGGAGAATGAATGGGGGATCTCATAGAAACTTCCCAAATGTTTAAAGACCTAAACAGATTAGATATGGCAAAGTTATTTATTTCCCATGGTAGGAGATTCTAGGACAAGAGGGCACAACTTCAAGTTTGAAGGACGTCCATTTAGAACTGAGATGCGGAGAAATTACTTTAGTCAGAGGGTGGTAAATCTGTGGAATTTGTTGCCGTGAGCGGCTGTGGAGGCCAAGTCATTGGGTGTATTTAAGGCAGAGATAGATAGGTTCTTGATTAGCCAGGGCATTAAAGGGTATGGGGAGAAAGCAGCGGAGTGAGGATGACTGGAAGAATTGGATCAGCCCATGATTGAATGGCAGAGCATACTTGATGGGCCGAATGGCCTACTTCTGCTCCTATATGTTATGGTCCTGTGGTCTTATGTTCTAAGTTTTAAACTTCTAATTGTGCCCGGCAATATCTTACGCTCTGCAGAATTCAGGAAACACGGAGCAGCCTGTTGTATCGTAATGAGACGGGATCATTCACTACCACAGTGTGCAGCTATACAGGAGAGGCCATTCAGCCCATCATGTCTGTGCCTGTTCTCATCAGACCGATTTTCACTCTTTCTACGTCCCTGTACGCTGGAACTTCTCACAAGTCCATCCATTCCCCTTTGATCATTCTGCCACTTGTCTATACTAACTGATCATTGACAGCAGCCAATCAACCTGCAGGCACCTGTTGGGATGCAGGAGGAAACTGGATTACCTGGGGGAAAGCCACGTGCAAAGGCATGGATTATATACATCCCAAAGAGGAAGTGTTCTAAAGAAAGATGACACAACCATAGCTAACAAGAGGAGTCAAAACCAACATAAAGCAGACTGAAATGCTTGAGTGTACAGACATCAAGAAAAAGGATGTGCTGGAGCTTTGGAAAGGTATTAAGTTAGTTAAGTCACTGGGACTGGATGAGATGTACCCCAGGTTACTGTGGGAAGTGAGGGAGGAGTTTGCTGAGCCTCTGACGATGATCTTTGCATCATCAGTAGAGATGGGAGAAGTAACAGAGGATTGGAAGGTTGCAAATGTTGTTCCCTTGTTCAAGAAAGGGAGTAGAGGTAACCCAGGAAATTATAGCCCTGTGAGTCTTACTTTAGTGGTAGGCAAGGTGTTGGAGAAGATCCTGAGAGGCAGGATTTATGAGCATTTGGAGAGAAATAATCTGATTAGGGATAGTCAGCATGGCTTTGTCAAGAGAGATCGTGCCTTATGAATCTGAATGAATTCTTTCAGGATGTAACAAAACATATTGATGAAGGTAGAGCAGTGGATGTAGTGAATATGGATTTCAGCAAGGCATTTGATAAGGTTTCCCATGTGAGGCTCATTCAGAAAGTAATGAGGCATGGGATCCAAGGAGACCTTGCTTTGTGGACTCAGAATTGGCTTGTCCACAGAAGGCAAAGGGTGGTTGTAGATGGTTTGTGTTCTGCATGGAGGTCGGTGACCAGTGGATCTGTTCTGGGACCCCTCCTCTTTGTGATTTTTATAAATGACCTGGATGAGAAAGTAGAAGGATGGGTTAGTAAGTTTGTTGATGATACAAAAGTTGGGAGTGTTGTGGATAGTCTGGAGGGCTGTCAGAGGTTACAGTGGGATATTGATAGGATGCAGAACTGGTCTGAGAAGTGGCAGATGGAGTTCAACCCAGGTAAGTGTGAAGTGGTTCATTTTGGTATGTCAAATTTGAATACAGAATACAATATTGATGGTAAGACTCTTGGCAGTGTGGAGATCTTGGGGTCCATAGGACACTCAAAGCTGCTGCACAGATTGACAGTGTGGTGTGTTGGCCTTCATCAGCCATACGATTGAGCTCAAGAACCGTGAGGTAATGTTACAGCTATATAAAACCTTGGTCAGACCCCACTTGGAGTATTGTGTTCAGTTCTGGTTACCTCACTACAGGAAGGATGTGGATACTATAGAGAGAGTGCCGAGGAGATTTACAAGAATTTTGCCTGGATTGGGAAGCATGCCTTATGAGAATAGGTTGAGTGAACTTGGCCTTTTCTCCTTGGAGTGACAGAGGATGGGAGGTGACCTGATAGAGGTGTATAAGATGATGAGAGGCATTGATCGTGTGGATAGCTTTTTTCCCCAGGGCTGAAATGGCTAACATGAGGGGACATAGTTTTAAGGTGCAAGGGGGGGTGTCAGAGGTAACATTTTCACACAAAGAGTGGTGGGTGCGTGGAATACACTGCCAGCGAAGGTGATAGAGGCGGATACAATAGGGATTTTTAGGAGACTCTTAGATAGTACATGGAGCTTAGAAAAATAGAGGGCTACGCAGTAGGGAAATTGTAGGCAGTTTCTAGAGTAGGTTCATGGTTGGCACGACACAGTGGGCCGAAGGGCCTGTAATGTGCTGTAGATTTTTGTGTTCTATGTTCTAATGAGGGATGACCTCCTTGAATCCTATTGAATGGTGAAAGGTCTCAATAGAGTGGATGTTGTGAGGAGAGTCTAAGACTGGAGGATCTAGCCTCAGAACAGAGGGTGTCCTTTTAGAACAGAGATGAGGAGGAATTTCTTTAACCAGGGAGTGGTGGATCTGTGGAATTCTTTGCCACAGTCAGCTGTGGAGACCCAGTCTTGCTGTATATTTGATAGATTCTTGGATTTGACAGGACATGAAGCGATTAGGGGAGAAGACAGGAGATTGGGGCTGAGAGGAAAATTGCATCAGCCACAATGGGCCAAATGGCATAATTCTTCTCCTATATTTTATGGTCTTATGGTCTAATATAAGGCGTTGCTCCTCCACCCTGCGGGTGCCCTCATCTTGGCACAAGAGGAAGTCACGGACTGACACTTCAGAATGGGAATGAGAATTGGAATTAAAACGTTTGGGCATCGGGAATTCCTGCTTGTGGCAGATGTTGTGAAGGTGTTTGACAAAGCGTTCATCCAATCTACAAGGGGTCTCACCAATATAGCGGAGGCTGCATCGGGAGCACTGGACACAACTGGTGACCCCATCAAATTTGAAGGTGAGGTGTTGCCTCATCTGGAAGGTCCGTTTGGGGCCCTGAATGGAGGTGAGGGAGGAGGTGAATGGGTAGGTGTGGTACACAGGCCACTTGCAGGGATAAATGCCAGGAAGGAGATCAGTGTTGAAAGATGAATGGACAAGGGAATCACAGAGGGAACGATCCCTGCAGAAAACAAAAAGGGGCGGGTGGATAAAGATATGTTTGGTGGTAGGATCCCTTTGGAGATGGCAGTAGCTGAGGAGGATGATGTGTTGGATGCAGAGGCTCATGGGGTGGTAGATAAGGGCAAGAGGAAATACCATTGTTACGGTGGCAGGAAGAGGGCTGAGCACAGATGGTTGGGAAATGGAAGAGATGTGGGTGAGGGAAGCATCAATGGTGGAGGGAGGGAAACCACATTCTTTGAAGAAGGAGGACATCTCTGATGTCCTGGAAAGGAAAGCTGTGTTCTAGGGAGAAGACAAGGTGGAGGTGCAGAAACTGATAAAAGAAAATAGCATTTTTGCAGAATAGGGTGGGAAGAGGTATAGTCGAGATAACCATGGGAATCAGTCCGTTGATAGTTTGTCTCCAAAGATTCAAAGTACATTTATTATCAAAGGATGTATAAATTTTACAACCTTGAATTCTGTCTGCTTACAGGCTGCCACAAAGCAAGAAGCCTGAAAGAATCTAGTGAATAGAAAACCAACACCCAGTGCGTAAAGAGAGAAAAAAAAACAGATCATGCAGACAGTAAAAGCAAATAACAGCATTCAGAATCAAATTGAGTCATAGACAGCTTGGAGCAGCTGGAGTTGGCCCGTAGTCTCAGCCTTAGTGCCTCATCCAGTGGGACAGCTAGCCGTGAAGCTCGCAGTCATGAATCATGTAGCAAGTGGAGCATTCTCACAGCCTCAGTGCCGTGGAGAGAGAGGTAGACGTCTCAGAAGAGTGAGGAGAATCGGCCCAACCCTTGCCTCCCATCCTGACACCCTGCCTCTTCAGTAAATTGTCCAAACACCAGGTCGTCTCCTGCATTGAACACTGGTGCCCCCGCAGCAATATGCCCTGGACCTGTAGCCTGCCACTCAGCCCATGGTCATTGTCGACCTTTCCAAATCAGCTCAGCTCTTAGATCGATCCAACCTTGCTCCCGGTTCAGGTGGGTAATCTCCGAAACTCCTCCATACCGACTCCCCTTCCAACTGCTTGCTCCAACACCATCTCCGACTCTATCTCCATCTCAAACATGCCTAAACCTCACTTCTCCTTAAACATGCCTTAACCTCATGAACAAAGTGGATGAGCTCAGAGTGTGGATCAGTACTTGGATGTTGTGGTCATTACAGAGACTTGGATGGCTCAGGGGCAGGAATGTTTATCTCAAGTGCCAGGTTTTAGATGTTTCAGAAAGGACTGGGAGGGAGGCAAAAGAAGTGGGGACGTGACACTGTTGATCAGAGATAGTGTCACGGCAACAGAAAAGGAGGAAATCATGGAGGGATTGTCTACTGAGTCGCTATGGGTGGAAGTTAGGAACAGGAAGGGGTCAATAACTCTACTGAGTGTATTTTATAGACCACCCAACAGTAACAGGGATATCGAGGAGCAAGGGATTTAGATGGGGTGGAGTTTATTAGGTGTGTTCAGGAAGGTTTCCAACACAGTATGCAGATAAGCCTACAAGAGGAGAGGCTGTACTTGATCTGGTATTGGGAGATGAACCTGGTCAGGTGTCAGGTCTCTCAGTGGGAGAGCATTTTGGAGATAGTGATCACAATTCTATCTCCTTTACTATAGCATTGGAGAGGGATAGGAACAGACAAGTTAGGGAAACGTTTAATTGAAGTAAGCGGAAATATGAAGCTATCAGGCAGGAACTTGGAGGCATAAATTGCAAACAGATGTTCTCAGGGAAATGTATGGCAGAAATGTGGCAAATGTTCAGGGGATATTTGCGTGGCATTCTGCATAGGTACATTCCAATGAGACAGGGAAAGGATGGTAGGCTACAGGAACCATGGTGTGCAAAGGCTGTTGAAAATCTAGTCAAAAGGAAAAGAAAAGCTAATGAAAGGTTCAAAAAACTAGAAAAAACTAGGTAATGATAGAGATCTTGAAAATTATAAGGTGAGCAGGAAAGAGCTTAAGAATGAAATTAGGAGAGCCAGAAGGGGACATGAGAAGGCCTTGATGAGTAGGATTAAGGAAAACCCCAAGGCATTCTACAAGTATGTGAAGAGCAAGAGGAAAAGACGTGAGAGAATTGGACCAATCAAGTGTGACAGTGGAAAAGTGTGTATGGAACTGAAGGAAATAGCAGAGGTACTTAATGAATACTTTGCTTCAGTATTCACTACGGAAAAGGATCTTGGCGATTGTAGGGATGACTTACAGCGGACTGAAAAGCTTGAGCATATAGGCATTAAGAAAGAGGATATGCTGGAGCTTTCAGAAAGCATCAAGTTGGATACTGCAGGCTACTGTGGGAGGCAAGGGAGTAGATTGCTGAGCCTCTGGCGAAGATCTTTGGGACGGGAGAGGTTCTGGAGGATTGGAGGGTTGCAGATGTTGTTCCCTTATTCAAGAAAGAGAATAGAGATATCCCAGGAAACTATAGACCAGTGAGTCTTACTTTAGTGGTTGGTAAGTTGATGGAGAAGATCATCAGAGGCAGGATTTATGAACATTTGGAGATGCATAATATGATTAGTAATAGTCAGCATGGCTTTGTCAAATGCAGTTCGTGCCTTATGAGCCTATTGAAATTTTTGAGGATGTGACTAAATGCATTGATGATGATAGAGCAGTGGATGTAGTGTATATGGATTTCAGCAAGGCATTTGCTAAGGTACCCCATGCAAGGCATATTGAGAAAGTAAGGAGGCACGGGATCCAAGGGGACGTTGCTTTGTGGATCCAGAACTGGCTTGCCCGTAGAAGGCAAAGCGTAGTTGTAGGTGAGTCATATTCTGCATGGAGGTTGGTGACCAGTGGTGTGCCTCAGGGATCTGTTCTGGGACCCCTTCTCTTTGTAATTTTTATAAATGACCTGGATGAGGAAGTGGAAGGATAGGTTAGTAAATTTGCTGATGACACAAAGGTTGGAGGTGTTGTGGATAGTCTGGAGGGCTGTCAGAGGTTACAGTGGGACATCGATAGGATGCATAACTGGGCTGAAAATTGGCAGATGGAGTTCAACCCAGATAAGTGTGAAGTGGTTCATTTTGGTAGGTCAAATATGATGGCTGAATATAGTATTAATGGTAAGACTCTTGGCTGTGTGGAGGATCAGAGGGATCTTGGGGTCCAAGTCCATAGGACACTCAAAGCTGTTGCCCATGTTGACTGTGTGGTTAAGAAGGCATACAGTGCATTGGCCTTCATCAACCGTGGGATTGAGTTAAGAACTGAAAGAAAATGTTACAGCTATATAGGACGCTGGTCAGACCCCACTTGGAGTACTGTGCTCAGTTCTGGTCACCTCACTACAGGAAGGATGTGGAAACCATAGAAAGGGTGCAGAGGAGATTTGCAAGGATGTTGCCTGCATTGGGGAGAGTGCCTTATGAGAATAGGTTGAGTGAATTCGGCCTTTTCTCTTTGGAGCGACGGAGGATGAGAGGTGACCTGATAGAGGTGTATGAGATAATGAGAGGCATTGATTGTGTGGATAATCAGAGGCTTTTCCGCAGGGCTGAATTGGCTAATACGAGAGGGCATAGTTTTAAGGTGCTTGGAAGTAGGTACAGAGGAGATGTCAGTAGTAAGTTTTTTACGCAGAGAGTGGTGAGTGAGTGGAATGGGCTGCCAGCAACGGTGGTTGAGGTGGATACAAGAGGGTCTTTTAAGAGACTTTATAAAAGAGAGCTTATAAAAATAGAGGGCTATGGGTAAACAGAAGTAATTTATAAAGTACATACATTTTTGGCACAGCTTTGTGGGCTGAAGGGCCTATATTGTGCTGTAGATTTCTTTGTTTCTAACCTTGCTCCAACTTTACATCACGTCTGCACTTCTCAACCCTTCAGTCAGCCTTGCTTTTGCTTGCCCCTTCATCGTTTGCAATGATAGTTTACCACAATATACCACAGATAAAGCAAAACTGATAAAATACTTAGTCATATTTCTTGCTTTATGAACCACCAGAAACTGTCGCCCAAAGGGAGGGAGTTGGTACAAATGGACCAAGTAAATTTAAGGGCAGGGTGAACTTAAAGGCAAAATTTATAAAATTGATGAGCACAGCAAGGGTGCATGAAGCAGCAGCAATGCAGTCATCAATTTAGCGGAGGAAGAGGTGGGGAGTATTACTGGGGAAGGCTTCAAACATGGGCTTCTACATAGCCAACAAAGAGGCAGGCAAAACTGGCACCCATGGCTGTCTCTCAAGTTTGGAAAAAGTGGGAGGAGCTGAAGGGAAATTTATTGAGGGTGGAGACCAGTTCCTTCAGATGGAGGAGGGTGGTGCTGGAGGGGATTGGTTGGTTTTTTCTCAAGAATGAAGTGGAGAACTTTGGGGCCTTCTTCATTGGATCGGAAGATGTTGAATCTTTGTGGGTTGAGTTAAGAAACTGCAAGGATTAAAGACTCCCGATGGCAGTTGTATACAGGCCTCTCAACAGTAGCTGGGATGGGGACAACAGATTACAACAGGAAGTAGCAAAGGCACTTCAAAATGGCAACATCAGGGGAGATTTTAACATACAGGTTGATTGGGAAAATCAGGTTGGTTATGGATCTCTAGAGAGTGAATTTGTTGAGATGGTTTTCTAGGGCAGTTAGTCATTGGGACCACTATGTAATGAACTGAAGGGTATTAGGGAGCTTAAGGTAAAAGAACATTGAGGAGACAATGAGCACAATATGAATGAGTTCAACTTGAAATTTGATTGCGAGAAAGTAACGTTTGACATAGCTATATTTCAGTGGAGTAAAATAAATTACTGTGGTATGAGAGAGGAGTTGGACAAAATAAATTGGAAGGAGATGCTGGCAGGGATGACAGCAGAGCAGCAATGACTTGAGTTTCTGGGAAAAATGAGGAAGGTGCAGGATAGATGTATTCTAAAAACTAAGAAATACTCAAATGGCAAAATAATACAACCGTGGCTGACAAGGGAAGTCAAAGCTAATGTAAAAGCAAAATAGAGGGCATACAACAAAGCTAAAATTAATGGGAAGATAGAGGATTGAGAAGCTTTTAAAAACCTACAGAAAGCAATGAAGAGAATCATTAGAAGGGAAAAGATGAAATATGAAAGCAAACTAGCAAATAATATCAAGGTGGATAGAAAAACCTTTTACAAGTATATAAGAAATAAAAGAGAGATAAGAGTGAATATAGGACCACTGGAAAATAAGGTAGGAGAAATAATAACGGGGGACAAGGAGATGGCAGATTAACTAAATGAGTATTTTGCATCAATCAGCACTGTGGAAGACACTAGCAGTGTGCCAGATGTTGTAGTGTGTGAAGGACGAGAAATGGGTGCAGTTACTATTACAAGAGAGAAGGTGCTCAAAAAGCTGAAAGACCTAAAGTTACATAAGTCACCCAGACCAGATGAACTGCACCCTAGGGCTCTGAAAGAGGTATCGGTAGAGATTGTGGAGGCATTAGTAGTGATCTTTCAAGAAGCATTAAACTCTGGCATGGTGCCAGAGGACTGGAAAATTGCAAATGTCACTCCACTCTTTAAGAAAAGAGGAAGGCAGCGGGAAGTGTCACATGATCGGCAACAATGAATATCAATTGAGTCAGGTTTTATAAAAACCAACAAACATTTATTAAACTTTGCTCAAAAATAGCAAAATGTATTTAAACGACTAACTTAACTGGAAGTTAACTGCTATACGGCAACTCTGGAACGGCTCTTAAAAGGGTAGATGCAAAAACAGTTCTTAAAGTGGTAAATTCGGACACCGTTCTTAGAATAGTAAATTTGAAAGTCCAAGAGATTTATGTAGTCAATTAGAAGAGACTTTCCTGAAGTGAAGAATTCCTCGAAGACGTCACATTACCGCTGATTCCAGCCAGAATCTGCCTTGTTTGCAGGATTCACGATGACAGAAATAAAATAGTTTAAATGAACTGACCTTTTCCTCTGTAGAATAGACACTGCACAACCTTTTCTGCTTTAGCAGAGGTTACCTCATGCAGATCACTCTTTCTTGAACGAAGATTCAATAATGGTTGATCCTCTCCAATATCGCTGAACGACATCAGCTTTACTCAACTCCTTCAGGTTCCATACTTTAGTAATGTCTTCACTCTCCAATACTACTGAAAAGGTGCACCAACAAAGCTGGCAGCTATTGGTGAAACTGCCGGCCCAACACTTCTGTACCTTACAATAGAAAGTAAAACTCTGTTTTAAAACGAAACTGTGCCATGGGATGAATACACAGCATAGCAGAGTATCTGACTGACGATTTAAACTGAAACTAACTGCGTCACCAGGGGTCTACCCTCATATACCTGGTGAGAACAGGTCATCACGTGACCTCACATCGACAGGAAAATTACTCATGTGACCTCCGCAAGACCATTACATCATCCTCATAAGACGGTCACAAGATATCCATGAAGTATGTAACAAAAGGAAATTTATAGATCAGTTAGCCTGACCTCAGTGGGTGGAAAGATGCTAGGTTAATTGTTAAGGATGAGGTTATGGAGTACTTGGTGACACAGGACAAGATAGGACAAAGTCAGCATGGTTTCCTTCAGGGAAAATACAGCCTGATGAACCTGTTGGAATTCTTTGAGGAGATTACAAGTAGTACAGATAAAGGTGCCACACATGAGGCACACGAGGCAGTGGATTTTCAAAAGGCCTTTGACAAAATGCCACGCATGAGGGTGCTTAGCAAGTTAAGAGCCCATGGTATTACAGGAAATTTACTAACATAGTTAGAGCATTGTCTGATTGGTAGGAGGCAGGGAATGGGAATAAAAGGATCCTTTTCTGGTTGGCTGCCAGTGACTAGTGGTGTTCTGCAGTGACTGGTGTTGGGACCGCTTCTTTGTGTGCTGTATATAAATGATTTAGATGATGGAATAGATGGCTTTGCTGCCATGTTTGCAGATGATATGGAGATTGGTAGAGGGGCAGGTTGTGTCGAGGAAATAGGTAGGATGCAGAAGGACTTAGACAGATTAGGATAATGGGCAAGAAAGTGGAAAATAAAATACAATGTTGGAAAATGCATGGTCATACGCTTTGGTAGAAGAAAAGAATTGTGCAGTCTATTTTCTAAATGGGCAGAAAATCCAAAAATCAGAGATACAAAGCGACTTGGGAGTCCTTGTGCAGAATACCCTAAAGATTAGATTGCAGGTCGAGTCATTGGTGTGGAAAGCAAATGCAATGTTAGCATTCATTTCAAGAGGTCTAGAACAAAAGTGCAGGGACGTGACGCTGAGGCTTTATAAGGCCTCACCTTGTGTATAGTGAACAATTTTGGGCCCCTCATCTTAGAAAAGATGTGCTGGCATTGGAGAGGGTCCAGAGGAGGTTCACAAGGATGATTCCAGGAATGAAAGGGTTATCATATGAGGAACGTTTGTTGGCTCTGGGCTTGTAGGTGCTGTACTTTCAATGGATGATGGGAGATCTCATTGAAAGACGTGGTAAGGATTTTGTCATGGTTGGGGAGTCTAGGACAAGAGGGCACAGCCTCAGGATAGTGGGGCATCTGTCCTTTTAAAACAGAGACGTGGAGAAATTTCTTTAGCCAGAGGGTGGTGAATTTGTGGAATTTGTTACCACAGGCAGCTGTGGAGCCCAGATTGTTGGGTGCATTTAAGGCAGAGTTTGATAGGTTCTTGATTGGCCATGGTATCGAAGGTTACAGAGAGAAGGCCAGGAGTGGGGTTGAGGAAGGAAAAGGGATCAGCCATGATCGAATGGTGGAGCAGACTCGATGAGCCAAATTTCCTTATTCTGCACCAATGTCTTATGGTCTTGATGGGGGACAGTAGTGTATAGGGACTGAGCATCCAATGTGAAAATGAAGTGGTTAGGGTCAAAGAATTAAAAGTTGTTGCGGAGATTGAGAGCATGTGGCAGATGAAGCTGGGAATGGACTGAACCAAGGGGAGTGGAATGGAACTGAGATATGAGGAAACGAGTTCAGTGGGGCTTGAATAAGCAGGGACAATGGGCCTACCCGGACAGTCTGGTTTGTGGATGATGGGCAGGATGTAGAAATGGGCAGTACGGGGTAAGGGAACTATGAGTTTGGTGGCAGTGGGTGGGAACTCTCCAGAGTTGACGAGTCAGTGATGGTGTCAGAGACAGTTTTCTGATGGAGTGGAGAGGGAGCTACTTCAAGGGGCAGTATGAGGAGGTGCCTGTGGGTTGTCTCCTGGCCTCAGTAAGGTAGAGGTCAGTGCGCCACACTACAACAGCACCCCGTTTGTCTGCAGGTTTGATGGTGAGGTTGGGATTGGTGTGGAGAGAGTGGAGAGCAGACCGTTTGGAGAGGGTGAAGTTGGAACAGGAGAGAGGAGGTGCTGAAGTTGAGCTGGTTGATGTTTGCAATTTGAGCTGAAAAGATCCAGAGCAGGTAGAGGTCCAGAGCAGTGCAACCAAGAAGGGGAAGACGGTTGAGGATGACTGTTTATTCATCTCCATAGATGCTGTCTGACCTGCTGAGTTCCTCCAGTATTTTGTGTGTTTTGCTCTGGATTTCCAGAATCTACAGAATCTCTTGTGTTTATGATTTGCTGCTGCACCACAAAATCTCTTCAAGGGATGCCTACCCTGAAGAAGTTTAAATCTTTTCTTCGACAGGAGTTCAGTGAGACCCTCCCTCATTGCTCCCCCTCTGTGATCTCTGCTGCCCTCTGGCCCTTTGACCATCTGCTCACCCAGACCTGTTACCACAGCTGCACATCCTTCCTGGGACCTTGTCTTTTCTGTCGCCTTGTTCCACGTGGCTTTCAGGTCCCTTTTTTTGTCACCTTGTTCCGCATGGTTTCCAGATCCGCTTTCCGTCACCTTGTTCCACGTGGCTTCCAGATCCGCTTTCCGTCACCTTGTTCCGCGTGGCTTCCAGGTCCGCTTTCCGTCACCTTGTTCCGCATGGCTTCCAGGTCCGTTTTCAGGCTTCTCGCTTCAGACCCACTGAGGACCCCAGGTTGACATTCAATTTACGTGTCACCCCTTCCACCATGCGAAGGTAGCAGGTGGCCCTGTCTCGGTCCCTGCCACACTCCAATCCTCTCTTTCCTCCACCTATCATGGACCTCCCTGATATTTTCTCCTTTGCCCGATTCACGGTTTCAACCGCCAGTTTGTTTGCCTTCCTCACGTCCAGCAAGGATTGGAAGATCGCCCAACCCCAGACTGCAGATCCCTCTGCCTCCCACCTGGACCTCAATTCCATCAAGCACCCCCAGATTACGGATCTCATCGGCTCTATTCCTGGTCCTAATGTCTCTGGACACCACTATTGCCAACACCAGATCCAATGACCCCAAGCAGATCTGAAACTTGGACCACTGCCATCAGTGCTGGTTCCTACAACTCTGGACACTTTCAAACTGTGCAACCTTTAGCCTGGAGCTTGACCACTAGCACCTCCAGGCCGAGACTTCACACACTGCCACAGGACACCAATTCTACTCTTCCCCCACCACTTTCAGGACTGACCTTCAGCTCTTGGGTCCTCGGAACCTCCATCTTCCTCTCACTCCGCTCCCTGAACACCCCAATCTTCCTCTCCCCTCTCATCCCAGCTCTAATCCTTGCCTTTTTCTCTGACCTTTCCCCCTCTGAGGTAGAATGTTCTGCCCTCAGTAAGGGCCTCACCTTTGTGCCCCTTCGCCTGCACCTCAGTGAGTTCCACGCCCGCCACAATGGCAAACTCTTCTTCGTCGCCACCATCTCCAAGCCTACTCTTTGGCAAGGATTTCACACCCTGCGCTGATGACCCCTTCTCCTTTGATCTATTTGAATGTGTGTCTCTCACCTCTTTCTTTCCAATATTTGGGGAAGGCCATAGTGAATCTTCAGTCTTGCAAATGATCCCTTGCTGTACTTGGTCAATCCGGACTTATCACATTCCTGAAGTGATGTTCGCAGTTCTAATCATTGTTACCAATTAATTCTCTACCTATCTGCTCTAAATCCACCCTCTATGGTACTCCTTTGATAGGGGTCGAGCATGGCTGTTACGTCCAAGCTGTTTGCATGACATGCAACTCGGAGCAGGAGGGATAAAACACCTTTATCAAAGTGAGGTTCATGAGCGTGATCCTGGGAATGGAAGGGTTAATGCATGGCTCTGGGCCTATACTCTCTGGAGTTTAGAGTTTAGAGGCCACAGTTTAAGAATAAGGAGTAGGCCATTTAGAACGGAGTTGAGGAAAAACTTTTTCACCCAGAGAGTGGAGGATATATGGAATGCTCTGCCCCAGAAGGCTGTGGAGGCCAAGTCTCTGGATGCTTTCAAGAAAGAGATGGATAGAGCTCTTAAAGATAGTGGAATCAAAGGTTATGGGGATAAGGCAGGAACTGGATACTGATTGTGGATGATCAGCCATGATCACAGTGAATGGCGTTGCTGGCTCGAAGGGCCGAATGACCTACTCCTGCACCTATTGTCTATTGTCATAGTTAATGACATAGTTAATTCAGAAACAAAGGTTCTGAACTTAAAGAGGGGTAACTTTGAAGGTATGAGACATGAATTAGCTAAGATAGACTGGCAAATGACACTTAAAGGATTGACGGTGGATATGCAATGGCAAGCATTTAAAGATTGCATGGATGAACTACAACAATTGTTCATCCCAGTTTGGCAAAAGAATAAATCAAGGAAGGTAGTGCACCCGTGCCTGACAAGAGAAATTAGGGATAGTATCAATTCCAAAGAAGAAGCATACAAATTAGCCAGAAAAAGTGGCTCACCTGAGGACTGGGAGAAATTCAGAGTTCAGCAGAGGAGGATAAAGGGTTTAATTAGGAAGGGGAAAAAGATTATGAGAGAAAACTGGCAGGGAACATAAAAACTGCCTGTAAAAGCTTTTATAGATATGTAAAAAGGAAAAGACTAGTAAAGACAAATGTAGGTCCGCTACAGACAGAAACAGGTGAATTGATTATGGGGTGCAAGGACATGGCAGACCAATTGAATAATTACTTTGGTTCTGTCTTCACTAAGGAGGACATAAATAATCTTCCAGAAATAGTAGGGGACAGAGGGTCCAGTGAGATGGAGGAACGTAGCGACATACATGTTAGTAGGGAGGTAGTGTTAGGTAAATTGAAGGGATTAAAGGGAGATAAATCCCCAGGGCCAGATGGTTTGCATCCCAGAGTGCTTAAGGAAGTAGCCCAAGAAATAATGGATGCATTAGTGATAATTTTTCAAAACTCTTTAGATTCTGGACTAGTTCCTGAGGATTGGAGGGTGGCTAATGTAACCCCACTTTTTAAAAAAGGAGGGAGAGAGAAACCGGGGAATTATAGACCGGTTAGCCTAACGTCGGTGGTGGGGAAGCTGCTGGAGTCAGTTATCAAAGATGTGATAACAGCACATTTGGAAAGCGGTGAAATGATCGGACAAAGTCAGCATGGATTTGTGAAAGGAAAATCATGTCTGACGAATCTCATAGAATTTTTTGAGGATGTAACTAGTAGAGTGGATAGGGGAGAACCAGTGGATGTGGTATATTTGGATTTTCAGAAGGCTTTTGACAAGGTCCCACACAGGAGATTAGTGTGCAAACTTAAAGCACACGGTATTGGGGGTAAGGTATTGGTGTGGGTGGAGAGTTGGTTAGCAGACAGGAAGCAAATAGTGGGAATAAATGGGACCTTTTCAGAATGGCAGGCGGTGACTAGTGGGGTACCGCAAGGCTCAGTGCTGGGACCCCAGTTGTTTACAATATATATTAATGACTTGGATGAGGGAATTAAATGCAGCATCTCCAAGTTTGCGGATGACACGAAGCTGGGTGGCAGTGTTAGCTGTGAGGAGGATGCTAAGAGGATGCAGAGTGACTTGGATGGGTTGGGTGAGTGGGCAAATTCATGGCAGATGCAACTTAATGTGGGTAAATGTGAAGTTATCCACTTTGGTGGCAAAAATAGGAAAACAGATTATTATCTGAATGGTGGCCGATTAGGAAAAGGGGAGGTGCAACGAGACCTGGGTGTCATTATACACCAGTCATTGAAAGTGGGCATGCAGGTGCAGCAGGCGGTGAAAAAGGCGAATGGTATGCTGGCATTTATAGCGAGAGGATTCGAGTACAGGAGCAGGGAGGTACTACTGCAGTTGTACAAGACCTTGGTGAGACCACACCTGGAGTATTGTGTGCAGTTTTGGTCCCCTAATCTGAGGAAAGACATCCTTGCCATAGAGGGAGTACAAAGAAGGTTCACCAGATTGATTCCTGGGATGGCAGGACTTTCATATGAAGAAAGACTGGATGAACTGGGCTTATACTCATTGGAATTTAGAAGATTGAGGGAGGATCTGATTGAAACGTATAAAATCCTAAAGGGATTGGACAGGCTAGATGCAGGAAGATTGTTCCCGATGTTGGGGAAGTCCAGAACGAGGGGTCACAGTTTGAGGATAAAGGGGAAGCCTTTTAGGACTGAGATTAGGAAAAACTTCTTCACACAGAGAGTGGTGAATCTGTGGAATTCTCTGCCACAGGAAACAGTTGAGGCCAGTTCATTGGCTATATTTAAGAGGGAGTTAGATATGGCCCTTGTGGCTACGGGGATCAGGGGTTATGGAGGGAAGGCTGGTGCAGGGTTCTGAGTTGGATGATCAGCCATGATCATAATAAATGGCGGTGCAGGCTCGAAGGGCCGAATGGCCTACTCCTGCACCTATTTTCTATGTTTCTATGTCTATAATTGGGGGGGGGGGGTGTGGATCTCATGAAACCTATTGAATTATTGAAAGGCCTAGATAGAGTGGATGCGGGGAAGATTTCCCCCACATCTGGAATCTGGAGTTTATTGCCCTAGACGGCTGTGAATGCCAAGTCATTGGGTATACTTAAAGCAGAGGTTGATAGGTTCTTCATTAGCAACCTACAGGGAGAAAGAATGAATGAACAAATGAAATTTATTTTGGTCAGTACAAATATAACAAAAAGCATCATTTTCAACGATGATTTCATAAGACAAAATTACAACGAAAAAAACAGATACTCTTTAAAACAGACCGAAAAGGTGTAGGCTGAAGCTACAGCTTATTATGCCTACCTCTCTTACTTATTCAACATATTTGGTGTCAATCATCACATCAAAACAAAAAATTTCATAATCTTTTAACACAAAATCCAATTCCAAGTATCATTTATTTACATTACTCCCATTCATTTTAAATCATGTATTTTATATTTGTTCATTAAATTAAATGGAGTTGAGAGGAATAATAAGTCAACCATGATGGAATGTCAGAGCAAACTCGATGGGCCAAATGGCCTAATTCTGCTCCCTATGTCTTATGGCCTATTTCTTATTGTAACTCGTTGTGATTTTATGTGCTGAACTGTACTACTGCTTCAAACCAGCAGATTTCACGTCGGAGTGTAAATCCATGACAATTAACCTGATCCAGGCTGGCTGCTGAGCCAACTCGAAGCGGTCACATAGAAAGCTGGATTAAAGGAGGAGAGGGTGTCATTACTGGTCAGTACTCAGGCAGGAGAACTCGTCACTGAGGCGTTATAGATGGAACTGAGGAATAAGTAACGTATGACCATGTTAGGCATTATGTTAATAGGATATTATAGATCATACATTAATGGGATTATATTATAGATCAGCCAACAATCCATGGGATTAGAGGAGCAAATTTTTAGAGAGATCACGGACTGTTGCAAGAAAGATAAGATTGTGATAGTTGGCGATTTTAACATTCCATATATTAATTGGGAATCCTGCACTGTAAAAGGACTAGATGGGATAGAGTTTGTCAAATATATTTAGGAAAATTTCCTTAATCAGTATGTAGGAGGGGTGATTGATAAGTTTGTGGCCTAACATAGAAGGAGTCAATTTTAGAAAACCTAGCACATTTATTTTCCAACATGATCCCCTCCTACATTTACACACTTAGTCCAGCCTTCGTGGAGCATACAGATCCCTTCTTTGTAGAAGTCGGTATCTTGAACCTCCAGAAAATGTCCATAGCAGGGGTGATTGATACATTTGTGGCCTAAGGTAGAAGGAGATGAGTTATACAGCTTGTTACATGCACATGCAGTTCAACTCTGAGTGATTATGCAGAAAGTTTGAAATTAATAACTCATCTCCTTCTACCTTAGGCCATAAAATTATCAATCACCCTGATCTCAAAAAATGTTAAACTTTTTAGTTTAATTTATCAAAATTATTTATTTAAACCTTCATTAAGTGATCCTACATTTCTCCTTTGGAGGAATAAAGGAGTTTATTCTTGTATGGATCTGTTCCAAGATGGCCGATTGATGTCTTTTGAGAAATTAGTAACTAAATACTCTCTCTCATATTCACATTTCCTGCAATATCTTCAGGTCAGATGCTTCTTACAAGAATATTTAAGTAATTTCCCCATATATATATATATATATATATATATATATATATATATATATATATATATATATATATAGGATTCTGACCTGTTAGATATTATTTTAAAAATGACCCCTTTAGTGAAAGGTTTTATTGGGAACATTTATAATTTATTGTTACAACAGCACAATTACCCTTCACTTAAGATTAAGCAAGATTGGGAGAGAGAGCTTAACATGACCTTGATAACCGAGGATTGGTTGCGAATTTTGAAGTTGGTTAACTCCTCTTCGATCTGCGTCAGTCACTCTTTAATTCAATTTAAAATTGTACATCATTACTGTTTGACAAAGGAGAGACTGTCTAAAATGTCTCCAAATATTCATAGTCAGTGATAGATGTAAAACTGAGACAGCTATATTGACACATGTTTTGGTCGTGCTCTGTATTGAAACAGTTTTGGAAATCTATTTTCTCTACAATTTCTAAAGTTTTAAAAATTAATTTACAACCTAATATATTGACAGTTTTGTTTGGTATAATCCCTCAATATATTCATGGTATTTCTCTATCAGACCAACGTGCAATTGCATTCATTACATTATTGGCCGGAAGGGCTATTTTGTTGAAACGAAAAGATGTCTCTGCTCCCACTTTGATACAATGGTTCTCTCAGGTGATGTTATGTCTTAGTTTGGAGAAAATCAGAAGTTGAACTTTTGATCCTCGATTTGATTTTGAGAAAAGGTGGGGTTCATTTGCCTGCTACTATCATCTGATTTGAGTTAATTAATATGGCTTCCTTCTGATTTTTGTTTAAATGGATTTGAGTTGGCAGATTGATGTTTCTCTTTTTTGGAAGCTTGTATGATGTATAGCTCTGGGGTTGTGCTCCCAATGGGGTTTTTTTTTCCAGCAACACACATCAAAGTTGCTGGTGAACACAGCAGGCCAGGGAGCATCTCTAGGAAGAGGTACAGTCGACGTTTTGGGCTGAGACCCTTCGTCAGGACTAACTGAAGGGTAGCTGTTTCTTCAGTTAGTCCTGACGAAGGGTCTCGGCCCAAAACGTCGACCGTACCTCTACCTAGAGATGCTGCCTGGCCTGCTGCGTTCACCAGCAACTTTGATGTGTATTGCTTGAATTTCCAGCATCTGCAGATTTCCTCGTGTTAGGGTTTCTTTTCCTCTTAGTTAGTAGGGGTTCTTTTCTTTCTTTCAAAAAAATATTCAACACTTTATTTTTCTTAGTATTGATATATCACTTAGCTTTGTTAATCAGTTATTTGCCAATTTAATTCTTTGTACATATTGACTTGATTACCTTAATGTATTTTTTGTTGATCTTTAATATTAATAAAAAAGACTTTAAAAATGCAATGAAATCAATCACCCTGATGCATTATCAACTGATGAGTTATTAACTTCAAACTTTCTACAAAATCACTCGAGTTGAACTGCATGTGCATGTAACGAGAGCCGTATAACTTATCTCCTTCTACCTTAACCACAAATGTATCAATCACCCCTGCTGTAGACACCTTCTGGAGGTCCAAGATCCGTATGCTCCACAACTGCTGGACTAAGTGTGTAAATGTAGGAGGGGACTATGTTGAAAAATAAATGTGCTAGGTTTTCTAAAATTGACTCCTTCTACCTTAGGCCACAAACTTATCAATCACCCCTCGTAGAAGTCCCAACTAGGGAGAATGTGATACTAGGTCTCCTATCAGGGAGTGAACAGGGCAGGTGACAGATGTTTGTGTGGGTGAACACTTTGCATCTGGTGATCATAATGCCATTAGTTTCAAAGTAAATATGGAAAATGTCCTCAGGTTGAGATCCTGAATTGGAGAAAGGCTGGTTTTGTTAGCACCAGAAGGGATCTGACAAGTGTATATTGGAACAGGCTGTTTTCTGGCAAAGGTGTACTTGATAAATTTCATGACATATGCCAATGATACTAACCCTGGTTCTGACTTGGCAAGTGGGAGCCTTCAAAAGTGAAATTTTGAGAGCACAGACTTTGTATGTTCCTCTCAGAATAAAAAGGCAAGGACAACAAGTTTAGGGAACTTCCATTTCTGAGAGATATTGAGGTCCTGGATAAGACCAGAAAGGAGATGCATTGCAGGTAAAGGCAGGTAGTTTACAGAGTGTTTATGTAGTACAAGAAATGCAAGGGAACACTTAAGGAAACCGGGAGGCTAAAAGGAGGCATGAGGCTGGTCCAGTTGACAAGGTGAAGGAAAATCGTAAGGGCTTCTACAGCTAGTGAGAAGATAGAGGATTGGAAAACTTTTGAAAACTTGCAGAAGGAAACTATAAAGGTCATTATGAAGGAAAAGATGAATTATGAAAGGAAGCTGGTGACTAATATCAAAGATACCAAAAGCTTTTTAAAATATATAAAGGATAAAAGCGAGTTGAGGGTAGATATAAGACCAATACAAAATGACACTGGAGATATTGTAATGAGACACGCAGAGGAACTGAATGCATATTTTGCACCAGTCTTCACAGTGGAAGACACCTGCAGTATATCGGACATTCAAGAGTCTCAGGGAAGTGAAATTTGTGCAGTGAAAATTACAGCTGGGAAGGTGCTCAGGAAGCTTAATGGTCTGAGGGTGGATAAATCTCCTGGACCTGATAGGATGCACCCCCAGGTTCTGAAGGAAGTAGCTGGAAAGATTGCAGAGGGATTGTAAATGATCTTTCAAGAATCAATAGATTCTGGCATTGTACAGGATGACTGGAAAATTGCAAATGTTACTCCGCTGTTTAAGAAGGGTGGGAGGCAGCAGAAAGGAAACTATTGACCTATTAGCCTGACCTCAGTAGTTGGGAAGTTGTTGGAATTGATTGTTAGGGATGAGATTACAGAATACCTGGAATCACATGACAAGATAGGCCAAAGCCAGCATGGTTTCCTGAAAGGAAAATCCTACCTGACTAGCCTACTGCAATTCTTTGAGGAAATTACAAGCAGGGTAGACAAAGGAGATGCAGTAGACGTGGTGTACGTGGATTTTCAGAAGGCCTTTGACAAGGTGCCGCACATGAGGCTGCTTAGCAAGATAAGAGCCCATGGATTTATAGAGAAGTTACTAGCATGCGTGGAGCATTGGCTGATCAGCAGAAAACAGTGGGAATAATTCTATTCTATTCTGGCTGGCTGCCGGTTACCAGTGGAGTTCCACAGGGGTCAGTGTTGGGACCGCTGCTTTTTACAATTTACATCAATGATTTGGACTGCAGTATTAATGGTTTTGTGGCTAAATTTGCCAATGATACAAAGATAGGTGGAGGAGCAGGTAGTACTGAGAAAACAGAGAGCCTGCAGAGAGACTTAGATAGTTTAGGGGAATGGGCAAAGAAGTGGAAATTGAAATACAATGTTGGAAAGTGTATGGTCATGCACTTTGGTGGAATAAACAAACAGAGAGACTATTATTTAGGTGGGGAGAGAATTCAAAATGCAGAGATGCAAAGGGACTTGGGAGTCCTTGTGCAAGATACCCTAAAGGTTAACCAGCAAGTTGAGTCGGTTGTGAAGGCGGCAAATGCAATGTTGGCATTCATTTCTAGAGGTATAGAATACATGAGCAGGGGTGTGATGTTGAGGCTCTACAAGGCCCTCATGAGAACACAGAGTATTGTGTGTAGTTTTGGGCTCCTTATTTTAGAAAGGATATACTGACTTTGGAGAGGGTTCAAAGAAGATTCACAAGAATGATTCCAGGAATGAAAGGGTTACCATATGAGGAGCATCTGGCAGCTGTTGGACTGTGTTCCCTGGAGTTCAGGAGAATGAGGGGGTTCTCAGAAAAACATTCCAAATGTTAAAAGCCCTGAACAGATTAGGCTCAGGTCAGTTAGGCCCTTGAGTACAGAGCTAGGACTCCTCCTTACAGCACAGGGCCAGGACCTTTCCTAGGGTGCAAGGCCAGGATGCTTTCACCAGGCCAGGATGCTTACTGAGACACAGGGCCAGGATGACTGTCAAGGTAAACCACTGAGGAAACTATTAGGGATTCAGATGGAGGGGTAGGGAACAGTACAGCATCAGGGTTAACAGCAAAGACAGCCTAGCTTACCCAGAGGAAAGGACAGATCCAATCATAGGGTAATGGCAAGGACAACCTGACTTACCCGACAGAGGCAGGGACAGGAAGGGAGCTCAATCCAGAGTGGCTCCAAGTCTCAGGGCAGCCAGCAACCTTGGCTGGCTACAGAAACAGCTAAATCCATAACACAATGACTGCTCCAACTAGAGACAAGGCTCCATGAAGCAGTGGTCCTCCAACCAGGCCTAGAGATCACAAAGGGCTGGTCTAGCCTTCCACCAGCAGGTTACTCCAAGAGGATACTGACAAGACAAACCAGCACCCACACTCGAACCCAGGGCCACTTATACTCCCAGCCCCAAGACAAGCATCAGGTGCATATGATTAAGCCCAACTGAAACAAGGGACAGCCGGAAGACCCGGAGTCCACGGACCGGACCGTGAACTGGAACACAGACTTCACGGACTGGACCATGACACAAAGATAGACAGGTTCTTGATTAGCCAGGGCATCAAAGGGTATGGGGAGAAGGCAGGGGAGTGGGGATGACTAGAAGAATTGGATCAGCCGATGACTGAATGTCAGAGCAGAGACGATGGGCTGAATGGCCTACTTCTGCTCCTTTGGTCTTATATATTAAAGAGCAAAAGGATTGCAAGGGACAAAATTGGATTAGAGATTGGCTTTATGGGAGAAGCCAGAGAGTGCCTCTCTGACTGGAGGCCTGTGACTAGTGGTGTGGAGTAGGGATCAGTGCTGGGTCCACTGTTGTTTGTCACCTATATCAATGATCTGGATGACAATGGGATGGTGAATAGGCAGTTCGTGCAGAGCACCCCTGTGGCCAGTCCCCTCAATAGGTATACTGTTTTGGATACTGTGGTGGGTGATGCCCTCCCAGGGGAATGTCACGGAGATCAGTTTACTGGCACTGGACATGGGTGTGAGGGGCAGAAGGGAAAGAGGGAGAAGAGGGGAGCTGTGGTGATAGAGGACTCAATAGACAGGAGATTCTGTGGATGTGAACAGAGCACCCGGATGGTATGTTGCCTCCCAGTGCCAGGGTCAGGGATGTTTCAGATCGTGTCCACAACATTTTGGAGAGGGAGGGGAGCAGTTGGATGTTTTGGTACCAATGACATAGGAAGGAAAAGAGGCCCTGAAGAAAGAATTTAGAGAGTTAGGTAGAAAGCTGAGAAGCAGGACATCCCAGGTAGTAATTTCTGGATTGCTGCCTGTGCAATGTGCCAGTGAGGGTAGAAACAGGATGATTTGGCAGAGTAACATGTGGCTGAGAAGCTGGTCCAGGGGGCAGGGCTTCAGGTTCTTGGATCATTGAGATCCCTTCTGGGGAAGTATGATCTGTACAAAGGGATAGGTTGAACTTGAACCCGATGGTGCCCATTATTTCCATGGACAGGTTTGTTAGAGCCATTGGGGAGGGTTTAAAATAATTTGTCGGGGGGTGGGAACGTGAGTGAAGGGACTCAGGATACGACAGATTGTTAAAAAGCAAAGATAGCGTGCAGTCAGACTGTCAGAAAGGGCAGGCAGATGATAGGACAAAACTGCAGCCATCAGGGTGAGGGTCAGTGCATTAGGGATGCAGAATCAAAAAGGGTAGCAAATACAGTACTCAAAGTCTTATATCACAATGCACAGATTATAGAAATAAGGTGGATGATCTTGTTGCACTATTACAGATTGTCAGGGATGATGTTGTGGTCGTCACAGAATCATGGCTGAAGGATGGTTGTAGTTGGGAGCTGGATGTCCAACTGCAGGAACCATAAAGTTGTGATAGTAGGTGATTTTAATTTTCCACATATTGATTGGGTCTCCCATACTGTTAAAAGTCTAGACAGGTTAGAGTTTGTAAAGTGTGTTCAGGAAAGTTTTCTATATCAATATATAGAGGTACCAACTAGAGAATGCAATATTTGATCTCCTATTAGGAAACGAGTTAGGGCAGGTGATGGAAGTGTGTGTAAGGGGAACACTTTGGTTCCAGTGATCATGACACCATTAGTTTCAACTTGATCATGGATAAAGATAGATCTGGTCCTCAGGTTGAGGTTCTAAACTGGAAGGCGGCCAAATTTGAAGAAATTTGGCTTTCTTCCAAAGCGTGGATTGGGGCAGGTTGTTCTCTGGCAAAGATGTGATTGGTAGGTGGGAAGCCTTCAAAGGAGAAATTTTGAGAGTGCAGAGTTTGTATGCTCCTGTCAGGATTAAAGGCAAAGTGAATAAGAATGAGGAACCTTGGTCCTCAAGGGATATTGCAACTCTGATAAAGAGAGAGATGTATGAAATGTATAGGAAACAGGGAGCAAATAAGGTGCTTGAGTACATTTGTATAAAAAGTGCAAAAAAAACTTAAGAAATCAAGAGGGCTAAAAGAAGCCACAAGGTTGCTTTGGCAGTCAGGGTCAAGGATAATCCAAAGAGCTTCTACAGGTATATTAAGAGCAAAAGGATAGTAAGGTATAAAATTGGTCCTCTTGAGGGTCAGAATGGTTGGCTATGTATGGAACCAAAAGAAATGGGGGAGATCTTAAATGGGTTTTTTTAGCATCTGTATTTACTAAGGAAACTGGCATGGAGTCAATGGAAATAAGGCAAACAAGTAGTGAGATCATGGAACCTATACAGATTGAGAAAGAACCGGTGCTTGCTACCTTGAGGCAAATCAGAGTAGATAAATCCCCAGGACCTGACAGGGTATTCTCTTGGACCTTGAAGGAGACAAGTGTTGAAATTGCAGGGGCCCTGGCAGAAATATTTAAAATGTATCTATGGGTGAGCTGCCAGAAGATTGGAGGATAGCTCATGTTGTTCCATTGTTTAAAAAAAGGCTCTAAAAGTAATCCAGGAAATTATAGGCCAGTAAGTTTCATGGCGGTATCATAATGGGGGTGTTGGAAACAGACCCAAATGAAAGACACAGACACTGAAGTCCAAGGAACAGGACTTGACTAGAGTAGGGACGAGACAGGATATAGACAAGGAGCAGGGACAGGAACGCAGACTTGGGCTCAGACCTGGACAAGACAGGGAACCCAGACAAGGAACTATGCACTAGGAGCCTGGGCTCCGAGCCAGAGACTGGACAAAGACCCAGAACCTGGTTCTTGCCTCAGGCTCAGGCCCCAGAACCAGGCAAGGACATAACATGACTACAGGACAGGACATAGCTGGGGTCTGGAGGCTTGGGGCTACAGGCTTGGCTCTAGAGGCTTGCAGGCTGCAGGCTGGGGTCTTGGCATGCAGAGGCCAATAACTCAGAGGCTGGAGCTCAGAGACAGACTGGGACCTGTACATCAACATAGAGCCAGGACTCATCTTTAACACAACACTAACATGAGACTGGACAGAACATAGACATTGAGCCACAACTTATCCTTAGACAAGCCAGGACTTTATCTCCACACCAAGGTGGAACAGGTCCCTCCATCAGGTAATAGCAGAACAGCCAGGCTTACCCAACAGAGGTGAGGACAAGACAAGACAGTTCCCTCAGCAGGGCAACAGCAGAACAGCCTGACTCACCCCACAGAGGCGAGGCCAAGAAGGGACAAACACCAAAGAACAACAGATAGTTCCATCTCTGCATCAGGGTTACTCCAAGTCACAGTTACAGCCAGCAATCTAGGCTGGCTATGGGAACTGCCAGATCCCTACCTAGCTCAGAGTGGCTAACAGCCACTCAACTGGCCCAGGAAACAGCCAAATCCATACTGCAAAGACAGCAAGGCTCCATGAAGCAATGGTTCTCTAACACAGCCTAAAGATGGCAAGTGGCCACTCTAGCCTTCCACCAGCAGGTTGCTCTCAGGGGATCTTGACAAAACAAACTAACAGCTCACACTCAACCCCAAGGCTACTTATATTCCAAGCCTCAAGATGGGAATCAGGTGCCTATGATTAACTCAACCAAAACAAGGGACAGCTGGAAGACCAGGAGTCCTGAGTCCATGGACCGGACCATGAACCGGAATGCGGACTTCATGGACCGGACCATGACAGTCAATAGAAGGTATATTATTGGAAGGAGTACTAAAAGATAGGATCTACAAGTATTTGGATAGACAGGGACTTATTAGGGAGAGTCAACCTGGCTTTGTGTGTGGTAGGTCATGTTTAACAAATCTATTAGAGTTTTTCACGGAGGTTACCAGGAAAGTGGATGAAGGGAAGGCAGTGGATGTTGTCTACATGGACTTCAGTAAGGCCTTTGACAAAGTCTCGCATGGGAGGTTAGTTAGGAAGATTCAGTCGCTAGGTATACATGGAGAGGTAGTAAATTGGATTAGACATTGGCTCAACGGAAGAAGCCAGAGAGTGGTAGTGGAGGATTGCTTCTCAGAGTGGAGGCCTGTGACTAGTGGTGTGTCACAGGGATCAGTGCTGGGTCCATTGTTATTTGTCATCTATATCAATGATCTGGATGATAATGTGGTAAATTGGATCAGCAAATTTGCTGATGATACAAAGATTGGAGGTGGAGTGGACAGTGAGGAAGTTTTTCAAAGCTTGCAGAGGGATTTGGACCAGCTGGAAAAATGGGCTGAAAAATGGCAGACAAGTGTGCGGTATTGCACTTTGGAAGGACAAACCAAGGTAGAACATATAAGGTAAGTGGTAAGGCACTGAGGAGTGCAGTAGAACAGAGGGATCTGGGAATACAGATACAAAATTCCCTAAAAGTGTCGTCACAGGTAGATAGGGTCGTAAAGAGAGCTTTTGGTACATTGGCCTTTATTAATCAAAGTATTGAGTATAAGAGCTGGAATGTTATGGTGAGGTTGTATAAGGCATTGGTGAGGCCGAATCTGGAGTATTGTGTTCAGTTTTGGTCACCAAATTACAGGAAGGATATTAATAAGGTTGAAAGAGTGCAGAGAAGGTTTACAAGGATGTTGCCGGGACTTGAGAAACTCAGTTACAGAGAAAGGTTGAATAGGTTAGGACTTTATTCCCTGGAGTGTAAAAGAATGAGGGGAGATTTGATAGAGGTATATAAAATTATGATGGGTATACATACAGTGAATGCAAGCAGGTTTTTTCTACTGAGGCAAGGGGAGAAAAAAACCAGAGGACATGGGTTAAGGGTGAAGGGGGAAAAGTTTTAAGGGAACATTGGGGGGGCTTCTTCACAGAGGGAGTGGTGGGAGTGTGGAATAAGCTGCCAGATAAAGCGGTAAATATGGGCTCACTTTTAACACTTAAGAAAATCTTGGACAGGTACATGGATGAGAGGTCTATGGAGGGATATGGTCCAGGTGCAGGTCAGTGGGACTAGGCAGAAAATGGTTCGGCACAGCCAAGAAGGGCCAAAAGGCCTGTTTCTGTGCTGTAATGTTCTTTGGTTCTATAGTTATATGTTGTATTGGAGGAATAGGAAGGTAGGCAGATGGGGTGGTGTGGCTCTGCTGGTAAAGAATGGCATCAAATCATTAGAAAGATGTGACATAGGAGCAGAAGATGTTGAATCCCTGTGGGCTGAGTTAAACTGCAAGGGTAAATCGACCCTGATGGCAGTTATATACAGGCCTCCTAATAGTAGCTGGGGTGTGGACCACAGATTACAATGGGAAATAGAAAAGGCATATCAAATGGGCAATGTTATGATAGTCATGAGAGATCTTAACATGCAGGTAGATTGGGAAAATCAGGTTGGTAATGAATCTCAAGAAATTGAGTTTGTTGAATGTCTACATGATGGCTTTTTAGAGCAGTTTGGCATCTAGTCTACTAGGGGATCAGCTATACTGGATTGGGTGTTATGTAATGAACCAGAGGTGATTAGGGAGCTTAAGGTAAAGGAACCCTTAGGAGAAAGTGATCACAATACTAGTGAGTTCAACTTGAAATTTGATAGGAAGAAAGTAAAGTCTGATGTAGCAGTATTTTAGTGGAGTAAAGGAAATTACAGTGGTATGAGAGAGGAATTAGCCAATGTAAAACGGAAGGAGATGCTGGCAGGGATGACAGCAGAGTAGCAATGGCGTGAGCTTCTGAGAAAAATGGGAGGGTGCGGGAATAATGTTTCAAAAATGAAGAAATACTCAAGTGGCAAAATAGTACGACTGTGGCTGACAAGGAAAGTCAAAGCTAATGTAAAAGTAAAAGAGAGGGCATACAACAAAGTAAAAAATAGCGGGAAGGTAGAGGATTGTGAAGCTTTTAAAAACCTACAGAAAGCGATGTTAAGAATCATTAGGAGGGAAAAGATGAAATATGAAAGCAAGCTAGCAAACAATATCAAGATGGAAAGAAAAACTATTTACAAAAATATAAAAGAGAAATGAAATTGGATATAGGACTGCTAAAAATGAGGCCAGGGAAATGATAATGGGCACCAAGGAGTTCACAGCTGAACTAAATGAGTATTTTGCATCAGTCTTCACTGTGGAAGACACTAGCAGTGTGCCAGGTGTTGAAGGGTGTGAGGGAAGAGAAGTGGGTGCAGTTACTATTACAAGAGAGCAGGTGCTCAGAAAACTGAAAGACCTAAAGCTCCATAAGTCACCTGGTCAGATGAACTGCACCCTAAGGTTCCGAAAGAGGTAGCGGTAGAGGTTGTGGTATTAGTAATAATTCTTCAAAAATCATTAAACTCTAGCATGGTTCAGGAGGACTCAAAAATTGCAAATGGCACTCCACTCTTTAGGAAAGGAGGGAGGCAGCAGAAAGGAAATTATAGACCAGTTCCTGACCTCAGTAGTTTGGAAGGTACTGAAGACCACTATTCAGGATGGGGGTTTGGGGTATTTGGAGGTCCATGATAAAATAGGCCAAAGTCAGCAAGGTTTCTAAAGGGGGTGCAGTGGATGTATATTTGGATTTTCAGAAGGTCTTTGACAAGGTGCCACACATGAGGTTGCTTACCAAGTTAAGAGTCCATAGTATTACTGGAAAGTTACTAAAATGGTTAGAGCATTGACTTTTTGGTAGAGGCAGCGAGTGGGAATAAAAGGATCCTTTCCTGGTTGGCTGCCAGTGACTAGTGGTGTTCCACAGGGGTCGGTGTTGGGACCATTTCTTTTTATGCCGTATTTAGATGATGAAATAGATTGCTTTGTTTCCAAATTTGCAGATGATAAGAAGATTGGTAGGTTGGGGAGGTAGTGTTGAGGAAACAGGAACAGAAGGACTTAGACAGATTTGGAGAATGGTCAAGAAAGTGGCAAACAAAATGCAATGTTGGAAAATACATGGTCATGCACTTTGGTGGAAGAAATAAATCTGCAGACTATTTTCTAAATGGGGAGAAAATCCAGGAATCTGAGATGCTGAGGGACTTGGGGGTCCTTGTGCAGAACAGCCTGAAGGTTAACTTGCAGATTGAGTTGGTGGTGAGGAAGGCAAATGTAATTTAGCATTCATTTCACGAGGTCTAGAATATGAGAGCAGGGATGTGATACTGAGGCTTTATTAAGCACTGGTGAGGCCTCACTTTGAGTATTGTAAACAATTTTGGGCTCCTTATCTAGGAAAAGATGTGCTGGCATCGGAGAGTGTCCAGAGGAGGTTCACAAGGATGATTCCAGGAATAAAAGGGTTATCATACGAGGAATGTTTGATGGCTATGGGTCAGTACTCACTGGAATTTAGAAGGATGAGGAAGGATCTCATTGAAACCTTTTGAATGTTGAAAGGCCTAGACAGAGTAGATGTCTAAAGGATGTTTCTCATGTTGGGGGAGTCTAGGACGAGCGGGCACAGCCTCAGTGTAGAGGGACATCCATTTAAAACAGAGATGCAGAGAAGTTTCTTTAGCCAGAGGGTAGTGAATTTGTGGAATTTGTTACCATAGGCAGCGGTGGAGCCCAGATCATTGGGGTCTTGATTGGCTGTGGCATCAAAGTTTATGGGGAGAAGGCCAGGGAGTGGGGCTGAGGAGGGAAGAAAGGATCAGCAGTGATTGAATGGCGGAGCAGATTTGATGGGCCAAATTGCTTAAATCTACTTCTATGTTTTATGGTCTTATAATGTGGTTAACTGGATCAGCAAATTTATGGATGACACCAAGACTGGGGGTGTAGTGGACAGTGAGGAAGGCTATCAGAGCTTGCAGCAGGATCTGCATCAGCTGGAAAAATGGGCTGAAAATTAGATTAGATTAGATTAGATTCAATTTATTGTCATTGTGCCGAGTACAGATACAAAGCCAATAAAATGCAATTAGCATCTGACCAGAAATGCAAAGAGTAGTGTTACTTACAAAATAATTGCGAATAAAAAGTGCAACAGCACACAAATATAAAAGTACTGAGACAGTACAATAAGGATGCAATACTGCTTAGCGCTGTGATGTGAGGTTCAGCAGGGTCACAGCCTCAGGGAAGAAGCTCTTCCTGTGCCTGCTGGTGCAGGAATGGAGGCTCCTGTAGCGCCTACCGGATGGGAGGAGAGTAAAAAGTCCATGGTTAGGGTGAGATGCATCCTTGATAATGCTTTTCGCCCTGTCCAGGCAGCGTTTATGGTAGATGTTCTCAATGGTGGGCAATTGGGTGCCGATAATCTGCTGGGCAGTTTTCACCACACGCTGGAGTGCTTTGCGGTCTGATACGGGACAATTGCCATACCACACTGAGATGCAGTTGGTTAGTATGCTCTCAATGGTACAGCAGTAAAAGTTCGTCAGTATCCTGGGACAGAGTTGAGCTTTCTTGATGCTCCGCAGGAAATAAAGGCGCTGTTGCACCTTTTTGATCAGGATGGAGGAGTTCAGGGACCAGGTGAGATCCTCGGAAATGTGGACGCCAAGGAATTTGAAGCTTGATACATGCTCCACTACAGCTCCGTTGATGTAGATGGGGACGTGAGTGTGGCTCCTAGCATGCCTGAAGTCCACGATGATCTCCTTGGTCTTCTGGGTGTTAAGGGCCAAGTTGTTGTTGGCACACCATGCGGCCAGGTGCTGGACTTCGTCCCTGTAGGCCGTCTCATCATCCCTTCTGATCAGGCCAACCACCATGGTGTCATCTGCGAACTTGATTATGGAGTTAGAACAATGTACAGGAATGCAGTCATAGGTGAAAAGGGAGTACAGGAGAGGGCTCAGCACACAGCCTTGAGGCACGCCGGTGTTCAGGGTGATAGTGGAGGAGGAGAGGTTGTCTAACTTAACTGATTGGTGTCGGTTAGTCAGAAAGTCCAAGGTCCAATTGCAGAGGGACGAGCTCATACCAAGCTGGCGAAGTTTGGCGATCAGCTTGGAGGGGATCACAGTATTGAATGCCGAACTAAAGTCAATGAACAGCATTCTGACGTAAGAGTTGGGGCTGTCCAACTCTTGACGTGGAATTTAGTGCAGAGTGTGAAGTTTTGCACCAACCAGGGTAGGTCTTACAGAATGAGCAGTAGGGCAATGAGGAGTGTGGCAGAATAGAAGGATCTGGGAATTCAGATCCATAATTCCTTGAAAATGGCTTCACATGTAACTAGGGTCATCAAGAAAGTCTCTGGCATGTTGGCCTTCATAAATCAAAGTACTGAGTATGGGAGTTGGGATGTTATGTTGAAGTTGTGTAAGAAAACGGTGAAGCCTAATTTGTGGTCACCTGCCTACAAGAAAGGTATCAATAAGATTGAAAGTGTACAGAGAAAATTTACAAGGCCGTTGCTGGGACCGGAGGACCTGAGTTACAAGGAAGGGTTAAATAGGTTCGGATTTTATACCCTGGAACATGGAAAATTGAGGAGAGTTTTGATAGGGGTATACATCATTAATGACTTTATACCCTGGAATAGATGGTTGAGAGGGGTTTGGAGGGCAATGTCCTGGTGTGGGTTGATGGGACTAGGCACAGTAATTGCTCAGCACAGTGAAAATGGGCTGAAGGGCCTGTCTCTGTGCTGTGCTGTTCCATGCTGTCATTCTGTGTATGTTCAGCCAGAATCGAATGGTAGAGCAGACTTAATGGGCCAAATGGCCTAATTGTGCTCCAATAGTCCATGGCCTATGATCTTCCATAATTTACTGAGTCTAAGTCACGAAGAAACTCCAGCAGGTAATAAACCAGAACAGATCCGAGACAGCTGACCGAAAACAACAAGGAAGCAGTAATCACAACTGTCAATTGTGAGATTGAAAAAGATATAAATATTGTCATGAGAAAAATAATAACCATGATGAAAATCAATAAGGAAACAAAAGCTTGAACTTCAGAAGATAAAAGTGAGAAAAATATGGAACTAGAGCAAAGATGAATACATTTGAATTGATAATAACCGCTGGGCGATACGGGAGGGTAGCTGTTTACGGGACACTATTACAGTTTATGCTGTCAGAGTTCCGAGTTCAATTCTAATGTCATCCGTTAGGAGCTTGTACGTCCTCCCTGTGACTGTGTGGGCTTCCTCGCACTGTCCAGATCAGTATGTTAATTGGCCATTGTAAATTGTTCTGTGGTTACATGAGGAATAAATTGCTGGGTTGCTGCCAGTACAACCCGTAGGCCAGGTACAGGAGTGTATCTCTAAATAAAACTTTAAAAATTAATTTTTAAAGCCGAGATCAGAGTTCATGGTAAGTACGGTATACCTTCATTAAAATTCTGGGCGTAATTTGTTGGCGGCAGAATGTGTGGCCCCCATTTTCTGATGTACATACGATAAATAAATCTGAATCAAAAAAATAATGAGGTGGGAATGGTGAACCCTCTGTGCTTAATGAGTGTTAAAAGTGTGTGCAAGGTGAAAGGTGTGCACATTATTTGGAAAAGTATACCAAACGTGTATTTTGAATGCAGACGGGAGGGCTATGGTCTGGTGCAGGTCCACGGAATTTGGCAGATTAATAGTTTGGCATGGGTTAGATGGGCCAAAGGGCCTGTTTCTGTGCTGTCCTGCTCTATGACTCTCTGACACTGTGCAGGAAAGGAATTGAATAAACAAAATACAGTTGGAAAGGTGATGTGGATATGGATTGAAACTATCAAATGCTGTATCAAGAAATAACTACTGTATGTATTCCTTTAATAACTTACTTATTGAACACTTTCATACAGATAATGTAGTTCAATGTGTTTTAGAGTGAGATAAAAGTACAAATATGAAAATAAAATTAAAAAATTAAAATAAACATAAAAATAAAAGACAAAATGTTAGTTTAAAGCAAGAAGCTGGTGCTGTAGAGTGTCAACTGAGTCTGCATCCCTTACAGTTTTAGGTATTGAGTTCCACCTGGGTTCTCCATCAATTGTCTTTGGAGGGAGATGGTTTAAGTTGAAGAGACCAGCAGGGGACCTGAGAGCTCGAGCAGGACTAAAAAAACAAAATTGCTTCTGTGATGTACAACACTCCGAACCCAGGCCATCAAGAACTTTAAAAACAGGTAAGAGAACTTTAAAATCATTTCTAAAAGATTCAGGAGCACAAGCAATATCGGAATAATTAAAATGGATAAACAAAAGTTGATTGATAATAAATAGATAACCTGCTTCTTACACACAGATACCATTAGAAAGATACAAACTGAGGAATCTATACAATCATCCCATTTTCTAAGGGTTGCATGTAGGATGGTGACTTTTCTCATTAATATTTACAATTTACAGTAGGTACATCATTTTTACAGAAGCAGAATTACCGATGTATTTCACTTCTACATCCCGAGACAATGCACTGCCTTCACTACAGTGACTGGTATTTCCATAGGTTTTATTTACATTCCAAATTAATTAGGCAGTTGCACAGTCAAGATTTAAATACATTTTAATAATAACAGTAATATTAAATACACCCAATATTTAGAGCCAAAATATCTGAAGTGATAGAGGATACTCTTATTTAACCATTAATAAATTAAACAGGCAAAAGCAAAAGAATTGGATTCAAGATGTTTCTTTCCTACGTTTTCGAATTGTGGAGCCGACTCGATGGGCCAATGGCCTAATTTTGTTCCTAAATCATATGGACTTATCAAACAGTGTTTCTGTTGCTCGTTTCCTTCTTGGGCCCAATCCAGTTCTGATACACAAAACAAGAGTTCAGTTTACAGGATTTTTCCCAGAGGATTGTACAATGAATCAGGCAATCGTCTTTCTGGTCTGCACTCGTGCACACACGCACGTATACATGGTACGTCATTCATCCATAAGGTTCACAGACTCTTCAACGAGTTTACCATCTCCTCAAGTAGATCAATAATCTCTTAACAGTGGTTTAACAATCTTCCTCAGAGTGATGCCAACAGTCTTCCGTGTATTGTTGTCAGTAACCACTGCTAGTACCCTTAAAACAGACGTGACAATTTTCTTAAAATGGGCTCACCTTCTTTCTTTACATGAGAAAAAATATCTAAATGTAAGCACCATTGACGTGAAACCAGTTACAGCGGGTTCTCCTTGCTACTAACAGACTTTGAACTATTGGGAATCATTGGTTGAGTATCTTTCATTGAGTTTGAAAATGCAGATTAAGTCTCATTTCCAGTGCTTTGTCAGGTTGCTGTTCCGATGTTGAGCATTTGTACCTGCAACCTTGCCCAGTGGCTACAGCTTACACCATTCAAGAGTCAAGATTCAAGGTTGTTTGATGTCATTTCCTGCACACAAGCATAAAGGAGAATGAAATAATTGTTATTCCAGATCCAACTCAGCACAAAAAAACCCACAATAAAATAAAGAACACAATAATGGGTTAATATGAAAGGGTTAACATATGGGGAGCGGTTTGATGACTCTGGGCTTGTACTCACTGGAGTTTAGAAGAATGAGGGAGGATCTCATTGAAACCAGCCAAATATTAAAAGGTCTGGATAGACTGGACGTGGAGAGAGAATGCTTCCTGTAGTGGGGGAGTCTAGGACTTGAGGACACAGTGGCACTGACAAGCTCCTGCAGCCCGGACCTGGAACACCTGTCGGTGAAGTGTCGTCCCTACTATCTGCCACGGGAATTCACCTCGGTCATACTGACAGAGTGTAGCCAAGTTTCCATCAAACTCAATATATAAGTTTGCTGATGACACAACAATTGTAGGCCATATCTCGGGTAATGATGAGTTTGAGTACAGAGAGGAAATTAAGAACCTGGTGGCATGGTGCGAAGACGATAACCTATCCCTCAACATCAGCAAGGTGAAGGAATTGGTTGTTGACTTCAGAAGGAGTAGCGGACTGCACGACCCAACTTACATCGGTGGTGCGCAAGTGGAACAGGTCAAAAGCTTTAAGTTCCTCGGGGTCAATATCACAAATGACCTGACGTCGTCCAACCAAGCAGAGTTCACTGCCAACAAGGCCCACCAGCGCCTTTACTTCCTGAGAAAACTAAAGAAATTTGGCCTGTCCCTTAAAACCCTCACTAATTTTTATAGATGCACCGTAGAGAGCATTCTTCTAGGGTGCATCACAACCTGGTATGGAAGTTGTCCTGTCCAAGACTGGAAGAAGCTGCAGAAGATCGTGAACACAGCGCAGCACATCACACAAACCAATCTTCCGTCCTTGGACTCACTTTACACGGCACGCTGTTGGAGCAGTGCTGCCAGGATAATCAAGGATACGACCCACTCAGCCAACACACTTTTCGGCCCTCTTCCTTCTGGGAGAAGGCTCAGGAGCTTGAAGACTCATACGGCTAGATTTGGGAACAGCTTCTTTCCAACTGTGATAAGACTGCTGAACGGATCCTGACCCAGATCTGGGCCGTAACCTCCAAATATCCGGACCTGCCTCTCGGTTTTTTTGCACTACCTTATTTTCCATTTTCTATTTTCTATTTATAATTTAAATTTTTAATATTTACTAATGTTTACTATTTTTAATATGTTTAATACTTAATATTTGTAATTCAGGGAGCGGGAAGCGCAGAATCAAATATCGCTGTGATGATTGTACGTTCTAGTATCAATTGTTTGGCGACAATAAAGTATAAAGTATACAGTATAAAGAATAGAGGGACGTCCATTTAGACAGAGATGAGGAAACATTTCTTTAGCCAGAGGGTGACGAATCTGTGGAATTCATTGCCACAGATGGTTGTGCAGACCAAGTCATTGGGTATAGCTGAAGGAGAGGATGATAAGTTCTTAATTAGTCTGGGTGTTAATGATTGCAGGGAGAAGACAAAAGAATGGGGTTGAGAGGGATAATAAATCAGACATAATAGAATGAGGAGCAGACTCAATGGTTGAATGGCCTAATTCTGTTCCTAGATCTAATATTATTAATTATTAATAAATAACAACAGCTTCTTACCTCATCTCCTCACATGCCTATCACCTCCCCCAGGTCCCCTTCCGCTTCCCCTTTTCCCACGGTCTTCTCTTCTCTTCTATCAGCTTTCCTCGTCTCCCGCCCTTTACCTTTGCCACCCACCTGCTCTCACCTATCACTTTCCAGCTGTCCTCCTGCCTCTCCCCACACCTTCAGGTTCTGATGCCTTCCCCCTTCCTTTCCAGTCCTGAAGAAGGGTCTTGGCCAAAACATCAACAGTTTATTTATTTCCATAGATGCTGCCTGTCCTGCTGAGTTCCTCCGGAATTTTGTGTGTGTTGCTCTGGATTTCCAGAATCTGCAGAATTTCTTGTATTATTTAAAAACACAATAAATATAAATAGGTAAGATAGCTTATATACACAGATTGATTGTATGTCCATAAAGTGACACTAGGCACAGGAGTGTCAGTACATAAGGTGACAGACTGGAAATGATAAAGTAGTGGTGATTGGGGATGTGGAGGGGTGGGTTAGTGGGTGGAGGTGTTGATCAGCCTCACTGCATGGGGAAGGAACTGTTTTTGAGTCCGGTGGTCCTGGTGTGGATGCCGTGTAGCCTCCTCCCTGATGGGAGTGGGACACACAGTCCATAAGCAGGGTGGGTGGGATCCTTCATGATGTTACTGGTCCTTTTCCAGAACCTTTCTGTATTTATGTCCTTGATAGTGAGTAGGCTGGTGCTGGTGATGTGTAGGACAGTTCTGAATACCAATTCAATGAATAGTTCTGTCATTAAGAGGAATAGATAGAATGGACAGCCAGCACCTCTTCCCCAGGGCACCACTGCTCAGCACAAGAGGACGTGGCTTTAAGGTAAGGGGTGGGAATTTCAAGGGGGATATTAGAGGAAGGTTTTTTACTCAGCGAGTGGTTGGTGTGTGGAATGCACTGCCTGAGTCAGTGGTGGAGGCAGATACACTAGTGAAGTTTAAGAGCCTACTAGACAGGTATATGGAGGAATTTAAGGTGGGGGATTATATGGGAGGCAGGGTTTGAGGGTTGGCACAACATTGTGGGCCGAAGGGCCTGTACTGTGCTGTACTATTCTATGTTCTATATGCTACAGCAAAAGCAAAACAAAGAGTAGACATAGAATAAGAGAACACTGGTTTATAATGGAACAAAACTGCCCTAGTGAAGAGAGTGATCAGTCAACTTCCAGTAGCTATTGAGTTCTGCTCTGTTATTTACACAGAATAACTAATGGATGTTTCATTGACGTTACAGACTGACGGTGACATTTTCCTACACAACAGTGATTACTAAACTTCAGAAAAAATTATGGTATGGATTGTTTTAGTAAACATCTCCTTTACACTAGCAGTGTACCAGAGGTTTGTCACTGTCAGGGAGTAGGAGTGAGTGCCATTGTTATTACAAAGGAAAAAGTGCAAGGCAGACTCAAAGGTCTTAAGGTGGATAAGTCACCTGATCCAGATGGACTACATCCCAGAGTCCTGAGAGAGGTTGCTGAAGAGATAACGGATGCATTGGTCATGATCTTTCAATCTTGGTCTGGAAAATTACAAATGTCTCTCCAAGGGAGGAAGGTAAAAGAAAGGAAATTATAGGCCAATTTGCCTAACCTCAGTGGTTGGGGAAGTGCTGGAGTCTATTATTAAGGATGAGGTTTCAGGTACTTGGAGACTAACGATAAAATAAGTCAAAGTCAACATGATTTCTGTAAAGGGAAATCTTGCCTGACAAATCCCGTTAGAGTTCAGAGCAGTGGGACTTGGGATTCCTCGTACAGGGTTTCCTAAAGGTTAACTTGCAGGCTGAGTCGCTGGTAAGGAAGGTAAATGCAATGTTAGTGTTCATTGCAAGAGGAATAGAATATAAAAACAAGGATTAAGTGTTAAGGCTTTATAAAGCACTGTTGAGGCCTCAGTTGTATTGTGAGCGGTTTTGGGCCCTTTATCTAAGAAAGGATGCGCTGTCATTGGAGAGAGTCCAGAGGAGGTTCATAAGAATGATTCCGGGAATGAAAGAGATCACGTATCAGGAACCTTTGATGGCTCTGGCCCTGTACTTGTTGGAGTTTAGAAGAATGAGGACGATCTCATTGAAACTTATCAAATATTGAAAGGTCTGGATAGATTGGATGTTGAGGGAATGTTTCCTGTATTGGGGGAATCCAGTACCAGAGAGCAAACCTCAGGATTGAGGGATGTCCATTTAGATGAGATATGAAGAAAAAATTCTTTCACCAGTGGGTGGTGAATCTGTGGAATTCTTTGCCACAGACAGATGTGGAGGCCACGTTATTGAGTATATTTACAGCAGAGGTTGATAGGTTCTTGATTAGTCAGGGTGTCAAAAGTTACAGGGAAAAGGGAGGAAAATTGGATTGAGAGAGATAATAAATCAGCCATGATGGAATGGTGAAGCAGACTCGATGGGCAGGATGGCCTAGTTCTGCTCCTAGGTATTATGGCTTTTACATTGGCAACCAACTCTATTATGCATCTCCGTTACATTGGTTAAACATTCTAGTACGCATATCCATTACAGCCCACCAATTCTAGCACACATCTCCTTTACATTGGTTAGCCATTCAAGCATGCATCTCTTTACATTGGCGACCAATTCTAACACTCATCTCCATTACATTGGCTATGAATTCCAGTACACATTTTCTACATGCTGGCTACTAATATAGAACACATCTCCTTTACATTGGCTACCAATTCTAGTACACATCTCCTATATGCTGGTTTCTAATTCTAGTACACATCGCCTTTATGTTGGTTGTCAGTTCTAGCGTGCATCTCCGATACATTGACTACAAATTCTCGTATGCATTTTGAATGTTGCCCACCAATTCTAGTACACATCTCCATTATGTTGGATATGAATTCTAGAATGCACCTCCTTACATTGGCTAATACACATTCCACTATGTTGGCTATCAATTCTAGAAAACATCTCCATTAAATTGGTTACCAATTCTAGAACACATCTCTGTTACATTCACTATCAATTCTAGTACACACCTCCTTTACATTGGCTGTCAATTCAAGTATGCACCTTTATGCTAACCACCATTTCTAGTACACATTTTCTTTACATTGGCGACCAATTCTGGAATGTACCTCGTTTACGTTTCCTGCCAGTTTCAGTACATATCTCCTTTACATTGGCTATCAATACTGGTACACATCTCCTTTAAGCTGGCTGCCAGTTCCAGTACACATCTCCTTTACATTGGCTACCTATTCTAGTACACAACACCTTTAAACTGACTGCCTATTCTAGAACACACCACATTTAAGCTGGCTACCAGTTCTAGTACACATCTTCTTTACGCTGGCTACCTTTTCTAGAACACATCTTGTTTACATTGTCTACCAATTCTGCACATAACTCCTTTACACTGTCTACCAATTCTAGTGCACATTTTTTTACATTGGCTACTAATTCTAGTACACACCTTCCTTATGTTGGCTATCAATATTAGTTTAGCCCAAGGAGGGAGGGATAGAAGCTGATTTGTGAGATGGGATTTTCTGCTTTCTGAAACATGTAGACTCAGAAAGTTAGCACCCTTCACGTGTGATCTACAGTGCAAACTGGATATTAATCTCTCTCATCACAAATACCAGGAAGGGTGTGGTAAATTCAAGGACATAATGTTATTAGTGCTCAAACCTGGCTCACGAGATGTATCTAACTGAAGACAAAGTGTGAGTGGGGAAGTAAAGGGGTTGTAACCTGGCTCTTGCCTCTCATTTTAAGGGATTATTTCTAGGGGGCTCCAATGCCCAGCAAGTGGACAAGTGTCTTATGTAGTCTCTTTTACCATAGACAGTAACTTGCATTTCTATAGCACCTCTGGAACACTAAATGTATGGCATAGTTGCATAGTGGCTGGAGTGATGCTTTACAATGCCAGCAAACGGGCTTCAGTTCCTGCCACTGTCTATAAGGACAACACAAAATAATCTGCAGATGCTGTAAAAGATCAAAGCAACACTTTCAGTACGCTGGATGATCTCAGCAGGTTGGGCAGCATCAGTCAGAAATGATGAGTCGACGTTTCGGGCCGGAGCCCTTCGTCAGGACTGAGGAATGAAAGATGGGGAAGGATTTGAAGAATGCTTGTAGCGTCAGTTGAAAAACCAGTAATTTGAAAGACAAAGGGGTGGGGGAGGGGAAGCAATGACATCATAGCCCTGAAAACAATGGGTGGTAGAAGAAGGAGGCTGAACCATGAGGGAGCTGGGGGAGGGGTAGAGTGAAATAGGGATAGGGGAAGGGAGGGGAAGGGAATTACCGGAAGTCTATGTTCATACCAAGGGGCTGGAGACTACCTAGATGGTATATGAGGTGTTGCTCCTCCAACCTGAGTTTAGCCTCATCATGGCAGTAGAGGAGGCCATGTATGAATATATATGAATGGGAATGGGAAGCAGAGTTGAAGTGGGTGGCTACCGGGAGATCCGGTCTGTTGTGGCGGACGGAGTGGAGGTGCTCGACGAAGCGGTCCCCTAATCTGCGTCGGGTTTCGCCGATGTAGAGGAGGCCGCACCGGGAGCACCGGATGCAATAGATGACCCCAACAGACTCACAAGTGAAGTGTTGCCTCACCTGGAAGGACTGCTTGGGGCCCTGAATAGTTGCAAGAGAGGAGGTGTAGGGACAGGTGTAGCACTTACGCTTACAGGAATAAGTGCCGGGTGGGAGATCCGTGGGGAGGGATGTGTGGATCAGGGAGTCGCAGAGGGACCGATCCCTGCGGAAAGCGGAGAGGGGTGGAGAGGGAAAGGTGTGCTTAGTGGTGGGGTCCTGTTGAAGGTGGCAGAAGTTGTGGAGGATAATGTGCTGGATCCGGAGGCTGGTGGGGTGGTAGGTGAGGACAAGGGGAACTCTGTCCCTGTTGTGGTTGCGGGAGGATGGGGTGAGGGCCGAAGTGCGGGAAATGGAGGAGATGCTGGTGAGGGCATCATTGATGACGGCAGAAGGGAAACCACGATCCTTAAAGAAAGATGACATTTGAGATGTCCTGGAAAGGAAAGCCTCATCCTTGGAGCAGATGCGGCGGAGACGGAGGAACTGGGAATAGGGAATGGCATTTTTGCATGTGACGGGGTGGGAAGAGGTATAGTCGAGGTAGTTATGACAGTCAGTGGGATTGTAGAAGATGTCAGTGGACAGTCTGTCTCCAGAGATGGAGACTGAGGCATCGAGAAAGGGGACAGAAGCGTCCGAGATAGAGTAAGCGAATTTGAGGGCTGGGTGACTACACCTCATATGACTACATTGGTGCTGCTTCCTGCACCCATGCTGAGCTCGTCAATTTCATCGACTTTACTTCAAACTTCCACCCAGCCCTCAAATTCACTTACTCTATCTCGGGTACAGAATCTTTATGTTCCTGTTAGCTTAAAAAGAAAGGTTAAAAGTTTGAGAGAGCCATGGTTTTCAAGGGATATTGGAAACTTGGTTTGGAAAAAGAGAGATACCTACAATAAATATAGGCAGCATGGAGTAAATAAGGTGCTCGAGGAATATAAAGAATGTAAAAAGAATCTTAAGAAAGAAATTAGAAAAGCTAAATGAAGATTCGAGGTTGTTTTGGCAAGTAAGGTGAAAATAAATCCCAAGGGTTTCTACCATTATATTAATAGCAAAAGGATAGTGAGGGATAAAATTGGTCCCTTAAAGAATCAGAGTGGATGGCTATGTGAGGAGCCAAAAAAGTTGGGGAGATTCTGAATAATTTCTTTTCTTTGGTATTCACTAAGGAGAAGGATATTGAATTGTGTAAGATAAGGGAGACAGATAGGGAAGTTATGGAAACTATGATGATTAAAGAAGAGGAAGTACTGGCGCTTTTAAGGATTATAAAAGTGGATAAGTCTCCGGGTCCTAACAGGATATTCACTAGGACCTTGAGGGAAGTTAGTGTGGAAATAGCAGGGGCTCTGACAGAAATATTTCAAATGTCATTCGAAATGGGGATGGTGCCGGAGGATTGGCATATTGCTCATGTGGTTCCATTGTTTAAAAAGGGTTCTAAGAGTAAACCTAGCAATTATCAGCCTGTGAGTTTGACGTCAGTGGTGGGTAAATTGATGGAAAGTATTCTTAGAGATGGTGCTTATAATTATCTGGATAGACAGGGTCTGATTGGGAACAGTCAACATGGATTTGTGCGTGGAAGGTCATGCTTGACAAACCTTCTTGAATTTTTTGAAGAGGTATTAGGAAAGTTGACGAGGGTAAAGTGGTGGATGTTGTCTATATGGACTTCAGTAAGGCCTTTGACAAGGTTCCACACAGAAGATTAGTTAGGAAGGTTCAATCGTTAGGTATTAATATTGAAGTAGTAAAATAGATTCAGCAGTGGCTGGATGGGAGATGCCAGAGAGTAGTGGTGGATAACTGTTTGTTAGATTGGAGGCCGGTGACTAGTTGTGTGCCTCAGGGATCTGTACTGGGTCCAATGTTGTTTGTCATATACATTAACGATCTGGATGATGGGATGGTAAATTGGATTAGTAAGTATGCAGATGATACTAAGGTAGGTGGAGTTGTGTTTCACGAAGTAGGTTTTCAAAGCTTGCAGAGAGATTTAGGCCAGTTAGAAGAGTGGGCTGAAAGATGGCAGATGGTGTTTAATGCTGATAAATGTGAGGTGCTACATTTTGGTAGGACTAATCAAAATAGGACATACATGGTAAATGGTAGGGCATTGAAGAATGCAGTACAACAGAGGGATCTAGCAATAATGGTGCACAGTTCCCTGAAGGTGGAATCTCATGTGGATAGGGTGGTGAAGAAAGCTTTTGGTATGCTGACCTTTATAAATCAGAACATTGAGTATAGGAGTTGGGATGTAATGTTGAAATTGTACAAGGCATTGGTAAGGCCAAACTTGGAGTATTGTGTACAGTTCTGGTCACCAAATTATAGGAAAGATGTCAACAAAATAGAGAGAGTACAGAGAAGATATACTAGAATGTTATCTGCGTTTCATCACCTAAGTTACAGAGAAAGGTTGAACAAGTTGGGTCTTTATTCTTTGGAGCGTAGAAGGTTGAGGGGAGACTTGATAGAGGTATTTAAAATTATGAGGGAGATAGATAGAATTGACGTGATTAGACTTTTTCCACAGAGAGTGGGGGAAGATTCAAACGAGGACATGAGTTGAGAGCTAAAGGGCAAAAGTTTAGGGGTAAATTGAGGGGAAACTTCTTTACTCAGAGAGTGGTAGCTGTGTGGAACGAGCTTCCAGCAGAAGTGGTTGAGGCAGGTTCAATGTTGTCGTTTAAAGTTAAATTGGATAGATATATGGACAGGAAAGGAATGGAGGGTTATGGGCTGAGTGCAGGTTGGTGGGACTAGGTGAGAGTAAGAGTTCGGCACGGACTAGAAGGGCCGAGATGGCCTGTTTCCGTGCCGTAATTGTTATATGGTTATATGGTTAATAAATCAGCCATAATGGAATGGTGGAGCAGCCTTGATGGGCCGAATGGCCTAATTCTACACCTATGTCTTATGTATTTCCACATCCCAAAGACGTATGGGTCAGGGTTAGTAAGTTGTGTACCTGCTATGCTGGCAACACTTGCGGGCTGACCCAGCACAACTTTGGATAGTTGGTCATTGACACAAACGACACATTTCATTCTATGTTTCAATCTTTCGATGAACGTACCTGTCACTAAAGCAGCTAACCTTTACATAACTTGAAGTTACTGAGCAGGTGCTTAATCAGGTGGAAGAGGAACAGAGACAAATTTAGTTTCTGGGTGATCAGAGTCCAAAACACAGGCTTTAACACTTTCAGAACCAGAGTCAGGTTTAACCCTAACCCTACTGCATTTTTAAGGAATATATGCTGAAGGCCATACATGAGGCTGCTAACTAGATAAGAACCCATGGGGTTACAGGAAAGATTCAGCATGGATGAAACGGTAGTTAATTGGCAGGAGCAAAGAGTGGGATAAAGGGGGCCTTTTCTGGTTGGCTGCCAATGACTAGTAGTGTCCCATGGGAGTCTGTGTTGGGACTGACTCTTTTTATGTTATATGCCAATGACTTGGATGACAGAATTGATGGCTTTGTGGCCAATTTCACAGATGATACAAAGATAGCTGGAGAGGCAGACAGTGTCAAGGAAACAGGGAATCTGCCGAAGGACTTAGATGGATTGGAAGAATGGGCAAGGAAGTGGCTGATGGAATGCAGTGTTGGGAAATGTATGGCCATGCACTTTCGTAGAAGGAATAAAGGTGTAGACCATTTTCTAAACAGGGCAAAAACTCAAAAATCAGAGACAAAGAGACTTGAGAGTTCTCGTTCAAAGCAGACTCTTTGGGCCAAATTGTCATATTCTGGATATGGACAGTGTTCCAAAGATTAGCTCCTTGGTGGTGTGAGGATGCGAATTCAAACAGAGCATGATGCAGCACGGACTGAAGAAACACCAGAGTTTGCTGGCACTGTTGGACTGGAGCACAGTCACAATGGTTGGGTATTCAAGTTACACAATGGCAGCTGGGAAACAATTTCAAGTATTTAAATAAATGAGGTGATGTGTGACGGGCAATGGTGTGAAACCCAGGAAAGGATCTGCATTCATCACTACAGACCCTCACCATCTGTGACATGCCTTTTCATTATGACCATTGGGGAATACCCTGACTCAGTATTTCAGGAACAGCTTCTTCCACTCCACCATCTTATTTCTGAATGGTCCACACAATCGATGAACCGCTCTATTGAACTTCTTTTGCATTATTTCTTTATTTTTGTAAACTATAATAATTTGCTTGGACCAGGCCCTCATGTTGTGGTGTTGCCTGTTGTAGCTGCCCAGGAGAGCTGGGTGTCTGTGCAGGTTTGGGAGTTGGCCCCTCCTGTTGGTGCTACCCTCCAGTGTTTGCTCGGTACTGCTCTCCAGTGTTTGCTTGGTACTGCCCTCCAGTATTTGCTCGGTACTGCCTTCCTGTGTTTGCTCGGTACTGCCTTCCTGTGTTTGCTCGGTACTGCCCTCCAGTGTTTGCTCGGTACTGCCTTCCTGTGTTTGCTCGGTACTGCCCTCCCGTGTTTGCTCGGTACTGCCCTCCAGTATTTGCTCGGTACTGCCTTCCTGTGTTTGCTCGGTACTGCCTTCCTGTGTTTGCTCGGTACTGCCCTCCAGTGTTTGCTCGGCACTGCCTTCCTGTGTTTGCTCGGTACTGCCTTCCTATGTTTGCTCGGTACTGCCCTCCAGTGTTTGCTCAGTACCGCTCTCCGGTGTTTGCTCGGTACTGCTCTCCAGTGTTTGCTCGGTACTGCCCTCCAGTGTTTGCTCAGTACCGCTCTCCGGTGTTTGCTCGGTACTGCCCTCCAGTGTTTGCTCGGTACTGCCCTCCAGTGTTTGCTTAATGGAAGACCAGCTGCATCAGACCAATATCCCATGCATAATTAATTGACACACCATAACACTCAGGGACTTGGGCTCTCTCTATATATATCATGTGCGTTGAACGACAATTAAACGAACTTATTTTTATGTCTTTGCACAGAACAGCTGCTGCAAAACAACAAATTTCATGTCAGTGATCATAAAGCTGACTCTGATTCTGCCTTTGAGCATCACTGTGGGTGTGGTTACACAGAAACAAAAAACCTACAGCACAATACAGGCCCTTGGGTCCACAAGGTTGTGCCGAACATGTCCCTACCTTAGAAATTACTAGGGTTACCTATAGCCCTCTATTTTTCTAAGCTCCATGTACCTATCCAAAAGTCTCTTAAAAGACTTTGTCGTATCCACCTCCACCACCATTGCCAGCAGCCCATTGCACGCACTCACCACTCTCTGAGTAAAAAACTTACCCCTGACATCTCCTCTGTACCTACTCCCCAGCACCTTAAACCTGTGTCCTCTTGTCACAACCATTTCAGCCCTGGGAAAAAACCTCTGACTATCCACACGATCAATCCTCTCATCATCTTATACACCTCTATCAGGTCACCTCTCATCCTCCATCGCTCCAAGGAGAAAAGGCCGAGTTCATTCAACCTATTCTCATAAGGCATGCTCCCCAATCCAGGCAACATCCTTGTAAATCTCCTCTGCACCCTTTCTATGGCTTCCACATCCTTCCTGTAGTGAGGTGACCAGAACTGAGCACAGTGCTCCAAGTGGGGTCTGACTAGGGTCTGATACAGCTGCAACATTACCTCTCGGCTCCTAAATTTAATTCCACAATTGATGAAGGCCAATACACTGTATGCCTTCTTAACCACAGAGTCAACCTGCGCAGCTGCTTTGAGTGTCCTATGGACTCGGACCCCAAGATCCCTCTGATTCTCCACACTGCCAAGAGTCTTAACATTAATGCTATATTCTGCCATCATATTTGACCTACCAAAATGAACCCCCTCACACTTACCTGGGTTGAACTCCATCTGCCACTTCTCAGCCCAGTTTTGCATCCTATCAATGTCCCGCTGTAACCTCTGACAGCCCTCCACATGACCCCAACACCGCCAACCTTTGTGTCATCAGCAAACTTACTAACCCATCCCTCTACTTCCTCATCCAGGTTATTTATAAAAATCACAAAGAGTAAGGGTCCCAGAACAGATCCCTGAGGCACTCCACTGGTGACTGACCTCCATGCAGAATATGACCCGTCTACAACCACTCTTTGCCTTCTGTGGGCAAGCCAGTTCTGGATCCACAAAGCAATGTCCCCTTGGATCCCATGCCTCTTTACTTTCTCAATAAGCCTTGCATGGGGTACCTTATCAAACACCTTGCTGAAATCCATATACACTACATCTACTGCTCTTCCTTCATCAATGTGTTTAGTCACATCCTCTAAAAATTCTTTCAGGCTTGTAAGGCATGACCTGCCCTTGACAAAGCCATGCTGACTACTCCTAATCAGATTGTGTCTCTCCAAATGTTCATAAATCCTACCTCTCAGGATCTTCTCCATCAACTTACCAACCACTGAGGTAAGACTCACTGGTCTATAATTTCTTGGGCTATCTCTACTCTCTTTCTTGAATAAAGGAACAACATTCGCAACCCTCCAATCCTCCGGAACCTCTCCCGTCCCCGTTGATGATGCAAGAATCATCGTCAGAGTCTCAGCAATCTCCTCCCTCGCCTCCCACAGTAGCCTGGGGTACATCTCATCCGGTCCTGGCGACTTATCCAACTTGAACACTTTCCAAAAGCTCCAGCACATCCTCTTTCTTAATATCTACATGCTCAAGCTTTTCAGTCTGGTGCAAGTCATCACTACAATCACTAAGATCCTTTTCCATAGTGAATACTGAAGTAAAGTATTCATTAAGTACCTTTGCTATTTCCTCTGGTTCCATACACACATTCCCACTGTCACACTTGATAGGTCCTACTCTTTCACATCTTATCCTCTTCCTCTTCACATAGTTATAGAATGCCTTGGGGTTTTCTTTAATCCTGTTCGCCAAGGCCTTCTCATGGCCCCATCTGGCTCTCCTAATTTCCTTCTTAAGCTCCTTCCTTTTAGCCTTATAATCTTCTAGATCTCTAACATTACTTAGCTCTCTGAACCTTTTGTAACCTTTTCTTTTCTTCTTGACTAGATTTATTACAGCCTTTGTACACCACAGTTCCTGTACCCTACCATAACTTCCCTGTCTCATTGGAATGTACCTATGCAGAACTCCACACAAATATCTCCTGAATATTTGCCATATTTCTTCCGTACTTTTCCTTGAGAACGTCTGTTTCCAATTTAAGCCTCCAGTTTCCTGCCTGATAGCCTCATCATTCCCCTTGCTCCAATTAAATGCTTTTCTAACTTGTCTGTTCCTATCTCTCTCCAATGCAATTGTAAAGGAGACAGAATTATGATCACTATCTCCAAAATGCTCTCCCACTGAGAGATCTGACACCAGACCAGGTTCATTTCCCAATACCAGATCAAGTACAGTCTCTCCTCTTGTAGGCTTATCTACACATTGTGTCAAGAAACGTTCCTGAACACACCTAACAAACTCCATCCCATCTAAACCCCTTGCTCTAGGGAGATGCCACTTGATATTTTGGGAAATTAAAATCTCCCATCACGACAACTCTGTAATTATTACACCTTTCCAGGATCTGTTTCCCTATCTGCTCCTCAATATTCCTGTTATTATTGGGTGGTCTATAAAAAACACCCAGTAGAGTTATTGACCCCTTCCTGTTCCTAACCTCCACCCACAGAGACTCCATAGACAATCCCTCCATGGCATCCACCTTTTCTGCAGCCGTGACACTCTCTCTGATCAACAGTGCCACGACGCCACCTCTCTTGCCTCCCTCCCTGTCCTTTCTCAAACATCTGAAGCCTGGCACTTGAGTTTTTGTTTTGTCACCACTACTGGTCAATGGTGAAACTGACCCATCCTCTCCCACTGGCGACCCAAATACATCCACCACACTGCACGTCAATGGCAACATCTCTGTCTCCGTGACAACTGATTTGGCTGACAATGAAAGCGGGTTTCCTGTGGCATGTTACCATAGCGATTAGCCCAACGCATTACAGTGCCAGCGACTTGGGTTCAATTCTCAGTGCTGCCTGTAAGGAGTTTGTACATTCTCCCCATGTCAGTGTGAAGTTCCTCCAGGTGCTCTGGTTTCCTTCCACAGTCCAAAGGCACACGGACTAGGGTTTGGAAATTGTAGACATGCCACTGCAGAAGAATGGTGAGCTTGCAGGCTGTCCTTGCACTGTATTGGTTGTTGACACAAAACAACAAGTTTCGCTGTTCGTTTCGATGCGTATGTAACAAATAATTCCAATTGCTTTAAAGATTCTCTTTAAAATGATAAAAAATGAGGGAAGTGCATATTGAAGGAATCATTCAGTCTGAGGCATCTGAATGTATTAGTGTGTTAGTATAGGCTTCATTGTGGCCGAGGCATCCCTCACTTTGGGAATTGTGTTGATAGTTTGAGGGCTGCCAATGCCCCAACCCTCCGACAGTTAAAGGTAACTGCCGTGGCAATGATTCTCGGTAAAATCTCATCCTCTCATTCTGTACTGACCTGAAACTTCTCTCCAGTTCATTGGATCATTTAACTTTTATTCATCTGCGTGCCGAGCCTCTCCTTCCTCATCAGAGTTGCTGCATAGGGAATCTGGAAGACGGGGAAAGAGAGGGGATGAGTGAGACATAAAATGAGGAAATTGGTGACACTTAGAGCGAATTGTGGGCTAATTTGGAGCATTGTGTGCAGTTCATGTCACCTACCTACTGGAATGATGTCAATAACCCCATAAGACCATAAGATATAGGAGTAGAATTAGGCCATTGACCCATCGAGTCTGCTCCGCCATTTAATCATGGCTGATCCCTTTTTCCTCCCTCCTCAGCCCCACTTCCCAGAGGATAAAATGTAGGAGCAGTTCGTGGCGGTGTAAAAGAGCTTTGACCAGTGGCCAGGGTTGATTAGTAAGAGCAAATTAAAGGAAGGTAGGGGAAGGAGCAGCGGTCATCGTCGCGATTGGACATAGAGTGGTGACCTTAAGGCTTTAGCTCTTCCAGGTATCAGTGAGGAGAGGCTTCACTCGGAGGAAACAAAGGAAAGAAAAGCTCAAGTTTCCAGGCAGGATAGTGCAATGCTCCTCCTGTGACAATGAACACGCAGAGAGACCTCTAGTGTCCCTGATGACCACAACTGTGAGAAGTGGATCCAAATGCAGCTTCTAACAAACCGCATTAAGGAGCTGGAGCTGGAAACAGGTGAACACGAGATCATTCGGGTGGCTAAATGGGTGATAGATAGGACATACAGAAAAAACAAACGAGAAAATCTGCAAAAGCTGGAAATCCAAAGCAACATACAAAATGCTGGAGGAACTCAGCAGGCCAGGCAACATCTATGGAAAAGAGTACAGTTGACATTTTGGGCCAAGACCCTTCAGCAGGAGCTAGCCAATAATATTAAAAAGGATACCAAATGTTTCTTCAGATACATTAAGTGTAAATGAGAGGTGAGAGTGGATATTAGACCGCTGGAAAATGATGCTAGAGAGGTATACTTTATACTTTATTGTCGCCAAACAATTGATACTAGAATGTACAATCATCACAGCGATATTTGATTCTGCGCTGGATTACAAATATTGAATATTAAAAATAGTAAAAATTAGTAAATATTAAAAATTTAAATTACAAATCATAAATAGAAAAATGGAAAGTAAAGTAGTGCAAAAAAACCAAGAGGCAGGTCCGGATATTTGGAGGGTACGGCCCAGATCCGGGTCAGGATCCGTTCAGCAGTTTTATCACAGTTGGAAAGAAGTTGTTCCCAAATCTGGCCGTATGAGTCTTCAAGTTCCTGAGGCTTCTCCCAGAGGGAAGAGGGACGAAAGTGTGTTGGCTGGGTGGGTCGTGTCATTGATTATCCTGGCAGCACTGCTCCGACAGCGTGCGGTGTAAAGTGAGTCCAAGGACAGAAGATTGGTTTGTGTGATGTGCTGTGCCGTGTTCACGATCTTCTGCAGCTTCTTCCAGTCTTGGACAGGACAACTTCCATACCAGGTTGTGATGCACCCTAGAAGAATGCTTTCTACGGTGCATCTACAAAAATTAGTGAGGGGTTTAGGAGACAGGGGTCTCGGCCTGAAACGTCGACTGCACCTCTTCCTAGAGATGCTGCCTGGCCTGCTGCGTTCACCAGCAACTTTGATGTGTGTTGCCAAAATTTTTTGGTTTTCTCAGGAAGTAAAGGCGCTGGTGGGCCTTCTTGGCAGTGAACTCTGCTTGGCTGGACCAAGTCAGGTCATTTGTGATATTGACCCCGAGGAACTTAAAGCTTTTGACTTGGTCCACTTGCACACCACCGATGAAAATTGGGTCATGCGGGCCGCTACTCCTTCTGAAGTCAACAACCAATTCCTTCATCTTGCTGACGTTGAGGGATAGGTTATTGTCTTTGCACCATGCCACCAGGTTCTTAATTTCCTCTCTGTACTCAAACTCATCATTGCCCAAGATATGGCCTACAATTGTTGTGTCATCAGCAAACTTATATATTGAGTTCGATGGAAACTTGGCTACACAATCATGGGTGTACAGTGAGTACAGCAGGGGGCTGAGTACACAGCCTTGTGGGGCACCGGTGCTCAGAGTGATTGTAGAGGAGAGCTTGTCCCCTATTTTTACAGCCTGGGTCCTGTCTGTGAGGAAGTTGACGATCCAGCTGCACATCTGAGTACTTAGGCCCAAGTTCTGGAGCTTAGGAATCAGTTTATTTGGAATGATGGTATTAAAGACAGAGCCTTACGTATACATCTTTATTCTCCAGGTGTTCTAAGGAGGAATGTAGGGCCAGAGAGATGGCATCTGCCATTGACCTGTTGCTCCGGTAGGCGAATTGCAAAGCGTCGAGGCTGACCGGTAGGCTGTGGTTGATGTGTGCCATAACCAATCTCTCGAAGCACTTCATAGCAATTGATGTCAGAGCCACAGATCGATAGTCATTCAGGCATGCCACCTTGCTCTTCTTCGGCACTGGGATTATCGTTGCCTTCTTAAAACATGAGGGGATCTTAGACAGAAGCAAGGAGCAGCTGAAGATGTCAGCAAACACTCCAGCTAGCTCGCTTGCACAGGCCCGGAGAACCTGTCCTGGGACGCCATCTGGGCCTGTCACCTTCCTTGGATTTATCTTCAGGAAAGTCCTTCTAACGTCCTCCCCGGTGACGATGAATCTCGATGCCACCAAGTCTGGTTCATCCTAGAGGGAGCGGGACGCTCCTCTTCTGTTCGAATCTTGCGTAGAGTATGTTAAGTTCGTCAGGAAGAGAAACACCACAGTTATTGATATTCCCAGCCTTTTCTTTGCACCCTGTGACCTCATTTAGACCCTGCCATAGTCTACTGGCATCCCTCTGGTTAGCCTGGGCTTCCAACTTGCCTCGATATTGCCTCTTGGCGCCCTTAATGACTTTCCGGAGTTCACGCCTGGATTCCGTGTAGCGACTGGTATCCCCGGACCTAAAAGCCGCAGCTGTAGCCTTTAAAAGGGATTTGACCTCATAATTCATCTAAGATTTCCGGTTAGGGAATACCCGGATCGTCTTGTGAGACACACAGTCCTCTGTGCATTTCCAAATAAAGTCCGTGACAGCTGAGGCATACTCATCGAGGTTAGCTGCTGAGTCCTTGAAAACTAACCAGTCTACCGATTCAAAGCAGTCACGGAGGACCTCATCCGTTTCCTCCAGATGAGTAATGGGGGACATCACTGTGGAATTAACTAGCAGTATGGTGGAAGTTCCAGGTGTCAGGGGTCATGAAGAGTGTGAAGTTACATTACTAGAGAGAAGGTTCTTGGGAAACTGAAAGGTCTGAAGGTGGATAAGTCACCTGGACCAGATGGTGTACACAAAAGAGATCTGAAAGAGATGGCTGAAGAGATTGTTGAGTCATTAATAATAATCTGATAAAATCTCCTGATTTAAAAATAGTAAAAATTAGTAAATATTAAAAGGTGTGACTGCGAGTGAAACGGGTAGTGGGATCCAAGAGACAGTGCTGGAGGAGCCTCAGCGAGCCTAACTGGGGCACTGTAGTTCAGGGAGCCATTCAAAAGGGAGGAAGAAGAGAAATGCAGTGGTAATTGGGGGATAGTATAGTCAGGGGAATAGACAGAATTCTCTGTCGTGAGAATAGAGCGTCGTGAAGGCTGTGTTGCCCGCCTGGTGCCTGGGTTCAGGACATCTTATCTGACCTGCAGAGAAATTTTCAGTGGGAGGGGTAAGATCCAGTTGTCGTGGTCCATGTGGGTACCAATGACATAGGTAGAACAAGGAAAGAGGTTCTGCTGAGGGAATTTGAGCAGCTAGGGACTAAATTAGAAAGCAGAAACAAAAAGGTAGTAATCTCTGGATTCATGGGAAACTGGCACCAGTATTGGGGGAGGAGGGAGCTGTACCATTGGGAAGGGCTCCACCTGAACCGTGATGGGACCTGGATCTGAGTGAATTGCGTAACTAGGGCTGTGGATAGGGCTTTAAACTAAATAGTAGGGGGCTGGGTTCAATAGATTGGAGAAGTATGGATAAAATAAAAAAGAAAGTGTGGATAAAGATAAAGAAACAACAAAAGATAGAAAAGAGAAAAGTAAGAGTGGAGTGAAGAAAAGTCACGTGCAAAAGAATAAAAGATTACAAGATTTTAAAAGCACAATGTGTGTAAGGGCACTTTATTTGCCCGTAGTATTCGAAACAAGGTCAGTGAACTTGTGGCACAAATCACTGTAAAGACCTATGATTTAGTGGTCATTACAGAAACATGGTTGCAGGGTAGAGATGATTGGAAACTAAATTTAAGGATATCAGGTAATACAGAAGAATAAGCAGGAAGGTAAGGGAGGTGGGGTAGCGCTCTTGATTAAAGATGAGACCAGGGTGATAGTGAGAGATGATATAAGATCCAAGGAGCAGGATTCTGAATCCATCTGGGTAGAGATTAGGAATAGTAAAGGGAAAAAAAATCACAGGTGGGAGTTGTCTATCGGCCACCGAATAATAACATTACAGGGACACAAGCAATAAACAGAGAAATAGCTGAGGCATGTAAGAATGGAACAGCAGTTATCATGGGGGACTTTAACTTGCACGTAGATTGGGTGAATCAAGTTGGTCGAGGCAGTCTTGAGGAGGACTTCATAGAATGCATCCATGATGGCTTTCCTGAACAGCATGTTACTAAACCTACAAGGGAATGTGTTATCTTAGATCTGGTCCTGTGAAATGTGGCAGGTAAAATTAGTGATCTTGTAGTTAGGGATCCTCTTGGAAAGAGTGATCAAAATATGATTGAATTTCTCTTACAAATGGAGGGTGCAATTGTTCAATCTAAAACGAAGTGTATTATGCCTAAACAATGGAGACTACAATTGGATGAGGGAGGATTTGGCTAGTGTAGACTGAGAACACAGGCTATATGGTGGGACAGTTGAGGAACAGTGGAAGGCTTTCAAAGAGATTTTTCAACAAAAGTATATTCCATTTAAAAGCAAGGACAGTAAGGGTGGGGAGAGCCAGCCTTGGATAACTAAGGAAATAAAAGAACTAAAAGCTCATGCATAAAAAATCACCAACAGTAGTGGGGAAATGAAGATTGGGGAAACTTTAAAAAGCAACCAAGTACCACTAAGCATGCAATAAAGAAAGGGAAGCTAGATTATGAAAATAAACTAGCACAAAATATAAAAAATAGAAGTGGAAAAGGGTGGCTAAAGTGAATGTAGGTCTCTTGGAGGATGAGAAGGGGGGATTGATATTGGGTAATGAGGAAATAACTGAGGCTTTGAATGACTATTTTGTGTCAGTCTTCACGGTGGAGCACAAACCTAAGACGACGAAGAGAGATATTATGGATGCGGTGGGAGGTGAGGACCTTGATACAATAGCTATCACTAAAGAGGTAGTGCTGAGCAAACTTATGGGCCTGAAGATAGATAAATCCCCTGGTCCTGATGGAATGTATCCCAGGGTACTGAGAGAAACGGCAGAAGTTATAGGAGAGGCTTTGGTGACGATTTACCAAAATTCTCTGGACTCTGGACAGGTCCCAGCAGATTGGAAGACGGTGAATGTCACGCCACTGTTCAAAAAGGGATGTAGGTAAAAGACAGGTAACTATAGGCCAGTTAGTTTAACACCTGTATTTGGGAAATACTTGAAGCAACCCTTAATAGTTTCTTTTTTATTTGTTATTATTGTTTCTTTTTTATTTTGTTTGTATTTGCACAGATTGTTGTCTTTTGCACACTGGTTGTTTATCTGTCCAGTTGGGTGCAGTCTTTCATTGACTTTATTCTGGTTCTTGGATTTACTGTGAACGCCTGCAAGAAAATGAATCTTGGGGCACATGGTAACATATATGTACTTTGATACTAAATTTACTTTGAACTTGGAACTTTGAGGTAGGCACGTGGATGATAGAAAAATGGAGGGCTATGTGGGAGGGAAGGGTTAGATTGATCTTAGCGTAGGTGGAAGGATTGTTACAACTTTGGGCTGTGCTGTAGTGATCTATGTAAACAAGTTATGATGGTGGTGCCTAATTTGGTTCCCCGGTGATGAAGTCATTCTGAAGAATTGCCACTGCTGTAATGCGGGCGGTTACCGGGTCTGTAGGGTATGTGATTTTGAGGTGAAAAACAGATGAAGCTGATCTGAATCTTTCCCATCCATCACCACCCAGCAGCTGGTAAGTACCTCACTGCCAAAGTCAAAGTCAAGTTTATTATCAGATGCACAAATACACGTGTGCGCAAGTGTAATGAAAACCCTCCTTGCAGCAGTGTGACTGGCATATCTCAAAGTATATTTATTGTCAAAGTATGTATATGTCACCATATACAACCGTATATATCTATATCTTATTGCATTCCACAGTTTTTACTGTCATGTATTGCAATGTACTGCTGCCACAAAACAAATTTCATGACACGCAGAATGCCAGTGATACTAAACCCGACTCTGATTCTGAAATACAATAGAATTTATGAAAAACTACGCTTATACAAAGGCTAACAGACAACCAATGTACAGAGGAGAAATTGTACAAATAAAAAAATACATTAATAATGTCAAGTACACAATGTTCATAGAAAAATTATGAATTACACATAAAATATCCATGTTTTCACATGGAAGGACACAATCAGAGCATCCACTGCAGTATAAGGTGGTCAGATTGTTCCTGCGCGGGGGAGTAATTAGAGTTAAGCAGGTGGGGTCAGGGGTCATAAACATTTCCCCACTCTGGCCTCTAACCTCTTCTCTTTCCTCACCTGCCTGTCACCTCCCCCTGGTGTCTCCTCCTCCTTCCCTTTCTCCCATGGCTCACTCTCCTCTCTGATCAGATTCTTTCCTCTCCAGCCTTTTACCTTTCCCATCTATCACCCCCCAGATTCTTACCTCAAACCTTTCCCCCACCCAGCTGGCTTCACCTATCACCTGCCAGCTTGTCCTCTTCCCCCTTCCCCTACCTGCTTATTTTGACATCTTCCCTCTTCCTGTCCAGTCCTGACGAAGGGCGTCAGCCCGAAACATTGACGCTTTCTTTCTCTCCACCGATGCTGCCTGACCTGCTGAGTTCCTCCAGTATCTGGTGTGGTGAAGAGTCAGATGGGCGAGCGGATACAAACAACTAATACAACAATATCCTGTGCACCTCTCTCCAGGAAACAAAATCTGGCAGATGGGCAGGTGGCCAGATTTTTAAAAAAGGTGGGGTTTCCGTACATGTTTTATCCATGGCTGCAAACATTCAATTCACGTTAATTACTCTTTAATAAAATCTGTGAACATAGAACATTGAAGTACAGCACAGGACTACGCCCTTCGGCTCACAATGTCGTGCTAAACCATTTAAATTTGTAATCAAATGGCTAACTAAACTAATCTTTTCTGGCCACACAATATCCATACCCTTGCTTTTCACTCATATTCATCTGCCTATCTAAACATCTCATTAAAGTCTCTAATGTATCTGCCTCTACCAGCACCCCAGGCAGCCACCACTCTCTGTGTGAAAACCTATCCCTCACATCTCCAGTGAAGTAACCATCATTACCGCAGTGGTGTTTAGGCTGGGGCCCAAGCTACTTCCAAGGCTGTATGGTGAAACTCGGGTGTACCAATAATAAAGAGATTGGCACTTCACGGGAAACGTTGAAAGGGCTGTGAGATCTCTTGTGTCCTAATGAACTTCCACATCTGAACCAGTAAGAATTAACTGGACTCCCAGTCTGGCTGTGTGAAAATTGGGATGCTTCTCAAAGTTCAAAGTAAGTTTATTATCCAACTACATATGAGATTCATTTTCTTGCAGGCCTTTACAGAAAAAAAGAGGAACACAAGGAATAGAGCTTATGAAAAACTGCATAAATAGACAAAGCCTGAAGCATTGTTGAGGATCCCTACCACCCACCCCACAATCTCTCTGACCCACTACCATCAGGAAGGAGGTACAGGAGCATCAGGACTGGGACTGTCAGACTGGGTAACAGCTTCTTCCCTCAGGCTGTGAGACTAATGTATACTTTGTCACTACAGAGAGCTGTTCACTCTTTACTTGTGCTGTGTGCTACATACATTTTGAATTATATTCTATTAATTTACTTATGGTAATATTTTGGTTTAAGTCTGTGTGTGATACATGTTTTGTGGGTGCACTGTGGTCCAGAGGAACATTGTTTCGTTTGGTTGGATATGTATACAGTCAGATGACAATAAACTTGAATTTGAATTTAAAGACTGACAAACATATGTGGAAAATAAGGAAAACTGTGCAAATAATAAACAACACTGAGAACTTGAGTTGTCAAGTCCTTGGAAGTGAGTCTGTAGCTTGTGGGATGAGCTCAGTGTTGAGTGAGTGAGGTTGAGAAAGTGAGTCTGTAGTTTGTGGGATGAGAGTGTTGAGTGAGTGAGGTTTTCCACACTGGTTTATTTATTTATTTAGAGAGACAGCAGGGAACAGGCCTTTCCGGCCCAATGAGCCACACGATCCACCAATCCCCGGATTTAAACCTCGCCCAATCTTAGCACAATGCACAATGACCAATTAACCTGCTAACTGGTACGTCTTTGGACTGTGGGAGGGAACTGGAGCGCCCGGAGAAAACCCTCGTATTCCACGGGGAGGATGTACAGACTCATTACAGAGGACTTTGGGATTGAACTCTGAACACCAATGCCCTGAGCTGTAATAGTGTCACAATAAGTTGTAACAGCATTGCACAACAAATTAGAAGGAAATGGTTTTAATTCCACTGTCCTGACAATCAACACTGATGTGTACAACAAGCTAAAAGGAACACAAATGAACTCACTAACATAATACATTTGAAAAGCCATAACGCCAGAAGAAATAGGAGCAGAATTAGGCCATTCAGCCCATCAACTTTGCTCTACCATTTCATCATGGCTGATCCATTTCCCTCTCACCCCAATCTGCCATCTTCTACCCATATCCCTTCATGTCCTGACTAATCAAGAGTCTATCAACCTCTGCCTTAAATATACCCAATGAATTGACCTCCACAGCTGCCTGTGGCAATGAATTCCAAAGATTCACTCCCCTCCTCATCTCTGTTCTAAAATGACTCCCCTCTATTCTGAGGCTGTGCTCTCTGGTCTTAGACTCTCCCACTACAGGGAACATCCTCTCCACATCCATTCTATTGAGGCCTTTCAACATTCAATAGATTTCAATGGGGTCGCCCCTCATTCTTCTAAACTCCAGTGACTACAGGTCCAGAGCCATCACATGCTCCTCATATGTTAACCTTTTCATTCCTGGAATTAATCTCATAAACTTCCACTGGACCCTCCCAAATACCAGCGACATCCTTTCTTCAGATAAAGGCCCAAAACTGCTCACAATAGTCCAAGCGTGGTTTGGCCAGTGCCTCAGTAACGTTACACACAATTTCTTAATGTTTTCATCCCAATGCTACACACTAATGTGCTTAGACAAAGTTTACTTTTACATCTCTAGAATTCCAACTGTACAAAAGACTAGAAAATATAAACCAAGAGAATCATAGCTGCATCCAACCTTATGAATAAAGATATTATACTTAGATACATTATGAACATTTAAGAAACTCTTAGATGGGCAGACAGACACCAGAAAAGTGGAGGGCTATGTAGGAGAGAAGGGGTAGGTTGATTTTAGAGTAGGTTAAAGGGTTAGCATTATATCATGGGCCGAAGGGCCTGTACTGCTCTACGTTCTATTATGAAAACAAAGTTTTAAATGCTGATCAATTTTCCTGGTTAATGGCAAATTTAAAATCTGACAACATCGAAACATCTTTCAGAAACCAGAGTAACACACACAAAATGCTGGAGGAATCCAGAAAATTAAGCAGCACCTACAGAGGCTAATAAAGAGGCGACATTTTGGGCTGAGCTCCTTCATCTGGACTGGAAAGGAAGGGAGAGGAGGCCAGAATAAGAAGGTGGTGGCATCGACTGTTTATTCATTTCCATAGACGCTGCCTGACCTGCTGAGTTCCTCCAGCATTTTGTGTGTGTTGCTCTGGATTTCCAGCATCTGTAGAATCTCTTGTGGACCAGATGAACTATATCCTAGAGTCCTGAGAGAGGTTGCCAAAAGATAACGGGTGCATTGATCATGATCATTCAAGAATCACTTGATTCTATCATGGTCCCAAATGACAGGAAAGTTGCAAATGTCACTCCACCCTATAAGAAGGGAGGAAGGCAAAAGAAGGTAAATTATAGGCCTCATGCAAGACTCCCAGAAGATTAATTTACAGGCTGAGTCTGTGGTAAAAAAAGGCAAATGCAATGTTGGCATTTATTTCAAGGGCAATAGAATATAAAAACAAGGAGTTAATGCTGAGGCTTTATAAGACACTTAGAGTATCGTCAAAAGTTCTGTGCCCCATATTTCAGAAAGGATGTGTTCTCCTTGGCCAGAGTCCAGAGGAGGTTCATGAGGATGATTCCAGGAATGAAGGGGTTAACATATGAGGAGTGTTTGGCAGCTTTGGGTCTGTACTCACTGGAATTTAGAAGAATGCAGGGGGATCTCATTGAAACCTACCAAATGTTGAAAGGACTAGAAAGGATGGATGTGGAGAGGATGTTTCCTATGTCAGGGGTATCCAGAACTAGAGGGCACAGCCTCAAAACTGATGGGCAACCTTTTAGAGCAGAGGTAAGGAGGAATTTTTTTTAGCCAGAGTAGTAAACCTGAGGAACACTCTGCCACAGACTGAGGAGGATACCAAGTCCATGGGTATATTTAAGAGGAAGTTCATAGGTTCCTGATCAGTCTGGGCATCAAAGGATATGCCGAGAAGGCAAGTGTGTGGGGTTGATGGGATCCGGGATCAGCCGTGATGGAATGGGGGAGCAGACTCAATGGGCTGAATGGTCTAATTCTGCTCCTCTGTTTTATGGAAACCAAACATGTGTTTTCAGGGCCAGAGGTTGTACTCAAATGGCTAAATATTCTGATGTGGGAACTGTGCTGCTGAACGTTATTGTCATTCATGTGAGAAAAGGTTTATTATGCCAGAAGTTACAAGAAGGGCTGCATTTTAATGTCCTCAACATCATCCTCCCCAGCCACAAGGAAACCAGCCTCCCCAGCAACAGGGACACCTTCAAAAGGCAATGCCTCAAAAAGGCAGCATCCATCATTAACGACCCCATCACCCAGGACATGCCCTCTTTTCATTGCTACCATCAGGGAGGTACAGGAGCCTGAAGGCACACACTCAGTGATTCAGGAACAGCCTCTTCCCCTCTGACATCAGATTTCTGAATGGACAATGAACCCATGAACACCACATCACTATTTTTCCCTCTTTTTGCGCCACTTACTTAATTTATTTTTAGACACATTTATTACAGTTTTTATTGTTATGTATTGCATTACACTGCTGCCGCAAAACAACAAATTTCACAACCTAAGCCAGTGCTGTTAAACCTGATTCAGATTCACTATTTGGCAAATCACCCATCCTCGCACGGTAACTGTTATCTGGGTAGATGTTGATAGAAGTACTGCCCATAAGCTATTGCACTTCATTTTCATTTTTAAATCTTTTTTATTAATTATTATTGAAAATCAACAAAAAACATTAAAGTAATCAAGTCAACATGTCAATAAGTACAATAAGAATTAAATTATCAAATAACTGATTAACAAAGCTAAAAAATATATATCAATAATAATAAGAAAAAACATAATGTTAAAACTATTTTTTTGGGGAAAAAAAGAAGGAAAAAAGAACCCCTACTAACTAAAGCAAAAAAAACTCTACAAACAAAAAAAAATGAAAAAAACAATTGGGAGCACAACCCTGGAGCTATACGCCATACAAGCTTCCATAAAAGAAAAACATCAACTTGCCAACCAAATCCATTTAAACAAGAATCAGAAGGGGACCACCTTAATTAACTCCAATCAAACGATAGTAGCGGGCAAAAGAACCCCACCTTTTCTCAAGTCAAACCGAGGATCAAAAGTTCGACTCCTGATTTTCTCCAAACTAAGACTTAACATCACCTGAGAGAACCATTGTATCAAAGTGGGAGCAGAGGCATCTTTCCATTTTAATAAAATAGCCCTTCTGGCCAATAATGTAACAAATGCAATTACATGTTGGTCTGTTATAGAAATACCATGAATATATTGAGGGATTTTACCAAACAAAACTGTCAATTTATTAGGTTGTAAATTAATTTTTAAAGCTTTAGAAATTGTAGAGAAAACAGATGTCCAAAACTGTTTCAATACAGAACACGACCAAAACATATGTATCAATATAGCCGTCTCAGTTTTACATCTATCACACTGACTATCAGGGTCTGGTCAGGGAGAGTGAGGAGTTGATAGAGAGGAGTTGCAGGCAGGTGGTCATGCCGGGGCCACGGGAGGCAGACAAGTGGGTCACGGTTAGGAGGGGGAAGGGGAAGAGTCAGGTAATAGGGAGTACCCCGATGGCTGTACCCCTTAACAATAGGTACTCCTGTTTGAGTACTGTTGGAGGGGACAGCTTACCCGGGGGAAGTGACAGTGGCCATGCCTCCGGCACAGAGTCTGGCCCTGTAGCTCAGAAGGGTAGGGCAAGGAAGAGGAGGGCAGTTGTGATAGGGGACTCGATAGTAAGGGGGTCAGATAGGCGATTCTGTGGACGCAGTCCAGAGACCTGGATGGTAGTCTGCCTCCCTGGTGCCAGGGTCCGGGATATTTCTGATCGTGTCCAAGATATCCTGAAGTGGGAGGGTGAGGAGCCAGAGGTCGTGGTACATATAGCTACCAATGACATAGGTAGGAAAAGGAATGAGGTCCTGAAAGGAGAATATAGGGAGCTAGGAAGGGAGTTGAGAAAAAGGACCGCAAAGGTAGTAATCTCGGGATTACTGCCTGTGCCACGCGACAGTGAGAGTAGGAATGCGATGAGGTGGAGGATAAATGCGTGGCTGAGGGATTGGAGCAGGGGGCAGGGATTCAAGTTTTTGGATCATTGGGACCTCTTTTCGCGCAGGCATGACCTGTACAAAAATGACGGGTTACACTTGAATCCTAGGGGGACCAATATCCTGGCAGGGAGATTAGCGAGGGCTACTGAGGTGACTTTAAACTAGAATGGTTGGGGGGTGGGAATCAAATTAAAGAGGCTAGGCGTGAGGAGGTTAGTTCACAACAGGGGGATGGGAACCAGTGCAGAGAGACGGGGGTGTAAAGTGAGGGTAGAAGCAAGAAGTACTAAGGAGAAGAGTAAAAGTGGCAGGCCGACAAATCCAGGGCAAGCATTAAAAAGGGCCACTTTTCAACATAATTGTATAAGGGCTAAGAGAGTTGTAAAAGAGCGCCTGAAGGCTTTGTGTGTCAATGCAAGGAGCATTCGTAATAAGGTGGATGAATTGAAAGTGCAGATTGTTATTAATGATTATGATATAGTTGGGATCACAGAGACATGGCTCCAGGGTGACCAGGGATGGGAGCTCAACATTCAGGGATATTCAATATTCAGGAGGGATAGACATGAAGGGAGGGGAGGTGGGGTGGCATTGCTGGTTAAAGAAGAGACTAACGCAATAGAAAGGAAGGACATAAGCCGGGAAGATGTGGAATCGATATGGGTAGAGCTGCATAACACTAAGGGGCAGAAGACGCTGGTGGGAGTTGTGTACAGGCCACCTAACAGTAGTAGTGAGGTCAGAGATGGTATTAAACAGGAAATTAGAAATGTGTGCAATAAAGGAACAGCAGTTATAATGGGTGACTTCAATCTACATGTAGATTGGGTGAACCAAATTGGTAAAGGTGCTGAGGAAGAGGATTTCTTGGAATGTATGCGGGATGGTTTTTTGAACCAACATGTCGAGGAACCAACTACAGAGCAGGCTATTCTGGACTGGGTTTTGAGCAATGAGGAAGGGTTAATTAGCAATCTTGTCGTGAGAGGCCCTTTGGGTAAGAGTGACCATAATATGGTGGAATTCTTCATTAAGATGGAGAGTGACATAGTTAATTCAGAAACAAAGGTTCTGAACTTAAAGAGGGGTAACTTTGAATGTATGAAATGTGAATTAGCTAAGATAGACTGGCAAATGACACTTAAAGGATTGACGGTGGATATGCAATGGCAAGCATTTAAAGGTTGCACGGATGAACTACAACAATTGTTCATCCCAGTTTGGCAAAAGAATAAATCAAGGAAGGCAGTGCACCCGTGGCTGACAAGAGAAATTAGGGATAGTATCAATTCCAAAGAAGCAGCATACAAATTAGCCAGAGAAAGTGGCTCACCTGAGGACTGGGAGAAATTCAGAGTTCAGCAGAGGAGGACAAAGGGCTTAATTAGGAAGGGGAAAAAAGATTATGAGAGAAAACTGGCAGGGAACATAAAAACTGACTGTAAAAGCTTTTATAGGTATGTAAAAAGGAAAAGACTGGTAAAGACAAATGTAGGTCCCCTACAGACAGAAACAGGTGAATTGATTGTGGGGACCAAGGACATGGCAGACCAATTGAATAATTACTTTGGTTCTGTCTTCACTAAGGAGGACATAAATAATCTTCCAGAAATAGTAGGGGACAGAGGGTCCAGTGAGATGGAGGAACTGAGCGAAATACTTGTTAGTGGGGAAGTGGTGTTAGGTAAATTGAAGGGATTGAAGGCAGATAAATCCCCAGGGCCAGATGGTTGGCATCCTAGAGTGCTTAAGGAAGTAGCCCAAGAAATAGTGGATGCATTAGTGATAATTTTTCAAAACTCGTTAGATTCTGGACTAGTTCCTGAGGATTGGAGGGTGGCTAATGTAACCCCACTTTTTAAAAAAGGAGGGAGAGAGAAACCGGGGAATTATAGACCGGTTAGCCTAACGTCGGTGGTGGGGAAACTGCTGGAGTCAGTTATCAAAGATGTGATAACAGCACATTTGGAAAGCGGTGAAATCATCGGACAAAGTCAGCATGGATTTGTGAAGGGAAAATCATGTCTGACGAATCTCATTGAATTTTTTGAGGATGTAACTAGTAGAGTGGATAGGGGAGAACCAGTGGATGTGGTATATTTGGATTTTCAAAAGGCTTTTGACAAGGTCCCACACAGGAGATTAGTGTGCAAACTTAAAGCACATGGTATTGGGGGTAAGGTATTGATGTGGATGGAGAATTGGTTAGCAGACAGGAAGCAAAGAGTGGGAATAAACGGGACCTTTTCAGAATGGCAGGCGGTGACTAGTGGGGTACCGCAAGGCTCAGTGCTGGGACCCCAGTTGTTTACAATATATATTAATGACTTGGATGAGGGAATTAAATGCAGCATCTCCAAGTTTGCGGATGACACGAAGCTGGGTGGCAGTGTTAGCTGTGAGGAGGATGCTAAGAGGATGCAGAGTGACTTGGATAGGTTGGGTGAGTGGGCAAATTCATGGCAAATGCAATTTAATGTGGATAAATGTGAAGTTATCCACTTTGGTAGCAAAAATAGGAAAACAGATTATTATCTGAATGGTGGCCGATTAGGAAAAGGGGAGGTGCAACGAGACCTGGGTGTCATTATACACCAGTCATTGAAAGTGGGCATGCAGGTACAGCAGGCGGTGAAAAAGGCGAATGGTATGCTGGCATTTATAGCGAGAGGATTCGAGTACAGGAGCAGAGAGGTACTACTGCAGTTGTACAAGGCCTTGGTGAGACCACACCTGGAGTATTGTGTGCAGTTTTGGTCCCCTAATCTGAGGAAAGACATCCTTGCCATAGAGGGAGTACAAAGAAGGTTCACCAGATTGATTCCTGGGATGGCAGGACTTTCATATGAAGAAAGACTGGATGAACTGGGCTTGTACTCGTTGGAATTTAGAAGATTGAGGGGGGATCTGATTGAAACGTATAAGATCCTAAAGGGATTGGACAGGCTAGATGCAGGAAGATTATTCCCGATGTTGGGGAAGTCCAGAACTAGGGGCCACAGTTTGAGGATAGAGGGGAAGCCTTTTAGGACCGAGATTAGGAAAAACTTCTTCACACAGAGAGTGCTGAATCTGTGGAATTCTCTGCCACAGGAAACAGTTGAGGCCAGTTCATTGGCTATATTTAAGAGGGAGTTAGATATGGCCCTTGTGGCTACGGGGGTCAGGGGGTATGGAGGGAAGGCTGGGGCGGGGTCCTGAGTTGGATGATCAGCCATGATCATAATAAATGGTGGTGCAGGCTCGAAGGGCCGAATGGCCTACTCCTACACCTATTTTCTACGTTTCTACGTTTCTATCAACATTAGGAAATATTTTAGACAGTCTCTCCTCTGTCAAATAGTAACAATATACAATTTTAAATTGAATTAGAGAGTGACTGGCACAAATCAAAGAAGAGTTAACTAACTTCAAAATTCGCAACCAATCCTCTGTTATCAAGGTCATGTTAGGATCTCTTTCCCAATCTTGCTTAATCTTAAGTAAAGGATAATTGTACTGTTGTAATAGTAAATTATAAATTTTCCCAATAAAACCTTTCACTAAAGGATTCATTTTTAAAATAATATCTAACAGGTCAGAATCTTTTATATATGGAAAATTACTTAAATATTGTAAGAAATGTCTGACGTGAAGATATTGCTATTGCACTTCCATAATGAGAGACAAACAGAAAGGTGAGATTCTCAGGATAACACCAAAATCAGTGTTTAACAAGTTCACAAGGTAGCAGAGAACTCCTGCTTCCAATACTGACCGTAAAGGTCTTCAGGGTGTGATGAATATCTTTTAAAGCTAGAAATGTACTGCTACATCTTCACTAGTGACTATAATCCTGACAGCAGAGTACAGAACTGAAGGTGTGCTATACCATTTTGATACATTCAATGGCTACTTTATTAAACCATAAGACCATAGACAAAGGAGCAGAAGTCGGCCGTTCGGCCCATTGAGTCTGCTCCGCCATTTTATCATGAGCTGATCCATTCTCCCATTTAGTCCCACTCGCCTGCCTTCTCACCATAACCTTTGATGCCCTGGCTACTCAGATACCTATCAATCTCTGCCTTAAATACACCCAATGACGGCCTCCACTGCTGCCCATGGCAACAAATTCCATAGATTCACCACCCTCTGACTAAAAAAATTTCTTCACATTTCTGTTCTGAATGGGCGCCCTTCAATCCTTAAGTCATGCCCTCTCGTACTAGACTCCCCCATCATGGGAAACAACTTTGTCACATCCACTCTGTCCATGCCTTTCAACATTTGAAATGTTTCTATGAGGTCTCCCCTCATTCTTCTAAACTCCAAGGAATACAGTCCAACAGCGGACAAACGTTCCTCATATGTTAAACCTCTCATTCCCGGAATCATTCTAGTGAATCTTCTCCTTACCCTCTCCAACGTCAGCACATCCTTTCTTAAATAAGGAGACCAAAACTGCCCACGGTACTCTAAGTGAGGCCTCACCAGCGCTTTATAGAGCCTCAACATCACATCCCTGCTCCTATACTCTATTCCTCTAGAAATGAATGCCAACATTGCATTCGCCTTCTTCACCACCGACTCAACCTGGAGGTTAACCTTAAGGGTATCCTGTACGAGGACTCCCAAGTCCCGTTGCATCTCAGAACTTTGAATTCTCTCCCCATTTAAGTAATAGTCTGCCCGTTTATTTCTTCTGCCAAAGTGCATAACCATACACTTTCCAACATTGTATTTCATTTGCCACTTCTTTGCCCATTCTTCCAATCTATCCAAGTCTCTCTGCAGACTCTCTGTTTCCTCAGCACTACCGGCCCCTCCACCTATCTTCGTATCGTCAGTAAACTTAGCCACAAAGCCATCTATTCCATAATCCAAATCGTTGATGTACAATGTAAAAAGAAGCGGCCCCAACATGGACCCCTGTGGAAAACCACTGGTAACCGGCAGCCAACCACAATAAGATCCCTTTATTCCCACTCTCTATTTCCTGCCAAACAGCCAACGCTCTATCCATGTATGTAACTTTCCCGTAATTCCATGGGCTCTCATCTTGTTAAGTAGCCTCATGTGTGGCACCTTGTCAAAGGCCTTCTGAAAATCCAAATATACAACATCTACTGCATCTCCTGTACACCTGCATATCTAATCAGCCAATCATGTGGCAGCAACTCAATGCATAAAAACATGCAGACGTGGTCAGGAAGTTCAGTTGTTGTTCAGACCAAACATCAGAATGGGGAAGAAATGTGATCTAAGTGACTTTGACTGTGGAATGACTGTTGATGCCAGACGGGGTGGTTTGAGTATCTCAGACACTGCTGACCCCCTGGGATTTTCACGCACAAAAGTCTCTAGTGGTTACAGAGAACGTGCAAAAATCAAAAAGCATCCTGTGAGTGGCAGTTCTGTGGGCAAAATTGCCTTGTTAATGAGAGAAGAATGGTCAGACTGGTTCAAGCTGACGGGAAGGCGACAGTAACTCAAGTAACCACATGTTACGACAGTGGTGTGCAGAAGAGCATCTCTGAATACACAACATGTCGAAGCTTGAAGTGGATGGGCTACAGCAGCAGAAGACCATGAACATACACTCAGCACCCATTTTATTATGTACAGTGGGTAACTAACAAAGTGGCCACTGAATGTATATAATGTATAGGATGAAATAGACCATAAGGCCATAAAACCATAAGATATAGCAGCAGAAGTAGGCCATTCAGCCCATCGAGTCTGCTCCGCCATTCAATCATGGGCTGATCCAATTCTTCCAGTCATCCCCACTCCCCTGTCTTCTTCCCATACTTGTCTCATCTCAGTTATGTTCATCATATCACAGCAGGTTTAATCAGGTGGCCATGACCTGGGTTTTTAGTTAGACACACAGCATGGTATCAAGGCCTTCCAGCTCAACAAACACGTGCTGCCCAACCACACCCAGTGGCCTACTAACCTCGATGTCTTTGGGATCTTAGGAAGCCGGAATGCCCAGAGGAATCCAACATGGGGAGAACGTGCAAACTCCTAGCAGGCAGCTAACCACCATGTTACCATACAACCCAGTTTATCGCCTCAGTCTGAAAGTGGTTAACATACGAGGAGTGTCAAATGGCTCTAGGCCTGTACTCGCTGGAATGAAGGAGAATCTCATTGAAACTGGTCAAATATTGAAAGTCCCAGATAGAGAGGATGTGGAGAGGATGTTTTCCGTGGCGAGGGAGCCGCGGATCAGAAGGCACATCCTCAGAATAGACAGACATCCATCTGGATTTGGGATGAGGAGGAATTTCTTTAGCCAGAGTGGTAAATCTGTGGAATTCATTGCCACAGCCGACTATGCAGGCCAAATTATTCAGTGTATTTAAAAACAAACAAGAGAAAATCTGCAGATGCTGGAAATCCAAGCAACACACACAAAATGCTGGAAGAACTCAGCAGGCAAGACAGCATCTGTGGAAAAGAGTAAAGTCAACGTTTTGGGCCGAGGCCCTTCTCAGCCCGAAACATTGACCGTACTCTTTTCCATAAATGCTACCTGGCCTGCTGAGTTCCTCCGGCATTTTGTCTGTGTTGAGTGTATTTAAAGTGGAGTTTGGTAGGCTCTTGATTAGTCAGGGCGTCGATGGTTATGGGGAGAAGGCAGGAAAATGGGGTTGAGAGAGAAAGATATCAGCTATGATGGAATGGTGGAGAAGACTCGATGGGCTGAATGGCCTGATTCTGTTCTTATGCTTCTTGCTCAATGGCTCGTCAGTGTGTTTCTCCCTCTTCTTCCTATTCAGACTTTCAAGACTCCTTGGGTTAGTGAGAACTGGACTTGCATCTTACCTAAAAAACTGATTCATATCTCCAAAAATGTATCTATTTGCTCAGTTACAGGAAAATACAAAAGGAAATACTCATAAGGATGAGGCAGAATACTGGTCTAGATGGCCCGAAGGGCCTGCTTTCATGTTGTTGTGCTCTACGAGTCTATAAGTCATTACGCAGTTCTTTCAGCATCTGTGGCTTTGACAAATTTCTATAGATACACAGTGGAGACTGTCTTAACTGGAGATTATTCTAAATGTACTTCCAGCATTCTGTGTGGTTTGCTTTGGATCTCCAGCATCTATAGAATTTCTCACTGGCTGCCTCACAGCCGGTTGGGAACACACCAATGCCCGAGAGTGGAAAATCTGATAAGCAGTAGTGGACATGGCCCAGCTCATCACATTCTCTGCCGTAGTGCTCTAAAGTAGTGGACACCTCTGTAACTCCCTCTGCAACCGGATCCTCGGCTTCCTAACCAGAAGACCACAATTTACAGGTTGAGTCTGTGGTAAGGAAGGCAAATGCAGTGTTGGTATTTATTTCAAGGGGAATAGAATATAAAAGCAAGGATATAATGCTGAGGCTTTATAAGACACTAGTCAGGCTGCACTTAGAGTATTGTCAACAGTTCTCGACCACTTATCTCAGAAAGGATCGGAGAAACTCCAGAGGAGGTTCATGAGGATGATTCTGGGAATGAAGGGGTTAACATATGAGGAGCGTTTGGCAGCTTTGGGCCTGTACTCACTGGAATTTAGAAGAATGCATGGGGATCTCATTGAAACCTATCGAACGTTGAAAGGACCAGATAGGGTGGATGTGGAGAGGATGTTTCCTTTGGTGGGGGTGTCCAGAACTAGAAGGTGTTGCCTCAAAATTGAGCGGCAACTCTTTGGTACAGAGGTAAGGATGAACTGTTTTAGCCAGAGAGCAGTAAATGTGTGGAATGCTCTGCCACAGACTTAGGTGGAGGCCAAGTCCGTGGGTATATTTAAGGAGGAAGTTCATAGTTTCTTGATCGGTCAGGGCATCAAAGGATATGGCGAGAAGGCAGGTGTATGAGATTGAGTGAGATCCGGGATCAGCCATGATGGAATGGCGGAGCAGACTCGATGGGCTGCCAAACGCTCCTCATATGTTAACCCCTTCATTCCCAGAATCATCCTTGTGAACCTCCTCTGGACTCTCTCCAATGACAACACATCCTTTCTGAGATATGGGGCCCAAAACTGTTGACAATACTCCAAGTGTGGCTTGACTACTGTCTTATAAAGGCTCAGCATTATCTCCTTGCTTTTATACTCTATTCCCCTTGAAATAAATACCAACTTACGTTTGCCTTCTTTACCACAGACTCAAGCTGTAAATTAACCTGGGAATCTTACACGAGGACTCCTAAGTCCCTCTGCATCTCTGATGTTTGAACCTTCTCCCCATTTAGATAATAGCCTGCAGTATTGTTCCTTTTACTAAAATGCATGATCATACATTTCCCAACACTATATTCCATCTGTCACTTTTTGCCGTTTCTTTCAATTTGTCTAAGTCCTGCTGCAATCGCATTGCTTCCTCAGCACTACCTACCCCTCCACCTATCTTCATATCATCCGCAAACTTTGTCTCAAGGCCATCAATTCCACTATCCAAGTCATTGATTAACAATGTAAAGAGCTGCAGTCCCAATACTGATTCTTAGCCATTCCTCTATCCATGCCAGTATCTTTCCTGTAATGCCATGGGAATTTATCTTGTTAAGCAGCCCGCGTGTGTGGCACCTTATCAAATGTCTTCTGAAAATCCAAGTAAATGACATCCACTGCATCGTCTTTATCCACTCTGCTTGTTACTCCTCAAAAACTCTAATAAATTTGTCAGGCAAGTTTTCCCTTTACAGAAACCATGCTGACTTTGACTTATTTTATCATTAGTCTCTAAGTACCTCGAACCTCATCCTTAATAATGGACTCCAACACTCTCCCACCACTGAGGTTAGGCTAACTGGTCTATAATTTCCTTTCTTTTGCCTTCCTCCCTTCTTAAAGAGTGGAGAGACATCTGCAATTTTTCAGTCCTCTGAAACCAAGCCAGAATCAAGTGATTCTTGAAAGATCATGACCAATGCGTCTGTTATCTCTTCATCAACCTCTCTCAGGACTCAGATGTAGTCCATCTGCTCCAGGCGACTGACCCACTTTAAGACCTTTGAGCTTTCCTCGCACTTCTTCCCTTGTAATAGCAATGGCACTCACTCCTGCTCCCTGACACTCACGGACCTCTGGCACACTGCTAGTGTCTTCCACAGTGAAGACTGATGCAAAGTACTTATTCAGTTCATCTGCCATTATTTTCTCCCCATTACTACCTCACCAGCATCATTTTCCAGTGGTCCAATATCAACTTCCACCTCCCTTTTACTCCTTATACAATAGTATGCTGCTTTATATTATTTGCTAATTTTCCCTCATATTTCATCATTTCCCTTCTTATGGCTTCTACAGCTGTCTTTTTTTGGGTTTTAAAAGCTTCTCAATCATCCAACTTCCCACTCACATTTGCTACCTTATATGCCCTTTCCTTGGCTTTTATGCAGTCCTTAACTTCCTTTGTCAGCCACGTTTGCCTACCCCTGCCATTTGACAACTTCTTCCTTGTGGGACATACCTATCCTACGGCTTGTGAACTATTCCCAGAAACTTCAGCCATCTCTGTTCAGTCGTCATCCCCGCCAGTATCCTCCAGTCCTCCTGGGCAAGCTCCTCTCTCATGCCTCTGTAATTCCCTTTATTCCATTGCGATACTGATACATGTGAGTTATGCTTCTCCCTCTCAAAATGCAGTATGAATTCAAACATATTATGATCACCGCCTCCTAAGAGTTCCTTTGCATTAAGATCCCGAATAAGATCTGGGTTATTACACAACACCCAATCTATGATAGCCTTTCCCCAAGTAGGATCAAACACAAGCTGCTCTAAAAATCCATCTCATAGGCATTCAACAAATTCCCTCTCTCGCGATCTGACCCCAACCTGATTTTCCCAACCCCCTTGCATATTGAGGTCCCCCATTACAATTGTGACATTACCCTTATTCCAGCTGCCTTTGCAATCTGAACCCCATATCTTTCTACTATTTGGAGGCTTATATATGATTCCCATAATGTTTTTTCACCCTTGCAGTTTCTTAACTCCACCCACAAAGATTCAACATTCTCTGACCCTATATCACCTCTATTCTAAAGATATAATTCCATCTCTTACCAGCAGAGCCACACCACTGCCTATGTCTTCTGCCTGTCCTTTCAATACAAAGTATATCCTTTGATGTTAAACTCCTGCGCACTCAGCGATTCGGGAACAGCTTCTTCCTCTCTGTCATTCAATATCCAAATGGACATTGAATTCATGAACATCACCACTCTTTGAAAAATTCTGATTTTCCACAACTCTTCCACACGTGCTAGCGAGGGCAAGAATAGTAGGATCAGGCAGATGAATGCGTGGCTGAGAGACTGGTGCTGGGGGCAGGGCTTCAGATTCTTGGATCATTGGGATTTCGTCTGGGGGAAGTATGACCTGTTCAAAAAGGACAGGTTACACCTGAACCCGAAGGGGACCAATATCCTGGCAGGAAGGTTTAATAGAGCTGTTAGGGAGGGTTTAAACTAATTTGGCAGGGGGATGGGAACTGGAATGACAGAGTGGAGGAAGGGGAAAACAGAAATAAATCCAAGATAGTGAGCAGTAAAGATGTCAGGAAAGACAAGCAGGTGATGGGGCAAATTTACAGCCATTGGGATGAGTTGCAGTGCAATAAAGTTGTAGTGCAATCAAAGCAAAAAGTACTAAATACTGGTCTTAAGGTGTTGTACTTAAATGCACGCAGCATAAGGAATAAGTTGGATGATCTTGTCGTACAGCTACAGATTGGCAGGTATGATGTTGTAGCCATCACTGAGACCTGGCTAAAGGATGCATGTCTCTGGGAGCTGAACGTCCAAGGATACACGGTGTATCGGAAGGATAAGTAGGTAGGCAGAGAGGGTGGTGTGGCTTTATTAGTAAGAAATGATATTAATCAGTAGAAAGAGGTGATATAGGATTGGAAGGTGCAGAGTCTTCATGGGTTGAACTAAAAAATTTCAGGGGTAAAAGGACCCTGATGGCAGTTATATACAGGCCTCCAAACAGCTGCAGTGAAGTGGACTACAAATTACAACAGGAAATAGAAAAGGCTTGTCAGAAGGGCAGTGTTATGATAATTGTGGGGGATTTTAACGTGCGAGTGGATTGGGAAAATTAAGTCGGCACTGGATCTCCAGAGAGAGAATTTGTAGAATGTCTGCGAGATGGCTTTTCAGAACAGCTTGTTGTTGAGCCCACTAGGGGATCGGCTGTACTGGATTGGGTATTGTGTAATGAACCGGAGGTGATTAGAGGGATTGAGGTGAAGGAACCCTTAGGAGACAGTGAGCATAACATGATTGAGTTCACTGTGAAATTTGACAAAGAGAAGCCGAAATTCCATGTATCAGTATTTCAGTGGAGTAAAGGAAATTACAGTGGCATGAGAGAGGAATTGGCCAAAGTTGACTGGAAAGGGACACTAGTGGGAAGGACGGCAGAGAGCAGTGGCTGGAGTTTATGCGAGAAGTGAGGAAGGTGCAAGACAGATATATTCCAAAAAAGAAGAAATTTTTGAATGGAAAAAGGATGCAATCGTGGCTGACAAGAGAAGTCAAAGCCAAAGTTAAAGCAAAGGAGAGGGCATACGATGAAGCAAAAATTAGTTGGAAGTCAGAGAATTGGGAAGTTTTTAAAAGCTAACAAAAGGAAACTAAGAAGATCATTAAGACGGAAAAGGTGAACTATGAAAGGAAGCTAGCAAATAATATCGAAGAGGATATTAAAAGCTTTTTCAAGTATATAAAGAGTAAAAGACAGGTGAGAGTAGATACAGAACTGATAGAAAATGATGCTGGAGAAATTGTAATGGGAGATAAGGAGATGGTGGAGGAACTGAACGAGTATTTTGCATCAGTCTTCACTGAGGAAGACATCAGCAGTATACCGGATACTCAAGGGTGGCAGGGAAGAGAAGTGTGCACAGTCACAATTACAACATAGAAAGTACTCAGGAAGCTGAATAGTCTAAAGGTAGATAAATCTCCTGGTCCAGATGGAATGCACCCTCATGTTCTGAAGGAAGTAGCTGTGGAGATTGCGGAGGCATTAGCAATGATCTTTCAAAAGCCGATAGATTCTGGCATGGTTCCGGAGGACTGGAAGATTGCACATGTCACTCCGCTATTTAAGAAGGCGGCAAGGAAGGAAAAAAGAAATTATAGACCTGTTTGCTTGATATCAGTGGTTGGGAAGTTGTTGGAGTCGATTGTCAAGGCTGAGGTTACGGAGGCATATGACAAGATAGGCAGAACTCAGCATGGTTTCCTTAAAGGAAAATCCTGCCTGACAAACCTATTACAATTTTTTGAGGAAATTACAAGTAGGCTAGACAAGGGCAATGCAGTGGATGTTGTATATTTGGATTTTCAGAAGGCCTTTGACAAGGTGCCACACATGAGGCTGCTTGACAAGAGCCCATGGAATTACGGGAAAGTTACATACGTGGATAGAGTGTTGGCTGATTGGCAGGAAACAGAGCGTGGGAATTAAGGGATCCTATTCTGGTTGGCTGCCAGTTACCAGTGGTGTTCCACAGGGGTCCGTGTTGGGGCCGCTTTTTTTTACTTTTTACATCAACGATTTGGATTATAGAATCGATGGCTTTGTGGCTTAGTTTGCTGATGATACAAAGATAGGTGGAGGGGCCGGTAGTGCTGAGGAAACAGAGAGTCTGCAGAGAGACTTGGATAGATTGGAAAAATGGGCAAAGAAGTGGCAAATGAAATACTATGTTAGAAAGTGTATGGTTATGCACCTTGGCAGAAGAAATAAACGGACAGACTATTATTTAAATGGGGAGAGAATTCAAAGTTCCGAGATGCAACGGGACTTGGGAGTCCTCGTGCAGGATACCCTTAAGGTTAACCTCCAGGTTGAGTCGGTGGTGAAGAAGGCGAATGCAATGTTGGCATTCATTTCTAGAGGAATAGAGTATAGGAGCATGGATGAGATGTTGAGGCTCCATAAAGCGCTGGTAAAACCTCATTTAGAGTACTGTGGGCAGTTTTGGTCTCCTTATTTAAGAAAGGATGTGCTGATGTTGGAGAGGGTAAGGAGAAGATTCACTAGAATGATTCCGGGAATGAGAGGGTTAACATATGAGGAACGTTTGTCCGCTCTTGGACTGTATTCCTTGGAGTTCAGAAGAATGAGGGGAGACCTCATAGAAACATTTCGAATGTTGAAAGGCATGGACAGAGTGGATGTGGCAAAGTTGTTTCCCATGATGGTGGAGTCTAGTACGAGAGGGCATGACTTAAGGATTGAAGGGTGCCCATTCAGAACAGAAATGCAAAGAAATTTTTTTTGGCAAAGGGTGGTGAATCTATGGAATTTGTTGCCACGGGTGGCAGTGGAGGCCAAGTCATTCGGTGTATTTAAGGCAGAGATTGATAGGTATCTGAGTAGCCAGGGCACCAAAGGTTATGGTGAGAAGGCGGGGGAGTGGGACTAAATGGGAGAATGGATCAGCTCATGATAAAATGGCAGAGCAGACACGATGGGCCAAATGGCTGACTTCTGCTCCTTTGTCTTATGGTCTTAAGGTCTAACTTACAGTACCTTAATTTAACTATTTTATATAGATACAGTATATATCGTTTATCATGTATTGCATTGTACTGCAGCTGCAAAGTTTATAAATTTTATGGCATATGCTCGTGAATTTAAAGCTGATTCTGATTCTGAAATGGACAAGTCTATCACATCCTGTGCTGTTGTGCTCCATGACTGTGAGTCTGTGAGTCTGAACGGTGAGTGTGTGAATTAATGCAGGAGGGCAACAATCACAGGACACAGATTTTCTCTTCAACGGGAGTTCAGTGAGGCCCCCTCAATGATCTCTGCCGCCCCCGACCCCTGACTCTTCGACCACATGCTCACCCAGACTCGCTACCACACCCACACCTTCTAGCTACTCTCCTTCTCTCCCCAGCTTCTTATTCTGTCATCCTCCCCTTCCCTTTCCAGTCCTGATGGAGGTCCTTGGCCCACAATGTCAACTGTTCATTCCTCTCCGTAGATGCTGCCTGACCTGTTAAGTTCCTCCAGCATTTCTGTGTGTGTTGTTATAGTGTAATGTCCTTTTTCAGACTCAATGGACCAAAAGGCCCAAGGCCTTGATGGACTGAATGGCCTATTTCTGCTCCTATATATGGTTGTATTGTCTGTTCCTTTCAGTCCAGATGAAAGAATGTCTCACAGCCTCACTGATGCTATCCCTCTGCTTGCAAAACTAGTAAGAACCAGATTTGTACCTTATCTAAAATACTGATGGATACCTCCAGAAAGGTGTCTACTTGCTCAATTACAGGTAAGTACCAAACAGAATATCATAAGCTAGTGATGAACGGTTGCAGGAAGATCACAAGTGGCAAAACATCAAGGTTACTCGCCAAGGGCACATAGTGAAACAGGTAGTAAAGCTTCAGCTCACCATCTGAAGTTGTTGAACCATTTCTTCCCGATACGCCAGCTCTCGCTTCATTTGGTCCTGGAAGTTATCTGATGAACAGGTAGACAGAAAATGCAAAATCATGGTTCAGATACACCCCGGACTCATGCACATGATTGTAATAACCTCTCCATGTTTGCTACATCACAAGTCTTGGTTCTAATCATAATGTATCATTTCTTAATGCATGCATTACTAAATGACAATAAAAGAGGACTACGTCTTCATAATCTAATCCCATAAAACCATATTGTCCATCATTTCTTCCATTCAACATTTGAAAATATATCCTTACGCACAAAAAAACTAAAACCTATCATTCTCTACTCAGTGGCCACTTTATTAAGTAAAACTGCTCATTAATGCAAATATCTAATCAGCCAATTATCTAGCAGCAACTCAATGCATAAAAGCACGCAGACATGGTCAAGAGGTTCAGTTGTTCAGACCAAACATCAGAATGGGGAAGAAATATGATCTAAGTGACTTTGACTGTGGAATGATTGCTGGTGCCAGATGGGGTGGGTTGAGTATCTCAGAAATTGCTGATCTCCTGGGATTTTCACGCATAACAGTCTCTAGAATTTACAGAGAATAGTTTGAAAATCAAAAAAAAGTGAGTGGCAGTTCTGTGGGTGAAAATGCCTTGTTACTGAGAGAGTTCAGAGAAGAATGGCCAGACTGGTTCAAGCTGACAGGTAGGCAACAGTAACTCAAACAACCACACATTACAACAGTGGTGTGCAAAAGAGCATCTCTGAATGCACAACATGTCGAACCTTGAAGTGGATGGGCTACAGCAGCAGAAGACCATGAACATACGCCCGGTGGCCACTTTATTGGGTACAGGAGATATCTGCCATGTGGCCACTGAGTGTATTTCTACGCCTTTCAAATACTATGACATGCCTATCATTACACAGAAACAGTAGACATTGCAACCCTATTACCAACGCTGATCATGCATGGGTGGGCACCACGGTGTGTACAATTGCAGGAAACAGCTGAGAAACACATTTTCAGAAGGGAACACATGTTATTTCAGTACAAAGGAAATGTACAAAGGTGTTGCAGGGACTTGAGGACCTGAGTTATAGGAAAGATTGAAAAGGTTCGGACTTTATTCTCTGGAGTGTGGAACAAGGAGAGATGTAAGGTCTGGGAATACAGATCCATAATTCATTGAAAGTGGTGTCACAGGTAGATAGGGTCATAAACGAAGCTTTTGCCATTTTGGGCTTCATCAATCCATGTATTCAGTACAGGATTTGGGATGTTTTGTTGCAATTGTATAAGGCACTGATGAGGCCTAATTTAGAGTATTATGTGCAGTTCCGGTCACCTACAGGAAAGATATACTGTAAGTAAGATTAAAGCAGTGTTGAGAAAATTCACTAGGATGTTGCTGGGGCTTGATGACCTGAGTTACAGGGAACAGTTGAATAAGTTAGGACTTTATTACCTCAAGTGAAGGACAATAAGGGGAGATTTGATAGAGGTAGACAAAATTATGAGAGGTACAGATAGGGTAAAGATAAGCACGCTTTTCCCACTGGGGTTGGGTGAAGCTAGAGCTACAGACCATGGGTTAGGGGTGAAAGGTGAAATATTTAAGGGGAACATGAGGGGAAATTTCTTCACTCAGAGGGTGGTGCGAGTGTGGAATGAGCTGCTAGCGGAATGGCGGATATAGGTTCAATGTCAACATTTAGATAGGTACGTGGATGAGAGGGGTATGGAAGGTTATGGTCCAGGCGCAGGTTGATGGGATTAGAACGGTCTCTTTCCGTGCTGTAGTGCTCTATAACCCTGTGACTCTACCAATGTACATTTTTAATGTATGTGTCACAGTTATATAATGAGTTGGACTGCAGTATTCCGCCTAGTCCAGACCCCTGTGAAACAACCCAACTTAACACACTAAACCGAATGCAAGAGAAGGGAAAAGAATCATTTCTTACTGACAACAGTGAAAGGTGCGTTACCCTTTAACGCCTGGAACTCTTGCTCTAACCTCCGCCTCAGATCGATCTGTTCCAACAAAACTTTCTGAAGTTCTTCTAGACAAAATAAACATAAATTTGATGTAACGATAAGTAAAAGAACCAGAACCGCTGAGGTTCAGTAACAGCTTCATCCCCCAGGCTGTTAGGTTGGTTAACACTCCACTCCCCACTCCCCACACCCCCACACCCCTCACCCTACTTCCCACACCCCGCTCTCCAGCTCAGAGACACACTCTCATCCTGCACTGGTCACGTTCGATCTTTTATCGGTGCTGTGTCACGTTTATATGACCGCTCGCTTATTATAATAGTGTCAGTAACTATTGTCTTATTGTCTTACATAAATATGCAGCTCACACCAGATGGTGCAGTGCTCCCACCATACCAGACAATGATGCAGCCAGTTAGAATGCCCTCCATGGTGCATCTGTGGAAATTTGCAAGTGTCTTTGGTGACATACCAAATCTCCTCAAACTCCTATTGAAGTATAGCTGCTGGTGTGCCTTGTTTGCAATTGCATCAGTATGTTGGGCCCAGGGTAGATCCGCAGAGATGTTGACACCCAGGAACTGGAAACTGCTCATTCTTTCTACTTCTGATTCCCGAGTAGGGAATGTTGTGTGTGTTCCTTCACCTTACCTTTCCTGAAGTCCACAATCAATCCCTTGGTCTTACTGACGTTGAGTGAAAGATTGTTGCTGTGACACCACTCATCCAACTCATCTGCCTTGCTCCTGTACGCCTCCTTGTTCACATCAGAAATCCTGCCTACAATAGTTGTGTTGTTGGCAAATTTGTGGATGGTGTTTGAGCTGTGTCTAGCTCCAGAGTGGCGAGTGTGTTGTAGAATACTGGGCTGAAGACACATGCTTGAGGAGCACCACTGTTGATTGTCAGTGAGGTGGAGACATTGTCTCTGATCTGCACAGATTGCGGTCTCTTGGTGAGGAAGTCAAAGATGCAGTTGCAGAGGGAGATACAGAGGCCCGGGTTTTGGAGCTTGTTCATTAGACTGTGCTGAATGCTGAACTGGAGTCAATACACACCAGCCTGCCATGAGTATTACTATTGTCCGGGTGATCCAAGGCCAAGTGGAGAGCCGTGTGTGTGTGCTTTCAGAATCAGAATCAGCTTTAATATCACTGCCATATCTTGTGAAATTTGTTGGTTTGCTGCAGCAGGACATTGTAATATATAATTATAATAATCTATGAATTACAATAAGAAATATACTTTTAAAAATTTAATTAAACTGGTGGAAAAAGAGAGCAAAAAAACTCTGCACCTTTGCCCTAGAGGAAAAGTGTTTCTTTAAGCTGTATAAATGTATGGTTGAATGAGAATAAACACGAACTTGAAGTTCAAGTTTATTGTCATCTGCCTGTACACATGTACAACTGAGTGAACCAATGTTTCTCCACACAAATCATAGATATTACACAGCACATAAACTGAAATATTCCCATAAATAAGTTAATAAAAATATAATTCAAAGTGTATGTAGTGTGCTGCATAGGTAAACAGTAAACAGCTGTAAACATGATATTGTCTGTTGTTGATATCAATTTTGCACAACCATCCCCATCTTCCCACCAATCAGAAGCTGTCATTGTAATTCGCAAACGTACGCTTCGAACGTAATAAATAGGAGGTCAATCCTTTTCCTCTGCAGATTTATCTTTTGCATTTTCTATTCTCTCTGCTCTTTGCAAATGCATTAGGTGTTCATACATTTGCTCAGCGGATGTAAGATAGGTCAGTCACAGCTGCTATACATCTCACCACTTCCTTCATTCCTACCTAAACCTTCAGGCCATGAACCCCTAACCTTTGATTCCCTTCTTAGTTGTCACCAATATCTGCCTGATGTCTTTAATTTTGCTTACACCTCTGGTGTCAGTGCAGGTTCAGGTTTCGTAGTTCTCACCAACAGGTCTGCACAGTTAGCTCTCGCCCATAGCAAATTAAAACGGTCAAACATAGGAGCAGAATTAGGCCATTCAGCCCATTGAGTCAGCTCCAGCATTTCATCATGGCTCATTTACTATCCCTCTCAACCCCATTCTCCTGCCTTCCCCCTGTAACCTTTGACACCCTGATTATTGAAGAATTTATCAACCTCCACTGTTAAAAACAATTTTAATTTATCCCAATAATTAACCAAGTTATCTAGACAATTCTGTGATTGAGTACTTTGCAACTCTGGGACACTGTGATTACCGTTGGACAATGGGTTCTAGTGGAAACATTAGTGGGACACATGGCCGTTCTCAATGACGGAATATTTTTTGCATCAGGATGGTAAACTTCAAATGAACTCCCAGCAAATATTCCCTAATGATATAGATATTTAGGGAATATTTACAACATGGTTGCATCACAGCCTGGTATGGAAACACCAAAATGCCCTTGAACAGAAAAATCTAAAAAGTAGTGGATATGGCCTTGACCTTCATAGGTAAGACCCTCCCACTACTGAGCACACCTACATGGAGTATTGTTGCTGGAAAGCAGCATCCATCATCAGGGACTCCCACCATCCGACCATGATTGCTTCTCACTGCTGCCATCAGGAAGGAGGTACAGGAGCCTCAGTTCTCACACCACCAGGTTCAGGAACAGTTATTATCCCTCAACCATCAGGATCTTGAACCGGAGGGGATAACTTCACTCACCACAACACTGAACTGTTCCCTCAACCTATGGACTCACTTTCAAGGGCTCTTCATCTCATGATCTTGACATTTATTGCTTGTTAGTTATTATTATTTGCTTTATTTTTGTATTTGCACAGTTTCTTATCTTTTGCTCACTGGTTGTTTGTCCATCCTGTACAGTCCTTCACTGATTCTGTTGTGTTTCTTGTATTTACAAGGAAATGAATCTCGGGGTTGTATATGGTGACATATATGTACCTTGATAATACATTTACTTTGAACTTTGACATAACCTGTGACACAGCAATCCCTGGCAATTACATCTGGTATTGATACAGGGTATTACACACACTATAAAATGCAGGATATTCTTAGATAAATACTATGTGCGTGTGTGTGTGTGTGTGTGTGTGTGTGTGTGTGTGTGTGTGTGTGTGTGTGTGTGTGTGTGTGTGTGTGTGTGTGTGTATGTGTGTGTGTGTGAGATCACACATTTATTGGACATCTTTACCTTTCTCCATATTTGCCACATCTGTTTTGATTGAAACTCGAGCTGTCGTTTCTTGTTCGTGGTCAACTGTCAAATAAACACATAACACATAGCCTGGGAACTTTTTCTAAAACAAGAAATAAACAGATAACGCTGAAAATACTCTGCAGATCGGGCGGCGTCCGGGATGAACAGAGAAACAGAGTCTAAGTTTCTGACGTAAGGATTTTGCCGAGGGATCTTCAACCGGAAATTTAACCGTTTAACAGAGACCGCTTCTCTCCCGTTTTAAAAGTCAGATTTCCAGCATCTGCGGGATCTTATTTTATTCGGTTTGCAAACCAAGGTCGCACTTTTTGGAATGTGAGGCTTAAAACCGAAATTGCGTTTTTTTTTAAACATCCGTCTGGTAGAACTGTTCCATTAAAGCGTTAATTGCGTTTATCCACTCGCAGGTGTAAAATAAAATAGATATCCTACATGATCAATTTATCAAGTAAACCGCTGTTTTAAATAAAATGGGTTGTGATGCGGATATGTGAGCGACTCCTCCCCCTAATAAGAGCAAAAAGCTTGTGTATTTTTTTTTGTGTGATCATTCTGAACCCTCGATTCTTTCATCTGACAGGCAAATTTGCAGACATTGCCCCGGGACAGCAGCCTCGTTTGACAGTCAATTAACCGTGAATCGACAATGCCAAACGAGTTTGCATTACATAAATGGCAAATTAGATTCTTTTTTTCTTTCTCCCCTACAACAGATACCTCCCCGGCTCAGTGGCATCAGAACTTCTAATCACGTCCTTTGCTGTCTTAGGTAAAGCCCTTGGCGACATTTAGCAATACGAAAAGGTGGATTCATTTAATTTGTTTAAGATAATAAAGGGGTTTTTGTAATGTACTGTATGCGAGGCTCATTATGAAGTAGATGATATGAATGTTGATGGCTGTCATAAAATACCTTTATTATCTCTGCTGACAAATAGTAAAATCCAACGAGCTTCGTATAACAATTCTTCTGAAGGAGACGATTATGACATTATTTTACTTATTGTAAAATATTACTTTCTTAAGGGTGTTCATTTGATTTTCTTCTTTTCAATCTATTCTAATGTACCGTTGGTATGCGCGGCGTTATAATTACATCTGATGATCCGGCGATTTCGCTTGTCCTTATTGTAAACTCGGATCAATTTAGTTAATCTCGGTTCGTTTGCAATCTTATCCTTTGAGCATCGTAAAACCATAAGACCATAGTAGCAGAATTAGGCCATTCAGCCCATCGAGTCTGCGGCACCATTCCATCATGGCTGATTTATTATCCCACTCAACGCCATTCTCCCGCCTTCTGCACGTAACCTTGGACGCCCTGACTAATCAAGAACCTATAAATCTCTGCTTTAAATATACCCAATGGCTTGGCCTCCACGACCGTCTGTGGCAATGAATCCCATAGATTTACTACCCTCAGGCTAAAGAAATTCCTCCTCATCTCTGTTCTGAATGGATGTCCCTCCATTCTGTCCTCTGGTCCTAGACTCCCCCAGCAAAGGAAACATCCTCTCCACATCCACTCTATCTGTGTCCTCTAGTCCTAGACTCCCCCACTATAGGATACATCCTCCCCACATCTGTGCCCTCTGGTCTTGGACTCCCCCAGCAAAGGAAACATCTTCTCCACGTCCACTCTATCTGTGTCCTCTGATCCTAGACTCCCCCACTATAGGAAACATCCTCTCCACATCCAGTCTATCTATGCCCTCTGGTCCTGGACTCCCCCAGCAAAGAAGACATCCTCTCCACATCCACTCTATCTGTGTCCTCTGATCCTAGACTCCCCCACTATAGGAAACATCCTCTCCACATCCAGTCTATCTGTGTCCTCTGGTCCTGGACTCCCCCAGCAAAGAAGACATCCTCCCCACGTCCACTCTATCGATATCTTTCAATATTCGTTATTTTATCGTTCTCAGTATTCCTTTTGAATTTGATATTTGCAGAACAATTTCGGGAATTTATTACCCCTTAGTTGTTTTAACATGAAATCTAGTTATTGCCTGGTCTCACTCACCTCTCGGTTCCCGCCAGAATCCTAGCCCCGGGCTGTCGGGTTCGTCCGCAACAGCGTCTTGATGTTTCGTCTCATCTGGAACACGGAGTAAACGTTAACATAGCGCAGAGACGGAAATAAAGGGGTGAGAAGAATTAACCACTTAAACAAGACTAGATCGAAAACGAAACCTAGGGGAAGTTCAAAGTCTATTTATCATCAAAGCACACGCTTGTCATCATATACAACCCCGAAGCTCGTTTTCTTGCGGGCATTCAGGGTTAATACAAGAAACACAATAGAATCAATGAAAAGCCGCACGTCACAAGACGGACAAATAATTTTCCGACACAGTCGGGGTTGCTGATTCTGAAGTAAAATAGGAACAGAGATGCTGATAAAGAACAGAGAACGCTAAAAACATGGAGACGCAAATTAATATAAAGAATTTTTGATTAAACTTTCGTTCCACGCTTCCGCTTTGAAAATGGAACAAGATGTTTCGCTGTTCCAAGGTTTCAGAATCAGGTTTAATATCACTGACATTTGTCCTGAAATATGATGTTCTGCGGCAGCACTCCAATGCAATACATAAAAATAAAAAACTATTCTACAATCAGAAATATATATTAAAATTAAGTAGTGCAGAATAATAATAAAAAACTACATTACAATAAGAAATCCACATATTTAAATTAAATTAAGTTACAAAGAGAGCATGTAATTTTCATGATTTATTTAAACAAACTATTCTTCACTTACTAGGAAAATTGCCTTCGCTCTTTTTCGAAAAGAGTGAATGTTTTTTGCCCCCATTTTTAAGTGCCTGCTGCGAAATAACCAAACGAAAGGAGTATTAGCCTGGTCTGAAACTGACAGAACGCCACGGTTAATTAGACAGGAAATCGTGGCGTTAACCTCTCTCTGTTCGTTGCAGTTGCAGCGAAGACGACACTAATGAATAATTATTAAAATTCCCAGGAAAGAGATAACATATACCTTTTGCAAAAGGCAAATTAAACGGACACGATCTGTGCAGTCACAGATACTACACAGTGAATCGAGTTGTGGAATAGAATTTGGATTTCTTGGAGATGATCGTCGTTCGCCGCACCTCTCGTGTATATTTTAAAACCATAAGGCATAGGAGTAGAACTAGTTCAGTCGAGCCATCACGGCTGATTTATTATCCTTCGCAACCCCACTTCTCTGCCTTCTCCCCGTAATCTTTGACGTCCTGACTAATCAAAAACCTCATCAACCTCTGCTTTAAATATACTGAATGGCCTGGCCTCCAAAGCCGTCTACGGCAATGAATTCCAGATTCACCTCCATCTGGCTAAAGAGGTTTCTCCTCATCTTTACTCGAAATGAACGCCCCTCTACTCTGAGGCTGTGCCCTCGAGACCGAGACTCCCCTCACTATTTTAGCCCAAAGCCGTGTTCAAGTAATAACGAGGTAAATAGATGAAATTTGATATTTACATCTTTGTAACTCGGCTCCTCCAATGGCGTTGGGTCGCAGGGTGTGGAGGCCCTTTTATTGGCTGGGTCTTTAGTCGCCTCCGTGGCTGCCTCTAATTTGGAGGTGGGAGAAGTGGTCTTGTCCTTGCTGTCTGCGGCCCGGCTGTCCTGTTGTAGACCGCTCTGGGGGAAATGGCCGGGGCCGGGGGCGGTGGCGCCCTCCTGCCCGTCCCCAGAGAGCTTGCTGGTCTCCACGTCCACCTCCGGTTCCTCCTCGCTCTCCACGCTGTCGCTGTGGTAACTGCAGCTGGTTCCCGGGGAAGGGTGTCGCTCCGACCCGAAGTCCTCCGGGTTGCCGGGCAGTTTGGTTTTGACCACGGGCCTGAAGGCCGACAGGTAGTTCTGCTTCCTGGCCGTGAATGTAGACACGTCTAACAGTTTCACCCTGCCACTGTCGGCCGCCAGCCTATGTTCTGGCGTGCCGCGATGGCTTAAGCTATCGCCATCAAACAAGCTGTCCCTGGGACTCGCCAGGCCCCCACCTTCGTTCTGGTCGGAGAGATCAAGGAAAGCTTGCCTCAAATTCGGGGAATCTCCGGCTGATGTGATCGAGCTGGGCTGGGGCTGGAGGTAGGTTGGCACCGGGATGCCGCCGGCCGCCCTCGGGGGCCAGAACATACAGAGCGGCGGATAAAAGGCGTCCTTTCTACCGGGCCAAAGAAGGCCCGAAAGCCCGTTTGGCTTCTGCCCGCCGGAGAGAGCATCTCCGTCCTCCTTCTTCTGACACAGGCCAAAGGCAGGGAATGTATAAGGGCTGGGGAAGAGGGAGGCCGCCGGGAATTTCTGCAGCATCCCAAATCCTTTGCTGGGGACCGGGATCACTGGATAACTCCGCAGGGCTTTCCGCGAGGAGATGCCGCTTCTCTCTTCGTCGTCCTCGGTGAACCTGGTCCTCTTTTGGGAGAGATCCGGGGACATCATGTGAGTGATCACGCTGCTGACCGCCTTCTCCGAGCCCAGGGCGCCGCAGTGTCCGGGCAAAGCTCTCTTCCGGCTGCCCCCGTTAAACATGGCTTTAACGTCTTCCCAGGCGTAGGTCAGGTCTTGCGGGGGGCTTTTATCGGTCAGCTTAAGGTGCCGCCTCCACGAGTTGAAGTTGGCCGCGTCGGGCTGGGTGTACTTGGCGTCTGGTGTGCGGTGAGAGTGGAAGATGAACTTGTTTGGGGAGAAGTACATATTGCAATAGGAGCACTTGATGCACTTGGCCCTAGAACTGTTATAACGGGCGGGGACGAAGCTACCCCTACTGCCCCAAGCACACTCATGGCTGACATCAAAGGCGAAGTTATCGGGGAGTTTCGGGGGCCTGTTCTCACCTAGAAAGGACTTGCACAGTCTCTCGGCCTCCCTCTTGGTGATCATCCCGCATCTCCTCGACGAGATGGGCATGGCGCCGGCCCTGCGCAGGATCTCCAATTGGACGGGCGTGCACTGGACGCAGGTTATCCCCAGGGCCACCCGCCGGTTGTGGATCTCGTTGTAGCTGTAGTTCTTCAGCAGCGTGTTGGAGATCTGGGCCAAGCACAGCCTCTCTTGGTTGTCGATGATGAGCGACACGATAGGCACCCCGTACAGTATGACCTGCCCCACTTGGTTGGGTTTCATGGGCATGTGAGGGGACCTCTGCTGGCTTAGCGGATCTTGCTCAAAGGAACCGGCCGGACCTGTGAGTGCAACTTCCGTGGATCCAGGCAGGGGCGTAGAGGTGTTTTCCATAGTGGCGACGATGATCAACCAGAGCCTCTCCTTGTACCTGCGATAACAGAACATCATTAACACAGAACCGCGACCGTCTCAGCTTGCGGTTACATCAATATTACAACACACCTTGTAATAGGTAGCATCGATCATAGTGTGGCTCCTGGCGAAGGTACTTAACACAACGAGCGACTCAATGCAGACGCGTTGCTAACAAAATTGCAACATCTTTTTATATTAATCAATATTTTGTATCGGCTTGTCAAGAACTGATAAATAGTTTTCTGATCTAATGTAATCTCATCATTATTATTATTAATGTTTCATAAATTACCAAACATAAAAAGTGATCTTAACACAAAACGTCTCCGTTTCTCGTCCGATTCATTAATTAAAAGAGGCAGGAACTCGTTCCGATTCGACACAGCGCATCCCGTCTCCAAATGATGACCGGCGCGATCGTTTTTTTTTAAACAGCCCCTTTAAGGACACGGATAGTCATAAGCAAATGATCGCCGCAAGGAAGCGAGTCGGCGCTCACACTTAATGAGAGAACCGCGCTGCGAGGTAGCCGGTGAATCGAAAAGGGCGACGTGTCCACTTGGAGGGTCCGGAAGCTGGAAGCGAAAGGTGCCGCAGAAGGGAAGGTACCGAGACAGCAGATCTGAGAGGGGGAGAGAGGAGGGAGGAGAAAGAGTGAGTGAGAGAGAGAGAGAGAGAGAAAGAACGATAGAGATAAATAGAGAGACGGAGAGATAGACAGGTAGAGACAGATAACAAAAATACATTTGTAGAGTTTACAAGGAAATAAAGCGGAGTGCAGGAAATGGATTGGCGATAATATGGTGGTTACTTGGCCTGATGGGTTCATAATCAAACATAACGAACAGAAAATAGAAACCCCGTTTTCTCCTTCCAGTTAGATTCATTAACCATTTACTATTTACAATTAGTATACATATTATATTTTTAAATACACGTTACCTTCGTTAAAAATATGCAGATTGCCTGTCACACGAACATCGTGGCCTCAGCTGCGATTGCCCCCGACCTCCCTTTAACCCCGCTCACGCCTTTGCAAATCCTGGCGTGTTCGGCCGCTGTTTCGAGGCGCATCCCCGAAGCGGCGGCAGTCGGGGGGCTGTTGTGGACCGTGCGGGAGCGAAGAGTTTAAAGCGTTGCAGGGAGCGCCTCGGCTGAGTGTTTCAGTATGAACTCTCAGTCCTGCCGCCCAACAGCAATTATCACAGCTGCTAACGTCACTCCCTGACTGACACTGGATAAATGGTCTTTGCAAGTACCTAATAAATTCACAGACTCCCAAACGTCAGGCTTCAGGCTACGGAGTTTACCTTTACAACGTTCCATACAGCACAGAAACACCCAATTGAGTTCAGTTTACTTAACACCTTCTCCATATCATTAGAAGGCCAACTCGGATTATTAAAGTATAACCAATATGAAATCTACACCCATTAGCCGAGAATTATCTCAACCGTGCGATAAATAACGCGCGTTGTTATATATTATACACATTATAATTTACCCTCATTATGGACAGTAATTTGAATGCGTTTGCCCTGCATGTCAAGATCGTCTTTATCTTTTCGTGTTTATTTACAAGAAATACGCGCTTTTACGAAACTAATTTGAAAAATTATAGGCGAAAATATCAGACCTCAATCATCTGATGCCGAGACCAGGACACTATAACATTTAGCGAGGCAGAGTAAACCGACTTAGACACGTTTCTTATCGCGTTTGGACTGAAATACTGCAGTTTATACTCGATATTTAACAACCTTCGTAAATATATATTGCCATAAAAGATTGGGAACTCTCCTTCTCCGTAGCATGCTCGTCCGTACATTCGTCCCAGTTATTTAATGGCATTTAGTGCGCGGTACTGTATAAGGTATGTTACAGTGAAGAGATAGATTGTACATTTTACATTTGCTGTTATCGCAAAACAGTACTATATATTACGCTCATTGCGGACATTAATTTATTTGCATTTTTCTTAAATGTCAAGGTTTTCTTTATCTATCTAACCATCTGTCAGTCTGTCTGTCTAGCTATCTCAAGATTCAAGATTCTTTAATGTCATTTCCAGGACACAAGTGTAAAGGAGAATTAAATAATTGTTACTCTGGATCCGATGTAGCCCAAAAGAAACCACAACAAGAGAAAGAACACAATAATAATAATAAAAGACACAATAAATATAAGATAATTTATACACACAGATTGATTGTATGTCCATAAAGTGACGCTCGGCACAGGAGTGTCCGTACATACGGTGACTCTGACAGGAAATGATAAAGTCGTGGCGCTAGATGGACGGACGGACAGATAGACAGATGTTGTCCTGTGATAGGACTTGTTTAACCAACGTGAAAGCCTTTGGGTAAGTGGAGAGTTTAGATACACGTTCGTTTTGAGTTAGTTCCCCAATAGGTACAAACAATGTTCTGGACTTTAGTAGCTCTTTTATAGCCGCGAACGGTCAAGAACACCACCCTGCGCCTAATTCGTGTCAGGGCATAGTCAAATCAAACAGGTTATTCCATAGGAAGAAAACTGTGTAGAGAAATGCAGGAACGTTAGGAAAGCCCCGATATTCCGGAAAGTGATCGCGCTATTAAAGTGTCGGCGAGCAGAGGCTAGTCTAACCGCGAACAGTCGAATAGCGAGGGAGCAAATGAGCGGGATCCATGGACGATGAAAAAGACTCGCGGCTCACTATGGCCGGGGGTTCGGGACAGCCGCAGGAATAATCACAGAATTATGTTATGCAAACAGACCTGAAAAGGAAACGTAAGTAAACTTTATCTAAATCTGAAAAGTTGTATCTCAACATTCACCAAATCTCATCCAAGCGCTGTGGAAAACCGGTGTAATTTCGCGAGACTGGTTATAAGACTGGGAAGGTATTTGCTTGTCAGGCATTCAGATCACCATCCGTCGGCTTCGGCCCTCTATATCTACAATTTATTAGTTTCTTTTTTAAAGGGAGGCCGCCCAGAACCCCGGACCAACACAAGCGTTTACACCCGAGGATCCTTCCCGTACGGACTGAGTTCAAACGGCATCCCGCCTTACAGGACACATATTTTATTTCATCTCCCTGCCAATATTAAGCTCTGACCTGAAGGAAAGCCATGTTGTATGTTTAGACCGAAAAAAATATATATCTAGCCGTTAACTTTCGACGCCTCTGCCAAGTTCAGATTCAGTTTATTCCCATCCAACCTGACCGATGTATATCGCCAAACGAAACAGCGTCCTCAGGGACCCAGCTGTCCCTATAACTCAGACACACAAAATAGAAAGTAATATTATCACCAGTAAATTAACAAATAATAAGGCGCATATACACGATACCAGTTAAAAAATAAACGGTATATCAGCACTGGCGCTTCATACGTGACGAGACCTGGGCGATGTCAGCGTGTTCAGTAGTCTTACGGCCTGGGGGTAGAATCTTAGGGCCAGTACTTTTGCGGAGAGGTTCCGTCGCTTGTACTACAAACAAATTTCGCGTTGTACGCATTACCTTAAGCAGTGAAAGCGATAATTGAAAAATGTAAGGGGCACATAGTAAATCTAAATTATGCCGATGGTGGAGCGAGTGTTAGTCATCTCTCCAGCAGTGTCAGATAATTTAAACTGTATTCATATGAAGTATTTAAGGAATATAATCTCGTCAAATGTTTCGCTGTTGATATAAACTATTTAAATAGGGTTAGAAACAGATCCCGCAATCTTTATTTGTCGGATTATGGTTGTCCATCTGACGATCGGAAATTTAACAGCGAGCATCCACGTGCATTCCAAAGAGACGCCAGATTTTAGAGGGGAGAAGGCTTATTGGAAGAGAGTCCCAGAGGCGAATAGGGAGAAAGAAAAGGGTGAGCTGACCACCAGCAAAGAACGCGGTAATTAATAATCAGGAATTCAGGCTTGTTAAAATCCCTTTGTCTTTTCGCTGCTTTCGGATAGTTTACGTTGTGATATTAGTAACACTTGTCATTAGGTGTAACTAACGTTACTAATAACGCAGGGGTATGAAACTGCAATATTAGTTTTATTCAAATACGGTAATAACGATTAAAATCAACTGTAATACTCTCGACTGTTGCACCAAACACAATCTCATACCCAATTTTTCAGATTTATTTATTTTTCCAGGGTCAGGTTTAGATAGATGGTGATGTCAGGGTAAGGCTATCTGAACGACCCTTTCAGCGTGCTGTTAAACAGAGCACATTGCGGAATATTATTTTCTCTCTGTTAAGTAAATGCTGATTCTAGCAGATCTCTCTCGCTTCGCTGTATCTCTCAAATGTTCCCGACCAGATCCGAAACGCTGTAAACGTTTGCTTTTTACCCCCACCTGTTCGCCACCATCTAATGAAATCGAAGCCAATGAGACAGATTTGCAAATCGAAGTCAGTTTGGTAGAGTGGGAATAATTAATGGATGGAGCTCTAATTATTGCCTCCTCTTTAATTATTCAAATGTCTTCGCTTTCTCATCGTCGTCACTAGCAAAACTCCGCTTGCCAGTCTCTCCGAGTTCCGCTGTCCCACATACAGAAGGTGCTCGCTTGCGCCGTACACTCTTTAACCCTTTTATGTCCGCGAACTATGTTTTCAATCATGGATCAATATATATGGTCATATACAATTACATGTATGAGAAATTTGCTGTTCAGAGTTCAAAATAAATTCTTCATCAAAATACATATATGTCACCTAATACAACCCAAAGATTTATTTTCTTGCAGGCATTCATGGTAGAACAAACAAATACAATAAATCAATGAAAAACTGCATACAAAGACTGACAGTCAATGTGCAAAAGTAGACAGATTGTTGAACAAGTAATTAATAAATACATTGATAAACAAACAAACAAACAAATAAACAGCTAACTAACTAAATAACTAACATCGAGAACATGAGTTGTAAAGTCCTTGAAAGTGAATCTGTAGGTTGTGGAGTCGGTCAGTGTTAGGGTGAGTGAAGTTATCCACGCTGGTTCAGGAGCCTGATGGTTGAGGGGTGATAACTGCCCCTGAACCTGGTGTTGTGTGACCTAAGATCTGCGTTGGCGCGACATGCAACTTTTCAACAATTATAAAGAATAAAAAAAACATATAAAATCAAGTTGGATGTGAAAGAATGGATATGGAATAAGATGTGTATAAATACATCAATATCAATGTGGTTGGAATAGCCGGCATTTCTGTGCTGGCGAAAAGGAAACGGAAACAGGGAAGTTTCTAAAGCAGTAATTTAAAGTATTCACCCCATGCATGCTAGTGACATTATGAAGGATCCCACCCACCCTGCTCATGGACTGTTTGTCCCACTCCCATCAGGGAGGAGGCTACATAGCATCCACACCAGGACCGTCACAGACCAGGTGAGGAGGGCGAGTATATGATGGCAGATGATAGAGGATCAGGTGAGGGGGGAGGGGATGGTGTGAGTATATGACAGCAGATGATAGAGGACCAGGTGAGGTGAGGGGAGGGCGAGTATATGATGGCAGATGATAGGTGAGACCAGGTGAGGGGGAGGGGATGGTGTGAGAAGCTGGTAAAGGGTTGGAGAAGAAGGAATCTGATTGAAGAGAGTGGACTCTGGGAGAAAGGGAAGGTGGAGAGGTACCGGGGGAGGTGATGGGTGGGAAAGGTAAAGGGCTGGAGAAGAAGGAATCTGATAGAGAGAGTGGACCCTGGGAGGAGGGGAAGGAGGAAGGGAATCATCGGGAGGTGATGAACAGGTGACGTTAAGAGAAGGCGTGCGATGATAACCGAATGGGAAATGGAAAATGAGAGAAAATATTTTCTATTTAGCTTCTGTTATTAATTGGAATGAACGACGATCTTTTCAATGGAGAAGAGTAAACAGTAGACATTTCAGACCGACACCGCTCATCAGGCCTGACGCTGACGAATCTGTGATACAATTTTCATAATTATCTTCTGCACCCTACGCAAGACATTGATGATCTTCCGAAAACGTAACACGGAAAATGGAACACAACGCTGTGTTTTATAAACGTTGATTTTGTATAGCTTGACAACCTCTTGCATGATCTTCAGAGTGTTTGTATAATCACGTCTGATGATGATTTTATTTCAGTCCGACACAGATTTACTGATCACGTGCACATCGAAGCGTGCAGTGAGATGCGTGGTTTATGTTATCACAACCCCGGGGTGTGCCGAGGGCAGCCCACAAGTGCGTCTACATGTCCGGCAAAACAACACAGAACTCGGCAAGCAACGAAACAACAATCTCCACTATTCTGAGTTGTCAAATATTAAATCTGTGAAATAAATATCTAAATCCGAGTCATTAATACGTATTCAAAAGAGCGCTCGTGCCATGACCAACTTCCCTCCGAAAATCAAATCCTCGCCTCTAACATTACCTTTACGCTGCGCATCCACACAATCACAGTCCAGTGAATCGGACCGGGCATTATGTATACTAATTAATTTTCAGCAGCATTTTACTCATTTATTTACAGATAAAGAGCGGAACAGCCCCTTTCGGCCCTGCAGGCCGCGCCGCCCAGCAACCCACCAATTTAATCCCAGCCTAATCACGGGACAAGTTACAATGACCAATTAACCTACTAACCGGTGCATCTTTGGACTGTGGGAGGAAACCGGAGCATCCGGAGGAAACCCACGTGCACACGGGAAGGACGTACACACTTTCCTGCAGAGGATGCTGAAATTGAACCAGACCCCAAGCCCCCCAGCTGCAGCAGCGTCGCGCCGGGCCGCGCTAACGGCTACGGTACTGTGACGCTTCTCTGTAACATATCTACAGATGCCGCACCTACTGCATGTACTAGAATTATTCCAGATGGGCAACTGAACACCATTAAATGGAAATGGAATGTTTATGGTTTCTAAATTTAGAAGTAATCTGACAAATTAAACTCAATAACTTTTGCCCGCGGTGCAGAGCCAGAACTTACACCATGGTTCAGTAGAGGGCCTTCAGCCCACTATAGCGTGCCGACTTTTTAACCCACTCTAAGATCAACCTAACCCTTCTCTCCCACGCAACTCTCTATATTCTATCATCTAAGAGTTTCTTAAAAGTCCCTAATGTATCTGCCTCTACCACCAGCCTGGCTGCACGTTCCGCACACCCACCACTCTGTGTAAAATATCTGCCTCTGATATTCCCCCTAGACTTTCCTCTAATCATCTCCAAAATTATGCTCCCTCGTATTAGCGATTTCTGCCTGGGAAAATGTCTCTGGTTCTCTACTCTGGTTATCTATGCCTCTTATTATCTTATACATCTCTATCAAATCACCTCTCATCCTCCTTTGCTCCAAAGAGAAAAGGTCTAGCTCACTCAACCTTTCTCCATGAAACATACTCTCTAATCCAGGCAGCATTCTGGTAAATCACCTCTGCACCCTCACTCTGAATGGACATTGAAACTATCAACATTCCCTCAGTATTTTTCTTTTTTCCCCCATTACTTTATTAATTTGATTATATATATTTACTATTATTAGTTATAAAACTAATTTATAGTTTTTTATTACGTATTATGTATTGCGAAGTACTAACTACTGGGCAAAATAACAAATTTCACGACATTTGCTAGTGATATTAAACCTGGTTTTGGTTCTGATTCAGAACGGACGCAATTGGGATACGCAAAGAGGTGGTGCTGAGCGCACTGGTGGCCTGAAGATAGAGAAGTCCCCGGTCCTGATGGACCACCCAGGGTACTGACAGAAATGGCGGAAGTTAGAGTAGAGACTTTGGTGATGATTTGCCAAAGTTCTCTGGACTCTGGACGGGTCCCGCACAAGTGGAAGACGGCGAATGTCACACCACTGTTCAAAAAAGGATGTAAGCAAAAGGCAGGTAACTATAGGCCAGTTAGTTTAACATCTGTAGTTGAGGAAAATGCTTGAAGCTATCATTAAAGAAGAAATAACGAGGCATCTGGAAAGAAATGGATCCATCAGGCAGACACAGCATGGGTTCAGCAAAGGCAGGTCCTGTTTGACAAACTTACTGGAGTTCTTTGAGGATATAACGAACGCAGTGGGTAGAGGGGAACAGATGGACGTTATTTCCTTGGATTTCCAGAAGGCGTTCGATAAGGTGCCACATTAAAGCCTTATCCATAAGATAAGGATGCATAGAGTTGGGAGTGATGTATTAGCATGGATAGGGGATTGGTTAACCAATAGAAAGTAGAGAGTTGGGATACATGGGTGTTACTCTGGTTGGCAATCAGTGGTGACTGGTGTGCCGCAGGGGTTGGTGCTGGGTCCGTAACTGATCACGATATACATTAATGATCTGGAAGAGGGGACTGAGTGTAGTGTATCTAAATTTGCCGATGATACTAAATTGAGTGGAAAAGCAAATTGTGCAGAAGATATGGAGAGTCTGCAGAGAGATATAGATAGGTTAAGTGAGTGGGCAAGGGTTTAGCAGATGGAGTACAATGTTGGTAAATGTGAATTCATCCATTTTGAAAGGAAAAATGGAAGATCAGATTATTATTTAAATGGTAAAAAATTGCAGCATGCTGCTGTGCAGAGGGACTTGGGAGCTTGTGCATGAATCACAGAAGGTTGGTTTGCAGGTACAACAGGCAATCAAGAAGGCAAATGGAATGTTGGTCTTCGTTGCTAGAGGGATTGAATTTAAGAGCAGGGAGGTTATGCTGCAACTGTACAGGGTACTGGTGAGGCCGCACCTGGAGTACTGCGTGCAGTTCTGGTCTCCTTACTTGAGGAAGGATATACTGGCTTTGGAAATGGTGCAGAGGAGGTTCACCAGGTTGATTCCAGGGATGAGGGGTTTAGACTATGAGGAGAGATTGAGTCGCCTGGGACTGTATTCACTGGAATTCAGAAGAATTAGAGGAGATCTTGCAGAAACATATAAAATTATGAAAGGGATAGATAAGATAGAGGCAGGAAAGTTGTTTCCACTGGTAGGTGAGACTAGAACTAGGGGACTTAGTCTCAAGATTCGGGAGAGTAGATTTAGGACGGAGATGAGGAGGAACTGCTTTTCCCAGAGGTTGGTGAATCTGTGGAATTCTCTGCTCAATAAAGCAATGGACGCTGCCTCAGTAAGTATATTTAAGACAAGGTTGGATAGATTTTTGCATAGTAGGGGAATTAAGGGTTATGGGGAAAAGGCAGATAGGTGGAGATGAATCCATGGTCAGATCAGCCATGATCTTATTGAATGACGCGACAGGCTCGACAGGCCAGATGGCCGACTCCTGCTTCTATTTCATATGGGTTCTTATGTCCCAAGTATGGTCTAAATAGAATTTTATTTTCCTGGGGTGGTCTCTGAGAATGGAAGGCGACTTGTTCTCAGTCATGTGGACCGCAGACTCTGCCGCAGGTGGGACAGACTCTCCCACAGGTGTGATGGTTGGACAGGTGGGGCAGGTGGTACTAGGTGAGGCTGGAGGGTGCCGTCCCACTGAAGACCCCGAGGGTCCCGGGACCATCCTGACTAGTCCTCCTCTCCATTATCAACGGCCTTGCTTCAGTTCAGAATCAAATTCGTCCTTGTGGCTGCCTGTAGGAGGTCGAGGTTGTACGTAGTATACATACATTGAAAATAAATTTCCTTTGGACTCCGAACTTTGAATCAAGTTTATGATCACTGACATAAGATCATAAGACACAGGAGCAGAACTAGACCTCTCAACCCTTCGAGTCTGCTTCAGCATTTCACTCTTCTCAACCTCGTTCTCATGGCTTCTCCCTGACTGATCAAGAACCTGTCAAGCTCCACTTTAAATATACTCAAATGACCTGACCTCCACAGCTGTCAGTTGCAATGAATTCCACAGGTTCACCACCGTCCGACTAAAAAAAACTCCTCCCCTCCTCATCTCTGTTCTAAAGGGAGGTCCCTCTTTTTTATACATGCCATGAATTTGTTGTGTATTTTTGGCAGCAGTACAGGGCAAGACATAAAAATTACTGTAAGTTACAGAAATAAATATTGCAAAAGACAGCGTGTTCACAGGTTCATGGGCAGTTCAGAAAACTAATGACAGAGGGAAAGAAAACAGTTCTCAAAGCGCTCAGTGTCGGACTTCGGTCTCCTGTACCTCCATACGAGACGGTGATGCAACCACTCAGGATGGATTCCACGGTGTCTTCGCAAGAGTATTTGGTGATATACCAAATCTTCTAAACTCCTAAGCGTGCCTTCTTCATGGTCCCAGGATCGATCGATCGTCTAAGATATTGAATTTAAAGGCGCGAACCCTTTTCAGTGCTGACGCCTCAGTGAGGGCTGATGCGGGCTCTCCTGACGTCCGCAGGCAGTTCCTTCACCTTGCTGATGTGTGCAGCATTGCAAGACCGCTGCGGGCAAACTGTCCCATTTTGTGACGAGTTAGAGATGACACTTGGAGATCACGGGTTGAAGAAACTCTCTTCACCCTGTAGTGTGTGTGTGGGGGGGGGGGGGGGTAGGCGGGGTGTAAGTTTCTATCTGCGGGACTGGGTCAAAAGTTAGGCACGGGTACGTTTAGTATTTAGCCACAAACCGGGCGGTTATATTCGGGTGAATATATTTAAATGACAATTCGAATACAGGGAGCCGAACTGCAGTGGGGAGTGCTCCAGGTCTCCGTGACAGCGTTGTGGGATCGTGCATGCGTTCCCAAGTGTGTCTGTGTCTGTGTGTGTTTGTATGTGTGTGTCTATGTGTCTGTGTGTATTTGTATGTGTGTTTCAGTGTGTGTGTGTGTGTTTGTACGTGTGTGTTTCTGTGTGTCTGTGTGTTTGTACGTGTGTGTGTGTGTTTGTATGTGTGTGTTTGTACGTGTGTGCTTCTGTATGTGTGTCTGTTTGGGGGTGGTGGTGTTAAGGGTGGCTGAGGAAGATGGCTTCTCCGAGGATGGTCACCTTGTGGTAGTGGAGAGTCACATGAGTTCCTGAGATCCCGGGAGCGATGTCGCCCGGAGCTGAGCTCCTGGTCGGGTCACCCATGGCGTTACTAGAACAGAGAACATAGAACAGTACAGCACGAGAACGGCCTTTCGGCCCACAATGAGGTGCCGAACAAATTAAATCAGTAATCAAATAGCGAACTAAATTAATCTCTTCTGCCATCACAATTTTCCTCAACACTTGTCTACACTATTAAGGATTTTGCCCTGAACCGTGAACCGTGTACTGTAAGGTCAAGGGTGAGCTTCCAGACAAAGAGCGATCCAACCAAGACGTCAGCGGTGGAAATGGCGGAAGATGATGACACGTCACAACAGTAGTGAAGACGGAGGAAGATGGCACGTCACAACAGTAGTGAAGATGGAGGAAGATGATGATACGTCACCAGTAGTGACGACGGAGGAAGATGATGACACATCACAACAGTAGTGAAAACGGCAGAAGATGACATCACAACAGTAGTGAAGATGGAGGAAGATGATGACGTGGCGACCAGCAAGTGGCGAAGGGGGCAGGATTGTGCTCTGGAACTCCTCAGGGAATGTGGATCCCAGATCAGCCTCTACAGTCATCTGAAGCCCCACCAATAGGCAACCCCTCCGGCGAACATCGTACTCGACTGGAGTGATCGCTCTAATACTACTAAAGACGATGGGGGTGGGCGTGGGTTGGAAGGGAGAGAGTGTTGAAGGGACGGCGATATCTCTGCCCTGTGCTACCCGCAATGCCCACGTTTCACTGGCACTGAATGACAGCGGGAGGAAGGGGCTAATTTACTCGCCACATGGTCGTATTACCAAAGGCTGTTCTGCTACAGCATCAAGATGAGGACTGTCCCACACATAGTGACCATCTTTAGTTGAAAAATCCAACAATGGAAGTCGTATGTTGCAGAAGGGAGCGGGCCTGCAGCGCACAGGGGAGGTTTAAGCTCGTTTTAAATAGGGCCGTCGCGGGACAGGTGCAAAACCCTTCCAGGTTTATTCCAAGTTGTGAAGAAGTATCTTCCGCACATCCGGGGGAGTCTCCTGACTAAATGCATCCGGCCTGAATCCTGACAGCCGCTTGGTGTTTTACGGATTAATCTGAAACGCTATTACGTTCAAGTTCAAATTGTCATTCAACTATACATGAATACAAACAAAACAGTGTTATAACGGACCAAAATGCAACACATGATACCAACAATTACCCACAACTCAAAGTACTGTACACACAGCACATATCAGAGAGCAGGAAACATGCAGTCACACAAAAAAAGATACAATAGAGCCCAAGTCGCTGAGTGACGCCCGGTAAGTTAACGGTGCATGGGTGTTATCGGCAAGAACAAGCAGATCTCAGCTGTCCGCAGAAGAGCGTACGCAAGCACACAAGTGACACTCTCGTTTCATCCGCCGGTTATACGGTGGATAATTCAACCACGGTATAACCGGCGTAACCTCTGAGTACCTCTGATATATTAACGGTCAGTTCCAGACAGTTCAACTTGAAGTTCACGTATAACTGTCATTCAAACATACACATTCAAGGTTCACGATCGTTCAGTGTCATGTCCTGCACAGAAATGCAAATCCAAATTTAAAAAATTGTTGGTTCGGGTCCGGTACAGCACATTGAAACACAAAAGATAAAGAACACTAATAATAATAATAAAACAATAAATATGAATACATAACTTATATACACATTGATTGTATGTCGATAAAGTCACACAGGAGTGTCTGTGCATAAGGAAATGATAAAGTAGTGGGGGCTGGGGGTGGGTTAGTGGGTGGAGGTGTTGATCAGCCTCACTGCTCGGAGAAGGGAACCGTTTTAGAGTCTGTTGGTCCTGGCGTGGACGCTACGGAGCCTCCAGCCTGATGGGAGCCGGACAGACAGTTCAGGAGCAGCTAAACTAAACGGCGTTTCTCCGGCTGTTAGGTGCGGAACTCAGAACCTGGTCAGAGACATCACACAGCTCGATAGCACAACAAGTGTATCAGTCCAAGCTGACTCCCTCTTCACCCATCCCATTTTCCCTGCTCATCACACAGACACGTGCAAAGTAGGAGCGACTGTCGGCTATTCGGCCCCTTGAGCCTGCTTCTCCGTTCAACAAGACTGGAAGCTCACGCGCCGTTCCCCCGCCCTTCTCTCATACGTCTCCAGTTGCTCAATACCCACAAATCTTCCGCCAGCAGTGCCCGAGTAGCAGGCTTCCGGCGGGGACGATGCCACAGGTTTGTCTCCTGCCCTGTCCTGAACACCTTAGTCCTTATTCTGGGAGAGCGAGACCGGGTTCACGGCTCCGCGGACAGAAAAAACAGCCTCCTGACGTTCATCCTGTCGAGATCTGGTTCGAGTGGGGACTGTGGGGTAAAGTGTGGCTGGGCGAATTATAAGACCATAAGACCCAGGAGCGGAATTCAGCCATTCGGTCCATCGAGTCTGCTCTGCTATTCCACCATGTTTGATTTACTATCCCTCTCAACCCCATTTTCCTGCTTTCTCCCTCTAATCTTTGATGCCCTCACTAATCAAGAACCTATCAACCTGCACTTTAAATCTACCCAATGACTTGGCCGCCACAGCTGTCAGTGGCAATGATTTCTCCAGATTTACCACCCTTTAGCTAAAGAAATTCCTCGTCATCTCTGTTCTAAATTGCCACCCCTCTATTCCGAGTCCGTGCGCTCTGGTCCTAGACTCGCCTACTATGGTCAGATGTCCAGTCAGCAGAGCGGCGGACGGAGTTGAGCACTGGCCTCTCATTCAGTCCAGAGCAGGGCTCGCTGCAGGGTCTCTCTGTCTGAAAACCAGCTACTAGATATAGAAACCATAGAAACTACAGCACAGAAACAGGCCTTTTGGCCCTTCTTGGCTGTGCCGAACCATTTTCTGCCTAGTCCCACTGACCTGCAATAGAAACCATAGATATCTAGGGAAACATGATCGTGCGTCTACAGATTGGGGAATCCGGGGAGATCGTCCTGTCTGATATTTGACCTCACTCGGAGCGCGTTCCATCACAAAGGCACCGCGATGTCCTAATCTCCGGGATCTAACACAGCCAACAAGAAATTCTCCGCCAAATCCCTGCTTTTATCCGATTCTCAGGCCGAACGCAAAATATATTAAACTTACTTCCTCTTTGGTTGTCAACCCACTCCTGCAAAAAAATCCGCTTCCTCCCCTAACGCGCGGTGGGAACGGCGATCACCCATTCGTTCTGTGATCACAGTCAGCTTTTATCTCCTTGCTGTCGTTCGTCCGGAGGGATCAGTTTGAATGAGTAGAAATCGGGGCTGTATTCGACATCTTTTGGGCGTTAAACTGGGCTCATCTCTCACTCCCATCTCCCCGGACCTCCTCTGCCTCGTAGCGACGATATGACGGCTCTAGACGTTCCGGAGTTTGGAGCTCAATTCCGGCGCCGTCCATCAGGAGTCTGGTTAGTAGGTTACCTGATCATTACTGGGTCAGGTTTAAATCGAGGTTGCTGGTGCGGCGTGGTTCGAAGGGCCAAATCTGCATCTTATCAATAAATAAATAATCAAAAATTCTTCCCAAGTCTGGCTTGCTTCGGTCCACGTGTGCAAGTTGCCCCCACCGTGAACTGGCAACTCACACCTCCCACTTCCACCGCGGGAGGGTAAACCCGGCCACGCCTGTCCTCCGCCCAAAAGTTCTTTAATCTCTCTCACTCTCTGTGCGTTCGAAGCTCTTTAAACCCAACTGCTAATTCCCGATCCGTGCGAGTCTCCCAGTCTCCAGGGAAGGGTATCAGCTCTGGGGAAGGGGCTTGTCATGTCCATTCTGGGGCAGCTCGCTCACCGGCCGCTCCTCTCTCACCTGTGGCTCCAAGTAGACGCTTACGTGCGGTAACGGTCACACCCTTTGATAATAAATTGACTTCGAACCCCGGTACACGACTTGGGCAGGCGGGCCCGATTCCCCGGTGAGGCAGTCCTACCTAGCACGCGAAGTCGGCTCTGGTGGACTGGGCGGATGAGACCTACAGCGAGAATAAAGGGCCAGGAAGACGGTCCCTGCAGCGCTCCGTGGAGAACGAAGGTGACGACGCACAGAAGTAGTCATGGCTATCCACTGCAAACAAGGAAAACCCCGGTGGTGACGACCACTCGTACCTCTGCACCCGGACTTCCGAGGTCGGGAGAGTGAAACGTCTCTTCCACTTTAAAGACTCCCCCTCACAGTTTTCCTGTCACGGCCGGAGACAGCGGAGAATCCCCACTAAAGCATTGTTGTACATTTTGCCCGAAAACCCGCAATAAGCATGCGGTGTGGATAGAACATACCCAGGGCGGTGTAGCTGTGTAGTTGATGCCTATTACTGTGTCTCCTCAAATCAAAACCGGCTCCTACGTGTCACTAAACCAGCCACACTACTTTCAATGTTTCAACCATTTGTCAAAAAGAAACTCAAAACAAACGCTGACGTCCCGTTCCCACAGTCCAAAGACGGACCGTTAGGAGGTCATTGTAAATTGTCCCGTGATGATGCTGGGGTTAAATCGGCGTGTTTATGGGCGGAGGGGCGCGAAGGGACGGAATGGCCTAAGTCGCGCGGCATCTCTGACTAAAAATAAATAAAATTTATCGAGAGAAGAGAATCGCTTCACATCATTTCAGCCGAGAGCGGAGCCCCAGTTTAAGCCGAGCACTCTCTTTGGGAAGGATGTTTCCGCACTCAGAATCCGGGGGGGGGGGGGGTCGAGGATTCACTCTGTGGGCCCGTCTCCCAACATTAAATACAAGTACCACCGCTATCAAGCAGGCTTGGCTGAGATACACAGCAAGCAAACTTGCGCACACAAGCCCGTAGATGTATTTAAGAATTTCAATACCACGCGTAAGGCAGGGTTAAAGACGGGAATTAATTAGAAAAACTCCCACGTGAAATCATAGATTTTCGATATTAATTTACCGCTCTTCAAATAGTGTTCAGTAGGTAATGTCCGACAGAAATATATCTGAATAACATACGCGACAATAGGGGACAATAATTCTAATCACTGTGTGGCCGGTATTGGCCTCAATGTGCTCAACAATGCGGCTCCACGGAGCAAAATCCCCCTCTTTACCCCTGGAACGAAAATCCAATTAACAAAGTGAGGTGTGGTGGAGAATTGTGCCGGTCTCTCACTCAGAGAGAGGAGGGAGTCTGATCGGCGTTGCTGGCAGATCTGGTTACTGACAGAGGCGAAGGTCCCAGCTCTCGTATCCCGCAGTTCATTTGCAACAGTTCGCAGCCGCTTTTGTCTCAGGGTCTTTTGGTAACCGATAGAATCTGAATCAGATTTAATATCACCGGCATATGTCGTGAAATTAGTTATTTTGCGGCAGCGGTACATTACAACACATAATAAAAGTATAAATTACTGTAGGTGTATATAATAATTCAACCCTCCAAGTGGACCACGACCTTGCGTGCCTCAATGTTGGCTGGAGTCAGAGCCTTGTGCTTCGGCTCTTGGTAGGGTCACCCATGCCGAACAGGTCGAAGAGTAGAAACTAGACTAAGAGTGGCCCGCCGGTCCTCCAGGATTAGGGATTCCGCTCAGGGTTAACAATCCTGACTAGTCAAAAAAATTGTTACAGAAACAGCAATGAAGAATCCTTAACAGCCAAGGACAGACTGAGATGAAGAAGCCCTACTGCTGCCCGAAACGCCTGCGGCGCCACGCGAAATTAATCCATAATAAAAACAATAAATAGCACAAAAAAGATAGGGAACACAGTGTTGCATACACAAGGTGCTGGAGGAACTCAGCAGATCAGGCAGTATCTACGGAAATGAACAAACACTCGGCGTTTCGGGCCGAGACCCTTCATCAGAACTGGAAAGGAAGGGGGAACACGCCAGAACAATAAGGTCGGGGAGGGGGAAGGAGAATAAGTAGAAAGTGATAGCTGCCGCCGGGTGGCTGGAGAGGAAAGCAACCGATTGGAAAGGAGACTGGACCATGCGAGAAAGGGAAGGAGGAGGGGCACCAAGGGGAGGTGATAGGCAGGTGAGGAGAGGAGGTGAGGGGTTACAGTGAGGAATCGAAGAATAGGGGAGGGGGAGAGGAAAATACCGGAAGGAGAGATCGATATTCATGCCATCAGGTTGGAGGCTACCTGAGGTGATGCTCCTCCAACCTGGACATGACTGATAATTTATCACTTTATCCCAAAGACTTGGTGCCCACTGCCGTCTGTAGTAATGAATTCCACAGATCCACCATCCTCTGGCTAAAAAAATTCCTCATCTCTGTTCTAAATGGACGTCCCTCTAGTCTGAGGCTGTGCCCTCTGGTCCCAGACTCCCACGCTAAATATCTTCTCCACATTCACTCTATCTTGGCCTTTCAATTTTCTTTAAGTTTCAATTAGATTCCCTCCCCACCCCGCATTCTTCTAAACTCCAGTGAGTACAGACTCAGAGCCATCAAACGCATCGGAATTTCAAGCAACACACTTCAAAGTTGCTGGTGAACGCAGCAGGACAGGCAGCATCTCTAGGAAGAGGTACAGTCGACGTTTCAGGCCGAGACCCTTCGTCAGGACTAACTGAAAGAAGAGTGAGTAAGCGATTTGAAATAACCCTTTCATTCCCGGAATCGTTCTCGTGATCCTCCTCTGGACCCTCTCCAATACCAGCACACCATTCCTTAGATAAAGGGCCCAAAACTGCTCACAATACGCCAAGTGTGCTCTGCACATAAAGCTCTTTAGAGACCAGGAAAAACGTTTCGCGTCGGTGAAACACGCTGGAGAACGGAAATGCGAATGCGTACATGGACCATCCCCGGCACTCCGGGGTTCATTTCGTTCAAAACCAGTGAAGAGAGGTGGGGGAGAAAGGGGGGGGGGGAGAGGAAAGGAAAAGAGAGGGGAGGGAGAGAAGGAGGGAGGGGGAGAGAGAGACAGAGAGAGAGAGGGAGGGTGGAGAGAGGTACGGAGAGAGGGAGGGAGGGAGAGGGAGAGGAAGATGATGGAGATGGAGATAGAGATGCATAGAGATAGAGAGAAAGAGAGAGAATATGAGAGGGGAAGAGGAACAGAGAGGGGAGGGAGAGAAGGAGTGAGGGAGAGAGAGAGATGGAGGGACGGAGAGAGGAAGATGATGGAGATGGAGATAGAGATGCATAGAGATAGAGAGAGAGAGAGTGGAGATAATCCTCTCTGCTCGCGCCGGCTATTACAGAGCAGGTCGCGGTTATAAGCGCCATTGGTGCAATATGGTAATTTTTTAAAATACCGGATGAGAGTAAAACAGATTTAGAATAGAACTGTTTATATTAGATAGATTTTTTGTTCCTTTGGTAGGATACGACCCAGGATGATTCATAATAAACCCCTCAAATACCCTTCATCCATCGTGACTCGTGATGTTACACAATCGCGAGGAAGCTGGGTGAGACTTAAAGAATTGTCGTGTGATTTCACGCTAACCGCATGTTAAGATCCAGACCCCGCTTTTAACTAGACGTTGAATTTCGCCCATAATCTTTAGGAACGCAGTGCCACCTTCCCACAGGCGTGGTATGGAAACACCAACGTCCTTGAACGAAATAAAACTACAGAAAATGATAGATACAGCGCAGTCCACCACGAGTAGAACCCTCCCCACCATTGAGCACATCCACATCGAGCGCTGTCGCGAGAAAACAGCATCCACCATCGACTCCCTCTCCCACCACCCAGCCTCCAGGCCATGCTCTCTTCTCACTGCTGCCATCAGGAAAAGGGTACAGGAGCCTCAGGACCCACAGCATCAAGTTCAGGAACAGTTATTACCCCTCAACTATCAGACTCTTGAACCAGGGGGGATAACTTCACTCATCCCAAAACTGAACTGTTCACACAACCAGCGGCCTCACTTTCAAGGACTTTTTATCCCATGTTCTCGATATTTATTACTTATTTCTTACTATTATTATGATTTTTTTTTGTATTTGATCCATTTATTGTCTTTTCAACATTTGCTGTTTGTCCGTCTCTGTCATGTGCAGTGTTTCATTGATTCTTTTGGGGTTCTATCTATTTACTATGAATACCCGCAAGACAACGAATCTCAGAGTTGCATATGGAAACATATATGCAATTTGACAATAAATTTACTTGGAACTTTTAACGTCCACAGAGTCCCCCTTTCCTCTTTCCATTATCCCCGCTGCCTCATCTCTGACAGTAGAAGTTAAAGTAACCAATTCTAACTTTATATTCCTACTTTCTCCCTCCTGGTGATGGAGGAGACGCTGGAGTTGTTTTCTCTGAACGGACCTGTGTATTTTTATGCTCTGGACTCGACTGGCCGGCTCTATGAGGACACAGGGGAGTAGAAGGGCTTCATGCAAGCGTGTAAAGGGCTCCAGTCGCTTGGACAGGGGACAGACTGAAGATATGATGGTAGTATTGCACAGTATTGCAGGGGGCGTCTGTGATAACAAGGTGTGGTAAACAGCGTTTAAACAGAGCTTAATAACAGTCAGTATTACACTGACCCTTCAAGTCAGTATTTTAGTAGATACACCTTTGGCAGCAATTACAGCCTTTATCAGCTTTCTCTAAAGCTGATAGATCTCTATCAACTTTGCACATCTGGACTCTGCAATTCTCCCCCACTCTTCTTCACAAACTTGTCAGATACCTGTGTATTTTTACTACAATCAATTGAAACACCTTGACTGTGCACAGGTCTCCACAGGCAGATCTCCATTTAACTAATTATGGGACTTCTAAAACCACCTGGCTGCACCAGTGATAATCTGGTGTGTCATATTAAAGGGGGTTGAATACTATGCAATCAATTAATTTGTGTTGTATATTTGGAATTAATTTAGATCGCTGTAGAGATCTGTTTTCACTTTGACACGAAAGAGTCTTCTTCTGTTGATCAGTGCCAAAAAAGGCAAATCAAATCCACTCTGATTCAACATTGTAAAACAATAAAACATGAAAACGTTCGGGGGGGGGGGGTGTTTATACTGTATACGTTGGTAATAATTTTACTTTGAATTTTGAGGTAATTAGAGGGCAACTGCAGTTCGTCAGCACCACGGACAGCAGTTTCAACTGTTGCCAGCAATGGATGCTTGACTTAACATTCATGCTTGTTCAATGTTATTTCCGGTATATAAGTGTACAGGAGAAATAGTTGTTACTTTGGATCTGATTCAGAACAAAACACACACACACACACACACACACACACACACACACACACACACACACGAGATAAATAACACAAAAATTATTTAAAATAACATTAAAAATAAATATGTAAGATAGCTTCTATACACAGATTGTATGTCTATAAAGTGTTGCTAGGCACAGAAGTGTCTGTACATAAGGTAACTCTAAAGTAGTGGTGGTTGAGGGTGTAGAGGGGTGGGTTAGTTGTTGGGGGTGTGGAGGGGTGGGTTAGTGGTCGGGGGTGTGGAGGGGTGGGTTAGTGGTTGGAGGTTGGGGGTGTGGAGGGGTGAGTTAGTGGATGGTGGTGTCGATCAGGCCTACTGCTTAGGTCTGTTTTTGAGTCTGATGTTTCTGTCATGGATGCAGTATTGCCTCCTCCCTGATGAGAAGGGGACAAGCAGTGTGTGACATTACCAGCCCTTTTCTGTACACATGTTCTTAACAGCGGATCGGCGGCTGCTGGTGATGCGTTGGGCAGTTCTGCCTACCCACTGATTTCAATGTCTCCATGTGCGATGTTGTTTTTCCTCCATCACACTTTAATTTCTTTAAGTTCCAGAAATTTATCTCCCTTTCCTCCTCCTTTCGTTTTCTATTCTCTATTCAGGTTACTCTCTCACCCCTTGCAGCGGGATATGAACCAGCTGGAAAAATGGGCTGAAAAATGGCAGATGGAATTTAATGCAACAAGTGCGAGGTGTTGCAATTTGGGGGAACTAACTAGCGTAGGTCTTACACGGTGAGCAAGGTTGGTGGTAGAACAGAGGCATCTTAGAATACATAGAACACAGAAACATAGAAAATATACAGCACATTGTTGTGCCAACCGTGTAACCTACTCTAGAAGCTGCCTAGAATTTCCCTACTGCATAGCCCTCTGTTTTTCTAAGCTCCATGTGCCTGTCTGAGAGTCTCTTAAAAGACCCTATTGTATCTGCCTCTACCATCATTGCTGGCAGTGCATTCCACGTACCCATCACTCTCTGTGTGAAAAACCTGCCTCTGACATCCCCTTTGTACCGACTACCAAGCATCTTAAAACTGTGCCCCCTCATGTTAGCCATTTCAGCCCTGGGAAAAAGCCTCTGACTATCCACACGATCAATGCCTCTCATCATCTTATACACCTCTATCAGGTCACCTCTCATCCTCCATCGCTCCAAGGAGAAAAGGCCAAGTACACTCAACCTACCGCCTTATGAAAACAGGTTGAATGAACTCGGCCATTTCTCCTTGGAGCGATGGAGGATGAGAGGTGACCTGATAGAGGTGTATAAGATGATGAGAGGCATTGATCGTGTGGATAGTCAGAGGCTTTTTCCCAGGGCTGAAATGGCTGCCACAACAGGGCACAGTTTTAAGGTGCTTGGGAGTAGGTACAGAGGAGACGTCAGGGGTAGGGTTTTTATACAGAGAGTGGTGAGTGCATGGAATGGGCTGCCGGCAATGGTGGTGGAGGCGGAAATGATAGGGTCTTTTAAGAGACTTTTGGATAGATACATGGAGCTTAGAAAAATAGAGGGCTATGGGTAACCCTAGTAATTTCTAAGGTAGGGACATGTTCAGCACAACTTTGTGGCCAAAGGGCCTGTATTGTGCTGTAGGTTTTCTATTCTATTCTATGTTTTTCTATTTTTCTATTCTCATAAGGTATGATCTCTAATCCAGGTAACATCCTTGTAAATCTCCTCTGCACTCTCTCTATAGCATCCACATCCTTCCTGTAATGAGGTGACCAGAACTGAGCAGAGTATTCCAAGTGGGAGTGTTGATACAGATCCATAATTACAATACAGATCTATAATTCCTTGAAAGTGACATCACAGGTAGATACGGTCATAAAAAGAGATTTTGGCACATTGGCCTTCATGAATCAAAATATTGAGTGCAGGAGTTGGGATGCTATTTAGAAGTTGTATAAGATGTTGGTGAGGCTGAATTTGGAGTATTGTGTGCATGTTTTGGTCACCTAACTACAGGAAAGATGTAAATAAGATTGAAAGAGTGCAGAGAAAATTTACAAGGATGTTGCTGCAATTTGGGGACCTGTGTTATAGGAAAAGGTTGAATTGGGCAGGACTTTACTCCCTGGAGTGAACGAGAATGAGGAGAGATTCGATAAGGGTATACAAAATTATGAGGGGTATAGATAGGGTCAATGTAAGCAGGCTTTTTCCCACTGAGTTTGGGTGAGACTAGAACTGGAGACCATACATTATGGGTGAAAGGTGAAATATTTAAGGGGAACATGTAGAGGAACATAGAGGGCTGTACAGGTGTGGAATGAGCTGCTTGCTGAAGTGGTGGCTATGGGCTCGGCTGCAACATTTAAGAGAAGTTTTGGTAAGTACATGAATGGGAATAGTATGGAGGGTTCTGGCCCAGGTGCAGGTAGATAGGACTAAAGGGAAGCTAGCCCATTTCAAAAGGGCTGGGGAGGGATGAAGTTAGAGCTGGCGAGTGATAGGTGGATCCAGATGACAGGTGATAGGCAGTTGAGGGAGTGAAGAGCATGGGAATGAGGTAAGAATCTGGGAAGTGATAGATGGAAGTGGCAAAAGGCTGACCTAGATGGAAAATGATAGGAGAGGACAGTAGACCATGAAAAGAAAGGAAGGAGGTGACAAGGGAAAGGAGTGTGTGGGTAATGGATAGATCGAGAGGACAGTGAAGGGGAAAGGTTAGGGTGATGGGGCCAGCAGGTTAAGGGGAAATTGGGGGGTGGAGGAGAGTGGTTACCAGAAGTCAGAGAAATTGATGCTCGTGCCATCAAGTTGGAGATTACCTGGATAGAATATGAAATGCTGTTCTCTAATCTCTTCCAGCCTCAACGTGGCAGAAGAGGAGGCTGTGTTCATACAAGAGAGTGAGGGAATGGGAAGTGGAATTAAAATTAAAATAATCAAGGATACCTCCCGCCCCATCATGCTTGTTTCTCCCGTCTCCTATTGGCCTGGAGATACTAAAGTCCATGAACCATCAGACTCACAGACTGCTTCTATTCTGCTGTTTTCAACTCTTGAATGGACCTCAGATGTTGAAGATACGTTCTTGATCTCCCAGTCCGCAACATCGTGGCCTTGCTTTTTATTTCACAAGCTAGAGAATCTGCAGATGCTGGAAATCCAAGCAACACACACAAAATACTGAAGGAACTCAGCAGGCCAGGCAGCACCTATGGAAAAAAGTACAGTCAACATTTCAGACCAAGACCCTTTGGCTTTTAATTTGTTTGCCGTGCTTTCTTCATAATGACACGTAAATGCTGGATCCAGGACAAATCTTCTGAAATGGTAACAGCGATGAATTTAAAGTTGCTGTTCCTCCCCACCCCTGATCCATGTATGAATTCTTGCTCATGGACCTCCTGTTCCCTTCTCCTGAAGTCAATAATCAGCTCCTTAGCCTTGCTGACATTGACAGATATGGCAGTTATTTCCCATGGTAGGGGATTCTAGGATGAGAGGGCATGACTTCAGGATTGAAAGACGTCCATTTAGAGCAGAGATGCGGAGAAATTACTTTAGTCAGAAGGTGGTAAATCTGTGGAATTTGTTGCCACGAGCGGCTGTGGAGGACAAGTCAGTGGGTGTATTTAAGGCAGAGATAGATAGGTTCTTGATTAGCCAGGGCATCAAAGGCTATGGGGAGAAAACAGGGGAGTGGGGATGACTGGAAGAATTGGATCAGCCCATGATTGAATGGCGGAGCAGACTCGATGGGGCGAATGGCCTACTTCTGCTCCTATATCTTATGATCTTATGACTGAGAGATAGAGTCACACAAACAAATGTTGATATAGACCAAGTCCCTGAGGGTCACGTCCTGTGTCCTGCAGACTGATGGTGCAGGGGACATTGTTGCCAAGAACAAGCCTGCAGTCCGATCATGATGCACGAGTGGAGCTGCAGTCGAACTCAGTTCAGCTTGTCCTCCCCCTCTGCCAATGAAAACTGGAGCACAGCACTGGCAGGAGCGGCCTGCAATCAACGTTCGGGCCGAGACCCTTCCATAGTCATAGTCATAGCCATACTTTATTGATCCCGAGGGAAATTGGGTTTCGTTACAGTTGCACCAACCAAAAATAGAGATAAATATAGCAATATAAACCCATAAATAATTAAATAATAATATGTAAATTATGCCAGATGGAAATAAGTCTAGGACCAGCCTATTGGCTCAGGGTGTCTGACCCTCCAAGGGAGGAGTTGTAAAGTTTGATGGCCACAGGCAGGAATGACTTCCTATGACGCTCTGTGTTGCATCCCAGAGGAATGAGTCTCTGGCTGAATGTACTCCTGTGCCCAACCAGTACATTATGCAGTGGATGGGAGACATTGACCAAGATGGCATGCAACTTAGACAGCATCCTCTTTTCAGACACCACTGTCAGAGAGTCCAGTTCCATCCCCATAACATCACTGGCCTTACGAATGAGTTACGTTCTCGGGACGTTCCGGGCCGGGACCCCTCCGTGGGACGTTCCGGGACGTGACCCTTTGTCGGGATGTTCCGGGCCGGGACCCCTCCTCGGGACTTTCTGGGCCCGGACCCCTCCCCGGGACGTTCCGGGCCGGGACCCTTCCTCGGGACATTCCGGGACGTGACCTTCCGTTGGGATGTTCCGGGACGTGACCCTCTGTCAGGACGTTCCGGGCCGGGACTCCTCCTCGGGACTTTCCGGGCCGGGACTCCTCCCCGGGACTTTCCGGGCCGAGACCCCTCCCCGGGACATTCTGGGACGTGACCCCTTGTCGGGACGTTCCAGGACATGACCCTTCTTTGGGATGTTTCGGGCCGGGACCCTCCGTCAGGAAGTTCTGGTATGAGACCCCTCGTCGGGACGTTCCAGGCCGAAACCTTCGTCGGGACTAGGAAGGAAAACGAGGACAAGCTAGAATGTGGGAGGTGAGGCCAGGTGGGTGGGAAAGGTAAAGGGCTGGATAAGAATGAACCTGATAGGAGACAAGAGTGAAACATGGGGGAGGGGATGAAGGAGGGGCACCAGACAGAGGTTATAGGTAGGTGAGGAGAAGGGAAAGAGGCCTGAGTGAAGAATAGAAGGGGGGGGCGCGGTGGGAAAGAAAATAAAAACAGAGGAAAAAATGAATGTTCATGTTGTCAGGTTGGAATCTACCTAGATGGAAACGAGATGTTGCTCCTCCACCCTGAGAGTGGCCTCATCGTAGCAGTAGAGAGGGCGTGGACCAACATATGGGACGGGAACGGAATGGGAATTAAAATGGCTGGCTATGGGGAAATTCACAAACCCAGCTGCCACCTGCATCTACCTATCACTTGTCAGCTCCTGCCTCACACTCTCCCACCATACGAGGAGATGAGGAGTGATTTCCTTAGCCAGAGAGTGGTGAATCTGTGGAATTCTTTGCCACAGGCAGCTGAGGAGGCCAAGTCTTTATGTATATTTAAGGCAGAGGTTGATTGATTCTTGAAGGCATGAGGGATACAGAGGAAAGCAGGAGACTGGGGCAAAGAGGAAAATTGGATCCGCCATGATGAAATGGCAGAGCAGACTCGATAGGCCCAATGGCCTAATTCTGCTCCTATATCTTATACTGTATACCAGTGATCTCCTCTCCATGCTCTTCGCTCTCAGTCCTGGTGCTGGATCTCATTCTGAATCACCAACCATTCATCTGCCTCCACGAATGCTGCCTGACTGGCTGAGTTCCTCAGGCAGCGGTTTTTTTTTGCTGAAGATATATGCTGCTTTTGAGAAAAAAATAACATGATTCAGCAAAAAATAAATCTTGTACTGAAAATTCTTGCAGTCATAGAGCACTATAGTACAGAAACAGGCTCTTTGACTCATCCAGTTCATGTTGAACTATTAACCTATGACCTCTCCTTGTGGTCCCATCCACCCTCAGTGGAAAAAGCCTGCTTGCATTTACCCTACATACCCCTTTCGTGATTTTGTGCACCTCTACTCTACCAAGGGTGTAACTTATGGCGAATGAGCGAAACTTCTTAAAGTAGGTGTAAAGATGAGCAGATTGTATGGCTAGTGCAGGGAGTGATAACGTGGGAGGGTAGAGTTGGCAGCTGGAACTGAAATGGAACGGTACTCCACACCCACTCACTGAGTGACCCAGATCCCTTCTGAACAGGGAAGCAGGTTCTCATTTATTGAGATTCTGTGATGCACTCCACATTTCCACTTGACTGCTCCTCTCTACCGTGCATGTCTTCTGCCTTCTGCTCAGAAACACTTTGATCTGCTCTCCTGGGAACAGGCTATCCAACTAATGTACAGACATGGGACTTGGCAGGTTCTGAGGTAAAGGAATTATTTCAGCTCTTGAAGCACCAGAGGCGAGTCTCTCCCTTAAGGATTTCAGCACGGAATTTGAATTAGGTATCAGTGACAACCTTAAAAGGCTGACACATTTCTGGTGTGTAATGCTAATATACTTTAGAACACGGGTGGCACAGAGGTGTAGTGGTTAGCGCTATGTTATCATAGCTCGGGGCATCGGAGTTTGAAGTTCAATCCCGGCATCCTCTGGAAGGAGTCTGTACATTCCTTCCTGTGGAATGTGTGGGTTTCCTCTGAGTGCTCCAGTTTCCTCCCACAGTCCAAAGACGTACTGGTTAGTATGTTAATTGGTCACTGTCAATTGTCCCGTGATTAGGCTGGGGCTAAATTGAGGATTGCCGTTTTGCCCTGTATCTCCAAACAAATAAATAATGGAGAACAGTATGAAACATTGCAGGCTCTTTGGCCTGCAATGTTGTGCCAGCCTTTTAACCAATTCCAAGATCAATCTATCCCTTCCGTCCCACATAAGTCTCCATTTTTCTATCATCCATGTGTCTATCTAAGAGTTCTTTAAATGTCCCTGATGTATCTCCCTCAACCACCCACCCCAGCAGCACATTTCACACACACCCATCACTCTCTGTGTAAAAAAACAACTTAACTTCAAAATCCCCTTCATACTTCTCTCCCATCACCTTAAAATTATGCCCCACCCTGGGAAAAAGTCTCTGGCTGTCCACTTGATCCGTGGTATGACTCTTATCATCTTGTACACCTCTATCAAATCACCTCTCACTCAGCCTATTCCCATAAGACTTGCTCTCCAGTCCAGCGGCATCCTGGTAAATCTCCTCTGCACCCTCTCATCACCTTAGAAACGTCTGTCAAGTTATCACTCATCGAGCATTGGACATAAAACAATACACACAGGAACAGGCCTTTCGGCCCACAATGTTGTGCTGACCCAATTGAACTTAGACACTGAATTCTTTGTGTCTGAACATAGTGCATATCTACACAAATACTTCAATGCTGATTTCCATTCCCATTCTGACGTGTTTCTGTGGCCACCCTCAGGCTCGAGAACAACACTTACATTCTGTCTGGGTACCCTCCAACCTGATGGTGTGAATATCGATTTCTCCTTCCAGGGAACAAATTCCACCCCCCACCTTTATCCCCCACTCTGACCTTTCACTTCTCACCTGCCTATTACTTCTCCCTGCGTTCCCTCCTCCTTCTCCTATTGTCCACTCGCCTCTTCTATCTTTCTCTTTCAGCCCTTGATCTTTCACCTATCACTTTCCAGCTAGCCTCTTTCCCCTCCTCCTTTCTTTTTAATCTGGCATCTTCCCCCCTTCCTTCTCAGACCTGAAGAAGGGTCTCGGCCTGAAACGTCGACTGTTTACTCTGTTCCATAGATGCTGCCTGACCTGCTGAGTTCCTCCAGCATCTTGTGTGTGTAAACAGACAGTATCTTTTTCCCACGGTTGTAATGTCTAATACCAAAGGGCAAGTGTTTATGGTGAGAGGGTGTAATTTCAAAGGAGGTGTGAGGAGTAAATTTTTTTCACAGAGAGTGGTGGATTCTGGGATGGTGGTAAAGGCAGATACATTAGAGACTTTTAAGAGATGGTTTAGACAGACACATGAATGTGAGGAGAATGGAAGGATATAGATTTTGTGTAGGCAGAGGAGATTGGTTCAGTTGGCCATTTGATTACTAATTTAATTGGATTGGCACAACATTGTGGGCCGAAGGGCCTGTTTCTGTGTGTACTGTTCCATATTCTCGTACTCAAAAAAATAGGTCTCAGTTAAAGATTCCATGGGAAAATGGAAGTGCACAGAATTAGGAGACATAAGATAACGAAAGATGAAGCAGCAGGAAGAGAGCACGGGGAATGGGATAGGAGTCAAGATAAGAATCACAGTTGTTATCTTTGACATATGTCGTGAAATTTGTTGTTTTGTGGCAGCAGTACAGAGCAATACATAATAATAGTCCAAATTACCATAAAACATAAATAAAGAATTAAGTTTTAAAAAGTAGTGCAAAAATAGAGAAGTCGTGCTCACGAGTTCATTGTCCATTCAACATTCTGATGTTGGAGGGGAAGGAGCTGTTTCTGAAACGTTGAGTGTGTGTCTTCAGGCTCCTGTACCTCCTCCCTGATGGTAGCAATGAGAAGAGGGCATGTCCTGGGTGATGGGGGTCCTTAATAATGACTAATTTATTAAAGATTAATGAATACCCTGCCACCACTGAGGTCTTGTCACAAGGACAGTGAGCCATTTACTATTCACTGGTGCTGGGCACTACATGCATGTTGGATTATATTTTAACTTATTTATGATAATATTTAGTTTTATGCTCTGTGTGTGATATATATTTTGTGGGTGCATCACAGTCCAGAAGAATGTTGTTTTGCTTGGTTGTATAAATGTACAGTCAGATGACAATAATCTTGAATTTGATGGATGCCACCAGCTTTTGAAAATGCCCCTGGCTTTGGAGCAGATGAAGACCAACTATTTAGTCCAGAGAGCCTCAGGACATGGCTGAACGCTGGAAAGTTTGTCATAGACTGAGGACCTCGAGAAATTGGGTGTGCTGTCTCTAGAACTCTCTCTCTGGAAATTAGGTGATTACTTACTGGAGTTCTCATTGAAACCTATCGAATATTGGATGGCCTAGACACAGTGGACATTGAAAGGATGTTTCCAATGGGGGGGGGGGATCTAGGACCAGAGAATTGGGGGACATCTAATTAGAACAGAAGAGGAGGAATTTCTTTGCCACAGATGGTTGTAGAGGCCAAGTCATTGAGTATATTTAAAACAGAGATTCATAGAGTCATTGAATACTTCTGCACAGAAACAGACCCTTCAGCCCATCTAGACCATGCTGGACTATTATGATCCAGGTGGAGGCCCAGGACCATCGCCCTCCATACCCCTCCCATCCATGTACCTCTCCAAATGTCTCTTAAATGTTGAAGTCAAGCCTGCAACCATGCTTGTCTTGCATACAGTTCATACTGTCTTTGATGATGCAATAGTAATTACCATTGCTGGGCAATAACTTCACAGAGCAGTCTTGATGGGCTGAATGGCCTAATTCTGTTCCTATGTCTTATGGTAATGCAAACAATTACTCGACAAGATGATTCCTTGAGCTGGAGGGGTGGGTGGGGTAGTGTGGATAAGCTTAGCTACCAAGCCCAGCGGATGATTTTCTGCTGACGGAAGAAGTGGCAAGGGTGGGTTACTGGTGCCTTACAACCAGTTGTTCCGGGCAGATGGGGCTCATCAACCGTGGTTGGCAGCTCATCGAGGAGAAGGAAGACTCTCACCTCAGACCTCTGCTGCCTTGCGGCTATACCCACTCATGGGGAAAGCTTTGGGAGTAAACCCCGAGGAAAAATCCAGAGCTGAAGTCCCTAGGCATCGAGTTCAGTGCTGACTGGAAACTCCTGTGTGTCGCTGGTGCCAAACTATATCAGACTCTGCTGTCCTTTTAGATTCATCTGCTGCGAGGAGAAGGGATCCTGTTGCGCGGGTCATAGCTTGCTCTCCCTAGCGTACTGCCTTAACTGGCACATCACAACAAGGATGTAACATCCAACCCGAACCAATGGAGGCCTCGAGTGGTTGAGCTCACTAGAGAAAAGTCAATTCTAGATTGAGTGTTGAGTAATGAACCAGATTTGATGAGGGAGCTTAAGGTAAAGGAACCCTTTAGAGCCAGTGATTGTAATATTTTATAGTCTTACTCCTTCATCATCCAGACCTGCACCTTGTGTATAGTGGTACTCTTTGTCAAAGTGGGTAATGTAAGCTACCTCAACGTTTGCTAAACTTGCTAATTATCTTGCTAATGCAAGCAAGATAAAAACAGAAAAGAATGGAAAAAGGAACAGAATTAGCATTTCAAATGGAAGACCATTCCTTCCGCAGATGTAGCCTGACCTGCTGAGAGCATCCAGCATTTCTTGCTTTTACTCCAGATTTTGACGAACTTCGTTTTTTAACCGTTTCCATTAATAGTTGAAGAGCCCCAGACAAACCCCTGACAACAGCACTGAAACTATGCTGACTCTCATTCTTACATCTTGCAGTCTCTAGGGGTTGATGATGAGGGGGAGTTTTGGAGGTCACATGATAACATTAATTTGCAATACACCTCAATTTGCTGACTTCAGAAAATCTTGTTCTAATTCAGGATTTAATCACTAATTGCAAGCATCTCAGGAACACCCTCAAGCAGCGAGTTTCATAATACTTAAGTAGAACAAATTATCAATTAAGAATGCCAGTCCTGAATGTAGATCTCTCTGGGCTTTGGAGCAGCATCGGCAACACTGGGGTTGAGGCAAACCATAAATCCATAAAACGCAGGAGCAGAATTAGGCCATTCAGCCCATCGAGTCTGCTCCGCCATTCCATCAAAGCTGATCCCAGATCCCACTCAACCCCATACACCTGCTTTCTTTCCATATCCTTTGATGCCCCGACCAATCAACTTCCGCCCTAAACATACACACAGAATTGGCCTCCACCAAAGTCTGTGGCAGAGCAATCCACAGATTCAGTACTCTCTGGCAAAAACGATTCCTCCTAACCTCTGTTCTGAAAGGTCACCTCTTAATTTTGAGGCTGTGCCCTGTAGTTCTGGATACCCCCGACATAGGAAACATCCTCTCCACATTCACCTTATCTAGTCCTTTCAACATTCAGTAGGTTTCAATGAGATCCCCCCACATTCTTCTAAATTCCAGTGAGTACAGGCCCAAGGCTGCCAAATGCTCTCCATATGTTAACCTCTTCATTCCCAGAGCATCCCCATGAATCTCCTCTGGACTCTCTCCAATGACAACACATCCTTCCTGAGACGTGAGGCACAAAACTGTTGACAATACTCTGTGTGGCCTGACTAGTGTCTTATAAAACCTCCGCATTATCTCCTTGCTTATATTCTTTTTATACTTTATACTTTATTGTCGCCAAACAATTGATACTAGAACGTATAATCATCACAGCGATATTTGATTCTGCGCTTCCCGCTCTCTGAATTACAAATATTAAATATCAAAAATAGTAAAAATTAGTAAATATAAAAATTTAAATTATAGTTCATAAATAGAAAATAGAAAAATGGAAAGTAAGGTAGTGCAAAAAAACCGAGAGGCAGGTCCGGATATTTGGAGGGTACGGCCCAGATCCGGGTCAGGATCCGTTCAGCAGTTTTATCACAGTTGGAAAGAAGCTGTTCCCAAATCTGGCCATATGAGTCTTCAAGCTCCTGAGCCTTCTCCCGGAGGGAAGAGGGACGAAAAGTGTGTTGTCTGGGTGGGTCGTGTCCTTGATTATCCTGGCTGCACTGCTCCGACAGCATGCGGTGTAAAGTGAGTCCAAGGACGGAAGATTGGTTTGTGTGATATGCTGGGCCGTGTTCACGATCTTCTGCAGCTTCTTTCGGTCTTGGACAGGACAACTTCCATACCAGGTTCTATTCCCCTTGCAATAAATGCCAACATTGCACTTGCCTTCTTTACCACAGACTCAACCTGTAAATTAACCTTCAGGGAGTCTTGCATGAGGACTCCTAAGTCCCTCTGCACCTCTGGTTTTTGAACCTTCTCCCTATTTAGATAATAGTCCACACTATTGTTACTTTTACCCAATGTATTATCATACATTTCCCAACACTGTATTCCATTTGCCATTTTTTTGCCCATTCTTCCAATTTGTCCAAGACCTACTGCAATCACATTGTTTCCTCAGCACTACCTACCCCTCCACAAACTTTGCCACAAAGCCATCAATTCCATTATCTAAATCATTGACAAACAATGTGAAAAACAACAATCTCAATACTGACCCTGAAGAACACCTCTAGTCACTGGTGGCCAATTAGAAGAGGTGCCTTTTATTCCCACTTGCTGCCTCCTGCCTGTCAGCTATTCCTCTAGCCATGGCAGTATCTTTCCTGTTACACCAAAGGATTTTATCTTGTTAAGCAACTTTATGTGTGGCACCTTATCAAACACTTTCTGAAAATCCAAGTAAATGACATCCACTGCCTCTCCTTTGTCCACCCTGCTTGTTACTTCCTCGAAGAACTCTAACAGATTTGTCAGGGAAGATTTCCCTTCATATAGACCATGCTGACACTGACTTATTTTATCATTAGTCTCCAAGTACCCCAAAACCTCATCCTTAATAATAGACTCCAACACTTTCCCAACCACTGAGGTTAGGCTAACTGGCCTATAATTTCTTTTCTTTTGCCATCCTCCCTTCTTAAAGAGTGGAGTGATATTGCAATTTTCCAGTCCTCCGGGACCATGTCAGAATCAAGTGATTCTTGAAAGATCATGACCAACTCATCCATTATCTCTTCAGCAACCTCTCTCAGGACTCTGTGATGTAGTCCATCTGGTCCAGGTGACTTATCATCTTAAGACCTTTGAATTTGCCTAGAACTTTTTCCTTTGTAATACAATGGCACTCACTCCTGCTCCCTGACACTCAAGGACCTCTGGCACACTACTAATGTCTTCCACAGTGAAGACTGATGCAAAGTACTTGTTAAGATGTAATTCCATCTCTTACCAACACAGTCACACCACCGCCTATGCTTTTGCGTCTGTCCTTTCGATACAGAGTATATCCTTTGATGTTAGACTCCCAACTATGGCCTTCTTTCAGCCACAACTCAGTGATGCCCACAATGTCATACCGACCGATCTCTAATTGCAGCACGAGTTCATCCACCTTATTCCGAACGCTACGCACATTTAAATACAGCACCTTCAGTCCTGCATTCTTCGCCCTTTTGAATTTTGCCTCTGTGGTACAATTTAGCTCTTTGCTCTGTCTGCATTTTTACCCAATTATTGGCTTGTCCACCATTACGTTCATATTACATAATTACATCATCTACTTGTAAACCTGCTGGCTCATCCTCAGCTCGATCATACTGGTTCCTATCTCCCTGCCATATTAGTTTAAACCACTCCCAACAGCTCTAGTAAACATGCCTGCAAAAATATTGGTCCCCCTCGGATTTAAGTGCAACCTGTCCCTTTTGCACAGGTCACACCTGTCCCAGAAGAGGTCCCAATTATCCAAAAATCTGAATCCTTGCCCTCTGTTCCAATTCTTCAGCAACGCATTTATCCACCACCTCATTCTATTCCTGTCCTGCAAAATGATTTCGGCCCGAAATATCAACTTTACTCTTTTCCATAGATGCTGCCAGGCCTGCTGAGCTCCTCCAGCATTTTGTGTGTGTTGCTCGGATTTCCAGCATCTGCAGTTTTTACCTTGTCTCTATTCCTATCCTCACTGTTGGTGGCATAGGCAGCAATCCTGAGATTACTACCCTTGAGATCCTGCTTCTCAACTTCCTTCCTAACCCCTTGTATTCTGCTTTCAGGACCTCCTCCCTTTTTCTACCTATGTTGTTGGTACCAATATGTACCATGACTTCTGGCTGCTCACCCTCCCTTTTCAGGATATTGTGGATGTGTTCAGAAACATCATGGACCCTGGCGCCTGGGAGGCAAACTACCATCCCTCTTTCTTTTTCGCATTGACTGAATCCCTTATCTTTCCCCCTAACTATAGAGTCCGCTCTTACCGCGGGCATCCTCTTCTGTTACGTACTCCTCTGAGCCTCAAGGCCATCCTCAGTGTCACAGGCATGACCACTGTTGCTTCCCCCAGGTAGACTCCCCCACCCAACCCAAGAGCACTCAAAATGGAGTACTTATTGCTGAGGAGGACGGCCACAGGGGTGCTTTCCATTATCTGATGTTCCCCCTTCCCTCTCCTGACAGTCACCCATTTATCTGTCTCCTGTAGCCTTGGGGTGACTACCTCTCTGCAGCTCCTGTCTATCACTTCTTCACTGTCCCTAACAAGCTGAGGGTCATCGAGCTGCACCTCCAGTTCCCTAATATGGTCTCGAAAGAGCTGCAGATCGATGCACCCGGTGCAGATGTGGCCATCAGGGAGGCTGGTAGTCTCCCGGAAATTCCAAATCTGACACCCAGAACAGAACACTCCGCCTTTCCAGCATGGCTGATTTATTTTCCCTCTCAACCCCATTCTCCTGCCTTCTCCCTGTAACCCGACTAATCAAGAACCTATCAGTTGCCACTTTAAATCTTTAAATGTACTCAATGACTTGGTCTCCTTGGCCTTCTGTGGTAATGAATTCCATAGTTTCACTACTCTGGCTGAAGAAATTCCTCATCAACTCCATTCTAAATGGACGTCCCTCTATTCGGAGGCTCTGCCCTCTGGTCCTAGACTCCCCCACCACAGGAAACATTCTCTGCACCTGAGGCCTTTCAATATTCAATAGGTTTCACATTCTTCTGAACTCCAGTGAGTACGGGTCCAGAACCATCCAACGCTCCTCATACATTAACCCTTTCATTCCCAAAATCATTCTCATGAACCTCCTCTGGACCCTCTCCAATGCCAGCACCTCCCAGTCAGCATGGTTTCGTGCATGGTAGATCATGTCTAATCAATCTTGTACAGTCTTTAAGAGGAAGTTACCAGGAAAGTGGATGAAGGCAAGGCAGTGGATGTTGTCAATGTGGACTTTAAAAGGGAATTTGACAAGGTCCCGCATGGGAGGCTGGTCAGGAAGGTTCAGTCACTCAGCATTCAGGATGAGGTGGTAAATTGGATTAGACACCAGAGAGTGGTAATAGAGGGTTGCCTCTCTGACTGGAGGCCTGTGACCAGTGGAGTGCTGCAGGGATCAGTGCTGGGCCCTTTGTTGTTCATCATCTGTATCAATGATCTGGATGACAATGTGATAGGGCGGAGATTGGGAGGGATAATGGCCCCTAACTGCAACTCCTCTGCTTGCATCTTCAGAAACAGCTCTACCTCCACCTCTAATATCTTTATTTTTCCCTTTCAGGGTTCTTTTGAAGACCCTGACCTGGAGGTACACGTAGGCTTCGGTTCTTTGCGGGAATGGGACCCGTTCTCGGGGTTCCACGACTGGCCGTTATTCAACATGCCAAGGGTTTGGCTTGAGAGTCTCACTCATGTTTGGAAGCCTAAGATCTCAGGGCTCTGGAGACGGGCGGATTGAGGGTCGGTATCATGGCAGGAGACTCATGTGTTGTTGGGGAGGCCGGAAACTCTTTTGCTGTGGGCCCGAAGACCCGAGGTCTTTGCGATCTTCGGACACAGAGCTCGGAAAAAGTGATGAGATGGACTTTTAACATGGTAAACCAGCAGGCTGTTGCTATGTCTCCCACTCACTGTGAAAATGGGGGGAAGCCTCTCTCTCCCTTATTATGGTGGTTTGTCGAATGTCAGATGAAATACAAAGCCTTTGGGGTAACTTTGGTCTGTGTCTTTGCTATTGCTTAGCACATGCTTGGGCTCAGTGATGGTACTGATGTGCTTTTTTGCTGGAGGGGGGAGAGGGGATCAGAGATCGTTGCTTGCTGCTGTTTATGCTTGGGAGAGGGAGTTGGGGGGTACTTTGGAGTTCTCACGTTTAACTGTCATTCATTCTGTTTTCGTGGATGTTTGCGAAGAAAAAGCATTTCGGGATGTATATTGTGTACATTTCTCTGACATTAAATTCGACCTTTGAACCTTCGAACTAGATCAGCAAATTTGTGGATGACACCATGATTGGGGTTGTAGTGGACAGTGAGGAAGGCAATCATGGCTTGCAGAGGGATCTGCATCAGCTGGAAAAATGGGCTGAAAAATGGCAGATGGAATTTAATGCGGATAAGTGCGAGGTTTAGCACTTTGGTAGGACCAACCAGGGTAGGCCTTACACAGTGAACAGTCGGGCGCTGAGGAGTGTGGGAGAACAAAGGAATCTGGGAATACAGGTCCATCATTCCTTGAAAGTGGTGCCACAGGTAGATAGAATTATAAAGAAAGCTCTTGCCACATTGGCTTTCATAAACCAATGTATAGAGTACAGGAGATGGGATGTTATGTTGAAGTTGTACAAGAGGCTTAATTTGGAATATTGTGTGCAGTTTTGGTTACCTACCTACACGAAAGATGTAAATAAGATTGAAAAAGTACCGAGAAAATTTACAATGATGTTGCAGGGTCTGGAGGACCTGAGTTATAAGGAAAAATTGAATAGTTTAGGACTTTATTCCTTGGAATGTAGAAGATTGAAAAGAGGTTTGACGGAGGTATACAAAATTATGAGGGGTATAGATAGGGTAAATGCAAGCAGGCTTTTTCCACTGAGGTTGGGTGGGACTGCAACTAAAAGTCATGGGTTAAGGGTGGAAGGTGAGAAGTTTAAGGGGAACATGGGGGTGGAACTTCTTCACTCAGAAGGTGGTCAGAGTGTGGAATGAGCTGCCAGCACAACTGGTGCATCTGAGCTTGATTTCAACGTTTAAGAAAAGTTTGGATAGAAGGGATATGGAGGGCTATGGTCCTGGTGCAGGATGGCGGGAGTGGGCAATCTAAACCGTTCACCTGTGTACCCACCCCTAATGTACCCCTGTGTACCCACCCCTAAGGTACCCACCTGTGTACCCACCCCTAATGTACCTGTGTACCCACCCCTAATGTACCACCAACCCTGGCAGCACGTTCCACACATCCACCCCTAATATACCCCTCTGTGTACCCACCCCTAATGTACCCCCGTGTACCCACCCCTAATATACCCAGTGTCCCACCCCTAATGTACCCCTGTGTACCCACCCGTAATGTACCACCAACTCTGGCAGCATGTTCCGCACACCCACCCCTGTGTAGAAAACCTACCTCGGACAGCCCCTCTACACTGTCCTCCAATCACATTGAAAGCAAGGGTTGAGTGAGCTAGGGTTTTCCTCATTGGAACGAAGGAGGGTGAGAGGTGATTAGATCGAGAAGTGTGAGGTGATGAGAGGTAGTGACACAGGGACAGCCAGAAATATTTTCCCAGGGGAGGAATGGCTAATACGAGAGGTAGAATTTTAAGGTAACTGGAGGAAAGTATTGTGTGGTTGTAGAGGTAATTTTATTTATTTATTTATTTACAGAGAGTGGTGGGTAGGTGGAGACCTGCCAGAGGTGATGGTAGAGACAGATACGTCAGGGGCATTTAAATGACTTGTACAGTATATAGATGTATGGATGATAGAAAAATGGAGGGCTGTTTGGGAGGAAGGGGTTAGATTGATCTTAGAGTAGTCTCAATATTGTGGGCTGTATGTTCTATAAAAGAAGTCAGATACAGATTCAAGTTTATTCATTTATCACATGTAAATTGAAACATACAGAAAAATACGTAGTTTGTGTTAACAACCAGCACTTACTAAGTAGGACAAATAGTTCATGCATGGGGTGAGTGGGATCCTTCTTCATGCTGGGTGCCACGATAATGTAGCAGTTGGTTCCCAATTCAATTCCAACAGCATCTGTAAGGAATCCGTGCTTTCTCCTTGTAGAATATGTGGGATTTCCCTGGCTTCCTCCCACAGTCGAAAGATGCACCAGTTGGTAGGTTAATTATAAATTGTCCCCTGATTAAATCGGGTTAAATCGGGGGTTGCTGGGCAGCACGGCTCAAAGGGCCGCAAGAGTTTGTTCCGCGCTGTGTCTTGATAAACAAACAAACAAACAAACATCCAAGGATACGTGGGGTGGGGGTGGGGGGAGCAGCCCACAAGTGTCCTACATTCCGGTGCCAACATAACAATGTTGGGCAGAACAACACAGAACACAAGTAACAAGAGTGAAACAAGCCTCGTTCCTCCCTCCCACTTGCGTACATGCACAGTGCTCCCAGCCAGGCTGGGTGGCCCTGGTTTGACTGGTCCACCAGGCAAGGTGGAGCGGTCACCTCAGAAGTTCAAGATTCAAGATTCAAAAAACTTAATTGTCATTCTAACCGTACATCAGCTCTGCAGGGCAGAATGAGACAGCGTTTCTCAGGGGCAGTGCAATCATAACATAACAAATGCAACACTAAATAATAAACATAACAAAAAATAGTAAAACACAACAGCTACATGTCAGTTAAAATCAGTTATAAGTGTCCAGTGCAAGTTAAAAGTGTCCAAAGCAGAGTCAGATGGAGCAGCTATTTAGCAGTCTGACTGCCTGTGGGAGGAAGCTGTTTAGTAGTCTTGTGGTTTTAGTTTTGATGCTCCTGTAACGTTTCCCTGATGGCAGAAGAACAAATAGTTCATGGAGAGGGTGTGAGGGGTCTTTAATGATGTATCATGTCTTCTGGAGGCATCGACTCTGAAAGAGGTCTTGGACAGAAGGTAGGGAGACCCCAATAACCTTCTCTGCTCCCCTAACCACCCTCTGCAAGGCTTTTTTGTCAACAGCACTGCAGCTGGAGTACCAGGTTGTGATGCAAAAGGTCAGCACACTCAACCACACCTCTGTAGAACGTAGTTAAGATGTTAGTGGGGAGTGATGCTTGTTTAAGCTTCCTCAGAAAGTGCAATCTCTGCTGGGCCCATTTCACAATCCCAGTGGTGTTCCTGGACCAGGTGAGATTGTCCGAGATCTGCACCCCAAGGAACTTGATGTTTTCCACTCTCTCCACTGTGGAGCCGCCGATGCTGAGGGGTGTGTGCTCAGGCTGAGACCGTCTGAAATCGACGATCATCTCCTTGGTTTTGGTGACATTAAGCATCAAGTTGTTATCCCTGCACCAGCTCTCTAGGTGTTTGACCTCCTCCCTGTACATAGTTCCATCATTTTTGCTGATGAGTCCCACCACTGTGGTATCATCAGCAAATTTAATGATCAGGTTCTCCTTGAATCTGGCTGCATAGTCATGTGTTAGCAGTGTAAACAGCGATGGGCTAAGCACACAGCCTTGTGGGGATCCAGTGCTCAGTGTGATGGAGTCAGAGATGTTCCTGCCAATACGGACTGACTGTGGTCTCTCTGTCAAGAAATGAGTGTTAGAGATGTTACTTTTCACGGTGCACTGCTGTGTACAATTATAGGTGGTGGTTTCCATGGGACCGACTCACAGCGCCATGGTAACGATGCTATTACAGCTCGGGGTGTCGCAGTTCAGAGTTCAATCCTGGCCTCCTCTGTAAGGAGTCTCTGTACGTCCTCCCCGTGGAATGCGTGGATTTCCTCCGGGTGCTCCAGTTTCCTCCCACAGTCCAAACATGTACTGGCTGGCTAACTTAGGCTAGGGTTACATCAGAGGATGTGAGGCAATGAAGCTTGACGAGCTGGAAGGGCTGTTCCATACTGTATCTCAATAAATAAAATAGTCTTAGATACTTTTAATTTTCCTGGTATTCTCATTTCTCTAAATAAAAATCTCTGTGCACCTCTGACCTTGCAATTTTTCATAGAGCGTATACAATTATCGTACATCTATAATCTATGCTTTAAATATACCATTAAATTTGCATACAAGTTAATGGTTTCCTCGGGTATAAATATTTAATTTCTGTTTTGATAGCTATATATTGACATTAATCATGGGCTGCTCAAACCTAAATGAAGGAACTTCTGTACATTACAGCACAGTGCACTCAACACTTGCAATATGTCATCACCTGCTGTTACCCAGTCTGGTTCTCAAAGGAGGCCGGTTTCAAACATCGTTACTGACGTTAAATTCAGATCACCAGAAAACAGGAGCAGAACTAAGTGCAGGTACTGGTAAATCCTCCAAAAAAGAAAATGCTGCATCTGCAGCCCATTTAGTTCAGAAGAACGAGGGGGGGTCTCACTGAACCCTGCCGAATATTGAAAGGCCTGGATAGAGTGGATGTGGAGAGGATGTTTCCTATAGTGGGGGAAGGAGTCTAGGACCAGAGGGTGCAGCCTCAGAATAGAGGAGATCCCTTTACAACAGAGATAGGGTGGATAGAGGAGATCCCTTTACAACAGAGATAGGGTGGATAGAGGATGTCCCTTTACAAGAGAGATGAGGAGGAATTTCTCTAGTCAGAGGGAGGGGAATCTGGAATTCATTGCCACAGACATCTGTGGAGGCCAAGTCATTGGGTATATTTAAAGTGGAGGTTGAGAGTTTTTTGATTAGTCAGGGTGTCAAATGTTACAGGGAGAAGGCAGGAAAATGGGATTGAGAACGAAAATAAATTAGTAATGATGAAATGGTGGAGCAGACTTCACAGGCTGAATGGCCTAATTCTGCTCCTGTATCCTGTGGACATGATGCATGTTGTACATTACAGTATCTAATATACTTTATCTGCAACACAGCAGGTCAAGCACTCTGCGGGGTGAGGAAATAGGATTGATGCTTCGGGTCAGAGACACTTCACCATGACATCGAAAATTTCCTTCAGAACCTGAATCATAGGGAAAGGTTGAAACGGTTACGACTCTAATCCCTGGAGCGTAGGAGAATGAGGGAGATTTGACAGGCGTGTACAAAATAGGGGTATAGATAGGGTAAACATAAGTAGACCTTTTCCACTGAGTTTGGGTGAGATGACAACGACTGGAGTTCATGGGTTAAGGGTGAAAGGTGAAAGGTTTAAGGGGAACATGGGGGGAAATTCACTCAGAGGATGGTGAGAGTGTGGAACGAGTTGCCAGTGGATGTGGTGGATGCAGGGTGACTGGCACTAGGCAGAATAATAGTTCAGCATGGACTAGATGGACCAAATGGCCTGTTTCTGTGCTGAAACACTATCAGTCTAAGTGTGTTTAAGTTGCTGAGGGGGAAGGGAGAGGTTATGTCAGTGATAGCGTATGAACCAAAGTGTCAAGTAAACAATTCACCAATGGACGAAGTTGTCAGTAACACCGTGAAGGGTCCCACCCACCCTGCTCACGGACTGTCTGTCCCACTCCCATCAGGGAGGAGGCTACGTAGCATCCACACCAGGACCACCAGACTCAAAAACAGTTACTTTCCCCAAGCAGTAAGGCTGATCAACACCCCCACCCACTAACCCACCCCTCCACATCCCCAACCACCACTACTTTATCATTACCTGCCTGTCACCTTATGTACAGACACTCCTGTGCCTAGTGTCACTTTATGGACATACAATCAATCTGTGTATATAAGCTATTTTATGTATTTATACCTATTGTGGCTTTTTTATTATTGTGTTTTTTTGTGCTGCATCAGATCCAGAGAAATAATTCTCCTTTACACTTGCGTACTGGAAGTGACATTAAACAATCTTAAATCTTGAAAAGCCAGCATTACAGCACAGTACAGTGCCTTCGACCCACAATATGGTGTCACTTCATTAACTTGTCTTAAGACCAATCTAACCCTTCCCTCACACATAGCCCTCCATCATCCATGTGCCTACGCAAGAGTCTCTAAAATGTCCCTAGTGTACCTGTCCCTGTCACCATTGCTGACAGCCCATTCCATCTACCCACCACTTACTGTGTAACAAACTTACCTCTGACATCCCCACTACAGCTTCCTTCAATTACCTTAAAATCATGCCCCCTCATGTCAGCCACTTCCACCCTGGGAAAAGGTCTGTGGATGGCCACTCAATCTATGTCTCCTATCATCCTGTGCACCTCTATCAGGTCACCTGTAAGCCTCCATTGCTGCAAAGAGAAGAGGCTAGTTCACTCCGAGCTGGCCACAGCTCGCTCCCCAGACACCCTGACAGTTTACTCCTCTCCTTAGATGCTGCCTGAGCTGCCGAGCCCCTCCAGCGCTCTGTAATGTTTTACTATTAGCTGACTTATTTAGAGTGGGGCTTCCCAGGCTGGGGTCCACAGAGCCCTGGGTTAATGAGGGGTCCATGGAATAAAAAGCTTGGGAATCCTGAGTACAAAACGGGCCCTTCTGGCCCCTCAAGCTGCTCTACCCAGCAACCCACTGAGTTAACCCGAGCCTAGTCACGGGACAACCTACAACCGACTCATCTGTACTTCTTTGGACTGTGGGAGGAAACCAGAGCACCCGGAGGAAACTCACACGGTCACGGGAAGGACATACAAACTCCTTACTGAATTTACTCTGAACTCCGACGCCCCAAACTGTTGTGCTAACGGTGGTTCCCCCTGTACTACAGTGGCACTCCTGATTTAACTGATAAACAAATTATAATGAAGACTTTATGACCCAGCAGACGACTTCGTTATTGGACTTCCTCATCTCATCTGACATCTGGCCTCAAGGTGTTGCCACCACAGTAACATGATCTCATCTGGTGGCAGTCACAACACAACAGCCTGGAGTGGACCTTTCTGACATCCTGACTATCTAGGACACGCCTAGCGCGCGGCGCGGCACGGTGGTGCGGTAGTTAGCACGATGCTTTACAGCATCAGCGACCGGGGTTCAATTCCTGCCACTGCCGCTGTCTGTTCTCCCCGTGACCGCATGGGATTCCTCTGGGTGCTCCGGGTTTCGAAGGTGTACAGGTCAGGGTTAGTGAACTGTCAGCTTGCAATGTTGGCGCTGGAAGTGTGACAACCCTTGCGGGCTGCCCTCACGTATCCTCGGACTGTGTTGCTCATCGACACGTATGACACGTTTCACTGCAGGTTTCAATGTGCACGTGACAAATAAAGCTAAGCATTTGCAGACTTCAAATAAAGCTTACCTTTATCTCTATTCTTGTGCTCAAAGAAAATGAAATTAGAAACAAATGTTGTTGAAGGATTTAGTGTTTAATTCGTGCAGTTGGCAATCCATTTCTTAGTGCATAGTTGGTGGTTAGAAATAATGATCTTATTTAGACCATAAGACTACAAGACATAGGAGCAGAATTAGGCCATTTGGCCCATTGAGTTTGCTCCATCATTCAATTATGGCTGATTTATGATCCCTCTCAACCCCATTCTCCTGCCTTCTCCCCGTAACCTTTGACACCCTGACTAATCAAGAATCAACTTCTGCTTTAAGTATACTCAACGACATGTCCCCCACAGCTGTCCATGGCAATGAATTCCACAGGTGCATCAACCTCTGGTTAAAGAACTCCCTCTCATCTCTGTTCTAAATGGACGTCCCTCTATTCTGTGGTTGTTCCCTCTGGTCCGAGACTCCCCCACAATAGGAAACATCATTTCCATGTCCACCCTATCTTGCCTTTACAATATTCAATAGGATCCAATGAGAGTCCCACCTCATTCTTCTAAACTCCAGTGAGTACAGGCTCAGAGACATCAAACACAGCTCATACACGAATCCTTTCATTCCCAAAATCATTCTCGTGAACCTCCTCGGAACCCTCTCCAATGAAATCACATCCTTTCTTAGATAAGGGGCCCAAAACTGCTCACCGTATTCCAACCCTGACAGCTTGTTTTTGTGATTTGTAGCCCCGCTTTCGATCTACTTTCCAGGCAACTGGTAGCTTTCTTATCCTTACTATATCACACCCGCACATATCCTCAGTACATTTCTTCTTTCATTCTATCACCGTGACTGAGTCCAAATGCCTAACTTACTTCACAAGTCACTGCTCACTCCGAGTTGCAGAACGGAGTTGAGGAGAGCTGGCTACAATTTGTAAGAGAGAATAAAGAAAAGATCATGGAAGGCAGATTAGTAAATTATATTTAGTCAGGAAATCACTGTAAGAACGGTAAATAGTAAACAGAGGACAGTAAATTATGTTCTGAACGTTCATTAATTAGCTTTACAACATGGTTACAATTTGGATGGAATTATTGCAAATGTCCTCCTACATTAACCTCCCCGATCCTAGACTTAGAAAAATCAGAAAGAGCTTGTCAGTTCCTGCCACTCTTGAAGAGAATACTCTAGGGGGAAGTAATGACTCCTGTGGAATCCCATGAATTTAAAACATGGATAATTGGAATTCTTCCAAATGGCAAGAGGGATAGGGGATAATTACCCATGCTTTTGCAATTACAGGATTTAATGGCTTTTCCCCTCTCAGTGTGTTCTAACATCTCACATACCTAAACGTTATTACATTGGAAAGGGTTAACACACAGCTGATAAACGATCAGCAGGTCTGTAATCAAATTGATCAGGAGATGAGGCTCTGCAAGAAAGTGGCATGACTTGGAAGAACAGAGCAAAGACGCTATTAAACAAGACTGAAGGGAAATAGGTTCATGCGGGAGAGAATGGAGTTTGAGCCTCTGGCCATAACAAGCATATATAACAATTATATAGAATTCTATTAATCAGTAACACTGATAAGATGTCAGAAGCACAGAAAGCCACTGAGACTGTCAGTGAGTTAAGCTTAGATGGACAAATTCTATTTTTGTTTTTTCTCTCTGGGCAATGACAGCCTTCAATCTTTCCATTGGCTTTTCCCATTGAGATTGGGTGAGACTAGAACGAGAGGTCATGGGTGAAACATTTATTTATTTAGACATTCATCACGGAACAGACATTTCCAGCCAAATGAGCCGTGTCACCCAGCAATCTCACAATTTAACGTTAGCTTAAACACAGGACAATTTACAATGATCACTTAACCGACTGACCGGTACAACTTTGGACAGTGGGAGGAAACCGGAGCACCCGGAGGAAACCCATGCAGCCACTGGGAGAAGGTACAAACTCCTTACAGAGGACACTGGAACTGAACACTGAACTCCGACGCCCCGAGCTGCAATAATGTCGATCTAACCACAACACCATCATGATGCCCCCAAACAACACAGTTTATTTGGCCCCCAAACTGTATGTGATGCCAGGAAAGGTGAAATATTTCAGGGGAACATGAGGGAGAACTTCTTCACTCAGAGAACGTTGAGAGTGTGGAATGAGCTGCCAGTGGAAATAGTGGATGTGGGCTTGATTGTGACATTTAAGAGAAATTTGGGAAGGGTACGGAGGGGAAGGGTGTGGAGGGGGAGGGTACGGCGGGTTACGTATGGGTGCAGGTCGATGGGAGTAGGCAGAGTAATCGTTCAGCATGGACAATGTGGCCTGAAAAGCCCGTTCCTTTGCTATAGGGATCTGTGACTCCAACCTGTCCCCTCACTCACAGTTCCTGTAGGTAAACATAACGTACCCAGTGAAGGCACAACACTGGCTGTCATTTCATTTTCCTTCAAGTCAGGGTGGCCGTGTCTACAGATCTGCAAGTCCAAGTCCAGGCAATAGATCGGAGATTGGAACCTGGAGACGGCCAGACCAGGGGTTGGAGGACTCTGTGTGCGTCTGTGTGTGCATGCGCGTCCGCGCGTGCCTGTGCGTTTGTCTGGGTAGGGAAGGAGGATTGTTTTGATGTTGTTTTGTGTTGCTCTGAATGGGAATGTTATGCTGGTGCCAGAATGTCTGGTGACACTTGCGGGCTGCCATTAGCACATCCTTATGTTATGTTGGTTGTCAGCACAAACAGTGTGTTTCACTCGGTCGGTGTGCTTCACTGTACTCGGTGTATGTGTGAATCTGAATGTTATTGATCCATGTGCCTTATTCCTTACTGGTTTGTATCTGTTCCTCTGATTTATATCTGGGTCACAGAGAATGGTTGGAATGTTTACAGTAACAGTTTGATCTCCTGTCGCTGATTCAACCCAGCCTGACACTGACTGGAAAGGTCTACATTCAACCTCCAACCCAGCCAGCTGATCTCAGGCAAGATGGCAGCAACTCTGTAGGTCAGGCGGTATCTATGGAGAGGAATAAACGGTCAACATTTCGGACCAGGAGCCCTCATCAGAACTGAAAAGAAAGGGGAAAGATGACAGAATAAGAAAGTGGCAGAGGTTGGGCATGGCAAGTAGAGTCCGTTAAATATTTGGGCATCATTATGCCAAAAGATTTGTCAAAATTATCAGAATGCAACTATCAGCCTATATATAAAAAAATTAAGGAAGATATAACAAGATGGAACCTAATTCCTTTTCTTGGTCTCAGTTCAAGGATTGAATCTATTAAAATGAATATACTGCCCAGACTACTATATCTCCTTCAGACCCTACCAATAGAGATTAACCAAAATCAATTCAATGAATGGAACAAGTTGCTATCAAGATATATATGGCAAGGTAAAAGGCCTGGGGTTCATCTCAAAACTTTGCAATTAGCCAGGAAAAGGGGGGATGGGGCCTACCTTCTCTTAGAGATTATTATTTTGCAGCACAGTTGAGAGCCGTGATATGCTGATGCAACCCATCATATGACGCTCAATGGAAAAACATTGAGGAGAGGACACTTTCCATCCCCATACAGGCAATTTTGGCTGATAACAACCTACAAAGTTACATAAATAATATTGACAACCTGTGGGTGAAATGGACTCTTAAAATATGGAAAACTATTATAAAAGGATATAAACTAGAGGGAGATATTGCAATTCTTAAATGGTATGCCTATGACTCGGATTTTACGCTGAATAAACTGGATGCTAGATTTAAGGACTGGACAGCTAAAGGAATAACAGCTATTTGCAATATAATGAAAGAAGGAACACTGTTCAGTTTTGAAATGCTTAAAGAGAAACACTTATTAGAAAAACAAGACTTTTACCGGTATTTACAGATGCCACAGTATGTTAATAGGACGGTTAAAAATGTAACCAAGGCAAGTACATGTTTGATAGAGCTATTTAGAAAAGCATATAATTCAGACAACAGTACTAGAATCATTTCAAGTGTGTATAAGGGTTTGTCAAATCTTAAAACACATTCATCTTCATACATTAAAACAAAATAGGAGAAGGAAGCAGGGGTAATAATATCTGAGGAAGACTGGACAATAATATGGAGGTATCAATGGAAGTGTACCAGTTCACAGAAATGGAGGGAGTTCGGGTGGAAAAACTTGATAAGATTTTTTTTACACCCTCTCAGAAGTCTCATTATGATAGTAACCTCCCTGTTTGCTGGAGAAATTGTGGAAATCAAAATGCAAACTATTATCATATTTTCTGGGAATGCCCCATTATCAAAGACTATCGGAGTGGGATACATAATGCCCTACAAGACATCTTTAAATGTGAAATACTCTTAGAGAGTAAGTCCATATACTTTGGGTATATACGTCAAGAATGGTTGAAAGGAGATAAATATTTAATGAATATACTGCTGGTGGCCGGTAAAAAGACCCTTACCAGGAAATGGTTATCACAGGAGAGCCCAACTTTAAATGTATGGATGGAAATTACAATGGACATTTACAAAATGGAGAAGATAACAGCATCTGTTAATCATAAGTTGGAACAATTTGATTCATACTGGGAAAAATGGCTCAACGACATAACACCTCATAGGCCCGATTTTATTCGCACAAATCAATGAATATGTTGTAAAAAAAAGATCACTCCCTACTTTGTACATAATTTTCTTCTTTCAATTGTTCATTCTTTCCTCTCCTTTCTATAAGTGTATACCTCAGATAAATATTATGTGGAGATTTGTGACAAATATGACTATGATATATATGTACAGTATCTGAAATACATCTTATGGAAATGTTTGTTTGATTATGAACTTCAATAAAAAAATAAATTACAAAAAAAAAGTGGGAGAGGAGAGGAGCTTCTCCCAGCTTCTCACTTCTCCTCCCCCCACCCCTCCATCCCCACCCACTCAGCTTGACTCTTACCTGTCTCATCTATCACCTGCCAGCTTGTACCGTACTTCTCCATCACCCCCCGATACCTAACCGAACACATAAAAGAAGATTCTTGGCCTCACAAACTACCTAGTTATGACCTTGTACTTCGCCGTTTTCCTGCACTGCACACTTTCATAAGCTTTTCACTTTATTCTGCACTGTTATTGATTATCTTGTTCTAGCTCGGAGCTCTGTGCAATGATTCGATCTGTGTGAACAAAGTATCCTAACACTTCAAGTTTTTTGTCATTCAGCTGTACACATGTATACCACCAAACAAAACAATGTGCAGATAACTCACATACACAACACATGAAGTAGTATTATCACAAATAAATTAATAGTAAGGTGCATATGCAACAGCAGTTAGAAAGTAAACAGGATAATTAGTTAGTTTTTAAGTTGGTTTGTCATGTGTTTTCATGATATCATTCTGGAAAAACATTTTATCATTTCTTAATGCATGCATTACTAAATGACAATAAAAGGGGACTGCGTGTCCTCATAATCATAATAATAACACTACTGGTGCTTCATATGTGATGAGACTGGGTGTCGGCAGGGAATTCAGTAGTCTCACGGCCTGGGGGAAGAAGCTGTTTCCCATCCTAACAGTTAGACCATAAGATCATAAGATATAGGAGCAGAAGTAGGCCATTCGGCCCATCGAGTCTGCTCAGCCATTCAATCATGGGCAATCCAATTCTTCCAGTCATCTCCACTCCCCTGCCTTCTCCCCATAACCATTTGATGTCCTGGCTAATCAATAACCTATCTATCTCTGCCTGAAATACACCCAATGACTTGGCCTCCACAGCCGCTCGTGGCAACAAATTCCACAGATTTACCACCTTCTGACTAAAGTAATTTCTCCGCATCTCTGCTCTAAGTGGATGTCCTTCAACCCTGAAGTTATGTCCTCTTGTCCTAGAATCCCCTACCAGAGGAAATAACTTTGCCATATCTAATCTGTTCAGGCCTTTTAACATTCGGAATGTTTCTATGAGATCCCCCCTCATTCTCCTGAACTCCAGGGAATACAGCCCAAGAGCTGTCAGACGTTCCTCATACGGTAACCCTTTCATTCCTGGAATCATTCTCATGAATCTTCTCTGAACCCTCTCCAACGTCAATTAGTTCTTGTCCTAATGCTATGGTATGCCCTGCCTGATGGTCGGGGGTCAAGGAGACTGTGGGATAGATGGGTGACGCCAAGGGCCCCACGTACACATCGCTCCTGATAAATATCCCTGATGGGTGGAAGCGAGATGCTGATGAGCAATCCTCGTAATCGTTTGTACCATGTGACAATAACAAACCAATAAATAAATGTGAAGTAGACATGGGGTGGAGAGGGATTTCTGAAGATGGCCAAGTATAGGACCTTCCCACAGAGACTGGGGAATCCAATCCATGAGAGGGAGCATTCTGGATGGCCTTGGAAACCTTGAGTCCTTTCGAAAAGGAGCAAATAACTTCCCAGAGAAAACAGCTGATGAAATAAAACGGCATTGTGAAATGAAAATACTGATTTGCTCAATACTGTTGAAAGGTCTCTGACCATAAGGCCGTAAGACAAAGGTGCAGAATTAGGCCATTCAGCCCATCGAGCCTGCTCCGTCATTCCATTATGGCTGATTAATTCTTGATTAGTCAGGGTGTCAAAGGTTACAGGGAGAAGGCAGGAGAACGGGGTTGAGAGGGATAATAAATCAGCCATGATGGAATGGCAGAGCAGACTCAATAGGCTGAATGGCCTAATTCTGCTCCTATGTCTTATGGTCTTCATCATTTCTCTCAACTCCATTCCCCTACTTTCTCCTGGTAACCTTTGACGTCCTGACTATTCACAAACTTATCAACCTCCACTGTAAATATACTCAGCGAATTGGCCTCCAGATTGTGGCAATGAATTCCACAGATTCATCATCCTCTGACCAAAGAAATTCCTCATCTCTGTTTTAAATGGACAATCTTTTATTATGAGGCTCTGCCCTCTCGTTCTCAACTCACCCACTATAGGAAACTTCCTCTCCACATCTACTTTGATGAGTCCTTTCACTGTTCAGTAGGTTTCAATGCGATCTCGCCACATTCTCCTAAATTCCAGTGAGTACAGGCCCAGAGTCATCAAATGTTCCTTATCCGTTAACCTCTTCGTTCCTGGAATCTGACCTGAATCATTAACACATTGTTTTTCTTAAACACGAGATTCTGCGGCTGCTGGAAATCCAGAGCAACACACATAAAATGCAGGAGGAGCTCAACAGGTCAGTGAACATTGATGGAAACAGTCGACATTTTGGGCTGAGACCTTTCAGCAGGTCTCAGAAGTGTTGTTGCTTTGTTTCTGTCCCAATAGTTGCTGCCTGGTCTGCTGAGTTTTTCAGAGCTTTTTAAAATTTAATATTATTCATTTCAATAACTCTTTGTCCTTTCAACTCTAGTACATATGCCAAGTCTACTCAACCTCCAGCACACCCCTCAATGGCAGAGTTCCCTTTGCTGGCAAGTTCAGAGAAGCCGGGAGGCATGGGGGTGCCAGAGCAAGAGAGACAGACAGACGAACAGAGAGCGTGAGAGCAGGACAGACAGACAGATGGAGAGCATGGGATAGATGGACGGAGAGCGAGATGCATGGACAGACAGAGCGGGGCAGCAGATGGAGAGCGAGAAAGACAGACAGGTGGATGGAGAGCGGGAAAGGCAGACGGATGGAGAGTGATAGAAACGTACAGACGGACAGAGAGCGAGAGAGATAGAGTGAGGAAGACACACGAGACTGCGAATGCTGGAATCTGGAGGACAAACAAGGTATCAAAGGAACTCAGTGAGTCCTGAAGGGAAATGGACAGCTGAGGCAAACAGACAGGAAGTGAGTGGGTTGGCCAAATTGTCAGTTCCCGGGTCCAGGCAGCAGGCTGTCGAAGGCTCTGCCAAGCTGGTTACCTGCCCCTCTTCCAGGGTTGCTTCTGTATCCTGGAGAGGGGGCACGCAGTCCGTGAGGGCACAATGGGGACTTTCCGGGAATGATGGGGCTCCCAGGAGCTCGTGTGTGTTGTAGGTAGTTATAATAAGAATATTTTAATTTGAAACTGTAGATAGTTATGGTGCCTGATCATTGCATTGCATTTTGTTAGTGAAAATAACTGAAAGAGCTGGCTAGAATGAGAAAGCCATGTTGAAAGGGGTTGTCTGTGAACAGCTGCAGACTGGGGTTGGTTAAGTCCCATCACCTCTACCAGGGTACAGACCACCACCAGGAGCTTACCAGAGCCCTCCGTCCTGGGCCATTCGTTCACGTTGTCTCCAGGTAGAGCCCATCTTCTTGACATATCCTTTCTTCCCTGGGATGAGGTCTTTGGAACTTTTGTTGATGTTTACGTGGCTCTGGGTTTTTACCGGATGAGGTTGCCAGCCATGTGCCTGTTCCTCCTCCTTTCGCAGCCGAGCTTGAGACCGCCCGTGGCAGAATCTCTGTAAGATGTTGGTGATGTCTCACCAGAGTATTATGTGCAGTTTGGGTCACCTGGCGGAGATGCAGGTGGTGGGCTGCATTCTTATGAGTTACGATACTCAAGATCATAGAAAACCTAAAGTAATCAGAGCAGAAACACAAGAGATTCTGCAGATGCTGGAATTTCAGAGTAATAATGGGAGTGTGGCGGCTGTCACGATGCTATTACAGCCCCGGACGTTCTGGAGTTTGTAGTTCAGTTCCGTCCCTGTTTTGTACGGAGCTCCCCATGGAAGATGTGGGATTTCCCTGGGCACTCCACTTTCCTCCCATGATCCAGGGCCATATCAGGTAGGTTAATTTGTCTTTGTCAAATTGTCCCGTGATCGGGTTAGGGATGATTGGAGTTGTTGGGGTAGCAAAGCTTGGAGGGCCTATTCTGCACCGTATCACTAAGTAAATAAATTAAATCAACAAAATGCCAGAGCAGCTCCTGTGGAGATGAATAAACAGTCAATGTTCCAACTGTGTTTAGAAGTGCAAGGACAATGAAATAAGTGTACTCTGGATTTGACGCTACACAAACCACTGCGAATGATAATAAACACAACAATTAAAATACAATAAATACAAACACATAATATACCTTATACACACAGATTGATTGTATGTCCATAAAGTGACACTAGGCACAGGAGTGTCTGTACACAAGGTGACTGACAGGAAGTGATAAAGTAGTGGTGTTGGGTCAGTGGGTGGAGGTGTTGATCAGACTAACTGCTTGGGGAAAGCAACTGTTTTTGAGTCTGGTGGTCCTGGCGTGGATGCTACGTAGCCTCCTCCCTGAGTGGGACAAACAGTCCATGAGCAGGGTGGGTGGGATCCTTCATGATGTTACTGACCTTTTCTGACACCTTTCTGTATCTCTGTCCCTGATGGTGGGTAGACTGGTGCCGGTGATGTGACGGACAGTTTGACGACCCGCAGCTGAGCCTTTCTGTCCGTCGCTGTGCGGTTTCTGTACCCACGCAGTGATGCATCTTGTAGGGGTGCTCTCTACCGTGCACCTGTAGAGAGGAATAGAGGGAGGGACATGGAGAAGGTTTTGGGCTGGGACCCTTCGGCAGAACTCAGTAAATCAGTGTACGACTCAACCACTGCCTCACCAACTTGTATTGATATAGTTGCTCTAACGTAGTAAAATACTGCAAACCACTCAAGTGGGTACAAACCTGACAACGAAGGGTCTTAATATTGAGAACAGACTGTATTTCCTGAGGCAATTTTATCTTAGAACAGATAGATTTCGAATACGAAAGATACAGCTGCCTTGAGATTAGCAACAGCTCAAAGTAATTCAGAGCCAGCCGAGAGTGAGATATAATTCCAGTTCGGAAAAGAATCTGTCAGTCCAGAGACATTGTGTGATAGTTGGATCTGTGCCAAGACTGAAGGATGGTGAAAATCATTTTAAACTGGTATCATCTGATTCAGTATGTCTGCAGGGAGTTTGGATCTTGCTTTGGTTCAATGGAATTTATGCAGAATTTGTTCTGAATTTTAAACCATTTATTTATTATTTATTTAGAGATTCAATGTGGAACAGGCATTTGCGGCCCACCAACCCACCTGATTACAGGACAATCTACAATGACCAATTAACCTAGTAACCAGTCCAGCAGCGTTCTGCAGGAGGAAAGCCACGCGGTCACGGGGAAAACATACAAACTCCTTACAGATGGCACTGGTATTGCTTTGATGCCCCGAGCTGTAATTTTGCCACGCTAACCGCTACTTTACCATCATGCCACTGTAGGAGACAGTGTCTCAACGACAGACCAGAGTTAGACACGTCCAGTGAAGTTGCTCTGCAAGTTCCCCGAGTGATGAACAATTTTAGCATTTTACAGTCCTGAGTTGATTTTGCCCATAAATTAGAAAACACACAAATATCACTCAAAACAGTAGCCATGCCTCCACAGTATTGTAATGAAAGTTGTCAACAAATACAAGACCGATGAGAAGAAACAATTAGTAGAAGTGGACATAGAACAGAACACCACAGTACAGGCCCTTCAGCCCACAATGTTATGCTAACCTTCTAACACACACCAAGATCAATCTAAACTTTCCTTCCCACATAGCCCTTCACTTTCCTTTTAAACAGCTCTGGGTGCCTATTATAGGAAGGACACTGAGGCTCTGGAGAGGGCACAGAAGAGGTTTGCCAGAATTTTCGCTGGATTAGAGGGCATGAGGTTGGACAAAATTGGGTTGTCAGAGGCTGAGGGGAGATCTGATAGAGGTTATGAGAGGCCAAGAGTAGACAGACAGTATCTTTTTCCCAGGGTTGAAATGTCTAATGTCAGAGGGCATGCATTTAAGGTAAGGGGGAATAACTTCAGAGGAGATGTGAGGGTCACTCTTTTTTTTACACAGAGGGTGGTGGCTGAGGCAGAAACATTAGAGACTTTTAAGAGACGTTTATATAGGCAGATGAAGGCCAAGGAAATAATGGGATATGGACATTGTGTAGGCAGAAGAGATGGCCTCCATATTCTTCTATGGCAATAAATTCCACAGATTCACCTTCCTTTGGCTAGAGAAATTCCTTCTTATCGCCGTTCTAAAGAGACATGCTTCTACTCTGAAACTGTGCCCTCTGGTCCAAGACTAACTCACTATAGGAACCATTCTCTCCATATCCACTCTATCTAAGAGTTTTAATATTCTATAAGTTTCAGTGAAACCCTCCTAATTCTTCCAAACTCCAGCAAGTACAGGCCCAGAGCCATTAAGTGCTCCTCATACATTAACCCTTTCATTCTCAGGATCATTCTCATGAACCTCCTTTGGACTCTCCGATGCCAGCACATCCTTTCTGGATAAGGGGACGAAACTGCTCACAATACTCCAGGTAAAGTCTGACCCAGGCCTTGTCAAGCCTTTGCAATCTTTGGACTCCAAATGCTCCCCACTTCAGCTGGAGTGTCCTTGCTATTATCTACTTCTGAGATGCCACAAAACATAATTGACACATGAAAATTAACTTGTATTTAAAGCAGACAAAAGTAGATGAAAAGTAACAATTCTTATTATCTGGCAAGGCCAATGTAACTTCTGATTGGTGTAAAACAATTAATGGAGCCAGCTTGAAAAACTTCAAGAAACAGCTTTATGAAAGATCAACTCTTTTCGCCAGATACACTTACGTGTAATAGGAACTTGCTCCGGTGTCGCTCAGGACCCGACATAAAACATAAAACAACGCTCAATTGTTTTGCACCTTTCCTGAATCTTACACACGTCATCTCAGCCAGCTAAGAACTCTGGAATGGAATAATCTTAAAACAAACGGGTATTCCCCCTGTTTAAAACCGCCATAAAAATAAAAGTCATATTGGCACTTCACGGGACATGCCCTCTTCTCATTGCTACCATCAAGGAGGTAGTACAGGAGCCTGAACACCCACACGCATCGTTTTAGGCGCAGTTTACGACACACGCTTAAGAACAGAATTAGATGGCGACGCCACCCTTACCTGTCGCAGGTTGCTTTCGGCGAGCCTGTCCCGCTTTCCGCCCGGAGAAACGGCGTATCCCTTCCGGTAGCTAAGCGATCTCCCGGTGCAGTTTGAGAATCAGCCGGACTTGCCTGAAACTTTCCTGCATCGTTCACTCTCCCCGTGTCGGCTGTCGGTGGGGTGGGGGAGTTTTCTGGCGGGGCAGTTTGCTGGAACTAACTCTCCCCAGCGCAGAGTGTCAAATCGAGCCGAACCGAGGCGGAGCCGGAGCCGGGAGCCAAGTGCGCTGCCTGCCCCGAGAAACCCCACGGTCCAAACCACCGTCCTCAGAGCCGCGCCGACACCACACATCCTGCGAGAAACTACTCGCGGTCCCGGCGGCGGTGTCAGGGACCTCACCGGAGAGTGAGATGGGGCAACAGCTGGCCCCCGGGTCCTGGGTATAGCACTCGACCCGAAAACCGCAAGGGCGCTCTGCACCTGCGGTTTTTGTTGCGGTCACTGCTCAGAATCGGGAAAAGCCACAGAAAGTTGTAACGCGCGCACACAATGCTGGGGGAACTCAGCAGGCCAGGCAATATCTATGGAAAAGTTATATCATGGGCTCTGGCCTCCTCAGCATCGAGGACAGCTTCAAAAGGCGCATCATCTGTCATTAATGACCCCCACCACGCAGGACATGCCCTCCTCTCATCGCTACCACCAGGGAGGAGGTACAGGAGCCTGAAGACACGCACTCAGTGATGCAGGAACAGCTTCTTCCTCTCCGCCATCAGATATATAAATGGACACGAACACGACCTCTCTTTTTTTCCCTTCCCTCTCTTTTTGCTCAACTTATTAAATTTACATTTTAAATCTTTATTACTTATTGTAATTTATAATGCTTTATTATGTATTTCAACGTACTTCTTCCACGAAACGGAAAAAAACATGACGGACGCAAGTCGATGATATTGAACCCGATTCTGTTGCTGACGTTGTTAGTTGGGCGATCACTTCTCCCTCGATCCAATGTCCAGAATGTAACTAGTTTAAGAGTTCGTTTATGATTTTAACGAAAAAGGAAATGGTCCTGTTGGCAGCAGTCGCACACACATCATCAGCGCAAGAAAGCTCTCTAATTATCACCGCTTTTAACATTTCGGATTTAGAGCAGACGGTTACAGGCCCTTCGGCCCACGATGTTGTGCTGACCTTTTAGCCTGCTCCAAGCTCAAGAAATCAAAGTAAATGTATTATCAAAGTACATATATGTCACCATATAGAACCCCGAGATTCATTTTCTTGCGGGCATTCACAGTAAATGCTAAGAAACACAATGGAATCAGTGAAAAACAACACACAACAGGACGGACAAGCAATCAAAGTGCAAAGGACACAAAGCGTGCAAATTCAAAAATAAATAATAAATAAGCAATAAATATCGAGAACATGAGATGACTCCTTGAAAGTGAGTCCACAGGTTGAGGGAACAGTTCAGTGATGGGGTGAGGGAAATTATCCACTCTGGTTCAAGATCCTGATGGTTGAGGGGTAATAACTGTTCCTGCACCTGGTGGTGTGAGTCCTGAGGCTCCTGTACCTCCTTCCTGATGGTAGCAGTGAGAAGAGAGCATGACCTGGGTGATGGCCTCTAAATTCAATCTAACCCTTCCCTTCCACTTAGGCATCTATCTTTTTTAAACGATCCAAGTGCCTGTCCAACAGTTTCTTAGAAGTCCCTAATGTACTTGGCTCTATCACCAACTCTGGCAGGGCGTTCCACACACCCACCACTCTCTGTGTAATAAAAAAACCTGCCTCTGACATCCCTCCTTATACCTTCGTCCAATCACTTAAAATTTTGCCCCCTCGTACTTGCCATTTCCGCCCTGGAAAATTGTCTCAGACTGTCCACTTGATCTACACCTAAGCATTTTGTTCACTTCTCAGATTCATTTATTTACCACATCTTTGCAACTTTCTGGCCCAAGGCGTTTGATCCAAAGCATCACCTCTATGCATCGTATCATGTATATTAAGTATATTAAGAGCAAAAGGATTGTAAGGGATAAAATTGGTCCTCTTGAAGATCAGAGTGGTCGGCTATGTGCGGAACCAAAAGAAGTGGGGGAGATCTTAAATAGGTTTTTTGCATCTGTATTTACTAAGGAAACTGGCATGAAGTCTATGGAATTGAGGGAATCAAGTAGTGAGATCATGGAAACTGTACAGATTGAAAAGGAGGAGGTGCTTGCTGTCTTGAGGAAAATTAAAGTGGATAAATCCCCGGGACCTGACAGAGTGTTCCCTCGGACCTTGAAGTAGACTAGTGTTGAAATTGGGGGCCCTGGCAGAAATATTTAAAATGTCGCTGTCTACAGGTGAGGTGCCGGAGGATTGGAGAGTGGCTCATGTTGTTCCGTTGTTTAAAAAAGGATCGAAAAGTAATCTGGGAAATTATAGGCCAGTGAGTTTAACGTCGGTAGTAGGTAAGTTATTGGAGGGAGTACTAAGAGACAGAATCTACAAGCATTTGGATAGACAGGGACTTATTAGGGTGAGTCAACATGGCTTTGTGCGTGGTAAGTCATGTTTGACCAATCTATTGGAGTTTTTTGACGAGGTTACCAGGAAAGTGGATGAAGGGAAGGCAGTGGATATTGTCTACATGGATTTCAGTAAGGCCTTTGACAAGGTCCCGCATGGGAGGTTAGTTAGGAAAATTCAGTCGCTAGGTATACATGGAGAGGTGGTAAATTGGATTAGACATTGGCTCGATGGAAGAAGCCAAAGAGTGGTGGTAGGGAATTGCTTCTCTGAGTGGAGGCCTGTGACTAGTGGTGTGCCACAGGGATCAGTGCTGGGTCCATTGTTATTTGTCATCTATATCAATGATCTGGATGATAATGTGGTAAATTGGATCAGCAAATTTGCTGATGATACAAAGATTGGAGGTGTAGTGGACAGTGAGGAAGGTTTTCAGAGCCTGCAGAGGGACTTGGACCAGCTGGAAAAATGGGCTGAAAAATGGCAAATGGAGTTTAACACAGACAAGTGTGAGGTATTTCACGTTGGAAGGACAAACCAAGGTAGAACATACAGGGTTAATGGTAAGGCACTGAGGAGTGCAGTAGAACAGAGGGATCTGGGAATACAGATACAAAATTCCCTAAAAGTGGCGTCACAAGTAGATAGGTTCGTAAAGAGAGCTTTTGGGTCATTGGCCTTTATTAATCAAAGTATTGAGTATAAGAGCTGGAATGTTATGATGAGGTTGTATAAGGCATTGGTGAGGCCGAATCTGGAGTATTGTGTTCAGTTTTGGTCACCAAATTACAGGAAGGATATAAATAAGGTTGAAAGAGTGCAGAGAAGGTTTACAAGGATGGTCCCGGGACTTGAGAAACTCAGTTACAGAGGAAGGTTGAATAGGTTAGGACTTTATTCCCTGGAGCGTAGAAGAATGAAGGGTGATTTGATAGAGGTATATAAAATTATGATGGGAATAGATAGAGTGAATGCAAGCAGGCTTTTTCCACTGAGGCAAGGGGAGAAAAAAACCAGAGGACATTGGTTAAGAGTGAGGGGGGAAAGGTTTAAAGGGAACATTAGGGGGGGCTTCTTCACACAGAGAGTGGTGGGAGTATGGAATGAGCTGCCAAATGAGGTGGTAAATGTGGGTTCTTTTTTAACATTTAAGAATAAATTGGACAGATACATGGATGGGAGGTGTATGGAGGGATATGGTCCGTGTGCAGGTCAATGGGACTAGGCAGAAAATGGTTCGGCACAGCCAAGAAGGGCCAAAAGGCCTGTTTCTGTGCTGTAGTTTCTATGGTTCTATGGTTCTATCATCTCATCTTTTTGATATTTATTGCTTATTTATTTGTTATTATTATTTATTTTTTCTCAGCTCAAGCTGGTAAAACCTGAGGTACGGGCATAACCAAGCACACTCATTTCTCAATTGGTAGGAACTTTTGAACTATTCTAATGGTGTTTAGTATTGCGGCTTTCTGAAAATTTACATCAATATTACTGCATAGTCCTGACTCTCTAATGCTATTGTGTAGTGACTTTGGGATGATTCCAGTTGTAAATATTACATTGGGGACAATGTATACCCTATTCATGTTCCATAGTCTTTCAATTTTCTCTTTTAATTCAGTATATTTCTGGTATTTTTCACTTACTGATTTCTGTCTGTTATGTGTGTATGGAATGACAATGTCTATTAAATGAATTATTCTTGCTTGTTTGTTCTGTAATATTAGATCTGGGCAGTTATTATGGATCATCCTGTCTGTAATAATGGATCTGTCATAATATAATTTGTAGGGCTCTAGCTCTACAACTGAATCAGGCTTGTATTTATAGTAAGGTATAGTGTATTTTATGAGATTGTACTTTAAAACAAAATTTTGATTGTTGATGTTTGCAACTGATTGTGCCTGTGTAAGTAATCAGATTGAGTTAAACTGCTGCAGGATCCTGTAATGTGTTGGATTGTCTCTGGTTTCTCTTGGTATTTTCTGCATTAATCATCTTGAACTTGTTGGTCTTTTATTATGTATTTTTGATTTTTTTTGTGTTAATCACCTGGTCCTGTACTGCCTTCTGTTTCTGGGAGGAGGTCTCCAACTCTGAACCAGACATTTGATGCTTCCTTGTCGATATCTAGTCTGCTCAGATCATGGGGGTGTCTTCTATGAGGGGTCATGCTCTTTCATCGATTAACTTTTTTCTTCTACAGAGATCATTTTTCCGGTTTATGCTCCCAGTTAAGTTTAATGATATGTACTTATCAGGATTGCAGGATCTCGCATGGACTGTGGAATCCTGTTTTTGCTGGTGAAAGTATATCCTTAGATGTTTTACCTGCCTGTTGTGTAATTTTTTATGTCTGTTATTCCTCTTCCTCCTCTGTCCTAGGTAGTGTTAATCTAAATGCGCTCAAGTGTATATAGTGTTTTCTACAATTTGTCATTTCAGTTCTTTTTCCAGATTGGGTTCAGACCAAGATATTAAGCCAAAAGAATACATTAATATGAGTATAGCGAAAGTGTTTATTGTCTTTGTTATATTTTTACAATGAAGCTCTGTTTGGTAGATTTTCTGAAGCTTTGCAATACATTCTGTCGCAAGTTTTCCCATTATCACACGATGATCTATTTTCTTTGCGTGTGGATATCCCAGATACTTAAATGTTTTATATTCATCCATCAGTTGTATTGTATCCTGCTGCTCTGTTTTATATTCTACTGGCTCTATTGCAACTTTCTTTGTTTAATGATCTGCACTTCTCTGGTCCAAAATTCATGTTTAGATCTTTTGAAAATAGTTCTACAATTTGAATTAACTGCTTTAGCTTTACTGATGAGGGAGCATTTAATTTCAAATCATTCATGTATAGAAGGTGTGTCAAGGTAGGATTCGTTTGGTTGTCTCTGATTTGATACCTTATTTTTGTCCAATTTAGTAAATTAGAGAGCATGTTTAAAGCTAGATAGAACCATAGTGGGCTTAGCGATTTGCCCTGAAAAATGCCTCGGTTTACTTTGATGATGGTGGTTTTTCTTTTTTGGTTGTCAAAAGATAGGGTGATTACAATACAGCAATGCTTCATCAGATGTTGCAGGGATTTCACAAGTATTGGATGTACTTAATATATATAGATATATGTAACCGGGTGACCGTCGAATCTTATTCATTATTGTTAAAAGTGTACTTAGGCATCCATCCGGGTAATGCTAGAATAGTTGTCTGTGCCTTTAGGTGGAGACGGTGATGTCATTACGCACTGCAGAGGAAGCTGGTGGGGCTTTGGGATTAAGTTCCTCCCAGATATACTGGGCATGGTGAGGAAAGGTGAGTATTAACGACGATATCCATGTGAATTCGTTTATGTTTGTTGGCGAATCAAGAATATCAGTAATTTGACATGATTTACATGTGGATGATTTAGATTTTCACGAGTGAAGGCATCGGCGCTGGATAGTGTGGCTTGTGCAAAGTTCCTTACCGGCCAAGTAGGTCAGTCTTCCTGTAATCTAACTACCAGGCAATATCTTGTAAAAGTTGTGCCAAAGTGAACCTTTTGTCTAACTTCATTGTATCATGACTGATTGTGAATGTAACAGTGTAACGTGAATGTTTAGTCTCTGTTTGGAAGTTCAGCATGCATGTACTAAAAAGTAGTAGACATCTTAGATTAGATGTATTCGCTTACATTTTTGCTGCTATGTATAAGGTACAGAGTTAGTGGGATTCTAATTTTGTTTGTATAGTGTTCCTTCAGAATTGCCACTACCGTATTAGTTTTGCGTTATTTTTGTGAGGTTTGCTTTATGTATTTTTATACTGCAAACGCAATTCCGTCCATACACGAGGGTGTGGATCAAAAGTTAAACTGATATTGTAATGGCAGGAACTGGTTGTAAATTCATTCATTTTATTTTGAGACCCTAGTCCGGCACTAAATTATCTGAAACAGATAAAGGAATTAAAGTATTTGTTGTCCTGAGTGTGTCTTTTCCCCAGGCTACAAAGTATAGATATTAAGTAAGAACTTCTATTAACCATGAGTGTGGGACTGAGTCCAATGAGTTTTGGCAGTCAATATAACAACAAGAAAGATTTTTGCTTTTCTGCTGGTCATGATTTAGAATTAGAGAATCTATTATCAGTTGTTCTTTACATCCTTTCATCCCCTTATGGCATCATTTCTGTTCTTCTGTAATTATATTGTGGTTGTCTAAGTGATTGGTGATTAGTTGTGAGATGCACGGTTACATTTTAAATATACGGTGGTTTGTAAACATGTAATAGGACGATGTTTTGAAAGGTCATTTGAGATTTAGTTTTTATGTAAGAGAAACGTTTTACCTTAGAGACCCAGAGTCACAGAAATGTACAGCACAGGAACAAGCCCTTTGGCCCATCCATTCTGTGCCGAACCATTTAAACTGCCTCCCACTGACCTGCACCCTCCATGTACCTTTCCAAACATCTCTTAAACATTGAAATCAAAATCACATCTACCACTTCCACTGGCCACTGAGTGAAGAAGTTTTCCCTCAGATTCCCCTTAAGGATTTCACCTTTCACCTTTAACCCATGACCTCTAGTTGCAGTCACACCCAAACTCAGTGAGAAAAGCCTGCCTGCAATTACCCTATCTATACACCTCATAATTTTCTATACCTCTATCAAATCTCCTCTCAATCTTCCAAGTTCTAACCTATTCAATCTTTTCTTTATAACTCAGGTCCTCCAGTCCTATCAACATCCTTGTCAATTTTCTCTGCACTCTTTCAACCTTATTTACATCTGTCCTGTGGATAGGTGACCAAAACTTCACACAATGCTCGAAATTAGGCCTCACTAATGTCTTATACAACTTCAGCATAACACCCCATCTCCTGTATTCAAAGCTACCTAAAGCTTTTTTGACAACCCTATCTACCTGTGACACCACTTTTGATGAATTATGGACCTGTATTCTCAGATCCCTTTGTTCTACCACACTCCTCAGTTCCCTACCATACGCTGTGTAAGACCCACCCCCATTGGTCCTAGCAAAGTGCAACACCTTACACTTGTTTGCATTAAATTCTGTCTGCCATTTTTCAGCCCAGTTTTCCAACTGTCCACTGCAAGCTTTGATAGTCTTTCTCACTTTATATACGAGGGGTGATTGATAAGTTCATGGCCTAAGGTAGAAGGAGTCAGTTTTAGGAAACCTAGCACATTTATTTTTCAACATAGTCCCCTCCTACATTTACACACCTAGTCCAGCGGTTGTGGAGCAATATGGATCTTGGACCTCCAGAAAGTGTCCACAGCAGGGGTGATTGATAGGTTCGTGGCCTAAGGTAGAAGGAGATGAGTTATACAGCTCTCGTTACATGCACATGCAGGTCAACTCTTTGAGCGATTATGTAGAAAGTTTGAAGTTAATAACTCATCTCCTGTGCATCACAACACTCCTGATAAATATCTTTAATGGATGGAAGAGAGACCTTGATGATCCTTTCGGCAGTCCTTGCAACCCTTGGTTGGGTCTTACGGACAGATGCCTTACAATTCCTGTACCAGACAGTGAGACAGCTGGTCAGGACACTCCTGATGGTGCTCTTGTAAAAGTTGGTTAGAATGGAGGGGGGAACCTCATTCTCCTCATCCCAGTGGTAACTGTAAGTGTAGGACAAACAGACTTTTGGAAGTACCATGGCATTGAGGCCGGCTTCCTCCCCCCAAGGGACTCTGAAGATTCTCTAGGCTAAGACCAGTGTGGGAACTACAGACGTGCCCACCATTGGGCAGAGGAGTCAGGGTGAATAGTCATAGACCAATACAGCACAGGTACGGGCCCCTTGGCCAAGCATGGCACCCACCTACCCTGTCCCGAGAGCAAGGATATGATGCTGATTCTTTATAAGGCATTGGCCAGACTGCACCTGAGGTAGTGTGAGCAGTTTTGGGCCCCTGTCTAAGAAAAGATGTGCTGACATTGGAGAGAGTCCAGAGAAGGTTAATGAGAATTTTCCCTAGAATGAGGAGGAACATGTGATGGCTCTGGGCCTGTACTCAATGGAGTTTAGAAGAATGAGTGGGTTCTCACTGAAACCTATCAAATATTGAAAGGCCTGGATAGAGTGGATGTGGAGAGGATGTTTCCTAGAGTGGGGGAGTCTAGGACCAGAGGGCACATCCATTTAGAACAGAGATGAGGAGGAATTTCTTTAGCTAGAGGATGATGAATCTGTGGAATTCATTACCGTAGACAGCTTTGGAGGCCAAGTCATTGGGTATATTTAAAGTGAAAGTTGATAGGTTCTTGATTAGTCAGAGTGTCAAAGGTTATGGGGAGAAGACACGAAAATAAGATTGAGTAGGATAATAAATCAGCCATGATGGAACAGTGGAGCAGTCTTGATGGGCAGAATGGCCTAATTCTGCTCCTATGTCTTATGATCTAATTTCTTGACCCTGGTCCCATCCCCCCAAAGACATGCGCTCCATGTACCTACCTGTGTGTTTCTTACTGTACTTGTTTCAACCACTAATTACCAACTTAATAGTCACCTGGTCGCCAAATTGCTATCAGGGAGATGCTTCAAGTCCATCGCTACTAGGACTATACATCATCTCTAAAACTTCCTTCCTGTTTCTATCCAGCTTCTTAACAAAACTCAGACATAATACCCCAAACGTCCCTGCACAGCATCCATTGAATGGTCTATCCTGTTCTCCTTGTTCAGTTGATAGTTATTGAGTCTGTTGATATGATCATGTTTATTGAAGTTTGATTTTTAACATTTGCACATGTGACTCTCCTGCTAATTGCTGATTGCTCATGGCTATTTGCACTATTGTCTTGTAACCTGTTGGTTGCTGTCGTGTTGTCTGTTATGGTTTGTCCTGTGTCTTGTGCTTGGCCCCGAACCACAAGCAATTCTGGTACCTCACATTAAAGAGATTCTGATTCTGTCCGCTCGTTCCATTTACTCACCACACTCTGCATGAAGAACTTGTCTTTCAGGTTCATTTTGAATCTTTCCCATCTCGTCCTCAGCTCACGCTCCCTGGTTTCTGTCTCCCTTACCCTGGGGAAAAGACTGCTCCCATTCACCTTATCAATAGCCCTTATGAACCTCTCATGTTCGTACACTCTAAAGAATCACCTACGCTGGGTAACCTCTCCTTCTAACTTAGGCCCTCTAGACCACAAGACCCTAAGACATAAGAGCAGAATTAGGTCATCGAGTCCGCTCCGCCATTCCATCACGGCTGATTTATTTTCCCTCTCAACCCCATTCTCCTGCCTTCTCCCCGTAACCTTTAACACCGTGACTAATCAAGAACCTATCAACCTCTGTTTTATTTAAACCCGGGTTTCCCACCTTCTTTATGCCATGGACTCCTACCACTAACCAAGGGGTACGTGACCCCAGGTTGGGAACCCCTGATCTATATCCAATGACTTGGTCTGTGGCAATGGATTCCACAGGTTCACCACCCTCTGGCCAACGAGATTCCTCCTCATCTCTGGTTTGTTTATTTATTTATTCAGCTACATTGTGGAACAGGCCCTTCTGGTTCTTCGAACCACGCTGCGCAGCAATCCTCCAGTTTAATGCCAGCCTAATCGTGGGACAATTTACAATGACCAACCGGTAGGTGTTTGGAAAGCAACCACAGCACTGGTGGAAATGCAACGCGGTCACGGGGAGAATGTACAAACTCCTTACAGGCAGTGACGGGAATTGAACCCTGGTCACCTGTACTGCAAGGCTGTGTGAGAACCACTACACTACCATGCCTCCTATTTCTCTATTCTGAGGCTGTACCCTCTGGTCCTGGATTCTCCCACCTTTGAAAACATCTTCACCACATCCACTCTATTTAAGCCTTTCAATATTCGATTGGTTTCAATGAGATCCCCCCTCATTCTTCTAAACTCCAGCCAGTACAGGCCCAGAATCAATACACTAATACATTAATACTTTATTACTTTCATTAATACTTTCAGAATCATTCCTGTGAACCTGTACTCAGTGCTTTGATTTATGAAGGCCAATGTGCCAAAAGCTCTCTTGAAAGTGATGCCACTTTCAAGCAATTATGGATCTGTATTCCCACTCCACAGTGCCCGACTAGTCACTGTTAATGTCCCACGCTGGTTTGTTGTCTCTACATGTAAAACCTCACACTTGTCTGCATTCACTTCCATCTGCCATTTCTTCAGCGTATTTTTCCAGCTGGTTCACATTTCGCTGCAAGCTTTGATAGTCTTCCTCACTGTCCACTAGAACATTATTAGATCTTTCTTCTCATTGGCTGCAAAGAAAACATCAAGGATAACTCGCTCGGAATCTGAGTGTACATGAACACAAGTATCATCTTGTGTAGCTTGGTAACGCAGCTTGGATGACCTCAGTTCTACAGTATTGGTGGAACTGTTCTCCATTGATCACGTAGACTAGCTTCGCTCATTGAAGTTTGTTGGAGGTGAGGTATAGCAATACGGCAGGGAAATTTGAATCAAGTGTTTAGGAAATTCTTTCATGACTTTGCTTTCAGAATTCCATCTTCCCATTTTCTTTAGAACCTCAGAAGACGGTTTTCTTTGTGGATCACAGATAAAAATTCCTTCCACTGTAATACATCCAAACTGTTAACTTGCCATAACATATTCTGTGTGATAGTGTGTCATCTCTTGTCATGTTTACAATTAAGCATGCAAACTTACCCTACTGAAGAGAAGGAAAGTTTTACATTTAAGTTTTACGCAGCCATCTGTTTTCCCTCTGCAATAAATTTGCACAGTTATAGGCATTTAACCTTGTTGTGGTTTGGAGGCTTGTGTGCCTCTGTCACCTGGAGGCTATGTCGGCCAGAGTCAGGTCTTTATGCTGTGGCTCTTGGTAGGGGGTCACTCATGCCAAACAGGTCAAAGGATAGAGGCAAGACTAAAGGGGTCCACCAGACCTCCAGGTTCAGGGGTTTAACTCAGGGATAACAACCCTGACTGATTAAACAAAATTGTTACGGAAACAGCAATGAAGAATCCTTCTACATCTGAGTGAGATGGTATTCCTGAGTCTCCACCCGGGATTTGCATGGCTGACAGTAGTAAAAACCGAGATAAAGCTACTGACAAGATGAAGGAAGCCCTGAACACTCCCAGAGAAGGAGGACCTTCATTGCTGCCCTGAACGCCAGTGGTGTAATGAGTAGTAAGCAAGTAAGCAAAAGGCATTGAAGACCAACCCATGCACTACGTTCTGTTCCCTGTTACATTAACAGAAGACCTTAATTCAACACTCAAAGTAAATTCATTATCAAAGTACATATATATCACCATAAACAACCCTGAGATTTGTTTTCTTGCAGGCATCTTCAAGAAATCCAATAACCATAATAGAATCAATGAAAGACGCATCCAACAAGGTGGCCAACCAGTGTGCCAAAAGCAGCAACATTTGCAAATAGAAAATAAAAAATAAAAAATAACAATTATAAATAAATAAGCATTAAATATCGAGAATATGAGGTGAAGAGTCCTTGAAAATTAGTCTGTTGGTTGTGGGAACAGTTCAGAGCTGGAGAGAGTTGAGTGAAGTTACCACCTCAGGTTTAAAAGCCCAATGGCTGAGGGGTAATACCTGTTCCTGAACCTGGTGGTGTGGGTCCTAAGGCTCCTGTACTCCTTTCCTGATGTCAGCAGTGAGAAGAGAACATGGCCTGGGTGGTGGAGGTCACTGATGCTGCTTTCCTGTGAGAACACTCCATGTAGACCTGCTCAATGGTGGGGAGGGCTTTACCCGTGATGGACTGGGCCGTATCCACTTCTGTTCTGTAGGCTTTTCCATTCAAGGACATTGGTGTTTCCTACCAGGCTGTGATGCAAACCAGTTGATATACTCTCCACCACACATCTATAGAAGTTTGTCAAAGTTTAAGATGTCATGCCAAATCTTCACAAATCCCTAAGAAGTAGAAGTGCTTCCATGCTTTCTTCATAATTGCACTTAAATGCTGGGCCCAGGACAGATCCTCTGAAATGATAACACTGAGGAATTGAAAGTTGCTGACGCTCTCCACCTCTGATCCCCCGATGAGGACTGGCTCAACGACCTTTGGTTTCATCCTCCTGAAGTCAATAATCAGCTCTTCGGTCTTGTTGACATTGAGTGAGAGGTTGTTGTTGTGGCACCAGTCAGCCAGATTTTCAATCTCCCTCCTATATGCTGATTCATCACCACTTTTGATTCAGCCTATGACAGTGGCATCATCAGCAAAATTAATTATGCAATTGGGGCTGTGCTCAGCCACACAGTCATAGTTGTAAAGTGCATTGGGTCGGGGGCTGACACACGGCCTTGTTGTACTCCCGTGCTGATGGAGATTGTGGAGGAGATGTTGTTGCCAATCCAAACTGACTGGGGTCCGCAAGTGAGGAAACCGAGGATCCAATTGCACAAGGAAGTATTGAGGTCAAGGTCTTGAAGCTTATTGATTAATTTTGAGGGGATGATGGTATTGAATGCTGAGCTGTGGTTGATAAAAAGTATCCTGGTGGATGCATCTTTGCTGTCCAGGTGCTCCAGGGTTGAATGAGCACCCAGTGAGATGGCACCTGCTCCAGACCTCTTGCTCCGGTAGGTAAACTGGAGTGGATCTAAGTTGCTTCTCAGGCAGGAATTGATACGTTTCGTCAGCAGCCTCTCAAAGCACTCCAACCGTGTGGGTGTAAGTGGTACTGAATGATAGTCATTGAGGCAGGTCACTCCTTTCTTCTCAGTCACTGGTACAAGTGAAACCTGCTTGAAACAGGTGGGTAGCTCAGACTGCTGGAGCGAGAGGTTAAAGATCTCAGTGAACACTCCAGCTGGATGATCAGCACAGGTCTCTAGTACTTGGCTAGCTACCCTGTCTGGGTCGGACGCTTTTCATGGATTCACACTCCTGGGAGACCTCAGTCAGTCCGGATTGGAAGCAGCATCTCCAACACCATCACACTGAGCATGGGGGGCCCCCCAGGGCTGTGTGCTCAGTCCGCTGCTGTTCACTCTGCTGACCCACGACGGTGCTGCAACACACAGCTCGAACCACATCATGAAGTTCGCCAATGACACGACCGTGGTGGGTCTCATCAGCAAGAACGATGAGTCAGCGGACAGAGAGGAGGTGCAGTGGCGAACAGACTGGTGCAAAGCCAACAATCTGTCTCTGAATGTGAACAAAAGAGATGGTTGTTGACTTCAGGAGGACACGGAGCGACCACTCTCCACTGAACATCGATGACTCCTCCGTAGAGATTGTTAAGAGCACCAAATTTCTTGGTGTTCACCTGGTGGAGAATCTCACCTGGTCCCTCAACACCAGCTCCACAGCAAAGAAAGCCCAGCAGCGTCCCTACTTTCTGCAAAGGCTGAGAAAAGTCCATCTCCCACCCCCCATCCTTACCACATTCTACAGAGGTTGTACTGAGAGCATCCTGAGCAGCTGTATCACTGCCTGGTTCGGAAATTGTACCATCTCGGATTGCAAGACCCTGCAGCGGATAGTGAGGTCAGCTGAGAAGATCACTGGGGTCTCTCTCCCCGCCATCACTGACATTTACACCACACACTGCATCCGCAAAGCAAACAGCATTATGAAGGACCCCACGCACCCCTCATATATACTCTTCTCCCTCCTGCCATCTGGAAAAAGGCACCGAAGTATTTGGGCTCTCACGACCAGACTATGTAACAGTTTCTTCCCCCAAGCCATCAGACTCCTCAATACCCAGAGCCTGGACTGACACCAGCCTACTGCCCTCTACTGTGCCTATTGTCTTGTTTATTATTTATTGTAATGCCTGCACTGTTTTGTGTACTTTATGCAGTCCTGGGTAGGTCTGTAGTCTAGTGCAGTTTTTGTGTTTTGTCTTATGTAGTTCAGTGTAGTTTTTGTATTGTTTCATGTAGCACCATGGTCCTGGAAAATGTTGTCTATGTTCTGTACCAGCAGTTATGGTTGAAATGACAATAAAAAAGGGACTTGACTTGACTTGACTTGAAGGATGCTTTCACGACTGAAATCACAGGGCCATCAGGGGCTGTGGGAATTTGTGATAATTCCTCCATGTTTTGATGGTCAAAGAGAACGTAGAAGACATTGGGCTGATCTGGAAGCGAAGCCTGTTGGCACGTATGCCACTTGATTTAACATTCAAGCCCTGCTGGAACTGTCGAGCATCATTCATCGGTTCAAGTTCAGCCAGGATTGCCTCTTTGCTCATGATATGGCTTACTGGAAATTGTACTTGGATCTCTTGTAATTTTCCTGGTTACCAGACTTGAATGTCTCTGATCTGGCCCTCAGCAGATTGCGGACCTCATTGTTTACCCAGGGCTTATGGTTGAGGAAGACTGAATGATTTTGTGGGGACAGACTCATCTACAGCTCTTTTTATAAGTCAGTGATAACTGTTCATTCAGATCCTCACTCATCTACGACTGTACTTCATCATTATTTATTTAAAGATACAGTATGGTAATGAGACCACGCTGCCTAGTTACACCCGTGTGACCAATTAACCTATTAACCTGGACGTCTCTAGAACATGGGTGGAAACTGGACAACCCGGAGGAAACCCAGTCACGCGGAGAGTTTATAGACAGTGGCCAGAACTGAACCTGGGTTGCTGATTCTGCAATGACGCTGTGCTAACCAGGTCACTACAGTGTGTGTTGCTTTGGGTTTCCAGAACCTACAGGACCTCTTGTGTTTACGATTTGCTGCTCCACCGAGAAGTCTCTTTAGGGATGCCTACCCTGAAGAAGTTCGAACCTTCTCTTCAACAGGAGTTCAGTGAGACCCTCCCTCACTGCTCCCCCTCTGTGATCACTGGGAGGAAATCCCCTGCCTTCCATGGGGAGGATGTAAAAACTCTTTACAGATGGTGTTGGATTTGAACCCAGGTCACTGTGCCCAGCCATGGTAAAGAGAGGGAGATCACACTTAATTCCCCTCTCGTTACCATGGGTACCAAATACAAGTAGCTCAGAATCAAGGTGAGATCCTTATAATTCTGCCCTACCATTCTGAAAATAACACATTTACGGCCAGTCTCTGTGTACTGTTCATTAACGTACTGGAAGCAAAGTAACACTGCAGATACTGGAAATCGCAAATGAACAGAAAATGTTGGGATGACATAGTAGGTCAGGCAGTGTCTGTGAAGGAAGAAGTTTATCTACAGATTCTGCCTGACCTCATGAGTATCTCCAGTATTTTCTCTTTATGATCCTTATTCCCTGGAGTTTAGGAGAATGGGAGGAGATTTGATAGTGTACACAAAATTATGAGGGGTATAGACAGAGTAAATGCAAGTAGGCCCTTCCCACTGAGTTTGGGTGAGACTGTAACGAGAGGTCACAGGTTAAAGGTGGGGTGAAATACTAAGGGGAGCCTGAGGAAAAACTTCTTCACTCAGATGGTGCTGAGAACGTGGAACAAGCTGCCAGCAGAAGTGGAGAACCCCAGCCCTACGTGGATGGGAGGGCTATGGACCTGAAACAGTTCAGTATATGTCTAGATGGGCTGAAGGGCCTGTTTCTGTGCTATAGTGTTCTATGACTCTGTGACTTATTGTGAGCTGTGGAAACGTTCACTGGTCCTATGTTTTTATCAGGATAGATGAAAAACGCTTTGATGCAATCCTCCCATCCCCATTCTGACATCTTTGCTTACTTCATTGATAACGGATTTGGCACTGGAATGGGTAGCAACACTCAGGTTGGCACCAGCACATCCTCGGGTGTGTTGGTTGTTAACACAAGCGACACAGTTCACTGTATGTTTCGTTGCACACAGGATAAATAATCTTGAACTGTACTTGGTTCCTTTCTTTCCTTGATTTGATATTAGGAAATACCTGGGCGTCACTGTGATGCAAAGGGACTTGGGAGTCCTTGTGCAAAACACCCTGAAGGTTAACTTGCAGGCTGAGTCGGTGGTGAGGAAGGCAAATGCCATGTTAGCATTCATTTCAAGAGGTCCAGAATACAAGAGCGGGGATGTGATACTGAGGCTTTATACGGCACTGGTGAGGCCTCACCTTGAGTATTGTGAACAGTTTTGGGGCCTTCATCTTAGAAAAGATGTGCTGGCATTAGAGAGGGTCCAGAGGAGGTTCACAAGGATGATTCCGAGAATGAAAGGGTTATCATACAAGGAACGTTTGATGGCTCTGGGTCTGTACTCGCTGGAATTTAGAAGGATGAGGGGGAATCTCATTGAAACCTTTTGAATGTTGAAAGGCTAGACAGAATAGATGTGGAAAGGATGTCTCCCATGGTGGGAGAGTCTAGGACAAGGGGGCACATCCTCAGGATAGAGGGGCGCTCTTTCAAAACAGAGATTTCTTTAGCCAGGGTGGTGAATTTGTGGAATTTGTTGCCATGTGTGGCTACGGAGGCCAGGTCAATGGGTGTATTTAAGGCAGAGATTGATAGGCTCTTGATTGGACATGGCATCAAAGATTATGGGGGGAAGGCCGGGAACTAGGGTTGAGAAGGAGAAAAAAAAAGGATCAGCCACGATTGAATGGCGGAGAAAACTCGATGGGCCAGGTGGCCTAATTCTGCTCCTATGTCTTATGGTCTTATGGTCACGGTAGTGTAGTGGCTAGCACAAAGGTGTAGCAGCTCGAGGTGCTCCTGAGTTCAATTCTGATATTGCCTATGAGAAGTCTCTGTGCGATGCATGGGTTTGCTCCGGTGTCCTCCCACAGTCTGAAGACCTACTGGGTAGATGCATTGATCATTGTAAGTTGTCCTGAGATTGGGTTAGGGTTCATTGAGTTTACTGGATGGCATGGCTCGAAGGGCCAGAAGGGCCTATTCCGTGCTGAAGTCCTCAATAAATAACTAAGATAAAGTTCGGAATTCATTCCTGGTGTCAACTGGAAGGTGTTTGCACGTTCCTTCCCCTGTGCACGTGGGTTTCCTCCAGGTGCTCCGATTTCCTCCCACAGTCCAAAGACGTACTGGTTAGTAGATTAGTTGGTCATTGTAAATTATCCCCTGATTAGGCTGGGAGGTTGCTGGCGGTGAGGCTCGTAAGACCATAAGGGTCTATTCCACGCTGTATCTCTAAACCAATGAACAAAATAAAAAACTATTCTCACAGTCCTCAATCATATCCCTTCATGTAGTTTCTGACTTACATCTTCCCCATTTGGATTGATGTGCCTTCATCTTTATAATGGACTTCACACATCCATTAGGTTCACTGAATGCAGAACAAAATGGATTACACTCCTTCCCATCCATTTACTGTAAACACTTTGCTTCTTTCTTTGAGTTTCTGTCACATTTACTCTCATGTCTTCATTTCTCATGCCAGATCCTGCAACTGTTTCCCCATAAGGGAGTTTCTCTCTTCATGGTTTCCAATCAAAACCACAACGGTATCAATTCCGGTTTCTGGAATTCTGTCTCGTGTTGCCTCAGTGTCTACACTTTCCCGATGGTTGGCTTTTTATCAACGTGCCCTCTAATTGTTTTTACATCTGTGCTGACCAGGAGTAGTAAATTTTTCCAAAGCCTGAAAACGACATGGCACTTTAAATGTTGGTTTTTGTAATATGCATATATCATAGTGTCGGCATTCAGTGGGATGGCTGTTTATTAACAATGAGCTACTGACTTCAGTTCTGTGTTTATTGTTACAATTTGTAATAATGTTGTAACTTAAAGCACTGACAATTTAAATACGTTGAAGCTCTAAAATGTTTCAAAGTAAAGGTTGTGGTACATTTATTATTTAGAAAACTTATGGATTATATTCATAAACATAATTACAGGGTATTTCGCAATTATGTTAACATTATATAAAAGAAAATTCCAGCTGATGGCTACAAAGGCTATGTGCGCAAGAGCATTTCTGTTACTGTGCGGCTGTGCACCTGCGCATCTTAGAGGGAACAGTGCTTGATATCCAGCATCTTGAAGACAATTCCACTATTAAACACATTTTCCCAGCTCCACATTCAAGGGCTTTCCAACTCAGTCCACCATTTATTTACTGTAACAGGCCCTTCTGGCCCAATGAGCCCACAGCACCCAATTACATCCATGTGACCAATTAATGCACTGACCGGTACATCTTCGGAATGTGGGGGAAACTGGAGCACCCATAGGAAACCTACACAGTCATGGGAAAATGTACAGTCTCCTTACAGACAGTGGCAGGAATTGAACCTGGGTCACTGGTGCTGTAATATCGCTATGCCAACCACAACACTACCACACACGTTACTTTGTGTGTGTTCCTCTGCGTTTCCAGCATCTGTCAAATCTCTTGTGTTAACAGCTCATGATCTCAGTGTTATTTTTAGTTAATTGCGTATTTTTTTCTTTGGCACATTGGTTGTTTGTCAGTCTTTATGTATGTATAGTTTTCACATTTTCTATTGTATTTCTTTATTTTCCTATAAATGCATGCAAGAAAATGAGTTTCAAGGTAGTGTATGAGAGTGTACTGTATATACTTTGATAATAGATTTACTTTGACTTTGAATTTGAACTTGGATGTGTGGTAAAGTGGCTCTTCTGGGAGATCATCACTTTATCACAGGTAGATAGGGTCACAAAGAACTTCATAAAGAGTTGGATGTTATGCTGACATTGTATAAGATGTTGGTGAGGCCAAATTTGGAGTATCATTTGCAGTTCTGGTCACCTACCTACAGGAAGATCTAAATAATTTCCTCCCAGATAAATAAAGTTTTTTCTTATCTTATCTTAAATCAGATTGAAAGAGTACAGAGGAAGTTTACCGAGTTTTCGTTGCCGAGATGTGTGGACCTGAGTTTGAGGGAGAGGCTGAATAGATCAGGACTTTATTCCTCAGAGGGAAGAATAATGAGAGGAGATTGGATAGAAATGTACAAAATTATGAGGGGTATCATCATCATCATCGTTATGTACTGTGTGGCATGACATGTGCAATCATGGTCTTTGCATGACCATGAATGTTCTTGGCAAATTTTTTAAGAGAGGTAGCTTGCCATTGCCTTCTTCTAGGCAGAGCCTTTACAAGATGGCTGACCCCAGCCATTGTTAATACTCTTCATAGATTGTCTGCCGGGCGTCAGTGTTCGCATAACCAGGACATGTGATATGAACCAGCTTCTCATATGACCATCCACCACCTCCTCCCATGGCTTTATATGACCCTGGTCGGGGGATAAGCAGGTGCTACACCCTGCCCAAGGGTGATCTACATGCTAGTGAAGGGAAGGACCACCTTACATCTCCCTTGGTAGAGACGTATCTCCACCCAGTCACCCGAATGAGGGGTGTAGATGGGGTAAACACAAGTAGGCCTTTTCCAGTGAGTTTGGATGAGACTAAAACTAGAGGTTGAGGGTGAAGGGTGAAATGTTTAAGAGGAGCATGAGGGGGAATTTCTTCACTCAGAAGGTGGTGAGAGTGTGGAATGAGCTGACAGCAGAAACGGTGGATGGAGGTTTTAAGAGAAATTTGGATAAGTACATGGAAGGGAGGGGCATGGTCCAGGTGGGGATGAAAGGACGAGGCAGAAAAGGAGTTTGGCACAGGCTAGATGGGCCTAAGAGCTCTTTGACTCTACTCTACCTCTTATTTTTCTGCTTGGATATACAGGAAGGATGTGGAAGCTTTAGAGAGAGTGCAGAGGAGATTTACCAGGATGCTGCCTGGATGAGAGAGCATGTTGAGTGAACTAGGGCTTTTCTCTTTGGAGTGAAGGAGAATGAAAGGTGACTTGATAGAGGGTACAATTTTAAAGAAGGTACAAGGGCAACTTCAGAGGTAGGATTTTCACACAGAGAGTGGTGGGTGCGTGGAATACACCACTCAGGGGTGTGGTAGAGGCAGATACCTTAGGGACATTTAAAAGACTCTTAGATAGGCATATGGTTAGAAACCATAGAAACCATAGAAAAACTACAGCACAGAAACAGGCCCTTTGGCCCTTCTTGGTTGTGTCGAACCATTTTCTGCCTAGTCCCACTGACTGCACACGGACCATATCCCTCCATACACCTCCCATCCATGTATCTGTCCAATTTATTCTTAAATGTTAAAAAAGAACCCGCATTTACCATCTCATCTGGCAGCTCATTCCACACTCCCACCACTCTCTGTGTGAAGAAGCCCCCCTTAATGTTCCCTTTAAACTTTCCCCCCCTCACCCTTAACCCATGTCCTCTGTTTTTTTTCTCCCCTTGCCTCAGTGGAAAAAGCCTGCTTGCGTTCACTCTATCTATACCCATCATAATTTTATATACCTCTATCAAATCTCTCCTCATTCTTCTACGCTCCAGGGAATAAAGTCCTAACCTATTCAGCCTTTCTCTGTAACTGAGTTTTTCAAGTCCCAGCAACATCCTTATAAACCTTCTCTGTAGTCTTTCAACCTTATTTATATCCTTCCTGTAATTTGGTGACCAAAACTGAACACAATACTCCAGATTTGGCCTCACCAATGCCTTATACAACCTCATCATAACATTCCAGCTCTTATGCTCAATACTTTGATTAATAAAGGTCAATGTACCAAAAGCTCTCTTTACGACCCTATCTACCTGTGACGCCACTTTTAGGGAATTTTGTATCTGTATTCCCAGATCCCTCTGTTCTACTGCACTCGTCAGTGCCTTACCACTAACCCTGTATGTTCTACCTTGGTTTGTCCTTCCAACGTGCAATACCTCACACTTGCCTGTATTAAACTCCATTTGCCATTTTTCAGCCCATTTTTCCAGCTGGTCCAAGTCCCTCTGCAGGCTCTGAAAACCTTCCTCACTGTCTACTACACCTCCAATCTTTGTATCATCAGCAAATTTGCTGATCCAATTTACCACATTATCATCCAGATCATTGATATAGATGACAAATAACAATGGACCCAGCACTGATCCCTGTGGCACACCACTAGTCACAGGCCTCCATTCGGAGAAACAATTCTCTACCACCACTCTTTGGCTTCTTCCATTGAGCCAATGTCTAATCCAAATTTACCACCTCTCCATGTATACCTAGCGACTGAATTTTCCTAACTAACCTCCCATGCGGGACCTTGTCAAAGGCCTTACTGAAATCCATGTAGACAATATCCACTGCCTTCCCTTCATCCACTTTCCTGGTAACCTCATCAAAAAACTCCAATAGATTGGTCAAACATGACCTACCACGCACAAAGCTATGTTGACTCTCCCTAATAAGTCCCTGTCTATCCAAATACTTGTAGATTCTGTCTCTTAGTACTCCCTCCAATAACTTACCTACTACTGACGTTAAACTTACCGGCCTATAATTTCCCGTGTTACTTTTCGATCCTTTTTTAAACAATGGAACAACATGAGCCATTCTCCAATCCTCCGGCACCTCACCTGTAGACAGCGACATTTTAAATATTTCTGCCAGGGCCCCTGCAATTTCAACACTAGTCTCCTTCAAGGTCCGAGGGAACACCCTATCAGGTCCCGGGGATTTATCCACATTAATTTTCCTCAAGACAGCAAGCACCTCCTCCTTTTCAATCTGTACATTTTCCATGATCTCACTACTTGTTTCCCTTAATTCCATAGACTTCATGCCAGTTTCCTTAGTAAATACAGACGCAAAAAAAAAAACAATGAAGGGTTATGTAGGAAGGAAGGAGTAGATTGATCTTAGGTTAAGAATTTGGCACAATATTGTGGGTTGAAAAGCCTGTACTGTGCTGTAATGTTTTATCTAGCATTTGCCTACCCACCTACCCACTGACCCACCCACTACCCACCTAGCACCTACCCAGCTATCCAACCATCCAGCTACCTACCCATCTACCTACCTACGCACCCACCTACCAAACCACCTACCCACTCACTACCCACCTACTAACGACCTACTCACCTATCTACCCACCCACCTACCACCTACTTTCCTACTATGTACCCACCTACCCACTCAATCATCTACCACCTACTCATCACCCACTCACCTACCTACCCACCCTCCTTCCTGGCCCAATGAACCGCACCGCCCAGCAGCCTACCTATTTAGCCCTAGCCTAATCACAGGACAATTTCAATTGACCAATTAGTCTATTAAGCAGCTTTGGACTGTGGGAGAAACTGGACACCCAGAGGAGAGGACACCTGTGCATTCCACACAGAGAACGTAGAGAGGGGACAGAACAGAGCTTCGAACTCTGACCCCTGAGCTGTAGTAGAATGGTGTTAACCACTCACCACACTGCCCTGGCGTGTAATATTCTATATTCTATGTTTGAAGGGATGTCGCTGTATTCTGAGGCCATGCGCTGGGATCTCGGCCCTTCAACTGATGGAAACATCCCTCCACTTGATCCTATGTGCTAGTTTCCCTGGAAATTTTGTCCAGCTCTCTGGATTCATAGTCCAGTATGTAACTACTGTGTATAGCCATTTCCTGGTGCTGGTCAAAGCAACATCAGTGAATTTCCTTACAAATTCACAGCCGTGAACATCATCAATAGAGTGAGGCTCTCACTGCTCTACCTGAATATCAGACCCCACCCGCAGCCTTGAATGAGCTTTCCAAATTGTTGGCACAGGGACAAATGACTGGAAAACCTTCTTCAATGGTGCATCATTCTGGGTTCCTCAGAGATAAACAATGTGTATAATTACATGACTGAATACTATTGATTTAGCTTAATGTATCACACAACGTGGGATTCACTGTGAACACATTTCAGGCATCCTTCTCAAGACTCAAGGATTCAGGATTGTTTAATATCATTTCCAGTACACAAGTGCAAAGAAGAATGAAATAATTATTACTCCAGATCTGATCCAGCACAAAAAAAAACACAATAAAATAAAGAACACAATAATACAATAAAAACACAATAAATATACTGTAAATACATAAGATAGCTTATATGTACACATAGATTGATTGTATGTCCATACGGTGACACTGGGCACTGGAGTGTCTGTACGCAAGGTGACTGACAGAAAATGATAAAGTAGTGGTGGTTGGGGTGGGTTAGTGGGAGGAGGTGTTGATCAGCCTCACTGCTTGGGGAAAGTAACTGTTTTTGAGTCTGGTGGTCCTGCTGGGGATGCTACATAGCCACCTCCCTGATGGGAGTGGGACGAACACATAATTAAATGACTGAGTGCTCTTGATTTAGCTCAATGTATGGATGACTTACAGTGGACTGAAAAGCTTGAGCATGTGGATATTAAGAAAGAGGATGTGCAGGAGCTTTTGGAAAGTATCAAGTTGGATAAGTCACCAGGACCGGCTGAGATGTACCACAGGCTACTGTGGGAGGCAAGAGAAGAGATTGCTGAGCCTTTGGCATTGATCTTTGCATCATCAATGGGGATGGGAGAGGTTCCAGAGAATTGGAGAGCTGCGGATGTTGTTCCATTATTCAAGAAAAGGAGTAGAGATAGCCCAGGAAATTATAGACCAGTGATTCTTACTTCAGTGGTTGGTAAGTTGATGGAGAAGATCCTGAGGGGCAGGATTTATGAACATTTGGAGAGGCATAATATGATCAGGAACAGTCAGCATGGCTTAATCAAAGGCAGGTTGTGCCTCACGAGCCTGATTGAATTTTTTGAAGATGTGACTAAACACATTGATGAAGGTAGACCAGTAGATGTAGTGTATATGGATTTCAGCAAGGCATTTGATAAGGTAACCCATGCAAGGCTTATTGAGAAAGTATGGAGGCATGGGATCCAAGGGGACATTGTTTTGTGGATCCAGAACTGGCTTGCCTACAGAAGGCAAAGAGTAGTTGTTGATGGGTAATATTCTGCCTGGAGGTCAGTCACTAGTGGTGTGCCTCAGGGATCTGTTCTGGGACCCCTACTCTTATTGATTTTTATAAATGGCCTAGATGAGGAAGTGGAGGGATGGGTTAGTAAGTTTGCTGATGACACGAAGTTTGGGGGTGTTGTGAATTAAATGGAGGGCTGTCACAGGTTACAGTGGGACATTGATAGGATGCAAAACTGGGCTGAGAAGTGGCAGATGGAGCTCAACCTAGGTAAGTATGAGGTGGTTCATTTTGGTAGGTTAAATATGATGGCAGAATATAGTATTAATGGTAAGACTCTTGGCAGTGTGGAGGATCAGAGGGATCTTGGAGTCTGAGTCCATAGGACACTGAAACTTGCTGTGCAGGTTGACTCTGTGGTTAAGAAGGTGTACGGTGTATTGGCCATCAGTCATGGGATTGAGTTCAAGAGCTGAGGGGTAATGTTGCAGCTATATAGGACCCTGGTCAGATCCCACTTGGAGTACTGTGCTCAGTTCTGGTCACCTCACTACAGGAAGGATGTAGAAACCATAGAAAGGGTGCAGAGGAGATTTACAAGAATGTTGCCTGGACTGGGGAGCATGCCTTATGAGAATAGGTTGAGTGAACTCGGCCTTTTTTCCTTGGAGTGACGGGAGGATGAGAGGTGACCTGATAGAGGTGGATAAGATGATGAGAGGCATTGATTGTGTGAATAGACAGAGGCTTTTTCCCAGGTCTGAAATGCTAGCACGAGAGGACAGTTTTAAGGTGCTTGGAAGTAGGTAGAGAGGAGATGCCAGGGGTAAGTTTTTTACACAGAGAGTAGTGAGTGTGTGGAATGGGGTGCTGGCAAGGATCGTGGAGGTGGAAACGATAGGGTCTTTTAAGAAACTCCTGGACAGGTACATGGAACTTAGAAAAATAGTGGGTTAGGTGATCCTAGGTAATTTCTAAATTAAGGACATGTTCGACACAGCATTGTAGGCTGAAGGGCCTGGATTGTGCTGTAGGGAAAAAAAATATCACTAAAGGAAAATGTCTGGTGTCATCCGGTGACCAGCCCAGTTATTTATTTATTAATTTCTTTCAGTCTTGAGGTCAGCGACAAGCCAACATGTTTGTCCACTCACACCTAACCCAAGAAGGTCAGTGGCACTGGTATCTGAGTCAGCAAATCATCTACAGTCCAAGTCAGCTTCTTTTCTTATGGCTGCCTTCAGAAAGGAGGCACAGGAGCCTCAGGTCCCACACCACTAGGTTCAGGAACAGTTATTACCCCTCAGCCATCAGGTTCCTGAACCAGATGGGATAACTTCACTCAGCTTCACTCACCCCAACACTGGAACTCTCTCTCTCTTTTCAAAAGCACAGTTCATAGGGGTAATTCAGGACCCCATTGCACAGAGAACAGGAAGAATATACAAGCTCCTTACAGGGAGCGTTGGGAATTGAACTCCGCTTACTGACAGTGCAAACACTCAGGACTCTGCATTGACATCACATTCAGAGCCTCAGGTATAAAGCACCAGAGGACTGGCCTCCAAACAGCATGACTGTTAAAAAATAACTACGTACAATATAGAACATCACCATACAGCATAGTACAGGCCCTTCGGCCCACAATATTGTGCAGACCTCCTAACCTACTTTAAGATCAATCTTACCCTTCCCTCCCACATACATCTTTATTTTTGTTATCCATGTGTCTATCTAAGAGTCTTTTAAATGTCTCTAATGTATCTGTCACTGCCCTCACCCCTGCAGGGTGTTCCACACACCCATCACTCCCTGTGTGAAAAAACACACTGAACCTATGACATCCCCCCATGCTTTCCTCCAAACACCCTTAAAGGCATGGCCCCTCATATTAGTCATTTTCTGCTCTGGGCTGGCTGTCTATTATATCTATACCTCTTATCATTTTGTATACCTCTACCATCCTCCTCCTCCTTCACCCTAGCTCAGCCAACCTTTCTTCATCAGACATGCTCTCCAATCCATAGCTGGAGTTACATGCTCTTCATTTCTGAAGGAGAGTCTCGGCCTGAAACATCAACTCCTTATTCATTTCCACCAGTGCTGCCTGACCTGCTGAGTTCCTCCAGCATTTTGTGCATGTTGCTTTTGAGGTTAGAGGACATCTGCTATAACGAGAGGTTGGTCAAACTTGGGCTGTTTTTTCTGGAGCGGCAGAAGCTGAGGAAAGATCCGATGGAGGTTTATAAGATTCTGAGAGGCATAGAAACAGTAGTCACACAGTATTTTTCTTCCAGGGTTGAAATGTCTAATACCAGAGGGACATGCACTTAAGGGGAGGGGGGTAATTTCAAAGGAGATGTGAGGGGCAAGTTTTTTACACAGAGTGGTGGGTGACTGGAATGTGCTGCCTGGGTTGGTGGTAGAGGCAGATACATTAGAGACCTTTGAGAGATGTTTAGGTTGGCACATCAATGTGAAGAAAATGGGAGGATATGGACATTGTGATGCCAGAAGCAATTAGTTCAGTTAGCGATTTGATTACAAATGTAATTGGTTCAGCACAACATTGTGGGCCGAAGGGCCTGTTCCTATGCTATACTGTTCGATGTTCTCTCTGTCCTTGTTACCTCTCACCTCGACTATTCCAATGGGGTACAGCCGGCTTCTCACCTTCTACTCCTCCTAAATGAGTTCGCCTCAACCTCTGGCCCCCACACCCAAACTCCACATTGCCCCCTCTTCAGTCCTGCACTTGCAGGCGAACAAATTTCTGCATAGATAACTCTTCTGATTTGAAGTCTCAATCTTTTGTTTCTGGAGCCCCCTCCAGCGCCACACCTCTGCGATCCTTGTGGCCCTTTGAAATCTAAGGGATCAAAATGTGGTGAGCCAGGAATGAAAGTTTAGAAACACAAGAGAATCTGCAGAGCAACACCCACAAAATACTGGAGAAACTCAGCAACGCTATGCCAATGCATCTATAGAAATGTTTCAGGCTGAGATACTTCATCAGGACTGGAAAGGAAGGGAGAAGAAGCCAGATGAAGAATAAAAGACTATTTGTTTCCCTCTATATCAATCACCTCCCAACTTCTTACTTCAGCCCTTCCCCTCCCCTCCACTCTCCTTCCCCCTCACCTGGTCTCACCCATCAGCTTTTAATCCTCCTCCTCCTCCCACCTTCTTATTCTGGCTTCTTGCCCTTCATTTCCAGCCCTGAGAAAGGGCCCAAAGCATCGACTGTTTATTCCTCTCCACAGATGCCGCCTGACCTGCTGAGTTCCTCGGAACTTGGAGTGAAATTTTATGGAGGGTCCATTGATCAGGTTGATGTTCCAACAACATTCGAGCTTTTTGAGCATTGTTAGTGCTACGTTCACCCCTGTTCCTCAAAGGGAATTCCACAACAATCCTCATTCATGCATTGTAGCAAAAGGAAAGTCTTTGCGTTGTCACAAAACAAATCATTTGCTTCAAGTTACCAAAAACAGACTGTTGACATGCTCAGAAAAGTCACGGCTGGTTCAATTCAGAATTAGTTTTAATATCAGTGGCATATGCTGTGAAATGTGTTGTTCTGCGGCAGCAGTGCATTGCAATGCCTATTATTAATAATAATAATAAAACTATAATTACATTAAGTATTGATTAAAAAATTAAAATGAACAAGTAGTGCAAAAAGGAGAGCAAAAAATTGTCCCTGTAGAAACCTGATAGCAGAGGGGAAGAAGCTGTTCCTGAAACATTGAATGTGTGTCTTCAGGCTCCTGTACCTCCTCCCTGATGGTAGCAATGAGAGGAGGGCATGTCCTGGGTGATGGGGGTCCTTAAAGATGGATGCTGCCTTTTTGAGGCATCAGCTTTTGAAGGTGTCCAGGATGCTGGGGAGGCTGGTGCCCATGATGGAGCTGACTGAGTTTACAACTTTCTGCAGCTTTTTCTGATTCTGTGCAGTGGCCCCTCCGTACCAGACAGTGAGGCGACCAGTCAGAATGCTCTCCATAGTACATCTATAGGCATTTTCAAGTGTCTTTGGTAACATACCAAATCTCCTCAAACTCCTAATGAAATATAGTCACTGTAAATCCTTCTTTGTAGTTGCATCAGTATGTTGGGAGGCAGTTCATCCTCACAAGTTTACAAAGAAAAATTTATAAGGATGTGGCTGGGACTTGGGGGAAGGATGGGATGGGCTCAGACTTCATTCCCTGGAGCATAGGAGATTTGATAGAGGTATACAAAACTGTGAGGGATATAGATCGGGTAAATGCAGCAGGCTTTTTCCACTGGGGTTGGGTGAGACTAGAATTGGAGGTCATGGGTTGAAGGCGAAAGGTGAACTGTTTAAGGGGAACAGGAAGGCAGACCTTGCCACCCATAACAGATTCGGCCAGTGTCACTGGTGAAGGTGGTAATCTCAGCTCTGTGAGTAACTGACAGCTCTCTGGATGGCCCGTGAATAAAGTGAAAACCTGTTGTCTCCAATGACCCATCTGTGAATATGCTCACTCTAAAACCACATTGATCTGGTAGATGGCATGGGGGCGGGGGGGGGGGGGTTGGTGTTGGGGAAGAATGGTCATGTGGTCTGATTTTCTCTTGAGGACTCTGATGTTGTTTTAAGTGCACATTGTAACTAGGAGCATTCATCCCCAAACAGGTTTTAATGGGGTTATTAGTGTAAAAGAACAGGAAACGTTCAAAAGCATCCCTTCAAATATTAATGAGAGTGTTTAATCTGTTGCTTAATCACCATTCTTTGCACATATACTGCAAGGAGGTAGCTGATAGTATTTCTGTTATATCTCTGAATGACAGGACGCTAATAAACTCCTCTTCAGTCTGTGATTTATGACCCGGCACTGTTTTCACATTACCTTACACTTACAATCTGCCAATATTTCATTGTCTCCAATCTTTCATCAGGTCATCCAAAATTAAGGATATTACCGACTTCAGGTATGACTGTGAAATACCATGCACAGAATGTTCTACAATTTTTAACACTGATTAATATTTACAAAATTAATTTAATCTAGCATAATTGTTAATCTACATAATATAAACTATAGGAAGTATACTGATGAACCGATGGGTTAAGACTATTAGATGGAGTGAGTATCCCACTGATAGGCATACCTTGCGTTCAGAATCAGATTTATTATAAGACCATAAATCATAGGAACAGAATTAGGTCATTCGGCCCATCGAGTCTGCTGCACCATTCCATCATGGCTGATTTATTATCCCTCTCAACCCCATTCTCCTGCCTTCTCCCTGTAACCTTTCATGCTCTTACTAATCAAGAACCTATTAACTTCTGCTTTAAATATACCCAGAAACTTGGCCTTCACAGCCATATGTGGTAATGAATTCCACAGATTCACACTCTCTGGCTAAAGAAATCCTTCCTCATTTCTGTTCTAAATGGACGTCCCTCTATTCTGAGGCTGTGCCCTCTGGTCCTAGACTCCCTCACCACAGGAAACATCCTCTCCACATCCACTCTATCTGTGCCCTCTGGTCCTAGAAGTCCCCTACCACAGGAAACATCCTCTCCACATCCACTCTATTTGTGTCCTCTGGTCCTAGACTCCCTCACCACAGGAAACATTCTCTCCACATCCACTCTATTTGTGCCCTCTAGTCTGAGACTCCCCCCTATAGGAAACATCCTCTCCACATCCACTCCATCTGTGTCCTCTGGTACCAGACTCCCTCCCATAGGAAACATCCTGTCCACATCCACTCTATCTGTGCCCTCTGGTCCTAGACTCCCCCACTATAGGAAACATCCTGTCCACATCCACTCTATCTGTGCCCTCTGGTCCTAGACTCCCCCCTACAGGAAACATCCTCTCCACATCCACTCTATCTGTGCCCTCTGGTCCTAGAGTCCCCCAGTATAGGAAGCATCTTCTCCACATCCACTCTATCTGTGCCCTCTGGTTCCAGACTCCCCTCCATAGGAAACATCCTCTCCACATCCACTTTATTTGTGTTCTCTGGTTCCGGACTCACCCACCACAGGAAACATCCTCTCCACATCCACTCCATCTGGGTTTGCTGGAGTTTAGAAGAATTGAAGATTTTCTTAATGTCACGATTCAAAATTGTTCAATATCATTTCCTGTACATGTATAAAGAACAAAATAATTGATACTCTGGATCTGATGCATTACAAAAAACACTTAATGAGATAAATAATAAAGGGGGGATCATATTGAAAGGGTGAGAGAGAGTGGATATGGAGAGGATGTTTTCCTGTCGTGGGGAGAATCTTGGACCAGAGGGCACAGTCTCAGAACAGGAACTGGAGCTTAGTGAATGCTTGATTAGTCAGGGTGTGAACGGTTACAGGGAGAAGGCAGGAAGGTTACAGGGTTGAAAGGAAAAATGAATCGGCCATGATGGAATAGCACAGCAGACTTGATGGGCTGAATGGTCTGATTCTGATCCTATGTGTTATGGTCTTCTCTCACTAGGAGGGAGAGGACAACAGGCTGAAGAAGGTGCCTCTGTTTGCAGCCTCTGTTCCAGGTTACCCACCAGTCGTTCATTGTCGGCGGGTCTCAGTCAGAAGCTTTGGAGGGTCACTTTCACCAGGATCGCAGTGACTCAGTGTGTTGCCCCACCACCTTTGCAAAGGCAATTTTGAACTTGTCAGCAATATGCACTTACGGCAAGTGAATTGGGCACTGCAGTGGTGCTGTGGTTACAGCTCGGGGTGTCGGAGTTCGGAGTTCAGTTCCAACATCAGCTGTACATCCTCCCAGTGGAAAGTGTGAATTTCCTCCGGGTGCTTCACACTCCTCCCACAGTCCAAAGGCAAACCGGTTAGTAGGTTAATTAGTGATTGTGAATTGTCCTGTGGTTAGGCTGGGGTTAAATCGGTGGGCTGCTGGGTGACATGGTTCGGTGGACCAGAAGGGCCTGTTTTACACTGTATCTCAATAAATAAATAAATAATGCATAAATACATTTTAAAATTCTCTTCACCATTTGTTAATCGGGGGCTGCACAACTTGTTTTGCTGAAAGGCTGATTTACAATCGAAACCACTTCCTGGGGACCCTTGTGAGAAACACAATTTGTTATGACTGTAGTTAATCAGATACTAATTAGCTACGCTTTTTAAGTACTCTCATTAATTAGCTTACTTGAGCTCTAATACATTGGAGAACTTGTACATTGCATCACAATGGCATTTTCAATATAACTTTAAACTCATGAAGGATCTCACCCACTCCGTTCATGGACTGTCTGCCCCATTCCCATCATAGGGAGGAGGCTACGTAGCATCCACACCAGGACCACCAGACTCACAGACAGTTATTTTCCCCAAGGCGTAAGGCTGATCAACACCTCCACCCACTAACTCCACCACGACCTTATCATTTCCTGTCAGTCACTTTATGTACAGCCTAAAGACTCTCTGATCTACTGGCTGTTCCTTGGGAGACACACGGAGACAAACATCAAGTGCTGCTGGCAGATCACTACCTTGGTGAAAGACCCCCGTTGCTCTTCCCAAAACTTCTTTGTCTGCAAGCACATTGAGACGTCCGTGGAGGAATGCTGCCAGCCAGCACATTCCAGGCTGCAGGAGTTGGTACTGAGGGACGCACTGAATGGCAGCTGGGCTGTTGATGAGTATGAGTGCAATAGGACAGGACTGATGAATGTAAAGATGAACCGTTTATTCTTGTAGGTAAAGTTCTCATTATGAATAAAGTTTATCTTGTTAAATATGTTTGATACCTTGTGAATATGAGATGGAGAAGGTAGGGCACACTAGGATTGGCGGCATGCGAGATTTCAGCTGTTGGAATGTGGGGTAAAACTGAAAATATCATCCCCGCCCCCTTCATACCCTAAGATTTGCTTTCTTGCAGGTATTCACAGGAAAGTGAAGAAATAAAATAGAATTTATGAAAAACTATACATAAGCAAATTGGGCATGGGGCTAGTCACCCTATCCCATAAAAACCCAGTGCCACACAAACACCAACAGAAGCTGTAAGGTCCTTGTTCCTGGGAGAGAAACGACACGTGGGTTACACCCTGAAAGACTGGCCCAGGGCAGAGGGCTCAGGTGAGTTGCTGTCAGTGGCCCATGTCCCAGTAGGGATGGTAGGCAAAGATAAATAAACAAAGGCTGACAAACAACCAATGTGCAAAAGGAGGTAAATCATGCAAATATAAGGAAAAAAATTAGATATATAATACTGAGAACATCAGTGGTCGAGTCCTGTAGGTTGTGGAATCAGTTCAGTGTTGGGGTGAGTGAAGTTACCCACCCCACTTCAGGAGCCTGATGGTTGAGGGGTAATAACTGTTCCTGAACCTGGTGGTGTGGGCCCTGAGGCTCCTGTATTCCTTCCTAGTCATAGTCATACTTTATTGATCCCAGGGGAAATTGGTTTTCGTTACAGTTGCTCCATAAATAATAAATAGTAATAAAACCATAAATAGTTAAATAGTAATATGTAGATTATGCCAGCAAATTATGAAATAAGTCCAGGACCAGCCTATCGGCTCAGGGTCTCTGACCCTCCAAGGGAGGAGTTGTAAAGTTTGATGGCCACAGGCAGGAATGACTTCCTATGACGCTCTGTGCTGCATCTCGGTGGAATGAGTCTCTGGCTAAATGTACTCCTGTGCCCACCCAGTACATTATGTAGTGGATGGGAGACATTGTCCAAGATGGCATGCAACTTGGACAGCATCCTCTTTTCAGACACCACCGTGAGAGAGTCTAGTTCCATCCCCACAACATCACTGGCCTTATGAATGAGTTTGTTGATTCTGTTGGTGTCTGCTACCCTCAGCCTGCTGCCCCAGCACACAACAGCAAACATGATCGCACTGGCCACCACAGACTCGTAGAACATCTTCGGCATCGTCTGCCAGATGTTAAAGGACCTCAGTCTCCTCAGGAAATAGAGATGGCTCTGACCCTTCTTGTAGACAGCCTCAGTGTTCTTTGACCAGTCCAGTTTATTGTCAATTGGTATCCCCAGGTATTTGTAATCCTCCACCATGTCCACACTGATGGTTGAGGGATAATAACTGCTCCTGAACCTGGTGGTGTGGGACCTGAGGCTCCTGTACCTTTTTCCTTGATGGCAGCAGTGAGAAGAGAGCATGACCTGGATGGTGGGGTCCCAGATGATGGATGCTGCTTTCCTGTGCTGGCACTCCATGTAGGTGTGCTCGGTGGCGGGGAGGGATTTACCGGTGCTGGACTGGGTTGTGGTCACTACTTCTTGTAAATTTTCCGTTCTCAATTCTTAAATATTAGAGTCGTAGAATCACAGAGCTGTACAGGAAAGAATCAGATCCTTCAGCCCTCTAGTCTATGCTGAACTGTTACTCTTCTGAGTCCCATCGTCCTGCATCTGAACCTAAGCCCTCCACACCCCTCACACCCACGTACCTATCCAAATTTCTCAAATGTTGAAACTGAACCCACGTCCACCTTTTCCACTAGCAGACCATTCCACGGTCTCACCACGCTCTGAGTGAAGAAGTTCCCTCTCAGGTCCCCATTAAACATTTCACTTTTCACCCTTAACCCATGACCTCTAGTTCTAGTCTCACCCAACCTCCGCAGAGAAAGCCTGCTTGCATTTACCCTATCTATACCGCGGATCCGATGCAGCATAAAAAAAACACAAATATTGTCGTCGTGGCTACCCCTCGAGGTCGAGGATGATGGTCTTCGTTCTGTTGATCTACTTATGGGCTCTCAAGTGGCTTGTGAGTCAATATAAAGAGCACAATAAAAATAAAAAAATACAACAAGTATAAATGTAAAAGCAATCCCATGAAACACAATGTACGAGTAACTGTTATACACGTAGACTGACTGTATGTACATAAAGTGACACTAGGTGATGGGTTTGTAGTGGTAGTTGGGGATGTGGAGGTGTGGGTCAGTGGGTGGAGGTGTTGATCAGCCTTACTACTTGGGGAAAGGAACTGTGTTTGAGTCTGGTGGTCCCAGCGTGGATGCTACGTAGCCTCCTCCCTGATGGGAGTGGGACAAACAGTCCACGAGCAGGGTGGGTGGGACCCTTCACAATGTAACTGGCCCTTTTCCGGCACCTTTCTGTATTTATATCCTTGGTGGTAGGTAGGCTGGTGCTGGTGATGGTGATGCCTGTTTTGACTACCTGTTGTGTTGCAAACTCTTCTGGTTGCCCCACTACAGGAAGAATCTTGAGGCTTTGGAGAGGGTGCAGAAGAGTTTTACCAGGAGGGAGAGACACAGTCACAGACTGAACAGTTCACTGAGTTTTAATGAGAACTGTAGAGAACAGAGGAAAATAATAAACACTCAGCCAACAGGGCTGCTAACTAAACTCTCAAACTAACTAAAAACTGACACTATCACTGTGGCTCGAAAGCAGTAACCTACAACTGAGTTAATTCCACTGCTTTAACAGCATCTACCTAAATAGTCATAGTCTACCTAAATAGTTATTGACCCCGGGGGAAATTGGTTTTCGTTACAGTTGCACCATAAATAATTAAATAGTAATAAAACCATAAATAGTTAAATAGTAATATGTAAATTATGCCAGGAAATAAGTCCAGGACCAGCCTATTGGCTCAGGGTGTCTGACCCTCCAAGGGAGGAGTTGTAAAGTTTGATGGCCACAGGCAGGAATGACTTCCTATGACGCTCTGTGTTGCATCTCGGTGGAATGAGTCTCTGGCTGAATGTACTCCTGTGCCCAACCAGTCCATTATGTAGTGGATGGGAGACATTGACCAAGATGGCATGCAACTTAGACAGCATCCTCTTTTCAGACACCACCGTGAGAGAGTCCAGTTCCATCCCTACAACATCGCTGGCCTTACGAATGAGTTTGTTGATTCTGTTGGTGTCTGCTACCCTCAGCCAGCTGCCCCAGCACACAACAGCAAACATGATCGCATTGGCCACCACAGACTCGTAGAACATCCTCAGCATTGTCTGGCAGATGTTAAAGGACCTCAGTCTCCTCAGGAAGTAGAGACGGCTCTGACCCTTCTTGTAGACAGCCTCAGTGTACTTTGACCAGTCCAGTTTATTGTCAATTCGTATCCCCAGGTATTTGTAATCCTCCACCATGTCCACACTGACCCCCTGGATGGAAACAGGGGTGACCAGTACCTTAGCTCTCCTCAGGTCTACCACCAGCTACTTAGTCTTTTTCACATTAAGCTGCAGATAATTATGCTCACACCATGTGACAAATTCCTACCGTAGCCCTGTACTCAGATTCATCTCCCTTGCTGATGCATCCAACTATGGCAGAGTCATCCGAAAACTTCTGGAGATGACAAGACTCTGTGCAGTAGTTGAAGTCCAAGGTGTAAATGGTGAAGAGAAAGGGAGACAAGACAGTCCCTGTCACTGATCTCCTTTCCAGGAACATGAACTAAGGTAAGCAGGGAGCATTGTCGATGAAGATTTGCCAAGACTGAAACAAAAGGAGGAGAATTAAACACAATTACAAAGAAACACCAATCGGCTGGAAGGTGAGCATTCTCACCTGCGTGACTGCCGTCTTCTTCCAGCTGCCCGTATGTCCTTGGAACGTGGAAAGGAACTGGGGAACCTGGAGGAGACCCATTTGGTCACAAGGAGATTGTATACAGACAGTGGCAGGAATTGAACCCGATTACAGGTGCTGTGGAGCGTTACACTAATCACTGCACTGCCAGACAATGGCGGAGAGGGTGCCTTTGGGGACGCTGGTGTTTCCAAAGCATGCCAAAGAACATAGAACAGTACGGCGCAGTACAGGCCTTCAGTCACAATGTAGTGTTGGCATTTTAACCCTAAGATCAATCTAACCCTTCCATCCACATAACTCCCTCCACTTTTCCATCATCCACATGCCTAAGAGACTCTGAAACATCCCTAGTGTATCTGCCCCTAACACCACCCCGGCAGGGCATTCCACACACCCACGTTCTCTGTGTAAAGAACTTAGCCCTGACATCCAGTCACATTAAAATCATGCCCATTTGATGCCAGGATAGTTTCCACTGCAGTTGGCAGCACACACTCCCCGTTTGAGGAGCAGGCTCCCTGCCTGTATGGGTGAGCAGTCAGCAGAGGGAGTAGCAGACAGGACTGCCGGAGACGCAGGTCAGCACCTCATTACAATTTCGCTCTAAACAGCAATCTGATTAAAAGCCAGTGTGTTGGTGTCTAGATGACAACACGAGACCTGTGTGGGAGAGTTTTTAAAGCGGAAGAGCTGTTGCACTGGGGCAGTTCCTCTCTTTTGGCCTTGGAAATCCGGGAGTAATCGTCACGTCTGGGAATTTCCTTTGTTTCTATTTATTCCAGGCATTCGATCCACACCGCCCAGCAACACCCCGATTTAATTCTAGCCTGAACATGGGACAATTTACAATGACCGGTTAACCTATCAACCAGTAGGTCTTTGGACTGTGGGAGGAAACTGGAGCACCCGGAGGAAACCCATGCTGTCATGGGGAGAACGTACAAACTCCTTACAGACAACGGCGGGAATTGCAGTGTTGGTGAGGCCTAATCTGGAGTGTTGTGTGTAGTTTGGTCACCTACCTGCAGGAAAAGGTGGTGAGAGTGTGGAGTGAGCTGCCAGCACAAGAGGTGCAAGTGAAGCTTGGATGGGTGGATCGTGGGGCTATGGAGGACTGTGGTCCAAGTGCAGACCGACGGGGGCAAGTGCAGGCCGACGGGGGCAGGTGCAGGCCGACAGGGGTAGGTGCAGGCCGACGGGGGCAGGTACAGGCTGACAGGGGTAGGTGCGGGCCAACGGGGGCGGGTGCAGGCTGACGGGGGCAGGTGCAGGTTGACAGAGGGCGGGTGCGGGCTGTCGGGGGCAGGTGCAGACTGACAGGGGGAGGTGCAGACCGACGGGGCAGGTGAAGGCTGACGGGGCAGGTGAAGGCTGACGGGGGTAGGTGCAGGCCGACAGAGGGCAGGTGCGGGCCGACGGGGGCAGGTGCAGGCCGATGGAGGTAGGTGCAGGTTGACAGGGGTAGGTGCAGGTTGACAGGGGTAGGTGCAGGCCGACGGGGCAGGTGAAGGCTGACAGGGGCAGATGCAGTTCGAGGGGGGCAGGTGCAGGCTGACGGGGCAGGCAGCTTAATTGAACTGGATGGGTCACAGTGTCTGTTTCTGAGCTGTACTTTCCTATGTACATTGAAACACACAGTGAAATACATTGTTTGTGCCAACGACCAACGTGGTCCGAGGATGTGCTGGGGGCAGCCCGTACGTGCCATCATGCTTCCAGTGTTGACAAGGCATGCCCAGAACTGAATAACCCAAACCTGTACGCCTGCGGACTGTGGGAGGAAACCGGAGCACCTGAAGGAAACCCACATGGTCATGGATAGAAAGTACAAACTCCTTACAGACAGCAGTGGGAATTGAACCTTGGTCGGTGATCTCTGGCGCCAGACTAATACAACATGGTGTGATGTTAATACTATTCTCAGTTCAACCCATTTCTCCTCCTTGCTCCTGACTAGATCCTATTCCCTCTTACTGAAGTGCACTTTCATGATTACCAGACACCTCACATCTATCTCCTGACAGCGAGAAACCAGAAGACCATGAGACATTAGAGCAGAATTGGGTTATTCAGCCCATTAAGTCTGCTCCACCATTTTGATTTTGGTTGATCTATATCCCTCTCAACTCCATTCTCCTCTCTTCTCCCCATGACCTTTCACACCCTGACTTATCAGCCTCCACCTTAAAAACACCCAAAGATCTGGCCTCCAGTGGCAATGAATTCCACAGACTCAGCACTCTCTGGAGAAAGAAATCCCTCCTCATCTCTGTTCTAAATGGATTTCCCTCTATTCTGAGGCTGTGCCCTCCTGTCCTAGCCTCCCCACACTACAGGAAACATCACCGTCTCCTATGTGTTCTTTTATCTTAAGCTCCCTATTCAAAGCTGGTTCATTGCCCAACCACCCAATCCAGAAAAGCTGATTATCTGGTGGGCTCAACAACAAATTGCTCTGCAAAGCCGTCTTGTAGGTATTCTAGAAACTCCGCCTCTTGGGATCCCGCACCAACCTGATTTTCCCAATCGACCTGCATTTTGAAATTCCCCATGACTATTGTAATATTGTCCTCTTGACGTGCATTTTCAATCTCCCATTCTATTTTGTAGACACAGCTTTACTACTGTTCAGAGTTCTGTATATAATTCACATCAGGGTGTTTTTACTCTTGCTGTTCATAATGATTCAACACCTTCTGACCATATGTCACCTCTTCCTAAGGATTTAATTTCATTTTTTTTAATCAACTGAGTCACCTGACCCTCCCTGCCTACTTGCCTGTACTTTTTATAAAATGTGTATCCTTGGATGTTAAGCTCCCAGCTATGATCTTCTTTCAACCACAACTCAGAGATACTACAATGTCATCTCTAACTGCGTTACAAGATCATCTCCCTTATTCCGTATACTGTGTGCATTCAAATATAACACCTTTGTTCCTGTATTCATCACCCTTTTCGATTTTGTTCCTGTTACACTGCAACTCATCCCACTGACAGTAAATTTGCCCTGTCATCTACCTGTCCTTCCTGATAGTCTCACTACACACTTACATACCATCCATCCCATCCTCAGCCCTATCAATCTGGTTCCCCTCATCCTGCTGAATGAGTTTAAACCCTCTCAAAATAGTTCAAGCACATCTGCTGGCAAGGATGTTGGTCCCTCTCAGGTTCAAGTGTGACCTTTTCTACAGGTCGTACCTTCCCCGGGAGAGATCCTAATGATCCATAAATCAGAATCCCTGCCCCATGCACCGGTTCCTCAGCCACCCATTCATCCATTAAATCATCCTATTCTTACCCTCACTGGCATGTGGCACAGGCAGCAATCCAGAGATTACTACCTTGGAAGTCTAGCTTTTCAGCTTTCTACTTAACTCCTTCCTTCTCCCACCTATGTTGTTGGTGCCAATATGTACCAAGACTTCTGGCTGCTCACCTTCCTTCTTTAGAATGTTGTGGACTCGATCCGAGACATCCCTAATGCTGGCACCTCGGGGGGCAACATGGCATCCGGAGGTCTCTATTTCTTCCACAAAATCTTGTGTCTATTCTTCTAACCGTGGAATCCCCTATCACTACTGCAATCCTCTTCTCCCTCCTTTTCTTCTGAGCCACAGCACCAGACTCAATGCCAGAGATCTGGTCACTGTGGTGTCCTCCTGGTAGGTCGTCAGTACACTAGCCCACCACACACTCCATGTGATTGACTACGTGTGCCCACCAGCGTCCAATTCCGACACTGATGCTTGTCCAGAATTCTTGGATCTCAACAGAATTAATTGTTAGCACAGGTCAAGGGTTAAGGCTGGGGTCTACCTGCTCTTTCATATGTTATGTGTAGCTTTACATTGAAAGGAATATTTGCATATAAATAGTTCTGTATATAACGTGAGTCAAATTCCACAGCACACTTCCCAAGATTATTAACTAAATTTGGACATTAGTGCACCATGACACTAAATACAGAGTCTTTCCTAGTACTGACAATTTCCTGAGTTATGACCTAATTAATCTTTCTCATGCACTTCTCCATTTGTGAATAAAAATCCCAACTGGGTATTCCAGGTCCACCCTGAGCAGATTAAATTCTTTTCTTAACTCCACTCAGCTTCACTCACCTCATCACTGAACTGTTCTCCCATCCTATAGACTCACTTTCAAGGACTCGTCATCTCATGTTTTCAATATTTATTGTTTATTTATTTATTATTATTTTCCTATACCTCTAATCTCCTCTTCACTACATAGGTGCATAGGTGCAGGACATATGTATTCCAAAAATGAAGAAATACTCAAATGGTAAAATAATACAACCATGGCTGACAAGGGAAGTCAAAGCTATTGTAAAAGCAAAAGAAAGGCACCCAACAAAGGAGAAATTAGTGAGATGACAGAGGATTGGGAAGCTTTTAAAACCTACAGAGAGCAACTAAAAAAATTATTAGACGGGAAAAGATGAAGTATGAAAGCAAGCTAGCAAATAATTCAAAGTACACAGTAAAAAGTTTTTTTCAAGTATGTTAAAAATAAAAGAGAAATTGGAGTGGATATAGAACCACTAGAAAATGAGGCAGGAGAAATAATAATGGCGGGGGGGGGGGGGCAAGGAGATGGATGAATAAGTATTTTGCCTCAGTCTTCACTATGGAAGACACTAGCAGTGTGCCTGATGTTGTAGTGTGTGAAGGAAGAGAAATGGGTGCAATTACTATTACAACAGAGAATGTGCTCAAAAGCTGAAAGTCACCCGGACCAGATGAACTGCACCCTAAGGTTCTGAAAGAGGTTGTGTTAGAGATTGTGGTGGCATTAGAAATAATCTTTCAAAAATTATTGGACTCTGGCATGGTGCCAGAGGATGGGAAACTTGCAAGTGTCAGTCCACTCTTTAAGAAAGGAGGAAGGCAGCAGGAAGGAAATTATAGACCAGTTAGCCTGACCTCAGTGGTTGGGGAAATGTTAGTCAATTGTTAAGGATGAAGTGATGGAGTACTTGGTGACACAGGACAAGATAGGACAAAGTCAGCATGGTTTCCTTGAGGGAAAATCCTGCCTGATGAACCTGTTGGAATTCTTTGAGGAGATTACAAGTAGGATGGATAAAGGCGATACAGCAGATATTGTATATTTGGGCTTTCAGAAGGCCTTTGACAAGGTGCCACACATGAGGCTGCTTACCAAGTTAAGAGCCCATGGTATTACAGGAAAGTTATGGGCGTGGTTAGAGCATTGGCTGATTAGTAGGGGGCAGTGAGTGGGAATAACAGGATCCTTTTCTGGTTGGCTGCCAGAGACTAGTGGTGTTCTGCAAGGGTCAGTGTAGGGAGCACTCCTTTCTGTGCTGTATATAAATGATTTAGATGATGGAATAGGTGGCTTTGCTGCCAAGTTTGCAGATGATACAATGATTGGTGGAGGGGCAGTTAGTGCTGAGGAAGCAGGAAGGCTGCAGAAGGACTTAGACAGATTAGGAGAATGGGCAAGAAAGTGGCAAATGAAATATAATGTTGGAAAATGCATGGTCATGCACTTTGGTAGTAGAAATAAATGTGCGGACTATTTTCTAAACAGTTAGGAGTGGGACTGGGTATAAGTGTATTTGGATAGATGTATACTGTATGTCTTTGTGGCATTGTGGCTTTGTGCATTGTAAACTGTGTCTAACCAATTTTAAAGAGTTTTTGAGATAGTTACCGGGAAGGTTGATGAAGGTAAGCCTATGGATGTTGTCTACATGGACCTTAGTAAGGGCCTTGATCAGGTCCTGCATGGGAGGTTAGGCAAAAAGGTTCAGTTACTCAGCATTCAAGATGAGGTAGTAAATTGGATTAGACATTGACTTTGTGGGAGAAGCCAGAGAGTGGTAGTAGATGGTTGCCTCTCTGACTGGAGGCCTGTGACTAGTGGTGTGCAGTAGGGATCAGTGCTGGGTCCACTGTTGTTTGTCATCTATGTCAATGATCTTAATGATAATGTGGTTAAATGGATCAGCAGCTTTGCAGATGATACTCAGATTGGAGAGGTAGTAGACAGTGAGGAAGACTATCAGAGCTTGCAGAGAGATCTGGACCAGTTGGAAAAAATGGGCTGAAAAATGGCAGATGGAATTTAATGCAGACAAGTGTGAGGTGTTGCACTTTGGGAGGACCAAATGTTACTCCGCTATTTGAGAAGGGTGGGAGGAAGCAGAAAGGAAACTATAGACCTGTAAGCCCGACATCAGTGGTTGGGAAGTTGTTGGAATTGATTTTTAGGGATGAGATTATGGAATACCTGGAGGTACATAACAAGATAGGCCAAAGCCAGCATGGTTTCCTGAAAGGAAAATCCTGCCTGACTAACCTACTGCAATTTTTTGAGGAAATAACAAGCAGGGTAGACAAAGGAGATGCAGTAGACGTGGTGTACTTGGATTTTCAGAAGGCCTTTGACAAGATGCCGCACATGAGGCTGCTGAGGAAGATAAGAGCCCATGGACTTACAGGGAAGTTACTAGCATGGGTGGAGCATTAGCTGATCGGCAGAAAACAGAGAGTGGGAATAAAGGGATCCTATTCTGACTGGCTGCCGGTTACCAGTGGAGTTCCACAGGGCTTGGTGTTGGGACTGCTGCTTTTTACAATATTATGTCAGTGATTTGGACTATGGGATTAATAGATTTGTGGCTAATTTTGCAGATGATACAAAGATAGGTGGAGGAACGGGTAGTGTTGAGGAAACAGAGAGCCTGCAGAGAGACTTAGATAGTTTAGGGGAATGGAGAAAGAAATGGCAAATGAAATACAATGTTGGAAAGTGTATGGTCATGCACTTTGGTGGAAGAAATAAATGGGCAGACTATTATTTAGATGGAGAGAGAATTCAAAATGCAGAAATACAAAGGGACTTGGGAGTCCTTGTGCAAGATATTCTGAAGGTTAGCCTCCAGGTTGAGTCAGTTGTGAAGAAGGCGAATGTAATGTTGGCATTCATTCTAGGGGTATAGAATATAAGAGCAGGGATGTTAATGGTTTGGTATAGTCTAATTTGGTCAAAGGGCCTGTTTTTGTCCTGTTGTGTTCTATGATTCTATGACTAATAAATAAAGCTAATCTTTATCTTAGGAAATGGAAGTAGTTGCTGCACTGATGTACAGTCGGGTGATGAGCAGGAATAGGTGTCCCAGCAGGGAAGTACTGATGCCCATCTTGATATCCCAGCTGCTTTCCAAGCTGACATGCCCCAGCTCAGCCCCAGCGGAGAATCAAACCAGCAGACCCTCCTGCTCCCGGTTGCCCGGAACTTCAAGCTCAAGTTCAAGGTCAAGTTTATTGTCATCTGACTGTACACGCATACAACCAAACAAAGCAACGTTCCTCCACACCACAGTGCATCCACAAAACATACATCACACACAGACATAAACCAAAACATTACCACAAGTAAGTTAGTAAAATATAATTCAAAATGTACGCAGTACATAGCACTGGTAAACTGTAAAAACCCCTGGTCCTAGTGATGAGCGGGGTATTCAGTAGCCTCACAGCCTGAGGGAAGAAGCTGTTACCGAACCTGACGGTTCTAGTCCTGATGCTCCTGTACCTCCTTCCTGACGGTAGAGGGTCGTAGAGACTGTGGGTTGGGTGGCGGTATTGATCCTCAACAATGCTTTGGGCCCTTCATCTGCAACGCCCCCAGTAAATGTCACAAATGGGAGGGGATAACTTGGCTGACTGACCTGGCGGTTGAAGGCTGTAGATGGACTTAGGTATGGACGCAGATGAGAACTTAATCCGCTCAAGACTTTCTGTGCAGAGACGCTGGGGAAAAGTCAGTTGGATTATTATTCACAAGTGGGGCGGCTCTCGAAAAAGATTAATTTGGTCATGGTTCTCGTAATTGTCAATGGGATCTTACTATACATAGAACGTCTCCACACTTACAGATTGATTCACTGAGGTCCAAAAATAGTAATTAATTTTAGGAAGTAGATTGTGACATTTTGACACATGTTACAGAGCTATATATATGCAAATATTCTTCTCTGTTTAATACTACATAAATATTAATATACCCCCTGCCGAATACACCTTCACACTGGTTGTTACCTGAATAAGGTCCACTATTTCGATCAGGTGCCCAGGGAGTAACACTGTCTCTTTATAAATCACTTTGGTAACTTTCTCTGACGGTATCTACCTACATCATTTATTGTTCACATTCTGGGGACCGGATGAGAACAACGGCCTGTCAGTAATGATACTCCGATTCTGCTTCCAGGAGATGACAATGATACAGAACAGGAGATATACCGATGTCCTTGAACAGAAAAGCCTACAAAATTAATGTACATGGCCCTGTCCATCAAGGATTTTGCTCCCCCCACTGCTGAGCACATCGGCCCAGAGCGCTGTTGCAGGAAAGCAGCATCCATCATCAGGGACCCCAGCACCCAGGCCATGCTCTCTTCTCACTGCTGCCATCAGGAAGGAGGTACAGGGGCCTCAGGACCCACACCACCAGGTTCAGGAACAGTTATTACCCCTCAGCCAGCAGGCTCTTGAATCAGTGGGGATAACTTCACTCACCCCAACACTGAACTGTTCCCACTTTAAAGGGCTCTTCATCTCATGTTCTCAATATTTATTTCTTATCATTACTGTTTTTTTTTTCTTTTTGTATTTGTACAATTTGCTGTCTTTTGCATAATGGTTGGTGTGGTCTTTCATTTAGTACTGCCTGCAAGAAGATGAATCTCAGGGTTGTATATATGGTGACATATACATACTTTTGCAATAAATTTACTTTGAGCTTTGAACTTTAGAAATATATATAAAAAATAAATTAAACAAGTGGTACAAAAAGAGAGCAGAACTAGTGAAGTTCATAGTGTTCCATAGGTTGGTTCATCGTCCATTCAGAAATCTGATGGTGGAGGGGAAGAAGCTGTTCCTGAAACATTGAGAGTGTGCCTTCAGGATCTGGTACCTCCTCCCTGATGGTAGCCATGAGAGGAGGGCATGTCCTGTGTGGACCTTCATTACACCACACTAGAAGTATTCTGTTCAGTTCTGGCTGCTTCATAATATGAAGGATGTAGGTGCTTTAGAGAGGGTGCAGAGGAGATCTTCCAGGGTGCTATCTGGATTAAAGAACATGTCTTATGAGGACAGCTTAAGTGAGCTCGGGCTTTTCTCTTTGGAATGAAGGAGGATGAGAGATGACTTGATAGAGATGTACGAGATGATAAGAGGCATAGATTGAGTGGATAACCAGACACTTTTCCCAGGGTGGAAAATGTTAATATCAGTGGACATCTGTTAAAGGTGAGTGGAAGAAAGTTTTGTGGAGATGTCAGAGGTAATTTTTTTTAAAACACAGAGAGTGGTATGTGCATGGAATGTGCTGCTAGGTGGTGGTAGAGGCAGACACATTACGGACCTTTAATAGGCACATGGATGATAGAAAAATGGAGGGGTATGTGGGAGGGAAGGGATGGATTGATCTTGGAGTAGGTTTATATAGATCAGTACAACCTAGTGGGCTGAAGGGTCTGTCCTGTCCTGTGTTGTTCTATGTTCTGAGGGTCCCCACCTCTGTCAAGCATTTATGTTTTATAATCACTTTAGCTGCAAATTGCACTGTCCTTAAGATTCAGTTCATCATCAGAGCAACACATACAGGGGAATAAACAGTGGATGTTGTGGGCCGAGGACTATTCCACTCCATGGATGCAGCCTTCCACCAGCACTTTGTGTGTTTTGCTTCGGATATCCAGCGTCTGCAGAATCTCTTGTGGAGAGTCACCTGAATACTTTGTAATATTAGTGTCACTCTGCTGTAGCTGGAAGCTGAAGGGCACGTGCCAAACCGTGCTCTCTGCTGTTATCTGCACTTCATACGTTAGGCAACTCACAAATTATGTCCTTCCTGTCACTTCCTGTAATCTGTGTGCAGGACGTGCCCTCGTCTCATTTCTACCATCAGCGAGGTGGTACAGCAGCCTGAAGACGCACTCAGCGAATGGACAATGAACACAGGCATAGGACTTCACTATTTTTTCCTTGGTTTTTGCTCTCTTTCTGCACTAATTCTTTATTTAAATCTAAACCTCATTGTAATCAGAATCAGACAGGTTTAATGTCACCTGCATACGTTATGAAATTTGTTGTCTTTGCAGCAGCAGTACAATGCAATACATAATAACAGCAAAAAAGCTGAATTACACTAAGTCTACATATAAAATAGTTAAACTAAATAAGTAGTGCAGAAACAAATAAAAAATGTAGTGAGGTAGTTTTCATGAGTTCAGTGTCCATTTAGAAGTCAGAAGGCAGAGAAGTTAGTTTTATTTTACGTATTGCAATGTACTTCTGTTACTGAGCTGTGTCTCAATCATTTTATTTTACCTTTGAGTGATGCAGTGTCTCTGAAATGTGCCACACATTTAGTATCATCACTGAAAACTCAGCAGCCCAGATGTGGACAGCAGCATAGAACATATAGCAGAACATAGAAATCTGATACTTGGCCACACAAAAGATTAAAAATTCAACACTCTACTTCTCATGGTTAACCCAAAACATTCTGTTGATGCTGGATAGGTCTGACTTGAAGTTACAGAACTGCCTGAGACATATGCATTCAATAGGAGTTCTAACCTTGAGAAATGTTATGATGAGGTTGTATAAGGCATTGGTGAGGCCGAATCTAGAGTATTGTGTTCAGTTTTAGTCATCAAATTACAAGAAGGATATAAATAAGGTTGAAAGAGTGCAGAGAAGGTTTACAAGGATGTTGCCAGGACTTGAGAAACTCAGTTACAGAGAAAGGTTGAATAGGTTAGGACTTTATTCCCTGCAGCGTAGAAGAATGAGGGGTGATTTGATAGAGGTATATAAAATTATGATGGGAATAGATAGAGTGAATGCAAGCAGGCTTTTTCCACTGAGGCAAGGGGAGAAAAAAACCAGAGGACATGGGTTAAGGGTGAGGGGGGAAAAGTTTAAAGGGAACATTGGGGGGGCTTCTTCACACAGAGAGTGGTGGGAGTATGGAATGAGCTGCCAGACGAGGTGGTAAATGCGGGTTCTTTTTTAACATTTAAGAATAAGTTGGACAGATACATGGATGGGAGGTGTATGGAGGGATATGGACCGTGTGCAGGTCAGTGGGACTAGGCAGAAAATGGTTCGGCACAGCCAAGAAGGGCCAAAGGGCCTGTTTCTGTGCTGTAGTTTCTATGGTTCTATGGTTCTAAATGATCCTAGGAATGAGAGGGTTAACATGTGACGAGCTCTTGGCTCTGGGCCTGTACTCCCTGGACTTTAGTAGAATGAAGGGGTGCAGGAATCTCGGTGAAACTGATTGAATATTGAAAGGTCTGGACAGAATGGATGTGGAAAGGATATTTCCTGTAGTGGGGGAGTCTAGGATCAGCGGGCACAGCCTCAAAATAGAGGGATGTTCCTTTAAAATAGTGATGAGTAGGAATTTCTTTAACCAAAGTGAAGAATCGGTGGAGTTTGTTGCCACAGACAGTTTTGGAGGCCAAGTTATTGAGTATATTTAAGGTAGAAGCTGATAGGTTCTTGATTAGTCAGGGTGTCAAAGATTATGAAGAGAAGGTAGGAGAATGGGGTTGAGGGGGAAAATAAATAGCCGTGATGGAATGGTGGGGCAGACTCGATGGGCTGAATGGCCTAATTCTGCTCCCATGTCCTATGGTCACCTGCACAACACACAAAATTGTGGTCAGGCAACACACGCACTCTGCAGGTCAGACACCATCAATGGAGAGGAGTAACCTGTCAATGCTCGGGTCAGGCATGTTCTATGGAGAGGAGTAAACAAAGGACAGCAATAAACCATCAATGCTTCAGGCCATCAGTACCCAGAATCTTTAATCTTAACAATGATTTTGTTGTCACTTGTATTTGTCTCCAACATTGGAATCCCTTGACCTTAGGACCACCAGCACTACATTGACTTCCAAGACATAATATGTTATTGTCCATTCCTCGGAACCATTCTCGTCTCCCTGTTGAAGGTAATCCCACAGTGTTGTCAGGTAGGAGGGTCCTGAACCACAAGAGTTTCTGCAGAACCCGGAAATCCAGAGCAACACACACAAAATGCTGCAGGTCTATGGAGATGAATAAACAGTTAATGTTTTGGGGTGAAGCTCTTCATCAGGATATCAGGAGGTCCCAAGAGGTCTGAATAACCACCAAAATAGATCAATCTAAATTGTTTCTCACTTCTCTGTTGGACCCAGTGCAGTCTCTTCACTTGGATTTAGAAATATCCGACATTTCCTTGTCAAGGGAAATGTTTCATTCAAAGGATGAACTGGTTTGCCTCTGGAATGAGAGAAGGGTTGTAGTGGGCAGTGATTCATGTTCTGCTGGGTCTGTTCTCGAGTAGAGGAGGTGCTCTACAGTTCCGTGCTCAGTTCACTAGCACCATTTCCTATTTTCACAGAGTCGGAGAGGAGTACAGCCCAGCAACGGGGCCTTTGGCCATCTAGTTCAAACCAATCCGATCATCTACCTAGTACTGTGTTTGCCCCCAAAACTGGAATCACTTATCAGTAGGACCATCAGAGTTAAATTGACAAACACAGACCATTACATCAGGGTACAAGCCCTTCAACCCACTACTTTGTGCTGACCTTTCAACCTACTGCAAGATCAATCTAATCCTTCCCTCCCACATACCCCTCCAGTTTTCTACCGACCATCTCTGTCTTTAATGTCTCTGCCTCTACCACTACCCCTGGCAGCGTGTTCCACACACTCACCACTCTGAGTAAAAAAAACCTGCCTTGACACCCTCCCTGCACTTTCCTCCAACCGTTATAAAACTGTGATTCCCAACCAGAATCAGGTTTATTATCACTGATATACGTCGTGAAATTTGTGGCAGCTGTACAGTGCAATGCATAAATGTTTAGATAAATCAATAAAAATATTGAAAAAGAAAGATAAATTACAACAAAAAAGACAGTATATAAAAAAGTACATGGTGCAAAAAAAAAGAGAGCAGAGTAATGAGGTGATGGTCATGGGTTGATGCATTATTCTGAATCTAAGAGTCACTTAAATGTCCCAAAAGTATCTGACTTTACCACCACCCTGTCAGTATTCTCCACACACTCGCCAGTCTGTAAAAAAAATTCATCTGACACCCCCCCCCCCCAATAATTTTCTCCAATCACCTTAACATTATGCACTCTTATTTTGGCCATTTCTGCTTTTCATTTCTAATTTTGCAAAGAATTGTCTCTACCATTATGGCGTCAGACAGAGTCAGCAAAAGCAAAGGACTTTAAGAAGCAATAAGCAAGAAAAGGCTTTAAATTTGAGTCATAATGCTATTTCTGTGGAGGGTGCATTTAATATTGAAGTGTGTAGTATACTCTTTCTGATAGGGTTGGGCATTATACCATATTAGTGAGGACCACACATTAACTGCTCTCTGACTCACGTACTAAGTATTAGTCCTTTTCTTTAAAGGGGGATTTATAGAGATTAGTGGCTCCACTTAAGAGTTTAAATATCATTCTGACCCAGATTGTTTTTCCCATCACTATTACTGTGGAAGCAAAATACAAGGACCAGCTGAGCTGGCTGGGTAGGTGACGTTTCCAACCTTTCACCTGCATCCAAAGCAGCTACCAACTTGAACAGGAATCCAGATGTTATTATTTTCATTTTATTTTAGCTATGTTATTAATTTCAAATATATATTTTATAACTGTATGTTCTCCTGCTGTCATAATTACATGCGCTTTGTGCTGTGTGTGATTGTTGGTAATGTGTTTCGCACCTTGGCCCGAGAGGAACGCTGTTTCATTTGGCTGTACAGGTATTCCCCACTTTATGAAAGTTCGCTTTACTCCACTTTGCTTTTACGGAAGACCTATATTAGTACCTGTTTTCGCTAACCGAAAGAAATCCGAAGAGGATTTTTGCTTTTACAAAAAAAGGTGTCCCCTTTAAACTTGTGTTTCCCTGAGAAAGACTACCATGACCGTAAAGCCTTGCGTGGGCAGGTGTGTGCGCATGTGCGTGCGCATGTGCCGACTTTTTTCTACAAATCGGTTTTGGCTAAATCTTCCCGATTCTGATAAGTGAAACTACACTATAGATACATTTATGTAGGTTGTGTATTTAACATAACATTCTTGCTTTTACTATATGTTAGTGTTATTTTAGGTTTTATGTGATATTTGGTAGGTTATTTTTTGGGTCTGGGAACGCTCAAAAATGATTCCCATATAAATTAATGGTAATTGCTTCTTCGCTTTACGCCATTTCGGCACGAAAGGTTTCATAGGAACGCTCTACCTTTGGATAGCAGGGAAACCTGTATTCGTGTTTGATCGAATGATAATTAAACATGATAACATAATAATTAACCAATTTCCCCTGCGATTAATAAAGTATGACTATGACCATGACTAAATGAATCAATAATGTTATTTTGGAATTGTAACATCCCAACCGAACGTTGAGTGGTGTCACAATAACAACTTTGTACTCACTGTCAGGAAGACCAAGGAATTGATTGTAGACTTCAGGAAGGAGTCGAGATAACACAGACCAGTTCTCATTGAGGGGGTCAGCAGTTTGAGTTCCTGGGCACCCCCAGGGCTGCGAGTTCACTGTCTATGCTGCTGATGCGTGACTGCACCCGCTAGATCCAGTTTAAACTGAATCAGCAAGTTCACTGATTGGTCGGCCTCATCAACACCGACGACGAGATGGGGTACAGAGAGGGGGTCGAGCGGCTGGTATAACGGTGCAAGCACAACAACTCGAGTCTCAGCATGAACAAGACCGAAGAGGTGATTGTGGACTCTAGGAAGGAGCAGGCCGACCACTCCTCACCGTACATACACAGCTCCTCCTTGGAGAGAGTTAGGAGCACTGTTTCTGCACAGGCACATAACGGACAATCTCACCTGCTCCCTCAACAGCACTTCCTGAGGAGACCGTGGGTGAGGCTTCCCCATCCCCTCACTCATATTAACCAATTTTTTAAAAAAAAAAAAAAAAAAAAAAAAAAAAAAAAACAGGAGAGTGTCCTGACCAGCTGCATCACTGTCTGGTGTGGAAATTGTGAGGCATTTGACCACTCGACCCTACGAAGGATTGTGAGGACTGCTGAGAGGATTATCGAGGTCTTTCTTCCACCCATCTGAAGTATTTATCAGGAGTAGTGTGTATACAGGGCCCTTAGTATTGTCAGTGATCCCTCCCATCCGTCCAACAATCTTTTTGACCCTCCCCCCCATCAGTCAGGTGGTACTGTAGCATTAGGATGGGGAACAGCTTCTTCTCCCAGGCCGTGAGAATGCTGAACCCCATGCAAACTCCCAGCTCTCAACATGTATGAAGTGCCAGCGGTGATATACTTTTCACTTTTCAAATTATGTTGTAAATGCAGCTCATTATTTATTGACTTACGTGTTACAAACCCAAGAAAATCTGCAGAAGTTGGAAGTCCAGAGCAACTCACACAAAATGCTGGAGGAACTCAGCAGGTCAGGCAGCATCAATGGAAATGAATAAATAGTCAGCGTTTCGGCCCAAGATCGTCCATCAGGACTGGAAAAAAAAGATGAGGTCAGAGTAAGATGGTGGGGGGATGGAAAATGGCTGAAGGGGTGAAGTAAAGGGCTGGGGAGTCAACTGATGACAGAGGTAAAGGGCTGGAGAAGAGAGAATCTGATAGGAGAGGACAGAAGACCATGGAAGGAAGGGAAGGAGGGGCAGCAGCTGAAGGAGGTGATGGGCAGATAAGAAGATAAGGTGAGAGAGGGAAACAGGAATGGGGAATGGTGAAGGACAGGGGCAATTATCAGAAGCTTGAGAATAGATGTTCATGCCATCAGGTTGGAGGCCACCAAGATCAAATATAAGGTGTTGCTCCTCCAGTCAGAGTGTGGCCTCATCATGGTAGTCGAGGAGGCCATGGACTGACATGTCAGAATGGGAATGGGAAATAGAATTTAAATAGGTGGCTACTGGGAGATCCCACTTTTTCTGGAAGACAGAGCATAGGTGCTCTGTCGGGTCTCACTGATATACAGGAGGCCACACCAGCAGCACCCAGTACAATAGATGACCCTGACGGACTCACAGGTGAAGTGTCGCCTCACCTGGAAGGACTGTTCAGGGCCCCGAATGGTAGTGAGGGAGGAGGTGTAGGGGCAGGTGTGGCATTTGTTTTGCTTGCATGGGTAAGTACCAGGAGGGAGATCAGAGGGGAGGGACGAATAGACAAGGGAGTTGCGTAGGGAGCGATCCCTGCTGAAAGTGGGAAGTGGGTTGGGTGGGGTGGAGGGAACGACGTGCTTGGAGATGGTGGAAGTTGCTGGACACGGAGATTCATGAGGAATCCTATCCCTGGTAGGTGCAGGAGGATGGGGTGAGAGCAGATATATGTGAAATGGCAGAGATGGTGATAAAGGAAGGAAAGCCCTTTCTTTGTAGGAGGACGATATCTCATGAGTTCTGGAATAAAAAGCTGCATCCTGCGAGCAGATGGAGGAACTGAGAGAAGGAGATAGCATTTTTTAAAGTGACAGGTTGAGAGAGGTGTAGTCCAGGTAGCTGTGAGAATCAGTTGATTTATAAAGGGTATCAGTAGATAGGCTGTTTCCAGAGATGGTGAAAGGGGAGGGAGGTGTTGGAAATGGACTAAGTAAATTTGGGGCTATGGTGCAATTTGGAGGCAAGGTTGATGAAGTTGAGCTCAGTACAAGGGCAGGAAGTAGCCTAACTGTGTTTTGTGTGTACTGCAGTGTGCACCCGACTGCACCAGCTTCTGGGCTTTAGACTCTCTGATCTCTGAAGTAAGGTCAGCTGGCGAGGCCCTTTAACAATTCAAGCCCGCTCTCCTAATTGGGAACCATGTTTTGACGCCAAAATTTTAATATTTAAAGAGCGTCAGCTCAACTTTAGTTCAGTCTGAGATTGCGTTTAGTGCTTCAATCTCATTTGGATTCTCATCTAACATCTACTCAAGAACCCTGTCTTGACTCATCTCGAAATTCTGTCTCTATTCTAGGCTTGGATACTCCAGCACAAGGGTCTTTACCATCCTCGCCTACGCTTTTTGTCACAGTACAACTGAGCCAACATGGACCCAGCAGTCTCTCATCAGCTGTGACCAGCCACAGTGAGAAGCTCTCAAGGCAAAGCCTGGGGAAGCAGGGCCTCCATGTGCCATCTGTCACTGAGGAAGGCAGAATCACTCGGGTGAGGCCCTGGGTTGCACAGCCGAGTCAGTCCGTCTTCCAACCCCCGAAAAGTTCGACGGTGACCTGAGTTCCTGTCGCGGCTTCCTCACGGTGCTCGTTGGTGTTTGAGCTCCAGCATCCTGGTTTCCTACAGATACGGAAAGGTGGCTGCGCATTGGGAGTGGAGGTTGGAGATTTGCTCGGACTGAACAGCATGAAGAGAGTGTTCCATCTTCCTGCTGGAGCTACCAGATGCTCGGACCGTCTGATGAAGGTGTATCAAGGTAGCCGGTCAGCAGCTGACTACGCTATCGAATTTTGGACTTTGGTCGAGGAGTGTGGCTGAAATGGGGAGACCCTGGCCACACTGCACCTCCACAGATTCCGAGGTGAACTAAAGGATTCCCTTGCTTTGGGAGAGCTGATATAGGACTTTGAGGGTCTGATTGATCAATCTAACCTCCTGGGTAATTGCCTGGTGGAGCGAAAGTGGGACTATCTCAAAAGGTTGAAGAGGGTGAGCCAAAGCCTGGCCTCGTCATATAGGGTAACGTAATTGGTGGAATTGTACATGATTCACATCCACCACCATTGAGTTGTGGCTCATTTTAAGAAACTGGTCTGACATGACATAATTACATAAATGACTTTTACCACCCTTTCTGTTCAAGCTTTTGGAGTTCAATAAATGAATAGTTACGGTCTTTTTTCTTGTTTTTATTTGTGAAAACCTACATTGGTGACCCCAATGATCCAGGATGCTTCCAGAGTTATTGAACATGTTGGCCAACACAGTTGCTTTGAAACTGCGGGAGTTTTGGGAGCAAAATGCCGTCGCTTGGTTTGTACAAACCGAGACCCCGTTCATGCTGTGAGAAGTCACTGCCGATCACTCCAAATTCTACTATGTGGTAGCATCGCTTGGAAACTCACAGCTGTGCAAGTGATGCGTCTACTAGATTGCTATCTACTAGATACCAATTGCTGAAAACTCAACTTTTACAGAGTTTTAGACTATCAGAATCTGAGCATGCCAAACAGTTTCTCTCCTTGCCCAGCCTCATTGATGGTAAACCATTGGAACTAATGCTGGTTCTCCTGGGAAATCACCATCCTTGTTTTATTTTTAAAGAACTGTTCATGTAGCAAATGCCTGATCCAGTTTGTGTAGCCCTTCCTAATGCACATGTGAAGGACTAGAAGGAGCTTGCTAAAATGATAGTCTACACTCAGCCAGGCAAAGGTGCATCGTTCATCCTCCTTTTTCCACCTCAATAATCCGGTCAGCACGGCCCCCAACATAAGGGTGCCTGTGGCTGCGAAACAGACAACACCGGACCAGTGTTTTTACCATGTTTGCTTTGGTATAAACACTGGGAAGCAGCAACTGCCTTGTACTGACACTGTAGAAGCTGCATTAGGACGTGAGGGCTGGGAACACCGGGGGTTGCAGTTGCCAGGGGTGTCTGCTGTTCATCACAGACACCCTTTCAGAATGCTTCCCGTGTGACATGGGTGCTCGAGTGAATACGCTGCCTACATCACCTGTTGATGAGAAGGCAAAGAATGATGAAACCTTGCTGGAGGCCGCCAATGGTAGCAGGTTAAGTACTTACGGGACACCGACGCGTGATGCCCTGATTCAGTGGTCGACATTACACATGGTACTTTGTCCTGGCTAAAGTGGCTAGACCTCTCCTTGTTGCTGATTTCCTGTGTGCCTACAGTCGAACTTAGTTGATCTTAAAAACTGTCGGCTTGTGGACATTAAGGAGTTTGGGTGGTAGTCCTGCTCCCCCAGCAGGTTCCCCACGACGACTCTGTCAAGCACATGCACCAACGCATGAGTTTACTCGACTACTGGGTGAATTCCCAAACCTCACCAATCCCACATTCTCCACTACAGTTACAAAATATGGGGTCAAGCACGACATTTCCACAATAGGCCTGCCAGTCCTGGTCGACGCATGGAGGTTGAACCCAGAAAATCTGGCAACTGCAAAGGCTGAGTTTGATGACATGGAAAGATTTGGCATTGTACACCAGTCAAATAGCCCCTGAACTTCACCCTTCCATATGGTCCCCAAGTCCGATGGTGGTTGCTGCTCATGCGGTGATTACCGACGCCTTAACAAGGTCACCACCCCTGATCATTACCCGGTCCCACACGTACAAGACTTTTAGAAACCAAAGGAACCATAGAAAAATGACAGCACAGAAACAGGCCTTTTGGCCCTTCTTGGCTGTGCTGAACCATTTTCTGCCTAGTCCCACTGACCTGCACACGGACCATATCCCTCCATACACCTCCCACCCATGTATCTGTCCAATTTATTCTTAAATGTTAAAAAAGAACCCGCATTTACCATCTCATCTGGCAGCTCATTCAATACTCCCACCACTCTGTGTGAAGAAGCCCCCCCAATGTTCCCTTTAAACCTTCCCCCCTCCCCCAATCACCCTTAATCCATGTCCTCTGGTTTTTTTTCCTCCCCTTGCCTCAGTGGAAAAAGCCTGCTTGCATTCACTCTATCTATACCCATCATAATTTTATATACCTCTATCAAATCTCCCCTCATTCTTCTACGCTCCAGGGAATAAAGTCCTAACCTATTCAACCTTTTTCTGTAACTGGGTTTCTCAAGTCCCGGCAACATCCTTGTAAACCTTCTCTGCATTCTTTCAACCTTATTAGTACCTTTCCTGTAATTTGATGACCAAAACTGAACACAATACTCCAGATTCGGCCTCACCAATGCCTTATACAACCTCATTATAACATTCCAGTTCTTATACTCAGTACTTTGATTAATAAAGGCCAATGTACCAAAAGCTCTCTTTACGACCCTTGACACCACTTTTAGGGAATTTTGTATCTGTATTCCCAGATCCCTCTGTTCCACTGCACTCCTCAGTACCTTACCATTAACCCTGTATGTTCTACCTTGGTTTGTCCTTCCAACGTGCAATACCTCACACTTGTCTGTGTTAAACTCCATTTGCCATTTTTCAGCCCATTTTTCCAGCTGGTCCAAGTCCTTCTGCAGGCTTTGAAAACTTTCCTCACTGTCCACTACACCTCCAATCTTTGTATCATCAGCAAATTTGCTGATCCAATTTACCACATTATCATCCAGATCATTGATATAGATGACAAATAACAATGGACCCAGCACTGATCCCTGTGGCACACCACTTATCACAGGCCTCCACTCGGAGAAGCAATTCTCTATTACCACTCTTTGGCTTCTTCCATTGAGCCAATGTCTAATCCAATTTACCACCTCTTCATGTATACCTAGCGACTGAATTTTCCTAACTAACCTCCTATGCGGTACCTTGTCAAAGGCCTTACTAAAGTCCATGTAGACAACATCCACTGCCTTCCCTTCATCCACTTTCCTGGTAACCCCCTCGAAAAACTCCAATAGATTGGTCAAACATGACCTACCACGCACAAAGCCATGTTGACTCTCCCTAATAAGTCCCTGTCTATCCAAATGCTTGTAGATTCTGTCTCTTAGTACTCCCTCCAATAACTTACCCACTACCGACATCAAACATACCGGCCTATAATTTTCTTGATTACTTTTCGATCCTTTTTTAAACAATGGAACGACATGAGTCACTCTCCAGTCCTCCGGCACCTCACCCGTTGACACCGACATCTTAAATATATCTGCCAGGGCCCCTGCAATTTCAACACCAGTCTCCTTCAAGGTCCGAGGGAATACCCTGTCAGGTCCTGGGGATTTATCCACTTTAATTTGCCTCAAGATAGCAAGCACCTCCTCCTTTTCAATTTGTACAGTTTCCATGATCTCACTACTTGTTTCCCTTAATTCCATAGACTTCATGCCAGTTTCCTTAGTAAATACAGACGCAAAAAACCCATTTAAGCTCTCCCCCATTTCTTTTGGTTCCGCACATAACTGACCACTCTGATCTTCAAGAGGACCAATTTTATCCTTTACAATCCTTTTACTCTTAATATACCTTTAAAAGCTCTTTGGATTATCCTTCAATTTGACTGCCAAGGCAACCTCATGTCTTCTTTTAGCTCTCCTGATTTCTTCCTTAAGTATTTTCTTGCACTTTTTATACTCCTCAAGCACCTTATTTACTCCCTGTTTCCTATACATGTCATACAACTCTCTCTTCTTCTTTATCAGAGTTGCAATATCTCTTGAGAATCAAGGTTCCTTATTCCTATTCACTTTGCCTTTAATCCTGACAGGAACATACAAGTTCTGCACTCTCAAAATTTCTCCTTTGAAGGCTTCCCACTTACTGATCACATCCTTGTCAGAGAACAACCTGTCCCAATCCACGCTTTTTAGATCCTTTCTCATTTCTTCAAATTTGGCCTTCTTCCACTTCAGAACCTCAACCCTAGGACCAGATCTATCCTTGTCCATGATCAAGTTGAAACTAATGGTGTTATGATCACTGGAACCAAAGTGCTCCCCTACACACACTTCCGTCACTTGTCCTAACTCGTTTCCTAACAGGACATCCAATTTTGCATCCCTTCTAGTTAGTATCTCTATATATTGATTTAGAAAACTTTCCTGAACACATTTCACAAACTCTAAACCACCTGGACCCCTAACAGCATGGGAGTCTCAATCAATATGTGGAAAATTAAAATCCCCTACGACCATAACTTTATGTTTCCTGCAGTTACCTGCTATCTCTCTGCAGATTTGCTCCTCCAATTCTCGCTGACTATTGGGTGGTCTATAATACAACCTCACTAATGTGGCCATACAGTTCCTGTTTCTCAGCTCCACCCATAAGGACTCAGTAGACAAGCCCGCTAATCTGTCCTGCCTGAGCACTGCTGTAATATTTTCCCTAACAAGCAATGCTACTCCCCCACCTTTCATTCCTCTGCCTCGATCACATCTGAAACATCGGAACCCTGGAATATTAAGCTGCCAGTCCTGCCCCTCTTGTAGCCAAGTTTCACTAATTGCTATAACATCATAATTCCACATGTCAATCCATGCCCTCAACTCATCCGCCTTCCCTGCAATACTCCTAGCACTGAAATATATACACCTCAGAAGATTTTTACCACCACTCACAACCTTTCTATTAGTGGATTTGCTTGAACTTTTAACATCATTTATTTTCACCCCAGCCACACTGTCAGCTCTGGCACTCTTGTTCCTGTCCCCCTGCAAATCTAGTTTAAAGCCTCCCCAATAGCACAAACAAACCTCCCTGAAAGGATATTGGTCCCTTTGTAGTTCAAGTGTAACCTGTCTCTCTTGTACAGGTCCCACCTGCCCCAGAAGAGGTCTCAATGATCCTGAAATCTGAAACCCTGCCCCCAACACCAGTTCCTCAGCCACTTGTTCATCCTCCAGAGCATCCTATTCCTACCCTCACTGGCACCTAGCACAGGTAGCAATCCTGAGATTACCACCCTCAAGGTCCTGCTTTTCAACTTCCTACCAAGCTCTCTATACTCACTCTTCCTTGCTATGTCATTGGTACCGATGTGCACCACGACATCTGGCTGGTCACCCTCCCATTTCAGAATGTCATGCAATCGATCAGAGACATCCTTGACCCTGGCACCCGGGAGGCAACAAACCATCCTGGATTCTCTGTCATGACCACAGAACCTCCTATCTGTACTTCTAACTATCGAGTCCCCTATCACTACCACTCCCCTCTTTTTCCACCTGCACTGCAGAGCCAGACCCAGTGCCAGAGATCCAGCTACTGCAGCTTGTCCCAGGTAAGTCATCCCCCCCAACTGTATCCAATGCGGTATACTTGTTGAGGGGAATAGCCACAGGGGAACCCTGCTCTGCCTGCCCTTTCCTCTTCCCTCGCCTGACAGTGACACAATTTCCTGTGCTCTGCTCCTTTGGCGTAACTACCTCCCTGTAGCTACGATCTATAATCTCTTCATTCTCCCGAATGACCCGCAGGTCATCCAGCTCCTGCTCCAGTTCCCTAACGCGGTTTGTCAGAAGCTGCAGCTGGATGCACTTCTTGCAGGTGTCGTTGTCAGGGACACCGGAGGGCTCCCTGACTTCCCATATCCTGCAAGAGGAGCATTCCAACATCCTGCCTGGCATTCTCTCTACTCTAAACAATCCGGACAAAAAAACTTTCCGGAACCTACCCTGGCCTCTGCCTGTTCTCGCTGAAGCCTGTTGAGCCAAAGCTGTCCCACTCTGCTCCCTCTCACAACGCTGCCCGCTGTATATGGTGGTCTGTTTTTAAACCTTGGCGCATTACGTCACATGCCTGCGCAGTGCAGACCCTTCTCCCTGAGCTGTGTTTAAAAAACTTTTTCTACCCGATTCCTTCACTCCCTTCTTCTCAGCTGCTTGCTTCGACCGAAACAAGAACTTTCCAAAAGCTCCAGCACATTCTCTTTCTTAATATCTACATGCTCAAGCTTTACAGTCCGCTGCAAGTCATCCCTACAATCGCCAAGATCCTTTTCCATAGTGAATACTGAAGCAAAGTATTCATTAAGTACCTCTGCCATCTCCTCCGGTTCCATACACACTTTTCCACTGTCACACTTGATTGGTCCTATTCTCTCACATCATATTCCCTTGCTCTTCACATACTTCTAGAATGCCTTGGGGGTTTCCTTAATTCTGTCCACCAACGCCTTCTCATAGCCCCTTCTGGCTCTTCTAATTTCTTTCTTAAGCTCCTTCCTGCTAGCTTTATAATCTTCTAGATCTCTATCATTACCTAGTTTTTTGAACCTTTCGTAAGCTTTTCTTTTCTTCTTGTTGAGAGTTTCAACTGCCTTTGTACACCATGGTTCCTGTACCCTACCATCCTTTCCCTGTCTCATTGAAACGACCCTATACAGAATCGGACTCAAATATCCCCTGAACATTTGCCACATTTCTGCCGTACATTTCCCTGAGAACATCTGTTCCCAGTTTATGCTTCCAAGTTCCTGCCTGATAGCCTCATAGTTCCTCTTACTCCAATTAAACGTTTCCCTAACTTGTATGTTCCTATCCCTCTCCAATGCTATGGTAAAGGAGATAGAATTATGATCACTATCTCCAAAATGTTCTCCCACTGAGAGATCTGACACCTGACCAGGTTCATCTCCCAATACCAGATCAAGTACAGCCTCTCCTCTTGTAGGCTTATCTACATATTGTGTCAAGAAACCTTCCTGAACACACCTAATAAACTCCACCCCATCTAAACCCCTTGCTCTAGGGAGATGCCAATCAATATTTGGGAAATTAAAATCTCCGTCCACGACAACCCTGTTATTATTACACCTTTCCAGAATTTGTCTCCTTATCTGCTCCTCGATGTCCCTGTTACTATTGGGAAGTCTATATGAAAAAAAACACCTAGCAGAGTTATTGACCGCCCTTCCTCTTTCTAACTTCCACCCACAGGGACTCTGTAGACAATCCCTCCATGTCTTCCTCCTTTTCTGCATCCGTGACACTCTCTCTGATCAGTGGTGCCACGCCCCCACTTTTTTTGCCTCCCTCCCTTGTCCTTTCTGTAACATCTAAAGCCTGCCCCTCTTAAGTAACCATTCCTGCCCCTGAGCCATCCAAGTCTCTGTAATGGCCACCACATCATGGCTGTAAGTACTGATCCATGCTCCAAGCTCACCCGCTTTGTTCATAATACTCCTTGCATTAAAATAGACACATCTCAAACCATCAGTCTGAGCGTATACCTTCTCTATCACCTGCCTATCCTCCCTCTCACACTGCCTACAAGCTTTTTCTATTTGTGAGCCAACCACCCCTTCCTTCATCTCTTCAGTTCGGTTCCCACACCCCAGCAATTCTAGTTTAAACTCTCCCCAGTAGCCTTTGCAAACCTCCCCACCAGGATATTGGTCCTCCTGGTATTCAAGTGCAACCCATCCTCTTTGTACAGGTCACGCCTGCCCCAAAAAAGGTCCCAATGATCCAGAAATCTGAATCCCTGTCTCCTGCTCCAATTCCTCAGCCACGCATTTATCCTCCACCTCATTGTATTCCTATACTCACTGTCTCGTGGCAGAAGCAGTAATCCAGAGATTACTACCTTTGAGGTCCTGCTTCTCAGCTTCTTTCCTAACTCCTTGTAGCCCCTCTTCCCTTTTCCTACCTATGTCGTTGGTACCAATATGTTCCACAACCTCTGGCTGTTCTCCTTCCCACTTCAGGGTATCGTGGACGCGATCAGAAATATCCCAGACCCTGGAACCTGGAAGACAAACTACCATCCGAGTTTCTTCCCTGCATCCACAGAATCGCCTGTCTGACCCTTTAACTTTAGAGTCCCCTATCACTGCTGCCTTCCTCTTCCTTTCCCTACCCTTCTGAGCAACAGGGCCAGACTCTGTGTCAGAGGCATGGCCACTGTTGCTTCCCCCAGGTAGGCTGTTCCCCCCCCCAACAGTACTCAAACAGGAGTACTTATTGTTCAGGGGGACAGCCACAGGGGTACTCTCTAGTACCTGACTCTTCCCCTTCCCCCTCCTGACTGTGACCCATTTGCCTGTCTCCCGAGGCTCCAGGGTGACTACTTGCCTACAACTCCTCTATCATCTCCTCGCTCTCCCTCCATCTGCCACTTTTTTGCCCAGTCTTCCAATTTGTCCAAGTCCTGCTGCAATCACATTGCTTCCTCAGCACTACCTACCCCTCCACCTATCTTCGTATCATCCGCAAACTTTGCCACAAAACTATCAATACCATATTTGTATGTAACTTGCAGATATCTCATTATTTTGTCTGTCCTGTAGTGTGCCACAAAACAACAAATTTCATGACATTTGGTACTGTGCAAAGGGTCCCAAAAACTTTTGCAGAGTACTGCATGTCAGTGACAGTAAACTTGATTCTGATTCGTACCTGGCTCAGCCCGAGAGAGAAATAACACCAACTGTATCCCCTCATCACATCTGGAAGGGTCTCACTGTCAGCACGTTTGGATATCGCCCAAAGAGGCGCTGAAGCAGGTCGATAGTTCTCAGACTTCAATGCGAATACCATTTTAAGGGAAAATAAAACAATAAATGCTCGGCCAAATTGTCATATCTGCTCAGGTACTCACCCTCACATCCACCTCGCCCCCTCTCCACCTCGTCCCTCTACACCCTCAGACACTCACACCCTCACTCTCTCATCCATTCACCCTCGGACCCACTCTGACCCTCGCCCACTCTCACACACTGAACTTCTCACCCACTCACCCTCTCAACCTCTAACTCTCTCGCTCACTCACACTCTGACTCTCTCACCCCCCTCGCCCTCTTACCCTCTCACATTCTGGCCCCCTCGCCTACTCTCCTACTCACCCACTCACCTTTGCCCCCTCACCCTTTCGCTCGCTCACCCTCTCACCCCTACCTCACTCTCACTGAACCTCTCACCCACTCGCCCTCTCCAGCTCTAACTCTCTCAAACTCACACCCCTTCGCCCTCTCACCCTTGCCCTCGCTCACACACTCACCCTCACACGCTCCCCCTCTTGCCCAGTCACGTCCTCACCCTGACCCTCTCTCACTCACCCTCACTCCCAGTGAACCTCACACTCTCGACCTCTCACACTCGCCCACATAAACTGACCTACAGCTCAGGATATTTTGTCCATGAGTAGCATAGACCACACTAACCGTCTGAAAGTTGGGGACATTTTTTTTTTTTTTTTTTTTTTTTTTTTTTTTTTTTTTTAAAAAGATCAGCAAAGTGAAGTGTTGCTTGATTTAGTCGCCCATGAGCTTGCTAACCTTTAATCATGGCTCCTGTTCGGAGCCTTCGTTTTTTGCCATCTACCTGTTACCCAAGCCAGTATGTAAGCCAGGCAGTAGGATGTGGAGAGCAAGCTGTTCCCCATGTAACGGGCTCCCCCTCTCCACGCAGCTGGGGGATCCACAGGACGAGCAGAGAATGGTACAATTTGACACTAGCAGAATCGCGGGAGTTGCCAGACAGCATGAACTCAACATGGAACTGCCTTAGCGACTCCAGCTTGGACTTCTCCCCTGGGGTTTACTCCCGAATCCTACCCCATGAGTGTGTAGAGCCGGGAGGCAGCAGAGCTTTGGAAGCAGCTTTCCTTCTCCGAGATGAGCTGCCACCATGGATGACAAGCCCCACCTGCCTGAAGTAACTGGTTTTAAGGCGTCAGTAACCCATCTTTGCCCCTTCTCCGATCAGTAGAATTGGTTCTGCTGGGCTTAGTATCAAAGCCACATGTGAAGGCCAGGAAAACAAATTGGTTGTCAGAGGCTATTTGAGACGCATGCCAGTGGGGGCATTTAATAGGTTTTGGGAGCTTGTCCTCACTACTCCCCCCACCACACCCCTGCCACCGGCTATGACAACCTTCAGGAGCCCATCACTATTGTTTTAATCTGCTAGATAAATGTTGGTGTGGCTAAAGCAATGGGATCCAATCATCAATTCTGACACTGAATACCTGCCGACTGCTTTCCTATGGGAAAGCAATGGGATCCGATCATCAGTTCCCAGACACTGAATGGGAATGGGATCCGACCATCAATTCTGACACTGAATACTGCCGACTGCTTTCCTATGGGAAAGCAATGGGATCCAATCATCAGTTCCCAGGCACTGAATACCTGCCGACTGCTTTCCTATGTGAGGCAGCAGTCAGGGAGAGTTATGTAAATTGTTGGCAAACGTTTATCACTTGTGGGACGATTGGTGCCACGTTCAGCATTGAAATGACTATTATTTCCTCTCTAAGTGACTGTGATGCTGCTCATTGGCCCCTTAAGGGTCATCTGCATCCAATTACTGCGGCAGCCAATGATTTCTGACTCTCTACAACTGACACTGGACAGCGTAACTGTCTTTTTACCACTTTACATAATGCAATTTCATTACCACTGCATCAAATAATGCAATTAGCCATGTTTCAATAGATTTAATTTAGCCACGGGTGGGTGGCTTTACGATGACCCAGCGTGGCACTACACAAGTAGCAAGATCGTTTTGTTCAAACCAGCGACAATCATTGGAGGAGGCAGTTCCGTGAAATTCAAATTGTTTTTCAAAAAAAATCTCCTGAATATTTTCCTTTTTTGTTTCTTGAGTTTTGGCAGAATGATTGGTTTATGAATTCAGCACAAAATCAGAAATCAGGTTTATTATTGTTGACATATTGTATTTAGTGAAATTTGTTGTTTTGTAGCCGCAGTACTGAGCACTACGTAAAAAATTACTGGAAGTTACAATAACAAATCTGAAAACTGATTCTCTTGTTTGAACAGCAAGAAATCCAATTGGAGTTTGAAGCTGAAAATTAATGGTGCCTTCACCCAGGTCAAGGAGAGAACTTTGAAAATCATCACTTCATTGCTGTTTTTTTTGGAGCTTGAACAGCAGCCAGAGTTTAGGATTTATTAGCAAAGCCAAATAAAAATAAGGCAGTGGCAAGTGGAGCGGCCATTATTGAAGTGGGGGTAGTGTTAGAGTGGGGCGTCTTTTGGCTTTGGCTCAACAGGCTTGGGTGATAACAGGTGTGAGTGACGCAAGTATCTGATAAGCTTTTTTCTTTTTCTTGCTCATTCATCATCTTTAAGTATGTAGTTAGGGCAGTAGGAATGGCTCCAGGGACTTAGTTTTATTCTGTGTGTGAGATGTGGGAATTCTGAGAGACCTCCAGTCTCCCGGATAACCACATCTGCACCGGGTGCATCGAGCTGCAGCTCCTCAGAGAACATGTAAAGGAACTGGAGCAGCAACTCGATGATCTTCAGCTCATACGGGAAACTGAGGAGATGATAGTTAAGAGCTACAGGGAAGTAGACACCCCTAGGTTGCCTGAGGCAGGTGACTGTCAGGAGGAGGAGGGGAAATGCACAGTCAGTACGGAGTACACGTGAGGCCGTTCCCCTCAATAATAAGTGTACCACTGTTGGGGGGAGGGGACAACCTTCTGGGGGGGGCCACAGTGACCTGGCCTCTGGCACCAAGTCTGGTGCTGTGGCTCTGAAGAGAAGGGGCTGGAGAAGGAATGAAGTTTTGATAGGAGATTCCATAGTGAGAGAAGTAGAGAGGAGAGTCTGTGGACACATTAGAGACACCCAGATGGTAGACTGCCTCTGAGGTGCCAGGGTCAGGGACATTCAGTTCATGTCCACAGCATTCTAAAGGGGAAGGGTGAGCAGCCAGAAGCCTTGGTGTATTTTAGCACCAATGACATAGGTAGACATGGTGAGGTGGTTCTGAAGAGATTTTAGGCAGCTGGGTAGAAAGCTGAGAAACAGGATCTCCAGGGTAGTAACCTCTGGATTGCTGCCTGTGCCACGTGCTAGTGAGGGCAAGAATAGGATAATTTGGCAGATGAATGCATGGCTGAGGAACTGGTGCAGGGGCAGGATTTCAGATTCCTGGAGCATTGGGATCTCTTCTAGGGAAGGTATGACCTGTACAAAAGGATGGGTTACACCTGAACCAGAGGGGGACCGATACCTTGTGGGCAGGTTTGCTACAATTGTTCAAGAGGGTTTAAACTAATTGGACAGGGTATGGGAACTAGAGTGATAGGCCTGAGGATAGGGATGCAGGTTTACAAGCAGACATACTGTATAGGAAAACTCTCAGGAAGGACAGGATGATTAGGAAAAATTACAGCCGGTGGGATAAGTTGCAATGTAACATGGGGACAAAATTGAAACTGAAAGTGTTACATTTGAATGCACAGGATAAGGTAGATGACCTTGTAGCACAGTTAGAAATTGGCAAGTATGATGTTGTGGATATCACAGAGTCATGGATGAAACATGATTGTAGTTGGGAGCTTGATATCGAAGGATACACAATCTATCGAAAGGATAGGGAAATAGGCAGAGAGGAGGAATGACTCAGCTAGTAAAATTGAAAATAAATCTTTAGACAGGGGTGACATAGGATCAGAAGATGTAGAATCCTTGTGGGTAGGGTTAAGAAACTACAAGGGTAAAAAGACCGTGATGAGAGTTATATACAGACCTCTGAATAGTAGCCAGGATGTGGTCTACAAATTATAATGGGAGATGGAAAAAGCATGCTAAAAAAGGCAATGTTACACTAGTCATGGGGGATTTCAATACGTAGGTAGATTCAGAAAATTAGGTTGGTGCTGGATTCCAAGGGAGAGAATTTATAAAATGACTCTGAGATGGTTTTTTGAAGAAGATTGTGGTTGAGTCCACTTGGGGATCAGCAGTTCTGGATTGGGTGTTGTGTAATGAACCAGATACAACTAGAGAGCTTAAGGTAAAGGAACCCTTAGGAAACAATCATAGTATGATAGAAACACAAGGAAATCTGCAGATACTGGAAATTCAACAACACACACAAAAAATGCTGGTGAATGCAGCAGGCCAGGCAGCATCTATAGGAAGATGTACAGTCCACGTTTCGGGCCGCGATCCTTCATCAGGACTAACTGAAAGAAGAGATAGTAAGAGATTTGAAAGTGGGAGGGGGAGGGAGAGATCTGAAATGATAGGAGAAGACAGGAAGAGGAGGGATGGAGCTAAGAGCTGGAAAGTTGTTTGGCCAAAGGGATACAAGGCTGGAGAAGGGAGAGGGTCATGGGACGGGAGACTGAGGAAGAAAGAAAGGGGAGGGGGGAAAAAAACTCAGAGGATGGGCAAGGAGTTATAGTGAGAGGGACAGAGGGAGAAAAAAAACGAGGGTGAAAAAAGGGGGAAAGAATAAATAAGGGATGGGGTACGAGGGGGAGGTGGGGCATTAACGGAAGTTAGAGAAGTCAATATTCATGCCGTCAGGTTGGAGTCTACCCAGACAGAATATAAGGTGTTGTTCCTCCAACCTGAGTGTGGCTTCATCTTGACAGTAGAGGAGGCCGTGGATAGACATATCAGAATGGGAGTGGGACATGGAATTAAGATTTGTGGCCACTGGGAGATCCTGCTTTCTCTGGTGGACAGAGCATAGATATTCAGTGAAACAGTCTCCCAACCTGCGTCGGATATCCACAATGGCATGAACATTGACTTCTCTAACTTCCGTTAATGCCCCTCCTCCACTTCGTACCCCATTCCCTATTTATTTATTTATTATTTTTTTCTTTACCCTTTTTTTTTCCCCTCTCTTTTTTCTCCCTCTGTCCCTCTCACTATAACTCCTTGCCCATCCTCCTCTGGGCTTCTCCCCTTTCTTTCTTCCTAGGCCTCCCTTCCCATGATCCTCTTCCTTCTCCAGCCTTGTATCCCTTTGGCCAATCAACTGTCCAGCTCTTGGCTCCATCCTTCCCCTCCTGTCTTCTCCTATCATTTTGGATCTCCCCCTCCCCCTTTCAAATCTCTTACTAGCTCTTCTTTCAGTTAGTCCTGACAAAGGGTCTCGGCCCAAAACGTCGACTGTGCTTCTTTCTCTGGATGCTGTCTGGCCTGCTGCATTCCACCAGCATTTTTTGTGTGCGTTGGTTGATAATATGATAGAATTCACCCTGCAGTTTGAAAGGGAGGAGCTAAATACAGATGTATCAGTATCAAAGTGGAGTAAAGAGAATTACAGAGGGATGAGAAAGGAGCTGCCAAAGTTATTGGAAAGGGTCACCATCAGGGATGATGGCAAAGTAGCAATGGCTGGACTTCCTGGGAGCAATCGGAAGGCACGGGACAGATAGATTTAAGGAAGAGGATGTATTCTAAAGGCAGGATGACATAACCGTGACTGACAAGAAAAGTCAAAGCCAGCACAAAAGCCAAAGGGAGGGCATATAATAGAGCAAAAGTCAGTGGGAAGTTAGATGATTGGGAAATTTTTAAAAACCAACAGAAGGTGACTAAAAAAAAAAAATTAAGGGAGGGAAAGATGCAGTATGAAGGTAAACTAGTCAATAATATTAAAAATTGTACCAGAAGTGTTTTCAGATGTACAAAGAGAGGCGAGAGGCAAGAGGAAATTGATGCTGGAGAGATAGTACTAGTGATGGGGGATGGGGAAAGGTGGATGAACTGAATAAGTATTTAGCATTAGCCTTTACTGGAGAAGACAGAACTATTATGCCAGTAGTTTAAGAGTGTCGGGGGCAGAAGTGTATATATTTCCTATTGTAATTTATAGTTATTATGTATTGCATTGTACTACTGCCACAGAACAACAAATTTCACGATGTATGGCAGTGATATTAAACCTGATTCTGGTTCTAATTCAGTTTCTGATTCAGTGTTGTTAGAACTGTTTAATTCATAAGTAGGCAGATATATGAATCTTACGCATTTTCCACAGTAAAAAATCATAAATATCTCTTCATTTACCTTTGGACATGGAACAACTGCAAGTTTGGTACATCATGAAAGGGAAGTTGAGGAAACAAACCAGTCTTCACTGAGGAGTTAGAATTGGAAAGGAAGAGCAATTTCAAGTTCCGGCACACTAACATCTCTGAAGATCTATCCTTGGCCCAACATATTGATGCAATTACAAAGGCACGTCAGTGGCCAAGCTTCATTAGGTATTTGAAGAAATTTGGAAAATCACCAAAGGGCCAGTAAATTTCTACATTGGAGAGGATTCTAACTGGTTGCATCACTGTCTGGTATGGAGGGGCCACCACACAGCATCTGAAAAAGCTGCAGAAAGTTGTAAGCTCAGCCAGCTCCATCATGGGTCCCCTGCAATGAAGACACACAAAAGGTGCAGTGCCTCAAAAAGGTGACATTCACCATTAAGGTCTCTCATCACCCAGGACATGCCCTCTTCTCATTGCTACCATCAGGGAGGAGGTACAGGAGTCTGAAGACACACATTCAACATTTCAGGAACAGCTTCTTCCCCTCTGCCATCAGATTTCTGAATGGACAATGAACCTATAAACACTACCTTACAATTTTACTCTCTTCTTGTACTATTTATATTTTTAAGACCATAAAACATAGCAGAATTAGGCTATTCAGATCATTGAGTCTGCTCTGCCATTCTATCATGGCTGATTTATTAAACCTCTCAATCCCATTGTCCTGCCTTCTCCCCATAACCTTTGACACCCTGACTAATCAAGGACCTATCAACCTCCGCTTTAAATATACCCGGAGACTTGATCTCCACAGCCGCCTTTTATTTTGAGGCTGTTCCCTCTGGTTCTAGAATATATCATCTTCACACCAGTCCTCTTGAGGTCTTTCAACATATAATAGGTTTCAATGAAGTCGCCCCTTGTTCATCTAGATTACAGGCCCAGGGCCTTCAATCGCTGCTCATCCCTTTCATTCCAGGAGTCATTCTCGTGAACTCCTCTGAAACCTCTCCAATGTCAGCACAGCATTTCACAAATAAGCTGCTCAAAGCTGCTCACAACAGTCTAAGTGAGGCCTCACTAGTGCCCTATAAAATCTCAACATTACATCCTTGCTTTTATATTCTAGTCCTCGTGAAATGAATGTTAACATTGCACTTGCCTTCCTCACCACAGACTCAGCTTGCAAACTAACCTTCAGAGAATCCTGCATGAGAATTCCCAAATCCCTTTGCACCTCAGATCTTTGAATGTTCTCCCTGTTTAGAAAAGAGTTTGTGGTTTTATTCCTTCTACCAAAATACATGACCATACACTTCCCAACACTGTATTCTATCTGCTACTTCTTTGCTCATTCTCCTAATCTGTCTAAGTCCTTCTGCAGCCTTTCTGCTTCCTCAAGACTATCTGCCCTCCATATATCTTCATGTTGTCTGCAAACTTGATCATAAAGTCATCAATTCCATCATCCAGATCACTGATATACAATATAAATAGAATCGGTCCGAACACCAACCCCTGTGCAACACCACTAGTCACCAGAAGCCAGCCAGAAAAGGCTCCCTTTATTCCCACTTTTTGCCTCTTAACAATTAGCCAATGCGTTATCCATCCTAGAATCTTCCCAGGGCTCTTAGCTTGTTTACTAGCCTCATGTGTGGCACCTTGTCAAAGGCCACCTGAAAATCCAAGTAAACAACATCACCAATTCTCCTTTGTCTAACCTGCTTGTTATTTCTTCAAAGAATTCTAAGATTTGTCAGGCAAGACTTTCCCCTGAGGAAACCATGCTGACTATGGCCTATTTTATCACGTGTCTCCAAGTACCCTGAGACTGCATCCTTAACAATCGGCTCCAACATCTTCCCAACCACTGAGGTCAGACTAACTGGCCTATAATTTCTTTCCTTCTGCCTCCCTCCCTTCTTGAAGAGTGATGAGACATTTGTAATTTTTCAGTTCTCCAGAACCATGCAAAAATCTAGTGATTCCACTAATTCCTCCACAATCTCTTCAGCCACCTCTTTCAGAACCCTGGGGTGTACACCACCTGGTCCAGTTGACTTATCTACTTTCAGGCCTTATGGTTTCCCATGGATCTTCTCCCTGGTAATGGTTTTCTATATAATTAAATTAAGCAAGTGGTGCAAAAAGCAAATAGCGAATTAGTGTTCATCGGTTCATTGTCCATTAAGAAACCTGATGACAGAGGGGAAGAAGCTGTTCCTGAATTACTGAGTGTGTCTTCAGGCTCCTGTGCTTCCTCCTTGATGGTAGCAACGAGAACAGGGCTTGTCCTGGGTGATGAAAGCCCTTAATGATGGATGCTGCCTTTTTGAGGCATTGCTTCCCAAGGATGTCTTGGATATTACGGAGTCTAGCACCCAAGATGGAGCTGCCTAGTTTTACAACTTTCTGCAGCTTCTGACAATCTTGTGCAGTAGCAACAACCCCCACCCTCCCTATACCAGACAGCGATGCAGCCAATTGGAATGCTTGAGCAATATATATTTGATATATATTATGCATAATATAGTATATTATATACTGTCAGTGATAGCAGCCATTTATCAGTAAACATTCTCAAGTAATTATGCAAACTGCAGGGATCTCTTAAACCCAGATTATTTCTAAACTTTGTGAAATATAGTGTGCTAAACCAAGGGGGAAAGTAAGCCACTCTGTGCGATTTACCTCAGTTGTTTAATATGTACAGAGCAAGTGAACAAGATCTACTGAACTGTTACACATGCTGTTTATCAGTGTAGTTCACAAGGGGCAACACAGTTTAAAGTGATTCTACTGAATTATTAAGCAGACTCTATCTGCATTCACGTCAGTCTGCCGTGTGTGGCTTCAGAGCACGAGCATCCGCCTGCTCCCAGTGTTCAATATTCAGGACTGTTTGATGTCATTTCCAGTACACAAGTGTAAAGGAGAACGAAATACTGTTACTCTGTATCCGATGCAGCACAATAAGATAAAGAACACAATAACAACATAATACCAACTGATAAATATTAATTCATAAGATAGCTTATATGCAGTACATGGATTGATTGTATGTTTACAATGTGAGACTAAGCTGTACGCAAGTTGATTGACAGGAAATGATAAAGTAGTGGTGGTTGGGGGTGTGGAGGGGTGAGTTAGTGGGTGGAGGTGTTGATCAGCCTCACTGCTTGGGGAAAGTAACTGCTTTTGAGTCTGGTGGTCCTGGTGTGGATGCTACATAGACTCCTCCCTAATCCCTTGTTTTCCTCCCTAATTCTCTCCCCCCTCCACCACCTTTCTGTCTCAGTATTCTGCCTCTGTGGGCCCTAGAAAATGAATTTTAATGATATTTTGAATCCCAACAGCAACCTCATACTTACATAGTACTGTCACCCATGGAATGAAACCAACTGACATAGCTGACACCAAGCTTCTGCTGCAGAGGAGCTCAATGGGTCCCGGCCCGAAACGTCGACTGTACCTCTTCCTAAAGATGCTGCCTGGCCTGCTGCGTTCACCAGCATTTTTTTTGTGTATATTCCAATGAATTTTATGATTGCTTTGACTGCTAAAACGGGACATGCTCTCTTCTTGCTGCTGCCATCAAGAAGGAGGTACAGGAGCTTCAGAACCCACACCACCAGTTCAGGAACAGTTACTACCCCAGCTGGTGGTGTAGAGGCATCACTGCCGGACTTCGGGACGAAAGGTCCCGAGTTTGAATCCAGTCAGCTCCCCTGCACACTTTCCATCTGTGCTGGGTTACGAGCTGGTGATCTCTTTGGAAACTCACCCAGCAGAAGGAAATGGCAAACCACTGCTGTAACTTGCTACGTACGCGGTTCCCCACTACCTCAGAGAGGTGTGGAGGGAAATTGTCCACTAACCGGAAAAACACCGGATGCGACGTACCTTTCCTTTCCTTATTACCCCTCAACCATCCAGCTCCTGAACCAGAGGAGATAACTTTACTCAACTCAACACTGAACTGACTTCACAACCTATGGACCTACTTTCAAGAACTGTTCATCTCATATTCTTCATATTCATTGCTTATTTATTATTTTCCTTTTGTATTTATAATTGCTTGTCTTTCACACATTGATTGTCTGTCTTGTGTGTGGTCTTTCATTCATCCTACTGTCTCTGTCATTGCCTGTTAAGAAAATGAATCTCAGGGTTGTACACTGTATGATGTCATGTACATATTTGATAATAAATTTACTTTGAACTTATTTATTTTCAGTTGAGACCAATGGAAAGTAAAAATTTGAAGATTTGCTTTAAAACATCAAAACGGAGTGAAGTGCTTCGTTTGCGTCAACAGCTAACACAATCTGCGGATGCGACGGGGGCAGCCCACGTGTGTTGCCATGTAACATAGCTTGCCCACATTTACCAATCCTAACTCATGGAGGAAAATGGAGCAGCAATTGCAGGAAACATTCTATAAGCTGTTTCCTGTTGGACGTGAGTCTAAGGCACGTGGCTAAGGAGTTGGTGTAGAAGGGAGGGCATTAGATTTTTGGATCATTGGGCTCTCTTCCAGGGAATGTGGGACCTGTACAGAAGGGATGGTTTTCACCTGAAATGGAGGGGGACTAATATCCTAGCGGGGAGGTTTGTTAATGGTGCACAGTGGGGTTTAAACTGGACTTGCAGGGGATAGGAACCAGAGTGCCAGAGCAGTTAGTGGCGAGGTTGTGGAGACAGATGTTGGTAAGACCTCAGACAAAGTTAAGAATCAAAAGGTTGAGCATGGTGCGACTAACGTCCTGAGCTGTGTATATTTCATTGAACATAACATAGAATAGTACAGCACAGTCCAGGCCCTTCGGCCCACAATGTTGTGCCAACCCTCAAACCCTGCCTCCCATTTAAGCCCCCACCTTAAATTCCTCCATATACCTGTCTAGTAGTCTCTTAAACTTCATTAGTGTATCTGCCTCCACCACTGACTCAGGCAGTGCATTCCACGCATCAACCACTCTCTGAGTAAAAAAACCTTCCTCTAATATCACCCTTGAACTTTCCACCCCTTACCTTAAAGCCATGTCCTCTTGTATTGAGCAGTGGTGCCCTGGGGAAGAGGCGCTGGCTATCCACTCTATCTATTCCTCTTCAATGCAAGAAGTATCGTAGGGAAGGACAATGAGCTCAGGACATGGATGAACACCTGGAATTATGACGTTACAGCCATTAGTGAGACGTTGTTACAGAAGATTGTGTAGGGGAGCACTTTACATCCCGTGATCCCAAGGTCATTAGTTTCAAAGTATGCAAAACAAATAGGTCTGCTTTGTGGATTGAGATTCTAAATTGGAGGAAAGGTCAATTTTGATGGTTTTAGAAATGATCTGGAAAGTGTGGATTGGGACAGGATGTTTTCCGGCAAAGGTGTACCTCTAAAGTGGGAGGCCCTCAAAAGTGAAATTTTGAGAGTACAAAGCTTGTATTTGCCTATCAGAATAAAAGATAAAGATAACAAGTTTAGGGTTAGTGCTTCACCCTCTACACTCAGGCTCTGCCCTCAGGTCCTAGACTCCCCACTTTACAAAATATCCTCTCCACATCCATTCTATCTATGCTTTTCAATATTGATTAGGTTTCAATGAGAGTCCCCCCCCCCCCCCCCCCCGTCGCTCTTCTGAACTCCAGTGAGTACAGGCCCAGAGCCATCAAAACCTCCTCATGTGATAACTCTTTCACTCCCAGGATAATTCTCATGAACCTCCTCTAGACCCTCTGCAATGCAGGACATCTTATTTTAGATAAGGGGCTCAAAACTGTTCACAATACTCCAAGAGCAGTCTGATTCCCTGACAAAGCTTTATAGAGCCTCAGAATTATATCCTTCATGAATGTTATCAAATATCAACAATAACAGCTGTAACCAGAACTCACCTTACATTTACCAATCAACCAAGGTCAAAGTCGAGTTCAAATAACCTATTCATACTATACTTTGGCCTTAACAGTCACATACTTACAGACATTGATTGCAACAATTCAACAGTAAACACAACCATCTTCCTCAGGCACAAGGTAGTCAAATGACAAGTTCCTGTCTGTGTCTTGTTTCACAGCAAATGGCATCCAGTTTAATGGTGCATTACCACCACAAATGACAAGTTCCTCTAGAGACACCTCCTTATATACTCTCTCAAGTGAGCGGGGCATGATGGGGTTTAATGCTTGATCCTGATCGGCTGAATCTGAATTGTCTATTCCTGATTGGTTAGTTTGAATTGGCCTTGCTATGATTGGTTGATTTTTTAATATTGAACCCACTTTAAAAATGTGTGGTGCCAGACTGGAGCTATCTGTTATTGTACCATACGGTGGCAGCTTAACTGGAAAGATAACCTGAAATTGCCAGAAGTATGGTGTTCAATTAATTGCAAAAAGTGAAGACGCAATTAGAAAAAGGTGAAGCAAAGTGGCAGCTGGAAGACCTAAGGAATTGTGTCAGGAAGTTGTGTACTCCATACCCCTATCACCATGCCAACAGGTATACATTGGTGAGACTGGAAGGCCCTTGATGACCAGGATAGCGGACCAGGCCCTCCAGCCCAACAAGCCACACCAGCCAGCAACCCTTAAAGACATGAGAACAGAGCGAAGTGGGATCGCCTATCATGCTCATGTTTGATAAGGCCAACATCGTTGGTAAGGAAGAGAATGCCTACAAGAGGAAGTTGAGGGAATCGCAAGAGATGGAGACTGTGAGGGACCCAAATGTAGTTTCTAGGAGTGTAGAGACTGGGCTAAAATATTGGGCTGCTGGATGGTGCGGCCTATTGCGCTGGAGGGCCTGTTCGGTGCTGTATCTCTGAATAAATAACACTAAGAATCTGAGTGGCAGAGTCCTTGAGAGTGAGCCCACAGGTTGATGTTGACGAAGGGTCTCGGTCCGAAACGTCAACTGTACCTCTTCCTAGAGATGCTGCCTGGCCTGCTGCGTTCACCAGCAACTTTTATGTGTGTTGCACAGGTTGTGGAATCAGTTCAGACTTGAGGTGAGTGAGGTTATCCACGCTGGTTCAGGAGCCTGGTAGTTGAAGAGTACTATCTGCTCCTGAACTGGTGGGTGTGGGATCTAGGGGTCTGGTCCCTCCTTTACAACGGTAGGGATGAGATGAGGGCATAGCCTGATTGGTCCGGTATTTGATAACAGATGATGGTTTCTTGTTGCAGAACCCCATGTAAGCGTGTCTCAATACTCTCTTCTCAAGATCATTGCATTGATCCAAAAGCAACTGGTGTTTGTTTAAATGAATTACAGTTTATAGATATTACTGGGATTATGTAATTAATAGAGATAAAATATAAAAGGAAAATAAAATGCGCCAAACTTATCAAAGTTCAGTCTCTTCATGCACAACAGTTGGAGCTCAAGTAATGATCCTCACTTCACCTTTCGATTCCCTCTGACCACCTCGACCCACCGCCTGGGACCAACCACAGTGGTCGACCAAATGCTCCACATGAGTCTGTCTCCATCTCCTCTCCTCGCCGAAGACCCTGGACCTCAGACTCCTGCTTGGGGTCCAACCTCGTTAGCCAGCTCACAGCACCTTGTCCATTCTCTCTCTCTCCATCGTGCCTTCTGCCCAAAAACCCCCGCATCACAATAGCTTACAGACACACAGAAAGAATAACATGGACACCCATTGGGTCATCTCTCTCTTATCAACAATATAACCCAAACAAGCTGCTAGCGAGAGAACTTTCTCAGCATTTAACATAACAAAGAAGCCATTTTACTTAGCCTACGCAGTAATATAAAAGAAGAAACCCCTTACACTTTATTTATTCGCAATACAGAGTGGAACAGACCTTTCCAGTCCAATGAGCTGCACCACCCAGCAACCCAACACTTTACCCTGGCCTAATCACAACAATGTACAATGACCAATTAACTTACTAACTGGTATGTCTTTGAACTGCGGGAGGAAGCTTATCATTTGCACAATTCCTTCCTGACCTCTTGAGTTCCTTGAACCAGAGGGGATAACTTCACTCAACTTTACTTGCCCCACCACCGAACTGTTCCCACAGCCTATGGACTCACTTTCGGGACTCTTCATCTCATGTTCTCGATATTTATTGCTTATTTATTGATTATTATTTCTTCCTTTGTATATTTGCACAGTTTGTACAATTGTTGAATGCCCAGGTTGCTGTGGTCTTTCACTAATTCTATTATGGTTATTATTCTATTATGGATTTATTGAGTATGTCTGCAAGAAAATAAATCTCAGAGTATGTACTTTGAAAATAATTTACTTTGAACTTTGATTTATTACCCCTCAACCATCAGGCTCCTGAACCAGAGGGGATAACTTCACTCACTCTAACTCTGAACTGTTCCTACAGCCTATGGACTCACTTTCAGGGACTCCTCATCTCATGTTATCAATATTTACTGTTTATTTATTTATTTTTTTTATTATTTTTGTTGTTTGTTTTTCTCTTTTTTATATATTTGTACAGTTTGTTGTTTTTTGCACACTGGTTGTCTAGTTTTGCACATCTGTCCGGCTGTGAGCAGTCTTTCATTAATTCTATTGTATTTCTTGTATTTACTTTGAATGCCTGCAAGAAAACGAATCTCAGGGTTGTTTATTTACCTTGAACTTCAACCTTTTCCCCACAAACTCTCATTTAATTCTCCCACTCTCTTCCCTTATTACCTCCTGGGTAAAGTAGGCACTCCCTCTCGGTTAACACAGGCGCACTCTTTCCCCTCCCCATCCCAGCTGAAGTCCATGCATTCTCTTCCCAGCACTCTCTGTCCTCACTCTCGTGGGTGATGTAAGAATTCTGCTGACAGACATGCAGAATTTCCAAACAGGTTCCTAGTAACACCTTATGTCCTAAGTCTGGTGAGTGAAGGCCTGTTACGGATGGTATTTCGCTAAATGGGTTACCAGTACGGCCTCGTGCCCTTAGCCCGCGTAGTGAAGGCCTATTACGGGTGGTGATTCCACCGACAATCTCTGCCACAAAGAGCAACTTGATGAATTTCTTGCCCGTTTTTGATTTAATTGAGTGGATTTGGCACTGGTTAAATGGTGAATACAGTCACAACGTTCATTGTGTTTGTGTCAGTGAAGGAAGCTTAATGAAACAATGTAATTAGCCTGTTACAATTAAAGGGACTCGACTGGATACATTGTAATCACCCAGTGTGTATCTGCAGCTTCCCTGCAGGTGTTGTCTAGGCGAATGAGGAGCTACATTTGCATAATTAAAATGTACAAATGATAATGGATTTTGTAGTCAATTTCCAGAGGGTGACAATTTGGAAATATGAAATACAATAAAGTTTAGCCTGCCTTGAGGAAATGAAGATGACATTTTGATGTGAGGGGTGTTTATGCCACATATTCTGGCTGAATAAAAAAAATAAAAGATTAAAAAGTGAGATTAGTTAATAGTTCCACGGGCGGAAAACGATAGCCCAATTACTTTTGTAATTGTAAGACGGCTGTTGTACAAGATCCCATAACCTGAGGGGAACTTTCCTTATTACATGAAATGGGAAATGAATTAAATGTGTGGTGGTGGTCCGAACATAAACTGAAACTCAAAAAAAAAAAAATTAAAATTAAAATGTCAGATTTGCTTGTAGCCTTCCAGCATTTCCAACTCTGCTGAAGGAATCTGGCATCACGTTGTGGTCTCGGAGTACAGGAGCCCCTGCACGTGTCAGTCCGCCAGCTCCCCTATTACCACAACGAGGCCACTCTCAGGGTGGAGGACCAACACCTCGTATTCTGTCTGTTTTATACTTGTGCGTCAAATGTACGCCATAGGTATGAACCCTACGCCGTAGCCTAACGCGCACCTCTCCCAAAATGTAATTACGCGTCGCGGCGACACAGACCAAGCAACTGTGATTGGTCCGCTTGGTAGCATCGCATCTCCTCCTGCACTGCAATAGCTTCTCATTGGACGACTGAAGGGCAGGGAAGGAACTCTGGCTGCAATGCTTTTCATAACGCTTTACAGACCTCCGAAATTATGGAGGACCTTGATGCCAGTTTGTAGCTAGCTCATAGTCATAGCCATACTTTATTGATCCCAGGGGGAAATTGGTTTTCGTTACAGTTGCACCATAAATAATAAATAGTCATAGAACCATAAATAGTTAAATAGTAATATGTAAATTATGCCAGTAGATTATGAAATAAGTCCAGGACCAGCCTATCGGCACAGGGTGTCTGACCGTCCAAGGGAGAAGTTGTAAAGTTTGATGGCCACAGGCAAGAATGACTTCCTATGATGCTCTGTGTTGCATCTCGGTGGAATGAGTCTCTGGCTGAATGTACTCCTGTGCCCACCCAGTACATTATGTAGTGGATGGGAGACATTGACCAAGATGACACGCAACTTAGACAGCATCCTTTTTTCAGACACCACCATTAGAGAGTCCAGTTCCATTCCCACAACATCACTGGCCTTACGAATAAGTTTGTTGATTCTGTTGGTGTCTGCTACCCTCAGCCTGCTGCCCCAGCACACAACAGCAAACATGATCGCACTGGCCACCACAGACTCGTAGAACATCCTCAGCATCATCTGGCAGATGTTAAAGGACCTCAGTCTCCTCAGGAAATAGAGACGGCTCTGACCCTTCTTGTAGACAGCCTCAGTGTTCTTTGACCAGTCCAGCTTATTGTCAAGCTGCTACAGCCTATTGACTTCCACCTGAAGCTGAAACTCGAATGGTGATTGCCAGTCTCTGAGTATACTGTGCGTACACTGATGCAAAATAAATGGTCAGAGACGATGAACCAAATCGTCAAATCTACCTGCTGACATCCGAAAATACTTGAAATGCATTTCCTCGTCCATGTCTCTCAGTGGCCAGACAAGCACAGAAAATTCACCCTCCTTCAGTTTCAGTCGCCATTGCTTGAAGTTCGAGTTTCTTCATGTTGGCATGAACATCAATTTCTCCAACCAAGTACTTTCCCTCCCTCCTTCTCTTCTTTTTCCATTCCCCATTCTGGTCATCCTCTTCCCTCTTCTCTTCTCCTCTCCTGCCTATCACCTCCCTCTGGTGCCCTCCTCCTTCCCTTTCTCCCATGATCCACTCTCTTCTCCTATCAGATCCCTTCTTCTTCCACCCTTTACCTTTTCCACCTATCACCTCTTAGTTTCCTACTTCATTCCCCTTCCACAGCCACCCACCTTTCCCCTCAGCCGGCTTCCCCTATCACCTGCCAGCTTGTCCTCTTTCCTCTCCCACCCCCCCCGCTTCTTTTCTGGCATCTTCCCCCTTCCTTTCCGGTCCTGCTGAAGGGTCTCAGCCTGAAACTTTGACTGTACTCTTTTCCATAGATGCTGCCTGTCCTACTGAGTTCATTCAGCATTTTGTGAGTGTTGCTCTGGATTTCCAGCAGCTGCAGAATCTATTGGGTTGAGATGTTGGAGCTCTAAGAGCTGGAACCCCTCTGTTGTTGTAAATAATGAAGACCTATTTGTCCGTACCTCATCGGACTTAGGTGGTGGCACAATGGTGCTCCAACGTTTGTGGTCCAGTGTCTGTGGTGGAGGAATCCCTTTGGATTGGTCTTGAAGCAGCTTTGAGAACCGAGAGCACGGTACAGAAGAGTGCATCAACGGAGGCTGAATTGAGAGTTACTTCACTAAGCAGTTTGTTCTCAATGACCGTCTACCCCCTAGAATGAACGACGGTCCAGGGACCTCATACCACTTGCCAGCTTGTGATCCTTCCTCTCTACCTGCCCTCTTATTTTGGCTTCTTTCCCCTTTCCTCTCAACCTAAACCTTTTCCTCTCATTCTCAGGCGGGCTGGGTGCTGAGGAGGGAGGAAGACTAGAACACCAACAAAAGAAAATCTGCAGATAAATCCTGAGCAATGCTAACAAAATGCTGGAGGGACGTAGCAGGTCAGTCAGCACCTGTGGAAGGGAATAAAGAGTCGATATTTTAGCACGTTCAGTTATTCAGCACCTTTAGCAACAACAGATTTTACCCCCTGGTCATTGTTGGAGGAAATCTGTTCAGTGTGATTGAAGAAGGTACTGGAGTGGGGGGAGATATCACAGGTAGGTTTTTAACGCAGAGAGTGGTGCTGCGCATGAGGCTGCTTAACAAGTTACGAGCCCATGGTATTACAGGAAAGATACTAGCATGGAGAGGATTGGCTGCAGGCACAGAATGGGAATCAAGGAAATCTTGTCTAATTGGCTGCCGGCGACGAGTGGTGTTCCACAGGGATCTGTGCTGGGACCGACTCTTTTCACAAGATATGTCAATGATTCAGGTGATGGAATTGATGGCTTTATGGCCAAGTTTGAGAATGACATGAAGATGGGGAGAGGGGCAGGTAGTGTTGAGGAAACAGAGAATCTGCAGAGGGACTTAAACAGGATAGGAGAATGGGCAAAGAAGTGGTAGCTGATGTTGTGTATTTAGTATATCAGTAATATTTGAATAACATTGTAAATATATTGTTTGATTGAGCATTCTTTGTTGTTTACGTAATTCTTTGTGGGTTATTTTGTAAAAGTATGCAAATGGCATACGTCATCACACCACCACGTGATACGTGTGCGCCTCACTTAAAGTAAAAGCGGAGTTAGCTGGGTTTTCCAGTTCCTTGTTCTCCTTTCAATTAGATTTTATGTTTTGGAGTTACAAAACATAACAGTGGGGATGAGGTATTATTTTAAATGAATTCGAGATGACTACCTACCTGCTGAAGTGCAGCAAGATGTTCGAGTGGAAAAAAAGCACAGCAAGAAATGGTTGAGGTACAAAAACAGTGCAGCATGTTCTTTTTTCCTTCAGAGCAGTATGCTTTCTTCACGAAAGGAAAGGAAAGACAATTGAGTTAAAAAAAAGACAGAAAATGGAAAAGTTAATGGGTTCATAAAAAGTGAGTACTGGGTGATACTAGTCATAAAAAAGAGCAGAAATGACTGGCTACATTATAAATATAGATGTTTTTGATAACACAGGAGAAAACTGGCAAATGTCTGCTGAGTGAATTGAGCAGTATTTTAAAGCAAATGGGATAGGCAATGAGAAATGAATGCCAGTTTTGCTGAGTGAGTTAGATTTAAAGGCTTACAGTTTGCTTAGAAATTTAACTGCTCCAAGCCAAACAGCCAAAATTATCCTTGCTGATAGCCTGAAAGTAATACAGGAACATTTAGAACTGAAACTACCATTGATTGCAGAATGCTTTAGGTTTATTAGTGGAATCAAAAGGAAGGGTGTCCATTTCTGTGTATTTGGCTGAATAAAAGATTGTCTGAGCATTGTCAGTTCAGTGATGGGCTTCATGATGCACTGAGAGATCGTTTAGTATGTAGGTCTTACAAGAAAGCATTCAAAAAACGCTCATAACTGAAGCACAACTCACATTAAAAAGAACAGTTGAAATGACTGTATCAATAGAAACAGTAGATAGGGATGCATTTGAGTTGCAGTCAGGAATGAAAGTGAGTGTGAACAATTGTGTTACCATTGTGCAGGGCTCACATGCACCAAACAAAATAGTAGGTTTAAAGTTGGAACTTTGCAGAAAATGCAACAAGGTAGGACACATACAAAGAGCATGTCAGGCAGACAAAAATAAATGGATTGCACAGGAAGGAGAAAAAGCTTAAAAAATCAAGTTGCAGTTTCAAAGAGAGCGCTAATCTGCATGCTTAATGAAAAATCTGCTGATAATGAAAGTGACACAGGCTTGGGTAGCTTTGAAATCTTCAATGTGAAAACTATCAGGAGACAAGAATTATGGCTTACACCAAAACAAAGCAAATTAACTAAAATTGAATTGGACACAAGCTCAGCTACTTCAGTCATTCCACAACATGAGTTTGAACGGCATTTCAAGGATACTGAACTGAAGCCTGTAAATATCCAATTCAGAACTTACACTGGAGAAAAGATAACTCCTGTGGGAGTTATTGTGACATTCGCAACAGTAAAAGGCAACAACCAACAAGCCACATTGAGCATGTATACGATGAAATCAGGAGAGCCAGCACTGTGGGGATGTGTTTGGCTGAGACAACTACAACTTGATTGGAGATCCATCCACCAATTGCATGCCACATGCCCTGCAATAGAGTGAGCTGAAAGTGAATTTAGGAAGGTACTGGATGATGCCACAGCAGTATTCAACGATGGCATTGGAAAACTCAAACATACTAGGGGTAAAATAGTGTTACATGAAAATACAACTCCCGAGTTTAACAAGGCCCATCTGGTTCCTTTTACCATCTTGCAGTGAGCTAGATCACATGGAGGCTGAATGAATTCTCTCTAAGGTTAAATGGAACTCGTGGGCAATGCTAGTGCCAAGAAGAACGGATCTGTCAGGATATGTGGTGACTTCAATTTACCATCAGCCCAGTACTGGAAGAAGATCAGGATCCTCTGCCCAGGGTAAAGGATATCTTTGTAAACAGATGAGCTCTACTTCAGATGGAGTGGACGAAGAATCTAAAGTGCTTCTCTCCATAAACACTCACAAATGGATTGATCACTATAATGAGCTTGTTTTTGGAGTAGTATCTGCCCCTGCACTCTGACAGAAAGCTACGCACCAGCTACTGCAAGGCTGCCCGGGCACTCGTTGTTACCTGTGTGATATCATTGTTACCAGTGAGGATGACAAGGAACAACTCCAAAATCTCAAGGCGGAGTTAAAAAGATTAGAAGATTATGGGCTCAGAGCACAACGAAATGAGTGCGAATTCTTTAAACCAAGCATCACTTACTGCGATCACGTGATGCGCAAGATTTACACAAGTGTGCTGAGAAATTCAAGCAGTGATGGATGCCCCGAGACCAAAGAACCTGTCACAGTTGTGGTCCTTTTTTTTTTTAGAATTTGTCAATTATTATAACAGGTTCCTGCCAAACCTGGTGACTGTGCTCCATCCCTTGAACTCATTACTACAGATCGAGAACAAATTGCAGTGGACAAAGCAGTGTGAGGTGGATTTTTCAAAAGGGAAAGGAAATGGTGACATCAGACACTGTACTCACACATTATGATCCACATCACCCAGTGAAACTTGCCATGTTCTGTTCGGGACGCAGGGATGTCCAGAGGAGTCAGGACCACTTCCTGCCCCGGAGTCAGCTCCTATAACCACCGTGGAAGAGGTCCCAGAACCCAAGAATGCTTCACAGCCACAAGTCTCACCTGCCAAGCACCGACCCCAGTTTGTTGGGAAAGATGTTATCCCACAAGAGTAAGAAATCCTCCATAGCAATCGAATCTTTGGGCCCGAATGGGACAATTTAAACTTTACTATACAGTGGATGTGTATATGGTAGTTGTTTTATATAGTATACTGTGTGTGGATTATACATCCGGTACACAACTGGAAATGCATTTTCTATTGAGTTGCAGTTTAGACCTTGACAGGGAGAAGTGTAGTGTATTTAATTTATCAGTAAAAGTTGAATAATACTGTAAACTCGGCGGGAGGAGAGAGTGCAGCGTGCCACGCGTGCGCAGCCCTCCAGTGAAAATGATATCGTATCCGTTAAATAGGGGCCGTGGACAATTCTGATTTGATGGAGACAGAGGGGAAAGCACAGAGGAACATCTGGAGAAATTTCTGAAACGCCTGTTCACTGCTGTCATTACTGCACGATCGTGAATCTTTGGAGGGAAGGCCTCAAAATCCCCAGCTTTGCCTGCTGTTGGCAACCGAGATTGAGGTCGAATCACTCGGATAGAGGTGGTGCTCGGTACTCGGTGTCGGAGAGCTGATCGGAGGCTCGAAGTTTTCGGACGACTCAGAGTCGGACTGTGGTCGGGCATGGCAGGGAGAGTTTCCTTCCTTCTCCCGTCTGCGTGAGATGTGGGTCATTTGAGAGACTTTGAACTTTTTACTGTGCTCACGGACTGTTCTTCATCAAGTTATGGTATTGTTGCACTGTTGTAACTATATGGTATAATTATGTGGTTTTGTTAGTTTTTTCAGTTTTGGTCTGTCCTGTGTTTTGTGATATCACACCAGAGGAAATATTGTGTCATTTCTTAATGCATACATTACTAAATGACAAAAAAAGAGGACTGCGTGTCTTCATAATCTAAAAAAAAATTTGCTTGATTAACCATTTTTGTTGTTTACATAATGCACTGCAGATTATTTGTAAAAGTACGCAACTGGCATATGTCATCACATCACCATATGATATTTAAAGTAAAAATGAAATTAGACTTGTTTTGTCGGCTCTTTTGATGCGATGTTATGTTTTGTAGTTACAAAACAACAGGTGGAATATAGTGTAGGGAAGCACTTTGGTAAAAGGAATAAAGGTGTAGACTATTTTCTAAAAGCAGAGAAAATTCAAAAATCTGAGGTGTAAAGGGGACTTGGGAGGCCTTGTGCAAGTTGAAGGTTAACTTGCAGGTTGAGTCGGTAGTGAGGAAGGCAAATGCAATGTTAGAATTCATTTCAAGAGGACTAGAAGCAAAGATGTAATACTAAGGCTTGATAAGATAGTGGTCAGACCACACTTGTATTGTAAGCAATTTTGGGCGTCATGTCTAAGAAAACATATACTGGCGTTGGAGAGTCTCCAGAGGAGATTCAGGAAAATGATTCTGGAAATGAAAGGGTTAATGTATGAGGAGCACTTGAGCATTTTAAAACCTATCGAAAGGGCATCAGTTATTTTCGGGAGAAGGCAGGAGAATTGGTTTGAGAGGTTTGAGAGGGATAATAAATCAGCCATGAGGATAATAAATCACCAGGAGGAGCAGACTTGATGGGCTGAATGGCCTAATTCTGCTCCTATGTCTTTTGGTCTGATGGACTGTGATAAATGATGTGGCCTGGTTTCACTGCCAGGGATGTTATCCCAGGAGAGGCCAGTAATGTTTGTTCACTGACCCTGCCAGCACGTTACGCTCTGGATAAAGAAAATCCTTCCACTTCTCTGCTCTAGATGGACGTCCCTCTATACTGAGGCTGTGCCCTCTGGTCTGAGACTCTCCCACTATAGGAAACAAGCAACAGAGAAAGAGAAAAGTACAGCATAGAAAGAGTCCCTTCAGCCCATAATCTGCATGCTGCCCTTGTAGCTGCTTACTCCAATCCCCCTTACCGGGATTGTGTATAGCCTTAGTGATTTTTAGTTTATGTACTATAAGACCAAAAGACCATAAGCTATAGGAGCAGAATTAGGCCATTCAGCCCATCAAGTCTCCTCTGCCATTCCATCATGGCTGATTTATTATCCCTTTCAACCCCATTCTCCAGTCCTCTCCCTGTAACCTTTGACACCCTGATTAACCAAGAACCTATCAATCTCAGCTTTAAATGACCTGGCTTCCACGGCCGTTTGTGGCAATGAATTCCACAGATTCACCACACTCTGGCTAAAGAAATTCCTCCTCATCTCTGTTCTAAAAGATCATCCCACTAACCCTCTGGTCTTAGACCCGCACACTACAGTCCCTGAGTGGTATATCCTGTAAGCTGATGGTGCTTTTGTGTTGTCGACAAGAGCAAACCCTCAGCAGCCCGCAGGATGCAATCTGGCGTCTTCCATCGAGCAAACACGGGAGGGCAGCCTGCAGTGCCCATGGATGCTGCAGCAGCATCTCTGTCCCTGGTGTCTCCCTTCCTGGGCAGCTGCAACAGGCAACTCTCATCGGCTTTAAGTCGCAGGTATTAGCTGTAATAAAAAGCACAAATACTGACTAAAGCCATGTCTCCCATTAAAAAATTTAAACCTTTTAAACCTCAGTGAGATCTTTCTTTTTGATCTGGTCATTTTCTGCGGTTCTAAGTGATGCCATTACAGAAATTAAAGTAGATAAGATTATTAAGTGTTATTTACAGAAAGGACAAGTGTACATTAAGCCATTAATAGGATTCTTTCCATTGTAGAAACGGACATTATTCAGCTCTGCATGTCGCTTCATTGCTGTAATTACAGCCCAAAGTATCTTGGACAATCTGTCAGCTCCAATATGCCGTATCTAAGTGCCACTAAACTCAGATAAAAATCATCTTAATTGGAGCAATGCAGAATTGCTGTCAGCTTCTTCAGGTCGACCCAGCACAACCCTTGGGATACTTCCTATAAATACGTGGTAATTAAATCCTGAGAATGCAGTCTTAAACAACAAAACTATCCAATGTTAAAATTACAACATGTCATACATTTGTGTCAATTACATATTGTCATAAAGAACAAATTACATCTGGAGATGCAATCAGAGAGCTTTTTTTCCCCTTTGTTAATGGCAAGTTATTTCTTATTTACTGAAAAATGGGATTTAGCACAGTACTACATTCTGAGTAAAATATAAATCCTTTCAGAGTTGCAGCAAGAACTTTGTAAAAGAAAAAGGATGCAGTAGTATTTTTGTAACTTGAGGAATAGCAAAGTCCAGCACAACATTGTGGGCTGAATGGCCTGTTTCAATGCTGTACTAAAACACAGTGGATGCGTGGCACATGTTTCTCCTTTGCCCCCTTTTGTGTGCTTCTGATCAGGTTTGGTCTCTAACCTTCCACCCTCGTCCTCTGGAGGAAGGTAGTCCGAGTCACTCACCCACGTACTCATCTCTTCAAACAAGAGTTGTTTCAGCTTCCATGGAACAAACCACTGTAGTGTAGGGACGCCACGCTAGTGTAACAGTTAGTGCGGTAGTGTAGGGGTGTCACAGCAGTGTAGGGGTGCCAATGTAGTGTAGGGGTGTTGTGGTAGCATAGGGGTGCCTCTGTAGTGTAGGGGTGTCATTGTAGTGTAGGGGTGTCAGAGCAGTGTAGGGATGCTGTGATAGGGGTGTCCCCATAGTGTAGGGGTGCCCCTGTAGTGTAGGGGTGCTGTGGTAGTGTAGGTGTGTCACAGCAGTGTAAGGGTCTCACCGTAGTGTAGGGTTAGCGTAGAACACTTCCTCGGTCGACATCTTCCAGATAGCAAATGGAAATAGCTTTTTAAATTCTTTTACATCTTTTTTTCACCTTAAGTCTATTCCTGGAATTGTTAGAGCTTGTGATTTACAGCTTGGAGATTGATTGAGTGGTCCAGCGCTTTTCTGTCTCCAAGAAGATTCCGGAAGTGAGCGCGAACTCTGATGGCCTTGATGCAAAGAAACTTCGAGACAAGGTACAAGCCGATGTTTGACTCCATTTCACTGTTTAAAGCATCTATTAATCGCCGGTTGTGTTGGCGCATCGCCAAGTAGTTAAGGCATCGCTCTAGTGATCTGGAGGTCGCTAGTTCAAGCCTCAGTTGAGGCAATGTGTTGTGTCCTTGAGCAAGGCACTGCAGCGACATCAGTGCCAAGCTGTATTGGCCCTAATGCCCTTCCCTTGGACAACATCAGTGGCATGGAGAGGGAGACTTGCAGCATGGGAAGCTGCCGGTCTTCCATACAACCTTGCCCAGGCCTATGCCCTGGAAACCTTCCAAGGCACAAATCCATGCTTTCACGAGACTAACGGATGCCTACTATTAATCGCTGGTAAGAGTGTTGAGGAAGAATTGAACTGAACTGAATTGACTTTATTTCTTACATCCTTCACATACATGAGGAATAAAAATCTTTACGTTATGTCTCCATCTAAATGTGCAATGTGCAATCATAGTAATTTATAATAATTTATAATAAATAGGACAGTCAATGTAACATAGAAATACTCTCAAATCAGCGTGAGTTAATCAGTCTGATGGCCTGGTGGAAGAAGCTGTCCTGGAGCCTGTTGGTCCTGACTTTATGCCGTGGTACCGTTTCCCGGATGGTAGCAGCTGGAACAGTTTGTGGTTGGGGTGACTCAGGTCCCCAATGATCCTTCAGGCCCTTTTTACACACCGGTCTTTGTAAATGTCCTGAATCATGGAAGTTCACATCTACAGATGCGCTGGGCTGTCCACACACTCTCTGCGATTGAGGGAAGTACAGTTCCCATACAGGCAGTGATGCAGCCAGTCAGGATGCTCTCAATTGTGCCCCTGTAGAAAGTTCTTAGGATTTGGGGGCTCGCACCAAACTTCCTCAACTGTCTGAGGTGAAGGAGGCGCTATTGTGCCTTTTTCACCACACAGCTGGTGTGTACAGACCACGTGAGGTCCTCAGTGATGTGGATGCCATGGAACTTAAAGCTGTTCCCTCTCTCAACCCCAGATCCATTGATGTCAATAGGGATTGGCCCGTCTCCATTCCTCCTGTAGTCCACAACCAGCTCCTTTGTTTTTGCGACATTGAGGGAGAGGTTGTTTTCTTGACACCACTGTGTCAGAGGGATGACTTCTTCCCTGTAGGCCACCTTGTTATTGTTTGAGATAAGGCCAATCAATGCACTATTGTCGGCAAATTTAATTAGCAGATTGGAGCTGTGGGTAGTGATACAATCATGGGTATACAGGGAGTAAAGGGGGAGACTTAGTACAGCCCTGAGAGGCTCCTCTGTTGAGAGTCAGAGGGACAGAGGTGAGGGAGCCCACTCTTACCACCTGCTGGTGATCCGACAGGAAGTCCAGGATCCAGCTGAACAAGGCAGGGTGAAGGCCAAGGTCTCTGAGCTAGCTTCTTGTTGAGCCTGGAGGGAATTATGGTGTTGAATGGTGAACTGTAGTCCAAGAACAGCATTCTCACATAAGCATCCTTCTTCTCCAGATGTGTAAGGACGGTGTGTAGAGCTGTGACTATTGCATCATCTGTCGATCGGTTGTGTCAGTAGGCGAGTTGTAGGGGGTCTGGTGTGGGTGGTAACAAGCTGTAGGTGTAATCCTTGACCAGTCCCTCAAAGCATTTGTTTATTATTGAGGTGAGTGTGACAGGATGCCTGTCGTTCAGACATGCTACCTTGGTCTTTTTAGGTACAGGGACAATGGTGGATGATTTGAAGCAGGAGGGCACTCTGCACTGGGAGAGGGAAAGATTAAAAATGTCTGTAAACACGCCTGCCAGTTGTGCTGCGCACATCCTGAGTACTCGCCCTGGGATGCCGTCCGGTCCCGCAGCCTTGTGATTGTCCACTCATTGGGAACATCTGCATACAGTACCTCGTCCTCAGAGATGACAGGTTGCAGGCTGAAGCGGAGGTTTTCCTCGGAGGCTCAGAGTTAGTGACATCAAACTGAGTGTAAAAGCGATTGAGCTCATCTGGGAGAGAAGCCGCGATGTTGGTGGCACCACAATGTTTGGCTTTGAAGTCTGCGATGGTATGCAGCCCTCACCCCAAGTCATGTGTGTTACTCGTTGTGAATCTTGAGTCAATCTTCTCCCTATATTGTTGTTTCACAGCTTTGATAGCTTTGTGCAGATTGTAGCTGCTTTTCTTGAGCTCCTGCTGATTGCCAGCAACGTAAGCTGTGTGTCACGCGGTGAGTGCTGCTCACACAGAACTATTGATCCAGAGTTTCTGGTTTGGGGAGACCCTGACCGACAACATCATCGATACATTCGGGGCATTGAGACATCGAGGCGGATGCGGAAGGCGAACGGGAATTTCAGTGCTGACTGACTGCTTTTTGATAGCAGCCGGAGAAGGAGTCTACGGACAGCCTGTTGCTGTGTAGCTCACTGTGGCGGGCAGGAAGGCCTCTCTCCCATGTGCTATCCCCCTCTTTCAATGAAAGTCAGTGATAGCAGACGATGGTACCGTGGTTCTGTGTTTTTGGATTGAATTATTGCGTTTATAGATTGTGGACCTTTTCAGACTTATGGTTTTTATATTCCGTGTTTTTATCACCTGTTCCTTTTCCGTTTTCTTGTGCGTGGGGAGGGTGATTGGGGCTGATGTTCTGTTAGTTTTTTGTGCGAGGGAGGGGTTGTGTTTTGGGGTTGATGTTCCTGTTCCATTTTGTATGGGGGAAGGTGGGGTTTGGGGGCTGACAATTGGGATGCTGTTCTTTTCTGTGCAGGAGGGTGGGTTTTACGTTTCTCTCTGAACGACTTTCACGTTCTTTCTTTGTTTTATGGCTATCTGGAAAAGACATTTTAGATTTGTGTATGGATACATGCTTTAATAATAAATGAACCTTTGAACCTTTAAATTTAGTGAATGTGAATGCATTAATTCTCTCTGTTAACTGATCTTCAAAGTTCAAAGTAAGTTTATCATCAAAATACTTACGTGTGACCACGTACAACCCTGAGATTCATTTTCTTGCAGGCATACTCAGTGAATCTATAGAATGCTAACCGTAACAGGATTAACCGGAGTGCAGAAGATAACAAACTATGCAAATGCAAACATAAATAAATAGCAATAAATAATGAGAACATGAGATAATGAGATAAAGAGCCCTTAAGGTGATATCATTGGTTGTGGGAACATTTCAGTGATGGGGCAGGGGGGTGTAGTTACCCCCTTTTATTCAAGAGGCTGATGGTTGACGATTTGTAGCTGCTCTTGAACTGGGGTTGGGAGTCCTGAGGCCCTTGTATCTTCTACCTGATGGCAGCAGTGAGGAGAGAGCAAACCTGTGTGGTTGGGAGATGCTGCTTTCCTGTGACAGCATTTCATGTAGATGTGTTCAATGGCTAGGAGGGCTTTACCTGTGATGCGCTGGGCAGAATCCACTGCATTTACAAGCTTTTCCGCTCACAGGCATTGGTGTTCCCATACCAGGCTGCAATGCAGCCAGTCAATACTCTTCCCGCTGCACATCTGTAGAAGTTAGTCAAAGTTTTAAATACCATGCCAAAGCTCCTCCAACTCCTTCCACCAGAAAAAGCTGGATCACCCAGTGGATTAGATTAGATTAGATTATGAGGACACTCAGTCCTCGTTTATTGTCATTTAGAAATGTATGCATTAAGAAATGATACAATGTTCCTCCAGTATGATATCACAGAAACACAAGACAGACCAAGACTAAAGCTGACAAAACCCACATAATTATAACATATAGTTACAACAGTGCAAAGCAATACCGTAATTTGATAAAGAGCAGACCATGGGCACGGTAAAAAAAAAAAGTCTCAAAGTCCCGATAGCCCCAACATCTCACGCAGACGGTAGAAGGAAGAAACTCTCCCTGCCATGAACATTCAGCGCCGCGAACTTGCCGATGCCGCATCCTGGAAGCACCCGACCACAGCCGACTCTGAGTCCGTCCAAAAACTTCCAGCCTCCGACCAGCTCTCCAACACCGAGCACCGAGCACCATCTCTGCCGAGCGCTTCGACCCCAGCCCTGGCAACAGGCAAAGCCGAGGATTCAGGGCCCTCCCACTGGAGATTTCGGATCACACAGTAGAAGCGGCAGATACCTACTTCAGTTCTACTTCCCATTCTCATTCCCATTCCAACATGTCAGTTCACACCCTCCTCTACTGCTGCAATGAAGCCACACTCAGGTTGGAGAAGCAACACCTCCATTCCGTCTGGGTAGCCTCCAGCCTGATGACATGACGTCGATTTCTCAAACTTCTGGTAATTGCTCCCTCCCCCCACTTTCACCATTCCCCATTCCTGTTTCCCTCTCTCACCTTATCTCCTTACCTGCCCAACACCTCCCTCTTGTTCTCCTGCCCCTTCACTTTGTTCCATGGCCTTCTATCAGATTCTCCCTTCCCCAGCCCTTTATCTTTTTCACCTGTCAGCTTCCCAGCTCTTTACTTCACCCCTCCCCCGCTGTCCCAGTTTCACCTATCACCTACCACCTTGTACTTCTTCCTCCCCTCCCCCCACCTTCTTACTCCTTTCCGGTCCTGATGAAGTGTCTCAGCCCAAAACATTGACTGTTTACTCTTTTCCATCAGTGCTACCTGACCTGCTGAGTTCCTCCAGCATTTTGTGTGTGTTGTTCTGGATTTCCAGCATCTGCAGGTTTTCTTGTGTTCCTGAAGTCAATAATCAGCTCCTTGGTCTTGCTGACACTGAGTGAGAAGTTGTTGTGACACCACTCAGCCAGATTTTCAATCTCCTTCCTGTATGGGAGCAAATGACCTGACTTGGTCCAACCAAGCAGAATCCACTGCCAAGAAGGCCCACCAGCGCCTTTACTTCCTGAGGAAACTAAGGAAATTTGGCATGTCCCCTAACCCCCTCACTAATTTTTATACATGCACCGTAAAAAGCATTCTTCTAGGGTGAATCACAACCTGATATGGAAGTTGTCCTGTCCAAGACCGGAAGAAGCTGCAGAAGACCATGAACACAGCCCAGCACATCACACAAACCAATCTCCCGTCCATGGATTCACTTTACACCGCACACTGTCAAAGCAGTGCTGCCAGGATAATCAAGGACACGACCCACCCAGCCAACACACTTTTCGTCCCTCTTCCCTCCGGGAGAAGGCTCAGGAGCTTGAAGACTCGTACGGCCAGATTTGGGAATGGCTTCTTTCCAACTGTGATAAGACTGCTGAACGGATCCTGACCCGGATCTGGGCCGTACCCTCCAAATATCCGGACCTGCCTCTCGGTTTTTTTGCATTACCTTACTTTCCATTTTTCTATTTTCTATTTATGATTTATAATTTAAATTTTTAACATTTACTATTGAATTGTACTCCAGGGAGCACGAAGAGCAGAATCAAATATTGCTGTGATGATTGTACGCTGTAGTATCAATTGTTTGGCGACAATAAAGTATAAAGTATACTGAATCATCAGCACCTTTGATTTGGCCCACAGCAGTGGTGTCATCGGCAAAGCTGAATGTGGCGTTGGGGCTGTGCTTAGCCTCACATTCACTGTACATGCCATCTCTTATGTACTGAGTTTGGGCACGAGTGATTCCGACCCTTTTTCCTAGCACTGCGTCAGACGCTGAGATCCCACAGCCACAGGAGGTTCTCCTGGATCCTCTGAACAGAAGAGTAATCATACAACATGGGCCCTTGGCCTGACCAGCAACCGATCCTGGGTTGCACTTGCCAAGCCTATGATTCTCAGAAATCTCTGACCGCTCGGGATTGAAATCTCCTGTCACAATGACCTCAGACGTGACTTTTTCTTGGTCTGTGTCACTCTGAACTTCACCTTTCTCTCAGGTATATCTGGTCCCTGAAGAAGCAATACGTTAACTTGTTCCGTGCCGTCTCCTGGAGTCCCATAATATTAACTGTTTTCAGGGACATTTTCTTATTCGACATTAAAGCCAATTTGCTGGGTTGTATGAACTTTTTTTCCAAGTTCGAGATCAAGTTTATTGTCATCTGACTGTACATATAACCATATAACAATTACAGCATGGAAACAGACCATCTCAGCTCTTCTAGTCCGTGCCGAACACTTACCCTCTCGTAGTCCCACCGACCTGCACTCAGCCCATAACCCTCCATTCCGTTCCTGTCCATATATCTATTCAATTTAACTTTAAACGACAACATCGAACCCGCCTCAACCACTTCTGCTGGAAGCTCGTTCCACACAGCCACCACTTTCTGAGTAAAGAAGTTCCCCCTCGTGTTACCCCTAAGCTTTTGCCCTTTATCTCTCAACTCATGTCCTCTTGTTTGAATCTCCCCCACTCTCAATGGAAAAAGCCTATCCACGTCAACTCTATCAATCCCCCTCATAATTTTAAACACCTCTATCAAGTCCCCCACAACCTTCTACGCTCCAAAGAATAAAGACCTCCGGGCCACAATGCACCCACAAAAATGAAATATTCCCACAAATAAGTTAATACAATGTAATTCAAAATGCATGAAGTGTGCAGCATAGGTAAACAATAAACTGTACAGTAACAATAAGTAGCCCGCGGTCCTGGTGATGAGAGCTTGATATTGACAGGGTATTCATTAGTCTCACAGCCTGAGGGAGGAAGCTCTTACCCAGTCTGACAGTCCCAGTCCTGAAGCTCCAGTACCTCCCTTCTGACAGTAATGGGTCAGAGAGATTTTGGGGTGGGTGGTAGGGATCCTCAACAATGCCTCAGTTCCTTCTAAAATATCCAGAAGACTATAAGGCATATGTCAAAGTAGAATTAGGCCATTCAGTCTGTCAAGTCTGTTCCACCATTCGATTATGGCTGATTTATTATTCCCCTGAAGCCCAGCCTCTTGCTTTCACTGCCTTGGTCTGCAAAGCTTTGGTAAATGAGGGTGGGGGAGGAAGGCAGCAGTCACCCTCTCGGCACATACAGCACGGGTTACAGGCCCCTCTGGCCAATGAGTCAGTGTCTATCCCACTGACCAATGAACCTACTAACCCGTCCATTTTGAATGTGGGAGGAAACCGGAGCACCTGGGGGAAACCCACGCAGTCACAGGGGAGGACACAGAAACTCCTTACAGAGAGCAGTGGGAATTGAACTCGGGTCACTGTCACTGTCACTGTCACTGCATTACACCATGACACCACCTATTGGGTGCTGCAGTGTATCTGATGTGCTAACTGATTTACCTTTCTTCCACGAGGAGCTTCTACTCCTTCAGGGAGCAACATTGCGTGCCCAATGTCACCACAGGCTCTGTCACTTCCTTCACATCACTGCTTCCCTGAGAGAAGTGGAAGGAGATCAGATCCCGATCATACACGCAGGCGATTCAGCAGCTGCTGGAGGTCCAGAGCTACACTTTCAAAATGCCAGAGGAACTCAGCAGGTCAGGCAGCATCTGTGGAATTGAATAAACAGGGCCGAGACCCCTCATCAGGATCTGATGAGATCCTCCAGAAATTTGTGACGTTGCCCCGTACACCAGGCAGTAGCCTGGTAAATCTCCTCTGCACCATATAAGAGTTTTAAAAACCTGAATTTATTGAAGTTGTATTTATTTTATTTAGCTGAACTAATACCTTAGTTGTTTATCCCAGAAAGCTGCAGAATCTGGTAAGCATATCAGTTTCGATGAGTATTTAATATTTCGGAACAGTTACAAATGTGATTGAGTTTAAGTATGGACAATTGATAACTCAGTGAACCTTATCCATTATTTCTCACTCGGATGAGCTTTCCATCTGGTGGAGTAATGCATGTTCCTCAGTGACTGTATACACTGAATGGGAAATTACAAATCGTGCTGCCCACTGATCATTAAGTACTTGTGGTCATTACCAGAGAAATCAAAGGTTTTCACAGCCACGACTAATTTGACGTTGTGTGAGAATTGCTTCAAATTACTTGGTTTAATCATTTCAGGGGATCTGTCCTGGACCCAACTTGGAAGTGCTATTATTAAAAAAAGCACAGCAATGTGTCTACGTTCTTCGTTGTTTGCGAAGATTCAGTGCGGCATTTAAAACGTTGACAAACTTCGATACATGTGTGGCGGAGAGTAGATTGAGAGGCTGCATCACAGCCTGGTGTGGAAAGACCAATGCCCTTGAACAGAAATTGTAAGGAGTTTGCACGTGACCGTGCGGGTTTCCTCTGGGTTCTCTGGTTTCCTCCCACACTCCAAAGCCTACAGGTCATGGTCATAGTCATAGTCATACTTTATTGATCCCGGGGGAAATTGGTTTTCGTTACAGTTGCACCATAAATAATAAATAGTAATAAAACCATAAATAGTTAAATAGTAATATGTAAATTATGCCAGTAAATTATGAAATAAATCCAGGACCAGCCTATTGGCTCAGGGTGTCTGACCCTCCAAGGGAGGAGTTGTAAGGTTTGATGGCCACAGGCAGGAATTACTTCCTATGATGCTCTGTGCTGCATCTCGGTGGAATGAGTCTCTGGCTGAATGTACTCCTGTGCCCAACCAGTACATTATGTAGTGGATGGGAGACACTGTCCATTGTCCAAGATGACATGCAACTTGGACAACATCCTCTTTTCAGACACCACCGTCAGAGAGTCCAGTTCCATCCCCACAACATCACTGGCCTTACGAATGAGTTTGTTGATTCTGTTAGTGTCTGCTACCCTCAGCCTGCTGCCCCAGCACACAACAGCAAACATGATAGCACTGGCCACCACAGACTCGTAGAACATAGACTCGTAGGTAAGGGTTAGAGAGCTGTGGGCTTGCCATGTTGGCAACGCTTGTGCTCTGCCCCCAGCACATCCTCAGACTCTGTTGCTCTTTGACACATTTCACTGTATGTACATCTGACAAATGAAGTTAATCTCATACCATCTTACTTTATTACAAATTAATGTGACTAATTTAAACACCTCCTGCTGTTTATGAACACTATTTAATTGGTTATTTCTGGTTATTGCGTCTAGGGACTTGAGAAGGAACTACCACTGTGTGCAACCAACTTAATCCAAGGTAGATAAATAGTATGTACTGATATAGATCGCATCAACACACAACCATGGATGTGCCAATGTGAAACCCAACAACTGGCCTCCAATAATTTTATTGGTGAAGTCTACTGAGAATTGGGTGAGAAGTTGGCAAGGTTGAGAGCAGAAAGTACGGCTATTGTTTCCTAGTGACGGTTGGCTCCATTATTCCTCACCAATTAGAGAGTCAAACAGGATTGAAGTCACCAAGGGCAAGAGTGGAAGACGAGCGGGTGTTCAGCGCCATCTGCCTGCGTTTCACCAATTTCTCTCTCACTGCTGGCAGAGGAAGGTGAGGGTTTGATCGCCTCAGTGTGGCTTGTGGCTTGTGGCTGTGAGTCCCCGTAGCTTGATGTTTAATGTCCTTGGCACCGAACGCACTCCTTGGCCGTGCACCCATTTCTGGAAAATTCTGTGGTTCATCTTCCATGCTTCTCTGGCGAATCTTTTTTAGGCATTTGCACGATTTGATCAAATGCTCCTCTGTGGCTTTTCCTAGAGGTGTCTCTGTGGTTGAGGCCTGAAGTCAACACCACAGTACTAAACTGAATAAACTTGGTGGCTGTGACAGTGGCTGTTCGAACCCCAAATCCCCCCTACTTCCCCCGCTCAGGCACAAGCGGCAGCAAAGCTTTGACCCTCCTCCCCCACACTTACCTCGGCACCCTCAGCCCAACAAACAAACCCCCATGACCTGCAGTACAACAGAAACTATTCGTTCATCAGAGAATTTGACATAAAAGGGACATAGAGGTGTCACATAGATACTGCTCAGCAAGAGGGGAGACATGAACAAAACAGCTCACTTTATGGTGTTAAAGTCTGCCACGTCGCTGTTTCCAAGTTCTCTGACTCGAGAATTGGCAACAAGCTCTCCCCCAACAGTGAGATAGAGAGAGAGAGTGTGTGCTTCGCCGAGTACAGAACCCTCCGTCTGCTGATCGGCTGCTCACAATATTCCGCTTTCTCCCGCGACGCTTCAGGTGGAGGCTCTGGCGTAGAACCAGCTCGACCTCAGGGCTGCAAAGCATCAGGACACCAAAGGCGCGCTCGTCTCCTATGCACGTCTTGAAAACAGCTGGTCAGTGAACCCAAGGAGTGGGTCGCGTTGGTACAAAGAACCGAAGTTCGAATATAGCTCTGGTCAGGGTCTCCGACAGAACCCCATCCACCTTGAAAAGGAAAAAGCGAGACAGGAAAGGTGTTTCCACAGATGAGCTCAAAGAAGGAGCTGCCTCGTGCCATCTTAGCTCTGAGCACTAGCTGGAGGGGTAAGTAGGTTTGAGAAAGCAGGGAGTCTACAGAAGAACTTAGACAGTTAACAGAATGGGCAAAGAAGTGGCAGCTAGGTAGAAGGAATAATGGTGCAGAGTATTTTATAAACAGGGTCCAATTTCAGAAATCACAGTTACAAAAAGCTTGGGAGTTCTCATGCAGGATTCCTAAAGGTTGAGTCCATGATAAGGAAGGTAAATACAATGTTAGCATTGATTTTGAGAGGAGTGGCAAGGCTGTAATGCTGAGACTTTAAAAGACATTGGTCAAACCTCACTTGGAGTATGGCTATTTCTGGGCCCCTTATCTATGAAGGGATGTGCTGGTTTTGGAGAGGGTCCAGAGGAGGTTCACATGAATGATTCCAGCAATGAAAGGGTTAACACATGAGGGGCATTTGATGGCTCTGGGCCTGTACTCACTGGAGTTTAGAAGAATGAGGTGGCATCTCATTGAAGCTTATTGAATATTGAAAACTCTGGATAGAGTGGATGTGGAGAGGTTGTTTTCTATGGTGGGAGAGCCTAAGACCACAGGGCACAGCCTCAGAATACAGGGTTGTCCTTTTCGAACAGAGATGAAGAGGAATTTCTTTATCCAGTGTGTGGTGAATCTCTGGAATTCATTGCCACAGATGACTGTGGAGGCCAAGTCATTAGGTATATTTAAAGCGGAGGTTGATAGGTGAGGGCATGCATGAAAGGTTTTCGGGAGAAGGAAGGAGAATGGGTTTGAGAGAGATAATAAGTCAGCCATGATAAAATGGCAGACTAGGCTCGATGGGTTGGATGGCCTAATTCTGCTCTTATGTCTTATGGTTTTAAAAACTTGAATCTTCAGTCCTGATTGTCGAGCCCTGCGTGTATCGATTGTCCAGCCCGGTGTGTATCGACTGTTGAGCCCAGTGTGTATCAATTGTCAAGCCCGGTGTGTATCGATTGTTCAAGCCCGGTGTGTATCGACTGTCGAGCCCAGTGTGTATCAATTGTCAAGCCCAGTGTGTATCAATTGTCAAGCCCGGTGTGTATCAATTGTCAAGCCCAGTGTGTATCAATTGTCAAGCCCGGTGTGTATCGATTGTTCAGCCCGGTGTGTATCGATTGTCCAGCCTGGTGCGTATTGACTGTCGAGCCCGGTGTGTATCAATTGTCGAGCCAGTGTGTATGGATTGTCGAGCCCGGCGTGTATCGACTGTCGAGCCCGGCGTGTTTGGATTGTCGGGCTCGGCGCGTTTGGATTGTCGGGCCCGGCGCGTATGGATTGTCGGGCCCGGCGCGTATCGACTGTCGGGCCCGGCGCGTATCGACTGTCGAGCCGGTGTGTATCGATTGTCTAGCCCGGTGTGTATCGATTGTCTAGCCCGGTGTGTATTGACTGTTGAGCCCAGTGTGAAGCCCGGTGTGTATGGATTGTCGAGCCCGGTGTTTATTGACCGTCGAGCCCGGTGTGTATGGGTTGTCGAGCCTGGTGTTTATTGACCGTCGAGCCCGGTGTGTATGGGTTGTCGAGCCAGGACTGTATCGATTGTCGAGCCTGGTGTGTTTTAGTTCACAATAAAAGTCCCACAGAAAGCTGCCTCCCTTCTGCTGGAACACATCTTCACGTCAGTGGCCCGTCGGTATAATATTTCTCTTTAACATTTTCTCTCTACACAAGGAAAACTGTTTGTACAGTGCAACTGCAGGGAGTAAATTGAAAATCCATTTTTTGAACAAGTACCTTTCAGTTAAAAAAAATTGCGGCACAATAATATGACAGAGACGCTAATGATGTATTTCAGCATGTGTCATCCATCTTCAGAGGGGGCAGTGAAAAATGGCATCGAGCCACCTCAGGTGACGGGCAGAGAACCGGGAAAAATGTTTTCCTTCCCCTGAATGACATGCCGCGTCTGTGACATCATATGAAAGCCATAATTGGGGAGCTGTAGATCGAGCGGCTCTTTTGATGTGTCAATAAACAAGTTCAAGGTGACTTGTCGGATCAATACAGCACGACAAGACTCAACCGACAAATTTACTGCAAAGTAATTGGGTGCAAAATGACTCAACTCAACCTTCACGCTGCAGAAAATCAAAGAACCAGCATCCTGGAGGCATGAGCTAGTACATGCCGTGCATTCCTTACGCTGGTCGCCACGCTCCTAATAGCTGGCTGGATTTCTTCCCTCTCTCTTACGTTTGGTGTAATGTATCGTGCAATCTATTCTAGTACAAACAAGTTGACAGTAAGGTTTATATTTTTACAGAGAATGCCAGACTGCATGACTACATTGTTCACCAGTGAAATACTGACATTTGGGGTAATGTATGAGAGCAATTATCACAACGTAATCTCATCGAGGAGTTTTGCATGGTTCTTTCATTACAACACAGGACTGTCACCCGCACTCAGGTGAGATTATTTCCAAAGCAATTACTACAACGTAATCTCCAGTTACTAAGAAATAACATGATTTACTACCGATTTCTCAGTATAGAATTTATACCTCAAGTCACAAGTCTCCAGATTTAAGATTAAAAGATTAGCTTTATTTGTCCCATGCATATCAAAACATCGCAATGCGTCGCTTGTGGCAATGAACAACACAGTCTGCGGATGTGCTGGGGGCCGTCAGCCAGTGTTCCCATGCTCCTGGCACCAATGTAGTGTGCCCACAGTTCACTAACCCTGACCCGTACACCTTTGAAACCCGGAGCACCCAGAGGAATCCCATATGGTCACGGGGAGAACAGACAGCAGCAGTGGCAGGAATTGAACCCCGGTCGCTGATGCTGTAAAGCATCGTGCTAACTACCGTACCACCGTGCCGCGCCGCGCGCAAGGCGTGTCCTAGATAGTCAGGATGTCAGAAAGGTCCACTCCAGGCTGTTGTGTTGTGACTGCCACCAGATGAGATCATGTTACTGTGGTGGCAACACCTTGAGGCCAGATGTCAGATGAGATGAGGAAGTCCAATAACGAAGTCGTCTGCTGGGTCATAAAGTCTTCATTATAATTTGTTTATCAGTTAAATCAGGAGTGCCACTGTAGTACAGGGGGAACCACCGTTAGCACAACAGTTTGGGGCGTCGGAGTTCAGAGTAAATTCAGTAAGGAGTTTGTATGTTCTTCCCGTGACCGTATGAGTTTCCTCCGGGTGCTCTGGTTTCCTCCCACAGTCCAAAGAAGTACAGATGAGTCGGTTAATTGGTCATTGTAAATTGCCTTGTGATTAGACAAGGAAACTAAAGCTCCCAGAGGAACACTGAGAAAATAACAAACTCCTTACAAGCAGCCGAGGAATTGAAACCAGGTGGCTTGGTTTGTAAAACATTACGCTAACCGCTACCTTCCAGTGTTGCCCATTATTTACTATTACACGATATACTAAGGATTTCTCAGTATTGAATATACATCTCACGTCACAACCCATCGGACCTAGATCTACTGCACTGTCACTGAGATATTAATGTTCTGAAACTCCACGCTTATTCATCTTCACCCCACACACTACGATGGTTCACCAGCACTACCCTCACAAAGACAGTGAAGATGCAACATAAATATCACATTGTGCACAACACAGGCCTGAGTGAAATACAAAAGCAGCTGTCAGTAATCCTGCAGGGTCAAATGCACCAATCGAACAGGCATCCAGCTGCTGACCTGTGTCCAGGTGGGCAGAACATATCCAACTCCTTTACTTTCTCAGCAGGCTGAAGAGAGTTGACCTTTGCCCATCTACGCTCACGTCATTCTACAGACGTGCAGAAGAGAGCATACTAACAGGCTGCATCACTGCATGGAACGGAAACTGCGCTGTGGCGGAGAGGAAGGCTCTGCAGCGGGTAGTCAGAACTGCCCAAAGCATCACCGGCACCAGCCTACCCACCATCAAGGACGTAGATACAGAAAGGTGCTGGAAAAGGGCCTGCAACATCATGAAGGATCCCAGACACTTGCTCATGGAGTGTTTGTCCCACTCCCATCAGGGAGGAGGCTACATAGCATCCACACCAGGACCACCAGACTCAAAAACAGTGACTTTCCCCAAGCAGTAAGGCTGATCAACATCTCCACCCACTAACTCTACCACTGCATTTCTATTTCCCATCAGTCACCTTATGTACAGACCAGAGTCATGTTATGTGCATGAAATCAGTCGGTGTATAGAAGCTATCTTATGTGTTTATATTTATTGTTTTTTTTATTATTATTGTGTTCTTTATCTAGTTGTGTATTTTTTGTGCTACATCAGGTCTGGAGTAACGGTTATTTCATTCTCCTTCACACTTGTGTACTGGAAATGACATTAAACAATCTTGAATCTTGAATTCAGTATGGGGCCTTCATTTGGGAAATTCACTAACAAAGCCTCTGTGCTTCTTGACATTGGAGGCTTTTCCTTCTCCCACTCCACCTCTTTAAATTTAGAGGTGAGGAGGCGTGCGGGAGTCAGATGGATCAGCTGATTTAGAGGTGAGGAGGCGTACAGGAGTGAGATGGATCAGCTGGTTTAGAGGTGAGGAGGCGTACATATCAGCTGGTTGAGTGGCGTTGCAGCAGCAATCTTGTGCTCTTCATTAGTAAGGCCTCGGAATTGATTGTAAATTTCAGGAAGGGGAAGTTGAGGGAACACACACCAGTCCTCAGTGAGAGGTCAGCAGTGAAAACGGTTAGTTCCTGAGTGTGTCAACATCTTGGAAGATCTGTCCTTAGTCCAAGATATTGATGCAATTGTCACCGAGGCCACCATGGTACTGTAGCAGTTAGCTTGACACTTGGAGTGTTGGAGGTCAGAGTTCATTCCTGGCGTTCTCTGTAAAGAGTCTGTACATTCACCTCACGGAATGCGTGGGTTTCCTCCCACAGTCCAAAGACCTACTGGTTCGTAGGTTAATAGATCATTGTAAATTGTCCTGTGTCAGAGGTTCTCGGGTGTTGTTGGGTGGCGCAGCTCGAGAGGCTGGAAAGGTCTATTGCATGCTGGATCTTTAAATACAATGACTCAAAATAAAGTTCTGAAGAAAGTACGACAGTGGCTCTCCTTCATGAGGAGACTGAGGAGTTTAGAAGAGTCACCAAGGACTCTAATAACTTTCTACAGATATACTGTGGGAACATTCTGACGGGCTGCATGACTGTCTGGTGTGCAGGTTCCAATGTACAGGACCACCAGTGGCTGCACGGGATTGTAAGCTCAGCCAGATCCATCACGGGCACAACACTCCCCACCTCCAGGGAGCTCACCACAGTCACCACCATCACCATCACCAACACCACCTCCACCACCATCACCAACACCACCACTACAACCACCATCACATCCACCATCACCATCACCTCCACCACCATCACCTCCACCATCACCACCATCACATCCACCTCCACCACCTCCACCACCATCACCAACACCACCACTACAACCACCATCACATCCACATCCTCCACCACCTCCACCACCATCACCTCCACCATCACCAACACCACCACTACAACCACCATCACCACCTCCACCACCATCACCAACACCATCACCTCCACCATCACCATCACCAACACCATCACCTCCACCATCACCATCACCACCATCACCAACACCATCACCTCCACCATCACCATCACCACCATCACCTCCACCACCATCACCAACACCACCACTACAACCACCATCACCACCTCCACCACCATCACCAACACCACCACTACAACCACCATCACATCCACATCCACCACCACCACCTCCACCACCATCACCTCCACCATCACCATCACCACCATCACCTCCACCACCATCACCAACACCACTACTACAACCATCACCACCTCCACCACCATCACCAACACCACTACTACAACCACCATCACATCCACATCCTCCACTACCATCACCTCCACCATCACCATCACCACCATCACCATCACCACCACTACAACCACCGTCACATCCACCTCCACCACCATCACCATCACCAACACCACCATTACAACCACCGTCACATCCACCACCATCACCATCATCACCATCACCAACACCACCACTACAACCACCATCACCACCTCCACCACCATCACCAACACCACCACTACAACCACCATCACATCCACATCCACCACCACCACCTCCACCATCACCTCCACCATCACCATCACCACCACCACCACTACAACCACCGTCACATCCACCTCCACCACCACCACCACCTCCACCATCACCAACACCACCACTACAACCACCATCACCACCACATCCACCACCATCACCTCCACTATCACCATCATCACCATCACTATCACCACCACTACAACCACCGTCACATCCACCTCTACCACCACCACCTCCACCACCATCACCAACACCACCACTACAACCACCATCACCGCCATCACCATCACCATCACCATCACCAACACCACCACTACAACCACCATCACCACCACCTCCACCACCATCACCTCCACCATCACCATCACCACCATCACCATCACCATGGCCAGCTCCATCACCGTCTCACCATCACCTCAGCCAGCTCATCACGGGCACAACACTCCCCACCACCGAGGAGCTCACCACGGCCACCACCATCACCACTAACACCACCTCCACCACCATTACCAACACCACCACTACAACCACCGTCACATCCACCTCCACCACCATCACCACCATCACCATCACCAACACCACCACTACAACCACCATCACCACCTCCACCACCATCACCAACACCACCACTACAACCACCATCACATCCACATCCTCCACTACCATCACCTCCACCATCACCATCACCACCATCACCATCACCACCACTACAACCACCGTCACATCCACCTCCACCACCACCACCACCATCTCCACCACCATCACCAACACCACCACTACAACCACCAATACCACCACCTCCACCACCATCACCTCTACCATCACCATCACCAACATGGTATAACACTTCCCACCATCGAGGACCTCACCACGACCACCACCATCACCATCATCACCATCACCAGCATCATCACCTCCACCACCATCACCATCACCATCACCATCACGGCACAACACTCCCCACCATCACCATCATCAACATGGTATAACACTCCCCACCATCGAGGACATCACCACCACCACCACCATCACCATCACCAGCTCCACCATCACTGCCGCCAGCTCTACCACGGGCACAACCCTCCTCACCACCGCAGACCTCTTTAACAGATGATGCCTCAGGATGATGGCATCCATCATTAAGGACCCTCATTATTGGGACAAGCCCTCTTCAAACAGCATTAATTACCCATTCTAATTGCTCTTGAAGACAGTGGCTTGTTAGGCCATTTCACATCAGCTACGTTGGTAGATCAAGAGTTTGTGTTTTTATTTTTATTTATAAGCACAGCGTGGAACAGGCCTTTCCGGCCCTTTGAGCCGTGCCACCAGCCCTAGCCAATCACGGAACGGTTTGCAATGGCCAATTAGCATGTCTTTGGAGTGTGGGAGGAAACCAGAGCACTGGGAGAAAACGCATGCGTTCCACTATGAGGACGTACAGACTCCTTACAGAAGACGCCAGGGGTGAACGCTGAACTCTGAACTCTGACATCCCGAGCTGTGATAAGCATCGTGCTAACCACTACACTACCCAGGTGCAGCTCCGGACGGTATAGGTGGCAGATTCTCTTCCACGAAGGACATTAATGAACAGGAAGGTCTGACTGTGACTTCCTTTTTGTTCACTGATATAGTTAATTAACCAAAATTAAACTTCACAACTGTTCTGGTAACTTTGAGATCACAAGTCCAGGGATTTAAACATCACATGAGCAATACTAACTCCACAGTAAACCTTAAACAAAATGTTACTGAAGTAAAAATGAAAATCAGAAAAAAGTTGTTCTAAAACCTGGAGAAGTCGGTAACAAGAAGATTCTCTGATCCAGTGAACTCCAGGTCACAGACTTTGTAGGGAAACATTCCAGGCCTTACACAGGTCTAACCCACAAGTTGTTACAAAGGCTCCACAAGACACAGATTTTGTGAATTTATGTTGGGGTTCATGTCATAGAACTCCATTTTAAATAAGATGTTTAAGAGGCTCTTGGATTGGTACATGTATGTGCAGAGAATATAGAACATAGATCACTCTGTGCAGCCCATGATGTTGTGCTGACCTTATCACTAATTTTTCTATCATATATGTGCCCATCCAAGAGCCTCTTAAATGTCCCTAATATATCTGTCTCCATCACCACCCCTTTCAGAGTGTTCCACACACTCACTACTAAGCGTAGAAAATACTTGCCTGACAACCGCCCCCCCCCCATACTTGCCTCCGTTCACCTTACAATTGTGCCCCCTCATCTTAGCCACTTCCACCCTGGGAAAAAACCTCTGGCTGTCCACTCGATCTGTGCCTCTTATCATCTTGTACACCTCGATCAAACCACCTCTCATTCTCCTTCACTAGAAAGAGAAAAGCCTTAACTCATTCAACCTTTCTGCATAAGACACGCTCTCTAATCCAGGCAGCATCCTGGTGAATCTCCTCTGCACCCTCGCTAAAGTTTTCCTTCCTGTAATGAGGCAACCAGAACTGAACACAACACTCCACTCGATCTTTGCCTCTTACCATCTTGTACACTTGAGTTTCTCAGTATTGTACAATTAATGATAAATATGGAGGGGATGGGGGCCAGGAAACCAATCAGGGGTTCCCATTCTTTTGATACTCTGTTAGCCTTTTGAAACATTGACTCAATGGACCTTGAAGGATCAGAAGTGGAGAGAGTGAGCAGTTTCAAGTTCTTGGGTGTCAAGATCTCTGAAGATCTAACCTGGTGAAGGCAAGACAGCATCTATACTTTATTAGGAGTTTGGAGAGAGTTGGCATGTCAACAAATACAGTTGGCGGGAGGAGAAGATGGCGGTGCGCCTGCGTGTGCGCAGCCCTTCAGTGAAAAATGATATTGTATCTGTTAAATAGGGGCTGTGGACAATTCTGATTTGATGTAGAATGGACGTGAAAGCACAGAGGAACACCTGGAGAAATTTCTGAAACACCCGTTCGCTGCTGTCGTTACTGTGTGGTCAGGAATCTTTCAGAGGGTAGGCCTCAAAATCCCCGGCCTTGCCTGCTTTTGGCGATCGAGAAGGAGGTCGAATCGTTCAGACAGAGATGGCGTTCAGTACTCGGTGTTGGAGAGCTGATCAGAGCTCGAAGTTTTCGGATGACTCAGAGTCGGATTGTGGTCGGCATGGCAGGGAGAGTTTTTCTTTCTTCTCCCGTCTGCGTGAGATGTGGGGCATTTGAGAGACTTTGAACTTTTTACTGTGCTCATGGACTTCTTCGTCAAGTTATGGTATTGTTACATTGTTTGTAACTATATGTTATAATTACGTGGTTTCGTCAGGTTTTTCAGACTTGGTCTGTCCTGTGTTTTGTGATATCACACCGGAGGAAATATTCTATCATTTCTTAATGCATGCATTACTAAATGACAATAAAAGAGGACTGCGTGTTTTCATAATCTAAAAACTTCTGTAATTGTACCATGGAGAGCATTCCAATAGGCTGGTATGGAGGGGCTACTGCACAGGACCAAAAAAAGCTGCAGAAGGTTGTAAATCTAGTCTGCTCCATCTTGGGTACTAGCTTGCAAAGTTCCTAGGACATCTTTAGGGAGTGGTGTCTCAGAAAGGCAGAGTCCATTATTAAGTACCTCCAGCACCCAGGACATGCCCTTTTCTCACTATTCCCATCAGGTAGGAGGTACAGAAGCCTGAAGGCACACACTCAGTGATTCAGGAACAGCTTCTCCCCCTCTGCCATCTGATTCCTAAATGGACATTGAACCCTTGGACACTACCTCACTTTTTTAATATACAGTATTTCTGTTTTTTGCATGATTTTTAATCTATTCAATATAAGTATACTGTAATTTATTTATATTTATATTTATATCTTTTTTTTCTCTTCTATATCATGTATTGCATCGAACTGCTGCTGCCGGTGATAATAAACCTGATTCTGATTCTGATTCTCGAGTGGAATGTGAGCTGTGATGGAGGTGTGAATACGAAGCAGGAAATCAGCAGATCAGTCTGACCAGGGAGCACCTATGGTCTGATGCCGCAGGCCAAACCTGCACGTCTAGAAGTAAAGGGCAATTTGTACAAAACCCCAAACCATTCACATTGGAGACAGAAGGCTTAGCTAATTCAAGTACGTCCTGGTATGAGTTCTTTCAGTGTTAGCTCACTGCAGAAGAAGATTAATAATCTAGCAAGTCTTCTCCTTTTCATTAGACCATAAAACATTGGAGCAGAATTAGGCCATTCAGCCTATTCAAGTCTATTCTGCCGTTCCATCATGATGATTTCTTTTCTCTGTCAACCCCATTCTCCAGCCTTGTCCCTGTAACCTTTGACGCTCTTACTAATCAAAACCTATCAGCCTCTGCTTTAAATATATGCAATGGCTTCACTGCCACAGCCATCTGTGTCAATGAATTCCACAGATTCACCACCCTCTGGCTAAAGAAATTCCTCCTCATCTCTGTTCTAAATGAACATTCCTCTATTCTGATGCTGTGCCCTCTGGTCCTAGACTCCCCCCCTATAGGAAACATCCTCTCCACATCCACTCTATCTAGACCTTTCAATATGCAATAGGTTTTCTTCATTAAAAAAATCCACCTTAAATTAACTGCTGAGAGAAGAGAGACTCTGATGAAGAGAGAGACATCTCTCCACACTGATGAAGAGAGAGAGACACCTCTCCACACTGCCGGTTGAAGAGAGAGACACTGATGCACAGACACCCCTCCACACTGATGCACTTGGCTGTGAAATTTGACAGAGCAGTGTGTGGTTCAATTTGCTGGCTGTACCTCACAGGTGTACTGCAGGTAAACACGCTCTCAGGCCGTGATGAACGAGCTCCTCTGAAGCCAGTGACTTTGATGAACCTGGGTAGCCAGACCCAATCACTCTTTTCCAACTGGCTTACCCAGCTAAGTACAGCTCCTCTGATAGAAATTTGTCTTATTGAAAGGAGATGGGGTTCTGTAATACATTTCATTCTCAACAGCCCTGTTAATAATTTTATGATTCTCCTTGTACCATGAAACTCCAACTGATGGATTTTTTTTTACTGAGCAAACTGCTTCAGGTTTTTATATGTTTCTTTCATCAAATTAAACTTTTCTGTCAGACAGTTCACCATAAAATTTCAATTTTTTCTCATTTTGAATTAGATCTTGGGAAACACAGGGACTCAGTCAAAATAACTCCAAAGAAAAACATTCTTCTTCCTCTGGTGCCTGAGACCTCTCTAACTGATCGACTTCAGGTGTGTTTTCACCCTGATGGCTCCAGGATCCACAGGCCAGATAGTTTACCTGTTAACTGTGGTCCAGAGCCCCAGTGGAACCCTCGGTCTATCTGACATGGGAGCAGAATCCGGCCACTTGGCTCCCTGAGCCTCCTCCACCTTTTCATCATGGCTGATTTATTATCCCTCTTAATCCCATTCTCCTGACTTCTCCTTTCTTGGTATGAACATAGAATTCTCCAACTTCTGGTAATTCCCTCCCCCTCCCTTCCTCTATCCCTATTTCACATCACCTCCCTCATAATTCCACCTCCTTCTACTACCGCACATAGTTCTCCTGCCAATCACCTCCCTGCTTCCCCTCCCCCACCCCTTTGTCTTTCAAATTACTGTTTTTTTCAACTACCAGCGTTCTTCAAACCCTCCCTAAAGTTCTTCCTTCAGTCCTGACGAAGGGTTTCGGCCCGAAACGTGGACTAATCTTTTCAACTGATGCTGACTGACCTGCTGAGTTCCTCCAATGCATTGTGAGTCTTCCTTTGACAACAACATCTGCAGATTATTTTGTGTTTTCTTCCTATAGCCTCTGTTGCTGTGACTAAACAAGAACTCATCAACCTCCATGTTAAATGTACTCAATGACCTGGCCTCGTTACCCTCCTGTGGCAACGAATGCCACAGATTCACCACCCTCTGGCAAAAGAAATTCCTCCTCAACTCTGTTTAAAATAGACATCCCTCTATTCTGAGGTTGTGCTCGCTGGTCCTCGACTCCCCCACTATAGGAAAGATCCTCGCCACATCCATTCTATCTAGGACTTTCAATATTTGACAAGTTTCAATGAGATCCCCCCTCATTCTCCTAAATGTACTCCAGTGAGTACAGGCCCAGAGTCATTAAACTCTCCTCATATGTTAACCCTTTCATTGCTGGAATCATTCTCAGGAACCTCCTCTGGACCCTCTCCAATGCCAGCACAACTTTTCTTAACATAAATATTCTAGTAAGTAAAACGATCCCAAAGTACTTCCTGGGGAGGCTGAATAGAGCTGGACTATGTATACCTATACTCACGACATTCTACAGACACACAGTAGAGAGCATCCGAACAAGTTGTATGGAAACTGCACTGTGATGGACAGAAGGTCTCTACTACAGATAGTCAAAACTACCCAATGCATCACCAGCACCAGAAAGGTCCTGGAAAAGGGCTAGAGATATAATTTCCTTTTCTCATTGTTACCATCAGGAAGGAGGTACAGAAGCCTGAAGGCACACACTCAATGATTCAGTAACAGTTTCTTCCCCTCTGCCATCCGATTCCTAAATGGACATTGAACCCGTGAACACTACCTCACTTTTTTATTATTTCTGTTTTTGTACTCTTTTTGATTTAATTGTTTAATACGCATATATATATACTTACTGAGATTTTTCTATATTATCATTGTACTGCTGCCACTATTAACAAATTTCATGACACATGCCGATGATATTAAACCTGATTCTGATTATGAAGGATCCCACCCACCCTGCTCATGGATTGTTTGTCCCACTCCCATTAGGGATGAGGCTACGAAACATCCACACCAGGACCATCACACTCAAAAACAGTTACTTTCCCCAAGCAGTGAGGCTGATCAACACCTCCACCCACTAACCCACCCCTCCACACCCCCGACCACCACTACTTTATCATTACCTGTCAGTCACCTTACGTACAGACACTCCTGTGCCTAGTGTCACCCTATGGACATACAATCAGTCTGTGTATATAAGCTATTTTATGTATTTATATTTACTGTGTTTCTTTATTTATCTTTACTGTGTACTTTATCTTACTGTGTTTTTTTGTGCAGCATTGGATCTGGAGTAACAATGATTTTGTTCTCCTTTACACTTGTGTACTGGCAATGACATTGAATGATCTTGAACATCTTGTTGAGTGTCCTTCCTCTTGTCCCTGAGACTTCTCTCATTGATCAACTTCAGATCTGTTCTGTGCGCTGATCCTCCAGAACTGAGGGGGATAATAAATCAACCATGGTGGAATGGCAGAGCAGACTCGATGGGCCAAATGGCCTAATTCTGTACCTATGTCTTACGGTCTTATAGTCTAAAATTGGTAGAAATCAGTGGCGATATTGATGTCCAGCTTCAGATAGAAAGGAGCATCGCAAGAATAATCCCGGGAACGAAAGGGTTATTGTGTGACGAGCGTTTGATGGCTCCAGGACTGTATTCACTGGAATTTAGAAGAGTGAAGTGGGATCTCATCAGATATTGAAAGGCCTAGAGAGAGTGGATATGGAGAAGATGTTTCCTATCGTGTGGGAGTTTAGGACCAGAGGGCACAGCCTCAGAATAGAGGGACATCAATTTAGAATAGAGATGAGGAGGAATTTCTTTCGCCAGAGATGAATGAAACAGTGGAATTCATTGCCATTGGCGGCTGTGGAGGCCGAGTCACTGAGTATATTTAAAACAGAGGTTGATAGGTTCTTGATTAGACAGGGTGTCAAAGGTTATGGGATGAAGGCAGGAGGCTGGAGTTGAGAGAGATGACAAATTAGCCGTGGTGGAATGGTGGAGCAGAAAAAGTAGGCCGAATGGCCTAATTCTGCACCTATTACATTCTAATCCACTGTCCAGGCCATTAGAAGGTTTGTCTGCTAAACATGACCCAGTGCACCAGTGAAACTCTCAGATTGACAATAGACAATAGGTGCAGGAGTAGGCCATTCAGCGCTTCGAGCCAGCACTGCCATTCACTGTGATCATGGCTGATCATCCACAATCAGTATCCAGTTCCTGCCTTATCCCCATATCCCTTCACTCTGCTATCTTTAAGAGCTCTATTTAACTCTTTCTTGAAAGAATCCTGAGAATTGGCCTCCACTGCCTTCTGAGGCAGAGCATTCCACAGAACCACAACCCTCTGTATGAAAATGTTTTTCCTCAACTCCGCTCTAAATTGTCTACCTCTTATTCTTAAACTGTGGCCTCTGGTTCTGGACTCCCCCAACATTGGGAACATGCTTCCTGCCTCTAGCATGTCCAATTCCTTAATAATCTTATATGTTTCAATCAGATCCCCTCTCATCCTTCTAAATTCCAGTGTATACAAGCCCAGTTGCTCCAACCTTTCAAGATATGACAGTCCTGCCATCCCAGGAATTAACCTCGTGAACCTACGCTCCACTCCCTCAATAGTTAGAACGTCCTTCCTCAAATTTGGAGACCAAATTGAGGTTTTCACGTAAACATGCTTCGAGTTTAGATCATTATAAATGGCTGAAGAGAATCTGAGCCATGGAGGATAATAATCAAGCTAATCTGTGTACTAAAGATGACCAATCCTCCATTGTACAAGTGAAATATGTTGCCAAGACTTAGGCCTTTGAAACTTTACAGATACAGAAACCCAGGATGAGTAAGCAGTCGACATTTTGGGCTGAGACCCAGGACGGAAAGGAAGGTGGAAGAAGTTAAAATGAGAAGGTGGATGAAAGGGGGAGGAGCACAAGCTGGAAGGTGATAGATGAGATCATGTGAGAGGGAAGCAGGGTGGGTGGTGGGAATGAAATGAGAAGCTGGGGGGTGATAGATGGAAGAGGCAAAAGGCTAAAGAGAAATCTAAAAAGAGAGCAGAATGGACCATAGGAGAAAGGGAAGCAGGAGGGGTACTGGGGGGAGGTGATAGGCAGGTGAGGAGAAGACAAGGGGTGGGAGGATAACCAGAATGGGGAATGGGAAAAGAGAGAATGGAGAGTGGGGAGAAATTACCAGAAGTTAGAGAAATTCATGCTGTCAGATTGGAGGCTACCTGGACGGAATATAGGGTGTTGCTACTCTATTGGTTTGATGGTTCAAGATAATATCAGATAAGGTACACAGTATACATCCTGAAATTCTTACTCTATGCAGACATCCACAATTGCTTTGTGGATCCACAACTGGCTTGCCCACAGAAGGCAAAGAGTGGTTGTAGAACGGGTCATATTCTGCATGGAGGTCGGTGACCAGTGGTGTGCCTCAGGGATCTGTTCTGGGGCCCTTACTCTTCATGATTTTTATAAATGACCTGGATGAGGAAATGGAAGGATGGGTTAGTAAATTTACTGATGACACAAAGGTTGGAGATGTTGTGGATAATGTGGAGGGCTGTCAGAAGTCACAGCAGGACATTGATAGGATGCAAAACTGGGCTGAGAAGTGGCAGATGGAGTTCAACCCAGATAAGTGTGAGGTGGTTCATTTTGGTAGGTCAAATTTGATGACAGAATATAGCATTATCGGCAAGACTCTTGGCAGTGTGGAGGATCAGAGGGATCTTGGGGTTCAAGTCCATAGGACACTCAAAGCTGCTACGCAGGTTGACTCTGTGGTTAAGAAGGCATACGGTGCATTGGCCTTCATCAACTGTGGAATTGAGTTTAGGAGCTGAGAGGTAATGTTGCAGCTATATTGGACCCTGGTCAGACCCCACTTGGAGTACTGTGCTCAATTCTGGTCGCCTCACTACAGGAAGGGTGCAGAGGAGATTTACAAGGATGTTGTCTGGATTGGGAAGCATGCCTTATGAGAATAGGTTGAGTGAACTCGGCCTTTTCTCCTTAGAGCGACGGAGGATGAGAGGTGACCTGGTAGAGGTATACAAGATAATGAGAGGCATTGGTTGTGTGGACAGTCAGAAGCTTTTTCCCAGGACTGAAATGGCAAGCATGAGAGGGCATAGTTTTAAGGTGCTTGGAAGTAGGTACAGAGGAGATGTCGGGGTAAGTTTTTTACGCAGAGAGTGGTGAGTGCGTGGAATGGGCTGCCGGCGGCAGTGGAAATGATAGGGTCTTTTAAGAGACCCCTGGATGGATACATGGAACTTAGAAAAATAGAGGGCTTTGGGTAAGCCTAGGTAGTTCTAAGGTAAGGACATGTTCAGCTCAGTTTTGTGGGCCGAAGGGCCTGTATTGTGCTGTAGGTTTTCTATGTTTCTATGTTTCTATGATGGTCCAGTCCCTATACACTTTATCCACACCAGAAAGATCTCAAATTCCATTTCCTTCTGGATACCAGACCCAGTCAGTTCCCCTCCATCTCCCTCCTCTGCCAAGCGGAACATCCTCACTCTAAATAATTTTTCCTTTGGCTCCTCCCACTTCCTTCAAACAAAAGGTGTAGCCATGGTCACTTGTATGCGTCCCAGCTATGCCTCCCTGTTTGTTGGTTACATGGCACAGTCTATGCTCCAAGCCTACACTGGTGACCATCCTACACTTTTCCTACGCTATATCGACGACTGCAATGGTGCTGCTTCCTGCACCCGTGAGAATCTCGTCAACTTCATCCACTTTGCCTCCAACTTCCACCCTGCCCTAAAAGTTACCCGGTCCATTTCCAACACCTCCCATCCCTTTCTTGATCTCATTGTCTCTATCTCTGGAGACAGCTTATCTATGGATGTCTATTATAAACCCACGAACTCTCACAGCTACCTGGACTATACCTCTTCCACCCTCTTACTTGAAAAAATGGCATCCCCTTCTCTCCATTCCCCCGTCTCTGCATCATATGCTCTCAAGGTAAAATTTTTCATTCCAGAATGAAGGAGACGTCCTCCTTTTTCAAAGAAACAGGCTTCCTTTTCTCCACCATCAACACTGCCCTCAACCACATCTCTTCCATTTCATGAACATCTGTTCTCACCCCATCCTCCGGCCACCCTACCAGGGATAGGGTTCCTCTTGTCCTCATCTACCACCTCACCAACCTCTAAGTCCAGCACATAATTCTCCGTAACTTCTGCCATCTCCAACGGGATCCCACCACCAAGCACATCTTTCCCTCCCTCCCCCCCATCCGCTTTATGATTATGATTATGAGGACACACAGTCCTCTTTTATTGTCATTTAGTAATGCATGCATTAAGAAATGATACATTATTTCTTCCGGTGTGATATCACAAAACACAGGACAGACCAAGATTGAAAAAACCAACCAAACCACATAATTATAACATATAGTTACAACAGCACAACAATACCATAACTTGATGAAGAAGTCCATGAGCACAGTAAAAAGTTCAAAGTCTCTCAAATGTCCCATATCTCACGCAAAGAGGAGAAGGAAGAAAAACTCTCCCTGCCATGCCTGACCACAATCCAACTCTGAATCATCCGAAAACTTCGAGCCTCTGAATCAGCTCTCCGACACCGAGTACTGAGCGCCATCTCTGTCTGAACGATTCAACCTCAATCTCGGTCGCCAACAGCAAGCAAAGCCGGGGATTTTGAGGCCTTCCCTCCGGAAGATTCCTGACTGCGCAGTAACGACAGCAGCTAATGAGCGTTTCAGAAATTTCTCCAGATGTTCCTCTGTGCTTTCACGTCTGTCTCCATCAAATCAGAATAGTCCACGGCCCCTATTTAACGGATATGATATAATTTTTCACTAGAGGGCTGCGCACGCACGACGCGCTGCTCCCTCTCCTCCCATCTACTTTCCGCAGGGATCGCTCCCTATGCGACTCCCTTATCCATTCGTCACTCCCCACTGATCTACCTCCTGGTACTTAACCTTGCAAGTGGAACAAGTGCTACACCTGTCCCTACACCCCCTCTCTCACTACCATCCAGGGCCCCAAACGGTCCTTCCAGGTAAGGCGACTCTTTACTTGTGAGTCTGTCGGGGTCATCCACTGTATCCAGTGCTCCCGGTGTGGCCTCTTGTATATCAGTGAGACCCGATGTAGATTGGGAGACCACTTTGCCAGGCACTTTTGTTTCCATTCCTGATGAAGGGTCTCAGCCCGAAATGCCAACCGTTGACTCTTTTCCTGGCCTGCTGAGTCCCTCCAGCATTTTATGTGTGTTGCTTTGGAGTTCTGGCATCTGAAGACTTTCTCATGTTTGTCTTTCTATGGCTTCTCTGCTTCCTCACCACTACCTGCCCCTCCACCTATCTTTGTATTGTCCACAAACTTGGCCACAAAGCCACCCAGTCTGTCATCCAAGTCATTGATCTATAACCTGAAAAGAAGCACTCCGTTCACCAGTGCGGAAAACCTACAGATTACACGGAAAGACTCCTTACAGATGATGTCAGAGTTGAACTCTGAACTCTGACACTGCAAGCTGTAATAATGTCATGGCAACCGCTATGCTACCATGGTACACAATCTGAATCTGAACTCTCCAGGTATGAAGCTGAGGAAAAGAATACTCTTCGAGATGGTTGGAGTGATAATGGTCACGGATCAAAAATGGGTTTTCCTTATTGAGGCCTGTATTCTGAGCAGAAGTTACCATCATTTTTGTGTCTTACATGGTCCTGCTGCCACAAAATGACACATTTCACGGCACATGTCAGCGATAATAAAGCAAGGTTCTGATTCTGACATGGAGGGCTTTCGTGAGTATTAAGAGAAAGGGGAAAAGACAATGTGAAATCTATTGTATTTTTCATTAACCATTCAGAAACAAAGAGAATCATTGTTTGGACAAGTTAAGCACCAGGCCAGACTGGTAAGGTTGGGTACGGGTCAAATCGAGGTGGCGGAGCTCGGGCATGAGAGTGTCTCAAAGCGCAGGGCCGGGGTCTGAGAAGGAAGAACAAGTTAAAGGTTTGGACTATTTAACGCCAGGCCAGATCGAAAAGGTTGGGGTGTCTGGGCCAGAGGTGAGGCACGGGCTGTGATTTACTTGTCTCCGCACTGAACTGAGGCTGTGGCCTGCAACTAACGGGCTCCTGGACCGGATGCAGCAATGACCAGCTTCATGGACACGGACTCACTTTTGTCAACTTCAGTTCTGAATGTTAGTTGCTGACTTTTATCATTTGCATGATTTCTTTCTCTCATACGTGGGCACGTGGCCAAGTGGTTAAGGCATTGGACTAGCGACCTGAAGGTGTTGAGTTCGAGCCCCAGCCGAGGGAATGTGTTGTGTGAGGTTTTGAGCAAGGCACTTAATCACACATTGCTCTGCGATGACACTGGTGCCAAGCTGTATGGGTCCTAATGCCCTTCCCTTGGACAACATTAGTGTCGTGGAGAGGGGAGACTTGCAGCATGGGCAACTGCTGGTCTTCCATACAACCTCGCCCAGGCCTGCACCCTGGAGAGTGAAGACTTTCCAGGCGCAGATCCATGGTCTCGCAAGACTAATGGATGCCTTCTTTCACACTTTGGGCATTTGATGGTCGTTTTTTAAAGGGGGCTATGGGTTTCTTTGTTTTATGGCTGCCTGTAAGGAGACTAATCTCAAAGTTGTTTATAGCATACTTACTTTGATAATAAATAAACTTTGAGAATGGTGCGATGAGAGAGAGAGTCAGCAACTGAAACTCCACCTGGCATTGCCAGCAGACGGCCACAGGAAAGCATTAGATTGATCTTGCAGTTGGCACGTCATCGTGGGCCTCTGTTCTATGTTTGAAGCAGAGGCTGGTATGCTATAGATTAGTAAGGGTGTCAAAGGGTACAGGGAGAAGGCATTTAAGAAATACATGGATGAAAGAAAAATGGAGGGCTATGTGTGAGGGAAGGGTTAGATTAATCTTGAAGCAGCTTAAAATGTAGGCTCAATATCACGTGCCGATGGGCCTGTACTGTGCTGTAATGTTCTATGTTATATTATTGAACGGAGTCTGATCCAGTCTTGCTGTACTTCAACTTTATAAATGTCACCAAAGAATAAAATAGAGAGTAAATTTATCAACTCTTTACCAACACTAATGACTCTCTAATCCATGTACCGAGTTGAGTGGTTAACACTGTAGTAAATTAGTGCTTTTAATGACATTTCCGAACACTGCAACGTGCAATATGCTTAGAGAAACACTGCCTTTTATTAACAGAGTGAAGAGTCTCAAACCCTCTGAGGGTTCCAGACATCAATGGTTTGGCACTAGATTTTTTTTCGAGCCCTTTGTAAACCCTTTGCTCTCAGTCTCAGAGTAAAAGAGGGCTTAACTTTACTTTGCTGAGTTGTGTCAAACATTATTTATGCTCTTGGCCTTTTAGAGTAAAAAGTTTAACTTTATTTTTGAGAATGCTGTTTGAGAAAAATAAAACTCCTGTCTCATTACGTCTGATGTTCTCATGTCCTGCGATGAGGAGTTCTAGTCTTCAGATACGCAGCCATCTAAAATGCAGACACTTGAGATTTTTGCTATATCTTAGGAACAATTTTCACCACAGTTTTGAATCAGTGAGCAGTGTTGAATATTATCTACGTGCTCCAGTCTGACCAGACATCCTGGTTGGGTTCCAGTCGCCTCAGTGCTAAACATGCCCTGTACTTTCCCTGTGTGATCTCTGTAGTTCACGATCATTGACTTTTTGTTTATTTTTTTACTATTTGCACCATTTGATCAGGGCGCATCAGCGCTCAACTGCCTCTGCCTTGCCCCAGCAGCTCTGCGGCCGAGGACTCATTTCAGGGACTCTGCATTTAATGTTGGTTGTTTACCTTTATTCTTTGCACTAGTTGCTTGACAGTTTTTGCTGTCTGGGGGTTTTCTTTAAGTGGATTCTATAGTGTTTCTTAGTTTTATGGCTGCTTTCAAGAAGACGAATCTCAGGGTTGTGTACTGTATACATACTTTGATAAGAAATGTACTTTGAACTTCGAGCATACTCATTCTTTACAAAGACTAATTCCCTGATTGGGTAAATGAGCTGCCAAGCAGGTTGCAAGTGACCAATTCAGTTAACTGATTTTTCCAAACTTGTTTTTATTTTTCCACACAAACAAGGTGTCTTTACAGAAACAGGCCCTTCAGCCCATCTAGTCCATTCTAGCCCATTATTCTGCCTACTCCCACACATGAACCATAGCCTTCCATGCCTCTCCCACAATACAGGCTCTTCAGCCCACCTAGTCCACCCTAAACTCAAGTCAAGTCAAGTCAAGTCAAGTCGCTTTTATTGTCTTTTTGACCGTAAGCTGCTGGTACAGTACACAGTAAAAATGAAACAACTTTCCTCCAGGACCCTGGTGCTACATGAAACAACACAAAACTACACTAGACTATGTGAGACAGCACAAGGCTACACTAGACTACATAAAACAACGCAAAAACTACACTAGATTACAGACCTACACAGGACATAAAGTGCACAAAACAGTGCAAGGCAGTACAATAATTAATAAACAAGACAATAGGCACAGTAGAGGACAAATTACAATATTATAATAAATGATGTAGATGTCAGACTAGACTCTGAGTATTGAGGAGTCTGATGGCTTAGGGGAAGAAACCGTTGCACAGTTTGGTCGTGAGAGCCCGAATGCTTCGGTACCTTTTGCCAGATGGCAGGAGGGAGAAGAGTTTGTATGAGGGGTGTGTGGGGTCCTTCATAATGCTGTTTGCTTTACAGTTGCAGCGTGTGGTGTAAATGTCTGTAATGGCGGGAAGAGAGACCCTGCTGATCTTCTCAGCTGACCTCACTCTCCGCTGCAGGGTCTTGCGATCTGAGATGGTGCAATTTCTGAACCAAGCAGTGATGCAGCTGCTCAGGATGCTCTCAATACAACCTCTGTAGAATGTGGTGAGGATGAGGGGTGGGAGATGGACTTTTCTCAGCCTTCGCAGAAAGTAGAGATGCTGCTGGGCTTTCTTGGCTATGGAACTGGTGTTGAGGGACCAGATGAGATTCTCTGCCAGGTGAACACCAAGAAATTTGGTGGTCCTAACGATCTCTATGGAGGAGTTGTCGATGTTCAGCAGAGAGTGGTTATTCTGCCCACTCCCATCGACACACACATGAACCATAGCCCCCCCCATGTCCCTCCCATAATATAGGCCCTTCAGCCCACGATGTTGTGCTGATTTTTTAACCTACTCTAAGGTCAATCGAACCTCTTCCTCCCACATAGCCTTCCATTTTTCTATCATCCATCTGAATATCTAAGCGTTTCTTAAATACCCTAATTATCTGCCTCTACCACTACCCCTGGTATCACCCACCACACTCTAGACTCTGATATCCCCACTATACTTTTCTCCAATTATCTTAAAATTACACCGCCTCGTATTAGCCACTTCCGTCCTGAGAAAAAGTCTCTAACTGTCCATTTGATTTTTGCCTCTCATCATCTTGTACATGTCTATCAAGTCACCTTTCATCCTCTTTCGCTCCAAAGAGAAAGGACCTAGCTCGCTCAACCTGTCCTCATAAGACATGGTCTGTAATCCAGGCTGTATTCTAGTAATTCTCATAGAAACATAGAAAACCTACAGCACAATACAGGCTCTTCAGCCCACAAAGCTGTGCCCAACATGTCCCTACCTTAGAAATTACCTGAGGTTACCCATAGCCCTCTATTTTTCTAAGCTCCATGTACCTGTCCAGGAGTCTCTTAAAAGACCTTATTGTATCCATCTCCATCACCATCGCCAGTAACCCATTCCACGCACTCACGACTCTCTGTGTAAAAAACTTACCCCTGACATCTCCAAGTCCCCTAAATCTCCTAATGGATTATCAAATTTCAAAGTGAATTTATTATCAAAATTCATGTATGTCACCATACACAACCCTGAGATTCATGTTCTTGCAGGTAAATACAAGAAACAATAGAATGAATGAAAGACCACACGTAACAGGATGGACAAACAGCCAATATGCAAAAGACAACACACTCTGCAGACTCAAAAATAAACTAAATAATTATAATAATAATAATAATAATAAGAAGAAGAAGAAGAAGAAGAAGAAAAGCCAGAAACAATTGAACACATTACAGGATCCTGTAACAGTTTAACTCAATCTGATTACTTACACAGGCACAATCAAGTGGCAAACATCATTCCCCAAAATCTTGCTTTAAAGTACAAACTCCTAACTGAAATCATATCTTACTATGACTGATCCAATTTTTGAGTCAGAGTCCTAGAAATTAAATTATGACCAATCAGTTATTACAGATAGCATAATCCACAATAACCTCACAGATAAAATAATACAGGATAAACAAACAAGAACAACTTATTGAATAGATAAATCCATTTCCAAACACACATAACCAACAGAAATCAGAAAGTGAAAAACACTAGAAATATGCCGAATTAAAAGAGAAAATTGAAAGACTTTGGAACATGAAAAGGATATACATTATCCCATTAGTAATGAATACAATTGGTATCATCCCAAAATCACTACACAATAGCATTAAACAATTCGGACTACACAGCAATATCTATGTAAATCTTCAGAAAGCCACAATACTAAACACCAACAACAGGAATTCTGCCGATGCTAGAAATTCAAGCAACACACATCAAGGTTGCTGGTGAACGCAGCAGGCCAGGCAGCATCTCTAGGAAGAGGTACAGTCGACGTTTCAGGCCAAGACTCTTTGTCAGGACTAACTGAAGGAAGAGTTAGTAAGAGATTTGAAAGTGGGAGGGGGAGGGGGAGATCCAAAATGATAGGAGAAGACAGGAGGGGGAGGGATGGAGCTAAGAGCTGGACAGGTGACTGGCAAAGGGGATATGAGAGGATCATGGGACAGGAAGTCCGGGGAGAAAGACAAGTGGGGGGAAACCCAGAGGATGGGCAAGGGGTATAGTCAGAGGGACAGAGGGAGAAAAAGGAGAGTGAGAGAGAGAATGTGTGTATAAAAATAAATAACGGATGGGGTACGAGGGGGAGGTGGGGCATTAGCGGAAGTTAGAGAAGTCGATGTTCAAGCCATCAGGTTGGAGGCTACCCAGACGGAATATAAGGTGTTGTTCCTCCAACCTGAGTGTGAATAGTAAACACCATTAGGATAGTCTGAAAGTTCCTAGTAATTGGGAAATGAGTGTGTTGGTTATGCCTGTACCTCAGGTTTAATCAGCTTCTGCTCAGAAAAAATATTTTTATAATAATAATAAATAAACTTTTGTATCTTCTGCCCGATGGGGGAGGGGAGAAGAGAGACTATCTGGGGTGGGTGAGGTCTTTGATTATGCTGGCTCCCTTACTGAGGTAGTGAGAAGTAGAGATGGGAACCAGGATGATAGAGCTGAGGATGAGCCGGCAGGTTTACAAGTAGATGATGGATGTAATATGAATGTAAGCAAGGACAAGCTAAAGTTTTCGGGAATAGTTCACAAGATGCAGGATAGATATGTTACACAGAGGAAGTAGTTCTCAAATGGCAGGGGTAGGCAACCATGGCTGACAAGGGAAGTTCAGGACTGCATAAAAGCCAAGGAAAGGGCATATAAGGTAGCAAAAGTGAGTGGGAACTTGGATGATTGGGAAGCTTTTAAAATCCAACAAAAGGCAACTAAAAAAGCTATGAGAAGTGAAAAGGTGAAATATGAGGGTAAGCTAGCCAATAATATAAAGCAGGGTAACAAAAGTTTTTCAGTTATATAAAGAGCAAAAGGGAGGTGCGAGTTGATATTGGACCATTGGAAAATGATGCTGGTGAGGTATTAATGGGGGACAAGGAAATGGCAGATGAATTTAATGGATACTTTGTATCAGTCTTCACTGTGGAAGACACTAGCAGTGTGCCAGAGGTCAATGAGTGTCAGGGAGCAGCAGTGAGTGCCATCGCTATTACAAAGGAAAAAGTGCTAGGTAAGCTTAAAGATCTTGAGGTGGATAAGTCACCTGGACCAGATGGACTACATTCCAGAGTCCTGAGAGAGGTTGCTGAAGAGATAATGGATGAATTGGTCATGATCTTTCAAGAATCACTTGATTCTGGCATGGTCGCAAAGGACTGGAATATTGCAAATGTCACTCCACTCTTTAAGAAGGGAGGAAGGCAAAAGAAAAGAAATTAGATTATGAAGACACGCAGTCCTCTTTTATTGTCATTTAGTAATGCATGCATTAAGAACTGATACAATATTTCCTCCGGTGTGATATCACAAAACACAGGACAGACCAAGACTGAAAAAACTGACAAAACCACATCATTATAACATATAATTACAACAGTGCAACAATACCATAACTTGATGAAGAAGTCCATGAGCACAGTAAAAGTTCAAAGTCTCTCAAATGTCCTACATCTCACGCAGACTGGAGAAGGAAGAAAAACTCTCCCTGCCATGCCGACCACAGTCCAGCTCTGAGTCGTCCGAAAACTTCGAGCTCTGATCAGCTCTCCGACATCCAGTACTGAGCGCCATCTCTGTCCGAATGATTCGACCTCAATCTCGGTCGCCAACAGCAGGCAAAGCCGGGGATTTTGAGGCCTACCCTCTGAAAGATTCCTGACCACGCAGTAATGATAGCAGTGAACGAGTGTTTCAGAAATTTCTCCAGATGTTCCTCTGTGCTTTCACGTCCCTCTCCATCAAATCAGAATTGTGCACGGCCCCTATTTAACGGAAACAATGTCATTTTTCACTGGAGGGCTGCGCACGCGTGGTGCGCTGCTCTCTCCTCCCACCAAATTCCAAATATCTCTCCACTCTTTAAGAAGGGAGGAAGGCAAAAGAAAGGAAATTATAGGCCAGTTAGCCTAACCTCAGTGGTTGGGAAAGTGTTGGAGTCCATTATTAAGAATGAGGTTTTGGGGTACTTGGAGACTAATGATAAAATAAGTCAAAGTCAGCATGGTTTCTGTAAAGGGAAATCTTGCCTGAGAAATCCATTAGAGTTCTTCGAGGAAATAACAAGCTGGGTGGACAAAGGAGAGGCAGTGGACGCCATTCACTTGGATTTTCAGAAGGCATTTCATAAGGTGTTGCAGATGAGGATGCTTAACAAGATAAAATCCTATGGTGTTACAGGAAAGATACTGGCATAGATAGGGGAATGGCTGACAGGCAGGAGGCAGCGAGTGGGAATAAAGGGGACCTTCTCTGGTTGGCTGGAGTGACTAGTGGTGTTCCTCAGGGGTCAGTATTGGGACCGCTACTTTTCACATTGTTTCTTAATGATTTGGATAATGGAATTGATGGCTTCGTGGCAAAGTTTGCGTATGATACAAAGATAGGCGGAGGGGTAGGTAGTGCTGAGGAAGCAATATAATTGCAGCAGGACTTAGACAAATTGGAAGAATGGGCAAAAAAGTTGCAGATGGAATGCAGTGTTGGGAAATGTATGATAATACGTTTTGGTAAAAGGAACAATAGTGCAGACTATTATCTAAATGAGGAGAAGGCTCAAAATCAGAGGTGCAAATGGAATTAGGAGTCCTCGTGCAAGACTCTCAGAAGGTAAATTCACAGGTTGAGTCTGTGGTAAAGAAGGCAAATGCAATTTTGGCATTTATTTCAAGGGCAATAGAATCTGCTGCGCAGGTTGACTCTGTGGTTAAGAAGGCATACGGTGCATTGGCCTTCATCAATCGTGGGATTGAGTTTAAGATCCAAGAGGTAATGTTACAGCTATAGAGGACACTTGTTAGATCTCACTTGGAGTACTGTGCTCAGTTCTGGTCACCTCACTACAGGAAGGATGTGGAAACTATAGAAAGGGTGCAGAGGAGATTTACAAAGATGTTGCCTGGATTGGGGAGCATACCTTATGAGAATAGATTGAGTGAACTCTGCCTTTTCTCCTCAGAGTGACGGAGAATGAGAGGTGACCTAATAGAGGTGTATAAAATGATGAGAGGCATTGATGGAGTGGATAGTCAGTGGCTTTTTCCCAGGGCTGAAATGGCTAACATGAGCAGGCACATTTTTAAGGTGCTTGGAAGTATATACAGGGGAGATGTCAGGGGTAAGTTTCTTATGCAGAGAGTGGTGAGTACATGGAATGGGCTTCCAGCGACAGTGGTGGAGCTGGATACAATAGAGTCTTTTAAGAGACCCGTGGATAGGTACATGGAACTTAGAAAAATAGAGGGATATGGGTAACCCTAGGTAATTTCTAAAGTAAGTACACAGCATTGTGGGCCGAAGGGCCTGTATTGTGTGGTAGGTTTGCTATGTTTCTAAGTTTCTATAAAAGCAAGGAGATAATGCTGAGCCTTTATAAGACTCTAGTCAGGCTGCACTTGGAGTATTGCCAACAGTTTTGGGCCCCATATCTCAGAAAGGATTTGTTGTCATTGGAGAGGGTCCAGGGAAGGTTCACGAGAATGGTTCTGGGAATGAAGGAGTTAGCATATGAGGAGCATTTGGCAGCTTTGGGCCCGTACTCACTGCATGGGGATCTCACTGGAACCTACAGAATGTTGAAAGGACTGGATAGGGTGGATGTGGAGAGGATGTTTCCTATGGTGGGGGTATCCAGAACTAGAGGGCACAGCCTCAAAACTGAGGGGTGACCTTTTAGAACAGAGGTAAGGAGGATTTTTTTAGCCAGAGAGTAGTGAATCTGTGGAATGCTCTGCCATAGACTGCAGTGGAGGCCAAGTCCGTGGGTATACTTAAAGTGGAAGTTGATACTTTCCCGATCGGTCAGGGCATCAAAAGATATGGCGAGAATGCAGGTTTATGGGGTTGAGTAGGATCTGGGATTAGCTGTTTTGGAATGGCGGAGCAGACTGGATGGGCTGTATGGCCTATGTCTTATGGTCTTAGACAGAGTCCATGGTGTGCAGGCTGATTTCTGTGATGTGTTAAGGTATATCACAACTCTCTGCAGTTTCTAGAGTGAGAAGGGCTGTGACCCCACGTAGAAAATATGCAAAAGGCTGAGGGACGTACACAGCTTTGTAAAACCACCAACTAGGGTTTTGTCCTGCAAGTGATCAGGTCAGATTTCAACGAGGCAGCTCTAGTGAGCACTCTGCCCCCTCTGGTGGAGACCTGGGACTGCGCCCATCCACTGAATAGAACTAATGCCATGATGAGGCTAAACTCAGGTTGGAGGAGCAACACCTCATATACCATCTAGGTAGTCTCCAGCCCCTTGGTATGAACATAGAATTCTCCAACTTCCGGTAATTCCCTCCCCCTCCCTTCCCCTATCCCTATTTCGCTCTACCCCCTCCCCCAGCTCCCTCATAGTTCCGCCTCCTTCTTCTACTACCCATTGTTTTCAGGGCTATGACGTCAATGCTTCTCCTCCCCCACCCCTTTGTCTTTCAAATTACTGGTCTTTCAACTGACGCTACAAGCATTCTTCAGATCCTTCCCCATCTTCCATTCTTCAGTCCTGACGAAGGGTTCCGGCCCAAAACGTCGACTCATCATTTCTGACTGATGCTGCCCGACCTGCTGAGTTCATCCAGCGTACTGAAAGTGTTGCTTTGGTCTTTTACAGCATCTGCAGATTATTTTGTGTTTACACTGAATAGAATTCCTACAGTCAGTCTGTAGGCATTAGTCCAAATTTCCTTTATTCCTCAGCACACTCTAACTGTCCTCAACCTCATATACCGTTCTAGTGAAGCTCATTCTGAACATCGAGACTAGCTCCTCATCTTCCAACTAAGCTTGGTACAATCCTCAGAGTGTCCAGGAACAGAAATATCTCCTTGAAAGAGGCAGGGCATATTAAGAGAGTCACCACCCTCTGACTAAACAAATCTCTCCACATGACCCAACGTAGGTCGGGAGACCGCTTCGCCGAGCACCTGTGCTCCGTCTGCCAGAAGAAGCAGGATCTCCCAGTGCCCAGCCATTTTAATTCCACTTCCCATTCCCATTCCGATATGTCAATTAATCGGCTCCTCCACTGTCGTGATGAGGCCGTACTCAAGTTGGAGGAACAACACCTTATATTCCATTTGGGTAGCCACCAATCTGATGGCATGAATATCGATTTCTCAAACCTCTGGTAATGCTCCCCCCCCCCTCCATTTCCCATTCCTTTTTCCCTCTCTCAGCTCAGCTCACCAATCAACTTCCTAGCTTTTTACTTCATCCCTTCCCCTCCGGGTCTTAACGACCACCTTGTGTTTTTCTCTTTCCCCTCCCCCCACCTTTTAAAGGTACTCCTCAACCTTTTTCTCCACTCCTGCCGAAGGTTCTCGGCCGGAGACGTCAGCTCTCCTCTTTTCCACTGATGCTGCCTGGCCTGCTGAGTTCCTCCAGCATTTTGTGAGTGTTGCTCAGATTTCCAGCGTCTGCAGATTTTCTCTTGTTTGTGGTTTGACAACTTATGAGGATGTGTGCGAGATAGGAGGCAGAGATAGAGAGGACAGCCAGTACCTTTCCCCAGGGCAGAATCAGATAATACAAGGGAGCATACCTTAAGTAAATTGGAGGAAAGTGTATGCGGGATATCAGAGATGGGTTTTTTTACACAGAGACGGGTGGGTGTGTGCAATACCCTGTCAGCTGTGGTGTTAGAGGCAGATACGTTAGAGACATTTAGATTAGATTAGATTAGATTATGAGGACACTCATTCCTCATTTATTGTCATTTAGAAATGCATGCATTAAAAAATGATACAATGTTCCTCCAGTAGGATATCACAGGAACACAAGACAAACCAAGACTAAAACTGACAAAAACCACATAATTATAACATATAGTTACAACAGTGCAAAGCAATACCATAATTTGATAAAGAGCAGACCATGGGCACGGTAAAAAAAAGTCTCAAAGTCCCGATAGCCCCAACATCTCACACGGACGATAGAAGGAAGAAAAACTCTGCCTGCTGTGAGCTTCCAGCGCCGCGAACTTGCCGATGCAGCATCTTGAATGCACCCGACCACAGTCCGACTCTGAGTCCGTCCAAAAACTTCGAGCCTCCGACCAGCCGTCCACGCACCGAGCACCATCTCTACCGAACACTTCAATCCCGGCCCCGGCTGCCAAGCAACAAGCAAAGCCAAGGATTCGGGGCCTACCCCTCCGGAGGTTTCGGATCACACAGTAGCGGTGGCAGCGAAACAGACATTTCATAAGTTTCACCAGATGTTCCTCCGTGCTCTCAGGTCTGCCTCCATCAAATCAGAATTGTGCACGGCATCCTACTTGACAGATTACAGATATTCATCACTGGAGAGGCCACACGCACTGCATCGTGCCGCCATCTTCTTCTCCCTCTGACATAGAAATTCTGATATAGGCACATGGATATTAGAAAAATGGCGGCCATGTGGGAAGAATGGGTTAGATTGATCTTGGAGTAGGTTAAAAGGTCGGCACAACTTTGTGGGCCGAAGGGCCTGTGCTGTGTCAGAACATAGAACATAGGAATCTACAGCACATTACAACACAATGTTGTGCCAACTACGTAACCTACTCTAGAGACCGCCTAGAATTTCCCTACCGCATAGCCCTCTATTTTTCTAAACTCCATGTACCTGTCCAAGAGTCTCTTAAAAGTCCCTATTGTAACCGCCTCCACCACCATCACCAGCAGCCCATTCCATGCTCTCACCACCCCCTGCATTAAAAACTTACCCCTGCTATCTCCTCTGTACTTAGTTCCAAACATCTTAAAACTGTGCTCTTTCATGTTAGCCATTCCAGCCCTGGGAAAAAGCCTCTGACTATCCACACAATCAATGCCTCTCATCATCTTATACACCTCTATCAGGTCACCTCTCATCCTCCGTCCCACCAAGGAGTAAAGGCCAAGTTCGCTCAACCTATTCTCATAATGCATGCTTCCCAATCCAGGCAATATCCTTGTAAATCTTCTCTGCACCCTTTCTATGGTTTCCACATCCTTCCTGTAGTGAGGTGACCAGAACTGAGCACAGTACTCCAAGTGGGGTCTTACCAGGGTCCTATATAGCTGCAACATTACCTCTCGGCTCCTAAACTCAATCCCAGGATTGATGAAGGCCAATGCACCGTTTGCTTTCTTAACCACAGAGTCAACCTGTGCAGCAGCTTTGAGTGTCCTATGGACCCCAAGATCTCTCTGATCCTCCACACTGCCAAGAGTCTTACCATTAATACAATATTCTGCCATCATATTTGACCATACAAAATGAACCACCTCGCACTTATCTGGGTTGAACTCCAGCTGCCACTGCTCAGCCCAGTTTTGCATCCTATCAATGTCCCACTGTAACCTCTGACAGCCCTCCACACTATCCACAACACCCTCAATCTTTGTGTCATCAGCAAACTTACTAACCCATCCCTCCACTTCTTCATCCAGGTCATTTACAAAAATCACAAAGAGGAGGGGGTTCCAGAACAGATCCCTGAGGCACACCACTGTCCACCGACCTTCATGCAGAATATTAAACATCTACAACTACTCTTTGCCCTCTATGGATGGCCAATTCTGGATCCACAAAGCAAGGTCTCCTTGGATCCCATGCCTCCTTACTTTCTGAATGAGCCCCGCATGGGGAATCTTATCAAATGCCTTACTGAAATCCATATACATTACGTCCACTGCTCTAACTTCACCAATGTGTTTTGTCACATCCTCAAAGAATTCAGTTAGGCCCATTCCTTTGACAAAGACATGCTGACTATCCATAATCAGATTGTGTCTCTCCAAATGTTCATAAATCCTGCCTCTCAGGATCTTCTCCAACAACTTGCCCACCACTAAAGAAACACTCATTGTCTATAATTTCCTATGTTCTCTCTACTCTCTTTCTTGAACAAGGGAACAACATTTGCAACCCTCCAATCCTCCAGTACTTCTCCCATCCCTATCAATGATGATGCAAAGATCATCGCCAGAAGCTCAGCAATATCCTTCCTCACTTCTCATGGTAGCCTGGAGTATATCTCATCTGGGCCCGGAGACATCTAACTTAATGTTTTTCAAAAGCTCCAGCACATCCTCTTTCTTAATGTCTATTCTTAATGTCCACTGTAAGTCATCCCCACAATTGCCAAGGTCTTTTTTCCTGGTGAACACTGAAGCAAAGTTTTCATTAAGTACCTGCGCTACCTCCTCCGACTCCATGCCCACATTTCCACCATCACACCTAATTGGTCATATTCTCACACGGCTCATCCTCTTGCTCTTCACATACTTGTAGAATGCCTTGGGGTTTTCCTTAATCCTGCTCGCCAAGGCCTTCTCATGGCCCCTTCTCGCTCTCCTAATTTCTTTCTTAAGCTCCTTCCTGGCAACCCTGTAATTTTCTAGAACTCTAACAGTACCGAGTTTCTTGAACCTTTTGTAAGTTTTTCTTTTCTTCTTAAGTATATTTTCTACATACTTTGTACACCATGGTTCTTTTACTCTACTATCCTTTCCCTGCCTGAATGGAACATACAGAACTCCATGCAAATGTTTCCTGAACATTTGCCACATTTCTGCCATGCATTTCCCTGAGAACATCTGCTCCCAATTTAGGTTCCCAAGTTCCTGCCTAATAGCATCATATTTCCCCCTACCCCAATTAAATGTTTTCCCAAATTGTCTGCTCCTATCCCTTTCCAGCGCTATGGTGAAGGAGATAAAGTTGTGATCACTACCTCCAGAACGCTCTCTAGAGAGAGATCTGACACCTGACCAGGTTCATTTCCCAATACTAGAGCAAGTACAGCCTTTCCTCTAGTTGGCTTATCTACATACTGTCTCATGAAACCTTCCTGAACACACGTAACAAACTCCACCCCATCTAAACCCCTTGTGCTAAGGAGATGCCAGTCAATATTAGGAAAGTTAAAATCTCCCATCACAACAACCCCATTATTATTGCTCTGTTGCAGAATCTGCCTCCCTGTCTGCTCCTCGATGTCTCTGATACTATTGGGGGGGGGAGTCTATAAAAACACCCAGTAGGGTTATTGATTCCTTCCTATTTCTGACTTCCACCCATACTAACTCAGTAGACACTTCCTCTATGACTTCCTCCTTTTCTGCAGTCGTGATACTATCCCTGATTAGCACTCTTTTGCCTCTCTGTTGTGATGTTCTATGTTATATGCTTTATATTCTGTGTAAAAATAATTCACCTCTGATATCCCCACTTTCCTCCGATCACATTAAAATTATGCCCCCTCGTATTAGCCATTTCTGTCCTGGGAAAAAGTCTCTGACTGTCCACTCGATCTAAGCCTATTATCATCTTTTACACCTCTATCAAGTCATCTCTCATCCTCCTTCACTCCAAAGAGAAAAGCCCGAGCTCACTCAACCTATCCTCATAAGACATGCTCTCTAATCCAGACAGCATTCTGGTAAATCTCCTCTGCCCCATTTCTAAAGCTTTCACCTCCCTCCTAAAATGAGGCAACCAGAACAGAAAGCTTGACTGTCTGAGCAGTGTTTGATGGCTCTGGACCTGTACTCACCGGGCTTTAGAAGAACATGGGGGGATCTTATTGAAACCTATCAGACATTGAAAGGCCTAGACAGAGTGGATGCGGAGAATATGTTTTCTATAGTCGGGGAGTCTAAGGCCAGAGAGCACAACCGCAGGATAGAGGGATGTTCACTTAGAACAGATTTGAGGAGGAATTTCTTTAGCCAGTGGATGGTGAATCTATGGGATTTATTGCCACAGATGGCTTTGAAGGCAAAGTCATTTAGGTATATTTAAAGTGGAGATTAACAGGTTCTTGATTAGTCAAGATGTCAAAGATTATGGTGAAGAGACAGCAGAATGGGGTTGAGAGGGATAATAAATTAGCCACGATGGAATTGGGGAGCAGACCCGATGGGCCAAATGGCCTAATTCTGCTCCCATGTCAGATGGTCTTCTGGTCTGCAAACTGGCTACCACATTCCCTACATTGTAACAGTGTTTATAAAGAACTTTACCGACACTTTGGGGTGTCCTGATGTTGCAAAAGATGTATGCACAAAATATCTCCCCCATTGTAAATGTAGCTTACCAGGGATAGACTCAAGTTATGTACTCTCCAATTGTAAATGTAGATCACCAGGGATAGGCACGAGTTCTATACGCTCTCATTTCAAATGTCATATACCATGGATAGGCATAGTTCTATACTCTCCCATTGTAAATCTAGATCACCATGAGTAGGCACGAGTTCTATACTCTCCCTTTGTAAATGTAGTTTACCGGGGATCGTCACGAGTTCTATATCGATATAACGATACCAGCGACAGCTGTCCCCTGCACCAAGAGATTTCTGGAAAAGCTTCATCAAAACATCACATGGGCGAGGATGAAGATCAAGCCCAGCAAGTGCGGAAGCATCTCCATTGTCAAAGGTCAAGTCACCAATAAAAGATTTCATATTGATGGGACACCTGTCCCAACTGTTTCAGGAATGCCAGTGAAGAGTTTGGGCCGATGGTATGATGCTAAGCTCAAGGACACTGAGCAGTTTGAACAACTCAGAAAGGATACCATCATGTACTTAGCTCGCATCAACAAGACCTGGCTGCCAGGAAAACTCAAGCTGTGGTGCTTCCAGTTCGGCATACTCCCAAGACTCATGTGGCCTTTAACAGGGTATGAAATCCCCATCAGCAAGGTTGAAAAGCTGGAAAGAATGATCAGCACACATGTGAAACAGTGGCTTGGACTTCCATGATGCTTAAGTCCTGTTGGACTGTACGGGAACGGCAAATTGGAATTACCAATTGCAAGTCTTGTGGAAGAAGTCAAATGCACCAAAGCAAGGTTGGTCATGACCCTCACTGAATCGGAAGATACTGTTATTTGAACAGTGGCTCCCCGTGTGACAGCGGGGAGGAAGTGGATCCCATCTGAAGCCGTTCAGAGTGCTAAGTCTGCTCTTCACTTCAGGGATGTGGTTGGCCAAGTCCAACATGGGAGAGCCAGGCTCGGGCTTGTCCCAAAGGCTCCTCAATGGCACAAGGCGACATCAGTGCAGAAGAGACGGCTCGTGGTGGCGGAGTTGAGAAGACAGGAGGAAGCAGAGCGACACGCCAGGGCTGTCTCAATGACCAAGCAGGGCCACTGGACTAATTGGAAGAGCCTGGAAAAGAGGAAACTTAGCTGGCGTGACATCTGGGAGATGGAGGGATCTTGGCTAAGTTTTGTCATCAAAGCCACTTATGACCTCCTACCCACACCCCAGAACCTGAACCAGTGGTGGGGAGAAGACCCCGCTTGCTCTCTTTGTCAAGCACCTGGATCACTAAGGCACATTTTAACAGGATGCACCACGAGCCTCACCCAGGGGCAGTACACTTGGCAGCATAACCAAGTTCTCAGACAGCTGGCATCAATCTTGGAACAGAGGCAAATCACCACAAATGCTGTCCCACAAACATCGGCAGGAAATATCCACATCACATGATTTGTACCAGCAGGCCAACCTCCAGAGCACCATATAACATCGAAAGATGTAAGCATTCTGCAGGTTGCTTGGGATTGGAAAATGGACGTGGACTTGGAAAAAAAGCTTGTGTTTCCCACAGACATTGCAGCTTCAACACTCCAGCCAGACATGGTCCTGTGGTCCACAACAGCCAAGCTGGCATATGCTGTGGAATTGACAGTACCACGGGAAGATGGTGTTGAAGAAGCTTATGAGAGGAAAAAGACCAAGTACTCTGAACTGGCAACTGAAGCTGCCCAGAATGGCTGGAAGACCAAGATTTTCCCTGTAGAAGTGGGATGCAGGGGATTCGTTGCTACATCTACGACCAGTCTATTGAAGAAGATGGGGGTGAGGGGTCACTCCCTCCAACAAGCAATCAAGTCCTTGTCAAACACAGCAGAAGAAAGCAGCAATTGGATTTGGATTAAAAGGAAAGACAACAACTGGGCTGCAAGATGAAGAGAGGAGGGTATGGAACTGAGGGGGGTGTATCTGGGACGCCAGGTAGCACTGTTGAGTCCTCTGGAGATGTCGTGGGCTTATCAATGAAACGTCAAAGAAGGAGGGTGCCCACCTGATGACCCCGATGACGTACCTACCCTCCCTCCTTGTCACCACTCCAAGCCCACCGCCAACATCGAGAGTGCCAACTTACCATAGGGATTGAAACATCAAGTCCTAGTAGCTCTACTATCACACAGCACACAGATGAACTATTGTTGCTTTCATATGGCTCTTTGTTACTATGACCAGAGCCTACGGGACTGAGAGGCGATGCTCTGTTATACAACTAATGCTGAGTCAAACTCACCTTTATTATGACTGAAATCTGTTGTTTGTGACAGCAGCACGGTTCAATAGATTAGACAAAATGCTATGTCTTAAAATAAGAAATATAAAGTGCAAGTTCAAGTTTATTGTCATCTGATTGTGCATTTATACAACCAAACCAAACAACATTTCTCCGGACCACAGTGCACCCACAATACATACTGTATATCACACACAGCACGTAAAGCAAAATACTATCACAAATAAGTTAATAAAATGTAACTCAAAATACGTGAAGTGTGCAGCACAGGTAAAGAGTAAACTGTACAGTAACAGTAGACAGTTCACAGTCCCGGTGACGAGAACTCGGTGGTGGCAGGGTACTCATTCGTCTCTCAGCCCGAGGGAAGAAGCTGTTACCCAGTCTGACACTTCAGTAGGGCAAAAGAGAAGGTAGTGTTCATGGGTTCATGGACCATTCAGAAATCTGATGGCAGGAAGGAAGAAACTGTTCCTAAACCACTGAGCATAGGTCCTCAGACTCCTGCACCACCTTCCTGATGATAACAATGAGAAGAGATCTTTATTCACCTGTAGTAACACACACAAGATTCGAGAGTGTTGAGTGTCATTTCCAGTACACAACTGTAAAGGAAACCAAAAGAATTATTACACCCCAAATAATGCAACACAAAAGTAAACCACAAAAGATAAATAACATAGTAATAATTTTAAAACACTAAATAAATATATATTACATAAGATAGCTGATATACATAGATTGATTGCACGTCCATAGGGTGACTCTAAGCACAGGAGTGTCTGTACATCAGGTGACTGACAGGAAATGATAAAGTAGTGGTGGTTGAGGGTGTGGAGGGGTGGGTTAGTGGGTGGAGGTGTTTATTGGCCTCACTGCATAGGGAAGGAACTGTTTTTGGATGAACTCAGCAGGTCAGGCAGCTTCTATGGAAGGGACTTAAGAGTCGACGTTTCAGGCCGAGACCCTTCATTTGTCCAGTGGCTACCTTTGAGATCAGTCCCCAGAATTGCCTTGCACACTAAATCCCTTGAGGATTCTTTCCACAGCTCCATCGCAATCAATCCTCCTCAATTACAAGCAGATCTGAATGTGATCTATCTGTTTCAATACCACACGAACCCCATCAATAAAACCCTGAAGGCAATCATTTCAGCACTGTCAATAGATGCTATGAAGCGAAAAAAGGGCAACCGTTCAGATATTTTGACTTTTCGTGCACTTAATTAAGTCAACAAGAAGCTGTCAGGGATAATTTTCAAAGTATACAGCGTAGCCGTTGACATTTAATAATATTACACTCAATGTTGATTGAAATTGATTTTTGAATTGGAGGAGGGGGTGTTGAGGCCCTAACAGCTTTATTCCAATGCAATCAAGGACACAAGGCTTCTGTTAACGCAGTTCATGACAAGTCTGGAGATTTCTAACAGTGGCAACATTGCAAATATTTATTAAAGACAAGTCATCACCCAAGGTGGCATCTTGTTTTTCAGATTTCCATTCCTGCGCCTCTTTAATTTAATTCCTCTTCTGAACGTACAGATTCTTGGAGTGCATTTTAACTGATGCTGTGTGCCTGCATTCAGATTTGGATTTATTTATCACTGTACATTGGAACAGTGAAATGTGTCATTTGCGCTAACAACCTACACACCTAAGGACGTGCTGGGCAGTCACCAAATGCTGCCACACACATGCCCACCATGCTTGGCGCAACCACAGAATATTTTGCAGGTTTTCGGGAGAGGGCGGCGAAGCATGTGATTACATCATTTGTCACAGTACTAGACCAGAAGACTATTAGATATAGCAGCAGAATTAGGCCATTTGGCCCATCGAGTCTGCTTCGCCATTTCTTCATGGCTGATCCATTTCTCTTCAGCTCCAATCTCCTGTCTTCTTCCCGTATCCCTTCATGCCCTGACCAATCAAGAATCTACCTATATCTGCCTTAAATATACCCAATGACTTGGCCTCCACAGCTGCGTGTGGCAATGAATTCCACAGATTCACCACTCCCCATTCTAAATGGATGTCCCTCTATTCTGAGCCTGTATCCTCTGGTCTTGAACTTCCTCACCGTTCAAAACATCCTCTCTCCACATCCACTCTATCCAGTCCTTTCACCATTCGTAGGTTTCAATGATGTCACCCCTCATTCTTCTGAACCCTAGCGAGTGGAGGCCCAGAGCCATCAAACGCTCTTCATATGACAAACCATTCAATCCTGGAATCATTTTTGTGAACCTCCTTTGAACCCTCTCCAATTTCAGCACATCCTTTCTTAGATAAGAGGTCCAGAACTGTTCACAGTACTCCAAGTGAGGTCTCACCAGTGCCTTATACAGTCTCAGCATTACATCCTTGCTGTTATATTCCAGTCCTCCAAAAATGAATGCTAACATCGCATTTGCCTTCCTCCCCACAGCCTCAACCTGCAGATGAAGTACTGCTACTGTTGTTTCCTTCTGAACTATCAGGATAGCCGCGAGGATCCAGAGCGGGTGGTCTTGGCATAACGTGGAACGAGAGCAGGCAATGCAACGAACAAAGTCCACGCCTTAAGCCACAAAGTGACACAGCACAGAACAGGCCACTTGGCCCATTCTGACCATGATGCCCCATTCAAACTTACCTCATTTGTCTGCATTTGGCTCATAACTCTCTAAACCAGGGGTTTCCAACCTGGGATCTATGGACCCCTTGTTAATGGTATTGGTCCATGGCATAAAAAAGGTTAGGAACCCTGTTCTGAACCTTTCCAATCCATGCACCTGTCTTTTAAATGTTTAAATGTTAAACCTGCCTCAAACACTCCCTCTGCAAGTTAAATCTACAGATAAATCGAACACCTTCTGGGTAAAAATGTTTCCCCTCAGAATCCTACTAACTCTCTCCCACCTCACCTTATACATCTTGATTTCCCCAACATTGGGAATCCACCATGTCTACCTGCATCTCCACTTTCATGGAACCGTGCACTTGTACTCCAAGGCCCCTCTGTTCTAAAGCACACAGTGCCATGGTGTACTGTTCATCCTACCTAGACCATAAGATATAGAAGCAGAAGTAGGCCATTCAGCCCATCGAGTCTGCTCTGCCACTTAATCATGGGCTGATCCAATTCTTCCAGTCATCCTCACTCTCCTGCCTTCTCCCCATACCCTTTGATGCCCTGGCTAATCAAGAACCTATCTATCTCCGCCTTAAATGAACCCAATGACTTGGCCTCCACAGCTGCATGTGACAACAAATTCAACAAATTTACCACCCCCTGACTAAAGTAATTTCTCCGCATCTTAGTTCTAAAAGGACATCCTTCAATCGTGCCCTCTTGTCCTAGAATCCCCTACCATGGGAAATAACTTTGCCATATCTAATCTGTTACAGGCCTTTTAACAATCAGTATGTTTCTATGAGATCCCCCCTCATTCTCCTGAACTCCAGAGAATACAGCCCAAGAGCTGCCAGATGTTCCTCATACAGTAACCCTTTCATTCCTGGAATCATTCTTGTGAATCTTCTCTAAACCCTCTCCAACGTCGATATGTCCTTTCTAAAATAAGGAACCCAAAACTACACACAATACTCCAAGTGTGGTCTCACGAGTGCCTTATAGAGCCTCAACATCACATCCCTGCTTTTATATTTTATACCTCTAGAAATGAATGCCAACATTGCATTCTCCTTCTTCACAACGGACTCAACCAGCCAGAATAGGATCCTTTTATTACCACTCTCTGTTTTCTGCCGACCAGCCAAAGCTCCACCCACACCAGTAACTCACCTGTAATTCCATGGGCTCTTATCTTGCTAAGCAGCCTCATGTGCAGCACCTTATCAAAGGCCTTCTAAAAATCCAAGTACACCACGTCTACTACATCTCCTTTGTCTACCCTGCTTGTAATTTTCTCAAAGAATTGCAGTAGGTTTGTCAGGCCAGATTTCCTTTCAGAAAACCATGCTGGCTTTGGCCCATCTTGTCATGTGCCTCCAGGTAATCTCATCCCTAACAATTGATTCCAACAACTTCCCAACCACTGATGTCAGGCTAACGGGTCTGTCGTCTCCAACTACTTCCTTCAGAACCTAAGGATGCCTTCCATCAGGTCCAGGAGATTTATCCACCCTCAGACTATTAAGCTTCCTGAGCACCTTCTCAGTCGTAATATTCACTGCACAGACTTCACTTCCCTGACACTCCTAAATGTCCCGTATACTGCAGACGTCTCCCACTGTGAAGACTGATGCAAAATACGCATTCAGTTCCTCTGCCATCTGTGCCTCTCATTACAATATCTCCAGCATCATTTTGTATTGGTCCTCTATCTACCCTCGACTCTCTTTTACCCTTTATATACTTAAAAAAGCTTTTAGTCACTTCTTTGATATTAGTCTACCTGAGAGGGTAGATAGGATAGTCTGGCTGGGGAACCGGTCAGTCTCCAACAATCACCCCCCTGTCAGATATAGACAGAGTAGTCTGGCTGGGGAACTGGAATGTCTCCAACACTATCCACCCGGTCAGATATAGACAGGATGGTCTATCTGGGAACTGGACCATCCCCAACACTTACCCCATTGTCTGATATAGACAGGATAGTCTATCTGGGAAACTTCTCCATCTCCAACACTCCCCACCCTGTCTGAGATAGACAAGGTAGTCTATGTGGAAAACCAGTCCATCTCCAACACTCAACCCCCCCCCCCCCCAATAATAGAGAGGGTAGTCTGGTTGGGTACTGTCCGTCTCCAACACTCACCCACTTGTCTGATAATAGAGAGGGTAGTCTGGCTGGGTACTGACCGTCTCCAACACTCACCCCCCACCCCCGCTGTCTGATAATAGAGAGGGTATCTGGATGGACAACTGACTGTCTCCAACACTCACCGCGCTGTCTGATAATAGAGGGGGTAGTCTGGCTGGGGACCTGACCATCTCCAACACTCACCACCACCCCACCCGCCCCTCCCCTGATGTAGACAGGGTAGTCTGGCTGGGAAACCGGTCTGCCTCCAACACTCCTCCCCCCCCCCCTTGTCAGATATAGACAGGGTAGTCTATCTGGGAAAATGGTCTGATCCTACAGTCACCACCCTGTCAGGTATCTGGTGGGTAAAAGCCCCCACAGTGTTACATCTTGCCTCCCCCCTCAACTCCACCCAGCCCAGGTGAGAATTTCTTGTCTTTGCCTCGACTGTTCTTTCCATGCCTCAGTGGTGAGCTGAGGGCACGATATGTTGGTTCTGGAAGCGAGTCACGCTGATGGGCATACAGAGGGGATGGGCTCGTCATTCACTGTGTGTTTTGATGTTTCGATGTACATGTGACAAAGAAAGCTAATCACGTCGTTAGACCTTTGCCTTTAATATTTAAGCTGTGCAGAACATTGAACCCACGAACACTGCCTGACTACTTTTGTTCATTCTTTTTGTGCTATTTAATTTAACTTTTTAAATATCTATACATAGATATTTGTGTACACAAACTGTATTTTACAGTTTTTTATTATTATTTATTGCAAACTCAGGGTGTCGGAGTTCAGAATTAAATCCCAGGGTCCTCTGTAAGGAGTTAGTAGGTTCTTTCCCGTGTGCATGCGGGTTTCCTCCAGGTGCTCTGGTCTCCTCCCACAGTCCAAACTTGTACCGGTCAGTGGGTGAATTGGTCATTGTAAATTGTCCTGTGACTAAGCCAGGGTTAAATCGGTGGACTGCTGGGTGCTGTGGCTCGAAGAGCTGAAAGGGCCTGTTCAGTGCTGTGTTTCAATAAATCAACAAATAAATGTATTGCCACCTCCAAACAAATGTCACAAGATCAGCTGCTGATATTAAACCTGATTCTGAATCCTATGAATCTCTTGGCATTATCCGCACAACTTTACAAGGACTTACAAGGATGTTGCCTGGTGTGGAACTTGCCTTATGAGAATAGGTTGAGTGAACGCAGCCTTCTCCTCCTTGGAGCGACGGAGGATGAGAGGTGACCTGATAGAGGTGTATAAGATAATGAGAGGCATTGATCATGTGGATAGTCAGAGGCTTTTTCCCAGGGCTGAAATGGCTAACATGAGAGGACACAGGTTTAAGGTGCTGGGAAGTAGATACAGGGGAGATGTCAGAGGTAAGTTTTTTACAGAGAGAGTGGTGAGTGTGTGCAATGGGCTGCCGGCAACGGTGATGGAGGCGGATACGATAGGGTCTTTTAAGAGACCCTTGGACAGGTACATGGAGCTCAGAACAGTAGAGGGCTACAGGTAACCCTTGGTAATTTCTAAAGTAAGGACATATTCGGTACAGCTTTGTGGGCTGAAGAGCCTGTATTGTGCTGTAGGTTTTCTATGTTTCAAACTTTTTCCATGAGTTTCACATTAGGTGTGAGGTTAGTCTCAATGAAACTGTTTTTAACCTCTCAAGCTCAAGTCAGGTAGGACAGGGAGCCAGAAGAAATTACCATGAGTGGTGAGTAGTGACTAGATATGAACCAGGACTATAAGATAAAAGGTCTTGTCAAAGATAATAAGACCATAAGACCATAGACCATAAGATGTAGGAGCAGAATTAGCCCATTTGGCCAATCGAGTTTGCTCTGCTATTTCATCATGACTGTTCCTTTTTCCCTCCCAGTCCCAATCTCCTGCCTTCTCCCTGTTTCCCTTCATCTCCTGATCAATCAAGAATCTATCAAACTCTGCCTTCAAGACTTTGCCTCCACAGAAGCTTGTGGCAAAGAATTTCACAAATTCACCACTCTCTGGCGAAAGAAATTCCTCCTCATCTCCGTTCTAAAAGGACACCCCTCTATTCTGAGGCTGTCCTCTGGTTTTAGACTCTCCCACCGTAGGAAATATCCTTTTCATATCCAATCTATCAAGGCCTTTCACCATTCGATAGGTTTCAATGAGGTCACCCCTCATCCTTCTCATGAATACAGGCCCAGAGCCATCTAACGGTCTTCATGTGACAAACCATTCAATCCTGGAATCATTTTCCTGAACCTCCTTTGAACTCTTCCCAGTTTCAGCACATCCTTTCTAAGATAAGAGGCCCAACCCTGCTCACAATACTCCAAGTGAGGCCTCACCAGTGCTTTATAAATTCTCAACATTAAACCCTTGACTAAGACAATTGTGTTGTTCCAAAGAGCGCTATATGTAGTATTTCTTACCCTCGGCTATTAGGCTCTATAATGAGCCAACCTTACACTGGGGAAGTGATGGCTCCCTCCTTTTAGACTGTATGAGGTAACTTATTTTCTATTCTTTCTTACTCCTCTTCTAATATTTCTGTATCTGTGCACTTGCCGTGCTATTGTGACACTGTAATTTTCTTTGGGATCAATAAAATATCTACCTATCTTATATTCTAGATCTCTTGAAATGAATGCTATCATTGCATTTGCCTTCCTCACCATAGACTCAACCTGCAAGTTAATCTTTAGGGTGTTCTGCACAAGTCCCTTTGCATCTCAGTTCTTCTTTATTTTCTCTCCAGTTAGGAAATAGTCAACCCTTTTAGCTTTTCTACCAAAGTGCATGATCATAGGCTTTCCGACACTGCATTCCATCTGCCTTTTCTTTCACCATTCTCCTAATCTAATTCCTTCCGTAGCCTCTCTACTTCCTCAAAATCACTGCCCTCCACCTATCTTCATGTTGTCTGCAAACTGAATTCAAAGAATCCAAGAGGACACGCAAAGATGGTTTTCATTCTTTGATCTCAATTCCAGTTGTTACCAGATAGAGGTTGAAGAAGCTGAGAAGCCTAAATCAGCCTTTGGGTGTCCTCTTAGATTCTATGAATTCAGTAGGATGCCACCGGAAATTTCAAATACGTCAAGCACATTTCGGCAACTTGTGCAGAAATGTGTGGCTAATACAAACCTGAGAGAATTCTTTCTATTCATCAGTGACATCATTGTGTCTCTAAAGACTTGGATGAACATGAGGAAAGACTTATGAGAGCCCTGAATTGACTCAGAGAGTACGGTCCAAAACTCGCTCCAGGAAACTGTGTTTTTGCACAGACCTCAGTCAAATACCTCGAACATATTGTGTCTCAACAAGGAGTTCACCTGATTCTGACAAGATAGCTGTGGTCAAAACCTGGCCGATTCCCAGAAATCTGAAGGAATTGGAGACCCTCCTGGTTTTATCAGATATTACTACCAATTAATCAAGGATTTTTCTCAGAGTTAAGCTGCTCAGTGATTTGACATCAGGGTACCCACCGACCAGAAAGTTCTCCAAGGTGAAGAATCATCATACAAAAGACCCATTTGGAGGCTGTTGGATGACCACATCTCAAGAAGCATTTGGCCAAATCAGAAAGGAACTTACATCTGCTCTAGTGTTGGTGTTTGCTAACCTTCAGCTGTCATATATTTTACACACGGATGCCAGCATTACTGGTTTTAAGGCTGCACTCCAGCAAGAGCAAGATGGCCATCTTAGGGTCATCGCCTTTGCCAGTAGGGGACTGTCCCATAGTGAATCAAGATATTCTGCCCATAAATTAGGAGGGGAGGAGAAGATGGCAGCGCGACGCAGCGCGCGCGGCCACTCCGAATTGATATCGTATTTGTGAAGTAGGATGCCATGCACAATCCTGATTTGATGGAGACAGCTGCGAGAAGCACGGAGGAACATCTGGAGAAATTTCTGAAATGCTTGCTTCACTGCCGCTGCTACTGTGCGATTGAGAATCTCCGGAGGGGTAGGCCACAAATCCTCGGCTTTGCCTATTGTCTGTTGCCAGGGCCGGGGTCGAAGCGCTTGGCAGAGATGGTGCTCGGTGCTCGGAGTCGGAGAGCTGGTCGGAGGCTTGAAGTTTTCAGACGGACTCGGAGTCGGATTGTGGTCGGGTGCTTCCAGGACGCTGCATCGGCAAGTTTGCAGCGCTGGAGGCTCATGGCAGGAAGAGTTTTCTTCCTTCAACTGTCTGCGTAAGATGATGGGACTTTCGAGAGATTTTGAGATTTTTTACCGTGCCCATGGTCTGTTCTTCTATCAAATTACGGTATTGCTTGCACTGTTGTAACTATATGTTATAATTATGTGGTTTTTGTCAGTTTTTTTAGTCTTGGTTTGTCTTGTGTTTCTGTGATATCATTCTGGAGGAACAAATTGTATCATTTCTTAATGCATGCATTACTAAGTGACAATAAAAGAGGACTGCGTGTCCTCATAATCTAATCTAAATTAGAATCCTTTGTCCTAAAATGGGCAGACAGTGAAAATGTCATGTTTATCTTTATGGTAGTTTATTTGCTGGAGTAACACACAGTAACTCCTTGCCTTGTGTGCTTTCCACTGCTAGACTGGAAGCAACCAATTACAGATGGCTAGCTGCTCTGTCAACTGATAATTTTAAGCTACAACATAGGTCCAGGAAGCTGAACAATGATGATTATGGGTTGTCCCAATGACAACATGGAGGACTATCAGACAATCTCTTGTCCCAGAAGGAGCAGGAACACATCTTGAAGTTCATTGAAGTCACCTGGTGAACTCAGGTGATCTCACTGTGGTATGTTATTTCCTTTGGGATCAATAAAGTATTTATCTATCTATCCATTTATATTTCATTTCTTCTACCAAAGTGCATGGCCATACACTTTCTGACACTGTATTCCATCTGCCATTTCTTTGCTCATTCTCCTAATCTAAGTTCTTCTGTAGCCTCTCTACTTCCTTAAAACTATCTGTCCCTCCACCTATCTTCATATCATCTGCAAACTTTGCAACAAAGCCATCAATTCCATCATCCAAATCATTGACATATAATGTAAAAAGCATCAGTCCCAACACAGACTCCTGTGCAACATCACTAGCCACTGGCAGCCAAACAGAAAAGACTCCCTGTATTCCCACTCTTTGCCTCCCGCCAATCAGCCACTGCTTTATCCATGTTAGAAACTTTCCTGTAATACCATGGGCTCATAGCTTGTTAAGTAGCCTCTTTTGTGGCACCTTGTTAATACCCTTGTGAAAAGCCAAGTACACAACATCTATTGATTCTCCTTAGTCTATCCCGTTTATTTCTTCAAAGAATTCCAACAGATTTGTTAGGCAAGATTTTTCCTTGAGGAAACCATGCTGACTACGGCCTATTTTATCATGTGCCTCCAAGTACCCTGAGACTTCATCTTTAATAATGATCTCCAACATTTGGGAGGAGAGGATGGCGGAACGACGCAGCTCGCAGCGGCCACTCCGGTGAATGATATCTGTTATCTGTCAAGTAGGGTGCCGTGCACAACCCTGATTTGATGGAGACAGACGTGAGAGCACGGAGGAACATCTGGTGAAACTTCTGAAATGCCTGCTTCGCTGCTGCTGTTACTGTGCGATCCAGAATCTCCGGGGGGAAGGCCCCGAGTCCTCGGCTTTGCCTATTGCCTGTTGCCGGGGCCGGGTTCAAAGCGCTCGGCAGAGATGGTGCTCGGTGCTCGGTGTCGGAAGGCTGGTTGGAGGCTCGAAGTTTTCGGATGGACTCAGAGTCGGCTGTGATCGGGTACTTCCAATGCTTCGACAGTTGTCGGCGCTTGGAGTTCATGGCAGGGAGAGTTTCTCCCTTTTACCATCTGCGTGAGATGATGGGGCTATCGGGACTTTGAGACTTTTTTTTTACCGTGCCCATGGTCTGCTCTTTATCAAATTATGGTATTGCTTTGCGCTGTTGTAAATATATGTTATGATTATGTGGTTTTGTCAGTTTCTGTCTTGGATTGTCTTGTGTTTCTGTGATATCTTTCTGGAGGAACATTGTATCATTTTTTAATGCATGCATTTCTAAATGACAATAAATGAGGACTGAGTGTCCTCATAATCTAAGAAAAACAAACATCTTCCCAACCGCTGAGGTCAGACTAACTGGCCTATAGTTTTCCAGTGCATCTCCGCACACTTTTCCAGTGCACAAGCCGACTTGTGAGAAAGACCAAAGGCAGGATGTGGGTTCATGAATGACTCAAGGCAGAGTACAAATAAATGGCAGGATACTTGGTAGTGTGGAGGAGCAGAGGGATCTGGGGGTACATGTCCACAGATCCCTGAAAGCTGCCTCACAGGTGGATAGGGTAGTTAAGAAAGCTTATGGGGGTTTAGCTTTCATAAGTCGAGGGATAGAGTTTAAGAGTCGCGATGTAATGATGCAACTCTATAAAACTCTGGTTAGGCCGCACTTGGAGTACTGTGTCCAGTTCTGGTCGCCTCACTATAGGAAGGATGTGGAAGAATTGGAAAGAGTACAGAGAAGATTTACCAGGATGCTGCCTGGTTTAGAGAGTACGGATTATGATCAGAGATTAAGGGAGCTAGGGCTTTACTCTCTGGAGAGAAGGAGGATGAGAGGAGACATGATAGAGGTATACAAGATATTAAGAGGAATAGATAGAGTGGCTAGCCAGCGCCTCTTCCCCAGGGCACCACTGCTCAGTACAAGAGGACATGGCTTTAAGGTAGGGGGTGGGAAGTTCAAGGGGGATATTAGAGGAAGGTGTTTTATTCAGAGAGTGGTTGGTGCGTGGAATGCACTGCCTGAGTCAGTGGTGGAGGTAGATACACTAGTGAAGTTTAAGAGACTGCTAGACAGGTATATGGAGGAATTTAAGGTGGGGGGGGTTGTATGGGAGGCAGGGTTTGAGGGTCGGCACAACATTGTGGGCTGAAGGGCCTGTACTGGGCTGTACTATTCTATGTATGTCTATGGCTACATGGAGCTTAGGAAAATAGAGGGCTATGGGTAAAGCCGAGGTAGTTCTAAAGTAGGGACATATTCGGCACAGCTTTGTGGGCCGAAGGGCCTGTATTGTGCTGTATGCTTTCTATGTTTCTACGTTTCTAAAAGGTGATGCTTCAAAAAAAGCTTTTTTTTGAAATGTGAATTGAAACATACAGTGAAATGAGTTGTTCAGCGAGGAATGAACTCCACAAAGCCCCTCCCAAAGATGAAGCGTCTTTCAGCATAAAGACAGAGAATCCTCGAAAATTCACAGTACAGGAGTCTATTCGGCCCATCATATCCATGCACACGAAACCCACTTTTACTGGGTGTCTCTGGAAAGGTGACTTGTTAGCCCCTCACTAACAGCCACTGGATTTTGCAGCAAGAGACCCACCTTTCACAGGCTTCATACATCTCGGGAGTGTATGACTTTGGTCCCACCAAATCCGTGGGGCTGGGATGTCTCACCCACCCAAACCCCGGTTTGTGTGAATGCTGTGTGATTTACTGCCTCCCACCCACCCCACAATCACCCGTTGGCAAGAAATAACAGACGGTACACTGTGTACAATTAGTAAGAAGTATACTTAAGAATGTTAACTTCAGAAAACAGTTATTAAAGGAAAGAACAAAAAAACAAAAAGGGTCCTTTATACTTAAACAGTTACATGTGCACGGTGTAGCTATAATCTTGGGCTCGTCTGCAATATCCCCTCTAACTTTTAGTAGTCAGTGTGCACAAAAATCTTATGTTGTGCAAATTTTTTTCCTGTGACAACAGTATGTGCGCACCGAATGCACACATGGCACAGTTTATGTAGGTTTACAAAATATTTGACATAAAATTGCACAGAATAACAACAAAATAACATACACATTTAAGTCACTCAGTTATTTTCTCTCTCTCCTGTCTTTGGCATTTACCCATTCTTTGTAAACTCTATCTAGACTAATAGAACTTCCATCCCATTGATAGTTTTTGATTCTCATTAACATATCCAAATGACATTCACCTAAACGGTTTCTCAGCTTGTTTTTGAGTTGATTCATTCGGCTAAAACCTCAGTCACAGTCCGTACTAGACGCAAGAAAGGTTCCCCCAATGTCCATCAACTGTGCAAGGTCGCAAAACTGTGGAGTTGTGCAATTGTGCAATTGTGGAGAAATCAAAAGCTGAGCACTCTTGTACCTCATCTTCAGGAAACCGTTCTTCTAAATGAACACAAAGACTATTTATAAAAGTCAACAGTGAACTTGTATCTACTATGACATTTTCTTCACGTTGTTGGCTAAGCAAAACTTTAACTTTGTCACTCCATGAAACATTGTCTCCCAGATACTGCTTTCTTATCTTGTTAATTTTGCCTCGCGCAAAATGAAGTGAATCAGTCGGTGTCAAGCCACTCTTTTGCAGAATCTTGCAGTGCGGCCAGTTCATCAAAGACATCACTTAAAACCCGTAAAGCTACTTTGTATGTGATGTTTATCAATTTCTTGTGACAGTATTTAGCCACAGGGTCATTTGACTGATCTTTTTCAATAAAAAACTTCTTACTAGCTCTTCCTTCAGTTCCCTCCCGCTTTCGAATCTCTTACTAGCTCTTCCTTCAGTTAGTCCTGATGAAGGGTCTCGGCCTGATACGTCGACTGTACCTCTTCCTAGAGATGATGCCTGGCCTGCTGCGTTCACCAGCAACTTTGATGTGTGTTGTTAGTAAGCCGTTTACAGGATTTGAAACAGAACTTTGTAAACTTTACAATATGAACACTGTCCACCACAGATGGCTGCTGCCGTGATGCAGCTGTACAAACCGGAACAGGGAAGGTGAGGTGACGTAAATTAGTGATGTGCATTGTGGTATCTGAAAAACCAACTAACTAGTTAACAGAAACATTTAGCTAAAAGATTATTTTCAATAAGTACAATTATTAATTACTACAGTATTTTAGGTAACTAACCTTTTGTGTGCACATTAATTTCCTTTGCGCGCTGTTTGAAAAACGTGTGTGCGTGCACGCATGCGCACAGCTTAGAGGGAACATAACTTGTCTGTAACTCTCATGCTGGACCCCCAGTCTGCGTGAAAGCACACACCACCTTCTGAATGTTGCTCGGAATCCATCTTGACCAAACAGGCTCTCCCACAGGGATACTGGTCCTTTCTGCTTGAAGCCATTCATCTGTACAAAGCACCTTGTGCAACAAGGGCGGCCTCCTCTGCCATCTGTCTTCTCCCAGCTCCTGCCAACAAAGACCTCTCCACCCCACTGTTCTCCACAACCTTCCCCCAACTCTACCATTCTGATTGGCTGACACCACAGTCCTAAGTTGAACACCCCAAAGCCTCTTATCTCAGCTCAAACCCAAACAGGCTGAAGGCAAAACAGACTGTTCTTACAGAACTGCTAAACTGAAATACCTACAGCCCAGCAGTAAAAATCTTAACCAGGGTGTTACACTTTCCCTCCCGCCAAAAGTAGTCATTTCCTCACAACTTTGAAACTTATCAAACCATCATTAATAACAAGTTTTCAAAGGAACTTTGTCAGAATCAGACTCAGAATCCGGTTTATTATCACCGGCATGTGAAGTGAAATTTGTTAACTTAGCAGCAGCAGTTTAATGCAATACATAATAGAGAAGAAAAATAATAATAACAATAAATAAATATGTAAATCTTATTCAGTATACTTTAAACAGTATACATATATTGAATAGATTAAAAACGTGCAAAAACAGAAATACTGTATATTAAAAAAGGTGAGGTAGTGTCCAAGGGTTCAATGTCCATTTAGGAATCGGATGGCAGAGGGGAAGAAGCTGTTCCTGAATCACTGAGTGTGTGCCTTCAGGCTTCTGTACCTCCTACCTGATGGTAACGGTGAGAAAAGGGCATGCCCTGGGTGCTGGAGATCCTTAATAATGGACGCTGCCTTTCTGAGACAATGCTGCCTAAAGATGTCCTGGGTACTTTGTAGTCTTCTCCGTGGATTGTCACCCTGTCGCAGTGGAGAAGCTTGTGTGGTCCCGAGAGCGATGCTGTCTGGAGCTATGATCCTGGTAGGGTCACCCATGGCGGTAAGGTCGAGGGTGAGGTCCCTGACAAAGAACAATCCAACCAAGACCTCAACGGTGGAACAGGCAAACAAAGTTACTTCGAACTCAACGGCTGTGAAGGCGGATGAAGGTTGCAACAAATCCATCAGCTCCAATCATCGTGGTTTCCATGCCATTGGAATCAGTTGGCTGATTTGTGAAGTATCGTGTGCTTCTTGGAGTGCAACATCAAGTACATGTTAAACAAATACACGCACAGACGTCTTCGCTCTGTGGGCCACTTCTTCAGAACGAAGACCATCACCCTCGACCTCGAGAGATAGCCACGATGATGATGACTTTGTAGTCTAGTACTCAAGATGGAGCTGACTACATTTACAACCCTCTGCAGCTTCTTTCGGTCCTGTGCAGTAGCCCCTCTATACCAGACAGTGATGTAGCCTGTCAGAATGCTCTCCACAGTACATCTATAGAAGCGTGGGTCCTGATGGCTGTAGGACAACAGCTGTTTCTGAACCTGGTGGTGTTAGTCCTGAGGCTCCCGAACCTCATTTTTGATAACAGTAGAGAGAAGAGAGCATGGCCTGGGTGGTGGGGGTCCCTGATGATGGATGCTGCTTTCCTGCAACAATGTTCTGCAGCTTCTTTCAGACCCGTGCAGTAGCTCCTCCACACCAGACAGTGATGCAGCCTGTCAGAGTGCTCTCCATGGTACATCTATAGAAGTTTTTGAATGTATTTGTTGACATACCAAATCTCTTCAAACTCCCAATAAAGAATAGCTGCTGTCTTGCCTTCTTTATAACAGCATCAATATGTTGGGACCAGGTTAGATTCTCAGAGACCTTGACACCCAGGAACTTGAAACTGCTCACGCTCTCCTCTTCTGATCCCTCATTGAGGATTGGTGTGTGTTCCTCCTGGTATGTCAGGACCTCCAATCCATTTGTGAATGGTAGTGTCATATCTCACAGGGGGATAGATGCAACACCCTGTTCCCCTGGTGCGTCATAGGCTAGCCTATCTGGGGGTTTCCTGACTCTCTGAGATCTCCTAATCCCATCCTCAGTTTGTCATGGTCCGGTCCGAAGTCCGCATTCCAGTTCACCGTCTGGTCCGCGGACTCCGGACTCCGACCCTTCCGGCTGTCCCTGGTTTTGGTTGGACTTAACCATAAGCACCTAATGCTCGTCTTGGGGCTGGGAATATAAGTAGCCCTGGGATTGAGTATGGGTGCTGGTTCATCTCATCAGTCTCCCCTTGCAGCAACCCACCGGTGGAAGGCTAGTGCAGTCATCGAGATATGGATTTGGCTGTTCTGTAGCCCGCTGAGGTTACTGGCCGCCTCGAGTCTTGGAGCCACCCTGGACCTAGCTCCCTTCCTGTCCCTTGCCTCCGTCGGGTAAACCAGGCCATTTGCCGTTACCGCGCAGTTAGGTCTATCCCTCCCTGTCCTTGCCTCTGTGGGGTGAAGTCCTGCGTCCTGCCCAGGAGTTGCCACGAAGTACCCTTACCCTGTCACGTCTTCGCCTGGTCTCTAAGAACCCAAGCCTCGTCACGTCTTCGCCTGGTCTCAAGGAAGCCAAGCCTCGTCGTGCCTTCGCCTGCTTTTGGGGTCCGAGCCCAAGTCAAGACCCAGGTTCTGGGTCCTTGTCCAGTCTCTGGCTCGGATTCCACGCCCAGGCTCCTTGTTTCCAGTTCCTCGTCCTGGTCCTGCTTCCCTAGCCTAGTCTGTGTTCCTGTCCCTACTCCTAGTCTGTCCTGTCATTTAGTTTTGTCCGTTCCTGTTCCCAGTACTTCAGTGTCTGTGGCTTGTATTTGTGTCCGTTCCCAGTGCCCCCCCATTATGACACTGATCCTGCAGCTTCAACCACCCATTGTGACCCTTCCTCTCTACTGGAGTGTGCCTCTCCCTGTCTATCATCCTTGTCTTCCGATGGCTCAGGCCCCCTGCTCCATGACTGAATCTGACTTCCGTCAGTTTAAGTAACTGTAGCCAAACATCTCCAACCTCCGCTGGTGCTAACCGGCGAGACCTCTGTCGGAAAGGGGTGTCCTCAGTCGCTCCAGTAATGTGGCACATACTCCTGGAGTAACCAACGTCAGTCTTGTCAGTAGAAAACACATTTTCGTGTCCCAACATCTCCTCAGTTAAGCTTCTTCTCCTTTCTTTGGACGTTTCATTAAATTCCGGGTCCTGTCACTCTAGTTACTCCTCCAGGATGTAACGTGACAGGTTTAGACTGGGCGCACTACGCAGTTGCTCATTTCTGCTCATCATCCTGTTCAGGAGGAACTTGCATCTCCTCAAAAGCTGCTCTGAACACAGTGTGAATGGGCAAGGGGTTCAAAACCTTCTCTCATTCCTCTCCTTTTCATGCTCCCAGGAGCCTTCTCACCACAGCAGTATTTGTTCCCTCAAAAATGGAAGCTCTGCATCGGGGCAGACCAACGCTGACGTGTCAATAGTCTTAGTTACTCTACGTCTGATTCCAAAAACTCCAACTTCAACAACAAGTAACCATTGTATGGGTATTCATCAGTACTGAGCCCCCGAATCTCATGCGCAGTGAGTGGTGTCAATGGTAAATGTGTTAAATACTGGTTGTAAAAGGATCCATAAAGCAAAGTAACTTGTGTCAAGTATGGCTGTAGCATAAACAGCTTCAATCCGTATGGATACATCAGAGCTTGGTCCCACTAAACCTTCAGGAATAGTGTTTGGTACTTGAGGATTTCCCTTAGTACACTGATAGGAAGTTATCCTCTCCGAAACCCAGCCCGTTCCTTTACTGGGTCCCTCCGTAGTTTTACCTCTTTTATTCACTGTTTGATTAACTGTTGATTTACCTTCTGAAGATTTTCCTCTCCTTCACACTCTTGCTTGAAACGCCCATCTTCTCTACAGTTGTAACAGAAAATACTGGTCACTTCCCTAGTCGAAGGACCCTGCTCATTAGTAGCCCTCTGCTTAGTACCTCCCACCAGTGGGTCCGACTCCCTTTCAGCTTTGCTACGCCTGGTGACAGCACCCACCGATACAACCAGGATATCTTGGTTCTAAAATCTTTCACGAAATCCTGTAAAACCCCCGCCTGTTAGACATCAGGATTTGCTTCAGCAGAAGTGGCTGCTACCGAAGACTTTGCCCTGTTGACCACTCCTCTACAGCATTTCCCTCCTCTCTAACTTCTCTGAGTAACTCGATAAAAGATGGAGGAGGGTGCATCTTGTGGGTCATTCGAATACGTAGAGCAATCATGTCATGTGACAGTGCGCCCTTCACAACTTGCCCCGTCCTCAGGCAATTTCTCTCAGACGGTTGGAAGCCCCCTTTGAGGCACAGACACCGCAGCAGCTTCTCCTTTCTGAAAATGCAGGCAGACAACCTCTCTCCTTCCTCCTGGAATGTGTGCCTAAACTTCATCCTAAGATCGGACACACTTCCAGCAGTGCTGAAAGCATCTTCCAGAGCTTTCAAAGGTAATCAGCTGACATTGCTAATAGATTTCCTGCCTTGAGGAACCTCACTATATCAGCCACTGGCCCCTTTAAACTCTCTACCAGTCTCAGTTATTCTCATACTACCTGAGCACGGCCATTCATTCAGCCTGTGACTGAGATGACTGCTCCGCCCAAGTCTCGTAGTCTTCTTCCCCATCAGCTGTGGGCTTGACCCTGGAGAGCACTCCCAGCCTACAGTGACATTGGCTCTCCGCAGATACACTCCTGCATTTATCAACCAGTGATGTAATAGCTGAAATGAGATCAGAATTTAAATCAGCCGCTGAAGAACTCAGTAGGCCTATCACATCAGACATCTCCTTCCGCTCACTCCGCAGAAACGAGAACAACTTTTCTTTAAAGTTTCTGTCCTCAGCTATGGGAAACTCGACTTTGAATTTGGCAGCCTGGCCTACACGTGCCTCTTCTCTGAAAGTATGCATGGCCCATAGCCCTGCCTCTCTGGGTACTTCAATTGTACCAGGCAGATCCACTCACATTACGTCAGCACCAGTCTGAACTAACAGTACATCTTTCCCTGCCACTTCAGCATGGTAGCTTTTCCTAATGTCCTAACAATCCTTAAAACCCTAATGAACAATTCACCTGCGCTGTGGATATATTCTACCTGCTCAGAACACAAACATCAGTTATGGGTAATCTTTGTGAAACGTACCAATGCTTAATCCCTTTGGCATCCATAACCACATCTCTTAATCACCTTGCTGGGCAACAGTTTAACACAGGCTTAAACACAAACCTACTTAATAAATTCTTAAGGCAATCACACAGGGTTCAACGAAAATCAGTCCCAGACTAGCCCCCACAATGAAACCTCCTTTCATTAGGCGTCTCTGGAAATGCAACTCGTTAGTCCCTTGCTAACAGCCTCTGGATTCTGCAGTGAGAAACCCACCTTTCTCAGGCTTCATACCTCTAGTATACGACTTTGGTCCCACCAAACCCATGAGGTTGCGATGTCTCACCCACCAAAACACCGGTTTGTGTGAATGCTGTGTGATTTACTGTCCCCAGCAATCGCTGGTCGGCAAGAAATAACAGATCATACATTGCATACAATTACAAAAAAAGTGTATTTAAGAATGTTACCTTAGACAAACAATTACTAAGGAAAGAAAGAAAAAAGAAACTAAAAAGGGCCCATTATATTTAAACAGTCACGTGTGCACAGTGGAGCTCAAATCTTGAACTCGTCTGTAACTCGTGCGCTGGACCCTCGGACTGTGTGAAAGCACACACCACCTTCCGAATGTCGGTCAAAATCCATCTTGATCAAACACGGGAGTATTGGTCTTTCCTCGTCGAAACCGTTCATCCGTACAAAGCACCTTGTGCAACAGGGATGGCATCCTCCACCATCTTCTCTGCTGTCCTCTCCCAGCCCCCACCCAGCATTCTCTAGAACCTTCTCCCAATTCTACCAACCCATACAAAATGCTGGAGGGAAACAGACCAGGCAGCATCTATGGAAAAGAGTATAGACAACATTTTAGACCGAGACTCTTCAGCATTTTGTATGTGTTGCGTGGATTTCTAGCATCTTCAGATTTTCTCTTGTTTGTTCTCAATTCTACCATCCTGACTGACTGACTCCACATTCCTAAGCCTAAGCCTCCTTCTCAGCTCAAACCCAAACAAGCTGAACGTACAACAATCTGCTCTTACAGAACTGCTAAAATGAAATGCCGAGAGCATAACAGTGAAAATCTTAACCAGGGCGAACACACAGTACTTGAGTGAACTTACCTAGGCATTGAGAATCAGAACCGTGGACACCGCCACCGAGTCTGGGTGCTCACACAGGTGGGCAGCTGAAAGAAGATGGCAGTCACACAGGTGAGAATGCTCACCTTCCAGCCGATTGGTGTTTCTTTGTAATTGTATTTAATTCTCCTCCTTTTGTTTCAGTCTTGTCAAGTCTTCATCGACAACGCTCCCTGCTTACCCTAGTCCACGTTCCTGGAAAGAAGATCAGTGATATAGGTAGATGCTGTTAAAGCCGTGGAATTAATTCAGTTGTAGGTTACTGTTTTCGAGCCACAGTGACGGTGTCGGTTTTTAGTTAGTTTGAGAGTTTAGTTAGCAGCCCTGTTGGCTGAGTGTTTATTTTCCTCTGTTCTCTACAGTTCTCATTAAAACTCAGTGAACTGTTCAGTCTGGGTCTGTGTCTCTCCCTCTGAACCTGGGCCATCACTGAATACCCTGTCATCACCTGGATGGAACACAACTTCCAGCTCTCCATACTCTAAAACTCTGGATATAAAGGCTCAGATTTCATTAGCCTTTATTTATTGTGTACCTTGGTCCACAATAGAGTGTGGGCACGTGGCCAAGTGGTCAAGGCATTGGACTAGCGACTTGAAGGTTGTGAGTTCGAGCCCCAGCCAAGGGAACGTGTTGTGTCCTTGAGCAAGGCACTAAATCACACATTGCTCTGCGACGACACTGGTGCCAAGCTGTATGGATCCTAATGCCTCTTCCCTTGGACAACATTGGTGCCTTGGAGAGGGGAGACTTGCAGCATGGGCAACTGCCGGTCTTCCATACAACTTTGCCCAGGCCCGCGCCCTGGAGAGTGAAGTCTTTCCAGACGCAGATCTATGGTCTCGCAAGACTAACAGATGCCTTTACTTTACCTTGGCCCAATATATTCTCATGCTTATTGTGATGGGCCACTGTTCTCTGTGGACCTTTAACCCAGCCTGTGGTAGATGGAGTTGAAATCAATGCTCAGGTTGTTCAGCCCATTAAAGGGAAACTGAATGTTCAAAAATTCAAAGTAAATTTATTATCAAAGTACATGTATGTCACCGTATACTACCCTGAGATTCATTTTCACAGTAAACAAAAGAGACACAGTAGAATCAATGAAAGACAGCATCAACAGGATGGACAAGTAACCAATCTGCAAAAGACCAGGAACTGCAAATGCGATAAGAAAGGAAATGACTAAATAATAATAATAAGAAATAAGCAATATATATTGAAAACATGAGATGTAGAGTCATTGAAAGTGAGTCCATAGGTTATGGGAATAGTTCAGTGTTGGGGTGAGCAAAGTTTTCCTCTCTGGTTCAAGAGGCTGATGGTTGAGGGGTAATAACTGTTCCTGGACCTGATGGTGTGTGTCCTGAGGCTCCTGTACCTCCTTCCTGATGGTTGAGGGGTAATAACTGTTTCTAAACCTGGTGGTGTGGGACCTGAGGCTCCTGTACCTGCTTCCTGATGGCAGCAGTGAGAGGAAGTGTTCATATCAGTACCTGTTACAATTGTGTGACCCTGGTTAAAAAGTCAGGAAGACAGATGTCTGTTACATTGTATTGATTTTCCTGCATTTTTTGAGGGGGGGGGGGAGCCTGTCTTCAAAGTGTTCACATTGATAAATTCTAATGTCAGAAAAATCAATACTGCTTTACTGATCTCAACTTCCACTCTTCCTGCTGGAGTAATTTTTTTTGGTAATGCGAACTGCACAAGAGGATAACTGACCATAGTGCTCTCTGAAACAAGCTTTTCATGACTTACAATTAGTTATTAATAGCGTACTTGTTCTATACACAATCTCGAAATTACACAATAAGAGTTTTTAATGGAGATGCTGAAAAAAAAGAGTTTAAACTTAATAGAAGATTCCAGTCAGATAGCTTTAGGTGTTTTTTCTTATTGACAAAAAGTGAGGAAATGTATTAGAACTAGATTTTGGGTACAAGCGATTCTGCAGATGCTGAGAATCCAGAGCAACACACACAAAATGCTGGAGGAACTCAGCAGGTCAGGCAGCATCTATGGAGGGGAATAAACAGCAGAGGGAGGTGTTCTCTCCCAGCAGCTGGAGTTTAGCGGTGAATTTGCTTGGATTGATAGCACTGAAGTCAGATCAGTAGTCAATAAGCAATAGTCTGAATAGATGTCATATCAAAATTCAAAGGAAGTTTTTTATCAAAGTACATACTCTGTGCGTCACCATATGCAACCACAAGATTCGTTTTCTTACGGGCATTCACAGTAAATACAAAGAAGCACGATTGCTTCAATGAAAAAACGCACATAACAGAGACGGACAAATAACCAATGTGCAAAAGATAACAAACTGCAAATACAAGTGTAGCTCCCTCACCAGGCTCACATACAAACTCAGCCCATTAGCCGGCTCCGCTAACAGCCACTTAACTCAGCGGTGAGAAGGCCACTGTTCTAAACAATAGACATCCACGGTCGGGATGATCTGGGGTTCAGCCAAACAGGAACGTCGTGATGTTCCGATTAAAGAAACCTCGATTTGAGCTAATGCTGTGTAAATATTGCCCACGCACAATTACCAATTGGCAAGAAATAACAGACCGTACATCACATAACATTATAAAGGAATTTTGGCTTTATCAAACAGTTATTAAAGGTAAGAAAAGGAAGAAAAAAGGTAAAAGGGCGGATTACAGCTGAGCCAGTCTAAATGTTCACATTGCGGCTGGAGCTCATCCCTTCCAAATGTGTTACTCATGACGTGGAATCCACGGTCTGCGCGAAAGCACCCGCCACAGTCCAAACCTCCCTCAAGGTCCATCGTGAACAAATTGGCTCTCTCAGGAGAATTGCCCCTTCCTCCTTGGAGCCATTCATCTGCACAGAGCATTTCTGACAATAGGGTCTGTCCTTCCCACGGCATTCTGTAACACTTTCCCTTCTGTCCCCGTTCCCAGCTCCCACCAAAAGACCCCACACCAGACTGCTGTCCATCACAAATCTGTCTCAGCACCACTCTCACTGCAACTTCCATACTGATCCCACCATCCTGATTGGCTGACACAACATTCCTAAGCTGGAGAGCAGGGCTTCTTATCTTCAGCTGAAACCAAAATGTTCTACCAGCAGGACTCACTCCTCTTGCAGAAATCTGTTATAATGAAATACCTGCAGCACAGCAGTAGAAACCTTAACAAAGGCATGACATAAAAGAAAAGAAAAATATAATTAATAGATAGATAGATAAATAAATAAATAAGCAACAAATATCGAGAACGCCTCTAAGGTAGGGACATGTTCGGCACAGCTCTGTGGAGCGAAGGGCCTGTATTACGCTGTAGGTTTTCTATGTTTCTTTGTTTCTATCGTGAGAGGACAAGTCCTTCAAGGTGAGTCCATATGTTGTGGGAACATTTCTGTGATGGGGCGTGAAGTTGAATGAAGTTATCTCCACTGGTTCAGGAGCCTTGTGGTTGAGGGGTGATAACTGTTCCTGAAGCTGGTGGTGAGGGTCTTAAGTCTCCTGTATCTTCTTCCTGATGGCAGTAATGAGAAGAGAGCATGGCCTGGGTGGTGGGGGTCCCTGATGATGGATGCTGCTTTCCTGCAACAGTGTAGATGTGCTCAGTGTGGGGGAGGCTTTACCGGTTGGACTGCGCCATATCATTACTTTCTATTCAAAGGCATTGGTGTTTCCATGACAGCATATAGCAAATATGACGCAGAAGAGACGTGTACCCAACACACGTGAGACACGTAACCTGTCAGAGTGACACGTACCCACACACACAGGAGACACGTAACCTAGTAACTTTCCTTACATATTGGATGCTGACCTGTTAGATACTATTATGAGTATGAACCCTTGGAAGAAGGGTTCCATTGGAAGAATTTATAATTTACTATTACAATAGGATAAGCGTCCTTTATTTAAGATTAAACAAGATTGGGAAAAGGAACTCAATTTGACTTTTATGACAGAAGATTGGATGCGAATTCTGAAGTTGGTTAACTCCTCTTCGACCTGTTGTAGTCATTCACTGATTCAATTTAAAGTTGTACATCGTTACCATTTGACGAAGGAGAGATTGTCTAAAATATTCCCTAATGTTGAAAGTTACTTGTGATAGATGTAAAACTGAGACAGCTACACTGACACACATGTTTTGGTCTTGTTCTATACTGGAACAGTTCTGGAAGTCAGTTTTTTCAACAATTTCTAAAACATTTAAAATTAATTTACAACCTAACAAATTAACTGTGCATTTCAGAATAACTCCACAAAATATCCATGGTATCTCTGTGTCTGACCAACATGTTATTGCATTAGGGTTGGTAGCTAGGAAGGCCATTTTGTTGAAGTGGAAGGATACATCAGCTCCCACTTTGTCACAATGGTTCTCTCAAGTGATGCTATGTCTTAGTTTGGAGAAAATTAGAAGTCGAACCTTTGTACCTATGTTTGATTTTGAGAAAAGATGGGGTTCATTTGTTCGTTATTATCATTTGAGTCAATTGATGGATTCTCCACGATCTAATTGTACATATTTTGGTACTGTTTTTTTGCTGGCGGTTTGATGTTTATCTTTAGAAGCTTTATGTATGACGCATGGCTCTGGGGGTGAACACCTTATGGGATTTTCTTTTTCTCACTTTTCTTGCTTAGTAGGGTTTTTTTCCATCACAAAAATTTTTCAATCTTTATATAATGTTTTTTTTCTTGAGACATTGTAAGTGTTGTTTACTTCGATGTACTCGTGTTTATTTTGGAAAAAAATAATAAAAAGATTTGAAAAGAAAGACACACAACCTACACACATCAAAGTTGCTGGTGAACGCAGCAGGCCAGGCAGCATCTGTAGGAAGAGGTGCAGTTGACGTTTCAGGCCGAGACCCTTCGTCAGGACTAGACACACAACCTGTCAGAGTGACATGTACCCTCACACATGTGAGGCATGTAACTTGTTAGAGTGATGTGTTACCCACATGCACATGAGGCATGTAACCTATCAGAGTGACGTGTACCCACACACACGTCAGGCGTGTAACTTGTCAGAGTGATGTAACATAAGGACAACGAGTTTAACTCATCGGGGAGCTAGCTCCTCGTTAAACAATCTGGCACTTCATTGCTCCCTACTCTCTAAGCAGGATTCTTAATTAGTGTTAATTAAGATCAGGTATGTGGTGGGGACGTGGAATTCCCAAGTCAGGTCAAGTTTCTTGCCAGATGGACAAGCCGATGTGTGCTCAGTTGCGATGAGAAGCTCGTCAGGGCAGCATCGTGGGCACGGAGCATCCACTAGGTAACGTTCACCTGATCAGTGGAATTCATTGATTTACAAACACTGTGCGGAACATGCTCTTTTCTTCTATCAAGCTCGCCACCCAACAGCTCCCAATTAACCTTCGCCTAATCACTGCACAATTTACCATGACCAATTGACCTACCTGGTACGTCTTTGGACTGTGGGAGGAAACTGGAGCACCCAGGGGAAACCCTTATATTCCACAGGGAGGGTTTACAGACTCCTTACCGATCTTACAGATGACATTGGAATTGAACTTCGAACTCTGACACCCAAAGCTGAAATAACGTCTGACTAATCGCTACACTACTGCGTCAGCCAATCACACATCATTTCTGTTTCTCCTTATTTCTCGGTGGCACAATAACGTAGCGGTTAGTGTAATGTTTTTACTGTGCAAGGGATCCAGTTTCAATTCCCACTGGTCTCTGTAAGGAGTTTATTTTGTAAACACAAAATAATCTGCAGATGCTGTGATCAAAGCAACACTTTCAGTCCGCTGGATGAACTCAGCAGGTCGGGCAGCATCAGTTAGAAACGATGAGTCGACGTTTTGGGCCAGAACCCTTCGTCAGGACTGAAGAATGGAAGATGGGGAAGGATTTGAAGAAAGGTATAAAGAAAAAAATAGGATTCTTCAGATCCCTCCCCATCTTTCATTCTTCAGTCCTGACGAAGGGTTCTGGCCCAAAACGTCGACTCATCGTTTCTAACTGATGCTGCCCGACCTGCTGAGTTCATCTAGTGTACTGAAGGAGTTTATATCCCCGGGACTACGTGGGTGCTTCTCATGCCGTGTGGGTTTCCTCCACAGTCCAAAAACATAAATGGTCGACATGGGGTCATTTGGCCAGAGGGGCCTGCAACTAAGCTGTATCTCTAGTAAGATAATATGAACAGTGTGTCGGTTTGTAGTTCCAGCATCTGGCATTTTTAATAGATTAAAAATCACGCAAAAAAACAGAAATAATAAATATTAAAAAAGTGAGGTAGCGTCCAAGGGTTCAATGTCCATTTAGGAATCGGGTGGCAGAGGGGAAGAAGCTGTTCCTGAATCGCTGAGTGTGTGTCTTCAGGCTTCTGTACCTCCTACCTGATGGTAACAGTGAGAAAAGGGCATGCCCTGGGTGCTGGAGGTCCTTAATCATGGAAGCTGCCTTTCTGAGACACCGCTCCCTGAAGATATCCTGGGTACTTTGTAGGCAAGTATCCAAGGTGGAGCCAAGTAAATTTACAACCCTCTGCAGCTTCTTTTGGTCCTGTGTAGTAGCCCCTCCATACCAGACAGCGATGCAGCCTGTCAGAATGTTCTCCACAGTACATCTATAGAAGATTTTGAGTCTATTTGTTGACATAGCAAGTCATTTGGAGTTTGAAGAGAAGTATAGTCACTGTCTTGCCTTCTTTATAACTACATCAATATGTTGGGACCAGGTTAGATCCTCAGAGATCTTGACACCCAGGAACTTGAAACTGCTCACTCTCTCCACTTCTGATCCCTCTATGAGGATTGGTATGTGTTCCTTCGTCTTACCCTTCCTGAAGTCCACAATCAGCTCTTTCATCTTACTGTTGCAGAGTGGCAGGTTGTTGCTGCGACACCACTCCACTAGTTGGCATATTTCACTCCTGTACACCCTCTCGTCACCACCTGAGATTCTGCCAACAGTGGTTGTATTGTCAGCAAATTTATAGATGGTATTTGAGTTATGCCTAGCCACACTGTCATGTGAATATAGAGAGTAGAGCAGTGGGCTAAGCACACACCCCTGAGGTGCACCAGTGTTGATCGTCAGCGAGGAGGAGATGTTATCACCAATCCGCACAGACTGTGGTCTTCTGGTTAGGAAGTCGAGGATCCAATTGCAGAGGGAGGTACAGAGGCCCAGGTTCTGTAACTTCTCAATCAGGATTGTGGGAATTATGGTGTTAAATGCTGAGCTATAGTCGATGAACAGCATCCTGACATAGGTGTTTGTGTTGTCCAAGTGGTCTCAGGCTGTGTGAGGAGCCATTGAGATTGTGTCTGCCGTTCACCTATTGTGACGATAGGCAAATTGCAATGGGTGCAGGTCCTTGCTGAGGCAGGAGTTCAGTCTAGTCATAACCAACCTCTCAAAGTGTTTCATCACTATTGATGTGAGTGCTCTTGGGTGATGGTCATTAAGGCAGCTCACATTATTCTTCTTAGGCACTGGTATAATTGTTGCCTTTTGAAGCAAGTGAGAGGTTGAAAATGTCCTTGAATACACCCGCTAGTCGATTGGCACAGGTTTTCAGAGCCTTACCAGGTACTCCATCGGGACCTTCTGCCTTGCAAGGGTTCACTCTCTTCAAAGACAGCCTAACATCGGCCTCTGAGACAGAGATCTCAGGGTCATCAGGTGGAGCAGGGATCTTCACAGCTGTAGTTGTCTTCTCCTTTTCAATGTGGGCATAGAAGGTGTTGAGTTCATCTGGTAGTGAAGCATTGCAGCCATTCATTCTATTGGGTTTCGCTTTGTAGAAAGTCCTGCCAGAATTGTCATACATCCAATATCGCCTCCAACCTCGTTCAAAATTGTTGAAATCTGTGGTGGATGTCACCTCTGCGAGTTTCACAGTGTTTTTGCCACGCTAACACGATGAACTGAGATCGAGGCTTGGGCCTGCTTTGGCTGCTCCAGGGAGTGGATTAAGCACTCATTCTGGTTCAGAATGCTGCCGCTTCTCTGTGTTTTCCCTCTTTCTCTCTGCAGTCGATAGGGTCTTTCTTTTTTTAACTGGGTTCTTCAGGTTTCTTGCTTTGTAGCTGCCTGTAAGCAGACTAAATTCAAGGTGTATACTTTACGCACTCTTTGATAATCAATGTGCCTTGATTCTCGATGTTGATGATTGATACTAGAGAGGCCACACCTGCAGCTCTAGTCCCCTTGAGGAAAGATACACTGGATTTGGGGGTGCTGCAGACAAGATCCAGCAGGTCACTTCCGGAGACCTTTGGCAAGGAATTGGCCCTTCTAGCCCTTTAAGCCAGCTGCTCGAAAGACTGATTTAACTTCAACCTAACCATGGGATAATTTACAGAAAAACAATTAACCTACTAACCAGTATGTCCTTGGACCACGGTAAGAAACTGGAGCACACCCATACATTCTACAGGGAGGACATACAAACTCCTTACAGAGAACACCAGAATGGAAATCCAAACTCCAATGCCCTGAGCTGTATAGCATCACATTAAGCACTATGTTACCATGGCAAGATGTGGAGGTGTGCCTATGAGTTATTCGGCCTATGAGGAATTCAGAAGGATGAGAGGGGATCTTATAGAAACTAAGGGACCAAGTTTCATGATTCAGGGGAATAGATTTAGGATGCAGAGGATGAGAAACTACTTTTCCCAGAGAATGGTAAATCTGTAGAATTCTCTGCCCAGGGAAGCAGTGGAGGGTACCTTACTAAAGACACAGTTAGATAGATTTGTGCACAGCAGGGGAATTAATCTGATCTGACCATGGTCTGATTGAATAGCTCGATGGACCAGATGGTCGATTCTTGCACTTGTTCTTACACAGATTGAGAGGAAGATAGGGAGAGAGGGAAATGTTTCGCATCCTAGTGTAGGAGTTTCAGTTAGCAAGGGTTCAAAGTTCAAAGGAAATTTATTATCAAAATACATATATGGCATCATACACAAAATGGTGGAGGAATTTAGCAGGCCAAACATCTATGGAAATGAATAAAAAGTTAACGTTTTGGGCCGAAGTCCTTCATCAAGACCGGAAAGGAAGAATATTGACCTGAAACACTGACTGTTTACTCTTTTCCATTGATGCTGCCTGGCCTGCTGAGTTCCTCCAGCATTTTGTGTGTGTTGCTCTGGATTTCCAGCATCTACAGATTTTCTCGTGCTTATGTTATCAAATACAACCCTAAATTAATTTTCTTGCAGGCATACTCAGAAAATTCGAAACATAATAGGATCAGGACAGACAAATATCCAGTGTGCAGGAAATAACAAACTGTGCAAAGACAAAAAAACAAAAAAAAGCAATAAATACTGAGAATATGAGATGAAGAGTCACTGAAAGTGAGTTCATAAGTTGTGAGAATAGTTCAGTGATGGGGTGAGTGAAGTTGAGTGAAGTTATTCCCTCTGGTTCAAAGGCCTGATGGTTAAGGGATAATAACTCTTTCTGAACCTGGTGGTGTGGGTCCTGAGGCTTCTGTACCTCCTTCCTGATGGTTGAGGGATAATAACTGTCCCTGAACCTGGCCGAGTGGGCCTTGAGGCTCCCGTGCCTCCTTCCCAATGACAGCAATGATAAGAGAGCATGTCCTGGCTGGTGGGGGCCTTGATGAGGGATGCTGCTTTCCTGCGACAGCACTCTGGGTAGATGTGTTCAATGGTGGGGAGGGCTTTACCCGGGATGGACTGGGCCATACCCGCTACATTTTGTAGACTTTTCCATTCAGGGGGATTGGTGTTTTCATACTAAGTAGTGATGCTGCCAGTCAATATACTCTCCACCATACACCCATATAAGTTTGTCAACAGTTTAGATACTATGCCAAATCTTCGCAAACTTCTAAAGTAGAGGGGCTGCCATGCTTTCTTCATAATTGCACTTACGTGCTACACCCAGGACACATCTTCTAAAATATTAATAAGTTTGTTGACCCTCTCCACCAATGAGGACTACCTCCAGTTTCCTCCTCCTGAAGTCAATAATCAGCTCCTTGGTCTTGATCATGTTGAGTGAGAGGTTGTTGTGGTACCACTCTGCCAGTTTTTCAATTTCCCTCCCTATCTGCCTGCTCTACTGCCTAATTGAAAGCACACTCAGGCTGGAGGAGCAACACCTCATTCCCACCCAGGTAACCTCCAACCTGATGGCATGAAGATTGATTTCTCTAACCCTATCATTGCTCCCCATCCACATTTTCTATTCCCCATCCTGATTCCCCTCTCACCCCTTCTCTTCTCCTCACCTGCCCATCACCTCCCTCTGGTTGAAGGAGGGAGGGGAGATAAATGACTAGAATTTGGAGAAATTGATGCTCATCCCATCAGGTTGGAGGCGACCCAAACAGAAAATAACGTGTTGCTCTTCCATCCTGAGAGTGGCTCCATCATGGCAGTAGAGGTGGCCATGGACAGACCTGTTGGAATGGGAATGGGAATGGGAATGGGAATACTCCACAACCAAAGCTTTATGCAGTTGCAATGTACCTTCCCAATTATTATACTCAGCAGCCTTTCCAATGAAGACAAGTGTGTCCTACACTTGTGTTACGATTTGTAGGGAGCTCTGGACTTGCACTCTGAGATTTCTGTGCATCAGTTCTCCCTAGAGTCCAGCCATTTGCCAAGTACTTCCCTCTTATACTTGACCTCCCAGAATTATTCACTGCGTCAAATTTTACGGGGGGGGGGGGGGTCAGGAGAATGGGGTCGAAAGAGAGAATAAATTAGCCATGATGGAATGGCAGAGCAGACTCAATGGGCCGAATGGCCTAATTCTGTTCCTATATTATGTCGTATCATCTTCTGCAGCAATAAATCTGTAAAACCACCAACCCATTTCTAGATTCAATTCATCATCATCATCATTATGTGCCATCTTGTATGACATCACCATTATGTGCCGTCTCATATGACATCATCAATATGTGCCATCTTGTAAGACATGTGCTTGGCAAATATTTCTGCAGAAGTTTGCCATTGCCTTTTTCTTGGCAGGGAGTCACTTATTCAATGAGATGACAAAATCTGTATATTAATTAACATCTTCATCAGATGATCACAATGCTGAAACAGGAAGTTGTTTGAAAATACGGTGCGTAATACTTATCCAGTCACTGAACCTTGCTCACAATATGATGTAGAAATGACATATGGCAGGAATGTAAGAAGCAGCTGTTTACATAACTCAGCTCTCTTTTATTATCGTCAATCAGCAGCCATCTGTCTCTCACTGCGTTAGCTGGTAGCATCCTCCGCATGCTGTTCTCTGTTTCAGGCAGTCACTGGAAACTCTACAGATGGCATATAAATACTCCTGCTCACATTTACGATCAACAACAGTCGAGCTTCACGGGGCCACATGCCATTACAATGGGTGAATCTGTGGAATTTGTTACCACAGGTGATTGTGGAAGATTGTAAAAGTCACCCTGCTATTTAAGAAGGGGGCAAAAAGGAATTTATAGATCTGTTAGCTCGACATCGGCAGTTGGGAAGTTGTTGGAGTCGATTGTCAAAGTTGAGGTTATGGAGTACCTGGAGGCATATGGCAAGATAGGCAGAACTCAGCATAGTTTCCTTAAAGGAAAACCCTGCCTGACAAACCTATTGAAATTTTTTGAGGAAATTACAAGTAGGCTAGATAAGGGAAATGCAGTGGATATTCCTGTCCTGATGAAGGGTCTCGGCCTGAAACGTCGACTGTACCTCTTCCTAGAGATGCTGCCTGGCCTGCTGCGTTCACCAGCAACTTTGATGTGTGTTGCAATGGATATTGTATATTTGGATTTTCAGAAGGCCTTTGACAAGGAGTCACACACGAGGCTGCTAAACAAGATAACAGCCCATGGAATTATGGGAAAGTTACATACGTGGATAGAGCGTTGGCTGATTGGCAGGAAACAGAGAGTGGGAATAAAGGGATCCTATTCTGGTTGGCTGCCGGTTACCAGTGGTTTTCCACAGGGGTCCGTGTTGGGGCTGCTTTTTTTTACTTTTTACATCAACGATTTGGATTATAGAATCGATGGCTTTGTGGCTAAGTTTGCTGATGATACAAAGATAGGTGGAGGGGCCGGTAGTGCTGAGGAAACAGAGAGTCTGCAGAGAGACTTGGATAGATTGGAAAAATGGGCAAAGAAGTGGCAAATGAAATACTATGTTAGAAAGTGTATGGTTATGCACCTTGGCAGAAGAAATAAACGGACAGACTATTACTTAAATGGGGAGAGAATTCAAAGTTCTGAGATGCAATGGGACTTGGGAGTCCTCGTGCAGGATACCCTTAAGGTTAACCTCCAGGTTGAGTCGGTGGTGAAGAAGGCGAATGTAATGTTGGCATTCATTTCTGGAGGAATAGAGTATAGGAGCAGGGATGTGATGTTGAGGCTCTATAAGGCGCTGGTGAGACCTCATTTGGAGTACTGTGTGAAGTTTTGGGCTCCTTATTTAAGAAAGGATGTGCTGATGTTGGAGAGGGTTCAGAGAAGATTCACTAGAATGATTCAGGGAATGAGAGGATTAACGTATGAGGAACGTTTGACCGCCCTTGGACTGTATTCCTTGGAATTTAGAAGAATGAGGGGGGACCTCATAGAAACATTTCGAATGTTGAAAGGCATGGACAGAGTGGATGTCGCAAAGTTGTTTCCCATGATGGGGGAGTCTAGTACGAGAGGGCATGACTTAAGGATTGAAGGGTGTCCATTCAGAACAGAGATGCGGAGAAATTTTTTCAGCCAGAGGGTGGTGAATCTATGGAATTTGTTGCCACGGGCGGCTGTGGAGGCCAAGTCACTGGGTGTATTTAAGGCAGAGATTGATAGTTATCTGAGTAGCCAGGGCATCAAAGGTTATGGTGAGAAGGCAGGAGAGTGGGACTAAATGGGAGATTGGATCAGCTCATGATAGAATGGCGGAGCACACTCGATGGACTGAATGGCCAACTTCTGCTACTTTGTCTTATGGTCTTGTCTTATTTCTTTTAGAGTATTGATCTGTTGTCTACGTATGTGCATTGCTCTCTCTCTCTCTCTCTCTCTCTCTCGCTGCAATGTGAATACCCCAGTTAAAGCCATCTCCTGTGTCTGTGCTTTTATTTAATATATAGAAACATAGAAAATAGGTGCAGGAGCAGGCCATTCGGCCCTTCCAGCCTGCACCGCCATTCATTATGATCATGGCTGATCATCCAATTCAGAACCCCGCCCCAGCCTTCCCTCCATACCCCCTGACCCCCGTAGCCACAAGGACCATATCTAACTCCCTCTTAAATATAGCCAATGAACTGGCCTCAACTGTTTCCTGTGGCAGAGAATTCCACAGATTCACCACTCTCTGTGTGAAGAAGTTTTTCCTAATCTCAGTCCTAAAAGGCTTCCCCTTTATCCTCAAACTGTGGTCCCTAGTTCTGGACTTCCCCAACATCGGGAACAATCTTCCTGCATCTAGCCTGTCCAATCCCTTTAGGATCTTATACGTTTCAATCAGATCCCCCCTCAATCTTCTAAATTCCAATGAGTACAAGCCCAGTTCATCCAGTCTTTCTTCATATGAAAGTCCTGCCATCCCAGGAATCAATCTGGTGAACCTTCTTTGTACTCCCTCTATGGCAAGGATGTCTTTCCTCAGATTAGGGGACCAAAACTGCACACAATACTCCAGGTATTGTAGTTATGCAGAGACACAACAAATTGGTGAAGAGTATGATCCTGAGTGTCAGAAAATATCACAAATTACACTGACGGTTATGGGACGAAACAGCGAGAGTTAAACTGCATGAAAAATCCAATATAGACGCTAACAAAGGCATGAGTACAGTGCATAGTAACAGTGAAAAAAAGCACTGAATTTAAAGTGAAAATAACATGACAATGTCTTCAGTCAGAAAAGATGACAAATTTGATGGTGCTAATGAAGGTTGGGAGTCATATATCAAAAGGATTGAACTGTATTATAACACAAACAATGTGAAGGAGCAAAAGAAAGCCCCTACACTTCTTAGTTTAATGGGTCCAAGAACGTACACAACTTATAACCCCTGTAAAACCAGCAAGCAAGATGTTTGATGAATTTGTTACAATTTTACAAAATCATTTGAGCCCTAAACCACTGGTAATAACTGAAAGACTTAGATTTTATAAAGGGAACCAGTCAAAAGATGAAAGTTTTTCTGAAAATATTGCAGAACTGTGCAAACTTTCCCATTGCTGTGCTTTAGAGATGGACTTTCTGATGCATTAAGGGACAGGCTTGTATTTGGTCTGCACAGTCAAAGCATTCAAACGAGGCTGCTGTCCGAAAGAGACCCAACCTTAGAGTGGGCATTGACCATTGCAGTATCATTAGAGACTGCAGCAAAAGATACATCAGAACTACAGAAAAAGAGGTTAGAATGTGAAATACACAATATGTTTCTGAATGGTGCAGAAGAGCCAAGAGTGTTATTGATGTGGCAAATCATCCCAAGGCGGTGCAGGTGACTGCTGGTTCAAAGGAAAAGTATGCAGAAAGTGTCACATAGAGAGAATGTGTGAGGCAGACAAGAAGTACAACCGAGTGAAAAGCCTCAAACACAGAACTAAGCAAATGCGTTAAGTTACCGAATGTGAAACAGAATCACACAACATAGAGTCTGACAAAGGTGAACTGTCATGCCTAGAACTGTATAGTATAACGGAAACAGATTACAAAATCATCTGGATCGCAATAGTTGTGTAAAACTGAAAATGGAGCTGGATACAGTGTCAGCTTTGTCCATAATCCCAGAGGCTGACTATAACAGACTATTTTCTAAGATACCATTAGAGAAGACCTCAATGATGCTAAACACCTACATGAGTGAAAAAGTGTCCCCCAAAGGCAAACTGAAAGTAATGTGATGTATGGAGGCCAAACACCACAGTTAGAGCTTCATGCACTGAAAAGTGAGGACCAGCACTTTTTGGATGTGAATGCTTGGGAAAAGTCCAACTGAACTGGCACTCAATCAAAGCTCTCAGTGTGGCATCAACAGGCAAGGTCAGCCCAAATGGTAGCACTAACCACAGGCTGTCGCAGCTGCTTAATGCTAATCAGCAAAAGGTGTTTGAGAAGGGAATAGATAAACAGATTAAAGGTTTGGCCAAGAGTTGTTTGGGATGCCAAAGAATTCAAAATGTACTCCCACAGGCAGCGTTACACCTGTGGGAGTGGCCATCTTCACCATAACAAAGAGCACATATTGACTTTACTGGGCCATTCATGGACTCCATGGTCCTGATTGCTGTGTCTGCTCATTTGAAGCAGCTAGAGGTCACACCAATGAAGTCAACCACCTCAACAAAGACTGTCTCTGCTCCAAGGACTACCTTTGCCAGAAACAGCTTGCCAGAACAAATTGTGAGTGACAACAGACCACAATACATGTCAGAAGAATTCCGAGTTCATGAAGAAAAATTGCATCAGACATTTCAAGTCATCTCCTCATCACCCATCAATGAATGGATTAGCTGAAAGGTTTATCGAAACCTTCAAGAAGTCTATTAAAGCGATGGACAAGGATGACATTTCTCGACAGAACAAGGTGGACAACTTCCTTTCTGTGTAATGGAGCTGTGTTCATGCAATGACAAATCAAACACCTGCAATAATGTTCATGAGTAGGAATCTGAGATCTCACACAGACCTCCTGAAACCAGATCTACGGAGGGACGTGCAGAATAAACAGTTCAACCAGTTGCCTAGTGAATCAGTGAGATGTTTCAAGATTGGACAGGAAGCCCTAGTATGTAATTACTGAGAAGACAAGTGGAAACCCGGTGGAATAGCAACAAGAACTGGACCACTGATGTTGGAGATCAGACATGGAGACGTCATGGGGACCTGATACTGGATGCCCTACCAAATCTATTTCTTTTAGAGCAAAGACCACTTGCCCCCATTACTACGTATTGATCTGTTGTCTACGTGTGCACGTTGCTCTCTTTCTCTCTCACTGTAATGTGAATACACCAGTTAAAGCCATCTCTTGATGCATGCTTTTATTTAATCAATATGGAGTTGTGCACGGACACAACACATGTCACTTCATTATCAGAGAGTGCCTCATTATAGGAAGGATGTGAAAGGTGCAGAGGAGATTCGCCAGGGTGCTGCCTGGTTTAGAGAGCATGTCTTTTGAGGATAGGTTGAGTGAGCTAGGGCTTTTCAGAGGAGGATGAAAGTTGAATTGACAGAGGTGTATAAGATGATAAGAGGCATAGATCGTGTGGACAGCCAGAGACTGTTTCTCGGGGTGGAAATGACTACTACAAGGGGCCATTGCTTTAAGATGACTGGAGGAAAGTTCAGGAGAAATGTCAGAGGTAGTGGTGGGTGTGTCGAACACTCTGTCCAGGGTGGTGGTAGAGGCAGATACATTAGGGATATTTAAGAAACTCTTAGATGGGCATATGGATGATGAAAAAATGGAGGGCTATGTGGGAGGGAAGGTTTAGGTTGATCCTAAAGCAGGTTAATTTTCGGCACAATGCTGTCAGCTGAAGATCCTGTTCTGGGCTGTAATGTTTTATGTTCTATGATTTTTCTTTACTTTGCTGGCCAGCCTCATTCATAATGTGAATTAATCAGCAGTTCATAAAATCACTGAGGGGCATGGAAGTAACAGTTTGAGAAAGTTTATCTACTTCTGTTGAGGCAAAATGAGCCACTCCCAGCAACAGATCTAAGCACTGTGGGATGCTGCAGGATGTCAAGTCATATCAATGCGATTTATGAAATGATTCAAGATTCAAGATCACTTAATGTCATTGCCAGTACACAAGTGTAAAGGAGAACAAAATAATTGTTATTCCAGACCCAACGCAGCACAAAAAAACACAGTAAGATAAAGAACACAATAATAATATAAAAACACAGTAGCTATAAATATATGAGATAGCTTATATACACAGATTGATTGTGTGTCCATAGGGTGACACTAGGCACAGGAGTGTCTGTACATAAGGTGACTGACAGGAAATGATAAAGTAGTAGTGGTTGGGGGTGTGGAGGGGTGGGTTAGTGGGTGGAGGTGTAGATCAGCCTCACTGCTTGGGGAAAGTAACTGTTTTTGAGTCTGGTAGTCCTGGTGTGGATCCTGCGTGGCCTCCTCCCTGATGGGAGTGGGACAAACAGTCCATGAGCAGGGTCTTTCATGATGATGCCGGCCCTTTTCCAGTTCCTTTCTGTATATGAAAATGGAAGTAGGAATCCAATGTAGAAGATTATTGCCTAGAAATTGGATCCATTTGCTGCTTTTCATGTATAAATCACACAGTACAGAGTGTTTATCAGAGACACTGGCATTCATAATCATTTCCGGATGTAATGTCTTGGTTAAGAACATGGTGTATTGAATTTCTACTGCTATACTGTTGAGTATTTTTAGTTTTGCAGTTTTTCTGCAAATACAGTGTGTCTTTAGTTAATCTTTATAAACTAGTGTTTTGGATTTGGCTAAAAATGAGGAGTTATTTGCCCAACTTAGGAATGTTGTGTCAGCTGATCAGATTTGCCTTGGTAACCCCTGAGAAGCTATGGAAGATTTGAGAGAGTTGAGTGGGGTCAGGTTTCTGAAGGACAGGAGTCTGGTTTGGGATCTTTAGTTAGGAGGTGCAGAGAGAGCACAAGGGAAGACACGTGGAGAATCCCACCCACCAGGGAGACCCTGTTGCAAGGAGATATTTGTGCAGGTGAATAGTTCCAAGGAGTTAGCCAGTTTGTTCATGATGTTCGTCGGGGGAAGTTCGACCTGCAGCTGGTGACGAGGATTCAGCACCGTGAGGAAAGCAGTACACCCACCTACTACCGAAACGAGCTCCAATGTTTTTGTGCACATTTAGACTGGTTTAACTGTAATGGGCCCTTTTTCTTTTCTTTTTCTATTAACTGTTAGTTAAAGGGAAATATCTGTTAATATACTTCCACTGTAATCTTATGCTGGTTATGGCCTGTTATGGTGAATAATAACTTTGCATGGGATTGTATTTACACAGCATTCACCACAATCTTCCATTCCCTCGTCGGAAAGTTCCAACTTTCCAGCTTGGCTAACCCGAATCACACCGAACCTAGACATGTATTGCTTCCTAAAGGTGACCTTTTCACTGTTACCCATGAAATGCTGAGTCATGTGGCTGTTAGCAGAGTTAGGTAACGAGCTGAGATTGTTATGAGCCATTATGAAAGAGTTACACAGGTAAAATCTCACTGCTGAGGAAACTCACTTAGTTGTAAATGAAAACAACACATTTCAATCTGTGTCTCAATGTCATAAATCTAATCTTGAATCTTCATCTTGACGTTTTCCCAGGCTCAGTCGCACATCTATCGATGCCATGAGTCTGGTGTCTTTGGGCCTCTCCAACATTCACTGAACACTCACAAAAGTGAGCAGGAGTTATTTATTTAATTAGCGCTAAAGCATGGAACAGCCCAACGAGCCCACCTATTTAACCCTAGCCTAATCAGAGGACAGCTTACAGTGACAAATTACCTACTAATCGGTATGACTTTGGACTGTGGGAGGAAACCCTCGCAGTCAGAGGGAGAACGTACAGAGGTTGTGGGAATTGAACTCTGAACTCTGAGCTGTGAGGGGGCATAATTTGAGGGTGATTGGAGGAAAGTATAGGGAGGATGTCAGAGGCATGTTTTTTAGATGGCTGTGTGGAGTGTGCTGCCGGGGTGATGGTAGACACGGATACGTTAGGGACATTTAAGAGACTCTTGGGTAGGCACCAGATGGTTTAAAAAATGGAGGGTTATGTAGGAGGGAAGGGTTAGATTGATCCTAGAGTGGGTTAAGGAGTTGGTACAGCATCATGGCCTGTAGTGTGCTGGAATGTTTTATGTTCTATATTCTATGTTCATTGTATAGTCCAAGAGGTGGCAAATTCACCAGAGAATGAGAATCACAATGTTCGTCAGTTCCATGTACATCAGCAGTGATAATCAGGAAGCAGCAGCCTTCATTCATGACAAACAGGATGAGAATTAGCTATCAAATGAGGCCCTTCTTTCGTCGGGGTTGACCACGGATGTTGTGTCCTAACTGTCTACAAGCCAGGGCAGTCCGATATGGGGAGCCAGCTGTTGCCCATGCAGCAGACACCCCCTCTCCATGCAGCTGATGAAAACAAAGAGACAGATACAGTTTGGCACCAGCCACATTGCAGGAGGTGCCAGTCAGTGTTGAGCTCAATGTAGGACTGCCTTAGGGAGTCCAGCTCTGGATTTTTCCCTCGGGGTTACTCCCAAAGCCCTCTCCATGAGTGGGTATAGCCACAAGGCTGTGGAGGTTGGAGATCAGAGTTTTCCTTCTCCTAGGTGAGCTACCAACCACAGCTGACAAGCCCCATCTACCCGGAACTGACTATCAGATAGTTAATAAAAGAAATGGGAACTTAATGTACTTGAGAGAAAGAAAAATCAATGCATTAAATGTTAGTGAGCTTCACTCAGTAACAGAGCCTGCTTGTCCAGCTTTCATAGATCTACCTTGGGCTGTGGTGCCACGCAGGCGAAGGTCTGTGCACAACGCAGGCAGTCAGAAAGACAATGACTGGAACAGTTCTGTCTGCGGTAACGTCAACATATCCTCACTGACTTTGGTGGCAGCAACAAGCCCGTCCTGGCGGTAATAACCTGGGCGTAGTTATTCCAAGCATGAACTTTTTCTCGGTGAAGTTAGTGTCAAACATCAGATTCAGATTTGTTTATTTATCATACATCCATCAAAACAGAGAAATGAATCGACCAACACACCTAGGGATATGCTGAGGGCAGACTGCAGGTGCACCCACACATTCCGGTGACAACGAAGCTTGCCCTCAGTACTCTGCAGAACAGCACAAAACACAATAAAACCAGAAGATCATAAGACAGAATTCAGCCATTCAGCCCAGCAAGTCTGCAATAATAACAGGGTTCTCGCGATGGAAAATTTTCATTTCCCCAATATTGATTGGCATCTCCCTAGAGCAAGGGGTTTAGATGGGGTGGAGTTTGTTAGGTGTGTTCAGGAAGGTTTCCTGACACAATATGTATATAAGCCTATAAGAGGAGAGACTGTACTTGATCTGGTATTGGGAAATGAACCTGGTCAGGTGTTAGGTCTCTCAGTGGGAGGGCATTTTGGAGATAGTGATCACAATTCTATATCTTTTACCATAGCATTGGAGAGGGATAGGGACAGACAAGTTAGGAAGGTCTTTAATTGGAGTAAGGGGAAATATGAAGCTATCAAGCAGGAACTTGGAAGTATAAATTGGAAATAGACGTTCTCAGGAAAATGTACGGCAGAAATGTGGCAAATGTTCAGGAGATATTTGTGTGACGTTCTGCATAGGTACGTTCCAATGAGATGGGGAAATGATGGTAGGGTACAGGAACCAGGGTGTACAAAGGCTGTTTAAAATCTAGTCAAGAAGAAAAGATAAGCTTATGAAAGGTTCAAAAACTAGGTAATTATAGAGATCTAGAAAATCATAAGGTTAGCAGGAAGGAGTTTAAGAATGAAATTAGGAGAGCCAGAAGGGGCCATGAGAAGGCCTTGGCAGACAGGATTAAGGAAAACCCCAAGGCATTCTACAAGTATGTGAAGAACAAGAAGATAAGACGTGAGAGAATAGGACGAATCAAGTGTGACAGTGGAAAAGTGTGTATGGAACCGCAGGAGATGGTGGAGGTACTTAATGAATACTTTGCTTCAGTATTCATCACAGAAAAGGATCTTGGTGATTTTAGGGGTGACTTACAGCAGATTGAAAAGCTTGAGCATATAGACATTAAGAAAGTGGATGTGCTGGAGATTTTGGAAAGCATCAAGTTGGATAAGTCACCGGGACCGGATGAGATATACACCAGGCTACTGAGAGAGGCGAGGGAGCCTCTGGCAATCACCTTTGCATCAATTGGGACAGAAGAGGAAGGAAGGATGTGGAAGCCATAGAAAGGGTGCAGAGGAGATTTACAAGGCTGTTGCCTGTATTGGGGAGCATGCCTTATGGGAATAGGTTGAGTGAACTCGGCCTTTTCTCCTTGGAGCGATAGAGGATGAGAGGTGACCTGATAGAGGTGTATAAGATGATGAGAGGCAAAGATCGTGTGGATAGTCAGAGGCTTTTTCCCAGGGCTGAAATGGTTGCCACAAGAGGACACAGGTTTAAGGTGCTGGGGAGTAGATGCAGAGGAGATGTCAGGGGTAAGTTTTTTACTCAGAGAGTGGTCAGTGCGTGGAATTGGCTGCCGGCAACGGTGGTGGAGACGGATACGATAGGGTCTTTTAAGAGACTTTTGGATAGGTACATGGAGCTTAGAAAAATAGAGGGCTATAGGTAAGTCAAGTAATTTCTAAGGTAGGGACATGTTCGGCACAACTTTATGGGCCGAAGGTCCTGTATTGTGCTGTAGGTTTTCTATGTTTCTATGTTTCAGGACTCCATAAAAGCCAAGGAAAGGGCATATAAGGTGGCAAAAGTGAGTGGGACGTTGGATGATTGAGAAGCTTTTAAAATCCAACAAAAGTCAACTATAAAAGCTATAAGAAGGGAAAAGATAAAACATGAGGGCAAACAGCCAATAATATAAAGCAGGATACTTAAAAATTTTTCAGTTATATAAAGAGTAAAAGGGAGGTGAGAGTTGATATTGGACCACTGGTGAGGTAGTTCCTCCGTCTCCGCCGCATCTGCTCTCAGGATGAGGCTTTTCATTCCAGGACAAGGGAGATGTCCTCCTTTTCTAAAGAAAGGGGCTTCCCTTCCTCCACCATCAACTCTGCTCTCAAACGCATCTCCCCCATTTTACGCACATCTGCTCTCACTCCATCCTCCCGCCACCCCACTAGGAATAGGGTTCCCCTTGTCCTCACCTACCACCCCACCAGCCTCCGGGTCCAACATATAATTCTCTAACTTCCGCCACCTCCAACGGGATCCCACCACTAAGCACATCTTTCCCTCCGCCCCCCCTGCTTTCAGCAGGGATTGCTCCCTACGCGACTCCCTCATCCATTCGTCCCCCCCATCCCTCCCCACCGATCTCCCTCCTGGCACTTATCCTTGTAAGCGGAACAAGCGCTACACATGCCCTTACACTTCCTCCCTCACCACCATTCAGGGCCCCAGACAGTCCTTCCAGGTGAGGAGACACTTCACCTGTGAGTCGGCTGGGGTGACATACTGCATCCGGTGCTCCCGATGTGGCCTTCTGTATATTGGCGAGACCCGACGCAGACTGGGAGAATATTTCACTGAAAACCTACGCTCTGTCTGCCATAGAAAGCAGGATCTCCCAGTGGCCACATATTTTAATTCCGTGTCCCATTCCCATTCTGATATGTCTATCCACAGCCTCCTCTACTGTAGAGATGAAGCCACACTCAGGTTGGAGGAACAACACCTTATATTCCGTCTGGGTAGCCTTCAACCTGATGGCATGAACATTGACTTCTCAAACTTCTGCTAATGCCCCACCTCCCCCTCGTACCCCATCCATGATTGATTTATTTATTTATATGCACACATTATTTCTCTCTCTCTCCTTTTTCTCCCTCTGTCCCTCTCACTATACCCCTTGCCCATCCTCTGGGCTTTTCCCCCCTCCCCCTTTTGTTTCTCCCTAGGCCTCTCATCCCATGATCCTCTCATATCCCTTTTGCCAATCACCTGTACAGCTCTTGGCTCCATCCCTCCCCCTCCTGTCTTCTCCTATCATTTCAGATCTCCCCTCCCCTTCCCACTTTCAAATCTCTTACTAGCTCTTCTTTCAGTTAGTCCTGACGAAGGGTCTCGGCCTGAAACGTCGACTGTACCTCTTCCTAGAGATACTGCCTGGCCTGCTGCTTTCACCAGCAACTTTTGTGTGTGTTTCTGGTGAGGTAGTAATGGGGACATGTCAGGTCACTGGTCTGAGTGCTACTGGTACCATGGAACCCAGTACTACCTGTCGCATAGTCAGGTGGTCGGCGACTAAACTGGCTCCCCCACCAGGCTTGCCCGGTGAGGAGGGTGGCTAGACACCCTGCAGAACGAAATCCAAGACCTGTCAAAAGGCGGATGACCCCTCTCGTAGGGTCAACGGCCATCTAGCAAACGCGTGCCGTGAAGTGCAGAAAGGGCATCCCTTGCATCGAAGCTTGGTCTGGCCATTCACTGCAACAGAACTTCCCCAGCTGTCTTGGACCCCACCATGCCGCTGAGTCCGGGAGAGGATGTCGAGAGGGGGGGTCTGGACCTGTGCAACCTCCTACTCACCTAAAGTCCATTCATGCACAAGCTGTTCCTTTCTGTACTGAAAGGAACCATCATCATATCATCATCCTATGGGATGGATAGCCAGAGAGAGAGAGAGAGAATGGGGACAAAGAAATGGCAGATGAACTTAAGGAGTAAAAATTCGCATTAGTCTTCACTATGGAAGAGACTAGCAGTGTGCCAGAGGTCCGTGAGTGTCAGAGAGGAGTGAGTGCCATTGCTATTAGAAAATGCCAGGCAAACTCAAATGTCTTGAGCTGGATAAGTCACCTGGGCCAGATGGACTACACCCTAGAGTCCTGAGAGAGGTTGATAATGAGATAATGGATGCGTTGCTCATGATCTTTCAAGAGTCACTTGATTCTGGCATGGTCCTGGAGGACTGGAAATTTGCAAATGTTACTCCACTCTTTAAGAAGGGACGAAGGCAAAAGATTAAATTATAGGCCAGTTAGGTTGGGAAAGTGTTGGAGTCTATTGTTATGGATGAGGTTGTGGGGTGTTTGGAGATGAAACTAACCCCCTCCACCCATGGACCTTTGGTTTCACTCTCCTGGAGAATACAATCTGTTGTTTGGTCTTGCTGACATTGAGTGAGAGATTGTTGTTATTTCAGCATTCAGCTAAATTCTGATTCTGATTCTATATGTTGATTCATTACCACTTAGGCCAGTTAGAAGAGTGGGCTGAAAGATGGCAGATGGAGTTTAATGCTGATAAATGTGAGGTGCTACATTTTGGTAGGACTAATCAAAATAGGACATACGTGGTAAATGTTAGGGCATTGAAGAATGCAGTAGAACAGAGGGATCTAGGAATAATAGTACATAGTTAGTTCCCTGAAGGTGGAATCTCATGTGGATAGGGTGGTGAAGAAAGCTTTTGGTATGCTAGCCTTTATAAATCAGAGCATTGAGCATAGGAGTTGGGATGTAATGTTAAAATTGTACAAGACATTGGTAAGGCCAAATTTGGAGTATTGTGTACAGTTCTGGTCACCGAATTATAGGAAAGATGTCAACAAAATAGAGAGAGTACAGAGAAGATTTACTAGAATGTTACCTGGACTTCATCACCTAAGTTACAGAGAAAGGTTGAACAAGTTGGGTCTTTATTCTTTGGAGCATAGAAGGTTGAGGGGGGACTTAAAAGAGGTGTTTAAAATTATGAGGGGGAATTAGATAGAGTTGACGTGGATAGGCTTTTTCCATTGAGAGTTGGGGAGATTCAAACAAGAGGACATAAGTTGAGAGTTGGGGGCAAAAGTTTAGGGGTAACATGAGGGGGAACTTCTTTACTCAGAGAGTGGCAGCTGTGTGGAACGAGCTTCCAGCAGAAGTGGTTGAGGCAGGTTCAATATCATCATTTAAAGTTAAATTGGATAGCTATATGGACAGGAAAGGAATGAAGTGTCATAGGCTGAGTGCAGGTAGAAGGGACTAGGTGAGAATAAGCATTCGGCACGGACGAGAAGGGCCAAGATGGCCTGTTTCGGTGCTGTAATTGTTATATGGTTATATGGTTATAAGGTTTTGATTTGGCCCACAGCATTGGTGTCATTAGCAAATTTGAATATGACATTGGAGCTGTGCTTAGCCACACAGTCAAAGGTGTAAAGTGAGTCGAGCAGGGGACTAAGTTCACATCCTTGTGGTGCACCTGTGGAGATTGTGGAGGAGATGTTGTTGCCAATCCAAACTGACTGGGGTCTATAGGTAAGAAAACTGAGAATCCAATTGCACAAGGAGGTAAAGAGGCCAAGGTCTCGAAGCTTATTGATTAGTTTTGAAAGGATGATGGTATTAAATGCTTAGCTGTAGTCAACAAAGAGCATCTGATATGTGCATCTTTGCTGTCCAGATGTTCCAGGGTACAGTGAAGAGCCAGTGAGATGGCCTGTTGCTCCCGTAGGCAAATTGGAGCAGATCCAATTCATCTCTCGGGCAAGAGCTGATATGTTTCATCACCAACCTCTCAAAACAATTAATCACTGTGGATGTAAGTACAACTGGGTGATAGTTATTTAGGCAGGTCACTGCCCTCTGCTTGGGCACTGGTACACATTGGCACACCTCAGGGCTATGTGCTTAACCCACTGCTCTACTCTCTATATACACATGACTGTGTGGCTAGGCATAGCTCAAATACCATCTATAAATTTACTGATGATACAACCATTATTGATAGAATCTCAGGTGGTAACGAGAAGGCGTACAGGAGTGAGATATGCCAACTAGTGGAGTGGTGTCGTAGCAACAACTTGGCACTCAACATCAGTAAAATGAAAGAGCTGATTGTGGACTTCAGGAAGGGTAAGACGAAGGAACACATACCAATCCTCATAGAGGGATCAGAAATGGAGAGAGTGAGCAGTTTCAAGTTCCTGGGTGTCAAGATTTCTAACCTGGTTGACATGCAGTTATAAAGAAGGCAAGACAGTGACTACACTTCATTCGGAGTTTGAAGAGATTTGGTATGTCAACAAATACACTCAAAAACTTCTATAGTTGTACTGTGGAGAGCATTCTGACAGGCTGCATCTCTGTCTGGTATGGAGGGGCTACTGCACAGGACCGAAAGAAGCTGCAGAGGGTTGTAAATTTAGTCAGCTCCATCTTGGGCACAAGCCTACACAGTAGGGAGCGGTGTCTCTGAAAGGCAGCGTCCATTATTAAGGACCTCCAGCACCCAGGACATGCCCTTTTCTCACTGTTCCCATCAGGTAGGAGGTACAGAAGCCTGAAGGAACAGGATTCAGGAACAGCTTCTTCCCCTTTGCCATCCGATTCCTAAATGGACATTGAACCCTTGGACACCACCTCACTTTAGTATTTCTGTTTTTGCATGATTTTTAATCTATTCAATATACAGTAACTGATTTATTTATTTATTATTTCTCTCTGCTATATTATGTATTGCATTGAACTGCTGCTGAGTTCACAGATTTCACGTCACATGCTGGTGATAATAAACCTGATTCTGATTCTGCTTGAAGCAGGTAAGTACTGACACTGTTGAAGTGAGAGCATGGAAAAGAGGAAACTTAGCTGGCGTGACATCTGGGAGATGGAGGGATCTTCATCCTCACCCATGTGATGTTTTGATGAAACTTTTCCAGAAGTCTGTTGGTGCAGGAGACAGTTGTCGCAGGTATCGTTATATCGATATAGAACTCGTGACGATCCCCGGTAAACTACATTTACAATGGGAGAGTATAGAACTCGTGCCTACCCATGGTGATCTAGATTTACAATGGGAGAGTATAGAACTATGCCTATCTATGGTATATGACATTTGAAATGAGTGTGTATAGAACTTGTGCCTATCCCTGGTGATCTACATTTACAATGAGGGAGACAGAACTCGTGCCGATCCCTTGTAAACTACATTGACGATGGGAGATACAGAAATCACGCCTATCCCTGGTCATCTATATTTACACTGGGAGAGTACAGAACTCGTGCCAATCCCTGGTGATCTACATTTACAATGGAAGAGAAGAGAACTGGGGCCTATCCCTGGTAATCTACATTTAGAATAGGGAGTATGGAACTTGTGCATAACCTTGGTGATCTACATTTACAATGGGAGATACAGAACTTGTGCCTATACCTGGTGATCTATATTTACAATGGGAGCGTACAGAACGCGTGCCGATCCCTGGTGATCTTCATTTATAATGGGAGATTACAGAACTCCTGCCGATTGCTGGCGATCTACATTTACAGTAGGAGAGTACAGAACTCCTGCCGATCCCTAGTGATCTACATTTACAATAGGAGAGTACAGAACTCGTGCCTGTCCCTGTTCATCTACCTGTTCATACATGTACTTGAGCACTAGACATTAAACTCAACATGGACAATCTCGTTATCATTCTGAGCTATGAGTGGGGGCCCACAAATTCACAAACGTCTCAGTGATCATTTTATTAACAACCCCACGTAGCATGACTTCTGGTTACTGCTTGTCCACTCTTTCTTGTTGTGGACCCTGACTTGGTAGCCGGTGACCTACACCTGTTTCTCACTCACTTGTCTTTCCTGAGCGTTGTGATCGCTTGGCAAAGACATACAGAAACGTCCATCTGAAACAGCTGAATGGCAGTTTCATTTAATTTTGACAGGCTATGTTTTCAAAGCACATTTATTATCGAAGTTACCATATATAACCCTGAGATTCATTTTCTTGCAGGTATTTACAGGAGAGAAAAGAAATACAATAGAATTTCTGAAAAACTTCACATAAACAAAGATCGACAGACACCATTGTGCAAAAAAAAGACAAACTGCAAATAATAAATATTACTCAGGACATGAGTTGTAAAGAGTCTGTGGGTTCTGGAATCAGTTCCGAGTTGTGATTAGTGAGGTTATGCACACCAGTTCAGGAGCCTGATGATTGTAGGACAAGTTCTGTTTCTGAACCTCATGGGGTAGGTCCTGATAGTTGTAGGACAATAACTGTTTCTGAACCTGGTCCGAATCAGAATCAGAATCTGGTTTATTATCACCGGCATGTGACGTGAAATTTGTTAACTTAGCAGCAGTTCAATGCAATGCATAATATAGAAGAAAAAAATAATAAATAAATATGCAAATCTTATTCAGTATACTTTAAACAGTATACTTATATTGAATAGATTAAAAATCGTGCTAAAAACAGAAATACTGTATATTAAAAAAAAGTGAGGTAGTGTCAGGGGTTCAATGTCCATTTAGGAAGCAGATGGCAGAGGGAAGACGCTGTTCCTGAATCGCTGAGTGTGTGCCTTCAGGCTTCTATACCGCCTACCTGATGGTAACAGTGAGAAAAGGGCATGTCCTATGTGCTGGAGGTCCTTAATAATGGATGCTGCTTTTCTGAGACACTGCTTCCTGAAGATGTTCTGGGTACTTTGTAGGCGAGTACCCAATATGGAGATGACTAGATTTTAGATTAGATTATGAGGACACGCAGTCCTCTTTTATTGTCATTTAGTAATGCATGCATTAAAAAATGATACAATATTCCTCCGGTGTGATATCACAGAAACACAGGACAGACCAAGATTGAAAAACTAACAAAAACCACCTAATTATAACATATAGTTACAACAGTGCAGCAATACCATAATTTGATGAAGAACAGTCCATGGCACAGTAAAAAAAGTTCAAAGTCTCTCAAAAGACCCACATCTCACGCAGACGGGAGGAGGAAGAATAATCGCCTGCCATGCCTGACCACACTCTGACTCGAGTCGTCTGAAAACTTCGAGCTCTGATCAGCCCTCCGACACCGAGTACCAAGCATCATCTCTGCTAAGCGCTTCAACCCCAGCCTCGGTCACCAGCAGCAGGCAAAGCCGGGGATCTTGAGGCCTTCCCTCTGGAAGATTCTGGATCACGCAATAGCAGCGGCAGCGAACCGGGCATTTCAGAAATTTCTCCAGATGTTCCTCTGTGCCTTCTTACGTCTGTCTCCATCAAATCAGAGTTGTGCACGGCATCCTACTTACAAATGCGATATCATTTCACCGGAGAGCTGCACGCGCTGTGTCGCGTCGCCATCTTCTCCTCCCGCCTCTTTTTACAACCCTCTACAGCTGTGCAGTAGCCCCTCCATACCAGATAGTGATGCAGCCTGTCAGAATGCTCTTCACGGTACAACTATAGATGCGTGGGTCCTGATGGCTGTAGGACAATAACTGTTTCTGAACCTGGTGGTGTAGGTTCTGATGGTTGAAGGTCAATAACTGTTTCTGAACCTGGTGGTCTAGGTTCTGATGGTTGTAGGTCAATAACTGTTTCTGAACCTGGTGGTGTTAGTCCTGAGGCTCCCGAACCTCACTTTTGATAACAGTAGAGAGAAGAGAGCATGGCCTGGGTGGTGGGGGTCCCTGATGATGGATGCTGCTTTCCTGCGACAGTGTTCTGTGTAGATATGCTCAGTGGTGGGGAGCTCTTTGCCTGTGATGGACTGGGTTGTATCCATCATTTTCTGTAGACTTCTCCGTTCTTGGGCATTGGTGGTTCCATACTAGACAATGAATCAGCTATTTAGGATACTCCCTACCACGCATCTCAAAAAGTCTGTCAAACCTTTAGATTGGAAAATGCATACTTGCAAACATCGCAGCTGCATCATTTTTTTCCTGAAGCAAGCTAGCTGCACATTGATATAAAATACCTTTTGCAGATAGAAAAAGGAGCATGGACATGGACTCCTTGCCCATCCTCTAGCCTTCCCCCCTCCCCCCGTTTCTTTCTCCCTAGGCCTCATGTCTGTAATGATGAGCCAATGAGAGGGTCTGTAATGATGAGCAAATGAGAGGGTCTGTAATGAAGAGCTGATGCGAGGGTCTGTAATGATGAGCCGATGAGAAAAGGGCAAGTCCTGGCTGGAGAGAGTCTGTAATGATGAGTCAATGAGAGGGTCTGTAATATGAGCTGATGAGAGAGTCTGTAATGATGAGCCGATGAGAGGGTCTGTAATGATGAGCGGATGAGAAAAGGGCAAGTCCTGGCTGGAGAGGGTCTCTGTTGATGGACGCTGTCTCCTTGAGGCACCACCTTCAGAAGATTCCTCACACTACAGACCCTTCTGCCCACAATATTGTACCAACTCTTTAACCAACACCAAGATCAATCTAACTCTTCCCTCTTACATAACTCTCCATTTTTCATCATCTATGTATCCACCTAGGAGTTTTTTAAATGTCCCTAATGTATCTGCCTCTGCCACCAGCTTGGCAGGGTGTTCCATGCACCCACAACTTTGATAAACCCCTATGACCTTAAAATTATGTCCCCTTATATCAGTCATTTTCCATTAAAAAGTCTCTGGCCATCCACTCTATGTATTCTTCTTCTCATCTTGCACACCTTCATGAAGTCACCTCTCATCTGCCTTCACTCGAGAGAGAAAAGCTTTAGCTCATTCACCCTATCTTCTTACAACATGATCACCAATCCAGGCAACATCCTGATAAATAAATCTGCAACCTCTCTAAAACTTTCACATTCTTCCTATAAAGAGGCTGCCAGAAGTGAACACAGGCTCCAAGTGAGGTCTAAATATTTCTTGATATGTGTATGTATGTATACCCAGTGACTTCCATGTTAGTCACCTCCTGTACCTAACAGAGTGGCCACTGGGTGTATGTTCGTGGTCTTCTGCACTTGTAACCATTCACTTCAAGGTTTGACGTGTTGTGTGTTCAGTGATGCTCTTCCTCGCACCACTTTTGTAACGTGTGGTTATTCAAGTTACTGTTGCCTTCCTGTCAGCTTGAACCAGTCTGTCTGGCCAGCTCATTAAAAAAGCATTTTCACCCACAGAACTGCCACTGACTGGATTTTTTTTTTCCCACCACCCTCCGTAAACTCTGTTGTGTGTGAAAATCCCAGGAGATCAGCAGTTTCTGAGATACTCAAACAACCCCATCTGGTACCAACAAACATTCCATGATCAAAGGCACTTAAATCACATTTCTTCCCCAGTCTGATGTCTGGTCTGAACAACAACTGAGTCTATTGACCATGTCTGATGCTGTTATGCATTGAGTTACTGACTAGATATTTGCATGAACAAGCAGGTTTATAAGTGTACCTAATAAAGTGGCCACCTAGTGTCTGTATTTATATATATATATATAAATATATATATAAATAATAACCTTCTCTCTCTCATACTCTCTCTCTATATATATATATATATATACACACACACATACACTATATATATGTGAGAGAGAGAGAGAGAGAGGGAGAGATCTCTTTAATTGCTCTGAACTCCCTGAAAGTGCTTGTCTTTCCACTACCAACCGCTCAAGCTCACTGTCAGGTGACAACCAAGAGGAACAAGGGCCTAATTGATTGGTTGGCTCACTAGCCTTGAGATCTTGATTCAGCTATTGACTGTCAGGGAGCCAGCTTCACTCGTGCATTTGGAGCAGGCGATGGTTGAACATCAAGACTATTAACCTCTGGCCCAGCAGGCTCGGAGACATCACAGCTGCATTAATTAGGGAGTCATTCGGAATCACATGTTTCACTCGCATTGGCATGTCAGTCAATAGTGGCTATGACAGCTTCATTTGGCCAGCCCTTACAGCACTCTTCTCATAAAATACTTTCTGCAACAGAGCAAAAATCTCTCCTTGATGGAGACAGCAAGTTACAAATGGGCTTTCTTCTCTTAGCCTAAACTCTGCTATTTTACTCTTTTTACATTAACTGTTTCAGAGCTCACTCTCAAGTGTATGTGCTCGCGGGTGCCACGGTTGTGTAGAAGGTAGCGCAATGCTATTACAGCTCAGTGTGCTAGAGTTCAGAGCTCAATCCCAGCATCCCCTGTCAGGGAGTTTGAACATCATTTGCTTGTGAGTGTGGGTTTCCTCCAGGTGCTCTGGTTTCCTCCCACAGTCCAAAGCCGTAACAGTCAGTAGTTAATAGTCCTGTGATTAGGCTGGGGTTAAATCAAAGGTTTGTTGTGTGGCGTGTCTCACTGAGCCAGAAGAGCCTGTCCTGCACTGTTTCTCTAAAGAAATAATAAAATCAGAACTGATCACTACTTAGGTGAAAAGATGGGAGTTATGCAGAGAAACTTACCCGAGGCTATGAATCTTTAGAGAAGGTGCAGAGGAGATTTACCCAGAGAGCGTGTCTTATGAGGACAGGTTGAATGAGTCTTTCGTCTTTGGAGCGAAGGAGGTAGGGAGGCAATTTGACGGAAGTGTACAAGATGATAAGAGGTACAGATCAGGTGGACAGCCAGAGACTTTTTCCCAGGACAGAAGTGGCTAATATGAGGGGGCATAATTTTAATGTGATTGGAGGAAAGTATACGCGGACGTCAGAAGTAGGTTTTTCACACAGAGAGTGGTGGGGGTGTGAAATGCACTGGCAAGTGTGGAGGTACATTAGGGACATTTACAAAATTCTTATGACTCTTATGTACATGGATAATAGAAAAATAGAGGGGTATGTGAGAGGGAAGGATCTCATTGATCCTGGAGAAGGTTAAAAGGTCAGCATAGCATCATGGGCTGAAGGGCCTGAACTGTTCTATAGTGTTCTATGTTCTATGTTCTATGTTCCATGATCTATGTTCTATGTTCTGTCTTGTTTGTTCTACGTTGTATGTTCTATGTTCTATCTCTCTCCAAGCATCAGGTAGCATTATTACAGTCACTCTCTCACCACTGACTTTTGAGGTTTCAGGTTGAGGTGACCATCTGCTACGTGTTGATTGATTTTTTTCTTCTTGGACTATTACAGCGACTCGTCCTTACTGACTGACAATGAACATCTATTCTAACACCTTCAGCAGCTCACTCTCTTAAGGAAAAGAGGAAATAAAACCTACTTCTTAGCCCTATAGAATAAACACAGGAGATTCTGCAGATGCTGGAAATTCAGAGTAGCACACACAAAACACTGGAAGAACTCAGTAGGTCAGGCAGCATCTATAGAGAAGAATAAATAGCTGACACCCAGTCCTAATGAAGGGTCTCAGACCGAGATGTCAACTGTTTATTCCTCTCCATAGATGCTGCTTGACCTACTGAGTTCTTCCAGCATAGGCGTATTCTTGGCTATATCACGGTTTTCTGAAAGGAATTCTTATAAATTGCTTTCCATTTACATACAGTGGCCATTTTACCTCCTGCACCTAGTACAGGCGGCAGGTGGAGATATGCTTCTATCAAAGGAGGTGTAAGGCGCTCCTTCCCTCCGCTAGCCTGGACGTCAACTTGGACAAGGGGTAGCACCTGCTTAGCCCCCTGGTCAAGGTCATGTGAAGCCATTAGAACAGGTGGTGGTTGGTCATACGAGCAGGTGGTTCATATCACAGGTCCTGGTTATGCGACCACTGACGCCATGTAGACAAATTCTGAAGAGTATTGATAATGAGAGCGGCTTCAGACCGGGCGGTGAAATCTGGGCTTGGAGCGAGTCACTGGCAGTGTGGTCTAGGCCCGGGGCCTTTCGGAGCACCAGTGCCTGGGTCTTAGTGTGAGGTACAATGCGCTGTTTAGGCAATTTAAACGTCGGCCCAGATTGGAGATGAGAGCTGATTTCGCTCATTCTCCATGATGTTCACTCACTTCTCTCTCCAGGGCACCGGAGAGTTTTACTGTTTTGTTGTTGGGTCAATTTAAACACCCGTCCAGATTGACTGAAATGACAAAGTCTCAGTCAGGACAAGAGCTGATTTTGCTCGCTCTCCATGATGGTGATTTCCATGTTGCTGAGGCTATGAAGACTGCCCTAGCTGCTGTGCTCCATGCTCGCTGATATGAATTTGTAAGAAAGGCTTTGGGCCTACTTCGGGCTGTTCTGGGGTTTGGATCTGAAGACTCATCTTTGGTTTGAAATGCTGTTGTTCACGTCAATTGCTTGTATGACTTTTCTTTCTTTCTTTCTCTTGCACATTGAGTGTTAGTCTTTTATTTTTATTTTTATGCTTTTTTTTCTTTAATTGTATTCTTTCGGGTCCCTTGCTTTGTGGCTACCTGTGAACAAGCAAGTCTCAAGATTGCGAAATATATACATTCTTTGATAATAAATGTACTGGAATCTTGAATCTTGAATGCCTGTGGTGACCCATCTTGTAAAGACCCTGTCCAGAAGAAGGCATTGGCAAACCACTCCTGTAGAAAAATTTGCCAAGAACAACTATGGTCATAAAAGGATCTTGATGCTTATGTTGTACAACACAGCGCATAATGAACAAACCTAATGAAGTAGTCACTGAGTGGATGTTCATGGCCTCTTCTGTGGGGGGAGTGGAGAAAGTGTTTTCTCCCACAGAACTAACGCTCACTGGATGTGTTAGTTTATCCCACCATTTTCTGTAAACTCCAGAGACTGTTGTGTGTGAAAATCCCAGGAGATCAGCAGTTTCTGAGATACTCAAACCACCCTGCCTGGCACCAAAAATCATTTCAAACTCAAAGTCACTTAGATCACGTTTCTTCCCCAGTCTGATGTTCGGTCTGAACAACAACTGAACCTCTTGACCATGTCTGCATGCTTTCATGCATTGAGTTGCTGCCACATGATTGGCTGATTAGATATTTGCATTAATGTGCAGGTTACAGGTGTACCAAATGAAGTGGCCACGGAGTGTATAATATGCATAATGACAGACAGCGTGCTGTGAAAACAACAGGCACAATTAATAGGATGCATGTTATTTGAATGAAGATGCATTGTGTATGCTGTTCTCAGAGCTGCTCAGTTTTCCTGTGCAGTGACGTTGACAATGTCAAACAATAACAACACACTTCACGGAGCATGAAGTCATTACACTGTGCGATGTGAGGTGAAACTGATTTGTCAAATCACAAAATTGCTGGTTCCTCACTTGCAATGTCATTCTTTCAACAGATATTTGCAACTACAGGCTGGGTCAGGCCAGTAACAGGGAAAAACTTGTACAAACACACCTTCCATGCTCTCTTCTCACTGCTGCCATCAGGAAGGAGGTACAGGAGCCTCAGGACTCGCACAACCAGGGTCAAGAACAGTTATCCCCCTCAGCCATCAGGCTCTTGAACCAGAGGGGATAACTTCACTTACTCTATCACTGAAATATTCCCACAGCCTACGGACTCCCTTTCAAGGACTCTGCACCTCATGATCTCGATATTTACTTATTATTTATTTATTTAGAATCATTACTGCTTTCTTTTTACAATTGCACAATTTGTGTTTATTGCACGTTGGTATGTTCGTCCTGGTAAGTGCAGTCTTTCACCGATTCTATTGTGTTTCTTGTATTTACAGTCAATGCCTGCAGGAAAATGAATCTCGGGGTTTGTGGTGACAGATATGTATCCTGATAACAAATTTAATTTGAATTACACAGCCTCTGATTGAGACTTGTGTGGAAGATCACACAGATTCATCTTTCACTTGTTATCATTCAGCTGTGCGCACGTATACCACCAAACAAAACAATGTTTCTCTGGATCAACACAGTGCATATAACTCACACACGAAACACAAAGTAATATTACCACAAATAAATTTAAAAATATTTAAAATATATTCCAGAAGATTGACATTTAGCATAAAGTACATTTACAAACAGTTTAACTCTGCTGGCACTTCGTACATGATGAGCCTTGGGTGGTGAGAGGGGTTCAGTAGTCGTACAGCCTGGGGGAAGAAGCTGTTTCCCATCCTAACAGTTCTTTTTCTAATGCTGCGGCACCTCCTGCCTGATGGTAGGGGGTCAAAGAGATTGTGGGACAGGTGGGAGGGATCATTGGCAGTGCGAAAGGCCCTGCGTACGCAGTGTTCCTGATCTCGAACGGATGGAAGCAAAACCATAAGCCTCAGCAAATTATATTGTCATAATAAATTATAACGTTAAACCATACATTGTTTCTGAATTTCTTGTCATTTCAATGAATTGTTTTGATTTTTTAAACAGAAATCTTGTGATTTGTCCTAATGAAAGGTCTCGGCCCAAAATGTTAACAGTTTATTCCTCTCCATAGACGCTGCCTGGCCTGCTGAGTTCCTCCAGCATTTTGTGTGTGTTGCTCTGGATTTCCAGCATCTGCAGAATCTCTTGTGCTCTGAATTTGCACATTGACAGTGAGGCCAATCATGGCGGCCATTTTATGAGAGAGTGCTGCAGTCTGGTGATAGTGAGTGAGGGTAAGTGTTTTCATTCATAGTCTGTGGGCCGGAAGCTTACATCAAGTTCAAGTTGAAGCTTAATTGTCATTCAGACACGAATACCCACGATACAGCCAAATGAGACAGCATTACTCCGGGTCTAGAGTGTAAAACACAGTACCAACAGTAACACACAGCACAAGGCACATACAGTTCTGTGCAAAGCACATCAAAGTTGCTGGTGAACGCAGCAGGCCAGGCAGCATCTCTAGGAAGAGGTACAGCCGATGTTTTGGGCCGAGACCCTTCGTCAAGACTCGACTGTACCTCTTCCTAGAGATGCTGCCTGGCCTGCTGCGTTCACCGGCAACTTTTATGTGTGTTGCTTGAAATTCCAGCATCTGCAGATTTCCTCGTGTTTACAGTTCCGTGCAAAAGTCTTTGGGTGCCTAAGTCTGTAGCACAGTACAGTACTTGTCAACGTGAAGCGGAGAGTAAGTTTGTAAATCTGGCAGGAGCAAAGGATGTTGGGAATGGTGCAGTGTTGACACAGCCAGCCCTGAGATGCCAGACAAGGTCACTTGATTCTAAGCAATTGGTTTAATGATCACTACAAAATGTCTCTCTGGCGCTTCCTGCTCCCTGTCCCCTCCCTTCCCCTTTTCCCAATCATAATTGCCTTTTCCCTTCCCCTTCCCACTCTCAGTCCACAATAGAGACCCATATCAGAATCAGGTTTATCATCGCACACATATGACATGATTTTTTTTCCAGCAGCAGTACAGTGCAATACATAAAATTACTACAGTACTGTGCAAAAGTCTCAGGCTCCCCAGCTATATACATGTGCCTAGGATTTTTGCACTGTCCTGTATAGCACATATAAGACAGCAGTAAATATAGAGTCACATAAAAAATACGTAATATAGCCCAGTTCTGGAGTCCATGAATGTCGTTGGCAGGGGCAAGCCTGCAGCAGTCTGTGAATGAACGTAATCCAGCCTGTCTTGCACAGAGCGGATGCTGGGGAGCAGGCCTGATGTCAGCACGGACACTGCTCCACATCACATCTGGGCAGCAACTCGACGCCTCCCTCCTGGGCGGCTGAAACAGAGGACACACAGCATGATGCCTAGTCCTTGCTATAACCAGGGCCATGCTGCTCCCCCACTAATAAACCAGTGAACCAGGCGCACTGTTCCATGTTACCGATGTCCAACGGGATCTTGCAATCACAAGAGAAATGATTACGTCAAAGAACTTGGAATTTTTTACAATTGTGTGCACGACTGAACTGTGAATACCTCAGGCCCACAAACATATTACTGACCAGAAGCATTGTCCATGGGCTCACAGCTGAAACCACTAGAGAGTGAGAAATCAAAGATGCTGGCTTTATAAAGTTGCCTGTTGACTGGCTCCATTGTGTTTTGGTATGCCGCAATTAGCCTCAAATTCTTCCGAAGCTCGAGGCAATAGGTAATTATTTTAGCAATCGTACCTCCACTGCCGTCTGTGGCAAAGAATTTCCTCCTCATCTCTGTTCTAAAGGGATGTCCTTCTACTCCGAGGCTGTGCCCTCTGGTCCCTCTCTATTGGAAACAACCTCTCCACGTCCAATCTATCTAGGTCGGTGGTGTTTATTTAATTTAAATAAAAAAAATTATGCTGTAATAATCGGTTTTGTTCTAACATTTAAATCTTGTAAGGAGGCTTAGGTTTAATTCTCATTCTGAACTTCCTACTGAGCAATGATAAGTAGAAATACGTGTAATTTTATAATCGCTCCCTTCATCCCTGGGATAAAGCTACTTGGGAAACCCTAGGCCCAGGCTTTACTCTGCTTTCTACTCCATTAATATTATTGCAGGTTCTGAGACCTCATGTAAAAGCACTTAATCAAAGGCAATGGATTGAAAATCTTGTTCCACTACTCTACTTATGTGATTCATTCCTCTGGATAAAAGAAGTTGAAAAAAAACACATTACCAGCGCTGCAGTGAAGACATGCATTATGTGCTAAGCAGATGAGGGGGCTATCAGCAGACCTATCCCTCTGGGTACTGGGACAGAATCTGTCTCCATTCATCCATACGCTTGGTGTTTTTCATGTTGTGACAGCCATATTTGTGGTTTGCACTGCAAGGGCCTTCAGCAAATGCGGCTGACTTGGAATTTATTATATTAACTGTCAGTCATTTAAGGGGGTTCATCTGGGGAGTGAGGAGGAGCTGTGCTTTGCACGTTTTGACATCGCGGGCACTAGCTTTCCCATCCCCTCATACAGGTCACCCTCAAAAAGGAGCCCCAGGACCCAGGACATATCCTCTTCTCACTGCCACCATCAGGGAGGCGGTACAGGAGCCTGAAGACACACACTCAGTGATTCAGGAACAGCTTCTTCCCCCCTGCCATCTGATTTCTGAATAGACAATGAACCCATGAAAACTACCTCACTATTTTTTTCACTCACTTTTGGTGCTACTTTTTTAATATATTTTTCTTACTGTAATTTATAGAGCTGTATTATGTATTACAATGTACTGCTGCTGCAAAACAACAAATTCCATGGCATATGTCAGTGATATTAAACCTGATTCTCATTCTATTTTACCAGAAAGTAGTCATCAATAAGTTTTAACCGTATACTTCATGAAATTGGAGATATATAAAATCACAAAGTTCTTTCCATTTCTGAGATAGCGTGACGGTTAGTGCAACATTATTAAGGCTCGGGGTGTCAGAGTTCAGAGTTCAGGAGCCGCCTGTTAGGAGGTGATACAATTCTTCCGTGAAAGGTGTGGGTTTCCTCCGGGTACTCCTACATCCTCCCACAGGCCAAAGGCATGCCAGTTGGTAGGTTCATGGTCATTGTAAATTGTCCTGTGATTAGGCCACGCTGAGAAAGGTGGGTTGCAGGGTGGGGCGGCTCGAAGGGCCAGAGCGCTTGTTCCACGGGGTATCACTAAATATATAAATAGATAAAGATGTGACATGGCAGCATTGTGGTTGGCACAACTCTTTACAGCACCAGTCTGAAAGGAGTGGGCAGAGATTCATGTGGTGGTACACAGTCATATAACAGATCTTATAGCACAGTCATAGTAAATATCCTATAGTACAGTCACAGTACATATCCCATAGTACAAAGAACATATCCAAAAGTACAATCATAGTATATATCCAATAGTACAGTCATCATACATAACCCTTACTACAGTCATAGTACGTATCCTATAGTGCCTAGTCATAATATCTATCCTATAGTACACAGTCACAGCACATATCCTATAGTACAGACATTGTATATATCCCATACTACAGTCATAGTACATATCCTATAGTACAGCTAAAGAACGTATCCAAAAGTACAATCAGAGCTCATGTCCCATAGTACAGTCATATATATCGTATAGTACAAATAGTACATATCCCATAGTAAACAGTCAGAGCACATATTCTATAGCACAGTCATAATACATGTTCTATAGTACACAGTCACATTACATATCCAAAATTAAACAGTCATAGTACATATCCTATAGAAAACAGTCATAGTACTTATCCTATAGTGTAGTCATAGTATTTATCCTATAGTACACAGTCAAGCTATATATCCCATAGTTCAGTCTGGCACATGGCCTATAATACAAGCATAATAAATATCCTATACTATATGGTCATCGTGCATATGCTATATAGCACAGTGATAGTACATGTCCTATAGTAGAGTTATAGTACATAGCCTATAGTACAGCCACAGTACATATTCTATAGTACTGTCATAGTACATATCTTATAGAACACAGTCATAGTATTTATCCTATAGTACACAGTCATGCTATAAATCCCATAGTTCAGTCATAGTACATATTCTATAATACAGGCATAATACATAGCCTATACTGTACAGTCATCGTACATGCAGTATACTACAGAACATGGTCATAGTACATGCCCTATAATAGTGATAGTACATATCCTATAGTAGTGTCATAGTACACATCCCATAGTACAGTCATGTACATACCCTATAGTTCACATTCATAGTGCATATACTATAGTACAGTGATAGTACATATCCTATAGTAAGTCATATTACATATCCTATAGATAGAACACAGTCATAGTACATACCTTTAGTACATTCTTTACATTTTCTATAGTACAGTCATAGTACATATTCTATAGTACACTATTACGGTAACTACTGTTCCTTCTCTGCTATAGCACATAGTCATAGTACTTATCCCTAAACTATTGGATAGAAGGACATGCCTTGAGAACAGAGATGAGGAGGAATTTTTTTATCCAGTCAGTGGTGAATCTGTGGAATATATTGCTACTGATGGCCGTGGAGGACAAATCTTTGAGTGTATTTAAGGTGGAAGCTGATAGTTTCTTGATTAGTCAAGGTGTCAAAGGTTACAGGATGAAGATAGAGAGAATGGGTTTGAGAGGAATGATCAAATAGTGCAGCAGACTCGATGGGCCCAATGGCCTAATTCTATTCCTATGTCTTATATCACACACAGCTCCCTGAAGGGTTGAAACACATCGTTCTGTAACTCCCACCTGACCTACAGACTGCATGACAACATTAGGATATTACAACGGCTGCGGTTAAGAAATGGAAATGTTAGTTCACCTTAGTCCTTGATCACAGTCCAAGGAACCTCCCGCATCATACAATTCCCAGCTCTACAACATGAGTTTTCCTAACATCGGAAGCAGAACTCAACAATTCAGGAAGGGATATCATAGACTTTACCGATAAGTGTACATATCCCTTCTAGTTTCTTCACAAAGGCTGGCTTCCATTCATAGGTTTCTACAGGTGTGTGCTAGAGAACCTTCTGACCAGTAGCATCACCACCTGGTCTGGTGGCTCCATTTACTGGTTCGAAAGAGGCTGCAGAAAGTTGAAAACTCCATCCTGGGCAGTAACCTCCCCAGCATCCAGGACACCTTCAAAAGGTGATTCCTCAAGAAAGATCCTCATCATTTGGGACACTCCTTCTTCTCATTGCTACCATCACGGAGGAGGTACAGGAGCCTGAAGATCCACACTCAGTGTTTCAGGAACAGCTTTTTCCCCTCCGCCATTAGATTTCTGAATGGACAATGAACCCATGGACTCTACCACACTACTTCTTTCTCTTTGCACTATTAACTTACTTTGTAGCTTCTAGTAATTTTATTTATTTTGATTTATTTTGAGATACAGCCTGGTCTAGGCCGTTCCACCCACCAAGCTGTGCCTTTTGCATAGCCTTTGCACTGTACTGCTGCCACAAAACAACCAATTTCACAACAGATGTCAGTGTTAATAAACCTGATTCAGATACTGTCCTTGATTTTGGACACATGTCCCCCCATTTCCTTACTATGGCCATGGACATGAAACAGACAATCCTCCCACACAAACCCTCCGGCCATCTTCTAATGGATTCACAGCAGATTGTTCCCTTTAGATACCAACTTCCTGCCTTTGCACACGTAGGACAGACTCAGTGATACTTGCTCTAAGCTCCTTCTCGCCTCAGTTACAGTCTGAAATCCAACCATTACTTTCTGGTCCAGCAGTGCCTCCAGTGTCTGCTCCTCACCATATTCTAACAACTGTGGCCTCATTACTCATTACATAACACATAAAGCATAGCACACAGAACAGAGAACATTACAATGCAGTACAGGCCATTCGGCCCACAATGTTGTGCCTACATTTTAACCAACTCCAAGATCAACCTAACCATCCCAAAACTGCTTAAAATACTCCAACCAATGCCTTATAAAGCGTCAGCATCACATCCTTCTTGTCATGGTTTACAAAGGGACATTGACAAGGTGCACAGCTAGACAGAGAAGTGGCAGATGGAGTTCAGTAAGACCATAAGGCATAGCAGCAGAATTAGGCCATTCAGCCCATTGAGTCTGCTCAGCTTCCCACTCATCCCCATACACCTGCCTTCTCACCATATCCTTTGATGCCCTGACCGATCAGGAAACGATCAATTTCTGCCTTAAGTATACCCACAGACTTGGTCTCCACTGCAGTCTGTGGTAGAACATTCCACAGATTCACTACACTCTGGCTAAAAAAATTTCTCCGTACCTCTGTTCTAAAAGGTCACCCCTCATCAATTTTGAGGCTGTGCCCTCTAGATCTGGATCCTTCCACCAAAGGAAACATCCTCTTCACATCCACCTTATCTAATCCTTTCAACATTCGATAGGTTTCAATGAGATCCCCAACATTCTTTTAAATTCCAATGAGTACAGGTCCAAAGCTGCCGTGTGTTAACCCCTTCAATCCCAGAATCATCCTCGTGAACCTCCTCTGGACTCTCTCCAATGACAATACATCCTTTCTGAGATATAGGACCCAAAACTGTTAACAATAATCCAAGAGCAGCCTGACTAGTGTCTTATAAAGGCTCAGCATTATCTCCTTGCTTTTATATTCTATTCCCCTTGAAATAAATGCCAACATTGTACTTGCCTGAAAATCCAAAGGAAAACATACATAGTGCTGGAGGAACTCAGCAGGCCAGGCAGCATCTATGCAAAAGAGCATGGTTGATGTTTCAGGCCGAGACCCTTTGGCAGGACTGGAGAAAAAAAGATGAGGAGTACATTTGATAAATTAGTGGGAAAGGAGAGAGAAACACAAGCTGATAGGTGAAACCTGGAGGGGGAGGGATGAAGTAAAGAGCTGGGAAGTTGATTGATAAAAGAGATAGAGGGCTGGAGGGGGGATTCTGATAGAAGAGGACAAAAGGCCATGGAAGAAAGAAAAGGGGGGAAGAGCACCAGAGAGAGGTGATGGGCGGGCAAGGAGATAAGGTGAGAGAGGGAAAAGGGGATGGGGAATGGTGGAGGGGGGCATTACCGGAAGTTCAAAAAAATTGATGTTCGTGCCTTCAAGTTGGAGACTACGTCATGGTCCAGTCTGAAGTCCGCATTCCAGTTCACGGTCCGGTCCGGACTCCGGGTCTTCTGGCTGTCCCTGGTTTCGGTTAGACTTAACCATAAGCACCTGATGCTCATCTTGGGGCTGGGAATATAAGTGGCCCTGGGATGGAGTGTGGTTGCTGGGTTGTCTTGTTAGTCTCCCCTTGAAGCAATCTACTGGTGGAAGGTTAGTGCAGCCATCAGGATATGGATTTGGCTGTTCTGTAGCCTGCCAAGGTTACTGGCTGCCTTGAGACTTGGAGCCACCCTGGACCTAGCTCCCTTCCTGTCCCTTGCCTCTGTTGGGTAAGCCAGGCCAATTGCTGATACCCTGTGGTTGGGTCTGTCCCTTGCCTCTGTTGGGTAAGCCAGGCTGTTTGCTGTTATGCTGCAGTTGGTTCTGTCCCTCCCTGTCCTTGCCTCTGTGGGGAGGAGTCCTGAGTCCTGCATCCTGCCCAGGAGTAGCCTTGAAGATCTCAAGCCTCGCCTAGCCTTGAAGATCCCAAGCCTTGAGCCTCTACACCCCAGCCACGTCCTGTCCTGTAGCCATGTCATGCCCTTGCCTAGTTCTGGGGTCCAAGCCCCAGGCAAGACCCAGGTTCTGGGTCCTTGTCCAGGCTCTGGCTTGGAGTCAAAGCCTGGGCTCCTAGTTCATGGTCCCCAGTCCTGGTCCTGCTTTCCCAAGCCCAGTCTCCTAGTTCATAGTTCCTTGTCTGGGTTCCCTGGCTAGTCCATGTCCAAGCCCAAGCCTGCATTCTTGTCCCTGCTCCTTGTCTGTATCCTGTTGTGTCCCTACTCTAGTCAAGTCCTGTTCCTAATACTTCAGTGTCTGTGTCTTGCATTTGGGTCTGTTCCCAGTGCCCACCTTGTGACAGGCTACCCAGACAGAATATAAGGTGTTCTTCCTTCAACCTAAGTATGACCTCATCACAACAGTGGAAAAGGCCATGGATAGACATATCGGAATGGGAAGTGGTATTAAAATGGGTGACTTCTGGGAGATTCTGCTTTTCCTGGTGGATGGAGTGTAGATGCTTGGCAAAGCAGTCTCCCAATCTATGTCAAATCTCACTGATATACAGGAGGCCACACCGAGAGCACTGGATACAGTAAATGACCCCAACAGACTCACAGGTGAAGTGTCACCTCTTCTGGAAGGACTATTTGGGGCCCTGAATGGTAGTGAGGGAGGTGGTGTAGGGGCAGGTGTGGTACTTGTCTTGCTTGTAAGGATAAGTGCCAGGAGGGAGATCAGTGGGGAGGGATGAATGGACAAGGAAGTCACCAAAGGCAGTTCGGGATGAGGTAATGTTGCAGATCTATAAACCTCCAGTGAGACCACACTTAGAATATTGTGTTCATTTTTGGTCACCTCATTATAGGAAGGATGTGGAAGCTTTAGAGAGGGTGCAGAGGAGATTTAACAGGACGCTGACTGGTTTAGAAGTATGTCTTATGAGGAAAGGTTGAGGGATTGAGGGCTTTTCTCTTTGGAGTGAAGTTGGATGAGGTACTGTGATAATGGTGTACAAGTGGTATAGATGAAGTGTGTAACCAGAGATTTCTCCCCAGAATGGAAATGGATAACACCGGGGACATAATTTTAAGGTGATGGGACAAAGTACAGGGGGATATCAAAGGTGAGTACTTCACACAGAGAGTGTTGGGAGCAGGGAACGCGCTGCCAGTGTCGGTGGTGGAGACGGATATATTGGGGACATTTAAGAAACTCTTAGATATACACATGGATGATAGGAAAATGGAGGACTATGTGGAAGGGAAGGGTAGATTGATCTCAGAGAAGGTTAAACGGTCGACACAACACCCTGGGCCAAAGGGCCTGTACTATTCTATGTTCTATGTTGTTTCTTCTATCATCTATGTTCTAGCAACATGAGGATTTCCTAGGAGCAGGATCTGAGAATCCTAGACACTCTCAGCTGCTCCACACCTCAGCATGGATAGCTACAGCACTGAAGGTGCTGCATTGCTGGGAGCCAGGGAAGATAAAAATAACCTTGAGACCAGCACAGCAGGACCGGGGCTGTATAGTCCCTCAACATGTGTTACTGTCATCTTTCTGATGCGCTAAATCTTGTTCAAACTTCAAAGCGAATTTATTATGAAAGAGCAAACATGTCACCATAGGCTATCCTGAGATTCAACTTTTTTGCAGGCATTTACAATTAAATATAAGAAATGCAATAGAATTTATGAAAAAACTATACCTATGTATGAGATACAGACAACACAGTTGCATAGAGATAATTGCAACACTGTTAAAGTTTGGACCATCAGAATTCAGAGTTCAGTTCTGGTGTCCACTGTAGGGAGTCTGTATGTCTTCCTTGTGAACTAGTGGGCTTCTGGGCGCTCCGATTTCTTCCCACCATCCAAAGATGTACTGGTTAGTAGGTTCATTGTCATGTAGATTGTCCTGTGATTAGGCTGCAGTTAAATTGATAGGTTGCTGGATGGGAGTGACTCATTGGGTCAGGAGAGCCTGTTTTGTGCTGTATCTCTAAATAATAAATAAATGAATGAATAATGGTTGATAGGCAGTCGATGAGCAAAAGAAGACATGTTGCATAAAAAATTAAAAAAAATAATACTGAGAACATGGATTGTACAGTTCTCAAGTGAGTCTGTAGGTTGTGGAATCAATTCTGAAAACTATAAAACTTATAAAGATCATGATTCTCTCTCCACAGATGCTGCCTGACCTGCTGGACATTCTCAGGTTTTAATTCAGATTTCCCACATTTGCAATCTTATGATTTTCATATTATCATTAGTCATCCACATTTCATTTCATTTGGTGATGCAGTCCACCAAGCCTTACTGCACAGCAATACACCAACTGATTTAACCCTAGCTTAATCACAGGACAATTTACAATGACCAATTAACCTAGTAATCAGTGCAGCTTTGGACTGTGGAAGGAAACTGGAGCACCCAGAGGAAACCCACGCATTCACAGGAAGACGGCACAAACTCCTTATAGAGGGCATTGGAATTGAACTCTGAACTCCAACGCCCCGAGCGGTAATGTTGCTGCAATAACCGCTACACTATCATGGGACAAATGTTACCATTTGATCTATGTAAGGAACAAAAAAAGATTATTCTTTTTTATTAAAACTTTCTTCCTGATTTATTAGTTGAAATTTTATCTGCTAATACGTGAAAAGAGATCACAGCGTCATGCAGAAAGCTCACACAGGTGTAGATGGGAACTGAGCAGGACAGTGCCATTCGGACCAGATGAAATGAAATGCAGACAACATCAGTAATAGTGCAGCCTGCCAGATTTATCCTGTTTCTTTAATAGTGATTCAAACATTAAGCATTTCCTCGGTGCCGTTTAATGTTGTTAAGCCTCCTGTAGTGAGCTGAAAGGACGGCAGACAAAAGGGAAGACGATAATCAGATTGAATCATACGAGTGGACAGATGGGGCACACTCTTAATGCAAACAGCCTTATTTATAGCCAGCTAGCGGAGTGGGATCTAGTTACCAGGTAGAACCCTTTTCTAATTCCCTGCCATTAAACCTGTTCTCCTTACAACAATATCTTCCCAAGCTCTTTGCTAATTTGTGGAAAGAGGGGGAAATGGTTTTAGGAAAAGTGAAAAGCACCAGAAATGAAATTAGAGCAACATCCTGAATACCTCATGTAATGTTCGACAATTACTTCAATTTCTTCAGCTCCCTGTCTCTCAGGCACTGAATAATATCTCAGATATAACAAAGCTAATTAATCTCTAATGAGAATATAATTTTAGAATTATTATTTACTACTTACAAGTGAAAGATAAACACATTTCTTCATTCTTCAAAAAAAATTTATGATACTGTTTATTAAACTAGAAATTATTCCCCAGTATACAATAACATCAGCAGCGATTTACTGGTGCAGAAATGTAGCTGTAATCTCACTTGATTAATTACTTCAGTATTTAATTACTGCATTATAGTTCAAAGCCTCTCGAGTAGCACTTCATCACGCCTATTGTCAGGAACACCCTCAGCTTCCTGTTTGTATTGCTGATGTTTTTAATTAGAGAAAATCTATCTATGATCTGCTTATCAGCAGGGAAAAAAATAAGTGTTTCATGGATCATTAAACAGCATGTGTTGGAACTTATGAGACCTAGGATTGTCTCGGATAGCAGAAAGAGAGAGAGAGAGAGAGGCATGCGAAGGATGCAGGGTGGCTGCTATCCTCGTCGTTAACACTCAGTCGGGGTGCCATGGAGGTGCAATGGTGAGCACACTACCATTACAGCTTGAGTAAGAAAGTTTGTACAGAACGTTCTTCCTGTGAGCTCTGGTTTCTAAGCCTAGTTGATCACAGTGACCAATTAACCTGCTAATCCAGAGCATCTTTGGACTGTGGGAGGAAACCAGAGCACCCGGAGGAAACCCATGCGGCCACAACAAACTTTCATACAGAGGATGTCGGAGTTGAACTCCGAGCTGTAACAGCGTTAAACAAACCGTTACACTATGGTGGTGCCTCTAGTACTGTGTCGTAAATTCTGTGACACATAATACTACAAACTAATAACTCTAAAATACCTCAGCAAACATTAAAATACTTCAGTACTGAAAAGAAGCAAAAGTGGTTGGTAAAGCACTATAAATCACTGGCATGTTGAAGCTGAAAATGTGTAACTTTAAAATGTTTCAGTGTAGCACAAGCTGTGAAATCCTAATTACAGCTACATTATTTACATTTCCATCTGTTCACACATGTGACACATCACTGTTTGAGGACATTTAACTCAGCACATAAGCGTACAGTGGTCCCATTAGCAGTGAGTAATGATGTTGTGTTGTTTCACGCTCTCCGTATGGAGGATGGGAGGGATTGCCTCACCTCTGTTACTTCTGTCGCCCATAGCTGAACGAATCCTCTCCATTAGCGTAATGGTTAGTGAAACATTCTTACAGCTCAGGGCATGGGAGTTCACAGTTTCATTTCTGTAAGAAAGTTTGTGCACTCTTCCTGTGTGCACGTGGGTTTCCTCCCTCAGTTCAAAGACATACCAATTAGTAGGTTAATTGGTCTTTGTAAGCTGTCCTGAGGTTAAATCGGTGGTTTTCTGGGTGATGCGGCTCGTTGGGCCAGAAGGGCCTGTTCTGTGCTGTATCTCGAAATAAATAAATATCAGCAGTAACTGGACGCAACGGCAGATCAACTGAGCAGGCAGATCATCACCTGCGAGATCTGTCGGTGACGTCTACACATCCGGTCCTCCTGACGTGTGTGGCCCCCGGTACATCAGTGAGACACAATGCTGACTGGGGCCGTGTTGTCGAGCACCTTTGTGACCACCACAACAGGCGAGGTTTCCCAGTGGCCACCCACTTCAGTTCAGCTTCCCATTCCCATTACGAAGCTGTACTGCATGCTTGCCTACAACTGTTGGGCTGTCAAGTATAACATAAGCCCATAAGACATGGGAGCAGAATTAGGCCACTTGGCCCATCAAATCTGCTCTGCTATTCAATCATGGCTGATCCTATTTTCCCTCCTCAGGCCCACTCCCTGGCTTTCTCCCCGTAACCTTTGGTGCCATGGCCAATCAAGAACCTATCAACCTCTGCTTTAAGTACACCCAACGACCAAGACTCCACAGCTGCCTGTGGTAATAAATTCCACAAATTCACCACCCTCTGGCTAAAGAAATTTCTCTGCATCTCTGTTTTAAATGGACTCCTCTCTATCCTGAGGCTGTGCCCTCTTGTCCTAGACTCTCCCACCATGGGAAACATCCTTCCCACATTTACTCTGTCTAGGCCTTTCAACATTCGAAAGGTTTCAATGAGACCCCCACTCCTCCTTCTAAATTCCAGCGAGTACAGACCCAGAGCCATCAAGCGCTCCTCGTATGATAACCCTTTCATTCCCAGAATCATCCTTAATACGGACCTCTGAACCCTCTCCAATGCCAGCACATCTTTTCTAAGATGAGGAGCCAAAACTGTTCACAATACTCAAGGTGAGGCCTCACCAGTGCCTTATAAAGCCTCAGCATCACATCACTGCTCTTTGTATTCTAGACCTCTTGAAATGAATGCTAACGTGGTATTTGCGGGTCGATGGAGCTGAGTTTACGGACAGGTCAGCCATGATCTTATTGAATGGTGGGGTAGGCTCGGTGGGCCGGATGGCCTACTCCTGCTCCTATTTCTTATGTTCTTATTATCTTGTCCTGTGCCACCAAGAACTCCATAACCTCATCCTTAACAATTGACTCCAACAGATTCCCAACCACTGAGGTCAGGCTAACTGGTCTATAATTTTCTTTCTGCTGCCTTCCTCCCTTCTTAAAGAGTGGGGTGACATTTTCAATTTTCCAGTCCTCTGGCACCTTGCCAGAGTCCTATGATTTTTGAAAGATCATTTCTAATGTCACCACAATCCCTAACGCTAACTCTTTCAGAACCCTAGGGTGCAGTTCATCTCTTCAGGTGACTTAATTACCTTTAGGTCTTTCAGCTTTTTGAGCACCTTCTCTCTTGTAACAGTAACTGCACCCACTTCTCTTCCTTCACACACTACAACATCAGGCATATTGTTAGTGTCTTCCACAGTGAGGACTGATGCAAAATACTCATTTAGTTCAACAGCCATCTCCTTGTCCCCGTTTTTTATTTCTCCTGCCTCATTTTCTAGTGGTCCTACATCCATTCTCATCTCTTTTATTTTTTACATACTTGAAAAAGCTTTGACTATTCACTTTAATATTGTTTGCTCGCTTGCCTTCGTATTTCATCTTTTCCCTCCTAATGATTCTTTTAGTTGCTCTCTGTAAGATTTTTAAAAGCTTCCCAGTCCTCTGTCTTCCCATTAATTTTTGCTTTGTTGCATGCCCTCTCTTTTGCTCTTACATTACATTACATACGGGAAGACATGTTGCAAATGTATAAAACTTTGGTTGTGGGGTATTGAAAGATCTCAAAGGGCAAGATCTCCCAGTGGCCTTTCATTTCAAATCAACTTCCCATTCCCATTCTGACATGTTGGTCCATGGCCTCCTCTACTGCCACGATGAGGCCACGCTCAGGTTGGAGGAATAACACGTGAGGCGGTGGGATAGCGTAGCTGCGAGTGTAACACGTTACAGCAGCAGCAACCCGGGGTCAATTGCATCGCTGTCTGTAATGCGTGACTTTTCTCCCACTTTCTAACGACATACAAGTGAGTGGGATAATTGGTCACATGGGTATAACTGGGTGGTGCACCCTCATAATAAAAAAAACATAGAAACATAGACAACCTACAGCACAATACAGGCCCTTCAGCCCACAATGCTGTGCCGAACATGTCCCTACCTTAGAAATTACCCAGGGTTACCAATAACCCTCTATTTTTCTAAGCTCCATGTGTCTATCCAGGAGTCTCTTAAAAGACCCTATCGTATCCGTCTCCGCCACTGTTGCTGGCAGCCCATTCCATGCACTCACCAATCTGAGTAAAAAACTTACCCCTGACATCTCCTCTGTACCTACTCCCCAGCACCTTAAACCTGTGTCCTCTTGTAGCAACCATTTCAGCCCTGGGAAAAAGCCTCTGACTATCCACACGATCAATGCCTCTCATCATCTTATACGCCTCTATCAGGTCACCTCTCATCCTCCGTCGCTCCAAGGAGAAAAGGCTGAGTTCACTCAACCTATTCTCATAAGGCATGCTCCCCAATACAGGCAACATCCTTGTAAATCTCCTCTGCACCCTTTCTATGGTTTCCACTTCCTTCCTGTAGTGAGGTGACCAGAACTGAGCACAGTACTCCAAGTGGGGTCTGACCAGGGTCCTATATTGCTGTAACATTACCTCTCGGCCCTTAAACTCAATCCCATGGTTAATGAAGGCTAATGCACTGTATGCCTTCTTAACCACACAGTCAACCTGTGTAGCAGCTTTGAGTGTCCTGTGGACTCGGACCACAAGATCCCTCTGATCCTCGACACTGCCAAGAGTCTTACCATTAATACTATATTCTGCCATCATATTTGACCTACCAAAATGAACCACCTCACACTTTTCTGGGTTGAACTCCATCTGCCACTTCTCAGCCCAGTTTTGCATCCTATCAATGTCCCACTGTAACCTCTGACAGCCGTCCACACTATCCACAACACCTCCAACCTTCATGTCATCAGCAAATTTACTAACCCATCCCTCCACTTCCTCATCCAGGTCATTTATAAAAATCACAAAGAGAAGGGGTCCCAGAACAGATCCCTGAGGTCACCGACTTCCATGCAGAATATGACTCGTCTACAACAACTCTTTGCCTTCTGTGGGCAGGCCAATTCTGGATCCAGAAAGCAATGTTCCCTTGGATCCCATGCCTCCTTACTTTCTCAATAAGCATTGCATGGGGTACCTTATCAAATGCCTTGATGAAATTCATATACACTACATCTACGGCTCTACCTTCATCAATGTGTTTAGTCACATCCTCAAAAAATTCAATCAGGCTTGTAACGCATGACCTGCCTTTGACAAAGCCATGCTGACTATTCCTGATCATATTATGCTTTTCCAAATCCTCATAAATTCTGCCTCTCAGGATCTTTTCCATCAACTTACAACCACTGAAGTAAGACTCACTGGTCTATAATTTCCTGGGCTATCTCTACTCTCTTCCTTGAATAAGGGAACAACATCTGCCACCCTCCAATACTCTGGAACGTTCTCTGTCCCCACTGATGATGCAAAGATCATTGTCAGAGGCTGAGCAATCTCCTCCCTCGCCTCCCACAGTAGCCTGGTGTACATTTCGTCTGGTCCTGGTGACTTATCCAACCTGATGCTTTCCAAAAGCTCCAACACATCCTCTTTCTTAATGACTATATGCTCAAGCTTTTCAGTCCACTGTAAGTCATCCCTACAATCGCCAAGATCCTTTTCCGTAGTGAATACTGAAGCAAAGTATTCATTAACTACCTCTGCTATCTCCTCCGGTTCCATACACACTTTTCCACTGTCACACTTGATAGGTCCTAAACTCTCATGTCTTATCCTCTTGCTCTTCACATTCTTGTCGAATGCCTTGGGGTTTTCCTGAATCCTGCTCTCCCCGAAGGCTCAAAAGGCCTCTACTACACTGCACTGTTCTGTGCTCTGTGCTCTAAAGAAGTTTCCGATGACATGCTGAATTTTCGCAAACTTCTAAGAAAGTAGAGGTGCTGCTGTGCCTTCTTTGTGATGGTACTCACGTGCTGGACCCAAGATAGAACCTCTGAAATACTTGTAGCTTCCAGGTACTTTAAAGTGGGCATATCCCCAGGCCAAAATCAAATGCAGTCCCAGACCTGGCAATAGACCGGGGAAGAAATCACAGAGGCCCTTGTATTGCTATTTGCTTCATCGTTAGCTGTTGGTAAAGTTCCAGAGCACTGGCCATTGTTGGTCCATTGTTCAAGAAGGGTAGCAAGAACGGCTCAAGGATCTGCAGGACACTGACCTTGCTTTCAGTTGTAGGGAAGTTACTGGAGGGGATTTTAAGGGACAAACTCTACCATCACTTGCGTGGTGAAGCCCTCGTCAAGAATAATCAGCATTGTGGGTGAGGGAGGTCATTACTGATGAATCTTTTGGAGTTTTTCAAAGAGGTAACTAAAGCGATAACTCTGCCATTGACAGTCCCAAGCTCAGCAGTAAAAGGAGGAGGTTGGGCATGAGGTTAGCAACCTCCAACTCATAAAAACCCCGAGCTACAGAAACACCAGCAGGAGCTCCAAAGATCTCACCCCTGGGAGAGGAAGGATCTGCCTTGAAGATGTAGATGGGCTACACTTGGGGGCAACTTGAAAGAGTGACCCAGGACAGAGGACTCTGGTGAGCTTCTGCCAATGGCCTGTGAGCCAGTCGGGCCCATGATGGCTTAAAAGAACTAAAGAAATGGATGAAGGTTGGACAGTGAATGTTATCCTTATGGACTTTAGTAAGTCCTTTGACAATGTCCCACATGGCAGACTGATCTGGAAGATTAGGTCACAAGGGATATACGGTATGGGGAGCTCATGAGGTAGATTGAGAATTGGCTTGATGATATGGGCGAGGCTTGAAGGTCGATTCTCCAGCTGGAGGTCTGTGAGTTGTGAAGTGTCCCGGGAGTCAGGGCTGGGAACCCTGTTATTATGTATATAAATGTACATGGCACGATTCGAACCTTTGCTGATGATAATAAATTGTTAATATAGATAGTATTGCTGATTGTTACAATGATCTGCAAAGAGATCTTGAACATTTAGGAAGATGGGCTGAAGAATGGAAAATAGGTTTCAACTTGGACAAATGTGAGGTGATGCATTCTAACAGGGTAGAACCTATACATTGAACGGCTTTAAAATACATAGCCTCTGCTTTGCACAGCAGGAGCGCGGAGCCGTTTGACATCACAAAACAGGATAAAGATCCAAATGAAGGATTCTAGGGTGTCAGTTACTTTACTAATTCTGAAGATTATTGGCCTTTAGCATGTAGATTCTATTGACTATTAATACCTGTGTTATTGCAGTATGAACAATGATTGATTATGTAGATAAGGAATTTGAGTCCCCCCAAAGCTACCCATTGGACAATAACCATAAGCACCAGTCAATTTCCATATAAAAATGGCATTCCTTAGTTTAATCTGCAGAACAGTTGGGTGATGAGGGCGAAGTGCGGTACATAAAGTGCGATTGAGGAACGAGTGTGAGTTGTCAGAGCCAGGGTCCAAGACACCAGCTGGGCTGAAGGGACAGGCTCTGTGCTGGGTTTGTCTGTGATTTACAGCAAAGAAGGAGGCCATTTGGCCATCGGTTCCTTTTGGCGTTATCGAACAGGACTTTCCGTTGGTCGTAAGTTATGTACAATGTGAGATTGTACTGCCAGAACCAAGCAAAACTGGTAAATCTATGATTTACTGCATCTTTGTGCTCCTTCTGTCCTGTTACTTGAAACAGAGTAAGTGGGTCAAAACCTGCCCTGGTGAATACTATTTTGCCAACAGAATAAAACAACACAGTGTAAATGATCATCTGCAGAGAGCATGTTGCAGGAAAGCAGCATCCATCATCAGCGATGTCCCACTATCCAGGACTTGCTCTCTTCTCACTTCTGCCAACGAGCAGGAGGAACAGGAGCCTCCGGTTCCACACCATCAGATTCAGGAACAGTTATTACCCTTAAGACCATAAGGTACATAGAAGAATTAGGCCATTTGGCCCATCGAGTCTGCTCCACCATTTCATCATGGCTGATCCATTTCCCTCAGCCCCAATCTCCTGCTTTCTCTCCATATACCTTCACAGCCTGACTAATCAAAATCTATCAATCCCTCCCTTAAATATACCCAGTGTTTTGGCCTCTAACCATCAGGGTCCTGAACCGGTGTGGAAAACTTCACTCATCTCAACGCTGGACTGATTCAACAACCAATAGACTCACTTTCAAGGACTCTACAACGTATGTTCTCAATATTACTGATTTAGTGATTTTTATTATTATTTGCATTTGAACAGTTCGTCTTCATTTACACATTGGTTGTCAGTCTTTGTGTTTCTTTGATCTACTGTGAATGCCGGCAAGAAGATGAATCTCAAGATAGGATGTAGCAATGTGCAATGCCTGTACATTGATAAGAAATTCACTTTTGTTGAACTTGAACTTTTACTCTTCACCAGTTGACTGGGACTCAACATGCCGTGAGGAAAACGAGTGAAGAAAAGGGTAATAATGAGAGACAGTGCTCATCACACACTGGAATGGAGAGCAATGAAATTCATGTCGCTGCCACGAGGAAGGACTGAGACCAGCCTTACAAAGGATTAAACCCTTCATGTGCCGTACATCTACCCGACCTGCTGCTTACGTTGTAAAGAAGGGTGAGATTGTCCATAAACAAGCAAACCAAACTCTGATGATTCTGCTGATCAGAAGGGCCTCTTGCCCCAGAGATATGTAGAACGAAGCAACCAATAACCCTCCTCAATTAAATGTATCATCAGAAAAGATTACTACACAACTACATCAGAGGCCAGCTGGAAATTAAAGCTGTGACTTCCTGGCGCTGACGGGGATTGAGACTGACAGATTCCACCTTCCTCGGCCCTGATGAGACGGGACGAGCTGACAGAGGTCATCGGCAACTGTTATTGCACCCTATAACACGCTGTCAGGGAAAACTAAACTACAATTTACCTCCACACTTTCGCAAGAGCATTTTAATGGGATTGCAAAATACCCAAACAAAAAATAATCGCAAGGGAATTAAGCAGAAAAGTTGCCTGCTTTGTCATATTTGATTATAGATTTGCAGCTGGGGCTTTTGGAAAATGATCCTTCTTTTTCAACGTTTATTTATTTATTTGGAGATATAATGCAGAACAAGCCCTCCCGGTGCACCGAGCTGTGCCGTGCTACCCAGCAACACCGGATCTAATCACCAGCCAATTTACAATCACCAATTAACCTAGCAACCGGTACATCTTAGGACTGTGAGGAAACAGAGCACCCGGAGGAAACCTACGCAGTCATGGGTAAAATGTACAAACTCTTAATAGACGCGTCGGATTTGGACTCCGAACTCCGCAGTGCCCCAAACTGTAAGAACATCGTGCTAACCGCCACGCACCATGCCACTGTATAAACACTCTTCACAGAGCCTGAGTGAATCATGCAAACTAACTTTGTGACGTCTGACAAACTATTCAGGGTGAAGCGAAGGACTTTGAGGAGGGACTTAAAACTGCCAGGTGGGTAGATGACTTGATGCAGACGGGACACGAAGGACATAGCTTGGCAGAAAGAGATCTATCCCAGTGTCACATAGAGATGCTGATGCTTTTGTGATGCAAAGGCGCAGACTCCAAGAATGAGAAATAAAGCTTGTTCCTTGCAATTATTTTAAGTGTGACAAGAGTTGAAGACAAAAATGTACAGGCACCATGGTAGCACAGTTGTTAGTGTGCCACTATTACAGCTCAGAGTTCAATCCCAACGTCCTCTGTAAGGAAGTCGCATGTTACCTCCGTGTGGGTTTCCTGCAGGTGTTCCAGTTTCCTCCCACAGTCCAAAGATGTACCGTTAATTGGTCATTGTAAGTTGTCCTGTGATTAGGTGAGGGATAAATCTGTGGGTTGCTGGGTAGTGTGGCTTGGTGGAACTTCTCCTTTGACCTTACCACCATGGGTGACCCTACCAGCAGCTCAGGACCAGATGCCATTACTCTTGGGATCTCAGGAACTGACACCTCTCTCCACCATGATAAGGTGAAAATCCTCTGAGGAGAAAGATAGAACAGAGAAAACTACAGCACAATACAGGCCCTTTGGATCATGATATTGTCCTGACCTTTTAACCTGGTCCAATCAATCTAACCCTTCCCTTCTATATTGCCCTCCATTGTTCTTTCATCCATACCCCTAAGAGTCTCTTAAATGTCCCTAATGTATCTATCTCTACCGCCACCTCTGGCAGCGCTTTCCACACACCCACCACTCTCTGTGTAAAAATCTTACCTCTGACATCCCCTCTATACTTTCCTCCAATCACCTTAAAGTTATGCCCTCTCGTATTACCCCTGGAAAAAAAAGTCTCTGGTTGTCCATTCTACCTGTGCCTCTTGTGATCTTGACACCTCTGTCAAGGCACCTCTCATTACCCTTCACTCCAGAGAGAAAAGCCCTACCTCACTCAACCTTCACTCATAAAACATGTCTTCGAATCCAGTCAGCATCTTGATAAATCTCCTCTGCACCTTCTCCAAAACCTCAGCATCCTTCTGTAATGGGTGACCAGAACTGTGTGCAATACTCCAGATGTGGCCTAACCAGAGCTATATAAGCTGCAACATAACCTCCTGACTTTTGAACTCAGTGCCTTGACTAATAAAGGCAAGCAAGCCATAAGCCTTCTTAACCACCCTATCAGCCTGTGCAGCCACTTCGCAGGAGCTAAGAACTTGGACCTCAAGATCTCTCTGCTCATAAACACTGTTGAGGGTCTTTTCCTTAACAGTGTACAGTCTCTTTATATTTGATCTATCAAGGTACAACACTTCACATCTGCGTTAAGCTCTGTCTTCCATTTCACCACTCATATCCGTACTGATCTATATCTTGCTGTATTCTTTGCCAGTCTTCTACGCTGTCTACGCTACGTTTTATAATATTACCTCGCGGCTCTTGAACTCCATCCCCTGGCTAATGAAAGCCAACACACCATATGCCTTCTCAAACACCCTAACAACCTGAGGGATTTGAGGGATCAGTGGAAATGAACCCCAAGCATGGGCTGTTGTTTTTTTTTGGTTTTCATTAACTAGGGGTCAGAGACAGTTGTTCATCAGTTGTTAGAGAATAATCCAACACCGATGCTCAAATGACTGACAGCTGAGAATGGCATGTTTGAAAGCTGTTGCCTGGTAACTTTTGGCCACTTTGATAACTTTAATATTCAGTTTCAGAACCTGCGGCCAGAGCGCTGGATATTATTCAGAGAGAGATCTACACTGATTTATTATGCAGAAGTCAATTAAGTCAAAGAAAAGGGAACATTGATTCAGTTACTATCTTTGAACTGAAGAGCTGCTGGTAAAATGTAAAACTCCATTCACAGATATTAGAGTCGCACAGTCATAGAGCACCACAACACAGAAACAAGCCCTTCAGTCCATCTATTATTCTGCCTAATTCCACATATCTGCACTTGGACCATAGCTCATAATGCTTTCACATCCATGTGCCCCACCATACCCCTCCATAACCCTCCCATCCTTGTACACCCTCCATATCCCTCCATACCCCTCCATACCCCTCCATTCCCCTCCCATCCTTGTATCCCCTCCATATCCCTCCATATCCCTCCCATCCTTGTATCCCCTCCATACCCTCCCATCCTTGTATCCCCTCCATTCCCCTCCCATCCTTGTATCCACCCCATACCCTCCCATCCTTGTATGCCCTCCGTACCCCTCCCATCCTTGTATCCCCTCCATACTCCTCCCATCCTTGTATCCCCTCCATACCCTCCCATCCTTGTATCCCCTCCATACCCCTCCCATCCTTGTATCCCCTCCATACTCCTCCCATCCTTGTATCCCCTCCATACCCTCCCATCCTTGTATCCCCTCCATTCCCCTCCCATCCTTGTATCCACCCCATACCCTCCCATCCTTGTATGCCCTCCGTACCCCTCCCATCCTTGTATCCCCTCCATACTCCTCCCATCCTTGTATCCCCTCCATACCCTCCCATCCTTGTATCCCCTCCATACCCCTCCCATCCTTGTATCCCCTCCATACTCCTCCCATCCTTGTATCCCCTCCATACCCTCCCATCCTTGTACTTATCTAAACTTCTCTTAAATCTTGCAATCTCTATCTAGCCGTCTCTATTTTCTGAGGAGACTGAGGTCCTTTAACATCTGCCGGACGATGCTGAGATGTTCCACGAGTCTGTGGTGGCCAGTGCCATCACATTTGTTGTTGTGTGCTGGGGCAGCAGGCTGAGGGTAGCAGACACCAACAGAATCAACAAACTCATTCATAAGGCCAGTGATGTTGTGGGGATGAAACTGGACTCTCTCACAGTGGTGTCTGAAAAGAGGATGCTGTCTCCCATCAATGTCTCCCATCCACTACATAATGTACTGGTTGGGCACAGGAGTACATTCAGCCAGAGACTCATTCCTCCAAGATGCAGCACAGAGCGTCATAGGAAGTCATTCCTGCCTGTGGCCATCAAACTTTACAACTCCTCCCTTGGAGGGTCAGACACCCTGAGCCAATAGGCAGGTCCTGGACTTATTTCATAATTTAGTGGCATAATTTACATATTACTATTTAACTATTTATGGTTCTATTACTATTTATTATTTATGGTGCAACTGTAACGAAAACCAATTTCCCCCGGGATCAATAAGATGACTACTACTACTACAATTGAATCCGCATCATCCACTTGGTCTGGCAGCTTGTTCCACAATCTCACCACCATCTGAGTGAAGAATCTCCCCCTCATTTTCCCCTTAAGCATTTCACCGTTCACGTTTAACATGGAGCTCTGGATGTAGGGGAGATTTGATGGAAGTATACTGAACGATGAGGTTTAAATAAGGTAAATATAAGCTAGTTGTCCACGGAAGTTGGGTGTGTATGCTCTGTTGGTGCCAGAAGGAAATGACACTTGCTGATGGCCCCCAGCACATTCTTGGACTTCGTTAGTTGTTGACACAAACATTGCGTTTACCTGTATGTTTCAATATTTGAACGTAAAGGAAAGGAAAGGTACGTTCAGAGTTTCTCTAGTTAACAGACGATTTCCCTCCACACCTCTCTGAGGTAGTGGGGAACCGCGTACGTGACAAGTTACAGCAGTGGTTTTCCATTGCCTTCTGCCAGGTGAGTTTCCAAAGAGATCACCAGCTTGTAACTCAGCACAGATGGAAAGCGTGCAGGGGAACCGGCTGGATTCGAACTCGGGACCTATCGTCTCAAGGTCCAGCACCGATGCCACTACGCCACCAGAAGAGATAATTAAAGCAAATCTTTCATCTTTCATCTTTATTTGAAAGAAGGCCATTGGAGTTCTTCCACTGTCCTGTGCTATGGTTTAAAGTCCGCATCATTAAACGGTATTGCCTGCACATTGTTACCCATGGAATGCATCCGGCCCAGATGGGGTATCTGGCCGAGTACTAGAGACCTGTGCCGATCATCCAGCTGGAGTGTTCACTGAGACCTTTAACCTCTCGCTCCGGCAGTCTGAGCTACCCACCTGTTTCAAGCAGGTTTCACATATGCTGGTGCCTGACAAGAACATGGTGACCTGTCTCAATGGCTATGGCCCAGTTGCACGTACATCCACAGTGATGGAGTGCTTTAAAGGGCTGGAGATGAAACGTATCAACTGCTGCCTGGGGCGAAACTTGGATCGGCTTTAATTTGCCCACTGGCGCAACAGGTCCAGAGCAGATGCCATCCCACTGGCAGCTCACTCAACCCTGGAGCACCTGGACAGCAAAGATGTCTACACCATGATGCTCTTTATACTTTATACTTGATTGTTGCCAAACAATTGGTACTAGAACGTACAATCATCACAGCGATATTTGATTCTGCGCTTCACACTCCTTGGATTACAAATATTAAATATTAAAAATAGTTAAAATTAGTAAACATTAAAAATTCAAATTATAAATCATAAATAGAAAATAGAAAAATGGGAAGTAAGGTTGTGTAAAAAAACCGAGAGGCAGGTCCGGATATTTGGAGGGTACGGCCCAGATCCAGGTCAGGATCCTTTCAGCAGTCTTATTACAGTTGGAAAGAAGCTGTTCCTGAATCTGGCTTTTCGAGTCTTCAAGCTCCTGAGCCTTCTCCCGGAGGGAAGAGGGATGAAAAGTGTGTTGGCTGAGTGGGTTGTGTCCTTGATTACCTGGCAGCACTGCTCCGACAGCGTGCAGTGTAAGGTGAGTCCAAGGACGGGAGATTGGTTTGTGTGATGTGCTGCGCTGTGTTCACGATCTTCTGCAGCTTCTTCCGGTCTTGGACAGGACAACTTCCATACCAGGTTGTGATGCACCCTAGAAGAATGCTTTCTATGGTGCATCTATAAAAATTAGTGAGGGTTTTAGGGGACAGGGCAAATTTCTTTAGTTTTCTCAGGAAGTAAAGGTGCTGGTGGGCCTTCTTGGCAGTGAACTCTGCTTGGTTGGACCATGTCAGGTCATTTGTGATATTGACCCCCGAGGAACTTAAAGCTTATCGACTACAGCTTAGCATTCAATACTATCATTCCCTCAAAACTAATCAATAAACTTCAAGAACTTGGCCTCAATACCTCCTTGTGCAATTGGAAACTTGATCTCGTCACTTGTAGACCCCAGTCAGTCTGGATTGGCAACAACGCCTCCTTCACAATTTCCATCAGTGCAAGTGCACCCCAAGGCTGTGCCCTTATTCCCCACTCGACTGGCTTTACACTTAACACGGTGTGGCTAAAAACAGATCTAATGCTGTTTTCAGATTTGCTAGCAACATCACTTCAGTCACAGACTGAATGAAAGGTGGCGATGCCACAACAGTCTCTTACTCAATAAATTCAGTTCTGGTCGCCTCACTACAGGAAGGATGTGGAAACCATAGAAAGGGTGCAGAGGGGATTTACAAGGATGTTGCCTGGATTGGGGAGCATGCCTTATGAACATAGGTTGAGTTGTTATCTCTGGTCAGGCTTCTGATTCTTCAACCATCAATGCATCTGTACCACAGGGTTCAATACTTGGGCCACTTCTGTTTTCCATCTTTATTGAGGACTTGGTTGATGCACTCAGTAACGAGCTATACCAAGACTCCACACTATATGCACCAATTACAGCAGGAGAGTAATACAGTGGCAGCAGGGCTGAATAGGGATCTTGACAGGATGAAAGCCTGGGCAGGCGACTGGAATGTCACCTTTGAGTCTACTAAGTGCAAGGCGATGGTGATGTCTAGGAAGAGGAATCCATCTAACCCCGATCTGTATCTTGGGAACTGCAAGCTGAATTTAAAGAAGGAGCTAGTAATCCTTGGTGTTAATATTGACAGCAAGTTGGTGTGGGATAAACACCTTTCCACTATTTCAAACAAGGCTGGGCAAAGGCTTGGAGCTCCGTGGAAAGTAGCATCCAAACTGGACAAAGAGGGCAGAGCCATGATTTACAAAGCCCAAGTACGAAGTACCATGGAGTATGCCTGCTTATCATGGATGGATGCCTCACAGAGTGTCCTCAGCCAGCTTGTTTCCATTCAAAGAAAGGCTCTCAGGATTATAGGTGTAGATGAAGCCACAGCTCGTGAGAAGCTAGCCATCAGTAGCTCACACCACAGACGATAAGTTGCTATAGCTACTGTGCTGTACAAAATGCACACCAGCCACAGCCCTGCAGACCTTCGCGCCATGCTGCCTTCATCTTATGAGAGACGGTGCATCACATGGTCAAGTTTATCTATGCCTGTTCAAGCTGTTTCTGTGCCTGATGCAAGAACCTACACACTGGATAGAAGCTTCCTTCACTGTGCTATCAGAATTTGGAACAGCCTTCCAGACGCTGTGGTTGGAAACATCTGTGACGATGGGGTCCAAGCCTTCAAGAGTTGAATGCACAAACACCTATCATCGCTGGGAGGGAAGTCACATGCTTCTTAAACTATCATGAAGGAGACCAGGATGGCAATGCTTGGTTGTTGGTAGGTAGGGTTAATACCTGACTTTCAAGAGCACTTGTGAGTTATGTTCCGGCTGGACTTAGTCTTTAAACTGCTGGAGAACAGTGCGGAAAGAACAGGTGCTGTTTTCTCCTGGTAGGGATTAGTTTTTAGTTCCAAGTGCTCCTGTCACGTTTTGTCACCCTACAACCATATCCTTCAATCTCTTTGAATTATGGAGGACAGCATGTGTATAAATGTCTCTGTCTAGCGGACCTCATCATGATCATCATGACTCCAGTATTTCTACTATTTTTTAAATGTTTTTTAATTGTACATATGATTTTTTTGTGTTCTATTGCTGAGCAGCAGTGAACTATCTGATTGGCCTATCAGAGTTCTCTTTGGGAACTAGTTGACTTGATCAGCATTTCTGATCTGGCTATTGTTCACGATTGCACTTAAAAAAAAACAACTCGGCCTTTTCTCCTTGGAGCGACGGAGGGTGAGAGGTGACCTGATAGAGGTGTATAAGATGATGAGAGGCATTGATTGTGCAGATAGTGAAAGGTTTTCCCCAGGGCTGAAATGCTAGCACGACAGGGCACAGGTTTAAGGTGCTTGGAGGTAGGTACAGAGGAGATGTCAGGGGTAAGTTTTTAATCAGAGAGTGGTGAGTGTGTGGAATGGGCTGCCAGTGACGGTGGTGGAGGCGGATACAATAGGGTCTTTTAAGAACTCCTGGATAAGCACATAGAGCCCAGAAAAATAGAGGGCTATGGGTAACCTGAGGTAATTTCTAAGGTAAGGACATGTTTGGCACAACTTTATAGGCTGAAGGGCCTGTATTGTGCTGTAGGTTTTCAATGTTTCTCTGTTTCTATTGTTAGCGAGAGGATGGACCTGATTATTTACTTCAGGAGGAGGAACCCAAAAGTCCACGAGTCAGTCCTTGTCGGACGTTCAGAGGTGGGGAGTGTCAGCAACTTCAAATTCCTTGGTGTTATCATTTCGGAAGACTTGCCTTGGGCCCAGCACATAAATACAGTTATGAAGAAAGCGCAGCTGCATCTCTATTTCCTCAGGAGTTTGCAAAGATTTGGCATGACATCTAAAACTTTGTCAAACTCCTATAGATGTAGTGGAGAGTATATTGACTGGCTACATCACAGCCTGGTATGGAAACACCAATGCCCTTGAATGGGCACGACTACACAAGCGCGTAGGCATCAGCCAGTCAGAACAGTGAGAAGAGTTTAAAAGCAAGAAGAGTTTAAAAAGAGATGGTTATTTCTTCAGCAGTTTGATTGGGGCACAACTGCGCAAGAGTGTGGACGTCAGCCAGTTAGAACAGCGAGAAGGGTTTAAAAGGAAACACCTTATAGAGCGGGCAATCGAGCAGCAGGCAACGCAGTAGAGGGAGACAGAGCAGGAAGGGTTTGGCTCAATGGGGCTTAGGCATTAATGGGTCGAGGCAAGGTAGGTTATCTGTGTAGAATACAGACAGGAACAATGTGTGTGAGGCCGGTGTTCTGTGCCCGGTGTCAGATGTGGGAAGACTGGGAGACTCCCAGCCTCCCGGATGGCCACATCCGCACCAGGTGCATCGAGCTTCAGCTCCTTAGGGACCGGGTTAGGGAACTGGAGTTGCAGCTCAATGACCTTCGTCTGGTCAGGGAGAGTGAGGAGGTGATAGAAAGGAATTATAAGCAGGTAGTCACACCGGGTCCTGGGGAGACAGATAAGTGGGTAACAATCAGGAGAGGGAAGGGGAAGAGTCAGGTACCAGTGAGTACCCCGGTGACTGTTCCCCTTAACAATAAGTACTCCTGTTTAAGTACTGCTGCTGGGGGGAGCCTATCTGGAGAAAGCAACAGTGGCTGTGCCTCAGGCACAGAGTCTGGCCCTGTGGCTCAGAAGGGTGGGGAAAGGAAGTGGAAGGCAGTAGTGATAGGGGACTCTATAGTTAGGGGTCAGACAGGTGATTCTGTAGATGCAGGAAAGAAACACGGATGGTAGTTTGCACCCCAAGTGCCAGGGTCCAGGATGTTTCTGATCACGTCCATGATATCCTGAAGTGGGAAGAACAGCCAGAGGTCGTGGTACATATTGGTACCAACGATGTAGGTAGGAAAAGGAAGGAGGTCCTGAAAGCAAACTACAGGGAGTTAGGAAGGAAATTGAGAAGCAGGACCACAAAGGTTGTCATCTCGGGATTACTGCCTGTGCCACGTGACAGTGAGAATGGGAATAGAATGAGGTGGAGGATAAATGCGTGGCTGAGGGATTGGAGCAGGAGGCAGGGATTCAGATTTCTGGATCATTGGGACCTCTTTTGGGACAGGTATGATCTGTACAAAAAGGATGGGTTGCACTTGAATCCCAGGGGGACCAATATCCTGGCGGGGAGGTTTGCTAAGCCTGTTGGGGAGAGTTTAAACTAGGATTACTGGGGTTGGGAACCAAACTGAAGAGATGGAGGAAGAGGCGGTTGGATCACAAATAGAGAAAGCTTGGAGACAGTGTGTGAGGGAGGATAGGCAGGTGATAGAGAAGGGACGCTCTCAGAGTGATGGTTTGTGATCTGTCTATTTTAGTGTAAGGAGTATTATGAACAAAGCAGATGAGCTTTGAGCGCGGATCAGTACTTGGAGCTATGATGTTGTGGCCATTACAGAGACTTGGATGGCTCAGGGGCAGGAATGGTTACTTCGAGTGCTGGGCTTCGGATGTTTCAGGAAGGACAGGGAGGGAGGCAAAAGAGGTGGGGACGTGGCACTGTTGATCAGAGATAGTATTACAGGTGCAGAAAAGGAGGAAGTCATGGAAGGATTATCTACTGAGTCTCTGTGGGTGGAAGTTAGGAATAGGAAGGGGTCAATAACTCTACTGGGTGTATTTTATAGACCACCTAATAGTAAAGGGACATCGAGGAGCAGATAGGGAGACAGTTTCTGGAAAGGTGTAATAATAACAGGGTTGTTGTGGTGGGAGATTTTAATTTCCCAAATATCGATTGGCATGTCCTGGAGTGAGGGGTTTAGATGGGATGGAGTTTGTTCGGTGTGTTCAGGAAGGTTTCTTGACACAATATGTAGATAAGCCTACAAGAAGAGAGGATGTACTTGATCTGGTATTGGGAACTGAACTTGGTCCCAGTGGGAGAGCATTTTGGAGATAGTGATCACAATTCTATCTCCTTTACCATAGCTTTGGAGAGGGATAGGAACAGATAAGTTAGGAAAGCGTTTAATTGGAGTAAGGAGAAATATAAGGCTATCAGACAGGAACTTGAAAGCATAAATTGGGAACAGATATATTCAAGGAAATGTACGGAAGAAATGTCACAAATGTTCAGGGGATATTTGCATGGAGTTCTGCATAGGTACGTTCCATTGAGACAGAGAAAGGATGGTAGCGTACAGGAACTGTGGTGTACAAAGGCTGTTGTAAATCTAGTCAAGAAGAAAAGAAAAGCTTACGAAAGGTTCAAAAAACTAGGTGATGATAGAGATCTAGAGATTATATAGCTAGCAGGAAGGAGTTTAAGAATGAAATTAGGAGAGCCAGAAGGGGCTATGAGAAGGCCTTGGTGAGCAGGATTAAAGAAAACCCTAAGGCATTCTACAAGTATGTGAAGAGCAAGAGGATAAGACGTGAGAGAATAGGACCAATCAAGTGTGACAGTGGAAAAGTGTATTTGGAACCGGAGGAAATAGCAGAGGTACTGAATGAATACTTTGCTTCAGTATTCACTGCGGAAAAGGATCTTGGCGATTGTAGGGATGACTTACAGCAGACTGAAAAGCTTGAGCATGTAGATATTAAGGAAGAGGATGTGCTGGAGCTTTTGGAAAGCATCAAATTGGATAAATCCCAGACGAGATGTACCCCAGGCTACTGTGAGAGGCGAGGGAGAATATAGATGAGCCTCTGGCAATGATCTTTGCATCATCACTGGGGACAGGAGAGGTTCCGGAAGATTGCGGGTGTTGTTCCTTTACTCAAGGAACACATGCAAGACGCAAACATCATCACATTGTTCAAGAATAAGGGAGACCGCAACGAGTGTAACAATTATAGAGGCATATTCCTACTCAACACAATTGGCAAGGCGTTTGCCTGAGTGGTTCTGAAGCAACTGCAGACACTGGCAGAAAGTGTTTACCCTGAGTCCCAGTGCGGCAGAGAGATCCACCATCGACGTGATCTTCTCACTCAGGCAGCTACAGGAGAAGAGCCGGGAACAGAGACAGCCTTTGTACATTGCCTTAATCGATCTGACCAAGGCTTCCGATCTGGTTAGTAGAAGAGGCCCCTTCGCACTCCTGAAGAAGATCGGATGCCTTCAAAGCTGCTGAATCTCATCGCCTCTTTCCATGACGGCATGCAGGGGACAGTACAATTCAATGGATCATCCTCAGAGCCCTTCCCCATCCAAAGCGGAGTGAAGCAGGGTTGCGTCCTTGCCCCGAAGCTCTTCGGGATCTTCTTCTCCCTCGTACTGTTGTACGCTTTCAGGACATCTGATGACGGAGTGTACCTACACACTAGGTCCGACGACAAGCTCTTCAATCTTGCTCGCCTCAGAGCAAAGACCAAAGTGCATCAGGTCCTGATCCGGGAGATACTCTTTGCTGATGATGCCACCCTGACGTCACACACACAGTCTGGTCTCCAGAGGCTAGTCAGTTCCCTGGCACATGCTTGCCAAGAGTTTGGCCTCACCATCAGTCTGGAGAAGACAGAGATCATGGGCCAGGACGTCAGCGAAGCCCCCAGCATCAGCATCAGCGCCCACACCCTGCAAGCGGTAGATGAATTCACATACCTAGGACGTCCTGGACCAGGCCAGCGTGCCAAGCACGTATGTCCTTCTCACACTGCGACGACTGTGCTGACTTGGCCACGCCAGCTGCATGCAGGATGGCTGCATCCCCAAGGACATCCTATATGGAGAACTCGCCACAGGATCCCGGCCCATAGGGCACCCACTGCTGCATTACAGGGATGTTTGTAAACGTGACCTGAAGTCTGCTGATATCAGGGTGGACACCTGGGAAGAGACAGCTGCAAATCGCTGCACCTGGCAACAAGCCGGACGTACAGACATTACCAATGCAGAGGAAAAACAAACCCGACTGTGGTCGGACAGAAGAGAGAGAGAAGGAAAGCCATGGCAGTGACTCCCCAGCCGCAGCCATCAACCTTTGTGTGCAGCGGCTGTGCCCAGGACTGCCGCTCAAGAATCGGCTTATTCAGCCACAGCCAATGCTGTTCCACACCCAATTGTCCTAAACCGGGTGCATCCATTGTCTACTTAGACAGATGGAGCCATTAATAATATAATTCAAGGAAGGGAGTAGAGATAGCCCAGGAAATTATAGACCAGTGGGTCTTACTTCAGTGGTTGGTAAGTTGATGGAGAAGATCCTGAGAGGCAGGACTTATGACTATTTGGAGAGGCATAATATGATTAGGAATAGTCAGCATGGCTTTGTCAAAGGCAGGTCGTGCCCTACGAGTCTGATTGAATTTTTTGAGGATGTGACTGAACAGATTGATGAAGGTAGAGCAGCAGATGTAGTGTATATGGATTTCAGCAAGGCATTTGATAAAGTACTCCATGTAAGGCTTATTAAAAATAGGGAGGCATGAGATCCAAGGGGACATTGCTTTGTGGATCCAGAACTGGCTTACCCACAGAAGACAAAGTGTGGTTGTAGACGGGTCATATTCTGCATGGAGGTCAGTCACCAGTGGTGTGCCTCAGGGATCTGTTCTGGGACCCCTACTCTTCATGATTTTTATAAATGACCTGGAGGAAGAAGTGGAGGGATGGTTTAGTAAATCTGCTGATGACACAAACATTGGGGGTGTTGTGGATAGTGTGGAGGGCTGTCAGAGCTTACAGCGGGACATTGGTTGGATGCAAAGCTGGGCTGAGAAGTGGCAGATAGAGTTCAACCCAGATAAGTGTGAGGTGGTGCATTTTGGTAGGTCAAATATAATGACAGAATATAGTATTAATGGTCAGACTCTTGGCAGTGTGGAGGATCAGAGGGATCTTGGGGTCCGAGTCCATAAGACACACAAAGCTGCTTTGCAGGTTGACTCTGTGGTTAAGAAGGCATACGGTGCATTGGCCTTCATCAACCATGGGACTGAGTTTAGGAGCCGAGAGGTAATGTTGCAGCTATATAGGACCCTGGTCAGACCCCACTTGGAGTACTGTGCTAAGTTCAGGTCACCTCACTACAGGACGTGGAAACCATGGAAAAAGTGCAGAGGAGATTTACAAGGATGTTGCCTGGATTGGGGAGCATGCCTTATGAGAATAGGTTGAGTGAACTCGGCCTTTTCTTCTTGGAGTGACGGCAGATGGAAGGTGACCTGATAGAGATGTATAAGAGGATGAGAGGCATTGATTGTGTGGGTAGTCAGAGGCTTTTTCTCAGGGCTGAAATGGCTAGCACAAGAGGGCATAGTTTTAGGGTACTTGGAAGTAGGTAGAGAGGGGATGTCAGGGGTAAGTTTTTTACACAGAGAGCGGTGAGTGCATGGAATGGGCTGCTGGCAATGGTGGTAGAGGCGGAAATGATAGGGTCTTTTAAGAGACTCATGGATGGATACATGGAGCTTAGAAAAATAGAGGGCTATGGGTAAGCCTAGGTAGTTCTAATGTAAAGATATGTTCGGCACAGCTTTGTGGGCCGAAGGGCCTGTATTGTTCTGTAGGTTTTCTATGTTTCTATGTTTCTTTGAACAGAAAATCCTACAAAAAGTAGTGGATATGGCCCAGTCCATCATGGGTAAATCCCTTCCACCATTGAGCATTATCGCAGAAAAGCAACACCCATCATCAGGGTACCTGACCACCCAGGCTATGCTCTCTTCTCTCTGCTGCCATCAGGAAGAAGGTACAGGAACCTCAGGACCCACACCACCAGGTTCAGGAACAGTTATTATCCCTCAGCCAACAGGCTCCTGAGCCAAAGGGGATCACTTCACTCAACTTCACTTGCCCTATCACTGAACTATTCCCACAGCCTATGGACTCACTTTCAAGGACTCTTCACCTCGTGTTCTTGATTTTTATTGCTTATTTTATTTATTACTATTATTTCTGCCATCATATTTGACCTACTATTACAGTCGACCTTCAGTAATCCGACTACCTGTAATCTGGCTCCTTCGATAATCCGGCACTGATTATGCTTAATGTGATCCTTCTGTATTTCGGTATTTTCACTAATCCGGCACTCCTCAGGTCCCAGTGGTGCCGGATTAGTGAAGGTCGACCTGTATTTCTTGTCTGTCAGTTTGTTGTCTTTTGTACATTAGTTGAATGTCCAAGTTGGTGCGGTCTTTCATTTATTCTATTATGGATTTATTGAGTATGCCTGCAAGATAATAAATCTTAGGGTTGTATAATGTGACTTATATGTACCTTTTTTATGACTTAAATTTTATTGAATTCTTTCACAAATTTTTCCCCAAACCCTTGAGTCAGTGTTGAAATTATGTAAATCATAGCTTACAAAACATAAAATTATCCAGAAAATAAAAAAACAAACATGGAAGAAATAAATATCAATATACTTTGATAAAATATTTACTTTGAACTGTTTACATGTTGTGTTTGTGGAAGTTTAGTCTCTGTAGTACTTTACATTACATTACTTCGTCAGTGATCACATTCAAACGCATTTTTGACTGCCTTTATAAATTCAACTTCTCATTCCCATTCAGAAATGTCAGTCCATGGCCTCCTCTACTGCCTCTATGAAACCAACCAGACTGGAGGAGAAACATCTCATATTCTGTCTGGGTAGCATCCAACCTGACAGCATGAGCATCGATTTCTCAAACTTACAGTCATTTCTACCCCCCCTCTCTTTTTCCATTCCCCATTCTGACTCCCCTTTTATCCCTTCTCTTCCCCTCACCTGCACATCACCTCCCTCTGGTCCCCTTCTCCTTCTCTTTCTCCCATGGACAACTCTCCTCTCCTATCTGATTCCTTCCTGTTCAACCCTTTACCTCTCCCACGTGTCACCTTGCAGCTTTTCACCATCTCCGCACCCACACACATCCGCCTTCCCCTTCACCTGGCTTCACCTATCACCTGCCAGCTTGTATGCCTCCCCCCCCACCATCTTCTTATTTTGGTATCTTCCCGCCGTCCTTTGCAGGTCTGAGGAAAGGTCTCAACCTTAAACTACAGCTCTATCGATGTCGCCTGGGCTGATGATTTCCTCTACATTTTAAGTGTATCCCTTTGGATTTTCAGCATCTGCAGAATCACAATGAGGCCACTCTCAGGTCAGAGTAGCAACACCTCATATTCCATCTGGGTAGCCTCCAGTCTGACAGCATGAACATCAATTTCTCCTTTTGGTAAAAATGTTCTTCTTCCTTCCCCCTTTCCTTTTCTCTATTCCCCACTCTGGCCTCTCACCTCTTCCTTTCACCTGCCTATCACGTGCCTGGTGTCCCTCCTCCTTCCCTTTCTCCCATGGTCCACTCTCCTCTCTTATCAGATCCCTTCTTCTCCAACCTTTTACCTTCCCCATCCACCTAGCTTCACCGATCACCTCGATCTTGTCCTTCTTCCTCTCCTCCCACCTTTATATTTTGCCACCTTCCCCAATGAAGGGTCTCCGCCCTGAAACACCAACTGTTTATTCCCCTCCATAGCTGCTGCCTGACCTGCTGAGTTCCTCCAGCACTTTGTGCGTGTTACTCTACGTTTCCAGCATCTGCAGAATCTCTTGTGTTTATACATTCCCATCAATGACACCTGATCGCGCAAAGCTCATATCTGAAGTAAGTTGCATTTTGTGATGAATACAAACATATTTATCCTTTTGAAACTCTTTCCCTATACTCAATTTAACACAGAACGCAGAACACAGTACAGCACAGGAACAGGCCACTCGGCCCACAATGTTGTGCTGAACCAGATAAAAAGCAAATCAAAAACACCACACACTGATCCCTCTTACCTACATCATGTCCATATCCCTCTATCTTCCTCATATCCATGTGCCTATCCAAACATCTTTTAAAAGCCTCTGATGTATTTGCCTCGACCACCATCCCAGGAAGTGCATTCCAGGCATCCACCACTCTCTGAGTAACAAATTTACCCTTCTCCTACCCCCTCTCACCTTCAATGCATGTCCTCTGGTTTTAGACATTTCAAACATGAGAAACATGTCCACTCTCTCTACTCTATCTACGTCTCTCAAACTTGTAAACCTCTATCAGATCCCCCCTCAGCCTCCGGCACTCCAGAGAAAACTACCCAAATTTATCCAGCCTCTCGTGATAGCACATGCACTCTAAACCAGGCAGCATCCTGGTAATCTTCTTCAAAGCCTCAACATCCTTCCTATAGTGGGGTGACCAGAGCAGTACGCAATACTCTAGAGTTTTATAAAGTTGCGACATAACCTCTTGAGAGCTGGTCCCAGTTGAAATGGCCACAGTTAGAGCAGGTTTCAACATTGGCACAGTGATGCTTCAGGGGCTCTGCTGGTAAGAGATGGAATTACATCTTTGGAAAGAAGTGACATAGGCTCAGAGAATGTCGAATCTTTGTGGGTGGAGTCAAGAAAAAGGATGAAAAAACCATTATGGGAATCATACATAGGCCTCCAAACAGTAGCCAAGATGTGGGGTTGAGATTGCAGAGGGAGCTGGAAAAGGCATGCAATAATTGTAATGGGGGACTTCAATATGCAAGGGGATTGGGAAAATCAGGTTGGTGTTGTATCGCAAGAGAGGGAATTTGTTAAATGGCTACAAGATGGTTTTTAGAGCAGCTTGTGCTTGAGCCTACCAGGGGAAAGGCTATATTAGATTGGTGTTGTGTAATAACCCCGATTTTATTAGGGAACTTAATGTAAAGGAACCCTGAGGAGACAGTGATCATAATATGATTGAATTCATACTGGAATTTGAGAGAGAGAATAACTCACATTTATCAGTATCACAATGGAATAAAGGGAATTACAGAGGCATGAGAGAGCAGCTTGCCCTGGTGGGTTGGAAAGGATACTGGTGGGAATGACAGCAGAGCAGAGATGGCTGAAGTTTCTGGGAATAGTTCACAAGGTGCAGGAAAGATATATCCCACTGAGAAAGAAGTTCTCAAATGGCAGGTGTAGGCAACCATGGCTGACAAGCGAAGTTAAGGACTGCATAAAAGCCAAGGAAAGGGCATATAAGGTAGCAAAAGTGAGTGGGAAGCTTTTAAAATCCAACAAAAGGCAACTGAAAAAGCTATAAGAAGGGAAAGATGAAATATAGAAACATAGAAAATAGGTGCAGGAGTAGGCCATTCGGCCCTTCCAGCCTGCACCGCCATTTATTATGATCATGGCTGATCATCCAACTCAGAACCCCGCCCCAGCCTTCCCTCCATACCCCCTGATCCCCGTAGCCACAAGGGCCATATCTAACTCCCTCTTAAATATAGCCAATGAACTGGCCTCAACTGTTTCCTGTGGCAGAGAATTCCACAGATTCACCACTCTCTGTGTGAAGAAGTTTTTCCTAATCTCGGTCCTAAAAGGCTTCCCCTTTATCCTCAAACTGTGACCCCTTGTTCTGGACTTCCCCAACATCGGGAACAATCTTCCTGCATCTAGCCTGTCCAATCCCTTTAGGATTTTATACGTTTCAATCAGATCCCCCCTCAATCTTCTAAATTCCAACGAGTACAAGCCCAGTTCATCCAGTCTTTCTTCATATGAAAGTCCTGCCATCCCAGGAATCAATCTGGTGAACCTTCTTTGTACTCCCTCTATGGCAAGGATGTCTTTCCTCAGATTAGGGGACCAAAACTGCACACAATACTCCAGGTGTGGTCTCACCAAGGCCTTGTACAACTGCAGTAGTACCTCCCTGCTCCTGTACTCAAATCCTCTAGCTATAAATGCCAGCATACCATTCGCCTTTTTCACCGCCTGCTGTACCTGCTTGCCCACTTTCAATGACTGGTGTATAATGACACCCAGGTCTCGTTGCACCTCCCCTTTTCCTAATCGGCCACCATTCAGATAATAATCTGTTTTCCTATTTTTGCTACCAAAGTGGATAACTTCACTCTTATCCACATTAAATTGCATCTGCCATGAATTTGCCCACTCACCCAACCTATCCAAGTCACTCTGCATCCTCTTAGCATCCTCCTCACAGCTAACACTGCCACCCAGCTTCGTGTCATCCGCAAACTTGGAGATGCTGCATTTAATTCCCTCATCCAAGTCATTAATATATATTGTAAACAACTGGGGTCTCAGCACTGAGCCTTGCGGTACCCCACTAGTCACCGCCTGCCATTCTGAAAAGGTCCCGTTTATTCCCACTCTTTGCTTCCTGTCTGCTAACCAATTCTCCATCCACATCAATACCTTACCCCCAATACCATGTGCTTTAAGTTTGCACACTAATCTCCTGTGTGGGACCTTGTCAAAAGCCTTCTGAAAATCCAAATATACCACATCCACTGGTTCTCCCCTATCCACTCTACTAGTTACATCCTCAAAAAATTTAATAAGATTCGTCAGACATGATTTTCCCTTCACAAATCCATGCTGACTTTGTCCGATGATTTCAGGCAGATATGAGGGCAGACTAGCCAATAATCTAAAGCAGGATACCAAAGGTTTTTTCAGTTACATAAAGAGTAAAAGGGAGATGAGAGTTGATATTGGACCACTGGAAAATGATACTGGTGAGGTAATAATGGGGGGACAAAAAATGGCGGATGAACTTAATGGGTACTTTGCATCAGTCTTCACTGTGGAAGACACTAGCAGTGTGCCAGATGTCCATGAGTGTCAGGGAGCAGGAGTGAGTGCCATTGCTATTACAAAGGAATAAGTATTATGCAAACTGAAAGATCTGAGGTGGATAAGTTACATGGAACAGACAGACTACATCCCAGAGTCCTGAGAGAGGCTGGTGAAGAGATAGCAGATGCGTTGGTTATGATCTTTCAAGAATCACTTGGTTCTGGCATGGTCCCGGAGGACTGGAAGATTGCAAATGTCACTCCACTCTTTAAGAAGGGAGGAAGGCAAAAGAAAGGAAATTATAGGCCACCTCAGTGTTTGGGAAAGTGTTGGAGTCTATTACTACGGATGACGTTTCGAGGTACTCGGAGACTAATGATAAAATAAGTCAAAGTCAGCATGGTTTATGTAAAGGGAAATCTTCCCTGACAAATCTGTTAGAATTCTTCGAGGAAGTAATAAGCAGGGTGGACAAAGGAGAGACAGAAAATGTCATTTACTTGGATTTTCAGAAAGCATTTAATAGGGTGCCGCACATGAGGCTGTTTAACAAGATAAATTACTATGGCCTTGCAGGAAAGATACTGGCATAGTTAAAAGAATGGCTGACAGGCAGGAGACAGAGAGTGGGAATAAAAGGGGAGCTTTTCTGGTTGGCTGCCAGTGACTAGTGGTGTTCCTCAGGGGTCAATATTGGGACCGCTACTTTTCACGTTGTCAATGATTTAGATAGTGGAATTGATGGCTTTGTGGCAAAGTTTGCTGATGAGACAAGGATAGATGGTGGGGTAGGTAGTGCTGAGGAAGCAATGCAATTGCAGCAGGATTTAGACAAGTAGGAAGAATTGGCAAATGTTGGCAAATGGAATACAATGTTGGGAAATGTATGAGAATAGGTCAATGGCAGATGCAATCTCAATAGCTCTCCACACAGCTTTAGACCACCTGGACAACACAAGCACCTATGTCAGGATACCATTCAGCATTTAATACCATCATTCCCACAATCCTGATTGAGAGGTTGCAGAACCTGGGTCTCTGTACCTCCATCTGCAATTGAATCCTCGACTTCCTAACCGGAAGACCACAATCTGTGCGGATTAGTGATAACATATCCTCCTCACTGACGATCAACACTGGCGCACCTCAGGGGTGTGTGCTTAGCCCACTGCTCTACTCTCTATATACACATGACTGTGTGGCTAGGCATAGCTCTAATACCATCTATAAATTTGCTGACTATTTGTTGGTAGAATCTCAGGTGGTGACGAGAGGGGTTACAGGAGTGAGAAATACCAACTAGTGGAGTGGTGCCGCAGCAACAACCTGGCACTCAATGTCAGTACAATGCAAGAGCTGATTGTGGACTTCAGGAAGGGTAAGACGAAGGAACACATACCAATCCTCATAGAAGGATTAAAAGAGGAGAGAGTGAGCAGTTTCAAGTTCCTGGGTGTCAAGATCTCTGAGGATCTAACTTGGTCCCAACATATCGATGCAGTTATAAAGAAGGCAAGGCAGCAGCTATACTTTATTAGGAGTTTGAAGAGATTTGGCATGTCAACAAATACACTCAAAAACTTCTATAGTTGTACCTTGGAGAGCACTCTGACAGGCTGCGTCACTGTCTGGTATGAAGGGGGTGGTGGCTACTGCACAGGATCGAGAGAAGCTATAGAGGGTTGTAAATCTAGTCAGCTCCATCTTGGGTACTAGCCTACAAAGTGCCCAGGACATCTTTAGGGAGCAGTGTCTCAGAAAGGCAGCTTCCATTATTAAGGACCTCCAGCACCCAGGGCATGTCCTTTTCTCACTGTTACCTTCAGGTAGGAGGTACAGAAGCCTGAAGGCACACACTCAGTGATTCAGGAACAGCTTCTTCCCCTCTGCCATCCGATTCCTAAATGGACTTTGAACCCTTGGACACTATCTATATACTATACAGTTTCTCTGTTTTTTGCACATTTTTAATGTATTCAACATGCGTATACTGTAATTGATTATTCATTAATTTATTACTATTATTATAATTTTATCTTTTCTCTTCTATATTATGTATTGCATGGAACTGCTGCTGCTAAGTTAACAAATTTCGTGTCACATGCCGGTGATAATAAACCTGATTCTGATTCTAATGCATTTTGGTAAGAGAAACAATAGTGCAGACTGTTATCTAAATGGGGAGAAGGTTCAAACATCAGAGGTGCAGAGGGACTTGGGAGTCCTTGTGCAAGACTCCCAGAAGGTTAATTTACAGGATGAATCTGTGGTAAATAGAAGGCAAGTGCAATGTTGGCATTTATTTCAAGGGGAATAGAATATAAAAGCAAGGAGATAATTCTGAACCTTTATAAGACACTGGTCAGGCTGCACTTGGAATATTGTCAACAGTCTTGGGGCCCATATCTCAGAAAGGATGTGTTGTCATTGGAGAGAGTCCAGAGGAGGTTCACAAGGATGATTCTGGGAATGAAGGGGTTGACATACGGGGAGTGTTTGGCAGCTTTGGGCCTGTATCCACTGGAATTTAGAGGAATATGAGTGTATCTCATTGAAACCTTCTGAATGTTGAAAGGATTAGGAATGGTGGATGTGCAGAGGATGTTTACTATGGTGGGGGTATACAATAGTAGAGGGCACAGCCTCAGAATTGAGAGACAACCTTTTAGGACAGAAGTAAGGAGGAATATTTTTAGAGAGAGAGAGTGGTTAATCTGTGGAATGCTCTGCCACAGACTGCGATAGGGACTAAGTCTGTGGGTATATTTAAGGTGGAAGGTAATAGTTTCCTGATCGGTCAGGGTATCAAAGGATATGGTGAGAAGGCAGGAGTATGGGGTTGAGTGGGATCTGGATCAGCCATTGTGGATGGTGAAGCAGATTTAACGGGCTGAATGGCCTAATTCTGCTCCTGTGTCTTATGGTGTATACCTTGCTCAATATTTTGAGGCAACCACTTTGTTAACAGCATCACCATCAATGTCTTGTGCAATATTGTCTACTTCACAGAGACAGAGCCTTGGAGAGCTTCCAAGCTTCTCTCTAACTCATTGCTAATTACTAACTTGGCGATGGATATCACCAAATAATACTTCGATATCCATAGCCCATGGCTTCCGTGCCAATATGTTTGGCTACTTTCTCATGCAGCAGAGACAAATTAGACCTTGTGGCACCCTGCTTTACGATCTTCCTCACACTCTGCTAGAATGCACCAATATTAATTTAACATCCAGGATGTGAGGAGGAAGAATGGATCTGAAACCGCTGACAAGAAGCTGTATTACTAACGGCAACGCTGAAAATCGGAAAGCAAAAAGATAAAAGCTGAGTTTTATTTGTCACATGTGCATGCACAACACACAGTGAAATGTGTTGTTTGCATCAATAACCAACACAGTCTGAGCATGTGCTGGGGACATAATTTTCAGGTTTTGCAGGTTGAGTCAGTGGTGAGGAAGGCAAACGCAATGTTAGCATTCATTCTGAGAGAACTGAAATATAACAGTAAGGATGTAATGCTGAGGATTTATAAGGCATTGGTGAGGCCTCACGGAGTATTGTGAGCAGTTTTGGGCACCTTAACTAAGAAAGCCTTCAAGAGGAAGGGTTTGGAGGCTTTTGTGCCTCAATGACCCGGAGAGCTATATTGGCTGGAGTCAGAACCTTGTGCTTTCGGCTCTTGGTAATAAGGTCAAAGTGTAGAGGCCAGACTAAGAGTGATCCACCAGTCCTCCAGGTTCAGGGGTTCAGCTCAAGACTAACATACCTGACTGGTCAAAACAAGTTGTTATGGAAACAGCAATGAAGAATCTTTCTACATCTTTCTGTGACTGAGGACCCTGAACCATGCCTGAGGTGCAATATGGAAGATGGCCAAGGACAGACAGAGATGGAGGAGTTTCATTGCTGCCCTGAGTGCCTGTTGTGTAACAGACAGTAAGTAAGTATCTAAGAAAGGATGTGTTGACATTAGACAGGCTTCAAAGGAGGTTCATGAAAATCATTTCAGGATTGAAAGACTTGTCATATGTGCAGTGTTTAGTAGCTCTGGTCTGTACTCACTGGAATTTAGAAGACTGAGGGGAGATCTCATTGAAAACCATCAAATGTTGAAAGGCCTCAATTCAGTGGATGTGTAGAGAATGTTTTCTATGGTGGGGGAGTCTAAGACCGGAAGACACAGCCTCAGACTAGAAGGACGTCCATTTAGAACAGAGATGAAGAGAAATTTCTTTAGCAGAAGAGTGTGAATCTGTGGAATTCATTGCCACAGACAGCTGTGGAGGCCAAGTCATTGGATATGTTTGAGGAAGAGATAGATTCTTGATTGGTCATCGCATGAAGGGATACGGGGAAAAGGCAGGAGATTGGGCCTGAGAAGGAAATGGATGAGTAGACTTGATGGGCCAAATGGTCTAATTCTTCTCCTATATCTTATGGTCTTATGAGCTGCTTCCGGCACAAACATAGCATGCTCACAACTCACTAACCCTAACCTGTACGTCTTTGGACTGTGGGAGGAAACTGAAGTACCCAGAGGAAGCCCACACAGTCATGGGCAGAAGGTGCAAACTCCTTACAGACAGCGATTGGAATTGAACCCTGACCTACCGATCACCAAACTCTGACATGGACAGTCCCAAGCCCAGTGTGAAAGGGGGAGGGTTGGGCATCGGGCTAGCAACCTCATCCCATAAAAAGCCAGAGCTACAGCAACACCAACAGAAGCTCTAAAGTCTTCGTTCCTGGGAGAGGAAGGAATCACCAAGAAGATGGCTAGAGTTGGGGACAACTCGACTGCCTGGCTGAGGACAGACGACTCTGGTGAACTGTTCTTGGCAGACCATGGCCCCATAGGGGTGATGGGGCTTAACCTTTTGATCACTAGTGCTGCAGAGCTTTGCCTGAACAGCTACACTACTGGGTATTCATCAATACCTTGCAGAATAGTTGCTGCTCACTGGATGGTTTGGTTTCTTGCACCTTTCTCTGTAAATTCTGGAGACTGCTCGGTGTGAAAATCCCAGGAGATCAGCAGTTTCTGAGATACTCAAACCACAATGTCTGACAAATATTCCAAGATCAAAGTCACTTAGATCACATTTCTTCTGCATTCTGATATATGGTCTGAACAACAACTGAACCTCTTGACCATGTCTGCATGCTTTTATGATTGAGTTGCTGCCACATGATTGGCTGATTAGATCTTTGCGTTAATGAGGTGTACAGGTGTACCTGATAGTGCCACTGAGTGTAAATACCAATACTCCTAATGTCTACTTCTCACTTGTAGTCTTTCTCTTGGTTTTCCTGATGGGCACACTTGAGAAGGAAATACAGGCATTGATTTCTGGGCCTCGCAAACAAAATGCTGGAGGAACCCAGCAGGCCAGGCAGCATATATGGAGGGGAATAAACAGTTGATATTTTGGGCCAAGACCCTTTATCAGGACTCGAAAGGAAGGGGGAATGTGCCAGAATAAAAAGGTGGACAAGGTAGAAGATGATAGGTGAAGTCAGGTGGGTGGTGGATAGATGAAGCAAGAAGCTGGGAGGTGGAAGGCAGAAAGGGTAAAGGTCCGGAGAAGAAGGAACCTCTTAGAAGAGTGGATCAAAGAAGAAAGGGAATGAGGAGAGGCACCAGTGGGAGGTAATAAGCAGGTAATGAGAAGAGGTAAGAGGCCAGAGAGGGAATTGAAGAAAAGGGACAGGGTGCCTTCTCTTCTTCCTGAGGAACAAGCACCCTGTCTGGCTGCAGCCAAGGTGAGGAGGACCATCATTGGGATAACCCATGCAAAGCTGTAGGGTCAGATGACATACATGGTCAGGTGCAGCCCAACTAACAAAGACCTTAATGGACATCTTTAATATCTGTTTACAACAGCCCACTCACTGTCTCTGCAATGTTCAAGGCAGCCACCATTATTCCCATGCCCAGTACACTCTTGAACAATCATGAAGTGCTTTGAGTGGCTGGTAATGGATCGTATAAAATCCCACCTTCCAGTTACATTGGACCCTTTCTAGTCCATCTACCACTCAAACCGATCCACTGATGATGTCATAGCCCTGACCCTCCACTCCAACCTGTCCCACCTCGAAAACAATGCCTCATTCGCCAGGATGATGCTCATCGACTTCAGCTCAGCATTTAACACCATCATCCCTCAGAGGCTGGTGGGTAAATTGTCCTCAATAGGACTTAACACTCTTCTCTGTAACTGGACCATGGTCTTTTTGATGGAACCCAGTCAGTCCGAGTTGGCAGGAACATCTCAAGCTCCATCCCGCTGAGCACGGGTGCCCCCCCCACCACGGGTGTGTGCTCAGTCCGCTGCTGACCCACACCTGCACTGCCAGATTTAGCTCAAACCCCACCATCAGGTTTGCTGATGATACTACAGTGGTTGGCTTCATCAGCAACAATGATAAGTTGGCATTAACAGAGGCTTGTCAAGTGGTGTAAGCAACACCTGAGTCTCAAAGTGGACAAGACAAAAGAGGTGATCGTGCTCTTTAGGAAGGCACAGGCTAACCAATCAACGGCTCTGCCTTGGAGAGAGTGACTTGGTGTGCACATAACAGACGATCTAACCTGGACTCACAACACCTCCTCATTAGTCAAGAAGGCACAGTCGTGCATATACTTTCCAAGGACATTGGGGGAGGGAAGCCTTGCATGCCCCATTCTAACACTCTCTACAGGAGCACCGTCGAGGGTCCTGCCTGTCTGCATCATTGTGTGGTACGGAAGCTGAAAGGCATCAGACCGCAGGACCCTACAGAGGACAGTAAAACCACTGAGAGCATCACATTATAGACAAAGGGCCCAAAGCATTGCTGAGGATCCCTACCACCCATCCCACAATCTCTCTGACCCAGTACTGTCAGGAAGAAGATACAGGAGCTTCAGGACTAGAACTGCCTGACTTCTTCCCTCAGGCTGTGAGACTAATGAATACCCTGCCACCACTGAGGTCTCGTTGCTAGGTCAGTGAGCTGTTTACTGTTTACCTGTGCTACACACTACTTGCATTTTGAGTGGTATTTTATTAACTTATTTATGGTAATATTTTTGTTTACATGCTGTGAGTGATATATGTTTTGTGGGTGCACCATGATCCGGAGGAATATTGTTTCGTTTGGTTGTATCTGTGTAGAGTCAGATGACAATACACTTGAACTTGAAATTGAGGAAAGGGGTGCGGGTAGAAGTTACCAGAAGGAGAAATCGATGATCAGATAGGAGGCTACCCAGATGGAATATGAGATTTTGCTCCTTTACCCAGAGGGTGCTCTTATCGTAGTAAAAGAGGAAGCCATGGACTGAATGGAAATGGAGATAAGAGCATCATTCCAGATGAAGGGGCTTGGTCAGAAACATTGACTGTGTGTTCTTTTCCATCAATGCCATCTGGTCTGCTGAGTTCCTCCAACATTTTGAGGGTGTTGCATAGGAGATAAAACGCTTGGCCATTGGGAAATTCTGTTTTCGCAGATGGAGAGAAGGTGGTTGACAAAGCAGTTCCCCAATCTGAGCTTGGTGCTTTATTTTGGATCCAGTCATCAGACTGCTAGCAAATTTCTGGCTTCCAGTACAGCAGGAGCAGCTCGCTAAGCCATGCATGTTACAGACTAGTAAATGAACGTCAATTTGCCTTAATGAAATAGTAAGTAAAAGTAGATGGTGCAATTGTTTTAGTCAATAAGTCTTGCATATGGGGATTAGGCAGGATACAAGTTCTAAAGCAACGAGGACACAAGGTTACTTACATCTTGGTGTGTAATTCTCACCGAGGTAGCTTAAACCTGATCCCCTAACACCTGCAGATATTAACATATCAAGCTCTCCTTGGAGACGTCTGGTCTGTCAGCAAAAGTCTTGTCCCTCTTGGGTCAGCATGGGAGCATAGCGCTTTACAATGCCAATGACCCAGGTTCAAATCCCGCTGATGTCTGTAAAGAGTTTGTACGTTGTCCCTTTGACAGCACTGGTTTCCTCAGGGTCCTCAGGTTACCTCCCAAATTCCAAAGGTGTACAGATTAGTAGTTAATTGGTCACTTGGGTGTATCTGGACATTGTGGGCTTGTTGGGCCAGAAGCACTTTTTACCATGCTGTATCCAGAAATAAATTATATATTTATCACCTGGATCTGTTGTTCGGCCTGGAGTGGAGAGTGGAGCTAACCCCAGTTGCCTGCCTGCACTCGTCAAAGACAAATGTATAAAATTGGATATCATTAATGTCACACTTACAGTGCCAACCGTCTTGCATCAATTTGTGCATTCTTCCCGTGGGTTTCCGAGTTCAAAGTTCAATGTATATTTATTATCAAAATACGTAGAGTATACTGTATACAGTCTTGAGATTCATCTTCTTGCAGGCAGCCACCAAACAGAAACACAAATAGAATCCACAGAACCCCCACACAACAAAGGCCATCAAACACCCCACGTGTGAAAAATGAACAAATCGTGCAAATCATTAAGGTAAACAGAAAACACGCAGAACGTGGACTGTGGAGTCCCTGAAAGTGAGTCCAGAGTCACAGGATCAGTTCAGCGCTGAGGTGAGTTCCCGTTTCCGCCCACATTCCAGTGACGCACTGGTTAGGGTTAGTAAGTTGTGGGCAGGAGCATGGCGACACTTGCGAGCTGCTCTCACAACATCCTCGGACTGTGTTGGTCGATGACACAAACCACCCATTTCACTGTTTCAGTGCTCCTGGGACAAATAAAGCTAAACTTTTCATCTTCATGAAGGGAACAGAGAAAGTAAGCTGTGTCATCATTGCATAAAAACTTGGATCTTTCCAGAAGGACTCCATTAACATGTGGCTTAGTGGAAATTTCCTAAGGCCATTATAAAACTATAATACATAATTACACAGATTATTAAGGAATTGTCCTGTGATCCAGATTTAAGAATGTTGTACAATCAGAATCAGAATCAGGTTTATTATCACTGATATGCAAAACATATAACGCTACAGCACAGTACAGGCCCTTTGGCCCACAATGGTTTACTGCCCCTTTAATCCACAAACGTTTGTACTTTAAGATCAGTCTCACTCTTCCCTCTTACATAGCCCACCATTTTCCTATCATCCATGTGCCTGTCCAAGAATCTCTTAAATATGCAAAGAAAACGTGCCTGTTCGCAGCTGACCTCTCCTGGAGAAATCTCTAGTTTATTAGTGCGTTTCCAGTCTCACTGTATCTCCTTCACAGTGGCATATGGTTTAGTACAATGCTTTACCCGCGCTGCCTGTAAGGAGTTTGTATGTCTCCCCGTGACTGCTTGGCTTTCCTCCGGGTGCTCTGGTTTCCTCCCACAGCCCAAAGACCTACCGGTTGATGGGTTAACTGCTGATTGTAAATGACCAAGCTTGTGATTAGGCTGGGGGTGAAATCGGTGGGTTGCTGGGAGGTGCAACTCAAGGGACCGGAAAGGCCTGTTCTGTGTTGTACCTCAATAAATAAAGTTTTGCCATTTCCACTGCAGGTCCCACTATTCCCTGACGACTGTCACCTCTCCAAAGTTCCATCCTGAGTCTGACCACACAACTTCCGAGTCATCCCACGTTGTCACTGACTTCTCAACTGGCAGGGCCTACCATTCCGTCTCCCCAGGAACGGATACTCAGGGAGCAAAGGCTCTTTGCTCCCAACTCTTTGTCCTTGAAAGGAAGTCCATGGATTGCGAAATCAGTTTGGTATTGTGTTAGTGAAGTTACCCATACCGGTTCAGGAGCCTGATGGCTGAGGGGTGATACGAACTCCTTACTGACAGCAGCAGGGATTGCACCTGGGTCACAGACGCTGTATTAGTGTAATGCTAACCGCCACACTCTCATGATCTTGTAGAGATATACAAAATTCTGAAGGGTTTGGATAGGGTAAGTGCAAGCAGACTTTTTTCCACTGAGGTTGGGTGAGACTAGAGCTAGAGGTCATAGCTTAAGAGTGAAAGGTGAAACGTTTAAGGAGAACATGAGAGGGAACCTTACTCAGAGGGTGGTGACCCTAACACTAACCCAATGCATCAGTGGCACCAGCCTACCCACTATTAAGGACATATATACAGTACAGAAAGGAGCTGGAAAAGGGCCAGTAACATCACAAAGGATCCTAGCCACCCTGCTCATGGACTGTTTGTCCCACTCTCATTAGGGAGGAGGCGACATAGCATCCACACCAGGAGCACCAGACTCAGAAACAGTTACTTTCCCCAAGCAGTGAGGCTGATCAACACCTCCACCCACTGACCCACCCCTCCACACCCCCAACCACCACTACAAACCCATCACCTAGTGTCACTTTATGTACATAGAGTCAGTCTACGTGTATAACAGTTACTTGTACATTGTGTTTCATGGAATTGCTTTTACATTTATATTGTTTTGTTTTATTGTGTTCACACGCTTATTGCACGTTTATGCTGCAAAGAGTAACAGTCTCTTTGTTCTCTTTTACACTCGTCTACTGAAGAATGACAATAAATGGTCTTGGATCTTGAACTTCAACGCCAGTCTGCTGGCTGCTGCCAATTCAAGAAGTATACAATGGGGAGATGCCATTACAATCGTCCAATCCTTACTTGGGCTAATACTCATTGCAAAGCATTCGCAAACAGGAGAGAGGAAGCTTTTCAACATTCACTTTGTGGCCACTTGATTAGTTACCTCCTGCATGGTACCTAATAAAGTGAACGCTGAGTGTGTGTTTGTGATCTTCTGCTGCTGCAGCCCATCCGCTTCAATATTCGATGTGTTGTGCTCTTCTGCATATCACTGTTTTAACACTCCTTATTTTTTTTGAGTTATTTATTTGAGTTACTGTCACCCTCCTGTCGGTTTGAAACAGTCTGGCCATTCTTTTCTGACCTTTCTCAGTAACAAGAGGTTTTGACCCACAGAACTGTTGCTCACTGGATTTTTTTTTTTGTTTTTCACACCATCCTTTGTAAACTCTGGAGACTGTTGTATATGAGATCAGCAGTTTCTGAGATTCTCAAACCACCCCATCTGGCATCAACAATCCTTCCATGGTCAATGTCACTGAGATCTCATTTCTTCCTCATTCTGATGTTTGTTCTGAACAACAGCTGAGCCTCTTGACCATGCCTACATGCTTTTACACTTTGAATTGTTGAAACATAATTGACTGATTAGATATTTGCATTTCCGAGCAGGTGTATAGGTGTACCTAATAAAGTGGCCACTGAGTGTAAATCACTAACAAGGAAACCACACAAAACATGTCTAATATTGACTTCCACTCTCAGCGTAGAGTCCGAAATTGGACAGAACCTTAAATCAATTTTACAGACGACCTTAACAGTTTCTTGATGGGTGGATAAAGTTAAAATTGCCCCGACAGTCTCTGAAAGCTAAAAGACCACTCTTGTTTCCAGTCTTCCATAAATCCTTCGAGAAGGAGAGGGAAGGCTAACACTTTCAGTTGAATGATTTTGAAGTCTGCGTAGGAAACGGAGTTAACAGCGCTTTATCATTGCCTTTCAGGGGTCCCTCTTTCATCTTAGAGCTGATTTTCAGTACAGAAAAGAAACATCAAAAATACAATTGGACTGTAGCACCTCAGAAGAATTTGAAGAAATTATTTTTTTGACCTCAGAAGCAAAAAGCTCTCAAAAGAATAATGCAATACTACTCGATGGCATTTACAGGTAAAACCTTTTCTATTCAAGGTTCTAGCAAAAAAAAATCAGCTACATCCTATTTGGTTCATGATTAAAATTCATAGGCTCAAGGCAAGGAACAGATGCAGAGGCAATTTTAGACTGGCCATATATGAGTTCTACAAAATTAATTTGACAGGTTTGCATTGAAGTACTGATCAATACTCACTTACTGCGGCTGGTGCAAAGCAAAGCATACAACAGGCTGCACGATCGAGAGGGGAAAGAAATGACTTTTTGTTACTTCTGCCCCAGCCCTCACTCACATCAGTGGCCTGACCTTAACCCACCGATCAGCTGCGTTTAACATGACAAAAGAAGGCTTCTCCCTGCAAACAAAATCACCTTTGATTTTCTCTTCACGCTTTCCTCGCTGTCTCTCTTCACCCTTTTGATCCCTCTCTTTTCCCTTTGCTTTGCATCTTTGTCTATCCACATTCATTTGGAAATACTTATAATTCAACTTTCCCACTGCAAATCAGGACCTGACCTCTTCTCATTGCTACTGTCATGGAGGAGGTACAGAAGCCAAGACACTCACACTCAATGTTTTAATAGCAGCTACTTCCCCTCCACTATCAGGTTTCTGAATGGTCCATGAACCGTGAATATTCATTCCCTCATTTCCCCTTTTTGTACAATATTTATTTATTTTGTAATCCACAGAAATTTTAAGTCTTTGCAGTGAACCGCTGCCACAGGAGAACAAATTGCACATCATATAAGTCAGTGCTAAATAAACTTGACTCTGGTGCTCTGACCATAAGATTGCCAGCCTCCAAAGGATGATTCGGAAACTAGTGCTGAATGAAAAGAATAGAATATTGTTCATTTTTTTGCTGGCATTTCTGTGCAAAATTGAGGACTTCTGCTCTAATTCCTGGCTGACGTCAACTGGAACTGCTCAGTCGTGTCACCTAGTGGGAACAGTTTCTATTTGTTACAAACCTCTTCACTGTACCTCTCTAAACTGGAACTGAAATTCACCAGAAACCTCAGGCAGTTAAGTCACATCTGTGAAAAATAATTCTTTAACTTTTGTATTTGAGAAATGAAGCACATTCAAAAAAACCCTAGAAAAAATACAAACCAGTGCATGTGGAATCACGAACAAGAGAAAATCTGCAGATGTCGGAGATCCAGAGCCACACACACACAATGCTGGAGGAACTCAGCTGGTCAGGCAGCATCTACGGAAAAGAGTAAACGCAAGAGATTCTGCAGATGCTGAAAATCGAAGGAACACACACAAGATGCTGGAGGAACTCAGCAAGTCAGGCAGCATCGATGGAAAAGAATAGTCAACGTTTCAGGACAAGACCCTTCAACACAACTGGAAAAAAGATGAGGTCTGAGTAAGAAGGTAGGGGAAGGGGAGGAAGAAGTATAAGGTGGTAGTTGATAGGTGATTTGTGTGTGTTGCCAGTGCATGTGGATTTTTTTTTATCAAAAGACCCTAATACCATAAAACATAGGAGTAGAATTAGGCCATTTGGTCCATTGAGTCCTCCACCATTCCATCATACTTTCCCTCTCAGCCCCACTCTCCTGCCTTCTCCCTGTAACCCTTGACACCCACGACCTCAGATCGCTAGTCCAAAGCCTTAACCACTTGGCCACGTGCCACACCTTTAGATCAGAGCTGAGGAGGAATTTCTTGATTAGTAAGGGTGTTTGAGAACGGAACAGATAAACAGATCGAAGACTTGGCAAAAGATGTTCAGGATGCCAAAAAGTTCAAAATGCATCCCACTGGCACCATACACTCTGTGCGAGTGGCTGTCATCACCATGGCAAAGAGTACATATTGACTTTGCTGGGCCATTTATGGTCTCCGTGTTCCTGATTGCTGTGGATGCTCATTTGAAGCAGCCAGAGGTCATACCAAATAAGTCAACTACCTCAGCAAAGACTGTCTCTACTCTGAGGACTATCTTCACTATAAATGGCTTGCCAGAACAAATTGTGAGTGACAACGGACCACAATACACGTCAGAAGAATTCCGACTATTGATGAAAAGAATAACATCAGGTGTTTCAAGACAGTTCCTCACCACCCTGCAATGAATGGGTTAGCTGAAAAGTTTATCCAAGCCTTCAACAACTCCATTAAAGTGATGGACAAGAAGAAGGTTTTTCTACAGCACAAGGTGGACAACTTCCTTTTTGTGTAATGGAACTCTATTCGTGCAACAGCAAATCGAACAGGAATCTGAGATCTCGCATAGACCTCCTGAAACCAGATCTACGGTGGGAAGTGCAGAATTAACAGTTCAGACAGTTGCCAAGTGAATCAGCAAGGAGCTTCAAGATTGGACAGGAAGTCCTAGTGCGTGATTACTGAGAAGACAAGTGAAGACCCGGTAGGATAGCTACAAGAACTGGACCGCTGATGTACACAGTAGATGTCGGAGATCAGACATGGGGACACTGGATGATCAACCCAAAGAGCACACCTGGGTCAACTACATCCAACAAGACGGACACATTACAGTCACCGGACTGACCTCTCAGTGATGACCATGTCACTGACAGCGACGTGACACTGGAAACCTACCAAACCTGATGTCACTCCACAGGTCCAGACGCGCTATCCTGAAAGAAACAATGTGTTCCCAAAAGACTGAACCTTTAGAACTGTGAAGTTAGTTATGGACTGTTATTGTGAGAGCACATTTATTTGAAATATGGGTTTATGAACAGAAAATGGAATGTTTTGTACATATACAGTTGTATGTTGCATTAATCTAAAGAGGGAGTGTGTAATGTATGAATCTATTGCTTTCAAAACAATGACCCCCCCAACCACACTCTCTCTCTCTCCCTCTCTCTCCCTCTCTCTCTCTCTCTCTCTCTCTCTCTCATGTGAATACACCAGTTAAAACCAAATCCTGCAACCATGCTCTCATTTAACCAATATGTAGTCGTGCACAGACACAACAACTGCTGTGTGTTTTAATGCCAGGTGATCAGCAGTTTCTCAGATACTCAAAGCACCCTGTCTGGTACCAACAATTATTCCTTGGTCAAAGTCACTTAGATCACAGTTCTTGTCCAGTCTGATGTTTGGTCTGAACAACAACCAAACCTCATAAACACAAGAAATTCTTGTGAGGAAATGTATTAGAACTAGACTTTGGGCACAAGCGATTCTGCAGATACTGGAAATCCAGAGCAACGCACACAAAATGCTGGAGGAACTCAGCAGGTCAGGCAGCATCAAGGGGGAGGAAATACAGTCGACATTTTGGGCTGAATCGCTTCATCAGAACTGAACCACTTGACCATGTCTGAATGCATTTATGCATCGAGTTGCTGCCACGTGATTGGCTGATTCGATATTTGCAGGTGTGCAGGTGTACAGGTGTACCTAATAAAGTGGCCACTGTGTGTATTTACACCCATTGTACCTAACACTGTAATAGTCAGAGAACACAAAGTACGTGGATGACGTACACAGCTGCTAAGCTGGACAAAAGAGAAAAGGGAATCAACCAGACCGCGCTGCTCTTTAAAACGTAAAGAGAATGGCTGGAAATGAAAAGCAACCCGGGACTATTATCTCATCTTAGCACTGGACTTGGCAGAATGAAAAATGTTCTTCGTTACTCCACAAAGAATTCCAAGGCAATGTAATTTAAGGCCATAATACATACAAAATCCTACAAAAAGTAGTGAATGTGGCCCAGTCCATCGCGGGTAAAACCCTCCCCACCATTGAACACACCTACAGGGAGCGCTGTTGCAGGAAAGCAGCATCCATCATCAGGGACCCCACCACCCAGACCATGCTCTCTTCTCCCTGCTGCCATCAGGAAGGAGGTACAGGAGCCTCAGGACCCACACCACCAGCTTCAGAAACAGTTACTCTTGAACCAGAGGCAATAATTTCACTCACACCCAACAGTGAACTGTTCCAAAAACTATGGACTCACTTTCAAGGACACTTCATCTCATGTTATTGATATTTATTACTTGCTTATTTATTTATTTTCTTTTTGTATTTGCGCAGTTTGTTGTCCAATGCCCAAGTTGGTGCTATCTTTCATAGATTCTACTATAATTATTATTTTATTATGGATTTATTGAGTGTGCCCATAAGAAAATAAATCTCAGAGCTGTATACGATGACATACATGCACTTCCATAACAAATTTGCTTTGATTTTGCCATAGGAGCAGAATTAGGCCGTTCAGCCCATCGAATCTGCTCTGCCATTCCATCATGGCTGATTTACTGTCCCTCTCAATCCCATTCTCCTGCCTCTACACCCATCTACATAGAACATAGAATAGTACAGTACAGTACAGGCCCTTTGGCCCACAATGTTGTGCTGACCCTCAAACCCTGCCTCCCATATAAGCCCCCAAATTAAATTCCTCCATATACCTGTCCAGTAGTCTCTTAAACTTCACTAGTGTATCTGCCTCCACCACTGACTCTGGCAGTGCATTCCACACACCAACCACTCTCTGAGTAAAAAACCTTCCTCTAATATCCCCCTTGAACTTCCCACCCCTTACCTTAAAGCCATGTCCTCTTGTATTGAGCAGTGGTGCCCTGGGGAAGAGGCACTGGCTATCCACTCTATCTATTCCTCTTAATATCTTGTACACCTCTGTCATGTCTCCTCTCATCCTCCTTCCCTCCAAAAAGTAAAGCCCTAGCTCCCTTAATCTCTGATCATAATGCATACTCTCTAGACCAGGCAGCATCCTGGTAAATCTCCTCTGTTCCCTTTCCAATGCTTCCACATCCTTCCTATAGTGAGGTGACCAGAACTGGACACAGTACTCCAAGTGTGGCCTAACCAGAGTTTTATAGAGCTGCATCATTACATCGTGACTCTTAAACTCTATCCCTCGACTTATGAAAGCTAACACCCCATAAGCTTTCTTAACTACCCTATCCACCTGTGAGGCAACTTTCAGGGATCTGTGGACATATACCCCCAGATCCCTCTGCTCCTCTACGCTACCAAGCATCCTGCCATTTACTTTGTACTCTGCCTTGGAGTTTGTCCTTCTAAAGTGTACCACCTCACACTTCTCCGGGTTGAACTTCATCTGCCACTTCTCAGCCCACTTCTGCATCCTATCAATGTCTCTCTGCAATCTTTGACAATCCTCTACACTATCTACAACACCACCAACATTTGTGTCATCTGCAAACTTGCCAACCCACCCTCCTACCCCTACATTCAGATCATTAATAAAAATCATGAAAAGTAGAGGTCCCAGAACAGATCATTGTGGGACACCACTAGTCACAATCCTCCAGTCTGAATGTACTCCCTCCACAACGACCCTCTGCCTTCTGCAGGCAAGCCAATTCTGAATCCACCTGGCCAAACTTCCCTGGATCCCATGCCTTCTGACTTTCTGAATAAGCCTACCGCGTGGAACCTTGTCAAATGCCTTACTAAAATCCATATAGATCACATCCACTGCACTACCCTCATCTATATGCCTGTTCACCTCCTCAAAGAACTCTATCAGGTTAGTTAGACACGATCTGCCCTTCACAAAGCCATGCTGACTGTCCCTGATCAGACCATGATTCTCTAAATGCCCAGAGATCCTATCTCTATGAATCTTTTCCAACAGCTTTCCCACTACAGACGTAAGGATCACTGGTCTATAATTACCTGGACTATCCCTACTACCTTTTTTGAACAAGGGGACAACATTCGCCTCCCTCCAATCCCCCGGTACCATTCCCATGGACAACGAGGACATAAAGATCCTAGCCAGAGGCTCAGCAATCTCTTCCCTTGCCTTGTGGAGCAGCCTGGGGAATATTCCGTCAGGCCCCGGGGACATATCCATCCTAATGTATCTTAACAACTCCAACACCTCCTCTCCTTTAATATCAACATGCTCCAGAACATCAACCTCACTCATATTGTCCTCACTATCATCAAGTTCCCTCTCATTGGTAAATACCGAAGAGAAGTATTCATTGAGGACCTCGCTCACTTCCACAGCCTCCAGGCACATCTTCCCACCTTTATCTCTAATCGGTCCTACCTTCACTCCTGTCATCCTTTTTTTCTTTACATAATTGAAGAATGCCTTGGGGTTTTCCTTTACCCAACTCGCCAAGGCCTTCTCATGCCCCCTTCTTGCTCTTCTCAGCCCCTTCTTAAGCTCCTTTCTTGCTTCCCTATATTCCTCAATAGACCCATCTGATCCTTGCTTCCTAAACCTCATGTATGCTGCCTTCTTCCACCTGACTAGATTTTCCCCCTCACTTGTCACCCATGGTTCCTTCACCCTACCATTCTTTATCTTCCTCACTGGGACAAATGTTCCCTAACATCCTGCAAGAGATCTCTAAACATCGACCACATGTCCATTGTACATTTCCCTGCAAAAACATCATCCCAGTTCACACCCGCAAGTTCTAGCCTTATAGCCTCAAAATTTGCCCTTCTCCAATTAAAAATTTCCCTGTCCTCTCTGATTCTATCCTTTTCCATGATAATGCTAAAGGCCAGGGAGCGGTGGCCACTGTCCTCCAGATGCTCACCCACTGAGAGATCTGTGACCTGACCCGGTTCATTACCTAGTACTAGATCTAGTATGGCATTCCCCCTAGTTGACCTGTCCACATACTGTGACAGGAATCCGTCCTGGACACAATTAACAAACTCTGCCCCATCTAAACCCTTGGAACTAATCAGGTGCCAGTCAATATTAGGGAAGTTAAAGTCACCCATGATAACAACCCTGTTATTTTTGCACCTTTCCAAAATCTGCCTCCCAATCTGCTCCTCTGTATCTCTGCTGCTACCTGGGGGCCTATAGAATACCCCCAATAGAGTAACTGCTCCCTTCCTGTTCCTGACTTCCACCCATATTACTCAAAAGAGGATCCTGCTACATTACCCACCCATTCTGTAGCTGTAATGGTATCCCTGACCAGTAATGCCACTCCTCCTCCCCTTTTTTCACCCTCTCTATCCCTTTTAAAGCACTGAAATCCAGGAATATTGAGAATCCATTCCTGCCCTGGTGCCAGCCAAGTCTCTGTAATGGCCACTACATCATAATTCCATGTATGTATCCAAGCTCTCAGTTCATCACCTTTGTTCCTGATGCTTCTTGCATTGAGGTACACACATTTCAGCCCTTCTACCTTACTGTCTTTACACCATTTATTCTGCTTCTCTTTCCTCAAAGCCTCTCTATATGTTAGATCTGGCTTTACTCCATGCACTTCTTTCACTGCTCTATCGCTCTGGGTCCCATCCCCCTCGCAAATTAGTTTAAACCCTCCCGAACCATGCTAGCAAACCTACCTGCAAGGATATTGCTCCCCCTCGAGTTCAGGTGCAACCCATCCAATCTGTACAGGTCCCACCTTCCCCAGAAGAGATCCCAATGATCCAAAAATCTAAAACCCTGCTCCCTGCACCAACTCCTCAGCCATGCATTCAACTGCCATCTCCTCCGATTCTTACAATCAGTGTCACGTAGCACTGGCAGCAATCCTGCCACCGTGGCTCACACCTGGTCAGTCGTCCCCGCCAACAGTATCCAGGATGGTAAACTTATTATTCAGGGGAATGGCTACAGGGGTGCTCTGCACTACCCGTCTGCTCACCTTCGCTTTCCCCCCTCTGACTGTCACCCAACGACCTGCTTCTGACAGCCTAGGTGTGACTACCTCCCTGTAGCTCTCATCTATGACTGCCTCATTCTCCCTTATGAGTCGAAGGTCATCCAGCTGCTGCTCCAGATTCCTTACATGGTCTTCCAGATCGCCCAGCCGTATGCACTTCTGGCAGATGTGACTCTGCGGGAGAAGGGCATTCCCCCAAGACTGCCACATCTCACATGAGAGGCACATCACTGTCTCAGGAGACATTGTAAAGACTAACTGCGAGCAAGCTTGTCTTCCGCCTGTTCTCTTCGAAGCCTCTTGAGTCAAAGCCTCAAAGCTCCACTCCTTCACTGGCCCACTCACTCAGTGGCCGCTTTCCATCTCTGGCAATGAATTCCACACATTCACCACCCTCTGGCTAAAGAAATTCCTCTCCTCTTCATTTCTGTTCTAAATGAGTGTCCCTCTATTCTGAGGCTGCACTCCCCCCCAGTCACAGACTCCCCCACTACAGGAAACATCTCTCCCCTTCCACTCTATCTTGGTGTTTCAATATTTGATAGGTTTCAGTGAGATCCCCCTCATTCTTCTAAACTCCAGTGGTACTGACCCACAGCCATCACCTGCTCCTCATATATTAACCCTTTAATTTCTGGGAGCCGCCTCTTTGAACCCTCTCCAATGCCAGCTCATCTTTCTTAGATAAGGAATGCTAAAACTGCTCACAATACCACAAGTACAGTCTGAGCATTGCCTTATAAGGCCTCAGCATTACATCCTTGCTTTTATAGACCACTCTTCTCAAAACGGATGCAGTCTTAAGTTCAAGCATAAAAAGTACTGCATTTGATAAACATCTACGGAATACAATACTTAACAAAGGGGGTTCGTCTGGTACAGGCAGCCCTCTCCTGAGCTTATTCATTTTCACAGTTGGAGCCACTCTTGTAGTCATAGATAAAATTCCGATTCCTGAGCACCTGGGGCAAGAGTCGGCAAGGAGGCATGTAGGGATGGTTCGCACAATCCATCAAGTTGAAGTGAAACTCTCCCGTTACTTCTGGTGGCTCACTGAAATGCTTTAGCTGTGCTTGACTTTACACAATTAATAGCGGACTGTTTGTTCTGTGCTCCAGCGCGTCTGTGGGGGGAGACCAGTTCTGTTGGGAGGAAGGTACCTCTCACCTTTAATTATATTCGTAGAGATGATCATTTATGCAAAAACGAATGAGGAAACAGACATTGGGACGTCCTGAATTAGAATTGGAATCAGGTTTATTATCACTAACAAATGTTTGTGGTATCAGTACAGTGTAGAACATAAACAGTATCAGTTACAAGAAGAATAGAAAACATAAATAAGTGGTGTGAAAAGAGAGCGAGGTAGTGAGGATCATTCAGAAATCTGATGGCAAAGGGGAAGAAACTGTTCACTGAGTCAGTCTCCTGTACCTCCTCTCTGATGGTAGTAATGAGAAGAGGGCATCCTTCATTCCTCCCTCTCCCACCCACCCACCTTCCCCCTCACCTGGTCTCACCCATCACCTGCCAGCTTGTCCTCCTCCCCCTCTCATCTCCTTATTCTGGCTTCTTCCCTCTTCCTTTTCAGTCCTGATGAAGAGTCTCGGCCCGAAGCGTTGACTGCTTATTCCCCTCCGTCGATGCTGCCTGACCCCCCCCCCGCCGAGTGATACAGTATTTTGTCTGTGTTGCTCTCGATTCCCAGCGTCTCTCATTTTAATGTTTCTCGATAATATTTTTGTGATGAAAAATAGATGCAGTCTGATTTCTAGGCGCTGTTATGAAACCTTGTAGTCTGCCTTTCCCGCCAAGGGGTACAGCTACCCATGGAAACTCAGAACATAGAACACAGAATGTAGCGCGCTGTTTGCCAGCATGTGCTGTACGCTCCTTTTAAACGGGCTCCAGCTTGAGCTGAGATTACCTCTGGACACAGAAGTAACTGCAGGCAGTTATAGAAAAAGAGGGATAGAGGAGAGAGAGAGAGAGAAGGAGGGATAGAGAGATAAGGGGGAGAGAGAGAGAGGGATAGAGAGGGGGGAGAGAGTGGGTGAAAAAGAGAGAAAGAGGAAAAGAGGGAGAGGGAGAGACAGACAGACAGAAAGATATTGTTTGCAATGTTGTCAGTCATGCCTGGATAAGTCCAGCATTCATCCAAGGAAGTTGAGCGTATTCCATCATCCCCTGCGCCCGTGCCTTGTACGGGTGTCAGATGAACTCAGCACTGGGTACCTGCTCCTCGAGTTAGGATACTATGTGGTTGGACCCCATTGAGTTTCTGTGTACGACAATGCTCAGAGCGACGGAGGACACACAATAGCCACTGTTTCTGGCTACTGTGACTGCCTGACTGTCTGGCGTGGATGTTTATGCTCTCCATTGTTGGCGTTGACGTTGTGAGTCTTGCTGAATGCCCTGGCCTGCTTCGCTTGTTGAAAGCATGTGAATGGTGTTGAATAGTACCACATTATTAGTGAACACCCACCATTCTGACAGTACGGGAGAAAGGGTGTTTTTATGATGTGAGGGGATCCAGGAGTGCCCCTATTAACTGTTTGAAGAGAGACAAAGAGAGACATTCGTCATTGATGGTTTGTTTGGAAAGGAGAGAGAGACAAAGATTAACAGTTGGACTGTCACTTTAAGGCATTGGAAGTAACTCTGGATTTTTCCTGAGTTTGGAATTGGAGACAGCACCGAGCAGCTCGAAAGTTGCTGTGGTGACCAAAGGCAGATTGTTGGTGTTACTTTCAAGGACTTGTTGCCTGCTTGTGCACTTCTTTATAGACAAAGGAAGGAGGGACTATTTGAATGACAGGTGATGCTCAGCCTGGTGAAATAAATGAGAGGTCAGATGATTCAGACCTCAGACACATGATCTGGACACTGAATGAGCATTGTTGTGCCCGCAGAGAAAGTGGGTTTTGGAGGATCAATCAGGCAGATCGATCCAAATTGCCATTCCACTGGTGAAGAAGGGGTTGACTGGTGGGGTGTTGTCTATGTGTCCACCCTTGCCGGGTGACAGCTCCACCACAGGAAAACCGTTCCCCTGGTTAAAGTCACAGTCGGTGACTTGTAAAGGATTTCGGAGGACGACGAGAAGATCAACGGCGTCAGCTCACCTGAAGACTCAACTCACTCTCTCTCTCTCTCTCTCTCTCTCTCTCTCTCCATCACTACTCAACTAAATACCACGAAATGAACTGAACTGAACTTTACTCAACATTGTAAGACTGTATCTTTTTACCCCTAGACTTAAAGAAGCTTCGTTTTTCGTACATACATATTCCATACTTACTTTTATATATAATCATTGCTAACCTGTGTGATTTATCTACATTTATATTACTGTATTGTGTAGTTACTAATAAATATTATTAGTTTATAGCAATACGAGACTCCGAAGTGTTTTCTATTTCTGCTGGTTCTTTATCCCCAACACGGGGTACACGACAATGATGTCATGAGCAAACAGCCAACATTATGACGATATGAGAGAAAGGATCTTATCAATAAATTCAATAGGTACACTTAATGGCAGAGAAATTATACAATACACATCCTGAAATTTTTTCTTCACAAGTATCCACAAAAACATAGGAGTGCCCCAAAGCATGAGTGACAGTTAACTGTTAGAACCCCGAAGTGTCCCCAGCTCCCCCCTCTCACGCGTAAGCAGTAACAAAGTGCTAACCCCACCTTCACCAGCAACAGAGCATTGGCACCCTCCACTGAGCACTCAAATGTGCAGCAAAGCATCAATAAAGACACAGACTTGCAGAATCCCAAAGACTACTCTTTCAGCCAGTAATTCGACGTACCACAGGCTCTCTCTCTCTCTCCCTAATAAGGGAAAAAAGGGTGTCCCAGTTTCACAGCGAGAGGGGAGACATCACAAACAACTCACTGACTTACGATGTTAAAAGTCTGCTGCGTCACTTTTTCCGATCTTGGTGCCCAAAAAACTCAGATCTCTGGGTAACAGCTTGCTGCTTTTGATCTTCTATGTACTCCCACGAGACAATCAGGTGGCGGCACCGACCTCAAATCAGCCCGTCTTCAGAGCCACGAAAATCCGGCACCCTGAAGGCTCGCTAGTCTTTCAAGCCACATCCTTAGGATATCGAAAAGCGGGGTCATGAGGCCCTGAGAGCAGGTCCCATTCCTGCAAAGAGCCGAAATCAGCGTGTAACTCCAGGTCAGGGTCTTCAAAAGAACCTTGAAAAGGAAAGAAAGAGATATTAAAGATGGAAATAGAGCTGTTTCCGAAGATGCAAGAAAAGGAGTCGCCGTTAAGCGCCATCATCCTAAGCTCCGCCCTCCACCAATCATTAGTGAACATCCGACATTCTGACCGTATGGGAGAAAGGCCATATGGATGAAGAACTGAAAGGATTTTGGGTCAGCTCACTGTCCTGGTGATTTTCTGTGACTTTACTGTCATGTGAGCACCGTTATGCTCTATTTCTGAACTTATTTTCTTCTTCTTCTTAAGCCTACTGGGGTGCAGGCCGCTGACAGCATCTCACCAGAGCCAGTCCAGGGCTAGTCTTTCAAGCCCAGGTGTCACCCATCTTTACGTCTTCTCGGCAAAGATCCTACCTCCCCGAGGAGTAGGTCTTCAGAGCTTCTACTGCCATTTCTGGGGCACTGTGTTTTTACCCGATGGGGTTGCTAGCCTCATGGCCAAACCTCCTACTTTCACAGCCAGGCTTGGAACTGTCCATGGCGAAGTTAAACTTATTTTCTAGTCCAGAGGAGTGATGTCCCCTCTCAGATGCTTTCATGGATAGCAATCAGTGACATCGATTCACCTGTTAGTGACGTGCTGTCTTGACCACAGCCTTTCCCACGATGTCCACACAATAGAAGAGCTGCTCGTTGGCCAGTGCTCACGCTCCTGTCTACAGAAGTGCTGAGATCGAGATAGTTCTCAGCGTCACATTCCTAGGAGGGAGCATCCCTCTGGTCCAACCACATAGCTCACCAACACCTCTACTTCCTCAGGAGGCTAAAGATATCTAGTGAGTCTACACTTCCACCGTCAGCTACACGTCCCACTGCCTCAGTAAAGGAACCAGTATAATCGAAGATCTGCCCCCCCCCCCACCCCCAAGACATTCTCTCCTCTCCCCTCTCCCATCAGGTAGAAGATACTGAAGCCTGAAAGCATGTACCACCAGGCTCCAGGACAGCTTCTGTCTGCTGTTATCTGACTTGAATATTTTCCTAGTTCAATAAGGTGGATTCTTCACCTCACAACCTGCCTCATTACAGATCTTGCACCCTATTGTCTATCTGTGCTGCACTTTCTCTCGTGCTGTAACACTTTTATTTTGCATTCTGGTATTGTTTTAACTTGTATTGTGATTTGATCTCTATGAACAGCATCTCAGTACATGTGACGATGTTAAATCAATTCCAATTCTAAGTGAATTCTTTGGGATAATCTCTGTGGTTGGTCCAAGACAGGTTAAACTCTCAGGTTTAAAATGAGAGAGCGAAGGGTTTAAAATGGACCTGAGGGACAGCTTTTTCCCACAGGGGTTAGTGGGTAAATGGAATGAGCTGCCAGAGGAGGCTGTAGAGGTATGTACAATTGCAACGTTGAAACCATGCTTCACAGTAGTGTAGCGGTAGCGCGCCGCGATTATGCCTCAGGGCGTTAGAGTTCAGAGTTCAATTCTAGCACTATCTGAAAGGAGTCTGTGCGTCCTCCCCACGGAATGTGTAGGTTTCCTCGTGGAGCTCCAGTTTCCTCCCACAGCCCAAAGACACTTCAATTAATTGGTCATCGTAAATTGTCCCTTGTTTAGGCTAGGGTTAAATTGGGGTTTGTTGGGTGGCACAGATTAAAGGGCCAGAAGGCCAGATTCCTTGCTGTATTTCTAAATTAAATTAAATTAAATAAATAAAAGTCACTTACATAGATAGGGAAGGTTTAGAGGGAGATTGTGGTAGGGGCAGATACATTAAGGACATTTAAGAGACTCCTAGATAGGTACATGGATGATAGAAGAGTGGAGGGCTATGTAAGAGGGAAGGGTTAGAGTGATCCTAATCAAAGTCACTTGCTGTATGTAAATAGGATAATTTTTTAAAATTAAGCCATACCACATGCATTGTAAATATCTGTTTTTGCACAGACTGGAGTGGCACCGCAATCTCATTTTAAGCATTGACAATGAAGTTCCATTCTGTTCTAGAGTAGGTGAAAGGGTCAGCACAACATTGTGGGCTGGAGGGCCTGTACTGTGCTGTACTGTTCTGTATTCTGTGTTGTCTATTCTATGTTTGACTCAGGTTTGGTAATTGCCCAAGTGCAGCGGAGGGACACGAAACTGTTCACTGAGTGTTAATAAGAACTGTTCAGAATAGAGAAATAATTGATGCTCGGCCAACAGGGCTGCGAACTAGATCCTCTCAAACTAACCAATCCCGTCACTGCGGCTCAAAATCAGTACCCCAGAACTGAATAAATTTACAACGCCTGTCTAAATCGGGAATCCCCTTCCCAGGAACATGGAGAAGTTAAAAGGTCAATGCACCATCGTGGCAATCAGGGAGCGTTGTCGATGAAGACTTGACAAGACTGAAACAAAAGGAGGAGAATTAAATACAATTACAAAGAAACACCAATCGGCTGGAAGGTGAGCATTCTCACCTGCGTGACTGCCATCTTCTTCCAGCTGCCCACTTGCGAGAGCACCCAGACTCGGCGGCAGTGTCCATTGTTCTGACAATATTCTCTTTTCTATACTTAAGGAGAGAACCTGGTTAGTATGGATGACTTGGGCTGAAGGGACTGTTTGCATGCTGTACAACTCTTTCACCCCCCGAGTACACATGAGGACACAAAATATATCAGTAAAGCAGCAAGAAGACAGCATCTGAGGGGATGTATAACAAGAAAAACCCACAGTCCTGTGATTTCAATCTCTGAAACCCTTTCACTGAGCTGTTCCCACAACCTATGGAACACAAACAAAATGCTGGAGGAACTCAGCAGGCCAGGCAGCATCTATGGAAAAGAGTATAATCAATGTTCCGGGCAAAGACCCTTCAGCAGGATGCATCACAGCCCAAGACATCAACTGTGCTTTTTTCCATAGATGCTGTCTGGCCTGCTGAGTTCCTCCTGCATTTTGTTTGTGTTGCTTGGATTTCCAGCATCTGCAGATCTTCTCTTGCTTTTGGTCAGATTATCGCAATCTATGAGCTCACTTTCAAAGGCACTTCATCTCATGTTCTCAATACTTATTGCTTATTGGTGTATTATTATTGTTGTGTTTTTATTTATTCTCTGCTCAGGCTGGTAAAACCTGAGGTACAGGCATAGCCAAGCACACTCATTTCTCAATTGCTAGGAACTTTCAGGTTATTCTAGTGGTGTTTAATATTGTGGCTTTCTGGAGATCTACATTAATATTGTTGTGTAGTCCTAATTGTTTAATGCTATTGTGTGGTGACTTTGGGATGATGCCAGTTGTAGACATTACTATTGGGACAATGTACACCCTGTTCATGTTCCATAGTCTTTCAATTTCCACTTTTAATTCAGCATATTTCTGGTGCTTTTCACTTACTGATTTCTGTGTGTTGTGCTGTACCTATGACTATACCTGTTAAGTAAGTTATTCCTGCTTGTATATGATCTTTATTTTATATTTTTTGTATTTGGACAGTGTCTTTATCATACTGGCTGTTTGCCTGTCTTGTTGGGTACAGTCTTTCAATAAGTCCATTGTGTTTCTTTGTATTTACTGTGAATGCTTGCAAGAAACTGAATCTCAGGGTTGTATATGATGACATATATATACTTTGACAATAAACTTACTTTGAATTAGAAAAGAGTGCATGTGGTTTGAAGTCAGTGTGTCTGAGCCAGGCCGGCCCCATTCCCACTGAGCTCACGAGCAGAGAGAAGGCAGGATTGCAAGCATCTGCATTTTCAACACTTTCCCTTCAGGCCTCTCACGCTGACTGCATTGAGGAGCTAAATATAAATAAATAATCAGAAGGGATTTTTTTTTCATTTAAAACGAGTATCTAAGTTCTGGCAAGCCACAGGTAAATTGAGTCATTTCCAATATCTCTTAAACAACTCGAGTAATTCAGCACTGCCTTCCTCTCATGTTTCTCCGACCATCTTCATTCCACCGTTGCCCACAGGAACCTGGGGTCTGATTGATGGGAATGTTTGTCACAACAGTGAACACCATAGGGGACAGGCAAGTGTCTGTTTCATATCTCATCCTATTAAAGCAACAGTATCTATTCTGTTGGCTGGTATTGGTTTATTTATGGCTAATACTGAGCAGGGGGCAGGCAATAAGTATGGCATATTTTACATTTTTGTTTCCTTCTTTATGTTTTTTTTATTAATTTACACAGAGCGCGCTCTGTGCATGCAACACTCTGCCAGGTGTTAGAGGCAGGTACGTTAGTGGCATTTAAGAGACTCCTAAACAGGCACATGGATGATAGAAAAATGGAGGCTTATGAGGGAGGGAAAAGTTAGATTGATCTTGGACTAGGTTAAAAAGTCAGTACAACATCGTGGACTGAAGGGCCTGTACTGTGCCATAGTGTTCTATTCTTTCAGAGAGTGTCTCACTGCCTATTCTGTAATTTCCCCCAAGTGATTGTCAGGAATTATGACCTGAGTATGTGTATTGCAGTCATGGACCCAAATCCCAGATGTCCAGGAAACAGTGTCGGAGAAATCCTCAGAGTACTCCTAATGTGGTTTGTAGTCATGCAACCCAGAAGAGAAAAGAGCTTTGACCAGCGACCAATTTGGCATCAGAAGTCTGGAGAGGAGACAACTTCAATCAGGTCCACCGCCTGAGGATAAAAAGGCAACAGTGGGTCACAGCAACGAAAAAGAGCTTTGACCATCGATCAGTCAGTGTTTGGGATTGATTAGTAAAAGTAATTTAGAGGAAGGCAGGGACGTGCAGTGGCCATCGTCGGAGTGGACATAGTCAGAACGGTGATCTTAAGACTTTAGCTCTTCAAGACTTCAGCTAAGAGAGGCTTCAGTGAGCAAAGGCAAAGGAAAGAAAAGCTGAAGTCTTTTCCCTTCTCTTTTTTATATCTACTCAGCCAGGATAGTAGAGATGCCAGGCAGGATAGTGAAATGCTTCTCTTGCAGGATGTGGGAAGGCAGGGAGAACTTCAGTGTCCCTGACCACTACAGCTGTGAGAAGTTCATCCCACTGCAGCTTCAACAAACCACGTTAAAGAGTTGGAACTGGAACTGGATGAACTCTGGATCATTCGGGAGGCTGAAGGGGTGATAGATAAGACATACAGAGGTAGTTCATCCAAGGTGCAGGACACAGGAAACTGGGTGACAGTCTGGAAGGGGAAAGGGATTAAGGAGCCAGTGCAGAGTACCCATGGCCATCCCCTCAACAACAGGGGATACTATCGAGGGGGATGACCTAAGAGAAGAAGGTCACAGTGGTCGGGTCTCTGGCACTGAGTCTGCTTCTGTGACTCAGAAGTGAAGTTGGGGGAGAAGAGACACAATGCAGTGAGAGTGAATTTGTTAGTTCGGGGAATGGACAGGAGGATCTGTGGGCGAGAACGAGAATCCTGAATGGCATGTTGCCTCCTGGGTGCCAGGGCCAGGGATATCTCGGATTGAGTCCTCATCGTTCTTCAGTGGGAGGGTGAACAGCCAGAAGTCATGGTCCATGCAGGTACCAACGACGTGGGGGCAGGACAAGTGACGAGGTTCTGCATGGGGAGTTCAGGGAGATAGGTGCTAAGTTAAAGGGCAGAACCTCCAAGATTGTGATCTCAGGATTTCTATGCATGCCATGTGCTAGTGAGGTCAGAACAGGGAAGATTATACAGTTGAATACGTGGCTAAGGAGTTGGTGTAGCAGGGAGGTCATAAAATTTTTGGATCATTGGGCTCTCTTTCAGAGAAGGTGGGAACTGTACAGAAGGGACGGTTTGTACGTGAACCAGAGGGGGACTAATATCCTAGTGAGAATGTTTGTTAATGCTGCACGGTGGGGTTTAAACTAGAGTTGCAGGGGAATGGGAACCAGAGTGCCAGAACAGTTAGTGGAGAGGTTGTGGAGACAGATTTTGTTAAGACCTCAGACAAATTTAGGAATCAAAAGGTTGAGCATGGTGCAACTAGTGTTCTGAGCTGCCTATGTTTAAGTGCAAGAAGTATCGTAGGAAAGACGGATGATAGTGCTGAAGATGAGGCAGCTGGTTTACAAACAGAGTCAACAGGATGAGTTGTAACGTAAAAGGTGGACAAAATCGAAAAGGGTGAATACAGCACTGAAGATGTTATATCTGAATGTGTGCAGTAGATGGAATAAGGTAGATGAACATGCAGGACAGTTACAGACTGGCAGGTCTGATGTCGTAGGCATCACTGATCATGGCTAAAAGATTACAGCTGGGAGCTTTATGTCCAAGGATACACAAAGTATCAAAAGGATAAACAGGAAGGCAGAAGGGTGGTGTTGCTCTGTTGGTGAAAAATGAAATCAAATTATTAGAAAGAGGTGACACAGGGTTGGAAGATGTTGAATCATTGTGGATCAAGGTAAGAAACTGCAAGGGTAAAAAGACCCTGACAGGAGTTGAATACAGACCTCCAAACAATAGTAAGGATGTGACCTACTATTACAATGGGAGATAGAAAATGCATGCCAAAAGTGCAATATTACTATAGTCATGGGGGATTTCAACATGCAGGTAGTTTGGGAAAACAGGCTGGTGCTGGATTCCAAGAGGGGGGAGTTTCTAGAGTACCTACGAGGTGGCTTTTTAGAGCAGCTCATGGTTGAGCCCACTAGGGGATCAGCTATTCTAGATTGGGTGTTGTGCAAAGTACCAGAATTGATTAGAGAGCTTAAGGAACCTTCAGGGGAAAGTGGTCATAATATGATCGATTTCACCCTGAAATCTGTAAAGAAGCTAAGTTCGGATGTATCAGTATTACAGTGGAGTAAAGGGAATAACAGAGGCATGAGAGAGGAGCTGGCCAGAACTGATTGGTAAAGAATACTGGCAGGGATGATGGCAGAACAGCAATGGCTGGAATTTCTGGAAGCAATTCAGGAGGCACAGGATATATACATCCCAAAGAGAAATAAGTATTCTAAAGGAAAGATAACACAACCATAGCTAACAAGAGAAGTCAAAGCCAACATAAAAGCCAAAGAAATGGCATATAATAAAGCAAAAATTAGTGGGAAGTTAGAAGGTTGAGAAGCTTTTAAAAACCAACAGAGGGCAACTAAAAAGTCATTAAGAAGGTAAAGTTGGAATATGAAAGTAAGATAGCCAATATTATTAAGGAGGACACCAAAAGTTTCTTCAGATACATGAAATGTAAAAGAGACAAGAGTGGAGACTGGACTACTGGAAAACAATTCTAGAGAGGTAGTAATGCAGGACAATGAATGTCAGATGAACCGAACAAATATTTTGCATAAGTCTACTGTTGAAGACATTCGCAGTATGGTGGAATTTCAAGTGTCAGGAGGCATGAAATGAATGAAGTTACTATAACTAGAGAGAAAGTTCCTGGGAAACTGATAGGTCTGAAGGTAGATAAGTCACCTGGACCAGATGGTCTACACCCCAGGGTTCTGAAATAGGTGGCTGAAGGGATTGTGGAGGCATTAGTAATGATCTTTCAAGAAACACTAGATTCTGGATTGATTCCAGTAGACTGGAAAATTGCAAGTGTCACTCCACTCTTCAAGAAGAGAGAGAGAGGCAGAAGAATTGAAACAATAGGCCAGTTAGTCCGACCTCAGTGGTTGGGAAGATGTTGGAGGCAATTATTAAGGTGAAGGTCTCAGGGTACTTGAAGGCACATGCTAAAATAGGATGTAGTCAGGCAACACACATAAAAGTTGCTGGTTAACGCAGCAGGCCAGGCAGTATCTCTAGGAAGAGGTGCAGTCGACGTTTCAGGCCGAGACCCTTCGTCAGGACTAACTGAAGGAAGAGTGAGTAAGGGATTTGAAAGTTGGAGGGGGAGGGGGAGATCCAAAATGATAAGAGAAGACAGGAGGGGGACGGATGGAGCCAAGAGCTGGACAGGTGATAGGCAAAAGGGATACAAGAGGATCATGGGACAGGAGGTCTGGGAAGAAAGACAAGCGGGGGGGACCCAGAGGATGGGCAAGAGGTATATTCAGAGGGACAGAGGGAGAAAAAGGAGAGTGAGAGAAAGAATGTGTGTATAAAAATAAGTAACAGATGGGGTACGAGGGGGAGGTGGGGCATTAGCGGAAGTTAGAGAAGTCGATGTTCATGCCATCAGGTTGGAGGCTACCCGGACGGAATATAAGGTGTTGTTCCTCCAACCTGAGTGTGGCTTCATCTTTACAGTAGAGGAGGCCCCTTGCCCATCCTCTGGGTTCCCCCCCCCTTGTCTTTCTTCCCGAACCTCCTGTCCCATGATCCTCTCGTATCCCTTTTGCCAATCACCTGTCCAGCTCTTGGCTCCATCCCTCCCCCTCCTGTCTTCTCCTATCATTTTGGATCTCCCCCTCCCCCTCCAACTTTCAAATCCCTTACTCACTCTTCCTTCAGTTAGTCCTGACGAAGGGTCTCGGCCTGAACCGTCAACTGCACCTCTTCCTAGAGATGCTGCCTGGCCTGCTGCGTTCACCAGCAACTTTTATATGTGTTGCTTGAATTTCCAGCATCTGCAGAATTCCTGTTGTTTAGGTTGTAGTCAGCATGGTTTCCTCAAGGGAAAATCTTGTCTGACAATCTGTTGAAATTCTTTGAAGAAATAACAAGTAGGATAGACAAAGGAGAATTGGTTGATGCTGTGTACTTGGATTTTCAGAAGGATTTTGACGAGTTGCCACACAAGAGGCTGCTTAACAAGCTATGAGCCCATGGTATTACAAGAAAGATTCTAGCATGGATAAAGTAGGGCTGTCTAGTGGTGTTCCACAGGGTTCTGTTTTGGGACCAATAATTTTTAAGTTATATGTCAATGACTTGGATGATGGAATTGACGGCTTTGTTGCAAAGTTAGCAGATGATATGAAGATAAGTGGAGGGGCAGGTAGTTTAGTGAGAGGCTACAGAAGAACTAGACAGATTAGGAGAATGGGCAAAGAAATGGCAGATGGAATACAGTATCATGAAGTGTATGGTCATAAACTTCAGTAGAAGAAATGAAAGTGTTGACTATTTTCTAAATGGAGAAAAAATACAAAAAAACTGAGACACAAAGGGATTTGGGAGTCCTTGTGCAGGATGTTCTAAAGTTAACTTGAGAGTTGAGTCTGTGGTGAATAAGGCAAACACAATGTTAGCATTCATTTCAGGAGGACTAGAATATAAAAGCAAGGATGCAATGTTGAACCTTTATAAAGCACCGGTGAGGCCTCACTTGGAGTACTATGAGCAGGTTTGGGCCCCTTATCTTAGAAAGCATGTACTGAAAGTGGAGAGGATTCAAAGAACATTGACAAAGATGATTCCAAGGTCGAATGGTTTGTCATACGAAACACTTTAGATTGGCGCTGGGCCGGTATTCACTGGAATTCAGAAGAATGGAGGGAGAGGTGACCACATTGAAACCTATCTAATGGTGAAGGGCCTTGATAGAGTGGATGTGGAGAGGATGCTTCCTGTGGTGACCAGATGGCACAATCTCAGATTAGAGGGCTGTCCCTTTAGAATGGAGATGAGGAGGAATTTCTTTAGCCAGAGAGTGATGAATCTGTGGAATTCTTTGCCACAGACAGCTGTGGAGGCTAAGCCTTTATGTATATTTAAGGCAGAGGTTGATACAATTCTTGATTGGTCAGGGCATGAAGGAATATGGGGAGAAGGCAGGAGATTGGGGCTGAGAGGAAAATTGGATCAGCCATGATGAAATGGGAGAGCAGACTTGATGGGCCAAATGGCCTAATTCTGCTATATGTTGTCTTATGTCCAGGAAATACAGTGTTAGAGAATTCCTCTGAGTACCCCTTATGTGGATTGTAGTTATGAACCTGAATCCCAGATGTCCGGGAAACAGTGTTAGAGATTTCCTCTGAGTGGATAGCAGTCATGGACCGGACTCCCAGATGTCCAGCAAAAGGTGTTGGAGAATTCCATAGAATACCCCTCATGTGTATTGTAATCGTGGTCCTGAATCCCAGATGTCCAGAAAACACAGTGTTAGAGAATTCCACAGAGTCCCCTTGAGTGAGGTAATAATTAGAATTGTGCATAAGTTTCAGTGAAATCACTGCAATCAATTTCTTCATAACTGAGAGATCTGTTTCCAATTGAAGTGCCATATTGGAAGACATTCATCAACACAGTAATTCATTGCGTAAAATAATGAAGTTTCAGAAGTCATTTTTACCTCCCTTATATTGATTTCCTCTGCGCTCTCTTCCTTGCATGCTGATATGCTGACAGAATATTCAAGCCTAAACATAGCTTGAGACGATAAAAGCATGATGAACGAATCCTCGAAGAGAGGTAATTCATCGGCCAATCGTAAATAAAAAATTGTTGTTGGTGGAGATGTTTGTTTACGAACATAAAAGATAGAACATAGAACTCAGATCACTACAGCACAGTAAAGGCCCTTTAGCCCATAATGTTGTGCCAATCCTTTAACCCACTCTAAAATCAATCTAACCCTTCCCTCCTACATAGCCCTCCATGCTTCTATCATCCAAGTGTCATTAGAGAATTCCTCAGAATACTTCTAATGCGGATTGCAGTCACGGACTCGGACTCTGGATGTCTAGGAAACAATGTTAGAGAACACAAAATAATCTGCAGATGCTGTAAAAGATCAAAGCAACACTTTCAGTACGCTGGATGAACTCAGCAGGTCGGGCAGCATCAGTCAGAAACCATGAGTCGACGTTTCGGGCCAGAACCCTTCGTCAGGACTGAAGAATGGAAGATGGGGAAGGATTTGAACAATGTTAGAGAATTCCTCAGATTACTCCTAATGTGGATTGTAGTTCTGGATCTGAACCCCTGATGTCTTGGAGTCTTAAAGAGTTTCTTAAATGTCCCTGATGTATCTGGCTGTGTCACAACCCCAGCAGTGCATTCCATGTAGACACAACTCTGTGTAAAAAAAACATATCTCTGACGTCCCCCCCTATACTTTCCTCCAGTCACCTTAAAATTTGCCTCCCTTTTATAAGCCATTTCCGCCCTGGGAAAAAGTCCCTGGCTGTTCACTCAATCTATGCTTCTTCTACACCTCTATCCAGTCACTTCTCATCTGTACAGGTTCGAGTTCAAGTTTATTGTCATCTAACTGCACATAGACACAACTGAATGAAACTGTTCCTGCAGACAGCAATCCTCCCACAAAACATATATCACACACAGCACATAAAACTAAATAATACCATAAATAAGTTAATAAAATAGAATTCAAAATGTATGTAGTGTGCGGCGCAGGTATACAGTGAACAGCTCACTGTCCTGGTGACGAGATCTCAGTGGTGACAGGCTATTCATTAGTCTCACAGCCTGAGGGAAGAAGCTGTTACCCAGTCTGACAGTCCCAGTCCTAATGCTCCTGTACCTCCTTCCTGATGGTAGTGGGTCAGGGAGATTGTGGTGGAGGTCTTTAACAAAGATTTGGACCCTTTGTCTAGAGTGCTCCAGGTAAATGTCACAATTAAGGGAGAGGGAGTCCTCGGTAATCCTCTTGGCGGTTTTCACTATCATTATAAGAAGCATGGTATCTCTGTGCTGTGTGTGATTATTAATCACAGAATATGCACAGTAATTTACAGAGACGTACTGACTATGGACAATGCTAGGGCACTGGGAATGGTAGTTGGAATGATTGGTCACCGCTGGGTTTGTTTGGTGGTCCTGAATACTGGCTGTATGCTGGAGATGTTGCAGATCCCTACAGGAATGAGAGAGAAGAGTTCCAGACAGATACTTGTGCCTTCAATAAGTGAGCAAATGATCCCAATGGCCTGTGCCCCAAATCGCCTCTGACAACCAAGTCTAGCTTCTGGTCTTCAGGTGTAGAAATGTTTCTACTGACAGGAGAAGGGGCAAAGGCAAGTTACTGGCACCTTAAAACTAGTCACCTTGGGCGGATGGAGCTCGTCAGTCATGGTTGGTAACTCATCTAGGAGAAGGGAAGCTCTAATCTCAAACCTTCACTGCCTTCTAGCTTTACCCACTCATGGGAGAGGCTTTGGGAGTTAACCTCGAATCCAGACCTAAGGCTGTCTGTCAATGAATTCAATGCTGACTGGCAGCTCCCGAGATGCTGCTGGTGCCAAACTCTACTGCTCCTTTGGGTTCACCAGATGCGCAGAGAGGAGGAGCTTGCAACATGGTATCAGCTTGCTCTCTTGCCCAGGCTTGCGTATCTAGATAGTTAGGACGCAACATCCATGGTCGACCCTGACTGACAGAGGATTTTCAAGTGAGTGAAACAGAAAAAGAAATCATAGAGTTATAGAGGAGTACAGCACAGACACAGGCCCTTTGGCCCATCTAGTCTGTGCCAGACTATTTAAACTGTCTACTTCCATCGACCTGCACCAGAACCATAGCCTCTATAATCCCTACTATCCATGTAGCTATCCAAACTTCTCTAAATGCAAAGTCGACATTCATTTCAAGAGGACTAGAATATAAAAGCAAGGATATAATTTTGAGACTTCATAAAGCACTGGTGAGGTTGCATCTGGAATATTGTGATCAGTTTTGGACCTCTTAGCTTAGAAAGGATGTGCTGAAACTGGAGAGGGTTCAAAGGAGGTTCACAAAAATGATTCCAGGATTGAATGGCTTCTCATCTGAACAGCGTCTGATGGCTCAGGGCTTGCATTCACTAGAATTCAGGAGAATGAGGTTGACCTTACTGAAACCTATCGAATGGTGAAAAGCCTTGATACAGTGGATGTGGAGAGGATGTTTCCTATGTTGGGAAAGTCTAAGTCAGAGGACACAGCCTCAGAATAGTGGAGGATCCTTTTACAGCAGAGATGAGGAGGAATTTCTTTAGCCAGAGAGTGATGAATCTGTGGAATCCTTTGCCACAGGCAGCTGTGGAGGCCAAGTCATTATATATATGGAGGTTGGTGACCAGTGGTGTTCTGCAGGGGATCTGTTCTGGGACCCCTCCTCTTTGTAATTTTTCTTTTTTTTTTCAAATCTTTTTTTATTGTATATATAGGAAAAATAACATGAGTACATCAAAGTAACAACACTTACAATGCCTCAAAAAAAACATTATCTTAAAGATTGAAAACAAAATTTTGTGATAACAAAAAAAAAACCTATTGAGCAGAAAAGTGAGAAAAAAAAAGAGAACCCATTAGGTGTACAACCCCGGAGCCATGCGTCATACAAAAAGCTTCAAAAAATAAACATCAAACCGCCAGCAAGAAAAGAAAATATACCAAAAAAATTTACAATTAGATCGTGGAAAAATTATATCAATTAACTCAAATGATAATAATGAGCAAATGAGCCCCATCTTTTCTCAAAATCAAATAAAGGTTCAAAGGTTCAACTTCTAATTTTCTCCAAACTAAGACATAGCATCACTTGAGAGAACTATTGTGACAAAGTGGGAGCTGATGTCTCCTTCCACTTCAACAAAATGGCCCTCCTAGCTATCAATGTAACAAATGCAATAACATGTTGGTCAGACACAGAAATACCATGAATATTTTGAGGAACTATTCCAAAAAGCACAGTTAATTTATTAGGCTGTAAATTAATTTTAAGTGCTTTAGAAATTGTTGAGAAAACTAACTTCCAGAACTGTTCCAATATAGAACAAGACCAAAACACATGTGTCAGTGTAGCTATCTCAGTTTTACATCTGTCACAATGACTATCAACATTAGGAAAGATTTTAGAAAGTCTCTCCTTTGTCAAATGATAATGATGTACAATTTTAAATTGAATCATTGAATGGCTAGCACAAATTGAAGAAGAGTTAACTAGCTTCAATATCCGCATCCAATCCTCCGTCATAAAAGTCAAATTAAGTTCCTTTTCCCAATCCTGTTCAATCTTAGATAAAGGACACTTATCCCATTGTAATAATAAATTATAAATTCTTCAATAGAACCCTTAATCAAAGGATTCATACCCATAATAGTATCTAACAGGTCAGCCTCCAATATGTAAGGGAAATTACTTAAATATTTTTGTAAAAAAATATCTAACTTGAAGGTATTGCAGAAAGTGTGAGTATAAAAGAGAATATTTATCAATTAATTGTTCAAAAGACATTAATCTATCTTCTTTAAATAAATCCAAAAAATAATTAATACCTTTATTTTTCCAAAGTAAAAAAATTGGATCACTTAAAGAAGGCTTAAAAAAGTAATTTCGGTAAATTAAACGACAAAGTTTAAATTTTTATTAATAACCTGGATAAAGAAGTAGAAGGGTGGGTTAGCAAGTTTTCCAATGACACAAAGGTTGGAGGTGTTGTGGATAGTGTGGAGGGCTGTCAGAGGTTAGAGTGGGACATCGATAGGATGCAAAACTGGGCTGAGAAGTGGCAGATGGAGTTCAACCCAGATAAGTGTGAAGCGGTTCATTTTGGTAGATCAAATTTGAAGACAGAATATAATATAAATGGAAAGACTCTTGGCAGTGTGGAGGATCAACTGCGATCTTAGGGTCCGTGTCCATATGACACTCAAAGATGCTGCGCAGGTTAACAGTGTTGTTAAGAAGGTGTATGGTGTGTTGGCATTCATCAACAGTGGGATTGAGTTCAAGAGCCGAGAGGTAATGTTACAGCTATGTAAGACCTTGGTCAGGCCCCACTTGGAGTACTGTGCTCAGTTCTGGTCACCTCACTACAGGAAGGATGTGGATACCATAGAAAGGGTGCAGAGGAGATTTACAAGGATGTTGCCTGGATTGGAGGGCATACCTTATGAGAATAGATTGAGTGAACTTGGCCTTTTCTTCTTGGAGCGTCAGAGGATGAGAAATGACCTGATAGAGGTGTATAAAATGATGAAGGGTATTGATCGTGTGGATAGTCAGAGGCTCTTTCCCAGGGCTGAAATGGCTAACATGAGGGGGCATAGTTTTACGGTGCTTGGAAATAGGTACCGGGGAGATATCAGGGGTAAGTTTCTCACACAGAGAGTGGTGGGTGCGTGGAATGTACTGCCGGCGGTGGTGGTGGAAGCGGATAGAATAGAGTCTTTTAAGATAGGTACATGGAGCTTGGAAAAATAAAGGGCTATGCAGTAGGGAAATTCTAGGCAGTTTCTAGAGTAGGTTACATGGTCAGCACAACATTGTGGGCCGAAGGGCCTGTAATGTGCTGCAGATTTCCATGTTGTATGTATACTTAAGCCAGAGATTGATAGACTTGTGATTGGTCAGAGAAGGAGGGGATACAGGAGAAGGCAGAAGATTTGGGCTGAGAGGAAAATTGGATCAGCCATGATGAAATAGTAGAGCAAACTCGATGGGCCAAATGGCCTAATTCTGCTCCGATATCTTATGGTCTTATGGTCTTAAATGTTGACATTGAGCTCGCATGCACCATTTGTGCTGACAGCTCATTCCACACTCTCACAAACCTCTGAGTCAAGAAGTTTCCTCTCAGTTTCCCCTTAAACTTCTCACCTTCCACCCTGAATCCATGACCTCTAGTTGTAGTCCCACCAACCTCAGTAGAAAAACCCTGCTCCATTTACCTTATCTATACCCCTCATGAGTTCTTATCAGATCTCCTCTCAATCTTCTACATTCCAAGGTATAAAGTCCTAAACTATTCCATATTTCCTTATAACTCAGGTCTCCTAGACCTGGCAGCATCCTTCTAACTTTACTCCATACTCTTTCAATCTTATTTACATCTTTCCTGTAGGTAGATGAATAAGGCTGCACACAATACTCCAAATTAGGCCTCACCGATGTCAAATAGAACTTCAACATGACATCCCATCTCCTCGACTCAGTACATTGATTGATGAAGACCAAAGTGCCAAAAGATTTCTTTATGACCCTAACTACCTGGATGCCACTTTCAATGAATTATGGGTCTTTATTCAAAGATCCCTCTGATCTACCAAAGGGATCTCCCCATAACCTCTGAGTGCCCTGAGTAACCAGAACCTATCATGCTCCACTTCAAATATACCCAATGACTTGGCCTCAATAGCCACCTGTGGCAAGGATTTCCACACATTCACCACCCTCTGGCTAAAGAAATTCCTCCCCTCCTCATCTCTGTTCTAAATGGGTGTCCTCCTATTATGAGGCTGCTCCTCCTGGTCCTACTCTTCCCCACTATAGGAAACATCTTCTGCATGTCCACTCTATCAATATTCAATAGGTTTCAATGAGATTCCCCCCCATCATTTTTCTAAACTGCAGTGAGTACAGGCCCGGCACCATCAACACTCCTTGTACATTAACCCTTTCATTCCTAGAATCAGCAGAGATATAAACAAGCCACTATTTTATTTCATCACTTTGTGATACAATTCACCAGCTGGTGCTTTGCTTAGGGCAGCACAGATCCTATTGTAGTTAGTGTACTGTACACAGGTGAGCCTATATATTCTATTGTAGTTAGTGTACTGTACACAGGTGAGCCTATATATTCTATTGTAGTTAGTGTACTGTACACAGGTGAGCCTATATATTCTATTGTAGTTAGTGTACTGTACACAGGTGAGCCTATATATTCTATTGTAGTTAGTGTACTGTACACAGGTGAGCCTATATATTCTATTGTAGTTAGTGTACTGTACACAGGTGAGCCTATATATTCTATTGTAGTTAGTGTACTGTACTCAGGTGAGCCTATATATTCTATTGTAGTTAGTGTACTGTACACAGGTGAGCCTATATATTCTATTGTAGTTAGTGTACTGTACACAGGTGAGCCTATATATTCTATTGTAGTTAGTGTACTGTACACAGGTGAGCCTATATATTCTATTGTAGTTAGTGTACTGTACACAGGTGAGCCTATATATTCTATTGTAGTTAGTGTACTGTACACAGGTGAGCCTATATATTCTATTGTAGTTAGTGTACTGTACACAGGTGAGCCTATATATTCTATTGTAGTTAGTGTACTGTACACAGGTGAGCCTATATATTCTATTGTAGTTAGTGTACTGTACACAGGTGAGCCTATATATCCTATTGGAATTAGTGTACTGTATATAGGTGAGACTACAGATCCTATGGGAGTTAATGTACTGTATATAGGTGAGCCTATATACAGTATCTTATTGGAATTAGTGTACTGTATATAGGTGAGCCTATATATCCTATTGGAGTTAGTGTACTGTCTATAGGTGAGCATATATATCCTATTGCAGTTAGTGTGTTGTATATAGGTGAGCCTATATATCGTATTAGAGTTAGTGTACTGTATATAGATGAGACTATATATCCTATTAGAATTAGTGTACTGTCTATAGATGAGCCTATATATCCTATTAGAGTTAGTGTACTGTCTATAGGTGAGCCTATATATCCTATTGCAGTTAGTGTACTGTATATAGGTGAGCCTATACAGTATACACAAGGAGGGCCTCTGATATCCTATTGGAAAGGCAGTCACAAGAGGACTCGTGTGGGTCCAGGCCGTGACAAGTAGGAAGGACACTGCTGTGATCACAGAAGCCTTGGGCCCAGACCCAGGCAGAGCCGCCACAGGTGTAGATCTTGGGGGTCCTATGTCTTATGAACTTATACAAGCTGTCATAGGCTATGGAGAGAAGGCAAGAACATGGGGTTGAGAGAGATAATAAATCAGTCGTGATGAGATGGCAGAGCAGACCCAATAGGCCTTGTGGCCTAATTCTGCTCCTATGTCTTATGGTCTTATGGCCTTTCAGACTTTGGGCCCTGCTGGACACCCAGCTCGCACCTGTGACTCCACGTGTCTGTTTGCATGCGAAAGCGGCCACGCTCCAATACAGGTGGGCAAAACCAGGTGAGAATAGCCGCACACCCCAGTGAGACAGAGAAATGCCTGACCAAACATGTGAAGTCAGCCCCAGTGGACTGGGCAGATGAGCTCCAACGGCCAGGAAGATGGTTCTGCAAGGCTCCGTGGAGAGTGAAGGGCATGGCAAGGCTCAGTAGAAGTCATGGTCATCGACTGCAACCAAGGAAGAACCTAACCTGTGATGACTACTCGTCTAATATACCTGGACCTCCGTGGTCGAGAAAGTGGAATTGTCTCAGTGCGATGGCTTTTCTACTTTAAAAACTTTCTTCCCTGTCGACGTTGAACATATTTGAATAAGTCTGATGTTCTACTGACAGAGCTATCCAGGAAAATTAGTGGTCACTGGTGGGGCGCAGCAGAGCAGAGGAATAAGGAAAGGACCCATAACACCAAGCAAAGAAAACTAGAGATAAATCTTCAATCAGATGAGGTAAAGTGTGTATTTACCTAAGGCATTTCTAGGTGTTATCAAATACCTTACCTCAGTGTAAAATGACACAGGTCAAACAGTGACACTGCCTTGTATTTACAGGCTGACTTTTGACAAGATCTGTCAGCTCTGTTGTTGGAGAGCAGAATCCACTGGGAGTTAGTGACCACCACTGGGGTTGGCCGCATAAAAAAAATCTATTTAACAAAGTGTCGTCTTCAATAACGTCTTCACTTCGAATGAGAGAGGTGGCAAATTTATATCTATCCCTGGCCTGGCAAACATAACTCCAAGTGACTTCCAAACCAGTCCCCTGAGGTACTGGTGAAACAGGGAATGTCCCCATCTTCAGCAGTAATTGAATCATTACGTATAAGCGAGCTGGCAGGCTTCTAGGGTGATACACCAAACGTAATGAAATTTACAAGTGGCTACAAAAAGAATCTGACCATATAACACAATTAGTTTATGATAATTGTGTGGCAGATCAGGTCGGTCACCAGGCTGGATGTCCAATATAAAGTGAAGTACATGGTGACATATATGAAGTTTGATAATAAATTTACTCTACTTTATATTGGACATCCGACCTGGCTACTGACCTGATCTGCCACACGATTATCATAAAGTACATGTATGTCACCATATACAACCCTGAGATTTGTTTTCTTGTGGGCATACACAGTAAATCCAAGAACCACAATAGAATCAATGAAAGACCACACCCAACATGATGGACAAACAACCAGCGTACAAGCGACAACGAACTGGGCAAATACAAAAGAAAAAAAGAAATAATAATAATTAATAAATACCAGTTATCCAGTCAATATACTCTGCAGCGCTCATCTATAGAAGTTTGTTAAAGTTTTAGATGTCATACCAAATCTTTGCAAACTTCTAAGCAAGTAGAGGTACTGCCGGGCTTTCTTTGCAATTACACTTCTGTGCTGGACCCAGGATGGGTCCTCTGAAATGATAACACCGAGGAATTAATCACTGACCCTCTCTGTCTCTGATTCCCCTGATGAGGGCTGGCTCATGGACCTCTGGTTTCCTCCTCCTGAAGTCAATAATCGGACCCTTGGTCTTGCTGACACTGAGTGATAATGTGGAAGGTAACATATCTGTGAGGAATGATACTCAGTCTCCAGTGATCCAGAGGTAACTGAAACACATCACACAAATTGAAATGTGTCTCAAACCATGACTTATCAACCATTATTCACTTGGAGTGAAACTCACCAATGTCACTTAGTGAACCACACAATGATTAATTGCTGCTGACATATAACCAGGAACAGGTTCAAGGTTCAAAGCACAAAGTAAATTTATTATCAAAATACATACATATATATACAACCCTGAGATTCATTTTCTTTTGGGGAATCACAATAAATACAGCGAAACATCAATTCATTGTTGGGGGGAGTGAAGTTATCCTCTCTGGTTCAGGAGCCTGATGGTTGAAGGGTAATAACTGTCCCTGAACCTGGTGGTGTGGGTCCTGAGGCTCCTGTACCTCCTTCCTGATGGTTCAGGGGTAATAACTGTCCCTGAACCTGGTGGTGTGGGTCCTGAGGCTCCTGTACCTCCTTCCTGATGGTTCAGGGGTAATAACTGTCCCTGAACCTGGAGGTGTGAATCTTGAGGCTCCTGTACCTCCTTCCTGATGGTTGAGGGGTAATAACTGTCCCTGAACCTGGTGGTGTGGGTCCTGAGGCTCCTGTACCTCCTTCTTGATGGTTGAGGGGTAATAACTGTCCCTGAACCTGGTGGTGTGGGTCCTGAGGCTCCTGTACCTCCTTCTTGATGGTTGAGGGGTAATAACTGTTCCTGAACCTGGTGGTGTGGGTCCTGAAGCTCCTGTACCTCCTTCCTGATGGCAGCAGTGAGAAGAGATCTGCTAGAGAAACTTGTACAGGTAGCCAAATTTCTTTGCCTTGAGCTTTCCCCACATTCTGACAAGAAGTTGTTTCTATATTTCAGGCAGACTAAGGTCGCACATTTGTCTGAGCTGAACATCCATCAGTCATCAAAGATTAAAGATTACTGTTATACATCACATGTACGTTGAAACATACAGTGAAAGATGTCTTTTGCATCAACGACCAACACAATCCCAGAGTGTCCTTGAAAGTGAATCCATAGGTTTCACAGAAAATTTACAACAATGTTGTGGGGTCTGGAGGACCTGAGTTATAAGGAAAGGTTGAATAGGTTGGGACTTCATTCCTTGTAGCGTAGAAGATTGAGGGGAGATTTGATAGAGGTATACAAAATTATGAGGGGCATAGGGTGGAATGCAAGCAGGCTTTCTCCAGTGAGGTCAGGTGGGACTATAACATTATCAGGAAGAAGGTACAGAAGCCTCAGGATCCACACCACCAGGTTCAGGTATTGTTATTACCGCTCAGCCATCAGGCTCCTGACCCAGAGGAAATTTTTTCTTGGAGCGACGGAGGATGAGAGGTGACTTGATAGAGGTGTATAAGATGATGAGAGGCATTGATTGTGTGGACAGTCAGAGGCTTTTTCCCAGGGCTGAAATGGCTAGCATGAGAGGGCACAGTTTTAAGGTGCTTGGAAGCAGGTAGAGAGGAGATGTCAGGGGTAAGTTTTTCTGTGCAGAGAGTGGTGAGTGCATGGAATGGGCTGCTGGCAACGGTGGTGGAGGCGGATACGATAGGGTCTTTTAAGAAACTCTTGGACAGGTACATGGAGCTCAGAAAAACAGAGGGCTGTGGGTAACCCTCGGTAATTTCAAAGGTAAGGACATGTTCAGCACAGCTTTGTGGGCCGAAGGGCCTGTATTGTGCTGTAGGTTTTCTATGTTTCTATAACTCTACTCATAGGTTAGTGGTGAAAGGTGAAAAGTTTAGGGGGAACATGAGGGGAAACTCCTTACAGCCTGTGGTGGGAATGGAACTGCCCTTACTGTGCAAACCACATTGTCCTAAAGCCCTATTCTTGACCAGTCAGTAAACAGATATCCGGTCTGAAACAATATATCAGGAGACTTACCTCATTGAATATAGAAAATGAGAGCACACTGTGCGGCCCTTCGCTCAACAAAGTTGCGCCGACCTTTTTGGAATGAGAATCAGGTTTGCTGTCACCGGCATACGTTGTGAAAAGTGTCGCTTTGCAGCAGCAGTACATTGCAATACATAATAATACAAGCTGTGAGTTACAGTAAGGAGTGTACACTGCATCGTATAAAAATTATATTAGTAGTGCAAAAAGGGAGCAAAAAAAGAAAATAGTGAGGTAGAGTTCATGGGTTCAGTGTCCATTCAGAAATCCGATGGCAGAGGGGAAGAAGCTGTTCCTGAATCACTGAGTGTGTGTTTTCGGGCTTCTCTACCTCCTCACTGATTGTAGCAATGAGAAGAGGGCACGTCCTGCGTGGTGGGAATCCCATATGGTGGGTGCTGCCTGTTTGAGGCTCGCTTTCTGAAGGTGCCTTGGATACCGGGGAGGCTTGTGCCCATGATGGAGCTGTCTGAATTTACAACTTTCTGCAGCTTTTTCTGATGCCGTGCCGTGCACCCCCATCCCCTGCTTCTAACAGACGGTGATGCTGCCAGTTAGAATGCTTTCCACGGTACATCTGTAGAAACCTGCGAGGGTCTTAGGTTCTCTAAATTCTCTTCAAACTCCTGGTGAAATATAGCTGCTGTCTTTGTAATGGCATCAGTATGGTGGGTCCTGGACAGATCCTCAGAGACGTTGGCCCCCAGGATCTTGAAACCTCTCACCCTTTCCACTGCTGATCCCTGGAAGGATTGGAGTGTGCTCCATCAACTTCCTCTTCCTAAAGTACACAATTAATTCCTTGCACAATCAATTCCTTCTTCTAGTTAACTCCTCTTAACCTACTCTAAGATCAAAGCAGCCCTTCCTTCCTAACTCATCTGGAATCCCCTAGGGTTCAGGACAGAGCTCCTCAGCCCTATCCCTGATTTACACTGGATACAACCACTGTCTTGCCCCCTCTGTGTCTAATACATATTAATTCCCACATCTATAGCCCCTCCTATAGAAGGCATTGGTCAGACAGCACTGAGTATTTTGAGCAGTTTTGGGCTCCTTTTCTAAGTTTTGCCATTGTAGAGAGTCCAGAGGAGCTCCACGAGAATTATTATGGGAATGAAAGGGTTAATATATGAGGTGCGTTTGATGGGCCTGTACTCACTGGAGTTTATAAGAATGCAGGAGCATCTCATTGAAAACTATCAAATATTGAAAGGTCTAGACAGAGTGTATGTGGAGAGGGTGTTTCCTGTAGTGGGTGAGTCTAGAACCAGAGGGCATAGCCTCAGTACAGAGGGACGTCCTTTTATAACAGAGACAAGGAGGAATTTCTTTATCCAGTGGGTGGTGAATCTGTGGAATTCAGTGCCACAGACAGCTTTGGAGGCCAAGCCATTGAGTATATTTAAAACTGAGGTTGATAGGTTCTTAGTGAAGATGTCAAAGGTTTTGGGGAGAAGGTGGGAGAATGGGGTTGAGATGTTAATATATCAGCCATGATGAAATGCTGAAGCAGACTCGATGGGCCGAATGGTCAGATTCTACTCTTATGTCTTACGGTCCTCCCAAACAGGAGTGTGAAGCTGGGCAAACAGAGGACGGGATCAAAGAATTCAGAATGCAAGAGTTACCTCAAGGGGCAACGTGTGAGCTCAGAGCCAATCAGAACTGAAACAAAATGAAGCCGGCAGTAAGGAGAAGCAGAGTAATTAAATGGTTGGTATATCGAGTAGAAACAGTTTCAAAGATTGAGTAAATTGCCCATTTATTAGCGACGTGGCAAGGAACAAGAATTGCAAATAGACAACAGAGCCTGCAGTAATTCAATCTAACCTTGTACTTACAGAAAACACCAAGATAATGAAGAGGAAAATTACCAGATGCATATTGGATTGTACGGCGGTGGTGGGGGGGGGATGGGACGGGACAGCCAAACATGGCGATGCTAATGGGCTCTCTCAAGCTGCGAAAATTTCTCTACAACACAATCATAGTTTTCAGTTTAAAGGCCTCTGGGGAGGTGAGATGAAGCAAGGTGAAAAAAAAATGTAATTTATAAGATGTCTGCGGAATAGAATTTATCACTGGATAAGCTCACTACTGCTCAATTGATATGTAGTTGATTTCAAACAACAGCCCCCCTCAGGCGCCCACAAGGGAGACTTTTAGATTTTACGCTTGGATATATCAGTTTAACTCGCCATTTACCAAACAACAGCTGACGACAGCACAAACGAGTTGCTCTGAGAAAGACAAGGGGGAGGTATACGGACACACAACACAGCCTTAAGAGGCCTGGAGAGAATGTGTTAAGAGAAATACATGATAGGACAAGGTTTGAAAAGCATCAGTTTTCAGACAGGCAGCTGACTGCCAGCACCTGAGTGGCATTTCCTTATCCCATGCCCCTACTGTCTAGCAACAATGATTCTGAACACAGCCTCTCACTTCACCAGCCTGTTCGCTAGAGGAGACACACGTATAAACAATTCTGTGACCTTGGTCCGTGTCTTAGCTCGTAAAATAGCACAAATACAAATTTCAGCAGCAAGCAGATTTAACACTCTTCGTGTGACTTTCTATCTACTTAGACTTTCCATGGACATTTCTTAACGTAGAACATAGAACATAGAACAGTACAGCACAGGAACAGGCCCTTCAGCCCTCAGTGTTGTGCCGAACCAGATAGATTAGTAATCAGATGGCCAATTGAACTAATCTCCTCTGCCTACACAATGTCCATATCCCTCCATTTTCCTCACATTCATACAGTATGCATCTCTTAAAAGTCTTTAATGCAGGGGTTCTTAATCTTTTTTATGCTATGGACACCTTTGGCAGTCCAGTGAAGCCTATGGGTCCTTCTCAGAACAATCTATTTAAATATATAATATACATCGGTGATTTCTATTGGTGACGAAGTCACAGGTACTGTTAATACTATTGTGACTTGTTACTTACATTCATAGTTGAAAGAAACGCTAAATTTCAGTTTGAGGTTAGTGAAAATAATTATGTAAGTTTTTTCTCCCCATTGAAGTTCATGGATCCATTAGAATCTACCCAGAGACCCCGGACGATAGAGGCTTTACCAGCGGCCAATCCGTGCATCGCAAGTTTGGAGAGGAGAGGGACTTCATCAGGTCTGCCAACCAAGGATAAAAGGCTGGAGTGGATCACAGGAGCAGAATAGAGCTTTGACCAGCGGTCAATCGGCTTTAGGGATTAATTAGTAAGAACTGTTAAAGGAAGGCAAAGAGGCAAGTACAGCAGCCACCATCTGAGTGGTGATCTTAAGGCTTTAGCTCTTCGAGGCTTCACTCAAAGAAAGCAAAGCTCGATTTTTTTTCCTTCTCTTCTTTATATCTGCTCAGCTCCAGGCACAGGCTTTAAGACTGTGTTGTGGTGCGGTAGGGTCATAGCCTGTTTCAGCTCTACTGGTTGAAATGGGACAATTACCCTTACAGTTGCAGAGGCTGAACTTGTTGGTAACATACTGGATTAACTAGAGGGGGCAGAGGAATGACACCCTGTTGAAAGTGTGTTGGAAGTGTTGGGAACGTTACTAGAAGAGTGTTTTTAGTTTTGGGTGGATGGGTTCTTATCACGCTAGGAATACGGGTTTGCTGGATAATGCAATATGTCTCACTGTAGCTTTGTCGGTAACCCCCAGCCTTAGTTGATTTTAGGTTGCATGATTTAATGAAATCCAAGGATCCTGCTATGCCGGAGAGTCTATTGGTCCATCAGTATGTTAAGGAAAATTATTGTGATATGTTAACCATTTTTACTGATGGATCAAAAGATCATTTTATGGGGAATGTCAGTGTGGCTGTTTTTGTGTCTGAATTACAGGTAACAATAAAGAAGCGTCTCACTATTTTTCAGCATATACTACAGAACTAGTTGCCATCATTTTAGTTTTATAGTGGGTGGAGGAAATCTGTCCTTGCAAAGTTATAATTTGTTCAGATTCTTTTTTGGTTTTGACTAGTCTTAAAACAGGTCATTCTAGCAGCAGGTCCGATTTACTGCTGGAAGCTCTTCAAACTTTATTTCATATTCAAAGTATTAGTCTACATGTCTTCCTCTTCTGGGTCCTGCACATAGAGGTGTGGAGGGGAATGAGCAGATTGATTGTTTGGTCAAAAAAGCTGTTAGAAATTCACCTGTGGATATAGACTTCCACTTAGCAAATCCAAAGCTAAGGGGTTGGTGGGGCTCAGAATTAGGGGATTGTGGCAAGACTTGAGGGATAATGGGCATGAGGGGAGACCCCTTCAGAGAGTACATAAAACTGCTGGATTGATGGGAGAAGTGGGGAAGACAAGAATGGAAGGAATTGTATTGATTCAACTTAGAATTGGGCATACTATGCTTAATAATTCCTTATTTTGGGATGTGAAAGTTTTGCTATGAAACAGCTGGACACATTCTTTTACAATGTGAGGCACACAAGGTTGACAGAAAGCAAATGCAGGCTGCACTACCAGCTTTACAAACTTTACAAAGTTATGGAAGTGACTTTAATTCATAATATTGTCTTTCATTATTTAAAATCCATAGGGCTTTTTGGTGGTAATTTAGTTTTCATTTGATAAGGAACTAGTAGGGGTTTTTAATGCCCAATGCTCTACACCACACCCCAGTCCCATTGGTTTTAAGTTGGACTGTCAACCGCCATGAAAAGTCAGAAGAAAAGGTAGAGCTGTTAGGCAGGGTCCTGAAATGATCCTCTTGTGGGACGTGGGAAAGCAGGGAGACCTCCAGCATCCTAGCATCACTGCCTGCCAGAAGTGCATCCAGCTGCGGCTTCTAACAAGTGCGTTAAAGAGTTGGAGCTGGAACTGGATGAATTCCAGATCATTTGGGAGGCTGAAGGGGTGACAGATGGGACACATAGAGAGAGATCGTTACACCCAAGGTGCAGGACACAGGAAACTGGGTGACAGTCAGGAAGGGGAAAGGAGTTAAGGAGCCAGTGCAGAGTACCCATGGCCATCCCCTCAACAACAGGCTTACACTTTGGATATTGTCGGGGGGCGGGGGGTGGTGGTATGAACTAACAGAGGAAAGTCACAGTGATCGAGTCTCTGGCACTGAGTCTGCCCCTGTGACTCAGAAGGGAAGGGAGGAGAAGAGACAAGCTGTGGTGATAGGGGATTTGTGAGTTAAGGAATGGACAGGAGGTTCTGTGGGTAAGAACGAGATTCCCGGATGGTATGTTGTCTCCCGGGCGCCAGGGTCGGGGACACCTCGAATCGAGTCCTCAGCATTCTTAAGTGGGAGGGTGAACAGCCAGAGGTCATGGTCCATGCAGGTACCAATGACATGGCTAGGATGAGTGACGAAGTTTTACATAAGGAGTTCAGGGTGTTAGGTACTAAGTTAAAGGGCAGGACCTCCAGGGTTGTGATCTCAGGATTGCTACCAGCGTCACATGCTAGTGAGTCCAGAACTAGGAAGATTATACAGTTTAATATGGGCTAAGGAGTTGGTGTAGGAGGGAGGGCATAAGATTTGTGGATCATTGGTCTCTCTCCCAAGGAAGGCAGCACCTCTACAGAAGCGAGCGTTTGCACCTGAACTGGAGGGACTAATATCCTAGCGGGAAGGTTTATTAATGGTGCACAGTGGGGTTTAAACTAGAGTGGCAGGGGATGGGAACTAGAGTGCCAGAACAGTTAGTGGAGAGGTTGTGGAGGCAGATATTGGTAAGACCTCAGACAAACTTAGGAATCAAAAGGTCGAGCATAGTGCATCAAAGTTGAAAAGGACTGAAGGTGTTGTATCTGAATGTGTACAGAATACAGAATAAAGTAGATAAATTTATAGCACAGTTGCAGATTGACAGATACGATGTTGTCGGCATCACTGAATCATGGCTGAAAGATTATAGCTGGGAGCTTAATGTCCATGGATACACATCGTATCGAAAGGATAAAGAGGAAGACAGAGAGGGTGACATTGTTCTGTTGGTAAAATAATGAAATCAAATCATTAGAAAGAGGTGACCTAGGGCCGGAAAGTGTTGAATCATTGTTGATTGAGCTTAGCAACTACAAGGGTGAAAAGGCTTTGATGGGAGTTGTATACAGACCCCAAATATTAGTAAGGATGTTGCCTGCAGATGACAATGAGAAATAGAACATGCATGCCAAAAGGATAATGTTTCAATAGTCATGGGGGATTTCAATATGCAGGTAGATCGGGAAAATCAGGTTGGTGTGGAAGCCAAAAGGAGGGATTTCTAGAATGTCTATGAGGTGGCTTTTTAGAGCAGCTCATGATCGAGCCCACTAGGGGATCAGTTATTCTGGATTGGGAGTTGTGCAGTGATCCAGAATTGATTAGAGAGCTTAAGGTAAAAGAACTTTAGGGGGCGGTGGTCATAATATGATCAAATATGCCCCAAATTTGAGAAAGAGAAGCTAAAGTCAGATGTATCAATATTACAGTAGAGTAAAGGGAAATACAGAGGCATGAGAGAGAAATTGGCCAGGATTGATTGGAAACGAACACTGGCAGCACTGACAGCAGAGCAGCAGTGGCCGGAATTTCTGGAAGCAATTCAGAAGGCACAAGATATATACATCCCACAGAGGAAGAGGTATTCTAAAGGAAAGATGACACAACCATGACTAACAAGAGAAATCAAAGCCAATACAAAAGCCAAAGAGATGGCATATAATAGAGTAAAGACTAGTAGGAAATTAGAGGATTCTGATGCTTTAAAAACCAACAGAAGGCAACTAAAAAGTCATTAAGAAGGTAAAGATGAAATACGAAAGAAAGCTAGCCATTAATATTAAAGAGGAGAGGTAGTAACTGTGGACAATGAAATAGTGGACAAACTGAATAAGTATTTTGTATCAGTATTCACTGTCGAAGACGCCAGCAGTACGGTGCAAGTTCCAGGTGTCATTACTAGAGAGATGGTTCTTGGAAAACTGAAAGGTGCTGGTAGATAAGTCACTTGGACTAGATGGTATACACCCCAGGGTTCTGAAAGAGGTAGCTGAAGAAATTGTGGAGGCATTAGTAATGATCTTTCAAGAATCCCTAGATACTGGAATGGTTCCAGAAAACTGGAAAATTGCAAACGTCACGCCACTCTTCAAGAAAGGAGAGAGGCAGAAGAAAGGAAACTATAGGCCAGCTAGTCTGACCTCAGTGGTTGGGAAGATGTTAGAGTCGATTATGAAGGATAACATCCCAGGGTACTTGGAGGCACATGATAAAGTAGACCATAGTCAGCATGGTCTCCTCAAGGGAAAATCTTCCCTGACAAATCTGTTGGAATTCTTTGAAGAAATAACAAGCAGGATAGCCAAAGGAGAATCAGTTGGATTTTCAGAACATACTTGACAAGGTGCCACACATGAGGCTGCTTAACAAGCTATGAGGCCAAAGTATTACAGGAAAGATTCTAGCACGGATAAAGCAGTGACTGATTGACAGGAGGCAAAAAAATGGGAATAACCATATAACAATTACAGCACGGAAATAGGCCATCTCAGCCCTTCTAGTCAGTCTTTTCTGACTGACTGCCGGTTCCACGGGGATCTGTGTTAGGACCAATTCTTTTTACATTATATGTCAATGATTTGGATAATGCAATTGATGGCTTTGTTGCAATGTTTGCAGACGACATGAAGATAGGAGGAGGGCAGGTAGTTTTGAGGAAGTAGAGAGGCTACAGAAGGATTTGGACAGATTAGGAGAATGGGCAAAGAAATGCCAGATGGAATACAGTGTCAGGAAGTGTATGGTCATGCACTTTGGTAGAAGAAATGAAAGTGTTGACTATTTTCTAAATGGAGAGAAAATACAAAAAACTGAGACACAAAGGGACTTGAGAGTCCTTCTGCAGGATTTCCTAAAGTTAATTTGCAGGTTGAGTCTGTGGTGAGGAAGGCAAATGCAATATTAGCATTCATTTCAAGAGGACTAGAATATAAAATCAAGGATGTAATGTTGAGAGTTTATAAAGCACTGGTGAGGCCTCACTTGGAGTATTGTGAGCAGTTCTGGGAACCTTATCTTAGAAAGGATGTGCTGAAACTGGAGAGGGTTCAAAGGAAATTCATGAAAATGATTCCAGGACTAAATGGCTTCTCATATGAAGAGTGTCTGATGGTTCAAGGCCCGTATTCACTGGGATTCAGATGAATGATGGGTGACCTCATTGAAGCCTTGATTGAGAGGGTGTAGAGAGGATGTTTCCTATGGTGGGAGAGTCTAAGACCAGAGGACATAGTTTCAGAATAGAGGGGCGTCCTTTTAGAATGGAGGTGAGGAGGAATTTCTTTCGCCAGTTGGTGGTGAATCTGTGGAATTCTTTGCCACAGGCAGCTGTGGAGGCTAAGTCTTTATGTATATTTAAGGCAGAGGTTGGTAGATTCTTGATTAATCAGGGCATGAAGGGATACAGAAGACAAGAGATTGGGGCTGAGTGGAAAATTGGTTCAGCCATGATGAAATGGTGTAGTAGACTCGATGGGCCAAATTGCATAATTCTGCTCCTACATCTTATGGTCTTATGGGTCCATGGACCCCAGGTTAAGAACCCCTGCTTTAATGTATCTGCCTCTACCGCCAACCCAGAGAGCGCATTCCAGGCAGCCACCATTCTGTGTAAAAAAAAGCACAAGATAATCTGCAGATGCTGGGATCAAAGCAACACTCACAACATGCTGGAGGAACTCAGCAGGTCGGGCAGCATCTGTGGAAACCATGAGTCGACGATTCCACGGATGCTGCCCGACCTGCTGAGTTCCACCAGTGTGTTGTGAGTGTTTCTGTGTAAAAAAAAGCTTGCTCCTCACATCTCCTTGGAAATTACACCCTCTCACCTTAAATGTATGCCCTCTGTTATTAGACATTTCAACCCTGGGAAAAAGATACTGTCTGTCTATCTATCTATGCCTCTCATAATCTTGTAAGCCTCTATTGGATCTCCCCTGCCTCTATCTCTCATGATCGTATACGTCTCGATCTTCTCCTCCATTGTGGCTTCTTTTATCTTTTATTTTACCTTTACTTGTAGATCTCCTTTTCTTTCTTCCCCAGTTGTGCACAACTTTATAAATGCTTAATTTGTCATTTGAAAAGACAGCAGTACCAACACTGCTTCTGCCATCAGGACTCAGTACTGTTTAATGTCATTTCCTGTACACAACTGTGACAGAGAACAAAATGACTGTTACACCAGATCCAATGCAGCAAAAAACACACAACAAGATAAAGAAGACAATAAATATAAATACATAAGATAGCTTATACACATAGATTGATTGTATGTTCAGAAAGTGACGTTAGGCACAGGAGTGTCTGTACATGCGGTGGCTCTGACAGGAAATGATAAAGTCGTGGTGCTTGGGGGTGTGGAGGGACGAGTTAGATGATGGAGGTTCTGATCACCTCTCTCCCCACCACTGAGCGCATCTACAAGAGCACTGTTGCAGGAAAACACCATCCATCACCAAGGCCCCCTCCCCAACTCCCCATCCAAGTCATCTCACTGCTGCCATCAGGAAGAAGGTACAGGAGCCTCAGGTCTCAAACCACCAGGGTCAGGGACAACCATCAACCATCAGGCTCCCGAGCCAGAGGGGATAACTTCACTCAACTTCACTGAACTGTCCCCACAACCTATAAACTCACTTTCAAGGACTCTTCAGCTCACATTCTCGATATTTATTTACTTATTTGTTTTTTCTGTAATTGGCCAGCTTGTTGTTTTTGCAGGCTGCTTGAACGCCCAGTTGTTGTGGTCTTTCATTGATTTGCTTTGGCTGTTATTCTATTACGGATTTATCGAGTATGCCTGCAAGTAATTGTTCCTGAGACTGGTAGTGCACAACTTTATGAATGTAGAATTTGTCAGCAGGAGCAAAAGCATGAGTGTTCAGTGCCAGCAGTACAATAGTTTGAAAGTAGATGGGGATGTTATCTGGAAACCATAGCACTGCCCGTGGCAGCCTGTTCTATGCATCTACCACTCTGTGTAAAAAACTTACGCTTACTCCATAACACAGAACATCGAAAATACACGTGACATAGAAATACTCCATCAACTTGCCATGCACATTGATAGTGCTAAGAAAGTGTATTATGGTGCGTTGGTCTCCGTTAGTCAGGAGATTGAGTTCAAGAGCTGCAGGGCAATGCTGCAGCTCTACAACACCCTGGATGACAGGAAAATGGTTATGTAGGAGGGAGGAGTCAGATTGATCTTAGAGCAGGTGAAGAGATGGGACAACATCGTGTGCTGAAGGTCCTACATTGTGCTGTATTGTTCTTTGCTCTCTGCTCTACTTGTAGATGTGCTCAGGGTGGGGAGGGCTTTACCTGTGGCCCGTATCCACTCTCTATCGCCAGACTCACAGATTTTTGCCTTCAGTGGCATCACCTGCACCATCTCAACAGAGCTTCTTTGGCAACAGTCCCTAGATCTTGATTTCCACCACGTCAAACCTCCCGTTAGCTCACACATCACCCTGAGTTAAAACCGGCACTCCACACTTTAACAGAGTTATACATCTCTCCACCCCATCTGTTCACTGCAGCTTCCACAAGGTTGGCTACTCCACTCTCGTGTGATACCCACTCTACTCAGGGACTGTTTGTCCCACTCCATCAGGGAGGAGGCTACGTAGCATCCACACCAGGACCACCAGACTCAAAAACAGTTACTTTCCTCAAGCAGTAAGGCTGATCAACACCTCCACCCACTAACTCACCCCTCCACAACCCCAATCACCACTACTTTATCATTTCCTGTCGGTCACCTTATGTACAGACACTCCTGTGCCTAATGTTACTTTATGGACATACAATCAATCTGTGTATATAAGCTATCACTGTAGCATTGCCCCTGAATGCAGTGCTCTCCACTCTCTCCGCACCAGTCCCAACCTCACCACCAAACTGGCAGACAAGTAGGGCACTGTTGTAGTGTGGCACACTCACCTCTATCTTGCTGAGGCGAAATGGCAAATCTCAGACACCTCCTCATACCACATCTCCACATCTTTTACCTCGCTCCCCACCCCTCCGCTTTCTGCAAGGATCAATCCCACCCCACTCCCACCCCCCACTATCCTCCCACTCCCCCACTCCCTCCCCCCACCCCCCACTCCCCCACTCTCACCCCCCACTATCCTCCCACTCCCCCACCCCCCTCCCCCACTACCCCCACTCCCTCCCCCCACTTTCACTCCCCACTCCCCCACTATCCTGCCACTCCCCCACTCCCACCCCCTACTATCCTCCCACTCTCCCATTCCCACCCCATTACCCCACTACCACCCACTCCCTCCCACATCCTCCCCCACTACCCCCCACTCCCCCCACTCCCTCCCACATCCTGCCCCACTACCCCCACTCCCTCCCCCACTACACCCCACTCCCTCCCCAACTCCCACCCCCCACTCTCACCCCCCACTCCCACTCCCCCAGTCCCTCCCCAACTCCCACCCCCCACAAAACCCCCATTCCCATCCCCCACTCTCACCCCTCACCAACTCCCACCCCCACTCTTACCCCCACTCCCACTCCCCACCCCCACTCTCACCCCCACCAACTCCCATCCCCACTCCCTAGTCCCCCCTACTCCCCACTACCCCCCACCCCCCCAACTCCCCCACACCCACACCCCCACTCCCCCACCCCCATTCCCCCCACTTCCCTCACTCCCACTCCCCACTCCCGCTCCCCACTGCCACCCCCACTCCCACCCCCCACTCTCACCCCCCACTCTCACCCCGCTCCCCACTCCCACCCCCCACTCTCACTCACCCCCACTCCCACCCACCACTCTCACCCCCCACTCCCCACTCTCACCTCCCCACTCTCAACTCCCACTTCCACCCTCACTCACTCACCCCCACTCCCACCTCCAACTCCCCCCACACTCTCATCTCCCAACTCCCGCCCATCCAACTCCCTCCCTCACTCTCACCCCCCACTCTCGAGGTCGAGGATGATGGTCTTCGTTCTGAAGAAGTGGCCCACAGAGTGAAGACGCCTGTGCGTGTATTTGTTTAACGTGTACTTGATGTTGCACTCCAAGAAGCACACGATACTTCACAAATCAACCCACTGACTCCAGTGGCATGGAAACCACGACGATTGGAGCTGATGGATTTGTTGCAGCCTTCATCCGCCTTCACAGCCGTTGAGTTTGAAGTAACTTTGTCCGCCTGTTCCACCGTTGAGGTCTTGGTTGGATTGTTCTTTGTCAGGGACCTCACCCTCAACCTTACCGCCATGGGTGACCCTACCAGGAGCATAGCTCCAGACAGCATCGCTCTCGGGATCACAGGACCACACAAGCTTCTCCACCATGACAAGGTGACAATCCACGAGAAGATAGAGGTGTATCAGATGACAGGATGCGTCTATTGAGTGGACAGCTAGAGACTTTTTCCCAGGGAGGAAATGGCTAACACAAGGGAGAATAACTTTAAGGTGACACACATAAAAGTTGCTGGTGAACGCAGCAGGCCAGGCAGCATCTGTAGGAAGAGGTGCAGTCGACGTTTCAGGCCGAGACCCTTCGTCAGGACTAACTGAAGGAAGAGTGAGTAAGGGATTTGAAAGTTGGAGGGGGAGGGGGAGATCCAAAATGATAGGAGAAGACAGGAGGGGGAGGGATGGAGCCAAGAGCTGGACAGGTGATAGGCAAAAGGGATACGGGAGGATCATGGGACAGGAGGTCCGGGAAGAAAGACAAGGAGGGCGGTGGGGGGGTGGGGGACCCAGAGGATGGGCAAGGGGTATAATCAGAGGGACACAGGGAGAAAAAGGAGAGTGAGAGAAAGAATGTGTGTATAAAAGTAAGTAACAGATGGGGTACGAGGGGAAGGTGGGGCATTAGCGGAAGTTAGAGAAGTCGATGTTCATGCCATCAGGTTGGAGGCTACCCAGACGGAATATAAGGTGTTGTTCCTCCAACCTGAGTGTGGCTTCATCTTTACAGTAGAGGAGGCCGTGGATAGACATGTCAGAATGGGAATGGGATGTGGAATTAAAATGCGTGGCCACTGGGAGATTCTGCTTTCTCTGGCAGACAGAGCGTAGGTGTTCAGCAAAGCGGTCTCCCAGTCTGCGTCATGTCTCGCCAATATATAAAAGGCCACATCGGGAGCACCGGACGCAGTGGATGCGTTTAAGAGCAGAAACGCCATCCCCTTCTCACAATTCAAAAACGCCATCCCCTTCTCACAATTCCTCTGTCTCTGCCACAACTGCTCTCAGGATAAGGCTTTTCATTCTAGGACGAAGGAGATGTCTTCCCTTCTTAAAGAAAGGGGTTTCCCTTCCTCCACTATCAACTCTGCTCTTAAACGCATCTCCCCCATTTCACGTACATCTGCTCTCACTCCATCCTCCCGCCACCCCACTAGGAATAGGGTTCCCCTGGTCCTCACCTACCACCCCACCAGCCTCCGGGTCCAACATATTATTCTCCGTAACTTCCGCCACCTCCAACGGGATCCCACCACTAAGCACATCTTTCCCTCCCCCCCTCTCTCTGCATTCCGCAGGGCTCGCTCCCTACGCGACTCCCTTGTCCATTCGTCCCCCCCATCTCTCCTCACTGATCTCCCTCCTGGCACTTATCCGTGTAAGCGGAACAAGTGCTACACATGCCCTTACATTTCCTCCCTTACCACCATTCAGGGCGCCAAACAGTCCTTCCAGGTGAGGCAACACTTCACTTGTGGGTCGGCTGGGGTGATATACTGCGTCCGGTGCTCCTGATGTGGCCTTTTATATATTGGCGAGATCCGACGCAGAGTGGGAGACCGCTTTGCTGAACACCTACGCTCTGTTCGCCAGAGAAAGCAGGATCTCCCAGTGGCCACACATTTTAATTCCACATCCCATTCCCATTCTGACATGTCTATCCACGGCCTCCTCTACTGTAAAGATGAAGCCACACTCAGGTTGGAGGAACAACACCTTATATTCCGTCTGGGTAGCCTCCAACCTGATGGCATGAACATCGACTTCTCTAACTTCCGCTAATGCCCCACCTCCCCCTCGTACCCCATCTGTTACTTACTTTTATACACACATTCTTTCTCTCACTCTCCTTTTTCTCCCTCTGTCCCTCTGATTATACCCCTTGCCCATCCTCTGGGTCCCCCCGCCACTGCCCTCCTTGTCTTTCTTCCCGGATCTCCTGTCCCATGATCCTCTCGTATCCCTTTTGCCAATCACCTGTCCAGCTCTTGGCTCCATCCCTCCCTCCTCTGTCTTCTCCTATCATTTTGGATCTCCCCCTCCCCCTCCAACTTTCAAATCCCTTACTCACTCTTCCTTCAGTTAGTCCTGACGAAGGGTCTCGGCCTGAAACGTCGACTGCACCTCTTCCTAGAGATGCTGCCTGGCCTGCTGCGTTCACCAGCAACTTTTATGTGTGTTACTTGAATTTCCAGCATCTGCAGAATTCCTGTTGATAACTTTAAGGTGATTGGAGGAAAGTATAGGAGGAAGTTAGAGGTAAGTTTTATTTACACAGAGAGTAGTGGGTACGTGACATGTGCTGCCAGAGGTGGTGTTAGGGACAGATACTTTAGGGAAATTTAAGAGACTCTTAGATAAGCACAAGAATGACAGAAAAATGGAGGGCTGTGTAGGAGGGAGGGTTAGTTTGATCTTGGAGCAGGTTAAAAGGTTGGCAGAACGTTGTGGGCCAAAGGGCTATAAATCGATGTTCAGGTTGGAGGCTACGAAGATAGAGTATGAGATGGAATATCATGGCAGTAGAGGAGACCATCTTGGAATAGAAAAGGGAAATCAAATCGAAGTGGATAGCCTCTAGGACATCCTACTTTTTGGGGTGGATAGAGCAAAGGTGCTCAACAAAATCGTTCTCCAGTCTGCGTTGTCCTATGGTGATCATCTAGCACACTTATGTATAGTATTAACCACAGGATTGCAGGAAAGTTAGATGGCTACAGACATCAGATTCCTGAACATCGTCATAGTTGGAAGGAGGGGTGGGGTAGTGAAGATAAGCTCCCACTACCTATTAAATGCTCCCAATGTGTCTCAAATAGCCTCTGACAGCCAAGCCCGGCTCCTGGCTTTCATGGTGAACGCAGCAGGCCAGGCAGCATGTATAGGAAGAGGTACAGTCGACATTTCAGGCCAAAACATCAACTGTACCTCTTCCTAGAGATGCTGCCTGGCCTGCTGCGTTCACCAGCAACTTTTATGTGTGTTGCTTGAAATTGCAGCATCTGCAGATTTCCTCGTGTCCTGGCTTTCATGTGTGCCTTAGCTACTGAACCCAGAGGAACTATTTCTACTGACAGGAGAAGGGGCAAAGGTGGGTTAATGTTGCCTTAAAAACAATCACTCTGGGCAGATGGGTCTCATTAACCGTGGTTGTCAGCTCATCTAGGAGAGGGAAAACTCTGATCTCAAACCTCTGCTGCCTTGCAGCTATACCCCCTCATGGAGAAGGCTTTGGGAGTAAACCCCGCGGAAAAATCCGGAGCTGGAGTCCCTAAGACAGTCCTACATTGAGCTCAACACTGGCTGGCAGCTCCTGTGATACCACTGGTGCCAAACTGTATCGGCCTCCGCCGTTCTTTTGGATTCATCAGCTGCATGGAGAGGAGGAGCCTGCTGCATGGGGAACAGCTTGCTCTCCATGTCGTCCTGCCCTGGCCTGTGTAGACAGCTGGGACACAACATCCGTGGTTGACCCTGACCAACAGAGGTTGTCTTTTGATGTGAAGTTTAGTCATTTTTAAATGCTGCAGCCAAATCTCTGAGGTTTCTGAAGCAAGCCATTAACGCTCTGGGTTCTGCTTAACGTCTCCTGTGCTTTTTCAGGAGAACGATAATGTGCACTGTTTCTCAACACTAAAGTATCATTACAATCAGCTGGGAACGTGTAGCCACATATTACATTATCCTGCTCCAAGCTCATAGTAATTTGTAACAACCGAGCCACCTGACCGTACTGACAATCAGAATCAGGTTTATTATCACAGACGTACAGTGTAGTCTGAAATTTGTTGTTTTGCAGCAACAGTACTTTGCAATACCCAATATATTTTTTTAAAAATATAAAGTGCAACAAGGAATATATATATATATATATATAAATTAAGTAGGTAGTGCAAAAAAAGAATAAAAATAAAAATACTGAGGTAGTGTATATGGGTTCATTGTCCATTCAGAAATCTGATGGTGGAGGGGAAGAAGCTGTTCCTGAATTGTTGAGTGTTTGTCTTCAGGCTCCTGTACCTCCTCCCTGATGGTAGCAATGAGAAGAGGACATGCCCTGGGTGATGGGGGTCCTCAATGATGGATGCCACCTTTTTGAGGCATCTCCTTTTGAAGGTGTCCAGGATGCTGGGGAGGCTGGTGTCCATGGTGGAGCTGACTGAGTTTACAACTTTCTGCAGCTTTTTCCGATCCTGTGCAGTGGCCCCTCCATCCCAGACAGTGATGCAACCAGTCAGAATGCTCTCCACTGCACATCTGTAAAAATCTGTGAATGTCTTTGCTGACATACCAAAATCTTGCAAACACATACCCTAAGATTTCAGAAACACTTTTGTGTCTCTCTTCTTTGGAGTCATGGAACTGACCTTGTTATCTCAACAATATAATTTAGACTGTCAAAATTCTCTTCTTCCTCTGCTCACTGCTAAACATGTCATCTTTATTAGTCAAATTTCTGCCTTGTAGACATTTCCAAGATATCTGTATCTCTCTTGGTTAATAAGACCATAAGACACAGGAGCACAGGACAATTCAGTCCATCAAAGCTACTCTGACGTTCCATCATGGCTGATTTATTATCCGTCTCAATCCCATTCTCTTGCCTTCTCCCTGTAACCTTTGGCACCCTGACTAATCAAGAATTTATCAACCTCTGCTTAGGCTCTCAATAGGCTTTGCCTATTGCCTGTTGCTGGGGCCGGGGTCGAAGTGCTCAGCAGAGATGGTGCTCGGTGCTCGGTGTTGGAGAGCTGGTTGGAGGCTTGGAGTTTTCGGACTGACTTGGAGTCGGACTGTGGTCGAATGCTTCCAGGATGCTGCATTGGCAAGTTGTTGGTGCTGGAGGTTCACCGTCTGCGTGAGATGATGGGACTTTCGAGAGACTTTGAGGCTTTTACCGTGCCCTGGTCTGTTCTTATCAAATTACGGTATTGCTTTGCACTGTTGTAACTATATGTTATAATTATGTGGTTTTTGTTAGTTTTTAAGTCGGTTTGTCATGTGATTCTGTGATATCATTCTGGAAAAACATTGTATCACTTCTTAATGCATGCATTACTAAATGGCAATAAAAGAGGACTGCGTGTCCTCATAATCTAATCTAATCTAAATATACTCAATAACTTGGCCTCCATAGCTATCTGTGGCAAAGAACTCCACAGATTCACCACTTTCTGGCTAAAGAAATTCCTCCTCAGAAGGCTTGAATGTGGATTGAGGGAGGAGTAACACTTTACCCCAGTTTGACTGGCCAGCTCCACCTTCACCAACTGCTGTATTTTACCATCAAGTGCACCACCTCCCCATCGTTGAGGTCAGCTTCGTAAAACACTGCTCAAGAAGGCAGCAACCGTCATGAAGGATTCTCAACCCCCAGGACATGCCCTCTTCTCATTACTACCATCAGGGAGGAGGTACAGGAGCCTGAAGAACCACACTCATTGTTTTAGGAACAACTTCTTCTCCTCTGCCATCAGATTTTGAATAGTCCATGAATGTAGATCATAGAAGACAGGATTGAACAAAGAATGCTAGAGCACAGTGCAGGCCTGTATTCTTTTACCTTGCTCTATTTATTTGTTGTGTAATTTATGGTAATTTTATGTCTTTGACTGTACTGCTGATGCAAAACAATAAATTTCACATCATTTAAGACTAAGGTGGTAAATCTGCTTCTAATTTTAATACAAGGGTTATTTAGACAAGGAATACCACTTTTTGACATCAAGATTCAAGATTTCTCTATGTCATTTCTAGTACACGGGAGTAAAGGAGAACAAGATAAACGTTAGTCCAGATCTGATGCAGCACAATAAGATAAGGAACATAATAATTAAAAAACACATAAATATACTATAAGTACATAAGATAGCTACACACACAAAATACTGGAGGAACTCAGCAGATTAGGCAGCATCTGTAGAAATGAATAAGCACTTGGTGGTTCTGGCCAAGACCCTTCATCAGGACTGAGAAGGAAGGGGGAAGATTCCAGAATAAGAAGGTGGGGGAGGGGAAGGAGGACAAGCTAGAAGGTGATTGGTGGAGCCAGGTGGGTGGGGGAGGAGGATGAAGTAAGGATCTGGGAGGTGATTGGTGGAAAAGGTAAAGGGCTGTAGAGGAAGGAATCTGATTGTGTACAGTTCTGGTCACCGAATTATAGGAAAGATGTCAATAAAATAGAGAGAGTAGAGAGAAGATTTACTAGAATGTTACCTGGGTTTCATCACCTAAGTTACAGAGAAAGGGTGAACAAGTTGGGTCTTTATTCTTTGGAGCGTAGAAGGTTGAGGGGGGACTTGATAGAGGTATTTAAAATTATGAGGGGGATAGATAGAGTTGACATGGATAGGCTTTTTCCATTGAGAGTGGGGGAGATTCAAATGAGAGGACATGAGTTGAGAGTTAAGGGGAAAAAGTTTAGGGGTAACACGAGGGGGAACTCCTTTACTCAGAGAGTGGTAGCTGTGTGGAACGAGCTTCCAGAAGAAGTAGTAGAGGCAGGTTCAATTTTGTCATTTAAAAAAAAATTGGTCAGGTATATGGACAGGAAAGGAATGGAGGGTTATGGGCTGAGTGTAGGTCGGTGGGACTAGGTGAGAGTAAGCTTTCGGCATGGACTAGAAGGGCTGAGATGGCCTGTTTCCACGCTGTAATTGTTATATAGTTATATAGGAGAGTGGACCATAAGAGAAAGAAAAAGAGGAGGGGCACGAAGGGGTGGTGGTAGGCAGGTGAGGAGAAGAGGGAAGATGCCAGAGTGGGGAAATAAAGAAGAGGAAAGGGAGAGGCAAAAACATTACCAGAAAGAGGAGGTGATGTTCATGCCATCAGGTTGGAGGTTACGTAGATGGAATATGCTGTTAGAGGCCTCATTGTGTCAAAAGAGGAGGCGTGGACCAACATATGATGATAGGAATTAAAATGGTTAGCCACTGGGAAATTCCACTTTTGGTAGGTGGAGTGAAAGTGTCAAACAAAACAATCCGCAGATTTACAACAGGTCTCAGAGAGGAGGCCACATCGGGAGTACCAGATGCAATAGGCAATCACAGCAGATTTCTGATTTCTCCAACTTTCTTTAATTTTTCGCCGTCCTCTCTCTGGCCTCTTCCCTCTTGTCCTCACTTGCCTGACTCCTCCTCCTGGTGGCCCTCCTCCTTCCCTTTCTCCCATGGTCCGCTTTCTTCTACTGTCAGATTCCTTCTTCACCAGTCCCTTGCCTTTTCCGCCTGTCAACTCCTAGCTTCTTACTTCTTCCCCCTCCACCACCCATCCCAGCTCCACCTATCACCTTCTACTTTGTCCTCCTTCCCCTCCCCCCACCTTTTGTCCCCCCTTCCTTGCTAGTCCTGGTGAAGGGTCTTGGCTGGAAACGTTGACAATTTATTCATTTCCATAGATGCCACCTGATCTGCTGAATTCCTTCTCATTTTGTGTGAGAATGAGAAGAAAAGGCCTTGCAAATATAGCAAACTTATGTTATCATTCATATCCTGCTCAAGCAGTTCCACCCGTTGTAGCTAATTGTTAACGTGACTGTATTTGGTCAAACTTAGCAGCTGAGGGCACCCTTAACCAGTTCAAACTTTGCCAGTCTGTTTGGTTTGATGAAGTCTCTCGATTGCTTCTCCTGTGTGTTTATGGTGTGGTGCCATTAGCTGTAATACCAAACTGTAGTAATGAAATCATTTTGTTATTGGTGCAGATAAATGCATTTACCCTGCTGTGAAATTACATTCATCACTGCTCATGTATAACTAATCAGATTTGTAGGCTATGTAAAATTGACAATGTACGACACTCAACCTTAATCTGTGTAAACATTAAGCAATCCTATTCTAAACCACTTGGGTGCCACAGTAGCGTAGCGGTTAGCCCAATGCTATTACAGCTCAGGGCATCAGGGTACAGAGTTCAATCCCAGCATCCTCTGTAAAAAAATGATTGTACGTTCTCCCCGTGAACATGTGGGTTTCCTCTGGGTGCTCTAGTTTCTGCTCACGGTCCAAAGACTGTGATAGGAAACCAGTTAGTAGGTTAATTGATCACTGTAACTTGTCCTGTGGTTAAGTTACAGTTAGATAAGTTGATTGAGTTTAATGTTGACTGGCAACTCCTGCAACGCTGCTGGTATCAAACTCTATCAGCCTCCGCAGTTCCTTTGTGTTCATTAGATGTGTGGAGAGGGGAGGGTAACAGTTTGCTCTCCATGTCGTACTGCTCAGGCTTGTGTATCCAGACAGCTAGGACACAACGTCCATGATCGACCCTGACAGATGGGCCTGACAAGATCGGTAGATTGGTGGGTGGTGTGGCTCATTGGGCCGGAAAGGCCTGTTCCCTGCTGTCTCTCTAAATAAATAAATAAACCAGTGTGGAAAACCTCACTCACTCAGCACTGAGCTCATCCCACAAACTACCGATTCACTTTCTCAACCTCACTCACTCAACACTGATCTCATCCCACAAACTACAGACTCACTTTCAAGGACTCGACAACTCAAGTTCTCAGTGCTGTTTATTATTTGCACAGTTTTCCTTATTTTCCACATTTACAGTATTTGTCAGTCTTCAAGTTCAAGTTTATTGTTATCTGACTGTACATAGGTACAACCGAATGAAACACTGTTCCTCCGGATCACAGTGCACCCACAGTACATATATCACATACAGCACAGAAACCAAAATATTACTACAAACAAGTGAAGGTAATATAATTTATCATGCATGTAGTGTGCAGCACAGGTAAGTAGTAAACAGCTCTAAATAAATAAATAGATTAGAGGCACTCTCATTTTTTCATGAATCAGGTAGGTTTTTGAGTTACTGTAGCTCTGAATCTGTCCATGAGGGGCAGAATTTTGACTACGGCTGGTTTTGCTGGACACAACAGTCCATCTGCCAGTGAGATTCAGTGCTGATATTCAGACTCATAGAGCTCTGCAGCAAAACACCAGGCCCTTCAGATCATCTAATCCACCTAGTCCAATAACCTGACTACTCCTATCAACCTGCACTGACCACTGCCCTCTGTCCTCATACCTGTTCAAGTGTTCAAATCGAACCCACATCCACCAGTTGCACTGGCAGCTCGTTCCACACCCTCACCACCCTCTGAGTGAAGAAGTTTGCCCTTAAAATTACCCTACTAACTTGATAGAGGTTTTTTGATGAGGTGTGAGGGTGGTAGATGAAGGAAGAGCTGTGGATGTTGTCTACATGGCATTTGACAAGGTCCCCAAATATCGATCTAGAACATAGAGATTCACATCCTTCTGCCCTCGCTGTTGTTCTTTCCTGACTAAAGAGGTGGTATTGAGGGACCAGGTGAGATAATCTGTTAACTGCACTCTCAGAAATGTTGATCTCCTAACTCTCTCCACGGAGGAGCCGTTTGAGTGCAGTGAGAAGTGGTCACCCTGCACCTTCCTAAAGTCCATAATCATCTCTGTAGTCTTGTCCATGTTGAAGCTCAAATTGTTATGCTCACACCATTCTACAAGGTGCTTTACTTTCTCTCTGTGCACCACCTCGTCATCGTATCATCAGTGAAATTGATGATTCAGTTTGAACTGGATCTAAGAGTGACAACTCACACCATTGTTTGCAAAAAGCTCACCTCTCATATTCCCCCTGTGCTTTCCTCCAATCACCCTGAAGTTCTGCCCTGAGAAAAAGATCTCTGGCTATCCACTCAATCTTTGCTTCTTTTTATATTGTACACCTCTACCAAGCCATTTCTCATCCTTCTTCGCTCCTAATATTTCTCTCAATCTCCCGTGGAATCAAGATAAAACATCTGGGACATTGAGAAATACTTTTTCCATGGGCACACAATCCACACACACCGGCATTCTGCTGTTACACCAGCCCACTGAAATTCCAAACCTGTGATCTTCGAAAGGAATGGAATGCCTTACTGGACTTGATTGAAATTCACTTCAATAACTAACCATCAGCAGAAGCTGACATTCATGGCTTGGAACCGGGTGACAAACAGAGTGAACACACTGAAGTGCTTGTTGCAAACAGAGACACAGCTGCCTCTTTAGTAATCTGGAACAATGCTTACAAACGTTTTAGCAAAGCAGTTTAAAGCTAATTTCACATTATTGTGCGGAGACACTGATGGCAGCTTTTTCTACAGAACCTCTGCAATGCCAGAGGTATTATTGGTAACTGAGGCTTACTACAGACCAACTCAAACAGCATAATTAATTTACATGGATATCGTTGCCACAACTAGTTACTTATCAGAGAACCAAGATCAGAGATGTCACTCTGCAAATTGAGTAACGGCCCAGACCTCTCGGCGTTCCATCTGTGTGACAAACGAAGCAGGGGGAGAGCAGGCAGCCGTTTTGCGGGTGATCGACACTGGAAATTGGCCCAATAAATTGCACACAGTAAAACCAATGTCTTCTTCATTAAAATGCAGTGAATCTCTATTGCTTTTCATTAGCGGCAGGCTTGCAAGACAAAATACTTAATCGGCGGTGTGTTTACTGAAAACTGACCTGGGCAACAACAGAGACAAAGAGCTTAAAAGAGATTCTTATTTATTAAGGAGAGGTGACAGCTACTGAATAAGTGAGCTTTTTCTCTTTTTTACCAGGACTCTCGGCGGAGTTTTAAGAAGAGACAGGAATGTATTGTTAACCCTTCGAATACTGCATGCATGACACAACACTGAACTGTTCCCTCAACTATTGGACTCACTTTCAAAGACTCTTCATCTCATGTTCTTGATACAAATTGCTTATTTATTTATTTTGATTATTTTGTTTTTTTTTATTTGCACAGTTTGCTGTTTTTGCACATTGGTTGTTTGTCTGTCTTGTGGTATGTGGTCTTTCATGTGTTTATTGTGAATTCATGCCAGAAAAAGAACTCAAGGTTGGATATGGTGATTGATAATAAATTCACTTTGAACTTTGGACTTTAAACTACTTTTTGTAACATTTAAAAACTAAGCACACATGTACACCCTGTCTGGATGCCTTTCTGCCCCCATTCCCCACACCCCCACGTCCCACACCCCACTCCACACTCCCATCTCCCCACTCCCTTTTCACCACTCCCCACTCCCCACCACCCTATTCCCCACATCCCACACCCCACTCTCCTTTCGAGACAAAAAGATGCCAACAACAGTAACATTGCACAGTCTTATACAAACACACTTTATGTCAGCCCTTTGATCTTTGGGCCTTGCCACTCAGGGACTTGTGCTGACATCACTTTGTGACTCTATGTGCTGGGTCGTTGCTCTATTTGATGTGTGTGACTTTATGTGTTACATTTTGCACCTTGGCCCCCGAGGAACAACGTTCTGTTTAGCTGTATACAAGTGTATGGTTGAGTCACAATAAACTTGAACTTGAAATTGATCATTGATCATTGATAATACTGTTTACATTACAGAATCAGGAATGGGTTTAATATCACCGCCATACGTTATGAACTTTGCAGCAGCAGTACAATGCGATACATGATAATATAGAAACATAGAAAATAGGTGCAGGAGTAGGCCACTCGGCCCTTCAAGGCTGCACCGCCATTCAGTATGATCATGGCTGATCATCCAACTCAGAACCCCACCCCAGCCTTCTCTCCATACCCCCTGATCCCCGTAGGCACAAGGGCCATATCTAACTCCCTCTTAAATATAGCCAATGAACTGGCCTCAACTGTTTCCTGTGGCAGAGAATTCCACAGATTCACCACTCTCTGTGTGAAGAAGTTTTTCCTCATCTCAGTCCCAAAAGGCTTCCCCTTTATCCTCAAACTGTGACCCCTCGTTCTGGACTTCCCCAACATCGGGAACAATCTTCCTGCATCTAGCCTGTCCAATCCCTTTAGGATTGTACATGTTTCAATTAGATCCCTCCTCAATCTTCTAAATTCCAGCGAGTATAAGCCTAGCCGATCCAGTCTTTCTTCATATGAAAGTCCTGCCATCCCAGGAATCAATCTGATGAACCTTCTTTGTACTCTCTCTATGGCAAGAATGTCTTTCCTCAGATTAGGGGACCAAAACTGCACACAATACTCCAGGTGTGGTCTCACCAAGGCCTTGTACAACTGCAGTAGCACCTCCCTGCTCCTGTACTGGAATCCTCTTGCTATGAATGCCAGCATACCATTCGCCTTTTTCACCGCCTGCTGTACCTGCATGCCCACTTTCAATGACTGGTGTATAATGACATCCAGGTCTTGTTGCACCTCCCCTTTTCCTAATCGGCCACCATTCAGATAATAATCTGTTTTCCTATTTTTGCCACCAAAGTGGATAACTTCACATTTATCCACATTAAATTGCATCTGCCATGAATTTGCCCACTCACCTAACCTATCCAAGTCACCCTGCATCCCCTTAGCATCCTCCTCACAGCTAACACTGCCGCTCAGCTGCGTGTCATCCGCAAACTTGGAGATGCTGCATTTAATTCCCTCGTCTAAGTCATTAATATATATTGTAAACAACTGGGGTCCCAGCACTGAGCCTTGTGGTACCCCACTAGTCACTGCCTGCTATTCTGAAAAGGTCCCGTTTATTCCCACTCTTTGCTTCCTGTCTGCCAACCAGTTCTCTATCCACAGCAATACCTTACCCCCAATACCATGTGCTTTAAGTTTGCACACTAATCTCCTGTGTGGGAGCTTGTCAAAAGACTTTTGAAAATCCAAATATACCACGTCCACTGGTTCTCCCCCATCCACTCTACTAGTTACATCCTCAAAAAATTGTATGAGATTCATAGGACATGATTTTCCTTTCACAAATCCATGCTGACTTTGTCCGATCATTTCACTGCTTTCCAAATGTGCTGTTATCACATATTTGATAACTGACTCTAGCATTTTCCCCATCACCAATGTCAGGCTAACCTGTCTATAATTCCCCGGTTTCTCTCTCCCTCCTTTTTTAAAAAGCGGGGTTACATTAGCCACCCTCCAATCCTCAGGAACTAATCCAGAATCTAAAGAGTTTTGAAAAATTATCACTAATGCATCCACTATTTCTTGGGCCACTTCCTTAAGCACTCTGGGATGCAGACCATCTGGCCCTGGGGATTTATCTGCCTTTAATCCCTTCAATTTACCTAACACCACTTCCCTACTAACATGTATTTCCCTCAGTTCCTCCATCTCACCAGACCCTCGGTCCCCTACGATTTCCGGAAGATTATTTATGTCCTCCTTAGTGAATTACTAGGATGAACAATTGTTGTAATTCATCCATGCGATCTTTAAATGCTTGCTATTGCATATCCACCGTCAACCCTTTAAGTGTCATTTGCCAGTCTATCTTAGCTAATTCACATCTCATACCTTCAAAGTTACCCTTCTTTAAGTTCAGAACCTTTGTTTCTGAATTAACTATATCACTCTCCATCTTAATGAAAAATTCCACCATATTATGGTCACTCTTGCCCAAGAGGCCTCGCATGACAAGATTGCTAATTAACCCTTCCTTATTGCTCAATACCCAGTCTAGAAAGGCCTGTTCTCTAGTTGGTTCCTCGACATGTTGGTTCAGAAAACCATCCCGCATACATTCCAAGAAATCCTCTTCCTCAGCACCCTTACCAATTTGGTTCACACAATCTATATGTAGATTTGAAGTCACCCATTATAACTGCTGTGTCTTTATCACACGCATTTCTAATTTCCTGTTTAATGCCATCCCCAACCTCACTACTACTGTTAGGTGGCCTGTACACAACTCCCACCAGTGTTTTCTGCCCTTTAGTGTTATGCAGCTCCACCCATATCGATTCCACATCCTCCAGGCTTATGTCCTCTCTTTCTATTGTGTTAAACTCCTCTCTAACCAGCAATGCCACCCCACCTCCTTTTCTTTCATATCAATCCCTCCTGAATATTGAATATCCCTGAATGTTGAGCTCCCATCCTTGGTCACCCTGGAGCCATGTCTCTGTGATCCCAACTATATCATATTCATTAGTAACTATCTGCTCATTCAATTCATCCACCTTGTTACGAATGCTCCTTGCATTGACACACAAAGACTTCAGGCGCGCTTTTACAACACTCTTAGCCCTTATACAATTATGTTGAAAAGTGGCCCTTTTTGATTTTTGCCTTAGATTTGCCTGCCTGCCACTTTTACTTTTCACCTTACTACTTTTTGCTTTTACCCTCATTTTACACCCCTCTGTCTCTCTGCACTTGTTCCCATCCCCCTGTCACATTAGTTTAAATCATCCTGAACAACAGTAGCAAATGTTCCCCCTAGGACATTGGTTTCATTCTAGCCCAGGTGCAGACCGTCCTGTTTGTACCGGTCCCACCTTCTCCAGATCCGGTTCCAATGCCCCAGAAATTTGAATTCCTTCCCCTTGCACCATTTTTCAAGCCAGGTATTCATCTGAAATATCCTCCTATTTCTACTCTGACTAGCACGTGGCACTGGTAGTAATCCAGAGATTATTACCTTTGTGGTCCTACTTTTTAGTTTATCTCCTAACTCCCTAAATTTACCTTGTCGGGCCTCATCCCATTTTTTTACCTATATCGTTGGTGCCTATGTGCACCACAACCACTGGCTGTTCACCCTCCCACCCCAGAATGTCCTGCAGCCGCTCAGAGACATCCTTGACCCTTGCACCAGGGAGGCAACATACCCTCCTGGAGTCTCGTTTGCGGCCGCAGAAACGCCTATCTATTCCCCTTACAATCAAATCCCCTATCACTATAGCTCTCCCACTCCTTTTCCTTCCCTCCTGTGCTGCACAGCCACCCATGGTGCCATGAACTTGGCTGCTGCTGCCTTCCCCTGATGAGATATCTCCCCCAACAGTATCCAAAACAATATATTTGTTTAGAAGGGAGATGACCTCAGGGGACTCCTGCACTACCTGCCTACTGTTACGCTGTCTAGTGGCCACCCATTCCCTTTCTGCCTGTGTAGCCTTTACCTGCGGAAAAGGCTAGAAAAAATTGAATCACAGTAAGTATCTATCTATCTATATATATATATATATATATATATATACATACTAAATAGTTAAATTAAATAAATTGTGCCAAAACAGAAATAAAAAAGTAGAGAGATAGTGTTCATGGGTGTAAATACACACTAGTATTGATGTATTTGTGCACAATTTGTTCCATATCCGTACTTTAATCTCTAACTTTATTCTTATACAATACTTTATTGTTTATAAATGATGAACGTTGTTTTTGTTGCATGTTACACTCTGACCAACACACCACAGCAAATTCCTAATACATGTAAATGTATATGGTGAATAATGTCAACTGTTTATTCCCCTTCACAGATGCTGCCTGACCAGCTGAGCATTTTGTGTGAGATGCTCTGGATTTCCGGCATCTGCACAATCACTTGTCTTTAGATTCTTTTCTTACCAATTCTCTTTCAACAAAGATTCTGCTCTCAAAGAACCTTAATGTAAAATGTTTAGCCTCATGCTCATTGTGATGATATTATGTTAATTACCTATTGACATTAATTTCCCAACTCGAGAGGGGGTCCAAATTTATAAGAAGACAGGAATAGGAATTTCCCTAAAGACTTCTCCGCCATAAAATAAGATCTTAGCTGGTCCGATCTCAGATTCAACTCTGGATTTCTAATCAGTGCTTATAAATTTGAACAAGCGCAAAGACTAAAAGCAGCCTCAGTCTTGAATATACTGTACAAATGACTGGATGAAGGAGCTGTGGCCAAGTTTACTGGCATTAATAGGCTCCATGGTAGTGTAACAGTTAGCATGACAATATTACAGCTCAGGGCGTTGGAGTTTAGAGTTAAAATCTGGCGTCCTCTGTAACAAAGTTTGCATGTTTTTTCCCGTGTGCATGTGGGTTTCCTCCAGATGCTCCAGTTTCCTTCCACAGTCCAAAGACGTACCATTAACTGTTTTTTGTAAATGTTCTGTGATTAGGCCAGGGTTAAATCAATGGGTTGCTGGATGGTGAGGCTCGAAGGATGGAAACGCCCGTTTCGTTCTGTATCACTAAATAAAAAAAAATAAAATTAACTTTACTCTGCATTGTTATTGTTTCACCTTATTCTAGCTCAATGTAATGATCTAATCTGTCTGAACAGTATGCAAGACAAGTTTTTCACTGTATCTTGGTGCATGTAACAATAATAAACCAATTCCAATTCTAATGTAGTTCTGTAGTCTGTGCAGTTGGTCCTTAAACACACTGCACATCTTGCTGATAAACTGTTCCCACATACATCTCCCCTGTTCCTGCTTAACACGGCTATCATTTACCCTGCCCCAATGTAGTACTCTCTTGCAACGTCTACACATTTTCTTATCTAGAGCTACCTTAAAGCGTAAGTGTTTATCATCGCTGATTATCATAGAAACATAGAAATATAGAAAATAGGTGCAGGAGTAGGCCATTCGGCCCTTCGAGCCTGCACCGCCATTTATTATGATCATGGCTGATCATCCAACTCAGAACCCCGCCCCAGCCTTCCCTCCATACCCCCTGATCCCTTTAGCCACAAGGGCCATATCTAACTCCCTCTTAAATATAGCCAATGAACTGGCCTCAACTGTTTCCTGTGGCAGAGAATTCCACAGATTCACCACTCTCTGTGTGAAGAAGGTTTTCCTAATCTCGGTCCTAAAAGGCTTCCCCTCTATCCTCAAACTGTGACCCCTCGTTCTGGACTTCCCCAACATCGGGAACAATCTTCCTGCATCTAGCCTGTCCAATCCCTTTAGGATTTTATACGTTTCAATCAGATCCCCCCTCAATCTTCTAAATTCCAACGAGTACAAGCCCAGTTCATCCAGTCTTTCTTCATATGAAAGTCCTGCCATCCCAGGAATCAATCTGGTGAACCTTCTTTGTACTCCCTCTATGGCAAGGATGTCTTTCCTCAGATTAGGGGACCAAAACTGCACACAATACTCCAGGTGTGGTCTCACCAAGGCCTTGTACAACTGCAGTAGTACCTCCCTGCTCCTGTACTCGAATCCTCTCGCTATAAATGCCAGCATACCATTCGCCTTTTTCACCGCCTGCTGTACCTGCATGCCCACTTTCAATGACTGGTGTATAATGACACCCAGGTCTCGTTGCACCTCCCCTTTTCCTAATCAGCCACCATTCAGATAATAATCTGTTTTCCTATTTTTGCCACCAAAGTGGATAACTTCACATTTATCCACATTAAATTGCATCTGCCATGAATTTGCCCACTCACCCAACCTATCCAAGTCACCCTGCATCCTCTTAGCATCCTCCTCACAGCCAACACCACCACCCAGCTTCGTGTCATCCGCAAACTTGGAGATGCTGCATTTAATTCCCTCATCCAAGTCATTAATATATATTGTAAACAACTGAGGTCCCAGCACTGAGCCTTGCGGTACTCCACTAGTCACCGCCTGCCATTCTGAAAAGGTCCCATTTATTCCCACTCTTTGCTTCCTGTCTGCTAACCAATTCTCCACCCACAGCAATACCGTACCCCCAATACCGTGTGCTTTAAGTTTGCACACTAATCTCCTGTGTGGGACCTTGTCAAAAGCCTTTTGAAAATCCAAATATACCACATCCACTGGTTCTCCCCTATCCACTCTACTAGTTACATCCTCAAAAAATTCTATGAGATTCGTCAGACATGATTTTCCTTTCACAAATCCATGCTGACTTTGTCCGATCATTTCACTGCTTTCCAAATGTGCTGTTATCACATCCTTGATAACTGACTCCAGCAGTTTCCCCACCACCGACGTTAGGCTAACCGGTCTATAATTCCCCGGTTTCTCTCTCCCTCCTTTTTTAAAAAGTGGGGTTACATTAGCCACCCTCCAATCCTCAGGAACTAGTCCAGAATCTAACGAGTTTTGAAAAATTATCACTAATGCATCCACTATTTCTTGGGCTACTTCCTTAAGCACTCTAGGATGCAGACCATCTGGCCCTGGGGATTTACCTGCCTTCAATCCCTTCAATTTACCTAACACCATTTCCCTACTAACATGTATTTCGCTCAGTTCCTCCATCTCACTGGACCCTCTGTCCCCTACTATTTCTGGAAGATTATTTATGTCCTCCTTAGTGAAGACAGAACCAAAGTAATTATTCAATTGGTCTGCCATGTCCTTGCTCCCCATAATCAATTCACCTGTTTCTGTCTGCAGGGGACCTACATTTGTCTTTACCAGTCTTTTCCTTTTTACATATTCATAAAAGCTTTTACAGTCCGTTTTTATGTTCCCTGCCAGTTTTCTTTCATAATCTTTTTTCCCCTTCCTAATTAAGCCCTTTGTCCTCCTCTGCTGAACTCTGAATTTTTCCCAGTCCTCAGGTGAGCCACTTTCTCTGGCTAATTTATATGCTTCTTCTTTGGAATTGATACTATCCCTAATTTCTCTTGTCAGCCACGGGTGCACTACCTTCCTTGATTTATTCTTTTGCCAAACTGGGATGAACAATTGTTGTAGTTCATCCATGCAACCTTTAAATGCTTCCCATTGCATATCCACCGTCAATCCTTTAAGTGTCATTTGCCAGTCTATCTTAGCTAATTCACGTCTCATACCTTCAAAGTTACCCCTCTTTAAGTTCAGAACCTTAATCCATTGAAAGGCATAGACAGAGTGGGCATGGAGAAGATTTTTCTATTATTATTTTTGTTTACTTACAGATAATGAGAGGAACAGGCCTTTCCGACCATTCGAGCCTCAACTCCCAGAAACCCACCGATTTAACCCTAGCCTGTTTACAATGATCTACTAACTGGTACGTCTTTGGACTGTGGGAGGAAACCAGAGCACCCGGAGGAAACTCACATGTTCCCAGGGAGGATGTACAACTCCTTACCAATGATATCAGATTTGAAATCTGAACTCTGACGCTCTGAACTGCAATAGCGTCACGCTAACTACTACACTACAGTGCCACCAACGACCATAGGATGTTCCCTATAGTGGGGGCGTGATGTCCAGCTCCGGAATTTTCCTCATCATTTACTCCCGAAACCTTCCCCATGAGTGGGCATAGCCACAAAGAGACAAAAGTTTGAGATCTGTTTTCCTTCTCCAAGAAGTTGCCAACCATAGCTGGAGAGCCCCATCTGCCCGAAGCGACTGGTTTTAAGGCACCAGTAACCCTCCCTTGCCCCTTCTCCTATCAGAAGAAATTGTTCTGCCAGGGTTAGTAGCTAAGCCACATGTGAAGACCAGGAGCTGGACTTGGCTCTCAGAGGCTATTTGAGCTGCATGCTATTGGGAGCATTTAATAGGGAGTGGGAGCTTGTCCGCATAACACCCTGCCACTTTGTTACTTGTCAAACCTTTGTCACTTGTTCCTTTCCCAATCATTACTTATCACTGATAAACGTGAGTAAGTCTTAAATATTTCCGCAGCTGGTAATTCTCTCTCTCTCACTCTCTCTCTTGCTCTCTCCCTCTCGCTCTCTCACTCTTCTACTCACCCTCTTCCTCTCTCTCCCTTCTCCTGTTCTCTCTCCCCCTCTAACTCTCTCTCTCCCTCTCTCCTTCTCTCCCTCTCTCTCCAGCTGAAACGGATGAGGGAATACATTAGAAAGGGCCGATACGTGAAGGAACATCCAATACCTGGGAGGCTACCAAGAGAAATGAAGGAAAAACAGGGAACGAGCGGTCGGTGGTTTAAGCTCTATCACTGGGAAAATGCTGACTACATTACTTAGCAGGGAAATGCAGTCACTTTCTAAAAAGAAGATTCTGTTTGACAAGTTTCAAAAATAGTTATTGTTTTTAATTTAGAGATATCAGCCCTTCCTGTCCAACGAGCCCAATTACACCATGTGATCAATTAATCCACTGACCCGTTTGTTCGGAAGGAAACCGGAGCACCCGGAATAAACTATCGCAGTCACGAGGAGAACATACCAACATTCCTCATAACAGCAGTCGGAACGGAACCCAGTTCCTGGCACTGTAATAACGTCACGCTAAAGGCCACGCGACCGTACTGCTCGGGTTCTGTGAGGAGATCATTTAGACCTTCGCTCAGCAATGATGTGAAAGGTTATTACCACAGGTCATCTGTCGGGGTATTTGCTGGTGTTTGTAACCTCTCCCTGTGGTCTGCAGTTGTTTTCTCCTTGTTTATTTTCATTTAGAGGTCCAGCGTGGAACAGACCCTCCCAGCCCAACAAGCCGTACCACCCGTTAACCCCGGCCTAATCACGGGACAATTTACAATGACCAATTAACCTAATAACCCATACGTCTCTGCAATGTGGTTGAAAACTGGAGTCCAGAGGTCATAGGGAGAACGTACAAACAGGTAGCGGTGGGAATTGAACTCTGAACTCCAGAACACCTCGAGCAGTGGCACCCCTCATCCCCTCCTTTTAAGAAATGACCATTATCATCCTGAAACAAGAAAAACAAGGTAATGCCCTTCAATGACAACCTGAAGTGATTTCAGAGGCTGGTTGTGGCTCACGGTAACTCCGGTCCCCTAAGCAACCTGAAGCCTCGCTCTGAAACAGATCTGTAGCGGTCACCATTTCCCTGGCCCCACACTCATCTTGGGAGCACCTGGACAGTAAAGATACCTACATCATCTACTGTTTATTGATTACAGTTCTGCTTTCAATACTATCCTTTCACGCAAACTCATCACCGGACTCCTAGAGCTGGGTACAACACAAGTTCAGGTTCAGTTTGTTGTCATTCAACTGTACACATGTGTACAACCAAACGAAACAATGTTCCTCCAGACCAAGGTGCACAACACAGTATGTGTAACACACACACACACACACACACACACAAAACATAAAGTAATATTACCTCTTCCCTTCACTACTGGATGCCACTCTTTGCCTCCGGGCAGTCAGCCAATCCTGTCCAATCAGCTTCAATATCATTTTTATTGACAGTAAATTGTTAATTCCAGATTTGTTTAAAGGCTGTCTTCACTCCTCTTGTTGCAACAGTTAGATTAGAACCACATGGAGAGCACAAACGAGGGAGGGGGAGGGAGCAGGGGAGAGTAAGAGAGACCGGGAGAAGGGGCAGAGAGAGGGTGGGACAGGGAGTGAGGAAGAAGGGGAGAGGGAGAGAGAGAGGGAGGGGAGATGAAGAGCAAGAGAGGAAGAGGGGATGAGGGAGAGAGAGGGAGAGAGAGAGAGAGAGAGAGAGAGGGAGAGAATGAGAGAGAAAAAGAATGAGAGAATGAGAATTACCAGCTGTGGAAATAATCAATACTTACTCATGTTTATCAGCGATAAGTAATGATTGGGAAAAGGAACAAGTGAAAAAGGTTTGACAAATAACAAAGGGGCAGAAAGTAACCCACCGGTGTCTACAAGTGGATGCTATTTAAATAGAATATTAACATATAAAGCAAGGGAAGAGAAAAGCTTTGCATACTAAGAGACAGGCTAAGAAACAATTGAAAATCTCATTGTATGTGGGACTGAGCTCTATAGAAAAATTGAGTGTATTCCCCAGCCTCCAGCCCACAGCCTGATTCTACATTCCATCAATTTTACCGCATGATCAATATTTGTGAATCCCCAAAGAACTGCAGCTTGTAGGCAACAAGATACAATATGTAAATGCTCCGGGCTTGTGGGGAAGGCTATATCACCAACAAACACTTTGTAATGATGTCCTAGGAAAGTGCGATGTGATCCTCTATTGACAGCCGCGCTCTCAATGTTCTGCCTCTTAACTACACAGGCATCTTCATAGAACACAGAACACAAAACAGAGAACGTAGAACACAGAACATAGAACATGAACATCGAACACAGAACACAGAACATAAAATGTAGAACATGGAATATAGAACATGAACACGAACATGAACATGAGTAGAATACAGAACACAATAGAGACCTTTCGGTCCACAGTGTTGTGTCAACCATTAAGATTAATCTAACCCTTCCCTCCTACATAGCCCTACACTTTTCTATCTCCCATGTGCCTGTCCAGCAGTTTCTAAGTGTCCCTAATGTATCTGCCTCTACCACCACTCCTGCTGTTGTGTTTCACACACCCACAAATCTCTGTCATAAAAACCCACCTCTGACATCTCCCCAATACTTTCCATCAATCACTCTAAAACAATGCCGTTGGTATTAGCCATTTCCACCCTGGGGAAATATCTCTGGCTGTCCACTTGATCTGTGCCTCTTGTCATCTTGTACACCTCTATCATTGCCTGTCATCCTCCTTTGCTCCAAAAGGCTCACTCAGCCTTTCAACATTAGATATGCTCTCTAATCCAGGCAGTGTCCTGGTAAATCTCTTCTGCACCCTCTCTAAAGCTTCCACATCCTTCCTATAATGAGGCAACCAGAACTGAACACAATACTCCAGACAGTGAGGAAGATTTTCAGAGTCTGCAGAGGGACTTGGACCAGCTGGAAAAATGGGCTGAAAAATGGCAGCTGGAGTTTAATACTGACAAGTGTGAGGTATTGCACGTTGGAAGGACAAACCAAGGTAGAACATACAGGGTTAATGGTAAGGCACTGAGGAGTGCAGTGGAACAGAGGGATCTGGGAATACAGATACAAAATTCCCTAAAAGTGTTGTCACAGGTAGATAGGGTCATAAATAGAGCTTTTGGTACATTGGCCTTTATTAATCGTAGTATTGAGTATAAGAGCTGGAATCTTATGATGAGGTTGTATAAGGCATTGGTGAGGCCGAATGTGGAGTATTGTGTTCAGTTTTGGTCAGCAAATTACAGGAAGGATATAAGTAAGGTTGAAAGAGTGCAGAGAAGGTTTACAAGGATGTTGCCGGGACTTGAGAAACTCAGTTACAGAGAAAGGTTGAATAGGTTAGGACTTTATTCCCTGGAGCGTAGAAGAATGAGGGGAGATTTGATAGAGGTATATAAAATTATGATGGGTATAGATAGAGTGAATGCAAGCAGGCTTTTTCCACTGAGGCAAGGGGAGAAAAAAACCAGAGGACATGGTTTAAGGGTGAGGGGGGAAAAGTTTAAAGGGAACATTAGGGGGGGGGGGCTTCTTCACACAGAGAGTGGTGGGAGTATGGAATGAGCTGCCAGACGAGGTGGTAAATGTGGGTTCTTTTTTAACATTTAAGAATAAATTGGACAGATACATGGATGGGAGGTGTATGGAGGGATATGGTCCGTGTGCAGGTCAGTGGGACTAGGCAGAAAATGGTTCAGCACAGCCAAGAAGGGCCAAAGGGCCTGTTTCTGTGCTGTAGTTTCTATGGTTCTATGGAGTGTAACCAGGGATTTATACAGCTGCAACATTACCTCACGGCTCGTGAACTCAATCCCCCAACTAATGAAAGCCAACACACCACACACCTTTGCAATGCTTCTTTGAAAAATGTGTGGGTAATGGTGTTTCTACTTCATATTGCACTGTAACAGGCATTTCCGGCCCAATGAGCCAACTACATCCCTGTGACCAATCAAGCTTGCAATATGTATGTCCTTGGGACTGGGAGGAAACCAGAGCACCTGGACGAAACCCATGCATTCACAGAGAGGGTGTACAAACTCGGTACAGACTGCAGCAGAAATTGAACCTGTCACTAGCACTGTAATAGAATTATAAGACCATAAGACCATAAGACATAAGAGCAGAATTAAAGCTATTTGGCCCATCGAATCTGCCCTGCCATTTCATCATGGCTGATCTATTTTACCTCTCAGCTCCAATCTCCTGCCTTCCCCCTGTGACCCTTCATGCCCTGACCAATTGAGAATCTATCAGCCTCTTCCTTAAATATACGTAAAGACTTGGCATCCACAGCCTCCTGTAGTAAAGAATTCCACAGATTCGCCACTCTCTGGCTAGAGAACATCTCCGTTATAAGAAGGACACCCCTCTATTCTGAGGCTGTGTCCTTTGGTCTTAGACACTCCCACCAGAGGAAACATCCTCTCCACATCCACTCTGTCAAGGCCTTTCACCATTCGATAGGTTTCAATTAGGTCATCCCTCATTCTTATGCTAAACATTATGCTGCTTTTGCAGCAAATTCTTGATTCTGTTTTCTCCTGTTTTCACTGTGCTTAAGCCATTGACCGGTATTGCACTGTGGCTTCCACCGCCAAAGATATAATTTGGTGATTCAATGTACCTGTGGCAAGTAAAGCTAACTGAATCTTGCTGGCTGGGCACAGATTTCAGTGGAAGTTTCCTGATCAGTCTGGCCCTAGATGATACCCATCTGGAGTTGGAGTTGAGAAATGTGGTTCCGGGCTCTCAAGACGGTAATCATACCTGGCTAAATGTGTCACTGGCATTTTCGATGGCTGATTTAGAGAGATATGAAAATAGGTGGAGGGGCTGGTAGTTTTGAGGAAGTAGAGAGGCTACAGAATGACTTAGACAGATTAAGAGAATGAGCAAAGAAGTGACAGATGGATACAGTGTCAGGACATATATGGTTATGCAGTTTGGAAGAAATAGTAAAGATGAACACTAATTTCTCAATTCAAAAATCTGAGGTTCAAAGGGACTTGGGAATCCTTGTGTAGGATTCCCTAAAGATTAATTTACAGGTTGAGTCGGTGGTGAGGAAGGTAAATGCAATGTTAGCATTCATTTCAAGAGGACGAGAATATAAGAACAAGGCTGTGATGCTGAACTTTAAAAGGCTCCGGTCAGACTGTACTAGGAGTATTGTGAGCAGTTTTGTGCTGCTTGTCTAAGAAAAGATGTGCTGGCATTGGAGAGGGTTCAGAGGAGGTTCATGAGAATGATTCCAGGAATGCAAGGGTTAATGTACAAGGATCTTTTGAAGTTACTCACTAGAGTTTAGGACAACAAGGGGTGATCACATTCAAACCTATCAAATATTGAAAGGCCTAAACAGAGTGGATGTGCAGAGGATGTTCTCTGTACTGGGGGAGTCTAGGACCGGAGAGCATGGGCTCAGAATAGAGGGATGTCTATTTAGAACAGAGATGAGAAGGAATTTCTTGATTAGTCGGGTTACGGGGAGAAGGCAGTAGAATGGTGATGAGTGAGATAATAAATCAACCGTGATGCAATGGCAGAACAGACTCAATGGACTGAATGGCCTAATTCTGCTCCTTTGTCTTATGGTCATGCCTCAAACACAGGCAAATGGGACCAGCTCCAGCTGGCAATGAGAAGGTGATGGACTGAAGGGCCTGTTCTATGCTGTATGACAGAAGCCATGTCCAGCTTTGATAGACTGATTTACCAGTGTGAAGTGTTGCACTTACCCAATGAATAGTATATGACTCGGTGATAGGAAGCCACCACCCTCACGTCCAACTTTGATAGACTGATTCACGAGTGTGAGGTATTGCAATTACGCAGTGAATGGTAGGACTCTGAGGAGTGTGGTAGACAAAGGCATCTGGGAATACAGGTACATAACTCATTGACAGTGGCATCACACATTGATAGGGTCATAAAGAAAGCTTTAGGCACATTGGCCTTCATAAATCAATGTATTGAGTAAAGGAGATGGGATGTTATGCTGAAGTTGTATCAGACATTGATGAGGCCTAATTTGAAGTATCATGTGCAGTTTTGGTCTCCTGACTACAGGAAAGACGTAAATACAATTGAAAAGTACAGAGAAAATTTTTACAAGGATGTTGCCAGGACTAGAGGACCTGAGTTATAGGGAAAGGGTGAATAGGTTAGAACTTCATTACCTCAAGAGATTCTGCAAATCCAAAGTAACACACACAAAACGCTGGAGAAACTCAGCAGGTCAGGCAGTATCTATGGAAATGAATAAACAGTCCACGCTTTTAGCCAAGACCCTTCATCAGGACTGTGAAGGAAGGGGGAAGATGGTGGACTAAAATGGTGAGGGGAGAGAAAGGAGGCTACCTGGAAGGTGATAAGTGAAGACAGGTAGGAGGGAAAGGTCAAGGTCTGGAGCAGTTTCCGTACATCCACGCTCACACCATCTTTCCTTCGCCCAAACATTGATAGACATCCTCTTGTCCTGACCTACCACCCCATGGGCCTCTGCATCCAACGAATCATCCTCCGCAACATCTGCCATCTCCAAAGAGATCCTGCCACTAAACACATCTTTACCTCCCCCCTCTTGATCACTCCCTCAGCGATTTCCTGATCCATTTGTCCCTCCCCTCTAATCTGCCTCCCAGCACTTATCCCTGCAAGTGGCTATACATGCTAGTGCCACACCTGCCCAGACACATCCTCCCTCACTTCCATTCACAGCCCAAACAGCTCATCTTGGTGAGGCAACACTTCACCTGTGAATCAGCCGGGGGCGCCAATTGTGTCCGGTGCTCCCGTTGCAGCCTCCATACATTGGTGAGACACAGAGTCAACTGGGGATCACTTCATCAAGCCCCTCTGCTCCATCCGTCAAAAGAGGGACTTCTTGGTAGCCAAATATTTTAATTATGATTCCCATTCCTGGTCTGAGATGTTGGTCCATGGCCTCCTCTTGTGTCAAGATGAGTGCACCCTCAGGGTAGAGGAGCAACATCTTATATGCTGTCTGAGTAGACTCCAACCTGATGGCATGAACATTAATTTCTCTTCCTTGTAAAACAAATTTCACCACCTCTTCCTTTATTCCCCACTCTGACCTCTTCTCACCTGCCTATCATGTCCCCCTTAGTTGCTGTCTGTGAGGAGTGTGTACGTTCTCCTCATTACTGTGTACCGGTCAGTATAACGGTATTACAGTTTCAGTGACCTAGGTTCGATTCCCGTCACTGTGAGGAGTGTGTACGTTCTCCCCACTACCATGTACCGGTCAGTGTAACGGTATTACAGTGTCAGTGACCCGGGTTCGATTCCCGTCACTGTCTGTGAGTGTTTACATTCTCCCCAGTACCGTGTACCAGTCAGTATAACGTAATTACAGTGTCAGTGACCTGGGTTCGATTCCCGTCACTGTCAGGAGTGTGTACGTTCTTCATATGAGCTCCATGGGTTTGCTTTCGAATGCTCCAATTTCCTCCCTCATTCCAAACATTTACTGGTTGGTAGCTTAACTGATCAGTGAAGCTAGGTGGGTGGAAAGTAGGGATGAAGTGAGAAGCTGGGTGGTGATAGGTGGAAAGGCAACAGGCTGAAGAAGTATGTCTCTGATAGGTGAGAAGAGTTGTCCAAAGGAGAAGGGGAAGAAGGACGAACACCAGGGGAAGTGATTGGTGGGTGAGGAGATGAGGTGAGAGGCGATACTGGGGCATAGAAAAAGGGGGAAGGGGGAAAAGAAGAATTTACTAAAATTTGGAGAAATCCATGTTCATGCCATTAGACAGAATATAAGGTGTTGCTTCTTCAAACTGGTAGTGGCCTCATCATGGTAGAAAAGGAGGGAGTGAACTAACATGTCAAAATGAGCATTAATGTTGCATTAACAAATCACAGATACACAGTTATCTGCAGCAAAATATTACATCTGCCATCCCCTGGGCTCCTGGAGAGGATGCAATCTAATGGCTAACGTTCCACGAAATGGCACACGTACTCCCACAGTGGATGCCAACTTGTGAGATAACTACAATGAATTTCTCTTTCTAAACACGAGAAAGTCTGCAGTTGATGGAAATCCAAAGCAACCCACACAAAATGCTGGAGGAGCTCAGCAGATCAGGCAGCATCTATGGAAATGTAAAAACACCTGAAGTTTCAGGCCAAGATTTTTCATCAGGACTGAAGGGAAAGGAGTAAATGCCAGAACAAAGAGGTGGCATTAGGGTAGTCTTCTATACCCATCAATACCACTCTATAGCCTCCGCACTCGTCCATAACCCTCTATAGTCTTCCATACCCATCCATAACCTTCTATTGTCATAAGGGGAGCTTTGGAGGCGGACTCAAGTGCAAGACACAGACACTGAAGTACTAGAAACAGGACTCAGTGTGTCAACAAAGCAAGGGAAGTGGGGAAGAAAGGATGCTGGACATTGACACAGGCACTGGACGAGACTAGGATGCAGAGCCGGAGCTAGGACATGGACAAGAAACACTAAACCCAGACAAGGAACTAGGAACAAGGAACCTGGACGAGGGACACGGGACTCTGGAAATAGAGCCTGAACAAGGGCCTGGAACCTGAGTCTTGGTTGGGACTAGGAACCTGAGTCTTGACTCGGAACCAGAATCCAGGTTTAGGCTAGGGCAAGACATGGCTACAGGACAGGACGCAAGACTCCTGGACAAGTCGAGGGAACTTCAGCACAGGGCTGGGTGAGGTACTCCTAGGCTGGGTGAGGCACATGGACAGGATGAGAACACGAAGCCTTGACAGAAACCTGGGAGCCATGGACTTGGAACTCAGGGACCTCGGAGCCTTGGTCTTTAGCATGGGAAACACAGATCCTTGGTCTTGAGCACAGGAACATGGAACACAGAGCTGGGACCCCTCCTTGGGAACAGGATTAAGGGCTGGGGCTCTTTCTATACACATAACACTGAACACAAAGAGACGGTTCTCCACTGTTGTAGCGGCAAACCGTCGGACCTACACAGCGGAGGCGAGGACACAAAGAGACGGTTCCCAACACTAGGTAGCGGCAAACAGCCCAACCTACCTAGTGAAGGCAAGGACACAAAGGGAGAGTTCCAAACAACGACAGACTGTTCCTTATATTGACACAGCAAGGCCCCGGTCTTGCTCCGGCGATTGAACTTGACAGCGTTACAGGCGAAGGCTTTAGAAGGAAGGGGAAGGGAAGGGAACAGTCCAGCAAATGAAGCTGAACCCAGGAGCTATTTATGTAGCCAGCCCAAAATGAGAATCAGGTGCCTCAACTGAGATACTCAACAGAACAAGGGAGAAAACAGGAAAACCCAGGATCGATAGACCAGACTGGGAACCAGAATGCAGACTTCATGGACCGGACCATGACATATACGTCCATAACCCTCTATAGTCTTCCATATATGTCCATATCCTTCTATAGTCTTCCATATATGTCCATAACCCTCTATAGCCTCCATACCTGTCCATAACCTAGTCTTTCATATACATCTATAACACTATAGTCTTCCATGTATGTCCATGACCCTCCAGTCTTCCATATACATCTATAACTCTTTACAGTCTTCCATATCTGTCTATAACCCTCTATAGCCTCCATACCCAGCCATAACCCTCTATAGTCTCCATACCCATCCATAACCTTCTATAGTCTTCCATATACGTCCATGACACTCTATTGTATTCCATACCTGCCGATAACCCTCTATAGTCTTCCATATTTGTCCATAACTCTTTAGTCTTCCATGCCTGTTCATAACCTTCTATAGCCTTCCATACCATCCATAACCCTCTATAGCCTTCCATACCCGTCCACAGCCCTCTATAGTCTTCCATACCGGTCAAATAGCCCTCTATCATCTTCCATATCTTTCCATAACCCTCTATAATCTTCCATACCCGTCCATAACCGTCTATAGCCTCCACGCCCATCCATAACCCTGTATAGTCTTCCATATATGCCCATAACACTCTAAAGTCTTCTAAAAATATCCATAATCCCCTAGAGTCTTCTATATATATCCATAAATCCCTATAGTCTTTCATACCCGTCCATAACCCTCTATAGTCTTCCATACACGTCCATAGCCCTCTATAGTGTTCCATATATGTCCATAACCATCTGTAGTCTCCCACATCCGTCCATAACCTTCTATGTCCAGGTCCAGATCCAATGGTACGCATGGTCTTCATAAGTTAGGGTCTTCCTTGGTTGCAGTGGATGACTGTGACTTCTACTGTGCCTTGTTCTGCCCTTTGCTCTCCACGGAGCATTGCAGAAATACCTCCCTGACCATTCTTGGCCAGAATGACCTTCCTGGCCATTCGATCTCACTGTAGATCTCATCTGCTCAGTCTGCCACAGCTAGCTTCATGTGCTAGGATAGACATGTACCCTTCTTACCAGAGTACGAGGCCATCTGCTACCCTCAGCTGATTTTGCTGCCGGTTGAAGCAGTGTACTGGGATGTGGCCACTGTCGCTTGCGAACAGCTATTAAACTTGGAGCCACAGGTGAGAGCTGAGTGTCTGGTGGGGACCAAAGGTGAGTGAGTTGCCCTGGAATGGACACAGCAAGCTCCTTCACCAGAGGTGTCTGGACACCCAATACACCCCATTGCAAAAGATTACTAATATAAAATTAATTGAGGGAGGAGATTTTTGTTCCTTTGGTATAACACAGCAAATTAATTCCTGTGCTCTCCTATCTGTTTGTGACTTCTCCTTAATGTTTCTGTAATCATTGTCACCCCGTAAAGGGACGTCCTGTGAGGATGGAATAGTTGGCTGGCAGCCTGGGACATTTGATATATTGCAGGAATGTTGCCTCCTATTTGTCAGGATAATTACCCATGACTGATTGTGTCTTACAGAGCTGGCGAACAACAATGTGAGTGGAGCAAGGGCTTATGCGTACGTCAACCTCTGTCCCATTCCCATTTCAAAAATAATTTGCTGAAATGGAGGGCATTTGCAGCATTATGGCCCCTGACAGATTTTGAATCTTGATTTAACACTTCACAGGTTTCTCCGTGCACATGCTGAGTCTCATAAAACTCATCAGGTTAGCACGTGAATTGCAAAGCAGAGCAATGTTAAGCAGTAATTAAACCAAACCAGTATTGGATTCTCAAACACAAGAAAATCTGCAGATGTTAGAAATCCAGAGCAACACACACAAAATGCGGGAGGAACTCAGCAGGCCAGGCAGCATCTATGAAAAGGAGTAAACAGTTGATGTTTCAGGTCGAGACCCTTCATTTGGATGTCTTGGCCTGAAACGTCAACTGCTTATTCTTTTTCATAGATGCTGCCTGACCTGCTGAGTTCCTCCAGCATTTTGTGTATGCAGTATTGAATTTTGATGTTTTAATCCAAGGTTCATTCAGAAGTCAGGAAAGAGGCTCAAAACTTGTTACTTCATAATCGTTTTATTAAGACCATAAGACATAGGAGCGGAATTGGGCCATTTGGCCCATCCAGTCTGCTCCACCATTCTATCAAGGCTGATTAAGAGTTGACAGAGTAATGAAAGTTGAATGGATAGCGATAGGGGTCGACTATTGAAGTGAAAACTAATATTGAAGAAGGTGCCTAGAAATATAACAGCTATTTTTATATGACAGTGATTAGAAAAAATCCTATCAGAATTTTTAGATAAGAATTAACCAATCAGAAAGAACTTATTCAATACTGCAGTAACAAATTAACCAATGAGAATGCCTTTACTCATTTAATGCAGAACAAAGAAGCTTCCAGAGCTTTCCACAATTATACTTTCTACAGTTACTTTAGCATGTTAAACTTGCATAAAACACACACAGATAATTAATTTTTAAACTGCAAAAAAACAATTAAACAGTCCAACCTAAGAAGAAAACAGTCCGGTCAAACATGGGTCTGAGCAAACAGAAGGCACATCACCAGGCCATTCATTGACTAATTGGAAAGTGAGCAGTCTTCTGCTATTGGCATCTAATGCAAGAGACTTCTGACTGAACCCCTTACTGCCTGGTATGGAGATGAAAAACCTATGGAACACCAAAAGGCCAAGGCAGTCATAGTCATAGTCATACTTTATTGATCCCGGGGGAAATTGGTTTTCGTTACAGTTGCACCATAAATAATAAATAATAATAGAACCATAAATAGTTAAATAGTAATATGTAAATTATGCCAGTAAATTATGAAATAAGTCCAGGACCAGCCTATTGGCTCAGGGTGTCTGACCCTCCAAGGGAGGAGTTGTAAAGTTTGAAGGCCACAGGCAGGAATGACTTCCTATGACACTCTGTGCCGCATCTCGGTGGAATGAGTCTCTGGCTGAATGTACTCCTGTGCCCACCCAGTACATTATGTAGTAGATGGGAGACATTGACCAAGATGGCATGCAACTTAGACAGCATCCTCTTTTCAGACACCACTGTGAGAGAGTCCAGTTCCATCCCCACAACATCACTGGCCTTACGAATGAGTTTGTTGATTCTGTTGGTGTCTGCTACCCTCAGCCTGCTGCCCCAGCACACAAGAGCAAACATGATAGCACTGGCCACCACAGACTCGTAGAACATCCTCAGCATCGTCCGGCAGATGTTAAAGGATCTCAGTCTCCTCAGGAAATAGAGACGGCTCTGACCCTTCTTGTAGACAGCCTCAGTGTTCTTTGACCAGTCCAGTTTATTGTCAATTGGTATCCCCAGGTATTTATAATCCTCCACCATGTCCACACTGACCCCCTGGATGGAAACAGGGGTCACTGGTACCTTAGCTCTCCTCAAGTCTACCACCAGCTCCTTAGTCTTTTTCACATTAAGCTGCAGATAATTCTGCTCACACTATGTGACAAAGTTTCCTACCATAGCCCTGTACTCAGCCTCATCTCCCTTGCTGATGCATCCAACCATGGCAGGGTCATCCGAAAACTTCTGAAGATGACAAGACTCTGTGCAGTAGTTGAAGTCCGAGGTGTAAATGGTGAAGAGAAAGGGAGACAAGACAGTCCCCTGTGGAGCCCCAGTGCTGCTGATCACTCTGTCGGACACACAGTGTTGCAAGCACATGTACTGTGGTCTGCCAGTCAGGTAATCAAGAATCCATGATACCAGGGAAGCATCCCCCTGCATCGCTGTCAGCTTCTCCCAGCAGAGCAGGGCGGATGGTGTTGAACGCACTGGAGAAGCCAAAAAACATGACCCTCACAGTGCTCGCTGGCTTGTCCAGGTGGACGTAGACACGGTTCAGCAGGTAAACGATAGCATCCTCAACTCCTAGTCGGGGCTGGTAGGCGAACTGGAGGGGATCTAAGTGTGGCCTGACCATAGGCTGGAGCAGCTCCAGAACAAGTTTCTCCAGGGTCTTCATGATGTGGGAGGTCAATGCCACCGGTCTATAGTCATTGAAGCCGCTGGGGCGCGGCGTCTTCGGCACAGGGACGAGGCAGGATGTCTTCTATAGTACAGGAATCCTCCGGAGCCTCAGGCTCAGGTTGAATACATGGCAAAGTACTCCAAATAGCTGAGGGGCACAGGCTTTGAGCACCATCCGGTCCTGCAGCCTTGCTTGGGTTGAGACGTTTCAGCTGTCTTATCACCTGTTCAGCTGTGAAGCCCACCATGGTGGTTTTGTGTGGGGAAGGGGTATAGTCATAGAACCATAGAACCATAGAAACTACAGCACAGAAACAGGCCCTTTGGCCCTTCTTGGCTGTGCCGAACCATTTTCTGCCTAGTCCCACTGACCTGCACACAGACCATATCCCTCTATACACCTCCCATCCATGTATCTGTCCAATTTATTCTTAAATGTTAAAAAAGAACCCGCATTTACCACCTCGTCTGGCAGCTCATTCCATACTCCCACCACTCTCTGTGTGAAGAAGCCCCCCCTAATGTTCCCTTTAAACTTTTCCCCCCTCACCCTTAACCTATGTCCTCCGGTTTTTTTCTCCCCTTGCCTCAGTGGAAAAAGCCTGCTTGCATTCACTCTATCTATACCCATCATAATTTTATATACCTCTATCAAATCTCCCCTCATTCTTCTACGCTCCAGGGAATAAAGTCCTAACCTATTCAACCTTTCTATGTAACTGAGTTTCTCAAGTCCCGGCAACATCCTTGTAAACCTTCTCTGCACTCTTTCAACCTTATTTATATCCTTCCTGTAATTTGGTGACCAAAACTGAACACAATACTCCAGATTCGGCCTCACCAATGCCTTATACAACCTCATCATAACATTCCAGCTCTTATACTCAATACTACGACTAATAAAGACCAATGTACCAAAAGCTCTCTTTACGACCCTATCTACCTGTGACAACACTTTTAGGGAATTTTGTATCTGTATTCCCAGATCCCTCTGTTCCACTGCACTCCTCAGTGCCTTACCATTAACCCTGTATGTTCTACCTTGGTTTGTCCTTCCAACGTGCAATACCTCACACTTGTCAGTATTAAACTCCAGCTGCCATTTTTCAGCCCATTTTTCCAGCTGGTCCAAGTCCCTCTGCAGGCTCTGAAAACCTTCCTCACTGTCTACTACACCTCCAATCTTTGTATCATCAGCAAACTTGCTGATCCAATTTACCACATTATCATCCAGATCATTGATATAGATGACAAATAACAACGGACCCAGCACTGATCCCTGTGGCACACCACTAGTCACAGGTCTCCACTCAGAGAAGCAATTTTCTACCACCGCTCTCTGGCTTCTTCCATCGAGCTAATGTCCATTCCAATTTACCACCTCTCCATGTATACCTAGCAACTGAATTTTCCTAACTAACCTCCCATGTGGGACCTTGTCAAAGGCCTTACTGAAGTCCATGTAGACAATATCCACTGCCTTCCCTTCATCCACTTTCCTGGTAACCTCCTCGAAAAACTCCAACAGATTGGTCAAACATGACCTACCACGCACAAAGCCATGTTGACTCTCCCTAATAAGCCTCTGTCTATCCAAATGCTTGTAGATTCTGTCTCTTAGTACTCCCTCCAATAACTTACCTACTACTGACGTTAAACTCACTGGCCTATAATTTCCCGGATTACTTTTCGATCCTTTTTTAAACAACGGAACAACATGAGCCACTCTCCAATCCTCCGGCACCTCACCTGTAGACAGCGACATTTTAAATATTTCTGCCAGGGCCCCTGCAATTTCAACACTAGTCTCCTTCAAGGTCCGAGGGAACACCCTGTCAGGTCCCGGGGATTTATCCACTTTAATTTTCCTCAAGACAGCAAGCACCTCCTCCTTTTCAATCTGTGCAGTTGCCATGGTCTCACTACTTGATTCCCTCAATTCCATAGATTTCATGCCAGCTTCCTTAGTAAATACAGACGCAAAAAACCTATTTAAGATCTCCCCCATTTCCTTTGGTTCCGCACAAAGCCGACCACTCTGATCTTCAAGAGGACCAATTTTATCCCTTACAATCCTTTTGCTCTTAATATACTTGTAAAAGCTCTTTGGATTACCCTTCACTTTGACTGCCAAGGCAACCTCATGTCTTCTTTTTGCCCTCCTGATTTCTTTCTTAAGTATTTTCTTGCACTTCTTATACTCCTCAAGCACCTGATTTACTCCCTGTTTCCTATACATTTCATACAACTCCCTCTTCTTCTTTATCAGAGTTGCAATATCCTTTGAGAACCAAGGTTCCTTATTCCTATTCAATTTGCCTTTAATCCTGACAGGAACATACAAACTCTGCACTCTCAAAGTTTCCCCTTTGAAGGCTTCCCACCTACCAATTACATCTTTGCCAGAGAACAACCTGTCCCAATCCACGCTTTTTAGATCCTTTCTCATTTCTTCAAATTTGGCCTTCTTCCAGTTCAGAACCTCAACCTAGGACCAGATCTATCCTTGTCCATGATCAAATTGAAACTAATGAGAGCAGGGTGGGGGACTGTGAGGAGGGGTAGGAGGGGAGAGTGGAATATGTGTTGGTTAGGGGCCGACAACAGATGGCTCATGTGGGAGATGGGCAGGGGCTACAATGTCAAATCTGTTAAAGAACAGGTTAAGTTCATTGGCCCTGTCCACACTGCCTTCCGCTCCTCTGCTGCTAGTTTGCCGGAACCCAGACAACTGCAGACTGGATGTAAATAGAAAGGATATTTTCTATAATGGGGGAGTCGAAGGTCAGAGGACACAGCGTCAGAATAAAGGAATAACTATTCAGAAGAAACACAAGAGTGGTGAATCTGTGGAATTCATTGTCAATGGCTGTGAAGGTCAGGTCAGTGAGTATATTTATAGCAGAGGTTGACAAGTTCTTGGTTAGTCAGGGCAACAAAGGTTACAGACAGAAAGCAGGAGAATGGGCTTGAGAGGGATAATAAATAAGCCATGAAGGAATGACATAGAAGGCTTGATTGGCTTATCCCACAGCTCATAGTTTCATAGTCTCCGATGTACAAGAGTGCAAGAGGCAGCAGAGTGATGTAGAGTCAGCCCGCTCAGTCATAGGCACAACCTTCCCCAGCGTCCGCAATATCTTTAATAGATAGTACCTCATCAAGGCAGCAACTGTCACCAACCACCATCATCATACAGGACATCAGACAAGAACGACTTGCACCATCCAGATATCTGTAAATGACAATGCTCACCATCCAGGACATCTGTCACTGACAAATCTCACCATCCAGGGCATCTGTCAGTGACGAACTTTACAATCCAGGACATCTGTGACAGACGAACTTCACAATCCAGGTCATCTGTCACTGATAAACTTCACAATCCAGGTTATCTGTCACTGACGAACTTCACAATCCAGGTCATCTGTCACAGACAAACTTCACCATCCAGGAAATCTGTCACTGACGAACTTCACCATCCAGGACATCTGTCACGGACAAACTTCACCATCAGGACATCTGTCACTGACGAACATCAGCATCCAGGACATCTGTCAATGACCAATCTCACCATCCAGGACATCTGTTACTGACGACACTCACCATCCACGACAGCTGTCACTCTCGAACATCATCCAGGACATATGCCTCTGACGAAATTCACCATCTAGGACATCTGTCACTGAAGAACTTCAACACCCAGGGCATCTGTCACTGACGAACTTCACCACCCACAACATCTGTCACAGACAACTACAACCATCCAGGACATCCATCACTGACGAACTTCACCATCCAGGTCATCTGTCACTGTCGAACTTCACTGTCCAGGACATCTGTCATTGACAAACTTCGCCATCCAGACATCTGTCAGTGACGAAGTTCACCATCCAGGACATCTGTCACTGACCAATCTCACCATCCAGGACATCTGTCACTGACGAATTTCACCAGCCAGGGCATCTGTCACTGACAAACTTCACCACCCACAACATCTGTCACTGATGAGCCTCACCATGCCGCACATCTGTCATCGACGAACTTCACCATCCAGGGCATTTTTCACCGAGGAACCTCACGAGCCAGGACTATCTGTCAATGTTGACTCTCATCATCCGGGCCACCTGTCACTGAAGAATTTCACCATCCCGGAAATCTGTCACTGATGAACTTCATCATCCAGGACATATGTGACTGACGACCCTCACCATCCAGGACGTCTGTCACTGACGAACTTCACCATCCAGGGCATCGCAAACTGATGAACTTCACAATATAGGACATCTGTCACTTACGAACTTCACCGTCCAGGACGTCTGTCACTTACGAACTTCACCATCCAGGACATCTGTCACTGATGATCCTCACCATCCAGGACATCTGTCATTGACGCCCCTCATCATTGAGTACAGCAGTCACTGACGAAATTCATTATCCAGGACATCTGTCACTGACGAACATCACCATCCAGAACATGTGCCACTGACGAACTTCACCATGCAGACTATCTGTCACCGACGAACTTCACCATCAAGGGCATATTGCACCGATGAACTTCACCAGCCAGGACATCTGTCAATGTTGACTCTCAGCATCCAGGCCATCTGTCACAGATGAATTTCACCATCCCGGACATCTGTCACTGATGAACTTCACCATCCAGGACATCTGTCACTGACGACTCTCACAATTAAGGATATCTGTCACTGACGAACTTCACTATCCAGGTCAACCGTCACTGACGAACTTCACCACCCAGGATATCTGTCACAGATATCATCACCATCCAGGGCATATGTAAATGATGACTCTGACAGTCAAGGACATCTGTCACTGACGAACTTGAATATCCAGGTCATCTGTCACTGATGACTCTCACAATCAAGGGCATCTGTCACTGACGAACTTCACCACCCAGGACATCTGTCACAGACGAACTTCACCATCCAGACATCTGTCACTGACAAACTTCACCATCCAGGACATCTGTCACTGACGACCCTCACTGTCCAGGAATTCTGACACTTACTAATATCACCATCCAGGACATCTGTCACTGACGAGCCTCACCATGCAGCACATCTGTCACTGACGAACTTTACCATCCAGGGCATATTTCACTGACGAAATTCAACAGCGAGAACATCTGTCACTGTTGACTCTCATTATCCAGGCCATCTGTCACTGATGAATTTCATCATCCCAGACATCTGTCACAGAAGACACTCATCATCCAGGACTTCTGTCACTGAGGAACATCACCATACAGGACATCTGTCACCGACGACACTCAACATGCTGAACATCTGACACTGACGAACTTCACCACCCAGGGCATCTGTCACTGACGAACTTCAACACCCACAACATCTGTCACTGATGAGACTCAACATGCCGCACATCTGTCACCGACAAACTTCACCATCCAGGGCGTTTTTCACCGAGGAACCTCACCAACCAGGGATTCTGTCACCGTTGACTCTCATCATCCAGGCCACCTGTCACTGAAGAATTTCACTATCCCGGAAATCTGTCACTGGCGAACTTCATCATCCAGGACATATGTGACAGATGACCCTCACCATCCAGGACGTCTGTCCCTGAGGAACATCACTATACAGGACATCTGTCACTGATGAACTTCACCATCCAGGACATCGCAAACTGACGAACTTCACAATATAGGACATCTGTCACTTACGAACATCACCATCCAGGTCATCTGTCACTGACGAACTTCACAATCCAGGACATCTGTCAATGACGAACTTCACCATCCAGGTCATCTGTCAATGACGAACTTCACCATCCAGGACATCTCTCACTGACTAACATCACCATCCAGGACATCTGTCACTGACGATCAGCAGCATCCAGTGTATCAGTCATGAGGAACTTCACCACCTAGACATCTGTCAGTGTCAAACTTCACCATGCAGCCCATATGTCACCGACGAACTTCACCATCAAGGGCATAATTCACTGATGAACTTCACCAGCCAGGACATCTGTCAGTGTTGACTCTCAGCATCCAGGACATCTGTCACTGATGAACTTCACCATACAGGACATCTGTCACTGACGAATCTGACCATCCAGGGCATCTGTCACTGACGAACTTCACAATATAGGACATCTGTCACTTATGAATATCACCATCTAGGACATCTGTCAATGACGAACTTCATCACTCAGGACATCTGTAACTGACCAACTTCACAATTCAGGATATCTGTAACATACGGACTTCACCATCCAGGACATATGTCACTGACGAACTTCACCATCCAGAACATCTGTCACTGACGAACTTCAGCATTAAGGTCAGTCAGTAACAAACTACACCATCTAGGACATCTGTCAATGACGAACTTCACCATCCAGGACATCTGTCACCGACGAACATCACCAGCACGGACATCTGTCACTGATGAACTTTACAGTCCAGGTCATCTGACACTGAAAAAACTTCACCATCCAGGACATCTGACACTGACAAACTTCACCATCCAGGACATCTGGCACTGAAGAAATTCACCATCCAGGACATCTGTCACTGACAAACTTCACAATCCAGGACATCTGTCACAGACGAATTTTATCATCCAGGATATCTGGTACTGACAACAGTCACCATCCTGGTCATCTGTTACTGATGAAGTTCACCGTCCAGGTCATCTGTCACTGATGTCCCTCACCATCCCTCACCATCCAGGCATCTGTCACTGTCGAACTTCACCATCCAGACATCTGTCACTGTTGAATGTCATCATACAGGAGATCTGTCACTGACCATCGTCACCGTAGCTAAATTTGTCACCGACGAACTTCACAATCCAGGACATCAGTAACTTACGAACTTCACCATGCAGGACATCTATCACTGAGGAACATTAACCATCCAGGACCTCTGTCAATGACGACTCTCATCATCCAGGACATCTCTCACTGACGATCATCATGATCCAGGACATCGGTCACTGACGATCTTCACCATCCAGGACATCTGTCACTGACGAACTTCACCATCCAGGACATCTGTCACTGATGAACTTCATCATCCAGGGCAGCGGACAGTGACGAACTTCACCATCCAGGACATCTGTCACTGACGAATATCACCATCAGGGACATCTGTCACAGATAACAATCTACATCCAGGAAATCTGTCACTGACAAACTTCACTATCCAGGATATCAATCACCGACAAACTTCATTATCCAGGACATCGGACACTGACAAACTTCACCATCTAGGTCATCTGTCACTTAGGAACTTCACCATCCAAGACATCTGTCACTTACGAACTTCACCATCCAGGACATCTATCACAGACGAACATCACCAACCCGGACATCTGTCACTGATGAACTTCACCATCCAAGACATCGGTCACTTACAAACTTCACCGTCCAGGTCATCAGTCACTGACGAACTTCACCATTAAGGTCAGTCAGTAACAAACGACACCATCTAGGACATCTGTCAATGACGAACTTCACTATCCAGGACATCTGTCACCAACGAACATCGCCAGCACGGACATCTGTCATTGATGAACTTTACAGTCCAGGTCATCTGACACTGAAAAAACTTCACCATCCAGGACATCTGACACTGACAAACTTCACCATCCAGGACATCTGGCACTGAAGAAATTCAACATCCAGGACATCTGTCGCAGACGAATTTTATCATCCAGGATATCTGGTACTGACAACAGTCACCATCCTGGTCATCTGTCACTGACGAAGTTCACCGTCCAGGTCATCTGTCACTGATGTCCCTCACCGTCCAGGCATCTGTCCCTGACCAACTTCACCATCCAGGACATCTGTCACTGACAAACTTCACCATCCAGACATCTGTCACTGTTGAATCTCATCATACAGGAGATCTGTCACTGACCATCGTCACCGTAGCGAAATTTGTCACCGACGAATTTCACAATCCAGGACATCAGTAACTTACGAACTTCACCATGCAGGGCATCTGTCACTGAGGAACATTAGCCATCCAGGACCTCTGTCAATGACGACTCTCATCATCCAGGACATCTCTCACTAACGATCATCACGATCCAGGACATCGGTCACTGACGATCTTCACCATCCAGGACATCTTTAACTGACGAATTTCACCACCCAGTGCATCTGTCACTGACGAACTTCACCATCCAGGACATCTGTCACTTACGACTATCACCATGCAGGACATCCGTCACCGACGAACTTCAACATCCACGACTCATGTCACTGACGACCTTCACCATCCCGGACATCTGTCACTGATGAACTTCATCCTCCAGGACATCTGTCACTGATGACCTTCACCATCCCGGACATCTGTCACTGATGACTCTCACCATGCAGGACATCTGTCACCGATGAACTATACCATCCAGAGCAACTTTAACCAACGAACTTCACCATCCAGGCATCTGTCACTGTTGAATCTCACTGTTGAACTTCAACTTGCAAGACATCTGTTACTGAGGAACATTAACCATCCAGGACATCTGTCAATGACAACTCCCAACATACAGGACATCTCTCACTAACGATCATCACGATCCAGGACATCTGTCACTGACGAACTTCACAATCCAGGGCATCTGTCACTGACGACATTCACCGTCCAGGACATCTGTCACTGACAACTTTCACCTTCCAGGACATCTGTCACTGACAACTTTCACAATAAAGGACATCTGTCACTGACGAACTTCACCATCAGGACATCTGTCACTGACGAACTTCACCATTCAGGACATCTGCCACTGACGAACTTCACCATCCAGGACACCTGCCACAGACGAACTTCACCATCCAGACATCTGTCAGTGACGAACTTCACCATCCAAGACAGCTGTCACCGACGAACTTCACCATCCAGGACATCTATCACTGACGAGCCTCACCATACAGGTCATCTGTCACTGACGAATTTCAACACTGAGTGCATCTGTCACTGAAGAACTTCACCATCCAGGACATCTGTCAGAGACTAACTTCACCATCCAGGACATCTGTCATTGACAACCTTCACCAGCCAGGACATCTCTCACTGACGACCTTCACCAGCCAGGACATCTGTCACTGATGAACTTCATCATCCAGGACATCTGTCACTGACGAACTTCACCATCAGGACATCTGTTACTGACGAATTTCACTACCCAGTGCATCTGTCACTGACGAACTTCACTATCCAGGACATCTGTCACTGATGAACTTCATTATCCAGGACATCAGTCAATGACGAACTACACCATCCAGGACATCTGACACTGATGACTCTCACCATGCAGGACAATTGTCACTGACGAGCATCACAATCCAGGACATCTGTCACTGACGAATTTCAGCATCAGGACATCTGTTCACAGACGAACATCACAATCCAAAACATCTATCACTGACGTCTCTCACCATCCAGGTCATCTGTCACTGACGACTTTCAGCACTGAGTGCATCTGTCACTGACGAACTTCACTATCCAGGACATCTGTCACTGATGAACTTTATTATCCAGGACATCAGTCAATGACGAACTACACCATCCAGGACATCTGACACTGATGACTCTCACAATGCAGGACAATTGTCACTGACGAGCATCACAATCCAGGACATCTGTCACTGACAAATTTCAGCATCAGGACATCTGTTCACAGACGAACATCACAATCCAAAACATCTATCACTGATGTCTCTCACCATCCAGGTCATCTGTCACTGACGACTTTCAGCACTGAGTGCATCTGTCGCTGAAGAAATTCACTATCCAGGACATCTGTCAGAGACTAACTTCACCATCCAGGATATCTGTCACTGATGACCTTCACCAGCCAGGACATCTGTCAGTGACGAACTACACCACCCAGGACATCTGTCACTGACGAACTTCCCAATCCAGGACGTATGTCAATGACGAACTTCAACATCAAGACATCTTTAAGTGACGAACTTCACCATCCAGGACATCTGTCACAGACGAACTTCACCATCCAGACATCTGTCACTGTCGATGTTCATCGTCCAGGTCATTTGTCACTGACGACCTTCACCATCCAGGACATCTGTCAGAGACTAAACTCACCATCCAGAACATCTGTCACTGACGACCTTCACCGGCCAGGACATCTCTCACTGACGAACGACACCATCCAGGACATCTGTCACTCATGAACTTCATTATCCAGGACATCTGTCAGTGACGAACTACACCACCCAGGACATCTGTCACTGACGACCTTCACCATCCCGGACATATGTCAATGACAAACTTCAACATCAGGACATCTTTAACTAACGAACTTCACCATCCAGAGCATCTTTCAGCGACAATCTTCACCATCCAGACATCTGTCACTATTGAGTCTCATCATCTAGGAGATCTGTCACTGACCATCGTCACCATAGGGAAATCTGTCACCAACGAACTTCACAATTCAGGACATCAGTCACTTAAGAACTTCACCATGCAGGACATCTGTCACTGACAAACTATAACCATCCAGGACATCTGTCAATGACGACTCTCATCATCCAGGACATCTCTCACTAACAATCATCACGATCCAGGACATCTGTCACTGATGAACTTCACCATCCGGACATCGGTCACTGACGAGCATCACCTTCCAGGGCATCTGTCACTGACGAACTTCACCATCAGGACATCTGTTACTGACGAATTTCACCACCCAGTGCATCTGTCACTGACGAACTTCACTATCCAGGACATCTGTCACTGATGAACTTCATTATCCAGGACATCAGTCAATGACGAACTACACCACCCAGGACATCTGTCACTGACGACTCTCATCATCCAGGATATCTCTCACTAACGATAATCATGATCCAGGACACCTATCACTGATGAACTTCACCATCCAGACATTGGTCACTGACGAACTTCACCATCAAGGACATCTGTCACCAATGAACTTCACCATCCAGGGCATCTGTCACCGGCAAACCTCTCAATCCAGGACATCTGTCACTTACGAACTTCACCATCCAAGACATCTGTCACTTACGAACTTCACCATCGAGGTCATCTGTCACTGATGAACTTCACCACTCAGGGCATCTGCAACTGACGAAATTCACCATCCAGGACATCTGTAACTGACGAACGTCACCATCCAGGACATCGGTCACTTACGAACGTCACCATCCAGGATATCTGGCACTGAAGAACTTCACCTTCCAGGATATCAAGTCACTGACGAGCTTCACCATCCAGGTCATCAGTCACAGATGACTTTCACCATCCAGGACATCTGTGTCTGACTAACTTCACCATCCGGGTCATCTGTCACTTACGAACTTCACCATTCGGACATCTGCCACCGACGAACATTACCATCCCAGACATCAGTCACTGACGAACTTCACAACTCAGGTCATCTGACACAAAGGAACTTCATCATCCAGGACATCTGTCACAGACGAACTTCACCATCCAGGACATATGGCACTGATGAACATCATCGTCAAGGACATCTGTCACCGATGAACTTCACCATCCAGGACATCTCTCACCCACGAACATCACCATCAAAGAAATCTGTCACTTACGAACTTCACCATCCAGGACACCTGTCACTGACGAGCATCACAATCCAGGGCATCTTTCACTGACGACTCTCATCATCCAGGATATCTCTCACTAACGATAATCACTATCCAGGACATCTGTCACCGACAAACTTCACCATCCAGGGCATCTGTCACTGACAAACCTCCCAATCCAGGTCACCTGTCACATACGAACTTCACCATCCAAGACATCATTCACTGAAAAAGTTCACTGTCCAGGACATATGTCACTGCCAAAATTCATCATCCAGGACATCTGTCACCGACGATAATCACCATCGAGACCATCTGTCACTGAGGAACGTCACCACCCAGGACATCGGTCATGGAAGAACTTCACCATCATGACATCTGTCACTAGCGAACTTTAAAATCCAGGTCATCTGTCAATTACAAATTTCAGCATTCGGACATCTGTCACTGACGAACATTACCATCCCAGACATCTGTCAATGACGAACTTCATAATTCAGGTCATCTGACACAAAGAAACTTCACCATCCAAGGCATCTGTCACAGATGAACTTCACCATCCAGGACATCTGGCACTGATGTACATCGTTGTCAAGGACATCTGTCACCGATGAACTTCACCATCCGAGACATCTCTCACCCACGAACTTCACCATCGAGGACATCTGTCACTGATAAACATCACAATCCAAGACATCTGTCACTTATGAACTTCACCATCCAGAACATCTGGTACTGAAGAACTTCACCATCCAGGACATCTGACACTGACAAACTTCACAGTCCAGGTCACCTGACACTGAGAAAACTTCACCATCCAGGGCATCTGTCACAGACGAATTTCATCATCCAGGTCAGCTGTCACTGATGTCGCTCACCGTCCAGGCATCTGTCACTGACTAACTTCACCATCCAGGACATCTGTCAGTGACGAACTTCACCATCCAGGATATCTGTCACTGACGAACATCATCATCCAGGGCAGCGGACAGTGACGAACTTCACCATCCAGGACATCTGTCACTGACGAACTTCACAATCCAAGACATCTGTCACTGACGAAATTCATCATCCAGGGCAGCGGACAGTGACGAACTTCACCATCCAGGACATCTGTCACTGACGAATGTCACCATTAGGGACATCTGTCACTGATGACAATCAACATCCAGGAAATCTGTCACTGACAAACTTCACTATCCAGAATATCAATCACCGACAAACTTCACCATCCAGGTCATCTGTCACGAAAGAACTACACCATCTAGGACATCTGTCAATGACGAACTTCACCATCCAGGACATCTATCACAGATGAACATCACCAACCCGGACATCTGTCACTGATGAACTTTACAGTCCAGGTCATCTGACACTGACGAACTTCACCATCCAGGACATCTGACACTGACGAACATCACCATCCAGGGCATCTGTCACCCACGAACTTCACCATCCAGGACATCTGTCACTGATGAACTTCACCATCCAGGACATCTGTCACTGACGAACTTCACAATCCAGGACATCTGACACTGATGAACATCACCATCCAGGTCATCTGTCACTTACAAACTTCACCATCCAGGTCAACTGTCACTAATGAACTTCTCCATCCAGGACATCTGTCACCCACGAACTTCACCATCCAGGACATCTGTCACTGACGAACTTCACAATCCAGGACATCTGACACTGATGAACATCACCATCCAGGTCATCTGTCACTTACAAACTTCACCATCCAGGTCAACTGTCACTTACGAACTTCTCCATCCAGGACATCTGTCACCGATGAACTTCACCATCCAGGGCATCTGTCACCCACGAACTTCACCATCCAGGACATCTGTCACTGACGAACTTCACCATCCCGGACATCTGTCACTGACGAACTTCACGATACAGGTCATCTGGCAATGACAAACTTCACAATCAAGGACATTCGTCACTTTCGAACTTCATCATCCAGGACATCTCTCAGTGATAAACTTCACCACTCAGGACATCTGTCACTGACGAATTTCACCACCCAGGACATCTGTCACTGACGAATTTCACCATCGTGGACATCTGTCACTGACGAATTTCACCATCGTGGACATCTGTCACTGATGCCCCTCACCATCCAGGATATCTGTCACGGACGAAATTCACCATCATGACATCTGTCACTAGCGAACTTCACAATCCAGGTCATCTGTCACTTACGAACTTCAGCATTCGGACATCTGTCACCGATGAACATTACCATCCCAGACATCTGTCACTGACGAACTTCACAATTCAGATCATCTGACACAAAGGAACTTCACCATCCAGGGTATCTGTCACAGACGACCTTCACCATCCAGGACATCTGGCACTTACGAACTTCACCATCCAGGTCAACTGTCACTAATGAACTACACCATCTAAGAATCTGTCAATGACAAACTTCAACATCCAGGACATCTATCAGAGACAAACATCACCAACCCAGACATCTGTCACTGATGAACTTTACAGTCCAGGTCATCTGACACTGAAAAAACTTCACAATCCAGGACATCTGACACTGATGAACATCACAATCCAAGACATCTGTCACTGACAAACTTCACCATCCAGAAAATCTGTCACTGACGAACTTCAGTATTAAGGTCAGTCAGTAACAAACTACACCATCTAGGAGATCTGTCAATGGCGAACTTCACCATCCAGGACATCTGTCACCGATGAACATCACCAAGACGGACATCTGTCACTGATGAACTTTACAGCCCAGGTTATCTGACACTGAAAAAACTTCACCATCCAGGACATCTGTCACAGACGAACAGGACCATCAAGGACATCTGTCACCGACGAACATCACTATCCAGGACATCTGCCACCGATGAACTTCATCATGCAGGGCATCTGTCACCGACAAACCTCACAATCCTGGACATCTGGCACTGATGTACATCATCGTCAAGGACATCTGTCACCGATGAACTTCACCATCCAGGACATCTCTCACACACGAACTTCACCATCCAGGACATTTGTCACTGATGAGCATCACAATCCAGAACATCTGTCACTCACGAATCTTACAATCCAGGAGATGTCTCAGCGCCGAACTTCACCATCGAAGACATCTGTCACTGACGAACTTCACCATCCAGGACATCCGTCACTGACAAACTTCACAGTCCAGGTCATCTGACACTGAAAAAACTTCACCATCCAAGACATCTGTCACTGATGTCCCTCACCGTCCAGGCATCTGTCACTGACTAACTTCACCATCCAGGACATCTGTCAGTGACGAACTTCACAATCCAGGACATCTGTCACTGACGAACTTCATCATCCAGGGTAGCAGACAGTGACGAACTTCACCTTCCAGGACATCTGTCACTCATGAACTTCATCATCCAGGGCAGCGGACAGTGACGAACTTCACCATCCAGGACATCTGTCACTCATGAACTTCATTATACAGGACATCTGTCAGTGACAAACGACACCACCCAGGTCATCTGTTAATGACGACCTTCACCATCCCGGACATATGTCAATGACAAACTTCAACATCAGGACATCCTTGACTAACGAACTTCACCATCCAGAGCATCTTTCAGCGACAATCTTCACCATCCAGACATCTGTCACTATTGAGTCTCATCATCCAGGAGATCTGTCACTGACCATCGTCACCATAGGGAAATCCTACGAACTTCACAATCCAGGACATTAGTCACTTAAGAACTTCACCATGCAGGACATCTGTCACTGACAAACAATAACCATCCAGGACATCTGTCACTGACGAACTTCACCATCCAGAACATCTGTCACTGACGAACTTCACCATCCAAGACATCTGTCACTTATAAACTTCACCATCCAGGTCATCAGTCACTGACGAACTTCACCATTAAGGTCAGTCAGTAACAAACTACACCATCTAGGACATCTGTCAATGACGAATTCACCATCCAGGACATCTGTCACCGACGAACATCACCAACACGGACATCTGTCACTGAAGAACTTTACAGTCCAGGTCATCTGACACTGAAAAACCTTCACCATCCAGGTCATCTGACACTGAAGAAATTCACCATACAGGACATCTGTCACTGCCAAACTTCACAATCCAGGACATCTGTCGCAGACGAATTTTATCATCCAGGATATCTGGTAGTGACAACAGTCACCATCCTGGTCATTTGTCACTGATGAACGTCACCATCCAGGACATCGGTCACGGACGAACTTCACCGTCATGACATCTGTTACTAGAGAACTTCAGAATCCAGGTCATCAGTCAGTTACTGACTTCAGCATTCGGATATCTGTCACCGATGAAGATTACCATCCCAGACATCTCTCACTGACGAACTTCACAATTCAGGTCATCTGACACTGAGGAACTTCCCCATCCAGGACATCAGTCACAGACGAACTCCACCATCCTGGACATCAGTCACAGACGAACTTCACAATCCAAGACATCTGTCACAGACGAATTTCATCATCCAGGTCAGCTGTCACTGATGTCGCTCACCGTCCAGGCATCTGTCACTGACTAACTTCACCATCCAGGACATCTGTCAGTGACGAACTTCATCATCCAGGGCATCTGTCACCAACAAACCTCACAATCCTGGACATCTGGCACTGATGTATATCATCGTCAAGGACATCTGTCACCGATGAACTTCACCATCCAGGACATCCGTCACACACGAACTTCACCATCCAGGACATTTGTCACTGATGAGCATCACAATCCAGAACATCTGTCACTGACGAATCTTACAATCCAGGAGATGTCTTAGCGCCGAACTTCACCATCGAAGACATCTGTCACTGACGAACTTCACCATCCAGGACATCCGTCACTGACAAACTTCACAGTCCAGGTCATCTGACACTGAAAAAAATTCACCATCCAGGACATCTGTCACTGATGTCCCTCACCATCCAGGCATCTGTCACTGACTAACTTCACCATCCAGGACATCTGTCAGTGACGAACTTCACAATCCAGGACATCTGTCACTGACGAACTTCATCATCCAGGGTAGCGGACAGTGACGAACTTCACCTTCCAGGACATCTGTTACTGACGAACTTTACAATCCAGGACATCTGTCACTCATGAACTTCATCATCCAGGGCAGCGGACAGTGACGAACTTCACCATCCAGGACATCTGTCACTCATGAACTTCATTATACAGGACATCTGTCAGTGACAAACGACACCACTCAGGACATCTGTTAATGACGACCTTCACCATCCCGGACATATGTCAATGACGAACTTCAACATCAGGACATCTTTAACTAACGAACTTCACGACCCAGGACATCTGTCACTGACGAACTTCACCATCCGGACATCGGTCACTGACGAGCATCACGATCCAGGGCATCTGTCACTGACGGACCTCACCATCAGGACATCTGTTACTGACGAATTTCACCACCCAGTGCATCTGTCACCTACGAACTTCACTATCCAGGACATCTGTCACTGATGAGCATCACGATCCAGGGCATCTGTCACTGATGACTCTCATCATCCAGGATATCTCTCACTAACGATAATCACTATCCAGGACATCTGTCACCGACGAACTTCACATCCAGGGCATCTGTCACTGACAAACATCCCAATCCAGGACACCTGTCAATTACGAACTTCACCATCCAAGACATCTGTCACTTACGAACTTCACCATCGAGGTCATCTGTCACTGACGAACTTCACCACTCAGGGCATCTGCAACTGACGAAATTCACCATCCAGGACATCCGTCACTTTCGAACTTCACCATCCAGGACACCAGTCACTGACGAACGTCACCACCCAGGACATCTGTCACTGACGAATTTCACCACCCAGGACATCTGTCACAGACGAATTTCACCATCGTGGACATCTGTCACTGACGAACTTCACCATCCAGGACATCATCACTGACAAACTTCAACACCCAGGACATCTGTCACTGACGAACACTACCATTCAGAACATCTGTCACTGATGACCCTCACCATCCAAGATATCTGTCATGGACGAACTTCAACATCATGACATCTGTCACTAGCAAACTTCACAATCCAGGTCATCTGTCACGCACGAACTTCACCATCCAGGATACCTGACACTGACAAACTTCACCATCCAGGACATAGGTCACTTACGAACTTCACCACTCAGGGTATCTGCAACTGACGAAATTCACCATCCAGGACATCTGTCACCGACAATAATCACCATCGAGAACATCTGTCACTGACAAACGTCACCATACAGGACATCTGTTACTGACGAACGTCACCATCCAGGACATCGGTCACGGACGAACTTCACCATCATGACATCTGTCACTAGAGAACTTCACAATCCAGGTCATCAGTCAGTTACTGACTTCAGCATTCGGACATCTGTCACCGACGAAGATTACCATCCCAGACATCTGTCACTGACGAACTTCACAATTCAGGTCATCTGACACTGAGGAACTTCACCATCCTGGACATCAGTCAGAGACGAACTTCACCATCCCGGACATCAGTCACAGACGATCTTCACCATCCCGGTCATCTGTCACTGACTAACTTCACCATCCTGGACATCTGTCACTGACGAACTTCACGATACAGTTCATCTGACAATGACGAATTTCACAATCCAGGACATCTGTGACTTTCGAACTTCACCATCCAGGACACCAGTCACTGACGAACTTCACCACCCAGGACATCTGTCACTGACGAATTTCACTATCGTGGACATCTGTCACTGACGAACTTCACCATCCAGGACATCATCACTGACAAACTTCAACACCCAGGACATCTGTCACTGATGAATTTCACCATCGAGGATATCTGTCACTGACGAACAGTACCATTCAGAACATCTGTCACTGATGACCCTCACCATCCAAGATATCTGTCATGGACGAACTTCAACATCATGACATCTGTCACTAGCAAATTTCACAATCCAGGTCACCTGTCACTTACGAACGTCAGCATTCGGACATCTATCACCGACGAACATTACCATCCCAAACATCTGTCACTGACGAACTTCACAATTCAGGTCATCTGACACAAAGGAACTTCACCATCTAGGGCATCTGTCACAGACGACCTTCACCATCCAGGACATCTGGCACTGAAGAACATCATCGTCAAGGACATCTGTCACCGATGAACTTCACCATCCAGGACATCTCTCACCCACGAACTTCATCCAAGACATCTGTCACTTACGAACTTCACCATCCAGGTCAACTGTCACTAATGAACAACACCATCTAAGAATCAAACAATGACGAACTTCACCATCCAGGACATCTGTCACAGACAAACACCACCAACCCGGACATCTGTCACTGATGAACTTTACAGTCCAGGTCATCTGACACTGAAAAATCTTCACCATCCAGGTCATCTGACACTGAAAAATCTTCACCATCCAGGTCATCTGACACTGACGAACTTCACCATCCAAGACATCTGTCACTTACAAACTTCACCATCCAGGTCATCAGTCACTGACGAACTTCAGTATTAAGGTCAGTCAGTAACAAACTACACCATCTAGGACATCTGTCAATGACGAACTTCACCATCCAGGACATCTGCCACCGATGAACATAACCAATACGGACATCTGTCACTGATGAACTTTACAGTCCAGGTCATCTGACACTGAAAAAACTTCACCATCCAGGACATAGGTCACTTACGAATTTCACCATCCAGGATATCTGGCACTGAAGAAATTCACCATCCAGGACATCTGTCACTGACAAACTTCACAATCCAGGACATATGTCGCAGACGAATTTTATCATCCAGGATATCTGGTAATGACAACAGTCACCATCCTGGTCATCTATCACTGACGAAGTTCACCGTCCAGGTCATCTGTCACTGATGTCCCTCAGCGTCCAGGCATCTGTCACTGACCAACTTCACCATGCAGGACTCCTGTCACAGACGAACTTCACCATCCAGAAATCTGTCAGAGACGAACTTCACCATCCAAGACAGCTGTCACCGATGAACTTCACCATCCAGGACATCTATCAATGACGAGCCTCACCATGCAAGACATCAATCACTGACGGACTTCACCATCCAGAGCAACTTTAACTAACAAACTTCACCATCCAGACATCTGTCACTGATGACTCTCATCATCCAGGATATCTCTCACTAACGATAATCACTATCCAGGGCATCTGTCACTGACAAACCTCCCAATCCAGGACACCTGTCAGTTACGAACTTCACCATCCAGGACACCTGTCACTTACGAACTTCACCATCCAAGACATCTGTCACTTACGAACTTGACCATCGAGGTCATCTGTCACTGACGAACTTCACCACTCAGTGCATCTGCAAATGACGAAATTCACCATCCAGGACATCCGTCACTGAAAAAGTTCTCCGTCCAGGACATATGTCACTGACGAAATTCATCATCCAGGACATCTGTCACCTACGATAATCACCGTCGAAAACATCTGTCATTGACGAACGTCACCATACAGGACATCTGTCACTGACGAACATCACCATCCAGGACATCTGGCACTGAAGAACTTCACCTTCCAGGATATCAAGTCACTGACGAACTTCACCATCCAGGACATCTGGCACTGATGAACATCATCGTCAAGGACATCTGTCACCGATGAACTTCACCATCCAGGACATCTCTCACCCAAGAACTTCACCATCCAAGACATCTGTCACTTACGAACTTCACCATCCAAGACATCTGTCACTGAGGAGCATCACGATCCAGGGCATCTGTCACTGACGACTCTCATCATCCAGGATATCTCTCACTAAAGATAATCACTATCCAGGACATCAGTCACCGACGAACTTCACCATCCTGGGCATCTGTCACTGACAAACCTCGCAATCCAGGACACCTGTCACTTACGAACTTCACCATCCAAGACATCTGTCACTTACGAACTTCACGATCGAGGTCATCTGTCACTGTCGAACTTCACCACTCAGGGCATCTGCAACTGACGAAATTCACTATCCAGGACATCTGTAATGGAAAAAGTTCTCCGTCCAGGACATATGTCACTGATGAAATTCATCATCCAGGACATCTGTCACCTGCGATAATCACCGTCGAAAACATCTGTCACTGACGAACGTCACCATACAGGACATCTGTCACTGACGAAGTTCACCATCCAGGTCATCTGTCACTGATGACCCTCACCGTCCAGGCATCTGTCACTGACTAACTTCACCATCCAGGACATCTGTCACTGACGAACTTCACCATTCAGGGTATCTGCAACTGACAAAATTCACCATCCAGGACTTCTGTCACTGAAAAAGTTCACTGTCCAGGACATATGTCACTGCCAAAATTCATCATCCAGGACATCTATCACCGCCGATAATCACCATCGAGAACATCTGTCACTGATGAACTTCAGAATTCAGTCCATCAGACACAAAGGAACTTCACCATCCAGGGCATCTGTCACAGACGAACAGGACCATCAAGGACATCTGTTACCGACGGACATCACTATCCCGGACATCTGTCACTGACGAAATTCACTATCCAGGACATCTGACACCGACGAACTTCATCATCCAGGGCATTTGTCAACGACAAACTTCAAAATCCAGGACATCTGGCACTGAATTACATCATTGTCAAGGACATCTGTCACTGATGAACTTCACAATCCAGGACTTCTGTCGCAGACGAATTTTATCATCCAAGATATCTGGTACTGACAATAGTCACCATCCTGGTCATCTGTCACTGACAAACTTCACCACTCAGGGTATCTGCAACTGACGATATTCATCATCCAGCGTATCTGTCACTGAAAAAGTTCACTGTCCAGGACATCGGTCACAGACGAACTTCACCATCCAGGACATCTGTCACTAGAGAACTTCACAATCCAGATCATCAGTCAGTTACTGACTTCAGCATTCGGACATCTGTCACCGACGAAGATTACCATCCCGGACATCTCTCACTGACGAACTTCACAATTCAAGTCATCTGACACTGAGGAACTTCACCATCCAGGACATCAGTCACAGACGAACTTCACTATCCATGACATCTGCCACCGATGAACTTCATCATCCAGGGCATCTGTCACCGACAAACCGTACAATCCAGGACATCTTTCACTGACAAACTTCACCATCCAGGACATCTGTCACTTGCGAACTTTACCATACAAGACATCTGTCACTTACGAACTTCACCACCAAGGTCATCTGTCACTGACGAACTTCACCACTCAGGGTATCTGCAACTCAGAAAATTCACAATCCAGGACATCTGTCACTGAAAAAGTTCACTGTCCAGGACATATGTCACTGCCAAAATTCATCATTCAGGACATCTGTCACCAACGATAATCACCATCGAGAACATCTATCACTGAGGAACGTCACCATACAGGACATCTGTTACTGACGAACGTCACCATCCAGGACATCTGTCACTGACGAACGTCACCATCCAGGACATCTGTCACTTGCGAACTTCACCATCCAAGACATCTGTCACTTACGAACTTCACCATCCAAGACATCTGTCACTGAGGAGCATCACGATCCAGGGCATCTGTCACTGACGACTCTCATCATCCAGGATATCTCTCACTAAAGATAATCACTATCCAGGACATCAGTCACCGACGAACTTCACCATCCTGGGCATCTGTCACTGACAAACCTCGCAATCCAGGACACCTGTCACTTACGAACTTCACCATCCAAGACATCTGTCACTTACGAACTTCACGATCGAGGTCATCTGTCACTGTCGAACTTCACCACTCAGGGCATCTGCAACTGACGAAATTCACTATCCAGGACATCTGTCATGGAAAAAGTTCTCCGTCCAGGACATATGTCACTGATGAAATTCATCATCCAGGACATCTGTCACCTACGATAATCACCGTCGAAAACATCTGTCACTGACGAACGTCACCATACAGGACATCTGTCACTGACGAAGTTCACCATCCAGGTCATCTGTCACTGATGACCCTCACCGTCCAGGCATCTGTCACTGACTAACTTCACCATCCAGGACATCTGTCACTGACGAACTTCACCATTCAGGGTATCTGCAACTGACAAAATTCACCATCCAGGACTTCTGTCACTGAAAAAGTTCACTGTCCAGGACATATGTCACTGCCAAAATTCATCATCCAGGACATCTGTCACCGCCGATAATCACCATCGAGAACATCTGTCACTGATGAACTTCAGAATTCAGTCCATCAGACACAAAGGAACTTCACCATCCAGGGCATCTGTCACAGACGAACAGGACCATCAAGGACATCTGTTACCGACGGACATCACTATCCCGGACATCTGTCACTGAAGAAATTCACTATCCAGGACATCTGACACCGACGAACTTCATCATCCAGGGCATTTGTCAACGACAAACTTCAAAATCCAGGACATCTGGCACTGAATTACATCATTGTCAAGGACATCTGTCACCGATGAACTTCACAATCCAGGACTTCTGTCGCAGACGAATTTTATCATCCAAGATATCTGGTACTGACAATAGTCACCATCCTGGTCATCTGTCACTGACAAACTTCACCACTCAGGGTATCTGCAACTGACGATATTCATCATCCAGCGTATCTGTCACTGAAAAAGTTCACTGTCCAGGACATCGGTCACAGACGAACTTCACCATCCAGGACATCTGTCACTAGAGAACTTCACAATCCAGATCATCAGTCAGTTACTGACTTCAGCATTCGGACATCTTCACCGACGAAGATTACCATCCCGGACACCTCTCACTGACGAACTTCACAATTCAAGTCATCTGACACTGAGGAACTTCACCATCCAGGACATCAGTCACAGACGAACTTCACCATCCCGAACATCTGTCACTGATGAACTTTACCATCCTGGACATCTGTCACTGACGAACTTCACTATCCATGACATCTGCCACCGATGAACTTCATCATCCAGGGCATCTGTCACCGACAAACCGCACAATCCAGGACATCTTTCACTGACAAACTTCACCATCCAGGACATCTGTCACTTGCGAACTTTACCATACAAGACATCTGTCACTTACGAACTTCACCACCAAGGTCATCTGTCACTGACGAACTTCACCACTCAGGGTATCTGCAACTCAGAAAATTCACAATCCAGGACATCTGTCACTGAAAAAGTTCACTGTCCAGAACATATGTCACTGCCAAAATTCATCATTCAGGACATCTGTCACCAACGATAATCACCATCGAGAACATCTGTCACTGAGGAACGTCACCATACAGGACATCTGTCACTGACGAATGTCACCATACAAGACATCTGTCACTGACGAACGTCACCATACAGGACATCTGTCACTGACGAACGTCACTATCCAGGACATCGGGCATGGACGAACTTCACCATCATGACATTTGTCACTAGCGAACTTCACAATCCAGGTCATCTGTCAATTACGAACTTCAGCATTCGGACATCTGTCACCGACGAACATTACCATCCCAGACATCTGTCACTGATGAACTTCATAATTCAGGTCATCAGACACAAAGGAACTTCACCATCCAGTGCATCCATCACAGACGAACAGGACCATCAAGGACATCTGTCACTGACGGACATCACTATCCCGGACATCTGTCACTGACGAACTTCACTATCCAGGACATCTGCCACCGACGAACTTCATCATCCAGGGCATCTGTCACCGACAAACCTCACAATCCAGGACATCTTTCACTGACAAACTTCACCATCCAGGGCATCTGTCACCGACAGACCTCACAATCCAGGACATCTGGCACTGATGTACATCATCGTCAAGGACATCTGTCACCGATAAACTTCACCATCCAGGACATCTCTCACCCATGAACTTCACCATCCAGAACATCTGTCACTGACGAATCTTACAATCCAGGACATGTCTCAGCGCCGAACTTCACCATCCAGGACATCTGTCAGTGACGAACTTCACCATCCAAGACACCTGTCACTGACGAACTTCACCATCCAGGACATCCGTCACTGACAAACTTCACAGTCCAGGTCATCTGACACTGAAAAAACTTCACCATCCAGGACATCTGTCACTGAAAAAGTTCACCACCCACGTCATTTGTCACTGATGTCCCTCACCGTCCAGGCATTTGTCACTGACTAACTTCACCATCCAGGACATCTGTCAGTGACGAACTTCATCATCCAAGGCAGCGGACAGTGACGAACTTCACCATCCAGGACATCTGTCACTGACGAACTTCACAATTCAAGTCATCTGACACTGAGGAACTTCACTATCCAGGACATCTGCCACCGACGAACTTCACCATCCCAACATCAGTCACAGACGAACTTCACCATCCAGGACATCTGTCAGTGACGAACTTCATCATCCAAGGCAGCGGACAGTGACGAACTTCACCATCCCGGACATCTGTCACTGACGAACTTCACCATCCTGGACATCTGTCACTGACGAACTTCACTATCCAGGACATCTGCCACCGACGAACTTCATCATCCAGGACATCTGTCACCGACAAACTGCACAATCCAGGACATCTTTCACTGACAAACTTCACCATCCAGGACATCTGTCACTTACGAACTTCACGATACAAGACATCTGTCACTTACGAACTTCACCACCAAGGTCATCTGTCACTGACGAACTTCACCACTCAGGGTATCTGCAACTGAGAAAATTCACCATCCAGGACATCTGTCACTGAAAAAGTTCACTGTCCAGGACATATGTCACTGCCAAAGTTCATCATCCAGGACATCTGTCACCAACGATAATCACCATCGAGAACATCTGTCAATGACGAATGTCACCATACAGGACATCTGTCACTGACGAACGTCACTATCCAGGACATCGGTCACGGACAAACTACACCATCATGACATTTGTCACTAGCGAACTTCACAATCCAGGTCATCTGTCAATTACGAACTTCAGCATTCGGACATCTGTCACCGACGAACATTACCATCCCAGACATCTGTCACTGATGAACTTCATAATTCAGGTCATCAGACACAAAGGAACTTCACCATCCAGTGCATCCATCACAGACGAACAGGACCATCAAGGACATCTGTCACTGACGGACATCACTATCCCGGACATCTGTCACTGACGAACTTCACTATCCAGGACATCTGCCACCGACGAACTTCATCATCCAGGGCATCTGTCACCGACAAACCTCACAATCCAGGACATCTTTCACTGACAAACTTCACCATCCAGGGCATCTGTCACCGACAGACCTCACAATCCAGGACATCTGGCACTGATGTACATCATCGTCAAGGACATCTGTCACCGATGAACTTCACCATCCAGGACATCTCTCACCCATGAACTTCACCATCCAGAACATCTGTCACTGACGAATCTTACAATCCAGGACATGTCTCAGCGCCGAACTTCACCATCCAGGACATCTGTCAGTGACGAACTTCACCATCCAAGACACCTGTCACTGACGAACTTCACCATCCAGGACATCCGTCACTGACAAACTTCACAGTCCAGGTCATCTGACACTGAAAAAACTTCACCATCCAGGACATCTGTCACTGAAAAAGCTCACCACCCACGTCATTTGTCACTGATGTCCCTCACCGTCCAGGCATTTGTCACTGACTAACTTCACCATCCAGGACATCTGTCAGTGACGAACTTCATCATCCAAGGCAGCGGACAGTGACGAACTTCACCATCCAGGACATCTGTCACTGACGAACTTCACAATTCAAGTCATCTGACACTGAGGAACTTCACCATCTAGGACATCAGTCACAGACGAACTTCACCATCCCAACATCAGTCACAGACGAACTTCACCATCCCGGACATCTGTCACTGACGAACTTCACCATCCTGGACATCTGTCACTGACGAACTTCACTATCCAGGACATCTGCCACCGACGAACTTCATCATCCAGGACATCTGTCACCGACAAACTGCACAATCCAGGACATCTTTCACTGACAAACTTCACCATCCAGGACATCTGTCACTTACGAACTTCACGATACAAGACATCTGTCACTTACGAACTTCACCACCAAGGTCATCTGTCACTGACGAACTTCACCACTCAGGGTATCTGCAACTGAGAAAATTCACCATCCAGGACATCTGTCACTGAAAAAGTTCACTGTCCAGGACATATGTCACTGCCAAAGTTCATCATCCAGGACATCTGTCACCAACGATAATCACCATCGAGAACATCTGTCAATGACGAATGTCACCATACAAGACATCTGTCACTGACGAACGTCACTATCCAGGACATCGGTCACGGACAAACTACACCATCATGACATTTGTCACTAGCGAACTTCACAATCCAGGTCATCTGTCAATTACGAACTTCAGCATTCGGACATCTGTCACTGACGAACATTACCATCCCAGATATCTGTCACTGATGAACTTCATAATTCAGGTCATCTGACACAAAGGAACTTCACCATCCAGGGCATCTGTCAAAGACGAACAGGACCATCAAGGACATCTGTCACCGACGGACATCACTATCCCGGACATCTGTCATTGACGAACTTCACTATCCAGGACATCTGCCACCGACGAACTTCATCATCCAGGACATCCGTCACTGACAAACTTCACAGTCCAGGTCATCTGACACTGAAAAAACTTCACCATCCACACATCTGTCACTGACGAAGTTCACCATCCACGTCATCTGTCACTGATGTCCCTCACCGTCCAGGCATTTGTCACTGACTAACTTCACCATCCAGGACATCTGTCAGTGACAAACTTCATCATCCAGGGCAGCGAACAGTGACGAACTTCATCATCCAGGGCAGCGAACAGTGACGAACTTCACCATCCAGGACATCTGTCACTGACGAACTTCACAATCCAGGACAACTGTCACTCATGAACTTCATCATCCAGGGCAGCGGACAGTCATGAACTTCACCATCCACGTCATCTGCCACTGATGTCCCTCACCATCCAGGCATTTGTCACTGACTAACTTCACCATCCAGGACATCTGTCAGTGACGAACGACACCACCCAGGACATCTGTCACTGACGAACTTCACCATCCAAGACATCCGTCACTGACAAACTTCACAGTCCAGGTCATCTGACACTGAAAAAACTTCACCATCCAGGACATCTGTCACTGACAAAGTTCACCACCTACGCCATCTGTCACTGATGTCCCTCACCGTCCAGGCATTTGTCACTGACTAACTTCACCATCCAGGACATCTGTCAGTGACGAACTTCATCACCCAAGGCAGCAGACAGTGACGAACTTCACCATCCAGGACATCTGTCACTGACGAACTACACAATTCAAGTCATCTGACACTGAGGAACTTCACCATCTAGGACATCAGTCACAGACGAACTTCACCATCCCGACATCAGTCACAGACGAACTTCACCATCCCGGACATCTGTCACTGACGAACTTCACCATCCTGGACATCTGTCACTGACGAACTTCACTATCCAGGACATCTGCCACCGACGAACTTCATCATCCAGGGCATCTGTCACCGACAAACCTCACAATCCAGGACATCGTTCACTGACAAACTTCACCATCCAGGACATCTGTCACTTACAAACTTCACCATACAAGATATCTGTCACTTACGAACTTTACCACCAAGGTCATCTGTCACTGACGAACTTCACCACTCAGGGTATCTGCAACTGAGAAAATTCACCATCCAGGACATCTGTCACTGAAAAAGTTCACTGTCCAGGACATATGTCACTGCCAAAATTCATCATCCAGGACATCTGTCACCGACGATAATCACCATCGAGAACATCTGTCAATGACGAACGTCACCATACAGGACATCTGTCACTGACGAACGTCACTATCCAGGACATCGGTCACGGACGAACTTCACCATCATGACATTTGTCACTAGCGAACTTCACCACCCACGCCATCTGTCACTGATGTCCCTCACCATCCAGGCATTTGTCACTGACTAACTTCACCATCCAGGACATCTGTCAGTGACGAACTTCATCATCCAGGGCAGCGAACAGTGACGAACTTCACCATCCAGGACATCTGTCACTGACAAACTTCACAATCCAGGACAACTGTCACTCATGAACTTCATCATCCAGGGCAGCGGACAGTCATGAACTTCACCATCCAGGACATCTGTCACTCATGAACTTCATTATGCAGGACATCTGTCAGTGATGAACGACACCACCCAGGACATCTGTCACTGATGACCTTCACCATCCCGGACATATGTCAATGACGAACTTCAACATCAGGACATCTTTAACTAACGAACTTCACCATCCAGGACATCTGGCACTGACGAACAGGACCATCAAGGACATCTGTCACCGACGAACATCACTATCCCGGACATCTGTCACTGACGAACTTCACCATCCAGGACATCTGGCACTGACGAACAGGACCATCAAGGACATCTGTCACCGACGAACATCACTATCCCGGACATCTGTCACTGACGAACTTCACTATCCAGGACATCTGCCACCGACGAACTTCATCATCCAGGGCATTGTCACCGACAAACCTCACAATCCAGGACACCTTTCACTGACAAACTTCACCATCCAGGACATCTGTCACATACGAACTTCACCATACAGGACATCTGTCACTTACGAACTTCACCACCAAGGTCATCTGTCACTGACGAACTTCACCACTCAGGGTATCTGCAACTGAGAAAATTCACCATCCAGGACATCTGTCACTGACGAATGTCACTATCCAGGACATCGGTCATGGACGAACTACACCATCATGACATTTGTCACTAGCGAACTTCACAATCCAGGTCATCTGTCAATTACGAACTTCAGCATTCGGACATCTGTCACCGACGAACATCACCAACCCAGACATCTGTCACTGATGAACTTCATAATTCAGGTCATTAGACACAAAGGAACTTCACCATCCAGGGCATCCGTCACAGACGAACAGGACCATCAAGGACATCTGTCACTGACGGACATCACTATCCCGGACATCTGTCACTGACGAACATTCACTATCCAGGACATCTGCCACCGACGAACTTCATCATCCAGGGCATCTGTCACCGACAAACCTCACAATCCAGGACATCTGTCACTGACGAATCTTACAATCCAGGACATGTCTCAGCGCCGAACTTCACCATCCAGGACATCTGTCAGTGACGAACTTCACCATCCAAGACACCTGTCACTGACGAACTTCACCATCCAGGACATCCGTCACTGACAAACTTCACAGTCCAGGTCATCTGACACTGAAAAAACTTCACCATCCAGGACATCTGTCACTGAAAAAGTTCACCACCCACGACATCTGTCACTGATGTCCCTCACCGTCCAGGCATTTGTCACTGACTAACTTCAACATCCAGGACATCTGTCAGTGAAGAACTTCATCATCCAAGGCAGCGGACAGTGACGAACTTCACCATCCAGGACATCTGTCACTGACGAACTTCACAATTCAAGTCCTCTGACACTGAGGAACTTCACCAACTAGGACATCAGTCACAGACGAACTTTACCATCCCAACATTAGTCACAGACGAACTTCACCATCCCGGACATCTGTCACTGACGAACTTCACCATCCTGGACATCTGTCACTGACGAACTTCACTATCCAGGACATTTGCCACCGACGAGCTTCATCATCCAGGGCATCTGTCACCGACAAACCGCACAATCCAGGACATCTTTCACTGACAAACTTCACCATCCAGGACATCTGTCACTTACGAACTTCACCACCAAGGTCATCTGTCACTGACGAACTTCACCACTCAGGGTATCTGCAACTGAGAAAATTCACCATCCAGAACATCTGTCACTGAAAAAGTTAACTGTCCAGGACATATGTCACTGCCAAAATTCATCATCCAGGACATCTGTCACCAACGATAATCACCATCGAGAACATCTGTCAATGACGAACGTCACCATACAGGACATCTGTCACTGACGAACGTCACTATCCAGGACATCGGTCACGGACAAACTACACCATCATGACATTTGTCACTAGCGAACTTCACAATCCAGGTCATCTGTCAATTACGAACTTCGGCATTCGGACATCTGTCACTGACGAACATCACCATCCCAGACATCTGTCACTGACGAACTTCATAATTCAGGTCATCAGACACAAAGGAACTTCACCATCCAGGGCATCTGTCACAGACGAACAGGACCATCAAGGACATCTGTCACCGACGGACATCACTATCCTGGACATCTGTCACTGACGAACTTCACTATCCAGGACATCTGCCACCGACGAACTTCATCATCCAGGGCATCTGTCACCGACAAACCTCACAATCCAGGACATCTGGCACTGATGCACATCATCGTCAAGGACATCTGTCACCGATGAACTTCACCATCCAGGACATCTGTCACTGATGAACATCACAATCCAGAACATCTGTCACTGACTAATCTTACAATCCAGGACATGTCTCAGCGCCGAACTTCACCATCCAGGACATCTGTCAGTGACGAACTTCACCATCCAAGACATCCATCACTGACAAACTTCACAGTCCAGGTCATCTGACACTGAAAAAACTTCACCATCCACACATCTGTCACTGACGAAGTTCACCATCCACGTCACCTGTCACTGATGTCCCTCACCGTCCAGGCATTTGTCACTGACTAACTTCACCATCCAGGACATCTGTCAGTGACGAACTTCATCATCCAAGGCAGCGGACAGTGATGAACTTCATCATCCAGGACATCTGTAACTGACGAACTTCACAATTCAAGTCATCTGACACTGAGGAACTTCACCATCTAGGACATCAGTCACAGACGAACTTCACCATCCCGGACATCAGTCACAGACGAACTTCACCATCCCGGAAATCTGTCACTGACGAACTTCACCATCCTGGACATCTGTCACTGACGAACTTCACTATCCAGGACATCTGCCACCGACGAACTTCATCATCCAGGGCATCTGTCACCGACAAACCTCACAATCCAGGACACCTTTCACTGACAAACTTCACCATCCAGGACAGCTGGCACTTACGAACTTCACCATCCAAGACATCCGTCACTGACAAACTTCACAGTCCAGGTCATCTGACACTGAAAAAACTTCACCATCCACACATCTGTCACTGACGAAGTTCACCATCCACGTCATCTGTCACTGATGTCCCTCACCGTCCAGGCATTTCTCACTGACTAACTTCACCATCCAGGACATCTGTCAGTGACGAACTTCATCATCCAGGGCAGCGAACAGTGACGAACTTCATCATCCAGGACATCTGTCACTGACGAACTTCACAATCCAGGACAACTGTCACTCATGAACATCATCATCCAGGGCAGCGGACAGTCATGAACTTCACCATCCAGGACATCTGTCACTCATGAACTTCATTATGCAGGACATCTGTCAGTGACGAACGACACCACCCAGGACATCTGTCACTGACGAACTTCACCATCCAAGACATCCGTCACTGACAAACTTCACAGTCCAGGTCATCTGACACTGAAAACACTTCACCATCCAGGACATCTGTCACTGACGAAGTTCACCACCCACGCCATCTGTCACTGATGTCCCTCACCGTCCAGGCATTTGTCACTGACTAACTTCACCATCCAGGACATCTGTCACTGACAAACTTCACAATCCAGGACAACTGTCACTCATGAACTTCATCATCCAGGGCAGCGGACAGTCATGAACTTCACCATCCAGGACATCTGTCACTGACAAACTTCACAATTCAGGACAACTGTCACTCATGAACTTCATCATCCAGGGCAGCCGACATTCATGAACTTCACCATCCAGGACATCTGCCACTCATGAACTTCATTATGCAGGACATCTGTCAGTGACGAACGACACCACCCAGGACATCTGTCACTGATGACCTTCACCATCCCGGACATATGTCAATGACGAACTTCAACATCAGGACATCTTTAACTAACGAACTTCACCATCCAGGACATCTGGCACTGACGAACAGGACCATCAAGGACATCTGTCACCGACGAACATCACTATCCTGGACATCTGTCACTGACAAACTTCACCATCCAGGACATCTGTCACTTACGAACTTCACCATACAAGACATCTGTCACTTACGAACTTCACCACCAAGGTCATCTGTCACTGACGAACTTCACCACTCAGGGTATCTGCAACTGAGGAAATTCACCATCCAGAACATCTGTCACTGAAAAAGTTAACTGTCCAGGACAATGTCACTGCCAAAATTCATCATCCAGGACATCTGTCACCAACGATAATCACCATCGAGAACATCTGTCAATGACGAACGTCACCATACAGGACATCTGTCACTGACGAACGTCACTATCCAGGACATCGGTCACGGACAAACTACACCATCATGACATTTGTCACTAGCGAACTTCACAATCCAGGTCATCTGTCAATTACGAACTTCAGCATTCGGACATCTGTCACTGACGAGCATCACCATCCCAGACATCTGTCACTGACGAACTTCATAATTCAGGTCATCAGACACAAAGGAACTTCACCATCCAGGGCATCTGTCACAGACGAACAGGACCATCAAGGACATCAGTCACCGACGGACATCACTATCCTGGACATCTGTCACTGACGAACTTCACTATCCAGGACATCTGTCACCGACGAACTTCATCATCCAGGACACCTTTCACTGACAAACTTCACCATCCAGGACATCTGTCACTTACGAACTTCACCATCAAGGTCATCTGTCACTGACGAACTTCACCACTCAGGGTATCTGCAACTGACAAAATTCACTGTCCAGGACATCTGTCACTGAAAAAGTTCACTGTCCAGGACATATGTCACTGCCAAAATTCATCATCCAGGACATCTGTCGCCGACGATAATTACCATCGAGAACATCTGTCACTGACGAACGTCACCATACAGGACATCTGTCACTGACGAACGTCACCACACAGGACATCTGTCACTGATGAACGTCACTATCCAGGACATCAGTCACGGACGAACTTCACCATCATGACATTTGTCACTGACGAACTTCACAATTCAGGTCATCTGTCAATTACGAACTTCAGCATTCGGATATCTGACACCGACGAACATCACCATCATTGACATCTGTCACTGATGAACTTTACAGTCCAGGTCATCTGACACTGAAAAACCTTCACCATCCAGGACATTGGTCACTTACGAACTTCACCATCCAGGACATCTGTCACTTACGAACTTCACCATCCAGGACATCTGTCACTTACGAACTTCACCATCAAGGTCATCTGTCACTGATGAACTTCACCACTCAGGGTATCTGCAACTGAGAAAATTCACCATCCAGAACATCTGTCACTGAAAAAGTTCACTGTCCAGGACATATGTCACTGCCAAAATTCATCATCCAGGACTTCTGTCACCGACAATAATCACCATCGAGAACATCTGTCAATGACGAACGTCACCATACAGGAGATCTGTCACTGACGTACGTCACTATCCAGGACATCGGTGACGGATCAACTTCACCATCATGACATTTGTCACTAGCGAACATCTCCGTTCATGTCATCTGTCACTGTCGATGTTCATCGTCCAGGTCATTTGTCACTGACGACCTTCACCATCCAGGACATCTGTCACTGACGAACGACACCATCCAGGACATCTGTCACTCATGAACTTCATTATCCAGGACATCTGTCAGTGACGAACTACACCACCTAGGACATCTGTCACTCATGATCTTCATCATCCAGTGCAGCGGACAGTGACGAACTTCACCATCCAGGACATCTGTCACTCATGAACTTCATTATCCAGGACATCTGTTAGTGATGAACTTCACCATCCAGGACATCAGTCACTGACAAACTTCAACACCCAGGACATCTGTCACTGACGAATTTCACCATCGAGGACATCTGGCACTGACGAACACTACCATTCAGGACATCTGTCACTGATGACCCTCACCATCCAAGATATCTGTCATGGACGAAATTCACCATCATGACATCTGTCACTTACGAACTTCACCATCCAGGTCAACTGTCACTAATGAACTACACCACCTAAGAATCTGTCAATGACGAACTTCAACATCCAGGACATCTATCACAGACAAACATTACCAACCTGGACATCTGTCACTGACGAACATCACCATCCAGGACATCGGTCACCGATGAACTTCACCATCCAGGGCATCTGTCACCCACGAACTTCACCATCCAGGACATCTGACACTGACAAACTTCACCATCCAGGACATCTGTCACTTACAAACTTTACCATCCAGGTCATCAGTCACTGACGAACTTCACCATTAAAGTCAGTCAGTAACAAACTACACCATCTAAGACATCTGTCAATGACAAACTTCACCATGCAGGACATCTGTCACCGACGAACATCACCAACACGGACATCTGTCACTGATGAACTTTAGAGTCCAGGTCATCTGACACTGAAAAAACTTCACCATCCAGGACATCTGACACTGACAAACTTCACCATCCAGGACATAGGTCACTTACGAACTTCACCATCCAGGACATCTGGCACTGAAGAAATTCACCATCCAGGACATCTGTCACTGACAAACGTCAGAATCCTGGATATCTGTCGTAGACGAATTTTATCATCCAGGATATCTGGTACTGACAACAGTCACCATCCTGGTCATCTGTCACTGACGAACTTCACCACTCAGAGTATCTGCAACTGATGACATTCACCATCCAGGACATCTGTCACTGAAAAAGTTCACTGTCCAGGAGATATGTCACTGCCAAAATTCATCATCCAGGACATCTGTCACCGATGATAATCACCATCGAGAACATCTGTCACTGACAAGCGTCACCATACAGGACATCTGTTACTGACGAACGTCAACATCCAGGACATCGGTCACAGACGAGCTTCACCATCATGACATCTGTCACTAGAGAACTTCACAATCCAGGTCATCAGTCAGTTACTGACTTCAGCATTCAGATATCTGTCACCGACGAAGATTACCATCCCAGAGATCTCTCACTGACGAACTTCACAATTCAGGTCATCTGACACTGAGGAACTTCACCATCCAGGACATCAGTCACAGACGAACTTCACCATCCCGGACATCAGTCACAGACGAACTTCACCATCCCAGACATCTGTCACTGACGAACTTCACCATCCCGGACATCTGTCACTGACGAACTTCACGATACAGGTCATCTGACAATGACGAACTTCAGAATCCAGGACATCTGTCACTTACGAACTTCACCATCCAGGACATTTCTCAGTGCTAAACTTCACCACTCAGGACATCTGTCACTGACGAACTTCACCATCCAGGACTTCAGTCACTGACGAACTGCACCACCCAGGACATCTGTCACTGATGACCTTCACCATCCCGGATATATGTCAATGACGAACTTCAACATCAGGACATCTTTAACTAACGAACTTCACCATCCAGAGTATCTTTCAGCGACAATCTTCACCATCCAGACATCTGTCACTATTGAGTCTCATCATCCAGGAGATCTGTCACTGACCATCGTCACCATAGGGAAATCTGTCACCAACGAACTTCACAATCCAGGACATCAGTCACTTAAGAACTTCACCATGCAGGACATCTGTCACTGACAAACAATAACTATCCAGGACATCTGTCAATGACGACTTTCATCATCCAGGACATCTCTCACTAACGATCATCACGATCCAGGACATCTGTCACTGACGAACTTCACCATCAGGACATCTGTTACTGACGAATTTCACCACCCAGTGCATCTGTCACCGACGAACTTCACCATCCAGGGCATCTGTCACTGACAAACCTCCCAATCCAGGACACCTGTCACTTACCAACTTCACCATGGAAGACATCTGTCACTTATGAACTTCACCATCGAGATCATCGGTCACTGACGAACTTCACTACTCAGAGCATCTGCAACTGACGAAATTCACCATCCAGGACATCTGTCACTGAAAAAGTTCTCCGTCCAAGACATATGTCACTGACGAAATTCATCATCCAGGACATCTGTCACCTACGATAATCACCGTCGAAAATATCTGTCATTGACGAACGTCACCATACAGGACATCTGTCACCGACGAATGTCACCATCCAGGACATCCGTCACTGACAAACTTCACAGTCCAGGTCATCTGACACTGAAAAAACTTCACCATCCAGGACATCTGTCACTGACGAAGTTCACCATCCACGTCATCTGTCACTGATGTCCCTCACCGTCCAGGCATTTGTCACTGACTATCTTCACCATCCAGGACATCTGTCAGTGATGAACTTCACAATCCAGGACATCTGTCACTGACGAACTTCATCATCCAGGGCAGCAGACAGTGAGGAACTTCACCATCCAGGACATCTGTCACTGACGAACTTCACAATCCAGGACATCTGTTACTCATGAACTTCATCATCCAGGGCAGCGGACAGTGACGAACTTCACCATCCACGACATCTGTCACTCATGAACTTCATTATACAGTACATCTGTCAGTGACTAACGACACCACCCAGGACATCTGTCACTGACGACCTTCACCATCCCGTACATATGACAATGACGAGCTTCATCATCAGGACATCTTTAACTAACGAACTTCACCATCCAGAGCATCTTTCAGCGACAATCTTCACCATCCAGAATCTGTCACTATTGAGTCTCATCATCCAGGAGATCTGTCACTGACCGTCGTCACCATAGGGAAATCTGTCAGCAACGAACTTCACAATCCAGGACATCAGTCACTTAAGAACTTCACCATGCAGGACATCTGTCACTGACAAACAATAACTACCCAGGACATCTGTCAATGACAACTTTCATCATCCAGTACATCTCTCACTAATGATCATCACGATCCAGGACATCGGTCACTGACAAACTTCATCATCCAGACATCGGTCACTGACAAGCATCACGATCCAGGGCATCTGTCACTGACGAACCTCACCATCAGGACATCTGTTACTGATGAAATCCACCACCCAGTGCATCTGTCACTGACGAACTTCACTATCCAGGATATCTGTCACTGACGAGCATCGCGATCCAGGGCATCTGTCACTGACGACTCTCATCATCCAGGATATCTCTCACTAACGATAATCACTATCCAGGACATCTGTCACTTATGAACTTCACCATCGAGGTCATCTGTCACTGACGAAATTCACCACTCAGGGCATCTGCAACTGACGAAATTCACCACCCAGGACATCTGTCACTGAAAAAGTTCTCCGTCCAGGACATATGTCACTGACGAAATTCATCATCCAGGACATCCGTCACCTATGATAATCACCGTCGAAAACATCTGTCATTGACGAACGTCACCATACAGGACATCTGTCACTGATGAACGTCACCATCCAGGACATCTGGCACTGAAAAACTTCACCTTCCAGGATATCAAGTCACTGACAAGCTTCACCATCCGGGTCATCTGTCACTTACGAACTTCACCATTCGGACATCTGCCACCGACGAACATTACCATCCCAGACATCAGTCACTAATGAACTGCACAATTCAGGTCATCTGACACAAAGGAACTTCATCATCGAGGACATCTGTCACAGACGAACTTCACCATCAAGGACATCTGCCACCGACGAACTTCATCATCCAGGGCATCTGTCACCGACAAACCTCACAATCCAGGACATCTTTCACTGACAAACTTCAGCATCCAGGACATCTGTCACTTACGAACTTCACCATACAGGACATCTGTCACTTAAGAACTTCACCATCAAGCTCATCTGTCACTGACGAACTTCACCACTCAGGGTATCTGCAACTGAGAAAATTCACCATCCAGAACATCTGTCACTGAAAAAGTTCACTGTCCAGGACATATGTCACTGCCAAAATTCATCATCCAGGACATCTCTCACCGACGATAATCAGCATCGAGAACCTCTGTCACTGACGAACGTCACCATACAGGACATTTGTTACTGATGAACGTCACCACACAGGACATCTGTCACTGACGAACGTCACTATCCAGGACATCGGTCACGGACGAACTTCACCATCATGACATTTGTCACTGACGAACTTCGCAATCCAGGTCATCTGTCAATTACGAACTTCAGCATTCGGACATCTGTCACCGACGAACATTACCATCCCAGACATCTGTCACTGATGAACTTTACAGTCCAGGTCATCTGACACTGAAAAATCTTCACCATCCAGGACATTGGTCTCTTACGAACTTCACCATCCAGGACATCTGGCACTGACAAACTTCACAATCCAGGACTTCTGTCGCAGACGAATTTTATCATCCAAGATATCTGGTACTGACAACAGTCACCATCCTGGTCATCTGTCACTGACAAACTTCACCATTCAGGGTATCTGCAACTGACGATATTCATCATCCAGGGTATCTGTTACTGAAAAAGTTCACTGTCCAGGACATCGGTCACAGACGAACTTCACCATCATGACAACTGTCACTAGAGAACTTCACAATCCAGGTCATCAGTCAGTTACTGACTTCAGCATTCGGACATCTGTCACCGACGAAGATTACCATCCCAGACATCTGTCACTGACGAACTTCACAATTCAAGTCATCTGACACTGAGGAACTTCACCATCCAGGACATCAGTCACAGACAAACTTCACCATCCCGGACATCAGTCATAGACGAACTTCACCATCCCGGACATCTGTAACTGACGAACTTCACCCCATCCTGGACATCTGTCACTGATGAACTTCACGATACAGGTCATCTGACAATGACGAAGATCACAATCCAGGACATCTGTCACTTACGAACTTCACCATCCAGGACATCTCTCAGTGATAACCTTCACCACTCAGGACATCTGTCACTGACGAACTTCACCATCCAGGACATCGGTCACTGAGGAACTTCACCACCCAGGACATCAGTCACTGACAAACTTCAACGCCCAGGACATCTGTCAATGACGAATTACACCATCGAGGACATCTGTCACTGACGAACACTACCATTCAGGACATCTGTCACTGATGACCCTCACCATCGAAGATATCTGTCATGGACGAACTTCACCATCATGACATCTGTCACTAGCGAACTTCACAATCCAGGTCATCTGTCACTTACGAACTTCAACATTCGGACATCTGTCACCGACGAACATTACCATCCCAGACATCTGTCACTGACCAACTTCACAATCCAGGATATCTCTCACCCACGAACTTCACCATCCAAGACATCTGTCACTTACGAGCTTCACCATCCAGGTCAACTGTCACTAATGAACTACACCATCTAAGAAACTGTCAATGACGAACTTCAACATCCAGGACATCTGTCACAGACAAACACCACCAACCCGGACATCTGTCACTGATGAACTTTACAGTCCACGTCATCTGACACTGATGAACTTCACCATCCAGGACATCTGACACTGACGAACATCACCATCCAGGACATATGTCACTTACGAAATTCTCCATCCAGGACATCTGTCACCGATGAACTTCACCATCCATGGCATCTGTCACCCATGAACTTCACCATCCAGGACATCTATCACTGACGAACTTCACCATCCAGGACATCTGTCACCGATGAACATCACCATCCTGAACATCTGTCACTGATGAACTTTAGAGTCCAGGTCATCTGACACTGATGAACTTTAGAGTCCAGGTCATCTGACACTGATGAACTTCACCATCCAAGACATCTGTCACTTACAAACTTCACCAACCAGGACACCTGACACTGACAAACTTCACTATCCAGGACATCTGTTGCAGCCGAATTTTATCATCCAGGATATCTGGTAATGACAAAAGTCACCATCCTGGTCAACTATCACTGACGAAGTTCACCGTCCAGGCCATCTGTCACTGATGTCCCTCACCGTTCAGGCATCTGTCACTGACCAACTTCACCATCCAGGACATCTGCCACTGACGAGCCTCACCATGCAGGACATCCGTCACTGACGAACTTCACCATCCAGAGCATCTTTAACCAACAAACTTCACCATCCAGACAACTGTCACTGTTGAATCTCATCATACAGGAGATCTGTCACTGACCATTGTCACCGTAGAGAAATTCGTCACCGACGAACTTCACAATCCAGGACATCAGTCACTTACGAACTTCACCATGCAGGGCATCTGTCACTGACAAACATTAACCATCCAGGACATCTGTCGATGACGACTCTCAACATCCAGGACATCTCTCACTAACTATCATCACGATCCAGGACATCTGTCACTGACGAACTTCACCATCCGGACATCGCTCACTGACCAGCATCACGATCCAGGGCATCTGTCACTGACGAACTTCACCATCAGGACATCTGTTACTGACGAATTTCACCACCCAGTACATCTGTCACTGACGAACTTCACTATCCAGGACATCTGTCACTGATGAACTTCATTATCCAGGACATCAGTCAATGACGAATTTCAACACTGAATGCATCTGTCACTGAAGAAGTTCACTATCCAGGACATCTGTCAGAGACTAACCTCACCATCCAGGACATCTGTCACTGACGACCTTCACCAGCCAGGACATCTCTCACTGACGAACGTCACCATCCAGGACATCTATCACTGATGAACTTCGTCATCCAGGACATCTGTCAGTGACGAACATCACCACCCAGGACATCTGTCACTGACGACCTTCACCAACCCGGACATCTGTCACCGACGACTCTCACCATGCGGGACATCTGTCACTGACGAATTTCAGCATCGTGGACATCTGTCACTGATGAACTTCACCATCCAGGACATCAGTCACTGACAAACTTCAACACCCAGGACATCTGTCAATGACGAATTACACCATCGAGGACATCTGTCACTGACGAACACTACCATTCAGGACATCCGTCACTGATGACCCTCACCATCGAAGATATCTGTCATGGACGAACTTCACCACCCAAGACACCTGTCACTTATGAACTTCATTATCCAGGACATCTATCAGTGACGAACTACACCACCCAGGACGTCTGTCACTGACGACCTTCACCATCCCGGACATATGTTAATAACGAACTTCAACATCAGGACATCTTTAACTAATGAACTTCACCATCCAGAGCTTCTTTCAGCGACAATCTTCACCATCCAGACATCTGTCACTATTGAGTCTCATCATCCAGGAGATCTGTCACTGACCATCGTCACCATAGGGAAATCTGACACCAACGAACTTCACAATCCAGGACATCAGTCACTTAAGAACTTCACCATGCAAGACATCTGTCAATGACAAACAATAGCCATCCAGGACATCTGTCAATGACGACTTTCATCATCCAGGATATCTCTCACTAACGATCATCACAATCCAGGACATCTGTCACTGACGAACTTCACCATCCGGACATCGGTCACTGATGAGCATCACGATCCAGGGCATCCGTCACTGACGAACCTCACCATCAGGACATCTGTTACTGACGAAATCCACCACCCAGTGCATCTGTCACTGACGAACTTCACTATCCAGGGCATCTGTCACTGACGACTCTCATCATCCAGGATATCTCTCACTAACGATAATCAGTATCCAGGACATCTGTCACCGACGAACTTCACCATCCAGGGCATCTGTCACTGACAAACCTCCCAATCCAGGACACCTGTCACTTACGAACTTCACCATCCAAGACATCTGTCACTTACGAACTTCACCATCGAGGTCATCTGTCAGTGACGAACTTCACCACTCAGGGCATCTGCAACTGACGAAATTCACCATCCAGGACATCTGTCACTGAAAAACCTCTCCGTCCAGGACATATGTCACTGGCGAAATTCATCATCCAGGACATCTGTCACCTACGATAATCACCGTCGAAAACATCTGTCATTGACGAACGTCACCATACAGGATATCTATCACTGACGAATGTCACCATCCAGGACATCGGTCACTTACGAACGTCACCATCCAGGACATCTGGCACTGAAGAACTTCACCTTCCAGGACACCTGTGTCTGACTAACTTCACCATCCGGATCATCTGTCGCTTACGAATTTCACCATTCGCACATCTGTCACTTACAAACTTCACCATCCAGGTCATCAGTCACTGACGAACTTCACCATTAAAGTCAGTCAGTAACAAACATCTGTCAGCGACGAACATCACCTACACGGACATCTGTCACTGATGAACTTTACAGTCCAGGTCATCTGACACTGAAAAAACTTCACCATCCAGGACATCTGACACTGACAAACTTCACCATCCAGGACATAGGTCACTTACGAACTTCACCATCCAGGACATCTGGCACTGAAGAAATCCACCATCCAGGACATCTGTCACTGACAAACTTCACAATCCTGGACATCTGTCGTAGACTAATTTTATCATCCAGGATATCTGGTACTGACAACAGTCACCATCCTGGTCATCTGTCACTGACGAACTTCACCACTCAGAGTATCTGCAACTGATGAAATTCACCATCCAGGACATCTGTCACTGAAAAAGTTCACTGTCCAGGACATATGTCACTGCCAAAATTCATCATCCAGAACATCTGTCACCGACGATAATCACCATCGAGAACATCTGTCACTGACAAACGTCACCATACAGGACATCTGTTACTGACGAACGTCACCATTCAGGACATCGGTCACAGACGAACCTCACCATCATGACATCATTCACTAGAGAACTTTACAATCCAGGTCATCAGTCAGTTACTGACTTCAGCATTCAGATATCTGTCACCGACGAAGATTACCATCCCAGACATCTCTCACAGACGAACTTCATAATTCAGGTCACCTGACACTGAGGAACTTCACCATCCAGGACATCAGTCACAGACGAACTTCACCATCCCGGACATCTGTCACTGACGAATTTCACCATCGAAGACATCTGTCACTGACGAACACTACCATTCAGGACATCTGTTACTGATGACCCTCACCATCCAAGATATCTATGATGGACGAAATTCACCATCATGACATCTGTCACTAGCGAACTTCACAATTCAGGTCATCTGACACAAAGGAACTTCACCATCCAGAGCATCTGTCACAGACGACCTTCACCATACAGAACATCTGGCACTGATGAACATCATCGTCAAGGACATGTCACCGATGAACTTCACCATCCAGGACATCTCTCACCCACGAACTTCACCATCCAAGATATCTGTCACTTACGAACTTCACCATCCAGGGCATCTGTCACTGACGACTCTCATCATCCAGGATATCCCTCACTAACGATAATCACTATCCAGGGCATCTGTCACTGGCAAACTTCCCAATCCAGGACACCTGTCACTTACCAACTTCACCATCCAAGACATTTGTCACTTACGAACTTCACCATCGAGGTCATCTGTCACTGACAAACTTCACTACTCAGGGCACCTGCAACTGACAAAATTCACCATCTAGGACATCTGTCACTGAAAAAGTTCTCTGTCCAGGACATATGTCACTGACGAAATTCATCATCCTGGACATCTGTTACATACGATAATCATCGTCGAAAACATCTGTCATTGACGAACGTCACCATACAGGACATCTGTCACCGACGAACGTCACCATCCAGGACATCGGTCACTTACGAACGTCACCATCCAGGACATCTGGCATTGAAGAACTTCACCTTCCAGGATATCAAGTCACTGACAAGCTTCACCATCCAGGTCATCAGTCACAGATGACCTTCACCATCCAGGACATCTGTGTCTGACTAACTTCACCATCCGGGTCATCTGTCACTTACGAACTTCACCATTCGGACATCTGCCACCGACGAACATTACCATCCCAGACATCAGTCACTGATGAACTTCACAATTCAGGTCATCTGACACAAAGGAACTTCATCATCCAGGACATCTGTCACAGATGAACTTCACCATCCAGGACATCTGGCACTGACGAAAAGGACCATCAAGGACATCTGTCACCGACGAACATCACTATCCCGGACATCTGTCAGTGACGAACTTCACTATCCAAGGCATCTACCACCGACGAACTTCATCATCCAGGGCATCTGTCACCGACAAACCTCACAATCCAGGACATCTTTCACTGACAAACTTCACCATCCAGGACATCTGTCACTTATGAATTTCACCATACAAGACATCTGTCACTTACGAACGTCACCATCAAGGTCATCTGTCACTGACGAACTTCACCACTCAGGGTATCTGCAACTGACAAAATTCACCATCCAGGACATCTGTCACTGAAAAACTTCACTGTCCAGGACATATGTCACTGCCAAATTTCATCATCCAGGACATCTGTCACCGACGATAATCACCATCGAGAACATCTGTCACTGACGAACGTCACCATACAGGACATCTGTCACTGAGAACGTCACTATCCAGGACATCGGTCACGCACGAACTTCACCATCATGACATTTGTCAATAGCGAACTTCACAATCCAGGCCATCTGTCAATTATGAACTTCAGCATTCGGACATCCGTCACCGATGAACATTACCATCCCAGACATGTCACTGATGAACTTCATAATTCAGGTCATCAGACACAAAGGAACTTCACCATCCAGGGCATCTGTCACAGACGAACAGGACCATCAAGGACATCTGTCACCGACGGACATCACCATCCCGGATATCTGTCACTGACGAACGTCACTATCCAGGACATTGGTCACTTACGAACTTCACCATCCAGGACATCTGTCGCAGAAGAATTTTATCATCCAAGATATCTGGTACTGACAACAGTCACCATCCTGGTCATCTGTCACTGACAAACTTCACCATTCTGGGTATCTGCAACTGACGATATTCATCATCCAGGGTATCTGTCACTGAAATAGTTCACTGTCCAGGACATCGGTCACAGACGAACTTCACCATCATGACATCTGTCACTAGAGAACTTCACAATCCAGGTCATCAGTCAGTTACTGACTTCAGCATTCGGACATCTGTCACCGACGAAGATTACCATCCCAGACATCTCTCACTGACGAACTTCACAATTCAAGTCATCTGACACTGACGAACTTCACCCCATCCTGGACATCTGTCACAGACGAACTTCACCATCCCGGACATCTGTCACTGACGAACTTCACCCCATCCTGGACATCTGTCACTGATGAACTTCACGATACAGGTCATCTGACAATGACGAAGATCACAATCCAGGACATCTGTCACTTACGAACTTCACCATCCAGGACATCTCTCAGTGATAACCTTCACCACTCAGGACATCTGTCACTGACGAACTTCACCATCCAGGACATCAGTCACTGAGGAACTTCACCACCCAGGACATCTGTCACTGACGAATTTCACCACCCAGGACATCTGTCACTGACGAATTTCAGCATCGTGGACATCTGTCACTGACGAACTTCACCATCCAGGACATCTCTCAGTGCTAAACTTCACCATTCAGGACATCTGTCACTGACGAACTTCACCACCCAGGGCATCTGTCACTGATGAATTTAACCATCGAGGACATCTGTCACTGACGAACTTCACCATCCACGACATCAGTCACTGACAACTTCAACACCCAGGACATCTTTCACTGACGAATTTCACCATCGAGGACATCTGTCACTGACAAACACTAGCATTCGGGACATTTGCAACTGATGACCCTCATCATCCAAGATATCTGTCATGGACGAAATTCACCATCATGACATTTGTCACTAGCAAACTTCACAATCCAGGTCATCTGTCACTGACGAACTTCAGCATTCGAACATCTATCACCGACGAACATTACCATCCCAGATATCTGTCACTGACGATCTTCACAATACAGGTCATCTGACACAAAGGAACTTCACCATCCAGGGCATCTGTCACAGACGACCTTCACCATCCAGGGCATCTGTCACAGACGACCTTCACCATCCAGGACATCTGGCACTGATGAACTTCATCATCAAGGACATCTGTCACCGTTGAATTTCACCATCCAGGACATCTCTCACCCACGTAATTCACCATCTAAGACATCTGTCACTTACGAACTTCACCATCCAGGTCAACTGTCACTAATGAACTACACCATCTAAGAATTTGTCAATGACGACCTTCAACATCCAGCACATCTATCACAGACGAACATCACCAACGCAGTCATCTATCACTGATGAACTTTACAGTCCAGGTCATCTGACACTGACGAACTTCACCATCCAGAACATCAGTCACTTACAAACTTCACCATCCAGGTCATCAGTCACTGACGAACTTCACCATTAAAGTCAGTCAGTAACAAACTACACCATCTAGGACATCTGTCAATGACAAACTTCACCATCCAGGACATCCGTCACCGACGAACATCACCAACACGGACATCTGTCACTGATGAACTTTACAGTCCAGGTCATCTGACACTGAAAAAACTTCACCATCCAGGACATCTGTCACTGACAAACATCACAATCCTGGACATCTGTCGTAGATGAATTTTATCATCCAGGATATCTGGTACTGACAACAGTCACCATCCTGATCATCTGTCACTGACGAACTTCACCACTCAGAGTATCTGCAACTGATGACATTCACCATCCAGGACATCTGTCACTGAAAAAGTTCACTGTCCAGGACATATGTCACTGCCAAAATTCATCATCCAGGACATCTGTCACCGACGATAATCGCCAGAGAACTTGCCTGACAAATGTCACCATTCAGGACATCTGTTACTGACGAACGTCACCATCCAGGACATCGGTCGCAGACGAACTTCACCATCATGACATCTGTCACTAGAGAACTTCACAATCCAGGTCATCAGTCAGTTACTGACTTCAGCATTCAGATATCTGTCACCGACGAAGATTACCATCCCAGACATCTCTCACTGACGAACTTCACAATTCAGGTAATCTGACACTGAGGAACTTCACCATCCAGGACATCAGTCACAGACGAACTTCACCATCCCGGACATCAGTCACAGACGAACTTCACCATCCCAGACATCTGCCACTGACGAACTTCACCATCCCGGACATCTGTCACTGATGTACTTCACGATACAGGTCATCCGACAATGACGAACTTCACAATCCAGGACATCTGTCACTTACGAACTTCACCATCCAGGACATCTCTCAGTGATAAACTTCACCACTCAGGACATCTGTCACTGACGAACTTCACCATCCAGGACATCAGTCACTGAAAAAGTTCACTGTCCAGGACATATGTCACTGCCAAAATTCATCATCCAGGACATCTGTCACCGACGATAATCACCATCGAGAACATCTGTCACTGACGAAAGTCACAATACAGGACATCTGTCACTGACGAACGTCACTATCCAGGACATCTGTCACTAGCGAACTTCACAATCCAGGTCATCTGTCAATTACAAACTTCAGCATTCAGACATCAGTCATTGACGAACGTTACCATCCCAGACATCTGTCACTGATGAACTTCATAATTCAGGTCATCAGACACAAAGAAACTTCACCATCCAGGGCATCTGTAACAGACGAACTTCACCATCCAGGACATCTGTCACTGATGAACATCACAATCCAGAACATCTGTTACTGACGAACTTCACCATCCAAGACATCTGTCACTTTTGAACTTCACCATCCAGAACATCTGGCACTGAAGAACTTCACCATCCAGGAAATCCGTCACTGACAAACTTCACAATCCAGGTCATCTGTCACTTACGAACTTCAGCATTCGGACATCTGTCACCGACGAACATTACCATCCCAGACATCTGTCACTGACGAACTTCAAAATTCAGGTCATCCGACACAAAGGAACTTCACCATCCAGAGCATCTGTCACAGACGACCTTCACCATCCAGGACATCTGGCACTGATGAACATCATCGTCAAGGACATCTGTCAGTGACGAGCATCACGATCCATGGCATTTGTCACTGACGACTCTCATTATCCAGGATATCTCTCACTAACGATAATCACTATCCAGGACATCTGTCACCGACGAACTTCACCATCCAGGGCATTTGTCACTGACAAACCTCCCAATCCAGGACAATGTCACTTACGAACTTCACCATCCAAGACATCTGTCACTGACGAACGCCACCACTCCGGGCATCTGCAACTGACGAAATTCACCATCCAGGACATCTGTCACTGAAAAAGTTCTCCGTCCAGGACATCTGTCACTGACGAACGTCACCATCCACGACATCTGGCACTGAAGAACTTCACCTTCCAGGATATCAAGTCACTGACAAGCTTCACCATCCAGGTCATCAGTCACAGATGACTTTCACCATCCAGGACATCTGTGTCTGACTAACTTCACCATCCGGGTCATCTGTCACTTACGAACTTCACCATTCGGACATCTGTCACCGACGAACATCACCATCATAGACATGTCACTGATGAACTTCATAATTCAGGTCATCAGACACAAAGGAACTTCACCATCCAGGGCATCTGTCACAGACGAACAGGACCATCAAGGACATCTGTCACTGACGAACTTCATTATCCAAGACATCTGTCACCGACAAACCTCACAATCCAGGACATCTTTCACTGACAAAATTCACCATCCAGAACATCTGTCACTTACGAACTTCACCATACAAGACATCTGTCACTTACGAACTTCACCATCCAGGAAATCCGTCACTGACAAACTTCACAATCCAGGTCATCTGTCACTTTCGAACTTCAGCATTCGGACATCTGTCACAGACGAACTTCACCATCCAGGACATCTGTCACTGACGATCAGGACCATCAAGGACATCTGTCACCGGCGAACATCACTATCCCGGACATCTGTCACTGACGAACGTCACCATACAGGACATTTGTCACTGACAAACGTCACTATCCAGGAAATCGGTCACGGACAAACTTCACCTTCACGACATTTGTCACTAGCGAACTTCACAATCCAGGTCATCTGTCAATTACGAACTTCAGCATTCGGACATCTGTCACCGACGAACATCACCATCATAGACATGTCACTGATGAACTTCATAATTCAGGTCATCAGACACAAAGGAACTTCACCATCCAGGGCATCTGTCACAGACGAACAGGACCATCAAGGACATCTGTCACTGACGAACTTCATTATCCAAGACATCTGTCACCGACAAACCTCACAATCCAGGACATCTTTCACTGACAAAATTCACCATCCAGAACATCTGTCACTTACGAACTTCACCATACAAGACATCTGTCACTTACGAACTTTACCATCAAGGTCATCTGTCACTGACGAACTTCACCATACAAGACATCTGTCACTTACGAACTTCACCATCCAGGACATCTGTCACTGAAAAAGTTCACTGTCCAGGACATATGTCACTGCCAAAATTCATCATCCAGGACATCTGTCACCGACGATAATCACCATCGAGAACATCTGTCACTGACGAAAGTCACAATACAGGACATCTGTCACTGACGAACGTCACTATCCAGGACATCTGTCACTAGCGAACTTCACAATCCAGGTCATCTGTCAATTACAAACTTCAGCATTCAGACATCAGTCATTGACGAACGTTACCATCCCAGACATCTGTCACTGATGAACTTCATAATTCAGGTCATCAGACACAAAGAAACTTCACCATCCAGGGCATCTGTAACAGACGAACTTCACCATCCAGGACATCTGTCACTGATGAACATCACAATCCAGAACATCTGTTACTGACGAACTTCACCATCCAAGACATCTGTCACTTTTGAACTTCACCATCCAGAACATCTGGCACTGAAGAACTTCACCATCCAGGAAATCCGTCACTGACAAACTTCACAATCCAGGTCATCTGTCACTTACGAACTTCAGCATTCGGACATCTGTCACCGACGAACATTACCATCCCAGACATCTGTCACTGACGAACTTCAAAATTCAGGTCATCCGACACAAAGGAACTTCACCATCCAGAGCATCTGTCACAGACGACCTTCACCATCCAGGACATCTGGCACTGATGAACATCATCGTCAAGGACATCTGTCAGTGACGAGCATCACGATCCATGGCATTTGTCACTGACGACTCTCATTATCCAGGATATCTCTCACTAACGATAATCACTATCCAGGACATCTGTCACCGACGAACTTCACCATCCAGGGCATTTGTCACTGACAAACCTCCCAATCCAGGACAATGTCACTTACGAACTTCACCATCCAAGACATCTGTCACTGACGAACGTCACCACTCCAGGCATCTGCAACTGACGAAATTCACCATCCAGGACATCTGTCACTGAAAAAGTTCTCCGTCCAGGACATCTGTCACTGACGAACGTCACCATCCACGACATCTGGCACTGAAGAACTTCACCTTCCAGGATATCAAGTCACTGACAAGCTTCACCATCCAGGTCATCAGTCACAGATGACTTTCACCATCCAGGACATCTGTGTCTGACTAACTTCACCATCCGGGTCATCTGTCACTTACGAACTTCACCATTCGGACATCTGTCACCGACGAACATCACCATCATAGACATGTCACTGATGAACTTCATAATTCAGGTCATCAGACACAAAGGAACTTCACCATCCAGGGCATCTGTCACAGACGAACAGGACCATCAAGGACATCTGTCACTGACGAACTTCATTATCCAAGACATCTGTCACCGACAAACCTCACAATCCAGGACATCTTTCACTGACAAAATTCACCATCCAGAACATCTGTCACTTACGAACTTCACCATACAAGACATCTGTCACTTACGAACTTCACCATCCAGGACATCTGTCACTGAAAAAGTTCACTGTCCAGGATAAATGTCACTGCCAAAATTCATCATCCAGGACATCTGTCACTGACGATAATCACCATCGAGAACATCTGTCACTGACGAAAGTCACAATACAGGACATCTGTCACTGACGAACGTCACTATCCAGGACATCTGTCACTAGCGAACTTCACAATCCAGGTCATCTGTCAATTACAAACTTCAGCATTCAGACATCAGTCATTGACGAACGTTACCATCCCAGACATCTGTCACTGATGAACTTCATAATTCAGGTCATCAGACACAAAGAAACTTCACCATCCAGGGCATCTGTAACAGACGAACTTCACCATCCAGGACATCTGTCACTGATGAACATCACAATCCAGAACATCTGTTACTGACGAACTTCACCATCCAAGACATCTGTCACTTTTGAACTTCACCATCCAGAACATCTGGCACTGAAGAACTTCACCATCCAGGAAATCCGTCACTGACAAACTTCACAATCCAGGTCATCTGTCACTTTCGAACTTCAGCATTCGGACATCTGTCACCGACGAACATTACCATCCCAGACATCTGTCACTGACGAACTTCAAAATTCAGGTCATCCGACACAAAGGAACTTCACCATCCAGAGCATCTGTCACAGACGACCTTCACCATCCAGGACATCTGGCACTGATGAACATCATCGTCAAGGACATCTGTCAGTGACGAGCATCACGATCCATGGCATTTGTCACTGACGACTCTCATTATCCAGGATATCTCTCACTAACGATAATCACTATCCAGGACATCTGTCACCGACGAACTTCACCATCCAGGGCATTTGTCACTGACAAACCTCCCAATCCAGGACAATGTCACTTACGAACTTCACCATCCAAGACATCTGTCACTGACGAACGCCACCACTCCGGGCATCTGCAACTGACGAAATTCACCATCCAGGACATCTGTCACTGAAAAAGTTCTCCGTCCAGGACATCTGTCACTGACGAACGTCACCATCCACGACATCTGGCACTGAAGAACTTCACCTTCCAGGATATCAAGTCACTGACAAGCTTCACCATCCAGGTCATCAGTCACAGATGACTTTCACCATCCAGGACATCTGTGTCTGACTAACTTCACCATCCGGGTCATCTGTCACTTACGAACTTCACCATTCGGACATCTGCCACCGACGAAAATTACCCTCCCAGACATCAGTCACTGATGAACTTCACAATTTAGGTCATCTGACACAAAGGAACTTCATCATTCAGGACATCTGTCACAGACGAACTTCACCATCCAGGACATCTGTCACTGACGATCAGGACCATCAAGGACATCTGTCACCGGCGAACATCACTATCCCGGACATCTGTCACTGACGAACGTCACCATACAGGACATTTGTCACTGACAAACGTCACTATCCAGGAAATCGGTCACGGACAAACTTCACCTTCACGACATTTGTCACTAGCGAACTTCACAATCCAGGTCATCTGTCAATTACGAACTTCAGCATTCGGACATCTGTCACCGACGAACATCACCATCATAGACATGTCACTGATGAACTTCATAATTCAGGTCATCAGACACAAAGGAACTTCACCATCCAGGGCATCTGTCACAGACGAACAGGACCATCAAGGACATCTGTCACTGACGAACTTCATTATCCAAGACATCTGTCACCGACAAACCTCACAATCCAGGACATCTTTCACTGACAAAATTCACCATCCAGAACATCTGTCACTTACGAACTTCACCATACAAGACATCTGTCACTTACGAACTTCACCATCCAGGACATCTGTCACTGAAAAAGTTCACTGTCCAGGATAAATGTCACTGCCAAAATTCATCATCCAGGACATCTGTCACTGACGATAATCACCATCGAGAACATCTGTCACTGACGAAAGTCACAATACAGGACATCTGTCACTGACGAACGTCACTATCCAGGACATCTGTCACTAGCGAACTTCACAATCCAGGTCATCTGTCAATTACAAACTTCAGCATTCAGACATCAGTCATTGACGAACGTTACCATCCCAGACATCTGTCACTGATGAACTTCATAATTCAGGTCATCAGACACAAAGAAACTTCACCATCCAGGGCATCTGTAACAGACGAACTTCACCATCCAGGACATCTGTCACTGATGAACATCACAATCCAGAACATCTGTTACTGACGAACTTCACCATCCAAGACATCTGTCACTTTTGAACTTCACCATCCAGAACATCTGGCACTGAAGAACTTCACCATCCAGGAAATCCGTCACTGACAAACTTCACAATCCAGGTCATCTGTCACTTACGAACTTCAGCATTCGGACATCTGTCACCGACGAACATTACCATCCCAGACATCTGTCACTGACGAACTTCAAAATTCAGGTCATCCGACACAAAGGAACTTCACCATCCAGAGCATCTGTCACAGACGACCTTCACCATCCAGGACATCTGGCACTGATGAACATCATCGTCAAGGACATCTGTCAGTGACGAGCATCACGATCCATGGCATTTGTCACTGACGACTCTCATTATCCAGGATATCTCTCACTAACGATAATCACTATCCAGGACATCTGTCACCGACGAACTTCACCATCCAGGGCATTTGTCACTGACAAACCTCCCAATCCAGGACAATGTCACTTACGAACTTCACCATCCAAGACATCTGTCACTGACGAACGCCACCACTCCGGGCATCTGCAACTGACGAAATTCACCATCCAGGACATCTGTCACTGAAAAAGTTCTCCGTCCAGGACATCTGTCACTGACGAACGTCACCATCCACGACATCTGGCACTGAAGAACTTCACCTTCCAGGATATCAAGTCACTGACAAGCTTCACCATCCAGGTCATCAGTCACAGATGACTTTCACCATCCAGGACATCTGTGTCTGACTAACTTCACCATCCGGGTCATCTGTCACTTACGAACTTCACCATTCGGACATCTGCCACCGACGAAAATTACCCTCCCAGACATCAGTCACTGATGAACTTCACAATTTAGGTCATCTGACACAAAGGAACTTCATCATTCAGGACATCTGTCACAGACGAACTTCACCATCCAGGACATCTGTCACTGACGATCAGGACCATCAAGGACATCTGTCACCGGCGAACATCACTATCCCGGACATCTGTCACTGACGAACGTCACCATACAGGACATTTGTCACTGACAAACGTCACTATCCAGGAAATCGGTCACGGACAAACTTCACCTTCACGACATTTGTCACTAGCGAACTTCACAATCCAGGTCATCTGTCAATTACGAACTTCAGCATTCGGACATCTGTCACCGACGAACATCACCATCATAGACATGTCACTGATGAACTTCATAATTCAGGTCATCAGACACAAAGGAACTTCACCATCCAGGGCATCTGTCACAGACGAACAGGACCATCAAGGACATCTGTCACTGACGAACTTCATTATCCAAGACATCTGTCACCGACAAACCTCACAATCCAGGACATCTTTCACTGACAAAATTCACCATCCAGAACATCTGTCACTTACGAACTTCACCATACAAGACATCTGTCACTTACGAACTTCACCATCAAGGTCATCTGTCACTGACGAACTTCACCATACAAGACATCTGTCACTTACGAACTTCACCATCCAGGACATCTGTCACTGAAAAAGTTCACTGTCCAGGACATATGTCACTGCCAAAATTCATCATCCAGGACATCTGTCACCGACGATAATCACCATCGAGAACATCTGTCACTGACGAAAGTCACAATACAGGACATCTGTCACTGACGAACGTCACTATCCAGGACATCTGTCACTAGCGAACTTCACAATCCAGGTCATCTGTCAATTACAAACTTCAGCATTCAGACATCAGTCATTGACGAACGTTACCATCCCAGACATCTGTCACTGATGAACTTCATAATTCAGGTCATCAGACACAAAGAAACTTCACCATCCAGGGCATCTGTAACAGACGAACTTCACCATCCAGGACATCTGTCACTGATGAACATCACAATCCAGAACATCTGTTACTGACGAACTTCACCATCCAAGACATCTGTCACTTTTGAACTTCACCATCCAGAACATCTGGCACTGAAGAACTTCACCATCCAGGAAATCCGTCACTGACAAACTTCACAATCCAGGTCATCTGTCACTTACGAACTTCAGCATTCGGACATCTGTCACCGACGAACATTACCATCCCAGACATCTGTCACTGACGAACTTCAAAATTCAGGTCATCTGACACAAAGGAACTTCACCATCCAGGGCATCTGTCACAGACGACCTTCACCATCCAGGACATCTGGCACTGATGAACATCATCGTCAAGGACATCTGTCACCGATGAACGTCACCATCCAGTACATCTCTCACCCACGAACTTCACCATCTAAGACATCTGTCACTTACGAACTTCACCATCCAGGACATCTGTCAGTGACGAGCATCACGATCCATGGCATTTGTCACTGACGACTCTCATTATCCAGGATATCTCTCACTAACGATAATCACTATCCAGGACATCTGTCACCGACGAACTTCACCATCCGGGTCATCTGTCACTTACGAATTTCACCATTCGGACATCTGCCACTGACGAAAATTACCATCCCAGACATCAGTCACTGATGAACTTCACAATTTAGGTCATCTGACACAAAGGAACTTCATCATTCAGGACATCTGTCACAGACGAACTTCACCATCCAGGACATCTGTCACTGACGATCAGGACCATCAAGGACATCTGTCACCGGCGAACATCACTATCCCGGACATCTGTCACTGACGAACGTCACCATACAGGACATTTGTCACTGACAAACGTCACTATCCAGGAAATCGGTCACGGACAAACTTCACCTTCACGACATTTGTCACTAGCGAACTTCACAATCCAGGTCATCTGTCAATTACGAACTTCAGCATTCGGACATCTGTCACCGACGAACATCACCATCATAGACATGTCCCTGATGAACTTCATAATTCAGGTCATCAGACACAAAGGAACTTCACCATCCAGGGCATCTGTCACAGACGAACAGGACCATCAAGGACATCTGTCACTGACGAACTTCATTATCCAAGACATCTGTCACCGACAAACCTCACAATCCAGGACATCTTTCACTGACAAAATTCACCATCCAGAACATCTGTCACTTACGAACTTCACCATACAAGACATCTGTCACTTACGAACTTCACCATCAAGGTCATCTGTCACTGACGAACTTCACCATACAAGACATCTGTCACTTACGAACTTCACCATCCAGGACATCTGTCACTGAAAAAGTTCACTGTCCAGGACATATGTCACTGCCAAAATTCATCATCCAGGACATCTGTCACCGACGATAATCACCATCGAGAACATCTGTCACTGACGAAAGTCACAATACAGGACATCTGCACTGACGAACGTCACTATCCAGGACATCTGTCACTAGCGAACTTCACAATCCAGGTCATCTGTCAATTACAAACTTCAGCATTCAGACATCAGTCATTGACGAACGTTACCATCCCAGACATCTGTCACTGATGAACTTCATAATTCAGGTCATCAGACACAAAGAAACTTCACCATCCAGGGCGTCTGTAACAGACGAACTTCACCATCCAGGACATCTGTCACTGATGAACCTCACAATCCAGAACATCTGTTACTGACGAACTTCACCATCCAAGACTTCTGTCACTTTTGAACTTCACCATCCAGAACATCTGGCACTGAAGAACTTCACCATCTAGGAAATCAGTCACTGACAAACTTCACAGTCCAGGTCATCTGACACTGAAAAAAATTCACCATCCAGGACATCTCTCACTGACGAAGTTCACCATCCAGGTCATCTGTCACTGATGTCGCTCACCGTCCAGGCATCTGTCACTGACTAATTTCACAATCCAGGACATTTGACACCGATGAACTTCACAATCCAGGACATCTGTCACTGACGAACTTCATCATCCAGGGCAGCGGACAGTGACGAACTTCACCATCCAGGACATCTGTCACTCATGAACTTCATTATCCAGGACATCTGTCAGTGACGAACTACACCACCCAGGACATCTGTCACTGACGACCTTCACCATCCCGGACATATGTCAATAACGAACTTCAACATCACGACATCTTGAACTAATGAACTTCACCATCTAGAGCATCTTTCAGCGACAATCTTCACCATCCAGACATCTGTCACTATTGAGTCTCATCATCCAAGAGATCTGCTACTGACTATCGTCACCATAGGGAAATCTGTCACCAACGAACTTCACAATCCACGACATCAATCACTTAAGAATTTCACCATACAGGACAGCTGTCACTGACAAACAATAACCATCCAGGACATCTGTCAATGACGACTTTCATCATCCGGACATCGGTCACTGACGAGCATCACGATCCAGGGCATCTGTCACTGATGAACTTCACCATCAGGACATCTGTTACTGACGAATTTCACCACCCAGTGCATCTGTCACTGACGAAATTCACTATCCAGGATATCTGCCACCGATGAACTTCATCATCCAGGGCATCTGTCACCAACAAACCTCACAATCCAGGACATCTTTCACTGACAAACTTCACCATCCAGGACATCTGTCACTTACGAACTTCACCATCCAAGACATCTGTCACTTACGAACTTCAACATCAAGGTCATCTGTCACTGACGAACTTCACCACTCAGGGTATCTGCAACTGACAAAATTCACCATCTAGGACATCTGTCACTGAAAAAGTTCACTGTCCAGGACATATGTCACTGCCAAAATTCATCATCCAGGACATCAGTCACTGACAAACTTCACCACCCAGGACATCTGTCACTGACGAATTTCACCACCCAGGACATCTGTCACTGACGAATTTCACCATCGTGGACATCTGTCACTGACGAACTTCACCATCCAGGACATCAGTCACTGACAAACTTCAACACCCAGGACACCTGTCACTGACGAATTTCACCATCGAGGACATCTGTCACTGACGAACACTACCATTCAGGACATCTGTCAATGACGACTTTCAACATCCAGGACATCTCTCACTGGAGATCATCACGATCCAGGACATCGGTCACTGACGAAATTCACCATCCGAACATCGGTCACTGACGAGCATCACGATCCAGGGCTTCTGTCACTGAGGAACCTCACCATCAGGACATCTGTTACTGACGAAATTCACCACCCAGTGCATCTGTCACTGACGAGCATCGCGATCCAGGTCATCTGTCACTGACGACTCTCATCATCCAGGATATCTCTCACTAACGATAATCACTATCCAGGACATCTGTCACCGACAAACTTCACCATCAAGGGCATCTGTCACTGACAAACCTCCCAATCCAGGACACCTATCACTTACCAACTTCACCATCCAAGACATCTGTCACTTATGAACTTCACCATCGAGGTCATCTGTCACTGACGAACTTCACCACTTAGGGCATCTGCAACTGACGAAATTCACCATCCAGGACATCTGTCACTGAAAAAGTTCTCCATCCAGGACATATGTCACTGACGAAATTCATCATCCAGGACATCGGTCACCTATGATAATCACCGTCGAAAATATCTGTCATTGACAAACGTCACCATCCAGGACATCGGTCACTTACGAACGTCACCATCCAGGACATCTGGCACTGAAGAATTTCACCTTCCAGGATATCAAGTCACTGACAAGCTTCACCATCCAGGTCATCAGTCACAGATGACTTTCACCATCCAGGATATCTGTGTCTGACTAACTTCACCATCCGGGTCATCTGTCACTTACGAACTTCACCATTCCGACATCTGTCACCGACGAACATTACCATCCTAGACATCAGTCACTGATGAACTTCACAATTCAGGTCATCTGACACAAAGGAACTTCATCATCCAGGACGTCTGTCACAGACGAATTTCACTATCCAGGACATCTGGCACTGACGAACAGGACCATCAAGGACATCTGTCACCGACGAACATCACTATCCAGGACATCGGCCACAGACGAACTTCACCATCATGACTTTGTCACTAGCGAGCTTCACAATCCAGGTCATCTGTCAATTACGAACTTCAGCATTCGCACATCTGTCACCGACGAACATCACCATCCCAGACATCTGTCACTGATTAACTTCATAATTCAGGTCATCAGACACAAAGGAACTTCACCATCCAGGGCATCTGTCACAGACGAACAGGACCATCAAGGACATCAGTCACTGACGAACATCACTATCCCGGAAATCTTTCACTGACGAACTTCACTATCCAGGATATCTGTCACTGACAAACCTCACAATCCAGGACATCTTTCACTGACAAAATTCACCATCAAGGTCATCTGTCACTGACGAACTTCACCACTCAGGGTATCTGCAACTGACAAAATTCACCACCCAGGACATATGTCACTGCCAAAATTCATCATCCAGGACATCTGTCACCGACGATAATCACCATCGAGAACATCTGTCACTGACGAACACCACCATACAGGACATCTGTCACTGACGAACGTCACTATCGGTCACGGATGAACTTCACCATCATGACATTTGTCACTAGCGAACTTCACAATCCAGGTCATCTGTCAATTACGAACTTCAGCATTCGGACATCTGTCACCGACGAACATTACCATCCCAGACATCCGTCACTGATGAACTTTACAGTCCAGGTCATCTGACACTGAAAAACCTTCACCATCCAGGACATCTAACACTGACAAACTTCACCATCCAGGACATTTAACACTGACAAACTTCACCATCCAGGACATAGTCCACTTACGAACTTCACCATCCAGGACATCTGGCACTGAAGAAATTCACCATCCACGACATCTGTCACTGACAAATTTCACAATCCAGGACTTCTGTCGCAGACGAATTTTATCATCCAAGATATCTGGTACTGACAACAGTCACCATCCTGGTCGTCTGTCACTGACGAACTTCACCACTCAGTGTATCTGCAACTGACGATATTCATCATCCAGGATATCTGTCACTGAAAAAGTTCACTGCCAGGAAATATGTCACTGCCAAAATTCATCAACCAGGACACCTGTCACCGACGATAATCACCACCGAGAACATCTGTCACTGACAAACGTCACCATACAGGACATCTGTTACTGACGAACGTCACCATCCAGGACATCGGTCACGGACGAACTTCACCATCATGACATCTGTCACTAGAGAACTTCACGATCCAGGTCATCAGTCAGTTACTGACTTCAGCATTCGGACATCTGTCACCGACGAAGATTACCATCCCAGACATCTCTCACTGACGAACTTCACAATGCAGGTCATATGACACTGAGGAACTTCGCCATCAAGGACATCAGTCACAGACGAACTTCACCATCCCGGACATCATTCACAGACGAATTTCACCATCCCGGACATCTGTCACTGACGAACTTCACCTTCCGGACATCGGTCACTGACGAGCATCACGATCCAGGGCATCTGTCACTGACGAACTTCACCATCAGGACATCTGTTACTGACGAATTTCACCACCCAGTGCATCTGTCACTGACGAACTTCACTATCCAGGACATATGCCACCGACGAACTTCATCATCCAGGGCATCTGTCACCGACAAACCTCACAATCCAGGACATCTTTCACTGACAAACTTCACCATCCAGGACATCTGTCACTTACGAACTTCACCATACAAGACATCTGTCACTTATGAACTTCACCTTCAAGGTCATCTGTCACTGACGAACTTCACCACTCAGGGTATCTGCAACTGACAAAATTCACCATCCAGGACACCTGTCACTGAAAAAGTTCACTGTCCAGGATATATGTCACTGCCTAAATTCATCATCCAGGACATCTGTCAACGACGATAATCACTATCGACAACATCTGTCACTAACGAACATCACCATACAGGACATCTGTCACTGACGAACATCACCATACAGGACATCTGTCACTGATGAACGTCACTATCCAGGACATCGGTCACGGATGAACTTCACCATCATGACATTTGTCACCAGCGAACTTCACAATCCAGGTCATCTGTCAATTACGAACTTCAGCATTTGGACATCTGTCACCGACGAACATTACCATCCCAGACATCCGTCACTGATGAACTTCATAATTCAGGTCATCAGACACAAAGGAACTTCACCATCCAGGGCATCTGTCACAGATGAACAGGACCATTCAGGACATCTGTCACCGACGAACATCACTATCCAGGACATCTGCCACCGACGAACTTCATCATCCAGGGCATCTGTCACCGACAAACCTCACAATCCAGGACATCTTTCACTGACAAACTTCACCATCAAGGTCATCTGTCACTGACGAACTTCACCACTCAGGGTATCTGCAACTGACAAAATTCACCATCCAGGACTTCTGTCACTGAATAAGTTCAGTGTCCAGGACATATGTCACTGCCAAAATTCATCATCTAGGACATCTGTCACCGACGATAATCACCATCGAGAACATCTGTCACTGACAAACGTTACCATACAGGACATCTGTTACTGACGAACGTCACCATCCAGGACATCGGTCACGGACGAATTCACCATCATGACATCTGTCACTAGAGAACTTCACAATCCAGGTCATCAGTCAGTTACTGACTTCAGCATTCGGACATCTGTCACCGACGAAGATTACCATCCCAGACATCTCTCACTGACGAACTTCACAATTCAGGTCATCTGACACTGAGGAACTTCACCATCCAGGACATCAGTCACAGACGAACTTCACCATCCCGAACATCAGTCACAGACGAACTTCACCATCCAGGACATCTGTCACTGATGAACTTCACGATACAGGTCATCTGACAATGACGAACTTCACAATCCAGGACATCTGTCACTTACGAACTTAACCATCCAGGACATCTCTCACTGATAACCTTCACCACTCAGGACATCTGTCACTGATGAACTTCACCATCCAGGACATCGGTCACTGACAAACTTCACCACACAGGACATCTGTCACTGACGAATTTCACCATCCAGGTCATCTGTCACTTATGTCGCTCACCGTCCAGGCATCTGTCACTGACTAATTTCACCTTCCAGGACATCTTTCACTGACGAACTTCACAATCCAAGACATATGTCACTGATGAACTTCATCACCCAGGGCAGCAGACAGTGACGAACTTCACCATCCAGGACATCTGTCACTCATGAACTTCATTATCCAGGACATCTGTCAGTGACGAACTACACTACCCAGGACATCTGTCACTGACGACCTTCACCATCCCGGACATATGTCAATGACGAACTTCAAGATCACGACATCTTTAACTAATGAACTTCACCATCCAGAGCATCTTTCAGCTACAATCTTCACCATCCAGACATCTGTCACTATTGAGTCTCATCATCCAGGAGATCTGTTACTGACCATCGTCACCATAGGGAAATCTGTCACCAACGAACTTCACAATCCACGACCTCAGTCACTTAAGAAGTTCACCATACAGGACAGCTGTCACTGACAAACAATAACCATCCAGGACATCTGTCAATGATGACTTTCATCATCCAGGACATCTCTCACTAACGATCATCACGATCCAGGACATCTGTCACTAACGAACTTCACCATCAGGACATCTATTACTGACGAATTTCACCACCCAGTGCATCTCTCACTGACGAACTTCACTATCCAGGACATCTGCCACCGACGAACTTCATCATCCAGGGCATCTGTCACCAACAAACCTCACAATCCAGTACATCTTTCACTGACAAACTTCACTATCCAGGACATCTGTCACTTACGAACTTCACCATACAAGACATCTGTCACTTACGAACTTCACCATCAAGGTCATCTGTCACTGACGAACTTCACCACTCAGGGTATCTGCAACTGACAAAATTCACCACCCAGGACATCTGTCACCGACGATAATAACCATCGAGAACATCTGTCACTGACGAACACCACCATACAGGACATCTGTCACTGACGAACGTCACTATCGGTCACGGATGAACTTCACCATCATGACATTTGTCACTAGCGAACTTCACAATCCAGGTCATCTGTCAATTACGAACTTCAGCATTCGGACATCTGTCACCGACGAACATCACCATCCCAGACATCTGTCACTGATGAACTTTACAGTCCAGGTCATCTGACACTGAAAAACCTTCACCATCCAGGACATCTAACACTGACAAACTTCACCATCCAGGACATAGTCCACTTACGAACTTCACCATCCAGGACATCTGGCACTGAAGAAATTCACCATCCACGACATCTGTCACTGACAAACTTCACAATCCAGGACTTCTGTCGCAGACGAATTTTATCATCCAAGATATCTGGTACTGACAACAGTCACCATCCTGGTCATCTGTCACTGACGAACTTTACCACTCAGTGCATCTGCAACTGACGATATTCATCATCCAGGATATCTGTCACTGAAAATTTTCACTGCCAGGACATATGTCACTGCCAAAATTCATCATCCAGGACACCTGTCACCGACGATAATCACCACCGAGAACATCTGTCACTGACAAACGTCACCATACAGGACATCTGTTACTGACGAACGTCACCATCCAGGACATCGGTCACGGACGAACTTCACCATCATGACATCTGTCACTAGAGAACTTCACAATCCAGGTCGTCAGTCAGTTACTGACTTCAGCATTCGGACATCTGTCACCGACGAAGATTACCATCCCAGACATCTCTCACTGACGAACTTCACAATTCAGGTCATATGACACTGAGGAACTTCGCCATCAAGGACATCAGTCACAGACGAACGTCACCATCCCGGACATCAGTCACAGACGAACTTCACCATCCCGGACATCTGTCACTGACGAACTTCACGATACAGGTCATCTGACAATGACGAACTTCACAATCCAGGACATCTGTCACATACGAACTTCACCATCCAGGACATCTCTCAGTGATAACCTTCACCACTCAGGACATCTGTCACTGACGAACTTCACAATCCAGGACATCTGTCACTGACGAACTTCATCATCCAGGGCAGCGGACAGTGACGAACTTCACCATCCAGGACATCTGTCACTCATTAACTTCATTATCCAGGACATCTGTTAGTGACGAACTACACCACCCAGGACATCTGTCACTGACGACCTTCACCATCTCGGACATATGTCAATGACGAACTTCAACATCAGGACATCTTTAACTAATGAACTTCACCATCCAGAGCATCTTTCAGCGACAATCTTCACCATCCAGACATCTGTCACTATTGAGTCTCATCATCCAGGAGATCTGTTACTGACCATCGTCACCATAGGGAAATCTGTCACCGAAGAACTTCACAATCCACGACATCAGTCACTTAAGAACTTTACCATACAGGACAACTGTCACTGACAAACAATAACCATCCAGGACATCTGTCAATGATGACTTTCATCATCCAGAACATCTCTCACTAACGATCATCACGATCCAGGACATCTGTCAGTGACGAACTTCACCATCAGGACATCTGTTACTGACGAATTTCACCACCCAGTGCATCTGTCACTGACGAACTTCACTATCCAGGACATATGCCACCGACGAACTTCATCATCCAGGACATCTGTCAACGACGATAATCACTATCGACAACATCTGTCACTGATGAACATCACCATACAGGACATCTGTCACTGACGAACATCACCATACAGGACATCTGTCACTGACGAACGTCACTATCCAGGACATCGGTCACGGATGAACTTCACCATCATGACATTTGTCACTAGCGAACTTCACAATCCAGGTCATCTGTCAATTACGAACTTCAGTATTCGGACATCTGTCACCGACGAACATTACCATCCCAGACATCCGTCACTGATGAACTTCATAATTCAGGTCATCAGACACAAAGGAACTTCACCATCCAGGGCATCTGTCACAGACGAACAGGACCATTCAGGACATCTGTCACCGACGAACATCACTATCCCGGACATCTGTCACTGACGAACTTCACTATCCAGGACATCTGCCACCGACGAACTTCATCATCCAGGGCATCTGTCACCGACAAACCTCACAATCCAGGACATCTTTCACTGACAAACTTCACCATCAAGGTCATCTGTCACTGACGAACTTCACCACTCAGCGTATCTGCAACTGACAAAATTCACCATCCAGGACTTCTGTCACTGAATAAGTTCAGTGTCCAGGACATATGTCACTGCCAAAATTCATCATCTAGGACATCTGTCACCGATGATAATCACCATCGAGAACATCTGTCACTGACAAACGTTACCATACAGGACATCTGTTACTGACGAACGTCACCATCCAGGACATCGGTCACGGACGAATTCACCATCATGACATCTGTCACTAGAGAACTTCACAATCCAGGTCATCAGTCAGTTACTGACTTCAGCATTCGGACATCTGTCACCGACGAAGATTACCATCCCAGACATCTCTCACTGACGAACTTCACAATTCAGGTCATCTGACACTGAGGAACTTCACCATCCAGCACATCAGTCACAGACGAACTTCACATCCCGAACATCAGTCACAGACGAACTTCACCATCCAGGACATCTGTCACTGATGAACTTCACGATGCAGGTCATCTGACAATGACGAACTTCACAATCCAGGACATCTGTCACTTACGAACTTAACCATCCAGGACATCTCTCACTGATAACCTTCACCACTCAGGACATCTGTCACTGACGAACTTCACCATCCAGGACATCGATCACTGACAAACTTCACCACCCAGGACATCTGTCACTGACGAATTTCACCACCCAGGACATCTGTCACTGACGAATTTCACCATCGTGGACATCTGTCACTGACGAACTTCACCATCCAGGACATCAGTCACTGACAAACTTCAACACCCAGGGCACCTGTCACTGACGAATTTCACCATCGAGGACATCTGTCACTGACGAACGCTACCATTCAGGACATCTGTCAATGACGACTTTCAACATCCAGGACATCTCTCACTAGAGATCATCACGATCCAGGACATCGGTCACTGACGAAATTCACCATCCGTACATCGGCCACTGACGAGCATCACGATCCAGGGCTTCTGTCACTGACGAACCTCACCATCAGGACATCTGTTACTGACGAAATTCACCACCCAGTGCATCGCGATCCAGGTCATCTGTCACTGAGGAGCATCGCGATTCAGGTCATCTGTCACTGACGACTCTCATCATCCAGGATATCTCTCACTAACGATAATCACTATCCAGGACATCTGTCACCGAAAAACTTCACCATCCAGGGCATCTGTTACTGACAAACCTCCCAATCCAGGACTCCTATCACTTACCAAATTCACCATCCAAGATATCTGTCACTTATGAACTTCACCATCGAGGTCATCTGTCACTGACGAACTTCACCACTCAGGGTATCTGCAACTGACGAAATTCACCATCCAGGACATCTGTCACTGAAAAAGTTCTCCATCCAGGACATATGTCACTGACGAAATTCATCATCCAGGACATCTGTCACCTATGATAATCACCGTCGAAAATATCTGTCATTGACGAACGTCACCATACAGGACATCTGTCACTGACAAACGTCACCATCCAGGACATCGGTCACTTACGAACGTCACCATCCAGGACATCTGGCACTGAAGAACTTCACCTTCCAGGATATCAAGTCACTGACAAGCTTCACCATCTAGGTCATCAGTCACAGATGACTTTCACCATCCAGGACATCTGAGTCTGACTAACTTCACCATCCGGGTCATCTGTCACTTACGAACTTCACCATTCGGACATCTGCCACCGACAAACATTACCATCCCAGACATCAGTCACTGATGAACTTCACAATTCAGGTCATCTGACACAAAGGAACTTCATCATCCAGGACGTCTGTCACAGACGAACTTCACTATCCAGGACATCTGGCACTGACGAACAGGACCATCAAGGACATCTGTCACCGACGAACATCACTATCCAGGACATCGGCCACGGACGAACTTCACCATCATGACATTTGTCACTAGCGAACTTCACAATCCAGGTCATCTGTCAATTACGAACTTCAGCATTCGGACATCTGTCACCGACGAACATTACCATCCCAGACATCTGTCACTGATTAACTTCATAATTCAGGTCATCAGACACAAAGGAACTTCACCATCCAGGGCATCTGTCACAGACGAACAGGACCATCAAGGACATCAGTCACCGACGAACATCACTATCCCGGACATCTGTCACTGACGAACTTCACTATCCAGGACATCTGTCACTTACGAACTTCACCATACAAGACATCTGTCACATACGAACTTCACCTTCAAGGTCACCTGTCACTAACGAACTTCACCACTCAGGGTATCTGCAACTGACAAAATTCACCATCCAGGACATCTGTCACTGAAAAAGTTCACTGTCCAGGATATATGTCACTGCCAAAATTCATCATCCAGGACATCTGTCAACGACGATAATCACCATTGAGAACATCTGTCACTGACGAACATCACCATACAGGACATCTGTCACTGACGAACGTCACCATCCAGGACATCGGTCACGGATGAACTTCACCATCATGACTTTTGTCACTGGCGAACTTCACAATCCAGGTCATCTGTCAATAACGAACTTCAGCATTCGGAAATCTGTCACCGATGAACATTACCATCCCAGACATCCGTCACTGATGAACTTCATAATTCAGGTCATCAGACACAAAGGAACATCACCATCCAGGGCATCTGTCACGGACGAACAGGACCATTCAGGACATCTGTCACCGACGAACATCACTATCCCGGACATCTGTCACTGACGAACTTCACTATCCAGGACATCTGCCACCGACGAACTTCATCATCCAGGGCATCTGTCACCGACAAACCTCACAATCCAGGACATCTTTCACTGACAAACTTCACCATCCAGGACATCTGTCACTTACGAACTTCACCATAAAAGACATCTGTCACTTACGAACTTCACCATCAAGGTCATCTGTCACTGACGAACTTCACCACTCAGGGTATCTGCAACTGACAAAATTCACCATCCAGGACTTCTGTCACTGAATAAGTTCAGTGTCCAGGACATATGTCACTGCCAAAATTCATCATCTAGGACATCTGTCACCGACGATAATCACCGTCGAGAACATCTGTCACTGACGAACGTCACCATACAGGACATCTGTCACTGACGAACGCCACTATCCAGGACATCGGTTACGGACGAACTTCACCATCATGACATTTGTCACTAGCGAACTTCACAATCCAGGTCATCTGTCACTTACGAACTTCACCATCCAGACATCTGTCACTGAATAAATTCACCATCCACGGCATCTGTCACTGACAAACTTCACAATCCAGGACTTCTGTCGCAGACGAACTTTATCATCCAAGATATCTGGTACTGACAACAGTGACCATCCTGGTTATCTGTCACAGACAAACTTCACCACTCAGTGTATCTGCAACTGACGATATTTATCATCCAGGATATCTGTCACTGAAAAAGTTCACTGTCCAGGACATATGTCACTGCCAAAATTCATCATCCAGGACACCTGTCACCGACGATAATCACCATCGAGAACATCTGTCACTGACAAACGTCACCATACAGGATATCTGTTACTGACGAACGTCACCATCCAGGACATCGGTCACGGACGAACTTCACCATCATGACATCTGTCACTAGAGAACTTCACAATCCAGGTCATCAGTCAGTTACTGACTTCAGCATTCGGACATCTGTCACCGACAAAGATTACCATCCCAGACATCTCTCACTGACGAACTTCACAATTCAGGTCATCTGACACTGAGGAACTTCACCATCCAGGACATCAGTCACAGACGAACTTCACCATCTCGGACATCAGTCACAGACGAATTTCACCATCCCGGACATCCGTCACTGACGAACTTCACGATACAGGTCATCTGACAATGACGAACTTCACAATCCAGGACATCTGTCACTTACGAACTTCACCATCCAGGACATCTCTCAGTGATAACTTTCACCACTCAGGACATCTGTCACTGACGAACTTCACCATCCAGATCATCTGACACTGATGAACATCACAATCCAGAACATCTGTCACTGACGAACTTCACCATCCAGAACATCTGTCACTGACGAACTTCACCATCCAAGTCATCTGTCACTTACAAACTTCACCATCCAGGTCATCAGTCACTGACAAACTTCACCATTAAGGTCAGTCAGTAACAAACTACACCATCTAGGACATCTGTCACTGAAGACCTTCAACATCCCGGACATCTGTCACCGACGACTCTCACCATGCAGGACATCTGTCACGGACGAACTTCCCCATCCAGGACATATGTCAATGACGAACTTCAACATTAGGACATCTTTAAGTGACGAAATTCACCATCCAGGACATCTGTTACTAACGAGCATCTCCGTTCGTGTCATCTGTCACTGTCGATGTTCATCGTCCAGGTCATCTGTCACTGACGAACGACACCATCCAGGACATCTGTCACTCATGAACTTCATTATCCAGGACATCTGTCAGTGATGAACTACACCACCCAGGACATCTGTCACTGACGACCTTCACCATCCCGGACATATGTCAATGACTAACTTCACCACTCAGGGCATCTGCAACTGATGAAATTCACCATCCAGGACATCTATCACTAAAAAAGTTCTCCTTCCAGGACATATGTCACTGACGAAATTCATCATCCAGGACATCTGTCAACTACGATAATCACCGTCGAAAACGTCTGTCATTGACGAACGTCACCATACAGGACATCTGTCACTTACAAATGTCACCATCCAGGACATCTGGCACTGAAGAACTTCACCTTCCAGGATATCAAGTCACTGACAAGCTTCACCATCCAGGTCATCAGTCACAGATGACTTTCACCATCCAGGACATCTGTGTCTGACTAACTTCACCATTCGGGTCATCTGCAACTTACGAACTTCACCATTCAGACACCTGCCACCGACGAACACTACCATCCCAGACATCAGTCACTGATGAACTTCACAATTCAGGTCATCTGACACAAAGGAACTTCATCATCCAGGACATCTGTCACAGACGAACTTCACCATCCAAGACATCTGGCACTGACGAACAGGACCATCAAGGACATCTGTCACCGACAACCTCATAATCCAGGCCATCTTTCACTGACAAACTTCACCATCCAGGACATCTGTCACTTACAAACTTCACCATACAAGACATCTGTCACTTACGAACTTCACCATCAAGGTCATCTGTCACTGACAAACTTCACCACTCAGGGTATCTGCAACTGACAAACTTCACAATCCAGGACATCTGTCACTGAAAATGTTCACTGTCCAGGACATATGTCAGTGCCAAAATTCACCATCCATGACATCTCTCAGTGATAAACTTCACCACTCAGGACGTCTGTCACTGACGAATTTCACCATCAAGGACATCTGTCACTGATGACCCTCACCATCCAAGATATCTGTCATGGACAAAATTCACCATCATGACATCTGTCACTAGCAAACTTCACAATCCAGGTCATCTGTCACTTATGAACTTCAGCATTCGGACATCTATCACCGTCGAACATTATCATCCCAGACATCTGTCACTGACGAACTTCACAATTCAGGTGATCTGACACAAAGGAACTTCACCATCCAGGGCATCTGTCACCGATGAACTTCACCATCTAGGACATTTCTCACCCACGAACTTCACCATCCAAGACATCTGTCACTTACGAACTTCACCATCCAGGTCAACTGTCACTAATGAACTACACCATCTAAGAATCTGTCAATGACGAACTTCAACATCCAGAACATCTATCACAGACGAACATCACCAACCCGGACTTCTGTCAATGATGAACTTTACAGTCCAGGACATCTGACACTGACGAACATCACCATCCAGGACATATGTCACGTACGAAATTCTCCATCCAGGACATCTGTCACTGATGAACTTCACCATCCAGGGCATCTGTCACCCACGAACTTCACCATCCAGGACATCTGTCACTTACAAACTTCACCATCCAGGTCATCAGTCACTGACGAACTTCACCATTAAAGTCAGTCAATAACAAACTACACCATCTAGGACATCTGTCAATGACAAACTTCACCATCCAGGACGTCTGTCACTGACGAACATAACCAACACGGACATCTGTCACTGATGAACTTTACATTCCAGGTCATCTGACACTGAAAAAACTTCACCATCCAGGACATCTGACACTGACAAACTTCACCAACCAGGACATAGGTCACTTACGAACTTCACCATCCAGGACATCTGGCACTGAAGAAAATCACCATCCAGGACATCTGTCACTGACAAATTTCACAATCCTGGACATCAGTCGTAGACGAATTTTATCATCCAGGATATCTGGTACTGACAACAGTCACCATCCTGGTGATCTGTCACTGACGAACTTCACCACTCAGAGTATCTGCAACTGATGACATTCACCATCCAGGACATCTGTCACTGAAAAAGTTCACTGTCCAGGACATATGTCGCTACCAAAATTGATCATCCAGGACATCTGTCACCGACGATAATCACCATCGAGAACATCTGTCACAGACAAACGTCACCATACAGGACATGCGGTACTGACGAACGTCACCATCCAGGACATCGGTCACAGACGAACTTCACCATCATGACATCTGTCACTAGAGAACTTCACAATCCAGGTCATCAGTCAGTTACTGACATTAGCATTCAGATATCTGTCACCGACGAAGATTACTATCCCAGACATCTCTCACTGACGATCTTCACAATTCAGGTCATCTGACACTGAGGAACTTCACCATCAAGGACATCAATCACAGACGAACTTCACCATCCCAGACATCTGTCACTGACGAACTTCACCATCCCGGACATCTGTCACTGACGAACTTCACCATCCAGGACATCTCTCAGTGATAAACGTCACCACTCAGAACATCTGTCACTGATGAATTTCACCATCCAGGACATCAGTCACTGACGAACTTCACCACCCAGGACATCTGTCACTGACGAACTTCACCATCCAGGACATCAGTCACTGACGAACTTCACCATCCAGGACATCTGTCACTGACGAACTTCACCATCCAAGACATCTGTCACTTATGAACTTCATCATCCAGGACATCCGTCACTGACAAACTTCACAGTCCAGGTCATCTGACACTGAAAAAACTTCACCATCCAGGACATCTGTCACTGAAGAAGTTCACCATGCAGGTCATCTGCCACTGATGTCGCTCACCGTCCAGGCATCTGTCACAGACTAACTTCACCATCCAGGACATCTGTCAGTGACGAACTTCACAATCCAGGACATCTGTCACTGACGAACTTCATCATCCAGGGCAGCGGACAGTGACGAACTTCACCATCCAGGACATCTGTCACTCATGAACTTCATTATCCAGGACATCTGTCAGTGACGAACTACACCACCCAGGACATCTGTCACTGACGACCTTCACCATCCTGGACATATGTCAATGACGAACTTCAACATCAGGACATCTTTAACTAACGAACTTCACTATCCAGAGCATCTTTCAGCTACAATCTTCACCATCCAGACATCTGTCACTATTGAGTCTCATCATCCAGGAGATCTGTCACTGACCATCGTCACCATAGGGAAATCTGTCACCAACGAACTTCAAAATCCAGGACATCAGTCACTTAAGAACTTCACCATGCAGGACAGCTGTTACTGACAAACAATAACAATCCAGGACATCTGTCAATGACGACTTTCATCATCCAGGACATTACTCACTAACGATCATCATGATCCAGGACATCTGTCACTGACGAACTTCACCATCAGGACATCTGTTACTGACGAATTTCACCACCCAGTGCATCTGTCACTGACGAACTTCACTATCCAGGACATCTGTCACTGACGAGCATCGCGATCCAGGGCATCTGTCACTGATGACTCTCATCATCCAGGATATCTCTCACTAACGATAATCACCATCCAGGGCATCTGTCACTGACAAACCTCCCAATCCAGGACACCTGTCACTTACGAACTTCACCATCCAGGACACCTGTCACTTACGAACTTCACCATCCAAGACATCTGTCACTTACGAACTTCACCATCGAGGTCATCTGTCACTAACGAACTTCACCACTCAGGGCATCTGCAACTGACGAAATTCACCATCCAGGACATCTGTCACTGAAAAAGTTCTCCGTCCAGGACATATGTCACTGACGAAATTCATCATCCAGGACATCTGTCGGATACGATAATCACCATCGAGAACATCTGTCATTGACGAACGTCACCATACAGGACATCTGTCACTTACGAACGTCACCATACAGGACATCTGGCACTGAAGAACTTCACCTTCCAGGATAACAAGTCACTGACGAACTTCACCATCCAGGTCATCAGTCACAGATGACTTTCACCATCCAGGACATCTGTGGCTGACTAACTTCACCATCCGGGTCATCTGTCACTTACGAACTTCACCATTCGGACATCTGCCACCGACAAACATTACCATCCCAAACATCAGTCACTGATGAAGTTCACAATTCAGGTCATCTGACACAAAGGAACTTCATCATCCAGGACATCTGTCACCGACGAACTTCACCATCCAGGACATCTGTCACTGATGAACTTCACAATCCAGGACATCTTCTCAGTGATAAACTTCACTACTCAGGACATCTGTCACTGACGAACTTCACCATCCAGGACATCAGTCACCGACAATCTTCACCACCCAGGACATCTATCACTGACGAATTTCACCATCGAGGACATCTGTCACTGACTAACTTCACCATCCAGGACATCTGTCACTGAAAAAGTTCACTATCCAGGACATATGTCACTGCCAAAATTCATCATCCAGGACATCTATCACCGACGATAATCACCATCGAGAACATCTGTCACTGACGAACATCACCACACAGGACATCTGTCACTGACGAACGTCACTATCCAGGACATCAGTCACGGACGAACTTCACCATCATGACCTTTGACACTAGTGAACTTCACAATCCAGGACATCTGTCAATTACAAACTTCACCATTCCGACATCTGTCACCGACGAACATTACCATCCCAGACATCTGTCACTGATGAACTTCATAATTCAGGTCATCAGACACAAAGGAACTTCACTATCCGGGGCATCTGTCACCGACAAACCTCACAATCCAGGACATCTTTCACTGACAAACTTCACCATCCAGGACATCTGTCACTTACGAACTTCACCATCTAGGTCATCTGTCACTGACGAACTTCACCACTCAGGGTATCTTCAACTGACAAAATTCACCATCCAGGACATCTCTCACTGGAAAAGTTCACTGTCCAGGACATATGTCACTGCCAAATTTCATCATCCAGGACATCTGTCACCGACGATAATCACCAACACGGACATCTGTCACTGATGAACTTTACAATCCAGGTCATCTGACACTGAAAAACATTCACCATCCAGGACATCTGACACTGACAAACTTCACCATCCAGGACATAGGTCACTTACGAACTTCACCATCCAGGACATCTGGCACTGAAGAAATTCACCATCCAGGACATCTGTCACTGACAAACTTCACAATCCAGGACTTCTGTCGCAGACGAATTTTATCATCCAAGATATCTGGTACTGACAACAGTCACCATCCTGGTCATTTGTCACCGACAAACTTCACCATCCAGGACATCAGTCACTGACGAACTTCACCATCCAGGACATCTGTCACTGACGAACTTCACCATCCAAGACCTCTGTCACTTATGAACTTCACCATCCAGGACATCCGTCACTGACAAACTTCACAGTCCAGGTCATCTGACACTGAAAAAACTTCACCATCCAGGACATCTGTCACTGAAAAAGTTCACTGTCCAGGACATATGTCAGTGCCAAAATTCATCATCGAAGGACATCTGTCACCGACGATAATCACCATGAAGAACATCTGTCACTGACGAATGTCACCATAAAGGACATCTGTCACTGACGAACGTCACCATACAGGATATCTGTCACTGGAGTACTTCACAATACAGGTCATCTGACAATGACGAATTTCACCATCCAGGACATCTTTCAGTGATAAACTTCACCACTCAGGACATCTGTCACTGACGAACTTCACCATCCAGGACATCAGTCACCGACAAACTTCAACACCCAGGACATCAGTCACTGACGAACTTCACCATCCAGGACATCAGTCACTGACGAACTTCACCACTCAGGGTATCTTCAACTGACAAAATTCACCATCCAGGACATCTGTCACTGAAAAAGTTCACTGTCCAGGACATATGTCACTGCCAAATTTCATCATCCAGGACATCTATCACCGACGATAATCACCATCGAGAACATCTGTCACTGACGAACGCCACCATACAGGACATCTGTCACTGACGAACGTCACCACACAGGACATCTGTCACTGACGAACGTCACTATCCAGGACATCAGTCACGGACGAACTTCACCACCATGATCTTTGACACTAGTGAACTTCACAAGCCAGGACATCTGTCAATTACAAACTTCAGCATTCGGACATATGTCACCGACGAACATTACCATCCCAGACATCTGTCACTGATGAACTTCATAATTCAGGTCATCAGACACAAAGGAACTTCACCATCCGGGGCATCTGTCACAGACGAACAGGACCATCAAGGACATCTGTCACCGACAAACCTCACAATCCAGGACATCTTTCACTGACAAACTTCACCATCCAGGACATCTGTCACTTACGAACTTCACCATCTAGGTCATCTGTCACTGACGAACTTCACCACTCAGGGTATCTTCAACTGACAAAATTCACCATCCAGGACATCTCTCACTGAAAAAGTTCACTGTCCAGGACATATGTCACTGCCAAATTTCATCATCCAGGACATCTGTCACCGACGATAATCACCAACACGGACATCTGTCACTGATGAACTTTACAATCCAGGTCATCTGACACTGAAAAACATTCACCATCCAGGACATCTGACACTGACAAACTTCACCATCCAGGACATAGGTCACTTACGAACTTCACCATCCAGGACATCTGGCACTGAAGAAATTCACCATCCAGGACATCTGTCACTGACAAACTTCACAATCCAGGACTTCTGACGCAGACGAATTTTATCATCCAAGATATCTGGTACTGACAACAGTCACCATCCTGGTCATTTGTCACCGACAAACTTCACCATCCAGGACATCAGTCACTGACGAACTTCACCATCCAGGACATCTGTCACTGACGAACTTCACCATCCAAGACATCTGTCACTTATGAACTTCACCATCCAGGACATCCGTCACTGACAAACTTCACAGTCCAGGTCATCTGACACTGAAAAAACTTCACCATCCAGGACATCTGTCACTGAAAAAGTTCACTGTCCAGGACATATGTCAGTGTCAAAATTCATCATCCAGGACATCTGTCACCGACGATAATCACCATGAAGAACATCTGTCACTGACGAACACTACCATTCAGGACATCTGCCACTGATGACCCTCACCATCCAAGATATCTGTCATGGACGAAATTCACCATCATGACATCTGTCACTAGCGAACTTCACAATCCAGGTCATCTGTCACTTACGAACTTCAGCATTCGGACATCTGTCTCCGATGAACTTCACCATCCAGGGCATCTGTCACTGAAAAAGTTCACTGTCCAGGACATATGTCAGTGCCAAAATTCATCATCCAGGACATCTGTCACCGACGATAATCACCATGAAGAACATCTGTCACTGACGAATGTCACCATACAGGACATCTGTCACTGACGAACGTCACCATACAGGACATCTGTCACTGGCGTACTTCACAATACAGGTCATCTGACAATGACGAATTTCAGCATCCAGGACATCTCTCAGTGATAAACTTCACCACTCAGGACATCTGTCACTGACGAACTTCACCATCCAGGACATCAGTCACCAACAAACTTCAACACCCAGGACATCTGTCACTGACGAATTTCACCATCGAGGACATCTGTCACTGACGAACACTACCATTCAGGACATCTGCCTCTGATGACCTTCACCATCCAAGATATCTGTCATGGACGAAATTCACCATCATGACATCTGTCACTAGCGAACTTCACAATCCAGGTCATCTGTCACTTACGAACTTCAGCATTCGGACATCTGTCACCGATGAACTTCACCATCCAGGACATCTCTCACCCACGAACTTCACCATCCAAGACATCTGTCATTTACGAACGTCACAATCCAGGTCAACTGTCACTAATGAACTACACCATCTAAGAATCTGTTAATGATGAACTTCAACATCCAGGACATCTATCACAGACGAACATCACCAACCCGGACATCTGTCACTGATGAACTTTACAGTCCATGTCATCTGACACTGACGAACTTCACCATCCAGGACATCTGACACTGAAGAACTCTACCATCCAAGACATATGTCACGTACAAAATTCTCCATCCAGGACATCTGTCACCCACGAACTTCACCATCCAGGACATCTGCAACTGACGAACTTCACCATCCAGGGCATCTGTCACCCACGAACTTCACAATCCAGAACATCTGTCACTTACAAACTTCACCATCCAAGACATCTGTCACTTACGAACTTCACCCTCGAAGTCAACTGTCACTGACGAACTTCACCACTCAGGGCATCTGCAACTGACGAAATTCACCATCCAGGACATCTGTCACTGACGAACACTACCATTCAGGACATCTGTCACTGATGACCCTCACCATCCAAGATATCTGTCATGGACAAAATTCACCATCATGACATCTGTCACTAGCAAACTTCACAATCCAGGTCATCTGTCACTTACGAACTTCAGCATTCGGACATCTATCACCGACGAACATTACCATCCCAGACATCTGTCACTGACGAACTTCACAATTAGGTCATCTGACACAAAGGAACTTCACTATCCAGGGCATCTGTCACTGATGAACTTCACCATCCAGGACATTTCTCACCCACGAACTTCACCATCCAAGACATCTGTCACTTACGAACTTCACCATCCAGGTCAACTGTCACTAATGAACTACACCATCTAAGAATCTGTCAATGACGAACTTCAAAATCCAGGACATCTATCACAGACGAACATCACCAACCCGGACTTCTGTCACTGATGAACTTTACAGTCCAGGTCATCTGACACTGACGAACTTCACCATCCATGACATCTGACACTGACGAACATCACCATCCAGGAGATATGTCACGTACGAAATTCTCCATCCAGGACATCTGTCACCGATGAAATTCACCATCCAGGGCATCTGTCACCCACGAACTTCACCATCCAGGACATCTGTTACTGACGAACTTCACCAGCCAGGACATCTGTCACTTACAAACTTCACCATCCAGGTCATCAGTTACTGACGAACTTCACCATTAAAGTCAGTCAGTAACAAACTACACCATCTAGGACATCTGTCAATGACAAACTTCACCATCCAGGAGGTCTGTCACCGACGAACATCACCAACACGGACATCTGTCACTGATGAACTTTACAGTCCAGGTCATCTGACACTGAAAAAACTTCACCATACAGGACATCTGACACTGACAAACTTCACCATCCAGGACATAGATCACTTACGAACTTCACCATCCAGGACATCTGGCACTGAAGAAAATCACCATCCAGGACATCTGTCACTGACAAACTTCACAATCCTGGACATCTGTCATAGACGAATTTTATCATCCAGGATATCTGGTACTGACAACAGTCACCATCCTGGTCATCTGTCACTGACGAACTTCACCACTCAGAGTATCTGCAACTGATGACATTCACCATCCAGGACATCTGTCACTGAAAAAGTTCACTCTCCAAGACATATGTCACTGCCAAAATTCATCATCCAGGACATCTGTCACCGACGATAATCACCATCGAGAACATCTGTCACTGACGAACGTCACCATACAGGACGTGCTACTGACGATCGTCACCATCCAGGACATCAGTCACAGACGAACTTCACCATCATGACATCTGTCACTAGAGAACTTCAAAATCCAGGTCATCAGTCAGTTACTGACTTCAGCATTCAGATATCTGTCACCGACGAAGATTACCATCCCAGACATCTCTCACTGACGATCTTCACAATTCAGGTCATCTGACACTGAGGAACTTCACCATCAAGGACATCAGTCACAGACGAACTTCACCATCCCGGACATCAGTCACAAACGAACTTCACCATACCACAGATCTGTCACTGACGAACTTCACGATACAGGTCATCTGACAATGACGAACTTCACAATCCAGGACATCTGTCACTTACGAACTTCACCATCCAGGACATCTCTCAGTGATAAACTTCACCACTCAGAACATCTGTCACTGACGAACTTCACCATCCAGGACATCAGTCACTGACGAACTTCACCACCCAGGACATCTGTCACTGACGAATTTCACCATCGAGGACATCTGTCACTGACGAACTTCACCATCCAGGACATCTGTCACTGACGAACTTCACCATCCAAAACATCTGTCACTTATGAACTTCACCATCCAAAACATCTGGCACTGAAGAACTTCACCATCCAGGACATCCGTCACTGACAAACTTCACAGTCCAGGTCATCTGACACTGAAAAAACTTCACCATCCAGGACATCTGTCACTGAAGAAGTTCACCATCCAGGTCATCTGTCACTGATGTCGCTCAACGTCCAGGCATCTGTCACTGACTAAATTCACCATCCAGGACATCTGTCAGTGACGAACTTCACAATCCAGGACATCTGTCACTGACAAACTTCATCATCCAGGGCAGCGGACAGTGACGAACTTCACAATCCAGGACATCTGTCACTGACGAACTTCATCATCCAGGGCAGCGGACAGTGACGAACTTCACCATCCAGGACATCTGGCACTGACGAACAGGACCATCAAGGACATCTGTCACCGACGAACATCACTATCCCGGACATCTGTCACTGATGAACTTCACTATCCCGGACATCTGCCACCGACGAACTTCATCATCCAGGGCATCTGTCACCGACAAACCTCACAATCCAGTACATCTTTCACTGACAAAATTCACCATCCAGGACATCTGTCACTTACGAACTTCACCATACAAGACATCTGTCACTTACGAACTTCACCATCATGGTCATCTGTCACTGACGAACTTCACCACTCAGGGTATCTGCAACTGACAAAATTCACCATCCAGGACATCTGTTACTGAAAAAGTTCACTGTCCAGGACATACGTCACGGCCAAAATTCATCATCCAGGACATCTATCACTGACCATAATCACCATCGAGAACATCTGTCACTGACGAACGCCACCATACAGGACATCTGTCACTGACGAACGTCACCACACAGGATATCTGTCACTGACGAACGTCACTATCCAGGACATCGGTCACGGACGAACTTCACCATCATGACCTTTGTCACTAGTGAACTTCACAATCCAGGTCATCTGTCAATTACAAACTTCAGCATTCGGACATCTGTCACCGACGAACATTACTATCCCAGACGTCTGTCACTGATGAACTTCATAATTCAGGTCATCAGACACAAAGGAACTTCACCATCCAGGGCATCTGTCACGGACGAACAGGACCATCAAGGACAGCTGTCACCGACGAACATCACTATCCCGGACATCTGTTACTGACGAACTTCACTATCCAGGACATCTGCCACCGACGAACTTCATCATCCAGGGCATCTGTCACCGACAAACCTCACAATCCAGGACATCTTTAACTGACAAACTTCACCATCCAGGACATCTGTCACTTACGAACTTCACCATACAATACATCTGTCACTTACGAACTTCACCATCTAGGTCATCTGTTACTGACGAACTTCACCACTCAGGGTATCTTCAATTGACAAAATTCACCATCCAGGGCAACTGTCACTGAAAAAGTTCACTGACCAGGACATATGTCACTGCCAAATTTCATCATCCAGGACATCTGTCACCGACGATAATCACCAACACGGACATCTGTCACTGATGAACTTTACAATCCAGGTCATCTGACACTGAAAGACATTCACCATTCAGGACATCTGACACTGATAAACTTCACCATCCAGGACATAGGTCACTTACGAACTTCACCATCCAGGACATCTGGCACTGAAGAAATTCACCATCCAGGACATCTGTCACTGACAAACTTCACAATCCAGGACTTCTGTCGCAGATGAATTTTATCATCCAAGATATCTGGTACTGACAACAGTCACCATCCTGGTCATCTGTCACTGACAAACTTCACCATCCAGGACATCAGTCACTGACGAACTTCACCATCCAGGACATCTGTCACTGACGAACTTCACCATCCAAGACATCTGTCACTTATGAACTTCACCATCCAGGACATCCGTCACTGACAAACTTCAAAGTCCAGGTCATCTGACACTGAAAAAACTTCACGATCCAGGACATCTGTCACTGAAAAAGTTCTCCGTCCAGGACATATGTCACTGACGAAATTCATCATCCAGGACATCTGTCAACTACGATAATCACCGTCGAAAACATCTGTCATTGACGAACGTCACCATACAGGACATCGGTCACTTACGAACGTCACCATCCAGGACATCTGGCACTGAAGAACTTCACCTTCCAGGATATCAAGTCACTGACGAGCTTCACCACCCAGGTCATCAGTCACAGATGACTTTCACCATCCAGGACATCTGTGGCTGACTAACTTCACCATCCGTGTCATCTGTCACTTACGAACTTCACCATTTGGACATCTGCCACCGACGAACATTACCATCCCAGACATCAGTCACTGATGAACTTCACAATTCAGGTCATCTGACACAAAGGAACTTCATCATCCAGGACATCTGTCACAGATAAACTTCACCATCCAGGACATCTGTCACCGACGAACATCACTATCCCGGACATCTGTCACTGATGAACTTCAATATCCAGGACATCTGCCACCGACAAACTTCATCATCCAGGGCATCTGTCACCGACAAACCTCACAATCCAGGACATCTTTCACTGACAAACTTCAGCATCCAGGACACCTGTCACTTACGAACTTCACCATACAAGACATCTGTCACTGACAAACTTCACCATCCAGGACATCAGTCACTGATAAACTTCAACACCCAGGACATCTGTCACTGATGAATTTCACCATCGAGGACATCTGTCACTGACGAACACTACCATTCAGGACATCTGTCACTGATGACCCTCACCATCCAAGATATCTGTCATGGACGAAATTCACCATCATGACATCTGTCACTAGCGAACTTCACAATCCAGGTCATCTGACACTTACGAACTTCAGCATTCGGACATCTGTTACCGACGAACATTACCATACCAGACATCTGTCACTGACGAACTTCACAATTCAGGTCATCTGACACAAAGGAACTTCATCGTCCAGGACATCTTTCACAGACGAACTTCACCATCCAGGACATCTAGCACTGACGAACAGGACCATCAAGGACATCTGTCACTGACAAACCTCAAAATCCAGGACATCTTTCAATGACAAACTTCACCATCCAGGACATCTGTCACTTACGAACTTCACCATCCAGGACATCTGTCACTTACGGACTTCACCATCCAGGTCATCTGTCACTGACGAACTTCACCACTCAGGGTATCTGCAACTGACGAAATTCACCATCCAGGACATCTGTCACTGAAAAAGTTCACTGTCCAGGACATATGTCACTGCCAAATTTCATCATCCAGGACATCGGTCACCGATGATAATCACCATCGAGAACATCTGTCACTGAGGAACGTCACCACACAGGACATCTGTCACTGACGAACGTCACTATCCAGGACATCGGTCACGGACGAACTTCACCATCTTGACATCTGTCACTAGCGAACTTCACAATCCAGGTGATCTGTCACTTACGAACTTCAGCATTCGGACATCTGTCACCGACGAACATTACCATCCCAGACATCTGTCACTGACGAACTTCATAATTCAGGTCATCTGACACAAAGGAACTTCACCATCCAGGGCATCTGTCACAGACATAGAAACATAGAAACATAGAAAATAGGTGCAGGAGTAGGCCATTCAGTTCTTCGAGCCTGCACCGCCATTTATTATGATCATGGCTGATCATGCAACTCTGAACCCCGCCCCAGCCTTCCCTCCATACCCCCTGATCCCCGTAGCCACAAGGGCCATATCTAACTCCCTCTTAAATACAGCCAATGAACTGGCCTCAACTGTTTCCTGTGGCAGAGAATTCCACAGATTCACCACTCTCTGTGTGAGAAGTTTTTCCTAATCTCGGTCCTAAAAGGCTTCCCCTTTATCCTTGAACTGTGACCCCTCATTCTGGACTTCCCCAACATCGGGAACAATCTTCCTGCATCTAGCCTGTCCAATCCCTTTAGGATTTTATACGTTTCAATCAGATCCCCCCTCAATCTTCTAAATTCCAACGAGTACAAGCCCAGTTCATCCAGTCTTTCTTCATATGAAAGTCCTGCCATCCCAGGAATCAATCTGGTGAACCTTCTTTGTACTCCCTCTATGGCAAGGATGTCTTTCCTCAGATTAGGGGACCAAACCTGCACACAATACTCCAGGTGTGGTCTCACCAAGGTCTTGTACAACTGCAGTAGTACCTCCCTGCTCCTGTACTCGAATCCTCTTGCTATAAATACCAGCATACCATTCGCCTTTTTCACCGCCTGCTGTACCTGCATGCCCACTTTCAATGACTGGTGTATAATGACACCCAGGTCTCGTTGCACCTCCCCTTTTCCTAATCGGCCACCATTCAGATAATAATCTGTTTTCCTATTTTTGCCACCAAAGTGGATAACTTCACATTCATCCACATTAAATTGCATCTGCCATGAATTTGCCCACTCACCCAACCTATCCAAGTCACCCTGCATCCTCTTAGCATCCTCCTCACAGCTAACACTGCCACCCAGCTTCGTGTCATCCGCAAACTTGGAGATGCTGCATTTAATTCCCTCATCCAAGTCATTAATATATATTGTAAACAACTGGGGTCCCAGCGCTGAGCCTTGCGGTACCCCACTAGTCACCGCCTGCCATTCTGAAAAGGTCCCATTTATTCCCACTCTTTGCTTCCTGTCTGCTAACCAATTCTCCATCCACATCAATACCTTACCCCCAATACCATGTGCTTTAAGTTTGCACACTAATCTCCTGTGTGGGACCTTGTCAAAAGCCTTCTGAAAATCCAAATATACCACATCCACTGGTTCTCCCCTATCCACTCTACTAGTTACATCCTCAAAAAATTCTATGAGATTCGTCAGACATGATTTTCCTTTCACAAATCCATGCTGACTTTGTCCGATGATTTCACCGCTTTCCAAATGTGCTGTTATCACATCTTTGATAACTGACTCCAGCAGCTTCCCCACCACCGACGTTAGGCTAACCTGTCTATAATTCCCTGGTTTCTCTCTCCCTCCTTTTTTAAAAAGTGGGGTTACATTAGCCACCCTCCAATCCTCAGGAACTAGTCCAGAATCTAACGACTTTTGAAAAACGGGTGCACTACCTTCCTTGATTTATTCTTTTGCCAAACTGGGATGAACAATTGTTGTAGTTCATCCATGCAATCTTTAAATGCTTGCCATTGCATATCCACCGTCAATCCTTTAAGTGTCATTTGCCAGTCTATCTTAGCTAATTCACGTCTCATACCTTCAAAGTTACCCCTCTTTAAGTTCAGAACCTTTGTTTCTGAATTAACTATGTCACTCTCCATCTTAATGAAAAATTCCACAATATTATGGTCACTCTTACCCAAGGGGCCTCTCACGAACTTCACCATCCAGGACATCTGGCACTGATGTACATCATCGTCAAGGACATCTGTCACTGACGAACTTCACCATCCAGGACATATGTCACTTATGAACTTCACCATCCAGAACATCTGGCACTGAAGAACTTCACAATCCAGGACATCTGTCGCAGACGAATTTCATCACCCAGGATATCTGGTACTGTCAACAGTCACCATCCTGGTCATCTCTCACTGACGTCCCTCACCGTCCAGGCATCTGTCACTGGCAAACTTCACCATCCAGGACATCTGTCAGTGATGAACTTCACGATACAGGTCATTTGACGATGAAGAACTTCACAATCCAGGACATCTGTCACTTACGAACTTCACCATCCAGGACATCTCTCAGTGATAAACTTCACTGTTCAGGACATCTGTCACTGACGAACTTCACGGTCCAGGACATCAGTCACTGACAAACTTCACCACCCAGCACATCTGTCAGTGACGAATTTCACCATCGAGGACGTCTGTCACTGACGAACACTACCATTCAGGACATCTGTCACTGATGACCCTCACCATCCAAGATATCTGTCATGGACGAACTTCACCATCATGACATCTGTCACTAGCGAACTTCACAATCCATGTCATCCGTCACTTACGAACTTCAGCATTCGGACATCTGTCACAGACGACCTTCACCATCCAGGACATCTGCCACTGATGAACATCATCGTTAAGGACATCTGTCACCGATGAACTTCACCATCCAGGACATCCGTCACACACGAACTTCACCATCCAAGACATCTGTCACTTACGAACTTTATCATCCAGGTCAACTGTCACTAATGAACTACACCATCTAAGAATCTGTCAATGACGAACTTCACCATCCAGGACATCTATCACAGACGAACATCACCAACCCGGACATCTGTCACTGATGAACTTTACAGTCCAGGTCATCTGACACTGATGAACTTCACCATCCAGGGCATCTGACACTGACGAACATCACCATCCAGGACATATGTCACTTACGAACTTCTCCATCCAGGACATCTGTCACCGATGAACTTCACCATCCAGGGATCTGTCACCCCTAACTTCACCATCCAAGACATCTGTCACTTACAAACTTCACCATCCAGGTCAACAGTCACTGACGAACTTCACCATTAAGGTCAGTCAGTAACAAACTACACCATCTAGGACATCTGACATTGACGAACTTCACCATTCAGGACATCTGTCACCAACGAACATCACCCACACGGACATCTGGCACTGATGAACTTTACAGTCCAGGTCATCTGACACTGAAAAATCTTCACCATCCAGGACATCTGACAATGACAAACTTCACCATCCAAGACATAGGTCACTTACGAACTTCACCATCCAGGACATCTGGCACTGAAAAAAATTCACCATCCAGGACATCTGTCACTGACAAACTTCACAATCCAGGACATCTGTTGCAGACGAATTTTATCACCCAGAATATCTGGTACTGACAACAGTCACCATCCTGGTCATCTGTCACTGACGAACTTCACCACTCAGGGTATCTGCAACTGATGACATTCACCATCCAGGACATCTGTCACTGAAAAAGTTCACTGTCCAGGACATATGTCACTGCCAAAATTCATCATCCAGGACATCTGTCACCGGCGATAATCACCATCGAGAACATCTGTCACTGACAAATGTCACTATACAGGACATCTGTCACTGATGTACGTCACCATCCAGGACATCGGCATGGACGAACTTCACCATCATGACATCTGTCACTAGAGAACTTCACAATCCAGGTCATCAGTCAGTTACTGACTTCAGCATTCGGACATCTGTCACCGACGAAGATTACCATCCCAGACATCTCTCACTGACGAACTTCACAATTCAGGTCATCTGACACTGAGGAAATTCACCATCCAGGACATCTGTCACAGACGAAATTCACCATCCCGGACATAAGTCACAGACGAACTTCACCACCCAGGACATCTGTCACTGACGAATTTCACCATCGAGGACATCTGTCACTGACGAACACTACCATTCAGGACATCTGTCACTGATGACCCTCACCATCCAAGATATCTGTCATGGACTAACTTCACCATCATGACATCTGTCACTAGCGAACTTCACAATCCAGGTCATCTGTCACTTAAGAACTTCAGCATCCGGACATCTGTCACCGACGAATATTACCATCCCAGACATCTGTCACTGACGAACTTCACAATTCAGGTCATCTGACACTGAGGAACTTCACCATGCAGGACATCTGTCACAGACGAACTTCACCATCCCGGACATCAGTCACAGACGAACTTCACCATCCTGGACATCTGTCATTGACGAACTTCACCACCCAGAACATCTGTCACTGACGAATTTCACCATCGAGGACATCTGTCACTGACGAACACTACCATTCAGGACATCTGTCACTGATGACCCTCACCATCCAAGATATCTGTCATGGACGAAATTCACCATCATGACATCTGTCACTAGCGAACTTCACAATCCAGGTCATCTGTCACTTAAGAACTTCAGCATTCGGACATCTGTCACCGACGAACATTACCATCCCAGACATCTGCCACTGATGAACATCACAATCCAGAACATCTGTCACTGACCAACATCACAATCCAGAACACCTGTCACTGACTAATCTTACAATCCAGGACATGTCTCAGCGCCGAATTTCACCATCCAGGACATCTGTCACTGACGAACTTCACCATCCAAGACATCTGTCACTGACAAACTTCACCATCCAGGACATATGTCACTTACGAACTTCACTATCCAGGACATCTGGCACTGAAGAACTTCACCATCCAGGACATCGGTCACTGACAAACTTCACAAACCAGGACATCTGTCGCAGGCGAATTTCATCATCCAAGATATCTGGTACTGAGAACAGTCACCATCCAGGTCATCTGTCACTGACGAAGTTCACCATCCAGGTCATCTGTCACTGACGAACTTCACAATCCAGGACATCTGTCACTGACGAACTTCATCATCCAGGGCAGCGGACACTGACGAACTTCACCATCCAGGTCATTTGTCACTGATGTCCCTCACCGTCCAGGCATCTGTCACTGACTAACTTCACCATCCAGGACATCAGTCACTGACGAACTTCACAATCCAGGACATCCGTCACTGACGAACTTCATCATCCAGGGCAGCGGACACTGAAGAACTTCAACATCCAGGACATCTGTCACTGACGAACTTCACAAACCAGGACACCTGTCACTGACGAACTTCACCATTAAGGTCAGTCAGTAACAAACTACACCATCTAGGACATCTGTCAATAACAAACTTCACCATCTAGGACATCGGTCACTGACGAACTTCACGATACAGGTCATCTGACAATGACGAACTTCACAATCCAGGACATCTGTCATTTACGAACTTCACCATCCAGGACATCTCTCATGATAAACTTCACCACTCAGTACATTTGTCACTGACGAACTTCACCATCCAGGACATCAGTCACTGACAAACTTCACCATCCAGCACATCTGTCAGTGACGAATTTCACCATCGAGGACGTCTGTCACTGACGAACACTACCATTCAGGACATCTGTCACTGATGACCCTCACCATCCAAGATATCTGTCATGGATGAACTTCACCGTCATGACATCTGTCACTAGCGAACTTCACAATCCAGGACATCTGTCACCGACGAACTTCACCATTAAGGTCAGTCAGTAACAAACTACACCATCTAGGACATCTGACACTGATTAACATCACAATCCAGAACATCTGTTACTGACTAATCTTACAATCCAGGACATGTCTCAGCGCCGAACTTCACCAACCAGGACATCTGTCACTGATGAACTTCACCATCCAAGACATCTGTCACTTATGAACTTCACCATCCAGAACATCTGTCACTGATGAACATCACAATCCAGAACATCTGTCACTGACTAATCTTACAATCCAGGACATGTCTCAGCGCCGAATTTCACCATCCAGGACATCTGTCACTGACGAACTTCACCATCCAAGACATCTGTCACTTATGAACTTCACCATCCAGAACATCTGGCACTGAAGAACTTCACCATCCAGAACATCTGTCACTGACAAACTTCACAGTCCAGGACATATGTCACTTATGAACTTCACCATCCAGGACATCTGGCACTGAAAAACTTCACCATCCAGGACATCTGGCACTGAAGAAATTCACCATCCAGGACATCTGTCACTGACAAACTTCACAATCCAGGACATCTGTCACTGACGAACTTCACCATCCAAGATATCTGTCACTTACAAACTTCACCATCGAGGTCATCAGTCACTGACGAACTTCACCATTAAGGTCAGTCAGTAACAAACTACACCATCTAGGACATCTGTCACTGACGAACTTCACGATACAGGTCATCTGACAATGACGAACTTCACAATCCAGGACATCTGTCACTTACGAACTTCACCATCCAGGACATCAGTCACTGATAAACTTCACCACCCAGCACATCTGTCAGTGACGAATTTCACCATCGAGGACGTCTGTCACTGACGAACACTACCATTCAGGACATCTGTCACTGATGACCCTCACCATCTAAGATATCTGTCATGGACGAACTTCACCATCATGACATCTGTCACTTACGAACTTCACAATTCAGGTCATCTAAGACTAAGGAACTTCACCATCCAGGGCATCTGTCAAAGACGAACTTCACCATCCAAGACATCTGTCACTTACGAACTTTATCATCCAGGTCAACTGTCACTAATGAACTACACCATCTAAGATATCTGTCAATGACCAACTTCACCATCCAGGACATCTGTCACAGACAAACATCACCAACCCGGACATCTGTCACTAATGAACTTTACATTCCAGGTCATCTGACACTGACGAACTTCACCATCCAGGACATCTGACACTGACGAACATCACCATCCAGGACATATGTCACTTACGAACTTCTCCATCCAGGACATCTGTCACCGATGAACTTCACCATCCAGGGCATCTGTCAACCATGAACTTCACCATCCAGGGCATCTGTCACCCATGAACTTCACCATCCAAGACATCTGTCACTTACAAACTTCACCATCCAGGTCATCAGTCACTGACGAACTTCACCATTAAGGTCAGTCAGTAACAAACTACACCATCTAGGAAATCTGTCAATGACGAACTTCACCAACCAGGACATCTGTCACCAACGAACATCACCCACACGGACATCTAGCACTGATGAACTTTACAGTCCAGGTCATCTGACACTGAAAAATCTTCACCATCCAGGACATCTGACACTGACAAACTTCACCATCCAGGACATAGGTTACTTACGAACTTCACCATCCAGGACATCTGGCACTGAAAAAAAATCACCATCCAGGACATTTGTCACTGACAAACTTCACAATCCAGGACATCTGTCGCAGACGAATTTTATCACCCAGGATATCTGATACTGACAACAGTCACCATCCTGGTCATCTGTCACTGACGAACTTCACCACTCAGGGTATCTGCAACTGACGAAATTCACCATCCAGGACATCTGTCACTGAAAAAGTTCACTGTCCAGGACATATGTCACTGCCAAAATTCATCATCCAGGACATCTGTCACCGACGATAATCACCATCGAGAACATCTGTCACTGAAAAACGTCACTATACAGGACATCTGTCACTGATGTACATCACCATCCAGGACATCGGCACGGATGAACTTCACCATCATGACATCTGTCACTAGAGAATTTCACAATCCAGGTCATCAGTCAGTTACTGACTTCAGCTTTTGGACATCTGTCACCGACGAAGATTACCATCCCAGACATCTCTCACTGACGAACTTCACAATTCAGGTCATCTGACACTGAGGAACTTCACCATGCAGGACATCTGTCACAGACGAACTTCACCATCCCGGACATCAGTCACAGACGAACTTCACCATCCTGGACATCTGTCATTGACGAACTTCACCACCCAGAACATCTGTCACTGACGAATTTCACCATCGACGACATCTGTCACTGACGAACACTACCATTCAGGACATCTGTCACTGATGACCCTCACCATCCAAGATATCTGTCATGGACGAAATTCACCATCATGACATCTGTCACTAGCGAACTTCACAATCCAGGTCATCTGTCACTTAAGAACTTCAGCATTCGGACATCTGTCACCGACGAACATTACCATCCCAGACATCTGCCACTGATGAACATCACAATCCAGAACATCTGTCACTGACCAACATCACAATCCAGAACATCTGTCACTGACTAATCTTACAATCCAGGACATGTCTCAGCGCCGAATTTCACCATCCAGGACATCTGTCACTGACGAACTTCACCATCCAAGACATCTGTCACTGACAAACTTCACCATCCAGGACATATGTCACTTACGAACTTCACTATCCAGGACATCTGGCACTGAAGAACTTCACCATCCAGGACATCGGTCACTGACAAACTTCACAAACCAGGACATCTGTCGCAGGCGAATTTCATCATCTAAGATATCTGGTACTGAGAACAGTCACCATCCAGGTCATCTGTCACTGACGAAGTTCACCATCCAGGTCATCTGTCACTGACGAACTTCACAATCCAGGACATCTGTCACTGACGAACTTCATCATCCAGGGCAGCGGACACTGACGAACTTCACCATCCAGGTCATTTGTCACTGATGTCCCTCACCGTCCAGGCATCTGTCACTGACTAACTTCACCATCCAGGACATCAGTCACTGACGAACTTCACAATCCAGGATATCCGTCACTGACGAACTTCATCATCCAGGGCAGCGGACACTGACGAACTTCACCATCCAGGACATCTGTCACTGACGAACTTCACAAACCAGGACACCTATCACTGAACTTCACCATTAAGGTCAGTCAGTAACAAACTACACCATCTAGGACATCTGTCAATAACAAACTTCACCATCTAGGACATCGGTCACTGACGAACTTCACGATACAGGTCATCTGACAATGACGAACTTCACAATCCAGGACATCTGTCATTTACGAACTTCACCATCCAGGACATCTCTCATGATAAACTTCACCACTCAGTACATCTGTCACTGACGAACTTCACCATCCAGGACATCAGTCACTGACAAACTTCACCATCCAGCACATCTGTCAGTGACGAATTTCACCATCGAGGACGTCTGTCACTGATGAACACTACCATTCAGGACATCTGTCACTGATGACCCTCACCATCCAAGATATCTGTCATGGATGAACTTCACCGTCATGACATCTGTCACTAGCGAACTTCACAATCCAGGACATCTGTCACTGACGAACTTTACCATTAAGGTCAGTCAGTAACAAACTACACCATCTAGGACATCTGACACTGATTAACATCACAATCCAGAACATCTGTTACTGACTAATCTTACAATCCAGGACATGTCTCAGCGCCGAACTTCACCAACCAGGACATCTGTCACTGATGAACTTCACCATCCAAGACATCTGTCACTTATGAACTTCACCATCCAGAACATCTGTCAGTTACGAACTTCACCATCCAGGACATCTGTCACTGACAAACTTCACAAACCAGGACATCTGTCGCAGGCGAATTTCATCATCCAAGATATCTGGTACTGAGAACAGTCACCATACTGGTCATCTGTCACTAACGAAGTTCACCATCCAGGTCAACAGTCACTGACGAACTTCACCATCCAGGTCATCTGTCACTGATGTCCCTCACCGTCCAGGCATCTGTCACTGACTAACTACACCATCCAGGACATCCGTCACTGACGAACTTTATCATCCAGGGCAGCGGACACTGATGAACTTCACCATCCAGGACATCTGTCACTGACGAACTTCACAAACCAGGACATCTGTCACTGACGAACTTCACCATTAAGGTCAGTCAGTAACAAACTACACCATCTAGGACATCTGACACCGATGAACATCACAATCCAGAACATCTGTCACTGACTAACTTCACTATCCAGAACATCTGTCAGTGACAAACTTCACCATCCAACACATCTGTCACTTACAAACTTCACCATCCAGGTCATCAGTCACTGACGAACTTCACCATTAAGGTCAGTCAGTAACAAACTACACCATCTAGGACATCTGACAATGACGAACTTCACCATCCAGGACATCTGTCACCAACGAACATCACCCTCACGGACATCTGGCACTGATGAACTTTACAGTCCAGGTCATCTGACACTGAAAAAATTTCACCATCCAGGACATCTGACACTGACAAACTTCACCATCCAAGACATCTGTCACTTACAAACTTCACCATCGAGGCCATCCGTCACTGACGAACTTCACCATTAAGGTCAGTCAGTAACAAACTACACCATTAAGTTCAGTCAGTAACAAACTACACCATCTAGGACATCTGTCAATAACAAACTTCACCATCTAGGACATCGGTCACTGATGAACTTCACGATACAGGTCATCTGACAATGACGAACTTCACCATCCAGGACATCTCTCAGTGATAAACTTCACCACTCAGTACATCTGTCACTGACGAACTTCACCATCCAGGACATCAGTCACTGACAAACTTCACCATCCAGCACATCTGTCAGTGACGAATTTCACCATCGAGGACGTCTGTCACTGACGAACACTACCATTCAGGACATCTGTCACTGATGACCCTCACCATCCAAGATATCTGTCATGGACGAACTTCACCATCATGACATCTGTCACTAGCGAACTTCACAATCCAGGACATCTGTCACTGACGAACTTCACCATTAAGGACAGTCAGTAACAAACTACACCATCTAGGACATCTGACACTGATGAACTTCACTATCCAGAACATCCATCAGTGACGAACATCACCATCCAACACATCTGTCACTTCCAAACTTCACCATCCAGGTCATCAGTCACTGACGAATTCACCATTAAGATCAGCCAGTAACAAACTACACCATCTAGGACACCTGACAACGACGAACTTCACCATCCAGGACATCTGTCACCAACGAATATCACCCACACGGACATCTGGCACTGATGAACTTAACAATCCAGGTCATCTGACACTGAAAAATCTTCACCATCCAGGACATCTGACACTGACAAACTTCACCATCCAGGACATAGGTCACTTACGAACTTCACCATCCAGGACGTCTGTCACTGACGAACTTCACCATTAAGGTCAGTCAGTAACAAACTACACCATCTAGAACATCTGACACCGATGAACATCACAATCCAGAACATCTGTCACTGACTAACTTCACCATCCAGGACATCTGACACTGACGAACATCACCATCCAGGACATATGTCACTTAGGAACTTCTCCATCCAGGACATCTGTCACCAACGAACATCACCCACACGGCCATCTGGCACTGATGAACTTTACAGTCCAGGTCATCTGACACTGAAAAATCTTCAGCACCAGGACATCTGACACTGACAAACTTCACCTTCCAAGACATAGGTCACTTACGAACTTCACCATCCAGGACGTCTGGCACTGAAGAAATTCACCATCCAGGACATCTGTCACTGATGAACTTCACAATCCAGGACATCTGTCACTGACAAACTTCACCATCCAGAACATCTGTCACTAACGAACTTCACCATCCAAGACATCTGTCACTTACAAACTTCACCATCCAGGTCATCAGTCACTGACGAACTTCACCATTAAGGTCAGTCAGTAACAAACTACACCATCTAGGACATCTGACAACGACTAACTTCACCATCCAGGACATCTGTCACCAACGAATATCACCCACACGGACATCTGGCACTGATGAACTTAACAATCCAGGACATCTGACACTGACAAACTTCACCATCCAGGACATAGGTCACTTACAAACTTCACCATCCAGGACGTCTGTCACTGACGAACTTCACAAACCAGGACATCTGTCACTGACGAACTTCACCATTAAGGTCAGTCAGTAACAAACTACACCATCTAGAACATCTGACACCGATGAACATCACAATCCAGAACATCTGTCACTGACTAACTTCACCATCCAGGACATCTGACACTGACGAACATCACCATCCAGGACATCTGTCACTTACGAACTTCTCCATCCAGGACATCTGTCACCGATGAACTTAACCATCCAGGGCATCTGTCACCCATAAACTTCACCATCCAAGACATCTGTCACTTACAAACTTCACCATCCAGGTCATCAGTCACTGACGAACTTCACCATTAAGGTCAGTCAGTAACAAACTGCACCATCTAGGACATCTGACAATGACGAACTTCACCAGCCAGGACATCTGTCACCAACGAACATCACCCACACGGCCATCTGGCACTGATGAACTTTACAGTCCAGGTCATCTGACACTGAAAAATCTTCAGCACCAGGACATCTGACACTGACAAACTTCACCTTCCAAGACATAGGTCACTTACGAACTTCACCATCCAGGACGTCTGGCACTGAAGAAATTCACCATCCAGGACATCTGTCACTGACAAACTTCACAATCCAGGACATATGTCACTGCCAAAATTCATCATCAAGGACATCTGTCACCGACGATGATCACCATCGAGAACATCTGTCGCTGACAAACGTCACCATACAGGACATCTGTCACTGATGAACGTCACCATCCAGGACATCGGCACGGACGAACTTCACCATCATGACATCTGTCACTAGAGAACTTCACAATCCAGGTCATCTGTCAGTTACTGACTTCAGCATTCGGACATCTGTCACCGACGAAGATTACCATCCCAGACATCTCTCACTGACGAACTTCACAATTCAGGTCATCTGACACTGAGGAACTTCACCATCCAGGACATCTTTCACAGACGAACTTCACCATCCCGGACATCAGTCACAGACGAACTTCACCATCCTGGACACCTGTCACTGACAAACTTCACCATCCAAGACATCTGTCACTTACGAACTTTACCATCCAGGTCAACTGTCACTAATGAACTACACCATCTAAGACATCTGTCAATGACGAACTTCACCATCCAGGACATCTATCACAGACGAACATCACCAACCCGGATATCTGTCGCTGATGAACTTTACAGTCCAGGTCATCTGACACTGACGAACTTCACCATCCAGGACATCTGACACTGACGAACATCACCATCCAGGACATAGGTCACTTAAGAAATTCTCCATCCAGGACATCTGTCACTGATGAACTTCACAATCCAGGACATCTGTCACTGACAAACTTCACCATCCAGAACATCTGTCACTGACGAACTTCACCATCCAAGACATCTGTCACTTACAAACTTCACCATCCAGGTCATCAGTCACTGACGAACTTCACCATTAAGGTCAGTCAGTAACAAACTACACCATCTAGGACATCTGACAATGACGAACTTCACCATCCAGGACATCTGTCACCAACGAATATCACCCACACGGACATCTGTCACTGATGAATTTTACAGTCCAGGTCATCTGACACTGAAAAATCTTCACCATCCAGGACATCTGACACTGACAAACTTCACCATCCAAGACATAGGTCACTTACGAACTTCACCATCCAGGATGTCTGGCACTGAAAAAAATTCACCATCCAGGACATCTGTCACTGACAAACTTCACAATCCAGGACATCTGTCGCAGACGAATTTTTTCACCCAGGATATCTGGTACTGACAACAGTCACCATCCTGGTCATCTGTCACTGACGAACTTCACCACTCAGGATATCTGCAACTGACGATATTCACCATCCAGGACATCTGTCACTGAAAAAGTTCACTGTCCAGGACATATGTCACTGCCAAAATTCATCATCCAGGACATCTGTCACCGACGATAATCACCATCGAGAACATCTGTCACTGACAAACGTCACCATACAGGACATCTGTCACTGATGAACGTCACCATCCAGGACATCGGCACGGACGAAATTCACCATCATGACATCTGTCACTAGAGAACTTCACAATCAAGGTCATCTGTCAGTTACTGACTTCAGCATTCGGACATCTGTCACCGACGAAGATCACCATCCCAGACATCTCTCACTGACGAACTTCACAATTCAGGTCATCTGACACTGAGGAACTTCACCATTCAGGACATCTTTCACATACGAACTTCACCATCCCGGACATCAGTCACAGACGAACTTCACCATCCTGGACATCTGTCACTAACAAACTTCACAGTCCAGGACATATGTCACTTATGAACTTCACCATCCAGGACATCTGTCACTCACAAACTTCACAAACCAGGACATCTGTCGCAGGCGAATTTCATCATCCAAGATATCTGGTACTGAGAACAGTCACCATACTGGTCATCTGTCAGTGACGAAGTTCACCATCCACGTTATCTGTCACTGACGTCCCTCACCGTCCAGGCATCTGTCACTGATGTCCCTCACCATCCAGGATATCTGTCACTGATGAACTTCACAATCCAGGACATCTATCACTGACGAACTTCACATTCCAGGACATCTGTCCCTGACGAACTTCATCATCCAGGGCAGCGGACTCTGACGAACTTCACCATCCAGGACATCTGTCACTTACAAACTTCACAAACCAGGACATCTGACACTGACGAACTTCACCATTAAGGTAAGTCAGTAACAAACTACACCATCTAGGACATCTGACACTGATGAACATCACAATCCAGAACATCTGTCACTGACGAACTTCATTATCCAGAACATCTGTCAGTGACGAACTTCACCATCCAACACATCTGTCACTTACAAACTTCACCATCCAGGTCATCAGTCACTGACAAACTTCCCCATTAAGGTCAGTCAGTAACAAACTACACCATCTAGGACATCTGTCAATGTCGAACTTCACCATCCAGGACATCGGTCACTGACAAATTTCACCATCCAGGTCATCTGTCACTTACGAACTTCACCATCTAAGACATCTGTCACTTACGAACTTCACCATCCAGGTCAACTGTCACTAATGAACTATACCATCTAAGACATCTGTCACCAACGAACTTCACAATCCAGGACGTCAGTCACTTACGAACTTCACCATGCAGGACATCTGTCACTGACAAACATTAACCATCCAGGACATATGTCAATGACGAACTTCTATCCATCCGGACATCGGTCACTGACGAGCATCACGATCCAGGGCATCTGTCACTGACGAACGTCACCATCCAGGACATCGGTCACGGACGAACTCCACCATCATGACATCTGTCACTAGCGAACTTCACAATCCAGGTCATCTGTCACTTACAAACTTCAGCATTCAGACATCTGTCACCGACGAACATTACCATCCCAGACATCTGTCACTGACGAACATCACAATTCAGGTCATCTGACACAAAGGAATTTCACCATCCAGGGCATCTGTTACAGACGAACTTCTCCATCCAGGACATCTGTCACCGATGAACTTCACCATCCAGGCCATCTGTCACCCACGAACTTCACGATCCAGGACATCTGTCACTGATGAACATCACCATCCAGAACATCTGTCACTGACGAATCTTACAATCCAGGACATGTCTCAGTGCCGAACTTCACCATCCAGGACATCTGTCACTGACGAACTTCACCATCCAAGAAATCTGTCACTTATGGACTTCACTATCCAGGTCATCAGTCACTGACGAACTTCACCATCCAGGACATCTGGCACTGAAGAACTTCACCATCCAGGACATCTGTCACAAACGAACTTCGCCATCCCGGACATCAGTCACAGACGAACTTCACCACCCTGGACATCTGTCACTGATGAACTTCACGATACAGGTCATCTGACAATGACGAACTTCAAAATCCAGGACATCTGTCACTTACGAACTTCACCATCCAGGACATCTCTCAGTGATAAACTTCACCACTCAGGACATCAGTCCCTGACGAACTTCACCACCCGACGAACTTCACCACCCAGGACATCTGTCACTGACGAATTTCACCATCGAGGACATCTGTCACTGACGAACACTACCATTCAGGACATCCGTCACTGATGACCCTCACCATCCAAGGTACCTGTCATGGACGAAATTCACCATCATGACATCTGTCACTAGCGAACTTCACAATCCAGGTCATCTGTCACTTACGAACTTCAGCATTCAGACATCTGTCACCGACGAACATTACCATCCCAGACATCTGTCACTGACGAACATCACAATTCAGGACGTCAGTCACTTACGAACTTCACCATGCAGGACATCTGTCACTGACAAACATTAACCATCCAGGACATATGTCAATGACGAACTTCTATCCATCCGGACATCGGTCACTGACGAGCATCACGATCCAGGGCATCTGTCACTGACGAACGTCACCATCCAGGACATCGGTCACGGACGAACTTCACCATCATGACATCTGTCACTAGCGAACTTCACAATCCAGGTCATCTGTCACTTACAAACTTCAGCATTCAGACATCTGTCACCGACGAACATTACCATCCCAGACATCTGTCACTGACGAACATCACAATTCAGGTCATCTGACACAAAGGAATTTCACCATCCAGGGCATCTGTCACAGACGAACTTCTCCATCCAGGACATCTGTCACCGATGAACTTCACCATCCAGGCCATCTGTCACCCACGAACTTCACGATCCAGGACATCTGTCACTGATGAACATCACCATCCAGAACATCTGTCACTGACGAATCTTACAATCCAGGACATGTCTCAGTGCCGAACTTCACCATCCAGGACATCTGTCACTGACGAACTTCACCATCCAAGAAATCTGTCACTTATGGACTTCACTATCCAGGTCATCAGTCACTGACGAACTTCACCATCCAGGACATCTGGCACTGAAGAACTTCACCATCCAGGACATCTGTCACAAACGAACTTCGCCATCCCGGACATCAGTCACAGACGAACTTCACCACCCTGGACATCTGTCACTGATGAACTTCACGATACAGGTCATCTGACAATGACGAACTTCAAAATCCAGGACATCTGTCACTTACGAACTTCACCATCCAGGACATCTCTCAGTGATAAACTTCACCACTCAGGACATCAGTCCCTGACGAACTTCACCACCCGACGAACTTCACCACCCAGGACATCTGTCACTGACGAATTTCACCATCGAGGACATCTGTCACTGACGAACACTACCATTCAGGACATCCGTCAATGATGACCCTCACCATCCAAGGTACCTGTCATGGACGAAATTCACCATCATGACATCTGTCAATAGCGAACTTCACAATCCAGGTCATCTGTCACTTACGAACTTCAGCATTCAGACATCTGTCACCGACGAACATTAACATCCCAGACATCTGTCACTGACGAACATCACAATTCAGGTCATCTGACACAAAGGAATTTCACCATCCAGGGCATCTGTCACAGACCAACTTCTCCATCCAGGACATCTGTCACCGATGAACTTCACCATCCAGGCCATCTGTCACCCACGAACTTCGCTATCCAGGACATCTGTCACTGATGAACATCACCATCCAGAACATCTGTCACTGACGAATCTTACAATCCAGGACATGTCTCAGCGCCGAACTTCACCATCCAGGACATCTGTCACTGACGAACTTCACCATCCAAGAAATCTGTCACTTATGGACTTCACTATCCAGGTCATCAGTCACTGACGAACTTCACCATCCAGGACATCTGGCACTGAAGAACTTCACCATCCAGGACATCTGTCACTTACGAACTTCACCATCCAGGACATCTGGCACTGAAGAACTTAACCATCCAGGACATCTGTCACTGACAAACTTCACAATCCAGGACATCTGTCGAAGACGAATTTCATCATCCAGGATACCCGGTACTGACACCAGTCACCATACTGGTCATCTGTCACTGACTAAGTTCACCATCCAGGTCATCTGTAACTGATGTCCCTCACCGTCCAGGACATCTGTCACTGACGAATGTCACAATCCAGGACATCTGTCACTGACGAACTTCATCATCCAGGGCAGCGGACAGTGACGAACTTCACCATCCAGGACATCTGTCACTGACGAATGTCACCATTAGGGACATCTGTCACTGATGACAGTCTACATCCAGGAAATCTGTCACTGACAAACTTCACTATCCAGGATGTCAATCACCAACAAACTTCACAATCCAGGACATCCGTCACTGACGAACTTCATCATCCAGGGCAGCGGACACTGACGAACTTCACCATCCAGGACATCCGTCACTGACAAATTTCACACTCCAGGTCATCTGACACTGAAAAAACTTCACCATCCAGGACATCTGACACTGACGAACATCACCATCCAGGACATATGTCACTTACAAACTTCTCCATCCAGGACATCTGTCACCGATGAACTTCACCATCCAGGACATCTGTCACTGACGAACTTCACCATCCAGGACATCTGACACTGATGAACATCACAATCCAGAACATCTGTCACTGACGAACTTCACCATCCGGACATCGGTCACTGACGAGCATCACGATCCAGGGCATCTGTCACTGACGAACTTCACCATCAGGACATCTGTTACTGACGAATTTCACCACCCAGTGCATCTATCACTGACGAACTTCACTATCCAGGACATCTGTCACAGATGAACTTCATTATCCAGGACATCTGTCAATGACAAACTACACCATCCAGCACATCTGTCACTGACGACTCTCACCATGCAGGACATCTGTCACTGACGAGCATCACGATCCAGGGCATCTGTCACTGTCGATTTTCAGCATGAGGACATCTGTTCACAGACGAACATCACAATCCAAAACATCTATCACTGATGTCTCTCACCATCCAGGTCATCTGTCACTGACGACCTTCACCAGCCAGGACATCTCTCACTGACGAACATCACCATCCAGGACATCTGTCACTGAGGAACTTCCCCGTCCAGGACATATGTCAATGACGAACTTCAACATCAGGACATGTTTAAATGACGAACTTCACCATCCAGAACATATGTCACTAACGAACATGTCCGTTGATGTCATCTGTCACTGTCGATATTCATCATCCAGGTCATTTGTCACTGACGACCTTTACCATCCAGGACATCTCTCACTGACGAATGACACCATCCAGAACATCTGTCACTGATGACCCTCACCATCCAAGTTATCTGTCATGGACGAACTTCACCATCATGACATCTGTCACTAGCGAACTTCACAATCCAGGTCATCTGTCACTTACGAACTTCAGCATTCGGACATCTGTCACCGACGAACATTACCATCCCAGACATCTGTCACTGACGAACTTCACAATACAGGTCATCTGAGACAAAGGAACTTCACCATCCAGGGCATCTGTCAAAGACGAACTTCACCATCCAGGACATCTGTCACTGACGAACTTCACAATCCAGAACATCTGTCACTGACGAACTTCACCATCCAAGACATCTGTCACTTACAAACTTCACCATCCAGGTCATCAGTCACTGACGAACTTCACCATTAAGGTCAATCAGTAACAAACTACACCATCTAGGACACCTGACAATGACGAACTTCACCATCCAGGACATCTGTCACCAACGATCATCACCCACACGGACATCTGGCACTGATGAGCTTTACAGTCCAGGTCATCTGACACTGAAAAATCTTCACCATCCAGGACATCTGACACTGACAAACTTCACCATCCAAGACATAGGTCACTTACGAACTTCATCATCCAGGATGTCTGGCACTGAAAAAAATTCACCATCCAGGACATCTGTCACTGACAAACTTCACAATCCAGGATATCTGTCGCAGAAGAATTTCATCACCCAGGATATCTGGTACTGACAACAGTCACCATCCTGGTCATCTGTCACTGACGAACTTCACCACTCAGGGTATCTGCAACTGACGATATTCACCATCCAGGACATCTGTCACTGAAAAAGTTCACTGTCCAGGACATATGTCACTGCCAAAATTCATCATCCAGGACATCTGTCACCGATGATAATCACCATCGAGAACATCTGTCACTGACAAATGTCACCACACAGGACATCTGTCACTGATGAACATCACCATCCAGGACATCGTCACGGACAAACTTCACCATCATGACATCTGTCACTAGAGAACTTCACAATCCAGGTCATCTGTCAGTTACTGACTTCAGCATTCGGACATCTGTCACCGACGAACATTACCATCCCAGACATCTCTCACTGACGAACTTCACAATTCCGGTCATCTGACACTGAGGAACTTCACCATCCAGGACATCTTTCACAGACGAACTTCACCATCCCGGACATCAGTCACTAATGAACTACACCATCTAAGACATCTGTCACCAACAAACTTCACAATCCAGGACGTCAGTCACTTATGAACTTCAGCATGCAGGACATCTGTCACTGACAAACATTAACCATCCAGGACATCTGTCAATGTCGACTCTCATCATCCAGGACATCTCTCGCTAACGATCTTCTATTCATCCGGACATCGGTCACTGACGAACATCACGATCCAGGGCATCTGTCACTGACGAACGTCACCATCCAGGACATCGGTCACGGACGAAATTCACCATCATGACATCTGTCACTAGAGAACTTCACAATCCAGGTCATCAGTCAGTAACTGTCTTCAGCAATCGGACATCTGTCACCGACGAAGATTACCATCCCAGACATCTCTCACTGACGAACTTCACAATTCAGGTCATCTGACACTGAGGAACTTCACCATCCAGGACATCTGTCACAAACGAACTTCGCCATCCCGGACATCAGTCACAGACGAACTTCACCATCCCGGACATCTGTCACTGACGAAGTTCACCATCCCGGACATCTGTCACTGACGAAGTTCACGATACAGGTTATCTGACGACGAACTTCAAAATCCAGGACATCTGTCACTTAAGAACTTCACCATCCAGGACATAAGTCACTTACGAACTTCACCATCCAGGTCATCAGTCACTGACGAACTTCACCAACAAGGACATCTGGCACTGAAGAACTTCACCATCCAGGACATCTGTCACTGACAAACTTCACAATCCAGGACATAAGTCACTTACGAACTTCACCATCCAGGTCATCAGTCACTGACGAACTTCACCAACAAGGACATCTGGCACTGAAGAACTTCACCATCCAGGACATCTGTCACTGACAAACTTCACAATCCAGGACATAAGTCACTTACGAACTTCACCATCCAGGTCATCAGTCACTGACGAACTTCACCAACAAGGACATCTGGCACTGAAGAACTTCACCATCCAGGACATCTGTCACTTACGAACTTCACCATCCAGGACATCTGGCACTGAAGAACTTCACCATCCAGGACATCTGTCACTGACAAACATCACAATCCAGGACATCTGTCACTGACGAACGTCACAATCCAGGACATCTGTCACTGATGAACTTCACGATACAGGTCATCTGACAATGACGAACTTCAAAATCCAGGACATCTGTCACTTACGAACTTCACCATCCAGGACATCTCTCAGTGATAAACTTCACCACTCAGGACATCAGTCCCTGACGAACTTCACCACCCGACAAACTTCACCACCCAGGACATCTGTCACTGACGAATTTCACCATCGAGGACATCTGTCACTGACGAACTTCAGCATTCAGACATCTGTCACCGACGAATATTACCATCCCAGACATCTGTCACTGACGAACGTCACAATCCAGGACATCTGTCACTGACGAACTTCATCATCCAGAGCAGCGGACAGTGACGAACTTCACCATCCAGGACATCTGTCACTGACGAATGTCACCATTAGGGACATCTGTCACTGATGACAGTCTACATCCAGGAAATCTGTCACTGACAAACTTCACTATCCAGGATGTCTGTCGCAGAAGAATTTTATCACCCAGGATATCTGGTACTGACAACAGTCACCATCCTGGTCATCTGTCACTGACGAACTTCACCACTCAGGGTATCTGCAACTGACGATATTCACCATCCAGGACATCTGTCACTGAAAAAGTTCACTGTCCAGGACATATGTCACTGCCAAAATTCATCATCCAGGACATCTGTCACCGACGATAATCACCATCGAGAACATCTGTTACTGATGAACATCACCATCCAGGACATCGTCACGGACAAACTTCACCATCATGACATCTGTCACTAGAGAACTTCACAATCCAGGTCATCTGTCAGTTACTGACTTCAGCATTTGGACATCTGTCACCGACGAAGATTACCATCCCAGACATCTCTCACTGACGAACTTCACAATTCAGGTCATCTGACATTGAGGAACTTCACCATCCAGGACATCTTTCACAGACGAACTTCACCATCCCGGACATCAGTCACTAATGAACTACACCATCTAAGACATCTGTCACCAACAAACTTCACAATCCAGGACGTCAGTCACTTATGAACTTCAGCATGCAGGACATCTGTCACTGACAAACATTAACCATCCAGGACATCTGTCAATGTCGACTCTCATCATCCAGGACATCTCTCGCTAACGATCTTCTATTCATCCGGACATCGGTCACTGACGAACATCACGATCCAGGGCATCTGTCACTGACGAACGTCACCATTCAGGACATCGGTCACGGACGAAATTCACCATCATGACATCTGTCACTAGAGAACTTCACAATCCAGGTCATCAGTCAGTAACTGTCTTCAGCAATCGGACATCTGTCACCGACGAAGATTACCATCCCAGACATCTCTCACTGATGAACTTCACAATTCAGGTCATCTGACACTGAGGAACTTCACCATCCAGGACATCTGTCACAAACGAACTTCGCCATCCCGGACATCAGTCACTGACGAACTTCACCATCCCGGACATCTGTCACTGACGAAGTTCACCATCCCGGACATCTGTCACTGACGAAGTTCACGATACAGGTTATCTGACGACGAACTTCAAAATCCAGGACATCTGTCACTTACGAACTTCACCATCCAGGACATAAGTCACTTACGAACTTCACCATCCAGGTCATCAGTCACTGACGAACTTCACCAACAAGGACATCTGGCACTGAAGAACTTCACCATCCAGGACATCTGTCACTTACGAACTTCACCATCCAGGACATCTGGCACTGAAGAACTTCACCATCCAGGACATCTGTCACTGACAAACTTCACAATCCAGGACATAAGTCACTTACGAACTTCACCATCCAGGTCATCAGTCACTGACGAACTTCACCAACAAGGACATCTGGCACTGAAGAACTTCACCATCCAGGACATCTGTCACTTACGAACTTCACCATCCAGGACATCTGGCACTGAAGAACTTCACCATCCAGGACATCTGTCACTGACAAACATCACAATCCAGGACATCTGTCACTGACGAACGTCACAATCCAAAACACCTGTCACTGATGAACTTCACGATACAGGTCATCTGACAATGACGAACTTCAAAATCCAGGACATCTGTCACTTACGAACTTCACCATCCAGGACATCTCTCAGTGATAAACTTCACCACTCAGGACATCAGTCCCTGACGAACTTCACCACCCGACGAACTTCACCACCCAGGACATCTGTCACTGACGAATTTCACCATCGAGGACATCTGTCACTGACGAACTTCAGCATTCAGACATCTGTCACCGACGAATATTACCATCCCAGACATCTGTCACTGACGAACATCACAATTCAGGTCATCTGACACAAAGGAATTTCACCATCCAGGGCATCTGTCACAGATGAACTTCTCCATCCAGGACATCTGTCACCGATGAACTTCACCATCCAGGCCATCTGTCACCCACGAACTTCGCTATCCAGGACATCTGTCACTGATGAACATCACCATCCAGAACATCTGTCACTGACGAATCTTACAATCCAGGACACGTCTCAGCGCCGAACTTCACCATCCAGGACATCTGTCACTGACGAACTTCACCATCCAAGAAATCTGTCACTTATGGACTTCACTATCCAGGTCATCAGTCACTGACGAACTTCACCATCCAGGACATCTGGCACTGAAGAACTTCACCATCCAGGACATCTGTCACTTACGAACTTCACCATCCAGGACATCTGGCACTGAAGAACTTAACCATCCAGGACATCTGTCACTGACAAACTTCACAATCCAGGACATCTGTCGAAGACGAATTTCATCATCCAGGATACCCGGTACTGACACCAGTCACCATACTGGTCATCTGTCACTGACTAAGTTCACCATCCAGGTCATCTGTCACTGATGTCCCTCACCGTCCAGGCATCTGTCACTGACGAACTTCACCAACCAGGGCAGCGGACAGTGACGAACTTCACCATCCAGGACATCTGTCACTGACGAACTTCACCAACAAGGACATCTGGCACTGAAGAACTTCACCATCCAGGACATCTGTCACTTACGAACTTCACCATCCAGGACATCTGGCACTGAAGAACTTCACCATCCAGGACATCTGTCACTGACAAACTTCACAATCCAGGACATAAGTCACTTACGAACTTCACCATCCAGGTCATCAGTCACTGACGAACTTCACCAACAAGGACATCTGGCACTGAAGAACTTCACCATCCAGGACATCTGTCACTTACGAACTTCACCATCCAGGACATCTGGCACTGAAGAACTTCACCATCCAGGACATCTGTCACTGACAAACATCACAATCCAGGACATCTGTCACTGACGAACGTCACAATCCAAAACACCTGTCACTGATGAACTTCACGATACAGGTCATCTGACAATGACGAACTTCAAAATCCAGGACATCTGTCACTTACGAACTTCACCATCCAGGACATCTCTCAGTGATAAACTTCACCACTCAGGACATCAGTCCCTGACGAACTTCACCACCCGACGAACTTCACCACCCAGGACATCTGTCACTGACGAATTTCACCATCGAGGACATCTGTCACTGACGAACTTCAGCATTCAGACATCTGTCACCGACGAATATTACCATCCCAGACATCTGTCACTGACGAACATCACAATTCAGGTCATCTGACACAAAGGAATTTCACCATCCAGGGCATCTGTCACAGATGAACTTCTCCATCCAGGACATCTGTCACCGATGAACTTCACCATCCAGGCCATCTGTCACCCACGAACTTCGCTATCCAGGACATCTGTCACTGATGAACATCACCATCCAGAACATCTGTCACTGACGAATCTTACAATCCAGGACACGTCTCAGCGCCGAACTTCACCATCCAGGACATCTGTCACTGACGAACTTCACCATCCAAGAAATCTGTCACTTATGGACTTCACTATCCAGGTCATCAGTCACTGACGAACTTCACCATCCAGGACATCTGGCACTGAAGAACTTCACCATCCAGGACATCTGTCACTTACGAACTTCACCATCCAGGACATCTGGCACTGAAGAACTTAACCATCCAGGACATCTGTCACTGACAAACTTCACAATCCAGGACATCTGTCGAAGACGAATTTCATCATCCAGGATACCCGGTACTGACACCAGTCACCATACTGGTCATCTGTCACTGACTAAGTTCACCATCCAGGTCATCTGTCACTGATGTCCCTCACCGTCCAGGCATCTGTCACTGACGAACTTCACCAACCAGGGCAGCGGACAGTGACGAACTTCACCATCCAGGACATCTGTCACTGACGAACTTCACCAACAAGGACATCTGGCACTGAAGAACTTCACCATCCAGGACATCTGTCACTTACGAACTTCACCATCCAGGACATCTGGCACTGAAGAACTTCACCATCCAGGACATCTGTCACTGACAAACATCACAAACCAGGACATCTGTCACTGACGAACGTCACAATCCAGGACATCTGTCACTGATGAACTTCACGATACAGGTCATATGACAATGACGAACTTCAAAATCCAGGACATCTGTCACTTACAAACTTCACCATCCAGGACATCGGTCACGGACGAAATTCACCATCATGACATCTGTCACTAGAGAACTTCACAATCCAGGTCATCAGTCAGTAACTGTCTTCAGCAATCGGACATCTGTCACCGACGAAGATTACCATCCCAAACATCTCTCACTGATGAACTTCACAATTCAGGTCATCTGACACTGAGGAACTTCACCATCCAGGACATCTGTCACAAACGAACTTCGCCATCCCGGACATCAGTCACTGACGAACTTCACTATCCCGGACATCTATCACTGACGAAGTTCACCATCCCGGACATCTGTCACTGACGAAGTTCACGATACAGGTTATCTGACGACGAACTTCAAAATCCAGGACATCTGTCACTTACGAACTTCACCATCCAGGACATAAGTCACTTACGAACTTCACCATCCAGGACATCTGGCACTGAAGAACTTCACCATCCAGGACATCTGTCACATACGAACATCACCATCCAGGACATCTGGCACTGAAGAACTTCACCATCCAGGACATCTGTCACTGACAAACTTCACAATCCAGGACATAAGTCACTTACGAACTTCACCATCCAGGTCATCAGTCACTGACGAACTTCACCAACAAGGACATCTGGCACTGAAGAACTTCACCATCCAGGACATCTGTCACTTACGAACTTCACCATCCAGGACATCTGGCACTGAAGAACTTCACCATCCAGGACATCTGTCACTGACAAACATCACAATCCAGGACATCTGTCACTGACGAACGTCACAATCCAGGACATCTGTCACTGATGAACTTCATCATCCAGGGCAGCGGACAGTGACGAACTTCAACATCCAGGACATCTGTCACTGACGAATGTCACCATTAGGGACATCTGTCACTGACAAATGTCACCATGAAGGACATCTGTCACTGATGAACGTCACCATCCAGGACATCGGCACGGACGAACTTCACCATCAAGATTACATTCCCAGACATCTCTCACTGACGAACTTCACAATTCAGTTCATCTGACACTGAGGAACTTCACCATCCAGGACATCTGTCACAGACGAACTTCATCATCCCGGACATCAGTCACTGACGAACTTCACTATCCCGGACATCTATCACTGACGAAGTTCACCATCCCGGATATCTGTCACTGACGAAGTTCACGATACAGGTTATCTGACGACGAACTTCAAAATCCAGGACATCTGTCACTTACGAACTTCACCATCCAGGACATAAGTCACTTACGAACTTCACCATCCAGGACATCTGGCACTGAAGAACTTCACCATCCAGGACATCTGTCACATACGAACATCACCATCCAGGACATCTGGCACTGAAGAACTTCACCATCCAGGACATCTGTCACTGACAAACTTCACAATCCAGGACATAAGTCACTTACGAACTTCACCATCCAGGTCATCAGTCACTGACGAACTTCACCAACAAGGACATCTGGCACTGAAGAACTTCACCATCCAGGACATCTGTCACTTACGAACTTCACCATCCAGGACATCTGGCACTGAAGAACTTCACCATCCAGGACATCTGTCACTGACAAACATCACAATCCAGGACATCTGTCACTGACGAACGTCACAATCCAGGACATCTGTCACTGATGAACTTCATCATCCAGGGCAGCGGACAGTGACGAACTTCAACATCCAGGACATCTGTCACTGACGAATGTCACCATTAGGGACATCTGTCACTGACAAATGTCACCATGAAGGACATCTGTCACTGATGAACGTCACCATCCAGGACATCGGCACGGACGAACTTCACCATCAAGATTACATTCCCAGACATCTCTCACTGACGAACTTCACAATTCAGTTCATCTGACACTGAGGAACTTCACCATCCAGGACATCTGTCACAGACGAACTTCATCATCCCGGACATCAGTCACTGACGAACTTCACTATCCCGGACATCTATCACTGACGAAGTTCACCATCCCGGACATCTGTCACTGACGAAGTTCACGATACAGGTTATCTGACGACGAACTTCAAAATCCAGGACATCTGTCACTTACGAACTTCACCATCCAGGACATAAGTCACTTACGAACTTCACCATCCAGGACATCTGGCACTGAAGAACTTCACCATCCAGGACATCTGTCACATACGAACATCACCATCCAGGACATCTGGCACTGAAGAACTTCACCATCCAGGACATCTGTCACTGACAAACTTCACAATCCAGGACATAAGTCACTTACGAACTTCACCATCCAGGTCATCAGTCACTGACGAACTTCACCAACAAGGACATCTGGCACTGAAGAACTTCACCATCCAGGACATCTGTCACTTACGAACTTCACCATCCAGGACATCTGGCACTGAAGAACTTCACCATCCAGGACATCTGTCACTGACAAACATCACAATCCAGGACATCTGTCACTGACGAACGTCACAATCCAGGACATCTGTCACTGACGAACTTCATCATCCAGGGCAGCGGACAGTGACGAACTTCAACATCCAGGACATCTGTCACTGACGAATGTCACCATTAGGGACATCTGTCACTGACAAATGTCACCATGAAGGACATCTGTCACTGATGAACGTCACCATCCAGGACATCGGCACGGACGAACTTCACCATCAAGATTACATTCCCAGACATCTCTCACTGACGAACTTCACAATTCAGTTCATCTGACACTGAGGAACTTCACCATCCAGGACATCTGTCACAGACGAACTTCATCATCCCGGACATCAGTCACAGACGAACTTCACCATCCTGGATATCTGTCATTGACGAACTTCACCATCCAGGACATCAGTCACTGATAAACTTCACCACCCAGCACATCTGTCAGTGACGAATTTCACCATCGAGGACGTCTGTCACTGACGAACACTACCATTCAGGACATCTGTCACTGATGACCCTCACCATCCAAGATATCTGTCATGGACGAACTTCATCATCATGACATCTGTCACTAGCAAACTTCACAATCCAGGTCATCTGTCACTTACGAACTTCAGCATTCGGACATCTGTCACCGACAAACATTACCATCCCAGACATCTGTCACTGACGAACTTCACAATTCAGGTCATCTGACACAGACGAACTTCACCATCCAGGACATCTGTCACTGATGAGCATCACAATCCAGAACATCTGTCACTGACTAATCTTACAATCCAGGACATGTCTCAGCGCCGAATTTCACCATCAAAGACATCTGTCACTTATGAACTTCACCATCCAGAACATCTGGCACTGAAGAACTTCACCATGCAGGACATCTGTCACTAACAAACTTCACAGTCCAGGACATATATCACTTACGAACTTCACCATCCAGGACATCTGGCACTGACAAACTTCACAAACCAGGACATCTGTCGCAGGCAAATTTCATCATCCAAGATATCTGGTACTGAGAACAGTCACCATACTGGTCATCTGTCACTTACGAACTTCACCATCCAGGACATCTGGCACTGAAGAACTTCACCATCCAGGACATCTGTCACTGACAAACATCACAATCCAGGACATCTGTCACTGACGAACGTCACAATCCAGGACATCTGTCACTGATGAACTTCACGATACAGGTCATCTGACAATGACGAACTTCAAAATCCAGGACATCTGTCACTTACGAACTTCACCATCCAGGACATCTCTCAGTGATAAACTTCACCACTCAGGACATCAGTCCCTGACGAACTTCACCACCCGACAAACTTCACCACCCAGGACATCTGTCACTGACGAATTTCACCATCGAGGACATCTGTCACTGACGAACTTCAGCATTCAGACATCTGTCACCGACGAATATTACCATCCCAGACATCTGTCACTGACGAACATCACAATTCAGGTCATCTGACACAAAGGAATTTCACCATCCAGGGCATCTGTCACAGATGAACTTCTCCATCCAGGACATCTGTCACCGATGAACTTCACCATCCAGGCCATCTGTCACCCACGAACTTCGCTATCCAGGACATCTGTCACTGATGAACATCACCATCCAGAACATCTGTCACTGACGAATCTTACAATCCAGGACACCTCTCAGCGCCGAACTTCACCATCCAGGACATCTGTCACTGACGAACTTCACCATCCAAGAAATCTGTCACTTATGGACTTCACTATCCAGGTCATCAGTCACTGATGAACTTCACCATCCAGGACATCTGGCACTGAAGAACTTCACCATCCAGGACATCTGTCACTTACGAACTTCACCATCCAGGACATCTGGCACTGAAGAACTTAACCATCCAGGACATCTGTCACTGACAAACTTCACAATCCAGGACATCTGTCGAAGACGAATTTCATCATCCAGGATACCCGGTACTGACACCAGTCACCATACTGGTCATCTGTCACTGACTAAGTTCACCATCCAGGTCATCTGTCACTGATGTCCCTCACCGTCCAGGCATCTGTCACTGACGAACTTCACCAACCAGGGCAGCGGACAGTGACGAACTTCACCATCCAGGACATCTGTCACTGACGAACGTCACAATCCAGGACATCTGTCACTGACGAACTTCATCATCCAGAGCAGCGGACAGTGACGAACTTCACCATCCAGGACATCTGTCACTGACGAATGTCACCATTAGGGACATCTGTCACTGATGACAGTCTACATCCAGGAAATCTGTCACTGACAAACTTCACAATCCAGGATGTCTGTCGCAGGAGAATTTTATCACCCAGGATATCTGGTACTGACAACAGTCACCATCCTGGTCATCTGTCACTGACGAACTTCACCACTCAGGGTATCTGCAACTGACGATATTCACCATCCAGGACATCTGTCACTGAAAAAGTTCACTGTCCAGGACATATGTCACTGCCAAAATTCATCATCCAGGACATCTGTCACCGACGATAATCACCATCGAGAACATCTGTTACTGATGAACATCACCATCCAGGACATCGTCACGGACAAACTTCACCATCATGACATCTGTCACTAGAGAACTTCACAATCCAGGTCATCTGTCAGTTACTGACTTCAGCATTTGGACATCTGTCACCGACGAAGATTACCATCCCAGACATCTCTCACTGACGAACTTCACAATTCAGGTCATCTGACATTGAGGAACTTCACCATCCAGGACATCTTTCACAGACGAACTTCACCATCCCGGACATCAGTCACTAATGAACTACACCATCTAAGACATCTGTCACCAACAAACTTCACAATCCAGGACGTCAGTCACTTATGAACTTCAGCATGCAGGACATCTGTCACTGACAAACATTAACCATCCAGGACATCTGTCAATGTCGACTCTCATCATCCAGGACATCTCTCGCTAACGATCTTCTATTCATCCGGACATCGGTCACTGACGAACATCACGATCCAGGGCATCTGTCACTGACGAACGTCACCATTCAGGACATCGGTCACGGACGAAATTCACCATCATGACATCTGTCACTAGAGAACTTCACAATCCAGGTCATCAGTCAGTAACTGTCTTCAGCAATCGGACATCTGTCACCGACGAAGATTACCATCCCAGACATCTCTCACTGATGAACTTCACAATTCAGGTCATCTGACACTGAGGAACTTCACCATCCAGGACATCTGTCACAAACGAACTTCGCCATCCCGGACATCAGTCACTGACGAACTTCACCATCCCGGACATCTGTCACTGACGAAGTTCACCATCCCGGACATCTGTCACTGACGAAGTTCACGATACAGGTTATCTGACGACGAACTTCAAAATCCAGGACATCTGTCACTTACGAACTTCACCATCCAGGACATAAGTCACTTACGAACTTCACCATCCAGGTCATCAGTCACTGACGAACTTCACCAACAAGGACATCTGGCACTGAAGAACTTCACCATCCAGGACATCTGTCACTTACGAACTTCACCATCCAGGACATCTGGCACTGAAGAACTTCACCATCCAGGACATCTGTCACTGACAAACTTCACAATCCAGGACATAAGTCACTTACGAACTTCACCATCCAGGTCATCAGTCACTGACGAACTTCACCAACAAGGACATCTGGCACTGAAGAACTTCACCATCCAGGACATCTGTCACTTACGAACTTCACCATCCAGGACATCTGGCACTGAAGAACTTCACCATCCAGGACATCTGTCACTGACAAACATCACAATCCAGGACATCTGTCACTGACGAACGTCACAATCCAAAACACCTGTCACTGATGAACTTCACGATACAGGTCATCTGACAATGACGAACTTCAAAATCCAGGACATCTGTCACTTACGAACTTCACCATCCAGGACATCTCTCAGTGATAAACTTCACCACTCAGGACATCAGTCCCTGACGAACTTCACCACCCGACGAACTTCACCACCCAGGACATCTGTCACTGACGAATTTCACCATCGAGGACATCTGTCACTGACGAACTTCAGCATTCAGACATCTGTCACCGACGAATATTACCATCCCAGACATCTGTCACTGACGAACATCACAATTCAGGTCATCTGACACAAAGGAATTTCACCATCCAGGGCATCTGTCACAGATGAACTTCTCCATCCAGGACATCTGTCACCGATGAACTTCACCATCCAGGCCATCTGTCACCCACGAACTTCGCTATCCAGGACATCTGTCACTGATGAACATCACCATCCAGAACATCTGTCACTGACGAATCTTACAATCCAGGACACGTCTCAGCGCCGAACTTCACCATCCAGGACATCTGTCACTGACGAACTTCACCATCCAAGAAATCTGTCACTTATGGACTTCACTATCCAGGTCATCAGTCACTGACGAACTTCACCATCCAGGACATCTGGCACTGAAGAACTTCACCATCCAGGACATCTGTCACTTACGAACTTCACCATCCAGGACATCTGGCACTGAAGAACTTAACCATCCAGGACATCTGTCACTGACAAACTTCACAATCCAGGACATCTGTCGAAGACGAATTTCATCATCCAGGATACCCGGTACTGACACCAGTCACCATACTGGTCATCTGTCACTGACTAAGTTCACCATCCAGGTCATCTGTCACTGATGTCCCTCACCGTCCAGGCATCTGTCACTGACGAACTTCACCAACCAGGGCAGCGGACAGTGACGAACTTCACCATCCAGGACATCTGTCACTGACGAACTTCACCAACAAGGACATCTGGCACTGAAGAACTTCACCATCCAGGACATCTGTCACTTACGAACTTCACCATCCAGGACATCTGGCACTGAAGAACTTCACCATCCAGGACATCTGTCACTGACAAACATCACAAACCAGGACATCTGTCACTGACGAACGTCACAATCCAGGACATCTGTCACTGATGAACTTCACGATACAGGTCATATGACAATGACGAACTTCAAAATCCAGGACATCTGTCACTTACAAACTTCACCATCCAGGACATCGGTCACGGACGAAATTCACCATCATGACATCTGTCACTAGAGAACTTCACAATCCAGGTCATCAGTCAGTAACTGTCTTCAGCAATCGGACATCTGTCACCGACGAAGATTACCATCCCAAACATCTCTCACTGATGAACTTCACAATTCAGGTCATCTGACACTGAGGAACTTCACCATCCAGGACATCTGTCACAAACGAACTTCGCCATCCCGGACATCAGTCACTGACGAACTTCACTATCCCGGACATCTATCACTGACGAAGTTCACCATCCCGGACATCTGTCACTGACGAAGTTCACGATACAGGTTATCTGACGACGAACTTCAAAATCCAGGACATCTGTCACTTACGAACTTCACCATCCAGGACATAAGTCACTTACGAACTTCACCATCCAGGACATCTGGCACTGAAGAACTTCACCATCCAGGACATCTGTCACATACGAACATCACCATCCAGGACATCTGGCACTGAAGAACTTCACCATCCAGGACATCTGTCACTGACAAACTTCACAATCCAGGACATAAGTCACTTACGAACTTCACCATCCAGGTCATCAGTCACTGACGAACTTCACCAACAAGGACATCTGGCACTGAAGAACTTCACCATCCAGGACATCTGTCACTTACGAACTTCACCATCCAGGACATCTGGCACTGAAGAACTTCACCATCCAGGACATCTGTCACTGACAAACATCACAATCCAGGACATCTGTCACTGACGAACGTCACAATCCAGGACATCTGTCACTGACGAACTTCATCATCCAGGGCAGCGGACAGTGACGAACTTCAACATCCAGGACATCTGTCACTGACGAATGTCACCATTAGGGACATCTGTCACTGACAAATGTCACCATGAAGGACATCTGTCACTGATGAACGTCACCATCCAGGACATCGGCACGGACGAACTTCACCATCAAGATTACATTCCCAGACATCTCTCACTGACGAACTTCACAATTCAGTTCATCTGACACTGAGGAACTTCACCATCCAGGACATCTGTCACAGACGAACTTCATCATCCCGGACATCAGTCACTGACGAACTTCACTATCCCGGACATCTATCACTGACGAAGTTCACCATCCCGGACATCTGTCACTGACGAAGTTCACGATACAGGTTATCTGACGACGAACTTCAAAATCCAGGACATCTGTCACTTACGAACTTCACCATCCAGGACATAAGTCACTTACGAACTTCACCATCCAGGACATCTGGCACTGAAGAACTTCACCATCCAGGACATCTGTCACATACGAACATCACCATCCAGGACATCTGGCACTGAAGAACTTCACCATCCAGGACATCTGTCACTGACAAACTTCACAATCCAGGACATAAGTCACTTACGAACTTCACCATCCAGGTCATCAGTCACTGACGAACTTCACCAACAAGGACATCTGGCACTGAAGAACTTCACCATCCAGGACATCTGTCACTTACGAACTTCACCATCCAGGACATCTGGCACTGAAGAACTTCACCATCCAGGACATCTGTCACTGACAAACATCACAATCCAGGACATCTGTCACTGACGAACGTCATAATCCAGGACATCTGTCACTGACGAACTTCATCATCCAGGGCAGCGGACAGTGACGAACTTCAACATCCAGGACATCTGTCACTGACGAATGTCACCATTAGGGACATCTGTCACTGACAAATGTCACCATGAAGGACATCTGTCACTGATGAACGTCACCATCCAGGACATCGGCACGGACGAACTTCACCATCAAGATTACATTCCCAGACATCTCTCACTGACGAACTTCACAATTCAGTTCATCTGACACTGAGGAACTTCACCATCCAGGACATCTGTCACAGACGAACTTCATCATCCCGGACATCAGTCACAGACGAACTTCACCATCCTGGATATCTGTCATTGACGAACTTCACCATCCAGGACATCAGTCACTGATAAACTTCACCACCCAGCACATCTGTCAGTGACGAATTTCACCATCGAGGACGTCTGTCACTGACGAACACTACCATTCAGGACATCTGTCACTGATGACCCTCACCATCCAAGATATCTGTCATGGACGAACTTCATCATCATGACATCTGTCACTAGCAAACTTCACAATCCAGGTCATCTGTCACTTACGAACTTCAGCATTCGGACATCTGTCACCGACAAACATTACCATCCCAGACATCTGTCACTGACGAACTTCACAATTCAGGTCATCTGACACAGACGAACTTCACCATCCAGGACATCTGTCACTGATGAGCATCACAATCCAGAACATCTGTCACTGACTAATCTTACAATCCAGGACATGTCTCAGCGCCGAATTTCACCATCCAAGACATCTGTCACTTATGAACTTCACCATCCAGAACATCTGGCACTGAAGAACTTCACCATGCAGGACATCTGTCACTAACAAACTTCACAGTCCAGGACATATATCACTTACGAACTTCACCATCCAAGACATCTGGCACTGACAAACTTCACAAACCAGGACATCTGTCGCAGGCAAATTTCATCATCCAAGATATCTGGTACTGAGAACAGTCACCATACTGGTCATCTGTCACTGACGAAGTTCACCATCCAGGTCATCTGTCTCTGATGTCCCTCACCGTCCAGGCATCTGTCACTGACTAACTTCACCATCCAGGACATCTGTCACTGATGAACTTCATCATCCAGGGCAGTGGACACTGACGAACTTCACTATCCAGGACATCTGTCACTGACAAACTTCACAAACCAGGACATCTGTCACTGACGAACTTCACCATTAAGGTCAGTCAGTAACAAACTACACCATCTAGGACATCTGACACTGATTAACATCACAATCCAGAACATCTGTCACTGACAAACTGCACTATCCAGAACATCTGTCAGTGACGAACTTCACCATCCAACACATCTGTCACTTACAAACTTCACCATCCAGGTCATCAGTCACTGACGAACTTCACCATTAAGGTCAGTCAGTAACAAACTACACCATCTAGGACATCTGTCAATGACAAACTTCACCATCCAGGTCATCTGTCACTTACGAACATCACCATCTAAGACATCTGTCACTTACGAACTTCACCATCCAGGTCAACTGTCACTAATGAACTACACCATCTAAGACATCTGTCACCAACGAACTTCACAATCCAGGACAACAGTCACTTACGAACTTCACCATCCAGGTCAACTGTCACTAATGAACTACACCATCTAAGACATCTGTCACCAATGAACTTCACAATCCAGGACGTCAGTCACTTATGAACTTCACCATGCAGGACATCTGTCACTGACAAACATTAACCATCCAGGACATCTGTCAATGACGACTCTCATCATCCAAGACATCTCTCGCTAACGATCATCACGATCCAGGACATCTGTCGCTGACGAACGTCACCATCCAGGACATCAGTCACGGACGAACTTCACCATCCAAGACATCGGTCACAAACGAACTTTGCCATCCCAGATATCAGTCACAGACAAACTTCACCATTCAGGACATCTGTCACTGATGAACATCACCATCCTGAACATCTGTCACTGACGAATCTTACAATCCAGGACATGTCTCAGCACCGAACTTCACCATCCAGGATATCTGTCACTGACGAACTTCACCATCCAAGAAATCTGTCACTTCTGGACTTCACCGTCCAGACCATCTGGCACTGAAGAACTTCACCATCCAGGACATCTGTCACTGACAAACTTCACAGTCCAGGTCATCTGACACTGAAAAAACTTCACCATCCAGGACATCCGACACTGACAAATTTCACCATCCAGGACATATGTCACTTACGAACTTCACCATCCAGGTCATCAGTCACTGACGAACTTCACCATCCAGGAAATCTGGCACTGAAGAACTTCACCATCCAGGATATCTGTCACTTACGAACTTCACCATCCAGGACATCTGGCATTGAAGAACTTCACCATCCAGGACATCTGTCACTGACAAACTTCACAATCCAGGACATCTGTCACAGACGAATTTCATCATCCAGGATACCTGGTACTGACACCAGTCACCATACTGGTCATCTGTCACTGACGAAGTTCACCATCCACGTCATCTGTCACTGATGTCCCTCACCGTCCAGGCATCTGTCACTGATGTCCCTCACCATCCAGGACATCTGTCACTGACGAACTTCACAATCCAGGACATCTGTCACTGATGAACTTCATCATCCAGGGCAGCGGACAGTGACGAACTTCACCATCCAGGACATCTGTCACTGACGAACTTCACAATCCAGGACATCTGTCACTGATGAACTTCATCATCCAGGCCAGTGGACAGTGACGAACTTCACCATCCAGGACATCTGTCACTAAACGAATGTCACCATTAGGGACATCTGTCACTGACAAATGTCACCTTGAGGGACATCTGTCACTGATGAACGTCACCATCCAGGACATCGGCACGGACGAACTTCACCATCATGACAACTGTCACTAGAGAACTTCACAATCCAGGTCATCTGTCAGTTACTGACTTCAGCATTCGGACATCTGTCACCGACGAAGATTACCATCCCAGACATCTGTCACTGACGAACTTCACAATTCAGGTCATCTGACACTGAGGAACTTCACCATCCAGGACATCTGTCACATACCAACTTCATCATCCCGGACATCAGTCACAGACGAACTTCACCATCCTGGATATCTGTCATTGACGAACTTCACCACCCAGGACATCTGTCACTGATGAATTTCACCATCGAGGACATCTGTCACTGATGACCCTCACCATCCAAGATACCTGTCATGGACGAACTTCACCATCATGACATCCGTCACTGACGAACTTCACAAACCAGGTCATCTGTCACTTACGAACTTTAGCATTCGGACATCTGTCACCGACGAACATTACCATCCCAGACATCTGTCACTGACGAACTTCACAATCCAGAACATCTGTCACTGATGAACATCACCATCCAGAACATCTGTCACTGACTAATCTTACATTCCAGGACATGTCTCAGCGCCGAATTTCACCATCCAGGACATCTGTCACTGTCGAACTTCACCATCCTAGACATCTGTCATTTATGAACTTCACCATCCAGAACATCTGGCACTGAAGAACTTCACCATCCAGGACATCTGTCACTGACAAACTTCACAATACAGGACATCTGTCGCAAACGAATTTCATCATCCAAGATATCTGGTACTGAGAACAGTCACCATACTGGTCATCTGTCACTGACGAAGTTCACCATCCAGGTCATCTGTCACTGATGTCCCTCACCGTCCAGGCATCTGTCACTGACTAACTTCACCATCCAGGACATCTGTCACTGATGAACTTCACCATCCAGGACATCTGTCACTGACAAACTTCACAAACCAGGACAACTGTCATTGACGAACTTCACCATTAAGGTCAGTCAGTAACAAACAACACCATCTAGGACATCTGACACTGATGAATATCACAATCCAGAACATCTGTCAGTGACGAACTTCACCATCCAACACATCTGTCACTTACAAACTTCACCATCCAGGTCATCAGTCACTGACGAACTTCACCATTAAGGTCAGTCAGTAACGAACTACAATATCTAGGACACCTGTCAATGACGAACTTCACCATCCAGGACATCGGTCACTGACAAACTTCACCATCCAGGTCATCTGTCACTTACGAACTTCACCATCCAAGACATCTGTCACTTACGAACTTCACCATCCAGGTCAACTGTCACTAATGAACTACACCATCTAAGACATCTGTCAATGATGAACTTCACCATCCAGGACATCTATCACAGACGAACAGCACCAACCCAGATATCTGTCACTGATGAACTTCACAGTCCAGGTCATCTGACACTGAAAAAACTTCACCATTCAGGACTTCTGACACTGATGAACATCACCATCCAGGACATATGTCACTTACGAACTTCTCCATCCAGGACATCTGTCACCGATGAACTTCACCATCCAGGGCATCTGTCACTGACGAACTTCACCATCCAGGACATCAGACACTGATGAACATCACAATCCAGAACATCTGTCACTGACGAACTTCACCATCTGGACATTGGTCACTGACGAGCATCACGATCTAGGGCATCTATCACTGACAAACTTCACCATCAGGACATCTGTTACTGACGAATTTCGTCACCCAGTGCATCTGTCACCGACGAACTTCACAATCCAGGACATTTGTCACAGATGAACTTCATTATCCAGGACATCTGACAATGACTAACTACACCATCCAGCACATCTGTCACTAACGACTCTCACCATGCAGGACATCTGTCACTGACGAGCATCACGATCCAGGGCATCTGTCACTGACGAATTTCAGCATGAGGTCATCTGTTCACAGACGAACATCACAATCCAAAACATCTATCACTGACGTCTCTCACCATCCAGGTCATCTGTCACTGATGACCTTCATCAGCCAGGACATCTCTCACTGACGAACATCACCATCCAGGGCATCTGTCACTGACGACCTTCACCGGCCAGGACATCTCTCACTGACGAATGACACCATCCAGAACATCTGTCACTCATGAACTTCATTTTACATTACATCTGTCAGTGACGAGCTACACCATCTAGGACATCTGTCACTATTGAGTCTCATCATCCAGGAGATCTGTCACTGACCATCGTCACCAGAGGAAAATCTGTGACCAACGACCTTCACAATCCAGGACATCAGTCACTTACGAGCTTCACCATGCAGGACATCTGTCACTGACAAACATTAACCATCCAGGACATCTGTCAATGACGACTCTCATCATCCAGGACATCTCTCACTAACGATCATCATGATCCAGGACATCGGTCACTGACGAACTTGACCATCCAGGACATCTGTCACTGATGAACTTCACCATCCAGGATATCTGTCACAGATGATCATCACCCTCCAGGACATCTGTCAATGACGAACTTCACCATCCAGTGCATCTGTCACTGACGACCTTCACCAGCCAGAACACCTCTCACTGATGTACATCACCATCCAGGACATCTGTCACTGATGAACTTCATCATCCAGGACATCTGTCAGTGACGAACTACTCCACCCAGGACATCTGTCACTGATGACCTTCACCATCCCGGACGTCTGTCACTGATGACTCTAACCATGCAGGACATCTGTCACTGACAAACTTCCCCATCCAGGACATATGACAATCACAAAATTCAACATCAGGACAACTTTAACTAACGAACTTCACCATCAGGACATCTGTCACTACCGAACATCTCCGTTCATGTCATCTGCAACTGTCAATATTCATCGTCCAGGTCATTTGTCACTGACGACCTTCACCATCCAGGACATCTGTCAGAGACTAACTTCACCATCCAGGACATCTATCACTGACGACCTTCACCGGCCAGGACATCTGTCAATGAAGAACTTCACCATCCAGTGCATCTGTCACTGACGACCTTCACCAGCCAGGACATCTGTCACTGATGAACTTCACCATCCAGGACATCTGTCACTGACGAACATTAACTATCCAGGACATCTGTCAATGACTACTCTCATCATCCAGGATATCTCTCACTAATGATCATCATGATCCAGGAAATCTATCACTGACGAGCCTCACCATGCAGGACATCCATCACCGATGAACTTCACCATTCAGAGCATCTTTAACCAACGAACTTCACTATCCAGACATCTGTCACTGTTGAATCGCATCATACAGGAGATCTGTCACTGACCATTGTCACCGTAGCGAAATTTGTCACCGACGAACTTCACCATCCAGGATATCGGTCACTTACGAACTTCACCATCCAGTGCATCTGTTCCTGACGACCTTCACCAGCCAGGATGTCTGTCACTGACGAACTTCACTATCCAGGACATCTGTCATTGACAACCTTCACCAGCCAGAACACCTCTCACTGACAAACCTCACCATCCCGGACATCTGTCACTGACGACTCTCACCATGCAGGACATCTGTCACCGATGAACTTCACCATCCAGGACATCTGTCACCCACTAACTTCACCATCCAGGACATCTGTCACTGATGAACATCACAATCCAGAACATCTGTCACTGACTAATCTTACAATCCAGGACATGTCTCAGCGCCGAACTTCACCATCCAGGACACCTGTCACTGACGAACTTCACCATCCAAGACATCTGTCACTTATGAACTTCACCATCCAGAACATCTGGCACTGAAGAACTTCACCATCCAGGACATCTGTCACTGACAAACTTCACAGTCCAGGTCATCTGACACTGAAAAATCTTCACCATCCAGGACATATGTCACTTACGAACTTCACAATCCAGGACATCTGTCGCAGACGAATTTCATCATCCAGGATACCTGGTACTGACAACAGTCGCCATACTGGTCATCTGTCACTGACGAAGTTCACCATCCAGGTCATCTGTCACTAATGTCTCTCATCGTCCAGGCATCTGTCATTGACGAACTTCACAATCCAGGACATCTGTCACTGACGAACTTCATCATCCAGGACATCGGCCACTGACAAACTTCACCATCCAGGTCATCTGTCACTTACGAACTTCACAATCCAGGACATCAGTCACTTACGAACTTCACCATGCAGGACATCTGTCACTGACAAACATTAACCATCCAGGACATCTGTCAATGACGACTCTCATCATCCAGGACATCTCTCACTAACAATCATCACGATCCAGGACATCTGTCACTGACGAACTTCACCATCCGGACATCGGTCACTGACGAGCATCACGATCCAGGGCATCTGTCACTGATGAACTTCACCATCAGGATATTTGTTACTGACGAATTTCACCACCCAGTGCATCTGTCACTGACGAACTTCACTACCCAGGACATCTGTCACTGATGAACTTCATTATCCAGGACATCAGTCAATGACGAACTACACCACCCAGGACATCTGTCACTGACGACTCTCACCATGCAGGACATCTGTCACTGACGAGCATGACGATCCAGGGCATCTGTCACTAATGAATTTCAGCATCAGGACATCTGTTCACAGACGAACATCACAATCCAAAACATCTATCACTGACGTCTCTCACAATCCAGGTCATCTGTCACTCACGAATTTCAACACTGAGTGCATCTGTCACTGAAGAAATTCACTATCCAGGACATCTGTCAGACACTAACTTCACCATCCAGGACATCTGTCACTGATGACCTTCACCAGCCAGGACATCTCTCGCTGACGAATGTCACCATCCAGGACATCTGTCACTGATGAACTTCATCATCCAGGACATCTGTCAGTGACGAACTTCACCACCCAGGACATCTGTCACTGACGACCTTCACCATCCAAGACATCTGTCACTTATGAACTTCACCACCCAGAACATCTGGCACTGAAGAACTACACCATCCAGGACATCTGTCAATGACAAAATTCAACATCAGGACAACTTTAACTGACGAACTTCACCATCCAGGACATCTGTCACTACCGAACATCTCCGTTCATGTCATCTGTCACTGTCGATATTCATCATCCAGGTCATTTGTCACTGACGACCTTCACCATCCAGGACATCTGTCAGAGACTAACTTCACCATCCAGGACATCTGTCGCTGATGACCTTCACCGGCCAGGACATCTTTCAATGAAGAACTTCACCATCCAGTGCATCTGTCCCTGACGACCTTCACCAGCCAGAACACCTCTCACTGATGAACTTCACCATCCAGGACATCTGTCATTGACAACCTTCACCAGCCAGAACACCTCTCACTGACGAATGTCACCATGCAGGAAATCTGTCACTGACGAACATTAACTATCCAGGACATCTGTCAATGACGACTCTCATCATCCAGGATATCTCTCACTAACGATCATCATGATCCAGGAAATCTATCACTAATGAGCCTCACCATGCAGGACATCCGTCACCGATGAACTTCACCATCCAGAGCATCTTTAACCAACTAACTTCACCATCTAGACATCTGTCACTGACCATTGTCACTGTAGCGAAATTTGTCACCGACGAACTTCACCATCCAGGATATCGGTCACTTACGAACTTCACCATGCAGGACATCTGTCACTGACGAACTTCACCATCCAGGATATCGGTCACTTACGAACTTCACCATGCAGGACATCTGTCACTGACAAACTTCACCATCCAGTGCATCTGTCCCTGACGACATTCACCAACCAGGACGTCTGTCACTGATGAACTTCACTATCCAGGACATCTGTCATTGACAACCTTCACCAGCCAGAACACCTCTCACTGACCAACGTCACCATCCCGGACACCTGTCACTGACGACTCTCACCATGCAGGATATCTGTCACCGATGAACTTCACCATCCAGGACATCTGTCACCCACGAACTTCACCATCCAGGACATCTGTCACTGATGAACATCACAATCCAGAACATCTGTCACTGACTAATCTTACAATCCAGGACATGTCTCAGCGCCGAACTTCACCATCCAGGACACCTGTCATTGACGAACTTCACCATCCAAGACATCTGTCACTTATGAACTTCACCATCCAGAACATCTGGCACTGAAGAACTTCACCATGCAGGACATCTGTCACTGACAAACATTAATCATCCAGGACATCTGTCAATGACGACTCTCATCATCCAGGACATCTCTCACTAACGATCATCACGATCCAGGACATCTGTCACTGACGAACTTCACCATGCGGACATCGGTCACTGACGAGCATCACGATCCAGGGCATCTGTCACTGACGAACTTCACCATCCAAGACATCTGGCACTTACGAACTTCACCATCCAAGACATCTGTCACTTACGAACTTCACCATCCAGGTCAACTGTCACTAATGAACTACACCATGTAAGACATCTGTCACCAACGAACTTCACAATCCAGGACATCAGTCACTTACGAACTTCACCATGCAGGACATCTGTCACTGACAAACATTAACCATCCAGGACATCTGTCAATGATGACTCTCATCATCCAGGACATCTCTCACTAACGATCATCACGATCCAGGGCATCTGTCACTAACGAATTTCAGCATCAGGACATCTGTTCACAGACGAACATCACAATCCAAAACATCTATCACTGACGTCTCTCACCATCCAGGTCATCTGTCACTCACGAATTTCAACACTGAGTGCATCTGTCACTGAAGAAATTCACTATCCAGGTCATGTGTCAGAGACTAACTTCACCATCCAGTACATCTGTCACTGACGACCTTCACCAGCCAGGACATCTCTCACTGACGAACGTCACCATCCAGGACATCTGTCACTGATGAACTTCATCATCCAGGACATCTGTCACTGACGAACTTCACCATCCAAGACATCTGTCACTTATGAACTTCACCATCCAGAACATCTGGCACTGAAGAACTTCACCATCCAGGACATCTGTCACTGACAAACTTCACAGTCCAGGTCATCTGACACTGAAAAAACTTCACCATCCAGGACATATGTCACTTACGAACTTCACAATCCGGGACATCTGTCGCAGAAGAATTTCATCATCCAGGATACCTGGTACTGACAACAGTCACCATACTGGTCATCTGTCACTGACGAAGTTCACCATCCAGGTCATCTGTCACTGATGTCCCTCACCGTCCAGGCATCTGTCACTGACTAAATTCACCATCCAGGACATCTGTCAGTGACGTACTTCACAATCCAGGACATCTGTCACTGACGAACTTCACAATCCAGGACATCTGTCACTGACGAACTTCATCATCCAGAACATCTGGCACTGAAGAACTTCACCATGCAGGACATCTGTCACTGACAAACATTAATCATCCAGGACATCTGTCAATGACGACTCTCATCATCCAGGACATCTCTCACTAACGATCATCACGATCCAGGACATCTGTCACTGACGAACTTCACCATGCGGACATCGGTCACTGACGAGCATCACGATCCAGGGCATCTGTCACTGACGAACTTCACCATCCAAGACATCTGGCACTTACGAACTTCACCATCCAAGACATCTGTCACTTACGAACTTCACCATCCAGGTCAACTGTCACTAATGAACTACACCATGTAAGACATCTGTCACCAACGAACTTCACAATCCAGGACATCAGTCACTTACGAACTTCACCATGCAGGACATCTGTCACTGACAAACATTAACCATCCAGGACATCTGTCAATGATGACTCTCATCATCCAGGACATCTCTCACTAACGATCATCACGATCCAGGGCATCTGTCACTAACGAATTTCAGCATCAGGACATCTGTTCACAGACGAACATCACAATCCAAAACATCTATCACTGACGTCTCTCACCATCCAGGTCATCTGTCACTCACGAATTTCAACACTGAGTGCATCTGTCACTGAAGAAATTCACTATCCAGGTCATCTGTCAGAGACTAACTTCACCATCCAGGACATCTGTCACTGACGACCTATACCAGCCAGGACATCTTTCACTGACGAACGTCACCATCCAGGACATCTGTCACTGATGAACTTCATCATCCAGGACATCTGTCACTGACGAACTTCACCATCCAAGACATCTGTTACTTATGAACTTCACCATCCAGAACATCTGGCACTGAAGAACTTCACCATCCAGGACATCTGTCACTGACAAACTTCACAGTCCAGGTCATCTGACACTGAAAAAACTTCACCATCCAGGACATATGTCACTTACGAACTTCACAATCCAGGACATCTGTCGCAGAAGAATTTCATCATCCAGGATACCTGGTACTGACGAATGTCACCATTAGGGACATCTGTCACTGATGACAATCTACATCCATGAAATCTGTCACTGACAAACTTCACTATCCAGGACATCGGTCACTGACAAACTTCACCATCCAGGTCATCTGTCACTTACGAACTTCACCATCCAAGACATCTGTCACTTACGAACTTCACCATCCAGGTCAACTGTCACTAATGAACTACACCATCTAAGACATCTGTCACCAACGAACTTCACAATCCAGGACATCAGCCACTTACGAACTTCACCATGCAGGACATCTGTCACTGACAAACATTAACCATCCAGGACATCTGTCAATGATGACTCTCATCATCCAGGACATCTCTCACTAACGATCATCACGATCCAGTACATCTGTCACTGACGAACTTCACCATCCGGACATCGGTCACTGACGAGCATCACAATCCAGGGCATCTGTCACTGACAAACTTCACCATCAGGACATCTGTTACTGACGAATTTCATCACCCAGTGCATCTGTCACTGACGAATTTCACTATCCAGGACATCTGTCACTGATGAACTTCATTATCCAGGACATCAGTCAATGACGAACTACACCACCCAGGACATCTGTCACTGACGACTCTCACCGTGCAGGACATCTGTCACTTACGAGCATCACGATCCAGGGCATCTGTCACTGACGAATTTCAGCATCAGGACATCTGTTCACAGACGAACATCACAATCCAAAACATCTATCACTGACGTCTCTCTTCATCCAGGTCATCTGTCACTGACGAATATCAACACTGAGTGTATCTGTCACTGAAGAACTTCACTATCCAGGACATCTGTCAGTGACGAACTACACCACCCAGGACATCTGTCACTGACGACCTTCACCATCCCGGACATCTGTCACTGACGACTCCAACCATGCAGGACATCTGTCACTGACGAAATTCCCCATCCAGGACATATGTCAATGACGAACTTCAGCATCAGGACATCTTTAACTGACGAACTTCACAATCCAGGACATCTGTCACTAACGAACATCTCCGTTCATGTCATCTGTCACTGTCAATGTTCATCGTCCAGGTCATTTGTCACTGACGACCTTCACCATCCAGGACATCTGTCAGAGACTAACTTCACCATCCAGGACATCTGTCACTGACGACCTTCACCGGCCAGAACATCTCTCACTGACGAACGACACCATCCAGGACATCTGTCACTGATGAACTTTATCATCCAGGTCATCTGTCAGTGACAAACTACACCACCTAGGACATCTGTCACTATTGAGTCTCATCATCCAGGAGATCTGTCACCAACCATCGTCACCATAGGGAAATCTGTGACCAACGAATTTCACCATACTGGTCATCTGTCACTGACAATTTTCACCATCCAGGACATCTGTCACTTATGAACTTCACTATCCAGAACATCTGGCACTGACAAACTTCACAGTCCAGGTCATCTGACACTGAAAAAACTTCACCATCCAGGACATATGTCACTTACGAATTTCACCATCCAGGATATCTGTCACTGACAAACTTCACAATCCAGCACATTTGTCGCAGACGAATTTCATCATCCAGGATACCTGGTACTAACAACAGTCACCATACTGGTCATCTGCCACTGACGAAGTTCACCATCCAGGTCATCTGTCACTGATGTTCCTCACCGTCCAGGCTCCGTCACTGACTAACTTCACCATCCAGGACATCTGTTAGTGACGAACTTCACAATCCAGGACATCTGTCACTGACGAACTTCATTATCCAGGGCAGCGGACAGTGACGAACTTCACCATCCAGGACATCTGTAACTGACGAACATCACAATCCAGGACATCTGTCACTGACGAACTTCATCATCCAGGGCAGCGGAGAGTGACGAATGTCACCATTAGGGACTTCTGTCACTGATGACAATCTACATCCAGGAAATCTGTCACTGACAGACTTCACTATCCAGGATATCAATCACCAACAAACTTCACTATCCAGGACATCGGTCACTGACAAACTTCACCATCCAGGTCATCTATCACTGACGAACTTCACCATCCAAGACATCTGTCACTTACGAACTTCCCCATCCAGGTCAACTGTCACTAATGAACTACACCATCTAAGACATCTGTCACCAACGAACTTCACAATCCAGGTTATCAGTCACTAATGAACTTCATCATGCAGGACATCTGTCACTGACAAACATTAACCATCCAGGACATCTGTCAATGATGACTCTCATCATCCAGGACATCTCTCACTAATGATCATCACTATCCAGGACATCTGTCATTGACGAACTTCACCATCCAGACATCGGTCACTGACGAGCATCACGATCCAGGGCATCTGTCAATGACGAACTACACCACCCAGGACATCTGTCATTGACGACTCTCACCATGCAGGACATCTGTCACTGACGAGCATCACAATCCAGGGCATCTGTCACTGACGAATTTCAACACTGAGTGCATCTGTCACTGAAGAACTTCACTATCCAGGACATCTGTCAGAGACTAACTTCACCATCCAGGAATCTGTCACTGACGACCTTCACCAGCCAGGACATCTCTCACTGACGAACGTCACCATCCAGGACATCTGTCACTGACGACCTTCACCAGCCAGGACATCTCTCACTGACGAACGTCACCACCCAGGACATCTGTCACTAACGAACATCTCCGTTCATGTCATCTGTCACTGTCGATGTTCATCGTCCAGGTCATTTGTCACTGACGACCTTCACCGTCCAGGACATCTGTCAGAGACTAACTTCACCATCCCTGACATCTGTCACTGACGAACGTTACCATCCCAGACATCTGTCACTGACGACTTCACAATTCAGGTCATCTGACACAAAGGAACTTCACCACCCCGGACATCTGTCACTGACGAAATTCACAATGCAGATCATCTGACACAGACAAACTTTACTCTCCAGGATATCAGTCAATGACGAACTTCACCATCCAGGACATCTGTCACTGACGAATTTCATCATCCAGCACATCTGTCACTGACGAACATTACCATTCAGGACATCTGTCACTGACAACCCTCACCATCCCAGACATCTCTCACCGACGAACTTCACAATCCAGGACATCTGTCACTTACGAACTTCACCATCCAGGACATCTGTCACTTACAAATTTCACCATCCAAGACATCTGTCATTTACGAACTTCACCATCCAGCACATCTGTCACTGACGAACTTCGCCACTCAGGGCATCTGTAACTGACGAACTTAACCATCCAGGACATCTGACACTGTTAAAGTTCACTGTCCAGGTCATCTGTCACTGACGAAATTCATCATCCAGGACATCTGTCACCGACGATAATCAGCATCGAGAACATCTGTCACTGACGAACGTCACCATACAGGACATCTGTCACTGACGAACTTCACCATCCGGGACATCTGTTACTGACGAATTTCACCATCCAGGACATCTCTCACTGAAGAATATTACCATTCAGGACATATGTCACTGACGACACTCACCATCCAAGATATCTGTCACCAAGGAACTTCACCATCATGACATCTGTCACTAGCGAACTTCATAATCCAGGACATCTGTCACTGACGAACTTCACCATCCAGGACATCTCTCAGCGAGAAACGTCACCAGCCAAGACATCTGTCATTTACGAACTTCACCACTCAGGGCATTTGCAACTGACAAAATTCACCATCCAGGACATCTGTCACCGACGATAATCACCATCGACAACATCTGTCCCTGACTAACGCCTCCATACAGGACATCTGTCACTGTCGAACGTGACCAGCTAGGACATCAGTCACGGACGAAATTCACCATCATGACATCTATCACTAGCGAACTTCACAATCTAGGTCATCTGTCAGTTACGCACTTCAGCATTCGGACATCTGTCACCGACGAAGATTACCATCCCAGACATCTGTCACTGACAAACTTCGCAATGCAGATCATCTGTCACTGACAAACTTCACTATCTAGGACATCTGTCACCGATGAAATTCACCATCCAGGGCATCTGTCACAGACAAATTTCACAATGCAGATCATCTGACACAGACAATCATATCTCTCCAGGACATCAGTCACAGATGAACTTCACCATCCAGGACATCTGTCACTAGCGAACTTCACAATCCAGGTCATCTGTCACTTACAAACTTCACCATTCGGACATCTGTCACGGACTAACATTACCATACCAGACACCTGTCACTGACGACCTTCATAATTCAGGTCATCTGACACAAAGGAACTTCATCATCCAGGGCATCTGTCACTGACGAACGTCACCATGCAGGACATCTGTCACTGACGAACTTCACCATCCAGGTCATTGGTCACGGACGAAATTCACCATCATGACATCTGTCACTGACGAACTTCATCATCCAGAACATCTGGCACTGAAGAACTTCACCATGCAGGACATCTGTCACTGACAAACATTAATCATCCAGGACATCTGTCAATGACGACTCTCATCATCCAGGACATCTCTCACTAACGATCATCACGATCCAGGACATCTGTCACTGACGAACTTCACCATGCGGACATCGGTCACTGACGAGCATCACGATCCAGGGCATCTGTCACTGACGAACTTCACCATCCAAGACATCTGGCACTTACGAACTTCACCATCCAAGACATCTGTCACTTACGAACTTCACCATCCAGGTCAACTGTCACTAATGAACTACACCATGTAAGACATCTGTCACCAACGAACTTCACAATCCAGGACATCAGTCACTTACGAACTTCACCATGCAGGACATCTGTCACTGACAAACATTAACCATCCAGGACATCTGTCAATGATGACTCTCATCATCCAGGACATCTCTCACTAACGATCATCACGATCCAGGGCATCTGTCACTAACGAATTTCAGCATCAGGACATCTGTTCACAGACGAACATCACAATCCAAAACATCTATCACTGACGTCTCTCACCATCCAGGTCATCTGTCACTCACGAATTTCAACACTGAGTGCATCTGTCACTGAAGAAATTCACTATCCAGGTCATCTGTCAGAGACTAACTTCACCATCCAGGACATCTGTCACTGACGACCTTCACCAGCCAGGACATCTTTCACTGACGAACGTCACCATCCAGGACATCTGTCACTGATGAACTTCATCATCCAGGACATCTGTCACTGACGAACTTCACCATCCAAGACATCTGTTACTTATGAACTTCACCATCCAGAACATCTGGCACTGAAGAACTTCACCATCCAGGACATCTGTCACTGACAAACTTCACAGTCCAGGTCATCTGACACTGAAAAAACTTCACCATCCAGGACATATGTCACTTACGAACTTCACAATCCAGGACATCTGTCGCAGAAGAATTTCATCATCCAGGATACCTGGTACTGACGAATGTCACCATTAGGGACATCTGTCACTGATGACAATCTACATCCATGAAATCTGTCACTGACAAACTTCACTATCCAGGACATCGGTCACTGACAAACTTCACCATCCAGGTCATCTGTCACTTACGAACTTCACCATCCAAGACATCTGTCACTTACGAACTTCACCATCCAGGTCAACTGTCACTAATGAACTACACCATCTAAGACATCTGTCACCAACGAACTTCACAATCCAGGACATCAGCCACTTACGAACTTCACCATGCAGGACATCTGTCACTGACAAACATTAACCATCCAGGACATCTGTCAATGATGACTCTCATCATCCAGGACATCTCTCACTAACGATCATCACGATCCAGTACATCTGTCACTGACGAACTTCACCATCCGGACATCGGTCACTGACGAGCATCACAATCCAGGGCATCTGTCACTGACAAACTTCACCATCAGGACATCTGTTACTGACGAATTTCATCACCCAGTGCATCTGTCACTGACGAATTTCACTATCCAGGACATCTGTCACTGATGAACTTCATTATCCAGGACATCAGTCAATGACGAACTACACCACCCAGGACATCTGTCACTGACGACTCTCACCGTGCAGGACATCTGTCACTTACGAGCATCACGATCCAGGGCATCTGTCACTGACGAATTTCAGCATCAGGACATCTGTTCACAGACGAACATCACAATCCAAAACATCTATCACTGACGTCTCTCTTCATCCAGGTCATCTGTCACTGACGAATATCAACACTGAGTGTATCTGTCACTGAAGAACTTCACTATCCAGGACATCTGTCAGTGACGAACTACACCACCCAGGACATCTGTCACTGACGACCTTCACCATCCCGGACATCTGTCACTGACGACTCCAACCATGCAGGACATCTGTCACTGACGAAATTCCCCATCCAGGACATATGTCAATGACGAACTTCAGCATCAGGACATCTTTAACTGACGAACTTCACAATCCAGGACATCTGTCACTAACGAACATCTCCGTTCATGTCATCTGTCACTGTCAATGTTCATCGTCCAGGTCATTTGTCACTGACGACCTTCACCATCCAGGACATCTGTCAGAGACTAACTTCACCATCCAGGACATCTGTCACTGACGACCTTCACCGGCCAGAACATCTCTCACTGACGAACGACACCATCCAGGACATCTGTCACTGATGAACTTTATCATCCAGGTCATCTGTCAGTGACAAACTACACCACCTAGGACATCTGTCACTATTGAGTCTCATCATCCAGGAGATCTGTCACCAACCATCGTCACCATAGGGAAATCTGTGACCAACGAATTTCATCATACTGGTCATCTGTCACTGACAATTTTCACCATCCAGGACATCTGTCACTTATGAACTTCACTATCCAGAACATCTGGCACTGACAAACTTCACAGTCCAGGTCATCTGACACTGAAAAAACTTCACCATCCAGGACATATGTCACTTACGAATTTCACCATCCAGGATATCTGTCACTGACAAACTTCACAATCCAGCACATTTGTCGCAGACGAATTTCATCATCCAGGATACCTGGTACTAACAACAGTCACCATACTGGTCATCTGCCACTGACGAAGTTCACCATCCAGGTCATCTGTCACTGATGTTCCTCACCGTCCAGGCTCCGTCACTGACTAACTTCACCATCCAGGACATCTGTTAGTGACGAACTTCACAATCCAGGACATCTGTCACTGACGAACTTCATTATCCAGGGCAGCGGACAGTGACGAACTTCACCATCCAGGACATCTGTAACTGACGAACATCACAATCCAGGACATCTGTCACTGACGAACTTCATCATCCAGGGCAGCGAAGAGTGACGAATGTCACCATTAGGGACTTCTGTCACTGATGACAATCTACATCCAGGAAATCTGTCACTGACAGACTTCACTATCCAGGATATCAATCACCAACAAACTTCACTATCCAGGACATCGGTCACTGACAAACTTCACCATCCAGGTCATCTATCACTGACGAACTTCACCATCCAAGACATCTGTCACTTACGAACTTCCCCATCCAGGTCAACTGTCACTAATGAACTACACCATCTAAGACATCTGTCACCAACGAACTTCACAATCCAGGTTATCAGTCACTAATGAACTTCATCATGCAGGACATCTGTCACTGACAAACATTAACCATCCAGGACATCTGTCAATGATGACTCTCATCATCCAGGACATCTCTCACTAATGATCATCACTATCCAGGACATCTGTCATTGACGAACTTCACCATCCAGACATCGGTCACTGACGAGCATCACGATCCAGGGCATCTGTCAATGACGAACTACACCACCCAGGACATCTGTCATTGACGACTCTCACCATGCAGGACATCTGTCACTGACGAGCATCACAATCCAGGGCATCTGTCACTGACGAATTTCAACACTGAGTGCATCTGTCACTGAAGAACTTCACTATCCAGGACATCTGTCAGAGACTAACTTCACCATCCAGGAATCTGTCACTGACGACCTTCACCAGCCAGGACATCTCTCACTGACGAACGTCACCATCCAGGACATCTGTCACTGACGACCTTCACCAGCCAGGACATCTCTCACTGACGAACGTCACCACCCAGGACATCTGTCACTAACGAACATCTCCGTTCATGTCATCTGTCACTGTCGATGTTCATCGTCCAGGTCATTTGTCACTGACGACCTTCACCGTCCAGGACATCTGTCAGAGACTAACTTCACCATCCCTGACATCTGTCACTGACGAACGTTACCATCCCAGACATCTGTCACTGACGACTTCACAATTCAGGTCATCTGACACAAAGGAACTTCACCACCCCGGACATCTGTCACTGACGAACTTCACAATGCAGATCATCTGACACAGACAAACTTTACTCTCCAGGATATCAGTCAATGACGAACTTCACCATCCAGGACATCTGTCACTGACGAATTTCATCATCCAGCACATCTGTCACTGACGAACATTACCATTCAGGACATCTGTCACTGACAACCCTCACCATCCCAGACATCTCTCACCGACGAACTTCACAATCCAGGACATCTGTCACTTACGAACTTCACCATCCAGGACATCTGTCACTTACAAATTTCACCATCCAAGACATCTGTCATTTACGAACTTCACCATCCAGCACATCTGTCACTGACGAACTTCGCCACTCAGGGCATCTGTAACTGACGAACTTAACCATCCAGGACATCTGACACTGTTAAAGTTCACTGTCCAGGTCATCTGTCACTGACGAAATTCATCATCCAGGACATCTGTCACCGACGATAATCAGCATCGAGAACATCTGTCACTGACGAACGTCACCATACAGGACATCTGTCACTGACGAACTTCACCATCCGGGACATCTGTTACTGACGAATTTCACCATCCAGGACATCTCTCACTGAAGAATATTACCATTCAGGACATATGTCACTGACGACACTCACCATCCAAGATATCTGTCACCAAGGAACTTCACCATCATGACATCTGTCACTAGCGAACTTCATAATCCAGGACATCTGTCACTGACGAACTTCACCATCCAGGACATCTCTCAGCGAGAAACGTCACCAGCCAAGACATCTGTCATTTACGAACTTCACCACTCAGGGCATTTGCAACTGACAAAATTCACCATCCAGGACATCTGTCACCGACGATAATCACCATCGACAACATCTGTCCCTGACTAACGCCTCCATACAGGACATCTGTCACTGTCGAACGTGACCAGCTAGGACATCAGTCACGGACGAAATTCACCATCATGACATCTATCACTAGCGAACTTCACAATCTAGGTCATCTGTCAGTTACGCACTTCAGCATTCGGACATCTGTCACCGACGAAGATTACCATCCCAGACATCTGTCACTGACAAACTTCGCAATGCAGATCATCTGTCACTGACAAACTTCACTATCTAGGACATCTGTCACCGATGAAATTCACCATCCAGGGCATCTGTCACAGACAAATTTCACCATCCCGGACATCTGTCACTGACGAACTTCACAATGCAGATCATCTGACACAGACAATCTTTACTCTCCAGGACATCAGTCACAGATGAACTTCACCATCCAGGACATCTGTCACTAGCGAACTTCACAATCCAGGTCATCTGTCACTTACAAACTTCACCATTCGGACATCTGTCACGGACTAACATTACCATACCAGACACCTGTCACTGACGACCTTCATAATTCAGGTCATCTGACACAAAGGAACTTCATCATCCAGGGCATCTGTCACTGACGAACGTCACCATGCAGGACATCTGTCACTGACGAACTTCACCATCCAGGTCATTGGTCACGGACGAAATTCACCATCATGACATCTGTCACTAGCGAACATCACAATCCAGGTCAGCTGTCAGTTACGCACTTCAGCATTCGAACATCTGTCACCGACGAAGAGTACCATCCCAGACATCTGTCACTGACGAACTTCACAATCCAGGTCATCTGACACTGAGGAACTTCACCATCCAGGACATCTGTCACAGACGAACTTCACCATCCCGGACATCGGACACTGACGAACTTCACAATGCAGATCAACTGACACAGACAAACTTTAGTCTCCAGGACATCACTCACTGACGAATTTCACCATCCAGGACATCATCACTGACGAACATTATCATTCAGGACATCTGTCACTGATGACCCTCACCATCCAAGATATCTGTCACTTACGAATGTCACCATTCGGACATCTGTCACGGACTAACATTACCATCCCAGACATCTGTCACTGACGAACTTCACAATTTAGGTCATCTGATACAAAGGAATTTAATCATCCAGGACATCTGTCACAGACGAACTTAACCATCCAGGACATCTGTCACAGACAATCTTCACCATTCAGGACATCTGTCACTGACGAACTTCACCATCAAGGTCATCTGTCACTGACGAACTTCACCATTCAGGGCATCTGCAACTGACGAAATTCACAATCCAGGACATCTGTCACTGAAAAAGTTCTCCATCTAGGACATATGTCACTGACGAAATTCATCATCCAGGACATCTGTCAGCGACGAAGTTCACGGTCCAGGACATCTGACACTGACAAACTTCAGAATCCAAATATCTGTCGCAGACGAATTTCATCATCCAGGATATGTGGTACTGACGACTGTCACGATCCAGGTCATCTGTCACAGACGACGTTCACCGTCCATGACACCTATCACTGACCAACTTCACCTTCCAGGACATCTGTCACTGACAAACTTCACAATCCAGGACAGCTGTCAGCAACGGACATCATCAACCCGGATGTCTCTCACTGATGAACTTTACAGTCCAGGACATCTGTCACTGAAGGAGTTCACAATACAGGACATCTGTCTCTGACAAACTTCACGAACGATTCCATCTGTCACCGACGAACTTCACCACCCAGGGCATCTGTCACATACGACTCTCACCATCCAGGACATGTGGTACTGACGACAATAACGATCCAGGTCATCTGTCACTGACGATGTTCACCGTCCAGGATATCTATCAGTGACCAACTTCACCATCCAGGACATCTGTCACTGACAAACTTCACAATCCAGGACATCTGTCGCAGACAAATTTCATCATCCAGGATACCTGGTACTGACGACAGTGACCATCCTGGTCATCTGTCACTGACGAATTTGACCATCCAGGTCATCTGTCACTGATGTCCCTCACCATCCAGGATTCTGTCACTGACGAACTTCATCATCCAGGGCATCTGACAGTGACGAACCTCCCCATCCAGGATATCTGTCACTGACAAATGTCACCATTAGGGACATCTGTCACTGAGGACAATCTACATCCAGGAAACCCGTCACTGACAAACTTCAACATCCAGGACATCTGTCACTGAAAAATCTCACCGCCCAGGACGTATGTAACTGACGAAATTCATCATCCAGGACAACCGTCACTGACGAACGTGACCATCTAGGACATTGGTCACGGACGAAATTCACCATCATGACATCTGTCACTAGTGAACTTCACAATCCAGGTTATCTGTCAGTTACGCACTTCAGCATTCGGACATCTGTCACCGACGAAGATTACCATCCCAGAAATCTGTCAATGACGAACTTCACAATCCAGGACATCTGTCACTGAAAAATCTCACCGTCCAGGACGTATGTAACTGACAAACTTCACCATCCAGGATATCTGTCAATAACGAACTTCACCATCCAGATCATCTGTCACTGACAACGTTCACCGTCCAGGACATCTGTTACTGACAAACTTCACCATCCAGGATATCTGTCAATAACGAACTTCACCATCCAGTACATCTGTCACCGATGAACTTCACCATCCAGGACATCTGTCACTGAGGGATTTCACCATCCAGGGCATCTCTCACTGATGAACATTACCATTCAAGATATCTGTCACCGACAAACTTCACCATCATGGTATCTGTCACTATCAAACTTCACAATACAGGTCACCTGTCACTTACGAACTTCACCATTCGGACGTCTGCCACCGATGAACATTACTATCCCAGACAACTGTCACTGACGACTTCACAATTCAGGTCATCTGACACAAAGGCACTTCATCATCCAGGACATCTGTCACAGACGAACTTCACCATGCAGGACATCTAGCACCGACGAACATCACCATCAAGGACATCTGTCACTGACGAACATCGCCATCCTGAACAGCTGTCACTGACCAACTTCACAATACAGGTCATCTCACACTGACAAACTTCACTATTCAGGACATCAGGTCAACGACGAACTTCACCATCCAGGACATCTGTCACTGACGAAAATCACAATCCAGAACACCTGTCACAGACGACCCTTATCATCGGGACATCTATCCCTGACGAACTTCACAATCCAGGACATCTCTCAGCGAGAAACATCATCATCCAGGACATTTGCCTCTGACGAACTTCACCATCCAGGACGTCTGTCAATGACAAACTTCATGATCCAGGACAGCTGTCACTGACGAACATAGCCACTCAGGGCATCTGCAACTGACGAACTACACCATCCAGGACATCTGTCACTGAAAAATCTCAGCGTCCAGGACGTATGTAACTGACGAAATTCACCATCCAGGACATCTGTCACTGACAAACGTGACCATCTAGGACATCGGTCACGGACGAAATTCACCATCATGACATCTGTCACTAGCGAACTTCACAATTCAGCTCATCTGTCAGTTACGCACTTCAGCATTCGGACATCTGTCACCGACGAAGATTACCATCCCAGAAATCTGTCACTGACGAACTTCACAATCCAGGTCATCTGACAATGAGGAACTTCACCATCCAGGACATCTGTCACAGATGAACTTCACCATCCCGGACATCTGTCACTGACGAACTTCAGAATGTAGATCATCTGTCACTGACAAACTTCACTATTCAGGACATCAGGTCACCGACGAACTTCACCATCCAGGACATCTGTCACTGATGAAAATCACAATCCAGAACACCTGTCACAGACGACCCTCATCATCGGAACATCTATCCCTGATGAACTTCAGAATCCAGCACATCTGTCACTTTCGAACTTCACCATCCAGGACATCTCTCAGCGAGATACATCATCATCCAGGACAATTGTCACTGACGAACTTCACCATCCAGGACATCTGTCACTTACGAACTTCACCATCCAGGTCATCAGTCAGTGATGAACTTCACTATCCAGGTCATCTGTCACTAACGAAGACACCATCCAGGACATCTGTCACTGACGAACTTCGCCACTCAGGGCATCTGCAACTGACGAACTTCACCATCCAGGACATCTGTCACTGAAAATTCTCACCGTCCAGGACGTATGTAACTGACGAAATTCATCATCCAGGACATCTGTCACTGACGAACGTGACCATCTAGGACATCGGTCATGGACGAAATTCACCATCATGACATCTGTCACTAGCGAACTTCACTATCCAGGTCATCTGTCAGTTACGCACTTCAGCATTCGGACATCTGCCACCGACGAACATTAGCATCCCAGAAATCTGTCACTGACGAACTTCACAATCCAGGTCATCTGACACAGACGAACTTCACCATCCTGGACATCTGTCACTGACAAACTTCGCAACGCAGATCATCTGTCACTGACAAACTTCACTATCCAGGACATCTGTCACAGACGAACTTCACCATCCTGGACATTTGTCACTGACGAACTTCACAATGCAGATCATCTGACACAGACAAACTTTACTCTCCAGGACATCAGTCACTGACGAACTTCACCATCCAGGACATCTGTCACTGACGAATTTCACCATCGAGGACATCTGTCACTAACGAACGTTACCATTCAAGACATCTGTCACTGACGACCCTCACCATCCAAGATATCTGTCACGGACGAACTTCAACATCATGACATCTGTCACTAGCGAACTTCACAATCCAGGTCATCTGTCACTTACGAACTTCACCATTTGGACATCTGTCACGGACTAACATTATCAACCCAGACATCTGTCACTGACGAACTTCACTATCCAGGACATCTGTCACCGATGAACTTCACCATCCAGGACATCTGTCAAAGGAGAACTTCACCATCCCGGACATTTGTCACTGACGAACTTCACAATTCAGATCATCTGACACAGACAAACTTTACTCTCCAGGACATCAGTCACTGAAGAACTTCACCATCCAGGACATCTGTCACTGACGAATTTCACCATCCAGGACATCTGTCACTGATGAACATTACCATTCAGGACATCTGTCACTGACGACACTCACCATCCAAGATATCTGTCACGGACGAACTTCAACATCATGACATCTGTCACTAGCGAACTTCACAATCCAGGTCATCTGTCACTTACGAACTTCACCATTCGGACATCTGTCACGGACTAACATTACCAACCCAGACATCTGACACTGACGAACTTTACAATTCAGGTCATCTGACACAAAGGAACTTCATCATCCTGGACGTCTGTCACAGATGAACTTCACCATTCAGGACATCTGGCACTGACGAACATCTCCATCAAGAACATCTGTCACCGACGAACATCACAATCCCGGACATCTGTCACTGACGAACTTCACAATCCAGGTCATCAGACACTGACAAAATTCACCATCCAGGACATCTGTCACGGACGAACTTCACAATCCAGGACATCTCACAGTGACAAACATCACCATCCAGGACATATGTCACTTACGAACTTCACCATCCAGGACATCTGTCACTGACAAACTTCACAATCCAGGACATCTGTCACTGACGAACTTCACCATCCAGGGCATCTGTCACTGACAAACTTCACCACCCAGGGCATCTGTCACTGACGGACTGCACCATTCAGGTCATCTGTCACTGATAACTTCCAACACGCAGGGCATTTGTCACTGACGAACTTCACCATCCAGATCATCTGTCACTGACAACGTTCACCGTCCAGGACATCTGTTACTGACAAACTTCACCATCCAGGATATCTGTCAATAACGAACTTCACCATCCAGGACATCTGTCACTGAGGGATTTCACCATCCAGGACATCTCTCACTGATGAACATTACCATTCAAGATATCTGTCACCTACAAACTTCACCATCATGGTATCTGTCACTATCAAACTTCACAATACAGGTCACCTGTCACTTACGAACTTCACCATTCGGACGTCTGCCACCGATGAACATTACTATCCCAGACAACTGTCACTGACGACTTCACAATTCAGGTCATCTGACACAAAGGCACTTCACCACCCAGGGCATCTGTCACTGACGGACTGCACCATTCAGGTCATCTGTCACTGATAACTTCCAACACGCAGGGCATTTGTCACTGACGAACTTCACCATCCAGATCATCTGTCACTGACAACGTTCACCGTCCAGGACATCTGTTACTGACAAACTTCACCATCCAGGATATCTGTCAATAACGAACTTCACCATCCAGGACATCTGTCACTGATGAACATTACCATTCAAGATATCTGTCACCTACAAACTTCACCATCATGGTATCTGTCACTATCAAACTTCACAATACAGGTCACCTGTCACTTACGAACTTCACCATTCGGACGTCTGCCACCGATGAACATTACTATCCCAGACAACTGTCACTGACGACTTCACAATTCAGGTCATCTGACACAAAGGCACTTCATCATCCAGGACATCTGTCACAGACGAACTTCACCATGCAGGACATCTAGCACCGACGAACATCACCATCAAGGACATCTGTCACTGACGAACATCGCCATCCTGAACAGCTGTCACTGACCAACTTCACAATACAGGTCATCTGACACTGACAAACTTCACTATTCAGGACATCAGGTCAATGACGAACTTCACCATCCAGGACATCTGTCACTGACGAAAATCACAATCCAGAACACCTGTCACAGACGACCCTTATCATCGGGACATCTATCCCTGACGAACTTCACAATCCAGGACATCTCTCAGCGAGAAACATCATCATCCAGGACATTTGTCTCTGACGAACTTCACCATCCAGGACGTCTGTCAATGACAAACTTCATGATCCAGGACAGCTGTCACTGACGAACATAGCCACTCAGGGCATCTGCAACTGACGAACTACACCATCCAGGACATCTGTCACTGAAAAATCTCAGCGTCCAGGACGTATGTAACTGACGAAATTCACCATCCAGGACATCTGTCACTGACAAACGTGACCATCTAGGACATCGGTCACGGACGAAATTCACCATCATGACATCTGTCACTAGCGAACTTCACAATTCAGCTCATCTGTCAGTTACGCACTTCAGCATTCGGACATCTGTCACCGACGAAGATTACCATCCCAGAAATCTGTCACTGACGAACTTCACAATCCAGGTCATCTGACAATGAGGAACTTCACCATCCAGGACATCTGTCACAGATGAACTTCACCATCCCGGACATCTGTCACTGACGAACTTCAGAATGTAGATCATCTGTCACTGACAAACTTCACTATTCAGGACATCAGGTCACCGACGAACTTCACCATCCAGGCCATCTGTCACTGATGAAAATCACAATCCAGAACACCTGTCACAGACGACCCTCATCATCGGAACATCTATCCCTCATGAACTTCAGAATCCAGCACATCTGTCACTTTCGAACTTCACCATCCAGGACATCTCTCAGCGAGATACATCATCATCCAGGACAATTGTCACTGACGAACTTCACCATCCAGGACATCTGTCACTTACGAACTTCACCATCCAGGTCATTAGTCAGTGATGAACTTCACTATCCAGGTCATCTGTCACTAACGAAGACACCATCCAGGACATCTGTCACTGACGAACTTCGCCACTCAGGGCATCTGCAACTGACGAACTTCGCCATCCAGGACATCCGTCACTGAAAATTCTCACCGTCCAGGACGTATGTAACTGACGAAATTCATCATCCAGGACATCTGTCACTGACAAACGTGACCATCTAGGACATCGGTCATGGACGAAATTCACCATCATGACATCTGTCACTAGCGAACTTCACTATCCAGGTCATCTGTCAGTTACGCACTTCAGCATTCGGACATCTGCCACCGACGAACATTACCATCCCAGAAATCTGTCACTGACGAACTTCACAATCCAGGTCATCTGACACAGACGAACTTCACCATCCTGGACATCTGTCACTGACAAACTTCGCAACGCAGATCATCTGTCACTGACAAACTTCACTATCCAGGACATCTGTCACAGACGAACTTCACCATCCTGGACATTTGTCACTGACGAACTTCACAATGCAGATCATCTGACACAGACAAACTTTACTCTCCAGGACATCAGTCACTGACGAACTTCACCATCCAGGACATCTGTCACTGACGAATTTCACCATCGAGGACATCTGTCACTAACGAACGTTACCATTCAAGACATCTGTCACTGACGACCCTCACCATCCAAGATATCTGTCACGGACGAACTTCAACATCATGACATCTGTCACTAGCGAACTTCACAATCCAGGTCATCTGTCACTTACGAACTTCACCATTTGGACATCTGTCACGGACTAACATTATCAACCCAGACATCTGTCACTGACGAACTTCACAATTCAGGTCATCTGACACAAAGGAACTTCATCATCCTGGACGTTTGTCACAGATAAACTTCACCATTCAGGACATCTGGCACTGACGAACATCACCATCAAGAACATCTGTCACCGACGAACATCACAATCCCGGACATCTGTCACGGACGAACTTCACAATCCAGGTCATCAGACACTGACGAAATTCACCATCCAGGACATCTGTCACCGACGAACATCACAATCCCGGACATCTGTCACTTACAAACTTCACAATACAGGACATCTCACAGTGACAAACATCACCATCCAGGACATCTGTCACTGACGAACATCACCGTCCAGGACATCTGTCATTTACGAACTTCACCTTCAAGGTTATCACTCACTGACGAACTTCACCATCCAGCACATCTGACACTGACTAACTTCACCATCCAGAACATCTGTCACTGAAGAAATTCACAATACAGAACATCTGTCACTGACGAACTTCACAAACTATTCCATCTGACAACGACGAACTTCACCACCGAGGGCATCTGTCACATATGACTCTCATCATCCAGGACATCTGGTACTGATAACAGTCACGATCCAGGTCATCTGTCACTGACGATGTTCACCATCCAAGACATCTGTCACTGACCAACTTCACCATCCAGGACATCTGTCACTGACAAACTTCACAATCCAGGACATCTGTCACTGACGAACTTCACCATCCAGGACATCTGTCACTGACGAATTTCACCATCCAAGATATCTGTCACGGACGAACTTCAACATCATGACATCTGTCACTAGCGAACTTCACAATCCAGGTCATCTGTCACTTACGAACTTGAACATTTGGACATCTGTCACGGACTAACATTACCAACCAAGACATCTGTCAGTGACGAACTTCACAATTCAGGTCATCTGACACAAAGGAACTTCATCATCCTGGACGTTTGTCACAGATGAACTTCACCATCAAGAACATCTGTCACCGACGAACATCACAATCCCGGACATCTGTCACTGACGAACTTCACAATCCAGGTCATCAGACACTGACAAAATTCACCATCCAGGACATCTGTCACCGACGAACTTCACAATCCAGGACATCTGTCACTTACAAACTTCACAATACAGGACATCTCACAGTGACAAACATCACCATCCAGGACATCTGTCACCGACGAACTTCACAATCCAGGACATCTGTCACTTACAAACTTCACAATACAGGACATCTCACAGTGACAAACATCACCATCCAGATCATCTGTCACTGACAACGTTCACCGTCCAGGACATCTGTTACTGACAAACTTCACCATCCAGGATATCTGTCAATAACGAACTTCACCATCCAGGACATCTGTCACTGATGAACATTACCATTCAAGATATCTGTCACCTACAAACTTCACCATCATGGTATCTGTCACTATCAAACTTCACAATACAGGTCACCTGTCACTTACGAACTTCACCATTCGGACGTCTGCCACCGATGAACATTACTATCCCAGACAACTGTCACTGACGACTTCACAATTCAGGTCATCTGACACAAAGGCACTTCATCATCCAGGACATCTGTCACAGACGAACTTCACCATGCAGGACATCTAGCACCGACGAACATCACCATCAAGGACATCTGTCACTGACGAACATCGCCATCCTGAACAGCTGTCACTGACCAACTTCACAATACAGGTCATCTGACACTGACAAACTTCACTATTCAGGACATCAGGTCAATGACGAACTTCACCATCCAGGACATCTGTCACTGACGAAAATCACAATCCAGAACACCTGTCACAGACGACCCTTATCATCGGGACATCTATCCCTGACGAACTTCACAATCCAGGACATCTCTCAGCGAGAAACATCATCATCCAGGACATTTGTCTCTGACGAACTTCACCATCCAGGACGTCTGTCAATGACAAACTTCATGATCCAGGACAGCTGTCACTGACGAACATAGCCACTCAGGGCATCTGCAACTGACGAACTACACCATCCAGGACATCTGTCACTGAAAAATCTCAGCGTCCAGGACGTATGTAACTGACGAAATTCACCATCCAGGACATCTGTCACTGACAAACGTGACCATCTAGGACATCGGTCACGGACGAAATTCACCATCATGACATCTGTCACTAGCGAACTTCACAATTCAGCTCATCTGTCAGTTACGCACTTCAGCATTCGGACATCTGTCACCGACGAAGATTACCATCCCAGAAATCTGTCACTGACGAACTTCACAATCCAGGTCATCTGACAATGAGGAACTTCACCATCCAGGACATCTGTCACAGATGAACTTCACCATCCCGGACATCTGTCACTGACGAACTTCAGAATGTAGATCATCTGTCACTGACAAACTTCACTATTCAGGACATCAGGTCACCGACGAACTTCACCATCCAGGCCATCTGTCACTGATGAAAATCACAATCCAGAACACCTGTCACAGACGACCCTCATCATCGGAACATCTATCCCTCATGAACTTCAGAATCCAGCACATCTGTCACTTTCGAACTTCACCATCCAGGACATCTCTCAGCGAGATACATCATCATCCAGGACAATTGTCACTGACGAACTTCACCATCCAGGACATCTGTCACTTACGAACTTCACCATCCAGGTCATCAGTCAGTGATGAACTTCACTATCCAGGTCATCTGTCACTAACGAAGACACCATCCAGGACATCTGTCACTGACGAACTTCGCCACTCAGGGCATCTGCAACTGACGAACTTCGCCATCCAGGACATCCGTCACTGAAAATTCTCACCGTCCAGGACGTATGTAACTGACGAAATTCATCATCCAGGACATCTGTCACTGACAAACGTGACCATCTAGGACATCGGTCATGGACGAAATTCACCATCATGACATCTGTCACTAGCGAACTTCACTATCCAGGTCATCTGTCAGTTACGCACTTCAGCATTCGGACATCTGCCACCGACGAACATTACCATCCCAGAAATCTGTCACTGACGAACTTCACAATCCAGGTCATCTGACACAGACGAACTTCACCATCCTGGACATCTGTCACTGACAAACTTCGCAACGCAGATCATCTGTCACTGACAAACTTCACTATCCAGGACATCTGTCACAGACGAACTTCACCATCCTGGACATTTGTCACTGACGAACTTCACAATGCAGATCATCTGACACAGACAAACTTTACTCTCCAGGACATCAGTCACTGACGAACTTCACCATCCAGGACATCTGTCACTGACGAATTTCACCATCGAGGACATCTGTCACTAACGAACGTTACCATTCAAGACATCTGTCACTGACGACCCTCACCATCCAAGATATCTGTCACGGACGAACTTCAACATCATGACATCTGTCACTAGCGAACTTCACAATCCAGGTCATCTGTCACTTACGAACTTCACCATTTGGACATCTGTCACGGACTAACATTATCAACCCAGACATCTGTCACTGACGAACTTCACAATTCAGGTCATCTGACACAAAGGAACTTCATCATCCTGGACGTTTGTCACAGATAAACTTCACCATTCAGGACATCTGGCACTGACGAACATCACCATCAAGAACATCTGTCACCGACGAACATCACAATCCCGGACATCTGTCACGGACGAACTTCACAATCCAGGTCATCAGACACTGACGAAATTCACCATCCAGGACATCTGTCACCGACGAACATCACAATCCCGGACATCTGTCACTTACAAACTTCACAATACAGGACATCTCACAGTGACAAACATCACCATCCAGGACATCTGTCACTGACGAACATCACCGTCCAGGACATCTGTCATTTACGAACTTCACCTTCAAGGTTATCACTCACTGACGAACTTCACCATCCAGCACATCTGACACTGACTAACTTCACCATCCAGAACATCTGTCACTGAAGAAATTCACAATACAGAACATCTGTCACTGACGAACTTCACAAACTATTCCATCTGACAACGACGAACTTCACCACCGAGGGCATCTGTCACATATGACTCTCATCATCCAGGACATCTGGTACTGATAACAGTCACGATCCAGGTCATCTGTCACTGACGATGTTCACCATCCAAGACATCTGTCACTGACCAACTTCACCATCCAGGACATCTGTCACTGACAAACTTCACAATCCAGGACATCTGTCACTGACGAACTTCACCATCCAGGACATCTGTCACTGACGAATTTCACCATCCAAGATATCTGTCACGGACGAACTTCAACATCATGACATCTGTCACTAGCGAACTTCACAATCCAGGTCATCTGTCACTTACGAACTTGAACATTTGGACATCTGTCACGGACTAACATTACCAACCAAGACATCTGTCAGTGACGAACTTCACAATTCAGGTCATCTGACACAAAGGAACTTCATCATCCTGGACGTTTGTCACAGATGAACTTCACCATCAAGAACATCTGTCACCGACGAACATCACAATCCCGGACATCTGTCACTGACGAACTTCACAATCCAGGTCATCAGACACTGACAAAATTCACCATCCAGGACATCTGTCACCGACGAACTTCACAATCCAGGACATCTGTCACTTACAAACTTCACAATACAGGACATCTCACAGTGACAAACATCACCATCCAGGACATCTGTCACTGACGAACATCACCGTCAAGTACATCTGTCATTTACGAACTTCACCTTCAAGGTTATCAGTCACTGACGAACTTCACCATCCAGCACATCTGTCACTGACCAACTTCACCATCCAGGACATCTGTCACTGACAAACTTCACAATCCAGGACATCTGTCACTGAAGAGCTTCACCATCCAGGACATCTGTCACTGAAGAGCTTCACCATCCAGGACATCTGTCACTGACAAACTTCACCACCCAGGGCATCTGTCACAGACGGACTGCACTATTCAGGTCATCTGTCACTGACAACTTCCACCACGCAGGGCATTTGTCACTGACAAACTTCACCATCCAGGTCATCTGTCATTGACAACGTTCACCATCCAGGACATCTGTCACTGACAAACTTCACCATCCAGGGTATCTGTCAATGACGAACTTCACCATCCAGAACATCTGTCACCGACGAACTTCCCCATCCAGGACATCTGTCACTGAGGAATTTCACCATCCAGGATATCTCTCACTGACGAACATTACCATTCAAGATATCTGTCACCAACAAACTTCACCATCATGACATCTGTCACTATCGAACTTCACAATACAGATCATCTGTCACTTACGAACTTCACCATTCAGACATCTGCCACCGATGAACATTACTATCCCAGACATCTGTCACTGAAGACTTCACACTTCAGGTCATCTGACACAAAGGCACGTCATCATCCAGAACATGTGTCACAGACGAACTTCACCATGCAGGACATCTGGCAATGACGAACATCACCATCAAGGACATCTGTCACTGACGAACATCACCATCCCGAACAGCTGTCACTGACCAACTTCACAATACAGGTCATCTGACACTGACAAACTTCACTATTCAGGACATCAGGTCACTGACGAACTTCACCATCCAGGGCATCTGTCACAGACAAACTTCACCATCTTGGACAATTGTCACAGACGAACTTCACAATGCAGATCATCTGACACAGACAAACTTTACTCTCCAGGACATCAGTCAGTGACGAACTTCACCATCCAGGACATCTGTCACTAACGAACGTTACCATTCAAGACATCTGTCACTGACGACCCTCACCATCCAAGATATCTGTCACGGACGAACTTCAACATCATGACATCTGTCACTAGCGAACTTCACAATCCAGGTCATCTGTCACTTACGAACTTCACCATTTGGACATCTGTCACGGACTAACATTATCAACCCAAACATCTGTCACTGACAAACTTCACAATTCAGGTCATCTGACACAAAGGAACTTCATCATCCTGGACGTTTGTCACAGATAAACTTCACCATTCAGAACATCTGGCACTGACGAACATCACCATCAAGAACATCTGTCACCGACAAACATCACAATCCCGGACATCTGTCACTGACGAACTTCACAATCCAGGTCATCAGACACTGACGAAATTCACCATCCAGGACATCTGTCACCGACGAACATCACAATCCCGGACATCTGTCACTGACGAACTTCATAATCCAGGTTATCAGACACTGACGAAATTCACCATCCAAGACATCTGTCACCGACGAACTTCACAATCCAGGACATCTGTCACTTACAAACTTCACAATACAGGACATCTCACAGTGACAAACATCACCATCCAGGACATCTGTCACTGACGAACATCACCGTCCAGAACATCTGTCATTTACGAACTTCACCTTCAAGGTTATCACTCACTGACGAACTTCACCATCCAGCACATCTGACACTTACTAAATTCAGCATCCAGAACATCTGTCACTGAAGAAATTCACAATACAGAACATCTGTCACTGACGAACTTCACAAACTATTCCATCTGACAACGACGAACTTCACCACCCAGGGCATCTGTCACATACGACTCTCACCATCCAGGACTTCTGGTACTGATAACAGTCACGATCCAGGTCATCTGTCACTGACGATGTTCACCATCCAGGACATCTGTCACTGACCAACTTCACAATCCAGGACATCTGTCACTGACGAACTTCACCATCCAGGACATCTGTCTCTGACGAATTTCACCATCCAAGATATCTGTCACGGATGAACTTCAACATCATGACATCTGTCACTAGCGAACTTCACAATCCAGGTCACCTGTCACTTACGAACTTCAGCATTCAGACATCTGACATCGACGGAGATTACCATCCAGGACATCTGTCACTGACAAACTTCACAATCCAGGACATCTGTCACTGAAGAGCTTCACCATCCAGGACATCTGTCACTGACAAACTTCACCATCCAGGACATCTGTCACTCTCAAACTTCACCATCCAAGATATCTGTCACTTACGAACTTCACCATCCAGGTCATCAATCACTGACGAAGAACACCATCCAGGACATCTGTCAGTGACGAACTTCACGATCCAGGACATCTGTCACTGAAAAATTTCACCGTCCAGGACGTATGTAACTGACGAAATTCATCATCCAGGAAATCTGTCACCGACAATAATCACCACCGACAACACCTGTCACTGAAGAATGTCACCATACAGGACATCTGTCACTGACGAACGTGAACATCCAGGACATCGGTCATGGACGAAATTCACCATCATGACATCTGTTACTGACGAACTTCACAATCCAGGTCATCTGTCACTTCAGAATTCGGACATCTGTCATCGACGAAAATTATCATCCCAGACATCTGTCACTGACAAACTTCACTATCCAGGACATCTATCACCGATGAACTTCACCATCCAGGACATCTGTCAAAGGCGAACTTCACCATCCCGGACATTTGTCACTGAGGAACTTCACAATGCAGATCATCTGTCACAGACGAACTTCACCATCCCGGAAATCTGTCACAGATGAACTTCACCATTCAGTACATCAGTCACTGACGAACTTCACCATCCAGGTCATCAGTCACTGACGAACTTCACCATCCAGGTCATCTGTGACTGAAAAAGTTCTCTGTCCAGGACATATGTCACGGACGAACTTCAACATCATGACATCTGTCACTAGCGAACTTCACAATCCAGGTCATCTGTCACTTACGAACTTCACCATTCGGACACCTGTCACGACTAACATTACCAACCCAGACATTTGTCACTGACGAACTTCACAATGCAGATCATCTGACACAGACAAACTTTACTCTCCAGGACATCAGTCACTGACGAACTTCACCATCCAGGACATCTGTCACTGACGAAATTCACCATCCAGGACATCTGTCACTGACGAACATTGCCATTCAGGACATCTGTCACTGACGACCCTCACCATCCCAGACATCTGTCACTGACGAACTTCACAATTCAGGTCATCTGACACGAAGGAATTTCATCATCCAGGACATCTGTCACAGACGAACTTCACCATCCAGGACACCTGGCACTGACGTACATCACCATCAAGTACATCTGTCACAGACGAACATCACCATCCTGGACATCTGTCACAGACGAACTTCACCATTCAGGACATCTGTCACTGACAAACTTCACCATCCAGGTCATCAGTCACTGACGAACTTCACTATCCAGGACATTTGTCACCGACGAACTTCATCATCGAGGTCATCTGTCACTGACGAACTTCACCACTCAGGGCATCTGCAACTGACGAAATTCACAATCCAGGACATCTGTGACTGAAAAAGTTCTCCGTCCAGGACATATGTCACTGACGAACTTCACCATCCAGGACATCTGTCACTCTCGAACTTCACCATCCAAGATATCTGTCACTTACGAACTTCACCATCCAGGTCATCAATCACTGACGAAGAACACCATCCAGGACATCTGTCAATGACGAACTTCACGATCCAGGACATCTGTCACTGAAAAATCTCACCGTCCAGGACGTATGTAACTGACGAAATTCATCATCCAGGAAATCTGTCACCGACAATAATCACCATCGACAACATCTGTCACTGAAGAATGTCACCATACAAGACATCTGTCACTGACGAACGTGACCATCCAGGACATCGGTCACGGACGAAATTCACCATCATGACATCTGTCACTGATGAACTTCACAATCCAGGTCATCTGTCAGTTACGCACTTCAGCATTCAGACATCTGACATCGACGGAGATTACCATCCCAGACATCTGTCACTGACAAACTTCACTATCCAGGACATCTGTCGCCGATGAATTTCACCATCCAGGACATCTGTCAAAGGAGAACTTCACCATCCCGGACATTTGTCACTGACGAACTTCACAATTCAGATCATCTGACACAGACAAACTTTACTCTCCAGGACATCAGTCACTGACGAACTTCACCATCCAGGACATCTGTCACTGACGAATTTCAACATTCAGGACATCTGTCACTAACGAACTTTACCATTCAGGACATCTGTCACTGACGACCCTCACCATCCAAGATATCTGTCACGGACGAACTTCAACATCATGACATCTGTCACTAGCGAACTTCACAATCCAGGTCATCTGTCACTTATGAAATTCACCAGTCAGACATCTGTCACGGACTAACATTACCAACCCAGACATCTGTCACTGACGAACTTCACAATTCAGGTCATCTGACACAAAGGAACTTCATCATCCTGGACATCTGTCACAGATGAACTTCACCATTCAAGATATCTGGCACTGACGAACATCACCATCAAGAACATCTGTCACCGACAAACATCACAATCCCGGACATCTGTCACTGACGAACTTCACAATCCAGGTCATCAGACACTGACGAAATTTACCATCCAGGACATCTGTCACCGACGAACTTCACAATCCAGGACATCTGTCACGTACAAACTTCACTATCCAGGACATCTCACACTGACAAACATCACCATCCAGGACATCGGTCACTGACGAATTTCACCGTCCAGGACATCACTTACACATTTCACCGTCCAAGACATCTGTCATTTACGAACTTCACCATCCAGGTTATCACTCACTGACGAACTTCACCATCCAGGTCATCTGACACTAATGAACTACACCATCTAGTACATCTGTCAATGACAAACTTCACAACCCAGGACATCTGTCACCGACGGACATCACCAACCCGGACATCTGTCACTGATGAACTTTACAGTCCAGCACATCTGTCACTGACTAACTTCACCATCCAGGACATCTGTCACTGACGAAATTCACAAGCCGTTCCATCTGACAACGATGAACTTCATCACCCAGGGCACCTATCACATAGGACTCTCACCATCCAGGATATCTGGTACTGACGACAGTCACGATCCAGGTCATCTGTCACTGACGATGTTCACCGTCCAGGACATCTGTCACTGACCAACTTCACCATCCAGAACATCTGTTGCAGACAAATTTCATCATCCAAGACATCTGGTACTGACGACAGTCACCATCCTGGTCACCTGTCACTGACGAAGTTGACCATCCAGGTCATCTGACACTGACATCCCTCTGCGTCCAGGCATCTATCACTGACCAACTTCACCATCCAGGACATCTGTCACTGACGAACATCACAATCCCGGACATCTGTCACTGACGAACTTCACAATCCAGGTCATCAGACACTGACGAAATTCACCATCCAGGACATCTGTCACCGACGAACATCACAATCCCGGACATCTGTCACTGACGAACTTCATAATCCAGGTTATCAGACACTGACGAAATTCACCATCCAGGACATCTGTCACCGACGAACTTCACAATCCAGGACATCTGTCACTTACAAACTTCACAATACAGGACATCTCACAGTGACAAACATCACCATCCAGGACATCTGTCACTGACGAACATCACCGTCCAGAACATCTGTCATTTACGACCTTCACCTTCAAGGTTATCACTCACTGACGAATTTCACCATCCAGCACATCTGACACTTACTAACTTCACCATCCAGAACATCTGTCACTGAAGAAATTCACAATACAGAACATCTGTCACTGACGAACTTCACAAACTATTCCATCTGACAACGACGAACTTCACCACCCAGGGCATCTGTCACATACGACTCTCACCATCCAGGACTTCTGGTACTGATAACAGTCACGATCCAGGTCATCTGTCACTGACGATGTTCACCATCCAGGACATCTGTCACTGACCAACTTCACCATCCAGGACATCTGTCACTGACAAACTTCACAATCCAGGACATCTGTCACTGACGAACTTCACCATCCAGGACATCTGTCACTGACGAATTTCACCATCCAAGATATCTGTCACGGACGAACTTCAACATCATGACATCTGTCACTAGCGAACTTCACAATCCAGGTCACCTGTCACTTACGAACTTCAGCATTCAGACATCTGACATCGACGGAGATTACCATCCAGGACATCTGTCACTGACAAACTTCACAATCTAGGACATCTGTCACTGAAGAGCTTCACCATCCAGGACATCTGTCACTGAAGAGCTTCACCATCCAGGACATCTGTCACTGACAAACTTCACCACCCAGGGCATCTGTCACTGACGGACTGCACCATTCAGGTCATCTGTCACTGACAACTTCCACCACGCAGGGCATTTTTCACTGACAAACTTCACCATCCAGGTCATCTGTCATTGACAACGTTCACCATCCAGGACATCTGTCACTGGCAAACTTCACCATCCAGGGTATCTGTCAATGACGAACTTCACCATCCAGAACATCTGTCACCGACGAACTTCACCATCCAGGACATCTGTCACTGAGGAATTTCACCATCCAGGACATCTCTAACTGACGAAAATTACCATTCAAGATATCTGTCACCAACAAACTTCACCATCATGACACCTGTCACTATCGAACTTCACAATACAGGTCATCTGTCACTTACGAACTTCACCATTCGGACATCTGCCACCGATGAACATTACTATCCCAGACATCTGTCACTGACGACTTCACACTTCAGGTCATCTGACATAAAGGCACTTCATCATCCAGAACATCTGTCACAGACGAACTTCACCATGCAGGACATCTGGCACTGACGAACATCACCATCAAGGACATCTGTCACTGACGAACATCCTCATCCCGAACAGCTGTCACTGACCAACTTCACAATACAGGTCATCTGACACTGACAAACTTCACTATTCAGGACCTCAGGTCACCGACGAACTTCACCATCCAGGGCATCTGTCACTGACGAAAATCACAATCCAGAACACCTGTCACAGACGACCCTCATCATCGGGACATCTATCCCTGACGAACTTCACAATCAGGGACATCTGTCACTTTCGAACTTCACCATCCAGGACATCTCTCAGCGAGAATCATCACCATCCAGGACATTTGTCACTGACGAACTTCACCATCCAGGTCATCAGTCACTGACGAACTTCACTATCCAGGTCATCTGTCACTGACGAAGACACCATCCAGGACATCTGTCAATGACGAACTTCATGATCCAGGACATCTGTCACTGACGAACTTCGCCACTCAAGGCATCTGCAACTGACGAACTTCACCATCCAGGACCTCTGTCACTGAAAAATCTCACCGTCCAGGACATATGTAAATGACGAAATTCATCATCCAAGACGCCTGTCACTGACGAACGTGACCATCCAGGACATCGGTCACGGACGAAATTCACTATCATGACATCTGTCACTAGCGAACTTCAGAATCCAGGTCATCTGTCACTTACGAACTTCACCATTCGGACATCTGTCACGGACTAACATTACCAACCCAGACATCTGTCACTGACGAACTTCACATTTCAGGTCATCTGACACAAAGGAACTTCATCATCCTGGACGTCTGTCACAGATGATCTTCACCATCCAGGACATCTGCAACTGACGAACTTCACTATCCAGGTCATCTGTCACTAACTAAGAACACCATCCAGGACATCTGTCAATGACGAACTTCACGATCCAGGACATCTGTCACTGAAAAATCTCACCGTCCAGGACGTTTGTAGCTGACAAAATTTATCATCCAGGAAATCTGTCACCGACAACAATCACCATCAAGAACATCTGTCACTGAAGAAAGTCACCATACAGGACATCTGTCACTGACGAACATCACCATACGGGACATCGGTCACGGATTAAATTCACCATCATGACATCTGTCACTGACGAACTTCACAATCCAGGTCATCTTTCAGTTACGCACTTCAGCATTCGGACATCTGTCATCGACGAAGATTACCATCCCAGACATCTGTCACTGACGAACTTCACCATCCCAGACATCTGTGACTGATGAATTTCGCAATGCAGTTCATCTGACACTGACAAACTTCACTATCCAGGACATCTGTCACCGATGAACTTCACCATCGAGGACATCTGTCACAGGCGAACTTCACCATCCCGGACATTTGTCACTGACGAACTTCACAATGCAGACCATCTGACACAGACAAACTTTACTATCCAGGACATCAGTCACTGACAAACTTCACCATCCAGGACATCTGGTACTGATGAATTTCACCATCCAGGACATCTGTCACTGACGAACATTACCATTCAGGACATCTGTCACTGACGACCCTCATCATCCAAGATATCTGTCACGGACGAACTTCAACATCATGACATCTGTCACTAGCGAACTTCACAATCCAGGTCATCTGTCACTTACGAACTTCACCATTCGGACACCTGTCACGGACTAACATTACCAACCCAGACATCTGTCACTGACTAACTTCACAATTCAGGTCATCTGACACAAAGGAACTTCATCATCCTGGACGTCTGTCACAGATGAACTTCACCATTCAGGACATCTGGCACTGACGAACATCACCATCAGGAACATCTGTCACCGACAAACATCACGATCCCGGACATCTGTCACTGACGAACTTCACAATCCAGGTCATCAGACACTGATGAAATTCACCATCCAGGACATCTGTCACTGACGAACTTCGCAATGCAGTTCATCGGTCACTGACAAACTTCACTATCCAGGACATCTGTCACCGAGGAACTTCACCATCCAGGATATTTGTCACTGAGGAATTTCACCATCCAGGACATCTCTCACTGACGAACATTACCATTCAAGGTATCTGTCACCGACAAACTTCACCATCATGACATCTGTCACTATCGAACTTCACAATGCAGGTCATCTGACACTGACAAACTTCACTATTCAGGACATCAGGTCACCGACGAACTTCACCATCTTGACATCTGTCACTATCGAACTTCACAATACAGGTCATCTGTCACTTACGAACTTCACCATTCGGACATCTGCCACCGATGAACATTACTATCCCAGACATTTGTCACTGACGACTTCACACTTCAAGTCATCTGACACAAAGGCACTTCATCATCCAGAACATCTGTCACAGACGAACTTCACCATGCAGCACATCTGGAACTGACGAACATCACCATCAAGGACATCTGTCACTGACGAACATCCCCATCCCGAACAGCTGTCACTGACCAACTTCACAATACAGGTCATCTGACACTGACAAACTTCACTATTCAGGACATCAGGTCACCGACGAACTTCACCATCCAGGACATCTGTCACTTTCGAACTTCACCATCCAGGACATCTCTCAGCGAGAAACATCACCATCCAGGACATTTGTCACTGACCACCCTCATCATCCAAGATATCTGTCACGGACGAACTTCAACATCATGACATCTGTCACTAGCGAACTTCACAATCCAGGTCATCTGTCACTTACGAACTTCACCATTCGGACATCTGTCACGGACTAACATTACCAACCCAGACATCTGTCACTGACGAACTTCACAATTCAGGTCATCTGACACAAAGGAACTTCATCATCCTGGACATCTGTCACAGATGATCTTCACCATTCAGGACATCTGGCACTGACGAACATCACCATCAGGAACATCTGTCACCGACAAACATCACGATCCCGGACATCTGTCACTGACGAACTTCACAATCCAGGTCATCAGACACTGATGAAATTCACCATCCAGGACATCTGTCACTGACGAACTTCGCAATGCAGTTCATCGGTCACTGACAAACTTCACTATCCAGGACATCTGTCACCGAGGAACTTCACCATCCAGGACATTTGTCACTGAGGAATTTCACCATCCAGGACATCTCTCACTGACGAACATTACCATTCAAGGTATCTGTCACCGACAAACTTCACCATCATGACATCTGTCACTATCGAACTTCACAATGCAGGTCATCTGACACTGACAAACTTCACTATTCAGGACATCTGCCACCGATGAACATTACTATCCCAGACATTTGTCACTGACGACTTCACACTTCAAGTCATCTGACACAAAGGAACTTCATCATCCAGAACATCTGTCACAGACGAACTTCACCATGCAGCACATCTGGAACTGACGAACATCACCATCAAGGATTCTGTCACTGACGAACATCCCCATCCCGAACAGTTGTCACTGACCAACTTCACAATACAGGTCATCTGACACTGACAAACTTCACTATTCAGGACATCAGGTCACCGACGAACTTCACCATCCAGGACATCTGTCACTTTCGAACTTCACCATCCAGGACATCTCTCAGCGAGAAACATCACCATCCAGGACATTTGTCACTGACCACCCTCATCATCCAAGATATCTGTCACGGACGAACTTCAACATCATGACATCTGTCACTAGCGAACTTCACAATCCAGGTCATCTGTCACTTACGAACTTCACCATTCGGACATCTGTCACGGACTAACATTACCAACCCAGACATCTGTCACTGACGAACTTCACAAATCAGGTCATCTGACACAAAGGAACTTCATCATCCTGGACATCTGTCACAGATGATCTTCACCATTCAGGACATCTGGCACTGACGAACATCACCATCAAGAACATCTGTCACCGACGAACATCACAATCCCGGACATCTGTCACTGACGAACTTCACAATCCAGGTCATCAGACACTGACGAAATTCACCATCCAGGGCATCTGTCACCGACGAACTTCACCGTCCAGGACATCTGTCACTTACAAATTTCACCATCCAAGACATCTGTCATTTACGAACTTCACCATCAAGGTTATCACTCACTGACGAACTTCACCATCCAGGACATCTGTCACCGATGGACATCACCAACCCGGATGTCTGTCACTGACAAACTTCACCATCCAGGACATATGTCACTTACGAACTTCACCATCCAGCACATCTGTCACTGACTAAGTTCACCATCCAGACATCTGTCACTGAAGAACTTCACTAAACAGGACATCTGTCACTGACGAACTTCACAAGCCATTCCATCTGACAACGATGAACTTCACCACCCAGGGCATCTGTCATATACGACTCTCACCATCCAGGCCATCTGGTACTGACGACAGTCACGATCCAGGTCATCTGTCACTGACGATGTTCACAATCCAGGACATCTGTCACTGACGATGTTCACAATCCAGGACGTCTGTCACTGACGAACTTCACCATCCAGGTCATCTGTCACTGACAAACTTCACCATCTAAGACTTCTGCACTTATGAACTTCACCATCCAAGACTTCTGCACTTACGAACTTCACCATCCAGGTCATCAGTCACTGACAAACTTCACCATCCAGGATATCTGTCAATGACAAACTTCACTATCCAGGACATCTCTCACTGACGAACATTACCATCCTGGTCATCTGTCACTGAAGTCCCTCACCGTCCAGGTCAACTGTCACTGATGTCGCTCTCCGTCCAGGCATCTGTCACTGACCAACTTCACCATCCAGGACATTTGTCACGGACTAACATTACCATCCCAGACATCTGTCACTGACGAACTTCACAATTCAGGTCATCTGACACAAAGGAATTTCGTCATCCAGGACATCTGTCACAGACGAACTTCACCATCCATGACATCTGGCACTGACGAACATCTCCATCAAGTACATCTGTCACCGACGACCATAACCATCCCGAACATCTGTCACTGCCGAACTTTATCATCCAGGACAGCTGTCACTGATGAACTTCACCATCCAGGACATCTGTCACTCTCGAACTTCACCACCCAAGGTATCTGTCACTTACAAACTTCACCATCCAGGTCATCAATCACTGACGAAGAACGCCATCCAGGACATCTGTCAATGAAGAAATTCATGATCCAGGACATCTGTCACTGAAAAATCTCACCGTCCAGGACGTACGTAACTGACGAAATTCATCATCCAGGAAATCTGTCACCGACAATAATCACCATCGACAACACCTGTTTGGTGACGAATGTCACCATACAGGACATCTGGCACTGACGAACGAGACCATCCAGGACATCGGTCATGGACGAAATTCACCATCATGACATCTGTCACTGACGAACTTCACAATCCAGGTCATCTGTCAGTTACGCACTTCAGCATTCGGACATCTGTCATCGACGAAAATTATCATCCCCGACATCTGTCACTGACAAACTTCACTATCCAGGACATCTGTCACCGATGAACTTCACCATCCAGGATATCTGTCACAGGCGAATTTCACCATCCCGGACATTTGTCACTGACGAACTTCACAATGCAGATCATCTGACACAGACAAACTTTACTCTCGAGGACATCAGTCACTGACGAAATTCACCATCCAGGACATCTGTCACTGACGAACATTACCATTCAGGACATCTGTCACTGACGACCCTCACCATCCAAGATATCTGTCACGGACGAACTTCAACATCATGACATCTGTCACTAGCGAACTTCGCCATTCGGACATCTGTCACGGACTAACATTACCATCCCAGACATCTGTCGCTAACAAACTTCACAATTCAGGTCATCTGACACAAAGGAATTTCATCATCCAGGACATCTGGCACTGACGAACATCACCATCAAGTACATCTGTCATCGACGAACATCACCATCACGGACATCTGTCACAGACGAACTTCACCATTCAGGACATCAGTCACTGACGAACTTCACCATCCAGGTCATCAGTCACTGACGAACTTCACTATCCAGGACATCTGACACCGACGAACTTCACCATCGAGGTCATCTGTCACTGACGAACTTCACCACTCAGGGCATCTGCAACCGACGAAATTCACAACCCAAGACATCTGTGACTGAAAAAGTTCTCCGTCCAGGACGTATGCCACTGACGAAATTCATCATCCAGAACATCTGTCACCGACAAAGTTCACGGTTCAGGACATCTCTCGCTAACAAACTTCAGAATCCAGGACATCTGTCACTGACGAACTTCATCATCCAGGACATCTGTCACTGACAAACTTCACCATCCAGGACATCTGTCACTTACAAACTTCACTATCCAGGACATCTCACACTGACAAACATCACCATCCAGGACATCGGTCACTGACGAATTTCACCGTCCAGGACATCTATCACTTACACATTTCACCGTCCAAGACATCTGTCATTTACAAACTTCACCATCCAGGTTATCACTCACTGACGAACTTCACCATCCAGGTCATCTGACACTAATGAACTACACCATCTAGTACATCTGTCAATGACAAACTTTACAACCCAGGACATCTGTCACCGACGGACATCACCAACCCGGACATCTGTCACTGATGAACTTTACAGTCCAGCACATCTGTCACTGACTAACTTCACCATCCAGGACATCTGTCACTGAAGAAATTCACTAAACAGGACATCTGTCACTGACGAACTTCACAAGCCGTTCCATCTGACAACGATGAACTTCATCACCCAGGGCACCTATCACATAGGACTCTCACCATCCAGGATATCTGGTACTGACGACAGTCACGATCCAGGTCATCTGTCACTGACGATGTTCACCGTCCAGGACATCTGTCACTGACCAACTTCACCATCCAGGACATCTGTTGCAGACAAATTTCATCATCCAAGACATCTGGTACTGACGACAGTCACCATCCTGGTCACCTGTCACTGACGAAGTTGACCATCCAGGTCATCTGACACTGACATCCCTCTGCGTCCAGGCATCTATCACTGACCAACTTCACCATCCAGGACATCTGTCACTGACGAACTTCACCATCCAGGACATCTGTCACTGACTAACTTCAGCATCCGAGACATCTGACACTGAAGAACTTACCAATACAGGACATCTGTCACTGACGATCTTCACAATCCATTCCATCTGACACTGTCGAACTTCACCACCCAAGGCATCTGTCACATACGACTCTCACCATCCAGGACATCTGGTTCTGATGACAGTCACGATTCAAGTCATCTGTCACTGACGAAGTTCACCTTCCAAGCCATATGTCACTGATCAACTTCACCATCCAGGTCATCTGACCCTAAGGAACTTCACCATCCAGGACATCAGTCACAGACGAAGTTCACCATCCCGAAAATCTGTCACTGACGAACTTCGCAATGCAGTTCATCGGTCACTGACAAACTTCACTTTCCAGGACATCTGTCACCGATGAACTTCACCATCCAGGACGTCTGTCACAGGCGAACTTCACCGTCCCGGACATTTGTCACTGACGAAGTTCACAATGCAGATCATCTGACACAGACAAACTTTACTCTCCAAGACATCAGTCACCGACAAACATCACAATCCCGGACATCTGTCACTGACAAACTTCACAATCCAGGTCATCAGACACTGACGAAATTCACCATCCAGGTCATCTGTCACCGACGACCTTCACAATCCAGGACATCTGTCACTGACGAACATTACCATTCAGGACATCTGTCACTGACGACCCTCACCATCCAAGATATCTGTCACGGACGAACTTCAACATCATGACATCTGTCACTAGCGAACTTCACAATCCAGGTCATCCGTCACTTACGAACTTCACCATTCGGATATCTGTCACGGACTAACATTACCAACCCAGACTTCTGTCACTGACGAACTTCACAATTCAGGTCATCTGACACAAAGGAACTTCATCATCCTGGACGTCTGTCACAGATGAACTTCACTATTCAGGACATCTGGCACTGACGAACATCACCATCAAGAACATCTGTCACAGAGGAACATCACAATCCCGGACATCTGTCACTGACGAACTTCACAATCCATTCCATCTTACAAGTGTCGAACTTCACTACCCAAGGCATCTGTCACATATGACTCTCACCATCCAGGACATCTGGTACTGATCAACTTCACCATCCAGGACATCTGTCACTGAAGAAGTTCACAATACAGGTCATCTGTCACTGACGAAGTTGACCATCCTGGTCACCTCTCACTGACAAAGTTCACCTTCTAGGACATCTGTCACTGATCAACTTCACCATACAGGACATCTGTCACTGACGAACTTTACAATCCAGGACGTCTGTCACTGACGAACTTCATCATCCAGGGCATCTGACAGTGACGAACTTCACCATCCAGGACATCTGTCACTGACTAACTTCAGCATCCGAGACATCTGTCACTGAAGAACTTACCAATACAGGACATCTGTCACTGACGAACTTCACAATCCATTCCATCTGACAAGTATCGAACTTCACCACCCAAGGCATCTGTCACATACGACTCTCACCATCCAGGATATCTAGTACTGATGACAGTCACGATTCAAGTCATCTGTCACTGACGAAGTTCATCTTCCAGGACATCTGTCACTGATCAACTTCACCATCCCGGACATCTGTCACTGAAGAAGTTCACAATACAGGTCATCTGTCACTGACGAAGTTCACCGTCCAGGATATCTTTCACTCATCAACTTCACCATCCAGGACATCTGTCATTGACGAATTTCACCATCCAGGACATCTGTCACAGACTAACTTCACTATCCGGGACATCTGTCGCCGACGAACTTCACCATCCAGGACATCTGTCACTGACGAACTTCATCATCCAGGGCATCTGACAGTGACGAACTTCACCATCCAGGACATCTGTCACTGACTAACTTCAGCATCCGAGACATCTGTCACTGAAGAACATACCAATACAGGACATCTGTCACTGACGAACTTCACTATCCATGACATCTGTCACTGATGAACTTCACAACCCATTCTATCTGACACTGTCGAACTTCACGACCCAAGGCATTTATCACATACAACTCTCACCATCCAGGACATCTGGTACTGATGACAGTCACGATTCAAGTCATCTGTTACTGACGAAGTTCACCTTCCAGGACATCTGTCACTGATCAACTTCACCATCCAGGACATCTGTCACTGAAGAAGTTCACAATACAGGTCATCTGTCACTGACGAAGTTCACCGTCCAGGATATCTGTCACTGATCAACTTCACCATCCAGGACATCTGTCACTGAAGAAGTTCACAATACAGGTCATCTGTCACTGACGAAGTTCACCGTCCAGGACATCTGTCACTCATCAACTTCACCATCCAAGACACCTGTCACTGAGGAACTTCACCATCCAGGACATCAGTCACTGAAAAATCTCACCATCCAGGACGTATGTAATTGACAAAATTCATCATCCAGGACATCTGTCACAGTCGATAATCACAATCGACAACATCTGTCACTGACGAAGTTCACCGTCCAGGACATCTGTCACTCATCAACTTCACCATCCAGGACACCTGTCACTGAGGAACTTCACCATCCAGGACATCAGTCACTGAAAAATCTCACCATCCAGGACGTATGTAATTGACAAAATTCATCATCCAGGACATCTGTCACAGACGATAATCACAATCGACAACATCTGTCACTGACGAATGTCACCATCCAGGACATCTCTCACTGACGAACATTACCATTCAAGGTATCTGTCACCGACAAACTTCACCATCATGACATCTGTCACTATCGAACTTCACAATGCAGGTCATCTGACACTGACAAACTTCACTATTCAGGACATCAGGTCACCGACGAACTTCACCATCTTGACATCTGTCACTATCGAACTTCACAATACAGGTCATCTGTCACTTACGAACTTCACCATTCGGACATCTGCCACCGATGAACATTACTATCCCAGACATTTGTCACTGACGACTTCACACTTCAAGTCATCTGACACAAAGGCACTTCATCATCCAGAACATCTGTCACAGACGAACTTCACCATGCAGCACATCTGGAACTGACGAACATCACCATCAAGGACATCTGTCACTGACGAACATCCCCATCCCGAACAGCTGTCACTGACCAACTTCACAATACAGGTCATCTGACACTGACAAACTTCACTATTCAGGACATCAGGTCACCGACGAACTTCACCATCCAGGACATCTGTCACTTTCGAACTTCACCATCCAGGACATCTCTCAGCGAGAAACATCACCATCCAGGACATTTGTCACTGACCACCCTCATCATCCAAGATATCTGTCACGGACGAACTTCAACATCATGACATCTGTCACTAGCGAACTTCACAATCCAGGTCATCTGTCACTTACGAACTTCACCATTCGGACATCTGTCACGGACTAACATTACCAACCCAGACATCTGTCACTGACGAACTTCACAATTCAGGTCATCTGACACAAAGGAACTTCATCATCCTGGACATCTGTCACAGATGATCTTCACCATTCAGGACATCTGGCACTGACGAACATCACCATCAGGAACATCTGTCACCGACAAACATCACGATCCCGGACATCTGTCACTGACGAACTTCACAATCCAGGTCATCAGACACTGATGAAATTCACCATCCAGGACATCTGTCACTGACGAACTTCGCAATGCAGTTCATCGGTCACTGACAAACTTCACTATCCAGGACATCTGTCACCGAGGAACTTCACCATCCAGGACATTTGTCACTGAGGAATTTCACCATCCAGGACATCTCTCACTGACGAACATTACCATTCAAGGTATCTGTCACCGACAAACTTCACCATCATGACATCTGTCACTATCGAACTTCACAATGCAGGTCATCTGACACTGACAAACTTCACTATTCAGGACATCTGCCACCGATGAACATTACTATCCCAGACATTTGTCACTGACGACTTCACACTTCAAGTCATCTGACACAAAGGCACTTCATCATCCAGAACATCTGTCACAGACGAACTTCACCATGCAGCACATCTGGAACTGACGAACATCACCATCAAGGATTCTGTCACTGACGAACATCCCCATCCCGAACAGTTGTCACTGACCAACTTCACAATACAGGTCATCTGACACTGACAAACTTCACTATTCAGGACATCAGGTCACCGACGAACTTCACCATCCAGGACATCTGTCACTTTCGAACTTCACCATCCAGGACATCTCTCAGCGAGAAACATCACCATCCAGGACATTTGTCACTGACCACCCTCATCATCCAAGATATCTGTCACGGACGAACTTCAACATCATGACATCTGTCACTAGCGAACTTCACAATCCAGGTCATCTGTCACTTACGAACTTCACCATTCGGACATCTGTCACGGACTAACATTACCAACCCAGACATCTGTCACTGACGAACTTCACAAATCAGGTCATCTGACACAAAGGAACTTCATCATCCTGGACATCTGTCACAGATGATCTTCACCATTCAGGACATCTGGCACTGACGAACATCACCATCAAGAACATCTGTCACCGACGAACATCACAATCCCGGACATCTGTCACTGACGAACTTCACAATCCAGGTCATCAGACACTGACGAAATTCACCATCCAGGGCATCTGTCACCGACGAACTTCACCGTCCAGGACATCTGTCACTTACAAATTTCACCATCCAAGACATCTGTCATTTACGAACTTCACCATCAAGGTTATCACTCACTGACGAACTTCACCATCCAGGACATCTGTCACCGATGGACATCACCAACCCGGATGTCTGTCACTGACAAACTTCACCATCCAGGACATATGTCACTTACGAACTTCACCATCCAGCACATCTGTCACTGACTAAGTTCACCATCCAGACATCTGTCACTGAAGAACTTCACTAAACAGGACATCTGTCACTGACGAACTTCACAAGCCATTCCATCTGACAACGATGAACTTCACCACCCAGGGCATCTGTCATATACGACTCTCACCATCCAGGCCATCTGGTACTGACGACAGTCACGATCCAGGTCATCTGTCACTGACGATGTTCACAATCCAGGACATCTGTCACTGACGATGTTCACAATCCAGGACGTCTGTCACTGACGAACTTCACCATCCAGGTCATCTGTCACTGACAAACTTCACCATCTAAGACTTCTGCACTTATGAACTTCACCATCCAAGACTTCTGCACTTACGAACTTCACCATCCAGGTCATCAGTCACTGACAAACTTCACCATCCAGGATATCTGTCAATGACAAACTTCACTATCCAGGACATCTCTCACTGACGAACATTACCATCCTGGTCATCTGTCACTGAAGTCCCTCACCGTCCAGGTCAACTGTCACTGATGTCGCTCTCCGTCCAGGCATCTGTCACTGACCAACTTCACCATCCAGGACATTTGTCACGGACTAACATTACCATCCCAGACATCTGTCACTGACGAACTTCACAATTCAGGTCATCTGACACAAAGGAATTTCGTCATCCAGGACATCTGTCACAGACGAACTTCACCATCCATGACATCTGGCACTGACGAACATCTCCATCAAGTACATCTGTCACCGACGACCATAACCATCCCGAACATCTGTCACTGCCGAACTTTATCATCCAGGACAGCTGTCACTGACGAACTTCACCATCCAGGACATCTGTCACTCTCGAACTTCACCACCCAAGGTATCTGTCACTTACAAACTTCACCATCCAGGTCATCAATCACTGACGAAGAACGCCATCCAGGACATCTGTCAATGAAGAAATTCATGATCCAGGACATCTGTCACTGAAAAATCTCACCGTCCAGGACGTACGTAACTGACGAAATTCATCATCCAGGAAATCTGTCACCGACAATAATCACCATCGACAACACCTGTTTGGTGACGAATGTCACCATACAGGACATCTGGCACTGACGAACGAGACCATCCAGGACATCGGTCATGGACGAAATTCACCATCATGACATCTGTCACTGACGAACTTCACAATCCAGGTCATCTGTCAGTTACGCACTTCAGCATTCGGACATCTGTCATCGACGAAAATTATCATCCCCGACATCTGTCACTGACAAACTTCACTATCCAGGACATCTGTCACCGATGAACTTCACCATCCAGGATATCTGTCACAGGCGAATTTCACCATCCCGGACATTTGTCACTGACGAACTTCACAATGCAGATCATCTGACACAGACAAACTTTACTCTCGAGGACATCAGTCACTGACGAAATTCACCATCCAGGACATCTGTCACTGACGAACATTACCATTCAGGACATCTGTCACTGACGACCCTCACCATCCAAGATATCTGTCACGGACGAACTTCAACATCATGACATCTGTCACTAGCGAACTTCGCCATTCGGACATCTGTCACGGACTAACATTACCATCCCAGACATCTGTCGCTAACAAACTTCACAATTCAGGTCATCTGACACAAAGGAATTTCATCATCCAGGACATCTGGCACTGACGAACATCACCATCAAGTACATCTGTCATCGACGAACATCACCATCACGGACATCTGTCACAGACGAACTTCACCATTCAGGACATCAGTCACTGACGAACTTCACCATCCAGGTCATCAGTCACTGACGAACTTCACTATCCAGGACATCTGACACCGACGAACTTCACCATCGAGGTCATCTGTCACTGACGAACTTCACCACTCAGGGCATCTGCAACCGACGAAATTCACAACCCAAGACATCTGTGACTGAAAAAGTTCTCCGTCCAGGACGTATGCCACTGACGAAATTCATCATCCAGAACATCTGTCACCGACAAAGTTCACGGTTCAGGACATCTCTCGCTAACAAACTTCAGAATCCAGGACATCTGTCACTGACGAACTTCATCATCCAGGACATCTGTCACTGACAAACTTCACCATCCAGGACATCTGTCACTTACAAACTTCACTATCCAGGACATCTCACACTGACAAACATCACCATCCAGGACATCGGTCACTGACGAATTTCACCGTCCAGGACATCTATCACTTACACATTTCACCGTCCAAGACATCTGTCATTTACAAACTTCACCATCCAGGTTATCACTCACTGACGAACTTCACCATCCAGGTCATCTGACACTAATGAACTACACCATCTAGTACATCTGTCAATGACAAACTTTACAACCCAGGACATCTGTCACCGACGGACATCACCAACCCGGACATCTGTCACTGATGAACTTTACAGTCCAGCACATCTGTCACTGACTAACTTCACCATCCAGGACATCTGTCACTGAAGAAATTCACTAAACAGGACATCTGTCACTGACGAACTTCACAAGCCGTTCCATCTGACAACGATGAACTTCATCACCCAGGGCACCTATCACATAGGACTCTCACCATCCAGGATATCTGGTACTGACGACAGTCACGATCCAGGTCATCTGTCACTGACGATGTTCACCGTCCAGGACATCTGTCACTGACCAACTTCACCATCCAGGACATCTGTTGCAGACAAATTTCATCATCCAAGACATCTGGTACTGACGACAGTCACCATCCTGGTCACCTGTCACTGACGAAGTTGACCATCCAGGTCATCTGACACTGACATCCCTCTGCGTCCAGGCATCTATCACTGACCAACTTCACCATCCAGGACATCTGTCACTGACGAACTTCACCATCCAGGACATCTGTCACTGACTAACTTCAGCATCCGAGACATCTGACACTGAAGAACTTACCAATACAGGACATCTGTCACTGACGATCTTCACAATCCATTCCATCTGACACTGTCGAACTTCACCACCCAAGGCATCTGTCACATACGACTCTCACCATCCAGGACATCTGGTTCTGATGACAGTCACGATTCAAGTCATCTGTCACTGACGAAGTTCACCTTCCAAGCCATATGTCACTGATCAACTTCACCATCCAGGTCATCTGACCCTAAGGAACTTCACCATCCAGGACATCAGTCACAGACGAAGTTCACCATCCCGAAAATCTGTCACTGACGAACTTCGCAATGCAGTTCATCGGTCACTGACAAACTTCACTTTCCAGGACATCTGTCACCGATGAACTTCACCATCCAGGACGTCTGTCACAGGCGAACTTCACCGTCCCGGACATTTGTCACTGACGAAGTTCACAATGCAGATCATCTGACACAGACAAACTTTACTCTCCAAGACATCAGTCACCGACAAACATCACAATCCCGGACATCTGTCACTGACAAACTTCACAATCCAGGTCATCAGACACTGACGAAATTCACCATCCAGGTCATCTGTCACCGACGACCTTCACAATCCAGGACATCTGTCACTGACGAACATTACCATTCAGGACATCTGTCACTGACGACCCTCACCATCCAAGATATCTGTCATGGACGAACTTCAACATCATGACATCTGTCACTAGCGAACTTCACAATCCAGGTCATCCGTCACTTACGAACTTCACCATTCGGATATCTGTCACGGACTAACATTACCAACCCAGACTTCTGTCACTGACGAACTTCACAATTCAGGTCATCTGACACAAAGGAACTTCATCATCCTGGACGTCTGTCACAGATGAACTTCACTATTCAGGACATCTGGCACTGACGAACATCACCATCAAGAACATCTGTCACAGAGGAACATCACAATCCCGGACATCTGTCACTGACGAACTTCACAATCCATTCCATCTTACAAGTGTCGAACTTCACTACCCAAGGCATCTGTCACATATGACTCTCACCATCCAGGACATCTGGTACTGATCAACTTCACCATCCAGGACATCTGTCACTGAAGAAGTTCACAATACAGGTCATCTGTCACTGACGAAGTTGACCATCCTGGTCACCTCTCACTGACAAAGTTCACCTTCTAGGACATCTGTCACTGATCAACTTCACCATACAGGACATCTGTCACTGACGAACTTTACAATCCAGGACGTCTGTCACTGACGAACTTCATCATCCAGGGCATCTGACAGTGACGAACTTCACCATCCAGGACATCTGTCACTGACTAACTTCAGCATCCGAGACATCTGTCACTGAAGAACTTACCAATACAGGACATCTGTCACTGACGAACTTCACAATCCATTCCATCTGACAAGTATCGAACTTCACCACCCAAGGCATCTGTCACATACGACTCTCACCATCCAGGATATCTAGTACTGATGACAGTCACGATTCAAGTCATCTGTCACTGACGAAGTTCATCTTCCAGGACATCTGTCACTGATCAACTTCACCATCCCGGACATCTGTCACTGAAGAAGTTCACAATACAGGTCATCTGTCACTGACGAAGTTCACCGTCCAGGATATCTTTCACTCATCAACTTCACCATCCAGGACATCTGTCATTGACGAATTTCACCATCCAGGACATCTGTCACAGACTAACTTCACTATCCGGGACATCTGTCGCCGACGAACTTCACCATCCAGGACATCTGTCACTGACGAACTTCATCATCCAGGGCATCTGACAGTGACGAACTTCACCATCCAGGACATCTGTCACTGACTAACTTCAGCATCCGAGACATCTGTCACTGAAGAACATACCAATACAGGACATCTGTCACTGACGAACTTCACTATCCATGACATCTGTCACTGATGAACTTCACAACCCATTCTATCTGACACTGTCGAACTTCACGACCCAAGGCATTTATCACATACAACTCTCACCATCCAGGACGTCTGGTACTGATGACAGTCACGATTCAAGTCATCTGTTACTGACGAAGTTCACCTTCCAGGACATCTGTCACTGATCAACTTCACCATCCAGGACATCTGTCACTGAAGAAGTTCACAATACAGGTCATCTGTCACTGACGAAGTTCACCGTCCAGGATATCTGTCACTGATCAACTTCACCATCCAGGACATCTGTCACTGAAGAAGTTCACAATACAGGTCATCTGTCACTGACGAAGTTCACCGTCCAGGACATCTGTCACTCATCAACTTCACCATCCAAGACACCTGTCACTGAGGAACTTCACCATCCAGGACATCAGTCACTGAAAAATCTCACCATCCAGGACGTATGTAATTGACAAAATTCATCATCCAGGACATCTGTCACAGTCGATAATCACAATCGACAACATCTGTCACTGACGAAGTTCACCGTCCAGGACATCTGTCACTCATCAACTTCACCATCCAGGACACCTGTCACTGAGGAACTTCACCATCCAGGACATCAGTCACTGAAAAATCTCACCATCCAGGACGTATGTAATTGACAAAATTCATCATCCAGGACATCTGTCACAGACGATAATCACAATCGACAACATCTGTCACTGACGAATGTCACCATCCAGGACATCTCTCACTGACGAACATTACCATTCAAGGTATCTGTCACCGACAAACTTCACCATCATGACATCTGTCACTATCGAACTTCACAATGCAGGTCATCTGACACTGACAAACTTCACTATTCAGGACATCAGGTCACCGACGAACTTCACCATCTTGACATCTGTCACTATCGAACTTCACAATACAGGTCATCTGTCACTTACGAACTTCACCATTCGGACATCTGCCACCGATGAACATTACTATCCCAGACATTTGTCACTGACGACTTCACACTTCAAGTCATCTGACACAAAGGCACTTCATCATCCAGAACATCTGTCACAGACGAACTTCACCATGCAGCACATCTGGAACTGACGAACATCACCATCAAGGACATCTGTCACTGACGAACATCCCCATCCCGAACAGCTGTCACTGACCAACTTCACAATACAGGTCATCTGACACTGACAAACTTCACTATTCAGGACATCAGGTCACTTTCGAACTTCACCATCCAGGACATCTCTCAGCGAGAAACATCACCATCCAGGACATTTGTCACTGACCACCCTCATCATCCAAGATATCTGTCACGGACGAACTTCAACATCATGACATCTGTCACTAGCGAACTTCACAATCCAGGTCATCTGTCACTTACGAACTTCACCATTCGGACATCTGTCACGGACTAACATTACCAACCCAGACATCTGTCACTGACGAACTTCACAATTCAGGTCATCTGACACAAAGGAACTTCATCATCCTGGACATCTGTCACAGATGATCTTCACCATTCAGGACATCTGGCACTGACGAACATCACCATCAGGAACATCTGTCACCGACAAACATCACGATCCCGGACATCTGTCACTGACGAACTTCACAATCCAGGTCATCAGACACTGATGAAATTCACCATCCAGGACATCTGTCACTGACGAACTTCGCAATGCAGTTCATCGGTCACTGACAAACTTCACTATCCAGGACATCTGTCACCGAGGAACTTCACCATCCAGGACATTTCTCACTGAGGAATTTCACCATCCAGGACATCTCTCACTGACGAACATTACCATTCAAGGTATCTGTCACCGACAAACTTCACCATCATGACATCTGTCACTATCGAACTTCACAATGCAGGTCATCTGACACTGACAAACTTCACTATTCAGGACATCTGCCACCGATGAACATTACTATCCCAGACATTTGTCACTGACGACTTCACACTTCAAGTCATCTGACACAAAGGCACTTCATCATCCAGAACATCTGTCACAGACGAACTTCACCATGCAGCACATCTGGAACTGACGAACATCACCATCAAGGATTCTGTCACTGACGAACATCCCCATCCCGAACAGTTGTCACTGACCAACTTCACAATACAGGTCATCTGACACTGACAAACTTCACTATTCAGGACATCAGGTCACCGACGAACTTCACCATCCAGGACATCTGTCACTTTCGAACTTCACCATCCAGGACATCTCTCAGCGAGAAACATCACCATCCAGGACATTTGTCACTGACCACCCTCATCATCCAAGATATCTGTCACGGACGAACTTCAACATCATGACATCTGTCACTAGCGAACTTCACAATCCAGGTCATCTGTCACTTACGAACTTCACCATTCGGACATCTGTCACGGACTAACATTACCAACCCAGACATCTGTCACTGACGAACTTCACAAATCAGGTCATCTGACACAAAGGAACTTCATCATCCTGGACATCTGTCACAGATGATCTTCACCATTCAGGACATCTGGCACTGACGAACATCACCATCAAGAACATCTGTCACCGACGAACATCACAATCCCGGACATCTGTCACTGACGAACTTCACAATCCAGGTCATCAGACACTGACGAAATTCACCATCCAGGGCATCTGTCACCGACGAACTTCACCGTCCAGGACATCTGTCACTTACAAATTTCACCATCCAAGACATCTGTCATTTACGAACTTCACCATCAAGGTTATCACTCACTGACGAACTTCACCATCCAGGACATCTGTCACCGATGGACATCACCAACCCGGATGTCTGTCACTGACAAACTTCACCATCCAGGACATATGTCACTTACGAACTTCACCATCCAGCACATCTGTCACTGACTAAGTTCACTATCCAGGATATCTGTCAATGACAAACTTCACTATCCAGGACATCTCTCACTGACGAACATTACCATCCTGGTCATCTGTCACTGAAGTCCCTCACCGTCCAGGTCAACTGTCACTGATGTCGCTCTCCGTCCAGGCATCTGTCACTGACCAACTTCACCATCCAGGACATTTGTCACTGAAGAAGTTCACAATACAGGTCATCTGTCACTGACGAAGTTGACCATCCTGGTCACCTCTCACTGACAAAGTTCACCTTCTAGGACATCTGTCACTGATCAACTTCACCATACAGGACATCTGTCACTGACGAACTTTACAATCCAGGACGTCTGTCACTGACGAACTTCATCATCCAGGGCATCTGACAGTGACGAACTTCACCATCCAGGACATCTGTCACTGACTAACTTCAGCATCCGAGACATCTGTCACTGAAGAACTTACCAATACAGGACATCTGTCACTGACGAACTTCACAATCCATTCCATCTGACAAGTATCGAACTTCACCACCCAAGGCATCTGTCACATACGACTCTCACCATCCAGGATATCTAGTACTGATGACAGTCACGATTCAAGTCATCTGTCACTGACGAAGTTCATCTTCCAGGACATCTGTCACTGATCAACTTCACCATCCCGGACATCTGTCACTGAAGAAGTTCACAATACAGGTCATCTGTCACTGACGAAGTTCACCGTCCAGGATATCTTTCACTCATCAACTTCACCATCCAGGACATCTGTCATTGACGAATTTCACCATCCAGGACATCTGTCACAGACTAACTTCACTATCCGGGACATCTGTCGCCGACGAACTTCACCATCCAGGACATCTGTCACTGACGAACTTCATCATCCAGGGCATCTGACAGTGACGAACTTCACCATCCAGGACATCTGTCACTGACTAACTTCAGCATCCGAGACATCTGTCACTGAAGAACATACCAATACAGGACATCTGTCACTGACGAACTTCACTATCCATGACATCTGTCACTGATGAACTTCACAACCCATTCTATCTGACACTGTCGAACTTCACGACCCAAGGCATTTATCACATACAACTCTCACCATCCAGGACGTCTGGTACTGATGACAGTCACGATTCAAGTCATCTGTTACTGACGAAGTTCACCTTCCAGGACATCTGTCACTGATCAACTTCACCATCCAGGACATCTGTCACTGAAGAAGTTCACAATACAGGTCATCTGTCACTGACGAAGTTCACCGTCCAGGATATCTGTCACTGATCAACTTCACCATCCAGGACATCTGTCACTGAAGAAGTTCACAATACAGGTCATCTGTCACTGACGAAGTTCACCGTCCAGGACATCTGTCACTCATCAACTTCACCATCCAAGACACCTGTCACTGAGGAACTTCACCATCCAGGACATCAGTCACTGAAAAATCTCACCATCCAGGACGTATGTAATTGACAAAATTCATCATCCAGGACATCTGTCACAGTCGATAATCACAATCGACAACATCTGTCACTGACGAAGTTCACCGTCCAGGACATCTGTCACTCATCAACTTCACCATCCAGGACACCTGTCACTGAGGAACTTCACCATCCAGGACATCAGTCACTGAAAAATCTCACCATCCAGGACGTATGTAATTGACAAAATTCATCATCCAGGACATCTGTCACAGACGATAATCACAATCGACAACATCTGTCACTGACGAATGTCACCATCCAGGACATCTCTCACTGACGAACATTACCATTCAAGGTATCTGTCACCGACAAACTTCACCATCATGACATCTGTCACTATCGAACTTCACAATGCAGGTCATCTGACACTGACAAACTTCACTATTCAGGACATCAGGTCACCGACGAACTTCACCATCTTGACATCTGTCACTATCGAACTTCACAATACAGGTCATCTGTCACTTACGAACTTCACCATTCGGACATCTGCCACCGATGAACATTACTATCCCAGACATTTGTCACTGACGACTTCACACTTCAAGTCATCTGACACAAAGGCACTTCATCATCCAGAACATCTGTCACAGACGAACTTCACCATGCAGCACATCTGGAACTGACGAACATCACCATCAAGGACATCTGTCACTGACGAACATCCCCATCCCGAACAGCTGTCACTGACCAACTTCACAATACAGGTCATCTGACACTGACAAACTTCACTATTCAGGACATCAGGTCACTTTCGAACTTCACCATCCAGGACATCTCTCAGCGAGAAACATCACCATCCAGGACATTTGTCACTGACCACCCTCATCATCCAAGATATCTGTCACGGACGAACTTCAACATCATGACATCTGTCACTAGCGAACTTCACAATCCAGGTCATCTGTCACTTACGAACTTCACCATTCGGACATCTGTCACGGACTAACATTACCAACCCAGACATCTGTCACTGACGAACTTCACAATTCAGGTCATCTGACACAAAGGAACTTCATCATCCTGGACATCTGTCACAGATGATCTTCACCATTCAGGACATCTGGCACTGACGAACATCACCATCAGGAACATCTGTCACCGACAAACATCACGATCCCGGACATCTGTCACTGACGAACTTCACAATCCAGGTCATCAGACACTGATGAAATTCACCATCCAGGACATCTGTCACTGACGAACTTCGCAATGCAGTTCATCGGTCACTGACAAACTTCACTATCCAGGACATCTGTCACCGAGGAACTTCACCATCCAGGACATTTCTCACTGAGGAATTTCACCATCCAGGACATCTCTCACTGACGAACATTACCATTCAAGGTATCTGTCACCGACAAACTTCACCATCATGACATCTGTCACTATCGAACTTCACAATGCAGGTCATCTGACACTGACAAACTTCACTATTCAGGACATCTGCCACCGATGAACATTACTATCCCAGACATTTGTCACTGACGACTTCACACTTCAAGTCATCTGACACAAAGGCACTTCATCATCCAGAACATCTGTCACAGACGAACTTCACCATGCAGCACATCTGGAACTGACGAACATCACCATCAAGGATTCTGTCACTGACGAACATCCCCATCCCGAACAGTTGTCACTGACCAACTTCACAATACAGGTCATCTGACACTGACAAACTTCACTATTCAGGACATCAGGTCACCGACGAACTTCACCATCCAGGACATCTGTCACTTTCGAACTTCACCATCCAGGACATCTCTCAGCGAGAAACATCACCATCCAGGACATTTGTCACTGACCACCCTCATCATCCAAGATATCTGTCACGGACGAACTTCAACATCATGACATCTGTCACTAGCGAACTTCACAATCCAGGTCATCTGTCACTTACGAACTTCACCATTCGGACATCTGTCACGGACTAACATTACCAACCCAGACATCTGTCACTGACGAACTTCACAAATCAGGTCATCTGACACAAAGGAACTTCATCATCCTGGACATCTGTCACAGATGATCTTCACCATTCAGGACATCTGGCACTGACGAACATCACCATCAAGAACATCTGTCACCGACGAACATCACAATCCCGGACATCTGTCACTGACGAACTTCACAATCCAGGTCATCAGACACTGACGAAATTCACCATCCAGGGCATCTGTCACCGACGAACTTCACCGTCCAGGACATCTGTCACTTACAAATTTCACCATCCAAGACATCTGTCATTTACGAACTTCACCATCAAGGTTATCACTCACTGACGAACTTCACCATCCAGGACATCTGTCACCGATGGACATCACCAACCCGGATGTCTGTCACTGACAAACTTCACCATCCAGGACATATGTCACTTACGAACTTCACCATCCAGCACATCTGTCACTGACTAAGTTCACTATCCAGGATATCTGTCAATGACAAACTTCACTATCCAGGACATCTCTCACTGACGAACATTACCATCCTGGTCATCTGTCACTGAAGTCCCTCACCGTCCAGGTCAACTGTCACTGATGTCGCTCTCCGTCCAGGCATCTGTCACTGACCAACTTCACCATCCAGGACATTTGTCACGGACTAACATTACCATCCCAGACATCTGTCACTGACGAACTTCACAATCCAGGTCATCTTTCAGTTACGCACTTCACCATTCGGACATCTATCACGGACTAACATTAACATCCCAGACATCTGTCATTGACGAACTTCACAATTCAGGTCATCTGACACAAAGGAATTTCATCATCCAGGACATCTGGCACTGACGAACATCACCATCAAGTACATCTGTCATCGACGAACATCACCATCACGGACATCTGTCACAGACGAACTTCACCATTCAGGACATCAGTCACTGACGAACTTCACCATCCAGGTCATCAGTCACTGACGAACTTCACTATCCAGGACATCTGACACCGACGAACTTCACCATCGAGGTCATCTGTCACTGACGAACTTCACCACTCAGGGCATCTGCAACCAACGAAATTCACAACCCAAGACATCTGTGACTGAAAAAGTTCTCCGTCCAGGACGTATGCCACTGACGAAATTCATCATCCAGAACATCTGTCACCGACAAAGTTCACGGTTCAGGACATCTCTCGCTAACAAACTTCAGAATCCAGGACATCTGTCACTGACGAACTTCATCATCCAGGACATCTGTCACTGACAAACTTCACCATCCAGGACATCTGTCACTTACAAACTTCACTATCCAGGACATCTCACACTGACAAACATCACCATCCAGGACATCGGTCACTGACGAATTTCACCGTCCAGGACATCTATCACTTACACATTTCACCGTCCAAGACATCTGTCATTTACAAACTTCACCATCCAGGTTATCACTCACTGACGAACTTCACCATCCAGGTCATCTGACACTAATGAACTACACCATCTAGTACATCTGTCAATGACAAACTTTACAACCCAGGACATCTGTCACCGACGGACATCACCAACCCGGACATCTGTCACTGATGAACTTTACAGTCCAGCACATCTGTCACTGACTAACTTCACCATCCAGGACATCTGTCACTGAAGAAATTCACTAAACAGGACATCTGTCACTGACGAACTTCACAAGCCGTTCCATCTGACAACGATGAACTTCATCACCCAGGGCACCTATCACATAGGACTCTCACCATCCAGGATATCTGGTACTGACGACAGTCACGATCCAGGTCATCTGTCACTGACGATGTTCACCGTCCAGGACATCTGTCACTGACCAACTTCACCATCCAGGACATCTGTTGCAGACAAATTTCATCATCCAAGACATCTGGTACTGACGACAGTCACCATCCTGGTCACCTGTCACTGACGAAGTTGACCATCCAGGTCATCTGACACTGACATCCCTCTGCGTCCAGGCATCTATCACTGACCAACTTCACCATCCAGGACATCTGTCACTGACGAACTTCACCATCCAGGACATCTGTCACTGACTAACTTCAGCATCCGAGACATCTGACACTGAAGAACTTACCAATACAGGACATCTGTCACTGACGATCTTCACAATCCATTCCATCTGACACTGTCGAACTTCACCACCCAAGGCATCTGTCACATACGACTCTCACCATCCAGGACATCTGGTTCTGATGACAGTCACGATTCAAGTCATCTGTCACTGACGAAGTTCACCTTCCAAGCCATATGTCACTGATCAACTTCACCATCCAGGTCATCTGACCCTAAGGAACTTCACCATCCAGGACATCAGTCACAGACGAAGTTCACCATCCCGAAAATCTGTCACTGACGAACTTCGCAATGCAGTTCATCGGTCACTGACAAACTTCACTTTCCAGGACATCTGTCACCGATGAACTTCACCATCCAGGACGTCTGTCACAGGCGAACTTCACCGTCCCGGACATTTGTCACTGACGAAGTTCACAATGCAGATCATCTGACAAAGACAAACTTTACTCTCCAAGACATCAGTCACCGACAAACATCACAATCCCGGACATCTGTCACTGACAAACTTCACAATCCAGGTCATCAGACACTGACGAAATTCACCATCCAGGTCATCTGTCACCGACGACCTTCACAATCCAGGACATCTGTCACTGACGAACATTACCATTCAGGACATCTGTCACTGACGACCCTCACCATCCAAGATATCTGTCACGGACGAACTTCAACATCATGACATCTGTCACTAGCGAACTTCACAATCCAGGTCATCCGTCACTTACGAACTTCACCATTCGGATATCTGTCACGGACTAACATTACCAACCCAGACTTCTGTCACTGACGAACTTCACAATTCAGGTCATCTGACACAAAGGAACTTCATCATCCTGGACGTCTGTCACAGATGAACTTCACTATTCAGGACATCTGGCACTGACGAACATCACCATCAAGAACATCTGTCACAGAGGAACATCACAATCCCGGACATCTGTCACTGACGAACTTCACAATCCATTCCATCTTACAAGTGTCGAACTTCACTACCCAAGGCATCTGTCACATATGACTCTCACCATCCAGGACATCTGGTACTGATCAACTTCACCATCCAGGACATCTGTCACTGAAGAAGTTCACAATACAGGTCATCTGTCACTGACGAAGTTGACCATCCTGGTCACCTCTCACTGACGAAGTTCACCTTCTAGGACATCTGTCACTGATCAACTTCACCATACAGGACATCTGTCACTGACGAACTTTACAATCCAGGACGTCTGTCACTGACGAACTTCATCATCCAGGGCATCTGACAGTGACGAACTTCACCATCCAGGACATCTGTCACTGACTAACTTCAGCATCCGAGACATCTGTCACTGAAGAACTTACCAATACAGGACATCTGTCACTGACGAACTTCACAATCCATTCCATCTGACAAGTATCGAACTTCACCACCCAAGGCATCTGTCACATACGACTCTCACCATCCAGGATATCTAGTACTGATGACAGTCACGATTCAAGTCATCTGTCACTGACGAAGTTCATCTTCCAGGACATCTGTCGCTGATCAACTTCACCATCCCGGACATCTGTCACTGAAGAAGTTCACAATACAGGTCATCTGTCACTGACGAAGTTCACCGTCCAGGATATCTTTCACTCATCAACTTCACCATCCAGGACATCTGTCATTGACGAATTTCACCATCCAGGACATCTGTCACAGACTAACTTCACTATCCGGGACATCTGTCGCCGACGAACTTCACCATCCAGGACATCTGTCACTGACGAACTTCATCATCCAGGGCATCTGACAGTGACGAACTTCACCATCCAGGACATCTGTCACTGACTAACTTCAGCATCCGAGACATCTGTCACTGAAGAACATACCAATACAGGACATCTGTCACTGACGAACTTCACTATCCATGACATCTGTCACTGATGAACTTCACAACCCATTCTATCTGACACTGTCGAACTTCACGACCCAAGGCATTTATCACATACAACTCTCACCATCCAGGACGTCTGGTACTGATGACAGTCACGATTCAAGTCATCTGTTACTGACGAAGTTCACCTTCCAGGACATCTGTCACTGATCAACTTCACCATCCAGGACATCTGTCACTGAAGAAGTTCACAATACAGGTCATCTGTCACTGACGAAGTTCACCGTCCAGGATATCTGTCACTGATCAACTTCACCATCCAGGACATCTGTCACTGAAGAAGTTCACAATACAGGTCATCTGTCACTGACGAAGTTCACCGTCCAGGACATCTGTCACTCATCAACTTCACCATCCAGGACACCTGTCACTGAGGAACTTCACCATCCAGGACATCAGTCACTGAAAAATCTCACCATCCAGGACGTATGTAATTGACAAAATTCATCATCCAGGACATCTGTCACAGTCGATAATCACAATCGACAACATCTGTCACTGACGAAGTTCACCGTCCAGGACATCTGTCACTCATCAACTTCACCATCCAGGACACCTGTCACTGAGGAACTTCACCATCCAGGACATCAGCCACTGAAAAATCTCACCATCCAGGACGTATGTAATTGACAAAATTCATCATCCAGGACATCTGTCACAGACGATAATCACAATCGACAACATCTGTCACTGACGAATGTCACCATACAGGACATCTGTCACTGACGAACGTGATCATCCAGGACATCGGTCACGGACGAAATTCACCATCATGACATCTGTCATTAGCAAACTTCACAATCCAGATCATCTGTCAGCTACGCATTTCAGCATTCGGACATCTGACACCAACGAAGATTACCATCCCAGACATCTGTCACTGACAAACTTCACTATCCAGGACATATGTCACCGATGAACTTCACCATCCAGGATATCTGTCACAGGCGAATTTCACCATCCCGGACATTTGTCACTGACGAACTTCACAATGCAGATCATCTGACACAAAGGAATTTCATCATCCAGGACATCTGGCACTGACGAACATCACCATCAAGTACATCTGTCACCGACGAACATCACCATACCGGACATCTGTCACAGACGAACTTCACCATTCAGGACATCAGTCACTGACGAACTTCACCATCCAGGTCATCAGTCACTGACGAACTTCACCTTCCAGGACATCTGACACCGACGAACTTCACCATCGAGGTCATCTGTCACTGACGAACTTCACCACTCAGGGCATCTGCAACCGACGAAATTCACAACCCAAGACATCTGTGACTGAAAAAGTTCTCCGTCCAGGACGTATGCCACTGACGAAATTCATCATCCAGAACATCTGTCACCGACAAAGTTCGCGGTCCAGGACATCTCTCGCTAACAAACTTCAGAATCCAGGACATCTGTCACTGACGAACTTCATCATCCAGGACATCTGTCACTGACAAACTTCACCATCCAGGACATCAGTCACTCTCGAACTTCACCATCCAAGATATCTGTCACTTACGAACTTCACCATCCAGGTCATCAATCACTGACGAAGAACACCATCCAGGACATCTGTCAGTGACGAACTTCACGATCCAGGACATCTGTCACTGAAAAATTTCACCGTCCAGGACGTATGTAACTGACGAAATTCATCATCCAGGAAATCTGTCACCGACAATAATCACCACCGACAACACCTGTCACTGAAGAATGTCACCATACAGGACATCTGTCACTGACGAACGTGAACATCCAGGACATCGGTCATGGACGAAATTCACCATCATGACATCTGTTACTGACGAACTTCACAATCCAGGTCATCTGTCATTTCAGCATTCGGACATCTGTCATCGACGAAAATTATCATCCCAGACATCTGTCACTGACAAACTTCACTATCCAGGACATCTATCACCGATGAACTTCACCATCCAGGACATCTGTCAAAGGCGAACTTCACCATCCCGGACACTTGTAACTGAGGAACTTCACAATGCAGATCATCTGTCACAGACGAACTTCACCATCCTGGAAATCTGTCACAGATGAACTTCACCATTCAGTACATCAATCACTGACGAACTTCACCATCCAGGTCATCAGTCACTGACGAACTTCACTATCCAGGACATCTGTCACCGACGAACTTCATCACTCAGGGCTTCTGCAACTGACGAAATTCACAATCCAGGACATCTGTGACTGAAAAAGTTCTCTGTCCAGGACATATGTCACGGACGAACTTCAACATCATGACATCTGTCACTAGCGAACTTCACAATCCAGGTCATCTGTCATTTACGAACTTCACCATTCGGACACCTGTCACGGACTAACATTACCAACCCAGACATCTGTCACTGACGAACTTCACAATTCAGGTCATCTGACACAAAGGAACTTCATCATCCTGGACGTCTGTCACAGATGAACTTCACCATTTAGGACATCTGGCACTGACGAACATCACCATCAAGAACATCTGTCACCGACGAACATCACAATCCCGGACATCTGTCACTGACGAACTTCACAATCCAGGTCATCGGACACTGATGAAATTCACCATCCAGGACATCTGTCACCGACGAACTTCACAATCCAGGACATCTGTCACTTACAAACTTCACTATCCAGGACATCTCACACTGACAAACATCACCATCCAGGACATCGGTCACTGACGAATTTCACCGTCCAGGACATCTATCACTTACACATTTCACCGTCCAAGACATCTGTCATTTACGAACTTCACCATCCAGGTTATCACTCACTGACGAACTTCACCATCCAGGTCATCTGACACTAATGAACTACACCATCTAGTACATCTGTCAATGACAAACTTCACAACCCAGGACACCTGTCACCGACGGACATCACCAACCCGGACATCTGTCACTGATGAACTTTACAGTCCAGCACATCTGTCACTGACTAACTTCACCATCCAGGACATCTGTCACTGAAGAAATTCACTAAACAGGACATCTGTCACTGACGAACTTCACAAGCCGTTCCATCTGACAACGATGAACTTCATCACCCAGGGCACCTATCACATAGGACTCTCACCATCCAGGATATCTGGTACTGACGACAGTCACGATCCAGGTCATCTGTCACTGACGATGTTCACCGTCCAGGACATCTGTCACTGACCAACTTCACCATCCAGGACATCTGTTGCAGACAAATTTCATCATCCAAGACATCTGGTACTGACGACAGTCACCATCCTGGTCACCTGTCACTGACGAAGTTGACCATCCAGGTCATCTGACACTGACATCCCTCTGCGTCCAGGCATCTATCACTGACCAACTTCACCATCCAGGACATCTGTCACTGACGAACTTCACCATCCAGGACATCTGTCACTGACTAACTTCAGCATCCGAGACATCTGACACTGAAGAACTTACCAATACAGGACATCTGTCACTGACGAACTTCACAATCCATTCCATCTGACACTGTCGAACTTCACCACCCAAGGCATCTGTCACATACGACTCTCACCATCCAGGACATCTGGTTCTGATGACAGTCATGATTCAAGTCATCTGTCACTGACGAAGTTCACCTTCCAAGCAATATGTCACTGATCAACTTCACCATCCAGGTCATCTGACACTAAGGAACTTCACCATCCAGGACATCAGTCACAGACGAAGTTCACCATCCCGAAAATCTGTCACTGACGAACTTCGCAATGCAGTTCATCGGTCACTGACAAACTTCACTATCCAGGACATCTGTCACCGATGAACTTCACCATCCAGGACGTCTGTCACAGGCGAACTTCACCATCCCGGACATTTGTCACTGACGAAGTTCACAATGCAGATCATCTGACACAGACAAACTTTACTCTTCAAGACATCAGTCACTGACAAACATCACAATCCCGGACATCTGTCACTGACAAACTTCACAATCCAGGTCATCAGACACTGACGAAATTCACCATCCAGGTCATCTGTCACCGACGACCTTCACAATCCAGGACATCTGTCACTGACGAACATTACCATTCAGGACATCTGTCACTGACGACCCTCACCATCCAAGATATCTGTCACGGACGAACTTCAACATCATGACATCTGTCACTAGCGAACTTCACAATCCAGGTCATCTGTCACTTACGAACTTCACCATTCGGATATCTGTCACGGACTAACATTACCAACCCAGACTTCTGTCACTGACGAACTTCACAATTCAGGTCATCTGACACAAAGGAACTTCATCATCCTGGATATCTGTCACAGATGAACTTCACTATTCAGGACATCTGGCACTGACGAACATCACCATCAAGAACATCTGTCACAGAGGAACATCACAATCCCGGACATCTGTCACTGACGAACTTCACAATCCATTCCATCTTACAAGTGTTGAACTTCACGACCCAAGGCATCTGTCACATATGACTCTCACCATCCAGGACATCTGGTACTGATCAACTTCACTATCCAGGACATCTGTCACTGAAGAAGTTCACAATACAGGTCATCTGTCACTGACGAAGTTGACCATCCTGGTCACCTCTCACTGACGAAGTTCACCTTCTAGGACATCTGTCACTGATCAACTTCACCATACAGGACATCTGTCACTGACGAACTTTACAATCCAGGACGTCTGTCACTGACGAACTTCATCATCCAGGGCATCTGACAGTGACAAACTTCACCATCCAGAACATCTGTCACTGACTAACTTCAGCATCCGAGACATCTGTCACTGAAGAACTTACTAATACAAGACATCTGTCACTGACGAACTTCACAATCCATTCCATCTGACAAGTGTCGAACTTCACCACCCAAGGCATCTGTCACATACGACTCTCACCATCCAGGACATCTAGTACTGATGACAGTCACAATTCAAGTCATCTGTCACTGACGAAGTTCATCTTCCAGGACATCTGTCACTGATCAACTTCACCATCCAGGACATCTGTCACTGAAGAAGTTCACAATACAGGTCTTCTGTCACTGACGAAGTTCACCGTCCAGGATATCTTTCACTCATCAACTTCACCATCCAGGACATCTGTCATTGACGAATTTCACCATCCAGGACATCTGTCACAGACTAACTTCACTATCCGGGACATCTGGCACCGACGAACTTCACCATCCAGGACATCTGTCACTGACGAACTTCATCATCCAGGGCATCTGACAGTGACGAACTTCACCATCCAGGACATCTGTCACTGACTAACTTCAGCATCCGAGACATCTGTCACTGAAGAACTTACCAATACAGGACATCTGTCACTGACGAACTTCACTATCCATGACATCTGTCACTGATGAACTTCACAATCCATTCCATCTGACACTGTCGAACTTCACGACCCAAGGCATTTATCACATACAACTCTCACCATCCAGGACGTCTGGTACTGATGACAGTCTCGATTCAAGTCATCTGTTACTGACGAAGTTCACCTTCCAGGACATCTGTCACTGATCAACTTCACCATCCAGGACATCTGTCACTGAAGAAGTTCACAATACAGGTCATCTGTCACTGACGAAGTTCACCGTCCAGGACATCTGTCACTCATCAACTTCACCATCCAGGACATCTGTCACTGAGGAACTTCACCATCCAGGACATCAGTCACTGAAAAATCTCACCATTCAGGACGTATGTAATTGACAAAATTCATCATCCAGGACATCTGTCACAGACGAAAATCACAATCGACAACATCTGTCACTGACGAATGTCACCATACAGGACATCTGTCACTGACGAACGTGATCATCCAGGACATCGGTCACGGACGAAATTCACCATCATGACATCTGTCACTAGCAAACTTCACAATCCAGGTCATCTGTCAGCTACGCATTTCAGCATTCGGACATCTGACACCAACGAAGATTACAATCCCAGACATCTGTCACTGACGAACTTCACAATCCAGGTCATCTGACACTGAGGAACTTCTCCATCCAGGACATCTGTCACAGACGAACTTCACCATCCCGGACATCAGTCACTGACAAACTTCACAATGCAGATCATCTGTCACTGACAAACTTCACTATCCAGGACATCTGTCACCGACGAACTTCACCATCCAGGACATCTGTCACAGATGAACTTCGCCATCCCAGACATCTGTCACTGACAAACTTCGCAATGCAGATCATCTGTCACTGACAAACTTCACTATCCAGGACATCTGTCACCGACGAACTTCACCATCCAGGACATCAGTCACTGACGAACTTCACCATCCAGGACATCTGTCACTGACGAACTTCACCATCCAGGGCATCTGTCACAGACGAACTTCACCATCCAGGGCATCTGTCACAGACGAACTTCACCATCCCGGACATTTGTCACTGATGAACTTCACAATGCAGATCATCTGACACTGACAATCTTTACTCTCCAGGACATCAGTCACTGACGAACTTCACCATCCAAGACATCTGTCACTGACGAACACTACCATTCAGGACATCTGTCACTGACGACCCTCACCATCCAAGATATCTGTCATGGACGAACTTCAACATCATGACATCTGTCACTAGAGAACTTCACAATCCAGGTCATCTGTCACATACGAACTTCACCATTCAGATATTTGTCATGGACTAACATTACCAACCCAGACTTCTGTCATTGACGAACTTCACAATTCAGGTCATCTGACACAAAGGAACTTCATCATCTAGGACGTCTGTCACAGATGAACTTCACCATTCAGGACATCTGGCACTGACGAACATCACCATCAAGAACATCTGTCACCGACGAACATCACAATCCAGGACATCTGTCACTGACGAACATCACCATCCCGGACATCTGTCACCGACGAACATCACAATCCCGGACATCTGCCAATGATGAACTACACAATCCAGGTCATCAGACACTGACGAAATTCACCACCCAGGACATCTGTCACCGACGAACTTCACAATCCAGGACATCTGTCGCTTACGAACTTCACCATCCTGGACATTTGTCACTGACGAACTTCACAATGCAGATCATCTGACACAGACAAACTTTACTCTCCAGGACATCAGTCACTGACGAACTTCATAATCCAGTACATCTGTCACTGACGAACTTCATCATCCAGAGCATCTGACAGTGACGAACTTCATCATCCCGGACATTTGTCACTGACGAAGTTCACAATGCAGATCATCTGACACAGACAAACTTTACTCTCCAAGACATCAGTCACCGACAAACATCACAATCCCGGACATCTGTCACTGACAAACTTCACAATCCAGGTCATCAGACACTGACGAAATTCACCATCCAGGTCATCTGTCACCGACGACCTTCACAATCCAGGACATCTGTTACTGACGAACATTGCCATTCAGGACATCTGTCACTGACGACCCTCACCATCCAAGATATCTGTCACGGACGAACTTCAACATCATGACATCTGTCACTAGCGAACTTCACAATCCAGGTCATCCGTCACTTACGAACTTCACCATTCGGATATCTGTTACGGACTAACATTCCCAACCCAGACTTCTGTCACTGACGAACTTCACAATTCAGGTCATCTGACACAAAGGAACTTCATCATCCTGGATATCTGTCACAGATGAACTTCACTATTCAGGACATCTGGCACTGACAAACATCACCATCAAGAACATCTGTCACAGACGAACATCACAATCCCGGACATCTGTCACTGACGAACTTCACAATCCATTCCATCTTACAAGTGTCGAACTTCACCACCCAAGGCATCTGTCACATATGACTCTCACCATCCAGGACATCTGGTACTGATCAACTTCACCATCCAGGACATCAGTCACTGAAGAAGTTCACAATACAGGTCATCTGTCACTGACGAAGTTGACCATCCTGGTCACCTCTCACTGACGAAGTTCACCTTCTAGGACATCTGTCACTGATCAACTTCACCATACAGGACATCTGTCACTGACGAACTTTAGAATCCAGGACGTCTGACACTGACGAACTTCATCATCCAGGGCATCTGACAGTGACGAACTTCACCATCCAGGACATCTGTCACTGACTAACTTCAGCATCCGAGACATCTGTCACTGAAGAACTTACCAATACAGGACATCTGTCACTGACGAACTTCACTATCCATGACATCTGTTACTGACGAACTTCACAATCCATTCCATCTGACAAGTGTTGAACTTCACCACCCAAGGCATCTGTCACATACGATTCTCACCATCCAGGACATCTAGTACTGATGACAGTCACAATTCAAGTCATCTGTCACTGACAAAGTTCATCTTCCAGGACATCTGTCACTGATCAACTTCACCATCCAGGACATCTGTCACTGAAGAAGTTCACAATACAGGTCATCTGTCACTGACGAATTTCACCGTCCAGGATATCTTTCACTCATCAACTTCACCATCCAGGACATCTGTCATTGACGAATTTCACCATCCAGGACATCTGTCACAGACTAACTTCACTATCCGGGACATCTGTCATTGACAAACTTCACAATCCAGAACATCTGTCACTGACGAACTTCATCATCCAGGGCATCTGACAGTGACGAACTTCACCATCCAGGACATCTGTCACTGACTAACTTCAGCATCCGAGACATCTGTCACTGAAGAACTTACCAATACAGGACATCTGTCACTGACGAACTTCACTATCCATGACATCTGTCACTGATGAACTTCACAATCCATTCCATCTGACACTGTCGAACTTTACGACCCAAGGCATTTATCACATACAACTCTCACCATCCAGGACGTCTGGTACTGATGACAGTCACGATTCAAGTCATCTGTTACTGACGAAGTTCACCTTCCACGACATCTGTCACTGATCAACTTCACCATCCAGGACATCTGTCACTGAAGAAGTTCACAATACAGGTCATCTGTCACTGACAAAGTTCACCGTCCAGGACATCTGTCACTGAGGAACTTCACCATCCAGGACATCTGTCACTGAGGAACTTCACCATCCAGGACATCAATCACTGAAAAATCTCACCATCCAGGACGTATGTAATTGACAAAATTCATCATCCAGGCCATCTGTCACAGACGATAATCACAATCGACAACATCTGTCACTGACGAATGTCACCATACAGGACATCTGTCACTGACGAACGTGATCATCCAGGACATCGGTCACGGACGAAATTCACCATCATGACATCTGTCACTAGCAAACTTCACAATCCAGGTCATCTGTCAGCTACGCATTTCAGCATTCGGACATCTGACACCAACGAAGATTACCATCCCAGACATCTGTCACTGACGAACTTCATAATCCAGGTCATCTGACACTGAGGAACTTCTCCATCCAGGACATCTGTCACAGACGAACTTCACCATCCCGGACATCTGTCACTGACAAACTTCGCAATGCAGATCATCTGTCACTGACAAACTTCACTATCCAGGACATCTGTCACCGACGAACTTCACCACCCAGGGCATCTGTCACAGATGAACTTCGCCATCCCAGACAACTGTCACTGACAAACTTCGCAATGCAGATCATCTGTCACTGACAAACTTCACTATCCAGGACATCTGTCACCGACGAACTTCACCATCCAGGACATCAGTCACTGACGAACTTCACCATCCAGGACATCTGGTACTGACGAATTTCACCATCCAGGACATCTGTCACTGACGAACATTACCATTCAGAACATCTGTCACTGACGAACTTCACCATCCAGGGCATCTGTCACAGACGAACTTCACCATCCAGGGCATCTGTCACAGACGAACTTCACCATCCCGGACATTTGTCACTGATGAACTTCATAATGCAGATCATCTGACACTGACAAACTTTACTCTCCAGGACATCAGTCACTGACGAACTTCACCATCCAAGACATCTGTCACTGACGAACACTACCATTCAGGACATCTGTCACTGACGACCCTCACCATCCAAGATATCTGTCATGGACGATCTTCAACATCATGACATCTGTCACTAGAGAACTTCACAATCCAGGTCATCTGTCACTTACGAACTTCACCATTCAGATATTTGTCACGGACTAACATTACCAACCCAGACTTCTGTCATTGACGAACTTCACAATTCAGGTCATCTGACACAAAGGAACTTCATCATCTAGGACGTCTGTCACAGATGAACTTCACCATTCAGGACATCTGGCACTGACGACAGTCACCATCCTGGTCATCTGTCACTGACGAATTTGACCATCCAGGTCATCTGTCACTGACGAACTTCATAAGCCAGACATCTGTCACTGATGAACTTCATAATATAGGACATCTGACAGTGACGAACTTCACCATCCAGGACAACTGTCACTGACTAACTTCAGCATCCGAGACATCTGTCACTGACGAACTTCATAATCCAGTACATCTGTCACTGACGAACTTCATCATCCAGAGCATCTGACAGTGACGAACTTCATCATCCAGAGCATCTGACAGTGACGAACTTCACCATCCAGGACACCTGTCACTGACTAACTTCAGCATCGGAGACATCTGTCACTGAAGAACTTACCACTACAGGACATCTGTCACTGACGAACATCACTATCCATGACATCTGTCACTGACGAACTTCACAATCCATTCCATCTGACACTGTCGAACTTCACTACCCAAGGCATCTGTCAACTACGACTCTCACCATCCAGGACATCTGGTACTGATGACAGTCACAATTCAAGTCATCTGTCACTGACGAAGTTCACCATCAAGGACATCTGTCACTGAAGAAGTTCACAATACAGGTCATCTGTCACTGACGAAATTCACCATCCAGGACATCTGTCACTGACGAACTTTACAATCCAGGTCATCCGTCAGTTACTGACTTCAGCATTCCGACATCTGTCACCGACGAAGAATACCATCCCAGACATCTGTCACAGACAAACTTCACCATCCAGTACATCTCTCAGAGATAAACTTCACCACTCAGGACATCTGTCACTGATTAACTTCACCATCCAGGACATCATTCACAGAAAAATCTCACCGTCCAGGACGTATGTAACTGACGAAATTCACCACCCAGGACATCTGTCACCGACGAAATTCACAATCCCGTACATCTGTCACTTACGAACTGCACCATCCTGTACATTTGTCACTGACGAACTTCACAATGCAGATCATCTGACACTGACAAAATTTACTCTCCAGGACATCAGTCACTGACGAACATTACCATCCAGGACATCTGTCACTGACGAACATTACCATTCAGGACATCTGTCACTGACGAACTTCACCATCCAGGGCATCTGTCACAGACGAACTTCACCATCCATGGCATCTGTCACAGACGAACTTCACCATCCCGGACAATTGTCACTGATGAACTTCACAATGCAGATCATCTGACACTGACAAAATTTACTCTCCAGGACATCAGTCACTGACGAACATTACCATTCAGGACATCTGTCACTGACGACCCTCACCATCCAAGACATCTGTCACGGACGAACTTCAACATCATGACATCTGTCACTAGCAAACTTCACTATCCCGGACATCTGTCACTGACAAACTTCGAAATGCAGATCATCTGTCACTGACAAACTTTACTATCCAGGACATCTGTCACCGACGAACTTCACCATCCAGGACATCAGTCACTGACGAACTTCACCATCCAGGACATCTGGTACTGACGAATTTCACCATCCAGGACATCTGTCACTGACGAACATTACCATTCAGGACATCAGTCACTGACGAACTTCACCATCCAGGGCATCTGTCACAGACGAACTTCACCATCCAGGGCATCTGTCACAGACGAACTTCACCATCCCGGACAATTGTCACTGATGAACTTCACAATGCAGATCATCTGACACAGACAAACTTTACTCTCCAGGACATCAGTCACTGACGAACTTCACCATCCAGGACATCTGTCACTGAGGAATTTCACCATCCAAGACATCTGTCACTGACGAACATTACCATTCAAGACATCTGTCACTGACAACCCTCACCATCCAAGATATCTGTCACGGACGAACTTCAACATCATGACATCTGTCACTAGAGAACTTCACAATCCAGGTCATCAGTCACTTACGAACTTCACCATTCAGATATTTGTCACGGACTAACATTACCAACCCAGACTTCTGTCATTGACGAACTTCACAATTCAGGTCATCTGACACAAAGGAACTTCATCATCTAGGACGTCTGTCACAGATGAACTTCACCATCAAGAACATCTGTCACCGACGAACATCACAATCCAGGTCATCTGACACTGAGGACCTTCACCACCCAGGCCATCTGTCACCGACGAACATCAGAATCCCGGACATCTGTCACTGACGAACTTCACAATCCAGGTCATCAGACACTGACGAAATTCACCATCCAGGACATCTGTCACTTACGAACTTCACCATCCCGGACATTTGTCACTGACGAACTTCACAATGCAGATCATCTGACACAGTCAAACTTTACTCTCCAGGACATCAGTCACTGACGAACTTCACCATCCAGAACATCTGTCACTGACGAATTTCACCATCCAGGACATCTGTCACTGACGAACATTACCATTCAGGACATCTGTCACTGACGACCGTCACCATCGAAGATATCTGTCACGGATAAACTTCAACACCATGACATCTGTCATTTAGGAACTTCACCATCCAGGTTATCACTCACTGACGAACTTCACCATCCAGGTCATCTGTCACTGAAGAAATTCACAATACAGGACATCAGTCACTGACGAACTTCACTAACCAGGACATCTGTCACTGATGAACTTCACAAACCATTCCATCTGACACCGACGAACTTCACCACCCAGGGCATCTGTCACATACCACTCTCACCATCCAGGACATCTGGTACTGATGACAGTCACGATTCAATTCATCTGTCACTGATGAAGTTCACCTTCCAGGTCATCTGTCACTGATCAACTTCACCATCCAGGACATCTGTCGCAGACAAATTTCATCATTCAGGACATCTGGTACTGACGACAGTCACCATCCTGGTCATCTGTCACTGACGAATTTGACCATCCAGGTCATCTGTCACGGACGAACTTCAACATCATGACATCTGTCACTAGCGAACTTCACCATTCGGACATCTGTCACGGACTAACATTACCATCCCAGACATCTGTCACTGACGAACTTCACAATTCAGGTCATCTGACACAAAGGAATTTCATCATGCAGGACATCTGTCACAGACGAACTTCACCATCCAGGACATCTGGCACTGACGAACATCACCATCAAGTACATCTGTCACCGACGAACATCACCATCCCAGACATCTGTCACTGACGAACTTCACCATCCAGGTCATCTGTCACTGACGAACTACACAATCCATTCCCTCTGACACTGTCGAACTTCACCACCCAAGGCATCTGTCACATACGAATCTCACCATCCAGGACATCTGGTACTGATGGCAGTCACAATTCAAGTCATCTGTCACTGACGAAGTTCACCTTCCAGGTCATCTGTCACTGATCAACTTCACCATCCAGGACATCTGTCGCAGACAAATTTCATCATTCAGGACATCTGGTACTGACAACAGTCACCATCCTGGTCATCTGTCACTGACGAATTTGACCATCCAGGTCATCTGTCACGGACGAACTTCAACATCATGACATCTGTCACGAGCGAACTTCACCATTCGGACATCTGTCACGGACTAACATTACCATCCCAGACATCTGTCACTGACGAACTTCACAATTCAGGTCATCTGACACAAAGGAATTTCATCATGCAGGACATCGGTCACAGACGAACTTCACCATCCAGGACATCTGGCACTGACGAACATCACCATCAAGTACATCTGTCAGAGACGACCATCACCATACCGGACATCTGTCACAGGCGAACTTCACCATTCAGGACATCTGTCACTGACGAACTTCACCATCCAGGTCATCAGTCACTGACGGACTTCACTATCTAGGACATCTGTCACCGACAAACATCACCATCGACGTCATCTGTCACCGACGAACTTCACCACTCAGGGCATCTGCAACTGACAAAATTCACAATCCAGGACATCTGTCACTGAAATAGTTCTCCGCCCAGGACATATGTTACTGACGAAATTCATCATCCAGGACATCTGTTACTGATGAAATTCATCATCCAGGACATCTGTCACCGACGAAGTTCACGGTCCAGGACATCTGTTAGTGAAAAAACTTCAGAATCCAGGACATCAGTCGCAGACAAATTTCATCATCCAGGATATCTGGTAGTGACGACAGTCACTGTCCCGGTCATCTTTCACTCATGTCCCTCACCGTCCAGGCATCTGTCACTGACCAACTTCACCATCCAGGACATCTGTCACTGACGAACTTCACAATCCAGGACATCTGTCACTGACGAATTTCACCATCCAGGTCATCAGTCACTGACAAACTTCTGCATCTAAGACTTCTGCACTTACGAACTTCACCATCCAAGACTTCTGCACTTACGAACTTCACCATCCAGGTCATCAGTCACTGACAAACTTCACCATCATGACATCTGTCACTATCAAACTTCACAATACAGGTCATCTGTCACTTACGAACTTCACCATTCGGACATCTGCCACCGATGAACATTACCATCCCAAACATCTGTCACTGACAACTTCACAATTCAGGTCATCTGACACAAAGACACTTCATCATCCAGGACATCTGTCACAGACTAACTTCACCATGCAGGACATCTGGCACTGACGAACATCACCATCAAGGACAACTGTCACTGACGAACATCACCATCCCGAACAGCTGTCACTGACCAACTTCACAATACAGGTCATCTGACACTGACAAACTTCACTATCCAGGACATCAGGTCACAGACGAACTTCACCATCTAGGGCATCTGCCACCGATGAACATTACCATCCCAGACATCTGTCACTGACGACTTCACAATTCAGGTCATCTGACACAAAGACACTTCATCATCCAGGACATCTGTCACAGACTAACTTCACCATGCAGGACATCTGGCACTGACGAACATCACCATCCAGGACATCTGTCACTGACGAACATCACAATCCAGAACATCTGTCACAGACGATCCTCATCATCGGGACACCTATCGCTGACGAACTTCACAATCCAGGACATCTGTCACTTTCGAACTTCACCATCCAGGACATCTCTCAGCGAGAAACATCACCATCCAGGACATCTGTCACTGACGAACTTCACGATCCAGGACATCTGTCACTGAAAAATCTCACCGTCCAGGACGTATGTAACTGACGAAATTCATCATCCAGGAGATCTGTCACCGACAATAATCACCATCGACAACATCTGTCACTGACAAATGTCACCATACAGGACATCTGTCACTGACGAACGTGACCATCCAGGACATCAGTCACTGACAAACATCACCATCCAGGATATCTGTCAATGACGAACTTCACCATCCAGTACACCTGTCACTGAGGAATTTCACCATCCAGGACATCTGTCACTGACGAACATTACCATTCAGGACATCTGTCACTGATGACCCTCACCATTCAAGATATCTGTCACTGACGAACTTCACCATCATGACATCTGTCACTATCAAACTTCACAATACAGGTAATCTGTCACTTACGAACTTCACCATTCGGACATCTGCCACCGATGAACATTACCATCCCAGACATCTGTCACTGACGACTTCACAATTCAGGTCATCTGACACAAAGGCACTTCATCATCCAGGACATCTGTCACAGACTAACTTCACTATGCAGGACATCTGGCACTGACGAATATCACCATCAAGGACAACTGTCACCGACGAACATCACCATCCCGGACATCTGTCACTGACGAACTTCACCATCCAGGTCATCAGTCACTGACGAACTTCACTATCCAGGACATCTGTCACCGACGAACTTCACCATCGAGGTCATCTGTCACTGACAAACTTCTCCACTCAGGGCATCTGCAACTGACGAAATTCACAATCCAGGACATTTGTGACTGAAAAATTTCTCCGTCCAGGACATATGTCACTGACGAAATTCATCATCCAGGACATCTGTCACCGACGAAGTTCACGGTCCAGGACATCTGTCACTAACAAATTTCAGAATCCAGGACATCTGTCGCAGACAAATTTTATCATCCAGGATATCTGGTACTGACGACTGTCACCGTCCCGGTCATCTGTCACTGATGTCCGTTGCCGTCCAGGCAACTGTCACTGACCAACTTCACCATCCAGGACATCTGTCATTGACGAATTTCACCATCCAGGACATCTGTCACAGACGAACTTCACCATCCCGGACATCTGTCACTGACGAACTTCGCAATGCAGTTCATCTGTCACTGACAAACTTCACTATCCAGGACATCTGTCACTGACGAACTTCAACATCCAGGACATCTGTCACTGACGAACTTCATCATCCAGGGCATCTGACAGTAACGAACTTCACCATTCAGGACATCGGTCACTGACTAACTTCAGCATCCGAGACATCTGTCACTGAAGAACTTACCAATACAGGACATCTGTCACTGACGAACTTCACTATCCATGACATCTGTCACATACAACTCTCACCATCCAGGACATCTGGTACTGATGACAGTCACGATTCAAGTCATCTGTCACTGACGAAGTTCACCTTCCAGGACATCTGTCACTGATCAACTTCACCATCCAGGACATCTGTCACTGAAGAAGTTCACAAAACAGGTCATCTCTCACTGACGAAGTTCACCGTCCAGGACATCAGTCACTGAAAAATCTCACCGTCCATGACGTATGTAACTGACGAAATTCATCATCCAGGACATCTGTCACAGACAAACTTCACCATCCCGGACATCTGTCACTGACGAACTTCACTATCCAGGACATCTGTCACCAATGAACTTCACCATCCAGGACATCTGTCACAAGCGAACTTAACCATCTCGGACATTTGTCACTGACGAACTTCACAATGCAGATCATCTGACACAGACAAACTTTACTCTCCAGGACATCAGTCACTGACGAACTTCACCATCCAGGACATCTGTCACTGACGAACTTCGCAATGCAGTTCATCTGTCACTGACAAACTTCACTATCCAGGACATCTGTCACCGATGAACTTTACCATCCAGGACATCTGTCACAGGCGAATTTCACCATCCCGGATATTTGTCACTGACGAACTTCACAATGGAGATCATCTGACACAGACAAACTTTACTCTCCAGGACATTTGTCACTGACGAATTTCACCATCCAGGACATCTGTCACTGATGAATATTACCATTCAGGACATCTGCCACTGACGACCCTCACCATCCAAGATATCTGTCATGGACGAACTTCAACATCATGACATCTGTCACTAGCGAACTTCACAATCCAGGTCATCTGTCACTTACGAACTTCACCATTCGGACATCTGTCACGGACTAACATTACCAACCCAGACATCTGTCACTGACGAACTTCACAATTCAGGTCATCTGACGCTGAGGAACTTCACCATCCAGGACATCTGTCACAGGCGAACTTAACCATCTCGGACATTTGTCACTGACAAACTTCACAATGCAGATCATCTGACACAGACAAACTTTACTCTCCAGGACATCAGTCACTGACGAACTTCACCATCCAGGACATCTGGTACTGACGAATTTCACCATCCAGGACATCTGTCACTGAAAAATCTCACCGTCCAGGATGTATGTAACTGATGAAATTCATCATCCAGGAAATCTGTCACCGACAATAATCACCATCGACTACATCTGTCACTGACGAATGTCACCATACAGGACATTTGTCACTGACGAACGTGACCATCCAGAACATTGGTCACGGATGAAATTCACCATCATGACATCTGTCACTGACGAACTTCACAATCCAGATCATCTGTCAGTTACGCACTTCAGCATTCGGACATCTGTCATCGACGAAAATTGCCATCCCAGACATCTGTCACTGACGAACTTCACAATCCAGGTCATCTGACACTGAGGAACTTCACCATCCAGGACATCTGTCACAGACGAACTTCACCATCCCGGACATCTGTCACTGACGAACTTCGCAATGCAGTTCATCTGTCACTGACAAACTTCACTATCCAGGACATCTGTCACCGATGAACTTCACCATCCAGGACATCTGTCACAGGCGAATTTCACCATCCCGGATATTTGTCACTGACGAACTTCACAATGGAGATCATCTGACACAGACAAACTTTACTCTCCAGGACATTTGTCACTGACGAATTTCACCATCCAGGACATCTGTCACTGATGAATATTACCATTCAGGACATCTGCCACTGACGACCCTCACCATCCAAGATATCTGTCATGGACGAACTTCAACATCATGACATCTGTCACTAGCGAACTTCACAATCCAGGTCATCTGTCACTTACGAACTTCACCATTCGGACATCTGTCACGGACTAACATTACCAACCCAGACATCTGTCACTATCAAACTTCACAATACAGGTAATCTGTCACTTACGAACTTCACCATTCGGACATCTGCCACCGATGAACATTACCATCCCAGACATCTGTCACTGACGACTTCACAATTCAGGTCATCTGACACAAAGGCAATTCATCATCCAGGACATCTGTCACAGACTAACTTCACTATGCAGGACATCTGGCACTGACGAATATCACCATCAAGGACAACTGTCACCGACGAACATCACCATCCCGGACATCTGTCACTGACGAACTTCACCATCCAGGTCATCAGTCACTGACGAACTTCACTATCCAGGACATCTGTCACCGACGAACTTCACTATCGAGGTCATCTGTCACTGACAAACTTCTCCACTCAGGGCATCTGCAACTGACGAAATTCACAATCCAGGACATCTGTGACTGAAAAATTTCTCCGTCCAGGACATATGTCACTGACGAAATTCATCATCCAGGACATCTGTCACCGACGAAGTTCACGGTCCAGGACATCTGTCACTAACAAACTTCAGAATCCAGGACATCTGTCGCAGACAAATTTTATCATCCAGGATATCTGGTACTGACGACTGTCACCGTCCCGGTCATCTGTCACTGATGTCCGTTGCCGTCCAGGCAACTGTCACTGACCAACTTCACCATCCAGGACATCTGTCATTGACGAATTTCACCATCCAGGACATCTGTCACAGACGAACTTCACCATCCCGGACATCTGTCACTGACGAACTTCGCAATGCAGTTCATCTGTCACTGACAAACTTCACTATCCAGGACATCTGTCACTGACGAACTTCAACATCCAGGACATCTGTCACTGACGAACTTCATCATCCAGGGCATCTGACAGTAACGAACTTCACCATTCAGGACATCGGTCACTGACTAACTTCAGCATCCGAGACATCTGTCACTGAAGAACTTACCAATACAGGACATCTGTCACTGACGAACTTCACTATCCATGACATCTGTCACTGACGAACTACACAAACCATTCCATCTGACACTGCCGAACTTCACCACCCAAGGCATCTGTCACATACAACTCTCACCATCCAGGACATCTGGTACTGATGACAGTCACGATTCAAGTCATCTGTCACTGACGAAGTTCACCTTCCAGGACATCTGTCACTGATCAACTTCACCATCCAGGACATCTGTCACTGAAGAAGTTCACAAAACAGGTCATCTCTCACTGACGAAGTTCACCGTCCAGGACATCAGTCACTGAAAAATCTCACCGTCCATGACGTATGTAACTGACGAAATTCATCATCCAGGACATCTGTCACAGACAAACTTCACCATCCCGGACATCTGTCACTGACGAACTTCACTATCCAGGACATCTGTCACCAATGAACTTCACCATCCAGGACATCTGTCACAAGCGAACTTAACCATCTCGGACATTTGTCACTGACGAACTTCACAATGCAGATCATCTGACACAGACAAACTTTACTCTCCAGGACATCAGTCACTGACGAACTTCACCATCCAGGACATCTGTCACTGACGAACTTCGCAATGCAGTTCATCTGTCACTGACAAACTTCACTATCCAGGACATCTGTCACCGATGAACTTTACCATCCAGGACATCTGTCACAGGCGAATTTCACCATCCCGGATATTTGTCACTGACGAACTTCACAATGGAGATCATCTGACACAGACAAACTTTACTCTCCAGGACATTTGTCACTGACGAATTTCACCATCCAGGACATCTGTCACTGATGAATATTACCATTCAGGACATCTGCCACTGACGACCCTCACCATCCAAGATATCTGTCATGGACGAACTTCAACATCATGACATCTGTCACTAGCGAACTTCACAATCCAGGTCATCTGTCACTTACGAACTTCACCATTCGGACATCTGTCACGGACTAACATTACCAACCCAGACATCTGTCACTGACGAACTTCACAATTCAGGTCATCTGACGCTGAGGAACTTCACCATCCAGGACATCTGTCACAGGCGAACTTAACCATCTCGGACATTTGTCACTGACAAACTTCACAATGCAGATCATCTGACACAGACAAACTTTACTCTCCAGGACATCAGTCACTGACGAACTTCACCATCCAGGACATCTGGTACTGACGAATTTCACCATCCAGGACATCTGTCACTGAAAAATCTCACCGTCCAGGATGTATGTAACTGATGAAATTCATCATCCAGGAAATCTGTCACCGACAATAATCACCATCGACTACATCTGTCACTGACGAATGTCACCATACAGGACATTTGTCACTGACGAACGTGACCATCCAGAACATTGGTCACGGATGAAATTCACCATCATGACATCTGTCACTGACGAACTTCACAATCCAGGTCATCTGTCAGTTACGCACTTCAGCATTCGGACATCTGTCATCGACGAAAATTGCCATCCCAGACATCTGTCACTGACGAACTTCACAATCCAGGTCATCTGACACTGAGGAACTTCACCATCCAGGACATCTGTCACAGACGAACTTCACCATCCCGGACATCTGTCACTGACGAACTTCGCAATGCAGTTCATCTGTCACTGACAAACTTCACTATCCAGGACATCTGTCACCGATGAACTTCACCATCCAGGACATCTGTCACAGGCGAATTTCACCATCCCGGATATTTGTCACTGACGAACTTCACAATGGAGATCATCTGACACAGACAAACTTTACTCTCCAGGACATTTGTCACTGACGAATTTCACCATCCAGGACATCTGTCACTGATGAATATTACCATTCAGGACATCTGCCACTGACGACCCTCACCATCCAAGATATCTGTCATGGACGAACTTCAACATCATGACATCTGTCACTAGCGAACTTCACAATCCAGGTCACCTGTCACTTACGAACTTCACCATTCGGACATCTGTCACGGACTAACATTACCAACCCAGACATCTGTCACTGACGAACTTCACAATTCAGGTCATCTGACGCTGAGGAACTTCACCATCCAGGACATCTGTCACAGGCGAACTTAACCATCTCGGACATTTGTCACTGACAAACTTCACAATGCAGATCATCTGACACAGACAAACTTTACTCTCCAGGACATCAGTCACTGACGAACTTCACCATCCAGGACATCTGGTACTGACGAATTTCACCATCCAGGACATCTGTCACTGAAAAATCTCACCGTCCAGGATGTATGTAACTGATGAAATTCATCATCCAGGAAATCTGTCACCGACAATAATCACCATCGACTACATCTGTCACTGACGAATGTCACCATACAGGACATTTGTCACTGACGAACGTGACCATCCAGAACATTGGTCACGGATGAAATTCACCATCATGACATCTGTCACTGACGAACTTCACAATCCAGGTCATCTGTCAGTTACGCACTTCAGCATTCGGACATCTGTCATCGACGAAAATTGCCATCCCAGACATCTGTCACTGACGAACTTCACAATCCAGGTCATCTGACACTGAGGAACTTCACCATCCAGGACATCTGTCACAGACGAACTTCACCATCCCGGACATCTGTCACTGACGAACTTCGCAATGCAGTTCATCTGTCACTGACAAACTTCACTATCCAGGACATCTGTCACCGATGAACTTCACCATCCAGGACATCTGTCACAGGCGAACTTCACCATCCCGGATATTTGTCACTGACGAACTTCACAATGCGGATCATCTGACACAGACAAACTTTACTCTCCAGGACATTTGTCACTGACGAATTTCACCATCCAGGACATCTGTCCCTGATGAATATTACCATTCAGGACATCTGTCACTGACGACCCTCACCATCCAAGATATCTGTCATGGACGAACTTCAACATCATGACATCTGTCGCTAGCGAACTTCACAATCCAGGTCATCTGTCACTTACGAACTTCACCATTCGGACATCTGTCACGGACTAACATTACCAACCCAGACATCTGTCACTGACGAACTTCACAATTCAGGTCATCTGACACAAAGGAACTTCATAATCCTGGACGTCTGTCACAGATGAACTTCACCATTTAGGACATCTGGCACTGACGAACATCACCATCAAGAACATCTGTCACCGACGAACATCACAATCCCGGACATCTGTCACTGACGAACTTCACAATCCAGGTCATCGGACACTGATGAAATTCACCATCCAGGACATCTGTCACCGACGATCATCTCAATCCCGGACATCTGTCACTGACGAACTTCACAATCCAGGTCATCAGACACTATCGAAATTCACCATCCAGGACATCTGTCACGGACGAACTTCACAATCCAGGACATCTCACAGTGACAAACATCACTATCCAGGACATATGTCACTTACGAACTTCACCATCCAGCACATCTGTCACTGACTAACTTCACCATCCAGAACATCTGTCACTGAAGAAATTCACAATACAGGACATCTGTCACTGACGAACTTTACAAACCACTCCATCTGACAACGACAAACTTCATCACCCAGGGCATCTGTCACATACGACTCTCACCATCCAGGATATCTGGTACTGATAACAGCCACGATCCAGGTCATCTGTCACTGACGATGTTCACTATCCCGGACATCTGTCACTGACGAACTTCACAATCCAGGTTATCAGACACTGACGAAATTCACCATCCAGGACATCAGTCACCGATGAACTTCGCAATCCAGGACATCTGTCACTTACAAACTTCACAATGCAGGACATCTCACAGTGACAAACATCACCATCCAGGACATCTGTCACTGACGAACATCACAATCCAGAACATCTGTCACAGACGATCCTCATCATAGGGACACCTATCGCTGACGAACTTCACAATCCAGGATATCTGTCACTTTCGAACTTCACCATCCAGGACATCTCTCAGCGAGAAACATCACCATCCAGGACATCTGTCACTGACGAACTTCACCATCCAGGACATCTGTCACTGATGAACTTCACCATCCAGGTCATGTGTCACTAACGAAGAACACCATCCAGGACATCTCTCAATGACGAACTTCACGATCCAGGACATGTGTCACGGAAAAATCTCACCGTCCAGGACGTATGTAACTGACGAAATTCATCATCCAGGAAATCTGTCACCGACAATAATCACCATCGACAACATCTGTCACTGACGAATGTCACCATACAGGACATCTGTCACTGACGAACGTGACCATCCAGGACATCGGTCACGGATGAAATTCACCATCATGACATCTGTCAATGACGAACTTCACAATCCAGGTCATCTGTCAGTTACGCACTCAGCATTCGGACATCTGTCATCGACGAAGATTACCATCCCAGACATCTGTCACTGACGAACTTCACAATCCAGGTCATCTGACACTGAGGAACTTCACCATCCAGGACATCTGTCAATGACGAACTTCACCATCCAGTACATCTGTCACTGAGGAATTTCTCCATCCAGGACATCTCTCACTGACGAACATTACCATTCAGGACATCTGTCACTGACGACCCTCACCATTCAAGATATCTGTCACAGACTAACTTCACTATGCAGGACATCTGGCACTGACGAATATCACCATCAAGGACAACTGTCACCGACGAACATCACCATCCCGGACATTTGTCACAGACGAACTTCACCATTCAGGACATCTGTCACTGACGAACTTCACCATCCAGGTCATCAGTCACTGACGAACTTCACTATCCAGGACATCTGTCACCGACGAACTTCACCATCGAGGTCATCTGTCACTGACGAACTTCTCCACTCAGGGCATCTGCAACTGACGAAATTCACAATCCAGGACATCTGTGACAGAAAAATTTCTCCGTCCAGGACATATGTCACTGACGAAATTCATCATCCAGGACATCTGTCACCGACGAAGTTCACGGTCCAGGACATCTGTCACTAACAAACTTCAGAATCCAGGACATCTGTCGCAGACAAATTTTATCATCCAGGATATCTGGTACTGACGACTGTCACCGTCCCGGTCATCTGTCACTGATGTCCGTCGCCGTCCAGGCAACTGTCACTGACCAACTTCACCATCCAGGACATCTGTCATTGACGAATTTCACCATCCAGGATATCTGTCAATGACGAACTTCACCATCCAGTACACCTGTCACTGAGGAATTTCACCATCCAGGACATCTGTCACTGACGAACATTACCATTCAGGACATCTGTCACTGATGACCCTCACCATTCAAGATATCTGTCACTGACGAACTTCACCATCATGACATCTGTCACTATCAAACTTCACAATACAGGTAATCTGTCACTTACGAACTTCACCATTCGGACATCTGCCACCGATGAACATTACCATCCCAGACATCTGTCACTGACGACTTCACAATTCAGGTCATCTGACACAAAGGCAATTCATCATCCAGGACATCTGTCACAGACTAACTTCACTATGCAGGACATCTGGCACTGACGAATATCACCATCAAGGACAACTGTCACCGACGAACATCACCATCCCGGACATCTGTCACTGACGAACTTCACCATCCAGGTCATCAGTCACTGACGAACTTCACTATCCAGGACATCTGTCACCGACGAACTTCACCATCGAGGTCATCTGTCACTGACAAACTTCTCCACTCAGGGCATCTGCAACTGACGAAATTCACAATCCAGGACATCTGTGACTGAAAAATTTCTCCGTCCAGGACATATGTCACTGACGAAATTCATCATCCAGGACATCTGTCACCGACGAAGTTCATGGTCCAGGACATCTGTCACTAACAAACTTCAGAATCCAGGACATCTGTCGCAGACAAATTTTATCATCCAGGATATCTGGTACTGACGACTGTCACCGTCCCGGTCATCTGTCACTGATGTCCGTTGCCGTCCAGGCAACTGTCACTGACCAACTTCACCATCCAGGACATCTGTCATTGACGAATTTCACCATCCAGGACATCTGTCACAGACGAACTTCACCATCCCGGACATCTGTCACTGACGAACTTCGCAATGCAGTTCATCTGTCACTGACAAACTTCACTATCCAGGACATCTGTCACTGACGAACTTCAACATCCAGGACATCTGTCACTGACGAACTTCATCATCCAGGGCATCTGACAGTAACGAACTTCACCATTCAGGACATCGGTCACTGACTAACTTCAGCATCCGAGACATCTGTCACTGAAGAACTTACCAATACAGGACATCTGTCACTGACGAACTTCACTATCCATGACATCTGTCACTGACGAACTACACAAACCATTCCATCTGACACTGCCGAACTTCACCACCCAAGGCATCTGTCACATACAACTCTCACCATCCAGGACATCTGGTACTGATGACAGTCACGATTCAAGTCATCTGTCACTGACGAAGTTCACCTTCCAGGACATCTGTCACTGATCAACTTCACCATCCAGGACATCTGTCACTGAAGAAGTTCACAAAACAGGTCATCTCTCACTGACGAAGTTCACCGTCCAGGACATCAGTCACTGAAAAATCTCACCGTCCATGACGTATGTAACTGACGAAATTCATCATCCAGGACATCTGTCACAGACAAACTTCACCATCCCGGACATCTGTCACTGACGAACTTCACTATCCAGGACATCTGTCACCAATGAACTTCACCATCCAGGACATCTGTCACAAGCGAACTTAACCATCTCGGACATTTGTCACTGACGAACTTCACAATGCAGATCATCTGACACAGACAAACTTTACTCTCCAGGACATCAGTCACTGACGAACTTCACCATCCAGGACATCTGTCACTGACGAACTTCGCAATGCAGTTCATCTGTCACTGACAAACTTCACTATCCAGGACATCTGTCACCGATGAACTTTACCATCCAGGACATCTGTCACAGGCGAATTTCACCATCCCGGATATTTGTCACTGACGAACTTCACAATGGAGATCATCTGACACAGACAAACTTTACTCTCCAGGACATTTGTCACTGACGAATTTCACCATCCAGGACATCTGTCACTGATGAATATTACCATTCAGGACATCTGCCACTGACGACCCTCACCATCCAAGATATCTGTCATGGACGAACTTCAACATCATGACATCTGTCACTAGCGAACTTCACAATCCAGGTCATCTGTCACTTACGAACTTCACCATTCGGACATCTGTCACGGACTAACATTACCAACCCAGACATCTGTCACTGACGAACTTCACAATTCAGGTCATCTGACGCTGAGGAACTTCACCATCCAGGACATCTGTCACAGGCGAACTTAACCATCTCGGACATTTGTCACTGACAAACTTCACAATGCAGATCATCTGACACAGACAAACTTTACTCTCCAGGACATCAGTCACTGACGAACTTCACCATCCAGGACATCTGGTACTGACGAATTTCACCATCCAGGACATCTGTCACTGAAAAATCTCACCGTCCAGGATGTATGTAACTGATGAAATTCATCATCCAGGAAATCTGTCACCGACAATAATCACCATCGACTACATCTGTCACTGACGAATGTCACCATACAGGACATTTGTCACTGACGAACGTGACCATCCAGAACATTGGTCACGGATGAAATTCACCATCATGACATCTGTCACTGACGAACTTCACAATCCAGGTCATCTGTCAGTTACGCACTTCAGCATTCGGACATCTGTCATCGACGAAAATTGCCATCCCAGACATCTGTCACTGACGAACTTCACAATCCAGGTCATCTGACACTGAGGAACTTCACCATCCAGGACATCTGTCACAGACGAACTTCACCATCCCGGACATCTGTCACTGACGAACTTTGCAATGCAGTTCATCTGTCACTGACAAACTTCACTATCCAGGACATCTGTCACCGATGAACTTCACCATCCAGGACATCTGTCACAGGCGAACTTCACCATCCCGGATATTTGTCACTGACGAACTTCACAATGCGGATCATCTGACACAGACAAACTTTACTCTCCAGGACATTTGTCACTGACGAATTTCACCATCCAGGACATCTGTCCCTGATGAATATTACCATTCAGGACATCTGTCACTGACGACCCTCACCATCCAAGATATCTGTCATGGACGAACTTCAACATCATGACATCTGTCGCTAGCGAACTTCACAATCCAGGTCATCTGTCACTTACGAACTTCACCATTCGGACATCTGTCACTGACGAACTTCACAATTCAGGTCATCTGACGCTGAGGAACTTCACCATCCAGGACATCTGTCACAGGCGAACTTAACCATCTCGGACATTTGTCACTGACAAACTTCACAATGCAGATCATCTGACACAGACAAACTTTACTCTCCAGGACATCAGTCACTGACGAACTTCACCATCCAGGACATCTGGTACTGACGAATTTCACCATCCAGGACATCTGTCACTGAAAAATCTCACCGTCCAGGATGTATGTAACTGATGAAATTCATCATCCAGGAAATCTGTCACCGACAATAATCACCATCGACTACATCTGTCACTGACGAATGTCACCATACAGGACATTTGTCGCTGACGAACGTGACCATCCAGAACATTGGTCACGGATGAAATTCACCATCATGACATCTGTCACTGACGAACTTCACAATCCAGGTCATCTGTCAGTTACGCACTTCAGCATTCGGACATCTGTCATCGACGAAAATTGCCATCCCAGACATCTGTCACTGACGAACTTCACAATCCAGGTCATCTGACACTGAGGAACTTCACCATCCAGGACATCTGTCACAGACGAACTTCACCATCCCGGACATCTGTCACTGACGAACTTCGCAATGCAGTTCATCTGTCACTGACAAACTTCACTATCCAGGACATCTGTCACCGATGAACTTCACCATCCAGGACATCTGTCACAGGCGAACTTCACCATCCCGGATATTTGTCACTGACGAACTTCACAATGCGGATCATCTGACACAGACAAACTTTACTCTCCAGGACATTTGTCACTGACGAATTTCACCATCCAGGACATCTGTCCCTGATGAATATTACCATTCAGGACATCTGTCACTGACGACCCTCACCATCCAAGATATCTGTCATGGACGAACTTCAACATCATGACATCTGTCGCTAGCGAACTTCACAATCCAGGTCATCTGTCACTTACGAACTTCACCATTCGGACATCTGTCACGGACTAACATTACCAACCCAGACATCTGTCACTGACGAACTTCACAATTCAGGTCATCTGACACAAAGGAACTTCATAATCCTGGACGTCTGTCACAGATGAACTTCACCATTTAGGACATCTGGCACTGACGAACATCACCATCAAGAACATCTGTCACCGACGAACATCACAATCCCGGACATCTGTCACTGACGAACTTCACAATCCAGGTCATCGGACACTGATGAAATTCACCATCCAGGACATCTGTCACCGACGAACATCTCAATCCCGGACATCTGTCACTGACGAACTTCACAATCCAGGTCATCAGACACTATCGAAATTCACCATCCAGGACATCTGTCACGGACGAACTTCACAATCCAGGACATCTCACAGTGACAAACATCACTATCCAGGACATATGTCACTTACGAACTTCACCATCCAGCACATCTGTCACTGACTAACTTCACCATCCAGAACATCTGTCACTGAAGAAATTCACAATACAGGACATCTGTCACTGACGAACTTTACAAACCACTCCATCTGACAACGACAAACTTCATCACCCAGGGCATCTGTCACATACGACTCTCACCATCCAGGATATCTGGTACTGATAACAGCCACGATCCAGGTCATCTGTCACTGACGATGTTCACTATCCCGGACATCTGTCACTGACGAACTTCACAATCCAGGTTATCAGACACTGACGAAATTCACCATCCAGGACATCAGTCACCGATGAACTTCGCAATCCAGGACATCTGTCACTTACAAACTTCACAATGCAGGACATCTCACAGTGACAAACATCACCATCCAGGACATCTGTCACTGACGAACATCACAATCCAGAACATCTGTCACAGACGATCCTCATCATCGGGACACCTATCGCTGACGAACTTCACAATCCAGGATATCTGTCACTTTCGAACTTCACCATCCAGGACATCTCTCAGCGAGAAACATCACCATCCAGGACATCTGTCACTGACGAACTTCACCATCCAGGTCATGTGTCACTAACGAAGAACACCATCCAGGACATCTCTCAATGACGAACTTCACGATCCAGGACATGTGTCACGGAAAAATCTCACCGTCCAGGACGTATGTAACTGACGAAATTCATCATCCAGGAAATCTGTCACCGACAATAATCACCATCGACAACATCTGTCACTGACGAATGTCACCATACAGGACATCTGTCACTGATGAACGTGACCATCCAGGACATCGGTCACGGATGAAATTCACCATCATGACATCTGTCAATGACGAACTTCACAATCCAGGTCATCTGTCAGTTACGCACTCAGCATTCGGACATCTGTCATCGACGAAGATTACCATCCCAGACATCTGTCACTGACGAACTTCACAATCCAGGTCATCTGACACTGAGGAACTTCACCATCCAGGACATCTGTCAATGACGAACTTCACCATCCAGTACATCTGTCACTGAGGAATTTCTCCATCCAGGACATCTCTCACTGACGAACATTACCATTCAGGACATCTGTCACTGACGACCCTCACCATTCAAGATATCTGTCACAGACTAACTTCACTATGCAGGACATCTGGCACTGACGAATATCACCATCAAGGACAACTGTCACCGACGAACATCACCATCCCGGACATTTGTCACAGACGAACTTCACCATTCAGGACATCTGTCACTGACGAACTTCACCATCCAGGTCATCAGTCACTGACGAACTTCACTATCCAGGACATCTGTCACCGACGAACTTCACCATCGAGGTCATCTGTCACTGACGAACTTCTCCACTCAGGGCATCTGCAACTGACGAAATTCACAATCCAGGACATCTGTGACTGAAAAATTTCTCCGTCCAGGACATATGTTACTGACGAAATTCATCATCCAGGACATCTGTCACCGACGAAGTTCACGGTCCAGGACATCTGTCACTAACAAACTTCAGAATCCAGGACATCTGTCGCAGACAAATTTTATCATCCAGGATATCTGGTACTGACGACTGTCACCGTCCCGGTCATCTGTCACTGATGTCCGTCGCCGTCCAGGCAACTGTCACTGACCAACTTCACCATCCAGGACATCTGTCATTGACGAATTTCACCATCCAGGACATCTGTCACAGACGAACTTCACCATCCCTGACATCTGTCACTGACGAATTCGCAATGCAGTTCATCTGTCACTGACAAACTTCACTATCCAGGACATCTGTCACTGACGAACTTCAACATCCAGGACATCTGTCACTGACGAACTTCATCATCCAGGGCATCTGACAGTGACGAACTTCACGATCCAGGACATTTGTCACTGACTAACTTCAGCATCCGAGACATCTGTCACTGAAGAACTTACCAATACAGGACATCTGTCACTGACGAACTTCACTATCCATGACATCTGTCACTGATGAACTTCACAATCCATTCCATCTGACACTGTCGAACTTCACCACCCAAGGCATCTGTCACATACAACTCTCACCATCCAGGACATCTGGTACTGATGACAGTCACGATTCAAGTCATCTGTCACTGACGAAGTTCACCTTCCAGGACATCTGTCACTGATCAACTTCACCATCCAGGTCATGTGTCACTGACGAACTTCACAATCCAGGACATCTGTCACTGACGAATTTCACCATCCAGGTCATCAGTCACTGACAAACTTCTGCATCTAAGACTTCTGCACTTACGAACTTCACCATCCAAGACTTCTGCACTTACGAACTTCACCATCCAGGTCATCAGTCACTGACAAACTTCACCATCATGACATCTGTCAGTATCAAACTTCACAATACAGGTCATCTGTCACTTACGAACTTCACCATTCGGACATCTGCCACCGATGAACAATACCATCCCAGACATCTGTCACTGACGACTTCACAATTCAGGTCATCTGACACAAAGACACTTCATCATCCAGGACATCTGTCACAGACTAACTTCACCATGCAGGACATCTGGCACTGACGAACATCACCATCAAGGACAACTGTCACTGACGAACATCACCATCCCGAACAGCTGTCACTGACCAACTTCACAATACAGGTCATCTGACACTGACAAACTTCACTATCCAGGACATCAGGTCACAGACGAACTTCACCATCTAGGGCATCTGCCACCGATGAACATTACCATCCCAGACATCTGTCACTGACGACTTCTCAATTCAGGTCATCTGACACAAAGACACTTCATCATCCAGGACATCTGTCACAGACTAACTTCACCATGCAGGACATCTGGCACTGACGAACATCACCATCCAGGACATCTGTCACTGATGAACATCACAATCCAGAACATCTGTCACAGACGATCCTCATCATCGGGACACCTATCGCTGACGAACTTCACAATCCAGGACATCTGTCACTTTCGAACTTCACCATCCAGGACATCTCTCAGCGAGAAACATCACCATCCAGGACATCTGACACTGACGAACGTCACCATCCAGGACATCTGTCACTGACGAACTTCACCATCCAGGTCATGTGTCACTAACGAAGAACACCATCCAGGACATCTGTCAATGACGAACTTCACGATCCAGGACATCTGTCACTGAAAAATCTCACAGTCCAGGACGTATGTAACTGACGAAATTCATCATCCAGGAAATCTGTCACCGACAATAATCACCATCGACAACATCTGTCACTGACGAATGTCACCATACAGGACATCTGTCACTGACGAACGTGACCATCCAGGACATCGGTCACGGATGAAATTCACCATCATGACATCTGTCACTGACGAACTTCACAATCCAGGTCATCTGACACTGAGGAACTTCACCATCCAGGACATCTGTCACAGACAAACTTCACCATCCAGGCATCTGTCACTGACCAACTTCACCATCCAGGACATCTGTCACTGACGAACTTCACCATCCAGGTCATCAGTCACTGACAAACTTCACCATCCAGGATATCTGTCAATGACGAACTTCACCATCCAGTACATCTGTCACTGAGGAATTTCACCATCCAGGACATCTGTCACTGACGAACTTCACAATCCAGAACATCTGTCACTGACGAACATTACCATTCAGGACATCTGTCACTGATGACCCTCACCATTCAAGATATCTGTCACTGACGAACTTCACCATCATGACATCTGTCACTATCAAACTTCACAATACAGGTAATCTGTCACTTACGAACTTCACCATTCGGACATCTGCCACCGATGAACAATACCATCCCAGACATCTGTCACTGACGACTTCACAATTCAGGTCATCTGACACAAAGGCACTTCATCATCCAGGACATCTGTCACAGACTAACTTCACTATGCAGGACATCTGGCACTGACGAATATCACCATCAAGGACAACTGTCACCGACGAACATCACCATCCCGGACATCTGTCACAGACGAACTTTACCATTCAGGACATCTGTCACTGACGAACTTCACCATCCAGGTCATCAGTCACTGACGAACTTCACTATCCAGGACATCTGTCACCGACGAACTTCACCATCGAGGTCATCTGTCACTGACGAACTTCTCCACTCAGGGCATCTGCAACTGACGAAATTCACAATCCAGGACATCTGTGACTGAAAAATTTCTCCGTCCAGGACATATGTCACTGACGAAATTCATCATCCAGGACATCTGTCACCGACAAATTTTATCATCCAGGATATCTGGTACTGACGACTGTCACCGTCCCGGTCATCTGTCACTGATGTCCGTCGCCGTCCAGGCAACTGTCACTGACCAACTTCACCATCCAGGACATCTGTCATTGACGAATTTAACCATCCAGGACATCTGTCACAGACGAACTTCACCATCCCTGACGCCTGTCACTGACGAACTTCGCAATGCAGTTCATCTGTCACTGACAAACTTCACTATCCAGGACATCTGTCACTGACGAACTTCAACATCCAGGACATCTGTCACTGATGAACTTCATCATCCAGGGCATCTGACAGTAACGAACTTCACCATTCAGGACATCGGTCACTGACTAACTTCAGCATCCGAGACATCTGTCACTGAAGAACTTACCAATACAGGACATCTGTCACTGACGAACTTCACTATCCATGACATCTGTCACTGACGAACCACACAAACCATTCTATCTGACACTGTCGAACTTCACCACCCAAGGCATCTGTCACATACAACTCTCACCATCCAGGACATCTGGTACTGATGACAGTCACGATTCAAGTCATCTGTCACTGACGAAGTTCACCTTCCAGGACATCTGTCACTGATCAACTTCACCATCCAGGACATCTGTCACTGAAGAAGTTCACAAAACAGGTCATCTGTCACTGACGAAGTTCACCGTCCAGGACATCAGTCACTGAAAAATCTCACCGTCCATGACGTATGTAACTGACGAAATTCATCATCCAGGACATCTGTCACCGACGATAATCACAATCGACAACATCTGTCACTGACGAATGTCACTATACAGGACATCTGTCACTGACAAAAGTGATCATCCAGGACATCGGTCACGGACGAAATTCACCATCATGACATCTGTCAGTAGCAAACTTCACAATCCAGGTCATATGTCAGTTACGCACTTCAGCATTCGGACATCTGTCACCGATGAAGATTACCATCCCAGACATCTGTCACTGACGAACTTCACAATCCAGGTCATCTGACGCTGAGGAACTTCACCATCCAGGACATCTGTCACAGACAAATTTCACCATCCCGGACATCTGTCACTGACGAACTTCACTATCCAGGACATCGGTCACCAATGAACTTCACCATCCAGAACATCTGTCACTAGCGAACTTCACAATCCAGGTCATCTGTCACTTACGAACTTCACCATTCGGACATCTGTCACGGACTAACATTACCAACCCAGACATCTGTCACTGACGAACTTCACAATTCAGGTCATCTGACACAAAGGAACTTCATAATCCTGGACGTCTGTCACAGATGAACTTCACCATTTAGGACATCTGGCACTGACGAACATCACCATCAAGAACATCTGTCACCGACGAACATCACAATCCCGGACATCTGTCACTGACGAACTTCACAATCCAGGTCATCAGACACTGATGAAATTCACCATCCAGGACATCTGTCACCGACGAACATCTCAATCCCGGACATCTGTCACTGACGAACTTCACAATCCAGGTCATCAGACACTATCGAAATTCACCATCCAGGACATCTGTCACGGACGAAGTTCACAATCCAGGACATCTCACAGTGACAAACATCACTATCCAGGACATATGTCACTTACGAACTTCACCATCCAGCACATCTGTCACTGACTAACTTCACCATCCAGAACATCTGTCAATGAAGAAATTCACAATACAGGACATCTGTCACTGACGAACTTTACAAACCACTCCATCTGACAACGACAAACTTCACCACCCAGGACATCTGTCACGGACGAACTTCACAATCCAGGACATCTCACAGTGACAAACATCACTATCCAGGACATATGTCACTTACGAACTTCACCATCCAGGACATCTGTCACTGATCAACTTCACCATCCAGGACATCTGTCATTGACGAAGTTCACCATCCCGGACATCTGTCACTGACGAACTTCACTATCCAGGACATCTGTCACCAATGAACTTCACCATCCAGGACATCTGTCACAGGCGAACTTAACCATCCCAGACATTTGTCACTGACGAACTTCACAAGGCAGATCATCTGACACAGACAAACTTAACTCTCCAGGACATCAGTCACTGATGAACTTCACCATCCAGGACATCTGGTACTGACGAATTTCACCATCCAGGACATCTGTCACTGAAAAATCTCACCGTCCAGGACGTATGTAACTGACGAAATTCACCATCATGACATCTGTCACTGACGAACTTCACAATCCAGGTCATCTGTCAGTTACGCACTTCAGCATTCGGACATCTGTCATCGACGAAAATTGCCATCCCAGACATCTGTCACTGATGAACTTCACAATCCAGGTCATCTGACACTGAGGAACTTCACCATCCAGGACATCTGTCACAGACGAACTTCACCATCCCGGACATCTGTCACTGACGAACTTCGCAATGCAGTTCATCTGTCACTGACAAACTTCACTATCCAGGACATCTGTCACCGATGAACTTCACCATCCAGGACATCTGTCACAGGCGAACTTCACCATCCCGGATATTTGTCACTGACGAACTTCACAATGCAGATCATCTGACACAGACAGACTTTACTCTCCAGGACATTTGTCACTGACGAATTTCACCATCGAGGACGTCTGTCACTGATGAACACTACCATTCAGGACATCTGTCACTGACGACCCTCACCATCCAAGATATCTGTCATGGACGAACTTCAACATCATGACATCTGTCACTAGCGAACTTCACAATCCAGGTCATCTGTCACTTACGAACTTCACCATTCGGACATCTGTCACGGACTAACATTACCAACCCAGACATCTGTCACTGACGAACTTCAGAATTCAGGTCATCTGACACAAAGGAACTTCATAATCCTGGACGTCTGTCACAGATGAACTTCACCATTTAGGACATCTGGCACTGACGAACATCACCATCAAGAACATCTGTCACCGACGAACATCACAATCCCGGACATCTGTCACTGACGAACTTCACAATCCAGGTCATCTGACGCTGAGGAACTTCACCATCCAGGACATCTGTCACAGACAAATTTCACCATCCCGGACATCTGTCACTGACGAACTTCACTATCCAGGACATCGGTCACCAATGAACTTCACCATCCAGAACATCTGTCACTAGCGAACTTCACAATCCAGGTCATCTGTCACTTACGAACTTCACCATTCGGACATCTGTCACGGACTAACATTACCAACCCAGACATCTGTCACTGACGAACTTCACAATTCAGGTCATCTGACACAAAGGAACTTCATAATCCTGGACGTCTGTCACAGATGAACTTCACCATTTAGGACATCTGGCACTGACGAACATCACCATCAAGAACATCTGTCACCGACGAACATCACAATCCCGGACATCTGTCACTGACGAACTTCACAATCCAGGTCATCAGACACTGATGAAATTCACCATCCAGGACATCTGTCACCGACGAACATCTCAATCCCGGACATCTGTCACTGACGAACTTCACAATCCAGGTCATCAGACACTATCGAAATTCACCATCCAGGACATCTGTCACGGACGAAGTTCACAATCCAGGACATCTCACAGTGACAAACATCACTATCCAGGACATATGTCACTTACGAACTTCACCATCCAGCACATCTGTCACTGACTAACTTCACCATCCAGAACATCTGTCAATGAAGAAATTCACAATACAGGACATCTGTCACTGACGAACTTTACAAACCACTCCATCTGACAACGACAAACTTCACCACCCAGGACATCTGTCACGGACGAACTTCACAATCCAGGACATCTCACAGTGACAAACATCACTATCCAGGACATATGTCACTTACGAACTTCACCATCCAGGACATCTGTCACTGATCAACTTCACCATCCAGGACATCTGTCATTGACGAAGTTCACCATCCCGGACATCTGTCACTGACGAACTTCACTATCCAGGACATCTGTCACCAATGAACTTCACCATCCAGGACATCTGTCACAGGCGAACTTAACCATCCCAGACATTTGTCACTGACGAACTTCACAAGGCAGATCATCTGACACAGACAAACTTAACTCTCCAGGACATCAGTCACTGATGAACTTCACCATCCAGGACATCTGGTACTGACGAATTTCACCATCCAGGACATCTGTCACTGAAAAATCTCACCGTCCAGGACGTATGTAACTGACGAAATTCACCATCATGACATCTGTCACTGACGAACTTCACAATCCAGGTCATCTGTCAGTTACGCACTTCAGCATTCGGACATCTGTCATCGACGAAAATTGCCATCCCAGACATCTGTCATTGATGAACTTCACAATCCAGGTCATCTGACACTGAGGAACTTCACCATCCAGGACATCTGTCACAGACGAACTTCACCATCCCGGACATCTGTCACTGACGAACTTCGCAATGCAGTTCATCTGTCACTGACAAACTTCACTATCCAGGACATCTGTCACCGATGAACTTCACCATCCAGGACATCTGTCACAGGCGAACTTCACCATCCCGGATATTTGTCACTGACGAACTTCACAATGCAGATCATCTGACACAGACAGACTTTACTCTCCAGGACATTTGTCACTGACGAATTTCACCATCGAGGACGTCTGTCACTGATGAACACTACCATTCAGGACATCTGTCACTGACGACCCTCACCATCCAAGATATCTGTCATGGACGAACTTCAACATCATGACATCTGTCACTAGCGAACTTCACAATCCAGGTCATCTGTCACTTACGAACTTCACCATTCGGACATCTGTCACGGACTAACATTACCAACCCAGACATCTGTCACTGACGAACTTCAGAATTCAGGTCATCTGACACAAAGGAACTTCATAATCCTGGACGTCTGTCACAGATGAACTTCACCATTTAGGACATCTGGCACTGACGAACATCACCATCAAGAACATCTGTCACCGACGAACATCACAATCCCGGACATCTGTCACTGACGAACTTCACAATCCAGGTCATCTGACGCTGAGGAACTTCACCATCCAGGACATCTGTCACAGACAAATTTCACCATCCCGGACATCTGTCACTGACGAACTTCACTATCCAGGACATCGGTCACCAATGAACTTCACCATCCAGAACATCTGTCACTAGCGAACTTCACAATCCAGGTCATCTGTCACTTACGAACTTCACCATTCGGACATCTGTCACGGACTAACATTACCAACCCAGACATCTGTCACTGACGAACTTCACAATTCAGGTCATCTGACACAAAGGAACTTCATAATCCTGGACGTCTGTCACAGATGAACTTCACCATTTAGGACATCTGGCACTGACGAACATCACCATCAAGAACATCTGTCACCGACGAACATCACAATCCCGGACATCTGTCACTGACGAACTTCACAATCCAGGTCATCAGACACTGATGAAATTCACCATCCAGGACATCTGTCACCGACGAACATCTCAATCCCGGACATCTGTCACTGACGAACTTCACAATCCAGGTCATCAGACACTATCGAAATTCACCATCCAGGACATCTGTCACGGACGAACTTCACAATCCAGGACATCTCACAGTGACAAACATCACTATCCAGGACATATGTCACTTACGAACTTCACCATCCAGCACATCTGTCACTGACTAACTTCACCATCCAGAACATCTGTCAATGAAGAAATTCACAATACAGGACATCTGTCACTGACGAACTTTACAAACCACTCCATCTGACAACGACAAACTTCACCACCCAGGACATCTGTCACGGACGAACTTCACAATCCAGGACATCTCACAGTGACAAACATCACTATCCAGGACATATGTCACTTACGAACTTCACCATCCAGGACATCTGTCACTGATCAACTTCACCATCCAGGACATCTGTCATTGACGAAGTTCACCATCCCGGACATCTGTCACTGACGAACTTCATTATCCAGGACATCTGTCACCAATGAACTTCACCATCCAGGACATCTGTCACAGGCGAACTTAACCATCCCAGACATTTGTCACTGACGAACTTCACAAGGCAGATCATCTGACACAGACAAACTTAACTCTCCAGGACATCAGTCACTGATGAACTTCACCATCCAGGACATCTGGTACTGACGAATTTCACCATCCAGGACATCTGTCACTGAAAAATCTCACCGTCCAGGACGTATGTAACTGACGAAATTCACCATCATGACATCTGTCACTGACGAACTTCACAATCCAGGTCATCTGTCAGTTACGCACTTCAGCATTCGGACATCTGTCATCGACGAAAATTGCCATCCCAGACATCTGTCACTGATGAACTTCACAATCCAGGTCATCTGACACTGAGGAACTTCACCATCCAGGACATCTGTCACAGACGAACTTCACCATCCCGGACATCTGTCACTGACGAACTTCGCAATGCAGTTCATCTGTCACTGACAAACTTCACTATCCAGGACATCTGTCACCGATGAACTTCACCATCCAGGACATCTGTCACAGGCGAACTTCACCATCCCGGATATTTGTCACTGACGAACTTCACAATGCAGATCATCTGACACAGACAGACTTTACTCTCCAGGACATTTGTCACTGACGAATTTCACCATCGAGGACGTCTGTCACTGATGAACACTACCATTCAGGACATCTGTCACTGACGACCCTCACCATCCAAGATATCTGTCATGGACGAACTTCAACATCATGACATCTGTCACTAGCGAACTTCACAATCCAGGTCATCTGTCACTTACGAACTTCACCATTCGGACATCTGTCACGGACTAACATTACCAACCCAGACATCTGTCACTGACGAACTTCAGAATTCAGGTCATCTGACACAAAGGAACTTCATAATCCTGGACGTCTGTCACAGATGAACTTCACCATTTAGGACATCTGGCACTGACGAACATCACCATCAAGAACATCTGTCACCGACGAACATCACAATCCCGGACATCTGTCACTGACGAACTTCACAATCTAGGTCATCAAACACTGATGAAATTCACCATCCAGGACATCTGTCACCGACGAACATCACAATCCAGGTCATCAGACACTTACGAACTTCATCGTCCAGGACATCTGTCACTTACAAATTTCACCATCCAAGACATCTCACAGTGACAAACATCACCATCCAGGACATATGTTACTTACGAACTTCACCATCCAGCACATCTGTCACCGACAGACATCACCAACTCGGATGTCTGTCACCGACAAACTTCACCATCCAAGAAATATGTCACTTACGAACTTCACCATCCAGCACATCTGTCACTGACTAACTTCACCATCCAGGACATCTGTCACTAAAGAAATTCACAATACAGGACATCTGTCGCTGACGAACTTCACAAACCATTCCATCTGACAACGACGAACTTCACCACCCAGGGCATCTGTCACATGCGACTCTCACCATCCAGGACATCTGGTACTGACGACAGTCACGATCCAGGTCATCTGTCACTGGTGATGTTCACCGTCCAGGACATCTGTCACTGACCAACTTCACCATCTAGGACATCTGTCACTGACAATCTTCACAATCCAGGACATCTGTCACTGACGACACTCACCATCCTGGTCATCTGTCACTGACGTCCCTCAATCGTCCAGGTCATCTGTCACTGATGTCGTTCTCCGTCCAGGTATCTGTCACTGACCAAATTCACCATCGATGACATCTGTCACGGACTAACATTACCATCCCAGACATCTGTCACTGACGAACTTCACAATTCAGGTCATCTGACACAAAGGAATTTCATCATCCAGGACATCTGTCACAGACGAACTTCACCATCCAGGACATCTGGCACTGATGAACATCACCTTCAAGTACATCTGTCACCGACGACCATCACCATCCCGGACATCTGTCAACGACGAACTTCACCATTCGGACATCTGTCACGGACTAACATTACCATCCCAGACATCTGTCACTGACGAACTTCACAATTCAGGTCATCTGACACAAAGGAATTTCATCTTCCAGGACATCTGTCACAGACGAACTTCACCATCCAGGACATCTGGCACTGACGAACATCACCATCAAGTACATCTGTCACTGAGGAATTTCACCATCCAGGACATCTGTCACTGACGACCCTCACCATTCAAGATATCTGTCACCGACGAACTTCACCATCATGATATCTGTCACTATCCAACTTCACAATACAGGTCATCTGTCACTTACAAACTTCACCATTCGGACATCTGCCACCGATGAACATTACCATCCCAGACATCTGTCACTGACGACTTCACAATTCGGGTCATCTGACACAAAGACACTTCATCATCCAGGACATCTGTCACAGACTAACTTCACCATGCAGGACATCTGGCACTGACGAACATCACCATCAAGGACAACTGTCAGTGACGAACATCACCATCCAGAACAGCTGTCACTGACCAACTTCACAATACAGGTCATCTGACACTGACAAACTTCACTAACCAGGACATCAGGTCACAGACGAACTTCACCATCTAGGGCATCTGTCACCGATGAACTTCACCATCCAGGACATCTGTCACTGACGAACATCACAATCCAGAACATCTGTCACAGACGATTCTCATCATCGGGACATCTACCACTGACGAACTTCACAATCCAGGACATCTGTCACTTTCGAACTTCACCATCCAGGACATCTCTCAGCTAGAAACATCACCATCCAGGACATCTGTCACTGACGAACTTCACCATCCAGCACATCTGTCACCGACAGACATCACCAACTCGGATGTCTGTCACCGACAAACTTCACCATCCAAGAAATATGTCACTTACGAACTTCACCATCCAGCACATCTGTCACTGACTAACTTCACCATCCAGGACATCTGTCACTAAAGAAATTCACAATACAGGACATCTGTCGCTGACGAACTTCACAAACCATTCCATCTGACAACGACGAACTTCACCACCCAGGGCATCTGTCACATGCGACTCTCACCATCCAGGACATCTGGTACTGACGACAGTCACGATCCAGGTCATCTGTCACTGGTGATGTTCACCGTCCAGGACATCTGTCACTGACCAACTTCACCATCTAGGACATCTGTCACTGACAATCTTCACAATCCAGGACATCTGTCACTGACGACACTCACCATCCTGGTCATCTGTCACTGACGTCCCTCAATCGTCCAGGTCATCTGTCACTGATGTCGTTCTCCGTCCAGGTATCTGTCACTGACCAAATTCACCATCCAGGACATCTGTCACGGACTAACATTACCATCCCAGACATCTGTCACTGACGAACTTCACAATTCAGGTCATCTGACACAAAGGAATTTCATCATCCAGGACATCTGTCACAGACGAACTTCACCATCCAGGACATCTGGCACTGATGAACATCACCTTCAAGTACATCTGTCACCGACGACCATCACCATCCCGGACATCTGTCAACGACGAACTTCACCATTCGGACATCTGTCACGGACTAACATTACCATCCCAGACATCTGTCACTGACGAACTTCACAATTCAGGTCATCTGACACAAAGGAATTTCATCTTCCAGGACATCTGTCACAGACGAACTTCACCATCCAGGACATCTGGCACTGACGAACATCACCATCAAGTACATCTGTCACTGAGGAATTTCACCATCCAGGACATCTGTCACTGACGACCCTCACCATTCAAGATATCTGTCACCGACGAACTTCACCATCATGATATCTGTCACTATCCAACTTCACAATACAGGTCATCTGTCACTTACAAACTTCACCATTCGGACATCTGCCACCGATGAACATTACCATCCCAGACATCTGTCACTGACGACTTCACAATTCGGGTCATCTGACACAAAGACACTTCATCATCCAGGACATCTGTCACAGACTAACTTCACCATGCAGGACATCTGGCACTGACGAACATCACCATCAAGGACAACTGTCAGTGACGAACATCACCATCCAGAACAGCTGTCACTGACCAACTTCACAATACAGGTCATCTGACACTGACAAACTTCACTAACCAGGACATCAGGTCACAGACGAACTTCACCATCTAGGGCATCTGTCACCGATGAACTTCACCATCCAGGACATCTGTCACTGACGAACATCACAATCCAGAACATCTGTCACAGACGATTCTCATCATCGGGACATCTACCACTGACGAACTTCACAATCCAGGACATCTGTCACTTTCGAACTTCACCATCCAGGACATCTCTCAGCTAGAAACATCACCATCCAGGACATCTGTCACTGACGAACTTCACCATCCAGGACATCTGTCACTGACGAACATCACTATCCAGGTCATCTGTCACTAACGAAGAACACCATCCAGGACATCTGTCAATGACGAACTTCACGATCCAGGACATATGTCACTGAAAAATCTCACCGTCCAGGACGTATGTAACTGACGAAATTCATCATTCAGGAAATCTGTCACCGACAATAATCACCATCGACAACATCTGTCACTGACGAATGTCACCATACAGACATCTGACACTGACGAACGTGACCATCCAGAACATCGGTCACGGATGAAATTCACCATCATGACATCTGTCACTGACGAACTTCACAATCCAGGTCATCTGTCAGTTACGCACTTCAGCATTCGGACATCTGTCATCGACGAACATTACCATCCCAGACATCTGTCACTGACGAACTTCACAATCCAGGTCATCTGACACTGAGGAACTTCACCATCCAGGACATCTGTCACAGACGAACTTCACCATCCCGGACATCTGTCACTGACGAACTTTGCAATGCAGTTCATCTGTCACTAACAAACTTCACTATCCAGGACATCTGTCACCGATGAACTTCACCATCCAGGACATCTGTCACAGGCGAACTTCACCATCCCGGATATTTGTCACTGACGAACTTCACAATGCAGATCATCTGACACAGACAAACTTTACTCTCCAGGACATCAGTCACTGACAAACTTCACCATCCAGGACATCTGGGTACTGACGAATTTCACCATCCAGTACATCTGTCACTGAGGAAATTCACCATCCAGGACATCTCTCACTGATGAACATTACCATTCAGGACATCTGTCACTGACGACCCTCGCCATTCAAGATGTCTGTCACCGACGAACTTCACCATCATGACATCTGTCACTATCAAACTTCGCAATACATGTCATCTGTCACTTACGAAATTCACCATTCGGACATCTGCCACCGATGTACATTACCATCCCAGACATCTGTCACTGACGACTTCACAATTCAGGTCATCTGACACAACGACACTTCATCATCCAGGACATCTGTCAAGGACTAACTTCACCATGCAGGGCATCTGGCACTGACGAACATCACCATCAAGGACATCTGTCACTGACGACCATCACCATCGTGAACAGCTGTCACTGACCAACTTCACAATACAGGTCATCTGACACTGACAATCTTCACTATCCAGGACATCAGGTCACAGACGAACTTCACCATCCAGGGCATCTGTCACCGATGAACTTCACCATTCAGGACATCTGTCACTGACGAACATCACAATCCAGAACATCTGTCACAGACGATCCTCATCATCGGGACATCTATCACTGACGAACTTCACAATCCAGGACATCTGTCACTTTCGAACTTCACCATCCAGGACATCTCTCAGCGAGAAACATCACCATCCAGGACATCTGTCACTGATGAACCTCACGATCCAGGACATCTGACACTGACAAACGTGAGCATCCAGGACATCGGTCACGGATGAAATTCACCATCATGACATCTGTCACTGACAAACTTCACTATCCAGGACATCTGTCACCGATGAACTTCACCATCCAGGACATCAGTCACTGACAAACTTCACCATCCAGAACATCTGGTATTGACGAATTTCACCATCCAGGACATCTGTCACTGACGAACGTTACCATTCAGGACATCTGTCACTGACGACCCTCACCATCCAAGATATCTGACACGGACGAACTTCAACATCATGACATCTGTCACTAGCAAACTTCACAATCCAGGTCATCTGTCACTTACGAACTTCACCATTCGGACACCTGTCACAGACGAACTTCACCATCCAGGACATCTGGCACTGACGAACATCACCATCCCGGATATCTGTCACAGACGAACTTCACCATTCAGGACATCTGTCACTGACAAACTTCACCACTCAGGGCATCTGCAACTGACGAAATTCACAATCCAGAACATCTGTCACAGACGATCCTCATCATCGGGACATCTATCACTGACGAACTTCACAATCCAGGACATCTGTCACTTTCGAACTTCACCATCCAGGACATCTCTCAGCGAGAAACATCACCATCCAGGACATCTGTCACTGACGAACCTCACGATCCAGGACATCTGACACTGACAAACGTGAGCATCCAGGACATCGGTCACGGATGAAATTCACCATCATGACATCTGTCACTGACAAACTTCACTATCCAGGACATCTGTCACCGATGAACTTCACCATCCAGGACATCAGTCACTGACAAACTTCACCATCCAGAACATCTGGTACTGACGAATTTCACCATCCAGGACATCTGTCACTGACGAACATTACCATTCAGGACATCTGTCACTGACGACCCTCACCATCCAAGATATCTGACACGGACGAACTTCAACATCATGACATCTGTCACTAGCAAACTTCACAATCCAGGTCATCTGTCACTTACGAACTTCACCATTCGGACACCTGTCACAGACGAACTTCACCATCCAGGACATCTGGCACTGACGAACATCACCATCCCGGATATCTGTCACAGACGAACTTCACCATTCAGGACATCTGTCACTGACAAACTTCACCACTCAGGGCATCTGCAACTGACGAAATTCACAATCCAGGACATCTGTGACTGAAAAAGTTCTCCGTCCAGGACATATGTCACTGACGAAATTCATCATCCAGGACATCTGTCACCGACGAAGTTCACGGTCCAGAACATCTGTCACTAACAAACTTCAGAATCCAGGACATCTGTCGCAGACGAACTTTATCATCCAGGATATCTGGTACTGACGACCGTCACCGTTCCGGTCATCTGTCACTGATGTCCCTCACCGTCCAGGTATCTGTCACTGACCAACTTCACCATCCAGGAAATCTGTCACTGACGAACTTCACAATCCAGGACATCTGTCACTGACAAACTTCGTTATCCAGGGCATCTGTCACTGACGAACTTCACCATTCAGGACATCTGTCACTCTCGAACTTCACCATCCAAGATATCTGTCACTTACGAACTTCACCATACAGGTCATCAATCACTGACGAAGAACACCATCCAGGACATCTGTCAATGACGAACTTCCCGATTCAGGACATCTGTCACTGAAAAATCTCACCGTCCAGGAAGTATGTAACTGACAAAATTCATCATCCAGGAAATCTGTCACCGACAATAATCACCATCGACAACATCTGTCAGTGAAGAATGTCACCATACAGGACATCTGTCACTGACGAACGTGACCATCCAAAACATCGGTCACGGACGAAATTCACCATCATGACATCTGTCACTGACGAACTTCACAATCCAGGTCATCTGTCACTTACAAACTTCACTATCCAGGACATCTCACACTGACAAACATCACCATCCAGGACATCGGTCACTGACGAACTTCACCGTCCAGGACATCTGTCACTTACAAATTTCACCGTCTAAGACATCTGTCATTTACGAACTTCACCATCCAGGTTATCAATCACTGACAAACTTCACCATCCAGGTTATCTATCACTAATGAACTACACCATCTAGTACATCTGTCAATGACGAACGTCACCACTCAGGGCATCTGTCACCGACGGACATCACCAACCCGGACATCTGTCACTGATGAACTTTACAGTCCAGGTCATCTGACACCGACAAACTTCACCATCCAGGACATATGTCACTTATGAACTTCACCATCCATCACATCTGTCACTGACGAACTTCACCGTCCAGGACATCTGTCACTTACAAATTTCACCGTCCAAGACATCTGTCATTTACAAACTTCACCATCCAGGTTATCACTCAGTGACGAAATTCACCACCCAGGACATTTGTCACCGACGGACATCACCAACCCGGATGTCTCTCACTGATGATCTTTACAGTCCAGGTCATATGACACCGACAAACTTCACCATCCAGGACATATGTCACTTATAAACTTCACCATCCAGGACATCTGTCACTGAAGAAATTCACAATACAGGACTTCTGTCACTGACGAACTTCACTAAATAGGACATCTGTCACTGACGAACTTCACAAGCCATTCCATCTGAAAACGACGAACTTCACCACCCAGGGCATCTGTCACATACAACTCTAACCATCCAAGACATCTGGTACTGATGACAGTCACGATCCAGGTCAGCTGTCACTGACGATCTTCACCGTCCAGGACATCTGTCACTGACCAACTTTACCATCCAGGACATCTGTCACTGACAAACTTCACAATCCAGGACATCTGTTGCACACAAATCTCATCATCCAGGACATCTGGTACTGACGACAGTCACCGCCCTGGTCACCTCTCACTGACAAAGTTCACCTTCTAGGACATCTGTCACTGATCAACTTCACCAACCAGGACATCTGTCACTGACGAATTTCACCATCCAGGACATCTGTCACAGACGAACTTCACAGTCCAGGTCATCCGTCAGTTACTGATTTCAGCATTCCAACATCTGTCACCGACGAAGATTACCATCCCAGACATCTGTCACAGACAAACTTCACCATCCAGTACATCAGTCACTGAAAAATCTCACCGTCCAGGACGTATGTAACTGACGAAATTCATCATCCAGGACATCTGTCACCGACGATAATCACAATCGACAACATCTGTCACTGACGAATGTCACCATACAGGACATCTGTCACTGACGAACGTCACCATCCAGGACATCGGTCACGGACGAAATTAACCATCATGACATCTGTCACTAGCAAACTTCACAATCCAGGTCATCTGTCAGTTACGCACTTCAGCATTCGGACATCTTTCACGGACTAACATTACCATCCCAGACATCTGTCACTGATGAACTTCACAATCCAGGTCATCTGACACTGAGGAACTTCACTATCCAAGACATCTGTCACAGATGAACTTCACCATCAAGAACATCTGTCACCGACGAACATCACAATCCCGGACATCTGTCACTGATGAACTTCACAATCCAGGTCATTAGACACTGACGAAATTCACCACCCAGGCAATCTGTCACCGACGAACATCAGAATCCCGGACATCTGTCACTGACGAACTTCACAATCCAGGTCATCAGACACTGACGAAATTCACCATCCAGGACATCTGTCACTTACGAACTTCACCATCCCGGACATTTGTCACTGACGAACTTCACAATGCAGATCATCTGACACAGTTAAACTTTACTCTCCAGGACATCAGTCACTGACGAACTTCACCATCCAGAACATCTGTCACTGACGAATTTCACCATCCAGGACATCTGTCACTGATGAACATTACCATTCAGGACATCTGTCACTGACGACCGTCACCATCCAAGATATCTGTCACGGACGAACTTCAACACCATGACATCTGTCATTTAGGAACTTCACCATCCAGGTTATCACTCACTGACGAACTTCACCATCCAGATCATCTGTCACTGAAGAAATTCACAATACAGGACATCAGTCACTGACGAACTTCACTAACCAGGACATCTGTCACTGATGAACTTCACAAACCATTCCATCTGACACCGACGAACTTCACCACCCAGGGCATCTGTCACATACCACTCTCACCATCCAAGACATCTGGTACTGATGACAGTCGCGATTCAAGTCATCTGTCACTGATGAAGTTCACCTTCCAGGTCATCTGTCACTGATCAACTTCACCATCCAGGACATCTGTCGCAGACAAATTTCATCGTTCAGGACATCTGGTACTGACGACAGTCACCATCCTGGTCATCTGTCACTGACGAATTTGACCATCCAGGTCATCTGTCACGGACGAACTTCAACATCATGACATCTGTCACTAGCGAACTTCACCATTCGGACATCTGTCACGGACTAACATTACCATCCCAGACATCTGTCACTGACGAACTTCACAATTCAGGTCATCTGACACAAAGGAATTTCATCATGCAGGACATCTGTCACAGACGAACTTCACCATCCAGGACATCTGGCACTGACGAACATCACCATCAAGTACATCTGTCACAGACGACCATCACCATACCGGACATCTGTCACAGGCGAACTTCACCATTCAGGACATCTGTCACTGATGAACTTCACCATCCAGGTCATCAGTCACTGACGGACTTCACTATCTAGGACATCTGTCACCGACAAACATCACCATCGACGTCATCTGTCACCGACGAACTTCACCACTCAGGGCATCTGCAACTGACGAAATTCACAATCCAGGACATCTGTCACTGAAATAGTTCTCCGTCCAGGACATATGTCACTGACGAAATTCATCATCCAGGACATCTGTTACTGATGAAATTCATCATCCAGGACATCTGTCACCGACGAAGTTCACGGTCCAGGACATCTGTCAGTGAAAAAACTTCAGAATCCAGGACATCTGTCGCAGACAAATTTCATCATCCAGGATATCTGGTAGTGACGACAGTCACTGTCCCGGTCATCTTTCACTCATGTCCCTCACCGTCCAGGCATCTGTCACAGGCGAACTTCACCATCCCGGACATTTGTCACTGACGAACTTCACAATGCAGATCATCTGAACACAGACAAACTTTACTCTCCAGGACATCAGTCACTGATGAACTTCTCCATCCAGGACATCTGTCACTGAAGAATTTCACCATCCAGGACATCTGTCACTGACGAACTACACAATCCATTCCCTCTGACACTGTCGAACTTCACCACCCGAGGCATCTGTCACTGACTAACTTCACCATCCAGGACATCTGTCACTGATGAACATTACCATTCAGGACATCTGTCACTGACGACCCACACCATCTAAGATATCTGTCACGGACGAACTTCAACATCATGACATCTGTCACTAGCGAACTTCACAATCCAGGTCATCTGTCAGTTACGCACTTCAGCATTCGGACATCTGTCACCGACGAAGATTACCATCCCAGACATCTGTCACTGATGAACTTCACAATCCAGGTCATCTGACACTAAGGAACTTCACCATCCAGGACATCTGTCACAGACGAACTTTACCATCCAGGACATCTGGCACTGACGAATTTCACCATCCAGGACATCTGGTACTGACGACAGTCACCATCCAGGTCATCTGTCACTGACGAACTACACAATCCATTCCCTCTGACACTGTCGAACTTCACCACCCAAGGCATCTGTCACATACAAATCTCACCATCCAGGACATCTGGTACTGATGGCAGTCACAATTCAAGTCATCTGTCACTGACGAAGTTCACCTTCCAGGACATCTGTCATTGATCAACTTCACCATCCAGGACATCTGTCATTGACGAATTTCACCATCCAGGACATCTGTCACAGACGAACTTCACCATCCCGGACATCTGTCACTGACGAACTTCGCAATGCAGTTCATCTGTCACTGACAAACTTCCCTATCCAGGACATCTGGCACTGACGAACATCACCATCAAGAACATCTGTCACCAACTAACATCACAATCCCGGACATCTGTCACTGACGAACTTCACAATCCAGGTCATCAGACACAGACGAAATTGACCATCCAGGACATCTGTCACCGACGAACATCACAATCCTGGACATCTGTCACTGACGAACTTCACAATCCAGGTCATCAGACACTGATAAAGTTCACCGTCCAGGTCATCTGAGACTGACGAACTTCACCATCCAGGACATCTGGCACTGACTAACTTCACCATCCGGGACATCTGTCACTGAAGAACTTCACAATCCAGGACATCTGTCACTTACGAACTTCACTATCCAGGACATCTCACACTGACAAACATCACCATCCAGGACAACTGTCACTGACGAAGTTCACCATCCAGGTCATCTGTCACTAATGAAATACACCATCTAGTACATCTGTCAATGACGAACTTCACCACCCAGGGCATCTGTCACCGACGGACATCAACATCCAGGACAACTGTCACTAATGATCTTTACAGTCCAGGTCATCGGACACTGACGAACTTCACCATTCAGGACATCTGACTCTGACGAACTTCACCATGCAGGACATCTGTCACTGACGACTCCCACCATGCAGGACATCTGTCACTGACGAACTTCCCCATCCAGGACTTTTGCCACTGACGAACATCACCGTCCAGGACATCTGTCACTGACGAACTTCACCCTCCAGGACATCTGTCACCGACGAACTTCACCATCCAGGACATCTGTCACTGACAAACTTCACAATCCGGGACATCTGTTGCAGACGAATTTTATCATCCAGAATATCTGGTACTGATGACAGTCACCATCCTGGTCATCTGTCACTGACGTCCGTCGCCGTCCAGGCATCTGTCACTGACCAACTTCACCATCTAGAACATCTGTCACTGGCGAATGTCACCATGAGGGACATCTGTCACTGATGACAATCTACATCCAGGAAATCTGTCACTGACAAACTTTATTATCCAGGACGTCGGTCACTGACAAACTTCTCCATCCAGGACATCAGACACTGATGAACTTCACCATCCAGGTCATCAGTTACTGATGACTTTCACCATCTAGGATATCTGTCACTGACTAACTTCACCATCCAGGACATCTGTCACAGAAGAACTTCACAATACAGGACATCTGTCACTGACGAACTTCAACATCCAGGACATCTGTCACTTACGAACTTCACCATCCAGGTCATCTGTCACTAATGAACTACACCATCTAAGAATCTGTCAATGACGAACTTCACCATCCAGGACATCTATCACAGACGAACATCACCAACCTTGACATCTGTCACTGATGAACTTTACAGTCCACGTCATCTGACACTGACGAACTTCACCATCCAGGACATCTGACACTTATGAACTTCACCATCCAGGACATCTGTCACTGACGAACTTCACCATCCAGTTCATCAGTCACTGATGACTTTCAGCATCCAGGACATCTGTCACTGACTAACTTCACCATCCAGGATATCTATCACAGACGAACATTACCAACCCGGACCCCTGTCACTGATGAACTTTACAGTCCAGGTCATCAGACACTGACGAACTTCACCATCCAGGACATCTGTCACTGACTAACTTCAGCATCCGAGACATCAGTCACTGAAGAACTTCACAATAGAGGACATCTGTCATTGACGAACATCACTATCCAAGTCATCTGTCAGTGATGAAGTTCACCATCCAGAACATCTGTTACTGACCAAATTCACCATCCAGGACATCTGTCACTGACAAACTTCACAATCCAGGACATCTGTCGCAGACGAATTTCATCATCCAACACATCTGGTACTGACAACAGTCACCATCCTGGTCATCTGTCACTGACGAAGTTCACCGTCCAGGTCATCTGTCACTGACGTCCCTCACCTTCCAGGCATCTGTCACTGACCAACTTCACCACCCAGGACGTCTGTCACTGACGAACTTCACAATCCAGGACATCTGTCACTGACGAACTTCATCATCCAGGACATCTGACAGTGACGAACTTCAACATCCAGCACATCTGTCACTGACGAATGTCACCATTAGGGACATCTGTCACTGATGACAATCTACATCCAGGAAATCTGTCACTGACAAACTTCACTTTCTAGGACATCAATCACCGACAAATTTCACTATCCAGGACAACGGTCACTGACAATCTTCTCCATCCACGACACCTGTCACTAACCAACTTCACCATCCAGGTCATCTGTCACTTACGAACTTCACAATCCAAGTCATCTGTCACGAAAGAACTACACCATCTAGGACATCTGTCAATGACGAACTTCACCATCCAGGACATCTGTCACCGACGAACATCACCAACCCGGACATCTGTCACTGATGAACTTTTCAGTCCAGGTCATCTGACACTGACGAACTTCACCATCCAGGACATCTGACACTGACGAACTTCACCATCCAGGACATATCTCACTTATGAACTTCACCATCCTGGACATCTGTCACTGACGAACTTCACCATCCAGTTCACAGTCAGTGACGACTTTCACCATGCAGAACGTCTGTCACTGACTAACTTCACCATCCAGGACATCTATCACAGATGAACATCACCAACCCGGACATTTTGACACTGATGAACTTTACAGTCCAAGTCATCTGACACTGACGAACTTCACCACCCAGAACATATGTCACTTACGAACTTCACAATCCAGGTCATCTGACACTGACGAACTTCACCATCCAGGACATCTGACAATGTCGAACTTCAACACCCAGGACATCTGTCACTTACGTACTTCACAATCCAGGACATCTGTGACTGACGAACTTCATCATCCAGGACATCTGACAGTGACGAACTTCAACATCCAGCACATCTGTCACTGACGAATGTCACCATTAGGGACATCTGTCACTGATGACAATCAACATCCAGGAAATCTGTCACTGACAAACTTCACTATCCAGGATATCGGTCACTGACGAACTTCTCCAACAAGGACATCTGTCACTGACGAACTTCATCACCCAGGACATCTGTCACTGACGAACTTCAGCATTCAGGGCATCTGCAACTGACGAACTCCACCATCCAGGACATCTGTCACCGATGATAAATCACCATCGAGAACATCTGTCACTGATGAATGTCACCATACAGGACATATGTCACTGATGAATGTCACCATCCAGGACATCGGTCACGGACGAACTTCACCATCATGACATCTGTCACTAGAGAACTTCACAATCCAGGTCATCAGGCAGTTACTGACTTCAGCATTCGGACATCTGTCATCGACGAACATTACCATCCCAGACATCTGTCACTGACAAACTTCACAATTCAGGTCATCTGACACAAAGGAACTTCATCGTCCAGGACATCTGTCACTTACGAACTTCACCATTCAGGTAACCAGTCACTGACGAACTTCACCATTCAGGTCATCTGTCAATAACGAACTACACCATCCAGAACATCTGTCACTTACGAACTTCACAATCCAGGACATCTGTAACTGACGAACTTCATCATCCAGGACATCTGACAGTGACGAACTTCACAATCCAGGACAGCTGTCGCAGAGAATTTCATCATCCAGGACTTCTGGTACTGACAACAGTCACCATCCTGGTCATCTGTCACTGATGTCCCTCACCATCCAGGTCATCTGTCACTGATGTCCCTCACCGTCCAGGAATCTGTCACTGACCAACTTCACCATCCAGGACATCTGTCACTGACGAACTTCACAATCCAGGACAACTGTCACTGACGAACTTCACCATCCAGGACATCCCTTAGTGACAAACTTCACTATACAGGACAACGGTCACTTCACAATCCATTCCATCTGACACTGACGAACTTCACCACCCAGGGCATCTGTCACATACGACTCTCACCATCCAGGACATCTGGTACTGATGACAGTCACCATCCAGGTTATCTGTCACTGATGAATTTCACCGTCCAGGTCATCTGTCACTGACGTCCCTCACGTCCAGGCATCTGTCACTGACCAACCGTCCACATCATCTGTCACTGACGAAGTTTACTGTGCAGGACATCTGTCACTGAACAACTTCACCATCCAGGACATCTGTCACTGAAAAACTTCATAATGCAGGACACCTGTTGATGACAAATTTCATACAGAATATCTGGTACTGACGACAGTCACCATCCTGGTCATCTGTCACTGATGTCCCTCACCATCCAAGCATCTGTCACTGACCAACTTCACCATCCAGGACATCTGTCACTGACGAACTTCACAATCCAGGACATCTGTCACAGATGATCTTCACCATCCAGGACATCTGTCACTGACGAATGTCACCATTAGGGACATGTGTCACTGATGAAAATCTACATCCAGGAAATCTGTCACTGACAAACTTCACTATCCAGGATATTGGTCACTGACAAACTTCTCCATCCAGGACATCTGTCACTGACGAACTTCACCATCCAGCACATCAAGTCACTGACGAACTGCGCCATCAAGGTCATCAGTCACTGACGACTTTCACCATCTAGGACATCTGTCACTGACTAACTTCACCATCCAGCACATCTGTCACTGATGAACTTCACCACCCAGGACATCTGTCACTGACGAACTTCACCACTCAGGGCATCGGTAACTGATGAACTTCACCATCCAGGACATCTGTCACTTACGAACTTCACCATCCCGGACATTTGTCACTGATGAACTTCACAAACAAGGTCATCTGACACTGACGAACTTCACCATCCAGGACATCTGTCACCGACAAACTTCACCATCCAGGGCATCTGTCACCGATGAACTTCAGCATCCAGGACATCTGTCACTTATGAACTTCACCATCCAGGATATCTCTCAGTGACAAACTTCACTATCCAGGACATCTGTCACTGACGAACATCACCATCCAGGATGTCTGTCACTGACGTACTTCACAATCCAGGATATCTGTCACGGACGAAATGCACCATCATGACATCTGCCACTGACCAACTTCAGAATCCAGGTCATCTGACACTGTTGACTCTCATCATCCAGGACATCTGTCACTGATCAATTTCACCATCTTTCACCAATTTCATCTGTCAGGGACGAACTTCACCATTCAGGACATCTATCACTGATGACTCTCATCATCTAGGACATCTGTCACTGATGAACATCACAATCCAGAACATCTGTCACTTACGAACTTCACCATCCAGGACATCTGTCACTGATGATACTCATCATCCAGGACATCAGTCACTGACGACCCTCACCATCCCAGACATCTGTCACTGACGAATGTCACCATTAGGGTCATCTGTCACTGATGACAATCTACATCCAGGAAACCTGTCATTGACAAACTTCACTATCCAGGATATCGGTCACTGACAAACTTCTCCATCCAGGAAATCTGTCACTGACGAACTTCACCATTCAGGACATCTGTCACTGACGAACTTCACAATCCAGGATACCTGTCACGGACTAACTTCACCATCATGTCATCTGTCACTGACAAACTTCAGAATCCAGGTCATCTGACACTGAGAAACTTCACCGTCCAAGATATCTGTCAAGGACGAACTTCACCATCCAGCACATCTATCACCGATGAACTTTACCATCCAGCACATCTGTCACTGATGAACTTCAAAATCCAGGTCATCTAACACTGACGAACTTCACCATCCAGTACATCAGTCACTGAAAAATCTCACCGTCCAGGACGTATGTAACTGACGAAATTCATCATCCAGGACATCTGTCACCGACGATAATCACAATCGACAACATCTGTCACTGACGAATGTCACCATACAGGACATCTGTCACTGACGAACGTCACCATCCAGGACATCGGTCACGGACGAAATTAACCATCATGACATCTGTCACTAGCAAACTTCACAATCCAGGTCATCTGTCAGTTACGCACTTCAGCATTCGGACATCTTTCACGGACTAACATTACCATCCCAGACATCTGTCACTGATGAACTTCACAATCCAGGTCATCTGACACTGAGGAACTTCACTATCCAAGACATCTGTCACAGATGAACTTCACCATCAAGAACATCTGTCACCGACGAACATCACAATCCCGGACATCTGTCACTGATGAACTTCACAATCCAGGTCATTAGACACTGACGAAATTCACCACCCAGGCAATCTGTCACCGACGAACATCAGAATCCCGGACATCTGTCACTGACGAACTTCACAATCCAGGTCATCAGACACTGACGAAATTCACCATCCAGGACATCTGTCACTTACGAACTTCACCATCCCGGACATTTGTCACTGACGAACTTCACAATGCAGATCATCTGACACAGTTAAACTTTACTCTCCAGGACATCAGTCACTGACGAACTTCACCATCCAGAACATCTGTCACTGACGAATTTCACCATCCAGGACATCTGTCACTGATGAACATTACCATTCAGGACATCTGTCACTGACGACCGTCACCATCCAAGATATCTGTCACGGACGAACTTCAACACCATGACATCTGTCATTTAGGAACTTCACCATCCAGGTTATCACTCACTGACGAACTTCACCATCCAGATCATCTGTCACTGAAGAAATTCACAATACAGGACATCAGTCACTGACGAACTTCACTAACCAGGACATCTGTCACTGATGAACTTCACAAACCATTCCATCTGACACCGACGAACTTCACCACCCAGGGCATCTGTCACATACCACTCTCACCATCCAAGACATCTGGTACTGATGACAGTCACGATTCAAGTCATCTGTCACTGATGAAGTTCACCTTCCAGGTCATCTGTCACTGATCAACTTCACCATCCAGGACATCTGTCGCAGACAAATTTCATCGTTCAGGACATCTGGTACTGACGACAGTCACCATCCTGGTCATCTGTCACTGACGAATTTGACCATCCAGGTCATCTGTCACGGACGAACTTCAACATCATGACATCTGTCACTAGCGAACTTCACCATTCGGACATCTGTCACGGACTAACATTACCATCCCAGACATCTGTCACTGACGAACTTCACAATTCAGGTCATCTGACACAAAGGAATTTCATCATGCAGGACATCTGTCACAGACGAACTTCACCATCCAGGACATCTGGCACTGACGAACATCACCATCAAGTACATCTGTCACCGACGAACATCACCATCCCAGACATCTGTCACTGACGAACTTCACCATCCAGGTCATCTGTCACTGACGAACTACACAATCCATTCCCTCTGACACTGTCGAACTTCACCACCCAAGGCATCTGTCACATACGAATCTCACCATCCAGGACATCTGGTACTGATGGCAGTCACAATTCAAGTCATCTGTCACTGACGAAGTTCACCTTCCAGGTCATCTGTCACTGATCAAGTTCACCATCCAGGATATCTGTCGCAGACAAATTTCATCATTCAGGACATCTGGTACTGACGACAGTCACCATCCTGGTCATCTGTCACTGACGAATTTGACCATCCAGGTCATCTATCACGGACGAACTTCAACATCATGACATCTGTCACTAGCGAACTTCACCATTCGGACATCTGTCACAGACTAACATTACCATCCCAGACATCTGTCACTGACGAACTTCACAATTCAGGTCATCTGACACAAAGGAATTTCATCATGCAGGACATCTGTCACTGACGAACTTCACCATCCAGGACATCTGGCACTGACGAACATCACCATCAAGTACATCTGTCACCGACGAACATCACCATACCGGACATCTGTCACAGGCGAACTTCACCATTCAGGACATCTGTCACTGATGAACTTCACCATCCAGGTCATCAGTCACTGACGGACTTCACTATCTAGGACATCTGTCACCGACAAACATCACCATCGACGTCATCTGTCACCGACGAACTTCACCACTCAGGGCATCTGCAACTGACGAAATTCACAATCCAGGACATCTGTCACTGAAATAGTTCTCCGTCCAGGACATATGTCACTGACGAAATTCATCATCCAGGACATCTGTTACTGATGAAATTCATCATCCAGGACATCTGTCACCGACGAAGTTCACGGTCCAGGACATCTGTCAGTGAAAAAACTTCAGAATCCAGGACATCTGTCGCAGACAAATTTCATCATCCAGGATATCTGGTAGTGACGACAGTCACTGTCCCGGTCATCTTTCACTCATGTCCCTCACCGTCCAGGCATCTGTCACAGGCGAACTTCACCATCCCGGACATTTGTCACTGACGAACTTCACAATGCAGATCATCTGAACACAGACAAACTTTACTCTCCAGGACATCAGTCACTGATGAACTTCTCCATCCAGGACATCTGTCACTGAAGAATTTCACCATCCAGGACATCTGTCACTGACGAACTACACAATCCATTCCCTCTGACACTGTCGAACTTCACCACCCGAGGCATCTGTCACATACGAATCTCACCATCCAGGACATCTGGTACTGATGGCAGTCACAATTCAAGTCATCTGTCACTGACGAAGTTCACCTTCCAGGACATCTGTCACTGATCAACTTCACCATCCAGGACATCTGTCATTGACGAAGTTCACCATCCAGGACATCTGTCACAGACGAACTTCACCATCCCGGACATCTGTCACTGACGAACTTCGCAATGCAGTTCATCTGTCACTGACAAACTTCACTATCCAGGACATCTGTCACCGACAAATTTCACCATCCAGGACATCTGTCACAGGGGAACTTCACCATCCAGGACATTTGTCACTGACGAACTTCACAATGCAGATCATCTGAACACAGACAAACTTTACTCTCCAGGACATCAGTCACTGATGAACTTCTCCATCCAGGACATCTATCACTGAAGAATTTCACCATCCAGGACATCTGTCACTGACGAACTTCACCATCCAAGACATCTGTCAGTGACGAACATTAACATTCAGGACATCTGTCACTGACGACCCTCACCATCCAAGGTATCTGTCACGGACGAACTTCAACATCATGACATCTGTCACTAGCGAACTTCACAATCCAGGTCATCTGTCAATTACGAACCTCACCATTCGGACATCTGTCTGGGACTAACATTACCAACACAGACATCTGTCACAGACGAACTTCACCATCCCGGACATCTGTCACTGACGAACTTCGCAATGCAGTTCATCTGTCACTGACAAACTTCACTATCCAGGACATCTGTCACCGACAAATTTCACCATCCAGGACATCTGTCACAGGGGAACTTCACCATCCAGGACATTTGTCACTGACGAACTTCACAATGCAGATCATCTGAACACAGACAAACTTTACTCTCCAGGACATCAGTCACTGATGAACTTCTCCATCCAGGACATCTATCACTGAAGAATTTCACCATCCAGGACATCTGTCACTGACGAACTTCACCATCCAAGACATCTGTCAGTGACGAACATTAACATTCAGGACATCTGTCACTGACGACCCTCACCATCCAAGGTATCTGTCACGGACGAACTTCAACATCATGACATCTGTCACTAGCGAACTTCACAATCCAGGTCATCTGTCAATTACGAACCTCACCATTCGGACATCTGTCTGGGACTAACATTACCAACACAGACATCTGTCACAGACGAACTTCACCATCCCGGACATCTGTCACTGACGAACTTCGCAATGCAGTTCATCTGTCACTGACAAACTTCACTATCCAGGACATCTGTCACCGACAAATTTCACCATCCAGGACATCTGTCACAGGCGAACTTCACCATCCCGGACATTTGTCACTGACGAACTTCACAATGCAGATCATCTGAACACAGACAAACTTTACTCTCCAGGACATCAGTCACTGATGAACTTCTCCATCCAGGACATCTGTCACTGAAGAATTTCACCATCCAGGACATCTGTCACTGACGAACTTCACCATCCAAGACATCTGTCAGTGACGAACATTAACATTCAGGACATCTGTCACTGACGACCCTCACCATCCAAGGTATCTGTCACGGACGAACTTCAACATCATGACATCTGTCACTAGCGAACTTCACAATCCAGGTCATCTGTCAATTACGAACCTCACCATTCGGACATCTGTCTGGGACTAACATTACCAACACAGACATCTGTCACTGACGAACTTCACAATTCAGGTTATCTGACACAAAGGGACTTCATCATCCTGGACGTCTGTCACAGATGAATTTCACCATTCAGGACATCTGGCACTGACGAACATCACCATCAAGAACATCTGTCACTGACGAACTTCACAATCCAGGTCATCAGACACAGACGAAATTGACCATCCAGGACATCTGTCACCGACGAACATCACAATCCTGGACATCTGTCACTGACGAACTTCACAATCCAGGTCATCAGACACTGATAAAGTTCACCGTCCAGGTCATCTGAGACTGACGAACTTCACCATCCAGGACATCTGTCACTGACGAACATTACCATTCAGGACATCTGTCACTGACGAACATTACCATCCAGGACATCTGTCACTGACTAACTTCACCATCCGGGACATCTGTCACTGAAGAACTTCACAATCCAGGACATCTGTCACTTACGAACTTCACTATCCAGGACATCTCACACTGACAAACATCACCATTCAGGACAACTTTCACTGACGAACTTCACCATCCAGGTCATCTGTCACTAATGGACTACACCATCTAGTACATCTGTCAATGACGAACTTCACCACCCAGGGCATCTGTCACCGACGGACATCAACATCCAGGACAACTGTCACTAATGAACTTTACAGTCCAGGACATCTGACACTGACGAACTTCACCATGCAGGACATCTGTCACTGACGAACATCACCATACAGGATATCTGTCACCGACGATATTCACCATCGAGAACATCTGTCACTTACGAACTTCACCATCCAGGTCATCTGTTACTGACGACTCCCACTATGCAGGACATCTGTCACTGACGAACTTCCCCATCCAGGACTTTTGCCACTGACGAACACCACCGTCCAGGACATCTGTCACTGACGAACTTCACCATCCAGGACATCTGTCACTGACGAACTTCACCATCCAGGAGATCTGTCACCGACGAACTTCACCATTCAGCACATCAGTCACTGACGATTTCCACCATCCAGGACATCTGTCACTGACTAACTTCAGCATCCGAGACATCTGTCACTGAAGAACTTCACCACCCAGGTCATCAGTCACTGACTAACTTCACCATCCAGGACATCTGTCACTGATGAACATTACCATTCAGGACATCTGTCACTGACGACCCACACCATCTAAGATATCTGTCACGGACGAACTTCAACATCATGACATCTGTCACTAGCGAACTTCACAATCCAGGTCATCTGTCAGTTACGCACTTCAGCATTCGGACATCTGTCACCGACGAAGATTACCATCCCAGACATCTGTCACTGATGAACTTCACAATCCAGGTCATCTGACACTAAGGAACTTCACCATCCAGGACATCTGTCACAGACGAACTTTACCATCCAGGACATCTGGCACTGACGAATTTCACCATCCAGGACATCTGGTACTGACGACAGTCACCATCCAGGTCATCTGTCACTGACGAACTACACAATCCATTCCCTCTGACACTGTCGAACTTCACCACCCAAGGCATCTGTCACATACAAATCTCACCATCCAGGACATCTGGTACTGATGGCAGTCACAATTCAAGTCATCTGTCACTGACGAAGTTCACCTTCCAGGACATCTGTCATTGATCAACTTCACCATCCAGGACATCTGTCATTGACGAATTTCACCATCCAGGACATCTGTCACAGACGAACTTCACCATCCCGGACATCTGTCACTGACGAACTTCGCAATGCAGTTCATCTGTCACTGACAAACTTCCCTATCCAGGACATCTGTCACCGACAAACTTCACCATCCAGGACATCTGTCACAGGGGAACTTCACCATCCAGGACATTTGTCACTGACGAACTTCACAATGCAGATCATCTGAACACAGACAAACTTTACTCTCCAGGACATCAGTCACTGATGAACTTCTCCATCCAGGACATCTGTCACTGAAGAATTTCACCATCCAGGACATCTGTCACTGACGAACTTCACCATCCAAGACATCTGTCAGTGACGAACATTAACATTCAGGACATCTGTCACTGACGACCCTCACCATCCAAGGTATCTGTCACGGACGAACTTCAACATCATGACATCTGTCGCTAGCGAACTTCACAATTCAGGTTATATGACACAAAGCGACTTCATCATCCTGGACGTCTGTCACAGATGAACTTCACCATTCAGGACATCTGGCACTGACGAACATCACCATCAAGAACATCTGTCACCAACTAACATCACAATCCCGGACATCTGTCACTGACGAACTTCACAATCCAGGTCATCAGACACAGACGAAATTGACCATCCAGGACATCTGTCACCGACGAACATCACAATCCTGGACATCTGTCACTGACGAACTTCACAATCCAGGTCATCAGACACTGATAAAGTTCACCGTCCAGGTCATCTGAGACTGACGAACTTCACCATCCAGGACATCTGGCACTGACTAACTTCACCATCCGGGACATCTGTCACTGAAGAACTTCACAATCCAGGACATCTGTCACTTACGAACTTCACTATCCAGGACATCTCACACTGACAAACATCACCATCCAGGACAACTGTCACTGACGAAGTTCACCATCCAGGTCATCTGTCACTAATGAAATACACCATCTAGTACATCTGTCAATGACGAACTTCACCACCCAGGGCATCTGTCACCGACGGACATCAACATCCAGGACAACTGTCACTAATGATCTTTACAGTCCAGGTCATCGGACACTGACGAACTTCACCATTCAGGACATCTGACTCTGACGAACTTCACCATGCAGGACATCTGTCACTGACGACTCCCACCATGCAGGACATCTGTCACTGACGAACTTCCCCATCCAGGACTTTTGCCACTGACGAACATCACCGTCCAGGACATCTGTCACTGACGAACTTCACCCTCCAGGACATCTGTCACCGACGAACTTCACCATCCAGGACATCTGTCACTGACAAACTTCACAATCCGGGACATCTGTTGCAGACGAATTTTATCATCCAGAATATCTGGTATTGATGACAGTCACCATCCTGGTCATCTGTCACTGACGTCCGTCGCCGTCCAGGCATCTGTCACTGACCAACTTCACCATCTAGAACATCTGTCACTGGCGAATGTCACCATGAGGGACATCTGTCACTGATGACAATCTACATCCAGGAAATCTGTCACTGACAAACTTTATTATCCAGGACGTCGGTCACTGACAAACTTCTCCATCCAGGACATCAGACACTGATGAACTTCACCATCCAGGTCATCAGTTACTGATGACTTTCACCATCTAGGATATCTGTCACTGACTAACTTCACCATCCAGGACATCTGTCACAGAAGAACTTCACAATACAGGACATCTGTCACTGACGAACTTCAACATCCAGGACATCTGCCACTTACGAACTTCACCATCCAGGTCATCTGTCACTAACGAACTACACCATCTAAGAATCTGTCAATGACGAACTTCACCATCCAGGACATCTATCACAGACGAACATCACCAACCTTGACATCTGTCACTGATGAACTTTACAGTCCACGTCATCTGACACTGACGAACTTCACCATCCAGGACATCTGACACTTATGAACTTCACCATCCAGGACATCTGTCACTGACGAACTTCACCATCCAGTTCATCAGTCACTGATGACTTTCAGCATCCAGGACATCTGTCACTGACTAACTTCACCATCCAGGATATCTATCACAGACGAACATTACCAACCCGGACACCTGTCACTGATGAACTTTACAGTCCAGGTCATCAGACACTGACGAACTTCACCATCCAGGACATCTGTCACTGACTAACTTCAGCATCCGAGACATCAGTCACTGAAGAACTTCACAATAGAGGACATCTGTCATTGACGAACATCACTATCCAAGTCATCTGTCAGTGATGAAGTTCACCATCCAGAACATCTGTTACTGACCAAATTCACCATCCAGGACATCTGTCACTGACAAACTTCACAATCCAGGACATCTGTCGCAGACGAATTTCATCATCCAACACATCTGGTACTGACAACAGTCACCATCCTGGTCATCTGTCACTGACGAAGTTCACCGTCCAGGTCATCTGTCACTGACGTCCCTCACCTTCCAGGCATCTGTCACTGACCAACTTCACCACCCAGGACGTCTGTCACTGACGAACTTCACAATCCAGGACATCTGTCACTGACGAACTTCATCATCCAGGACATCTGACAGTGACGAACTTCAACATCCAGCACATCTGTCACTGACGAATGTCACCATTAGGGACATCTGTCACTGATGACAATCTACATCCAGGAAATCTGTCACTGACAAACTTCACTTTCTAGGACATCAATCACCGACAAATTTCACTATCCAGGACAACGGTCACTGACAATCTTCTCCATCCACGACACCTGTCACTAACCAACTTCACCATCCAGGTCATCTGTCACTTACGAACTTCACAATCCAAGTCATCTGTCACGAAAGAACTACACCATCTAGGACATCTGTCAATGACGAACTTCACCATCCAGGACATCTGTCACCGACGAACATCACCAACCCGGACATCTGTCACTGATGAACTTTTCAGTCCAGGTCATCTGACACTGACGAACTTCACCATCCAGGACATCTGACACTGACGAACTTCACCATCCAGGACATATCTCACTTATGAACTTCACCATCCTGGACATCTGTCACTGACGAACTTCACCATCCAGTTCACAGTCAGTGACGACTTTCACCATGCAGAACGTCTGTCACTGACTAACTTCACCATCCAGGACATCTATCACAGATGAACATCACCAACCCGGACATTTTGACACTGATGAACTTTACAGTCCAAGTCATCTGACACTGACGAACTTCACCACCCAGAACATATGTCACTTACGAACTTCACAATCCAGGTCATCTGACACTGACGAACTTCACCATCCAGGACATCTGACAATGTCGAACTTCAACACCCAGGACATCTGTCACTTACGTACTTCACAATCCAGGACATCTGTGACTGACGAACTTCATCATCCAGGACATCTGACAGTGACGAACTTCAACATCCAGCACATCTGTCACTGACGAATGTCACCATTAGGGACATCTGTCACTGATGACAATCAACATCCAGGAAATCTGTCACTGACAAACTTCACTATCCAGGATATCGGTCACTGACGAACTTCTCCAACAAGGACATCTGTCACTGACGAACTTCATCACCCAGGACATCTGTCACTGACGAACTTCAGCATTCAGGGCATCTGCAACTGACGAACTCCACCATCCAGGACATCTGTCACCGATGATAAATCACCATCGAGAACATCTGTCACTGATGAATGTCACCATACAGGACATATGTCACTGATGAATGTCACCATCCAGGACATCGGTCACGGACGAACTTCACCATCATGACATCTGTCACTAGAGAACTTCACAATCCAGGTCATCAGGCAGTTACTGACTTCAGCATTCGGACATCTGTCATCGACGAACATTACCATCCCAGACATCTGTCACTGACAAACTTCACAATTCAGGTCATCTGACACAAAGGAACTTCATCGTCCAGGACATCTGTCACTTACGAACTTCACCATTCAGGTAACCAGTCACTGACGAACTTCACCATTCAGGTCATCTGTCAATAACGAACTACACCATCCAGAACATCTGTCACTTACGAACTTCACAATCCAGGACATCTGTAACTGACGAACTTCATCATCCAGGACATCTGACAGTGACGAACTTCACAATCCAGGACAGCTGTCGCAGAGAATTTCATCATCCAGGACTTCTGGTACTGACAACAGTCACCATCCTGGTCATCTGTCACTGATGTCCCTCACCATCCAGGTCATCTGTCACTGATGTCCCTCACCGTCCAGGCATCTGTCACTGACCAACTTCACCATCCAGGACATCTGTCACTGACGAACTTCACAATCCAGGACAACTGTCACTGACGAACTTCACCATCCAGGACATCCCTTAGTGACAAACTTCACTATACAGGACAACGGTCACTTCACAATCCATTCCATCTGACACTGACGAACTTCACCACCCAGGGCATCTGTCACATACGACTCTCACCATCCAGGACATCTGGTACTGATGACAGTCACCATCCAGGTTATCTGTCACTGATGAATTTCACCGTCCAGGTCATCTGTCACTGACGTCCCTCACGTCCAGGCATCTGTCACTGACCAACCGTCCACATCATCTGTCACTGACGAAGTTTACTGTGCAGGACATCTGTCACTGAACAATTTCACCATCCAGGACATCTGTCACTGAAGAACTTCATAATGCAGGACACCTGTTGATGACAAATTTCATACAGAATATCTGGTACTGACGACAGTCACCATCCTGGTCATCTGTCACTGATGTCCCTCACCATCCAAGCATCTGTCACTGACCAACTTCACCATCCAGGACATCTGTCACTGACGAACTTCACAATCCAGGACATCTGTCACAGACGATCTTCACCATCCAGGACATCTGTCACTGACGAATGTCACCATTAGGGACATGTGTCACTGATGAAAATCTACATCCAGGAAATCTGTCACTGACAAACTTCACTATCCAGGATATTGGTCACTGACAAACTTCTCCATCCAGGACATCTGTCACTGACGAACTTCACCATCCAGCACATCAAGTCACTGACGAACTGCGCCATCAAGGTCATCAGTCACTGACGACTTTCACCATCTAGGACATCTGTCACTGACTAACTTCACCATCCAGCACATCTGTCACTGATGAACTTCACCACCCAGGACATCTGTCACTGACGAACTTCACCACTCAGGGCATCGGTAACTGATGAACTTCACCATCCAGGACATCTGTCACTTACGAACTTCACCATCCCGGACATTTGTCACTGATGAACTTCACAAACAAGGTCATCTGACACTGACGAACTTCACCATCCAGGACATCTGTCACCGACAAACTTCACCATCCAGGGCATCTGTCACCGATGAACTTCAGCATCCAGGACATCTGTCACTTATGAACTTCACCATCCAGGATATCTCTCAGTGACAAACTTCACTATCCAGGACATCTGTCACTGACGAACATCACCATCCAGGATGTCTGTCACTGACGTACTTCACAATCCAGGATATCTGTCACGGACGAAATGCACCATCATGACATCTGCCACTGACCAACTTCAGAATCCAGGTCATCTGACACTGTTGACTCTCATCATCCAGGACATCTGTCACTGATCAATTTCACCATCTTTCACCAATTTCATCTGTCAGGGACGAACTTCACCATTCAGGACATCTATCACTGATGACCCTCATCATCTAGGACATCTGTCACTGATGAACATCACAATCCAGAACATCTGTCACTTACGAACTTCACCATCCAGGACATCTGTCACTGATGATACTCATCATCCAGGACATCAGTCACTGACGACCCTCACCATCCCAGACATCTGTCACTGACGAATGTCACCATTAGGGTCATCTGTCACTGATGACAATCTACATCCAGGAAACCTGTCATTGACAAACTTCACTATCCAGGATATCGGTCACTGACAAACTTCTCCATCCAGGACATCTGTCACTGACGAACTTCACCATTCAGGACATCTGTCACTGACGAACTTCACAATCCAGGATACCTGTCACGGACTAACTTCACCATCATGTCATCTGTCACTGACAAACTTCAGAATCCAGGTCATCTGACACTGAGAAACTTCACCGTCCAAGATATCTGTCAAGGACGAACTTCACCATCCAGCACATCTATCACCGATGAACTTTACCATCCAGCACATCTGTCACTGATGAACTTCAAAATCCAGGTCATCTAACACTGACGAACTTCACCATCCAGGACATCTGTCACTGTTGACTCTCATCACCCAGAACATCTGTCACTGATCAATTTCACCATCTGTCACCATTTTCATCTGTCAGGATGAACTTCACCATTCAGGACATCTATCACTGACGACCCTCATCATCCAATACATCTGTCACTTACAAACATCACCATCCAGAACATCTGTCAATGATGAACTTCACCAGTCAGGACTCTGTCACTAACCAACTTCACCATCGGGACATCTGTCACTGATGAACATCACAATCCAGAACATCTGTCACTTACGAACTTCACCATCCAGGTAACCTGTTACTGACGAATCCCACCATGCAGGACATCTGTCACTGACGAACTTCATCATCCAAGACACCTGTCACTGATGACACTCATCATCCAGGACATCAGTCACAGTCGACCCTCACCATCCACAACATCGGACACTGACGTACTTCACCATCCAGGAAATCTCTCACTGACGACTCTCACAATCCAGGACATCTGGTACTGATGACAGCCACCATCCAGGTCATCTGTCACTGACGAAGTTCACCGTCCAGCACATCTGTCACTGATCAACTTCAGCATCCAGGACATCTGTCACTGTTGACTCCTATCATCCAGGACATCATTCACTGATCAATTTCACCATCCCAGACATCTCTCAGGGAAGAACTTCACCATTCTTGACATCTGTCAGGGACGAACTTCACCATTCAGGACATCTGTCACTGACCAACTTCACCATCGGGACATCTGTCACAGACAAACTTCACAATCCAGAACATCTGTCACTTATGAACTTCACCATACAGGACATCTGTCACTGATGAAGGTCACCACTAGGGGCATTCTTCGCTGATGACAATCTACATCCAGGAAATCTGTCACTGACAAACTTCACCGTCCAGGATGTCGGTCACTGACGAACATCACCATTCAGGACATCTGTCACTGACGAACTTCACAATCCAGGATATCTGTCACGGACTAACTTCACCATCATGACATCTGTCACTGACAAACTTCAGAATCCAGGTCATCTGACACTGAGAAAATTCACCATCCAAGATATCTGTCAAGGACGAACTTCACCATGCAGCACATCTATCACCGATAAACTTTACCATCCAGCACATCTGTCACTGATGAACTTTGCAATCCAGGTCATCTAACACTGACGAACTTCACCATCCAGGACATCTGTCACTGTTGACTCTCATCCTCCAGAACATCTGTCACTGATCAATTTCACCATCTGTCACCGTTTTCAACTGTCAGGGACGAACTTCACCATTCAGGACATCTATCACTGATGACCCTCATCATACAATACATCTGTCACTTACAAACATCACCATCCAGAACATCTGTCAATGATGAACATCACAATCCAGAACATCTGTCACTGAGGAACTTCACCACTCAGGGCATCGGTAACTGACGAACTTCACTATCCAGAACATCTGTCACTGACAAACGTCACCATCCCGGACATTTGTCACTGACGAAGTTCATAAACAAGGTCATCTGACACTGACGAACTTCACCATCCAGGACATCTGTCACCGACGAATTTCACCATCCAGGGCATCTGTTACTGACAACTCCCACCATGCAGGACATCAGTCACTGACAAACATCACCATATAGGATATCTGTCACTGACGTACATCACCATTCAGGACATCTGTCACTGATGAATGTCACCATTAGAGACATCTGTCACTGATGACAATCTACATCCAGGAAATCTGTCACTGACAAACTTCACTATCCAGGATATCGGTCACTGACAAACTTCTCCATCCAGGACATCTGTCACTGACGAACTTCACCACTCAGGGCATCGGTAACTTACGAACTTCACCATCCAGGACATCTGTCACTGACGAATGTCACCATTAGGGACATCTGTCACTGATGACAATCTACATCCAGGAAATCTGTCACTGACAAACTTCACTATCCAGGACGTCTGTCACTGACAAACTTCACCGTCCAGGATGTCTGTTACTGACGAACATCACCATTCAGGACATCTGTCACTGACGAACTTCACAATCCAGGATATCTGTCATGGACGAACTTCACCATCATGACATCTGTCACTGACGAACTTCAGAATCCAGGTCATCTGACACTCAGAAACTTCACCATCCAAGATATCTGTTACGGATGAATTTCACCATCCAGTGCATCTGTCACCGACGAATTTCACCATCCAGCACATCTGTCACTGTTGACTCCTATCATCCAGGACATCTGTCACTGATCAGTTTCACCATCACAGACACATCACAGGGTCAAACTTCACCATTCTTGACATCTGTCAGGGACGAACTTCACAATTCAGGACATCTGTCACTGACGAACTTCACCATCGGGGCATCTGTCACAGACGGACTTCACAATCCAGAACATCTGTCACTTACGAACTTCACCATACAAGACATCTGTCACTGAGGAATGTCACCATTAGGGACATCTGTCACTGATGACAATCTACATCCAGGAAATCTGTCACTGACAAACTTCACCGTCCAGGATGTCTGTCACTGACGAACATCACCATCCAGAACATCTGTCAATGATGAACATCACAATCCAGAACATCTGTCACTGAGGAACTTCACCACTCAGGGCATCGGTAACTGACGAACTTCACTATCCAGAACATCTGTCACTGACAAACGTCACCATCCCGGACATTTGTCACTGACGAAGTTCATAAACAAGGTCATCTGACACTGACGAACTTCACCATCCAGGACATCTGTCACCGACGAATTTCACCATCCAGGGCATCTGTTACTGACAACTCCCACCATGCAGGACATCAGTCACTGACAAACATCACCACATAGGATATCTGTCACTGACGTACATCACCATTCAGGACATCTGTCACTGATGAATGTCACCATTAGAGACATCTGTCACTGATGACAATCTACATCCAGGAAATCTGTCACTGACAAACTTCACTATCCAGGATATCGGTCACTGACAAACTTCTCCATCCAGGACATCTGTCACTGACGAACTTCACCACTCAGGGCATTGGTAACTTACGAACTTCACCATCCAGGACATCTGTCACTGACGAATGTCACCATTAGGGACATCTGTCACTGATGACAATCTACATCCAGGAAATCTGTCACTGACAAACTTCACTATCCAGGACGTCTGTCACTGACAAACTTCACCGTCCAGGATGTCTGTTACTGACGAACATCACCATTCAGGACATCTGTCACTGACGAACTTCACAATCCAGGATATCTGTCATGGACGAACTTCACCATCATGACATCTGTCACTGACGAACTTCAGAATCCAGGTCATCTGACACTCAGAAACTTCACCATCCAAGATATCTGTTACGGATGAACTTCACCATCCAGTGCATCTGTCACCGACGAATTTCACCATCCAGCACATCTGTCACTGTTGACTCCTATCATCCAGGACATCTGTCACTGATCAGTTTCACCATCACAGACACATCACAGGGTCAAACTTCACCATTCTTGACATCTGTCAGGGACGAACTTCACAATTCAGGACATCTGTCACTGACGAACTTCACCATCGGGGCATCTGTCACAGACGGACTTCACAATCCAGAACATCTGTCACTTACGAACTTCACCATACAAGACATCTGTCACTGAGGAATGTCACCATTAGGGACATCTGTCACTGATGACAATCTACATCCAGGAAATCTGTCACTGACAAACTTCACCGTCCAGGATGTCTGTCACTGACGAACATCACCATTCGGGACATCTGTCACTGATGAACTTCACAATCCAGGATATCTGTCACGGACGAACTTCACCATCATGACATCTGTCACTGAAGAACTTCAGAATCCAGGTCACCTGACACTGAGAAAATTCACCATCCAAGATATCTGTCAAGGACGAACTTCACCATGCAGCACATCTATCACCGATGAACTTCACCATCCAGCACATCTATCACCGATGAACTTCACCATCCAGCACATCTGACACTGACGAACTTCACCATCCAGGAAATCTGTCACTGACGGCTCTCACCATCCAGGACATCTGGTACAGACGACAGCCACCATCCAGGTCATCTGTCACTGAGGAATTTCACCGTCCGGGACATCTGTCACTGACGAACTTCGTCATCCAGGACATCTGTCACTGACGAACTTCACCAGCCAGGACATCTGTCACTGATGAACTTCACCATCCAGGACATCTGACACTGATAAAGTTCACCGTCCAGGTCATCTGACACAGACAAAGTTCATCATCCAGGATATCTGTCACCGACGATAATCACCATCGAGAACATCTGTCACTGACGAACTTCACCATACAGGGCGTCTGTCGCTGACGAATATTACTGTAACATTCCGTTATATTGGCTCATATATGTCTAGGGGAAATTCCACCCGGCACTCGCCTCAACAATCCCCACAGGGTTGTTTGCCGCCCGAAACAAGCCCAAACATCAATCATCAGCCTGCACACCCAGTAAATTTTAACAAGTACACTTTATAGATGTTGCCTATTCTATGACATTAATATAAATTCCATACAGAAAGTGAAGTAATGGGAAAAAAAGGCGCCAACACTTACCAAAGTCCAAGTTCTTCGCACACAATCGTTGAAGCTCAATCGATTCCTGATGACCACCCGAATCCTGTCGACTCATGGCTCGGGATCACCTGAAGTGATCGACCGGAGCCTTTCCGCACGTCCGCCGTCTTCCCCATCTCTCCTCCGACTCCCCCCAAAAACACCGTCCACCGTCCTCCCCGTCTCTCCTCCGACTCCCCGTCTCTCCACCATCCTCCTCGTCTCTCCTCCAACTCCCCATCAAAAACCCCTGCACGTCCACCGTCCTCCCCGTCTCTCCTCCGACTCCCCCCAAAAACGCCCGCACATCAACCGTCCCCGACTCTCCACCGACTCCCTGTCTCTCCTCCGACTCCCTGTCTCTCCTCCGACTCCCCCCAGAACCCCGTCTCTCCTCCGACTTCCCGCCAAAAACCCCGTCCACCGTCCTCCCCGTCTCTCCTCCAACCCCCCCAAAAACCCCTGCACATCCGCCGACCTCCCCATCTCTCCTCCGACTCCCCCCAAAACCCCGTCTCTCCTCTGACTCCCCCCAAAACCACGTCTCTCCTCCGACTCCCCCCAAAAACCCCTGCGCGTCCACCGTCCTCCCTGTCTCTCCTCCGACTCCCCCCAGAACCCCGTCTCTCCTCCGACTTCCCGCCAAAAACCCCGTCCACCGTCCTCCCCGTCTCTCCTCCAACCCCCCCAAAAACCCCTGCACATCCGCCGACCTCCCCGTCTCTCCTCCGACTCCCCCCAAAACCCCATCTCTCCTCTGACTCCCCCCAAAACCACGTCTCTCCTCCGACTCCCCCCAAAAACCCCTGCGCGTCCACCGTCCTCCCCGTCTCTCCTCCGACTCCCCCCAGAACCCCGTCTCTCCTCTGACTCCTCCCAAAAACCCAAGCACGTCCACCGTCCTCCCCATCTCTCCTCCAACCCCCCCAAAAACCCCCGCACGTCCACCGACCTCCCCGTCCCTCCTCCAACCCCCCCAAAAACCCCCACACGTCCACCGACCTCCGTCTCTCCTCCGGCTCCCCCCAAAACCCCGTCTCTCCTCTGACTCCCCCCAAAACCCCGTCTCTCCTTCGACTCCCCGCCAAAACCCCGTCCACAGTCATATGATACAGCATTGTATCCGAAAACAAAACGATACATGACCACCCACTGGCTAATAGCACCCTACTATTTCTAATAACCCAAGCAACTGTCCAGTGAGAGACTTTCTCAACATTCTCCAGTATAACATAACAAAAGAAGCCATTTTAAACTTAACAAAAAAGAAAGACCCCGTACAGTACCATCCAGGATATCTGTCACTGACGAACATCACCGTCTATGAAATCTGTCACTGACAAACATCACCATTCAGGACATCTGTCACTGACGAATGTCACCATTAGGGACATCTGTCACTGATGACAATCGAAATCCAGGACATCTGTCACCGACAAACTTCACAATCCAGGACATCTGTCACTGACGAACATCACCATCCAGGATATCTGTCACGGACAAACTTCATCATCCAGGACATCTGGTACTGACGACAGTCACCATCCTGGTCATCTGTCACCGACGAAATTCACCATCCAGGTCATCTGTCACCGAAGACCCTCACCGTCCAGGCATCTGTCACTGACCAACTTCACCATCTAGGACATCTGTCGCAGACGAAATTCATCATCCAGGATATCTGGTACTGATGACAGTCACCGTCCAGGTCATCTGTCACTGACGTCCCTCACAGTCCAGGCATCTGTCACTGACCAACTTCACCATCCAGGACATCTGTCACTGACGAACGTCACCATCAAGGGCATCTGACAGTGACAAACTTCACCATCCAGGACATCTGTCACTGATAAATGTCACCATTAGGGACATCTGTCACTGATGACAATCTACATCCATAAAATCTGTCACTGACAATCTTCACTATCCAGGACATCTGTCACTGACGAACTTCACCGTCCAGGATGTCTGTTACTGACGAACATCACCATTCAGGACATCTGTCACTGACGAACTTCACAATCCAAGACATCTGTCACTGACGAACTTCAGAATCCAGGTCATTTGACACTCATAAACTTCACCATTCACGATATCTGTCACGGACGAACTTCACAATCCAGCACATCAGTCACTGATGAACTTCAGAATCCAGGTCATCTGACACTTTTGACTCTCATCATCCAGAACATCTGTCACTGATCAATTTCACCATCTGTCACCATTTTCATCTGTCAAGGACGAACTTCACCATTGACGACTCTGTCACTAACCAACCACCATCGGGACATCTGTCACTGATGAACATCACAATCTAGAACATCTGTCAGTGACGAACTTCACCATCAGGACATTTCTCACTGATGAACTTCACATTCCAGGACATCTGTCACTGAGGAACTTCACCATCCAAGTCATCTGTTACTGACGACTCCCACAATGCAGGGCATCTGTCACTGAGGAACTTCACCATCCAGGTCATCTGTTACTGACGATTCCCACTATCCAAGACATCAGTCACAGACGAATTCTACCATCCAGGAAATCTGTCACTGACGACTCTCACCATCCAGGACATCTGGTACTGACGACAGCCACCATCCAGGTCATCTGTCACTGACGAACTTCATCATCCAGGACATCTGTCACTGACGAACATCACCATTAGGTCATCTGTCACTGACGAACTTCACCAGCCAGGACTCTGTCACTGTTGACTCTCATCATCCAGGACATCTGTCACTGATCAATTCACCATCCCAGACATCTGTCAGGGACAAACTTCACCATTCAGGACATCTGTCAGGGACGAACTTCACCACTCAGGACATCTGTCACTGACAAACTTCACCATCAGGACATCTGTCACAGACGTACTTCACAATCCAGAACATCAGTCACTTACGAACTTCACCATCCAGGTCATCAGTCACTGATGACTTTCACCATCCAGGACATCTGTCACTGACTAACTTCACCATCCGGGACATCTGTCACTGAAGAACTTCACTATCCAGGACATCTGTCACTGACGAACTTCACAATCCATTCCATCTGACACTGACGAACTTCACCACCCAGGGCATCTGTCACATACAACTCTCACCATCCAGGACATCTTGTACTGATGACAGTCACGATCCAGGTCATCTGTCACTGACGAAGTTCACCGTCCAGGACATCTGTCACTGACAAACGTCAGAATCCAACACATCTGTCGCAGATGAATTTCATCATCCAGGATATCTGGTACTGACGACAGTCACTGTCCAGGTCATCTCTCACTGACGTCCCTCACCGTCCAGGCATCTGTCACTGACCAACTTCACCATCCAGGACATCTGTCACTCACCAACTTCACCATCCAGGACATCTGTCACTGACAAACTTCATCATCCAGGGCATCTGAGAGTGACGAACTTCACCATCCAGGACATCTGTCACTGACGAATGTCACCATTAGGGACATCTATCACTGATGACAATCTACATCCAGGAAATCTGTCACCGACAAACTTCACTATCCAGGACATCGGTCACTGACAAACTTCTCCATCCAGGACATATGTCACTGACGAACTTCACCATCCAGGACATCTGTCAATGACGAACTTCACCATCCAGGACATCTGACACTGATAAAGATCACCGTCCAGGTCATCTGTCACTGACGAAATTCATCATCCAGGACATCTGTCACCGAGGATAATCACCATCGAGGACATTTGTCACTGACAAACTTCACCATACAGGACATCTGTCACTAACAAACGTCACCATCCAGGACATCGGTCACGGACGAACTTCACCATCCAGGACATCTGTCACGGACGAACTTCACCATCCAGGACATCTGTCGCTGATGAACATAACTGTAACGTTCCGTTATATTGTCTCGTGTATGTCCAGGGGAAATCCCACCCAGCACTCGCCTCAACACTCCCAACAGGGTCGGTTGCCGCCCGAAACAAGCCCAAACATCAATCATCAGCCAGCACACCCAGTAGATTTTAACAAGTACACTTTATAGATGTTACTAATTCTATAACATTAAAGTAAATTCGATACAGAAAGTGAAGTAATGGAAAAAAAAGGCGCCAACACTTACCAAAGTCCAAGTTTTTCGCACACAATCGTTGGAGCTCAATCGATTCCTGACGACCACCCGAATCCTGTCGACTCACGGCTCGGGACCACCCGGAGTGATCGACTGGAGCCTTTCTGCACGTCCACCATCCTCCCCGTCTCTCCTCCGTCCTCCTCGTCTCTCCACCGTCCTCCCCGTCTCTCCTCCGTCCTCCTCGTCTCTCCACCGTCCTCCCCGTCTCTCCTCTGACTCCCCATCAAAACCCCGTCCACTGTCCTCCCCGTCTCTCCTCCGACCCCCCCCAAAAACCCTGTACACCGTCCTCCCTGTCTCTCCTCCGACTCCCCGTCTCTCCTCTGACTCACCGCCAAAATCCCGTCCACCGTCCTCTCCGTCTCTCCTCCGACTCCCCTCCAAAACCCCATCCACTGTCTGCCCGTCTCTCCTCCGACTCCCCATCTCTCCCCCGACTCCCCGTCTCTCCTCCGTCCTCCTCGTCTCTCCACCATCCTCCCCGTCTCTCCTCCAACTCCCTGTCAAAATCCCGTCCACCGTCCTCCCCATCTCTCCTCCCACTCCCCCCAAAAACCCCGTCCACCGTCCTCCCCGTCTCTCCTCTGACTCCCCTCAAAAATCCCCGCACATCCACCGTACTCCCCGTCACTCCTCCGGCTCCCTGCCAAAAACCCCATCCGCCCACCTCCCCGTCTCTCCTCCGACTTCCCGTCTCTCCTCCGACTCCCCACAAAAACCCCCGCACATCCACTGTACTCCCCGTCTCTCCTCCGACTCTCCTCAAAAACCCCGTCCGCCGTCCTCCCCGTCTCTCCTCCGATTCCCCATCTCTCGTCCGACTCCCGCTAAAACCCCGTTGACAGTCATATGATGCAGCATTGTATCCGAAAACAAAACGATACATGACCACCCACTGGCTAATAGCACCTTGCTGTCTCTAATAACCCAAGCAACTGTCCAGTGAGAGACTTTCTCAACATTCCCCAGTATAACATAACAAAAGAAGCCATTTTAAATTTAACTAAAAAGAAAGACCCCGTACAGTACCATCCAGGATATCTGCCACTGACGAACATCACCATTCAGGACATCTGTCACTGACGAATGTCCCTGTTAGGGACATCTGTCACTGATGACAATCGACATCCAGGAAATCTGTCACTGACAAACTTCAGTATCCAGGACATCTGTCACCGACAAACTTCACTATCAAGGACATCTGTCACGGATGAACTTCATCATCCAGGATATCTGGTTCTGACGACAGGCACCATCCTGGTCATCTGTCACTGACGAAGTTCACCATCCAGGTAATCTGTCATTGATGAACTTCACAATCCAGGACATCTGTCACTGAGGAAATTCACCATCCAGGTCATCTGTTACTGACGACTCCCACCATGCAGGACATCTGTCACTGACGAACTTCACCATCCAGGACATCTGTCACTCATGACACTCATCATCCAGGACATCAGTCACAGATGACCCTCACCATCCACGACATCTGTCACTGATGAACTTCACCATCCAGGACATCTGTCACTGACGAACTTCACCATCCAGGACATCTGTCACTGACGAACTTCACCATCGAGAACATCGGTCACTTACGAACTTCACCATCCAGGACATCTGTCACTGACTAACTTCACCATCCAGGACATCTGTCGCTGAAGAACTTCACTATCCAGGACATCTGTCACTCATGACACTCATCATCCAGGACATCAGTCACAGATGACCCTCACCATCCACGACATCTGTCACTGATGAACTTCACCATCCAGGACATCTGTCACTGACGAACTTCACCATCCAGGACATCTGTCACTGACGAACTTCACCATCGAGAACATCGGTCACTTACGAACTTCACCATCCAGGACATCTGTCACTGACTAACTTCACCATCCAGGACATCTGTCGCTGAAGAACTTCACTATCCAGGACATCTGTCACTGACGAAGTTCACCGTCCAGGACATCTGTCACTAACCAACTTCACCATCCAGGACATCTGTCACTGACAAACGTCAGAATCCAGGACATCTGTCACAGATGAATTTCATCATCCAGGATATCTGGTACTGACGACAGTCACTGTCCAGGTCATCTCTCACTGACGTCCCTCACCGTCCAGGAAATCTGTCACTGACCAACTTCACCATCCAGGACATCTGTCACTGACGACTCTCACCATCCAGATGTCTGTACCTGAAGATCTAAACCATCCAGGATATCTGTCACAGACAAACATCACCATCCAGGACATCTGTCGCTGACGAAATTCACCATCCAGGACATCTGTCACATATGAGCTTCACCATCCAGGACATCTGTCACTGACGAAATTCACCACCCAGGACATCTGTCACTGATGAAATTCACCGTCCAGGACATCTGTCACCGATGAACATCACCATCACGGACATTTGTCACTAATCAACTTCACCATCCAGGACATCTGACACTGACGAATATCACCATTCAGGACATCTGTCACTTATGACCCTCACCATCCAGATATCTGTACCTGATGATCCATACCATCCAGGATATCTGTCACAGACAAACATCACCATCCAGGACATCTGTCACAGACGAACTTCACAATCCAGGTCATCTAAGAATGATGAACTTCACCATCCAGGACATCTATCACTGTTGAACATCAAAATCCAGAACATCTGTCACTGACGACTCTCACCATCCATTACATCAGTCACTGATGAACTTCACCATCCAGGACATCTGTCACCGACGAACTTCAGAATGCAGGTCATCTGACAACGAGGAACTTCACAATCCAGGTCATCTGTCACTTACGAACTTCACCATCCAGGACATCTCTCAGTGACAAACATCACCATCCAGGACATCTGTCACTGATGAAATTCACCATTCAGGACATCTGTAACTTACGAACTTCACCATCCAGGACATATGTCACTGATGACTGTCACCATCCAGGACATCTGTCACTGACGAATTTCACCACCCAAGTCAAATCTCACTTACGAACTTCACCATCCAAGACACCTGTCACTGACGACAATCTCAATCGAAGACGTCCATCACAGACGAACTTCAATAACCAGGACATCTTTCACTGACGAACTTGACCAATCAGGACATCTGTCACTGATGACTCTCACCATCCAAGAAATATGTACTTGAGTCCCTTACCATCCAGGATATCTGTCACATACAAACAGCACCATCCAGGACATCTATCACTGATGACTCTCACCATCCAGGACATTGGTCAATGACGAAATTCTCCATCCAGGACATCTGTCACTGATGAATTTCACCACCCAGGACAGCTGTCACGGACGACCCTCACCATGCAGGACATCTGTCACTGACGAACGTCACCATCCAGGATATCTGACATTGACAAACTTCACCACCGAGGGCATCTGTCACTGACAAACTTCACCATCCAGGTCATCTGTCACTGAGGAACTTCACAATCCAGATCATCTGTCACTTACGACACTCATCACGCAGGACATCTGTCACTGATGACCCTCACCATCCGGGACATTTGTCAATGACAATCTTCACCATCCAGAACATCTGTCACTGACGAACTTCACCATCCAGGATATCTGACATTGACAAACTTCACCACCGAGGGCATCTGTCACTGACAAACTTCACCATCCAGGTCATCTGTCACTGACGAACTTCACAATCCAGGACATCTCTCACTGACGAACTTCACCATCCAAGACATCTGTCGCTTACAAACTTCACAATCAATGACATCTGAACCTGACGAACTTCACCACCCAGGGCATCTGTCACAGACGTAATTCACCATCCAGGACATCTGTCACCGACGAACTTCACCATCCAGGTCATCAGTCACCGACGAACATCACCATCACGGACATCTGTCACTGACGAACTTCACAATCCAGGTCATCTGTCACTGAGGAACTTCACAATCAATGACATTTGACACTGACGAACTTCACCACGCAGGGCATCTGTCACACACGTAATTCACTATCCAGGACATCTGTCACCGACGAACTTCACCGTCCAGGACATCTGTCACTAACGACTCTCACCATCCAGGACATCTGTCACTGACGCACATCACCATCCAGGATATCTTTCACTGGCGACTTTCACAATCAAGGACATCTGACACTGACAAACTTCACCATCAGGACATCTGTCACAGACAAACTTCACTATCCAAGACACCTGTCACTGACGAACTTCACAATCAATGACATCTGACCCTGACGAACTTCACCACCCAGGGCATCTGGCACTAACGAACTTCACCATCCATGACATCTGTCACTGACGACAATCTCAATCGAAGACTTCCATCACAGACGAACTTCAATAACCAGGACATCTTTCACTGACGAACTTGACCAATCAGGATTTCTGTCACTGATGAACACCACCATTCAGGACATCTGTCGCTGACGACTCTCACCATCCAAGAAATATGTACTTGAGTCCCTTACCATCCAGGATATCTGTGACATACAAACAGCACCATCCAGGATATCTGTCACATACAAACAGCACCATCCAGGACATCTGTCACTGATGACTCTCACCATCCAGGACATTGGTCATTGACGAAATTCTCCATCCAGGACATCTGTCACTGATGAATTTCACCACCCAGGACAGCTGTCACGGAGGACCCTCACCATGCAGGACATCTGTCACTGACGAACGTCACCATCCAGGACAGCTGTCACTGACCACCCTCACAATCTAGGACATCTGTCACCGAGGAACATCACCAACGAGGTCATCTGTCACTGAGGACATCTGTCACTGATAACTCTCACAATCCAGGACATCTGTCACTGACGAACCTCATAATACAGGACATCTGTCACAGACAACTCTCACAATGCAGGACATCTGTCACTTAGGAAATTCACCATCCAGGACATATGCCACAGACGACTCTCATCATCCAGGACATCTGTCACTGACGCACATCACCTTCCAGGATATCTTTCACTGACGACTTTCACAATCAAGGACATCTGACACTGACAAACTTCACCATCAGGATATCTGTCACTGACGAACTTCACTATCCAAGACATCTGTCACTGACGAACTTCACAATCAATGTCATTTGACACTGACGAACTTCACCACCCAGGGCATCTGTCACAAACGTGATTCACCATCCAGGACATCTGTCACTGACGAACTTCACCGTCCAGGACATCTGTCACTAACGACTCTCACCATCCAGGACATATGTCACTGACGAAAGTCACCATACAGGATATCTGTCAATGGCGAACTTCACTATCAAGGACATCTGTCACTGACAATCTTCACCATCCACGACATCTGTCACTGACGAACTTCACCATCCAGGACATCTGTCACTTACGACCTTCACCATCGAAGACATCTGTCACTGGCGAACTTCACCACCCAGGACATCTGTCGTTGACGAACTTCACCATCCAGGACATCTGTCACTGATGAACTTCACAATCCAGGTCATCTATCACAGACAAACTTCACCATCGAGGACATCTGTCACTGACGACTGTCACCATACAGGATATCTGTCACTGAAAAACTTCACAATCTAGGTTATCTGTCACTGACGAATTTCACCACCCAAGTCATCTCTCACTGACGAACTTCACCATCCAAGACATCTGTCGCTGACGAACTTCACAATCAATGACATCTGACCCTGACGAAGTTCACCACCCAGGGCATCTGTCACAGACGTAATTCACCAACCAGGACAACTGTCACTGACCAACTTCACCATCCAGGACATCTGACACTTACGACCTTCACCATCAAGGTCGTCTGTCACTTACGACCATCACTATCCAAGACATCTGTCACTGAAGAACTTCACCATCCAGGTCATCTTTCACTTACGACCTTCACTGTACAGGACATCTGTCACTGACCAACTTCACCATCCAGGACATCTGACACTTACGACCTTCACCATCAAGGTCATCTGTCACTTACGACCATCACTATCCAAGACATCTGTCACTGACGAACTTCACCATCCAGGACATCTATCACAGACGAACTCACCATACAGGACATCTGTCACTGAGGAACATCACCATCCAGGACATCAGTCACTGATGAACTTCACAATCCAGATCATCTGTCACTTATGACACTCATCACGCAGGACATCTGTCACTGACGATCCTCACCATCCGGGACATTTGTCACTGACAATCTTCACCATCCAGGACATCTGTCACTGATGAACATCACAATCTAGAACATCTATCAGATACGAACTTCACCATCCAGGATATATGACACTGACAAACTTCACCACCGAGGGCATCAGTCACTGACAAACTTCACCATCCAGGTCATCTATCACTGACGAACTTCACAATCCAGGACATCTGTCGCTGACGAACTTCACCACCCAGGACATCTGTCGCTGACGAACTTCACCATCCAGGACATCTGTCAGTTACGACCTACACCATCCAAGACATCTGTCACTGACGAACTTCACCATCTAGGTCATCAGTCTCTGATGAACTTCACCATCCAGGTCATCTGTCGCTGACGAACTTCACCATCCGGGACATCTGTCATTGACAATCTTCACCATCCGGGACATCTGTCATTGACTATCTTCACCATCCAGGACATCTGTCACTAACGAACTTCACCATCCATGACATCTGTCACTGACGACAATCTCAATCGAAGACTTCCATCACAGACGAACTTCAATAACCAGGACATCTTTCACTGACAAACTTGACCAATCAGGATTTCTGTCACTGATGAACATCACCATTCAGGACATCTGTCACTGACGACTCTCACCATCCAAGAAATATGTACTTGAGTCCCTTACCATCCAGGATATCTGTGACATACAAACAGCACCATCCAGGACATCTGTCACTGATGAATTTCACCATCCAGGACAGCTGTCACGGACGACCCTCACCATGCAGGACATCTGTCACTGACGAACGTCACCATCCAGGACATCTGTCACTGAAGAAATTCTCCATCCAGGACATCTGTCACTGCCGAACTTCACCATCCAGGACAGCTGTCACGGACGACACTCACCATGCAGGATTTCTGTCACTAACGAATATCACCATTCAGGACATCTGTCACTGCCGAACTTCACCATCCAGGACATCTGTCACTGACAAAATTCACCACCCAGGACATCTGTCACTGATGAAGTTCACCGTCCAGGACATCTGTCACTGACGAACATCACCATCACGGACATCTGTCACTGATGTACTTCACAATCCAGGTCATCTGACACTGATGAACTTCACCATCCAGGACATCTGTCACTGACGAACTTCACCACCCAGGACATCTGTCGCTGACTACTCTTACCATCCAGGACATCGGTCACTGACGAACTTCTCCATCCCGGACATCTATCACTGACGAAATTCACCATCCAGGACAGCTGACACCGACGACCCTCACCATGCAGGACATCTGTCACTGACGAAATTCACCATCCAGGAGATCTGTCACTGACGACTCTCAACAGACAGGACAACTGTCACTGCAGACCCTCACAATCCAGGACATCTGTCACCGACGAACTTCACCAACCAGGTCATCTGTCACTGAGGACAGCTGTCACTGACAACTCTCACAAACCAGGACATCTGTCATTGACGACTCTCACAATCCAGGACATCTGTCACTGACGAACCACACTATCCAGGACATCTATCACTGACGACTCCCACCATGCAGGACATCTGTCACTTCGGGACTTCACCATCCAGGACATATACCACAGACGACTATCATCATTCAGAACACCTGTACACTGATGAACATCATCATCCAGGACATCTTTCCCTGACAACTCTCACCATCAAGGACACCTGTCACTGACGAACTTCACCATCAGGACATCTGTCACTGACGAACTTCACCATCCATGACATCTGGTACTGACGACAGTCACCATCCAGGTCATCTGTCACTGATGACCCTCACCGTCCAGGCATCTGTCACTGACCAACTTCACCATCCAGGACATCTGTCACAGACTAACTTCACCATCCAGGATATCGGTCTCTGACGACCCTCACGATCCAGCACATATATCAGTGACGAACTTAGCCATCCAGTACATCTGTCACTGACGAAATTCACCACCCAGGACATCTGTCACTGATGAAGTTCACCGTCCAGGACATCCGTCACTGACGAACATCACCATCACGGACATCTGTCACTGATGTACTTCACAATCCAGGTCATCTGACACTGATGAACTTCACAATCAATGACATTTGACACTGACGAACTTCACCACCAAGGGCATCTGTCACAGACGTAATTCACCATCCAGGACATCTGTCACCGATGAACTTCACCATCCAGGACATCTGTCACTGATGACTCCCACCATACAGGACATCTGTCACTTATGATCTTCACCATCCAGGACATATGCCACAGACGACTCTCATCATCCAGGACATCTGTCACTGAAGAAATTCACCATCCAGGACGTCTGTCACTGACGAACTTCACCATCCAGGATATCTGTCACTGACGACTCTCAGCATCAAGCACATCTGTCACTGACGAACTTCACCATCCAGGTCATCTTTCACCGACCAACGTCACCATCCAGGACATCCGTTACTGATGAACTTCACCATCCCGGACATCTGTCATCAATGACTCTCACCATCCAGGACATCTGTCACTGACGAACTCCATCATCCATGACATCAGTCACTGACGAACGTCACCATCCAGGAAATCTGTCACTGACGAACTTCACCTTCCAGGACAGCTCTCACGGATGAACTTCACCATCATGACATCTGTCACGAACGAACTTCACAATCCAGATCATCTGTCACTTACGAACTTCACCATCCAGGACATCTGTCACTGATGAACTTCACCATCCAGACCATCTGTCACAGACGAACTTCAGCATCCAGGACATCTGTCACCGGCAAACTTCAGCATCCAAAACATCTGTCACTGTTGCACCTCAGCATCCAGGACATCGGTCACTCATGAACTTCAATATCCAGGACATCAGTCACTGACGAACTTCACCATCCAGGACATGAGTCACTGATGAATTTCACCATCGAGGACATCGGTCACTGACGAACTTCCCCATCCAGGACCTCTGTCACTGACGACTCTCACCATCCAGGACATCTGTAACTGACGAACTTCACAATCCAGGACATCTGTCACAGACGAACTTCACCATCGAGGACATCTGTCACTGACGAACTTCACCATCCGCGACATCTGTCATTGACGATCTTCACCATCCAGGACATCCGTCACTAAGGAACTTCACCATCCAGGACATCTGTCACAAAGGAACTTCACCATTCAGGACATCTGTCACTGATGAACATCACGATCCAGGACATCTGTCACTGACGAACTTCAGCACTCAGGGCATCTGCAACTGACGAACTCCACCGTCCAGGACATCTGTCACTGATGAAGTTCACAGTCCAGTTCATCTGTCAATGACGGAATTCATCATCGAGGACATCTGTCACTGACGAAATTCATCATCGAGGACATCTGTCACTGATGAAATTCACTATACCTGACATCTGTCACTTGCGAACATCACCATCCAGGACATCAGTCACTGATGAACATCACCATCATCACATCTGTCACTAGCGAAATTCACAATCCAGGTCATCTGTCACTTATGAACTCCACCATTAGGACATCGTTCACTGACGAACTTCACCAAACGGGGCGTCTGTCACTGACGAACATCACCATACAGGACATCTGTCACTGACAAACTTCACAATCCAGATCATCTGTCACTGACAACCCTCACCATCCAGGACATACGTCAATGATGACCCTCACCCTCCGGGACATCTCTCACTGACAAACTTCACCATCCAGGACATCTGTCACTGATGAACTTCACAATCCAGGTCATATGTCACTGATGACCCTCACCATCCAGGACATACGTCATTGATGATCTTCACCATCCAGGACATATATCACTAAGGAACTTCACCATCCAGGACATCTGTCACTGACAACAATCACCATCGAGGACATCCGTCACAGACGAACGTCAATATCCAGGACATCTGTCACTGACGAACTTCACCATCCAGGATTTTTGTCACTGACAAACATCACCATCCAGGACATCTGTCACAAACAAACATCACCATCCAGGACATCTGTCGCTGAAAACTCTTACCATCCAGGACATCGGTCACTGACGAACTTCTCCATCCCGGACATCTATCACTGATGAAATTCACCATCCAGGACAGCTGACACCGATGACCCTCACCATGCAGGACATATGTCACTGACGAAATTCACCATCCAGGAGATCTGTCACTGACGACTCTCAACAGACAGGACATCTGTCACTGCAGACCCTCACAATCCAGGACATCTGTCACCGACGAACTTCACCAACCAGGTCATCTGTCACTGAGGACAGCTGTCACTGACAACTCTCACAAACCAGGACATCTGTCATTGACGACTCTCACAATCCAGGACATCTGTCACTGACGAACCACACTATCCAGGACATCTATCACTGACGACTCCCACCATGCAGGACATCTGTCACTTCAGGACTTCATCATCCAGGACATATACCACAGACGGCTATCATCATTCAGGACACCTGTACACTGATGAACATCATCATCCAGGACACCTTTCCCTGATGACTCTCACCATCAAGGACACCTGTCACTGACGAACTTCACCATCAGGACATCTGTCACTGACGAACTTCACCATCCAGGTCATCTGTCACTGACGTAGTTCACCATCCAGGTCATCTGTCACCGATGACCCTCACCGTCCAGGCATCTGTCACTGACCAACTTCACCATCCAGGACATCTGTCACAGACGAACTTCACCATCCAGGACATCTGTCACTGACAAACTTCACCATCCAGGACATCTGTCACTGACGAACTTCACCACCCAGGACATCTGTCGCTGACTACTCTTACCATCCAGGACATCGGTCACTGACGAACTTCTCCATCCCGGACATCTATCACTGACGAAATTCACCATCCAGGACAGCTGACACCGACGACCCTCACCATGCAGGACATCTGTCACTGACGAAATTCACCATCCAGGAGATCTGTCACTGACGACTCTCAACAGACAGGACAACTGTCACTGCAGACCCTCACAATCCAGGATATCTGTCACCGACGAACTTCACCAACCAGGTCATCTGTCACTGAGGACAGCTGTCACTGACAACTCTCACAAACCAGGACATCTGTCATTGACGACTCTCACAATCCAGGACATCTGTCACTGACGAACCTTACTATCCAGGACATCAATCACTGATGACTCCCACCATGCAGGACATCTGTCACTTCGGGACTTCACCATCCAGGACATATACCACAGACGACTATCATCATTCAGGACACCTGTACACTGATGAACATCATCATCCAGGACATCTTTCCCTGACAACTCTCACCATCAAGGACACCTGTCACTGACGAACTTCACCATCAGGACATCTGTCACTGACGAACTTCACCATCCATGACATCTGGTACTGACGACAGTCACCATCCAGGTCATCTGTCACTGATGACCCTCACCGTCCAGGCATCTGTCACTGACCAACTTCACCATCCAGGACATCTGTCACAGACGAACTTCACCATCCAGGATATCGGTCTCTGACGACCCTCACGATCCAGCACATATATCAGTGACGAACTTAGCCATCCAGTACATCTGTCACTGACGAAATTCACCACCCAGGACATCTGTCACTGATGAAGTTCACCGTCCAGGACATCTGTCACTGACGAACATCACCATCACGGACATCTGTCACTGATGTACTTCACAATCCAGGTCATCTGACACTGATGAACTTCACCATCCAGGACATCTGACACTGACGAACTTCACCATCCAGGACAGCTGTCACGGACGACACTCACCATGCAGGACATCTGTCACTGACGACCCTCACAATCCAGGACATCTGTCACTCGGAACTTCACCAACAAGGTCATCTGTCACTGAGGACATCTGTCACTTACGAACCTCATAATACAGGACATCTGTCACAGACAACTCCCACAATGCAGGACATCTGTCACTTAGGAAGTTCATCAACCAGAACATATGCCATAGACGACTCTCATCATCCAGGACATCTGTCACTGACGCACATCACCATCCAGGATATCTTTCACTGACGATTTTCACAATCAAGGACATCTGACTCTGACAAACTTCATCATCAAGATATCTGTCACTGAGGAACTTCACAATCAATGACATTTGACACTGACGAACTTCACCACCAAGGGCATCTGTCACAGACGTAATTCACCATCCAGGACATCTGTCACCGATGAACTTCACCATCCAGGACATCTGTCACTGACGACTCCCACCATACAGGACATCTGTCACTTATGATCTTCACCATCCAGGACATATGCCACAGACGACTCTCATCATCCAGGACATCTGTCACTGAAGAAATTCACCATCCAGGACGTCTGTCACTGACGAACTTCACCATCCAGGATATCTGTCACTGACGACTCTCACCATCAAGCACATCTGTCACTGACGAAATTCACCATCCAGGTCATCTTTCACCGACCAACGTCACCATCCAGGACATCCGTTACTGATGAACTTCACCATCCCGGACATCTGTCATCAATGACTCTCACCATCCAGGACATCTGTCACTGACGAACTCCATCATCCATGACATCAGTCACTGACGAACGTCACCATCCAGGAAATCTGTCACTAACGAACTTCACCTTCCAGGACAGCTCTCACGGATGAACTTCACCATCATGACATCTGTCACGAACGAACTTCACAATCCAGATCATCTGTCACTTACGAACTTCACCATCCAGGACATCTGTCACTGATGAACTTCACCATCCAGACCATCTGTCACAGACGAACTTCAGCATCCAAAACATCTGTCACTGTTGCACCTCAGCATCCAGGACATCGGTCACTCATGAACTTCAATATCCAGGACATCAGTCACTGACGAACTTCACCATCCAGGACATGAGTCACTGATGAATTTCACCATCGAGGACATCGGTCACTGACGAACTTCCCCATCCAGGACCTCTGTCACTGACGACTCTCACCATCCAGGACATCTGTCACTGACGAACTTCACAAACCAGGACATCTGTCACAGACGAACTTCACCATCGAGGACATCTGTCACTGACGAACTTCACCATCCGCGACATCTGTCATTGACGATCTTCACCATCCAGGACATCCGTCACTAAGGAACTTCACCATCCAGGACATCTGTCACAAAGGAACTTCACCATTCAGGACATCTGTCACTGATGAACATCACGATCCAGGACATCTGTCACTGACGAACTTCAGCACTCAGGGCATCTGCAACTGACGAACTCCACCGTCCAGGACATCTGTCACTGATGAAGTTCACAGTCCAGTTCATCTGTCAATGACGGAATTCATCATCGAGGACATCTGTCACTGACGAAATTCATCATCGAGGACATCTGTCACTGATGAAATTCACTATACCTGACATCTGTCACTTGCGAACATCACCATCCAGGACATCAGTCACTGATGAACATCACCATCATCACATCTGTCACTAGCGAAATTCACAATCCAGGTCATCTGTCACTTATGAACTCCACCATTAGGACATCGTTCACTGACGAACTTCACCAAACGGGGCGTCTGTCACTGACGAACATCACCATACAGGACATCTGTCACTGACAAACTTCACAATCCAGATCATCTGTCACTGACAACCCTCACCATCCAGGACATACGTCAATGATGACCCTCACCCTCCGGGACATCTCTCACTGACAAACTTCACCATCCAGGACATCTGTCACTGATGAACTTCACAATCCAGGTCATATGTCACTGATGACCCTCACCATCCAGGACATACGTCATTGATGATCTTCACCATCCAGGACATATATCACTAAGGAACTTCACCATCCAGGACATCTGTCACTGACAACAATCACCATCGAGGACATCCGTCACAGACGAACGTCAATATCCAGGACATCTGTCACTGACGAACTTCACCATCCAGGATTTTTGTCACTGACAAACATCACCATCCAGGACATCTGTCACAAACAAACATCACCATCCAGGACATCTGTCGCTGAAAACTCTTACCATCCAGGACATCGGTCACTGACGAACTTCTCCATCCCGGACATCTATCACTGATGAAATTCACCATCCAGGACAGATGACACCGATGACCCTCACCATGCAGGACATATGTCACTGACGAAATTCACCATCCAGGAGATCTGTCACTGACGACTCTCAACAGACAGGACATCTGTCACTGCAGACCCTCACAATCCAGGACATCTGTCACCGACGAACTTCACCAACCAGGTCATCTGTCACTGAGGACAGCTGTCACTGACAACTCTCACAAACCAGGACATCTGTCATTGACGACTCTCACAATCCAGGACATCTGTCACTGACGAAACACACTATCCAGGACATCTATCACTGACGACTCCCACCATGCAGGACATCTGTCACTTCAGGACTTCACCATCCAGGACATATACCACAGACGGCTATCATCATTCAGGACACCTGTACACTGATGAACATCATCATCCAGGACACCTTTCCCTGATGACTCTCACCATCAAGGACACCTGTCACTGACGAACTTCACCATCAGGACATCTGTCACTGAGGAACTTCACCATCCAGGTCATCTGTCACTGACGTAGTTCACCATCCAGGTCATCTGTCACCGATGACCCTCACCGTCCAGGCATCTGTCACTGACCAACTTCACCATCCAGGACATCTGTCACAGACGAACTTCACCATCCAGGACATCTGTCACTGACAAACTTCACCATCCAGGACATCTGTCACTGACGAACTTCACCACCCAGGACATCTGTCGCTGACTACTCTTACCATCCAGGACATCGGTCACTGACGAACTTCTCCATCCCGGACATCTATCACTGACGAAATTCACCATCCAGGACAGCTGACACCGACGACCCTCACCATGCAGGACATCTGTCACTGACGAAATTCACCATCCAGGAGATCTGTCACTGACGACTCTCAACAGACAGGACAACTGTCACTGCAGACCCTCACAATCCAGGACATCTGTCACCGACGAACTTCACCAACCAGGTCATCTGTCACTGAGGACAGCTGTCACTGACAACTCTCACAAACCAGGACATCTGTCATTGACGACTCTCACAATCCAGGACATCTGTCACTGACGAACCTTACTATCCAGGACATCAATCACTGATGACTCCCACCATGCAGGACATCTGTCACTTCGGGACTTCACCATCCAGGACATATACCACAGACGACTATCATCATTCAGGACACCTGTACACTGATGAACATCATCATCCAGGACATCTTTCCCTGACAACTCTCACCATCAAGGACACCTGTCACTGACGAACTTCACCATCAGGACATCTGTCACTGACGAACTTCACCATCCATGACATCTGGTACTGACGACAGTCACCATCCAGGTCATCTGTCACTGATGACCCTCACCGTCCAGGCATCTGTCACTGACCAACTTCACCATCCAGGACATCTGTCACAGACGAACTTCACCATCCAGGATATCGGTCTCTGACGACCCTCACGATCCAGCACATATATCAGTGACGAACTTAGCCATCCAGTACATCTGTCACTGACGAAATTCACCACCCAGGACATCTGTCACTGATGAAGTTCACCGTCCAGGACATCTGTCACTGACGAACATCACCATCACGGACATCTGTCACTGATGTACTTCACAATCCAGGTCATCTGACACTGATGAACTTCACCATCCAGGACATCTGACACTGACGAACTTCACCATCCAGGACAGCTGTCACGGATGACACTCACCATGCAGGACATCTGTCACTGACGACCCTCACAATCCAGGACATCTGTCACTCAGAACTTCACCAACAAGGTCATCTGTCACTGAGGACATCTGTCACTTACGAACCTCATAATACAGGACATCTGTCACAGACAACTCCCACAATGCAGGACATCTGTCACTTAGGAAGTTCATCAACCAGAACATATGCCATAGACGACTCTCATCATCCAGGACATCTGTCACTGACGCACATCACCATCCAGGATATCTTTCACTGACGATTTTCACAATCAAGGACATCTGACTCTGACAAACTTCATCATCAAGATATCTGTCACTGAGGAACTTCACAATCAATGACATTTGACACTGACGAACTTCACCACCAAGGGCATCTGTCACAGACGTAATTCACCATCCAGGACATCTGTCACCGATGAACTTCACCATCCAGGACATCTGTCACTGACGACTCCCACCATACAGGACATCTGTCACTTATGATCTTCACCATCCAGGACATATGCCACAGACGACTCTCATCATCCAGGACATCTGTCACTGAAGAAATTCACCATCCAGGACGTCTGTCACTGACGAACTTCGCCATCCAGGATATCTGTCACTGACGACTCTCACCATCAAGCACATCTGTCACTGACGAACTTCACCATCCAGGTCATCTTTCACCGACCAACGTCACCATCCAGGACATCCGTTACTGATGAACTTCACCATCCCGGACATCTGTCATCAATGACTCTCACCATCCAGAACATCTGTCACTGACGAACTCCATCATCCACGACATCAGTCACTGACGAACGTCACCATCCAGGAAACCTGTCACTGACGAACTTCACCTTCCAGGACAGCTCTCACGGATGAACTTCACCATCATGACATCTGTCACGAACGAACTTCACAATCCAGATCATCTGTCACTTACGAACTTCACCATCCAGGACATCTGTCACTGATGAACTTCACCATCCAGACCATCTGTCACAGACGAACTTCAGCATCCAGGACATCTGTCACCGGCAAACTTCAGCATCCAAAACATCTGTCACTGTTGCACCTCAGCATCCAGGACATCGGTCACTCATGAACTTCAATATCCAGGACATCAGTCACTGACGAACTTCACCATCCAGGACATGAGTCACTGATGAATTTCACCATCGAGGACATCGGTCACTGACGAACTTCCCCATCCAGGACCTCTGTCACTGACGACTCTCACCATCCAGGACATCTGTCACTGACGAACTTCACAATCCAGGACATCTGTCACAGATGAACTTCACCATCGAGGACATCTGTCACTGACGAACTTCACCATCCGCGACATCTGTCATTGACGATCTTCACCATCCAGGACATCCGTCACTAAGGAACTTCACCATCCAGGACATCTGTCACAAAGGAACTTCACCATTCAGGACATCTGTCACTGATGAACATCACGATCCAGGACATCTGTCACTAACAAACTTCACCATCCAGGATATCGGTCACTGACGAACTTCTCCAACCAGGACATCTGTCACTGACGAACTTCACCACCCAGGACATCTGTCACTGACGAACTTCAGCACTCAGGGCATCTGCAACTGACGAACTCCACCGTCCAGGACATCTGTCACTGATGAAGTTCACAGTCCAGTTCATCTGTCAATGACGGAATTCATCATCGAGGACATCTGTCACTGACGAAATTCATCATCGAGGACATCTGTCACTGATGAAATTCACTATACCTGACATCTGTCACTTGCGAACATCACCATCCAGGACATCAGTCACTGATGAACATCACCATCATCACATCTGTCACTAGCGAAATTCACAATCCAGATCATCTGTCACTTATGAACTCCACCATTAGGACATCGTTCACTGACGAACTTCACCAAACGGGGCGTCTGTCACTGACGAACATCACCATACAGGACATCTGTCACTGACAAACTTCACAATCCAGATCATCTGTCACTGACAACCCTCACCATCCAGGACATACGTCAATGATGACCCTCACCCTCCGGGACATCTCTCACTGACAAACTTCACCATCCAGGACATCTGTCACTGATGAACTTCACAATCCAGGTCATATGTCACTGATGACCCTCACCATCCAGGACATACGTCATTGATGATCTTCACCATCCAGGACATATATCACTAAGGAACTTCACCATCCAGGACATCTGTCACTGACAACAATCACCATCGAGGACATCCGTCACAGACGAACGTCAATATCCAGGACATCTGTCACTGACGAACTTCACCATCCAGGATTTTTGTCACTGACAAACATCACCATCCAGGACATCTGTCACAAACAAACATCACCATCCAGGACATCTGTCGCTGAAAACTCTTACCATCCAGGACATCGGTCACTGACGAACTTCTCCATCCCGGACATCTATCACTGATGAAATTCACCATCCAGGACAGCTGACACCGATGACCCTCACCATGCAGGACATATGTCACTGACGAAATTCACCATCCAGGAGATCTGTCACTGACGACTCTCAACAGACAGGACATCTGTCACTGCAGACCCTCACAATCCAGGACATCTGTCACCGACGAACTTCACCAACCAGGTCATCTGTCACTGAGGACAGCTGTCACTGACAACTCTCACAAACCAGGACATCTGTCATTGACGACTCTCACAATCCAGGACATCTGTCACTGACGAACCTTACTATCCAGGACATCAATCACTGACGACTCCCACCATGCAGGACATCTGTCACTTCGGGACTTCACCATCCAGGACATATACCACAGACGACTATCATCATTCAGGACACCTGTACACTGATGAACATCATCATCCAGGACATCTTTCCCTGACAACTCTCACCATCAAGGACACCTGTCACTGACGAACTTCACCATCAGGACATCTGTCACTGACGAACTTCACCATCCATGACATCTGGTACTGACGACAGTCACCATCCAGGTCATCTGTCACTGATGACCCTCACCGTCCAGGCATCTGTCACTGACCAACTTCACCATCCAGGACATCTGTCACAGACGAACTTCACCATCCAGGATATCGGTCTCTGACGACCCTCACGATCCAGCACATATATCAGTGACGAACTTAGCCATCCAGTACATCTGTCACAGACGATCCTGACCATCCAGGGCATCTGTCACTTATGATCTTCACCATCCAGGACATATGCCACAGACGACTCTCATCATCCAGGACATCTGTCACTGAAGAAATTCACCATCCAGGACGTCTGTCACTGACGAACTTCACCATCCAGGATATCTGTCACTGACGACTCTCACCATCAAGCACATCTGTCACTGACGAACTTCACCATCCAGGTCATCTTTCACCGACCAACGTCACCATCCAGGACATCCGTTACTGATGAACTTCACCATCCCGGACATCTGTCATCAATGACTCTCACCATCCAGGACATCTGTCACTGCCGAACTTTATCAGCCATGACATCAGTCACTGACGAACGTCACCATCCAGGAAATCTGTCACTGACGAACTTCACCATCCAGGACATCTGTAACTGACGAACATCACCATCCCGGACATCTGTCACTGACCAACTTCACCATCCAGGACATCTGTCACTGACGAACTTCAGAATCCAGGACATTTGTCACTGACGAACATCTGGATGTAGGACATCTGTTACTTACAAACTTCACCATCCAGGACATCTGTCCCTGACGAACTTCAGAATCCAGGAAATCTGCCACTTACGAACTTCACCTTCCAGGACATCTGTCCCTGACGAATTTCACAATCCAGCACATCTGTCACTTATGAGCTTCACCATTCAGGCCAGCTGTCACTGACGAACTTCACCACCCAGGGCATCTGTCACTGACGAAATTCACCACCCAGGGAATCTGTCACTGATGAACTTTACCATCCAGGATATCTGTCACTGACGACTCTCACCATCCAGACATCCAGACATCTGTCACTGATGAACTTCACCATCAAGGACATCTGTCAATGATGAACTTCACCATCCAGGACATTTGTCACTGACCAACTTCACCATCAAGGACATGTGTCAATGACGAACTTCATCCAGGACATCTGCTACAGACGAACTTCACCATCCAAGTTATAGAAAAACCACAGAAAAGATAGAAAAACTACACAACAGAAACAGGCCTTTTGGCCCTTTTTGGATGTGCTGAACCATTTTCTGCTTAGTTCCACTGACCTGCACACAGAACATATCCCTCCATACACCACCCATCCACTTATCTGTCCAATTCATTCTTAAGTGTTAAAAAAGAAACCGAATTTACCACCTCGTCTAGCAGTTCATTCATCACTCCCACCACTCTCTGAGTGAAGAAGCCCCCCTAATGTTCCCTTTAAACTTTTCCCCCTTCACTCTGAGCCCATATCCCCTGGTTTTTTTCTCCCCTTCCCTTGGAAAAAGCCTGCTTGCATTCACTCTATCAATACCCATCATAATTTTATATACCTCTATGAAATCTCCCCTCATTCTTCTACGCTCCAGGGAATAAATTCCTAACCTATTCAACCTATCTCTGTAACTGAGTTTCTCAAATCTTAGAAACATCCTTGTAAACCTTCTCTGCACACTTTCAATCTTATTAATATCCTTTATGTAATTTGATGACCAAAACTGAACACAACACTCCAGATTCGGCCTCACTGACGAAATTCTCCATCCAGGGCATCTGTCACTGACGTCCCTCATCATCCAGAACATCTGTCACTGACGACCCTCATCATCCAAGACATCTGTCACTGACGAACTTCATCAACCAGGACATCTGTCACTGACGAACTTCACCATCCAGGTCATCTGTCACTGACAAAGTTCACCGTCCAGGGCATCTGTCACTGACGAACGTCACCATCCAGGACATTTCTCAATGACGATCCTCACAATCCTGGATCTCTGTCATTGATGTACTTCACCATCCAGGACATTTGGCAATGACGACTCTCATCGTCCAGGACATCTGTCTGTGACGAACTTCACCACCCAGGACATCTGTCACTGATGAACTTCATTGTCCAGGACAACTATCACTGACAAACTTCTCCATCCAGGACATCTGTCACTGACAAAATTCACCACCCAGGACACCAGTCACAGACGACTCTCACCATCCAGGACATACGTCAGTCACGACACTGACTATACAGGACGTCTATCACCCACAAACTTTACCATCCAGAACATCTGTCAGTCACGAATTTCACCATCTAGGACATCTGTCACTGACGACTCTCATCATCCAGAACATCTGTCACTGCTGAACTTGACCATCCAGGCCATCGGTCACTGACGAAATTCACCATCTACGACATCTGTCACAGACGAACATCAACATCCAGGTCATCTGTCAGTCATGACTGTCACCATCCAGGACATCTATCAGTGATGAACTTCACCATCCAGGACATCTGTCACTGACGAACTTCATCACCCAGGACATCTGCCACTGACGATCTTTACCACCCAGGGCACCTGTCACTGATGAGCTTCACCATCAAGGAGATCTGTCCCTGACAACTCTCACCATCCCTGACATCTGTCACTGACCAACTTCACCATCCAGGACATCCGTCAAAGACGAACTTCACCATCCAAGACATAGGAAAACCACAGAAATCACAGAAAAACTACAGAAATCACAGAAAAACTACAGCACAGAAACAGGCCTTTTGGCCCTCCTTGGCTGTGCCGAACCATTTTCTGCCTAGTCCAACTGACCTGCACACAGACCGTATCCCTCCATACACCTTCCATTCATGTATCTCTCCAATTTATTCCTAAATGTTAAAAAAAAACCCGAATTTATCACCTCGTCTGGCAGTTCATTAAACACTCCCACCACTCTCTGCGTGAAGAAGCCCCCCCTAATGTTCCCTTTAAACTTTTCCCCCTTCACACTTAACCCATGTCCTCTGGTTTTATCCTCGACTTGCCTCGGTGGAAAAAGCCAACTTGCATTCACTCTATCTATACCGATCATAATTTTATATAACTCTGTCAAAGCTCCCCTCATTTTTCTACGCTCCAGGGAATAAATTCATAACTTATTCAACATTTCTTTGTAACTGAGTTTCTCAAGTCCCGACAACATCCTTCTAAACCTTCTCTGCACTCTTTCAATCTTATTAATATCCTTCCTGTAATTTGGTGAACAAAACTGAACACAATACTCCAGATTCAGCCTCACTGACGAAATTCACCATCCAGGACATCTGTCACTGACGATCTTCACCACCAAGTACATCTGTCACAGCCGAACTTCATCATCCAAGACATAGAAAAACCATAGAAACCACAGAAAAACTACAGCACAGAAACAGGCCTTTATGCCCTTCTTGGCTGTGCCAAACCATTTTCTGCCTAGTCCCACTAACCTGCACACGGACCATATCCCTCCATACACCTCCCATCCACTTGTCTCTCCAATTTATTCATAAATGTTAAAAAGGAACCCGAATTTATCAACTCACATAACAGTTCATTCAACACTCTCACCACGCTCTGCGTGAAGACCCCCCTAATGCTCCCTTTAAACTTTTCCCCCTTCACACCTAACCCATGTCCTCTGGTTTCTTTCTCCCCTTGCCTCAGTGGAAAAAGCCTGCTTGCATTCACTCTATCAATACCCATCATAATTTTATATACCTCAATCAAATCTCCCCTCATTCTTCTATGCTCCAGGTAATGAAGTACTAACCCATTCAACCTTTCTCTGTAACTGAGTTTCTCAAGTCCGGTCAACATCCTTGTAAACCTTCTCTGCACTCTTTCAATCTTATTAATATCCTTCCTGTAATCTGGTGACCAAAACTGAACATAATACTCCAGATTCAGCCTCACTGATGAACTTCACCATCCAGGGCATCTGTCACTGACAAACTTCACCATCCAGGACATCCGTCACCGACGAACTTCACCATCCAGGATATCTGTCTCTGGCGACCCTCATGATTCAGGACATATGTCACGGACGATCTTAACCATCCAGGACATCTGTCACAGACGATCCTCACCATCCAGGACATCTGTCACTAACATACATCACCATGCAGAACATCTGTCCCTGGCGACTCTCACCATCCAGGACATATGTCACTGATGAACTTCACAATCCAGGACATTTGTCACTTACGGACCTCACCATCCAGACATCTGTCACTGACCAACTTCACCATCAAGGACATCTGTCAATGACGAACTTCACCATCCAAGACATAGAAAAACCACAGAAACCACAGAAAAACTACATGACAGAAAAAGGCTATTTGGCCCTCTTGACTGTGCCGAACCATCTTCTGCCTAGTCCCACTGACCTGCACACGGACCATATCCCTCCATACACCTCCCATCCATTTATCTGTCCAATTTGTTCTTAAACGTTAAAAAGGAACCCAAATTTATCAACTCACCTGGCAGTTCATTCAACACTCCCACCACTCTCTGTGTGAAGACGACCCCCTAATGTTCCCTTTAAACTTTTCCCCCTTCACACTTAACCCATGTCCTCTGGTTTTTTCCTCGACTTGCCTCAGTGGAAAAAGCCAACTTGCATTCACTCCATCTATACCGATCATAATTTTATATAACTCTATCAAATCTCCCCTCATTTTTCTACGCTGCAGGGAATAAATTCATAACCTATTCAACCCTTCTTTGTAACTGAGTTTCTTAAGTCACGGCAACATTCTTCTAAACCTTCTCTGCACTCTTTCAATCTTATTAATATCCTTCCTATAATTTGGTGACCAAAACTGAAGACAATACTCCAAATTCAGCTCACTGAAGAAACTTCACCATCAAGGGCATCTGTCACTGACGACCCTCAACATCCAGGACATCTATCACTGACGAAATTCACCATCCAGGACACCTGTCTCTGATGAACATCACCATCCAGGACATCTGTCACAGACGATCGTCACCGTCCAGAACATCTGTCACTGACGAACTTCACCATCCAGGACATCTGTCAACGACGAACTTCACCATCCAGGACATCTGTCACTGACAATCTTCACCATCCAGTACATCTGTCACAGACGAACTTCACCATCCAAGACATAGAAAAACCATAGAAACCACAGAAAAACTACAACACAGAAACAGGCCTTTTGGCCTTTCTTGGCTGTGCCGAACCATTTTCTGCCTAGTCCCACTAACCTGCACACGGACCATATCCCTCCATACACCTCCCATCCATTTGTCTCTCCAATTTATTCATAAATGTAAAAAAAAGAACCTGAATTTATCGACTCATCTGGCAGTTCATTCAACACTCCCACCACGCTTTGCGTGAAGAAGACCCCCCTAATGTTCCCTTTGAACTTTTCCCCCTTCACACTTAACCCATGGCTCTGGTTTCTTTCTCCCCTTGCCTCAGTGGAAAAAGCCTGTTTGCATTCACTCTATCTATACCATCATAATTTTATATACCTCTATCAAATCTCCCCTCATTCTTCTACGCTCCAGGGAATAAAGTACTAACCCATTCAACCTTTCTCGATAACTCAGTTTCTCAAGTCCCGACAACATCCTTGTAAACCTTCTCTGCACTCTTTCAATCTTATTAATATCCTTCCTGTAATTTGGTGACCAAAACTGAACACAATACTCCAGATTCAGCCTCACTGACGAAATTCACCATCCAGGACATCTGTCACTGACGATCTTCACCATCAAGTACATCTGTCACAGACGAACTTCACCATCCAAGTCATAGAAAAACCATAGAAACCACAGAAAAACTACAGCACAGAAACAGGCCTTTTGGCCCTTCTTGGCTGTGCCAAACCATTTTCTGCCTAGTCCCACTGACCGGCACACGGACCATATCCTTCCATACACCTCCCATCCATTTGTCTCTCCAATTTATTCATAAATGTTAAAAAGGAACCCGAATTTATCAACTCACCTGATAGTTCATTCAACACTCCCACCAGATTCTGTGTGAAGAAGACCCCCCTAATGTTCCCTTTAAACTTATCCCCCTTCACACTTAACCCATGTCCTCTGGTTTCTTTCTCCCCTTGCCTCAGTGGAAAAAGCCTGCTTGCATTCACTCTATCTCTACCTATCATAATTTTATATACCTCTATCAAATCTCCCCTCATTTTTCTATGCTCCAGGTAATGAAGTACTAACCCACTCAACCTTTCCCTGTAACTGAGTTTCTCAAGTCCCGGCAGCATCCTTGTAAACCTTCTCTGAACTCTTTCAATCTTATTAACATCCTTCTTGTAATCTGGTGACCAAAACTGAACATAATACTCCAGATTCAGCCTCACTGACAAACTTCACCATCCAGGGCATCTGTCACTGATGATCTTCACCATCCAGGACATCTGTCACTGACTTACCTCACCATCCAGGGCATCTGTCACTGACTAACTTCACCATCCAGGTCATCTTTCACTGATGAATGACACCATCCAGAACATCTATCACTGACGAATGACACCATCCAGGACATCTGTCACTGACTAACTTCACCATCCAGGACAACTGTCACTGGCCAAATTCACCATCCAGGCCATCTATCGCTGACGAACATCACCATCCATGACATCTGTCACTGACGAACATCACCATCCTGGACATCTGTCGCTGACGAACTTCACAATCCAGGACATCCGTCACTGACGAATTTCAAAATCCAGGACATCTATCACTGACGTACTTCACCATCCAAGATATCTGTCTCTGACAACCCTCACGATCCAGGACATATGTCACTGACGAACTTAACCATCCAGGACATCTGTCACTGACGACTCTCACCATCCAGACATCTGTCACTGACAAACTTCATCATCCAGGACATAGAAAAACCACAGAAACCATAGAAAAACTACACGACAGAAAAAGGCCTTTCGGCCCTCTTGGCTGTGCCGAACCATCTTCTGCCTAGTCCCACTGACCTGCACATGGACCATATCCCTCCATACACCTCCCATCCACTTATCTGTCCAATTTGTTCTTAAATGTTAAAAAAGAACCCGAATTTATCAACTCACCTGGCAGTTCATTCAATACTCCCACCACTCTCTGCGTGAAGACGACCCCCTAATGTTCCCTTAAACTTTTCCCCCTTCACACTTAACCCATGTCCTCTGGTTTTTTCCTCAACTTGCCTCGGTGGAAAAAGCCAACTTGCATTCACTCCATCTATACCCATCATAATTTTATATAACTATCAAATCTCCCCTCATTTTTCTACGCTCCAGGGAATAAATTCATAACCTATTCAACCCTTCTTTGTAACTGAGTTTCTTAAGTCCCAGCAACATCCTTCTAAACCATCTCTGCACTCTTTCAATCTTATTAATATCCTTCCTATAATTCGGTGACCAAAACTGTACACAATACTCCAAATTCAGCCTCACTGACAAACTTCACCATCAAGGACATCTGTCACTGATGACCCTCAACATCCAGGACATCTATCACTGATGAAATTCACCATCCAGGACATCTGTCAACGACGAACTTCACCTCCAGGACATCTGTCACTGACGATCTTCACCATCCAGTACATCTGTCACAGACGAACTTCACCATCCAAGACATAGAAAAACCATAGAAACCACAGAAAAACTACAGCACAGAAACAGGCCTTTTGGACCTTCTTGGCTGTGCCAAACCATTTTCTGCCTAGTCCCACTAACCTGCACACGGACCATATCCCTCCATACACCTCCCATCCATTTGTCTCTCCAATTTATTCATAAATGTAAAAAAAAGAACCCGAATTTATCAACTCATCTGGCAGTTCATTCAACACTCCCACCACTCTCTGCGTGAAGAAGACCCCATTAATGTTCCCTTTAAACTTTTCCTCCTTCACACTTAACCCATGTCCTCTGGTTTCTTTCTCCCCTTGCCTCAGTGGAAAAAGCCTGTTTGCATTCACTCTATCTATACCCATCATAATTTTATATACCTCTATCAAATCTCCCCTCATTCTTCTACGCTCCAGGGAATAAAGTACTAACCCATTCAACCTTTCTCGGTAACTGAGTTTCTCAAATCTAAGAAACATCCTTGTAAACCTTCTCTGCACACTTTCAATCTTATTAATATCCTTCCTGTAATCTAGTGATAAAAACTGAACACAATACTCCAGATTCAGCCTCACTGACAAAATTCACCATCCAGGGCATCTGTCACTGACGTTCCTCATCTTTCAGGACATCTGTCACTGACGACCCTCATCATCCAGGACATCTGTCACTGACGAAATTCACTATACAGGACAGATGTTACTGACGATCCTCACTATGAAGGACATCTGTTACTGACTAACTTCACCATCCAGGACATCTGTCTCTGTGATGAACTTCACAATCCAGGACATCTGTCTCCGACCAACTTCACAATCCAGGACATCTGTCACTGACGGACTTCACCATCCAAGACATAGAAAAACCATAGAAACTACAGAAAAACTACAGCACAGAAACAGGCCTTTTGGCCCTTCTTGGGTGTGCCGAACCATTTTCTGCCTAGTCCCACTAACCTGCACACGGATCATATCCCTCCATACACCTCCCATACATTTGTCTCTCCAATTTACTCTTAAATGTTAAAAAAGAACCCGAATTTATCAACTCGTCTGGCAGTTCATTCAATACTCCCACCACTCTCTGCGTGAAGAAGCCCCCCCTAATGTTCCCTTTAAACTTTTCCCCCTTCACACTTAACCCATGTCCTCTGGTTTCTTTCTCCCCTTGCTCGGTGGAAAAAAGCCTGCTTTGCATTCACTTTATCTATACCCATCATAATTTTATCTAACTCTATCAAATCTCCCCTCATTCATCGACGCTCCAGGGAATAAAGTACTAACCTATTCAACCTTACTCTGTAACTGAGTTTCTCAAGTCCCGGCAACATCCTTGTAAACATTCTCTGCACTCTTTCAATCTTATTAATATCCTTCATGTAATTTGGTGACCAGAACTGAACACAATACTCCAGATTCAGCCTCACTGACGAACTTCACCATCCAGGACAGCTGTCACTGACGAACTTCACCATCCAGGGCATCTGTCACTGACGATCCTCACCATCCAGGACATCTGTCACTGACCAACTTCACCATCCAGGACATCTGTCACTGACGATCCTCACCATCCAGGACATCTGTCACTGACCAACTTCAGCATCCAGGACATCTGTCACTAACGACCATCACCATCCAGGACATCTGACACTGAAGATTCTCACCATCCAGGACATCTGTCACTAAGGACCTTCAACATCCTACCCACCCTGCCCTTAGACTTTTGTCCCACTCCCATCAGGGAGGAGGTTATGTAGCATCCGCATCATGACCACCAAAATCAGGAACAGTTCCTGTCCCCAGCAGTAATACTGATCAACAGCTCCACTCAGTAACCCACTCCTCCACCCTGCTATCCGCCATTAGCCTATCATTTCCTGTCAGTCACCTTGTGTACAGACTCTCCTGTGCCTAGTGTCACTTTATGGACATACAATCCATCTATGTGGTAAGCTATCTTTTGTATTCATATATATTGTGAACCCCATCCCCACCACCATGACATACACATCATCTCGTCTCATTTTATGTACATACAACCAGTCTCTGTCTACAACAGTTACGTGTGCATCATTTTTTTGCAGGATTGCTTTTATATTTCTATTTATTGCATTTTATTGTGTTTATTATGTTTTTTTTTGTGCTGTATCAAAGCCAGAGTAACAATCATTTTGTTCTCCTTTACTTTGGTGCGTCAAAGAATGACAGAGATTAATCCCGAATTTTGAATCGTAACTTTAACAGCTGGACCAACATTGCGTACATTTACAAATTTACATGTTTACAATGGTAGCTTAACTCAACTAGTAGAACCAGGGTGAATATTGAATACTGCAAAACTGCAGAACATTCAAATCTGCAGAAAATTGTAAACTCAGCTCCATATTGGCACTAAGCTCCTCAGCTTCGAGGACATCTTCAAAACCAGATGCCTCAAAAAGGTGGCATCCATCATTAAGACCCTCTTTCACCCTGGACATGCCCTCCTCTCATTACTACCATCACGGACGAGGTACTGGAGCCTGAAGACACCACTCAACATTTCAGGAACAGCTTCTTCCCCTACACCTTCAGATTTTTGAATGGTTAATGAACCCATGAATACATCCTATCCATTTTTTTCACCTGTTTCTTGCATGACTTAATTGAAGTAAGTTATAAATATATATTTCTCATAGTAATTTGACATTGAAAATAATTGTTATGTATTGCAATGTACTGCTGCCGCAAAACAACAAATTTCACAACATACCCCATTGGGGTAATATTACATCTGATTCTGTTGGTTTGCTCGGACAGCTCATTCATTGCAAATGCTTGCAGGAGAAGAACAAAAATATACAGAATACATGAATCACAATACAAAAGCAATGATCTGCATCAGAATGCCCCACAATATGAATGAGAATGCAATGGAATACAATGTTGGAAAGGGTATGGTTATGCACTTTGGCAGAAGAAATAAATGGACAGACTATTATTTAAATGCGGAGAGAATTCAAAGTTCTGACATGCAACGGGACTTGGGAGTCCTCGTACAGGATTCCCTTAAAGTTAACCTCCAGGTTGAGTCAGTAGCGAAGAAGGCGAATGCAATGTTGGCATTCATTTCTAGAGGAATAGAGTATAGGAGCAGGGATGTGATGTTGAGGCTCTATAAGGTGCTGGTCAGACCTCACTTGGAGAACTGTGGGCAGTTTTGGTCTGCTTATTTAAGAAAGGATGTGCTGACGTTGGAGAGGGTACAGAGAAGATTCACTAGAATGATTCCGGGAATGAGAGGGTTAACATATGAGGAATGTTTGTCTGCTCTTGGACTGTATTCCTTGGAGTTTAGAAGAATGAGGGGAGACCTCATAGAAACATTTCGAATGTTAAAAGGCATGGACAGAGTGGATGTGGCAAAGTTGTTTCCCATGATGGGGGAGTCTAGTACGAGGGAGCATGACTTAAGGATTGAAGGGTGCCCATTCAGAACAGAAATGCGAAGAAATTTTTTTAGTCAGAGGGTGGTGAATCTATGGAATTTGTTGCCACGGGCAGCAGTGGAGGCCAAGTCATTGGGTGTATTTAAGGCAGAGATTGATATGTATCTGAGTAGCCAGGGCATCAAAGGTTAGGTGAGAAGGCAGGGGAGTGGGACTAAATGGGAGAATGGATCAGCTCATGATAAAATGGAGCAGACTCGATGGGCCAAATGGCCGACTTCTGCTCCTTTGTCTTATGGTCTTATGGTCTTATAGGCTGACTATCTGAATCACAATGCATGACTATCTGAACCGGAATGCCCCATAAGAATCTGAAATGGAATGCCCCACGATCTGAATTGAATGCTCCACGATCTGAATCGGAATGCCCCTTAAATATCTGAATCAGAATGCCCGACCTTCTTAATAGGAATGCACCGTAAGGATTTGAATCAGAATGTCCCATAAGGATCTGAATCGGAATGCCCCATAAAAATGTGAATCGGAATGACCCATAAGGATCTGAAACAGAATGCCCCATATGGATCTGAATTGGAATGTCCGACGATTTGAATCAGAATGCTCCATAAGAAACTGAATGGGAATGCCCCATAGGATCTGAATCGGAATGTCCAATGATCTGATTCGGAATACCCGACGATTTGAATCAGAATGCCCCATAAGGATCTGAATCGGAATGCCCCATAAGGATCTGAATCGGAATGCCCCATGACCTGATTCGGAATGCCCCATAAGGATCTGAACCAGAATGCCCCACAAGGATCTGAATCGGAATACCCCATAAGGATCTGACTCGGAATGTCCTATTCCAACACCCAATGTTTAGCTTCACCAGCCACAACAGGTCAGTTAGGTATTTAATTGTGAGCAGGTTTCATTTCCTGAAAACTGTTTTTCAATGTAGTTGATCCATAATCATCCTGTCCATAATTGCATAACTCCAAGTGAACCATAAGACGATGAGGCACAAGCGGGGAATTAGGCCGTTCAGTCCGTTAAATCTGCTCCTACTCCCTATCAACTGATTCATGAAAGAGGTATGGGAGCCAAGAGGCACACTCCGTGTTATAGGAACAGCTTCTTCCCCTCTGCCATCAGATTTACGAATCAACAATGAACCCATGAACACCGCTTCATTTGTTTGCACTATTGAGATATTTTTGTAATTTCTAGTAATATTTATGGCTTGCAGTATATTGCTGCCACAAAACAACAGATTTCACAACATACACAACATTCCTCCTGTACTGAATAAAGTGGCCAGTGAGATTATGTTTGTGGTCTTCTGCAGCTCGATGACCTTCGTCTTATCAGGGAGAGTGCGGAGTTGATAGCGAGAAGTTACAGGCAGGTGGTCACACCGGAGCCACGGGAGGCTGACAAGTGGGTCAAGGTTAGGAGGGGGAATAGGACGAATAAGGTAATAGAGAGTACCCCCGTGGCTGTGGCTGTGCCCATTGACAATAAGTACTCCTGTTTGAGTACTGTTGGGGGAGACAGCATAACTGGGCGAAGCAACACTGGCCGTCCCTCCGGCACAGAGGCCAGCCCTGTAGCTAAGAAGGATAGGGGACGGAAGAGGAGGGCAATAGTAATAGGGGACTCAATACTTAAGAGGTCAGATAGACGATTCTGTGGACAAGGTCAGGAGACCCGAATGGTAGTTTGCCTCCCTGGTGCCAGGGTCCATAATGTTTCTGATCGTGTCCAAGAGATCTTGAAGTGGGAGGGAGAGGAGCCAGAGATCGTGGTACATATAGGTACCAATGACATAGGTTGGAAAAGGGGAGAGGTCCTGAAAGAAGAATATAGGGAGTTAGGAAGGGAGTTGAGAAAAAGGACGACAAAGGTAGTAATCTCCGGATTTCTGCCTGTGCTACGCGACAGTGAGAGTAGGAATGCAATGAGATGTAGGATAAATGTGTGGCTGAGAGATTGGAGCAAGGGGCAGGGATTCAGGTTTTTGGATCATTGGGACCACTATTGGCACAGGTGTGACCTGTACAAACGGGACGGATTGCACTTGAATCATAAGGTGAGCAATATCCTAGCGGGGAGATTTGCGAGGGCTACTGAGGTGACTTTAAACTAGAATGGTTGGGGGCAGGAAATCACATTAAGGAGACTAGGAGAGGGGAGGTTGATGTAGGGGAAAAAGAAGAAGAAGATAACAAATTTGTTTGCTCACTTAAGGATAAACAGAGAGTGGGAGGTGGAGAGTTTCTTAAATGCATCTATTTTAATACTAGGAGCATTGTAAGAAAGCTGGATGAGCGTAGAGCATGGATTGATACCTGGAAATATGATGTTGTAGCTATTAGTGAAACGTGCTTGCAGGAAGGGTGTGATTGGCAACTAAATATTCAAGGATTTCGTTGCTTCAGGTGTGATAGAATAGGAGGGGCAAAAGGGGGAGGTGTTGCATTGCTTGTCAGAGATTATATAACAGCGGTGCTCTGGCAGGATAGATTAGTAGACTCGTCTAGGGAGGCTATTTGGGTGGAATTAAGGAATAGGAAAGGTGTGGTGACGCTTATAGGGCTGTATTATAGACCACCAAATGGGGACCGAGAACTGGAGGAGCAAATTTGTAAGGAGATAGCAGATATTTGTAGTAAGCACAAGGTTGTGATTGTGGGAGATTTTAATTTTCCACACATAGACTGGGAAGCCCATTCTGTAAAAGGGCTGGATGGTTTGGAGTTTGTAAAATATGTGCAGGATAGTTTTTTGAAGCAATACATAGAGGTACCAACTAGACAAGGGACAGTGTTGGATCTCCTGTTAGGGAATGAGACAGGGCAGGTGACAGAGGTATTTGTTGGGGAGCACTTCGGATCCAGTGATCACAATACAATTAGTTTCAGTGTAATTATGGAGAAGGATAGGACTGGACATAGGATTGAGATTTTTGATTGAAGAAAGTCTAACTTTGAGGAGATGCGAAAGGATTTAGAAGGAGTGGATTGGGAAAATTTGTTTTATGAGAAGGACATAACAGAGAAATGGGGTCATTTAAAGGTGGAATTCTGAAGGTTCAGAATCTTTATGTTCCTGTTAGGTTGAAAGGAAAGGTTAAAAGTTTGAGAGAGCCATGGTTTTCAAGAGATATTAGAAACTTGGTTCAGAAAAAGACAGGGATCTTCAATAAATATAGACAGCTTGGAGTTCATTAGGTATTCGAGGAATATGAAGAATTTAAAAAAGGATCTTAAGAAACAAATTAGAAAAGCTAAAAGAAGATACGAGGTTGTTTTGGCAAGTAAGGTAAAAGTAAATCCAAAGGGTTTCTACAGTTATGTTAGTGGCAAAAGGATAATGAGGGATAAAATTGGTCCCTTGGAGAATCAGAGTGGACTGCTATGTGCGTAGCCAAAAGAGATGGGGGAGAATTTGAACAATTTCTTTATTTCGGTATTCACTAAGGAGAAGGATATTGAATTGTGTAAGGTAAAGGAAACAAGAAGGGTAGTTATGGAAAGTATGACAATTAAAGAAGAGGAAGTACTGGCACTTTTAAGGAATATAAAAGTGGATAAGTCTCCGGGTCCGGACAAGATATTCCCCAGGACTTTGAGGAAAGTTAGTGTAGAAATAGCAGGGGCTCTGACAGAAATATTTCAAATGTCATTAGAAACAGGAATGGTGCTGGAGGATTGGCATATTGTTCATGTGGTTCCATTGTTTAAAAAGGGTTCTAAGAGTAAACCTGGCAATTATCGGCCTGTGAGTTTGACGTCAGTGGTGGGTAAATTGATGGAAAGTATTCTTAGAGATGGTGTTTATAATTTTTTGGATAGACAGGGTCTGATTAGGAACAGTCAACATGGATTTGTGCGTGGAAGGTCATATTTGACAAATCTTATTGAATTTTTTGATGAGGTTACTAAGAAAGTTGACGAGGGTAAAACGGTGGATGTTGTCTATATGGACTTCAGTAAGGCCTTTCACAAGGTTCCACACGGAAGGTTAGTTAGGGAGGTTCAATCGTTAGGCATTAATATCAAAGTAGTAAAATGGATTCAGCAGTGGCTGGATGGGAGACGCCAGAGAGTAGTGGTGGATAACTGTGTGTCAGATTGGGGGACGGTGTGTAGCGGTATGCCTCAGGGATCCGTACTGCGTCCAATGTTGTTTGTAATATATATTGATGATCTGGATGATGGGGTGGTAAATTGGATTAGTAAGTATGCAGATGATACTAAGTTAGGTGGTGTTGTGGATGATGAGGTAGGTTTTCAAAACTTGCAGAGATTTAGGACAATTAGGAGAGTGGGCTGAAAGATGGCAGATGGAGTTTAATGCTGAAAAATGTGAGGTGCTACATTTTGGTAGAACTAATCAAAATAGGACATACATGGTAAATGGTAGGGCATTAAAGAATGCCTTAGAACAGAGGGATCTAGGAATAATGGTGCATAGTTCCCTGAAGATGGAATCTCGCATGGATAGGGTGGTGAAGAAAGCTTTTGGTTTGCTGACCTTTATTAATCAGAGCATTGAATATAGGAGTTGGGATGTAATGCTGAATTTCTATAAGCATTGGTAAGGCCAAATCTGGAGTATTGTGTATAGTTCTGGTCACTGAATTATAGGAAAGATGTCAATAAAATTGAGAGAGTATAGGGGAGGTTTACTAAAATGTTGCCTGGGTTTCATCTCCTAAGTTACAGAGAAAGGTTGAACAAGTTAGGTCTTTATTCTTTGGAGTATAGAAGGTTGAGGGGGGACTTGATTGAGGTGTTTAAAATTATGAGGGGGGTTGATAGAGTTGACGTGGTTAGACTTTTTCCATTGAGAGTGGGGAAGATTCAAACAAGAGGACATGGGTTGAGAATTAGAGGACAAAAGTTTAGGGGTAACATGAGGGGGAAATTCTTTACTCAGAGAGTGGTAGCTGTGCGGAATGAGCTTCCAGCAGAAGTGGTTGAGGCAGGTTCTATGTTCTCGTTTAAAGTTAAATTGGATAGATATATGGACAGGAAAAGAATGGAGGGTTATGGGCTGAGTGCAGGTCGGTGGGACTAGGATAGGGTAAGAGTTCGGCACGGACTAGAAGGGTCGAGATGGCCTGTTTCCATGTTGTCATTGTTATATGGTTATATGCTGTAGCTCATCCACTACAAAATTCAAACTATTGTGCATTTCAAGATGCCCTTCTACACACCATCGTTCTAACATGTGGTAATTTGAGCTACTGTCACCTTCCGGTCAATGTGAAGCAGCCTAGCCATCCTTCTCTGCCCTCTCTCATTAACAAGGCTTTATTGCCCATAGAACTGCCACTCACTGGATGTTTTTTGGTTTTTGCATCATTCTCTGTATACTCTACAGACTGTTGTGCATGAAAGTCCCAGGAGATCAGCAGTTTTTGAGATACACAAACCTCCTCGTCTGGCACCACCAATGGAGTGCCATAGTAGCATAATGGTTAGCACAACGCTAATACAGCTCACAACATTGGAGAGCCAAGTTCAATTCTAATGCCATCTCTAAGAAGTCATAGAGTCATAGAACAGTACAACACAGAAACATGCCCTTCAGCCCATCTCGTGCACGCCAAAACCACTTAAACTGCTTACTCTCATCAACCTGCACCGGGACCATAGCCCTCCATACCCCAACCATCCAAGTACCTATCAAAACTTATCTAAATTGTTAAAATCGAGCTCACATGTACCACTTACTCTGGCAGCTCATTCCACACTGGATCTCAAGAGAGAGAATTTCTAGAATGTCTGCGAGATGGCTTTTTAGAACAGCTTGCTATTGAGCCCACTAGGGGATCGGCTGTACTGGATTGGGTATTGTGTAATGAACCGGAGGAGATTAGAGAGATTGAGGTGAAGGAACCCTTAGGAGGCAGTGATCATAACATGATTGAGTTCATTGTGAAATTTGAAAAAGAGAAGCCGAAATCTGATGTGTCGGTATTTCAGTGCAGTAAAGGAAATTATAGTGGCATGAGAGAGGAACTGACCAAAGTTAACTGGAAAGGGACACTGGCGGGAAGGACAGCAGAGCAGCAGTGGTTGGAGTTTGTACGAGAAGTGAGGAAGGTGCAAGGCAGATATATTCCAAAACAGAAGAAATTTTTGAATGGAAAAAGGATGCAACCGTGGCTGACAAGAGAAGTCAAAGCCAAAGTTAAAGCGAAGGAGAGGACATACAAGGAAGCAAAAATTAGTGGGAACACAGAGGATTGGGAAGTTTTTAAAAGCCTACAAAAGGAAACTAAGAAGGTCATTAAGAGGGAAAAAATGAACTATGAAAGGAAGCTAGCAAATAATATCAAAGAGAATACTAAAAGCTTTTTCAAGTATATACACCCTATCCTCGTTATATGCGAGGGATACATTCCTCGAAGTTGACGCATAATGTGAAATTGCATAATGTGAATAATTATTTAAATGGAGAAAATAGGAATGCGTTCCAGAGGGCTTCCTAAATATGTCTTATCTGTAATTTATTCACATTTTATACCAATAGAACACAAAAGCAGTAGTACAAGACAACATTTATATTATATTTAATCAATTTAAGGTAATATTCAATGTAATAAATCATAGAAAGTTAACATCCTCTGGTGTACAGTACTCACCAACAGTGGTAGGTTTGTTTGCTCCGGGAGATGAGTGGTTGTTGTGGTGTCGGGCAGCTTTACACGGATAAGGTGGATGGTTGTGGTCGTCAGGATCATATCAAGGGGTGAAGGAAGACTCACAGAACTCTTAGAACTGCCGGCATAAGGTGTTGCCGATTTGCATAAAATGATGAGGGTTATTTGCTTGGCTGCATTTTGTTTTAAATTTGCCTGTCGGGAAGAAGGGTTGACGGCAGGGAACGACTGAAATGCTGACTCCGTTCTAAACGTGGGTCCATGTCCATCGCCATTTGTGTCAAGTGTTCCGACTTCCACCTTTCCCTCACCGTTGGTAAACTCCCGGGACTTTGAAAACCGTCTGTTGCTTGCAGCATCTGAGAGATAGTTCGCCTAAAAAAAATACGTACGCCTTGAATGTGGATCACACCGGTTGAGTGGTTGAATCAGCGATGTTGCGTTAAACTGCAGGAAACGCACTGTTATGTTAGGATGAATGCTGTCCAAATGTGTAGGATGGGCTGGCGCATTGTCAAGCAACAAAAGAACTTTAAAGGCAAGATTCTGTTCCTGTCAGTAGTGTCCCAGCTTCAGCTGATGCCGCGCTGTTTATAATTTCCAACTTTTTTTCAAGTGTTAAATCGGTTCTCTGCCGCTCGGCTGACGGCCCAGGACATGGCATCGGACGCTTAGGAGGCATCGTTAAATATTTCAAGCACAGGATCACTGCACCGCAAGTAAAACCAACAGAAGTTTAACATGGCGCATCCGCACTTTGCCAAAACCAATGCGAGAGTGGCGGGAGAGAGAGAGAGAGATTGTGAGGCGAGCGTACATGACTAGTATTGGCGGGAAGGCAGTGCTTCTCATCCCAAAACTGAGACCGTGAGGCACGGGCACGTGACTGGTATTGGCGGGAAGGCAACTGTGAATTTTGGATGCATATAACGAAACGTTGGAAGAAATAGGTTCCTTGCATAACTGTGAATCGGCATAGTCTGAAGACACATTTAACGAGGATGGGGTGTAAAGAGTAAAAGACAGCTGAGAGTAGATATAGGACCGATAGAAAATGATGCTGGAGAAATTGTAATGGGAGATAAGGAGATGGCAGAGGAACTGAACGAGTATTTTGTATCAGTCTTCACTGAGGAAGACATCAGCAGTATACTGGATACTAAAGGGTGGCAGGGAAGAGAAGTGTGCACAGTCAGTTACGACAGAGAAAGTACTCAGGAAGCTGAATAGTCTAAAGGTAGATAAATCTCCCGGACCAGATGGAATGCACCCTCGTGTTCTGAAGGAAGTAGCTGTGGAGATTGCGGAGGCATTAGCGATGATCTTTCGAAAGTCGATAGATTCTGGCATGGTTCCGGAGGACTGGAAGATTGCAAATGTCACTCCGCTATTTAAGAAGGGGGCAAGGAAGCAAAAAGGAAATTATAGACCTGTTAGCTTGACATTCGTGGTTGGGAAGTTGTTGGAGTCAATTGTCAAGGATGAGATTACGGAGACATATGACAAGATAGGCAGAACTCAGCATGGTTTCCTTAAAGGAAAATCCTGCCTGACAAACCTATTGCAATGTTTTGAGGAAATTACAAGTAGGCTAGACAAGGGAGATGGAGTGGATGTTGTATATTTGGATTTTCAGAAGGCCTTTGACAAGGTGCCACACATGAGACTACTTATCAAGATACCTTATTTAAGAAAGGACGTGCTGACGTTGGAGAGGGTACAGAGAAGATTCACTAGAATGATTCTGGGAATGATAGGGTTAACATATGAGGAACGTTTGTCCACTCTTGGACTGTGTTCCTTGGAGTTTAGGAGAATGAGGGGGGACCTCATAGAAACATTTCGAATGTTGAAAGGCATGGACAGAGTGGATGTGGCAAAGTTATTTCCGATGATGGGGGAGCCTAGTACAAGAGGGCATGACTTAAGGATTGAAAGGCACCAATTCAGAACAGAGATGGGAAAAATTTTTTTGCCAGAGGGTGGTGAATCTATGGAATTTGTTGCCACGGGTGACAGTGGAGGCCAAGTCATTGGGTGTATTTAAGGCAGAGATTGATAGGTATCTGAGTAACCAGGGCATCCGAAGTTATGGTGAGAAGGCAGGGGAGTGGGACTAATGGGAGAATGGATCAGCTCGTGATAAAATGGCGGAGCAGACTCAATGGGCCGAATGGCCGACTTCTGCTCCTTTGTCTTATGGTCTTATGGTCACACTCTCACATCCCTCTGAGTGAATAAGCTTCCCCTCATGCTCCCCTTAAACTTTTCATCTTTCACCCTTAATCAATGATCTCTCGTTGTAGTCTCACCCAACCTCAGTGGAAAAATCCTGCTTGCATTTACTTGATCTATACCCCTTATAATTTTGTATACCTCCATCAAATCTCCCCTTATCTTCTACGTTCTAAGGAATAAAGTCCCAACCTATTCAATCTCTCCTTATTACTCAGGTCCTCTTGACCCGGCAACATCCCTGCAAATTTTCTCTGTTGTTTTTCAACCTTATTTTCATCTTTCTTACAGGTATGTGACCAAAACTGCACACAATACTCCAACATCTTATACAACTTCAACAGAACTTCATACCTCCTGTACTCAATACATTGATTTATGAAGGCCAATGTGCCAAAAGCTTTCTTTACAAACTTACCTACCTGTAATACCACTTTCAATGAATTATGGACCTTTATTCCCAGATCCCTCTGTTCTACCACACTCCTCAATGCCCTACTGTTCACTGTGTTACCCCTACTCTGTTTGATCCTACCGAACTGCAACATCTCGCACTTGTCTGCTTTAAATTCCATCTGCCATTTTTCAGCCCATTTTTTCCAGCAGGTCCAGATCTCTCTGCAAGCTCTGATAGTCTTCCTCACTGTCCACCCTCTTCCAATCTTAGTGTCATCTGCAAAGTTGCTGATCTATTTAACCACATTACCATTCAGATCATTGATAGGGATGACAAACAATAAAGGACCCAGCATCGATCCCTGTGGCACACCACTGGTCACAGGCCTCCAGTCAGAGAGGCAACCCACCACTACCACTCTCTGGCTTCTCACACAAAACCAATGTCTAATCCAGTTCACTAACTTACCTTGACTGCTGAGGGACTGAACCCACTTTACCAACCTCCCATGCGGCACCTTGTCAAATGCCTTGCTAAAGTCCATGTAGACAACATCCACTGCCTTACCTTCATCAATGTTCCTGGTAACATCTTCAAAACACTCTAAGAGTGGTTAGACATGACTTACCATGCACAAAGCCATGCCAACTATTCTTAATCAGACTATGTCTATCCAAATATATCTTCCAGAGAACAAATTTTGTCCCTTGCAATCCTTTTGCTCTTAACATATCTGTAGAATCCCTTTGGATTCTCCTTCACTTTGTCTTCTAGAGCACCTTGTCTTCTTTTAGCCCTCCTGATTTCCATAAGACTGTAAGACATAGGAGCAGAATTAGGCCATTTGGCCCATCAAGTCTGCTCTGCCATTCCATCATGGCCGATCCTTTTTATTCCCCTCCTCAAACCCACTCCCCAGCCTTCTCCACATAACCCAGGTTCTTGCTGTGTCTAAGAACCTATCGAGCTCTAGCTTAAATACAGCCAACAACCTGGCTTCCACAGCTGCATGTGGTAATAAATTCCACAAATTCACCATCCTCTGGCTAAAGAAATTTCTCCACATCTCTGTTATAAATGTGCCCTCCTGTCCTAGACCTCTCCCACCACGTCCTTTCCACACCTACTCTGTTTAGGCCTTTCAACTTTCAAAAGGCTTCAATGAGATCCCCCACCCCCAACGTTCTAAATTCCAGCAAGGACAGGCCCAGAGCCATCAAATGTTCCTCATATGATAACCTTTTCATTCCTGGAGTCATCCTTGTGAACCTCCTCTGAACCCTCTCTAACACCAGCACATCTTTTCTTAGATGAGGAGCCCAAAACTGTTCACAATACTCAAGATGAGGCCTCACCAGTGCCTTATAAAGCTTCAGCATCACATCCCTGCTCTTGTATTCTAGACCTCTTGAATTTCAGTCTTTAATGTTCCCTTGCATCTCTTGTACTCCATAAGCACCTCATTTGTCCCTACCTATCTATACCTGCTATGCACTCCCATTTTGTTCTTAACCAGGGCCTCAGTATGGCTTGAAAACCAATATTCTCTACTTTTGTTATCTTTACCTTTTATTTTGGTCCTATATCTACCCTCGACTCTCTTTTACCCTTTATATACTTAAAAAAGCTTTTAGTATGTTCTTTGATATTAGTTGCCAGTTTCCTTCTGCAAATTTACAAAAGCTCCCCAATCCTCTATCTTCCCACTAGCTTTGGCTTCCTTGATGCCCTCTCTTTTGCTTTTACTTTGGCTCTGACTTCCTCATCCAGGTTATTTATAAAAATCATGGAGAGTAAGGGTCCGAGAACAGATCCCTGAGGCACACCACTGGTCACCGGCCTCCATGCAGAAAATGATCCGTCAACAACCACTGTTTGCCTTCTGTGGCAAGCCATTTCTGGATCCACAAAGCAATTTCCCCTTGGATCTCATGCCTCCTTACTTTCTCAATAAGCCTTGCATGTGGTACCTTATCAAACCCGCCTTGCTAAAATCCATATACACTACATCTACTGCTCTTCCCTCATCAATGTGTTTTTAGCCACATCCTCAAAAAATACAATCAGGCTCATGAGGCACGACCTGCCTTTGACAAAGCCATGCTGACGATTCTTAATCATATTATGCCTCTCCAAATGTTCTAAATCCTGCCTCTCAGGATCTTCTCCATCAACTTACCAACCACTGAAGTAAGACTGACTGTTCTATAATTTCCTGGGCTATCCCTACTCCCTTTCTTAAATAAAGGAACAACATCTGCAACCCTCCAATCCTCCAGAACCTCTCCCGTCCCCGTTGATGATGCAAAGGTCATTACCAGAGGCTCAGCAATCTCCTCCCTCACCTCCCACAGTAGCCTGGGGTACATCTCATCCAGTCCCGGCGACTTATACAACTTGATGCTTTCCAAAACCTCCAGTACATGCTCTTTCTTAATATCTACTTGCTCAAGCTTTTCAGTCTGCAGCAAGTCATCAACAATCACCAAGGTCCTTTTCCATAGTGTATACTGAAATAAAGTATTCAGTAAGTACCTCTGCTGTTTCCTCAGGTTCCATACATTCTTTCCCACTGTCACACTTGATAAGTCCTATTCTTTCACGTCTTATCCACTTGCTTTTCACATACTTGTAGAATGCCTTGGGGTTTTCCTTAATCCTGCCCACCAAGGCCTTCTCATGGCCCCTTCTGGCTCTCCTAATTTCCTTCTTAAGCTCCTTCCTGTTAGCCTTATAATCTTCTAGATCTCTAACATTACCTGGCTCTCTGAACCTTTTGTAAGCTTTTCTTTTCTTCTTGACTAGATTTATTACAGCCTTTGTACACCACAGTTCCTGTACCCTACCATAACTTCCCTGTCTCATTGGAATGTACCTATGCAGAACTCCACACAAATATCTCCTGAACGTTTGCCACATTTCTTCTGTACTTTTCCCTGAGAACATCTGTTCCCAATTTAAGCTTCCAATTTCCTGCCTGATAGCCTCATAATTCCCCTTAGTCTAATTATATGCTTTTCTAACTTGTCTGTTCCTATCTCTCTCCATGCTATTTTAAAGGAGATAGAATTATGATCACTATCTCCAAAATGCTCTCGCACTGAGAGGTCTGACACCTGACCAGGTTCATTTTCCAATTCCAAATCAAGTACAGCCTCTCCTCTTGTAGGCTTATTTACACATTGTGTCAAGAAACGTTCCTAAACACAGCTAACAAACTCCACCCCATCTAAACCCTTTGCTGTAGGGAAATGCCAATCGATATTTGGGGAATTAAAATCTCCCATCATGACAATTCTGTTATTTTTACACCTTTCCAGGATCTGTCTCCGTATCTGCTCCTTGATATCCCTGTTACTACTGGGCGGCCTATAAAAAACACCCAGTAAAGTTATTGACCCCTTCTTGTTCCCCACCTCCACCCACAGAGACTCCATAGACAATCCCTCCATGATGTCCACCTTTTCTGCAGCTGTGACGCCATCTCTGATCAACAGTGCCATGCCCTCACCTCTTTTGCCTCCCTCCGTCCTTTCTGAAACATCTAAAACCCAGCACTTGAAGTAACCATTCCTGTCTGTAAACCATCCAAATCTCTGTAATGGCCACCACATCATGGCTCTAAGTACTGATCCACGCTCTAAGCTCATCCGCTTTGTTCATAATACTCCTTGCATTAAAATAGACATATCTCAAACTTTCAGTCTGAGCGCGTCCCTTCTCTATCACCTCCCTATCCTCCCTCTCGCACTGTTTACAAGCTTTCTCTATTTGTGAGCCAACTTCTTCTTCCCCAGTCTCTTCAGTTCAGTTCCCACACCCGCTAACAATTCCAGTTTAAACTCTCCCCAGTAGCCTTAGCAAACCTCCCCACCAGGATATTGATCCCCCTGGGATTCAAGTGCAACCCATCCTTTTTCGACAGGTCACACCTGCCCCAAAAGAGATCCCAATGATCCAGAAATCTGAATCCCTGCCCCCGCTCCAATCCCTCAGCCACGCATTTATCCTCCACCTCATTCTATTCCTGTACTCACTGTCGCGTGGCATGGGAGGTAATCCCGAGATTACTACCTTTGCGGTCCTGCTTCTCAACTTCCTTCCTAACTCTCTGTAGTCTTTTTCCAGGACCTCTTCCCTTTTCCTACCTATGTCATTGGTACCAATATGTACCACGACCTCTGGCTGTTCTCCCTCCCACTGCAGGATATCTTGGATGCGATCTGAAACATTCCGGACCCTGGCACCTGGCAGGCAAACTACCATCTGAGTTTCTTTCTTGCATCCACAAAATTGCCTGTCTGACCCTCTAACTATAGAGTCCCCTATCACTACTGCCATCCTGTTCCTTTCCCCACCCTTCTGAGCCACAGGGCCAGACGCTGTGCCAGAGGCACGGCCACTGTTGCTTCCCCCAGGTAGGCCATTTCCCCACCCCCAACAGTACTCAAACAGGAGTACTTATTGTTCAGGGGGACAGCCACAGGGGTACTCTCTAGTACCTGACTCTTCCCCTTCCCCCTCCTGACTGTGACCCACTTGCCTGTCTCCTGTGGCCCCGGTGTGACCACCTGCCTTTAACTCCTTTCTATCACCTCCTCGCTGTCCCTGACCACACGAAGGTCATCGAGCTGCAACTCCAGTTCCCTAACGCGGTCTCTTAGGAGCTACAGCTCGACACACCGGGTGCAGATGTGGCCATCCGGGAGGCTGGGAGTCTCCAGGACCTTCCACATCTGACAGCAAGCACAGAAAACCGGCCTCACATGCATTCTACTTCCTCTCCGCAATTAACACAGGTAAACCTACCTCGCCTCATCCCATTATCACCTAAACCCGTTAAGCCAAAGTCCTATCACTCTGCCACCTCTCACTCCACTGCCTGATGGATATGGTGGTCTTCTTTTTAAACTTTTCCCGCTCTACTGGCTGATGTCACGTGCCTGCACGGTCTTGCCTCTCTTTTACCCCGAGTAGTAAAATTGCCTTCGCTTCGGAAATCCTTAGCCATTCACCCGCAGCCTTCTTGCTCCGACTGTCTGTACATAAGGTGACTGACAGGAAATGATAAAGTAGTGGTGCTGGTGTGGAGGGGTGGGTTAGTGGGTTAAGATGTTGATCAACCTTACTGCTTGTGGAAAGTAAATGTTTTTGAGTCTGGTGGTCCTGGTGTGGAACTATTGTAGCCTGCCCCTAGAGGAGAGTGGGACAAGCAGTCCATGAGCAGGGTGGGTGGGATCCTTCGTGATGTCACTGGCCCTTTTCTGGTACCTTTCTTTATCTATGTCATTGGCAGTGGGTAGGCTGGTGCCAGTAATCTTAAGCCTTCCTGTCTGCTGCAGTGCTGTTGCAGTCGCGCACAGTGATGCAGTCTGTTCGGAATGCTCTTACTTTATACTTTATTGTCGCCAAACAATTGTTACTAGAACGTACAATCATCACAGTGATATTTGATTCTGTGCTTCCCGCTCCCTGGATTACAAATATTAAATATAAAAAATATTAAAAATAGTAAAAATTAGTAAATATATAAATTTAAATTATAAATCACAAATAGAAAATAGAAAAATGGAAAGTAAGGTAGTGCAAAAAAACTGAGAGGCAGGTCCGGATATTTGGAGGGTATGGCCCAGATCCGGGTCAAGATCCGTTCAGCAGTCTTATCACAGTTGGAAAGAAGCTGTTCCCAAATCTGGCCGTACGAGTCTTCAAGTACCTGAACCTTCTCCCGCCCATTCAGAACAGAGATGCGAAGAAATTTTTTTAGCCAAAGTGTGGTGAATCTATGGAATTTGTTGCCATGGCGGCAGTGGAGGCCAAGTCATTGCGTGTATTTAAGGCAGAGATTGATAGGTATCTGAGTAGCCAAGGCATCAAAGGTCATGGTGAGAAGGCGGGGGAGTGGGACTAAATGGGAGAATGGATCAGCTCATGATAAAATGGCGGAGCAGACTCGATAGGCCGAATGGCCGACTTCTGCTCCATTGTCTTATGGTTTTATGGCCCGACTATCTGAATCACAATGCATGACTATCTGAACCGGAATGCCCCATATGGATCTGAATTGGAATGCCCGACGATTTGAATCAGAATGCCCCATAAGAATCTGAAACGGAATGCCCCACGATCTGATCGAATGCTCCACGATCTGAATCGGAATGCCCCTTAAATATCTGAATTGGAATGCCCGACCTTCTTAATAGGAATGCACCATAAGGATTTGAATCAGAATGCCCCATAAGGACCTGAATCAGAACGCCCGATGATTTGAATCAGAATGCCAAATAAGGATCTGAATCGGTATGCCCGACGATCTGAATCAGAATGCCCAATAAGGATCTGAATCGGTATGCCCGACAATCTGAATCGGAATGCCCCACAAAAATGTGAATCGGACTGACCCATAAGGATCTGAATCAGAATACCCCATGATCTGATTCGGAATGCCCGATGATTTGAATCAGAATGCCCCATAAGGATCTGATCCAGAATGCCCGATGATTTGAATCAGAATGCCCCATAAGGATCTGAATCGGAATGCCCCATGATCTGATTCGGAATGCCCCATAAGGATCTGAATCAGAATGCCCGGCAATTTGAATCAGAATGCCCCATAAGGATCTGAACCAGAATGCCCCACAAGGATCTGAATCGGAATACCCCATAAGGATCTGACTCGGAATGTCCTATTCCAACACCCAATGTTTAGCTTCACCAGCCACAACAGGTCAGTTAGGTATTTAATTGTGAGCAGGTTTCATTTCCTGAAAACTGTTTTTCAATGTAGTTGATCCATAATCATCCTGTCCATAATTGCATAACTCCAAGTGAACCATAAGACGATGAGGCACAAGCGGGGAATTAGGCCGTTCAGTCCGTTAAATCTGCTCCTACTCCCTATCAACTGATTCATGAAAGAGGTATGGGAGCCAAGAGGCACACTCCGTGTTATAGGAACAGCTTCTTCCCCTCTGCCATCAGATTTACGAATCAACAATGAACCCATGAACACCGCTTCATTTGTTTGCACTATTGAGATATTTTTGTAATTTCTAGTAATATTTATGACTTGCAGTATATTGCTGCCACAAAACAACAGATTTCACAACATACACAACATTCCTCCTGTACTGAATAAAGTGGCCAGTGAGATTATGTTTGTGGTCTTCTGCAGCTCGATGACCTTCGTCTTATCAGGGAGAGTGCGGAGTTGATAGCGAGAAGTTACAGGCAGGTGGTCACACCGGAGCCACGGGAGGCTGACAAGTGGGTCAAGGTTAGGAGGGGGAATAGGACGAATAAGGTAATAGAGAGTACCCCCGTGGCTGTGGCTGTGCCCATTGACAATAAGTACTCCTGTTTGAGTACTGTTGGGGGAGACAGCATAACTGGGCGAAGCAACACTGGCCGTCCCTCCGGCACAGAGGCCGGCCATGTAGCTAAGAAGGATAGGGGACGGAAGAGGAGGGCAATAGTAATAGGGGACTCAATACTTAAGAGGTCAGATAGACGATTCTGTGGACAAGGTCAGGAGACCCGAATGGTAGTTTGCCTCCCTGGTGCCAGGGTCCATAATGTTTCTGATCGTGTCCAAGAGATCTTGAAGTGGGAGGGAGAGGAGCCAGAGATCGTGGTACATATAGGTACCAATGACATAGGTTGGAAAAGGGGAGAGGTCCTGAAAGAAGAATATAGGGAGTTAGGAAGGGAGTTGAGAAAAAGGACGACAAAGGTAGTAATCTCGGGATTACTGCCTGTGCTACGCGACAGTGAGAGTAGGAATGCAATGAGATGTAGGATAAATGTGTGGCTGAGAGATTGGAGCAAGGGGCAGGGATTCAGGTTTTTGGATCATTGGGACCACTATTGGCGCAGGTGTGACCTGTACAAAGGGGACGGATTGCACTTGAATCATAAGGTGAGCAATATCCTAGCGGGGAGATTTGCGAGGGCTACTGAGGTGACTTTAAACTAGAATGGTTGGGGGCAGGAAATCACATTAAGGAAACTAGGAGAGGGGAGGTTGATGTAGGGGAAAAAGAAGAAGAAGATAACAAATTTGTTTGCTCACTTAAGGATAAACAGAGAGTGGGAGGTGGAGAGTTTCTTAAATGCATCTATTTTAATACTAGAAGCATTGTAAGAAAGCTGGATGAGCGTAGAGCATGGATTGATACCTGGAAATATGATGTTGTAGCTATTAGTGAAACGTGCTTGCAGGAAGGGTGTGATTGGCAACTAAATATTCAAGGATTTCGTTGCTTCAGGTGTGATAGAATAGGAGGGGCAAGAGGGGGAGGAGTTGCATTGCTTGTCAGAGATTATATAACAGCGGTGCTCTGGCAGGATAGATTAGTGGACTCGTCTAGGGAGGCTATTTGGGTGGAATTAAGGAATAGGAAAGGTGTGGTGACGCTTATAGGGCTGTATTATAGACCACCAAATGGGGACCGAGAACTGGAGGAGCAAACTTGTAAGGAGATAGCAGACATTTGTAGTAAGCACAAGGTTGTGATTGTGGGAGATTTTAATTTTCCACACATAGACTGGGAAGCCCATTCTGTAAAAGGGCTGGATGGTTTGGAGTTTATAAACTGTGTGCAGGATAGTTTCTTTGCAGCAATACATAGAGGTACCAACTAGACAAGGGACAGTGTTGGATCTCCTGTTAGGGAATGAGACAGGGCAGGTGACGGAGGTATTTGTTGGGGAGCACTTCGGATCCAGTGATCACAATACAATTAGTTTCAGTGTAATTATGGAGAAGGATAGGACTGGACATAGGATTGAGATTTTTGATTGAAGAAAGTCTAACTTTGAGGAGATGCAAAAGGATTTAGAAGGAGTGGATTGGGAAAATTTGTTTTATGAGAAGGACATAACAGAGAAATGGGGTCATTTAAAGGTGGAATTCTGAAGGTTCAGAATCTTTATGTTCCTGTTAGGTTGAAAGGAAAGGTTAAAAGTTTGAGAGAGCCATGGTTTTCAAGAGATATTAGAAACTTGGTTCAGAAAAAGACAGGGATCTTCAATAAATATAGACAGCTTGGAGTTCATGAGGTATTCAAGGAATATGAAGAATTTAAAAAAGGATCTTAAGAAACAAATTAGAAAAGCTAAAAGAAGATACGAGGCTGTTTTGGCAAGTAAGGTAAAAGTAAATCCAAAGGGTTTCTACAGTTATGTTAGTGGCAAAAGGATAATGAGGGATAAAATTGGTCCCTTGGAGAATCAGAGTGGACAGCTATGTGCGGAGCCAAAAGAGATGGGGGAGAATTTGAACAATTTCTTTATTTCGGTATTCACTAAGGAGAAGGATATTGAATTGTGTAAGGTAAAGGAAACAAGAAGGGTAGTTATGGAAAGTATGACAATTAAAGAAGAGGAAGTACTGGCACTTTTAAGGAATATAAAAGTGGATAAGTCTCCGGGTCCGGACAAGATATTCCCCAGGACTTTGAGGAAAGTTAGTGTAGAAATAGCAGGGGCTCTGACAGAAATATTTCAAATGTCATTAGAAACAGGAATGGTGCTGGAGGATTGGCATATTGCTCATGTGGTTCCATTGTTTAAAAAGGGTTCTAAGAGTAAACCTGGCAATTATCGGCCTGTGAGTTTGACGTCAGTGGTGGGTAAATTGATGGAAAGTATTCTTAGAGATGGTGTTTATAATTTTTTGGATAGACAGGGTCTGATTAGGAACAGTCAACATGGATTTGTGCGTGGAAGGTCATATTTGACAAATCTTATTGAATTTTTTGATGAGGTTACTAAGAAAGTTGACGAGGGTAAAACGGTGGATGTTGTCTATATGGACTTCAGTAAGGCCTTTCACAAGGTTCCACACGGAAGGTTAGTTAGGAAGGTTCAATCGTTAGGCATTAATATCAAAGTAGTAAAATGGATTCAGCAGTGGCTGGATGGGAGACACGAGAGAGTAGTGGTGGATAACTGTGTGTCAGATTGGGGGACGGTGTGTAGCGGTATGCCTCAGGGATCCGTACTGGGTCCAATGTTGTTTGCAATATATATTGATGATCTGGATGATGGGGTGGTAAGTTGGATTAGTAAGTATGCAGATGATACTAAGGTAGGTGGTGTTCTGGATGATGAGGTAGGTTTTCAAAACTTGCAGAGATTTAAGACAATTAGGAGAGTGGGCTGAAAGATGGCAGATGGAGTTTAATGCTGAAAAATGTGAGGTGCTACATTTTGGTAGAACTAACCAAAATAGGACATACATGGTAAATGGTAGGGCATTAAAGAATGCTTTAGAACAGAGGGACCCAGGAATAATGGTGCATAGTTCCCTGAAGATGGAATCTCATGTGGATAGGGTGGTGAAGAAAGCTTTTGGTTTGCTGGCCTTTATTAATCAGAGCATTGAGTATAGGAGTTGGGATGTAATGCTGAATTTGTATAAGGCATTGGTAAGGCCAAATCTGGAGTATTGTGTATAGTTCTGGTCACCGAATTATACGAAAGATGTCAATAAAATTGAGAGAGTACAGAGGAGGTTTACTAAAATGTTGCCTGGGTTTCATCTCCTAAGTTACAGAGGAAGGTTGAACAAGTTAGGTCTTTATTCTTTGGAGCGTAGAAGGTTGAGCGGGGTCTTGATAGAGGTGTTTAAGATTATGAGGGGGATTGATAGGGTTGACGTGGTTAGACTTTTTCCATTGAGAGTGGGGAAGATTCAAACAAGAGGACATGGGTTGAGAATTAGAGGACAAAAGTTTAGGAGTAACATGAGGGGGAACTTCTTTACTCAGAGAGTGGTAGCTGTGCAGAATGAGCTTCCAACAGAAGTGGTTGAGGCAGGTTCTACGTTGTCATTTAAAGTTAAATTGGATAGATATATGGACAGGTAGGGAATAGAAGGTTATGGGCTGAGTGCAGGTCGGTGGGACTAGGATAGGGTAAGAGTTTGGCACAGACTAGAAGGGCCGAGATGGCCTGTTTCCATGCTGTCATTGTTATATGGTTATATGTTGTAGTTCATCCACTACAAAATTCAAACTATTGTGCGTTTCAGGATGCCCTTCTACACACCATTGTTCTAACATGTGGTAACGTGAGCTACTGTCACCTTCCGGTCAATGTGAAGCAACCTAGCCATCCCTCTCTGCCCTCTCTCATTAACAAGGCTTTATTGCCCATAGAACTGCCACTCACTGGATGGTTTTTGGTTTTTGCATTACTCTCTGTATACTCTACAGACTGTTGTGCATGAAAGTCCCAGGAGATCAGCAGTTTTCGAGATACGCAAACCTCCTCATCTGGCACCACCAATGGAGTGCCATGGTAGCATAATGGTTAGCACGATGCTAATACAGCTCACAACATTGGAGAGCCAAGTTCAATTCTGATGCCATCTGTAAGGAGTCATAGCGTCATAGAACAGTACAACACAGAAACACGCCCTTCAGCCCATCTCGTGCACGCCAAAACCACTTAAACTGCTTACTCTCATCAACCTGCACTGCGACCATAGCCCTCCATACCTCGACCATCCAAGTACCTATCAGAACTTCTCTAAATTGTTAAAATTGAGCTCACATGTACCACTTACTCTGGCAGCTCATTGCACACTGGATCTCCAGAGAGAGAATTTCTTGAAAGTCTGCGAGATGGCTTTTTAGAACAGCTTGCTGTTGAGCCCACTAGGGGATCGGCTGTACTGGATTGGGTATTGTGTAATGAACCGGAGGAGATTAGAGAGCTGGAGGTGCAGGAACCCTTAGGAGGCAGTGATCATAACATGATTGAGTTCATTGTGAAATTTGAAAAAGAGAAGCCGAAATCCGATGTGTCGGTATTTCAGTGGAGTAAAGGAAATTATAGTGGCATGAGAGGGGAACTGATCAAAGTTAACTGGAAAGGGACACTGGCGGGAAGGACAGCAGAGCAGCAGTGGCTGGAGTTTATATGAGAAGTGAGGAAGGTGCAAGGCAGATATATTCCAAAAAAGAAGAAATTTTCAAATGGAAAAAGGATGCAACCGTGGCTGACAAGAAAAGTCAAAGCCAAAGTTAAAGCAGAGGGCATACAAGGAAGCAAAATTTAGTGGGAAGACAGAGGATTGGGAAGTTTTTAAAAGCTTACTAAAGGAAACTAAGAAGGTCATTAAGAGGGAAAAGATGAACTATGAAAGGAAGCTAGCAAATAATATCAGAGGATACTAAAAGCTTTTTCAAGTTTATACACCCTATCCTCGTTGTATGCGAGGGATACGTTCCTCGAAGTTGACGCATAATGTGAAATCACATAATGTGAATAATTATTTAAATGGTGAAAATAGGAATGCGTTCCAGACGGTTTCCTAAATATGTTTTATCTGTAATTTATTCACATTTCATACCAATGCAACACAAAAGCAGTACTACAAGACAACATTTATATTATATTTAATCAATTTAAGGTAATATTCAATGTAATAAATCATAGAAAGTTAACATCCTCTGGTGTACAGTACTCACCAACAGTGGTAGGTTTGTTTGCTCTGGGAGATGAGTGGTTGTTGTGGTGTCGGGCAGCTTTACACGGATAAGGTGGATGGTTGTGGTCATCAGGATCATATCAAGGGGTGAAGGAAGACTCACAGAACTTAACTGTCAGTAGTGTCCCAGCTTCAGCTGATGCCGCGCTGTTTATAATTTCCAACTTTTTTTCAAGTGTTAAATCGGTTCTCTGCCGCTCGGCTGACGGCCCAGGACATGACATCGGACGCTTAGGAGGCATCGTTAAATATTTCAAGCACAGGATCACTGCACCGCAAGTAAAACCAACAGAAGTTTAAGATCGCGGGAAGGCAGTGCTCCTCACATAACTGAGAGCTTTGGACATCTATAACGAGACGTTGGTAGAAATAGGTTCCTCACATAACTGTGAATCGGCATAGTCTGAAGATGCATATAACGAGGATGGGGTGTAAAAAGTAAAAGACAGCTGAGAGTAGATATAGGACCGATAGAAAATGACGCTGGAGAAATTGTAATGGGAGATAAGGAGAAGGCAGAGGAACTGAACGAGTATTTTACGTCAGTCTTCACTGAGGAAGACATCAGCAGTATACCGGACACTCAGGGGTGCCAGGGAAGAGAAGTGTGCTCAGTCACAATTACGACAGGGAAAGTACTCAGGAAGCTGAATAGTCTAAAGGTAGATAAATCTCCCGGACCAGATGGAATGCACCCTCATGTTCTGAAGGAAGTAGCTGTGGAGATTGCGGAGGCATTAGCGATGATCTTTCAAAAGTCGATAGATTCTGGCATGGTTCCAGAGGACTGGAAGATTGCAATTGTCACTCCGCTACTTAAGAAGGGGGCAAGGAAGCAAAAAGGAAATTATAGACCTGTTTGCTTGATATCGATGGTTGGGAAGTTGTTGGAGTCTATTGTCAAGGATGAGGTTACAGAGTACCTGGAGGCATAGGACAAGATAGGCAGAACTCAGCATGGTTTCCTTGAAGGAAAATCCTGCCTGACAAACCTATTACAATTTTTTGAGGAAATTACAAGTAGGCTAGACAAGGGAGATGCAGTGGATGTTGTATATATGGATTTTCAGAAGGCCTTTTACAAGGTGCCACACGAGGCTGCTTAAAAAGATAAGAGCCCATGGGATTACGGGAAAGTTACATACGTGGATAGAGCGTGGGCTGATTAGCAGGAAACAGAGAGTGGGAATTAAGGGATCCTATTCTGGTTGGCTGCCGGATACCAGTGGTGTTCCACAGGGGTCCATGTTGGGACCGCTTCTTTTTACGTTGTACATCAAAGATTTGGATTATGGAACAGATGGCTTTGTGGCTAAGTTTGCTGATGATACGAACATAGATGGAGGGGCCGGTAGTGCTGAGGAAACAGAGAGTCTGCAGAGAGACTTGGATAGATTGGAAGAATGGGCAAAGAAGTGGCAAATGAAATACAATGTTGGAAAGTGTATGGTTATGCACTTTGGCAGCAGAAATAAACGGGCAGACTATTATTTAAATGGGGAGAGAATTCAAGGTTCTGAGATGCAACGGGACTTCGGAGTCCTCGTACAGGATACCCTTCAGATTAACCTCCAGGGTGAGTCGGTGGTGAAGAAGGCAAATGCAATGTTGGTATTCATTTCTAGAAGAATAGAGTATAGGAGCAGGGATCTGATGTTGAGGCTCTATAAGGCACTGGTAAGACCTCACTTGGAGTACTGTGGGCAGTTTGGTCTCCTTATTTAAGAAAGGACCTGCTGACGTTGGAGAGGGTACAGAGAAGATTCACTACAATGATTCCAGGAATGAGAGGGTTAACATATGAGGAACGTTTGTCCGCTCTTGGACTGTATTCCTTGGAGTTTAGAAGAATGAGGGGAGACCTCATAGAAACATTTCAAATGTTGAAAGGCATGGACAGAGTGGATGTGGCCAAGTTGTTTCCCATGATGGGGGAGTCTAGTATGAGAGGGCATGACTTAAGGATTGCACGGCGCCCATTCAGAACAGACATGTGAAGAAATTTTTTTAGTCAAAGGGTGGTGAATCTCTGGAATTTGTTGCCACGGGCAGCAGTGGAGGCCAAGTCATTGGGTGTATTTAAGGCAGAGATTGATAGGTATCTGAGTAACCAGGGCATCAAAGGTTATGATGAGAAGGCAGAGGAGTGGGACTAGATGACAGAATGGATCAGCTCATGATAAAATGGCGGAGCAGACTCGATGGGCCGAATGGCCGGCTCCTGCTCCTTTGTCTTATGGTCTTATGGTCTTACGGCCCGACTATCTGAATTGCAATGCACGACTATCTGAACCGGAACGCCCCATAGGAATCTGAAATGCAACACCCCATCTGGATCTGAATTGGAATGCCCGACGATTTGAATCAGAATGCCCCATAAGAATCTGAAACGGAATGCCCCATGATCTGAATCGAATGCTCCACGATCTGAATCGGAATGCCCCTTAAATATCTGAATCGGAATGCCCGACCTTCTTAATAGGAATGCACCGTAACGATTTGAATCACAATGCCCCATAAGGATCTGAATCGGAATGACCGACAATCTGAATCGGAATGCCCCATGATCTGAGTCGGAATACCCCATAAGGATCTGACTCGGAATGTCCTATTCCAACACCCAATGTTCAGCTTCACCAGCCACAACGGGTCAGTTAAGTATTTAATTGTGACCAGGTTTCATTTCCTGAAAACTGTTTTTCATTGTAGTTGATCCATAATCATCCTGTCCATAATTGCATAACCCCAAGTGAACCATAAGACGATAAGGCACAAGCGGGGAATTAGGCCGTTCAGTCCGTTAAATCTGCTCCTACTCCCTATCAACTGCCTTCATGAAAGCGAGATGGGAGCCAAGAGGCACACTCCGTGTTATAGGAACAACTTCTTCCCCTCTGCCATCAGATACGCGAATGAACAATGAACCCATGAACACCACTTCATTTGTTTGCACTATTGAGATATTTTTGTAATTTCTAGCAATATTTATGACTTGAAGTATATTGCTGCCACAAAACAGCAGATTTCACAACATACACAACATTCCTCCTGTACCGAATAAAGTGGCTAGTGAGATTATGTTTGTGATCTTCTGCAGCTCAATGACCTTCGTCTTATTAGGGAGAGTGAGGAGTTGATAGAGAGAAGTTACAGGCAGGTGGTCACACCGGAGCCACGGGAGGCTGACAAGTGGGTCAAGGTTAGGAGGGGGGATAGGACGAATAAGGTAATACAGAGTACCCCCGTGGCTGTGGCTGTGCCCTTTGACAATAAGTACTCCTGTTTGAGTACTGTTGGGGGAGACAGCATAACTGGGCGAAGCAACACTGGCCGTCCCTCCGGCACAGAGGCCGGCCCTGTAGCTAAGAAGGATAGGGGACGGAAGAGGAGGGCAATAGTAATAGGGGACTCAATACTTAAGAGGTCAGATAGACGATTCTGTGGACGAGGTGAGGATACCCGGATGGTAATTTGCCTCCCTGGTGCCAGGGTCCATGATGTCTCCGATCGTGTCCAAGAGATCTTGAAGTGGGAGGGAAAGGAGCCAGAGATCGTGGTACATGTATGTACCAATGACATAGCTTGGAAAAGGGGAGAGGTCCTGAAAGAAGAATATAGGGAGTTAGGAAGGGAGTTGAGAAAAAGGACGACAAAGGTAGTAATCTCCGGATTACTGCCTGTGCTACGCGACAGTGAGAGTAGGAATGCAATGAGATGTAGGATAAATGCGTGGCTGAGAGATTGGAGCAAGGGGCAGGGATTCGGGTTCTTGGATCATTGGGACCACTATTGGCGCAGGCATGACCTGTACAAAGGGGACCGGTTGCACTTGAATCATAGGGGAACCAATATCCTGGCGGGGAGATTTGCGAGGGCTACTGAGGTGACTTTAAACTAGAATGGTTGGGGGCAGGAAATCAAATTAAGGAGACTAGGAGAGGGGAGGTTGATGTAGGGGAAAAGAAGAAGAAGAAGAAGAAGAAGAAAAAGAAGAACAAATTTGTTTGCTCACTGAAGGATAAACAGAGAGTGGGAGGTGGAGAGTTTCTTAACTGCATCTATTTTACTACTAGGAGCATTGTAAGAAATTGGATGAGCGTAGAGCATGGATTGATACCTGGAAATATGATGTTGTAGCTATTAGTGAAACGTGGTCGCAGGAAGGGTGTTATTGGCAACTAAATATTCAAGGATTTCGTTGCTTCAGGTGTGATAGAATAGGAGAGGCAAGAGGGGGAGGAGTTGCATTGCTTGTCAGAGATTATATAACAGCGGTGCTCTGGCAGGATAGATTAGTGGACTCGTCTAGGGAGGCTATTTGGGTGGAATTAAGGAATAGGAAAGGTGTAGTGACGCTTATAGGGGTGTATTATAGACCACCAAATGGGGACCGAGAACTGGAGGAGCAAACTTGTAAGGAGATAGCAGACATTTGTAGTAAGCACAAGGTTGTGATTGTGGGAGATTTTAATTTTCCACACATAGACTGGAAAGCCCATTCTGTAAAAGGGCTGGATGGTTTGGAGTTTGTAAAATATGTGCAGGATAGTTTTTTGAAGCAATACATAGAGGTACCAACTAGACAAGGGACAGTGTTGGATCTCCTGTTAGGGAATGAGACAGGGCAGGTGACGGAGGGTGGTGAAGAAAGCTTTTGGTTTGCTGGCCTTTATTAATCAGAGCATTGAATATAGGAGTTGGGATGTAATGCTGAATTTGTATAAGCATTGGTAAGGCCAAATCTGGAGTATTGTGTATAGTTCTGGTCACTGAATTATAGGAAAGATGTCAATAAAATTGAGAGAGTATAGGGGAGGTTTACTAAAATGTTGCCTGGGTTTCATCTCCTAAGTTACAGAGAAAGGTTGAACAAGTTAGGTCTTTATTCTTTGGAGTATAGAAGGTTGAGGGGGGACTTGATTGAGGTGTTTAAAATTATGAGGGGGATTGATAGAGTTGACGTGGTTAGACTTTTTCCATTGAGAGTGGGGAAGATTCAAACAAGAGGACATGGGTTGAGAATTAGAGGACAAAAGTTTAGGGGTAACATGAGGGGCAACTTCTTTACTCAGAGAGTGGTAGCTGTGCGGAATGAGCTTCCAGCAGAAGTGGTTGAGGCAGGTTCTATGTTCTCGTTTAAAGTTAAATTGGATAGATATATGGACAGGAAAAGAATGGAGGGTTATGGGCTGAGTGCAGGTCGGTGGGACTAGGATAGGGTAAGAGTTCGGCACGGACTAGAAGGGTCGAGATGGCCTGTTTCCATGTTGTCATTGTTATATGGTTATATGCTGTAGCTCATCCACTACAAAATTCAAACTATTGTGCATTTCAAGATGCCCTTCTACACACCATCGTTCTAACATGTGGTAATTTGAGCTACTGTCACCTTCCGGTCAATGTGAAGCAGCCTAGCCATCCCTCTCTGCCCTCTCTCATTAACAAGGCTTTATTGCCCATAGAACTGCCACTCACTGGATGTTTTTTGGTTTTTGCATCATTCTCTGTATACTCTACAGACTGTTGTGCATGAAAGTCCCAGGAGATCAGCAGTTTTTGAGATACACAAACCTCCTCGTCTGGCACCACCAATGGAGTGCCATAGTAGCATAATGGTTAGCACAACGCTAATACAGCTCACAACATTGGAGAGCCAAGTTCAATTCTAATGCCATCTCTAAGAAGTCATAGAGTCATAGAACAGTACAACACAGAAACATGCCCTTCAGCCCATCTCGTGCACGCCAAAACCACTTAAACTGCTTACTCTCATCAACCTGCACCGGGACCATAGCCCTCCATACCCCAACCATCCAAGTACCTATCAAAACTTATCTAAATTGTTCAAATCGAGCTCACATGTACCACTTACTCTGGCAGCTCATTCCACACTGGATCTCATAACAGAGAATTTCTAGAATGTCTGCGAGATGGCTTTTTAGAACAGCTTGCTGTTGAGCCCACTAGGGGATCGGCTGTACTGGATTGGGTATTGTGTAATGAACCGGAGGAGATTAGAGAGATTGAGGTGAAGGAACCCTTAGGAGCCAGTGATCATAACATGATTGAGTTCATTGTGAAATTTGAAAAAGAGAAGCTGAAATCTGATGTGTCGGTATTTCAGTGGAGTAAAGGAAATTACAGTGGCATGAGAGAGGAACTGGCCAAAGTTGACTGGAAAGGGACACTGGCGGGAAGGACAGCAGAGCAGCAGTGGCTGGGGTTTGTACGAGAAGTGAGGAAGGTGCAAGGCAGATATATTCCAAAACAGAAGAAATTTTCGAATGGAAAAAGGATGCAACCGTGGCTGACAAGAGAAGTCAAAGCCAAAGTTAAAGCGAAGGAGAGGACATACAAGGAAGCAAAAATTAGTGGGAACACAGAGGATTGGGAAGTTTTTAAAAGCCTACAAAAGGAAACTAAGAAGGTCATTAAGAGGGAAAAGGAACTATGGAAGGAAGCTAGCAAATAATATCAAAGAGAATACTAAAAGCTTTTTCAAGTATATACACCCTATCCTCGTTATATGCGAGGGATACGTTCCTCGAAGTTGACGCATAATGTGAATAATTATTTAAACGGAGAAAATAGGAATGCGTTCCAGAGGGCTTCCTAAATATGTCTTATCTGTAATTTATTCACATTTCATACCAATAGAACACAAAAGCAGTAGTACAAGACAACATTTATATTATATTTAATCAATTTAAGGTAATATTCAATGTAATAAATCATAGAAAGTTAACATCCGAGGGTGTACAGTACTCACCAACAGTGGTACGTTTGTTTGCTCCGGGAGATGAGTGGTTGTTGTGGTGTCGGGCAGCTTTACACGGATAAGGTGGATGGTTGTGGTCGTCAGGATCATATCAAGGGGTGAAGGAAGACTCACAGAACTCTTAGAACTGCCGGCATAAGGTGTTGCCGATTTGCATAAAATGATGAGGGTTATTTGCTTGGCTGCACTTTGTTTTAAATTTGCCTGTCGGGAAGAAGGGTTGACGGCAGGGAACGACTGAAATGCTGACTCCGTTCTAAACGTGGGTCCATGTCCATCGCCATTTGTGTCAAGTGTTCCGACTTCCACCTTTCCCTCACCGTTGGTAAACTCCCGGGACTTTGAAAACCGTCTGTTGCTTGCAGCATCTGAGAGATAGTTCGCCTAAAAAAAATACGTACGCCTTGAATGTGGATCACACCGGTTGAGTGGTTGAATCAGCGATGTTGCGTTAAACTGCAGGAAACGCACTGTTATGTTAGGATGAATGCTGTCCAAATGTGTAGGATGGGCTGGCGCATTGTCAAGCAACAAAAGAACTTTAAAGGCAAGATTCTGTTCCTGTCAGTAGTGTCCCAGCTTCAGCTGATGCCGCGCTGTTTATAATTTCCAACTTTTTTTCGTGTTAAATCGGTTCTCTGCCGCTCGGCTGACGGCCCAGGACATGGCATCGGACGCTTAGGAGGCATCGTTAAATATTTCAAGCACAGGATCACTGCACCGCAAGTAAAACCAACAGAAGTTTAACATGGCGCATCCGCACTTTGCCAAAACCAATGCGAGAGTGGCGGGAGAGAGAGAGAGAGATTGTGAGGCGAGCGTACATGACTAGTATTGGCGGGAAGGCAGTGCTTCTCATCCCAAAACTGAGACCGTGAGGCACGGGCACGTGACTGGTATTGGCGGGAAGGCAACTGTGAATTTTGGATGCATATAACGAAACGTTGGAAGAAATAGGTTCCTTGCATAACTGTGAATCGGCATAGTCTGAAGACACATTTAACGAGGATGGGGTGTAAAGAGTAAAAGACAGCTGAGAGTAGATATAGGACCGATAGAAAATGATGCTGGAGAAATTGTAATGGGAGATAAGGAGATGGCAGAGGAACTGAACGAGTATTTTGTATCAGTCTTCACTGAGGAAGACATCAGCAGTATACTGGATACTAAAGGGTGGCAGGGAAGAGAAGTGTGCACAGTCAGTTACGACAGAGAAAGTACTCAGGAAGCTGAATAGTCTAAAGGTAGATAAATCTCCCGGACCAGATGGAATGCACCCTCGTGTTCTGAAGGAAGTAGCTGTGGAGATTGCGGAGGCATTAGCGATGATCTTTCGAAAGTCGATAGATTCTGGCATGGTTCCGGAGGACTGGAAGATTGCAAATGTCACTCCGCTATTTAAGAAGGGGGCAAGGAAGCAAAAAGGAAATTATAGACCTGTTAGCTTGACATTCGTGGTTGGGAAGTTGTTGGAGTCAATTGTCAAGGATGAGATTACGGAGACATATGACAAGATAGGCAGAACTCAGCATGGTTTCCTTAAAGGAAAATCCTGCCTGACAAACCTATTGCAATTTTTTGAGGAAATTACCAGTAGGCTAGACAAGGGAGATGCAGTGGATGTTGTATATTTGGATTTTCAGAAGGCCTTTAACAAGGTGCCACACATGAGGCTACTTAACAAGATAAGAGCCCATGGAATTACGGAAAAGTTACATACACGTATAAGGCGTTGGCTGATTGGCAGGAAACAGAGAGTGGGAATAAAGGGATCCTATTCTGGTTTCCTGCCGGTTACCAGTGGTGTTCCACAGGGGTCCATGTTGGGGCCGCTTCTTTTTATGTTGTACATCAATGATTTGGATTATGGAATAGATGGCTTTGTGGCTAAGTTTGCTGATGATACGAAGATAGATGGAGGAGCTGGTAGTGCTGAGGAAACAGAGAGTCTGCAGAAAGACCTGGATAGATTGGAAGAATAGGCAAAGAAGTGGCAAATGAAATACAATGTTGGAAAGTGTATTGTTATGCACCTTAGCAGAAGAAATAAACGGGCAGACTATTATTTAAATGGGGAGAGAATTCAAAGTTCTGAGATGCAACGGGACTTGGGAGTCCTCGTGTAAGATATCCTTAAGGTTAACCTCCAGGTTGAGTCGGTAGTGAAGAAGGCAAATGCAATGTCGGCATTCATTTCTAGAGGAATAGAGTACAGGAGCAGGGATGTGATGTTGAGGCTCTGTAAGGCGCTGGTAAAACCTCACTTGGAGTACTGTGGGCAGTTTTGGTCTCCTTATTTAAGAAAGGACGTGCTGACGTTGGAGAGGGTACAGAGAAGATTCACTAGAATGATTCCGGGAATGAGAACATTAACATATGAGGAACGTTTGTCCGCTCTTGGACTGTATTCCTTGGAGTTTAGAAGAATGAGGCGGGACCTCATAGAAAACTTTCGAATGTTGAAAGACATGGACAGAGTGGATGTGGCAAAGTTGTTTCCCATGATGGGGGAGCCTAGTATGAGAGGGCATGACTTGAGGATTGAAAGGCACCCATTCAGAACAGAGATGGGAAGAATTTTTTTTGCCAGAGGGTGGTGAATCTATGGAATTTGTTGCCACGGGCTACAGTGGAGGCCAAGTCAGTGGGTGTATTTAAGGCAGAGATTGTTACGTATCTGAGTAACCAGGGCATCAGAGGTTATGGTGAGAAGGCAGGGGAGTGGGACTAATGGGAGAATGGATCAGCTCATGATAAAATGGCGGAGCAGACTCGATGGGCCGAATGGCAGACTTCTGCTCCTTTGTCTTATGGTCACACTCTCACATCCCTCTGAGTGAATAAGCTTCCCCTCATGCTCCCCTTAAACTTTTCACCTTTCACCCTTAATCAATGATCTCTCGTTGTAGTCTCACCCAACCTCAGTGGAAAAATCCTGCTTGCATTTACCTGATCTATACCCCTTATAATTTTGTATACCTCCATCAAATCTCTCCTCAATCTTCAACGTTCTAAGGAATAAAGTCCCAACCTATTCAATCTCTCCTTATTACTCAGGTCCTCTTCACCCGGCAACATCCCTGTAAATTTTCTCTGTTGTTTTTCAACCTTATTTTCATCATGGTAGGTGACCAAAACTGCACACAATACTCCAACATCATATACAACTTCAACAGAACTTCATACCTCCTATACTCAATACATTGATTTATGAAGGCCAAAAGCTTTCTTTACAAACTTATCTACCTGTGATTCCACTTTCAATGAATTATGGACCTTTATTCCCAGATCCCTCTGTTCTACCACACTCCTCAATGCCCTACTGTTCACTGTGTTACCCCTACTCTGTTTGATCCTACCGAACTGCAACATCTCGCACTTGTCTGCTTTAAATTCCATCTGCCATTTTTCAGCCCATTTTTTCCAGCAGGTCCAGATCTCTCTGCAAGCTCTGATAGTCTTCTTCACTGTCCACCCTCTTCCAATCTTAGTGTCATCTGCAAAGTTGCTGATCTATTTAACCACATTACCATTCAGATCATTGATAGGGATGACAAACAATAAAGGACCCAGCATCGATCCCTGTGGCACACCACTGGTCACAGGCCTCCAGTCAGAGAGACAACCCTCCACTACCACTCTCTGGCTTCTCACACAAAACCAATGTCTAATCCAGTTCACTAACTTACCTTGACTGCTGAGGGACTGAACCTACTTTACCAACCTCCCATGCGGCACCTTGTCAAATGCCTTGCTAAAGTCCATGTAGACAACATCCACTGCCTTACCTTCATCAACGTTCCTGGTAACATCTTCAAAACGCTCTAAGAGTGGTTAGACATGACCTACCATGCACAAAGCCATGCCAACTATTCTTAATCAGACTATGTCTGTCCAAATATATCTTCCAGAGAACAAATTTTGTCCCTTGCTATCCTTTTGCTCTTAACATATTTGTAGAATCCCTTTGGATTCTCCTTCACCTTGTCTGCTAGAGCACCTTGTCTTCTTTTAGCTCTCCTGATTTCCATAAGACTGTAAGACATAGGAACAGAATTAGGCCATTTGGCCCATCAAGTCTGCTCTGCCATTCCACAATGGCCGATCCTTTTTATTCCCCTCCTCAAACCCACTCCCCAGCCTTCTCCACATAACCCAGGTTCTTGCTGTGTCTAAGAACCTATCGAGCTCTAGCTTAAATACAGCCAACAACCTGGCTTCCACAGCTGCATGTGGTAATAAATTCCACAAATTCACCATCCTCTGGCTAAAGAAATTTCTCCACATCTCTGTTATAAATGTGCCCTCCTGTCCTAGACCTCTCCCACCACGTCCTTTCCACATCTACTCTGTTTAGGCCTTTCAACTTTCAAAAGGCTTCAATGAGATCCCCCACCCCCAACCTTCTAAATTCCAGCAAGGACATGCCCAGTGCCATCAAATGTTCCTCATATGATAACCTTTTCATTCCTGGAGTCATCCTTGTGAACCTCCTCTGAACCCTCTCTAACACCAGCACATCTTTTCTTAGATGAGGAGCCCAAAACTGTTCACAATACTCAAGATGAGGCCTCACCAGTGCCTTATAAAGCTTCAGCATCACATCCCTGCTCTTGTATTCTAGACCTCTTGAATTTCAGTCTTTAATGTTCCCTTGCATCTCTTGTACTCCATAAGCACCTCATTTGTCCCTACCTATCTATACCTGCTATGCACTCCCATTTTGTTCTTAACCAGGGCCTCAGTATGGCTTGAAAACCAATATTCTCTATTTTTTTTAACACAAACAACAGGAATTCTGCAGATGCTGGAAATTCAAGCAACACACATCAAAGTTGCTGGTGAACGCAGCAGGCCAGGCAGCATCTCTAGGAAGAGGTGCAGTCGACGTTTCAGGCCGAGACCCTTCATCAGGACTAACTGAAGGAAGAGTGAGTAAGGAATTTGAAAGTTGGAGGGGGAGGGGGAGATCCAAAATGATAGGAGAAGACAGGAGGGGGAGGGATGGAGCCAAGAGCTGGACAGGTGATTGGCAAAAGGGATACGAGAGGATCATGGGACAGGAGGTCTGGGAAGAAAGACAAGGGGGGGGGACCCAGAGGATGGGCAAGAGGTATATTCAGAGGGACAGAGGGAGAAAAAGGAGAGTGAGAGAAAGAATGTGTGCATAAAGATAAGTAACAGATGGGGTACGAGGGGGAGGTGGGGCCTAGCGGAAGTTAGAGAAGTCGATGTTCATGCCATCAAGTTGGAGGCTACCCAGACGGAATATAAGGTGTTGTTCCTCCAACCTGAGTGTGGCTTCATCTTTACAGTAGAGAAGGCCATGGATAAACATGTCAGAATGGGAATGGGATGTGGAATTAAAATGTGTGGCCACTGGGAGATCCTGCTTTCTCTGGCGGACAGAGCATAGATGTTCAGCAAAGCGGTCTCCCAGTCTGCGTCGGGTCTCGCCAATATATAAAAAGCCACATCGGGAGCACCGGACACAGTGTATCACCCCAGTCAACTCACAGGTGAAGTGTTGCCTCACCTGGAAGGACTGTTTGGGGCCCTGAATGGTGGTAAGGGAGGAAATGTAAGGGCATGTGTAGCACTTGTTCCGCTTACACGGATAAGTGCCAGGAGGGAGATCAGTGGGGAGGGATGGGGGGGGACGAATGGACAAGGGAGTTGTGTAGGGAGCGATCCCTGCGGAATGCAGAGAGAAGGGGGGAGGGAAAGATGTGCTTAGTGGTGGGATCCCGTTGGAGGTGGCGGAAGTTACGGAGAATAATATTTTGGACCCGGAGGCTGGTGGGGTGGTAGGTGAGGACCAGAGGAACCCTATTCCTAGTGGGGTGGCGAGAGGATGGAGAGAGAGCAGATGTACGTGAAATGGGGGAGATGCGTTTAAGAGCAGAATTGATAGTGGAGGAAGGGAAGCCCCTTTCTTTAAAAAATGAAGACATCTCCCGCGTCCTAGAATGAAAAGCCTCATCCTGAGAACAGATGCGGCGGAGATGGAGGAATTGCGAGAAGGGGATGGCGTTTTTGCAAGAGACAGGGTGAGAAGAGGAATAGTCCAGATAGCTGTGGGTCCAACATATTATTCTCCATAACTTCCGCCACCTCCAACGGGATCCCACCACCAAGCACATCTTTCCCTCCCCCCCTCTCTCTGCATTCCGCAGGGATCGCTCCTACACAACTCCCTTGTCCATTCGTCCCCCCCATCCCTCCCCACTGATCTCCCTCCTGGCACTTATCCGTGTAAGCGGAACAAGTGCTACACATGCCCTTACACTTCCTCCCTTACCACCATTCAGGGCCCCAAACAGTCCTTCCAGGTGAGGCAACACTTCACCTGTGAGTCGGCTGGGGTGATATACTGCGCCCGGTGCTCCCGATGTGACCTTTTATATATTGGTGAGACCCGACGCAGACTGGGAGACCGCTTTGCTGAACATCTACGCTCTGTCCGCCAGAGAAAGCAGGATCTCCCAGTGGCCACACATTTTAATTCCACATCCCATTCCCATTCTGACATGTCCATCCACGGCCTCCTCTACTGTAAAAATGAAGCCACACTCAGGTTGGAGGAACAACACCTTATACTCCATCTGGGTAGCCTCCAACCTGATGGCATGAACATCGACTTCTCTAACTTCCGCTAGGCCCCACCTCCCCCTCGTACCCCATCTCTTACTTATTTTTATGCACACATTCTTTCTCTCACTCTCCTTTTTCTCCCTCCGTCCCTCTGAATATACCTCTTGCCCATCCTCTGGGTCCCGCCCCCTTTGTCTTTCTTCCCAGACCTCCTGTCCCATGATCCTCTCGTATCCCTTTTGCCAATCACCTGTCCAGCTCTTGGCTCCATCCCTCCCCCTCCTGTCTTCTCCTATCATTTTGGATCTCCCCCTCCCCCTCCAACTTTCAAATCCCTTACTCACTCTTCCTTCAGTTAGTCCTGACGAAGGGTCTCGGCCTGAAACGTCGACTGCACCTCTTCCTAGAGATGCTGCCTGACCTGCTGCGTTCACCAGCAACTTTGATGTGTGTTGATTCTCTACTTTTATTATCTTTACCTTTTATTTTGGTCCTCTATCTACCCTTGACTCTCTTTTACCCTTTATATACTTAAAAAAACTTTTAGTATGTTCTTCGATATTAGTCGCCAGCTTCCTTCTGCAAGTTTTTAAAAGCTCCCCAATCCTCTATCTTCCCATTAGCTTTGGCTGCCTTGATGCCCTCTCTTTTGCTTTTACTTTGGTTCTGACTTCCTCATCCAGGTTATTTATAAAAATCATGGAGAGTAAGGGTCCAAGAACAGATCCCTGAGGCACACCACTGGTCACCGGCCTCCATGCAGAAAATGATCTGTCTACAACTACTCTTTGCCTTCTGTGGGCAAGCCATTTCTGGATCCACAAAGCAATTTCCCCTTGGATCTCATGCCTCCTTACTTTCTCAATAAGCCTTGCATGTGGTACCTTATCAAACCCGCCTTGCTAAAATCCATATACACTACATCTGCTGCTCTTCCTTCATCAATGTGTTTTAGTCACATCCTCAAAAAATACAATCAGGCTCATAGGGCACGACCTGCCTTTGACAAAGCCATGCTGACGATTCTTAATCATATTATGCCTCTCCAAATGTTCATAAATCCTGCCTCTCAGGCTCTTCTCCATCAACTTACCAACCACTGAAGTAAGACTCACTGTTCAAAATTTCCTGGGCTATCCCTTCTCCCTTTCTTAAATAAAGGAACAACATCCGCAACCCTCCATTCCTCCAGAACCTCTCCCGTCCCTGTTGATGATGCAAAGATCATTGCCAGAGGCTCAGCAATCTCCTCCCTCACCTCCCACAGTAGCCTGAGGTACATCTCATCCGGTCCCGGTGACTTATCCAACTTGATGCTTTCCAAAAGCTCCAGCACATGCTCTTTCTTAATATCTACATGCTCAAGCTTTTCAGTCTGCAGCAAGTCATCACTGCAATCACCAAGACCCTTTTCCATAGTGAAATCTGAAGTAAAGTATTCAGTAAGTACCTCTGCTGTTTCCTCAGGTTCCATACATACTTTCCCACTGTCATGCTTGATAAGTCCTATTCTTTCACTTCTTATCCACTTGCTTTTCATATACTTGTAGAATGCCTTGGGGTTTTCCTTAATCCTGCCCGCCAAGGCCTTCTCATGGCCCCTTCTGGCTCTCCTAATTTCCTTCTTAAGCTCTTTCCTGTCAGCCTTATAATCTTCTAGATCTCTAACATTACCTGGCTCTCTGAACCTTTTGTAAGCTTTTCTTTTCTTCTTGACTAGATTTATTACAGCCTTTGTACACCACAGTTCCTGTCCCCTACCATAACTTCCCTGTCTCATTGGAATGTACCTATGCAGAACTCCACACAAATATCCCCTGAACGTTTGCCACATTTCTTCTGTACTTTTCCCTGAGAACATCTGTTCCCAATTTAAGCTTCCAATTTCCTGGCTGATAGCCTCATAATTCCCCTTACTGCAATTATATGCTTTTCTAACTTGTCTGTTCCTGTCTCTGTCCAATGCTATTTTAAAGGAGATAGAATTATGATCACTATCTCCAAAATGCTCTCCCACTAAGAGATCTGACACCTGACCAGGTTCATTTCCCAATACCAAATCAAGTACAGCCTCTCCTCTTGTAGGCTTATCTACATAATGTGTCATGAAACCTTCCTGAACACACAGAACAAACTCCACTCCATCTAAACCCTTTGCTCTAGGGAGATGCCAATCGATATTTGGGAAATTAAGAACTCCCATCATGACAATTCTGTTAATATTACACCTTTCCAAGATCGGTCTCCCTATCTGCTCCTTGATATCCCTGTTACTATTGGGCAGCCTATAAAAAACACCCAGTAAATTTATTGACCCCTTCCTGTTCCCAACCTCCACCCACAGAGACTCTGTAGGCAATCCCTCCATGACGTCCACCTTTTCTGCAGCCGTGACACTATCTCTGATCAACAGTGCCATGCCTTCACCTCTTTTGCTTCCCTCCCTGTGTTTTCTGAAACACCTAAAACCCAGCACTTGAAGTAACCATTCCTGTCCCTGAACTATCCAAATCTCTGTAATGGCCACCACATCATGGCTCTAAGTACTGATCCACACTCTAAGCTCATCCGCTTTGTTCATAATACTCCTTGAATTAAAATAGACATATTTCAAACTTTCAGTCTGAGGGCGTCTCTTCTCTATCACCTCCCTATCCTCCCTCTTGCACTGTCTACAAGCTTTCTCTATTTGTGAGCCAACCTCCTCTTCCCCAGTCTCTTCAGTTCGGTTCTCACACCCCCTAACAATTCCAGTTTAAACTCTCCCCAGTAGCCTTAGCAAACCTCCCCGCCAGGATATTGATCCCCCTGGGATTCAAGTGCAACCCATCCTTTTTTGATAGGTCACACCTGCCCCAAAAGAGATCCCAATGATCCAGAAATCTGAATCCCTGCCCCTGCTCCAATCCCTCAGCCACGCATTTATCCTCCACCTCATTCTATTCCTGTACTCACTGTCGCGTGGCACGGGAGGTAATCCCGAGATTACTACCTTTGCCATCCTGCTTCTCAACTTCCTTCCTAACTCCCTGTAGTCTTTTTCCAGGACCTTTCCCTTTTCCTACCTATGTCATTGGTACCAATATGCACGACAACCTCTGGCTGTTCTCCCTCCCACTGCAGGATATCTTGGATATGATCTGAAACATTCCGGACCCTGGCACCTGGCAGGCAAACTACCATCCAAATTTCTTTCTTGCATCCACAAAATTGCCTGTCTGACCCTCTAACTATAGAGTCCCCTATCACTACTGCCATCCTGTTCCTTTCCCCACCCTTCTGAGCCACAGGGCCAGACTCTGTGCCAGAGGCATGGCCACTGTTGCTTCCCCCAGGTAGGCCATTTCCCCACCCCCAACAGTACTCAAACAGGAGTACTTATTGTTCAGGGGGACAGCCACAGGGGTACTCTCTAGTACCTGACTCTTCCCCTTCCCCCTCCTGACTGTGACCCACTTGCCTGTCTCCTGTGGCCCCGGTGTTACCACCTGCCTTTAACTCCTTTCTATCACCTCCTCGGTCTCCCTGACCAGACGAAGGTCATCGAGCTGCAACTCCAGTTCCCTAACGCGGTCCCTTAGGAGCTGCAGCTCGACACACCGGGTGCAGATGTGGCCGTCCGGGAGGCTGGGAGTCCCCAGAACCTCCCACTTCTGACACCGAGCACAGAAAACCGGTCTCACACACATAGTACTTCCTTTCCGCAATTAACACAGGTAAACCTACCTCGCCTCGTCCCATTATCACCTAAGCCCGTTGAGCCAAAGCCCTATCGCTCTGCCACCTCTCACTCCACTGCCCTTCTTTTTAAACTTTTCCCGCTCTACTGGCTGATGTCACTTGCCTGCACGGTCTTGCCTCTCTTTTACCCCGAGTGGTAAAATTGCCTTTGCTTCAGAAACCCTTAGCCATTCACCTGCAGCCTTCTTGCTCCGACTGTCTGTACATAAGGTGACTGACAGGAAATGATAAAGTAGTGGTGGTGGTGTGGAGGGGTGGGTTATGCTGGGTTAAGATGTTGATCAGCCTTACTGCTTGTGGAAAGTAAATGTTTTTGAGTCTGGTGGTCCTGGTGTGGAACTATTGTAGCCTGCCCCTAGAGGAGAGTGGGACAAGCAGTCCATGAGCAGGATGGGTGGGATCCTTCATGATGTCACTGGCCCTTTTCTGGTACCTTTCTTTATCTATGTCCTTGGCAGTGGGTAGGCTGGTGCCGGTAATTTTAAGCCTTCCTGTCTGCTGCAGTGCTGTTGCAGTCGCGCACAATGATGCAGTCTGTTCGGAATGCTCTTACTTTATACTTTATTCTTTATTGTCGCCAAACAATTGATACTAGAACGTACAATCATCACAGCGATATTTGATTCTGCGATTACAAATATTAAATATAAAAAATATTAAAAATGGTAAAAATTAGTAAATATATAAATTTAAATTATAAATCACAAATAGAAAATAGAAAAATGGAAAGTAAGGTAGTGCGAAAAAACCGAGAGGCAGGTCCGGATATTTGGAGAGTACGGCCCAGATCCGGGTCAGGATCCGTTCAGCAGTCTTACCACAGTTGGAAAGAAGCTGTTCCTAAATCTGGCCGTACGAGTCTTCCAGCTCCTGAACCTTGTCCCGGAGGGAAGAGGGACAAAAGTGTGTTGGCTGGGTGGGTCGTGTCCTTAGTTATCCTGGCAGCACTGCTCCGACAGCGTGCGGTGTAAAGTGAGTCCATGGATGGAAAATTGGTTTGTGTGATGTGCTGCGCCGTGTTCACAATCTTCTGCAGCTTCTTTCGGTCTTGGACAGGACAACTTCCCTACCAGGTTGTGATGCACCCTTAAAAAGAAAAGAAAGAATGCTTTCTACGGTGCATCTATAAAAATTAGTGAGGGTTTTAGGGGCCAAATTTCTTCAGTTTTCTCAGGAAGTAAAGGCGCTGGTGGGCCTTCTTGGCAGTGAACTCTGCTTGACTGGACCAAGTCAGGTCATTTTTGATATTGACCCCAAGGAACTTAAAGCTTTTGACCTGTTGCACTTGCGCACCACCGATGTAAATGGGGTCCTGCGCTCCACTACTCCTCCTGAAGTCAACAACCAATTCCTTCATCTTGCTGACGTTGAGGGATAGGTTATTGTCTTCGCACCATGCCACCAAGTTCTTAATTTCCTCTCTGTACTCAAACTCATCATTACCCGAGATATGGCCTACAATTGTTGTGTCATCAGCAAACTTATATATTGAGTTTGATGGAAACTTGGCTACACAATCATGGGTGCACAGTGAATACAGCAGGGGGCTGAGTACACAGCCTTGTGGGGCACCAGTGCTCAGAGAGATTGTAGAGGAGAGCTTGTCCCCTATTTTTACAGCCTGGGTCCGGTCTGTGAGGAAGTTGAAGATCCAGCTGCAGATCTGAGTGCTAAGGCCCAGGTTCCGGAGCTTAGGAATCAGTTTATTTGGAATGATGGTATTAAAGGCAGAGCTGTAGTCAATGAAAAGGAGCCTTACATATGTGTCTTTATTCTCCAAGTGTTCTAAGGAGGAATGTAGGGTCAGAGAGATGGCATCTGCCATTGACCTGTTGCTCCGGTAGGCGAATTGCAAAACGTCGAGATTGACCGGTAGGCTGTGGTTGATGTGTGCCATAACCAATCTCTCGAAGCACTTCATAGCAATTGATGTCAGAGCCACAGGTCAAAAGTCATTCAGGCATGCCACCTTGCTCTTCTTCGGCACCGGGATTATCGTTGCCTTCTTAAAACATGAGGGGATCTTAGACTGAAGCAAGGACCAGTTGAAGATGTCAGCAAACACTCCAGCTAGCTCGCTTGCACAGCCCCGGAGAGCCCGTCCCGGGACTGAGCATCGGTAGAAGGGTAATCCACAGAAGATGTGTAAAGAGGAGCTGAGGAAATTTCACCCAGAGATCTGCTGAAATGTGAAACTCACTGTATAAGCAGGTAGCCCCTCGGTATTTAGACAAATAATAGAATTTCCAAGGAATTTGGAGCGTTCCAATAGTGGGTTGTCTAGGACTAGAGAGCATGGCTTCAGAATAGAGGGATGTCTCTTTAGAACAGAGATGAGGAGGAACTTCTTTCACCAGAGGGTGGTGAATCTGTGGAATTCATTGCAACAGATGGCTGTGGAAGCCAAGTTATTGAGTATATTTAAAGCAGTTCTTGATTATACAGGGATTCAAAGGTTATGGAAATAATAAATCAGCCATGGAGCAGGCCAAATGTATTATTTGTTTAGATTTTTTTGCACTATGTGTTCTTTCTTGTTTTGCACGTTAGCTGTTTGACTTTCTTTGTGGTGTGGGCGATTTTGTGAATTCTATTGTGTTGCTTTGTTTTGTAGCTACCTGCAAGAAGATGAATCTCAAGGTTGTGTACAGTATACATTCTTTGATATTAAATGTCATTTGAACTTTGAATTCAGAAATGTTTGTACTTCCTATGGTCTTATGGAACAAAATCTGTGGTAAGTGGAGTAGCGTAGACGGGTGATTAGCAAGCTGAATGGAGTCTTTCTGTGGTGGAGGACTTTATGACTCAATCAGCAGGTTTCATCTTAAGGAAGAAATACACATTTTACATCATTTGTGATAATAAAAACTTTGTCCATATAAAGCCAGGCATCATCTGTCAGGAAAGTAGAGAAGGCTTGACCCAAAACCACAGCACCAGGGACAACTTAGCAATGAGCAATAACTTTAATATTGGACTGCAAAATAACAAGCCATGAGAGGCCACAAAACAAGAAAGAGTGGAAACTAAACAAACAGGAGACAAGGTAACTGAAGGCTAACATCAGCTGGTTTCATTGGCTGGTTGAATGAGTGAACAAGGTCTGTGGATAAGAGCTGGGTTTAAATAGGCTGCAGGCGATGAGTTGGAAAAGAGTGGCAAGTGACTTCGGTTAGCTGGGTGGATTTCTCAGTGCAGGAAATTATTCAAAAACTGAAGTGTGTGTTTGTAGAAAGTGCTTGTTTAAAAGTTCAAGTTCAAGTTTAATCACACCAGAAGACCATAAGATATAGGAGCAGAATTAGGCCTTTCGGCCCATTGAATCTGCTGTGCCGTTCCATCATGACTGATTTATTATACCTCTCTACCTCATTCTCCTGCTTCCTCCCCATCACCTTTGATTGCTTGACTAATCAAGAATCTGTCAAACTCCACTTTAGATATACTCAATGGCTTTGCCTCCACAACTGCCTGTGGCAATGAATTCCACAGATTCACCACTCTCTAGCTAAAGAAATTCCTCATCTCTATTCTAAACAGACATCCTTCTATTCTGAAGCTATCCTCTCTGGTCCCAGACTCTCCCACTAAAGGAAACATCCTCTCCACATCCACTCTATCTAGGCCTTTCAAAATTTCATAGGTTTCATGGACATCCCCTTCAATCTTCTAAACTCCAGCAAGTACAACCCCAGAGCCATCAAATGCTCCTCATACATTAACCCTTTCATTCCTGGAATTATTGCCATGGACGTTCTGTGGACCCCCTCCAATACCAGCACATCCTTTCTTAGATACGGGGCTCAAAGCTGCTCGCTGTACTCCAGGTGCAGTCTAACCAATGACTAATAAAGTCTCTACATTAAACCCTTGTTCTTACTGTATATTCTAATCCTAATCATCATTCCACCATAGACACGTGTAGGGCGAAACTTAATAACGTTCCTGCGGAGCCAAGCTACAAAACACAGAACCTACTGTCACACAGAGTGCTCAGCACATACTAAATAGCATATCAAAACGTACTACGCATAACACATACAATGACGACACAGAAAAACATACAGTCAACCCCCAAATAGCCCAAGTCCCTGTATGACATGATCTGTGACATGAGCTGTTGTTCTGGAGTCCTGAAACAGATGCCTTTAACCATTTGCCAAATAAATAGTTGTTGTAAAGTTTGGAGAGTGCGGCGATGTTGATCGGCTTGGCCATACATTCTGACAGGACCTGTCTGTGGACATCAGCAGCCTAACAGGGGATGAGAAAAACTCCTTTGGATAGTTTACTGCTCAAGGAGGTTGCAAATTTTGAACGTTCTTTGAAAGGGGTTGTGTTTAATTGGGCCTTACTCTTCTCAAAAGCTGTCATTTTATTTTTTTTTTGTTTTTGGACTGCAAGTAATATTCATCTCCCTGTGAAGATGGCATGTAATTAACATGTCATAATCAAAATGACTGAGTCTGACACATTGTAATCACTGCATGGAGATTATAGCCTAGCCACAGGCAATCTACACGGTCTCACTTAATATCATTTGCATAATGAAAGCACACCGTCAGTAATAGCTACTTTGTCTTATTATCATAATTTTACCCAGGGCTGTGAAGTTTCTGATGTTGTCAGACATTGCCTTGTAAGTCAAACTGGCTGCGGCAAGCACAGCATAATATGACCCTGGGCTGCCCCCAATAACATCTGTTTTACCGTCGCTCACAATAACCCAGTACAGGCCTCAAGCCAGAATAACAGACAAGCAGCACACAAGGAGGACAGAGGGATATGGAGTTTAATTCCACAAATTAAAGAGAAAAATTAATGAGTAATAAAGTCACAGGTGGGTCGTAAAGGGTTTTCATTACAGAGGGGACAAGGCATACGCGTGTTTGATGGTTCTGGGCTCGCAAGACTTCGATAACACTTGCGCTTGGAGTATTGAGAGCAGTTTTGGGACCATTTTCTAAGAAAAGATGTGCAGGCGAAGGGGAGGGTCCTGTGAGGGTTTACGAGTATGATCCCAGGAATGAAATGGTTAAAGCATGAGGAGCGTTCTGGGCCTTTACTTGCTGGAGTTTAGAAGAATGATGGAGAAATCTCATTGAAAACTATCAAATTTTGAAAGGCCTAGACAGAGTGGATGTGGGGAGGATGTTTCTTGCAGTGGAGGAGTCTAGAACCAGAGGGCACAGCCTCAGATCAGAGGTAATCCATTTAGAATTGAGATGAGGAGGAATTTCTTTAGCCAGAGTGTGGTGAATCTGTGGGATTCATTGCCACAGGTGGCTGTGGAGGTCAAATTATTGAGTATATTTAAACCGGAGATTGATAGATTCCTGATTAGTCAGGGTGTCAAAGGGAGAAGGCAGGAGAATGGGGGTTGAGAGGGATAATAAATCAGCTATGAAGAAATGGTGAAGCAGACTTAATGGGCCAAATGGCCTAATTCTGTGCCTGTGTGTTATGGCCTTATCATCTCATGATCTAACTCCGTGAGGGGTAATCTGAAAAACTGATTTTTTTACCCTTTTTGAGATTTCTGTTTTCCACAAGCAGATTCTTCCAGGTTGTACACTATTTACTGCCAACCTGACTGAAGGATATTCCACTATCAAAGGTCCACTGCTTCCTTACTTACTGCCCATTAGGCCTGCTGCTGCAGGTCCTCCATCTCTGTCTGTCCTCTTGGTCTTGGCAGTATTCAGGGGCTTCCTTCATCGTGCCAGTAGCTTCCTCTCAGTTTTCACTACTGTCAGCCATGCAAGTCCCAGGTGGAGACTCAGGAATGCCGGTGCACTCAGCTGCAGAAGGATTCTTCGTTGCTGTTCCCGTAACAGTCAGGGTTGTTCCAAACCTGGAGGAGCGGAAGACCGCTCTTAGTCTGACCTGTTTGGCATGGCGACCCTACCAAGAGCCCAAGTGTAAAGCCCTGACTCCAGCCAGCTTAGCCCTTTGGGTCATTGAGACACGCAAGCCTCCAAACCACGACAAGACTGTAATCCTCCTGGAGTCTCCACCCGGGACTTGCATGATGTTGAGGCTCTATAAGGCACTCGTGAGACCACACTTGGAGTATTGTGTGCAGTTTTGGGCTGCTTATTTTAGAAAGGATATACTGACATTGGAGAGGGTTCAGAGAAGATTCACAAGAATGATTCCAGGAATGAAAGGGTTACCATATGAGGAACGTCTGGCAGCTCTTGGGCTGTATTCCCTGGAGTTCAGGAGAATGAGGGGGGAATCTCATAGAAACATTCCAAATGTTAAAAGGCCTGAACAGATTAGATATGGCAAAGTTATTTCCCAATGGTAGAGGATTCTAGGACAAGAGGACACAAGTTCAGCATTGAAGGACATCCATTTAGAACAGAGATGAGGAGAAATTACTTTAGTCAGAGGTTGGTAAATCTTTGGAATTTGTTGCCACAAGCATCTGTGGAGGCCAAGTCATTGGGTGTATTTAAGGCAGAGATAGATAGGTTCTTGATTAGCCAGGGCATCAAAGGGTATGGGGTGAAAGAAGGGGAGTGGGGATGACTGGAAGAATTGGATCAGCCCATGATGGAATGTCGGAGCAGACTCGATGGGCCGAATGGTCTACTTCTGCTCCTATATCTTATGGTCTTATCTAGTTATGCAAAGTTATCAACTGAATGTCAATGAGGACATGTCCTCTTCTCATTACTACATCAGAGAGGACACAAAGACAAACACTCAATGTTTCAGGAACAGCTTCTTTCCCTCCACCATCAGATTTCTGAATAGGTAATGAACCCAGGAACACTACCTCGCTATTTTTCCTACCTTGTTGTAATATTTATTTAATTTAAACATTTATATTATGTTTTAAGTATTGCACTGTACTGCCGCCATAAAACCACAAATTTCATGGAATCACTATTCTGTCTCCAAATATTAGGCAGTTGAGAGTGATGCTTGACATCGATAAAAGTGTACAACATTTTCCTCAAGCTTGACGGGCCATCTGACAACACGATATCTGGAGGTAAGCTGAAGAAGTGGATCTGCAGCTGTTTCTGCTCTGATCTTGTTGACTGTGACTAGAGGAACTTAAAAAGCATCCAATACAACCCGGTAAATTTTGGAACCCACTGACATTGAAGCCATGACTGCATTTTCATTTTCAGTAGCCTGCTGATTCATAAGTCTGGAGAGAGCGTCTCCCTGGCTAAGCTCCTGGGTTGATGTGTGCTGGATTTCAAAATCACAGGGTCATTACATCATTGCCCTCCTTTGTAGATGGTTAACTGTATACACCGGGATGCCTTTCTTAGACTGGAAGATGGACAAAAGTGGTTTCTGATCACTAAAGGGAGTGAAGCATCTGCAATAAAGCTTCTTGTGGAACTCTTCACAGCAAAGCTGATTCCCAAGGCTTCCTTCCTGATTTGTCCATGGTTCCTTTCTGCTGCAGTCAGTGATCTGATAGCATTCACGATGGCTTTTCCTGAAGCTTCAGGGAAGAAATGGGATATGACAGTTCCTACCCCATAGTTCGACGCATCCGTCACAAGGACGATTGGCATCCTTGGGTTGAAATGCATCAAATGACAGCATATTCTTCAGCTGATCAAAAATTTCCATGTGGCACCCTGCTGAGCGGGGCATTGAGTGACGAGGAGAGAGAAGCTCTTGTGAACTTCCCACCACTTCTACCTGGAGGTAGGCTTCAACCAAATGCAACTTTGCCAATCAGCAAGCACCAGTCAGTTTTGTGAAAGATCTGCAGGTACCGCTAAAGGGTACTGGCGTGTCTCCAGAGCTGCACCGAGACCAGTTGCGAAATCTGCACACAACCTCACTATGCTGTTGACTTTCTTGATAGTGACTACAGGAGCTGCCCAGTGTGAGTAGTGCACAGCTTAGATCACACCAGTTTGTTGCAGGCGATCTAGCTCTTACTCCTTGACTGGTAAAGCTGCATATGGTACCAGTCCTTTGGGACAGAAGAATGCATTTGCATCTGGACAGACATTAAGTTCTGCTTGCAGCTTGGTGCACCATCCTGAACCATCTTGAAACACTAGTGCTGTGGTAGTTGTTGTTGTATGGTCTCACATACTGATGGTGGCGTGGCGTGGACTGACTATGATTTGAACGAACCGCATCCAGACAGATGCTCCAGAGATCGAGCTTGTTGGTCTAGTCAATGCCAAGGACATTCAGATCTGGCTGGTCTGTTCGGTAACACACACCATTGACTTGGTTATCGATCGGCTCCACCAATCAGCCGGAGGGGTCCATGTGTTGCACTGCAGGTAGAGTGAAGAGTTGATTTGACTGGTGGGGACCCAAGTGCCTGTCATGTGTGTTTGGAAATAATGGTGATGTCTGACGCCATCCAAGTTGTAGCTTGACCAACTGATCGTTGATAAATATGTTAACGTACCTTCTCCTGGGGGCAAAGCCAACTTTGAATATGACCATTAAACTGTTTGTAGATTTTGACGGCTTTTACAGTAAGACTTCTTGTCTCCAAAATTGCCTGCTAGCTGTCGGACAGTTTCACAAATGACAGGTCATGTGGATTCCTAGGCAGAACAAAGTTGAAATAGTGCTCTTGTTCAGCGGTACCCAGTTTTCAGATCAAAGTGCGTGTCTTCCACGAGTCACCTTTACTGGTGAACTCGACTCGGAATATATCTTCGGGATGTTTAAACCATGATTGTAACACAACTCCTGAAGTGCCATCGAACTGGAAATCAGCAATTGATGCAACGGCTGACTCACATGAGTTCTGTTCAGTGTTTGACATCAACGTCGTTGGATTTAGTGATAACCTGCTGGTCAAGGTTTTAATAACTTCAGTTGTGCCGCCTCAGATTGAGCTTTTTGTTGTAGAATTGCGTGCAAGGCTTCTGCTGAAATTACCATGTCGATGTAGGACAGCACCTCATCACCAATTTGCTCTGTTTGTTCAACTAGAGCTATGAATGAGCCCTGAAGCCAGGAGATAAGACAAGGCCAGAACTCAAACTACTCCTTTATTCAGTAAAACCACGCAACTACAAATCTCAAACTCAAAACTCAACTGTACTTCCCAAAGTGCGACTGTTTAATTGGTTTACCCAAAGAGCATTCGTGACATTGATTGGAACAACAATCAGTTCATGAAACTCAGCCTGGGATTGGTTGTCAACGGACCAGTGGGCGTTGGTTGTTTCAGCTCGCTGTAACAGACTGCCCACAAGAAAATGGATCTCAGGGTGGTATGTACTGACATACATGTACTTTGATAATAAATTTACATTGAACTTTGGACCATCCTGATGCCACAAATGATAGTGGATGTAACAATTAACATGACAATCATTCTCTGCTGGTTCACAGCTGATCTGACGTGCCCGGTCCACAGTTCCTCCCAAGGAAGCTACTTAATGTGTCTCATTTCACTCACTAAATGTAAACCCTAAGCATTATTTTCTGAGAACAAGCTGTCTGATTTACATTGGCTGCCCTGCCCTTGCACCACAACACCATATCATTTCTCCAATTGTCATCCAAATGAACAGTTGAAATCTGTCTGAAACTCTACAGACTGCTATTATCCAGAGTGTACACTCACACCATTCTAATATAGTTTAACTGTGGATCAGCTAGAATTTCTAGCTGATTATTTCATCAAGATCGTCGCAAATTAGCAGATTTTCCCACACAGCTGGAAAACAAATTCAAGCATTAATTCAAACAACAGGAATTCTGCAGATGCTGGAAGTTCAAGCAACACACATCAAAGTTGCTGGTGAACGCAGCAGGCCAGGCAGCATCTCTAGGAAGAGGTACAGTCGAAGTTTCAGGCCGAAACCCTTCGTCAGGACTAACTGAAGGAAGAGTGAGTAAGAGATTTGAAAGTTGGAGGGGGAGGGGGAGATCCAAAATGATAGGAGAAGACAGGAGGGGGAGGGATAGAGCCAAGAGCTGGACAGGTGATTGGCAAAAGGGATACGGGAGGATCATGGGACGGGAGGTCCGGGAAGAAAGACAAAGGAGGGGGGGAACCCAGAGGATGGGCAAAGGGTATATTCAGAGGGACAGAGGGAGAAAAAGGAGAGTGAGAGAAAGAATGTGTGTATAAAAATAAGTAACAGATGGGGTACGAGGGGGAGGTCTCCATTCCCGACATGTCTGCCATGGCTTCCTCTTCTGCCTTGGTGAGGCCATTCTCCGAATGGAGGAGCAACATCTCATATTCCATCCAAGTAGCCTCCAACGTGATGACGTGAACATCGATTTTAATTTAATTTTATTTTATTTTATTGATTGAGATACAGAATGGAATAGGCAATTCCGGCCCTTTGAACAGCACCACCCAGCAACTCCCAATTTACCCTAGCCTAATCACGGGACAGCATAAAATGACCAATTCACCTACCAAGCGGTACATCTTTGGAATGTGGGAGGAAACCCGAGTGCCCGGAGGAAATCCATGAGGTCACATGAGAACGTACAAACTCCTTACAGGAATTGAACCTGGGTGGCTGGTGCTGTGCTAACCACTATGCTACCATGGTGCCTCTTCATTCCCTCTTCATTCCCCCTCCCTGGCCTCTTACCCCCTTCTCTTCACCTGCCTATCACCTCCCCTGGTTCCTCTCCTCCTTCCCTTCCTCCCATGTCCACTCTCCTCTCTGATCAGATTCCTTTTCCAGCCCTTGACCTTTTCCATAAGACATAGGGGTAGAAATAGGCCGTTTGGCCCATCGAATTTGCTCTGCCATTTCATCATGGCTGAGCCCATTTTTTTCTCAGCCCCAATCTTCAGCCTTCTCCCTGTATCCTTCATGCTCTGTCCAGTCAAGAATCTATCAACCTCTGCCTTAAATATACATGAAGACTTGGCCTCCACAGATGTCTGTGCCAAAGAATTCCACAGATTCACCACTCTCTGGCTAAAGAAATTCCTCCTCATCGCCATTCTAAAATGACCCCTCTTCTGGTCTTAGACTCTCCCACCAAAGGAAACATCCCCTCCACATCCACTCTATCGAGGCCTTTCACCATTCGATAGGTTTCAATGAGGTCACCTCTCATTCTTCTGAATTCTAGTGAATACAGGTCCACAACCATCAATCGCTCTTCATATAAAAATCCATTCAATCTGAAATCATTTTTGTGAACCTCCTTTGATCCCTCTGCAGTTTCAGCACATCCTTTCGAAGATAAGGGGCCCCAATCTGCTCAGAATACTCAATGTGAAGCCTCACCAGTGCTTTATAAAGTCTCAACATTACATCCTTGCTTTAATAATCCAGTCCTTTTGAAATGAATGGTAACATTGCATTTGTCTTCCTCACCGAAGATTCAACCTGCAAATTAACCTCTTGAGAACCCTGCACAAGGACTTCCAAGACCCTTTGCACTTAAGCTTTTTGAATTTTCTCTCCATTTAGAAAATAGTCAACCCTTTCATTTCTTCTACCAAAGTGCATGACCATACACTTTCTGACATTGTATCCCATCTGCCATTTCTTTGCCCATTCTCCTAATATGTCTTTCTGTAGCCTCTCTACTCTCTCCACCTATCTTCATATCGTCTACAACTCTGCAACAAAGCCATCAATTCCATCATCCAAATCATTGACATGTAATGTAAAAAGAATCTGTCCCAACACAGATCCCTGTGGAACACCACTAGCCAGTAGCAGCCAGCCAGAAAGACTCCCTTTATTCCCACTCTTTGCGTCCTGCCAGTCAGCCACTCTTTTATCCATGCTAGAGTCTTTCCTGTAATACCATGGGCTCATATCTTGTTAAGCAGCCTCTTGTGTGGCACAAACAAGAGGAAATCTGCAGATGCTGGAAATCCGAGCAACACATACAAAATCCTGGAGCAACTCGTCAGGCAGCATCAATGGAAAAAAGTACAGTCGACGTACTCCATCCCACCCAATTACACCAATGTGACCAATTAACCTACTAACCCGTAAGTTATAGGAATGTGGGAGGAAACTGGAGCACCTGTAGGAAACCCACCTGGTCATGGGGAAAACATTCAAGCTCCTTATAGACAGCAGCAGGAAACCTGATTTTCTGGGTAGGCCTGGTGTCTCTGCCTGCTCCTAGCCCACTCAACTGGTGTCCTCACACCTCAACTCCATTCTGTCCTCTTGATTCAGTCCTTTCCCACCTTTATCTTTAACCCCCCCTTCCCCCACTCTCTGCTTTCTGCAGGGATCGCTCCTTCCATAACTCCTTTGTCCATTCATCCTACCCCACTAATCCCCCTCCCGGCACTTTCTCTCTGCAAACAACAGAAATGCCCCACTTGCCCATTCACCTGCCCTGTTACCTCCATTCAGATCCCAAAGAGTCCTTCCAGGTGAGGTGATCAACCAGGGTCATCTATTGGGTCCAGTACTCCCGATGTGGCCTCCTCTATATTGGTGAGACCTGTCGTAAATTGGGAGACCGCTTCGTTGAGCACCTCTGCTCATCTGCCAAAAGCAGAACTTCCTGGAGGCCAAACATTTTAATTGCCCTTCCTATTCTCATCCTGGCATGTCGGTCCATGGTCTCCTCTTATGTCAAGGTGTGGCCACAGGGTGGAAGAATACGTTACATTCTGTCAGGGTAGCCTCCAAACTGAAGGCATGAATATCGATTTCTCTGTCTCATAAAAAAAATTCCCTTCCCCTCCCCTCTTCTTCTAATCCCTACTCTGGCCTCATACCTTTTCTTACCTACCGTTCACTTCACCCGGGGTCCACTCCCCTTTCCCTTTCTCCCATGGTCCACTCACCTCTCCTATCAGATTCCTTCCTCTCCAGCCCTTTACCCTTCCTATCCACCTGACTTTACCTATCACCTTGGAGCTAACGTCCTTCTCCTCCCCCACCTTTTTGTATTCTGGCACCTTCCCCCTTCCTTTCCAGTCCTGAAGAAGGGTGTCCAGCCCGAAACCTCAATTGATCTTCCGAGTTCCTCCAGCATTTTGAGTGTGTTGCTTTTTTATTGAGGTGTTTGTCACTACCATCATGTGCCGTGTCATATGATCACGGTCCTTTAACCAGGATTGTTCTTGGCAAATTTTTCAACAGAAGTGGTTTGCCACTGCCTTCTTCCGGGCAGTGTCTTTAAACAACGGGTGACCCCAGTCATTATCAATACTCTTCAGCAATCGTCTGCCCGGCATCAGTGGTCGCATTACCAGGACTTGTGGTTGTTTGTGCTGTGAAATATTGTAAGGTTGTTCCAGTGGAGAATGATTGTTCACACCTCAGTATTCAGCATCTCCCTTCCTTCCTTCTCTCAGTTAGTTACTGTGACCATGGCTTACTTCAGCTGGAATGATTCCTACTCACTTTCATTGCCTGATCCGGTATCGGCTGAAATCTTGCGTACGGTATATTTTTACCATTCAGACCTTGTGTGCTCTTACATATCAGGCAGAAGGGCCTATTGCCTGATTAATTTCCTGCACAAAAAAAAATTCCAATTGTAAAGTTTTTCTAAATATCCATTAAGATTGATGGATGATCTTAATGTAATGTTAATAGTTATTGGGCCAATTGGCAGAAGAGAAGAAATCATTAGTATTGCTTCATGATACATCACTATGCATCAGCAAGGTTTAAACACTCATTATATTGGAAACTGTGTCATGTATAATAAAAAGAAGATATTAAGTGTATTGCCTTAAGTCTGTCAGTGGTAATGAAGACCAGATCAACTGTGATATATGACAGCAGGGGTTTAAGGCATTTGAAATATTAGAATATGGTTGACTGACCTAAAATAAAACAAATCTGGAGAGTATTTTTGTTCAACTTATTCCCTCAGCATCCAGGTAAGAAGTATAATTATAAGAAACAGAATTCAATGCTTCTTTAAATTAAATGAAAGCTTTGAATTCTTGGTTTTAATGGAGGTCTGGTTTAATTTGCTTCCCTCTAAGACACTGTACGGGCATTACTGAAAGGTAGAGCAGCCATCTAAACGTGACAAGGCTTCAGTTTAAGGATCAAAACTTCATGCTAATATGTGAACCACATAGAAGCCATCTCCATCTCCTCCCCTCCATTAACTCCTCTCCATCTCCTCCCGCCATTAATTTCTCTATTTCCTCCATTTCCTCCCCTTCATCTCCTCCCTTCCATCTTTTCCCCTCCATCTACCAGCCTCCCTGATGGCCACATCTGCAGCAAGTGCATCGAGATGCAACTCCTTAGAGACCGTGTTAAGGAACTGGAAGTGCAGCTCGATGACCTTCAGCTTGTGAGGGAAAGTGAAGTGGTGATAGACAGGAGCTGCAGGGAGGTAGTCACCCCAAGGCTACAGGAGACAGATCAATGGGTGACTGTCAGAAGAGGGAAAGGGGAATGTCGAAGAGTGGAGAGAACCGACTGTGGCCATCTCCCTCAACAATAAGTACTCCATTTTGAGTACTATTGGTAGGGACAACCTGGGGGAAGCAACAGTGGCAGTGCCTCTGAAACTGAGACTGGCCCTGTGGCTCATAAATGTAGGCAATGGAAGAGGATGGTATCAGTAACGGGGAACTCTATAGTTAGGCAGACAGATAGGTGATTCTGCAGACACAAAAAGGAAGCACGGAAGTTTGCCTCCCAGGTGCCAGGGTCCATGATGTTCCTGAACTGGTCCACAATATCCTGAAAAGGGAGGGTGAGCAGCCAGAAGTCGTGGTACATATTAGTGCCAACGACATAGGGAGAAAAAGGGAAGAGGTCCTGAAAAAAGAATACAGGGCGTTGGGAAGGAAGCTGAGAAGCAGGACTTCAAGGGTAGTAATCGCGGGATTGCTGCCTGTGCCACGCGACAATAAGGATAGGAATAGAATGAGATGGAAGACAAATGCGTTGCTGAAGAATTGGAGCGGGGGCAGGGATTCAGATTTCTGGATCATTGGGACCTTTCCTGGGGCAGGTAGTACCTGTACTAAAGGGACTGGTTGCACCTGAATCCAAGGGGGACCAATATTCTTGAGGGCAAGTTTACTAGACCTGTTGGGAGTGGTTTAAACTGTTATGGCAGGGAGATGGGAACCAGTATGATAGAGCTGAGGATGAGCCAGCAGGTTTACACGTAGATGATGTGTGTAACATGAATGTAAGGAAGGACAAGTCAATGATTAGATACAAATGCAGACAGAGCAAAGAGTTAAATTGTACCGCAGAGGCAAAATTCAAAAGAGTGAAGAATGCAGGACTGAGGGTGCTGTATTTAAAACCTTGTAGTGTCGAAATAAGGTGGATTAACTCGTGGCGCAGTTAGAGATTGGTTGGTATGACGTTGTGAGCGTCATTGATCATGGCTGCAAGAAGGCCATAAATGGGAGCTTAATATCAAAGGGTATACTTTGTATCAAAAGGACAGGCAGGAAGGCAGAGGTGATGGTGTGGCTCTGTTGATAACAGATGGAATTACATCTTTAGAAAGAGGTGAAATAGGGTCAGAGAATGGCGAATCTTTCTGGGTGGAGTTAAGAAACGGCAAGGATAAAAAAAAAACCATTATGGGAATCATATAGAGGCCTCCAAATAGTAGCCAAGACGTGGGGTTGAGATTGCAAGGGGAGCTGGTAATAAGAGTAATGTCACAATTGTAATGGGGGACTTCAATATGCATGGGAGTTGGGAAAATGAGGTTGGTGACAGATCGTAAAAGATGGAATTTATTGAATGCCTACAGGATGACTTTTTAGAGCAGCTTGGCTCGAGCCTACTCGGGGAAAGGCTATCTTAGATTGGGTGTTGTGTAATAACACAGATTTTATTCATCAGCTTAACATAAAGGAACCCTTAGGAGGCAGTGATCATTATATGGTTGAATTCATACAGGAATTTGAGAGAGAGAAGCATAAGTCAGATGTATCAGTATCACAATGGAATAAAGGGAATTACAGAGGCATGAGAGAGGAGCTTGCCCAGGTGGATTAGAGGAGGATACTGGCAGGGATGATGGCAGAACAGAGATGGCTGAAGTTTCTGGGAATGTGTTCACAAGGCGCGGTTCATAAGTCCCACAGAGGAAGAAGTTCTCAAATGGCAGGGGTAGGCAACTGTGGCTGACAAGGGAAGTTAAGGACTGCATAAAAGCCAAGGAAAGGACATATAAGGTAGCAAAATTGAGTGGGAAGTTGGATGAAAGGAAGCTTTTAAAATCCAACAAAAGGCAACTAAAAAAGCTATAAGAAGGGAAAAGATGAAATATGAGGGCAAACTAGCCTGTAATATAAAGCAGGATACCAAAATTATTTTCAGTTATATAAAGAGTAAAAGGCAAGTGAGAGTTGATTTTGGATCACTGGAAAATGATGCTGGTGAGGGCAGTAATGAGAGATAAAGAAATGGCAGATGAACTTAATAAGATCTTTACTTTAGTCTTCACTGTGGAAGACACTAGCAGTGTGCCAGAGGTCAGTGAGTGTCAGGGAGCAGGAGTGAGTGCCATTGCTATTACAAAGGGAAAAGTGCAAGGCAAACTGAAAGGTCTTAAGGTGGATAAGTCACCTGGACCAGATGGACTACATCCCAGAGTCCTGAGAGAGGTTGGTGAAGAGATAATGGATGAATTGGTCATGATCTTTCAAGAATCACTTAATTCTGGCATGGTCCTGGAGGACTGGAAATTTGCAAATGTCACCCCACTCTTTAAGAAGGGAAGAAGGCAAAAGAAAGGAAATTATAGTACAGTTAGCCTAACCTCAGTGGTTGGGAAAGTGTTGGAGTCCATTATTAAAGATGAAGTTTTGGGGTACTTGGAGACTAATGATAAAATAAGTCAAAGTCAGTATGGTTCTGAAAAGGAAAATCTTGCTTGACAAATTTGTTAGAGTTCTTCGAGGAAGTAACAAGCAGAGTGGACAAAGGAGAGGCAGTGGATGTCACTTTCTTAGATTTTCTGAAGGTGCCTCACATGAGGCTGCTTAACAAGATAAAATCCTATAACATTACAGGAAAGATACTGGCATAGATAGAGGAATGGCTGACAGGCAGGAGACAGCGTGTGGGAATAAAGGGGGCCTTTTCTGGTTGACTGCGAGTGACTAGTGGTGTTCCTCAGGGGTCAGTATTGGGACCGCTACTTTTCACATTGTTTCTTAATGATTTGGATAATGGATTAGTGGCTTCGTGGCAAAGTTTGTGGATGATACAAAGATAGGTGGAGGGGTAGGTGGTGCTGAGGAAGCAATGCAGCAGGACTTAGACAAATTGGAAGAACGGGCAAAAATGTGGCAGATGGAATACAGTGTTGGGAACTGTATGATAATACATTTTGGTAAAACGAACAACAGTGTGGGCTGTTATCTAAATGGGGAGAAGGTTCAAACATCAGAGGTGCAGAGAGACTTAGGAGTCCTTATGCAAGATCCCAGAAGGTTAATTTACAGGTTGAGTCTGTGGTAAAGAAGGCAAATGCAATGTTGGCATTTATTTCAAGGGGAATAGAATATAAAAACAAGGAGACAATGCTGAGCCTTTATAAGACACTAGTCAGGCCGCACTTGGAGTATTGTCGACAGTTTTGGGGCCCATATCTCAGAAAAGATGTATCATCATTGGAGAGTCCAGAGAAGGTTCACGAGGATGCTTCCAAGAATGAAGGGTTAACATATGAGGAACATTTGGCAACTTTGGGCCTCTACTTATTGGAATTTAGAAGAATGGGGGAGGTGGGGATCTCATTGAAACCTACCGAATGTTGAAAGGACTAGATAAGGTGGATGTGGAGAGGATGTTTCCTCTGTTGGGGGTATCCAGAACTACAGGGCACAGCCTCAAACTGAGGAGTGACCTTTAGAGTGGAAGTAAGGTGGAAGGTTTTGAGCCAAAGAGTAGTGAACCTGTGCAATGCCCTACCACAGACTGTGATGGCAAATTCAGTGGGTATATTTAAGGCAGAAGTAGATAGATTCCTGATTGGTCAGGGCATCAAAGGATATTATGAGAGGGCAGGTGTGTGCGGTTGAATGGGATCCTGCATCAGCCATGATGGAATGGTGGAGCAGACTCGATGGGCTGAATGGCCTAATTCTGCTCATATATTTTATAGTCTTATGGTCTTACCTCTTCCCCTCCATCTCCATATCCACCACTTACACAGGCATCTCATTCCACACTCTCACGACCTTCTGAATAATGAAAATTCCCAAGTTCCACTTAAACATTTACCCTTAACCATGAACTCTAGTAGAAGTCTCACGCAATCCCAGTGAAAAAAGCCAGCTTGCATTTATCCAGTCCGTACCCCTCATAATTTTGTATACCACTATCAAACCTCCCCTCAAGTTTCTACGTTCTACGGATCAAATTTCTAAGCAGTCCTATCACTGGCAGGGCAGGCTCAGTTATCAACAGCTGAAGAAAGGAAGGGTGAACCTTATGTCTGATGTGAGCAAGCTTTTCTCTCTGGAGCGATGGACGATGAGAGGTAAATTGATGGAAGTGTGCAAGATGATGAGAGGCAAGTACCATGACTCTTTCCCAGGGAGGCAATGGCCTCCGTAAAAACTGATCTGAGAAAAGTTTAGGGGAGAAGACATCGGCAGGTGTTTTATACAGAGTGATAGGCACCCTAGAACATACCGCTGGGGGGGTGGGGGGGTGATAAGGCACGGACAATCAGAACATTTAAATCTTATATTGTTCATCTGTATCCTGTATGACTGGGAGATTTAACACTTATGTGTCAACTGGGCTTATATTTAACTATGTTAACTACAACAATGTATTCCCAATAACTTTGTATCAATATTATGGTATGTTTATTATTATGAAACTAATAAAAAGATTGAAAAAGAAAAGAAAGAAAGAACATTTAAATCTCTTAGATAGGCACGTGGATTTAACAAAAATGGAGAGTTACTGACTGTGTATGAGGGGAGGGTTATTGGAGAGTTATTGACTGTGTATGAGGGGAGGGTTATTGCAGAGTTATTGACTGTGTAGGAAGGGAGGGTTATTGGAGTTGTTTATATGCTTTGGAAAAACATGGATTCACAAACACATGTATAAACTTCAGCTGAATATAACCCAGGGATTTTAGCAGACTAGAATATAAGGTCAAGGGTGTGATGCTGAGACTTTGTAAGTCATTGGTCAGACAGCTCTTGGAGTAATGTAAGCTGTTTTGGGCCCCTTGTCTAAGCTAAGATGTGTGGGCATTAGAGAAGGTCCAGAGAAGGCTCACGGGAATGATTCAGGGATTGAAAGTTTAACGTATGGGGAGGTTTTGATGGCTAGGCATCTGTACTCACTGGAGTTTAGAAGGGGAGATCTCATTGAAGCCTATCGAATATTGAAAGGCCGAAATAGATTGGACGTGGAGAGGATGTAGTGGGGGATTCCCTAGGACCATGGGGCACAGCCTCAGAGTAGAATGATATCTATTTAGAACAGAGACGAGGAGGAATTTCTTTAGTAAGAGGGTGGTGAATCTGTGGAATTCTTTGTCATAGATGGCTGAGGAGGCCAAGTCATTGGTTATATTTAAAGCAGAGATTGATAGGATCTCGATTAGTTTTAGGGGACGAAGGCGGGAGACTGGGGTTAAGAGGAATAATTAATCAGGCATGATGGAATGGTGGAGCAGACTTGATGGGCCGAATGCCTAATTCTGCTCTGATATCTTAATCTATTATGGATTTTATATGGCCAATGCAAAGAGATAACCTTCATCAAATGGTTCAGCAGTAATTGAGGTTCAGCAATTCAGTAATTGAGTAATTCAGCAGTAATTTGAAGAATTTTTGATGGTGACAAGACGTAATTTCAACTCCAACATCCTTTCACATCATTGACTGCATTGATTCGGAGATGTTGATGCACTCTTAATAAGACTGTCAACCATAAAATACATTAACCAATTAGTAGCTCTCAACACAGAACCAATGAACTTACCTGACATACAATGATTTCACATTAATCCAGAACGTTCGATTCTGAGAATAAGGACAGTTTGTTTCTCACAGAATTGCCACAATGGATCTCAGTATTGACCAGGGGTTCCCAACCTTTTTTATATCATGGACCCTTACCATCCTGCAAGGGATCTGCAGACCCCAGTTTTACGTCATGGACCCATACCATCACCCACGGGATCTGCAGACCCCAGTTTTACGTCATGGACCCATACCATCACTCAAGGGACCTGCAGACCCCAGTTTGGGAAGCCCTGGTGCAGAGGGAGGTAACTCCGCTGTGGTACAAATGTCCAGCAACCCCTTCTGGGGCTATCGTTGTGTGGGCATTGTGTTCACCTGCATTGAAGCCTCCAACCTGACGGCATAAACATTGATTTTTAAGTTTTATTTATTCTTATGAGATACAGTCCTGAAAACTCCCTTCTGGCCCTCCAAGCCACACCACCCGGCAAACCCCGACAACCTCGATGTAACCCTAACTTCATGACAGGACAATTTACAGTGACAAGTTGACCTGCTAACCAGTGGGAGGAGTCCGGAACACTTGGAAAAAAACCACCGGTTCCACGGGGAGGGTGTACAGAGACTCCTTACGGAGGGAGAGCAGGTAGAAGTTGATTTCAGTAACCCCTGGTCATTTCTGCCCCCTCCCTCATTCTCTCTTTTTCTATTTCTTTTCTGTAGCCCCTCTCACAACTTCTCTCCTCACCAATCCATCACCTCCCTCATGATCCCCTCCTTCTTCCCTTTCTTCCCATGGTCCACTTTCCTCCCCTATCAGATTCCTTCTTCTCCAGCCCTTTACCTTTTCCGCCTATCACCTTCCAAATTCTTACTTCACACCCCATTCCCCACACACCCATCTTCACCCTCAAACTGGTCCCACCTATCACCTTCCAGCACGTACCCCTCTCCCTTCCCCACCTCCTTATTGTGGCTCCTGTCCTCTTAGTTTTCAGTCCTGATGAAGGATTTCAGACCGATACGTCGACTATTTATTCATTTCCATAGATGCTACCTGACCTGCTGATTTCCTCCAGCATTTTGTATGTGTGTTACATCTGAGATCATCTGAGGCCAACCACACTCTGACTTTCCTTTTTCCTAAAGCAGACTAATCTGTTGATACCTGCAAGGAATTGCAGAGCATTATACGTGGTTTATACAGAAATGTGAGAAAAATATCATGATATTGAATTTTTATACAAACGTTAACCAATTAAAGAAGAATTAATCAGTGAAGTAAAACATTGACATTATCAAATTTTCCATCAGATGCCTTTTCACAAAACAAATCAATATCACTTTATTAATCTGAACTTTTCCATGAAGATTTAAGACAATATCCAGTGTGCGTTCAAGACCGCCATTCTATGCCTAGCCACGTGCTCTGTGGTGTGATGGACATCTCATTCTCTTGGGTACTCTGCGGATTGGAAGGCCTAAATTCAGCTTCAGTGAGAGTCTAGAGTCCAACCCAATACTGGAAAATACTGTACGTCTCTTCCCCTTTTGGAAAAAAGTTGAAAAGTATAGTGAATTGTTGGTTGTCCGTTGTATCCGATGATGTCAGGAGACCTGTGCAAGGGAGATTTTAAAGTGGAAAAGCCATTGTACTGGGCAGATCCACTCTCTCGACCTCAGCAGTCCAAGTCTAGTGGTACGAACCAGCATCACAAACTAGGGTCTTCCTTGGTTGCAGTGGATGGCCGTGACGTCTTCTGTATATCATCATGCCCTTCATTTTGCATGGAGCGTTACAGAACTGCCTGCCCGGCCATTGGATCTCACTGTGGATCTCATCCGCTCAGTCCGCCGGAGTTGGCTTTGCATGCTGGGACAGGCATGTATGAGGTCCGCTGGTTACCCTCGCCTAGCCTAGCCCATCTGTCAAAGCAGTGTACCGGGGTGTGGCCACTGTCACATGCAAGCAGGTACCTGGAGCCACAGGCGAGAGCTGAGTATTTGGTGGGGACCAAAGGTGAGTGAGCTGCCCCAGAACGGACACGAGAAGTACTACAGTGAGTTATGGTGGCCTGAACTGATGATTGATCATTCCAGTCAAAATGGTGTCAAGCTGAGGTCTCTGTCAAAGTCTTGTCTCACACTTGACTGTTTTTTTTAGTTTTTAAGTTACAGAGATGGTTTTGGGGACAGAGGGATCAGGTTCGGGTTTAGGGATGGGGATGTAGGGGAATTAGGGGTCTAGGACTCCATTGTGCTCTGCACTTGAAGACCAGCAACGTGGACATGTGACAAAGGACATCCATGGTCAGATGTTCAGCCGGCAGACCGCTGAGGAAGAAGGCTGTGACCCCTCACCCCCAGGTCATCGAACTGCCCATGGGTTCCGGAACTGGAATTCCGTGCAGGCAGAAAGCACAAGCGATGGTGACTCAGTGAGACCAGAGTTCAAGGCCTTGTGTTTGGGCTCCTGACCATCAGAATGTCCAGTGTTCAGTGTTCTCATTCAGATAGAGTGAATGTGGAGAGGATGTTCCCTATCACAGAGGAATCTAGGACCAGAAGGCATAACCTCAGAATAGAGGGACGTCCCTTTGCAACAGAGATGAGGAGAAATTTCTTTAGCCAGAGGGTGGTGAATCTGTGAAATTCATTGCCACAGACAGCTGTGGATGCCAAGTCATTGGATATACTTAAAGCGGAGGTTGATAAGTTCTTGATTAGTCAGAGGGTGTCTAAGGTACAGGAGGAAGGCAGGAGACTGGGGTTGAGAGGGATAATAAATCAGCCATGATGGAATGAAGGAGCAGAGTCAATGGGCCGAATGGCCTAATTCTGTTCCTATGTCTTATGGCCTTATCCCAGTAAAGGCGGGCACATAAAGAAGGAAAACTGATACAGTTGTCATTCTACCGATGTTTGTGTGAAGCTATGAGGCACAATGATTTGTGGTGAACATACCATCAATAAGTAGAGAAGATTACTCAGTCTGTTTATTAATATTTGATTAGGACTGGGTTTAGATGTCAGACGCCCAGCAGAGTAAATAGATACTGATATTTACCCTGGTGTAAAATATAGATGAAGCCCACACACTTTGCAGGGGAAAAGGATTACGTGTATTTATCATGATGTAATCACGACCCAATCACAAAGCTTTGTACACCATCTCAAATTGCACAGAACTAAAGTCATAGACCACTACGGCACAGAACTAGGTCCTTCAGCCCATCTAGTCCAGGAACGCATGCAAAACTTGTGGGCTGCCCCACCATATCCTTGGACGTGTTGCTTGTTAACGTGAATGACGCATGTCACTGTATGTTTTGATGTACTCATAATAAATAAATTTGAATCTAGAATCTCAAACCTGGCCCATGCCATACTATTATTCTGCCTAATCCCACCAACCTGTACCTGGAACATAGCTCTCCACACCCCTCCCATCCGTGTACCCATTCAAATTCCTCTCAAATGTTGATCAAACCCTCATCCACCACTCATTCCTCACTCTCACCACCCTCATGGTGAAGAAGTTCTCCCTCATGTTCCTCTTAAAAACCTCAGTGAACTACAACTTCTGATATTTAATCGGTCACCAGCTGTTCTTTGCATTCTGCGAAGTTCTCAATCACTTTTCAGGCAGACACTGGTACAGTGAGGCTCTGAGCAAGATTCGATGTCACTTCCAGTACACACTGCAAAGGAGAATAAAATAATTGTTAGCCTGAATCCGATATCCATTTCAGACAAAAAAACACACAGTAAGATTAAGAACACAAGACAAATTGGCTTATATACATAGATTGAATTATATACATAGATTATATACATACAGCGATGCTAGGCACAGGAGAGTCCATACATAAGGTGACTGACAGGAAATGATAATAAATGTACTTTGAAACTTTGAATCAATAACTGAGACTCCTCAGCCCACCAGCAAGAACAACTTCAAAGATTGACCACCCTCAGAGTGAGGAAATATTTCCTCAGAGTGAGGTAATATTTCCTCGGAGTGAGGTAATGTTTCCTCAGAGTGAGGTGATGTTTCCTCAGAGTGAGGTAATGTTTCCCCGGAGTAAGGTGATGTTTCCTTAGAGTGAAGTAATTCTTCCTCAGAGTGAGATAATGTTTCCTCAGAGTGAGGTAATGTTTCCCCGGAGTAAGGTGATGTTTCCTTAGAGTGAGGTAATTCTTCCTCAGAGTGAGATAATGTTTCCTCAGAGTGAGGTAATGTTTCCCCGGAGTGAGGTGATGTTTCCTTAGAGTGAGGTAATTCTTCCTCAGAGTGAGATAATGTTTCCTCAGAGTGAGGTAATGCTTCCTCGGAGTGAGGTGATGTTTCCCCGGAGTGAGGTGATGTTTCCTCAGAGTGAGGTAATTCTTCCTCAGAGTGAGATAATGTTTCCTCAGAGTGAGGTAATGTTTCCCCAGAGTGAGGTGATGTTTCCTCAGAGTGAGGTAATTCTTCCTCAGAGTGAGATAATGTTTCCTCGGAGTGAGGTAATGTTTCCTCGGAGTGAGGTAATGCTTCCTCGGAGTGAGGTGATGTTTCCTCAGAGTGAGGAGATGTTTCCTCATTTCGGCCATAAATGAAGAGTTTATTATTAGGTTTTGCGCTGTATTCTGCCGCAAAGCATTGAACTTCACGGTGAGGTCAGTGACAGTAAGCCTGATTCAGATTCTGCACCACCACTGAGCAGTGTGGGATGAAGCCACAGGGACGTATTAGCTGACAACACCTGGTGCAGAGTGGACTATGGTTCTGTAGGCCTTTGTAGCCTGTGCTGATCAAAGTAAGTGGATTATCAAAGTGCATGCATGGTACCACACGTTGCCTTGGGATTCATTTTCTCCCAGGTATTTGGGAAGAGATGATATTGTATTCTTGATCATAACAACTAGCCAGGAACTTACAATTCACTTGGAAATTGATGAATTACCATGGGTGAGATGTTCGACCAAAAGACACAGGAGCAAAATTGGGCCATTCAGTCCATTGAGTCTGCTCTACAATTCCATCATGGCTGATTTCTTTTCCCTCACCCACTCTCGGAAACATCCTCTCCACATCCACTCTATCTAGGCATTGCAATATTCAATGTTTCAATCAGATTCCCCCTCATCCTTCTAAATTCCAGCAAGTACAGGCCCAGAGCCATCAAGCACTCTTCATACCCTTTCATTCTCGAGAACCTCCTCTGGACCCTCACCAGTGTAAGTGCATACCTTCCTCCACATAGTGTAGGCCCATCCTCCATATACTGCTCACGATACTCCAAGTGCGGTCTGACTTGTGTCTGATAAAACCTCAGCACTACATCCTTGCTTTTATATTCTTGTCCTTGTGAAATGCATTGTAACCCGTGTGAATGCTACTGGAGAGTGAAGAGTCGGGGGAAAGACAGAGAAAGGGTGGTGATATGGAAGCTCGGTGAATGTGCTGGAGTTAAGCACTCACTTTTCATTTGGGAGTTGGAGGACCGTCCAAGTGTGAGGGAGGGAGGGAGGAAAGGGGGCTGTTTCGCTGTCGCTTTATGGCTTGTTTTGTTCTGTGTTGGTCTGCAGTGGGCTTGTTACATTGGCACTGGAATGTGGGCAACACTTATGGGCTGCCGACAGACATCAGCACATCAGAATCAGACTGAAATGTGACATGAAATTTGTAGTTTTGCAGCAAGTACAGAGGAATACATAAAATAATCTATAAATTATAATAAAAACTGAAAAATACTGTATGTTAAAAACTCAAATAAGTAGTGCAAAAATAGTGGGTGAGTCTGGGACCAGAGGGTCCAGCCTCAGAATAGGGGGCCATCTACTGAGAACGGAGATGAGGAGTTTCTTTAGCCAGTGAGCAGTGAATCTATCGAATTCGTTACCACAGACGGCTGTGGAGGCCAGGTCAGTGGGTATATTAATTAAAAGTGGCAGTTGATAGGTTCTTGATTCGTCAGGGTGTCAAATATAATGGAGGGAAGGCAGGAGAATGGATAATAAATCAGCCATGATAGAATGGCAGCCCAGACTCGATAGGCCAAATGGCCTAGTTCTGGTCCCATGATTTATAGTCTTAAGGTGGTATTCATGGGTTCATTGTCCATTCAGAAATCTGATGGTGGAGGGGAAGAAGCTGTTCCTGAAATGTTGGGAGTGTGTCTTCAGGCTCTTGTACCTCCTCCCTGATGGTGGGGACGAGAAGAGGGCATTGGTTGTTAACACAAATTACTCATTTCACTCTACGTTTCGGTGTACACATGACACATAAATCTGAAACGGAATGCCATCTGTAAAAGGCAGGTTAAAATCACAGGTTTAAGCACCACAGCAGTATCTGGGGAGAGGGATTAATTTCTCCATATTTCAAATGCAATCCTCACACACTACGCAGGAAAAATAACAGGAGACATGTTGGCATTCTCTTGAAAAGTGTTGGAGCCAGCCAGCCACCCAGACAAGAGAAAGTTGTGAAAGATCGGTGACTCTCTAATGATGTGAGTTGTGTGGAAATGACCATCAGCTATCTGCAGTGTCCTCTGCAGAAGACCGCGGCTTCCATCCAGCAGCAAGTGAGTGCATTATTGATGCTTTCGCCTCGGGGAGAGAGGCAGATAATGGATGTGAGATGTGGCCTGTGCTTTGTCATCGGACTGGAGGCCTGAAAGATGTGCGGCAAAAAATATTATCAGTCATTTGCTGATCAAGATGTAATGCCAGTGGTGCTCTTTGTACCACAACCAGGGTCTTCAGTGCTGCTGGGCCACACAAGTCAGTGACCTCTCCCCGTAGCACAGCAGCAATAAAAACAAGCTGATTGAATTTCAACCCAAAACCTTCACTTATACATCAGACAGTAATGGATTCATTTCTTTCCTTACAGAATAAGCTGTACTATCAGGAACACACCGAGACAAACCTTACCCACAATTATAACTTATGCGAAAACGTTTACTTTGTCTTTCAGATTTTCACTCTTCCTTTGGGATGATGCTGTCAGTTAACAGAGAACATTGCAGCACAGTACAGGGCATCCGGGGGCACCACAGTAGCGCAATCCTATTACAACTCGGGGTGTTGGGGTTCAGAGTTCGGTTCCGGCACCCTCTGTAAACAAGGTTGTGCATTCCTCTCCATGAACCAAGTCGGTTTCCGCTCGCAGTCCAAAGTCGGTTAGTTCGTCTTTGTAAATTGTTGTGTGGTTAGGCTAGGGTTAAATCAGCAGGTTTTAAAAGAGCCAGTTCCACTCTGTATCTGTAAGGAAAGAAATAAATAAATAGACAGATGGACAGACAGACAAATAAATAAATGTCATGCTGACCTTAGAAATCTACCTAACCCTCCATTTTTCTATCGTCCATGTGCCTATCTTCGAGTTTCTTAAATGTCCCTAATGTATTCTGCCTCTACCATCAGCCCTGGCAGGGTGTTCCACACACCCACCACTCTCTGTATAAAACACCTACCTCTGACATCCCCCCCACTATACTTTCCTCCAATCCCATTAAAATTATTCTGTCTTGTACTAGCCATTGCCGCCCTGGGAAAAAAATCTCTGGCTGTCCACTCGATCTATGCTTCTTATCATCTTGTCTATCAAGCCACGTTTCATCCTCTTTCACTCCAAAAGGAAAAGCCCAAGCTCACTCAACCTCTCCTCATAAGATATACCCTCTAGTCCAGGCAACATCCTGGTAAAACTCCTCTGTACCTTCTCTACAGCTTCCATATCCTTCCTATACTGAGGCAACCAGAACGCAACACAATATTCCAGGTGTGGACTAACCAGGGTTTTATAGAGCTACCTCATGAAAATTTCCGAAGTATATTATATCGCGACTTAAATTCAGGGTCCCCATGCATCCTGTCAGGATCAGAGAATGGAGGGGCGCCAGTAGAAATTCACAATAATGCGTCTTTTTCCCCACAGATGTTTGCATTTTCAGCTGTTGGACACTTTTAATTTGACGTCAGAATCAGAATCAGGTTTATTATCACCGGCATATGACGTGAAATTTGTTAACTTAGCAGCAGCAGTTCAATGCAATACACAATATAGAAGAAAAAAGTAAATAAAATAATAATAAATAAATCAATCAATTACAGTATACATATATTGAATAGATGAAAATTCACACAAAAACAGAAATAATATATGTTTAAAAAGTGAGGTAGTGTCCAAGGGTTCAATGTCCATTTAGGAATCGGGTGGCAGAGGGGAAGAAGCTGTTCCTGAATCGCTGAGTGTGTGCCTTCAGGCTTCTGCACCTCCTACATGATGGTAACATTGAGAAAAGGGCATGCCCTGTGTGCTGGAGGTCCTTAATAATGGACGTTGCCTTTCTGAGACACTGCTCGTTGAAGATGTCCTGGGTACTTTGTAGGCTAGTACCCAAGATGGAGCTGACTAAATTTACAACTCTCTGCAGCTTCTTTCGGTTATGTGCTATAGCACCCCACCCCCATACCAGACAGTGATGCAGCCTGTCAGAATGTTCTCCACGGTACATCTATAGAAGTCTTTGAGTGTTTTTGTTGACATACCAAATCTCTTCAAACTCCTAATGAAGTATAGTCACTGTCTTGCCTTCCTTATAATTGCATTGATATGTTGGGACCAGGTTAGGTCCTCAGAGATCTTGACACCCAGGAACTTAAAACTGCTCACTCTCTCCATTTCTGATCCCTCTATGAGGATTGGTATGTGTTCCATCGTCTTACTCTTCCTGAAATCAACAATGAGCTCTTTTGTCTTACTGATATTGAGTGCCAGGTTGTTGTTAAGGCACCACTTTACTAGTTGGAATATCTCACTCCTGTACGCCCTCTCGTCACTATCTGTGATTCTAATAATGGTTGTATCATCAGCATATTTATAGATGGCATTTGAGCTATGCCTAGCCACACAGTGATGTGTAGATAGAAAGTAGAGCAGTGGGCTAAGCACACGCCCCTGAGCTGCGCCAGTGTTGATCATCAGTGAGGAGGAGATGTTATCACCAATCCGCACAGATTGTGGTCTTCCGGTTAGGAGGTTGAGGATCCAATTGTGAAGGGAGGCCCAGGATCTGTAACTTATCAGTCAGGATTGTGGGAATGATAGTGTTAAATGCTGGGCTATAGACAATGAACAGGCTCCTGACATAGGTGTTTGTGTTGTCCAGGTGGTCTAGAGCCATGTGGACAGCCATTGAGATTGCATCTGCCGTTCACCTATTGTGACGATAAGCAAATTGCAATGGGTCCAGGTCCTTGTTGAGGCAGGAGTTCAGTCTAGTCATGACCAAACTCTCAAAGCACTTCATCACAGTCGATGTGAGTACTACTGGGCGATAGTCACTAAGGAAGCTCACATTATTCTTCTTAGGCACTGGTATAATTGTTGCCTTTTTGTAGCAAGTGGGAACTTCCGCCCATAGCAGTGAGAGGTTGAAAATGTCCTTGAATATTCCCGCCAGTTGGTTGGCACAGGTTTTCAGAGCCTTACCAGGTACTCCATCGGGACCTTCCGCCTTGCAAGGGTTCACTCTCTTTAAAGACAGCCTAACATCGGCCTCTGAGACAGAGATCACAGGGTCATCAGGTGGAGCAGAGATCTTCACAGCTGTAGTCATATTCTCCCTTTCAAAGATGTCCTGCCCTAAATCACAGAATATTATTGACTTATTGATTTCGATATGGAGCGTGGAAGTGGCCCTTATGGTCACCAAGCCGTGCCGCCAAGCAACCCACCGACTTAACCCTAACCTACTCATAGGACAGTTTACAATGACCAATTAACCCACTAACCAGTACATCTTTGGAACGTGGGAGGAAACCAGGGCATCCGGAAGAAACCCACGCATTCACAGGGAAGAACGGAACTCGGAATTGAACTCTAAACTCCAACGCCCTGAGCTGTTGTAGGTTTGTGCTTACCGCTATGCTGCCCTGGCGTATATTAAGGTAGATATTAAAGTGACTGAAGTCTCTGTAATTCGATTGAAAGTCTAAATCGGAGCCCAAAGCTCGATCGGAGGCCCAGAAGGTGAGGCCTGCGGCTGTGAGTCTGCTGGGGAGGTCAGGGCTCATGTGTCCACTGGAGACTGAAGGCTGAGAACGACTGCCTGACTGTGTGTCTGTGTGGGTGGGCGGGTGGGCAGTGAGTGGGCGAGGAACAACTGTTTTGCAGTTGTTATTGTGTTGCTTGCTGCGGTGTGTTCTGCCGAGCATCGCGGGCATGCTCTGTCGTCATTGGAATGTGTGGTGACTCTTGCGGGCTGCTTCTAGCACATCCTCAGGGTGTGTTGGTTGTTAATGCGAACAACACGTTTCACTGTGTGTGCCGACGTGATAAATAAATCTGAATCTGAATCAAACCTAAAAGAAATATCATATCCACTTCAGTCCTGCTATGGACACTGTGGATGTTAAAGATAACGATTAGCTTTATTTGTCACATGTACATCGAAACATCAAACCACACAGGGAAATGTGTGGTTTGTGTGATCAGTCCAAGGATGTGCTGGGGGCAGCCATGCTTCCTGCACCAAAACAGCATGCCCACCACTCACTAACCCCACCCATACGTCTTTGAAAACGGAGCACCCAGAGGAAACGCACACGGTCACGGAGAGAACGTGCAGACAGCAGCGGGAATTGAACCATGGTTGTCTGATCACTGCAGCACTGTTACCTACCACGCCCCCCGTGGTTTCCTGCTTTCTGCTGGTGCAGTGGCATTTGGATGGCCAGAAGGATGCTGTAATGGTGGGACTGTGTCACCAAAGATGCTGTGGTCTGCTCGTAATTCCCAGCAGAAATAAACCAAGGAAGTGCAAATATAGAGGTTACTGAGGATAGCCCAGTGCACTCAGAGGTAAGCACAACTTGATATAGAGGCTGCCGATGTCACGGTCCCAAATGTTAATTCCCTATTGGCTTCTAATTCTCTTTGATGACGACACACCTGGTTTCCATCAAGACCTGCAGCATAAGAACCCCGGCATTACAACCACTAGTCGCCAGATCGTTGGTTTTGCCTGTGTGGTAATTAACGTTTCCCGGCCGCTTAGGACTGTGTGTTCTAAGTTCTACTCCAGTTCCGAGGTTTACCTGTGAAACCCAGCCTCTCCGCGTCAAGGTAAGTCTTCTGAAGTTTTACTTCAGCACCGAGGTTTGCCTGCATAACTCCGTCTCTCCGTGCTAAGAAGAGTTTTGTCTGCCATTTCCTTTTCTACAATCCGTGTCAAGATAATTCTGCCTGTCTCCTACCTTCCTGCTCTCCCTCTTGTTTGCCGTTCACGTCTGAATCCTAACTAAATCCCCGTGCCTGTGTCCTGCACTTGGGTTCGCCTCATTCATTGCAACAGCCGAGGACAGCCCAGTGTTCTCAGAGGTAGACACAACCTGACAGAGGTGTAGAAGAAGATAAGATGCATCGCTAGAGTGGACAGTCAGAGACTTTCTCAGAGCGGAAGTGGCTAATACGAGGGGCATAACTTAACATGATTTTAAGGTGATTGGAGGAAAGTTTAAGGGGGATGCCAGAGGGAGTTTTTATATCACACAGAGAGTGATGGGTGTATGGACCGTGTTGCCAGGATGGTGGCAGAGGCAGATACATTAGGGACATTGAAGAAACTATTATATAGGCACATGGATGATGCAAAGATGGAAGGCTAAGTGGAAGGGAAGAGTTAGATTGATCTTAGAGTAGGTTAAAAGGGCGGCACAAAATTGTGGGCCGAAGGACCTGTAGTTAACAGAGTATTCAGTGATGGCCCAAGTTCAGAGGGAGAGACAGAGACAAAGACTGAACAGTTCACCTTCCTTGACAGGGTATTCAGTGATGGTAACTGTAGTACAGGTTCGATTCCCGTCACTGTCTGTAAAACATGGACACAGCATGTTCTCTGACAAGTATGACCATGCAGCAAGTGACAGAGGTGCTGTATGAACTGCACCGGATTGTACTGTTTAGAGAAAGGTAAATGAACCAGGTTAGAATGTTACCAGTGTCATTTTCACAAAGTTCAAAGTACTACTTTTTCTTGGCTTTTCCTACACCCGTACCATACCCCTCCTCTCCACGTACCTACACCCGTACCATACCCCTCCTCTCCACGTACCTACACCCGTACCATACCCTCCTATCCACGTACCTACACCTGTACCATACCCCTCCATACCCCTCCTCTCCACGTACCTACACCCGTACCATACCCCTCCATACCCCTCTTCTCCACGTACCTACACCCGTACCATACCCCTCCTCTCCACGTACCTACACCCGTACCATACCCCTCCTCTCCACATACCTACACCCATACCATACCCCTCCTCTCCACGTACCTACACCCGTACCATACCCCTCCATACCCCTCTTCTCCACGTACCTACACCCGTACCATACCCCTCCTCTCCACGTACCTACACCCGTACCATACCCCTCCTCTCCACGTACCTACACCCGTACCATACCCCTCCTCTCCACGTACCTACACCCGTACCATACCCCTCCTCTCCACATACCTACACCCATACCATACCCCTCCTCTCCACGTACCTACACCCGTACCATACCCCTCCATACCCCTCCTCTCCACGTACCTACACCCGTACCATACCCCTCCTCTCCACGTACCTACACCCGTACCATACCCCTCCTCTCCACGTACCTACACCCGTACCATACCCCTCCTCTCCACGTACCTACACCCGTACCATACCCCTCCTCTCCATGTACCTACACCCGTACCATACCCCTCCTCTCCACGTACCTACACCCGTACCATACCCCTCCATACCCCTCCTCTCCACGTACCTACACCCGTACCATACCCCTCCGTACCCTCCTCTCCACGTACCTACACCCGTACCATACCCCTCCATACCCCTCTTCTCCACGTACCTACATCCGTACCATACCCCTCCATACCCTCCTCTCCACGTACCTACACCCGTACCATACCTCTCCATACTCCTCCTCTCCACGTACCTATCCAAATTTCTCTTAATTTCTAAAATCCCCTCTTCCTCTGGCAGTTCATTCCACACTCTCACCACTCTCTGAGTGAAGAAATTGCCCCTCAGGTCCCTTTAAACTTTTCACTCTTCACCCTCTAGTTTAGTCTCACCCACCTCAGTGGAAAAGCCTGACTCTATTTACCCTATCTATACCCCTCACAATTTTGTGTACCTCGATCAAATCTCCCTTCACTCTCCTTCACTCCAGGAAATAAAGTCCGAACCTATCCAACATTTCCCCGTAACTCAGGTCCTCAAGTCCCAGTAATATCTTCGTAAATTTTCTCCACACTATTTCAGTGCTTTGATTTCTTTGAAAATAAAACATTAGTAGAGTTTTATCCTAATTAAAATCTACAAATTCTTTATGCTTCCATTAACTATTCAGCGTTACACTTGGTGTGTAAAAATCGAGTTTGTTAAGCTTGTGCTTTGGGCCCATACTCTTGCTGAGAATGGACCCTTTGGCAGTGAAAGAGAGCCCTTACTCTGAGCTATGAGTCCCCTAGTTTGTGTGGGAGGTATCTGAGAAGTGTACACAACTGTACGAGTGCCCTGGTTCGTGTGGGAGGTGTTTGAGAAGTGTACAGAATTGTAGCTTCAGTAATTGCTTCGCTCTTCAAGTGAACAACACTACAAGGCACCAAGCAGCTGTCTGCGTTTTAGTGTCACGCTGGAGAAAGGGAAGGAAGAGAGATGATTGTTCTTTATATTTTTGATAAATAACAACAAGCATCCATTTGCAGTTACAAATTCATGAAAGCAAGGTATAAATATAATGAGAGAGACCCACGTGAATAGTTCTCTGGTGGACACAGGTGGCTCAGCACACGTCAAGTGCTAAGAACAATTTCTGCTTTTTGTCAGGCCTTGATGAAAATAACACTTATTTCTACTTTAATATTGAACTGCTGGTTTTCGTAAAGGAGATGAAAAAGAGCATTAACAGTGAAGATATAAAATTTGTTTGATAGAAATGCTTAGATTCAGATACTTTTAATCCAAGGTTCTTTTAGAAGTCACAAAAGAGGCTCAAAACTTATTGCTTTTTTAAAGTTGTTTTATTAAGCATTAATAGAACAAAGAAATTGAAATGGACAGTGATATGGTGCCAAGGCAGTGTAGAGGTTAACAATCTTGTGAGGAGTCTGTACGTACGCATGGGATTTCCCTGGGTACTCCGGTTTCCTCCCAAAGTCCAAAAGTTATCCTACGACTAAATTAAAATAAATAGTGAGATAGTGTTAACATCGACTTCTCTAACTTCCGCTAATGCCCCACCTCCCCCTCCTACCCCATCCGTTATTTATTTTTATACACACATTCTTTCTCTCACTCTCCTTTTTCTCCCTCTGTCCCTCTGAATATACCCTTTGCCCATCCTCTGGGTCCCCCCCCCCCTTGACTTTCTCCCTGGGCCTCCTGTCCCATGATCCTCTCGTATCCCCTTTGCCAATCACCTGTCCAGCTCTTGGCTCCATCCCTCCCCCTCCTGTCTTCTCCTATCATTTTGGATCTCCCCCTCCCCCTCCCACTTTCAAATCTCTTACTAACTCTTCCTTCAGTTAGTCCTGACGAAGGGTCTCGGCCTGAAACGTCGACTGTACCTCTTCCTAGAGATGCTGCCTGGCCTGCTGCGTTCACCAGCAACTTTGATGTGTGTTGCTTGAATTTCCAGCATCTGCAGAATTCCTGTTGTTAGTGAGATAGTGTTCATGGATTGGTTTACTGCCTGTTGGTTTATTGACCATTCAGAAATCTGATGGTGGAGGGGAAGAAGTTGTTCCTAAAACATTGAGGTTTCAGGTTCCTGTACCTCCTTCCTGATGGTAGCGATGAGAAGAGGGCATGTCCTGGGTGATGGGGGTCCTTAGTGACAGATGTCCTTGCTACCAGGGAGGCTGGTGTCCATGGTGGAGCTGGCTGAGTTTACAACTTTCTGCAGCTTTTTCTGATCCTGTGCAGTGGCCCCTCCATACCAGACAGTGATGCAACCAGTCAGAATGCTCTGTGGAAATTTGTGAGAGTCTTTGGTGACATCCCAAATCTCCTCAAACCCCTAATGAAATTTAGCTTCTGTTGTGCCTTCTTTATAATTGCAACTATACCTCGAACAGATCTCCTCTCATTCTCGTTCTCTCCAGTATTATTGCAAATAATCACACAGCGAAGGATAAGTATTAGAATTGGGGATTGTTTTCACAGGCATTTGCTAATACAGAGCATAATGATATAAATCGCACTGAAATGCATCGTTACTTTTTCTTAATGATTTTCATAAGTGCCACTCTTTAACTTTGGATCCCTAAACAAGTGGGTGGTGGTGACGTCGTTACCATGGAGTCTGATTGTGCTGACGAGTTAAATTAACACCGTTTCACTCTGTTTACTGTTTACCTGTGCTGAGCACCACATGCATTTTGAATTATATTTTGGTTTACAGTGCTGTGTAAAAGTCCAGGGGATAGAATTTTATGTATTACCCTGTGCTGTCACTGCTGCTGCAAAAAACAAAACAAATTTCATGGCCGATGTGAGTGATGATAAACCTGATTCTGATATGGGTCTCTATCATGGACTGAGAGTGGGAAGGAGACAGGGAGAGGGGAATCATGGTGAGGTAGGAGAGTCACAGGAGGTGAGTGGGACAGGTGACAAGTAGGAGTACCAGGAGCAGCGGGTGGCGGGGGTGCAGATATACACAGTCCTGATGCACAAGATAAGGTCATTTGATTCCATGTAATTGGTTTATTGATCATTACAGAATGTCTCGCTGGTGCTTCCTGCTCCCTTCCCCTTTTCCTAACCACAATTCCCCTCTCCCTGCCCCCTTTACATCAGAATCATTCTGATCAACACTCACATATGTCATGAAATTTGTTTTCTCGCAGCGGTAGTGTGGAACACATAAAACTGCGACAGTACTGAGCAAAAGATCTGAAACACCCTAGCCTAAGCTTCTTGCACAGTACTGTATAACAAATTAAATAAATGGTGCAAAAATGGGCATAAAAATAGAGGTAGTTTTCATGGGTTCATTGTCCATCCAAAAATCTTTCAGGGGTCCTTAATGATAAATATCACCATTGTTACGTAACCAGCAACAAGGAATATTAATCGAGACAGCTTATATAAAAACAACCAAACATTTATTAAACATGGATAAATGATAAACAAAAACAAACGAAAACCTTAGCTGGAAGTTAGCCGTTATGCAGCTGTTCAACAAATCGTCACTCGGCACTGGTTCTTAAAGCGTTAAATGCGAAAACAGTTCTTAAAGCGATAAAGTCAGATATAGCTAATAAAATGGTAAATTCGAAAGTCTAACAGATTTATATGTTCAATTGGAAGAGACTTCTCTGGAGAAGTATTTCTTCATAGAGGCGACTTTCCTGTTGGTTCTGTCCACAGGATTCATGATGCCGAAAATAAAGTTTAAAACAACTGACCTTAATTTCTTTTAGAGAGCAAACTTTGCATGTACACTTTGCATGAACTCTTTTCTCTTTTGGCAAGAGTTATCTTCGATGCAGGTCACTACTCCTTCAATGAAGACTCAATAAGGTTGATCCTTTGTTGAACTGCCGAACGATGCCAACTCCTCTCAATCCTTCGGGTCCTGTACTTCGACTCTCCCTTCTACTGCTGGAATAAGGGTACATCAGCACATCTAGCCAAAAATTTCCAGTCCAGTAATATTGTACCTTGCAACAGAACGTACAACCATTTTAAAAATGAAACTGCACCATAAAAACAAATACACAACAGAAACGGAGATACAGTACGTTCTAGCTGGAAATCTAAAATCTAAAAACTAACTGCGTCATCTGGGGTCTTTCCTTATATACCTGTGGTGCACATGTCGTCACGTGACCTCACATTGGCGGGAAAATTACATCAGGTGACCTCCAAAAGACCATTACATCATTCTCACATTCTCTCCTTGAGGCATGTAACACCATTTGAAGATGTTCTCGATGCTAGGGAGGCTTCATCATGGAGCTGTCGGAGCTTCAGGTTTCTGCTTGCTTTTTCTAACCATGTGCAGTCGGGCCTCTGTATTCGTAGCTTACCACTGAAAAAGACAATACTGCTGAAAATAAGCATCAAATTATGTACACATACACGATTCCCCAATTCATTAGCTCCCGTCAAATCTAGAAAAATGCCAGTGATAATGGACCGGATTCTGATTCTGTCTGTCTGAATAAATACAATAGATTCTGCAGACGCTGCAAACTGTCAGTGACACATACAAAATGGTGGAGGAACTCAGCTCGACAGGTGACATTCATGTGGGAGGTTGCCACAAGAAAGCAGCTCCATTGATCAAGGTCCCTCAGTATCCTAGACATGTTCTCCTCTCACCATTAACATCTACAGAGGAAATGAAAAACACCAAGTTTTGAACGGAGACCCTTCAGCTCATCCATGCCAAACTGTAATGCTGCCTTGTCAAATAACATTTTCATCAAAGGATGGATATGTTGCCGTGCATTACTCTGAGATACATTTTCCTGCAGTCATTTAATGGAAAATAAGGATATACAATGCAATTTATGAAAAAACTAGTGTATATATAAAAAAAACAGCGAATTTATGTTAGAAGACAAATTATGCAAATAGAAAAGAAAAAAATAACAATGTGGAAGCTTTAGATTTCCCAGATGCTGCCTGGATTAGAGAGGGTGTGGAGGAGATTTACCAGGATGGTGCCTGGAATAGAGAGGGTGCAGAGGAGATTTACCAGATGCTGCCTGAATTAGAGAGGGTGCAGAGGAGATTTACCCAGATGCTGTCTGGAATAGAGAGGGTGCAGAGGAGATTTACCTGAATGCTACCTGGATTAGAGAGAGTGCAGAGGAGATTTACCAGGACGCTGCCTGGATTAGAGGGGGTGCAGAGGAGATTTACCAGGATGCTGCCTGGATTAGAGAGGGTGCAGAGGAGATTTACCCGGATGCTACCTGGATTAGAGAGGGTGCAGAGGAGATTTACTAGGTGCTGCCTGGATTAGAGAGGGTGCAGAGGAGATTTACCAGGATGCTGTCTGGAGTAGAGAGGCTGCAGAGGAGATTTACCTGGATGCTACCTGGATTAGGTAGGCTGCAGAGGAGATTTACTAGGTGCTGCCTGGATTAGAGAGGGTGCAGAGGAGATTTACTAGGTGCTGCCTGGATTCGAAAGGGTGCAGCAGAGATTTACCCGGATGCTACCTGGATTAGAGAGGGTGCAGAGGAGATTTCCCAGATGCTGCCTGGATTAGAGAGGATGCAGTGGAGTTTTACCAGAATGCTGACTGAAGTAGAGTGTATCTCTCATGATGATAGGTTAAGTGAGCTAGGGGTTTTCTCTATGGTGCGAGGGAGGATGAGAGACAACTTGATAGAGGTGTATAAGATGATAGAGGCATAGATCAAGTGGACAGCCAGAGACTTTTTCCCAGAGTGGAAATGTCTGATACGTGGAGGTATAATTTTCAGAAGATGGGAGAAAAGTGCTGGCAGTTAAGTTGTCAGGGAGAGTGGTGGATGTGTGGAAATGTCCTGCCAGGGGTGGTGGTGAAATCAGATACATTGAGACATTTAAGAAATTTTTGGACAGGCACATGGATGATAGAAAAATGGAGAGCTACGTAGGAGGGAAGGGTTAGGTTGATTTTAGACCAAGTTAAAGGTTGCTGGGTTTGAGAAAGTAGAGAGGCTACAGAATGACTTAGACAGGTTAGGAGAAAGGACAAAGAAGTGGCAGATGGAACACAGTGTCAGGAAGTGTATGGTTATGTACTTTGGCAGAAGAAATAAAAAGGTTAACTATTTTCTAAGTGGAGAGAAAATACAAAAATCTGAGGCACAAAAGGACTTGGAAGTCCTTGTGCAGGATTCCCTAAAGGTTAATTTGCAGGCTGAGCCTATGATGCAAAAGGCAAGTACAATGTTAGCATTCATTTCAAGAGGACTAGACTAGAAAAGAAAGAATGTTGTGTTGAAGTACTTGTGAGGCCTCACTTGGAGTATTGTTAGCAATATGGGCCTCTTATTGAAGAAAAGATATGCTGACGTTGGAGAGGGTTCAGAGGAGGTTCACAAAAATGATTCCAGGATTGAAAGGTTTGTCATATGAAGAGCGTCTGATAGCTTTAGGCCTGTACTCACTGGAATTCAGAAGAGTGAGGGGTGACCTCATTGAAACCAGTCAAATGTTGAAAGACTTTGATAGGTGGAGAGGGTGTTTCCCATGGTGGGAGAGTCTAAAACCAGAGGATACAGCCTCAGAATAGAGGGGCGTCCTTTTAGAATGAAGATGAGGAGGAAATTCTTTAGTCAGAGAGTGGTGAATCCGGGGAATTCATTGCCACAGATGGCTGTGGAGGCCAAGTCTTTATGTATAAGGCAGATATTGATAGATTCTGAATTAGACAGAGCATGAAGGGATATAGGGAAAAGGCAGGTGACTGGGGCTGAGGGAAAATGGATCAACCATAATGAAATGGCAAGCAGTCTAGATGGGTCAAATGGCCTAATTCTGTGCTTATATCTTATGGCTTTTAAAAGTTCAGCACAACATCATGAACCAAGGGGCCTGTGTTGTATGTTAGGGAGCATTCTGGAGTTCAGTGAATAAAGCAGATATCAATTCTTTAAGGGTATAATAATGTAATGGACTTTCGGGTCGGTGACCCTCTACCAAGAGCTTCTCCAGAACGATGCCTGCCTGTTGTGATGAATAAAAATCACCGGCTTCACTGTCTCTCCGGTGACTTCGATCACAGTCGCAACACTGTACTGTAATGTTCTATGCTTGGCATTCAAATTACAACAAGTGAGAAGTCAGTGGTTACAGAACTAGCACAGGTAAGGTCACCAGGAAATATTGAACTGTTTACTACAAGCTGATTAGCACAAAGGAGAGCTTAAGAAGGAATAAAATCTCTGAAAGAGGAGAACACTGATCCTATTAGCCAGAGGGCAGCAGACATTACTGAATTTCTAAATCCATTCCACTGTAAACATCAAACACAGTTTTCTATTGGCCTGGGACTCCCTGGCCATTAGCCCTGACTCTCCATCCACAGTTACTACCCAAACCGCTGAGATATACATCATCTCCCTTTTAATTTCAGGACGCAGAGATATAGGAATCAGGCCATTCAGCCCATCAAGTCTGCTCTGCCATTCCATCATGCCTGATTGACTATCCTTTTCAATCCCATCCTCCTGCCCTTCTCCCTGTAACCTTTGATGCCGTGACTAATGAAGAACTTACCAACCTCTGCCATAAATATACCCAGTGACTTGGCTTCCACGGTCATTTGTGGCAATGAATTCCACAGATTCACCACCCTCTGACTAAAGAAATTCCCCCTCATCTCAGCTCTAATGGACATCTCTCTATTTTGGCCCTTGACTCCCTCACTATAGGAAACATTCTCTCCTCATTCATTCTGTCTAGCCCTATCAACATTCAATAAGTTTCAATGAGACCCATTTCCCCCCATCCTTCTAAATTCCAGCGATTACAAGCCCAGTGCCACCAAATGCTCTTCATACACTGACCCTTTCATTTCCAGAATCATTCTCGTGAACCTCCTCTGGACCTTCTCCAATGCCAGCACAATCTTTCTTAGATAAGGGGCCCAAAACCGCTCACAGTACTCCAAGCTCCATCTGACCAACGCCTTATAAGGTCTCGGCACTACATCCTTGCTTTTATATTCGAGTCCACAATTTGTTGCAAACAAGTTCAAATGGATGATTCTGACCGTGCTTTAGCTTGTAACTGATAAGGTTCTTATTTTTACAGATTATTTCCACAAATGGTTTGATTCCTCTTGTATTCCCAGTACCACGCACACGTCAATGCGCAGGTTACTAGTCAGAGAGAAAGGAAAGGCTTAACTCCGGGGTATGGATTCCCATCTAAGCAGCTCTAATTTTGATTATATCAAAGTAACTGCCCATATCCTTTCCTTTCAAGTACCTCCAGTTTTCGGTTTTCTTTGTGAACTGAGCTCTTGCAGACAGAGGAGTCGGAATTGGTTTAATTCTGTCACACGTACCTGTCAGGAAACATCGAGGAGGCTTGACCCAAAAGCAGAGCGGCAGCAGTGATTACAGGGTGAGCAACAACTTTAATAATAGACTGGAAAATAACAAGCCAGGAGGGGCCACAAATCAAGAGAGAACACTAACTAAACACAACAGGCAACAAAGTAAACTTCTGGCAGGGAGAGTGAAAGCTCAGAGCAACTGGTTGAGTCCAGCTGGTTCGATGAGTGAACAAGAACTGTGGATGAAAAAAGGTTAAATAGATTGCCGGTGATGAGTTAGAATATATATACAGCGGCATGCAAAAGTTTGGGCACCCTGCATGGTCAGTACTTAGTAACACCCCCTTTGGAAAGTATCACAGCTTGTAAACACTTTCTGTAGCCAGCTAAGAGTCTTTCAATTCTTGTTTGGAGGATTTTTGCCCATTTTTCCTCGCACAAGGCTTCTATTTCTGTGAGATTCTTGGGCCATTTTGCGTGCACTGCTCTTTTGAGGTCTATCCACAGGTTCTCGATGATGTTTAGGTCAGGGGATTGTGAGGGCATTGGCAAAATCTTCAGCTTGTGCCTCTTGAGGTAGTCCATTGTGGATTTTGAGGTGTGTTTAGGATCATTATCCTGTTGTAGAAGCCATCCTCTTTTCATCTTCAGCTTTTTTATTGATGGTGTGATGTTTGCTTCCAGAATTTGCTAGTATTTATTTGAATTCATTCTTCCCTCTACCAGTGAAATGTTCCCTGTGCCACTGGCTGCAACATAAGCCCAAAGCATGGTCGATCCACCCCCATGCTTAACAGTTGGAGAGGTGTTCCTTTCATGAAATACTGCACCCTTTTTTCTCAAAACGTACCTTTGCTCATTGCGGCCAAAAAGTTCTATTTTAACTTCATCAGTCCAAAATGCATCAGGCTTGTTTAGATGGTCCTTTGCAAACTTCTGGCACTGAGTTTTGTGGTGAGGACACAAGAAAGGTTTTCTTCTGATGAATCTTCCATGAACGTCATATTTGTGCAGGTATCGCTGCACAGTAGAACAGTGCACCACCACTCCAGGGTCTGCTAAATCTTCCTGAAGGTCTTTTGCAGTCAAACAGGGGCTCTGATTTGCCTTTCTAGAAATCTTACAAGCAGTTCTCTCGGAAAGTTTTCTTGGTCTTTCAGACATCAACTTGACCTCCACCGTTTCTGTTAACTGCCATTTCTTAATTACATTACAAACTGAGGAAACGGCTACCTGGAAATGCTTTGCTATCTTCTTATAGCCTTCTCCTGCTTTGTGGGCATCATTTATTTTAATTTTCAGAGTGTTCAACAGCTGCTTAGAGGAGCCCATGGCTGCTGATTGTTGGAACAAGGTTTAAGGAGTCAGGGTATTTATAAAGCTTTGGAATTTGCATCACCTGGCCTTTCCTAACAATGACAGTGAACAAACCATAGCCCTAACAAGCTAATTAAGGTCTGAGACCCTGATAAAAGTTATTTGAGAGCTCAAATCTCTTGGGGTGCCCAAACTTTTGTATGGTGCTCCTTTCCTGTTTTTTCCCCGCTCTAAAATTGTACAAAACAAAAACTATACACTAATCTTGCTTAAAATGTTGAAAATGTTGTTAACTTTATGACTTTTGTAGATCAGTTCATCTTCTACTCATTTAACTATTCACAGGAACAGAAATTTTGACCAGTGGTGCCCAAACTTTTGCATGCCACTGTATACCTACACTCACACACGCACAGACACACACACATACACACACATGCACACACACATAAAATGCTGGAGGAACTCAGCAGGTCAGGCAGCATCTATGGAAATGAACAAACAGTCAATGTTTTGGGTCAAAACTCTTCTTCAGGAATGGGAATAGGTAATTGAATAGAAATGGTCGGCCACTACGACAGCCTGCCTTTTGCAGCGAACAAACCAAAGGTGCTGGACGAAACGGTCCCCAGTCTACATTGGGGCTCGCTGATGTAGAGGAGGCCACGCAGGAGCAAACAATGGCACCTTTCTGCAGCCGTGACACTAACTCCTTCAACTTAAAATGGTGCAAAATGTTAATTTGTTTAATAACTTTCCAGTACAAGCAGTTATTAATCCAATAGATGAATTGCAATTGGCTCCCTTGAGAAAAATAATGGTTTGTCACTTACACTGCTTACGGTCATGTGATATTCACGATCTCGAGACAAAGAAGAGGACAATGAACATGTTGTAGTCAGTAAATTACAACTGGGAATCCTTTGAAACCTTTAATTAGCCTAGCTCTTTTCAAACACTGATTGAATTTCAGAACATGAATTATTAAGTATAACAATTTTTCTTGCTTCCAGTTGCTGAGACAGATTGAGAAGCACACTTACCACAGTGACAACAAACAGCTTGCTCTAAATTATTTGAATAGATCGTAATTTCCTCAGAAAAACACTAATTAGCAAGGTCATAATAATTCCCATAATTGATCTGAATTACCCTTCTAACACTGAGAGCAGTGACACCCACTACAGGTATTGGCTGAAGCACAGATAGAGGACAGGGCTATGGCCTTCCTCTGCTGCCACCTAGTGGTAACACAGACATGTGCATAACATCACTCTTGGGAGTCCCTTAAAGTTCAGTTTATTTATCCTTTAATTCTTTGAAGAGATTACAAGTAGGATAGATAAAGGGGATGCAGTGGATGTTGTACATTTGGATTTTCAGAAGGTTTTTGACAATGTGCCACACGTGAGGCTGCTTACCAAGTTAAGAGCCCATGGTATTACAGGAAGAGTACTAACATGGTTAGAGCGTTGGCTGATTGGTAGGAGGCAGGGAGAGCGAATAAAAGGGTCCTTTTCCGGTTGGCTGCATGTGACTAGTGGTGTTCTGCAGTGATCGGTGTTGGGACCACTTCTTTTTGTGCTGTATATCAATGATTTAGATGATGGAATAGATGGCCTTGTTGTCAAGTTTGCAGATCATATGAAGATTGGTGGAGGGGCAAGTAGTGTTGAGGAAACAGGTAGGATGCAGAGGGACTTAGACAGATTAGGAGAATGGGCAAGAAAGTAGCAAATGAAACACAGTGTTGGAAAATGCATGGTCAAGCACTTTGGTAGAAGAAATAAACATGCAGACTATTTTCTAAATGGGGAGAAAATCCAAAAATCTGAGACGCAAAGGGACTTGGGAGTCCTTGTGCAGAACACCCTAAAGGTTAACTTGTAGGTTGAGTCAGTGGTGAGGAAGGCAAAGGCCTTTTTACGAGGTCTAGAATACAAGAGCAGGGTTGTGTTGCTGAGGCTTTATAAGGTACTGGTGAGGCCTCACCTTGAGTATTGTGAACAGTTTTGGGCCCCTCATCATTTTGTTTAGATTAGATTAGATTAGATTATGGGAACACTCAGTCCTCGTTTATTGTCATTTAGAAATGCATGTATTAAAAATGATACAATGTTCTTCCGAAGTGGTATCACAAAAAAAAACAAGACAAACCAAAGAGTAACACTGACAAGACCACAAAATTATAACATATAGTTACAGCAGTGCAAAGCAATACCATAATTTGATAAAGAGCAAACCATGGGAACGGTAAAAAAAAAGTCTCAAAGATCCAATCGACTCCCGATAGTCCCCGACAGCAGGCGGCAGAAGGGAGAAACTCTCTCTGCCATAAACCTCCAGGCACCGACAACTGCCGATGCATTGGAAGCACTCGACCACAGCCGACACTGAGTCCATCCGAAAACTTCGAGCCTCTGACCAACCCTTAGACACCAAGCACCATCTCTGCTAAGCGCTTCGACTCCGTCCCGGCTGCTGAGTAACAAGCAAAGCCGAGGACTCGGGGCCTTCCCCTCCGGAGATTCTGGATCACACAGTAACAGCGGCAGCAAAAAAGGCATTTCAGAAGTTTCTCCAGATGTTCCTCCGTTCTCTCACGTCTGTCTCCATCAAATCAGGATTGTGCACGGCACCCTACTTAACAGATAACAGATATCTGTTTTAACCCAAGCCTGGTCACAGGACAATTTACAATGATCAATTAATATACTAACGGGTGCGTCTTTGGACTGTGGGAGGAAACCGGAGCACCCGGAGGAAACCCAGGTGCATGTGGGAAGGATGCTGGGATTGAACTCTGGCATTGCTCTAAATGCTACACTATCGTGGTGCCCTGTTCAAAGTAAATTTATTATCAGAGTTGTCATACACTACCCTGCAGGCATTCAGAGTAGATACAGAAAAAAAATAACAGAATCAGTGAAACATCTACTAACAACCAATGTTCAAAAGAAGACAAACTGCAAATTAAAAAAAAAGAAAATAAATAATATTGACAGCATGAGTGGTAGGATCCTTGAAATTGAGTCTGTAGGTTGTGGAATCAGGTCAGTGTTGAAGTTGAGTGAAGTTATCCACACTGGATCAGGAGCCTGATGGTTGAGGGGTAATAACTGTCCCTGAACCTGGTGGTGTGGGCCCTCAGGCTCCTATACCTCCTTCCTGATGGTTGAGGGGTAATAACTGTCCCTGAACCTGGTGGTGTGGGTGCTGAGGCTCCTGTACCTCCTTCCTGACGGCTGAGGGGTAATAACTGTTCCTGAACCTGGTGGTGTGGGTCCTGAGGCTCCTATATTCCTTCCTGACGGTTGAGGGGTAATAACTGTTCCTGGACCTGGTGGTGTGGGTCCTGAGGCTCCTGTACCTCCTTCCTGATGGTTGAGGGGTAATAACTGTTCCTGGACCTGGTGGTGTGGGTTCTGAGGCTCCTGTACCTCCTTCCTGACGGTTGAGGGGTAATAACTGTTCCTGAACCTGGTGGTGTGGGTCCTGAGGCTCCTGTACCTCCTTCCTGATGAGAAGAGAATGTCACCTGGGTGGTGGGAGCCCTTGGTGGTGGTAACCTGGGTGATGGGTGCTTCCTGCAGCAATGCTCCATGTAGATGTGCTCACTGGTGCGGAGGGCTTTTCCTATGGCCCGTATCCAATACTTTTTGTAGGAGTTTCTATTTAGGGGCATTGGTGTTTCCATACCAGGCTGTGATGCAGCCAGTCAGTATACTCCCCACCACACATCTATAGAAGCATCAGGGTCCAAAAGCACAACATCCTCCAGGAACTGCAGCCCACTAATCAACACAGGAAGAGTGAAGGACGTTGGGTGATTAGGTCTGATGGAAGCAAATGGCAGACATCCAGAAGTGAACCAGGATCGACAGCAAAGACACTTGCAAAATGAAGACCTGTACCTGGACCTAGCTGTGGAAAGTGAACAGCTTGCTTCTGAAAGTGAAAGAGTGAAAGTGAGTGAGGGGGAGGGGGAGGGGGAGGGAGTGGGGGAGGGAGTGGGAGAGGGAATGGGGGAGGGAGAGGGGGAGGGAGAAAATGTGAGAGGGGAAGGCGAGAGTACGACCAGAGAAATTGTGAGAGACAAAGTGTGAGAGAAAGTTTGAGTAGGAAAGTGAGTGAGAGATAGGAGAGAGAGAGGAAAGGGGAGAGAGAGAGAGAGAGAGAGAGAGAGAGGAGAAAGAGGGAGGAGGGAGAGAGAGGGAGGGAGGAGGGAGGGAGAGGGAGGGAGGGAGGAGGGAGAGGGAGGGAGGAGGGAGGAGGGAGAGGGAGGAGGAGGGAGGAGGGAGAGGGAGGGAGGAGGGAGGAGGGAGGAGGGAGGAGGGAGAGGGAGGGAGGAGGGAGGAGGGAGGAGGGAGGAGGGAGGAGGGAGGAGGGAGGAGGGAGGAGGGAGGAGGGAGGAGGGAGGAGGGAGGGAGGAGGGAGGAGGGAGGAGGGAGGAGGGAGGAGGGAGGAGGGAGGAGGGAGGAGGGAGGAGGGAGGAGGAGGAGGGAGGAGGGAGAGGGAGGGAGGAGGGAGGAGGGAGGAGGGAGGAGGGAGGAGGGAGGAGGGAGAGGGAGAGGGAGGGAGGAGGGAGGAGGGAGGAGGGAGGAGGGAGGAGGGAGGAGGGAGGAGGGAGGCCAGTCCTGAACGCCCAGCAGAGTTAATAGATTTAAGGGGCAGTATGTGGCCCATTAGAACATCAAGACGGCCCCTGCGCAGTGTCTAAGCATTAGTTTTACTGCAGTAGAGGAGAGTAAGAATTCATCCCTTCCAAGATATTCCTCTGACCACCCAATTTCACAAACTTTTAAACATTCCCTTCAAGCAGCATGCAACAGGGTGATTAATTTAATGAACAAGCATCCAGAAGACTCATTTGGAGACCTGAGTTCAAATCCCACACGCAACGGCTGGAAAATTGAAATTCAGGAGATTAAATAACTCTGGAATGAAAAGGTAGCAGTGGTGAGATTATTAACTGGGTGATTGTTATTAAAACACACCAAATTCACTAACATCATCGAGAGGGAAGTCTGTTACTCCAATGCTGGAGGCCATCTCTATTTCCTGAGGAGACTGAGGTCCTTTAACATCTGCTGGACGATGCTGAAGATGTTCTATGAGTCTGTGGTGGCCAGTGTGATCATGTTTGCTGTTGTGTGCCGGGGCAGCAGGCTGAGGGTGGCAGACACCAACAGGATCAACAAACTCATTCGTAAGGCCAGTGATGTTGTGGGGATGGAACTGGACTCTCTGACGGTGGTGTCTGAAAAGAGGATCACACATCAAAGTTGCTGGTGAACGCAGCAGGCCAGGCAGCATCTCTAGGAAGAGGTACGGTCGACGTTTCAGGCCGAGACCCCTCGTCAGGACTGCTGCGTTCCCTGCTGCGTTCACCAGCAACTTTGATGCGTGTCGCTTGAATTTCCAGCATCTGCAGAATTCCTGTTGTTTGCGTCTGAAAAGAGGATGCTGTCTAAGTTGCATGCCATCTTGGTCAATGCCTCCCATCCACTACATAATATACTGGGTGGGCACAGGAGTACATTCAGCCAGAGACTCATTCCACCCAAATGCAACACAGAACGTCATAGGAAGTCATTCCTGCCTGTGGCCATCAAACTTTACAACTCCTCCCTTGGAGGGTCAGACATCCTGAGCTAATAGGCTGGTCCTGGACTTATTTCCTGGCATATTTTACATATTACTATTTAACTATTTATGGTTTTATTACTATTTATTATTTATAGTGCAACTGTAACGAAAACCAATATCCCCCAGGATCAATAAAGTATGACCATGGCTATGACTATGACTATTCTTGACGAAGTTGATTCTCAAAGTCATGATAAGATATTATTCCATGAGGTAAAGTTGCATCTCAATAAAACACTGCATAGACCACATGAAGTATTGTGTTCAGTTCTGGTCACCTTAAGGATGTAGAAGCTTCAGAGAGGGTGCAGAGGAGATTGACCAGGATGCTGCCTGGATTAGAGAGTGTGTCTTATGAGGATAGGTTGAGCAAGCTCGGGCTTTTCTCTTTGAACAGAAGGAGGATGAGAGATGACGACAGTTGATAAGAAGCATAGATGGAGTGGACAGCCAGAGACCATTCCCAGGGTGGAAAAGGTTAATATGAGGGGACATCATTTTAATGTGATTGGAGGAAAGTATAGGGGCGATGTCAGACTATGTTTTTTATCCAGGGAGTGGTGTGTCGCTGGAACGCCCTGCCGGGGGCGGGGGGGTAGTAGAGGCAGATACATCACCAAGAAATGTCACTAAGGATGATGGAAAAATGGAGGCTATGTGTGAGGGAAGGGTTAGATTAATCTTAGAGTAGGTTAAGGGTCAGCACAACATTGTGGGTCGAAGATCCTGTGCTGTGTTCTACTGTTCAAGGTTCAATGTTCTGCCTTCAATTATTCACACAGGAGGGGATCGTTTGGCCCATTGAACCTATGACAGCTCTCCATTCCATTCCATTCCATTCCCACACTTAGTTCCCTGTAAGCCAGCAAGGTTTTATCTCCTCAGGTGCTGATCCAATTTCCTTTTGAGATTGCTCAACCTGCTCTGGAGCAAGATATGAGTACGAGTGTTTATAGAGGGCACACAACATAGAACAGCACAGCACAGTACAGTCTCGTCGGCCCACGGTGTAGATCTGACCTTTTAACTGGCTCTAAGATCAATCTAACTCTTCTCTTCTACACATTTCTCCATTTTTCTATCATCCATGTGCTTGTCTAAAAGTTTGTTAAAAATGTCTCTAATGTATCTGGTACACACCCACCACTCTCTGTGTATAAAACCTACTTCTGACATCTCCCATACACTTCCCTGATGACCTCGGTTACCGGACACGGCTGCCTAAAATCAACTTCCCATCAACAAATTATACAAAATAAACTCTTCTATCCCTCTATACAGTGCTGGGTGGCTTACTTCATTAGAGGAACTGAACAGTATAACGTTGATTCAAAAGATAAAACACCATAAGACATGAGTTAAATTATGCCATTCAGCCCATCAAACCTATTCCATCATTCCATCATGGCTGATTTAATATCCCTCTCAGCCCCATTCTCCCGCCTTCTCCCTGTAACCTTTGATGCCCTGACTAATCAAGAACCTATCAATCTCCGTTTTAAATATACCCAATGATTTGGCCTTCACAGCCACCTGTGGCAATGAATTCCACAGATTTTTAACTTCTAGTGGTCAAAGTTGGCAGTTTACTGTAAAAGTAAGCCAAGAGAATCTGAGAGAGCGTCAGCTTAAACACCGTGAGTTACAGAGCAATCGGCAAAAGGCTTGCTCACTGGGGAAGCCGTGAACTCGGTGGGTGGAGGTGGGGGAAGGCATTGTGAGAACAGAACCAGTCACACAGGAGTGAGACAGATCATCTGGTCGAGTGGTGTCACAACAACCACCTTGCACTCAATGTCAGTAAGATCAAGGAATTGACTGTGGACTTCAGGAGGGACCACCCACCAGCCCACATCGAGGGGTCAGCAAAGGAAAGGGTGAGCAGCTTCAAGTTCCCGGATATCAACATCTCTGAGGATCTGTCCTGAACTCAACACACTGATGCAATTACAAAGAAGGTATGGCAGCAGTTCTACTTCATTAGGAGTCTGAGGAGGTTTGGTATGTCACAAAAGACTCGTGCAAATTTCTACAAATGTGCCATGAAGAGCATTCTGATTGGCTGCATCACCATCTGGTATGGAGGGGCCACTGCACAGGAGCAGAAAAATATGCAGTAAGTTGTAAACTTAGCCTCCCTAACATCGAGGACACCTTCGATGCCTCAAAAAGGTGGCATCATTCACCACCCGGGACATGCCCTCTTCTCATCGCTACCATCAGAGAGGAGGTTTAGGAGCCTGCAGACACACACTCAACATTTTAGTAACAGCTTCTTCCCCTTAGCCATCAGATTTCTGAATGGACAATGAACCCATGAACACTGCCTCACTATTTTTGCTCTCTTTTTGCACTAGGTATTTATACTTTAACGTACGCTCAGTGGCTACTTTATTAGGTACACCTGCATACCTGCTCATAAGTACAAATATCTAATCAGCCAATCATGTGGCAGCAACTCAATGCATTAAAGCACGCAGGCATGGTCAAGAGGTTCAGAATCAGAATGTGGAAGAAATGTGACATAAGTGACTTTGATTGTGGAATGATTGCTGGTGCCAGATGGGGTGGTTTGAGTATCTCAGAAACTACCAGTCTCCTGGGATTTTCACACACAACAGTCTCTAGAGTTTACAGAGAATGGTGTGGAAAAACAAAAAACATTCAGTGAGCGGCAGTTCTGTGGGTGAAAATGCCTTGCTAATGAGAGAGGTCAAAGGAGAATGGTCAGACTAGTTAAAGCTGACAGGAAGGTGACAGTAACTCAGATAAGCACGCGTTAAGACAGTGATGTGCAGAAGAGCATCTCTGAACGCACATGGCAGACACTGAAGTTAATGGTCTACAACAGCAAAAGGCCATGAATAAATACTCATGGCCACTTTATTAGGAACAGGAGGTGCTGAATAAAGTGGCCACTGGGTGTACATTTTTTATTTTAATTTACAGTACTGTTTATATATTGCACTCTGCCACAAAACAGCAAATTTCACGACGTATGTCCGTGGTAATAAACCTGATTTGGATTCTGATTAGAGATTAGGGAAGAAGAAAAGAAGAAATTTAAATAAGCAGTAATATCTGCAAATAATTGAGTTTCAACTCATTATGCTCATAAGTGCTTGTGTGTATTAAAAGTCTCCAGTTACATCTAACCACGGACTCAAGGACAATAAGCTTTTGTGATTCCATGGTTGGTTTCCCGAGTTCTGTGCAGATTCATCTGTTGGATACAGTTGGTTTATGTTGTATTGGATGTTGGAAAGATGAAGCACTGTAACGTGATGATGTGACCACCCTGGATTAATTAGTTCAGAGCTGGTGTTCCAGTTGATGTGACGGGCCACAATAGCAATGACCTACAGGGATGAAAATTCAGATCTACCTTATTGATATGCTTCTTTAAGGAAAGTCACTGGGGCTCAGCAGCATACAGTTCATGTCACACTCTTTTATTCAGTGTTTTCTATGTCTGTCCATCATAAAATACCAAAGGAATGAGTGCATGCTTATCATGGAAATTTTTAAGAATCACTTTGAGTTACCAAGAGGATATTGGTATCACATTTTATATTGGGTCTGAATGGAAGGGTCCAATCAATAACAGAATGAAGTTAGACCATAAGATACAGGGGCGGAATTAGGCCATTTGGCCCATCGAGTCTGCTCTCCCATTTCATCTTGGCTGATCCAACTTTCCTCTCAGCCCCAATCTCTTGCCTTCTCCCCATATCCCTTCATGCCCCGACCATCAAGACTCTATCAACCTCTACCTCAAATATACATAAAAACTTGGCCTCCACAGCTGCCTGTGGCAAAGAATTCCACAGATTCACCACTCTCTGGCTAAAGAAATTCCTCCTCATCTTAATTCTCAAAGGACACCCCTCTATTCTGAGGCTTTGTCTTCTGGTCTTAGACTTTCCCAGTCTTTCCATATCCATTCTATTAAAGCCTTTCACCATTCAATAGGTTTCAATAAAGTCACCCTTCTGAATTCTAGTGAATACAGGCCCTGAGCCATCAGACACTCTTCATATGACAAACCATTCAATCCTGGAATCATTTTTGTGAACCTCCTTTGAACCCTCTCCAGTTTCAGCACATCCTTTCTAAGAAAAGGGGCCCAAAGCTGCTCACAACACTCCAAGTGAGGCCTCACCAACACTTTATGAAGCCTCAACATTACATCCTTGCTTTAATATTCCAGTTCTCTTGAAATGAATGCTAAAATTGCATTTGCCTTTCTCACCACAGACTCAACCTGCAAATTAACCTTTATGGAATTCTACACGAGGACCCCTAAGTCCCTTTGCATCTCAGTGTTTTGTATTTTCTCTCAATTTAGAAAATAGTCAACCCTTTCATTTCTTCTACCAAAGTTCATGACCATACACTTTCCAACACTGTATTCCATCTACCATTTTTGCCCATTCTCCTAATCTGTCTAAATCCTTCTGTAGCCTATCTGCTTCCTCAAAACCACCAGCTCCTCCACCTACCTTCATATCATCTACAAACGTTGCAACAAAGCTATCAATTCCATCATCCAATTCAATAACATATAATGTAAGGGGTAGGTAGTGTTGAGGAAACAGGTAGGATGCAGAAGGACAGACAGATTAGGAGAATGGGCAAGAAAATGGCAAAGGAAATACAATGTTGGAAGATACACGGCCATGCACTTTGGTAGTAGAAATAAATGTGCAGACTATTTTCTAAACGGGGAGAAAATCCAGGAATCTGAGATGCAGAGGGACTTGGGAGTCCTTGTACAAAACACCCTTAAGGTTAACTTGCAGGTTGAGTCGGTGGTGAGGAAGGCAAATGCCATGTTAGCATTCATTTCAAGTGGTTTAGAATACAAGAGCAGCAATGTGATCCTGAGGCTTTATAAGGCACTGGTGAGGCCTCACCTTGAATATTGTGAACAGTTTTGGACCCGTCATCTTAGAAAAGATGTGCTGGCATTGGAAAGTGTCCAGAAGAGGTTCACGAGGATGATTCCAGGAATGAAAGGGTTATCATACAAGAAACGTTTGGTAGCTCTGGGTCTGTATTTGCTGGAATCTAGAAGGATGAGGGACGATCTCATTGAAACCTTTCGAATGTTGATGGGCCTAGACAGAGTAGATGTGGAAAGGATGTTTCCCATGATGGGGGAGTCTAGGACAAGAGGGCACAACCTCAGGATAGAGGGACGCCTATTTAAAACAGAGACGCAGAGACATTTCTTTAGCCAGAGGGTGGTGAATGTGTGGAATTTATTACCACATGCAGCTGTGGAGGCCAGGTCGTTGGGTGTATTTAAGGCAGAGATTGATAGGTTCTTGATTGGACACATCATCAATGGTTACAGGGAGTGGGTCTGAGAAGGGGAAAAAAGGATTAGTCATGATAGAATGGCAAAGTAGACTCCATAGGCCAGATGGCCTAATTCTGCTCCTATGTCTTATGGGATACAATGCTGTGTCGTTACAGGGCATTGGTGAGCCCTCATTTAGAGTATTGTGAGCAGTTTTGAGGAGAGTTGGTTTATCATCTAAAACACTTGAAAACTTCTACAGATGTACTGTGGAGAGATTTTGACTGGCTGCAACCCCATCTGGTATGGGGGACTACTGAACAAGATGAAAGTAAACTGCAGAGAGTTGTAAAATCAGTCAACTCCATTGTAGGTGCTAACCTCCATAGTATCCAAGACATCTTCAAGAAGAAATGCCTCAGGAAGGCAGTGGCCATCACTAAGGACCCCCACCCTCCTCTCACTGTTACCAGCAGGTAGGAGGTACAGAAGCCTGAAGGCACACACTCAGTGATTCAGGAACAGCTTCTTCCCCTCTGCCATCCGATTCCTAAATGGACACTACCTCACTACTTTTTTTTATTTCTGTTTTTACATTATTTATTTTAATTTAACTATTTGGTATACATATATGTTTGTATATACTTACTGGCATTCAGTTGTTGTTCTTACATTTATCATTATTGAAATGTACTGCTGCCACAAAGTTAACAAATCTCACAACATATACCGATAATATTAAACCTGATTCTGAATTTTGGGCCCCCAATCTAAGAAAGGATGGGCTGTTATTGAAGAGGATCCAGAGGAGGTTAACAAGAATGATCCCAGGAATGAAAGGGTTAATGTATGAGGAGCATTTGATGGCTCTGGGCCTGTACTCATTGGAGTTTAGAAGAATGAGAGGGGATCTTATTGAATTCTATTGAATGTTGAAAGGCCAAGATAGAGTGGATGTGGAGAGGATGTTTCCCTACAGCCGGGGAGTCTAAGACCAAAGGGCAGTGACTCAGAATAGTGGGGTGTCCCTTTGGAACAGAGATGAGGAGGAATTTCTTTAGCCAGAGGGAGGTGAATCTATGGAATTCACTGCCAGAGACGGCTGCAGAGGCCAAGCCACTGGGTATATTTAAGTTGTAAGTTGATAGGTTCCTGATTAATCAGGGCATCAAAGGTTACGGTGTAAAGGTAGGAGAATGGGGTTGAGAGGGTTAATAAATCATACATGATGGAATTTATTTATTTATTTATTTATTGGGGTACAGCGTGGAATAGACCTGTCCAGCTCTTCGAGCTGTGCTGCCAGCAACCCCCGAATCATCCCGAGCCTAATCACGGGACAATTTACAATGATCTATGAAACTACCTACTAACCGGTACACCTTTGGACTGTGGGAGGAAGCTGGAGCACCCGTAGGAAACCCGCATGGTCACGGCGAGAATCTACAAACTCCTCACAGTTAGTGGTGGGAATTGAACCTGGGTTACTGGTGCCGTAAAGCATTGTACTAACCGTGCAGTCCCCAATCCCACCACCTTCCTCCAGAGCAGACTCAATGGGCCAAAGGATATAATTCTGCTCCAATGTTGTTGACAAAGTGGTCATGGAGAGGATGTTTCCAAAATGGGAATAGTGATTTCCACAGGTTTTATCGTGTCTGGTCGAAACCTGCCCTGTGACTATGGGTGGGTCCTCAAGGGAGAAGTGGTTGGACGAATGGGTCATGAGACTTTGCAGAGAGTCACATCACAGACAATGGAACCGTGTGGGAAGAGGAGGCAGAGCTGAGGGTCTGACAATAGACGGTGGGGCACTGGTCAGTAATTTACCCAACGGCTCCAGAGGGAGTGAGGATAAAACAAACGGTTTACCATCTGAGTCATTTTAGTATTGGATGCAACCATTATATCTAACAATTACGCGCTTGGCCCTGGAAAGTGAAAGGCTATAAAAGCCTGGTTAGACCACACTTGGAGTATTGTGTTCAGTTCCGGGCACCTCATTATAGGAAGAACGTGGAAGCTTTAGAGAGGTTGCAGAGGAGATTTACCAGGAAGCTGCCTGAATTAGACAGCATATCTTATGGGGAAAGGTTGAGGGAGCTAGGGCTTTTCTCCGTGGAGAGGAGGAGGATAGAAGGGACTCAATCGAGGTATGTAAGATGATAAGAAGCATAGATCGAGTGGACATCCAAAGACATTTTCCCAGAGCAGAAATGGCTGAAATGACAGGGCATAACTTTAAGGTGATTGGAGGAAAGTATAGGGGGGATGTCAGAGGTGGGTTTTTTACACCGAAATTGGTGGGTGTGTAGAACACCCAGCCAGGGGGCTGGTAGAGGCAGATACACTGGGGGGCATTTAAGAAACACTTAGGTGTTAGAAAATAGAGGGTTATATGGGAGGGAGGTTAGATTGATCTGAGGGTAGGTTAAAGAGTTAGCACGACATCAAAGGGAAACTGGCCAGCTCTGTGTTGTAATGGTCTGTACTCTATGTCCGACTTCCTAATCCTTGTGCAACTGCACAAGTAGCCAAAGTAGCAGATCTAAGGGAGCAAGACACATTCAGTACTCAGGTATAAACTAGTAATGTTCAGCACCCTCCATGGATCACCAAGGTGCACCCACATCTTGAAGGAAGACAAACAGAAAATACGGGATATTAAATCAGAGACAGTACTTCAGGCTGGACAACCTTCTTCTGAACTGTTCCAAAATGAAATGTTAAGACCACAAGATCATAAGGCTACAAGATATAGGAGCTGAATTAGGCCATTTGGCCCATCGAATCTGCTCCGCCTTTCCATCAAGGCTGATTTATTTTCCCTCTTAGCCCAGTCTCCAGCCTTTTCCCTGTAAACTTTGACACCTTGACTTATCAAGAACCTGTCAAGCTCTGCTTTAAATATACCCAATGACCTGGCCTCCACAGCTGTCTGTAGCAATGGACTCCACAGATTCACCACTCTTTGGTTAAAGAAATTCCTTCTCAACTCTGTTCTAAATGGATGTCCCTCTACTAACTCTATTTCTCTATTTCTCTCTCTCTCTGTCCTGTTACCAGTATTTTCTGCGTTTAATTTCAGATTCCTAGCATCAGAAATGGTTATTTTCTACAGTAAATATTCAGTTCTTTGGACAGTATTTATGAAGAAGTTACAGCAACACCAGTCATGCAGAAGAAACACAAATTAAATCATTTCCAGAAATGAAAGCACATCTCTGCAAGTAACTGCTGGTGGTAATTTCCTCTTTTTTTTTGCCAGCTACTGGAAGTGAAAGCCTGTGGTTGTGCAGTGTATTTGCAAAGGGTACAAAGATTTTGAAGTCTTTCCCTGGTCGGAGACACTGACAGAAAAGCCCCTTCATAATGAGCAAATATGGTGCTTTGCTGCCACTTTGTGGCAGGGAAGATGATGACAGCCTCTGTGAAGATTGAATTTCCGTAAGATCGTAAGACAAAGGAAGAGAATTGGGCCGTTCTCCACATTGAGTCTGGTCTGCCTATCCATCATGGCTGATTTATTATCCTTCTCAACCCCATTCTCCTGGCCGCCTTCCTGTAACCTTTGACATCCTGACTAATCAAGAACCTATCAACCTCCACTTTAAATGCACACAATTACTTGTTAGTTGGTATTGGTTTATTTTTGTCACATGTACTGGGGAGGGAGGAAGTGTTGAACCATGGAACGTGTCAGGTCTTTCCTCAGTTAGGTCTCCAAAATGAGAATGATCTCCAGAAATGGGAACCGTCAAGGCCTGCAAGTCCATCTCTCAATTTCCACTCCACTTTTACACAATCTACAATATCTATTATATTTATTTGTTTATTTTAAGTTATAGATATTTAGGTCTTGCAGTTCACTGCTGCTCTTAACACACAGGAGCATAATTTAGGCCATTCGGCCCATTGAGTCTGCTCCGCCATTCCATCATGGCAAATGTGTTATCCCTCTCAACCCCGTTCTCCTGCCTTCTCCTCGTAACCTTTGACGCCCTGACTAATCAAAAATCTATCAACTTCCGCTTTAAATATACCCAAAGACTTCGTCTCCACAAACGTCAGTGGCAATGAATTCCATAGATTCACTATCTTCTGGCTAAAGAAACTCCTCATCATCTCTGTTCAAAATGGAAGTCTCCCTATTCTGAAGATGTGTCTTTTAGTCCTAGATTTCCCCACTTTAAGAAACATCCTCTCCACATCCACTCCATGTAAGACTTACAATATTCGGAGGTTTCAATGACATCCCTGTCCCCAACCCCCTGAAGACCATAATGACATAGGAGCAGAATTAGGCCATTCAGCCCATCGAGTCTGCTCTGCCATTCCATCATGGCTGATCCCAGATCCCACTCAACCCCACACACCTGCCTTCTCGACATAACCTTTGATGCCCTGACCAATCGGGAAACTATCAATTATTGCTCTAAATATATCCACGGTCTTGGCCTCTACCGCAGTCTGTGGCAGAGCATTCCACATACTTACTACTTGCTGCATAAAAAAAAATTCATCCTTACCTCAGTTCTAAAGGGTCACCCCTCAATTTTGAGGCTGTGCCCTCTAGTTCTGGACACCCCCACCATAGGAAACATCCTCTCCACATCCACCCTATCTAGTCCTTTCAACATTCAGTAGGTCTCAATAGATTCCCCTAACATTCTTCTAAAGTCCAGAGAGTACAGGCCCAAAGCTGCCAAACACCCCTCATATGTTAACCCCTTCATTCCCAGAATCATCCTCATGAACCTTCTCTGGACTCTCTCCAATGACAACATGTTCTTTCTGAGATATGGGGCCCAAAACTGTTCACAATACTCCAAATGTGGCCTGACAAGTTTCTTATAAAGGCTCAGTCTTATCTTCTTGTTTTTATATTCTTTTTCCCTTGAAATAAATGCCAACATTGCATTTGCCTTCTTGACCACAGACTCAACCTGTAAATTAATCGTCTGGGATCTTGCACAAGGACTCCTAAGCCCCTCTGCATCTAAAACATAGAAACATAGAAAACCTACAGCACAATACAGGCCCTTCGGCCCACAAAATTGTGCCAAACATGTCCCACCTTAGAAATTACTAGGCTTGCCTTCTATTTTTCTAAGCACCATGTACCTATCTAAAAGTCTCTTAAAAGACCCTATCGTATCCGTCTCCACTACCATTGCCGGCAGCCCATTCCACGAACTCACCACTCTCTGCGTAAAAGACTTACCCCTGACATCTCCTCTATACCTACTCCCCAGCACCTTAAGCCTGTGTCCTCTTGTGGCAACCATTTCAGCCCTGGGAAAAAGCCTCTGACTATCCACACGGTCAATGCCTTTCATCATCTTCTACCTCTATCAGGTCACCTCTCATCCTCCGTCGCTCCAAGGAGAAAAGGCTGACTTCACTCAAGCAACACACATAAAAGTTGCTGGTGAACGCAGCAGGCCAGGCAGCATCTCTAGGAAGAGGTACAGTTGACGTTTCGGGCCAAGACCCTTCGTCAGGACTAACTGAAAGAAGAGCTAGTAAGAGATTAGAAAGTGGGAGGGGGAGGGTAGATCTGAAATGATAGGAGAAGACAGGAGGGGGAGGGATGGAGCCAAGAGCTGGACAGGTGATTGGCAAAGGGGATATGAGAGGATCATGGGACAGGAGGCCCAGGGAGAAGGAAAAGGGGGAGGGGGGGAAAACCCAGAGGATGGGCAAGGGGTATAGTCAGAGGGACAGAGGGAGAAAAAGGAGAGAGAGAAAAAGAATGTGTGTATATAAATAAATAACGGATGGGGTACGAGGGGGAGGTGGGGCATTAGCGGAAGTTTGAGAAGTCGATGTTCATGCCATCAGGTTGGAGGCTACCCAGATGGAATATAAGGTGTTGTTGCTCCAACCTGAGTGTGGCTTCATCTTTACAGTAGAGGAGGCCGTGGATAGACATGTCAGAATGGGAATGGGATGTGGAATTAAAATGTGTGGCCACTGGGAGATCCTGCTTTCTCTGGTGGACAGAGCGTAGGTATTCAGCGAAATGATCTCTTAGTCTGTGTCAGGTCTCGCCAATATATAGCAGGCCACATCGGGAGCACCGGACGCAGTATATCACCCCAGCCGACTCACAGGTGAAGCGTCGCCTCACCTGGAAGGACTGTCTGGGGCCCTGAATGGTGGTGAGGGAGGAAGTGTAAGGGCACGTGTAGCACTTGTTCCACTTACAAGGATAAGTGCCAGGAGGGAAATCGGTGGGGAGGGATGGGGGGGATGAATGGACAAGGGAGTCGCGTAGGGAGCGATCCCTGCGGAAGGCAGAGGAGGTGGGGGGAGGGAAAGATGTGCTTAGTGGTGGGAGCCCATTGGAGGTGGCGGAATCCCTCTGATCCTCCACACTGCCAAAAGTCTTACCATTAATACTATATTCTGCCATCATATTTGACCTACAAAAGTGAACCACTTCACACTTATCTGGGTTGAACTCCATCTGCCACTTCTCAGCCTAGTTTTGCATCCTATCAATGCCCCACTGTAACCTCAGACAGCCCTCCACACTATCCACAACACCCCCAACCTTTGTGTCATCAGCAAACTTACTAACCTATACCTCCACTTCCTCATCCAGGTCATTTATAAAAATCACGAAGAATAAGGGTCCCAGAACAGATCCCTGAGGCACACCACTGGTCACCGACCTCCACGCAGAATATAACCCATCTACAACCACTCTTTGTCTTCTGCGGGCAAGCCAGTTCTAGATCCACAAAGGAATGTCCCCTTGGATCCCATGCCTCCTTACTTTCTCAATAAGCCTTGCATGGGGTACCTTATCAAATGCATAGATGTTTGAACCTTTTCCCCATTTAGATAATAGTCTGCTCTATTGTTCCTTTTACCAAAATGCATTATCATACATTTCCCAACACTGTATTCCATCTGCCACTTTTTTTTTTGCCATTCTTCTAATTTGTCTAAGTCCTTCTGCAACCACATTGATTCTTCAACACTAACTACCCCTCCACCTATCTTGGTATCATCTACAATCTTTGCCACAAAGCCATCAATTTGATTACCCAAATTATTGACGAACAATGTAAAAAGTAGCTGTCCCTATACTGACCCCTGAGGAACACCACTAGTCACTGGCAGCCAACCAGAAAAGACCATAAGACCATAAGATATAGGAGCAAAAGTAGGCCATTTGGCCCATCGAGTCTGCTCGGCCATTCAATCATGGGCTGACCCATTTCTTCTAGTCATCCCCACTCCCCTGCCTTCTCCCCATACCGTTTGATGCCCTGGCTAATCAAGAACCTATCTATCTCTGCCTTAAATACACCCAATGACTTGGCTTCCACAGCTGCTCATTGCAAAAGGTTCCCGTTATTCCCACTCACTTCCTCCTACCTGTCAGTCTATCTATGCCAGTATCTTTCCTGTCATGCCAGAGGATCTTATCTTGCTAAGCAGCCTCATGTGTAGCACCTTGTCAAATGCCTCCTGAAAATTCAAGTAAATGACATCCACTGTCTCTCCTTTGTCCATCCTGCTTGTATAGTTCCTCGAAGAACCCAAACAGATTTGTCAGGCAAGATTTTCCCTTACAGAAACTATGCTGACTTTTGATTTATTTTATCATTAGTCTCCAAGTACTCCGAAACCTCATCCTTAATAATGGACTCCAATACCTTCCCAGCCACTGAGGTTAGGTTAACTGGCCTGTCATTTCCTTTCTTTTGCCTTCCTCCCTTCTTAAAGAGTGGAGCGACATCTGGAATCTTCCAGTCCTCCGCAACCATGCCAGGATCAAGCGATTCTTGAAAGATCATAACCAATGCATCTGCATATCTCTTCAGAACTCTGGGATGTAGTCCATCTGGTCCAGTTGAATTATCGACCTTAAGACCTTTCAGTTAGCCGAGCACGTTTTCCTTTGTAATGGCAATGATACTCACTCCTGCTCCCTGACACTCGCAGACCTCTGGCACACTGCTGGTGTCTTCCACAGTGAAGACTGATGCAAAGTACCGGTTCATTTGCCATTTCTTTGTCCCCTATTACTACCTCACCAGTGTAATTTTCCAGTGGTCCAATATCAACTCTCACCTCCCTTTTACTCTTTATATCACTGAAAAAAAACTTTCAGTATCCTGCTTTATATTATGGGACAGTTTGCATTCATATTTCATCCTTTCCCTTCTTATAGCTTATTTTAGTTGCATTTTGTTGGATTTTAAAAAAACTTCCCAATCGTCCAACTTCTCATTCACTTTTGCTACACTACCCTTTCCTTGGCTTTTATGCAGTCCTTAACCTCCCTTGTCAGCCACAGTTGCCTGCACGTGCCATTTGAGAACAACTTCTTGTGACCTATTCCCAGAAACTTCAGGCACCTCTGCTCTGCCATCATCCCCTCCAATATCTCCCTCCAATCCACCTGGACAAGCTCCTCTCTCACGGCATTTGGATAGACACATGGATGTAAGGAAGATAGAGGGATATGGACAGGGTAGGGGGATTTGTGTTTGAGTGTTTTTGATTGGCTTTTTAGTTGACTAGCACAACATTGTGGGCCAAATGGCCTGTTCCTGTGATGTACTCTTCTATGTTCTATATCTAATGACTTGTCCTCCATAGATTCCCCACTCTCTAGCTCAAGAAATTTCTCCTCATCTCTGTTCAAAATGGACATCCCTCCATCCTGAAGTTGTGCCCTCTGGTCCTAGACCCTCCCACGATAGAAAATACCTTCTCCACAACCACTCTGTCTAGGATTTTCAATATTCGATAGATTCCAATGAGATCCCCCCTCATTCTGCTAAACTCCAGAGAGTACAGCTCCAGAGCCATCAAACGCCCCTCACACATTAACCTTTTCATTCTTGTCCGCCTCCTCTGAAACCTCTCCAATGCCGGGCACACCTTTTCTTAGATAAGTGGCCCAATACTACTCAAAATACCCCAAGGACGGTCTGACAAATGCCTTATCAAGCCTCAGCACTACATCCACAGTGTAACTGGACAACAGAAATTAGGCATATTTCACTTTTGCATCCCATTTGTTAAGCATAATAACATCAGTGCTAAACCAAAGTTCAAAATAAAGTTATTATCAAGGTACATATATGTCACTATATACAACCCTGAGATTCATTTTCTTGCAGAGATTTACAGTAAATACAAGAAACACAATAGAATCAATGAAAGACCACACCCAACAGGATGGACAACAACCAGTGTGCAAAAGTAAAACCCAAAAGACAAACTCTGCAAATACAAAGAGCATAAATAAATAAATAAATAAATAAACCAACAAACAAACAAACAAGCAATGGGTATCAAGAATATGAGATGACAAGTTCGTGAAGTCGAGTCCATAGGTTGTGGGAATAGTTCAGTGTTGGGGTGAGTGAAGTTATCCCCTCTGGTTCAACAGCCTGATGGTTGAGGGGCAATAACGGTTCCTGAACCTGGTGGTGTGAGTCCTGAGGCTCCTGTACCTTCTTCCTGACACCAGATCTGCATTGTGAAAATTCTCTAAATCAGTCTCTTAAAACACCATCTGGTACAGTTTAGAATAAATTGCTTCATGTTGAAGTGTTTCTAACAACAAATGATTTAGCAATCGGCTGGCAATTCAGTCTTTGTATCAAAAGCAAAAGGCAAGTTTGATGAAATTAATAATAATTTTAAGTTTAAGTTCATTTAATTGACATTCAACCATACATAAATAAGGCCAAATGAAATAGCGTTACTCCAGGGCCAAGGTACAAAACACAGTACTAACAGTCATACACAGCACAAGGTACGTATAGTACATATAAGACAGCAGTAAACATACAATCACATAAAAAATACAACATATCCCAAGTCCCTGAGTGTCACGTCCTGTAGATTGACAGTGCATGGATATTGTTGGCAAGAACAAGCAGTCCTCAACAGTCTGCAGATGAACGTGCATATGCTCATACGCAATCCAGTTTGTCTTCCATTGAACAAACACTGGAGGGCAGCCCCCAATCCAGCATGGACGCCACACCACACTGCCTCTCCCTCTGGCATCTCCCCTCCCGGGCGGCTGCAACAGGCGACAACAGGTAAACACAAAATACTCTACAGATGCTGGGGTCAAAGCAACATGCACAACACGCTGGAGGAACTGAGCAGGTTGGGCAGCATCCGTGGAAATGAACAGTCAATGTTTTGGGCCGAGACCCTTCGTCAGGACTGTAGAGGGAAGGGGCAGAGGCCCTATAAAGAAGGTGGGGGGAGGGTGGGAAGGAGAAGGCTGGTAGTTTCCAGGTGAAAAACCAGTAAGGGGAAAGATAAAGGGGTGGGGAGGGGAAGCAGGGAGGGGATAGGCAGGAAAGGTGAAGAAGGAATAGGGGAAAACACAATGGGTAGTAGAAGGAGGCGGAACCATGAGGGAGGTGATAGACAGCCGGAGGAGGGGGCAGAGTGAAACTGGGATAGGGGAAGGGAAGGGAATTACCGGAAGTTGGAGAATTCAATGCTCATGCCAAGGGGCTGGAGACTACCTAGACAGTATATGAGGTGTTGCTCCTCCAACCTGAGTTTGGCCTCATCATGGCAGTAGAGGAGGCCATGTATGGACATATCTGAATGGGAATGTGAAGCAGAGTTGAAGTGGGTGGCAACCGGGAGATCCTGTCTGTTGTGGCCGACGGAGCCGAGGTGCTCGACAAAGTGGTCCTCCAGTCTGTGTCGGGTCTCACTGATGTAGAGGAGGCCGCACCGGGAGCACCGGATGCAATAGATGACCCCAGCAGACTCACAAGTGAAATGTTGCCTCACCTGGAAGGACTGTTTGGGGCCCTGAATGGTGGCGAGAGAGGAGGTATAGGGACAGGTGTAGCACTTACGCTTACAGGGATAAGTGCAGGGTGGGAGATCCGTGGGGAGGGACGTGCGGATCAGGGAGTCGTGGAGGGACCGATCCCTGTGGAAAGTAGAGAGGGGTGGAGAAGGAAAGATGTGCGTAGTGGTGGGGTCCTGTTGAAGGTGGCAGAAGTTGCAGAGGATAATGTGCTAGATCCGGAGCCTGGTGGGGTGGTAGGTAAGGACAAGGGGAACTGTTGTGGTGACGGAAGGATGGGGTGAGGGCTGAAGTGCGGGAAATGGAGGAGATATGGGTGAGGGCGACAACAGGTGGCATGACGCCTAGTCTGCACTACAACTGAGGCCACACAACTCCCCCAGCGTGGATCTTGCCAATAAACCAGACTTGCAGGATTCTGCATTACGTTTAAGAGTTCAAACTACATTTAGAATGTAAACATTTAGATTATATTTTAGAATTTAAATGCTGCAGAATGTCCCAACATAAAGTAAGTATATAATTGTTAAATTTTTTAATAAAAGTAGGCCTTAAATTTGGGATTGGTGATTATTGCTTCTGCACCGATAAAGTAAAATGCTGGTGGCAATATTTTTAAACACCAATAGAAATCTTTGCAGAAAGAGGAGTAACAGCTGGCGTACATTGACAAAATAAACCCAAGTCTCAAAAGGTTGAAAAATTCATTCAGGATAAGAGCTAGGCTTTCAAAAATGGTACTAGTTCCAGTATGTTGTGTGTGTTGCTCTGAATTTCCAGCATCTGCAGAATCTTGTGTATTTCAAATGACAACAGTCTGTTATATAAAATCAGTCTAATATTGTCAGGGCAGCAGAAGATAAAAGAACAGAAAATAGTTAGGAATAAAGGGGTCTTTTCACACGTTGCACCAATACCAGTGGATCATTACATTCATCAATGATTTAAGTGCTAAGTCTGCACAAAATGTTCATGCTGAGGTGACAGAAATGTAAAAGCCATGTGAAGCCTCCAACCTGATGGCAAGAACATTGATTTTTCCAGCCTGTTCATTTTTCCCATTCCCCTTCCCTCTTCATTTCCCCACACTGACCTCTTACCTCTTCTCCTGTGGACTCACTTTCAAGGATTCTTCATCTCATGTCCTCGATATTTATCTTTTATTTATTTATACATTTTTTTCTTTCTCTGCACCTTTGGTATTTGATGGTCTTTTTTTATGGGTGTCTTTGTTTCACGGCTGCCTGTTAGGAGACGAATCTCAAGGTTGAATAATGTACAGTATACATACTTTGAGAATAAATTTACTTTGAACTCAGCTGCCTATTTCTGCCCTCTGATGTGCCTTTCTTCCATGGTCCACTCTCTGCTCCTATCAGATTCCTTCTTCTTCAGCCCTTTACCTTTCCCACCTATCTGCGAAGAAAAAAGAATTTCAGGACGTATATTGTATACATTTCTATGACATTAAGTGTAGTTATTGAAAACATCACCTCCCAATTTCTTATTTCATTCCCCCTCCACCCCTCTTCACATATCACCTTTGTTTGTCCTCCCTCAACTCCCCACCCCCTTATCCTGGCATCTTCCTCCTTCCTTTCCAGTCCTGAAGAAGGGTGTCAGCCCAAAAGTATTCACCTTGCTGGCAGAGCAGACCCAATGGATGGAATGGCCTAATTCTACTGCTGTCTTCTGGTTAAGGCTGCATCCCGAGACCCCCTGGTCTATTCCCTATGCACACAACTGCGTGGCTATGTAGTTCTAATATACAACAACACAATGAATGGCAATGAGTTGATAAATGGGAGATAGGATACCCTGCATCATTGTGTGGTGTGGAAACTGCAAGGCATTAGATTGCAAGACCCTGCAGAGGAGAGTGAAAATCGCCGAGGTCTCCCTCCCCCTATTTGTGACACTTACCAGGAGTGATGTAGACAAAGGATCCGAAGCATTGTTGAGGGTCCCTACCACCCATCCCACGATCTCTCTCTGACCCACCACTGTCTGTAGGGAGGTCCAGGAGCATCAGGACTAGGACTGCCAGACTGGGAGACTATCACCACTGAGGTCTAATTACTAGGACAGTGAGCTGTTTACTGCTAACCTGTGTTGTGCACTACGTGCCTTTTGAATGATATTTTGTGAACTTATCTAATATTTCATTGTGTTCTGTGTATCATATATGTTTTGTGGGTGCACTATTTTCCAGAGGAACATCGTTTTGTTTGTTGTATGTATGTACAGTAAACTTGACAATCCATCTCTGGAGACAAGCTATCAGCTGACATATTTTATAAACCTACTTGTTCCCATGGTTATCTTGACTATACCTCTTCCCACCCTACTTCATATAAAAATGCTATTCCCTTTTCTCAGTTTCTCCACCTTCACCACATCTGTTCCCAGGATGTGGCTTTCTTATTTGAGACCATAAGACTTAGGAACAGAATTAGGCCATCTGGCCCATTGAGTCTGCTCCACCATTCAAACATGGCGGATCTTTTTTTCTCCCTCCTCCTCAACCTCAGTTCCCGGCCTTCTCCCCGTAACCCTTGATGCCATGTCCAGTCAAGAACCATCAATCTTTGCCTTAAATACACCCAAAGACCTGGCCTCCACAGCTGCATGTGGCAACAAATTCCACAAATTCACCACCCTTTGGCTAAAGAAATTTCTCTGGATCTCTGTTTTGAAAGGATGCCCCTCTATCCTGAGGTTGTGCCATCTTGTCCTAGACTCTCCCACCATGGGAAACATCCTCTCCACATCTACTCTGTCTGGACCTTTCAACATTCGAAAAGTTTCAATGAGATCCCCCCTTTATCCTCTTGAATTCCAATGAGTATCAAAGGATATGGGGAGAAGGCAGGATAGTGGGGATGACTGGAAGAATTAGATCAGTCTATGATGGAATGGTGTAGCAGTCTCGATGGACCGAATGGCTTACTACTGCTCCTACATCTTCTGGTCTTATGGAGTACAGACCCAGGGCCAAAGTTCCTCATATGATAACCTTTTCATTCCTGGAATCATCCTTGTGAACCTCCTCTGGACCCTCTCCAATGCCAGCACATCTTTTCTAAGAATGAGGAGCCCAAAACTGTTCACAATACTCAAGGTGAGGCCTCACCAGTGCCTTATAAACCTTCAGCATCACACCCCTGCTCTTGTATTCTAGACCTCTTGAAATGAATGCTAACATGGCATTTGCCTTCCTCACCACTGACTCAACCTGCAAGTTAACCTTCAGGGTGTTCTGCACAAGGACTCCCAAGCCTCTTTGCATCTCAGATTCCTGGATTTTCTCCCCATTTAGAAAATAGTCTGCACATTTATTTCTACATCAGAGATGTCGTCCTTCTTCAAAGAACAGGCTTTCCCTTCCTCTACTATTGACGCTGCCCTCACCCGCATCTCATTTCCTGAACATTTGTGCTTACACCCCTTTTTCCCGCCACCCTAGCAGTGATAAGAGTTCCTCTTGTCCTTATCTACCACCCCATGAGCCTCCACATCCAGTCCATTCATTATCCTCCACAACTTCTGCCATCTCCAAAGGGATCCTACCACCAAATACATCTTTACCTCATACCTTCTCTCCACTCTCCACAGAGTTCGTTCCCTCAGTGATTCCCATGTCCATTCATCCTTCTCCACTAATCTTCCTCCTGGCATTTATCCCTATAAGTTACCCATGTACTGCACCTGCCCATTCACCTCCTCCCTCACTTCCATTCAGGGCCCCTAACAGTCCTTCCAGGTGAGATGCACTTCATCTGTGAATCTGCTGCTCCCGTCTATTGTGGCCAGTGCTCCTGATGCAACCTCCTCTACATTGGTGAGACCCACCGCAAATCTAGATACCACTTCATCGAGCAACTCCGCTGCATCAGCCAAAAGCAGAACCTCACACTGGTCAAACATTTTAATTCCCATTCACATTCTAACATGTCAGTCCATGGACGCCTCATGTTAAGATGAGGTCACCCTCAGGGTGGAGGAGCAACACTTTATATGCCGTCTGGGTAGCCTCCAACCTGATGGTATGAATATCAATTTCTCCTTCCAGTAAAAAGACTCCTTCCCCCTCCTCTCTTCTTTTCCCCATTCTGGCCTCTTACCTCTTCTCACCTACCTACCACTCCCCTTCCCCTTTATCCAGTCCTGCTGAAGTGTTTCAGCCCAAAACATTGACTGTGCTCTTTTCCTAGATGCTGCCTGGTCTTCTGAGTTCTTCCAGCATTTTGTGTGCATTGCTTGGATTTCCAGCATCTGCAGATTTTCTCGTTTGTGTCTTCATGAAGTTGATGCCATTTTGCCTCACTTCTATAGACTGTATGTCTACTGAGTACAGATGCAAAAAAATACTTTTACAATCTCCCCCATCTTTTTTGGCTCCATGCATAGATACCATTCTGATCTTCCAGAGGATCAATTTTATCCCTTGCAATCCTGTTGCTCTTAACACGTTTGGAGAATCCTAAGAGATTCTACAAACATATTAAGAGCAACAGGATTGCAAGGGACAAAAATCCCTTAGGATTCTCCTTCACCTTGTCTGCTAAGACAACCTCATGCCTTCTTTTGGTACTCCTGATTTCTTTCTTAAGTGTTCTCTTGCATTTCTTATACTCCATAAGCACCTCATTTGTTCTTACCTGCCTATACCTGCTATGCACCTTTTTTTTTCTTAACTAGGGCCTCAGTATCTCTTGAAAGCCAAGGTTCCCTACACTTGTTACCCCATCTTCTATTCTGACAAGCATTTAAAAGTTTTTTTTACTCTCAAAATTTCACCTTTGAAGGCCTCTCACTTACCAAGTGAGAAAATAGAAGGCTCGCAGGAAAAGAAACAAAGAATGTTTAAAATGCAAATTATTAATGGTTACTTAAGGTTATTATAGCCAGGGAAGGTAGTGGGAGCTACCCACTACCTATTAAATGCTCCCAATGGTGTGCATCTCAAATAGCCTCCGACAACCAAGTCCAGCTGAACCATTTCTATTGACAGAAGGCAGGTTATTGGTGACTTAAAACCAGTCAATCTGAGCAGATGAGGCTCATCAGCTCATATAGGTGGAAAACTCTGATCTCAAACCTCCACTGCTTTGTGACTATACCCATTCATGGGGAAGGTTCAGGGATAAACCCAAAGGGAAAATCTAGAGTTGGAGTCCCTATGGCAGTCATACATTGAGTTCAACGCTGACTGGCAACTCCTGTGATGCTGGTATCAAACTGCATCCGTCTCTGCTGTTCCGTTGGATTTATCAGCTGCGTAGAGAGGCAGAGCATGCTGCATGGGGAACAGCTTCCTCTCCATATCGTACTGTCCTGGCTTGAGTATCATGTAGACAATATCCATGATTATTCCCGCCCAATGGAGGCCTCATTATAATGGCAGTCAGCACAAGAATCTGGATGTATTGACTTAACAAATTACAGTAAGTATGATTGCAGGTATCAAAATTAATTCAATAGACACGTTTTGTACCTAATCAAAAGATGCAAATTCAATTGCCAATCCTAATTACTTCTAAGTAGTGGAGTTAACCTTGGAGGGTTTTAGCAACGTGGATAAAGGAGGCTTTTTCTGGTTGGCTGCTGGTGACTAGTGATGCTCTACAGGGGACAGTATTGGAACCGCTTCTTTTCACGCTATATGGCAATAACTTGACTGATGGAATTTATGGCTTTGTGAATTTTATGAAAATAGGTGGAGTGGCAGGTAGTATAGAGGAACCAGGAAGTCACAAGGGTTAACATATGAGGAGCATTTGATGACTCTGGGCCTGTACTCACTGGAGTTTAGAAGAATGGGGGTGGGGGGGGATGTCATTGAAACCAATTAGATATTGAAAGACCTAGATAGAATGAATGTTTCCTCCAGTGGGGGAGTCATGGACCAGAAGGCACAGCCTCAGAGTAGAAGGACATCCATTTAGAAGAGATAAAAAAACAATTTCTTCAGCCAGAGGGTAGTGAGCTTTCATTGCCATAGACTGATGTGGAGGCCAAGTCATTGAGTATATTTAAAGTGTAGGTTTATTAGTAAGGTTGTACAAGGTTACAGGGAGAAGGCATGAGAATGGGGTTGAGAGGATTAATAAATCAGCCATGATGGAATGGCATAGTAGACACGATGGGCAAAACAGCCTTAATCTGCCGTATAGCTTATGATCTTAGGCTATGTTCACACTACGCCAGATAATTTTGAAAACGCTGGTTACGAGTAAAAACGACAGGCGTACACACTAAGCATTTTTCAAAATATCTCTGTCCACACTAACATGGATACTTGGGCGAATCTCCTCTACTGGGCACGTGGAGGACACACAGAAAACAAGCAAACAGGAAACGGTATACTTAGTATGCGTTTGCCCAGTTACAGAGTAGAAAAACTTAAAAGGAACTGCTCTTGGCTCTCGCACAGGAGGACTTAAAACTAAAATAACAAATACTGGAGCGTATGGAGGCAACCGACAGGGAGTTCACGGACAGTATGACCCGGCTGACAACAAACAATGATAAACTGACCAACTCTGTTGCATTAATAAAGCACCTTGTTAAATGTATAAAACATGTCTGCATCAGTGTTATCTTGTATTTCCATACAATGTCACATTAGGCTGTTACACATCTATTGTCAGAGAAGTACTTGCATAAATAGGTAAACCACCTTCATACAAGCAAGGACAGAAAACAGGGCAAAGTGAGTATACTTATTTATTCAGTAAGCTATGGGTCAAAGTATTTGGTGAGTACATTTCTAACTCTCCTGGCTTCAGTCTCGTTGCCGTCTGTTCTGAAATTGTTAGGTTCTGCGAAGCGCAGAATCAAATATCGCTGTGATGATTGTACACTCTAGGGAGGGGTAGGGGGAGGAGGGGGGAGGGGGTAGGGGGTAGGGGAGGAGGGGGGGAGGGGGGAGGGGGGAGGGGGGAGGAGGGAGGAAAAAATGCCATGCTGCCATTTGTTCCGGCACGTCATGACAGCGGTTTTAAAAAGCTCTGGTTACCCCGTACACACTGCAATGGATATTAGGCGTTTTCAGATTTATTCACTGGAGACTGTTTCTGAAAATCTCCACTTTGGGGGGATGAAAACGCCATTTTAGTGTGGACAGAGAGCCAAAACAAAGAGAAAAGGCTTTGTTTTCAAAATTATGCGGCGTAGTGTGGACGTAGCCTTATTGTCCATTAAATAGCCCAAGGAAAGCTCATTAAATAGTTGGCTGATTATGTAGCACAAATCGGGGTATTGCCTAGACCAATTACCATTGTTACATTCTGTGCTCAGTTTCTTTCACATCACAGGGAGTGAATCAAATTGTCTCTAGCTTGGCTTCTATGATAGTGGCCTCATGAAAGAGCTGAAGTGGATCATCTATTTTGCCTTTATGTGCAGTCACCTTCAGTAGTCAGCCACTGGGTTCTGCTATAACTGAGATCAGGAAGTCTCCTTTCATCTACCTGTGCCATTCATGATTCAATGTGGCAAGACTAGGATTCCAGATTGATCAACTGGCTGCAGAATCACTTTGCTTTAGGCTTCAGTCAGATAAGGCTTTCTACACATCTCGCACACTCGGGCTGACCTATCTCAATTGAATGTGATAGTAGAACAAGAATATGCTGGCCATTGTATAAATACATCATGAACCTTTACTGTTTAGTGCAAGGGCAGGCTTACACAATACAACAGATGAGGCTCTCGATGTGAATAAAGGATTTTGAAAATAGTGGAACAGTCATTCCCCCAAAATCATAATGGATAGATAGATTTGTAAATGCTAGACTGGGGAGTTTAACATCAAGTAGATTGACTCACTGCTTGCACGGATAGTTCGGCAACTAAGTCCTCCAAGTGTCAACCAACAAGTCAGTTGACACATCTCCGTAAGACACAGGAGCAGAATCAGGCCATCTGGCCCATCGCGTCTGTTCCACCATTCAATCAAGGCTGATCCTTTTTTCCCCATCTCCTCCTCAACCCCATGCATTGGCCAGTGGACACGTCACCAAGCCACTGAGGACAGACATTGGACAATGAACATGCCTCCAAGCCATCAGTGATGCCAGACATTGGCACATATACCTGAGATAGTTTTGCTTCCCTGTAATTCTGTTCTTTGCCAGTGCTCCAACATGGAGAAAATACAAGATTGAAAGCCCTTTCTTCAGTTGTCATTGAAGTAACACATTACACTCAAACACAAGACAACGAAATAAAGAACTTCAGAATTAAATGTTTATTAGTGTATTCACTGAGTCCGCATATACAACAAGCTGGAAGCTCCTTTTCCTTTCAATTTCACAAGTTCTACCAATACAGAATTCTACTGGTAAAACAAGCTCACAAATAGAATGGTAAATGCTCTAAAGAATTGGCCATTTTCTAGTTGGTGCTGCTTCTTTCCATTTCCAGTTCTCTATGGCAAGAGTAACCTTCACTGCCCTGCAGGCAACTTTAGCCTCCACTGAGCTGATCCATTAACACTAGCTATCTTTGCTCTCAAAACAGCTATCACTAGCTGCACTTACAAAGTACAGCACTAGTGTAATATAGAGGAAATAAAAATGGAAAATAAATTTAAAATCCTGCTACTGCCACAGAAAAAAGGAAATTATGACAGATGGGCCACAGAATCATTACTAAGTTGTACATTTGGTGTCTATATTACAAGATACACTGCCCCTCAAAACAACCTCCAATTAGAACACTAACCTCTGTATACTCTCTAACCATTTTGAAGTACACAAGTTTATAGTGTTTGAGGAACATGAACAACATATAGAGTAATTATCCTGATTTTGTTCTGAAACTACAAGGCTAATTTTGAAGCAGTGAAAAGTAAGGTGTACCATTTGGTGGGTTAATCTCAAATGCAAATCAAAATTGAACTTAAAATACTGCTTCAAAGACATTTTTACATATAGCCTTTTTAAAAATAATTAAGACACTTGATTCATATGCACGATGAGATTAAATTCAGAATATTTAACCATGTGGAGAAAAACAACAATGGCCATTTTTTTATTCAGCTTTCATTGGAGTAATCCAATGTTCTGGAAGTACTAAAAAAAAACTTGATCTTAATATTTAGAATAATGAAGGCATTTTGCATTTCACAGTTAACATTCAATACCTGTAACATGGTACCCCAATGACAAAACGGCTGAAGGGAGCTTTACCCTTGCAGCATAATACTCAATTAAAATTGGCTTTGAAACCATTACCTATAGGCTTATCCACCCTTACCATTATGTCACTAAATTAAACTTTATCTAAGTGGCAAAGCCTTCTTGTATATAATGATCAACTGAACGAGAGATAACATTCAAAAGAGCAGTGATTGACATAATGCAAGAATGTGAAAACCTTCAGATTACCAGATCCATATTGTGAGCAATATACATAGCTGATAAAATTTTGTAAGTATTCACAGCACTGCTATTTTCAGAAACAAGCCCTATACATCAATCCTGGTAACTCCAGAAAGAAACCACTCAACTGAAATTGTGTTGCTGGATTAGCTCGGTGTTGTTCTTCTATTATCCCTCACCCAAGTTATTGGGTGTATGCACATCAAGTATCACAAGTGCCCGAGGTTCATTAATAACTTGTACAGCAGCTCAACTACTTCAACCTATATCTTCTTGCTATATATTTTAGAATAATAATTTAATCATTGTTAAATTAATTTGTCCTTGCATCCCCTTATATTTATGTAAAGGATTAAAATATATCAGATAATTAACACAATTTGCAAATAAGACAGCCAGAGGAATCCCTTAGATAATGATGTATTTAAACAGAGCAGCAGAACTGCACTTGCAAATAGAAAGCATAATTTTAATTTTCAATCGCAGTATTGGATTTCATTTAATTTTGGGAAAGTTATAATTGAGACTTTGTGAGATTTTTGCTCCTATAACTACAGCTTCGAATTATCTTGAACTCTTGAAATATGCACGAGTAAAACTGCTATTGTCAAGGATGGAGTAGCGACATTTCTCTTGCAACTGGTGGTGCAGAGTTAACACAAGTTGCTGTTTCATGCAGCTCAATTAAAAAAGGGAAACTTTCCTGGATTGAAAAACTGGACATCTTTTCAAATTACTGAAGAAATAGATTTTAGATTGAACAATTTGGTGAGCTTTATTTAATCTTTACTTGCTAAAGTTAGCATGTTCAAAATAATGTATAAACAAGAATCTTGAGCTAGTTTACCTGATTATTACATTTGTCCTAGGATACGTAGAGCCATTGTAACATTGATGAAACCATTCAGAATACTTCCAGTGCGAGTAGAAATTGTAGCTGCTCTTGTGAATGCTGTCTGTTCGTAGTATTTTGCCACATTTTACTGCAATTGAGATACTCTCAATGAAACATGGATCAAGATTTTCTTTTGTGTGGCTGTGTCATTTTAGGGAAATTATAATTCTTATAACAAAGAGAGAACCTTACCTTATTTGGTAAGGTTTACCAGAATGTTCAGACAGACAGCTGTTACAATGCTTTAATTGACAAACCTCTTGTACGTAACTGAGATTCTCTCCAACACTGTTGCATATGGATGTTAACTGTGAATTTTAATGTTGTCCTGCAGCAATGTTCTTTTTATATGATAATTTAGGTCAGGGATAATAAAACTCAACAAGGTGCTTAAGTGGATGAGATCAAGTGTCATTCCTTTTAATTGTGTGTTCATGAACAGTCTCTGGGATAACACGCAAGGACTGCAACAGATAAGCCGTTCAGGTCTGTTGACTGGACTTCGATATTTTAGGTCCAGTTTTGATACTGAAATAGGTATGTGGATATTTAGGACATGCTCGAGCAACGGACAGACGGAGATCCCATCTGGGTCAACACTTTGTCAAGCCACTGCAAGGGACCATTCAGGTGGAGTTCAATCCAGCAAGGAGTGCTCGTCACGGTCTGCCGCCTAGAACAACAAAAGCAATTAGCACTGCAGCCAATAATGTCAGTCTAAAAACCAATGGATTTTTAAAACAGCTGTCACAATGTTCCTCCCTTAACAGCAATATTTTCTCAATACTTCAATGGTTGTAAAATTGCTAACATAAGACCATAAGATATAGGATACAAGACATATAGGCCATTCGGCCTGAGTCTGCTCCACCATTCAATTATGGGCTGATCCAATTCTTCCAGTCACCCCCACTCCCCTGCCTTCTCCCCATACCCTTTGATGCCCTGGCTAGTCAAGAACCTATCCTCTCTGCCTTAAATACACCCAATGACTTGGCCTCCACAGCCACTTGTGGCAACAAATTCCACAGATTTACCACCCTGACTAAAGTAATTTCTCTGCATCTCAGTTCTAAAAGGATGTCCTTCAATCCTGAAGTTGTGCCCTCTTGTCCTAGAGTCCCCTACCATGGGCAATAACTTTGTCATATCTAATCTGTTCAGGCCTTTTAACATTCGGAATGTTTCTATAAGATCCCCCCTCATTCTCCTGAACTCCAGGGAACACAGCCCAAGAGCTGCCAGACGTTCCTCATACGGCAAAAATTTCATTCCTGGGATCATTCTAGTGAATCTTCTCTGAACCCTCTCCAATGTCAGTATATCCTTTCTAAAATAAGGAGCCCAAAACTGCACACAATACTTCGTGTGGTCTCACGAGTGCCTTATAGAGCCTCAACATCACATCCCTGCTCTTATATTCTATACCTGACAATATATAGGATGCCAATACAGAAATACTATAATATATATATATATATATATATATATATATATATATATATATATATATATATATATATAAAAATAATACTATACGATACAGAAATGAATGCTAACACTTCATTCGCCTTCTTCACTATCGACTCAACCTAGAGGTTAACCTTTAGGGTATCTTGCACAAGGACTCCCAAGTCCCTTTGCATCTCTGCATTTTGAATTCTCTCTCCATCTAAATAATAGTCTGCCCATTTATTTCTTCCACCAAAGTGCATGACCGTACACTTTCCAACATTGTATTTCATTTGCCACTTCTTTGCCCATTCCCCTAAACTATCTAAGTCTCTCAGCAGGCTCTCTGTTTCCTCAACACCACCCACTCCTCCATCTACCTTTGTATCACTGGCAAATTTAGCCACAAACCCATTAATACCGTAGTCTAAATCATCGACATACATCGTAAAAAGCAGTGGTCACAACACCGACCCCTGTAGAACTCCAATAGTAACCGGCAGCCAGCCAGAATAGGATCCCTTTATTCCCACTCTCTGCTTTCTGCTGATCAACCAATGCTCCACCCACGCTAGTAACTTCCCTGCAATTCCATGGGCTCTTATCTTGCTAAGCAGCCTCATGTGCAGCACCTTGTCAAAGGCCTTCTGAAAATCCAAGTACACTTACGTCTACTGCAACACCTTTGTCTACCCTGCTTGTAATTTCCTCAAAGAATTGCAGTAGGTTTGTCAGGCAGGATTTTCCTTTCAGGAAACCATGCTGGCTTTGGCCCATCTTGTCATGTGCCTCCAGGTACTCCGTAATCTCATCCCTAACAATCAATTCCAACAATTTCCCAACTACTGGCGTCAGGCTAACAAGGTCTATAGTTTCCTTTCTGCTGCCTCCCACCCTTCTTAAATAATTACTCAAGTCTGCATTACAGTCATTAAAAATAAATTCATTAGTTGTAACCTTTTTGAAGTGAAGTTTAATTATAAATATGCTTTCCCCTGCTTGAAAACTACTGAGACTGTGTTTTGTAATTTTCATATGCATGGCTCCTGGAAAATACACCTTAAAGTTTGACAACTAGAGATCATCTCATTAGAGGTACTATGTCCACTTATTTGTATGACGACTCATAGATTGAAACACCAGACAAGGAAAACAAATTTTCCATCAACATTAAGAACTGTAACTTAAGAGTGATGGGTGGGTGAAAGGTGACACAGGCAAGCAAGACTTCTGAATCTTAAGAACAGAAAATGTGGGAAAAGTGACCAGGAACAAAAAAAACTGTAAGGCCATATTTATCTTCCGTCAGTTGTGGAAGTTCAACAGTGCATATTGATGAACTAACAGGACCAATGGGTCCAAATTAACATAGAACATAGAATAGTACAGCACAGTACAGGCCCTCCGGCCCACAATGTTGTGCCGACCCTCAAACCCTGCCTCCCATATAAACCCCCACCTTAGATTCCTCCATATACCTGTCTAGTAGTCTCTTAAACTTCACTAGTGTATCTGACTCAGGCAGTGCATTCCACGCACCAACCACTCTCTGAGTAAAAAAACCTTCCTCTAATATCCCCCTTGAACTTCCCACCCCTTACCTTAAAGCCATGTCCTCTTGTATTGAGCAGTGGTGCCCTGGTGAAGAGGCGCTGGCTATCCACTCTATCTATTCCTCTTATTATCTTGTACACCTCTATCATGTCTCCTCTCATCCTCCTTCTCTCCAAAGAGTAAAGCCCTAGCTCCCTTAATCTCTGATCATAATGCATACTTTCTAAACCAGGCAGCATCCTGGTAAATCTCCTCTGTACCCTTTCCAATGCTTCCACATCCTCCCTATAATGAGGTGACCAGAACTGGACACAATACTCCAAGTGTGGCCTAACAAGCGTTTTATAGAGCTGCATCATTACATCGCGACTCTTAAACTCTATCCCTCGACTTATGAAAGCTAACACCCCATAAGCTTTCTTAACTACCCTATCCACCTGTGAGGCAACTTTCAGGGATCTGTGGATATGCATCCCTCTGCTCCTCCACACTACCAAGTATCCTGCCATTTACTTTGTACTCTGCCTTGGAGTTTGTCCTTCCAAAGTGTACCACCTCACACTTCTCCGGGTTGAACTCCATCTGCCAGATAAAACTTCTGCTTTAAGATGGTGCCAAAGATGTGCGTCAGCTTACTTGTAGTTTGAAAGCAAGAGAATTAGATTAAAATAATTATTAATAACACTTTTTTTTTTTGAAGTAAATTCTGGCAAACTATCACAAGCAATGAAGAAGTGTGCAAAGGCGAAGTGAATTTGTAGGATGTGCCCTGCTGGTAAGTAGCAAAATTGGCGCACTTGGAGTTGGAGCCAAGCAGACATACTGCCTCCAATGAGCACAATTCAGAGGGGAGAAGACCGAACAGAGGAGTTTCAACGCCCGTCCAACTAAACTGCATATGAAAGTGGATCGCTCTAAATGCCAAGCCAAATTGGAGAGATTAAGAATTGGTTCTTTGGCAGCAAAATCCAGGTCCAAAGCGAATCGCTGGGTGGCATGTTTAAGGCCCAGAGTGACTCACCATGGTGAGGCCCAAGTCCTAATGCGAGGTACCATCTGCTGTTTGGACAATCTAAATGCCAGCCCATATAGAATGGAAAGGGAAGGTGTCGAGAGTCAGTCGAGGACAGATTGTTCTGGGTGCCCAGCCAAATTGGAGAGGTCAAGAATGGCTCCTTCGGCAGCGAGATCTAGGCCTGAAGCGATTTGTAGGGCCAGGTCCTATTGTGAGGTTTGGACAATTTAAATGCCAGCCCAGATAGTCTGGGGGCTTCTCTCTCTCCATGATGTTAGGCTGTGAGACTGCACCTGGCTGCTGCAGTTCATGTCTGTAAATTTTGCAGTCATTTGCCTCAACTAATATGATGAAATAAATACCAAAGCTCTGGGCTGCTCAGGGGATTTGGACCTAAGGTCTCAATTTGGTTCGGAATGCTGCTGTTGTTGCTTGCTTCTATTGTTTCTATATTTTGTGTTTTTTTTCCTTTCTCTGTGGGCACAGGGGGTAGGGGGAATTAGCCTTATTTTTTTTAAATTGGGCTCTTTCAGGTTCCTTGCTTTGCAACTGCCTGTAAGGAAATAGATCTCAAAGCTGTATAATTTATACATTCATTAATAAATACACTTTGAAACTTTAATCACCTGTTAATGTTCCATGAGCCTCCTATGAACCTTATATTGCTTAACTGCGCTTTTGCACATCCTTCATATCATTTTCTGTTTAAGCTCTTTACTAGCTACTCTTTAAAGGGAAGACAGAAATTTATAGAATTACTGTTACATTTCTTACCTATATTCAGCACCCCATCCTTTCACAAAACTCATCCTAATTGTGCACATTCTGGTTAATTGGTAAACTGCCTCAAAGCCTTGGTTCACAGACTGGGCCAGGAGTGCTGCAAACTCCTGGTTATTGAAGATTTTCAGGTTACACCCTAGGAAACAGAATTTTTAAAAAATACCAAATTATATTGGTAGGTAGAGTAAATGGGTAAGTATTCAAATATATCATCAGAATCTCAAAATATTGCAAATTATTCATCTTCATGTATAACCAGACAAAATTAGTGCATTACTCAGCACAAAATGCTGGAGGCATCTACGGAGAAGAAAAAACAGCTGACACTTCGTGCTGAGAGCTTCATCAGGACTAGAAAGGAAGGGGCCATGAAGGCAGAACAAGAGAGTGCGGGGGAGGGCGGAGAGAAAGAGTACAAACTGGTAGTTGACTGGATCAGGTGAGGGGGAAGGCAGGTGGGAGGAAGGTCATACATTTGAAGGTAGGAGTGTAGATGGAAGGTGTGAAGGGATGAAAATCTGATAGGAGGCTACAATGGACCATGGAACCATGGAGGGTGGAGAACCAGAGGGAGGTGTTGGGCAGATCATGACTGCAGAAGAAAATTGTGAGAGGGCCACCACAATAGAAGACGAAAGTTAAAAAATGAAAAGAGGCACTGGGGGGAGGGTTGAAATCTGAGGGGAACAGTTACCAAAAGAGACCAAACAAAATCGATGAATATGTCACGTGTTCTGAAGGAAGTAGCTGTGGAGATTGCGGAGGCATTAGCAATGATCTTTCAAAAGTCGATAGATTCTGGCATGGTTCGGGAAGACTGGAAGATTGCAAATGTCACTCCGCTATTTAAGGGGGCAAGGAAGCAAAAAGGAAATTATAGACCTGTTAGCTTGACATCGGTGGTTGGGAAGTTATTGGAGTCGATTGTCAAGGATGAGGTTACAGAGTACCTGGAGGCATATGACAAGATAGGCAGAACTCAGCATGGATTCCTTAAAGGAAAATCTTGCCTGACAAACCTATTACAATTTTTTGAGGAAATTACCAGTAGGCTAGACAAGGGAGATGCAGTGGATATTGTATATTTGGATTTTCAGAAGGCCTTTGACAAGGTGCCACACATGAGGCTACTTAACAAGATAAGAGCCCATGGAATTACGGGAAAGTTACATACGTGGATAGAGTGTTGGCTGATTGGCAGGAAACAGAGAGTGGGAATAAAGGGATCCTATTCTGGTTGGCTGCGGTTACCAGTAGTGTTCCACAGGGGTCCGTGTTGAGGCCGCTTCTTTTTACATTGTACATCAACAATTTGGATTATGGAACAGATGGCTTTGTGGTTAAGTTTGCTGACGATACGAAGATAGGTGGAGGGGCCGGTAGTGCTGAGGAAACGGAGAGTCTGCAGAGAGACTTGGATAGATTGGAAGAATGGGCAGAGAAGTGGCAAATGAAGTACAATGTTGGAAAGTGTATGGTTATGCACTTTGGCAGAAAAAATAAATGGGCAGACTATTATTTAAATGGGGAAAGAATTCAAAGTTCTGAGGTACAACGGGACTTGGGAGTCCTCGTACAGGATACCCTTAAAGTTAACCTCCAGGTTGAGTCAGTAGTGAAGAAGGCGAATGCAATGTTGGCATTCATTTCTAGAGGAATAGAGTATAGGAGCAGGGATGTGATGTTGAGGCTCTATAAGGTGCTGGTGAGACCTCACTTGGAGTACTGTGGGCAGTTTTGGTCTCCTTATTTAAGAAAGGATGTGCTGACGTTGGAGAGGGTACAGAGAAAATTCACTAGAATGATTCCGGGAATGAGAGGAGACCTCATAGAAACATTTCGAATGTTAAAAGGCATGGACAGAGTGGATGTGGCAAAGTTGTTTCCCATGATGGGGGAGTTTAGTACGAGAGAGCATGACTTAAGGATTGAAGGGCACCCATTCAGAACAGAAATGCAAAGAAATTTTTTAGTCAGAGGGTGGTGAATCTATGGAACTTGTTGCCACGGGCAGCAGTGGAGGCCAAGTCATTGGGTGTATTTAAGGCAGAGATTGATAGGTATCTGAGTAGCCAAGGCATCAAAGGTTATGGTGAGAAGGCGGGGGAGTGGGACTAAATAGGAGAATGGATCAGCTTATGATAAAATGGCGGAGCAGACTCGATGGGCCGAATGGCCGACTTCTGCTCCTTTGTCTTATGGTCTATGGTCTTATGATCAGATTGGAGATTACCTAGACAGACTATGAGGTGTTGCTCTCCAGTTTGAGTTTGGCCTCATCAAGGCAGTAGGAGGTCATAGACCGATATGACAGCGCGAGAATGGGAAGGGAAACTGAAATCTGGCCATTCAGAGAACCTGGTGATTGTGACAGGCAGAGCAAAGGTGCTCAATGAAGCATTCTCCCAATCTGTGTAGAGCAGGCCACACCCCAGACAAGGCATACAAAAGGACCTCATTAGACTTGCAGGTGAAGGGATACCTCACCTGGAAGGACTGTTAGGTCCCTGAATGGTGGCCTGATGAGTCATTTATTGTACCGGTGCTCCTGGTGTTGCCTCTTTACATTATTGAGACCCGACACAGATTGGGGGACCACAGGGAGCACCTTTGTCTATCTTATTACTCAACACATTTTGCCAAATAGCCACAAGTACCTAAAGGCTGCTCTGTTTATTCCTACACTGTCACTTGCATGAAAACTAGTTACCAATCCAACTTTGAACAAAAACTTACTTTGAATTAGACTAGGAATAATTTTAGAAACTTCATCCCCAGACAGTATAGGCATAAGCATAAACATTTAACCAAGGGTCATATATAATTTTAAAGATATTTTAAATAGATAGCGAGCAACTTTCTCCCTTTGCACAGATGTCTACAACCTGAAGGCATAAGAACAAGAGCTGCAAATGGCTTCCTTCCCGATACACAATATTAAATTAGTTGAGCAATTAGCTTCTTTCAACCAGAACCCCAAATTAATCTAATATCTGAATTTTCTTACCTGGTGGAATCTTACACACTGTTGCAGGATGCCAGCCATATCTTTGATTACAGTTGGGACTCTGAACGAAGATGGCACTATCACTCAGGCACTCGGCGAACACCTCTCCACCAATGTAATACAACCTCACTCCTCTTCCTAAAAGAGGAATGATTAATATTTGGAATATATACATGCATTACTGGTCATATTAGAAATGTACCTTCATTGTCAAATTAATATGCTAAAAGAATAAAATCTGTTCTTATTGGAAATATTTAGATAAACTAGAAATTTCATCGACCTTAAGGCATAGGAGCAGAATTAGGTCATTTGGCCTTTCAAGTCTTTTCCGCCATTCAATCATAGGTGATTTTTTCCCCCCTCCTCAGCCTCCTCTCCCTGTAACCTTTGATGCCTTGTCCAATCAAGAATCTATCAAGCTCTGCCTTAGATACACCCAACAACCTGGCCTCCACCTGGCCCCCTGCCACAACAAGTTTCACAAATTCATCACCCTCTGATTAAAGAAATTTTTCCGTATCTGTTTTAAATTGACGTCCCTCTATCCTGAGGCTGTGCCCTCTTGTCCTAGGCATCTCTATCATGAGAAGCATTCTTTCCACATCTACTCTGTCTAGGCCTTTCAAAACTTGAAAGATTTCAATGAGATCCCTCCTAAATTCCAGTGAGTACAGACCCAGGGCCAAACAATCCTCGTATGATAATCCTTTCATTCCTGGAATCATCCTTGTGAACTTCCTCTGAATCCTCCAAAGCCAGCACATCTTTTCTCAGATGAGGAGCACAAAACTGTTGCCAATACTCAAGGTGAGGCCTCATCAGTGCCATATAAAGCCTGAGCATCATATCCCTGCTCTTGTACTCTAGACCAGGGGTCCCCAACCTTTTCTGCACCACGGACCGGTTTAATATTGACAATATTCTTGCAGACCGCTGACCGGGGGGGGTTCAAGTAGGGTTAAACTCACCTCAACATGTCTTTTACAGTTAGGGTTGCCAACTTTCTCACTACCAAATAGGGGACAAAAGTAGCAGTCAAATATGGGACACTTCTGTTTACCTCAGGAAAGACTACCATGACCATGAAGCCTTGCGCGGACACCTGTGTGCACATGCGCATACGTGCCGATTTTTTCCCCACAAATCCGTTTTGGCTTAATCTTCCAGACTACACTGTACATACATTATTTCTACTTTATATAGGCTGTGTATTTATCATATCATTACTGCTTTTACTATATGTTAGTGTTATTTTAGGTTTTATGTGTTATTTGGTAGGTTACTTTTTGGGTCTGGGAACGCTGAAAAATTTTTCCCGTATAAACTAATGGTAATTGCTCCTTCGCTTTACGCCATTTCGGCACGAAAAGTTTCATAGGAACGCTCTACCTTAGCGGGGGGAAATATGGGACAAGGGACAAGGGCAGTCCCATATGGGACAAACCAGTTTAGCCCAATATAGGGGGTGTCCCAGCAAATATGGGACAGTTGGCAATCCTATGTTCAAGTTCAACAGTGCGTGACAGGGAATGAGGAAAGGTGCAGCTGACTCATACCGTTTCCTCACGGCCCAGTAGCACATGCTTCATGGCCCGGTGGTTGGGGACCACTGTTCTAGACCTCTTGAAATGAATGCTAACATGGCATTTGTCTTCCTCAACACCAACGCTACCTGCAAGTTAACCTTCAGGGTGTTCTGCACCAGGACTCCCAAGTCCCTTTACATCTCAGATTTTTAGATTTTCTTCCAGTTTAGAAAATAGTCTGCACATTTATTTCTACTACCAAAGTGCATGACAATGCATTTTCCAACATTGTATTTCATTTGCCACTCTCTTGCCCATTCTCCTCATCTAAGTCCTTCTGATGCCTTCCTGTTTTCTCAACACTACTTGCCCCCTCCACCAATCTTCATATCATCTGCAAACTTGACAACAAAGCCTTCTATTCATCATCTAACTCTTGATATGCAGCACAAAGTAACTTTCCTTTAATACCATGAGCTCTTAACTTGAAAAGCAGCCTCATGTGACACCTTGTCAAAGGCCTTCTGAAAGTCCAAATATACAACTTCCACTGCAAGCCCTTTATCAACCTTACAAGTGATCTCCTCAAACAGGTTCGTCAGGCAAGATTTTTCCTTATAGAAACCATGCTGACTTTGTCCTATCTTGTCCTGGGTCACCAAGTACTCCATAACCTCATCTTTAATAACTGACTCCAACATCTTCCCAACCACTGAAGTCAGGCTAACTGGTCTATAATTTCCTTTTTGCAGCCTTCCTCCTTTCTTAAAAAGTGGAGTGACATTTGCAATTTTCCAGTCCTCTGGCACCATGCCAGAGTCCAATGATTTTTGAAAGATCATTTCTAATGCCACCACAATCTCTACCGCTACCTCTTTCAGAACCCTAGGGTGGAGTTCACCTGGTCCAGGTGACCTAAGGGACTTGTACATCCTTAGTTTTTTGAGCTTTCTGAGGACCTTTTTTCTTGTAATATAGTAAATGCACTCACATCTCTTCTCTCATAGCCTTCAACATCTGGCACACCAAGTGTCTTCCACAGTGAAGGTTAATTCAAAATACTCATTTAGTTCATCTGCCATCTCCTTCTCCTGGTATTAATTCTCCATCCTCATTTTCAAGCAGACCTATATCCACTCTCATCTCTCTTATTTATCACATACTTGAAAAAGCTTTTACTATCCACTTTGATAGTTTGCTAGCTTGTCTTCATATTGCCCCTCCTAAAGATTCTTTTAGTGGCTCTCTGTAGGCTTTTAAAAGCTTCCCAATCCTCTATCTTCCCGCTAATTTTTGCTTTGTTGTATACCCTCTCTTCTGCTTTTACATTAGCTTTGGCTTCCCTTGTCAGCCACATTTGTACTATTTTGCCATTTGAGTATTTCCTCATTTTTGGAATACATCTATCCTGCACCTTCCTCATTTTCCCCAGAAGATCACGGCATTGGTGCTCTGCTGTTATCCATTCCAATTTACTTTGGCCAACTCCTCTCTCGTACCGCTGTAATTTCCTTTAATCCACTAAAATAGTCTACACCAGACTTTACTTCCTCCCTAACAAATTTCAAGCTGAGCTCAATCATATTGTGATCACTGCGTTCTAAGCGTTCTTTTACCTGAAGCTCCCTAATCACCTCCGGTTCGTTACATAACACCCAACCTGGTATAGCTGATTCCCTAGTTGGCTCAACAACAAACTTTCTAAAAAGCCATCTCATAGGGATTCAACAAACTCACTCTCTTGAGGTCCATTATCAACCTGATTTTCCCCAATCGACCTGCATGTTGAACTCTCCCATGACTACCATAACATTGCCCTTTTGACACATCTTTTCTATTTCCTGTTGTACATCCCAGCTACTTTTGGGAGGCCCGTAAGTAATTTACCCTTGCAGCTTCTTAACTCAACCCACAAGGATTCAACATCTTCCAATCCTATGTCACATCTTTCTACTGAATTGATGCCATTCTTTACCAGTAGAGCCATGCCACTCCCTCTGCCTACTTTTGCATCAATGATACAATGTGTAACCTTGGACATTCAGCTTCCAACTACAACCATCCTTCAGCTATGATTCAGTGCTGGCCACAACATCATATCTGACAATCTGTAATAGTGCAACAAGATCATCCACCTTATTTCTTATACTCCATGCATTGAGATATAACACTGAGTGCTGTACCCTTTTTGATTCTGCATCCCCAATGCACTGATACTCACCCTGCTGGCTGCAATTTTGTCCTATCATCTGCCTGTTCTTCCTGACAGTCGGACTGCATGCTATCTTTGCTTTTTAACCATCCATCCTATACAAGTACCTTCAGTACGGTTCCAAACACCCAGCCAAAATAGTTTAAACCCTCCCCAACAGCTTTAACAAATCTGCCCGCAAGAATATTGGTCCCCCTTAGGTTCAGGTGCAACCCATCACTTTTGTACTGGTCATACCTCCCCCAAAGAGATCCTAATGATCCAAGAATCTGAAGACCTAACCCCTGCACCAGCTTCTAGTCCACGCATTAATCTGCCAAATCATCCTGTTTCTACCTTCATTGGTGTGTGGCTCAGGCAGCATCAAGAAATTACTACTCTGGAAGCCCCGCTTCTCAGATTTCTGCCTAGCTCTCTAAATTCTCTTTTCAGGACCTCTTTGCTTTTCCTTCCTATGGCATTGGAGATTGCTGAGCCTCTGGCAATGATCTTTGCATTACCAATATGGGAGAGGTTCCGGAGGATTGGACGGTTGCAGATGTTGTTCCCTTGTTCAAGAAAGGGAGTAGAGATATCCCAGGAAATTATAGACCAGTGAGTCTTACTTCAGTGGCAGACAAGTTGATGGAAAAGATCCTGAGAGGCAGGATTTATGAACATTTGGGGTGGCATAATATGATTAAGAATAGTCATCATGGCTTTGTCAAAGGCAGGTCATGCCTTGCGAGCCTGATTGAATTTTTTGACGATGTGACTAAACACATTGATGAAGGTAGAGCACTAGATGTAGTGTATATGGATTTCAGCAAAGCATTTGATAAGGTACCCCACTGCAAGGCTTATTGATAAAGTAAGGAAGCATGGGATCCAAGGGGATCTTGCTTTGTGGATCCAGAACTGGCTTGCACACAGAAGGCAAAGAGTGGTTGTAGACGGGTCATATTCTGCATAGAAGTTGGTGACCAGTGGTGTGCCTCAGCGAACTATTCTGGGACCCCTACTCTTTGTGATTTTTATAAATGACCTAGATGATGAAGTAGAGGGATAGGTTTGTAAATTTGCTGATGACACAAAGGTTCGGGGTGTTGTGGATAGTGTGGAGGGCTGTCAGAGGTTACAGCAGGACATCGATAGGATGCAAAATTGGGCTGAAAAGTGGCAAATAGAGTTCCACCCTGATAAGTGTGAGGTGGTTCATTTTGAAAGGTCAAATATGATGGCAGAATATAGTATTAATGTTAAGGATGTGTGAAGGATCAGAGGGACCTTGGGGTCCGAGTTGATAGGACACTCAAAGCTGCTACGCAGGTTGACTCTGTGGTTAAGAAGGCATATGGTGCATTGACCTTCATCAACCGTGGGACTGAGTTTAGGAGCCGAGAGGTAATGTTACAGCTTTATAGGACCCTGCTCAGACCCCACTTGGAGTATTATGCCCAGTTCTGATCAACTCACTACAGGAAGGATGTGGAAACTGTAGAAAAGATTCAGAGGAGATTTACAAGGATGTTGCCTGGATTAGGGAGCATGCCTTATGATAATAGGTTGAATGAACTTGGCCTTTTCTCCTTGGAGCGACGGAGGATGAGAGGTGACCTGATAGAGGTGCACAAGATGATGAGAGGCATTAATCGTGTGGATAGTCAGAGGCTTTTTCCCAAAGCTGAACTGGCTAACATGAGAGGGCACAGTTTTAAGGTGCTTGGAAATAGGTACAGAGGAGATGTTAGGGGTACACTTGTTGTTGTTTTTAACACAGAGTGGTGAGTGTGTGGAATGGGCTGTTGGCAAGGGTGATGGAAATGGATACAATAGGGTCTTTTAAGAGATTCCTGGATAGGTACATGGAGCTTAGAAAAATAGAGGGCTATGGGTAACCCTAGGTAATTTCTAAAGTAGGTACATGTTCAGCACAGCATTCTGAGTTGAAGGGCCTGTAATGTGCTGTAGGTTTTCTGCGATTTCTATAATATGTACCAAGGCACCTGGCTGCTCTCCCTCCCTCTCCAAATTGCTGTGGACGCGATCAGTGATGTCCCTGACCCTGGCACCTGGAAGGCAACATACCATTCAGGTGTCACATTCATGTCCATAGAATCTCCCGTCTGTTTCCCTGACTATTTAGTCCCCTATCACTACCGCTCCCCTCTTCTCCCTCTTTTCCTTCTGACCATAGACCCATTCTCATTGCCAGTAACCCTGTCTCCATGGCACTCCCCTGGAAGGTCATCCCCTACAACACTACCCAAAACAGTATACTTATTGAGGGGAATAGCCACAAGGGTGCTCTGCGCTAACTGCCTATTCACACTTCCATTTCTCCTGACAGTCACAGCTGATCTGCTCCACGCCTCAACTCGTGTCAGATCCACAGTCCCAAATTTTGCAATCTTTCAAAGATTATTCTCTTTCAGTACCTCCAGTGACTGAGCCTCTACAACTCCCCAAAAGGTACAACATTCCTAACTTCACCACCTCTCTAAGAATAAATTCCAACTTTTAAATGACACCCCATTTATTTTGTAAAAAGTCCACTTCATTAGGCAATTGCCCCTTTAAGATCTTACACACTTGAGTAAAATTGCCTCCTTTGCGACTAACCTTCAAAGAATACAAGCCTACATACACAAAATGCTGGAGGAACTCAGTAGGCCAGGCTATGGAAAAAAGCAGAGTTGATGTCTCAGGCTGAAACATTGATTCTGCTTTTTTCCATAGATGCTGTCTGGCCTGCTGAGTTCCTCCAGCATTTTTCTGTTGCTTGGATTTCCAGCATCTGCAGATTTTCTCTTGTTTGAAGAACACAGGCCTAACATTTCAGAATCAGGTTTATCATCACTGGCATGTGACGTGAAATTTGTTAACTTAGCAGCAGCAGTTCAATGCAATACATAATCTAGCAGAGAGAGGGAAAAAAAATAGTAATTTTTAGTTGTTTGTGATAAGTCAAATGAACCCCATGACGGATATAAACATGTTTAAGAGCAGGTGCAAGAGAGAAAGCAGGAGGGGAAAATAAAAGAGTCTAAGATGGATTTGGCAGGCAGGGTTAAAGATCATCCCAAAAGGTTCTTGAGTTATATTAACTGTAAAACGCTAACAAGGGAGAGATTAGGTTCTATTAAAGATAATCTGGGTTGCCTACTTTATTTTATTAGAGATTCAGCATGGTAACAGGTTGTTATGGCTCAATGAGCCTGCACCAGCCAATTATACATACGTGATCAATTAACCCAATTAATTTGCGCAGCTTTGGAACGTGAGAGGAAACCGAAGCACCCAAAGGAAACATGGTGTCATGGGGAGAGCATACCAACTCCTTACAAACAGCAGTGGGACTGTAATAGCATTATGCTAATTGTTACACTACAGTGCCATCCCAATGTATGAAAGGAGATAGCCAAAACATTTCATGTCTATTTCGCCTAGGTGGATGTCAAAGAAATGAGGGCAATAAGTCTTCGATAAAATGCAAATTATGAAGGAGGAAGTACTTACAACCTTAAAGTGCATAAAGGTGGGCAAATCTTCAGGGCCTGATTAAGTGCATCCCAGGCCAGGGAAGAAACCAGAGGCCCTTGTTTGTTTGTTGTTTTTTTTGCGTGTGCCTGTGTGCGTGCGAGTCTGTGCATGTGTGTCTGCGTCCCTGATGATGTCTTTTTCATGGCTTTTACAAAGCGCGGAGCAAGAAAGGGACTGTGTGGCGCGCCACTCCTCACAAAGATATTTTCGCAGTATTTTTCCCTTTATTTTATGAGGTCGAGTTGCGATCTCAACACTCAACCTGGCGCGGATGGAAAACGTACTCGGGAGCGGACCCGACTGGTTTCGAACCCGGGAACCTCCACTCCCAGGTCCGGCGCCGATGTCATTACGCCACCAGACGGCCCACCAGAGGCCCTTGTACAGATATTTGCTTTGTTGTCACTGGTGAAGTTCCAGATAGATAATGTCAAGGTGTAGCAAGAACAGGCCAGTGAGCCTAACTTCAGTTGTAGGGAAGTTACTGAAAGGGATTATAAGGGACAAGACCTACAATCTGTTGAAAAGTGAGGCCCTGATCAAGAATATTCAGCATTGTAGGTGTGGGAGGTCAGTCCTGATGAATCTTTTGGGAATTTTTCCAAAGTGGTAACTAAAGAAATGGATGAACGTAGAACAGTGAATGTTGGCCTTATGGACTTTAGTAAGTCCTTTGACAATGTCCCACATGGCAGATTGATCTGGAAGATTAGGTTACAAGGGATTTATGGGGAGCTCATGAGGTAGATTTAGAACTGGCTCGATGATAGGATGTTGCTTGAAGGTCGATTTCCCAACTGGAGACCTGTTATTAATGGGGTGCCCCAGGAGTCAGGGCTGGAACCTCTGTTATTATGTATGTACATGCCTTGTACACGTACATGGCAGAAGTACCAAGTTTGCTTATGACACTAAATCAGGGGGTATCGTTAATAGTGAAGCAGGTTACAATGAGTTACAGAGATCATCAGTTAGGGAGTTGAGCTGAGGAGAATGGAAAAAAAAGGGATTTCAACTTGAGATAACTGAAGTGATACATTTTGTACAGTGTAGGACCTATACAGTGAATGGCAAGGCTCTGAATAGTGTGGAATAGGCGGACATGGGAGTACAAGTGCACAGTTCTCTGAAAGAAGCCGCATAAATACAGAAGGTGATGAAGGCATTTAAAGCTGGTCTTTCAGTTAGAGTATTGAGTTTAGGAGTAGGGTTGTTACATTGGAGTTATACACTCAGTGGTCACTTTATTAGGTACAACTGTTCATTAATGCAAATAGCTAATCAGCCAATCATGCGCAGCAAATCAATCCATAAAAGCACGCAGACTCAGTTGAGAGGTTTAGTTGATCCAAGAAAACATCAGAATAGGAAGAGAAATGTGATCTATGTGACTTTGACTGTGGAATGATTGTTGGCGCCAGACAGGGTGGCTTGAGTATCTCAGAAACTGCTGATTTCCTGGGAGTTTCATACACAACTCAAGTTTACGAGGATGGTGCAAAAACAAAAAAAAATCCAGTGAGTGGCAGTTCCATGGGCAAAAACACTTGTTAATAAGAGAGGTCAGGAGTGTGGCGCAAGCTGACAAAGGCGACAGTAACTCAAATAACCACGTGTTACAACAGTGGTATGCAGAAGCACACCTCTAAACCATGTAAAACCTTGAAGTGGATGACCAACAGCCTCTGCGTATACAAGCTGTTGTTGAGAATACACTTGGAGTATTGTGCACAGTTTTAGTCACCCTGTTATAACAAAGACATTTCGCTCCATGTACCTATCCAATGCCTCCTAAATGTCGCAAATGTACCTGCCTTGAACACTTTCTCAGGCAACTCTTGAAAAATTACTTTTTCCTCCCAGTGTGAAAAGGATTGTTTGGGTGACACACTAATTGACCAGGCATTTACTAATGAACCATCTAGCACTGATGTTGTATTTTCCACATTAGGGCCATGTATGATGAAATAATACTTAGTGTAATGCTCCTCATGGAAACGTGTTCAGATCATGTCAATCAGGGTTACCAGTCATTCAGCAATGCCAGGACAACATGTCCTTTCCTGCATAATGCCACAGTAGAAAGCTACTTGATAAAATTAATTGCTTAGCTATATTCTTGCTCTTCTCCTGAAGGTTTTTATAGCTGGGGTTAGTAATGGGGACAAGCCCCTATAGCCTATTAAATGCTCCCAATGGCATGGGCCTCAAATAGCCTTTGACAACCAAGCTCAGCTCCTGGCTTCACATGTGGCTTAGCTACTAAGCCCGGCAGAACTGTTTCTACTAACAGGAGAAGGGGCAAAGGCAGGCTACTGGTGCCTTAAAAACTGTCACTTTGGGCAGATGGAGGTTGTCAGCCATGGTTGTCAGCTCATCTAGAAGTAAAACTTTGATATCAAACCTCTCCTGCCTTGCAGCTATATCCACTCATGGGGAAGGCTTCAGGAGTAAACCCAGAGGGAAAAGTCTGGAGCTGGAGTCCCTGAGACAGTCCTACTTTGAGCTGCCTGGCAACTGCAGAGACGCTGCTGGTGCAGTTCCTTTGGGTTCATCAGATATGTGAAGAGGGGGAGCTTGCTCTCTATATCATACTGCCCAAGCTTACGTATCTAGACAGCTAGGACGCAACATCCATGGTCGACCCTGACTGACAAAGGTGCCACTCTCCTTAAACTCTCCAAGCGACCTCACTAACCACCATAGTAAAACTGGAAACCTGCCCTGATCCTCTCCCAAACCCAAGTGCCCATTCTTCTACCACAACAATTGCCACAACACACACAATTAACTTCCCCAGTTATGCTCACAAGTTCCATCTTCTCAATTTTCCCACATCTGCTCACAAAATGATGGACTCTGACACCTTCCAAAACAGAATCTGAGCAGGTGCAAATTATTTTACAACTATAACCTCAAACACAACTTTAGGTTTAAGGGGAAGGGATGGCTAATAACAGAAGTGGTTATTATGAGGGAGAGGGAGATCCATTTAGTTGAAAGGGAAGGCCAATGATGGAATTTTGCTATTCTGATTGCTGAGACAAGTGTTGTGTAAGAAAGACCTTGTAGCCTCAGTGCTCAATAGCAAGAACTCAGTTCAACATTATCCAACACCCATATGATGATCCAAAGCAGCTTTACATGCAGGATAAGGCTCCTCCCTAAGCTGCTAATATGGAGTTATTGGTGCAGTGGTGACTCATGAGTGAAGCAAACCATTCTGAAGTGATGCTGTAATTTAGAAATGAGAATTGATTCTTAACTGCATGACACTAGATTTTTAAAAAGCACCATCAGCACAAAGACATTAATTTATAATGTAATCAAATGCTGCAAAAAGTAATTCATACTATTACCTTCAGGAAAGCTAGGAAAAAGAGAAGCGTCTTGAGAAGTAAGTTTGTTCTTACACCTCAAACATGGGTGTCAATGCTGAATTAAGAATCTTGCAGGGTCACTTTGGAGGTTTCATTTAAAAGTCAACCACCGGTGGGTCTGGAAATATTCATAAACTAGACTGGATAAGGACCACTATTATGCAATATTTAATCTATACAAACAATTTAAACTCCCTAGTTGGAAAAAGTAGAATCCAAACTTGATCTCAATCAATATCAGGTACGTGAACATTAATCCAGTAATTTGACACCACAAACTGTATCCATTGGTGGAGAGGAACTAATAGGAGGACAGTGAGTAGCTTGCTTGGCTGGCTTACATTTCTAAGTGGGAAGAACAGGCCAGACCTACTGTTCAATAATCTCAGCACACCAGCACTCCCGCACCAGTCTTGTCATGAAGTCCAATACAGCCACGGAACACGGCACATGAAAAGCCTGAGAGCCCACAATGTTGTGCCAAACTAAATTAGCAATCATCTGCCCAACTAAACCAATCCCTTCTCCCTACACTACGCCCATATCCTTCCCTATCTTGCACATCCATGTCCCTACCCAACAGGCTCCCAAATGCCTCTATCGTACTTGTCTCCACCACCCCAGGCAGTGCATTCTAAGCACCTCTCACATCTCGCGTGTGGGGCAATGGTGTATATCACAGACACAAGTCCTTCAGTCCTTCTACCACAACTAAGCTGCCTCATTTACCTTAATAGGTCCACAGCATGCCACTTTGTAACATGGAGCACCAGAGCACATGCGTTCAAGGAGAGGTGGCAAGTTTTAATTATTTTTTAAAGCACAGAGTGGTGGGTGCCTGAGGTACACAGAATACAGCATAAGAATACGCCATTCAGCCCACAATATTGTGTCAAACCAGCTAAAAGGCAAATCAGAAACACCCAAACAGTAATCTCTCCTATCCACACCATGTCCATATACCTCCATCTTCCTTACATCCACATGACCATCCAAACATCTCTTAAAAGTCTCTTATGTATTTGCCTCTGACACCATACCAGGTAGTGCATTCCAGGCATCAACCACTCAGAGTTTTAAAAAACACACTTACCCCTCACATCCCCTTTGAATCTACCCCATTTCACCTTCAATGCATGCCCTCTGGTATTAGAAATTTCAACCCTGAGAAACAGATACTCTGTCCACTCTATCTATGCCTCTCAATCTTGAAAACCTCTATCAGGTCTCCCCTCAGCCTCCACCACTCCAGGGAAAACAACTGAAATTTATCCAGTCTCTCGTGATAACAGGCAGCATCCTGATAAAGGCAAACACGATGTCCTTGCATTTGCCATACCAAGGTGCAACATCTTACATTTTTCCAAGTTAAAAACTCCATCGGCCATTTCTCAGTCCATATCTGCAACTGATCTATATTGTGCTGCATTCCTACTCCGTCTTCTACACTAACCACAACTCCACTAATCTTGGTATTTTCCATAAATTTACTAAGCTACCTGTCTACATTTTCATCCAGGTCATTTATAAATTACAAAACAGCAGAGGTCCCAACAGATCCCTGCGGATCAACTAACCTCTAGCTCAAACAAGCCCCTTCAGCCACAACCTATGTGCAAGCCAGTCTTGAATCCAAACAACTGATTGGCCATGGATCCCATGCATCTTAATCTTCTGGATTGGCCTCCCATGAGAGACTTTGTCAAATGCCTAATAAAATCCATGTAGACAACATCTACTGCCCTACTCTCATCACCTTGTCAAAAAACTCAATCAGGTTGGTAAGGCATGACTTGCCATGCACAAAGCCATGCTTACGACATGGGTTTCCAAAAGCTCATATATCCTATTCCTAAGAATTTTTTCCAGCAATTTCCCTATAACTGACGTGAGATTCACTGGTATGTAGTTTCTAGAATTATCCCTTGTTCCCTGCTTAAATAGGGGTACAACATTAGCTACTCAACAGTTCACCGGTACCTCGCCTGTGGCTAGAGAGGACACAAATACTGGTCAAGGGCCCAGAAATATCTTCTCTTGTCTCCTTCAATAACCTGTCAGGTCCTGGGGACTCATCCACCTTAAGGGGTCTGTGTTGGGACCGATTCTTTTTACATAATACGTTTATGATTTGGATGATGGAATTGATGGCTTTGTTGCAAAGTCTACAGATGATACGAAGATCGGTGGAGCGGCAGAGTTTTGAAGTAAAGAGGCTACAGAAGGACTTAAGACAGATTAGGAGAATGGGCAAAGAAGTGGCAGATGGAATACAGTGTCAGCAAGTGTATGGTCATGCACTTTGATAGAAGAAATGAAAGGGGTAACTCTTTTCTAAATGGAGTGCTTGTGCAGGATTCCCTAAAGGTTAATTTGCAGGTCGAGTCTATGAGGAAGGCAAATGCAAAGTTAGCATTCATTTCCAAGAGGACTGAAATACAAAAGCAAGGATGTAATGTTGAGAGTTTATAAAGCACTGTGAGGCCTTACTTGGAAGTATTGAGAGCAGTTTTGAGCCCCTTGTCTTCGAAAGGATGTGCTGAAACTGGACAGGGTTCAAAGTAGACTCACAAAAATGATTACATGCTTGAACAGCTTGTCATATGATGGCTCTCGGCCTGTATTCACTAGAATTCAGATGAATGAGGGGGTGACCTTATTAAAACCCATTGAATGATGAAAGGCCTTGGTAAGAGTGGATGTCGAGAGGGTACTTCTTATGATGGGACCAGAGGACACAGCCTCAAAATGGAGTGGCGTACTTTTAAAACGGAGATGAGGAGGAATTTCTTTAGCCAGAGTGGTGAATCTATGGAATTCATTGCCACAGGCAGCTGTGGAGTTCAAGTCTGTATGTATTTTTAAGGCAGTGGTTAATAGATTCTTGATTGGTCAGTGCACGAAGGGATATGGGGAGAAGGCAGGATATTGGGGCTGAGAGGAAAATTGGATCAGCCATGATGAAATGGCAGAGCACTCTCAATGGGCCAAATGGCCTAATTCTGCTACTATATCTCGTGGTCTTAATACTCTTTAGAAGGCCCAACACTCCCTCCTCCTTGACCTCTAAAAGCCTAACGTATTTATACACTCAGCACTAATCTCCAGGTCCTCCAAATCCTTTCCGTTGGTAAATACTGATGCAAAGTATTCATTAAGTACCTCATTCACATTCTCTACATCCAAGCAAATGTTACCTCCTTTATCTTTGAATGGTCCCACCCTCTTCTTAGTTATCCTTTTACTCTTGATGTACGTATAGAATGCTTTGGGATTAACCTTAATCCTACTTGCCAAGTACTTTTCAAGGCCCTCCTGGCTTTCCTAAATCTCTCCCTTAGTTCTTTTCTGGCTTCTTTATACTCACGTGCTTTGTTTGATCCTGAATGCAAAGCTTTACATACTTTGCCTTTTTCTTCTTGACTAACTTTAAGGCTCTCTCATCTTTCAAGCCCCATTCTTCCTCCTAACAAGAACATACCTTTCCTGTACTCTGGCAGCATATATATTATAGTGGTAGCAACATACATCAGGGGCCTTGAAGAGGCCTTTAAACACGGATGTGAGGGAAATGGAAGGATATGGACATTGTGTAGTTTAGGATTAGTTTAGTTGGCCATTGGGCCTGTTCCTGTGCTGTGTTGTTCTATGCTCTACGTTTTAAGAATCTTCAGATTTCCTAAGCCCTAAAATGCAAAGACAACTATTAGGACAAATTAACTTCATTTTTTTTTATTTTAACTGAATTAATTTGAATGCATTTGTTTAAGTTGTGTCCCAATGTTAAGTGCATCTTAATTATTAAAACTTCCATTTAAAAAGACTTGGAAAGTTTTTTTTTAAAGTTTGTTTCTGATTTGCTACTTTGGACCTAACCGATCAAGATTCTTCCTGGGGACTTCCTCCAAGAAAGAGAAGGCTCCAAATGTTGGCAAATTAATGCTTGTTGGCAGACTGGGGTCCTTTCAGAGACTCTTAGATAGGTACATGGAGTTTAGAAAAATAGAGGGCTACGCAGTAGGGAAACTCCAGGCAACTTCTAGAGTAGAATTACATGGTCAGCACAACATTGTGGGCCGAAGGGCCTGTAATGTTCTGTAGATGTTCTAAGTAATACTAGCTTGTGAATCAACTCCCCCTCCAATGATTCAGACAAAGCATTATGGTACATATTCTGATGGAGGCTGGGGAGAAGTGGAGAGTTAAATAGATGATTTGTGAAGGTTGCCAGCACTGCCAATCAGCTTCATCAGTTTTCTCTTTTGATTATTTTATGATCCAGTTACTGTGTTTTTTCTCTCTGGTAGGTTCCCATTGTTCATCTTATTTTGGATAATAGTTCCCAGTTTGATCAGCTGAGGTGTTTTCTTGCAATCTAGTTTTTCTTTGAACACCACTCTTATCTTAACTTTTACATACGCAGACAAAAAAAATCACTTACCAATGTGTCGTCGTGTCATCTCAACAGTTGCATTTCTGTTGACATTAGATAGCAAACCCAGACAAAATCTCTCCGAATTTGAAGGGTCTGTAAATCCATCCACAGTTAATGAAGGCTGAGATGCATGAAAGGTTTCACCGACTCTCTGGTTTAACTCATAATATGCTATTGAACACCAAAATGCTGGCTCCGAATATGTTACAGGTTGTAGATCTGCAACAATAAAATATAGAGAATTTTACACTGCTAAGTATTTTGTCACTTCTGGGAAAATGAATGATCTACAAATCTTATAACATAACTTTTCTGAAAATGTTTTGAATTATTTCTATGCCTAAAGAGAGCTTGCCCAACTTGAACAGTAAATTACTTGACAAATAAAATGCACATGATCAGAGATTCTGATACAGAAAGAAATTGACACTAATTGATGCCTTTTAATCGTAAAGTTTGCTTTTCAAATGCCAAAGAACTTGTTGCTCCATAGGCAAAAATGGACAAGCTATGCAAGGCAGAATTTTGAAGTCCTCCCAGAAAAAAAACTTGGCTCCTTAAACCCTACCTTGAAATTTTTATCCCCTTTTGTATCATAGCAAGTTAAGTCTACCTAATAGCTTAAGCACATCACCAAAAATTAAAGAAACAGATGATGCAACATTATATCATTATTACATTTTAAGGAGAAGCTAAAGGGGTAATAAGAAACTGTTCATCCAAGTTCACCTCCATTCCAGAACCAAGGTCTCCACATTTCAACAATTATGCTACAAATATTCTTGAGTGTGCATGCATTTAGATTCTCTTCATTCAAATGTGAAGAGTGTCGTTCTGCAGAGGTCAGTGTTGGGACTACTTCTTTTCATGTTACGTCAAGGATTTGGATGATGGAATTGAAAGCTTTGTGGCCAAGTTTGCAGACAATACAAAGATACGTGCAGCGGCAGGTAGTGTTGAGGAAGCTGGGAGTCTGCAGAAATACTTGGACAGATTAGGAGAAGGGGCAAAGAAGTGGAATATAGTGTAGAGAAATGTCTGGTCATGCACTTTGATAGGAGGAATAAAAGCAAAGACCATTTTTAAAACAGGGAGCAAATTCAGAAATTGGAAGTTTAAAGGAACTCGGGAATGTTAGTGCAGGCTTCCCCAAACATCAAACTTGCAGGCTGAATTGGTCAAGTAAATGCAATGTTAGCATTCATTTTGAGGGGTCTGTAGGATAGTCAGAGTCATAAAACACTACAGCACAGAAACATGCACATTGGCCCATCTAGTCTACAATGTCATAATTCCATATGCTTTTCAATGCCAACTTCATCTGCCATTCCTACAATATTCCTCGCATTGAAATGTACACAGATCAAAACACTAGTCCCACCATTCTCAACCTCTGATTTCCAACTTTGTATGCAGGCTTAACAAGATCTTTCTTCACAACCACTCCACTCAGCATTACATACTTGCTTTTATATTCTGCACACCACAATTCCTGAGGTGGCATTGCATAATTAGGCATTTGGCAAAGGCCAATAAAAAAGCCACACAAGTTTAAGCGGAACAGCCACTGAGACAGTGGGCCAGTGTTAGTGTGAGGAGTTCAGGCTGAAACCTCAGAGATTTCAGCAAGGAGAGGCAAAGGCTGTACATAGTCTTCTTTTTATTTTGTTTAGTATTTTTTCTGTTTCTTTCTTATTAGACAATTAGAGCAGTAGGGATGTCAGGCAGGACAGCTGAATGCTCCTCTTGCAGGATGTAGGGACGCAAGGAGACTTCCAGTATTTCTGATGATTACACCTACAAGAAGTGCTTCCAGCTGCAGCTTTTTTCAGATCATAAGGAATTAAAGCTGGAACTGGATGAACACTGGATCAATCGGGAGTCTGGGGGGTGACTGACAGGCAATACAGGGAGGTGCAATAAGAAAGAAACACTAAACAAACAAAAAACTACCTACAGCGCAGAATATAAAAGCGAGGATGTAATGCTGAGACTGTATAAGGCATTGTTCAGACTGCACCTGGAGTATTATGAGCAGTCCTGGGTCCCTTATCTGAAAAAGGATGTTCTAGCATTGGAAAGGATCCAGAGGAAGTTCATGAGAAATATCCTGGGAATGGAAGGGTTAATATATGAAGAGCATTTGATAGCTTTGGCCCAGGGCCGGATGTGATATACCCCAGGTTGCTGTGGGAAGTGAGTGAGAGAAGAGATCGTTGGAGCAGTAGCTATGATCTTTGAATCCTCTTTGGCTGCAGGGGAGGTGCCAGATGATTGGAGAATAGCATATGTATTTCCCTTGTTTAAAAAAGGTAATAGGGAGAATCCTGGGAACTACAGACCGGTGAGTCTTATGTCGGTGGTCTGCAAACTATTGGAAAGGATTCTTAAGGATAGGATCTACGAGCATTTGGAGAAGAACAGTTTACTCAAGGATAGTCAACATGGCTTCGTGAAGTGAAGGTCATGCCTCACGAGCCTGAGTTTTTTGAAGAGTTAACAAAAGAAATTGATGAGGGTAGGGCAGTAGATGTGGTCTACATGGATTTTAGCAAGGCATTTGACAAGGTCCCCCACGAGAGACTCATCCAGAAAGTCATGAAGTATGGGATCAATGGAACCTTGGCTGTTTGGATAAAAAAAAATTGGCTTACAGGAAGAAAGCAGAGGGTAGTAGTGGAAGGAAAGTATGCTGCCTGGTGGTCGGTGACTAGTGGAGTACCACAAGGATCTGTCCTAGGACCCCTGCTTTTTGTGATTTTTATAAGTGACTTGGATGAAGAGGCAGAAGGATGGGTGAGTAAGTTTGCGGATGACACGAAGATTGGAGGAGTTGTGGATGGAGTTGTAGGTTGTCGAAGGTTACAAGAGGATATAGACAGGATGCAGAGTTTGGCAGAAAAGTGGCAGATAGAGTTCAATCCAGATAAGTGTGAGGTGATGCATTTTGGAAGGACAAACCAGAAGGCTGAGTACAGGGTTAATGGTCGGTTACTTAAGAGTGTGGATGAACAGAGGGACCTTGGGGTTCAAATCCATACATCCTTCAAGATAGGGTAGTTAAGGCCTATGGGATGCTAGGCTTCATTAATAGGGGGATTGAGTTCAAGAGTAGAGAGGTTATGTTACAACTCTACAAATCTCTGGTGAGACCACACTTACAGTACTCTGTTCTGTTCACCTCATTATAGGAAGGATGTAGAAGCTATGGAGAAGGTGCAGAGGAGATTTACCAGGATGTTGCCTGGATTGGAAAACAAGTATTATGAGGCAAGGTTAGCGGAGCTGGGACTTTTCTCCTTGGAGCATAGAAGGATGAGAGGGGACTTGATAGAAGTCTACAAGATTATGAGAGGCATAGGTAGGGTGGATAGTCAGTACCTGTTTCCCAGGGCATGAATAGGAAACACCAGAGGGCATATGTAGAAAGTTAAGGGAGGGAAGCTTAGGGGAGACATCAGAGGTAAGTTTTTTTTTACACACAGAGGGTTTTGGGTGCCTGGAATGACTTGCCAGGGCTAAAACATTAGGGGTATGTAACAGCCTCTTGGACAGGCACATGGATGAAAGAAAAATAGAGGGTTACCGGGTAGTGTGGGTTTAGTACTTTTTTTTTAAGGAATATATGGGTCGGCACAACATTGAGGGCCGAAGGGCCTGTACTGTGCTGTAGTATTCTAGTGTCTAGTACTTTGAGTTTAAAAGAAAGGGAGGGGCGGTGGTGGTGGATTATCACATCGAAACCTATCGAATATCAGAATCAGGTTTATTATCACCGGCATGTGTCATGAAATTTGTTAACTTAGCAGCAGCAATTCAATGCAATACATAATATAGCCAAAAAAATAAAAATATAATAAATAAATTACAGTATACATATATTGAATAGACTAAAAATCATGCAAAAACAAATAATATATATTTAAAAAGAGAACAACAGGAATTCTGCAGATGCTGGAAATTCAAGCAACACACATCAAAGTTGCTGGTGAACGCAGCAGGCCAGGCAGCATCTGTAGGAAGAGGTGCAGTCGACATTTCAGGCCGAGACCCTTCGTCAGGACATATAACATATGTTGTGTGTGTTCTTGGTTATATTGGACTGATAAAAATGAACAACCACCTTGGGTTGATTTGGAATTGAAAGCTGTGAAACAACTTTACTTTAACTTCGTTATTAGGCGCCTCTTCACCTGGTCTTTCTCCCCGGACCTCCTGTCCCATGATCCTCTCATATCCCCTTTGTCAATCACCTGTCCAGCTCCTGTCTTCTCCTATCATTTTGGATCTCCCCCTCCCACTTTCAAATCTCTTACTAACTTTTCCTTCAGTTAGTCCTGACGAAGGGTCTCGGCCTGAAACGTCGACTGCACCTCTTCCTAGAGATGCTGCCTGGCCTGCTGCGTTCACCAGCAACTTTGATGTGTGTTACTTAGTAATGAACGCTGCCTTTCTGAGGCACCGCTTTTTGCAGATATCCTGGGTATTTTGTAAGCTAGTACCCAAGATGGAGCAGACCAAATTTACAGCCCTCTGCAGCTTCTTTTGGTCCTGTGTCCCTCCATACCAGACAGCGATGCAGCCTGTCAGAATGCTCTCCATGGTACATCTATAGTAGTAAGGGAGGAAGTGTAAGGGCATATGTAGCACTTGTTCCGCTTACAAGGATAAGTGCCAGGAGAGAGATCGGTGGGGAGGGATGGGGAGGGGGGGACGGGACGAATGGACAAGGGAGTCGTGTAGGCATCTATGCGGAAAGCGGGGGGGGGGGGAGGGAAAGATGAGCTTAGTGGTGGGATCCCACTGGAGGTGGCGGAAGTTACGGAGGATAATATGTTCTCCCCCCTCCCCCTTTTCTTTCTCCCTAGGCCTCCTGTCCCATGATCCTCTCATATCCCTTTTGCCAATCAACTGTCCAGCTCTTGGTTCCATCCCTCCCCCTCCTGTCTTCTCCTATCATTTTGGATCTCTCTCTCCCCCTCCCACTTTCAAATCTCTTACTAGCTCTTCTTTCAGTTAGTCCTGATGAAGGGTCTCGGCCTGAAACGTCAACTGTACCTCTTCCTAGAGATGCTGCCTGGTCTGCTGCGTTCACCAGCAACTTTGATGTGTGTTCCTTCGTTGTTGCCATCAGGAAAGCAGCACAGAAGCCTCAGGTTCCACACCACCAGGTTCAGGAACAGTTATTACCCCTCAAGGATTAGGCTCTTGAACCAGAGGTGATAACTTCACTCAACTTCATTCACCCCATCACTGAACTGTTCTCACTGAACTAAACTAACTTTCAAGGACTCATCTGATGTCCTTGATATTTATTGCATTTGTTATTTTTTTCCACTTTTTTTGCAGTTTGTTTCTCTACCCCCCCCCCCCCCCCCATTGGTTGCTTGTCTGGCCTGTTGGGTGCAGTCATTCATTAACTCTATTGTGTTTCTTGTATTTACTGTGAATGCCCACAAGAAAATGAATCTCAAGGTTGTATACCGCAACATACTTCGATAATAATTTTACTTTGAAGCTCTTGACCATGTCTGCATGCTTTTATGCATTGAGTTGCTGCTTTATGATTGGCTGATTGGATATTTACATTCACATGGTGTACTGCTGCACCTAATAAAGTGGCCACTGAGTGTAAATCAGCTATTATTTAGACTCAGTAGAAAGATGATGGGCCAAATGGCCCAATTCTACACCTATAGTCTAATTCTAACTCTTCAAGGGTAGAACTATTGTAGCAAACCACTCACACATGATGCCATTACATTACGCAAGGACCTATCATCTTATAACATCCCTTGAATTTGAAATGGATCACTGTGAATCAGATATGGAAAAGTCCAGAGACACAAGAGATTCTGCAGATGCTGGAAACCCAGAGAAACACACACAAAATGCAGGAGAAACTCAGAGGGTCAAGCAGCAGTCAACATTTCATCGGGACTCAAAGTGATGAAAGACTGACTGGCCTGAAACACCAACTGTTAATTTTCCCCTAAAGATGCTGCCTGACCAGCATTTGTGTTGGAAACATTCATGATTAGCTTGCTGGTCAACAGAGAAATCTCTGCTCAGTGCAGGTTCTCAACCTGTTATGCATGACAAAGAAGCAGATTTACAAATAGGAAACCTGAAATTGCTCAGAAAACAATGCCTCCAGTTGGCCCACGTTAGATCACAGAAGCTGAAAATAGCTCATTTTAAACAGTATGAAGGAAAATTTTCCACACTAATCATTTTGTAACCATACTTGTTCATCATGATTCTTCAGTAATTTAACATCTGCTCACCTACTGAGAAGTATATTAATGATTCAATAGAAAATGTTATCTTCAAAGAATTTCACTTCTGATATGATCCATTTACTCACTGATGAAGGAAAATTAATTGGGATGGACTGCTGTTATGGTAAGACTATGCATTAGTCATGAGGAACATAACCTTACCACCGAGAGGTCATACACAGTTTGGAGCATGTCACAATAGTTTCTTAGTGAAGGTCCGAATAACTGAGTCAGAGATCGGGAGCTGAATCAGAGGGACATTAGAACAGCGTGTGTCCTCTTTTCACAGAATCCTGGTTAACCCCTTCTGTACCAAATGCAGCAATTCAGATCAATGGGTTTACTATACATTGTCAGGATAGATCTATAGAGTCTCTCAAAAATAAAGGTGGAGGAGTATGCCTCATGATCAAAATCTCTTGGTGCACAAATATATCAGTGCTGTCCCAATTCTGCTCACCAGACCTGGAATATCTCGCGATAAAGTGCCGTCCAGTTTACCTACCATGGGAGATTTCCGTGATCATTTTGGTAGTGGTATATATTCCACCTCAGGCCAATGTCAATCAGGCTTTAAATGATCTGAGCAATGGGATCAACATGCACGAAACAGCACACCCTAATGCCTTCACTATCGTTTTGGGGGATTTTAACCAGGCTAATCTGAAAAAAAAATATCACTAAACAATTACCATCAACAGATCACTTGCAATACCAGAGGAAGCAACACACTGGACCACTACTACACCACTATCAAGAAGACCTACTGTGCTATTCCAGGCCCTCACTTTGTCTGATCACCTGACTGTACTTCTACTCCCTGAGTATAGGCAGAGACTGAAGACCGCAGCACCAGTAGCGAGGAACAAGAAAGTATTGTCAAGGGAAGCACAGGAGCGGTTACAGGTCTGCTTTGAATCGGTGGTCTGGACCATATTCAGGGATTCATCTGGATAAGTATGCTGCAGTTGTCACCAACTTCATTAAAATCTGTGTGGATGAGTGTGCGCCTACAAAGACTTGCTGCACATTCCCAAACCAGACAATGTGGATGAACCAGGAAGTACATCGTCTGCTGAAGGCCAGATCTGTGGCATTATGGCCAGGCCTGTACCAGAAAACCAGGTATGGCTTGTAGAGGGCTATTTCAAGGGTGAAAAGACCATTTCAAACAAGGTTGAAGGCAACATCGGATGCACGACAACTCTGGAAGGGTTTGCAAGATGCAACTTCCAACAAAGCCAAACCCAATAGCATGAATGCCAGCGATGCTTCACTACCCAAATGAACTCAACGCCTTCTATGCCCAGAAAGGGAGAATATAACTGCAGCTGTGAAGATCCCTGCTGCACCTGTTGACCACGTGGTCTCTGTCTCAGAGGCTGATGTTACCTGGTAAGGCTCTGAAAACTTGTGCCAACCAACTGGCTGGAGTATTCAAGGACATTTTCAACCTCTCACTGCATGGGTGGAAGTTCCCACTTGCTTCAAAAAGGCAACAATTATATCAGAGTCTAAGAATAATAACGAGCTGTCTTAATGACTATTGTCCAGTAGCACTCACATCTACAGTGATGAAATGCTTGAGGTTGGTCATGACTAGACTGAACTCCTGTCTCAGCAAGGACCTGGACCCACTGTAATTTGCCTATCGCCACAATAGGTCAATGGCAGACGCAATCTCAATTGCTCTTCACACAGCCTTAGACCACCTGGATAATACAAACATCTCCGTCGGGTGCTGTTCGTCGACTATAGCTCAGCATTTAATACCATCATTCCCACAATCCTGACTGATAAGTTACAGAACCTAGGCCTCTCTACCTCCCTCTGCAATTGGATCCTAACTGGAAGTGCGCAATCTGTGCGGATTGGTGATAATATTTACCCTTGCTGGCGATCAACACTGGCGCACCTCAGGGGTGTATGCTTAGCCCACTGCTCTACTTTCTATATACACATGACTGTGTGGCTAGGCATATTTCAAATACCAGCTGTAAATTCGCTGATAATACAACCATTGTTGGTAGAATTTCAGGTGGTGACGAGAGGGCGTACAGGAGCGAGATATACCAACTAGCGGAGTGGTGTCACAGCAATAACCTGGCACTCAACTTCAGTAAGACGAAAGAGCTGATGGTGGACTTCAGGAAGGGTAAGACGAAGGAACATACACCAATCCTCAGAGGGATCAGAAGTGGAGAGAGTGAGCAGCTTCAAGTTCCTGGGTGTCAAGATCTTTGAGGACCGAACCTGGTACCAACATTTCAATGTAGTTACAGGTGTCCCCCGCTTTTCGAACGTTCGCTTTACGAAACCTCATTGTTACGTAAGACTTACATTAGTTACCTGTTTTCGCTAACAGGTGTTTTCACTGTTACGAAAAAAGGCACAGCGTGGGAAAAGCAGCACATGAAAAAAAAAATCAGCGCGCGCGCCCCGAGCAGCCGCTCTCCCCTGGATTCGGAACGGCATTCTCGCCGGCATTGCTTGAACACGTGCCTGTGAGCAGCCGTTTGCAAGATGAGTTCTAAGGTATCGGATAAACTTGAAAGAGCTCGAAGGGTGTTGCACTTAGCGTAAAACTAGACATAATTAAGCGTTTCCATCGTGGTGAACAAAGGAAGGACAAAGTGAGTATGGCTTGTGGAAGTTGACGAAGATGATGTTGAAAAGGTTTTGGCATCCCATGACCAAGAACTGATAGATGAACAGCTGATGCAATTGGAAGAGGAAAGGATAACAATCGAAACTGAATGCAGTAGCAAACTGAATGTGAAGTAACTGCGTGAGATATTTGCAAGATGGTTTGAGTGTTTACAAAGAAATGTATGATAGAAAAATGCGCGAGGCTAGCAGTCAAGCAAGCCTTCCACATCAGCCACAGCAGACGACGAACCTCGACCTTTGACATCGAGGCGGGCAGTCATAAGAGAAGATGATCTGCCTACCCTCATGGAAACAGATGACACCCCAGTGTCCCATCACCCCAATCCCCAGGCCACAGACAGATACCGATTCGTGGAGAATGCAGCGGTAACCGGGAGGCACACAGAACATCTTTAAGAAAAAAGCCGAAATAAACATAGAAACATAGAAAATAGGTGCAGGAGTAGGCCATTCGGCCCTTCGAGCCTGCACCGCCATTCAGTATGATCATGGCTGATCATCCAACTCAGAACCCTGTACCAACCTTCCCTCCATGCCCCCTGATTCCTTTAGCCACAAGGACCATATCTAACTCCCTCTTAAATATAGCCAATGAACTGGCCTCAACTTTTCCTGTGGCAGAGACTTCCACAGATTCACCACTCTCTGTGTGACGAAGTTTTTCCTCATCTCGGTCTTAAGAGGCTTCCCCTTTATCCTCAAACTGTGACCCCTCATTCTGGACTTCCCCAACATCGGGAACAATCTTTCTGCATCGAGCCTGTCCAATCCCTTTCGGATTTTATACGTTTCAATAAGATCTCCCCTCAATCTTCTAAATTCCAATGAATGTAAGCCCAGTCGATCCAGTCTTTCCTCATGTGAAAGTCCTGCCATCCCAGGAATCAATCTGGTGAACCTTCTTTGTACTCCCTCTATGGCAAGAATGTCTTTCCTCAGATTAGGGGACCAAAACTGCACACATTACTCCAGGTGTGGTCTCACCAAGGCCTTGTACAACTGCAGTAGTACCTCCCTGCTCCTGTACTCGAATCCTCTTGCTATGAATGCTAGCATACCATTCGCCTTTTTCACCGCCTGCTGTACCTGCATGCTTACTTTCAATGACTGGTGTATAATGACACCCAGGTCTCGTTGCACCTCCCCTTTTCCTAATCGGCCACCATTCCTGTTCTTGCCACCAAAGTGGATAACCTCACATTTATCCACATTAAATTGCATCTGCCATGAATTTGCCCACTCACCTAACCTATCCAAGTCACCCTGCATCCTCTTAGCATCCTCCTCACACCTAACACTGCCACCCAGCTTCGTGTCATCCGCAAACTTGGAGGTGCTGCATCTAATTCCCTCATCTAAGTCATTAATATATATTGTAAACAACTAGGGTAAAAGAACTGAGCCTTGTGGTACCCCACTAGTCACCGTCTGCCATTCTGAAAAGGTCCCGTTTATTCCCACTCTTTGCTTCCTGTTTGCCAACCAATTCTCTATCCATATGAATACCTTACCCCCCAATACCGTGTGCTTTAAGTTTGCACACTAATCTCCTGTGTGGGACCTGTCAAAAGCCTTTTGAAAATCCAAATATACCACATCCACTGGTTCTCCCCTATCCATTCTACTAGTTACATCCTCAAAAAATTCTATGAGATTCGTCAGACATGATTTTCCTTTCACAAATCCATGCTGACTTTGTCCGATGATTTCACCGCTTTCCAAATGTGCTGTTATCATATCTTTGATAACTGACTCTAGTATTTTCCCCACCACCGATGTTAGGCTAACTGGTCTATAATTCCCTGGTTTCTCTCTCCCTCCTTTTTTTAAAGAGCGGGGTTACATTAGCCACCCTCCAATCCTCAGGAACTAGTCCAGAATCTAAAGAGTTTTGAAAAATTATCACTAATGCATCCACTATTTCTTGGGCTACTTCCTTAAGCACTCTGGGATGCAGACCATCTGGTCCTGGGGATTTATCTGCCTTTAATCCCTTCAATTTACCTAACACCACTTCCCTACTAACATGTATTTCTCTCAGTTCCATCTCACTGGACCCTCTGTCCCCTACTATTTCCGGAAGATTATTTACGTCCTCCTTAGTGAAGACAGAACCAAAGTAGTTATTCAATTGGTCTGCCATGTCCTTGTTCCTCATAATCAATTCACCTGTTTCTGTCTGTAGGGGACCTACATTTGTCTTAACCAGTCTTTTTCTTTTCACATATCTATAAAAGCTTTTACAGTCAGTTTTTATGTTCCCTGCCAGTTTTCTCTCATAATCTTTTTTCCCTTTCCTAATTAAGCTCTTTGTCCTCCTCTGCTGAACTCTGAATTTCTCCCAGTCCTCAGGTGAGCCATTTTTTCTGGCTAATTTGTATGCTTCTTCTTTGGAATTGATACTATCCCTAATTTCTCTTGTCAGCGATTGCCGATTGCGGCGCCCCTGATCTGGGCTGACATTTACGTGCCGGGTGGCACCTAATTAATTAGCATATTTATTTCAGCTTTTTTCTTAAAGATGTGCTGTGTGCCTCCCGGCTACCGCTGTACCCCTGCATGCTTCGCGGATTGGTATTGGTTTGCTGCCCAGAGGGTGGGGGCCACTGCACCACCCAAACTCTGACGACTCAGCCTAACACACCATCATTAGTGTGCTCGGCGCTTTCCCAATTCTGGTAAGTGATACTACACTGTACATACATTATTTCTACTTTATATAGGCTGTGTATTTTTATGTGTTATTTGGTATGATTTGGCAGCTTCATAGCTTAAAGGTTACAGGAGGGAGTCTTCCTGCCGAGAGAGCTTGCATGAGGTTTTCTGCTGACGGCACTTGCGTGAGATTTTCGCTACGGAGAACAGTGCAATGATTGTGGAAAAGTATTTCTACTTTATATAGGCTGTGTATTTATCATATCATTCCTGCTTTTACTATATGTTACTGTTATTTTAGGTTTTATGTGTTATTTGGCATGATTTGGTAGGTTATTTTTGGGTCCGCGAACGCTCACAAACTTTTTCCCATATAAATAAATGGTAAATTGCTTTTTCGCTTTACGACATTCCGGCTTACGAACAGTTTCACAGGAATGCTCTACCTTTGGATGGCGGGGGAAGGCAGCTATACTTCATTAGGAGTTTGAAGAGATTTGGTATGTCAACAAATAGACTCAAAAACTTCTACAGATGTACTGTGGAGAGCATTCTGACAGGCTGCATCACTGTCTGGTATGAGGGTGCTACTGTTCAGGACTGAAAGAAGCTGCAGAATGTCATAAATTTAGTCGACTCCATTTTGGGTACTAGCCTACAAAGTATGCAGGACATCTTCAAGGAGCGGTGTTTCAGAAAGGCAGCATCCATAATTAAGGACCTCCACCACCCAGGGCATGCCCTTTTCTCATTGTTACCATCAGGTAGGAGGTACAGAAGCTTAAAGGTGCACTCAGCAATTCAGGAACAGCTCTTCCTCACTGCCATCCGATTCCTAAATGGACATTGAACCCATGAAGACTACCTAACCTTTTAAATATATATTTTTTCATTTTTGCACGATTTTAATCCATTCAATATACACACACTAATTTATTTACTTATTTATTTTTATTTTTTTTCTTCTATATTATGTATTGCATTGAACTGCTGCTGCCAAGTTAAATTTCGCGACACATACCAGTGAAAACAAACCTGATTGATTATTTGGATGAATGGATTGCCTAGAGAAAGCCTGCATGAAGAAAATTGTATCAAACTTGGTGGGTTTTGCATTAAATGGTAGAATCAGCAAAGGAATTTAAATATAGCTGGTGACTTTAACAGCTGCAACTACTTAAGCAGAAGAGAAAGAAAAACAGGAAACCATAGCCTGACATTTGTAATAAAGAAAGTACTGGGATTTTATTATTAAAGTAATAATGAAAGAACACAGAAAATAATAGGATAAGGTAGACTTATGAATGAGAAATCGAATTTGACAAATTTGTTAGCGGTTTTTCTTGAGGTTGTTGCCATCAGAATAAATAAGCAGAAACCAAATATGATTGCTGCCCCCACAGAACGCATGACACTGGATTGACAGATTGATGATTGGTTCATGTACAGATAAGAGTGTAGGAATAAATGTGTCATTTTGGGGTTGGGTGGCTGCAGCAAAAATTGTTGCTGCTATATCAATGAGGAAACCAAGTGCAACATGTCCACAAATGCTGATGATACAAAACAGTGGCAGCTTGGGCTGGGAGGATGATGCAGATACACATCAGCATATACAACTGACAGACCAACGGAAAGGAATTAGCAAGGACAAAAATTTTCCCCACATATTATAATCTATCTACCAACAAAATGAGGAATAAGAGCAGGTAACCACCTGGCTTTTCAAACCTGCTCTGCCATTCATCAAAATGGCAGCAAATTTAGAACTTCAAAGCCATTCTGCTGCACAGCACCGAGAATCACTTTATTCTGTTAAAACCAGTGAGCTATCAATTTCTGCTCTGAATTCAATTAACTGACCCACCAAGGTCCTCTATGGTCGATAATTCCAATGATTCACCACCAACAGCAGAGAAATTTCTTGCGATCTCAGTTCCAAATGGCTACTCCTTATTTTAAGGCTGTGACTTGGGTCTGAACACCCAATTCAGCCGGGGGAAACATATCCAATCAGTTAAGCAGTCCCAACTGCCAGTTTGAATGAGACCTCTTCTCATTCTTCTAAACTCTCAGTAGTGACGAAATTCTTGAGTGTGCCCAAAATTGCCAATCTTTGAAAAAAAATCTCTCTCCTGCCATGGTAATCTTGAGCACAGACTATCACTGATTAATGTATTAGTAACAATAACTATGGACTTTTCTTAAGGGAAAAAGATGAGTCCTGTTCCTCAACACAAACAAAAAGCTGAAGGAATTCAGCAAGCCAGGCAGCATCTATGGATGGGATTCAAATGACTGACATTTCAAGCCGAGATGTTTCAAGTATTAGAACATTAGAAACTTTTTGTAATTTATTTTTTATTGAGTTTCATCATCAAACAAACTTTCCATAGGATGTATTTCAGATACTGTACATATATATCATATAATCATATTTGTCACAAACCTTCACATAATATTTATCTGAAGTATATTCTTATACAAAAAAAGAGGAAAGAAAGAACAATCAAAAGAAAACTATGTACAGAATAGGGAGTGATTTTTTTTAACAACATATTCATTGATTGTGAGAATAAAATCAGGCCTATGAGATGTTATGTAGTTAAACCATTTTTTCCAGTATGAATAAAATTGTTCCAACTTATGATAAACAGATGTTGTTATCTTCTCCATTTTGTAAATGTCCATTGTAATTTCCATCCATACATTTAAAGTTGGACTCTCCTGAGATAACCATTTCCTGGTAACCATTTTCTGTCTTTTTGCCAGCCACCAGCAATACATTCACTAAATATTTATATTCATCTCTTTTCAACCATTCTTGAGGTATATACCCAAAATATATGGTCTTACTCTCTAGGTGTATTTATCTGTTAGTATATCATTGAAATTTGCAGAATATAACTTAATTGATCTACTCCCTGACCAAATAAGAACCAAGAAAAGTGAATAAAAAGAAAGGTAAGGAAGGAGTGGTTCCAAGGCTGGGGTCTCTAGATGACCCTGGGTTGGGCTATAAGAAAAGTCTAGCCATGGGGGATAGCCCCTCCTACCTGTGGGTTGAGGGCCCCCGCTGCAGTACCTATAAAAGTAAGTAAAAAAAAACTACGTCCATTACACAAAAATGATTTCCCTGTGTATTCCTCCCATGTATATATTATCATTTAGGTGGGGAAAAAGGAATAAATGATTTGTTTAAAAATTGAGTAATATAAAATCCACATTATAACACATATTTCTCAAGATAGGTATATCACTGTCTATTTTTGCTTCCGTTTAGTTTATCAGCACTTTTAAAGTTAGCCAAACCTAACGGCTCTTCTGGGGGAGGTGAGGGCTGCCCTCAAAGAACTGACAGTCTCTTCCTAAAATCCTTCTCTCGTCCTGTTCCCGTCCCCTGCTTTCTAGGTTCTTTTTCTATTTCCCAAGCAGTTCAGGATAACAGCTCAGCCAGAGTTTCCCTTGGTTTGACCATACTAATGGGCAGTCCTCTCTTCTTCATGTCTGTAGTCGCCTCTTCCATCGTCTGATAATAGTTGTATCCCTTCTTGGTAAAATACCCTCAGTTTAGCAGGGTACAGGGTTTGGAATTTAATCTTTTCTTGCTTTAATATTCGTTTTGCTTCGGAATATTCCTTCCGCTTCTGTAGGACCGCCAGGGGGTAATCATGATCGAAGTATATTAACGTTCCGTTCCAAAACACCCTCTTCTTACCCCAGGCCCTTCGTAGAATCTCCGCCTTGCTCTTGAATCGAAGGAATCTAAGTTCAATGAAGCGTGGTTTATCTTCTCTGTCTTTGGGAGGCCAGTGGACAAGCGAATGATACGCCCTCTCAATTTCAATCTCCATAGTTGGAGAAATCTCCAGCGCTTCCTGCAGCAGCTTGTCTACAAAGTCCATCATCGACAATCTCACTGCTCCTTCGGGAACATTATAAATTCTGACATTTTTCCCTTGCGATCTTCCCTCCTGGGCAAGCAATTTACTTTCCTGTTGATTTAATATTTTTATCATCTTACTTAGTACCTGTTCCACATTTTGCATGCGATCTTCCACCTTATCAATTCGAGTCTCTGCCACCGCTATTTTCTGATTAACGTTGGCGAGCTCTGACTTTATATCATTGAGTTGCTGCTTTGTATCTTTTTGGACTTCCCTTATCTCTTACAAAATCCTTATCATATTTGCCGCTTCGCCTGCACGAGGCCCAGCGTCAGCGTTGCCACCAGGTGCACGTGCAGGAGAGCCGCGCGCTGCTCCTCTCTCTTCCATAGGCTCCCCAGTGGTGCTTTTTTAATCTCCATTCTTTCTCCCCATTCTTGCCCCCCTTATCAATTCAGATATTTTCGAAAGATCTTATATCTGACGGATTAACAGGGCAAAATATGTGTTGATTTAAGCTGCCATTCTGAACGATGACGTCACCGGAACCAGAACATCAGAAAGTTTTTGATGAGAACAGGCCATTCAGCGCATCAGAACTTGCCAAATTCCTATTCTTTAATTTAACATTAATAAAAGTACATATTATTAATAAAAGTATAAACCTTTTAAAAAGATTAATGATAAATATAATTTCCTAATTGTACTGTTATTGTAACTGCTTACTATTCAAATACTGATGCGTACACTAGATCTGTGATGACTTCAAAACACATCATCCAATGTCATGTATTCTCGCAACCGCCTAGTTGATGCCAATTCAGTGTGAAACATTTCCTGTAAAAATCTCATAAGTTGTAAAAAAAGAATCATAAGTTGTTTCATTTGGCAGTAAAGATGTATCCTTTTATGATCAATGGGATTTAAAGAATCTAGGGTGGCATGTACGTCACAGGCTTGCCGTCCCAGCCCTGGGGAATCTACACAGTCTCTCCTTTCATGGTCCAACTTAATTGAAACAAGATATTTTCATTCCTGCACTCAGATATTCTCAGAAAGGGCAACATGCCATGTCCTCCTAATTGGTTGCTGCAGCTTCAAATTGGCTTTCAGCGACTGTATAAAAGGACAGCTGAGTCTATTTGAAAATCTCTCAACACTAAAGTACTCTGCTCTTTCGCACAAATGTTATCAAAAATATATTCCCCTTACGCAGTGCTTCAAGATCAAGGACAACTTGCTTCTACTTGTTTTGTGGGACCTGAAGTGGCTAAAGAGGTGACGTGATTCTTCCATTGTTTACACATACATGTTTGTGCACCCCCAGTACATTGCCTCATGGTTGTCAATACCAGATTGAAAGCAAGTAGCCACGGGCCAGGAGATACCCAAACGATGGTGCAGATTTGCAGCAGCTCATAAAATAAAAATACTAAATAAGGAAGCTCTGAATACTTCCTCAAATCATTTCTTTGCTTAGAAATCACCTCTCACAACAGCTCAGATTAGAATGATTGCTTCAGGAACCACAGGAGTTGCATGGAGAGTTGGTAGATTGGATTCAAAATTGGCTTGGCCACAGAAGATAGAGGTTGTGATGGAGGGTTGTTATTCTGATTGCAGCTTTGTGAACAGTGCTGCGACATCAGTCTGTGAAACATACACAGAATAGGTTTGCAGACAACACAAACATTGGTAGAGTGTTCAAACATTCTGATAGTGAGGAAGGTTCAGGGATAAAGGAGCAAGACCAGATGGAAATGTGGATAGAAAAATGACAAAAAAGGTTTAAACCGAACAAGTGTTGCAGTCTAGCATGTCAAATGCGAGGGGCAAGGTCCCATAAACCATAGGCACTGCAATGGCCTGAAGAACTTTAAGTATAAATGGCAGGGATTTTTTAAAAAAAAAACAGGAGCTTTGGTGCACTACAGGATCTTGGGCAGCAAGCTCATTGTCCTCCCAAAAGTAGCAAAATTAGCAACACGGTACAGTTGTAAAGACAATATATAACGTACTTGCCTTCAACAGTTGGGATGTGGAGTACTGCCAGGCAGGTCAATTGCAGCTGTGTAACATTTGGTCAGGTCACATTTGGAGTATTGTGAGTAGTTCTGGCAGCTGCATTACAGGATGGACATGGAGGCTCTGCAAAGGGTGCAGGAGAGGTTCACCAGGATGCTGCCTGGATTAGAGAATATGAGCTATGAGGAGACATTAGATAAACTTGGTCTGTTTTCTTTGGAACATCATAGGCTGAGGGACAACCTAATCTAAGCGTAGAATTATGAGAAGCATAGACATCAGTCTTTTTCCCAAGATGAAAATGTAAAAACAAGAGGGCATAGCTTCAAGATGAAAGAGGGAAAGTTTAATGGGCAAAGTGAAAGATGGAATACAGTATAGAGAAGTGCATGGTCATGCACTTTGGTAAAGGGATTAAAGGTGTAGAATATTTTCTAAATATAGAGCAAATTCAGAAATCAGAGGTTCAAAGGGACTTGCAAGTCCACATTCAGGGCGCCTGAAAAGTTGAGTCAGTGGTAACGAAGGCAAACAATGTTAACATTCATTTTAAGAGGCCTTCAATATAAAAGCAAGGATGTAATGCTGAGGCTTTATAAAGCATTAGTCAGACTGCTCTTGGAGTTTTTTGCACAGATTTGGGCCTCTTATCTAAGAAAGGATCTGCTGACTTTGGAGAGGTTCCAGAAATGAAAGGATTAACGTATGGAGAGCATTTGATGCCTCTGGTCCTTAAAAGAATTGGGGGGGGGGGGGGGGAAGAGGGTGAATATTGAAAGACCTCAATAGAGTGGATGTGGACAGGTCATACCCTATAGTGGGGCAGTCCAGCCTCAGAATACAAGGGTGTGTGTCTATGCATGCGTGTCTGTGTTTCTATACAAATATGAATAAGTACACGTAGTTAAATTAGTAGTGCAAAATCAGAAATAAAATAAAGTACTGAGGTAGTGTTCATGGGTTCAATGTCCATTAAGAAATCGGATGGCAGAAGGGAAAGAAGCTGTTCCTGAATCATTGCATGTGTGTCTTCAGGCTTCTGTACCTCCTTCATGATGAACTCTGCCTTTTTGAGGCACCGCTGCTTCCAGATATCATGGATACTACAAAGCCTAGTGCCCATAATGGAGCTGACTAATTTTACAACTCTCTGCAGCTTACTTTGATCCTGTGCAGTAGCCCCCAGCCCCCATACCAGATGGTGATGCAGCCAGTCAAAATGCTCTCCAGAGTACATCTGAGGAAATCTGTGAGTGTTTTAGGTGACACCAATCTTATCAAACTCCTAATGAAATACAACCACTATCTTGCCTTTATAGCTGTATCGCTATGTTGGGATCAGATTAGGTCCTCAGAAATATTAACACTCTGGAACTTGAAATTGCTCACGCTCTCCACTTCTGACCCCTCTATGAGGATTGGTATGTGTTCCCTCATCCTACCCTTTCTGAAGTCCACACTCAGCTCTTTGATCTTACTGACATTGAGTGCAAGGTTGTTGCTATGACACCACTCAACTAGCTGGTATATCGTGCTTCTGTATGCTCTTTCACCACCATCTGAGATTTTGCCAACTACGTTTGCATTATCAGCAAATTTACAGATGGCATTTAAGCTGTGCCTAGCCACACAGTCATGGGTACAGAAAGAGTAGAGCAGCAGGCTAAACATATATCCCTGAGATGCACCATTGTTTATTGTAAGGTGGAGATGTTATTTCCAATCTGCCCAGATCATGATCTTCCGGTTAGGAAGTTGAGGATCCAGTTACAGAAGGAGGTACAGAGGCCCAGGTTCTTTAGCTTATCGACCAGGACTACAGGAATGATACTGCTTAACGCCAAGCTGTAGTCAATAAACAGCATCCTGACATAGGTATTTACATTGTCCAGGTAATTCAAGGCCACGTGGAGAACCAATGCATTTGCCATAGGCCTATTGAGGCAAAAGGGAAATTGAGGTGGATCTGAGTCTTGCTGAGGCAGGAGTTGATTCTAGCCATGACCAACTTCTCAAAAGCGCTTCACTGTAGATGTGTGTGCTACTGAACAATAGTCGTTAAGGCAGCTTACACTGCTCTTCTTAGGCACTGGTATGATTGTTGCCCTTTTGAAGCAGATGGAAAGTTCTGACTGTAGCAATAAGAGATTGAAAATGCCTTTGAACACCCCCTGCCAGTTGGTTGGCACAAGTTTTCCAAGCCTTACCAGGTACTCTCCATAAGGGCCCGCCACCTTGCAAGGGTTCACCCTCCTGAAAGACGCAGCTTAGTATCAGCCTCCAAGACAGAAATCACAGGGTCATTAGGTGCTGCAGGGATCTTCATAGCTGTAATCTTATTCTCCCTTTCAAAGCGAGCATAAAAGGCACTGATCACACTGCCATTCATGATGTTGGGTTTCACACTATAGGAAGCAAGTACTAGCTTGGAGAATATTTAAAGCAGAGGTTGATAAGTTCTTGATTAGTCAGTGTATCAAACGTTATGGGGAGAAGGCAGAAGAATGTGGTTGAGAGAGAAAATAAATCAGCCATGATGAAATGACAGAATAGACTTGATGGGCCGAATGGACTAATTCTGCTCCTATGCCTTATTGTCTTAGTTAAATTTTCTTTCTAAACTAGCAATAACTTACACTCAAGATTACCACAGGATTTTTTTTTAAATTCGAAGGGTACAATGTTTAACTCTCTAACACAACAACTTTCTAGAAATCCATGTCATATTGTTTAAATGCAGATACACTGCAAAATGCATCTTTAGGGAAGTTTCATCCTTCATTGAATTTATTGAAAGTAGATTTATTTCATTTACATGACCTTCATTATCACAAAACACTCTGGTACTTAGATCTGAGTAAATTTCATCATCTCCCCTTTTCACTGATTACTCATGATCTAGGGGTGTCACTTAATTCAAATAGAAAGGAAACAAATACAACCTTGACTCCCACTTTATGCTGGGAGGCATCTTTGACACTCTTGTTCAGTCATTATGGATGGCACAACTATTAGAGCTGCTGCCTCTCTTCTCTGTTCAAGCGACACAGGATCAATCCCGACTTCCAGTACTGACGGGAGTTCGCATCTTCTCTGATATCAACCAGCTTGCCTTCAGCTGCACCAGTTTTCCAATTACCACTGCAATTTGCCTCTTATGTCAGTGGGTGGTGGATACGGAGAGGATAGGTTACAAAAAGATCAGGGAATGTGCTTTCCCAACATAGATGCAAAGGGTTTAATAACCTCCTCAATCAGAAGGACATCTTTATGAATAGAAATTTTTAAAAGAAATCAAGGTGCAATTGATCTTACCCAAGCTGTGGTTAACTGGTGATAAGGTACTTGGCGACATTTCTGCAGGAGACCCTAAAGATGGAAACACTGACATTTTAACTAAATAAAATAATTGTACTATCAGTTTTATATAATTGTTCATTCACTATTTATTACAGATTAAACTTGCGTATTTTAAGATAAATTACTGTCAATGTCGAACCTCAAACAAGAGTTGCTTAATTTTAAGTCCTATTTCTCTTACACAAATTAACAGAAAGGTACAATTTAGTTTTCATTTAAATCAAGACAAATTATCTCAAAACAATAGCAAAAATAAACTATTTGAAAGTTGCACAATTGATTGTAAATTCACTAATAATCAATGAAGAAAATAGATACTCACCTGTATCCATACTTTGGTTCATTTGTTGATCACTGGTCTCTCCATCTTCACTAATGTAGCCAGGGGGAGGTGTTTCTAATACATTGAGAGAGCAGCTGTTTTATGGTTGAAGTGATCAGATGGCCACTTTAACTATGTCATGTAAGAAAACTATTTTCTGTCACATTAACACCTATAAACTCCACAATATGTTCATTGGTACACAAAAAGATTCTGCAGCTACTAGAAATTTTGAACGACAAAATACTGAGGAAACTCAGCAGATCAAGCAGTACCAATGAAGAGAAATAGTTGATGTTTTGGATTGAAACTCTGATGGAGAATCTCAGGCCTGAAATGTAACCTGTTCATTCACAAGTTACTTTCAAATGTTTTAAATTAGATTAAATATCCTGGAGATTTGAAAGGAGAAACAGAAATAATGAATCTGGACATGTGGATTAGAAAGCATCCAACACAACCCCACTATTTACTAGAGGTAAACAGAGTTTCAGGATGTATATTGTATACATCTCTCTGACATCAAATGCACCTATTAAGTGAAAATAAGACTCGATTACCCAATATTGTTGGAATCTATAATGTATCTTAACAGACCACACGAGAGGAAGAGGATTGAATAGTCAGCTTAGATTTATGACAGGAACATCACATCTGACTAATAGAATTTAACTTAACAGTTGATGTTGACAATTTATTCTTTTCCATAGATGATGCCTGACCTGCTCAGTTCCACCAGCATTTTGCATGTTTACTCTGGATTTCCAGCATCTGAAGAATCCCTTCTGTTTAGAATTTAATTGAGAATTAATTTTTGGCAGGATGTCATGAGAATGTGGAAAGAACCACCAGTGGATGTGGAGGATTTAGATTTTGAAAAGGTTTTTGATAAAGGTTCAACTGGATACTGATCATCAAAGAATACAGAATTGTAGGTAATATACTAACAGATTGAGAAATAACTATCAGACAAACCAAATAGAGGGAAAATAGACCTAAGAAAAAGAAGTTCTCAGGCTTTGTTTAGTATAGTATTACATGAGTACTCCACCCCCCGTTACTCACAATTTGGCTGAAGGAACCATAGTAAACTAGGTGGCTGAGTGCAGGTAAGATGATATGTTAATGCAAAGGAAATTCTCTATTCAGAAGCCTCAGTATCCAAACATTAGTTGAGTTAATTTAAAACTCAATTAATTGAGTTAGGTGCGGGGGAGGGGGGGAGGGGCGGAGAGAGACAGCAACACATGGCAGGGGTGGGGGGGGAGACGGCAACACACGGCCGGGGGGAGACAGAGAGAGAGGGAGACACACACGAGGGCAGAGAGTCATATGGAGAGAGACAATGAGAGAGAGAGACACACAGATAGGGAGAGAGAGTGAGAGACAGAGAGACACAGAGGGAAAGATGGAGAGAGACACTTGGAGGAGAGAAACACAGAGGCAGACACACAAACAGAGACACTCTGGGTGGGGGAGAAACACAGAGGGAGAAAGAAAAAGGGAGAGGCAGAGACACACACAGAGGGGGAGATGGAAACACACACGCACGGGGAGGGACAGAAAAACATGGAGAGACACATGGTGTGGGGAAAGACCCACAAACGGGACAGACAGCAAAAATAGTTTATGGGAATAATAGAGGAAATGTGATTAGGATAGAGAGCTTGATGGTTGCCACAGGAGGCACAGACAAATGCCTCATTTCTGAACACCAGATCTGCCATGGATGCTGGAAATTGAGAGCAACATATTCAAAATGCTGAAGGAGTTCAGCAATTCAGGCAGTATCTATGAAAATAATTAATCAACCTACGTTTCGGTCCGAGACCCTTCATCAGGACTGGAAAGTGGGAAGATGCCAAAATAAAAAGTTGGTAGGGAGGGGAAGGAGGACAAGCCAGAAGGTTATAGCTGAAGCTAGATGGATGGGAAATGTGAAGGGCTGCAGAAGGAATCTGATTGGAGAGGAGAATGGACCATGGAAGAAAGAGAAGGAGGAGAGGTACCAGGGAGAGATGATATACAGGTGAGGGGAAGTAAGAGGTCAGAAAGGGGAATAGAAGCTGAAAAGGTACGGGGGAAAAAAGTCACCAGAAGTAGAAATCAATGTTCATGTTATCAGGTTGGAGGCTACCCAGGCAGAATATGGAGGTGAAGCTCCTTTACCCTGAGGGTGGCCTCAATGTGGCAAAAGCGAACACGGACTGACATGTCTTCATTCCTGTCTGTAAGTTAGGCCTCTGAACAGCAGCCAGTGGGTGGTATTGGCTTATTATTGTCACATGTACTGACATACAGTGTATAAATTACAACGGGAAATAGAAAATAACAATGTTACATGGTAATGAGTGATTTCAATATGCAAGTAGATTGGGAAAAATAGGTTGGTGCTGGATCCCAAGAGAAGTAATTTGTAGAATGCAGCATCAGGCAGCATCTATGAAGGGGAATAAATTGTCGACATTTCTGGCCTAGGTTTTTCAGCAGACTTGGCCCAAAATGTTGACTGTTTATTCCCCTCCATTGATGCAGCCTGACTTACTAAGTTCCTCCAGCACTGTGTGTGTTGCTCACAATTTCCAGCATCTGCAGAATCTGTGTTTATGATTCGTAGAATGCCTGAGATGGCTTCTTTCTTTCTTTTAAAAAAAAACGGCAGCTTGTGGTCTAGCCCACAGTCGAAGGGTTACAAAGTTGGTCCAAGCTCATTTGGAGTTTTGTGTATAATCCAACTGCCACACTACTGGAAGGATGTGACCTACCAAATATTGAAAGACCTAGATGAGGTGGATGTGCAGATGACGTTTCCAATAGTGGGGGAGTCTAGGACCAGATGGCACAGCCTCAGAACACAGGGAGATCTTATTAGAACAGTAATGAGGAGGAATTTAGCCAGAGGGTGGTGAATCTGTAGAATTCATTACCACAAATGGCTTTTGAGGTCAAATCAATGGGTATATTTAAAGCGGAGGTTGATAGGTTCTTGATTAGTAAAGGTGTCAAAAGTTATGGGGAGAAGGCAGGAGAACAGGGTTGAGAAGAGAAATAAATCTGTCATTATACAATGTAGGAGCAGATTTGATGGTCTGAATCTATGATTCTATGACAACATCCAGTAGGTCAGCTCCAGGTTTATAATATAAAATTAGAAAGCAATTGTTTTATCAAAATTTCTCTTGAGAAATGAATTTCCTAAATGGCTAGTTTTCTTTTAGGTCAACATACAAACCCCCTTCTTAATTACCTTTGAGACAATTGTGGTGAGCCACTGCCCTGAGTTTTAGTCCTGCTGGTTCAAATATTTAATCAGATGGAGTTTTAGAAATTTGAACAAATTATAATGAAGATGTGGGGTATTTCAGTGTCAGGATAGTACACAAATTATGGGTGAGACACAGAGGTGGGATTGATGGTGGGAATAGAGGAATCTTGCATATCTGCTGCTCTTGTAGTATTGCATGGTGCTAAATGTACATTTGTAAGTACTGTGAAAGAAACTTGGTGAGTTCATGCAGTGCATTCTGCAAATGGAGCACACTCTAGCCACACCACTGAAGGAAAGGGTTAATGCTGGTGAAAGGGAATCTAATAAAGCACACTCAAAGGAAAGTGTACAATATTCCATCATCTCCCACTGAAGGAAAATCAAAAACAGGAATTTGTCAATTCTTTGCCCCAAGTCTTCTGCATGCACTCAACAAGTTTATGACTGATCCTATACTGGTTTTAACACCAATTTCGAATTTTCTCTGCATAATCCTCTGCTTCCCATTCCTCACGATTAGTGCCCAAGGTAGCCGCATTCTCTCATTGGAGATGCATGTGCCACACAGACATTTCTTTCCATACTCAAACAGTGTCTACATGTGAATTGGAACATACAGGAATCTAAATTTCCATCACAATTAAAAGTTATAAATATTCAGCATTTTAAAAACATCCTCTTTTCCTTTGGTAATCATGAAGATTTTGATTCTTTCCAATGAATCAAAATTAGCAATGGAGTCTACATAGCCAATTGTGTGATTTATAGCAAAGATCCTGATAGATCAGAATTCTGCCCCCACCCCTTTCCTTCCTTCATTTCTATGAAAAGAAAGTCATTCTATTTGAAATATGTTTTCAATATGTACTATCTCGTACTTCACTCTCAACGTCCATTTTCTCATTAGCATAATTTATATTCATAATTTAGCTTTTTTTTAAGATTTTCACTAGAAAGAATTGCTTTATCGAAGGATAATCATCTTTGCTTTCTAATGCTCAAGGTTAGCTTGCAACCTATTCTACATTTCACTGGTAATTTAACTTATTTTAAACTTAAATTGGACAAATGTAGACTCATATCTCTTTTGAAAAGATGTCCACTGGAACATGTTCATCAACTAATTTTTCATCTTTTTAGTGTGAACATGGACCCATTTCATCTAAAACCATAACTTGCCTCTTCAACATATAAAGCCATTAACTATACTTCAAATGGAAAATAATTTATATTTCCAGTTATAACTGTCCCTGCATGGCTACTTTTCCTTCATGTGGAAATAAAATTGCTCTGAGCACAAACCAGCTCACTTCACAGTAGTTGGTGGAACTGTCTAACAGATTAATACCTGGGATATAGTTGCTCTGTGGTTCTATTCCAGATGGAAAGTTAGTGTTTTCAGGGATAGAATGGGTGTAGTCATCAAGTGGGGGCAGCTCTGCTGGAATTTCAGTGTGTCGTGGCACCAGTACAGGAGGTAAAACTGAAACCAAATGGTAGAAATAGTTAATAATGCTGAAACTTTATACTGTCTCCTGGGACATGACTATTCTCTACAACAGTAACAGTAGCAAGACAGCAAGTATAATGTAGTTAATACTTCCCATTTACAGAAATGATACAAGCATACCCGTATAGAAAAATCAAGTATCACCTGAAGGTATACTTCCATTTTTTAAGTTTTATTTGTGGGCTAGGTCTTTTTTGAGATTTCTCCAACGAGATCAGAATGGATATAATGAACCGCCACTTTCATTTCTCTATGCAAATCTATTTGCTAGAAAATATTTTCATATTTAAATATCTCGCACACAAATTTGATGGAATTGGAGACTAATAGGAAGCCTCTCATTGTTGTGAATCTTTAGGGTTGAAGTGCCTTTCAGAGCAATGTACCGAAGGAGCTCCTTATAACCTAATATTCCAGATGTATCAATGTATGATGAATTGGAATTGCACTGAGTCTTCAAAAGTAAAAATAATTACTGGTATCCACCCTATATGTGCTGTGTGCTCTGCACTATTGATACTGTGTTTTGCACCTTGGTCGTGGAGGAATGCTGTTCCATTTGGCTGTATTCATGTATGGTTGAATGACAATTAAACTTGAACTGGAACTTGAACCAACAAATTGAAATACCAAAAGGCACAAAATTATGTTTCCTTGTTTAAATATATTTTTTAACATCACATGAAAGAACTACTTCAATTTAAGAGATTATCCATTAAAATAACTTTGCTGTTTTATCAGCTGTAACACTTTAAAGAGCAAATCAGTACAAGTCACTGCATGTATTAATTTTGTCTACAGGGGACTAACTCAATTGATGCCATTAATCTGAAAGTGACATTCTGGTATTACAGACATCAACTTTGACCAATTCCTGTCTTGTACAATTTCTGAGGATCACCTGACAGCACATCCTGTTTCATTACTTGCAGAGTTAATATAGGAAACAACTGGCTTGACTGTTTGCCAAAGTGAACTTGGTACAATGAATGTATTTAAATTGGCTTCTGCACTCCTCTTAAAGTGGCTCTGCATTCTTTGGGGCACTCCTCTGTTTTCATGGATGGTTGGAAAGATAAAGCATTTCAGGATGTATATTGTATACATTTCTCTGACATTAAATGTACCTTTGAAACTTTACTGGAAAATGAGTGAAAATCATTTTTGTCCACGACAAATTATACAAACTTTGAAAATGCAAGTTTGGGAACAGCAACTGTTTCCTTTGCTATTGCCTTGGGGGATGTATCGAACACTTAGCCTACATGTAAACAATCATGCCTATGCAAAAGTTCATCCAAGATCAGTCAAGTTTTCTGTTGCATATTACATGTAGTTTTTTTCCCATGAAAGCAGAGGTTTTCTATCCAAGTATCATCTTGGCTTTTCAAAATTTTAATTGCCTCACCTTTTTCTATAAGCTAATAATTATTGTTGCTGCCTTTAGATATACAAAAGGGAAATATACTCCGAATTTTTTTTATTACAATCTAACACAAGCTTTGACTAACCTGGCGTTTCCACCCTCTGATAGTGGTACGGGTTAACACACACTTCATCCTTCTTAAGATTGAAAGCATATTCACAAGTTTCAATGGCTCGTAGTTCATGGTGACTGTGAAGATCAGGCCAGCGCCACAAGCGACAGTAAATAACATGAGGCAATCCTTTACGATGTGAAACCTGCAGCCTGCCATCAAGTGATCTGCACATAAAGAAGAGACATGAGCTGGGGTGTTTAGGATATAGATGTACACATCTTATCATTATACATTTTATTGAATAAAACCAGTTAACAAATCTTCGCAACTTCAAAATTAACCAACCATTCTCCAGCATTAAGGATAGGAACAGAAGAAAGAAAAGTGAGTAAATAGAGTAATGAAGCTCACAATTTGCATTAGTATAATTATAGACTATTCCCTGAATAGCTTGAGCTGAAGGACCTTCAAAAGGTATTATTCCAATGTTAGAATTATGCCCTGAAAGTAACACTAGAATCCACAAAACTACAATTTGATTATTCAATGAAAACTCAACCCTGGTTAAATTGAAAATATAAGACATAGGCTATTCAGTCCATCAAGTCTGCTCCGCTATTCCATCATGGCTAATCCCGGATCCCACTCACCCTCATACACCTGTCTTCTCACCATATCCTTTGATGCCCTGACTGATGAAGAAAGTACCAACTTCCACAAAATGCTGGAGGAACTCAGCAGGCCAGGTAGCATCTATGGAAAAAAGTGCAGTCCACGTTTCGGGCTGACACCCTTGGCAGGATTAGAGGAAAAAAAAGCTGAGGAGTAGATTTCAAAGGTGGGGGGAGGGGAGTGATAAACACAAGGTGATAGGTGAAAACTGAAGGGGGAGGGATGAAGTGAATAGCTGGGAAGTTGATTGGTAAGAAATACAGGGCTGGAGAAGAAGGAGTCTGATAGGAGAGGACAGAAGTCATGGAATAAAGAAAAGGGGGAAGAACACCAGATAGAGGAGATGGGCAGGCAAGGAAATCAGGTGAGAGGGGGAAAAAGGGGGGGGGGGAATGAGGAATGGTGATTGAGGTAAGGGGCCATTACCAGAAGTTCCAGAAATCGATGCTCATGCCATCAGGTTGGAGACTACCCAGGCGGAATACAAGGTGTGTTGTTTCTCCAACCCGAGCATGGCCTCATCATGACAGTAGAGGAAGCTACCGATTGACATAGTGGAAGGGGGAATGGGAAGTAGAATTAAAATGGGTGGCCACTCGGGATCTCCCGGTGGCCACCCATTTTAATTCCACTTCCAATTCCCTATTTGTTGCAATAATATTAGTGTCCATAAGACTATAAGGCATAGGTGCAAAATTAGGCCATTCAGCCCATCAAACTTGCTCCACCATTCTATCATGGCTGATCCTGGATTCCACTCAACCCCATACACGTGCCTTCTCGCTATATCCTTTGATGCCCTGACTGATCAAGAAACTATCAACTTCTGCCTTAAATATATGCACGGGCCTGGACACCACCGCATCTGTGGCACAGCATTCTACAGATTCAATACTCTCTGGCTTAAAAAAAATTCCTCCTTACCTCTGTTCTAAAAGGTTGCCCCTCAATTTTGAGTCTGTGCCCTCTAGTTCTGGATACCCCCCCCCCATACATCCACCCTATCAAGTCCTTTCAACATTCAGAAGGTTTTGATGAGATGTTCACCCCGCATTCTTCTAAATTCCGGTGAGTATAGGCCCAAAGCTACCAAATGCTCCTCATATGTTAACCCCTTCATTCCCAGAATCATCCTCATGAACCCCCTCTGGACTCTCTCCAATGATAACACATCTTTTCTGAGATATGGAGACCAAAACTGTTGACAATACTCCAAGTGCAGCCTGACTAGTCTCTTATAAAGACTCAGCATTATCTCCTTGCTTTTATATTCTATTCCCCTTGAAATAAATGCCAACATGCATTTGCCTTCTTTACCATAGACTCCACCTGTGCATTAACCTTCTGGGAGGCTTGCACGAGGACTCCCAAGTCCCTCTGCACCTCTGATGTTTGAATTTTCTCCTGATTTAGATAATAGTCTGCACTATTTTTCCTTTTAGCAAGAGTGAAGTGACATCTGCAATCTTCCAGTCCTCTGGGACCATGCCAGAATCAAGTTATTCTTGAAAGATCATGACCAATTCATCAGTTATCACTTCAGCAACTTCTCTCAGGACTCTGGGATGTAGTTCGTCTGGTCCATGTGACTCATCCACCTCAAGACCTTTTGAGTATGCCTAGAACTTTTTCCTTTGTAATAGCAATGGCACTCTCTCCTGCTCCCTGACTCACGGACCTCTGGCACACTGCTAGTATCTTCCACAGTGAACAGCAAAGCAAAGCACCCATTAAGTTCATTGGCTATTTCTTTGTCCTCCATTACTACCTCATCAGCATCATTTTCCAGTGGTCTATTATCAACTCTCACCTCCCTTTTACTTTTTATATAACTGAAAGAACTTTTAGTATCCTGCTTTATATTAATGGCTCGTTTGCCCTCGTATTTCATCTTTTTCCTTCTTATAGCTTTTTTTAGTTGCCTTTTGTTGGATTTTAAAAGCTTCCCAATCTTCCAATTTCCCACTCACTTTTGCTACCTATATGCCCTTTCCTTGGCTTTTAAGTAGTCCTCAACTTCCCTTGTCAGCCATCACAGTTGCCTAGCCCTGCCATCTGAAAACTACTTCTGTGGGACATATCCACCCTCCTCCACCTTGTGAACTGTTCCCAGAAACTTCAGCCATCTCGGTTCTGCCATCATCCCAGCCCGCATCCACCTGGGAAAACTCCTCTCTCATGCCTCTGTAATTCCTTTACATTAAGCTCCCTCATAAGATCTAGGTTATTAGATAACACCCAATCTGAGATAGCCTTTCCCCAAGCAGGCTCAACCACAAACTGTTCTAAAAAGCCATCTCTTAGGCATTCAACAAATTCCTTCTTGCGATCCGACACCAACCTGATTTTCCCAATCCCCTTGCATATTAAAGTCCCCCATTACAATTATTACATGCCCTTCCCAGCTACCTTTGCAAGCTCATCCCCACATCTTGGTTACTATTTGGAGGCCTATATATGGTTCCCATATATATTTTTTTTAACCCTTGCAGTTTCTTAACTCCAGCCACAAAGATTCATAAAAGATTTATCAGCGGCATGTTCTTCAGTTTGGAAGAAGGATCATCAATCTTAAACATTAATTTGGTTTCTCTTTCCACAAATGCTGCACAAGTTACTGAGCGTTCCCTACACGGAAATGCAGGTAAACTGTTAAGGCGCATAGAGAATAATGTTTCTCTCAACCAAGATAACAAAAAAATTTCTTCTTTATTTCACTGCCATTTACAGTTAGCTGCACATAAATATCATCTGTGTTTGATGACAGCATTATCATTTCTCTTCAATGTACATAGAAGACACTAGAAATTCCTAGATTTCATTCCTGTCCACAGATGAATTATTGGATCTCAGCGATCCATGCAACCAACATAATATTTGCTGAGAAAGTCTACAAGAAAATCCTAGCTTCTAATTGCCCATCACCTTGCTGTTTACAATGCTGTTCATTGGAACAATGCCAAAAAATGATGAACACATTTTTACTTATCAATTCAAATTACATAAATGCTGATTTGGAGGTTCCAGCTTTGTACAACTAAACTTTTTTTCCCATGAATTAATCATCTCCACACCATTTTATTTCATTCTTAAAATTCAGCCAACCTTGCCATTTCAGGGCAATTTCTGCCTCTGGGGATCACCCAACAATGCAACCCCAATGCAACAATGCTGCAGAATTTCAGCCTTTTTGAGAGGTGGGGGTGGGTTGCAGATGGGCCATCATTGAGCTATTCAAGACAGCATTGTCCTGCAGTTCCAACCTGCAGTACAAGTTATTAAAATGCATTCTTACCCACAGAATGGAAATTTCCTTAGTATTTATTGATCTCTGTACAAATATTTATTCCATTCCCCACCCAACCTTGATCCTATTCTCCCTCCCAATCTCCCAACTGCTTTCTCCATCCATATCAACTATATCTACAAGCATCATTTCCCACCCATCCATTTTCCTCTATACCTGCAATCCCATTCCCAAAACCAAAGCTCCAAGCCCTAATGGGCCTTTTAGAATTTCTAGCATTTCTTTTGATAATGCAATTTACAACCTTTCAGACTCAATAGATTTAGCAATCGAAGGTGCGCTCCAGTTACAATTTTTGTCAGCATGTCTTGAAGCATCATTTAACTGATACTTGACTTTTGCTCTACTTTGAGTCAGAGTCATAGAATACTATAGCAGAGAAATAGGCATTTGGCCCAACTATTCACCTATTCCCATCAAGCTGCACCTGGACCATTCATACCCCTCCCATCCACGTATCTATCCAAATTTTTCTTAAAATGTTCAAAATTGAACCCAAACCACCACTTCCACTGGCAGCTCATTCCACATTATCACTACACTACTCGGTTACATCTCAGATTCTCCTTCAATATTTCACTTTCACCCTTAACTTGTGACCTCTAGTTTTGACTCACCAATCCCAAGTAGAAAGAGCCAGCTTGCCACTTTCAAGGAATTATGGAGCTGTATTCCCAGATCCCTCTGTTCTACCACACTCCTCAGTGTCCTATCATTCACTGTATAAGCCTTGCCCTGGTTTTCCTCCCAAGGTGCAACATCTCACACTTCTTTGCATTATAAGGACCATTTTCAGCCCATTTTTCCTGTTAGTCCAGGTCCCACTGCAAGTTTTGGTAGTCTTCCTCACTGTCCACTACACCCCCAATCTTGGTGTTATCCACAAAATTATCCACACATTATCATCCAGATCATTGATATAGATGACACACAACTAATCCATGTGGCACATCACTGGTCACAGGCCTCCAGTCAGAGGCAACCATCTACAACCACTCACTGGAATCCTTGGAATATAATTTTTTTCCAGTTTTTACAACAATTATTGATTCAAGCATTAAAACTGCTCCCTCCTTCATAGAAAATCAGATTCAATTTGCATTTTTAGGCATCTTCTACTTGTATTCCAGCTATTGTGAAGTTAGGAATAGAAAAGTAAAGATAGGTCTGTGTTTTGTCTATTACTAGGAAGTCACAGAGTTATGGAAAAGTACAGCAGAGAAACAGGGCAGTTGGCCCAGCTAGTCCATGTCGCACCATTTTAACTACCTATTCCCATTGACCTTCACCGGGACCACACCTGTACCACTCATGTACCTATCCAAACTTCTCTTAAATGTTGACATCGAGCTCACATGCACCACTTGCACTGCTAGCTCGTTCCACACTCTCAGGACTCTGAATGAAGAAGTTGTTCTTCATGTTCCCCTTAAACTTTTCAACTTTCACCCTGAACCCCTGACCTCCAGGTGATAGTCATGAATAGTTATTAAAAGCGATCCATTAGACTACCATTTAGTCATTTACTGACGAGCTCATGTAAATAGTGGAAGTTTTCACTGAAAAGAGACAGAAACAGGACAGGAGAGCAAACAGTTCAACTTACATGCAGATTTATCCCACAGCTCAAACAGTAAAACAGTGCAGGTTAGCTTCCAACATCGAAATGACAACAACTCAACAACACCCAGGTATTCAGTTTTAGCACATAACAGACAAAACATACCAATCCAATAAACCCAAGATTATTTCTATGCAGGGAGTCATAGAATAATTTTTCTCCTATTCCTGATTAAAAACAGCTGACTTGAATACAAATGAAGGCTAAAGATAGCGGACTTTTGACTTGGTGGTTGAAGATAAAACTGCTTTACCACACTTCAATGTGAAAGCAAAACAGAGCATACGCTAAAAATCAGAAAAATTAAAAATACAGCAAGCACTCAACAGATCCAATAGCATTTGTGAAAAAAAAAACAGGGCTAACATTGCAAAAATATACTTTATTTTGTCAAAAGCGACTAAATGTTTAAGGGGTATAGAGTTTTGAACAGAGGTTTGGAAAATTAGAACAAAAGGGGAAGGCAGCAATGAACAAATGATTAACAGTGCAAAGGAGATAGCAATGATAAGTTTACAAATAACTGGATAGCTTCAGAATAGGTGCAAAAGCCAATAGCAGGATCATCATTGTCAGTAAAAATGGAAGTTCATGGTATATTTTGAAACTGATGAATTCAATGTTGAGTTCATAAATACCAAATGGCTCCAAGGAAAATTCTGTCAACATTGCTTCAAAATTTCTATCCCTCGCTCTCTTTTGGATGAATTTTTCTAATCTCCATCTTTTCTCCTCTTATTCTCAACTTCTATTCCTCCAGAAAAAAATTAAAACACAACATCAGGCAACTGTGGCATGAGGAGGATATTTCCCTCCCCAGCTGATGGCCTCTCATTCCGATAGAAACTGTGACGAAAGACCAAGTTATCAGAAGATTGATGCTAATGAAAGAGATAAGTGAGACAATGAAGCAGCATTCAGAAATGTTAATGAGAGACGAGAGAGATTAACAAAAAGAGACACAGTTCCAAGTATTGTCAGACCAGTTGCTTTGAACCTGAACTGTTTGAAGTTTGATGGACAGGCGATACCCCAGCAGGGGGATAAAAGGAACAGGTTCGCTAAGGCAAGACAGACACCACGAGATCACGAGATAACGAGACCCTGGAAGTGCAGTGTGCCCCCAAAAGTTGGTGGGAGTTTTGGAGGTCTGGTCGCGGGACCGACCATAGACGCACAGGGTGAAAAGGTACGATCGGCGGGAACCTGGTGTGTGTGTGCCCTTGCCTGGTGCCGGGTTCACAGCGGAAGGATGATCGTATCCGGAATGGAGGGGTCACAGTCGGTGACCTCAGAAGACAGTAAATGGGCTCGCCCGAAAGCTAACTGCGAGGAACATCAAAGGTCTGTTTTGAATCAGGAAATTTGCATATTCGCTCTCTCTCTCTCTCTCTCTCTCCCCAACGGCACAACAGCGATTGCTGCGAACTGTACTGAGCTGAAATGAACTCTGCGTCACTTAAGACTGATCATTTTACCCCTAGACTGCGATAGAGCTTGATTGATTCCTATTATCCTAGTTCTGTGTACATGTGTGTTTTATCATTGCTAACCCGTTGCATTTATATCCTTACGTTTAGAGTACTGTGTTACTTATTTCTTTAATAAAACTTTCTTAGTTCCAGAAATCCAGACTCCAACTAAGTGGTCCATTTCTGCTGGTTTGGCAACCCAGTTACGGGGTACATAACACAATGTTGAATTCAATTTGAAGTTGAGGGCACCAGTCACCAAGAAACCCATCCCTAAACCTCTCCACTTTGACCATTCTGAATGAAACACTTCCTCCAAAACTCCTGGTTCAAACTTTCAGCTCTACCAATTTTTATGCACATGTGCCATGTAATGCATGTCCTATTCACTCTTCTCTCATCATAAAGAATCCCAAACATTTCTTCCATAAATACAATTCATTTAATTCAATTTAATATACCACATTCTATCCTTACAGCATTGTCCCCTCTACACTGAAGAAACCAAACACAAGTTAAGTTGACCGTTCTGTAGAACTCCTCCCTTCACTTGGTAGCTTCCAGTCTGCCAGTTTAATGCTCCATCCTGCTCTGTTTTGGCCTCTTGCATTGTTCCAGAAACCCACAAAGATTACCAAGAACAGCATGAGCTGGCACGATTTCTCTCAGGACTTAATGATTCAATAATTTCAGATAATCAGCCACATCATCTTTCTTTAAACTCAATAATCATGTGGACTTGCATCCTCTCTTATTCTAAAGAGTATTTCTAGCATCTATAGTTTTATATCATGTTCCAGCATTTTTGTGATCTCAATTGCCTCTTCCTATTTACAAATCTTATTGACAAATCAGCTGAACAAGACCATAAGAGATAGGAGCAGAAATAGGCCATTTGGCCCATTCAGGCTACTCTGCCATTCCATCAGGACTGATTTGCGTTAGGGTTCCCTCTCAACCCCATTATCATTCTTTCATTCCGTAGATGCCCTGACTAATGAAAAATCCAGCCTCCACTTTCAATATACCCAATGACTTGGCATCCAAAGCCATTCGTGACACTGTAACTGAACAAGAACCTATCAAACTCCACTTTAAATATATTCAATGACATATGCCCTCCCCCTTACCTGCTACTCTAACTGCTCCTGTCCCACAGATTACTGTCAACACTTCATCTTCAACATGATCAACACTTCCAGCACTTCTATTCACTCAAGAATGGATTCTGAATAATAAAGACTTGGTTCCAGATATGTAACAGCAGAGGACATTGAACTTCCATTTTACTGCGCCTTCTACACTCAATTTCAAGTCAACAATTCAGATTGGGATTACTGCACCTTGCCATTGCACCTTACAGCATTATCTTTTATATTTTTGTACCATTACCTACACTCTTACCTTGCACCACATATCTTTTACCCTACTATAGATTAGTCACTTTGTGCTTTGTGCCTCAACCACTTAGAACCATTTATATCCATAACATATTCCAATTCTGAAACAGTAATTGCTTCTCCAATACACTGATTAACCTGATTATTTTTTCTATTCATGTGAAGCGTGCATGCGCATTATTGTCCAAAATGACAGATGATTGGGCACACTGTCCTTTACTGAGTACCAGCAAGACACAAACACCCAGTTTCCCAGTTTGCATGGCTGTTGATTTGCAAGCCAGAAATTCTCATATTAACTTTGTAATTAAAGCTGCTGGTTTCAAAACTTTCTAATCTTACAAAGGAATTTATTTTCAGTAATGTGAATTCTCTTCACTTACATTGCTGAGATCTGTACAGGTACAAACTAGCTATCCAAAATACAATGTATCATAGAATCTTAACATATTAAGGCATGGTTAAGTCATCATGCCCATGCCAATCCTTTGAAATAGCCATCTAACAGCTAGGCTTCCCAAAGCACCTCCCAGCTTTTAAGTACAGATACAAAACATATAATCCTTTGAAATATATTTGAGAACTTTGAACTTGAAGCATTGCCTTTCTGATAATTTTTAATTCTTTGATATTAAAATTATGATTTTCAATTATTTTTAAACACTGGAATATTCTATGAATACCCTTCCTGATTGTGACTATTTCTATTTGCTCACTCCAGCAAAGCTGATGGTTTTCCATACAACACTTCATCTCAAATCACTGGCATTGTTGATTGCCCTGTACCAAAATTCAATGTTACTTCAGCAGAGGCCCAACTTTACTTACAAGAAAATGTGACTTGAGTTTAATTTTCATATGCTTGCTTGTATTTTTATATAGCTACCTATGCATATTCAACTGTTCAGTGTTTTCTACTGGTTGTAATTGCTTTTGTAGCAACTTCTCTGTAATTGCGGGTATCATTACTTGAATTGGGGCCATCTTGTTGGTTGAATCAAGTAAAAGAATTTGAATGAATTTATTGCTAATTTGCAAATTGGTATAAGACTAGACCACATTTAATTCAGTCTCTCTTTGCTCTCTTTCCACCTTCACCTTCCCTCACTACTAAGCTCTCCTTCTGCTACTCTCCTTCCTAATCCCTCTGTTCTCTTAGTGTTTAATAATCAATCATAACCAAGTTTTATGCCTCATTCTTGACTTCCCAGATCAAAAACATCAGTATCCAACAAAACTCCGCTTCCTTTTACGTGTTTCTGTTTACAATGCTAATAAATTTAACAAATAATTTAAAGCACCAACAAATTGGTGCACTACATCCACAAATTTCTCTTGCAAAGAATATTACACCAACTGTTGTTTCTGTACCACTCCTTAAAATAACTTCCATAACACAAATTACTTCCTTTTAAAAAAAACTGAAATTAGTGATCATTGAGGGGTTGAAGGTGGAGGAGATTGGTTATTAGTTCTGGTAAATGGTCATGAACATGAAACGTCAATTGTTTCGCTCTCAACTCACTCCTACATGTAGTCCAAATTATACAGCATGGAAATGGGCCCTTTGGTCCAAATCATCTGTGTTGAACAAGTCGTCCAATAGTCTATTTGCCTGTTTATCCCATATCCTTCCAATTCTTTCCTATCTAGATGTCCAAATGCCCTTTAAATATCATAACTACCCACCACAAACACTAACTCTGGTAGCTCATTCGTATGTATACTCCCACCCTTTTGCATAGAAGCAGCTACTCTTCAGATCCCTTTTAAATCTTTCCACTCTCACTTAAACCTATGCCTCTAGACTGGACTCCCCTAACCTGAGGCAAAGACTGTAACCACTTTGTTTGTGTCCCTTCATTTTATACCCTTTAATCTCTTGTGCTTCGGGGGGGGAAAAAAACAGCCCATTCAGTCTCTCTTTATAACTCAACACGTCCAGTCTCAGCAATAACCTTGTGAATCCTTTCTGCATTGTTCCCAGCTTAATAATATTCTATACCCAGGTGCACAGAGGTTCATACCCAACTTCACTCACACTATCAACTGAACTGCTCCCACAACCTGTAGACTTACTTTCAAGGACTCATTTCATGTTTGCAATATTTATTGTTTATTTATTTCTTTTTTTATTTTATTTTGTATTTGCACAATGGTTGTCTGTCTATCCTGTTATGTACAGTCCTTCATTGATTCTATTGTGCTCCTTGTATTTACTGTGGTTGTCTGCAAGAAAACAAATCTCACATATGGTGACATATGTATGCACATAAGACAATAAATTTACTTTGAACTTTGAATACAGTATTCCAAATATGGTCTCACCAATATGTACAGCTATAATATGACATTCCAGCTCTTATACTCAATGCCTGATTGATGACAGCAAACACCCTCTTCACCACCCTGTCAACCTGCACCGTCACTATGCACTTGTATACCACGGTTGCTCTGATCTCCAACATTGCCCTGGTTATTCTTCCCAAAGTGCAACATTGCAAACTTGTCAGAGCTAAATTCCATCTACCATTTCCTGCCCAACTTCCCCAGTTCATCTACATCCTGTTGTAATCTCAGACAACCTTCACTCTTCATTGTTTAGTGCAATTTATCTCTCACACACACACACACACACACACACACACACACACACACACACACACACACACACAGTTTATTTCCTCCCTCTCCATTTCCACCAACAGTCCTACTGTCCAATGGGACTGATTAGTAGATGTGTGTGTTCTGGAAAGCGAATGCAGTATTCAACAATCAAATTCTAAAATATATGAGTCGGCCCATTATATTTGTGAAGAAAAATAGAATCTTTTTCCCAGTAGACCTTCAGCAAGCTTCATTAAAATGCATTAAAACTCAAAAATTCAAGCCCTAGTTACACATGAGAATATTTAGTTTGCATCTACCTATATAAACCTCCATTATTTCATCCAATCTCCAACTATGTGCTTATATAATTCTTTTAGTTGGTTATTGACTCCATTCATGATTCCTGCTGTAACTTGCAATTCATAGAAGTTCACTCATTTTTCATAATAGTTTTATTTTTCTAAAAATCTCCATTCTACAGGCATGTATTGGAAACCACCCTGTCCATCACAGGTAAAGCCCTCCTCATCATCAAGCACATCAGGAGCAGTGTCACAGTAAAGCAGCATCCATCATCAAGGAACCCACGACCCATGCTCTCTTCTCACTGCTGCCAACAGGGAGGTGGTACAGAAGCCTCAGGACCCACAATACCAGGTTCATGAGCAATTATTCCCCCTCAAACATAAGGCTCTTGAACCAGTAGGAACAATTTCACTCAACTTCAATCACCCCAACACTGAAGTGGTTCGATAACCTACGGACTCACTATCTCATGTTCTTATTTTTTTTCATTGTTTCACAGCATGTTATCTTTTGCACATTGGTTATCTGTCCGTCTCGTAAGGTGCAGTCTTTCAGTAACTCCATTGTGTTTCTTGTATTTACTGTGAATGCCCACAAGAAAATGAATCTCAGGGTTGTACATGGTGACATAATTGTACTTTTTTTCTGGGACAAAAGGGTGGTTCAAAGTAAATTTATTATCAATGTTAGTATCCCAAAATTTTAAAAAAAAATTCTCTTTCCCAAACTATTCCCTTAATCATATGCTGATGTTGCCAACATGTTTGTTCCCATATCAACCTGCAGATAATAAACCACAAATTATGGGACAGGACCACATACTTCAGCAGAATATGATATCATCAGGTTCAGAAGAGATCTTAAACCTGAAGACAAACTCAGAGGTATATCCTATCCCAATGAGATGAAATTCTTCTCTCAAGTGTGAATGTTTGGAATTCTCTACTCAGTGACAAGCAGAGGCTGAAACAGTAGACATACTGAAGGCTGAGACAGACAGAGGAATCTATAGAGGAATCAAGAATTAGGTCCAGGCATTTTAAGTGGCAATGAGACCAAGAATACACCAAGAATGGTAGGGGTGGGACCCACCATTGTCAGTTATCATTTTGATAGGGAGCTCCAACAGTCAGGAAGAATTTGAGCAATGTGTCAAGAAATTGGTAAAAGGGTAGTGCTAATGAGAGAATTTCAATTTTCCTGTCATTGATTGGACCACCCACAGAGTAAATGGCCTAGATGGGGTGGAATTTGTGAAAACAGATTCTGCAGATGCTGGAAATCTTGCGCAATTCCATCAAACTGTTGGAGAAATTCAGCAGGTCAAGTAGGATCTATGCAAAGGAATAAACAGTCAATGTTTACAGCTCAGGCCTTTCATCAGGATTGGAAGGGGAGAGGGCAGAAGCCAGTATAAGGTGGGGGGAGAGGAGAAGTGATGCATGGAGGGTTATAGGCTGAAAGCAGGCAACTGAGACAAGTAAGAGGGATGGTGTGGTCAGCATGGACCAGATGGGCAACACGGCCTGTTTCCATGGTGTATTATTCTATGACTTGTCTTTATATTTTAGGATGCTTATGTAGGCATGAAAAGGAATAATATCATTAGGTGTTAAAAGAGCAATTATATACAAAAGGAGGGGTGTATAGGGAGGGATAGCACCTCTGGTGAAGGGGCTTGTGATGTCCATTCCAGAGCAGCTCACTCACCTTTGAACCCCACCAGACACTCAGCTCTAACCTGTGGCTCCAAGTAGCTGTTTGCATGTGGCAGCAGCTACACCGATACACTGCTTTGACAGGCAGCTAAACCAGTTAAGGGTAGCCGGCCGGCCTTACACCCTAGTGAGATAGGAACATACCTATCCTAACACGTAAAATCAACTCCAGCAGACTGGGCGGATGAGATCGACTGTGAGATTCAATGTCCAGGAAGGCAGGTGTATATAAGACTATAAGAGATAGGAGCAGAATTAGGCCATTCAGCCTATCGAGTCCACTCCACCCAGCCATTCCATCACGGCTGATCCCGGATCCCACTCAACCCTATACACCCTGCCTTCTCACCATATCCTTTGATGCCCTGACCGATCAGGAAACTATCAACTTCTGGCTTAAGTATACACACGGACTTGGCCTCCACCGCAGTCTGTGGCAGAGCATTTCACATATTTACTACTCGCTGACTGAAAAAAAAATTTATCCTTACCTCTGTTCTAAATTTTGAGGCTGTGTCTTCTACTTCTGGGTACCTCCACCATAGCAGACATCTTCTCCACATCCTCCCCATCTAGCCCTTTCAACATTTGGCTGGTTTCAATGAGATCCCCCCTGCATTCTCCTAAATTTCAGCAAGTACAGGCCCAAAGCTGCCAAACACTCCTCCTATGTTAACCCTTTCATTCCTGGAATCATCCTTGTGGACCTCCTCTGGACCCTTTCCAATGACAACACATCCTTTCTGAGATACAGGGCAGGTCCAAAACTGTTGATAATATTTCAAATGCAGTCTGACTAGTGTCTTATAAAGGCTCAGCATTACCTCCTTGCTTTTATAGTTTATTCCCCTTGAAATAAATGCCAACATTGCATTTGCCTTCTTTACCAAAGACTTAATCCGTAAATTAACCTTCTGGGAGTCTTGCCCGAGAACTCCCAAGTCCTTCTGCACCTCTGATGTTTGAACCTTCTCCTTATTTAGATAATAGTCCGCACATTTGTTCCTTTTACCAAAATGCATTATCAGACATTTCCCAACACTATATTCCATCTGCCACTTTTTTGCCCATTCTTCCAATTTGTCGAAGTCCTACTGCAATCGCATTGCTTCATCAGCACTACCTGCCCCGTCACCCATCTTCATATCATCCACAAACTTTGCCACAAAGCCATCAATTCCATTATCTAAATCATTAACAAACAATCTGACCCGAGGAACACCACTAGTCACCAGCAGCCAACCAGAAAAGACCCGTTTTATTCCCACTTGCTGCCTCCTGCCTATCAGCCATTCCACTATCCATGCCAGTATCTTTCCAAAAAAGTCATAGGATCTTATCTTGTTATCAGCCTCATGTGTGGCACCTTATCAAATGTCTTCTGAAAATCCAAGTAAATGACATCTACTGCCTCTCCTTTGTCCACCATACTTGTTATTTCCTCGAAGAACAAACAGATTTGTCAGACAAGATTTCCCTTTACAGAAACCATGCTTTTACTTATTTTATCATTAGTCTCCAAGTACCTCAAAACCTCATCCTTAATAATAGACTCCAACACTTTCCCAACCACTAAGTTTAGGCTAATCTGCCTGTAATTTTCTTTCTTTTGCCTTCCTCCCTTCTTAAAGAGTGGACTGACATGGTCATCCACTGCAACCAAGGAAGACCCCAGCCTGTGACACTTGTTCGTGTCACTGGACCCGGACTTCTGAGGAACTGCCCCAGTGAACAGCTTTTCCACTTTAAAAACTCTCCCACATAGGTCTCTTGTCATGGTCAGACACAATGGACAACCACAACATACACAAAAGGATTTTACTTGGGGTAAACTGGAATCAAATACTGTACTCGTTGGTAAAATAGTAGAAACAAACCAGTCTTTCATTGAAAACTGATTTCAGAACAAAGTGGACATCAGACCTTGATAGGAAAGTAACATTTACTGGCGAATGACTAAAGATAGAGGTTAATGAATACAAGACAAATAAAGGAGCCCTGCCCCATGGCAATTGCAAGGTGCATAACAAAGAAACAAAATAAATATGGAAATTCTATGGGAGGTTTTAAGAAATTAAGACAACTAAAGAATTAAAACTATTGCACCAAGGTATAATTGGTGAGGAAAACAGATAACTAGAAAGCAAATTTAGCTGCTGTTGAGCAAAGAAACCAAAGAATTTGACTGCCAGTTAGATACAAGATGATTTAATGAAAAGACCTCAACTATTCAGTGATGATGAATCTGCCTTATGTCCACAAACATCAAGTGACTTCAAATGGATACAATTTTTTACTAGCCAGCTGAACTCCAGCTTTGTCCCTTTTGGCCTTTCAAATTACCTCAGTTTCCTTTCTCTTGAAGTCATGAACAAGCCATCAAATGCAAACACTTTCACCCAGACCCTCCAAGTATTTCCTGCAACTCCATGTTTGAATTTGCAAGGAGTGTTTCGGTCCCTGTTATATCAATTGCACTACCAAGGACATTATCCACAGGATGGTGGATCTGTGGAATTCATTGCCACAGATGGCCGTGGAGGTCAAGTCATTGGGGATATTTAAAGTGAAGGGTGTTTAGTAAGGGTCAAAGGCTGCCTGCAGAAGGCAGAAGAATGGGATGGAAGGAATAATAAATCAGCCACAAATGGAATGGCTGAGCAAACTGAATATGCCAAATGGCCTAATTCTGCTCCTATGTATTATGGTCAAATAGCTTTATGGACATTTACTTATAATACTATATCAGAAAGCTTTCTTAAGAATAACTGGATTCAGCTGGACCCCTTCCTTCAAGGGGGATATTTTCCAAGATGTAAAAAAAATGGTTTACACATTTTAATCAGCTGCATTTTAAATTTTTGAGTATTATTTCTATTCTGTTTTGTAACAAAGTGACTGAAAGTTGAGTTGGATGCATGCATGTGAACATAATTAAGCTAGTACCTGCCAGACACTGTAAATTGTCGGAATAATACGCATAACTCATCGGTCAGGCATTCCAAAGCAATGACCACATGACCAAATAACAAATGCAGCTAAGTCTCACTTACATAATTGTTAAGTATTTCCAAAAGTAAGAATGAATGCGAACTGGATGACTTGGAGGAAATACATTTAGTATTCCACAAGGGTAAACCTCAGCTTCTTGTAACCAATAGCTTCAATTCTCAGTCTTCCTCTTATTCTAAACTACAATGTTCTTGACCTCATGTTATTCCAATTTTTGTGTTGTTAGTGAACTTGACTATCAGACTGCTCATGTTTTCATTTCACACAAAGTCCCATCAGCAATCCCACTAGTACATATTAGTGTTCTAGTCAGACAAACGACCCTTCACTACTGCCCTGTCTCCTAGCACCAAGCCTATTGTGGATCTAGGTTGCCAACATGCCTCAGGTCATGTACTTCAACCTTATAGATCAGCCTACTATATATCAAAAGCCTTGCCTACTATGTCTATTGCCCTGCCTTCAATTTTCCGAGTTAATCTCAACAGAAACTCATTATTACCAATTTATCAAGATTTACGCAATGGGATTTTCCCTACACAAAACTATTATGATTCCCTTAGACATCTTTGTCTTTCCAAAATGAACAAATATCCAATATTTTCTCTACCACCAATGCAATGCTCACTGGCCTACAAGTCCTTGGGTTTATCCAAACTCCCTTTTTGAAAAAAGGGAATAATATCCACTATCTTCCACTTTACTGGCATGTCTCCAAAGGCTAATGAAGATACAAACCCAGCAATCCATTCACTTGCTTTCCATAGTATCATAGCATGCTTACCATCAGGCTTTTGGAATTTATCCACTTTTTGTTTACATGCTGTCTTTCCTGATGCAAACATGTTGCAGGATAACTGTGTATCCTTCTAACTTCATTCTATATCTTTCTCCTTAATAAATACTGTTAAGAATTCAAGACGCCATTCGCATCTCCTGGTTCCACAGTTTCCCTGTTGGCCTCTGAGTGGATTCGCTGATTCCCTAGATATCCTCCCGTTTCTAATAGATTTAAAGGCAGCTTTGTGATTCTCCTTAATCCTGCCTGCCAAAGCCATGTTCCCCTTTTGCTCCATCTTTCAAGATTTTAGCTTTAATTCAATTTCAAATCATCGTTCCACTTATCTATACCTCTTCAGTGCGCCTCATTTTGTTACATCTTTAACACTTTCTACTCTCCTTCCTTAATTCCCCTCCTTTTGACCCTATAAGGTTTCCTTCTGATCTTTCCTCATCTCCAGATCTTTGAATTTATCATCTCCAGTTCCCATAACCATCAGACTGAAATAAATTGCCTTCCACAGAAACTACCTGACCTACTGTAAATGCTTAAGAAATTTTAACTCATCTCCAAATTGCGAACAAACTCCAGTATCACATCCCCAACCAAACCTCCATTATACGTTGTAGGTCATAAGAGTTAAACAGGTCCATCAACTGCCTTGGCAAATCAAATACTTCTTAAAATGTTAGAGAGTGCCTGCCTCTAATCACCCTCAGCTAATGCAATCACCTTCAGGGATGAAAAATTATTTCCTCAGATCCCTTCTAAATCTCTATACTCCTCACCTTAAACTTATGGCCCCTGTCAGCCATGGGAGAAAATTTCTTAACATCTACCTCTCAATTTTGCATATCTTTATCAGGGTCCCCTTTGGCCACCACTACTTCAGCCTACCCAGTCTCTCCTCCACTGAGATGCTATCTTAGCCTACATGGTGATGAAACTGCTCCACAAGTTTCTCTCAAAACTAACATGACCTGGAAATAATTGTTAACAGATGAAGATTAATAAACCAAGATTAAATTAAGGGCAAAATGATACTTAGCACACACAATGCAGGAGCTTGCCAGTTTAGATTACCTGAGTTTAGAGGCAAGTCATAACTTTGTTAGCCTAGACATGGACATACTTTTGGAAAAGGAAATGTATAGATTGAACTAGTTTTACCAATGATAATTCAAGAACTGTTGATCAGCATAACAACAAGACATCTCCTAGGGCCTTTTGGACATCTTCTAAATTGACAGAATTTTCTTCTAGAAAGACGTTTTCTTTCTTTGCACTGACATACCTGTTTGTAGATGATCATGGTTTCAGGCAGATTAGCAGTCATTCATTTTTCATATACATTCATGGCTCAGCATTGGGAGTTACTTATTTTCTCGATGCTGCTAACAATCAAAAATACATGGGCCACCATTTTATCATGGTGGAGTACTTTAAGCCTGTGCCAAAATTTTCAATCAGATTCCACCATGATTGTCAAGAACCAAATGTAAAATAAAAATCAATAGTAAAGTTGCATCTTGGAATATTAGACTCAAAATCTTAAACATACAAGAACAAACCAAAAGTCTCAGTACCATAGAAGTACTCAGCTGTCAGATTTACCCATCATTTATAAAATGGCCAGTAGTACGTAAAAACAGTCCATTATTACATCTATACATTGCTATCAGAAATAGAAAACAAGTCCAAGTTTGTGATAAGTTAACAATTTTTTTTAATTATGCAGTAATTGCCAGTAAATTTAGTCCTTTTTGAAAACTTACATTTGTTACTTGTAAATAACAAATTGATTTTTTCCCCACATAGTACATAGTGAAAGAAAAGTCCTAGATGTAAATATTGGGTACATCTGCATCTGGAAAGGAAAACATTATAACCACTTTTCAGATGTTGATGGACCTCTATAACCACTGCTTTGTTGCATATTTTTTAATCTGCCAAAGACACCAAGAGTGAATTCAAACATTGGTAATTCTAAAATGACCAACACCAGTTAATCCCAACAGCCCACTAGGTGGAAGAAGAGCTTTTAGTGACTGTATATTCACCTGGTTTGCTCAGGAAAGCTGTAAAGGCCTGTTGTATCCCACTGATCTACTGTACCAGGTGTACTCAGTCCCCAAATTTCAGAGCATGTGCTGTGCATAAAATTAGAAAAAAAAATGGTAAACATGGAGTATGGTGTAGTGAAAAGCTGATGGAGGATAATACATGTACACAAACATAAAATAAATCTCTTTAAATTAAGAAATGTCAAGGTTCCACGCAAACAACATCATTAAAAAAAATTGATTTGTTCAACTTACCATGGAAGTTTATAGTACATTGGTCGTTTTGCCAACAATGCATGCCAGGAGCAAGAGATATTTTCCACCAAATCTACTTCAAAATAATGTTCTTTACATAAACAAGTAGGCTCTTAAGAACCCTTATTCTACAAAATACCAAACAAAGTATTTACTGAAATAGGGCATTACCTTTTGTTAAACGATGAAAATACCTTTTGAAACATTGAATAACAAGAGCTATGATTTCTATGGTAATTGCAACATTAAATTAAAAAGTGACTGTAGAAGTGTATCACATTTTTATCCACATCCATACAAGTATTCTTCCCCCTCCTATTTACATCTTGCATTGCTTCTTTGAACACTTCAGGAGTCCTACTTGGACTTAATACAGTAGATGATAGATGTGCCAAGTAAGTACCTTTGCGGAATCATCTGAAACGATACCATTAAATAATCCAGCCCATTCATCCAAATGATAGTTGCCAGCACTTGGAGAAAGGAGAATTTGTGTTAACTTTCTACGTTCTCCAACGCTAAACCCAATGAGTTTGATTGAATGCAGTCACATGTAGTGAACACAATTAACTTTACGAAACAGGCAAACCAGTCCAAGTAAATATTCCCACTCTTTTTGCTATGGGGTCTTTCTACCATTCAGTTTGTTCAACAGTGCTTTTTGCAAGGTGAAAAGTTTCAGCTTTCTATTCTCTTCTACAAGGTCTATTTTCCATTATGTTGCCAACATTTCTTAGCCTAGCAATAAAATACTTTGTTCTCTATCAATTTTCCTATTATGATGGTCTCCCAAAATCTACTATTCTGTCACAATTAGTTTTAAAACTAATATCTTTTACATAACACACAAAATGCTGGAGGAACTCAGCAGGCTAAGCAGCATCTATGGAAAAAAAAAGTACACTCGACGTTTCAGGCCAAAACCCTTCGGCAGGACTTGTACTTTTTTTCCCCCATAGATGCTGCCTGGTCTGCTGAGTTCCTCCAGCATTTTGTGTGTATTGCTCGGATTTCCAGCATCTGCAGATTTTCTCTAGTTTGTTCCTTTACAAAATTCTACCCATTAAGATTTGCAAAAAAAATCGCTGTGATGATTGTACGCTCTAGTATCAATTGCTTGGCGACAATAAAGTATATCCCCCACAAAGGAAACAATTCCATTGCAAATATGTCAAAGTTTCAAAAGAAATGGCTCATTACTTGAAGCAGATTTTTAATGTGATGTACAACAAAAAACAATTTTCAATTCAATAAGCATTTGATAGAGCAAAACTCAAATCAAAGAAAGCCTTAAGGTCAAAGCCAGAAAACCAAGAGTCACACAAACTGATTTCAAAACATTTCTTAACAATTCAATTTAGTTTATTATTTCCTGTATAGTTATAACAGTTGTTTATTTGTGGGTGGAGCCATCGAGGTAATTCGCTTAGAAAAGTTCTCAAAATGGAAATCTGGGAAAAAAAACACTATTACCAGTAAGGGCAAAAACTTGAAATATTATAAATGGAAGGACCAGTTTCAACCAATCACAAAAAACACCCTTTTTAAAAAAACTCTCCAACTTACTGTCAATTTTAAATCCCTCTCCCTTTCAGCACAAAGAATTGCTTGAGGTACTCCACTTACTTCTACATAGTCAAGTTGATACCGAATTTCTCCCAAATATGTATCCAATTTTCTGAAGTTGCTATTGAATCTACTTTGACCACCTTTAGAACTGAGCTTATTCTAGTTTATACAAATAATTCAACCAAGAACTCTATATTTCTTATTTGACAGTAAACTTGGATTAAAAAACAAGAATTTAATTTCCACTAGTTCAGAGTTAACAGTAAAAACTAAGTATTAATTACAAAACATTGCTTGTACTCTGATCAGTAGCAAATATTGCTTTGATATACTTTTACAAGGAGCACCTGATCTTTGGTTCAGTAAAGAATTTCTCCAGGAATACAGCTAACTTTAATGCAAGTGGGATATGTGATAAAATCCTCAAGTTTCAGATTTTAATCCTTGTCCAACATGTTCCAAAACCGTTATCAGAAGGAGCCATCACTGGATAAGGTACTAGAATCAAAATCTGGATTTGTTTTTTTCAGAACTGAAGTGGCTAAGGTTAACTATGGCATACATCCTTCAGAAGAACACTCATTTATTTACCCAGTGGAAATATACAAATTTGAAAGAGGGATTTTCAAGAAAATAAATGGGGATTGGCGGCAGGAGTGACTCAGTAACTTTAGACATTTGGTCTAGAACAGGGGTTCCCAACTTCTTTTATATTATGGACCAATTCCATTAAGGGGTCTGTTGACCCCAGGTTGGGAACCACTGGTCTAGGAGAAAGCTGTTCAAAATACCAAAGGTAGAAAGGAAACACTGCCACATTTCTCCCAAGCTGGAATTTTCAAGTCTTTTCTCTCAGGATAGTAACTAATAAGATCAATATTACGGATACTTCCACTTCAACATTTCTGAAACAGATTACCTACCCAATATCAAGGTGGCTATTTTTTGCATTAAACAGTAAAAATACTTCAAATGTCCCTTAAATTGTTTCCAAATTATGTTCAACCACCCAGAAGGGACTATGAAACGCACTACTCAAGATACCTTCTAGAAAATCCCAAGTTTATTAATCCATTTAAAACTGCACAGCACATTAACCTGCTGATTTCACTACTGATAGAACAGAGTACAACACAGGCACAGGCCATTCAGCCCACAATGTTGTGCTGAACCAGCTAAAAAGCAAATCAAAAACACCCAAACACTATTTCCTCCTACCATGTCCATATCCCTCAATTCTCCTTAAATCCTTTTCCTTGGTAAATACTCAAGTATAAGTACCTCACTCACATTCTCTGTATCCAACAAAATGTTCCCTCCTTTATCCTTGAGTGATCCCACCCTCTCCCTCGTTATCCTCTTGCTCTTGATGTATGTACAGAATGCCTTGGGATTCACCTTAATCCTACTTGCCAAGGGCTTTTCATGGTCCCTCCTGCCTTTCCTAATTCCCTTCTTTAATTCTTTTCAGGCTTTGTTTGATCCTGACTTCTGAGGCTTTACATATTTTTTCCTTTATTTCCTTGACTAAATTCAATCACCTCTCTGGACATCCTGGTTTTCTCATCTTTCCATCCCTGTCCTTCCTTTTAACAGGAATATACCTTTCCTATACTCTGTGCAATTGTTCTTTAAACACCCTCCACATGTCTGATGTAGACTTGCCAGAGAAAAGGTGTTCCCAATTAACACATCGTAGTTCCTGCCTAATGCCCTCATAATTTGCCCTACAATTTAAAACTCTCTCATAAGGAGCATACTTATCCTTATCAATAGCTATCCTGAAAGATAAGGAGTTGTGGTCATTGTTCCTTAACTGTTCCAACCACTGAAAGGTCAAGTTACCTGGCCAAGCTTATTACCTAACACCAAGTCCAGTACAGTTCATCTCATTGGACCATCCACATCTGATTCTAGAAACCTTCCCAGATACATTCAAATTCTGCCCCATCAAAACCCCTTACACTAACTAAGAAGGTCCCAGTTTATATATGGGAAGTTGAAATCCCCATGACATCAGCCCTATTATATTTTTAAAACACATTTCCTTAATCTGATTACATATCTGTTCCTCAATTCTGAATTCCACCAAAATGCACTCAGTGTCTGACTGCTCCATTATATGTCCTTATGAGTGTAGCTGTGATACTCTCCACCTCCTCTATCTTTTCTAAAATTTCAAAACCTGCTATATTAATCAAAAAGCCCCTCTCCCTCAACCATGTTTCAGTAATGGCCACGACACTGTAGTTCCGCATACTGATCCATGCTCTTAAGTTCATCACCTTTACCCATTACACTCCTAACATTAAAATATACATACTTATAAACTATCTGACCCATCATAACTGTTACTTCAATTTGCCTTTCAATACTTTCCCTGACATCTACCTTCCGATCTGATCATTCCCTTACTGACCTGAGGCTCCAGTTCCCAGCTCTCTGAAAAACTAGTTTAAACTCCCTAGTAGCATAAACAAACCTCCTGGCCACAATACTGGTTCCCCCCTCAGTTCAGGTGCAACCTGTCCCTTTTGTCATCCCTTCTCAAGAAAAAGGGGTGAAACTATGTTCTCTGCACCATTTCTGTAGCCACTCATTCAGCCGTGCCATCATCCCATTCCTACCCACAACAGCCCGTGGCACAGGGAGTAATCCAGAGGTTACAACCTTGGAGGTCCTCCTCTTTAGCCTCTTTCCTAACTCAATATGGTGTAGGACCTCTTCCCCTTTTCTGCTTATGTCATTAATGCACCACGACCTCTGGCTGCTCCCCCTCCCCCTTGAGAATATCCTGCAGTCACTCTGATACATCATAGACCCTAGCACCCAGGAAGTAACACACCATCCTGGTATCTTTTGCAGCCACAGAATCTCCTTTCTGTCCCTTATAACTAACGCACTGCCTGACTTTACCCTTCCTTTGAGGCTCAGAGCCAGCCTGGTGGTTGCTGTCGTGATCTGATGGGTCATTGCCCTCCTGCCCAGCAGTATCCAAAGGGGTATACTTGCTGCTGAGGGAAAGGTGACAGGAGAACCCTGCACTGACTTCTTAATACCCTTACCTCTCCTGGTAGTTATCCACCCATTGTCTGAAGCCTGTATTCTGGGTGTGACCACCTCTTCAAAAGAATCTCATTTATAGCATCTTTGGCCTTCTGAATGATCCCGAGTATATCAAACTCCAACTTCAATTCCTTGACCCGATCAGTCAGCCACAGAAGTTGAGTGCACTTCCCGCAGACGTAGCCATCGGGGGAACCACAAGGTATCCTGAACCCATCTGACTTCTCTAGACCAAAAAAGAAAAAGACTCGCCTCTTCTTAACTGTGCCCTCATCTGTTAAGCCAAAGCCTTCACATTATCAGAGGCACACTCAAACAATGGCTGCTCCCTTGAGCCTTCCCTCCTTTTATTTGCAGCTGAGGTTAGGTCTCAGACACTGACACTTTCAGCGCCTGTGTAGTCCAAAAATACCAGCCTTGCCAGAATCTGTTCCTTTTATCCTTTCTCTTAACTTCCACAGAGCTCTGACCCGATACACACTCATTTTGCCTGAACCACTGTAAAAAGGATGAATAAGGAACATTATGAATGTAATATTAGAAAACATTTAGCAGAAAACTAGGTCATCCCTCACAATACCTTGGGACTGTGATTGGGTGTTTGCATTCTTAGTAACCTCCCAACTGATCAATCATTACTAACAACTAGAAGTTTTTGTCGAACTCTCATTTCTACAATATCCCAATTTCTGTAAACACCATGCCACATCATCTACATATGCATCAAAAACACAGGTTCAAAAACATTTGTTATTACTTTCTCTCCCTCCTCTTCCAACAAATTTTGTAACTCAAATCTTTGGGTCATGACTTGAGAATTCTGGAAAGGCAGATTTCCATTACCTAATCAGCTATAACATAGCCATCGAGGGAACCATAAGGTATCCTGAACCCATCTGACTTCTCTAGACCAAAAAAGAAAAAGGCTCGCCTCTTCTTAACTGTGCCTTCAGCTGTTAAGCCAAAGCCTTTACAACTCCTCCCTTGGAGGGTCAGACATCTTGAGCCAATAGGCTGGTCCTGGACTTATTTCATAATTTACTAGCATAATTTACATATTACTATTTAACTATTTATGGTTCTATTACTATTATTTATGGAGCAACTGTAACGAAAACCAATTTCCCCCGGGATTAATAAAGTATGACTATGAACACAGGGATTGTCTATATCACATTGAGCAGTCTAAGCCCCTTTGACTAATTACTATAATAGGTTACACTCATTTGTATACTTATGTATTTTCAGTACAGCAGGTGTCACACAATTCAGTTCTTTATTGTCAGAAGAGGAGTCTTAATTCACTAGAGAGAACACGAAAAGGTGAGAATACGAAAAGGTCACAACACACAGAACTCAGAGATTTATACATTACAAATATAATTTAAAGAAATGAAAGAATATATAATTTGCCACTGTTGAATTATATCTGACCTTTGTATTCTACATTGTGTTCTACTAATATTGACCCTGTTACGTGTACTATTTTTGTATATTTCAAGATTTTTACTCTATCATTAGAGTGGGCAGAGCTCAGGAGGACCATGGCACCGCATGGCGACTCCTTTGCTTGCATCTTCGAAAGCAGCTCTATTTCTATCTTCCATATCTCTTTTTTTCCTTTTCAAGGTTCTTTTGAAGACCCTGACCTGGAGTTACATGCTGACTTCAGTTCTTTGCGAAAATGGGACCCACTCTCGGGGCCTCACAACCAGCCATTTTTCGATATGCCAAGAATGTGGCCTGGTAGACTAGCTCACCAGGGTGCCAGATTTTCGTGGTTCTGGAGGCAGGTGGACTCAAAGTCGGTGCTGCCGCCACCTGATGCATCATGGGAGACAGAAGATCGTAAACAGCGAACTTGCTGCTGGCTGTGTGCTCACAGACCCGAGTTCTTTGGGCACGGAGTTCTAAAAAAGCAACGCAACAGACTTAACACCATAAATCAGTGAGTTATTTGTTATGTCTCCCCTCTTGATGTGAAATGGGGACATCTCTTTTTCCCTTATTAGGGAGAGAGAGAGGAAGAGCCTGTGGTATGTCGAATTACCAGGTGAACGAGTAGTCTTTGGGATACTGCAAGTCTCTGTTTTGATTGGCGCTTTGCTGCACACTTGAGTGCTCGGTGGGGAATGCTGATATTTTTTCGCCGGTGTGGGGGGGGGGGGGGGTTCATCGCTTTACTGCTGCTTATGCGTGGGTCGAGTTCTAACATTTAACTGTCATTCATTCTTTGGGGCACTCCTCTGTTTTCATGAATGTTTGTGAAGAAAAAGAATTTCAGGGTGTATATTGTGTACATTTTTCTGACATTAAATGTACCTATTGAACCTATCAACTGCAATAAAAAAGGGAGTAAATTTGTTAATAACAATGTAAAATGCAATGAACACCTGAGGGAATAAAGCATAATTTGTACCATCATCTAAATTTTCTATTCAAACTCAAAAAAAAATGTATCAAGTCCAAATCACAATGCCACTCAAGTAAATTTTTTTCATAGTTGGTAGAAATATTCTTCAACTTTACCTTGCAATGATAAGAGTAAAAATCTTTAAAAAAAAACCAAAAATAGTGCACGTAACAGGGTCAATATTAGAAGAACATAATATAGAATACAAAGACACTTAGTATAAAAACACTTTGGTCTAGATACTAAATATTTAGTCTGTTTTGGTATTTACAATAGAGAATGACAACATCCAGGACACTGAGAAACTAATAAATCAGCAACACAGCCTAAGCAAGAGTAATGAAGGTATTAATAGCATAAAGAGTCAAACATCCCAAAAACCTCTCAATGTCAGCATGACCAAGGAACTGATTGTAGACTTCAGGAAAGGGAAACCATAGGTCCATAAGCCAGTCCTCCTCAGAGGATCACAGGCAGAGAGGATCAGTAACTTTAAATTCCTGGGTGTCACAATCTCAGAGAACCTGTCCAGGACCCATCATACAAATGTAATTGCAAGGAAGGCACAACAGCACCTCTACCTCCTTAGGAGTCTGCAGAGACTAAGCATGGCATCTAAAACCTTGACAAACTTCTATAGATGAGTAGTGGAAAGTGGCTGCATTATGGCCTGGTATGGGAACATCAATGCCTTTGAGCGGAAAATCCTACAAAAGGGAGTAGGTTCTGTCCAGCACATCACAGTAAAGCCTGCCCAACCAATAAGCTCATCTACATGAAATGCTGTCATAGGAAAGCAGCATCCATCAAAGATCCTCACAACCTAATCCATGCTCTTTTCTTGCTGCTGCCATCAGGTAAAAGGTACAAGTGCCTCAAGACTCATACCAAGTTCAAGGACAGTTACCACCCTCAACCATCAGGCTCTTGAACAAAAGGGGAACTACACTCACTTATTGAGATGTTCCCATAACCAATGATGTCACCTTAAGGACTATTTATCTTGTTATTTCATGGTCTTGTTATTAATTGCTATTTATTTATATTTGCATATGCACAGTTTGTCTTCTATGCTGTTGAGCTTTCATTGATACTGTTTACAGTTACTATTCTATAGATTTGCTGAGTATGCCTGCAGGACAAAAAAATCTCAGGGTTGTATGCCTATGAAGGTCTCAGTCAACCGGGTCATTGTACATCAAGCAGTAGTAAATCAAGGCAACTGGATTGGCTATGTTGTCTAGAAGACGTGTTGCCACTCATCCAAGACGCTTCTTTAGTTCTGATCCACGGTGGGTAGTTTTCCAGCTTATAAACTGAGTTGTTTAAAGGTATAGCAATCACGTGGGGGTCGTTAAAAGAGCTGCAGAGGTAATGAGAGGGTCTTTAGTCTTATCTTTGCATGAATGGAGATATGAACGGTTGTGGAGACAATGGGGTAGAAATGTTAGGACTGCATTATAAGTAACTGGTAAGTGGTGTCGTACCCTACCCCCTCTGTTCAGGGATGGGTTTTCCAGTTTGACAAAGATGGTTTCTTTAACCCCTCTTTCAAAACACCTGCCCTCCCTGTCCAGAATGTATACATTGTTATCAACAAAGGAGTGTCCCTTGTCCTTCAGGTGTAAATATACAGCCAAATCATGACCTGAGGTGTTAGCCTTCCTATGTTGGACCATCCATTTGTGAAGTGGTTGTTTTGTCTCACCAATATACAGATCTGTGCAGTTCTCATTGCACTGGATAACATATAGAATATTGCTCTGTTTGTTTGGGTATAGGATCCTTGGTGTGGACGAGTTTCTGTCTGAGTGCGTTTGTAGGTTTGAAAAACACAGGGATTTGGCGTTCGTTGAAAATCCTTCAAAGCCTCTCTGAAACTCCAGCTATATATGGGATGACCGTTTTTCCATCTGCTTTGCTCCTTACCTCTGTTGGGCAGATGTCCCTGCTGGTTTTTGTTGCTGTCTTGATGAAGGCTCAGGGTAGCCGCAAGTTTTCAAGGTTTCTCTCACTTACACTCCTTGTCTTTACTGTAATATTGGTGGGCACATTCTCGGCATGGTGATGTAGTGTTCTGAACCCCCAACTTGTGTTCTAGTGAGTGATGACAGTCAAGCTGCAGGTACTGATCTGTGTGGGTTGGTTTCCTGTAAACTTCAATATCTAGACGTCCATTTTCTTTGATAAGTACAGCACAATCTAAAAATGCCAGTCTATTGTTCTCAACATCTCCTAGTAAATTTGATGTGATTATCTACCAAGTTGATGTGTTCTGTGAAGGCTTACACCTCATGGATTTTGACCTTGACCCAGGTATTATCCATATAACTGAACCAATGACTGGGTGATGCTCCATGGAAGATGTTCAAGGCTGTCCTTTTTACTTCTTCCATGTATAAGTTGGTTACAATAGGAGACACCGGTGAACCCATGGCACAACCATGTTTCTACCTGTAGAAGACATCTTTGTATTTGAAATAGATAATGTTGAGACAAAGGTTAAGTGGAGTACATGCCTAATCCCAGTTGAGTGTAGTTCTATTGTCCAGGGTACAATCTTGATGTAGCCATTTTCTTATTGTATTGAAAGCTTCTGAAGTGGGCACAGATGAGAATAAAAGACGTAACATCATATGAAACCATAGTCTCGTCTGTTTTCAGCTTCAGATGCCAAACTTTCTCAACAAATTCGGTGAAATTTTGGATGTGGTGTGGCATGTTGCTGACCAAAGAGGTGATAATGGTGGCAAGGCATTTTGCAATGTTATAAGTAACTGAGTTAATGCAGCTCACAATTGGCCAGAGAGGAATTCCTTGCTTATGGATCCTGGGGAGTCCATATAAGGATGGGATGGCTTCTCCTGGATAGAGGCAATGACAAAGGACCTGATCAATGACTTTATTTTTCTCTAAATTTTGCAAACAGTCTATGATCTTCTTGTAGCAACTGGTAGGATCCCCCGTAAGTATTTCAAATGCTTTAGTATCATTAAGAAAAATGTATACTTTGTAGTGGTAATTTGCTGTGTTGAGAACAACAGTACACCTACCTTTGTTTACTGGTAAGATAGTGATATTGTGGTCCTTTTAGAGCAGTGTCAGTGCCTTCCTCTCGTGAACTGAGGTTGGATGGGGGTGCTCTGGCGCTAGCCAAGGAAGCGGAAACTTTCACCCTAAATTGTTCTGCTTACGCTTCTAATATGTTGTTACTACAGATAGCTGATTCTGTGCTGTGATGAGGTCCACCACTGGCACATGTTGAAGAGTTCACACCTCCATTCATGGAAAGACTAATGACCTTCTCATTACCTCTACAACTCTTAGTAACCCTCATGTGATTGCTATACCTTAAATAACTCAGTTTATAGCCTGAAAACTACCCACCATTTATCAGAACTGAAGACGACTCACGGATGAGTGGCAAAACGTCTTCTAGACAGCACACTGTTGCCTTGATTTACTACTGCTTGATACTCCGGGTTGCATGTGACGACATATATGTACTCTGATAATAAATGTTACTAAATGAAAAGACAGGAAGGTAGTTGAAGTATTCTTGATTCAGAAATAGTCCCATTAGATTGGAAAGCTAAGTGCATTACTCAATTATTTTAGGTCAGTGAGACAAATAATTGTGTTGGAAGATTGTACAAGCTCAATTTTGAACCAAGGTGCACACAATACTCACAACTCACACACAAAACAAAGTAATATTACCACAAATTAATAAAATATTCCAGAACATTGACAAAATTCATTTTCAATGGTCTGAAACCCAGGATTTTAAAAGACCATCTGCAGAGATAATGGAACCATTGTCCAAAGATACACTAGAAAAATAACAAATGCAACTCTATAGTTCAAGAAGGCAGGTAGGCAAATGGTAGGAAAGTGTTGGGAAAATGTTTGGATCTATATAACCGTACAGCACAGAACAGTGGCTTTCTCTTTGCTACTCTTCCATAAAGCTGCAACTGGTGAAGCGCCTGGGCAACAGTTGTTGTATGCACAGTCTCTCCCATCTCAGCCACTGAAACTTGTAACTCCTACACTGGTCTTTTGGTGGCTTCCCTTCTTGAACGGTCACTCAGTTTTTGAGGATGGCCTGCTCCAGGCAGATTAACAGTTGTACTATATTCTTTCCATTTCTTGATGATGGACTTAATTGTACTCCAAGGGATATTGAGTGACTTAGAAATTTTCTTGTATCCATCTCTTGACTTGTACTTATAAATATCCTTTTTGTGGAGTTGCTTGGAGTTCTTTTGTCTTCTTAGCTTTTGCAAGGATACTGACAGTTGGACCCTCCAGATAAAGCTGTATTTTTACTACAATCAATTGAAACACCTTGACTGCACACAGGCCTCCAAAAACAGATCCCCATTTAACTAATTACATGACTTCTACAACTAACTGGCTGCACCAGTGATGATTTAGTGTGTCATATTAAAGGGGGGGGGGGAGGAGAGAATGGGGAGAATACCTATGCAATTAATTATTTTGTTTTTATATTTGTACAGTTGAAGTCAGAAGTTTACGTACACTTAGGTTGAAGTCATTAAAACTCACTGTTTAACCACTCCACAGATTTCATAATAGCAAACTATAGTTTTGGCAAAACGTTGAGGACACCTACTTTGTGCATGACACGAGTAGTTTTTCCAACAATTGTTTACAGACAGATTATTTCACGTTTAATTGACTATATCACAATTCCAGTGAGTCAGAAGTTCACAAATAAAATCAAAAGAAATCAGCCAAGACCTCAGAAAAAACTGTAGACCTCCACAAGTCTGGTTCATCCTTGGGAGCAATTTCCAAACACCTGAAGGTACCACGTTCATCTGTACAAACAATAGTAAGCAAGTATAAACACCATGGGACAATGCAGCCATCATACCGCACAGGAAGGAGATGAATTCTGTCTCCTAGAGATGAACGTACTTTGGCACAAAAAGTGCAAATCAATCCCAGAACAGCAGCAAAGAACCTTGTGAAGATGCTGGAGGAAACAGACAGACAAGTATCTATAGCCACAGTAAAACAAGTCCTATATCAACATAACCTGAAAGGCTGCTCAGCAAGGAAGAAGCCACTGCTCCAAAGCCACCATAAAAAAGCCAGACTACAGTGTGCAAGTGCACATGGGGACAAAGTTCTTACTTTTTGGAGAAATGTCGTCTGGTCCGATAAAACAAAAATTGAACTGTTTGGCCATAATGACCATCGTTATGTTTGGAGGAAAAAGGGTGAGGCTTGCAAGTCGAAGAACACCCATCCCAACCGTGAAGCATGGGGTGGCAGCATCATGTTGTGGGGGTGCTTTGCTGCAGGAGGAACTGGTGCACTTCACAAAATAGATGGCATCATGAGGAAGGAAAATTATGTGGATATATTGAAGCAACAACTCAAGACATCAGCCAGGAAGTTAAAGCCTGGTCGCAAATGGGTCTTCCAAATGGACAATGACCCCAAACATACCGCCAAAGTTGTGGCAAAATTGCTTAAGGACAACAAAGCCAAGGTATTGGAGTGGCCATCACAAAGCCCTGACCTCAATCCGATAGAAAATTTGTGGGTAGAACTGAAAAAGCGTGTGCAAGCAAGGAGGCCTACAAACCTGACTCAGTTACACCAGTTCTGTCTGGAGGAACGAAACAAAATTCCAGCAACTTATTGTGAGAAGCTTGTGGAAGGCTACCGAAAATGTTTGACCCAAATTAAACAACTTAAAGGACAATGCTACCAAATACTAACAAAGTGTATGTAAACTTCTAACCCACTGCGAATGTGATGAAAGAAATAAAAGCTGAAATAAGTCATTCTCTCTACTATTATTCTGACATTCCACATTCTTAAAATAAAGTAGTGATCCTAACTGACCCAAGACAGGGAATATTTTCTAGGATTAAATGTCAGGAATTGTGAAAAATTGAGTTTAAATGTATTTGGCTAAGGTGTATGTAATCTTCTGACTTCAACTGTATATTAATTTAGATCATTTTGTAGAGATCTATTTTCACTTTGATCAACAGAAAAAGACTCTTTCATATCAGTGTCAAAAAAGCCAAATTAAACACACTGTTTCAATGTTGTAGAACAATAAAACATGAAAATTCTGGGGGGTGGGGAGGGGGGGAAGATGAACACTTTTTCTAGGCACCGTATATGCTGCCAAGATTTTTGCACATTATTGTATTGAAGGTGGAGATGGATAAATATTTGCAACATTGAAGAATGATAATGACAGGGATGTAGCCATTGAGTTCAGGCCAGCAATGACTACTGAACAGCTAAGCAAGGTTGAGAGACCTTGTGGCTTTTTTCTGTGTTCTTCTGTCTTTTGCTGAATAACTATATCATCCCTAACACTGACATTCAAGTAACATTCACTTGCTAGTCATTGTCGAATTGCTGTTGACTTAAATAAGCTGCAGATATCCCTACATAACAAGTGACTATAACTTGAAACACTATTCATGCTTTTGGACGGCAATTTTTGGCAGAGCATCCTAACAGCAGCCGGGAAGGCTCTACAGCAGGTAGTCAGAACACTGGCACTAGCCTACCCACCATCAAGGACGGGAAGTTGCTGGAAAAGGGCCAGTAACATCATGAAGGATTCTGAGTCTACCTAACATCCACGCCAGGACCACCAGACTCAAAACCAGTTACTTTCCCCAAGCAGTAAGGCTGATCAACACCTCCACCCCTCAACATCTAACCATCCACACCCCCAACCACCACTACTTTATCACTTATTGTCATTCAGCTAATGTACAGACACTCCTGTGGCTAGCAACACTTTGTGACATACAATCCCTGTATACAAGTCATCTTATATATTTATATTAATTATGTTATTTATTATCAAGATAAAGCAAAGCATAGGCCTTTCTAGCCTTCGAATTGCACCGCCCAGCTATCTTCCGATTTAATCCTCACCCAATCACGGGACAATTTACAAATGACCAATTAATCTACCAGCTGGCACGTCTTTGAACTGTGGGAGGACATGGAGCACCTGGACGAAGCCCATGTGATCACAGGAAGCCAGTACAAACTCCTTACAGACAGTTGTAGAAATTGAAGCCTGGTCACTGGTGCTGTAAAGCAGGGGTCCCCACCCTTTTTCGTACTGCAGACCGGTTTCATATTGACAATATTCTTGCAGACCGGCCGACCCGGGGGCGGGGGGGGGGGGGGGGGGGGGGAGGGGGTGGGTAGGGTTGCCAACATAGAGTAGCAGTCAAATACGTTGGGTTTACCCCGAGAAAGACTACAATGACCATGAAGCCTTGCGCGGGCACCAGTGTGTTTTTGCCGATTCTGTTGGTAGCTGCAGCCGGGGGGGGGGGGGGGGGTGGCGGGGGTGTTAATCACGACTGGAATATCGGTGATAAGTGGCTAATACACTCAATTTCGTTTCTAAAAGGGTTTATCTAACGAATTTAATATTAAACACACAGCGCATACTTTCCTCGCATGAATATAGCGATAAGACAATTATCAGGGGAGGACAGGGGAGCTTGAAGTGTTGAACGAACTTCCAGTAGAAGTGGTAGAGGCAGGTTCGATATTATCATTTAAAGAAAAATTGGATGGGTATATGGACAGGAAAGGAATGGAGGGTTATGGGCTGAGTGCAGGTCGGTGGGACTAGGTGAGAGTAGTGTTCAGCACGGACTAGAAGGGGCGAGATCGCCTGTTTCCATGCCATAATTGTTACATGGTTATATGTCACTTATAATAGCAGCATAACATTTTAAGTAACATTTGGATATCAAACACACAGCACATATTTTCCTCGTATGAACATATAAAATCATTGCAACGCACCAATATCGCTGAATCAGTGGGAGCCCTGGGCTTGTTTTCCTGCAACAAGATGGTCCTATGGAGGGGTGGTGGGAGACAGCGATACTCGAAGGGGGTTCCTTATATCCAGTCTATTCCACAATTTAGTTTTCGTTGCATTCATTGCAGAGATATGTTGGAAATGGAAGCAACGTTTTCAGTGCTTTCCTGACTATCTCAGGATATTTAGCCTTGACCTTGATCCGGAATGCCGGCAGAGATGTTATGTCAAACATACTTTTCAGCCCACCGTCATTTGCAAGCTCGAGGAGTTAATCTCCTTCCCGCGTTGACATGGATGACGCGCGGGTAATAACCTCGCGTGCGTTCAAGCTCAACAGTGGGCATGACAGGGAATGAGGAAAGGTGCAGCTGACTCCTATCGCCAAATCATATCATTTCCTCGCGGCCCGGTGGTTGGGGACCGCTGCTGTAAAGTGTTGTGCTAACCACTAAGCTGCTATGCCACCCAGAAGTGGAAAAAAATAATCAAAGGATATATAAAAGAGAAGGATGCATATCGTCACAATTTAGTAATCAGTAAATTGGTAAGTTACCAAATCTTAAGCTTGGCTATAACATCCTTGTTGATATAGTGGATAATGAACAAGATTGTCTACAGTCACAACAGAATTGAGATCAACTGGAAAAATGGGTAAAAGAATAGCAGATGAAATTTAATTCAGTCAAGTGCAAAATTATTCAGTTAGGGAAATTAAAACAAGACAGGTCTTTAGTGAATAGCAAGGCCCTGGGAGGTGTTGAAGAACTAAGACTTAGGGAACCTAAAAGATACATGTTCATAGTACCCCGAAAGTGGCAACACAGGTAGACAGGTAGTAATGGCACACTTGCCCTTATTATGCCAGGAAATTAAGTACAAGTTTTAGGTGTCATATTATAGGTATATACAGCGCCTATAAAAAGTTTTCGCCCCCTTGGAAGTTTTCATGTTTTATTCTTTGTCAATATAGAATCACAGTGGATTTAATTTGGCTTTTTTGACACTGATCAACAGAAAAGACTCGAAGTGAAAACAAATGACCACAAATTGGTCTAAATTTATTACTATTACTAAATACAAAATGATTGATTGCATAATTACTCACCCCCTTCAAGTCAGTACTTAGTAGATTCACCTTTGGCAGCAATTACAGTCTCCAGTCTGTGTGGAAGGTCTCTATCAGCTTTGCACATCTGAACACTGCAATTTTTCCCCATTTGTCTTTACAAAACTCCTCAAGCTCCGTCAAATTGTATGGGGATCATGACTGAACAGTCCTTTTCAAATCCAGACAGATTCTCAGTTGAGTTGAGGTCTGGACTCTGACTTGGCCACTCCAGGCCATTAACTTTGTTGTTTTTAAGCCATTCCTGTTTAGCTTTGGCTTTATGCTCAGGGTCATTGCCTTGTTGGAAAGCAAATCTTCTCCTAAGTAGCAGTTCTATTGCAGACTGCATCAGGTTTTCCTCCAGGATTTCCCTGTATTTTGCTGCATTCATTTTACTCTCTACCTTCACAAGCCTTCCAAAGCCTGCTGCAGTGAAACATCCCCACAGCATGATGCAGCCACCACCATGCTTCTCGATAGGGATGGTGTGTGATGTTTGGCTTGTGCCAAACTTAGCGTTTAGTCTGATGGCCTAAAAGCTCAATTTTGTATTCATCAGAACCTCCTTCCAGCTGACTTGAGCCTCCCACATGCCTTCTGGCAAACTCCAGCCAAGGCTTCACGTGAGTTTTTTCCAGTAGTGGCTTTCTCTTAGCCATTCTCCCATCTCAGCCACTGAAGCTTGTAACGGTCTCCAGGGTTGTCATAGGTCTCTCGATGGCCTCCCTCACTTGTCCCCTTCTTGCACGGTCACTCAGTTTTTAAGGACAGCCTATTCTAGGCAGATTTACAGCTGTGCCGCATTCTTTCCATTTCTTGCTGATTGACTTAACTCTATTCCAAGGGATATTTAATGACTTAGAAATTTTCTTGTAACCATCTCTTGAATTGTGCTTTTCAATAACTTTTTTCACAGAGCTGCTTAGTGTTCTTTTGTCTTGATAGCGTAGTTTTTGCCAGAAAACTAACTCATCAGCAGTTGGACCTCCAGATACAGGTGCATATTTTTTTTTTACTACTATCAATGACACACCTTGACTGCACACGAGGTGATCTCCATTTAACTAATTATGTGACTTCTAAAAGCAATTGGCTACACCCTGAGATGATTTGGTGTGTCATAATAGAGGGAATGAATACTTAGGCAATCAAATATTGTGTTTTATATTTTTAGTTAATTTAGAATACCTTATAGTGATCTGTTTTCACTTTGACGTGAAAGTGTCTTTTTCTGTTGATCAGCGTCAAAAAAGAAGCCAAATTAAATCCACTGTGATTCAATGTTGTAAAACAATAAAACATGAAAAGTTCCAAAGGGGGTAAATACTTTTTATAGGCACTGCAAGTTGATATTGAGGACACACCTGGAATATTGTGTACAGTTGTCAACACACTGTTGCAAGAACATCATTAAACTATAAGGTGCTAAAATGACACACAAAGATGTTGCTGGGACTGGAGGGCTTCAGGTGCGAGGAGAGATTGGGCAAACCAGGATTGTTCTCCCTGGAGCAAAGAAGTTCAAAAGTTAACCTTATATCATGATCAACATAGGTAAGATAGGTGGTCATGATTTTAAGATGAAAACAAAAATATTTAAAAGGAAACAAGATTTTGCAGATGCTGGAAATCTTGAGCAACACACAAAATGCTGGAGGAACTCAGGAGGTCAGGTAGCATCTCTGGAGGGGAATAAACAGTTGATGTTTTGGGCCAAAACCCTTCACCAGGACTAGAAAGGGGTAGGCACCCAAATAAAATGGTGGGGAGGAGCACAAACTGGCAGAAGTGTCAAGGTAAAGAAGGAGGTTCATTGGTGGGAGAATGGGGCTGAAATGGAATTATGTGAAAAGCTGGGAGGTGAAAGAGGTAAGAGACTGGAGAACTCTGACAGGAGAGGACAGAATACCATGGAATAAAAGGGAAGAAGGTAGCGGACCAAGAGCTGGGTAACTAGGAGGTGATAAACGCATGAAGGCTGGGGAGGGGAAATGAAAGGATGAGGGCTACCAGAATGAGGGATCAAAAAAAGAGGAAAAGCAAACAGGGTGGACAGTTTAAAAGTAACATTAGCAAATTTGCAGATGACACAAAGCTGGGTGGCAGTGAGAAATGTGTGGAGAATGTTGAGATAATGCAGGATGACTTGGACAGGTTAGGTGGGTGGGCAGATGCAGTTTAATGTGGATAAATGTGAGGTTATCCACTTTGGTGGCAAGAACAGGAAGGCAGATTACTATTTGAATGGTGTCAAGTTAGGAAAAGGGGAAGTACAATGAGATCTTGGTGTCCTTGTTCATCAGTCACTGAAAGTAAGCACGCAGGTACAGCAGCCAGTGAAGAAAACTAATGGCATGTTGGCCTTCATAACAAGGAGAGTTGAGTATAGGAGCAAAGAGGTCCTCTGCAGTTGTACAGGGCCCTGGTGAGACCACACCTGGAGTATTGTGTACAGTTTTGGTCTCCAAATTTGAGGAAGGAAATTCTTGCTATGGAGGGAGTGCAGATGAGGTTCACGAGGTTAATTCCCGGGATGGCGGGACTGTCATATGTTGAAAGATTGGAGCGACTGGGATTGTATACACTGGAATTTAGAAGGATGAGAGGGGATCTGATTGAAACATATAAGATTATTAAGGGATTGGACACGCTAGAGGCAGGAAACATGTTCCCGATGTTGGGGGAGTCCAGAATCAGAGGCCACAATTTGAGAATAGGGGGTAGGCCACTCAGAACGGAGTTGAGGAAAAACTTTTTCACCCAGAAAGTTGTGGATCTGTGGAATGCTCTGTCTCAGAAGGCAGTGGAGGCCAATTCTCTGGATGCTTTCAAGAAAGAGTTAGATAGAGCTCTTAATGATAGTGGAGTCAAGGGATATGGGGAGAAGGCAGGAATGGGGTACTGATTGTGGATGATCAGCCATGATCACAGTGAGTGGCGGCGCTGGCTCGAAGGGCCGAATGGCCTACTCCTGCACCTATTGTCTATTTAGTGGAAATTAGAAAAATTGATGTTCATGCCATCAGGTTGGAGGCTGGGTTGTTTGAACACCAGCCAACCACCAGCCGATCAGGGTTCAGGAGCAAAAGAACAGATGACTCACACAGATTGGTAACCCTACATTAAAAAACAGTGCTTCACAGGTGTTCTGGCATTTGTACAGTGGCCAGAAATTGGGATCCCTTAGCAAGAGCAAATAAAAATAAAGTGGAGCAAGCTTTTGTTGGAGTGGACAATGTTAGAGCAGGAATTTGAGTTTTTAGCCCTTTGACATTTCAGCGAGAAGAGGCTTGAGTGAGAGAAGGCAAAAAGCTGCAGGCAGATACTTTTTCAGTTTATTTATTATTTCCTTCTTTATAATTGCAGTTAGAGCAGTAGGGAAGCCAGGCAGGGTAGTTGAATTCTCCTCTTCTGGGATGTGAGAAGTCAGGGAGACCTCCAGTGTCCCTGATGACCACAACTACGAGAAGTACATCCAGCTACAGCTTCTAACACTCCATGTTATGGATTTGTCCCGGACTCTGGCGGAATAGGCAGGAGGGCGTAGCTCTCCGGTGAAATTATATCGTATTTGTTAAATAGGGGCCATGGACAATTCTGATTTGATGGAGACAGACGTGAAAGCACAGAAAACATCTAGAGAAATTTCTGAAATGCTGGTTCGCTGCTGCTGTTACTGGGCGATCCAGAATCTCAGGAGGGAAGGCCCCAAAAACCCCGGCTTTGCCTGCTGCTGGCGACCAAGGCTGAGGTCGAAGCGTTCCTATAGAGATGGTGCTCGGTACTGGGTGTTGGAGGGCTGATCAGAGCTTGAAGTTTTTGGACCACTCAGAGTCGGACTGTGGTCGGGCATGGCAGGGAGAGTTTTCTTCCTTCTCCCATCTGCGTGAGATGTGGGACTTTCGAGAGACTTTGATCTTTTTTACTGTGCCATGGCCTGTTCTTCATCCAGTTATGGTATTGTTGCACTGTTGTAACTATATGTTATAATTATGTGGTTTTTGTTAGTTTTTCAGTCTTGGTCTGTCCTGTGTTTCTGTGATATCACACCGGAGGAATATTGTATCATTTCTTAATGCATGTATTACTAAATGACAATAAAAGAGGACTGCGTGTCCTCATAATCTAATCTAATTTGGAGGTGGAACTGGATGCACTTCAGATCATTTGGAAGGCTGAGGGTGATAGGCAGGACATATAGATACGTAGTTATAGCCAAGGTGCAGGACACAGGAAACTGGGTGACGGTCAGGAAAGGGAAAGGGGTTAAGGAGTCAGTGCAGAGTACCCCTGTGGCCATCCCCCTCAAGAGTTTGATCACTTTGGATACTGTTGGGGGGGGGGGAAAAAAATCGGTGACCGAGCAGAGGAATGTCACAGTGGTCAGGTCTCTAGCAAAGAGGTGAGCTGTGGTGATAGGTTCATTGTTAGTTAGAGGAACAGAAAGGAAGTTCTGTGAATGAGAATGAGACTCAGACTCCTGGATGGTATTTTGCCTCCCAGGTGCCAGAGTCCGGGACATTTCAATCGAGTACTCAACATTCTTAACTGGGGAAGGTGAGCAGCTAAATGTCGTGGTCCGTAAAGTTACCAATGACATAGGAAGGAACAGTGACGAGGTTCTGCGAAGTGAGTTAGATGCTATGTTAAAGGACAGGACCTCCAAGGTTGTGATCTCAGGATTGTGACCCATGCTACATGCTAGCAAGATCAGAAATAGGAAGATCGTAAAACTTAACACGTGGCTAAGGAATTGGTGTAGGATAGAGGGCTTCAGATTTTTGAATAATTGGGCTGTTCTGGGGAAGGTAGAATTTGTACAGAAGAGACAGTTTACACCTATGTTAAAAGGGGCATATCCAAGTGGGAAGGTTTGCTAGTATTGCATGGGGTGGGGGGGGGGGGAGAAAGAGTTTAAACTAGAGTTGCAGGGGGGTGGGATCTAGACATAGTATAGGTGGAGAAGTATTCATGGAGACATGTTGTTAAGACCTCAGAAAAAGTCAGAAATCAAAAGGACAAACATTCGAAGTTGCTTATATTTCAATGGAAGAAGTATATGAAAGGCTGATGAGCTCAGGGCATGGATCAACAGATGGAATATGACATTGTAGCCATTAGTGAGACTTGGTTACATGAGAGGCAGGACTGACAGCTCAATATTTCAGGGTTAAGTTGGGTTAGACCTGATAAAGCAGGAAGGATTAAAAGAAGAGGGGTCATGTTACTAGTCAGGCAAATTGCCACAGCTGTGCTTAGTCAGGACGGTCTGGAGAACTCATCTAGTAAAGCTTTATGGGTGGAACTGAGAAATAAGGAAGGTACAACCACTTTAATAGGGCTATAATATATACTACCTAACAGTCTGTGGGATTTAGTGGAACAAATTTGTAGAAAGAATGAAGACTGCTGCAAGAAGCACAAGGTTATTATAGTGGTGATTTTAGCTTTCCATATATTGGCTGGGACTCCCATACTGTAAAAGGACTGGATGGGACAGTTTGTCAAATGTGTTGAGGAAAGTATATAGAAGTCCCAACTAGAGTGTATGCAATACTCTATCTCCTATTAGGGAATGAGACAGGAAAGGTGACAGATGTTTTGTAGGGGAACACTTTGCATCTAGTGATCATAATGCCATTAGTTTTAAGCTAACTATGGGGGGAAAAAAATAGGTCTGGTCCTTGGGTTGAGATTCTAAATTGGAAAAAGGCCAATTTCAATGGTATCAGAAAAGATCTGGCAAGTACAGATTGGGACAGGCTGTTTTCTGGCAAAGGTGTATTTGGTAAGTGGGGGAGGGTGCCTTCAACAGTGAAATTTTGAGAGTACAAGGATTGTATGTGCCTGTGAGAATAAAAGGCAAGGATAACAGGTTCTGGGAACCTTGGTTTGAGACAGATTGAGGCCCTGGTTAAGAGAAAGGAAAAAAGTGCATAGCAGGTACTTAGACAGTAAGAAACGCAAGAGAACTGTTAAGAAATCAGAGGGCTAAAAGAAGGGATGAGGTTGCCATAGCAGACAAGGCGAAGGACAACCCTAAGGGCTTCTATAAATATGTTAAGAGCAAAAGGATTGCAAAGGACAAAATGGTCCTCTGGATGATCAGAATAGTAATCCATGGGTAGAGCCAAAAGACAGGGGAGATTGTAAACGTGAGGCAAAACAGCATTGAGGTCATGGACTTCATACAAATTACAGAGAAGGTGTTTGCTATAATGCTCTGAGGCAAATTAGGATGGATAAATCCCCAGGCTGAAAAGATGTTCCCTCAAACTCTGTGGGAAGCAAGTGTAAAAATTGACAGCACCCTAGCAAAGATATTTAAATCATCATTAGCGACAGGTGAGGTACCAGAGGATAGGAAGATAGCCAATGTTGTTCCACTGTTTAAGAAAGGCTCTAAAATTACACCAGGAAATTACAGGCTAGTGAGCCTAACCTCAGTGGTGGGTAAGTTATTGGAAGGTATTCAAGGGACCAGATTCGAGTATTTGAATAGACATGGATTGATAAGGGATAGTCAACATGGCTTTGTACGTGGTAGCAACACACATCAAAGTTGCTGGTGAACGCAGCAGGCCAGGGAGCATCTCTAGGAAGAGGTACAGTCGACGTTTCAGGCCGAGACCCTTCGTGGTAGGTAGGTAGGTAGGGTCGTAGGGTCTAACCAATCTAAGTTTTTCGAGGAAGTTAATGTTTGGGTCAATAATTTAATAACTAGAAAAAAATAAATTCCCAGAATTTAACCAAGTCAGACTGATCTTAGAAATTTGAGGCTACTAGGAAAGTTGATGACAGCAAGGTAGTGAATGCTGTCCACTTGGAATTAAGCAAGGCATTTGGCAAGGTCCCACATGAGGTTAGTCAAGAAGTTTCGGCCACTTGGCATTCAAGACAAAGTAATAAATTACATTTGATTTGGGTTTTGTGGGAGATGCCAGTGAGCAGTAGTAGATGGTTGCCTTTGATTGGAAGCCTGTGACCAGTGGTGTAGCACGGAGATCAGTGCTGGGTCCGTTGCTGTTTGCCATCTGTATCAATGATCTGGATTGATGTGGTAAACTGGATCAGCAAATTTGTGGATGACACCAAGACTGAGGGTATAGTGGACAGTGAGGATGGCCATTATGGCTTGCAGCAGGATCTGGACCAGCTGGAAAATGGCAGATGGAATTTAATGCAGACAAGTGCGAGATTTTATACTTCAGCAGGACCAACCGGGGTAGGTCTTACACAGTGAGCAGTAGGGCACTGAGTGCTGTAGAAAAAAAGGGATCTGGGAACACAGGACCATAATTAATTGAAAGACCATAAGGTAAAGGAGCAGAATTAGGCCACTTGGCCCTTCAAGTTTGCTCCGCCATTCCATCATGGCTGACCCAACTTTCCTCTTGGCCCCAATCTCCTGCTTTCTCCCCATATCCCTCATACCCTGACCAATAAAGAATCCATCAGCCTCTGTCTTAAATATACATAGAGATTTGGCCTCCACAGCTGCCTGTGGCAAAGAATTTCACAAATTCACCACTCTGGCGAAAGAAATTCCTCCTCATCTCCGTTCTAAAAGGACACCCCTCTATTCTGAGGCTGTCCTCTAGTTTTAGACTCTCCCACCATAGGAAATATCCTTTTCATATCCAATCTATCAAGGCCTTTCACCATTCGACAGGTTTCAATGAGGTCACCCCTCATCCTTCTGAAAACTAGTGAATACAGACCTAAAGCTTCATATGACAAGCCATGAAAGTGGTATCACAGGTAGGTAGGGTCATAAAGAAAGCTTTTGGCACATTGGCAATGAATCAATGTATTGAGAACAGGAGATGGAATATTATGTTGAAGTTGTAAAACACATTGGTGAGACCCAATTTAGAGTACTGTGGGCAGTTTTGGTCATCTACCTACAGGAAAGATGCAAATACGTTGACAGAGTACAGAGAAAATTTACAAGGATGGTGCTGAGACGGGAGAATGTGAGTCATAAGGGAAGATAGTAGAGGTTAGGACTTTATTCAGTAAAACATAGAAGATTGAGGTGAGATATGATAAAGGCATACAAAATTATGGAGGGATATAGGTAGGATATATACAAGCAGGCTTTTTCCACCGAGGAAGGCTGAGACCATAATAAAAGTCATGGCTTAAAGTTTGAACATAGAGTAGTTCAGCACATTACAGCACACATTTGGCCCACAATGTTGTGCCGACCTTTAAACCCTGCCTCCCATATAAACCCCACCTTAAATTCCTCCATATACCTGTCTAGTAGTCTCTTAAATTTCACTAGTGTATCTGCCTCCACTACTGACTCAGGTGGTGCATTCCACACATCAACCACTCTCTGAGTAAAAAAACCTTCCTCTAATATCCCCCTTGAACTTCCCACCCCTTACCTTAAAGCCATGTCCTCTTGTATTGAGCAGTGGTGCCCTGGGGAAGAAGCGCTGGCTGTCCACTCTATCTATTCCTCTTAATATCTTGTATACATCTATCATGTCTCTTCTCATCCTCCTTCTCTCCAAAGAGTAAAGGCCCAGCTCCCTAAATCTCTGATCATAATGCATACTTTCTAAACCAGGCAGCATCCTGGTAAATCTCCTCTGTACCCTTTCTAATGCTTCCACATCCTTTCTATAGTGAGGCGACCACAACTGGACACAGTACTCCAAGTGTGGCTTAACCAGGGTTTTATAGAGCAGCATCATTACCTTGCGACTCTTAAACTCTATCCCTCAACTTATGAAAGTTAACACCCCATAAGCTTTCTTAACTACCCTATCCACCTGTGAGGCAACTTTCAGGGATCTGTGGACATGTTCCCCCAGATCCCTCTGCTCCTCCACACTACCAAGTATCCTGCCATTTACTTTGTACTCTACCTTGGAGTTTGTCCTTCCAAAGTGTACCACCTCACACTTCTCCGGGTTGAACTTCATCTGCCACTTCTCAGCCCACTTCTGCATCCTATAAATGTCTCTCTGCAATCTTCGACAATCCTCTACACTATCCACAACACCACCAACCTTTGTGTCGTCTGCAAACTTGCCAACCCACCCTTCTACCCCCACATCCAGGTCGTTAATAAAAATCACGAGAAGTGGAGGTCCCAGAACCGATCCTTGTGGGACACCACTAGTCACAACCCCCAAAGCTGAATGTACTCCTTCCACCACCACCCTCTGCCTTCTGCAGGCAAGCCAATTCTGAATCCACCTGGCCAAACTTCCCCGGATCCCATGCCTTCTGACTTTCTGAATAAGCCTAACATGTGGAACCTTGTTAAATGCCTTACTAAAATCCACATAGATCACATCCACTGCACTACCCTCATCTATATGCCTGGTCACCTCCTCAAAGAACACTATTAGGCTTGTTAGACACGATCTGCCCTTCACAAAGCCATGCTGACTGTCCCTGATCAGACCATGATTCTCTAACTGCCCATAGATCCTTTCTCTAAGAATCTTTTCCAACAGCTTTCCCACCACAGATGTAAGGCTCACTGGTCTATAATTACCCGGACTATCCCTACTACCTTTTTTTTTAAAACAAGGGGACAACATTCACCTCCCTCCAATCCTCTGGTACCATTCCCGTGGACAACAAGGACATAAAGATCCTAGCCAGGGGCTCAGCAATCTCTTCCCTCGCCTCGTGGAGCAGCCTGGAGAATATTCTGTCAGGCCCCTGGGACTTATCCGTCCCAATGTTTAACAACTCCAACACCTCCTCTCCCTTAATATCGATATACTTCATTAATCCCGAGGGAAATTTGGTTTCCTTACAGCCGCACCAACCAAGAATAGAGCATAAATATAGCAATACAAAAAACCCCAACAATCAAACACCAAAATGCGAACTATGCCACATGGAAAATAAGTCCAGGACCAGTCTATTGGCTCAGGGTGTCTGACCCTCCACGGGAGGAGCTGCACGTTCGATGGCCACAGGCAGGAACGACCTCCCGTGCCGCCCAGTGTTGTATCACGGTGGAATGTGGCCGAAGTCCAACAGTAAAAAGTTCAATATCCAGTCTGCAAACACGTTCCTCGATCGTAATATATCCCAGATTGCACCATCCGTTGTTAGCCAGAACAGTAAGCACCGAACTCCTTTACGCTTACTGCTCTCAGTGCACTTCTGGTCAGCCGGAACGGTATTACCCACCAAACTCCTCTTCTCCAAAAGACTCTGTTGTCTCAACATGCTCCAGAACATCAACCTCACTCATATTGTCCTCACCTTCATCAAGTTCCCTCTCATTGGTGAATACCGAAGAGAAGTATTTATTAAGGACCTCACTCACTTCCACAGCCTCCAGGCACATGTTCCCATCTTTATCTATAATCGGTCTTACCTTCACTCCTGTCATTCTTTTGTTCTTCACATAATTGAAGAATGCCTTGGAGTTTTCTTTTACCTTACTCGCCAAGGTCTTCTCATGCCCCCTTCTTGCTCTCCTCAGCCCCTTCTTAAGCTCCTTTCTTGCTACCCTATGTTCCTCAAGAGACCCATCTGATCCTTGCTTCCTCATGTATGCTGCCTTCTTCCACCTGACTATTTTCCATCTCACTTGTCATCCATGGTTCCTTCACCCTACCATTCTTTATCTTCCTCACCAGGAAAATTTTATCCCTAACATCCTGCAAGAGATCCCTTAACATCGACCACATGTTCATAGGACATTTCCCTGCAAAAACATCATCCCAATTCACACTCACAAGATCTAGCCTTATGGCCTCATAATTTGTCCTTCCCCAATTAAAAAATTTCCTGTCCTCTCTGATTCTACCCTTTTCCATGATAATGCTAAAGGCCAGGGAGCAGTGGTCACTGTCCCCCAGATGCTCACACACTGAGAGATCTGTGACCTGACCCAGTTTGTTACCTAATACTAGATCTAGTATGGCATTCCCCCCCAGTCGGCCTGTCAACATACTGTGACAGGAGTCTGTCCTAGACACACTTAAACTCAGCCAAACAGTGAAATTTTTAAGGGGAATATGAAGGAGAGCTACTTCGTTCAGAAGGTGTGGCATATGGAATGAGCTACCAGTGTAAATGGTGAATGCAGGGGTAGATTTAATGTTTTAGAGGTCTGGATAGGTATATGGATGGAACGGGTATGGAGGCAATGGTCAAGATGCAGGTCTATGGACTCGGCATTTTAAATGGTTCAGCGCGAACTAGATGGGCCGATGAGTCTGTTTCCTGCAGTTTCTTATGACTATGACTCTACCCAGATGGAATATGAGGTACTGCTCTTCCAACCTACCCATTTCCTCCTCCACTGCCATGCTGAAACCAAATGCAGGTTGCAGGAGCAACACATGCTGTCATGGTAGTCTCCAACCTAATGGCATAACTTAATTTCTCTTAAGTTCTGGTAGCCACTCCCACAACCTCCCTCTCTTTTACTCCAAGGTTAGCTGGCCTTTACATCTAGCCTTAGCTTACCAACTCACTTTGTAACCTAGGACCTAATCTTTAGACTGTACTGGTCAATGCTGCCACATGCAGTATGACTATTAACTTGAAATGGACTCAACAACCTACACTTAAAAAAAGCAATGAAATAAAAACACTAAGTAACAGAATATTATTAAGAACAGTTTTTTGTTAAGACATTTGACAGGATTTAAATGGCTCAATAAAAGCCATCAAGTGGCCATTCTGTGGGCATAGCCAAAGGGTGGATTGACGGAAGCCTATTAACTGCTCATAGCCTGCTCCACATCTGAGCAGCGATATTAGGGAGGTACAAGTAGTTACATACCCTGAAGAGGTTATGGCAGTCATAAGGCATGGGCTTGGTCCAGTGTGATCCAAGCTGGTGAAATAGAACTTTGCAAGGCAGGAGCAAAACATACTAATTTCAAAAATATGGAATTGGGAGACAGCAACAGGTGAACGATGGAGGCAAAATGTAAAAAAAAACAGAAGGAACAAGGTGGGGGGGGGGGGAGAAGGGAAGTGTAAAGATTGGAGACAGACTGGAGGGAAATAAGCAGGAACAGCTACCACTGCTGGATTCTGATAAGTAAATGAGGAGAGAATGGGAACACCGGATGGAGAGGTGAATAGCAGTTGGGATGAGACAGGGAAGAAACAAGTCCTTCTGCTCATGACATGCACGCCAACCTTTCTCACCCTCATCTTGCTTTCCTGTATCAAGACCAGATACTCTATGCCTTGCCCTTTTTAAGTGTCTAAAAACTTCAGCATAGTAACTATTTAATTCCACCACCTCTGGAAGTGTGGTTGCACATAGCACATTTAGATGGAGAAGTAACAAAGATTTTCACTCACGTATGTGAAGGATCTAAGAAATAAAGTCAATTCAATTCAGAACTTTTTACTGTTGGACTTCGGCCACATTCCACCGAGATACAACACTAGGCAGCGCGGAAGGTCGTTCCTGCCTGTGGCCATCGAACGTGCAGCTCCTCCCGTGGAGGGTCAGACACCCTGAGACAATAGACTGGTCCTAGACTTATTTTCCATCTGGCAAGTTTGCATTTTGTTGTTTGACTGTTTGCAGTTTTTGTATTGCTATATTTACGCTCTATTCTTGGTTGGTGCGGCTGTAACGAAACCCAATTTCCCTCGGGATTAATAAAGTATATCTATCTATCTATCTGTGAGCTGGTCATCATGTAGAAGATGTGTAACAGCAGAATGAAGGATACACCAAGCACTCAGTTTGCAAACCAAAGTGGTTGGTGTACAATTTCTGCTTCTAATGATGATCCACAGCACACCTCTGACTCCTAGTTTACAACTCGTGTTACAGTTCTGCATCCATCCCACGCTGAACAGTGAAAAGGTAGGTCTCTGTCCCTGCGAGGACTGCTCACCTGCCATTCCTGTGTACTCCATCATGGTCAAAAGCATCTGGTATTGGTAGTTCATATTTCAAAGTTCAAAGTAAATCTATTGTCAAAACTCATGTCACCACATACTACCTTGAGATTCATTTTTGCAGGCATACACGGTAGAAAGAAATACAATAGAATCAATGAAAAACTACAAAAACTGACAACCACTCTGCAAAAACAAGCTGCGCAAACGCAAAAGAATGACAAGCACCGAGAATATGAGTTGTAAAGTCCTTGAAAGTGAGTCTACAGGTTGCAAGGTCAGGCCAGTGTTGTGGTGAATGAAGTTATCAACACTGATTCAGAAGCCTGATGGTTGAGGGGTAATACTGTTCCTGAACCTTAGAAGAAGATGGTGTTAGCAAACAACATGACCAAAGATGACATCCTTGAGACAATTCACAAAACAACTACTTTTACTACTACTACTTCTTCCAAATATAATTCCGCTACTATTGGAATCTGTGATCTAAATTTTGAAGGTGTGTTTTCAGGCCAATTGAGCAATTTGGCACCTTGCTGTCTCCGAAGGAGTTCAGTGAGGTTTTGAGCAGAGTGTGCTGCCTGAAGGCCGAGAAGCCTGGAGATATGATCAATTCCATTTCCCACAGATTAAAGCGTCAGGAAAGACTGAAATCAATGAGGATGAGAGTGGAAGGCGAGCAGGTGTTCAGCATTGACTTGGGAAAGGTTTAGTTGAAACGGTTTGTGGATTGGACTCTGTAATTCACATTACGATGCACTTCTGGTTACTCCTTTTCTTATTGCTATATTGTGCGATTTTGATCGTGGCAGACTGGCTCTGTAGTCTGCCGTCAACGAACAGCACTGAACTGAACAGAACGGAACTAAACTGAACATTCCCAGATTGTATCAATGACTTGGTGGTTTAATTCTTTGTATTCTGTTTTTCGCTAATTTTTTTGGCTGTCTGCTTGATTAGTTTTTTTTTGCACATGGGTGTTTGATGTTTTCTTTCAACAGGATAGAGACGTAGAACAGTACAGCACAGGATTGGACCCTTCAGCCCATCTAGTCCATGCTAAAACCATTTAAACTGTGTACCTCCATCGACCTGCACCAGGACAATTGGCCTCAATACCCCTACAATCTATGTATCTATCCAAACTTCGCTTGAACGTTTAAGGTGAGCTCACATGTAGCACTTGTTCCACATTCTCACGACCCTCTGAGTGAAGATTCCCCTCATGCTTTCCTTAAGGTTTTCACTTTTCACCCTCAAACCATGACCTCCGGTAGTCCCACCCAACCTCAATGGAAAAATCCTGCTTGCTGTTATCTATGCCCTCATAATTTTGCATTCCTCTATTAAATCTCCTATCAATCTTCTAAGTTCTAAGGAATAAGTCCTAACCGATTCAGTCTTTCCTTATCACTCAGCTCCTCCAGATCTGGCAACATTCTTGTAAATTTTCTGTACTTTTTCAACCTTATTTGCATTTTTCCTTATCAATATCTTATACAACTTTAACATAACATCCCATCTCTTGTACTAATACCTTGATTTATGAAGACCAATGTGCTAAAAGCTTTCTTTACCAAGGGTTCCAAGATATTTCTGTCCTGTGATTTTCTAGACACTAGATTACTACAGCACATTACAGGCCCTTCGGCCCTCGATGTTGTGCCAGCCCATATATTCCTTAAAAAAAACGTATAAACCCACACTACCCCATAACCCTCTATTTTTTCTTTCATCCATATGCCTATACAAGAGGCTCTTAAGTACCCCTAATGTTTTAGACTCCACCACCATCCCTGGCAAGTCATTCCAGGCGCCCACAACCCTCTGTGTAGGGAAGGAAAAAAAACTTACCCCTGATGTCTCCCCTAAACTTCCCTCCCTTAACTTTGTACATATGCCCTCTGGTGTTTCCTATTCATGCCCTGGGAAACAGATACTGGCTATCCACCCTACCTATGCGTCTCATAATCTTGTAGACCTCTATCAAGTCCCCTCTCATCCTTCTACACTCCAAAGAGAAAAGTCTCAGCTCTACTAACCTTGCCTCATAATACTTGCTTTCCAATCCAGGCAACACCCTGGTAAATCTCCTCTGCACCTTCTTCATAGCTTCCACATCCTTCCTATAATGAGGTGACCAGAACTGAACACAATACTGTAAGTGTGGTCTCACCAGAGATTTGTAGAGTTGCAACATGACCTCTCTACTCTTGAATCCCATAGGCCTTCTTAAATATCCTATCAACCTGTGCAGCGACCTTGAGAGAAGTATGGATTTGAACCCCAAGGTCCATCTCTTCATCCACACTCTTAAGTAACTGACCATTAACCCTGTACTCAGCCTTCTGGTGTGTCCTTCCAAAATGCATCACCTCACACTTATCCGGATTGAACTCCATCTGCCACTTTTCTGCCAAACACTGCATCCTGTCTATATCCTCTTGTAACCTTCGACAACCTACAGCTCCATCCACAACTCCTCCAATCTTCGTGTCATCCACAAACTTACTTACCTATCCTTCTGCCTCTTCATCCAGGCCATTTATAAAAATCACAAAGAGCAAGGTTCCCAGGACAGATCCTTGCGGCACTCCACTAGTCACCGACCTCTAGGCAGCATACTTTCCTTCCACCACTTCCCTCTGCTTTCTTCCTGTAAGCCAATTTTTTATCCAAACAGCCAAGGTTCCACTGATCCCATGCCTCATGACTTTCTGGATGAGTCTCTCGTGGGGCACCTTGTCCAATGCCTTGCTAAAATCCATGTAGACCACATCTGCCGCCCTACCCTCATCAATTTCTTTTGTTACCTCTTCAAAAAACTCAATTAGGCTCGTGAGGCACGACCTTCCCTTCACAAAGCCATGTTGACTATCCTTGAGTAGACTGTACTTCTCCAAATGTTTGTAGATCCTTTCCAATAGTTTGCAGACCACCGATGTGAGACTCACCGGTCTATAGTTCACAGGATCCTCTCTATTACCTTTTCTAAACAAGGGAACTACATTGACCGAGGCCTGAGTTGACATAGTAGTAGTAGAACTACATTTGCCATTCTCCAATCCTCCAGCACCTCCCCTGCAGCCAAAGAGAATTCAAAGATCATAGCTACTGCTCCAGCGATCTTTTCTCTCACTTCCCACAGCAACCTGGGGTATATCACCTCCGGCCCTGGGGACTTATCAATCTTGATGTTTTTAAGATGATCCAACACCTCTTCCTTAATCTCCACATTGTCAAGCACACAGACCTGTTCTATTTCGACCTCACCCTGATCAAGGTCCTTTTCACTTGTGAATACTGAAGCAAAGTATTTATCTAGGACCTCCCCAACCTCCTCCGCCTCCAGGCACATATTGCCTTCTTTATCCTTTAGCGGCCCCACCTTCATTCTTGTCATCCTTCTGTTCTTCACATACGCTTAGAACTTTTCTGTGGGAAGATAAATCTCAGGATTGTATACTACGTACATACTTTGACAGTTACCAGCTGGTGGCGTAGTGGCATCAGCGCTGGACTTCCAGGTGAGAGGCCGAGTTCGAATTAATCCAGCCGGCTCCCTTGCACGTTCTCCATCTGTGCCTGGGTTGAGTGTCGAGCCAACAACTTGACCTTGTAAAAAAACCTGGAGAGGGATGGGCTCCGCCAGGTTTCAGATGCCCAAGACACACTGTACGATGAGCATACAAAAAAAAAGCTTGTCATAATGGCGCCCTGACGACTCCACCAGGAGCTAAGGGTGCGCGCGCGCGTACACGTATATACACACACACACATACTTTGATAATAAATGTACTTTGAATCTTTGAACCTGGTGGGGTGGTTCCTCAGACTCCTGTGCCTCCTTCCTGATGGCAGCTGTGAAGAGAGAGCTTGGCCTCAGTGGTGGGGTTCCTTGATAATGGATGCTACTTTCCTGTCGTAGTGCTTAGCAGAGTGGAGGACTTTTCCTGTGACGGACTGGGCTACTTCTATCACTTTTTGGAGGCTTTTCTATTCTTGGGCTTAGGTGTCTCCATACCAGACCGTGATACAGCCAGAAAATAAGCTCTTCACTGTACATCTATAAAAGTTTGTCAAAGTTTTAAATGGCATGCCAAAACTGCACAAACGTCTAAGAAAGTAGAGGCGTTGTCATGCCTTATTTGTAATGGCAGGTAGGTACTGGCCCCAGGACAAATCCTCTGAAATAATGCCAAGGAACTTACAGTTACTGACCTTCTCCACCTCCAAGCCCCTAATGAGGATTGGCTCTGACTTCCACCTTCTTCCTCCAATAGTCAGTAATCAGCTCTTTGGTGTTGCAGACATTGAGAGGTTGTTGTGCCACCAATCAACCAAATTTCCAATATGCCGATTCCTTACCACATTTGATTTGGCTAACAACAGTAGTGTCATCAGCAAACTTAAGAATGATGCAAAAGATTAAGTCACTTGGCATTCAGGATAAAGTAGACAATTGAATTCAACACTGGCTTAGCAAGATAAGCCAGAGTGTGGTAACAGATAACTGTCTAATTGGAGGCCTGCGTTGTAGGGATCGGTGCTGTGCCCACAGTGCAGTAGCTTAGTGGTTAGCACAACGCTGTGCAGCATAGGCGACCCAGATATAATTCCCGCCGCTATCTGCAAGAGGTTTGTGCATACTCCCCATGAACGTGTAGGTTTCCTCTGGATATATGGGTTTCCTCCCACATTTCAAAGACATACCAGTTGGTGGGTTAACTGATCACTGTAAATTGTCCCATGATTAAGCTCAGCTTAAATTTGGGGATCACTGAGACACCGTGGCTTGAAGTGGCTCTGTATATCAATTTTAAAAAATAAAATATTAATGATTTAGATGATAATGTGGTCAAATGGATCAGCAAATTTGTTGGTAACACCAGGATTTTGGGGGGGGGGGGCGCAGTAGTTATCAAAGATTGTAAAGTGGTCTGGACCAACTGAGAAAATGGACTGAAAAATGTCAGTTGAAATTTAAAGCAGAAAAATGTGAGGCATTGCACTTTGAGAGAACAAATGGCAGGACTTGCAGTGAATGGTAGGGCACTATAGTATGCCTTAGAACAAAGGGACGTGGAAACAAGAGATCCATAGTTCCTTGAAAATGGCATTACAGGTAGACAGAGCTTCTGGCATGTTGTCTTAATAAATCAGGGCACTACACTGAATACAGAAGATGGGATATTATGTTTAAGTTATACAAGACATTGGTGATAACAAATTGTGTGCAGTTCTGCTCACCTACCTACAGGACAGATAATAATAAACTTGAAAGAGCAAAGAGAAATTTTAGACAGATGCTGCCGGGACTTGAGCACCCAAGTTATAGGGAAAGATTGAATAGGTTAAGAGTTTAATTGCCTGAAAGTGCAGGAGAATGATGGGGAGAACTTAAGAGATATATAAAATTATGAGGGGTATAAATAGGGTGAATAGAGTCAGGCTTTCATCCGAGGTTGGATTAGACTGGAACTAGAGGTCTAGGTTTAGGGTGAAAGGTGAAATATTTAAGGGAAAATCTGAGGGGGGATCTTCTTCACTCAGTGCAATGTGGAACGAGCTGCCAGCAGAAGTGGTTGATTCAGGTTCAACCAATGCCCTTGAATGAAAAAATCCTACAAAAAAGTATTGGATACGGCCCAGTCCATCATGAGTACAGCCATCCCCACCATTAAGCTCATCTACATGCTGCATTGTTGCAGAAAAACATTATCCATCAAGGACCCCCGCCATCCAGGTCATGTTCTCATCATGTACTTCCATCAGGAAGAAACTAAAGGAAGGGAAGCTACACTCCCTCTGTAATTCCCTTATCCATTAGTCCCTCCCCAGTAATGTCCCTCTGAGCACTTATCCCTGGCAAGTGGCCCAAGTGCAACACCCTCCCTCACCTCCATTCAGGGCCCAGGTGCGGCCCCCTCTACACTGGTGAGACCCTTCGTAAATTAGGGGACTGTTTCATTGAGCACCTCCACACTATCCGCCACAAGCAGGACTTGCTGGTGGCCAAACATTTCAATTGCAATTCCCGTTCAGGTCTGTCAGTCCATGGCCTCCACTTATGCCAAGATGAGGCCACCCTCAGGGAGAAGGAGCAACACCTTATATTCCATCTGGTTAGCCTTCAACCCAATGGCATGACTATCGATTTCTCCTTCTGGTAAACAAATCCGTCCCCCCCCCCCACCACTTCCCTCTATTTCCCACTCTAACCTTTTACCTCTCCCAGGTTCCAGGCGAGCTCAATGCCTTCTATGCTCACTTTGACCACCAGAATAGGGAGGACATATCATGCACCCCCATATCTCCCGAGGATCTTTTGCTCTCAGTATCTGAAGATAACACGCAGGCAGCCTTCAAAAGAGTGAATCCAAGGAAAGTATCCTGTCCAGACAAAGTACCTGCCCAAATACTGAAACCTGTGCCAACAAACTGGCTGGTGTACTCACTGATATTAGATTAGATTATAAGGACACTCAGTCCTCGTTTATTGTCATTTAGAAATGCATGCATTAAAAATGATACAATGTTCGTCCAGAATGATATCACAAAAAAAAACAGGACAAACCAAGACTGAAACTGACAAAACCACAGAGCAATACCATCAAAGTTGCTGGTGAACGCAGCAGGCCAGACAGCATCTCTAGGAAGAGGTACAGTCGATGTTTCAGGCCGAGACCCTTCGTCCTGATGAAGGGTCTCGGCCTGAAACGTAGACTGTACCTCTTCCTAGAGATGCTCCCTGGCCTGCTGCGTTCAACAGCAACTTTGATGTGTGTTGCTTGAATTTCCAACATCTGCAGAATTCCTGTTGTTAGCAATACCATAATTTGATAAAGAGCAGACCATGGACACGGTAAAAAAGAAGTCTCAAAGTTACGATCGACTCATCATCTCACACAGACGGTAGAAGGGAGAAACTCTCCCTGCCATGAACCTCCAAGCACCGACAACTTGCCGATGCATTGGAAGCACCCGACCGCAGCCGACTGAGTTCGTCCGAAAACTTCGAGACTCTGACCAGCCCCTCCGAGCACCATCCTCTGCCGAGCGCTTCGACCCTGCCCCGGCCGCCGAGCAACAAGCAAAGCTGAGGACTCTGGGCCTTCTCCTCCGGAGATTCCGGACCACACAGTAGCAGCAGTGGCGAAACAGGCATTTCTCCGGATGGTCCTCCGTCTCCATCAAGTCAGGATTGTGCACAGCACCCTACTTGACAAATAACAGACATCACCTCTGGAGTGGCCGCTGCGAGCTGCGTCGCACCGCCATCTCCTCCTCCCGACCTTGATATCTTCAACATCTCACTCCAGCAATGTGTGGTAACCATCTGCTTCAAGCAGGCTTCAATCGTACCAATGCCCAAGAAGAGTGTGGTAACCTGTCTAAATGACTATTGCTCAGTGGCATTTACATCTACAGTGATGAAATGTTTGAGACTGGTGCTGAAACATATCAGCTCCTGTCTCAATGATGACTTGGATCTGCTCCAATTTGCCTACCAAAGCAACAGGTCTACAGTAGATGCAATTCTGTTGGCTCTTCACACAACCCTGGAACATCTGGACAGCAAAGATACATACATCAGGATTCTCTTTATCGATTACAGCTCAGCATTTAACACCTTCATCCCCTCAAAACTGATCAGCAAACTCCAACACCAGGGCTTCAATAACCTCTTGCACAATTGGATCCTGGATTTCTTCACTTATAGACCCCAGTCAGTTAGGATTGGCAAAAACATCTCCACAGTCTCGATCAGCACAAGAGCACCACAGGGAATGTATACTTAGCCCCCTGCTCTACTCGCTTTACACCTGTAACTGTGTGGTACAGCTTCAAAACCGTATACAAATTTGATTTCGACACCACTGTTGATGATTAATCAGCATACCAGAGGAAGAATGAAAACTTGGCTGTGGTGTAATAACAACAACCTCTCACTCAATGTTGATAAGACCAAGGAACTGATTGTAGACATCAGGACACTTCAGCAGAGGGAAACAAGAGCTTCATGGGCCAGTAATCATCAGAGGTGGAGAGGGTCAGTAACTTTAAATTCCTGGGTATCACTCTCTGAGAGGAGCTATCCTGGACCCATCATATAAATATTACGCGAAGAAAGCACGACAGTGCCTCTACTTCGTCAGGAGTCGGCAGAGGTTCCACGTGTCATTGAAAACCTTGGTAAACTTCCATAGATGTGTGGTGGAAAGTATGCAGACTGGCTGTACAATGGGAACACCAATGCCTTTGAGCAGAAAATGCTTCAAAAAGTAATGGATTTGGCCCAGTACATCATGGGTAAAACCCTTCAAACCATTTTGGGCACATCTACATGAACCGTTGCCATAGAAAAGCAACACCCAAAGATCCAGAATATGATCTTTTTCCCGCTACTGACATCGGGTAGGAGGTACAGGTGCCTCAAGACACAGACCACCAGATTCACGAACAGTTACTACCCCTCAACCATCAGGCTCTTGAATAAAAGGGGATACCTACACTCTTATAAGGACGCTGTAATATTGTTATTTCATGTTTGTTAATTATTGCTATTTATTTACATCTGACTTTGCACAGAAAAAGAATCCCAGGATTGTGTGTGGTGACATGTACTCTGATAATAAATTTTATTTTGAACTTTGAATTTCTCAGCTGCCTAGTTCTTCTCCCTGGGTCCCCTCCTCCTTCCTTTTCTCCCATGGTCCATTCCCCTCTCCTGTCAAGATTCCTTCTTCTCCAACCCTCAACCTTTCCCACCCACCTGACTTTACCAATCATCCTTCCAGCTATCACTCCCCTCTCCCCATCTTTTTATTCTGGTATCTTCCCCCTCCCTTTCTAGTCCTGAAGGGTCTCGGCCCAAAACATTGACTATCTATTCATTCTCATAGATGCTGCCTGTCTTGCTGAGTTCCTCCAGCATTGTGTGTGTGTTGCCCTGGATTTCCAGCACTGCAGGCATTCTCATATTTCTGACCTGAGAGGTTTGGATAGGTACAAGGATGAGAGAGGTATGGAGGGCTATGGTCCAGGTGCACACAGAAGGGACTAGTAAATCAGACATGTTTACTAGATGAGCCTGTTTCTATGCTGCGGTGCTCTGACTCCAATCAAGTATGGAATTTAGCAGTGGGATTCAGGAAGTTATGTTCAGCAAATCTGGAGCGCAACAGTGCTCTAATAAATTCAACCACCAAGCCAACATAATTGCATGACAACTGCTTCAGATAGCTGCCTTACAGACAAGAACCATAATGCTACACTTTAGCCAAAAGTCACTGTACATAAACCTAATATCTCAAACTGCTCAACTTTGCCTTAAAACTTTCTACACAATAGGCCAATTTACAAGTGTGTCTTTCGACCAAGGCAGTTTCTGCATAAAACAGTTAAATCAAAATTATCAAATACATCCCTCCTAGCTTAATAGCAACATTTGTGGCAATTTTCAGTTAACAATTAATAGTTAATATTTATTCATTTTGTTGCACCTGGGAAAAATGGACAGCACAGTCGTATAGTGGTTAGCATAACGCTATTTGAACTAGTGACCTGGGTTCATTTCCCACCACTGTCTGTAAGGATTTTGTACGTTCTCCCCATTACCCTGTGGGTTTCCTCTGGGTACTCCAGTTTCCTCCCACATTCCAAACACATGGATTGGAAGGTTAATTGGTTACATGGGTGTCACAGGCTCTTAGGCCAGAAGGACCTATATCATGCTCGCTCTCTAAATAAGTAAAAAAAAAATGCCAATTTATAATAGTTGCATCTGAAAAGGGGAAAAAAATTTGTTTCTCAGACCTCTAACTCAACCTATTCTCCTTAATAAGCTCCCTGTCAGTATTTTATCAACGTATTTCAAATATCCAACATAGCCACCAAATGAAACATTAAAATTGCTCTGATTGCAAAGTACAAAGATCTATCATGATTTTCAAATCACTTCCCAAACATACAAATACAAAATGAACATTACATCAGAAAGAGAAAATGTCACTGGCCCAGCTTACATTGACAATCTAGGCAGTTCTACTGAGGACAGCTGGCCAATTACAACTCAACTGTCAGCTAATTCTTAATTTTTGTACCTGCACGCCAGCACAGAAGTAGACCTACAAACATTCCCCAACAGGTTCCTGCTCTATTATGCTCTTGGCCAGAGTCTAAGGACATTCCATAAGGTGGCGCCATTCAACTGTATAGGGTTGCTGACCTTCAGAAAAAAGGCAAGTGCTTTGTTTCTTCAAAAAAGAAACAACTTTATTGTGTGTTAATGAGAAAGATCCAAGTTGAATATGCTGATAAGTAATTCCAGGTATAAATACACTTCCACTGTTCTTTATTAGCTAATTTCAGTATTTTCTGTGCATTTCAATTTCCAATGTGGTCACAAAATGCAACAACAAAATGTTTAATTTGGCATCAGAGATTTAGAGTAGCAGAATAAGAAGTTAAGTCAGTCATTTAACCCCTTGTGCTTGTTCTGCTATTCGTTATGATCACGGCTGATCATTTATCTTAAAGCAGTTCTCTTGCACTAACTTCACTTCCCTAGATTTGCTTAAAAGAAAATACATTCCATCTGTTGAACAGCTGGATCTCCATAAGCCACTAGGTGAAGAAATCTCATTTTGCATCTGTGCAGAATGTCCAGGTGCTTATTAAGAATATGACCCCTAGTTTAGGAAAACCAACACTGTATCTATAACTAAGCCCTATAAAATTCTGTATGCATCAATGAGATCAACTTTAGTTCTTCCAAGCTTGAGTATATGGTCCCAGACTGATTAATCTCTCCTCTTATCACAAACATGGAATCAACAAATTTGGTATTGAAAGAAACCTGACCACATCAGCCAGGTGGCTCTTGGGTGGGGCTTTAGCAACCTCCAGTTAGACTCAGGCTAAATCCAGTTCAATTTCACCTATTATCTATAACCCACAATAGGAGCATCATTCGGCTTAGGGAATTAACTGTGTGTCAACAGCTTTGGATATTCCAGTAAAACATATAGCACTCCGTGTATTAATGAGCTATAAAATTTTAGGAGCATATTCAAAGTTATTGGCATTCTGGTACTGTTTAAACTTGCAATTCCTTTGTAAATTCAAATCTCATAGTTATAGCAAAGAATAAGTGTTTGATATTAATGCATCAGATTAAAACTAATGAGAATTAACACATTGGGAAAGGTAGTATTAGTCAATACCTATAACCTACAGAAACAGGCCCTGAAGAACATGATATACCCTTTTGTCCATTTAGACCTTACTGCTACTCCAAAGGTTTGTAACATTTTTGAATACAAGCTCTCAATCAACAGAGCAGACTCAATGGGCTAAATGATCTAATTATGTTCCTAGATCTTATGGTCTTAAAGGTGGAGGGATGGAGCAGGGGCAAGCTGGGAGATCCACAACCCAATGGTAAGAAGATTTAATTGTCCAATTTCAGGTAATCCATACTGCCTGTGCACTTTCAGATCCACAAAATTTCTTCTCTACCCACTTGATTCCATCTGCCAACACCAACAAAGCATACTCACTGGATCTCCTAAACCCTCCCATAATTGGTTCATCCCTTCCTTATAACATATTTACCATACTCCAGCATCTGCAGTCTCCTGCCTCCATTTATCACCTTGTTTCTCAGGTTGGAGGCCCATGACAGGGAATTGTGCTGGAACCCTTGTTTAATATTTATGCAAATGATTAAAATGTATATGCACATGGTATAATCTGTTTGCAGATGATACTAAAATAGGTGGTATTGTAGGCATCAAGGGTCATTAAAAATTTTGGGGGATTTTGATCAGCTAAGTAAATGAGAGGACTGACAAGCAGCTTTTAATTCAGTTAAGTGCTTTTAGGGAAGTCAAACAAGGGTAGGGTTTGTAGAGTGAACGGTCAGGCTCTGTGGAGTGTGTAGAACAGAGGGACCTCGGAGTACAAATACTTGGTTCACTGAAAGCAGTGTCACAGATAGGTAGGGTGGTGAAGCACACTGGCCATTATCAGTCTGTGCACCAAGACTAGGACTTGGGACATTAACAAGACTAAGGCTGTACTTGTAGAGTACTGAATGCACAGTCTCAGAAATGCAGGAAAGACATTATTATACTGGAAGATTTAAGAGGATGCTTCCTGAACTGCAGGGCTACAGGGCCTGAGTTAGAGCGAGAGGTCGAAGAGGTTGGGTCTTTATTCCTTGGAGAACGGGAGGAAGAAGTGAATGCAGTTAGCTCCCCTTCACCAGGGAGGGCAGAGGTTTATTAGATTATTAGATTATGAGGACACTCAGTCCTCGTTTATTGTCATTTAGAAATGCATGCATTAAAAAACGATACAATGTTCCTCCAGAGTGATATCACAGAAACACAAGACAAACCAAGACTAAAACTGACAAAACCACATAATTATAACATATAGTTACAAGAGTGCAAAGCAATACCGTAATTTGATAAAGAGCAGACCATGGGCACAGTTAAAAAAAAGTCTCAAAGTTCCGATAGCCTCATCATCTCATGCAGACAGTAGAAGGGAGAAACTCTCCCTGCCATGAACCGCCAAGCGCCGCAAACTTGCCAATGCCACACCATTGGAAGCACCTGACCGCAGCAGACTCTGTGTCCGTCCGAAAACTTCGAGCCTCCAACACCGAGCACCATCCTCTGCCAAGCGCTTCAACTCCACCCTGGCCGCCGAGCAACAAGCAAGGCCGAGGACTTGGGGCCTTCCCCTCTGGAGATTCTGGATTACACAGTAGCAGTGGCAGCAAAGCAAGCATTTCATAAGTTTCACCAGATGTTCCTCCGTGCTCTCACATCTGTCTCCATCAAATCAGGATTGTGCACGGCACCCTACTTGACAGATAACAGGTATCACCACCGGAGTGGCCACAGCGAGCTGCTTTGCGCTGCCATCTTCTCCTCTCGCCGGTTTAAAATGAGAAGTGAAAGATTCAAACAGGAAGCAAGGGGAAACTCTATCATTCAAAGGGCATTTGGATATGTACATGACTATCAGGGATTTAACAGGGTCCATATGTTGGGTACCATAATCAGCATACAAGGGCTGGATGACGGGGCTTGTTTCTACACTGTATCACAGAAAAGTGACAGCAGAGCAAAAGAACCAGCCATAACATGTTGGAAAAGGCCCAAATGGCCTACTGTTATCATTTCTAATAATGCTCTTCTTTTACAGGTATGGATTTATTGGGTTGATTGGGCCAAAAGGTGGTTTACAAAATCTCAATATCTTCATCATACAAACCAAGAACTACATTCTTAAAAAAGTGCAAAAATTTAATTCAGTTAGTGGCATACTAAATTAGGGATGAATGATGATTAAACTGTATCCTTGCGCAATTAGTGAACCATGATTTACAGTCAATGAGTCCAGAGAATACATTTTTTTTAAAACACAAAAAAGTGTGATACATGCTATAGTTACATAACAAAGTTTTTAGTTGCATTTCTAATTGCTTGACACCACATATTAACACGAATCTAGTCACAATATTGACATTTGCACCAAAAGAACACAGCCAAGTGCTGATTAGCACAGTGATACATACAAGAGCTGTTACCTCTGTGATGCAAATGTATGGCACTGCAATAGAGTACTCAAACAAAGCTGAAGATGGTACAAAGCTGCTAAAATAGTAAATTTGACACAAGTTTAACTTTTAATTTCAAAATGTTTTCTGCACTATATAAATGATATAACAGGCACATCATCAATAATTCCATAAACTAGCAAGATCTCCACATTTCTTCCAACATCATTGCAAGATCACATTATTCCATACTGGCCATATATTTTCACCATCTGCACGACACAAGGTGGCTACTCATCATTTATATTGTGAAAGAAGCCTACAATGAAGTATTCCAGAAATGTGAATTACTTACAATAAATGAATCAGAACCGCTGGCAGTTTAAAAGGTGACATTAAACAAAACTTACTAAAATGCCTGGACAATATAACCTTTTTCCTTCAATAGAAAAACAAGTTGATTCTGCTCCCCTTTCCAACACTTATGCAGATACACAATGCAATATACGAACTGAAGATCTCAAATGTTAGTGGTCTTCATCACGATAAATTCTATATATAAAAAAAGTAGAGCTCATTTCCCAAACGACAAAATATTTCAGGGTTTTCAAATTATTTTATGAATATCTCCTACTGTTCTTTTGTTCTAAATGTTAACAGATCTACCTAGTTCGTGGCATCAGTTGCACACTACTTTGCGCAAGGAGACCAAAACCAGACAACATCCAAGTTCGATTCCACTAAGGCACTCTGCAATTGTAAAAACCTTTGCACTCATTGTCACATCCTGTTGCAATTAGTGCCCATACATCACTTTCTTTCCAAATGCCTACTGTGTTTACATATTTGTTTCCAGCACAATCTGAACAAGGACTCCCACACCCCTTTAAAAGATTTAGCTCCTAATCCCTATAGTCATGCTCATTAGGGTTGCCAACACTGCATACATTAAGCAGGGCCACATGACCGTAAAGGTTTATACCCACAAACCGCCAAAAATGTCCAAAACTATAAAATTCCAACTCAAGAGAACTAAGAACTGGGAAGAAAAAAAAGATGCAAGAGCTAATAGAAATGTGTATTTCTCATTCATGGGTTTTGTCTGTTTACATTGCTATAACGTTTACACTAGTTGAATAGGCTGCACAGTCAGAAACTATTGAACTATAAATCAGAATATACAGCCCAGCTGTATATCAAAAGATTTTTTTTTTGGCAAACACACATTTCATGTTATGACACAGATGATTTCAACAAAAAGCAGATACAGGAAAGTACTGAAGTTTATCTATTCCTGCCTGAAATGAGACTCCATTGCAAATGCGTAATTTCAAGAACATTACTTCCAACTGGAAACTCCAGTGTGCCACTGTAAAAATCAAATTATCTTTGACTACTAATGTAATTTGGGCATGGGGCTAGCAAACCCCTCCTGTAAAAACCCAGAGCTACAGAAACACCAAAGACCACCTCCCTGGGAGAAGAAGAATCTTCACCGAGGTGGTGTAGGAAATTGTGTGGTGAAAACAAAAGCCACAGGGTCAAACAACCTTCCATCAGCCCGGGACAAAGGACTCTGTCCAGCTGCTGTTGGCAGCCTATGCCTCAGCAAGGCTGATGGGCTTAAGACTACTGTAATTTAATACTGCCTTTGTAACTATTTTTAAAAGATAAAACAGCTGATAGAAGAGGGATAAACTATTACATCAAAGGAGGATTTTCAATTATAGTTGTTTATTGCTAGGGGTATTCTACCTTAAAGGCCAATCAGCTTTAAGATAGGAGAAAGTGGTGTGGTCAGTCACCACAGAATATGTCTTGCACATTGAGCTCTGTTATGGTGAGCATATTCAGGGCTCAGATGCTGTCACGTGAACTTGGCCTAAATTTAGAAACTGCCACTATTTTGTACTTCGCTTTTAAACATTATCCGTATTCAATATTATGGTTTCTACTAGACAAATGCTCATGCATTAAGGCTCTTCAAGCAGTAGGCTATTAACGAAATCTGTTTCATTACTAATTCTAGTATAGATTGCTACCTTGATTGGAGGAAATTTGTTGCAAAACACAAATTCAGTTTGAGATAAAATCCCCCATTAAAACCACTCTGCCTTTGCAAAATACTCATTTTTCGAGTCCACCACTTCACTACTACTCTGGGGAAATCAATAAACAAATCCCAACTAATTTTAAACCATTTTGTACTTTAATTCTACCCATAAAATCACCATTGCCTGCTTAATCACAACCATCTACTGCTACTATTTTCTTCATCTTTTCTTTAGACCAAGTATATTTAGTTTACAGACTTATCTCAGTAATAGCTAACATGTTAAACCAACTAAGCTGAATATACTGAAGTCAAATTCCATTATCTGTACGTCCAATCAATTTGAATCATCAGGTCACTGAACCCCAGCTGTTCTTCCTCTCAAAGTTGTACTCATTTCCTTCAAATTTAATTTTTTTTATGTTTTTGTTTCCTTTACCTGTCTCTCTACATGTTCTATTTATCTGCACCAAAAGTTTCCAAACTATGGTAACTAAGAGAAAGGGAGATGGTACTTGGGAGAAGTTGTACAGAAACAGAGATTTGTAAGAATGTGTAATTTTATTAGGCTTTAGGACAGAGGTTATTAGAGAGGGAATCTTGGGAGAGGGTCAGACACTGTTCGCAAGTAATACCATTGAAAACACACAGCAAGCTGCACATAGATATTAAACAGCAAAAAACCTTGGATGATTTTAAAGATTTAGTGATTAAAAGCAAACTGGCATTCAAGGGATTTAAATGTTCGTAGAAGTAAGGGATGCTGGTATATCTAGAGGAAGCTATGCGCAAACAAATACGAGAAACTTGCTCTGCACCCTTCAACTCTGATGCCCTGTGCTTCATTGCATTTTAATCCTTCTGACTTATATTTTCCTCTAGGACCCAGATTCCTATCAAGTTCTACAGTGCAAGCATTAGCATTTAACAAATAGACTCCTCTTTCCAATTCCACTCCTTTAGCCGTGTGTTCAGTGCATTATACTAACATTAATGTGCACAAATCATAATAATCCAGTAATTATAACCCTTCAGTGCTTCTTCATTATTTTTCCTCCAAACACTCCCATCACAACTCATTGCTTCAACTAAAACAGAACAAATGCTGGAAATGTGAAATATGACAGAAAATGCTGGAAAATCTTCTGTAGCCCTCCATCTGAAATGTAATCAAGGAAGTAAGGAAAAATAAAATAATAGTTTGCAAAACCCTTGAGAGGATTCTTAGCCACAAGGTGAGGTTGCAGAAGTCAGGGTTGTTCTCCTGGAAGCAGAAGAGGATGAGGGGGGATTTATTCACAGTGGAAAAAATTATTTTCATTAACAGATGGGTTACAAAAATGGAGACAGATGTAATGCTTTCAGCTACAATGTGTATGAAAATTTTTATTTAATATGACATGGGGTAATGATTTCATTGTGGTAGAAATACCATCAATCAATGATTTTAGAAGGAAACTGGATTGGTACAAGTGGAAATTAACTTCTAGCTCTCAATGAACAGCACAGAAAAGCTCTAAAAGGGCCTCAAGGATTAAACAAGTCTCCTCCTTCTGCACCTTAATAATGAGGTTAAATGATAAAAGATCACTGACATTTCTGCCCTCAGCTTCCTATAGTCCAAATTAATCTCAAGGAGATATTCAGATGGGTACTACTTCCATTTTGGACCATAACCACTACCTTTGATTTTCCCCTGACACAACAGCTATTGGTAGTTAATGCTACCATTGCTTTTTATTTGAAGGATTCAATCCATTTTGCCTGGAAACACCACCCCATTGTCATTTCATCCCCTTCCCACCACCTTTTGTCCATTCTTCTTCCTTCTATCTTTGTCTAAAACTTATTTCCAACCCTTCATTCACAAGCCTACTCCACAACTGAATAAGATCAACAACCACTTTCCTGCACTTTTATGACCTTGTCATTCCATGTCTGTCAATAACGGCAATATCTTGTCTTGTGGTCTTGGTTTTCACTAACCCAAGCTAGAATGTGCTGACATTAAAGAGAGCAGAAGTGGTTCACGAGAATGCTAGGATTCATGGACAAGTAGTGTTTGATGGCTCTGGGCCAATACTCGTTAGAGTTTAGAAGAATGAGGGGGGAATCGTGTTAAAACCTATCCAATAGGCCAGGAGAGAGTGGATGTGGAGAGGATGTTTCCTGTCATGTAGGAATCTTGGACCAGATTGCACAGTCAGAACAGGGGGATATCCATTTAGAGTAGAGATAAAAAAGAATTTCTTTCGCCAGAAAGTGGTAAATTGCCATAGTTGAGGAGGGCAAGTTATTGAGTATATCTGAAGCAGAGATTCATAGATTCTTGATTAGTAAGAGTGTCAAAGGAGGCAGAGAATGGGGTTGATTGAATGGCTGAGCAGACTCAATGGGCAAAATGGTCTAATTCTGCTCATATATTATAGACTAAATTCAATATAGTTTCAAAGCCTTCGAGAATTCCAAAGACTTCTGATTTTTAAAAAATACTTTCTTAAATAGGGACCTCATTATTTTAAAACTATGGTTTTTATTCTAGGTACCCTTATCAGGGGAAACTCCCTCAAAACATGCCACTCAGAATCTTGAATGTTTCAATATCACATTTCCCTCTCGGCTCCAAAGGAAGATGCCAAATGTCAATGTCAACCCCTACAAGCCTAAGAGCAACATTCCATCAGCCTTCACAATAACCTGCTGGACCTGCTTGCTATCAATGTGCTTCCTGCACTAGGACACTCAGGTATCTTTGTACCACACGATTACTTCAGGCTCACTTCATTTAAATCTGCTTTCTCATTATCCTCTTAGCAAGGTATATGTTTATTGGTTTCAAAATGACAACAAAAAGGACTTGCCCCTTTTCTCCAACACCCCAGTAAATTATCCCACAGCCTGGTATTAAGGCAACATATCTTACAGCAACTGTAATAACTAAGTAGTCAATATTTACATTAGGATTTCATTCTTCCTTTCCCTCCTCGTGCTCAGTAAACTGAGATGAGAATGTTACGGGTGATGGGGAAGGTGAAGTTGTGGAGATGGGCGGGACAGGGGGGGTGGGAGGGAAGGAGACCGGGATTGGGGGGGGGGGGAGATGAAGGGAAGGAGACCGGGGTTGGGGGTTGGGATGAAGGGAAGGAGATGGGGGTTGGGATGAAGGGAAGGAGATGGGGGTTGGGATGAAGGGAAGGAGACCGGGGTTGGGGGTTGGGATGAAGGGAAGGAGACCGGGGTTGGGGGGAGGAGGAAGGGAAGGAGACCGGGGTTTGGGGGGAGGAGGAAGGGAAGGAGACTGGGGTTTGGGGGGGGGGGATGAAGGGAAGGAGACCGGGGTTTGGGGGGGGGGGATGAAGGGAAGGAGACCGGGGTTGGGGGGGGCGGATGAAGGGAAGGAGACCGGGGTTGGGGGGGGGGATGAAGGGAAGGAGGGTGGAAGGTGAGAGGGACAGAGACCGGAGGGGTTGCAAGGTGAGAGGGACAGAGACCGGAGGGGTTGCAAGGTGAGAGGGACAGAGACCGGAGGGGTTGCAAGGTGAGGGGACAGAGACCGGAGGGGTTGCAAGGTGAGGGGACAGAGACCGGAGGGGTTGCAAGGTGAGGGGACAGAGACCGGAGGGGTTGCAAGGTGAGGGGACAGAGACCGGAGGGGTTGCAAGGTGAGGGGACAGAGACCGGAGGGGTTGCAAGGTGAGGGGACAGAGACTGGAGGGGTTGCAAGGTGAGGGGACAGAGACCGGAGGGGTTGGAAGGTGAGGGGACAGAGACTGGAGGGGTTGCAAGGTGAGGGGACAGAGACCGGAGGGGTTGCAAGGTGAGGGGACAGAGACCGGAGGGGTTGCAAGGTGAGGGGACAGAGACTGGAGGGGTTGGAAGGTGAGGGGACAGAGACCGGAGGGGTTGCAAGGTGAGGGGACAGAGACTGGAGGGGTTGCAAGGTGAGGGGACAGAGACTGGAGGGGTTACAAGGTGAGGGGACAGAGACTGGAGGGGTTGCAAGGTGAGGGGACAGAGACTGGAGGGGTTGCAAGGTGAGGGGACAGAGACCGGAGGGGTTGGAAGGTGAGGGGACAGAGACTGGAGGGGTTGCAAGGTGAGGGGACAGAGACCGGAGGGGTTGGAAGGTGAGGGGACAGAGACTGGAGGGGTTGCAAGGTGAGGGGACAGAGACTGGAGGGGTTGCAAGGTGAGGCGACTGGAGGGGTTGGAAGGTGAGGGGACAGAGACCGGAGGGGTTGGAAGGTGAGGGGACAGAGACTGGAGGGGTTGCAAGGTGAGGGGACAGAGACTGGAGGGGTTGGAAGGTGAGGGGACAGAGACTGGAGGGGTTGGAAGGTGAGGGGACAGAGACTGGAGGGGTTGCAAGGTGAGGGGACAGAGACCGGAGGGGTTGGAAGGTGAGGGGACAGAGACTGGAGGGGTTGCAAGGTGAGGGGACAGAGACTGGAGGGGTTGCAAGGTGAGGCGACTGGAGGGGTTGGAAGGTGAGGGGACAGAGACCGGAGGGGTTGGAAGGTGAGGGGACAGAGACTGGAGGGGTTGGAAGGTGAGGGGACAGAGACTGGAGGGGTTGGAAGGTGAGGGGACAGAGACCGGAGGGGTTGGAAGGTGAGGGGACAGAGACTGGAGGGGTTGCAAGGTGAGGGGACAGAGACCGGAGGGGTTGGAAGGTGAGGGGACAGAGACTGGAGCGGGTGGAAGTTGAGGGAGGATGGGGAAAGCAGGACTGCACTCAGGGGGAGGAGAGGCCCGAGCAGGGATCCGGTCGCCAGTCCTTTACCTGGGGATGGTGACACACTTGGTGTTGCAGCTCTGCGTGGTGATGGCCTTCTCCAGCTCGTCCAGCTGCCCCGTTTTCTTCAGCTTCTTCACCAAGCTCTTGACGGCCTTCTCGCACCACTTATCGTCCTGGCCGCTGTTGTGCTGCGGCGGCGGCGGCGGCTGCTGGTTCGGCGACTGCGAGGAGGGCGGCTGCGACTCGCCTCCTTTCTTCCAGCCCAGCAGGCGCTTGACGATGGGCGGTGTGAAGGGCAGGATGGACATGGTGGAAGCCGGGGATGGGGTAGGGTCGGGTGGGCTGGAGGGGAGATAATAAAAAAGGGAAGCCGAAGGCCGATGTGAGCGGGGGGGAGAAAACGGTTCAAAAATTCAAACAATTGTGCTTCGCGCTGCTCGTCAACCGCCGCTTTACCACGGTCAAAACGCGCCACCTAAACAGCCCACCAAATGTGTCGCGATTGACCCTGTGTGAATTTATTAATGATTATCACATCCTCCCGTGAGGAGATTTGGTTTTTTTTAAATTTTTTTCTCCCTTCTCTCTTCGAGTCGCTCGCTCCCCCTTTTTTGTTTTGATTGACGGCCATCAACCCGCGCTCCCCCTCCCTAGGAAAGTCCCGCCCCGAATCCGCTTCCTGCCCCACCTATTGGTGCGCGGGCGCAAGCGTTATCCCTATTAGTGATAATGTGAGTCTCGATTGGATAACAGTGAACGTCAATCATTCCGGCTCGAAGGGAACGTCCGGCGGAGAGGTTTGGTTGAGACAGCAAACTTTTTTCAGTGTGGGGGCGGGGGGAATGCGTCTTCTTCCGCCCGGTTTACATTTAGTCCCAATAACTGCCTGTAATGATTGAGGTTTTATGAATGAAAACAATGTTCTGATTTGTGTTTGGATACATAAGTCTATTCGCATAAGATTATTCTCCTTAAATCGAACTGTTACTTTGGGTTTGCAGTTGTCAAAACGCATTGTTTTTGGCGCGTGAGGTATTATTCCGCAAGTGGCCTTACATGTAAATCGGCCTCAGTTGTCATCTGAGGTAAAATTGTTTGATGTTAAGGCATGTTTTATCGTTGTAGAGTTTGTACTTAAAATAATTTACTTAAAATAATAATTCGTGTTGCTTCTAACTTGTAGGAAATATCACGGATAACAATGTTTTGAAAACTGGGTTATAAAGCTAAAATTGGCTAAACTGGTTCCAGGACAGTGTGGTGTGATTAGAGTAAGAAATTAAATTACGTCTATGTACATATAGTCAATCCAGGAATCCAAACTTGCATTAATATCTGAAGTACTGTTGAAAATAAACTTGCTTTAATTGCCAATTCTTTCTAAATATTAATAAAACCAGACAATTTTAATCAACACACATCAAAGTTGCTGGTGAACGCAGCAGGCCAGGCAGCATCTGTAGGAAGAGGTACAGTCGACGTTTCAGGCCGAGACCCTTCGTCAGGACTAACCCACTGAACTCCTGTCGAAGAGAGGACCTAAACTTCTTCGGTGTAGGCATCACCGGAAGAGGCTTCACAGTAGTGAATTTAAACGCAAACAACAGGAATTCTGCAGATGCTGGAAATTCAAGCAACACACATAAAAGTTGCTGGTGAACGCAGCAGGCCAGGCAGCATCTGTAGGAAGAGGTGCAGTCGACGTTTCAGGCTAACTGTTAGTCCTAACGAAGGGTCTCGGCCTGAAACGTCGACTGCAGCTCTTCCTAGAGATGCTGCCTGGCCTGCTGCATTCACCAGCAACTTTTATGTGTGTTGCTTGAATTTCCAGCATCTGCAGAATTCCTGTTGTTTGCGAGACAATTTTAATGAATGTAGTCCATATTGAAGTTCAAACTTGTCTATTAAAATACCTAACAGTTTGCTCTGATTGAATTTGAACTTTATGTTATGTTCTTTTTTCGTATTATATCTTTGTGATAGATGCTTTAATATTTGTTTTTATCTTACACATTTTTGTTAATTCACTAAATATTGAATAGCTTCAGATTAAACTTGAGAGGGGGCAAGCCAGAAGGAAGTTAACTGTTATAAATTTATTAATAATCTGTCAAACATTACTGAGATTTCAACCTTATGTGCTTTTAAGACAATCTGATAGTTTCATGGTCATCAATGCTGATGAAGTTGTTTTTTTCAGATTGAATAAAATTTACATTTTAAATTCCAAAACTTCAGTGCTTGAATTTCAACACTTATAGCTGGATCACTGGTCTATAACAAATATGCTACCTTACCTCTCAGTGAAGGTAACTTCTTAGGCATTAGTAATATTCCCTGCCTCTGTTAATCCCCAGTTTCTTGCTGAAACCCTGATCTGCCTTTTTCACAGTAAGAATCACAATCAGGTTTATTATCACTGGCATATGTCATGAAATTTGTTGTTCTGCAGCAGCAGTAGATAGATCCCAAAGGAAATTACAGTGCCATAGTAGCAGTACAAGTGCACAAATGTAAGTATTAGAGGAGAAGTAGAAAGAATAAAAAAAGGAGGGTCCACAGCCTCCAGTGTGTCCAGTTTGACTCCTTTAACAGAGTCAGCCTTAATAATCAGTTAATTGAGCCTGTTGGCATCACCTGTGTTGATGCCGCTGTCCCAGCACATCACTGTATAGAAGATTGTACTGGCGACAACAGACTGGGAGAGTATGTGAAGGAGAGGCCTGCAAACTCCAAATCACCTCAGTCTCTTTAGGGAATAGCGGCAACTCTCACCTTTCCTGTACACAGTCTCTGTGTTGGTGCTCCACTGAAGTCCGTCATCCCCTGGTACTTGTGGGTCCTCACCACATCCACGTCCTCATCATCAATAGTAACAGGGAGCAATGCAGGCTTACTCTTCCTAAAGTCCATCACCATCTCCTTTGTCTTACTGATGTTGAGCTGCAGATGATTCAGCTTGCACCATTTGACAAGGTCCTCCACCAGGGCCCTGTACTCATCCTCCTGCCCTCCCTTCATACACCCAACTATTGCTGAGTCTCAGAGAATTTCTGCAGATGACATGACTCAGTGTTGTATTTACAGTCTGAGGTATACAGGGGAAACAAGAAGGGAGCCAAAACAGTCCCCTGTGGGGCACCAGTGCTGCTTATATCAATGTCTAACACACAGCTCTGAAGCCGCACAAACTGTGATCTGCCAGTCAGGTAGTCCATTATCCAGGATACAATGGAAGTGCCAACCTGGATTGAACGGAGCTTTTCCCTCAGCAACGAAGACTGTATGGTAGTGAAAGCACTTAGGAAATTAAAAAAAACGTGATCCTCACAGTGCTGCCATGCTTATCCAAATGGGCGTAGGCTCTGTTTAGCAGGTAGATGACAGCATCATCGACTCCAATATGCTCCTGGTAAGCAAACTGCAGGGGATCAAGGGTTGATCTGACCAGGGGTAGGAGGTGAACCAGGACCAGCCTCTCAAGGGTCTTCATGATGTGTGAGGTCAGGGCTACTGGGCAGTAGTCATTCAAGACTTTTATTCGGCCTTTCTTGGGTACCAGGACCACACATAATGTTTTCCACACAGTCGGGACCCTTTCCAGGCTGAGACTCGGATTGAAAATGTGCTGGAGAGCTCCACACAGCTGCTCAGCACACTCCTTCAGGACCTTGGGGTTCACACCATCTGGTCCCAATGCTTTGCCATGTCTGAGTTTCCCCACAGCCCTTCTCAGCTGCTCAGTAGTGAAGGTGAGTCCATGATGATGGAGAGTTGGTGGACAGTGGGGGCTGGGGCAGGTGAAGATTGGGAAGATAGCAGTTGTTACGTGGAGGTGTGGATGGCAGGTGCAAGGCAAGGAGTGGGTGTAGACAGTGGTAGCCTGTGTTTTTCATGCATGTGTTGAATTGGAGGGGGAAGGAGGGAGGAGAGGAGGTGTTGGTGCTGAAGGAGCATTGGGTGCCTCTGAACCTGGACCAGTACACTGAGATTATGTGAACAGGAGGGCAATTGTCAAACTTATTGAAGTACATTTGCAATAAAAAACTATAATAAGAGGAATATTTAAAAATTAGAATAAGTAGCAAAATGGGAGGGGGAATAGTGAGGTAGTGTTCAAAAGACCATAAGACATAGGAGCAGAATTAGGCCATCTGGCCCATCGAGTCTGCTCCGCCATTCAATCATGGCTGATCATTTTTTTCTGCTCTTCAACCCTAGTTCCTGGCCTTCTCCCTGGAACCTTTGATGCCATGTCCAATCAAGAACCTATCAATCTCTGCCTTAAATACACCCAATGACCTGGCCTCCACAGCTGCAGGTGGTGACAAATTCCACGAATTCACCACCCTTTGGCAAAAGAAATTTCTTTGCATCTCTGTTTTGAAAGGGCGTCCCTCTATCCTGAGGCTGTGCCCTCTTGTCCTAGACTCTCCCACCATGGGAAACATCCTTTCCACATCTTCTCTGTCTAGGTCTTTCAATATTCGAATGGTTTCAATGAGATCCCCCCCTTATCCTCCTGAATTCCAGCAGGTACAGATCAAAAGCCATCAAACGTTCCTTGTATAATAACCCCTTCATTCCTGGAAACATCCTTGTGAACCTCCTCTGGACCCTCCCTAAAGCCAGCACATCTTTTCTAAGATGAGGAGCCCAAAACTGTTCACAATACTCAAGGTGAGGCCTCACCAGTACTTTATAAAGCCTCAGCATCGCATCCTTGCTCTTGTATTCTAGACCTCTTGAAATGAATGCTAACATGGCATTTGCCTTCCTCACCACCGACTCATGGGCTCATTGTCCATTCGGAAATCTGATGCGGGAGTGGGGGTGGGGTAATAGAAAAAGCTGTTCCTGAAACATTGAATGTGTGTCTTCAGGTTCCTGTACCTCCTCTTTGATGGTAGCAATGAGAAGAGGGTATGTCCTGGGTGAAGGAGGTTCCTAAATGATAGGTGCCATCTTTTCAAGGTATTGCCTTCTGAAGGTGTCCTGGATGCTTAAGAGGCTAGAGCCCATGATGGAGCTCTAAATCTTGAGATCTGTCAGTTTGAAGATCTTAACTGGTTTCCTGCATCTCGCTCACCCAAAACTCGAGGGCATCAAAATCTTTACTCCTTATGTCTAAAGTAGCACTAAGTCCCATAGATGTGTATCTGAAAGGGCTGCTGTTGAAACACTGACTGAAGTGTTGCAGAGTTGGAAGAACTATTTGGCTTCATTTAATGAGGAGATGGTATGTCACCAAACAGACTCACAAACAGGCAACACAATAGTCTAGAAGTAGTGGTTAGCACAACGCTTTACAGTACAGACAACCTGGGTTAATTCCCACACTGCCTGTAAGGAGTTTGTATGATTTCACTGTGACCTTGTGGGTTTCATCTAGGCACTCCAGTTTCCTCCCACAGGGATTGCTGGGCAGCGTGGCAAGAAGGGCCTATTCTGCATTGTATCCCAATAAATAAATAAATAGATTTCTACAAATGTACCTTGGAAAGCACTCTAAATGTTTGCATCACCATCTGGTAGGGAAGGGCGACTGCACTGAACTAGAAAAAGCAGCAGAAACTTGTAAACTCAGCCAGCTCCATCGTGGTACCAGCCTCCCCAACATCCAGGATATCTTCGAAAGGCAATGCCTCAAAAAAGCAGCATCTATCATTAAGGACCCCCATCACCCAGAACATAACCTCTTCTCATTATTACAGTCAGGGAGGAAGTACAGTTTCCTGAAGAAACACACTCAATATTTCAGGAACAGATTCTTTCCCTTTGCCTTCAGATTTCTGACTGGACAATGAGCCCATGAACACTACCTTACTATCATTTTTCTTTTCATTTGCTCTGTTATATTTAGATACACACATGTATAATTGTAATTTATAGTCTTTGTTGTGTATTTTATGACTGCTTATTTTTTTTATTATTACTGCCAAACAAAAACAAATTTCATGACATATGCCATGATATTAAACCTGATTCTGGTACTGGTCCCCTTCCCCACACCTTTTAACTCTAACTCCTCATCTGTTTTCTCCAGTCCTGATGAAGAGTCTCGGCCCAAAATATCACCAATACTCTTTTCCATAGATGCTGCCCGGCCTGCAGCATCAGCATTTTGTGTGCGTGTGGCTTGGATTTCCAGCATCTGCAGATTTTCTCTTGTTTCTGATACTGATCACTTTATTTTAAATAGACATTGATTGTTCATTCACTTAAGGTTACCTCAGTGTCCAGACCTGTTCTCAGGGTTGTACTTGGGTACAGAGTACTAAATTCCTACCCAACTTGTTTGGCTCTAAGCAAAGGACTCAAACAAAGTAAAAGGCATGTGTGTGTGTGTGTGTGTGTGTGTGTCTCTGTCTGTCTGTGGGGGGAGGGGCTGTAGAGTCCTAGTAATAGTAAAGTACTGCACAGGAACAAGCCATTCAGCCCATCTAGTCCATACCAAACCTTTTAAACAAAACTACTCCCCTCTTCTCTTAAATGTTGAAATTGAGCACCACTTTCACTGGCAGCTCATTCCACACTCTCACCACCCTCTGAGTGTAGAAGGTTTCCCTCATGTTCCCCTTAAACTTTTCACCTTTCACACTTAACTGATGATGACCTATAGTCGTAGTCCCACCCAACCTCAGTTAAAAAAAAGTCTTCTTGCATTTAACAACAGGAATCCTGCAGATGCTGGAAATTCAAGCAACACACATCAAAGTTGCTGGTGAACGCAGCAGGCCAGGCAGCATCTCTAGGAAGAGGTGCAGTCGACGTTTCAGGCCGAGACCCTTCGTCAGGACCGTCTTCTTGCATTTACCCTATCTATACCCCTCATCATTTTGCATGACTCATAAGAACATAATAGGAATGTAACAAATAGGAGCAGGAGTAGGCCATCTGGCCCACCAAGCCTGCCCCGCCATTCAATAAGATCATGGCTGATCTGTCCGTAAACTTAGCTCCATCTACCTATCTTTTCCCCATAACCCTTAATTCCCTCACTATGTAAAACCTATCTAACTGTTTCTTAGATATATCTCTAACAAATCTCCACTCGATCTTCTAAGTTCCAAGGAATAAAGACTTAGTCTTCTCAATCTTTGCTTATAAATCATGTCCTCTAGATCATGCAACATCCTTATAAATTTTGTCTGTACTCCTTCAACCTTATTTACATCTTTCCTGTGGGTAGGAAACCAAAACTGAACACAATACTCCAAATTAGGCCTCACCAAGGTCTTATACAACTTCAGTATAGCACCCCAACTTCTGTACTCAATTTATGAAGGTCAATGTGCCAAAGCTTTCTTTGCAACCCTATCTACCTGTGATGCCACTTTCAATGAATTATGGACCTGCACTCTCTTTGATCTACTGCATTCCTCCAGATCCTGCTGCAAGTCATGATAGTCTTCCTTGTTGTCCATTACACCCCCAATCTTAATGTCATCCATAAAGTTGCTAATCCAGTTAACCGCATTATCATCCAGATCATTGATATAGATGACAAACAGCACTGGACCCAGCATCAGTCCCTGCAGCACTCCACTAGTCACAGGCCTCCAGTCAGAGAGGCCTCTCTCTGGCTTCTCCCACAAAGCCAAAGTCTAATCCAATTTACTACCTCATCTTGAATGCCGAGCAACTGAACCTTCTTGTCAAACCTTCCACATACGACCTTGTCAAGTGCTTTGCTAAAGTCCATGTAGACAACATCCACTGCCCTGCCTTCATCAACTTTCCTGGTAACTTCCTCAAAAAAATCTGTAAGATTAATTAGACATGACCTACCACACACTAAGCCTTGCTGACTATCCTTAATCAGTCCTCATCTATCCAAATACTCATATAATCCAGACCCTTAGAATATCTTGTAATAACTTTTCCACTGCTGATATCAAACTCACTGGCCTGTAATTTCCTGGTTTAGTTTTAAAACCTTTCGTAAACAGCGGAATAACATTGGCAATCCTCCAATCCTCTGGTATCTCATCTGTGGCTAAGAATGATTTAAATATCTCTGCTAGGGCCCTGGCAATTTCTGCACTTGCCTCCACAGGGTCCAAGGGAGCACCTTGTCAGGCCCTGAGGATTTATGCACTGTAATTTGCCTCAAGCTAGTAAACAGCCCCTCCCCTGTAATCTGTATAGGGTCCATGAAATGATGTCATTTTCTGTCATTCCTATAGATTCTGTGTTCGTCTCCTGAGTAGATAAAGATGCAAAAAAAATTTAAGATCTCCCCTATCTCTTTTGGCTCCATGCATAGATAACTATTTTGAACTTCTAGAGGACAAATTTTGCCCCTTACAGTCCTTTTGCTCTTAACATATATGTAGAATCCCTTAGGATTCTCCTTCACCTTGTCTGCTAGAGCAACTTCATGCCTTCTTTTAGCCCTCCTGATTTTTTTCTTAAGTGTTCTCTTGCATTTGTTCCTTCCTGCCTATATCTGCAATCCACCTTCTTATTTTTTTCTTAACCAGGGCCTCAATATCTCTTGAAAACCAAGGTTTCCTACTCCTGTTATCTTTATGACAAGCTTGTACAAGCTTTGTACTCTCAAAATTTCACTTTTGAAGGCCTCCGACTTACCAAGTACATCTTTGCCAGAAAACAGCCTGTCCCAATCCACACTTGCCAGATCCTTTCTGATACCGTCAAGATTGGCCTTTGTCCAGTTGAGAATCACAACCCACTGAGCAGCCCCATCTTTTTTTCATACTTACTTTGAAACCAGTGGTATTGTGATCACTAGATGAAAAGTGTTCCTCTACACAAACTTCTGTCATCTGCCCTGTCTCATTCCCTAATAACAGATCCAATATCGTACGCTCTCCGGTTGGAACTTTTACGGACTGATGAAGGAAACTTCCCTGAACACATTTGACGAGCTCTATCCCATCTAGTCCTTTTACAGTAAGGGAGTCCCAGTCAATATGCTCTCTGCTAATTTGTTCCTTAGACTGTAATATAGCCTCATTAACATGGTCATACCTTTCTTAATACTCATTTCCACTCATAACACCTCACTAGTCAAGTTCTCCAATCTGCCCTGACGGAGCACTGCGGTGACATTTTTCCTGACTAGTACTGCCACCCCTCCTCCTCTAATCCCTCCTGCTCTGACATGTGGTCACCGATTGTGGTCGGAAGCGCCCACATAGGACACCTCGGAGGAAACGCAGGTGTAGAGCGGGGTTTCAAGTGTGTTTAAGGAAACGGCGTTTTAAACTCCTTATATCAACTACTTTGCTGGCGGACGTGCAGTCTCCGGTGAATAAAATCAATGATCTCGGAGCCAGGGTGCTGAATCAGAGGGACATTAGGACTGTGTGTGTCCTTTGTTTCACGGAATCCTGTTTAACCCCTTCCGTACCGGATGCAGTGATTCAGATCGATGGGTTTACTATACACCGTCAGGATAGATCTTTAGGGTCTCTCAAAAGCAGAGGTGAAGGAGTACGGCTCGTGATCAACCATTCTTGGTGAGCAAATATATCAGTGCTGTCCCAATTCTGCTCACCAGACCTGGAATATCTAGCAGTAAAGTGCCATCCTTTTTACCTACCATGGGAGTTCTCTGGGGTCATTTTGATCACAAGACAAGACAAAACAAAGGAGCAGAAGTAGGCCATTTGGCCCATCCAGTCTGCTCCGCAGCTCCCCCATGAGCTAAACTATTCTCCCATCTAGTTTCAATTTCCTGCTTTTTCCCCATATCCCTTGATACCCTGACTAATTAGATACCTGTCAATCTCCTCCTTAAACACCCTCAATGATTGGGCCTCCACAGCTGTATGTGGCAACAAATTCCACAAATCCACGACCCTCTGGCTAAAAAAATTTCTCCTCATCTCTGTTTTAACTGGGTACCCTCTAATTCTAAGACTATGGCCTCTTGTCCTGGACTCACCCACCAAGGGAAACAACCTTTCCACATCTACTCTGTCCAACCCTTTCAACATTCGAAATGTTTCTATGAGATCCCTTCTCATTCTTCTATACTCTAATGAATACAGTCCAAGAGCCGACAAACGCTCCTCATATGTTAGCCCCTGCATTCCAGGAATCATCCTCGTAAATCTTCTCTGAACTCTCTCCAACATCAGTACATCCTTTCTAAGATAGGGGGCCCAAAACTGCACACAGTATTCCAAATGAAAATATTTAAAATTATGAGGGGGAAAGATAGAGTTGACATGGATGGGCTTTTTCCATTGAGAGTGGGGGAGATTCAAACAAGAGGTCATGAGTTGATAGTTAAAGGGCAAAAGTTTATGGGTAACATGAAGGGGAACTTCTATACTCAGAGAGTGGTGGCTGTGTGGAATGAGCTTCCAGCAGAAGTGGTTGAGGCAGGTTTGATGTTGTCGTTTAGAGTTAAATTGGATAGCTATATGGACAGGAAAGGAATGGAGGGTTATGGGCTGAGTGCAGGTTGGTGGGACTAGGTGAGAGTAAGAGTTCAGCACGGACTAGAAGGGCCGAGATGGCCTGTTTCCGTGCTGTAATTGTTATATGGTTATATGGTCCAGGGTGTGATGGGTCTACAATGAAGCTGCTTGCTCACTTCCTGACTCTAGATGCATATAAGTCCTGGATCGAGGGCAGCTTCACACCAATAATCCTTTCCGCAGCCCTGACTGTTCTTTGGAGTCTATTCTTGTCTTGTTTGGTAGCTGATCCAAACCAGACAGTGATGGACGAACAGAGAACAGACTGGATTATTCCTGAATAGAATTGAATCAGCAGCTCCTGAGGCAGGTTGTACTTCCCGAGTTGACGTAGGAAATACAAACTCTGCTGAGCCTTTTTGATAAGAGTGTCCGCGTTGGGTGTCCACTTCAGGCCCTGGGAGATTGTGACACCCAGAAACCTGAAGGTCTCCACAGCAGACACAATACTGTTGAGTATAGTGAGTGGGGGGAGTATTGGGGGGCTCCTCCTGAAGTCCACTGTCATCTCCACAGTCTTGAGCGTATTTAGCTCCAGATTGTCCTGACCACACCAGAGGGCCAGCCGTTCCACCACCCGTCTGCATGCAGACTCATCACCGTCTCGGATAAGGCCAATGACAGTTGTGTCGTCTGCAAACTTCAGGAGTTTAACAGATGGATCCTGTGAGGTGCAGTCATTAGTGTAAATGGAGAAGAGCAGTGGGGAGAGCACACATCCCTGGGGGGCACCGGTACTGATTGTCCGGGTGCTGGAAATGATGCTCCCCAGCATCACTTGCTGCACCCTGTCAGTCAGGAAGCATGTGATCCACTGACAGATGGCGGGGGAGACAGTGAGCTGGGTGAGTTTGGAGTGGAGGATTTCTGGGACGATGGTGTTGAACACCAAGCTGAAGTCAACAAACAGGACCCTCACAGAAGTTCCTGGGTTGCCGAGGTGTTGTAGTATGTAATGCAGTCCCAGGCTGACTGCATCATCCACTGACCTATTTGCCTGATAAGCAAACTGCAGGGGTCCAGCAGGGGGCCTGTGATGTCCTTCAGGTGAGCCAGCACTATCCTCTCAAAGGACTTCATGACCACAGATGTCAAGGCAATAGGCCTGTAGTCATTTAGTCCCTTGATAGTGGGTTTCTTAGGGACTGGAATGATAATGGAGCGCTTGAAGCAATGAGAGACTTCACACAGCTCCAGAGATCTATCCCTGTGTAGATGGGGGCCAGCTGATCAGCGCAGGTCTTCAGGCAGGAGGGCAACACGCCATCTGGGCCTGGCACTTTCCTGGCCTTCTGCCTCCGGAACAGCTGACTCACCTCCGTCTCACAGATCCTAAGTGCAGGTACAAGAGGGTTGAAGTGAAGGGGGGTAGGGGGAGCAATTTTTGTAATGTGGGGTGAGAAAGCAGATACTGAGATGTCGGGTGATGGATGATGGGGGTTGCAGGTGGGTCTGTGTTTTGGCTGTGGGGAATGAATGTCCTAAATTGACATTGAATCTTTGGACACTACCTCACTTTTTAAAAAATATACAGTATTTCTGTTTTTGTTCGTTTTTAAAATCTATTCAATATATGTTTACTGTAATTGATTTGCTTGTTTAATTATTATTATTTTACTTATTATCTTTTTTTAATCTGCTAGTTTATGTATTGCATTGAACTGCTGCTGCTAAGTTAACAAATTTCACATCACATGCCAGTGATAATAACAGGAATTCTGCAGATGCTGGAAATTCAAGCAACACACATCAAAGTTGCTGGTGAACGCAGCAGGCCAGGCAGCATCTGTAGGAAGAGGTGCAGTCGACGTTTCAGGCCGAGACCCTTCGTCAGGACTAACTGAAGGAAGAGTGAGTAAGGGATTTGAAAGTTGGAGGGGGAGGGGGAGATCCAAAACGATAGGAGAAGACAGGAGGGGGAGGGATAGAGCCAAGAACTGGACAGAATCCCCTTTTGCCTATCACCTGTCCAGCTCTTGGCTCTATCCCTCCCCCTCCTGTCTTCTCCTATCGTTTTGGATCTCCCCCTCCCCCTCCAACTTTCAAATCCCTTACTCACTCTTCCTTCAGTTAGTCCTGACGAAGCGTCTCGGCCTGAAACGTCGACTGCACCTCTTCCTACAGATGCTGCCTGGCCTGCTGCGTTCACCAGCAACTTTGATGTGTGTTGCTCCAGTGATAATAAACTTGATTCTGAATTCTGATTCTGATTCTGATGTCTAAAACAATGGACCCCCCCGGAATATTGATCCTGCAACCAGGTCTCACTAATGGCTACAAAGTCATGATTCCAGGAGTTGAACCATCCCCTGAGCTCATTCACCTTTCCTAGATACTTCTTGCATTGAAATATAAGTGGCTCAGGACACTAGTTGCACCATGCTCAACCTTTTGATTCCTGATCTGTCTGAGATCTTAACAACATCTGCCTTCACAACCTTTCCACTAATTGTTCTGGCACTCTGGCTCCCATCCCCCTGCAACACTAGTTTAAAACCCACTGCACAGCTTTAACAAACCTTCCTGCTAGGATATTAGTCCCCCTCCAGATCAGATGCAAATGGGCATCCCACCTTCCCTTGAAGAGAGCCCAATGAGGCAAACTTCTTATGCCCACCTTCCTACACCAACTCCTTAGCCACAAGTTAGACTGTATAATCTTCCTAGTTCTGGCCTTACTAGCATATGACACGGGTAGCAATCCTGAGATCACAATCCTGAAGGCATGCCCTTTAATTTAGCACCTAATTCCCTGAACTCCCAAAGCAAAACCTCATCACACATCCTACCCATGTCATTGGTACCTACATGGACTACGACCTCTGGCTGTTCACTCTCCCACTGAATGTTAAGGACTCGATCTGAGATGTCCCAGACCCTGGTACCCGGGAAGCAATATACCATCCAATATTAGGTCTGAGTGCATGTGAAAAGCTCAACCTGTTGGAAAGAGTTTTTGTAGTGGCTTCATGGACCAAAAATGACCCTGCAACACTCTGGAAGACTGGGCAGGTGTCTTTGAGGGGTTTCAATTTTTACCTGATGCAACTCAAGAAATTCGTAACAGCATCCACAAGAGAGCCTGAGAGGTTATGCAAGAGAAGCACAAAAACTCCACCTTCCATTGACATCTGGGCCAGCTACACCAGCATGACAGTCAGGACGCCAGTGCTGAACAGAGTGATCACAATGAAAAAGTTGCCAGTCCTGCTTCCACATCATTGGTACAGCTTTGGTTCAAAATCTGTCTCTCATCAACTTTCAGTTAATCGAAAATATCTCCATGATCCTCCCTGAATTTGAAGAAGAAAAATAAAAAAGGAAGATGGAGAGACCACACAGACCCAAAGGTTAGAACAACAGCAACAATTCAGAACTTAGAACTTAGAGCGTGGTTCAATGTGTGAAATTATGATATTGTGGCTAATACAGAGACTTGGATGTTTCTGCGGCGGGAATGGCTGCTGAGTGTGCCAGGCATACAATGCTTCAAAAAGGACAGGGAGGGAGGCAAAAGAGGTGGGGAAGTGGCATTGCTAATTAGGGATAGTGTCACGGCTGCAGAAAAGGAGGAAATCATGGAGGGTGTGAAGTAAGAGACTGGAAGGCAACAATAACTACATTTGGTGTTTCTGTAGACCCCTCCCCCCAGTAGTAACAGAGACATCAAGGAACAGATAGGGAGGCAGATTCTTGAACAGTATAATAATAATAGGGTTGTTGTGATGAGTAACGTTCCTAATATCGACTGGCATCTCCTTAGATCAAGGACTTTAAATGGGGTGGTGTTTGTTAGGTGTGTTCAGGAAGATTTCCTGACGCAATATGTAGATAAGCCAACTACACCTGGCTGTACCTGATCTGGTATTGGGAAATGAACCTGGTCAGGTGTCAGATCTCTTGGTGGAAGAGCATTTTGGAAGTAGAGATCACAAATCTGTCTCCTTTACCATAGTGCTGAAGAGGGATAGGAAAGGACAATTTGGGAAACATTTAATAGGGGTAGGGGGAATGTTCAGGAAACATTTGCATGGCGTTCTGCATAGGTATGTTTCATTGAGGCAGGGAAATGATGGTAGAGTTAAAGAACCATGGTGTACAAAGGACGTAGAAAATCTAGCTAAGAAGAAAAGAAAAGCTTACGAAAGGTTCAAGAAACTAGGTACTGTTAGAGCTCTAGAAAATTACAAGATTGCCAGGAAGGAGCTTAAGAAAGAAATTAAGAGAGTTAGAAGTGGCCATGAGAAGGCCTTGGTGAGCAGGATCACGGAAACCCCCAAGGCATTCTACAAGTATGTGAAGAGCAAGAGGATGAGCCGTGTGAGAATAGGACCAATCAGCTGTGATGATGGAAACGTGTGCATGGAGTCGGAGGAGGTAGCGGAGGTACTTAATGAATACTTCGCTTCAGTATTTACCAGGGAAAAGGACCTTGGCAATTGTGGGGTGACTTACAGCAGACTGAAAAGCTTGATCATATGGACATTAAGAAAGAGGATGTGCTGGAGCTTTTGAAAAACATCAAGTTGGATAAGTCACCAGGACCAGACGAGATGTACCCCAGGCTACTGTGGGAAGTGAGGGAGGAGATTGCTGAGCCTCTTGTGATAACCCTTGCATCATCAATTGGGACAGGAGAGGTTCCGGAGGATTGGAGGGTTGCAAATGTGTTTCCCTTGTTCAAGAAAGGGAGTAGAGATAACCCAGGAAATTATAGACCAGTGAGTCCTACATCAGTGGTGGGCAATTTGTTGGAGAAGATCCTGAGAGGCAAGATTTATGAACATTTGGAGAGACATAATATGATTAGGAATAGTCAGCATGGCTTTGTCAAAGGCAGATCATGCCTTATGAGCCTGATTAAATTCTTTGAGAATTTAACAAAACACATTGATGATGGTAGAGCAGTGATTGTAGTGTATATGGGTTTCAGTAAGGCATTTGATAAGGTTTCCCATGCGAGGCTCATTCAGAAAGTAAGGAGGCATGATATCCAAGGAATTTACTGATAGTCTGGAGGGTTGTCAGAGGTTACAGCAGAACATTGATAAGATGCAAAACTGGGCTGAGAAGTGGCAGCTAGAGTTCAACCCAGATAAGTGTGAAGTAATTCATTTCAGTAGGTCAAATTTGAAGACAGCGTATAATATTAATGGTAAGACTCTTGGCAGTGTGGAGGATCAGAGAGATCCTGGGATCTGTGTTGATAGGACACTCAAAACTGCTGTACAGGTTGACAGTGTTGTTAAGAAGGCGTATGGTGTGATGACATTCATCAACCATGGGATTGAGTTCAAGAGCCGTGAGGTAATGTTACAGATATATAAGACCTTAGTTGGAGCCAACATGGAATACTGTGTTCAGTTCTGGTCACCTCACTACAGGAAGGATGTGGAAACCATAGAAAGGGTGCAGAGGAGATTTACAAGGATGTTGCCTGGATTGCGAAGCATGCCTTAGGATAGTGGTCGCCAACCGGTCAATCGTGATCGACTGGTTGATCTTTGAGACTTTCCCAGTAGATCCCGAAAAAAATGAAAAATAAATACACAAATATTGTTGTAATGTGAGCATTATAAAAATAAGTAATACTAATTAGGATAATGGTAATATAGCAATACTGCCGCTACTGAAAGCTGTTTGTAAAGAGAGATTGTTTCCGGGTTGTGGGATTTTAGTTCCATTCTTTCTGCCCAGTGCGCATGTGTGTATAGCTCCCCTGCCATGCACCACAGTAGAAAAGACCGGAAGTAAAACCCCGCAACCTGGAGGAAACCTCTCTTTACAAACAGCTTTCCAAACAGCTTTCCAAACAGCTTTCCGTAGCTTTCCTCTGAAACTTATACTAGTGTCTCAGTAACAGCTTACCAATGCAAAACACCTGAAAAACGTGGCAGATTCAACATTCAGTTTAACAAAGGAAATTGTCCATTCAAAAATTCAGTCTGTCAGGAGGTTTGCGAGTGCACTGTGCTGCAACAGATGAGAATTATGAAATCTAAGTACAGGAGCTGTCTTACTGACAGACACCTCACAGACTGTCTCAAACTGGCTGGCTATAGTTATGAGCCAAATTTCAGGGAACTAGCAGAAAGTATTCAGCCCCAGTCATCACACTGAGTGCAACAGGCAATTTTTATTTGTTTATTTTTCGTGTTGAAATGAAGTTAAATAATGAAACATAGAATTAAAGATGTTGTAATGTGAGCATTATAAAAATAAGTAATACTAATTATGATAATGGTAATATAGCAATACTCCTGCTACGGAAAGCTGTTTGTACAGAGAGGTTGTTTGCGGGTTGCGGGGTTTTACTTCCGATCTTTTCTGCCCAGTGCACATGTGTGTGACTAACCGATTTAGTAGGTCGATCTTGCTTTTCACTAAGGCCGACGTAGGGGATCTTGGGCTTAAAAAGGTTGGCGACCACTGCCTTAGGAGAATAGGTTGAGTGAACTCGGCCTTTTCTCCTTGGAGCGACGGAGGAAGAGAGGTGACCTGATAGAGGTGTATAAGGTGATGAGAGGCATTGATCATTTGGATAGTCAGAGGCTTTTTCCCAGGGCTGAAATAGTGAACACAAAGGGGCATAGTTTGAAGGAGCTTGGAAGCAGGTAGAGAGTGAATATCAGGGGTAAGTTTTTCACACAGAGAGTGATGAGTGCGTGGAATGGGCTGCCGGCGGCGGTGGTGGAGGCAGATACAATAGGGCCTTTTAAGAGACTCTTAGATAGGCATATGGAGCTTTGAAAAATAGAGGGCTCTGCGTTAGGGTAATTCTAGGCACTTTTTAGAGTACGTTACATGGTCGGCACAACATTGTGGGCCAAAGGGCCTGTGATGTGCTAAAGATTTCTATGTTCTACGTTCTGTATTCAATGCAAACCAACAGGAAAAGTTGCTATCTATGATACACAGCCAACAGAAGGAGCTCTGTGAATTGAGACAGAATAAGTTGGAACTTGTGCAAAGACTCACTGATCACATGGATGTAGTCAAGGGCTCTGTTATGAGGCACGTGTTGTGAATTATGTTCACAGCAAGAACAAGAACAGAGACAAAGAGATAGGATCTTGGCATGTTGATCAGAGTTCTCAAAAAGACGGGAATGACAGCATAGCAGAGATAGCTGAAGTTGCTGGGAATAGATCACAAGGCGCAGGATAGATATGTCCCACTGAAGAAGAAGTTCTCAAATGACAACCGTGGCTGTCAAGGGCATATAAGGTAACAAAAGTGAGTGGGAAGTTGAGTGATTGGGAAGCTTTTAAAATCCAACAAAAGGCAACTAAGAAAGCTATAAGAAGGGAAAAGATGAAATATGAGGACTAACTAGCAAATAATATAAAGCAGGATACTAAAAGCGTTTTCAGTCACATAATGACTGAAAAGCAGGTGAAAGTTGATATTGGACCACTGGAAAATGATGCTGGTGAGGTAGTAATGGGGGACAAAGAAATGGCAGAGGAATTTAATAGGTACTCCGCATCTGTCTTCACTGTGGAAGGCGCTAGCAGTGTGCCAGAGGTCCATGAGTGACAAGGAGCAGGAGCGAGTGCCTTTTCAATTACAAGAGAAAAAGTGCTAGGCAAACTCAGAGGTCTGAGGTGGATACATCACCTGGGCCAGATGGACTACATTCCAGAATCCTAAGAGAGCTTGCTGAAAAGATAACTGTCATGATCTTTCAAGAATCACTTGACTCTGGCATGGTCCTGGAGGACTGGAAAATTGTAAATATAGAAAAACTACAGCACAATACAGGCCTTTCGGCCTACAATGCTGTGCCGAACATGTACTTACTTTAGAAATTACCTAGGGTTACCCATACCCCTCTATTTTTTTAAGCTCCATGTACCTATCCAGGAGTCTCTCAAAAGCCTCCACCACCATTGCCGGCAGCCCATTCCACGCACTCACCACTCTCTGCGTAAAAAACTTACCCCTGACATCTCGTCTGTACCAGCTTCCAAGGACCTTAAAACTGTGCACTCTCGTGATAGCCATTCCAGCCCTGGGAAAAAGCTTCTGACTATCCAGACGATCAATGCTCCTCATCATCTTATACACCTCTATCAGGTCCACTGCCTCTCCTTTGTCCAGACTGCTTCTTATTTCCTCGAAGAGCTCTAACAAGTTTGTCAGGCAAGATTTCCCTTCACAGAAACCATGCTGACTTTGACTTATCTTATCATTAGTTTCCAAGCACCCCAAAACCTCATCCTTAATAATAGACTCCAACACTTTCCCAACCACTGTGGTTAGGCTCACTGGCCTATAATTTCCTTTCTATTGTCTTCCTCCCTCCTTAAAGAGTGGAGTAACATTTACAATTTTCCATTCCTCTGTGAATCATGTGATTCTTGAAGATCATGACCAATGCGTCTGTTATCTCTTCAGCAAACTCTCTCAGGACTCTGGGATGTCGTCCATCTGGTCCAAGTGACATTCCCTGCTTCAGACCTTTGAGGTTGCTTAGCACTTTTTCCCTTGTAATAGTAATGGCACTCACTGCTGCTCCCTGACACTCACAGGCCTCAAGCACACTGCTAGTGTCTTCCACAGTGAAGACAGTTGCAAAAAAAAAGCAGACTTTTAACATTGTAAATCAGCGAGTTGTTTGTTATGTCTCCCCTCTCGCTGTGAAACAAGGACATCTCTTTTACCCTTATCAGTGAGAGAGAGGGAGCCTGTGGTATGTCGAATTACCGGGTGAATGTGTCGTCTTTGGGGTACTGTAAGTCTCTGTCTTTGTTACTGCACGGTTGAGTGCTTCGTGCTGGGCACCGGTGCTTTTCTGCTGGTTGCTTTGCTGCTGCTTTTGTGTGGGAGGAAGGGCTTTGGGGTTCTAACTTTTAACTGGCATTCACTCTTTGGGATGCTCCTCTGTTTTTATGGATGTTTGCGAAGAAGAAGAATTTTAGGATGTATATTGTATACATTCCTCTGACATTAAATGTATCTACCTATTGAAGTACCCATTAAGTTCATCTGCCATTTCTTTGTCCCCCATTGCTACCTCACCAGCATCATTTTCCAGTGGTCCAATATTAACTTTCACCTCCCTTTTACTCTTTATATGTGAAAAAGTTATATAAAGTTATATATCCATGTAGATAGCCTCCAACATCAATTCTTGCTTTCAGTAATTTTTCCCTCTCCCCCTTCCCTCTGTTCTATTCCCTACTCTTGCCTCTTATCTCTTCTCCTCACCTTCCCCTGGTGCCCCTCTTCCTTCCCTTTCTCCCATTCTGCACTTCCCTCTTTATCAGATTCCTTCTTCTCTAGCCCTTTCCCTTTTTCACGCACCAGGGTTCACCTATCACCTTCTCGCTGAAAAGGTGAGCCCAAGTGCATTCCTCCTTCCCTTCCCACAACCTTCTTATTCTGTCATCTTCCTTCCCAGTCCTGATGAGGGATCTTTGACTGGTTATTCATTTTCATAGATGCTGCCTGACCCACTGAGTTTCTACAGTGTTTTGTTTCTCCTATCTGTCCTCGATGGCACAATTATTTAATGTTTAGCACACAAGATCTTCCAGCCTCTCATTTTGACCATTTGCGTCTGTTACAATCGAGATTGTGACATCACTTCACAAGACAGACTAAGCTTGAACAGTTTTGTCTCATTCTACAGATTGTTTTGCCTTTATCGCTCCCCAGAGCTGATTTCCACTTGCTGTAGATAGCATTTCAGCACAGTGGCACTTTCACAACTCTGTCTAGGATACAATGAGACATAGCATATTCCTATACACAGCACCAACAGATCCAAAAAAAATCTGGAAAATAATACCTAATCCCATAAAATCCTGTAATCCTGAGCCGTGGTGGCACAGTAGTGTAGTGGTGAGCCCAACTCCACAGTGCCAGTGAGCCAGGTTCAACTTGCTGTCTGGGTGTTTGTACATTCTCTCCGAGACCTCATGGGTTTCCTCCAGCCCTCCAGTTTTCTACCACATTCTAAAGGTTTAGTAAGGGAAGCCAGCTCTGAAGGCCGAGCCGTATTTTCATGATTGAGTATAACTGTGAATTGAGGCTCTTTGGTAATCAGGGTCAAGCTTGGATATTGTGTCCTAGTTGTTTCAACACCGTACCCCAGCCTGGGCAGTACGATACGGAGAGCAAGCTGTTACCCTGTAGCAGGCACCCCCTCTCCACGCATCTGATGAACCCAAAGGAATAGCAAAGTCTGATCAGCACACACAAAATGCCAGAGGAATTCAGCAGGCCAGGCAGCATCTAAACGGTCGATATTTCAGACTGAGGTCTAACGTTCCTCTCTCTCTCTCTCTCTCTCTCTGTCTCTGTCTGTGTGTGTGTGTGTGTGTGTGTGTGTGTCGCTCTCTGTCTCTCTCTCCCCCCCTGTGTCTCTGTCTGTCTGTCTGTCTCTGTGTCTCTGTGTGTTTCTCTCTCTCTGTGTCTCCCTATCTCTCTGTCTCTCTCTCTGTCTCTCTGTGTCTCTGTATGTCTGTCTGTCTCTCTCTCTGTCTCTCTGTCTCTCTCCCTCCCCTCTCTCTGTGTCTCTCTGTGTCTCTGTCTGTCTGTCTGTCTCCCTCTGTCTGTCTGTCTGTCTCTGTGTCTCTGTGTGTTTCTCTCTCTCTCTGTCTCCCTATCTCTCTCTCTGTCTCCCTGTGTCTCTGTATGTCTGTCTGTCTCTCTCTCTCTGTCTCTCTCCCTCCCCTCTCTTTGTGTCTCTCTGTGTCTCTGTCTGTCTGTCTGTCTCCCTCTCTCTGTCTGTCTATCTCTGTGTCTCTGTGTGTTTCTCTCTGTCTGTCTCCCTATCTCTCTCTCTCTCTGTCTCTCTCTCTCCCCCCCTCTCACTTTGTGTCTCTGTGTCTGTGTGTGTGTGTCTCTCCCTGTCTCTCTCCTCTTTCTCTCTCTCTCTCTCTCTCTCTCTCTCTCACATTGCAGAGTACATACTTTGAGGTTTGAAGTGTGTACTGTTTAACTTTATATTTTGCGTAGTGTGGCAAAACCCTGGTGACCCGAGCAAGCCCTTGACTTTGATTACAATCATCCATAAGCCCTTCATCCCTAGAGAGAAGCAGAACGTTTCATCAGCGCCGCCCTCACATGTGGGAATGCAGAATTCCATCGCAAGCTCGAGCAAATGATTGAAATTCACCAGGTGCACCCCAAAGATATCCACATGCTGGTAAGAGTGGTGCCCAAGGATTATGTGGGACAGGATGGCCCAGGGAGTGCAGGATGGTACATGAATGTAATGAATAGAGATATCGCTTCTTTGTGGGGGAGGTGAGGCAGTGACTTGGGGGAGGTGAAAGCAACTGGGAAGCAATGATATCAGTGGTTCAGAGAGCTGGAGCCAGCCATGGATTATGCAGAAAGTAAATATCAAGTGTATGAGGAGTATTCTGGGTTGGATAATCCAGGGAGGGATGACCCAGTCTTCCTGTGGATGCTGAAGGAAGGTCTGAGCTCAGCCCAGCAGGAAGTTTTTGATTTGGGGATAGCGGTGGGGTCGACCTACTCCCCGATAGTAGCATGGGCCGGTGAGATAGACCAGAGGAGGGGGAAGAGAAGTCAGAAACTAGTTGTTGTGACATCACTAAAGACTTGCTTTGTGTGCCAGCAAACAGGACACCTAGCAAGGAACTGCTGGAATAGACTTGGGCAGGTGAAGGAGATGATTTGTTATAGCTGTGGGTTTCCAGACCATGCACTGGAGGGCTTTCCAGAACCTTCTCTGCCCCGCCTCCAAATCCAGTGTATCCTTCCTCAAGTATGGAGACCAGAACTGCACGTAGTACTCCAGGTGCGGCCTCACCTGTACCCTGTACAGTTACAGCATAACCTCCCTGCTCTTAAATTCACTCCCTCTGGCAATGAAGGCCAACATCCCATTTGCCTTCTTGATAGCCTGCTGCACTTGCAAGCCACTTTGAAGGCACTGGAGTTGGTACGCGAAGGCAGTATGCAGAAAAACCGTGAGTGACTGTCTTGGATGTTCCTTTTTGCGATCACTAGACCCTGTTTGACATTGATTGCTGGCCTGTTTCCCTTGTTTGTTGGAAAGAAAGTATGGTGTGCATGCTTGCTTGGTGGTAGCCTCTCCTCTTGCTGCTGCGCACCACTGTTAGATCGGCGGAATTACAGGCCGGACTGCCGGGACCCTCTATTTGCAGGACTTGATATTTAGAGTCTTCGACTAAAGATGTGTTTTCTCGTATGGCTATGTTCTTCTTTTCTCTCTCACTATTTTGAATGCACGTGTATGTCTTTGCACCTTGGCCCCACAGGAACGCTGTCTCATTCAGCTGTATATATGTATTGTTTGAATGATAATTAAACTTGATTTGTTTTGAGTTGAAATGACTGAAAAGGTGGCTTACATTACCAGTGCAGGAGGTGAAACAAGGAAGGCTGAGAGAAGTCATCTCCAGGTACTGAGATTGAGGGAGTGCAGCTTCCTGTTGACTTCTGGGTCTGTCCAAATAATGAAGGTACTCTCTTTGGAATAGACGTCTTAAGGAAGGCAGGGGCATATAGATTCTGAAAAGGGGTAAGTCAGGGGCAGCAAACATGTACAATCAATAGACTACACAATCTAGCCAGCATAGACGCAGCTGCTCCGGTTAGCAGAGACTGGAGTCAGGATGGTGTCGATAGGGAGTTACTTTATCAGCAGTTCCCAGAGCTGTGGGCTAGACACAAGCAAGGTTGTGGCTGAATGAAGATAAACCCAGTTAAGATAGAGGGGGACATGCATAAACCCCCATAAGCAGTATCCTGTAAAAGCTAATGCCCTGACAGTATAGTGAATGAACTAAAATACTGGGGGATATAAAGAGAGAATGTGTCAACCACTAACTTGCCTATATGGCCAGCAAGGAAGGCAGGTGGATCATATCGGTTAACTATAGACTATACTGCCGTTAATAAGATCATGCTGAGATTGCATCCCATTGTGGCGAGGCCTGAATGGCCTGTCTCCAGAACATACAATCTTCTCAGTCCTGGATATTACCAATGGATTTTGGGGGCTTCCTTTAGCACCGGAGTCCCAAGACTGATTTGCCTTCACCCTGGATGGGTGTGTACATAATAGAGAACTTCAGTTCCCAGTGTGCAATGCAGGCGGTTCACCCTGGAACCTGAAGTGACATCAGTGAGCTGGTTGCACACGCTTGTGTTGGGCTGAGGTCATTACTGTAAATAAGTATGTACTGGCATTTTTACCCGAGCTAAGTCTGTCTTTATTAAGAACAAACATAACGTGGTGTCAGAAGTTGGCGTGAAGACTAAATACGGAGCATAAATGAATACGGCGAGCGACTAGGAAAGAGACACTAGTGATGTAGAAGTTGGTCAGTGAGGCAAGGCAGCATATGTTCCAGATGTTCACTGAATTAACCAAGAGAAATACAGGTCAAATCCACCATGGATAAACCAAGTCCTCCTGAAGCTATGTAGTTTACTGGCAATCTAACTGATAACTGGAAACACTTCAAACGATTCAGCGTGATCTTATGCAATGTATATTTAGTGGCAAATAGAGTTGGAGGGGTGAATGGAGCATCTATTTTTCTACATGTAATTGGCAAAGATGCTTTGGACATCTACAACTGCTTTCAAATTGATGAGACAGCTTTTAGATTAGACTTTCTGATGACAAAATTTGAGGAGTATTTTGTCCCAAGTGAAAACATCATGTTTGAGAGATATAAGCTATTTCCCTGTGACCAGAAACAAGGATGTTAGCTTTGACCAATACTTAGTTGGACTTCACACATGGAGTAAGACCTGTGAACTTGGAGATTTGAGATACTCACTCGTCAGAGACAAAATAGTTTGCGGAACTTCAAGCTCAGAGAAAATTTACTCTGTGAAAATGTTTAACGCTGGAAAGGCTCTGGGTGCGTGTAGGGCAGGAGAGACCACACGGTCACAAGCTGAGGAACTGCAGAGGGCAGAAACAACAGTGTATGCTGTGAAAACAGAGGGACAGAGCACAAGGCTTTTCCCAAAGCAACAGCAAAGCAGGGATAGACTGAAACAGCAAATGCAACAAATGTGGAGGTAGGCACATCCCAAAGACGTGTCCTGCTTAAGGAAAGTCCTGCAATAATTGTAGGAAGAAGAATCATTTTGCAAAGTGCTGTAAAGATGGGGCTACCAAGAGAAAGATGCACACAGTTGCTGAGGAAGTGGAGGAAGTATTTGTAGATTCTCTCCAGCCTGCTGGTGCTGGTAAAACAGAATGGATCATTCCAGTGTCTGTGAATGAGACAGTAATTCCATTCAATCTTAACACCAGAGCCCAGGTGAATCTGATATCCATTGATGATTACAAGACTCTCAAAGAGCAGGATATACCCAGTGAAATTAAAAGTGACAGGCTATTCTGGAGAGAATGTTACAGTAAAAGGAGACTGTATTGTGACCTTCAAGCACAATGGACAGCATCTAAAGGCACAGCTACTGATTGTTGAAAAGTGAGTACAGCCAGTGTTAGGTCTGAGTGTATGTGAAAAACTCAACCTGGTGGAAAGAGTTTTTGTACTGGCTTCACAGACCAAAGCTGACCATACAACACTCATGGAAGAGTTTGCAGATATCCTTGAGGGCCTTAGCTGCCTACCTGGTGTACACAAAATGAACGTAGATGAGCCTGTAGCTCCTGATGGCTGTGCATGCAGGAAAGTTCCGTTTGCACGTAGAGACAAACTCAAACAAGAACTAGCATGCATAAATGTCACACAGAAAATTGAAGAACCAGCAGACTGAGTAAACTCACTGGTCACAGAGTCAGGGAGAAGTACAGCACAGAAACAGGCCCTTCGGTCCATCTAGTCCATGCTGAAACCATTTAAACAGCCTAGTTCTATGAACCTGCACCTGGTCCATAGTCCTCCATATCCCTGCTATCCATATCCTCTCCAAACTTCTCCCACAAAGCCAATGTCTAATCCAATTTGCTACTTCACCCCGAATGCTGAGCAACTGAACCTTCTTGACCAACCTCCCAATGTGGGACCTAGTGGAACCCTAATGCCTTACTAAAGTTCAAGTAGATAACATCTACTGCCTTCATACACTTTACTGGTAACTTCCTCAAAAGCTCTGTAAGATTGGTTAGACATGACCCCCCACACACAAAGCCATGCTGACTATTTTTAATCAGGCTATGTTTATCCCAATATTTATAATCCATTCCTTTGGAATACCTTTTAGTAACTTTCCCACAACTGATGTCAGACTCATCAGCCTATAATTTCCTGGTTTACCGTATGTTTAGAGCCTTTCTTAAACAGTGGAACAACATTGGCTATACTCCAATCCTCTGGTACCTCTCCTGTCACTAAGGATGATTTAAATATCTCCGCTAGGGCTCCAGCAATTTCTCCACTTATGTCCTGTAGGGTCCGAGGGAACACTTTGTCAGGCCTTGGGGATTTATCCACCCTGATTTGCCTCAGGGTAACAAACACCCACTCCTCTGCAATCTGTACGGGGTCCATGGAATTGATGTTGCTTTGCCTCACTTCCATAGACTCTGTCTGTCTCCTGAGTTAATACAGATGCAAAACATTTATTTAAGATCTCCCCCATCCCTTGGCCCCACACATGGATTACCATTTTGATCTTCCAGAGCGCCAATTTTGTCCCTTGAAATCCTTTTGCTTTTAACATATGGGACACCCTGGGAAAGGTTTCACTGCACACGTTAACGTAATGGTCTTTCTGTAGGAGTAGTGTTTGGGTTATGGCTAGTAATAATGGATGCTTTGGAATGTGAGGTGGGTCTTTTTTGTTCAGTGTGAGATGAAGAGAGAAGACGCTGGAGAGAAATGGTCATAGGATTCGACCCGGTGGGGAGATCATGATTCGATGGAGCCAGACAGCAAGACCAACTGAGGATCAGTGAATTGAGCTCCAACTGGTGCACATTTCACTGTTAAATTATAATGGGCCCTTTTTATTTTTACCTTTCTTTTTTTAACTAACCCTTTAGTTAAGATTCAGAAATATAATTTCTTTAATCATATGCAGTGTGCTGTTTTTCTTGGCACTTTGTTGTAACAGGGTAGCAGATTACACAGCATCCACACAAACCAGGGTCTGGGTGGGAGAGCTGTGTTAATCTCACTGGTTTGGCGGGATGGAGTGTGTTTTCTCTGGACTTACGGAGCCAAGGGAACCAGTGGAGTTTCATTTGTGGGGTATCGTCCTGGATCAATTTCGTTGGATGCTGTGAGATTGCCCGAGCATTGATCAGATGGGTTGTCTGTTTAAGCCTGTGTTAAACTATAGTCCAGTAAAGTGATTAAGATATGTGGTTATGGACTCTGCAGGAATCCAGAGAGTTACCTGTAACGAATGCATGTTCGGTGTGAGTGGGGTGGACATTCGTAGTTCCAATGAATTGTTAATTCAGACTTTAAGTACCATTAAAACTTTAGGAACAGTTACAATCATGGAGTGCAGGTTTGATAAAATGGCTGGCAAGGATTTTGTTTTAGTTCATTCTAGCACCTGGTACTACCTAGTACTATTGGACTCATGAGAAAATGTGGGGGTGGGGTCTGTGGGCTGTCCATACTTTCCAGGAGGAGGGGAGTGAAGGCGAGGGGGCTGTATCAGCAGTGGAACTGCCTGGTACTATTGGGGCCCTGGGAGGGGGGTGCTGTGGGCTGTCCATGCTTTCCGGGAAGAGGGGAGTGAAGGTGAGCATGCCGAATCAGAAGCCGAGTTTCCCATAGCTGGAGATGGAGACTTCAAAGACAGGTTGCTCTCGTTTCTGTAGAGCGAGGGGAAGGAGTGGTCTGATGCGTCCTCCAGCGAGGGGTGAGTTGGTGGCGGCTGTTACCTCCCTTGCGAGTAAATGGCAAAATGTTCAGGTTCAAAGTCCCAGCTACTGTCGACTGAGAATGTTCTCGGGGAAGAGGAGTATGAGACCTGGGCACAGCAGACATCTCCGATGCTGGATGAGTGGCAGTGCTCCGATGATGTAAAAAGACAGCGATTGGTACAGAGTCTGAAGGGGCTGGCCGCTGACGGAGTGAGAGCTGTAAGGTCACAGATCCCCTTTGCTACTTCTACAGGCTACATGCAAGCACTAGAAAATGTTTTTGGCGCGACTGAAGCCCAGTGGAGCTTATGACGGGTCCTCAGAATATTTCAGGAGAAGGGGAGAAACTTCCTGCCTTCATTTTTTGGCTAGAGATGCAGCTAGGAATATAGGGAGTTAGGAAAGAAGTTAAAAAGCAGGACCTCAAGGGTGGTAATCTCGGGATTGCTGCCTGTGCCACCAGACAGAGAGGGTAGGAACAGGAAGTTATGGCAGATGAATGCATCGCTCAAGAGTTGGTGCAGGGGGCAGGGGTTCAGATTTCTGGATCATTGGGATCTCTTCTGGGGAAGGTCTGACCCATACAAAAAGGATGGGCTGCACCTGAACTGGAAATAGACCAATATCCCGGTGGGCAAGTTTGCTAGAGCTGTTGGGGAGGGTTTAAACTAGTTTGTCAGGGGGGTGGGAATCAGAATGTGAGTGCAGAGATTAGGGTAGAAGGACAAGGGCACGATGCTATGAGTTCTGAGTTGGTGAGGAAGGACAAGCAGGGGACAAAACATAAATATAGCCTTAGAGGGGTTGAAATGTGTCTATTAGGAATAAAGGGGATGAACTTAGAGCATGGATCAATACGTGGAACTACGATGTTATGGCCGTCACTGAAACTCGGCTGGAGGAAGGGCAGGATTGGCTGATGCAGGTACTGGGGTTTAGGTGTTTTAAAAGGAATAGGATGGGAGGTAGAAAAGGGGGGGAGTAGCATTACTGGTCAGGGATAGTATCACGGCCATAGAAAGGGAGGACACTGCAGAGGGAGTGTCCACTGAGTCGGTGTGGGTGGAAGTCAGAAATAGGAAGGGATCAATCACTGTGCTGGGAGTAGTCTATAGGTCCCCAAATAGCCCTCAGGACACCGAGGAGCAGATAAGCAGGCAGATTTTAGAATGGTGCAAGAAATACAGGGTTGTAGTTATGGGTGATTTCAACTTCCCTCATATTGACAGGCACCTCCTGACTGCAAGGGGGATAGATGGGGCTGAATTTGTCAGGTGTGTTCAGGAAGGTTTCTTGACACAGTATGTGGACTGGCAGACGAGAGGAGAGGCCATACTGGATCTAGTTCTGGGTAATGAACCTGGTCAGGTGGCAGACCTCTTGGTGGGGCAGCATTTTGGTGAGAGTGACCACAACTCCCTTAGCTTCAGCATAGCTATGGAAAAGAATAAAAACAGACAAAATGGGAAAGTGCTTAACTGGGGAAGGTCTAACTATGAAGGGATGAGGCAGGAACTAGTGAGAGTAAATTGGAAACAGATGTTCAAGGGTGATAGCACAGAAGTAATGAGGAGGAAGTTTAGGAACCACTTGTGCTGGGTTCAGGATAGGATTGTCCCACTGAGACAAGGAAAAAAATGGTAGGAAAAGGGAACCGTGGCTGACGAAACATGCGAGGCAACTCGTCAAGAGGAAGAGGAAGAAGAAGAATTCTTATTTTAGATATAAGAAGCAGGAAGGGCTCATGAGAAATATAGGGTAGCCAGGAAGGAGCTTAAGAAGGGATTTAGGAGAGCTCGAAGGAGGCATGAGAAGGCCTTGGCATATAGGATTAAGGAGAACCCCAAGGCGTTCTATGCATATGTGAAGAACAGAAGGATGACAAGAATGAAGGTGGGGCTGCTAAAGGATAAAGAAGACAACATGTGCCTGGAGGCGGAGGAGGTTAGGAGGTCCTAAATGAATACTTTGCTTAAGTATTCACAAGTGAAAAAGACCTTAATCAGGGTGATGACGAAATAGAACAGGCCTGTGTGCTGGACAATGTGGAGATTAAGGAAGAAGTATTGGATCTTCTTAAAAACGTCAAGATTCATAAGTCCCCAGGGCCGAACGTGATATACCCCAGGTTGCTGTGGGAAGTGAGAGAAGAGATCGCTGGAGCAGTAGCTATGATCTTTGCATCCTCTTGGCTACAGGGAAGGTGCCGGAGGATTGGAGAATGGCAAATATAGTTCCCTTGTTTAAAAAAGGTAATAGGGAGAATCCTGGGAACTATAGACCGGTGAGTCTTACGTCAGTAGTCTGCAAACTATTGGAAAGGATTCTTAAGGATAGGATCTATGAGCATTTGGAGAAGTACAGTCTACTCAAGGATAGACAACATGGATTTGTGAAGGGAAGGTCGTGCCTCACGAGCCTGATAGAGTTTTTTGAAGAGGTAACAAAAGAAATTGGCCGTGTTACAGCTTGGGGATTTAGCTGGAGTGATGGGAAATCCTAAATTTCCCAGAATACCTGATGCCAAGTCCCTCCTGGTGGTTGCTCCAGAAGACCATGAAGAGGCGTCCTGCTTACCTGCTGGGGTACTGGTGAGGCCTGAACTGCAGAAGCCTTCAGTTGTACGGGTGAACAGGATGACAGTGAGTGGCAGGGACACTTCGGAGCGGGAGGTCACCCTCAGGCAGGGGATGCCAATGGCGCACCTCTTCCCGGTGACGGTAATGTCTAGTGTCCCTGTGAAACAAGCCAGGGAGAAACCATCTCCGAAAAAGGGAAAGTTGACTGCCGAGTCATTCAACTTTGGGGACTCCCTGGTACCGGTGGGTTGGAAGAAGAGGTTGATAGAGAAGATGTTGAAGCTGGAAGATGTCTTTTCTACTGACGAGTTTGAAGTGGTTTGTTCCAAAAGCACTCGTTACACCATCCAAGTGAAAGAGGACACCCTGTTCAGAGAAAGGTTGCAGTGACTGGCACCTACAGAGGTGGAAAACGTTTGGCAGCATCTGTGGAAGTTAAAGGAAGCTGGGATTATCACTGAGTCCAGAAGCCCTTATGTCTCCAATAGTGGTGGCCTGGAAGAAGAATGAGAATGTACAGATGTGTGTGGACTGTAGGACTCTGAACAGCCATACAGTCTCCGACCAGGATATAGTCCCGAGAATCGAGGAAGCGCTGGTCTGCTGAATAGTGCAATGTGGTTCAGTGTGCTGGCCCTCAGGAGTGTTATTATCAGATCCCCATGAGTGAGACTGACAAAGAGAAGACGGCATTTATATGTCTACTGGGATTCTTCTAGTTTGAAAGGGTACCCCAGGGCATATCGGGAGACTTGGTGGCTTTCCAGCGTGTCATTGGAGAAAATGGTGGGGGATATGAACTTGCTTGAGGTATTTGAGGTATTGGTGCCCCGAGATGATCACATCGTGTTCGGGTCCACTTTGGAGGAACATGAAGTGAGGCTACTGAGGGTGCTGGGCTGCCTGAAAGCTGAAGGGTTAAAGCTTTCCCTGGACAAGTGCCAGTTCTGCTAGACGTCTGTCAGCTACGTTGGGCACATAGTCTCACGGAATGGAGTAGTTGCAGAGCTGTCTAAGATAGAGGTGATGACCACCTGGTCAAGGCCCCGGACTGTGAGTGCCCTGTGCTCATTCTTTAGCTTCTGCAGATACTATCAGAGGTTCGTGAAGGAATACTCTAAAGTGAAGCACCCTTTAAATCAGCCTCTGTGTAGTTACCCTCCCCTGGGGAACAAAGGGAGGAGGAAAGGAGAGGAGGGTAAAGATTATCTTAGTCCTTCAGAGCCTTTTGAAGTGAGATGGGATGCGAAAGGTGAAGAGGCCTTCCAGTTGCTGGAGGAGCCGCCGATGAAAGCACCGGCTCTGGCTTTTGCAGACCCCCGATTGCCATGTTTACTGCATACAGATGCCAGCAGAGAGGGGTTGGGGGTGTCCTGTATCAGGATCAGGGTACAGGGTTGAGACCTGTTGCGTTTGTCAGCTGGAGTCTGTCACCCTCTGAGCGAAACTACCCCACGCACAAATTCCGGTTCCTGGCATTGAAATGGACTGTGGTGGAATAGTTAAGTGACTATCTATATGGTGCCAAGTTCGAGGTGACGGCAGACAACAACCCATTAACATATATCCTGACCTCGGAGAAATTGGATGCCACAGGCTATCGGTGGTTGGTGGCATTGTCTGCCAATGATTTCAGCCTGAAGTACTGGCTGGGAAGTAGGAACATTGATGCCAATGCGTTGTCCAACGTGCGCATGAAGGACTGGACAGGGACGGAGAGTGGGAGAGCGTTCCTGCCTCTGGAGTGAAAGCCATGTGCTAGTTTTCCATCATGGGGAAGGCAGAGGAAAGGCAAGGGCAGGATCGAGTGGTAGATCAGTTGGGAGCTTATGATGGTGCCATTCCACAAGCTTACTGTAACCTGACTGCTCTGAAGACAAAGCAGTTACCGGAATTGAGTCCTGGGGAAGTGGCAGCCGCTCAGCGAGATGACCCGGTCATCGGGACTGTTTGGTCAGCGGTTGTGAAAGGAGACATGGCCCAAGCAGACAAGATGGAATGCTCTGCGTTGCCACTACTACTGAGAGAATGGCCCAGATTGGAGTTGACGAGCCAGATCCTATACTGGGTCACATTGCCTCCGGACTGGCCTCGGTGTTCTCAGCTGGTTCTGCCTGAGAAGTATTGGGGAATTGTGTTGAAGTCACTTCATGATGATCCTGACTATTTGTGGGGGTGACAAGACCTATGGATTGCTCAGAGATTGGTTCTACTGGCCCCGAATGAAGCTGGAGGTCGAAGAGTACTGCAAGTCGTGCATTCGATGTATACGGAGGAAGGCACTGCCCACGAGGGCCGCTCCATTGTCCCACTTGCAGAGTGCGGGGCCACTTGATCTGATGTGTATGGATTTCCTGTCAATAGAGCCAGATGCCAGCAACATGGCGAATGTCTTGGTCATCATGGACCACTACACCAGATGTGCGCAAACTTTCCCTACCAAGGATCAGAGGGCATTCAGAGTGGCCAAAGTGTTATGGGAGAAGTATTTCTTTATTACGGCCTCCACAGGTGGATACATAGTGACTAGGGATGGAATTTTGAGAGTAAGCTCAAATAAGAGTTTCTGAGCATGCTTGGAGACGAGAAGTTGAGGACTGCATCTTGTCACCCACAGGGTTATCCCCAGCCTGAGATCGGACTTTATTAGACGTGCTTGGAACCTTGGAAATCAGCAAGAATGACAAGTGGAGTCAACGTACTGGACATTTGCTACAATTGTACACAGAATGAAGCTACCGGGTATTTGCCATATTATCTGATGTTTGGGCAGGAGGTGAGGTTGCCTATTGACCTCTGTTTTGGGACTGGCGAGGAAGACCTACCACCAAAGATTTATCTGAAGTATGTGTCTGATGTGAGAAGAAAGCTGAAAAAGGCTTATGAATTAGCTGAAGTCATGGCTACCAAGCAGAATCAAGGAAATAAGAGGAGGTATGATCAAAAGGTTAGGTTCTCCCAGCTAATGCCCGGAGGCCGAGTCCTCACAAAGCATTTGGGGCTATCTGGAAAGCATAGGTTGACTGACCTCAAGGCAGCTATGCCCTATGTAGTGGAGAGTCAGATGCCAGACGTACCAGTTTTCCCGGTGAAACCAGAGGATGGGAAGGGGCCTGTCAAGATTCTCCATCAGAACCACCTTCTACCTCTGGGACAAGAGGTGTGTGTTGACCCAGACCTTGACCTGGACCCTACACCTAGTAAGAGGACTCTGCGGCGACACGGGGCGACTGAAGGACCAGCAGTGGGAAAGATTAAACTGTCCCTGCCTCCGAGTGGGACATGGACTTGGAGGATGAGGAAATGGTGTGTAGTATATGCTGCTTTCGCGAACTCCCCACTAATTGCGGAAGAGATTCCCACCCCTTTTCACACTGAGGCGGGTGAAATGGAGGGAACTAGCAGTGGACAGGCAGGTTTGTGGTTAGCCAATAACGGGAGGCTGGACTAAAGTAACCGGGCATGAGGGTGAGATCAGCCATGTGACGAGGGGACCTGAGTTGTCAGGAGGCATGAGTAATGGACAGGCAGGAGCCTCCCCAGGTAGCCAGAAAGAAGGGAGTGTCTGAAACTGAAGAAGAAGATGATGGGGTAAGGAGATCTCAAAGAGTCAGGAGACCTCCAGACAGAGTGGCCTATGTCGCACTCAGGGAACAGAGCGTGGCACCTATCCCCTTGGTGAGCTATGTTACTGCCTTTTACACCTGGATTGGACTTTGTGCTTAGTATGAAGGGGTGATAAATTATCTCAATGTCATGAGGACATGACTAATTTTGCTGGAAGGAGAGTGTAACACCCTGGGAAAGGTGTCACTGCTAACCTAATGGTCTTTCTGTAGAAGCAGTGTTTGGGTCATGGTTAGAGATAACGAATCTTTGAAAAGTGAGCTGGTTTTTTTTTGGCGTGAGGTGAAGAGAGAAAACGCTGGAGAGAACTGGTCGTAGGATACGACCTGGTGGGGAAATCGTGATTCGATGGAGCCGGACGGTGAGATCGACTGAGGATCGGTGAATTGAACTCCAACTGGTTCACATTTGACTGTTTAGTTATACTGGGCCTTTTTTGTTTTTTCTTTCTTACTAACACTATAGTTAAGATTCATAAATATAATTCCTTTAATCGTATGCAGTGTGCTGTCTGTTGTTTCCTGGCACTGAGTTGTAACAGGGTAGCAAACTACACAGCATCCTCACAAACCGGGGTTTGGGGTGGAAGAGCCGTCTCAATCTCATGGGTTTGGTGGGACTGGAGAGTGTTTTCCCTAGACTTACACAGCCAAGAAAGGCAGGGCTTCACATACCTGTGGAATCCTTCAGGATTCTCCTTCACCTTGTCTGGTTGAGCAACTTCATCCCTACTTTCAGCCCTCCTGATTTCTTTCTTAAGAGTTCTCTTGTAGTGCTTTTATTCCATAAGCACCTCATTTGTTCCTACCCGCCTATACCTGCTATACACCTCCTTTTTTCTCTTAACCAGGACCTCAATATCTCTTGAAAATCAAGGTTCCTTAAACTTGTTATTGTTACTCCTTGTTTTGACAGGCACATGCAAGCTTTGTACTCTCAAAAATTCACTTTTGAAGGCCTCCCACTTGCCACATGCACCTTTGACAGAAAATAACCTGTCCCAATCCACACTTGCCAGATCATTTTTAATACCATCCAAATTGGCCTTTCTGCAATTTAGAATCTCAACCCGAGGACCAGACCTGTTTTTCTTTTGCATATTTACCTTGAAACTAATGGCATTGTGATCACCAGATGCAAAGTGTTTTCCTATACAAATTTCTGCCCTGTCTCATTCCTCATAGCAAATCCACTCTGTCATTGGGACTTCTATGTATTGATTAAGGAAACTTTCCTGAACACATTTGACAAGCTCTATCCCATTTAATCCTTTGCCAGTATGGGAGTCTAGTCAATATGTGGAAGTTAATATCACCTACTATAACAACCTTATGTTTCTTGCAACAGTCTGCAATCTCTGTACAAATTTGTTCCTCTGAATCCCTCGGACTGTTGAGTGGTCTGTAATATAGCCCCATTAACATGCTCATACCTCTCTTATTCCTCAGTTCCACCCATAACGCCTCACTAATCATGTTCTCCAATGAATCTTGAGCTGCCAATCCTGCCCCTCCTGCAACCAAGTCTCACTAATGGCTACAACATCATAATTCCAGGTGTTGATCAATGCCTTGTGCTCATCCACCTTTCCTATGATACTTCTTGCATTGAAATATACGCAGTTCAGGACACTAGTCGCACCATGCTCAACCTTTTGATTCTTGACTATGTCTGAGACCTTTCAAACATCTGCCTCCACAACCTCTCCTCTAATGTTCTGGCACTCTGGTTCCCATCCCCTTGCAACTCTAGTTTAAACCCCACCGTGCAGCATTAACAAACCTTCCCACTCGGACATCAGTCCCCCTTAATTCAGATGAAAAGCATCCCTTCTGTACATGTCCTTCCTTCCCTGGAAGAGAGACTAATGATCCAAAAATTTTATGCCCTCCCTCCTACACCAACTGCTTAGCTACGTGTTAAACTGTATAATCTTCCTAGTTCTGGCCTTACTAGCACGTGGCATGGGTAGCAATCCTGAGACCACAACCCTGGAGGTCCTGACCTTTAACTTAGCACCTAACTCTCTGAACTTCCAATGCAGAACCTCATCACTTGTGCTACTCATACCTTTGGTACCTACATGGACTACAACCTCTGGCTTTTCACCCTCCCACTTAAGAATGCTGAGGACTCAATCCAAGATGTTCCAGACCCTGGCAGCCGGGAGACAACATCCCATCCTAGAATCTCGTTCTTGTCCACAGAACCTCCTGTCTGTTACCCCAACACATTCCCTATCACCATAGCGTGCCCCCTCTCCCCTTTCCCTTCTGAATCACAGAGGCAGACTCAATGCCAGAGACTGTTAGTCATTACCCACCCTCCCCATCACCGAAATATACCTATTCATGTTGATGTACCCAAAATCGTTGAGAGGGTTTTACTCGTGATGTACTGAGCTGAATCCACTACCTTTTGTAGGGTTTTCCACCAGGAGGAATAGGTGTTCCAATACCAGGCCGTAATGCAGCCGGTCAGCACACTTGCCACCACACACCTATAGAAGTTTGCCAAGGTTTTTGATGACATGCTGATTGTCTGCAGCCTCCTGAGAAAATAAAGGTGCTGTTGTGCTCTCTTCACAATTATATTTATAGGTTGTGTCCAGGACAGGTCTTCTGAGATAGTGACATCCAAGAATTTAAAGTTACTGACCCTCTCCACCTCTGATCCTCTGATCCTCTGATGATTACTGGCTCATGGACCTCTAGTTTCCCTCTCCTGATGACTACAATCAGTTCCTTGGTTTCTGGCTTTCTTCAGTTACTGTATGGGATTCTGTCCACACGAGAAGCCTACCATAAAAATATCTCCATGATCTTTGAGGGTTTCCCTGGTGTTGAGACCATCATGGATGACATCATCATTTGGGTGAACATGATGCATGACTGAGACAAGTGCTTGACGTGACATGGAATGTCAATTTGAAATGAAATGTAAATTTGGTGTTAAGACACTGACTTTCATAGGAGATGTCACATCGGAAGAAGGAGAGAAGACTGACCCAAGAAAGATGTCAGCCACTGAGAACATGGAAAGGCTCCAAAACAAGGAAGAGATGAAGAGATGCGATGTTTCTTAGGGATGGTGAGCTAACTAGCTAAGTTCACCCCTTGACTATCTACTGTGTCAGCACCCAGTTTGGTCACTCCTTGAGCAGCGAAATGAGTGGATTTGATCTCAAGAGCAAGAAGTGTGTTTCCAGAGGCTGTACAGAATCCTAACTGAAGAGCCTGTGCTGAAGTTTTATGATCGGAAATGTGTACGAGGATCTCGGCCGATGCGTCCCGGGTACAGCCTTGGAGCAGTACTACTGCAAGTGTGATGACACATGGCAACCTATGGCCTTGGCAACAAGGGCTTTAACAAGTGTGAAGCCAAGAATGCACAGATAGAGAAAGAGCTTCTTGCCAGCACATATGCATGTGAAAGGTTCCATCAGTAGACAGTATCAATGGTCAAGCTGTTGAAGTGGAGACAGAGCATAAACTATTGGTATCAATTATGTCCAAACCACTGAATGACTGTCCCATGAGGATATTGCGCAAGTTGATAACACTGCAGAAATATGATGTGAAGATGATCTACATGTGTGTAAAAAGAGCTACCCTTTAATCAGGACGGCAATCAAGATTTTAAAGGCAGAGTTTTGTGACGGTTTCTCTGAGTTGAGGAGCGACCCATCAGCAAGAGACAGTACGTAAAAAGAGCTACCTCTCAATCAGGTCTGCATTCAAGATTTAAAAAGCAGAGCATTGTGCCATTTTTCTCTGAGTTGGGCAACCAATATCAGGGCTGCATAAAAAGAGCTACCTTTTAATCAGAACGGTGATCGAGATTTTCAACGCAGAGTTTTGCTGCAGCTTCTCTGAATTGAGGAGCAACCAATGAACAAAAAGAATTCCTTAGAAAGGGCCAACAAAAATAATTAAAGTGCAAGCGAAGTGGCCATTCTTTTGGACTGTGCCAATGTTCAGAGTGGCTTTGGCTCATCAGGCGAGATTAGGTGAGATCAGGTTTGAGTGAGGTAGATTGTCTTGTAAGTTACTCTCTCTGTTATTATCTGTTCATTCCTCATCTATGAGAGCATGGTAGTTTGATGAGAATGGCTCCGGGGCAGTGCTTGTACTCTGTGTGGAATGAGGGAAGTCTGGGGGACCTTCAGTTTTGTGAAGAAACATAGCTTCATGGGTGCACTGAGCCGCAGTTCCTGAGAATGTATAAGGGAATGGGAGCTGCAGCTCGACGACCTTTGACTCATACGGGAGAATGAGGAAGTGGTAGATAGGAGGTACAAGGAGGTTGTCATCCCTAGACTGCAGGAGATAGGTAACTGGGTGGCTGTCAGGAGAAGGAAGGGAAGTGCACAGCCAGTGCAGAGTACAGCTCTGTGGCTGTTCCCCTCAATAATAAGTATACAACCTTAGATACTATTGAGGTGGACAGCCTACTTGGGAGAGCCACAGTGACCAGGTCTCTGGCACTGTCTAGTGCTGTGGCTCAGAAGAGCAGAGAGGTGAAGAGGACTGCAGTGGTGAGAGGAGATTCCTCAGTCAGAGGAACAGAGACGAGGTTCTGTGGGCTCAGTAGAGACATTCAGATGGTATATTGGCTCCCTGGTGCCAGGATCAGGGATGTCTCGGATCGGGTCCGTGGCGTTCTCAAGGGTGAGGGTGAGCAACCAGAAGTCTTGGTGCATATTGGCACCAAAGACATAGGTAGACAAGGTGAGGAGGTCCTGAAGAGAGATTTTAGGGGGCTAGGTAGAAAGCTGAGAAACAGGACCTACAGGGTAGAAACCTCAGGATTGCTGCCTGTGTCACGTGCCAGTGAGGGTAAGAATAGGATGACTTGACATGGCTGAGGAACTGGTGCAGGGGGCAGGGGTTCAGATTTATGGATCATTGGGATCTTTTCTGGGGAAATTATGACCTGTACAAAAGGGATGGGTTACACTTGAACCAAATGGAGTCTAATATCCTTGCAGGCAGGTTGGCTAGAGTTGTTCGGGTGAGTTTGAACTAATTTGTCAGGGGGATGGGAACCAGACTGATAGTGCTGACGATGAGGTAGTTGCTTACAAACAGAGGCAATGTGTAATGAGACTCCTAGCAAGGAGAGGCTGTTAATAGGGCAACGTTGCAGTCAACAAGATGAGTTGCAACTTAAGAGGCAGATAAAATTGAGAAGGGTGAATATGGGACTGAAGGTTATATATTTAAATGTGCAGAGTATACAGAATAGGGTAGATGAACTTGTAGCACAGTTACAGATTGGCAAGTATGATGTTGTAGGCAACTCTGAATCATGGCTGAAAGAAGATTATAACAGGGAGCTTAATGCCCAAAGGTACAATAGACAATAGACAATAGGTGCAGGAGTAGGCCATTCGGACCTTCGAGCCAGCACCGCCATTCGCTGTGATCATGGCTGATCATCCACAATCAGTATCCAGTTCCTGCCTTATCCCCATAACCTTTGATTCCGCTATCTTTAAGAGCTCTGTCCATCACTTTCTTGAAAACATTCAGAGACTTGGCCTCCACTGCCTTCTGGGGTAAAGCATTCCACATATCCACCACTCTCTGGGTGAAAAAGTTTTTTCCTCAACTCCGTTCTAAATGGCCTACCCCTTATTCTTAAACTGTGGCCTCTGGTTCTGGACTCACCCATCAGCAGGAACATGCTTCCTGCCTCCAGAGTGTTCAATCCCTTAATAATCTTACATGTTTCAATCAGATCCCCTCTCATCTATCTAAATTCCAGTGTATACAAGCCCAGTCGCTCCAATCTTACAACATATGACAGTCCCGCCATCCCGGAAATTAACCTTGTGAACCTATGCTGCACTCCCTCAATAGCAAGAATGTCCTTCCTCAAATTTGGAGACCAAAACTGCACACAATACTCCAGGTGTGGTCTCACCAGGGTCCTGTACAACTGCAGAAGGACCTCTTTGCTCCTATACTCAATTCCCCTTGTTATGAAGGCCAGCATGCCATTAGCTTTCTTCACTGCCCGCTGTACCTGCATGCTTGCTTTCAGTGACCAATGTACAAGAACACCTGGATCTCGTTGTACTTCACTTTTCCTAACTTGACTCCATTTAGATAATAATCTGCCTTCCTGTTCTTACCACCAAAGTGGATAACCTCACATTTATCCACATCAAACTGCATCTGCCATGCATCCACCCACTCAGCCAGCCTGTCCAAGTCACCCTGCATTCTCATAACATCCTCCTCACATTTCACACTGCCACCCAGCTTTGTGTCATCTGCAAATTTGTTAATGTTACTTTTAACCCCTTCATCTAAATCATTAATGCATATTGTAAACAGCTGCAGGCCCAGCACTGAACCCTGCGGTACCCACTGGTCACCGCCTGCCAATCCAATAGGGACCCGTTAATCGTTACTCTTTGTTTCCTGTCAGCCAGCCAATTTTCAATCCATGTCAGTACTCTGCCCCCAATACCATGTTCCATAATTTTGCCCACTAATCTCCTATGTGGGATCTTATCAAAGGCTTTCTGAAAGTCCAGGTACACTACATCCACTGGCTCTCCCTTGTCCATTTTCATAGTTACATCCTCAAAAAATTCCAGAAGATTAGTCAAGCACAATTTCCCCTTCGTAAATCCATGCTGACTTGGACCTATCCTGTTACTTCTATCCAAATGTGTCGTAATTTCATCTTTTATAATTGACTCCAGCATCTTTCCACCACCGATGTCAGGCTAACCGGTCTATAATTCCCTGTTTTCTCTCTTCCTCCCTTCTTGAAAAGTGGGACAACATTAGCCACCCTTCAAGCCACGGGAACTGATCCTGAATCTATAGAACATTGGAAAATGATTACCAATGCATCCACGATTTCTAACGCCACCTCGTTAAGTACCCTGGGATGCAGACCATCAGGTCCCGGGGACTTAGCCTTCAGACCCGACAGTCTATCCAACACCATTTCCTGCCTAATATAAATTTCCTTCAGTTCATCCATTACCCTAGGTCCTTTGGCCACTATTATATCTGGGAGATTGTTTGTGTCTTCCCTAATGAAGACAGATCCAAAGTACCTGTTCAACTCGTCTGCCATTTCCTTGTTCCCATAATAAATTCATCCATTTCTGTCTTCAAGGGTTTTACTTTGCATCAAAAGGACAGGCAGGAAGGCAGAGGGGGTGGTGTTGCTTTGTTGGTAAAAAATGAAATCACATCATTAGAAAGAGGTGTTACAGGATCGGGTGGTGTTGAGTTACTGTGGGTAGAGCTAAGGAACTGCAAGAATAAAAAGACCCTGATGGGAGTTAGATACAGACCTCCAAACAGTAGATAGGATGTGGTCTACAAATTACAACGGGATATAGAAAATGCATGTCAAAAGGGTAATGTTGCAATAAAAATGGGGATTTCAATATGCAAGTCGGATGGGTAAATCAGGTTAGTGTTGGATCCTAAGAGGGAGAATTTCGAGAATGCCTATGAGATGGCTATTTAGCGCAGCTTGTGATTGAGCCCAAGAGCTATTCTGGATTGGACATTGTGCAATGAACCAGAATTGATCAGAGAGCTTAAGATAAAAGAACCAGAATTGGCCAAAATTGTTTAGAAAAGAACACTGGCAGGGATGATGGCAGAGCAGCAATGGCTGGATTTTCTGGAAGCAATTCAGAAGGCACAGGATATATACATCCCAAAGAGGAAGAAGTATTCTAAAAGCAAATTGACACAACAGCGCATGGCTAACAAGCCAACGTAAAAACCAAGGGCATATAATAGAGCAAAAATTAGTGGGAAGTTAGAGGATTGGGAAACTTTTAAATACCAACAGAAGGCAACTAAAATAGTCATTAAGAACGTAGAGATGGAATAGAGAATAAGCCAACTAATAATATTAAAAAGGATACCAAAAGTTTCTTTAGATACATAAAGTGTAAAAGAGAGGCGAGGGTGGATATCGGAATCCCTGGAAAACAATGCTGGAGAGGTAGTAATGGGGGACAAGGAAATGGCAGACAAACTGACTAAGTATTTTGCGTCAGTCTTCACTGTGGAAGACACTAGCAGAATGGTGGAAGTTCCAGGTGTCAGGGTCAAGAACTGTGTGAAGTTATCATCACAAGGGAGAACGTTCTTGGGAAACTGAAAGATCTGAAGGGAGATAAGTCACCTGGACCAGGTAGTGTACACCCCAGGGTTCTGAAAGAGGTGGCTGAAGAGATCGTGGAGGCATTAATAATGATCTTTCAAGAATCACTAGATTCTGAAATGGTTCTAGAAGACTGGAAAGTTGCAAATGTCACACCACTCTTCAAGAAAGAAGAGAGGCAGAAGAAAGGAAACTATAGGCCAGTTAGTCTGACTTCGGTGGTTGGGAAGATGTTGGAGTCGATTGTTAAGGATGAGGGAGATGCACTGGAGTACATGAATATGGGAAATGTGAAGCGGGAGCTAGGCTGAAATGCTGCAATTGTGGCGAAGAACACAACGCAGCTTATCGAGGTGCATTTATAGCAAGAAGGCGGCTGAGATACAATATGTAAAAGTAACTCAAGGAATCAGTTATGCAGAGGCAGTGAAAGAATTTGATGAAAAAAGGCTGTCAAGCAAGCAAATACAGGGAATAATAAACTGGTGAATTGTGAGAGCTGTAATATGAAAAATAAGGATACACTATTATTGAGTAGAAAGGATTTCGTGCTTTTTATGGTGGATGCAATTAATTGTTCATCGCAAACAAGCAAAAGAACTGAGAAAATTAAAATTATTGTCAAGTCTGCAGAAAAGTGTCTTGGTATTAAAGGGATTAGATGGGAAGAAGTCAAAGAAACACCGAATGGAGGATCCAACAGTTCACAGGCAGGGGAGATGGAATCTTAACAGCAGTATATTTATCACAAATGGTCAAGAATTTAAGAAATGTTTCAGAACTTAAGGAAAATCCTCAGATTTTATGGTTGAAGCCCAGGGTAAATGTGCAGAACTCCAACAACAAATAGAAGTACCCGACAAGAACAACGGTGAGTTGGAAAGAGATTGGAAAATGGAGGAAATTATTACAAGGATACAAAAAGAAAAGGAATTTGTTGCAAAGTGAATTATCTACATTCAGATTATAAAATGAAAACATGGAAGCAAATGAAGAAGAACTCTGAGGTCTCAGTAAACAACTGCAGGCTACGATCCAAGAAAAGGAAAACCTGAAAAAGCAGATAGACTTGGAAAAACAGCAATTTTAGAAGTATAACGTGTGATAATTACTATTCTTTAACAAGACGATTTTAGTCTTATAAGTGATGTAGATGAAATCAATGTAATTGAGGTAATGCAACTACACGAAAACATGTGACATAATTAGGGAAGAATAGCAGTTAGCGGCATTATCTAATGAGAGTATTAAGCATTCACGAGGAATTGCAACTACAGAGTGATGCTAATAGAGAACTGCAGGCTGAACTAGATTGTCTAAAGTCGAGAACTCCAGGACATCGCAAACAACAGGAATTCTGCAGATGCTGGAAATTCAAGCAACACACATAAAAGTTGCTGGTGAACGCAGCAGGCCAGGCAGCATCTCTAGGAAGAGGTGCAGTCGACTTTTCAGGCCGAGACCCTTCGTCCTGACCATATTTGGTTGGCACACAAGAAGTCTAGCAGATGGCGGTAATGCACTGAAAACTGGTTGCCAACCTCCATAAAACAAAAAAGAAGAAGAAGTGTGGGCTGCTGGTTTGTCCTGTCAAGATTTCCTGGGAGCAACCTGCTGGTGGCAGGCTGGGATGGCCACTTGCCATCTTTAGGCCGTGTTGGGGAACCATCCCCTCCTGGAGCCTTGCTGTCAGTAGTCGGAGCTGTCTTTGCGGTATGGATTCAGCTGTTTCCCAGGCCAGCTGAGTGGCCGTCAGCCACTCCGAGCCAGGTAGGGATCCGGCTGTTTCCGTAGCCAGCTGAGGTCGCTGGCTGTAACTGCGACTCGGAGCAACCCCAAAGCAGAGATGGAACTGTCTGTCGTTCTTTGGTGTTTGTCTCTTCTTGTCCTTGCCTCCATGGGGTAAGTCAGGCCATCTGCCGATGCCCTGCGGGGGAATCTGTCTTGTCTTGTCCTTGCCTCCGTGGGGTAAGTCAGGTCATCTGCGGATGCCCTGCGGGGGAATCTGTCTTGTCTTGTCTTGTCTTTGCCTCTGTTGGGTAAGTCCGGCCATTCTGCTGTGACCCGATGGATGTCGCTGCCCCACCTTGCTGACCTACCCAAGGACCCAGCCTGTCTCCAAGCTCAAGCCCCAAAGCCCCAGCCTCCAGACACGTAGTCATGTCATGTTCTTGCCTGGTTCTGGGGCCCGAGCCCGAGGAAAGAGCCAGGTTCTGGGTCCTTGTCCAGTCTCTGGCTCGGAGCCCAAGCCCAAGCTCCTAGTTCTTAGTTCCTTGTCCGGTTTCCCTGTTTCTTGTCCATGTCCTAGCCCATGTCTGTGTTCTTGTCCCTGCTCCTTGTTTGTATGGAACATATCTATCCTGTGCCTTCCCAGAAACCTCTGCCACCTCTGCTCTGCCATCACCCCTGCCAGTATCCTCCTGGAGAAGGCTCGAGCACCATCTGCTCTAAAGAGTCATCTCGTAGCCATTCAACAAATTCGCTCTCTTGCGATCTGACACCAACCTGATATTCTCAATCCCCTTGAATATTGAAGTCCCCCATTACAATTGTGTCATTACCATTATTACATGCCTTTTCTATCTCCCTTTACGATCTCAGCCCACAACTTGGCTACTATTTGGAGGCCATTATAGGATTCTCATAATCATTTTTTTTACCCTTGCAGTTTCTTATTGAATTGAATTGACTTTATTTCTAACATCCTTCACATATATGAGGAGTAAAAATTTTACGGGGGATGAAAGAGCTGCACATCTCCAGAATGACAAAAACAGGCACAGGAGGAGGAGAGAGGAAGAGACAAAGGAGCTGAGAAATGCACGTCTCCAGGATCAGAGGCAAACAATAAACAGCAGAAGAGATGAAGAGACGGTGGATGAAAGGACTTCACGCCTCCAGAATGACAACGAGAGGCACAAGGGTGTCAGATCAACCAGAAATGATGCCATCAAAAGTGTCCTTCATTAAACGAGGAGGAGCTATATTTGCCTTGCTATGCATCATTCTTCTTAATAAACTGAGGTTGTCTTCTTCAATTTCCAAAGCAAAGCGATACCAATAGCATTCAGGAATACTTAATGTTCATTCTGGTCACATCGGACTGCACTACCCTTCTCTCAAAGGGTGCCCCAACGGGTCACCCCATTGTCTAGTTGTCTACAGATGCACGAATCCAATCAACATTCCACTGCATGGATACAACAATAATTAACTCTTATTTGGAGTCTGATGGTGGGAAGATCCAGGCATTTGAGGTTCTAATATGTAACTCAAAAGAAGCTTTATGAGGGCATTGTAACTACAGAAATTGTCCTACTAGCTTTGTTCTTTAATATATAAAAATGTGCTGTAATGTTGGATTAAAGTCTTTCTCTCCCCCCCCCAACCTCTGTCTCTGTCTGTCTCTCCTTACTTGTGAGTGTGTGTATCAAAAAAAGACTATTTTTATGCCTACCAGCTGCGTCTCTCTGGCGACTTTGCTCGCGTGACAACCTCAAAACAGTTTGGCACCAGCGGCGTCACAGAAGTTGCCAGTCAGCATTGAGCTCAAAGTATGATTGCCATAGTGACTCCAGCCTCACACCTTTCCTCGGGGTTTACTCCCGAGGCCTTCCCTATGAGTGGTTGTAGCTGAGGCTTGAGATCAGAGTTCTCCTTCTCCTTGATGAGCTAAAAACCATGACTGACAAGCTTATCTGCCCAGAGTGACTGGTTTTAAGGGACTAGTAATCCGCCCTTGCCCCATCTTCTGCCAGGCTTAGTAACTAAGCTACATGTGAAGACCAGGAGCTGGACTTGGCTCTCAGAGGCTATTTGAGATGCACGCCATAGAACATAGAATAGTACAGCACAGTACAGGCCCTTCGGCCCACATTGTTGTGCCGACCCTCAAACCCTGCCTCCCATATAACCCCCCACCTTAAATTCCTCCATATACCTGTCTAGTAGTCTCTTAATTTCACTAGTGTATCTGCCTCCACCACTGACTCAGGCAGCGCATTCCACGCACCAACCACTCTCTGAGTAAAAAACCTTCCTCTAATATCCCCCTTGAACTTCCCACCCCTTACCTTAAAACCATGTCCTCTTGTATTGAGCAGTGGTGCCCTGGGGAAGAGGCACTGGCTACCCACTCTATCTATTCCTCTTATTATCTTGTATACCTTTGGGGGCATTTAATAGGTAGTGAGAGCTTGTCTCCTCCTCTACCAGCTGAGACAACTCTAACGAAGTACAACTGAGAATATTTAACTAAGAAAGTAATGCAATACTCAAGCAATTATTTTATATGACAAATAGACAATAAAAGCCTTGGAAATTCATTAGCATAGCTTCAAAATAATTCTATTGTGCAGTTGACATTTCGCTGGAGCTGCAATGAGGCGATTTTGGGAGTCTCAGTGTCCACTAGGAAATGCAACTACTAATGTTCAGTAAGACTTTCATTCACCCTCCCACATCTATTTATTTATCTCTTTATTGAGATACTGCACAGAGTAGGCACTTCTGGCCCTTCGAGTTGTTTGAAAACATAGAAACATAGCAGAGTAGAGCACAGGGCCAGGCCATTTGGCCCACAATATTGTGCTGAACCAGCTCAAAAACACCCAAACACTAATCCTTCGTACCCACACCATGTCCATATCCTCACATCCACGTGCCTATCCAAAAGTCTCTTAAAAGCCTTTAATGTATTTCCCTCTGCCACCTCACCAGGCAGCATATTCCAGGCACTCTCTGAGTAAAAAACTTACCCTTCACATCCCTCTTGAACCTACCCCTTCTCACCTTCAATGCACGCCCTCTGGAATTAGACACTTCGACCCTGGGAAACAGATACTCTCTGTCCACTCAATCGATGCCTCTCATAATCTTGTCAACCTCTATCAGATCTTCCCCTCAGCCTCCAAACTCCAGAGAAAACAACCCAAGGGAGGCGGGAGGAGAAGATGGCAGCGCGACGCAGCGCACGCAGCTCTCCAGTGAAATGATATCATATTTGTAAGCAGGATGCCATGCACAATTCTGATTTGATGTAGACAGACGTGAGAAGCACAGAGGAACATCCGGAGAAACTTCTGAAATGCCCGGTTCGCTGCCGCTGCTACTGTGCGATCGAGAATCTCCGGAGGGAAGGTCCCAAAATCCCCGGCTTTGCCTGCTGCTGGCGACCAAGGCTGAGGTCGAAGGGTTCGGATAGAGATGGTGCTCGGTACTGGGTGTTGGAGGGCTGATCAGAGCTTGAAGTTTTCGGACCACTCAGAGTTGGACTGTGGTCGGGCATGGCAGGGAGAGTTTTCTTCCTTCTCCCGTCTGCATGAGATGTGGGACTTTCGAGAGACTTTGATCTTTTTTACTGTGCCATGGCCTGTTCTTCATCAAGTTATGGTATTGTTGCACTGTTGTAACTATATGTTATAATTATGTGGTTTTTGTTAGTTTTTTTAGTCTGTGTTTCTGTGATATCACACCGGAGGAATATTGTATCATTCCTTAATGCATGCGTTACTAAATGACAATAAAAGAGGACTGCGTGTCCTCATAATCATAATCACAAGTTTATCCAGCCTCTCGTGATAGCACTTGCTCTCTGAACCAGGCAGCCTCCTGATGAACCTCTTATGCACCATCTCCAAAGCCTATAACAGGGCAACCAGAACTGTGTGCAATACTGCAGATGTGGCCTAACCAGAGATTTACAAAGTTGCAACTTTTGAACTGAACGCCTCAACAAATAAAAGCAAGCATTCCATAACAACCTTCCCACTGATCACCCTCCTGGCACTTAACCTTGCAAGCAGAACAAGTGCTACACCTGTCCCTACACCTCCTCCCTCTCTACCATTCAGGACCCCAAACAGTCCTTCCAGGTGAGGTAACACTTCACCTGTGAGCCTATTGGGGTCATCTACTGTATCTGGTGCTCCCAGTGTGGCCTCCTGTATATCAGTGAGACCCGACGTAGATCAGGAGACTGCTTTGCCGAGCACCTACGCTTCATCTACCAGAAAAGGTGGGGTCTAACGGTGGCCATCCATTTCAAATCTACTTCCCATTCCCATTCTGACATGTCAGTCCACAGCCTCTTCCAATGTGATGATGAGGCCACACTCAGGTTGGAGGAACAACACCTTATATTCTGTCTGGATAGTCTCCAACCTGAATATCGATTTCTCAGACTTGCAGTACATATTGATAAACAACTATAAATTATAATATCTATCTATCTGTGTGTGTATGTGTATATATATATAGATATAGATATATGGACTTACTGTAATTTGTAGTTTTTATTACTATGTATTGCAGTGTACTGGTGCTGCCAAACAGAAATCTCACAACACATACCAGTGATATTAAAATTGATTCTGATTCTAGGGGTTTGCTGGGGACAGCCTGCAAGTGCCGCCACTTATTTCAGGATGAACAGAGTATTCCCACCATGGACAGCACACAACAAGCAACTAAACAACAACAGCAAAACCAGCTTCCCTCCCACCTCCCACACAACCATGCACGGACAGTTGTCGAACTTCAGAACAGGCCTCCAGCCTCCAGGTTGGCTCATTGGGCCTTGAACGATCGATCTACTGATAGAACAGTACACACAGGAGTGGGCACTTTGACCCACCGTGTCTGAATGAAGCAAGATGTCAAATTAACCTCAATCTCTTCTGTATCCCTCCTGCCCTACATATTCACCTGTCTGTCTAAAGGTCTCTTAAAAGCCACCAACTTCTTTGTCTCTACCACCATCTCTGGCAGTCTGTTCCAGCTACCCACCACTCTCTGTGCCTCACACAGCTTCTCTAAACTCCCCCCCCCTCACCTTAAATGCATGCCCTCTGGTATTAGACATTCCAACCCTGGGGAAAGACACTGTCTGTCTACTCTTCACATGCCTCTCATAACCTCATCCACTTTTGTGAGGTCTCCCTTTGCTACAGAGAGAAGAGTGCCAAGTTTGTCCAGCCTCTCTGTATGGATGAACCCAGATACATGATTTAGATAGGCATATGAACAAATGGACATCTGGCACAAGACATAAGAGATAGGAGCTGAATTAGTCCTTGGTAGTGAGTCTGTAGTTGTGGGGACAATTCAGTACTGAGGTGAGTGAAGTTATCTGCTCTGGTTCAGGAGCCTGATGGTTGAGGGGTAATAACTGGTCCTGAATCTGGTGGTGTGGTTCCTGAGGCTCCTGTACCTCCTTCCTGATGGCAGCAGCAAGAAGAGTGGATAGCCTGGATGATGGGGTTCCTTGATGATGGATGTTGCTTTCCTGTGATAGCGCTCCTTGTACAGTAGATGTGCTTAATGAGAAGATCACCCAAATGAATCACAGATAACAGACAAACCTGAAGACATGAGTGATATTTGGAGCCTCATAGGTTCCTGTGTTCCACATGAAGGTCAAGCTGTTGCAAGGAATGGGGCGAACCCAAACGCCGGACACTGGCACGGAGATGGAGATAGGCTGCAGACGAGGGTGTGAGAGTGGCTGGTGCTGAACGGCAAACAGGATGGTGAACGGGAAAGGAGGCAGGCAGAACTTATCTTGACATGGAGCGTAGAAAGGCAAGCGGTAGACAATACTTTTTTGACACGGAGAGACAGAGTTACCCAGGTAAACCTTGGTACTGAAGTAAAACTCAGAATCCTTATCTTGACACAGAGAGACCGAGTTACACAGGTAAACCTTGGTACTGAAGTAAAACTTAGAATACGCAATCCTAAACGGCCGGGAACATTAATTACCACACTGGCTAAACAACGATCTGGCAATGAGTGGATGCAAAGCCGGGGTTTTTATGCTGCAGGGCTTGATGAGAACCAGGTGTGTCGCCATCAAAGGGAATTTGGAGAAAATGGGGAATTAATGGTCGGGACATTGACATAATCAAAGGGAGTTAGGAGAAAATGGGGAATTAACGGTCGGGACCATGACACAAGCCATTACTTCCTCACCCCTCACTGACCTTATTTATTTCGGAGATCTTCGCTCCAGTCTCGTACTTCCACAATCACTACTGTGGGACATCACAGTAGCATAACGGCTGGTGGAATGCTACTATAGCTTGGGGCTTTGGAGCTCAGCGATCAATCCCACACCACCTGGCTCAGAAACAGTTATCACCCCTCAACCATCAGGCTCTTGAACCAGAGAGGATAACTTCACTCAACTTCACTTGCCCCATCATTGAAATGCTTCCACAACCTATGGACTCACTTTCAAGGACTCTTTATTTCACATTCTCGATAGTTATTGCTTATTTATTTATTATTATTATTATTTCTTTCTTTTTGTATTTGCACAGTTTTATGTCTTGCTCACTGGTTGAATGCCCAGTTGGATGGTCTTCCGTTGATTCTGTTATGGTTATTATTCTATGGATTTATTGAGTATGTTCACAGGAAAATGAATCTCAGAGTTGTATATAGTGACATATATGTACTTTGATAATAAATTTACTTTGAACTTTGAATTCTGGTATTCTCTGTAAAAAAAAGTTCTTCCTGAGTGTGTGTGTGGGTTTCCTCGGGTGCAGACATCTTGCTTCTTCTCCATGGACCTTGGACTGTAATAAATGACCCCGCACACTCCTGACATTCTCTCTTCTTGTAGTGAACTGATCTGTACAGATGACATGCAGAACAATGGTCTTCACGTGTGATAATAATAAGCCAGCTCACTCTCCGTGGATTGCTGGAAATCTGACTAGTCAGTGTAAACTTGAATGTGGAAGGGGAGCTGCCCTTGCCATTTTCAAACAATAACTTTCCAGACTGTAGATACCGTCACAAACAAAATGAGAATTTTTGAGAAACATGTTGGTCCAGAATCGGAATCAGAATCAGGTTTATTATCACCGGCATGTGTCAAGAAATTTGTTAACTTAGCAGCAGCAGTTCAATGCAATACATAATACACAAGAGGAAAAAAAATATAATAATAATAAATCAATCAATTACAGTATACGTACAAACGTTTGTATATTGAAAAGAGTAAAATCGTGCAAAAAACGGAAATAATTGTATATTAAAGAAGTGAAGTAATGTTCACGGGTTCAATGTCCATTTGGGAATTGGATGGCAGAGGGGAAGAAGCTGTTCCTGAATTGCTGAGTGTGTGCCTTCAGGCTTCTGTACCTCCTACCTGATGGTAACAGTGAGAAAAGGGCATGCCCTGTGTGCTGGAGGTCCTTAATAATGGACGCTGCCTTTCTGAGACACTGCTCCCTGAAGCTGTCCTGGGTACTCTGCAGGCTAGTACCCAAGATGGAGGTGACTAGATTTCCAATCCTCTGCAGCTTCTTTCCGTCTTGTGCAGTAGTCCCTCCATACCAGACAGTGATGCAGCCTGTCAGAATGCTCTCCACGGTACATCTATAGGTTTTTGAGTGTATTTGTTGACATACCAAATCCCTTCAAACTCCTATAGCCGCTGTCTTGCCTTCTTTATAACTACATCGATATGTTGGGACCAGGTTAGATCCTCAGAGATCTTGACACCTAGTAACTTGAAACTGCTCACTCTCTCCATTTCTGATCCCTCTATGAGGATTGGTATGTGTTCCTATGTCTTACCCTTTCTGAAGTCCACAAATCAGCTCTTTCGTCTTGCTGGCGTTGAGTGCCAGGTTGTTGCTACAACACCACTTCACTAGTTGGCATATCTCCCTCCTGTACGCCCTCTCGTCACCACCTGAGGCCTTCTCTTCTGCCATGGTAAGGCTGCAGGTTGGAGGAGCAACACCTCATGTTCCATCCGGGTCACTTCCAACCTGTCTGCATGAACATCCAATCCTTTAACTTCCGATGACTTCTCCTCCTCCCCTTCACTCTTTTTCCATTCCCCATTCTGGTTCTCCTCTCACTCCTTCTCCTCACCTGCCTATCACCTCCCTCTAGTTCTCCTCCTCCTTCCCTTTCTTCCATGGTCCTTTCCTATCAGATTTCTAGTTCATTGCTTTACCTCATCCACCTATCCCCTCCCAGCTTCTCACTTCATTCCCACCCACCTGCCCCCTCACTAGGTCTCACGTATCACCTGCTAGCTTGTACTCCTCACCTTGCCCCACCTTCAGGTGAAATAACCTCTTATCAAGATCTCCTCTTCCATTTAACCCCATCCCCTCTTCTTTCTAGTCAAAACTACAATGCTTTCTATCATGATACACACAAAAAATTCTGGAGGAACTCAACAGGTCAGGCAGTATCTGTGGACAGGAATAAACAGTAGGCAATTTGGGTTGAGACCTTTTGTCAGGACTCACAAGAAAGGTCAATTGTTTATCCTTTCTATAGACGCTGCCTGACCTGCTGAGTTCCTCCAATATTTTGTGTGCCTTGCACACACATCAGCAAGGGAGATGAAGCTGTGTGCAGGGCTACGGTAGGAAACTTTGTCACATGGTGTGAGCAGAATTATCTGCAGCTTAATGTGAAAAAGACTAAGGAGCTGGTGGTAGACCTGAGGAGAGCTAAGGTACCAATGACCCCTGTTTCCATCCAGGGGGTCAGTGTGGACATGGTGGAGGATTACAAATACCTGGGGATACGAATTGACAATAAACTGGACTGGTCAAAGAACACTGAGGCTGTCTACAAGAAAGGTCAGAGCCGTCTCTATTTCCTGAGGAGACTGAGGTCCTTTAACATCTGCCAGACGATGCTGAGGATGTTCTACGAGTCTGTGGTGGCCAGTGCTATCATGTTTGCTGTTGTATGCTGGGGCAGCAGGCTGAGGGTAGCAGACACCAAAAGAATCAACAAACTCATTCGTAAGGCCAGTGATGTTGTGGGGATGGAACTGGACTCTCTGACTGCGGTGTCTGAAAAGAGGATGCTGTCTAAGTTGCATGCCATCTTGGACAATGTCTCCCATCCACTACATAATGTACTGGGTGGGCACAGGAGTACATTCAGCCAGAGACTCATTCCATTGACATGCAGCACAGAGCATCATGGGAAGTCATTCCTGCCTGTGGCCATCAAACTTTACAACTCCTCCCTTGGAGGGTCAGACACCCTGAGCCAATAGACTGGTCCTGCACTTACTTCATAATTTACTGGCGTAATTTAAATATTACTATTTAACTATTTATGGTTTTATTACTATTTATTATTTATGGTGCAACTGTAAAGAAAACCAATTTCCCCCGGGATCAATAAAGTATGACTATGACTATGACATAGATCAGAGTTATTACAGGCTGACAAACAAAGGGTTAAAAAGTGAATGCCACATTGTGAAGACCAGAGAGGGACAGCAGAGATTCCTACCTGGAGGATGGGTGTCTATTGAGACAAGTATTCTTTGTACTTGATGAAGCTACAATCTGAGCCTGTAGAAGAGAGGATAGGGTTAAATGGAAGAGAAGATCTTGATAAGAGGTTATTTTAGTCTAATGTAAATTGGGTTTGAGCAGGGCCAGGGCACCACCTAAACACTGGTCAATAAAGAGTTAATTTTTGATTCTCTAGAAAAGGAAAAATACTGCAGATTGCCAAAAACTGCTGCAAAAGCAGAAAATCATTGAAAGAATCCGCAGAAAGCATTTGTGGATTTGGATGACCTCTGTTCACAGAGACCTGGTTTCAAAATGACAAAGAGAAAGGCTTACTAGGCACATCCTTTTAAACAACACTTTTTACCTTTATGCAATGAGATTTGTTTCAGCAAGAACAGTGGGCCAAGTTCCTGGATGTCAACATCTCTGAAGACCTACCTTGGGTCCAACATGTTGATCCAATTACAAAGAAGACATTAAAGTCTGAGAGGATTTGGTATGTCACGAAAGACTCTCTCAAATTTCTGAGATGTACTGCGGAGAGTATTCTAACTGGCTGCATCACTGCCCTCCCCCACTACCCAAATCAGACAGTGATGCAGCCAGTTAGAATAACACAGGAGGAAATGTTAGAAAGTTCTTGTGGAGCTTTTTGACACTGCACAGGGTCACAAAAAGCTCCACAAACACTCAGCCAGCTCCATCATGGGCACCAGCCTCCACAGCATCAAGGGCATTTTCAAAAGACAGTACCTCAACAAGGTGGCATCATCATTAAGGACCCCCATCACCCAGGACATGCCCTCTTTTCATTGCTACCATCAAGGCACACTCTCAGTGTTTCAGCAACAGCTTCTTCCCCTTCGCCATCAGATTTCTGAATGGACATTGAACCCACGTATACTACCACACTATTTTTTTTGCTCTCGTTTTTTGCTCAACTTACTTAATTTATTTTTTCGTACATATATCTTATTGTAATTTATAGTTTTTATTATTATATTTTGCAAACTACTGCAGTCACACAAAACAACAAATTTCATGACGTATGCCGGTGATATTAAACCTGATTCCGATTCTGAGTTTGCTGGTGGAAATAAATTGGGTTGGCAGGATGTATTCTTCCAAGAAAAGTTTTAACGACAAATGGCACAAAAAAGGGATACTCTACTCTGTTTTAAGTTGCTGGTGAACGCAGCAGGCCAGGCAGCATCTCGAGGAAGAGGTACAGTCGACGTTTCGGGCCGAGACCCTTCGTCAGGACTAACTAAAAGAAGAGCTGGTAAGAGATTTGAAAGTGAGAGGGGGAGGGGGAGATCCAAAATGATAGGAGATCATTTACCCCTCCCCCTCCCACTTTCAAATCTCTTACCAGTTCTTCTTTCAGTTAGTCCTGGCGAAGGGTCTCAGCCTGAAACGTCGACTGTACCTCTTCCTAGTGATGCTGCCTGGCCTGCTGCATTCACCAGCAACTTTTATGTGTGTTGCTTGAAATTCCAGCATCTGCAGATTTCCTCGTGTGTGCTCTACTCTGTTTTGATCAACTTGGAATTAAAGTTAGTGTCCACCAGTCCTTAGTGAATTGAATATAGAACAATAAACTGTACAGCTCGGTGTAGGCCCTTCAGCCCACAATGTTATGCTTGTAACCCCCTCCACAACTTTTAACCTACTCCATGATCAATCTATCCTTTCCTCCTACACAGCCTATGACCCTCAAATTTTCTTCCATCTATCTACATATCAAGTTCAAGTGTACTGTCATCAGCCTGTACATTTATACAACCAAACCAAACAATGTTCCTCCGGATCACGGTGCACCCACACAACATAAATCACACACAGCACACACAAAAAAATTACTACAAATAAGCTAATAAAATATAATTCAAACTACATGTAGTGTGTAGCACAGGTAAACTAAACAGCTCACTGTCCTAGTGACGAGACCTCGGTGGTGGCAGGGTATGGTTAAATTTCACAGCCTAATCCGGCTGTTACCCAGTCTGACAGTCCCAGTCCTGAAGCTCCTGTACTCCTTCTTGACAGCCCTGGGTCAGAGAGATTGTGGGATGGGTGGTAGGGATCCTCAGCAATGCTTTGGGGCCTTCAACTGCAACACTCCCAGTAAATATCACAAATAGGTTGGAGGGCCTCATAAATCTAAGAACCTCTTAAACGCCCCTAGTGCATCTGCCTCTACCACCCCCCGGCACCACGTTCCATGCACTCACCGCTCTCTGTAAATAAAACTTATCTCTGACTTTCCACCCTGGGAAAAATCTCTGGTTGTCTACTCAATCTATGCCTCTTATCATCTTGTACACCTCTATCAAGTTACCTCTCATACTCCATTGTTCTGATGCGAAGTGCCTAGCTCACTGACTAATCGTCCTTCCCAGACAATCCTCAAGGGTGGCACACAGATTCAGATCCCACCAAGAGGACTGATGGTTTTTAAGTTTCATTTCATTTAGAGAAACAATGCAGAACAGGCCCCATCCCAGCCCTTTAAGCCGCACGGCCCAGCAACCTGCCGATTTAACCCGAGCCTCATCATGGGAAAATTTTCAATGACCTATTAACCTACTAACTGGTCTGTCTTTGGACTGTGGGAGGAAACGGGAGCACCCCGAGGATTAGGAAACGCACACATGCACGGGGAGGAACTTGCAAACTCCTTACAGAGGATGCTGGAATTGAACGCTGAGTCGCGATGCACTGGGCTGTAACAGTGTCGTGCTAACTACAAGACCACCATGCTGCCCTGTAATAGACAGATAGAAACTTTATTGATCCCAAAGGAAATTACAGTATCACAGAACAGATTGTTACTTCTGGGTCATTTTGTGGAAGTACTGGAATGCTACAATGAGAGGGGTGTCATTTTTCCATTGGGACATTAAACTGAGATCCTGTCTGAATTCAGATTTTTCTGTGGCACTGTTCAATATGTCAGAGGCAAGGTCTCCCCAGTTTCCTCTCCAGTATTTGCGGTATTAAATGTTTTTAAATCACTATATCACAATCTTTCCTATAATACTATTAATTGACTTTAATACCATATGACCTAGGAGAAGAATCAGGCCATTCAGCCCATTGAGTCTACTCCACCATTCCATCATGGCTGATTTATTATCCCTCTGAATCCCATTCTCCTGCCTTTGCCCCGTAACCTTTGACACCCTGATTAATCAAAAGCCTATCAACCTCTGCTTTAAATATGCTCAATGACTTGGCCTCTGCAGCCATCTGTGGCAATGAGTTCCACAGATTCATCAGCCTCTGGCTAAAGAAATTCCTCCTTATCTCTGTTCCCTAGGGACGTCTCCCTATTCTGAGGCTGTGCCCTCTGGTCCTTCCCCCACTATAGGAAACATCCTCTCCACATCCACTCTATCCAGGCCTTTCAATATTTGATAGGTTTCAATGAGAATCCCCCCTCATTCTTCTAAACCTGAGCCATCAATCACCCCTCATAAGTTAACCCTTTCACTGCTGGGATCATTCTTGTGAACCTTCAAGACTGTAATTTTGCACTGTACTGAGGCATTGGTTTATTTAGTCTTTTCCACTTGAGAGGAACAAGATAATATTCTGGAATATGTTGATGTTGTGAAAGAGGATGTGCTGGAACTTTTGGAAAACATTTGTAGACTTGGTTTCAATCTCGCGCTGCTTGCAAACTTCTGATGTTCAAAGTTCAAAGTTCATACATGTCACCATATACAACCCTGAGATTCACATTCCCGCGGGCATACTCAGTAAATCCAATAACCATAATAGAATCAATGACAGACCGCGCCAACAGCATGATTAACCAGTGTGCAAATGACAGCAAACTGCAAATACAGTTCACATTCACATTTGGTGAGCAAATGCACCTTTCAATAACCTCATTCCTTCAAATACTCCTTTGCAGTGCCTATTTTTAAAAAGATAACAGGACTCCTTTGGCAGGTCTGGAACAGATAAAAGTTGTTACTCTCTCGGCATGGTGCTTGTGTGCTGAAGTTGGCATTGGGCTTCAAATGGAAAACCGGCTCCCCCTGCTGAAGAGATTGTGGAAGTATTAGTAATGATCTTTCAAGAATCAATTGATTTTGGCAAGGTTCTGGAGGAATTGCAAACATCACTCCACTCTTCAAGAAGGAAAAGAGGCAGAAAAAAGGAAACTATAGGCCAGTTAGTATTACCTCAGTGGTTGGGAAGATGTTGGAATTGATTGTTAAGGATATGGTTTTGGGGTACTTGGGGGCACAAGATAAGATAGACCATGGTCAGTATGGTTTCCTCAAGGGAAAATCTTGCCTGACAAACCTGTTGGAATTCTTCGAAGAAATAACATGTGGGATAGACAAAGGAGAATTGTTGGATGTTGTGTACCTTGACTTTCAGCAGGCCTTTGATAAGGTGCCACACATGAGGCTGCTTAGCAAGTTAAGTGCCCATGGTATTACAGGAAAAATATTAGCATGGACAGAGCCTTGACTGATTGGCAGGAGGCAAAGAGTGAGAATGAAGGGAGCCTGTTGTACTGGTGTTCCACAGATGTCAGTTTTGGGCCATTTCTTTTTATGTTGTACATCAATGATTTGGATGAGAGATTGGTGGCTTTGTGGCTAAGTTTGAGGATGATATGAAGATAGCTGGAGGAGCAGGTATTCACAGTTTTGAGGAAGTAAAGAGGCTACCAAAAAACTTAGACAGATTAGGAGAATGGGCAAAGAAGTGGCAAATGGAATATATATTGTCAGGAGTGAGGGGTGACCTCACTGTAACGTATCGAATATTGAAAGGCCTTGATAGGATGGATGTGGAGAGGATGTTTCCGTTGGTGGGGGAGTCTAGGAATATAGGGCACAGCCTCAGAATAGGGGTACCTCCCTTTAGAACAGATAGTGTTGAATCTGTGGAATTTACTGCCACAAATGGCTGTGGAGGCCATGTCATTGAGTATATTCAAAGTGGAGGTTGGTTTCAAGTGTGTCTAAGGTTATGGGCAAAAGGCAGGAGAATGGGGTTGAGGGGATTAATAAATCAACCTTGATGGAATGGCAGAGCAGGTTCAGTGGGATGAATGACCTAATTCTGCTCCTACGTTTTATGTTCTTAAGTTCTTAGGGTTTTCCTCATCAGGAGACCACAGTCAATGTGGTTTGAAAATATCATCTCTTTCTCAGTGACATTCATCAATGGCACATCTCGACAATGCATACTTAGTCACTGCTCTACTCTCTGTACACTCATGACCTTTTGCCTAGGCACAGCTCAAGTGCCATTTATAAATTCACAGATTTTATTCCACTGATGGCAGTGCCTGCAGAGCGAGAGATTGCAACATATGCTGGATATAGTCCCATGTGCAATAAGTCAGTGTTAAAAAGCTGTCGGGACTTGTATGTGGAGCAACAGTTTGCTTAGGTTAATAGAAACTAGGATTAATTAAAAAGGGCCAATAGAAAGAAGTGAGGTTCAAGTGGAGTGGTCATTGTTGGAGTGGGCCAGTGTTAGAGTGCTCAGGCTTTAGCTCAACAGGCTTTAGCGAAAACAGGTGCAGACCGGAATTTAAGTTTGAGAAGTTAAGAGACAAAACAAAAGTAAACCGGTTGGTAGCTCAGTCAGTGGAATGCTTGTTCTGTGAGATAGGGGATTTCAGGGTCCCTAATGGTCTCCCTGTTGAAGACATTTGTGGGAAGTGCTCCCAACTTCAGCTCCTGACTGACAAGGTCTAGGAACTGAAGCTGGAGCTGGATGCACTCAGGACTATCTGGGAGGCTGTGAACTTCATAGATGAGGTGGCCACACCCAGAGTACAGCTTCAGACAGTGAGTGGGTGAAGTAAGGAGAATAAGCAGTCAGTGCAGAGGCCATTCCCCCCCCCCCCCCCCCGTAACGAGTATACTCATTTAGATAGTGCTGGGGAGACGACCTTCCCGGACACAGTGGCAGCAGCCAGGCCAGTGACACTGAGCCAGCCCTGAGGCTCAGCGGGGAAGGATTAAGTCAGGCGGGGCGGTAGTAATAAGAAATTTGATAGTTAGAGGGATGGGCGGCAGATTCTGTGCCATGAAAGTGAAGCCATGACAGAGTGCTGCCTCCCGGTGCTGGGGTCCCGGATGTCTCACAGCAGCGCAAGAGGGAGGGTGAGCAGCCAGAGGTCATGTACACCGAGTACAGGGAGTTAGGGAAGAGGCTGAAGACAAACTAACTGGAAATACCAATGCCCTTGAATGAAGAATCCCACAGAAAGTAGGAGCCAGTCCCTCATGGGTAAAACCCTTTCCACCACTGAGCAAACTACACAGAGCTCTGTTGCAGGAAAGCAGCATCCAGGATCAAAGACCTCCACCATCCAGGCCATGCTCTCTTCTCACTGTTACCATTGGGCAGGAGGTACAAGAGCCTCAGAACACACACAACCAGGTTCAGGAACAGTTAATCCCTTCAACCATCAGTGCTCTTGGACCAGAGGGAATAACTTCACTTGCCTCGTCACTGAATTGTTCCCATTGAAGCAACTTGTGGTCACACCAGAGCAACTGTCTGCCCCCCTTCCTCTCAAGTACTTCCAACAATTCGGTTTTCTTTGTGAGCTGAGCTCTTGCAGACAGAGGAGTTGGAATTGGTTTAATACTGTCACACGTACCTGTCAGGATACACAGAGGAGGCTTGACCCAAAAGCAGAGCAGCAGAGACAATTCATCAGCAAACAGTAACTTTGCAAAATAACAAGCCCGGAGGGACTAAAGTAAGAGAGAACACAATCTAAATAAAACAGGCAACAAGGTCAACTCTAAGCAGGGAAAGTGAAGGCTAGGAGTAATTGAGTGAGGCTGGCTTGTTCAATGAGTGAACAAGGATTGTGGATGAGAACTGGGTTTAACTAGTTGTCAGTACCTCCGGTTGAACTTTGTCTTTTTGTGTGTTTTCTCCCTAGCTGTCAGTCTGTGGCTTTGTATTGCCATGTGCTCCTGTCCCCACTCCTGCTCTACTCCGGCCCCTGTATTACTGAGTGCTCCGCCTCTCACCTGTTTCTCATTATTACCTGTTTTGCTGCTACTTCTGTCTCATTGTGCTCCACCTATCATCTGCCTCTCTGTTTATTGCTCAGTGTATTTCAGTCCTGTGTTTTCACCTGTTTCTTGCCAGACTGTGCCAGTGAATTTTCCTCAGCCTTTCCAGCATTTGTATCTGAACTCTGTCCGTCTGAACATCGACTCTACCTGTTTCCTGATTCTGGTTTTTGGATTTCTCTGGATGTTTTGATCTCTGCCTGAACTTTGACGCTGAGTTTGTTGCCTCTCTGGATTTGCTACTCAGTAAATATCACAGCGTGCACAGTACTTGGGCTGCGATTGGGTCCCTGCTTCAGCGGCCTGACAATAGGCTGCAGGTGACGAGTCTGGACCAATCAGCAGGTTAGATTCTCTTTGCTGGATGGGCACTGGGAGGTAGCAGTGGGAGCAGCCTTGACATAGGCAGGGCAGTGAAGATGACATCTGGTGTTCTTGATTAGGGCACTGAGTATAGGAGTTTGAAAATTGTGTTGCAATTGTAAGAGATATATGAGGCAGCTCTTGGAGTATTGAGTATAGTTCTGGTCACCTGATTATAGGAAAAATGCTATTAAAGAGTGCAGAAAAGATTTCAGGACTTTGCCTGGACTTGGAGACAGAGTTACAAGAAGAGGCTTTATTCCCTGGAATGTAGGAGATTGTGGGGTGCTACAATGGAGGTATTTAAGATCCTGAGGGGCATTGATAGGGTGAAAGTGCATAGTCTCCTCCCAAGGAGGAGGTGCTAGAAATGAGAGGACATGGGTTTAAGATCAGAGGTGAAATAATTAAAAGAGAAACTACTTTTTGCAAAGGGCAGTGTGCTTGGAATGAGCTCTCAGACATAGTGGTTGAAGAGGGCCTAGTAACAACATTTAAAAGTCCTCATGGACAGGAGAGGCTATGGGCCAGGTGCAGGCCTATGGGACTAGTTTGCTGGACAACACAGTAAGCATGAAAAGAGTTGGGAGACAAGAAAAGAGACAAAAATATTGATTATTTTGTTGTCAGTGCAAATGAAGGAATATTTACCACTCACCTGGATAAGTACGGCAGCAATGATACTCAGTATATTTAACACAATGATAAAGAGCACCAGCCTCCACACACTAGAGCCCTCTGTTGGTCAGGGTCAACCATGCATGCTATATCTTTGATATGCAAGCCAGGACAGTATGATATATAGTAGGCTCCTCCTTCCCACACAGCTGATGAATGGCAGAGACCGATACAGTTTGGTACCACCACGTTGCAGGAGTTGCCGATCAGCACCGAACTCAAGGCAGGACTTCCTTAGGGACTCCAGATCTGGATTTTTCCTTGGAGTTACTCCTGGAGGCTTCCCCCTGAGTGGGTATAACCACAAAGCTGCGGAAGTTTGAGATCAGAGTTTCCTTCTCCTGGATGAGCTGCCAAGCCCCCTCTGCCCAAAGTGACTGGTCTTAAGGCACCAGTGACCCACCTTTGCCCCTTCTCCTGTCAGTAAAAATGGTTCTGCCGGGCTTAGGAGCTAAGCCACATGAGAAGAGCAGGAGCTCAGTTCCTCACACTCCCCAATCCTCAGCCCATATAGCTTAGTTATTCTGATTCCACTGTAATCTTTCATAACTTTCAGTACCACGTGTCTACCCCATCATTGAGCTGCTCATTGGCTGAGGAATTGGACAGTGTGGACTGTGTCGCTGCCTGCTGCAGGAAGGTAACGGAGTTGGTTAACGAAAGCGGTGAGCAGTCTAACAGCGAGTGATTGTCTGAGACGTTCCTCTTGTGATTGAAAGACTCTGTTGGTCATTGGTAATGTAAAATGCTGCAAGTCTATTTCCTTGTCTGTTGGTGAAACAGACAGCGGAGATCTGCATGGGCTTGATTGTAGTGCAGATTAGGCCGCGAGCAGTGGGATTGCCTGTTGCAGCAGTCTAGGAGAGGAGGCACCAAAGGCAGTGTAGAACGGTGTCCATGCTGGGCTTGGGGCTGGTTCCTCCTGTTGGTGGAAGGAAAAGTTGGACTGCATATGTGAGTATGTTGGTCTGTGGACTGCTGAGAACTGCTTGTTTTTGCTGATAACAGCAATGCACCATCAATTTACAGGACACATCACTCAGGGATGGGCTCTATTAGTTTTTTTGACTGTATATTTACTGTTATCTTATATGTGCCTTGTGCTGTGTGACTGTTGGTACCGTGTTTTGTACCTTGGTCCCGGTGTAACACTGTTTCGTTTGGCTGTATCATGGGTGTTCATGTGTGATTGAATAACAATTAAACGGTAGATCCTGTCCCTTAGAATTCCATACAACAATTTACTCACCATCAACGTCAGACTCACTGGCCTGTAGATTCCTGGCTGGGTTTTGGTAAATAATTGGTTTATTATTGCAACGTGCACCAAGGTACTTTAGAAGATCTTGTTCTGAAAATCTCCTATACAAATTAATTCATTACACAGTGCGGGTAAAATGAGATCAGTGCAGAATGAAGTGTTACAGTTACAGAGAAAGTGCAGTGCATGAGCCATAGGAGCAGAATTAGGCCATCCAGCCCATTGAGTCTGCTCTGCTATCCAGTCATGGCTGATACTTTTTTTTTTTCTCTCCTCCTCAACCCCAGTTTCCGGCCTTCTCCCCGTAACCTTTGATGCCATGTCCAATCAAGAATCTCTGCCTTAAATACACTCAACGACTTGGCCTCCACAGCTGCATGTGGCAACAAATTCCACAAATTCACCACCCTCTGGCTAAAGAAATTTCTTTGCATCTCTGTTTTAAATGGACGCCCCTCTATCCTGAGGCTGTGTCCTCTTGCCCTAGACTCCCCCACCATGGGAAACATCCTTTCCACATCTACTCTGTCTAGGTCTTTCAATATTCGAAAGGTTTCAATGAGATTCCCCCCCACCAACCCCCATCCTTCTGAATTCCAGCAGTGCAGGCAGACAATGAAGTGCAAGGTCATAGCCAGCTGGATTGTGAGACCAAGAGTCCATCTTATTGTACTTGGGAATTATTTAATAGTTTTATAACAGAAGAGTACAAACTATCCTTGAGCCTGGTGGTTTGTGCCTTCAGGCTTTGGTATCTCCTACCTGATGGTTGAGTGGAGAAGAGAGAATATTCCAGACGGTGTGGTCTTTGATGCTGGCTGCTTTACTGAGGCAGTGAGAAGTGTAGACAGAGTCTGGGCTGGCTCCTGTGCTGCGCTGTGTCCACAACTCCCTGCATTTTCTTGCGGGCAGAGCAGTTGCTGCACCAAACCGTGATGCATCTGGTTAGGAGGCTCTCTGTGGTGCGTCAGTAACATTGGTGAGTGTCAAAGGTGAAGGGGAGATGTAAAATTTCTTTAGCGTCCCGAGGATATAGAAGAATTGGCGTGATATCTAGGTGGTTGGACCAGAAAAGGCTATGGGTGATGTTTGCACCGAGAAACTCTCAACCATCTCAATCCCAACACTATTAATGTAAATATTTCAGTCTGACTTACTTTCAACAGGACTTTATTTATACATATAAGGTGGGAGGAAGGAGATTTCAGAAGAAAGTATTTTTTAAATCGAGAGAGGTAGGGATCAGAATTCACAGCTGGTGGAATCAGATGAAATCACCACACACACACAAAATCCTGCAGATGCTAGAAATTCAGAGCAACACACACAAAATGCCGGAGAAACTCTCAGGTCAGGCAGCATCTACGGAAGTTAATAAACAATTGACGTTTTGGGCTGAGACACTTAAGAGACATTCAACTAGGTCCTTAAATAGATGAAGCACGAAAGATACTGACCTTCAGAAGGCGATGCCTCAGAATGGCAGTGTTCATCATTAAGAGCCCCCATCACCCTGGACATGCCCTCTTCTCATTGTTACCGTCAGGAAGGAGTTACAGAACAGATTTCTGAAAGGACGATGAACCCCTGAAATCTACCTCACTATTTTTCCCTCTCATTTTGTACTACCTATTTAATTTTAAAATATATATACTGTAATTGATAGTTTTTATGAGTATGTATTGCAATGTACTGCTACCACAAAACAACACATTTCATGACATACATCAGTGATATTACACCTGAACATGACCAAACATGGGCTGTTGAGATTTTTGCAAATGGGTAAAGGAGATGTGTGAAAAGGCCCATTTCAGTGCAGTCCTTGATGACCTGTTGCTACGTGTTCCTGTGAAGTTCACTTTACTGTGGTTTGTGGTTAGGTTAGCATTGTTTTCTCTGTGGTGTATATATACAGTTTTCATCCACTAGAGGGAGTCCTTCGTATTCTGTTGAATCAAAAGCCTTAAAGCGATTCAGTAATTCAAGTTTAATTGTCATTTAACCATATATGAATACAGCCAAAGGAGACAGTGATACGACTGAGGATTAGGCCCCCTCCAACCGCCCCTGCTCGCATCCAATAAATCAGTGAATTGAACTTGCGGCATACTAGATTACCAATACCCAAAGGGGCCTTGCAATCATGAGAAAAGTGACCATGCTGGCCCTCGTTATTTGACTGTAAGCCTCCATCGACTCTGGCAGCAGCATGTTGGGCAGATCCCTCATTATCTCCACCAGAAAGCAACTCGCTGATGGTGTAGACCTGCAGTCCTTTGAGTTTCTAACGTACAGCAGGATCTTGCGACCATTAGACGTAAGTTTAAGTAGAACGGTGGCACCTCTGATTGACCCTGTAGAAGCTGTTGCGACCAGTCATGCCACCATCTTGATGGAGTAACTGATATGATTTAAAGTTCACAGTAAATTTATTATGAAAGCATATACGACACCTTACGCAACCCTGAGATACATTTTATGGTGGGCATTCACAGTAAATACAAAGAAACACCATTGTATCAATGAAAAATCGCAAACAGCAAGGACAAATGCAAAAGACAATAAACTATGCAAACACAAAAAGGAAAATAATAATAAATAAGCAATAAATATGGATAACCTGACATGAAGAGTCCTGGAAAGTGAGTCCGTAGGTTGTGTGAACAGTTCAGTGACGGGGTGAGTGAAGTTGAGTGAAATTATCCCCTCTGGTTTAAAAGGATGATGGCTGAGGCTCCTGCATTTACTTCCTGAAGGCAGCAGTGAGAAGCTATAAAGATCATTGCTCACGTTTTGGATTGAATCTTCGGGTCTGACCAAATCAAACAGTTGAAAAAATGGTGGTTTTATATCTTCCACATTTCATTTAATATCATTGAGTATTTGGTACAGGACCTGACTGGTTGCATCAAGGCCTGACACAGAAACACCAGCGGTCAGGAAATGAAAAGCCTACAGAGTCTGAAGGGTTTGGCCCTGTCTGTCCATCACAAGCAAAGCTGTCCACAACACTGAGTACTTTCACAGGGAGCACTGTCACTGGAAAGCAGCATTCATGTTAGGGAGACCACCATCCAGACCATGCTCTCTTCAAGCTTCTGCCATCAGGCAGGAGTACAGGACTCACACCACCAGGTTCAGGGACAGTTATTAACCCTCAGCTATCAGGAAGGAGGTACAGGAGCCTCAGGACCCACACCACCAGGTTCAGGAACAGTTATTACCCCTCAACCGTCAGGAAGGAGGTACAGGAGCCTCAGCACCCACACCACCAGGTTCAGGAACAGTTATTACCCCTCAACCATCGGGAAGGAGGTACAGGAGCCTCAGGACTCACACCACCAGGTTCAGGAACAGTTATTACCCCTCAACCGTCAGGAAGGAGGTACAGGAGCCTCAGCACCCACACCACCAGGTTCAGGAACAGTTATTACCCCTCAACCATCAGGAAGGAGGTACAGGAGCCTCAGGACCCACACCACCAGGTTCAGGAACAGTTATTATCCCACAACCATCAGGCTTCTGAACCAGCCTGGATAACCTCACTCACCTCAACAATGAATGATTCCACAACCGACAGACTCACTTTCAAAGACTCTACAACCTGTGTTCTCAGTGTTAGTTATTTACTTTTTATTATTTATTATTTGCACAGTTTGTTTTTTTGCCCATTTGATGTTTGCCAGGCTTGCTATAGTCTTTCATAACTTCTATTGTATTTCTTTAATTTCCTGCGAATGCCTGCAAGAAAATGAATCTCTGTATAAGGTCACATACAGTATATGTACCTTGATAATAAATTTACTTTGAACTTTGAAGCATTTATTCCCAGATTCCAAGTGCCAACAAGCAATTATGTATGTCCAGGCAATGTTGGGGGAATGGGCACTTTTCAGCAGCCCCAGGTGGGATGGGCTGCATATTGAAAAGCCTAGATAGTGTGGCTATGGAGAGGATGTTTCCTATAGTCAGGGAGTCGAGGACCAGAGGGCACAGCCTCAGAATAAGGTGATGTCCATTTAGAATGGCGATGAGGAGGAATTTCTTGAGGGAGTGGTGTATCTATGAAATTCATTGCCACGGACGAACATGGAGGGCAAGTCATTGGGTATATTTAAACCAGAGAATAAAAATTTAAAGCAGGAGAATAAAAATAAGGCAGGGGCAAGCAGAACTGCCATTACTGGAGTGGCTATTGTGTGAGTGGGCCCGTGTTGAAGTGGCTTTGGCTTATCAGGCTTGTGCGAGGTAAGCACCTCCTTTATTCTTCACTCTTCATCAGACAGAGCACAGTTAGTGCAGTGAAAATAGCTCTGGGGGTTCTGTTTTGTTCTGTGTGTGAGATGTGGGAATTCTGAGAGACTCCAGCCTCCTGGATAACCACATCTGCACCAGGTGCACCGAGCTGCAGCTCCTCAGAGAACGTGTTAAGGAACTGGAACAGCAACTCGATAGTCTCGGCTCATATGGGAGAGTGAAGAAGTGATAGGTAGGAGCTACAGAGAGGTAGTCACCCATAGTTTGTAGGATGCAGGTAACTGGGTGACTGTCGGGAGAAGGAAGGGAAATGGGCAGCCAGTGCAGAGTACACCTGTGACCAATCCCCTCAATAATAAGTACACCACTTTTGATACTCTTGAGGGGCAACCCTACCAGGTGGACCCACAGTGACCGGGTTTCTAGAACTGAGCCTGGTGCTGTAACTCTGAGGAGATGAGTGGTGAAAGGAGACTCCGTAGTCAGAGGAACAGAGACGAGATTCGGTGGACGCGACAGAAACACCCAGGTGGTCTGTTGACTCCCAGGTGCCAGGATCAGATAGTGTCCCTGGTGTTTTAAACGGGGAGGGTGAGCAGCCAGAACTCCTGATCAATATTGACACTAATGACATAGGGAGGAAAGAGAAATTTTAGGCAGCTACGTAGAAAGCTGAAAAGCAGGACCTCCAGGGTAGAAATCTCTGGATTGCTACCTGTGCCACGCACCAGTGAGGGAAGGAATAGGATGGTTTGGCAGATGGATGTGTGGCTGGGGAACTGGTGCAGGGAGCAGGGGTTCAGATTTCTGGACCAGTGAGATCTCTCCTGGGGACGGTACAATCTGTAATAAAGGGGGTGAGTTACACCTGAACCTGCGGGGTACCAATATCCTTGTAGCCACATTTGCTGGAGTAGTTCAGGAGGGTTTAAACCAATTTGATAGGGGGATGGGAACCAGAGTGATAGGGCTGAAGATGAGGTAGTTGGTTTACAAACAGAGGCAGTGTGTAATGAGACTCCTAGCAAGGAGAGGCTGATGATAGGGCAACATTGCAGTCAACAAGATGATTTGCAACATAAAACGGGGACAAAAGGGAGTTGAAAGGTAGTTAAATCACCTGGAGCAGATGATCTACACTCCAGGTTTTAAAAAAGGGTGGCTGAAGAGATTGTGCAGGCATTAGTAATGATCTTTCAAGAATCATTTGATTCTGGCATGGTTATGGAAGACTGGAAAATTCCAAAATGTCACTCCACTCCATTTTCCACCAGGGACAGAGGTAGAAGAAAGGACAATATAGGAAGTTAGCCTGACCTCAGTGGTTGGGAAGATGTTGGAATCATCTGTTAAGGATGTTGTTTGGGGTACTTGGAGGCACAAGATAAGATAGGCCATAGTCAGCATGGTCTCCTCAAGGGAATATCTTTGCTGATAAATCTTTTGGAATTCTTTGAAGAAATAACAAGCAGGAGAGACAAAGGAGAACCAGTAGATGTTGTCTACTTGGATTTTCAGAAGGCCTTTGACAAAGTGCCACGCATAAGGCTGCTTAATAAGATAGGTGCCCATGATGTTACGGGAAAGATTCTAACATGGATAGAGGATTGGCTGATTGGCGGGAGGCAAAGAGTAGGAATAAAGCGATCCTTTTCTGGCTGGCTGCCAGTGACTGGTGGTGTTCCACAAGAATCTGTGTTGGGATAGGTCCTTTTTTGTTATATATCAATGATTTGGTTGGTGGAATTAATGGCTTTGTAGCCAAGTTTGCAGATGATATGAAGATAGGTGGCGGGCAGGCAGTTTTGAGGAAGCAGAGAGGATTAGAAGAACTTAAACAGAATTGGAGAATTGACAAAGAAGTGGCAGATGGAATACACTGTCGGGAAATGTATGGTCATGCATTTTGGTAGAAGAAATAAAAGCATACACTGTTTTCTCAATGGAGAGAAAGTTCAGAAATCTGAAACACAAGAAAATCTGCAGATGCAGGAAAGCCAAAGCAACGCACACAAAATGCTGGAGAAACTCAGTGGGCCAGGCAGCATCTATGGAAAAGAGGAAACATTTCAGGAGGAGACCCTTCAGCAGGACTGAAAAGGAAGAGATAAGGTGTCAGACTAAGAAGGTGAGGGGAGGGGAGGAAGAAGTACAAGGTGACAGGTGATGGGTGAATCCAGGAGAGGGAGAGGGGTGAAGTAAAGAGCTGGGAAGTTGATTGGTGAAAGAGATAAAGGGCTGGAGGAGAGGGAACCTGATAGGAGAGGACAGAAGACCATGGAAGGAAGGGAAGGATGAGGAGCACCAGAGGGAGGTGACAGGCAGGTAAGAAGAGAAAGTTTGAGAGGAAACAAGAATGGGGAATGGTGAAGGAGAGAAGTTGGGAGGCAAGTACTAGAAGTTTGAGAAATCAATGTTCATGCCATTAGGTTGGAGGCTTACCAGACTGGATATAATGTGTTGTTCTTCTGACCTGAGTGTGGCCTTGTGGTGGCAGTAGAGGAGGCTATGGACTGACATGTTGGAATGGAAGTGGGTGGCCACCGGGAAATCCCTTGTTTTTGTGGTGGATGGAGCAAAGGTGCCTGACGAAGCGGACTCCCAATCTACATAGAGTCTCATTGATACACAGGAGGCCACACTGGATACTGTAAATGACTCCAACAGACTCGTAGGTGAAGTGTTGCCTCACCTGGATGGATTGTTTGGGGCCTTTTGCTTCCCTTCCTCCACCTGGAAGGACTGTTTGGGGCCCAGGTTGCCTTCACCTCCATCTCTTCCATCTGTCACACATCTGCCCTCACCCAATCTTCCTGCCGATACACAGGGATAGGGTTTCCCTTGTCCTCACCTACCACCCCACCAGCCTCCATACCCAGCATATAATCCTTTGTAACTTCCGTCATCTCCAACAGGATCCCACCACCAAGCACATCTTTCCCTCCCTTCCACATTCTGCTTTCCGCAGGGATCACTCTCCTCATGACTCCCTTGTATGCTTGTCGTTTCCCACTGATCTCCCTCCTTGTTCTTGCAAGCAGAACAAGTGCCACATCTGCTCCCTCACCACCATTCAGGGCCCCAAACAGTCCTTTCAGGTGAGGCAACACTTCACCTGTGAGTCTGTTGGGGTCGTCTGCTGTATCTGGTGCTCCCGGTATGGCTTCCTGTATATCGGTGAGACCTGACATAGATTGGGAGACCACTTCGCTGAGCGCCTTCATTCTGTGCATCACAAAAAGCACGATTTCCCAGTGGCCACCTATTTCAATTCAACTTCCAGTTCCAATTCCAACATGTCAGTCCTCTATGAGGCCACACTCAGACTGGAGGAGCAACACCTTATATACCGTTTGGGTAGCCTCCAACCTGATGGTATGAATATCGATCTCTCAAACTTCTGGTAATTGCCACCTCTCTCCTTCACCATTCCTCATTCCCATTTCCTTCTATCACCTTATCTCCTTATCTCCCCATCACTTCCCTCTGGTGTTCCATGGTCTTCTATTCCCTTCTACCAGATTCCCCTTTCTCCAGCCCTTTAACTCTTTCACCAATCAACTTCCCAGCTGTTTACTTCACCCCCTCCAGAATTCACCTATCACCTACCACGTTGTACTTATTCCGTCCCTCCTGCCACCTTCATATTCTGACTCCTTCTCCCTTCCTTTCCAGTCCTGATGAAGGGGTGCAGCCCGAAATGTCGACTGTTTACTTTTTACCTTAGATGCTACCTGGCCTACTGAGTTCCTTCAGCATGTTGTGTTTGTTGCTTCAAAATTCTGAAGTGCAAAGAGATGTGGGAGTCCTCTTGCAGGAGTCCATTAAGGATAATTTGCAGGCTGAGTCTGTGGTGGGGAAAAGCAATGCAATGTTAGCATTCACTTCAAGGAGACTGGAATATAAAAGAAATGATGTAATGTCGAGGCTCTATAAGGCATTGGTCAAACTGCACTTGGAGTATTGTGAGCAGTTTTGGGTCCCTTATTTAAGAAAGGATGTGCTGAAACTGGGGAGAGTTCAAAGGAGGTTCAGGAAAATGATCCTGAGATTGAATGGCTTGTCACATGAGCAGTGTTTGATGGCTCTAGGCCTGTACCCCCTGGAATTCAGAAGAATGAGGGGTGATCTCATTGAAACCTATCGAATGGTGAAAGGCCTTTATAGAGGGGATATTGTGAGGATGTTTCCTATAGTGGGAGAGTAAGACCAGAGGACACGCCCTCAGAATAGAGGGGCATCCATTTAGAACAGAGATGAGGAGGGATTTCTTTAGCCAAAGAGTTGTTGTGTTTTTTTTTATTAAGTGCAATTATGAACTATAGCCAGATCAGAAATGCCGATCAAATCAACTATTTCCCGAAGAGAACTCTGACAGGCCAATCAGATGGTTCACTGCTGCTCAGAGAACAGGCACAAGGGTCACTAGCCCCTGTACCCCAGAAACACACCCGAGCGGTGCGGCGGAGGTATGTGCTATGCATGACCTGATCTGAAAGCATCATGTTGACTCATAACAGATCGTGTTCATGGTGGAACAGCTTAGTCAAGTATGGGGTGATCAGCACTGATGGACAAATTATACTTCCACTACCCCGGTTGTGAATCTATGGAATTCGTTGCTACAGGTGGCTATGGAGGCCAAATCATTGGGTATATTTAAGACAATAAGAAATAGGAGCAGAATTGAGCCATTTGGCCATTGAGTCTGCTCCGCCATTTCCTCATGGCTGTTCCAATTCTCCTCTCAGCCCCAATCTCCAGCTTTCTCCCGATATCCCTTCACGCCCTGAACAATCAAGAATCTATCCACCTCTGCCTTAAATATGAATCGACTTGGTCTCCACAGCTGTGACAAAGAATTCCACAGATTCACCACCCTCTGGCTAAAGAAATACCTCCTGATTTCCACGCTAAAAGGACAACCCTCTTTTCTGAAGCTGAGTCCTCCAGCCTTAGACTCTCCCACCACAGACTCAACCTGCAAATTGACCTTTAGGGAACCCTGAACAAGGACTCCCAAGTCCCTTCGAGCCTTAGTTTAGAAACATAGAAAACCTACAGGACAATGCAGTTCATTCGGCCCACAAAGCTGTGCTGAACATGTTCTTATCTTAGAACTACCTAGGCTCACCCATAGACCTCTATTTTTCTAAGCTCCATGTTCCTATCCAGGAATCTCTTAAAAGACCCTATCGTTTCCACCTCCACCACCGCCGCCGGCAGCCCATTCCACACACTCACCACTACTTACCCCCCTGACATCTCCTCTGTACCTATTTCCAAGCACCTTAAAACTATGCCCTCTTGTGGCAGCCATTTCAGCCCTGGGAAAAAGCCTCTGACTATCCACACGATCAATGCCTCTCATCATCTTATACACCCCTATCAGGTCACCTCTCATCCTCCGTCACTCCAAGGAGAAAAGGCTGAGTTCACTCAAACTATTCTCACAAGGCATGCTCCCCAATCCTGACAACATCCTTGTAAATCTCCTCTGCACCTTTTCTATGGCTTCCACATCCTTCCTGTAGTGAGGTGACCAGAACTGAGTACAGTACTCCAAGTGGGGTCTGACCAGGGTCCTATATAGCTGCAACGTTACCTCTCGGCTCCTAAATTCAATCCCACAGTTGATGAAGGCCAATGCACCGTATGCCATCTTAACCACAGAGTCAACCTGCGCAGCTGCTTTGAGTGTTCTATGCACTCGGACCCCAAGATCCCGCTGATCCTCCACACTGCCAAGAGTTTTACCATTAATACTATATTCTGCCATCATATTTGATGTTTTTTTGCATTTTCTCTCCATTTAGCAAATAGTCAACCCTTTCATTTTTTCTACCAAACTGTATGACCATACACTTTCTGACACTGTATTCCATCTATTTCTTTGCCAATTCTCCTAATCTGTCTAAGTCCTTCTGCAGCCTCTCTACTTTCTCAAAACTACCTGCCCCTCCAGCTACCTTCACATCATCTGCAAACTTTGCAACAAAGCCATCAATTGCATTGTCCAATTCATTGATGTATGATGTAAGAAGAATCAGTCCCAACACAGAGCCCCTGTGGAACATCACTGGTCACTGGCAGCTAGTCAGAAAAAGCTTCCTTTATTCCCACTCTTGCTTTCTGCTAATCAGCCACTACCCATGCTGACACCATGGGCTCACAGTTTGTTAAGCAGCCACATGTGTGACACCTTGTCAAAGGCCTTCTGAAAATCCGAGAGCACAACATCAACCAATTCTCCTTTGTCTATATTGCTTGTTACTTCTTCAAAGAATTCCAACAGATTTGTCAGGCAAGATTTTCCCTTGAGGAGACCATGCTGACTATGGCCTATTTTATTATGTGCCTCCAAGTACCCTGAGATCTCATCCTTTCTAGGGCAGTTAGCCTGACCTTAGTGGTTGGGAAGATGTTGGAGTCGATTATTAAGGTTTTTTTTTCTTCTGCCTGTCTCCCTTCTTGAAGAGTAGAGTGACATTTGCAATTTTCCAGTCTTCTGGAACCATTTCAGAAACTAGTGATTCTTGAAAGATCATTACTAATGCCTCTACAATTTCTTCAGCCACCTCTTTCAGAACTCTGAGGCAGACACAATCTTAATTAGTTTGTCTGCCGTTTCATTACCCTCCGTTACTACCTCTCCAGCATTGTTTTCCAGCAGTCTATTATCCACTCTCACCTCTCTTTTACACTTTATGTATCTGAAGACACTTGGTATCTTCTTTAATATTATTGGCTATGTTACCTTCTAGCCAATAATATTGATGCCTCCATAATCTCTTCGGCCAACTTTTTCACAACCCTAGGGTGTATACTATCTGGTCCAGGTGACTTATCTACCTTCAGACCTTTCAGTTTCCCAAGAACCTTCTCTCTAGTTATGGTAACTTCACACACTTCGTGCCCTATGACACCTGGAACTTCCGCCATACTGCTAGTGACTTCCACAGTGAAGACTGATGCAAAATACTTATTCAGTTTGTCTGCTATTTCATTGTCCCCCATTACTACCTCTCCAGCATTGTTTTCCAGTGATCCGATATCCACTCCCACCTCTCTCTTACACTTTATCTATCTGAAGAAACGTTTGATATCCCCTTTAAGATCAGTTGCTAACTTATATTCGTATTTCATCTTTACCTTCTTGCTGGCTTTTTTAGTTACCTTCTGTTGGTTTTGAAAAGCTTCTCAATCCTCTAACTTTCCACAAATTTTTGCTCTAATACATGCCCTATCTTTGGCTTTTATACTGGCTTTGACTTCTCTTGTTAGCCACGGTTATGATATCTTGTCTTTAGAATGCTTCTTCCTTTTTGAAATGTATGTATCCTGTGCCTTTTGAACTGCTTCCAGAAATTCCAGCCATTGTTGCTCTGCCATCATCCTGCCAGTGTTCTTTTCCAATCAATTCTAGCCAACTCCTCTCTCATGCCTCTGTAATTCCCTTTACTCCACTGTAATACAGATACATATGACTTTAGCTTCTCCTTCACAAATTTCAGGGGAAATTCTATTATATATGATAATATGCCCTTCAGGGTTCCTTTATCTTAAGCTCGCTGATCAAATCCCATTCATTGCACAACACCCAATCCAGAATATCTGATTTAAGGCAGAGGTTGATGGGTTCTTGATTAGTCAGGGCATGAAGATATACTGGGAGAAGGCAGGAGGATGTGGTTGAGAGGGGAAATAAATTAGCCATAATGAAATGGTGGAGCAGTCTCAATGGGCCAGGTAGCCTAATTCTGCCACCATATCTTATGATCTAATGATCCAAGGAAGAATGGTTACCAAACCAATTGTCTCCTGCACATCATCAATTACTTGTGTAAAAAAGTGCTCATTTTAGCTCAAATCTCGTCCATGTTTGTGTTTATAGTAAGTGACAAATTTCATAAGGGCAAATTTAATGATATATTAATTTGACTTTAAAATGTTTTCCCTTTAGATTACATATTATAGGACATCTCTATCAAATCACCTATCATCTTTCTTCCCTCCAGAGAGAGAAGCCCTAGCTCACTGGACCTATCCTCATAAGGCATGCTCTCTAATCCAGGCAGCTTCCTGGTAAATCTCCTCTGCACCCTCTCTAAAGCTTCCACATCCTTCCTGTAATGAGGCAACCAGAACTGAACACACTATTCCACGTGGGGTCTAACCAGGGTTTTATAGAGCTGCATAATCCTGTTCTCAGTCATAGTTATTATTTATTAATAAACATTTGCATTCTTTTGCACATTGATTGTTTGTCAGTGTTTGTGTGCAGTCTTTTATTGATTTCATTGTTTCTTTGTTCTACTGTGAATGCCCGCAAGAAAATGAATCTCAGGGTTGTATTTGGAGACATATATGCACTTTGAAAATAAATTTACTTTGAACTTTGAACATTTCCTCACAGCTCATGGACTCAATCTTTTCAGCAAACACCATCTGTGATTAAATACATAAATCTCTGAAATGATGAAGTTTCAAGTACATGTTGATCTCAGCAGAAGAACCTTGGGGATATTTTACTTTAAAGAGGCTTTAAAAATTATCTGTGCTGTTAATGTCCTCTGTGCTCAAACTGATAATATTGTCCTAGATTCCTTACACACCAACGCCCTTCAATGGCAAAGCCTACAAAGCGTAGTGGATACGGCCCAGTCCATTGCAGGTAAATCCCCCTCCCCCTCCCAATTGTTGAGCACATCTGCAAGGGGCGTTGTTGCAGAAAATCAGCATCAGTCACCAAAGACTCCCAACATTCAAGCTCTCTTCTCACTGCTGCCATCAGGAAAGAATACAGGAGCCACACCACCAGGTTCAGGAACAGTTATCACTCCTCAACGATCAGGCACTTGAACAAGAGAGGATAACTTCTTTCAACTTCACTTACCCCATCATGGAACTGTCCCCACAACCTATGGACTCACTTTCAAGGACTCTTCATCTCATGTTCTCAATATTTATTGCTCTATTTATTATTAATTTTTTTTCTTTTTACATTTGCGCAGCTCGTTGTCTTTTGCACACTGGGTGTCTGTCTTATTGTGTGTGGTTTTGCATTGATTCTTTTGTGTTTATTTGTATTTATTGTGAATGCCCACAAGAAAATGAATCAGGGTTCTATATGGTGACATAAATGTACTTTGATAATGAACTTACAATGAACTTCTGAACTTAATGAAAGATAAGATTTCATATAAAATCAGAGGAATCCACAGAACCATATTAAAGCACGGGGAGGTGGATTAAGACGGGAAGATGGTACAAGGAAAAGTAAACTTAAAAATCAAGATTCTAGATTGCTTAATGCCATTTCCTGTAGACGTGTAAAGAACAAAATAATTGTAACTCTGGATCTGATACAGCACAAAAATAATACAATTAGACAAAGACATAATAACAATAAAACACAATAAATATGATAGCTTAGATACAGATAGCTTGTATGTCCATAACGTGTGACTAGACTGTCCATGAGATGACAGACATGAAATAATCAAGTAGTGGTGGAGTTAGTGGATGGAGGTGTTGATCAGCCTGAAATCTGCATTGGCTCATTGTGTCTATTCAAATTGTTCACAATGCTAACTTCATCTGTACATATCACAGATTTGCCCCAATGTCACTCTCAACAAACATTAAAATGTACAGTAAACATATTTATCCAGACACATAGCCACAAGTCTTTTTTCCATCCCAAGGTGGCAGAGGCCAGTTTTTAATAAAGATTATTTTAAAAAGTAAACTGCTTGGACCACACATTTTCAAAATAATTCTGGCTTTGTTCATAACACTGAACAAGAATTCAAAGTTCAAAGTAAATTTATTATCAAAGTACATACGTACATGTCACCATATACTGTACAACCCTGAGATTCATGTTCTTGTCAGCAATTGCAGTAAATGCAAAGAAACACAATAGGTTTAATGAAAGACCACACGCAGTAATACCGACAAACAACTAATGTGTAAAAGACACAAAACTGTGCATGTACAAAAAAAGAGAACAAAGTACTGTTAATAATTAATAAACAAGCAATAAGTATTGACGACATGAGTCCATTTTAAAATTGAGTCCATGATTTGTGGAATCAGTGCAGTGTTGGAGGTGAGTGAAGTTGTCCCTTCTGGTTCAAGAGCCAGATGGCTGAGGAGTAATAACTGTTCCTGAACCTGGTGGTGTGGGTCCTGGGGTTCCTGTACCTCCTTCCCGATGGCTGAGGAGTAATAACTGTTCCTGAACCTGGTGGTGTGGGTCCTGGGGTTCCTGTACGTCCTTCCTGATGGTTGAGGAGTAATAACTGTTCCTGAACCTGGTGGTGTGGGTCCTGTGGTTCCTGTACCACCTCTCTGAAGACAGCAGCGAGGAGAGAGCATGACCTGGATGGTGGGAGTTCTTGATGATGGATGCTGCTTTCCCGTGAAAGCACTCCATGTAGATGTGCCCAATGGTGGGGAGGGCTTTACCAGTGATGGACTGGACCATATCCACTACTTTTTGGAGGCTTTTCTGTTCAAGGCCATTGGTGTTCCCACACTAGGCCACGAAGCAATGGTTAATTAAGTAAATTCTAGTGCACAATCACACCCACTAAAATGCAGAAGACAAGCTGCCCCTCAGCACAGAATATAAGTAACTCTCCTCATGGACTTTGATATGAGTTGTTCACTTTATTACAATTGGTGTTGTAGAATCAGTCTTCAAAAAACTCAGATAAATCATTGGAAAAAGTCAAACTCCAATCAATAATGTGGAGAAAAGCATCAGAATCAGGTTTAAATTATCCGGTGTTTTGCCTGACATGGAATTTAGAACAACAATACAAAATTTACAGGGCATGTCACTCGGGGACAGCCTGTATATTTTTTGTGTGTCTGTATGTTTACTGCTATCTCATACATTCTATGTGTGCCTTGTGCTGTGTGTGACTGTGGGTATTGTGTTTTGTACCTTTGCCCTGGAGGAACACTGTCTCACCTGGCTGTATTCAGGTGTACGGTTGAATGACACTTAAACTTGAGCTTGAACTTGAAAACGGAGCCACTCAGTCGGTCAGGCAGCATCAATGGAAATGAATAGTCACCGTTTTAGTCCGAGACCTTTCTTCTGGACCGGAATGGAAGTGGGGAAGATGCAAGAATAAGGAGGTGGACGAGGGGAAAGAGTACAAACAAGAAGGTGGAGCCAGGTGGGTTGGAAGAGGGGATGAAGTGAGAAGCTGGGAGATGATAAGTGGAAAAGGTAAAGGGCTGGAGAAGAAGGAATCTTATAGGAGAGGAGAGTGGAGCATGGGAGAAAGGGAAGGGCACCAAGGGGAGGTGATAGGAAGGAGAAGAGGTAAGAGTCCAATCACAAATGAGAGAAAATCTGCAGATGCTGGAGGAACTCAGCAGGCTAGGCAGCATCTATGGAAAAAAAGTGTTGTCGATGTTTCGGACGGAAACTCTTCATCAGGACCCTTCGGCCTGCTGCAGGGCGTCAGCCTGAACTGTCAACTCTATTTTTTTCCGTAAAAGAGGTAAGAGCTGGGCTAGAGTGGGGAAATGAAGAAGAAGGAAGGGGGAAGGGGAAAGCTACTGGAAGCTGGAGAAATCAATGTTCATGCCATCAGATTGGTGGCTACTTAGACAGAATATGAGATGTTGCTCCCCCACTCTGAGAGTGGCCTCATTGTGGCAGAAGCAGAGGCCATGAATTGATAGTCAACGTTCCAAGCCTTCCCAGCTAATGCCCTCAACTCTTCCTCCACTACACTGATGACTGCATTACTGCTGCTTCCTGCACCCATGCAGACCTCAACAATTTCATTAACTTTCCCTCCAACTTCCACCCTGCCCTTAAATTCACTTGGTCCATCTCTGATACCTCCCTTCCCTTTCTTGATCTCTCTGTCTTCATCTCTGTAGACAAACTGTGTACTGATATTGTTGATAATGCTACAGATTCCCTCGCCTATCTTGACTATATCTCTTCCCACCTTGCCTCCTGTAAACGTGTCATTCCCTTTTCTCAGTTCCTTCATCTCCACTGCATCTGTTCCCAGGATGAGGCTTTCCTTTCCAGAACATCAGTGATGTCATCCTCATCAAAGAACAGTTTCCCTTCCTCAACTATTGATGCTGCCCTCATCCGCATCTTTTCCATTTCCCAAACATCTGCGCTCATCCCATCATCCCACCTCCCCCTAACAGTGATAGTCACTCTTGTCCTTACCTATCACCCAATGAGCCTCTGCATCCAACACGTCATCCTCTGCAACTTCCGCCATTTCCAAAGGGATCCTACCATCTTTACCCTATCCCCTCTCTCCACTTTCCACAAGGATCACTCTTTCCATGATTTCCAGTCAAGTTGGTGCCTGCATACAACACTCTGTCAGTCAACATCTTCTGGATTGATCATGAAACCATATATTTCACTTCTATTATGTCTTTTACATTTGTTTTTCATCTTGAATGTGGGTCTGGAACTGTTGGAGCCTGTGATTTGCAGTTTGGAGATTGTTTGGGTGTTTCAGCGCTCTGCAGTTTCCGAGAGGACTCCAGGTGACGGGGGAGCATACGTGAACCTCATGGGGAGAAGGCTGCGGGACAGGGTACGAGCTGATGTTTGACTCCATTTCATCTATTAAAGCTTCCATTGTTCATCGATTGAAGCACAAAGGAGACTGAAGCATTGAGGTGAATGCAGAAAGTGAGCGCCGGTTGACTGCCTTTTAATTGCCAGTGGGATTGCTCTGCTACGACGAGGGGAGACTGCCTTTTGATCCGATAAAGTGATAACAGTACGTGGTTATGCATGCTGCTGGGATTGAGCGGTGGTAACGAATGCATGCGTGTTGAGTGAGGTAGACAGTTGTAACCCTGATGAATTGTTAATTCTGCTACAGGGAGGAGAGACTGTCTTTTGATTGCTGGTGGGATTACTCTGCTATGCAGGTTTTCTGCGTTTTGGATATGGACTTGGACTACAGACTTTTTTCTTATTTTATTGTTTTTTTGCTCGATTGTTCTCAATTTTTTGTGTGCGATGACGGGTGTTGGGGTAGAGTTGATTATCATGCTGCTGTTCTACTCTTTTCTTTTATGGTTTTGGGCTACCTAGAGAAGAATTTCGGAGTTGTACACTTCAGTAATAAATGAACCATTGAACCATTGTTCATTCATCCCTCTCCACTAATCTCCCTCCTGGTACTTATCCTGCAAGAGTGGAATTGCTGTACCTGCCTATTCACCTCCTCCCTCACCTCCATTCAGGGTCCCAAACAGTCCTTCCAGGTGAGGCAACACTTCACTTGCAATTCTACTGGGTTCGTCTTTTGTATCCGGTACCCCCGTTGTGGCCTCCTCTGCATTGTTGAGATCCATCGTAGATTGGGGTAACAACTTTGTTGAGCGCAGTCCATCCACCAAAAGCAGAAATTCCTGGTGGCCAACCACTTCAATTCTGATCCCTATTACTATTACAAAGGAAAGAGTGCCTGGCAAACTCAAAGGTCTTAAGGTGGATAAATCACCTGGACCAGATGGACTACATCCCAGAGTCCTGAGAGAGGTTGCTGAAAAGATAATGGATGCATTGATTATGATCTTTCAAGAATCACATGATTCTGGCATGGTGCCAGAGGACTGGAAGATTGCAAATGTCACTCCACTCTTTAAGAAGGGAGGAAGGCAAAAGAAAGGAAATTATAGACCAGTTAGCCTAACCTCAGTGGTTGGGAAAGTGTTGGAGTCTATTATTAAGGATGAGGTTTAGGGGTACTTGGAGACTAATGATAAAAGGAGTCAAAGTCAGCATGGTTTCTGTGAAGGAAAATCTGTTAGAGTTCTTCCAGGAACTAACAAGTAGGGTGGACAAAAGATAGTCAGTGGATGGCATTTACTTGGATTTTCAGGAGGCATTTGATAAGGTATCATATATGAGGCTGGTTAACAAGATAAAATCCTATTGCATTACAGGAAAGATATTGGCATGGATAGAGAAATGACTGACTGGCAGGAGGCAGCGAGTGGGAGTAAAGGGGGCCTTTTCTTGTTGGCTGCCAATAACTGGTGGTGTTCCTCTGGGGTCAGTATTGGGACTGCTACTTTTCACAATGTTTGTCAATTATTTAGATAATGGAATTGAGGGCTTTGTGGCAAAGTTTGCAGATGATACGAAGATAGGAGGAGGGGTAGGTAGTGCTGAGGAAGCAATGCTTGTGAACCTCCTCTGAACCCTCTCCAGTGCCAGCACACATTTTCTTAGATAAGGAGCCCAAAAACTGTTCACAATACTCAAAGTGTACTTGTAATCTCCTCAAATATTTCCACCAGGTTCGTCAGACAAGATTTTCCCTTAAGGAAACCAAGCTGACTTTGTCCTCTCTTGTTGTGCATCACCAAGTATTCCATAAACAATCCTTAACAATTGACTCCAACATCTTCCCAACTACTGAGGTCAGACTAACTGGCCTATAATTTTCTTTCTGTTGTCTCTCTCCTTTCTTAAAGAGCGGAGTGACCCATGTGCAATTTTCCAGTCCTCCAGAACCATGCTAGAGTCCAATGATTCTTGAAAGATCATTACTAATGTCTCCACAATCTCCACTGCTACCTCCTTCAGAACCCTAGGGTACAGATCATCTGGTCCGGGTGACTTATGCACCTTTAGGCCTTTCAGCTTTTTGGGCACCTTCTTCCTTGTAATAGTAACTGCACTCACTTCTCTTTCCTCACACCCTTCAACACTTGGTACACCACTAACTAAGACTGATGCAAAATACTTATTTACTTCACCTGCCCTCGACATTATTTCTCTAACCTCATTTTCTTGTGGTCCTATATCCTCTCACATCTCTCCTTTATTTTCTACATACTTGAAAAAGGTTTTTCTATCCGCCTTGATATTGTTAGCTAGCTTGCTTTCATCTTTTCCCTCGTAATGAACCTTTTAGTTGCTTTCTGTATGTTTTTAAAAGCTTCCCAATCTTTTATTTCCCTGCTAATCTTTTGCTTTGTTGTATGCCCTCTCTTTTGCTTTTACATTAGCTTTGACTTCTCTTGTTAGGCACTGCTGTGCTATTTTGCTATTTAAGTATTTCTTTGTTTTTGGAAGACATCTATCCTGCACCTTCCTCATTTTTCCCAGAAACTCAGGCCATTGCTGCTCTGCTGACATCCCTGACAGCATCTCCTTCCAATTTACTTCGGCCAACTCCTCTCTCATGCCACTGTAATTTCCTTTACTCCACTGAAATACTGCTACATCAGACTTTACTTTCTCCCTGTCAAATTTTAAGTTGAACTCAATCATTTTGTGATCACCGTCTCCTAAGGGTTCCTTTACCTTAAGCTCCCTAATAACCCGTAGTTCATTACATAATACCCAATCCAGTATAGCTGACCCCAGCAGGCTCAACAACAAACTGCTCTAAAAAGCCATCTCATAGCCCTCAACAAATTCACTCTCTTGAGATCCATTACCAACCTAATTTTCCCAATCGACCTGCATGTTGAAATCTCCCATGACTATCATAACATTGCCCTTTTGACATGCCTTTTCTATTTCCTGTTGTAATCTGTGGTCCACTGTTGGGAGGATTGTATATAACTGCCATCAGGGTCCTTTTACCCTTGCAGTTTCTTTATACAACCCACAAGGATTCAACATCTTCTGATCCTATATCACATCTTTCTAATGATTTGATGCCATTCCTTACCAGCAAAGCCACGCCAACCCCTTTGCCTACCTGCCCATCCCTCTGATATAATGCATAACACAGTCTGATGTGATAGCACAGGACAGTTAACAGCTTAGTCCATGTGTATTTTGTAACTGTAAACTTGGACATTCAGCTCCCAACTACAACCATCCTTCAACCACAATTTAGTGATGGCCACAACATCATATCTGACAATCTGTAATAGTGCAACAAGATCATCCACCTTAGTTCTTATACTCCGTGCATTGAGATATAACACTTTGAGTACTGAATTTGCTACCCTTTTGATTCTGCATCCCTAGTGCACTGACACTTACTCTGCTGGCTGCAATTTTGTCCTTTCATCAGCCTGCCCTTCCTGACAGTCTGACTGTATGCTATCTTTGCTTTTTTACCATCCATCCTATTCTGAGTCCCTTCACTCCAGTTCCCACCACCCCCCCCCACCAAATTAGTTGAAATCCTCCCCAACATCGCTAACAAAACCTGGCCATGAGAATATTGGTCCCCCTCAGGTTCAGGTACAACCCATCACTTTTGTGCAGGTCATATCTCCCCCAGAAGAGATCCTAATGATCCAAGAACCTGAAATCCTGCCCCCTGCAGTAGCTACTTGGTCATGCATTCTTTTCTGCCAAATCATCCTGTTTCTACCTTCACTGGGGCATGGCACAGGTAGCAATCCAGAAATTGCTACCTGGGAGGTCCTGCTTCTCAGCTTTCTACCTAGCTCTCTAAATTCTCTCTTTAGGACCTCTTTGCTTTTCCTTCCTATGTCATTGGTGCTGATATGTATCAAGACATCTGTCTACTCTCCCTCCCCCTCCAAAATGCTGTGGATGTGATCCGAGACATCCTTGACCCTGGCACCTGGGAGGCAACATACCATCTGTGTGCCCACAGAATCTCCTGTCTGTTCCTCTGACTATTGAGTGCCTATCACTATCTCTCCCCTCTTTTCCCCTTTTCCCTTCTGCACCACGGACCCATGCTCAGTGCCAGTAACCTGGTATAAGTGGCATTCCCCTGGGAGGCCGTCCCCCACAACAGTATACTTATTATTGAGGGGAATGGCCACAGGGGTGCTATGCAATAAACGCTTATTCACCTTCCCATTCCTCCTTCTGGCATTCACCCAGCCTCCTGCAACCTGCAACTCGGGGTGACTATTTCCCTGTAATTCCGATTGATGATCTCCTCACTCTCCTGTGCGAGCTGAAGGCCATCCAGCTACTGCTCCAGATCCCTAACACTGTCTTCAGGAGCTGAAGCTGGATGCTCTTCACGCAGATGTAGTTCCCTGGGAGACTCTGGGTCTTCCAGGACTCCAACATCCGGCATGAAGAGCACACAACAGCCATTTACTACACCAGGTACCCTGATGCAATAAGGAAAAAGGGGAACATAACAGAAACTTACCCAGAGCCAACACCCCTTCTGAGCTGAAGCCACTGGGCCACTCCCAGCAATGGCCGCTCTGCTTGTCCCTTTTATAGTTTTGTTTATTCCTCTCTGTGTTGCTCCCACCATTGCTTGGGCTGGTGGACCGACACCGAACAGCAGCAAAGCTCTCCTCTTAAATGAATGCTGCTGACCTGCGAGAAATTTCCTTGCTGTGTGCTGGTCCCCCTGCTGATTGGGCTGCCGGAAAGACCCTGATTAGTCAGGGTGTCAAAGGTTATGGGGGGAAGGCAGGAGAATGGGGTTAAGAGGGATAATAAATCAGCCATGATGGAATGATGGAATTGACTTGATCGGCTGAATGGCCTAATTCTGCTATATCCTCTGGTCTTATAGAAACAACAGGAATGAGCTGGGCTTTTTGAGTGAGACAGACACTGACTGGTGGGGTCACTAGTGCAGGCATCAGCGTGTGGCTCCAACTATTCAGCACGTAGGTCAACGATTTAAAAAACGCTGTCAAATGTTTGTCAACGACACAAAATATTATCACTATGTGGAAACAGCTGAATGAGTTTAAAGAAGGAGCATAGAATGAATAAATGTGAAGATGATGACTGGAAGTTAAATTTCTCTAATTTGTATACGTCCTATAGATGGTCTACAAGTAGAATTTTACAACAACTTCAGAGCATCAGCAGAAAAATGAAAACAGGAAACTGGGTGAAATAGCAATAACATTCATCAGCATAAGGAATTGATTGTGCATTTCAGGACGGGGAGGTCGAGTGAACATACACCAGTCCTCATCTGGGGATCAGAAGTGGAAAGGGTGAGCAGTTTCAAGTTCCTGGGTGCCAGAGTCATCACCAGTAATGAATTTGTACATCCTCCCCATGGAATGCGTAAGCTTCCTCCCACAGTCCAAAAACATTCCAGCTAGGTTAATTGGTCATTGTAAATTGTCCGATGATTAGCTTAGGGTCAATTGGGCATGTCAGATGCTGTTGAGGGTGGTGTAGCTCAAAGGGCCAGAGGGGCCTCCTCGGTGCTATAGACAATAGGTGCAGGAGTAGGCCATTCAGCCCTTCGAGCCAGCACCGCCATTCACTGTGATCATGGCTGATCATCCACAATCAGTACCCTTTTCCTGCCTTCTCCCCATATCCCTTGACACTGCCATCTTTAAGAGCTCTATCTAACTCTTTCTTGAAAGAATCCAGAGAATTAGCCTCCACTGTCTTCTGGGGCAGTGCATTCCACAGAACCACAACCCTCTGTGTGAAAAAGTTTTTCAACTCTGTTCTAAATGGTCTACCCCTTATTCTTAAACTGTGGCCTCTGGTTCTGGACTCCCCCAACATCGGGAACATGTTTCCTGCCTCTAGCGTGTCCAATTCCTTAATAATCTTATATGTTTCAATCAGATCCCCTCTCATCCTTCTAAATTCCAGTGTATACAGGCCCAGTCACTCCAATCTTTCAACATATGACATTCCCACTATCCCTGGAATTAACCTCATGAACCTACGCTGCACTCCCTCAATAGCTAGAATGTCCTTCCTCAAATTTGGAGACCAAAACTGTACACAATATTCCAGGTATGGTCTCATCAGGGCCCTATACAACTACAGAAGGACCTCTTTGCTCTTATACTCAATTCTCCTTGTTATGAAGGCTAACATGCCATTAGCTTTCTGCACTGCCTGCTGTACCTGCATGCTTACTTTCAGTGACTGATGAACAAGGACACCTAGATCTCATTGTACTTCCCCTTTTCCTAACTTGACACCATTCAGATAGTAATCTGCCTTCCTGTTCTTGCCACCAAAGTGGATAACCTCACATTTATCCACACCCTGCATTCTCATAACATCCTCCTCACATTTCACACTGTCACCCAGCTTTGTGTCATCTGCAAATTTGCTAATGTTACTTTTAATCCCTTCATTTAAATCATTAATGTATATTGTAAATAGCTGTGGTCCCAGCACCGAGCCTTGCGGTACCCCACTAGTCACTGCCTGCCATTCTGAAAAGGACCCATTAATCCCTACTCTTTGTTTCCTGTCTGCCAACTAATTTTCTATCCATGTCAGTACCCTAACCCCAATACCATTTGCTCTCATTTTGCCCACTAACCTCCCATGTGGGACCTTATCAAAGGCTTTCTGAAAGTCCAGGTACACTACATCCACTGGCTTTCCCATGTCCATTTTCATAGTTACATTCTCAAAAAATTCCAGAAGATTAGTCAAGCATGATTTCCCCTTCATAAATCCATGCTGACTCAGACCTATCCTTCTACTGCTATCCAAATATGCTGCTATTTCATCTTTTATAATTGATTCCAGCATCTTCCCCACCACTGATGTCAGACTAACTGGTCTATTATTGCCTGTTTTCTCTCTCTCTCCTTTCTTAAAAAATGGGGTAACATTAGCTACCCTCCAATCCGCAGGAACTGATCCTGAATCTATAGAACATTGGAAAATGATTACCAGTGCATCCACGATTTTTGAGCCACCTTCTTAAGTACCCTGGGATGCAAACCATCAGGCCCTGGGGATTTATCAGCCTTCAGTCTCATCAGTTTACCCAACACCATTTTGTGCCTGATGCGAATTTCCTTAAGTTCCTCTGTTACCCTAGGTCCTCTGGCCACTATTACATCTGGGAGATTGTTTGTGTCTTCCCTAGTGAAGACAGATCCAAAGTACCTGTTCAGCTCATCTGCCATTTCCTTGCTCCCCATGATAAATTCACCCTTTTCTGTCTTCAAGGGCCCAACTTTGGTCTTAACTAATTTTTTTCCTCTTCACATACCTAAAGGAGCTTTTACTATCCTCCTTTATATTCTTGGCTAGCTTATCTTCGTACCTCATCTTCCTCCCCCCCCCCACCCGTATTGCCTTTTTAGTTATCTTCTGTTGTTCCTTAAAAGTCTCCCAGTCCTCTGGCTTCCCGCTCATCCTTGCTATGTCGTACTTCCTCTCTTTTAATTTTATACTGTCCTTGACTTCCCTTGTCATCCACGGTTGCCCCTTACTCCCTTTTGAATCTTTCTTCCTCTTTGGAATGAACTGATCCTGCACCTTCTGTATTATTCCCAGAAATACCTGCCATTGTTGTTCCACTGTCATCCCTGCTAGGGTATCTTTCCAGTCAACTTTGGCCAACTCCTCCCTCATGGCTCCATAGTCCCCTTTGTTCAACTGTAATACTGACACTTCCGATCCTCCCTTCTCCCTCTCAAATTGTAGATTAAAACTTATCATATTATGGTCACTACCTCCTAATGGCTCCTTTACCTCGAGTTCCCTTATCAAATCTGGCTCATTACACAGCACTAAATCCAGAATTGCCTTCTCCTTGGTAGGCTCTAATACAAGCTGCTCTAAGAATCCATCTCTGAGGCATTCCACAAACTCCCTTGCTTGGGGTCCAGTACCAACTTGATTTTTCCAGTCCACCTGCATGTTAAAATCCTCCATAACAACCATAGAATTACCTTTGCAACATGCCAATTTTAACTCTTGATTTAACTTGCACCCTATATCCAGGCTACTGTTTGGGGGCCTGTAGATAACTCCCATCAGGGTCTTTTTGCCCTTACAGTTTCTCAGTTCTATCCATACTGACTCTACATCTCCTGATTCTATGTTCCCCCTTGCAAGTGACTGAATTTCATTCCTCACCAACAGAGCCACCCCACCCCCCTCTGCCAACCTGTCTGTCCTTTCGATAGGATGTATACTCTGAATATTCATTTCCCAGCCCTGGTCCTCTTGCAGCCATGTCTCTGTTATTCCCACAAAATCATACTTGCCAATTCCCAACTGAGCCTCAAGCTCATCCACTTTATTTCTTATACTCCGTGCATTCATATATAATACTTTTAATCCTTTTAAAGTAATACTTTTACTCCCCTCACCTTTCATTGATTCCTATTGCACTTGCCCATACTCTCCGACCCCTTCCTGAGCTTTCTGCCCCGTTAATTCTGTTGTCTTTCTTAACTTTCCTTATTCTCTCTTTCCCCTTTAACTCCATTCTTATATTTCCAGTTCATCCTCCCCCCACCCCCACACTACCTAGTTTAAACACACCCGTGTAGCAGTGCAAACCTGCCTGCCAGAACGCCTGTTAGGGTGCAACCCGTGCAAGTCAGGCAGCATCTCTGTAGTGGAATATGTTCCCTGTTCCAATACTCGTCCAATGTTCCATTTCTGTGAGGATGCTATTCTTTATTTCCATGGATTGTGATGGTCGGCGGAAGTTAAGAATCCACAAAGACAGATGAAGCGAGCAGGGAGAAGTAAGAGAATGGTGGTCAGTCTGGTCACAGCAAAGATACCCATATTGAGAGGAGCCTCTGATTAAGGAAACAGCAAGCAATTGGATCTCCACAACACAAATGCGAGCCAGTGGTAGAAAAAGAAACAAAAGATGCTAACAGGATATTAGGAGGCCACACTGGATACTGTAAATGACTCCAGCAGGCTCCACCATCACGTGTAAACAGTTACCTGGAAGAGCCACAGGTGAAAACTGAGTATCCGGTGGGGACCCAAGATGAGTGAGCTGCCCTGGAATGGACATGACAAGCCCCTTCATCAGAGGTACACCCCTCCCTGGACACTCCATACACCCCACAGTGCTGTAATAGTGTTAGACGACAAACAACAACAGACCCAGCACCAATCCCTGTGGCACACCACTAGTCACAGACCTCCAGTCAGACAGGCAAACATCTACTACCACTCTCTGACTTCCCCCACAAAGCCAATATCTAATCCAATTTACTACCTCATCCTGAATGCCGAGTAACTGAACCTTCTCGACCAACGTCCCATGTAGGACCTTGATAAATACCTTGCTAAAGTCCACATAGGCAACATCCACTGCTTTACTTGCATCAACTTTCCTGGTAATTACCTCAAAAAACTCTCTAAGATTAGTTAGGCATGACATACCACGCACAAAGCCATCCTGACCATCCTTAACCAGTCCATAAACACAAAATAATCTGCAGATGCTGGGATCAAAGCAACACTTACAATATGCTGGAGGAACTCCTTAATCAGTCCATGTCTGTCCACATACTTGTATATCTAGCCCTTCAGAATACCTTACAACAACTTCCCCACTACTGATGTCGGGTTCAGTGACCTATAATTTCCTGATGTATTTTACAGCCCTTCTCCAACAGTGGAACAATATTGGCTAACCTCCAGTCCTCTGGTATCTCACCTGTCGTTAAGGATGAATTAAGTATCTCTGCACGGGCCCTGGCAATTTCTCCACTTGCCTCCCGTAGGGTCTGAGGGCACACCCTCTCAGGCCCTGGGGATTTATCCACCCTGATTTGTCTCAGGACAGCAAACATCTCCTCCTCTGTCATTTGTATGGGGTCCATGGGATTGATGCCACTTTGCCTCACTTCTATAGACTCTGTGTCCATCTCCTGAGTAAATACAGATGCAGAAAATTATTTAAGATCTCCCCCATCTGTTTTGGCTTCACACATGGATTACCATTCTGATCTTCCAGAGGACCAGTTTGGTCCTTTGCAATCCTTTTGCTCTTATGCAATGAAACTATCAAATCAGTAATACTGTGACCAATGTGGAATCTAAGCTGGACTTAGTAGTCCTGTATGCTCATTCTTTTCTGTATAAGTAGACGAATGAAGTTGTGCTCTGGCCTGAAATTGTTTTGTGGTACCTCCTGACATATGGTAGAGGACAGTGACTTTATAAGATTGTGCTTTTTACCAATTGTAACTGATGATTCATATGTACGATTTACTGGTCTACAGCCAAGGGCTAACGTAGTGGTCTATAGCTACTTACGCCACCAAGGGCATGACTACTACACTGACTGTGTAGCGCAGCACAGTAGCATGACGGATAGCGTAACACCATTACAGCACTGTGGGGTGTATGGAGTGTCCAGGGAGGGGTGTACCTCTGATGAAGGGGCTTGTCATGTCCATTCCAGGGCAGCTCACTCATCTTGGGTCCCCACCGGACACTCACTTTCACCTGTGGCTCTTCCAGGTAACTGTTTACACGTAACGGTGGCCACACTCCTGGTATGCTGCTTCGACTGGTGGGCTAAACCAGGTGAGATGGGGACCACGGCTCCCCTTGCATGTGGGAAGTCAGTTCCAGTGGACGGGATGGATGAGATCTGCCAAGAGATCCAGTGGCCAGGAAGGTGGTTCTGCAACGCTCCGTGGAGAGTGAAGGCATGACAAGGCACAGCAGAAGTCAGGATTAAATACTGCAACCAAGGATAACCACAGTTTGTGATGACCACTGGACCTGGACTTCAGAGACTGAGAGAGTAGAAAGGCTTTTCCACATTAAAATTTCCACCATACAGGTCTCCTGTCATTGCTGGATACTTGGACAATCCCAGCTTTAAGAATGGGGTTCAACTGCTACTGCCATCCCTAAGGAGTTTGTACATTCTCCCTGCAACTGTAAGTTTCTCCGGGTGCTCTAGTTTCCTCCCACGGTACAAAGACATTCAGCTGGGGTTAGTGAGTTATGGGCATGTTATGTTGGCGATGGAAGCGTGGTGAAATTTGTGGGCTGCTCGGCACAATCCTCACTGATTTGATTTGATGCAAATGTTGCATTTCACCGTATGTTTCAATGTGCATCTGACAAATAAAGCCAATCCTTCTCTTTAATCTATCATGGTAAGGTTGATAGAGATTGAAGATGACCTACCTTACAGCTGCTACATGATGTCTCCCATTGCTTTCACATTGCTTATGTAGTCTGAATGGGTCTCATCAGCTGTGGTTGGCAGCTCACCTCTGATCTGAAATCTCTGAAGGCTTGTGGCTATATCCACTCATGGGGAAGGCTTCAGGAATAATCTGGAGGTGGAGAACCCTAAAGCAGTCCTACGTTGAGTTCAATGCTGACAGGCAACTCCTGCAAAGCTGTAGGTCCCTGCCATTCCTGTGGATTTATTAGCTGTGTGGAGAGGGGCACCATGGGCAACAGCTTGTTCTCCATATACCACCACCCTGGCTTGAGCACTGAACATAGACAGCTAGCGTGCAACATCCCTGACTGACGGAGGACCTCCTCATGTACTCTGCAATTTTGACTCCGAGAAAACCTCTAACTGAAGACATTACAGATCCAGGTGCTATTTCCCCTTCTTTGGAATATAGTGACTGTCTTCACACGATGTATCCTACATATAATTATATAATGTAATCTACAGCGAATGATGAACTTTTAATGATTTTATAGTAATCGGAAATAATCTAATTTTTAATTAACTGAAAGCAACAGTGAAATAAATAAAACTAAATACAGATGCAGCAACTTTAGCAGTGATACACAGCTGAGAAACCTTTGATACAGTGGATTCCAGTTAAGTGGTCCATCAGTTAATTGGGACAGCGACTTCTTTGGGACAACTCTTAAAGAACAAAAACTATTTAAGAAAATTGCTAGAATTCCTTTTGTTTATTTGGGACAGTATGACGCTGAATTGAGACAGGAGGCTGTTGCCAAACAGTTTCTAACTATTGTCAGTTGCATGTACTTGTGTGGCTGTTAGATGCTATACTGTGCTTAGAAAAAAGTTTTTTAATAGTGTCAGTTGTGTATGTTTGTGTTCAAGAAACAGTCATTTTTGTCACTGCTAGTTGGCAAGAAATAAGCAGTAAGACAACTCAGAACTGTTTTGCTTAATTGGGTTCAAGCACTGAGACTCAGAGATACCAAATATGGCCGGAGGGAAAATGAAATGATTTCATTATTTCAACAAGTTAGGAACTATGAAGAATTTGAAGGTATCGACAATCATCTTGAATGTTTTAATGAAAATGAGGATTTGAGGGATGCAATCATCGATAGCATTCTATAAAGGCAGTCTATTATCTGCACTAGGTGTCTTTGCTGATTTTGTTCATTTACAGTCAATCAAAAGAACATGGCAGTGTACAGAAGATGAATTCCTCCATCGATAACTATTGGGAACTAATACATAGTTTTGTGGTACTATTGTAGTATTGGTAATGTTCTAATTTGTTCTGTATTCTATTTAAATACATAATTCATTACTCAGTTTAATGGTGGTTTATCTTTTTTATACCTTTTTAGCGATTTCCATAAAATTTCAGCTGATAGGGGTGGCTGCTTAATTGGGCCAAAATATACTCATCTCAGTGTGTCCCAATGAACATGAATCCACTGTATTCTGCACCAATGGATGAACTAATATTAACGTTTCTTTCTAATGCCTCGGTAAACTCGTTGGAGTTTTGGATGAGAAAGAGGGGTCACAAAAAGTACACAACATTACAAAAATAATGACAACACTGCTCCCACAAAACATCAGCAGAGAGAAAGCAGTTTCACGTTCATGTAGCTCCAGTATTCAATTTCTTTGGATCTCTTTGTTTAAATACAATTATATAATAGATCAACTTGAAGATCATTCAATGGTCTGTAAAATCATTCTTTAAAGACATCTTACACATATAAATTTTAAATGTATTGTCCATTTTTGTTTCATATTAATTTACAAGTCAAAGTGTGAAATGTCAGTTCTCTGTTAATTTCAATAATTCTAAATCTGATCATCTGATTCTTTACTTACTAGCCTCCTGAATAGAGGCAGCAGGGTTAAACTGCACACCCCATGGGTCACTCGTCGAGTAAATCTGTCGGGACAGGTGAGGGAACGTATTACTGTGAGTCAGGCTAAAGGTGAATAGGTTTCTGTCCCTTTCCCCTACAATATGGTTCCCATTTAACATGTTTGACATGAGGCTTTCACTTTCTATTGTTGCTGTTTTGCCGACAAAGATCTGGGAATTTTGAGAATCTCCACTAAAGTGCTTCTCAGTATTGTCCAGTTCCCTTGTGCTTGCCTTTGGAATTCTGTCTTTTTCTTTCGGCAGTATGTTGCTGCCACTTTCGTTGGAGGTTGTGCCTTGAGATGGGCCTCCCTGTGGGTACAGGAGGTTGCTGGAGCGCCAGGCCGCAGGTTTACGGCCCCGGCGCGGCCGCGGCAGGCGACAGCTCAGCCTCTTGATGTGTCTGTGCAGGTGGTCAGAGCGGGTGAAACTCTTGAAGCAGTGGACACATTGGTAAGGACGGACTCCTGTGTGTATCCGCATGTGGTTCTTTAGGTCATAATTATGCACGAATCTGGAACTGCAGTGAATACACGTGTAGGGTCTCTCCCCTGTATGCTTCCGCATGTGAATCTTCAACTTGTCTTGTCTGTAAGCAAAAGAAGTTACATAAGATCACAGAGGAAACAGTAGCACAAATTCGACAATATGTTGAACGTTCAAGACACTTGATTCCTCTCCATAGATGCTGCCTGTCCTGCTGAGTTCCTGCAGCGTTTTGTGTGTATTGTTCTGGATTTCCAACATCTGCCGAATCTCTTGTGTTTATGATCAGTCATGATCTTGCACCTTATTGTCTACCTGCACTGCACTTTCTCTATAGCTGTTACACTTGATTCTGCATTCTGCTCCAATGCACTGTGAGATGATCTGAGCTGAGTTGCACCAACAGTATGCAAGACAAACTTTTCACTGTATCTCAGTACATTAGACAATTATAAACCAATTCATATTCCTGTTTCAATAATCTTTGCAGCCGAATATTTAGACCATAAGACATAGGAGCAGAATTAGGCAAATCAGTCCATCAAGTCTGCTCTATCTATTTATTATCCTTTCCAACCTCATTCTCCTGCCTCCTCTCTGTTACAATTGACACTAGGTTTATGAATACACTTTAATTTTTCATATGTACCCTTGATGCAGTACAATATTTCAAGGCAATTCATAAGAGCGTTTAACATTGGCAGAAGAGACGTAGCTCAATGATCAGAGATTAAGTCTACAAAATTCAAGATTCAGTACTGTTTAATGTCATTTCCAGAGTACAAATGTAAAGAGAATTAATTGTTACTCCAGATCCAGTGCAGCACAAAAAACACAAAAAGATAAAGAACACAATAATAAAAAAAATATCAATACAATAAGATAGCTGATACACACAGATTGATTGTATGTCCATAAAGTGACATTAGGCACAGGAGTGTCTGTACATAAGGTGACTGACAGGAAATGATAAAGTAGTGGTGGTTGGGGATGTGGAGAGGTGAGATAGTAGCTGGAGGTGTTGATCAGCCTTACCGCTTGGGGAAAGACTTACTGCTTGTTTTTGAGTCCGGTGGTCCTGGTGTGGATGCTACATAGCCTCCTCCCTGATGGGAGTGGGACAAACAGGGTGGGTGGAATCCTTCATGACGTTACTGGCCCTTTGCTGGCACCTTTCTGTATGCACAGTATGTTCTTGATGGTGGGTAGGCTAGTGCTGGTGATGCACTGGGCAGTTTTCACTGCCTGCTGGAGAGCCTCCCTGAACATGTGTTATTAATGTGTTATGTCATATCTTATGCTCTTTCATACATGTGTGGTTAGCTTTTGACAAACTGTCCAAGAGCATGTAATCCTTCATGATATTGCTGGCCTTTTTCTGGCACCCTTCTGTATCTACTGTATATCTTGGTGCCAGAGGTGTGTTGGCTGTAACAAGCCAGGCTATAAAGAGCAACAAAATGAGGAAATTCAGGGTGGAGTTGAATCTACATCTCCCATCTCTCACAGTTCATGGCATAGCTACCATTGGTAGGACAACTCAGTCTAGGATGTTCATACAGCTGGACGGAGGCAGATGTCTCAGCAGGTTGCATTGCTGGAAGAAATTACAGCGGTCAGAAAGGAGGAGGCCATGAAGGCATTTTAAAGTAAGCTTGAGAATATTATAACTGAGTAATAACTGAGGTAGTGTTCATAGGTTCATGGACCATTCAGAGATCTGACGGTGGAGGGGAAGAACCTGTTCCTGAAAGACTTAACGTGTGTTCAGGCTCCTCTACCCCCTCCTTGATGGCAGCAACGAGAAGAGGGTATATCCAGGGTGATCGGGGTTATAAATGATTTTCCACCTTTTTGAGGCATCACCTTTTGAAGGTGATGTGGAGTCTGGTGCCCATGAAGACTCCCTCTGCCAAGATGTGCTGTAAGGCCTTTGTCTTTGGACACGTCAGTATACCATCACTCTGCACTGCTTTCCATGGGCCAATTTCACCCAGATATGTAGCCTACCTTTTACTTTCATGGGAACGTGATCCAGGGCTAGCAATCCCAAATGCTGCATGTGAGTTGAATAAAGCAATTCAGCAAAAGAAGAAGGAAGGCAAAATGCTAAAAGAAGCTCAGTGCTCTTCTTCGAATAACACAGTAAGAATCCGAACAGCAACTTGAATCACTCAAGAGATTTGCTCAGCTGACACATATATTTACTGATGCAACTACCTTATTTATTTATATTTATTGTGCTTTTTAAATTATTATTATGTTCTTTATCTTTATTGTGTTTTTTTGTGCTCTATCGGATCCAGAGTAACAATTATCTTATTCTCCTTTACACTTGTGTACTGGAAATTGTATTAAACAATCGTATCTTGAATGTTGACTAGCACAGGACTCCTTTGAAGACAAAAGTTCCTTCGTGCTATACTAACATGCAAAAATAAAGATTAAGGATTAGCAACACACAAAATACTAGAGGAACTCAGCAGGCCAGGCAGCGTCTATTGAAAAGAGTAGAGTCGAAGTTTTGGGCTGAGACCTTTCAGCAGGACTGGAGAAAAAAAGATAAGGAGTAGATTTAAAAAGGGATGGGAGGGGAGAGAGAAACACAAGGTGATGGGTGAAGCCAAGAGGGGGAGGGGTGAAGTAAAGAGCTGGGAAGTTGATATGGTGAAAGAGATACAGGGCTGGAGAGGGGGGAGTGCGATAGGAGAGAACAGAAGTGCATGGAAGAAAGAAAAGGGGGGAGGAACACCAGAGAGAGGTGATGGGCAGGCAAGGGGATAAGTGAGAGAGGGAAAAAGGGATGGGGAATGGTGAAGGGTGCGAGGGTCATTACTGGAAGTTTGAGAAATTGATGTTCATGCCATCAGGTTGGAGGCTACCCAAATGGAATACAAGGTGTTGTTCCTCCAACCTGAGTTGGAGATAGACATATCGGAATGGGAACAAGAAGTGGAATTAACATGGGAGGCAATTGGGAGATCCTGCTTTCTCTGGCGGACGGAGCATTGGTGCTCAGAGAAGTGGTCTCCCAATCTATGTCGGGTCTCACCGATATACAGGAGGCCATACCAGGAAGACTGGACACAGTATATGATCCCAACAGACTCACAGATGAAGTTTCGCCCCACCTGGAAGGATTGTTTGGGGCCCTGAATGGTAGTGAGAGAGGAGGCATAGCACTTGCTCTGCTGGCAAGGATAAATGCCAGGACAGAGATCAATGGGGAAGGATGAATAGACAGGAGAGTAGGGAGCAATCCCTGCGAAAAGCAAAAAGTGGGGGGAGGGAAGGATGTGTTTGGTGGTGATAGTCTGTTGGAGGTGGTGGAAGTTTCGGAGAATTATGTGTTGGATGCAGAGGCTGGCGGGGTGGAGTGCCTTCCAGATACAGCTGTATTTTTACTACAATCAATTGAAACACCTTGACTGCACACAGGTCTCCATTTAACTAATTATATGACTTCTAAAACCAATTGGCTGCACAAGTGATGATTTGGTGTGTCATATTAAAGGGGGGGGGTGAATACTTCTGCACTCAGCTGTTTTGTGTTTTATATTTGTAATTAATTTAAATCACTTTACAGAGATCTGTTTTTACATTGACACGTAAGAGTCTTTTCCTGTTGATCAGTGTCAAAAAATCCAAATTGAATCTACTGTGTTCGATGTTGTAAAACAATAAAACGTGAAAACTTCCAAGGATGGTAGGGGTGAATACATTTTACAGGCACTGTATGTCCCACAGAAGAAGTAGTTCTCAAATGGCAGGGGTAGGCAACTGTGGGTGACAAGGGAAGTTAAGGACTGCATAAAAGCCAAGGAAAGGGCATATAAGGGAGCAAAAGTGAGTGGGAAGTTGGATGCTTGGGAAGCTTTAAAATCCAACAAAAGGCAACTAAAAAGCCATGAGAAGGGAAAGAATGAAATATGAGGGCAATGTAAACAAGAGGGATTCTGCAGATGCTGTAAATTTAAGCAACACGCATCAAAATTGCTGGTGAATGCAGCAGGCCAGGCAGCATCTCTAGGAAGAGGTGCAGTCGACGTTTCAGGTCGAGACCCTTCGTCTCAGCCTGAAACGTCGACTGCACCTCTTCCTAGAGATGCTGCCTGGCCTGCTGAGTTCACCAGCAACTTTGAAATATGAGGGCAAACTAGCCAAACTAGCAGGATACCAAACATTTTTTTCAATTATATAAAGAGTGAAAGGGAAGTGAGAGTTGATATTGCCTCACTGGGAAATGATGCTGGTGAGCTAGTAATGGGGGACAAAGAAATGGCAGATGAAATTAATGAGTACTTTGCATCAGTCTTCACTGTGGAAGGCACTAGCAGTGTGCTAGAGGTCTGTGAGTATCAGGGAGCAGGAGTGAGTAGCTTTAATATTACAAAGGAAAAAGTGCCAGGCAAGCTGAAAGGTCTTAAGGTGGTAAAATCACCTGGGCCAGATGGACTACATCCCAGAGTTCTGAGAGAGGTTGCTGAAGAGGTAACAAATACATCGGTTATGATCTTTCAAGAATCACTTGATTCTGGCGTGGCCCTGGAGGATTGGAAATTGCAAATGACACTCCACTATTCAAGAAGGGAGGAAGGCAAAAGAAAGGAAATTATAGGCCTGTTAGCCTCTCAGTAGTTGGGAGAGTGTTGCAGTCCATGATTAAGGATGAGGTTTTGAGGTACTTGGAGACTAATGATGAAATAAGTCTAAGTCAGCATGGTTCCTGTCAAGAGACTTTTGCCAGACAAATCTGTTCTTCAAGGAAGTAACGAGCAGGATGGACAAAGGGGAGGCAGTGTATATCACTTACTTGGATTTTCAGAAGGCATTTGATAAGGTGCCTCATATGAGGCTGCTAACAAGATAAAATCCTACGGAATGTTACTGGTGTGGATAGAGGAATGGTTGACAGGCAGGATGCAGTGAGGGGGAATAAAGTGGACCTTTTCTGGTTGGCTGCCAGTGACCAGTGGTGTTCCTCAGGGGTTACTATTGGGACCACTACTTTTCACATTGTTTGTCAATGATTTGGATAGTGGAATTAATGGCTTTGTGGCAAAGTTTGCAGACAATACAAAGATAGGTGGAGAGATAGGTAGTGCTGAGGAAACAATGCGATTGCTGCAGGACGTAGTTAATTGGAAGTATGGGCAAAAAAGTGGCAGAAGGAACACAGTGTTGGGGAATGTATGATAATGCATTTTGGTAAAAGGAACAATAGTGTGGACTACTATCTAAATGGGGAGAACATCAGAGGTGCAAAGGAACGGGAGTCCTCGTGCAAGACTCACGGAAGGTTAATTTACAGGTTGAGTCTGTGGTAAAGAAGGCAAATGCAATGTTGGCATTTATTTCAAGGGGAATAAATATAAAAGCAAGGTGATAATGCTGAGGCTTTATAAGACAATGGTCAGGCCACACTTTAGTCAACATTTTTTGGCTCCATATCTCAGAAAGGATGTGTTCTCTTTGGAGAGAGCACAGAGGAAGATCACAAGGATGATTCCAGGAATGAAGGGGTTAACATGAGGAGCATTTGGCAGCTTTGGGCCTGTACTCACTGGAATTTAGAAGAATGTGGGGAGGATCTCATTGCAACCTACCAAATGTTTAAGGTGAATGTGGAGAGGATGTTTCCTATGGTGGGGTATCCACAGCTAGTGGACAGCCTTAAAATTGTGGGGTGACTTTAGGACACAGATAAGGAGGAAGTTTTTAGCCAGAGAGTAGTGAATCTGTGGAATGCTCTGCCTCAGACTGCGGTGGACACCAAGTCTGTGGGTATATTTCAGGTGGAAATTGATAGTTTCCTGATTGGTCAGGGCATCAAAGGATATGGTGAGAAGGTGGGTGTATGGGTTGAACAGGATCTGGGTCAGCATGATGGAATAGACTTGATGGGCTGAATGGCCTATTTCTGCTACTATGTCTTATGATGTTATCTCATAGACTCTGGTACATATAACAAAAGAGTTGGAAAAGTCGATATTAATCATAAGAAGTCAAGACATAGGAGCAGAATCAGGCCAGTCAGACCATCAAGTCTGCTCTGCCATCATGGCTGATTTATTATTCCTCTCAATTCCATTCTCCTGCCTTCTCCTCATAACCTTTGGTGCCCTTACTCATCAAGCACCTATCAATCACCATTTTAAATATACCTGGTCTACCACAGCCATCTATGACAATGAATTCCACAGATTCACCACCCTCGGGATAAGGAAAAGATCTTTTCCATGCCCACTCTGTCCAGGGTTTTCAATAGTCACTAGGTTTCAATGAGATCCCCTCTACCTGATCTATGCCTCTTGTAATTTTGAAACTGGTTCATGAAATTGTCCCACCCCCATGAAGAAGGAGGCTATGTGGCAACCACACCAGGACCACCAGACTCAAAAACAGTTACTTTCCCCATGCAGCAAAGCTGATCAATATCTCCACCCACTAACCCACTAACCTACTAACCCATTCCTAGACTCTCCCACCATGGGAAATAACTTCGCCATATCTAATCTCTTCAGGCCTTTTAACATTTGGAATGTTTCTATGAGATCCCCCCTCATTCTCCTGAACTCCAGGAAATACAGCCCAAGAGCTGCCAGACGTTCCTCATAAGGTAACCCTTTCAGTCCTGGGATCATTCTCTTGAATCTTCTCTGAACCCTCTCCGATTTCAATATATCCTTCCTAAAATAAGGAGCCCAAAACTGCACGCAATACTCCAAGTGTGGTCTCATGAGTGCCTAATAGAGCCTCAACATCACATCGCTGCTCTTATATTCTACACCTCTAGAAATGAATGCCAACATTGCATTTGCCTTCTTCACTACCGACTCAACCTGGAGGTTAACCTTTAGAATATCCTGCACAAGGACTCCCAAGTCTCTTTGCATCTCTGAATTTTGAATTCTCTCCCCATCTAAATAATAGTCTGCCCGTTTATTTCTTCCACCAAAGTGCATGACCATACACTTTCCAACATTGTATTTCATTTGCCACTTCTTTGCCCATTCCCCTAAACTATCTAAGTCACTCTGCAGGCTCTCTGTTTCCTCAACACTACCCGCTCCTCCACCCATATTTGTATCATTGGCAAATTTAGTCACAAATCCATTAATCCTGTAGTCCAAATCATTGATATACATTGTAAAAAGCAGCAGTCCCAACACCGACCCCCGTAGAACTCCACTGGTAACCGGCAGCCTGCCAGGATAGGATCCCTTTATTCCCATTCTCTGTTTTCTGCCGACCAGCCAATGCTCCACCCATGCTAGTAACTTCCCTGTAAATCCAAGGCCTCTTATCTTGTTAAGCAGCCTCATGTGTGGCACCTGGTCAAAGGCCTTCTGAAAATCCAAGTACACCACATCTACTGCATCTCCTTTGTCTACCCCGCTTGTAATTTCCTCAAAAACTGCAGTTGGTGAGTCAGACAGGATTTTCCTTTTAGGAAACCATGCTGGCTTTGGCCTACCTTGTCATGTGCCTCCAGGTACGCCATAATCTCATCCCTAACAATTGATTCCAACAACTTCCCAACCACTGATGTCAGGCTAACAGGTCTATAATTTCCTTTCTGCTGCCTCCCACTCTCCTTAAATAGCAGAGTAACATTTGCAATTTTCCAGCACTCTGGTACAACGCCAGGATCAATCGATTCTTGAAAAATCATTGTTAATGCCTCTGCAATCTCTCTAGCTACTTCCTTCAGAACCCAAGAGTGCACTCCATCAGGTCTAGGAGATTTATCCACCCTCAGACCATTAAGCTTCCTGAGCACCTTCTCAGTCGTAATTTTTACTGCACCTACTTCACTTCCCTGACACTCTTGCACATCCGGTATACTGCAGACGTCTTCCACTGTAAGGACTGATGCAAGATACACATTCAGTTCCTCTGCCATCTATGCTTCTCTCAATACAATATCTCCATCGTCATTTTCTATTGGTCCTATATCTACCCTCGACTCTCTTTTACCCTTTATATACTTAAAATTTTTTAGTATCTTCTTTGATATTAGTCACCAGCTTCCTTTCATAATTCATCTTTTTCTTTCTAACAACCTTCTTAGTTTCCTTCTGCAAGCTTTTAAAAGCTTCCCAATCCTTTACCTTCCCACTAGTTTTGGCTTCCTTGTATGCCCTCTCCTTTGCTTTTACTTGGGCTCTGACTTCACTTGTCAGCCATGGTAGTGTCCTTTATCCATTCAAAAATTTCTTATTTGGAATATATCTATCTTGCACGTCCTTCATTTTTCGCAAAAACTCCAGCCATTGCTGCTCTGCTGTCCTTCCTGCTAGTGTCCCTTTCCAGTCAACTTTGGCCAGTTCCCCTCTCATGCCATAGTAATTTCCTTTATTCCACTGAAATACTGACACATTGGAATTTAGTTTTTCCTTCTCAAATTTCAAAGTGAACTCGATCATATTGTGATCACTGACACCTAAGGGTTCCTTAACCTTAAGCTCTCTTATCGCCTCTGGATCATTGCACAACACCCAACCCAGCAGAGCCAATCCCCTAGTGGGCTTAACAACAAGCTGCTCTAAAAAGCCATCCTTTAGACATTCTACAAATTCTCTTTCTTGAGGTCCAGTACTTGCCTGGTTTTCCCAATCCACTTTCACGTTAAAATCCCCAACGATTATCATGATATTGCCCTTCTCACATGCCTTTTCAATGTCCTGCTGTAATTTGTAATCCACATCCCGGCTGCTGTTTGGAGGCCTGTATACAACTGCCATTAGGGTCCTTTTACCCTTGCCATAGAGACTCTACACCTTCCAATCCTATGTTATCCATTTCTAATGACTTAATGTTATTTCTTATACACAGGGCCACACCACCCCCTCTGCGTACTAACCTATCTTTCTGATTTACCGTATATCCTTGCACGTTCAGCTCCCAACGGCAGCCGTCCTTTAGCCAAGTTTCAGAGATGGCCACAATATCATACTTGCCAATCTATATCTGAATTTCAAGATCGTCCATTTCATTTCTGCGTGCGTATCATTTGTGTTTTCTCGGATTCGAAGTAACAATTATTTTATTCTCCTTTACATTTGTATACTGAAAATGACATTAAACAATATTGAATTTTAACTGTCTGGTAGAAATGGTGTAAATGGACTTTGCCTTTTCTCAGCCCATATCTGAAAGTCCATCTACACTTCTCTGCACCAAATGGAGGGGTGGTTTGGCTTTCGTGCATGTACATTACTTTGATATTGTGAAGGATAAACTCCTGAGGAAAAAGAACTGTGTAGGAACGGAGAAAAAAAGTGAATTAATTCTACATTTGGCAGTGGGAGACAATATTTGGTGGCTTGCCACCAAAACAAATAAAAATAAAACACCAGTTGGACCTTTAGTACAGGCACAGATGGAATGCTTGGCAGCAAGCCTTAAATGCCATGTCGCTGAGTCCAGAAAGGAAACTGCATGTGTGAGGGAAAATTTAAGAAGATCACTTTGCAAAATGTTTTTATTTTGGTAGACCTTGGCAAAGCGTTCCCAACAGAGTGGTACCACAACACTGCAAAGTTGAGTTTGCGCTATGCTGTGTTGGTCTAACTTTGTAATATTCGATGTAAACTTGTCAACAATGACACATTCCTACTTAACATTCGCTTCTAAATGCAGCTGTGTGGATTTAAATACACTTGTTATCAGTGATGTATACTAACTGTGGTGGTGGGGCGGAGATACCTCTATACCAAAGGGGGTGCAAGGCACTCTAACACTCCGCTAGCCTGCAGGTCACCCTTGGGCAAGGTGCAGCACCCCAATCAAAGTCACGTGAAGCTGTGGCAGCAGGTGCTGGATGGTCGTATGAACAGCCGGTGGATATCACAAGTCCTGGTTATGCAACTATTGACAACAGGCATGATAATCTCTGAAGAGCATTGTTAATGACTGGTGTCACCGATCTTGTAAAGTCACTGCCCAGAAGAAGGCAAATGGCAAACCACTTCAGCAGATAAATCTGCCAAGAATAATCATGGTCATGAAATTAATCAGAATCAGGTTTATCACCGGTATGTCATGAAATTTGTTAATGGCAGCAGTACAACAAAACACATGATAAATAAATATAGAGAAAAAAAGAGTTACATGAAGATGATATATATGCCTATTAAATACAAGACACATAAAACACTGGTGGGACTCAGCAGGCCAGGCAGCATCGATTGAAAAAAATACAGTTGACATTTTGGGCTGAAACTCTTTGGCAGGTCAAAGGGTTTGGGCTCAAAACGTTGACTGTAATTTTTTCCATGAATGCTGCCTGACCTGCTGAGATCCTCCAGCTTTTTGTGCGTCTCGCTCAGATTTCCAGCATCTGAGGATTTTCTCCTGTTTGTCTATTAAATAGTTAAGTTAAAATAAGTAGTGCAAAAAAACAGTATTGAGGTAGAGCCAAGGGTTCAAAGTCCATTTAAAAATCGAATGACAGAGGGGAAGAAGCTGTTCCTGAATCACTGACTACGTGCCTTCAGGCTTCTGTACCTCCTTCCCAACCCATCACACCCCACCACACTCAACCAAACTCTATCCCACCCAACCGCACCCCATCCCACTCAAACAAACACTATCCCATCCTACCACACCCCAACCTAACCAACCACACTCCATCCCACCCAACCATCGACCACCCTACCCATCCACATTCCATCTCACCCAACCATCGACCACCCTACCCACCCACACTCCATCTCACCCAACCACAACTGTCAGGGTTGAACTCCATCTGCCACTTCTCAGCCCAATTTTGCATCCTATCAATGTAACCTCTGACAGCCCTCCACACTACCCACAACACCCCCAACCTTTGTGTCATCAGCAAATTTACTAACCCATCCCTCCACTTCCTCATCCAGATCATTTATAAAAATCACAAAGAGTAGGGGTCCCAGAACAGATCCCTGAGGCACACCACTGGTCACTGGTCTCCATGCAGAGTATGACCCGTCTACAACCACACTTTGCCTTGTGTGGACAAGCCAGTTCTGGATCCACAAAGCAATTTCGCCTTGGATCCCATGCCTCCTTACTTTCTCAATAAGCCTTACATGGGGTACCTTATCAAATGCCTTGCTGAAATCCATATACACTGCATCTGCGGCTCTGCCTTCATCAATGTGTTTAGTCATATTCTCAAAAAATTCAAACAGGCTCGTTTGTTGGAGGTCTCCCTGTCTTCCCACATCCACAAGAGGAGCATTCCACTATCCTGCCTGGCATCTCTAAAGTGCTAACTGCGTAGATGTGAAAAAGGGAAAAAAAGCTTTGCTTTGCTTTCTGTCACCGAAGCCTTGAAGAGTTGATGCCTCAAGATCATTTAGACGACAGCAACTGTGATGATGGACACTGTGCTTGCTCCTGTCTTCTTTTAATTTGCTCTTGCTCATCAATCCAAAATATTGATTGGTTGTTGGTTAAAGCTTAACTACATTGCTATGGTCCCCTGTTGCCTCTATATACTCAGGCAGTGGACCTGAGTGAAATCCCCTCGTCTCAAACTGCTGATGTCCGGATTGGCCGCAGGTCAAAGCTCAGATACCCTGCTTTGATCTGCCACTGCTTTTTTCTAATTGGACAGGGACCTGGGTGAAATCCCCTCCTCTCAAACTTCTGATGTTTGGTTGTTATTGTCTTCCTTTATTGACATGCCAGTGTTTCCTCGAGTGGAAGACTTTTCATTCTCCTATAGTTATCAGTTCCTGCTGGTGTCTAGTGAAGCGTCAGATCCTCTGACTGGAATATTTTCAATCCTGATTACACTGAGGCAAGAATGACGAGGTTTTGATCACTGGTGTATCAGAAAATCCCCGAATGAGATTTGCTTTCAAGTTGGAATGAAGGAGGTTGAGAGGTGACTTGATAGAGTCATACAAGATGCATAGATTGTGTGGATAGTCAGAGACCTTTACCAAGGGTGGAAATAGTTAATATGAGGGGGCATCATTTTAAGATGATTGCAGGAAAGTATAGGGAGGATGTCAGCGGGAAGTTCTTTACAACAGGGAGTGGTGGGTGTGTGGTATGTCCTGCCGGGGTGGTGACGGAGGCAGATACATTAGAGAATTTAAGTTCAAAGTTCAAAGTAAATTTATTATGAAAGTACACATATGCCACCATGTTGAACTCCGAGATTAATTTTCTTTTAAGCAACTTCGACAGTCACATGGATGATAGAAAAGAGGAGGGAAAGGTTAGGTTGATCTTAGAGTTGGCTAAAGGTTGGCACATTGTGGGACTAAGGGTCAGTATTGTGCTGTACTGTTCGTTGATTTATGTTCTAAAAAGGAAACAACAGGCTTGTTTCAAACAATCTAAAGCATTGCATATCACACACACAACCTTGGGGTTGAGCGGCAAATTGCTATTCACAAATGCTGCACTGTAAGTTCCAGCATTTTCACTTTTAAATAGGATTGTTTTACAGCTGAGGGTTTCACTGCAGGATTGGTGATGTGAGCATATATGCTGAACTGATAGTTGACCATTATATGTGTAAGTGTTAGCTACTCCTGCAGCAAACCCCTGCTTATTCACGCTAATAACAATCTGATGGTACAATTAACTTCAGACAGAAAACACAAACAGAAGTAGTTGATACAGTTATTCCACTGTGCCGAGAAATCTGCTGACAATCACACTGCACAATTGCCCTCAGCCACCAAACAGTTAAAGCCGACAGGAAAATGCTCTCCAATGATAAGAACAAGAACATTGGGATGGAGAGGGAATTAGGGTCAGAGAGTTATTCAGCAAGGACTGGTGATAACAGTATCAGGCTGAACTCATCGTTTTTATTGCGATACACAAAAGCCTGGAAAATGGACACCATATTGCACCACCCAGGACATGCCCTATTCATCAGGGAGGAGGTACAGGAGCCTGAATTCACACACTCAACACTTTCGGAACAGCTCCTTCCCCTCTGCCATCAGATATCTGAACAGCCCATGATCCCATGAACATCACCTCACTATTTTAGGCCATAAGACCATAGGAGCAGAATTAAGCAATGTGACCCATTCAGTCATGGCTGATTTCTCCCTACCCCATTTTCTTGACTTCTTCCTATAATCTTTCATTCTTTAAAACTCTTGATACATTAATCCTTTCATTCATTCTTGTGAACTTCCTCTGAACGCTCTCTAATACAGTATATATACTGTTTCTGAGATGAGGGGCCCAAAACTGCTCACCAAGTGCAGTCTGACCAATGCCCTCAGTATTACAGTACATCCTTACTTCTATATTCTAGTCCTCTTCAAATAAATGCTAACATTATATTTGCCTTCCTTACCACGGACTTAACCTGCAAGTTAACTTCTAGGGAACCTTGCATGAAGACTCACAAGTCCCTTTGCACCTCTGATTTCTGAATTTTCTCCCCACTTAGAAAATAGCTTACGCCTTTATTCCTTCTACCAAAGTGCATGACTATGCATCTCCCCTACACTGTAATCCATCTGCCACTTTGCCCATCTTCACAATCTATCCAAGTCCTACAGACTCCCTGCTTCCTCAACACTACTTGCCCCTGCACCTATCCCTGAATTATCTGTGAACATGGCCTCAAAGCCATCAATTTGAGCATCCAAACCATTGACATATAACATGGAAAGAAGCGGTCCCGACACCAAATCCTGCGCAAAGCCACCAGACACTGACAGCCAACCAGAAAAGGCCCCCTTTATTCCCACTCTTTGCCTCCTGCCGGTCAGCCAATCTTCTATCCATGCTAGTAATTTGCTCCCTTTGCACTACTTGCTTATTTTTTATATTCCTTGTTGTAACTTGGAGTGATTTTTTTAATGTATTGCACTGTACTGGTGCCACACACAACATAATGAACGCATAAGACCAAACACCAGAAGGATTGAATGGCTTGTCATATGAAGAGCATTTGATGGCTCTGAGCCTGTGTTCACTAGAATTGAGGAGAGTGAGGGATGACGACATTGAAACCTATCGAACGGTGAAAGACCTTGATAAAGTGGATGTGGAAAGGGTGTTTCCTATGATGGGATAGTCTAAGCTGGAGGAGTCAGCCTCAGAATAGAGGGCGTCCTTTTAGAATGGTGACGAGGAGGAATTTCTTTCATTAGAGAGTGTTGAATCTGTGGAATTCTTTGCCACAGACAGCTGTAAAGGCCAAGTCTTTATGTATATTTAAGGCAGAGCTTGATAGATTCTTGATGAGTCAGGGCATGAAGGGATACAGGGAGAAGGCAGGAGATGGGACAGAGAAGGAAATTGAATCAGCCATGATGAAATGACAGAGCAGACCCGATGGGCCAAATGGCCTAATTCAGAATTAAATCAAGTCTGTTCCGCCATACCACCATGGCTGATTACTTATCCCCCTCTACCCCATTCTCTTACCTTCTCGTCACAACCTTTGGCACCCTGACTAAGCAAGAACTTATCAACCTCGACCTTAAATACACCCAGTGATGTGGCCTCCACAGCCATCTGAATATGTTAATGATAATAAACCTGATTCTGATTCACCAAAGGACCGGTGGAATAAATTTTGCACAAACCCTTGACAATCCTTCTCATAGTTTGAGGGACTGATACACAAAACAGCTTTTTACAGCTTGTAATCTTTAAGAGTCCATGGGCTGATTGCTCTCAGTTTGCTCTTGTCAAACTAGGATATGATTCCACAACTACCAGATGCTCCAAACAGTACTGATGTGTATGTCTCAATTGGAATTTATTGGCTGTCTTGGTTTCCCTTAACAGTGACGCTGTCCAGACACCATCAGGGGACAGACAGGAGCCAATCATTTCTGTACGAAACTGGTATCATCATTAAATCAAAGCATGTCAGGGCAGCAGCCTTCCTTCTCCCTGGAAACCAGTACGGGATTTTACAAAAATCATATTATCTTTTGTTTTGCGTGACACTAGCTTTCATTTTTAGATTTATTTAATGAACTAATTATATACTATCAAACTACAATGAAGGGATTTAATCTCTCTTTCAGGGGTCATCAACCTAGGCCCTTGGCCTTTGAGTATCACAACATAATCACCAATTGGTATGTATGATTCCTGTGTGTGTGTGTGTCTGTGTGTGTGCGTGTGTTTGTGTGAGAGTGTGTGTGCATGTGTTTGTGTATGTGTGTGTGTTTGTGTGAGAGTGTGTGTGCATGTGTGTATGTGTGTGTGTGAGTATGTGTGTGTGTTTGTGTGAGAGTGTGTGTGTGTGTATGTGTGTGTGCATGCAAAGTAGCTGGAGTGTGTGGTGACACTTGCGGGCTGCTTCCAGCACATCCTTGGGTTGTGTTGGTTGTTGATGCAAATGATACATGCGATAAATAAACCTGAATATGAACCTGTACATGAATCAGAATCCGAATCACACTGTTACTACAAAATCTGCTCAAACACTTTATTTTCTCAGTAAGGCTGATCAACACCTTCACTCACTAACCCATCCGGGTGCTTCCAGGATGCTGCATCGGCAAGTTTGCGGCGCTGGAAGCTCATAGCAGGAAGAGTTTTCTTCCTTCAACCGTCTGCGTGAGATGATGGGACTTCTGAGAGACTTTGAGACTTTTTTTTACCGTGCCCATGGTCTGTTCTCCTATCAAATTAAGGTATTGCTTGCACTGTTGTAACTATATGTTATAATTATGTGGTTTTTGTCTGTTGTGTTTTAGTCTTGGTTTATCTTGTGTTTCTGTGATATCATTCTGGAAGAACAAATTGTATCATTTCTTAATGCACGCATTACTAAATGACAATAAAAGAGGACTGCGTGTCCTCATAATCTAATCTAATTTAATCTAATCCATCCACACCCCCAACCACCACGAATTTATCATTTCCTGTCAGTTACCTTATGTACAGACACTCCTGTACCTAGTGTCACTTTAAGGACGTAAAATATACCGTCTGGGTAGCCTCCAACTTGATGGCATGAACATTGATTTCTCTAACTTCCGCTAATGCCCCACCTCCCCCTCGTACCCCATCCGTTATTTATTTATACACACATTCTTTTTCTCTCTCTCCTTTTTCTCCCTCTGTCCCTCTCACTATACCTCTTGCCCATCCTCTGGGCTCCCCCCCACCCATCTTTCTCCCTGGGCCTCCTGTCCCATGATCCTCTCATATCCCTTTTGCCAATCACCTGTCCAGCTCTTGGCTCCATCCGTCCCCCTCCTGTCTTCTCCTATCATTTCAGATCTCCCCCTCCCCCTCCCACTTTCAAATCTCTTACCAGCTCTTCCTTCAGTTAGTCCTGATGAAGGGTCTTGGCCCGAAACGTCGACTGTACCTCTTCCTAGAGATGCTGCCTGGCCTGCTGCGTTCACCAGCAATTGTTATGTGTGTTGTTATGTATAAAAGCTATCTTATGTGTTTATATTTATTGTGTTTTTTATTATTATTGTATTATTTACCTTGTGTTTTTTGTATTGTATCAGCTCTGGAGTAACAATTATTTCATTCTCTTTTATACTGGAAATGACATTAAACATTAAACCATCTTGAATTTTGAGCTTTTGGACTTTACCTGTTGCAATTTATTAATTTTAGTGCTTTGCTTTCCCCACCATCCTAATTTTTTTCTGGTATTTTCATACGTGTGAGGTGCTGTCTAGATGTGCAAGTTCTGCTTTAAATGGCTGATGTATTGCACACACATTGCGGCAGCGTCACAGTTAAAATTCCTTTAACTTAGAACTTTGTTCAGTATAAGTACACAATAACGTCTATTCATGTTCGCCCACAAAGAATGAATACGACACTGAGTCACTCTGATGGAATATGGGGAAGTGTAAAGGATTAAATCCAAAGCACACCCTATTTCAACAACAAAGAAGTTCAAATGTTTCTTTTAAATTCAATAATAATTTTCCAAATTAATTCTACAAATCACACACAAATCTTTTCCTAAATCATTTGTATAAGATAGAGACAGAGATAAGGAAGGCAAGTGCAATGTTACCATTTATTTTGAGAGGACGAGAATATAAAAGCAAGGGTGAACTACTGAGGCTTTGTGAGGCAGTGGTCAGACCGCACTTGGAATATAGTGAGCAGTTTTGGGCCCCTCATCTAAAAAAAGACGTGCTGGCATTGGAGAGGGTCCAGAGGAGGTTCACAAGAATGATCCTGGGAATGAAAAGGTTAACGTATATGGAGCGTTTGTTGGTTCTGAGTCTGTACTCACTGGAGTTTAGAAGAATGTGGGGGGCGGGAGCGGGAGGGAATCTCATTGAAATCTATTGAATATTGAAAGGTCTAGATGGAGTGGATGTGGAGAGGATGTTTCCTATAGTGGGAGAGCCTAGGACCAGATGGCACAGGCTCAGAATAGAGGGACGTCCATTTGGAACAGAGATGAGTTGGAATTTCTTTAGCCAGAGGATGGTGAATCTGTAGAGGCCAAGTCATGGGGTATATTTAAAGCGGAGATTGGTAGATTTTTGATTGGTCAGGACATCAAAAGTTACAGGAGAAGGCAGAAGAATGGGGTTAGACAGATAATAAATCAGCCATGATGGAATGGCAGAGCAGACTCAATGGGCCAAATGGCCTAATTCTGCTCTTATGTCTTATGGTCTTATGAAAGGGAAATGCAGATGAAAACAAAAGGCAGGAATGTAAGCAGAGAAATCAAGAGCAAAAAGTGCAAAATAATACTAAGGGTGCTAAAAATGTTTAAAACATCACAGCATGGAGCACTTGTAATAAATGGGATGAACTAAATGTGAAAGTACAGTAGACATAAATGGGTTTAGTGTGGCACATGGCCAAGTGATTAGGGCGTTGAACTAGCGATCTGAAGGTCGTGGGTTCGAGCCTCGGTCGACGCAGCGTGTGTGTCCTTGACCAAGGCACTTAACCACACAATGCTCCAGTCTAGCCAGCTGAGAATGGGTACCGGCAAAAATGCAGGGGATTAACCTCGCGATAGACTGGCATCCTATCCCGGGGGGGGGTGGGGGAGTCTCATACTCCCCGTCGCTTCACGCCATGGAAACCGGTCTGATGGGCCACAAGGCTCGTGACAGACTTTAATCTTTAATAAATGGGTTTAATTGGAATTCAAAAAGGCTAGCCCGCAGGGGAAATAAAGACAGGAAAAGAACATACAAGACTCATTGTCATATCAGTATTAGTATTGGTATTGGAATTGGTTACAATTGACATATGTACCAAGATACAGAGAAAAACTTGTCTTGCAGACTGTTCATGCAGATCAGATCATTACACAGTGCATTGAGACAGAATAAGGTAAAACAATTATAATGCAGAAGAAAGTGTAACAGCTACAGGGAACGTACAGTGCAGGTAAATGATGCAGTGCAAGATTATAGCAAGGTTGATTGTAAGGCCAAGAGTTCATCATATCATACAAGAGGTCCATTCAAAAGTCAGATAACTGAGGGATAGATGCTGTCCTTGATTCTGGTGGTACATACTTTCCGGTTTTTGTATCTTTTATGGAAACTATAGACCAATGATTCTCATATGAGTGGTAGGGAAGTTACTTGAGAGAATTATTAGGGATAGGATTCATGAGAATTTGGAGAACCATGGCCTCAGTAGGGAGAGCTGGCATGGCTTTGGGAGGGACAGACAGTTTCTCACTAACTTGATAGAGTTTTTTGACGAGGTGTAGAAGGTGATTGATGAAGGTAGAGCTGTGGATGTTGTTTACATGGATTTTAGTAAGGCACTTAACAAGGTCCCTTATGCACGGCTCATCCCGAAGATTAAGATGCATGGGATATATGGTGAATTGGCCATTTGGATTCAGAGCTGGCTTGCCCATAGCAGACAGAGGTTAGTGGTTGAAAGGACTTATTCTAGCTGGAGTTGTGGGATTAGTGGTGTTCTGCAGGGATCTTACTGGGACCTCTGCTGTTTGTGATGTATATAAATGACCTGGATGAAAATGTAGGTTCATAAATTTGCAGATGATACCAAGATTGGAGGAGTTGTGGATAGTGTAGAAGACTTGGCAAACAATACAGCAGGATATAGATCAGTTGCAGATTTGGTTTTGGGCAGAGAAATGGAGATGGAGTTCAACCAGACAAATGTAAACTGTTGCACCTTGGTAGGTCAAAGGTAAAGAGACAGTATACTGTCAATGGCAAGACCATTAACAGTGACGATGAGCAGAGGGACCTTGGTGTCCAAGTTCATAGCTCCCTGTTTCTCTCTCAACAGATGTTAACCCACAGAGCAACACAGACCAAAGTGCTAGAGGAACTCAGCAGGTCAGGCAGCACTTAGGGAGATGACTATTAACCTAGCCATAGCTACTTCATTATTTCCTGTTGGTCACCTTGTGTACAGCCTAGTATCATGTTACGGACATACAATCAATCTATGATTATAGATGATCTTATCCATTTATACTTATTGTGTTTTATTATTATTATTATTATTGAGCTCTTTATCTTTTGAGTTCTTTTTGTGTTGCATTGGATCTGGAAGGATTGTTTGAACAAATTATTTCATTTTCCTTACAGTTATCTACAGGAGATAACATTAAACAATCGTGAATCTTCATTTATTCCTTTCCATAGATGCCTCTTGACCTGCTGAGTTCCTCTGGCACTGTGTGTGTGTGTTACTCTGGGCGCAATGGGTTTAAGATTTAGACTTCATTTCAGTTTTGACGAGTGGTGTTAAATTGCAAGGCAACTAATAAGTGAGGTTTTGGGGCAGGGAGTCTACATTGAGGTACTATGTCGCCTGAGATTGGTTGCACATTTTTCTTTCACATTGAAGGAACATTCCAAGTTATCTTCAGAAAATCCCTCTCAAAGAAAGCTAAATGTGACAGCAACAACATCTCACTCAATGTCAGCAAGTTCAAGGAGCTGATTATTGACTGCAGGAGGAGGAAAATGGTGGTCCATGACCTAGCCCCCTCATCAGAGGATCAGGGATGGAGAAGAAGAGCAATTTGAAATTCCTTGGCATTAGTACATCAGAGGATCTATCCAGGTACCAGCACCAATGTGCCATTGCAGCACATCTTCTAGATGTTAGTGCAGATTTAGCCTGTCATAGAGTCATAGAGATATAGACACAGAAACAGGCGCTTCATCCCATCAAGTCCGTGCCAAACCATTAGTCTGCCTAGTCTCATCGACCTGCACTGGGACCAAAGCCCTCCATATCTCTCCCATTCATCTACCTATCCTATTAATGTTATCTCCTGTAGACAACTGTAAGGAGAATGAAATAATTTGTTCTATGGTGGGAGGAGAAGATGGTGGCGCAACGTAGCTCGCAGCAGCCACTCCGGTAGTGATGTCTGTTATTTGTCAAGTAGGGTGCCGTGCACAATCCTGATTTGATGGAGACATACGTGAGAGCACGGAGGAACATCAGGTGAAACTGCTGCTGCTACTGTGTGGTCCAGAATCTCTGGAGAAGAAGGCCCCGAGTCCTCTGCTTTGCTTGTTGCTCGGTGGCCGGGGCGGGGTCGAAGCACTTGGCAGAGGCTGTGTCAGAGGGGCTGGTCGGAGGCTCGAAGTTTTTGGGCAGACTCAGAGTCTGCTGCCATTGGGTGCTTCCAATGGTGCTGCATCGGCAAGTTGGTGGCGCTTGGAGGTTCATGGCAGGGAGAGTTTCTCCCTTCTACCATCTGCGTGAGATGATGAGTCTATCGGGACTTTGAGACTTTTTTTTACCATGCCCATGGTCTGCTCTGTATCAAGTTATGGTATTGCTTTGCACTGTTGTAACTATGTTATAATTATGTGGTTTTGTCAGTGTTAGTCTTGGTTTGTCCTGTGTTTTCTTGTGATATCATTCTGGAGGAACATTGTATCATTTTTTAATGCATGCATTTCTAAATGACAATAAACGAGGACTGAGTGTCCTCATAATCTAATCTAATAATCTAATCCAAATTTCTCTTAAACATAGGTGATCTTGCATTCACCACTTGCGCTGGTAGCACATTCTACACTCGCACAACCCTCTGTGAAGAATCTCCCTCTCATGTTCCCCTTAAACATTTTACCTTTCACCCTTAACCCCTGACCCCTAATTCTAGTCTCACCCAACATCAGTGGTAAAAACCTGCTTTCATTTACCCTATTTATACCCCTCATAATTTTGTATAGCTCTATCAAATCTCCTCTAAGGAAGATTTGCTCCAAGGAATTAAGTCAACCTTTCTCTATACCTCAGGTCCTCAAGTCCTGGCAACATTCTTGTAAATTTTCTTTGCACTCTTTCAATCTTATTGACATCTTTCCTGTAGGTAGGTGACCAAAACTGAACACAAAACTCAAACAACACACACAAAGTGCTGGAGGAACTCAGCAGGTTCAAAACTTAAAATTAGGCTTCACCAATGTCTTATACAACTTCAACATAACATCCCATCTCCTGTATTCAATGCTTTGATTTATGAAAACCAAAATGCATGGCCATACACCTCCCTATACTATATTCCACCTGCCAATTCCTTGCCCGTTCCCCCACTCTGTCTTTCTGCAGACAGCAACCTATCCTTCCACCTATCTCCGTATTGTCTGCAAAATCTGCCACAAAGCCATCAATTCCTTCATCCAAATCAGTGACGTATAACGCAAAAGGAACTGGTCCCAACCCGAGCCCTGTGGTATACCGGTAGTCAACCAGAAAAGGCCACCCTTTTTCCCACTCTTTGCCACTTGCCAGTCAGCCTATCTTCTAACCATTTTATTACCTTTCCCATAATACCATGGGCTCTAATCTTATTAAGCGTCCTCAAGTGTGGCACATCATCAAAGACCTTCTGAAAATCCAAATAAGCAACACTGGCAACACACACAAAATGCAGGAGGAACTCAGCAGGCTAGGCAGCATCGATGGAAAAAAGTACAGTCGATGTTTCGGGTTGAGACCCTGCAGCAGGACATGATGCCTGGCCTGCTGAGTTCCTCCAGCATTTTGTGTGTGTTGCTTTAATTTCCAGCATCTTCAGATTTTCTCTTGTTTGTGAACAACCACTGACAACTCCAACAGACTTGTTAGGCAAGATTTCCCCTTTAGAAAACTATGATCTAACTACTCTCGATCTAGCTATTCTTAGATCTCTCTGTTCTACCCCACTCCTCTGTGCCTTACTGTTCACCGTGTAAGAGCTAACCCGTGTAGTCCTCCTAAAGTGCAACACCTCACACTTGCCTGCATGAAAATCCACCTGGCATTTTCAGTCCAATTCTCTCGGTAGTCCAGATCCTGCTACAAGCTTCGATAGTCTTCCTTGCCGTCCACTACATCCCCAGTCTTGGTGCCAACCACTATTTTATTGATCCAGTTTACCATATTATCATCTAGATCATTGCTATAGATGACAAACAACAACAGACCTAGCGCTGATCCCTGTTATACACCACTAGTCACAAGTGTTCAGTCAATTAGACAACCATCTTTCTGGCTTCTCCCATAAAGCAAATATCTAATCCAATTTACCATCTCATCTTGAATGGTAAGCAACTGAACCTTCTTGACCAACTTCCCATGCGGAACCTTGCCAAAGGCCTTACTGAAGTCTATGTTAGCAACAGCCACTGCCTTGCCTTCATCAACTTTCCTGGTAACTTCCTCAAAATACTCTACAAGACTAGTTAGACACAACTTACCACACACAAAGTCATGTTGCCTGTCCCTAATCAGTCCCTCTCTAATCAAGTACTTATACATCCAGTCTCTTAGAATACCTTCCAATAACTTTCCCATGACTGATGTCAGGCTCACTGGTCTATAGTCTCCAGGATCATTCTTTGAACCTTTCGTAAACAATGGAACAATATTAACCATCCTCCTTTGGTACCTCATCCGTGGCTAAGGATGTTTTAAATATCTTGGTTAGGGCCCCTGCAATTTTTGCATTTGCATCCCAGAGGGGCTGAGGGAACTCCTTTATCAAGCCTTGGGGATTTATCCAACCTAATTTGCCTGAAGACAGCAAGCACCTCCTCCTCTGTAATCTGTATAGGGTCCATGACCTCACTGTTGCTTTGCCTCACAACTAAAGACTCTGTCCCTCTCCCAAATAGATACAGATGCAAAAAATCCATTTCGGATCTTCCCCATCTCACTGGGCTCCCTGCATAGATTGCCATTCTGATCTCCAGAGGACCAATTTTGGCCCTGGCAATCCATTTCCTCTTAATATATCTGTAGAATCCCTTAGGATTCTTCTTCACCTTGTCTGCTCGGGCAACCTCATGCCTTCTTTTAGCCCTCCTGATTTCCTTCTCTTTTCCATAATTACTTTAAAGCTAATGGCATTATGATCACTGAATGCCAAGTGTTCCCCAACACAAACTTGCCACCTGCCCTGTCTCGCTCGCTAATAGATCTGGTACTACTCTCTCTCTAGTTGGGACATCTTTGTACTGATTAAGGGAACCTCCCTGAGCACATTTGATAAATTCTTTCCCATCCATCCCTTCTACAATTTGGGAGTCCCAATCAATATGTGGAAAGTTAAAGTCACCTACTATCACACCCTATATTTCTCGCAATAGTCTGCGACCTTTTGACAAATGTGCTCCTCTAAATCCCATGGTGTATAATATAATCCCATTAATGAGGTCAACCTTACTTATTCCTCAGTTCCACCTATAAAGTCTCATGAGATGAGCTCTCTACTCTGTCTAAGCACTGCTGTGGCATTTTCCCTGAAACCCAATCACAATGACCTGAGACACAGACAGAGACCCAATCACAGTGACCTGAGACAGAGACACTGAGACCCAATCACAGTGACCTGAGACATAGACACTGAGACCCAATCACAATGACCTGAGACATAGACACTGAGACCCAATCACAATGGCCTGAGACATAGACACTGAGACCCAATCACAATGACCTGAGACATAGACACTGAGACCCAATCACAATGACCTGAGACACAGACACTGAGACCCAATCACAATGATCTGAGACATAGACACTGAGACCCAATCACAATGACCTGAGACATAGACACTGAGACCCAATCACAGTGACCTGAGACATAGATACTGAGACCCAATCACAGTGACCTGAGACATAGATACTGAGACCCAATCACAATGACCTGAGACACAGACACTGAGACCCAATCACAATAACCTGAGACACAGACACTGAGACCCAATCACAATGACCTGAGACATAGACACTGAGACCCAATCACAGTGACCTGAGACATAGATACTGAGACCCAATCACAGTGACCTGAGACACAGACACTGAGTGAGAATAATTAGAAAAATAATGGCTTTACTATATTCCTGGATACAGAGAGAATACCAAAAATAAACTGTTGCTCACCTGGTAAAGCGAACTTGACATATATTGCACAGGTATGGTTTTTCACCTGTATGTGTCCGCATGTGTCGAGGTAACTTCCCTGCTCCTTGGATCACCTTGTTGCAGATGGGGCATTGCTGAGATGCCTTGGGTCTCATTTTCTTCTCATATTCCAAAGACCATGTTGGATAAACTGCTGCCAGATAGGAAGGACCAAATATATTCAAATATGAATTAAAATCCAGTTCATCCTTTAATGTTTCCAAGTTATTCTGACTGTTTTCCACCATAATACCTTTAAAAAAGTCACAAAGATTTGTGGTTGTGGACAGATCCTCTTTAACTTCTTGTTTGATCTTTTCCTTCTTCATTACTAGATTAAGAGGCAATTGGTCCACATCTTGGTGTTCCAAGAGACGTGGAAAACCATTATATCCTCCATTCCAGAAGGAAGGAAATAATTCTGATTCCTGTGGAATCTCTCCATTCAGCAAATTCCCTCTGGAACTCAACCCTTCTTTTAAGATTGATTCCAGGGAGAAATCACTCACAGATCCCAAGCTTCTATCAGGAACATTAACTGTAAAATGGTTTAAATGTTCCCGAGGCAGTTCACTGCATTGCTTTTCCATCAGTTTGCTTGTCGAAGTGTTTTTAGAATCACATTCCTTATCCCAGTGGTTTTCGTCAGATTCATTGATAGGTTCTTGAGGAGTTTCCTCACAATCTTCTTTGAGACTTTGTTGGGGAGATTTCCATAAATCTTTCTGGCACAGATCATCTTCCAGCTCTTGGCTGGAATCTTTGCCAGAGACTCCATCTTCATTGACCACCTCGCCGCTTGCCTCCATGATGTCAATGCACACTTGGATAACGCACTGGATTTCCAACTGCTGGGCCGCATTTAAAACATCCTTTACATTCGAGCTGCTAATGGTGAGGGTCGACGTATATGCAAACTCCAGAATTGCAGAAAGTGCCTCGGGTGTCACAAAATCAATCTGATAGACATTGTGTTGCTCTGCAAGCATATCTGAGGTAAACAGCGTCTTGAAATATTTGCTACACGCAGCAAGGATTGACCGATGGGTCTTGTATTCTTGATCCTTCACTATCAGGATGACATCACAGAGCAGGCCCTCCTGCCTCTGTTCGTTCAGACTACACAGCAGCTTGTTGCTATGGTCTGGAAATGGGATTCCAATCAGGTCTTCGACGGCACTGCTCATTTTTATGCAAAGTGGTCTGTGAGATAAAAGAAAGTAGAAAATAGTCTAATTAGTGACAGTTCTTTCAAAAGTTGCATATGTTACAGACACAAACACATGCACACATACCCAAAAATGTTTATATCTTATGTCGTCATAAAAATTGTTAAATGAAAGAGGACCAACGTAATTTTGCCTTGTACTCTCTCAGTAGTTAGAATCAGGCTTAATATCACTGGCATACGTTGTAAACATTGTTATTTTGTGGCAGCAATACATTGCAATATACAATATTTTTTATAAACTATAAATTACAACAAGAATTATATATAACAATAAAATTAAGTACAAAAAAGAGCAAAAAATTAGTGAGGTGGTATTCATGGGTTCATTGTCCATTCAGAAATCTGATGGTGGAGGGGAAGAAGCTGTTCCTGAAATGTTGAGTGCGTGTCTTCAGGATCCTGTACCTCCTCCCTGATGGTAGCGATGAGAAGAGGGCATGACGAGGGTGACAGGGGTTTTTAATGATGGACCCCACCTTCTTGAAGGTGTCCTGCATGGTGGGGAGGCTAGTGCCCATGATGGAGCTGGCTGAGAAGGTGCTGTTCACAGCTAATCATACCACTTATTGACTATTCAGTTTATCTGCCAATCAGTCTACACCAGACACAGACATGTTGCAAGAATAACCAAGTGATGGAGCTTTTTAAGAACTGTAATCTTGAAGAACAAAAAAAGTTTCTCTCTCTCTTTCTTTTTTCTTCCTTTTTGTATGAGCAGTTTGTTGTCTTTTGCACACTGGTTGTCCACCTTTGTTAGTGCAGTCTTTCATGGTTATAGGATTTATTGACTCTGCCCGCAAGAAAATGAATCCTGAAGTTTGTACATGTGATATATATGTACCTTGATAACAAATTTATTCAGAACTTGGAGGAAATCTAATCTTGCAATTAACGCTGCATTTAATTACATGTTATCTCTCAGATTACTCATCTGCATTCATTCCAAAATGTATTTCCTGTAAGAAATCTATCTCAACTACATCTGAATGAATCAATACCGACTGTTCCACCAGCTAACAAAGGGGTACAAAGACATTTTCATAGTCATAGTCATGGTCACGGTCATACTTTATTGATCCCGGGGGAAATTGGTTTTCGTTACAGTTGCTCCATAAATAATAAATAGTAATAAAACCATAAATAGTTGAATAGTAATATGTAAATTATGCCAGGAAGTAAGTCCAGGACCAGCCTATTGGGTCAGGGTGTCTGACCCTCCAAGGAAGGAGTTGTAAAGTTTGATGACCACAGGCAGGAATGACCTCCTATGACGCTCTGTGTTGCTTCTCGGTGGAATGAGTCTCTGGCTGAATGTACTCCTGTGCCCACCCAGTACATTATGTAGTGGATGGGAGACATTGACCAAGATGGCATGCAACTTGGACAGCATCCTCTTTTCAGACACCACCTTCAGAGAGTCCAGTTCCATCCCCACAACATCACTGGCCTTACGAATGAGTTTGTTGATACTGTTGGTGTCTGCTACCCTCAGCCTGCTGCCCCAGCACACAACAGCAAACATGATAGCACTGGCCACCACAGACTCATAGAACATCCTCAGCATCGTCCAGCAGATGTTAAAGGACCTCAGTCTCCTCAGGAAATAGAGACAGCTCTGACCCTTCTTGTAGACAGCCTCAGTGTTCTTTGACCAGTCCAGTTTATTGTCAATTCGTATCCCCAGGTATTTGTAATCCTCCACCATGTCCACAGTGACCCCCTGGATGAAAACAGGGGTCACCGGTACCTTAGCTCTCCTCAGGTCTACCACTCCTATTTTGACTCTCTCACTGCTACAAAAGAGCAACAGTTATACCAGTGCCCAAGAAGAGCAGGGTGAGCTGCCTTAATGACTATCATCCAGTAGTGCTAACATCTTTGGTGATAAAGTGCTTTAAGAGATTGGTTATTGCTAAAATCAACTCCTGTCTCAGCAAGGACCTGGACTCACCGCAATTTGCCTATTGCTACAATAGGTCTATGGTGGATGCGATCTCATTGGTTCTTTACGCAGCCTTGAATTGCCTGGACAATACAAATACCTATGTCAGAATGCTGTTTATCCACTAAAGCTCAGCATTTACCACCATCATTCCCACAGATCTAGAAAACCTACAGCACGATACAGGCCCTTCGGCCCACAAAGTTGTGCCAAACATGTCCCTACCTTAGAATTACTAGGCTTACCTATAGCCCTCTATTTTTCTAAGCTCCATGTACCTATCCAAAAGTCTCTTAAAAGACCCTATCACATCCGCCTCCACCACCGTTGCCGGCAGCCCATTCCATGCACTCACCACTCTCTGCGTAAAAAACTTACCCCTGACATCTCCTCTGTACCTACTCCTCAGCACCTTAAACCTGTGTCCTCTTGTGGCAACCATTTCAGCCCTGGGAAAAAGCCTCTGACTATCCACACGATCAATGCCTCTCATCATCTTATACACCTCTATCAGGTCACCTCTCATCCTCCGTCGCTCCAAGGAGAAAAGGCCGAGTTCACTCAACCTGTTTTCATAAGGCATTCTCCCCAATCCAGGCAACATCCTTGTAAATCTCCCCTGCATCCTTTCTATGGCTTCCATATCCCTTCTGTAGTGAGGTGACCAGAACAGAGCACAGTACTCCAAGTGGGGTCCGACCAGGGTCCTATATAGCTGAAACATTACTTCTTGGGTCCTAAATTCAATTCCACGATTGATGAAGGCCAATACACCGTATGCCTTCTTAACCACAGAGTTAACCCGCGCAGCTGCTTTGAGCGTCCTATGGACTTGGACCCCAAGATCCCTCTGATCCTCCACACTGCCAAGAGTCTTACCATTAATACTATATTCTGCCATCATATTTGACCTACCAAAGTGAACCACTTCACACTTATCTGGGTTGAACTCCATCTGATCGATAAGTTACAGAACCTGGGCCTCTGAACCTCCTTCTGCATCTGGATCCTTGACTTCATCACCAGAAGACCACAATCTATATGGATCGGAAGTAACACCTCCACCTCGCTGACAATCAGCTCAGGTGCACCTCAGGGATACGTGCTTAGCCCACTGCTCTACTCTCTCTACACCCATGACTGTGTGTCTAGGCGCAGCTCAAATGGCATCTATAAATTTGCTAATGACACAACTGTTGTTGGCAGGATTTTATATGGTGATGAGGGGGTATACAGGAGCAAAGTAGATCAGCTCGTTGTGAGTGGTGTCGCAGCAACAATCTTGCACTCAACGTCAGTAAAACCAAATAACTGTTTGTGTACTTCAGAAAAGGTAAGGTGAGGGAGCTATGAACTTGGACCTGAAAATCCCTCTGCTTATCAACACTGTTAAGGGTCTGACCATGAACAATGTTGATAAGCAGAGAGATCTTGGGGTTCAAATTCATAGCTCACTTTACATTTGACCTGCCAGGATGCAACGCTTCACATTTGGCTGCGTTAAACTCCATCTGCTATTTGTCCAAATTCATAATCTCTATACCCAAGTCTGCAATTGATCTATATCCCGTTGTACTCTTTGCTAGTCTTCTACGCTATCCACAACACCACCAAGCTTCACAGAATTTGCAAACTTCCTAAACAAACACTGGAATCTTATAGGAAAGGAGGGTGGAGCATGGAACAAAATGAGGAAGGTCGGAGTGGTGATGGGAAAAGTGGGGAAAATACGTAGGTGATGGGCAGATGGAGTAAATCCTCGCACTGCAAGACTCCCTCCAGCAGCTCACTCTTTGTCGCAAACGTCTGCATAGGCAGTCTCTTGTGACTCCATTTTCTAACCTCACCATCATTACACCCAAAGCAACAATGGCACAAACCTCTCACTCCTTGGCATCTGATCATGAGATCCACGAAACAGCCAAAAAGGAACCATATAGAAGCCACAAGATAATATCGTGAGATGAAATATATGCATTTCATATGCACCACAAGATGTATAAAATCTATGCCTATAAATGAACACCTTCTTCTTCAGGAGGTAGATTTTATAACATTTTATGTTTACTAACATTAACTTTTAGAGAAAAAATCACAGTATTTGAGAGAACAAAACTTTCTGGGAAGTTGGAACATCTATAGTATCACAGATATTATAGACAGAAGTGATGCTTCATAATGATGCTGATAATTAGAGGGAGTTAAGGCTGTAAGGAAGTCAACAAAGACAAATTAAGGCATGAAGGTTCTGCCTAAATTAACATCAGTGTCAGCTTTTAACCTCAGAATCTCAGACGTTCCATGTTTAGGATACTACACTCTTGTATATTTTCTAGTTTAATAAGAGTGTATTGCTGAAAAAAAAGCAGTTGTCCCAAAATTCATACTTACATTTGCCAAGAGACTAAAACCTCCATTCCTAAGTTCTTATTTTTTCATCATGCTTTTATTACAGAACAATTTTTGAAGGAATTTCAGTATAAGGAGACACTAATCACAATTCTTCTTTGTTCAGTAATATTTTATCACGTTTATGAAACTTAATAGTAGAGTGATCACTCCAGCTGAGTGTGATGTTCTCCCAAGGGGTTACTCCTTCAATAGAGAACGACTGTGCAGGACTTTGTTTAACGTGGGGAGGCTGATGCATGGGCAGCCAACACACAGTCCTTGACAATGGGACAGGGCCCAGTGACATGGAATGCAAGAGGACTGGGGACCCTTCACTGTTGCAGCCTTCTTCCAACTTCACCACCATTGTGATGTGTCATCATCTTCCGCCAGATCCACTGCTGAGGTCTTGGTTGGATCGTTCTTTGTCTGGATCCTCCCCCTTGACCTTACTGGTTTGAGTGACCCTACCAGGAGTAAACTCTTGGGATCTCAGAAACACACAAAACGATTATCCTCAGAGAAGAAACTCAGTACAGGCTGTGTCATTCAGCAATCCACTTCTCATTCCATACCTCATCTTCAACCAGTTCCCTGCTGGATTATACAACAAGACGGAAACTGTTTAATGTTAATCAACACCAGAGACGTATGGTTTGGGTTAGTGAGTTGTGGGCCTGCTTTGTTGATGCCGGAAGCACAATGATGTTTGCGGGCTGCCCCCAGCACAACTCTCGCTGATCTGACTTGATGCAGGCACGTATTTCATGTACGTTTCAATGTACTGTACATATGACGAATAAAGTTAAAGCTAACTCCTGCCCAGAACCCAGGTGACACTAACTTTAAACACAAATCTGGAGTAACACACAGAAAATGCTGCAGGAACTCAACAGCTCAGGCAGCATCCGTGGAGGAGAAGAAAAAGTTGACATTTCAGTCCTGATGAAGGATCTTGGCCTGAAACAGCAATTGCTTATTCCCCTCCATGGAGGCTGCTTGATGTTCAGTTCCTCCAGCAGTTTGTCCTAACCAGGCCCCAACATATCAATGCAGCTATAAAGAAGACAGTGGCTATATTTCATTAGTTTGAGGAGATTTGGTATGTCACCTAAAACACAGACAAATTTCTACAGATGGACCGTGGAGAGCATTCTGATTGGCTGCATAACCATCTGGTAAATTGAAGGGGGTGGCTACCACACAGGATCGAAGTAGGGTGCAGAAAGTTGCAAAGTTAGTCAGCTCCATCATGGAATCATGGATACCAGCCTCCATAGTATCCAAGACATCTTCAAGGAGCAGTGCCTCAAAAAGGTGGTGTCTACCAATATCCATATTTACTGTAATTCACAGTATTATTCTTCTATCTTACCATGCATTGCATTGTATTGCTGCTGCAAAGTTAACAAATTGCATGACATCTGCCAGCAATACTGAACCTGATTCTGATTCAGATTTTGTGTGACACTAACTTTGGTCACTGAATTACAATATGTAGTCAATACTCATATTCCACACTTCAAACCTGCCACGAAGCGGATTGTCTAGTGAGGTGCAATGATCCAATCTGCATTACGTGCACCAGAAATGCATAGTTCTTACAAAAGGTATCTTAGAGCTTTAGAGTGGAACCAACATAATCCAACTCCTTGGCACACCAACATTAGTGTCCACTCCTAGGCTAACATCCCCTGCCCCACAGCTGTGGTCCTGATTACCACTTTCCCTGGGAAGGTGACATGGAGCCTTCCTGACTCACAGAGCTCCGAGTCCGACCATGGCAATTCCTGACTCCCAGAGAAACCATTCCAGCTCTGAGTCTGACCACGGCAATTCCTGACTCCCAGAGAAACCATTCCAGCTCTCAGTCTGACCACGGCAATTCCTTTGCCGGACGGAGAAAGCACTTCAAGCTCATTCTCCTTGCGGAAGTGTAACATCACAGTGAGATCCTAAGAATCTAAGGCCCAAAGTTATCCAGAAGTGCCCAGAAAGGCTCCAGTTTGAGCATCGCTGTCAAGAACTGATGGAGTTCAGGTGTAAATGGTAGAAGCAGCATGCAATAAATCAAACAACTCAACCAGCTGCTCCTTTAAGCTTCTACCCAGGGCAACCTCGGTAGATAGTGAGTATCTTCTAGAGACGGCAGGATAAGAATGAATTGTCACTAGACTTCTCAAAATGGCATGGTAGCATAGCAGTTAATGTAACGCTTCACAGCACCAGGAAACTGCCAGGACGTTCCATGGACCCACCTCCCTCTGTGTAAAGAAACATACTTCACTCCAACCACCATAAAAATTATGCCCCCTTGTATTATCCATAGATCAAGTGGATAGGCAGAGACTTCTTCCCAATGTGGAAATTCTTGAAACAAATGGAAATAACTTGAAGGAGCTTGGAGGAAAGTATAAGGGAAATGTCAGAGGTAGGTTTTTTTCACTGAGAGTTGTGGGGGTGTAGAACACCCTGCCAGGGGTGGTGGCAGAGATAGATACACTAGAAGCATTTTAGAGACTCTTAGATAGACACATGGCTAATAGAAAAGTGGAGGGCAATGTGGGAGGGAAGAGTTAGATTGATCTTTAATTCTGCTCGTATATCTGATGGTCTTATCATCTAAGGTAAGCAGAGTGGGTAGGAAGGCTTTTATCTTTCCCACCCACCTGGCTTCACCTATCACCTTCTAGCTGTCCTCCTTCCCCACCCCCCACATTTTTAATCTGGTGTCTTCCCCCTTCCTTTCCAGTCCTGATGAAGAGTCTCGGCCTGACACATCAACAGTTTATTCATTTCCATAGATGCTACCTGACCTGCTGAGTTCCTCCAGCATTTTGTGTGTGTTGCTTTGGATTTCCAGCATCTGTAGAATCTCTTGCGTTTATGACTTGCTGCTGATTTTTGTTTTTTCCACTCCCATCACGGATCAGGCTATGCAGCATCCACACCAGGGCCACCCGACTCAAGAACAGTTGCTTTCCCCAAGCAGTAAGGCTGATCAACACCTTACCACGTGGGGTAAAAACTAGTTCTCCCCCAGTTCAACACACACAAAATGCTGGAAGAACTGATCGGGCCAGGCAGCATCTGTGGAAAAGAGTGAGCAGTCAATGCTCTGGTCACTGTGTAATGATTTGATCTGTATAAACAGTACACAAATGAAGCTTTCACTGTATCTTAGTATATGTGACAGTATTAAATGAAAACCAATAAGCAAGGAAACAATGTTTGTAGTTGACAATTATGCTGAATGGCAGAGAGGGACCATATGGCCTTCTCATGTTCAAAGTTCAAAGTGCATTTATGAGACCATAAGACATAGGAGCAGAATTAGGCCATCCAGCCCATCACGTTCTCTCTGCCATTCAATCATGGCTGATCCTTTTTTTCTATCTCCTCCTCAACACCAGTTCCCGGTCTTCTCCCCGTAACCTTTGATGCCATGTCCAATCAAGAACCTATCAATCTCTGCCTTAAATACACTCAATGACCTGGCCTCCACAGCTGTATGTGGCAACAAATTCCACAAATTCACCACACTCTGGCTAAAGAAATTTCTCCGCATCTCTGTTTTGAAAGGGCACCCCTTTATCCTGGGGCTGTGCCCTCTTGTCCTAGACTCTCCCACCATGGGAAACATCCTTCCCACATCTACTCTGTCTAGGCCTTTCAACATTCAAAAGGTTTCAATGAGATCCCCCTTCATCCTTCTGAATTCCAGCGAGTACAGACCCAGAGCCATCAAACGTTCCTCGTATGATAACCCTTTCATTCCTGGAATCATCCTTGTGAACCTCCTCTGGACCCTCTCTAATGCCAGCACATCTTTTCTAAGATGAGAGGCCTAAAACTGTTCACAATACTCAAGGTGAGGCCTCACCAGTGCCGTATAAAGCCTCACCAGTGCCGTATAAAGCCTCAGCATCATATCCTTGTTCTTGTAGTCTAGACCTCTTGAAATGAATGCTAGCATTGCATTTGCCTTCCTCACCACCGACTCAACCTGCAAGTTAACCTTTAGGGTGTTCTGCACAAGATTCCAAAGTCCCTCTGCATATCAGATTCCTGGATTTTCTCCCCATTTAGAAAATATTCTGCACATTTATTTCTATTACCAAAGTGCTTTACCGTGCATTTTCCAACATTGTATTTCTTTTACCATTATCTTGCCCATTCTCCTAATCTGTCTATATCCTTCTGCACTCTACCTGTTTCCTCAACACTACCTGCCCCTCCAACAATCTTTGCATCAGCTGCAAACTTGGCAACAAAGCCATCTATTCCATCATCTAAATTATTTATATATATAGCATAAAAAGTAGTCATAACACCAACCCCTGTGGAACACCACCAGTCACTGGCAGCCAACCAGACAAGGATCCTTTTATTCCCACTCACTGCCTCCTACCAATCAGCCAATGCTCTAACCATCTTAGTAACTTTTCTGTAATACCATGGGCTCCTAACTTGGTAAGCAGCCTCATGTGTGGCACCTTGTCAAAGGCCTTCTGAAAGTCCAAATATACAACATCCACTGCATCCCCTTTATCTATCCTACTTGTGATCTCCTCAAAGAACTCCAACAGGGTTGTCAGGTAAGATTTTCCCTGAAGGAAACCATGTTGACTCTGAACTATCTTGTCCTGTGCCACCAAGTACTCCATCAGTCAGTCAGTGGGTGCCGTCCTGAATCCGGGGTTGGCGGCTATGCACCTCCATCTTCTTTGATCTTACAACAGCACCGAGTCCAGCCTCTCCTCCAGTTTGTTCTCGCTGGCCGCCTTGGCACCGCCCGCTGCCCCGCCGAACTTGAGCCCGAGGCCGTGTCGGCCTCCAGCCGCGGCCGCCTCTTCAAGCTCAGTTCTTCTCTGGGCGGAGGACACGGGCAGGTCCAGGCACACGGTGCAGCGCCCAAGTTCATCATGTCTCTTCTAACTAGCATATGATTCGTAGATACGTGATGAGGCTTTAATCTCTTCCACAGAAGATGGCCGTTGGCTCACAAGGAACTCATCCGCCCTTTGTCAGGTCTTGTTTTTTTTCCCTCATTCTTAACAATTGACTCCAACATCTTCCCAATCGCTGAGGTCAGGCTAACTGTTCTATAATTTCCTTTCTGCTGTCTTCCTCCTTTCTTAAAGAGTGGAGTGATATTTGCAATTTTCCAGCCCTTTGGCACCATGCCAGAGTCCAATGATTTCTTAAAGATCATTTCTAATGCCACCACAATTTCTACTGCTACCTCTTTCAGAACCCTAGGATGCAGTTATTATAAATGAATGTATAAATTATACAACCTTGAGACTTGTTTGCTTACAGGCAGTTGCAAAGCAAGGAACCCAAAAGAACCCAATTAAAAAAGTAAGACCAATCCCCAACGCACACAGAGAAAGAGAAAAAATAACAAAGCAAACCATGCAAGCAATGACAACAGTATTCCAAACCAAGCTGACTGCTTAAATCCAAGTCTCTGGAGCAGCCGGGAGTAGGCCCAAGGCCTCCGTATTCAGTTCATCATATTAGTGGGGAAAATCTCCACAAAGTCTGCAGACACGAAGCACAGCAGCCAGGCATAGTCTCACAGCCTTAGTGTCATGGAGAGAGATGACTCTAGACTACTTGGGCCAACGTTTAAATTGCCCGAACCTTGTACTAGGACCCAGACCTAGATTTTGCCGCCAAAGGAAGCGTTCTCGACCTCCCTTAATTGGATTGCTGCCCAGACTGATCCAACTTCACTGGACTTTTGACAACCTACCTTTCCAGTCTATATGGGCTGGCACTTAGACTGCCCAAACAGCGGATAGTTCGTCACATTAGGCCTCAGGCCTTGTCGCTGTGAATTGCTCCGGGCCTTAAACACGCCACCCAGTGATTCACTTCGGGCCTGGATATTGCTGCCAAAGAAGCTGTTATCAATCTCTCCAACTTGGCTCAGCATTTAGAATGATCCACCCACCGTCTTCTCCCCTCCAAATCATCCACTCCAACCACCACGGCTCCAACTCTAATGCGTTAATTTTGCAGCGCACCAGCAGGGTACATTCACTTTGCCCTTGTTTGCTTCTTCATTGTTTGCAGTGATAGTTTACCACAATTTACTTCATCAAAAATGTTATTAAGTTTTAATCGAATTCCTTTGCTTTCCAACTACCAGTAAGCTGTCACACATCTTCAGTAGTGCCATTTTAAACCGTTAAGTTCTGTTGTTTATGGTTTTAAACACACAGTCACTGTTCATTTCTGAATCGTTCCAATTGTTCTGAGCAGGTAAAATGATGCAACTTTGTAAGGAAGTACTCTTTTAAAATTAAAAACAGTAACGCTACAGCAAATTTATTTTTTATGTATAGACATGGCTCTGTGAAAAGTCCTTCACAGTCAGAATCAGGTTTAATATCACTGACATACATTGTGAAATTTGTTGTTTTGCGGCAGCAATACCGTACAATGCATAATAATAAAAAAAATGAATTACAATAAGAAATATATATATAAAATAAGTTAAATAAGCAGTGTAAAAAAAAAGAAGAGTAAAACACTGAGTTAGTTTTGATGGGTTCATTGTCCATTCAGAAATCTGCTGGTGGAGGAGAAGAAGCTGTTCCTGAAACACTGAGCCTGTGTCTTCAGGCTCCTGTACCTCCTCCCTGATGGTGGCGATGAGAAGAGGGCATGTCCTGGGTGATGGATACTGCCTTTTTGAAGCTTCACCTTCTGAAGATGTCCTGGATTTCAATATTAAATATGTATTCATTTTTAAGTCAGCATCTAATCTTTCAAACCTAAAAATAACAGAGGATGAAAAATTATCCTCTGTTCAGCAGTAACAAATAGTTTGGAGTCATAGAATGCTACAGTGCAGAAACAGGCCCTTGTGTCTATCTCGTCTATGTTGAACAGCTAGTCTGCCTAGTCCAATGAACCTGCACCTGGACCATAGCCCTCCATGTACCTACCCGAATTTCTCTTAAGTATTGGAATTGAACCAACATCCAGCATCCCGCTGGCAATTGATTCCTCACTCTCACCACCCCCCTCGGTGAAGAAGTTCCCCCTCATGTTTCCCTTAAACATTCTACCTTTCACCCTTAACCTATGACTACCAGTTATAGTGTCACTCAATCTCAGTGGAAAAAACCTCCTTGTATTTACCCTATCTATATCCATAGTCATAGTCATACTTTATTGATCCCGGGGGAAATTGGTTTTTGTTACAGTTGCATCATAAATAATTAAATAGTAATAAAACCATAAATAGTTAAATAGTAATATGTAAATTATGCCAGGAAATAAGTCCAGGACCAGCCTATTGGCTCAGGGTGGTCCCTATTGGTCCCTCAAAAGGTATTTCGTTCGCTGTCCAACCTTAAATCAGAACTGATTCTTACTCTTCTAACGTGCCATAATTAGACTGGCTGTGAATAAAGACAGAAGAATTGAGGGATCACATTGAATATTGATGTGCCTAGATAGAGTAGAAATGGAGAAGGTGTTTCCGGTAGTGAGGAAGTCTACTATCAGAGGGCATTAGAACAGAGATGAGGAGTAATTTTTTTTAGCCACAGTGTGGTGAATCTATGGAATTCATTGCCACTGACAGGGTGGAGACCAAGTTATTGAGTGTATTTAAAGCAGAGGTTAATAAGTTATTGATTAGTCAGGGTATCAAAAGTTACGGGGAGAAAGCGGGAGAATGGGGTTGAGTGGGATAATAAGTCATCCATGATCGAATGGTGGAGCAGACTCTTACAGCATAGAGGAATTACTCACAACACGCTGGAGGAACTCAGCAGGTCGGGCAGCACCAGTGGAAAAGAAGGGCCCTTCTGCCCGACCTGCTGAGTTCCTCCAGCGTGCTGTGAGTGTTGTTTTGACCCCAGCATCTGCAGATTATTTTGTGTTTATAGAGGAATTACTGTTGTCCTTGAGAATTCAGGCCACAAACTGCAGTGAATACAGAACATAGACCAGTACAGCACAGGAACAGGCCCTTCAGCCCACAAGGTTGTGCTGAACCAATTACATTAGTCATCAGATGGGCAGAATGAGCTAATTCTGCTCCTATGCTCTTATGATCTTGACTTACAGGAAACACTAACCTTAATAATAAGACCATAAGATATAGGAGCAGAATTAGGCCATTTGGCCCATTGAGTCTGCTCCGCCATTTCATTATGGCTGATCCAATTTCCCTCTCAGCCCCAGTCTCCTGCCTTCACCCCATATCCCTTCATGCCCTGAGCAATCAAGACTCTATCAACCTCTGCCTTAAGTATACATAAAAACTTGGCCTCCATGGCTGTCTGTGGCAAAGAATTCCACAGATTCAACACTCCCTAATGAAAGAAATTCCTCCTCATCACCATTCTAAAAGGACACCCTCTATTCTGAGGCTGTGCCCTCTGGTCCTAGACTCCCCCTTGCTCCTCCCCTCAGTAGGAAACACTCTCCACATCCACTCTCTTGAGGCCTTACACCATTAAATAGGTTTCAATTAGGTCACCTACATTCTCCAAATTCTAGTGAATACAGGCCCATGTTAGGTGGTAAGGAATATGTGAAAGACACAAAACACGCCTGACAAGGTGATAAACTCACAGTGGTGGAAGCTTTTGAAGAGAAGCACACTAAAGAAGACAAATTCAAATTTGTTGCAATCTCCAACTCAAAGAAAGAGAACAAGAAAACCCAGCCTATTTCCTGTGGGGCACACAAACAACGCGGAGTTATCGCTATCTTTTGTATCAGGAATCACAATGGCCTTCCCACTGGGCAGCTGGTGGGTCACGTCTTTGCTGAGCTTGAATAACCTACACAGAAGTGAGTTGGCACTACTGCCTGACCTGCTGAGCTCCTGCAGCATGTTGCACGGGCATTGCTAAAAGGTATTTATTCTCATAATCCAATCCTCTAATGTAGGTGTATATTATTGAACAGCAGCAGTTTGAGAAGGCAGCTGAGCTCCACTTTCTCAAGGGCAATAAATGCTGGACACACACATCCCATGACTGAAGTAAAAAGGGCGCCACCGTAACTTAACAGTCAACACAAGGCTATTACAGCTCAGGGCATTGGAGTTCGAAATTCCATCCCGATGTCATCAGTAAGGAGTCTGTACTTCCTTCCCGTGGAATGTGAGAGTTTTCTCCGGGTGCTCTGGTTTCCTCCCACAGTCCCAAAGACGTACCGGTTAGTTTGATTGGTCATTGTGAATTGTCCTGTGACTGGGTTAAATTGGGGATTGCTAGGCAGTGCAGTTCATAGGGCCGGAAGGGCCTGTTCTGTACTGTATCTCAATAAATCAATAAATCAATAGTATGAATTCCTTACAGGACTTGTAAATATTTTAATCTAGTTTTTGTTAGAATGCCAAGGCTAAGTTATTATAGAATAAAATTCCATTATATAATAAAAGCATTATAGATGAATGAATCAAAGTTGTTAGTTTTAACAATTTTTAAGTTATTTCAGATTCAGATACACTAAAAACATACAGTGAAATATGTCATTACATTAACAGTACAAGGATGTGCTGGAGACAGCCCGCAGGTGTTGCCACACATTCTCGTACCAATACAGCGTGCCCACAATGTTCAGCTGAACAACACAAACAGCAACAGCAACAGCGACAGAACTGACAGCAAAACAAGTCCCTTCACTACCCCACCCCTCTAATTCACCCTCCCATTCACACACTTACACAGACGCACACACACTCACACAGACACACACTCAGACACACACTCAGACACACACTCACAAACACACCAAGACACACACACACCCACATAGACATACACACACAGACACACACACACTCACTCACATACTCACACACACACACCCAGACACACACTCACGCACACATACTCACACACACACACCCAGACACACACTCACGCACACATACTCACACATACACACCCAGACACACACTCACACACACATACTCACATACACACTCACTCACACACACACACTTAGACACACACACTCACACTCAGACACACACACAAACACACTCAGACACACATACACCCAGACATACACACACATACACTCATATACACACACACTCAGACACACACACACTCAAGCACACACACACTCACACTCAGACACACACACACTCAGACAGACACACAAACACACACACATTCACACACTCTCAGACGCACACACACACTCACACACATACACACACACACACACACACACACACACACTCATACATACTCGGACGGACACACATACACACACAGACATGCATCCAACCCAAGGTCAGACCACCAGCTTCCAGTCCTTGGCCCCGAACTTACTTTTTGCTCAAAGTACACCTTTGTAGATTCCCAGGAGTGCCTTAATTAACCACATCAGAATGAAAACTGAACAGACCTGTATCAGAATCAGGTTTCATATCACTGATTGAGGAAGAGAGTGAGGGGGAGTGAGGAAGGGGACTGAGGGGAAGTAAGAAAGAGGATTGAGGGGGAGTGAGTAAGAGGAGTGGGGGTGAGGGGGAGTGAGGAACAGGACTGAGGGGAGTAAGGAAGAGGATTGAGCGGGAGTAAGGAAGAGGAGTGAGAGGGATTAAGGAAGAGGAGTAAGGGGGAGTGAGGAAGAGGAGTGGGGGTGAGGGGGAGAAAAGAAGAGGACTGAGAGGGGTTGAGGAAGAGGACTGGGGAGGTAAGGAAGTGGACTGAGAGTGAGTAAGAGAGAATGGAGAGGGTTATGGTAGAGCACTGAGGGGGAGTAAGAGCAGGACTAAGGGTTAGTATGGAAGAGAACTGCATGAGAGCTGAAAGTGTCACTAATGCAGATGTAGGTTCCTGAGGGATGCTGTGAGAGGGCAGTGGGAATAGATAAGAAGAGAGTTCAATGTCAACAGATTAGGTTAGAAGATTTGAGAATGTGCCAGGAGTTTAATGACCTGCTACAAATGATTGATGTTGGAGGATAAACCTTAAAGTTCTCTATTTTGTAAAATATCAGTCTTGGCAAAGGCTCCTTGTCTATTGTGGATTCAAATCTCTTTCTATACCCTTGAGCAAAATAAGCTATGTTCTGAGTCATTGGGAAACGACAGAAACGTGTACATCTTTGAGACTGACCTCCAAAATACCATGCGGTGATTTGCTCCAGTGTAAAACTGCTCGATACTGAACACCTCGAAATGAATCTGTCCCAGCTGCACAACATCATCGGACAATGAATGCCAGATCACGAGGACAGAAGAAGCCCAAAGGCACACACTCAGCCATTCAGGGACTGCTACTTCCCCTCTGGCATCTGATTTTGAAATGGAGAGTGTACCCATGAATACTACTTCACGACCTTTTAACATTTTTTCCACTACTTACTTCAACTTAACTATTTAATAGACATATATATACTTACCGTAATCCTTTTTTTCTCTATATTTACCATGTATTGCATTGAACCGCTGCTGCTAAGTTAACAAATCTCATGACATATGTTGGTGATAGTAAACCTGATTCTGATTCTTTCTCATATTTTGGAACAACCTGTCATCAAAGGTAGACACTGATGGGGGAATTCAATTTCAGTTTCAGGATTATTGTCATTCAGCCGTACGCATGTATACAGCTAAGCAAAGCATCGTTCGGCTGGGGCTAAGGTGCAAAGCACAGTACACACAGTCAAACGCAGCACATACAGCTACGAAATGAATCACTATCTCTGGCATGCCAGCACTACCTTTGGCTGTCTGAGGGAACGGTTGTTTGAAAATCAAGACCATGAGATCATGGGCTTTTTAAAAGATTTAAGATCTTGATTTTCAGGGCTGGAAAACTCTGCTCTTCTTATCTAAAGTTAATATAGTTCTATTGGAAATTTAGAGTGATAGATAAATGCAGCACAGAAACAGCCCGTCTAGTCCATTCTGAAACCATTTAAACTGCCTACTCCCATTGACCTGCACCAGGACCAGAGCCCTCCATATCCCTACTATCCATGTGCCAATCCAAACTTCTCTTAAACGTTGAAATCGAGCTTGCATGTACCACTTGTGCTGGCAGCTCATTCCACAACCTCATGACCCTCTGAGTGATGAAGATACCCCTCATATTACCCTTAAACTTCTCACCTTTCACCCTGAAGTTATGACCTCTGGTTATAGTCCACCCACCACACTGGAAAAACTTGCTTGCATTTTCCCATCTATACCCCTCATAATTTTGTATACCTCTGTCAAATCTCCTCTCAATCTTTTATATTCTAAAGAATGCAGTCTGAACCTATTCAATCTTTCCTTATAACTCAGGTCCTCTAGACCCGACAACATCTTTGTGAATTTTCTCTGTACTCTTTCAACTTTGTTTACATCTTTTCTGTGTGTAGGTGACCAAAACTGCACACAATACTCCAAATTAGGCCTTACCAACATCTTATACAACTTCAACATAACATCCCATCTCCTGTACCCAATACATTGATTTATGAAGGACAACGTGCCTTTCAGTTCACACCCAAAGTTACTTAGATGCAAATTTTCCAGCTGTGGATCAGATAATGATCTGGATTAGCATTTTGACAGATTTTATTCCTCTCCTTTACATTAAAGGGATTAAATCATTCTTGGCACCTGTATTATCTCCTTGGCGCCAATACCTCAATGATCATTTCTGACGAATACGCTCTCTGTAACTCACAATCTTCACAATCAAGCAAGCACTTTACTTTTGAGAAACGAGAAAATCTGCAGATGCTGGAAATCCGAGCAACATACACAAAATGCTGGAGGAACTCAGCAGGCTAGGCAGCTTCTATGGAAAAAAGCACAGTCAACGATTCAGGCCGAAAATCTCTGGCATGACTGGAGGAAAAAAGTTGAGGAGTAGATTTGAAAGGTAAGTGAGGGGAGAGAGAAACACAAGGTGATAGGTTAAATTTGGAGGGGGAGGGATGAAGTAAAGAGCTGGAAAGTTGAATAGTGAGACAGAAGGCCATGGAAGAAAGGAAAAAGGGGGAGGAGGGGGAGGAGCACCAGAGGGAGGCAATGGGCGGGCAAGGAGATAACATGAGAGGGGGAAAAGGCAATGGGGAATGGTGAAGGGGGTGGGGGGAGGAAGGCATTACTGGAAGATTGAGAAATCAATGCTCATGCCATCAAGTCGGAGGCTACCCAAACGGAATATAAGGTGTTGTTCCTCCAACCTAAATGTGGCCTTATCACAACAGTGGAAGAGGCCATGGATGGACATATCAGAATGGGAAGTGGAATTAAAATGTGTGGCCACTAGGAGATCCCACTTGTTCTGGCAGACGGAGCGTAGATGTTCAGTGAAACGATCTCCCAGTCTCACCGATATACAGGAGGCCACACCGGCAGCACCGAACACAGTATATGACCCCAATAGACTCACAGGTGAAGTGTCGCCTCACCTGGAAGGACTGTTTGGGCCCTGAGTGAGGGAGAGGGAGCAGGTGCAGGGGCAGATGTAGCATTTGTTGCACTTGCAAGGGTAAGTGCCAGGAGGGAGATCTGTGGGGAGGAACGAATGGACAAGGGAGTCGCATAGAGAGTAATCCCTGTGGAAAGCAGAAAGTTGGCGGGGAGGGGGGGAAGGAAAGATGTGTTTGGTGGTGGAATCCAGTTGGAGGTGAGGTGTGGTTTCTTTCAACCATCAGCCAATTTGTACAAAGCAAGTTCTGACAAACGATACTAATGTTCAGATACAGGAAGAGCTTCTTCCCTGAGGCTGTGATCCTGCTGAACCTCACATCACAGCGCTAAGCAGTATTGCACCCATATTGTACTGTCTCAGTACTTTTATATTTGTGTGCTGTAGCACTTACTTTTTATTCGCAGTTATTTTGTAAATAACACTATTCTTTGTATTTCTGGTTAGATGCTAACTGCATTTCATTGGCTTTGTATCTGTACTTGGCACAATGACAATAAAGCTGAATCTAATCTAATCTAATCCAATATCAGACCATACCACATCGGAGCAGAATTAGGCTATTCAGCCCTTGGTCTGCTCCGCCATTCTATCATGGCTGATTTATTATCCCCTTCAACCCCATTCTCCTGCCATCTCCCCATAACCTTTGATGCCCTGACTAATCAAGAGTCTATCACTTAAATCTTAAACATACCCAATGACTTGGCCCCCACAGCCGGCTGTGGCAACAAATTCCACAGATTCACCACCACGTGTAGAATGGATTTACTCTTCCAATGTGTTGGTGAAAACATTCTGTTCTCATCTGAAGCTAAGATGATCACAAAAGAAATTAGAAAAGAAGGATAAATGCTAAAGCAGTAGCAAAGTAGCAGAGAAAATGGAAAAACACAAGAAAATTGAAGAATTTAATGTTCATGTTCAACCTTCATTTCAACCTGCTTTAAGTTGCTGGGACACAGTTGGAGTTTATTTAACGCCTGCACCTTCTTCTCCTCTAATTGCATGGCTGCCTTCCCACCCAGCTGGAATGAAGAGAACCTCCTATTATCACAGCTATCGCATTCTGCTCACCATGCAGAAAGGCAGAGCTTGTCTGCTGTCAAAGCACCGTTTCACCCTGACATGGTAGGGTCTTGCATTGCCCAGCCCCAAGCACCTTCATCTATCTTTTCCTCAGTTAGAGGGACAATGGCACTGATCAAAAGAGGCAGAAGAAACAGATTACCAAGTCTTTGCACGATTACAGGAATAAACAGAAGAACGTTATTTTAAAATTCCATAGAACTGGATGGTTCCTGTGTTACTACGACCAAGGAAATAGCATCTGCGAAAAGCATAAAACCATGGTCAAACATGGATTGTCAACCTCACCAGAATCAGAATCAGATTCAGGTTTATTATTAGGAAATTTATTATTTTACACCAGCAGTACAGTACAGTTTTAATTTATATTAAAATTAATATAAATTAGGGTAAGAATATATATGCGTAACATCCAGGCAACGAACACCAGACTCAAAACGGTTCCTTTCCCCAAGCAGTAAGGCTGATCAACACCTCCGCCCACTAACCCATCCATTCACACCCCCAACCATCACTACTTTATCATTTCCTGTCAGTCACCTTATGTACAGATACTCCGGTGCCTAGTGTCACTTTATGGACATACAATCAATCTATGTATATAAGTTATCTTATGTATTTATACTTATTGTGTTTTATTGTGTTCTTTTTATGCTGCATCGGATCCAGAGTAACAACTATTTTGTTTTCCTTGACACTTGTGTATTGGAAATGACATTAAGCAATCCTGAATCTTGAATAAGACCATAAGATTCAGAGCAAGGAGGCTGCGGGTGAACGGCTAAGGATTTCCAGAGCGAAGGCATTTTACTACTCCGGGTAAAAGAGAGGCAAGACTGCACAGGCAGGTGACGTCACCCAGTAGAGCGGGAAAAGTTGATAAAGAAGACCGCCATTTCCATCAGGCAGTGGAGTGAGAGATGGCAGAGTGATAGGGCTTTGGCTCAACGGGCTTAGGCGGTAACGGGACGAGGCGAGGTAGGTTTACCTGTGTTAATTGCGGAAAGGAAGTACTATGTGTGTGAGACCGGTTTTCTGTGCTCAGTGTCAGATGTGGGAGGTCCTGGGGTCTCCCAGCCTCCCAGTGGCCATATCTGCACCCAGTGTGTCGAGCTGTAGCTCCTAAGGGACCGCATTAGGGAACTGGAGTTGCAGCTTGATGACCTTCGTCTGGTCAGGGAGAGCGAGGAGGTGATAGAAAGGAATTATAGGCAGGTGGTCACACCGGGGCCACAGGAGACAGACAAGTGGGTCACAGTCAGGAGGGGGAAGGGGAAGTGTCAGGTACAGGAAGGATGTGGAAGCCATAAAAAGGGTGCAGAGGCAATTTACAAGGATGTTGCCTGGATTGGTTTCAGGTTGAGTGAACTCGGCCTTTTCTCCTTGGAGCATCGGAGGATGAGAGGTGACCTGAAAGAGGTGTATAAGATGATGAGAGGCATTGATCGTGTGGATAGTCAGAGGCTTTTTCCCAGGACTGAAGTGGTTGCCACAAGAGGACACAGGTTTAAGGTGCTGGGGAGTAGGTACAGAGGAGATGTCAGGGGTAAGTTTTTTTCTCAGAGAGTGGTGAGTGCATGGAATGGGCTGCCGGCAACGGTGGTGGAGGCGGATACAATAGGGTCTTTTAGGAGACTTTTGGATAGGTACAGGGAGTTTAGAAAAATAGAGGACTATAGGTAAGCCTAGTAATTTCTAAGGTAGGGACATGTTCAGCACAACTTTGTGGGCCAAAAGATCCTGTATTGTGCAGTAGGTTTTCTATGTTTCTAAGATATAGGAACAGAATTAGGCCTTTTGGCCCATCGAGTCTGCTCTGCCATTTCATTATGGCTGATCCATTTCTCTCTCAGACTCAATCCCCTGCCTTCTCCCGATTACCCTTTATGCCCTGACTAATTGAGAATTTAACAACCTCTGCCGTAAATATACCCAATGACTTGGCCTCCACAGCTTCCTGTGACAACAAATTCCACAGATTCACCACCAATCGGCTAAAGAAATTCCTCCTCAGCTCCGTTTTAAATGGAAGTCCTTCTATTTTGAAGCTGTGTCCTCGGGTCTTAGATTCCCCAACAACAGGAAATATCCTCTCCAGATCGACACTGCGGAGGCTTTTCAACATTCAATCAGCTTCAATGACATCCCTCCACATTCTTCTGAATTCCAGTGAGTACAGCCTGGAGCTAACATTGCATTTACCTTCCTCACCATTAAATTCAACCTGCAATTTGACCGAAGGGAAAACCCGCAAAACACTTTCATTTCTTCTACCAAGGTGCATGACCATACACTTCCCGACACTGTATTCCGTCTGCCACTTCTTTGCCTATTAAGGAGGGAGGAGAAGATGGCGGCGTGGCCGTTCCAAATGAATATCGATATGTGTAACTAGGGGTGCCGTGCACAATTCAGATTTGATGGGGACAACCGTGAAGTGCAGAGGAACATCTGGAGTAACTTCTGAAATGCCTGCTTCGCTGCAGTTGCTACTGTGCGATCAAGAATCTCCGGAGACGAAGGCCCCAAGTCCTCAGCTTTGCGTGCTGCCGGGGCCGGCTGGGGTTGAAATGCTCAGCAGAGATGGTGTTTGGTGCTCGGTGTCGAATAGGTGGTCGGAGGCTCGGAGTTTTTTGGATGGATTCAGAATTGGACTGTGGTCGGATGCTTCCGGGTTGCTGCATCAGCAAGTTGGCGGTGCTGAAGGTTTACCGTCTGCGTGAGATGATGGGACTTTTGACAGACTCTGAGACTTTTACTGTGCCATGGGACTGTTCTTATCAAATTACGGTATTGCTTTGCACTGTTCTAACTATATGTTATAAATATGTGGTTTTTGTTAGTTTTTAAGTCGGTTTGTCATGTGTTTTCGTGATATCATTCTGGAAAAACATTTTTATCATTTCTTAATGCATGCATTACTAAATGACAATAAAAGGGAACTGCGTGTCCTCATAATCATAATCATATTCTCCTTCCATAGCCTCTCTGCTTCCTCAACACTACCTACCCATCCATCGATCTTCATATCGTTCATAAACTTAGCCACAAACCCATCAATTCCATCGTTCAAGTTGTTGACATACAACGTAAAAAGATTCAGTCCCAACACAGACCCCTGTGGAACACTACTGGTTACCGGCATCCAACCAGCAAAGGCTCCCTTTATTCCCACTCTTTGCCTCCTGCCAATCAGCCAATGCTCTTTCCATACTAGGATCTGTACGGTAATACCATGGGCTCTTAACTTGCGAAGCAGCCTCACGTGTGGCACCTTGTCAAAGGCCTTCTGAAAATCCATGTATGCATCACCCACAGTTTCTCGTTTGTCTATCCCGCTTGTTATTTCTACAGAGAATTCCAACAGATTTGTCAGGTAAGATTTTCCCTTACGGAAACCATGCTGACTACGGCCTATTTTATCATGTGCCTTCAAGTATCCTGAAACAACATCCTTAATAATCGACTCCAGCATCTTCCCAACCACTGAGGTCAGAAGAAAAGGCCTATAATTTACTTATACTCCAAGTGGAGTCTAACTAGGGTCCTATATAGCTGCAAAATTACCTCTTGGCTCCTAAACTCAATCCTATGATTGATGAAAGCCAATGCACCGTATGCTTTCTTAGCCACAGAGTCCACCTGCACAGCAGCTTTGAGCGTCCTACGTACCTGAACCCCAAGATCCCTGGGTTGAACTCTATCTGCCACTTCTCAGCCCAGTTTCGCATCCTATCAATGTCCCGCTCTAACCTCCGACAGCCCTCCACAATATCCACAACACCCCCAACCTTTGTGTCATCAGCAAATTTACCATCCCATCCCCCCGCTTCTTCATCCAGGTCAATTATAAAAATCACAAAGAGCAGGGGTCCCAGAACAGATCCCTGAGGCACACCACTGGTCACCGGCCTCCATGCAGAATATGACCCGTTCACAACCACTGTTTGCCTTCTGTGGGCAAGCCAGTTCTGGATCCACAAAGCAATGTCCCCTTGGATCCCATGCCTCCTTACTTTCTCAATAATCCTTGCATGGGGTACCTTGCCAAATGCCTCGATGAAATCCATACACACTACATCTACTGCTCTACCTTCATCAACGTCTTTAGTCACATCCTCAACAAAATTCAATCAGGCTCGTAAGACACGATCTGCCTTTGACAAAGCCATGCTGACTATTCCTAATCATATTATGTCCTTCAAATGTTCATAAATCCTGCCTCTCAGGATCTTCTCCATCAACTTACCAATCACTGAAGTAAGACTCGCTGGTCTATACTTTCCTGGGTTATCCCTACTCCCTTTCTTGAATAATGGAACAACATCCACAACCCTCCAACCCTCCGGAACTTCTGCCGTCACCATTGATGATGCAAAGATCATTGCCAGAGGCTCAGCAATCTCCTCCCTCATCTTTTACAGTCGCCTGGGGTAAATCTCATCTGGTCCCAGTGACTTATCCAACTTGATACTTTCCAAAAGCTCCTGCACATCCTCTTTCTTAATATCTACATGCTCAAAGTTTTCAGTCCGCTGTAAATCATCCCTACAATCGCCAAGATCCTTTTCCTGAGTGAATACGGAATCAAAGTACTCATTAAGTACCTCCGCTATCGCCTCCGGTTCCATACACACTTTTCCACTGTCACACTTATTGGTCCTATTCTCTCACGTCTTATCCTCTTGCTCTTCACATACTTGTGGAATTCCTTGGGGTTTTCCTCAATCCTGTCTGCCAAGGCCTCCTTATGACCCCTTCTGGCTCTTCTAATTTCATTCTTAAGCTCCTTCCTGCTAGCCTTATAATCTTCTAGATCTCTATCATTACGTAGTTTTTTGAACCTTTTGTAAGCCCTTCTTTTCTTCTTGACTAGATTTACAATGGCCTTTGTACACCATGGTTCCTGTACCCTACCATCCCTTCCCTGTCTCATTGGAATGTACCTACGCAGAACTCCACGCAAATATCCCCTGAACATTTGTCACATTTCTTCCGTACATTTACCTGAGAAATATCTGCTCCCAATTTAAGCTTCCAAGTTCCTGCCTGATAGACTCATACTTTCCCTCACTCCAATTAAACACTTTCCGAACTTGTCTGTTCATATCCCTCTCTAATGCTATGGTAAAGGAGATAGAATTGTGATCACTATCTCCAAAATGCTCTCCCACTGAGAGACCTGACACCTGACCAGGTTCATTTCCCAATACCAGATCAAGTACAGCCTCTCCTCTTGTAGGCTTATCTACATATTGTGTAAAGAAACCTTCTTGAACATACCTAACACACTCCACCTCATCTAAACCCCTCGCTCTAGGGACATGCCAATCGATATTTGGGAAATTAAAATCTCCCACCGCAACAGCCCTGTTATTATTACTCCTTTCCAGAATCTGTCTCCCTATCTGCTCCTCGATGTCCCTGTTACTATTGGGTGGTCTATAAAAAACACCCAGTAGAGTTATTCCCCCCTTCCTGTTTCTAAGTTCCACCCACACAAACTCCATCGACAGGTACTGAAGAAAGAATTTTCCTTATTAAATGTTTCAAAATGCTTCAGAACTTTGAATATCTCCAATAGGAAGGGTGATAACATGGCACATTTGTGGTTTGTCAGTCTTTGATTCTATTGTATTTCTCTGTGCCAGTGTAAATGTCTGCAGAAAATTGAATGGCAGGGCAGTATATGGTGACATGTACACATTTTGATAATAAATTTACTTTGACCTTTCATATAAGTTTAAAATCACATTCACAATCAGGTAGGGAAATCTGTTTTTACAGTAATCAGAGTCCACAAAAATGTGCAAGAAGGGTAATCTACCAAGCTGCCGATTTGTTACAAAATGTATTCATTGATTGCAGTCCATATTTGCCAACGGCAAAACAGAGCAATAACATGGAATACATCCAACCCTATGAACTCTAACTGCATTGGCCGTGAAGCACAAAAAATAAGATAGGTTTTGATAATATGCATCTCTTGGTTTATATGTCAACAAATCACTTAAAATGCACCCAGTTCAGAACTTTGCCAGAAACATACTCAAGAGAATCACTGTAGATTAACATTGAGGGCTGACAAAATCAAGCACATTATTAACTTGATCATCTTTAATTTGGACTGTAATAGCTCAATAATTTCTTTAATTATCTGAGACATGTTAACAGCACCTACTTCCTCAGGAGGCTAAAGCGTGTCACCTTTGACCCTCATTAATTGTTATCAATGCACCGTGGAAAGCATCCTATCAGGATGCAGAACAGACTGGTACGGCAACTGCTCTGCATGTGACCACAAGAAAGCGCAGAGCTGTGGACACGGCTTAGCTCAGCACATCACAGGAACCAAACTCCCCTCCATGACTCTGCACCTCTCACTGCCTCACTGAAGCAGCCAGCATAATCAAAGACTCAACCCCACCTGCACCAGACATTCTCCCTTCTCCCCTCTCCCATCTGGCAGAAGATACAAAAGCCTGACAGCACAAACTAACCAGGCTCAAGAACCAATGGAGTATCTGCTAAGGCTCTGAAAACCTGTGCCAACCAACTAGCGGGAATATTCAAGGACATTTTCAACCTCTCACTGCTACAGGCAGAAGTTCCCACTTGCTTCAAAAAGCCAACAATTATACCAGTGCCAAAGAAGAATAATGTGGGCTTCCTTAACGACTATCGCCCGGTAGCACTCACATCGACAGTGATGAAATGCTTCGAGAGGTTGGTCATGACTAGACTGAACTCCTGCCTCAGCAAGGACCTGGACCCATTGCAATTTGCCTATCAATATAATAGGTCAACAGCAGATGCAATCTTCATGGCTCGTCACATGGCTTTAGACCACCCAGACAACATAAACACCTATATCAGGAGCCACACATCAAAGTTGCTGATGAACGCAGCAGTCCAGGCAGCATCTCTAGGAAGAGGTACAGTGAACGTTTCGGGCCGAGACCCTTCCCTAATGTGAGTCCTGACGAAAGGTCTTGGCCTGAAACGTTGACTGTACCTCTTCCTAGAGATGCTGCCTGGCCTGCTGCGTTCACCAGCAACTTTGATGTGTGTTGCTTGAATTTCCAGCATCTGCAGAATTCCTCTTGTTTACGTACCTATATCAGGAGGCTGTTCATTGACTGTAGCTCAGCATTTACTAACATCATTCCCACAATCCTGATTGAGAAGTTGCAGAACCTGGGCCACTGTACCTCCCTGTGTAATTGGATCCTCAACTTCCTAACTGGAAGATCACAGTCTATGCGGATTGGTGATAACATATCCTCTTCACTGACGATCAACACTGGTGCACCTCAGGGGTGTGTGCTTGGCCCACTGCTCTACTCTCCGTATACACATGACTGTGTGACTAACAGATATCCCACCTCTTCCGGAAGTTCCTGGAGCCTCCCGCATATGAATAGTGGCTTCCTAATGCCTGCAAATTATATACAATATCACGGAAATCAATTTTTTTGAGAGCGAGTGAGCGAGAGAAAGCAAGAGAGAGCGTGAGAGCAACCACGAGAGAGCACGTGCGCGAGAGAGAAAGCTAGCGAGAGCGCGAGAGAAAGCAAGCGAGAGCGCGAGAGAAAGCAAGCGAGAGAGAGAGCATGAGAGAAAGCAAGTGAGAGCGCACGAGAGAGAGAGAGAGAGCAAGTGAGAGCGCACGAGCAAGAGAGAGCGTGAGAGAAAGCAAGAGAGACTGCGAGAGCAAGCAAGCGAGAGAGAGAGCGACAGCGCGCCATGGCAGAGTGTTACAAAAAAATATAAAACGTACATCACCCCAGACTACACTAAGATGTACTCCTGCCTAATAGGAGTCAAAAATAATGACAGTGTTTCTCACTGCACTGTTTGCAACAGTGACTTTTCTATTGCCCATGGTGGGTTAAGACTGTAAAAGACATGTTGAGGTAAGTTTAACAGGTGTCATTCGTTAACTAGCATAGCTAACGTTACTTAAACTAGCTGGTTAGCTGCTACTCTATTGCAGGCATCCCACCTCTCCCAAAGTCTCCCGCAAATTGATGGTGCTACCTCCCTGAAATGGGTTTTTGCAGGGTGGGATGTCTGGACTAGGCATAGCTCAAATACCATCTACAAATTTGCTGACAATACAACCATTGTTGATAGAAATTCAGGTGGTGACGAGAGGGCCTACAGCAGTGAGATATGCCAACTAGTGGAGTGGTGCCGCAGCAACAACCTGGCACTCAACGTCAGAAAGACGAGAGAGCTGATTGTAGACTTCAGGAAGGGTAAGATGAAGGAACACATACCAATCCACATAGGGGGATCAGAAGTGGAGAGAGCGAGCAGCTACAAGTTCCTGGGTGTTAATATCTCTGAGGATCTAACTTGGTCCCAACATATTGATGTAGTCATAAAGAAGGCAAGACAGCGGCTAAACTTTATTTGGAGTTTGAAGCGATTTGGTATGTCAACAAATACACTCAAAAACTTTTATAGTTGTACCGTGGAGAACATTCTAACAGGCTGCATCACTGTCTGGTATGGAGGGGCTACTGCACAGGACCGAAAGAAGCTGCAGAAGGTTTTAAATCTAGTCAGCTCCATTTTGGGCACTAGCCTACAAAGTACCCAGGGCATCTTCAGGGACCAGTGACTCAGAAAGGCATCATCCATTATTAAGGACCTCCAGCACCCAGGGCATGCCCTTTTCTCACTGATAGCATCAGGTAGGAAGTACAGAAGCCTGAAGGCACACACTCAGCGATTCAGGAACAGCTTCTTCCCATCTGCCATCCGATTCATAAATGGACTTTGAAGCTTTGGACACTACCTCACTTTTTTAATATACAGTATTTCTGTTTCTGCACATTTTTAAATAATCTATTCAATATATGTAATTGATTCACTTGTTTATTTATTATAATGTTTTATTTTATTTTTTTTCTCTCTCTGCTAGATTATGTATTGCATTGAACTGCTGCTGCTAAGTTAACAAATTCCACATCACATGCCGGTGACAATAAACCTGATTCTGATTCTGACCTTCTATCCCACTGTTATAAGACCCTTGAAATGTTTCCCTAGTATGATAAAATGGACTCTTGACCCAAAAAAATCTACCTCATTATGATCTTGTAACTTTCCAGTCCTAAAGAAGGATCTTGGCCCAAGATGTGGACTGTTTATTACTCTCCATAGATGCTGCCTGATCTGCTGAGTTTCTCCAGCTTTTTGTGTGTATTGCCTGAATTTCTAGCACCTGCAGAATCTCTTGTGCTTAATCTACTGTATATCTGTTACATTTTATTGTGCATTCAGTTATTATTTTATCTCAGACCACCTCAGTGTTCTGTGTAATGATTTCATCTGTATGAATAGTATGTGAGACAAGCTTTTCACTATATTTCGATACATATGACTATAATAAACCAATTCCAATTCGAGTGGAATTGAACCTTGGCAAATCAGTGGCTATGTTGTGGTAAAGAAGGGTCAGATTGACCAGTGACCTGATTTGCTTTGTTGAGGGAGGGGTCAGGTTGATTTACAGCCTGATTTGCTCTGTTGTGGGAGACTATAAGACCAGGGGAGCAGAATTAGGTCATTTGGCCTATCGAGTCTGCTCTGCCATTCAAACATGGCTGATTCATTTTTTTCTCCTCCTCAACCCCAGTTCCCGGCCTTCTCCCCGTAACCTTTGATGCCATGTCCAATCAAGAACCTATCAATCTTTGCCTTAAGTACACCTAATGACCTGGCCTCCACAGCTGAAAGCGGCAACAAATTCCACAAATTCACCACCCTCTGGCTAAAGAAATTTCTCTGCATCTCTGTCTAGAATGGACTCCCCTCTATCCTGATGCTGTGTCCTCTTGTCCTAGACTCTCCCACCATGGGAAACATCCTTCCCACATTTACTCTGTCTAGGCCTTTCAACTTTCAAAAGGTTTCAATGAGATCCCTCCTCATCCTTCTAAATTCCAGCGAGTGCAGACCCAGGAGCCATCAAACGTTCCTCGTATGATAAGCCTTTCATTCCTGCAATCATCCTTGTGAACCTCCTCTGGACCCTCTCTAAGGCCAACACATCTCTTCTACGATGAAGAGCCCAAAACTGTCCACAATTCTCAAGGTGAGCACTCACCAGTGCCTAATAAAGCCTCAGCATCACATCCTTGCTTTCGTATTCTAGACCTTTTGAAATGAATGCTAACATAGCATTTTCCTTCCTCACCACTGACTCAACCTGCAAATTAACCTTCAGGGTGTTCTGCACAAGGACTCCCAAGTCCCTCTGCATTTCAGATTCCTGGATTTTCTCCCCATTTAGAAAATAGTCTGCACATTTATTTCTACTACCAAAGTGCATGACCATGCATTTTCCAACATTATATTTCATTTGCCACTTTCTTGCCCATTCTCCTAATATGTCTATGCCCTTCTGCATCCTGCCTGTTTCCTCAACACTACCTGCCCCTCCACCAATCTTCGTATCATCTGAAAACTTGGCAACAAACCATCTATTTCATCATCTAAATCATTATATACATCATAAAAAGAAGTGGTCCCAACACTGATCCCTGTGGAACACCACTAGTCACTGGCAGCCAACCAGACAAGGATCCTTTTATTCCCACTCGCTACCTCCTTTCAATCAGCCAATGCTCTAACAATCTTAGTAACTTTTCTGTAATACCATGGGCTCTTAACTTAATAAGCAGCATCACGTGTAGCACCTTGTCAAAGGCCTTCTGAAAGTCCAAATATTTAACATCTACTGCATCCCTTTTATCTATCCTACTAGTAATCTCCTCAAGGATTTCCAAAAGGTTCGTCAGGCAGGATTTTCCCTGAAGGAAACCATGCTGACTTTGTACTATCTTGTCCTGTGTTACCAAGTACTCCACCACCTCGTCATTAATAATTGACTCTAACATCTTCCCAACCACTGAGGTCAGGCTAACTGGTCTTTAATTTCGTTTCTGCTGGCTTCTGCCTTTCTTAAAGAGTGGTGTGACACTTGCAATTTCCAGTCCTCTGGCACCATGCCAGAGTCCATTGATTTTTGAAAGATCATTTCTAATGCTGCCACAATTTCTAATGCTATCTCTTTCAGAACTCTAGGGTGCAGTTCATCTTGTTCGGGTGACTTTTGTACTTTTAGGTCTTTCAGATTTTTGAGCACCTTCTCCCGTGTAATAGTAACAGTATCCACTTCTCTTCCTTTACACACTACAACATCTGGCACATAGCTAATGTCTTCCTCAGTGAAGAGTGATGCAAATTACTCATTTAGTTCTTCTGCCAGCTCCTTGTCCCCAGTTATTATTTCTCCTGCTTCATTTTCTAGTGGTCTTATATCCACGCTCATCTCTCTTTTATTTTTTACATACTTGAAATAATATCCACTTTGATATTACTTGCTAGCTTGTTTTCATATTTCGTCCTTTCCCTTCTAACGGTTCTTTTAGTTTCTGCCTGTAGGGTTTTAAAAACTTCCCAATCCTCTATCTTCCCACTAATTTTTACTTTGTTGTATGCCCTTCCTTTTGTTTTTACATTCACTTTGACTTCCCTCGTCAACCAAGGTTGTACCATTTTACCACTTGAGTATTTCTTCATTTTTGGAATACACATGTCCTGCACCTTCCTCATTTTTCCCAGAAACGCATTCCATTGCTGCTCTGCTGACATCCCTGGCAACAGCTTCTTCCAATTTACTTCTGCCAACTCCTCTCTCATACCACTGTGATTTCCCTTATTCCACTGAAATACTGCTAAGTCAGACTTTACTTTCTCCCTATCAAATTTCAAGTTGAACTCAATCATATTGTGATCACTGGTTCCTAAGGGTTCTTTTACCTGAAGCTCCCTAATTGCCTCCGGTTCATTACATAACACCCAATCCAGTATAGCTGATCCCCTAGTAGGCTTAATGATAAACTGCTCTAAAAAGCCATCTCTTAGGCATTCAGCAAGCTCACTATCTTGAGATCCATTACCAACCAGATTTTCCCAATCGGCCTGCATGTTGAAATCTCCCATAACATCGGCCTTTTGATACACCTTTTCTATTTCCTGTTGTAATCTGTGGTCCACATCCCAGCCAGTGTTGGGAGTTCTGTATATAACTGCCATCAGGGTCCTTTTACCCTTGCAGTTTCTTAACTCAACCCATAAGGATTCAACATCTTCTGATCCTATGTCACATCTTTCTTCTGATTTGATGTCATTCTCTTCCAGTAGAGCCATGCCACCCCCTCTGCCTACCCTCCTATCCCTCAGATATAACATGTAACCTTGGACATTCAGCTCCCAACTACAACCATCCTTCAGCTACAATTCAGTGATGTCCACAACATCATTCCTGAGAACCTGTAATAGAGGTCGACCTTCACTAATCCGATTACCTGTAATCTGGTTTCTTCGAAAATCCGGCACTGATTATGCTTAATGTGATCCTTCTGTAATTCGGCATTTTCACTAATCCGGCACCCCTCAGATCCCAATGGTGCCGGATTAGTGAAGGTCGACCTGTAGTGCAACAAGATCATCCACCTTATTTCTTATACTCCACGCATTGAGATACAATACCTTGAGTACTGTATTTGCTACCTTTTTTGATTATGCATCTCTAATGTACTAATACTCACACAGTTGGCTGTGACTGTGTCCCATCACCGCCTGCCCTTCCTGACAGTCTCACTGCACGCTATCTTTACTTTTTTAGCATTCATCCTATCCTGAGTCTCATCACTCTGGTTCCCAGCCAGCTGCCAAGTTAGTTTAAACCCTCCCCAAAAGCTCTAACAAACCTGTGCTTAAATTGCTGATTCCAGGGGGCATAATTTTAAGGTGATTGGAGGAAAGTATAGAGGGGATGTCAGAGGCAGTTTTTTCCCCACCCGGGAAATGGTGGGTGTGTGGAACACCCTGCCGGGGTGATGGTAGAGGCAGATACATTAAGGACATTTAAGAAACTCCGTGAATGCGTGGGTTTCTACCTGGTTCTCCAGTTTCCTCCTGTAATCCAAAGATATATCAGTTAGTAGGTTAATTGGTCATTGTAAATTGTCCCATGATTAGGCTAAGGTTTAATAGGTGGGATGCTGGGTTCACTGGGCCGTAAGAGCCTTTTCCACGTGATATCTCCAAATAAATAAATGGATGATTGAAATGCAAAGAGCTACGTAGTGGGGAAGGATTAGATTGACCTTAAGAGTAGGCTAAAAGGTCAGCACGGCATTGTGGTCCAAAGGGTCTGTACTGTGCTGTGATGTTCTATTTCTATGTTGAGCTTTGAGGGAGCCCAGCATCTCTGCAGAAGAGAAAGTGGGAGCACTTGCACAAACCTTCAGACAGAGGTGCTGAGTAGATGCTTCATCTCAGCCTGAGCCTGAAAAGTGCCAGTCGTCAGGCAAATCCACTCTCACCACAACTTCAGCCACAGACGCAGAGTAGATGATCCATCTCCAGCGGTTCCCAGTGTCTTCGATGCTACTCTGCAACCAGTTCTACTCATGGCACGTGACATCAGAAGCAGCTCAGGGTATTGCACACAACAAAGATGATGGACCCGATTCCGACAATAGGACCAAAGATTTGTGGTCCACAGTTTGTCATGCATTTGGTCGAGCCATTTGATTACAGCAGGTTTAGAATTACCTTAAATGAATAGAATGTATAATATCGGACTTGAATCAGGAGTGTGCCAGAATTGTCAGGTTGAAAGATAACAAAGGCATGGATAAAGGCTTCGGCAGTAGATGCATTTGAGGTAGAGGTCGAGTCTGAGTTTGAAGCCAATATGGAAACAGTAGCATTAGTTAAAGATACAGTAATAAAGTCTGAAGTTCAGATTGGGGTTTCTAAGGTCAATGATCTATCGCACAGTCAATATAAAACCACAACACTGTAAGACATAGAAGCAGAATTCGGTCATTCAACTCATCAAGTCTGTTCCTTCATTCCATTATGGTTGTATATGATCCCTTTCAATCCCATTCTCCTGACTTCTCCCCATAACCTTCGACACCCTGACTAATCATGAACCTAAAAACCTCCACTTTAAATATACTCAATGACTTGGCCTCCACAGCCATCTGTGGCAATAAATTCCACAGATTCACCACTCTGGTTAAATAAATTCCTCTTCATCTCCATTCTAAATGGATACCCCTCTATTCGGAAGCTATGCCCCGGTCTGAGACTTCGGACCACTATAGGAAACATCCTCCCAACATCCACTCTATCTAGGCTTTTCAATATTTGATAGATTTCAATGAGATCCCCCTCATTCTTCCAAGTGTTTGTAAGTACAGGCCCAGAGCTATCAAACGCTCTTCATATAAAAATCCATTCAATCCTGGAATCATTTTCGTGAACCTCCTTTGAACCCTCTCCAGTTTCAGCACATCCTTTCTAAGGTAAGGGGCCCAAACCTGCTCTCAGTACTCTAAGTGAGGCCTCATCAGTGCTTTATAAAGTCTCAACATTACATCCTTGCTTTTATATTCTAGTCCTCTTGAAATGAACACAAACATTGCATTTGCCTTCTTTGTCACAGACTCAAGCCGCAAATTAACCTTTAGGAAACCCTGCACAAGGATTCCCAAGTCCCTTTGCCCTCAGTTTTTAAAATTTTTTCTCCATTTAGAAAATATTCAACCCTTTTATTTCTTCTACCAAAGTGCATGACCATACACTTCCAGACATTGTATTCCATCTGCCATTTCTTTGTCCATTCACCTAATTTAAGTTCTCCTGTAGCCTCTTTACTTCCTCAAAACTACCTACCCCTCCACCTATCTTCATATTGTCTGCAAACTTTTCAAAGAAATTAATTCCACCATCTAAATTATTGATATATAATGTAAAACGAATCTGTCCCAACACAGACCCCTGTGGAACACCACTAGTCATCGGCAGCCAGTCAGTAAAGGCTCCCTTTATTCCCACTCTTTGCCTCCTGCCAATCAGCCACTGCTTTATCCATGCTGGAATCTTTCCTGTAACACTGTGGACTCGTAGCTTAGTAAGCAGCCTCATGTGTGGCAGCTTGTCAAGGCCTTCTGAAAATCCACGTACCGGTTCCCCTTTGCCTATCCTGCTTGCTTGTTATTTTTTCAAAGAATTCCAACAGATTTGTCAGGAAAAGTTTTTCCTTGAGGAAACCAAACTGCCTATTTTATCATGTGCCTCCAAGTATCCTGAGACATCTTTTTAATAATCAACTCCAACATCTTCCCAACCGCTGGGGTAAAACTAACAGGCCTATCATTTCCTTTCTTCTGCCTCTTTCCCTTCTTGAAGATTGGAGTGAAATTTGCAATCTTCCAGTCTTCCAGAACCACTCCAGAATCTAGTGATTCTTGAAAGATCATTACTAATGCCTCCATGATCTCTTCAGCCACCTCTTTCGGGAAGCTGGGGTGTACAACATCTGGTCCAGGTGACTTATCTACCTTCAGACCTTTCAGTTTCCCAAGAACCTTCTCTCTAGTTAGCACACACATCATGCCCCCAACACCTGTGAAGACTGATGCAAAATACTTAATCAGCTCGTCTGTCATTTCATTGTCCCCCATTGCTACCTCTCCAGCATCATTTTCCAGTGGTCTATTATCCACTCTCATCTCTCTTTTACACTTTGTGCATCTGAAGACACTTTTGGTATTCCCTTTAGCATTACTGGCTAGCTTACTTTCATATTCTATCTCTACCTTCTTAATAACTTTTTAGTTGCCTTCTGTTGGTATTTAAAAGCTTCCCAATACTCTGTTCCTACTAATTCTTGCTCAATTATATGCCATCTCATTGGCTTTTATATGGGCTTTGATGGTTGTGTCATCTTTCCTTGAGAATACTTCTTCCCCTGTGGGATGTATATAACAAATGTCTTCCGAAATGCAGTTCTTTAAAACTCTGGTTAGGCCACACTTGAAGTACTGTGTCTAGTTCTGGTCGCCTCACTATAGGAAGGATGTGGAAGCATTGGAAAGGATACAGAGGAGATTTACCAGGATGCTGCCTGGTTTAGGGAGTGTGCATTATGATCAGAGATTTAGGGCTTTACCCTTTGGAGAGAAGCAGGTTGAGAGGAGACATGATAGAGGTATACAAGATATTAAGAGGAATAGATAGAGTGGACAGCCAGCGCCTCCTCCCCAGGGCACCACTGCTCAGTACAAGAGGACACGACTTTAAGGTAAGGGGTGGGAAGTTCAAGGGGGATATTAGAGGAAGGTTTTTTACTCAGAGAGTGGTTGGTGCGTGGAATGCACTGCCTGAGTCAGTGGTGGAGGCAGATACACTAGTGAAATTTAAGAGACTACTAGACAGGTATATGGAGGAATTTAAGGTGGGGGGGGGGTTATACGGGAAGCAGGGTTTGACGGTCAGCACAACATTGTGCGCTGAAGGGCCTGTACTGTGCTGTACTATTCCATAAGTTTCTATAATCTATGAGAAATGCTTCCAGAAATTCCCACTACTGCTGCTGTGCAATCATCCCTGCCATTGTTCTTTTCCAATCAATTCTGGCCAAGTCCTCTCTCATGCCTATGTATTTCCCCTTACCTCACTGCCATACTGATATATCTGATTTTAGCTTCTCCTTCTCAAATTTCAGGGTGAGTTCAATCATATTGCGATCACTTGCCCCTAAGGGTACTTTTACCTTAAGCTCTCTAATGAATTCTCATTCATTGCACAATGCCCGATCCAGAATAGCTGATCATCTGGTGGGCACAACAACAAGCTGCTCTAAAAAGCCATCCCACAGGCAATCTAGAAATTCCCCCTCTTGGAATCCAGCACCAACCTGATTTTCCCAATCTATTTACCCAATTCCCTACATATTGAACATTAGAACATAGGAAATAGGAGCAGGAGTCGGCCATCTGACCTGTCGGGCCTGTTCCACCATTCAATAAGATCATGGCTGATCTGGCCATGGACTCATCTCCAACTACCTGCCTTTTCCCCATAACCCTCAATTCCCCTACTATGCAAATATCTATCCAACCTGTCTTAAGTATATTTACTGAGGTAGCCTCCACTGCTTCATTGCGCAGAGAATTCCACAGATTCACCACTCTCTGGGAAAAGCAGTTCCTCCTCATCTCCATCATAAATCTACTACCCCAAACCTCAAGCTAATGTCCCCTAGTTCTAGTCTCGCTTATCTGTGGAAACAACTTTCCTGCCTCTATCTCATCTATTCCTTTCATAATTTTATATGTTTCTATAAGATCTCCACTCATTCTTCTGTATTCCAGCAAGTACAGTCCCAGGCGACACAATCTCTCCTCATAGTTCAACCCCCTCATCTCTGAAATCAACCTGGTGAATCTCCTCTGCACCACCTCCAAAGCCAGTATATCCTTCCTCAAGTAAGGAGACCAGAACTGCACGCAGTACTCCAGGTGCGGCCTCACCAGTACCCTGTACAGTTGCAGCATAACCTCCCTGCCCTTAAATTCAATCCCTCTAGCAATGAAGGCCAAAATCCAATTTGCCTTCTTGGTAGCCTGCTGCACCTGCAAACCAATCTTTTGTGATTCATGCACAAGCACTCCCAAGTCCCTCTGCACAGCAGCATGCTCCAACTTTTTACCATTTAAATAATAATCTGCTCTTACATTTTTCCTTTCAAAGCAAATGACCGTGAATTTACCAATATTGTATTCCATCTGCCAGACCCTTGCCCACTCACTTAACCTATCTATTGAAGTCCCAATTGTAGCATTGCCTTTTGGCATGCATTTTCTATCTCCCTTTGTAATTTGTAGACCAAATCCTTACTACTGTTTGGGATTCTGTATACAACTTCCATCAGGGTCTTTTTACTCTTGCAGTTGCTTAGCTCTATCCACAATGATTCAACTCCTTCTGACCCTGCGTCACCTCTTTCCAATGATTTCCAATCATTTATACCAACACAGCAACACCACCCCCTCTGCCTTCCTGCCTGTCCTTCCAATACAATGTGTATCCTTGGACATTAAGCTCCCTGCTGTAATCTTTCAGCCATGATTCAGTGATGCCTACAACATCACATCTGCCAATCTGCAACTGTGCTGCAAGTTCATCTATCTAATTCCATATGCTGTGCACAATCAAATATAACACCTTCCATCCTGTATTCACTCTTTTCGATTTTGTTTGCTTTTACGTTGTAACTCATCCTGTTGACTGCAATTTTGCCCGATCAACAGCCTCTCCTCACTACACATTGCCTCTGTTTGTAAACCAGCTACCTCATCTTCAGCACGATCATCCATCTTTCCTACGATACTTCTTGCATTGAAATACACGCAGCTCAGGACACTAGTCGCACCATGCTTAAGCTTTTGATTCTTAACTTTGTCTGAGGTCTTACAAACATCTGCCTCCACAACTTATCCACTAACTGTTCTGGCGCTCTGGTTCCCATCCCCCTGCAACTCTAGTTTAAACCCCACTGTGCAGCGTTAACAAACCTTCCCACTAGGATATTAGTCCCCCTCCAGTTCAGGTACAAACCGTCCCTTCTGTAGAGCCCACCTTCCCTGGAAGAGAGCCCAATGATCCAAAAATCTTATGCTCTCCCTCCTACACCAACTCCTTAGCCACGTATTGAACTGTTAATCTTCCTGGTTCTGGCCTCACGAGCACATGGAACTGGTAACAATCCTGAGACAACAACCCGGGAGGTCCTGCCCTTTAACTTAGCACCTAACTCCCTGTACTGTTCATGCAGAACCTTGTCACTCATCCTCCCTATGCTATTGGTACCTGCATGGACCATGACTTCTGGCTGTTCACCCTCCCACTTAAGAGTGCTGAGTAATCAATTCGAGATATCCTGTATCCTGGCACCAGGGAGGCAACATACCATCCAGGAATCTCGCTCTCGCCCACAGAACCTTCGTCCATAAGACCATAAGACATAGGAGCAGAATTAGGCCATTCAGCCCATCGATTCTGCTCCGCCATTCCATCATCCCATCAACACTATACACCTGCCTTCTCACCATGTCCTTTGATGCCCTGACCGATCAGTAAACGATCAACTTCCACCTTAAATATACCCATGGACTAGGTCTCCACCACAGTCTGTGGCAGAGCGTTCCACAGATTTATTATTCTCTGGTAAAGAAACAGGGGTGCAGTGCTAGCTGGAGCGCGTCCGGCACCTCTTTAAGAAAGAAGCTGAAATAAACAAGCTAATTAATTAGGGGCCGCCCAGGGCGATTTGAGTATCTCAGAAACTGCTGATCTCCTGGGATTTTTACGCACAACAGACTCTGATCTGGAGTTTACAAAGAATGGTGCCAAAAACAAAAAAAAAAATCCAGCGAGTGGCCGTTCTGTGAGCGAAAACATTTCATTAAATCCACTCGCTGTACAAAAAATTCTTCCTTACCTCCATTCTAAAAGGTTGCCCCGCAATTTTGAGGGGGTGCCCTCCAGTTCTGGTTACAACCATCTTAGGAAACATCCTCTCCACATCCATCCTTTCTAGTCCTTTCAACATTCGGTCAGTTTCCATGAGATTCCCCCCACATTCTTCTAAATGCCAGTGAGTACAGGCCCAAAGCTGCTTAAACACGCCTCATATGTTAACTCCTGGAATCATCCTCGTGAATATCCACTGGACTTTCTCCAATGACAACACATCCTTTCTGACATATGGAGCCCACAACTGTTGACAATACTCCATGTCTAGCCTGACTAGTGTCTTATAAAACTTCAGCATTATATCCTCGCTTTTATATTCCATTCTTCTTGAAAGAAATACCAACATTGCATTTGCCTTCTTTACCACACACTCAACCTGTAAATTAACCTTCTGGGAGTCTTGCACAAGGACTCCTAAGTCCCTCCGAACCTTCTCCCCATTTAGATAATAGTCTGTACCTTTGGTTCCTTTTACCAAAATGCATTTTCATACATTTCCCCACACTATATTCCATCTGCCACTTTTTTTGCCATTCCTCCAACTTGTCTGTCCTGCTGCAATCACATTGCTTCCTCAGCACTACCTAGCCCTCCACCTGTCTTCATATCATCTGCAAACTTCACCAGAAAACCTTCAATTCCATTATCCAAATCATTGATGAACAATGTGAAAAGTAGCGGTCCCAATGCTCACCCCTGAGGAACACCACTAATCTCTGGCAGCCAAACAGAAAAGGCCCCTTTATTCCCACTCACTGACTCCTGCCTGTCAGTCATTCCTCAATCCATGCCAGTATCTTTCCTGTAACACCATAGGATTTTATCTCGTTTAGCAGCTTCATGTATGGCACCTTATCAAATGCCTTCTGAAAATCCAAGTAAATGATAACCACTGCCACTCCTTTTTCCTTTGTAATAGCAATGGCATTCACCCCTGCTCCGACACTCCCGGACCCCTGGTGCACTGCCATTGTCTTCCACTGGCAGACTAATGCGTCTTCAGGGTTCTGGAATTTCGTGGCTCTGGAGGCAGGCAGACTCGAGGTTGGCATCACCGCAGGAAACTGGTGTGTCGTTGGGACAGAGATCAAAAGTAGCAACCTGGCTGCTGGCTGTGTGCCCAGAGACCCGAGTTATTTGGGCACAGAGTTCAGAAGAAGCGACACAACAGATTTTTAACATCATAAATCAGCGAGTTGTTTGTATGTCTCCCCTCTCACTGTGAAACGGGAATACCTCTTTTTCCCTTATTAGGGAGAGAGAGAGAGAGAGCCTGTGGTATGTCGAATTACTGGGTGAACGAGTAATCTTTGGGGTACTGCAAGTCTGTGTCTTTATTGATGCTTTGCTGCACACGTGAGTGCTCGGTGGGGGTGCCAATGCTCTTTTGCTGGTGGGGGGGTCGTTTCTTCGCTGGTGCTTATGCGTGGGTGGGGAGTGCTGGGGGGTACTTTGACATTTAACTGTCATTCTTTCTTTGGAGTACTCCTGTTTTTATGGATGTTCATGAGGAAAAAGAATTTCAGGATGTATATTGTATATATTTCTCTGACATTAATTGTACCTTTGAAACCTCTGAAGTACTCATTAAGTTCATCTGCCATTTCTTTGACCCCCCCCCCCCTTTACTACCTCACCAACGTCATTTTCCAGTGGTTCAATATCAACTCTCACCTCCCTTTTACTCTTTATACTGTATAACTGAAAAAACTTTTAGTATCTTGCTTTATATTATTGGCTAGTTTGCCTTCATATTTCATCTTTTCTCTTCTTATAGCTTTTTTAGTTGCCTTTTGTCAGATTTTAAAAGCTTCCCAATCATCCAACTTCCCACTCACATTTGCTACCCTATATGCCCTTTCCTTTCCTTGGCTTTTATGCAGTCTCTAACTTCCCATGTCAGTCACAGTTGCCTAGACCTGTCATTTGAGAACTTCTTCTGTGGGGCCTTCTGTCCATTCCCCTTACTAACGAATCCCCTAACACCACAGTGTGTGTATTCTGCGTCTCAGACGCATACACAGTGCCAGAGCCCCGACCACTGTGACTCTCCTCTGTTTCCACACCCCCCTCAATGGTATCCAAAGTGATGTACCTGTTGTTGAGGGGGATGGCCACAAAGGTACTCTGTACTGGCTCTTTAACCCCTTTCCCCTACCTGACTGTCACCTAGTTCCCTGTATTCTGCACTTTGGGTGTAATTACCTCTCTATATGTCGTATCTATCACCCTTTCAGGTTCCCGAATGATCTGGAGTTCATCTAGTTCCAGCTCCAACTCCTTAACACGGTCTTTTAGAAGCTACAGCTGGATACACTTCTTGCAGTTGTAGTCATCATGGACACTGGAGGTCCCCCTGCCTTCTCACATCCTGCACCAGGAGCATTTCACCATCCTGCCTGTCATCCCTACTGTCCCGAGCTGAGCAGATATAAAGAGAATGAAAAAACTTGAGCTTTTTTGTTCCTTTGCTTTCTCTGAGTGAAGCCTTTCTTCACAGAAGCCACGAACAGCTAAAGCCTCAAGTTCACCGCTCTGACTCTGTCCACTCAGGTGATGGCCACTACTCCTGCCCCTGCCTTACTTTAATTTGCTCTTACCAATCAATCCCAGACACTGACTGGCCGCTGGTCAAAGCTCTATTACACAGCCACAAACCACTCCTGCCTTTTATCCTCAGGCGCTGGACCTGATTGAAGTCCCCTCTTCTCCAAACTTCTAATGTCCAGGTTGGCCTCTGGTCAAACCTTTATTAAACTCTGTTACAGACCCAGAGCTAGCAAGTGGTCCTCATACATTAACCCTTTCATTCTCAGAATCATTCTTGCGACCCTCTAGTGGACCCTCTCCAATACCAACACACCTTTTCATAGATTAGTGGCCCAAAGCTGCTCACAATACTCCACATGCGGTCTGACCAATGGCCTTGAATTTCAGAACACTTGAGTTTTAGGTATACAAAATTATGAGGGTATTGAAAAAGTCTGCTTGTATTGAAATGCAAGCAGACTTTTTCACTTAGGTTTGGTGAGACTAGAACTAAAGGTTAAGGGTGAAAGGTGAAATGTTAAAGGAGAACATGAGGGGAACTTCTTCACTCAGAGAGTGGTGGGAGTGAGGAATGAGCTGCTAGTACAACTGGTGGATGTGGGTTCAATTTCAATGTTTAAAAGACGTTTGGATAGCTACATAGATGGGAGAGGTATGGAGGGCTATATCAAGGTGTAGGTTGATGGGACAGGGTAGAATCCAAGTTTGGTATGGACTAGATGGGCCAAAGGGCCTGGTTCTGTGCTGTAATGAATTATGACTCTAACCCACAGGTTTAACTATAATTTTGTCCAGAAAGTATATGAATTGAAATCATTTTAAATCTGAATAAATTTGCAGTAATTTCAGCAGTGGTCCTACATGCCAAATGTGGATGAAGTTATTTTTCAGTTGGCAATTCCATTGTGGTAATAGGCGTGTGCTTGCAAGCACTTTGAGGATGAAGTCTTTGGCAGACATGCTGAGAGATCTCAGGGCAGTATAACTCCCAATCAATCCTCTGCATTCAGATTCCTTTTTACTCACTCATGGGCTGTGGCTGGTGCTGGCAGAGCAAGCAGCTATTGCAGTCAAATTCACAAATGTAAGAATTATCTTCACTAGCAGTGAAAGCAATAAGAAAGACATCCTAAATACTACAATGTGACATGCAAATATCATTGAAATTAACCAATCTTTGAATACTGATTTTAACACAATAACTGCCAAAAATAATTCTTTGTGGAAGAATGCAATCGGACCAGGCAACATTTTTTTCTTATTTCATTTTACAAGGCACATTTCTTCCAGCACAAATCAGTTTCAAACAACTGTTTCCATCTCACGGATAAACAGCTGAATGTCCATCTACTCATGTTCAATTTAATCACATCATAGCCTGACAGATCTTTGCAGGATTGCCAACATAACTCCCAGAAAGATAACTGGAAGATAGTAGATTATACAACAGCATACTTATCGCCCATTCCTGAAGCTTAACAGCGTCTTTAACATTGATTTCTTTAACATATAGAAATTTCTACCACTTCCCCTTCTCTTTTTTTCCAAGACCCATCCTGGTCCCCCTCTTACCCCATTCCTCTCTCCTCACCTGCCTATCATCTCCCCTTGGTGCTCCTCCTCCTTCCCTTTCTCCCATACTCCGTTCTCCTATCCTATCAGATTCATTCTTCTTCACCCTTCACTTTTTTCACCTATCACCTCCCAGCTTCTTACTTCATCACTCCCTCCCTCACCCACCTATCTTCCCCCTCACCTGGTCTCACCTATCACCTGCCAGCTTGTTCTCCTTCCTCTCTCCCCACCTTATTCTGGCGTCTGTCCCCTTCCTTTCCAGTCCTGGCCCAAAATGTCAGCTCTTTAATCCCCTCCATAGATGCTGCCTAATCTGCTGAGTTCCTCCAGCATGCTATGTGTGTTGCTGTGGATTTCCAGCATCTGCTGAATTTCTTATGTTTATTCTTTGCTGACAAACAGTCTTTGATTTGAAACATTAACTCTGCTTCTCTTGACACAAATTCAAGATTTAAGATTGTTTAATGTCATTTCCAGCACACAAGTGTAAATGAGAAGGAAATAACTGTTACTCCAGCTCTGATGCGGCACAAACACAATAAGATGAACACAAAAATAATAAAGACACAATAAGTATAAATACATCAGCTAGCATATATACATAGATTAATCGTATGTCCATAAAGTGACACCAGACTGTACATAGGATGACTGACAGAAAATGAGGCCTGACCTGCTGAGTATTTCCAGTATTAAAAAGGCAAACACGAGAAATCTGCAGATGCTGGAAATTCAAGCAACACACACAAAATGCTGGTGGAATGCAGCAGGCCAGGCAGCATCTATAGGAAGAGGTATTTCCAGTATTACCTGTTTTTTTACCTTTGTTTTCCAGCATCTGCGGTTTTTGTGATTTCTACACTGCTAATACTATCTTTGCAGGTAGGCAGTTTTATTTATTAACATAACTGAGAAGCGGCAAGCAGCTTGTATTCACTATAAATACAGTAACCTGGAGATTGGTTGGAAAAGCATTTCCACCACACCCCTGTCATCCCACATATTCCTGGTAATGGAATGGCGTGGCAGCCTAAATAAAGCTGTAGACGGAAACGATTTGAAGAAACCGCTTTCCACACACAGGTGAGAATAGAATTCATTTTTAGATGCTCATTTTGCATGATGCAGTTTTACTTGGACAGGCAGCCACAGTGAGGCATTTCCCAGTCAAACTGCGCAGATCGTAAAACTGAAATGGACACATTTTGGCAGAGTACTTTTTAGTGTGTCTGAACCTTTGCTGATATCAGGCATGCACTTGGTGTAATTGTAGGGAGTCATGAATGGGCAGGAACATGGCAGACAGAATATAGATGGAAGAATCAAAGTGCACAAGAGTGTTGAAATGGTTAGAGTTTGAAAAAGTTGTTACTCAGATGGTGGTGTTGTCTGTGTATACAAATACTCTTGGTTCCTCCCTTCCTTTGCCCATCTTTCAACGTAGAACGTTTCAGCACAGTACAGACTCTTCAGCCCATGACATTGTGCCGACCTTGTAAACTACTCTATAATCAATCTAACCCTTTCCTCCTGCACAACCCTCCACTTTTCTATTATCCATGTGCCTCTCCAAGAGTCTCTTAAATACCCCTAATGTATCTGCCTCTACCACCACCTCTGGCAGAGCATTCCATGCACCCAACACTCTGTGTAAAAAACCTACCTCTGACATTCCCCCTACAATTTACTCCAATCACCTTAAAATTATGCCTTCTAGGATTAACCATTTCAGCCCTGGGGAAAAAAGTCTCTGAGCTATGCACTTGATCTCTGGCTTTGATCATCTAGTACATCTCTATCAAGCCACCTCTCATCCTCCTTCACTCCAAAGAGAAAAATCCTAGCTTGCTCAACCTGTCCTCATAACACAGGCTCTCAAATTCAGGAAGCAATCTGGAAAGTCTCCTCTGCACTCTCTCTAAAGCTTCCACATCCTTCCTATAATGAGGTGACCAGAACTGAATGCAATACTCCAAGTGTGGTCAATCCAGGATTTTATAGAACTGCAACGTTACCTCACGACTCTTGAACTCAATCCTTTGAGGACCAAGGCACCAAATGCTTTCTTAACAAACTTATCAACTTAAACACAGAATATAGAAGAGTACAGCACAGGTACAGGCCATTTGGCCACAATGTTGTGCCAAACCAGCTAAAAAGCAAATCAAAAACACCGAAACACTAATCCCTCCTACCCACACCGTGTCCATATCCCTCCATACACCTTATAGCCATGTGCCTATCCAAGAGTCTTCCAAAAGCATCTAATGTACTTGCCTTGACTACCATATCAGGCAGTGCATTCCAGGCACCCACAACTCTCTGAGTAAAAAATTTACCCCTCACATCCCCCTTGAACCTACCCCCCTCACCTTCAATGCATGCCCTCTGGTGTTAGACGTTTCAACCCTGGGAATCAGATGCTCTCTGTCCACTCTATCTATGCCTCTCATCAGATCTCTTCTCAGCTTCTGTCACTTCAGAGAAAACAACTTAAGTTTATCCAGCCTCTCGTGATAGCACATGCTCTCTAAACCAAGCAGCATCTGCACCCTCTCCAAAAAGTCTCAACATCCTTCCTAAAGTGGGGTGACCAGAACTATATGTGATATTCCAGATGTGGCCCAACCAAAGTTTTATAAATTTGCAAAATAACCTCCTGACTTTTGAACTCAATGCCTCAACTAATAAAATCAAGCCTTCTTAACCACCTTATTGACCTGTAGCCACTTTCAAGGAGCTATGAACTTGTAAACCAAGATCTCTCTGCTCAGCCTTGCTGTACCAAGGTGCAAAACCTCACGTTTATGTGGGTTAAGCTCCATCTGGTATTTCTCAGCCCATACCTGCAACTGATCTATATCATGCTGTATTCTTTTCCAGTCTTCGACACTATCCACAACTGCACCAATTTTGGTACCAACCACAAATTTACTAACCCACCCATCTACATTTTCATCCATGTCATTTACATACATTACAAATGGCAGCGCGAATAAACCCTTCATCCACTACCCTTTGTCCTCAATGTGTAAACCAGTTCTGAATCCAAACAGCCGATTTGCCACCGACCCCATGCACCTTAATCTTCCGCATTCGCCTCCCATGAGGGACTTGGTCAAATGCCTTACTAAAGTCAAGTCAAGTCAAGTCAAGTCAAATTTATTTATATAGCACATTTAAAAACAACTCACGTTGACCAAAGTGCTGCACAGATCAGAGCAATCACAAATACAAGAAACACAGACATAACCAACAAGGCAAATAGCTTATAGGCACAAAAGAAACTACACAAGGGCCTAGACACAAGCCAAAAATCAGCCACATCAGGAGGATTCAAACGCTAGTGAATAAAAGTAAGTTTTGAGCCTGGATTTAAAAGAGTTGATGGAGGGGGCAGATCTGATAGGGAGGGGAATGCTGTTCCACAGTCTAGGGGCTACAATAGCAAAGGCGCGGTCACCCCTGAGCTTAAGTTTAGATCGCGGGACAACCAGGAGCCCCAAGTCAGCCGACCTCAGGAACCTACAGTAGAATAAGGGGTTAGAAGGTCTGTGATTTAAGGGGGGGGGGCAGCCCACTTAGGGCTTTATAAACAAATAGGAGAATCTTAAAATCAATTCTGAACCGTATTGGTAGGCAGTGGATAGAGGCCAGGATAGGAGTAATATGGTCCCTCCTCCGGGCACCCGTCAGGAGCCTGGCTGTGGCGTTCTGGGCCAGTTGCAGACGGGACAGGAACGACTGACTAATCTCAGTATACAGGGAGTTGGAGTAGTCCAAGCGGAAGGATATAAGGGTGTGGATGACTTTCTCGAGATCTTTGGAAGAGAGAAGCTGCTTGATTTTGGCAATAGTACGAAGCTGGAAAAAACTAGCTTTTACTGCTGCATTAATTTGCTTGTCAAACTTAAATATCACACCAAGGGATTTAACATGGGGTTTGACAAGGGTGGACAAGTTACCAAGACTGTTGGTAATCACTTTGATGGAGTCAGGGGGGCCAAATAGGACAACTTCAGACTTGCCTTCATTCAGCTGTAAGAAGTTTTGTACCATCCAACACTTTATGTCCTCAGGGCAATTCATGAGGCTGGCTAGAGTTGACTGGTTGTTTGGCTTTAGGGGGAGATAAAGCTGTGGGTCGTCAGCATAACAGTGCAAGGAAATGTTGTATTTTTAAATGATTTGGCCGAGGGGAAGCATGTATATAGAGAAAAGAATGGGACCTGGGATGGAACCTTGTGGGACCCCGCAGGACAGACTAGCCAGGGGAGAAGAAAATTTGCCTATGTTGACAGAGAAGCTTCTATATTTGAGGTAGGATGTGAACCAGTTCAAGGCAGTGCCATCAACACCAACCCCATACTGGAGATGGTCTATTACAATGGCATGATCCACAGTATCGAATGCTGAGCTGAGGTCAAGAAGAATTAGGATGGCAGAGTCACCTGAGTCAGTAGAGAGGAGGAGATCATTGTACACTTTCAGCAGGGCAGACTCTGTGCTATGATAAGCCTTAAAACCTGACTGAAATCTTTCCAAGGTGTTGTTTTGGTGTAGGCAGGGTAGCAATTGACTGAGAATAACCTTTTCGAGAACCTTTGCCAGGAATGGAAGTTTAGAAATAGGTCTATAGTTACTAGGTAAGGTAGGGTCTAAGTTGGGGTTTTTTCAGGAGGGGCTGGACCACGGCACACTTAAAGCAGGTTGGAATGCTACCAGTGGCCAGGGAGCTGTTGATAATAGAGAGGATGCTGGGACGGGCTATGTCAAAGATATCCTTCACGAGGGCAGTGGGGACAATGTCAAGGGGGCAGTTTGCAAGTTTCACGGTGGACACAATCTTTGTAAGGAAGGGAAGCGTGATGAGTTGGAAGCAGTCCAGCAGTCCAGTTTAGATGAATAAACCAGTGAGGCAGTTAGGTCACAGGTGGGGGGGGGGGGGTGGAAATGTTCATTCTAATGTCCTCAACTTTGCTAATGAAGAATTTTAAAAATCCTTCACACTTAGCAGGGGACACATTTAAGCTGATATTGGGGGCGGGACAAATGACAGAATTTATGGTACTGAATTAGACCTTGGGATTATGAAAGTTGTTAGAAATTGGGTCAGAAAAGTATTTTGCACTCACAGCTTTAACTGCTTCCTGATACTTGTGAAGATTGTTTCTCAAAATTTCAAAAGAAATTTGAAGTTTATCACACTTCCACTTTCGTTCGGATATTCTACACTCCCTCCTCAGGGCTCTGGTGGTGTCATGAAGCCAAGGCAGACCTTTAGGCTTAGGCATTTTCAATTTAAGGGGAACAACAGTATTCAGAATAGAGGAGCAGGTGGTATTGAATAGGGAAGAAAGTTCCTCAGTGCTGAGATGGGGAGGAGAAGCCTCAATCGTGCAAGTGTTGGGAGCAGCTATGAGAGCGTCATTGAACTTATTGGCAGTCGAAGAGTTAATGTAACGACAGCAATGTACAGGAAGATGAGATTTAATAGAGGAAAAAGGCAGAGATACATCGAACATAACAGCGCTATGATCCGACAGGCAAGCATCAATTGTTACCGCACTGCAGATTGGGAAACCAGATGACAAGGCTAGGTCGAGTGCATGGCCTAGCTTGTGAGTGTGTCCGGTGATAAGCAGAGCGAGATTAAAAGTCTCAACCAGATGCATAAAATCACTTACGAGAGGCTTAGTGGGACAGCAAACATGAATATAGTGTTTAAGAGAAAGTCCGAAAATTGAGTAATAAAATCTTTATGTATTTTTGGTGGACAATACACAAGAGCAATTAGGAGCAATATAGACAACACCCAGTGCCCTACTTTCATCAATCTCCCTCATCACCTTGTCAAAACACTCAATCAAGTTGGTGAGGAACAACCATCATGCACAAAGCTATGCTGCCTCTCCCTAATTAGCCCATGGGTTTCCAAATGCTCATATATCCTATCCCTACAAATTCTCTCCAGCAATTTTCCTACAACTGATGTGAGACTCACTGGTCTATAGTTCCCAGCATTTTCCCTTGCTCCCTTCTTAAAGTTGTGCAGCAACTTTGCAGGATCTATGGATGTGGACACCAAGGTCCCTCTGCTCCTGCACACGGCTAAGAATCCTGCCATTAAACCCTGTATTCTGCCCTCAAATTCAACCTTCCAAAGTGCATCACTTCTCACTTTTCCGGGTTGAACTCCATCAGCCACTTCTCAGCCCAGGTCTGCATCCTGTCCATGTCCCATTGTAACATCTAACAACCTTCTATATTATTCACAACACCCTCAACCCTTGTGTCAGCTGCAGACTTACGGATCTACCCTTCCATGTCCTCATCCAAGTCATTTAGGGGACCCTGTGGAACACCGCTGGTCACTGACCTCCAGGCAGAATACACTCCATCTACTACCACCCTCTGTTTTCAATTATTTGGTGTGCTTGAACCATGCTTGTACATGCAGTGGTCCTAATGTCACTGTCCGATGCTGAACAAATCAAAGGAAGGTGTAATTACAATGAAAATTGCCTGTGAGCATACCTGACAGATTTCATCCCGCAGTTGGGCATGCGGTGACTCAGGCAGTGGCGCCCATGATGTGTCCTGCAGCCTGGAGAGACACTGAACTCACGGGGGCTCCGTCCTGAGTGGGTCACCTCTCTCCTACTCCTTACTGCCTTTGCCTAGACGGAGAATTCAAAGAAGGGTGAATGAGCTTTTCACTATGCTAACATTGTGGGCTTGATGTCGCTATGAGCATGAGATAGATTAAATGTCAATAGGAAGGGAGATTTGATTGAGGTTTATAAAACCATGAGAGGCTTATACAAAGTCAGTATCTTTTCCCCAGGGTTGAAATATCTAATATTAGAGGGCATCAAAGGTTCATTTTATTATCAAAGTATTATTCAGAGAGCAACTCTGAGGTTTTGCCTTCTCCAGATATCCATGCATGACGAACCTGTTGGAATTCTTTGAGGAGATTACAGGTAGGATAGATAAAGGGGGTGCAGTGGATGTTGTATATTCCAGAAGGCTTTTGACAAGGTGCCACACATGAGGCTGCTTACCAAGTTAAGATCCCATGGTATTACAGGAAGGTTATTGGCATGGCTGGAGCATTGGCTAATTGGTAGGAGGCAGCGAGTGGGAATAAAAGGATTCCTTTCTGGTTGGGTGCCAGTGACTACTGGTGTTCTGCAGAGATCGGTGGGACCGCTTCTTTGTATGCTGTATATCAATGATTTAGATGATGGAATAGAATGGCTTTGTTACCAAGTTTGCAGATGATACAAAGATTGATGGAGGGGCAGGTAGTGTTGAGGAAACAGGTAGGATGCAGAAGGACTTAGATTAGGAGAATGGGAATGAAAGTGGCAAATGAAATACAATGTTAGAAAATGCATGGTCATGCACTTTGGTAGTAAAAATAAATGTGCAGACTATTTTCTAAACAGGGAGAAAATCCAAAAATCTGAGGTGCAAAGGGACTTGGGAGTCCTTGTGCAGAACACCCTGAAGGTTAACTTGCAGGTTGAGTCAGTGGTGAGGAAGGCAAATGCAATGTTAGCATTCATTTCAAAAGGTCTAGAATACAAGAGCAGGGATGTGATGCTGAGGCTTTATAAGGCACTGGTGAGGCCTCAGCTTGAGTAGTGTGAGGAGTGTTGAGCTCCTCATCGTAGAAAAAATGTGCTGGCATTGGAGGGGGTTCAGAGGTGGTTCACAAGGATGATTCTGGGAATAAAAGGGTTATCATACAAGGAACATTTGATAGCTCTGGGCCTGTACTCATTGGAATTTAGAAGAAGGTTGAAGGGGGATCTCATTGAAACCTTTCAAATGTTGGAAGGCCTAGACAGAGTAGATGTGGAAAGGATGTTTCCCATAGTGGGGGAATCAAGGACAAGAGGGCACAACTTCGGGATAGAGGGGTGTCCATTTAAAACAGAGATGCGGAAAAATTTCTTTAGCCAGAAGGTGGTCAATTTGTGGAATTTATTACCACAGGCGACAGTGGAGGCCAGGTCGTTGGGTGTATTTAAGGCTGAGCTTGACAGGTTCTTGATTGGACACATCATTAAAGGTTACAGGGAGAAGGCCAGAAAGTGGGGCTGAGGAGGGGAAAAAAGGTCAGCCATGATTGAATGGTGGAGCAGACTCGATGGGCCAAATGGTCTAATTCTGCTCCTATGTCTCATGGTCCTATGGTTAAAAAAACCTCACATGAAATCTCAGCTAGAGTTTGTCAGAAGGTATGTGGGACACTCTGAGGTCAGATGGAAGAAGATTCCATGGTCCGATGAAAGCAAAATTAAGCATTTTGCCATCAGACTAAACACTATGTTTGGCATAAGCCAAAGACCGCGCATCATCAAAAACACAACATCCCTACCATGAAGCATGGTGGTGGTTGCATCATGCTGGAAGGCTTGTGAAGGTAGAGGGTAAAATGAATGCAGCAAAATACAGGGAAATCCTGGAGGAAAACTTGATGCAGTCTGCAAGAGAACTGTGACTTGGGAGAAGATTTGTTTTCCAGCAAGAAAATGACCCCAAGCATAAAGCCAAAACTACATGGGAATGGCTTAAAAATATCAAAGTTAATGTCCTGGAGTGGACAAGCCAGTCCAGACCTCAATCCTAGTGAGTATTTGGGCTGGACTTGGAAAGGGCTCACGATCCCCATGCAATCTGACAAAGCTAGAGCAGTTTCGTAAAGAAAAATTGGAAAAAACTGCAGTGTCCAGATGTGCAAAGCTAATAGAGACCTATCCTCACATACTCAAGGCTATAATTGCTGCGAAAGGTGTGCCTACTAAATACTGACTTGAAGGTGGCGAATACTTATGTAATCAATTATGAGCAACCTAACTGTGGCACTGTAGTTCAGGGAGCCATTCAAGAGGGGGGAAAGAAGAGAAATGTAGTGGTAATTGGGGATAGTATAGGCAGGGGAATAGACAGAGTTCTCTGTCGCGAGGATACAGTGTCTCAAAGGCTGTGTTGCCTGCCTGGTGCTCGGGTTCAGGACGTCTTCTGTGACCTGCAGAGGAACTTGCAGTGCGAGGGGTAAGATCATGGTCCATGTGGGTACCAACGACATAGGTAGAGTGAGGAAAGAGGTTCTGCTGAGGGAATTTGAGCAGCTAGGGACTAAATTGAAAAGCAGAACTAAAAAGGTAGTGATCTCTGGATTACTATCTGAGCCACATGCAAATTGGCATACAATCAGGAAGATTAGAGAGTTAAATGAGTGGCTCAAGGATTGGTGTGGAAGAAGTGGGTTTGAGTTCATGGGAAACTGGCACCAGTATTGAGGAAGGAGGGAGCTGTACCATTGGGAAGGGCTCCACCTGAACCGTGATGGGACCTGGATCCGAGTGAATTGCATAACTAGGGCTGTGGATAGGGCTTTAAACTAAATAGTAGGGGGCTGGGTTCAATAGATTGGAGAAGTATGGATAAAATAAAAAAGAAAGTGTGGATAAAGATAAAGAAAAACAAAAGGTAGAAAAGAGAAAAGTAAGAATAGAGTGAAGAGAAGTCAAGTGCAAAAGAGTCAAAGATTACAAGATTTTAAAAGCACAAGGAGTCTAAAGGCACTATATTTGAAAGCCTGAGGATTTGAAGTAAGGTCAGTGAACTTGTGGCACAAATCACTGTAAAGAGGTATGATTTAGTGGTCATTACAGAAACATGGTTGCAGGGTAGAGATGATTGGAAATTAAATATCCAAGGATATCAGGTAATACTGAAGGATAGGCAGGAAGGTGAGGGAGGTGGGGTAGCGCTCTTAATTAAAGATGAGACCAGGGTGATAGTGAGAGACGATATAAGATCCAAGGAGCGGGATTCTAAATCCATCTGGGTAGAGATTAGGAATAGTAAAGGGAAAAAAAATCACAGGTGGGAGTTGTCTATCGGCCACCGAATAATAACATTACAGGGACACAAGCAATAAACAGAGAAATATCTGAGGCATGTAAGAATGGAACAGCAGTTATCATGGGGGACTTTAACTTGCACGTAGATTGGGTGAATCAAGCTGGTCGAGGCAGTCTTGAGGAGGACTTCATAGAAGGCATCCATGATGGCTTTCCTGAACAGCATGTTACTGAACCTACAATCTTAGATCTGGTCCTGTGAAATGTGGCAGGTAAAATTAGTGACCTTGTAGTTCGGGATCCTCTTGGAAAGAGTGATCACAGTATAACTGAGTTTCTCATACAAATGGAGGGTGCAATAGTTCAATCTAAAATGAAGTGTATTATGCCTAAAGAATGGAGACTACATTGGGATGAGGGAGGATTTGGCTAGTGTAGATTGGGAACACAGGCTATATGGTGGGACAGCTGAGGAACAGTGGAAGTCTTTCAAAGAGATTTTTCACAGAGTTCAACAAAAGTATATTCCAGTTAAAAGCAAGGACAGTAAAGGTGGGGAGAGACGGCCTTGGATAACTAAGGACATGAAATAAGGCACCAAACTAAAAGCTTGTGCATACAAAGTTGGCAAGATTTGGAAAACTCTAAAAAGCAACAAAGCACCATGAAGTGAGCAATAAAGAAAAGGAAGCTAGATTATAAAAATAAACTAGCACAAAATAGAAAAATGGATAGCAAAAGTTCTTATAATTATATAAAGCAGAAAAGGGTGGCTAAAGTGAACGTAGGTCCCTTGGAGGATGAAAAGGGGGAATTGATATTGGGTAATGAGGAAATAGCTGAGAGTTTGAATGGCTATTTTGTGTCAGTTTTCGCGGTGGAGTACACATCTAACATGCCAAACAGAGATGTTATGGATGCAGTGGGAGGTGAGGACCTCGATACAATAGCTATCACTAAAGAGGTAGTGCTGAAACTTGTGGGCTTGAAGAGAGATAAGTCCCCTGGTCCTGATGCATCCCAGGGTACTGAAAGAAATGACAGAAGTTATTGTAGAGGCTTTGATGATGATTTACCAAAATTCCCTGAATGTCTGGGTGGGTCCTGGTGGATTGGAAGATGGCAAATGTCACGTCACTGTAGGCAAAAGGCAGGTAACTATAGGCCAGGCAGTTTAACATCTGTAGTTGGGAAAATACTTGAAGCTATTATTAAAGAAGAAATAGCGAGGCATCTGGAAAGAAATGGATCCATCAGGCAGTCACAGCATGGATTCAGCAAAGGCAGGTCCTGTTTGACAAATTTACTGGAGTTCTTTGAGAATATAACAAGCGCAGTGGATAAAGGGGAACAGATGGATGATATTTGCTTGGATTTTCAGAAGGTGTTCGATAAGGTGCCACATAAAAAACTTATCCATAAGATAAGGATGCATAGAGTTGGGGGTGATGTATTAGCATGGATAGAGGATTGGTTAACTAATAGAAAGCAGAGAATTGGGATACATGGGTGTTTCTCTGGTTGTCAATCAGTGGTGAGTGGTGTGCCACAACTGTTCACGATATGCATTAACGATCCGGAAGAGGGCCTGAGTGTAGTGTATCTAGATTTGCTGATGATACTAAGTTGAGTGGAAAAACAAATTGTGCAGAAAATATGGACAGTCTGCTGAGAGATATAGATAGGTTAACTGAGCGGGCAAGGGTCTGGCAGATTGAGTATAATGTTGATAAATGCGAGGTCATCCACTTTGGAAGGAAAAATGAAAGAGCAGATTATTATTTAAATGGTAAAAAATTGCAGCATGCTGCTGTGCAGAGGGACTTGAGAGTGCTTGTGCATGAATCACAAAAGGTTGGTTTGCAGGTGCAGCAGGCTATCAAGAAGGCAAATGGGATGTTGGCCTTCATCACTAGAGTGATTGACTTTAAGAGCAGGGAGGTTATGCTGCAACTGTACAGGGTACTGGTGAGGCCACACCTGGAGTACTGCGTGCAGTTCTGGTCTCCTTACTTGAGGAAGGATATACTGGCTTTGGAGGCAGTGCAGAGGAGGTTCACCAGGTTGATTCTAGAGATGAGGATGTTAGACTATGAGGAGAGATTGAGTTGCCTGGGACTGTACTCACTGGAATTCAGAAGAATGAGAAGAGATCTTATAGAAACATATAAAATTATGAAAGGAATAGATAAGATAGAGGCAGGAAAGTTGTTTCCACTGGTAGATGGGACTAGAACCAAGAGACATAGCCTCAAGATTCAGGGGAGTAGATTTAGGGCAGAGATGAGGAGGAACTACTTTTCCCAGAGAGTGGTGAATCTGTGGAATTCTCTACCCGATGAAGCAGTGGAGGCTACCTCAAAATATATTTCAGACAAGGTTAGACAGATTTTTGCATAGTAGGGGAATTAAGGGTTATGGGGAAAGGCAGGTAGGTGAAGATGGTTCCATGGCCAGATTAGCCATGATCTTATTGAATGGGTGAGCAGGCTCGACGGGCCAGATGGCCAACTCCTGCTCCTGTTTCTTGTGTTCTTATGTGCTTTATATTTGTAACTAATTTAGATCACTTTGAAGAGATCTGTTTTCACTTTAACACGAAATCTAGTTTGATTCAATATTGAAAGCTTACTTGGGGGAGGTAGTGAATACTTTTTATAGGCACTATATCTACATAGATCAATTGTATGTCCATAAGGTGACGCTAGGCTGTACATAGGGTGACTGACGGGAAATAATAAAGGAGTGGAGGTGCTTAGATAGACATATGAATGTAAGGAAAATGAAAGGAGATGAGCGATTAGTCCATTGCAGTACCTAATAGCTTACAGTTTTCATTATTATGCATTGCAATGTACTGCTGCTGCATCTCAACAACTTTCACCACATATGCCAGTGACATTAAATCTGATTCTGATACTGATTCCAGTTTAGTCGACCATTTGATTACTAATTTAATTGGTTCAACACAATATTGTGGGCCAAAGGGCTTGTTCCTGTTCTGTACTGTTTTAAGGTGAGGATGAGAGAGAGGCTTGTGAGGAGTATGTTTGTTCAAACGTGCGTGAGCGTGTCTGCAAAAGACAGCAGTGTTTTTAGTGGAACACACTTCGTTAGATGATGAGATTTTTTTTGTGTGGCCTCAGCAGGGCTCCAGGATAGTTTGCTGCACACTGTGTGCCAGGGTCAAGGATGTCTGAGCAATTGCAGAACATTCTCAGGGGAACCAGGAGCAGTCAGCGGTTGTGGTGCACATTGGCAGAAACAACAGAGCTAACACTGGGATGAGATCCTGCAGACTGAATACTGGGAGTTAAGCAGAAGGTTGAAAAGTAGGATGTTAAGTGTGTAATCTTTGGATTAGTTCTGGTGCTATATATATAACAATATGAATGTGAGGAGTGTGTAGAAAAGAGGGATCTGAGAATACAGACCCATAACTCCTTGAAAGGAGCATCACAGAAAGATAGGGTCGTATAAAGAAAGCTTTTGGCATATTGGTCTTCATAAATGAATGTACTGAGTACAGGATTGGGATGTTATGTTGAAGTTGTACACAATGTTGGTTTGGTTTACTTTAGAGCATTGAGTGCAGTTCTGGTCATCTACCTAGAGGAAAGATGTAAATAAGATTGATAGAGTGCTGAGAAAACTTACAAGGATGTTACTGGGACTTGAGGATCTGAGTTGTAGGGAAAGGTTCCATAAGTTTGTTCTTTATTCCTTGGAGTGTAGGAGATTGAGAGGACATTTGATAGAGGTATATGAAATTGAGGGGTATAGATAGGGTAAACGTAGGCAGGCTTTTTCCACTGAGGTTTTGTGAGACAGCAACTAGAGGTCATGGGTTCAGGGAGAAAAGTAAAATATTTAAGGGAAACTCCTTCACTCAGAGGGTGGTGAGAGTGTGGAACAAGCTGCCAGCAGAAGTGGTGGATGGGGTTTTAATTTCAACATCCAAGAGAAATTTGGATAGGTGCATGGGTGGGAGGGCTATGAAGGACTATAGTCTCGGTGCAGGTTGATGAACTAGGCAGAGTAAAAGTTCAGCATAGACTAGATAAGCTGTTTCTGTGCTGTAGCATTCCATAACTCTTTGACTCTCTAGGCAGATGAATGTGCAGCTGATGAGCTGGTGCAGGAGGGACGAGCTTCAGGCTCATAAGAACACTGGGACCTCTTCTGGGGCAGCGGAGACCTGTAAAGGAGGGTCATTTAGAGGAGGATCAATATCTTGGCAGGGAGGTTTGCTAGAGCCACTCAGCGGAGTTTAAACTAGTCTGGCAGGAGATTAGACCCATAGCAGTAACGTGGCAGATGAGAAAGTAAATGCAAGTGAGCAAGTCATGTAGACAGGTCAGGCAGGGAGTGTGCAAGGTCTGACAGGTAAGACAGGTGAACTCAGGGCATTGTCAGAACATGAGACTGCTATATTATCACACAAAACGTGGCTGAGGCTTGGACAGGACTGGCAGCTCAGTGTTTCAGGGTTCAGGTGCGATAGAGGAGGTGTTAAGAGAGGAGAGGGAATTGACATTTTGATGAGGGAGAACATCATGGTAGTACGTGGAGCAAATATAAGACCATAAGACATAGGAGCAGAATTAGGCCATTTGGCCCATCGAGTCTGCTCTTCCATTCCATCATGGTTGATTTATTATCCCTCTCAACCCCATTCTCCTGCCTCCTCCCTGTAACCTTTGACAACCTGATTAATCAAGAGCCTATCAACCTTTACTTTAAATATACCTAATGACTTGGCCTCCACAGGCATCTCTGGCTAAAGAGGTTCTTCCTTATCTCTGTAATATTCCTCAGGAATAGTCTGGTAAACATATATGGGAAGAACACAGTACAAATAAGACCATAAGACATAGGAGCAGAATTAGGCCATTTGGCCCATCGAGTCTGCTCCGCCACTCAATCATGGCTGATCCTTTTTGTTTCTATCTCCTCCTCAACCCAATTCCCAGCCTTCACCCTGTAACCTTTGATGCCATGTCCAATCAAGAACCTATCAATCTCTGCCTTAAATACACCCAATGACATAGCCTCCACAGCTGCCTGTGCTAACAAATTCCACAAATTCACCACCCTTTGGCTAAAGAGATTTCTCTGCATTTCTGTTTTGAAAGGATGCCTCTCTATCCTGAGGCTGTGCCCTCTTGTCCTAGATTCTCCCAGTCTGGGAAGCATCCTTTCCACATCTACTCCATCTAGTCCTTTCAACATTTGAATGAGATCCCCCCCCATCCTTCTGAATTCCAGTGAGTACAGACCCAGAGCCATCAAACGTTCCTTGTATGACAACCCTTTAATTTCTAGAATCATCCTTGTGAACCTCTTCTGGACCCTCTCCAATGTCAGCACATCTTTTCTAAGAAGAGGGGCCCAAAACTGTTCACAATACTCAAGGTGAGGCCTCACCAGTGCCTTATAAAGCCTCAGCATCACATCCCTGCTCTTGTATTCTAGACCTCGTGAAATAAATGCTAACATAGCATTTGCCTTCCTCACCAATGACTCAACCTGCAAGTTAACCTTCAGGGTGTTCTGCACAAGGACTCCCAAGTCCCTTTGCATCTCAGATTCCTGGATTTTCTCCCCATTTAGAAAATAGTCTGCACATTTATTTCTCCTACCAAAGTGCTTAACCATACATGGTATTTCATTTGCCACTTTCTTGTCCATTCTCCTAATCTGTCTTAGTTCTTCTGCAGCCTTCCTGTTTCCTTAACACTACCTGTCCCTCCACCAATCTTCGTATCATCTGCAAACTTGGCAACAGCCATCTATTCCGTCATCTAAATCATTGATAAACAGCATAAAAAGAAGTGGTCCCAACACCAATCACTGCAGAACACCACTAGTCACTGGCAGCCAACCAGAAAAGGATCTATTTATTCCCACTCACTGCCTCCTACCAATCAGCCAATGCTCTAACCATGTTAGTAACTTTCCAGTAGTACCATGGGCTCTTAACTTGTTAAGCAGCTTCACGTGTGGCACCTTGTCAATGGATGGGTTAGGACTGATAGATGTTCAGAAAAAGGAGTACAAAACAGTGTAAGACAAGTTGAAAGTATTTATCACAGGAGAGCAAAATATGATATATGAGAGGAGGAAGTTCAAATCCAGAAAAGAGAAACCAGATGAAAGTGTGAATGATTTAATTGCCGCATTGTATGCCCTGCCAGATAACTGTGGGTATGGAAGTATGAAAGATGAGCTGATTAGAGACAGGATTGGTGTCAGGCTACATGGCACCGAATTGTCAGTGAGACTTCACGTGCAGGCAAATTTCACACTAGAGAAAGCTATTACTACGGTGAGACAAAGTGAGAATGTTCGTCAGCAACAGGCATGAAAAGAATGCTGAGGTAAAGTTAGAGCTGTACAAAAAGAAGGATGCAAACAAAGTGCTGTCAGAAAGAGGTGACAGAGAGGGACGATAAAACAGCCATGACAGAATGGTGGAGCATTCTCAATGGGCTGAATGGCCTTATAGTCTAACTTTAATGAGTGTAGAGTAGGTGATCAGGGTAGATGACCATCTCCTGCTCTTATCTCTTCTGTTCTTATGTGTTTGAATGAAGTTATATCAGTTTGAGAGCAACAGTAAGGATGAAAAAAGACCTCAAGAGTCTTGGGGATGAGACCACACAGAGGACACCTGTGAGATTTCTTACTATCCATTCCTTTACAGCAGGGGTTCCCAACCTGAGGTCTACAGAACCCTCGGTTAATGGTTATCAAGGTTTTCGAGGTCAGTACGGATAATGTGCTACCATACATGGGCTAACTTTGAAGGGGATTTATGTAAAACTAATGAATCTGAATTGATAGCTGACTTAGATCTCTTACAATTTTAATTTCCATCAAAGGCTATCGAAATTAAAATCATGCAAGACAGGAATGTAACTGTCAATTCATTTCACACCATCATAAAATTATCCCCACTGCCTCGAAATTCAAGAAGGATGATGAACAAGAAGACCAGATTCACCTTCTCGCAAGTGTCACTGACTTCAATGAGAAAGATCTAGTCAGAATAAAAATCAAACCATGTCATTTTCAAATTATAGTCAAGTTAGCCCTTTTTTAAAATTTGTGGTTGCAGGAATTCTGGATGATCTTCAAAGGCAAAATGGTTTTGCTTGTGTTATTTTTAAATATGCCTTTATACTAAGTACTGGTTGATAGCCATGGCAAATAAAAATAAAAAATATTCTGTTTATGTCATGTATAAATATACATTCTTCAGAGTCTACCTTTGAGATATAAGATGTTCTTGTGAAGGTAGGGAGCTTGACGAATGCTGTCAGGAAGTGGTAAGGCAATAGTGATATTGGAAAGTACAAAAATAGATAAGGTGGATTTAATTAAAAGGCTGTCAATCCTCAAATTAGAGAAGTCACCCGTTTGTGATGGCCCTAGATTATCGTCAGCATGAAGGATAGAAGCTGTGGATAGTCTAGCCATAATCCTCCCATCCTCTGTGTGGAAGAGGAGGAGCAAAGGGCTGCAGGACCACACGTTTAAAAAAAAAAATGAACAGGGATAAATTCAGGAATCACAGGCTGAATTTAAGCCTGCACACCTCTTATACCATGGTGGTGCAGCAATGCTCTGAAAGGCAATCAAAGGCAAAAAGAAATGAAATTTCAAATAAATATGGGTGATGCACGAAAGTTAGTCAAGTTTATAATCATTTGACTATATACATGCACATAAGGTATATAACCATATTATGTATACAGAAATGAGATGACGAGGGTGTAGTACACATAACACACATATGAGAGCCCAAACTGCTGAAAGACTAAGATTCAGTAAATATGGAAAACTAGTGATTCCAGACTGAAGGTTAAACAAGCCAAAGTGAAAAGAGACAATTGTTTTGAAAAACAGTAAATTGTGATGTGGAATTCATGGCCCAAAGGCTGGTGGAAACAGATTCAATAGCAGCATTCACAAGCAAACAAAGGATAAATAATGCAAGGCAGAAAATTATACTTCAATGGACACAAGAACACAAGAAAGTAGGAGCAGAAAGTAGACCACCTGGCCCTTCAGGCCATTTCTGCCATTTAACATGATCAGCTCTCTGCAGCCCTGAATCCTCTCATCACTCAAAGTTTTATCTAACTCTGCTTTAAATAACTCCAATGACCTCATCTCTGAGACTTTCCAGGGCAGAGTATTGTAGAGCTACGCTAACCACTTTGAGAAGAAATTCCTGTACACCTCAGTTTCAAATGACCACTCACTTACAGCTACTTCCCCTTGTTCAAGACTTCGAACTGAGACACAAGAGAGATTCTGCAGATGCTGGAAATCCAGAGCAGCACCCACAAAATGCTGGAGGAACTCAGCAGGTCAGGCAGTATCGATGGAAATGAATAAACAGTCGACGTTTCAGGCTCAGATGAAGGGTCCTGATACGGTATGGGAGGTGAACTGAGTGTAAATGGAAATGGCCACCTCGTCAAGTACCTCTGCTCTATCTGCAAAATGTGGGATTTCTCAGGGGCCCAATATTTTAATTCCCATTCCTGTTCCAACATGCCAGTCCATGGACTCCTCTCGTGCCACAATGAGGACACCCTCAAAGGTGGAGGAGCGACACCTTTTATTTCGTCCAGGTAGCCTTCAACCTGATGGCACGAATATCGACTCCTCCTTCTGGTAAAAAAATTATTCCTCCCCTCTCCCTTCTTCTATTCCCCACTCTAGCCCCTTACCTCTTCTCACTTGCCTATCACCTCCACTTGGGTCCCCTCCTCCTCCCCTTTCTCCCATGGACCGCGCTCCTCTCCTATCCAACTCCTACCACTCCAGCCCTTTACCTTTCCCACCCACCGGGTTTCACCTGTCAGCTTTCAGCTATCTGCCTTCCCCTCCCCCAGCTTTTTATTCTGCCATTTTCCTCCTTGCTTTTCAGTCCTGATGAAGGGTCTCGGCCTGAAATGTCGACCATTTCTTTACTTCCATAGATGCTACCTAACCTGCTGAGTTCCTCCGGTATTTTGTGGTTGTTGCAATGTGTATGTTTTGATGTACAAGTGATAAATAATATGAATCTGAATCTCAGCTACCAATGGCTGACTGGGTATGATTTCCACATAATCTGGAGAGTGTTGGGCAGGGACGTGGACAGGGTGGAATCTCAATGTTATGAAAAGATACATGCTCACATTCTCTGCAGCTTGTATTCAGCAAGAGATTTTAAAATGGTCTAAATTAGAATTTCTAAAGAAGAATTAGATATGATCATATCACCTTCGATGGGGAGGTGCAATTTGTAAAGCAGGATGATCCTCCCATCCACGGAGGTGTTTGCGTACCAGTGCAGTGGACCCTGTAATGCATGCTCCAATGTTGGGAGTACGCTGTCCTTCAGGGGTTGGGCTAATGGCTCCACATCTGCCTCCTGGGGCCAAGTTCATCCACAACAGATCATATAATGTACCAGGCAAGGTACCATATCTGCCGTGGTGAAATGAGCTCCTGTTGGGTGTTCATGGTGAGATATGGGGTTTTCAAGACTTTAATGATTTAAAGATTTGCTTTATTTGTCACGTGCACATCGAAGCATACAATGAAGGGCATCTTTTGTGCCAATGACCAACACAGTCTGAGGATGTGCTGAAGGTGTCCCTCAGCTGTCTCCATGATTCCAGCACCAACATAGCTTGTCCACAGCTTACTAACCCTAACCCCTGCATCCTTGGAATGTGGGAGGAAGCTGAAACACCCAGAGGAAATCTACATGTTGTCAGACAGAATGTACAAACACCTCACAGAGAGAAGTAGGAAGTCAACCCTGAACTCTTACTCTAACTGCTATTCAAGGTTTGGTGCTACACTTGGACCTAATGGGGCATTTGTGATTCAATGCCTGTCCTGCTTAATGGAAGGCTGAAGTTGTTGTTGGATGCAATGGACCCTGAGTGTGGTTAACATTGCATCTGGTGGGGACTTTTTATTTGCTTCCTTGCCCACACCTCCTCACACTCGTCTTGAATGCTGTGATTGGAAGCCTTCCTCTGTCTGTAAAAACAGACGACCCTCTCTCTCCTCTGTCTGTAAAAAAAGACGACCCTCTCTCTCCTCTGTCTGTAAAAATAGATTACCCTCTCTCTCCTCTGTCTGTAAAAATAGATTACCCTCTCTCTCCTCTGTCTGTAAAAACAGACGACCCTCTCTCTCCTCTGTCTGTAAAAACAGACGACCCTCTCTCTCCTCCGCCTGTAAAAACAGACGACCTTCTCTCTCCTCCGTCTGTAAAAACAGACGACCCTCTCTCTCCTCTGTCTGTAAAAACAGACGACCCTCTCTCCTCTGTCTGTAAAAACAGACGACCCTCTCTCTCCTCTGTCTGTAAAAACAGACGACCCTCTCTCTCCTCTGTCTGTAAAAATAGATTACCCTCTCTCTCCTCTGTCTGTAAAAACAGACAACCCTCTCTCTCCTCCACCTGTAAAAACAGACAACCCTCTCTCTCCTCTGCCTGTAAAAACAGACGACCTTCTCTCTCCTCCGCCTGTAAAAACAGACGGCCCTCTCTCCTCTGCAAAAACAGACGACCCTCTTCTCCTCTGCCTGTAAAAACAGATGACCTTCTCTCTCTTCCGCCTGTAAAAACAGACGACCCTCTCTCCTCTGCAAAAACAGACGACCCTCTTCTCCCCCGCCTGTAAAAACAGACGACCCTCTCTCGTCTGCAAAAACAGACGACCCTCTTCTCCTCTGCCTGTAAAAACAGACCACCCTCTCTCTCCTCTACCTGTAAAAACAGACGACCCTCTCTCTCCTCTATCAAATTCCCCTGTTACTGTAAGATCATGTATGGAGCTCCATTACTGGGGACATTTTGGATTTCTTGCACCCTGTATTACACTGCTAAATGAAATTCTGTGGAATGAATACACACTGTGCCAGATCTCACTTGGCATGAAGCTGTAAGAATAAACTCTTTGTGAGTCACAGATCCGAGTCGATAGTAAACAACACTCTGCAAAACAACAGGACATGAGGCTAGACCCTCGGCCTCTGGAGGGGCACTCTCAGCAAGAGTTGCAACGTAAAAAGGAGGACAAAATTGAAAAGGTTGAATACTGATTAAAGGTGTTATATTTGAATGTGCACAGTTTATGGAAAAAGGTAGATGAACTTGTAGCACAGTTACAAATTCCTATGTATGACATGGTAGGCATCACTGAATCAAGGCTGAAAGAAGATTATAGCCTGGAGCTTAATGTCCAAGGATACACATTGTATCAAAAGGACAGGCAGGAAGGCAAATGGGGTGGCGTAGCACTCCTTCAAAAAATGAAATCAAATCTTTAGAAAGAGGTTACATGGGATCAGAAGGTGTTGAATCATTGAGGATAGAGTTAAGGAAATAGAACCATAGAACCATAGAAACTACAGCACAGAAACAGGCCCTTTGGCTCTTCTTGGCCGTGCCAAATGCAAGGGTAAAAAGACCCAGATGGGAGTTGTATACAGACCCCCAAACTGTAGTAAGGATGTGGTCTACAAATTACAATGGGAGATAGAAAATGCATGTGAAAAGGCCAATGTTACAATAGTGATGGGGGACTTCAATATGCAGGTAGATTGGTGTTGGACACCATGAGGGGCAGTTTCTAGAATGTCTAAGGGATGGCTTTTCACAGCAGCTTGTGGTTGAGCCCTGTAGGGGATCAGCTGTTCTGGATTAGGTGTTGTGCAACCAAACAGAATTGTTTAGAGAGCTTAAGGTAAAAGAACCCTTAGGGGAAGTGATCATAATATCATCCAATTCACCCTGAAATTTCAGAAGGAGAAGCTAAGGTCAAGAGTATTATAGTGAAATAAAAGGAATTACAGAGGCACGAGAGAGGAGTTAGCCAAAATTGATTGGAAAAGAACACTGGCAGGGATGATGGCACAGCAGCAATGGCTGGAATTTCTGAAAGCAATTTCGAAGGCACAGGACATATACATCACAAAGAGCAAGAAGTATTCTAAAGGCAAGATGACACAACCGTGGCTAATAAGAGAAGTTAAAGCCAAAGAGAGGGCATATAATCCAAGCTGTTCCACCGTGAACATGATCTGTTATGAGTCAACATGATGCTTTCAGATCAGGTCATGCATAGCACATACCTCCGCCGCACCGCTCAGGTGTGTTTCTGGGGTACAGGGGCTAGCGACCCTTGTGCCTGTTCTCTGAGCAGCAGTGAACCATCTGATTGGCCTATCAGAGTTCTCTTTGGGAAATAGTTGACTTGATCAGCATTTCTGATCTGGCTATTGTTCACGATTGCACTTAATAAAAAAAATGGAGCAAAAATTAATGGGAAGTTAGAGGATTGGGAAGCTTTTAAAATCCAACAGAATGCAATTAAAAAAGGCAAAGATGGAACATGAAAGTAAGCTAGCCAATAATATTGAAGAGGATACGAAAATATCCACAGTTTACTCTTTTCCCTGGATGGTGGCTGGCCTGCTGAATTCCTCCAACATATTGTGTGAGTTAGATGGAACGCTGTGTACAGAAGTTTATGGTCAAGCACTTTGGTAGAAAAAATGAAAGGGTTGATTATTTTCTAAATGGAGACAATATTCAAAAATCTGAGGCATAAAGGGACTTGGGAGTCCTTGTGCAGGATTTACTAAGATTAATTTGGGGGTTGAGTCTGTGGCTAGGAATGCAAATGCAATGATAGCATCCATTTCACGAGGACTAGAATATAAATGCAAGGATGTAATGTTGAGACCTTATAATGTGCTGGTGAGGCCTCACTTGGAATATTGTGAGTGGTTTTGGGCCCCTTATCTTAGAAAGGATGTGCAGAAACTGGAGATGCTTCAAAGGAGGTTATGAACCAGCCCCGACTAGGAGTTGACGATGCCATCGTCTACCTGCTGAACCGTGTCTACGCCCACCTGGACAAGCCAGCGAGCACTGTGAGGGTCATGTTTTTTGACTCCTCCAGTGTGTTCAACACCATCTGCCTTGCTCTGCTAGGGGAGAAGCTGACAGCGATGCAGGTGGATGCTTCCCTGGTATCATGGATTCTTGATTACCTGAATGCCAGACCACAGTACGTGTGCTTGCAACACTGTGTATCCGACAGAGTGATCAGCAGCACTGGGGCTCCGCAGGGGACTGTCTTGTCCCCCTTTCTCTTCACCATTTACACCTCGGACTTCAAATACTGCACAGAGCCTTGTCATCTTCAGAAGCTTTCGGATGACTCTGCCATAGTTGGATGCATCAGCAAGGGAGATGAGGCTGAGTACAGGGCTACGGTAGGAAACTTTGTCACATGGTGTGAGCAGAATTATCTGCAGCTTAATGTGAAAAAGACTAAGGAGCTGATGGTAGACCTGAGGGGAGCTAAGGTACCGGTGACCACTGTTTCCATCCAGGGGGTCAGTGTGGACATGGTGGAGGATTACAAATACCTGGGGATACGAACTGACAATAAACTGGACTGGTCTAAGAACACTAAGGCTGTCTACAAGAAGGGTCAGAGCCGTCTCTATTTCCTGAGGAGACTGAGGTCCTTTAACATCCGCCGGACGATGCTGAGGATGTTCTACGAGTCTGTGGTGGCCAGTGCTATCATGTTTGCTGTTGTGTGCTGGGGCAGCAGGCTGAGGGTAGCAGACACCAACAGAATCAACAAACTCATTCGTAAGGCCAGTGATGTCGTGGGGATGGAACTGGACTCTCTCACGGTGGTGTCTGAAAAGAGGATGCTGTCTAAGTTGCATGCCATCTTGGTCAATGTCTCCCATCCACTACATAATGTACTGGGTGGGCACAGGAGTACATTCAGCCAGAGGCTCATTCCTCCGAGATGCAGCACAGAGCGTCTTAGGAAGTCATTCCTGCCGTGGCCATCAAACTTTACAACTCCTCCCTTGGAGGGTCAGACATCCTGAGCCGATAGGCTGGTCCTGGACTTATTTCATAATTTACTGGCATAATTTACATATTACTATTTAACTATTTATGGTTCTATTACTATTTATTATTTATGGTGCAACTGTAACGAAAACCAATTTCCCCCAGGATCAATAAAGTATGACTATGACTATGACTATGACTAATTCAGAAGAATGAGGGGGTGATCTAATTGAAACCTATCGAACGATGAAAGGCCTAAATTAAGTGGATGTGGAGAGGATGTTTCCCATGTTGGGAGAGAATAAGACCAGAGGACACAGCCTCAAAATAGAGGGGTGTCCATTTAGAATGGAGATGAGGAAGAATTTCTTTAGCCAGACAGTGGTGAATCGGTGGAAGTTGTTGGCATAGGCAGCTGTGGAGGCCTAGTTTTTATGTATATTTAAGGTAAAGGTTGATCGATTCTTGATTGGTGAGGGCATGAAGGGACATGGGGAGAAGGCAGGAGATTGGGGCTGAGAGGGAAAATGGTTAGCCATGATGAAATGGCCTAGTTCTGCTCCTATGTCTTACTAGCTTATGGTCTCACTTGCTCCACTGCTGAAACGTAGCATCCTATGCAAGGAGTGCTGCCACAAGAAAGCAGCATCCAACATTCAGGCCATGCTCTCTTCTCACTGCTGCCTTTGGGCAGGGGGTACAGGAGCCTCAGGACTCTCACCACCAGGTTCAGGAACAGTTATTATCCCTCAGTCATCAGGCTTCTGAACCGGCGTGGATCGCTTCACTCACCACAACAATGAACTAATTCCACAACTGATGGTCTCACTTTCAAGGACTCTTTATAACTCATTTTTTCAATTATATATTTTTTGCACCATATGTCATTTTTGTGCATGTTGGTTGGCTGTCAGTCTTTGTTTATGTAGAGTCCTTTGTAAAGTTCTATTGTATTTTTATTTTCCTGTAAATGCCTGCAAGGAAACGAACCTCAGGGTAGTGTATGGCAATATATACATACTTTGATAGTAAATTCACTTTGAACTTCTAATCATTGCTGGCTAGCTTAAACTGGGTAGCCAATCAAGAAATAAAGGTTCCGTGAGGCAGTAAGAAATGTGGGTTGCTGAAATCGTAACAATGAGGTTGTCACATAAGATGTGAATGTGCCCTGTATATTGTATATTAATACTGTATGTTAAAAAAAAGTGAGGTAGTGTCCAAAGCTTCAATGTCCATTTAGGAATCAGATGGCAGAGGGGAAGAAGCTGTTCCTGAATCGCTGAGTGTGTGCCTTCAGGCTTCTGTATCTCCTACCTGATGGTAACAGTGAGAAAAGGGCATGCCCTGTGTGCTGGAGGTCCTTAATAATGGAAGCTGCCTGTCTGAGACACTGCTTCCTAAAGATGTCCTGGGTGGTACTTCGTAGGGTAGTGCCCAAGATGGAGCTGACTAGACTTACAACCTTCTGCAGCTTCTTTTGGTCCTGTGCAGTAGCCCCCCCATACCACACAGTGATGCAGCCTGTCAGAATGCTCTCCACAATACAACTATAGTGTATTTGTTGACATGACAAATCTTGTCAAACTCCTAATAAAGTATAGCCACTGTCTTGCCTTCTTTATGACTACATCGATATGTTGGGACCAAGTTAGATCCTCAGAGATCTCGACACCGAGGAACTTGAAGCTGCTCACTCTCTCCACTTCTGATCCCTCTATGAGGATTGGTATGTGTTCCTTTGTCTTACCCTTCCTGAAGTCCACAGTCAGCTCATTCGTCTTACTGACGTTGAGTGCCAGGTTGTTACTGCAGCACCACTCCACTAGTTGGCATATCTCGCTCCTGTACACCCTCTCGTCACCACTTCAGTTTCTACCCACAATGGTTGTATCATCAGCAAATTTATAGATGGTATTTGAGCTATGCCTGGCCACACAGTCATGTGTATAGAGAGAGTAGAGCAGTGGGCTAAGCACACACCCCTGAGGTACACCAGTGTTGATCGTCAGCAAGGAGGAGATGTTATCACCAATCCGCACAGTCTTCCGGTTCAGAAGTCGAGGATCCAATAGCAGAGAGAGGTACAGAGGCCTTAAGTGCTCTTTTCGGAGTTCCCAACACAACACACAGAACTTTCTTGTCATGTTGCAAATCTATTCATCTCTCACTACTATGTATATTTACTTCTCACTCTGGACTGAATGGAATGTAAATAACACTCAGGCATTGCTTATCGAGTTTCACTTTCAACATGATAAGAGGCACAGATCGAGTGGACAGCCAGAGACTTTTTCCCAGGGTGGAAATAGCTAATACAAGGGGGCATAATTTTATGGTGATCGGAGAAAAGTACAGGGGGATGTTAGTGGTAACTGGTGGGTGCGTGGTATGCCCTGCCTGGGGTGGTGGCAGATACATTTTAAGAGACTCTTAAACAGGATGATAGGAAAATGGAGGCCTAAGTTGGCACGTGGCCAAGTGGTTAAGGCATTCATCCAGTGATTTGAAGGTCGGTAGTTCGAGCTTTGGCTGAGGCACCGTGTGTGTCCTTGAACAAGGCACTTAACCACACATTGCTCAGCGACGACACCGGTGCGAAGCTGTATGGGTCCTAATGCCCTTCCTTTGGACAACATCTTGGACAACACCAGCATGGGCAACTGCTGGTCTTCCATACAACCTTGCCCAGGCCTGTGCCCTGGAAACCTTCCAAGGCACAAATCCATGGTCTCATGAGACTAACGGATGCCTACAATGGAGGGAAAAATTAGGTTGATCTTCGAGTAGGTCAAAAAGTCAGTACATCATCAAGGGCCAAAGGGCCTGTACTGCGTGTAATGTTCTACGTTCTGCACACAGTGGCTTTTTAAATATTATAGGTTCATTTTTATACTGAAAAATTAAAATCCTGTTGTAATTATGCCCAGGTGAAAGACCACATAAGAGATGAGAAATCGTTTGAAGCAGCTCCTTTCCCTATTCTGGAAATACACAGTTACAGTGTTGATGCATTATTAGCAGCGGGATTTGAGGAGTCTTAGGAATATGACAAATGTAGGATGCAGCGGGAGGAGAAGATGGTGGCACGCCTGTGCATGCGCAGCCCCCCGGTGAAAAATGATATCGTATCTGTTAAATAGGGGCTGTGGACAATTCTGATTTGATGGAGAATGGACGTGAAAGCACAGAGGAACACCTGGAGAAATTTCTGAAACGCCCATTCGCTGCTGTCGTTACTGTGTGGTTGGGAATCTTTCGGAAGGTAGGCCTCAAAATCCCCGGCCTTGCCTGCTCTTGGTGACCGAGAAGGAGGTCGAATCGTTCAGACAGAGATGGCGCTCAGTACTCGGCGTCGGAGAGCTGATCAGAGCTCGAAGTTTTCGGATGACTCCGAGTCGGATTGTGGTCGGCATGGCAGGGAGAGTTTTTCTTCCTTCTCCCGTCTGCGTGAGATGTGAGACATTTGAGAAACTTTGAACTTTACTGTGCTCACGGATTTCTTCATCAAGTTATGGTATTGTTACACTGTTTGTAACTATATGTTATAATTATGTGGTTTTGTCAGTTTTTTTAGTCTTGGTGTGTCCTTTGTTTTGTGATATCACACCGGAGGAAATAATGTATCATTTCTTAATGCATGCATTACTAAATGACAATAAAAGAGGACTACGTGTCTTCATAATCATAAAAAAATATATATCTGCAAGTCTGAGAGTCCAAGGCCAAAGATTGGAGCCCTGGAGGTAGCCTTACCTGGGGCTGGAGGTCTCAGAGTCTGGGAGGGAGGGACAGAGGGAGGAGGTCCAGAGGTGGCCGGTCTTGAGGTTGCAGGCCTGTGTCAGTGGGTGGGAGAGAGGGAGGGAGGGAGGAAGTCTGGAGGTGGTCTGACCTAGGGTTGGAGACCTGTGTGAATGGGTGAGTGGGTGTTATGATCGGAATGTGTCTGCTTTGCTGTTGTTGTTGCTTGTGTTACTCTGATGAACATTGTTGGTGGAGATACGTTGACGCTGGAAAGTGTGGTGAAACTTGCAGTCTGCCCTCAGCACATCCTCGGACTGTGTTGGTTGTAACACAATGCATGTCACTGGATGTTTTTGTGTACATGTGTTGTTGGGCTATAACAGGTCAGAGCCTATTTGTGTGAGCAGGAGGCACAAAGAGGCAATAGGGTTGAGGTTGTCGTGCTAGGAGTTCAGGGCGCAGGGTCCAAGATCGGCTAGTTTGGGTGTTAATACTGAATATCATAGGCCAAGGTCAATTGTAAGTCTTCAGTATGCAGGTAGATTTGAAAACCAGGTTGGTGCTAGATTACGGGAAGAGGAATTTCTAGAGTGTCTATGAGATGGTTTTTTTTGAGCAGCTCATGACTGAGTTCACTAGAGGATCAGCTATTCTGGATTGGGTGTTGTGCAATGAACCAGAATTGATTAGAGAGATTAAGGTAAAAGAATTCTCAGGAGAATCTGATCATAATATGATTGAATTCACCCTGAAATTTGAGAACGAGAAGCTATAGTCAGATGTATTAGTATTACAGTGGAGTAAAGGGAATTACAGAAGCATGAGAGAGAAGTTGGCAAGAACTGATTGGAAAAGAACATTGGCAGGGTGACGGCAGAGCAACAATGGCTGGAATTTCTGGAAGCAATTCAGAAGGCACAGGATATATACATCCCAAAGAAGAAGAAGTATTCTAAGGGAAAGATGACACAACCATGGCTAACAAGAGAAGTCAAAGCCAACATAAAAGCCAAAGAGAACAAAATAATAGAGCAAAAGTTAGTGGGAAGTGAGAGGACTGGGAAGCCTTCAAATATCAACAGAAAGCAACTAAAAAGTCATTAAGAGGTAAGGATGGAATACGAAAGTAAGCTAGCCAATAGCATTAAAGAGGATACCAAAAGTTTCTTCAGATATATAAAGTGTAAAGAAGAGGTGAGAGTGGATATTGAACTGCTGGAAAATGATGCTGGAGAAGTAGCAATTGGGGATAACAAAATGGCAGATGAACTGCATAAGTATTTTCACCATGGAAGATACTAGCAGTATGGTGGAAGTTCCAAGTGTCAGAGGGCATGAAGTGTGTGAAGTTACCATAACTAGAGAGAACATTCTTGGGGGAACTGAAAGGTCTGAAAGTAGATAAGTCACCAGACCTGATGGTTTACATACTAGATTTCTGAAAGAGGTGGCTGAAGAGATCATGGTGGCATTAATAATGATCTTTCAAGAATCACTTGATTCTGGAATGGTTCTGGAAGACTGGAAAATTGCAAATGTCACTCCAATAATTGCCGGATGTTGGAATCCTGGGAGACCCAGAGTCTCCAAGGGAACTACATCTGTGTAAAGTGTATCCGGCTGCAGCTCCTTGAAGACCATGTTAGGGATGTGGAGCAGCAGCTGGATGACCTTCGGCATGTACAGGAGAGTGAGGAGATAATCGATCTGGATTACAGAGAAGTAGTCACCCCTAAGTTTATGGGGGATGACCTCCCAGGGGAATGCCACAGAGACCGGGTTACTGGCACTGAGCATGAGTCCATGGTGCAGAAGGGAAAGAGGGAGAAGAGGGGACCGGTAGTGATAGGGGACTCAATAGTCAGAGGAACAGACAGGAGATTCAGTGGAAGTGAACAGGACACCTGGATGGTATGTTCCTCCCAGGTACCAGGATCAGGGACGTCTCTGATTGCACACACAGCATTTTAGAAGGGGAGGGAGAGCAGCCAGATGCCTTGGTACATATTGAGAGAGCTGGGCAGAAAGCTGAGAAGCAGGACCTCTCAGGTAGTAATTTCTGGATTGCTGCCTGTGCCACATGCCATGAAGGGTAGGAACAGGATGATTTGGCTGATAAATGCATGGCTGAGAAGCTGGTGCAGGGGACAAGGCTTCAAGTTCTTGGATCATTGGGATCTCCTCTGGGGGAGGTATGACCTGTTCAAAAGGGATGGGTTGCATCTGAACCTGAGGGGCACCAATATTCTCGTGGGCAGGTTTGTTAGAGCTGTTGGTGAGAGTTTAAGCTAATTTGGCAAGGGGTTGGGAACCAGAATGAAGGGACTCAGGATAGGACAGATGGTAAAAAAGCAAGGATAGCTTTGTTGAGTGTCAGGAAAGGCAGGTAGACAATAGGACAAAACCGCAGCCAGCAGGGTAAGTATCAGTGCATTAGGGATGCAGAATCAAAAAACGTAGCAGATACGGTACTCAAAGTGTTATCTCTCAATGCACGGAGTATAAGAAATAAGGTGGATGATCTTGTTGCACTGTTACAGATTGCCAGGTATAATGTTGTGGCCATCAGTGAATCGTGGCTAAAAGATGGTTGTAGTTGGGAGCTGACTGTTAGAGGTTACACGTTGTATTGGAGAGATAGGAAGGTAGGCAGAGGGGGAGGCGTGGCTCTACTGGTAAAGAATGGCATCAAATCAGTAGAAATATGTGACATAGGATCAGAAGATGTTGAATCCTTGTGGGTTGAGTTAAGAAACTACAAGAACAAAAGGACTCTGATAGCAGTTACATTCAGGCCTCCCAACAGTATCTGGGATGTGGACCACAGATCACAACAGGACATAGAAGAGGCGTGTCAAAAGGGCAATGTTATGATAGTGATGGGAGGTTTCAACATGCAGGTCAATTGGGAAAATCAGGTTGGTAATGGATCTCAAGAGAGTGTATTTGTTGAATGCCTATGAGATGGCTCTTTCGAGCAGTTTGTCATTGAGCTTACTGGGGGATCAGCTATACTGTACTGGATTGGGTGTTATGTAATGAACTGGAGGTGATTAGGGAGTTTAAGGTAAAAGAACCCTTAGGGGACAGTGATCACAATATGGTTGAGTTCCATTTGAAATTTGATAGGGAGAAAGTGAAGTCTGACGTAGCAGTATTTCAGTGGAGTAAAGGAAATTACAGTGGTATGAGAGAGGAATTCACCAAAGTAAATTGGAAGGGCAAAGAAACGGCAAATAAAATTCAGTGTCAGGAAGTGTAAGGTCATGCCCTTTAGTAGAAGAAATGAAAGGGTTGACTATTTTCTAACTGAAGAGTAAATACAAAGAACTGAGGTGAGAACTGAGGTGCAAAGTGACTTCAGAGTCCTTGTGCAGGATTCCCTGAAGGTTAATTTACAGGTTGAATCTGGTGAGGAAGGCAAATATGATGTTTGTATTCATTTCAAGAGGACTAGAATATAAAAGCAAGAATATAATGCTGAGACTTTATACAGCACTGGTGAGGCCTCACTTGTGGAGTATTGTGAGCAGTTTTGGGCCCATTATCTTAGAAAGGATGTGCTGAAACTATAAAGGAGATACATGAAAATTATTCCAGGATTGAATGGCTTGTCAGACAAGGAACATTTGATGGCTCTGGGCCTATATTCACTAATTCAGAACAATGAGGGGTGACCTCACTGAAATCTATCAAATGGTGAAGGGGCTTAATAGAGTGGATGTGGAGTGGATGTTTCCTATGGTGGGAGTGTCTAAGACCAGAGGACACAGCCTCAGCCTTTTAGATCGTAGATGTGGAGGAATTTCTTCAGCCAGAGAGTGGTGAATCTGTGGAATTCTTTGACACAAGCAGCTGTGGAGGCCACGCCTTTATGTATATTTAAGGCAGAAGTTGATAGATTCTTGACTGCTCAGTGCATGAAGGGATATAGGGAGGATGCAGGAGGTTGGAGTTGAGAGGAAAATTGGATCAGCCATGATGAAAAGGTGGAACAGACTCAATGGGCCAAACGGCCTAATTTTGGTCTTATGGAAAGTCTGGAAATCTAAAGCCTCAAGACCTGAGATCTGGAGGCCTGTCCTGGGGTTGGTGACCTGTCTGTGTGGGTGGATGGGAAGGGAGAGAGAGGAGAGGGACTTACTTTGCTGCTTGTTGTCCTGGGTTGTTTTGATGAACAGTGTGAGCATGCTGTATTGGTGCTGGAGTATGTGGCAAACCTTGCGAGCTGCCCCCAGCACCTCCTCAGTGTGTTGTTTGTTAATGCAAAGGATGCATTTCACTGTATGCTTCATCGTACATGTGATAAATACATAAAACTGAATCTGAATCTGAGATTGGAATGGCCAGAGGAGATCTGCTGGATTACAAAGGGATGTCAATACTGTTGTTTGAAAATATGTCTCAATATATCTCACCACCAGTGATGCTAAATGGATTACATTTCATCAGTATCATAATTACATCTAGTGGGAATTCAAGTTACATTAACCCCTACCTTTGTCGCCAGACTTTGCTCTGCAGCTTTGGACACCAATTTCTCAGGAGGGATCTTCCACTTCTTGCATTTGGAGCTGACATTCCAAAAGTTTTCACTGACAAGATGCAAGGTGGACAATCTGTTGGGAAAAAAAAGATCAGTGTATCAAAGTTTAGAGTTTGAAGTAAATTTATTATCAAAGAACATATATGTCACCATTTATAACTCTGAGATTTGCTTTCTTCTGGGCATTCATAGCAAATAGAAAGAAAAAAACTGCACACAACAAAAATCCAATGTGCAAAAGACAGCAAACTGCAAACACAGAAAGAGAATAAAACATTGTAAATAATCAATAAATATTGATAACACTATTTGTAGAGTATCGTTAGCCTTTTGTCTAATGAGATATTCAGTAATTATTTTATTCAGATCCATTCACAAAACATTTAAGGTTCAGAATTCAAGATTGTTTTATGTAATTTCCCGTACACAAGAGTAAAGGAGAACATATCAAAGTTTCCAAGGGTATGAATCAAAAGAATGTCCTGTGGTCAAAGGTAACTTTATCCACGGTGGCAGGTAAGGAAATACAGAGAGCAAGGAGAAAAGTCAAGCTAAGTTCCTCTTCCAGTTCAGCGGTAAACTGGGTGTTTAAAATAATGCACACAGTTATGAGAACTGAGAGATTGGTTTCAGATTTATCTGGGATATTTCCCATCGGTCAAAATTCTGATGACATTTGCCGATGATTTGAAAACCCGCTACCATTTTGTTGACCATGATAGCTCTTTAGTTTTTGACTTCAATTCCTACACCTTATTTGCACCAGATGCAGATAACCTTTTCCCTCTTAGACCATAAAACATAGGAGCAGAATTAGGCCATTCAGTCCATCCAGTCTGCTCTGCCATTCCATCATGGCTGATATATCAACCCTCTCAACCCAATTCTCCGGCCTTTCCCTCATAACCTTTGACACCCTGACTAATCAAGAATCTATCAACCTCTGCTTTAACTGTATGTACACAATAACTTGGACTCCTCAGCCATCTGTGGCAACGAATCTTTGACCCAGTGTCCAAAGGTCTGGACAGTACAGCACAGACACCCTGAGCCAGAATGTCCATTATAGACATTACCAGCCACCAAAGCAAAAAAATGCGTCTTTGCCAGCTGACTTTGAAGTTCAGAAACACTTAAAATCATTAAAGATAAATCAAATAAATTAAATAAATTAAATGTGGATGTGGAATCTAAGAATCTTTGGTCTTAGATTCTTCCTCCTATGGTGGGAGAATTTAAGACCAGAGGACAAAGCTTCAGAATAGAGGGGAGTTCTTTTACAATGGAGAAGATGAGGAATTTCTTTAGCCAGAGGTTGGTGAATCTGTGGAATTCTTTTCCACAGGCAGCTATGGAGGCCAAGTCTTTCTGTATATTTAAGGCAGACCTTGATAGATCCTTGACTGGTCAGGGCATGAAGGAATTCAGGGAGAAGGCAGGAGATTGGGGCTGAGAGGAAAATTGGATCAGCCATGATGAAATGGTGGAACAACTCGATGGGCCAAATGGCCTAATTCTGCTCCTATATCTTATGGTCTTACAACAAAAAAATTTAATTATAAAAAAAATGTATAAAAAATTAAATTAAATAAGTAGTGCAAATCAGAGTGGATAAATCCCCAGGGCCTGACAAGATGTTCCCTCGGACCCTATGGGAGGCAAGTGCAGAAATTGCAGGGGCACCAGCAGAGATACTTACATCATTCTTAGTGACAGAGGAGCTACCAGACGATTGGAGGATAGCCAATATTGTTCCGCTATTTCAGTAAGGCTGTAAACATAAACCAGGAAATTATAGGCTGGTGAGTCTGACATCAGTAGTGGGAAAGGTATTGGAAGGTATTCTAAGGGAACAGATATATGAGTATTTGCATAGTAAGGGACTGATTAAGGATGGTCAGCATGGCTTTGTGCATGGTGGGTCATGGCTAAATGTACCGCTTGGATTTCCAGTATCTGCAGATTTTCTCGTTTGCAAATCTAATCATAACTGATCTAATTATTGCACCGTGGAATGATCTGATCTGTATGGACAAGCTTTCCACTTATCTCAGTACATGTGACAATAATAAACCAATACTACAAATTCCAATTCCAGCTACGTTCTGCTGTTAGAAGATGCAACATAAATATTACAGCACAGAACTGATTCTTTGGCACACAATGATCCCTATCTTTAAACTTTCTCCAAGATCAATCTAACCCTTCCCTCCAACAGAACCCTCTGTTTTTCTACCATCCATGTGTCTATCCTAAGAGTCTCTTAACCGTCTCTAAAGTATCTGCCTCCACCATCACCCCGGTAGTGCATTCCACACACCCATCACTCTCCGTATTAAAAAAAAACTACTGCAGATAACTTCTACTTTACTCCAGTTTTGGTTCAATATTTTTACTTACTTATGTAATGCCCTGGTGCACATCTTTACTGTTACGCTGTAGATATTTCAACTAGCTGCTCTGTAAGAATAGTCTGTTCTGGTTTCAGCCTGGTTGGGTTACTGTTGAAGATAAGGGATGATGTAGAATGTGTGCCATATCCAATTAGCAGGAGGTTTTCTTGGTGAGGGACAATAAGGTTGGTCTTGGGCTTTTGGTCAGTGGGAAATGAAGACAGAAGATGTTGGGGAGAACTGTTTGTAGCATACGATCCGGTAGGAGACCTGTTTGTTCAAGATGGATTGTGAGCAACGTTTAGAAGGTGGATTGGGCATTCACATTGACTGAGGGCCCAGCGCGTGAGTGACAGGAAGTTCAAGATGAGCTCCAACTTGTGCACATTTGACTGTTTAATTAGAATGGGCCCTTTTCTTTTTGTTATTCTTTACTAACCCTTCAGTTAAGATTCATAAACGTAATTCCTTTAATCGCATGCAGTGTACTGTCTGTCATTTCGTGGCACTAATTTGTAACAGGGTAGTGAATTACACAGCATCCACACAAACCGGAGTTTGGGGTGGAACAAGCTGTTTCAATCTCACAAGTTTGGCAGGACTTGACAGTGTCTTTCCTAGCCTTACCCAGCCAAGGAAACCAGGGTGGTTCATTATATATCATCTAATTATATATCAACTAATCATGAATCTATCAACCTCTGGCTTAAAAATATACAAAAACTAGGCCTTTGATAGGTTTCAATGAGATCACCATTCCTTCTTCTGAATTCCAGTGTATAGAGGCCGAGAGCCATCAAACACTCTTCATATAATAAGACGTTCAATCCTGGAATCATTTTCGTGAACATCCTTTGAACCCTCTCCAGTTTCGGCACATCCTTTCTAAGATATGTAAGAGGTCCAACATTGCTCACGATACTCCAAGTAAGGCCTCACCAGTGCTTTATAAAGTCTCAACAAAATATCCTTGCTTTTATATTCTAGTCCTCTTGAAATGAATGTTAACATTGCATTTGCCTTCCTCACCACTGACGCAACCTAGAAAATAATCTGTACAAGGACTCTCAAATCCCCTTGCACTTCAGATTTTTATATTTTCTCTTCTTTTAGAAAATAGTCAATGCTTTCATTTCTTCTACCAAAGTGCATGACCATACACTTCCCAACACTACACTCCTTTGTCATTATGTATTGCAATGTTCTGCTGCTGCAAACAGCAAATACCAATAATATTAAACCTGATTCTGATTCTGACTCTGAGGGACTGCAGTGGGTTGTTACCTTCTTAAGCATGATACGGTTGTGCAATATCATGCCCAGATATGAAAAATGAATAAAATAAATGTAGGCCATCAGGAATGAGAGATAATAGGTCTCCTTCCCTCTGATCTCCATGTGCAAAGTAGTTGGTTGAAAGACAGTCAGCCAGGTTTCAGTCTGTCTCCTGGACGTAGATGTGAGGTCAAGAGTCCTCAGGGAACATTCGTTAGTCATCACAGCCGGATAGAAGCTGTCCTTGAACTTGACTGCATGTGCTTTTGTACCCCCTGCCTGATGGAAGGAGGAAGAAGAGAGAAGGACTGTGGTGGGCAGGATCTTTAATAGTGGCCACAAGCAAAATAGTAGGGTACAAATAAGACCAACAAACTTAGAATCTCTTGCTGAGTCATAAAACCATTAGAGCATGAGACACAGAAGCAGAATTAGGACATTCGGCCCATCGAGTCTGTTCCACCATTCCATCATTGCTGATTTATTATCCCTGTCAACCCCATTCTCCAGCTTCCTCCCTGGAACCTTTGATGCCTTGACAAAATCAAGAATATATCAAACTCAACTTCAAATATACCCAATGACTTGGCATCCACAGCTGTCTGTGGCAATGATTTCCACAGATTCACCACCCTTGGGCTAAAGAAATTCCTCATCTCTGTTCAAAATGAACATCCCTCTATTCTGAGCCTGTGCCCCCGGTCCTGGACTCCCCAACTATAGGAAATATCCACTCCACATCTACGTTGTCGAGACATTTCAGTATTCCATAGGTTTCAATGAGATCCCCTCTCATTCTTCTAAACTCTATCAAATACTCCTCATATGTTAACCCTTTCATTGATGGAATCATCCTTGTGAAACTCCTCTGGACCCTCCATGACGAGTCAGGCAACATGGATTTCAGCCCTTCCGACAGACCCTGAGCTGGTCCCATTTGACAACGTCTGCTTTTCCACAATCTCATTGTATTTGTTATTATTCAGAGGTACAGCACAGTTCTAGACCCTTCTGGACCAACGAGCCTGCACCACAGAACTACACCGATGTGACCAATTAACCTACTAACCCGTACACCTTTCAGATGTGGGGGGAGGGGGGTGGGAAAGTGCAGCCGAACAAAACCCATACGGTCACACGAGAATGTACACAGTAATGGGGAGAACGTACACACTCCTCACAGACGGTGACGGGAATTGAACCCTGGTCACGGACACTGTAATACCGTTATACTGACCGGTACACGGTAATGGGGAGAACGTACACACTCCTCACAGACAGTGACAGGGATTGAACCCGGGTCACTGACACTGTAAGGGTGTTGCGCTAGCGGCTACGATACCATGATGCCCCCAGATCTGGTGGATAATTAATTTCCAGAGAGAAATTGATGCTTTTTCACTATTGGAAGCCTTGTAACTATAAAAACACACACAATTTTTTCAACCATAATTGTTTTAAAATAACATATTGTCAATGCAACACAGTACCTATGGAAAAGAGTAAACAGTTGACATTTCAGGCCCAAACTCTTGACTGCTTACTCCTCTGCATAGATGCTGCCTGACCTGCTGAGTTTTTCCAGCATTTTGTGCGTGTTTCTCTGGATTTCCAGCATCTGCAGATTTTCTCATGCTTAAGATATTTCCAATGCCTTATCAGAGGCATAATACTAAAAAAAAACCTATTCCAATCCAAAGGAAGTATTAGAACAGGTGAGCAAAATCTTGATCAAAGATGGCCCTAAGGAGGAATGGAGTGGAGGGACTTCAGTGTTTTAACAGAAACTTCCAGTTCTTGAGAGCTAAAAGGTTGAAAATACAGCAGTTAACATTGGGATGAAAGGAGGTTCACAAGAATGGTTCTGGGAATGAAAGGGTTAATGTATGAGGAGCATTTAATGGCTCTGGGGCTGTGCTCATTGGAGTTTAGAAAAATGAGGGAGGATCTCATTGAATATTGAAAGGCCTGGATAGAGTGGATGTGGAGGGGAGGGAGTGGGTGTGAGGGCGTCTGGAACCAGAGGGCTTTGCCTCAGAATAGAAGAATGTATGTACCCTTATAACAGAAATAAGGATGAATTTCTTTAGCTAGATGGTGGTAGATCTGTGGAATTCATTGCCACAGACCGCTGTGGAGGCCAAGTCATTGGGTTTATTTAAGGTGGAGGTTAATAGGCTCTTAATTATCATGACTATACCTCTACCCACCCTGTCTCCTGTTAAAAGTGCTATCTCCTTTTCTCAGTTCCTTCGTCTCAGAGTTGTCCTTCTTCAAACAACAGGGTTTCCCTTCCTCTACCATTGATTCTGCCCTCAGCTGCATCTCCTCCATTCCCTAGATATCTTCCCACCACCTTAACAGGGATAGTGTTCCTCTTGTCCTCGCCTACCTCTGCATCCAACATATTACTACGCAACTTCCACCATTTTGAACAGGATCCTACCACCAAACACATCTTTAAATCCCCTACCTTACTTGCCGCTTTCCACAGGGATTGCTCCCTCCATGATTCCCTTGTCTGTTTGTCTCTTCCCACCAATCTCCCTCCTGGCACTTATCCTCTACATTGGTGAGACCCAATATAAACTGTGGAGACCGCTTTGTCAAGCACCTCTGCTCCATCCGCCAAAATCATAATTTCCCGCTGGCCAGCCATTTTTATTTCTCTCTTCATTTCTGTCTGACATGTCAGTCCATGGCCTCCTCTTGTGTCATGATTAGACCACCCTCAGGGTGGAGGAACAGCACCTTATATTCTATCCAGGTAGTTTTCAACCCAGGGTTTCTCAACGAGGGGTCCGTGAGAGGTCACTAGGGGTTCCGCAAGAGATTGTGATTAAAAAAAACATTGTATTTTCAACATAGCGCAACATAATGGTGGTGCTCGCAGTGGTGGCCAGTGACCAAGCAGCCCCATTTACAATCTCGTTAAAAGTCTCTCAGCCCAGTACGGCCATGCGCAGTATGACTGCATTTATTTGGTTGAATTCATTCTCAGATTTTGACGAGAGAGAATTGGTGAGTGCTGTATTGCACAAAGGGGAGGGCGGTAGACTGATGTGGAGCGTGAAGTGTTAGTTACACAGGGATATTTTATTAACCCCTCATCTGATGGTCCAACGTGGTGATTTTTGAAGAGGAGGTGTGAGATGGAAGAGGAGGATTCTAGGCCTGGGCCTATGGACATTTCTGATGAGGTTAATGATAAAGAATTACAATCTTCTGAATCATTTCACTGCACTAGCACAACAATGGACACAAAAAAGCCCATCTTTACAATGAAAGCTATTTATCAATGAGTTTTACATGGACTGTGGCAAATGTAGCAATAGCTCCAGCAAAATTGAAAAGACACTTAACCACAAATCACAGCCATATGACACATAAAAGTGCTGATTATTTTAAACAGCTATTGGAATCTCAAAACATTGTAAAGCTTTTGTTAATGAAGTCACAGTCAGTAAAAGGACTCAGGAAGCAAGTTATTTAATAGCAGAACTTATTACCCAGAAAAGGAAAAGTCACACCATTGGTGAGAACCTGACAAGGCCAGCATGAAAAGTTATAGTGTGTAAAATGTTAGGACAAGATACAGTATGAGAAATTGAAAAGGTTTCACTCTCAAACTGTACAATAAGTCGATGTATTGGTAATATGCCACATGCTGTGAAGAGGTTTTGTGTGACAAACTGGAAAAAAAAACAGCTTCTCTATCCATGTTGATGAATCAACAGAGTTAACCAATAAATGTCATGTTGTAGCAGTTGCAAGATTTGTAAATGATGGTGAAATTCAAGGAAACTTTTTGCTGTTGCTAAAAGCTGTCCAAAATAAGCAAAGGTCAAGATATATTTATTGTTTTGTCTTCATATCTGGAAACAAAAGGTCTGTCTTTTAGGCCAGATTTTGCCGGGTGCTTTGAGGATGAAGAATGGCTGCAGAAACTAGCCCACCTAACAGACATTTTTCATCATATAAACCAGTTGAACAAGACTCTGCAAGATCCTGGAAAAAATGTTTGACTTCAAGTGACAAGATTCTTAGGCTTAAAACGAAAGTGAATCCTTGGAAAACTCATGTTGCAAAAATAAATCTTCAAATGTTTCCACTGCTACTTAGGCTTGACAGTGAGTCAAATTGAAAATCACCTGTAAGAACTGCAGAACAAAACTGAACAGTATTTTCCTCCCTTTCAACACAAGTGTACGACTGGGTGAAGGACACTTTATCTGAATCTACTGCTCAGCCTGAGAACTTGACTTTGAGAGGAGAGGAAGATCTTTGTGAGATACAGTCTGATTGTGCAGTCAAGATGAGATTTACTGACCTGCCCCAGGTCAATTTCTAGATTTCTGTGAAAGAAGAGTATCCTGCCATTCATAGGAAAGAAATGAACATTTTGCTGCAGTTTGCAACTTCTTACACGTATCAGCAAGCTTTATCTTGTTTAGCAAGCATCAAGAGCAAGGATAGTGATCAGTTGAAGATGAAATCTGTGTGATCTTACCTCAAGTTTGACCCAGCATTGAGTATTTGTGCAGCAAAAAACAAGCACAGGCTTCATGTGCTAGGCCTATATTTGAGCCTGATCATGTCACTTTGTGAGAAAATGTTTTTTCAAAGTCTTGTATAAAATTAGTCTTAGGTTATATTTTTATTCATATTGCTTTGGCTTATGGTTTTTAGTAACTTTACTATTCAACATTGTCAAAAAATTTTCATGTTGTACATAGCATGATTTAAAATCAATTTATAACCTTTATTTAAATTAAATCTAATGAGTTTACCTTTAGAAAAATTAAGTCCCACTTTGGCTTAAGCCAGTTATTTAACAGAAATGTATTACGTTTCCCTTATGAGTTTTTAAAATTTATGAAAGGGAAAGGAAGAGATTAATTTCAAGAAAGGTAAGCTAAGCTTAACTACCAGTTTTTTTTCAAGGAAGGTTGGCTAAAAGTTAATTCTCTACTCAAAAGAGCATTGACAATTATTTTTGGATTATTGTATCTACAACCCACTGATCACACTAATGTTCTGTGAGCTGTAGGTTTAATGATTTTTATGCAGGGGTTCCCTGAGACCTGAAAATTATTTCAAGGCCTCCTCCAGGACAAAAAGGTTGAGAAAGGCTGCTTCAACCTAATGGCATGAACATTGATTTCTCTTTCCAGTAATGTTTATTCCTCCCCTCTTCTCTCTTTTTCTATTCTCGATTAGCTCTTCTTCTCACCTGCCTATCACCTCCCACTGGTGCCTCTCCTTTTTTCCCTTTCTCCTATGGTCCACTCTCTTCTCCTATCAGATTCCTTCTTCTCCAGCCCTTTACCTTTCTCACCCGCTTGGCCTCACCTATGGCTTCCAGATTGTCCGCTTTCCCTCCACCCACCTTTTTACTCTAGCGTCTTCTCCTATCCCTCTCAGACTTGAAGAAGGGTCTTGAGCGGAAGTACTTATTCATTTCTAAGGATGCTGCCTGACCTGCTGAGTTCCTCCAGCATTTGGCGTGAGGTGCTTAATTAGAAATGGCATCAAAGGTTATGGGAGAAGGCAGAAGAATGGCCTTGAGAGGGATAATAAATCAGCCCATGGAGCAGACTCAATGGACCAAATGGCACACTGCTGCTCCAACCTCAGATGACATAACACAAGATATTCTACAGATGCTGGGTGTCCAGAGTAAAATGTAGGATCTATAGAAAGGAATAGACAGATGACATTTCAGACTGAGACCCTTCATCAGGACTGGAAATGAAGGGCGAAGGAGTCAGAATAAGGGGGTGTGCCCGGGGGGGGGGGGGGGAGGAGAGGAAATACAAGCTACAAGGTGATAGGCGAAGTTAGGTGGGAAGGGAAAGTAGGTGGTTGGGTTACTCTGATTCTGTACTGTCCTAACTACACAAGAGACGACAATAAATGACTAAATATTGCAATTTGAGAGGGAGAAGCATATGTCACATATATCATTATCGCAATGGAAGAAGGGGAGTTACAGAGGCATGAGAGAGGAGTGTGCCAAAGTGGATTGAAGGAGGATACTAGTTGGGGGACGACAGCAGAGCAGGGATGGCTAACGCTTCTGGGAATAGATCACAAGGCGCAGTATAGATATGTCCCAGAGAAGAAGTTGTTCTCAAAATGCAGGGGTAGGCAATTGTGGCTGACAAGGGAAGTTAAGGACTGCATAAAACTCAAGGAAAGGGCATATAAGGTAGCAAAAGTGAGTAGGAAGTTGATGATTGGGAAGCTTTTAAAATCCAACAAAAGGCAACTAAAAAACCCATAAGAAGGGAAAGGATGACATATGAGGGCAGACTAGCCAATAATATAAAGCAAGATACTTTAATTTTTTTCAGTTATATAAACAGTAAAATGGAGGTGAGAGTTGATATTGGACCACTGGAAAATGATACTGGTGACTTAGTAATGAGGAACAAAGAAATGGCAGATGAACTTAATGAGTACTTTGCATCTGACTTCACTGTGGAAGACACTAGCAGTGTACCAAATGTCCGTGAGTGTCAGGGAGCAGGAGTGAGTGCCATTGCTCTTACAAAGGAAAAGGTGCTATGCAAACTGAATGGTCTTAAGGTGGATAAGTCACCTGATCCAGATGGACTACATCCCAGAGTCCTGAGGGAGGTTGCTAAAGAGATAACGGATGCATTGGTCATGATCTTTCAAGGATCACCTGATTCTGGCATTGTCCCAGAGGACTGGAAGATTGTATATGTCACTCCACTCTTTAAGAAGGGAGGAAGGCAAAAGAAAGGAAATTATAGGTCTGTTAGCCTAACCTCAGTGGTTGGGAAAGTGCTGGCAAACATTATTAAGGTTGAGGTTTCGGGGTACTTGGGGACTAATGATAAAATCAGTCAAAGTCAGCATGGTTTCTGTAAAGGAAAATCTCGTCTGACAAATTTGTTAGAGATCTTCAAGGAAGGAACAAGCAGGGTGGACAAAGGAGAGGCAGTGGATGTCAGTTACTTGGATTTTCAGGAGGCATTTGATAAGGCGCCAACCATGAGGCTGCTTAACAAGATAAAATCCTATGGAATTATAGGAAAGATGCTGGCATGGATAGAGGAGTGGCTGACAGGCAGGAGGCAGTCAGTGGGAATAAAAGGGGGCCTTTTCTGGTTGGCTGCCAGTGACTAGTGGTGTTCCTTGGGGTTCAGGGATGGGACCGTTACTTTTCACATTGTTTGTTAATGATTTGGATAATGGAATTGATGGCTTTGTGGCAAAGTTTGCAGATGCCAAGATAGGTAGAGAGCTAGGTACTGCTGAGGAAGCAATGAGATAGCAGCAGGACAAATTGGAAGAATGGGCAATAAAGTGGCAGATAAAATAGAGTGTTGGGAAATGCATAACAATGCACTTCGGTAAAAGGAACAATAGTGCAGACTATTATCTAAATGGGGAGAAAATTCAAAAACATCAGAAATGCAGAGGGACTTAGGTGTCCTGTGCAAGACTCCCAGAAGGTTAATTTACAGGTTGAGTCTGTGGTAAAGAAGGCAAATGCAATGTTGGCATTTATTTCAAGGGGAATAGACTATAAAAGCAAGGAGATAATGCTGAGGCTTTATAAAACACTAGTCAGGTCACACTTCGAGTATCGTCAACAGTTTTGGGACCCATATCTCAGAAGGGATGTGTTGTCATTGGAGAGAGTATAGAAGAGGTTCATGAGAATGATTCCGGGAATGAAGGGGTTAACATATGAGGAGCATTTGGCAGCTTTGGGCCTCTACTCACTGGAATTTAGAAGAATGTGGGGGGATCTCACTGAATCCTACTGAATGTTGGAAGGCCTAGATAAGGTGGATGTGGGGAGGATGTTTCCTGTGGTGGGGGTAATCAGAACTGGAGGGCACTGCCTCAAAATTGAGCGATAACCCTTTAGAATAGAGGCAAGGAGAAATTTTTTTAGCCAGGGTCATGAATCTGTGGAATGCTCTGCCACAGACTACAGTGGAGGCCAAGTCCGTAGGTATACTTAAAGCAGAAGTTGATAGGTTCCTGATCGGTCAGGGCAGCAAAGGATATGGCGAGAAGGCAGGTGTATGGGGTTGAGTGGGATCCGGGATCAGCCATGATGGAATGGCGGAGCAGACTCAATGTGCTGAGTGGCCTAATTCTGCTCCTATGTCTTATGGTACATGTCAATTGGGTCTCATTGATATTCCCATGATGAGATCAGGGAAGTCTGTTCATGGTCATCTTCTGTATTAACACATTGTTGAAGACATGTCCCTACCACAAAATTCACAGTCAAGATAAGTCGGTTTAATCAATTAATAATCTGTCTGTTTGCAGATATTCTTCAACACTAACAGAAGTAAAGTGTATTGGCTATCTGTGTTTTGTTTTCAGACTGGACATTGGGATTGTGTTCAGTCAGATGGGATGTAAATATGTAATTCTGAAAATGATTTATTATCATTAAACTCTACCCTCTTCTCTACTATCTGTACACTCGTGGTTACATGGGCAGATTCTGCTCTAACTCTAACTACAAGTTTGCAGATGAGACCGATGTAGTGTGCAGCATCTCACATAACAATGAGTTGGATTATAGAGTCCAGTCGTATGTTGTTGTGTCAACAACCTTTCCCTCAATGTCACCAAAACCAAAGTGCTGATCATTGCAGGAAGTGGGCAGTGTTCCTGTTTACATTAGAAGTGTTAAGGTTGAGAGGGTTGGAGCTTCTAGGCGTGAACATCACCAGTCATCTGACTGGCTCCAACCACATTGATGTCATGGCCAAGAAGGCTTTAGAACATAGGACATAGAGCATAAAACATAGAAATCTACAGCACATGACAGGCCCTTCGGCCCACAATGTTGTGCCGACCATGTCACCTACTCTAGAATCTGCCTAGAGTTTCCCTGCTGCATAGCCCTCTATTTTTCTAAGCTCCATGTACATATCTGAGTTTCTTAACAAATCTCTATTGTATCTGCCTCTACCACCGTCACCGTCACCCACCACTGTCTGTGTGAAAAACTTACCCTGACATCCCCCTTAGTACCTACTTCCAAGCACCTTAAAACTGTGTCCTCTTGTGTTAGCCATTTCAGGCCCAGGAAAAAGCTTACGACTATCCACACGATCAATGCCTCTCATCATCTTATACACCTCTATCAGCTCATCTCTCATCCTCCGCCGCTCCAAGGAGAAAAGGCTAAATTCACTCAACCTATTCTCATAAGGAATGCTCTCCAATCCAGGCAACATCCTTGTCAATCTCCTCTGCACTCTCTCTAGAGCATCCACGTCCTTCCTGTAATGAGGTGACCAGAACTGAACATAGTACTCCAAGTGGGGTCTAACTAAGGTCTTATACATCTTTAACATTACCTCGCGGCCCTTGAACTCCATCCCACGGTTGATGAATGCCAACACACCATACACCTTCTTAACAACACTGTCAACCTGCGCAGCAGCTTTGAGCGTCCTACCAACATGGTCCCCAAGATCTCAGTTGATCCTCCACACTGCCAAGAGTCTTACCATTAATATTATATTCTGTCTTCAAATTTGACCTACTGAAATGCACCACCACACTTATCTGGGTTGAACTTCATCTGCCACTTCTCAGCCCAGTTCTGCATCCTATCGATGTCCTGCTGTAACCTCTGACAAATCTCCAGCCTATCCACAACACCCCCAAACTATCCACAACACCTCACCAACACCTCTAATTCCTCAAGAAGCTAAACAAATTCAGCATGTCTTCATCAACTCTGATCAATTTTTTTTGATGCCTTGATGGTTTTGACATTAAACACTTAGGGAGTTAGGAGGCAACAACATGTCCAAAGAGTTGAAAGTCTAAGAAGGCAGCATCCATCATTAAGGGCCCTCGCCATCCAGGACATGCCCAATTCTCATTACTTTGGAGGTTCAGGAGCCTGAAGACCCACACTGAATGTTTGAGGAACAGCTTCTTTCCCTCCACTGTCATCTCTGAATGGTCCATGGACCCATGAACACTACCTCATTATTTCACTCTCTTTTGGCATGACTTAATTATTTTTTATATATTTCTTATTGGAACTGATAGTAATCATTTACGTGTTGTAGTGTATTGCCTTTGTAAAAGAAATTTCACAACATACTGTATATGTTTTGGTCCCCTAATCTGAGGAAAGACATTCTTGCCATAGAGGGAGTACCAGCTTGATTCCTGGGATGGCAGGACTTTCATATGATGAAAGACTAGATCGACTAGGCTTATACTCGTTGGAATTTAGAAGATTGGGGGGGGATCTGATTGAAACGTATAAGATCCTAAAGGGATTGGACAGGCTAGATGCAGGAAGATTGTTCCCGATGTTGGGGAAGTCCAGCACGAGGCGTCACAGTTTGAGGATAAAGGGGAAGCCTTTTAGGACCGAGATTAGGAAAAACTTCTTCACACAGAGAGTGGTGAATCTGTGGAATTCTCTGCCACAGGAAACAGTTGAGGCCAGTTCATTGGCTATATTTAAGAGGGAGTTAGATATGGCCCTTGTGGCTAAAGGGATCAGGGGGTATGGAGGGAAGGCAGGTACAGGGTTCTGAGTTGGATGATCAGCCATGATCATACTGAATGGTGGTGCAGGCTCGAAGGGCCGAATGGCCTACTCCTGCACTTATTTTCTATGTTTCTATATCAATGCATATATCATATACATACCACCCAGAGATTCATTTTCTTGCAGGCATTTACAGGAAAATAAAGACAATAACTCTGATTCTGAGAGAAGGAGATTCTCAAAGGAATGGAGGGTGGTGAAGGCAGGGAAGAGAGGGGAGGGTGCTTTGAATAATGGCCTAATGATTTTGAATGCAACACCTGTGAAAAGACTTTAAAACTATGCCCTCTTGTGTTAGCCATTTCAGGCCTGGGAAAAAGCCTCTAGCTATCCACATGATCAATGCCTCTCATCACCCTATACACCTCTGTCAGGTCACCATGCAGCATGAGACTACATGGAGAAGGAAGCAAAGTTAGTGATCAGCAGCTTAGTTGGAAGAGAGTCAAGAGAAAAACAGGCTTAATTGTATGTCGGTTAATACTGTACACAAAAATACATTTACTAAGTGCTTTATTAGTTATTCAAATTCTGGTGCTTTACACAGTAAATTTGTACACTACTATTGTTCATACCAAATGGGAACAATCAAGCTCTCCTGAGAAGGGAAAATAACGAACTCCAGATTTCTAACTGTGCGCCTCTCTTTTCACAATGCACACTGAACTTTCTCCCCATCCTCAACGTACTGGCCTCTTCTGGGAACAACAGATATAGTTTTAAAAAAACATCAGTTCTTCACTACTAATTTTATTCAAAAGACCCACAAGGAACTCTCAAAATTAGTAACCAGACGCACCGACTACGATTCGGTGATCTCTGCTTAGACACAGTCAAAAGCATAAACTTTGTTCTGTTTACAAATTTAACCACACTAGCACTTAAAAAGAGGCAGAATGAAGATCAGCAAGACTTACAGTGGACAGGGTAGTTTCAGACAGGCACAGGCTTCTTATTGTGGGAATCAGTAGCCCAAAAGGCAGAGATGCGCACACGGTGACAAGATGAGTGAGAGCGGTGAGACACACTGCTTCAGTGTGCTATAGAGCAGTTCTTCTCACCTGTCCTCCCGGCAGCAAGGGCACCGTGCCAATGACAAGAGGATATGGGAAAGGGTTGGTCCCAGCACTTCAGGAAAGAACCCACAGGGCGGCGGCAAGAAATGGATAAAGGCCAGTCCTTTATATGAATATAGAGATGATTTTACCCAGAAATATAGTTCGGAGATTCAGAATGTCAACTTTGAATTGTTTGTGTGGTTTACCACTGTTTGTAGATTCAAGACTGTTTAATGTCATTTCCAGTACACAAGTGTGAAGGAGAACAAAATAATTGTTACTCTGGATCTGATACAGCACAAACAAAAAACACACAGAAAATGAAGAATACAATAACAATAGAAAACACAATGAATATAAATAAGTGAGATAGTTTATATACTTAGGTCAGAGAAAGAGAAACCGAGGGAGATGCCTATTCTCAAATAGCTGGATTTTAAAATGTGAAGTTAAAAATGTGAATCCGCCTGCATACATCACAGGGAACACAGTGCGACGGGTTGAAAAGTGTCCAAGGAAAGATTGTAGAACTGGCTTAAACCCATAGCAATTAAGGAAGGGCGTGATGTAGTCTATAATATGCCGGAACACCCTCCCTCTCCTTCCATTCTCTACACCCAATGAATATGTCCTATGCAGTGTTAGCCAGGGGAAATAAACGCTGATTTAAATACAACCTTAAAGGCTGTGCAGAACAGCAATGTTAAATGCTGCTGTACCAGTGGAGGCTTTTAAACAGGGTTGCCAGCAGTGCTGAGCAGTTATCAAAGGTGCCAAGGAAACGCCCCTCTGCTGCTAGGCCAGTTTGAACTGGATCACCCCACCCCTCACTCTGCTGGCAACCCCTATAGCCCTTTTGCATGAGGAGACAGAATTTAGGAATGTGATCTAACCACATGCTACCAGATATTAAAACACCACCACTCCCACCCCCTACTCTTGTCTCTCCTATTACACTGGAATGTTTATTCAGCCTCTCCTACACATTCTCACACAGCTAAAGCCATACACTGTGTTTGTAACCCGCCCAGGTTGGGAGGTGGGCTGTTCAGGGCTGGCATCATCAGATATGACGTTAACTCTCACACTGCTGGTGGCCTCTGGCAGATACCTGGTGAAAATGAATCCCTGATGTTAGTACTTTTTTTAAAAAAGTCATTTAAAAAAATACTTGTCCCACTCCCATCAGGGAGGAGGTTACACAGCAGCCACGCCAGAACCACCAGACTCAAAAATACTTACTTCTCCCAAGCAGTAAGGCTGATCAACACCTCCACCCACTAACCCACCTCTCCACACACCCAACCACCACTACTTTATCATTTCCTGTCAGTCACCTTATGTATAGACACTCCTGTGCCTAGTGTCACTTTATGGACATACAATCCATCCATGTATATAAGCTACCTTACATATTCATATTTATTGTGTTTTTTTAAATTGTTTCTGTTCTTTATTTTATTATGTTTTTTTGTGTTGCATCAGATCCAGAGTAATAATTATTTTGTTCTCCTTTACACTTCTGAAAAGGACATTAAACAATCTTGAATTTTGAATTTGTGGGAATCAGCCAGTGATGCTGAAGTCGGTATTTTGCCAGTACGTTGGAGCATAATGAAGATGGAAGGGCAATAAAGATAATGTAACAAAGATAGAAAGGCAGTAACATACAGGGTCCTTCTTGGTGGCAGAGGTCAGTTGTTTGAAGGATACGGTCAAAGTAGTAGGAATAGTGGTGCCTCGTGAAGATGACACCATCAGACATAGAAGCAAGATTGGGCCATTTAGCCCATCGATCTGCTCCACCATTTGATCATCATTTATTTGTTATGAGTTAAACACTAAAACGTAAAAGAGTACAACACAGAAACAGGCCCTTCAGCCCACAGTGTTGTGCCAAACCAATTAAATTAGTAAACAGATGACCAGCTAATCGCCTCTGCCTACACATTGTTTGTCCTTCAAATTTTTCAATGTCCTCTCATTCATGTGCATACCTAAATGTCTCTTAGAAGTCCCCAATGTATCTGCCTCGACCACCTCAACCCTAGGCAGAGCACTCCAGGCACCCACAACTCTGTGTAAAAAACCCAAGTTTGTCCAATCTCTCGTTATCGCATGTCTTCTAATCTGGACAACATCCTGGTTAACCCTTTCTGCACCCTCTCCAAAGCTTCAACATCCTTCCATAATGGGGCAACCAGATGCAGCCTACCCAGAGTTTTATAAAGCTGCAACATAACTTGCTGACTTTTGATCTCAATGCTTTGATTAATATGCAAGCATGCCATATGTCTTCTTAACCACCCTATCAACCTGTGTAGCTACTTTCAGGAACGATGAACTTGTATTCCAAGATCCTTCTGAAAGTGCAGTGTATACTGGCAGTATAATCTGGATGGCCAACACATCAGTCATCCTAGTGCTATCAAGTCAGCTGGCCAACCCTACTTCAGTGAGGAATACAACAAGCAGCAGCACTGGACTAAGATGAGTACTTGGTAACAGGACTAAAGTAAGGGGATAACAACTGCCCAGTAGCTCCGATGTCCACCATTATGCAGTCATAATGCCATAGAACACTACAGCACAGAAACAGGCCCTTCAGCCCATCTAGTCCATGTTGAACATTTATACTGCCCAGTCCCATCGACCTGCACCAGGACCATCGCCCTCCACACCCCTCTCAATCATGTAACTATCCAGATTTCCCTTAAAAGTTGAAATCAAAATCACGTCCACCACTGGCACTGTCAGCTTGCTCCACACTCCCACCACCCTCTGAGTGAAGAGGTTTTCCCTCATGTAAGCCTTAAACATTTCACCTTTCACCCTTAACCCGTGAACTCTGGATGTACTTCCACCCAACCTCAGTGAAAAAGCTTGCTTGCATTTACCCTATCTATACCCCTCATAATTTTGGATACATCTATCAAATCTCCTCTCAATCTTCTATATTCTAGGGAATAAAGTTCAATCATGAAGTACTTCAAGAGGCTGGTTATGGCATGCATCAGCTCCGGCCTCCCAGACAACCTCAAGGCACTGCAAATTGCCAATTGCTGAAACAGACCCATGGCAGATACCATCTCCCTGGCCCAACACCCATCTCTGGAACATCTAGATGATAAAGCAACATACAACAGACGCCCATTTATTGACTGCATCTCCGCTTTCACCTTTGGGACCCCATGATATTACAGCTCAGGGTGTTGGAGTTAAGAGTTCAGTTCCGGCGTCCTCTGTAAGTGTGCGTGTGTGTGTGTGTGTATATGTGTGTGTGTGTGTGTGTGTGTCTGGGTGTTGGTGTGTGTGTGTTTCTGTGTGAGTGTCTGTGTGTTGGTGTGTGTGTGTTTCTGTCTGTGTATGGGTGTGTGTGAGTGTCTGTGTGTCTGTCTGTCTCTGTTGGGGTGTGTGTGTGTGTCTGAGTCTGTGACTGTGTCTCTGGGTGTGTTTCTGTGTGTGTGTGTGTGTGTGTCTGAGTCTGTGACTGTGTTTCTGTGTGTGTGTGTCTCTGTTGGTGTGTGTGTGTGTGTGTGTGTGTGTGTCTGAGTCTGTGACTGTGTTTCTGTGTGTGTGTCTCTGTTGGTGTGTGTGTGTGTGTCTCTCTCTGTTGGTGTGTGTGTGTGTGTGTGTGTGTCTCTCTCTGTTGGTGTGTGTGTGTGTGTGTCTGAGTCTGTGACTGTGTGTGTGTGTGTGTCTGAGTCTGTGACTGTCTCTGTGTGTGAGTGTTTCCATCAGGTGTTCCAGTTTTCTCCCACAGTGAACAGACACTCTGGTTGGTAGGTTAACTGGTCATTGTAGATTGCCCTGTGATTGTGATTAGGCTGGGGTTAAATCAGTGGGCTGCTGGGTGGCTTGAAGGGCTGGAAAGGCCTGTACTGTAGATCGAAACATAATGAAACTTCCCCCCCACCCACCCCACTTCTATTCTCTATCGTGACCTTTTACTTCTTCTCACCTTCATATGACTTCTCCATGTGTCCCCTCCTCCCTCCCTTTCTCCTATGGTCCACTCTCCTCTCCTATCAGATCCTCTCTTCTCCAGCCCATGACCTTTCCCATCCACTTGCCCTCACCTATCACCTCTCTCCCCTCCCCCCAGCTTACAATTCAGGCATCTCCCCCCTGCCCTCTCAGTCCCGAAGAAAGGTCTCGGCCTAAAACATTGACTGTTTACTTTTTCTCCCCCCATAGATGCTGCCTGACCTGCAGAGTTTCTCTAGCATTTTGTTTGTGTTACAGTGAAATACAGTGTTTGTGTCAATGACCAGCATAGTCCAAGGATATGCTGGGGGCAAGCCACAAGTGATGCCATGCTTCTGGCATGCCCATGGGTCCTGTACATTCTAGGAATGTGGGAGGAAACTGGAGCACCCGGCAGACACCCCTGCTGAAATCTGGAGGAAAACACAGAGGATGCAGAGGGGGATCACAAGGTCAAGGAAAGAGGACCAGGTCGAGACAACAGAGACTTATGGAGAAGAGGAGTTCGGTGAGTAATAAAATGGACGAGTTCACGGCGCTAGCCAGGCATCAGAGAACATTTCAGGAGTGCAGTGTTATGTGTTTCACTGGAACGGGGCTGCACAAGGACATACCCAATCAAAACTTTTCCATGGACGGCTTCCAGACCAGTAAGTGTAAAGGAGTTGGGTGTTTACTGTTCTGGCTAACAACAGATGGTGCAATTCGGATCATATTACAATCGAGGAACGTGTTTGTAAACCGGATATTGAACTTTTTACTGTTGGACTTCGGCCATATTCCACCGAGATACAACACTGGGCAGCACAGGAGGTCATTCCTGCCTGTGGCCATCGAATGTGCAGGTCCTCCCGTGGAGGGTCAGACACCCTGAGCCAATAGACTGGTCCTGGACTTATTTTCCATCTGGCATAGTTTGCATTTTGTTGTTTGATTGTTTGTGGTTTTTGTATTGCTATATTTACGCTCTATTCTTGGTTGGTGCGGCTGTAACGAAACCAAATTTCCCTCGGGATCAATAAAGTATATCTATCTATCTATGAAAGCCACGTGGTCACAGGGAGAACATACAAACCCCTTACAGACAGTGGCCGGAACCGAGCCCCAGTCCCTGGAGTAGTAAAGAGTTATGCTAACCACTACATTACTGTACTACCCTTTCTATGCTAAGTACTGCCCTTACTCTGCTCTAGCTATGTTGATGCTATGTCTATGGTGATGAAGTGCTTTGAGAGGTTAGTAATGGCTGGAAACAACTCCTGCCTCAGCAAGGACTTGGACTCACTGCAATGTGCCCGCAGCACAATAGGTCTACAGCAGATGTGATCTCATTGACTCTTCACTTGCCCTTGGATCACAGCTCAGCAATTGGCATAATCATTCCTACAGTTCTGATCAAGAAGATACAAAAACTGGGACTCCATACCTTCCTCTGCAACTGGATCCTCAAAGGAAGACCACAGTCTGTGCAGATCGGAAATAACATCTCCACCTAAATGATAATTAGCAGTGGTGCACCTCAGGGTAGGCTTAGCTCACTGCTCTACTCTCTCTATACCCATGATTGTATGACTAGGCACAACTCAAATGCCATCTATAAACTTACTGATAAAACTATTGTTGGTAGAATTTCAGATGGTGACAAGACGATATAAGGAAGCGAGACAGATCAGCTGGTTGAGTGGTGTTACAGCAACAATCTTGCACTCAATGTCAGTAAGAGCAAAGAGCTGATTGTGGACTTCAGAAAGTGAGGCAAGGAAACACACACCAGTCCTGATAGATGGATCAGAAGTGGAGAGAGTGAGCAATTTCAAGATCCAGGGTGTCCACATCTTTGAGAATCTATCCTGGTCCTAACATAACGATGCACAAGGCATGACAGTAGTTACCTTTCATGAGGAGTTTGAGGAAATTTGATATGTCACCAAAGGCACAATCAAATTTCCACTGATGTACCATGGAGAGCATTCGAATTGGCTGCATCACCATCTGGTATGGGCAGGGGTGATGCACAGGATCAAAATGAGCTGCAGAAAGTTGTAAACTCAGTCAGCTTCATTATGGACATGAGCCTCCCCAGCATCCAGGAGATCTGCAAGGAATGATGCCTCAAAAAGGCAGCATCCAACATTAAGTACCCACATCACCCACAACATGTTGTCTTCTCATTGCTACCATCAGGGAGGCACAGGAGCCTGAAGACACACACTAAATGTTCCAGGAACAGATTCTTCCCCTCTGCTAGGCTTCTGAATGGACAATGAACCCATGAATACTAACTCAATGACTCATCGTAATTATATGTGCCCTGTGCTGTGTGGCTGTTGGCTCTGGGATTTGCACCTTGGTCCAGAGGAATGCTGTTTCATTTGGCTGTGTTCATGTGTATGGTTGAATGACAATTAAACTTGATAGTGCACCAAGACCTCTACTTCCCTGGATAGCTAAGGAAATTCAGCATTTGCCAATGACTCATCAATTCCTACAGGCGCATCAGAGGAAGATTCCTATCCAGATGCATCACAGCTTGGTATGGCAACTGCTAAAATCATAAGAAATTGCAGACAGCTCTGAATGCAGCTGAGCCCATCATAGAAAGGAACCTCCCCTCAAATGAATACATCTACACTTCCCGCCCCCTCAGGAAAGCCGACAATATAATCAAGGACCCTCCCCCCTCCTATATCTTCCAGCAGAAGAAACAAAAGCTTGAAAGCATCTATCACGAGACACAAGGGAATGTTTGGGGCCCCAACAGAGCAGATGCAGGGTGTGAGTGGGCAAATGAAGCATGTATTCCCCCTGTGGGGATAAGTGCCAGGAAGGAATTAATGGGGAGGGATGAATGGACAAGGGATTCTCGGAGAGAGTGATCCCTGCAGATAGCGGAGAGAGTGGGGAGGTAAAGATGTGATTCGTGGCAGGGTCCCATTGAAGGTGGTGGAAGTTGCAGAGGGTGATGTGTTGGATGCAGAGGCTCGTAGGACAGTAGATAAAAACAAGAGGAGTAGCATTTCTTCTGCTTGCAGGGATAAGTGCCAGGAAGGATTGCCCTGTTAGAAACATAGGAAAAATGTCTACAGCACCATACAGGCCCTTCGGCCCACAATGCTGTACTTACTTTAGAAAATACCTAGGGTTACCCATAGCCCTCTGTTTTTCTAAGCTCCATGTACCCATCCAGCAATTTCTTAAAAGACCCTATCGTATCCGTGAGAAGAAGTGGTCTCAATACTGACCCCTGCGAAATATCATTTGTCACTGGCCTCCAACCAAAAAGTTCCTCCTTCATTCCCATTTTTTGCCTCCTGTATGTCAGCCAGACTTCAAATCCATGGTAGTAACTTCCCTGTCATAACATGGGCTCTTGCTAAGCTGCCTCTGTGTGGCATCTTGTAAAAGCCTTCTAAAAGCCCAAAGAAACAACATCCACTTTGTCATACCTGCTTATTTCCTTAACAAATTCCAACAGACATGTCAGAATATTTCCCCTCAAGGAAACCATGCTGACTTTGGCCTATTTTGTCATGTGCCTACAAGTATTCTGAAAACTCATCCTTAACGATAGACTCCAACATCTTCCCAACCCCTGGGGTCAGACTAAGTCGCCTTCCAATTTTCTTCTTTTGCCTCTCCCGCCTTAAAGAGTGGAGTGACATTTGCAATTTTTCAGTCCTCCATTACCTTTCCAGAATCTTGAGATTCTTCAAGGATGACAATGCCTCCACAATCTCTTCACCTACCTTTTCTTGGAACACTGGGGTGTAGTCCACCTGGTCCAGGTGACTTATCAACCTTCAGACCTTTCACTTTCCCAAGCACTTGCTCCTTAGTACACACTCACTTCTGCCCCTGACACTTTTGCATTTCTGGCATTCTGGAAGTGACTTCCACAGTGAAGACCAGCACAAAATGATTACAAAGCTCATCTGCGATTTCTTCTCTACCACACCCCCCCCCTCCCCCGCCACCCCAGCATCATTTACAGTGGTCCAATATCCAGTCTCGTCTCTCTTTCACTTTCATATCCGAAAAATCTCTTTTATATTACTGGCCAGTTAACATTCATATTTCATCTTTTCTCCCTATGGCTTTTTAGTTGCCTTCTATTGGCTTTTAAAAACTTCACACTAATTTTTGCTATATTATAAGCCCTCTCTTTTGCTTCTATGCTGTCTTTGACTTCACTTGTCAGTCACACCTACCTCATCCTCCGTTTAGAATACCACTTCATCTTTGGGAAGAACCTTCCCTGCGCATTCCGAACTGCCCCCGGCAACTCCATCTGTTGCTATTCTGCCATCATCGCGGATAGTGTCCCTTCCAATTAACGTCCAGTTCCAATTCCCCTTCCAGCTAGCTCCTATCTCATGCCTCGAAATTCCTTTACTCCACTGTAATACTGATACATCGGATTTTTGCTTTTCTTTCTCAAAGTGCAGGGTGAATTCTGTCATATTATCACTGCCTCCTAATGATTCCTTTCACTTAAGCTCCCTAGTCAAATTTAAGAACGTAAGAAATAGGAGCAGGAATAGGAGTCACTACTGTCTGGGAAAAACAGTTTATATAGAACATAGAATAGTACAGCACAGTACAGGCCCTTCAGCCCATAATGTTGTGCTGACCCTCAAACCCTGCCTCCCATATAACCACGCACCTTAAATTCCTCCATATACCTATCCAGTAGTCTCTTAAATATCACTAGTGTATCTGCCTCCACCACCAACTCAGGCAGCGCATTCCATGCACCAACCACTGAGTAAAAAAAACCTTCCTCTAATATCCCCCTTGAACTTTCCACCCCTTATCTTAAAGCCATGTCCTCTTGTATTGAGCAGTGGTGCCCTGGGGAAGAGGAGCTGGCTGTCCACTCCATCTATTCCTCTTAATATCTTGTATACATCTATCATGTCTCCTCTCATCCTCCTTCTCTCCAAAGAGTACAGCCCTAGCTTCCTTAATCTCTGATCATAATGCATACTCTCTAAACCAGGCAGAATCCTGATAAATCTCCTCTGTACCCTTTCCAATGCTTCCACATTCTTCCTATAGTGAGGCGACCAGAAATGGGCACAGTACTCCAAGTGTGGCCTAACGAGAGTTTTATAGAGCTGCATCATTACATCGCGACTCTTAAACTCTGTCCCTCGACTTATGAAAGCTAACACCCCATAAGCTTTCTTAACTACTCTATCTGCCTGTGAGGCAACTTTCAGGGATCTTTGGACATGTACCACCAGATCCCTCTGCTCCTCCACACTACCAACTACCCTGCCATTTACTTTGTACTCTGCCTTGGAGTTTGTCCTTCCAAAGTGCACCACCTCACACCTCTCTGCGTTGAACTCCATCTGCCACTTCTCAGCCTACTTCTGCATCCTATCAATGTCTCTCTACAATCTTCGACAATCCTCTACATTATCCACAACACCACCAACCTTTCTATCGTCTGCAAACTTGCCAATCCACCCTTCTACCCCCACATCCAGGTCATTAATAAAAAATCACGAAAAGTGCAGGTCCCAGAACCAATCCTTGTGGGACACCACTAGTCACAATCCTCCAATCCGAATGTACTCCCTCCACCACGACCCACTGCCTTCTGCAGGCAAGCCAATTCTGAATCCACCTGGCCAAACATCCCTGGATCCCATGCTTCTGACTTTCTGAATAAGCCTACTGTGTAGAACCTTGTCAAATGCCGTACTAAAATCCATGTAGATCATATCCACTGCACTACCCTCATCTACATGCCTGGTCACCCCCTCAAAGAACTCTATCAGGCTTGTTAGACACGATCTGTCCTTCACAAAGCCATGCTGACTGTCCCTGATCAGACCATGATTCTCTAAATGCCCAGAGATCCTAACTCTAAGAATCTTTTCCAACAGCTTTCCCACCACAGACGCAAGGCTCACTGGTCTATAAGCACCCGGACTATCCCTACTACCTTTTTTGAACAAGGGGACAACATTCACCTCCCTCCAATCCCGTTGACAACGAGGACATAAAGATCCTAGCCAGAGGCTCAGCAATCTCTTCCCTCGCCTCGTGGAGCAGCCTGGGGAATACTCCGTCAGGCCCCGGGGGCTTATCTGTCCAAATGTATTTTAACAACTCCAACGCCTCCTCTCTTTTAATATCAACATGCTCCAGAACATCAACCTCACTCATATTGTCCTCACCGTCATCAAGTTCTGTCTCATTGGTGAATACCGAAGAGAAGTATTCATTGAGGACCTCGCTCACTTCCACAGCCTCCAGGCACATCTTCCCACCTTTATCTCTAATCGGTCCTACCTTCACTCCTGTCATCCTTTTTTTTCTTCACATAATTGAAGAATGCCTTGGGGTTTTCCTTTACCCTACTTGCCAAGGCCTTCTCACGCCCCCTTCATGGTCTCCTCAGCCCCTTCTTAAGCTTCTTCCTTGCTGCCCTATATTCCTCAATAGACCCATCTGATCCTTGCTTCCTAAACCTCATGTATGCTGCCTTCTAGATATTCCACCTCACTGGTCACCCATGGTTCCTTCACCCTACCATTCTTTATCTTCCTCACCAGGACAAATTTATTCCTAACACCCTGCAAGAGATCCCTAAACATCGACCGCATGTCCATAGTACATTTCTCTGCAAAAACATCATTCCAATTCACACCCGCAAGTTCTAGGCTTATAGCCTCATAATTTTCCCTTCCCCAATTAAAAAGTTTCCTGTCCTCTCTGATTCTATCCTTTTCCATAATAATGCTAAAGGCCAGGGAGCGGTGGTCACTGTCCCCCAGATGCTCACCCACTGAGGGATCTGTGACCTGACCCGGTTCGTTACCTAATACTAGATCTAGTATGGCATCCCTCCAGTCGGCCTGTCCACATACTGTGACAGGAATCCATCCTGGACACACTTAACAAACTCTGCCCCATCTAAGCCATTGGAACTAATCAGGTGCCAATCAATATTAGGGAATTTAAAGTTGCCCATGATAACAACCCTGTTATTTTTGCACCTTTCCAAAAACTGCCTCCCAATCTGCCCCTTGGTATCTCTGCTGCTACCAGCGGGCCTATAGAATACTTCCAATAGAGTAACTGTTCCCTTCCTGCTCCTGACTTCCACCCATACTGACTCAAAAGAGGATCCTGCTACATTCCCCAACCTTTCTGTAGCTGTAATAGTATCTCTGACCTGTAATGCCACCCCTCCTCCCCTTCCCCCCCCATCCTTTTTAAAGCACTGAAATCCAGGAATATTGAGAATCCATTCCTGCCCTGGTGCCAGCCAAGTCTCTGTAATGGCCACTACATCATAATTCCATGTATGTATCCAAGCTCTCAGTTCATCACCTTTGTTCCTGATGCTTCTTGCATTGAACAACACACACTTTAGACCTTCTGCCTTACTACCTTTACACCCTTTATTCTGCTTCTCTATCCTCAAAGCCTCTCTATATGTTAGATCTGGCTTTACTCCATGCATTTCTTCTACTGCTCTATCACTCCAGGTCCCATCCCCCTTGCAAATTAGATTAAACCCTCCCGAACTATGCTAGCAAACCTACTTGCAAGTATATTGCTCCCCCTTGAGTTCAGGTGCAACCCATCCAATCTGTACAGGTCCCACCTTCCCCAGAAGAGATCCCAATGATCTAAAAATCTAAAACCCTGCTCTCTGCACCAACTCCTCAGCCATGCATTCAACTGCCATCTCCTCCAATTCTTATCATTGCTAGCATGTAGCACTGGCAGCAATCCTGAGAACGCCACCCTTGAGGTCCTGTTCTTCAGCATTTTACCTAGTTCCCGAAACCACACTTCAGGACCTCATCCCTCTTCCTGCCTATGTCATTGGTATCAACATACATCACGACTTCGCTCTCGTACCAGGATGTCGTGCACCCGGTCAGAGACATCCCAGACCCTGGCACCCAGGAGGCAACAAACCATGCGGGTGTCCTTCTCACGTCCACAAAATCTCCTGTCTGCTCCCGACTATAGAGTCCCCAATGATGACAGCTCTCCTCTTCTCCATCCCACCCTTCTGTACCACAGGGTCAGACTCAGTGCCAGAGGCTCTGCCACCGTGGCTCACCCCTGGTCAGTCGTCCCTGCCAACAGTATCCAGGACAGTATACTTATTATTCAGGGGAATGTCTGCAGGGGTGCTCTGCACTACCTGTCTACTCACCTTCACTTTCCCCCCACAGACTGTCACCCAACGACCTGTTTCCGGCAGCCTAAGTGTGACTACCTCCCTGTAGCTCTCATCTATGACTGCCTCATTCTCCCTTATGAGTCAAAGGTCATCCAGCTGCTGCTCCAGATTCCTTACACGGTCTTCCAGATCGCCCAGCCGCATGCACTTCTGGCAGATGTGACTCTGCGGGAGATGGGAGTTCCCCCAAGACTGCCACATCTCACACGAGAGGCACATCACCGTCTCAGGAGGCATTGTAAAGCCAAACTGGGAACAAGCTCGTCCTCCGCCTCTTCTCGTTGAAGCCTCTCAAGCCAAAGCTCCACTCACTCACTGGCCGCTCCACTTGAACTACCACTCTATTTATTTGTTTGAGCTTTTCAAACTGCTTGGTCACCTGACCTCGATTGCCCAATCAGCTGCTTTCTGCTGAGTCTGAGCTATTCAAATCTTGATTGCCCAATCAGCTGCTTTCTGCTGAGCTATTCAAATCTTGATGAACTTGATTGCACAGTCCAACTGCCAAATCTGTCAGAATCTCTCGAGTCAAAGCTTCAAAGCTCCACTCCTTCACTGGCCGCTTTCTCCTCATCTCCGTCCTAAATCTTCCCCCCTGAATCTTGAGGCAATGTCCCCTCGTTCTAGTCTCACCGACCAATGGAAACAATTTTCCTACTTCCATCTTATCTATCTCTTTCAAAATTTTGTATGTTTCTATAAGATTCCCTCTCATTCTTCTGAACTCCAGAGTATAGTCCCAGGTGACTCAATCTCCCCTCCTAAATTAACACCTTCATCCCTGGAATCAACCTAGTGAACCTCCTCTGCACTGCCTCCAAAGCCAGTATATCCTTCCACAAGTATGGAGAACAAAACTGCACACAGTACTCCAGATGTGGCCTCACCAGTACCCTGTACAGTTGCAGCATGACCTCCCTGCTCTTGAATTCAATCCCCCTAGCAACGAAGGCCAACATTCTGTTTGTTTTCTTAAAAACCTGTTCATTACACAACATTCAATCCAGAATTGCCACTCCCACAGCAGGCTCAACCACAAGGTATTCTAAAAAGCCATTTTGTAAGCATTCTGCAAATTCCCTCTTTTAGGATTCAGCACCAACCTGATTTTCCCAATCTGCCTGTATAGATTAGATTAGATTAGATTAGATTAGATTAGATTAGATTATGAGGACACTCAGTCCTCGTTTATTGTCATTTAGAAATGCATGCATTAAGAAATGATACAATGTTCCTCCAGAATGATATCACAAGAAAACACAGGACAAACCAAAACTAAAACTGACAAAACCACATAATTATAACATATAGTTACAACAGTGCAAAGCAATACCATAATTTGATAAAGAGCAGACCATGGGCATGGTAAAAAAAAAGTCTCAAAGTCCCGATAGACTCATCATCTCATGCAGGCGGCAGAAGGGAGGAACTCTCCTTGCCATGAACCTCCAAGCGCCGCCAACTTGCCGATGCAGCACCATTGGAAACACCCGACCACAGCGGACACTGAGTCCGTCCGAAAACTTCGAGCCTCCGAACAGCCCCTCCGACACAGCCTCTCCGAGCATCATCCTCTGCCGCGCGCTTTGACTCCACCCTGGCCGCCGAGCAACAAGCAAAGCCGAGGACTTGGGACCTTCTCCTCCGGAGATTCCAGACCACACAGTAGCAGCAGCAGTGAAGCAGGCATTTCAGAAGTTTCACCAGATGTTCCTCCGTGCTCTCACATCCGTCTCCATCTAATCAAGATTGTGCACGGCACCCTACTTAACAAATAAGAGACATCACCACCGGAGTGGCCGCTGCGAGCTGCGCCACCGCATATTGAAATCCCCCATGACTAGAGTGACATTGCCATTTTGACGTGCCTTTTCTATCTCCCATTGTAATTTGAAGGCCACATCCTGGCTACTGTTCAGAGGCCTCCATACAAGTCCCATCGGGTCCCTGAAGAAATTTAAATCAGGTCCCATCAAGAAGTTTAAGGGGGGGGGGTTAAGCACCTTTGAGAATCACGAGAACTCTCTTCTCCTTGACGCACTGGTAGGAAGCAGTCAAGGAAGATTCTCCTTCCTCGAGGCTGTTCACAGGGCACTGGGAAGATAGGGTGAGGGTGAGTGTTTGGGAAATGGGGGAGATGTGAGAGGGCAGCATCAACGACACCATTGTGTGCATGGTCCTGTTGTTGCTCATGCCGTTCTGCTGAACATTGTGGGCAAGCTATATTGGTGTATCTGAATCTGAGTGAAAAGTAGCATGCAGTATGTATACTCAGGGACCTCCTGTACCTAAAATAGTGGCCACTCACCATACAGTCATGGTTTTCTGCTGCTGCAGCCCATCCACTTCAAGCTTTGAATCATGCATTCAAAGATGTGCTTCTGCACAGCACTGTTGTAACTTGTGGTTATTTGAGTTACTGCCGCCTTCCTGTCAGCTTGAACCAGTCTGGCCATTCTTCTCTGACCTCTCTCATTAACAAAGTGTTTTCACCCACAGAGCTCCTGATCACTGAATGTTTTCTTTTTGTTTTTTGCACCATTCTCTGTAAACTCAAGAGACTGCTCTGCATACAAATTCCTGGAGATCAGCAGTTTCTGAGATACTCAAACCATCCCTTCTGGCACCAACAATCACCCTACGGTCAAAGTCAATTAGATCACCTTTCTTCTGGTGTTCGGTCTGAACAACAATTGAACTACATGACCATGTCTGCATGCTCTTACGCATTGAGTAGCTGACACATGATTGGCGGTACAGAGTGGTGGGACAGCCCAGAGCACCTGTAGATGTGAACTTCCCACTGTTCAGGACATTTACAGAGACAGGTGTGTAAGAAGGGCCCTAAGGATCATTGGGGACCCGAGTCACCCCAACCACAAACTGTTCCAGCTGCTACCATCTGGGAAACGGTACCGCAACATAAAAGCCAGGACCAACAGGCTCCAGGAAAGCTTCTTCCACCAGGCTATCAGACTGATTAATTCACGCTGATACAATTGTATTTCTATGTTATATTGACTGTCCTGTTGTACATACTATTTATTAGAAATTACTATAAATTTCACATTGCACATTCATACATATATGTAACATAAAGAATTTTACTCGTCATATATGTGCAGGATGTAAGAAATAAAGTCAATTCAATTTGGATTAACAAGCAGGTGTACTGGCGTACCTAATAAAGTGGCCACTGAGTGTAATTCCTGACGCAGGGGGTTGACTTGACATATTGGTCATTCCTTTGTCTCCACAGATGTTGCTTGGCTTACTCAGTTCTTCAAAATATTTTTTTTCCATTTTTCTCCTGCTTTTTCAACCTCTTAGAATACAGTTCTTTTGCAAAGAAACACACAAAAAGTAGTGGATATAGAAACATAGAAAACCTACAGCACAATATAGGCCCTTCGGCCCACAACACTGTGTCGGGCATGTACTTATTTTAGAAATTACCTAGGGTTACCCATAGCCCTCTATTTTTCTAACCACCATGTGCCTATCCAGGAGTATCTTAAAAGACCTTATCGTATCCGCTTCCACCACCATTGCTGGCAGCCCATTCCACGCACTCACCACTCTCTGTGTAAAAAACTTACCCCGACATCTCCTCTGTACCTACTCCCCAGCACCTTAAAACTGTGCCCTCTCATGTTAGCCATTTCAGCCCTGGGAAAAAGCCTCTGGCTATCCACATGATAAATGCCTCTCATCATCTTATACATCTCTATCAGGTCACCTCTCATCCTCTGTCACTCTAAGGAGAAAAGACTTGAGTTCACTCAACCTATTCCCAGAAGGTATGCTCTCCAATCCAGACAACATCCTTGTAAATCTCCTTTGCACCCTTTCTATGGCTTCCATATTCTTCCTTTAGTGAGGCGACCTGAACTGAGAACAGTACTCCAAGTGGAGTCTGACCAGGGTCCTATACAGTTGCAATATTACCTCTCAGCTCTTAAACTCCCACGGTTGATGAAGGCCAATACACCGTATGCCTTCTTAACCACAGAGTCAACCTGCACAGCAGCTTTGAGTGTCCTATGGACTCGGACTTCAAGATCCCTCTGATCCACCACACTGCCAAGAGTCTTACCATTAATACTATATTCTGCCATCATATTTGACCTACTAAAATGAACCACCTCACACTTATCCGGGTTGAACTCTATCTGCCACTTCTCAGCCCAGTTTTACATCTTATCGATGTCCTGCTGTAACCTCTGACAATCCTCCACACTATCCACAACACTCCCAACCTTTGTGTCATCAGCAAATTTACTAACCCATCCCTCCACTTCCTCATCCAGTTCATATATAAAAATCACGAAGAGAGGGGGTCCCAGAACAAATCCCTGAGGCACACCACTGGTCACCAAATTCCATACAGAATATGACCGGTCTACACCACTCTTTGCCTTATGTGGGCAAGGCAGTTCTGGATCCACGAAGCAAGGTCCCCTTGTATCCCACGTCTCCTTACTTCCTCAAGAAGCCTGGCACAAGGCACCTTATCAAATGCCTTGCTGAAATCCATGTACACTACATCTACTGCTCTACCTTCATCAATGTTTTTAGTCACATCTTCAAAAAATTAAATAGGCTCATAAGGCATGACCTGCCTTTGACAAAGCCATGCTGACTATTCCTAATCATATTATACCTCTCCAAATGTTCATAAATCCTGCCTCTCAGGATCTTCTCCATCAACTTAACAACCACTGAAGTAAGACTCACTGGTCTATAATTTCCTGGGCTATCTCTACTCCCTTTTCTGAATAAGGGAACAACATCTATATCCCTCCAATCCTCCGGAACCTCTCCCATCCCCACTGATGACGTAAAGATCATTGCCAGAGGTTCAGCAATCTCCTCCCTCACCTGCCATAGTAGCCTGGGGTACATCTCATCCGGTCCCAGAGACTTATTCAACTTGATGCTTTTCAAAAGCTCCAGCATATCCTCTTTCATAATGTCTATATGCTCAAGCTTAACAATCCACTGCAAGTCATCACTACAATCACCAAGATCCTTTTCTGTAGTGAATATTGAAGCAAAGTATTCATTAAGTACCTCTGCTATCTCCTCTGGTTCCATACACACTTTTCCACTGTCACACTTGATTGGTCCTATTCTTTCACATTTTATCCTCTTCCGCTTCACACACTTATAGAATGCCTTGCGGTTTTCCTTAATCCTGCTCACCAAGGCCTTCTCATGGCCCCTTCTGACTCTCCTAATTTCGTTATTAAGTTCCTTCCTGCTAGCCTAATAATCTAGATCTCTATCGTTACCTAGCTTTTGGAACCTTTCATAAGTTTTTCTTTTCTTCTTGACAAGATTTTCAACACCTTTGCACACCACGGTTCCTGTACCCTACCATCCATTCCCTGTCTCAGTGGAACGTACCTATGCAGAACGTCACGCAAATATCCCCTGAACATTTGCCACATTGCTGCTGTACATTTCCCCGAGAACTTCTGTTCCCAATTTATCCTTCCATGTTCCTGCCTAATAGCTTCATATTTCCCCTTACTCCAATTAAACGTTTTCCTAACTTGTCTGTTCATATCCCTCTCCAATTCTATGGTAAAGGAGATAGAATTGTGATCACTATCTCCAAAATGCTCTCTCACTGAGAGATCTGACACTTGGCAAGGTTCATTTCCCAATACCAGATCAAGTACAGCCTCTCCTCTTGTAGGCTGATCTACATATTGTGTCGGGAAACCTTCCTGAACACACCTAACAAATTCCACCCCATCTGAACCCCTTGCTCTAGGGAGATGCCAACCAATATTTGGGAAATTAAAATCTCCCACCATGAAAACCCTATTATTATTACACCCTTCCAGAATCTGTCTCCTTATCTGCTCCTTGATAACCTTCTTACTATTGGGTAGTCTATAAAAAACACCCAGTAGAGTTATTGACCCCTTTCTGTTTCTAACTTCCACCCACAGAGACTCAGTAACCATATAACCATATAAAAATTACAGCATGGAAACAGGCCATCTTGGTCCTTCTAGTCCGTGCCGAACTCTTACTCTCACCTAGTCCCACCAACCTGCACTCAGCCCATAACCCTCCATTCCTTTCCTGTCCATATAGCTGTCCAATTTAACTTTAAACGACAACATCGAACCTGCTTCAACCACTTCTGCTGGAAGCTCGTTCCACACAGCTACCACTCTCTGAATAAAGAAGTTCCCCTTCAAGTTACCCCTAAACTTTTGTCCTTTAACTCTCAACTCATGTCCTCTTGTTTGAATCTCCCCCACTCTCAATGGAAAAAAGCCTATCCACGTCAACTCTATCTATCCCCCTCATAATTTTAAATACCTCTATCAAGTCCCTCCTCAACCTTCTATGTTCCAAAGAATAAAGATCCAACTTGCTCAACCTTTCTCTGTAACTTAGGTGATGAAACCCAGGTATCATTCTAGTAAATCTTCTCTGTACTCCCACTATTTTGTTGACATCCTTCCTACAATTCGGTGACCAAAACTGTACACAATACTCAAAATTTGGCCTCACCAATGCCTTGTACAATTTCAACATTACATCCCAACTCCTATACTCAATGTTCTGATTTATAAAGGCCAGCATACCAAAAGCTTTCTTCACCACCCTATCCACATGAGATTCCGACTTCAGGGAACTATGCACCATTATTCCTAGATCCCTCTGTTCTACTGCATTCCTCAATGCCCTACCATTTACCATGTATGTCCTATTTTGATTAGTCCTACCAAAATGTAGCACCTCACATTTATCAGCATTAAACTCCATCTGCCATGTTTCAGCCCACTCTTCTAACTGGCCTAAATCTCTCTGCAAGCTTTGAAAACCTACTTCATTATCCGCAACTCCCCCTATCTTAGTATCATCTGCATACTTACTCATCCAATTCACCACCCCATCATCCAGATCATTAATGTATATGACAAATAAAACTGGATCCAGTACAGATGCCTGAGGCACAACACTAGTCACTGGCCTCCAATCTGACAAAGTTATCCACCACTACCCTCTGGCGTCGCCCATCCAGCCACTGCTGAATCCATTTTACTACTTCAATATTAATACCTAACGATTGAACCTTCCTCACCAACCTCCCATGTGGGACCTTGTCAAAGGCCTTACTGAAGTCCATATAGACAGCGCCTTACCCTCGTCAACATTCCTAGTAACCTCTTCAAAAAAATTCAATAAGATTTGTCAAACATGACCTTCCACGCACAAATCCATGTTGACTGTTCCCAATCAGACCCTGCCTATCCAGATTATTATAAATACCATCTCTAAGAATACTTTCCATCAGTTTACCCACCACTGACGTCAAACTCACAAGCTGATAATTGCTAGGTTTACTCTTAGAACCCTTTTTAAACAATGGAACAACATGAGCAATATGCCAATCCTCCGGCACCATCCTCGTTTCTAATGACATTTGAAATATTTCTGTCAGAGCCCCTGCTATTTCCACACTAACTTCCTTCAAGGTCTTAGGGAATATTCTGTCAGGACCCAGAGACTTATCCACTTTTATATTCCTTAAAAGCTCTAGTACTTTCTCTTCTTTAAACATCATAGTTTCCATAACTTCCCTACCTGTTTCCCTTGCCTTACACAATTCAATATCCTTCTCCTTAGTGAATACTGAAGAAAAGAAATTGTTCAGAATGTCCTGACGAAGGGTCTCGGCCTGAAACGTCGACTGCACCTCTTCCTAGAGATGCTGCCTGGCCTGCTGCATTCACCAGCAACTTTTATGTGTGTTGCTTGTTCAGAATCTTTTGGCTCCACACATAGCTGTCCACTCTGATGCTCTAAGGGATTCCTCCACGATTTCCTCCTATTCTGCAGCTGTGACACTATATCTGATCTGCAGTGCCACGCCCCCACCTCTTTTGCCTCCCTCCCTGTCCTTTCTGAAACATCTAAAGTCTGGTACTCTAAGTAACCGTTTCTGACCCTGAGCCATCCAAGTCTCTGTAATGGCCACAATGTCATAGCTCCAAGTACTGATCCACACTCTAAGCTCATCCGCTTTGTTCACGATGCTTTTTGCTTTAAGATAGTCACATAAACCATCCGTCTGAGTGCACCCCTTCTCTATCACCTGCCTATCTTCCCTCTTGCACTGTCTCCAAGCTATCTCCATTTCTGAGTCTCTTCAGTTTGGTTCCCACCCCCCAGCAATTCTAGTTTAAACTCTCCCCAATTGCCTTAGCAAACCTCCCTGCCAGAATATTGGTCTCCCTCGTAATCAGGTGCAACCCTTCCTTTTTGTACAGGTCACGCCTGCCCCAGAAGAGGTCCCAATGATCCAGAAACCTGAATCTTTGCCTCCTGCTCCAATCCCTCAGCCACGCATTTATCCTCCATCTCACTCTATTCCGAAACTCACTGTCGCATGGCACAGGCAGTAATCCTGAGATTACTACCTTTGAGGTCCTGCTTCTCAACTTCCTTCCTAACTCCCTGTAGTTTGTTTTCAGGACCTCCTCCCTTTTCCTACCTATGTCATTGGTACCAATATGGATACGGCCTAGTACATCACAGATAAATGCCTCCCCACCACTGAGCACATCTACTTGGAGCGCTGTCGTAGGAAAGCAGCATCCATCATCAGGGAGCCCCACCACCCAGACCATGCTCTCTTCTCACTGCTGCCATCAGGAAGGAGGTACAAAAGCCTCAGGACCCACACCACCAGGTTTAGGAACAGTTATTACCTGTCACCCTGCTGAACCAGAGGAGATAGCCTCACTCAACTTCACTGAACTGTTCCCAGAACCTGTAGATACACTTTAAGGACTGTTCATTTCAAGTTCTCAATATGTACTGTATATTTTATTATCTAGTATTTCCCATTTTTTTGTATTTGCACATTTGGTAGGCTTTTACACTTTGGTTATTTGTCTGTCTTGTTGGGTGCGGTCTTTCATTTTTTCAATAGTGTTCCTTTGTATTTACTGTAAATGCCTGCAAAATCAATCTCAGATTTTTATATGATGGTCATTTTTATATATATATATATATATCACCATATAAAATACTGAGATTCATTTATAATAAATTTATACAAACTTCTCTGTAATCTCCAAAGTATTTTTGAGGAATTTTATTATATTAAATGACATCATAAAAAAGTGAAATTATCAACTTCTTTCTAGTTACAAAAGCTGCAACTCTGAATTAATCAGTCATTGGGGGCAAAACTGCAGTTATCTAAAATGTGTGTGGAATGGTACTGTTCTTGCAGAGTACCAATGAGCAAATTGTCATTACATCAATGCATTTCACTGTACGTTTTGTTGTTTCGATGAACAATATGTGTCAGAAATAAAGCTAATTGCCAACTGTATTCTTTAGTGCCAGAAATATTTAGGCATGTTTTGCCAAAATTCCAATAAATGGCAAAAAAAAGGCAACAGAAACAAAGTTATCCCAGTCTCCTCAGTTTCTATAGGATATTTAGAACTTTTGGCATCAAATGCCAAGGCTTATTGAGAAAGTAAGGAGGCATGGGATCCAAGGGGACATTCCTTTGTGGATCCAGAACTGGCTTGCCTACAGAAGGCAAAGAGTGGTTGTAGGTGGGTCATATTCTGCATGGAGGTCAGTCACCAGTGGTGTGCCTCAGGGATCTGTTCTGAGACCCTTATTCTTCATGATTTTCATAAATGACCTGGACAAGGAAGTGGAGGGATGGGTCAGTAAATTTGCTGATGACACAAAGGTTGGGGGTGTTGTGGAGAGTGTGGAGGGTTGTCAGAGGTTACAGCAGGTCATTGATAGGATGCAAAACTGGGCTGAGAATTGGCAGATGGAGTTCAACCCAAATAAGTGTGAGGTGGTTCATGTTGGTAGGTCAAATCTGATGGCAGAATATAGCATTAATGGTTAGGCTCTTGGCAGTGCGGAGGATCAGAGGGATCTTGGGGTCCGAGTCCATTGGACACTCAAAGCTGCTACGCAGGTTGACTGTGGTTAAGAAGGCATACGGTGCATTAGCCTTCATCAATCGTGGCATTGAGGTCAAGAGCCAAGAGGTTACGTTACAGCTATATAGGACCCTGGTCAGACCCCACTTGGAGTACTGTTCTCAGTTCTGGTCAGCTCATACAGGAAGGATGTGGAAACTATAGAAAGAGTACAGAGGAGATTTACAAGGACGTTGCCTGGATTGGGGAGCATGCCTTATGAGAATAGGTTGAGGGAACTCAGTCTTTTCTCCTTGGAGCGACAGAGGATGAAAGGTGACCTGATAGAGGTGTACAAGATAATGAGAGGCATTGATCATGTGGATAGTCAGAGGCTTTTTCCCAGGGCTGAAATGGCTAGCATGAGAGGACACAGTTTTAAAGTGCTCTTGGAATTAGGTACAGAGGAGATGTCAGGGGTTAAGTTTTTTACACAGAGCGTGATGAATGCATGGAATGGGCTACTGGCGGTGGTGGTGGAGGCAGAAACGATAGGGTTTTTTAAGAGACTCCTGGATGGCTACGTGGAGCTTAGAAAAATAGAGGGCTATGGGTAAACCCTAGGTAGTTCAAGGGTAAGGACATCTTTGGCACAGCTTTGTGGGCTGAAGGGTCTTTATTGTGCTGTAGGTTTTCTATGTTTCTAAATCTGCACATATTGCTCGTAGATTTGCTGACAAGCATATAAACAAATATTCTCTTTAAGAGAACTCAGTCACTTTGAACTTTTAATTGTGACGAGAGACCTATGGGTTGGATCTAAGTGCTGGAGTGTCTGAGACTAGAATTGAGACACAGTACGAGACTAAAATGAGGACAGGGTTCTGAACTGGATGGGAGATGAGAATCGACAGTAGAGCTGATGATTGAAGCACCGAACCTCAGTTCATCTGCTCTTTAAATTTAAAATCCTGGCACGAAAATATGGCCTCCAATTAGCGAGGTGGCTTGAGGCTTTAAAGAGGCTGTGCCAGCTATCCATATTCCGGAGAGTTGAAGCATTTAAATCCCAGAAGCTGATGTGGTTGGGTACATATCGTAACACTAATGCCCTCTCATGCTGAATGTGGAAGCAAGTTTTGTTCATGGACGTCCCACTGCAACTTTACTTATTCTCAAAGTTCACCTGGGCATATATTCCACTTCAAAGTAATGGTTTAGATTCAGATTCATTTATTTATCACAGTGCATTAACAACCAACACAACCTAAGGATTTGCTGGGGGCAGCCCACAAGTGTCGCCACACATTCGGCGCCAAATTGCACGTCCACAATCTTCAGCAAAATTGCCAATGTTTGCAGGTCTTCTTGGGCTTGTGCTGTGCCTGGGGGAAACAAAGTCAATTGAGAAATCTGCCATACTTAGATTGATCCTGGGTAGTAAAATCAAAATGTTAAAAGGGCTTGTTTAAGGTAGTGGGGAAACTCACATTCTTGGGGTTATTGAGTTAGGAACAGTTTCCTCTCTTCTGCCATCAGATTTCTGATTGGCCCATGAACACGACCTGACTATTTTGCTCTCGTTTTCCATCACAGTATTTATTGTTTTAATATGTTCTTATTGCAATTTATATTCTGATTCTGCAAGGATATTTCAGAAGCTGCAGAAGGTTGTAAATCTAGTCAGCTCCATCTTGGGCACTAACCTACAAAGTACCCAGGACATCTTTAGGAAGTGGTGTCTCAGAAAGGCAGCGTTCAATATTAAAGACCTCCAGCACCCAGGGCATTCCCTTTTCTCACTGTTATCATCAGGTAGGAGGCACAGAAGCCTGAAGGCACACACTCAGCGATTCAGGAACAGATTCTTCCCCTCTGCCATCCGATTCCTAAATGGACTTTGAAGCTTTGGACACTACCTCACTTTTTTAATATACAGTATTTCTGTTTTTGCACATTTTTTAGTAATCTATTCAATATATGTAATTGATTTCTTGTTTATTTATTATTATGTTTTATTTTATTTTGTTATTTTTTCTCTGCTAGATTATGTATTGCATTGAACTGCTGTTGCTAAATTAACAAATTTCACGTCACATGCCAGTGATAATAAACCTGATTCTGATTCTTGAGGGTTGGATTATGGGCTTGGGGTCTAGGACTCAAGTAATCATGCTGTTTTGGGGACATCAGGCAGGAAATAACATTTGGGGCACCATGTCTGTGATTACACTGGGAAGAACAAGTTGCCATGGCAATACTTTATAATGGGTATTCTCACATCAAGAAAGTCCATGTTAGCCTAAAATGCCCACACAATACTATCAGTAACCCAAATACTGCAAGTCTGGACGGTAAAAGGTTAAACAGTAGCTTTGTTTGTCACATGTACTTTGAAGCATCAAATGCATCATTTGCGACAACAACCAACACAGTGAAATGCATCATTTGCGACAACAACCAACACAGTCCAAGGATGTGCTGGGGGCAGCCCTCGTGTCGCCATGCTTCCAACACCAATTTACTAACCCTTCCTAACCTCTATATATTTGTAAGGTGGGAGGAAACGCATGCGGTAAGGGGGAGAACATACAAACTCCTTCCTTCAGCCAGAACTGAGCCCTAATCACTGATCTGAGTCTGAGGCCTCTGTCGGTCAGGATGTTGACATAGATGTTGTGTCCTAGCTGTCTAGATACGCAAGCCAGGGCAGTACGATATGGAGAGCAAGCTGTTGCCCATGTAGCAAGCTCCCCTCTCCATGCACCTGATGAACTCAAAGGAATGACAGAGATCGATATAGTTTGGTACTAACCGCATCGCAAGACTTGCCAGTCAGCATTGAACTCAATGTAGGATGCTCTTAGGGACTCCAGTGCCGGACTTTTCCCTCGGGGTTTACTTCCGAGGCCTTCTCCACTGACAATGGGATCAGCTTTCAATTTTCAATCTATGAGCATTCTCACTGCAAGTCTAACCCCCTCTCCAAAGGCTCAAGTTGAAGTCCTCATCGACGTTCTGGTACTTTACTGAGGGAATGTTCTACTCTTACCAGTTTCATCTTTCAGATGATTATTGAACCTCATCTGCCCTTCTAGAGGGATGTTACAGGTCCTTTAACAGTATTCAAACAACGGCAGCTCTCCTTGGGAGCCTGACCAGAATCCAAATCAGGTTTATTATCACTGGTGTAAAACATGTTGTGAAATTTATTGTTCTGTGGCAGCACTACAGGGCAAGATATCAAAAAGAATTACTACAAGTTACAAAAAGAATATATTTGAAAATAATAAATAGTGCAAAAAGGGAGCAAAGTAGTGAAGTAGAGTTCATGGACCATTGAGATATAGGAGCAGAAATAGGCCACTTGGTCCATCGAGTCTGATCCATCATTTCAGACGTCCTCCCTGATGGTAGTGATAAGAAGGCAGCATGTCCTGGGTGGTGAAGGCCCTTCAAGGTGAATGCCACCTTCTTAAGGCACCACCTTTTGGAGATGTCCTTGATGATGGGGCAGCTTGTAGCTGGATGAGTCTACGATCCTCTGCAGCTTTTTCCGATCCTGTGCAGTGGCCTCTCCACACTAGCAGTGGTGCAACCAGTCAGACTGCTCTCCACTGTGCATCTGTAGAAATCTGCGAGCCTTGGGTGACATACCAAACCTCCTCACATTCCTGACCAGTATTTAACAACATTAACTAACACCACTAAAACAGATGATCACAGTCCTGCTGGGAAGGATCTTGCAGGGCATAAATCAACTGCCACACTTTCCTGCAGTATTGGTTGGGGTTGACCATGGATGCTGTGTCCTAGTTGTCTACGTGATACGCAAGCCAGTACACAAGTCAAGGCCGTTTGATATGGAGAGCAAGCTGTTGCCCAAGTAGCAGGCTCCCCCTCTCCACACAGCCAATGAATGCAAAGGAATGGCAGGGACAATACAGTTTGACACCACCGGCATCACAGGAGTTGCCAGTCAGCGTTGAAGTCAATGTAGGACTACCTTAGGGACTCCAGCTCCAGATTTTCCCTTGGAGTTTACTCCTAGTCATAGTCATAGTCATACTTTATTGATCCCGGGAGAAATTGGTTTTCGTTATAGTTGCACCATAAATAATAAATAGTAGTAGAACCCTAAATAGTTAAATAGTAATATGTAAATTATGCCAGTAAATTATGAAATAAGTCCAGGACCAGCCTATTGGCTCAGGGTGTCTGACCCTCCAAGGGAGGAGTTGTAAAGTTTGATAGACACAGGCAGGAATGACTTCCTATGACGCTCTGTGCTGCATCTCGGTGGAATGAGTCTCTGGCTGAATGTACTCCTGTGTCCACCCAATACATTATGTAGCGGATGGGAGACATTGACCAAGATGGCATGCAACTTAGACAGCATCCTCTTTTCGGACACCAGGTCAGACCTCTTATCCTGAAGCCTTCCTCACGAGTGGGTATGGCCGCAAGGCAGCGGAGCTTTGAAATCGGAGCTTCCCTTCTCCTAGGTGAGCTGCCCATCACGTCTGACAAGCCCCACCCGTCCAAAATGACTGGTTTTAAAGCGCCAGTAACCCACCTTTACCCCTTCTCCTATCAGTAGAAATGGTTCCACCAGGCTTGGTGAAAGCCAGAAGATGGACTTGGTTGTCAGAAGCTATTTGAGATGTACGCCATTGGGAGCATTTAATAGGTAGTGGGTGCTTATCTCCACTACGCACGCACTCCCTCCCTCCCACCCCCACAGCTCTGACAACTTTAAGGAACCTACCTACAGCGGACACACTGAAAATAAGCCGTATTTACTGCAATTACTTTGAGATGTCTTGGAATAATGAAGAGAGCAATAGGCAGGCTTTTCTTTCTTGGTTTCTATTTGATTGGGGGTGTTGGTGGAAGGAAGAGCAGGAGAGAAACACCAAATATAGAATCTACATAAAGCACTACTTGAGAGTCAGAATAAGTCTTGGAAGAAATATTCTGCTTCTTCCTTCCATGCCCTTGTATTACCTACAGTCTTCAGCTGAGGGGGCGTACAGATCCATTCTGGTAAACAGTTGCTGACGTGGGCAGCAGCAGGGTCCAGAGCTGAGTCAAACTTTAATTGTTAGTACTCACCTCCGCCCCTGCAGCACTCTCCCACACCCACCATCACAAAACCTCTTGCTTTCTCCTGACAACCTCCCACTTATAAACCGGCCAGAATGGAAAGCAAACATTGTTAGTGCCCTGAACATTCACTGGAGACTCTGTCAGACCTGTGCACAATGAGAGAAATACCCATTTGATCACTACAAAGAAATTATGATGTAGGAATCTCTTCATGAGAATGAAGCATTGGCCTTAAAGCCACATTATATTAGATGAACATTATACATCCAAAATTGGATATAACTATCTTCAGATTATCTTACTAGAATAATAGCATAAGAGGGGCGCGGTAGCTTAGCAACCAAGTGTAACACTTTGCAGTGCTAGCAGTCAAGGTTCAATTCCAGATGCCGTCAGTGAGGTGTCTGTATGTTCTTATGGTGACCCCGGCAACTCCGGTATCCTCCCACGTTGGGTTAGGGGTAGTGAGTAGCGGGCATGCTATGTTAGCATGGTAACACTGGCGGGCTACCCCAGCACCTCCTCAGGCTGTGTTGTACGTAATTGACAGATCTCACTAACACAAGAGATTCTGAAGATGCTGGAAAACCCAGAGTAACACACACAAAATACAGGAGGTGCTCAGCAGGTCAGGCAGCGTCCATGAAAACGTTTCAGGGAAAGACCCTCCATCACAATTGAAAATGAAGGGAGAAGAAGCCAGAGTAAGAAGATTGGAGGGGGGGGCGGGGAGGGGAAGGAGTACAGGCTGGAAGGTGATAGGTGAAGCCACGTGAGAGGGAAGATAGGTGGAAGAGGTAAAGTGCTAAAGAAGAAGGAATCCGATAAAAGAGGAAAGAGGACCATGGGAGAAAGGGAAGAAGGTGGGGTTCCAGAGGGAGATGATGGGCAGGTGAGAAGAGAACAGGTCAGGGGGAAGCCAGAATGGGGAAATAAAAAAGAAAGAAGGAGTAGGGGAGAAATTACCGGAAGTTAGAGAAATCGATGTTCATGCCGTCAGGGTTGGGCATTTCTCTGTATGTTTCCAAGTCTTGATGTGCATGTTACAAATAAAGCTATCTTCTGTATAAATCTTCTTTCTGAATCCCCTTTTTGAGCCTGCATTTTTTTTGTAGAGATCAATTTTGTTGTTTAACCTTAGAGAAGCTGAGAAGACCCTGACAAGGATATTTGCTTCATCTCTGGCCGCAGATTGGGTTCCAGAGGACTGGACAGAGGCTAATTTTTAAATATTTATTTTAATGTTACTTCATTTCAAGTACTAAATTTTATTTATTTTTATTTTGAGATACAGCACCCTAACAGGCCCTTCAGGCCCACCCCCCATTATACACCCATGTGACCAGTTAACCCTAACATCTTTGGACTGTGGGAGGACACTGGAGCACCTGGAGGAAACACACACAGTCAAAGGGAGAACATACAAACGCCCCTCGCTCAGCGGAAGGAACGAAACTGCAATAGCACTTCTCTAAACGCTGCGCTCCCTTGTTGCCCATAAAACGTTGTTTAAGAAAAGGGTAGCAAAAACAAGCCAGGACACCATAGGCCAGTGAGTCTGACATCAGGATTGGGAACACTGCTGGTGAGGATCCTGAGAAACAGGATTTCATTTCTGAGAGTCAGCATGGCTTTGTGCGTGTCTGTTTAGGTTCACCCCTTGAAATTAAAGTGGAGTAAACTCGAATAATTCACTGTTGGATTGAATCAAACTCTGATAATCCTCTATAGTGCTGCCAAGATAATCAAGGACACGACCCACCCAGCCAACACACTTTTCGTCCCTCTTTCCTCCGGGAGAAGGCTCAGGAGCTTGATGACTCGTACGGCCAGATTTGGGAACAGCTGCTTTCCAACTGTGATAAGACTGCTGAACGGATCCTGACCCGGATCTGGGCCGTACCCTCCAAATATCCGGACCTGTCTCTCGTTTTTTTTGCGCTACCTTACTTTCCATTTTTCTATTTTCTATTTATGATTTATAATTTAAATTTTTAATAATTACTATCAATTTGTAATTCAGGGAGCGGGAAGCGCAGAATCAAATATCGCTGTGGTGATTGTACGTTCTAGTATCAATTGTTTGGCGACAATAAAGTATAAAGTAAGTAAGTATAGATGCACAGCATCATGGTCCAGACCATCACAGGCAAAGCCCTCCCCATTTAAATAGGGCACTGCTCCAAGAAAGCAGCATCCATCATCAAAGACCTCCACCATCCATGCAGTGCTCTCCTCTCACTGCTGCCATCAGGTAGGAACTACAGGAGCCTTGTTCCACACCACCATGTTCAGGAAGCTCTTACTCTGCAACCATCAGACTCCTGACCGGCATGGATAACTACACTCGCCATAGCTCTGAACTGATTCTAAGAGCTTGAAAAGACTATTTATCACTCATGTCCTCAGTATTATGTTATTTTTATTGGCACTGTTTGTTTTCTTTTGGACATTGGTTGTTTGTCAGTCATTGCCTATGCATAGTGTTTCATTGATTCTACTGCATTTCTTTATATTTCCTGTAAATGCCTACAAGAAAATGAATCTCAGGGTAGTAATGGAAACATTGAGCCAGCCACGGGTGTAGGGCATCAGCAATAGAACTTAAGGTGGCTGATCCTGAGTTCGAATCCAGCGGGTCCCAACCTGGGCAGCAGCAGTATCCATGCAGAAGAAAGGCCTGGCAATCTCCTTCCGTATTGACAAGGACACAAAAACCCTATAGGCAACTACACTATTCATTGGGTCGCCATGGGTTGACAAGGACACAAAAGCACTCAACAACTACAATGGTAATATATGCGTACTTTGAGAATAAATTTACTTTGAATTGTTCAGGAATTCCAACGGTTCAGCACCTGACTCACTGGGTCATGTTTTTCACATTCTCTTTCGACTCACTGGCGCCCTATTCCTATATTCCTGAAACTGATATGGTTCACTGAAAACCTAACTGTATTAGTGTGTAACATCTGACAGAGAAACAAAATTGCATTCGAGTTTTGAAACGAGTCAATAGCCTGGTAAACTTGGTAACCCAACATGAACACACAGTAATGGTAGATTATCAGAGTTTTACCATGTATCTAAATGGTGTAAGGACATCTTCCATTCCTCAAGAAAATCAAAATGATGCACATTCTTAATGATTTATTTTAACAGTTTGTGACCACCAGGGTAATGCAGGAAGAGTACTATGTACATAATACTCCACCTATTCCTCACCGAGAGATGGACAGTCTGTGTCGGCAACCACATCACGCTGAGCGCTGGCACCCCTCGAGGCTGCATGCCTAGCCTGCTGCTGTTCACACTGCTGATGCACAACAGTACTGCTGGATCCTGATCTAACCACATCATTAAGTTCACCGATTACACAGCAGTGGTTGGCCTCACCAGCAACAATGATTTGAGTCGACATACTGAGAGGCATGACAGTGGCCTCTGGACTGGTGCAAACACAACAAAGAGTCTCAATGTGGAGAAGGTAAGGAGATGATTGTGAACTTCAGGAAGGTGCGGGCTGACCACTCCCTACTGCACATCAACTGCTCCTCCAGACAGAGTGTCAGGAGCACCAAGTTACTTAGAGTACACATCACGGATGATCTCACCCGATCCCTCAACACCACCTCTTTAGGGTTAGACAAGAAAGCATAGCAGCAGCTCCACTGAATGAGGAGATTGAGGCAAGCAAGGCTCCCTGCCCCCATTTTAACTACGTTCCATTGAGAGTGCCCTGGCCAGCTCCATCACCACCTGGTACAGGAACTGCAAGGCAACTGACCGCAAGACCCTACAATGGATTGAGAGGACAGCTGAGAGAATTATCAGGGGTCTCACTCTCCCTGCCCCCATCCAGGACATGCACCAGACGCACTGTGTTTGCAGAACCCTCATCATTGTCCAAGTCCCCTCCCATCCGCCCCACAATCTCTTTGACCTCCTGCGGTCAGGCAGAAGATACCACAGCATCAGAACAAGTTCTGTTAGGCTGGGTAACAGCTTCTTCCTCCAGGCTGAACACTCTGCCTCCACGCAGTGCACATTATTTATGACATAACTAACAGTAATACAGTTGTACATTTAACTGTTTCAATGTGCAAATTATGTCAACTTGTACATCTACAGAATACTTTTATATTACCTGTTAATATTATTGTATTAATATTATTTTATGTGTTGTATCTGATATATGTACTGTGTTGTGCATCTCTGTCCCAGAGGAACATTGTTTCAATGAGCTGCATACATGTGCATGGTTAATTGACAATTAACTGAATCGGAATAGAGAAATTATAACACTAAAGTTACACGGATACATTTTGTCATAGCTCAGATGGAACATGTAAAATCTTTATCTAAAGTTGATTCTTTTTTGACAAACTTCTCATGAATTTTCTCCCAGACCTTGAATCTTGAATTAAACATCCTAAAATGGGAAGAATGTGCAGGGGCTGGTTTGCTGAAAAGAATTAGCTTTAGAAAATGATGGTACATGTTCTAAAATGGAGCTGGGGTCATCAGACCATAAGACATAGCAGTAGAATTAGGCCATCCGGCCCATTGAGTGTGTGCTCCACCAGTGCTCCTTTTATCCTGTATCTCTGTTCGTTCTCTAGTGCTCCTATCCCTACACATTTCTTTCATTACACCAGTGACCACAGGCTGCTAATATACATCATCAGGAGTGCGCGTTAACTTCCTGAACCAACTGAAAATGCTTTACACTGTTTGATTACAGGACCTGGTAAAATCCACTGGGATTCCCTTCCTCGTATGCTAACTAATGATTCCTGCTGAAGGTCCTCGTGGTAATGCCAGAGAAGATAAAATTGAAAATGATTGATTTATTCACCAAAAAACCTTAGGACTAGTACTACAATAAAATGTTAGAAATCTGCTCCTGCATTGTTTAGAAATCCCAAGGTTACCTAGTTAACCACATTTGCTTTAACTTAGGGGAGGGCCACATTTCCTATGCTCCTTTTAAACACAAACAAGGCCCACTTCCCTCGACCTCTTTAAACAAGGCCCACTTCCCTCGACCTCTTTAAACAAGGCCCACTTCCCTCAACCCCTTTAAGCACGGAGCACTTCCCTCGACCCCTTTAAGCATAGCAAACCCTGATTCTTACACTTCTGTTAAATGCATCTGGACCCCCTTTTCCAAGTTCCTTTTAAAAACTCCGCAGCCTGTTTCCCATTCTCCCTGTAAACTCAGTGCAGCCTGTTTCCAACAATCCTGTTAACTTCACCAGGTTCACCAGAAAAGTTACTGCAGTGTAACATCCTAAAAAAAAATTAAGACCTAGCGTATTATTCGGCATAACGTGTAATTGTCCAGGAAATCTGTCTGACAGGCTCTGTCAAGTCCCTGAGGGTACCCGGATTTTGAAGTTTTATGAAAAAGCAGCAAAAACAAGGCAAAAATTACATGATACCAAAGCCTTTGAAGTGACAAAATAGGCATACTCTCATTGGTAGAGCAACAATATAAAATAATCAATCCATGTCACCCTTACTGAGATACAGTCAGTGGCCACTTTGTTGGGTACACCTGCTTGTTAATGCTAATAGTTAATCAGCCAATCATGTGTCAGCAACTCAATGCATCAAATCATGCAGACATGGTGAAGAAGCTCAGTAATTGTTCAGGTCAAACATCAGAATGTGGAAGGAATGTGATGCAAGTGACTCTGACCATAGAATGATTGTTGGTGCCAGATGGGGTGGTTTGAGTATCTCAGAAACTGCTGATTCCCCAGGATTTTCACACATAACAGTCTCTAGAGTTTATGGAGAATAGTGCAATAAAACAAAAAACATCCAGTGAGATGAAGTTCTGTGGGTGAAAATGCTTTGTTAATGACAGAGGACATTTGTCAAATTGGTTCAAACTGACAGGATGGCAACAGTAACTCAAATAACCACACATTACAACAGTGGTGTACAGAAGAGCATCTCTGCAAACACAACGCGTCGAACTTTGAAGTGGATGGACTGCAGGAGCAGAAAACCAGAAACATAAACTCAGCAGCCACTTTATTAGGTACAGGAGGTAACAAATAAAGTGGCCAGGTGGCCAGTAAGCGTATACTAAAATTTTTGGAGCTTAGTTCATTCCTTCACAAGATGTACAAGACAACTTCTTTCAGGCAATATGCAATGATTGGGACAAAACCTTCCAGATAAGAATGGATAATGTTAAGGAGGAGCGAAGGATTTCAACCAGGCACGATATGCAGAATTGCAAGAGCTTTGATCAAATCCATTGGCTGTGGGACTATTCCATTCAGTTATTTTTGCTATTTAGTGCACACGTAGTCCAGGACTGCAGCTTGCCAGCAATGCTGCCCCTTTTCCAGAGTGCCTTTAACTGTTCCAGAATACCCTACTTCATGCCTCATTTGAGTAAGGTTTAATTTTTATCTTTTTTAAATTAGAGATACAGCACTTCCTGCCCAATTACGCCCATGTAACCAATAACTACTACCCTGTACATCTTTGGAATTTGAGAGGAAACTGGAGCACCTGGAGGAAAGCCATGTGGTCACGTGTGGAACATATGACAGCGTTGGGAAGTGAACCTAGGTTGTTGGCAATGTAATAGCGTCATGCTGACCGCTACACTACCGTGCTGCCTGTTGAGTTGCTGGGTTGAATGTAACAGCAGTGAGGGATATGCCAAGCCGTGACTTTGCAATCCTGAGAGGTCTAAAAACTTCAGCGTAGTAACTACTGAATTCCACCACCTCTGGAAGTGTGGTTGCACATAGCACATTTAGATGGAAATGTAACGTAAAGATTTTCACTCACGTATGTGAAGGATCTGAGAAATAAAGTCAATTCAATTCAATTCAGATGAGCTGATCATCATGTAGAAGATGTGTAACAGCAGAATGAGGCATACACCAAGCACTCAGTTTGCAAACCCGAGTGGTTGGTGTACAATTTCTGCTTCTAATGATGATCCACAGCACACCTCAGAGTCCTAGTTTACAACGAGTGTGACGGTTCTGCATCCATCCCACGCTGAACAGTGAGAAGGTAGGTCTCTGTCCCTGCGAGGACTGCTCACCTGCCATTCCTGTGTACTCCATTATGGTCAAAAGCATCTGGTATGGACGTATTGGTGAGGGAAATTAGCTTTAGTTCAAATTTCAAAGTTCAAAGTAAATCTATTATCAAAGTTTATATGTGTCATCATAAACAACCCAGGGTTCATTTTCTTCCAGGCATTCACAGTAGTTTAAAGAAATACAATAGAATCAATGGGAAACCACACACAAAGACTTACAAGCAACCAATGTGCAAAAGAAGACAACCAGTGCAAATGCAAAATACAATAATAAATGAGAAAATAAATAATACTAAGATCATGAGTTGTAGAGTACTTGAAAGTGAGTCTGTCGGCAAAGCTCACCCCATTATTGAGCACATTTATATAGAGCACTGCCACAAGAAAGCAGCACCCATCATCATAAGGCCCCGATCACCCTGGCTGTGCTCTCTTCTCATTGTTGCCATTGGTTCAAGACCCTGGTGGTGAGGGGCAATAACTGTTCCTGACATAATAGTGTGGGCCCTGAGGCTCCTATACCTGTTGCTTGAAGATAGTAGCAACACGGAAGCATGGCCTGGGTGATAGGGGTCCTTTATGATCGATCCTGCTTTCTTCTGACAGCATTCCTTGTAGATAGCTATTATTCTGCTATGGATTCATTGAGTATGCCTGCAAGAAAATAAATCTCTGGGTTGTATTTGGTGACATATATGTACTTTGATAAAATATTTACTTTGAATTTTGATGTGTTCAATAGTGAGGAGGGATTTATACTTGTTCTTGATTTATTCGTCAACTATTATAGATCCAGGGAACAATGTCTTTCTGGACTCAGGTAGATCCATGATGTTGCTGCGTGTCACCGTGGGTTACAGATGTAGAATGTGCTCAGAGTAGAGGCCTGGAGATTCCTGGATATTCTTTGTCGTGTTTCCAAGTCACCGTGGGTTACAGATGTGGAATGTGCTCAGAGCAGAGGCCTGGAGATTCCTGGCTATCTTCCGTCCTGTTTCCAAGTATTGCTCCACGTTGAGTAGTACTAATTCATCAACAAAATAAGGATTGTATCAGATAATCAAGGTAACCGTGTGGTTTCCTTGCCAATGTTTACCTCAATGCTTTCAGATGTCATAGGTCCGAAATGAGGGATTACTCCCTTCGATCTATATACCAGTATGTTGTTATCACCAGTGTGTGTTTGTGTGTCTATAAACGTGAGAGGATGTAGCCAGCAGCTGTGATAGCAGAGCCAAGTATAAGGTACAATTCTGTGATGCCAACAGTGTCAGGCTAGTAACTGATCAGTCGGTTGTATAGCACAGCCAATTTAGACACCAGTCCCCAAATGTTTGTGTGGAGGGCTCTATGCCAAGTTCTCTGTCAAGTTCTCTCTGCATTGTTGATCTTTTCAGTTTTAACGTTGCAATTAATATTCAACTGTGAGGCCATTTCAGAATCAACCACACTGCTCTGGACCTGGAATCTCATACAGGTTGGAACAGATACAAACTATATAACAGTATGTCACAGTGCCCTCATCCTCGTCCATGCTGATCGTGATGCATATTCATGCTCATCTCATTCGCCTGCATTGGATCTATACCCCTCGATTCCCTCCTTATGCAAGCACCTGTCCAAATCAATTTTAAACTTGGTATCCATATGGGCCTCTTCATCACCTTCTGGTGACTGTTTATGTGGAATGAGCTGCTGGAGAAGGTGATAGTTTTGTTTGTCTGGAACGAGCACATTCTGTGTGAAGAATACACTTTGCAGATCTCCTTAAAATGTCTCCCCTTTGCCTTAGAACTGCGTCCTCTAGTTCAAGATTCCCTGCCCCAGACAGAGACTCTCTTATCTACACCCCTCATCATTTTGTGAACTTCTGTACACCAATGCTGCAAAGGTCCTTCGCCATTTACTCTGTATGTCCTACCGGACTTCCCAAAGTACTTTACCTGCTGAGTTTCTCCAGCGTTTTGTGGGTCTTGTCTCACGCTTGTCTGGATTAGGTTCCACCTGTCACCATTCTGTCCAACTTCCTAGCTGATCTATGTTCAACTTTGACTTTGCATCCAGAATCTGGTTTAATATCACTGGCATAAGTCACGAACTTTGTTGTTTTGTGGCAGATGTACATTGCACAATAATATATATATATGCACACAAATTAAATAGGTCGAGCAAAAAGAGACAAAGAAAAAATAGTGAGGAAGTGTAACACACATAAAGTGCTGAAGGAACTCAGCAGGCCAGGCAGCATCTAGGAAAAGAGCATAGTTGACGAAGGGTCCTTCAGAAGGGTTTCGGCCCGATAAGTAGACCATACTCTTTTCCCAGATGCTGCCTGACTTGCTGAGTTCCTCCAGCATTTTGTGTGTGTTGCTCAGATTTCCAGCATCTACAGATTTTCTCTAGTTAGTGAGATAGTGTTCATGGGTTCAATGACAATTTGGAAATCTGATGGTGGTGGAAAAGAAGCTGTTCCTGAAACATTGAGTCTGTGTCTTCAGGCTCTTGCGCTTCTTCCTTGATGGTAGCAATGAGACGAGGTGATATCCTGGGTGATGAGGGTCCCTAATGATGAATGCCACCTTCTTGAGGCACCACTTTTTGAAGAATCCCTCAGTGCTGCGGAGGCTGCTGCCCATGGTGGAGCTGGCAGAGTTTGAAACTTTCCGCAGCTTTTTCCGATCCTGTGCAATAGCTCCTCAGACAATATTCTTTTCTATCTTCAACTCCACCAGTTTTCACATTGTTAGCGAACTGACTGATCTGATCACTGACATTCCCATCCAAGTCATCTATAATACACCAGTCTCTAAACACCTCCAGTCAGAGAAACACCCATCCGTCACTAGTTTCTGCCTCCTATTACCAAACCAATTTTGGATCCAGTTTGCAAATATGCCTTGGTTTTATTATGCCATTATTTCCTTCACCAGCCTACAATGCAGGACCTTATCAAATGCCTTACTGAATTCTGCTGCTTTGCAACATACACAAATTGCTGGAGGAACTTAGCAGGTCAGGCAGCATTTATGGAGAGGAATAAACAATCGAGGTTTCGGGCCGAGACCCTTCTTCAGGATCTGCAGAATCTCTTCCATTTATGTCTACTACTTTGCGTTCATTGATTTTCCTCGTTACCTCCTCAAAAAGTTCAATTACACTTGTGAGCATGATCTCCCCTGTACAAAACCATGTTCGGAATCGGCTTTAATATCACCAACATATGTCATGAAATTTGTTAACTTTGAGGCAGCAGTACAATGAGAATACAATATATGAAAAAACACTGAATTACAGACAGTATACATGTACATCAAACAGTTAAATTAAATAAGCAGTGCAAAAACAGAAATAAAATAGTACTGAGGTAGTGTTCATTGTTTCAATGTCCATTTAGGAATTGAGTGGCAGAGGGAAGAAGCTGTTCCTGAATCAGAGTGTGTGCCTTCAGGCTTCCGCACCTCCTTGATGGTAACAGTGAGAAGAAGGCATGCCCTGGGTGGTGGGGGTCCTTAATAATGAACGCCGGCTTTTTGAGGCACCGATCCTTGAAGATGTCTTAGATACTACGGAGACTTGTGCCCATAAGGCAGCTGACTAATTTTACAAATTTCTGCAGCTTACTTTGATCCTGTGCAGTAGCACCGCCCCCCCCCCCCGCCACCCTTCATTACAGTCATTGATGCAGCCAGTCAGAATGCTCTCCATGGGGCATCTGTAGAAGTTTTTGAGTATTTTAGGTGACATTCCAAATCTCCTCGAACTCTTAATGAAATTTAACCACTGTCTTGCTTCTTTATAGCTGCATAGATACAGTGGCATGCAAAAGTTTCGGCACCCCGGTCAAAATTTCCGTTACTGTGAATAGCTAAGTGAGTAAAAGATGAACGGATTTTCAAAAGGCATTAAGATAAAGATGACACATTGCTTTAATATTTTAAGCAAGAAAACTTTTTTATTTCCATCTTTTACAGTTTCAAAATAACAAAAAAGGAAAAGGGCCTGAAGCAAATGTTTGGGCACCCTGCAAGGCAGTACTTAGTAACACCCCCTTTGACAAGTATCACAGCTTGTAAATGCTTTCTGTAGTCAGCTGAGAGTCTTTCAATTCTTGTTTGGGGGATTTTCACCCATTGTTCCTTGCAAAAGGCTTCTAGTTCTGTGAGATTCTTGGGACGTCTTGCACGCACTGCTCTTTTGAGGTCTATCCACAGATTCTCAATGATGTTTAGGTCAGGGACTGTGAGGGCCATAGCAAAACCAACAGATTGCACCTCTTGAGGTAGTCCATTGTGGATTTTGAAGTGTGTTTAGGATCATTATCCTGTTGTAGAAGCCATCCTCTTTTTTTCATCTTCGACTTTTTTTTTACAGGCGGTGTGATGTCTGCACCCTTTTTTCTCCAAACACACCAATTCAGTCCATTGTCAATTAACCAAAAATTTCTGTTTTAACTTCATCAATCCACAGGACTTGTTTCCAAAATGCATCAAGTTTGTTTAGATGTTCCTTTGAACCTTTTGAATAGAGCTTTTTGGCCGCAATGAGCAAAGGTATGTTTGGAGAAAAAAGGGTACAGAATTTCATGAAAAGAACCCCTCTCCAGCTGTTAAGCACGGGGGTGGATCGATCATGCTTTGGGCTTGTGTTGCAGACAGTGGCATGGGGAACATTTACTGGTAGAGGGAAGACTGAATTCAATTAAATACCAGCAAATTCTGGAAGCAAACATCACACCATCTGTAAAAAAGCCGAAGATGAAAAGGGGATGGCTTCTACAACAGGATAATGATTCTAAACACACCTCAAAATCCACAATGGACTACCTCAAGAGGCGCAATCTGATGGTTTTGCCATGGCCCTCACAGTCCCTGACCTAAACATCATTGAGAATCTGTGGATAGACCTCAAAAGAGCAGTGCGTGCAAGACGTCCCAAGAATCTCACAGAACTAGAAGCCTTTTGCAAGGAACAATGGGTGAAAATCCCCCAAACAAGAATTGAAAGACTCTTAGCTGGCTACAGAAAGCGTATACAAGCTGTGATACTTGCCAAAGGGGGTGTTACTAAGTACTGCCTTGCAGGGTGCCCAAACTTTTGCTTCAGGCCCTTTTCCTTTTTTGTTATTTTGAAACTGTAAAAGATGGAAATAAAAAAGTTTTCTTGCTTAAAATATTAAAGGAATGTGTCATCTTTAACTTAATGCCTTTTGAAAATCAGTTCATCTTTTACTCGCTTAGCTATTCACAGTAACAAAAATTTTGACCGGGGTGCCCAAACTTTTGCATGCCACTGTATATTGGGACATTCCCTACCACTGATGAGAAGGTCACCAGCCTATTGTTTTCAGGTTGTTCCTACTGCCCTTTTCGAACGGGGAAAGCAGTTTGTATTCTACAGTTATTAGGCCTCTTATCCAGAGCTAACAACCACGTAAAAAAAATCTCCATTTCAGCTCCAGCAATCTCTTTAGCACCCTGGGATAGGTCCTGTCATGTCCTGGGGACTTATCCACCTTATTGTGTATCGATATTTCTAAAAATTCCAGTTTCCTATTGCTCCAGAATAGTGTACTTCCCCCCATAACCTCCAAACTCCATGCCATTCTCCCTGCTAAATACTGATGATACTTTTGGTCCCAGCGAAGATCAGTTCATTCCTTAACAACCTTCTTGTTTCTACTATATTTATAAAAAGCTTTAGGCTTCTCTTTAATCCAACTTGCCAAGGTTAGATTTAATCATGGCATTTGATTCTCCAACTTCAGGTAATTTTTTCCCCTCCCTTTTCCCTCTTCTTCAATTCCCCCTTCTCTCTTACTTCTTCTCCTCACCAACCAATCACCTCCCTCGGGTTCCCCTCCTCTTCATTCTCCCCTGATCCACTCTCCTCTCCTGCCAGATTCTTTCTTCAGCCCTTTGGCTTTTCAATCTACCATCTCCCACCTTCTTACTTCTTTCCCCCTCCCCACCCACCTGGTTTCACCTGTCACCTTCTAACCTGGTCTCCTTCCCCTCCCCTACCTTCTACTTCTGGCATCTTCCCCCCACCTTTCCAGTTCAGGTGAAGAGTCTGGTTATTCCTCTCCGTGGATACCGCCTGACCTGCTGCATTCCTCCAGCATTTTGAGCATGCTAATCTGGTTCAATTTAGTTTTATCTATTTATTAATCATGTGTACATGAAAACATACAGTGAAATGCACCACTTAGGTTAACAACCAACACAATCTGAGAATGTGCTGGGGGCAGTCTGCAAGTGTCACCACATGACGACATCAACTTAGCTTGTCTACAATGCTCAACAGAACAACGCGCAGGTGACATACAATACACACGAACAACAAAACAATCCCCTTTCCCACCCATACAGAACAGTCTCCAACTGCAAGAGGGGCCGAATGGTGCTGTGCTTTCTGTGCTGCACCTCTCTACGACTCTAAGTCGTTCAGTAATGGCAGACTGCAGCCAATGACCTTTCTATTAACCTGACAGTTCGTTGTAGCATTTGTACACTGTGAGGCGATGCTGCACTAAACCAGACAGTAACGGCTGATCTGAGGATGCTCTCGATGATGGCAGTGCAGAGTTACACCAGTACATCCTGGGGAAGGTGGAATGATAATAATTGCTGCATTAAGTCCATCCTCTCCTGAGCCTTTTCGTTAATGAAGGAGATAGGGTTCACCTACATGATGTCCTGTGAAATAATGATGCGGGGAGCCTGAGTGTTGAGACAGAGCTGACTGTACAATTGACGATGATGAGTGGGTGGACTATGGTACAGAGACCCATTAATAACTCAATAATATTGCGTTTGTGCTCTCAGTGATTACCAAGGTCAAAATCAGTTGACATTTACTTTTTTTTAATAAATGTACTGGTTCATGGGATCTGGAAAACACTGGAAATGCAAGCACATGCTGCCCTTTCCTGTAAGTCTCTGAAATGAAGAGGCAATCTCCAGCTGTCCTGTAGACATACTTGGTCATCCAGGATTGCAGATTTACTTCCACGAAGGTCATAGGTGAACTAAACAGGTGCTCAGAAACATCTGTCCATTTGATGCTCATTATCTATAGTACTACTTGTTACAACTTGTTAACTTACCTTGTTTTATACTGGACCCTAATTAGCCAGCTGGTCTGTACACGACCTATAACCATCATGTTTATACGATACAGGAGCAGAATTAGGCCATTTGGCCCATCAAGTCCACTCCATCATTTCATCATAGCTGATCCAATTTTCCTCTCAGTCCCAATCTCCTGCCTTCTCCCCTCCCCATATCCCTTCATGCTTTGACCAGTCAGGAATCTATCAACCTTTGCTTTACATATCCAAAAAGACTCGGCCTCCCCAGTTGCCTGTGGCAACAAATTCCACAGATGTACCACTCTTTGGCTAAAGAAATTACTCTTCATCTCCATTTTAAAAGGACGCCCCTCTATTCTGAGGCTGTGTCCTCTGGTCCGAGACCCTCCCACTTTAGGAAACATTCTCTCCACATCCACTCAATTTAGGTCTTTCACCATTTGATAGGTTTCAATTACGTCACCCCTCATTCTTCCGAATTCCAGAGAATACAGTATCAAAGCCATCAAACGCTCTTCATATGACATGCCTTTCAATCCTGGAATCATTTTTGTGAACCTCCTCTGAACCCTCTCCAGTTCCAGCACATCCTTTTCAAGAATAGGGGCCCAAACCTGCTCACAATACTCCATGTGAAGCCTCACCAGTGTTTTATAAAGTCTCAACATTACATCCTTGCTTTTATATTCTAGTCATTCTGAAATGAATGCTAACATTGCATTTGTCTTCCTCACCGCAGACTCAACCTGCAAATTAACCTTCAGGAAATCCAGCACAAGGACTCCCAAGCAAGGCCACATAAATCAATATCTCATTCTAGATCACACCAAGGAATTGTGGATATTTGAGAAGAAGTCGGAACAGCACAGTAGCATAGTGGTTAGCATGACGCAGGTTCAATTCCAATCTCTGTCTGTGAGGAGTGTGTACGTTCTCCCCATTACCGTGTACCGGTCAGTGTAAAGGTGTTACAGTGTCTGTGACCTGGGTTCGATTCCCATCACTGTCTGCAAGGAGTGTGTACGTTCTCCCCATTATTGTGTACTGGTCAGTGTAACAGTGTTACAGTGTCCGTGACCCGGGTTCGATTCCCATCACTGTCTGTGAGGAGTGTGTACTTTCTCCCCATTACCGTGTACCAGTCAGTATAACGGTATTACAGTGTCAGTGACCCGGGTTCGATTCCCGTCACTGTCTGTGAGGAGTGTGCACTTTCTACATGTGACCACGTGGGGTTCCTCTCCTCTGTGTGCTCCAGCTTCCTCCCAGAATCCAAAGGCATATGCGTTCACAGATTAATTGGTCACATGGGTGTAAATGAACAGCCTGGGCTTGCTGTGCCAAAACGGCCTGTTACCATGCAGTATCTCAAAATAAAATTAAAGAAGGAAGAAAAGAGAGACTGGAACACGAATGTGAGTGATAAATCATACAACAGACTGTACCGCATAAACAGATGCTACAGTAAACACCCTTCGAGCCAACAATCCAAATGCCAGTAAGGTAAGAGTGACAGAACATCCTTTATGGGCAGCAAACCAATTTCATGCAATTTCAAAGCAATCAACAGCTTCAGCTCTATCAAAACAGCATAATGGCTTAAAGACCGATTCAACTAATAATAAAACCAGACACACAGTGCTGAAGGAGTGGTGCCTCAGAAAGGCAGGGTCCATCATTAAGGACCACCATCACCCAGGACATGCCCTCCTCTCATTGCTACCGTCAGGAAGGAGGTACAGAAGCCTGAAGACACACACTCAGCGATTCAGGAACAGCTTCTTCCCCTCTGCCATCTGATTTTTTAATGGACAGTGAATGCATGAACACCACCTCACTACTTTTTATTTCTATTTTTTCATTACTTATTTAATTTACCTATTAAATATATTTTTCTCTCTATTGTCATGCATTACATTGGACTGCTGCCTCAAAGTTAACAAATTCCACAACATATGCAGGTGATATTAAACCTGATTCTGATACTGTGGTGTTAGTATCCTATAATCTTTAGCCTTGGGGTGGAGATGTGTCTCCACCAAAGGAGGTGTACATCGCTCCTTCCCTCCACTAGCCTGCAGGTCACCCTTGGCCAAGGTGTAGCACCTGCTTAGCCCCCAGATCAGGGGCACATGAAGCTACTGGAGCAGGTGGTGGTGCATGGTCATATGAGCAGATGGTGCATATCACAATTCCTGGTTAAGTGATGACTAATGTCCGGCAGACAACCTCCGAAGAGTATTGATAATGGCTGGGGTCACCCGGCTGGTAAATACACTGCCCAGAAGAAGACAATGGCAAAACCCTTACGGAGAAAACTTTGAGAAGAATAATCATGGTCATTCCATGACCATGAGCACCCATTTCATACAACATGGCAGATAATGAGCAAACAAACGAATCTTTAACCAGAGGGTTGTGAATCTGTGGAATTTGTCCGCATAGTCAGCCATGGCGCCAAGTCATTGGGTATATTTAAAGCAGAGGTTGATAGGTTCTTGATTAGTTAGGGTTAGTCAAAGGTTATAGGGAAATGGCATTGAGAGGGATAATAAATCAGCCATGACAAATGGTGGAGCAGACTCGATGGGCTGAATGGCCTAAGTATGCTAATATGTCCTATGGTCTTATCCATAACATTTAAATTCCGGAAACATGATCAGTTTGAATGATAGTTTAGCTAATTAAATTATGAAACTGCACACAATTATGAGGGTATAGATAGGGTAAATGCAAGCAGTATTTTTCCACTGAGGTTGTGTGAGACTAGAACTAAAGGTCATGGGTTAAGGGTGAAAGGTGAAATGTTTCAGGGGAACCTGAGAGGGGACTTCCTCACTCAGAGGATTGTGTGAGTGTGGAACAAGCTGCCAGAGGAAATGGTGGATGTGAGTTCGAATGCAACATTTAAGAGATGTTTGGATATGGTTCATCGTGTGCAATAGTCTCTGCAGCCTCCAGCACATCTTCAACAGGTGATGCCACAAGAAAGGAGCATTCACTATTTAGGACCACCATCACCCAGGACATGCCCTCTTCTCACTGCTACCATCACAGAGGAGGTACAGGAGCCCAAATACATGCATTAGTGTTTCAGAAACAGCTTCTTCCCCTCTCCCCTCAGATTTCCGACTGGGCAGTGAACCCATCAATACTAACTTACTATTCTTTTTTCCTCTTTTTTTGCTCACTTTATGCACTACTTATTTAATTTTTATGCTTCACATTGCAATTGATATTTTTAATTATTATAAGACCATAATGACATAGGAGCAGAATTAGGCCATTCAGCCCATCCAGTCTACTCCGCCATTCCATCATGGCTGATCCCAGATCCCACTCAACCCCATACACTTACCGTCGCACTATATCCCTTGATGCCTCGACCAATCAGGAATCTATCAACTTCCGCTTTAAATATGCCCACGGAATTAGCCTCCACCATAATCTGTGCCAGAGAGTTCCACAGATTCACCACTCTTTGATCCCCGGGATCAATAAGGTATGACTATGACTATGACTATGACTAAATAGATTTCTTCTTACTTCCGCTCTAAAAGGTCGCCGCTCAATTCTGAGGCTGTGCTGTCTAGTTCTATACACCCCGACCAGAGGGAACATCCTCTCCACATCCAACGTATCTAGTTCTTTCAAAATTCGGTAGCTTTCAATGACATCACCGCACATTCTTCTAAATTCCAGTGAGCACGTGCCCAAAGCTGGCAAACGCTCCTCACCCAAGTCATTGTGGAATCTATTATCACACACGGCAACGGACACCAAGTCATTGTGGAATTCATTGCTAGCGTGGGTGGAGCATTGGCTGATTTGCAGAACACAGAGAGTGGGAATAAAGGGATCCTATTCTGGTTGGCTACCTTTTACCAGTGAAGTTCCACAAGGGTTGGTGTTGGGACCGCTACTTTTTACCATGTATGTCAATGATTTGAACTATGGTATTAATGGATTTGTGGCTAAATTTGCCGATGATACAAATATGGGTGGAGGAGCGGGTAGTGTCGAGGAAACAGAGAGCCTGCTGAGAGACTTAGATAGTTTAGGGGAATGGGCAAAGAAGTGGCAAATGAAACACAATGTTGGAAAGTGTATGGTCATGCATTTTGCTGGAAGAAATAAATGGGCAGACTATTATTTAGATGGGGAGAGAATTCAAAATGCAGAGATGCAAAGGGACTTGGGAGTCCTTGTGCAGGATACCCCAAAGGTTAACCTCCAGGTTAAGTTGATGATGAAGAAGGTGAATGCAATGTTGGCATTCATTTCTAGAGGATCAGAATACAAGAGCAGAGATGTGATGTTGAGGCTCTATAAGGTACTCGTGAAACCACACGAAGTATTGTGAACAGTTTTGGGCTCCTTATTTTAGAAGGGATATACTGACATTGTAAGGGTTCAGAAAAGATTCAGGAGAATGATTCCAGGAATGAAAGGGTTACTGTATGAGGAATGTCTGGCAGCTCTTGGGCTGTATTCCCTGGAGTTCAGGAGAATGGGGGGGGGGGGGGTGGAATCTCATAGAAATATTCTGAATGTTAAAAGGACTGAACAGATTAGATATGGTAAAGTTATTTCCCTTGCTAGGGTAGTCTAGGACAAGAGGGCACAACTTCAGGATTGAAGGACGTCCATTTAGAACAGAGATGTGGAGAAATTACTTTAGTCAGAGGGTGGTAAATTTGTGGAATTTGTTGTCACGAGCAGCTGTGGAGGCCAAGTCACTGGGTGTATTTAAGGTAGAGATAGATAGGTTCTTAATTAGCCAGGGCATCAAAGGGTATGGGGAGAAGGCAGGGGAGTGGGGATGACTGGAAGAATTGGATCAGCCCATGATTGAATGGCGGAGCAGACTCAATGGGCTGAATGGCCTACTTCTGCTCCTATATCTTATGGTCTTATAATTGTTTTAGATAAGGGATGCAAGTGGGTGTAGGAGTTTTGGGTTCAGTCATTGCTTCAACATCTCCTATCTTCTACCTGTTGCACATGTTGTTAACTGAGCTGAGATGACTCCAGTTAGGGAGAAACAAACATGAGTCGGGATCGAGATTTGGGCAAGGGATGTAAAACCAGAGGCAAACATACGGTAGATCAAAGTGGACCCCAGCTTTCAAATAACAGAATATAGTCTAGGTTCAGATCAGAACAATGTGGCCATCAAGCCATCTCTCTCAATGCTAATGGAAATTCCTTTCTTCCAACTCTTCTCGCACCACATTCCACTCACTGACTTTTGCTCCCTCCATTTCCTCCTTTGAGAAATATGAGCAATTTTGCACATATTTTGGGTGCCCTGGTGCAAGAGTGTTTCTTCATTTTTTTTGCAAGTTTATTTTCTAAGCTTAAACATCCCCAACTAACACCCGCAGCATTGCAAAATACAAAGTTTACAATAGCGGGATTCACATTTGCTATTAGATCTATTTTCACTGATGCAGGTCATGAAATTTGTTGGGCGGCAGCAGTATAGTAATAAAAATCACTATAAGGCAGGGGTTCCGTACCTTTCTTATGCTACGGAGCCTTTCCCATTAACCAAGGGCTCTGTGGACCCCAGGTTGGAAATCCCTGCTCTAGGGCAATAAGAAATATAAAAAATAAATAAGTCGTGCAAACAGAGTGCAAAATGGTGAGGTAGTGCTCATGGGTTCATGAACCATTCAGCAACTGATAGCAGATTACAACTGAACATTCAACCGATTGACTTTTCAATCTCAATGATCTGACAGAGAGCTATTATCTACTCCCAAAACAACAAGGTATGAAATAGGAGAAGGATGTCATGGAGCTCTTTCAACCTGGCCTGCCACTCAATATGATCATGCCCGATCTGCCTCTACTGTGCAAGTTCATGATACCCCAACCTTTCCAATCCACCTGCCTCCTCTTTTTGAGTCGCCTCCTCAAACCTCTACAATAGAGTATTTCAGAGTTTTACCACCTATGTAATTCAGTTTTAAAAATCTGCCTCCTTATCTTGCAACTATGATCCTTTGTTTTGAGCTTCTCCTACTAGTGGAAACATCATGTTTCTGAGAATCCTGTGTCTCTAGAAGATCACCCCTCATTCTTACAAGCTGCAAAGAATTCAGATCGAATTTTTGTCTATTTGTAATAGGACAATCCTCACCCCAAAATTACCTCATAAACACAAAAGGTTTTGCAGATGCTGAAAGTCCAGAGCAACACACACAAGATGCTGATAGAATTCAGTAGGTCAGGCAGCATCTATAGAAAAGAGTAAACAGTTGACGCTTCAGACCAAGACCTTCGTCAGGACTTTATTCCTCTCTGTAGTGCTTTGCTGAGTTTCTCTAGCAGGATCTCATAGATTTCTTCTCGTCTACCTGCAACGCTGATAAATCCTCTTTTTAAATAAAGGGATCTTTCAGAAATAAGGGAACCAAAACTGTACCCCAGATGTGACCTCACCAGTGCCCTGTATAACCGCTGCAGTGTGTTTCTGTATTTAAACTCCAACATCCTTGCAATAAAAGCTAAAGTGCCAGCTTGCAGACTGCCCATGTGTGGGGGAGGGATGAGGCTTGTTTGGTTGCCTGTTGTGTTCTGTGTTGTTCTGCTGAATGTTGTGGGCATGATGTGTTGGCACTGGAACGTGTGGGGACACTTGAGGGCTGCCTCAGCACATCCTTAGGTCGTGTTGCTGTTACTGCAAACGGCACATTTCAGTGGATGTACTGATGTAGGTATGATAAACAAATGAATCCGAATCTGAATTTGCCTCCTTAATTACTTCAAAATTCAAAGTAAATTATCAAAATACATATGTGTCACCATATACTATCCTGCAATTCATTCTCCTGTGGGCATTCAGAGTAAATGAAATCAACCCATCTGCAAAAGCCAACAAACTGTGCAAAGGCAAAAAGAAAAAAATCAAGCAAAATAATAAAAAAAAGCAATAAATATTAAGAACATGAGATGATGAGTTCTGCAAACCTGTGATGCATCATGCACAAAAGTTACACAATAGATCTCTTTGCAGCCCATTCACTTGCAGACTCTGTCAATTTGTATATGAGTCTGAAATTTGATTCCTCCTACTTACAGTAAGTGCAATAACCTCACACTTTTCTACTTCAAACTGTATTTGCCAAATTTTCGCCCACTCACTAAACCTTTCTGGATCCTGCTGCAGAATGCAAACACTTTCAACAAGCCATGTCGTCCCACCTATCTTCATGTCAGTAAGACATAGAAACATAGAAACACAGAAAGCCTACAGCACAATACAGGCCCATCAGCCCATAAAGCTGTGCTGAACATGAACTTACTTTAGAAATTACCTAGGGTTACCCATAGCCCTCTATTTTCTTAAGCCCCATGTACCTATCCAGGAGTCTCTTAAAACATCCTATTGTATCCACCTCCACCAGAGTCGCTGGCAGCCCATTCCACACAGTCACCACTTTCTGCGTTAAAAACTTACCCCTACATCTCCTCTGTAGCTACTTCCAAGCACCTTAAAACTGTGCCCTCTCATGTTAGCCATTTCAGCCCTAAGAAAAATCCTCTGACTATCCACACGATCAATGCCTCTCATCATTTTATACACCCCTATCAGGTCACCTCTCATTCTCTGTCACTCCAAAGAGAAAAGACCGAGTTCAGTCAACCCATTCTCATAAGGCATTCTCCCAATCCAGGCATCATCCTTGTAAACCTCCTCTGCGCCCTTTCTATGGTTTCCACATCCTTCCTGTAGTAAGGCGACCAGAACTGAGCACAGTACTCCAAGTGGGGCCTGACCAGGGTCCTATATAGCTGTAACATTACCTCTCGGCTCTTGAACTCAATCCCAAGGTCGATGAAGGCCAATACACCGTATGCCTTCTTAACCACACAGTCAACCTGCGCAGCAGCTTTGAGTGTACTATGGACTCGGACCCCAAGATCCCTCTAATCCTCTACACTGCCAAGGGTCTTACCATTAATACTATATTCTGCCATCATATTTGACTTACCAAAATGAATCATCTCACACTTTTCTGGGTTGAAATCCATCTGCCACTTCTCAGCACAGTTTTGCATCTCATCGATGTCCTGCTGTAACCTCTGACAGCCCTCCATACTATCCACAACACCCCCAACTGCACAAGACAGGGTCAAGGCCGAGGTCTCTGAGCTTCCTGTCGAGCCTGGAGGGAATTATGGTGTTGAATGCTGAACTGTAGTCCAAGAACAGCATCCTCACATAAGCATCCTTCTTTTCCTTATGTGTAAGGATGGTATGTAGAGCAGTGGCTATAGCGTCGTATGCCAATTGGTTGTGTTGGTAGGCGAATTATAGGGGGTCCAGTTTGGGTGGTAGCATGTTGCAGATGTAGTCCTTGACCAGCCTCTCAAAGCATTTGTTTATTATTACAGTGAGTGCGACAGGATGCCATCTGTTCAGGCATGTTAATTTGGTCTTTTTAGGTGCAGGGACAATGGTGGATGCTTTGAAGCAGAAGGGCACTCTACACTGGGAGAGGAAGAGATTCAAAATGTCTGTAAGCACACCTGCCAGTTGTACTGTGCACATCCTGAGTACTTGTCTGGTCCTACAGCCTTGTGACTGTCCACTTGTTGGAAACATCTGTGTACCTCAGCCTCAGAGATGACCAGATTGCAGGTTGTAGTGGAGGTTTTCCTTGGAGGCTCAAGTTAGCGATATCGAACTGAGTATAAAACAATTGAGCTTATCTGGGAGAGAGGCCGCGATGTTCGCAGCACCGCTACGTTTAGCTTTGAAGTCTGCGATGGTATGCAGCCCTCGCCACAAGTCACGTGTGTTATTCGTTGTGAATCTTGACTCAGTCTTGTCCTTGTATCGTTGTTTTGCAGCCTTGATAACCTTGCGCAGATCGTAGCTGCTTTTCATGAGCTCCTGCTTATTCCCAGCAATGTAAGCTGTGTGTCGCACGGTGAGTGCTGCTCGTATGGAACTACTGATCCAGAGTTTCTGGCTCGGGGAGACCCTGACCGACTTCTGGGGGACAACATCGTCGATGCGCTTCCAGATGAAGCACGTGACTCCATCCGTGAACTCGGAGACACTCTCAGCCTGGAAGACATTGAAGCAGTCGTGTAGCATGAAGACTGATTGGTTGGACCAACAGTGGATGGTTTTAACTATGGATGCCTCTTGTTTCAGATTCTTCCTGTATGTCAGCAAAAGCAAGATCACAGAGTGATCTGATTTTCTAAAAGCTGGACGAAGAAGAGCTTTGTAAGCGTTGTGGAAAGGAGTGTAGCAGTGGTCAAGTATGTTATCTCCACGAGATCTCACCTGGATGTGCTGACAAAACTTCAGAGAGACTTTTGTCAGTGACTCCCGACTAAAGTCACTGGCGACGATGAAGGCAGCCTCTGGGTGTGCAGTCTCAAGCATTTTGATGGTCTCCTACAGTTCCTTGAGAGCTAGGTCAGTATCAGCCTGCAGCGGAATGTATACTGCTGTGATGATAACAGCTGTGAACTCCCTAGGCAGCCAGTAGGGTCTGCACAGCAGCACCAGGTATTCCAGCTCTGGGGCACAAAAGGAGTTGAGGGCATAAACATTCCGGGTGTCGCACCAAGCATTGTTGATCACGAAGCATACCCCTCCTCCTTTACTCTTCCCAGTGAGGTTTTTGACCTGTCCGCCTGGAACAGGGAGAACCCAGAAGGCTCAATAGTGTGGTCCGGTATCTCCTCCATCAGCCAGGTCTTCACAAAGCACACAACATTACATTCCTTTGTTTCCCGCTGGTAGGAGATTCTGGCTCTGAGTTTTCCCAACTTGTTGTCCAGGGACTGAACGTTAGCCAGGAGTATGCTAGGGAGCGGCGGTCGATTTGCACGCCGTCTCAGCCTTACCAGGACGCCGGCCTTTCTCCCTCACTCCAGCGCTTCTTCTGAGGTATATAATAGTTAAATTAAATAAGTAGTGCAAAAAAAGAAAGAAAAAGGTAGTGACATAGTGTTCATGGGTTCATTGTCCATTCAGAAATTGGATGTCAGAGGGGAAGAAGCTGTTCCTGAACTGTTGAATGTGTGTCTTCAGGCTCCTGTACCTCCTCCCTGATGGTAGCAATGAGAAGAGGGCATGTCCTGGGTGATGGGGGTCCTTAATGATGGATGCCGCCTTTTTGAGGCATTGTTCCTTGAAGATGTCCTGGATACTGGGGAGGCTAGTGCCCATGAGCTGGCTATTTTTATAAACCCTGCAGATTACTTCAATCCTGTGTAGTAGCCACCCCTGCCCCTCCCCCCACCATACCAGACAGTGATGCAGCCAGTCAGAATGCTCTTCATGGGTACATCTGTAGAAATTTTTGAGTGTTTTAGCTGACAGACCAAACCTCCTCAAACTCCTAATTAAATATAGCCACTTTCTTTCCTTTTTTATAGCTACATTGATATGTTGAGATCAGGTTAGCATTGACATGCATCCAATGTTGCCTCCAACTTCACTTGGAATTGTTTCTTCGCTTTTGAAGTAGCCCACCACAAGTCGTTCCTCGTTTTCTTGTACAGTCCTGGGTTGTTTGACTTAAATGTTACAGATCTAGCCCTCAGCAGACTACGAACCTCCTGGTTCATCCGCAGGTTTTAATTTGGATATGTGTGTTATGTTCTTGTGGGCACACATTCATCCACACAAGTTTTAATGAAGTCAGTGCAGCAGTGGCGTACTCATTCAGACTCAACCACGAATCCCTGAATACAGTCCAGTCCACCGATTTAAAACAGTCCTGTAAGTCTGTCTCCTTGTCCAAACCATTTTGGTCCTTACAACTGGTGCTGCAGTCTTCAGTCTCTGCCTATACTCGGGGAGTAGAAGTACAGCCAGGTGATCAGATTTTCCAAAGTGTGGGTGTGGGATGGCACAGTAAGTGCTCCTGATGGTGTTGTAACAATGGTCCAGTGTGTTGTTTCCTCTGGTACTACAAATGATTTGTTGGTAATAATTATTTAGTGACCCCTTCAAGTTGTTCTGGTTGAAATCCACCAAAATGCTGGGGAAGGCATCAGGATGTGCTGTTTCATGCCTGCTGATTACATCGTTCTGTCTGTCATGAGCCTGAGGTGCAATGTACACCTCTACCAAAATGATCACTGAGATCTCTGGCAGCAGATAAAATGGACAACACTTGGTTGCAACGTGTTCCAGGTGCGGTGAACAGGACTGGGATGGGGACAGCAGCACCATGTTTGTACACCACGAAGAGTTGATCATGAAACACACTCCATCTCCTCTGCCTTTGAAACATTCATCTGTCCTATCTTGGTGGTGTATCAATCTGAATCGCTGCATCTGGAACAGAATGGGTTAACTAAGATTCTGTGAAAGAAGTTGTAAGTGGTTCTAATGTCTCTCTGATATAGCAGTCTAGCTCTGAGATCTTCAATTTTATTTACCAGACACTGTACATTTGCCAGCAAGATGGTCGGTATTGGCAATCGAAAGCTACGCTTCTTTAAACAAACTTGAGTCCTGCTCGGTATCCTCTCTTCTGCCGTTGTAAAGGAGAACCGTGACCAGCGTTGTGATTTCTTAGTCGTATTAAAATGATGTTAATAACTGTACAGAGCTTAGATGTCATTGTGGTTCTCAGCTGTAGCAGACTGAAATGGGAATATTTGATGGCCTCCTTTAGAGCTGCTCACACAATGGGAGCTTCTGCCCCTTTGCAATCAGATTTCTGAAAGTCAAGCTTACTGTCATTTAACTATATGCATGTATATTGTCAAATATGACAATGTTTCTCCAAATCAGGGTGTAAAGCACAGTAGTACACATGGGGTGTATGGAGTGTCAGGGAGGGGTAGCACCTCTGGTGGGGGAACATGTGTCCTTTTCAAGGCAGTTAGTCCACCCTTGGTCCCCACCTGGCACTCAGCCCTCACTTGTAGCTCCTCGTAGCTGTTTGCATGTGACAGCGGCCACACCCCGGGCAACAGCTTCGTCAAGCCGGCTAAACCAGGTGAGGGTAGCCGACGGGTCGCAAACCCTTGGTGAGATAGGGAGATGTCTATTCCAGCATGTGAAGACAGACTCCGGCGGATTGAGCGGACGAGACCAATGGAAGGTCCAACCGTCAAGAAGGCGGTATCTGGAAGCGTCGTGGAACTTGTAGAGCACGACAAAACACAGAAGACGTCCTGGTCATCCACTGTGCCTAGTCCCATCTCCAGCCATCTCGATTCTTGACTTGCCACTGGATCCAGATGGGAATTGGGAAGAGAGAGTGAGGCTGACGCTGCACAATGCTCCCTCACTTAAATCCAAATCAAGCGCTAGTTTCGACACCATCAAGCCGGCTGGTGGCGCAGTGACATCAGCGCCGGACTCCGGAGCGAAGGTTCCCGAGTTCGAATCCAGTCGGGCTGCTCCCGGGCACGCTTTCCATCCGTGCCGGGTTGAGTGTCGAGTTCGCAACTCAACCTCGTAAAAAGTACTAATGGTGTCAAGGTCTTCATCGATGATGATGGACGAACCTTATACACATATCACACAAATAACACACAATAACTTAGGGAAGTAAAGATAAAATCTACAGATAATTTAAGTATAAATAAAGTAAATTGCATAAATTAAATATTGTAAGGTACAGAACAGATTAACCGGTGATATTTCGAACCATGAACACTATCCCATTTTTATACTATTTTTTAAACTAATTATTTCTCTTCTATATTTCTTATTACAACTTGGAGTAATTTTTGATGTATTCCACTGGGCTGCGGCCACAAAACAGCAAATTCCATGACATATGTCAGATATAATAAACCTGATTCTGATTCTGATTATTGCTGTCCACTTCGCTTTTATTAAATATGCAAACTGTTGATCAAGCACATTATTCTTTCAAGAACATTGACCCTAATGGACAGTTGTTTTTACAATTGGGTGAAATCACTGCTGACCCGTTAAGTAACTCCATATCCCCAACATTGTTCCATAGAAATGTATCAAATACACATGTTCGATAAGCACCTCCCCCTACACAGTCTCCATTCTCAGTTACAAGGCCACCCTTGAAGCATTTCTGAAGAAAATTTGCATGATTCTGAAAGTAGGGAAGCTAAAACAATGAAGAAACACCTTCAGAAACAATATCTCTAAATTGCGTGGTCAAAACTGCCCAATGCATCACAGAGCGGCCTACCTACCATCAAGATCATAGATACAGAAAGGGGCAATAACATTATGAACCACTCACCTGCTCATGGACTGGTGGTTTCACTCCCATCAGGGAGGAGGCTACACAGCATCCATACCAGGACCACCAGACTCTAAAACAGTTACTTTCCCTAAGCAGTACGGCTGATCAACACCTCCACCCACTGACCCACCCCTCCACACCCCCAACCACCACTACTTTATCATTTCCTGTCAGTCACCTTATGTACAGACACTCCTGTGCCTAGTGTCAGTTTATGGACATACAATCGACGTATTTAAGTTATCTGATGTATTTATATTTTTTGTGTTTTTTATGATTGTTGTGTTCTTTATTTTATTGTGTTTTTCTGTGCTGGGTCAGATCCAGAGTAGCAATGATTTAATTCTCCTTTACACTTGTGTACTGAAAGTGACATGAAACCATCTTGAAACTCGAATCTGTGTGGGACATCCTCACTTAGATTGTCACATATACCACAGTATGGGGAAAAGACTTGCCTTGCACACTCTTCATGCAGAAGAACTCATTACACCAGGTAAGCAGTAGCAGAATACAGAATAAAGTGTTTCAGTTACTGGGAAAGTGTACTGCAGATAGACAATAAGGTGTAAGGTCATAATGATGTAGTTTGAGGTCAAGAGCCTTTCTTATTATTCAATATTCTCATAACAGCTGTCCTTGAGCCTGGTGGTACATGCTTTCAGGCTTTTTTATAATCCGCCTGATTGGGGATGGAGTGAAGATGGTGGGGAAGAGGAGAGATTGTCTGTCGTGGGGGAGCTTTTAGTTATATTGGCTGCTTTACTAAGGTAGAAGTGTAGACAGAGTCCATAGAGAGCAAGCGGATACAAAGATGGGTACATTTATTATCAAGGTATATATGCAGTATGGCCGGCTGGTGGCGTAGCGGCATTAGTGCCGGACTTCAGAGCGAAGGCTCTCGAGTTCAAATCCAGCCAGCTCCCTGGCACGCTTTCCATCCATGCTGGGTTGAGCGTCCAGCTAGAAACTCGGCCTCGTAAAAATAAGAAAGCCTGCTAAAAAAAAAATGCCATCATGACGGCATCCCGATGACTCCACTCAGAGCTAAGGGCAAGAAGAAAAAAATATATGCAGTATACAACTCTGAGATTCATCTTCCCACTTATTGGCGTCCTATCGCACTCACCTCAATAATAAGCAAATGCTTTGAGAGGCTGGTCAAGGACTACATCTGCAGGATGTTACCACCCAAACTGGACCCCTACAATTCACCTACCGACACAACCAATAATCGACATCAGGAAAAGAAGAATGCTTATGTGAGGATGCTGTTCTTGGACTACTGTTCAGCATTCAACATGTAATTCCATCCAGGCTCAACAGGAAGCTCAGAGACCTCGACCTTGACCCTGCTTTGTGCAGCTGAATCCTGGACTTCCTGTCAGATCGCCGACAGGTGGTAAGAGTGGGCTCCCTCACCTCCACCCCTTTGACTCTCAACACAGGAGCCCCTCTGAGCTGTGTACTAGGTCCCCTCCTTTACTCCCTGTATACCCATGACTGTGTCATCACCCACAGCTCTAATCTGGTAATTAAATTTGCTGACGACACCACATTGATTGGCCTTACCTCAAACATAAAAGAGATGGTCTACAGGGAAGAAGTCATCTCTCTGACACAGTGATGTCCAGAAAATAACCTCTCCCTCAATGTCACAAAAACAAAGGAGCTGGTTGTGAATTACGGGAGGAATGGAGATGTGTTAACCCCTATTGACATCAATGGATCTGGGGTTGAGAGGGTAAACAGCTTTAAGTTCCTCGGCACAAACATCACTCTGGTCCTCATGTGGTCTGTACACACCAGCTAAGTGGTGAAAAAGGCACAACGGTGCCTCTTTCACTTCAGACGGATGAGGAAGTTTGGTATGGGCTCCCAAATCCTCAGAACTTTCTACAGGAGCACAATTGAGAGCATCCTGACCGGCTGCATCACTGCCTGGTATAGGAACTGTACCTCCCTTAATCGCAGGACTCGGCAGAGAGTGGTGCAAACAGCTCAGTGTATCTGTAGTTGTGAACTTCCCCATGATTCAGGACATTTACAAAGACAGGTGTAAAAATAAGGGCTCTAAGGATCATTGGGGATCCGAGTCACCCCAACTACACTCTATTCCAGCTGCTACCGTCTGGGGAACAGTTATTCAGTTTTCTCTCTTATTATGCATTGTATTGTACTGCTGCCACAAAGTTCATAGTCATAGTCATACTTTATTGATCCCAGGGGGAAATTGGTTTTCATTACAGTTGCACCATAAATAATAAATAGTAATAGAACCATAAATAGTTAAACAGTAATATGTAAATTGTGCCAGTAAATTATGAAATAAGTCCAGGACCAGCCTATTGGCTCAGGGTGTCTGACCCTCCAAGGGAGGAGTTGTAAAGTTTGATGGCCACAGGCAGGAATGACTTCCTATGACGCTCTGTGCTGCATCTTGGAGGAATGAGTCTCTGGCTGAATGTACTCCTGTGCCCACCCAGTACATTCTGTAGTGGATGGGAGACATTGACCAAGATAGCATGCAACTTAGACAGCATCCTCTTTTCAGACACTGCCGTGAGAGAGTCCAGTTCCATCCCCACAACATCACTGGCCTTTTGAATAAGTTTGTTGATTCTGTTGGTGTCTGCCACCCTCAGCCTGCTGCCCCAGCACACAACAGCAAACATGATAGCACTGGCCACCACAGACTCGTAAAACATCCTCAGCATCGTCCGGCAGATGTTAAAGGACCTCAGTCTCCTCAGGAAATAGAGACGGCTCTGACCCTTCTTGTAGACAGCCTCAGTGTTCTTTGACCAGTCCAGTTTATTGTCAATTCGTATCCCCAGGTATTTGTAATCCCTTAAAAAGTTAACAAATTTCAGAAATTATGTTGGTGATATTAAACCTGATGCTGATTCTGTTCCTAAAACTTTGAGTGTTGACTCTCCTGTATCTCCTCCCTGATGGCAGTAATGAGAAATGGGCATGTCCTGGGCAGACAATGCAAATGAAAAAATAAAGGAGTAGTTCTTTTTATTAATACCTTTTAAGCAATGGCTTTAGGGCCATTATTTTGGCCCAACCAAAATGGAAAAAAAACATTATAGAGTTGTTTATTGCTGGAAGTGCCTTGAGAAAGAGGGCAAGTTCGACAGCCTGAAATCTATCTTATTGCTCAATATCATTTACTCATTCTACAGGCTTTGAAAGATAAGGAACAACAACAATGAGAGAGATAAGACAGCTGCCGTGCTAAACTGTTGTGAGAAAACACACAAATCTACTCAAAGGATTTCGAAAAAGAAGGTATAAATCACACAGCTTATAATGATTTTTAGAGTAGAAATACCATTCAATGAAGATTTTTAATAAAAACTAAATCATTACCTGGATGAGGAAGGACTCTGATCACTTTTGATTTTAAACTGTGTGCTTCAGAAACAGTTCATTTTGCTTTGCGACATGTTTGAAGGTCAGTAAAATTATCACGTATTTAAACTCTCCTGGAGTCTATATTTTTAAAGAGTTCAGAAAAGTGATAATGCAGTTAGCCTTGGTATGTTAAAGACAAGAACATTGTTTCAGCCTGGAAAGTTTTTTTGTCATCTAATCCCAGTGATCAGCTATTATACTGCAGGTTTGTAGGCTACTACATTCAAACCAATATTAAAGGCAATGAAACAATTTCCACCCTTTGAGGCAGGGTGCTTTCTAACTACTCCAGTGAACAAGACAACTTTTTGAGGTGAAAGGATTTCTCCCAAAATAACTGGTAGAGGATTAAATTAAGTCTACAACCCGTGCTTTTTTTAATCTTTTTGTGCCAACCTTTTTTTCTGCCTTGTCCTAGCTACCTACACAAACACGAGAAGATCTGCAGATGCTGGAGATCCAAAACAACACACACAAAATGCTGGAGAAACTCAGCAGGCCAGGCAGCATCTATGGAAAAAAGGTAAACAGTCACCATTTCAGGCCGAGAGCTTTCATCAGGACTGGGGGAGAAAAAAAGACATGTTTGTGAGAGCTGAAGTGTTGGAGGAGCTACATACCGGGGATGGTGAAGGAGAGGCGAGGGGGCAATTACTGGACGTTAGACCCCAGTTCTCCATACCCCTCTTATCCAAGTACCTAGTCAAATTCCTCTTCAATGTTGCAGCTGAAACTGCACCCACCATTTCTGCCGGCGGCTTGTTCTACACTCGCACCACCCTCTGAGTGAACAAATTCCTCCTCAGATTCCCCTTAAATAAACCTATCATTTCTAGTTCTAGTCTCACCCAAACTTGGCAAAAAGCCTGTATGTACTTACCCAGCCTGTAATTTTGGCATACTTTGTATACCTCATAAGATCACCCCTCTTTTTCCTATGGTCCATGTAATAAAAGTCCTAACTTATTCAACCTTTCTCTATAACTCAGGTACACAAGTCCCAGAAACACCCTTGTAAATTTTCTCTGTACTCTTTTCAATCTTATTGATACCTTTCCTGTAGGTAGGTGACCAGAACTGCACACAGTATTCCAAATTAGGCCTTCGTATATAACTTCAACATAACATCCTAACTCCTGTTGGCAGTACTTTGATGATTGTCTGAAAAGAGGATGCTGTCCAAGTTGCATGCCATCTTGGACAATGTCTCCCATCCACTACATAATGTACTGGTTGGGCACAGGAGTACATTCAGCCAGAGACTCATTCCACCGAGATGCAGCACAGAGCGTCATCGGAAGTCATTCCTGCCTGTGGCCATCAACTTTACAATTCCACCCTTGGAGAGTCAGACACCCTGAGCCAATAGGCTGGTCCTGGACTTATTTCCTGGCATAATTTACATATTACTATTTAATTATTTCAGGTTGTATCATTATTTAATTATTCAAGGTGCAATTGTAACAAAAACCAATTTCCCTCGGGATCAATAAAGTATGACTATGACAATGACTATGATGGCCAGTATGCCAAAAGTTTTCTTACGTCCCTTTCTACGTGTGACACCACTTTTAAGGAATTATGGATCTGTATTCCGCGATAGAGACACCCTGATGGTATGTTGCCTCCCAGGTGCCAGGGTCAGGCATTTCTTGGATTGGGTCCTTGGTGTTCTCAAGGGGGAGGGTGAGCAGCCAGAAGTTTTGGTGCATATTGGCACCAATGACATAGGTAGACAAAGTGAGGAGGTCTTGAAGAGAGATTTTAGGGATCTAGATAGAAACCTGAAAAATAGACCTCATGGGAGTAATCTTTGGATTACTCACATGCCAGTGAGGGTAAGAATAGGATGATTTGACAGGGGAATGTGTGGCTGAGGAACCGGTGCAGGGAGCAGATATTCAGATTTATGGAGCATTGGGATCTCTTCTGGGGAAGGTATGACCTGTACTAAAGTGATAGGTACACCTGACCCCAAGGGAGTCCAATATCCTTGTGGGCAGGTTGGCTAGAATTGTTTGGGAGGGTTTAAACTAATTTGGCAGGGGTATGGGAACCGGAGTGATGGTGTCAGGATGAGCCAGTTGGTTTACAAACAGAGGCAATGTGCAGTGAGACTCCTAGCAAGCAAAGACTGATGATAGGGCAAAATTGCAATCAACAGCTTGAGTTGCAATGTAAAAGGTGGACAAATTCAAAAAGAGTGAATACAGGACTGAAGGTGTTCTATTTGAATGTGCGCAGTACACAGAATAAGGTAGATGAACTCGTAGCACAGTTACAGAATGGCATGTATGATGTTGTGGGCATCACTGAATCATGGCCGAAAAGATTATATCTGGAAGCTTAATGTCCAAGGATACACATTGTATTGAAAGGACAGGCAGGGCAATGTTGCTCTGTTGGTAAAAATGAAATCAAAAAATCAGAAGGAAGTGACATAGGGCTGGAAGGCGTTGAATCGTTGTGGGTAGAGCCAAGAAATTGCAAGGGTAATAAGACCCTGATGGGAATTATACACAAACCCCATAACAGTGGCAAGGATGTGTTCTACAAATTACAACTGGAAATAGAAAATGGAAGCCAAAAGGGTAATGTTACAATAGTCATGGGGGATTTCAATATGCTGTTAGATGGGGAAAATCAGGTTGTGGCTGGATTCCAAGAGGGGAGAATTTCTAGAATGCCTATGAGATAGCTTTTTAGAGCAGTTTGTGGTTGAGCCCACTCGGGAATCAGCTATTCTGGATTGGGTGTCGTGTAATGAACTGGAGTTGATTAGAGAGATTATGGTCAAAGAACCCTTAGGGACAAGTTGTCATAGCGTGATTGAATTCACTCTGAAATTTGAGGAGAAGCTATAGTCAGATGTATCAGTATTACACTGGATTAAAGGGAATTACAGGGGCATGAGAGGGGAGTGGCAAGAATTGATTGAAAACAAACACTGGCATGGATGACGGCAGAGCATCAATAGCTGGAACTTCTGGAAGCAATTCAGAAGGCACAATATATATACATCCCAAAGAGGAAGAAGTATTCTCAAGGTAAGATGATACAACTGTACCTAACAAGAGAAGTCAAAGCCAACATAAAAGCCAAAGACAGGGAAAATAATATAGTAAAAATTAGTGGGAAGTTAGAGGGTTGGGAAGCTTTTAAAAACCAACAGAAGGCAACTAAAAAAAAGTCATTAAGAAGAAAAAGATGGAATACAAAAGTAAGCTAGCCATTAATATTAAAGAGGATACAAAAAGTTTCTTCAGATACATAAAGTGTAAAAGAGAGTCAATAGTGGACATTGGACCACTGGATGACAATTCTGGAGAGGTGGTAATGGAGGACAAGGAAATAGCAAATGAACTGAATAAGTATTTTGCATCAGTCTTCACTGTGGAAGACACTAGCAGTATGGTGGAAGTTCCAGGGTGTCAGGGGTCAGAAGTGTGAAGTTGACAATCCTAGGGAGAAGGTTCTTGGGAAACTGAAAGGTCCAAAGGTAGATAAGTGTCATGGTCTGGTTCATGAAGTCCGCATTCTGGTTCACGGTACGGTCCATTGACCCTTGTTCCAGGTTTTCCGGTTTACCCCGTTTCTGTTGAGCACTCTAATTGAGGCACATGATTTTGGTTTGGGCAGACTCATAAATACCTCCAGAGCTTGGTTGCTAGATTGTTCCTTCCTAACATCCTGTCTGAATCCCTTCCCTTCCTTCTGTTGCGTTGCCTGTAACCCTTGCTTGCACCTTGTCAGTCTCCCCTTGGAGTAAACCACCGGTGGAAGGATAGTGCAGTCATTGAGATATGGATTTGGCTGTTCTGTAGCCTGCTGAAGTTACCAGCTGCCACCCTGGACCAAGCTCCCTTCCTGTCCCTTGCCTCTGTTGGGTAAGCTAGGCCACTTGCTGTTACCCTGCGGTTGGTTCTGTCCTTCCTGTCCCTTGCCTCCGTCGAGTGAGAGTCCTGCGTCCTGCCCAGGAGTTGCCTTGAAGTACCCTTGCCCCGTCATGTCCTCGTCAGGCCTCAAGCCTCAAGACGCCAGTCTCAGGCCTCAAGCCTCTAGACCCCAGCCACATCCTGTCCTGTAGTCATGTCATGTCCCTGCCTGATCTGGGGCCCGAGCCCGAGGCAAGACCCAGGCTCTGGGTCCTTGTCCAGTCTCTGGCTCAGAGCCCAGGCTCCTAGTGCATAGTTCCTTGTCTGGGTTCCTCGTCTTGTCTTGTCCATGTCCTAGCCCAATTCTGCATTCTTGTCCCTGCTCCTTGTCTGTATCCTGTCATGTCCCTACTCTAGTCAAGTGCTGTTCCTTGTACTTCAGTGTCTATGTCTTGCATTTGGGTCTATTCCCAACACCCCCATTATGACAGATGTCACCTGGAATAGACTGTGTACACGCCAGGGTCCTGAAAGAGGAGGCTGAAAAGATTGTGAAGGCATTAGTAATGATCTTTCATGAATCAATTGATTCTGGAATGGTTCTGGAAGATTAGAAATTTGCAAATGTCACTCTGTTCTTCAAAAAGGGTGCAAGACAGAAGAAAGGAAACTATAGGCCAGTTAGTCTGACCTCATGGTTGGGGAGATGTTGGAGCTAATTGTTAAGGATACAGTTTTGGGGTACTTGGAGACACATGACAAAATAGGCTGTAGTTAGCATGGTTTCCTCAAGGGAAAATCTTGCCTGATAAATTTAGAATTCTTTGAAGAAATTACAAGCAGAATAGATAAAAAGAGAATCAGATGATGTTGTGAACTTAGATTTTCAGCAGGCCTTTGACAAGGTACCACACATGAAGCTGTTTAACAAGTTATGAACCCATGGTATTGCAGGAAAGACACTAGTATGGATAAAGCAGTGGCTGATTGGCAGGAGGCAAACAGTGGGAATAAAAGGAGCCTTTTCTGGTTGGCTGCTGGTGACTAGTGGGGGTCTGTATTGGAACCTCTTCTTTTTTACATTATATGTCAATGACTTCAATAATGGAATTGATGGCTTTGTTGCAATGTTAGCAGGCAATTCAAAGGTTGGTGGAGAGACAGGTAGCTTTGAGGAAGTGGAAAGGCTACAGAAGGACATTAGACAGATTAGGACAATGGGCAAAAAAATGTTAGATGGAATACCATGTTGGGAAGTGTATGGTCATGCACTTTGGTAGAAGAAATGAAAGGGTTGACTACCTTCTTAATGGAGAGAAAATTCAAAAATCTGAGGCACAAAGAGACTTGGAGGCCATGGTGCAGGATTCCCTGAATGTTAATTTGCAGGTTGAGTATGTGGTAAGAAAGGCAAATGTGATGTTAGCATTCATTTCAAGAGGATTAGATTAAAAACAAGGATGTAATATTAATGCTTTATAAAACACTTGTGACGCCTCACTTGGAATACTGTGAACAGTTCTCAAGTCAAGTTTGTTGTATTTAACTATATACATGTATATAACATATATAACCATATAATGTATATAGAAATGTGACAACGTTTCTCTGAACCAGGGTGTAAAGTAGAGTGGTACACAGAACACATGATAATTTATGAAGGTATGGATAAAAGAATCACACATAAATAACAAACTACAGGGCATCAATATTAAATATTGTAAGGTACAGAACAGATTAACCAGCGACACTTAGAATATGATGTGGCAGGGAGCTTATAAGCCTAATGACGTGGGGGAAGAAACTGTTTCTCATCCTGTCCGTTCTTGTTTTCATGCATCGTAGTCCCCTGCCTGATCGTGGAAAGTCGAAGAGGATGCTGGATGCATGGGTAGGACCCTTAATAATACTAAGGGCCCTGCCTACGCAGCGCTCCTGATAAATGTCCCCAGTGGATGGTAGAGAGACCTCTATGGTCCTCTCAGCTGTTTCCTCAGTCCTCTGTCGGGATGCATGATTTCTCCCATACCAGATGGAGGTGCAACTTGTCAGGATACTCTCAACGGTGCTCCTGTAAAACTTAGTTAAGATGGGGGAGGGGAGCCGTGCTTGCCCAATCTTCAAGTGAGGCGCTGCTGTGCCTTGTTCAAGGAGGTGATATTAAGGGACAAGGCAAGGTCACCCGTAATGTGAACTCCCAGAAACTGGGTGCACTTAACTCTCTCCATGGTGGAGCCAGGTTTTCCCAGCCCCTTATCTTAGAAAGGATGTGCTGACACTGGAGAAGATTCAAAGGAGGTTCACGAAAATGAATGCAGGATAAAACAGCTTGTTAAATGAAGGGCAACTGGTGGCTCTGAGTCTAAGACCTTAGCCTCAGAACAGAAGGATGTCCTTTTAGAATGGAGATAAGAAGGCATTTCTTTAGCCAGATAGCGGTGAATCTGTGGAATTTCATGACCAATGCCAGTAGCATTAAACTTGATTGCGAAGATGATGACAGTTTCAATCAGATTAGTTCAATGTCATAATATATGAAGTTCCTCATGAGCAGCTCACAGAGTGAACTGTTTTCAAGGATTCAAGATAGTTTGATGTCATTTCCAGTTCACAAGTGTAAAGGAGAACAAAATAATTGTTAATCCAGATCTGATGCAGCACAAAAAGAAAACACAGTAAAATGGACACATTAGTGGGATTGTATTACAGACCACCCAATAGTCAACGAGAAGTGGAAGAGCAAATCTGCAGAGAGATAGCAGGCAACTGCAGGAAACATAAAGTTGTGGTGGTAGGGGATTTTAATTTTCCATACATTGATTGGGACTTCCACACTGTTAGGGGTCTAGATGGTTTAGAGTTTGTAAAATGTGTTCAGGAAAGTTTTCTAAATCAATATACAGAGGGACCAACTAGAGGGGATGCAATATTGGATCTCCTGTTAGGAAACGACATAGGACAAGTGACGGAAGTCTGTGTAGGGGACCACTTTAGTTCTAGTGATCATAACACCATTAGTTTCAACTTGATCATGGACAAGGATAGATCTGGTCCTAGGTTTGAGGTTCTGAACTGGAAGAAGGCCAAATTTGAAGAAATGAGAAAGGATCTAAAAAGCGTGGATTGGGACAGGTTGTTCTCTGGCAAAGATGTGATCGGTAGGTGGGAAGCCTTCAAAGGAGAAATTTTGAGAGTGCTGAGTTTGTATGTTCCTGTCAGGATTAAAGGCAAAGTGAATAGGAATAAGGAACCTTGGTTCTCAAGGGATACTGCAACTCTGATAAAGAAGAAGAGGGAGTTGTATGGCATGTATAGGAAACAGGGAGTAAATAAGGTGCTTGAGGAGAATAAGAAGTGCAAGAAAATACTTAAGAAAGAAATCAGGAGGGCTAAAAGAAGACATGAGGTTGCCTTGGCAGTCAAAGTGAAGGCTAATCCAAAGAGCTTTTACAGGTATATTAAGAGCAAAAGGATTGTAAGGGATAAAATTGGTCCTCTTGAAGATCAGAGTGGTCGGCTATGTGTGGAAGCAAAGGAAATGGGGGAGATCTTAAATAGGTTTTTTGCGTCTGTATTTATTAAGGAAACTGGCATGAAGTCTATGGAATTAAGGGAAACAAGTAGTGAGATCATGGAAATTATACAGATTGAAAAGGAGGAGGTGCCTGCTGTCTTGAGGAAAATTAAAGTGGATAAATCCCCAGGACCTGACAGGGTGTTCCCTTGGACCTTGAAGGAGACTAGTGTTGAAATTGCAGGGGCCCTGGCAGAAATATTTAAAATGTCGCTGTCTACAGGTGAGGTACCGGAGGATTGGAGAGTGGCTCATGTTGTTCCGTTGTTTAAAAAAGGATCGAAAAGTAATCTGGGAAATTATAGGCTGGTAAATTTAACGTCGGTAGTAGGTAAGTTATTGGAGGGAGTACTAAGAGACAGAATCTACAAGCATTTGGATGGACAGGGACTTATTAGGGAGAGTCAACATGGCTTTGTGCATGGTAGGTCATGTTTGACCAATCTATTGGAGTTTTTCGAGGAGGTTACCAGGAAAGTGGATGAAGGGAAGGCAGTGGATATTGTCTACATGGACTTCAGTAAGGCCTTTGACAAGGTCCCGCATGGGAGGTTAGTTAGGAAAATTCAGTCGCTAGGTATACATGGAAAGGTGGTAAATTCGATCAGACATTAGCTCAATGGAAAAAGCCAAAGAGTGGTAGTAGAGAATTGCTTCTCCGAGTGGAGGCCTGTGACTAGTGGTGTGCCACAGGGATCAGTGCTGGGTCCATTGTTATTTGTCATCTATATCAAAGATCTGGATGATAATGTGGTAAATTGGATCAGCAAATTTGCTGATGATACAAAGATTGAAGGTGTAGTAGACAGTGAGGAAGGTTTTCAGAGCCTGCAGAGGGACTTGGACCTGCTGGAAAAATGGGCTGAAAAATGGAAGATGTTGTTTAATACAGACAAGTGTGAGGTATTGCACGTTGGAAGGACAAACCAAGGTAGAACATACAGGGTTAATGGTAAGGCACTGAGGAGTGCAGTAGAACAGAGGGATCTGGGAATAGATACAAAATTCACTAAAAGTGGCGTCACAGGTAGATAGGGTCATAAAGAGAGCTTTTGGTACATTGGCCTTTATTAATCAAAATATTGAGTATAAGAGCTGGAATATTATGATGAGGCTGTATAAGGCATTGGTGAGGCCGAATCTGGAGTATTGTGTTCAGTTTTGGTCACCAAATTACAGGAAGGATATAAATAAGGTTGAAAGAGTGCAAAGAAGGTTTACAAGGATGTTGCCGGGACTTGAGAAACTCAGTTACAGAGAAAGGTTGAATAGGTTAGGACTTTATTCCCTGGAGCGTAGAAGAATGAGGGGAGATTTGATAAGAGGTTTATAAAATTATGATGGGTATAGATAGAGTGAATGCAAGCAGGCTTTTTCCACTGAGGCAAGGGGAGAAAAAAAAACAGAGGACATGAGTTAAGGGTGAGGGGGGAAAAGTTTGAAGGGAACTTTAGGGGGGGCTTCTTCACACAGAGAGTGGTGGGAGTATGGAATGAGCTGCCAGACGAGGTGGAAAATGCGGGTTCTTTTTTAACATTTAAGAATAAGTTGGACAGATACATGGATGGGAGGTGTATGGAGGGATAAGGTCCATGTGCAGGTCAGTGGGATTAGGCAGAAAGTGATTCGGCACAGCCAAGAAGGGCCAAAAGGCCTGTTTCTGTGATGTAGTTTTTCTATGGTTTCTATGGTTTCTATGATAAAGAACACAGTAGTAATAAAAACACAAAAATATAATATTTAAAGTAGCTTGTATACATAGAATTAGTAATAGAACAAATTATCGCCCTTGAAGATTATGGAATTGAAAAGCTTGCTGATTTAATCAATGACATTTATGAGACTGAAATAATACCAGAAGAGATTTAAAAAAATCAGTATTTATCACTCTTCCTAAGAAACCTGGAGTAATAGAATGTGAATTAAATAGGACCATAAGTTTAATGAGTCATATCACCAAGATACTTCTAAGAATTTTGATGACAAGAGCTAAGAGTAAGATACAAGCTGAAATAGGTAAAGAACAATGTGGTTTTGTGAAAGAGGAAGGTACAAGAAATGCAATATTGATGTTAAGGATACTATCAGAACGAGCTATTCAAGTGCAAACAGATTTGTTTGTTTGTTTTATTGACTACACAAAAGCATTTGATAAAGTGAAGCACAATAAGTTATTTGAAATATTACAGGAAACTCTAGATCTAGATTTGAAAGACCTCCGCCTAATCAGAAATCTGTACTGGGAACAAACTGCCGCTGTAAGAATAGATGGAGAAGTGAGTTAGTTTACGAAAATCAAGAGAGGCATTAGACAAGGGTGTGTTTTCTCCCCTGATTTATTTAATGTGTACAGTGAAACAATATTACAAAAAATAAGAGACATCTTGGGAATCAAAGTTGGCGGTGAAAACAACAATAATTTCAGATATGCAGATGACACTGTGTTAATTGCAAGTACAGAGGAAGAACTACAGAACTTAATTGATATAGTTGTTGAAGAAAGTGCAAAAATGGGTCTATCTATCAATTGCAAAAAGACAATGTATGGTGATATCCAAGAAGGAGAATCCTATCTGCAGGCTGAGATTAAATGGGGAAGACATAAAACAAGTACAGAACTTTTGCTACTTAGGAAGCTGGGTGATATCAGATGGCAGGTGCGACATGGACATCAAAAGAAGAATAGGGATGGCAAAAGACACCTTTACGAGAATGAAGAGTATACTGACCAATATGAAACTAGGCATGACAACCCCTCTCAGAGTACTGAAATGTTATGTTTATCCAGTTATGTTATATGGCTCAGAATGTTGGACAATATCTAGTAACATGAGGAAACGAATTGAAGCAGCAGAGATGTGGATTTTGAGGAGGATGGAAAGAATATCATGGACAAAATGAATATCTAATGAGGATGTCATAAACAGAGCAAAACCAAAAAGAGAAATAATGTATGAGATCATGAAAAAGCAATGTAACTTCATTGGACATATGATGAGGAAAGAGGGGTTAGAATGCACGGTAATTATAGGAAAGATTGAAGGGAAGAAAGCAATAGGAAGACAAAGACAAATGATGGAGACAGCAGCCAGAGAACTGGAAATAAATACCAATGAATTGATCCACTTGACCTGAAACAGGAGGGTCTGGGCCATTGCAGTTAAAGCTCAAACTGGGCACAGCGCCCTGATGATGTTGATACATAGATTGATTGTATATCCATAAGGAGATGCTAGGCACAGGAGAAGTCTCTACATAAGGTGACTGACAGGAAATGATAAAGTAGTGGTGGTTGGGGGTGTAGAGGGGTGGGTTTGTGCGTGGAGGTGTTGATCAGCCTCACTGCTTGGGGAAAGTAACTGTTTTTGAGTGTGACGGTCCTGGTGTGGATGTTACGTAGCCTCATCCCTGATGGGAGTGGGACAAACAGTCCATGAGCAGGGTGGATGGGATCCTTCATAATGATACTGGCCCTTATATATATTGTAGAGATCTCCTGTCCATCACAGTGCAGTTTCCATACAACTTGTTTTGATGCTCTCTACTGTGTGTCTGTAGAATAACGTGGGTATAGGTGTATATAGTCTAGCTCTATTCAGCCTCCCCAGAAAGTAGAGGTGTTAGTGAACTTTCCTGATTGTGCAGATACTCGAATACTGCAAATGTCATTAAACAATCTACAATGTTGAAACTACTCCCAATACCCACCATAAGCCTGACGAGGTCTGTGACCAGCTCGGTAGATAGTCCCCTGAATAAGGAATGCACCTAGCATTTCTCTTGTAAGGATTTCACGACTAATGTTGGTGTAGGGCAGAGAGGGATTGGGGTCTCTCTGACTTGTGGTGAACTTTCAAGGAGGGAGAAAATTTGGCAGTTCTCCAAACCTCCATTTTGTGGAGAAGGAAGTTAATGCTTTGAGGCTAGGGACTATGGGCAAAGAATCACACTTGCACTGGTATGCAACTGAGGGCAAGGGATCATAACAGAAATTGATTGGAGAGGGATTATTGGCTCAGTGCAGGTTTAAGTGGAGATTAGAAAGTATTGTAATTATTCAATAATGCAGAGCTATAGATTTAGATGAGAACTTCAATTATTTGCAAGGCCCCAGGTCAGTACTACAGCAGTGGTGAAAAATGAGGCATAAATTGTCATTGCTATGTTCCAATTGTGCTCAGTTTAATTTTCAACAGAATCATTCTGAAAAATAACAGCACCAGGCAATTGAGTTACTAGGCAAAATTCCCAAAGAGTTTGGTGATTGCTTTGTGGAGCATCAATATTGAGTCTGCAGGAGCGTCCATGGGCATTTGGCTTTTTCTGGCAAGCCAACTGAATCATGATTCATTCGCAAGGGAGTGGTCATAGTTGGAGTGGACTAGTGTTAGAGTGGAGAAGCTCTGGCTCAAAAGGCTTGGGCAAGGTAAGATTCTTCTTCATTTTTTGTCTGTTAGTGCAGTGAGAGTAGCTCCAGGAGCTGTGTTGTTTTCTTTGTGTGAGATATGGGAATTCTGAGGGTCTTCCAATCTCTCCGATAACTATATCTGCACCAGGTGCACCGAGCTGCAACTCCTCAGGGAACGTTATAAGAACTGGAGCTACAGCTTGATGACCTTTGACTCATAGAGGAGAATGAGGAAGTGACAGATAAGAGTTACAGGGAGGTCCACAACACCATTAGTCATGATGATGATGATGGTGTCGAGACTCGCACATGATTTGGATTTAAGTGAGGGAGAGTTGCGCAGCGTCAGCCTCACTCTCTCTTCCCAATTCCCACCTGGATCCAGTGGCAAGATGAGTTGAGATGACTGGACATGGGACTAGGCGCAGTGGAGGACCAGGACGTCTTCTGTGTCATGTCATGCTCTACACGTTCCACAATACTTGCAGAGGCCGCCTTTTTGAACGTTGGACCTTCCATTGGTCTCATCCGCTCAGTCTGCCGGAGTCTGTCTTCACATGCTGGGATAGATAACCCCCTATCTCACCGAGGGTTTGAGACCCATCGGCTACCCTCACCTGGTTTAGCTGGCTTGTCAAAGCTGTTGCCCGGGGTGTGGCCACTGTCACATGCAAACAGTTACGGGGAGCCACAGGGAGAGCTGAGTGCCAGGTGGGGACCAAAGGTGGACTAACCACCTTGAAAAGGACGCGACATGTTCCCCCACCAGAGGCGCTACCCCTCCCTGACACCCCATACACCTCCTCATGGAGGTAGTCACCCCTAGGTTGCAGAAGGCAGGAGAAGGAGGGAAAATGCACATGTAGCCATTCCCTTTAATAATAAGTGTACAGTACCACTTTGGATACTGTTGGGAGATTCGACCTACCTGGGGGGGGGGCCGGGGGGTCACAGTCAACAGATCTCTTCAGCTGTGGCCCAACTCATGCATAAGGACTGAGTCCAGAAGGCTGCAACATGCCCGATAGCAAATACCCCAAACGTTGAATGTACTTTTTTCCATAGATGCTACCTGGCCTGCTGAGTGGTGGTTGGGGGTGTGGAGGTGTTGATCAGCCCCACTGCTTGGGGAAAGTAACTGTTTTTGAGTCTGGCAGCCCTGGCGTGGATGCTATGTAGCCTCCTCCCTGATGGGAGTGGACAAACATTCCATGAGCAGGGTAGGTGGGATCCTTCGTGATGTTACTGATCCTTTTCTGGCAACTTTCTGCATTTATGTCCTTGTTGGTGGGTAGGCTGTTGATGGTGATGCTTTGGGCAGTTTTAACTACCCATTGTAGAGCTCTCTCCAAAAATATTACTATAAATTACATACATAAACAGACAAATAAACAAAGAAAAAGCGGATTGGCAAGGTCGAGTTTCTGCTATAAGCCCATGCTATTGGCTCAGTTATTACCCTTCAACCATCAGGCTCTTGAACCAGCGTAGATAAATTCACTCACCCCATCACTGAACTGTTCCCTCAATCAATGGACTCTCTTTCAAGGACTCTACATCTCAAGTTTTTGATATTTATTGCTTATATATTTATTATTACTTTTTCTCTTTTCATTTGCACAGTTTGTTGTCTTTTGCACATTGGTTGGTTGTCCATCCTGTTGGCTCTGGTCTTTCACTGATTCTATTACGGTTCTTAGATTTGCTGAGAAAATGGTGACTTGTATGTACAGTACTTTGATAATAAATTTACTTCGTACTTGTTCTCTCCATTAATATTGAATTTCCTGCTGGAAATGTCCCACGGCTCTGCTTTTGGCAGCACATTACACTAGTTTTTGCCTAATTATCACTCTCTAACTGCCCCATTAAACCATTTAAGCGGAAGACATTTTACAACTCAAACCCATGGAATAGTAGGCCTCATCCTTTCACAGATATTCCTTTGGTTCCACTTTCCCATCGGCCATCTTCCCTGAAATTTAAACCTACCTATTTTTCTCTTTCCCAGTTCTGGTGAAGAGAATTTGACCTGAAAATGAGTTCTGTTTCTCTTTCCACGGATGCTCCCTGACCTACTGAGCATTTCCAGCAGGTTCTGTTTATCACTCCAAAACTATTCTGGAACTGGAGGGAGGGGGAAATTAGTTAATTCACTGTTAAGTACAATTTAATAGTCAAGATGATTCTGCTGCAAGGTTAATTTCTTCCTTCATCTCATCGCTAGACATTTAAAACTCAGTTCTTGGCATCAACCAGGCCAAATTAGTGAGCAAATGGACAATGACTAGGAAGCTGTTCTAATAATAAGCAGTACCAGCTGATTTTGGAAAGCTTTTTTTCAATGTTAGATATTCTTCATTTCACTGACTTCTTGACCAAACTTGTATTTTTCATAGATGATTACTGAACTCAGAATGGACATTTCAATCAAGGAAAATTCATCAGTGGGCTACATCTGTTAGAATAATATTGGATGTTTTTTTTTTCAAAATCAGGATCAAGAAAGTCGAGGGTCACATTAACCACCACCCCTTTAGTGACTCAGAGGATGAGGAAAATATTGAGCAACACATACAAAATGCTGGAGGAAAATATTGAGTTATTCTACAGTGCTTGTTAGAATAGCTCTCTCCTTTCCTGCTTTGTAAAATCTGTAATCAAAGACAAAACTACTGGAGATTTATCAATTTCCCCTCCTCCTGCTTGACCCCTGATTTCTAGTTATGTCTTTAAACCTGTAATTTTATCTTAGCTAAATACAGAAAATGGAAGCTCGGATGAGCTGCCTATTTCTCACACAGCAAGGCTTCAAAGAGGGTGTTGTCACTTTTAATATCCTCCTTTCTAACCACTATATTTGAAAATACAGTGATTGTGCACAATTTGGCGTCCCACCCTCAGCTCAAAACCAGTTTGTCTCGATTGGGTCTCTAGTTTGGTGGTCCAAGCCCAAAACATAACAAAACATGAAACAAGTTTTCTCAGAACAGGAAGGGAAGAGGAGATTGCGAGGATTTTTTTGTTTGTTTATCCTGCAAAATGGTCCCAGTGATTTCCCCTTAGGTGAAACCAGCCTTTCTCTGTGGATATTTCCGATGGGTTTCCAAATTGCCATACAGCCAGCACATCTACAAATGTGGTAAAATCTAGTACTATGGTAGCGGACCCTACCAATGCATTGATTATCTGCATGAATCAATTCCATGTAAGAGAGCTTGGTCTCCAGTGATTTGGGACCTCCATCCATTAGATCAAGACCACCCCTCTATTAGTATAGACTAGTACAGGCCCTCCAGTTCACAATGTTGTCCTGACCTTTTATCCTACCTTAAAATCAATCTAACCCTTCCTTCCTACATAGCTCTCCATTTCTCTACCATGCATGTGTCTACCTAATGCGTGCACCTCTTATCAGCACTCCTGGCATGTGGAAGATAATGTGCAACTTTTGGTTTATGTAAAAAAGAATTTATAAACAGGTACTTTTCACTTCTCAAAGATGAAGCAGAAGTGGGTCAGGCTTGGTCCACAGGGACTGGCTCAGAACATCATTAGAGCATCTCTGCCTGTAATGTTTGCTAAACATAACAGCAAGATGTAGATAACACAATTTACATCACTTCAAACAGAATAAATTTTGAATCAATGCGATCAATTCAACCATTGAAGGATCAGCAAATTGTATCAAAAATGGCTTTGGAGCTGTGCTTAGCCACACAGTCATAAATGCAAAGTGAGTAGAGCAGGGCACTAAGCACACAGCCTTGAGGTGCACCTGTGCTGATGGAGATCACGGAGGAATTGTTGTTTGCAAAGGTGCACTTGGAAAGTGCGAGGCCTTCAAAAATGAAATTTGAGAGTAAAAGCTTGTGTGTACCTGTCAGAATAAAAGGTAAAGATAACAAGTGTAGGGAACCCCAGTTTTCAAGAGATATTGTGACCCTGGATAAGAGAAAAAAAGAGCAGTTATAGACAAGTTGGAAAAAATGATGTGTTTATGGAGTACAAGAAATGCAAGAAAGATCTCAGAAAGGCTAAAAGAAGGCATGAAGTTGCTTTAGCAGACAAGGTGAAGAAGAATGCAAAAGGATTCTACAGATAGGTTAAAAGCAAAACGATTGCAAGGGACAAAATTGGTCCTCTAGAAGACAAGAATAGTAATCCATGTGTAGAGCCAAAACAGATGGGGAGATCTTAAGTTAAATTCTTTGTATTTGCATTTACATTTCCAAGGAAGTTACCAGGAAAGAGGATGAAGGCAAAGCAGTGGGTGCTGTCTACATGGACTTTAGTAAGACACTTGACAAGGTCCTGCATGGAGGCTGGTCAAGAAGATTGGGTCGCTTGGCATTCAGGATGAGGTAGTAAATTGGATTAGACATTGGCTTTGTAGGAGAAGGCAGAGGGAGGTAGTACAGGGTTGTCCCTCTAACTGGAGGCCTGTGATTAGTGGTAAGCCACAGGGATCGGTGCAGAAACCTTTGTTGTTTGCCAACTATAATCCACGAACTAGATGATAATGTGGTTAACTGGATCAGCATATTTGTGGATGACACCAAGATTGGGGGTAGGGGTGTAGTGGACAGTGAGGAAGGCAATCATGGCTTGCAGAGGGATCTGCATCAGCTGGAAAAAATGGACTGAAAAATGGCAGATGGAATTTAATGCAGACAAGTGCAAGGTTTTGGACTTTGGTAGGACCAGCCAGGGTAGGTCTCATGCACAATGAATGGAAGGGCACTGAGAAGTGTGGTAGAACAAAGGGAATACAGGTAATAATTTGTTGAAAGTAGCGTCACAAGGAGGTAGGGCTGTAAAGAAAGCTTTTGCCATAAATCAATGTACTGAGTACAGGAGATGAGATTTTATGTTGAAGTTATGTAAGACATTGGTGAGGCCTAATTTGGAGTACTGTGTGCAGTTTCAATCACCTACTTACACCAGAAGAGTATAAAGTATTCCAAGTGTACTCTAACAAATGCTTGTTACATAGTTTCCCTACTTTCGATTTTATTTCTCAAGTTAAGCAGTAGTGCGTGTTTTATTTTGTGGCCATGCTAACCTGTGCTGCAAGTTTGCAGCTTGTTGGTTCTCAAAGTTGAGAATTTCTACTCTGAAATTCTCCATGCTTAGTTCCACTCTCAAATCGTTCTCCACTCCAATCTTATATGCCACCTGTAAGGAATTGGCAGCATATCAAAGAGAATCTGGTGACATATTGACTGACAACATAATGGGATTGGGAATGGAACCAGCAACATTTTTAGGGAATTAAGAACAGAAACAATCAAAAGACCATAAGACATGAGAACAGAATTAGACCATTTGGCACATCAAGCCTGCTCCATCATGCATGGAAGGTCATCAAGTCAAAACATCAAATTCTTACTGAACGTTTATTCAAATTTACTAAACAACAAACTTATTTTCAGAATAAACTTTGGAAAAAGGGATGGAAGCAGAAGAAAGCAAATCATTGGACAGTTAACCTGACCTCAGTGGCTAGGATGAAGTTGGAGTCGATTGTTAAGGATGACAGTGCGGGGTACTTGGAGGCACATGATCAAATAGGCCAAGGTTAACAAGTTTCCTGAGGGGAAAATATTGCCTGAGGACATATCAAGCAGGATAGACAAATGAAAATCTGTCAAAGTTGTGTACTTGGATTTTCAGAAAGTCTTTGACAGGGTGCTGCACATGAGGCTGCTTAACAAGAGCCCACAGTAGTACAGGAAAGTTCCTAGTCTGGATACAGCACTGATTGATTGGCAGGAGACAAAGAGTGGGAATAAAGGGAGCCTTTTCTGATTGGCTGTCAGTGATTAGTGGTATTCCACATGGGCTGGTGTTGGGACTGCTTCTTTTTATATAACATGTTAATGATTTGGATGACAGAATTGATAGTTTTGTGGCCAAGTTTGCGGATGATATGAAAATTGGTACGGGGCAGATGGTGCTGAGGAAGCAGGGAGACTGCAGAAGGACTTGGGCAGATGAGGAGAATGGGCACATAAGTGGTATTTGGAATATAGTGTCAGGAAGTGTATGGTCATGCACCTTGGTAGAAGGAACAAAAGTGAATGCTACTTTCTAAACAGAGAGGAAATTCAAAAATCCATTGTGCAAAGTGTCTTGGGAGTCCTTGTGCAGGATTCCCCAAAGGTTAACTTGCAGGTTGAATCATTGGTGAGGAAGGCAAATGCAATGTTAGCATTAATTTTGAGGACTAGAATATAAAAACAAGGATGTAACGTTGAGGTTATAGAAGGCACTGGTGAAGCCTCATTTGGAGCATTGTGAGCAGTTTTGGGTCCCTTATCTAAGAAAGAATGTGCTGAAGTTTTTTTTTAGCGTGTCGCACCAGACAGTCAGCTATTCTTGTCTGGCATGTAGTGTCAGGATTGGTCTCCTTTCAGATTAACCAGGTCACGATATGAACGTTCCTGACTTGAGCCCTTTTTTTTTTACGAAGCCGAGTGGCTAGCTCGATATTCAACCCGGCACGGATGGAAAGCATGCTCGGGGGGATGGCCCGACATGGATTCAAACTTGGGAGCCTTTTTGGAGTCCGGTGCTGATGCCCTTGCGCCACCAGCCAGCCATGCTGAAGTTACAGAGGGCCCAAAGGAGGTTCACAGAATTGGTTCCAGGAATGAAAGACATTATATGAGGAACGTTTGATGGCTCTGGGCCTCTGCTCGCTGTGACTTAGAAGAAGGAAGGAGAACTTTACTGAACCCTATCGATTAATGACAGAGTGGGTGTGGACAGGATGTTTCTTATAATGGGGAGTTTAGGACTACAGGACACAGCCTCAGAATAGAGGGACGTCCTTTTAGAACAGAGATGAGGAGGAATTTCTCTTGCCGGGTGGTAGTGAATCTGTGGAAATCGATGCCACAGGTAGCTGTGGAGACCAAGTCATTGGGTATATTTAAGACAGAGGTTGATAGATTTTTGATAAGTCAGGGCATGAAAGGCTATGGGAAGAAAGCAAGAGAATGAGGTTGAGAGTGAAATAGATCAGCCGTGATGAAATGGCAGAGCAGATTGATGGGCTGAATGGCTCAGTTCTGTTCCTATGTCTTAGGTCTTACCATTCTCATGCCTTCTCTCTATAACCCTTGAAACCCTGACTAATCAAGAACCAATCAACCTCCACTTCAAGTATACCCAATGACTTGAATAATGACTTTGATGGTCCAAAATTCTAGGTAAACTTTTAATGATGTGCTTAGAAAAGTGAATACTGATGCTAGTGCAATAAGTTTCTTACCATTTTTAAAAGCATAGGAATATCAAATTCTTATGAAAGGCTTATTAAAATTTATTAAACAACTTGAACTTTCTTTCAGAAAAACTTCGTAAAAATATCTTAAATGCTAATTTTTGGCAGAAAACATTTTAGATGTTTTGTATTTTTATGGCCTTTGAAGACCAGATCCTATGAAGGCTCATAGAGGCGCTCTATTTGGAGTATTGTGCGCAGTTCTGGTCACCTACTACAGGAAAGATGTCAATAAGTTTGAAAGAGTATAGAAAAAAATATAAGGATGTTGCCAGTTCTTGAGGACCAGAGCGATAGGGAAAGACTGAGGAGGTTAGGTGTTGGAGAATGATGGAAAATTTGATAAAATTATGAGGAATAAATTAAATTAAAGGCATCCGTTAATCTTGTGAGACCATGGATCTGCGCTTGGAAAGTCTTCACTCTCCAGGGCACAGGCCTAGGCAAGGTTGTATGGAAGACCAGCAGTTGCCCATGCTGCAAATCTCCCCTCTCCAAGACACCAGTGTTGTCCAAGGGAAGGGCATTAGGACCCATACACTTGGCACCAGTGTCATCACAGAGCAATGTGTGATTAAGTGCCTTGCTCAAGGACACAACACGTTGCCTCGGCTGGGGCTCGAATTCATGACCTTCAGGTCGCTAGACCAATGCCCTAACCACTTGGCCACATGCCCACACTATGAGGAATATAGACAGGGTAAATGCAAGCAGAATTTTTCCACTGACGTTGGATGAGTCTAGAATTAGAGGTTATGGGTTAAGGGTGAAAAGTGGAATGTGAAAAGGGAAGATGAAGGGGAACTTTGTCACTCAGAGGGTAGTGAGATTGTGGAATGAGCTGCCAGCACAAGTGGTGGACATGGGTTCAACACTTAAGGGGAAGTTTGGATAAGTACATAGATGGGAGAGATATGGAGGGCTATGGTCAAGGTGTGGATCAATGGGACTAGGCAGAATAACAGTTTAGGATGGACTATACTCAAAGTTCAAAGTAAATTTCAAATTATTTAAATGGTTCAATTTAATATTAGAGAATGTATGCAGTGTACAATTTGAAATTCTTACTCTTCAGACACATCCACGAAACAAAAAGCCCCATACAGTGAATGATAGAAACATCAGACCCCCAAAGACCCTCCCCCTCCCATCGCAATATCAGTAGCAGAAACATCAACAACCCCTCCCACCCCCACTTGCACCAGTGGAAGTACCAACACCGCCCACCTCCCCGCCATGCAAGCATTGCAAGGCACCCAGGGAGATGTTGATCTAGAGTCCATCAAAACTACAGTCCATAAACCAGCGCTTTGGTATCTTAGACGGGCTCTCACCAGCGAGGGAAAGAGAAGTCGCTCCTGCAATAATGAGAACGGAGACCAGCAACTTGCTGTTTCAATGTTACAATCTTCCGTGTCACTTTCCAAGCCCCCAACGCGAGGACAGACAGGCTCTCGCTCACCATCAAAGTATGTATAATGTCACCATATACTACCCTGAGATTCATTTTCTTGCAGGCATTCACAGTGGATACAAAGAAATATAGTGGAATCAATGAAAAACTACACACAAAGAGGACAAACAACTCGTGCAAAAGAATACAAACGGTGCAAATGCAAATACTAATACTATATAATAACAATAATAATAATAATAATAATAAACAAGCAGTGAATAGTGTTGAGAATACAAGTTGTCGATGGGCCAAGGGCTTGTTTCTGTGATGTAATACTCTATCACCTATGACTCATGAAGCTCGGTGTTACACAAATCAAACTAAAGAATGGCTTCCAGTTATTACATATTCCAAAACAGGGATTTATTAGATTTGAATAACTACACTCACAACTAAATAACTGTAGTAGACAAACTTAACAAATTACTTTTTCAATTACTGACATTCGTTTGATAGCATAAGCTTCAATTTCTCCAACTTCTGGTCATTTTTTTCCCTCCCTCTTAGAAACATAGAAAATAGGTGCAGGAGTAGGCCATTCGGCCCTTCGAGCCTGCACCGCCATTCATTATGATCATGGCTGATCATCCAACTCAGAACCCCGCCCCAGATTTCCCTCCATACCCCCTGACCCCCATAGCCACAAGGGCCATATCTAACGCCCTCTTAAATATAGCCAATGAACTGGCCTCAACTGTTTCCTGTGGCAGAGAATTCCACAGATTCACCACTCTCTGTGTGAAGAAGTTTTTCCTAATCTCGGTCCTAAAAGGCTTCCCCTCTATCCTCAAACTGTGGCCCCTCGTTCTGGACTTCCCCAACATCGGGAATAATCTTCCTGCATCTAGCCTGTCCAATCCCTTTAGGATCTTATACGTTTCAATCAGATCCCCCCTCAATCTTCTAAATTCCAACGAGTACAAGCCCAGTTCATCCAGTCTCTCTTCATATGAAAGTCCTGCCATCCCAGGAATCAATCTGGTGAACCTTCTTTGTACTCCCTCTATGGCAAGGATGTCTTTCCTCAGATTAGGGGACCAAAACTGCACACAATACTCCAGGTGTGGTCTCACCAAGGCCTTGTGTAACTGCAGTAGTACCTCCCTGCTCCTGTACTCGAATCCTCTCGCTATAAATGCCAGCATACCATTCGCCTTTTTCACCGCCTGCTGTACTTGCATGCCCACTTTCAATGACTGGTGTATAATGACACCCAGGTCTCGTTCCACCTCCCCTTTTCCTAATTGGCCACCATTCAGATAATAATCTGTTTTCCTATTTTTGCCACCAAAGTGGATAACTTCACATTTATCCACATTAAATTGCATCTGCCATGAACTTGCCCACTCACCCAACCTATCCAAGTCACCCTGCATCCTCTTAGCATCCTCCTCACAGCTAACACTGCCACCCAGCTTCGTGTCATCCGCAAACTTGGAGATGCTGCATTTAATTCCCTCATCCAAGTCATTAATATATATTGTAAACAACTGGGGTCCCAGCACTGAGCCTTGCGGTACCCCACTAGTCACTGCCTGCCATTCTGAAAAGGTCCCGTTTATTTCCACTCTTTGCTTCCTGTCTGCTAACCAATTCTCCACCCACACCAATACCTTACCCCCAATACCGTGTGCTTTAAGTTTGCACACTAATCTCCTGTGTGGGACCTTGTCAAAAGCCTTCTGAAAATCCAAATATACCACATCCATTGGTTCTCCCCTATCCACTCTACTAGTTACATCCTCAAAAAATTCTATGAGATTCGTCAGACATGATTTTCCTTTCACAAATCCATGCTGACGTTGTCCGATCATTTCACCGCTTTCCAAATGTGCTGTTATCACATCCTTGATAACTGATTCCAGCAGTTTCCCCACCACCGACGTTAGGCTAACCGGTCTATAATTCCCCGGTTTCTCTCTCCCTCCTTTTTTAAAAAGTGGAGTTACATTAGCCACCCTCCAATCCTCAGGAACTAGTCCAGAATCTAACGAGTTTTGAAAAATTATCACTAATGCATCCACTATTTCTTGGGCTACTTCCTTAAGCACTCTAGGATGCAGACCATCTGGCCCTGGGGATTTATCTGCCTTCAATCCCTTCAATTTACCTAACACCACTTCCCTACTAACATGTATCTCGCTCAGTTCCTCCATCTCACTGGACCCTCTGTCCCCTACTATTTCTGGAAGATTATTTATGTCCTCCTTAGTGAAGACAGAACCAAAGTAATTATTCAATTGGTCTGCCATGTCCTTGCTCCCCATAATCAATTCACCCGTTTCTGTCTGCAGGGGACCTACATTTGTCTTTACCAGTCTTTTCCTTTTTACATATCTATAAAAGCTTTTACAGTCCGTTTTTATGTTGCCTGCCAGTTTTCTCTCATAATCTTTTTTCCCCTTCCTAATTAAGCCTTTTGTCCTCCTCTGCTGAACTCTGAATTTCTCCCAGTCCTCAGGTGAGCCACTTTCTCTGGCTAATTTGTATGCTTCTTCCTTGGAATTGATACTATCCCTAATTTCTCTTGTCAGCCACGGGTGCACTACCTTCCTTGATTTATTCTTTTGCCAAACTGGGATGAACAATTGTTGTAGTTCATCCATGCAACCTTTAAATGCTTGCCATTGCATATCCACCGTCAATCCTTTAAGTGTCATTTGCCAGTCTATCTTAGCTAATTCACGTCTCATACCTTCAAAGTTACCCCTCTTTAAGTTCAGAACCTTTGTTTCTGAATTAACTATGTCACTCTCCATCTTAATGAAGAATTTCACCATATTATGGTCACTCTTACCCAAGGGGCCTCTCACGACAAGATTGCTAATTAATCCTTCCTCATTGCTCAAAACCCAGTCCAGAATAGCCTGCTCTCTAGTCGGTTCCTCGACATGTTGGTTGAAAAAAACCATCCCGCATACATTCCAAGAAATCCTCTTCCTCAGCACCTTTACCAATTTGGTTCACCCAATCTACATGTAGATTGAAGTCACCCATTATAACTGCTGTTCCTTTATTGCACACATTTCTAATTTCCTGTTTAATACCATCTCCGACCTCACTACTACTGTTAGGTGGCCTGTACACAACTCCCACCAGCGTCTTCTGCCCCTTAGTGTTACGCAGCTCTACCCATATCGATTCCTTCTTCATTTCCCTACGCTGGCTTCTTACCTCTTCTCCTTATTATGTTTGTAACTCTAAAATATAAAACTAATTGAAAGAAAAACACAGAGCTGGGAGATAACGTATGTCAACTTTAGTTTCATTTTTACTTTAGTGAGGTGTACACATATAACACGGTGGCGTAATATTGTATGCCATTCATGTACTTTTACATATAACCTGTAATGAATTTTTTAAATAAACCAGAATGCTTACTGAGACATAATATTCTCAGTCGAGCTGGAGAATGAAGAGAGGGTTTAAAATTTTGACTATATAACTCCATCAAAACTTTTTTGAACTTAGCATGTTCTGCCATAACTTCTGATGAATTCTACTATGTAGACATCTACAGCATTATAATTCTTTTATTGTACAATTCAGGCCTGAAGATTTAATCGCAGTGGAGGATTTCTTGCTCTTGTGGGAAATGACTTTCTTGACAAGGAAGGTCACTCTGCTTGGCAAGTAAGACCTGTGGTTGTGAAACAATCTCAGGTTCTGGGGCCTCCTCCATGGTGGTTGTAGGGGGAGACACTGACTACAGGAAGTAGTTCTGACAGCTCTGAATACATTTCTTCTGGACGTGTTGGGATCCTGAACATTCATGGCAAGCTGCTTGATCTACTGATCTCTCCCAGGCCACCAGATAAAGCTTTGAGCCAACACTTCCATTTTGACTGCACCTAGATGACCAGCATGTAGCTCCTCCAACACTTTACCTCTCACAAACACTTCTATTTTTCCAGTTTCGATGCAGGGTCTCGGCACAAAACATTGAATGTTTACTCTTTTCTATAGATGCTACCTGGCTTGCTGACTTCCTCCAGCATTTTGTGTGTTTTACTTTAGCTCTCAGCTTGGATGGTACAATATCTCAATCCCTTCATAAGGCAATCTCCATCAAGGGCGAGGTTATTCCTGCACTGGTAAAAATGGGTGTTCTGGAGTTTCTTCTGCACATTCCAACCATTTTGGATTTCCATGTAGACCTGAGACAGTGTGGAATATTTTCTGGTTTCCCTGTGGATTTGCATTGGGGAGAATATGTCAAGCTGAGTGTTCTCTTTTTTTAAATTTTTCAATTATTTCCTTTTCAGAGGGTAAGTAGGACAATCCATCAGTATCTCCATGATTAGTTGTCTTCCTGAATTCAATCTTGTGCTCCAAGAAAGAAAGCCCATCTCTGCATTCGTGCTACTGCTGTTAGTGGAAATCCCTTCTGTGGATTGAAAATGGACACTAGCAGTTGATGATCAATCATTAGTGTAAATTCTATCCCATACAAGTACTGGTTGAAACGTTTTACACCTCAAACCAGATGACTCAATGCTTTACTATCAATTTGTGTGTAATTTTTCTCTGTAGCAGTAAGGGAACATTCACTTCCATTACTCATAACATGTGACATGACTGCACCTATACCATAGGGCAAGGCGTAACAAGCAAGCTTCCCTGGATGATGTGGATCATAATGTGAGTATAGTGTCTGACATCATCATTTCCTTTGTCTTTTGGAAAGCCATTTCTTCCCAATCTGTAGTAATGTGTTCAAAGGGTGGAGCACACTAGCCAGGTTTGGCAGAAATCTGTTACAGTAATTGACAAATTCCCAAAAGAACCGCAACTGTGACACATCCTTTGGACTTGGGGCATCCACCACACAAGTTCTCAGTGTACTTGTGTAATCCCTGTGAGTCAATGGTGAGATCACAGTTAGCGATACTTGGTTTAAAGAATTGACACTCATTTTGTCATGTTCTGAGCCCATAATCTTCTAATCTTTTTAACTCTGCTTTGAGATTTTGGAGATGTTCCTTGTCATCCTCACTGTAACACAGTAACAACGAATGCCTGGGCAGCCTTGCAGTAGCTGGTCCATAGCTTTCTGTCAGAGTGCAGGGGCAGATACTACTCCAAAAACAAGCTCATTATAGTGATCAATCCATTTGTGAGTGTTTATGGTGAGAGACAGTTTGGACTCTTCTTCCATCTTCATCTGTAGATAGGCTTCAGCTGTCCACTTTGATGAAGTGTTTTTCTCCAGAAAGGTTAGCAAAGATATCCTCTATCCTGGGCAGATGGTATTGATCTATTTTCAATACTGGGTTGATGGTAACCTCAAAATCACCACAGGTCCTGATAGATTCATTCTTCTTGGCAACTGGGACCACTGAAATTGCCCATCAGCTCCACTCAACCTTGGAAAGAATTCTTTTAGTTTCCATGCAATCTCACTGGCTATTTTTTCATGGTTGGAATAAGGATGCAGACCAGATTTGTAAAACTTGGGTGTGGCATTTTCATGTAACACTATTTTACCCTTGATATGTTTAAGTTTTCCAGTGCCATCTTTGAACACTGCTGTGGCATCATCCAGTACCTTCCTAAATTCACTTTCAGTTCACTCTATTGCAGGGCATGTGGCATGCAATTGGTGGATGGATCTCCAATCAAGCTGTAGTTGTCTCAGCCAATCACATCCCCACAGTGCTGGCTCTCCTGATTTCACCGTATACAAGCTCAATGTGGCTTGTTGGTTGTTGCATTTCACTATTGTGAATGTCATTCCCACAGGAGTTATCTTTTCTACAGTATAAGTTCTTAATTGGATATCTACAGGCTTCAGTTCAGTATCTTTAAAATAGAACTCAAACTCATTTTCTGGAATGACTGAAACAGCTGTGCCAGTGCCCAATTCCATTTTAATTAATTTGTCATTCACTTCTGGTGTAAACCATAATGCTTGTCTCCTGTTACTCTTCACATTTCAATCTCATCACGACCCAATCCTGTGTCACGCTCATCATTATCACATTTTTCATCAACAGCATGCAGATTAGTGCTCTTTGTAAAGTTTAACTTGTCTTTATATCTTTATCGCTTCCTTGTGCAGCCTATTTATTTTTGTCAGTGTGTGACCTACTTTGTTGTATTTTCTGCAAGTTTCATCTTTATACCTGCATTGGCCTGCGGTACGTGAGCCCCATCCACAACGGTAACACAATCTGTTCAGCCAGGCCGGTTTCTGTTTAGATGTTCCAATCTTGTTTACGCTCACTTTCATTCCTGATTGAAACTCAGTTGTTTCTCTAGCTTTGATTTCTATTGATACAGCAATTTTAACTGCTCTTTTAATTGTGAGCTGTGCTTCAGTTAGGACCCATTTTTGATGCTTTCTTGTAAGATTCCATAAATTAAATGATCTCCCAGTGCATCATTAAGCCCATTATCAAACTGACAATGCTCAAACAATCTCTTCAATTCAGCCATATACACTGAAATGGACTCCACTTCTTTTTGATTCCACTTAAAAAAACTATAAAGTGTTCTGCAACCAGCAATGGTTTGAGTTCTGAATGTACCTGCGTTACTTTTACAACATCAGCAAAGTTCATTTTACTGGTTTAGTTGGAGCAGTTAAATTTCTAAGCAAGCTGTATGCTTTTCCACCAATTGCACTCAGGAAAGTCGGCAGTCATTTCTCACTGGTTATTTCATTTCCTTTAAAATACTGCTTAATTCACTCAGTATTTCCAGTCTTTTATTTTACTCGACTACCCCTATTCCTTCCCAAAGAACCATGTTCTATACATTTTTCTTAAAAACACAAACCTCTTGTTGCACTTTTTTTAAACTCGAACTTCTCGCTATACTTCACCAGGTAGGTAGTTGTCTCAGGCTACATCCACACTAGACCGGGTAAATCCGTAACCGAAGCTTTTTCTCTTCGTCTTGACCCTCCGTCCACACTGAAACGGCGTTTTCCTCCCCCGAAAACGGAGCTTTTCTAAAACACTCTCCAGGGTGTTGAAATCTGAAAACGCCGGTCGGCCGTTGTAATGTGTACGGGGTAACTGGCTAATTTTAAAACCGCTGTCATGACGTGCCAGAACAAATGGTGGTGGCAGCGCCGCACTTCATTGTTTTCTTGAACGCAACCTCCAACAACACAACAATATCTGACAGTAGATGTGTAACAGCCTAATGTAACATTGTATGGAGATACAAGATAACACTGATGCAGACATGTTTTATACATTTAACAAGGTGCTTTATTAATGTAGTGCTTGTGCAGACATTCAAGAGACGCAATTGTCACTTTTGCCCAGTAACTCGTTTTACTGCACGTTAAATACAGCAAAATAATACACAAAGACATGGCAAAAGTAAAGGCAAACAAATGAGGTTCACATTTCACTTTTGCCCAGTAACAAGCCTTATTGCATTTAGTTGTAGCTGTTGTCCCTTTCATCATGAAGAGACTATGGCTGTAGGAAATGTTTCTGGACAAATGCGCACGAAGTCTTTCGTTTGGCAATTTCTTTTTTAAGTTTTTCTAGTCTGTAACTGGACAAACACGCACCAAGTGTACCGTTTCCTAATCGCTTGTTTTCTGTGTGTCCTGCGCATGCCCAGTAGGAGGAGATTCGCCCAAATACCTGATTTAATGAGGACGGAGGTATTTTTAAAAACGCTTGCTGTGGATGCCTATCGTTTTTACATGAAACTGGCGTTTTCAAAATTATCCGGTCTGGTGTGGACGTAGCCTCAGGTCCATTTAAAACTTCCCCATGAGCACTATTATGTTTTGTAACTCTAAAACAGGGGTCCCCAACCTTTTTTGCACTGCAGACTGGTTTAATATTGACAATATTCTTGCAGACCGGCCGACCAGGGGTGGCGGGGAGGGTAGGGTTGCCAACAGACAAGAGTAGCAGTCAAATACGTTGTGTTTACCCAGAAGAGACTACAATGACCATGAAGCTTTGTGCGGGCACCAATGCATATGTGTGATCTGCGCATGCGAGTACCTGCTGATTTTTCCCCCTGCAAATCATTTTTGTCGATTCTGTTCGGTGGGGTGGGGGGAATGTTAATCACGACCGGAATATCGGTGATAAGTGGCTAATACACTCAATTTAATTTCTAAAAGGCTTTATCTAATGAATTTACTCTTAAACACACAGCACATATTTTCCTCGCATGAATATAGTGATAAGTCAATTATCAGGGGAGGACAGGGGAGCTTGAAGTAAGTGTTGAACGAATTTCCAGTAGAAGTGGCAGAAGCAGGTTCGATTTTTATCATTTAAAGAAAAATTGGATAAGTATATGGACAAGAAAGGAATGGAGGGTTATGGGCTGAGCGCAGGTCGGTGGGACTAGGTGAGAGTAGCGTTCGGCACGGACTAGAAGGGCTGAGATGGCCTGTTTCCGTGCTGTAATTGTTATATAAGTAAGTCAATAGCATCATAACATTTTAAGTAACGTTTAGATATTAAACACACAGTACATATTTTCCCCATATGAACGTATAAAATCATTGCAATACACTAATATCGCTGAATCAGTGGGAGCCCTGGGCTTGTTTCCCTGCAACAAGACGGTCCCGTCGAGGGGTGATGGGAGACAGCGATACTCGAAGGGGGTTCCTTATGTCCAGTCTATTCCGCAATTTAGTTTTTGTTACATTCATTGCAGAAAACTCCGCTTCACAGAAAAATGTTGGAAATGGAAGCAACGTTTTCAGTGCTTTCATGGCTATCTCAGGATATTTAGCCTTGACTTTGATCCAGAATACCGGCAGAGATGTTATGTCAAACATACTTTTCTGCCCGCCGTCATTTGCAAGCTCGAGGAGTTTATCTCCTTCCCGCGCTGACATGGATGACGCGTGGGTAATGACCTCGCATGCATTCAAGCTCAACAGAGCATGACAGGGAAAGAGGAAAGGTACAGCTGACTCATATCGCCAAATCATATCGTTTCCTCGCAGCCCGGTAGCACATGCTTTGCGGCCCGGTGGTTGGGGACCGCTGCTCTAAAGCATAAAACTAATTGAAAGAAAAACATGGTGCCAAGAGATAATGCGCATCTACTTTAGTTTCATTTTTACTTTATAAGACCATAAGATATAGGAACAGAAGTAGGCCATTTGGCCCATTGAGTCTGCTTCACCATTCAATCATGGGCTGATCCAATTCTTCCAGTCATCCCCACTCCTCTGCCCTCACCCCATACTTGATGCCCCAGCCAATCAAGAACCCATCTATCTCTGCCTTAAATACATCCAATAACTTGGCCTCCACAGCCACTCGTGCCAACAAATTCCACAGATTCTCTGCACCTCAGTTCTAAATGGATGTCCTTTAACCCTGCAGTCGTGCCCTCTTGTCCTAGAATCCCCTACCATGGGAAATAACTGCCATATCTAAACTGTTCAGGCCTTTTAACATTCAGAATGTTTCTATGAGATCACCCCTCATTCTCCTGAACTCCAGGGATTACAGCCCAAGAGATGCCAGACGTTCCTCATATGGTAACCCTTTCATTCCTGGAATCATTCTTGTGAATCTTCTCTGAACCCTCAGAATATCCTTTCTAAAACAAGCAGCCCAAAACTGCACACAATACTCCAAGTATGGTCTCACGAGTGCCTTACAGAGCCTCAACATCACATCCCTGCTTTTATATTCTATATCTCTAGAAATGAATGCCAACATTGCATTTGCCTTCATCACAACCAACTCATCCTGGAGGTTAACCTTAGGGTATCTTGCACAAGAACTCCCAAGTCCCTTTGCATTTCTGCATTTTGAATTCTCTCCCCATGTTAATAATAGTCTGCCCGTTTATTTCTTCCACCAAAGTGCATGACCATACACTTTCCAACATTGTATTTCATCTGCCACTTCTTTGCCTATTCCCCTAAACTTCCTAAACTCTCTGCAGGTTCTCTGTTTCCTCAACACTACCCGCTCCTCCACCTATCTTTGTATCATCGGCAAATTTAGCCACAAATCTACTAATCCCATAGTCTAAATCATTGACATATATCGTAAAAAGCAGCGGTCCCAACACCGATCCCCATGGAACTCCACTGGCAGCCAGCCAGAATAGGATCCTTTTATTTCCACTCTCTGTGTTCTGTCGTTCAGTCAATGCTCTACCCATGCTAGTAACTCCTCTGTGATTCCTGGCTCTTATTTTGCTAAGTAGCCTGCTGTGTGGCACTTTGTCAAAGGCCTTCTGAAAATCCAAGTACACCACATCTACTGCATCTCCTTTGTCTACCCCACCTGTAATTTCCTCAAAAGATTGCAGTAGGTTAGTCAGGCAGAATTTTCCTTTCAGGAAACCATGCTGGCTTTGACCTATCTTGTCATGTGCCTGCAGGAACTCCATAATCTCATTCCTAACAATCAATTCCAACAACTTTCCAACCACCGATGTCAAGCTAACAGGTCTATAGTCTCCTTTCTGTTGTCTCCCACCTTTCTTAAATAGCAGAGTAACATTTGCAATTTTCCAGTCATCTGGTACAATGCCAGAATCTATTGATTCATGAACAATCATTGTTAATGTCTCCAAAATCTCTCCAGCTACTTCCTTCAGAACCCGAGAGTGCATTCCATCAGGTCCAGGAGATTTATCCATCCTCAGAACATTAAGCTTCCTGAGCACTTTCTCAGTCGTAATTTTCACTGCACATACTTCACTTCCCTGACACTCTTGAATGTCCAGTATACTGCAGATGTCTTCCACTGTGAAGACCGATGCAAAATAAGCATTCAGTTCCTCTGCCATCCCTGGATCTCCAGTGTCATTTTGTATTCGTCCTATATCTACTCTCAACTCTCTTTCACCCTTTATATACTTTAAAAAACTTTTAGTAGTAACTTCTTTGATATTAGTCGCCAGCTTCTTTTCTTAATTCATCTTTTCCTTCCCAATGACCTTCTTAGTTTCCTTCTGAAAGTTTTTAAAGCTTCCCAATCCTCTATCTTCCCACTAGCCCTGGCTTCCTTGTATGCCCTCTCTTTTGCTTTTATTTTGGCTCTGACTTCACTTGTCAGCCATGGTAGTGTCCTTCTTCTGTTGAAAATTTCTTCTTATTTGGAATATATCTGTCTTGCACTTCCCTCAATTTTCACAGAAACTCCAACCATTGCTGCTCTGCTGTCCTTCCTGCAAATGTCCCTTTCCAGTCAAATTCGGCCAGTTCCCCTCTCATACCATTGTAATTTCCTTTATTCCACTGAATACCTTCACACTGGATTTTAGTTTTTCCCTTCCAAGTTTCAATGTGAACTCGGTCATTCGTAAGGCATGCACATATGACATGATGACGTAATGACGTATGCCATTCATGTACTTTTACAGATAACCTATAATGAATTATTTAAACAAAGAATGTTTAATTAAAAATATAGTTGCAATATTACTCAAATATTAATACACAGGACTCCTCACCTGCCTATCAACTCCCACTCGTGCCCCTCTTCCTTTCCTGTCTCCCATGGTCCACTCTGCTCTCCTAATCGATTTCTTCTCCAGCCCTTTGCCTCTTCCATGCATCACCTCCCAACTTCTTACTTCATCCCCCCCCCTCCCCCACACACCTGGCTTCACCTATCATCTTCTCGCTTGCACTCTTTCCCCTTTCCCCTACCTTCTTATTCTGGCATCTTCCCTCTTCCTCTCCAATCCTGATGAAGGGTCTCAGCCTGAAACATTGACTGTTCATTCACTTCCTTAGATGCTGCACGACATACTGAGTTCCTCCAGCATTTTGTGTGCGCTGCTCTGGCTTTCCAACATGTGCAGAATCTGCTGTGTTTAAGGCTTTTAAACATTATTGCTTAGAAGCTGCACTTCAGCAGGGTGCCAAAATGATTCTGGTCACTGGCTTTTAACAGTGTCATCTTGAGATCAGCAAGCCTTCCTGAAAAGGAACAGCTTGGTACAGAACTCTAGATTAGATTAGTATATCTAGCATCTGTTGGATCTCTTGCATTTGTGTCAAGATTATATTTTCCAATTCTCACTTTAAAAAAAATGAGATTCTGACACCAATAGTGATTTCCTTCCCCTTGCTCTAATCTTTCCTCTCCCTCTTAAATTCTGTCGTCCCTCAGCAGGAAGGGCAGGTCAGTTCCAAAACCACACACTTCAAAAGCACCACCCATGTTTTCCTGTTTGGAAGTTGCCATTCCCCAGACTATAAACAACAGTTTTTAGATTTGTCATCATCTGAAATACTTTTTTCATCATCCATAAATTGTGCCTGGTAATAGCATACAGTTCAGTTTTTAGCATCAGTGCTCTTACCCAACAGAAGCACATCAACGGAAACAAGATCTAAAACAGAAAAGTAGCATTGCATCCTACCTGACTAAATATTAGTGATGAGACTAATTACAGTTTATCCAAACCGATTGCTACAATTCAGTTACCACACATACGTAACCCGATAGTTAAAGAGTACATCACTCTCAAATACTGGAGGAACTCAGCAGATCAAGCAGCTGAACGTTGACTCTTCATTCATTTTCATAGATGCTGCCTGATCTGCTGAGTTCCTCCAGCATTTTGTTCAAGTTCAGTTTATTGTCATTTAACCATACACATGTATACCACCAAATGGTCCTCTGGTCCAAGGTGCACAATACAGTACATGTACCTTACATACATAACACTATTATCACTAGTGAATTCACAAATAAAAAGGTGCATTTACAACACAAGTTAAAAAGTAAACAGTATAAAGCTTCATCACCTGGGTGGTGACAGGGAGTTCAGCAGTCTTACAGCCTGGGGGAAGAAGTCATTTCCCATCATAACAGTCCTTGTCCTAATGCTATGGTACCTCCTGTCTGATGGGAGAAGGATCAAAGAGATTGTGGGACAGATGGGAGGGATCATTGAAAATTCTTAAGGCCCTGCATACACAGCGTTTCTGATGAATATATCTGATGCGTGGAAGAGAGACCCCGATGATCTTCTCAGCAATCCTCGCAATCTTTGCTCTGGATTTCTAGCATTTGTAGACTCCCTTGTGTTAATAAAAAAGGACATGTCATCTCAGGATATAGTCATTCATCTCAGAAGTTGATGCTCGGATTTGGCAATGATTAAGACAGGCACATCTGACGGGTCATCTTAAACAAGAAACAATTTTACCACGTAAATTGCAGAAGTTGAAGAAGACAGCTCACTGCCATCTGATAAAAGAAGTATCACCTGGGCTGGCCACTCAGACATATAAGCACTTTGTTCTGCAGGAATGTGATTTCAAGGACCATCCCCACCCCACTTTTGACTTCTTGTTATGCTGCACTAGTCCTTGTCTTTCCAAAATTCAATCAAATTCATTGCTGAGACTTCTACCAACTTATGCTGTGTAGTTAATATTAATGTTTGCATAATATTGTAAATATATTGATTAAGCATTCTTTTTGATTAAATAGTTCATTATGGATTATATGTACAGAGTACGTGAATGGCATACGTCGTTACGTCACCATGTCATATGAGTGTGCCTCACTAAAAGTAAAAACGAAACACACACATTCTTCCGGGCTCCCATCTTTTTCTATAAATTAGGATTACGTTTAAGTTTTGGAGTTCCAATCTGTTGAAGCACAGCGAGATAAAAAAAAAGTACAGCACATGCTTTAAAAAAAAAGTGCGCACATGCTTCTTCAGAAGGGAACAGCTTTGGATTAGTTAAAAAAAAAAGCAGAAAATGGTCAAAATTTATGTGTTCATAACCATAAATTAAAAAAACAGCAGAAATGACTGGCTCCATTGGAAAGATAGACATGTTTAGTTTCTTCTTCTCAAATTTCAAAGTGAACTAGATCATATTGTAATCACTGCTCCCTAAGGGTTCCTAACCTTAAGCTTTCTTATCACCTCTGGATCATTGCACAACACCCAATCCAGTACAGCCGATCCCCTAGTGGGCTCAACAACAAGCTCTTCTAAAAAGCCATCCCTTAGACATTCTACAAATTCCCTCTCTTGAGGTCCAGTACTGGCCTGGTTTTCCCAACCCACTTTCATGTTAAAATCCCCAACAATCATCATGCCCTTCTGACACGCCTTTTCTATCTCCTGCTGTAATCTATAAACCACACCCTGACTGCTGTTTGGAGGCCTGTATACAATTGCCATTAGGGACCTTTTATCCTTGCCATTTCTTAACTCAACCCATGGAAACTCTACACCTTCTAATCCTATGTCATACCTTTCTAATGATTTAATATTATTTCTAATACACAGGGCCACATCACCCACTCTACCTACTAACCTATCTTTCCGATACACCATACATCCTTAGACAGTCAGCTCCCAATGGCAGCCATCCTTTAGCCATGTTTCAGAGATGGCCACAACATCACACTCGCCAATTTGTAGCTGAACTTCAAGATCGCCCCAGTTATTTCTTATGCTGCGTGCATTCAAATATAAGATTTTCAGTCTAGTATTTGTTGTTTTCTGTTTTAACTGCACCATGCCTCTATTGCCCTTTAACTCATCCCACTGGCTGTGATTATGCCTCATCTCCTGCCTGCCCCTTCTATCATCTCTGTTGCACGCTACCTTTGATTTATTTCTGTTTCCCCCTTCCTTAGCCCCATCACTCCGGTTCCCATTCGCCTGCCAAATTAATTTAAACCCTCCCGAACAGCTCTATTAAACTTACTTGCTAGGATATTGGATCCCTTTGGGTTCAGGTGTAGCCCGCCCTTTTTGTATAGGTCGTACCTCCCCCAGAAGAGGCCCCAATGATCCAGGAACCCGAAGTCTGCCCCCTACACCAGTCTCTCAGCCATGCATTAATATGCCTAATCATGCTATTCTTGTGCTTTTTAGCACATGGCACAGGCAGCAATCCTGTGATTACTACCCTGGAGGTCCTGCTTTTCAGCTTCTTACCCAACTCCCTGAATTCTCTCTTCAGGGCCTTCTCCCTTTTTCTACCCATGTCATTGGTACCAACGTATAGCAAGACTTTGCTGTTTACCCTCTCCCTTCAGAATATTCTGCACCTGATTTGAGACATCCCGTACCCTGGCACCTGGGAGGTAACACACTATGCGGGCATCTCTACCAGGCTGACAGAACCTCCTGTCTGTTCCCTCACTATGGAATCCCCTGTGACTACCGCATTCCTCATCATCCTCTTTCCCTTCTGTACCACGGAACCTGGCTCAGTTACAGAGACCCATTCGCCATGGTTGTCCTCTGTCAGGTCACCCACCTCAACAGCATCCAAAACAAGATAACGATTACTGAGGGGTATGGCCACAGGGGTGCTCTCTACTATCCCAGCTCTTCCCATCCCTTCCCTGACAGTCACCCACTTATCTAACTCCAGCAGCCTCGGGGTGACGAACTCCTTGTAACTCCTATCTTTCTCCTGCTCACTTTCCCGAATAAGCTGTAGGTCATCGAGCCGCAACTCCAGATCCCTAACGCGGTCTCTCAGAAGCTGCATCTCAGTGCACCTGGTGCAGATGTGGCCATCTGGGAGACTGGAAAATTCCCAGGATTCCCACATCTGACACCCCGAGCAAAGTACTAACCCTACAGACATGCTCTCTGCTCCTCAAAAAAAAATGCAAGGGAAAAAAACGAAGTCCACTTGACCACTTACCTCGCCAAAGCCCTACCACTCTGAGCCCTATTCCTGGCTAATGTTCAGTCCCTGGACAACAAGCTATGGGAACTGAGAGCTAGAATCTCCTATCAGCAGAAATTAAAGGAATGTAATGTTGTGTGCTTCGTGAAGACCTGGCTGATGGAGGAGATACCAGACCACACTATCAAGCCCTCTGGGTTCCCCCTGTTCCAGGTGGACAGGTCAAAAAATCTAACTGGGAAGAGTAAAGGAGGAGGGTTATGCTTCATGGTCAACAATGCTTGGTGCGACCCCCAGAATGTTCATGCCCTCAAATCCTTTTGTGCCCCAGACCTGGAATACATGGTGCTGCTGTGCAGACCCTACTGGCTGCCTAGGGAGTTCACGACTGTTATCATCACAGCAGACTGATACTGAACTGGCTCTCAAGGAACTGTACAAGACCATCAACACGCGGGAGACTGCACACCCAGATACTACTTCATCGTCGCCAGTGATTTTAATCGAGTGTTGCTGATGAGTGTCTCTCCGAGGTTTTGTCAGCACATCCAGGTGAGCACTCGCAGAGGTAACACACTTGAAAACTGCCACACTCCCTTTCGCAATGCTTACAAAGTTCTCCTTCGTCCAGCTTTTAGAAAATCAGATCACTCTGTGATCTTGCTTTTGCCGACATACAGGCAGAAGCTGAGACAAGAGGCAGCCATAGTTAAAACAGTCCGCTGTTGGTCCCACCAATCAGTCTCTATACTACAGGACTGCTTCAATGACATCGACTGGATTGTCTTCCAGGATGAGATGTCTCTGAGTTCACGGATGGAGTCACGTGCTTCATCCGGAAGTGCATCGACGATGTTGTCCCCTAGAAGTCGGTCAGGGTCTCCCCAAACCAGAAACTCTGGATCAATAGTTCCGTGCGAGTAGCACTCACCGCGTGACACACAGCTTACGTTGCTGGCAATCAGCAGGAGCTCAAGAAAAGCAGCTACAATCTGCACAAAGCTATCAAGGCTGCGAAACAACAATATAGGGAGAAGATTGACTCAAGATTCACAACGAATAACACACATGACTTGGGGTGAGGGCTGCATACCATCGCAGACTTCAAAGCCAAACATTGTGGTGCCACCAACATCGCGGCTTCTCTCCCAGATGAGCTCAATCGCTTTTACACTCAGTTTGATGTCACTAACTCTGAGCCTCCGAGGAAAACCTCCGCTTCAGCCTGCAACCTGTCATCTCTGAGGCCGAGGTACTGTATGCAGATGTTTCCAACGAGTGGACAATCACAAGGCTGCGGGACCAGATGGCATCCCAGGGCAAGTACTCAGGATGTGCGCAGCACAACTGGCAGGCGTGTTTACAGACATTTTTAATCTTTCCCTCTCCCAGTGCAGAGTGCCCTCCTGCTTCAAATCATCCACCATTGTCCCTGTACCTAAAAAGACCAAGGCAACATGCCTGAACAATTGGCGTCCTGTTGCACTCACCTCAATAATAAACAAATGCTTTGAGGGACTGGTCAAGGACTATACCTGCAGCATGCTACCACCCACACTGGACCCCCTACAATTCACCTACTAATGCAACCGACTGACAGACGACGCAATAGCCACTGCTCTACACACCATCCTTACATATCTGGAGAAGGATGCTGATGTAAGAATATTGTTCTTGGGTTACGGTTCAGCATTCAACACCATAGTGCCATCCAGGCTCGACAAGAAGCTCAGAGACCTTGGCCTTCACCCTGCCTTGTGCAGCTGGATCCTGGGCTTCCTGTCAAATCGCCAGCAGGTTGTAAGAGTGGGCTCCCTCACCTCCTGTCACCCTCTGACTCTCAATACAGGAGCCCCTCCAGTCTGTGTACTAAGTCCCCTCCTTTACTCCCTGTATACCCATGACTGTGCCATCACCCGCAGCTCTAATCTGCAAATTAAATTTGCCGTTGACACCACATTGATTGGCCTTATCTCAAACAATAACAAAGTGGCCTACTGGGAAGAAGTCATCTCCCTGACACAGTGGTGTCAAGAAAACAACCTCTCCCTCAATATCGCAAAAAAAACGGAGCTGGTTGTGAATTATGGGAGGAATGGAGATGGGTTAACCCCTATTGACATCAACAGATCTGGGGTTGAGAGGGTAAACAGCTTTAAGTTCCTCGGCATCCACATCACCGTGGACCTCACGTGGTCTGAACACACCAGCTGTGTGGTGAAAAAGGCACAACAGCGCCTCTTTCACTTCAGACGGTTGAGGAAGTTTGGTATGCATCCCCAAATCCTTAGATCTTTCTATAGGGGCACTGCCTGTTATGAGAACTCTACCTCCCTTAATCACAGGATTCTGCAAAGAATGGTGCGGACTGCCCAGCACATCTGCAGTTATGAACTTCCCATGCTTCAGGACATTTACAAGTCAGGTGTGAAAAAGGGCCTGAAGGATCACTGGGGACTCGAGTCACCCCAACTATAATCTATTCCAACTGCTACGATCCAGGAAACGATACCGCAGCATAAACGCCAGGACCAACAGTCTCCAGGACAGCTTCTTCCACCAGGCCATCAGACTGATTAACTTGCACTGGTTTGAGTGTATTTCTATGTTACATTGACTGTTCTATGTATTATAAATTATTATAAATTGCTATGATTGCACATTGCACATTTAGATGGAAATGTAACGTAAAGGTTTTTACTCATGTATGTGAAGGATGTAAGAAATCAAGTCAGTTCATTTCAGTTCAATAAGAAGTCGCTAAATTACAGCTAATTAAATAAAGAATGTTGCAGGATCAGGTGATGTGTTATAGCTGATCGATGTGGGAGCTGGTGGACCCCACTGTGGTTCCTGGTGACCACATCCGCAGCAAGTGTTGGCTGCTTGAGGAGCTCAGGATCAAAGTTGATGACCGGGAATCTGAGCTTCAAACACTGCGGCACATCAGGGAGGGGGAGAGTTACCTGGATTCTCTGTTTCAGAAGGTAGTCACACCCATTAGATTAGCTGCCTCAAATTCGGTCTGTGGTCAGGGACAAGAGGGCGTGACTGCAAGTGAGACGGGTAGTGGGATCCAAGAGACAGTGCTGGAGGAGCCTCAGCCCCTGAGTTTGTCCAACAGGTATGAGATTCTCATTCCCTGTGTGGATGAGAGTGGGGTCTGTAGGAAGGATGGGCAACCTAACTGTGGCACTGTAGTTCAGGGAGCCATTCAAGAGGGAGAAAAGAAGAGAAATGTAGTGGTAATTGGGGATAGTATAGTCAGGGGAATAGACAGAATTCTCTGTTGCAATGATAGAGTGTCCCGAAGGCTGTGTTGCCTGCCTGGTGCCCGGGTTGGGGACAACTCATCTGACCTGCAGAGGAATTTGCAGTGAGAGTGGAAAGATCCAGTTGTCATGGTTCATGTGGGTACCAACGACATGGGTAGAACGAGGAAAGAAGTTCTGCTGAGAGAATTTGAGCAGCGAGGGTAAAGAGTGGAACCAGAAAGCTAGTAATCTCTGGATTACTATCTGAGCCACATGCAAATTGACATAGGGTCAAGAAGATTAGAGAGTTAAATGTATGGCTCAAGGATTGGGGTGGGTGTACTGGATTTGAATTCATGGAAAATTGGCACCAGTATTGGGGAAGGAGGGAGCTGCAGCAATGGGACAGGCTCCACCTGAACCATGATGGGACCTGGATTCTAGCAAATCGCATAATTAGGGCTGTGGATAGGGCTTTAAACTAAATAGCAGGGGGGTGGGTTCAACAGATTGGAGAAGTATGGATAAAGTAAAAAAGAAAAGTTTGGATAAAGATAAAGAAAAACAAAAGGTAAAAAAGAGAAAAGAGTAGAGTGAAGAGAAGTCAAGTGCAAATAAGTAAAAGATTACAAGATTTTGAAAGCACAAGGAGTCTAAGGGCATTTTATCTGAATGCCTGTAGTATTCAAAACAAGGTCAGTGAACTTGTGGCTCAAGTCAGTACAAAGAGGTATGATTTAGTGGTCATTACAGAAACATGGTTGCAAGGTAAAGATGATTGAAAATTAAATATCTAAGGATATCAGGTAATACGGAAGAATAAGCAGGAAGGTAAGGGAGGTGGGGTAGCGCTCTTAATTAAAGATGAGACCAGGGTGGTAGTGAGAGATGATATAAGATCTAAGGAGCAGAATATTGAATCCATCTGGGTAGAGATTAGGAATAGTAAAGGAAAAAAAGTCACTGGTGGGAGTTGTCTTTCGGCCACCGAATAATAACATTACAGTGGCACAGGCAATAAACAGAGAAATAGCTGAGGCATGTAAGAATGCAACAGCGGTTGTCATGGGGGACTTTAACTTGCACATAGACTGGGTGAATCAAGTTGGTTGAGGCAGTCTTAAGGAGAACTTCATAGAATGCATCCATGATGGCTTTCTTGTACAGCATGTCACTGAATCTACAAGGAAATGTGCTGTTTTGGATCTGGTCCTGTGCAATGAGACAGGCAAAATTAGTGATCATATAGTTAGGGATTCTTTTGGAAAGAGTGATCACAGTATGACTGAATTTCTCACACAAATGGAGGGTGCAATAGTTCAATCTAAAACCATTGTACTATGCCTAAACAATGGAGACTACAATGGGATGAGGGAAGATTTGGCAAGTGTAGACTAGGACAGTTGAGGAACAGTGGAAGACTTTCAGAAAGATTTTTAACAGTGCTCAACAAAAGTATATTCCACTTAAAAGCAAGGACATAAAGTATGGGGAGAGCCAACTTGGATAACTAAGGAAATGAAAGAAGGCATCAAACTAAAACCTCGTACATACAATGTCACCAAGAGTAGTGGGAAACTGGAAGATTGGGAAGACTGGAAGGACAGGGAAGGAGGTGAAAATAAATGGGGGCATGGCACTGCTGATCAGAGATAGTGTCACAGCTGCAGTAAAGGAGGAATTCATGAAGGGATTGTCTACTGAGTCTCTGTGGGTGGAAGTTAGGAACAGCAAGGGGTTAAAAACTCTACTGGGTGTTATTTATAGACCACCCAAAAGTAACAGCGACATCGAGGAGCGGATAGGGAGTCAGATTCTGGAAAGGTGTAATAATAACAGGGTCGTGGTGGTGGGAGATTTTAATTTCCACAATATTGATTAGCATTTTCCTAGAGAAAAGGGTTTAGATGGGGTGGAGTTTGTTAGGCGTGTTCAGGAAGGTTTCTTGACACAATCTGTAGATAAGCCTACAATAGGAGAGGCTGTACTTGATCTGCTATTGGGAAATAAATCTGGTCAGTTTTCAAAATTCTATCTCCTATCTCCTTTACTATAGCATTGGAGAGGGATAGGAACAGACAAGTTAGGAAAGCGCTCAATTAGAGTAAGGGAAAATATGAAGCTATCAGGCGGGAACTTGGAAGCATAAATTAGGAACAGATGTTCTCAGGGAAATGTACAGCAGAAATGTGGCAAATATTCAGGGGATATTTGCGTGACATTCTGCACAGGTACGTTCCAATCAGACCGGGAAAGGATGGTAGGGTAAAGGAACCCTGGTGTGCAAAGGCTGTTGAAAATCTAGTCAAGAAGAAAAGAAGAGCTTACAAAAGGTTCAAAACATAGGTAGTAATATAGATCTAGGAAATTATGAGACTATTAGGAAGGAGTTTAAGAATCAAATTAGGAGAGTCAGAAGGGGCCATGAGAAGGCCTTGGCGAACAGGATTAAGGAAAACCCCAAGGCATTCAACAAGTATGTGAAGGGCAAGAAGATAAGACACGACAGAATAGGACAAAATCAAGTGTGACAGTGAAAAAGTGTGTATGGAACTGGAGGAGATGGCAGAGGTACTTAATGAATCCTTTGCTATTCACTACGGAAAAGGACCTTGGCGATTGTAGGGATGACTTACAATGGACTGAAAAGCTTGAGCATGTAGGTATTAAGGAAGAGGAAATGCTGGAGCTTCTGGAAAGCATCAAGTTGGATAAATCACTGGGTCCAGACGAGATATACCCCAGGCTACTGTGGGCGGCGAGGGAGGTGATTGTTGATCCTCTGGCGATGATCTTTGCATCATTAATAGGGACTGGAAAGGTTCTGGAGGATTGGAGGGTTGCAGATATTGTTCTCTTATTCAAGAAAGGGAGTAGAGATAGCCCAGGAAATTATAGACCAGTGAGTCTTACTTCAGTGGTTGGTAAGCTGATGGAGAAGATCCTGAGAGGCAGGATTTATGAACATTTGGAGAGGTATAATATGATTAGGAATAGTCAGCATGGCTTTGTCAAGGGCAGGTTGTGCCTTACGAGCCTGATTGAATTTTTTGAGAATGTGACTAAAAACATTGATGAAGGTAGAGCAGTAGATGTAGTGTATATGGATTTCAGCAAGGCATTTGATAAGGTACCCCATGCAAGGCTTATTGAGAAAATAAGGAGGCATGGGGTCCAAGGGGACCTTGCTTTGTGGATCCAGAATTGGCTTGCCCACAGAAGGCAAAGAGCGGTTGTAGACAGGTCATATTCTGTATGGAGGTCGGTGACCAGTGGTGTACCTCAGGGATCTGTTCTGGACCCCTACTCTTCGTGATTTTTATAAATGACCTGGATGAAGAAGTGGAGGGATGGGTTAGTGAATTTGCTGATGACACAAAGGTTGGGGATGTTGTGGATAGTGTGGAGGGCTGTCAGAGGTTACAGTGGGACATCGATAGGATGCAAAACTGGACTGGGAAGTGGCAGATGGAGTTCAACCTGGATAAGTGTGAGGTGGTTCATTCTGGTAGGTCAAATATGATGGCAGAATGTAGTATTAATGGGAAGACTCTTGGCAGTGTGGAGGATCAGAGGGATCTTGGGGTCCGAGTCCATAGGACACTCAAAGCTGCTGCGCAGGTTGACTCTGTGGTTAAGAAAGCATACGGTGCACTGACCTTCATCAATCATGGATTGGGTTTAGGAGCCAAGAGGTAATGTTGCAGCTATATAGGGCCCTGGTCAGACTCCACTTGGAGTACTGTGCTCAGTTCTGGTCACCTCACTATCGGAAAGATGTGGAAACTATAGAAAGAGTGCAGCGGAGATTTACAAGGATGTTGCCTGGATTGGGGAGCATGCCTTATGAGAATAGGTTGAATGAACTTGGCCTTTTCTCCCTGCAGCAATGAAGGATGAGAGGTGACCTGATAGAGGTGTATAAGATGATGAGAGGCATTGATCAAGTGGATAGCCAGAGGCTTTTTCCCAGGCTGAAATGGCTAACACGAGAAAGCACAGTTTTAAGGTGCTTGGAAGTAAGGGTAAGTTTTTTATGCAGAGGATGGTGAGTGTGTGGAATGGGCTGCCAGTAATGGTGGTGGAGGCAGATACAATAGGATCTTTTAAGAGACTCCGGGAGTATATGGAGCTTAGAAAAATTGAGGGCGATGGGCAACCCGGGTTTCGAAAGTAAGTACATGTTCGGCACAGCATTGTGTGCCAAAGGGTCTGTATTGTGCTGTAGGTTTTCTATGTTTCTATGAAAACTTTAAAAAGCAGCAAAATACCACTAAGTGATCAATAAAGGGAAGCTGGATTATGAAAATAAACTAGCACAAAATATAAAAATGGATATTAAAAGTTTTTATAATTATAAGAAACAGAAAAGGATAGCTAAAGTGAATGTAGGTCCCTTGGAGGACGAGTAGGGGAAATTGATATTGGGTAATGAGGAAATGGCAGAGGCTTTGAATGGCTATTTTGTGTCAGTCTTCACAGTTGAGGACATATCTAACATGCCAAAGAAAGATGTTATGGATGTGATGGGTGGTGAGGATCTCGATACAATAGTGATCAAACTTGTGGACCTGAAGATAGATGTCCCCTAGTCCTGATGGAATGCATCCTAGGGAACTAAAGTAAATGGCATGTTATAGTAGAGGCTTTGGTGATGATTTACCAAAATTCGCTGGACTCTGGGTAGGTCTCGGCGGATTGGAAGATGGTGCATGTCATGTTACTCTTCAAATAAGGATGAAAGCAAAAGGCAGGTTACTATAGGCCAGTTAGTTTAACATCTGTAGCTGGGAAAATGCTTGAAGTTATCATTAAAGAAAAAATAGCGAGACATCTGGAAAGAAATGGATCCATCAGGCAGACGCAGCATGGATTCAGCAAAGGCGTCTGATAAGGTGCCACATAAGATAAAGATGCATAGAGTGGGGGTGATGTGTTAGGATGGATAGGGGATTGGTTAACCAATAGAAATCAGAGAGTTGGGATACATGGGTGTTACTCTGGTTGGCTATCAGTGCTGAGTGGTGTGCTGCAGGGGTTGGTGCTGGGCCCACAACTGTTCACGATATACATTAACAATCTGGAAGAGGGGACCGAATATAGTGTATCTTGTCATGTGACTGGCAACAATGAATATAGAATTGAGTCAGGTTTTATAAAAACAAACAAACATTTATTAAACTTTGCTCAAAAATAGCAAAATGTATTTAAATGACTAACTTAACTGGAAGTTAACTGCTATACGGCAACTCTGGAACAGTTCTTAAAAGGGTAAATGCGAACACAGTTCTTAAAGTGGTAAATTCGAACACAGTTCTTAGAATGGTAAATTTGAAAGTCTAAGAGATTTATACATTCAATTAGGAGAGACTTTCCTAAAGTAAAGAATTCCTCGAAGACGTCACATTACTGCTGATCCCAGCCGGAACCTGCCTTGTCCGCAGGATTCACGACGACGGAAATAAAACGGTTTAAAGGAACTGACCTTTTCCTCTGGAAAATCGACGCTGCACTATCCTTCCTACTTTAGCAGGGGATATCTCAGTTGCAGGTCACTTTCACTTCAACAAAGATTCTTTATGAAACTGCCGAACGACACCAACTTTTCTCAATCCTTCAGGTCTTGTACTTTTAAAAAGATCTTCACTCTCCAATATTAAACTGCAAAGGTAAAACTAAAACAAAAAAACCTGGCAGATATTGTCGAAACTGCTAGCACAAAGATTCTACCTTAAAGTAGAAAGTAAAACTCCGGGTTAAAAACGAACTGCGTCATAAGGCGAATACACAGCAATACAGAGTAACTAACACAAAACTAAACTGGAAAAACTAACTGCATCACCAGGGGTCTCCCTTTTATATACCTGTTGAGAACAGGTCATCATGTGACCTCACTGGCGGGAAAATTACATCATGTGACCTCCGCAAGACCATTACATCATCCTCATAAGACAGTCACAAGATATCCATGAAGTATGTAACAATCTAAGTTTGTTGATGATACTGAATTGAGTGGAAAAGCAAATTGTGCAGAAGACACCAAGAGTCTGCAGAGAGATATAGACAGGTTAAGTGAATGGGCAAGGGTCTGACAGATGGAATACAATGTTGGAAAATGTGAGGTCGTCCACTTTGGAAGGAAAAATGGAAGATCAGATTATTACTGAAGTGGCAAAAAATTGCAGCATGCTGCTGTGCAGAAGGACTTGAGAATGCTTGTGCACGAATCACAAAAGGTTGGTTTGCAGGTGCAGCAGGCTATCAAGAAGGCAAGTGGAATGTTGGCCTTCATTGTTAGAGGGATTGAGTTTAAGAGCAGGGAGGTTATGCTGCAACTGTACAAGGCACTGGTGAGACCACACCTGGCATACTGCGTGCAGTTCTGGTCTCCTTACTTGAGGAAGGATGTACTGACATTGGATGCAGTGAAGAGGAGGGTCACTAGATTGATTCCAGAGATTGAGTTTCCTGGGACTGTACTTGCTGGAATTCAGAAGAATGGGAGGAGATCTTATAGCAACATATAAAATTATGAAAGGGATAGATAAGTTAGAGGTAGGAAAATTGTTTGCACTGGTAGGTGAGACTGGAAATAAGGGACATGGCCTCAAGATTCACAGGAGTAGATTTAGGACAGAGATAAGGAGGAACTGATTTTCCCAGAGAGTGGTGAATCTCTGGAACTCTCTTCCCAATGAAGCAGTGAAGGCTACCTCAGTAAATATATTTAAGAGAATGTTGGATAGATTTTTGCATAGTAGGGGAATTAAGGGTTATGAGGAAAAGGCAGGTAGGTGGAGATGAGTGCATGGCCAGATCAGCCATGATCATACTGAATGGCGGAGCAGGCTCGACGGGCCAGATGGCCTACTCCTGCTCCTATTTCCTATGTTATGTTCTTATGTTATAAGACTTGGGAATATTATCACACTCAGTTGTAGAAGGGTTCTTCATTGCTTTTTCCATAGCAATTTTGTTTGACCAGTCAGGGTTGTTAGCCCTGAGATGAACTCCAGAACCTGGTGACCAGTGGACCACTCTTAATCTGTTCTCTACCCTTTGCTCTGTTTGGCATGGGTGACCCTACCAAGACCCAAAACATAAATCCCCGACTCCAGATATCATACTCTCTGGGTCACTGTGGCATGCAAGCCTCCGAACCACATCAAGGTTGTGGTCTTCTTGGAAGTTATGGGCTCATGGTCTTATAATAAACAGCATCAGCATCAGCATCATTCCTTGATCTCAGATGTCCAATCGCCAAAACAACTCACCATCTGCCTCATAGTATCAAGATAATTTTGGAGTCCATTCATCATTCTGCCTAACCTTTTGGATCAGTTTCCCATGTGGGACCTTTCCAATGATGACATCAGCTGAACTGTCCTCATCAATAGATCATGTTACCTCTTAAAAAAATCAAAATGGCCTCACAGAAACTCTATAAAACAATGACATAATGACTACCTTTGATTAGTCCCTAGCTATTCAAGTCGAGATTAATTTTGTCCCTTGGATTTTTTTTTAATAAGTTCCCTTTCACTGATGTTAGACTTACAGCCTATAATTACCTGGCTTACCTCAGCAGCTGTTCTTGAATAAGGTTATTCAGGCCTAAAACAGTAATTTCAACTGTACCATATTTTTAAAAAATACAGTATCTTGCAACTAATCATCAAGCACCTCTCCTGATTACCATTTTCATTTGGACAAAAGTACTAAGAAATATTTAAGTAATAGGCAAGTAGATATTGTGAGCTTTGCAACCAAAATCAATAAGATGAACAGCAGAGAAAAGTCAAGATGTATTAGCACCATGGATTTCTGAAGAGCTTCTTGAGAAATCATAGACCCAGAAATTCAGTAGTGAAATAATCTTGTTTGCAACATAGCTGGCTCAGTTCTTGGGCAAGACTTGCTCCCTTGTACTATGTGCAATTAAATAGTAATCCCATTCTTCATAAAATTCATCAAAAATCACAGAATCTAATATCTGTATCATTTGAATTGAATATTAATTTGCTGACACGTTAACGTAATCTGTTTAACTGTGGTTAAATGCCAACGTTATTGGGCAGCATGGTAGCAGAGGCTAATACACTGATTTACAATGCCAGTGATCAGGTTCACTTCCTATTGCTGTCTGTAAGGTGTTTGTACATTCTCCCTAAGACTGTGTTCCTGTCTCCTCCCACACTTCAAAGTCATACAGTTAAGGTTAGTGAGTTGTATGCATGTTATCCTGGAAGCATGGCAATGCTTGCAGGCTGTCCCCAGCACATCCTCTGACTGTGTTGGTCATTGACACAAATGACCCATTTCACTGCAAACCCTGTTTCAATGCACATATGATAAAGATAATTTTAATCTTTAAAACTGAACACAGGATTATAATCAGTCAGTTGAAATACTGGAATCGAACACAATTAGTTATTTTGGCTCCAACACCGGTATGAGAAAAGGATTTTACTTCCAAACCAGGAATGGTGGTTCAGTGTTGCCATTGGCCAAAACAAGGCTAAGAGAATGAGTGAGAGAGAATGAGAAAACAGAGGGGTTTGTGTATGTGAGAGAGAAATAGAAACATTACATAAGCTTTCTAAATCACTCCAAAGTTAATATAAAATTTTCTACATTAAATTTAATGGTTCCATTTAATATCAGAGAATGTATACAACCTAAAATTCTTACTCTTCGCAGACATCCATGAAACAGAAGAAAAACCCAAAGAATAAATGACAGAAAAGGTTAGAACCCCAAAGACTCCTCCCCCTCTCACACACAAGCAGCAGCAAAACACCGACCCTCCCCACCACCCACCAAACAATTGTGCAAAAGCAAAGCCCCCAAAGAGAGGCCATGATCTTCAATGCAACAAAAACCATTGTTCACCCAATAGTTTGACATGCCACAAGTTCTCTCTCTCTCATTAACAATGAGAGAGAGGTGTCACCCCTTCCGCAGTGAGAGAGAAGACGAACAGATCACTCTTTCAATGTTACTGTTTGAAGTGATGCTTCACACTTACTCAACCTGAAAACCAGCAGTAATTGGCACAGTAATGAGAAATATCTTGGGACAAGCTAGTCTAGTCTAAGTGGAAATGGCATTTAGTGCTATTGTCAGAAAAATCAAGGTTTACTGGGACTATTGAACCTTTAGAGAAACCAGGCCATACGTAGCATAAGAAAAAAGCCAAAGGTCCTAGAAGTAAGTTCACATGTAGAGCATCAACTATAGGCCAGTAGTGCTTATGATACCATCAAAACAACTTGCAAGATGTCTTGCCCTGCATCAGACATAATTTCCTACTGAACCATTAAATCATCCTCTCATCCTTGCTTCACCGTTACAGCTTGGCTTTAACTCTTCATCTATTTTGGCTATCAAGTGTGCAGAGGCATGGAAATTGATAAAGTCATGGACAGTGAAGAGGTTACAGTAGGATAAAGATCAGCTGAAAAGTTGGGTGCAGCATTGGCAAATGACATTTAATACTGATGCATTTTTGCAAGTTAAGAGTAGGACATATACAGTAAATAGTGGAGTCCTGAGGAATGTAGATGAACAGGGAGACTTTGCTATACAAGTCCAGAGTTCTCCCAAAGTGATAACACAGATAGAAGGGTGGTGAAGTCATATATACTACTAGTTTTCATCAACCAAGGCATAGAATATAAGAAAAAAATTTTGCAACTCACAAAGCACTAATTAGGATACAGTTGGAGTATTGTGTGCATTTCTGGTCTTCAGTCTATGGGTAGGATGTGATTATGCTGGAGAGGGTGCAGAGGAGATTCACCAAGATGTCGCCTGGATTGGAGGATTTCAGCTGTGCAGTAAGATTGGATAGGTAGAGCTTGTGCAATAAAAAGCCGAAGGCTGGCAGTACAAAGCAATATAAAAGAGACACCGATAGGGTACTTTTCCATGGTAGGAGTATTAGACACTATTGGGTATGGTTAAGAGATAGAAGATTTGAAGAGGTTCTGATGGGAACATTTTTTTTACAGAGAACAGTTGTTATCAGAAATACACTGCCAGAAGAGATAGTGAAATCAGATATAATTACTGTTTCAGATGTACTTGGACATGTGCTTGAATAGACAAGGCATAGTAGGAAATAGACCTAATGCAGGCAAATGATATCAGCATAGATAAACTTCAATGATCAAATTTCAAAGGAAATTTACTATCAAAGTACATAAATATCACCATATAAACCATGAGATTCGTTTTCTCACGGACATTCACAGCAAATACAAAGAAACACAATAGAATCAAAATGCTGAAATAGACTGTACACATTGCGAGACCATGGATCTGTGCCTGGAAAGTCTTCACTCTCCAGGGTATAGACCTGCGCAAGTTTACATGGAAGACAGGCAGTTGCCCATGCTGCAAGTCTCCCCTCTCCACGCCACTGATGTTGTCCAAGGGAAGGGCATTAGGACCCATACAGCTTGGCACCGGTGTCATCGCAGAGCAATGTGTGATTAAGTGCCTTGCTCAAGGAGACAACACGTTGCCTCGGCTGGGGCTTGAACTCAGGACCTTCAGATCGCTAGTCAAACGCCTTAACCACCTGGCCACGTGCCCACAGACTGTACACATCAAGATGGACAAACAATCAGTGTGCAAAAGAGAAAAAAATGACTGTGCAAATACAGAAAGAAAACTAATAATGATGATGAATAAATAAGTAATATCAAGAACGTGAGATTAAAAAGTCCTTGAAAGTGAGTTTTAAAGGTTATGGGGTCAGTGAAGTTATCCCCTCTGGTTCAAGAGACTGATGGTTGAGGGGTATTAACTGTTTGTGAACATGGTGGTGTGGGTTAAATGGACATAGCAGGCAAAAGGCTGTTTCGATGTTGCTTGTCAATATGATAGCTGAGTCAGAGAATATTGAGAGTAAAAATGTAATTTTGCAAATTTATATTTCCATGCATAGGTGGAATCCCCCAATTCCTTTCCCTTCTTCTCCTGCCTGCTATCTGGCTTTCTTCAATAGGTCTGGCATCTTGAAACATTAAAGATTTAAAAAAATACATTTATCTTTAAGTTAAATGCTTTGTTATGTTTATCTAAGTGGTAGACATTTTTCTGAGAAAATTGAGACTTATTGGAGCTTAAAATAATATTAATTAATTCTGACGGAAGTTCATTCAGCTGAAACGTTAACTCTGTTACACTTCTGTCACTGCTGCCTGATGTGGTGAATAGTTTTGCCAGATTTTGATTATATTTTACAGGTGAGTGTATGCACAAACACAAACACACATAGTGGGCAGGCAATGTGTAAGATACATTAAAGAGCAAACAACACACACACAACTCTGGAGGAGCTCGGCAGGTCAGGCAGCTTCTATGGAAGGAAATAAACAGTCGATGTTTTGGGCTGAGACCCTTCAAATTTTATTATTGTGTCACCTAGAGGTACTAAAAATTGTGTGGCCGAGACCATTAGACCATAGGACCATAATACATAGGAACAGAATTGAGCCATTTGGCCCATCATGTCTGTGCTACAATTCTCTCATGGTTGATTTATTACTCCTCTCAACCTCATTCTCCTGCCTACTTCTTGTAACCTTTGACACCCTGGCTAATCAAGAAAATATCAACCTCTGCTTTAATTATACACAACCACAGATTCACCACCCTCTGGCTAAAGAAATTCCTCCTCCTCTCTGTTCTAAATGAACATGCCTCTATTGTGAGGCTGTGGCCTCTGGTCCTAGACTCCCCACTATAGGAAACATCCTCTCCACATCTACTCTATCCAGACTCTTCAATCTTCAATATGTTTCCATGAGATCACCCCCCTCAATCATCTCACAAACAAGAAAAAAATCTACAGATGCTGCAAGTCCAAGCAACACACACAAAATGCAGACATCCCACCTCTCCTGGAAGTTCCGGGAGTCTCCCGCATATTGATAGTGGCTCCCTGACGCCCGGAAATTATATACAATATCCCGGAAATAAATTTTTTTGAGAGGGAGAGGGACAGCAAGCATCCTGATTGGTCTCTATTCGTGCTAACAGTGGTCCCCAACCACCGGGTCACGAGGAAACAATATGATTTGGCGATATGAAACGATATGAGTCAGCTGCACCTTTCCTCATTCCCTGTCACGCACTGTTGAATTTTAACGCATGTGAGGTCATCAGTGACCCAAGATGTGCAAAGGAATCGGTCCGTGACCCATTTGTGAATGTCCTCGGTGAATCATCCATGTCAGCGCGGGAAAAAGATCAACTCCTCGAGCTTGCAAATGACGGTGGGCTGGAAAGTATGTTTGACATAACGTCTCTGCCGGCATCCTGGATCAAAGTCAAGGCTGAATATCCTGAGATAGCCACGAAAGCACTGAAAACGTTGCTTCCATTTCCAACATGTTTCTGCGAAGTGGAGTTTTCTGCAATGAATGTAACGAAAACTAAATTGTGGAATAGACTGGACATAAGGAACCCCCTTCGAGTATCACTGTCTCCCATCACTCCTCGCTAGGACTATGTTGTTGCAGGAAAACAAGATTCAACGATATTGGTGTGTTGCAATGATTTTATATGTTCATACGAGGAAAATATGTGCTGTGTGTTTAATATCCAAATGTTACTTAAAATGTTATGATGCTATTGACTTATAAGTGACTTATAATTCAGTGGTCCCTAACCTCTGGGCCGCAAAGAATACAGCGGTGGCCGGAACACACCCAGCACATCTTTAAGAAAAAAGCCGAAAAAAACGAGCTAATTGATTAGGTGCCACCCGGCACATAAGTGTCGGCCCAGATCAGAGGCGATCGCCGATCGGGAGGAGAAGATGGCGGCGTACCTGTGCGTGCTCCCTGACACTTACGGACCTCAGGCACACTGGTAGTGTCTTCCACAGTGAAGTCAGATGCAAAGTACCTATGAAATTCATCTACCATTTCTTTGTTCCCCATTATTACCTCACCAGCATCATTTTACAGTGGTCCAATATCAACTCTCAACCTCCACTTTACTCTTAATATAACTGAAAAAAACTTTTGGCATCCTGCTTTCTATTATTGGCTAGTCTGCCCTCATATTTCATCTTTTCCCTTCTTGGAGCTTTTTTAGTTTCCTTTTGTTGGATTTTAAAAGCTTCCCAATCATCCAATGTGCCACTCACTTTTGTTACCTCATACACCCTTTCTTTGGCTTTTATGCAGTCCTTAACTTCCTTTGTCAGCCACGGTTGCCTACCCCTACCATTTGAGAACTACTTCAGTGGGACATATCTATCCTGTGCCTTGTGAACTATTACCAGAAACTTTGTTTTGCCAACAGCCCCGCCAGTATCCTCATCCAATCCACCTGGGCAAGCTCCTTTCTCATGCCTCTGTAACTCCCTTTATTCCATTGCGATACTGGCACATGTGATTTATGCTTTTCCCTCTCAAATTGCAGTATGAACTTGAAGGCATTCTGCAGGTTACCTCTGCTGGGATCCAGCACCAACAAGATTTTCCCAATCCTCCATGACAACAGTAACATTGCCCTTTTTACATGCCTTTTCTATCCTCTATTGTAATTTATATCCCACCTCCTGCCTACTGTTCAGAGGTCTCCCATCAGGATCTTTTTACCCTTGAAGTTTCTTAATTCTACCCACAAGGATTCTACAGCTTCCAATCTTATGTCACCTCTTACTAAGGATTTGATTTCATTTCTCACCAACAGAGCCACCCCATCCTCACTGCCTACCTGCCAGTCCTTTTGATACAATGTGTATCCTTGGATGTTAAGCTCCCAGCTATGATCTTCTTTCAGCCATGACTTGGTGATGCCAACAATGTCATACCTGCCAATCTCTAACTGTGCTACAAGATAATCTACCTTATTCTGTATACTGCATACATTCACAGAAAACACCTTCAATCTTGTATTCCATAAGACCATAATACCATAAGACAAAGGAGCAGAAGCAGTGGTCAGGGAAAAGGAAACGCAATGATGTTTTGTAGCCTGTGCAAATTGTTGACCAAGTTTTAGAGTAGAAAACCCTTAAGATAGGAACTCTCTGGACTAAAATCACATTAGCAAGAGAAAATCGAGGGGAGCAGTATTTGCTTTGTGCCAGCCTGGCCTAACTGGTATATTCCTATTATATGCCAGAGATGTCAGGGGTAAGATTTTAACGTGGAGAGTGGTAAGTGCGTGGAATGGGCTGCCAGCAACGGTGGTAGAGGCGGAAATGATAGGGTCTTTTAAGAGACTCCTGGACAGGTACACGGAGTTCAGAAAAATAGAGGGCTATGGGTAACCCTAGGTAATTTCTAAAGTAAGGTCATGTTCAGCACAGCTTTGTATTGTGCTGTAGGTTTTCTGTTTCTAAGTCGGCCATTCAGCCCATTGAGTCTGCTCCGTCATTTTAGCTGATCCATTCTCCCATTTAGTCCCACTCCCCTGCCTTCTCACCATAACATCTGATGCCCTGGCTACTCAGATACCTATCAGTCTCTGCCTTAAATATACCCAATGACTTGGCCTCCACTGTCACCCGTGGCATCAAATTCCACAGATTCACCACTCTGGCTAAAGAAATTACTCCTCATCTCCATTCTAAAGGAATACTCCTCTATTCTGAGACTGCGTCACCTGGTCTTAGACTCTCCCACCATAGGAAACATCCTCTCCACATCTACTCTATTCGTCATTCAATAGGTTTCACTTAGATCACTCCTCATTCTTCTGAATTCCAGCGAGTACAGGCCCAGAGCCATCCAACACCCTTCGTATGACAAGCCATTCAATCCTGGAACCATTTTCACGAACCTCTTTAAAACTCTCTTCCAAACTCTCTTCCATTTCATCACATCCTTTCTAAGATAAGGTGCCCAAACCTGCTTGCAATACTCCCAGTGAGGACTCATCTGTGCTTTATAAAGTTTCAACATTACATCCTTGGTTTTATATTATAGTCCTCTTGAAATGAATGCGTACATTGCATTGGTCTCCATCACCACAGACTCGACCTGCAAATTGACCTTTTCCCAAGTCCCTTTGTGCCTCTGCTTTAATGTATTCTCTCTCCATTTAGAAAATAGTCATCCCTTTCAATTCTCCTACCAAAGGGCATGACCATACACTTTCCAACACTGTATTCCATCTACCATTTCTTTGCCCATTCTCCTAATCTGTCTGTCCTTCTGTAGCCTCTCTACTTCCTCAAAACTACCTACACCTCTACCCATCTTCAGATCATCTGCAAACTTTGCAACATCATCTAAATTATTGACGTGTAATGTAAAAAGAATCGGTCCCAACACAGACCCCTGTGCAACACCACTAGTCACTGGCAGCCAGACAGAAAAGACTCCCATTATTCCTACACTTTGCCTCTTGCCAATCAGCCACTGCTTTATCCATGCTAGAATCTTTCCTGTAATAACATGGCCTGGTAGCTTGTTAAGCAGCCTCATGTGTGGCACCTTGTCAAAGGCCTTCTAAAAATCCAAGTACACAACATCAACCAATTCTCACTTGTCTATCCTGCTTGTTATTTCTTCATAGTCATAGTCATACTTTATTGATCCCGGGGGAAATTGGTTTTCCTTACAGTGGCACCATAAGTAATAAATAGTAATAGAACCATAAATAGTTAAATAGTAATATGTAAATTATGCTAGTAAATTATGAAATAAGTCCAGGACCAGCCTATTGGCTCAGGGTGTCTGACCCTCCAAGGGAGGAGTTGTAAAGTTTGATGGCCACAGGCAGGAATGACCTCCTATGATGCTCTGTGTTGCATCTCGGAGGAATGAGTCTCTGGTTGAATGTACTCCTGTGCCCGCCCAGTACATTATGTAGTGGATGGGAGACATTGACCAAGATGGCATGCAACTTAGACAGCATCCTCTTTTCAGACACCACCATCAGAGAGTCCAGTTCCATCCCTACAACATCACTGGCCTTACGAATGAGTTTGTTGATTCTGTTGGTGTCTGCTATGCTCAACCTGCTGCCCCAGCACACAAACAATTTCAACGAATTTGTCAAGTAAGATTTTCCCTTGAGGAAGCTATGCTGACTATGGCCTATTTATCAAATGTCTCCTCGTACCCTGAGACCTCATCCTTAATGATCAACTCCAACATCTTCACAACTACTGAGGTCAGATTTACTGGCCTGTAGTTCCCTGTTTTCTGCCTTTCTCCATTCTTGAAGGGTGGAGTGACATTTGCAATTTTCCAGTCTTCCTGAACCATTGCAGAAGCTAGTGATTCTTGAAAGATCATTACTAATGCTTCCACAATCTCTTCAGCCAGCTCTATCAGAACTCTCTAGTGTACACCTTCAGACTTTTTAGTTTCCCAAGAACCTTCTCCCTAGTTATGGTGACTTCAGACACTTCATGTCCGCTGACAACTGGAACTTCCACCATACTGCAACTGTCTTCTACTTACTCAATTCATCTGCCATTTCATTATCCCCAATACTACCACTACAGCATTGTTTTCCAGCAGCCCAGTATCCACTCTCGTTTCTCTTTTACTCTTCATATATCTGAAAAAAAAACTTCTGGCATCCCTTTTGATACTATTGGCTTGCTTCCCTTCACTTTTCATCTTTTCCCTCTCTATGGCTTTTATAGTTGCTTTCTGTTGGTTTTTAAAAACTTCCCAGTCCTCTAGCTTCCCATTAACTTTTTACTCTGTTATATGCCCTCTCTTTGGCTTTTATATAGGCTTTGACTACTCTTGTTAGCCATAGTTGCGTCATCTTTTCTTCAGGATTATTCATTCACTTTGGGATGTATATATCCTGTGCCTTCCAAATTGCTTTCAGAAATTGCAGCCAATGCTGCTCTGCCATCTTCCCTGCCAGTGTTCTTTTCCAATCAAATTGTCACCCTTTTTCTTCATCTCACTGACTGCATTTTTGCCCTATCATCTGCCTGTCCTTCCTCACAGTCTCACTACATACTACACTTAGTTTATACCAACTGCCCTATCGCTTTGGTTCCCATCCCCCTGACAAATTAGTTTAAAACCTCCTCAACCAGCTCTATCAAAGTTCGAAGTAAATTTTATTATCAGGGTAAATATATGTCACCACATACAACCCTGAGATTCATTTTTCTGCTCAACCTCCCTGCAAGGATATTGGTCCCCCTTGGGTTCAAGGATAATCCACCCTTCCTTTTTTAAACAGGTTATACCTTCCCCAGAAGAGATCTCAGTGATGCGGAAATCTGAAATCTTGCCCCTTGCACTACTTCATCAGTGCTATCATCCAATTCCTGCCCTCATTATCACACGGCAGAGGGAGTAATCCAGAGATTACTATCTTGGAGGTCCTGTTCTTCAGCCTCTTCCCTAACTCCCTGTACTCACTGTGCAGGACCTCATCCCCCCTTCTACCTCTGTCATCGTTGCCAATGTGTACCATAACCTCTGGCTGAACACCCTCTCTATCCAGAAACTTCAGCAGCTGCTCTGAGTCATCCTGGACCCCAGCACCTGTGAGGCAACACACCAGCCTGACATCTCTTTCACAGTCATAGAATCTCCTGCCGAACCCCCAAACTATGACTATTAGATGTAAGGAATTTTCAAATAAATGCAAGCACCATGCATTCAATATATTTATTTTTATAGATTTTTTGATTTGGTTGTGCCGCAGGTAACCAACATGACTAAAAGTGATCCAATATAAAGTGAAAGGAACTGATGTTTTCGACTTCATGGACAACTGTTGATTGTAACTTGTAAGTGCAACAAAGAGCATCAAAACTACGAAATATCATGAAATATTGCGTAAAAAATTCTGACTTTATTTGAAATTTACCACGTCTTCAAATGCATCATCAGATAGAATTTAAATTTTGGAAAATCATTGCCATGTCAACATCCTTCATCAGTTAAAAATCTGTCACATTCCTGGAATAAATCATTTTCTTTTAGACCATAAGACAAAGGAGCAGAAGTAGGCCATTCGGCCCATCGAGTCTGCTCCGTCATTCTATCATGAGCTGATCCAATCTCCCATTCAGTCCCACACCCCAGCCTCCTCACCATAATCTTTGATGCCCTGGCTACTCAGATATCTATCAATCTCTGCCTTAAATACACCCAATGACTTGGCCTCCACTGCCGCCCGTGGCAACAAATTCCACAGATTCAACACCCTCTGGCCGAAAAAATTTCTTCGCACCTCTGTTCTGAATGGGCTCCCTCTCATTCCCGGAATCATTCTAGTGAACCTTCTCTGTACCCTCTCCAACGTCAGCACATCCTTTCTTAAATAAGGAGCCCAAAACTGCCCACAGTACTCCAAGTGAGTCTTACCAGCGCCTTATAGAGCCTCAACATCACACCCCTGCTCCTATACTCTATTCTTCTAGAAATGAATGCCAACATTGCATTCGCCTTCTTCACCACCGACTCAACCTGGAGGTTAACTTTAAGGGTATCCTGCACGAGGACTCCCAAGTCCAATAGCATCTCAGAACTTTGAATTCTCTCTCTATTTAAATAATAGTCTGCCCATTTATTTCTTCGACCAAAGTGCATAACCATACACTTTTCAACATTGTATTTCATTTGCCACTTCTTTGCCCATTCTCCAAATCTATCCAAGTCTCTCTGCAGACTCTGGTTTTCCTCAGCACTACCGGCCCCTCCACCTATCTTTGCATCATCAGCAAACTTAGCCACAAAGCCATCTGTTCCATAATCCAAATCGTTGATGTACAATGTAAAAAGAAGCAGCCCCAACATGGACCCCTGTAGAACACCACTGGTAACTGGCAGCCAACCAGAATAGGATCCCTTTATTCCCACTCTCTGTTTCCTGCCAATCAGCCAACGCTCTATCCACGTATGTAACTTTCCCGTAATTCCATGGGCTCTTATCTTGTTTAGCAGCCTCAAGTGTTGCACCTTGTTAAAGGCCTTCTGAAAATCCAAATATACAACATCCACTGCATCTCCCTTGTCTAGCCTACTTGTAATTTCCTCAAAAAATTGCAATAGGTTTGTCAGGCAGGATTTTCCTTTAAGGAAACCATGCTGAGTTCTGCCTATCTTGTCATATGCTTCCAGGTACTCCGTAATCTCATCCTTGACAATTGACTCCAACAACTTCCCGAACATCGATGTCAAGCTAACAGGTCTATAATTTCCTTTTTGCTTCCTCTTACCCTCTTCTTAAATAGCAGAGTGATATTTGCAATCTTCCAGTCCTCTGGAACCATGCCAGAATCTATTGACTTTTGAAAGATCATTGCTAATGCCTCCGCAATCTCCACAGCTACTTCCTTCAGAACACGAGGATGTATTCCATCTGGTCCGGGAGATTTATCTACCTTTAGACTATTCAGCTTCCTGAGTACTTTCTCTGTCATAATTGTGACTGCGCACACTTCTCTTCCCTGATACCCCTGAGTGTCCAGTATACTGCTGATGTCTTCCTCAGTGAAGACTGATGCAAAATACTCGTTCACTTCCTCTGCCACCTCCTTATCTCCCATTACAATTTCTCCAGCATCATTTTCTATCAGTCCTATATCTACTCTCACCTGTCTTTTACTCTTTATATACTTGAAAAAGCTTTTAGTATCCTCTTTGATATTATTTGCTAGCTTCCTTTCATAGTTTCCCTCTTAATGACCTTCTTAGTTTCCTTTTGCAAGCTTTTAAAAATTTCCTAGTCCTCTGTTTTCCCCATAATTTTTGCTTCCTTGTATGCCCTCTCCTTTGCTTTAACTTTGGCTTTAACTCCTCTTGTCAGCCACGGTTCCATCCTTTTTCCATTTGAAAATTTCTTCTTTTTTGGAATATATCTGTCTTGCACCTTCCTCACTTCTCGCAAAAACTCCAGCCACTGCTGCTCGGCCATCCTTCCCGCTAGTGTCCCTTTCCAGTCAACTTTGGCCAGTTCCTCTCATGCCACTGTAATTTCCTTTACTCCACTGAAATAACGACACATCGGATTTTGGCTTCTCATTCTTAAATTTCACAGTGAACTTAATCGTGTTATGATCACTGCCTCCTAAGGGTTCCTTCACCTCAATCACTCTAATCATCTCTGGTTCATTACACAATACCCAATCCAGTACAGCCGATCCCCTAGTGGGCTCAACAACAAGCTGTTCTAAAAAGCCATCTCATAGATATTCTACAAATTCTCTCTCTTGAGATCCAGTGCTGACCTGATTTTCCCAATCCACTGGCATGTTAAAATCCCCCACAACTATCATAACACTGCCCTCCTGAAAAGCCTTTTCTATTTCCTGTTGTAATTTGTAGTCCACATCACGGCAGCTGTTAGGAGGCCTGTGTAAAATTGCCATCAGGGTCCTTTTACCCTGTGATTTCTTAGCTCAACCCATAACCCATCTGCACCTTCCGATCCTATGTCACCTCTTTCTAATGAATTAATATCATTTCTTACCAATAAAGCCACGCCACCCCCTCTGCCTACCTGCCTATCCTTCCGATATACCGTGTATCCTTTCAATTTAAATTTATATTTCTAAAGAACAAAATTCTTGTTCATGATAATGTCTATGGGAAAAATGCTCTAAGAGTTCTAAGATAAACGTACACAAAATGACAAATGACAGGTTTATGGCCACCTCCCCCTTTAAGAGCACAGCATGTGCTTTGGTCATATATTTGTCCCCTTTCCCATGCCCTATAATGCCCCAAGCAGTCTCAAGATATTTTCAATCAGAAGCCAATCAAAATAGAAAAGAGCTGCTCCTTCCTATGCAAACAAAATATCTTCCAAGATATATTATTTTATTTTTAAGATACAAAATTTTCCTTTGAATCGCTGGCTAATCTAAGCTTCAACAATACCAGTAAATTGTTGGCCTTGCTTAATACTTCAAAGTTCAAAGTTCAAAGTAAAATTTATTATCAGAGTATATACATGTCACCACATAACAACCCTGAGATTCTTTTTCTGTGGGTATATTTAGCAAATCTATTGAACTGTAAATGGAAAGAACAACAAACTGTGCAAATGCAGGTATAAATAAATATCAAAAGTAACTCATTCACTTTAAAGCAATTTATGATTATCAATTCAGTTTGAACAGAGTCACAGAACACCTCAGCACAGGAATAAGCCCTTTGGCCCATCTAGTCCATGCCAAACTATTCATCTTCCTAATTGCAACATCCTGCACCTGTACCATAGCCCTCCATGTCCCTCCCATCCATTTGAACTTTGCAAAAGGTCTTTTTTTATTCCATAGAGACCTCCTTAGCAATATACTGGGAGCCAAGTATAACGGCCAAGAATTAATGCAGGGATATCTGCCAACATCCTTGTTTTGTGGCTCACTGGCTAGGCACAATAACAGCAAACCAATATCATGAACTTCAAATTCTAGTTAGTGTTTACGTTTTAAGAGGCGAGTTGTAATATTGTTGGAACGGATGTAGTAACTGTGCAGAAATAAATCTGGCCTGGAAATGATACAGATAGGGCACCAGCTGCATAGAGAGATTGGCAGAGAAGGTGAAAAATAGGATTGATAATTTGTATCTACAGAGGCACAGAGAAGCCTCAATGCACATGGTCGCAAGGCAGTGGGAGAAGACAGTCAGGCCAGAAGCACGTGGGAATTCAATAATCCCTCTCAAGATCAATTGTGTATCTTCCAATGTCATTTCATCTAACTAAAATTCTAAGACAATGCTCAATTCATCACACCAATACACTTACCAATCTCTATCAACTAACACCTGGAATAGGCTTGCCATCCAAAAAGATTGATTGTACGTTATTCACAGTCACTGACAGACTCTCTTTCTAATGAAGGACATGACGGCGCCTAACCAGAAGATGTAAGAAGCTAACTGGAAGGGACATAGCACCTGTATGCCCTAATACCCATGAAAGTGTTCTAAACACTTTTAAGGGCCTGACCAAAAGTGGAGTTGAAGCCACTAGAAATAATGCTCTCCTCATACTTAATTCCATTTGCAGAGGAGAATTGCGAGGATGTTGCCCGGTCAGAAGGACTATAGTTCTGGGAAGAGATTGAATAGGTTAGGCTTGTTTCCCTGGAGTGAAGCTGTAAGCTAATAAAGTATACAGAATTTTCAGAGACATACACAAGGTAGATAGTCAAAATCAATTTCACATGGTAGGGACATCAAAAACAACACAGCATAGGTTTAGAACATACAAAATGCTGGAGGGATGCAGCACATTACACAGCATCTATAGAGGGAAATGAACAGTAAAAAGTTAAGAAAAGTTTTGTGTTAAAGAGGACCTGAGGGATCATGTTTTGTTTTTACACATCTATATGAAATGCTCTCACAAGAAAGCAGTATCCATCATCAAGGACCCCCACCATCCAGGACATGCTCTCTTCTCGCTGCTGCCATCAGGAAGAAGGTACAGGAGCCTCAGGACCCACACCACCAGGTTCAGGAACAGTTAATACCCCTCAACCATCAGGCTCTTGAACCAGAGGGGATAACTTCATTCAATTTCACTCACTGTAACACTGAACTGTTCTCACAACCTATTGACTCACTTTCAAGGACTCTTCATCTCATGTTCTCAATATTTATTTATTATTATTATTTCTCTTTTTGCATTTCAACAGTTTGTTGTCTTGGGCACACTGACTGTTTGCCCACCTTGCTGTGTACGGTCTTTCAGTGTTTCTTTGTATTTACAGTGAATGCGCACAAGAAAATGAATCTCAGGGTTGTTTATGGTGACACATATGTACTTCAATAATAAATTTACTTTGAACTTTGAGAGAGACTGATATCTGAAACAGGCTGCCATATTTTGTGCATGGTGCTTTGGATTTCCAGCATCTGCAGAATTTCTTGTGTTTATGATTTGCCACGAGAAGTGGCGGAATCAGATACAATTGTTACATTTCAGAGGCATTTAACCATATGTCAAAACAGGCAAGGCACAGAAGAATATGGTCCTAAACAGGCAAATAGAATTAGTATGGATGGGCAAAAACATCAACACGGACAGACAAGCCGTATGGACAGGTAGTGCACTGTATAACTGTGACTTCCAGAAGACCAGAAGACAGGGGCAGGATTAGCCCACCTGGCCCATCGAGTCTGCTCCGCCATTCAATCATAGCTGCTCCTTTTTTTTCTCCTTCTCAACCCCATTTCCCGGCCTTCTCCCTGTAACCTTTGACCCCGTGTCCAATCAAGAACCTATCAATCTCTGCTTTAATGACCTGGCCTCCACAGCTGCATGTGGCAACAAATTCACCATCCTCTGGCTAAAGAAATTATTGTTGTGTTCTTTATCTTCCTATGATTTTGTGTACAGCACTGAATCCAGAGTAACCATTATTTCGTTCCCCTTCATTCTTGTGAATAGGAAATGACATTAAACAGTCTTGAATCTTGAATGATTCCTCCTATGAAAGAATTCAGACCTCAGGGGCCGATGTATAAAAACAATAGGGTATCATGATTTCTGCCTCAGGGGCCTAAGGAAAGAACAAATGCTGTGTGCTTCAGAGGACAGTGAAAATAAATACTCAGAAATGCAACAGGTTAACCAGCATCAATTGAAATACAACAAATTAATATATCATGACAATGGAAAAGGATAGGGATACAATATCACCTTGTGTACAGATAGTCCTGTACCTAGCGTCACTTCATGTACATACAATCAGTCCAAGAATAAAAACTCATCTTCAGTACTGTACAAAAGTCTTAGGCAGCCTAGCTATAAGTGCCTAAGACATTTGCTCTGTACTGTAATAACTTCATTGTACTGTAGTGCTGCTGCTGTAAAGAAAACAAATTTCACAACATATAGGACCTATAGAGAAGTATTCAACCCCATTGTAAATTGTCATGTTTTACTGCTTTACAACATTGAATCACAGTGAATTTAATTTGGCTTTTTTAACACTGATCAACAGAAAAAGACTCTTTCATGTCAAAGTGAAAACAGATTTCCAGAAAGTGATCTAAATTAATTACAAATGCAAAACACAAAATAATTGTTGCATAAGTATTTACCCCCCCCCCGCCCTTTAATATGACACACCAAATCATCACTGATGCAACCAATTGGTTTTATAAGTCACATAATTAGTTCAATGAAGATCACCTGTGTGCAGTCAAGGTGTTTCAATTGATTGTGGTGAAAATATACCTGTATCTGGAAGGTCCAACTGCTAGCTTGGGTGTGGATTTATATAGGGGACAGAAGACAAGTTTTAGGAGGTGGAATTTTGGTAAAGCAAATTGGGAGAGGTTTAAGGTATTATGTAATGAATGTCTGTCAGGACTGAATATTGAGGATGATGTGGATTCCTGCAATGAAAGGTTATGTCACATTATTCATCAAACTGTGGTGGAAGTCATTCCTATTAAAAAGGGTATTAATAGAAGTAAGGATGTACCATGGTGGACTGAGGAACGTGCAGAGACAATTAGAGAGAGAAATAAGGTGTCTAGGAAAGTTAAGAAGTATCACTCTCTTAAGTATAAAAGGGCACAGGCTGTGGTGAGGAAAGCAGTGAAGATTGTGGAAAAAGGTTTACTGTACTAGCGGTCATACTGTGATAGGACTGGAAGGGATATTAAACTTGGAGATGTTTGGGGAATGATTAAAAAATGGAGGGGGGGGGCTGGAATTCATAGGGCTAATAACATTCCAGTATTGATTACAGGAGGTAATATGATTGTTACTGAAATAGAGAAGATTGAGTTCCTGGCTTAGTCACTTGCTGCAATTCATAATCAAGATATTTAAGTAAAGAGGCTAAACAATGTAGGGGTAAGGTTCCAAGTGAATACTCTGAAGTGTTGGAAGCTAGCTGTAGCAATGATAGAATTAGTCATGTATGGTTTTCCTTTTTGGTGTTAATTTAAGAAATAGTACAGATCAGATGGCTCCAGAAAAGGAGTTATTGTATGTTTAAACATATGGCCGATGACTCTCTTAAGATAATATTACATTTTTTTAATCAAATTTGGAATTTAGGTCATCTTCCCTCCTCATTGAAAATGGCAGTAGTAGTGCATATTCCAAAACCTGGAAAACCTCTGCCGGATCCTTCTAGTTATAGACCAACATCATTAGCGTTCCATTTGTGTAAACTTGTGGAACATATGGTAATAGTGGTTGATTTATATTTTAGAAAAGTGAGGTGATATAGGTTTTATCAGAGTGGAAATCTCCAAGTCACTGAATATCTTTTGGAGTATAGCCGAGATAATAATCAACAATTGAAAAGGGACATCTCAGATGGGGGCCACAACATTTTGGAGAGGGAGGGGGAGCAGCCAGATGACTTGGTACATATTGATACCAACGACATAGGAAGGAAAAGTAGAGGTCCCCCTGAAAAGAGATTTTAGAGAGCTAGGTAGAAAGCTCATCAACAGGGCCTCCAGAGTAGTAATTTCTGGATTGCTGCCTGTGCCACGCACCAGTGAAGCAGGATGATTTGGCAGATAAGTGTGAGGCTGAGGAGCAGGTGCAGGAGCCAGGGCTTCAGATTCTTGGATCACTGGGATCTCTTCTGGGGGAGGTGTGACCTGTTCAAAAGTGACAGGCTGCTCCTGAACCTAAGGGGGAACAATATACTCACGGGCAGGTTTGTTAGAGCTTTTGGGGAGCATTTAAACTAATTTGGCAGAGAGTTGGATACCGGAGTGATGGGACTTGTAAAGACAGCGTGCAGTCAGGCTGTCAGTAAGGGCGGGCAGGTGATGGGACAAAGTCACAGCCAACAGGGTGAGTATCAGTACATTAGGAATGCAAAATCAAAAAGGGTAGCAGATACGGTACTCAAGGTGTTCTATCTCAATGCGCAGAGTATAAGAAATAAGGTGGATGATCTTGTTGCACTATTACAGATTGTCAGATATGATGTTGTGGCCATCACTGAATCGTGGCTGAAGGATGGTTGTAGTTGGGAGCTGAATGTCCAAGGTTACACATTGTATCGGAGGGACAGGAAGGTAGGCAGAGGGGAAGGCATGGCTCTGCTGGTAAAGAATAGCATCAAATATGTAGAAAGATGTGACATAGGATTGAAAGATGTTGAATCCTTGTGGGTTGAGTTAAAAACCTGCAAGGTTAAAAGAACCCTGATGGCAGTTGTATACAGGACTCTCAACAGTGGTTGTTGTTGGGTGGTATGTAATGAACTGGAGGTGATTAGGAAGCTTAAGGTAAAAGAACATTTAGGAACCAGTGATCACGATGATTGAGTTCAACTTGAAATTTGATAGGGAGAAAGTACAGTCTGATGTAGCAGTATTTCAGTGGAATAAGGTACATTACAGTGGTATAAGAGGAGAGGAGAGTTGGCCAAAGTAAATTGGAGGGATGTCAGCAGAGCAACAATGGTGTGTGTTTCTGGGGGGAAATGAGGAAGGTGCAGGATAGATGTATTCCAAAAATGAAGAAATACTCAAATGGCAAAATAGTACAACTATGGCTGACGAGGGAGGTCAAAGCTAATGTAAAAACAAAAGAGGGCATGCAACAAAGCAAAAATTGGCGGGAAGATAGAGGATTAGGAAGTTTTTAAGATAGTAAAAGCTTTTTCAAGCTAAGATAGTAAATACTTTTTTGTATGTATATATAAATAAATTAATTAAAAGAGATAGGAGAGTGGATATAGAACGATAGAAAATGAGGCAGGAGAAATAACAGGGGACAAGGAGATGGCAGATGAACTAAATGAATGTGTTGCCTCAGTCTTCACTGTGGAAGACACTAGCAGTGTGCCAGATGTTGTAATGTGTGAAGGAAGAGAAGTGGATGCAGTTACCATTACAAGGGAGAGGGAGAAGGTGCTCAAAAAGCTAAAAGACCTAAAATTACACGAGTCACCCGGACCAGATGAACTGCACCCTGAGATTCTGAAAGAGGTAGTATTAGAGATTGTGGTGGCATTAGAAATGATCTTTCAAAAATCATTGGACTATGGCATGGTGCCAGAGGACTAGAAAATTGCAAATGTCTCTCCATTCTTTAAGAAAGGAGAAAGGCAGCAGAAAGGAAATTATAAACCTCAGTGGTTGGGAAGATGTTATAGTCAATTGTTAAGGATGAGGTGATGGAGTACTTGGTGACACAGGACAAGATAGGACAAAATCAGCATGGTTTCCTTGAGGGAAAATCCTGCCTGATGAACCTGTTGGAATTCTTTGAGGAGATTACATGTAGGATAGATAAAGGGGATGCAGTGGATATTGTATTTTTGGACTTTCAGAAGGCCTTTGACAAGGTGCCACACGAGATTGCTTACCAAGTTAAAAGCCCGTGGTATTACAGAAAAGTTACTAACGTGGTTAGAGAACTAGCTGATTGGAAGAAGGCAGCGAGTGGGAATAAAAGGATCCTTGTCTGTTTGGCTGCCAGTGACTAGTGGTTTTCCACAGAGGTCGGTGTTGGGACCACTACTTTTTATGCCAGATGTATATAAATGATTTAGATGATGAAATAGATGGCTTTGTTACCAAGTTTGCAGATGATACGAAGGTTGTTGGAGGGGCAGGTACAGTTGAGGAAACGGATAGATGCAGAAGGACTTGGACAGATTAGGAGAATGGGCAAGAAAGTGGCAAATGAAATAATGTTGGAAAATCCATGGTCATGCACATTGGTAGAGAAATAAATGTACGGACTATTTTGTAAAGGGGAAGAAAATCCAAAAATCTGAGATACAAAGGGACTTGGGAGTCCTTGTGCAGAACACCCTAACGGTTAACTTGCAGGTTGAGTCAGTGGTGAGGAAGGCAAATGCTATGTTAGCATTCATTTCAAGAGGTTTGGAATACAAGAGCGGGGATGTGATGCTGAGGCTTTATAAGGCACTGGTGAGGCCTCACCTTGAGTACTGTGAACAGTTTTGCTCTTCTCATCTTAGAAAAGATGTGCTCGCATTGGAGACAGTCCAAAGGAGCTTCACAAGGATGATTTCTGGAATGAAAGGGTTATTCATACGAGGAACGTTTGATGGCTCTGGGTCTGTACTTGCTGGAATTTAGAAGGATGGGGCGGGGGAATCTCATTGAAACTTTTCCAATGTTAAAAGGTCTAGACAGAGTAGATGTGGAAAGGATGTTTACCATAGTGGGAGAGTCTAGGACAAGAGGGCACAGCCTCAGGATAGAAGGGTGTCCATTCAAAATAGAGATGCAGAGAAATTTCTTTAGCCAGAGGGTAGTGAATTTGTTGCCGCATGCAGCTGTGGAGGCCCAGGTCATTAGGTATATTTAAGGCAGAGATTGATAGATTCTTGATTGGACATGGCATCAAAGGTGACGTGGAGAAGGCCAGGAAATGGGGTTGAGGAGGATTTTTTTTTTAAAAAAGGATCAGCCATGATTGAATGGTGGAGCAGACTCAATGGGCCAGAATTTAATTAATTCTGCTATGTCTTATGGTCTTATGGTAATATGGCAGAACTGTAAATCTACCTAGAGAAGGCAGTCCTCAAAAACTGAGTGACTGTACAAGAAGGGGGCTAGTGTGTGAGGCCCCCAAGAGACTTATGACAACTCTGGAGGAGTTGCAAGCTTCAGTGGCTGAGATGGGAAAAACTGTGCATGCAACAGTTGCCTAGATGCTTCACCAGTCACAAGTTTATGGAACAGTGGCAAAGAGAAAGCCACTGCTGGAAAAAAAACACATGAAATCTCAGCTAGAGTTTGCCAGAAGGCATGTGGGTGACTCTGAAGTCAGCTGGAAGAAGGTTCTATGGTTTGATGAAACCAAAATTGAGTTTTTAGGCCATCATATTAAATGTTATGTTTGGAACATCGCACATCATCAAAAAACACACCATCCCTACCATGAAGCATGGTGGTGGCTGCAACATGTTGTGGGGATGCTTCACTACAGCGGGCCCTGGAAGGCTTGTGAAGGTAGAGGGTGAAAACAATGCAGCAAAATACAGGGAAATCCTGGAGGAAAGCTTGATGCAGTTTGCAAGAGAACTGTGACTCGGGTAGAAGGTTAAGGGGGGACTTAATAGAGGTATTTAAAATTATGAGGGGGATAGATAGAGTTGATGTGGATAGGCTTTTTCCATTGAGAGTAGGGGAGATTCAAACAAGAGGACATGAGTTGAGAGTTGGGGCCAAAAGTTTAAGGGTAACACGAGCAGGCAGTGGTAGCTGTGTGGAACGAGCTTCCGGTAGAAGAGGTAGAGGCAGGCTTGATATTGTCATTTAAAGTGAAATTGGGTAGCCATATGGACAGGAAAGGAATGGATGGGCTGAGTGCTGGTCAGTGGGACTAGGTGAGAGTAAGTATTCGGCACGGACTAGAAGGGCCGAGATGGCCTGTTTCCATGCTGTAATTGTTATATGGTTATGGGAGAAGATTTGTGTTCTACCAAGACAATGACCCCAAGCATAAATCCAAAGCTACACAGGAATGGCTTAAAAACAACAAAGTTAATGTCCTGGAGTGGCTAAGTCAGAGTCCAGACCTTAATCCAATTGAGAATTTGTGGCTGGACTTGAAAAGGGCTGTTCAGTCATTATCCCCATGCAATCTGACAGAGCTTGAGCAGTTTTGTATAGAAGAATGGGGAAGAATTGCAGTGTCCAGATGTGCAAAGCTGATAGAGACCTATCCACACAAAACTGATAATTGTCAAAGGTATATCTGCTAAATAGTGACTTGGAGGGGGCGAATACTTGTGCAATCAATTATTTGGTGTTTTATATTTGTAATTAATTTAGATCACTTTGCAGTGACCTGTTTTCACTTTGACAAAAAAGTCTTCCTACATTGATCAGTGTCCACCGTATGTGCCGTATGTGGGGAGGAGGGGAAAGGAAAAGGTGGGGGAGGGAAGAACCAGAGAGACATTCTGTAATGATTAATAAACCTACTGTTTAGAATCAAATGACCTTGCCTGGTGTCTCACGGCTGGGTGTGTCTGCACCTGCGCCACCTCATACCCCTGGCATTTCTTCTCTGCCACCTGTCCCACACCACTCCACCCTCTCTATACCCAGCATCCTTTTTCCTTTTCTCCCAACAGACTTAGCTCACTCTCTGCTCCACTTTGATAAATGCAGTATTGTGAAAAAGTGTCAGGCACCATAGCTAGATATACATACATACATACACACACACACACACACACACACACACACACACACACACGACTTTACACAGTACTACATGTATTAGCTTATATACATATACAGTAAGACATTAGGTGCAAAATTAGGCTATTCCGCCCAACAAATCTGCTCTGTCATTCCATCATGGCTGATTTATTATCTCTCTCAACCCCATTCTTCGGCTTCCTACCTGTAATCTTTGACGCCCTGATTAATCAAGAACCTATCAACCTACAGTTTAAATATACCCAATGACTTGGCCAGCACAGCTGTCTGTGGCAATGAATTCCACAGGTTCACCACCCTTTGGCTAAATACACTTTTTCTTCTTTCTAAATGTTTATCCCTAACTTCTGAGGCTGTGCTCTCTGGTCCTAAACTCTCCCACTATATGAAACATCCTCTCAATATTTACTCTATCTAGGCCTTTCAATATTCGATAGGTTCCAGTGAGATCCTCCCTCATTCTTCTAAATTACAGTAAGTACAAGCCCAGAGCCATAAAGTGCTCCTTATATGTTAACCCTTTCATTCCATTCCTGGGCTCATTCCTGTGAACATCCTCTGGACCCTTTCCAATGCAGCACATTATTTCTTAGATAACAGGCCCAAAACTGCTCATCATACTGCAAGTACAGTCTGACCATTGCATTATAGAGCCTCAGCATTATATCCTTTCTTTTGTATTTAAGTCCTCTCAAAATAAATGCTAACATTGCATTTGCCTTCCTTACCAATGACTCAACCTGCATATTAACCTTTAGGAAATCCTGCACAAGGATCCCCAAGTCCCTTTGCACCCCTGAGTTTTGAATTTTCTCTCGATTTAGAAAATAGTCTACACCTTTATTTCTTCTACCAAAGTGCATATTCATATACTTCCTGACACCGTATTCCATCTGCCACTTCTTTGCCCATTCTCCTAATTTGTTTAATTTCTTCTGTAGCCGCTCTGCATCCTCAGCACTACCTGCCCCTCCACCTATCTTTGTATCATCTGCAAACTTGGCCACAAAGGAATCAATTCTGTCATCCAAATCATTGCATAAAACGTGAAAGGAAGCAGTCCCAACACTGACCCCTGCAGCACACCACTAGTCACTGACAGCCAACCAGAAAAGGCTCCCTTTATTCTCACCCTTTGTCTTCTGACAGTCAGCCAATCTTGTATCCATGCTCATGCCTTTTCTGTAATACCATGGGCTCTAACATTGTTAAGCAATTCGTGAGGCACCTTGCAAAGGGGAGGGAATGTCGACTCAGACCATGAAAGGCCTGCATCGGGCAAATGCCTGACACCTTGCAAAAGGCCTTCCGAAAATCCAAATAAACAATGTCAACGGACTCTCCTTTCTCTATCCTGCCTGTTACCTATTTCTTCAAAGAATTTCAACAGATTTGTCAGGCAAGATTTCCCCTTTAGCAAACCATGCTAACTACGGCCTATTTTATCATGCACCTCCAGGTACCCTGAAACCTTATCCTTATTAATCAACTCCAGCATTTTCCAACCACTGAGGTCAAACTAACTGGCCCATAATTTCCTTTCTTCTGCCTCTCTCCCCTCTTGAAGAATGGAGTGGGATTTGTAATTTTCCAGTCCTCCAGAACCATTCCAGAATCTAGTGATTCTTGAAAGATCATTACTAATGCCTCCACAATCACGTCAGCTACCTCATTCAGAAACCTGGGATGTATTGACTCACCCACCTTCTGACTTTTCAACTTCCCAATCACATTGGTAATAATAATGATACTCACTTCTGCCTCCTGATATTCTCAAATTTCCAGCATACTACCAGTGTCTTCCACAGTGGAGACTGATGCAAAGTACTTATTCAGTTCATCTGCAATTTCATTGTCCCCCATTACTACCTTGCCAGAGTCATTTTCCAGCAGTCTAATATCCACTCTTTTACTCTTTATATATCTGAGAACACTTTTAGCATCCTCTTTGATATTATTGGTTTGCTTCCCTTTATATATCATCTTTTCTTTCTTTATGGGTTTTTAGTTGCCTTCTATTGGTTTTTAAAAGCTTCCCAATCCTTTAACTTCCCACTAATTTTTGCCCTATTTTATGTCCTCTCTTTGCCTTTTATGTAGGCTTTGACTTCTCTTATCAGCCACTGTTTCCTCATCATCCCTTTAGAATATTTCTTTCATCTTTGGGATATATCGTTCTTGTGTCTTCTGAATTTTGCCCAGAAATACCAGCCTCTGCTATTCTACCATCATCCCTGCTAATATCCCCTTCCAATCAGCTTAAGCCAGCTCTTCTCTCATGTCGCTGTAATTCTCTTTACCCCAATGTAATACTGATGCATTCAATCTTAGCTTCTCCTTTCAACCTGCAAGGTGAATTCCATCACACTATAATCACTGCCTCCTAAGGGTTCCTTTATCTTCAGCTTCCAATCCAGAATTGCCTTTCCCCTAGTGGGCTCAACCATAAACTGCTCTAAAAAAAGCCATCTTTCAGGCATTCTACAAACTCAACACCAACCTACCTGCATATTGAAATTCCCCGTAATTATCACAACGATATCCTGTTTACATTCTTTTTCTATCTCCCATTGTAATTTGTAGCCCAAATCCCGGCTACTGTTAGGGAACAACCATCTTTTTACCCTTTCAATCTCTTAACTTTACCCACATGGATTCTATATCTTCTGATCCTATGTCACATATTTTTAAGGATTTGACTTCATTTTTTACCAACAGAGCCACCACACCCCCTTTGCCTACCTGCTTGTCCTTTCAACACATGTATCCTTAGATAGTAAGCTCCCAACTATAATCTTCCTTCAATCACAACTCAGTGATGCCCACAATGTTGTTACCTGTCAAGTTCTAACTGTGCTACAAAATCATCACCATATTCCATATACTGCGTGCTTTCAAATACAACACCTTCAGTCCTGTATTCATCACCCTTTTTGATTTTGGCCACCTGTTACATTTTAACTCAGCCCACTAACTGCAATTTTTGCCCTATCATCTGCCTGAACTTTCTCACAGTTTCACTACGTATACCAAATGCCCCATTACTCTGGTTCCCATCCCCCAGCCAAAAACCCTCCCTAACAGCTCCAGTAAACCTGCTGCAATCATATTGCTCTTCCTCGGCTTCATGTGTAACCTATACAGGTCCTTTTTGTACAGGTCATACCTTCCCAGAAGAGATCCCAATGATTAGAAATCTGAAACCTTGCCTCCTGTACCATTTCTTCAGCCACACATTCATTGCTTTGAATTTCCAGCATCTGCAGATTTTCTTCTGTTCATGATGGAGTACTATCATACAAGGTCTGCTTCTTTGTATGCAAGCTGGCACTGTCTAGTATCATGACCATAGATCATGTGCAAAGGACCACACAAGGTGTTGTAACTGTGAACTAAGTCACCTGCGAGACACTGAAGCTGGTGATACAGAAGTCTTTATTCAGCACAGCAAGCAGCCATTCTTCTGGACATGCTCACAATCTTAAAGTACACGGCATTTTTTATACCCTGAACATCAATGATAACAACAAGTAATTCAACACAGTTTTAATAATTACAATGACATCATTTACTGCAATACTTTAGGTTGACAACACTTCCATTAAATTGCATATCTACAGTGGGAGACACCTCTGAATGTTCAAATACCTTAGCAACATGTGGAGGAACTCCGCAGGCCAGGCTGCATCTATTGAAAAGAGGAACTAGTCTATGATTTGGCCTGAGAGTCTTTATCAAGACTGGAAAGAAAGATCAGAAGTCAAAATAAGAAGGTGGGGCGGGAGAAGGGGAGGAAAAAGTACAATGTGGCAGGTGATAGGTGAAACCGAGAGAGGGGAAAGAGGGGTAAGGAGCTGGAAAGTTGATTGGTGAAAGAGATAAAGGGCTGGAGAAGGGGGGATCTGACAGGAAAGGATAGAAGACCACGGAAGGAAGGGAAGTGATAGGAACACCAGAGGGAGGTGAGAGAGGGAAAAGGGAATGGGGAGTGGTGAAGAGGGGAGGGCAATTGCTGGAAGTTAGAGAAATCACCAGGTTGGAACTTAACCAGATGGAATACACCCTGAGTGCTCCTCCACCCTGAGTGTGGCTTCATCACGGCAGTAGAAGAGGCCATGAACCCACATGTCGGAATGGGAATGAGAAGTAGAATTGAAACGGGTGGCTCGTGTTTGTGATCCAAACACCCTGCCCAGGGTACTTCCCTGAACTAACACACGTGTGCAAGTCCCATAGTTGATGCAGGGCAATTAACTCAACGCATTGTCTAATGTGTGGCTGATACATACACAATATCTTAATCTGTGGACTTTTAACTTCAATTTGCTGCTTGTGACTTATACTAAAAACTGAAGACCGGTTCTGGTTTGAATTAGTATTCGGAATTGAATCATTTCTGGTTTTTAATTGAATTATTTCTATGACTCTAATATCTGTTCTATTCCAGACTACTCCCTAACACAGGACATCACACAAATCCAAGGTTCTCACTAGAACAGACAAGGCAGCACTGTACAGAAAGTTTGGCCACATCTCGAGACAGCACAAACTGTATACTCTTTACCATTTCACAAGTCTACTCAAACTGCTAAGGCACTTCATGGCAGTACAGCCTGAACTCAACCCTTCCAATACCAGAGCTGCTGAAGGTCACTCTCCAAATCCATCAGCCTTTCCTCCAGTAAGCAGCAGGAGCTCTCACCAGGGACATTGCAGCCAGCAAGATAGCATGCAAAACCAGTAGTAAGGGAATGCAAACAACTATTTATTGGCTTTTGTGTAACTGCTGGCATAAGACCAAAAGATATAGGAGCCAAATTAGGCCATTTGGCCTATCAAGTGTGCTACACCATTTCATTATGGCTGATCCATTTTCCCTCTCAGCCCCAATCTCCTGCTTTCTCCCAATATCCCTTCAGGCCCTGACTAATCAAGAAACTATCAGACTCTGCCTTAAGAATACCCAATGACCTGACCTTCACAGCCACCTGTGCCAATCAATTCCACAGATTCATACCCTCTGGCTAAAGAAATTCTTCATCATCTCCATTCTAAAGAGTTACCCCTTTATTCTGAGGCATTGTCCTCTGGTTCCAGACATCCCCACAATAGGAAACATCCTCTCAACATCTACCTTATTGAGTCCTTTCAACATTTGGTAGTTTTCAATGAGATTCCCCCGCATTCTTCTAAATTCCAGTGAGTACAGGCCAAAAGCTGCCAAATGCTCCTCATATGTTAACCCCTTCATTCCCAGAATCATCCTCATGAACCTCCTCTGGACACTCTCCAATGACAACATATCCTTTCTGAGATATAGGACCCAAAACTGTTGACAGTACTTCAAGTGCAGCCTGACTAGTGTCCTATAAAGCCTCAGCATTATCTCCTTGATTTTATATTCTGCTGAAGGGTTTCAGCCTGAAACGTCGACTGTACTTTTTTTCCATAGATGCTGCCTGGCCTGCTGAGTTCCACCAGCATTTTGTGTCTATTCCACTGCCGCTCCGTTGTCCACCCTGCTGGTTACTTCCTTGAAGAATTCTAACAGATTTGTTAGGCAAGATTTCCCTTCATAGAAACCATGCTGCCTTTGACTTATTTTATCATTAGTCTCCAAGTACCCCAAAACCTCATTCTTAATGATGGACTCCAACACTTTCCCAACCACTGAGTTTAGGCTAACTGGCCTACAATTTCCTTTCTTTTGCCTTTCTCCCTTCTTAAAGAGAGGAGTGATATTTGCCATTTCCCAGTCCTCCGGGACCACCTCAGAATCAAGTGATTCTTGGAAGATTATAACCAAAGCATTTACTCTATCTTCAGCAACCTCTCTCTGGTAGTCCAACTGGTCCAGGTGACTTATCCATGTTAAGACCTTTCAGTGTGCTTAACACTTTTTCCCTTGTAATAGCAATAGCACTCACTCCTGCTCCCTGATACTCGTAGACCTCTGGCACCCTGCTAGTGTCTTCCACAGTGAAGACTGATGCAAAGTACTCATTAAATTCATCTGCCATTTCTTTGTCCCCCATTACCACCTCACCAGCATCATTTTCCAGTGGTCCAATATCAACTCTCACCTCTCTTTTTATATAACTGAAAAAGTTTGTAGTATCCTGTTCATATTATTGGCTAGTTTGCCACTTCTACTAAAGTGCATGACTATACACTTCCCAACACTGAATTGAATTGAATTGATTTTATTTCTTGCATCCTTCACATACATGAGGAATAAAAATCTTTACTCTACGTCTCTGTCTAAATGTGCAATCATAGTAATTTATAATAAATAGATCATTGTAATATAGAGTACATTCAAATCAGCGTGAGTTAATCAGCCTGATGGCCTGGTGGAAGAAGCTGTCCAGGAGCCTGTTGATGCTGTGGTACCGTTTCCCAGAAGGTAGCAGCTGGAATAGGTTATGGTTGGGGTGTCTAGGGTCCCCAGTGATCCTTTTTACACACCTGTCCTTGTAAATGTCTTGAATCATGGGAGGTTCACAACTACAGATGCGCTGGGCTGTCTGCACCACTCTCTGCAGAGTCCTGCGATTAGGGGAGGTACAGTTCCCATACCAGGCAATGATGTAGTCAGTCAGGATGCTCTCAATTGTGCCCCTGTAGAAAGTTCTTAGTATTTAGGGGCCCATACCAAACTTCCTCAACCGCATGAGCTGAAAGAGGCGCTATTGTGCCTTTTTCACTACACAGCTGATGTGTACAGACCATGCGAGGTCCTTGGTGATGTAGATGCCAAGGAACTTAAAGCTGTTTACTCTCTCAACCCCAGATCCATTGATGTCAATAGGGGTTCGCCCATCTCCATTCCTCTTGTAATCCACAACCAGCTCCTTTGTTTTTGCGACATTGAGGGAGAGGCTGTTTTCTTGACACCACTGTGTCAGAGACATGACTTCTTCTCTATAGGCTACCTCATTATTGTTTGAGATAAGGCCGATCAATATAGCATCGTCAGCAAATTTAATTAGCAGATTAGAGCTGTGGATGGCGACACAGTGATGGGTATACAGGGAGTAAAGCGTGGGACTTAGTACACAGCCCTGAGGGGCTCCTGTATTGAGAGTCAGAGGGGTGGAGGTGAGAGAACCCACTCTTACCACCTGCTGGTAATCTGACAGGAAGTCCAGGATCCAGCTGTACAGGGCTGAGGTCTCTGAGCTTCTTGTTAAGCCTGGATGGAACTATGCTGCATTCTATCTGCCACTTTTTTGCCCATTCTCCTAATTTGTCTAAGTCCTTCTGCAGCCTTTCTACTTCCTCAAAACTACCTGCCCCTCCACCTATTTTTGTATCACCTGCTAACTTGGGCATAAAGCTATCAATTCGATCATCCAAGTCACTGACATATAAAGTAGAAAACAGTCCCAACACAGAACCCTGTGGAACACTACTAGTCACAAACAGCCAACCAGAAAAAGCTCCCTTTATTCCCACTCTTAGTCTTCTGCCAATAAGCCACTGCTTTACCCACACCAGCATCTTTCCTGTCATATCATGGGCTTGTAACTTGTTAAGCAGTCTCATGTGTAGCACCTTGTCAAAGGTCTTCTGAAAATCAGTTACACAACATCCACCAATTCTCCGTTGTCTATCCTGCTCCTTATTTCTTCAAATAATTCCAACAGATCCATCAGGCAGAATTTCACCTTGAGGAAACCATATGGCCTATTTTATCATTTGCCTCCCAAGTACCCCAAAACCACATCCTTAACAATTGACTCCAACATCTTCCCAACCACTGAGGTCAGAGTAACTGTCCTATAATTTCCTTTCTTCTATCTCTTTCCCTTCTTGGATCGACATTTGTAATTTTCCATTCCTCTGGAACCATGCCCAAATCAACTGATTCTTGAAAAATCATTATTAGTGTCTTCACAATGTCTTCAGCCACCTCTTTCAGAACCCAAGGGTGTATACTGTCTGATCCCGGTGACTTATCTTTCTTTAAGTTGCCCAAGAATCTTCTTGCATGGTGATGGAGGCAGTTTTAGTTTCACTATATAGAAAAATTAACGAACACCAGGTGTGCACCATCAATTACACTCTACATTGTGAGGAAGCTCACATATCAGGTTTCTGAAAAGCCAAAATGAAACATAGACAGGTCCCCATTCACAGTACTTCAGTGATTTCCATAATATTTGATGATAAGTTGTGAGATTTTGCAATTATCTTCAGCTTAGAAAAAGTTAAATGTAAAACAGGCCAAGGTTGCTAAAGGATATGGGGAGAAGGCGGGAGAATGGGGGTGAGAGGGATCACAAATCAGCCATGAAGGTATCTCATCAAGCAGGTGTCCCCAACCTTTTTTGCACTGCAGACTGGTTTAACATTGACAATATTCTTGCGGACCGGCCGACAGGGGCGGGGTGCTCAAGTAGGGTTGCCAACTTTCTCACTCCCAAATAAGGGACAAAAGTAGCAGTCAAATATGGGACACTTGTGTTTACCCCAAGAAAGACTACCATAACCATGAAGCCTTACGCGGGCACCTGTGTGCACATGCGTGTACGTGCCGATTTTTTTCTACAAATCGGTTTTGGCTTAATCTTCTCAATTCTGTTAAGTGAAACTACACTCTACATACATTATTTCTACTTTATATAGGCTGTGTATTTATCATATTATTCCTGCTTTTACTATATGTTAGTGTTATTTTCAGTTTTATGTGTTATTTGGTATGATTTGGTAGGTTATTTTTTGGGTCTGGGAACGCTCAGAAATCTTTCCCATATAAATTAATGGTAATTGCTTCTTCGCTTTACGCCATTTCCAAATGAAAAGTTTCATAGGAACGCTCTACCTTAGCAGGGGAAATACGGAACAAGGGCGGTCCCGTATGGGACAAACCAATTTAGCCCAATATATGGGACAGTTGGCAACCCTATGTTCAAGATGCAGCTGACTCATATCCTTTCATATCACCAAATCATATCATTTCCTCACGGCCCAGTAGCACATGCTTTGCGGCCCGGTGGTTGGGGACCACTGTCATCAAGGATATTTATCAGGAGCTTAGTATTGTCAATGATCCCTCCTAGACATCAAACAATCTCTTTGAGCCCCCTACCTTCAGGCAGGAGATATCGTAGCATTAGTACAAGAACTGTTAGGATGGGAAACTGCTTCTTCCCCCAGACAGTAAGACTACTGAACTCCCTGCCACCACCCAGGTCACATCACACATAAAGTACCAGTAGCATTATACTGTTTACTTTTTAAACTTGTATCATAAATGCACCTTATTTGTTAATTTATTTGTGATAATATTACTCTATGTAATTGTGTGCGAGTTATATGCCCTGTGTTGTGCACCTTGGTCTGGAGGAACGTTTTTTCATTTAGCAGTGTACATGTGTACAACTGAATGACAATAAACCGAACTTGAACTTGAATGGTGGAGTAGACTCAATGGGATGAATTGCCTAATTCTGTTCCTATGTTTTACGGTCATTGCACAGATTAAGCTGAGGGCCACTGGCAATGCAATACTCACCCAGCTCTGTAATTACAGCAAGTGAGTGGGCAGCAAGGGTTGGATTTTAGAGAGGCAGTCTGTACGGAATTGCTGGCATGCAACAGATTAGTCCATGCTGATGTTTAATGAAGACAATTGTTCTCTGTACAAATACTGCGAGCCATCTACCTCTGCATCCTTGGAAGTTAATCCACTCATTCTCAAGTCAAGAGGTACTCCAGTGCTTTCCTGCCTACACCACTTCCTTAAAATGACCACAGAAAGCATCATACAGTGGAACAATGAACATTCACAAAATGAATGAGAATTTACCATTGTCTACCATTCAGTCAACTTGCAGTTGCCCTTTTAGCCCAGCGCTAACTTCCTGAAGTAATTCAACTACTGACAACAACTAAATTAAGTAAACCAGTAATTAACCCAAATGTACTTGGTGACCCCTTTAAATAGCACTGGTGGGGATGCCTTCCTGTTATTGAATCTATGTTCAGCTTTGAAGTTAAAAGTAGGAGTTGCTGGGACTACAGAACTCCAAAATTGCAGAGTGCTTGAATGAATTGATTCCACAACCTATGTACTTACTTTTACGACTCATGTTCTCAATATTTAATGCTTATTTATTTATTATGATTTTATTTCTATTTGTATTTACACCATTTGTCTTTTGCACACTGATTGTTCATCACATTGTGTGTGGTTTTTCAGTGATTCTGTTACGTTTCTTTGTACTTACTGTGAATGTCTCCAGGAAAACGAGTCTCATGGTAGTATATGGTGACATACACAGTATGTTCCCCAATGATAAATTTATTTGAACTTTGAACATTATTCTGCATACACCAAGTGGACTTTCACAGGCCAAGGCAGTGACATGCAGGCAACCTGGAGGTCAATTTCCATAACCACTGTGGACAATATTCTGGGTACAGTAAAAACAGACAAAAATATAGCCCAAATTATCTGAATGTCTTTTCCACCAATTAAACTAAGATTACACTAAATGTACTTCAACATATCAAAAATGAGAGAAAATATACGGTGGAAATCTAAGCAACACACACAAAATGCTGGAGGTACTCAGCAGGCCACACAGCAACTATGATAAAGAGTACAGCTGACATTTCAGGCCGAGACCCTTCGGCAGGACTGGAGAAAAAAGTATGCCTCAATGGAGCTGGCTCGAACCAATCCTCCATCCAATCCAAGTTCAAGTTTATTGTCATTCAACCATATACACATATACTGCCAAACAAAACAATGTTCCTCCAGACCAAAGTGCATAACACAATCCATCTAATTCACATACAACAAAAATTAATATTACCACAAATTATAAAATATATTCCAAGAGACTGACATTTAGCATAAGGAGCATTTACAACATGTTAAAAAGTAAACAATATAATACGACTGGGGCTTCATACATGATAAGACCTGGGTGGTTGCAGAGCAAGACCTAGGAAGAAACTGCTTTCCATCCTAACAGATCTTGTCCTAATGCTATGGTACCTCCGCCTCGGTAAAGAATCAAAGAAATTCTTAGACAGATGGGAGGGGTCTGTATAAATGCTAAGGGCCTTGCATATGCATTGTTTCTGATAAGTATCTCAGATGGGTGGAAGAGAGACCCTGATGATCCTCTCAGCAGTCCTTTTTAGGGTCCCTCAATCTCCTCAGGAAGCGGAGACACTGCTGTGCTTTCTTGACTAAAGAGGTGCTGTTGAGCGACCAGGTGAGATCGTTCATTATGTACACTCGCATAAACTTTGTGCACATAACTCTCTCCACAGAGGACAGTGAGGTGTGGTCAGTCCACACCTTCCTAAAGTCCACAATCATCTCTTTGGTCTTGTCCACATTGAGACTCAAGTTGTAGAATGGTGCAAGCACAACTACCTCCCCTCTGCATGTCATCTCACTGTCACTGTTGAAAAGGCCAAACACGGCAAACTTGATGACTCGATTGGAGCTGGATCTAGCCCTGGGGGGTACTGGTGTTATGTGATGGAGCTGAAGATGTTGCTGCCAACATAAACTGACTGTAAAATGCAAACACGAGGAATTCTGCGATGACCTGACAGTGCTTTTTTTTTTGTCAAGAAGTCCAAGATCACAGAGAGAGGTGTTGCGATCCATCAAGGACAGTTTCTGAGAGATGATTGTATTAAACACTGAGCTGAAGTAAATAATCCATCAGTTCACCCTCATTGCAAAGTTGAAACCCCATTCAAGAGGGGTTGGGACTAACAAATTAGGGAGGAATAGGAGAAGACAAGTAACCTGTAATTATTGAGTCTCAGTTTTGAATTTAATTATTAAGTGCAATCATGTGTTTTAATTAACTTCATTTTTCAAAACTACTATAATGGCTGGCAAACTCACAGCTGGCAAACCTCAGTATTCCCCCAACTGTTTTGACAGCTGTCAGGGCGTCTCTGCATTATGATGCCTGTGGTCTACTCAGCATCCAGGTAACACCAACAGGCTCCAGTGATGGAAGACCTATAGAATAAACCTTCTAAAGTGGGCCCAGGGTAAGTGTGGGTGAGAGCAGTGTGGTGATTCAAGGCAGCTGTCTTGATTCAGTATGACCAAACTGGTAGAACTAATTCCAACTTTGCAAAGACTGAAACAACAGGAATTCTGCAGATGCTGGAAATTCAAGCAACACACATCAAAGTTGCTGGTGAACGCAGCAGGCCAGGCAGCATCTGTAGCAAGAGGTGCAGTCGACGTTTCAAGCCGAGACCCTTCGTCAGGACTGTGTGGTCGAAAAGTGAAGAGCCGAAGAAATTACAGATGGGGAGCAGTGAGAGATGGTTTCACTGAACTCCCGTCGAAGAGAGGATCTATACTTCTTCGGTGTAGGCATCACCGGAAGAGGCTTCGCAGTAGTGAATTTAAACGCAAACAACAAGAATTCTGCAGAAGCTGGAAATTCAAGCAACACACATCAAAGTTGCTGGTGAACGCAGCAGGCCAGGCAGCATCTGTAGGAAGAGGTGCAGTCGACGTTTCAGGCCGAGACCCTTCGTCAAAGACTGTTTATTTTCATAACTGATGCATTTCTTCTCCATTCCTTTCAAATTACCTAGTCCCATTGCACAGTTCCTCCTTCCATTTCAAATTCAAATTTATTTATCACCTGTACATCGAAAAATAGTGAAATGTGTTGACTGTGCCAGAGTGTAATCAACCTAGGCAAGAATCCTCCCACAGTCCAATGACATACTGACGTCATTGTAAATTATCCTGTCATCAGGTTAGCTGTAAATTGGGGTTGTCGGGGGGGGGGGGGGGTTGCTGAGTGTTACGGCTTGAAGGGCCTAGTGGGGCCTCTGAAGTGAGACCTTTTCTAGAAGGGCCTGGAGAACATAGCTTCCCTTTACACAGTAGGAGATGCCGAACACAGACGAGGTAGGAATATAACACAACAAAGGGCAATTGCTTTACTAATTTCAGAGTATCATCTGTTGTCAGCTTGTAGTTTCTACTGACTTTCAACACGTCTATTGTGAATGGCAATTGATCCTGAAATAGGGAATTCAAACGTGTGCTGTTTACCAAATGGTCAATATCCATAACTGATAAGCCAATTCTGTATATAAATAGCATTTTTCTGTCCTGGCTTCAGAACCATGTGATGATGCTGTTCTCCTTGTGCACAAGTAAAATAAACAGAGTGCAAGTTGTAAGAGTGCATGTGTTCTGAGTCTAGTCATCAATGATGACAGTTTACGTTAATAACCAACAGACCGAGGCAGTGCAAGGGGCAGCCCACAAGTGCTACCACATGTTCTGGAGCCAAAATAGCATGTTCACAGTGCTCGGGAGAGCAACACAGAACACAACAAGCAACAAAACAACATCAGGAAAATAAGCCCTGTACCTCCCTCCCACCCACCCACCCACAGGCAGACACACACACGAGCACCCTCCAACTGCAGGATAGGCCTCACAGGTGGAAGCCACCCACGGTGGCGCAGAGGTTTGTGCTTTGCCATTACAGCTCGGGGCATTCCAGAGTTCAACGCCGGCATCCTCTGTACGGAGTGTATATGTCCTCCCTGTGCAATGTGTGGGTTTCCTCCGGGTGCTCCAGTTTCCTCCCACTGTCCAAAGATGTAGCAGTTAGAAGGTTAATTGATCTTTGTGAATTATCCTGTGACTAGGCTAGGGTTAAGTGAGAGTTGCTGGCGACTGGGCTCGGGTTCAATGGGGGTTGCTGGCAACTGGGCGAGGGTTCAATGGGGGTTGCTGGCAACTGGGCGAGGGTTCAATGGGGGTTGCTGGTGACTGGGCGAGGGTTCAATGGGGGTTGCTGGTGACTGGGCGAGGGTTCAATGGGGGTTGCTGACGATTGGGCTAGGGTTCAATGGGGGTTGCTGGCAACTGGGCAAGGGTTCAATGGGGGTTGCTGATGATTGGGCTAGGGTTCAATGGGGGTAAAAAAGGCTTCAGAAAGTCTTAGACTTAGCCAGCTCCATAAGGGACACTAGCCACTCCACCACTGAGGACATCTTCACAAAGCAATGACTCTAAAATGGGCATCCATCACTAAGAGCCCTCACCATCAAGTACGTGCCCCCTCCTCAGTACTACTGTCAGAGAGGAGTTACCAGAGAACGAGGACTGACACTCAATGCTTCAGTGACAGTTTCTTCCCCTCCACCATCAGATTTCTGAAGGATCCATGAACACGAGCTCACTGTTCTGCTTTTGCATTCTTTACTTATTTAACTGTATTGTAATTTGTTGTGCCTGCACTGTACTGCTGCCACAAAACAACAAGCTTCACAACTTATGACAGTAACAATAGACCTGATTCTGACATATTTATGCAAATTTCATTATTTTTAAATCCAGCAATTTCAAGTGGTAGAGAAAAGAAAAAGCAGATGCCAGAATCTGGAGCAACAAACAACCTGCTGGAGAAACTCAGCAGTATCTGTAATGGTGGGAATTGTTATCGTTTCAGGTCAAGGCTCTGCATCAGCATGTAGTGGACTATGAACTTCAAGTGAAATTCTGACTTCATTATAACGAGAAACTTTCCATGCACTGCAGTCAAAATTCACCTGTTTCTCCTCAATATCTAGAAAGGAGATTGACGTTATTCACTCCCTTACCCTGGGACAGCCTCTTTTTGATTGGGACCACATTCTCCTGTTGACATAGAATAATTACTCTATGCTCAAATGGACCATCTTTTTGCATGCTTCCATAGGACTCTGGTGTTTTCAGCCACGTTATACATACCGTCTGAGGCCACTTTATTATGTACATCTGCCCATTAAAAGAAAATACCTAAGCCAATCATTGGCAGCAACTCAATGCACAGAAGCATGCAGACATGGTCAAGACATTCAGACCAAACATCACAATGGGGAGGAAATGTGATCAAAGTGACTTTGACCATGTAATGATTGTTGGTGCCAGATGGGGTGGTTTGAGTATCTTAGAAACTGCTGATGTCCTGGGAATTTCACACACAACTGTCTCTAAAGTTTACAGGGAAAGGTTCGAAAAACTAAAACAAAACAAAGCAGCAGTTCTGTGGGCAAAAACACCTTGTTAATGAAGGAGGTCAGAGAAGATTGGCCAGATTGGTCCAAACTGACAGAAAGGAGACAGTAACTCAGATAACTATGCATTGCAGCAATTGTGTGCAGAAGAGCATCTCTGAATGCACATCATGTCAAACCTTGAAGTGGGTGGGCTACAGCCGTAGAAAACCACTATCTCATACACTCAGCGGCTACCTTCTTAGGAGCAGGAGGTACCTAATAAAGAGGACACTGAGTATACTTTAGAAAATAGTCATGAGAAATTAGAGAATATATATTAAAAGTTAATCACAATTTTTACAAAATGTAAAAAAAAAAGCTCATGCTCAAGACAGTGTCCATTTCTCATTTACCAAACAGAATATATCTGGATCTCCAAAGGATCAATACTTATATTGGACAACACCCTTCTTCAACAAACCTTGATACGTCTGATTGTTACCATATCCAGTTAACTCAACAAACTTGAAAAATCTTTTTAGCAGCACCCCAAAGAAAATAAATAGTTGCACTTTAATAAATAGTAAAAATAAACCAATCTCTTGGCTCACCCCTTTCACAACTCCTTTTATGTATAATGCAGTCTCAGGATAACCTTATGAAATATAATCAACTTTTCAAAACTGCCCAACACTTAACCAGTCAATTGACTAATAAAACTCCTGATGTTCCTCCAAATCTTTGAAATTAATCCCTGACAAAGTGCCAACATCACGTTACCCATCATGTACTATAAGATGCTGGAGAAGTTATTTCTGTTTACAAGTTGATGAAATGGGGCACTGACAATACTGCAACTATGGTAACTCAAGGTTACAAAGAGAGAGAAAAGACATTTTTTTCTTCAAGGTGGTCAATGCAATTATTATGAGATAGCGAAGGCTTTGCTGGTGGATCCCACTTACCAGCAAGCAGTGACAGCAAAGCAGCTTAGCTCTCAGAAAAATACAACTAATGAAATAAAGGCATTATTTAAATTCTTAAATCAAACATTTCGCGCAGAGTGCTTCTACATCTACATTACTAAAGAGTCCTGACACACCCAGACCCGTGAATCTGCCCCAATACAACCTCTGACCAGTTTATCCCACAAATATCTAACACACTTAACACTGACAAACTCGTTTCCTCTGGATTAGCTGCTGAATTTACAATACATTTCCTATTTGGATGGAAAGTATAATGCGGGGCAAACTCCCTCAATCCTTTCCCAGATCACTGGGTGTCGTTTTCCTTGTGTATGTCCCCCCCCACCACCACCCCCGTTACGCATGCCCTACTGAGAAGCCCCGGGAAAGAGTTCCTCCACCTCAAAATCATACCATTGAAAACATCCCTGCACGCTTCGCTTTAATCTACCAAAAATAAAACCCTTTCCATCCTGACAAGAGAAGTTTATCAACACATAAAGCAGCAATTCTCGTACAGAAGAAGCACACACACAGATATGCAGACAGTACCTGTTGTGTCTTCTCCAGCCAGTGTTAACTACTGTTATTTATTTTTCCCTTCAGATTTTTGTTTAAATTCTCTTCCCTCCATCAGTCCACAATCGCTGTCAGTGGATCAGGAGCCCGGATGGATGAGTGTGCCTCCACTCCTCTCCTCTCCCCCTCCCATCTCCCGCAAAAGATGTGGTTGCTAAGGGAGGTGGGAAGGACATCACCCAACCTTACAAAAAAAAGGGAAAAAAATACATATATTGTCCTTCCACTCACGTAACAGCCTAACTTCACAGACAGAGGGGAGAGGCGGGCAGCAGTCTGGGGGCGTTATTGATGGACGGCAATTGCAGCCAATTACTGAGAGGCAGCGCCCTGGGCCGCCCTGTCACCAACCTCCTTCGGGAGGGCGGAGAGATCTTCACCAATTGAAAAGAAGCATTCATGGCATCGCTGAGGTGATAGGCCGTCCCCGCGCTCCCGTGCCCATCGACTCCCTCCCCGCTCGGCACGAGAGGGCCGAATGAAGGCGGGATTTGTAGAGTCATTCTGGATTCCATTGGACAACATGCCACTTTGATAGACACTACTGATAACGAATGAAGCAAAGGAATGCAACCGCCCAGACTCCTCGGGCGTGAGCCAATGAGTGAGTTCGATGGTACTGTGATGTCGTGACCTGGTTGTCGGAGTGGGTCTGAAGAAACAGGTAACGGGGAATATAAACATCAGAAACAAAACGCTGGAAATCCTAATTAACAACAAAAATACCGGAAAAGACTTGCGAAAAAATAGGTAGGTTATGTACAAAGATTTGTAGTTAAACTTTCTGGTCAATGACTATCCATTACAACTGGGCACCGTTAGAGATTTAGCTTTTTCTTAGTAATAGGACAATAGGAGATTAGAGAAGAATCAGAAAGCGAGAGTCAGTGAAAACTGAAGGCACATGCTATAAAATTGTAATAATTATAGAATTGTAGCTTACATCGATGATATATTCAGCAGAATTTAATAACCCAAGACTCTTCAAAATAACAAAATGTGACCCCTTCCCCGATCCTGTGCGTTGTCCTCCCCCCATACCAGATGGTGATGCAACCAGTTAGAATACTCTCCACAGTACATCTGCAGAAATTTGCTCGGGTACAGGAAGAATATAGTGTTACAGGAACAGGGGAAGTGCAGTGCAGGTAGACAATAAAGTGCAAGACCATGACAAGAAAGAATGTGAGCTCAAGTCCATCTTATCGTACATGATGCCTGTTCAGTAATCTTCTAACAACAGGGTGGAAGCTGTTCTTGAGCCTGGTGGTCTTTGCTTTTAGGATTTCATATTTTCTGCCTGATTGTTACAAGGTGGGTGTTGATGGTGGACCCAAATGCAAGGCACAGACACTGAAGTTCAAGGAGCAGGACTAGGTTTGTCAAGAAAACAAGGGAAGAAACGATGCTGGATGTTGACACAGGCCCTGGACAAGACAAGGACACCAGGCCTGGGCTAGGACTAAGACTGGGAAAGCGGGACCAGGAAAAGGAACTTGAAACTAGGAGCCTGGGCTAGGACTCCAAGCCAGAGACTGGACAGGGACCTGGCACCTGGGTCTTGACTTGGGCTCAGACCCCGGATCTAGGGGAGGACAAGACGTGGCTACAGGACTGGACGTGGAACTCCTGCGCAGATTGAGACACATGGGCAGGATGAGAACACAAAGCCTTGACTTGGACAGGGCGAGGTTCTACAGGACAGGATGAGGTACCACAGCACAGGACAATGAATCTCCAGCACCCGGCTGGGTGAGGAACTCCTGGGCTGGGCGAGGAACCCCTGGGCTGGACGAGGAACCCCTGGGCTGGGCGAGGAACTCCTGGGCTGGGCGAGGAACCGGAACTAGATGAGGACACAAAGCTCAGATTTGGACAGGTTGGAACACAGCGCCTGGGCTTGGTCTTGGAACACAGGAACACAGAGCCTTGAATGTGGACTGAACGCTCAGAGCCTTGGACATGGACTGGACGAGGAGCTCCATGGCAGGACGAAGCTCTTGGACTAGGTTTGGCTTGGCTCTTGGACTCGGCTTGGTTAGGCTCTTGATATGGAGCCGGGACTCCTCCTTAGAGCACAAGGCCGGGACCCTTTCTAAGATGCAGGGCCAGGACCCTTTCTAGGTTGCAAGACCAGGATGACTGCCGAGGGACTCCTGGACTGGACGAGAACACGAAGCCTTGACTTGGACAGGACTGGAACATGGCACCAGGACTTGGTCTTGGAACACAGGAACACAGAGCCGTGGACTTGAGCACCGGAACACAGAGCCTTGGACTTGAGCACAGGAACACAAAACACAGAGCCGGGACCCCTCTTTGGGGACAGAACATAGGCTGGGACTCGTGCACGGAACATGGAGCCAGGACCCCTCCTTGGGAACAGGACTTAGGACCGAGGCTCTACATAGAGTCAGGACCCCTCCTTGGGAACAGGACCTAGGGCCGGGACTCTTCTTTGACACAGACACTAAACACAGGGACACAAAGAGACAGTTCCAAACTCAACGATGGATAGTTCCTTATCTTGGTGTGGCAAGGCGCCGGTGTCACTCCAGCAGTTGAACTTGACGAGGCTTTCAGAGGAAGGGGAAGGGAACAGTCCAGCCCATGTACCTCGTCCTATGCAGGAGTTCCATGTCCAGTCCTGTACCCTAGCCACATCTAGTCCAAGCCACGTCCAGGAACCTCATCTAGTCCAAGCTACATCCAATCCTGTTGCCTAGCCACGTCTTGTCCTCGCCTGGGTCCGGGGTCCGAGCCCAAGTCAAGACCCAGGTTCTGGGTCCCTGTCCGATCTCTGGCTCGGAGTCCTAGCCCAGGCTCCTAGTTCCAAGTTCCTTGTCCTGTTCCGCCTTCCTAGTCTTAGTCCTAGCCCAGGCCCAGTATCCTTGTCTCGTCCAGGGCCTGTGTCCATGTCCAGCGTCATTTCTTCCTGACTCCCCTTGCTTTCTTGACAAACCTTGGCCTGTTCCTAGTACTTCAGTGTCTGTGTCTTTCACTTGGGTCTTCCCTCCTACATGCTGCTTCATTTTTCAAAGTGTCTGTTAAATGTCCCTAATATATGCTCCTGTATCATGCAGCCAGCACTCTTTGTGTAAAGAACATTCCCCCTATACTTTCCTCCAATCAACTTCAAGTTTTGTCTCCTTGTATTAGCCACTTCCACCCTGGGAAAACGTCTCTGGCTATCCACTCAATCTGTGCCTCTTATAATCTTCTCTGTGCTTCCTTGGCCATGTGGTTTTCCTCCATGTGTTCCAATTTACTGGGTGCGTGAGAGAGACAGTTACTCATGGATTCTTGTTACTTAGCCAATTATCTATCCATGCTACCATGGCTCCTTTTATGACATGACCTTCAGTCTTGAAGAGAAGCCAATTTTGTAAGACATAATCAGTGCGGTTTGCAAGTTCACATCAATCACAACTTCCCCATTGACCTGCTCCGAAGAGGAGGCCAAATCATTAAACAGATTCAAGAAAAAAGTAGTTGTATCTCTTCAAGTTCATTTATTTATTTTCAAAGCATATATGTTACCATATTCTACCCCAAGATGCATTTTCTTCCAGACATTCACAGTAAATAAAAAGAAGCACAATAGAATCATTGAAAAAACTGCACACAGAACTAAGACAATCAATGTGCAAATACGTAAGAAAAAAACATGACTTGTAGAGTCCTTGAAAGTTAATCTATGTAATGTAGAATCAGTTCAGTGTTGTGGTGAGTGAAGTTATCCACTCTGGTTCAAGAGTTTAATGGTTGAGGGCTAATAACTGTCCTGAACCTGGTGCTGTGGGACCTGAGGCTCCTGTGCCTTCGACCCGATGGCAGCAGCAAGAAGAGAGCCTAGCCTGAATGGTGGGGGCCCTTGATGATGAATGCTGCTTTCCTGCAACAGCACTCCTTGTTAAAGTAATCAAGGTGTATGGTGAAAAAGCAGGAACAGGTTACTCAAGTGGATGGTCTGCCATGATCATCTACTATACTGCAGCAAGCTGAATGGCATGTTGCTCATTCTCTTCTATATTTCTCTGACACACATTAACAATGTTCAAACAGTTTAAGATGAAGATAAAGCAAAGATTAAGGAAATTAGCAGATCAGTCACCAAAGATACAATAAATAGCACAGCAATCTATTAGCCTTTTTGACTTAGTGAAAACCTTTGCAAAACAACGGTCTGTTCCATTCAGTTAGTCCATGCCGATACTTATAACCCATAATACTCAATCGATTTTAATGACCTCTTCTTAACCCATCACTTTTAAGGACTCTACAACTCATACTCCCAATATTTATTTTTATTTGCACAGTTTGTCGTCTTTTGTACATTGGTTGTTTGTCAGTCTTTGTTTATGTATAGTTTTTTTCTTAAATTCTGTTGTATTTCTTTATATTCCTGTAAATGCCAGCAGGAAAAGGAACCTGAAGGTAGTATGTGGTAATGTACACTCAGTTGCCACCCTGTTAGGTACACCTGTACACTTGCTCATTAATGTAAATATCTAATCAGCCAATTATGTGGCAGCAAGATGTTCAGTTAGAAACACGGAAAACCTGCAGCACAATACATGTACTTCCGCCCACAAAGCTGTGCCGAACATGTCCTTACTTCAGAAATTACCTAGGGTTAACCATAGCCCTTTATTTTTTTGAGCTCCATGTACCTGTCCAGGAGTCTCTTAAAAGACCCTATCGTATCAGCCTCCATCACTGTCGCTGGCAGCCCATTCCACGCACTCACCACTCTCTGCATAAAAAAACTTACACCTGACATCTCCTCTGTACCTACTTCCAAGCACCTTAAAATTGTGCCTGCTCGTGTTAGCCATTTCAGCCCTGGAAGAAGCCTCTCACTATCCACACGATCAATGCCTCTCATCATCTTATACACCTCTATCAGGTCACCTCTCATCCTCCATCGCTCCAAGGAGAAAAGGCCGAGTTCACTCAACCTATTCTCATAAGTCATGCTCCCCAATCCAGGCAACATCCTTGTAAGTCTCCTCTACACCCTTTCTATAGTTTCCACATGCTTCCTGTAGTGAGGTGACCAGAACTGAGCACAGTACTCCAAGTGGGGTCTGACCAGGGTCCTATAAAGCTGTAACATTACCTCTCGGCTCCTGAACTCAATCCCATGACTGATGAAGGCCAATGCACCATATGCTGCCTTAACCACAGTCAACCTGCTCAGCAGTTTTGAGTGTCCAATGGACTCAGAATCTGGGTTGAACTCCATCTGCCACTTCTCAGCCCAGTTTTGCATCCTGTCGATATTTCACTGTAACCTCTGAAAGTCTTCCACACTATCCACAACACACCCAAGTTGTTGTTCAGAATGGGGAAGAAAAGTGATCTAAGTGACTTTGACCGTGGAATGATTGTTGGTGCCAGAAACTCAGAAATTGCTGATCTCCAGGAATTTTTACACACAACTACCTCTGGGGTTTACGAGAATGGTGTGAAAACCAAAAACAAATCCAATAAGTGGCAATTCTGTGACCAAAATTGCCTTACTACTGAGAGAGGTGAGAGGAGAATGGCCAGACTGGTTCAAGCTGACAGGAAGACAACAGTAACTCAGATAACCACACATTACAACAGTGGTGTGCACAAGAGCATTTCTGAATGCACAACACGTCAAAGCTCGAGGTGGATGAGCTATAACACCAGGTGCTACTCTTGTATCTAATAAAGTGGCCATTGACTGTACACATACTCTGAAAACAAATTTACTTTGACTTCGCCCTCTTATCCTCTAACTTGTTTTTCTCATATAAGTATGAAGCCTGCTTGTAAATACAGCAACACTGCCTGTTTCAACCGTGAAAATTGGTAGAAAATTCCACAATATGTTGCATATATGTTCTAAATTATATTCTTGAATATCTTATGTTTAGAAACCATTGTTCAGTTTCTCCACTATTACTCCATTGAGCCCAAATCAATATCTTGAAAAATTCTGTTGTATCTTTCAAAAGAAAACAAACTGAATTTAATCAAATATCTCGTGGTAACTTTAGAAATCTCTCCTGTATATTTTTCAGTTTTTATAACCTTTTTGAAGGATATTGAGCATGAATGCCTTTCTACACATAACAATTCAAATATTCCACAAAACTATTGCCTCCTTCCTTCTCAAAAATTTGAACTTCAATGCTTTGTTTACTCTCTTCAGGGTCTCACCAAAATAAGCTGCTATTTTCTGAAGATATTTGCTCCTACAGTCTATTCAGTTCAAGAAATGTGACATTCTCATTCAACCAATTGAATATCCCCATCTTTTCTCTTTTCCTGTTTGTCACAAAAGGAAGACAGCAGGCAGTTAGTCATTGGGATTACACTATACTTTTATTAATTTACGATATTAATTATTAAGAAACCAAGGGATATTCAGGAAAGCAGCTGAAAACAAAGAAGACATTGGTATTTTGTGAGGCAAAAGCATCAATATTTTCCCCTCATAACTGATGCTTGAGAGCAGATTAATTTAGAGGCATATACAATTGTCAATGCTTTTTAAAAACTCAGACCTGACAGATGCTTTTTTATGCATAATTGCATTATGAATTTGTAAGTAGCTTTCTTCAGGGGCCAAAGTTGGGGAGGTCAGAAAATGACAGCTGGATATATATGACAAAGGAGATGGGGAAGTAACCAGGGAGGTTGCCCTGCTGGACAAATCCCAAAATCACACGTGAAGGTCATGGATTGCAGCTATACTGTATAGCGCATTCTTATAAATCTATTCTTGTTAGAGATTTAAAATAGTCAGGAATCAGTATCAGATTTAATGTCGCTGGCATATATCGTGAAATATGTTGTTTTGCAGCAGCATTACTTTGCAATACATAAAAATGATAAATTACAGCAAGAAATATAGATTTCTAATATATATATTTAAATAATGCAAAATGAAAGCAAAAAACAAAATAATAATAATAATGTAGTGTACAATCACAAACTAGAGAAAATCTGCAGATGCTGAAAATCCAAGCAAGACACACAGAATGCTGGAAGAACTCAGCAGACCAGGCAGCATCTATAGAAACGGGTGTAGTTGACATTCTGGGCCAAGATCCTTCATCAGGACTGGAGGAAAATAGATGAGGAGTCGGTGTTACAGTGTTAGAAGGTGGGGGAGGGAGGGGAGGGAGAAACACGAGGTGATAGGTGAAACCGGGGTGGGGGGAGGAGGGATGAAGTAAAGAGCCAGGAAGTTGATTGGTGAAAGAGATACAGGGCTGGAGAAGGGGGCGTCTGATAGGGGAGGACAGAAGGCCATGGAAGAAAGAGAAGAGAGAGGAGCACCAGAGCGTAGTGATGGGCAGATAAAGAGATAAGGTGAGAAAGGGTATGGGGAATGATGAAGGGGTAGTGCGTTACTGGGCTTCAAGAAATCGATGTTAATGCCATCAGGTTGGAGGCTACCCAAATGGAACATAATGTGTTGCACCTCCAACCTGAGTGTGGCCTCATCATGACAATGGAGAAGGCCATGGACTGACATGTCGGAATGGGAATGGGATGTAGAATTAAAATGGGTGGCCACTGGGAGATCCCATTTTATCTGGCATTTGAGAAATCGATGTTCACGCCAGCAAAGCAGGATCTCCCTGTAGCTACACATTTTAATTCCACTCAGCATTCCCATTCCGACATGTCAGTCCAGGGCCTCCTCTATTGTCATGATGAGGCCACCCTCAGGTTGAGGAGCAACACATGTCTGTTGGTCATTTTGAGAGCTAGGTTTATGAATAATATCTTAGTGTTTGCACTCGAGCTTATTGTTCATGTTTGTAAACATTAATGTTCTTTTGTAAGTCCAAAGGAATGGCGTGTCCAAAACATTGGTGGACTACTGGATGAGGAGTGATCATCACAATATCTAATTGATTTTTGAGGATATATTGAACACTGCGTTAATGGACACAGGATGTGTTTGAAAAATGACAGGCTGTGTTGAGACAAAAGATCAAAGAGTTTGTCGGTCTCATGGTTGCCCTGCGCTTTTGAAACTTCTATTTATTGGGATGCCTTTTCCGGTTTCGTTGGACTTCAACTCAGGGCCGGAAATCACGATCAGTGCCAAGGACTAAGGGGTGGTTTCACGACTGAGTTAGATTTTGCAGTTCTCCCAACAACAGCAACAATCAAGTGATGACTAAGAATCATGGGCCGCAAAGTCTTTTGTGGAAGTCTTTGTAACTTGTGACATAGTATTTATTGTGTGTTTATTTGTACGTGCTATTTTATGACAATAAATTAGACAGAAGTTACTTTGTTGTGCTTGTACACTTATGACCACATTTCCTGGGCACTCAAATGGCTTACCTCTGATCAATCCAGCCCATTACACTTTGGCACTGCAAGCAGGGTCCAGGAAAATGTCGATGTGGATAAGCAAGTCAAGTGATACCATATCCGAGACTTATCAGGACTCCGGGTAGACAGAAAGCTCTGAACGTTTTAGATCGCTTCTTTAATGCTCTGAATAAATGAGGTCCTCCCAAATGTTGTGAGAAGGTACTTGCTGAATTATTTGATGTTAAGCTTCCATGTGTGGCATCACAATGCATTAAGCATATATAGCTTTTCCTTCTTTGAGGTATTCTCTGCCCCAAGTAAGATGATTTTTTATGACTGCATTGTGGTAGTTGAACTTTGAAACAGCTGAACTCTGAAGGAATTAAGCAACTGCAGCGCAAGTTGTCCTCTGAGTTCTCAGATCACTTTCAGGTGACACACCATACAAAGTGCTCTGAGCCACACAGACTCCTGGTGCTATGGGAATACGTGGCATGATGATGATTCAGATGGGGAGGGAAACAATGTACCTATTACCCTTTGATGATCAGATGGCAAGAAGCAGCGGCGTATTGTCCTGGTGGTCACTGGGGCTGATGTTACCCTATTACATGGAAATCCAGATCTATATACAGGGAAACAAGTATATATTCAGGGATATGAGGATCGGTTACAGATGCTGTATGAACAAAAGGTGATGAGCATAGATACCTCCTCGGTCTGTCCCTATGCTTATCTCCCAGGTATCTGAAAACACTTTGGGAACTGATTTCTTAATGGGAACTTCTATCTCGACACCTTTTGGCAAATTTACTTCTGGTGTTAGAAAGGTGTCTACTCTGGTTGGAAAGGCAAAATGGGACCAGGAGGGCATTAAAAAATTGATGAGACAATCTAGTACCTTTTTATACCTGGGGCATCTTCATCCTGACTCATTCCCTCTTAGTAGCCCTGTTTGGTCAGCGTGGAAACCTGATGGTTCATGGCGTATGACTATTGATTACCACCAGTTATAAATGTCTGCCCATCAGCTGGCCACAGCTGTTCCACATGTTATGATCCCGAATGAGGATCTTTCTAGGGGTTCTAACAGTTATTATGCTGTTATTGATTTGGCTAATGCTTTTTTCTCTATCCCTATTGCTGAGCAGTCCCAAGATCAGTTTACTTTAACATGGAACAGCCTTCAGTACACCTTTATACGGCTTCCACAGGGATACATCCATAGTCCTGCTATTTGCCATAGTGTACTGAAGGCTGTTCCATGTGAATGTGTCCTATCGCCCAGCATTAAAGTAGATTACTATATAAGACCATAAGGCAAAGGAGTATTCTAGACCTCTCCTTTGAATGCCAGCGTTGCATTTCCCTTCCTCACCACCGACACAACCACAAGTTAAGACCATAAGACAAAGGAGCAGAAGTTGGCCATTCGGCCCATCGAGTCTGCTCCACCATTTTATCATGAGCTGATCCATTCTCCCATTTAGTCCCACTCCCCTGCCTTCTCACCACAACCTTTGATGACCTGGCTACTCAGATACCTATCAGTCTCTGCCTTAAATACACCCAATGCTTGGCCTCCACTACCGCTCGTGGCAACAAATTCCATAGAGTCACCACCCTCTGGCTAAGAAAATGTCGTTGCATCTCTGTTCTGAATGGGCGCCCTTCAATCCTTAAGTCATGCCCTCTCGTACTAGACTCCCCCATCAAGGAAAACAACTTTGCCACATCCACTCTGTCCATTCCTTTCAACATTCGAAATGTTTCTATGAGGTCCCACGTCATTCTTCTAAACTCCAAGGAATACAGTCCAAGAGCGGGCAAATGTTCCTCATATGTTAACCCTCCCATTCCCAGAATCATTTTAGTGAATCTTCCCTGTACCCTCTCCAACGTCAGCACATCGTTTCTTAAATAAGGAGCCCAAAACTGCGCACAGTACTCCAAGTGAGGTCTAATCAGTGCCTTATAGAGCCTCAACATCACATCCCTGCTCCTATACTCTATTCCTCTAGAAATGAATGCCAACATTGCATTCGCCTTCTTCACCACCGACTCAACCTGGAGGTTACTTTAAGGGTATCCTGTACGAGGACTCCCAAGTCCCGTTGCATCTCTGAACTTTGAATTCTCTCCCCAATTCAATAATAGTCTGCCGGTTTATTTCTTCTGCCAAAGTGCATAACCATACACTTTCCAACATTGTATTTCATTTGCCACTTCTTTGCCCATTCCCCCAATTTATCCAAGTCTCTCTGCAGACTCTGTTTCCACAGCAGTACCGGCCCCTCCACCTATCTTCGTATCGTCAGCAAACTTAGCCACAAAACCATCTATTCCATAATCCAAATCGTTGATGTACAAAGTAAAAAGAAGCGGCCTCAACACGACCCCTGTGGAACACCACTGGTAACCGGCAGCCAACCAGAATAGGATCCATTTATTCCCACTCTCTGTTTCCTGCCAATCAGCCAAAGCCCTATCCACGTATGTAACTTCCCGTAATTCCATGGGCTCTTATCTTGTTAAGCAGCCTCATGTGTGGCACCCTGTCAAAGGCCTTCTGCAAATCCAAGTATACAACACCCATTGCATCTCCCTTGTCTAGCCTACTTGTAATTTCCTCAAAAAATTGTAATAGATTTTTCAGGCAGGATTTTCCTTTAAGGAAACCATGCTGAGTTCTGCCTATCTTGTCATATGCCTCCAGGTACTCCGCAACCTCATCCTTGACAATCAACTCCAACAACTTCCCAACCACGAATGTCAAGCTAACAGGTCTATAATTTCCTTTTTGCTTCCTTACCCCCTTCTTAAATAGCGGAGTGACATTTGCAATCTTCCAGCCCTCCGGAACCATGCCAGAATCTTATCGACTTTTGAAAGATTATTGCTAATGCCTCCGCAATCTCCACAGCTACTTCCTTCAGAACACGAGGATGTATTCCATCTGGTCTGGGAGATTTATCTACCTTTAGACTATTCAGCTTCCTGAGTACTTTTTCTGTCGTAATTGTGACTGCGCACACTTTCCTTCCCTGCCACCTTTGAGTGTCCGGTATACTGCTGATGTCTTCTCAGTGAAGACTGATGCAAAGTACTTGTTCAGTTCCTCCGCCATCTCCTTATCTCCCATTACAATTTCCCCAGCATCATTTTCTATCGGTCCTATATCTACTCTCACCTGTCTTTTACTCTTTATATACTTGAAAAAGCTTTTGGTATCCTCTTTGATATTATTTGCTAGCTTCCTTTCATAGTTCATCTTTTCCCTCTTAATGACCTTCTTAGTTTCCTTTTGTAAGCTTTTAAAAACTTCCCAATCCTCTGTCTTCCCACTAATTTTTGCTTCTTTGTATGCTCTCTCCTTTGCTTTAACTTTGGCTTTGACTTCTCTTGTCAGCCACGGTTGCATCCTTTTTCCATTTGAAAATTTCTTCTTTTTTGGAATATATCTGTCTTGCACCTTCTTCACTTCTCGCATAAACTCCAGCCACTGCTGCTCTGCCGTCCTTCCCGCTAGTGTCCCTTTCCAGTCAACTTTGGCCAGTTCCTCTCATGCCACTGTAATTTCCTTTACTCCACTGAAATACTGACACAGCGGATTTCAGCTTCTCTTTTTCAAATTTCTCAGTGAACTCAATCATGTTATGATCACTGCCTCCTAAGGGTTCCTTCACCTCAATCTCTCCAATCACCTCTGGTTCATTACACAATACCCAATCCAGTACAGCCGATCCCCTAGTGGTCTCAACAACAAGCTGTTCTAAAAAGCCATCTTGCAGACATTCTACAATGTCTGTTTAACATGTTACAATGCATGTTAAAATCCTCCACAATTATCATAACAACTGCCCTTCTGACAAGCCTTTTCTATTTCCTGTTGTAATTTGTAGTCCACATCACTGTTAACCTTTCGGGTGTTCTGTACAAGGACTCCCAAGTCCCTTTGCATCTCAGACTTTTGGATTTTTTCCCTGTTTAGAAAATAGTCTGCACATTTATTTCTTCTACCAATGTGCATGACCATGCGTTTTCCAACATTGTATTCATTTGCCATTTTCTTGCCCATTCTTCTATTCTGTCGAAGTCTTTCTGCAGCCTACTTGTTTCCTCAACAGTACTTTCCTCTCCACCAATCTTCGTGTAATCTGCAAACTTGGCAACAAAGCCATGTATTCCATCATCTAAATCATTGATAAACAGCGTCAAAAGAAGTGTTTCCAATACCAACCCCTGCAGAACACCACTAATCACTGGCAGCCAACCACTCACTGCCTCTACCAATTAGCTAATGCTAAAACCATGCCAATAATATCTCTATAATACCATGGGCTCTTAATTTGGTAAATAGCCTGATGTGTGGTACCTTGTCAAAGGTCTTCTGGAAGTCCAAATATACAACATCCACTACATCCCCTTATCTATCCTATTTGTAATCTCCTCAAAGAATTCCAACAGATTCATCAGGCTGGATTTTCCCTTCAGGAAACCATGCGGACTTTGTCCTATCCTGTCCTGTGTCACTGAGTACTCCATAACTTCATCCATAACAATTGACTTCAACATCTTCCCAACCACTGAGGTCAGGCTAACTGGTCAATAATTTCCTTTCTGTTGCCTTCCTCTTTTCCTAAAGACTGGAGTGCCATTTGCAATTTTCCAGTCCTCCGGTACCGTGCCAGGGTCCAATGATTTTTGAAAGATCATTACTAATGCATTCACAGTCTCTATTGTTACCTCTTTCAGAACCCTAGGGTGCAGTTCATCTGGTCCGGGTGACTTATGTCTTTCAGCTTTTTGAGCACATTCTCTCTTGTAATTGTAACTGCATTCATTTCTCTTCCCTCACACCTTTCAACATCTGGCACACTGATAGTGTCTTCAACAGTAATGACTGATGCAAAATATGTAGTTCATCTTCCATCTCTTTGTCCACCATTATTATTTCCCTGGCCTCATTTTCTAGGGAGCCTAATTTCTGCTTTGTTGTATGCCCTCTCTTTTGCTTTTACATTAGCTTTAACTCCCTTGTCAGCCACAGTTGTACTATTTTGCTATTTAAGTATTTCTTTGTTTTTGGAATACATCTATCCTGCACCTTCCTCATTTTTCCCAGAAACTCACACCATTGCTGCTCTGCTGTCATCCCTGCCAGCAGCTCCTTCCAATTTAGTTTGGCCAACTCCTCTCTTATACCACTGTAATTTCCCTTACTCCATTGAAATACTGCTATGTCAAACTTTAATTTCTCCCTTTCAAATTTCGAGTTGAATTGAATCATATTGTGTTCACTGCTTCCTGAGGGTTCTTTTACCTTAAGCTCCTTAATCACCTCATTCATTATATAACACCCAATCCAGTATAGCTGATCCCCAAGTGGGCTCAGTGACAAACTACTCTAAAAAGCAGACGTTCATAGGCATTCAACAAACTCAGTCACTTGTGAACCATTTCCAACCTGATTTTCCCAATCGATCTGCATGTTAAAATCTCTCAGGTCTATCATAACATCGACCTTTTGACACACCTTTGGGCAATGTTATGATAGTGATGGGAGATTTTAACATGCAGGTCAATTGGGAAAATCAGGTTGGTAATAGATCTAAAGAGAGTGATTATCGGATGGGTACTCTCTGACACGTTCACCCATAACGTAGGATGTGCACAACAGAGTTCAATTGTTAAATGGAAGTGGTATACTATATTTCTGAATGAGTATCAAAGGGTCCAGGTGGAATTAATAAAATAAATGAACTGGTTGCTAAGACCTCTCAGGTTATTTCACCCATATCTGAAGTTTCTCCAGTTGAAGTCTCACCTGTTGTGTGTGGCATTACCTTTGATCTTCTGACTCCTCAGCAGCAGCACATCTTTCCAATGGCTCTGCATTACGGAAGAATGGTCATTGGAATCCTCTCACCCAACAAATTTTGAAGAAGGAAGGCTCTGATGGAGTTAAGTCTTGTGTAGAGCTTGTAGAAGTGTATAGTGTCATTATGTATGAAACTGAAGAACCCCATATTGATATCAATTCTTGGGCTGTTGCTAATGGACTTGCTATTTGGATGCCCTGATGGAGCCAGGAGTCTTATACTGATATGGGGAGTGGAGTTTTGGAAGAAAATTTGGAGCTGATCATCACATGGAGTTTTGTCATTACAGTTTATCATGTTGACGCCCATTGGAAAGATGATTCACCAATGACAAGAACAATATTGCTGACAAACTCATTTGTGTTAACACAGTGACATCTAGCCCCCAGCTTCAAATTCCATTACTGCCACTTGCTCAGTGAGCCCATGAATCTTCTGGTCGTTTGGGGTACAGAGTTCTAGGCAGCAGGAATGATTCCTTCCCACTGATATAGCTCATATAATGGTAGGGAATTGTGGGCTATGTTTGAAGTTAAGGACCGACAGCTTTTAAAATAACCCTTGGCTGCAATTCGCCATAAGTGTGCCCCTGTTTAGATCTGGCAAATAGATTATGTCAGTCTTCCTTCACTGAAGGTTGCTGTTAATGCCCCTTAGGGATGAGGACATATATTGTCATATGAATATTGAAGTTAATCATTGGATTTATATATTTTTTCTCATTTTAAGAATCATGAAAATATTACTTTCATTCATCCAAGAGATAGTAATAAGTATTCTTCATTTTAAGTAGAAGAAAGAGTTCAATTTGTCTCTCAACTGCCAGATATCCAAAGGGTAGATTGTGTCGTATTAAATTTGTTAAAATATTGGATGAATGCCTGGAGGGTAAAAATGACGATTTAGCTCTTTCTGATCTTGTAGCATGTGGGGTCCATTTGTATAGCGGTTACTTGAAGACAAACCAAAGCCATTGAGAGGTGGAGTATGGGAATAGACTCAGTGTGACATGCTTCCAAATAACTGAGTTCCAAGTCAAAAAAAGTACATGCGATCCTTTATTACAAAACCAGCAAAGATGAGTAATCTTATAGTGATAAAAAAACTAACAAAACTAAAAGTAGTGATATAGCAAAATAAGAGTAAATAGAGTTGAAATTCGTGTAATACTGGTCAACAAAAAAAATCATCCACAGCTCACTCCCCTTACAACTAAACTAAACTAACTAACTAGGACAAGGCATGAATACATAACTATACTAGTTAACTTCTGCTAATTAAATTTGCCGACGGCACTGCATTGGTTGGCCTTATCTCAAACAATAACAAGGTGGCCTACAGAAAAGAAATCATCTCTCTGACACAGTGGTGTAAAGAAAAGAACCTCTCCCTCAATGTCGCAAAAACAAAGGAGCTGGTTGTGAATTACAGGAGGAATGGAGGACTAACCCCTATTGACATCAATGGATCTGGAGTTGAGAGAGTGAACAGCTTTAAGTTCCTCGGCATCCACATCACCAAGGACCTCACAAGGTCTGCACACACCAACTGTGTGGTGAAAAGGTCACACAGCGCCTCTTTCACCTCAGACGGTTGAAGATTTGGTATGGGCTCGCAAATCCTAAGAACTTTCAACAGGAGCACAATTGAGAGCATTCTGACTGGCTGCATCATTGCCTGGTATGGGAACTATACTTCCCTCAATCACAGGACTTTTACTGCTCATGGATGTGAAGGATGTAAGAAATAAAGTCAATTCAATTCATTTCAACCCATGTGAAGTTTTGTTGAGCTGCAGTTTCTCAAACCTCTGCCTCCTGTAGAAGACAGATCTTAGTTATGGGCCTGTCCAACAGCTGGTCTTGGGTCTTGCTGTGCAGCTGCTGCAGAAATCCTCTTCTGTCTGGAAAGATTTGAATGAGTCTTTCCATAATCCATGAGTTTCGAGTCACCAAGTTGTCAGCTATAAGCCCAATGCCTCCTGGGTGGAAGTTGTGTTTTATACTTGATCATTTCTGATGTTTTGGATGTCTCTTACACCTACAATTTCAAAGCTATTTTGACATGTGTTGGACCTGTTTCCATCTATGATGAGCATAAGTATCATGCTTTTGGAACTCTGCTGGTGGTAAGAAACAATTGCTTCTGAATCAATGGGATCAGAGGATCGTTTAGCAATTAGACAACCACTGATAATAGCCTCTACTTTGCAAAGGACGCCTCATAAAGATCCTGTACATTCATGGTGGAATTCTAGTTTAAGATGGTGCTGGTGAATCTCAGTGACTTTTAGTTGGTGGTTAATGAAACAAGGAAAACAACTAAATACTTTGTTAATCACTTTTTCTGGTAAACGATCATCTCAAGCAGTAGTCTGTTACTTCCCTTGGACTTGGAGGCAATTCGATAAGGCAGAACCAAGGCGTGGCAGTGGCCTGTCTCTGAGAGTGAGGAAGACCCGAGGTGTGATTGATTTAAGCGCCGGGACAAATGGGAAAGGTCGGGTACAGGCCAAATTGAGGCAACAGGGTCCAGGCCCCAGCATGTATTGAAGCAACTGAACCCGATGTTCGGATGACGATTTAGGCGTCGGGTCAAATATAAAAAGTCAGGGTGTCGGGGCCCAAGGCGAGTTTCAGCTCTCTGCTCCACGACATTTACTCGGCCCAATGCCGAATTAAGGGTCTGGAGACAGATTGTTTGTGGACTTCAGTTCAGAGCACTACTTGCTTACATGATTTTTTTCCTGTACATTGGGTGTTTGATGATCTTTTTTTATGGGTTTTTTGTTTCATGGCTGCCTGTTTGGAAATGAATCTCAAGGTTGTATACTATACATACTTTGATAATTAGACTTTGAACTTTGAATTGAACTTGAAAATACAATATGACTATTCCATTTCACATTTTCTCCCTTTTGTAAACTTGAGAATTCATCTGGAAATCTTTCTTTAGAAAAATCCAGTGATCTCCATTTCAGCCTTTGAGATTTTCCATTGACAGACACCTTCAGCCGAAATGACCTTTGGCCAAAATCTCCCTCTCCAAAGAATACCTTGTTATTTTCCATCCAAGTCAGACTGAGCATGAGCGATATTCTGTTACTTCCTCTTCTGACTAAGAAACAAGAGAAGTTTTTTAAATCTAAGGATCCAGGCCACTGTCTTTCTGGAATGTGTCCAAGATGATAAGTGATGGATGATACATGTTGCCATATCCACCTCGTCTACAATCTGCATGGCATTCATTGTAACATTTCTCTTAATTTATGGATCATCTAACAAAAGTTCTCCAGAACAACTAGAATTCAAAGGCCATTTGCTTTCAGGCTGAAGAAGATACTGAGGCCCTGACACCCATGTCTCATTCTTCAGGAATGCTTTCAGCTTCAACCCTCTAAAGATCACATCTGGTGGATTGCTTGAAGTGTTTACACACACAGAATGTTGGAGGAGCTCAGCAGGGACAGGTAGCATCTATAGAAAAGAGTAGACAGTCAACATTTTGGGCAGAGACCCATCTTGAGCCCTGAAAAACGGTCTTGGCCCAAAACGTCAACTGTGTACTCTTTTCCATTGATGCTGCCTGACCTGCTGAGTTCCTCCAGCATTTTGCGTGTGTTGCTTGGATTTCCAGTATCTGCAGATTTTCTCGTGTTCATGCCCACTTCTCATTGCTACCACCAGGGAAGAGGTACAGGAGCCTGAAGACACACACTCAACATTTCAGGAACAACTTCTTCCCCTCTGCCATCAGACCGGGCAATGAACCCATGAACACTATCTCAGTGGTTTTTTTTTTCACTTTTTTTTGCTCTCTTTCCACACAATTTATTTAATTTAATCTTTATATATATTTCTTGTTGTAATTTTCAATTTTTATTATTTTTTGTAACAAAACAACAAATTTCATGACATATGCCAGTGATATTAGACCTGATTCTGATTCAGTGTTCTTAAAAACAGTTTCATTTGTAATAAATAGAACAAAATTTATCTCTTTATTTATCTTTGGAAATGAGACAAACATTAGTTTGGTACATCAGGCAGTTGAGGAAACACACACCAGTCCTCATTGAGAAGTTAGCATTGGAAAGGAAGAGCAGTTTCCAGTTTCTGGACAATAACATCTCTGAAGATTTATGCTGGGCCCAACATATTGATGCAATTACAAAGAAGGCATGTCAGTGGCCAGATCTCATTAGTTCGAGGAAATTTGGTACATCGCCAAAGACAGCATCACTGTCTGGTATGGAAGGGCCACTGAACAGGATCAGAAAAAGCTGCGGTAAGTTGTAATTCAGCCAGCTCCATCATGGGCGCTAGCCTTCTCAGCATCCTGGACACCATCAAAAGGCGATGCCTCAAGAAGGCAGCATACATCATTAAGGACCCCCATCACCCAGGACATGCCCTCTTCTCATTGCAACAATGAGGGAGGAGGTACAGGAGCCTGAAGATACACACTCAATGTTTTAGGAATAGCTTGTTCTCCACAGTCATCAAATTTCTGAACTGTCCATGAACACTACCTAACTATTTTGCCCTCTTATTATTTTAAGACCATAAGACACGGGAGCAGAATTAAGACATTCAGATCATCGACTCAGCTCCACCATTCCAAAATGACTGATTTATTATCCTTCTTGACCCCATTACCCTGCCTTCTCCCCGTAACCTTTGACACCCTGACTAATCAAGAATCCATGAACACACCTAAAATACACCTGGTAACCTGGCCTCCAGGGCAGCTGGTGCCACAGATTTTCCACCCTCTGGCTAAAGAGATTCCTCCTCATCTCTATTCTAAATGAACATCCCTCTATCTTGAAGCTGTGCCGTCTGGTCCTAGACTTCCCCACCAAAGTAAACATCCTCTTCACATCCACTCTGTCAAGGCCTTTCAACATTTGATAGCTTTCAATGAGATTCCCTCTCATTATTCTAAATTTCAGTGAGTACAGGTCCAAAGCCTTTAATCACTACTCATATGATAACCGTTTCATTCCTGGAGTCATTCTCATGAATCTCCTCTGAACTCTCTCCAATTTCAGCATACTGTATCTTTTCTTAAGTAAGGGGCCCAGAACTGCTCACAGTACTCCAAGTGAGGCCTCACCAGTGTCTTATATAGTCTTAGCTTTGCATACTTGCTTTAATATTCTAGTCCTCTTGAAACGAATGCTAACATCGCATTCGTCTTCCCCACCCCCAACTCAACCTGCAAATTAACCTTTAGGGAACCCTGCACGAGGACACTCCCAAATCCCTTTGCACCTTGGAAGTTTGGATTTCTCCCCATTTAGTAAATAGTCTATGATTTCATTCCTTCTATCAAAGTTCATGACCATACACTTCTTGACGTATTCCATCTGCCACCTCTTTGCCTTTTCTCTTAAACTAAGTCCTTTTGCAGTCTTTCTCTTTCCTGAAAACTACCTGCCCCTCCATCTATCTTATTATCCACAAATTTGGCCACAAGGCCATCAATTCTGTCATCCAAATCATTGACATATAACATAAAAAAGGAACTGTGGAACATCACTAGTTACCGGTACCCAACCAGAAAAGGTTCACTTCATAACAACACACACAAAATGCTGGAAGAACTCAGCAGGCCGGGCAACATCTATGGAAAAGAATAAACAGTCAATGTTTTAAACCATATAAACCATATAACAATTACAGCACGGAAATAGGCCATCTCGGCCCTTTTAGTCCATGCCGAATGCTTGCTCTCACCTAGTCCCACTGACCTGCACTCAGCCCATAACCCTCCATTCCCTGTCCTGTCCATATAGCTATCCAATTTAACTTTAAATGACAATATTGAGCCTGCTGCTACCACTTCTACTGGAAGCTCGTTCCACATAGCTACCACTCTCTGAGTAAAGAAGTTCCCCCTCGTGTTACCCCTAAACTTTTGCCCCATAACTCTCAACTCATGTCCTCTTGTTTGAATCTCCCCTACTCTCAATGGAAAAAGCCTATTCACGTCAACTCTATCTATCCCCCTCATAATTTTAAATACCTCTATCAAGTCCCCCCTCAACCTTCTATGATCCAAAGAATGAAGACCCAACTTGTTCAACCTTTCTCTGTAACTTAGGTGCTGAAATCCAGGTATGATTCTCGTAAATCTTCTCTGTACTCTCTCTATTTTGTTGACATCTTTCCTATAATTCGGTGACCGGAACTGTACACAATACTTCATATTTGGCCTTACTAATGCCTTGTACAATTTTAACAATACGTCCCAACTCCTATACTCAATGCTCTGACTTAAAAAGGGCAGCATACCAAAAGCATTCTTCACCACCCTATCCATATGAGATTCCACCTTCAGGGAACTATGCACCTTTATTCCTAGATCCCTCTGTTCTACTGCATTCTTCAATGCCCTACCATTTACCATGTATGTCCTATTTTGATTAGTCCTACCAAAATGTAGCACCTCACACTTATCAGCATTAAACTCCATCTGCCATCTTTCAGCCCACTCTTCCAACTGGCCTAAATCTGTCTGCAAGCTTTGAAAGCCTACTTCATTATCCGCAACGCCACCTATCTTAGTATCATCTGCATACTTACTAATCCAAATTATCACCCCATCATCCAGATCATTAATGTATATGACAAACAACATTGGACCAAGTACAGATCCCTGAGGCACACCACTATTCACCGGCCTCCAACCTGACAAACAGTTATCCACCACCACTCTCTGGCGTCTCCCATCCAGCCACTGTTGAATCCATTTTACAACTTCAATATTAATACCTCCACGATTGAACCTTCCTAACTAACCTTCCATGTGGAAACTTGTCAAAGGCCTTACTGAGGTCCATATAGACAACATCCACCGCTTTACCCTTGTCAACTTTCCTAATAAAGTAAAGGCATCCGTTAGTCTTGTGAGACCATGGATCAGCGCCTGGAAAGTCTTCACTCTCCAGGGCGCAGGAAGACCAGCAGTTGCCCATGCTGCAAGTCTCCCCTCTCCACGTCACAATGTTGTCAAGGGAAGGGCATTAGGACCCATACAGCTTTGCACCAGTGTCGTCGCAGAGCAATGTGTAATTAAGAGCCTTGCTCAAGGACACAACACGTTGCCTCGGCTGGGGCTCGAACTCACGACCTTCAGGTCGTTAGTCCAGTGCCTTAACCACTTGGCCACGTGCCCACTTCCTAATAACCTCTTCAAAAAATTCAATAGGATTTGTCATACATGACCTTACATGCACAAGTCCATGTTGACTGTTCCTAATCAGACCATGTCTACCCTGATAATTATATATACCATCTCTACGAATAATTTCCATTAATTTACCCACCACTGACATCAAACTTACAGGCCGATAATTGCTAGGTTTACTCTTAGAACCCTTTTTAAACAATGGAACAACATGAGCAATACGCCAATCCTCTGGCACCATCCCTATTTCTAATGACATTTGAAATATTTCTGTCAGAGCCCCTGCTATTTCTACACTAACTTCCCTCAAGGTCCTAGGGAATATCCTGTCAGGACCCGGAGACTTATCCACTTTTATATTCCTTAAAAGCGTCAGTACTTCCTCTTCTTTAATCATCACAGTTTCCATAACTTCCCTACCTGTTTCCCTCACCTTACACAATTCAATATCTTTCTTCTTAGTGAATACCGAAGAAAAGTAATTGTTCAAAATCTCCCCCATCTCTTTTGGTTCCACACATAGCTGTCCACTCTGATTCTCTAAGGGACCAATTTTATCCCCCACTATCCTTTTGCTATTAATATAATGGTAGAAACCCTTGGGATTTATTTTCACCTTACTTGCCAAAGCAACCTCGTATCTTCTTTTAGCTTTTCTAATTTCTTTCTTAAGATTCTTTTTACGTTCCTTATATTCCTCAAGCACCTCATTTACTCCATGCTGCCTATATTTATTGTATATATCTCTTTTTCCAAACCAAGTTTCCAATATCCCTTGAAAACCATGGCTCTCTCAAACTTTTAACCTTTCCTTTCAACCTAACAGGAACATAAAGATTCTGTACTCTCAAAATTTCACCTCTAAATGACCTCCATTTCTCTATCACTTCCTTTCCGTAAAACAAATTGTCCCAATCCACTCCTTCTAAGTTCTTTCACATCTCCTCAAAGTTAGCCTTTCTCCAATCAAAAATCTCAACCCTGGGTCCAGATGTATCCTTCTCCATAATTATATTGAAACTAATGGCATTGTGATCACTGGACCCGAAGTGCTCCCCAACACATACCTTTGTCACCTGACCTATCTCATTCCCTAACAGGAGATCCAACACTGCCCCTTCTCTAGTTGGTACCTCTGTGTATTGCTGCAAAAAACTATCCTGCACACATTTTACAAACTCCAAACCATCCAGCCCTTTTACAGTATGGGCTTCCCAGTCTATGTGTGAAAAATTAAAATCCTTCACAATCACAGCCTTGTGCTTACTACAGATATCTACTATCTCCTTACAAATTTGCTCCTCCACTTCTCAGTTCCTATTAGGTGGTCTATAATACACCCCTATATGTGTTACTACACCTTTCCCATTCCTCAATTCCACCCAAGTAGCCTCCCTAGACAAGCCCCCTAATCTATCCTGCCAGAGCACTGCTGTAATGTTTTCTCTGACAAGCAATGCAACACCCCCCCCCCCTTGCCCCTCTGAGTCTATCACACCTGAAGCAATGAAATCCAGGAATATTTAGTTGCCAATCACACCATCCTGCAACCATGTTTCATTAATAGCTACCACATCATACTTCCTGGTGTGTGGGCACGTGGCCAAGTGGTTAAGGCATTGGACTAGTGACCTGAAGGTCGTGAGTTCGAGCCCCAGCCGAGGGAACGTGTTGTGTCCTTGAGCAAGGCACTTAATCACACATTGCTCTGCGACGACACTGGTGCCAAGCTGTATGGGTCCTAATGCCCTTCCCTTGGACAACATTTGTGTCGTGGATGGGGGAGACTTGCAGCATGGGCAACTGCTTGTCTTCCATACAACCTTGCCCAGGCCTGCACCCTGGAGAGTGAAGACTTTCCAGGCGCAGATCCATGGTCTTGCAAGACTAACGGATGCCTTTACTTTACTTTATACTTCCAGGTATCAATCCATGCTGTAAGCTCATCCACCTTTCTTATAATACTCATAGCATTAAAATCAATGCATTTAAGAAATTTTCTGCCTCTTACTCTCTGTTTATCACTAACGATGCAAACAACTTTACTATTTTCTTTTTTTTCCTTCTCCCCTACATCTGTTCCTACACTCTGGTTCCCCTCCTCCCTTGTATCTAGTTTAAATCCACTGGAGCCTCCTAGCAAACCTACTTGCAAGAATATTTGTCCCTCTCCAGTTCAGATGTAAATTGTCCTGCTGGAACAGGTCCCACCTTCCCTGGAAAACTTCCCAATTATCTATAAATCTGAAGCCCTCCCTCCTGCACCATGTCTTCAGCCAAGTGTTGATCTGTGCTATCTTACTATTTCTAAACCCACCTGCACGTGGCACTGGTAGCAATCCTGAGATAGCTATCCTGGAGGTCCTGTCCTTTAACTTGGTGCCTAACTCCCTAAACTCACGTTTCAGGACCTCCTCACTCTTCCTACCCATGTCATTGGTCCCTACATGGACCATGACATCCGGCTGCTCACCCTCCCTCTTGAAAATACTGAGAACTCGATCCGAGATATCGCAGACCTTAGCACCAGGGAGGCAACAGACCATCTGGGATTTTCGATCTCTTCCACAGAACTTTTCATCTGTCCCCCTGACTATTGAATCCCCTATCACTACTGCTCTCCTCTTTTCCCTCCTTCGCTTCTGAGCTGAGGGTCCCGTCTCGGTGCCAGAGATGCAACCACTGCTCCCCTCCCTCCCACGCGTAAGCAGGAGTAAGCAACGATCCCCCCTCCCCCCACCAGCAAAAAAAAAGCATCGGCACCCGCCATGGAGCACTGAAGCATGAGCAAAGCAACAGCAAAGTGACAGACTTGCAGTCCTCCAAAGATTACTTGTTCACCCGGTATTTGCCATACCACAAGCTCGCTCTCTCCCTCATAAGGAAGAAACAGGTGTCAGAAACAGGTGAAGAAACAGCGAGAGGGGAGACATAAGAAACAACTCGTTGGGTTACAATGTTAAAAGTCCGTTGCGTCACTTTTACCTAGGTCTGTGCTCAAAGATCTCGGGTCTCTGGGCACACAGCCTTAGATCTTCCATCTCCCACAACACACTGATCTCCTGCCCGGACACCAACCTCCTATCCCTCTGTTTCCAGAGCCACGAAATCTCGGACCTCCTAAGGCAAGTGACGTGGCTAGGCCGTGGACTCACATGGCGTGCTGAATAACGACCAGTCGTGAAACCCCAAGAGCGGGTCCCATTCCCACAAAGAATCGTAGTCAGTGTGTAGCTCCAAGTCAGGGTCTTCAAAAGAGCCCTGAAAGGGAAAGAAAGAGATATTAAAGATGGAAATAGAGCTCTTTCCGAAGATGCAAGCAAAGGGGTTGCCGTTAGGCACCATTGATTCTCCTATGCTCGTCCCTCAGTCCTGAATAATTCTACATCAATTGTACTTCAGATCTACCACCCCACTAGCTTCCACTATCTCCGACAGGATCCCATCTTCAAGCACATTTTTTACTATCCTCCCCCAACTTATTGCTTTCCACAAGGGTCGCTTCCTAAGCGACTCTCTTGTCCACTTGTCCCTCCCCACTGATCTCCGTCCCGGCAATAATCCTTGCAAGTGGAACCAGTCCACACCTCTACCCCTACACCTCCTCTCTCACTACCATTCAGGGCCCCAAATAGTCCTCTCAGATGAAGTGACACTTCACCTGTGAGTCTGTTGGGGTCATCTCCCGGTGTGGCCTCCTGTATATAGGTGAGACCCGATGTAGATTGGGAGACTGCTTTGTCAAGCATCTTCACTCCGTCCACCACAAAAAGCAGGATTTCCCACTGGCCACCCATTTGAATTCTACTTCACATTCTGACATGTCAGTCCATGGTCTCCTCTACAGCCAGGATGTGGCCACAATCAGGTTGGAGGAGCAAAGCCTTATGTTCCGTTTGGGTAGCTTCAAACCTGATCGTATGAACATCGATTTCTCAAACTTCTGGTATTTTCCCCTCCATCTATCTTTCACCATTCTCTATTCTTGTTTCATTTCCACATATTCTCTTCTTACCTGCCCATCACCTCCTTCTAGTGCTCCTCCCCCTTCTCTTTCTTCCATGGTCTTCTGCCCTCTCCTATCAGATTCCCCCTTCTCCAGCCCTGTTGGCTTTCACCAATCAACTCCCCAGCTCCCTACTTCATCCCCTTCCCCTCTCCCAGTTTCACCTATCACCTGCCATCTTCTACTTCTTCCTCCCTTCCCCCAACTTTCTTACTCTGACTTCTCATCTTCTTTTTCCACTCCTGATGAAGGGTCTCGGCCTGAAATGTTGACTGTTTACACTTTTCCATAGATGCTGCCTGGCCTCCAGCATTTTGTGTGTATTGTTTTGGATTTCCATCATCTGCAGATTTTCTTCTGTTTGTGTACCTCCACTGACTTGCCAGTGAGACCTTAAGAATGTCTTAAACTTTGTTTGCAACGAAGCAACCTGAAAGTTTCATTCTTGATATGTTTCAATTGAGAAGTACTATTAGTCCAAGTAACTGAGTCATGAAGCTGCATGTGCCACTCCTTCCTCCACAATGTGTCCATATGGCTCGCCATTGTAACAGCGATGAGCACCATGTGAGGGATGGAAGCTACATCAACGGAGCTACCCTAGATTTTCCCACACCAAAAGTCCTGCGCACCTGGGAATGTGTGTTATGCAATAATAAATAGGCCACTGCTCCATAGCCATCTTCACTTGCATCTGTGAAGTGATATAACTGTGCAGCAGTAACTTCTCTAAAATACAGGGGTTTCAAACATCCAACACCTTGAAGTCTCCCAACTGGCAGAGTTCTTCCAGCCAGCTTGTCCACTCATGAGCAACTAATGTTGGTTTAATTCATCCCAGCCAAGGTCTTTCTTACTTAGATCTTGTGGGACTCTGTATTTTAAAAAAAGACAATATGCCTCCTTTAAGTGTTTTGCCGTTTACCTGAAAGCTCTGCCCTTTAGTATCTGACATTTTTACCCTGGGAAAAAGATTCTGTTTGTCTATCTGTCTGGCTCATAATTTTAGAAACTTCTATCAGGTCTTCCTTCAATCTCCAATATCCACCAACCTCTCCCTATAGCTAGAATCTTCTAACCCGGGCGACATCCTGGTCTGGCAAATCTCTTCTGAATTGTCTCCAAGGTTTTCACATCCTTCTTGTATTGGGGGCTACCAACACACATGCAATACTCCAGGTGTGACCTAAACAATGTTTTATTCAACTGCACATGACTTCCTGATTTGTATACACTATGCCCCTAGTGACGAAGACAATCATGCCAAATATCTTCTTTACCATCCTTTGCTACTTTCAGGGAAATATGGAATTAATAATAGATAATATTACTTCCTACTAATGAAATATGTTTCCAAATTCCTAATTTGTTTTTTTTTAAATTTTCTTTCCAACTAAAAGAGGGATATCCTATTTACTCGCCTCTCTAAAAATATCTTACTGACTTCATCCAATTTGACATCCAAGCTAAAGTGATTACCAAAAACTTATGGATTGAAGTAACCTCTCCTGCTTTTCTGCTTTAACTTTGTCTTCTTTCCAACCAAATGAGTTATGCCATTTATAATTCTCTTTAAGATTCTTGCTGACTTCCTATAATCTGCCGAACAAACAGGTACTGTGTATTGCAACACCAAATTTGTGTCACCTATGCCATCCATTTTTTAGGCTTGAGTAAAGCCAGATTTACTACTGGAGCAGTTTCAGCTATGAAATATCCCTATGTAATTGGATTGAAATCTCTTGCCGTCTTCCCAAGAATGATTTGGAATTTTAGTGAAGAGATACTTATTAGTGTATCTCTGTTCGATTTACACTGAGGTGTGAGGAATGAAAGCATAAAATACGAATTCAGTAAATGAGTCCACTTTATGAGGAAGAGAGCTACACCTCCTCAGTCTAGGATAGATTTAGATCTAGGCTACAATGCTAAAAGATAGTAATCAAACCATGGCCTCTCACAGCCACTTTCACCAGTAATTATCCATGCTCGTGATAAACCTTAGCTATGAACAGCCATTTCTTTTTGCCATTAAGGGGAGCTAAGGTCCCATGAGTTGAAGGTTGTGGAATAGATGAAATAATATTTTTGCATTTAAAACAGCAACTATACCTATGGAGAATGAAGTAATCCAGGCTATTACTGAAGCCTGGGAAAATCCCAGCAGTTCATATGCTCCAGGTATGTTGTGCAAACAAACACACCTGTGTGACCTCTAACAGGATGTATCAGATCACACATATTCAAAACATAAAATGCAGGAGATGTTAAGCATCTATGGCAAGAGAAACAGAGTTTCTGCTTTGAAATCCAGGACTAGGACAAGAGGGCATGACTTCAGGATTGAAGGACATCCATTTAGATCAGAGCTGCGAAGAAATTACTTTAGTCAAGAGGGTGGTAAATCTGTGGAATTCGTTGCCATGAGCAGCTGTGGAGGCCAAGTCATTGGGTGCATTTAAGGCAGAAATATATGGGTTCTTTATCAGCCAGAGCATTAAGGGGTATGGGGAGAAGGCAGGGGAGTGGGGATAACTGGAAGAATTGGATCAGCCCATGATTGAATGGCATAGCAGACTCGATGGGGCAAATGGCCTACTTCTGCTCCTTTATCTTATGGTCTTGTGGATCTTTGTAGCAGATAGCACCACCAGTCTTAAGATTCCTAAAGGATCACAGATGGAATTAACTGTGGAGAGCATACCCCTTCTGGTGAGGGGTCTATCTTTGTCTGTGATCTTAAACTTGGAAGTATCAAACTGAATGCACCATTGCAGACCCAGTACTCTCTCCACTGAAGATATATCTTGATCTAAATCCATATCCCTCATGTATTTTTCTCTTTGCTCTTCTGTTATCACAGCTAGTACACCATATCTATTGCTTATCTACTTTTGTGATTTGAAAGCCACCTTAACAAATGGATGCAACACACACAAAATGCTACCTGACCTGTTGAGTTCCTCCAGCATTTTGTGAGTGCTGCTTGGATTTCCAGCATCTGCAGATTTTCTCTTGTTTGTGATTGGATTAACAAATGGATGGAAGGTCATGATATAAAGGCACCACTTCTTCCTCAGAAGACTTTGACACAAAGCAGTAATCAACATAGAAGCAATGCAAAGCTTTATCCACTGTCTTACTGCTGAACTGTTTATTATCTTCTGCCCATTTCCTAGGAGTGTAGTTGTCACAGTTCGGTGATGAAATTACTCCAAAGAGATGTACCACCATTCTAAAGTCCATTATATCTTGGCTGAGATCACCTTCAGACCACTAGAGAAAACTCAGCAGATCTGCATCTTCTGCTGGTACTTTAAGCAGGTAAAAAATTGATTCAATATATGCCATGATCACCTCTGGTTCTTTTTGGAATCTGGTTATGACTCCAATCAGTGAGCTAGTAAGATCTTGTCCCTGTAAAAGCTGAGCATTAGATTAGATTAAGTGATATTTCCTGGAGTGTCGCTCCATAGTCAAAGACAACACAAAATTTCCCTTTTCTAATAAGTATTTCTCTTTAAGCTGAACAGTGTTCCTTCTTTCATTATATTACATAGAACTGTTATTCCTTTAGCTGTCCAGTCCTTAAATCTAGCATCCAGTTTATTCGCCGTAAAATCCGTGTCATATGCACACGATCCCTTTTCTGAGGTGATAAACACCATGATGTGGAATATACCAGATTTTCCATTACTGCATTCCAGATCCTCTGTTGGCACTCTTTCAGCATGACCGTTGGAGATTGCATCCATTGAAAGCTGTGTAGTCAGTGTGAAATGATAAATCCTTCTTAAACCTCTTCCGTAGATTTAGAGCTCGCTGTTCAGCAATCTTCCTATTATTTGGCATGTTATCCTTCTTTCTCAAGGGTAAACTAATCTAGTAGTGGCCATCCACCAGTTTTGTACAATTTGTACCATCTCCCTGAGTGTGTTGTCCAACAAGGTTCATTATTAGAAACATAGGAACATAGAAAACCTACAGCACAATACAGGCCCTTTGGCCCACAGTGCTGTGCTGAACATGTATTTACTTTAGAAATTTCCCAGGGTGACCCATAATCCTCTATTTTTCTATGCTCCATATACCTATCCAGGAGCCTCTTAAATACCCTATCCACAACACCCCCAGCCTTTGTGTCATCAGCAAATTTACTAACCATCCCTCCACTTCCTCATCCAGGTCATTAATAAAAATCATGAAGAGAAGGGGTCCTGGAACAGGTCCCTGAGGCATACCACTGGTCACCGACCTCCATGCAGAATATGACCTGTCTACAACCACTCTTTGCCTTCTGTGGGCAAGCCAATTCTGGATCCACAAAGCAAGGACCCCTTGGATCCATTGCCTCCTTACTTTCTCAATAAGCCTTGCATGGGGTACCTTATCAAATGCCTTGCTGAAATCCATATTTACTACATCTACTGCTCTACCTTTATCAATGTGTTTAGCCACATCTTCAGAACATTCAATCAGGCTTGTAAGGTACGACTTGGTTTTGACAAAGCCATGCTGACTATTCCTAATCATATTATGCCTCTCCAAATGCTGATAAATCCTGCCCTGCCTCTCAGGATCTTCTCCATCAACTTACCAACCAATGAAGTAAGACTAACTAGTCTATAATATCCTGGGCAATCTCTACTCCCTTTCTTGAAGAAGGGAATAACACCATCAACCCTCTAATCCTCCGGAACCTCTCCCGTCCCCATTGATGATGCAAAGATTATTGCCAGAGGCTCAGCAATCTCCTCCCTCGCCTCCCACAGTAGCCTGGGGTATATTTTGTCCGGTCCTGATGACTTATCCAACTTGATGCTTTCCAAAAGCTCCAGCACATCCTGTTCCTTAATATCTACATGCTCAAGCTTTTTAGTCTGCTTTAAGTCATCCCTACAATCACCAAGATCCTTTTACATAGTGAATACTGAAGCAAAGTATTCATTAAGTACCTCCTCCAGTTCCATAAACACTTTTCCACTGTCACAATTGATTGGTCTTATTCTCTCACATCTTATCCTCTTGCTCTTCACATACTTGTAGAATGCCTTGGGGTTTTCCTTAATCCTGTCTGCCAAGGCCTTCTCATGGCCCCTTCTGGCTCTCCTAATTTCATACTTAAGCTCTTTCCTGCTAGCCTTATAATTTTTAAGATCTCTATCAGTACCTAGTTTTTTTGAACCTTTTGTAAGCTTTTCTTCTTGACTAGATTTACAACAGTCGTTGTACACCATGGTTCCTGTATCCTACCATCCTTTCTCTGTCTCATTGGAACGTATCTATGCAGAACCCCACGCAAATATCCCCTGAACATTTGCCACGTTTCTGCCGTACATTTCCCTGAGAACATCTGCTCCCAATTTATACTTCCAAGTTCCTGCCTGATAGCTTCATATTTCCCCTTACTTCAATTAAATGCTTTCCTAACTTCTCTGCTGCTATCCCTCTCCAGTGCTATGGTAAAGGAGATGCAATTGTGATCACTATCTTCAAAATGCTCTCCCACTAAGAGACCTGACACCTGACCAGGTTCATTTCCCAATACCAGATCAAGTACAGCCTCTCCTCTTGTAGGCTTATTGACATATTGTGTCAGGAAACCTTCTTGAACATACCGAACAAACTCCACCCCATCTAAACCCCTTGATCTAGGGAGATACTAATGAATTAGATTAGATAAGACTCAACTTTATTGTCATTGTGCCGAGTAGAGATACAAAGTCAATGAAATGCAGTTAGCCTCTGTAGCACAAAATAATCTGCAGATGCTGGGGTCAAAGCAACACTCACAACACGCTGGAGGAACTCAGCAGGTCGGGCAGCATCCGTGGAAGAGATAGGTCGACGTTTTGGGCCGGAACACTTCGTCAGGACTGTAGAGGGAAGGGGCAGAGGCCCTATAAAGAAGGCGGGGGGAGGAACCTACCAGCCTTCTCCTTCCCACCCTCCCCCCACCTTCTTTATAGGGCCTCTGCCCCTTCCCTCTACAGTCCTGACGAAGGGTTCTGGCCCGAAACGTCGACCGATCTCTTCCACGGATGCTGCCCGACCTGCTGAGTTCCTCCAGCGTGTTGTGAGTGTTGCAGTTAGCATCTGACCAGAAATGCAAAGAATAGTGTTATTTATAAAATAACTGCGAATAAAAAGTAAGTGCTACAGCACACAAATATAAAAGTACTGAGACAGTACAATATGGGTGCAAAACTGCTTAGCACTGTGGTGTGAGGTTCAGCAGGGTCACAGCCTCAGGGAAGAAGCTCTTCCTGTGCCTGCTGGTGCGGGAATGGAGGCTCCTGTAGCGCCTACCAGATGGAAGGAGAGTAAAAAGCCCATGGTTAGGGTGAGATGCATCCTTGATAATGCTTTTCGCCCTGCCCAGGCAGCATTTATGGTAGATGTTCTCAATGGTGGGCAATTGGGTGCCAATAATCCACTAGGCAGTTTTCACCACATGCTGGAGTGCTTTGCGGTCCGATATGGGACAATTGCCATACCACACTGAGATGCAGTTGGTGAGTATGCTCTCAATGGTACAGCGGTAAAAGTCCGTCAGTATCCTGAGACAGAGGTGAGCTTTCTTGATGCTCCGCAGGAAATAAAGGCGCTGTTGCGCCTTTTTGATCAGGATGGAGGAGTTCAGGGACCAGGTGAGATCCTTGGAACTGTGGACACCAAGGAATTTGAAGCTTGATACATGCTCCACTACAGCTCCGTTGATGTAGATGGGGACGTGAGTGTTGCTCCTAGCATGCCTGAAGTCCACAATAATCTCTTTGGTCTTCTGGGTGTTAAGGGCCAGGTTCAATATTGGGGAAATTAAAATCTCCCATCACGACAACCATGTTATTATTGCACCGTTCCAGAATCTGTCTCCCGATCTGCTCCTCGATGTCTCTGTTACTATTGGGTGGTCTATAAAAAACACCCAGTAAAGTTATTGACCCCTTCCTGTTCCTAACTTCCACCCACAGAGACTCAGTCGACAATCCCTCCATGGCTTCCTCCTTTTCTGTAGCTGTTGACACTATCTCTGATCAGCAGTGCCACACCCCCACGTCTTTTGGCCCTTCCCTGTCCTTTCTGAAACATCTAAATCCTGACACTCTAAATAGCCATTCCTGCCCCTGAGCCATTCAAGTCTCTGTATTAGCCAAACATCATACAGTAGCTCCAAGTACTGATCCACGCTCTAAGCTCATCCGCTTTGTTCATGGTACTCCTTGCATTAAAATGGACACATCTCAAACCATCAGTCTGAGCGGATCCCTTCTCTGTCACCTGCCTATCCTCCCTCTCACACTGCCTACAAGCTTTCTCTATTTGTGAGCCAACCGCCCCTTGCTCCATCTCTTCAGTTCAGTTCCCACCACCCAGCAATTCTAGTTTAAGCTCTCCCCAACAGCCTTAGCAAACCTCCCTGCCAGGATATTGGTCCCCGTGGGATTCAAGTGCAACCCGTCCTTTTAGTACAGGTCACGCCTGCTCCAAAAGAGGTCCCAGTGATCCAGAATTCTGAATCCCTGCCCCCTGCTCCAGTCTCTCAGCCACCCATTTATCCTCCATCTCACTCTATTCCTATACTCATTGTTGTGTGGCACAGGCAGTAATCCCGAGATTAATACCTTTGTGGTCCTGCTTCTCAGCTTCTTTCCTAATTTCCTGTAGTCTGTTTTCAGGACCTCCTCCCTTTTCCTACCTATGTCATTGGTACCAATATGTACCACAACCTCTGGTTGTTCACCTTCCCACTTCAGGATATCATGGATGCGATCAGAAACATTCCAGATCCTGGCATCTGGAAGGTAAACTACCATCCATGTTTCTTTCCTGCATCCACAGAATTGCCTGTCTGGCCCCCTAACTATAGAGTCCCCTATCACTGCTGCCATCCTCTTCCTTTCACTACCCTTCTGAGCCACAGGGCCAGATGCTGTGCCAGAGGCACGGCCACTGTTGCTTCCCCCAGGTAGGCCGTTTCCTCCCCACCACCTCAACAGTATTCAGACAGGAGTACTTATTGTTAAGGGGGACGGCCAGAGGGGTACTCTCTAGCATCTGACTCTTGTCCTTCCCTCTCCTGACTGCTACCCACTTATCTGTCTCCCAAGGCCCTCGTGTGACTACCTGCCTATAGCTCCTCTCTTAACACCTCCTCACTTTCCCTGACCAGACAAAGGTCATCGAGCTGCAGCTCCAGTTCCCTCACCTGGTCCCTAAGGAGCTGCAGCTTGATGCACCTGGCACAGATGTGGCCATCCGGGAGGATGGGAGTTTCCCGGAAATCCCACATCCAACACCCAGTACAGAACACCGGCCTCATTGACTTACTTCCTATTCCTATTCTTTACAAGTAATTTTCCTCGCCTCAGTCCGTTATTGCCGAAGCCCTATTGAGCCAGCTCCTACTCTGACTCCCTCCACTGAGGCGCCTGCTCTATAAAGCTGACTTAGAAAAACATAGAACATAGAAAACCTACAGCACAATACAGGCCCTTCAGCCCACAAAGTTGTGCTGAGCATGTCCCTACCTTAGAAATTACTAGGATTACCTATAGCCCTATATTTTTCTAAGCTCCATGTACCTATCCAAAAGTCTCTTAACAGACCTTATTGTATCTGCCTCCACCACCGTTGCCGGCAGCCTATTCCACACACTCACCACTCTCTGAGTAGAAAACTTACCCCCGACATCTCCTCTGTACCTACTTCCCAGCACCTTAAAGCTGTGTCTTCTTGTGGCAAGCATTTCTGCCCTGAGAAGAAGCCTCTGGCTATCCACACGATCTTCTTTTTAAATTCTTCCTGCCGGTCTAGCTCACTGTTGTCCTCATGACTGTGCAGTCGTGCTTCGATCATATTAACACGGTGAATCACTTGCAACAGCTCCAAAGCTTTAGGCACATTCATCCCTGTCAGCAGCACAAATTCTGAATCAATCTCTGGTAAATGTAGATGTATCAGGTCAGACCATCCCTGTAGCTCCCGCTAACGTGGAATGTTCCCTCTGTGGACAGGCATATTTTACTGTGCATAGATGTTAGGTAGTTCACAATAGTTTTCACGATCTAAGACAGCTATTTATAATCCTGAAACAAGGTAGCTACTCACAACCTTCTCTTGACCCATGGTGCATAAGAAAATGCGTGTCCTTTTTCCTGTCAGGTTGAGGCTGAGCTTGTTCGTTAGGCACACCGCTGTACTTCCTTGATCTAGGAAAGTGTAAGTAACCACTGTCTTGTTATCCTTCTTCGACTTGTACTGGAATAATGGGAAGTTTATATTCATGATCGCCAGCCCCTTGAAGGCCGTTGTATACCAGGGCACTACTCACTTCTGTGTCTGATTCTTTGACGGCTTGTTTTTCGTCAGAGTGAATATGAAGTTCACACCTTTTCTTATTGCAAGTGAGGTAGCATCCTGTCTAGTCCCAAATACCAGGTTTGTAGCAATCTTTACTTGCCTTTCAATAAAATCAACAATGTCAGGAAAAGCAAACTTATGGTTGTGCCTTTTGTGCAGTTCACAGACCACCATTCTCCATTTATCTCGATGCATATAGGGCAATTTCTTACAACAATCGATATATTAGGAGGCGTATCCAGCTCACACATATACTGCACTTCTTCCATGGCATTGCAACAGCCTCTAAGAGAAAGAATGCAATCCTGAAGAGCTTTCATGTCTTCAGATTGATAGGCACCCACATAAGAGCCTTTTGTTTGGAGGTAGATACAATTTTGTGCTTATATCAAAATGTTCCTGTAGTTGAGCCTTAGCCTTGACATATCCTTTCCTAGAGTCGACAAGCTAGTAACCTCTGACACATTCTGTAGGGCGTTCCCTAGTGTACTGTTCAAGGAAATAGATGTTGTCATTATGGCTTTCAGTCTTGCTTTCAACACTATTTTCAAAAGCCTTCATGAATACATTTTACTGAAATAGATCACTATTGAAGATTTGAATCTCTTTTTTAGGCAAAGATGAAATGTGTTGTTGTTGTGCCAATAAGGTTGTAATTTTATTTTGCTTCCTCATAATATCAGTAAAACTATTTTGACCTCTATTGTCTGAAACGTGTTTCCATCTGGAAGTGAACGTTCCCGTGAGTCCTTTGAGCTATTGAATATGACATAGATTCGGAGTGCCTGAATAAAGCAGAGTGAGAGTAAACACCCTGAACTACCTCCTAGGGATTTTGTTCATGTAACTCAAACACTTGAGGAACAAATTAATCAATGGCTGGAATTTCTGAGAGCAATTCAGAAGGCACAGGTATATACATCCCAAAGAGGAAGAAGTATTCTAAAGGCAAGATACACAACCATGGCTAACAAGAGAAGTCATAGCCAACATAAAAGCCAAAGAAAAGATGTGCAATAGAGCAAAAATTAGTGGGAATTTAGAGGATTAGGGAACTTTTAAAAACCAACAGAAGGCAACTAAAAAAAAGTCTTAAATAAGCAAAAGATGGAATATGAAGGCAGTATGAAGTTAAGCTAGCCAGTAATATTAAAGAGGATACAAGAAGTTTCTTCAGATATATAAAGTGTAAAAGAGAGGTGAGAGTAGATATCAGACCACTAAAAAACAATGCTGGAGAGATTGTAAGGGCAGGGCAGGGCAACAAGGAAATGGCAAACAAAGTGAGTAAGTACTTTGTATCAGTTCTTTACTGCGGAGGGCACTAGCAGTGTGCCAACAGCTCAACAGTGCCAGGGGGCAGAAATATGTGGTTGCTATTACCTAGGGAGAAGGTGCTTGGGAAACTGCAAGGTCTAAATGTAGATAACTCACCTGGACCAGTTGATGTACACCCAGGGTTCTGAAAGAGGTGGCTGAAGAGATTGTGGAAGTATTAGTAATGATCTTTAAAGAATCATTAGATTCTGGCATGGTTCCAAAGGACTGGAAAATTGCAAATGTCACTCCACTTCTCAAGAAGGGAGAGAGTCAGAAGAAAGAAAATTACAGGCCAGTTAGTCTGACCTCAGTGGTTGGGAAGATATTGGAGTCAACTGTTAAGGTTGTGGTTTCAGGGTGCTTGAAGGCACATGATAAAATAGGCCAAAGTTAGCATGGGTTACTTAAAGGAAAATCTTGCCTGACAAATAGAAAACCACAGAAACCATAGAAAAACTACAGCGCAGAAACAGGCCTTTTGGCCCTTCTTGGCTGTGTTGAACCACTTTCTGCCTAGTCCCACTGACCTGCACACGGACCATATCCCTCCATACACCTCCCATCCATGTATCTATCCAATTTATTCCTAAATGTTAAAAAAGAACCTGCATTTACCACCTCATCTGGCAGCTCATTCCACACTCCCACCACTCTCTGTGTGAAGAAGCCCTCCCCTAATGTTCCCTTTAAACTTTTCCCCCTTCACCCTTATCCCATGTCCTCTGTTTTTTTTCCTCCCCTTGCCTCAGTGGAAAAAGCCTGCTTGCATTCACTCTATCTATACCCATCATAATTTTATATACCTCTATCAAATCTCCCCTCATTCTTCTACGCTCCAGGGAATAAAGTCCCAACCTATTCAACCTTTCTATGTAACTGAGTTTTTCAAGTCCCGGCAACATCCTTGTAAACCTTCTCTGCACTCTTTCAACCTTATTTATATCCTTCCTGTAATTTGGTGACCAAAACTGAACACAATACTCCAGATTCGGCCTCACCAATGCCTTATACAACCTCATCATAACATTCCAGCTCTTATACTTATACTTTGATTAATAAAGGCCAATGTAACAAAAGCTCTCTTTACGACCCTATCTACCTGTGACGCCACTTTTAGGGAATTTTGTGTCTGTATTCCCAGATCCCTCTGTTCTACTATACTCCTCAGTGCCTTACCATTTACCCTGTATGTTCTACCTTGGTTTGTCCTTTCAACGTGCAATACCTCACACTTGTCTGTAATAAACTCCATCTGCCATTTTTCAGCCCATTTTTCCAGCTGGTCCAAATCCCTCTGCAAGCTTTGAAAACCTTCCTCACTGTCCACTACACCTCCAATCTTTGTATCATCAGCAAATTTGCTGATCCAATTTACTACATTATCATCCAGATCATTGATATGGATGACAAATAACAATGGACCCAGCACTGATCCCTATGGTACACCACTTGTCACAGGCCTCCACTCTGAGAAGCAATCCTCTACTACCGCTCTTTGGCTTCTTCCATTGAGCCAATGTCTAATCCAATTTACCACCTCTCCATGTATACCTAGCGACTGAATTTTCCTAACTAACCTCCCCTGCGACACCTTGTCAAGGGCCTTACTGAAGTCCATGCAGGCAACATCCACTGCCTTCCCTTCATCCACTTTCCTGGTAACCTCCTCGAAAAACTCCCAACAGATTGGTCAAACATGACCTACCACGCACAAAGCCATGTTGACTCTCCCTAATAAGTCTCTGTCTATCCAAATGCTTGTAGATTCTGTCTCTTAGTACTCCCTCCAATAACTTACCCACTACTGACGTCAAATCTGTTGGAATTCTTTGAAAAAATAACAAGCATGATCGACAAAGGAGAATCAGTGGATGTTGTCAAATCACAAACAAGAGAAAATCTGCAGATGGTGGAAATCTAAGCAACACACACAAAATGCTACAGGAACTCAGCAGGCCAGGCAGCATGTACGGAAAAAATTATAGTCAACATTTCGGGTCGAAACCCTTTGCATAGATGCTGCCTGGCTTGCTGAGTTCCTCCAGCATTTTGTGTGTCAAGTAGATGTTGTTTACTTGGATTTGCAGAAAGCCTTTGACAAAGTACCATGCATGACACTGCTTAACATGTTAAGCGTCCATGGTATTACTGGAAAGTTACTAGCATAGATAGAGCACTAGAGGATTGGAAGGAGGCAAAGAGTGGGAAAAAATGGAGCCTTTTCTGTTGGCTGCCAGTGATTGGTGGCATTCCACAGGGGAGTATTTTGGGATTGCTTCTTTTTACATTATATGTCAATGATTTGGATGATGGAATTGATGGCTTTGCAGCCAAGTTTGCAGAGGATACGAAGAAGACAGGTGGAGGACCAGGTAGTTTTGAGCAAGCAGAGGGGCCATAGAAGGACGTAGACAGATTAGGAGAATAGGCAATGAAGTGGTGTATGAAATACAGTGTTGGGAATTCTTTGGCCATGCACTTTGGTAGAAAAAAATAAGAGTGCAGACTTTTCTGAATGGAAAGAAAATTCAAAAATCTGAGGTACAAATGGACTTGGGAATGTTCATCAAAGTTGCTGGTGAGCGCAGCAGGCCAGGCAGCATCTCTAGGAAGAGGTACAGTTGATGCTTCGGGCCGAGACCCTTTGTCAGGACTAAAAGAGATTTCAAATCTCTTACTAGCTCTTCTTTCAGCTAGTCCTGACGAAAGGTCTGGGCCCAAAACGTCGACTGTACCTCTTCCTAGAGATGCTGCCTGGCCTGCTGCATTCACCAGCAATTTTGATGTGTGTTGCTTGAATTTCCAGCATCTGCAGAATTCCTCGTGTTTGCATTGGGAATGTTCATGCAGGATTCCCTAAAGGTTAATTTGCAGATTGAGTCTGTGATGAGGAAGACAAATGTGATGTTAGCATTCATTTCGAGAGGACTAGAATATAAAAGCAACAATGTCATGTTGATACTTCATTAAACACATGTGAGGCCTCAGTACAGTATTGTGAGCAGTTTTGGGGGCACTTTGCTAAGAAGGGATGTTGTAACATTGGAGAGGGTTCAAAAGAGATTCTCCTTATCTAGTAACATGGTGATCATTATCTGGTAAGATGGCGGTTCATTCAGATGTAGTGGTTTCCATGGAGTCAACAAAAGGTGTTACTATATTTTTAAAAGTATTTTAATTATCACATGATTCTGCTGAATATTAAGACCTTAAAGTACTGCATATCTACCCCATAGTGAGCCGCTTGGTTGTAGAAGGCTTACAGTCTAATGGCAAGTGACCTTCTCGGTTCTTTCCTTGTGATTGCAGTACCCTTTTGGACATTGTTAATGTGGAATAGCTTAAGTTCGATTTACTGATTTATTGGTGGAGAACAGGGGTGGATGGTGGGGGAGTTATATGGCCTCGGCCATAGGCGGTATCAGACCTCAAACCACGGTATTGCCTGTCTACAGCTAACAGGAGTGAGGCAGTGTAGCTGCGTACTCCAGCTGGGGCAGTGTGCATGGTGTCCAGGCTGGAGTCAGTGTCCCCACCAGTGTTTGCTCGGCAGAAGACAAGCTGTATTGTGGTCGACCGTGTTAGGGATCTGGAGCTGCAGCTTGATGACCTACTGCTTATCAAGGAAAGTGAAAGAGGTGAGAGACAGGAGCTACAGGGAGGTAGTCATCTCTAGGCTACAGGGGTCAGAAAACTGGGTCACTGTCAAGAGAGGGAAGGGAAATGCCCGGATAGTGGAGAGCACACCTGTGGCTGTCCCCCTCAGCAACAAATATCTTGTTCTGGATGCTGTTGAGGGGGATGACCTGACGAGGGACGCCCACGGTGACCGGGTCTCTGGCACTGAGCCTGGCGCTGTTGTGCAGGGGAGAAGGAGGGAGAAGAGAAATGCGGTAGTCGTAGGGTATTCCATAGTCAGGGGAACAGACAGGAGATTCTGTGAGCCTGACAGAGATACCCGTATGGTGTGTTTCCTCCCAGGTGCCAGGGTACGGGATGTCTCGGATCGGGTCCTGAATATTCTGAGTAGGTGAGTAGCCAGTTAGCTTGGTACATGTTGGTACCAATGACATAGATAGGACAAAGGAGGAGGTCCTGAAGAGAGATTTCCAGGAGTTAGGAAGGAAGCTGAGAAGCAGGACCTCCAGGGTAGTAATCTCGGGATTGCTACCTGTGCCACGTGCTAGCGAGGGCAAGAATAGTAGGATCAGGCAGATGAATGCGTGGCTGAGAGACTGGTGTAGGGGGCAGGGCTTCAGATTCTTGGATAATTGGGATCTCTTCTGGGGGACCTGTTCAAAAAGGACAGTTTACACCTGAACCCGAAGGGGACCAGTATCCTGGCGGGAAAGTTTAATAGAGCTGTTAGGGAGGGTTTAAACTAATTTGGCAGGGGGATGGGAACCAGAATGACAGAGCGGAGGAAGGGGAAAACAGAAATAAATCTAAGATAGTGAGCAGTAAAGGTGTCAGGAAAGACAGGCAGGTGATGGGGCAAATTTGTAGCCATTGGGATGAGTTGCAGTGCAATAAAGTTGCAGTGAAATCAAAGCGAAAAATATCAAATACTGGTCTTAAGGTGTTATACTTAAATGCACGCAGCATAAGGAATAAAGTGGATGATCTTGTCATACAGCTACAGATTAGCAGGTATGATAATGTGGCCATCACTGAGACCTGGCTAAAGGATGCACGTTGCTGGGAGCTGAACGTCCAAGGATACACAGTGTATCGGAAGGATAGGAAGGTAGGCAGAGGGGGAGGCGTGGCTTTATTGGTAAGAAATTATATTAAATCATTAGAAAGAGGTGATATAGGATTGGAAGGTGCAGAATCTTTATGAGTTGAGCTAAGAAATAGCGGGGGTAAAAGGACCCTGATGGCGGTTATATACAGGCCTCCAAACAGCTGCAGTGATGGGGACTACAAATTACAACAGGAAATAGAAAAGGCTTGTCAGAAGGGCAGTGTTATGATAATTGTGGGGGATTTTAACATGCCAGTGGATTGGGAAGATTAGGTCGGCACTGGATCTCAAGAGAGAGAATTTGTAGAATGTCTGCGAGATGGCTTTTTAGAACAGCTTGTTGTTGAGCCCACTAGGGAATCGGCTGTACTGGATTGGGTATTGTGTAATGAACCGGAGGTGATTAGAGAGATTGAGGTGAAGGAACCCTTAGGAGGCAGTGATCATAACATGATTGAGTTCACTGTGAAATTTGAAAAAGAGAAGCCGAAATCTGATGTGTCGGTATTTCAGTGGAGTAAAGGAAATTACAGTGGCATGAGATAGGCACTGGCCAAAGTTGACTGGAAAGGGAACTGGCGGGAAAGACAGCAGAGCAGCAGTGGCTGGAGTTTATGTGAGAAGTGAGGAAGGTGCAAGACAGGTATATTCCAAAAAAGAAGAAATTTTCGAGTGGAAAAAGGATGCAACTGTGGTTGACAGGAGAAGTCAAAGCCAAAGTTAAAGCAAAGGAGAGAGCATACAAGGAAGCAAAAATTAGTGGGAAGACAGAGGATTGGAAAGTTTTTAAAAGCTTACAAAAGGAAACTAAGAAGGTCATTAAGAGGGAAAAGATGAACTATGGAAGGAAGCTAGCAAATAATATCAAAAAGGATACTAAAAGCTTTTTCAAGTATATAAAGAGTAAAAGACAGGTGAGAGTAGATATAGGACCGATAAAAAATGATGCTGGAGAAATTGTAATGGGAGATAAGGAGATGGCAGAGGAACTGAACGAGTATTTTGCATCAGTCTTCACTGAGGAAGACAGCAGCAGTATACCGGCCACTCAAAGGTGGCAGGGAAGAGAAGTGTGCGCAGTCACAATTACGACAGAGAAAGTACTCAGGAAGCTGAATAGTCTAAAAGTAGATAAATCTCCCGGACCAGATGGAATACATCCTCGTGTTCTGAAGGAAGTAGCTGTGGAGCTTACGGAGGCATTAGCGAGGATCTTTCAAAAGGTGATAGATTCTGGCATGGTTCCAGAGGACTGGAAGATTGCAAATGTCACTCCGCTATTTAAGAAGGAGGCAAGGAAGCAAAAAGGAAATTATAGACCTGTTAGCTTGACACTGGTGGTTGGGAAGTTGTTGGAGTCGATTGTCAAGGATGAGGTTACAGAGTACCTGGAGGCATATGACAAGATAGGCAGAACTCAGCATGGATTCCTTAAAGGAAATTCCTGCCTGACAAACCTATTACAATTTTTTGAGGAAATTACCAGTAGGCTAGACAAGGGAGATGCAGCGGATGTTGTATATTTGGATTTTCAGAAGGCCTTTGACAAGGTGCCACACATGAGGCTACTTAACAAGATAAGAGCCCATGGAATTACAGGAAAGTTACATACGTGGATAGAGCGTTGGCTGATTGGCAGGAAACAGAGAGTGGGAATAAAGGGATCCTATTCTGGTTGGCTGCCAGTTACCAGTGGTGTTCCATAGGGATCAGTGTTGAGGCCGCTTCTTCTTACATTGTACATCAATGATTTGGATTATGGAATAGATGGCTTTGTGGCTAAGTTTGCTGACGATACGAAGATAGGTGGAGGGGCCGGTAGTGCTGAGGAAACGGAGAATCTGCAGAGAGACTTGGATATATTGGAAGAATGGGCGGAGAAGTGGCAAGTGAAGTACAATGTTGGAAAGTGTATGGTTATGCACTTTGGCAGAAAAAATAAACGGGCAGACTATTATTGAATTGGGGAGAGAATTCAAAGTTCAGAGATGCAACGGGACTTGGGAGTCCTCGTACAGGATACCCTTAAAGTTAACCTCCAGGTTGAGTCAGTAGTGAAGAAGGCGAATGCAATGTTAGCATTCATTTCTAGAGCAATAGAGTATAGGAGCAGGGATGTGATGTTGAGGCTCTATAAGGTGCTGGTGAGACCTTACTTGGAGTACTGTGGGCAGTTTTGGTCTCCTTATTTAAGAAAAGATGTGCTGTTGTTGGAATGGGTACAGAGAAGGTTCACTAGAATGGTTCCGGGAATGAGAGGGTTAACATATGAGGAACGTTTGTCCGCTCTTGGACTGTATTCCTTGGAGTTTAGAAGAATGTGGGGAGACCTCATAGAAATATTTTGAATGTTGAAATGCATGGACAGAGTGGATATGGCAAAGTTGTTCCCCATGATGGGGGAGTCTAGTACAAGAGGGCATGACTTAAGGATTGAAGGGCGCCCATTCAGAACAGAAATGCAAAGAAATTTTTTTAGTCAGAGGGTGGTGCATCTATGGAATTTGTTGCCACGGGCAGCAGTGGAGGCCAAGTCATTGGGTATATTTAAGGCAGAGATTGATAGGTATCTGAGTAGCCAGGGCATCAAAGGTTATGGTGAGAAGGTAGGGGAGTGGGACTAAATGGGAGAATGGATCAGCTCATGATAAAATGGCAGAGCAGACTCAATGGGCCGAATAGTCTACTTCTGCTCCTTTGTCTTATGGACTGCTAATTTGGACAGTATGCAGCTGAACTCAGGGCCTCAAGCCGCAGTGTTGTCAGTTTACAGCTGTCAGGAGAGAAAACGTCGGAGCCAGTAGGCTCCATTGGTGGCAGCGTGACACAGCATTCGGGCTGGAGTTGGTCCTGGCCCAGCCCCTGACTGTTTGCTCGTTGGACTCAGGGACTCGATTATGTACAGTACATGTATATCTTGAGTGAATGCACTTTGCTGATACCCCGAAAGTGCTTGCTATCTTGTATGTGCGAGAACTAGCCTCAAGCTGCGGGGTTGCCTATTTACAGCCATCAGGGAGAGGTGTCGGGGGTGCCATGGTGTGGCATCCAGGCTGGAGTCGGTACTGCCATCAACCCCCCCAGTACTGACTCGGCGGAAAAGAAGTTCTGTTGTGATTGTCTGCAGATTCCAGCGGTGTCGGATGGCTTGAGGTTGGTCTCTTTTATTGTGTGGCTGTGTCTTTCTGCCTTGTTTATGTTATGCATGCTTTGTGCTATGTGTGACTGTTGGTACTGTGTTTTGCAACTTAGCCCCAGAGTAACGCTGTCTCGTTTGGCTGTATTCATGATTACTTATGTATGGTTGAATGACAATTGAACTTGAATTGAATTGAAAGTGATTCCAGGATTGAAAGACTTATCATATGAGAAGCGTTTGATGGCTGTGGGTCAGTACTCACTGGAATGCAGAAGAATAATTGTCACAATGGGGTGGCGGGGGAGGGCGGGGCGGGGGTTGCTGGGAACGGACCCAAATGCAAGACACAGGCACTGAAGTACAAGGAACAGGACTTGACTGGAGTAGGGACGTGACAGGATACAGACAGGGAGCAGGGACAAGGACGCAGACTTGGGCTAGGATATGGACTAGACAAGGAACCCAGACAAGGAACTATGAACTAGGAGCCTGGGCTTGGGAAAGCGGGACCAGGACTAGGAACCACGAACTAGGAGCCTGCGCTTGGAGTCCGAGCCAGAGACTGGACAAGGACCCGGAACCTGGGTCTTACCTCAGGCTCGGACCCCAGAACTAGGCAAGGACATGACATGGCTACAGGACAGGACGTGGCTGGGGTCTAGAGTCTTGAGGCTGGGGTCTTGAGTCTTGGAATGTGGAGGCTGATAACTCGGAGGCTGGAGCTGGAAGACAGACTGGGAACTGTACATCCACATAGAGCTGGGACTCATCTTTAACACGAGACTGGACAGTACATAGACATAGAGCTGGGACTTATCCGTAGGCAAGCCGGGACTCAACTTTATCTCCACACTGAGGTGGGACAGGTCCATCTGTCGGGTAATGGCAGAACAGCCGGACTTACCGAACAGAGGCAAAGACAAGACAGGACAGGTTCCCCCTGCAGTGTAATGGCGGAATGGCCTGACTTACCCCACAGAGGTGAGGTCAAGAAGAGACAAACACCAAAGAACAACAGATAGTTCCATCTCTGCATCGGGGTTGCTCCGAGTCGCAATTACGACCGGCAACCTTGACTGGCTACGGAAACAGCTGGATCCCTACCTAGCTCAGAGTAGCTGGCAACCACTCAGCTGGCCCGGGAAACAACCGAATCTATACCGCAAAGACAGCTCCGACTACCGACAACAAGGCTTCATGAAGCGATGGTTCTCCAACACAGCCTAAAGGTGGCAAGTGGCTGCTCTAGCCTTCCACGGGCAGGTTGCTCCCAGGGGATCTTGACAAGACCAACCAGCAGCCCACACTGGACCCCAAGGCTACTTATATTCCAAGCCCCAAGATGGGAATCAGGTGCCTATGATTAACCCAACCGAAACAAGCGACAGCTGGAAGATCCGGAGTCCTGAGTCCACGGACCGGACCGTGAACTGGAATGCGGACTTCACGGACCGGAGCATGACAATGATGGGTGAATCTTATTGAAACCTATAAAATGTTGAAAGGCCTTGGTAGAGTGGATGTGGAAAGGATGTTCCCTATTGTGACCAGAGGTCACAAGCTGAGAATAAGGGACATTCATTTATAATGGGAATGAGGAGGAATTTCTTCATCAAGCGAGTGGTAAATCTATGGAATTCAACAGGTGGTTGTGGAGGCCAAGTCAATAGGTTTATTTAAGACAGAGGTTGATAGATTCTTGATTAGTCAGGGCATGAAATGGTACAAAGAGAAGACAAGAGATTGGAGCTGAGAAGGAAATGGATCAGCCAGGATGAAAAGATGGAGAGAACTTGATGAGCCAAATGGCCTAATTCTGTTCCTATATCTTATGATCCTATGGTCTAAGACAAGGTTGCACTTGTAAGGCATTTTCCTTATTTTCCATAAGATCCTTAATTGGTGGTAGTAATCCTTTAATTTTGTTCACATTTGTTTTCTACTTCTTTGAAGACTATCAATTCCACCTACTAAAGTTTTAATTTCTCTTTTGCCAGCCTCAACTTCAGGGTCGCTGATGTCAGTTCCATGCTTTGATTCACTAATGTTACTTTGTCCTTATTGCACAACTCAGATTTATCACTTCTGCAAACTGCACTAGCAATATTCTGTTCAATAAACATGGGTAAAGGCAACAAACAAACTGTCTGCGCATCCACAGCACTTAATCCAGACCAAAGAAAGAGTGTTCAATTAAAATGTCAGCAAACAGGTCAATATATCAGCACTTCAATAAAACAAAGTGACAAACCCTCAGGCAAACACCACGCAATTGATCAATGGTCCACAATGGCCAGGCAGCATTGACTAATCAAAACTGTGATCAAACCACAAATGCACAGCACGAATCAACAAAAGCTCACAGATAATCCTACCGCAAGTTGCTCCAGTTTTGCCAACAGGTCCAAAGCAATCCTTTGCCCAGATTGGTGTTCATTTGGTATAACTTTTTTTGTTGACATGATGTAGTATTTATTTGAAAACAAATCAAGTAACTGAGTGACTGAGTACAGGAAATGGCGCACTTCCAAATAACAGAGTACCAAGTTGAAAGAAGTATGTCCGATCCTTCATTACAAAACCAGCAATGATGAACGATCTTCTAGCGATAACAAATTAACAAAACTATAATTTGCAATATAGATAGGATGTTATACAAAGTCTGGTAGTTTTAGATTTTAGATTGAGTTTTTTTACAGATTTATTTAAATTCACCAGTTGCTATATCATGTTTATAGTTCATTAGGACATGTCTTTGCATTTTTATTCCAGTAGTTTGCAGGTTTTTGAAAATAAAATAGTGTGAGGTAATTTATGTTTAACAGAAACTGTGCTCCAAATACTGAAGACAAAGCACGGTAACTGAACTTCACTTAATTATGTCACGTCAGACCAGCCTCTTAACGTGAACCCCCATTCAATGTTAGTGGTTGTGAGTTCTGCATATGTTTCCACCCATTACATTACCCTACATAACGATCTCCCCCCTTCCCCCAGAATTCACTGAATCCAGCATTGTGAGTCTGTCCAGAGCTCGGACAAGACGTCCGGCTTGGGTCCTATGTTCCATGGGTGGAGAACAGCAGGTACCCATGGCTTGTCCAGAAGTGTGTTAACACACTCATGGACATGTCGTGATGGCAGGAACATGGTAGCAGAATCCTCCAAATTTTGGGTGGCTGGTTTAAGACGATCTATTGAAATATATTCAGGTTTACTCATCCTATCTCTGATAAAAGTCTTTTTTCCCCATTCCAAGATGTGGAAGGGGCCATTGTAAGGGGGTCTGAGGGCATGGTAGAAGAAAACAAATGAGGCGGAATGTAGCTGAATGAGAACCCAAGAGTGCTGTACACCGTGATGGGGAGTAGAAACAGGTGCAAAGAAATTGAATTTGCTGAGGAGGGTGGAGCGCTGTTGGAAGGCTGACCAGATGGTCATAGCATCAGGAATAAAATAACCTGGCACTCCTAAAGGCTGTCCGTATAATAACTCAGTCACAGACAACTGCAAGTCCTCGTTTGGAGCTATTCTGAGCCCCAAAGGAAACAATCATCCATTGGGATATCCCTCAGGGCAGCCTATAAGGAGCAGTGAAACCACTTGCATAGGCCATGGACTGCAGGTGATTACACTGTGGTGTAATGTAGCCTAACACCAAGGTTCTGGGCCATCGCAGCCCACAGGTTTGATGTGAATTTGGGACCGCGATAAGAGGAAATATCAGATGGGGTGCCAAACCAAGCAACCCAGCTGTTAATGAGCACCCGAGCTACGTCTGCAGCCATCATTGATGCTAGAAGGACAACCTCTGGCCACCTGGTGGTATAGTCCACCATGGTAAGGAGGTGCATGAAACTGTGGGAGAGTGGAAGAGATCCAACAAGGTCCACATTGACATGGTCAAACCATTGCTCAGGGACGTCAAAAGGTGCCAATGGCGCATGAACAGGATGGTTAATTTTTGCTCACTGGCACTCCACACAGGCTGCAGTTCAAGCACGCATGTCCTTTCTAAGACCAAGCCACACAAATCTTAGTGCAACCAGTTTCTGTGAGGCCTTCTAGCCTGGATGCAAGAGGCCATGTATGGAGTTAAATAAAAAAGTCGGCCTCCAGTTTACAGGCACTATGGGGTGAGGGTGACCAGTTGAGACATCACACTGGAGAGAAACCCCAGCCTCCCCGAACTTAATGTCATCCAATCATAGGCCCATGACTGCTGTTCAGTAGACCTGGACCTCTGGGTCAGTAGCTTGGTTGGCTGCCACATAAACATAGTCAACCCCTATGTGTATGGTCTCAATGGCTGGCCGTGAGAGACAATCAGCCCCAGGCATTGTTGTTCCCCTTGATATGTGGTATATTAGTTGCCAATTCTGATGTGTAGGTCAGTTGGTGTTGCTGCCGTGCAGACCAAGGGGCCCGATATTTTGGCCATTATGTGCATGAGGGGTTTGCACTCAAGGAACGCTATGAAATGGCAATCCTCAAGAAGAAAACCAAAATGACGGACAAGCAGAAGGAGACCAAGAAGCTCACAGTCAGACGTGGTTTACTTCCTTTCTGTTCCTTTCCGGGGTGGGGGGGGGGGGAACGGATCTGCTGGCTGAAGAAGCTGAGCTGCTGCCACACACCTCCGACCAACTGTTCGTGCACAGCACCCACAGCAGGGTCTGAAGCATCAGTAGTAACAGCTACAGGTGCATTGTGGAGTGGGTGTGCCGGTAGGGTCACATTGGAAAGAGCTTGTTTGGTATCATCAAGTGCCTTGGTCATGTCCGCTGACCAGTCAAGCTCTTGATTAGGGGTACTGTCTTTAAACACGCTATACAGGGGGAGCATAAGTTCAGCAGCATCTGGAATGAAACAGTGATAGAAATTCACCATCCTGTAGTTGTTTAGTAGTGTGGGATGATGTGAAATCCGTAATAGTGGCTACTTTCGATGGGAGGGGTTTCGCATCTTCTGTGGAGATGTGATGGCCGAGAAAGTCAATGGTTGGTAACCCAAACTGGCATTTAGCAGGGTTAATAATCAACCTGTGTTGGCTTAAGCACTCAAAAAGTTTGTGGAAATGAGATACGTGTTCTGATTTGGATGTACTGGTGACAACGATGTCATCCAGGTAAACAAAAAGAAAGTAAATCTTTTAAAACAGAGTCCATTAGCTGTTGGAAAGTCTGTGCTGCAATTTTCAGCCCAAAGAGCATGTGCAAAAACTCAGAGGCCAAATGGGGTTATCACAGCTGTTTTAGGAATGTCCTCCAAGCACACAGGCACCTGATGATAGCTCCCAACTAAGCCGACTTTGGAAATAATTAACTTTCCAATTAGACAAGCCAATAAGTCTTGTACGTATGGGACCGGGTAATGATCAGGGGTGGTGACCTTGTTAAGGCGTCGGTAATCAACACATGAGCAGCAACTACCATCGGACTTGGGAACCATATTGAAGGGCGAAGCCCGGGGCTATTTGACTGGTGTACAATGCCAAATCTTTCCATGTTGACTAACTCAGCCTTTGCAGTTGCCAGATTTTCTGGGTTCAGCCTCCGTGTGTTGACTAGGACTGGCAGGCCTATTTTGTAATTGTACTGGAGAATGTGGGCTTGGTGAGATTTGGGAATTCACCCAGTAGTCGAGTAAACCCAAGTGCAATTGGGCATGTGCTTGACAGAGTCATTGTGGGGAACTTACTGGGGGAGCAGGGTATTGACTGAAAGTCTTTGACATCCACAAGTTGGCAGTTCTTAAGATGGATTAACAGTCCTGGGACACACAGGAAATCTGGACCAAGCAGAGGTCTAGCCACTTTAGCCAGGACGAGAGGATTTGCCTGGTGGCCGCTGATGGAGTAACCGCTCTCTGCTGGTGCCCCTAACTTACTTACTTTTGTTTCCAACCTTTTGAAATACTACTGTCAGACGGGTTATTATATTACTATGACTACCAAAGCAGCTTTGGAAGCTTTTCAAAAGCTTACTGAGGAGTTTCAACAGTTCAGAAAAGAAGCGTCGGCTGATTCGCAACAAATCAGCACTGAAATTAAACAAACAGGTACGAAATTAGACGATATTCAAGCAACTCTAACCGAGCTTGATAAGAAGATAAAGGAACATGAAGAGGTTATTACTATACTGGACAAGAGAATGGATGATTTGCAAAAGCAGTATGAAAAACAATCCAAGTCCAACGAAATACTGAGGCAGAAGATTATTGATTTGGAAAACAGAAGTAGGAGGAACAACTTATGAATCTTGGGACTTAAACAGCAAACGGAAGGAGATAATCCTAAAGAATTCTTTGCAAACTTTTTGATGGAATTATTCCCTGATATTATAAGGTCTCTGCCTTTGATTGATTGTGCTCACAGATTGCCTATCCACGAATCAATTTCAAAATCAAAACCAAGATCAGTCATTATGTGCTTCCATGAATTTCAAATAAAGGACCGTCTGATTAGTGATGCCCGTGGAAAAGGTATGATTAACTGCCAAGGTCAGAAGATTCATATTGTTGAAGATTTTTCATCAGAAGTTATGGCAGGGGGCCGGCTGGTGGTGCAATGGTATCGGCGCCGGACCCAGGAGCGGAGGTTCCCGGGTTCAAAACCAGTCGGGTCCACTCCCAAGTACGCTTTCCATACGTGACAGGTTGAGTGTTGAGATCACAACTGGACCTCGTAAAATAAAGGGGAAAATACTGCGAAAATGTCTGTGTGAGGAGTGGCGTGCCACGCAGTCTCTCCCTCTCTCCACACCTTGCAAAAAAGGCCATGAAAAAGGCGTCATCACGGATGCACACACGCACACAAGCATAAGCCAAAAAAAAGTTATGGCAGAACGTGTTAAGTTTTAAAAAGTTATGGCTCAGCTATACAGCCAAAATTTTAAGTCTTCGTTTTCTGGCTCGATTAAGAATCACAATGGAAGATGGATCATTTAAATGGTTTTGTACGAAGAAGCAGGCGCAAGAATTTTTAGGCTAAAAAAAAATGACTGTGTACCTATACTGAATAGATTAAAAATCTTGCAAAAACAGAAATACTATATATTAAAAAAATGACTGTTTAATATTTTTCAATATGAATAATTGCTCTTTCTGTTTGATAAACCTGTCTAAGCTTGTTTTTTTTTTACTGTATATTATTTAGTCTTGGTTGGAACAGTAAATAACCTTGAATTCTTTGGAGCAGTTCCAACAGGCTTTCTAAGGGGATGTTTTCAGTGGGGGTAGATTGTTTTTGTTCTTTGACCGATTTTCTCTCTTTGGGAGGAGGGAAGGGGATGGGGAGTTCTTTTTTCTTGAAGCTGATTTGGGAATCTAGTCAATTCTGTTGCTTAGCTAATATATCTCAAGGTTTATTATTTGGGATTAATATACATTTCTCTGATTGCTACTTTAACCTTTTTTATAAGTAGTTTTAAAATGGATCAAAGTATTAATTTACTTAGTTTTAACATGAAAGGGCCAAATCACCCTGTGGAAAGAAGTAAGATTTTTGCCTATATTAAAAAACTTAAATGTGACAATTCACGCCTTTTTAATCAATGGAAAGGGTCTCATTTTTATTCCTTGTTTCAGGCCAAAGCCAGAGCAGTTTCGATCCTATAGATAATAAAGTTCCCTTTGTTCAACATAAAGTAATTTCTGATACTAATGGGCTTTTTGTTATAGTATCAGGGAAACTAAATAACAAACTAATGGTATTTGCCAATGAGTATGCTTGGAATATAGATGACCCAGGTTTCTTTGAGCGTTTTTTCTCATTTTTGCCAGATCTAAGTCTGTACTCTTTGGTGATGGGTGGGGATTTTAATTGTTGCTTAGATCCAGATTTAGAACGTTCATCTTCTGAACTAATGATACCAAATAAATCAGCTGTGTTTATTAATTCTTTTTTAATGAAATCTGGTATTGTTGATGCTTGGCATTTTTTTCATCCGGTAGACAAGGAATATTCGTTTTTCTCTCATGTCCATCATGTATATTCCAGGACTGTTTTTTTTTTATTGATAACCAAATGATTCCATCAGTTTGATCCTGTAAATATAAAGAGATTGCTGTCTCAGATCATGCTCCTGTGCTCCTATCTTTAAATCTCCCTGGTCTTCTTCAAACAAATAGGTTTTGGCGCTTTAATTTAACTCTGTTATCTGATAAAGATTTTTTAAAGTTTATGGAGAGACAAATTACTCTTTTTTTTTGAAGAGAATACGTTAGAGGAGACTTCTAGTCTTATCAGATGGGATGCCTTTAAGGCATATATTAGAGGACAAATTATTTCTTATACTGCAAGTATTAAGAAAAAAGTTAATAAAGAGAGAAGTGATTTAGCTAATCAGCTGAAACAATTAGACCAAGAGTGTGCCTTGGCTCCAGAACCTGCCTTATATAAAAGACATGTTGAAACTAGAACTAAATATGATCTCCTTTTAACCTATCCAATTGAAACCCAGCTCCGAAAAGATAAAAGTCAATTTTATATTCATGGAGATAAAACAGGTAAATTATTAGTTGATCAAATTAAAACCTTTATAGCTAATCAGCAGATTAAAATATGCAAAGTTAATGGTGATAGGACAACTGATTATTTAGAAATAAATGATATTTTTAAAGAATTTTATTCTAAACTCTATAGTTCTGAATCTTCTAAGGATAACACTGTAATGAACAATTTTTTAGATTAACTAAACATTCCTGCAATTTCTGCCAACAACAGAAAGTTGTTGGAACATCCTATTTGTTTTGAGGAAATTGTTGAGGCTATGCGCTCATTACATTTGAGGAAAGCTCCGGGTCCCAATGGATTTTCTGGAGAGTTTTACAAGATCTTTTCCTCACTGCTTATATCACACTTATGTTCAGTTTTTTCGGATTCATTCAAGTCGGGCAGACACCCTCAATCTTTTTATGAGGCTTCTATTTCGCTTACCTTTAAAAAGAATAAGGATCCAACTGAATGCTTTTCTTATAGACCAATTTCTCTACTTAATGTTGATACTAAGATCCTATCTAAAGTTTTGGCCCATAGGATTGAAAATATCTTACGATCTGTCATTTCCGATAACCAAACTGGATTTATCAAAAATCGATATTCTCACTTTAATATTCTTCAGTTATTAAATATTATTTATTCTCCTTCTAACATGATATCAGAATGTGTGGTATCCCTAGATGCTGAGAAAGCTTTCGACAGAGTTGAATGGAATTATTTATTTAAAACTTTAGAAAAATTCAATTTTAGACCCATTTTCATTCAACGAATTACTTTATTTAGCTCCTTCCACTAAGAGGAATTCACTAATTCTCATAATTCTAAACCATTTATGCTTCAACGTGGCACCAGACAAGGCTGTCCATTGAGCCCTTTGCGTTTTGATCTGGCCTTAGAAGCTTTTGTCATGGTCCCATCTGGCAATTCCCCACCTTGTTCTTACCTCAGTAATTCGGCCTCATTCCCCCCATCTAACTTTGAATCATTCCCAGTTCCACTAATTACCCACACACCTGCCTTCCATCAGTAAATGCAGGATAAAAACCCTGTAATCACAACAAGGAGCTGCCAGTTCGTTGCTTGACTCTAGTGTGAGTAAATCTCGTTTCCTGATTCCTGAGAACGGTCAGTTCTAAGTTCCATCGTTTCCTGGATACTCTACGTGAACCTCGTCTCTGTGTAAAGACTCTCCTGGATACCCGTTCCCCATTCGCAGTGGTGCTAACACCTAACCACTCTGCCTTAGCACCTGTGTTCTGCACTTGGGTTCGTCCCCAGCCACGTCCTTGCAACAGAACGAACTGGCCAAGAATGAACCCAGGGGACATGGACCCCGTGCAACAGGCCCTCGCCAGCCAGGGCTACCTACTGGGCCCCCACTACCAACTGCTCAGAGAGGTCATGGAAAACCTTCGTACGCTATCCACGAATGTGAGGAAGGCAGTGAACAAGTGGACCGGGTATCTGCTTCCTTTACTCCGTCCCCTCCAATAACCCCGACTGCCCAAACTGCACAGCCAGGGATGGCTACGCCCCGGGACCAACAACACAATCCCCTCGATAGCCGTATGTACTCAAGCCAGAACCCTATGCTGGGGACCTAGGGAGGTGCCGAGCCTTCTTATTACAATGCTCCTTGGTCTTTGAGCTACAGCCACGTAAGTATACTTCGGACAGATCAAAGATCGCGTACATCATGGGGCTGTTATGAGGGGATGCCTTGGCATGGGCCACTGCGATATGGGATAACTGACCAGAGGTTTGTTCCTCTTTCCCCTCCTTCATCTCTGAAATGAGAAAGGTCTTCGAACAGTCCATTCGTGGTAAGGACACCGCAAGGCGCTTGCTGACTCTGTCAGGGTTCGTGGAGCGTAGCGAAGTATTCCATCGAGTTTCGACTCGGTGGAATGATGAGGTCCTATGGGAGGTGTTCCAACAGGGACTCTGAGAGAAGATAAAAGATGAACTGGCAGCGAGGGATGACACAGACAGCCTGGACTCTCTGATCTCTCTAGCCACCAGGCTAGGTAATCAATTTCAAGAGCGTCTGAGAGGAAAAAAAAAAGTCGCCCCACTCCTCAGGTCAGCCCATGTCCCACCTTACCATCTTCTACCAGCATTAAACTCTCTCTCCCCTGTTCCTCACAGAGCTCCCGATCCTACTGGTCTGGTGAGTCAGACGACACTCCCTTCTGTTCCCCAAACCCGGATGCAGATCCCGGCTACCATGAATTATCAACAACAGTCCCTGTCCCTATCCACCTTGATGGATTCTGGTGCCGAGGGCAATCTGCTGGACAAAGACATAGCCTCTCAGGCTGGACTACCTCGTGAGCCACTAAGTACCCCATTGGAGGCCCGGGCACTGAACGGAAAACCACGGTATGCCACCCCTGACCTTGATTCTCTCCGGAAACCATTGAGAGGGGGTACAGTTCAATCCATTCGCCTCAAGCCCCTGCAGTTCTAGGGTACCCATGACTGAACCACCACAATCCTCAGATCGACTGGTCCACCGGGAGGATAGCCAGCTGGAGCCCGTTTTGCCACGCCAACTATCTACAGTCAGCCCCATCTCCCAGGGAGACTACCGAGACCCCGCCTGTCTTGGAACCCTTAGACTTGTCCGGAGTCCCCACAGAATACTATGACCTGGAACAGGTATTCAGTAAACAAGGGGCTCTTTCCCTGCCTCCGCACTGCCTGTATGATTGTGCCATCGACCTTCAACCCGGGGCCTCACTACCCACCAGTCGTCTTTATAACCTATCTCGCCATGGAGAAATACATTAGCAAGGCCCTTGCGGCAGACATTATTAGACCTTCATCCTCCCCGGTAGGCGCCAGTTTCTTCTTTGTAGGAAAGAAGGATAGGTCACTGCGTCCATGTATTGATTACAGAGTCCTAAAAAATATAACAGTTTAAAAATAAGTATCCACTACCCCTCATTAGTTCGGCATTTGAACCACTACATGGAGCCACCATCTTTTCAAAGTTGGACCTTCGTAACGCATACCATCTAGTCAGGATGAGAGAGGGGACGAGTGGAAGATGGCCTTTAATACACCTCTGGGCCACTTTGAGTACTTGGTTATGCCATTTGGTCGCACCAATGCTCCCGCCGTTTTTCAAATCCTGATCAATGATGTACTGAGGGACTTTATTAATTGCTTCGTATTCACTTACCTTGATGATATCTTGATATTTTCTAGCAGCCCACAGGAACACGTTCACTATGTCCGTCTAGTCCTCCAGAGACTGTGGGAAAACCAGCTATTTGTGAAGGCAGAGAAATGTGAGTTCCACGTTCCTTCGGTCAGCTTTCTGGGCTATATCATTGAGAGCAGGCAGGTGAGAGTAGACCCCGAGAAGATCCGGGCAGCGAAAGAATGGCCTAGGCCCACGACCCGCAAACAACTTCAGCGATTCCTGGGGTTTGCAAACTTCTACCGCAGATTCATCAGAGATTACAGTCGAGTGGCAGCCCCCTATACCCGGCTTACCTCGCCTACCACACCTTTTTGTTGGGACTCCGAAGCTGACTCGGCGTTCACTGGCCTGAAGAGGCATTTCACCACTGCTCCCATCCTGGTCCATCTGGACCCTTCCCGCCAATTCATTGTTGAGGTGGAAGCCTCTGACTCCGGGATAGGAGCAGTCTTGTCCCGATGATCAAGTTCAGATGAAAAGCTTCACCTCCGTGCCTTCTTTTCTCGCCGACTATCCACCGCCGAGCAGATTTATGATGTGGGGAATCAGAAACTACTGGCAGTCAAACTAGCATTGGAAGAATGTAGGCACTGGCTGGAGGGGGTGGAACACCCGTTTGTTGTGTGGACAGATCATAAGAACCTGGGTATTATTCAGACCGCCAAACGTTTGAACTCCCGCATTGGGCATTATTTTTTGAACAGTTCAGGTTTTCCCTCACATACCATCCAGGGTCCAAAAATGGGAAGCTGGACGCGCTCTCCCACCAATACAACCCCAAGGAGGACACTTCCAGCCCAGAGACTATCTTCCCACCATCCTGCGTGGTGGCAACACTCACTTGGGAGATTGAGTCCAAAGTAAAGGAAGCCCAACAGGATGACCCTGACCCTGGCAATGGACCCAGCGATTGCCTGTATGTGCCCGATTCCGTCAGATCCCAGGTTCTCCAGTGGGGGCACACGTCACGGTTTGCCTGCCACCCCGGGGGTGATCGGACTCTGGCTCTCCTGAAAAGACACTTCTGGTGGCCTTCCATGGAGACGGATACCCGTTCCTATGTCTCGGCATGTTCCATCTGTGCCCGTGGAAAAGCCTCTCGTCGGCCAGCTGCGGGGTTACTTTGTCCTCTACCTGTCCCTGGTCACACATCGCCCTAGACTTCGTCACCGGTCTACCCCCTTCCTGCAGAAACACCACCGTCCTCACCATGGTAGACAGTTCTCTAAGGCCGTGCACTTTGTAGCCCTCCTCAAACTCCCTTCTGCTCAGGAAATCGCAGACCTTCTCATCCGCCATGCCTTCTGCCTCTACGGAATCCCCGCGGACATTGTCTCCAATCAAGGTCCCCAGTTCGTCTCGCAGGTGTGCCAGAGGTCCATGAGTGTCAGGGAGCAGGAGTAAGTGTCATTGCATTTAGAAAGGAAAAAGTGCAAGGCAAACTCAAAGGTCTTAAGGTGAATAAGTCACCTGGACCACATGGACTACATCCCAGAGTCCTGAGAGAGGTTACTGAAGAGATAATGGATGCATTGGTCATGATCTTTCAAGAATTTCTTGATTCTGGCATGGTCCCAGAGGACTGGAAGATTGCAAATGTTGCTGCACTCTTTAAGAGAGAGGAAGGCAAAAGAAAGGAAATTATAGGCCAACAACAGGAGTTCTGCAGATGCTGGAAATTCAAGCAACACACGTCAAAGTTGCTGGTGAACGCAGTCGGCCAGGCAGCATCTCTAGGAAGAGGTACAGTTGACGTTTCAGGCCGAGACCCTTTGTCAGGAGTAACTGAAGGAAGAGTTAGTAAGAGATTTGAAAGTGGGAGTGGGAGGGGGAGATCCAAAATGCTAGGAGCAGACAGGAGGGGTGGGATGGAGCCAAGAGCTGGACAGGTGATTGGCAAAGGGGATATGAGAGGATCATGGAACAGGAGGCCCAGGGAGAAAGACGGGGGTGGGGAACCCAGAGGATGGGCAAGGGGTATAGTCAGAGGGACAGAGGGAGAAAAAGGAGAGTGAGAGAAAGAATGTGTGTATAAAAATAAATAATGGATGGGGTACGACGGGGAGGGTTAGGGTTCTTACTCTTAATAATTTCTCCTTTGGCTCCTCCCACTTCTTCCAAACTAAAGGTGTAGCTATGGGCACCCATATGGGTCCTAGCTATGCCTGCCTTTTTGTTGGCTTTGTGGAACAATCTATGTTCTGTGCCTATTCTGGTAGCTGTCCTCCACTTTTCCTTTGCTACATCGACGACTGCATTGGCGCTGCTTCCTGCACGCATGCAGAGCTCATTGACTTTATTAACTTTGCCTCCAACTTTCAGCCTGCCCTCAAGTTTAGCTGGTCCATTTCCGACACCTCCCTCCCCTTTCTAGATCTTTCTGTCTCTGTCTCTGGAGACAGCTTATCCACTGATGTCTGCTATAAGCCTACTGACTCTCACAGCTATCTGGACTATTCCTCTTCTCACCCTGTCTCTTGCAAAAATGCCATCCCCTTCTCGCAATTCCTCCGTCTCCGCCGCATCTGCTCTCAGGATGAGGCTTTTCATTCCAGGACGAGGGAGATGTCCTCCTTTTTTAAAGGAAGGGGCTTCCCTTCCTCCACCATCAATTCTGCTCTCAAACGTATCTCCCCCATTTCACACACATCTGCTCTCACTCTATCCTCCCACCACCCCACTAGGAATCACTAGGAATATGGTTCCCCTGGTCCTCACCTACCACCTCACCAGCCTCTGGGTCCAACATATTATTCTCCGTAACTTCCACCACCTCCAACGGGATCCCACCACTAAGCACATCTTTCCCTCCCCCCCCCCCCCGCTTTCCGCAGGGATCGCTCCCTACGCGACACCCTTGTCCATTCGTCCCCCCCATCCCTCCCCACTGATCTCCCTCCTGGCACTTATCCTTGTAAACGGAACAAGTGCTACACATGCCCTTACACTTCCTCCCTTACCACCATTCAGGGCCCCAGACAGTCCTTCCAGGTGAGGCGACACTTCACCTGTGAGTCGGCTGGGGTGATATACTGCGTCCGGTGCTCCCAATGTGGCCTTCTATATATTGGCGAGACCTGACGCAGACTGGGAGACCGCTTTGCTGAACACCTACGCTCTGTCCACCAGAGAAAGCAGGATCTCCCAGTGGCCACACATTTTAATTCCACATCCCAATCCCATTCTGACATGTCTATCCACGGCCTCCTCTACTGTAAAGATGAAGCCACACTCAGGTTGGAGGAACAACACCTTATATTCCATCTGGGTAGCCTCCAACCTGATGGCATGAACATTGACTTCTCTAACTTCCTCTAATGGCCCACCTCCCCCTCGTACCCCATCCGTTATTTATTTTTATACACACATTCTTTCTCTCACTCTCCTTTTTCTCCCTCTGTCCCTCTGACTATACCCCTTACCCATCCTCTGGGTTCCCCCCCCCCTTTCTCCCTGGGCCTCCTGTCCCATGATCCTCTCATATCCCCTTTGCCAATCACCTGTCCAGCTCTTGGCTCCATCCCTCCCCCTCCTGTCTCCCCCTCTGTGTGTTTTCCTCCGGATTTCAGCAAGGGTGTCTGCTGCTCTGTTTGTTAAGCCAGCTGGTCTTTGGTAGTCCGTGGAATGCACATTGCAACCTTGCTTCTGTCCCGCGTGTCGGGATGTAACCATTTCCAGTGCTAAAGAAAACCCAAATAAAACTCTCTCTACCAGCATGTTAGAGAGGGTGCAGCTTCGACGTATTACCGTGAGAAAAAAAAATACAAAAAATAACGTAAATTAGAAAGTAAGAATAGACTGGAATAGCTGTACCAGGCTGCATGCACGACTGGCGCATGTGCACTAAATTCTTCCTTCAGTTAGTCCTGACGAAGGGTCTCGGCCTGAAACGTCGACTGTACCTCTTCCTAGAGATACTGCCTGGCCTGCTGCATTCACCAGCAACTTTGATGTGTGTTGCCTGAAATTATAGGCCAGTTAGCCTAACCTCAGCAGTTGGAAAAGTGTTGGGAGTCCATTATTAAGAATAAGTTTTAGAGGTACTTGGAGACTCATGATAAGATAAGTCAAAATCAGCATGGGTTTCTGTCAAGGGAAATCTTGTCTGACAAATCTGTTAGAGTTCTTCAAGGAAGTAACAAGTAGGGTGGACAAAAGAGAGGCAGTGGATGTCATTTACTTGGATTTCAGAAGGCGTTTGATAAGGAGCCACACATGAGGCTGCTTAACAAGATAAAATCCCATGGCATTACAGGAAAGATACTGGCATGAATAGCAGAATGGTTGACAGGCAGGAGGCAGCGAGTGGGAATAAAAGGCACCTTTTCTGGTTAGCTGCCAGTGACTAGTGGTGTTCCTCAGGGGTCAGTATTGGGACCGTTACTTTGCACATTGTTTGTCAATGATTTGGATAGTGGAATTGATGGCTTTGTGGCAAAGTTTGCAGAGGATACGAAGATAGGTGGAGATGTAAGTAGTGCTGAGGAATCAATGTGATTGCAGCAGGATTTAGACAAATTGGAAGAATGGGTAAAAAATGTGGCAGATGGAATACAGTGTTTGGAAATGTATGATAATGCATTTTGGTAAAAGGAACAATAGTGCAGACTATTATCTAAATGGGGAAAAGGTTCAAACATTAGAGGTGCAGAGGGACTTCGAATCCTCATGCAGGACGCCCAGAAGATTAATTTACAGGTTAAGTGTGTGATAAAGAAGGCAAATGCAATATTGGCATTTACTTCAAGGGGAACAGAATATAAAAGCAAGGAGATAATGCTGAGGCTTTGTAAGACTCCAGTCAGGCCGCAACTTGAGCATTGTCAACTGTTTTGGGCCCTATATCTCAGAAAGGATGTGTTGTCATTGGAGAGAGTCCAGGGAAAGTTCATGAGGATGATTCTGAGAATGAAAGGGTTAACATATGAGGAGTTTGGGCAGTTTTGGGCCTGTACTCACTGGATTTTAGAAGAATATTGAAAGGACTGGATAGGGTGGATGTGGAGAGGATGTTTCTTATGATGGGGGTATCCAGAACTAGAGGGCACAGCCTCAATACTGAGGGAAGACCTTTTAGAAGAGAAGTAGAAGGAATTATTTTAGCTAGAGAATAGTAAGCCTGTGGACTGCTCTGCCACCGACTGTAGTGGAGGCCAAGTCAGTGCATATATTTAAGGCAGAAGTTGATTGTTTCCTGATTGGTCAGGGCATCAAAGTTTATGGTGAGAAAGCAGGTGTATGGAATTGAGTGGGATCCGAGATCAGCCATGATGGAATGGCAGAACAGACTTGATGGGCTGAATGGCCAAATTCTGGCCTAATTCTGCTCCTATGTTTTATGGTCTCGTATCTCTGCAGCATCTTCATTTTGTTGAAGAATTTGTCCTGAGATTCAGTATCGGATATTATCATAAAACAAACTCCATTCTTTGCCTCTTTCTGGCAACTGTTCACAACTGAACCAGTGTTTTTAAAACATAAGACATAGAAGCAGATTTAGTTCATTTGGCTCATGGAGTTTGTTCCACCATTTCATCATGGATGATCCAATTTTCCTGTCAGTACCAAACTCCTGCCTTCTCCCTATATTCTCTCATGTCCTGTCCAGTCAAAAATCTATCAATCTCTGCTTTAAATATACATAAAATCTTGGTCTCCACAGCTGACTTTGACAAAGAATTTCACGGATTCACCACTCTCTGGCTAAAGAAATTCCTCCACATCTCTGCTGTAAAAGGACGCCCTCTATTCTGAGGCTGTGTCCTCTGGTCTCAGACTCTCCCACCATAGGAACCATCCTCTCCACATCCACTCTATCAAGGCCTTTCACTATTTGATACGTTTCAATGAAGTCACCCCTCATTCTTCTGAATTCTAGTGAATACAGGCCCAGAGCCATCAGACGCTCTTCATACGACAAACCATTCAATCCTGGAATCATTTTTGTGAACCTCCTTTGAACCGTCTCCGGTTTCAGCACATCCTTTCTAAGATAAGGGGCCCAAAACTGCTCACAATACTCCAAATGAAGCCTTGTCAGTGCTTTATAAAGTTTCAACTTTACATCCTTGTTTTTATATTCTAGTCCTCTCGAAATGATTGCTAACAGCACATTTGCCTTCCTCGCCACAGACTCGAGCTGCAAATTAGCCCTTAGGGAATCCTGAATGACTCCCAAGTCCCTTTGTGCTTCAATTTTTCATATTGTCTCTCCATTTAGAAAAGAGTCAGCTGTTTCATTTAATCTACCAAAGTACATGACCATACTCTTCCCAACGCTTTATTCCAACTGCCATTTCTTTGCCCATTCAATTAATCTGTCTGTCTTTCTGTAGCCTCTCTACTTCCTCACAACAACCTGCCCCTCCACGTCTCTTCATATCATCTCCAAACTTTGCAACAAAGCCATCAATTCCATCATCCAAATCATTGACATATAACGTAAAAAGAATCGATCCCAACACAAACCCCTGTGCAACACCACTAGTCAATGGCAGCCAACCAGAAAAGGCTCCCTTTTTTCCCCATTCTTTGCCTCCTGCCAATCAGCCACTGCTTTATCCATGCTTCAATCTTTCATGTAATACCATGGGCTCATAGGTTGTTAAGCAGCCTCACGAGTGGCACCTTGTCAAAGGCCATCTGAAAATCCAAGTACTGAACATCAACTGATTATCCTTTGTCCAGCCTGCTTGTTAGTTCTTCAAAGAATTCCAACAGATTTGTGAAGAAAGATTTTTCCTTGAGAAAACCATGCTGACTATGGCCTATTTTAGCATGTGTCTCCAAGTACCCTGAGACCTCATCCTAAATAATCATCTCCAACATCTTCCCAACTAGTAAGGTCAGACTGACTGGCCTATAATTCTTTCTCCCTTCTTGAAGAATGGGATGACATTTGCAATTTTCCAGTCTTCCAGAGCCATTTCAGAATCTAGTGAATCTTGAAAGGTCATTACTAATGCCTCCACAATGTCTTCTGCCACCTCCTTGAGAACCCTGAGGTGTACACCATCTGGTCCACATGACTTATCTACCTTCAGACCTTTCTTTCCAAAAGAATCTTCTCTCTACTATGGTAACTTCACACCCTTCATGACCCCTGACACCTGGAACTCTCACCATACAACACTGTGAAAACTGATGTAAAATACTTACAAAGTCATCTGGCATTTGTTCTCCCCCATTATTTTACAGCAGTCTGATATCCAATCTCTTCTCTCTTCTACAGCTTCTGTATCTGAAAAAATGCTCGTATTCTCTTTAATCCTCTTTTTTTCTTTGACTCATTATCATGACTGCGCCAGACTCCAAACACTGCTCAGACAACATACTCCAAGTTAGCTAACCACTGTAACACCCTGAACAACACAGTCCAGGGCAGATAACCTCTGTAACACCCCTGAACAACACAGTCCAGGGCAGATAACCTCTGTAACACTCCGAACAACACAGTCCAGGGCAGATAACCTCTGTAACACTCCGAACAACACAGTCCAGGGCAGCTAACCTGTCTAACACCCCGAACAACACAGTCCAGGGCAATTAACGTCTGTACCACCCCCGAACAACACAGTCCAGGGCAGTACTGCTCAGAGAACACAGTGCAGGCTATCAGTCCTCTGTAACACTCCCGAACAACACAGTCCAGGGCAGCCAACCTCTGTAACACCCCAGAACAACACAGTCCGGGCAGCTAACCTCTGTAACACCCCCGAACAACACAGTCCAGGGCAGCTAACCTCTGTAACACTCTGAACAACACAGTGCAGGGCAGCTAATCTCTGTAACACCCCCAAACAACACAGTCCAGGGCAGCTAACCTCTGTAACACCCCCGAACAACATAGTCCAGGGCAGGTAACCTCTGTAACACCCTGAACAACAGAGTCCAGGGCAGATAACCTCTGTAACACCCCAAACAACACAGTCCAGGGCAGATAACCTCTGTAACACCCCAAACAACACAGTCCAGGGCAGATAACCTCTGTAACACCCCGAACAACACAGTCTAGGGCAGCTAACCTCTGTAACACCCCGAACAACACAGTCCAGGGCAATTAACGTCTGTAACACTCCGAACAACACAGTCCAGGGCAGATAACCTTTGTAACACCTCAAACAACACAGTCCAGGGCAGATAACCTCTGTAACACCCCGAACAACACAGTCCAGGGCAAATAACCTCTGTAACACCCCGAACAACACAATCCAGGGCAGATAACCTCTGTAACACCCCAAACAACACAGTCCAGGGCAGCCAACCTCTGTAACACCCAAACAACATAGTCCGGGGCAGCTCACCTTTCTAACACCCCGAACAACACAGTCCAGGGCAATTAACGTCTGTACCACCCCCGAACAACACAGTCCAGGGCAGTACTGCTCAGAGAACACAATGCAGGCTATCAGTCCTCTGTAACACTCCCGAACAACACAGTCCAGGGCAGATAACCTCTGTAACACCCCCGAACAACACAGTCCAGGGCAGCTAACCTCTCTAACACCCCGAACAACACAGTCCAGGGCAATTAACGTCTGTAACACCCAGAAGAACACAGTCCAGGGCAGTACTCTGCAGTACTGCTCAGAGAATACAGTGCAGGCTATCAGTCCTCTGTAACACCCCCGAACAACACAGTCCAGGGAAGCTAATCTCCGTAACACTCCCGAACAGTCGGAGGCTCGAAGTTTTCAGACGACTCTGAGTCAGACTGTGGTCAGATATGGCAGGGAGAGTTTTCTTCCTTCTCCTGTCTGCGTGAGATTTGGGAAATTCGAGAGACTTTGAACTTTTTTACTGTGCCATGGCCTGTTTTTCGTCAAGTTCTGGTATTGTTGCACTGTTGTAACTATATGTTATAATTATGTGTTTTTTGTTAGTTTTTCAGCCTTGGTCTGTCCTGTGTTTCTGTCATATTACACCGGAGGAATACTGTATCATTTCTTAATGCATGCATTACTAAATGACAATGAAAGAGGACTGCGTGTCCTCAAAATCTAAAAAAAACTAATCTAAAATGCACGCTATTTCTGCTCTGATGACATCCCTGTCAGCAGCTCCTTCCAATTTACTTTGGCCAACTCCTCTCTCACACCACTATACTTTCCTTTACCGTACTGAAATACAGCTACGTCAGACTTTACTTTCTCCCTATCAAATTTCAAGTTGAACAATCATATTGTGATCACTGGTTCCTAAGGACTCTTCCACCTTAAGCTCCCTAACCGCCTCCAGTTCATTACACAACACCCAGTCCAGTATAGCTGATCCCCAGTAGGCTCAACGACAAACTGCTCTAAAAAGCCATCTCGTATTATCTCATATTAACTTCTATTAAGCTTCAGGTGATTGACTATTACCCTGACATTCTCCTGTAAAATGTCTTGATACAATTGTGAATTCTTTATTCCCTCAATGATTGTAAGCACTTCAGGCCCTGAGGCAGCAAAGCAGCCCCAAACCATGATGTTCTTTCCACCATGCTTCACAGTTGGGATGAAGTTTTGGTGTTGGTGTGCTGAGCCCTTTTTCCTCCAAACATAGCAACGTGCATTTCTACCAAAAAGTTCAACTTTTGTCTCATCTGTCCACAGAACATTGTCCCAGAAGCATTGTAGAACATTCAGGTGGTCTTTTACAAACTTGAGATGTGGAGCAATTTGCTTTTTGGAGAGCAGTGGTTTCCTCTGTGGTGTCTTTCCGTGTGCACCATTTTTGTTCTGTGTTTTTCTTATAGTGGACACATGAACAGAGACTTTAGCAAGTTCTAGAGATTTCTGCAAGTCTTTTGCTGTTACCCTGGGTTCTTCTTCTCTTCTCTCAGCATTGCACATTGTGCTCTTGCTGTGATCTTTGCAGGACGCTCACTCCTATATAGTACAATTGACATTTCAGGCCAAGCCCCTTCAGCAGGACTTCAGCAGTCCTGCTGAAAGCTCTGGGTCTGAAAAGTCGACTGTACTTTTTTCCATGGGAGCTGTCTCATCTGCTGAGTTCCTCCAGCATTTTTAGCGTGTTCCTCTGAAAGTCGTTTGGATCGAGGCATGGTGCACATAAACAGATCTTTCTTGAGAAGAACAGACTCTGTCAGTACCCGACTTTGAGTGTTTTTTTTATATAGAGCAGGGCACCTCTACAACCCACGCCTCCAACCTCATCTCATTGATTGGAACGCCTGACTCCAAATAGCTTGCATTACCCCAGAGGATTACGTACTTTTTGCAACAAATACATGTAATATTGGATCATTTTTCTCGATAAATAAATGAAGAAATATAATTTTTTTGTGTTTAATTAATTAGGTTCCCTTTATGTGATATGTGCCGGGAGGGAGATCGGTGGGAAGGGATGTGGGGGGGAACGAATGGACAAGGGAGTCGTGTAGGGAGCGATCCCTGCGGAAAGCAGAAAGGGGGAGGAGGGAAAGATGTACTCAATGGTGCGATCCCGTTGGAAGTGGCGGAAGTTACGGAGAATTATATGTTGGACCCGGAGGCTGGTGGGGTGGTAGGTGAGGATAAGGGAAACCCTTTTCCTAGTGGGGTGGCGGGAGGATGGGTCCAACATATAATTCTCCATAACTTCCACCACCTCCAACAGGATCCCACCACCAAGCACATCTTTCCCTCCCCCCCCTTTCTGCTTTCCACTGGGATCGCTCCCTACGTGACTCCCTTGTCCATTCGTCCCCCCATTCCTTCCCACCGATCTCCCTCCTGGAACTTATCCTTGTAAGCGGAACAAGTGCTACACATGCCCATACACTTCCTCCCTCGCCACCATTCAGGACCCCAGACAGTCCTTCCAGATGAGGCGACACTTCACCTGTGAGTCGGCTGGGGTGATATACTGTGTCCCGTGCTCCCGATGTGGCCTTCTATATATTGGCGAGACCCAACGCAGACTGGGAGACGATTTCACTGAACACCTACGCTCTGTCTGCCAGAGAAAGCAGGATCTCCCAGTGGCCACCCATTTTAATTCCACATCCCATTCCCATTCTGATATGTCCATCCACGGCCTCCTCTACTGTAAAGATGAAGCCACATTCAGGTTGGAGGAACAACACCTTATATTCCGTCTAGGTAGCCTCCAACCTGATGGCATGAACATTGACTTCTATAACTTCCGTTAATGCTCCTCCTCCCCTTCGTACCCCAACCCTTATTTATTTATTTATTTATTTTCTTTCCCCCTTTTTTTCCCTCTATTTTTTCTCTCTCTGTCCCTCTTACTCTAACTCCTTGCCCATCCTCTGGGTTTTTCCCTCCCCTCCCCCTTTCTTTCTCCCTAGGCCTCCCGTCCCATGATCCCCTCCCTTCTCCAGCCTCGTATCCCTTTTTGCCAATCAACTTTCCAGCTCTTAGCTCCATCCCTCCCCCTTCTGTCCTCTCCTATCATTTTGGATCTCCTCCTCCCCCTCCCACTTTCAAATCTCTTTCAGTTCATCCTGACGAAGGGTCTCGGCACGAAACATCGGCTGTATCTCTTCCTATAGATGCTGCCTAGCCCGCTGCGTTCACCAGCATTTTTTGTGTGTGTTGCTCAGCTCTATCATATTGCTTTCCATCTCCCTGCCATAGTAGTTTAAACTACTCCCAACAGCTCTCGCAAATCTGCCTGGAAGAATATTGGTTCCCCTTGGATTTGAGTGCAACTCATCCCTTTTGTACAGGTTATGCCTGCCCCAGAAGAGGTCCCAATTATCCAGAAATCTGAATCCCTGCCTCCTGCTTCAGCCACACATTTATCCACCACCTCATTCTATTCCTATCCTCACTGTTGTGTGACACAGGCAGCAATCCCGATATTTGTCATTGGCGAGACCAACTGTAGGGGAGCTGTATTGCCTAGTTGTGACGTAGACTGGGTCTTCACGTGCAGCCGCTCAGGGGAGGAGATAGAGGCGGTGTAGGAGAGATCTGAGGCCTCTGTAGGTGTGCTGGAATCTGTACTGGGTTGGGGGCTAGCATCTCCCATCGATGCTGCCCTCTAGTGTTCATTTGGTGCTGCTCTCCAGTGTTTGCTCGGTAGAAGAACAAAGTTGACTAGGGCAACATCCCATGCACCATCATTCTACAGGCTATGTTACCCAGGGATTTGGGCTATATAATTTTTGAGACTGTATGTTTTTCTGTAGTCATAACCATATATCTTATATGCTGTAGGTATTCTGTTATGCACCTTGTCCCGAAGGAATGCTATTTCATTTGGCTGCAGCACGGTAGTGTAATGGTTAGCACAATACTTTACACGACTAACGACCTGCGTTCATTTCCCGCCGCTGTCTGCAAGGAGTTTACATGTTCTCCCTGTGAGCACGTGGGTGTCCTCTGGGTGTTCTAGTTCCTTCCAACATTACAAAAAAGGCATCAGTCGGTCCTTGTAAATTCTTCCATGATTAGGATAAGGTTAAACTGAAGGTTGCTGGGTGGCGCAGCTCGAAGAGCTGGAAGGGCCTGTTTCGTGCTGTTTTCCAATCAATCAGTCAATCTATCAATCAATGAAGAAATGATCGAATGATAATTAAGCTTCAACTGTGATTTGAATGCATGGTTATTTGAGTTACCGTCACCTTGCTGGCCATTCTCCACTGACCTAGTCATAGAGCTCAGCAGCACAGAAACAGGCCTCCCGGCCCATCCAGTCCATTCCGAAACACCATTCCCCCAGTCCCATTGACCTGCATCCGGACCATAGCCCCCCAAACCCCTCCCCTCCATGTATCTCCCGTGAATTAGGAGTTAGAGGACATTTGGTATGTCACCAAAGCCACTCACAAATTTCTGCAGATGTACTATGGGAGAGCATTCTGACTGGCTACTTCACCATCTGGTATGGGGGAAGAGGGCATTACAGCAAAGGATCAAAATAAGCTGTAGAATGTTGTGAATTTAGTCAGTTCTATCATAGGCACCAACCTCTGTAGTATCACGGATATCTTCAAGGAGCAATGCCTCAAAATGGCAGAATCCATTATTAAGGACTTCTGTCACCCAGGACTTGCCCTCTTCTCATTGCTATCGTCAGGGAAGAGGTACAGAAGCCTGAAGACACGCACTCACGATTCGGGAACAGCTTCTTCCCCTCTGCCATCCGATTTCTGAATGGACATTGAACCCATGAATACTATCTCGCTAATTTTAAAATTTTTATTTCTGCACTACTTATTCAACAATTATATATATAATAATATTAGAGAACAAAAAAAGCGTGTCTAGTCTCACCCAATCTCAGTGGAAAAATCCTGCTTGCATTTACCCTATCCATAGCTCATAATTTTGTATACCTTTACCAAATCTCCTTTCAACCTTCTCGGTTCTAGGGAATAAAGACCTAACCTATTCAACCTTTCTCTATAACTCAGGTCCTCAAGGCCCAGAAACATCCTTGTAAACTTTCTCTACACACTTCTAATCTTATTTACATCTTTCCTGTAGGCAGGTGACCAAAACTGCACACAATATTCCAAATTAGGCCTCATCAACATCTTATACTATTTCAATACAACATCCCAATTTTTGTACTCAATACATTGATTTATGAAGCTTTCTTTACTACCCTATCTACCTATGATGCCACTTTCAAGGAATTATGGACCTGTATTTTCAGATCTCTTTGTTCGACTGTACTCCTCAGTGCCTTACCACTTATCAACCAGCCCTGGTTGGTCCTCCCAAAGTGCAACACCTCACCCTTGTCTGCTTTAAATTCCCTCTGCCATTTTTCAGCCCATTTCAACAGCTGGTCCAGATCCCAGTGCAAGCTTTGATAGCCTTCCTCAGCATCAGACACAAATTGTGGGAGGAACTCAGCAGGTCAGGCAGCATCTGTGGAAATGAATAAATAGTCAACGTTTGAACAAACAGGTCCTGAACAGGGTCTCAGTCTGAAGCAGTGATGTTTTTGCCCTGCAATTTGCTTATCATCACAATAGGTTGACGGCAGATACAATCTCAATGGCTCTTGGGAGTCCTCGTACAGGATTCCCTTAAAGTTTAACCTCCAGGTTGAGTCAATAGTGAAGAAGGGGAATGCAATGTTGGCATTCATTTCTAGAGGAATAGAGTATAGGAGCAGGGGTGTGATGTTGAGGCTCTATAAGGCGCTGATGAGACCTCACTTGGAGTACTGTGGGCAGTTTTGGTCTCCTTATTTAAGAAAGGATGTGCTGACGTTGGAGAGGGTACAGAGAAGATCCACTAAAATGATTCCAGGAATGAGAGCGTTAACATATGAGGAACGTTTGTCCGCTCTTGGACTGCATTCCTTGGAGTTTAGAAGAATGAGGGGAGACCTCATAGAAACATTTCGAATGTTAAAAGGCATGGACAGAGTGGATGTGGCAAAGTTGTTTCCCATGATGGGGGAGTCTAGTACGAGAGGGCATGACTTCAGGATTGAAGGGCGCCCTTTCAGAACAGAAATGCGAAGAAATTTTTTTAGTCAGAGGGTGGTGAATCTATGGAATTTGTTGCCACGGGCAGCAGTGGAGGCCAAGTCATTGGGTGTATTTACGGCAGAGATTGATAGGTATCTGAGTAGCCAGGGTATCAAAGGTTATGGTGAGAAGGCGGGGCAGTGGGACTAAATAGGATAAAATGGATCAGCTCATGATAAAATGGCGGAGCAGACTCGATGGGCTGAATGGCCTACTTCTGCTCCTTTGTCTTATGGTCTTATGGTCTCTTCACACGGCCTGTGATCACTTGGACAATACAAACACCCATGTCAGAATGCTGTTCATTGACTACAGCTCAGCGTTTAACACCATCATTCCCACATTCCTTTTCGATAAGCTACAGAACCTGGACCTCTGTACTTCCCTCTGCAATTGGATCCTTAATTTCCTAACTGAAAGACCACAATCTGTGCGGATTGGTGATAATATCTCCTCCTCGCTGATGATCAACACTGGCGCACCTCAGGGGTGTGTGCTTAGCCACTGCTTTACTCTCACTATACCCATGACTGTGTGGCTAGGTACAGCGAAATACTATCTGTGAATTTGTTGATGATACAACCATTGTTGGTAGAATCTCAGATGGAGATTAGAGGACGTACAGGAATAAAATATACCAGCTAGTTGTGTGGAGATAGGGAACAACCTTGCGCTCAATGTCAGCAAGACAAAAGAGCTGATTGTCGACTTCAGGAAGAGTTGGACAAGAGAACACGAACCAGTCCTCAGAAGGATCAGAAATGGAGAGTGAGCAATTTCAAGTTCCTGTTTGTCAAGATCTCTGAGGACCTAACCTGGACCCATAGTATCGATGCAGTTATAAAGAATGCAAGACAACGGCTGTACTTTATTAGGAGTCTGAGAGACTTGACTTGTCAACTAAAACACTTGAAAACTTTTATAGATGTACTGTGGAGAGCATTTTGATAGGCTGCATCACTGTCTGGTATGAAGGGGGATGGGGAGAAGCTACTGCACAGGATCAAAAAAAAGAAAAATTAATTAGGTCCATCTTGGGTGTTGTTGTTCGTCCTTCGTAGTCGAAGATGACCATGGCTTCAAAGTCAAATAGGAGATTGGTGGCTGTGGGTCCGGAGGTGACTGATGAGGCCAATCCGGGCTCTGAAGGCTCACCCACATGTGGGACACAAGTGGGTGGGTGCTGCTGAAGTCATGACTTGCGCTTGACTTGGATTAAAGTGAGGGAGAGTTGCGCAGGTCGTCAGCCTCACTCCCTTGTCCCGGCCACTCTCTTATCTTGGGTACTAACCGCTGTAGTATCCAAGTCATCTTCAAAGAATGGTGCCTCAGAAAGGCGCTGTCCATTATTAAGCACCCCCATCACCCAGGGCATGCCCTCTTCTCATTGTTACCATCGGGTAGGAGGTACAGAAGCCTGAAGGTGCACACTCAGTGATTCAGGAACAGCTTTTTCACCTCTGCCATCCAATTCCTAAATGGCCATTGAACGCATGAACACTATTTCACTTTTGTTAAAAAAATACATAATTTCTGTTTTTGCACTATTTTGATCTATTCAATATACATATATATATACTGTAATCAATTTACTTTTTTTTGTTCTATCTATATTATCATTGTACTGCTGCTGCTAAGTTAACACATTTCACGACACATGTCGGTGACAATAAACCTGATTCTGTTTATTTCTTTAAGTGTTCCCTTGTATATCTTATACTCCTCAAATACCTCATTCGTTTCTGCCTCCTTCTTCATAAGCACAGCCTCATTTTCTCTCAGACACCAAGGTTCCCCAGACCTGTTATCCATTCCTTTTATTCTGACAGGAACATGAAAACTCTGTACTCACAAAATTTCTCACATTTGAAGGCCTCCCACTTGTCAAGTACAGCTTTGCCAGAAAATTAATTTAGCAGGGGGATCGGAACTGGAGTTTAGTGCTCAGGATGAGGTAGCTGGTTTACAAACAAAGGCAATGTGTAGTGAGACTCCTAGCAAGGAGAGGCTGACAATAGGGCAAAATTGCAGTCAACAGTTACATTGCAACGTAAAATCGAAAAGGATGAATACAGGACTGAAGATGAATGTGAGCAGTATACGGAATAAGGTAAATCAACTTGTAGCACAATTACAGACTGGCATGCATGATTTTTAGGCATCACTGAATCAGTGCTGAAAGAAGATGTCAGCGGGGACCTTAATGTTCAAGGTTACATATTGTATCAAAAGACAAGCAGGAAGGCAGAGGGGGCAGCTTTGCATTGTTAATAAAAAATGAAATCAAATCTTTAGAAAGAAGTGTTAGAACATAGAACAGTACAGCACAGTACAGGCCCTTCGGCCCACAATGTTTGGCAACCCTTAAACCCTGCCTCCCATATAATCCCCCACCTTAAATTCCTCCATATACCTGTCTAGTAGTCTCTTAAACTTCACTAGTGTATCTGCCTCCACCACTGACTCAGGCAGTGCATTCTATGCACCAACCACTCTGAGTAAAAAACCTTCCTCTGATATCCCCCTTGAACTTCCCACCCCTTACCTTAAAGCCATATCCTCTTGTATTGGGCTGTGGTGCCCTGGGGAAGAGGCACTGCCTGTCCACTCTATCTATTCCTCTTAATATCTTGTATACCTCTCCTCTCATCCTCCTTCTCCCTAGAGAGTTAAATCATTGTGGGTAGAGCTAAGGAACTAGAAGGGTAAGAAGACCCTGATGGAAGTTGTATACAGATCCCAAACAGTAGTAAGGATGTGGTCTACAAATTACAATGGGAGATAGAAAATGCATGACAAAAGGGCAATGTTACAATTCTTGTGGGGGATTTCAATAGGCAGGTAGACTGGGAAAGTCAGGTTGGTGCTGGATTTCAAGAGAGGGAATTTCTCATATGCCTATGAGATAGCATTTTAGAACAGGTCATGGTTGAGACGAGTAGGGGATCAGCTCTTCTGGATTGGGTGTTGTGCAATATGATAGAATTCACCCTGCAAGTTGAGAAGGAGAAACTAAAGTCAGATGGATCAGTATTACAGTGGAATAAAGGGAACTACAGAGGCATGAGAGAGGAGTTGGCCAGAATTGATTGGAAAAGAACACTAACGAGGATGATGGCAGAGATGCAATGGCTGAAATTTCTGGAAACAATTTGGAAGGCACAGGATATGTACATACCTATGAAGTAGTATTCTAAAGGCAAGATAACACAACCGTGGCTAACAAGAGAAGTCAAACCCAACATAAAAGCCAAAGAGAGGGCATATAATAGAGCAAAAATTAATGGGTAGTTAGAGGATTGGGAAGCTTTTTAGTTGCCTTCTGCTGGTTTTTAAAAGTCATTAAGAAGGAAAAGATGGAATATGAAAGTCAGCTCATCAGTAATATTAAAAAAAATACTGTAAGTGTCTTCAGATACGTAAAGTGTAAAAGAGAGGTGAGAGTGGATAATAGACTGCTGGAAAACAATACTGGAGAGGTAGTAACGGAGGGTAATGAAATGGCAGACAAACTAAGATTGTGTCTGCCTCAGAGTTCTGAAAGAAGTCACTGAAGAGATTGTGGAGGCATTAGTAATGATCTTTCAAGAATCACTAGATTCTGGAATTGTTCCGGAAGACTAGAAAATTGCAAATGTCACTCCACTCTTCAAGAAGGGAGAGAGGCAGAAGAAAAGAAACCATAGGCCAGTTCATCTGACCTCAGTGGCTGGGAAGATGTTGGAGCCGATTGTTAAGGATGTGGTCTCAGGGTACTTGGAGGCGCATGATAAAATAGGCCATAGTCAGTCAGTATGATTTCCTCAAGGGAAAATCTTGCCTGACAAATCTGTTGGAATTCTTTGAAGAAATAACAAGCAGAATAGACAAAGGAGAATCAGTTGATGTTGTGCACTTGGATTTTCAGAAGAATCTTGACAAGGTGCCACACATTAAGCGGCTTCACAAGTTTAAGAGCCCGTGGTTTTACAGGAAAGATACTACCATGGATAAAACAGTGACTGATTGGCAGGAGACAAAGAGTGGGAATAAAGGGGACCTTGTTTGGTTGGCCGGAGGTGACTAGGGGTGTTCCACAGGGATCTGTGTTAGGATTGTTCCTTTTTATGTATGTGTCAAAGACTTGGAAGACAGAATTGATGGCTTTGTTGCAAAGTTTGCAGACAATACAAAGATAGATGGAGGAGCAGGTAGTTTTGAGGAAGTGGAGAGGCTATAAAAGGACCAAGAGAGTTTAGGAGATTGGGCAAAGAAGTGGCAGATGGAATACAGTGTTGAGAAGTGTATGGTCATGCACTTTGGTAGAAGAAATGAAATGGTTGACTATTTTCTAAGTGGAGAGAAAATACAAAAAACTGAGACACAAAGGGATTTAGGAGTCCTTGTACAGGATTCCCTAAAGGTTAATTTGCAGGTTGAGTTGGTGGTGGGGAAGTCAAATGTGGTGTTAGCATTCATTTTAGGAGGATTAGAATAGAAAAGCAAGGATGTAATTTTGTGGCTTTATAAAGGACTGGTGAGGCCTCATTTGGAGTATTGCGAGCAGTTTTGGGCCCCTTATCTGCAAAAGGATGTGTTGACATTGGAGCAGGTTCAAAGGAGGCTCACAAAAATGATTCCGAGACTGAAAGACTTGACATATGAGGAGCGTTTGATGGCTCTGGGCCTGTATTCATTGGTATTCAGAAGAATGAGGGGTGACTTTATAAAAACCTATGGAATGGTGAAAGACCTCGATAGAGTGAATGTGGAGAGGATGTTTCCTAAGACCAAAGGACACAGCCTCAGGTTAGAGATGTGTCGTTTTAGAACAGAGATGAGGAATTTCTTAAGCCAGGGAGTAGTGAATCTGTGGAATTCATTACCTCAGGCAGCTGTGGAGGCCAAGTCTTTGAGTATATTTAAGCAGAGGTTGATAAATTTTTGACTGGTCAGAGCATGAAAGGATACAAGGAGAAGGCAGAAGATTGGGGCTGAGGGGGAAATGGATTAGCCGTGGTTAAATGGCAGAGCAGACTCGATGGGCCAAATGGCCTAATTGTGCTCCTATATCTTATGGCCATCTGGTCTTGACTATCTGCATGCTTTTATGCATCGAGCTGCTGTCACAGGATTGGCTTATTGGATATTTGCGTTAATAGGCAGGTGTTCATATCAAAGTGGCTACTGAGTGCACATTTTATGATTTGAAGATGCATACAAAATGCAAGAAGTACACTCCTTACTGTATACAAAACTGTGCATAATAGTGAGATGAGATCAGCTGTTACTGAGATTTGAATCCAGGAACCAAAGCATGAACAGCGGACAATATCAAATAAAAATTCATTACTGGAAGCCAATGCAATCTTCTTATGTTTGACGCAATTTTGTTAATTTTCTTTCCATTATGATGGGAAAGGCAAGTTTCAATTTCTATACATCTGTGTTCCACTATTATAATTGGCTTGCCAGATGGTGAAGACACATTTAATCAAATTTCACCCACTGTTTGTCCTATTTACATCAGGAAGTAGCATTCACACCAGGACTATCAGACTCAGACAGTTCCTTTCCCCAAGCAGTAAGGCTGATCTACACCTCCACCCACTGACCCACCCCTCCACACCCCCATCCATCACTACTTTATCATTTCCTGTCAGAGTCACTTTATAACCATATAACAATTACAGCATGGAAACAGGCCATTTTGGCCCTTCTAGTCCGTGGCAAACTCTTACTCTCACCCAGTCCCACTGACCTGCACTCACCCCATAACCCTCCATTCCTTTCCTGTCCATATAGCTGTCCAATTTAACTTTAAATGACAACATTGAACCTGCCTCAACCACTCCTTTTGGTAACTTGTTCCACACAGCTACAACTCTCAGTAAAGAAGTTTCCCCTCGTGTTGCCCGTAAACTTTTGCCCTTTAACTCTCAACTCATGTCCTCTTGTTTGAATCTCCCCCACTCTCCATGGAAAAAGCCTATCCACGTCAACTCTATCTATCCCCCTCATAATTTTAAATACCTCTATTGAGTCCCCTTTCAACCTTCTAAGCTCCAAAGAATAAAGACCCAACTTGTTCAACCTTTCTCTATAACTTAGGTGTTGAAACCCAGGTAACATTCTAGTAAATCTTCTCTGTACTCTCTCTATTTTGTTGACATCTTTCCTATAATTCGGTGACCAGAATTGTACACAATACTCCAAATTTGGCCTTACCAATGCCTTGTACAATTTCAACATTACATCCCAACTCCGATACTCAATGCTCTGATTTATAAAGGCCAACATACCAAAAGCATTCTTCACCACCCTATCCACCCTTTCACCTTCAGGGAACTATAGACCATTATTCCTAGATCCCTCTGTTCTACTGCATTCTTCAATGCCCTACCATTTACCATGTATGTCCAATTTTGATTAGTCCTACCAAAATGAAGCACCTCACATTTATGAGCATTAAACTCCAACTGCCATCTTTCAGCCCACTCTTCTAACTGGCCTAAATCTCTCTGCAAGCTTTGAGAATCTACCTCATTATCCACAACTCCACCTATCTTAGTATCATCTGCATACTTACTAATCCAATTTACCACCCTATCATCCAGATCATTAATGTATATGACAAACAACATTGGACCCAGTACAGATCCCTGAGGCACACCACTGGTCACTGGCCTCCAATAAGACAAACAGTTATCCACCACTACTCTCTGGCAGCTCGCATCCAGCCACTGCTGAATCTATTTTACTACCTCAATGTGAATACCTAACGATTGAACCTTGCTAACCAACCTTCCGTGTGGGACCTTGTCGAAGGCCTTACTGAAGTCCTTATAGACAACATCCACCACTTTACCCTCGTCAACTTTCCAAGTAACCCCTTCAAATATTCAATAAGATTTGTCAAACATGACCCTCCACGCACAAATGATGTCAAACTCACAGGCCGATAAATGCTAGGTTTACTCTTGGAACCCTTTTTAAACAATGGAACAATATGAGCAATACGCCAATCCTCCGGCACCATCCCTGTTTCTAATGACGTTTGAAATATATCTGTCAGAGCCCCTGCTATTTCCACACAAACTTCCCTCGAGGTCCAAGGGAATATCCTGTCAGGACCCAGAGACTTATCCACTTTTATATTCCTTAAAAGCTCCAATACTTCCTCTTCTTTAATCATCATAGTTTCCATAACTTCCCTACCTGTTTCCCTTATCTTACACAATTGAATATCCTTCTCCTTAGTGAATGCTGAAGAAAAGAAATTGTTCAGAATTTCCCCCATCTCTTTTGGCTCCACACATAGCTGTCCACTCTGATTCTCTAAGGGACCAATTTTATCCCTCACTAGCCTTTTGCTTTTAATATAACGGTAGAAGCCCTTGGGATTTATTTTCACCTTACTTGCCAAAGCAACCTCATATCTTCTTTTAGCTTTTCTAATTTATTTCTTAAGATTCTTTTTACATTCTTTATATTCCTCGAGCACCTCATTTACTCCATGCTGCCTATATTTATTGTAGATATCTCTTTTTTACCGAACCAAGTTTCTAATATCCCTTGAAAACCATGGCACTCTCAAACTTTTAACCTTTCCTTTCAACCTAACAGGAACATAAAGATTCTGTACTCTCAAAATTTCACCTTTAAATGACCTCCATTTCTGTGTTACATTTTTCCCATAAAACAAATTGTCCCAAACCACTCCTCCTAAATCCTTTCTCATCTCCTCAAAGTTAGCCCTTCTCCTATCAAAAATCTCAACCCTGGGTCCAGACCTAACCTTCTCCATAATTATATTGAAACTAATAGCATTGTGATCACTGGACCCGAAGTGCTCCCCAACACATACCTCTGTCACCTGACCTATCTCATTCCTTAACAGGAGATCCAACACTGCCCCTTCTCTAGTTGGTACCTCTGTGTATTGCCGCAAAAAACTATCCTGCACACATTTTACAAACTCCAAACCATCCAGCCCTTTTACAGTATGGGCTTCCCAGTCTATGTGTGAAAAATTAAAATCCTTCACAATCACAGCCTTGTGCTTACTACAGATATCTACTATCTCCTTACAAATTTGCTCCTCCACTTCTCAGTTCCTATTAGGTGGTCTATAATACACCCCTATATGTGTTACTACACCTTTCCCATTCCTCAATTCCATCCAAGTAGCCTCCCTAGACAAGCCCCCTAATCTATCCTGCCAGAGCACTGCTGTAATGTTTTCTCTGACAAGCAATACAACACCTCCCCCTCTTGTCCCTCCGATTCTATTACACCTGAAGCAATTAAATCCAGGAATATTTAGTTGCCAATCACACCCCTCCTGTAACCACGTTTCACTAATAGCTACCACATCATACTTCCAGGTATCAATCCATGCTTTAAGCTCATCTACCTTTCTTATAATGCTCCTAGCATTAAAATAAATGCATTTAAGAAATTTTCCACCTCTTTCTCTCCGTTTATCACTAACGGTGCAAACAACTTTAGTATTTTCTTTTTCTTCCTTCTTCCCTACATCTGTTCCAGTTTAAATCCACTGGAGCTTCTCTAGCAAACCTACCTGCAAGAATATTTGTCCCCCTCCAGTTCAGATGTAGACCATCCTGCCAGAACAGGTCCCACCTTCCCTTGAAATCTGCCCTATTATCTATAAATCTGAAGCCCTCCTTCCTGCACCATGTCTTCAGCCACCTATTGATCTGCACTATCTTACTATTTCTAAACCTGCCTGCACGTGGCACTGGTAGCAATCCTGAGATTGCTATTCTGGAGGTCCTGTCCTTTAATTTGGCACCTAACTCCCTAAACTCACCCTTCAGGACCTCCTCACTCTTGCTATCCACGTCTTTGGTCCCTACATGGACCACGACATCCAGCTGCTCAAGCACCCTCTTGAGAATACCGAGAACTTATGTACAGACACTCCAGTGCCTAGTGTCACTTTATGGACATATAATCAATATATACAAGCTATCTGATGTATTTGTATTTATAGTGGGTTTTGTTATTGTGCAATTTATATTATTGCATGTTTTTGTGCTGCATCAGATCCAGAGCAACAATTATTTTGTTCTCTCTACAGTTGTGTCCTAGAAATAGCATCAAACAATCTTGAATCTGTATCCCTTTGGAACTATAATCACAACCCCCTTGAAATTGTTTCTGGTCGCAGTTTGCTTCACTTTCATTTATTTCTTGTCATGAAATGTGCGTAGTTTGCATTAACAACCAATACAATGTAAGGATGTGATGGGTGCAGCCCGCAAATGTGACAACACATTCTGGCGCCAACACAGCATGTCCACAATGTTCTGTAGAGCAAATCAAGCAACAACACAAACAAAAACAAAACAGCAGCAGCAAAACAAGCCTTTTTTTCCTTCCCACTCATTCACATGAACACAACAGGCGTCCAACGTCAGACCTGGCTCCTCTGGGATTCCCGCCCTCCCAGTGGACTCTCAGATTTGCACACGTCAGGTCTCCAACTTCCCAGTTACTTTCTGTAACTGTGGCCAATTTAGCATGCCTCTAGTTAGGGTGATTGCCAGCATAGATAAGCAAGCAGTTCGGGAAATTATCTGTGCACATGATTGTAAGGTGGTGGATCCTGATGCTCTTGAAATCCAAAAAGTCATTGGAAGTCATGAATGAAGCACAAAATTTATTGTGAGCAATTTTTTTAAATGGTACGAAAACAAAAGAAAGAGAATCTGAGAGAACAAAGATAAAATGAAGAAAAAAACCAGTTGTGGTAGTCTGACTGGAGATGCCAAAAAAATCCAGTGATAATAATTAACTTATAAAATCGCCAGATTCAAGTGGCGTGACATCTACTGCTGAAAACTAATGAGCTTCTAGAAAAGTACACAAGCGACTGTATCGTAATTACTGGGAAATTCTGCAATCAAGTATATCAAGGAGCACTGTCACAGGAAAGCAGCATCCATCATCGGGGACACCTACCGCCCAGATCATGCTCTCTTCTCGCTGCTGCCATCACAAAGAAAGTACAGGAGCCTCATGATGCAAACCACCAGGTTCAGGAATGGTAATTACCTCTCAACAAGCAGGCTCTTGATCCAAAGGAGAAAAATTCACTCAACTTTACTTGACCAATCACTGAACTGTTCCCAAAACCGAGAGACATGCATTCAACGACTCTTCATATCATGTTTTAGATACTTATTGCTTATCTAATTATGCGATGAAGTTTTTTTTTGTTTTTGCACATTTTCTTGCCTGTTCCACAACGGTTATTTCTCCATCTTCATGTGTGGAGTCTTTCATTGATTCTGTTGTGTTCCTTGGTATTTATTGTGAATGCCTGCAAAAGAATGAATTTCAGGATTGCATGTCATGACATATCTATCCACTGATAATACATTTACTTACAACTTGGACATTTGACTTTTCTGAAAAATTACAAATACTGAATAAAGGTGATTATCTAAAAATGACAGCAAGCAGATGAGAGTTGAACAATAAGAAATATGAGGAAGTCACCTATGAGAAAGCTCTCATAGATGAGAGCTACAGGGAGGTTGTCACACCTAGGCTGCTGGAAGCAGGTTGTTGGGTGACAGTCAGAGGGGAGAAAGCGAAGGTGAGTAGACAGGTAGTGCAGAGCACCCCTGTAGCCATTCCCCTAAATAATAAGTTTACCTTCCTGGATACTGTTAGCGGGGACGACCGACCAGGTGTGAGCCACAGTGGCAGGGCCTCCGACACTGAGTCTGACCCTGTGGTGCAGAAGGGTGGGACGGAGAAGAGGAGAGCTGTCGTCATTGGAGACTCTATAGTCAGGGGAGCAGACAGGAGATTTTGTGGACGTGAGAAGGACACCCGCATGGTTTGCCGCCTCCTGGGTGCTTGGGTCTGGGATGACTCTGACTGGGTGCACGACATCCTGGTACGAGAGGGAAAGAAACCAGAAGTCGTGATACATGTTGGTACCAACGACATCGGCAGGAAGAGGGATGAGGTCCTGAAGTGTGAGTTTGGGGAACTAGGCAGAAGGCTGAAGAACAGGACCTCAAGGGTGGCGTTCTCAGGATTGCTGCCAGTGCTACGTGATAGTGAAGGTAAGAATTGGAGGAGATGGCAGTTGAATGCATGGCTGAGGAGTTGGTGCAGGGAGCAGGGTTTAAATTTTTGGATCATTGGGATCTCTTCTGGGGAAGATGGGACCTGTACAGATTGGATGGGTTACACCTGAACTCAAGGGGGAGCAATATCCTTGCAGGTACATTTGCTAGCATGGTTTGGGAGGGTTTAAACTAATTTGCAAGGGAGATGGGACCCGGAGCGATAGAGTACTGGAAGAAGTGCATGGAGTAAAGCCAAATCTAACATATAAAGAGGGTTTGAGGAAAGAGAAGCAGAATAAAGGGTGTAAAGGTAGTAAAGTAGAAGGGCTAAAGTGTGTGTACTTCAATGCAAAAAGCATCAGGAACAAAGGTGATGAACTGAGAGCTTGGATACATACATGGGATTATGATGTAGTGGCCATTACAGAGACTTGGCTGGCACCAGGGAAGGAATGGATTCTCAATATTCCTGGATTTCAGTGCTTTAAAAGGGATAGAGAGGAAGGAAAAAGGGGAGGAGGGGTGGCATTACAGGTCAGGGATACTATTACAGCTACAGAAAGGGTGGGTAATGTAGCAGGATCCTCTTTTGAGTCAGTATGGGTGGAAGTCAGGAACAGGAAGGGAGCGTTACTCTATTGGGAGTATTCTATAAGCCCGCTGGTAGCAGCAGAAATACCGAGAAGCAGATTGGGAGGCAGATTTTGGAAAGGTGCAAAAATAACAGGGTTGTTATCATGGGTGACTTTAACTTCCCTAATATTGATTGGCACCTGATTAGTTCCAAGGGTTTAGATGGGGCAGAGTTTGTTAAGTGTGTCCAGGACGGATTCCTGTCACAGTATGTTGACAGGCTGACCAGGGGGAATGCCATACTAGATCTAGTATTAGGTAATGAACCGGGTCAGGTCACAGATCTCTCAGTGGGTGAGCATCTGGAGCACAGTGACCACCGCTCGCTGGCCTTTAGCATTATCATGGAAAAGGGTAGAATCAGAGAGGACAGGAAAATTTTTAACTGCGAAGGGCAAATTATGAGGCTATAAGGCTAGAACTTGCAGGTGTGAATTGGGATGATGTTTTTGCAGGGAAATGTACTATGGACATGTGGTCGATGTTTAGGGATCTCTTGCAGGATGTTAGGGATAAATTTGTCCCGGTGAGGAAGATAAAGAATGGTAGGGTGAAGGAACCATGGGTGACAAGTGAGGTGGAAAATCTAGTCAGGTGGAAGAAGGCAGCATACATGAGGTTTAGGAAGCAAGGATCAGATGGATCTATTGAGGAATATAGGGAAGCAAAAAAGGAGCTTAAGAAGGGGCTGAGGAGAGCAAGAGGTGGGCATGAGAAGGCCTTGGCGATTAGGGTAAAGGAAAACCCCAAGGTATTCTTCAATTATGTGAAGAACAAAAGGATGACAGGAGTGAAGGTAGGACTGATTAGAGATAAAGGTGGGAAGATGTGCCTGGAGGCTGTGGAAGTGAGCGAGGCCCTCAATGAATACTTCTCCGGTATTCACCAATGAGAGGGAACTTGATGACGGTGAGGACAATATGAGTGAGGTTGATGTTCTGGAGCATGTTGATATTAAGGGAGAGGAGGCATTGGAGTTGTTAAAATACACTAGAACGGATAAGTCCCCGGCACCTGATGGAATATTCCCCGGGCTGCTCCACGAGATGAGGGAAGAGATTGCTGAGCCTCTGGCTAGGATCTTTATGTCCTCATTGTCCACGGGATTGGAGGGAGGCAAATGTTGTCCCCTTGTTCAAAAAAGGTAGTAGGGATAGTCTGGGTAATTATTGACCAGTGAGCCCTACGTCTGGTGGGAAAGCTGTTGGAAAAGATTCTTAGAGCTAGGATCTATGGGCATTTGGAGAATCATGGTCTAATCAGGGACAGTCAGCATGGCTTTGTGAAGGGCAGATCATGTCTAACAAGCCTGATAGAGTTCTTTGAGGAGGTGACCAGGCATATAGAGAAGGGTTGTGCAGTGGATGTGACCTACATGGATTTTAGTAAGGCATTTGACAAGGTTCCGCACGGTAGGCTTATTCAGAAAGTCAGAAGGCATGGGATCCAGGGAAGTTTGGCCAGGTGGATTCAGAATTGGCTTGCCTGCAGAAAGCAGAGGATTATCGTGGAGGGAATACATTCAGATTGGAGGGTTGTGACTAGTGGTGTCCCACAAGGGTCATTTCTAGGTTTCCACTTTTCGTGATTTTTATTAATGACCTGGATGTGGGGGTAGAAGGGTGGGTTGGCAAGATTGCAGACGACACGATGGTTGGTGGTGTTGTGGATAGTATAGAGGATTGTCGAAGACTGCAGAGAGACATTGATAGGATTCAGAAGTGGGCTGAGAAGTGGCAGATGGAGTTCAACTTGAAGAAGTGTGAGGTGGTACAGTTTGGAAGGACAAACTCCAAGGCAGAGTACAGGTTTCCCCCACCATCAGAAAGCAGAGCATTCCTACAACGAGATCTAGGTGTTCTTGTACATCAGTCACTGAAAGCAAGCATGCAAGTGCAGCAGGCAGTGAAGAAAGCTAATGGCTTGCTGGCCTTCATAACAAGGGGAATTGAGTATAAGAGCAAAGAAGTCCTTCTGCAGCTGTACAGGGCCCTGGTGAGACCACACCTGGGGTACTGTGTGCAGTTTTGGTCTCCAAATTTGAGGAAGGACATTCTTGCTATTGAGGGAGTGCAGCGTAGGTTCACAAGGTTAATTCCCGGGATGGCGGGACTGTCATATGTCGAAAGATTGGAGCGACTGGGCTTGGATACTCTGGAATTTAGAAGGCTGAGAGGGGATCTTATTGAAACATATAAGATTATTAATGGATTGGACACGCTGGAGGCAGGAAGCATGTTCCCGCTGATGGGTGAGTCCAGAACCAGAGGCCACAGTTTAGGGGTAGGCCATTTAGAACAGAGTTGAGGAAAAACTTTTTCACCCATAGAGTGGTGGATATATGGAATGCTCTGCCCCAGAAGGCTGTGGAGGCCAAGTCTCTGGATGCTTTTAAGAAAGAGATGGATAGAGCTCTAAAAGATAGCAGAATCAAAGGTTATGAGGATAAGGCAGGAACTGGATACTGATTGTGGATGATCAGCCATGACCACAGTGAATGGAGGTGCTGGCTCGAAGGGCCAAGTGGCCTACTCCTGCACCTATTGTCTATAGAAATAGTTCGTAAGCTGGAATGTCGTTAAGCGAAGAAGCAATTACCATTTGAGAAAAACCATTTGAGCAATATGAGAAAAATTAGTGAGCATTCGCATACCTGAAAATAACCTACCAAATCATGCCAAATAACTCATAAAACCTAAAATAACAGTAACATATAGTAAAAGCAGGAATGATATTATAAATACACAGCCTATATAAAGTAGAAATACTTTTCTACAACCATTACTGAACTGTTCTCCGTAGCGAAAATCTCGCAGAAGCGCTCTTGGCAGAAACACGACACAAGTACTCTCGGCAAAAACACTCTCTCCAGTAAGCTTTAAGCTATGAAGCTGCCAAATCATACCAAATAACACATAAAAATACACAGCCCATATAAAGTAGAAATAATGTATGTACAGTGTAGTATCACTTACCGGAATTGGGAAGACAGCACCGAGCACACTGATAATGGTGTGTTAGGCTGAGTTGTCGGAGGTTGGGGTGGTGCAGTGGTCCCCATCCTCCAGGCCGCGGACCGATACATTGCCGCGAAGCATGCAGTGGTGCAGTGGTAGCCGGGACGCACCCAGCACATCTTTAAGAAAAAAGCAAAAATAAACAAGCTAATTAATTAGGGCAAGTAATTGTCGGCCCAGATCAGAGCCGACACAATCGGCAATCGTCTCTGATCTGGGCCGACAATTACTTGCCCTAATTAATTAGCTTGTTTATTTCTGCTTTTTTTCTTAAAGATGTGTTGGGTGCCTCCCGGCTACCGCTGCATTCTCCATGAATCTGTATCTGTCCACGGCCTGGGGGTTGGGGTGGCGGGACACAGGTGTCATCTCGTCGTCGTCGGTTTCCATCAGGGCAGCCAGGTCATCTTCATGTCTACCTGCCTCGATGTCGGAGGTCGAGGTTCGTCGTCTGCTGTGGCTGATGTGGAAGGCTTGAAAAACGACAGTATGCTTGACTGCTAATCTCGCGCATTTTTCTATCATACAGTTCTTTGTAAGCACTCAAACCATCTTGCAAATATGCACTAAACTGATGTACCCTTTCAAAATTAAAGTCGTACTTTATCATTGCAGTGAAAAATCTCACGCATTTGCTTCACGTTCATTTCCTGGACGTCTTCATTTTCAGTCCATTCACTACTGCATTCGGTTTCGATTGTTATCCTTTTCTCTTCCAATTGCATCAGCTCTTCATCTATCAATTCTTGGTCATGGGATGCCAAATCCTCTTCAACATCATCTTTGTCAACTTCCACAAGCCAGTCTCACTTTGTCTTTACTTCGTTCACCACGCTTAAAACGCTTAATTATGTCTAGTTTTACGCTAAGTGTAACACCCTTACGAGCTCTTTCAGGCTTTTCTGAGACCTTAGAACTCATCTTGCTAACTGCTGCTCACAGGCACGTGTTTAAGCAATGCCGGCTAGAATGCAGTTCCAAATCTGGGGAAGGAGTGGCTGGTCGGGGCGCGCGCTGCCTTTTATCATGTGCTGCTTATTTCACATGCTGCCTTTTTGTCGTAACAGTGAAAACACCTTCTGTTAGCGAAAACAGGTAACTAATGTAGGTCCTTCATAACAGTGAGGTTTCGTAAAGTGAACGTTTGAAAAGCGGGGGACCACTGTACAAAGCAAATGGCAAGATATTTGGTAGTGTGGAGGAGCAGAGGGATCTGGGGGTACATGTCCACAGATCCCTGAAAGTTGCCTCACAGGTAGATAGGGTAGTTAAGAAAGCTTATGAGGTGTTAGCTTTCATAACTTGAGGGATAGAGTTTAAGAGTCGCGAGGTAATGATGCAGCTCTATAAAACCCTGGCTAGGCCACACTTGGAGTACTGTGTCCAGTTCTGGTCGCCTCACTATAGGAAGGATGTGGAAGCATTGGAAAGGGTACAGAGGAGATTTACCAGGATGCTGCCTGGTTTAGAGAGTATGCATTATGATCAGAGATTAAGGGAGGTAGGGCTTTACTCTTTGGAGAGAAGGAGGATGAGAGGAGACATGATAGAGGTGTACAAGATATTAAGAGGAATAGATAGAGTGGAAGCCAGCGCCTCTTTCCCAGGGCACCACTGCTCAATACAAGAGGACATAGCTTTAAGGTAAGGGGTGGGAAGTTCAAGGGGGATATTAGAGGAAGGTTTTTTTTTAACTCAGAGTGGTTGGTGCGTGTAATGCTCTTCCTGAGTCAGTGGCAGAGACAGATACACTAGTGAAATTTAAGAGACTACTAGACAGGTATATGGAGAAATTTAAGGTGGGGGCTTATATGGGAGGCAGGGTTTAAGGGTCGGCACAATATTGTGGGCTGAAGGGCCTGTACTCTGCTGTACTATTCTCTGTACTATTCTATGTTCTATGTTTAACAATTCTGCACAATGATCTGACAGTGCTAATGAAATACAATAAAATGATGAATCTATGCCCCGATTCCACGATGGTGTAGAACACAGTATAACGACGATTCCACACCCTGATCGGACGCCGGAGATAGAATACAATATAACGACGATTCCACATCCCGATCCGAATCCAGTGACGGAGTACGATATAACGATGAATCCACTCCCCAATCCGACGATGGTGTAGAGTACAATATAATGACGATTCCACATCCCAATCTGACAATGGCGACGGAATACAATATAATGACAATTCCACGCCCTGATCCGATGCCGGTGACGGAATACAATATCACGACAATTCCACGCCAGTGATGGAATACAATATCACGACGATTCCACGCCAGTGATGGAATACAATATAACGATGATTCCACGCCCCGATCCGACGATGGTGTAGAATACAATATAATGACGATTCCATGCCCTGATCCAGCGCTGACGATGGAATACAATTTCATGACGATTCCATGTCCCGATTCAACGCCAGTGTTGGAATACAATATAATGATGATTCCGCGCCCTGATCCAACGCTGGCGATGAAATACCATATAATGACAATTCCACATCCCAATCCAACGATGGTGACGGAATACAGTATAATGACGATTTAACACCCTGATCCGATGCCGGTGACAGAATACAATATCACGACGATGCCATGCCCCGATCCAATACTAGTGACGGAATACAATATAACGACAATTCCATGTCCCGATCCAACGATGGTGTAGAATACAATATAACGACAAATCCACACCCTGATCTGACAATGGTTTAGAATACAATATAACGACTATTCCATGTCCCAATCCGACGATGGTGACGGAATACAACATAATGATGATTCCACGTCCCGATCCGATGCCAGGGACGGAATACAATATAATGACGATTCCACGCCCCAATCTGGCACCGGAATACAACATAATGATGATTCCATGCCTCGATCCGACGCCAGGGACGGAATACAATATAATGATGATCCCACGTCCCGATCCGACGATGGTATAGAATACAATTAACGATTCCACATCCCAATCCGACAGTGGCGACAGAGTACAGTATAATGATGATTCCACGCCCCGATCCGATGCCGGTGACGGAATACAATATAATGACGAATGCATGCCCCAATCCGACGATGGTGTAGAATACAAAGTAATGACTATTCCACGCCCTGATTCATCGCTGGCGATGGAATACAATATAACGACGATTCCATGCCCCGATCCAGCGCAGGTGACGGAGTACAACATAATGACAATTCCACGCCCCGATCCAATGGCGGAGACAGAATACAATATAATGACAATTCCACGCCCCAATCCAACACCGGAGATGGAATACAATATAACGATGATTCCACGTCCCGATCCAACACCGGAGATGGAATACAATATAATGACGATTCCATGCCCCGATCCGACGCCAATATTTCCGCCATGAAAACCTAGAGCAGTCTTCACAGAAGACCACGTTGGTACAGTCTTAAGTTTACTAGGGAGTCCAGTTTTGTCGATTTTCTTCAGCCACTCGAGCCTGCTTTACAGTATCGGTGATGTTGGCGTTTTCTGTCATGTTGCATTAAACCACCTTACAACACACTTTACTGGGTTGTCCTCTGTGGGTGGAATGACGTCTCCCTGTACTTGAAAAGTGGGCTTGCTCTTAACCTTGCCCTTTTTGATCACCATGCATTTGGACTTTCTGGCCTTGAAGGTCATCCTGGCCCAGGTAGCTACAATGTCCAGGGTTTCCAATACCCATCTTGCTTGGACATGGGTTACAGTCATTACTGCGATGTCATGCATGAACCCTCATTTTGCAGGTTGTCGGATGCTGGGCTCCAACACGCCTCGGCTTACGTCTGCTGCTGCTGATATGACGAGGTTCATACCCATGACAAACAAGATGGGGGAGATGGTACAGCCCATTGGAATCCCTTTTTGGAGGTCTTGCCACCTGATTGTAAAGTGGGCTGAAGTGAAGCGTAGCTGGTGATCATGTCTTGCGTTACTGGCAGGATATGGTAGTGGTCCAGGCCAACCTGGATGAGGATGTGTGGAATTGATCCATAGATGTTAGCTACATCTAACCAGACGAATATTAGGCTGGCTTTCTTCTGTCTGACCTCATAGGTAAATTAGCTGATTTTTGAGGTGTATTCAAAGCACCCTGAAAAACCTGGGATGCCACTTTTCTGATGGATGTGTGATATAGTGCTTCTCCATTAAGTCAGAGGTCAACCTTCTCGCAAGCACTGAGAGGAATATCTAGCACTCCACGCTAAGGAGGGAGATTGTCCTAAACTGGGTGATTGTGGAGGAATCTTCTTCGTTGGGAATGAAGCATCCTTCAGCCAGTTTTCAGCTTGGTGGGACAGAGCTTTTGGTCCAAATCTTCCTCATTACCTTCCACAACCTCTGGAGGAGTTTTGGGCATTTCTTATAATACTTGTAGAGTATACCACTCTGTCCAGGGCAGCGGATGTCTTTGCTCTCTTGATGATATCCTGGACCTCCTGCCACATGGGCTCTGACACATTTTCAGTTGCTGGGAGTCTTGATTGGGGGATTTTTAGATTGAATTCTTGTGTCTGATTCCTGCGGGGATCTCTGCATGATTCCCGCAGAAATTCATCCACCTCCTACTTTAAGCTGGTTAGGGTGCCAGACTTTTACTGATTGAACCTCAAAAGGTCCGGAAGACTGGAAAATTGCAATTGTCAAATATAACACCTTTAGTCTTGTATTCATCTGTTTCAATTTTGTCCACCTCTCACATTACAACTCATGCTGCTGACTGCAAATCTGCCCAATCATCAGCCCATCCTTGCTAGGAATCCCACTACACAGTGCCTGTTAGTACACCAACTACCTCATCTTCAGCACTATCACTCCGGTTCCCATCCCCTGCTAGATTAGGTTAAACCCACCTGAACAACTGTAGCCAACCTGCCCGTAAGGATATTGGACCCTTTTGTACAGGTCGTACCTTCCCCAGAAGAGATCCCAATGATCATAACTCTGAACCCCGCCCACTGCACCAGTTCCTCGGACCTGCATTCACCTGCCAGATCATCCTATTCTTACCTTTAGTGACACGTGGCACAGACAGCAATCCAGAAATCACTACTCTGGTGGTCCTGTTTCTCAGCTTTCTACGCAATTCCCTAAACTCTCTCTTCAAGATCTCCTCACCTTGTCTACCTATGTCATTGGTGCCAATATGTACCAAGTCTTCTGGCTGCTCACCTTCGCCCTTGAGAATGCCATGGACATGATCAGAGACATCCCTGATCCTGGCACCAGGGAGTCAATGTATCATCCGGATGTCTCTAGTGTCCACAGAACCTCGTCTCTGTTCCTCTGACTATGGAATCTCCTATCAACGCTGTAGTCTTCTTCACCTCTCTGCTCTTCCGAGCCACAGCAACAGACTCAGTGCCAGAGGCCCAGTCACTGTGGCTCTCCCCCCTTCCGTAGGTCATCTCCTTCAATAGTGAGGTGAGGGCCTCCGTCGGTCAGAGTTGGCCATGAATATGGCGTCCTAGCTGTCTAGATACACAAGCCTGAGCAGTACAATGTGGAGAGCAAGCTGTTGCCCATGAACCAAACCTCATTATCTCTAGTCATAACCCAAACATTGCTGCTGCAGAAAAACCATTACATTATCAGTGAAACCTTACGGCATGTTACACAGCAGTGAAACCCTACAGCATGTTACATTGCTAATTTATTATTAATGTTATTATTCTCTTTCTTTCTGTATTTGTACAGTTTATTGTCTTTTTGGTAATCTGGTTGTTTGTCCATCCTGTTCGGTGCAGTCCTCCATGGGAATTTCAGGGTTGTATATAGAGACATATATGTACTTTGATAATGGATTTGCTTCGAACTTTGATATTTAACTCCCTTTGATCTTTCACTCATTATGTATTTATTTTTATTTACTTGTTGACATACAGCGTGGAATAGGCCCTTCCTGCCCTTTGAGTCACACCGCTCGGCAGCCCACCAAGTCATGGAACACATTACAATGATCAAATAACTTTAGACTGTGGGAGGAAACTGGAGCACCCAGAGGAAACCCATGTGAGTGGTCCCGGGCAGAATGATCAAGCTCCTTAAAGGCAGCAATGGGAATTGAACCCGGGTCACTGGTACTGTAAAGCATTGTGCTAACCACTACGCTACTGTGCTGCCCGTTATGTAGATGGGCAATAGGATGCTAATCAATAACTTCACAACACTGACACCCAGCGTGCAGGATGCTCCAGTTTCGATGCTTCAGTAACTTCACAATACAGTCACGCGGCGTGAAGGATGCTCTGGTTAGCTGTTCACATTTCGGTAGATCCATTTGGAAAATCTGGTTTTCATGTGGTGACTCATTCATCATAACATGAGTAAAAGCAGAAGATGGAGCTGGATAGTACTGGAAAGTGCATGTCAGAGGGGCTGAAACTCCTTAAGTGGGTGGACCTATTGTATTTTGTGTCTCACTGTTGCTGGAGCAACAGGAGGAAGGTTGAACTTGTTGGCACATAATCAAAGGCCACTGCAGATTTCAAGGCTGATTCGAGTCCCAATCAAGCATGAGAGTAGAATGACTTGACAAGCATTTGTAATGATTTCTTCTTCCTCACACACTCACCTCTCACTCAGTGTCAGCAAAACCAAAGAGCTGATTATTGACTACAGGAGGGAAAAAAAAAATTGGGGTTTAGTGAGCCAGTGCTCATTATGGGATCAAAGGTGGAAAGGGTTAGTAACTTTAAATTCCCAGGTGTTTTCATATTAAACAAACTGCCCTGGGTCCAGCACGTAAGTGCCATTTCAAAGAAAGCATGGCAGCCCTTCTGCTTTCTCAGAAGCTTGTACAGATTCAGTATGTCATCTAACTTCTATAGGTGCACATTGAAGAGTATCCTGACTGGTTGCATCAAACACCAGTGCCCAAGAATGGAAAAGCCTTCAAAAAGTGGTGGATACTGCCCAGGTCATCACAAGAAAAGTCATAAGACCATAAGACATAGGAGCAGAATTACTCCATTTGGCCCATTCAGTCTGTTGCACCATTCAATCATGGCTGATCCTTTTTCCCCCCCTCCTCAGCCCCACTCCCCAGCCTTCTCCCTGTAACCTTTGGTGCCATGTCCAATCAAGAAGTTATCAAGCTCTGCCTTAGATACACCCAACAATCTGGCCTCCACAGCCCCCTACTGCAACAAATAACACAAACTCACCACCCTCTGGCTAAAAAAATTTCCCCATATCTTCTTTAAATGGACACCCCTCTATTGTGAGGCTATGCCCTCTTGTCCTAGAGTCCTCCACCATGGGAAACATCCTTTCCATATCTACTCTGTCTGGGCCTTTCAACATTCAAAAGGTTTCAATGAGATCCCCCTCAGGCTTCTAGATTCCAGCAAGTATAGACCCAGAGCTATCAAACTTCCCTTGTATGATAATCCCTTCATTCCTGGTATCATCCTTCTGAACCTCCTCTAAACCCTCTCCAATGCTAGCACATATTTTCTTGGATGAGCCCAGAACCGTTCACTATACTCAAGGTGAGGCCTCACCGGAGCCTTATAAAGCCTCAGCATCACATCCCTGCTCTCGCCACACAGAGCATATCTACAAAGAATGCTGCCACAAAAAAGCAGCATTGATCATCACTGACTCCCACTGTCAGGGCTATGCTCTCTTCTTGCTGCTGCCATTGGGCAGAAGGTACAGGAGCCTCAGTACTCACACCACAAGGTTCAGAAACTTATTATCCTTCAACCATTAGGCACTTGAACCAACATGCACATCTTCACTTACTACAACACTGAACTAATCACTGAACACAACCTATGGAAACACCTTCAGGGACTCTACCACTCATGTTTATAGTATTGTTTATTTACTCATTTATTATTATTATCTGTTTCTTTTTATATTTGCACAATCTGTTAGTCTTTGTTTGTGTGTAGTTTTCCACTGATACTATTGTGCTTGGAAGTAGGTACAGAGGAGATGTCAGGGATAAGTTTTTTTTACACAGAGTGGTGAGTGTGCGGAATGGGCTGCGGGTGACGGTGGTGGAGGCGGAAACGATAGGGTCTTTTAAGAGACTCCTGGATAGGTTCATGGAGCTCAGAAAGACAGAGGGTTATGGGTAAGCCCGGGTAATTTCTAAGGTAAGGACATGTTCAGCACAGCTTTGTGGGCCGAAGGGCCTATAGTGTGCTGTAGGTTTTCTATGTTTCTATGTTCTATATACTACTTCGTTCTACTGTGAAAGCCTGCAAGCAAATGAATCTCAAGAGAGTATTTGGTGGTATATACAGACATTGATGAAACTTTACTTTGAACTTTGATTTAACATCATATGCTGCATGCACATGTGTTGCTGTGCACTAAGTTTACCATCTCAATGTGATACTTCAGCAATGGCACTACTTCAAGCCAGTTCAATGATCTACCTAAACTGAGTAGCAATATGAGAGAGGCCATAAGAGAGATGTTATGAAAGAAAGAAGGGGAGAAGAAATGTGAGCTGGAGCTCTAATTACCTCTTTAAAACTTATCTGCACCACAAGCCAGAACAATACATCCTAGCTCATATATCAGTGGCAAATCTCCCCCTGTGCAAAAACCGATGGAACACACCTTGTCCAAAACAAAAAGCATGCTAGCTGAGAGTATCTGAGTAACTAGAAGAATCTGTGGTCTATCTCTCCCTCTGCTGACAAAACCAAGATTGAACAACAAAAAATCTGCAGAGGCTTAAAAAAAAGCACTGGGATTGGAGTATAGGAAGGAGATAGAGAGCTTAGTGACATGACACAATGTTAACAAAAAGAAAGACCTGGTCATTGACTTCAGGGAGACAGAAGTGTACGTGTTCCTGTCCACATAAATGGAGCTTCAGTTACCGATGAGTGAATGTTACCAATAGTCTGCCCTAGTCCAACCACATTGATATCACAGTCAAGAAAGCTTACCAGCACCTCTACTTCCTTAGGAGGCTAAAGAAATTCAGCATGTTCCTGTCGACTCTTACCAATTTTTATCAATACACCACAGAAAGCGTTCTGTTTGGATGCCAAACACCTTGGTATGTCAACTGATTTGTCCGTGACCACAAACAACTGTAGAGAGTTGTGGACAAAGCTCAGCACATCACAGAAACCAGAAATCATGAACTCTATCTCTCAGTAAAGCAGTCAGCATAATTAAAGACCTCACCCCCCTGAAAATTCTCTCTTCTCCCCTCTCACAGGCAGAAGATACAAAAACCTAAAAGCACATACCACCAGTTTCTATTCTACTGTTATGAGACTCTTCAACAGACTTCTTGTACCATAAGATGAACTCTTGACCTCACAATCTACCTCATTATGAGCTTGTAGCTTATTGTCTATCTGCACTGCACTTTCTCTGTAGCTTTTACACTTTATATGCTATTGTTATTCATTCTGTTACTGTTTGACTTTGTTCAGCCTCAATGTGCCCGGTAATGATTGGATCTGTATGAACGGTATGCATGACAAGATCTTCACTGCATCCTGGTACATGCGACAATAACAAACCAATTCCAAAGCTAAGAAATTCGTGGAAACAAGGATAGCAAGGGCTATGGGGAGTGAGGGTAAGTGGCAAGGGAGTAAAAGGATCTTACTGAAGGATACCCTGGGGGATCTAATGGCTTACTTCTATATCCTTGTGGCTCCAGGCTGCTGGGAATGAGGTTTGCTGGAATGTGGAACTTGCAGAAATCAAGAATATTCATTTGTAGAGCTGGTTTCTGTTGAGTGACATATGAGAGAGGATTTGCTGAGCCGTTGAGAAGGTTCTGGGATAAAAGGGAGACACTGGCTAGTGGAGCAGTCGTTTGAGTAGCATGAGTCAGAGTAGTAGGGCTTTGGCTCATCGGGGCTTCAGCGCAGACAGGCTGAGGTGAGGTAAGGAGGTAAGTTACTTCCATATCTCTTTTTTTCCTCTAATTTAAGAATAGTGGGTATGACTGCAAGGCTAGTTTTCTGCTTAGAGTGTCGGAGGTGGGATATCCAGGAGACTTCCAGCATCCCTGATGGCCACATCTGCGCCAGGTGCATCGAGATGCAGCTCCTTAGAATCTGAGTTAGGGAACCAGAGCTGCAGCTTGATGACCTTTGGCTTGTTAGGGATAGTGAGGAGGTGATTAATAGGAGCTACAGGCAGGTTGTCACCCCGGGGCCACAGGGGACAGGTAAGTAGGTGACTGTCAGGAGGAGGAAGGAAGAGTGTCAGGCAGTGGAGAGCACACCTGTGGCTGTCTCCCTTTGCAACAGGTACTCCATTTTGAATACTGTTCGGAGGGGGAGGGGTGAAATGACCTTCCTGGGAAAGCAACAGTGGCCGTGCCTCTGGCACAGAGTCTGGCCTTGTGGCTCAGAAGGGTAGGGAACGGAAAAGGATGGCAGCAGTTAGGGGACTCAATAGTTACGGTGACAGATAGGTGACTATGGGTGTGAAAAAGAAACACGGATGGTAGTTTGCCTCCCAGATGCCAGGGCTCATGATGTTTCTAGCACGTCCACCATATCCTGATAAAGGAAAATGAGCAGCTAGAGGTCGTGGTACATATTGGTATCAGCAACATGGGTAGAAAAAGGGAGGAGGTCCTGAAAGCAGAATACAGGGATTTAGGAAGAAAGCTGAAATTTTCAGGGATTGCTGCCTGTGCCACATGACAGTGAGTATAGGAATAGAATGAGGTGGAGGATAAATGCGTGGCTGAAGGATTGGACCAGGGGGCAGGGATTCAGATTTCTGGATCATTGGGACCTCCTCTGGGGCAGGAGTGACCTGTACAAAAAGGATGGGTTGCACTTGAATCCGAAGGTGACCAATATCCTGGCGGGGAAGCTTGCTAATGCTGTTTGGGAGGATTTAAACTAGATTTGCAGGGGGGTGGGAACCAAAGTGAAGAGGCAGAGGATGGAGTCGGCACACAAGTAGAGACAGCTTGTAGGGGGATTGTGAGGAAGGATAGACAGATGATAGAGGAAAGATGCACTCAACCAGATGGTGTGCGATGTGTCTATTTTAATGCAGGGAATATCATGAGCAAGGCGGATGAACTTAGAGTGTGGATCAATACGTGGAAATATGATGTTGTGGCCATTACAGAGACTTGGATGACTGGGGCAAGAATGACTGCTTTAGGTGATTCAGAAAGGACAGAGAGGGAGGCAAAAGAGGTGGGGGAATAGCATTTCTAATCAGGGATTGTCATAAGGGGTTCATTGGGAGCAGACCCAAATGCAGTACACAGACAGTGAAGTACTAGGAACAGGACTAGGTCTGTCAAGAAAGCAAGGGAAGAAACGACGCTGGACATTGACACAAGCCCTGTATGAGACAAGGACATCGGGCCTGGGCTAGGACTGAGACTAGGAAAGTGGGACCAGGACAAGGAACTAGGAGCCTGGGCTAGGACTCAAGCCAGAGACTGGACAGGGACCCGAAACCTGGGTCTTGACTTGGGCTCAGACCCCAGATCTAGGCGAGGACTCAGGACTAGGATCTTGGCAAGGACAGGATGAGGTACCCCAGCACCGGGCTGGGCGAGGAACTCCTGGGCTGGGCAAGGAACCAGAACTAGATAAGCACACAAAGCTCAGATTTGGACAGGGCTGGAACATAGCACCTGGACTTGGTCTTGGAACACAGGAACACCGAGCCTTGGACAAGGACTGGACACTCAGAGCCTTGGACATGGACTGGAGGAGGTGCTCCAGGGCAGGACGTGGCTCTTGGACTCAGCTTAGTTAGGTTCTTGGGTATGGAGCCAGGACTCCGCCTTAGAGGAAAGAGCGGGGACCCTTTCTAGGACACAAAGCCAGGATGACTGCCAAGGATACTTGTCAAGGAAAACTGCCAAGGGACTCCAGCACAGGGCAAGGTAACTCTTAGGCTGGGCGAGGACACAAAGCCTTGACTTGGACAGGACTGGAACACAGAACACAGAGCCAGGACCCCTCCTTGGGAACAGGTCTTAGGGCCAGGGCTTTACACAGAGTCAAGACCCCTCCCTGGGAACAGGACCTAGGGCTGGGACTCTTCGTTGACACAGACACTAAACACAGGGACACAAAGAGATAGTTTCAAACTCAACAATAGATAGTTCCTTATCTTGGCATGGCAAGGCTCCAATCTCACTCCAGCAGTTGAACTTGACAGAGATGCAGGCAAGGCTTCAGAAGGCAGGGGAAGGGAACAGTCCAGCAGGGAATCCTTGGTTTGAGAGGTACTTATGTGCCAGCCCGAAATGAGAATCAGGTACCTCAATTAAGGCACCCAATGGAACACGGGAGAACAGGAAAACCCGGAATAAGGATTCGATGGACCGGACCGTGAACCGGACTGCAGACTTCACGGACCTGACCATGACAGGAATAGTATCACAGCTGCGGAAAAGAAGGAAGTCATGGAGGGATTATCTACTGCAGTGGTCCCCAACCACCGGGCCGCGAAGATGTGCGACCGGGCCACGAGGAAATAATATGATTTGGCGATATGAAACGATATGAGTCAGCTGCACCTTTCCTCATTCCCTGTCACGCACTGTTGAACTTGAACACCGCGCCCCCCCCCCCCACCCACCTCAGTCGGCCAGTCCGCAAGAATATCCTCAATACTAAACAGTCCGTGGTGCGCAAGTGGTTGGGGACCCCTGATCTACTGAGTCTCTGTGGGTGGAAGTCAGAAACAGAGGGGGGGCAATAACTCGACTGGGGGTTTTTATAGACCCGTCCCCCCATGGTACCAGGGACATCGAGGAGCAGATAGGGAGGCAGATTCTGGAATGGTGCAATAGTAATAGGGTTGTTGTGATGAGAGATTTTAACTTTGCCAATATTGAATGGCATCTCCTTAGAACAAGGGGTTTAGATGAGGTGGAGTTCGTTAAGTGTGTTCAGGACGCGATATCTGGATAAGCGAACTAGAGGAGAGGCTGTATTTGATACGGTATTGGGAAATGAACCTGGTCAGGTGTCAGATCTCTTAGTGGGAGAGCATTTTAGATCTAGTGATCACAACTCTATCTCCTTTACCATAGCACTATGAGCAGACAATTTTGGAAGACATTTAATGTAGGGGTAAATATGATGCTATCAGGCAGGAACTTGGGAGCAGATGTTCTCTGGGAATTTCACAGCAGAAATGTGATAAATGTTCAGGAAACATTTGCATGGTGCTCTGCATAGGTATGTTCCATTAAGGCAGGGAAAGGATGGTAGGGTAAAAGGACCATGGTGTACAAATAAAGTAGAAAATCTAGTTAAGAAGAAAAGAAAAGCTTATGAAAGTTTTAAGAAACTAGGTACTGTTAGAGCTGTATAAAATTACAAGATTGCCAGGAAGGAGCTGAAGAATGAAATTAGGAGAGCTAGAAGGGGCCATGAGAAGCCCTTTGGTGAGCAGGATTAAGGAAAACCCCAAGGAATTCTACAAGTATGTGAAGAGCAAGAGGATGAGCAGTGTGAGAATAGGACCAATCAAGTGTGATAGTAGAAATCTGTACATGGAGTCGGAGGAGGTAGCGGAGATACTTAATGAATACTTTGCTTCAGTATTCACCAGGAAAAAGGACCTTGGCAATTGTGGGGATGACTTACAGCAGACTTGAAATGCTTGAGCATTTTTACATTAAGAAAGAGGATGTGCTGAAGCTCTTGAAAAGCAATAAGTTAGATTAGTCGCCAGGACTGAAGGAGATGTACCCCAGGTTACTGTGGGAAGCGAGGGAGGAGATTGCTGAGCTGCTGGTGATGATCTTTGCATCACCAATAGGGATTTGGAGCTTAGAAAAATAGAGGGCTAACAGTAACCCGAGGTAATTTCTACATGTTCGCCACAGCATTGTCGGCCAAAGGGCCTGTATTGTGCTGTAGGTTTTCTATGTCTCTATTTTTATGTTTTTAGGGTCAGGAGAAATACCGGAGTATTGAAGGGTTGCAAATGTTGTTCCCTTGTTCAAGAAATAGAGTAGAGATAACCCAGGAAATTATAGACCAGTGAGTCTTACTTCAGTGGTGGGCAAGTTGTTGGAAAAGATCCTGAGAGGCAGGATTTATGAGAATTTGGAGAGACATACTCTGATTAGGGATAGTCAGCATGGCTTTGTCAAGGGCAGGTCATGCCTTATGAGCTTGACTGAATTCTTTGAGGAATGTGACAAAACACATTGATGAAGGTAGAGCGTGGATGTAGCGTATATAGATTTCAGTAAGGCATTTGATAAGGTTCCCCATGCGAGGCCCATTCAGAAAGTATGGAGGCGCAGGATCCAAAGAGACCTTGCTTTGTGGATCCAGAACTGGCTAGCCCACAGACGGCAAAGGGTGGTTGTAGATGGTTTGTATCCTGCATGGAGGTCAATGACCAATGGTGTTCCATGGGGATTTGTTCTGAGACCCCTTCTCTTTGTGATTTTTATAAATGACTTGGATGAAGAAATAGAAGGGTAGGTTTGTAAGTTTGATGATAACACAAAGGTTGGGGGTGTTGTGGATAGTCTGGAGGGTTGTCAGAGGTTACAGTGGGACATTGATAGGATGCAGAACTGGGTTGAGAAGTGGCAGATGGAGTTCAAACAGATAAATATGTAGTGGTTCATTTTGGTAGGTCAAATTTGAAGATAGAATATAGTATTAATAATAAGACTCTTGGAAATGTGGAGGATCAGTGGGATCTTGGGGTTGTGTCCATAGGACACTCAAAGCTGCTGGGCAGGTTGACAGTGTTGAGTTCAAGAGCCGTGAGGTAATGTTACAGCTAGAAAGACCTTGGTCAGACCCCACTTGGAGTACTGTGTTCAGTTCTGGTCACCTCACTACAGGAAGGATGTGGATACTGTGGAGAGAGTGCAGAGGAGATTTACAAGGATGTTGCCTGGATTGGAGAGTGTGCCTTATGAGAATAGGTTGAGTGAACTTGGCCTTTTCTCCTTGGAGCGACAGAGGGTGAGAGGTGACCCAATAGAGAGGTGTACAAGATGATGATACGTATTGATAGTGTAGATAGCCAGAGGCTTTTTCTCAGGGCTGAAATGTCTAACATGGGGCATAGTCTTAAGGTGCTTGTAAGTAAGTACAGAGTGGATGGCAGGTGTAATTTTTTTCACACAGAGAGTGGTAGATGTGTGGAATGCACTGCCAGCGATAGTGGTAGAGGCAGATACAATAGGGTCTTTTAAGAGACTCTTAGATAGGTACATGGAGCTTAGAAGAATAGAGGGCAATGCGATAGGGACATTCTAGGCACCTTCTAGAGTAGGTTACATTGTTGGCACAACTTTGTGGGCTGAAGGGCCTGTAATATGCTGTAGATTTCTATGTTCTATGTTCCTGCATCCTTTTGTTTAATAAATTATCCTTGCCTCCTGTATAGAGTCTGGAAGCTTGTTTATCATTCTCTTTGATAAGATATTCTTGCTCTCAGTCCAAACATTAAGTTTGAATCTGTCTCCTATTTACTGTAAAGTAATACTCTGGATACCCCATTTTACTCTCTCTGACTACGTTGTATACATTTATGTTTCTTCTCATTCCAGGTAAAAGTATTACATCTTCCATATGTAACATCTGTTGGATTGGGTGCAGAATTGTTTTTTTATCTTGTAGTTTAATTTCCCTATACTTGCTTGTATTTTCATTTAATCACCAATAACATATAATTGTTCATGAATTTTCCAGTAAAGTAACTGCTTCTATATTTTTAGAAGAAACATAGAAACATAGAAAACCTACAGCACAATACAGGCCCTTCGGCCCACAATGTTGTGCCGACCCTCAAACCCTGCCTCCCATATAAGCCCCCACCTTAGATTCCTCCATATACCTGTCTAGTAGTCTCTTAAACTTCACTAGTGTATCTGCCTCCACCACTGACTCAGGCAGTGCATTCCATGCACCAACCACTCTCTGAGTAAAAAACCTTCCTCTAATATCCCCCTTGAACTTCCCACCCCTTACCTTAAAGCCATGTCCTCTTGTATTGAGCAGTGGTCCCCTGGGGAAGAGGTGCTGGCTATCCACTATATCTAATACTCTTATTATCTTGTACACCTCTATCATGTCTCCTCTCATCCTCCTTCTCTCCAAAGAGTAAAGCCCTACCTCCCTTAATCTCTGATCATAATGCATACTTTCTAAACCAGACAGCATCCTGGTAAATCTCCTCTGTACCCTTTCCAATGCTTCCACATCCTTCCTATAGTGAGGTGACCAAAACTGGACACAATACTCCAAGTGTGGCCTAACCAGAGTTTTATAGAGCTGCATCATTACATCGCGACTCTTAAACTCTATCCCTCGACTTATGAAAGCTAACACCCCATAAGCTTTCTTAACTACCCTATCCACCTGTGAGGCAACTTTCAGGGATCTGTGGACATGTACCCCGAGATCCCTCTGCTCCTCCACACTACCAAGTATCCTGCCATTTACTTTGTACTCTGCCTTGGAGTTTACCCAAGAAATTACCTAGGGTTACCCATAGCCCTGTATTTTTCTGAGCTCCATGTACCTGTCCAGGAGTCTCTTAAAAGACTCTATCGTCACTGGCAGTCCATTCCACGCACTCACCACTCTCTGCGTAAAAATCTTACCTCTGACATCTCCTCTGTACCAACTTCCAAGCATGTTAAAACTGCGCCCACTTGTGCTAGCCATTTCAGCCCTGGCAGAAAGCCTCTGAATATCCACATGATAGTCAAAAACTCCTTGGTTTTCAGTAGCAAATGTTACACTATTTGAATCTGGATATCTCATAGGTTAATTGTTATCACTGGAATGTTTGTTCTCTCTAGCCTGAGTGTAAAACTGTTTTTTTCCTTTACCTCCCTTCTTCGTTCTTCACTCTTGTAACATTTCATGAAACTACAAAAATCCTGGCAGAAGCACAAAACAAGAAATCAAGAGAATTCAATGACTATCAATGACTACAGACCAGTGGCATTGACCTCCCACATCACGAAGACCCTGGAGAGACTTGTTTTGGAACTGCTCCAGCCTATGGTCAGGCCACACTTAGATCCCCTCCAGTTCGCCTACCAGCCCCGACTAGGAGTTGAGGATGCCATCGTCTACCTGCTGAACTGTGTCTACGCCCACCTGGACAAGCCAGCAAGCACTGTGAGGGTCATGTTTTTTGACTTCTCCAGTGCGTTCAACACCATCCGCCCTGCTGTGCTGGGGGAGAAGCTGACAGCGATGCAGGTGGATGCTTTCCTGGTGCCATGGATTCTTGATTACCTGACTGGCAGACCACAGTACGTGTGCTTGCAACAGTGTGTGTTTGACAGAGTGATCAGCAGCACTGGGGCTCCACAGGGGACTGTCTTGTCTCCCTTTCTCTTCACCATTTACATATCAGACTTCAACTACTGCACAGAGTCTTGTCATCTTCAGAAGTTTTCTGATGACTCTTCCATAGTTGGATGCATCAGCAAGGGAGATGAGGCTGAGTACAGGGCTATGGTAGGAAACTTTGTCACATGGTGTGAGCAGAATTATCTGCAGCTTAATGTGAAAAAGACTAAGGAGCTGGTGGTAGACCTGAGGAAAGCTAAGGTACCGGTGACCCCTGTTTCCATCCAGGGAGTCAGTGTGGACATGGTGGAGGATTACAATTACCTGGGGATACGAATTCACAATAAACTGTACTGGTCAAAGAACACTGAGGCTGTCTACAAGAAGGGTCAGAGCCGTCTCTATTTCCTGAGGAGACTGAGGTCCTTTAACATCCGCCGGACGATGCTGAGGATGTCCTACGAGTCTGTGGTGGACAGTGCGATCATGTTTGCTGTTGTGTGCTGGGGCAGCAGGCTGAGGATAGCAGACACCAACAGAATCAACAAACTCATTCGTAAGGCCAGTGATGTTGTGGAGATGGAACTGGATTCTCTGACAGTGGTGTCTGAAAAGAGGATGCTGTCTAAGTTGCATACCATCTTGGTCAATGTCTCCCATCCACTACATAATGTACCGGGTGGGCACAGGAGTACATTCAGCCAGAGACTCATTCCACCGAGATGCAACACAGAGCGTCGTAGGAAGTCATTCCTGCCTGTGGCCATCAAACTTTACAACTCCTCCCTTGGATGGTCAGACACCCTGAGCCAATAGGCTGGTCCTGGACTTATTTCCTGGCATAATTTACATATTACTATTTAACTATTTATGGTTTTATTACTATTTAATTATTTATGGTGCAACTAACGAAAACCAATTTCCCCCGCGATCAATAAAGTATGACTATGAGTATAATTACTATGACTATTCTTAGAAGCTTGGTTCCCAACGGAAGACTCTAATAACAAGCAAATGGAACCAGACGCAATTTATGGACCTATGCGTCTGCGGGATCAGGACCGAGGGGTGAGCCACCAAGACCAGAGGAATCAATGCTCACAGTGACCGATAACCAGGGATACAGCTAGTGGAGATCACTCAGCTATCCAGTTAGCTGGGACCTAGCGGGGACTGGCAGCCAGCACGACAGCCAACCAATCAGAACAATTAGTTGGACCATATTTGAACGTGATCACTCAGCAGAACAACACACAATTGCGCACTGATGACGTCACTTCAACTGCTGACGAAACATTTGTGACCTAGCGTCCAGGCTCGGCGAACAACCATACAAGCAAACAGCCAACCAGAGCTACCAATCTCCTCTTCCATTTCAAACTTCAGAAAACAATTGTTAGCAATAAGCTTTTCGCTTCATTCCTGACCTCTGAATAACCCTTGGATCACAAGAGTGTCAGGATCCAACAAACTTGAAGCCTTTGGCATAAGGGATCAATCAGCTGTGTCACTTTTCTCTGTATTGCACCCAATAATTAACAAAGTCCTTTGTTCTACACTAAATACCTGAAGTTAATTGAGATTATCTGAGAGCAAACTGGCAGGTTCTTGAGAAGTCATCCTTTTCTGCACCAGTGACTAATTCCAGAATAAGAACACAATTTTCACTACTCTTATAGAGGGATAATAAATCAGCCATGATGAATTGACAGACAGACTCGATGGGCCAAATGGCCTAATTCTGCTCCTACGTCTTATGGTCTTACAGAAAGTTTGTTCAAAATAAATGATCAGATGTCATCCTGTTGAACAGTGAAGCTAGTGGGAATGATTGAATTCAGCTAATTCTTCTAGGAATCGATTTACTCAATGTTCCTATATCTTGTGGTCTTGTGGTCAACAGGAAATTTTGTTCAATCATAATCAGAATCAGGTTTAATATCACCAACATGTGTCATGTAACTTGTTAACTTTGTGGCCGCAGTACATGATACAAATAAAAAAAAACAGAATTACATTGAGTATACATATGTATACTAAATAGTTAAATTAAGGTAAGTAGTGCAAAAACAGAAATTAAAGAAGAATGTAGTGAGGTAGTGTTCGTGGCTTCAGTGCCCCTTTAGAAAACAGTTGACGGGGGGAAGAAGCTGTTCCTGAATCGTTGAGTGTGTGCCTACGGGCATCTGTACCTCCTTCCTGATGGTAACAATGACAATAGGACATGTCCTGAGTGATAGGGGTCCTTGATAATCAAAGTCACTTTTCTGAGGCACCGCTCCTTGAAGATATCTTGGATACTATGGAGCTGAATGATTTAATAGCTCTCTACAGTAGACTTCTCCCCCCCCCCCCATACCAGACGGCGATGCAACCAATCAGAATGCTCTGCACAGTACATCTGTAGAGGTTTTCAAGTGTTTTAGGTGACAAACCAAGTCTCCTAAAACTCCTGACGAATTATACCTACTGTCTTGCCTTCTTTGTAGCTGCATCAATCTGTTGGGACCAGGTTAGATCCTCAGAGATATTGACACTGAGGAATTTGAAATTGCTCACTCTCTGCACTTTCGATCCCTATATAAGGATTGGTTTGTGTTCGCTCCTCTTAACCTTGCTGAAGTCCACAATCAGCTGTTTGGTCTTGCTGACATTGAGTGCAAGAGAAATGATCAACCTTAATCCTATTGAATGGTGAAGCCAGTGGGAATGGTTGAATTCGGCCAATTCTTCTCGGAATCGATCTACACAATCGTCCTATATCTTGTGGTGTTCATGGGACAACAGCAAAGAATCAATGAATGACTTTAGTTGAAGTAGATTTGTTATAATACCTAGAATTATTTTCATTATGAGAAATTCTGCAGATGTTAGAAATCCAAAGCAAGACACACAAAGTGCTGGAGGGACTGAACAGGTCAGGCAGCATCCATGGACATAAACAGTAGACATTCCGGGCCAAGACCCTTCTTCAGGATTATACAGCAGTCCAAGAATTAAACCTTCCTTTCAAACTCTAGCCTACAAGGATCAATTTTTCAATGTTTTAAAGCACACACCTCTCAATAAAGTAAAGTAGAACACATCCACTCAAATCATTTAGAAATATCCACTCATAGACAGCAACTGAAGTAAATAAGTAATAACTCGGCTGAAAGAGGAACTGCTAAAATAAACTGCAATCTATTCTTTCGGCTAGTACAGTTTATATTCAGGCTATCACTGGCATATTTATCTATCCCTCTCTCCCCCACCCTTCAAGCCACACCACCCTGCAAACCCCCGATTTATCCTAGCCTAATCGCAGGACAATTTACCCGCCAACTGGTACATCTTTAGAATGTGGGAGGCAACCAAAGCACCAAGGGAAAATCACACTGTCACGGGGAGAACATACAATCTTACAGACGGTGGGGGAATGAACCTGGGTCACTGGTATTTAAAGCATTGTGCTAACCACGATGTGACCGTGTCATTGTCGTGAAATTCACTGCTTTGCAGTACAGTACGATGCATAAAAAATTGTTATAAATGATAAATAGAAATATGTTAAAAATAATAAGTTGTTTAAAACTTGTGAGATGGTGTTCATGAGTTCATTGTCTGTTCAGGAATCTGATGATGGAGGGGAAGAAGCTGTTATAAAACGTAGAGTGTGTTTCTTGAGGCTCCTGTACCTCCTCCTTAATGGTGGTAATGAGAGGAGGGCATGTCCTGGGTGATGGGATCCCTAATGATGCACGTCACCTTTTTGAGGCATCACCTTTTGCAGATGTCCTGGATGCTGGGGAGGCTGGTGCCCATGGTGGAGCTGGCTGAGTTTATAACCTTCTGTACTTTTTCTGCTCCTGTGAAGTGGTCCCTCCATACCAGAAGGTTATGCTCCCAGTTAGAATGTTCTCCACTGTACGTCTGTAGAAATTGGCTAGAGCGTCTGGTGACGTACCAACTCTCCTCAAACTCCTAATGCAATATAGCTGCTGTTGTGCCTTCCTCAATGTGTTGTGCCCAGGATAGATCCTCCAAGATGTTGTCACACAAAGTTGAAACTACTCACTCTTTCCACTGCTGATCCCTCGATGAGTTCCCTCGACCTTCCCCTAATCAGACGATCTATCTCACTACTGTACACCTCTTCATCGTCATCTGAGATTCTGCTGATAACAGTTGTGTTGTTGTCGTATTTATAGGTGCCACTTATGCTGTCCCTAGAGATGCAGTCATGGGTGTAGGGGTGAGGCATATCTTCTTAACATTTTCCCCATATGATCTACAACTCCACAGACATCAGAAGAACAGTTGTGACTCTTTGGGAAAAAAAACTAATAAATCAAGACCTCAAATCCAGAGCAAAACTCATGTTCCAGCTGATCTCTGTCCTCCTAAGTGCTAATGAGATTTAGATTACCTACAGTAGGCACCTCACAGTAATGAAGAGCTACCTTAGATGCTGTCTCAGAAATCCTCCAAATTCACTGGCAGAGTGCCAATCTCAGCCTCCTCCATCCCAAACATCATCCCAATATTAAGGTCTTAAATTCTTTTACTATCATCATTAGAGATTGGCTGATTTGTAGGAAGCAATGAGTGGGAATAAAAGGATCATTGGCTGGTTGGCTGCCAGTGACTAGTGGTGTCCACAGGTGTTGGTGTTGGGACCACTTCTTTTTTATGCTGTATATAAATGATTTAGATGATGGAATAGATGGCTTTGTTGCCAAGTTTTCAGATGATACTAAGATTGATAAGGGCACAGGTAGTATTGAGGAAACAGGTAGGCTGCAGAAGGACAGATAGATTAGGAGAATGGGCAAGAAAGTGGTAAATGAAATACAGTGTTAGAAAATGCATGATCATTCACTTTGGTAGTAGGTAGAAATAAACATGCAGACTATTTTCTAAATACTGTAGTCCCAATGAATTGGCTTCCACAGCCGTCTGCGGCAATAAATTCCACAGACTCACTACCCCGGCTAAAGAAATTCCTCCTCATCTCTGTTCTAAATGGGTGTCACTTTATTCTGAGGTTGTGCCCTTTAGTCCTAGACTCCCCCACTATTAGAGACATCCTCTCCATATCTACTCTATCTTAGCCTTTCAAAACTCAATAGGTTTCAATGAGATCACTCTCATTCTTCTAAACTCCAGCCAGTACAGGCCCAGGGCCATCAAGTACTACTCATATGTTAATCCTTTCATTCTCAGAATCATTCTCATGAACCTCCTCTGGACCCTCTCCAATGATAGGACATCTTTTTGATAAGGGCCCCAAAATTGCTCACAATACTCCAAGTGAGGCCTCCCCAATGCCGTTTAATGCCTTAGCATTCATCCTTACTTTTTTATTCTAATCCTCTTGAAATGAATGCTAATATTGCATTTGCTTTCCTCACCACAGACTCAACCTGTAAGTTAACCTTCAGGGTGCTCTGCACAGGGCTCCTGTTCCTTTGCACCTCTGATTTTTGAATTTTCTTCCCATTTAACAATAGTCTATGGCTTTATTCCATCTTTTAAAGTGCATCACCGAACATTTCCTGACACTATATTCCACCTGCCATTTCTTTGCTTATTCTCCACTATTGTCCAAGTCCTTCTACAACTTCCTGTTTCCTCAACACTACCTGCTCCTCCACTTTTCTTCATATCACCTGCAACTTGGCCACAAAGCCATCTATTCAGTCATCCAAATCATTGACATATAATATAAAAAGAAGTGAGCCCAACACAGATCCTGGGAACACCACTAGCGCTGGACAACAAAGATTTTGCTTCCTGATTACCTTTGTATGTATCTTATGGATTTTGGGCTGATGATTGTGAAAATCAACATGGAATTTCCCTATCATGCACCATTTTAAAAAAAAAACAATATTTGTTATTTTGAATTCATAATTCAATTTATGAGGAAGAAAATGGCGGGAGGAGAAGGGAAGCAGCATACTGCGCCTGTGCAGCCCTGCAATGAAAAATGATATCGTATCTGTTAAATAGGGGCCGTGGACAATTATGATTTGATGAAGATGGACGTGAAAGCACAAAGGAATATCTGGAAAAATTTCTGAAACGCCCGTTCGCTGCTGTCGTTACTGCGCGGTTGGGAATTTTTCGGGGGGTAGGCCTCAAAATCCCCGGCTTAGCCTGCTGTTGGCGACCGAGAAGGAGGTCGAATCATTCGGATAGTGATGGCGCTCAGTACTCGGTGTCGGAGAGCTGATCAGAGCTCGAAGTTTTCGGATGACTCAGAGTCGGACCGTGGTCGGGTATGGCAGGGAGAGTTTTTCTTCCTTCTCTCCGTCTGCATGAGATGTGGGACATTTGAGAGACTTTGAACTTTTATTGTGCTCATGGACTTCTTCATCAAGTTATGGTATTGTTGCACTGTTGTAATTATATGTTATAATTATGTGGTTTTGTTAGGTTTTTTTTCAGTCTTGGTCTGTCCTGTGTTTTGTGATATCACACCGGAGGAAATACTGTATCATTTCTTAATGCATGTATTACTAAATGACAATAAAAGAGGACTGCGTGTCTTCATAATCTAATCTTATCTAATTTAGAGTAATCAATGCCAAGATTAAGGAAGGCATTTTTGTTGGTCCACAAATCAAACAGGTCATCAATTACAGGCAATACAAAGAATTTCTACTGGGACTGGAGAAAATTGCATGGAGGGCATTCAAGGATGTTGTTGAAAATTTTCTTGGCAACTACAGAGCACCAAACTATGTGCAAATGGGTGACAACATGCTCCAAGCATACAAAAGCATGAAGTGCAACATGTCACTAAGGATTCATTTTCTCCACAAATCTCGGTGCTGTCAGTGATGAGCATGGTGAAAAGGTTCACTGGGACATTGCAGTCATGGAGAAACTGTATCAGGGTACACAGGGAATCCATCAATGTTGGCTGGTTATTGCTGGACACTTAAGCAAGAAGCCTCAGACACTGAGTACAAATGAAAATCATTAGCAAAATATTTTTAGCTTAGTTGAACTATTGCAAAACCATTATGCAATTTAACACATTATATTCAATAAAAGTTAATTTCTTGTTTCTCCAAATTACTACATAATACAAGTAGTCTGAAATTATATTTGTGTTCAGCTTCAAGTGGTCTATCATAAGCAAAAAAAAAAATTCTGAGGAAGCAACAATTCTGTAGTCACCAGCAACCAACCAGATTACCATTTTACTTCCTGGCAGTCCTCTAATCTTCTATCCATGCTAGCATCTTTCCTGTAAACCATGGGCTCTTATCTTGTTGAGCAGCCTCATGTGGCACCTTGTCAAAGGCCTTCTGAAAATCCGAGAACACAATATCCACCGATTCTCCTTTATCTATCCTGCTTATTATTTCCTCAATGAATTCCAATAGGATGCTGAGGTTGGTTTTCCCATAAGGAAACCATGCTGACTTTGGCCTATTTTATCATGTACCCCCAAGTACCCCAAAACCCCATCCTTAATAATGTACTCCAATGTCTTCCAAACTACTGAAGCCAGGCTAACTGGCAGATTATTTTCCTTCTTATGCCTCCCTCCCTTCTTAAAGGGTGTTGTGACATTTGCAATTTTCCAGTCCTCTGGAACCATCCCAAAATCTGTTGACTCTTGAAAGATCATTACTAATACCTCCAAAAGTTCTTCAGCAAGCTCTTTCAGAACCCTGGGTTAGTCCATCTGGTCCAGGTGACTTATCTACCTTCTGACCTTGCAGTGTCCCAAGCACCTCCTCTTTAATAATCGCAACAACGGTCATTTCTGCCCCCGACAGTCTCAAATTTCTGGCATATTGCTAGAGTCTTCCACAGTGAAGACTGGCGCAAAATACTTATTAAATTCGTCCTGCAAATCTTCTGGAGTCATCTATTGTGTCTGGTGTTCCCGATGCAGCCGCCTCTACATTGGTGAGACCCATCGTAAATTTAGAAACCGCTTCACTGTGTACCTCCACTGTTAGATCTTTGTTTAGTTTCTGATCCTTAAGGTTCTTTCGAGAGTCAGGAATGATGAGTAGTCTTAATTCTAACAATAGTTTATTTTACAGTACAAAGAATTCCAACAGGTTCATCAGGCAAGATTTTCCCTTCAGGAATTATTGCTGACTTTGTTCTATCTTGTCCTGTGACACCAAGTACTTCATAACCTCATCCTTAACAATTGTCTCAAAGATCTTTCCAACCATTGAGGTCAGGCTAACTAGTCTATAATTTCCTTTCTGCTGCCACCCTCCTTCTTACAGAGTGGAGTGACATTTGCAATTTTCCATTCCTCTGGCACCATGCCAGAGTCCAAAGATTTTTGAAAGATCAGTACTAATGCCTCTACAACTGGGCCTTAGCACTCAGATCTGCAGCTGGATCTTCAACTTCTTCACGGACAGGACCCAGGCCGCAAAAATAGGGGACAAGTTCTCCTCTACAATCACTCTGAGCACCGGTGCCCCACAAGGCTGTGTACCCAGCCCCCTGCTGTATTCACTGTACACCCATGATTGTGTAGCCAAGTTTCCATCAAACTCAATATATAAGTTTGCTGATGACACAACAATTGTAGGCCATATCTCGGGTAATGATGAGTTTGAGTACAGAGAGGAAGTTAAGAACCTGGTGGCATGGTGCGAAGACAATAACCTATCCCTCAACGTCAGCAAGACGAAGGAATTGGTTGTTGACTTCAGAAGGAGTAGCGGACCGCACGACCCAGTTTACATCGGTGGTGCGCAAGTGGAACAGGTGTGATGAGAATACACATAAATTAAGATGTTTGCTGGCCTGGGCTAGCATCAGTGGCATCAGCAGTTGGTCTGCCACCTGTCCTCAGGGGAAGGAGAGATAAGGAACAATGAAGCAGCATCTGGAGATGTGTAATGAAGGGATGGGAGAGAGAGCTGTCTAGAGCGGCTCCCCCTTTGAACCCTGAACTGTTTGAAGTGATAGATAGGCGATACCCCAGCAGGGGGATAAAAAGGGTCAGGTTCGCTAAGGCAGGACACACACGACACTCGAGGTAACGAGACCCTGGAAGCGGTACGCCTCTCACGAGTCGGTGGGAAGCTCTTGGACGGCTGATCAGGGGATCAGCCTTAAACGCACAGGGTGGAAAGGTACGATCAGCGGGAACCCAGTGTGTGTCCGCCCTTACTTGGGTGCTGGGTTCACCGCAGAGGATCGACCGCATCTGGAGGAGGGGTCACAGTCAGTGACCTCAGGTGACATCACAAAGGACCCGCCCGAAAGCTGCTTGTGAGCAATATCACCGGTCTGTGAGTGGAAGCCGTTCTGAATGATCAGTCGTTCCCGTTCTCTCTCTCTCTCTCCCCCCACGTTGTCCATCGCCATGGCAACGATTACTGCGAATGGAACTAAATTGGACTGAACTTTGTGTCACTTTGAAATTGGTCATTTACCCCTAGACAACGATAGAGCTTGATTGATGCTGTTATCTTAATTCTGTGCACATGTGTGTTTATCATTGCTGAACTGTTGCATTTATTATCCTTTCGATTACTGTGTTGCTTGTTTCTTTAATAAAACTTTCTTAGTTCTAGTAATCCAGACTCCAACTGAGTGATCCATTTCTGCTGGTTTGGCAACCCAGTTACGGGGTACGTAACACAGGTCAAAAGCTTTAAGTTCCTTGGGGTCAATATCACAAATGACCTGACTTGGACCAACCAAGCAGAGTCCACTGTCAAGAAGGCCCACCAGCGCCTTTACTTCCTGAGAAAGCTAAAGAAATTTGGCCTGTCCCCAAAAATCCTCACTAATTTTTATAGATGCACCGTAGAAAGCATTCTTCTAGGGTGCATCACAACCTGGTATGGAAGTTGTCCTGTCCAAGACCGGAAGAAGCTGCAGAAGATCGTGAACATGGCGCAGCACATCACACAAACCAATCTTCTGTCCTTGGACTCACTTTACACTGCACGCTGTCGGAGCAGTGCTGCCAGGATAATCAAGGACATGGTGGGGCAGTCTAGGACAAGTGGGCACAGCCTCAGGATGGAGGGATGTCCATTTAAAACAGAGATACGGAGAAAATTCTTTAGCCAGTGGTTAGTGAATTTGTGGAATTTGTTGCCATGTGCAGATGTGGAGTCCAGGTCATTGGGTGTTCTTAAGGCAGAGATTGATGGGTTCTTGATTTGACATGGCATTAAAGGTTATGGGAAGAAGGCCGGGAAATGGGGTTGAAGAGGAGAAAAAAAAAGGATCAGCTATGATTGAATAGCGGAGCAGACTGAATGGGCAAAATGGCCTAATTCTGCACCTATATCTTATGGTCTTATAGTCTTACGGTCTTTACATACTTAAAAAAGCTTTTACTATCCACTTTGACATTGTTTACTAGCTTGCTTGTAGATTCCATCTTTTCCCTTCTAATTATTCTTTTAGTTCTTCTCTTTAGGTTCTTAATTGCTGATCAACACACACAAAATGCTGGAGGAACTCAGCAGGTCAGGCAGCATCTATGAAAAGAATGAACAGTTGACGTTTTGGGTGAGACCCTTCAGCAGGACACAGTGTAGCCGGTCCCCTAGTAGGCGCAATGGCAAACTGCTCTAAAAACCCACCTCGTAAGCATTCAACAAATTCACATCCATTACCAACCTGATTTTCCCAATCGACCTGCATGTTGAAATCTCCCATGACTATCCCTTTTGACACGTCTTCTCTATTTCCCATTGTAATCTGTGGTTCACATCCCAGCTACTGCTGGGAGGCCTGTATATAACTGCCATCAGGGTCCTTTTACCCTTGCAGTTTCTTAACTCAACCCACAAGGATTCAACATCATCTGATCCTATGTCACATCTTTCAACTGATTTGATGCCTTTCTTTACCAGCAAAGCCACCCCAACTCCTTTGCCTACTTTCCTATCCCTCCGATACAACGTGTAACCTTGGACATTCAGCTCCCAGCTACAACCATCCTTCAGCTGTGGTTCAGTGCTGGCCACAACATCATACCTGACAATCTGTAAAAGTGCAACAAGATCCTCCACCTTATTTCTTATACTCCATGCACTGAGATATAGCACTTTGAGTACTGTATTTGCTACCTTTTTGATTGTGCATCCCTAGTGCACTGATACTCACCCTGCTGGCTGCAATTATGTCCTATCATCTGCCTGCCCTTCCTGACAGTCTGACTGCACATTACCTTTGCTTTTTTACCATCTGTCCTATCCTGAGTCCCTTCACTCCAGTTCCCAACCCCCTGCTAAATTAGTTTAAACCCTCCCCAACAGCTCTAACAAACTGCCCATGAGAATATTGATCTCCCTCAGGTTCAGGTGCAACCCGTCACTTTTGAACAGGTCATACCTCTGCCAGAAGAGATCCCAATGATCCAAGAACCTGAAGCCGTGCCCCAACATCAGCTTCTCAGACACATATTAATTTGCCAAATCATCCTGTATCTACCCTCACTGGTGCATGGCACAGGCAGTAATCCAGAAATTACTAACCTGGAGGTCCTGCTTCTCAGCTTTCTACCTAGCTCTCTAAATTCTCTTTTCAGGACCTCTTTGCTTTGCCTTCCCATGTCATCGGTTCCAATATGTACCAAGACATCTGGCTGCTCTCCCTCCCTCTCCAAAATGTTGTGGACATGACCTGAGGCATCCCTGACCCTGGCACCAGGGAGGCTATATACCATTTGTGTGTCCCGTTCGTGTCCACAGTATCTCCTGTCTGTTCCTCTGACTATTGAGTCCCTATCACTACCGCTTCCCTCTTGTCCCTCTTTCCTTTCTGCACCACGGACCCATGCTCAGTGCCAGTAACCCAGTCTCCGTGGCATTCCCCTGGGAGGTCATTCCTCACAACAGTATCCAAAGTGGTATACTTACTGTTCCTCCTTCCATTTTACACGCGCTATCTCAAACAACATCAAGTCATGTGCAACACTTAATTTAGTACAACAACCCAAGGCATATAAACAAAATTTGACACCAAGGTACGAAAAAAAATATTTTAATTCAGACAAGCTGTAGCGACCAATTCTAACCAAACCAATTGCCACTGCTGGCGACCCCCACAGATTTGTTATTCTTGTGTGATGCATCCTCAGCTCCAATAACTCTTGTTCCAAATGCTGAAGATATGCATTCAATCCTTTATTAGCAATTAGAAAACATACAATCTTGAAGCAATGAGATTTAAGAGTACTTAAGTGTAACTAAGTTAAATTAAGCATAACTGAGTGGTCAGCAAGAGATACGGCATCCGTCGGTCCCCAGCTGCGAACTGCACCGAAGAAAGCACAAGTACATAACTTACTCCCTTCGCTTCCTCCACACCACCATTCATGTGATTAGTTACCATAATAAACACGCAACACAGGATACAATGCAGATGGAGAACCGATGCATGGCTCCTGCACAAGCAAAGACGTAGGTTTTAAGGGATGTCTTTAAAAAAGGAACTTTTAGGAAGTAGATGTGGAGGGTGGGAATTCTAGCCTTGAACACTTAGCCATGAAGAATAAATCATTAAAACGGGGGAAGCCAGAACTGGGTGAGCATAAACATCTTATAACATTTTAAGACTGAAAGAGATTGCAAGATGCTGCTGAGAATACACGGAGTATTGCATGTAGTTCCGGTCATCTAACTGTAGGAAGGATGTCCCAAAACTAGAAAGGATACAGAAAAGATTCACAAACAACAGAAATTCTGCAGATGCTGGAAATTCAAGCAGCACACATCAAAGTTGCTGGTGAACGCAGCAGGCCAGGCAGCATCTGTAGAAAAGGAGCAGTCGACGTTTCCGGCCGAGACCCTTCGTCAGGACTAACTGAAGGAAGAGTGAGTACGGGATTTGAAAGTTGGAGGGGGAGGGGGAGATCCAAAATGATAGGAGAACACAGGAGGGGGAGGGATGGAGCCAAGAGCTGGACAGGTGATAGGCAAAAGGGGATACGAGAGGATCATGGGACAGGAGGTCTGGGAAGAAAGACAAGAAGGGGGGGAGGGGGGACCCAAAGGATGGGCAAGACGTATATTCAGAGGGACAGAGGGAGAAAAAGGAGAGTGAGAGAAAGAATGTGTGCATAAAAATAAGTAACAGATGGGGTACGAGGGGGAGGTGGAGCCTTAGCGGAAGTTAGAGAAGTTGATGTTCATGCCATCAGGTTGGAGGCTACCCAGACAGAATATAAGGTGTTGTTCCTCCAACCTGAGTGTGGCTTCATCTTTACAGTAGAGGAGGCCATGGATAGACATGTCAGAATGGGAATGGGATGTGGAATTAAAATGTGTGGCCACTGGGAGAGCCTGCTTTCTCTGGCGGACAGAGCGTAGATGTTCAGCAAAGCGGTCTCCCAGTCTGCGTCGGGTCTCGCCAATATATAAAAGGCCACATTGGGAGCACCGGACGCAGTTTATCACCCCAGTCGACTCACAGGTGAAGTGTTGCCTCACCTGGAAGGACTGTTTGGGGCCCTGAATGGTGGTAAGGGCGTAAGTGTAAGGGTCACAATGATGTTACCAGGACAGGGGGCTAGGAGAACATACAAGGAGAGACTAGATGGACTGCAGCCTTTTCCAAGGAGTCTGAGGGCTGCCCTTCTGGAGGTATAAAAATCATGAGGGGCATAGATAACGTGAATGATTACCTAGGGTAGGGGACTCTAAACCCAGAGGGCAGAGGTTTGAGGTGAGAGGTGAAAGAATGAAAGGAGACCTGAGGAAGAAGTTTATCGTAGAGAGCGTGATGGATATAGAGCTTCGATCCATTTAGAATGCGCATCTACCATTACAAGAAACATCTGCCCCATAAAAGGGCCAGCAAAGTCCAAATGTAGCCTAGACCAGGGGTGGTCTGGCCACTCCCATGAGTGCAAGGGAGCTAGTGGTGGCATATTCTGATTAGTCTGACATTGCGTGCATGATTTTACCTTGTTCTCCAGATCCTGATCCATTCTTGGCCATCAAACGTAGGATCTTGCAAGGCTTTTCATTTGAGACACTCCTGGATGAGTCTCATGAATTTTCTCCACAATCTGTGAACGGCCAGGGGGAGGCACAATGACCCTTGCCGCCCCCCCCCCCCCCCAGAAAATGCAGCCATCCTGCAGACTCACTTCTGTCTTGCGTTTGGCATAAGACCTCAGTTCCTCTCCTTCCACGACTCTGGGCCAACCTTGTAAAAGAAAAGTCTTGACTTGGGACAGGACTGGCTCCCTCTCTTTCCACTGCTTAATCTAGGTCACCTTTACAGGTGTCTCTGACAGCCTCTCCAATGGAAACACAGTCTCTGGAGGCACATATGTAGTAACAGGTGTCTCAGGTAAAGGTAGTCGACTCAGTGCATCGGCAATTGCATTATCCCCACCCGCTCTGTACACTATAGTATACTGGTAGGCTGACAATGTAAGAGCCCAACGCTGTATCTTGGCTGACGCTAGCGGTGGGATGCATCTAGTCTCACTGAACAGGCTCATCAGTGATATATGGTCCGTATAAATTGTAAATACGCGTCCATAAAGGTACTGATGAAAGCGTTTGACCACAAAAACAATGGCCAGACCTTCTTTGTCTGGCTGTGAATATCCCTTCTCTGCAGCTGTCAGGGTATGTGAAGCAAAACCAATAGGCTTCTCTGAACGGTCCTCCATTACATGTGAGAGAACTGCCCTGACTCCATCGGGTGAGGCATCGCATGCAAGGGTGAGTTCCTTGTCTCAGTCATAGTGAACAAGCAGCTTCGCTGAGTGGAGGAGTTCTTTCACTTCCTTGAAAGCTTTCTCCTGCTCTTCACCCCACTGCCACTTAGTGTCATTGTGAAGCAGCTTATTCAGTGGGGTCAAAACCCTTGAGAGGTCAGGAAGAAACTTGCAATAATAATTCACCATGCCCAAAAATGATATGAGTTCCGTGATGGTCTTAGGGCTTGGCGCCTCCTTAATAGCTCTCACTTTGTCCTCCACAGGGCAAAGCCCCTCAGCTGTGATCGTGTGTCCCAGGGAAGTCACACTCGATGCCAGGAACACACATTTTCCGTGTTTCAACCGCAGCCCTGCGTCTGAGAGCCTCTTCAGCACCCGTTCTAAATTAGCCAGATGCTCCACCTCCGTAGCCCCCATGATCAAAATATCATCAAGGTACACTGCTACGTGCGGAATCCCCTGCAGCAAAGTGTCCATTGCCCTTTGAAAAATGGCAGGGCTGGACGCCACTCCAAACACCAGGCGATTTTACTTGAATAATCCCTTGTGCATATTAATTGTGACATACTCCTTTGAATCCTCGTCGAGCAGCAGCTGTTGGTAGGCATGGCTGATGTCCAGCTTTGTGAACAGTTTACCCCCTGACAGGGTCGCAAACAGGTCATTCACCCATGGCAATGGGTACTCCTCCAGCCTAGAGACCTGATTCACCGTAAACTTATAATCCCCACATAACCTCACCGTTTTGTCTGCCTTCAAAACTGGAACAATGGGAGCCTCCCACCTTGAAAACTGGACGGGCTCAATAATGGCAAGCCTCTGTAAACGTTCCAGCTCCTCCTCGACTTTGCCTTTCATGGCACAGGGCACCGACCTGGACTTAAAAAAACGTGGTGTAGCCTCAGGGTTAACATGGAGTTTCACTGTCACACCCTTCAGTGTTCCCAGCTCGTCCCTGAAAACGTCACTGTACCGCTGCAGAATGTCCTCCATCATGTGTGCATACGTAATTTTGTGCTAGCTTAGCCGGATTTTGCGAAGCCAATCGCGGCCCAAAAGACTGGGCCCCCTGCCCTTAGCTATCACTAGCCTGGCTTCAGCCTTCTGACCCCCTGATGAAATGTTCACATATAACACCCCAAAATGAGGTATGGGCTGCCCCGTATAGGTCCTGAATTTGAGCTTTGATGGTCTGATGGGAGGCAGGTTGGACCCCCATGTCCTCCTGTAGGTCTCCTCACTAATGACCGATGCAGTTGCCCCTGAATCAATCTCAAACTTAATGTCCTTTCCCCTGACAGTGACTGTGGCATAATATGGTTCAGGTGGTTCCTCATCTGTTTCCACTGCAAACATGTTGTAGGCATACACTGCTTCTTCATCTGCTTCTTCTAGATGGTGTGTGGCTGTCTGAGCCTGTTGAGCTTTCCCCTGCCCAGGCTTAATCTTACCCTTTGAACTTATGCACTTTTTAGCTAAATGTCCCTTTTTGCGACAAGCATGGCAGACAGTATCTTTGAATTTGCAATCATTTGCATAGTGCGTCCCTCCGCACCGGAAACATTCCACCCGCTTTGCCTGTTTACCAGTCTCCCTCCTGACTTGATGAACTACCGCCGACTGCGATCCCCCATGTCCTTCCTTGATACTTTTAGCAGCCATCTCCATGCCTTGGGCAATCTCTAAGGCTTTCTTGAAAGTCAACAGTGGGGTTTCCCCTAACAGGCGGTGTTGTATGCTGTCATTATTAATACCGCATACCAATCGATCATGGAGCATGTCTTCCAACACCGCTCCGAAATCACGATGCTCTGACAGCTGCCGAAGCTCGGCCACAGACTGACCTGGCTTCCTGAAACAGCTGTGAAACTTACACTGTTGGACTATCACAGAAGGTTTCTGATTGTAGTGGTTCCCCATGAGCTTGACCAGTTCGTAATATGGAATGTCCCCGTTTCCGCAGTGTGGCTAAATTCCTTATTAGCTTGTAAGTCTTTGCCCCACGCACACTCAGGAGAATAGAGCGCTTCTTAGCCTCCTCAGTAATTCCATTAGCACAGAAAATGTGTCCCAACCTTTCCTCATACTCCAGCCAATCCTCTGTTAACTCCACAAATTCAACGATAGTCCCAAATGTAGCCATCTGAACGTGTGGCTCCTTATTGGCACTGCTGCTCCTGTTCGAAATGTGCCGACACGTCCACAAAGCCCATCCCACCTTCGTTGCCAAAAATATGTGGTAACTTCTACTTTGAGAAAGGTACACTCAACAACTTCATGCCCAACGAAACAACTTTATCTCGAACGTCAAAACCGTTATGTATATACAGAGGCTTTCAGAACCCATAGGGCATGGCAGGACACTATATACAAGAGCCCCAGAAATGAAAAGAACGAAGTAAAATCCCCCATTATCCTAACTAATATTAACTTACTTTTAGTAATGCTCACATTACAACACATACTGATTTGGCAAAATGGATTGCATTTTGGTGACAAGAAGCAGGGGAAGCAGTGTAGGTTTGTTCCTTTTTGGTCCAAAAGTCTGTAACTACCATTTGGGAGAAGGCAGGAGAATGGGATTGAGACAGACGGAAAATCAGCCATGATGAAATGGTGGAACAGGCTCGATAGGATGAACGCCTTAATTCTGCTCCTATGTCTTCTGGTTATACTGCAGGAGTTGGTGTCGGCACTTTTACTTTTTGTCAGGTAACTGACTGGATGAGAATGTGTGTGATCTGATAAGTAAGTTTGCTGACAACACGAAGATTAATGGAGTACAGTCGACGTTTCGGGTAAAATAAGACAGTGTTCATGGGTTCAATGTCCAATTAGAAATCGGATGGCAGAGGGGAAGAATCTGTTCCTGAGTCGTTGAGTGTGTGTCTTCAGGCTCCTGTACTTCTTCTCTGATGGTAGCAATGAGAAGCAGGCATGTACTGGGTGATGGGGGTCCCTAATGATGATGCCCTCTTCTTGAGGCATCACCTTGTGAAAATGTCCTGGATGCTGGCGAGGCTGGTGTCCCCATGATGGAGTTTACGACTCCTAATTAAACCCTTGACCTCATGCTGAAAATCTGTGTGATTATTTATGTTCCCACTGTGAGTCTGAGTTACAGTATTGGTGGGTCAGGAATCATATATGAACACGTAATCCAGACTTTCAGTGCAGTATTGAAAGAAAACCGCTTGGGTAAAATGCCATTATTTAGATGAGATATTAATTGAAGTTTATACTCAGCTGAACATGAAGGGTCCCAGAACTGTCCAAACAGAACAAAGTAAGTCTTCCCTGGCTAATAATTATTATTTATTTACTTTTATTTATTAAGATATACAGTTCAGAACAAGCACTTACAGCCTAATGAGCTCAGCTCAGCAACCCCCGATTTAACCCTAGCCTAATAACAGGACAATTTACAATCACCGATTAACCTACTGACTGGTATGTCTTTCGACTATGGGAGGAAACCGGAGCACCTGGAGGAAACCAACACACACACTGGAAGAACCTAGAAACTTTCTTACAGAGGACGTCAGAACTGAACTTCCGACACTGATGCTCCGAGCTGTGATAAAATTGGGCTAACCACTACGCTACAGTGACGTCCTATTCCATAACCAAAGTCATTAGACTGTCCGTCTTATGCTGTGGTAATGTACAAGTTGTGTACATTGGGCAGCACCATAACGTAGTGGTTAGCATAGTGCTTTACAACCCCAGCTATGAGATCAGGATTCAATTTCCACCACTCTCTGTGAGTAGATTGTATGTTCTTTCTATGACTGCGTAGGTTTCCTCTGGTGCTCCAGTTTCCTTCCACATTCCAAAGATACATGGGTTAGGGTTAGTAAGATGTGGACGCGCTATGTTGATGTCAGGAGCAGACTACCCTGGGTACGTCCTCCCTCTAGCCTGGCGATCATATCTGCACACAGTACTCCAGATAGGCCTAACCATCTTTGTTCACTGTGACGTGAAATCCTAATGTCTGGAACATAACATTAGTGGGATGCCTATTGTACAAAGTGCTCAAAAATACTAAATGTTAAATCTCAAATGAGGGCCGTGAGAAATCAGCTTGGGGGAAATTATTCATCCGCCCCCAGCCTCGTCCAGGTAGGCAAGAAATGGATCCCGGATAGCCGAAAATTTTTTATTTGAGTTGGTTCTCAAGAACCTAAGTTTGTCCATCTGTATGATTGAGATCATGTCAGCCATCCATCTCCGAAAGGAAGGGGAAGAGGGTGGTTTCCATTCCCTCAAGATAAGTCTTTTGGCGACAGTCATCCCCAGCATCAGAGACTGTTCTATGGCTGTAGGGAAGCATAGAGTGGATTGCGAACAGCCAAAGATGGCGAGACCAACTTCCAAGGGGAAAGAGCTTTTATAGGCCTTTGAGTACCAGTCAAATATTTTGGACCAAAATCCAGTCAGTGATGGGCAAAACCGAAAGGTGTGTGACAACATGCCCTCTGTCCCTTGACATCTATCACACATTGGTGAGACAGAAGGGTAAATCCTGTGCAACCTGAGTTTAGAATAGTGGAGACGGTGGACAACTTTAAACTGGATCAGCTGGTGTCTGCTGTTAACAGAGAAACATAGAAACATCATAGACAAACTCTTGTCCCAGGCAGCTTCAGATAGTTCAATGCCCAATTCCTCTCTCCAGGCCTCTCTGATCATCACAGTAGAGGCTGTAGTACAACCATCGAACAAACGTACAAACTTAGAAACGAGATGCTTGGAAGAGATGTTTGAAAGAAGGGTTAAAGAAGTCACTTGTCAAACGGGAAACCCATCCCTGAACAGACGGGTGGGAGGGATACCACTTATCAGCTACTTACAATGCAGTCCTAACATCTCTACTACTTCGCAGAAGGGTCTGTGCCCGAAACATCGACTATACTCTTTTCCATAGATGCTGCCTGGCCTGCTGAGTTTCTCCAGCATTTCGTGCATGTTACCTCGCAATTTTTGCTCTTTTTGCACTAAATTATTTATTTTTCTTTAGAGATACAGTGTCAAACAGGCTCTTCCAGCCCAACAAGCCACTTCGCCCAGCTACCCACTTATTTAACACTACCATTATCAAAGGACTATTTACAATGACTTTTAACTGGTACGCCTTTGGAATGTGGGAAACCCGCGCTGTCTTGGGGAGAAGGTACAAACCCCTGACAAATGGTGTCAGAATTGAACTCTGAAACACCCTGAGCCATAACGGCAAAGTGACGCTACAATTATGCCGCTAATTTATTAATCCTCTGCTCTTCCAGGGTTAAAGAATACTCTTTGGTCTGATGTCTGTGGAATCATGTACCAGGATTTAAAGGCTGTCTTTCGGGATTGAGGGTGACTCTCTTCTTCATCAGATTTGTGAATTCTGAGATGACCATATAGTCCACGTGGGACCTGCACATTTTGTCACAATTGGCCGGGGTTGCATTCCTTCAGCTGTTTAGTGTTTACCATGGGCTTCTGTGTGCTCCTGATGATTCTCTGCGTCACACTGAATGTTCCTTCTCCACTTTGAGAGGTTACAGAACAGACAGAGATCAATTCCCCCCTTCTTCCATTTTCCATTCCCAATCTAATTACCTTCTTCCCCCTTCTCTTCTCCTTGCCTACCCATCATCTCCTTCTGGATCTCCTTCCCTTTTTTCATGGTTCACTCTCCTCTGGTATTGGATTCTTTATTCTTCTGCCTTTTCCTTTTTACACCTATCCCCTCTCATCCTCTCCACCCACCCAGCCATCTTCCCCCTCACCAAGAAATACTCAAATGGCAAAATCGTAGAACTGTGGCTGACAAGGGAAGTCAAGTCTAATGTAAAAGCAAAAGAGCGGGCTTACAACAAAGCAAAAATTAGTGGGAATATAGGGAAGCTTTTAAAAACCTACAGAAAGTAACTAAACAAATCATTAGGAGGGAAAAGATGCAAGCTAGCAAACAGTATCAATGTAGATAGAAAATGCTTTATCAAGTATATACCAAACAAAAGAGGGATGAGAGTGGATGTAGGACCACTAGAAAATGAGCCCAGAGAGATAATAACGGGGGGGCAAGGAGATGGTAGATGAACTAAGTGAGTATTTTGCATCAGTCTTCACTATAGAAGACTCTAGCAGTGTACCAGGTGTTGAAGCATGTGAGGGAAGAGAAGTGAGTACAGTTACTATTACAAGGGAGAAGGTGCCCAAAAAGCTGTAAGACCTAAAGGTACATAACACCTGGACCAGATGAACTGCACTCTAAGGTTCTGAAAGAGGTAGCAGAAGAGATTATGGAGACATTAGTAATGATCTTTCAAGAATCATTGGATCCTGGCATGGTTCCAGAGGACTGGAAAATTGCTAATGTCACTCCACTCTTTAAGAAAGGAGTGAGGTAGCAAATGGAAGATAAGGTGCTGTTCCTCCAACCTAAGTGTGGCCTCATCACGACAGTGAAGGAGGCCATGGATGGACGTATCGGAATGGGAATGGGAAAAGGAATTAAAATGGGTGACATTTTAGCCTCCAACCTGATGGAATGAACGTTGATTTCTCAAACTTCCAAAAATACCTCCACCCCTCCCCCTTCACCATTCCCCACCCCCTTATCCCTCTCTCATGTTATCTCCTTGCCCGCCCATCCCCTCCCTCTGGTGCTCCTCTGCCCCCTCCCTTTTTTCTTTCTTCCATGGGCTTCTGTCTCTTCCACCAATCAATTTCCTAGCTCTTTGCTTCATCCCTCCTCCTCCAAGTTTCACCTATTGCCTGGTGTCTCTCTCCTCCCCACTCCACCCCACCTTTTAAATCTACTGCTCAGCTTTTTTTCTCCAGTGACTCCTGCCAAAAGGTTTCGGCCCGGAACATCGACTGTGCTTTTTTTTTCATTTTGTGTGTGTTGCTCTGATTCTGAATAAGTTTTGTTGATCAGGCCACACTCTTGTTTTAGGACAGTGATGTGGTTCTACCTGTTGAATAAATTAACTTGGTTAAGTCCTGGCAAGCTCCTGTCCTGTCTCATGCAATCAGACAGGTGGATCTCCCTTTCAATCCCTCAGCTGCTGATTTATCATTCCTTACACAGGAAGATTACATCGCTGTGCCCCACCAGTGTGACACATAATATTCACTCTTGTTCTTATATCTTCCATTAAAAGGCAATTTTTTCCCATCCTAAGAGCTTGCTGAGGGGTTTACTAAGGGAGTACCAGAGCTTTAAGTCCTGATGGTTTATTGATATAGGTTATTGTAAAGCATTAATTGTCATTTCAAAGGATCTGTCCTGCACCTAACATGCAAGTGCCAATACGAAGAAAGCACAGCAGCACCTCTACTTCCTTAGAGATTTGCGTAGATTTGGCATGTCATCTAAAGCTGTGGATGTGTGGTGGAGAGTATACTGGCTGGTAGCACCACAGCCTGGTTTGCAAACATCAATGCCCTTGTACGGAAAAGCCTACAAAAACTAGAGGATACAGTCCAGGTTAAGCCCTCCCCAGCATTGAGCACATCTACATGAAGTGCTGTTGCAAGAAAGCAGCATCCAATCCATCATTAAGAACTGTTTACCAGCCAGGCTGTGCTTTCTTCTCGCTGCTGCCATCAGGACCCACACCAGCAGGTTCAGGAACAGTTATTACCCCTCAACCATCAGGCTCCTGAACCAGAGGGGATAACTTCACTCACCCTAACACTGAACTGTTCCAAAACATATGAACTCATTTCCAGTGACTCTCTATTTCATGTTCTTGACATTTATTGCTTATTAATTGTTATTATTATTATTATTTTTGTATTTGCAGTTTATCTTTTGCACATTGGTTGTTTGTCCATCTTGTGTGCTGTCTTTTGTTGATTCTATTGAGTTTCTTAGTATTTAATGTGAATACCCACAAGAAACTAGTTTGTATATGGCGACATATATGCATTTTGATAATAAATTTCCTTTGAACTTGAATTAATTGGGTGTTTGAATATGAGACTATGTCTGTGTTGAACTACAAGTCCCAGAATGCCTGAATGCAGTAATGTCCGGGTCCACAAGAGAGTGCCGGGTCTGCGTCACATTCCCGCATCATTGTGGCACCAGCCTCTGAGTCTCGGTCATAAACCCCTGAGCCCGGGCTTCAAGGAGGCTGGCACATTCCCTGCCAGTGTGGGGGGCACAGGAGACGGATCAGCCGAGCAGAAACCCGGCATTCCTAGCAAAGTCGCCTCGGAGGCGTTGCAAAGGTTGGATAGCCATTCCTTGTGTTTTAAAGTTTTGGTGTAGTGACTCATATTGTCATTGTGGGAATGCTAAATACTGTACTTTCGATTTGTTAACCCGGGATTTAATTTGTTACAGAAATCGAGCAAGGTTTTTATATTTATTGTGATGTGTGTGCTGGGGGTTGGGGGGATTATACTTGATGCCGTGTGTGTGGTTATTCACAGTTCCGAATGAGCAGCCGCTGCCAATCCGGGCTACGTTGTCAGATTGCTACAATGGACGGGACTGTGGGCTGTTGAAACGCAGCAGTTTCGGACAGCTGTACACTGCGTTTATGCAGTGATTTCTTTTTTGTAGTGTACCCATGCATTTTAATACAGTGTCTTTGTAATTTATAATTAATGGCACATTGTCTCAATTTAACGCCCCGTTCTGACTGCATGTGTTTTGTAATGGTTTGAGAGCATCTACGACAAAGGAAATCCATCTCGTTATTTATTAATACAATAGATGGGTAAAAAAGTCAGCTATCAGTAATATTTGTTTTGATTTCTCGATAGCAATCTTTGGGAAAGGTAGTAACGGCAGTGATGCAAGAAACTAGTGTCCTCGTTAAATGCACCGCTGACTAACTGTTACTGTCGACATATTGCATTCCTAGAATTTCCATAAAGATTGCTTGGCATCGGTCATTTTGTAAATAAGACTTATTAATGTGCTGTTGGCGTATTTGTCGTTGTTGCAGTAATTTAAATTTAACATTGCGATCCGCAATGACGAACGGCCCTTAAAAGGATTGGGCGCGGCTGCCTGTCTGAGTCTTTCACCCGGTCCACCTCCTCTCTCCCTATCCCCCCTCCCTCCCTTCCCTTCCTCCCTCCCTCAGAATGATCGGGCCAGACAAGGACTTCCTACGCCTCCTGTTTCCTTTATCGGCCCGAGCAAGCCTGCGGATTGCGGGCGGTGGGAGCTGGCCAAGGGCAAACCGGGTTTGTCAGCTCGCAGATCCGAACGGCGTCGGGCTCCTTGACCAGTGGCAGCCACGTGATACAAGCTCATCCTCAAAGCCAGACCTTCATTCCGCAGCCTGTCACTAAACACCGCGACTCTCTTCAGCTGCGAAGTGGGACACTGGGATTGGCTGGCCACTTCGTCAGTAACCTTTTGGAGCGAAATTTAAACCAGCCCCCGGCAGAGTGGATTCAGCAGGGGTTGTCTGTTAGAAAGGGCATTAAGCCTTAATTGCTTATGTGAGAATTGAGGGAATTGCAGCTGAGGTTGTCTGTTTTCTCGTCCATTATTAGCACCTAGCTATTAGCCTGAAGACACACAACATTTTAGGGACAGCTTCCACCCTCGCCATCAGATTTCTCAGTGGACAATGAACCCATTAACACTACCTCCCCGTTTTGCTGTCCTTTCGCACTGCTTATTTAATTCTTGGATATATTTTATTCTAATGCATAGTACATTTGTGTATGGCACTGCTGTCACATGCCAGTAATAATAAATCTGACACTGATTCCTAGGTGCAGCTCTGTAATAGGAACATGGGAGCAATGTTTGTTTATTGTGACGTGGGCGATCATCGTTCCATGACTGTGATTGTTCTTGGAAAAAATTCTACAGAAGTGGTTTGTGTTTGCCGCCTTCTGGGCAGTGTCCTTACAAGATGGGTAACCCCAGCTGTTGTCAACACTCTTCAGAGATTGTCTGAAGATGGGTAACCCCAGCCGTTGTCAACACTCTTCAGAGATTGTCTGAAGATGGGTAACCCCAGCCGTTGTCAATACTCTTCTGAGATTGTCTACCTGGTGTCAGTGGTCGCATAACCAGGACTTGTGATCTGCACTGGCTGTTCATACGGCCATCCACCACCTGCTCCCATGGTTTCATGTGACCCTGATCGGGATAAGCAGGTGTTATACCTTGCCCAAGGGTGACCCGCAGGCTAGCGTAGAGACATATCTTCACCCCAACACCCTAGGAGCAATATTACTGGACATGTAGTCAAGCAAACTAGACTACAGATGCAGAGATAATTCAAATTTTGTTTAGTATTTGCTTTTTAGTTTTAGTTCTATGATCTATCAAATTAAATCTGAAATAAGCAGTCTTCTAGAAACTGCTGGACTCCTGTGGGGTCCATTATATTACACACACTAATGTAATTTCTGATGAATAGGTCCAGCCTCACGGTCATGTGGTTGACTTCTAGCTCTCATCTGTAACAGTCCAGCAAGCTTTGCAATTGTAATGAATCACATCAGAAATAATCAGATAGAATATCCATCATCGAGCAGATCATTTGATAAAGCATGATTCACTCTCCGGAGAGTCGTACAGCATGGTATGGCTTCAGGCCCTTCAGCCCAAAGACTCCATGCTGACCACCCAGCTAGTCTCAATTTCCTTGGTTCAGTCCATATCTCTCTAAGCCCTGCCCTCCATGTACCTGTCCAAGAGCTTCTTGAATGATACTATTGTACCTGCCTCAACCACTTCCTCTGGCACCTCATTCCATATACTTGCCATCCTGTGTGCTGAGAATCCCCCCTCCCCCAGTCTACTCTAGATCGTTCCCTCTCACTGTGAGTCTTTGTCTTCCCTACCCAGGAGAAAAGACCTTTGCCATCTAATCGACACCTTTCGTGATCTTAAGCAATTCTATAAGGTCACCGCTCATTCTCTGATGTTCCAACAAATAAGGATGTAGCCTGGCCAGCCTCAACTTATAACTTGGGCACTTTAGTTCTGTCAGCCTCCTTGCCTGCACTTTCCTATCTCGCCTATAACACAGTGACCAACACTGTCCACGGTGTCCGAGCGTGTCTCAACCAGCAAATGCACCATCACGTCCTGTCCCCTATACTCCGTGTCCTCACTGATGAAGACCAGTGTGCTAAGCACCATTTTCACCACCTTGTCTACCTTTCAACAAACTTGTTCTCACTACTCACTACCATCAGGAAGGAGGTACAGGAGCATCAGGACGAGGTCTGTCAGACTGGGTAACAGCTTCTTCCCTCAGGCTGTGAGACTAATGACTGAGAGCCCGCCACCACGGAGATCTCAACCAGGGCAGTGAGCTGTCTACTGGTTACCTGTTTGTGCACTTCACATGCATTATATTTTATTAATGTTCCTGTGAGATTTTCTTTTACTTGTGTGTGATATATGTACTGCGGGTGCACCATGGTCCAGATGTAGCTCGGGTGCCTAAGACTTTTGCACAGTACTGTAGTTCCCCCCATTCCACTCACCGACTGTTCACTCCTCAAGGGTACCTTTGTGATCAGAAGAAGTGGCAAAATTGAGAAAGCTGCCCTGCAGGCCAGTTGACCATTGGAAAGTATATGAATGTAATTTTATCTTTTAACCCATGTCACCATGCAAAAAACAAAGGAGCTGGTTGTGGGTTACAAGAGGAATGGAGACGGGCCAATCCCTGTTGATATCAATGGACCTGGGGTTGAGAGGGTGAACAGCTTTAAGTTCCTCGGCATCCACATCACTGAGGAGCTCACGTGGTCTGTACACACCAGCTGTGTGGTGAAAAAGGCACACCACCACCTCTTTCACCTCAGACGGTTGAAGTTTGGTATGGGCCCCCAAACCCTAAGGACTTTCTACAGGGGCACAATTGAGAGCATCCTGACTGGCTGCATCACTGCCTGGTATGGGAACTGTACTTCCCTCAATCACAGGACTCTGCAGAGAGTGGACAGCCCAGTGCATCTGTAGTTGTGAACCTCCCACTAATCAGGACATGTTCAAAGACATGTGTAAGAAGGGCCTGAAGGATCATTGGGGACCTGAGTCACCCCAACCACAAACTGTTCCAGCTGCTACCATCGGGGAAACGGTACCGCAGCATAAAAGCCAGAACCAACAGGCTCCGGGACAGCTTCTTCCACCAGGCCATCAGACTGATTAACTCATGCTGATACAATTGTATTTCTATGTTTCATTGACTGTTCTATTTATCATAAATTACTATGATTGCACATTTAGACGGACACATAACTTAAAGATTTTTACTCCCCATGTATGCGAAGGTTGTAAGAAATAAAGTCATTTCAATTCAGATTGTGAGTGTGGCCAGAAGTGACAGCACAGTGGTATTCAGTGACTGGGCTCAGTCCCCACCAGACTGTGTGTTAGTCCATCGTCGGCGATGAGGACCTCGACACCATTATGATGGTGTCGAGACTAGCGCGTGATTTGGGTTTAAGTGGGGGAGAGTTGCGCAGCGTCAGCCTCACTCTCTCTTCCCAATTCCCATCTGGATCCAGTGGCAAGACAGAGTCTAGACGGCTGGAGATGGGACTAGGCGCAGTGGATGACCAGGACATTGTCTTTGTCTTGTCCCGCTCTGCACGTTCCACAATGCTTGCAGAGACCGCCTTCTTGACCGTTGGACCTTCCATTGGTCTCGTCCGCTCAGTCTGCCGGAGTCTGTCTTCACATGCTGGGATAGACAACTCCCTATCCCACCGAGGGTTTGAGACCCATCAGCTACCCTCACCTGGTTTAGCCGGCTTGTCGAGGCCGCTGTCGCATGCAACAGTCACACCAGACTATATATTGTCGGTGATGGTATTAACAGAAGTGACCATGGTGTGGTTCTTTACTTGGTGGACACCTTCCATCACATTGTGTGTTACATGTTACTGTAATTGAGATGGCTGGTAAATGTTCAAAATCTTAAACTAGATCTGGAAGGGATGCTGTGAAGCAGCAGTATTGAGGCCCAGAGTTGGTGTGGTCTGTCTGAGACTTCACTTTGCTATTACTATCTTTTCCTGGTCTGGTGAGATGTCAAAGAGCAGCATCTGACCTATCTGAAAAATGAAGAGACACTGCTGCAACACAGTTATATTTTCCCTTTTCCCTCAGCCTTTCTCTTATCACAGTCGTGTAGTGGTTAGGACAGTGCTTTACAGCACCAGTGAGCCGGGTTCAGTTCCTGCTGCTGGCTGTGCTTCCTCCCTGTGACCGTGGGGTTTCCTCCCACACTCCAAAGACATACTGGTTAATAGGCTAATTGGTCATTGTGAATTGTCCCGTGATTAGGCTGGGGTTAAATCAGTGGTTGCTGGGCGGGTCTGCAAGGGCCTACTCTGTACTGTATCCTAATAAATAAGTACATCACCTCCTGGTGCCCCCCTCCTTTCCGTTCTCCCATGGCACTCCTCTCTCTCATCAGATTCATTCTTCTTCAGCTTCTTACCTTTTTTACCTATCACCTCCTAGCTTCTTACTTCATCTCCCCCCTTCCCCCCCCACCAACTTGGTCTTGCTATCTTCCTCGAGCTTTTCCCCCTTTTTCAGTTCTGATGAAGGGTCTCAGCCTGAAACATCGACTGTTTATCCCCTTTGTAGACGACCTACTGAGTTCCTCCAGCATTTTGTGTGCATTGCTCTAGATTTCCAGCGTCTGTGGCATCTCTTGTGTTACAGAATTCTATAATGTGCTGTTTATCAAAGGATGAGAAAATTGTGCAGCCCAAATGTACAAAGGAACTGGTGTCACTGTTGCAGAGGACCTGTCCTGGAGCTATCATTTAAATATAATTGCGATGAAAACATGACAGTGCCTCTGTTTCCTCAGGAGTCTGCAGAGATTTGCACGTCATCAAAAACCTTGGCAAACATTTATAGATATGTGGTGGGAAGTGTGCTGACTGGCTGCATTATGGCTTGGTATTGCAACACCAATGCCTTTTGAGCAGAAAATCCTACAAAAGGTAGTGGATTTGACCCAGTACATCACGGTAAAACCCTCCCAACCATTGAGCACATCTACATGAAACTTTGCTGTAGAAAAACAGCATCCATCATCAAAGATCCTCACCAGCCAGGCCATGCTTTTTTCTCACTGCTGCCGTCGGCCTCAGGACTCGCACCACCAGGTTCAAGAACAGTTCCTACCCTCAACCATCAGGCTCATGGACAAAAGGGGATACCTGCACTCGTTCGACAATGCTGTTATGGTGTTATTTCATGCTTGTTATTTATTGCTGGTTAGTTATATCTGCATTTGCGTAGTTTGTTTACAGTTAACAGTTCCTGATGTTTACAGATATAGATTTGCTAAGTATGCCTACAGAAAAAAGAACCTCAGGGTTGTATGTGGTGAGATGCATGTATTCTGATAAATCTTTACTCTGAACATCACCATTAACACAACAAACTCATGGCAAGGGAGAAGTTTCTGTGACTTTGTCTATTCATTTTGTTTAACTTTTGAATTCACTATTTCTTAATAAAGACAGAGCCCGAATCACTTGCTTCTTGGCTAGGATGAAGAATAGTGTCTGTTCTGATCAGTTTTAACACCTGATCACTCCCCTACAAGGGATCTTGTGTTGAATTACAAATAAGGAAATCAGCAGACGCTGGAAATCGGAGCAACACACCCAAAATGCTGGAGGAACACAGCAGGCCAGGCAGCATCTATGGAGAAGAGTATAGTTGAGGTTTTGGGCTGAGACCATCATCAGGACTGTGGTGTTGAATTGGTTTTGGGGGTAAGGAGCTGGGGAGAGGCTTTCCCTGTCTGCTCTGTGCATTGGCCTGCTAATTCCAGTGTCTCCAGGAAGGCCACATGAGTGCCAGCGGTGCCATAGATGTGCAGGGATGGAATGGAACGGTATAGGAAGCATTGGTTTGATTGTGTATGGCAAGAATGAAAAAACTTTGAATGGTGCATTCTTGTATTTATTAATAAAGTTTGGAAAAAGATATACCCATGACAATTTACATGGGATATACCAACCAGTATCTCATGATATGGTTACCCCATACCCATTTTTAATGGTTTTGAATTATTGATAATGAAGCAAAAGCATTTTTAGGATTAATTTTTAATTGTTAACCTTGAGTTATCAAAAGCAATATCCTATACTTTCCGTGCGTAAATGATACCATTGCATGTGGATGTTGTAATTACGTTGTAGGTTAATTCCAGTTGTTCAAATGAAAGTAAGTTGCAATGCACATTACTGATTGTATTCTTAATGATCCTGGATAAGAAGGCCAGGCAGAGGAGAAATTCTCTATCTCTTTTTTTTAAAAAAAAACCCAAAAACTGCTGGAACTATTCAGCCGACAAGCAAAGAAGAGCCAGATCTAATTTGGCTGCCAGTGACTAGTGGTGTTCCACAGGGGTCGATGTTGGGACAGCTTCATTTTACGTTGTGTGTCAGTGATTTGGATGATGGAATTAGTGGCTTTGTGGCCAAGTTTGCAGACAATACGAAAGCAGGTTGAGGAGCAGGTAATGTTAAGAAGCAGGGTGTCTTCAGAAGAACTTGGATTGGGAGAATGGGCAAAGAAATGGCAGATAGAATATAGTGTCAGGCAGTGTATCGTCATGCACTTGCACTTTAAGGAATAAAGGTGTAGATTATTTTCTAAACGGAGAATAAATTCAGAAATTAGAGATGCAAAGGAACATTTGGTTCCTCATGCAGGATTCCCTATAGATTAACTTGCAGGTTGAGTTGGTGGGGAGGAAGGCAAATGCAATGTTGGCATTCATTTTGAGAGGACTGGAATATAAAAGCAAGGATGTAATGCTGAGGCTTTATAAGGTAGAGGTCAGACTGGGAGTATTGTGAGCCGGTGTAGACCCCTTATCTAAGAGAGGATGGACTAGCATTCAAGAGGGGTGAGAGAAGAAAATGATCCTGGGTATGAAAGGGTAAACTTAGGAGCATTTGATGGCTTTGGGCCTGTGCTCACTAAAGTTTAGTAGAATGGGGGCTGGGAGGGGGGGAGGTCTCATTGAAATATATTGAAAGGCCTAGAGAATGTGGATGTGGAGAGGATGTTTCCTATAGTGTGTCAGTCTAGGATGAGAGGACACAGCCTTAGAATAGAGGGATGTCCAGTTTGAACAGATGAGAAGGGATTTCTTTAGCAAGAGAGTGGGGACTGTGGAGGCCAAGTCATGGACTATATCTATAGTGCAGGTTGATAGGTTCTTGATTAATCAGGACATCAAGGTTACAGGGAAAAGGCAGGAGAATGATGTTGAGAGAGGTAATAAATCATCCATTATGGAATAGTGGAACATATTTGATGGGCTGACTGGCCTGATTCGGCTCCTATGTCTTATGACATGTAAACATTCCTAAATTTTCACTTTGATCAAACCCTAAAATTGTACAGGCATCAGATGCAAATCATCCCTGACACAGTGCCGTGCCGCAGCTGTTGGACCTGAGATCTCGATTCAGTCTTAATCGTGGGTGCTGTCTGTGGGGAGTTTGCATGTTCTCTCTTTGCCTACACGGGTTTCCTTCTAAGTGCTTCTCTCGCCTCCTACGTCACAATATGTCCATAAGTCATAGAATGCCACAGCACACAAACAGGCCCTTCAGCCCTTCTAATCCATGCCAAACTATTAATCTGCCTAGTCCCATCAACCTGCACCCAGACCATACCCCTCCCATCCATGCACCCATCCAATTTTCTCTTCTTGTAACTGAACCTGCATCCACCTCTTCCACTGACAGTTCGTGTCACTCTCTCCACCCTCTGCGTGAAGATGCTCCCCTTCATGTTCTCCTTAAACATTGAACTTTCACCCTAACCTATGACCTCTAGTTATAGTTTCACCCAAGTTCACTGGAAAAGCTTGCTTGCGTTTACCCTATCTATACTCATAATTTTATATACCTCCATCAAATCTCCCCTTATTCTCCTAAGCTCCAAAAAAGAAAGTCCTAACCTATTCAACCTTTCCCTATAACTCAGGTTCTCAAGTCCTGGGTTGGATCAATGTGTGGGTTGTTTGCCTAATCGATTACTGTAAATTGGATTGACAGTGTAGATAAGGGGAAGAATGTGTATGGGGGTAATAAAAGTGGTGAAATTATCTTTCCATGACACTTGACTCAATAACTTGGATTATAGCTGCTTAACAAGTCAGCCCGTTAATGGTTCAAGTGCATTCTTGCAATAAATTCCAAGAATGAATTAAATTTAAAAACAAGAATCTGCTAATATTACATCGATATGAGAGAGGAGTTGGCCAAAGTAAATTGGAAGGAGCTGTTGGCAGGGATGTCAGCAGAGCAGTAATGGCTTGCGTTTCTGGGGAAAATGAGGAAGGTGCAGGACATATGTATTTCAAAAATGAAGAAATATTCAAATGGTAAAATAGTACAAACGTGGCTGACAAAGAAAGTCAAAGCTAATGTAAAAATAAGCGAGGGCATACAACAAAGTAAAAAATTAGAGGGAAGATAGAGGATTGGGAAGTTTTTAAAAATCTACAGGCAGCAACTAAAAGAATCATTGGGGAAAAGATGAACTATGAAAGCAAGCTAGCAAATAATATCAAAGTGGATAGTAAAAGCTTTTTCGAGTATGTTAAAAAAAAACAGATGAGAATAGATATAGGACCACTAGAAAATGAGACAGGAGAAATAATAACGGGGGACAAGGAGATGGCTGATAAACTAAGTGAGTACTTTGCATCAGCCTTCATTGTGGAAGATACTAGCAGTGTGCCTGGTGTTGTAGTGTGTGAAGGAAGAAGAGTAATTATAATTACAATGGAGAAGGTCCTCAAAAAGCTGAAAGACCTAAAGGTACACAAGTCACCTGGACCAGATGAACTGCACTCTAGGGTTCTGAAAGAGGTAGCATTAGAGGTTTTGGTGGCATTAAAAATGGTCTTTCAAAAATCATTGGACTCTGGTATGGTGCCGGAGGACTGGAAAATTGCAAATGTTACTCCACCCTTTAAGAAAGGAGGAGGGCAGCGGAAAGGAAATTATAGACCAGTTAGCTTGACCTTAGTGGTTGGGAAGATGTTGGAGTCAATTGTTAAGGATGAGGTGATGGAGTACTTGGTGACACAGGACAAGATAGGAAAAAGTCAGCATGATTTTCTTCAAGGAAAATCTTGACTGACGAACCTGTTGGAATTCCTTGAGATTACAAGTAGGATAGATAAGGGGGATGCAGTGGATGTTGTATATTTGGACTTCCAGAAGGCCTTTGATAAGGTGCCACACATGAGGCCGCTTACCAAGTTAAGAGCTCCTTGTATTGCAGGAAAGTTACTAACATGGTTAGAGCATTAGCTGATTGAAAGAAGGCAGAGAGTGGGAATAAAAGGATCCTTCTCTGGTTGGCTGCCAGTGACTAGTGGTGTTCCACAGGGATCAGTGTTGGGACCACTTTTTATGCTGTATATAAATAACTTGGATGATGAAATAGATGGCTTTGTTGCCAAGTTTGCAGATAATGCAAAGATCGTTGGAGGGGCAGGTAGTGTTGAGGAAACAGGTACGATGCAGAAGGACTTGGACAGATTAAGAGAATGGGCAAGAGAGTGGCAAATGAAGTATAATGCTGGAAAATGCATGGTCATGCATTTTGGTAGTAGACGTAAATGTGCAGACCATTTTCTAAATGGGGAGAAAATCCAAAAATCTGAGATACAAAAGGATCTTGGAGGCCTTGTGCAGAACACCCTGAAGGTGGTGAGGAAGGTAAATACAATGTTAGCATTCATTTCAAGAGGTCTAGAATACAAGAGCAGGGATGTGATGCTAAGGTTCTATAAGGCATTGGTGAGGCCTCACCTTGAGTGTTGTGAACAGTTTTGGCCTCCTCATCTTAGACAAAATGTGCTGGCATTGGAGAAGATCCAGAGGAGGTTCACAAGGATGATTGCAAGAATGAAAGGGTTATCATACGAGGAATGTTTGATGGCTCTGGGTCGGTACTTGTTGGAATTCAGAAGGATGAGGGAGTATCTCACTGAAACCTTTTGAATGTTGAAAGGACTAGACAGAGTAGATGTGGAAAGGATACTTCCCAGGGTGGAAGAATCTAGGGCAAGAGGGCACAGCCTCAGGATAGAGGGGCATCCATTCAAAACAGCGATGCAGAGAAAGTTCTTTAGCCAGAGGGTGGTGAATTTGTGGAATTTGTTGCCATGTGCAGCTGTAGAGGCCAGGTCGCCGGGTGTATTTAAGGCAGAGATTGATAGGTTCTTGTACATGGCATCAAAGGTTACAGGGAGAAGGCTGGGAACTGGGGTTGAGGAGGAGGGAGAAGATCAACCGTGATCGAATGGCGGAGCAGACTCGATGGGCTAAATGGCCTAATTCTGCTCCTATATCTTATATTCTTGTGATATTGTGAGCTTCGTGGTACAGTAAACCTAGCTTCAACATGTGTGTCACATTTTCTGATGCTCTCCTATTGTCCTGGAGATGAGGTCCAAAACTTTGTGCTGGCCTGTCTGTTTCCTAACTTGTGCATGATGCAGCCATTCCTTACTTTAATGCTTTCTTCTCATGGCTGCTATCAGGGAGGAGTTACAGGAGCCTCAAGATCCACATCACTAAATTTGATTCTGAACCTAATATCACTGGCATATGTTGTGAAATTTGTTAACTTTACAGAAGTAGTGCAATGAAATGCATGATAAATAGTGTAAAAAAACCTGAAATACATTAAGTTTATGTCCGTTAAGTTAAAATAAATAGCACAAAAATAACAGAAGTAAAAAAAGGAACAGTTATTACCCCTCAACCATCAGGCTCTTGAACCATAGGGGATAACTTCACTCAACACTTAATTGATTCCACAACTTAATGACCTGTTTTTAACGACTCTGCAACTTGTACTTTCAATTTATTTCTTTATTATTATCATTTTCTTCTTGTATTTGCCCCGTTTATTTTCTTCTGCTCATTGGTTGTTCGTCTCTGTGTGGTTTTTCATTGATTCTGTTGTTTCTTGCTATTGACTATTGCCCACAGGAAAATGAATCTCAGGATAGTAGTATATGGTGACTTAATAAATTGACTTTGAACCTTCTTACATCTTTTAGTTCCGTTTCCTATATCACTCCTTCTTGTTGAGTTTCCCAGGGCCTGGTCATTTCTTCCAATATAACATTTCTTAACCTTCCAATCCTCCTAGACTCATTCTGCTTGTCTTCGTTTCTGGCACTTTGTGTTCTCCATATTTGAATTGTTTGCTATTCCTGATCTTGCCATTGCCTGTCTACACCCTCATTGGCCAAAAAGTGACTTTGAAACAATATTTTGATCACCATACTCAATCCTTTTTAACTAAAGGGTCAGAACAACATCATGGCCCCAAAGGTCTGTACTGTTCAATGTGGCTATAATCATTTTTTTTTTGTGAAAATTCTTTTCTGGTGGTATATGAATTGATTTGACATGAAATGTACTGGTGTGTCATCTGATTGATATCCTAACCTCAATCGTCTGTCAACACACTGATTTAATTGACAAAAGTAACACAGAACTCCCATTTATCATCCTTTGGGAGTGATTTTGGAACCGGAACTCAGGTTATTATCTCTGATGTGCCATGAAATGTGTTCTTTTGTGACAGCAGTACAGTGCAAGACAAAATAAGTTACAATTAATAAATAGTGCAAAAGAGAATTAATAAGGTAGTGCTCATGGACCATTCCGAAATCTGATGGGAGATAAAGAAACGATTGCTGAAATGTTGAGCTGGAGAAACTTTGTAAATGAGCTAATTTAAGAAATCTTTCACGGTAACTAGTGAGGCATCCTCCAACTGTCTTCCATTTTAATGTAATATGAAGAAATGTCCAACTTCAGTCAGTGATTCAATTACACTAACAGGATAAGAATCGTGTTAGGCTGAAGACAATGTTTGAATACACTGGCTACTGCTGTTGTTTAGCTCTCCTGCACTTGGGCAGCACAATACAAGCAAATGCCTGACATGGAACAGAAATATACCAGAGGGATGAAGTATACAGTTAGTGGACAGCCAACCTGATACAATTGTCAGGAACGCAACATCAGGTCTGATTGTTTGTGATTGTTTATCCTCGCATCATTTCCTTGCTTTGTATTCCCAACCCCCATTACAATCCGAGAAGTAACTATAAGGATTTATTTCAATGATATTTCTTATCTCTTGGATAGTTCAACATTTAGAAAGTACTGTACTTGTTTATAGTTTATAACAAAACATGTTCTGAAAATTAAAACTGGAAAGGTAACTTATTCATATGCTTGGGAGTTGTAAATTCAATTTTGGTTATGTTAATCAAGCTGTTTGAATTGTCATTCTTCAGTTTGTCAAAGATGAGTCTCATTTGAGATCTGGGCTGGTGAGAAATGTTTTGGAGTGATCTGGCACAGAAACCAACCTTTACCCCAGCTTATCTGCTCTGTGAACTGTGTGCTATGTAGAGTTGATGGATGCATTCTTAGTTTGGGTCAGATATCAAATTTTCTCATTTTAAACGGCAAAGGCTATCTGCTGGAGTTGTTACAACAGGAGCAGGATGTTGGTTTCACAGTGGCATGGATGATTATTGCAGTTTGCCAACATTCAATGTTTCTGTTTACGCATGAAAAATGTCCACTTGGAGGAACTGCCATCATGCTTGCCAACCTTCAGATATTTGGCAAGATTTTGTTGTGTGAAGCCATGGGCTTTTACTGCAAAAGTCACATGCTTCAGCGTTTTCACCTTTCCAGAAATGAGGGGATACAAGAGTAGCAGAGTTAATCGGATGGTTAAAGTAACAAAGGACTTGATTAAAATTAAAGGTGTTTTGTATTTGTAGTCTTCACTGACACAGTTATACTGGACAACAATTTATTCATGCAATTTTCTCCAGCCCCACTGGAAGTCCTTCAAATTGCCTGCCGTTGATCTGTTTGATTTGTAGACCACCAAAAATGCCTTCCATGAACTTGGCATCAGTTGTTCTGACTTGCATTGTGAATTGAAATAACAAATAGAGATGATTTCAAAAAAAAATGGTGCATGATAGGGAAATTTCACAGTGATTTTCGTTCTCAGACCAAAATCCACAAGGTACACCCAAAGGTAATTGGGAAGCAAGATCTTTGTCCAGTGTTATCTCTGCTTTTTTTTTCTCAGACAAGAGGGAATCTGTGGATGCTAGAAATCCAATCAACACACACAAAATGCTGGAGGAACTCAGCAGGTCAGGTAGCATCTGTGGAAATGAGTAAACGGTTGATGTTTCTGGCCAAGACACTTCATCAGGACCCTTTCTGCCTACAATCTGATGTCCTGATTAAGGATCTTAGCCCAAAATGTCAGCTGTTTACTTTTTTCCATAGATGTTGCTTGGCCTGCTGAGCTCGTGCTTTTTTCTGTAAACATTTCAACAATTAATTAATCTAAGGTCACTCGTTTTGGAACAAACAATTGTAGGGCTAGGGCTTTCCTCTCTGGAGCGAAGGAGGATGAGAGGAGATTTGATAAAGGTGTACAAAGTGCTAAGAGACATAGATCGAGTGGTTAGCCAGAGACTTTCCCCAGGGGCATAATTTTAAGAAGACTGAAGGAAAGTTCTTTATACAGAGAGTAATGGGTGCATGGAATGGGTGCCTTGTGGTGCATCAGCTGGCATTCTTTTGCCATTCCCTTAAGCATTCTTTTTACGAGGCCAAGTTGCTAGCTTGTCTCTCAATCTAGCAAGGATGGAAAGCGTGCAAGGACCATTGGCCTCGAAGTCTGATGCTGATGCCACTACTTCACTGGCCAGTTAAATTCAATAGATTTGCCTTATTAAACTCAGTTAAAATTTCTGCTGGTATATTGAGACTTCTCAGGACACTATGGGACTGAAGTTAATGTAATAGTTTGTAGAAATTTGGTTCGTCCTTCCATTTGGACTTACTCCTCTTTTGCTTCAACTTCTCATCAAATGAAACTTTTTGTAAACTGGATGAGCCTGGGTCCAACTGGGGGGGGGGGGGTTACTCAGTTTGGACAGTTTAAATGCTGGGACAGATGAGCTGAAAAGGTAGGGTGTCAGGACTGGAGGCAAGAGTTGGGGCAGGTTCTGCACAGCGACGTTTTCTTCGCTCTCCTTGGCCCTGAGCCTGTCTCCAGGCTTGCGGCAATTTGCCCTGCTATGTGATGAACTGAGGCCAAGGCTGCAGGCCTGCTCCAGGCCTCAGCTCTGTGGACTCATTTTCATTCTGAATGCTGTTGCTTGCCTTTATTGCTGACATCATTAGTTTTTTCTCTTTCTCTGCGCACTGGGTGTTGGTCTTTTTTCAAATTGGGTTCTTTTGGGTTTCTTGTTTTGTGGCTGCCTGTAAGTAGACAAGTCTCAAGGTTGTATAATTTATGCACACTTTGACAATAAATGTACTTCATATTTTTGATGACACCACGATTTGGGACGTAGTGGACAGTGAGGAATGCTATTAACACTTGTAGTGGGACCTGGACCAGCTGGAAAAATGGTAGTAGAAAGAATTTAATGCAGAAAAGTGTGAGGTGTTGCACTTTGAGAAGACAAACCAGGGAAAGACATGCACAGTGAGCAGTAGGGCACTGAGGAGTGCGGTAGAACAAATAGATCTGAGAATACTGATCCATAATTCCTTGAAAGTGGTGTCACCGGTAGATGGGGTAGTAAGAAAGCTTTTGGCACATTGGCCTTCATAAATCAAAATATTGAGTACAGGAGTTGGGATGTTATGTTGAAGTTGTTGTACAACACACTAGTGAGGCCTAACTTGAAGTATTACTTGTAATTCTGGTCACCTATCTGCAGGAAAGATGTCAATAAAATTGAAAGAGTTCAGAGGAAACTTACAAAGATGTTGCCAGGACTTGGGACTTGAGTTATAGGAAAGGCTGAATAGGTGAGTGCTTTATTCCCTGTAGCAGAGGAGAATGAGGGGAGATTTGATAGAGGTGTACAACATTATGATTATAGGGTAAATGCAAACAGGCTTTTTCCACTGAGGTTTGCTGAGACAAGGTCTACAGGTCATGGGTTGAGGGTAGAAGGTGAAATGTTTAAGGGGAAACATAAGGGGGAACTTCACTCAGGGTGGTGTGAGTGTGGAACAAGTGAAAGTAACAGGTGGATTTGATTTTAACATTTGAGAGAGGGGCGATGGTCTGGGTGCAAATCGATGGGACGAGACAGATTAATAAGTTCACGGACTAGATGAGCTGAAGAGCTTGATTCTGTGCTGTAATTGTTATGTGACTCCAAAAATGTTTGAATGCTGTACACCCTTCGTGTCCTCAATGTGCAGTTTTTAAAAACTGGTCCTGAGGTAGTTAAACCGAGAAGTGTTTGCTGCTAAACCAGGTATGATTTGCGGAGGGCTATTTCATAGACATAGACATACTTTATTGATCCTGAGGGAAATTGAGTTTCATTACAGCCGCACCAACCAAGAATAGGGCATAAATATAGCAATACAAAAACCACAAACAATCAAACAACAATATGCAGACTATGCCAGATGGAAATAAGTCCAGGACCAGTCTATTGGCTCAGGGTGTCTGACCCTCCACGGGAGGAGCTGCAAAGTTCGATGGCCACAGGCAGGAACAACCTCCCATGACGCCCAGTGTTGTATCTCAGTGGAATATGGCTGGAGTCCAACAGCAAAAGGTTCAATATCCGGACTACAAACACGTTCCTCGATTGTAATATGACCAGGATTGCACCATCTGTTGTTAACCAGAACAGCAAGCCCCCAACTCCTTTACGCTTACTGCTCTCAGTGCACTTCCGGTCGGCCCAAGCGGTCAAGCGTGAAGAGACAATTTCAAGCGAGGTTAGAGGCGACATTGGATGTATGACAACTTTGGCAGGGTCTGCAAGACATTACTTCCTAAAAAGCAAAACCCAATAGCATAAATGTCAGTGATGCTTCACTACTGATGAACTCAACGCCTTCTATGCACGCTTTGAAAGGGAGAATATAACTGCAGCAGTGAAGATCTCTGTTGCACCTGGTGACCCTGTGATCTCTGTCTCAGAGGCTGATGTTAGGCTGTCTTTAAAGAGAGTGAACCCTCGCAAGGCAGAAGGTCCAACAGAGTACCTGGTAAGGCTCTGAAAACCTGTGCCAACCTACTGGCGGGAGTATTCAAGGACATTTTCAACCTCTCATTGCTACGGGTAGAAGTTCCCACTTGCTTCAAAAAGGCAACAATTATGCCAGTGCCTACGAAGAATAGTGTGGGCTGCCTTAATGACCATCACCCAAGAGCACTCACATCGACAGTGATGAAATACTTTGAGAAGTTGGTCATGACTAGACTGAATTCCTGCCTCAGCAAGGACTTGGACCCATTGCAATTTGCCTATCGCCACAATGGGTCAATGGCAGATGAAATCTCAATAGCTCTCCATACGGCTTTAGACCGCCTGGACAACACAAACACCTACGTCAGGATGCTGTTCATCAACTATAGCTCAGCATTTATCACCATCATTCCCACAATCCTGATTGAGAAGTTACAGAACCTGGGCCTCTGTACCTCCATCTGCAATTGGATCCTCGACCTCCTAACTGGAAGACCACAGTCTGTGCGGATTGGTGATAATATATCCTCCTCGCTGTCGATCAACACTGGCGCACCTCAGGCGTGTGCTTAGCCCACTGCTCTACTCTCTATATACACTTGACTGTGTGGCTAGGCTCAAATACTATCTATAAATTTGCTGACGATACAACCACTGTTGATAGAATCTCAGGTGGTGACGAGAGGGGTTACAGGAGTGAGATATGCCAATTAGTGGAGTGGTGCCACAGCAACAACCTGGCATCAGTAAGACGAAAGAGCTGATTGTGGACTTCAGGAGGGGTAAGATGAAGGAACACATACCAATCCTCATAGAGGGATCAGAAGTGGAGAGAGTGAGCAGTTTCAAGTTCTTGGGTGTCAAGATCTCTGAGAATCTAACCTGGTCCCAACATATCGATGCAGTTATAAAGAAGGCAAGACAGCGGCTATACTTTATTGGGAGTTTGAAGAGATTTGGCATGTCAACAAATACACTCAAAAACTTCTATAGTTGTACTATGGGGAGCATTCTGACAGGCTGCATCACTGTCTGGTATTGGGGGGTGAGGGCTACTGCACAGGACCGAAAGAAGCTGCAGAGGGTTGTAAATTTAGTCAGCTCCATCTTGGGTACTAGCCTACAAAGTACCCAGGACATCTTCAGGGAACGGTGTCTCAGAAAGGCAGCATCCATTATTAACGACGTCCAGCACCCAGGTCATGCCCTTTTCTCACTGTTCCCATCAGGTAAGAGGTACAGAAGCCTGAAGGCACACACTCAGCGATTCAGGAACAGCGTCGTCCCCTCTGTCATCTGATTCCAAATTGAACATTGAACCCCTGACACTACCTCACTTTTTTAATATAGATTATTTCTGTTTTTTGCACTATTCTTAATCTATTCAATATACATATACTGTAATTAATTTACTTTTTTTTCTATATTATGTATTATATTGAACTGCTGCTGCTAAGTTAACAAATTTTACATCACATGTTGGTGATAATAAACCTGATTCTGATTCTAAATGTGCATGTACTCGATCTCCAGTTACCTTTATTTTCCCGTCACTAAATAATACAATAAAACTAACTCAGATGCTTTATTGAAGGTTCAGTTATTAAATATCCACATCAGTAAGCACGTCAGATATGTTTGGCATTGGTGAGCTTTGTTGACCTTGATAGATGTTGAGAAACTGTGGATAGAAGTGGTTGGTCTGGACACTCGATCCTGATGTTTGGGCCAGTGAACACTTGTGTGTTCACATGGGCTAATGGTTGCTAATTGGAATCAGAATCCGGTTTAATATCACTGACGTATGTCATGAAATTCGTTGTTTTGTGGACGTAGTATAGTGCAATACATAAAATTACTGTAAATTTCTGTAAAAAGCATCAAAAACAAAAATATAGTGCCAAAGAAGAGCAAAATGTGTTCATGAATCATTCAAGAAGCTGATGGTGGAGGGGAAGAAGCTGTTTCTAAGACCTGGTGTGTGTTTTCAGGCCTCTGTACCTCCTGTCTAATGGTAGTAATGAGAAGAGGGCATGTCTCCAGTGGTGAGGATGGATACTGCCTTGTTGAGGCATCAGCTTTTGAACGTGTCCTTGACGTGAACTGTTTTGGTGAATGCAGCCTTTGAATTCTGTTTGTACTGAAGGGATTGCTATTACACTGAAACACCAGTGCAGGATTCTGCTTAACCAGTGACATTTGACACCTTTCATAGCTCCAGGTTGGCAGAAAGCTCTTGTGAAGTGCAGGAAAGCCAAGAACAGAAAGACCAGTTGGCACAGGAAGGGACTGTGCAGTGTTCAGCACTGTTCCCTCTAATCCGCGTGGGTGCACAGCCACGCAGTAATTGAAATGCTCCCACACATACAGCCTTTGTTGCCATGCAGCTGGAATTTTCTTTTATATAATGTTATAATTCTGAAGTTGTTAATAAATCTTGAAATTGTGCTAATACAGGTGTAATTTTGAAATCTGTGGTATTATAATTGTGCAATACCCTGTAATTATTTTAATTAATATAATCCATAATTTTTCTAAATAATAAACTTGCCTCAACCTTTGAAACATTTTAGAGCTTCAAGGTATTTACATTGTCAGTGTTTCAAGTTACAACATTATTATAAATTGTAACAATAAACACAGAAGGGAAGTTGGTAGCTCATTGTTAATAATGTACTGACCCACTGAACACCAGTGTCATATGCCTATTACAAAAAACATTTAAAAGTGCCACACAATTTTCAGGCAGTCCTAAAATTTCCCACTCAGAGCAATGGTTGGTCTGTGCAGCTGTAAGTAAAATTGGAGAGAACGTTGGCGGTTAGCACGATCACTTTACAGCACCTGTGAGCAACAACTGGGGTTTAAATTGCACTGCTGTCTATAAGGAGCTTATACATTCTCCCCGTGAATGCATGGATTTCCTCCACTTGCTCAGGTTTCCTCCTACATTGATACCAGAAGCATGGCGACACTTGTGGGCTGCCCCCAGAATTTCCTTGCTGATTTTGATTTGACACAAACAACACATTTCACTGAATGTTTTGATATGCAGTATGTGTAACATATAAAGCTTGTCATACTCTATAGAATTTAAGAGACATTTTTAATAAAGATTCTAATTATTGTACTAATAGTCTAGAAACATACTGGAGAGGCTTAACAATATAGCTGTATTCTACATTATATAAATATGTAGCACTATGCATGATGTACTAGGCCAGTTTTTTAAAAAAAAATATATATTCAATTCCCACTTCTGTTATCCATCAAGGCTAGACCTCTTATGGCATAGACAAAAGTCACCTCAAAGTTTAAAGTTCAAAGTAAATTCAGAATCGGGTTTAATATCACCAGCATATGCCCTGAAGTTTGTTTTGTGGCAGCAGAACATGGCGAAACAGTAATATAAGCTCCTGTACCACTTCCTCAATGGTAGCGATGAGAAGAGGGCATGACCTGGGTGATGGGATCCTTAATGATGAATGCCTCCTTTTTGAGGCATCACCTTTTGAAGGTGTCCTCGATGCTGGGGAGGCTGGTGTCCATGGTGGAGCTGGCTGAGTTTACAACTTTCTGCAGCTTTTTCTGATCTGGTGCAGTGACCCCTCCATACAGTTAGAATGCTCTCATCAAAGTACATATATGGTACCATATACAACCCTGAGATTCATTCTCTTGTGGACATTCCCAGTAAATACAAAGAAACAAAAAGAAACCTCTCAAAATAATAATAAAAAAATAAGCAATAAACATTGAGAACATGAGATGAAGAGCCCTTGAAAGTGAGTGGGAGCATTTTAGTGATAGGGTGAGAGAAGTTATTCCCTTTGGTTCAGAAACCTGATGGTTGAGGGCTAATAACATTTCCTGAACCTGGTGGTGTGGGTCCTGAGGCTCCTGTACCTCCTTCCTGATGGCAGCAGTGAGAAGAGAGCATGTCCTGGATGGGGGATGGGGTTCCTTGTGATTGCTGCTGCTTTCACCCATGGTGCATGGTGCATGGGGCTTGGAGGGCTATGGGTAACCCCGGGCAATTTCTGAAGTACATGTTGGGCATAGCATTGTGTGTCGAAGGGCCTGAATGGTGCTGTAGATTTTCTGTGTTTCATGCGACAGTGCTTCAGAAAGTACTCCTGACATACAGTGCCTCGTAAAAGTATTCAGCCCCCAACACTTTGTTCATATAAATGAGTATTGCAACCAGGGATTTTGATCCGTTTAACTGACAATTATTATTTGTGAATCACCTGCTCATTTTTTCATGGTGAGGTGAGATGAAGGTCTCTGGTCAGAGCCGACCATGGATATTGCATTCCAGCTGTCTAGATAGGCAAGCCTGGGCAGTGCGATGTGGACAGCAAGCTCTTTCTATCTACACATCTGATAAACCCAAAGGAACGGCAGAGACCGATACAGTTTGGTACCAGCAGTGTTGCAGTATTGAACTCAACATAGGACTGCCTTAGGCACTCCAGCTCCGATTTATTTTCTTCTTCTTTTTCCCCTCCCGGGGGTGGGAGTGGAGGGAGGATACTCCTGAAGCCTTCCCCATGAGTGGAAGCAGTGGAGGTTTGTGATCAGAGTTTTCCTTCCCCTAGATGAGCTGCCATCCTCAGCTAACAAGCCCCATCTGCCCAATGAGATTGGTTTTAAGGTGCCTGTAACCTGCCTTTGCCCCTTCTCCTGTCAGTACAAGTGTTTCCCTTGGACTTAGTAGCGAAGCCACGCCTGAAGGCCAGGTGCTGGACTTGGTTGTCAGAGGCTCTTTGAGGCCAGTGCCACTGGGAGCATTTAATAGGTAGTGGGAGATTGTTCCCATTACCACCCCCAGCTATAACAACCTTTAAGAGCCCACAGTAGAGCCCAAAAATAAACACAGGGAAAATTGTAAAGCATGAAAAACTGAAAATTCAAAGACTGAAATGTCAGAGGTTTAAAAGTGTTCATTCTCCTTTGCTCGGTACTTAGTTGAACCATCTCTGGCAGCTATTACAGCTAGTAGTCTTTTTGGATAAGTGTGTTAGCTTTGTACAACGTGATGGAGCAAGATTTGCCTGTTCCTCCTTGCGAAGTTGCTCAAGCTGTGTCGGGTTAGTTGTGGAGTGGCAGTGGACAGCAAATTTGAGGTCTTGTCAAAGTTCAAACCTTAAAGTAAATTTGTTGTCAAAGTACATACGTATATGTCAATATGTACATCCCTGAAATTCATTTTCTTGGAGGCATATTCAATAAGTCTATAATAGAATAATAACCATAACAATCAATGAAAGACCGCATGAAAATGTTCAACCAACATGTAAAAAGCATCAAACTGTGCAAATGCAAAAAGAAAGTAAAGACTAAATGATAACAGTAAATTATTAATAATAAATAAACAAGCAATCAATGTCAAGCACATGAAGAGTCCTTGAAAGTGAGAACATGGGTTGTGGGAACAGTTCAGTGATGGGGTGAGTGAAGTTATCCACTTTGGTTCAGGAGCCTGATAATTGAGGTGTAGTAACTGTTCCTGAACCTGGTGGTGTGAGTCTTCAGGCTCCTGATGGCTTGTTTGAAGAAATCCCTGGCCGGTTACCATCAGCATATAACCTGTAGCACCAGAGGTCCCACCACAGTTGGCCACTGTGGATTGGAAATATGGAAGCAAATGTCAAACTCAAATGGGTCAAGGACAGTGGGATGGAGATGCCCATTTTATGAGACTGCCCCTGCAGACCCCACCCATTTTGTGGATTCTTGCTTCGAGATAATCTGATCAGAGCAATTGAATGTGGACACAAGGAGTTCCAGGTAATGACCAGCTAAACCTGAGACTATTCTCAGACAAGTAACGATTTATTATGTAAAGTGTTAAAACTCACCAGAGAAGCAATCTGTAATGTTGTTAGACTCAGTATCTGGGTCACATAGTTTGATTGGTTTGGACCAATCAGGATTGAAAGGAACAAATATGACTCCAACAGACCTGCAGGTGATGTGTTGCCTGACCTGGAAGGACTGTTTAGGGCCCTTGATTGTGGTGAAGAAAGAGGTGTAGGGCGGATGTAGCACTTGTTCCGCTTGCAAGGATAAGTGCCAGAAGGGAAATCAGTGGGGAGAGACAAGGGAGTTGTGTCGGGAGCGATTCCAGTGGAAAGCAGACAGTGGGGGAGGGGAAAGATATGCCTGGTGGTGGGATCCAGTTGGAGATGGCAGAAGTTACAGAGAATTATGTGCTGTGGACGCGGAGGGTGCAGGTGAGGACAAGAGGAACCCTATTCCTGGTAGGGTGGCGGGAGGATGGGGTAAGAGCAGATGGGCGTGAAATGGAGGAGATGCGGTTGAAGACAGCCTTGATAGTGGAGGAAGGGAAGCCCCTTTCTTTGAAGAAGGAGGACACCTCCTTCGTTCTGGAATGAAAAGCCTCATCCTGAGAGCAGATGTGGTGGAGACAGAGGAATGGAGAGAAGGGGATAGCATTCTTACAAGTAACAGGGTGGTAAGAAGTATAGTCCAGGTAGTTGTGAGAGTCTGTGGGTTTCTAATAGGCATCAGTAGATAAACTGTCTCCAGAGAAAGAGACAGTGAGATCAAGAAAGGGGTGGGAGGTGTCAGAAATGGACCAGGTAAACTTGAGGGCAGGATGGAAATGGAAGCGAAGTGGATGAAGTTGATGAGTTTAGCGTGGGTGCAGGAAGCAGCACCATGGCAGTCGTTGATGCAGTGTAGGCTTGGAATATAGACTGTTCCACGTAGCCGACAAATAGGCAGGTATAGCTGGGACCCGTGCAGATGCTGATGGCTACCCCTTTTGTTTAAAGAAAGTGGCAGGTGCCAAAGGAAAAATTATTGAGAGTGAGGACAAGTTCTGCTAGGCAGAGGAGAGTGATAGCAGTGAAGAACTGGTTAGCTCTGGTGACCAGAAAAAGAACAGAGAGCTTTGAGGCCTTCCTGGTGGGGGGTGGAGGTGTATAGGGACTGGACATCCATAGTGAAAATAAGATAATGGCATCCAGGGAACCTGAAATCTTTGAAAACCATCCAAATGAACCTCTTCTTCACTCCTACTAATGCAGGGAACTTGAAATCATTGACCACAGCCAGGACCCTAAACAGTCCTTCCAGGCGAGGGGATACTTCACCTGTGAGTCGGTTGGGGTCATATACTGTGTCCGGTGCTCCCAGTGTGGCCTCCTCTGTCCAGCTTATGGCAAGCTCTGCACACCATCGCAGACTTCAAAGCTAAACACAGTGGAGTTTCCAACATCACTGCCTCTCTCCCAGGTGAGCTAAATCATTTTTTACGCTTGATTCGATGTCGCCAGTACTGAGCCCCTGAGGAGACCTGCAGATGATGCAACCGGCAGCTTGGTCATCTTTGAGGCCGAAGTTCCCAACGAGTGGACAGTCACAAGGCTGTGGGACCGGATGGCATCCCAGGGTGAGTACTCAGGATGTGCGCAGCACAACTGGCAGGTGTGTTTACAGACATTTTTAATCTTTCCCTCTCCCAGTGTAGAGTGACCTCCTGCTTCAAATTGTCCTCCATTGTCCCTGTACCTAAAAAGACCAAGGTAACATGTCTGAACGACTGGCGTCCTGTCGCACTCACCTCAATAATAAGCAAATGCTTTGAGAGGCTGATCAAGGACTACATCTGCAACATGCTACCACCCACACTGGATCCCCTATAATTTGCCTACCGACACAACCGATCGACAGATGACGCAATAGTCACTGCTCTACACACTGTCCTTACACATCTGGAGCAGAGGGATGCTTATGTGAGAATGCTGTTCTTGGATTACAGTTCAGCATTCAACACCATAATTCCCTCCAGGCTCGACAAGAAGCTCAGGGACCTCGGCCTTCACCCTGCCTTGTGCAGCTGGATCCTGGACTTCCTGTCAGATCGGCAGCAGGTGGTAAAACTGGACCCCCTCACTTCTACCCATCTGACCCTCAACACAGGAGCCCCTGAGGGCTGCGTACTAAGCTCCCTCCTTTATACCCTGTATACCCATGACTGCGCCGCCACCCACAGCTCCAATCGGCTAATTAAATTTGCTAACGACACTGCACTGATTTGCCTAATCTCAAATAATAACGAGGCAGCCTACAGAGAGGAATTCATCATCCTGACACAGTGGTGTCAAGAAAAGAATCTCTCTCTCAACATTGCAAAAACAAAGGAGCTGGTTGTGGATTACAGGAGGAATGGAGACAGGCTCATCCCTATAGATATCAATGGATCTGGGGTTGAGAGGGTGAACAGCTTTAAGTTCCTCGGCATCCACATCACCAAGGATTTCAGTCTGTACACACCAGCTGTGTGGTGACAAAGGCACAACAGCACATCTTTCACTTCAGACGGTTGAGGAGGTTTGGTATGGGCCCCCAGATCCTAAGAAATTTCTACAGGGGCACAGTTGAGAGCATCCTGACCGGCTGCATCACTGTCTGGTATGGGAACTGTACCTCCCTCAATCACAGGACTCTGCAGAGAGTGGTGTGGACAGCCCAGCGCATCTGTAGATGTGAACTTCCCATGATTCAGGACATTTACAAAAACAGGTGTGAAAAAAAGGACCCAAAGGATCTTTGGGGACCCGAATCATCCCAACCACAATCTGTTCCAGCCGCTACCAGCTGGGAAATGATACCGCAGCATAAAAGCCAGGACCAACAGGCTCTGGAACAGCTTCTTCCACCAGGCCATCAGACTGATTAATTCATGCTGGCACAACTGTGTTTCTATGTTATATTGACTACTTTGTATATACTATTTATTATAAGTAACTATAATTGAACATTTAGATGGAGATGTAACGCAAAGATTTTTACCTCTGATGTATATGAAGAATGTAAGTAATAAAGTCAATTCAATTCAATTCAATCTGTATATCGGTGAGACCCAGCATAGATTGGGAGATCACTTCGCTGAACCTACGCTCTGTCTGCCAGGAAAAGTGGGATCTCACAGTGGCCACCCATTTTAATTCTACTTCCCATTCCCATCCTGATATGTCTATCCATGGCCTCCTCCACTGTTGCGATGAGGCCACACTCAAGTTGGAGGAACAACACCTTGCATTCTGTTTGGGTAGCTTCCAACCTGACGGCAGGAACATAGATTTCTCGAACTTTCAGTAATGGCCCCCCCCCACCCGAAACATCTCGAACTCTCGGTAATGGCCGCCCTCCCCATCCCCTTTTTCCCCCTCACCTGATTTTCTTGCCTTCACCTTCCTCTGGTGCTCCCCCCCCCCACTTTCTTCATGGCCTTCTGTCCTCTCCTGTTAGATTTCCCCCTTCTTCAGCCCTGTATATCTTTCACCAATCAACTTCCCGACTCTTTACTTCATCCCTCCCCCTCCCGGTTTCACCTATCACCTTGTGTTTCTCCCTTCCTTCTCTCTACCTTTCAACGCTCCTCCTCATTTTTCTTTCTCCACTCCTGCCGAAGGGTCTTGGCCTGTAATGTCGACTGTACTCTTTCCCATTGATGCTGCCTGGCCTGCTGAGTTCCTTCAGCATTTTGTGTGTGTTGCTCAGTGCCGCCTTTGCTCACTTTAATCACCAAAACATGCAGGAACCATCGCAAACTCCCACAGCCCCCGATGATCCTGTGATTTTTAGTTTCTGAGGCTGGCATGTGAGCACCCTTCAGGAGGGTGAACCCACCAAAGCATCCAACTTACACGGAGAACCTGGCCAGGTACTAAAGACCTTGCTGAACAACTGGCTGCAGTGTTCACTGAGATCTTCAACCTCTCGCTTTGGCAGTATGAGGTACCTACCTGTTTCAAGCAGGGTTCACTCCGGTACTAAGAGAATTGTGGTAATCTGCCTCAATAACTACCGTCCAGTAACACTTAGATCCACAGTAATGAAGTGTTCTGAGAAGTTGGTGGTGAAACATATCAACTTCTGTCTGAGAAGCAATTTGTATCTGCTCCAATTTGACTAACGACACAACAGGTCAACAGCAGATGCCATTTCATTGGCTCTTCACTCAACTCTGGAGCATCTAGACAGCAAAGGTGCATACATCAGGATGTTCTTTATCAAGGAGATGAATACTTTTTCAACCTCAATTTTGGTTTTTAATTTTTAGTAAAGTGCTGACAGGTTCTGGAATTTTTCTTTTGATTTGACATGATGTGCAATATTTTGTAGATTAGCTCAAAAATATCCTACTTCAGTATATTTTAAATTTCGAAAATGAGGCAGTAAAATGTGAACAGTACTTGTGGGGGCCGAGTAATTTTTCAAGGCACTGTAAAGTAAAGTAACCACAAGTAAATAATATTTTTTAAAAAATCTAATCAGCAAGGACTTCCACTTGGCAAACGTGTATGTGAGTTCATACCCTGATGAAGGGTCTCGGCCCGAAACGTCAACTGTACTCTTTTCCATGGATGCTGCCTGGCCTGCTGAGTTCCTTCAGCATTTTGTGTGTGTTGATATGTAAGGAAAGACTATTTTTAAAATCTGTGAACAATAACCTTTGTGCAGGAAAAGACTTGTAAATTTGCAGCTTTCATTGGTTCATGTGCTGTTTCGTTTCGTTTGCATGTGAAGTGAACAGTTACACCCACGTGAATTGTGCTATTTGCATATGACTTGATGATGACATGCAGGTTTTCTTGCTCCCAGAGAGAACACAACATGTGTCAAGAGATTCTGCAGATGCTGGAAATGCAGAGCAACACACACACAAAATGCTGGAGGAATTCAACATTATGGAAATGAATAAACAGGCAACATTTCAAACTGAGACCCTTCATCAGGATTGGAAAGGAAGGGAGAAGAAGCCCCAGTAGAAGGCAGAGGGGAGGAGGAGTAAGGGTAGGTGGATGGGGGAGGGGGAGGGGATGAAGTGAGTGGCTCGGAGGTGATAGATGGGAGGGGCAGGATGAAGTGAGAAGCTGGGAGGTGATAGGTGGAAAAGGTGAAAGGTTGAAGAAGAAGGAATCGGAGAGGAGAGTGGACCACGGGAGAAAGGGAAGGAGGAGAGGTACCGGAGGGAAGTGACCCAAAATGTTGCCATTTCAGTGCCACCCCTCCCCCACCCTAGATAGCAGATAGTTTTTCTCTGCTTCAGGTTCCAGCATTTAGTATTTACACAGAATCTACAGAAGAGAGGCAAAGCAACATTAACTTCATGGAGTTTATAAAGATTATGGAAGAGGAGGAGAAGGTGTTTGCTGTCTTGAGACAAATTAGGGTGGATCATTTTCGAGGGTGTGACATGGTGTTCCTTTGGACCTTGCAAGTGCAGAGATTGCCAGGGCCCCAGCAGAAATATTTAAAACATCCTTTGCAACAGGAGAAGTGCCAGAGGATTGGAGGATAGCCAGTGTTGTTCCACCGTTTGAGAAAGGCTCTAAAAATATAAACCAGGAAATTATAGGCCGGTCTCCCTGACATCTGTAGTGGGAAAGTTATTAGAAGGTATTCTAAGGGACAGGAAATGTGAGTATTCAGATCGACATGGACTAATTAGGGATAGTCAGCATGGTTTTGTGCATGGTGGGTCATGTCTAACCAATCTTATACAGTTTTTCAAGGCAGTTACCAGGAAAGTTGATGAAGGCAAGGCAGTGGATGTTATCAAATGGACTTTAGCAAGGCATTTGATAGTGCCCTCATGTGAGGTTAAGAAGGTTCAGTCACTCAGCATTCAGGATGAGGTAGCAAATTTGATTAGACACTGGCTTTGTGGCAGAAGCCAGAGACTGGTAGTAGAGGGTTCTCTCTGACTGAGGGCCTGTGACTAGTGGAATGCCACAGGGATCTGTACTGAGTCCGTCGTAGTTTGTCATCTACAGGGGTGTTAGAAAGCTTGTGAACCCTGTAGAATCTTCTCTATTTTTGTACACTTAGTGTGCCTTTTTTGTAGAGAAAGCAGCTCTGCAGCCCATACCTCCAATCTCATTGATTGGAATGCCCAACTCCAAATCGCTTTTGTAGAAGGCATTACCCCAGAGGTTCACATACTACTTCCAATAGTTAACTGTATAATTTTTTTTGTTTATTTAATTGGGTTCCCTATCTAGTTTTAGGACTTACATGAAAATTTGATTATGTTTTAGGTAATATATGTAAAGGCTTGGCCTCCATAGCTGCCTGTGGCAAAGAATTCTACAGATTCACCACTCTTTGGCTAAAAAAATTCCTCATCTCTGTTCTAAAAAGATGCCCCTGTATTCTGAGGTTGTCCTCTGGTCTTAAACTCTCTCACTGAAGGTAACATCCTTTCCACATCCACTCTATCAATTCCTTTCACCATTTGATAGGTCTCAATGAGGTCACCCGTCATTCTTTTGAATTCTGGTGAATACAGGCCCAGAGACATCAAACACTCTTCATATGACAAACTATTCAAACCTGGAATCATTTTTGTGAACTGCCTCTGAATTCTCTCCCGGTTTCAGCACATCTTTTCGAAGAATAGGGGCCCAAACCTGCTCACAGTACTCCAGATGAGGCCTCACCAGTGCTTTATAAAGTCTCAACATTACATCCTTCTATATTCTATTCTAGTCCTCTTGAAATGAGTGCTAGCATTGCATTTGCCCTCCTCACCGCAGACTCAACCTGCAAATTAACCTTTTGGGAATCTTGCACAAGGACTCCCAAGTCCCTTTATGCCTCAGATATTTGTCCAGGTGCAGTTTGATGGGATTAGGCAGTTTAAATGGTTCAACATGGACTAAATGGGGCAAAGGGCCTGTTTCTGTGCTATACTTTTCTATGTCTCTCTCTTCACTCTGTAATGTCTCCGTGTCCTCTATATATTCATGGAGTTGTTAAATTCTGGTGCCTTGCTAATTTATTTGACACTGCAATTTGGCTGCTGATGTAACTGATATAAGTTGCATTAATATAGCATTGAATACACAGAATCTCTCCTCAAGATTTCGCACACACAAAGTGAGCAGTAGTTTGGATAAATGAGAAAATGAAATTTTGTTGGAGTTGGTTGGTAGAAGAGGCATCTGACCACAAGACCCTACAAAGTATTGCAAGCACGAGGAAATCTGCAGATGCTGGAAATTCAAGCAACACACAAAGTTGCTGGTGAATGCAGCAGGCCAGGCAGCATCTCTAGGAAGAGGTACAGTCGACGTTTCGGGCCGAGACGTCGACTGTACCTCTTCCTAGAGAAGTTGCCTGGCCTGCTGCATTCACCAGCAACTTTGTGTGTTGCTCAAAGTATTGCAAGGACTGCTGAGGGGATCATCAGGGATATTTATCGGGAGTGCTGTGTACGCAGGTCCGTTAACATTGTCAATGATCCCTCCCATCCGTCCAACAACCTCTTTGACCCTCTACCATCAGGCAGGGGGTACCGTAGCATTGGGACAAGAAATGCTAGGATGCGCAACAGCTTCTTCCCCAGGCCGTGAGATTACTGAGCTCCCTACCACCACCCGAGTCTCGACACATATGAAGCACCAGTAGTGTTATACTGTTTACTTTGCAACTTGTGTCATGAATTGTGGTGAGAAGGTAGGAGAATGGGATTGAGAGGGATAATAAATCGGCCATGATAGAATGATAGAGTGGATTTGATGGTCAAATGGCCTAATTCTGCTCCTGTATCTTATGCCGATATAACCACAATTAAATTAACAAGCAATAAGGTGCATTTAGACCATAAGACGTTGTGACTGTGATCGAATCTTCTGGGGCGCCTAGGCGCGACTCGAGTAGCAGCAGTACTCTCAATGGATACGATTAAATATTTCCGTTTCAGCTTGATACAGCTTAAAAAGCACAACTGCTTCTGAAGTCAGTACAGTCAACAAAGGTGTCTTAATGCATTTAAATGAACTATCGCTGTTTAAAACCAATGGAAACAACACTGATTGTGGTCCGAAGTGCCCACGGAGGACACCTCGGAGGAAGTGCAGGTGTAGATCAGGGTTACAAGTGTGTTTAAGGAAACGGGGGTTTAAACTCCCTATATCCACTATCTTGCTGGCGAATGTGCAGTCTCCGGTGAATAAAATCAAAGAGCCAGGGTGCTGAATCAGAGGGACATTAGGACCGCATGTGTCCTTTGTTTCACGGAATCCTGGTTAACCCTTTCTGTACCGCATGCAGCAATCCAGATCAATAGGTTTACTATACGCCATCAGTATAGATCTATAGAGTCTCTCAAAAGCAGAGGTGGAGGAGTATGCCTCATGATCAACTCTTTTTGGTGCACAAATACATCAGTGCTGTCCCAATTCTGCTCACCAGACCTGGAATACATCAACAAATACACTCAAAAACTTGTACCATGGAGAGCATTCTGACAGGCTGCATCACTGTCTGGTATGGAGGGGCTACTGCACAGGACCAAAAGAAGCTGCAGAAGGTTGTAAATCTAGTCAGCTCCATCTTGGGTACTAGCCTACAAAGTACTCAGGGCATCTTCAGGGAGCGGTGTCTCAGAAAGGCAGCGTCCATTATTAAGGACCTCCAGCACCCAGGGCATGCCCTTTTCTCACTGTTACCATCAGGTAGGAGGTACAGAAGCCTGAAGGCACACACTCAGCGATTCAGGAACAGCTTCTTCCCCCCTGCCATCCGATTCCTAAATGGACATTGAACCCTTGGACACTACCTCAATTTTTTTTAACATGCAGTATTTCTGTTTTTGCACATTTTTACCTATTCAATTTCCATAATTGATTTACTTGTTTATTTACTGTTATTTTTTTCTCTCTGCTAGATTATGTATTGCATTGAACTGCTGCTGTTAAGTTAACACATGCCAGTGATAATAAACCTGATTCTGATTCTGAAGTCACTGGAGAGACACTGAAGCTGATGATCTTTATTCATCACAACAAGCTGACACCATTCTGGAGATGCTCTCGGTAGAGGCTCACAGACCCGAAAGTCCATCACATTTTATACCCTTAAAGATCAAAGGTATCAGCAGGTGATTCAATACAATCTCAATAGTTACATTGACAGTGTTTATTTCAAAATTTTGGATTGACAAGTGCTTCCTTTCAGATACACAGTGGAAGCACATTGTAATTGATAAGACCCCTATGAAGGTCCAGACACCTTTGGGAGGAACTAATTCACACAAGTATTCTAAAATCCTTTGACAACAGAGAGCTCGATACCTGAAACCAGCGTTGTCGGGGTTGTCTCAGAATACAGAAATGTAATGAGTAACACAAAAACTATCACTTGCTTACACCTGTGACTGTTTTGTTATGCTAAGTGACAACTTCCTGCAAGCTTGAACTCAACAGTGCAAATAATTTAGCCATGTTTGATGCAGTCCAATTAACACAGCCCCATTGTCTTAACATTAGGCTCTTGGAGTTAAACTAGAGTTGCAGGGGGATGGGAACCAGAGTGCAGTACAGTTAAGCCTGATTTATACTTCTGCGTCAAATGTACGCCGTAGGGTGATGTGCACCTCCCCAAAAAAGTAACTAGCACGTCGCAGCAACGCAGACCGCAACAACTGTGATTGGTCCGCTTGGCAGCATCGCATTTCCGGTTGCTTTTCTCCGCTATGACTGTACGCTGATGTGAGATAAGTGGTTGGAGACGATGAACCAGATTGTCAAATCTACCTGCCGACATCTGAAAATATTTGAAATACATTTCCTCGTCCATGTCTCTCACGAAGAAACCCAACACAGTGGCGTAGAAACCCCACCACCAACTGGCGTTTTGGCGGTGAATTGCACAGCAACGCAGACACAACAACAAATGCTCGCTACGGCGCAGGGCTACACAAAAGTATAAATCAGGCCTGCGGCGTAGCCCGTACGCACAAGTATGAATCAGGCTTTAGTGGAGAGGTGATGGAGACATGTTGTTAAGGCCTCAGACACAGTCAGAAATCAAAAGATTGGACTAGTGTCGTGAGCTACGTATATTTCAATGCAAGAAGTATTGTGGGAAAGACAGGTGAGCTCAGAGCTTCAATCAACACCTGGAAATATGGTGTTGTAGCTATTAGTGGGGCTTGGTTGTAGGAGGGGCAGGACTGACAGCCCTGTGTGCAGGGTTCTGTTTTAGATGTGTCAGAGTGGGAAGGATTAAAGGAGGAAGGGTGGCATTACTAGTAAAACAAAATGTATTGGCAGTGCTCAGTCATGACAGTTCAGAGAACTTGTCTAGTGAGGTGTTCTGAGTGGAACTGAGTAATAAGAAAGGTATGACCATGTTATGGGGCTATATTACAGATCACCCAACGGTCATGGGTGACTTTAGAGGAACAAATTTGTAGAGGGATTTCAGACTGCTGCAAGAACCATTAGGTTGTTATAGTAGGTGATTTTAACTTTCCACATATTGACTGGGAATCCCATACTGTAAAAAGACTGGATGAGATAAAGTTTTAGAATTGTGTTCCGGGAAGTTTCCTTAATCAGTACATAGAAGTCCCAATGAGAGTGCATGATAATGGATCTGCTATTAGGGAATGAGACAGGACAGGTGACAGAGTTTGTGTAGGTGAGCACTTTGCATCCAGTGATCACAATGCCATTTGGTTTCAAAGTAAATATGCAAAATGATAGCTCTGGTCTGTGGGTTGAGATTCTCAATTGGAGAAGGGCCAATTTTGATGGCGTCACAAAGGATCTGGCAAGTATGGATTGCGACAGGCTGTTTTCTGGCAGAGGTGTATTTGGTAGGTGGGAGGCCTTCAAAAGTGAAATTTTCAGAGTACAAAGTTAGTATGTGCTTGTCAAAATAAAAGGTGAAGATAAAAGGTGTGAGAAACCTTGGTTTTCAGGAGATATTGAGGCCCTGGTTAAGGGAAAAAGGAGGCGCATTGCAGGTACAGGCAAGTAGGAACAAATAAGATGCTTTTGGAGTATCAAAAATGCAAGGGAATACTAAAAAAAGAGGAAATTCAGGAGGGCTAAAAGGCATGAGGTTACCTTGGCAAATAAGGTAAAGAGAATTCTAAGGGATTCTACAGATGAAGAGCAAAAGGATTGCGAGGGACAAAATTGGTTCTCTGGAAGATCAGAATGGTAATCATATTTGGAGCCAAAACAGATGAGGAAAATCTTCAGTGCATCTTTTTTTGCATCTGTATTTCCTCAGGAGACAGGCAGAGTCTATAGAAGTGAGGTAAAGCGGCATCAAATGCATGGACTCTTTACAGATTACAGAGGAGGAGGTGTTTGCTGTCTTGAGGCAAATCTGGGTGGATAAATCCCCAGGGCCTGACAAGTTGTTCCCTTAGACCCTACGTGAGGCAAGCGCAGAAATTGCCAGGGTCTTAGCAGAGATCAGAATCAGGTTTAATACCATAGGCATATGTCGTAAAATTTGTTAACTGAGTGACGGCAGTAGTATAATGCAATACAGACAAAATGCTGGAAGGGTCTCTGCCTGAGACGTTGTCGGTACCCTTTTCTGTAGATGCTGCCAGACCTGCTGAGTTCCTCCAGCATTTTATGTATGTTGCTTAGATTTCCAGCATCTGCAGATTTTCTCTTGTTTATAATACAATACATGATAATATAGGAAAAAGTAAATCAATTACAAAACGTGTGTACAAACTTACAGTAATTGATTTACTTATTGTCCTATATTATACACAGGTGTCCCCCGCTTTTCAAACGTTCGCTTTACGAAACCTCATTGTTACGAAAGACCTACGTTAGTACCCTGTTTTCGCTTTCAGAAGGTGTTTTAACTGAAAAAAAACAGCGCGCGAATAAAAGCAGCGCGCGCCCCGAGCAGCCGCTCTCCCCGGATTTGGAACGGCATTCTCGCCAGCATTGCTTTACCACGAGCCTGTGAGCAGTCGTTTGCAAGATGAGTTCTATGGTGTCGGAAAAGCCTGAAAGAGCTCGTAAGGGTGTTACACTTAGCGTAAAACTAGACATAATTAAGCGTTTCGATCCTGGTGAACGAAGCAAGGACAAAATGAGTTTGGCTTGTGGAAGCTGACGAAGATGATGTTGAAGAGGTTTTGGCATCCCATGACCAAGAACTGATAGATGAAGAGCTGATGCATTTGGAAGAGGAAAGGATAACAATCGAAACCAAATGAGTAATGATAAAGTACCACTTTAATTTTGAAAGGGTACGTAGGTTTAGGGGATACTTGCAAGATTCTTTGAGTCCTTACAAGAACTGTATGATAGAAAAATGCGCGATGCTCAGCAACCAAGCAAGCCTTCCACATCAGCCACAGCAGACGACGAACCTCGACCTTCGACATCAAGGCGGGCAGTCATAGGAGAAGACGAGCTGCCTGCTCTAATGGAAACACAATGACGAGATGACACCCCAGTGTCCCACCACCCAGGCCGCAGACAGATACCGATTCGCGGAGATCTTTAAGAAAAAAGCCAAAACAAACATGCTAATTAATTAGGTGCTGCCCCACACGTAATTGTCGGCCCAGATCAAAGGCGATGCAATCGGCACGGACCGGGGCCGACAATTACATGTGGGGCGGCACCTAATTAATTAGCATGTTTGTTTTGGCTTTTTTCTTAAAGATGTGCTGGATGCCTCCCGGCTACCGCTGGACCCCTGCGTGCCTCGCGGCAATGTATCGGTCGGCGGCCTGGAGGGTGGGGGCCACTGCACCACCCAGCCTGCGACGACTCAGCCTAACACACCATCATCAGTGTGCTCGGCGCTGTCCGGATTCCAGTAAGTGATACTACACTGTACATATATTATTTCTACTTATATAGGCTGTGTATTTTTACGTGTTATTTGGTATGATTTGGCAGCATCATAGCTTAAAGGTTACTGGAGAGCGCTTAAGCCGTGTTTTTGCCAACAGCGCTTGCGTGAGATTTTCTGCCGATGGCACTTGGGTGAGATTTTCGCTATGGAGAGCAGTTCAGTAATGATTATGGAAAAGTATTTCTACTTTATATAGGCTGTGTATTTATCATATCATTCCTGCTTTTACTATATGTTACAGTTATTTTAGGTATTATGTGTTATTTGGCATGATTTGGTAGGTTATTTTCGGGTCTGCAAACGCTCACAAAATTTTTTCATATAAATAAATGGTAATTGCTTCTTCGCTTTACGACATTTCAGCTTACGAACCATTTCATAGGAACACTCTACCTTCGGATGGCGGGGGAAACCTGTATAATATAGTTGTGTGTTTGTGTAGGTATAATATTTTTTGCACTAATATAAAAGTGAGGTATAGTTCATGGGTTCAATGTCAATTTAGGAATTGGATGGCAGAGGGGCAGAATCTGTTCAAGACTCAGTGATTCAGGATACCTGCCCTAAAGTGTGGTTGCCCAGGATAACACACAGAAGCAGAGAAGACCATTCAGTCTGTTCCAGAGCACATTCAGATCATGGCTCAAACTGTGTCTTAAGTCCACACTCTACTCTATCCCAGCTCCTTCCGATTAACGCTGAAACAGCCACAACAGTAAGATAGGGTTCAGTTCCCACTGCTGCCTGTAAGGAGTTTGAGTATTCTCCCCGAGGCCCCTCCAGTTTCCTATTGATGCTTCAGTTCCCTAGGACGTACAGGTCAGGGTTAGTAAGTTGTGGGCACGCGACGTTGGGGCCAGGAGTGGGGCAACACTTGTGGGCTGCCCAGCACTATCCTCACTGATTGGATTTGATGCAAATGACGCATTTTACAGTATGTTTCACTGTATAAGTGAGAATTGGAATCAGATTTTAATATCAATGGTTTCATTTAATATCAAAGAATGTATACTTTATTGTCGCCAGACAATTGATACTAGAATGTACAATCATCACAGCGATATTTGATTCTGTGCTTCCCACTCCCTGGAGTACAAATCAATAGTAAATATTAAAAATTTAAGTTATAAATCATAAATAGAAAAAAGAAAATGGAAAGTAAGGTAGTGCAAAAAAAAACCGAGAGGCAGGTCTGGATATTTGGAGGGTACGGCCCAGATCCGGGTCAGGATCCGTTCTGCAGTCTTATCACAGTTGGAAAGAAGCTGTTCCCAAATCTGGCCGTATGAGTCTTCAAGCTCCTGAGCCTTCTCCTGGAGGGAAGAGGGACGAAAAGTGTGTTGGCTGGGTGGGTCGTGTCCTTGATTATCCTGGCAGCACTGCTCCGACAGCATGCGGTGTAAAGTGAATCCATGGACAGAAGATTGGTTTGTGTGATGTGCTGCGCCGTGTTCACGATCTTCTGCAGCTTCTTCCGGTCTTGGACAGGACAACTTCCATACCAGGTTGTGATGCACCCTGTAGGAATGCTTTCTACGTGCATCTATAAATATACAATACATGATATGCATCTATGAATATAAGTATACAATATCCAACCTGTAATTCTTACTCTCTGCAGACATCCAAAGAATGAATGAGAGAAAAAACGCAGAAGAACCCCAAAGCCCCCTGCCCCCTCCCCATGTACAAGCAGCAGCAGCAAGCCTCCCCCCCCCACCCCCCCCCCCCAATCATCACCAGCATATATCCTGAAGTTTGTTGTCTTAATGGTAACGGTGCAATTCAGTACATAATAATACAGAGAAATTGAAGTATAGTAGTGGGCTTCATGGGTTCATTGTCCATTCAGAAATCGTGGCGGTGTGGATGAAGCGGTTCCTGAATGGCTGAGTGTGTATCTTCAGGCATCTGTATCTCCTACCTGATGGTGACAATGAGAAGAGGACATGTCTGGAGGCCTGTGACAGTGGAGTGCCACGTAGACCAGTGCTGTGTCTGTTTATCATCCAGTTCGTTGATGTAGATGACACGGTGGTGAACTGGATCAGCAAATTTGCGGAAGAGTACAGAGAAAATTTAGAAGGATGTTGCTGGGCCTGTAGTACCTGAGTTATAAGGAAAGATTGAATAAGTTAGGACTGTATTCTTTTAGAACATAAAATATTGAGAGGACATTTGATAGAGCTTTGGAAAACTTGCGGGGTATAGATAAGGTAAATGCAAGCAGGCTTTTTCCATTGAGGTTGGGTGGGACGACGACTAGAAGTCATAGGTTAAGGATGATTGGTGAAGAGTTTAAGGGGAACATGAGGGGAAGCTTCTTCATTCAGAGGGTGGTGAGAGTGCTGAACGAGCTGCCAGCACAAGTGGTTGGTGGATCGTAGATATATGGAGGGCTATTGTCGCGGTGCAGGTCGATGAGAGGAGGCAGATTAAATGGTTTGGCATGGTCTAGATCGGCCAAAAGGTCTGTTTTTGTGCTGTAGTTTTCTGTGGCTTTTACATATACGATCTCTTAGTCTGTGGAGCAGCCTGTGCTTTTAATTTCAATTTACTGATTTCATTTTTCAAAAAAAAGGCTAATTGTAAGCTTCCTGAAGAGACCTGGTTCTTGTGCCAATCAGATAATTCTAAAGTGTTCCCTGACAGACATGACATATTACTTAAACACGAGGAATTTATTACTTTGTACGCAGTGTAATATGCACTTTGACCAGGAGGATGTTGTTTCACCTGGCGGTATACATGATTATGGTTGAATGTTAATGAATTGATGCGATTGAAAGGACGGGTTTCATAGAGGGATAGAGAAGCCGAAAAGGAAGTTCTGAGAGCAAGTAGTTTTGAAGGAAGATGACTGGAACCTGACATAAATGGGACTTGGGTCAGTTTACATTAAGGTGTGAATCATCAGTTGTTCATTCAGGAAATCAGAGGCTGCTGGCTGTGGTGTGGTCTTTCTGATGATTCAGAAACGTGCCCAAGAGGTTTGAAATTGGACTTGAGATAGTATGTCAGAGCAGAGATGGTTATGAGGGGAAATGAACACAGCTTGGGTTTTCTGATCATTGTATTTTAAAATGAATATGTTATTTTAACATGTTTCAAAGTAGATGTGACAAATGAAACCAATCTTCAATTTAAAAAAAGTCCATAACTCCAAACGGAAAATCCTTTCTGTTGAGTTGAAGACTTGATTAGGTGGTGTATGTAAAAATAAAAAGGGGATCTTTTGTTGTTGTTTTGGGTAGTCTCCCTCTGGAGTATGTAGAAAGTGGATGGGAGACGTCATGTATTTCACAACCGGTGAAACTGAAATTAGAAAAGAAGTGCTTGTTTAGGAGTCTGAGCTGATGAATATACTGAAGGAATCACAGCATATTTTGTGAGTTCTGGTTGCCCACACCCCCATTGAGGAAAATGCCATCTTTCCATTTATTTCCATAACCTGCTGTGAATTTTGTATGCTTCAGGGAACGTTTCTCATTCTTATCATTTGCAGCATAACTCCAGTCTATTTAATCTCTCTTTAACAGATAATTTCACCCTCCTAGGAATCTATCTGTAGCAAGGGCAGATTAGTTGGATGTGCACACAAGTTTCCAGCTGTCATCTCAGGATGTGATTTGTTATCACATACATAACAGCTGTGAGGTTTGCTGTTATGTGGCAGCAGTACGGTGCTAGACAGGGAAAAAGTACAATAATTGCAATAGAAAGATAAATAGTGTGAAAGAGGAATACCGAGGAAGTGTTCATGGACCGTTCGGAAATCTGATGCTCCTAAAATGTTGAGTGTGTGTCTTCGAGCTCTTACCGATGTACAATTTCTGTACTCTTGTACTGAAATACTCTGGCACTGAAGGCCAACGCACTGTTGCTGTCCGGCTTACCGTTTTACCTGCATGTTAACTTCCGATGATTAATTAGGGTGGGCACCCAGTCCCTTTGAACAATTTGGATAAGTACAAGGTTCAAGACGACATATGAGGTGAGATATTCACAGTGAACGGTAGGGTCCTGGAGCGTGTTGAGGAAGAGAGGGACCTAGGAGTACAAGTACTTGAATCCTTAAAAGTGGTGTTGCGAGTAGACAAGGATGTTGAGCGGGTTGGAATTTAATTCATCAGAGTGGAGGGGAAGGAGGGATTAGCATTAAAGCTATTTAAAATCATAAGGGGCATAAATAGGGTCAATGAATGTATGTTGTAGGGATTTACTAGGAGTCTGAGGGAGAACCTTTTCACCCAGAGAGTGATCAGTATATGGAATGGTCTACCAGAGGAAGTGGGTTGAGGTAAGTACATTAATAACATGTAAAAGGAACTTGGACAGTGACATGGATGAGAGCAGGGGTTCCCAACCTGGGGTCCATAGAGCTCTTGCTTAATGGCACTGGTCCATGGCATAAAAAAGGTTGGGAACCCCTGGTTTAGAGGGATATGGACCAATCATGGGCAGATGGGACTTGACTAGATGGGCATGTTGACCAGCAGGAACCCAAAGGGCCTGTTTCCAGGCTGTATAAATATGATGTTAGAACAGAAATTTTCAATAGGCAACATTAAGTTAAGTACCTACTAACCTTCACTTCAGATATACACTGATGAAGAGTCTTGGCTCGAAATGTTGACTTTTTATTCTTCTTCGTGGTTGCTGCCTGACCTGCTGAGTTCCTCCAGTATTTTCTGTGTGTTGACCTGGATTTCCAGCATCTGCAGAATCTCTTCCATTTTTAAACACACTTAATTGAATTCCATAGACTCACCACCCTTTGGCTAAAGAACTTCCTCCCCATCTCAATATGGCATCAATAGATTTTGGGGGGGGGGGGGGAATGTCAGAAGGGAAAGTTCCTGAGGTTTCACAGAATACCAGTTCATGGCAGGGTTTCAGGGCTCAAGTGATTAAACCCAGGCCAGGTTCACCAAATGGATCTTGCATTTCCATTGTTTCAGGTGTGTGGCCCACAAGTTGGAGCCAGAGTTTTGAGGAAATTCTGAGGAAATCGTTAATTTCATTCCCCAACCCAAATAAGCCTGTGGAAACTGAACTAAAGTTTGAGACAAAATGTACATTTTTTTAAGCCAGTCTATCAAGGGACACTGTTCAAAGGTAATTGTTTCCGGTGGATGATACAGGATCAGTGGCCCAATTTTTTAGGCATCCATTAGTCTTGCGAGACCATGGATCTGCACCTGGAAAGTCTTCACTCTCCACTGCTCAGGCCTGGGCAAGGTTGTATGGAAGACCAGCAGTTGCCCATGCTGCAAGTCTCCCCTCTCCATGACACCGATGTTGTCCAAGGGAAGGGCACGAGGGCCGATACAGCTTGGCACCAGTGTTGTCGCAGAGCAATGTGTGATTAAGTGCCTTGCTCAAGGACACATCACAGCCCCTCGGCTGGGGCTCGAACTCACGACCTTCAGATTGCCAGTTGAATGCCTTAACCACTTGGCCACGTGCCCAATAGCTAATTTAGATTATTGATTAGTATGCAATTTATAGTAATTAATTTAAGGAAAAGCCTAGATTTTATCCTTTTATACAAATATGAAGACCATTCAAGCCTGGAAGGTTGCATGATAGTGTTGCGGTTCAGAGTCAGAATCAGGTTTACTATCACCGGCATGTGACGTGAAATTTGTTAGTACAACACTTTACAGTGCCAGATGTAAGGTTGGGATTTGATCTCCGCCTGCCTAAGGAGTTTGTATGTTCTCCCCATGGCTGCGTGGCTTTCCTCTGGCTGCTTCAGTTTCCTCCCACAGTCCAAAGACCCATGGATTCAGGCTATTAAGTTGTGAGCATGCTGTGTTGGCACTGGAAGCTTGGTGGCACTTGCGGGCTGCCCAGCACAATCCTCGCTGATTTGATGCAAATAGCACGTTTCTCTCTATGTTTCAGTGTACACGTGACAGGTAAAACTAATCTTTAAAAACTTGGAGTTTGTCACCTTTGAGGAGGATGCAAAGATTCGGCAAGGAGAGAGCTGACTCACAGGACTGAATATAAGATTTTTCAAAATGTTTGAAATTCAGATCAGCTATAACTGAAGTGACTTGCAGACCAGTTTTGAAAAGCTCAACTGCCAACTATTCCTGTATTATTGCCAAGAAACAAAGCTTAGTTATTCAGCAAAATCATAAACACAAGAGATTCTCATAAGATAATAAATCAGCCAGGATGGGATGGCAGAGCAGAGTTGATGGGCTGAATGGCCTAATTCTGCTCCTATCTCTAATGATCGTGTAGATTCTGCGGATGCTGGATATCTTGAGCAACAAACACACAAACTGCTGGAGGAACTGAGCAGGTCTGGCAGCTGAGACACTATTAGGACTGGCCATGATGAAGGTTCTCGGTCTGGAATGTCGACCATTTATTCCTCCATTGAAAAGATGGTTCATTGCAGGGATTAACTGACAGATATATAGTTAAAATAGATAATAGTTTCAACGTTCCTACATTCAGATCTTAACCTATTTAGTGTGTGCCCTGTGGCCTGGAGGAATGTTGTTTCATTTGGTTGTATCTTGATACAGTCAGATGACAATAAACTTGAAAAACATTTTAAACTGCATCAGAGTTGAACTGCATGAGCATGTAACGAGAGCTGTATAACCCATCTCCTTCTATCTTAGGCCATGAACTTATCAATCACCCCTGCTGTGGACACTTTCTGGAGGTTCAAGATCTGTATGCTCCACGACCACTGGACTAAGTGTGTAAATGTAGGAGGGGACTATGTTGAGAGATAAATGTGCTAGGTTTTCTAAAATTGACTCCTTCTACCTTAGGCCATGAAGTTATCAATGACCCCTTGTAGCAATGACTGTGGTAAGGAAAGTTAGCGCCAATGAAATACAAAGTTCAAAATAAATTTGTTATCAAACTATGTACGTGTCACCATATCCAACACTGAAATTTGTTTTCCTGCTGGCATTCACAGTAAATACAAAGAAACAATAGAATCAATGGAAAACCTGCACACAACAAAGCTGGAAAAATAATAAATGTGCAAAAGACAACAAACTGCGAGTGAATAAAAAAATAAAAATAAAATTAGAATGATAATATATTTTTTAACAGGATGGCGATTCTATGGAATTCATTTTCACATATAGCTGTGGAACCCTGGTTATTGGGTATATTTAGATTATGAAGATATGCAGTCCTCTTTTATTGTCATTTAGTAATGCATGCATTAAGAAATGATACAATATTTCCTCTGGTGTGATATCACAAAACACAGGACAGACCAAGACTGAAAAAACTGACAAAACCACATAATTATAACATATATTTACAACAGTGCAACAATACCATAACTTGATGAAGAAGTCCATGAGCACAGTAAAGTTCAAAGTCTCTCAAATGTCCCACATCTCACGCAGACGGGAGAAGGAAGAAAAACTCTCCCTGCCATGCCGACCACAGTCCGACTCTGAGTCATCCGAAAACTTCGAGCTCTGATCAGCTCCCCGACACCGAGTACCGAGCGCCATCTCTGTCCGAACGATTCCACTTCCTTCTCGGTCGCCAAAAGCAGGCAAGGCCGGGGATTTTGAGGCCTACCCCCCGAAAGGTTCCCGACCACTCAGTAACAACAACAGCAGCGAGCGAGCGTTTCAGAAATTTCTCCAGATGTTCCTCTGTGCTTTCACGTCCATTCTCCATCAAATCAGAATTGTCCATGGCCCCTATTTAACAGATACGATATCATTTTTCACCGGAGGACTGCGCAGAGATTGATAGATTCTTTGATTAGTCACGATGTCAAAGGTTACTGGGAAAAGGCAGGAGAATGGGGTTGAGAGTGATTATAAACCAGACGTGATGGAATGGCAAAGCAGTCTCTATAAGACATGGGAACAGAATTAGGCCGTTTAGCCTGTCAAATCTGCTCCACCATTCCATTATGGCTGATCCCAGATCCCACTCAACTCCATACACCTGCTTTCTCATCATATCCTTTGAAGTCCTGACCAATCAAGAAATGGTCAACTTCTGCCTTAAATATATTCACGGACTTGGCCTCCACTGCAGTCTATGGTAGAGCATTCTCTGGTTAAAAAAATTCCTCCTTGCCTCTGTTCTAAAAGGTCGCCCCTCAATTTTGAAGCTGTGCCCTCTAGTTCTGAATACCCCCACCATGGGAAACATCCTCTCCACATCCACCCTATCTAGTTCTTTCAACATTCTGTAGGTTTCAATGAGATTTCCCCCCCCCCCACACATTCTTGTAAATTCCAGTGAGTACAGGCCCAAAGCTGCCAAATACTCCTCAAATGTTAATCCCTTCTTTCCCAGAATCACCCACGTGAACCTCCTCTGGACTCTATCCAATGATAACACATCTTTCTGAGATATGGGGCCCAAAACTGTTGACAATACTCCAAGTGCAGCCTGACTAGTGTCTTATAAAGGCTCAGCATTATCTCCTTGTTTTCATATTCTATTCCCCTTGAAATAAATGCCAACATTGCACTTGCCTTCTTTACCACAGACTCAACCTGTAAATTAACCTTCAGGACGCCTTGTACGAGGGCTCCTAAGTCCTTCTGCATATTTGAACCTTCTCCCCGTTTAGATAATAGTCCGCACATTTGTTCCTTTTACCAAAATGCATTATCATACATTTCCCAACACTGTATTCCATCTGCCACTTTTTTGCCCATTCTTCCAATTTGTCTAAGTCCTGATGCAATCGCATTGTTTCCCCAGCACTACCTACCTCTCTGCCTATCTTTGTATCATCCACAGATTTTGCCACAAAGCCATCAATTCCATTATCCAAATTATTGACAAACAATGCGAAAAGTAGCGGTCCCAATATTGACCTTTGAGGAACACCACTAGTCACAGGCAGCCAACCAGAAAAGGTCCCTTTTGTTCCTGCTTGCTGCCTCCTGCCTGTCAGCCATTCCTCTATCCATGCCAGTATCTTCCCTGTATTGCCATGGGATTTTATCTTGTTAAGCAGCCTCATGTGTGGCATCTTGCCAAATGCCTTCTGGAAAAACAAGTAAATGACATCCACTGCCTCTCCTTTTCTCTTTTGTCCACCCTGCTTGTTACTTTCTCGAAGAACTGTAACAGATTTGTCAGGCAAGACTTCCCTTGACAGAAACCATGCTGGCTTTGACTTATTTTACCATTAGCCTCCAAGTGCCCCGAAACCTCGTCCTGAATAATGGATGAGCTTAATAAATCCTTAATAAAACACTGAGGTTAGGCTAACTGGCCTATAATTTCCTTTCTTTTATTTTCCTCCGTTCTTAAAGAGTGGAGTGACATTTGCAAATTTCCAGTCCTCCAAGACCATGCCAGAATCAAGTGATTCTTGAAAGATCATGACCGATACATTTGCTCTCTCTTCAGCAACCTCTCTCAGGACTCTGGGATGTAGTCCATCTGGCCCAGGTGACTTATCCATGTTAAGACCTTTGAGTCTGCCTAGCACTTTTTCCTTTGTAATAGCAATGGCACTCACTCCTGCTCCCTGACACTCACTGACCTCTGGCACACTGCTCGTGTCTTCCACAGTGAAGACTGATGCAAAGTACCCATTAAGTTCATCTGTCATTCCTTTGTTCCCCATTACCTCTTCCACCAGCATCATTTTCCAGTGGTCCAGTATCAACTCTCACTTCCCTTTTACTGTTACGTAACTGGAAAAACTTTTGATGTCCTGCTTTATATTATTGGCTAGTCTGCCCTCATATTTCATCTTTTCCCTTATAGCTTATTAGTTGCCATTTGTTGGATTTTAAAAGTTTCCCAATCATCCAACTTCCCATTCACTTTTGCTATCTTATATGCCCTTTCCTTGGCTTTTATGCAGTCCTTAACTTCCCTTGTCAGCCACGGTTGCCTTCTCCTGCCATTTGAGAACTACTTCCTCTGTGTAACATATCTATCCTGTGCCTTGTAAACTAATCTCAGAAACTTCAGCCAGCTCTGACTCGATGGGCCGAATGGCTCTTATGTCATAAGATCTTTCTTTCTTTCTTTCTTTCTTCAGTCTTTTTATTGGTTTCATAATGGTAAACATAACATAGTATTAATACAAAGTTACTGGGATTACATTGTTGCAATTAACATAGTTAAATATAAATCCAGTTGACACAGGGGTATTAAACCTCCCAATCATACAGGATACAAATAAAATATACAAAAAAAAACCATGAAAAAGGAAAAAAATATAAAAATATACCCCAAAAGAAAAACTAGCCTAAACAATGTTAACCAACTAAACTAAAACAATTGTGTAACATAAAAGGAAGAACCATTAATGTTGTTGACTCCGCTCCTCTCGACATATATTAAAAAGAAATAGAATAAGTTTGGAAAAGGTCAAATTACATCATATAGAAGTGTTGAATAAATGGCTTAAGATTTTATAAATAAGCAATAAATATTGAGGACATGACATGAGTCCATAGGTTGTGGGAATAGTTCGGTGTTGGGGTGAGTGAAGTTGTCCCCTCTGGTTCAAGAGTCTGATGGTTGAGGGGTAATAACTGTCCCTGAACCTGGTGGTGTGGGTCCTGAGGTTCCTGTACCTCCTTCCTGACGGTTGAGGGGTAATAACTGTCCCTGAACCTGGTGGTGTGGGTCCTGAGGTTCCTGTACCACCTTTCTGCTGGGAGCCATGAGAAAGGAGCAGGTCCTGGGTGGTAGGAGTCCTTGATGGTGGATGATGCTTTCCTGTAACAGGGCTCTGTGTAGATGTGCTCAATGGTGGGCAGGGCTTTACCTGTGATGGACTGGGCCGTATCCATTACTTTTTGTAGGATTTTTCCATTCAAGACAATATACTCCCCACCACACATCTTTAGAAGTTAGTCAAAGTTTTAGACATGCCAAATCTTCACAGGCTGCTAAGAAAGCAGAGAAAATACTTATACTGATTTCACAGGGGCTCTGCAGAAATGTTTTCCATTTTTATTTGAAGATAAGCACTGTTTTCCTTTGTTCTGCATCTCTTTAGGGAAAATGGGTGTATGGGTACTTATCTTTTATCTGAAAAACCCCAAGATAACAATGCAGTTGTAAAGCCTTCACCAGTAAATGATCTTGTTACTCTATCACATAGAAAACAACTGAAGCAAGCATCCGTTTAGTTTTTGGGCTGGCAATGACTGGTGCTTTTAGGTGTGTAAGGCTATTTTTGGGACACCAGTGAAGAAAATGGGCTGAAATTATGTCTGGAATTTCCATGCCTGTAAACAAGTGGTTTTGTAACCAGGTGCTGTAAGCTGTCGCTCTGACCTCGCCTGCAGATCGACTTTGTGTGCAAGGCCTCTGAAAGTGCTTGGAGCAAGAATAACCCACACAGCTATGCTTTTGTGTGAATTGCAGTTATGTTTTCCCTTGCTGTTGGAGCATCAGAGTGACTTGTCTTCAAGTAGAACAGCATATTACAGAACACTACAGGCCATTTGGCCCACAATATTGTACCAGCCCTTTAATCTACTCCAAGATTGATCTAACCCTTCCCTACCACATAGCCCTCCATTTTTCTATAATCTACCTGCCTATCTAATAGTCTCTTAATTGTCCTTAATGTATGATCTCCACTACTACTGCCAGTGCTTTCCATACACTCATCACTTTGAATTGAATAAAAACACCCATCTCTGACATTCCCCCTCCCATCCCCCATACTTTCCATCAATCACCTTAAAATAATGCCCCTCCTATTAGCCATTTCCACCCTGGGAAAAGTCCCTGGCTGTCCACTCAATCTATGCCTCTTATCATCTTGTACAACACTCAGTTACTGGCAACATGTAAAATTTTTGCAGTCTTTGTGGTTTTACTCTGCCATCACCTCCATCAACTGCTGAAATAAATGCTGCTTGAACCCCATCCAATCCGCAAGATCCTTTCCTCATTTGAGAGATTTTTCTTTTCTTCCTCCTACATAGCACCACTTTGCTCCTTCCAATTATCAGACCTACATTTATGAATCACAGTTGGCTTTCAAAAGTTGAAATCTACTAATCTAATACAATCATCTACAGTAGTTTTGGTAGGGTAGATATCAAGTGTATAAAGTGGAAGAGGTGAGCAGTTTCAAGTTCCTGCATGTCAACATCTCTGAGGTTCTAACCTGGGCCCAACATGTCAAAGCAGCTACAAAGAAGGCACAACAGTGGCTGTATTTCATTCGGAGTTTGAGGAGATTTGGTATGTCTCCAAAGACATTCTACAGATGTACTGTGGAGAGCATCTGAACTAGCTGCATCATCGTCTGGTCTGGGGGTGGGGTACTACTGCACAGGATCAAGATAAGCTGCAGAAAGTCGCAAACCCAGTCACCTCCATCGTGAGCACTAGCTTCAAGGAGCAGTGCCTCAAAAAGGTGGCATACATCATTAAGGACGCCCATCACCCAGGACATGGCCTGTTCTCATTGCTACCCTCAGGGAGGGGTTACAGAAGCCTGAAGGCACACCCTCAATGATACAGGTACGGCTTCATCCCCTCTGCCATCTGATTGCTGAATGGACAGTGAAACCATAAACACTACCTCACTACTTGATTATACCGGTGACCCCTGTTTCCATCCAGGGGGTCAGTGTGGACATGGTGGAGGATTACAAATACCTGGGGATATGAATTGACAATAAACTGGACTGGTCAAAGAACACTGAGGCTGTCTATAAGAAGGGTCAGAGCCATTTCTATTTCCTGAGGAGACTGAGGTCCTTTAACATCTGCCGGACGATGCTGAGGATGTTCTACGAGTCTGTGGTGGCCAGTGCGATCATGTTTGCTGTTGTGTGCTGGGGTAGCAGGCTGAGGGCAGCAGACACCAACGGAATCAACAAACTTATTCGTAAGGCCAGTGATGTTGTGGGGATGGAACTGGACTCTCTCACGGTGGTGTCTGAAAAGAGGATGCTGTCTAAGTTGCATGTCATCTTGGTCAATGTCTCCCATAATGTACTGGTTGGGCACAGTAGTACATTCAGCCGGAGACTCATTCCACCGAGATGCAGCACAGAGCGTCATAGGAAGTCATTCCTGCCTGTGGCCATCAAACTTTACAACTGCTCCCTTGGAGGGTCAGACACCCTGAGCCGATAGGCTGGTCCTGGACTTATTTCATAATTTACTGGCATAATTTACATACTACTATTTAACTATTTATGGTTCTATTACTATTTATTATTTATGGTGCAACTGTAACGAAAACCAATTTCTCCCGGGATCAATAAAGTATGACTATGACTATTATTGTTTTCTGTATTATGGTGCCTTGTATTGTACTTCTGCCACTAAGACAAATTTCATGACATATGCTGGTGATAGTTGGGTGGGGGGCAAGGGCTGATGTAGCTGTTTGTACATGGGGAGGGGGCAGGGGGGCTTTGGGGTTCTTGCACTTTTTTTCTCTTATTCTTTGGATGTCTGCAGAGAGTAAGAATTTCAGGCTGTATATTGTATGCATTCTCTGATATTAAATGGAACCACTGAACCACGGATATTAAACTGATTCTAATTTTGTGTGTAATCTGAAGCCACGTACTTATAATGTTGCTGTAAGCAATGTTTACACTGTACCTTACCGTAGTTATACATATGGCAATAAACCTGAGGGCTGGAAATTGTACTTGTGCAAGTACAGAGAGACATTGTTGAGTAACCTCGTCCATCAGAGGTTGAGCTTGAGCTACGGTTATTGCTCTGTGATTCTGCACATTCAAGTAATGCCAAATTGATTTTGTTATTTATAATATGTGAGGTTATCAAATGTGGTAATATGTGGTAAACAGTACTGATAAAGATGCATTGTGTTCAGGCATATTCAGTGTATCAGTACATTATTGTAAGCTGTAGGCAATCACGGGTGGCAGGGTGGCGATAAGTGTCCATCGAATTATGGGTCAGGCACTCCTTCCCTCCCCTTCACTAGTCTGAAGGTCACCCTTCAGGGAGCAGGTCGTATGGGCAGCTGGTGCATATCACAAGTCCTGGTTATGCGTCTATTGACGCCAAACAGACAATCTCTGAAGAGTATTGATAATGGCTGGGGTCACTTGTCTTGTCAGGGTGCTGCCCAGTCACCTGTCTTGTAAAGGCGCTGCCCGGAAGGAGGCAATGGCAAACTACTTCTGTGAAAAAATTTGCCAAGAACAACTATGGTCTTGGGATCATGATGACCCAGGTCATACAACGTGGCACATTGGGAATGATGATGTATACAATCAGGATTTCATTTAAGGTAATGGCTGTTAGTATTTACTGTGGGTACCAAGGACGTCGCTGCCTACAAATAGAATAAAGACTGTAGACATAGAACACCACAGCACGATTCAGGCCCTTCGGCCCACAATGTTGTGCTGACCTTTTAATCTACTCTAAGATCGATCTAACCGTTCCCTCTCCCCATAACCCTCCATTTCTCTATCATCCATGTGCCTATCTAAGAGTCTCCTAAATGTCCCTAATATATCTGGCTCTACCACCATCTCCGACAGGGCATTCCATACACTCATCCTGAGTATTCACAACATATTTCAATGATTTCCAAGTTAAAGTAATAAAATTTATTATCAAACTATGTATACGTTTGTTTATTTATAGCGCAGAACGAGTCCTTCTAGCCCTTCAAGTTGCGCAACCTAGCGATTTCCCCCCGTTTTTAATCCTAGCCTACTCACGGGGCAATTTGCAATGCCCAATTAACCTACCAACTGGTACTTCTTTGGACTGTGGCCATATACCACCTTGAGATTCATGTTCTTGCAGACATTTAAATGGGGAACTACATGTAACATCTTCAGACCTGATGCGTAACTGGGGTGGAATGGAAGCTACGAAGAAGACTGGAAGGTGCTCCACTGGGGTTTTAAACTGGGTGAGTGGGCAAAGCCTTGGCCAGTGCAGTCCAATGTGTTGATTTATCCACCCTGATTTTAAAAGCAAGCACTGATCATTACTGGAGTGGTGATAGATCAGGGAGAAGGAAGGTGCCGTGAGACCTGAGTGTTCTTGTACAGCAGTCACTAAAAACGAGTGTTCAAATGCAGCTAGAAAATTTGAGTGTGTGCAATTGTGAAAGGCATTGGTGAGAGGCTAGGCTGGAGTTTTATTGGCAATCTCAATGGCCTTGTTTGAAGAAGGCTTTTATTGCAGTGGAGGGGGTATATCAGATGGCTATTTGAGGGTAGATTAGGGCATTTAAACTTTTCTTCGCTAATTCTCATAGAAATCTGTAAAATTCTTCCAAAACTTAGACATTTCAGGAAGCTGGGGGTGAGTCCAGGGTCACAAGCCTTGTGTTACTCAATCAATAGGTGGTGAAACTGTGAAATCCATCATATTAGGCAACAAAGGCCAAGTTATTAAATGTATTAAAGGAGGAGGTAAATATTCCTGAAGGTGTTCAATAAGGTGCGGCATAAAAGACTTATCCAGAAGAGAAGGATGCATGGAATTGGGGTAATGTATTAACATGGATGGAGGATTAGTTAACCAATAGAAGGCCGAGAGTCGGGATAAATGAATGTTTCAATGGTTGCAATCAGTGGTGAGCGGAGGTCTGTAGGAGTCATTGCTGGACCTTCAATTAATCACAATATACAATAATGATTTTAAGACAGAGTAGTGTATCTAAATTTGCTGATGACTTTAAATTGAGTAGAAAGGCAAATTGTGCAAAGGATACAGAGAGTCTGCAGAGAGGAACAGATAGATTAAATGAGTAGGCAAGGGTCTGGCAGATGGAGTACAATGTTGGTACCTGTGAGGTCATCCACTTTGGAAGGAAAAATAGAAGATCAGATTATTTTCAAGTGTGAAAGATTACAGCATGCTGTTGTACAAAGGAGTTGGAAGTGCTTGTGCATGAATCACAAAAGGTTGGTTTGCATATAAAACCATATGACAGAATTAGGCCACTTGGCCCATTGAGTCTGCTCCAGCATTCCATCATGGCTGATTTATTATCCCTCTCAACTCGTTCTCCTGTCTTCTCCCTGTAATCTTTGACACTCTTACTAATCAAGAACCTATCAATGTCTGCTTCAAATATACTTAATGACTTGGCATTCCACAGTCATATGTGAATTCCACAAATTCATGATCTTCTGCCCAAAGAAATTCCTTCTCATTTCTATTCTAATGGATGCTCCTTTCACTGCCCCACTATAGGAAACATCACCGCCACATCCACTCTCTCTCTGGCTTTCAATATGGTGAGGTGTGACAGGTTATCAAGAAGTCAAATGGAATATTGGCCTTCATTGCTAGAGAGAATGCATTTAAGAGTAAGGAGGTTATTCTGCAACTGTATGAGGTACTGGTGAGGCCACACTTGGAATATTGCATATAGTTCTGGTCTCCTTACTTGAGGAAGGATATTTTGGCTTTGGAAGCGATACAGAGAAGGTTCATGATACTGATTCGTAGGTGAGGGGATTAACCTGGGAGGAGAGACTGAGTCACCTGGGATGATAGTTGCTTGAATTCAGAGGAATAAATGTGGATCTTTTAGAAATTTCGAAAATAATGAAAAATAAGATACAGGCAGAAAAGTTGTTTCCACTGGCAGGTGAGACTGAACAAGGGGACAGCCTCGAGATTTGGGGAATAGATTTAGAACGGAGGTGGGGGAGAAACTGTTATCCCAGAGTGGAACATCTGTGGAATTCTCTGCCCAGGGAAACAGGAGAGCCATCTCATTAAATAGATTTAATATTTTTGCATAGCAGGGGAATTGAGAATTATGGGGAAAAGGCAGGTAGGAGGAGTTGAGTCTATGGTCAGATCAGCCATGATGGTCCAGATGGCTGACTCCTGCTCCTATTTTTATGTGCTGGTATATTTTTAAATTGTGGGTTTCTGAAAGCAGAACATAGTGCCACAGTTACAGAGGAAGTTCAGTGCAAGCATACAGTAAGGTATAAGGTCATGATGAGATTGAGATTGAGAGTTCATTGTATTGTACAAGAAGTCTGTATGGGAATGGGATGAAGATGTAACCTGATAATACAGCTCAAAGCTGAGAGCCACCTTTGCAGTGGTTCTCAGTGACTGGAACATTCAAGGTGAGAGGGTGATGTGTTTGATGTTGGAATCAAGTTGAACATGGTGGGGGAAAGTGGCTAGAAAGGGGAAGACGGGGAGAAGCTTGCAGGGGAATGAGAAATGAGGGGAAAGGGATCACGGCAGCGGTGTGGTACGCACGTGTTTCAGAGTCTGGTCAACCGCAGCAAAGGGGAGTCCACGACTGAGTGAAAATGAGAGCCTGCTGGAAAACCTAGTTTTGAATATGCTATCGTCTGAATAGACGCAGCAGAGATGAAAGAATTGGGTATAGATTTCCTGTGGAAGTAAGGTGCTAGGAAGTGTAGTCAGGGTGGCTATAGAAGGCTGCAGATATGGAGGCGCCATTACTGGCTATATTGTTCCCAAAATGATTATTCAGAAGTCAAAGAGGGAAAGGTGAATGCACCATGGAATAAATTTGGGAAGGACATTGGTATCTAAATATTAAAGCTTGCAGTTTTTCACTGAAAAGTATTTAGCCTTTTGTGGGAATAACCTGGCTACTTACCCGATAAGTACTGGAACATGCCTGTTCTAGCATGTGCAGCCGGCTCCAGTGGACTGGGTAGACGAGATCAAGGGTCAGATCCAACGACCAGGAAGGCGGCGCTGGAATGCTTTGTAGGGAGCAAAGACGTGGCAAGGCACAGAGGAAGTCATGGTCATCCACTGGCTCCTGAGATTGAGAGAGTTGGAAGTGCTTTTCCACTTTAAAAACTCCTGCACCGGTCTCCTGTCATTGTTGGATATGACTGCCAGTCAAGTGTACCATACACAAACCTGTCAGTTGCTAGGCTCAGCTGCTTGGGAAACCTGTTTATTTCTCAATTCACTCTTCTCCAGTTTTATACATGGTCTGCAGGAAACCACAAGTTCTTCATTTAAACACTTTGAGTCACATTGGAGCAATCTGAAAATAATTCACCACATCATTCACGTTGTTCAAAAACACCACAACCTGCCAACAAGCACAAATCAAAGCTGCCCAATGCTCAGGCGGTTTTTCACAATTCACCAGAGTGATTCCATTCAGACTCATTTAAGCATTGTGTTTCATTGGGTTGATTTTTAATTGATACAATCCAATTTTTATTTCTATTAGACACTGAGTCGCTGAAAGAGGAGGGACTTGTTCTGTACCTTACCTCAGTCATATGTTTTGGCTAAGCTACAGAAACACCTAACTAAATACAGTGGATTCCAGTTAATTTGGACACATCGGGATCAATACATTTTGGTCTAATTAAGTGGCTGCCCCAATTAGCTGAAATTTCATGGAAATAGTTAAAAATGATTTTAAAAAAAGAGATAAACTACTGTTTAACTGACTAGCAAATTAGATATTTAAACAAGATACAGAGCAAATTAGAATACTATCAATTCTATAGCAGTACCATAAAACTATAGTTATTAATAGTTTTTGATTAAGGAATTCATCCAGTGTAGGTTGCCGTGTTCTTTTGATAGACTAAATGAACAAAACCAGCGCAGACACCTAGTGCAGATAATGGACTGCCTTCATACAATGCTATTGAGTATTGCATCCTCCAAATCTTCATTTTCATTGTAACGTTCAAGATGATTGTCGATACATTCAAATTCTTTGTAGTTCCTAATTTGCTGAAGTAGAGAGACCATTTCATTTTCACTCCAAACCTGGAAGTTTGCAGCTAGATCTTCAACTTCCTCACAGACAGGACCCAGACTGTAAAAATAGGGGACAAGCTCTCTACAATCACTCTGAGCACCGGTGCCCCACAAGGCTGTGTACTCAGCCCCCTGCTGTACTCACTGTACACCCATGATTGTGTAGCAAAGTTTCCATCTAACTCAATATATAAGTTTGCTGATGACACAACAATTGTAGGCCGTATCTCGGGTAATGATGAGTTTGAGTACAGAGAAGAAATTAAGAACCTGGTGGCATGGTGTGAAGACAATAACCTATCCCCCAACGTCAGCAAGACGAAGGAATTGGCTGTTGACCTCAGAAGGAGTAGCAGACCGCACGACCCAATTTACATCGGTGGTGCGCTAGTGGAACAGGTCAAAAGCTTTAAGTTCCTTGGGGTCAATATCACAAATGACCTGACTTGGTCCAGCCAAGCAGAGTTCACTGCCAAGGAGGCCCACCAGCGCCTTTACTTCCTGAGAAAACTAGAGAAATTTGGCCTGTCTCCTAAAACCCTCACTAATTGTTATAGATGCACCGTAGAAAGCATTCTTCTAGGGTGCATCACAACCTGGTATGGAAGTTGTCCTGTCCAAGACCGAAAGAAGCTGCAGAAGATCATGAACATGGCGCAGCACATCACACAAACCAATCTTCTGTCCTTGGACTCACTTTACACCGCACGCTGTCGGAGCAGTGCTGCCAGGATAATCAAGGACACGACCCACTCAGCCAACACACTTTTCAACCCTCTTGCCTCTGGGAGAAGGTTCAGGAGCTTGAAGACTTGTACGGCCAGGTTTGGGAACAGCTTCTTTCCAACTGTGATAAGACTGCTGAACGGATCCTGACCCGGATCTGGGCCGTACCCTCCAAATATCCGGACCTGTCTCTCGGTTTTTTTTGTACTACCTTGCTTTCCATTTTTTAATTTTCTATTTATGATTTATAATTTAAATTTTTAATATTTACTAATTTTAACTATTTTTAATGTTTTTAATATTTAATATTTGTAACCCAGGGAGTGGGAAGCGCAGCATCAAATATCGCTGTGATGATTATACGTTCTAGTATCAATTGTTTGGCGACAATAAAGTATAAATCGAGGTAAGCAAAATGGTTCTGAATTGTCCTACTTCTTATTTCTCACCAATTATCGGTGACAAAAGTCACTGCTTTATGAACACAAACACATGCAACTGACGCTATATTTAAAACCTTTTGGATTTAAGCATGGTGTAATGTCTAGTGGCCATACGCCACCTCCAGTTTAAACTCCATGCGGAATATTTTGGGGGATCAAGAACCAAGAACCATACAAATGCACCTGTCTGACACTAGTTAGAAAATGCTCAGCAACAGTTTTCTGCTCCAGTTAAGCTGCACAGTGTCCCAAATAAATGAAGGGAATCCTAGCTACTTTCTTGATTAGTTTTTGTTCATTAATAATTGTCCAAAATAAGCAGCTGCCCTGATTTAAACGATGGTCCAAATAACCAGAATCCACTATACAATCTTAATTTTTATTTGTATTAGCTGCCAAGTTGATGAAAGAGAAAGCACTTGTTCTCAGAAACACTAACAAAATACTAAGTTTTTGGACAGGACTGCAAGATCTTCTAATTTCCTCATCGAGTTTGGGAACTAGGCTCAGTGATATTGTATAGTTGACCGATGCAACATTCTACTGTATGTTGGGTTGCTTGGAAACCATTGCGACAGGACAATGGATAAACTGTAACAGGGGGTTGGAAAGTCTGCTGTGTTGGGAACCAAGGACCATTTTGAATGAGGCGTTCGCGCAGTGATGGTCCAATATGCGAGAAGCCCGTGATGCTGAGACTGGTAGAATTGGCCATCCATAAGGAAATTTGCTCTCCACGCTAAGATTGGCAAGTAAATGATTTGGATGCAGAACCGAAACAGAAGAAATGATTAGGTGGACTGGGTGGGGAAAGAGGATGATGTGCTGTGGATAGTTTGTGGGGGGAGTAACCAGGGTAAGGAGGCTGTTTGTGATAATGAGTGGATTACAAAAGTAGAGGAGGTCTGTTGAAGGGTTTCGGCCTGAAATTCAGCTGTTTATTCCCATCCATCGATACTACCTGACCTGAGTTCCTCCAGCACATTGTGTGTGTGTGTTGCTCTAGATTTCCAGCATCTGCAGTATCTCTCTATGAGCTCTGTTGAATATTTTGTAAATTGCTGGTCATGGTAATCTGTTGAGCCCATGTACAAGGAGCACTGTCACAGGAAAACAGCATCCATCATCAAGGAACCCCACCATCCAGGCTATACTCTCTTCTTGCTGCTGCCATCAGGAAGGAGGTATAGGGAACCTCAGGTCCACACGACCAGGTTCAGGACCAGTTATTACCCTCCAACTATCAGGCTCTTGAACCAGAGGGGATAACTGGGCAGCACAGTACCGTAGTGGTTAGGACAACACTTTACAGTACCAGCAACCTGGGTTCATTTCCCACTGCTGCCCGTAAGGAGTTTATACGTTCTCCCCATGACCACGTGGGTTTCCTCCAAGTGCTCTGGTTTCCTACCACAGTCCAAAGGCATACCAGTTGCTAGGTCAATTGGTCATTGGAAATTGTCCCAAAATTAGGCTAGAATTAAATCTAGGGATTGTTGGGTGGTGCAGCCCAAAGGGCTAGAAGGGTCTGTTTATTCCTCATGTATGTGAAGGATGTAAGAAATAAAGTCGATTCAATTTAATCCACACTGTACCTCAATAAATAACTTCACTCGCCCCATCACTGAACTGTTCCCACAACCTATGGACTCACTTTCAAGGACTTTCATCTCATGTTCTAGATATTTATTGCTTGTTTGTTTGTTTGTTTATTTATTTATTTATTCATTCATCCTTTTTTTTGTTTCATTGCTAGAGGGATTGAATTTAAGAGCAGGGAGGTTATGCTGCAACTGTACAGGGTACTGGTGAGACCGCACCTGGAGTACTGTGTGCAGTTCTAGTCTCCTGACTTGAGGAAGGAGATACTGGCTTTGGAGGCAGTGCAGGGGAGATTCACCAGGTTAATTCCAGAGATGAAGGGGTTAGACTGTGAGGGGAGATTGAGTTGCCTGGGACTGTTCTTGCCGGAATTCAGAAGAATGAGCAGAGATCTTACAGAAACATGTAAAATTCTGAAAGGGATAGATAATGTAGAGGCAGGGAAGTTGTTTCCACTGGTAGGTGAGACTAGAATAGGAACATAGTCTCAAGATTCAGGGGAGTAGATTTACGATGGAGATGATGATGAATTGCTTTTCCCAGAGGTTGTTGAATCTGTGGAATTCTCTGCTCAATGAAGCAGTGGAGGCTACCTCAGTAAATATATTTAAGACAGGGTCGGATAGATTTTTGCATAGTAGGGGAATTAAGGGTTGTGGGGAAAAGGCAGGTGGGTGGAGATGAGTCCATGGCCAGATCAGCCATGATCTAATTGAATGGCGGAGCAGGCTCAACCGGCCAGATGGCCGACTCCTGCTCCTATTTCTTATGTTCTTGTTTGCACAGCTTGTTGTTTTTTGCATTTGCTCTGAATGCCCACAAGAAAATGAATTGTGGGGTTGTTTTCTGTGACAATTATGTACCTTAATAATACATTTACTGTGAACTTTGAATCGTGTGTATGCTCCTGGACTGATGTAGAGGAGGTTGACTGGCAATGCTGAGCTGTTTGACTTGGGCTGTTTAAAGTTGGTGTTCTCAAGGAGCAGAAGTGGTTGAAGGGAGTTTTGTGGGATGTAACCACCGACAGGAGCAGCTTTTCTCTGTGGACTGTATTAAATCCTATTAGCTGATACCTCTACAGTACGGGGAACGCGTTGAAGGCTTTTTGCTTCTTGAAGTAAACTTATTATGTGTTGGATACTGATGTTTTTGATCCAGGGTTCTTCAGAAGTCAAGAATGAGGCATAAAACTTCTTGCTTACGACCACTTATTAAACTCTTAGAGAACAGAGCGAGTGGGAAAGGAGAATGGCAAGAACAGAGCCTAGTAGCGAGGTGAAGGGCGGAACGATGTGGTCTGGCCTTATACCAATTTGCCAGAGACCGGTAAATTCCATTCAAATTCTTGTGCTTGAATCAACCAATGAATAGCCCCCAGTCAAGTAATGTGTTATGCAGGAAGCTTCCAGAAAGATACAGAGGAACCGTAAGAAAATTAAAGTCCAAGGAAGATAACGGTTGTACAGTCTGATCCAACTTGTCTTGAATGACGATGGCGGTGATAAAGACTACCAGTAATTAAAGAAGGTCTGATGGGTTTTATCGACAGGAATAAACTGCAGGATTACAGGGATGGAACAGTTTACCAGGATGCTACTGTGAATTAATGGCTTCAAAGGACCACGGCATGTCTTTATGGCTAATGTTTTTGTTTGTTTAGGCTCATTTGCCTTTGATGTTGTAGCACATTAAAGTACTTGTTAGTTATTGCTCCTTTTAGATGACTTGGAACAGGTTATTATGTTAAACCCACTATTTATAAATACAGTCATTGTTTTGATAGCTGACCTTGATTGGTTCCACTGGGCACCATGGTAGCATAATGGTTAACGTGACACGATTACGGCTCGAGGTGTTGCAGAGTTCAGAGTTCAATTCCGGCATCCTTGTAAGGAGTCTCCATGTGGAATGTGTGGATTTTCCCCGGGTGCTCTGGTTTCCTCCAGCAGTCAAAAGATGAACCAGGTGGATTAATTGGTCATTGTAAATTGTCCTGTGATCGGGTTAGGGTTAATCAGGATTGTTGGAGGTTGCTGGGGAGTGTGGCTCAAAGGGCTGGAATGGCCCATTCCACACTGTATCTCTAAATAAGAACAGTTTTCACTGACTACACATCCATTGCCATTTCCATCCAGAGAAAGCTTTAAAATAAGGATGTTGTGAACTTGGTCTGTAAGTTTGTTTTTGCTTGATTGCAGCTTCAGCGAAATTTGTGATGACATTTAGGGCAATTGCTTGACTCCATAGTTGGTTTGCATTCTGTATCTCAGACCTTCTGAGTACCAGCAGGTTTTCTCTGTCTTCTACACTAGAGTCTGCAGATGTTTGAGATCCAGACCAACACACACAAAATGCTGGAGGAACTCAGCAGGTCAGGCAGCATTTATGGAAACGAATAAACAGTCAATGTTTTGGGCCGAGTGCCTTCATCAGGACTCGGGTTATCATCACAGCTCATGACACTTCCTCCCTCATGCCTCTCTCTCCCTGTCTGTCACATATGTATTTACAGAGGTGAAAATATTGCACATAATTTTCTTGAGCCTGATGTGCCACTGATGTTGTGATTGCCGGTGCTTTGTGTGAAAATTATCGTTCCACTACAAGGCTGAAGCTGAAGAAATTTCAGTAACTCCCAGTGCATTTTCCTCAAGCGTCTATTGTTCCGGATTTCACTCCCAAGCATTGCGCCCTGCATTTCAGCAGAAAGAAAGAACAATTATGACACTTGTACAGAAAAAAGAAAAAAACTGATGCAGTTTGTCACCTCACCTCATCATGAGTTTTCTTCTTGCCCCATCGCCCCGACTGGGGCAAAGGCCGACAGCAGCAGCTCACCAGGGCCCTTTGTCCTGGGCCAGTCTTTCACGTAGCCCCATCTTTGAAGATCCTTCCTCTCCATGGGATGAGGTCTCTGAAGCTTCTGTTGGTGTTTCTGTAGCTCTGGGTTTTTATGGAATGGTGTTGCTGACCCCATGCGCAACCTTCTCCTTTCACAGCTGGGCTTGGGACTGTCCATGGTGGAGATTAGTCCAGCTGAGTTTGGGATTGTCCATGGTGGAGATTAGTCCAGCCGAGTTTGGGATTGTCCATGGTGGAGATTAATCCAGCTGAGTTTGGGATTGTCCATGGTGGAGATTAGTCCAGCCGAGTTTGGGACTGTCCGTGCTGGAGATTAGTCAGGAGTGCAGGTAGAATAAACCTGTGACGAAGGATTTAAAATGAAGCTCCAAGCTCAAGGACACTACAAGTATTTAAAGTAAATTTAATATCAAAGTAGTTATATGTCAGCATATACTGTGAGATTTATTTTCTTGCTGGCACTTACAGGAAAATATAGTACAATAGAATTTATAAAAACTATGCATAAAGATGGACAAACAATGTGCAAAAGAAGACATTGAACAAATAATATAAAAAGTAAATAAGGGATCTAAAACTTGGTACTATTGTTTGAAAGTGACTACGTAAGTTGTAGTGTCACTTCAGCGTTGAGGTGAGTGAAGTCACCTACACTGGTTCAGGTGCCTTTTCCAAAGGCCTCTCATTTTAACATGTTAAATTTGAAAATTGCTAGTATTGCAATTTAATCTATATGAGTAGTTTTGGGCCCCTTTTCTACGAAAGGATGTGCTGGCATCGGAGAGGATCCAGAAGAGATTTATAAGGATGATCCCAGGAATTAAAGGGTTAACTTATGAGGAGTGTTTGATGGCTCTGAGCCTGTACTCACTGGAGTTTAGAAGAATGAAGGGGAAGCTCATTGAAACCTGTCAAATATTGAAAGACCTAGATAGAGTGGATATAGGGAGAATGTTTCCTATCGTGGGGGTGTCTAAGACCAAACGGCACGGCCTCAGAATAGAGGGATGTCTATTTAGAACAGAGATGAGGAAATTTCTATCTAGAGGGTCATGAATCTGTAGAATTCATTCCCACAGGTGGCTGTGGAGGCCAAGTCATTGGGTATATTTAAAGCAGAGGTTGATAGGTTCTTGATTAGTCAGGGCATCAAAGATTTCAGGGAGAAGGCAGGAGAATAGGTTTGAGAGGGATAATAAATTGAAAAATTGAAATATCTTTATTATCATTGCATAGTACAATTTGTCATGCACCAATACAGTGAAAATGAGTTTGCAACACTCATACTCAATGCTATAAAACAACAAATAAAATAAATAAACAATAAATAAAATCAAGTAACCAGCCAGTACAAGCAACGTCCAGCAGTACAAAAGCACAACTCAGATGCACGGCAGCGGTAAAACCAGTATTAAAGTAGCAATATAACAAATTTATGGATGATGCTTGAGCGATTGGTTCAGAGTACTGTAATTATAGCTCTGGGGAAAAAGCTATTTTTCAGTCTGGAAGTGCGGGCATAGAAAATCTTATAATGTCTGCCAGATGGAAGAAGTTCAAATAGATGATTGCATGGGTGTGTATTGTCCTTACAGATGCTTGTAGCTTTCCTCAGGCAGCGAGAGCTGTAAGTGTCCTCCAGGGCTGGGAGCTGTGTCCCCTTGATCTTCTGTGCGCTAGAGACGACCCGCTGAAGTGCTTTCCTATCAGCTGCTGTACAACTGAGATACCACACAGAGATGCAGTATGTTAAGATGCTCTCTATGGTGCAGCGGTGAAAGATCACCAGCATCTGTTCAGGTAGACCAGCTTTCTTCAGCGTCCTGAGGAAACACAAGCGTTGCTGTGCTTTCTTAACTATTGTAGTGGTGTTAGTGGACCATGTAAGGCCTTCTGAGATGTGTATTCCCAGAAACCTGAAACTGGACACTCTCTCCACTATGTCTCTGTTAATGTAGACTGGAGCGTACTCGTCATCCCGTGACTTTCCAAAGTTGATAATTAGCAACTTAGTCTTTGCTGTATTAAGAGGCAGGTTGTTCTCTGAGCACCAGCTCACTAAGTTCGGTATCTCCGCTCTGTACGCTGATTCGTCTCTGCTGGAGATCAACCCAATCACTGTTGTGTCGTCTGCGAATTTGACGATGGTATTGGTGTTAAATGCAGGTACACAGTCATAAATGAAGAAGGAGTAGAGTATGGGACTCAATACACAACCCTGTGGTGTACCAGTGTTCAGGATAGTAGTGAAGGACAAGTGAGGGCCCAGTCTCTCTGCCTGTGAATGCTCTGACAAGAAATTCAGGACCCAGTTGCAGAGTGATGAGCTGAGGCCTAGCTGGTGGAGTTTGGAGATGAGCTTGCTGGTATGATGGAATGGTGGAGGCAACTTGAGGGCTGAATGGCCTCATTCTGCTCCTATGTCTCATGGTCTTGTGTGACCTAGTAAGGTGGATGTGACAATTAAATAATTAGTGAGGGTTTTGTCAGCGATGCAGTGATCGACATCAGATTGAATCAGTAAGGATAATCAGACATTCCAGAACAAAGCAAATAATTTTCACATAAAATTTGGTGCAAATCCTTTTAGTACTCTGAAATCGCAGTGGTTAGCATGACACGATTAGAGCTTGGGGCATTCTGGAGTTCCGAGCTCAATTCCGGCATCATTTGTAAAGAGTTTGTATGTTCTTCCCATGAATGTGGGGGTTTCCTCCCACAGTCCAAAGACGTCCGGGTGAGTAGGTAAATAGCCCTGTGATTAGGCTGGGGTTAAATCGATGTGTTGCTGGGTTGGAGGGCCTGATCCATGCTCTATCTCTCAATAAATAAAACTCGGAATGTCAAATTCCAGATCAACCCAAGACATTTTCTTGGATTCTTTGTCGTCAGCATCAGGGAATCCCTTTGTCCACCATGCTATCTGGGGAGCTGCTTATTAGAGGGCTGGTTATATTTACAAACTCTGTTAAATTTTCAGTTTCTGCAATAGGGATTCAAATGTTTCTCTTTCTGGAAAATTAACATTTCAATAAGTAACATGAGATTCTGCAGATTCTGGAAATCTGGAGTAACACACATATAATGCTGAAGGAGCTCAAGACTGTCCATGGACGCTGCCTGACCTGCGGAGTTCCTCCAGCATTTTGTGTGTGTTACTTTTGCAAGATCAATACGTATTGAAATAGTAAGTTTCTAAGTTTCAGATTTAAATCTTTAAGTTAGCTTTTTAATTAATTGCACTATTTCTCCCTGTTTCTGTTTGGCCAACTGCAGTTCTCAGCTGGTAGAGACCTGTAGTTGGAGTGGTTGGGAAAATATTCTGGAAAGCCAACATGGCAGGAGCTACGGTTCGGTGAGGATTAGTGGTGTTTATCATGTGATACTCTACCGCTGCCCTTGCGTGCAAAGTGATGTATGTGCTAATTGATTTTGTCGTCAGCTCACCGTCCCTTGAATAGCTGTAACTGGTGGGATTAGCTGGAGCTTTGTGAGCACAAGGAGCCGGCTTCAGTGCAGAAACGGAAACAAAAGCTTCTCTTTCCAGAAGGGCCTCTCCTTTTGTTTAAAGGTGCTGCATGTTTGCCAAGATCATTTCACAAAGAACTCTCAGCCCAACTAGTGTGTTAAATCTTCCTCAAGCTGTTTCTTAAAGTGGGTGATCCTGATGTTGAAAAGGGCACATTACATTGAAAATTGATGTCAGTGATAGATAATCCTTTGCTTTATATCTTCAGTGAAATTTGGAGGGTGAAAGGTGAAGGAACACCACCTTATTCCATCTAGGTAGCCTCCAACCTGATGCCTCCTCCTTAATTTCTCTTACTGGTAATTTTTAATTTTTTTTCTTTTTCCCTTCATCCTTCCCTTTTCTTCTATTTCCCACTTTGGCCTCTTTATCTCTTCTCACCTATCACACCGCCTTGGTACCCCTTCTTCTTCCTTTTCTCCCATGGTCCATTCTCCTGTCCTATCACATTCCTTCTCCAGCCCTTTACCTGGCTTCACATTCTAACTTGTTCTCTTCCCCTCCCACCACCTCTTTTATTCTGGCAACTTCCCCCTTCCTTTCCAGTCCTGATGAAGGGTCTCGGTTTGAAACATCGACTGTCGATGCTGCCTGACCTGCCGAGTTCCTCCAGCATTTCGTGTGTGTTTCCCCCCTGTACTTTCCCTGGAATCTACCGTTTGTCCACACACAATTCACGGTGGCCGGTTGGCCTACCCTGTCACAGAGAACCTGGAGACTCACTGTCAAGGACAATACAACTCGTATTCTCTACTATTAACACAAGAGATGCTGCAGATGTTGGAAATCCAGAGAAACACACACACAAAATGCTGGAGGAACTCAGCAGGTCAGGCAGCATCTGTGGAGAGAAATAAAGAGCCAACACTTTGGGCAGAGACCCTTCATCAGTATCATTTATTTTTCTTATTTGCTTGATTTGTTATCTTTTGCACATTGGTTGTTTGTCAGTCTTTGTGTATAGTGACAGCAATACAGTGCAATACATAAAAGTACTATAAATTGCAATAAGAAATATATATTAAATAAGCAGAGCGAAAGTAGTGGTGTTCATGGGTTCAGTGTCCATTCAGAAATCTGATGGCAGAGGGGAAGAAGCTGTTCCTGAAATATTGAGTGTGTGCCTTCAGGCTCCCGTGCCTCCTCCCTGATTGTAGCAATGAGAAGAGGGCATGTCCTTGGGTGATGGGATCCTTGATGATGGATGCCACCTTTTGAAGGTGTCCTCGATACTGTGAAGGCTGGTGCCCATGATGGAGCTGACTGAGTTCGCAACATTCGGTAGCTTTTTTCCCGATCCTGTGGAGTGGCCCCTTCGTACCAGACGGTGATGTAATTGGTTTGAATGCTCTCCACAGTATTTGTTGTGGTTTATTTATTGTTGCTTATAGTGATTTTTAAGTCTCACACTGTACTGTGGCTATGAAACAACAAATTTCACGACATACACCAGTGACAATAAACATGATTGTGAACTCAGCAGGGCAAGTAGCATCTGTGGCAGGAAAAGAATTGTCAAAGCTTAGGGTTGAAACCCAGTGTCAGGACTCCCTATTGGTTATGGTGCAGGCATCTTCAATAACACTGCTGGCAAGCTCTCTACCAAGTATCGTGTGACAGAAATGGATTCGGATCAGTTCAAAATCATCTTTGTGTTAATGAAGAGGATCAGTTTGACAGAGCTCATTCCAAAAACAAACTGGTAATCTAGTTTGTCCTCATTAATAAATCAATCTGAACAAGTACTAATCCACCAAACACGCCCAGGTGAAATGGTGCTTGCCTGCATTTGCATTTTCTCCAGTCTGTTAGAGTTGGTTTAAGTTCCGTAGAATTTGCTAAAAAGTGTAAATTCATTCTCTTGACCTTCCTCATAATTCATCTATCTTGGTTCATCAGTGCAGATTTGATTTATTTACTCTGGCCCATTAGGATATTTGTAGATTCTGACCTGGGTGATGGTTTATACTCAAAGTGTGTTCTGCTGGCTGTCTGCTATGTTGATCTGCTGATGTAATAGTCAATTACTAAGTCTCTTTAAAGGTTTGAATTTGGCTATAGTTTACACTAGACAGTACTTTCCATGGAAAGGTTTCAGACTCAGATTAATTATGATTGACTGAAATGATGTGAAGTGTGTTGCTCTGCAGCAGCAGTGCAGTGCAAAAACAAAGACTAACAAGTAGTGTTCATGAGCCATTCAGAAATTAGATGGTAGAGGGGATGTAGCTGTTACTAAATCACTGAGGGTGGATCTTCAGGCTTCTGTACCTCCTCCCTGACGCTAGTACTGAGAAGAGGGTTGGGGAAGGTCCTTCACAATGAATATCATCTTCTTGTGGTTACATCCTCCTTGAAGATGCACAAGGGTGCAAGGGCCTGCAGAGAGTTGTCCATGATGGAACTGACTGAGTCTATACTCTCCTGCCGCTTCTTTCAATCCTGTGCTTTGAGGGCTCAGTACTAGGCTATGATGCAACCATTCAGAACGCTGTCCTCTGCACATCGGTGGAAATTGGCAAGCGCCTTTGGCGTGCAGAATCTCTTCAAACTTCCATTGAAGTACAGCTGCTAAGTGTGCATTCTTCGTGATTGCATCAATATGCTGGGCCCAGAGTAGATCTTCAGAGATGTTGATACCCAGGAGCTTGAAACTGTTCACTGTTTCCGCTACTGACCCATGTTGGGGACTGGTGTGTGTTCTCCCCACTTTCCCCTTCCTACAGTCCACAATCAGTTCCTTGGTCTTGCTGACGTAGAGTGTAAGGTTGTTGTTGCGACACCACTCAACCAGCAGATCTGACTCCCTCCTGAATGACTCCTCGTCACCATCCGTCAATAGGAGTAAAGTTCATTGGCAAATTTCTAGATGGCATTTGAGCTGTGCTTAGCGACACTCTCATGAGTGTAGACAGAGTGAGCTAAGCACACATCCCTGTGCTGATTGTCAGCGAGGAGATGTTGTAACTGACGTCTCCTAGTACGGAAGTCGAGGATTCAGTGGCAGAGGGTGGTACAGAGGTCTGGGTTTTGAAGCTTGGTGATTAATATTGAGGGAATGATGACGTTGAACGCTGAGCTGTAAGTGATAAACAGCAGCCTGACGTGTGTTTTGTTGTTGCCTAGGTTCTCCAAAGCAGAGTGAAGAGCCAGTGACATTGCATCTGCTGTGGACCTGCTTGGTGAATTGCAGTGGATCCAGGTCTTCCTCAGGCAGGAGTTAATTCTAACCATAACCAACCTAGTGAGGACTACTGCTCCATTTTCTTTGAGACTAGTCACCCTGCTCTTCTTTAGCACAGGTACTTTCGCTGCCATTTTGAAAAAGGTGGGAACCTCAGTCTGCAGGAGTGAGGGATTGAATATGCCAGTCAATTGGTTGGCATGTTTTTTCAGTGCTCTACCAAAAATACACCACTGTGGCCTAACACCGTGCACACATTCACCCTCATAAAGGATGTTCTGACGTTGGCCTCCAAGGTGGAGCTCACAGGGTCACCAGAGACTGTGGGAATTCACACAGGCGTAGTGTTATTCTCCCTTTCAGAACTGCTTAAAGAGATTGGAGCTCGTCAAGGAGTGAGGCATCGCTGTCACTTGTGCTGTTAGGCTTTGCCTTGGTGGGAAGTAATGGCGTGTAAACTCTGTCGTGTACCTGTGCCTCTAATTTCACATGGAATTGCCTTGTCCCTCTCTCGATGGCCTTCCATAAGTTGTACCTGGAATTCTTGTAGGATTCTAGGCTGCTGGTCTTGAATGCCAGAGATCTGGCCCTCAGCAGGGTACGCATCTCCTGGTTCATGCAGTGTGTTTGTCAAAATCTGCTGAGTTTTCTGGTCACACCTTCGTGTTAATAGGCCATTTATTCTTTACTTTTTCCATCATAGGTAGAGGGGACAGAGAGTGTCTGTTTCCCAGGATTGAAATGTCTAACACCAGAGGGCATGCATTGAAGGTGAGAGGGGGTAGGTTCAAGGGGGATGTGAGGTGTAAGTTTATTTCGTGAGTGGTGGATGCCAGGAATGCACTGCCTGGGATGGTGGTTGAGGCAAATACATCAGAGGCTCCTAAAAGATGTTTGGATGGGCACATGGATATGAGGAGGATGGAGGGATATGGACATGATGTAGGTAGGTGGGAATTTTTGATTTGCTTTTTATCTGGTTTGGCACAACACTGTGGACCGAATGGCCTGTTCCTGTACTGTACTCTTCTATATTCTATATATATAAATTCAAATTCTCAAGTAAGTATTCTCAGTTTTATTTATTCAAAAAGCACTGCTTCACAAAGGCAGCATCCATCATTTAGGACCCCCCCCACCACCCAGGACATGCCCTCTTCTCATTGCTACCATCAGGGAGGAGGTACAGGAGCCTGAAGACACACACTCACTGATTCAGGAACAGCATCTTCCTCTCTACTATCCAATTTTGAATGGATATTGAACCCATGGACACTAACTGGCAGCTTGTTCCACACTCTCACCACCCTCTGAGTGAAGAAGACCCCCCCCAGGTTCACTTTAAATTCAATTCAAGTTAAATTGTCATTCGACCATACATGAATACAGCCAAAAAAAGACATTGTTACTCTGGGGTCAAGATGCAAAGCACGGTACCTTTCACCTTTCACCTGTAACCCCTGACTTCTAGTTCTAGTGCCACCCAACCTCAGTGGAAAAAGCCTGCTTGTATTTCCCCTATCTATACCCCTGATAATTTTGTATATCTCTATCAAATCTCTCCTCATTCTCCAACGCTCCAGGGAATTAAGTCCTAACCTATTCAATCTTTCCCTGTAACTCAGGTCATTAGGTGCTAGCAACATCCTTGTAAATTTTCTCTGCACTCTTTCAATCTTATTGACATCTTTCCTGTAGGTAGGTGACTGGAACTGCACGTCTTGTACAACTTCAACAAAGCATCCCAACTCCTGTATCCTTTACATACAGAATGTAAACAACAGCATTCTTCTACCTGTGTCCGTGACACATTAAAGATTAATGCACATAGACCTGTAATCACACATGATGTTCAGAAGTTTAGATACCGCACCGGTATTCAGTGACCTCGGGGACTTTTAATTTGGAGACGAGGGTTTAAATTCCACTGTGGCAGATGGGCAACTTAAATTCTAATAATTGTGTACCCAGCCTAGTTCATAGCAGTATGATTGAGTCTTAAATTTCCTCTGAAATAACAATTTGCACTTCAGGAGCAGATGGGAATGAAAAAGTTTCCTGGGGCTTTCACTGTTTAGAGGCCATTTCTGTTTGGAGGGATATTGAGGGTTGATTAAAGTGGGGGGAAAAGGAAGCACAGAGTCATACAGCTTGAAAATAAACCTTTCGGCACAACTGGTGCATGCCGACCAAGATTCCCATCTCAGCCAGTGTTTGGCCCAGATCCTTGCAAACCTTTCCTATCCATGCACCTGTCCAAGTACCTCCTCAACCATGTTACTGTACCTGATTCAAACACCACCTCTGGCAGCTCGTTCCATATAAAGGTAAATCGAAAGGCATTTTGTAAAGTATTTTAAGGTCAGGGAAGGAGTGGAACCCATTAGGGACAACGGGAAATCTATGTGTGGAGCTAGAAGATGCGACTAAAGTCCCGGTGAATCCTTTGCAATCTATAAGTGAAACAGATTTTATAGTTGGAGAACACAGCAAAGGAGGAGGTGAAATTATAGCACAACTTTCATTAAAAAGCAGGAGGTAATCACTTCTCTCAATGGGCTTGAAGGTGGATAGATCCTCGGGGCCAGGTAAGATTTGTCCCAGTCTGGTACAGGAGGCAGGGGAAGAGATTGTTGTGGTTCTGGCTGAGATTTTGAAATCTTTGCTGGCCATGGGAGGTGTTAACTAACTGGAGGATAGCAGATGTCCCTCTTCTTGAGAAAGGTAGCTGAGAAAAGTAGAGGGACAGGAATAATGACCACTGGGAAAGGTGGGGAGTACTCAGAGAGCCAGAATGGCTTTGTCAGAGATGGACCTTGTCTGAACAATGTGAGTGAATTTTTTGAAGAGGTAGCAAAGTGTATCGATGACGTTGGCACTTCATCGCCTTATCAATGCCTCTTATTTGCCAAGGCCCCACTTTGATTCCGGAGTACAGTTTTGTTGTAGAAAAGAACTGGTTAAACTAGAAAAAGTGCAGTGAAGATATACAAAGATGTTAGACCATAAGACATGGGAGTAGAATTAGGCCATTTGGCCCATCGGACCTGCTCCACTGTTTCATCACAGCTGATCGATTTTTGTTCCCATTCAGCGCCTTTGATGATGAGGCCAATCAAGAACCTATCAAGCACTGCTTTAAATACACCCAATGACCTGGCCTCCACAGCTGCCTGTGGTAACAAGTTCACCACCCTCTAGCGAAAGGCATTTCTCTGCGTCTCTGTTTTAAATGGACACCCCTTTACACTGAGGCTGTGCCCTTTTGTCCTAGACTCGCCCGTCATGAGAAATATCCTTTCCACATCTACTCTGTCTAGGCCTTTCAACATTTGAAAGGTTTCAGTGAGATCTCCCCTCATCCTTCTAAATTCCAGCAAGCACAGGCCCAGAGCCATCAAACGTTCATCATATGATAACCCTTTCATTCCTGGAATCATCCTTGTGAACCACCTCTGAACTCTTTCCAATACCAGCTCACCTTTTAGATGAGGAGCCCAAAACTCAATACTCAAGTGAGGCCTCACCATTGCCTTATAAAGCCTCAGCATCACATCCCTGCTCTTGTATTCTAGACCTCTTGAAATGAATACTGACATTGCATTTGCCTTCCTCACCACCGACCCAACCTGCAAGTCAACCTCTAGGATGTTCTGCACAAGAACTCCCAAATCACTTTGCATCTTAGATTTTTAGATTTTCTTCCTGTTTAAAAAATAGTCTGCACATTTATTTCTTCCGCCAAAGTGCATTTTCCAGCATTGTATTTCATTTGCCACTTTCTTGCCCATTCTCCTAATCTTTAAGTCCTTCTTCAGCCTTCTTGTTTCCTCAACACTACCTGCCCCTCCACCAATCTTTCGTATCATCTGCAAATTTGGCAACAAAGCGATCTATTCCATCATCTAAATCATTGATATACCCCATTAAAAGAAATGGCCCCAACACCGACCCCTGTGGAACACCGCTAGTCATTGGCAGCCAACTAGACAAGGATCCTTTTATTCGCACATGCTGCCTCCTACCAATCAGCCAACACTTGAACCATGCTAGTAACTTTCCTGTAATACTGTAGGCTCTGAACCTGGTAAGCAGCCTTATGTGTGGCACATTGTCAAAGGCCTTCTTAAAGTCCAAATATACAACATCCACTACATCCCCTTTAACTATCCTACTTGAAATCTCAAAAAATTCCAACAGGTTCATCAGGCAAGATTTTCCCTTAAGGAAACCATGCCGACTTTGTCCTATCTTGTGTCACCAAGTACTCCATAACCACATCCTTAACAATTGACACTAACATCTTTCCCAACCACTGAGGTCAGGCTAACTGGTCTATAATTTCCTTTCTACTGCCTTCCTCCTTTCTTAAAGAGTGGAGCGATATTTGCAATTTTCCAATCCTGCAGAACCATGCCAGAGTCCAATGATTCTTGAAAAATCATTATTAATGTCTCCGCAATCTCTAATGCTACCTCTTTCAGAACCCTGGGGTGCAGTTCATCTTTCCGGGTGACTTACGTACCTTCAAGTCTTTCATTTTTTTGAACACCTTCTCCCTTGTAATAGTAACTGCACTCATTTCTCTTCCCTCACACCCTTCAACACCTGGTACACTACTAGTGTCTTTCACAGTGAAGACCCATGCAAAATACTCATTTAGTTCATCAGCCATCTCCTTGTCCCCCGTTATTATTTCTCCTGTCTCATTTTCTCGCGGTCATATCTCCACTCTCATCTCTCTTTTATTTTTTACATACTCAAAAAAGCTTTTTCTATCCACCTTTATATTGTTAGCTAGCTTGCTTTCATCTTTTCCCTTCTAATGATTTTTTTAGTTCTTTCTGTAGGTTTTTAAAAGCATCCCAATCTTCTGTCTTCCCGCTAATATTTGCTTTGTTGTTTGCCCTCTCTTTCGCTTTTACATTGGATTTGACGTCCCTTGTCAGCCACAGTTGCCAGGACTAGAGGGTGTGAGTTATAGAGAGAGGTTTTCAGGCTTGGACTTTTATTCCTTGGAATGTAGGAGAAAGAAATGTTTAAAATTTATGAGAGGCATCGATATAATGAATGGCAACAGCCTTTTCCTCAGGGTAGGGGAGTCTAAAACTGGGGGTTTAGGATTACAGTGAGAAGGGAAAGATTTATAGCAGACCTGAGGATGAGGGCAACTTCTTCACATAGAAGTTGTGAGTATGTGGAACAAGTTACCAGAAGAAGTGGTGAGGCAGGTACATGGAGGGGTGGGCCTTGGAGAGATGTGTGCTGATCACTGGAAATTGGGACTAGCTGGGTGGGCACCATGCCTGGTGTGTACTGCTTGGGTGAAAGGTTGCTGTATGACTTTGTAGTTTACATAGACCAGAGTAAGGCCTTGGATGTAGTCCCAAATGGAGGATTGGTTCAAAAGGTTAGGGCCCATGAGGTCCAGGACAAGTTGTGCTTCATAACAACCCTTGCAGTTTCTAATCAACATGAATTATATCAGATTTATTATCACTGGCTGACACATGCCGTGAAATTAGTGTTTTGCAGCAGCAGTACAGTGCAAGGTGCTATTGCTATAAATTATAATAAATTAATAATAGTGCAAAAGACGAATAACAATGTAGTGATCATGGGTTCGTTCTGTAGATTGTTCAGAAATCTGATGGCGGAGGTGAAGAAGCTGTTCCTGAAACAGTGAGTGTGGGTCTTCAGGCTCCTGTACCACCTCGTCAATGAGAAGAGGGCATGTCCTGGGTGATGGGGGTCCTTAATGATGGATGCTGCCTTCCTGAAGCTCCGCCTCTTGATTATTTTCTTTATGGTTGGAGGGACATGATTAGCAGGTTGACAGATACCTGGAAGTTGGGTGATATTGTTGACAGTGTGGAGAGTAGTCTCGACCTCCAGTACTATCTTGGAGTGTTGGTAAAATGGGCTGAGAAATTGGCAGATGGAATTTAACCAAAATAAATGTGAAATGATTCACTTTAGGAAATAGGTTCCCAACCTTCTCTATGTCATGGACCAATACCATTAAGCAAGGGGTCTGTGGACCCCAGGGTAGGCACCCTTGTTTTAGAAAAACCAGTGAGGCTGAATGGTGGGTTGCAAGGGAATATTGAAGAACTGGAGGACTTAGCAGTGCAAATTGAAGGATTCTTGAAGGTGAGAATGTTGGTAGCCAACTTGGCTAAGGAGGCACCTGGAATACTGAACTTCATTATTTGGGGCGCTGAGTACAAGAGCTGGGAGGTTATGATCTGACATCTGGAGTATTACACACAGTTCTGGTTGCCGCATTATAGGAATCTGATGGCGGACAGGTTGAAGCAGTTTTTAAAACATTGAGTCTATGTTTTCAGGCTCTCATGTACCTCCTCCCTGATGGTAGTGATGAGAAGAGGATATGTCATGCATGGTGAGGGTCCTTCATGATGGAAATGCATTTGAAGATGTTCCCAATAGTGGGATGGAGCTGTCTGAGTGTTCCTTCGTGACAGACAATGGTGCAGCCAGTCAGAATTCTCTCCACTGTACATCTGCAGAAACTTGCTGGAGTATTTGATGTCAAACCAAATCTCCTCAATCTCCATCAGCAACATTTGCAAACTTAATAATCATACTGTATCCTAGTTGTTAGAAGTTTGGTGTCAGGGTGGGTGGGTCCCAGGAGAACAAGACCAATTCATTGTTGCAATGTCTATTCCTGAAAAAAGTTGGGTCCTGGTTTCCCGACATGTGATGTCGTCCCCATATTCCTGATGTGAAAATCCTGGAAGTGGCCATCTTCCTAGCACAGTCAATTAAAATTGATCAGATGTACAAAACCTACATGAGGCTGCTTTTTGGTGATTACAGCTCAGTGTTCAACGTCATTATAGCCTCCATACTAATCAAGAAGCTCCAAAACCTGGGCCTCTGCACCTCCCTCTACAACTGGATCCTCGTCTTCTTCACCGGGAGACCACAGTTAGTGCAGATCGGAAATACCATCTCCTCCTCACTAATGATCAGCACTGGCACACCTCAAGGATGCGTGCTTAGCCCACGAATCTGCTCTCTCTCTCCCTACACTCATGACTGTGGCTAGGCACAAATCAAATGTTATCTGTGAATTTGTCAATGATACAACTATTTTTGACAGAACCTCTTCCCGGGCCCAATATATTGATGCAACTACCAAGAAGACACAACCGTTTGAGGAGAATTGATATTGACACCAAAGTCTCTTGCAGATTTCTACAGATGTACAGGGGACAACAATCTAACTGGTTGCACCACTGTCTGGTATGGAAGGGCACAGGATCACAAAAGGCTGCGGAATGTTGTAAACCCAGGAAGTTTCATCATGGACCCTAACCTCCCCAGCATCGAGGGCACTATCACAAGGTGATGCCTCAAAAAGGCAGCAGCATCCGTCATTAGGACCCCCATCACCCAGGACCCACCCTCATCTGATTGCCTCCTTCAAGGAGGAGATACAGGAGCCTGAAGATGCACTCAATGTTTCATGAGCATCTTCTTCGCCTCCATCATCAGCCTTCTGAGTGGACAATGAACCCATGGACACTACCTCACTACTTGTTTGCACCCATTTTGCACTACATAATTGTTTAAATATATACTTATTGTAATTTATAGTTTCTTTTAGTATTGTGCATTACAATGTACTGCTGCTAGTAAACAACAAATTCCATGGCACATGCGAGTGATATTTAACCCTGATTCTGACAGTCAATAAAAATTTGATAGGAAGTTGCACAGTGTTGAAGATGGAGTTGCCAGTCCTGATGAAGGGTCTCAGCCTGAAACATTGACTGTTTATTCATTTCCATAGATGCTGCCTGACCTGCTGAGTTCCTCCAGCATTTTGTCTGTGTTGCTGAAGATTTCCAGCATCTGCAGAATCTCTTGGGTGCATGATTGACTTCAATGGCCATTTATGATGGAATGGCAGACTTGGGTTGATGGGCAGAATGGCCTATTGCTAACAAGAGAGAATCTGTAGATGTTCGAAATCCAAGCAACACACACAAAATGCTGAAGAGAAATAAACAGTCAACGTTTTGGGCTGAAACCCTGCTCCTATGGTGTTGTGGTCTTGTATTCCTGTATTATTGTGTATTTAATGTTGACATACTCCCCCTACTGTTCTGCATTTGGAATCGCACTATTAAGGGACCTAATTTACAGAATGTTTTGAGAGTAGAAATCTTTAGGCAGGACAATAAAATTTAATCCTGATGAACATGGGGTGATGCATTTAAGGGGTCTAATAAGGGCAGGACCTATAGCAGAAGTGGTAGAATGTTCGGGAATATTATGACTAAAAAGGGAAATGTGGTTACATTGAAGTTTATGTACTCAGATTTCAAAAGTGTGATTTGATGCCAGTACACTGTGCATTTAGTACTTGCCACAAAAGATGAACTGTTAACTATTTATATTTATTCGTTACTTGTTCAGGATGTTGGTTTTTATTGCCTCTCCCTCATTGCCCTTAAGACCATAAGACATAGGAGCAGTCTTAGGCCATTCAGCCCATTGAGTCTGCTCCATGATTACTCATCATGGCTGATTCATTCTCCCCCTCAACCCCATTCACCTGCTTTCTCCCCATTACTGCAGTTCATCTAAAAGCTGATCATATTGTGAGTCTGGGCTTGTGTGTACATCAGACAGGGTAATAGTCATAGTCATACTTTATTGATCCCGAGGGAAATTGGTTTTCGTTACAGTTGCACCATAAATAAATAGTAATAAAACCATAAATAATTAAGTAGTAATATGTAAATTATGCCAGGAAATAAGTCCAGGACCAGCCTATTGGCTCAGGGTGTCTGACCCTCCAAGGGAGGAGTTGTAAAGTTTGATGGCCACAGGCAGGAATGACTTCCTATGACAGTCTGTGTTGCATCTCGGTGGAATGAGTCTCCAGCTGAATGTACTCCTGTGCCCAACCAGTACATTATGTAGTGGATGGGAGACATTGTCCAGGATGGCATGCAACTTGGACAGCATCCTCTTTTCAGACGCCACTGTGAGAGAGTCCAGTTTCATCCCCACAACATCACTGGCCTTACGAATGAGTTTGTTGATTTTGTTGGTGTCTGCTACCCTCAGCCTGCTGCCCCAGCACACAACAGCAAATATGATAGCACTGGCCACCACAGCCTCGTAGAATCTGTAATGATGGCAGCATTGTTTTCTAGTGGGAAAATATGGGTCAAACCATGGGCTTTTGCAATAATTTGATGTTTCCAGAACTGAGTTTTATTTCCCCAGTTTTGGTTGGCAGGATATGTGAACATTACCACATACCCCTAATACAAACTCTTCTCCCTCCCGCCATCTGGCAAAAGGCACCGAAGCATTCGGGCTCTCATGACCAGACTATGTTCCAGTTTCTTCCCCCAAGCCATCAGACTCCTGAATACCCAGAGCCTGGCTTGACACCAACCTACTGCCCTCTACTGTGCCTACTGTCTTGTTTATTATTTATTATTATTTATTGTAGTGCCTGCACTGTTTTGTGCACTTTATGCAGTCCTGGATAGGTCTGTAGTCTAGTGTAGTTTTTGTGTTTTTTCTTACGTAGTTCAGTGTAGTTTTTGTATTGTTTCATGTAGCACCATGGTCCTGAAAAACGTTGTCTCATTTTTACTATGTTCTGTACCAGCATTTATGGTTGAAATGACAATAAAAAGTGACTTGACTTGACTTGATTATTTAAATGATCCATTTATTCTTTCCACAGATACGTAACAGTAGACGAGCATGGAGAATTCCTCAGTGGCCTCAGCTTCCTCGGAAGCTGGAAGTAACCGATCTCAGGAAATAGAGGAGCTGGAAAGGTTCATTGATAGCTACGTCCTCGAATACCAGGTTCAGGGGTTGCTCACAGACAGACCAGAAAATGATGTAGATGGTGAAAAGACACCACCAAACTCACAGGTACGTGATGGCTGCTCAGCTAGGTTACTGTGGTTCTGTTAGAGCAGGCCTGTTCCCTGTTTATTAATACTCTGGATAACTGGGGAGAAAAATGCCTTGTCATAGAGTGAGTGCTACAGAGCATAGAAATAGGCTCTTTAAACCAACTCATCAGTGGTGACCAAGATTTCTTCTTGAGCTGATCCGATTTGCTTGTCTTTGACCCATATCCCTCCAAACCTTTCTTATTCAGGTCCTGTACAAGTGCCTTTCAAGAGTTGTTATATTTCCTCCCCAACCTTCACTTTTCCTGTTCTGGCTCTCCTCTTACTCCTTCTCTTCTCATCACCTCTCCCTGATTCCCCTTCTCCTTCCCTTTCTCAGATAGTCCACCGTCAACCCCCATCAGATTCCTTCTTCTTCAGTCCTTTACCTCTTCCACCCATCCCCTCCCAGCGTCTTGCTTCTACCCCACCCAGCCGCCTTCCCCCTCACCTGGTTTCACCCAGCTTGTACTCCTTCTCTCCCCGCGCCCCCCACGTCCCTTCCAGTCCTGTGAAGGGTCTTGATCTGAAACATTGACTATGTATTCACCTCCATGGATGCTGCCTGACCTGCTGAGTTCCTCCAGCAATTTTGTATGTGTTGTCATTGTATCGGCTTCTGGCAGCTTGTTCCATGTACCTGCCCACCTCTGTGTGGAAAAAGCTACCTCTCAGTTTAAATCTTCCCCCTTTCACCTCAAGCCAACACTCCGTAGTTCCCTTCTACTTTCACGTTCACACTCGCAGTCAGGATCAGATTTATTGGTCAGGTGTACATGGCAACATGCAGTGAACTGTGTCGTTTGCATTAAGACTGACACACCCGGGGATATGCTGGGGGCAGCCTGCAAGTCTCGCCACACATTCTGGCTCCAGTGTGGCACGCCCACCACCTTCAGCAGAACAGCCAGAACACAACAATCAGAACGTGCAAAGTGACAAAGCAACAACGGCAAAACAGGCCCGGAAAAGATTGACAGTCCATTTTATCTGTGCCTCTCATGAGACCATAATGCAATAGGAGCAGAATTAGGCCACTCAGCCAATCGGGTGTGCTCTGGTATTTCACCATGGCTCATTTATTATTATTGTCAACCACTAATAAATTCACCCTTCGGTCTCCTTCACCCGTCCTGTCTCCCCTTGTATAATTCGTCTTCCAGTCCAGGCAACGTCATTGTGAATCTTTCTGGCACGCCTCTCCACCTGATCACTTCCTTCCTGTTGCTAAGCAACCAGAAGTGTACGCAGTATTCCATGTATGGTCTCACCAATATCCTGCACTGTTCAAACTCACTACCCTATCTGACAAAGGCAAGCATGCCTCATCCTCCTCCACCACCTTGTCAACACCTTGAAGGAACTTTTACTTGTACGCCTTGGTCTCTCTGTTCGATTAGATTCTTCATTCACTGTGTTTGTCCTTCCCTGGTTTAACACCCAGACTCCAGTACTTCAGCTTGTCTGAATTAAATTTCAGATGTCATTCCTTGGCCTACTTCCCCAGTTGATCTAAATCCTGGAGCAACTTTCTTCATTGTCCACCACGCCATCAATTTTGAGAATCAGCTGGGAGGTCAGAGGCACTAACTAACACCAGTGTACTGGACGATCCCAGCACATCCTGCCCTCCCAAATGAAGCAAGCTCAGAGAGCCCCTGGTGGGCAAAGGAAACACTTCTAAAATAACATCAAAATTAGCCTGAACAAATCCAACATTACATATATTGATAACAGAGGTGAAGAGGAATTTCTTTAGCCAGAGGGTAGTGAATCTGTGGAATTCATTGGCACAGGCGTCTGTGGAGGCCAAGTCTTTGGGTATATTTAAAGCGGGACATCAAAGGTGACAGGGAGAAGACAGGAGAATGGGGTTGAGAGGGATAGTAAATCAGCCATGATAAAATGACAAAGCAGACTTGATGGGCCAAATAGCCTAATCTGCTCTTGTGTCTTATGGTCTTGTAAATGACTGACAACAGGAGACCTAACATAAGGACACCCTCGCTGATCACCAAGGATTCCTGGTTTATAATTGTCACATGTAGCAGAACAGAGTGAATAAGGTAGATGAACTTGCCGCACAGTTACAGATTGGCAAGTATGATGTTGTAGATATCACGGAATCCTGGCTTAAAGGTGAGAGCTGGGAGCTTAATGTCCAAGGATACACATTGTATCGAAAGGACAGGCAGGAAGGCAGAGGGGGCGGTATTGCTCTGTTGGGGGAAAAAAATGAATCAAATCATTAGAAAGAGGTGACATAGGGTTGAAAGGTGTTGAATCATTGTGGATAGAGCTAAGGAACTGCAAGGGTAAAAAGACCTTGATCGGAGTTGTATACAGACCCCCAAACAGTAGTAAGGACGTGGTCTACTAATTACAATGGGCGATAGAAAATGCATGCCAAAAGGGCAATGTTACAATAGTCACGGGGGATTTCAATAGGCAGGTAAATGAGCCTGGCGCTGGATTCCAGGAGGAGGAATTTCTAGAGTGCCTACCAGATGGCTTTTTAGAGCAGTTTGTGGTTAAGCTCACTAGAGGGTCAGCTATTTTGGCTTGAGTTTTGTGCAATAAACCAGAATTGATTTGAGAGCTGAAGGTAAAAGAAGCCTTAGGGACAAGTGATTATAGTATGATCGACTTCTCCCTGAATTTGAGAAGGAGAAGCTAAAGTCAGATGTATCAGCATTACAGTGGAGTAAAGGGAATTACAGAGGCATTGGAGAGGAGTTGGCCAGAACTGATTGGAAAAGAACACTGGCAGGGATGACAGCAGAGCTGCAGCAGCTAGAATTTACTGGAAGAAATTCGGAAGGCACAGGATATATACATCATAAAGAGGAGGAAATACTGTTTTTTAAAGACAAGATGACAAAACTGTGACTAACAAGACAAGTCAAAGCCAACATAAAAGCTAAAGGGAGGTCATATAATAGAGCAAAAGTTAGTGGGAGGTTAGAGGATTGAAAAGCTTTTAAAAACCAACAGAAGGCAACTTAAAAAGTCATGAAGAAGGTAAGGATGGAACACAAAAGTAAGCCAACCAGTACTATTCGAGAATACCAATTAGTTTCTTCAGATACATGAAGAGTAAAAGAGAGGCGAGAGTGGATATTGGCTCACAGGAAAATGATGCTGGAGAGGTAGTAATGGGGACAAAGAAATGGCAGATGAACTGAATAAGTATTTTGCATCAGTCTTCACTGTGGAAGACACTAGCAGTAGGTCGGAAGTTCCAGGTGTCAGGGGTAATGAAGTGTATGAAGTTACCGTTACTAGGGAGAAGATTCTTGGGAAACTGAAAGTTTTGAAGGTAGATAAGTCACCTGGACCAGATGGTGTACACCCCAGGGTTCTGAAAGAGGTGGCTGAAGAGATCATGGAGGCATTAGTAATGATTTTTCAAGAATCACTAGTTTCTAGAATGAATCCAGAAGACTGGAAAATTGGAAATGTTATTTCACTCTTCATTTAGGGGGAGAGGCAGAAGAAAGGAAACTATAGCCAGTTAATCTGACCTCAGTGGTTGGGAAGATGATGGAGCTGATTATTAAGGATGAGGTGTCAGGGTACTTGGAGGTACATGACAACAAAGGCTGCAGTCAGCATGGTCTCCTCAAAGCAAAATCTTGCCTGATAAATCTGTTGGAATTTTTTGAAGAAGTAACAAGCAGGATGGACAAAGGAGAATCAGTTGATGTTGTGAACTTGTAGATCAGGAGGCCGTTGACAAGGTGCCACACATGAGGTTGGAATATAAAAGCAAGGATGTAATATTGAGACTTTATAAAGCACTAGTGAGGCCTCACTTGGAGTATTGTGAGCAGTTTTGCGCCCCTTATTTATGAAAGGATGTGCTGAAACTGGGGAGAGTTCAAAGGAGGTTCACGAAAATGATTCCAGGATTGAATGGTTTGTCACATGAAGACCGTTAGATGGCTCTGGGCCTGTATTCACTAGAAGAATGAGTGTAATTTCATTGAAACCTATTGAATAGTGAAAGGCCTTGATCGACTGGATGTGGAGAGGATGTTTCCTATGGTGGAAGAATCTAAGACCAGAGGACACATCCTCAGAATAGAGGGGTGTCCTTTTAGAACTGAGATGAGGAGGAATTTCTTTAGCCTGAAAGTGGTGAATCTGTGGAACTCTCTGCCACAGGCAGCTATAGAGACTAAGTATTTGTGTATATTTAAGGCAGAGGCTGATGCATTTTTGATTGGTCAGGGCATGAAGGGATTAGGAGAGAAGGTAAGAGATTCGGACTTGGAGGGGAAAATTGATTAGCCATGATGAAATGGTGCAGCAGACTCAGTGGACCATATGGCCTAATTCTGCTCTTATATCCTGCGGTCTTATACCTTGTCATCACTCATCTTCACTCGTCAAAACCTGAGACCTCAAGCAAAGTACTTTGTCCTCAAAGCAGTCCTTCTCAAATTCTGCTGGAGGTGGCTCCATTTTTAACCATAAGAGATGCTGCAGATGCTGGAAATCTAGAGCAACACACACAAAATGTTTGAAGAACTCAGCAAGTCAGGCAGCTTCTGTGGAGAGGAATAAATAGTGGACGTTTCAGGCTGAGACCATTCATCAGGACTGGAGAGGAAGGTGTTGGATTCTGAAGTTTTTAAATCCAAGGTTATTTCAGAAGTCAGGAAAGAGGCACAAGACTTATTGCTTCATGATTATTTTATTTAGTGTTAATAGAACAATGAGAGAGTTGAAAACAGACAATGATAGAGGCCTACTAATTGAAGAGAGGGAAAGTCAAAAGACAATAGATGGCGCCCAATGTGGAATAGCTGTTCTTGCACCTACATAGATAAGAAAAATTCCATTCAGCTTTGTAGATAAGTGTCAACCAACCAGAAAGTTCTTTTTCAAATAATGCAATAGCAAGAGAAGTCTCCAGAGCTTTCCGGAATCACACAAGTATAATCATTAGGGGATGTACTAAATAGCTACATATACATACTGTGACTAATAGGAAACATACTAAGTAGTTACATGTATATAAGTATACATGAAATACAAACAGACAATTAGACCTTAAGCTGCAAAGAAATTAACAAACAGTCTAATCTAAGAATTAAACAGTCCAATCCAACAGAGGGAATGCTGAACTTTGCTGACTACACCTATCTTAAGGAAAAAGTTCATCCTCATAGAGTCTTATTTTGAATTGTGCTGTGTTTTCTCTACAGTGGAATGAGGATTTCACCGACACGCTAGGCGTACACTGGCCATCTCCGAAAGAGAAGAACTCCTGCAAACAAACAAATCAGGTAAATGTCCTATTGAGTACAGATACTTGTGTCCAGTCGCTTCGAGGAAATGCTAATCAAAGTAGCAACTGGATATTGTGTGTCAAGTAAAAAGAAAATAAGTAACATATAAAGAAGAATAGTCAAAAAAAGCAAGTTAAAAGAATGTTTTTATTGTAACGTATGAAATGGTGGGGCAGCTTTGAGATTACAGACATACTGTGTGTCTATATAGAAAAGGGCCAGAAACATCATGAAGGATCCCACCCCTCCTGCTCATGGAGTGTTTGTCCCACTCCCATCAGGGAGGAGGTGATGTAACATCCACACCAGGACCACCAGACTCAAAAACAGTTACTATTCCCAATCAGTAAGGCAGATCAACATCTGCACCCACTAACCCACCCCTCCACATCCCCAACCACCACTACTTTATCATTTCCTGTCTGTCACCTTATGTACAGACACTCCTGTGCCTAGTGTCACTTTATGAATATACAATCCATCTATGTATATAAGTTATGTGCTATTATTTTTTGTGTTTTTATTATTCTGTTATTTATCTTACTTTTTTTTGTCTGGTGCATTGGATCTGGAGTAACAATTATTTTGTTCTCCCTTACACTTGTGTACTGGAATAATTTTGAATCCTGAGATCGGATTTACATGAAAGGAGAAGACTGTCCTCCAGCCGCACTGAGGGGTTGATTTAAGTCCAAGAAGAGGTGGCAGTGGTCTTGAGGCTCAGAATGGTGGACTTATCCCTGGGGCAGGTCAAAAGCAAGCAAGTATGGAAAGATACTATAGAGACTCTGGTATCATTGTTATCAAACAATGAGGTTATTAAAGGCCTGAATGCTGGCTAATGTTATAGCTTTATGTCAGAAGAGCTCCAAGGACAAGCTGGTGAACCTAACGTCAATGGTAGGAAGGAAACACTCACAACACGCTGGAGGAACTCTGCAGGTCGGGCAGCATCCATGGAAATGATGAGTCGACGTTTCGGGCTGGAACCCTTCGTCAGGTCCAATTCCCTCCCCCTCCCTTCCTCTATACCTATTTCACTCTGCCCCCTCCCAGCTGCCTATCACCTCCCTCATGGTCCCGCCTCCTTCTACTACCCATTGTGTTTTCCCCTATTCTTTCTTCACTTTTCCTGCCTATCCCCTCCCTGCTTCCCTTCCTCCACCCCTTTATCTTTCAAATTACTGGTTTTTCACCTGGAACCTACCAGCCTTCTCCTTCCCATCCTCCCCTACCTTTATAGGGCCTTTGCCCCTTCCCTCTTCAGTCTTGATGAAGGGTCTCGGCCCGAAACGTTGACTCATCGTTTCCACAGATGCTGCCCGACCTGCTGAGTTCCTCCAGTGTGTTGTGAGTGTTGCTTTGATCCCAGCATCTGCAGATTATTTTGTGTTTAGTGGTAGGAAGAGGTTCTGAAAGCGGGGCCAGTCGAGATATCCAGCAGGCTTGAGGTTACACTTGTGCCGAGTGAACCCGAGATTTTAAAAGTGAGTTAGTGGTTACAGGTTAAGGGTGAAAGGTGAATTATTTAAGGCAACCTAACGGGGAGTTTGTTCACTCAGGGGGCAGTAATTGTGTGGAAGTGATAGACGTGGGTTTGATTTCAACATTGAAGAGAAGTTTGGATAGATATGTGGATGGTAGGGGTATGGAGGGTTATGATCTGGGTGCAGGTCAATGGGACTAGGCAGAATAATAATTCAGCACAGACTAGGTGGGCCAAAGGGCCTGTTTCTGTGCTGTAGTGTTCTATAATTAGGGAGTCTGAGGGTCTATGATTTGGAGGTTGGTAGGTTCTTGATTAGGAAACGAGTCAAAGGTTACGGCAAGAGGAGATAGCAGGAGAATGGGGTTGAGAGAAATGATGACGCAGACTCAATGGGCTGAATGGCCTAATTCTGATTCTGTGTCTCATGTCTCATAGAGTCATCACGTCTTTGTGCTTAGGGAAGTCATGAATTTGATGTTTTTTTGAGTTGATCAAGAGGATTGACGGGAGTAAGGCAGCAGAGATTGTCTACATGAAGTTTAGCAAGGCTCTTGACGAGATTCCACATGGTGGACTGGTCTAGAAGGTAGGATCACATGGGATCCATTGTGAGCTAGTTAATTGAAATCAAAGTTAGCTTGATGGTAGGAACCAGAGTGTTGTGGTGGAGGGTGGTTTTCAGACTGGAGACCTGTAAGCTGTGCTATACCACAGGTGTTGGAGCTGAGCACCTTGTTGTTCGTCATGTTGAGATTTAGATCAACTGGGAAAATTGGCCTGAGGGTGATGGACCCAGGGCAGATCCTCCTGAAATGCCACGAAATTTAAAGTTAATGACCCTCTCCACCTCCAACCCCCTAATGGGGGCTGCCTGTTTGGTTTTGCTGATGTTGAGTGAGAGAGTGCTGTGCTGGTACCACTCGGCCAGATTTTCACTCTCCCTCCTAGATGCTGGTTGTCGCCACTCTTGATTCGGCCTACAACAGTACTGTCGTCAGTGGACTTGAATGTGGCAATGGAGCTGTACTTAGCCTCACAGTCATCAGTATAAAGCGAGTAGAGAGACATTTAAGGAACATCTGCACGTGTCCGTGAATCGGATAGGTTTAGACTTAGAACAGGGGTCCTGCCTGAGGTCCAAGGATCCCTTGGTTAATGGTAGGGGTCTGTGCTGGAACTGCACAACCCTAGAAAATTGGCTCTGGAAACTTCCTGTCCAGATTTGCGTTTAGCATCCATGAAGCCGTATTTTGGGAGGAGAAGGGAAGTAATTTGAGGAGGAAACAAATGCTTTGGTGCCTTGTCTTTTCACATCTACTATGAAGACACTGTGAGAAGAGTGTAACAACATTGGGCGTGCTTGGAATTCAGTTTGGTGCCAGGCAGCCGTGGTATTTAACTTTATCTGAAACAGACATCAATAACTCGAGGCTTTTCTTCTGACTGTAAGTAGTGTTGAGAGATGAGAAAAATGATTTGAATTCTTGTAGTAATCTCATAGAATGGGATCAGCTTCCTAATCAGATTGTACCGAAATAGACGTCAAGAATGCTTGCCATTTGTCATCCAGCTGGGAAGAGTACCCAGTGATGAAAGTCTCCCATGGTACTCGTGAAACTTTAGTTTCTGCCTTGAAATCTGTCAGGAAAAATTGATTAAAAAATAAATGGGCATTTGTTCATTAATTGATGGGTCTTGTAGGGAATTCTGAAGTATTTCTGTTTCTGGGTCACAGTTTCACTGTGTTGTTTTCTTTAAAAACAGAATTAGAATCAGGTTTATTATCACTGACGTAATGTTGTGAAATCTTGTTGCAGCAGCACAGGGCAATACATAAAATTACTATGAAGTACAATAAGAAATTACATATTTTTAATAAGTGCACCAAGGGAAGAGCAAGGACAGTCATCATTTTCTCGGTCACTACATTGACTCTCAGTAGAGGATGTGTCCTTTATTTTTAGAACTTCCTGACCTTGATAACATAGTGGTTGGCACAATGCAATTACAGTTTGGTGCATCAAAGGTCAGAATTCAGTTCTGGCGCCATCTGTAAAGAATTTGTACATTCTCCCTCTGACTGTGTGGGTTTTCTCTGGGTGTTCCAGTTTCCTCCCACATTCCAAAGATGTACTGGTTAGTAAGTCTATTGGCTCGTCAAGCCAGATGGTCCTGCTTCAAAGTCTGTAGTATACAATCCTGAAGTTTATCTTCCCCACCGAGGGCCAAGAGAAAAAACAACCATGGAAGCAAACAACAGGAATTCTGCAGATGCTGGAAATTCAAGCAACACACATCAAAGTTGCTGGTGAACGCAGCAGGACAGGCAGCATCTCTAGGAAGAGGTGCAGTCGACGTTTCAGGCCGAGACCCTTGGTCAGGACTAACTGAAGGAAGAGTGAGTAAGGGATTTGAAAGTTGGAGGGGGAGGGGGAGATCCAAAATGATAGGAGAAGACAGGAGGGGGAGGGATGGAGCCAAGAGCTGGACAGGTGATTGGCAAAAGGGGATACGAGAGGATCATGGGACAGGAGGTCCGGGAAGAAAGACAGTGGGGGGGGACCCAGAGGATGGGCAAGGGGTATATTCAGAGGGACAGAGGGAGAAAAAAAAGTGAGAGAAAGAATGTGTGTATAAAAATAAGTAACAGATGGGGTACGAGGGGGAGGTGGGGCCTTAGCGGAAGTTAGAGAAGTCGATGGAACCATGGAATCAACCTCATCAAAGAAAAACATTACAACCCCTCCCACCTACATGCAATAAATGCACAACTTGAAACAAAAAAAAATTTTAAACCCAGACTATATAACGCAAAACGCATATTTCAGTTCAGCTCAGTGTTCATTACGTGCAGGCTGCCCAATTCGAAAATAGCCCACTACTAGTAGCAAAAAAAGATCAGCTAGATCTAGAACACATCATGAAAACCAAATTAATCTGCTGTATGATCTCTTTGGAAACTCACCCGGCAGAAGGAAATGGCAAACCACTGCTGTAACTTGTCACGTACGCGGTTCCCCACTACCTCAGAGAGGCGTGGCGGGTAATAGTCCGCTAACCGGTGAAACTCTGGATGCGACATACATCGCTAAATAAATAAATAAAATGAAAGAACTGAATAGAATGAAGCAGGTTTCAGCAAGTTCAGAAGTTTAGAAAAGTTTTCAATGCAATTTCATGATGGAGGGTACCAGATGGATGTACCATATTTGGATTTTGGAAAGGCTGATGTCCCACAGAGAAGATTGGTCAACAAGGTTAGAGCTCATGGACTGGGGTAATGTGTTTGTTAGGCAGAAAGCAGTGTTTGATTAAATCTGATTACTCTCAAGTTGTGAATTGTACTTGAGCTACAGCTAAGTGTTGTATTTCTAAGTTTCTTTATGGTACAAAACTACATGCGACTGTGAGTAGGGAGGAGGATGTAAGGGGAAGTACTGTAGTCGAGCTGAGTAAGTGACAGATCAAAGTCAAAGTAAATTTATTATCAAAGTACATGTGTGTCACCATATACAACCCTGTGATTCAATTTCTTGCGGGCATACTCAGTAAATCCAACAACCGTAATAGAATCTATAGAAGACTGTGTCAACAGAGTGGACAACCAGTGTGCAAAAGACAACAGACTGCAAATACAAAAAGAAAGCAAAAAAAAAAGGAAATAGTAATAATAAATAAGTACACAGTAAATACTGAGAACATGACATGAAGAATCCTTGAAAGCGAGTCCATATGCTGTGGGAAATTCTGCAAATAAAAAATAACACTGAGAACGTGAGATGTAAGGAGTCTGTAAAAATGAGTCTGTAAGTCATAGATCAGTTCAGGGTTTAGTTAAGTGAAGTTCCTCAGGCCGGTTCAGAAGCCTGTAGGTTGAAAGGTAATAACTTTTACTGAACCTGGTGGTGTGGGTCCTAAGGCTCCTGTACCTCCTGTCCAATGGTAGTAGGGAGAAGAAAGCGTGACCTGGATGGTGGGGGTCCTTGATGATGGATGCTGCTTTCTTGTGGCAGTGCTCCCATGTAGATGTGGTGGGCAGGGCTTTGCCTGTGATGGACTGGGCTATATCCAGCACGCTCTGTAGGCTCCTCTGTTCTTGGGCGTTGGTATTTCCATAACAGGCCATGATGCAACCAGTTACAATGCACACCACTGTGCATCTATAGAAGCTTGTCCACGTTTTTGGTGACATGCAAATCCATGCACAACTTCTAAGTAGAGGCGCTGTCGTGGCACCTGCGTGCCAGCCTCAACACATATCCTCTGATAGGTTAACACCAAGAAATTGAAAGTTACCAATGGAATGTGATGTGGAAAAAATGTAGTTATCCACTTTGGTGCATCAAAGAGAAAATCAGAGCATTTTATTAAATAGTGAGAGATTGAACATCTGGTTGTGTTTTACCTGAGCTTGCTGAAACCAGTATGCAGGTACAACAGGCAAATGATATGTTGACCTTTATTATGAGAGGGTTGGAGTACAAGAAAAAATGCCTTGCTCTGAATCTAGAATATTGTATATGCTTTTGATCTTTGCCTAAAGGAGAACATATTTGCCAACAAGGGTGTGTAGTAAAGATTCTCTAGACCAGTTTGACACGTTTTTGTATGAGGAGAGAGGCCTGGATATTCTAGATTTTGGGAAAATTAAAAGCAGATTTCATTGAAACTTTACATTCTCCTCAAGTTCCCCCTGACTGGTGAGTCTAGAACCAGGCTTTGTGGTTTCAGAATAGGGGGAAGGCTACGTAGGGCTGAGATGGAGAGTTAGCAGTATGTCTTTATGGTCTTCTACTCTACCCATAAAGGTTCAAAGGCAAAGTCAAGTTTATTGTTGGGTGCAATGAAAAAAACTTAACTGCAGCCACAACCCAGTTACATAACATCATACAAGCATCATTCACAAGAGAAATGTAAATTAAACATAAACTATCAATGTTGTAGAGCACTACAGCACCGATAGAGACACTTTAGTCCATCTGATCCGTACAGACTCTCCACCAACAACATATGCAACTTATGCCAAGGTCTGCACACCATCGCAGACTTCAAAGCTAAACGTAGTGGAGTTTTTAACATCGCTGCCTTTCTCCCAGATGAACTAAATCTTCTTTATGCTTGATCTGATGTTGCCAACACTGAGCCCCTGAGGTGAGCCCCCAAAGAGACCTGCACCTCGGTCATCTCTGAGACTGAAGTACACGGGTGTTTCCAACGAGTGGACAGTCGCAAGGCTGCGGGACCGGACGGCATCCCAGAGTGGGTACTCAGAGTGTGCACAGTCCATGCAAACAACTCACACTCCCTCTCCCAGTGCAGAGTGCCCTCCTGCTTCAAAACATCCACCATTGTTCCTGTACCTGAAAAGACCAAGGTAACATGTCTGAACGACTGTCGTTCTGTCACACTCACCTCAATAATAAGCAAATACTTTGAGAGGCTGGTCAAGGACCACATCTGCAGCTTGCTACCACCCACAATGGACCCCCTACAATTCGCCTATCAACACAACCGATCGACAGATGACGTAATAGCCATAGCTCTACACACCATCCTTGCGCATCTGGAGAAGGATACTTATGTGAGAATGCTGTTCTTGGACTACAGTTCAGCATTCAACACCATAATTTCCACCAGGCTCAACAAGAAGCTCAGAGACCTTGACCCTCACCCTGCCTTGTGTAGCTGGATCCTGGACTTCCTGTCAGATCGCCACCAGGTGGTAAGAGTTGGCCCCCTCACCTCTGCCCCTCTGACCCTCAACACAGGAGCCCCTCAGGGCTGTGTACTAAGCCCCCTCTATTACTCTCTGTGTACCCGTGACTGTGTTGCCACCCACAGCTCCAATTTGCTGACGACACTACACTGATTGGCCTAATTTCAAATAATAATGAGGCAGCCTACTGAGAAGTCATCACCCCCTGACACAGTGGTGTCAAGAAAACAACCTCTCCCTCAGTGTTGCTGGTTGTGAACTACAGGAGGAACGGAGACAGGCTAACCCTTATTGACATCAATGGATCTGGGGTTGAGAGGGTGAACAGCTCTACATTCCTCAGCATAAACATCACCGAGGATCTTGGTGAAGCAGTCTCGGATAATTATGTGCTGGACGTGTGGTGGTAGGTGAGGACAAGAGCAACCCTATCCCTGGTAGGTGGGGGGAGATTGGGGTAGGAGCAGACGTGCATGAAATGGAAGAGATGCAGTTGAGGGCAGCGTTGATGGTGGAGGAAGAGCAGATGCGGCGGAAACAGAGAAATTGAGAGAAACTTCCTCTTGTCCTCACCTACCACCCCACCAGCCTCCACGTCTAGCACATAATTCTCCAAAACTTCCGCTACCTCTAATGGGTTCCCACAACCAAGCACATCTTTCCGTCCCCGCATACTTTCCACTTTCTGCAGGGATTGCTACCTATGTGACTCCCTTGTCCATTCATTAGGCCATAAGAAAAAGGAGCAGAAGTAGGCCATTTGGCCCATCGAGTCTGCTCTACCATTCAATTATGGGCTGATCCAATTCTTCATCCCCACTCCCCTCCCTTCTCCCCATACCCTTTGATGTCCTGGCTAATCAAGAACCTATCTATCTTTGCCTTAGATACACCCAATGACTTGGCCTCCACAGCTGCTCATGGCAACAAATTCCACAGATTTACCACCCTCTGATTAAAGTAATTTCTGTGCATCTCAGTTCTAAATGGAGCATCCTTCAATCCTGAAGTCATGCCCTCTGGTCCTAGACTCCCCTACCATGGGAAATAACTTTGCTATATCTAATCTGTTCAGGCCTTTTAACATCAGAATGTTTCTATGAGATCCCCCTTCATTCTCCTGAACTCCAGGGAACACAGCCCAAGAGTTACCAAACATTACTCATAGAGTAACCCTTTCATTCCTGGAATCATTCTTGTGAATCTTCTCTGAACCCCCTCAAATGTCAGTATATCCTTTCTAAAATAGAGCCCAAAACTGCATACAATGCTCCAAGTGTGGTCTCACGAGTGCCTTATAGAGCCTCAACATCACATCCCTGCTCTTATATTCTGTACCTCTCGAAATGAATGCTAACATTGTATTTGCCTTCTTCACAACCGACTCAACCTGGAGGTTAACCTTTAGGGTATCCTGCACAAGGACTCCCAAGTCTCTTTGCATCTCTGCATTTTGAATTCTCTCCCCATCTAAATAATAGTCTGCCCATTTATTTCTTCCACCAAAGTGCATGACCATACACTTTCCAACATTGTATTTCATTTGCCACTGCTTTGCCCATTCACCTAAACTACCTAAGTCTCTGCTGCCTCTCACCCTTCTTAAATAGTAGAGCAACATTTGCGATTTTCCAGTCATCCGATACAATGCCAGAATTTATCGATTCTTGAAAGATTATTGTTAATGCCTCCACAATCTCTCCAGCTACTTCCTTCAGAACCCGAGGGTGCATTCCATCAGGTCCAGGAGATTTATCCACCCTCAGAGCATTAAGCTTCCTGAGCATCTTCTCAGTCATGATTTTCACTGCACATACTTCACTTCCCTGACACTCTTGAATGTCCGCTATACTGCAGACGTCTTCCACTGTGAAGCAGATGCAAAATACGCATTCAGTTCCTCTGCCATCTCTGTGTCTCTCATTGCAATATCTCCAGCATCATTTTCTATTGTTCTTATATCTACACTCGACTATCTTTTACCCTTTATGTACTTACAAAAGCTTTTAATATCTTCTTTGATATTAGTCGCCAGCTTCGTTTCATAATTCAGCTTTTCCTTACTAATGACTTTCATAGATTACTTCTGCAAGTTTTTAAAAGCTTCCCAATCTTCTATCTTCCCACTAGCTTGGCTTCCTTGTATGCCCTCTCATTTGATATTACTTTGGCTCTGTCAGCCACGGTAGTGTCCTTCTTCCCTTTGAAAATTTCTTCTTATTTGGAATATATCTGTCTTGCACTTCTCTCAGAAACTCTAGCCTTTGTTGCTCTGCTCACCTTCCTCCCTAGAGTCCCTTTCCAGTCAACCTTGGCCAGTTCCCCTCTCATGCCATTGTAATTTCCTTTATTCCACTGAAATACTGACGCATTGGAATTTAGTTTTTCCTTCTCAAATTTCAAAGTGAATTCGATCACATTGTGATCACTGTTCCCTAAGGGTTCCTTAACCTTAAGCTCTCTTATCACCTCTGGATCATTGCACAACCCCCAATCCAGCACAGCCGATACCCCAGTGGGCTCAACAACAAGCTGTTCTAAAAAACCATCCCTTAGAATTCTACAAATTCTCTCCCTTGAGGTCCAGTACTGGCCTGGTTTTCCCAATCCACTTTCATGTGAATCCCCAAAGATTATCATGGCGCTGCCCTTCCGACACGCCTTTTCTATCTCCTGCTTTTACCCTTGCCATTTCTTAACTCAACCCATAGAGACTCTACACCTTCCAATCCAATGTCATCCCTTTCCAAGGATTTAATATTATTTCTTATAAACAGGACCACACCACCCCTTCTGCCTACTAACTTATCTTTCCAATACACCATATACCCTTAGATGTTCAGCTCCCAATGACAGCCATCCTTTAGCCAAGTTTCAGAGATGGCCACAATGTCCTATTTGCCAAAAGTGTAGCTGAATTTCAAGATTGTCGATTTTATTTCTTATTTCTTATTCATTCTTCCCCACTGATCTCCCTCCTAGCACTTATCCTTGCAAGTGGAACAAGTGCTACACCTGCCCCAACACCACCTCCCTCACTACAATCCAGGGCCCTAAACAGTCTTTTCAGGTGAGGCGACACTTCACCTGTGAGTCTGTTGGGGTCATTTACTGTGTTCGGTGCTCCAGGTTTGGCTTCCTGTATATCGGTGTGACCCGACATAGATCGGAAGACCGCTTCGCTGAGCATCTACGCTCTGTCCACCAGAAAAAACGGGATCTCCCTGTGGCCACCCATTTTAATTCCACTCCCCATTCCCATACCGACATGTCCATCCATGGCCTCTTCCACTGTCATGATGAGGCCACACTTAGGTTGGAGGAACAACACCTTATATTCAGTTTGGGTAGCCTCCAACCTGATGGCATGAACATCAATTTCTGAAACTTCCGGTAATGCCCCACCTCCCCTACTTCCTCGTTCCTCCACCATTTCCCTCTCTCACCTTATCTCCTTGCCCGCCCATCACCTCCCTCTAGTGCTCCTTCCCCCCTTTTTTGTTTCTTCCATGGCCTTCTCTCTCTTCCACCAAACAACTTCCCAACTCCTTACTTCATCCTTCCCCCTTCAGGTTTCACCTATCACCTTGTGTTTCTCTCTCCCCACCTTTTAAATCTACTCCTAAGCTTTTCTCTCCAGTCCTGCCAAAGGGTCTTGGCCTGAAACGTTGACAGTACTTTTTTCCATAGATGCTGCCTGGCCTGCTGAGTTCCTCCAGCGTTTTGTGTGTGTTGCTTGGATTTCCAGCATCTGCAAATTTTCTCTTGTTTGTAATCATCAAGGATGTCTGGGATTACCTGGAGAGATAGAAGCAAGCAAGCCAGCCAGCATCTGCAGAAGAACTGTAGCAAGATGCTTGGAATAACCTACCAGCCGATTTTCTTATAACACTGCACGACAGTGTACCCAAGAGAATTGATGCAGTTTTAAAGGCAAAGTTTTTTAAAATTTTTAGTAACTTTTCATTTCATTATTTTTGAAATCATCTTTGCTTTAGAGAATATTTTACAGGTAGTGTGCTGTACTTGACCACAACTGAATAATCTCACGGAAGGAGGTGGATCTTCATTACCAGCTGGTATCATTGGTTACATGAGGAGCTGATTTCGGCCATTCTAATATTTCCAAAGACCAGAAATGATGCTTTGAGATTGTGATGAAGAATAATGGGTTAGTGTGGTGTAATTTAGGTTTTTCTCTACCTGAGACTGGTATTATTATTCCATCACTTTGTATCCTCCTTCCATTAAGGTACTAAAGATACTGAAAGATTTTTTAAGTATATAAAGGGTAAAAGGGAGTTGAAGGTAGATACAGGACCAATAGAATATGACACTGGAGATACTGTAATGAGAGATCCAGGGATGGCAGAGAAACTGAATGCGTGTTTTGCATCAGTCTTCACAGTGGAAGACATCTGCAGTATACCGGACATTTCAAGAGTGTAAGGGAAGTGAAGTTTGTGCAGCGAAAACTACGACTGGGGAGGTGCTCAGGAAGTTTAATGGTCTGAAAATTACTCTGCTATTTAAGAAGAGTGGGACGCAGCAGAAAGGAAACTATAGACCTGTCAACCTGACATCAGTGGTTGGGAAGTTGTTAGAATTGATTGTTAGGGATGAGATTATGGAGTATCTGGAGACACATGACAAGATAGACCAAAGCCAGCATGGTTTCCTGAAAGGAAAATCCTGCCTGACTACGTACTGTAATTTTTCGAGGAAATTACAAGCAGGGTAGACCAAGGAGATGTAGTAGACGTGGCGTACTTGGATTTTCAGAAGGCCTTTGACAAGGTGCCGCACATGAGGCTGCTTAGCAAGATAAGAGCCCGTGGAATTGCAGGGAAGTTACTAGCATGAGTGGAACATTGGCTGATCGGCAGAAAACAAAGAGTGGGAATAAAGGGATCCTATTCTGGCTGGCTGCTAGTTACTAGTGGAGTTCCACAGGGGTCGTTGTTGGGACCGCTGCTTTTTACGATGTATGTCAGTGATGTGGACTATGGGATTAATGGATTTGTGGCTAAATTTGCTGATGATACAAAAGATAGGTGGAGGAGCAGGTAGTGTTGAGGAAACAGAGAGCCTGCAGATAGTCTTAGATAGTTTAAGGGAAGGGGTAATGAAGTGGCAAATGAAATACAATGTTGGAAAGTGTATAGTCATGCACTTTGGTAGAAGAAATAAACAGGCAGACTATTATTTAGATGGGGAGAGAATTCAAAATGCAGAGATGCAAAGGGACTTGGGAGTCCTTGTGCAGGATACTCTAAAGGTTAACCTCCAGGATGAGTTGGTGGTGAAGAAGGTGAATGCAGTGTTGGCATTCATTTCTAGAGGTATAGAATATAAGAGCAGGGATGCAGTGTTGAGGCTCTATAAGGCACTTGTGAGACCACACTTGGAATATTGTGTGCAGTTTTGGGCTCCTTATTTTAGAAACGATATCCTGATAGTCATAGTCATACTTTATTGATCCCAAGGGAAATTGGGTTTCGTTACAGTTGCACCAACCAAGAATGGAGTTTAGATATAGCAATATAAAACTATAAATAATTAAATAATAATATGTAAGTTAAATTACGCCAGGAAATAAGTCCAGGACCAGCCTATCGGCTCAGGGTGTCTGACCCTCCAAGGGAGGAGTTGTAAAGTTTGATGGCCACAGGCAGGAATGACTTCCTATGACACTCTGTGTTGCATCTCGGTGGAATGAGTCTCTGGCTGAATGTACTCCTGTTCCCAACCAGTACATTATGTAGTGGATGGGAGACATTGTCCAAAATGGCATGCAACTTAGACAGCATCCTCTTTTCAGACAGCACCGTGAGAGAGTCCAGTTCCATCCCCACAACATCACTGGCCTTACGAATGAGTTTGTTAATTCTGTTGGTGTCTGCTACCCTCAGCCTGCTGCCCCAGCACACAACAGCGAACATGATAGCACTGGCCACCACAGACTCGTAGAACATCCTCAGCATATTGTAGAGGGTTCAGAGAAGATTCACAAAAATGATTCCAGGAATGAAAAGGTTACCGTATGAGGAACGTCTGGCAGCTCTTGGGCTGTATTCCCTGGAGTTCAGGAGAATGAGGGGGGATCTCATAGAAACATTCCAAATGTTAAAAGGCCTGAACAGATTAGATATGGCAAAGTTACTTCCCATGGTAGAGATGTCTAGGACAAGAGGGCACAACTTCAGGATTGAAGGACATCCATTTAGAACTGAGATGCAGAGAAATTACTTTAGTCAGAGGGTGGTAAATCTGTGGAATTTGTTGCCACGAGCGGCTGTGGAGGCCAAGTCATTGGGTGTATTTAAGGCAGAGATAGATAGGTTCTTGATTAGCCAGGGCAACAAAGGGTATGGGGAGAAGGCAGGGATTTGGTATGACTGGAAGAGTTGGATCAGCCCATGATTGAAAGGTGGAGCAGACTCGATGGGCTGAATGGCCTGCTTCTGCTCCTATATATTATGGTCTTATTAAATGGCAAAAGTCTCAACTTTACCACAGTCTAGTAATCTTGGATGACAGGTTAAAAAAATGAAAAGTTTCAATCCGAAAGTTGTAAGATGTTACTGTCTAGAAGGTCCATCACATCCATGCTAACCAAAAGTCAGGTTCAAGTTTGTTATACGAGTGTACATATTTACAACTGACCAAAACATCAAAATATTACCATAGAAAGTCAGTAAAGTGTTATTCAAAATGAATGTAGTAGGTATTGAGCTTTGGTGTAATCCTGTTTCCCACATAGCGTCACAGTTAGCGTGATGCTATTACAGCTTGGGGTTTTCGGGAGTTTGGCACTGTTTGTAAAAAGTTTGTATGTTCTCCCCATGACTGCTTGGGTTTTCTCCAGGTGCTCCAGGTTCCTCCCACAGTCTAAAGACGTACTGGTTAGTAGGTCAATTGGTCATCGTAAATAGGTTAGTGTTGAATAGGTGGGTTGCTGGGTGTGCGGCCCTTTGGGTCAGAAGGGCTTTTTCCATGCTGAATACATGAATAAATAAATCAATCTAGGCCTATAACCTTGAGGGTTCAGGGTCTTCAAGTTAGCATCCAGGTGCTTTTTCAATGGATTGAAGGATTCCTGTTTCCATTCTCTCTATAGACTGAGTCCCAGATACTCACTACGTGTAAGGTGAAACAATATTTCTTCATTTTCCTTTTAGCAATTAACTTAAACTTAACCCCTGACCTATTGGCTATTCTGCCAAGAGTTATAGGCCCCTTCCTGTTCATCCTTTTCGAACCATCCGAAGAAAACCAGCCCTTTTTAGCCTCTTTCTCCTCCCCAACTACAACTTTCTAGAGATTTCCTCCACGGTCTCTGGTGCCTGGACGACACAGTTCTGAGGTTAGGAATGTGGAACTATATACCAAAATCTAGTCAAGAAGAAAAGAGCTTCCGAAAGTTTCAAAAAACTAGGTAATGAGAGAGATCTAGAAGATTATAAGGCTAGCAGGAAGGAGCTTAAGAATGGGCCATGAGAAGGCCTTGGCGGACAGGATTAAGGAAACCCTCAAGGCATTCTACAAGTATGTGAAGAGCAAGAGGATAAGACATGAGAGAATAGGACCAATTGAGTGTGACAGTGGAAAAGTGTGTATGGAACCGGAGATGACAGAGGTACTTAGTGATTACTGAAGCAAGGTTTTCAGTCTGCTGCAAGTTATCCCTACAATCGCCAAGATCCTTTTCCTTAGTGAATACTGAAACAAAGGATTCACTAGGGAAAAGGATCTGGGCGATTGTAGGGATGGCTTGCAGCAGACTGAAAAGCTTGAGTATGTAGATATTAAGGAAGAGGATGTGCTAGAGCTTTTGGAAAGTATCAAGTTGGATAAGTCACCGGGACCGGATGGGATGTACCCCAGGCTACTGTAGGAAGCAAGGGAGGAGATTGCTGATCCTCTGGCGATGAGCTTTGCATCTTCAATGAGGACAGGAGAGGTTCTGGAATATTGGAGGGTTGCAGATGTTGTTACCTTATTCAAGAAAGGGAGTACGGATAGCCCAGGAAATTATAGACTAGTGAATCTTACTTCAGTGGTTGGTAAGTTGATGGAAAAGATCCTGACAGGCAGGATTTATGAACATTTGGAGAGGCATAATATGATTAGGAATAGTCAGCATGGCTTTGTCAAGGGCAGGTCGTGCCTTATAAGCTTGATTGAATTTTTTGAGGATGTGACTAAACACATTGATGAAGGTAGAGCCATAGATGTAGTGTATATGGATTTCAGCAAGGCATTTAATAAGGTACCCATGCAAGGCTTATTGAGAAAGTAAGGAGGCATGGGATCCAAGGGGACATTGCTTTGTGGATCCAGAACTGGCTTGCCCACAGAAGGCAAAGATTGATTGTAGGCAGGTCATATTTTGCATGGAGGTCAGTGACCAGTGGTGTGCCTCAGGGATCTGTTCTGGGACCCTTACTCTTCGTGATTTTTATAAATGACCTGGATGAGGAAGTGGAGGGATGGGATAGTAAATTTGCTGATGACACAAAGGTTGGGGGTGTTGTGGATAGTGTGGAGGGCTGTCAGAGGTTACAGCGGGACATTGATAGGATGCAAAACTGGGCTGAGATGGAGTTCAACCCAGATAAGTGCGAAGTGGTTCATTTTGGTAGGTCAAATATGATGGCAGAATATAGCATTAATGGCAATACTCTTGGCAGTGTGGAGGATCAGAGGGATCTTTGGGGTCTGAGTCCATAGGACACTCAAAGCTACTGTGCAGGTTGACTCTGTGGTTAAGAAGGCATACGGTGCATTGGCCTTCATCAATCGTGGGATTGAGTATAAGAGCCAAGAGGTAATGTTGCAGCTATATAGGACCCTGGTCAGACCCCACTTGGAGTACTGTGCTCAGTTCTGGTTGCCTCACTACAGGAAGAATGTGGAAACCATAAAAAGGGTGCAGAGGAGATTTACAAGGATGTTGCTTGGATTGGGGAGCATGCTTTATGAGAATAGGTTGAATGAACTTGGCCTTTTTTCCGTGGAAGATGAGAGGTGACCTGCTGGAGGTGTACAACATAACGAGAGGCATTGATCATGTGGATAGTCAGAGGCTTTTCCCAGGGCTGAAATGGCTAGCACGAGAGGGCACAGTTTTAAGGTCCTTGGAAGTAGGTACAGAGGAGATGTAAGTTTTTTACGCAGAGTGGTGAGTGTGTGGAATGGGCTGCCGACGGTGGCAGTGGAGGTGGAACTGATAGGGTCTTCTAAGAGACTCCTGGATGGCTACATGGAGCTTAGGAAAATAGAGGGCTATGTGTAAGCCTAGGTAGTTCTAAGGTAAGGATATGTTCGGCACAGCTTTGTGGGCTGAGTGGCCTGTATTGTGCTGTAGGTTTTCTATGTGTCTATAAGACCATAAGTGGCAGGAGCAGAATTAGACCATTTGGCCTATCGAGGCTGCTCAGCCATTTCATCATGGCTGATCCATTTTCCCTTTCAACTGCATTCCCTGCCTTTACCCAGTAACCTTTCACACCCTGACCAATCAAGATCCTGTCAAGCTCTGCTTTAAATATATTCAGTGACTTGGCTTCCACAGTCACCTATGGCAATGAATTCCACAGATTCATCACCCTGTGGCTAAGATATTCTTTCTCATCTCTGTTCTAAATGGACGTCCCTCTATTCTGAGGCTGTGCTCTCTGGTCCTAGACCCTACCACTATAGAAAACATCTACTGCACATCCACTCTGACTAGGCTTTTCAACATTTGATAGGTTTCAACGATATCTAAATTCCAGCAAGTACAGGCCCAGAGACATCAAACACTCTTCATATGATAAATCCGTAGATAAGGGGCCCACAACTGCTCACAGTACTGCATGAAGACTTACAAGTCTCTTTGCACCTCAGATTTCTGAATTTTTTGCCAGTTTAGAAAATTGTCTACACTTTTATTCCTTCTCCCAAAGTGCATGACCATACACTTCCCAACACTATATTCCATCTGCCACCTCTTTGCTTATTCTATTAATCTGTCTAGGTTCTTCTGCAACATACCTGTTTCCTCAATATTACCTTCCTCTGCACCTTTCTTCGTATTGTCCGCAAACCTGGCCACAAAGCCATCAATTCCATTGACATATTATTGACATATAATGTAAAAAGAAATGTTCCCAACACAGACACCTGTGGAACACCAGTAGTCACCAGCACCCATCAAGCAAAGGCTCCCTTAATTCCTTCTTTGCCTCCTGCCGATCAGTCAATGCTCTATCCATGCCAGTATCTTTCCTGTAATACCATGGGCTTTTATCTTGTTAACCAGCCTCATATGCAGCACCTTGTCCAAGGCCTTCTGAAAATCCAAGTACACAGCATCCACTGATTCTCCCTTGTCTATCCTGCTTGTTATTTCTTCAAAGAATTCCAACAGATTTGTCAGGCAAGATTTCCCCTTAAGGATGCCATGCTGACTACGGCCTATTTTATCTTGTGCTTCTAAGTACCTTGAGACCTCATCCTCAACAGTCAGCTCCAACATCTTTCAAACCATGAGGTCAGAGCAAATGGCCTATAGTTTCCCTTTTTCTGCCTCTCTCCCTTCTTGAAGATTGGAGTGACTTTTGCAATTTTCCAGTCATCTGGAACCATGCTAGAATCTAGTGATTCTTGAAAGATTATTTCTAATGCCTCCACATCTCTTCAGCCACCTCTTTCATAACCCTGGGGTGTAGTCCATCTGATCCAGGTGATTTATCTACCTTCAGACTTCTCAGCTTCCCAAGCACCTTCTTCTTAGTAATAGCAACTACACTCACTTTGCCCCCTGACAGTCTTGAACTTGTGCCCTGTGCTAAAATTAAGGTTCAAAGTTCAAAGTAAACTTATTATCGAAGTATGTATATGTCACCATATACTACCCTGAGGTTCATTTTCTTGTGGGCATTCAGAGTAGGACAAAGAAATACCATAGAATAATGAAAAACTGCACACAAAAACAAGCGGTCGACATCCAAAAGAAGACAATCTGGGCAAATATGCTGTAAATAGAAACAAACAAATAACTAGATAGTTAATACTGAGAACATGGATTGTGGAGTCCTTGAAAGTGAGTTTATAGATTGTGGGATCAGTTCAGCATTGAGCTGAGAGAAATTAGTCACACGGTTCAGCAGCTTGATGATACTAAAAGTTCTAATAACAAAGGTTCCATTTTCAGATTTTTATATTTGAGTAGAAAAATCATGCAAAGGTAAAGCATAAAATGTATTTTAAAAGATTCGACAGAGAAGTGAAGAATTATTAAGGAGCACTTACACACATGGAGACCCCACTAAACGTTATGTCAGAGATTAAATGAGACTGTGTTCCAACTCTGGTCTCATTCACAAACAAATAATAATTGTAAGGCTGCAGAAATCTTTCTTGCTGTTCGATTGATTGTTTGTTTTTGCGCCGTATCTCAAGAACTACACCTAATAAAAATGGTCAGATTTCAGTTTGAAGTGTGTATGAAGCACTCTGTTTCTGTCGCTGTGTAAGACAATCTGTGGCCCCGCCAAACTTGTGAGATTGAGGTTTGAGTCCACCCCGAAACCCCTTTTTTTTGTGTGGGTGCTGTGTGATTTGTTACCGTCACAAATCAGTGCCACAAAATAACGGACAGTACACCACATACAATTAAACGATTTAGCTTTATGATTCTTAATTTGACTGAAGGGTTGGTAAAGAAAAAGCAAGAAAAGAAAAGGACCCATTTTAATGAAACAGTCTTAACGTGCACAGGTTGGAGCTCACGGTTTCCCCTTCGCTGATCCTCCTTTCGATCTCCCTAGGCTTTGCCGAATCATGGTTCTGCTCCTGGTCGAGTCCTACGATCTCTTCTCCCTCCACCTCCCGCCGAACAAAAGTCCCAGATTATCCCGATATCAGACACACAGCACGAAAACACACTCCCTTCATTGGACAGCTCACATTCAACACTTAACTTGTGAGTCTGTTGGGGTCATCTATTGCATCCGGCGCTCCCGGTGCGGCCTCCTCTACATCGGTGAAACCCGACGCAGATTGGGGGACCACTTCGTCGAGCACCTCTGCTCTGTCCGCCAAAACAGACAGGATCTCCCAGTAGCCACCCACTTCAACCCTGCTTCACATTCCCATTCGGATATGTCCATACATGGTCTCCTCTACTGCCATGATGAGGCCAAACTCAGGTTGGAGGAGCAACACCTCATATACCGTCTAGGTAGTCTCCAGCCCCTTGGTATGAACATAGAATTCTCCAACTTCCGGTAATACCCTCCCCCTCCCTTCCCCTATCCGTATGTCACTCTGCCCCCTCCCCCAGCTGCCTACTACCTCCCTCATGGTTCCACCTCCTTCTACTACCCATTGTGTTTTCCCCTATTCCTTCTTCACTTTTCCTGCCTATCATCTCCCTGCTTCCCCTCTCCCACCCCTTTATCTTTCCCCTTACTGGTTTTTCACCTGGAACCTACCAGCCTTCTCCTTCTCACCCTCCCCCCACCTTCTTTATAGGGCCTCTGCCCCTTCCCTCTACTGTCCTGACGAAGGGTTCCGGCCCGAAACGTTGACTAATCGTTTCCACGGATGCTGCCCGACCTGCTGAGTTCCTCCAGTGTGTTGTGAGTGTTGCTTTGACCCCAGCATCTACAGATTATTTTGTGATTCCAAAGCACCCGTTACCTCTAACCATAACCCAAACACTGCTTCTACAGAAAGACCATTACATTAGCAGTGAAACCTTTCCCAGGATGATATATGTAATTAACATAGCATTTTCTCACTGCTGTGTCAACCCAGATTATATGGTCAGGTCTTTGGTGTGCAGTTTGAACCTATGACTTTCTGTGTAGAATTTGCCACCACTGCATGAAACCTAGCAACTTCAGCATATGGATGACAGCAAAAAATGGAGGGCTGTGTGCGTGGAAAGGGTTAGATTGATCTTCAAGTGGGTTAAAGAAGGAGTTGGTACAACATTGTAGGCTGAAGGGCCTGTAGTGTGCGGTAACGTAATGTTGCGTGCAATATGTAATAAACTCAAGGGATTCTGCAGGTGTTGGATTTCCACAGCAAAATACACAAAATGCTGGAGCATCTATGGAGAGGAATAATGAGTTGATGTGTCAGGCTGAGACCCTTCATCAGTTTATTATATAATCAACATCCAGGGTTTGTACTAATGCTGATTCTGTGCATCTCGTTTCTCTTGTTTCCAGATCAGTAACCAAGAGACGTCTTACGACATTCTGGGGACGGACATCTGGGCAGTTAACTCCTTTGAAAACATTAGGTAGGTACTTTTACTTTTCCATGCATGCTGTTAACTGGCTATGTCCAACAGCTTTTCTCCGCAGCTTGCAGGACTTTCCAGTGCCCCACTTCCTTCCAAGATATTGGGGGACTGCAATATTACTTAACCTTTCTCTTCTTCTCAGTGCTTTGACTATTCGAAACCTCGTGTGGCGTAGATGCCAAGATAGATATCTGTGTGTAGGCCTGATATAAGTTGGGGCCTGTGGGAAGCTTTGGGATTAGGATGTACCTTACAGATTCAAGGCTGATGAGCAGGGAGCATGTTTAATATTTATAGGAGTGGAACGTACTCTAATGCTTGGGGGGGGTTCATTGATAAGGATGTTACAGGAGGGCAACGTACTTTGTAATGTTTGGCTGGGGGGGTTCATTGATAAGTGCAGCTGGAGAAACAATGCAAAAATAAACTGATTGTACACCTCCCACCTACCGAATAAAAGATTTGAATTTCAAAAGGAGTTGCGAAGAGCTTGATTTTTCATTTGACGTATTGTGTAACACTATTACTGTGCCAGTGACGTGGGTTCAATTCCCACTGCAGTCTCTAAGGAGTCTGTACATTCTCTCCGTGACCACTTGTGTCTCCTCCGGGTGCTCGGGTTATTTTCCTGATTCCAAAGACATACGGGTTGGTCAGTTATTTCATTAGATGGGTGTAATTGGGCAGCGCTGGCTCTCGGGTTCCGAAGGGCCTGTACCCATGCTGTGTATCACTAAAGAGAAATAGAAACTGTTGTGACTTGCTGCGTTCAGAATGTGGAATGCCTGGGTGGGGGTTCCAACATCCCCAAGGAACTCATTGCTTCCCAGGTTTGCTCGTTCTTAAAATACTGTAACTTCAGCTCCCAGGAATAGAATACCCTGATCCTTTAGGAATAGGAGATAAATTGAATGTTATTTTGCTTATAATGTATTATTTATTTAGAGACTGTTCTGCATTTACTATATGAAACCAGTTAATTGGATGAGTAGAGAAATGTAAGCCTAACAAATGCTCTCCTGGATCCGTTGCTTGAGGAAATGTAGACATAACTCTGGGTTATTGAACCTCTTGGGATTTCTTGTTCTTCTTTTCATTCTCTCCACTCTCTCTTCTCTACTGCCAATGCATCCTATGTGCTGTTAGCTTTGGGTGTTATTTTTTGATACTGGCATATTGCAGTCTGTTATGTAGCTCTGTTCCTCTGCCAGTTCATAACTTCTGCTGTCTCTTCCGACTATCGTCAGTGCCAAATATAGCAAGAATGCTTGGCTAAGAATCGATGGTAGTGGAGGTGATGGGGAACAGATTTCATCTTTTATCAATTCATTCTCTTCCATTTCCTGTTTTTAGAATTTTGTATCTTAAATACTTTCTGGAGATGGAGAGTAGCACAGTAAACTGAACATCTTGGGGGTGGGGGGTAGAGAGGGTTGGTGGAAATACGGTGAATTCTGGTTAATCGGGACTCATTGGGACCAGTACATTTTGGCCCAATTAAGCAGCTGCTCCATTTAACCAAAGTTTCATGGAAGTAGCTAAAAAGGTATTTTTAAAAAAAGGCATGCTCCCTTTTAACTGAGAATTTAAATGAAATACGGAGCAAATTAGAAGACTACCAATATTACTACAGTACTATAAAACTGAGTACTAGTTCATAATCGTTACCAATGAAGGAATTAAGCCAGTGTATGCTGCCATGTTCTTTGATTGACTGTAAATGAACAAAATCAGTGCAGATATGGACTGCCTTTATTGAAATAACGGTCATCACCTAAGTAAGATAGCTGGGCCCAGAACACACGCACTCTTACAACTTAAGGATTCTTTTTCTTTTTGCTTGTGCTGAAGGAGAACAGCATGGGCCCCTGTCACCCATACTGTTCTGAAGTCTGTACAGAAAACTACTGTTTTTGTACAGAACTGGCTTATCTCTACGGATATTGATAATTGTAAATTGTATATATTTGAATTATTTACTCACAAGATCAATCGGTATTCACAGAAGAGGTGTTAAAGTCAATCGAAACTTCAGGGGGACAGCTGATGCTATTTTGGAGTTAGTAAAGACAACAGAGCCTGCGTTCTTGGGTTTGTTTCACATCCTTCTGTTATCTTGTCTCTGGCACCACCTATTGGTAAATATGTTTAGGAAGATCTTTCTAGAAAAATCAACTGTTCAGCTCTTGGCTCCATCCCTCCACCTCCTGTCTTCTCCTATCATTTTGGATCTCCCCCTCCCCCTCCTACTTTCAAATATCTTACTCGCTCTTCTTTCAGTTAGTCCTGATGAAGGGTCTCGGCCCAAAACGTCGACTGTACCTCTTCCTAGAGATGCTGCCTGGCCTGCTGCGTTCACCAGCAACTTTGATGTGTGTTGCTAGAAAAATCTCAGTACAGAGGCCGCATTCGCCTGGTTTAAGAACACATTGTCATAGTCTATCTGGTCTGCAGTCTCACTTCAAAGGTCTTGCTTGACTGACTACAATTGCCCCAGGCTATCCTTGCTTTAACCACAACTTCCACACGTTCCTACAATGCTTTTGACAATTGCATCCTCCAAACCTTCATTTTCATTGTAACATTCAAAATGATTGTTGAAACCTTCAAATTCTTCATAGTTCCCAACCTGTTGAGGTAGTGAAATAGTTTCATTTTCACTCGCAGCACTTTCTGGCATCTCCAAGCCTGAATGCTTGAAACTGCGGTGAGCAAGAGAGTTCCAAGTTGTCTTACTGCTTATTTCTTGCCAGCTACCAGTGATAACAATAACTAACACACACACACACACACACACACACACACACACACACACACACACACACACACACACACACACACAACGCTATTTAAAAACTGTTTGCTCTAAGCACAGTGTAGTGTCTAACGGCCACATAAATACACACGACTGATGCCAGTTAGAAACTGTTCAGCAAGAGTCTCTTTCCCAATTAAGCAACATAGTGTCCCAGATAAACGAGGAAATCCTGGCTATTTACTTGATTAGTTTTGTTTTTTACGAGTTGTTCCAAGTAAGTGGCTGTCCTGATTCACCAATGGCCAAGTAAACTGGAATCCACTGTACAATGTGTGCGTGTACATAACAAGTCTGGGGTGGGGGCGGGGGTGGTTGCTGGGAAGATATTACGTTATTGCATGTCGTGGAGCTTGTAGCTGAACCTGGGAGAATGTCATCGATTCTTTCAGTCTGCTGTGGGGTCTAAATGATATGATTCACATGTCACAATGTTTTGATATACGTGCGATAGATAAATAAGTTAAAGCTGAATCTGCTGCAAAGAAAGAAAGCAGATCAAAATCCTAAATCAGAAGGATGCAATGTATCTCTCTCATCTCTTAAACCTGTCACCCCTGCTGGGACATAGGCCGCCGAGAGCAGCTCGCCAGAGTCCTCTGCCTTCAAGAACGAGGTCTTCGGAGCTTACATTGGAGCTTCTGAAGCTCTGAGTTTTTATGGGATGGGGTTGCTAGCCCAATGCCCTACCCTCCTCCTTTCGCAGCTGTGCTTGGGACCGTCCATGGTGGAGTTATATATATATATATATATATATATATATATATATATAAACATTAGAAATGTGGAACAAAGGTACAAGAGAAGGCTTCAGTCTCTCAGCTCACTTTGCTGTTCAGTAAGTTTATAGTTGATTTCATAGTCATAGTAATACTTTATTGATCCCGGGGGAAATTGGTTTTCGTTACAGTTGCACCATAAATAATAAATAGTAATAGAACCATAAATAGTTAAATAGTAATATGTAAATTATGCCAGTAAATTATGAAATAAGTCCAGGACCAGCCTATTGGCTCAGGGTGTCTGACTCTCCAAGGGAGGAGTTGTAAAATTTGATGGCCCCAGGCAAGAATGACCTCCTATGACGCTCTGTGTTGCATCTCGGTGGAATGAGTCTCTGGCTGAATGTACTCCTGTGCCCAACCAGTACATTATGTAGTGGATGGGAGACATTGTCCAAGATGGCATGCAACTTGGACAGCATCCTCTTTTCAGACACCACCGTCAGAGAGTCCAGTTCCATCCCCACAACATCACTGGCCTTACGAATGAGTTTGTTGATTCTGTTGGTGTCTGCTACCCTCAGCCTGCTGCCCCAGAACACAACAGCAAACATGATAGCACTGGCCACCACAGACTTGTAGAACATCCTCAGAATCGTCCGGCAGATGTTAAAGAACCTCAGTCTTCTCAGGAAATAGAGACGGTTCTGACCCTTCTTAGTGTTCTTTGACCAGTCCAGTTTATTGTCAATTTGTATCCCTAGGTATTTGTAATCCATGTCCACACTGACCCCCTGGATGGAAACAGGGGTCACCGGTACCTTAGCTCCCCTCAGGTTTATAGTTGATTTCCACTTCCATAATCCCTCCTATCTTAGTGTCCAAAGATTTATCAGTCTCAGCCTTGAGTAAACACTGTAAATGAAGACAGAGCCCTATTTGGAGAATTCCAAACACTCATAATGCACTGATTTTAAATCATGTTTCCTCTGATGAGTCCTGACCAGTAGCTGTTGTCTTCTGGCTTTGCACTCCCCACACATCAGCAAGAGGAAGCTGTCTATCTGCATCAAACATTTCACTTTTTCTCCAAATACTATGTGCTTTAATAAGATAACTTTTCTTTCAAGTCAAGTCAAGTTCAAGTTTATTGTCATCTGTCTGTACATCTAGGAGGCCCTCCGATGGTTGGGGTTGACCCTAGCTGTCGTACGCAAGCCAGGGCAGTACGATATGGAGAGCCCCATGCAACAGGCTCCCCCCCTCCGTGCAGCTGATAAATCCAAAGTCACAACAGAGACAGATACAGTTTGGCACCAGTGGAACTGCAGGAGTTGTCAGTCGGCATTGACCTCAACGTAAGGACTCCAGCTCCATATTTTTCCTTGGGGTTTACTCCCGAAGCCTTCCTGCATGAGCGAGGCAGCGGAGCTTTGAAATCAGTTTCCCTTCTCCTAGCTGAGCTGCCAACCACGGCTGACGAGCCCCATCTGCCCAGAGCGACTGGTTTCAAGGTTGCCAGTAACCCACCTTTGCCCCTTTCTCCTGTCAGTAGAAATGGCTCCACCGGACTTACTACCTAAGCCACACATGAAGGCCAAGTGCTGGACTTGGTTGTCAGAGGCTTTTGAAATGTAGGCGATTGGGAGCTTATAAACCCAACTGGGTTCTCTTCGTCTAGTTGTAGGACTTGTGTGAAGATCTGATCACATTTTAGGTCATATTTATTCAGAAATGGAGAAAATTCTAAAGGGTTGACAAACTTTCTAGCACCACTGTCGGCTTTTCCTGCATGACTTCCTCTCCATCGCTAACTTTCTAATTTCAGCAGTCTGGTAGATTCTCAGTGCACATCTCTCGGGAGTGAATGGCCATTCTTGGGTAATGGGGTTAAAACTGCACATCATTCCGATTACAGACTCGGCCAAGTCCTGTATAGTTTCAGCAAAAAATTCTCCACAAAAATACAAAAAATACTCACGATACTTTTGCCCTTCTCACCCCAACCTTCTTATTCCAGCTTATTACTCCTTCCTTTCCTTTCCTTTCATGTCCTGTCCTGTCCTGGAGGAGGGTGTCGGCCTCAACTGTTCATTATTTGCATATATGCTGCCTGACCTGCTAAGTTCCTCAAGATTTCCAGCATCTGCAGAATTTTTTGTTTTCCAAATAATGCTGATCAGTTGAAACAGTCCCGAGGAAGGGTCTCGGCCCGAAACATCAACAGTTTATTCAGTTTCATCGATGCTGTCTGACCTGCTGAGTTCCGCCAGCATTTTGTGAGTGTTGCTCTGGATTTCCAGCATCTGCAGAATCTTGTGTTTCTGATCAGTTGACTTGGTTTTTGGATGAAATACGGCTGCTGAAAATGATTACCCTCCTGCTGTAATAATGACCAATCTACTTTTGTCTTCCTAATTGCTCATTGTACGCAAATGTTAAATGTTTGTGTTCTAGGCCCCTCTGTACTCCAACATTTCTTGCATATTGTATTTTCTTGCTAATGAGAATAACCTGAAATGCTGACTATTTACTTTTTTCCGTAGATGCTGCCTGACCCGCTGGGCTCCCCCAGCATTTTGAGTGTGTTGCTCTGATTTCCACTTTCTCGGGTGCCTGTCCTTTTCTTCTTTGCTTGACTAGCAGTGTTCTGTTTGTAGCCTTTCTTCCTAGCAGCCATGTTCCAGAAACCTGCAAGTTTTGAAGATTACTGCAGATGTATCTGCTCTCTGTCCGGCCCACCCCAATGATTTTGGCCATTTTTTCTAGCACTTGCTCTTCACTAATACTATCTGGTATTTCTCACGCTGTCACTAGTTCCTTTGTTGCCTGCAATTTCCACTTAGATACTTCTATGAGGAAGAAGGAAGGAAAACTACTTGTTCGGACCGTGAGACGTAGGAGCAGAATTAGGCCATTCGGTTCATCGAGTCTGCTCTGCCATTCCATCATGGCTGATTTACTATCCCTCTAAGCTCCATTCTCCTGCCTTCTCCCCATATTATTTGATCCCCTGACTATCAAGAACCTATCAACTTCTGCTTTCAATATACCCAAGGACTTGGCTTCCACAGCCATCTGTGGCAATGAATTTCACAAACTCACCACCCTGTGGCTAAAGAAATTCCCCTTCATCTCTGTTCTAAAGGAACATCCTTTTATTCTGAGACTGTGTCCTCTTGTCCTAGACTCTCACACATCTAAACATCCACTCTATCTTGGCTTTTCAATATTCAATAGATTTCAATAAGATCCTCTCCTCATTCTTCCAAACTCTAGTGAGTACAGGCCCAGGGCCATCAAACACTCCTCATATATTAACCCTTTCATTCTTGGGATCATTCCCGTGAACCTTCTCTGGACCCTCTCCATAATATCTTGGTCAATTCCTTACTCCTCTGCATCTGTCTCTAGCTTTACCTCCTGAGAGGCTCAGATTTTGCCGCTGTATCATTTTGCACACTCCTGGGATATACCAACCCGTTCTGAAAAGCAGAGTGAATAATGGAGTTTCTCATGTCTAGGCCAGTTGCTTTTGGATCCGGAGACAGCCAGACACCAGTCTGTTCCCCTGTAGGTTATAATGTTTGCGGGTTTTCTCTTGCAGTGGAGCTACATGGGACCTACAACCTGAGAAATTACATTTCACCAGCTCGTTTCATCGAAGGCATTTCCAAAACGCTTCCAAGTCCCTCCCTCACATTGAGCGAGAAGGGTAAGTATCACTTCTCCACGTGTGAAAAGGGGGATTACTGACGTTTTTTCCAGTTGGATGACCTTGGCCTTGCCTCTTGGAAAGTGTAAGTTGTGCATGGCTGAGGGAGCACTCGTGCAGACTATGGCGGACCACTCCCTTTGATCTTGGCAGTTCCCCGTGTCCCAGCACAAATGGGAGGTGCTACTGCCCGTGGTAAGTTGCAACCTATGTTTATTCATTCTCGGATGTCTGGTTAGCTGGAGTGACCAGGGTTCAGAGGTACATGACAATGACTGCGAGAACAAAAGGGTTAACATGAGCAGCAGTTGATGGCTCTGGGGCCTGTATTCACTGGTGTTTAGAAGGGGGAATCTCATTGAAACTTACCCAATATTGAAAGGCCTCTACAGAGTGGATCTAGAGAGGGTGTTTCCTATAGTGGGGGAGTCTGGGACCAGAGGGCACAGTCGTAGAACAGAAGGATGTCGTAAGTCTTATGGACTACTTTTAAAAATCGTTATGCTGGTGTTCTTGCGGTGGTTGCCCATGAGTAACTGATAGGTTTGATATCAGAGAGCAGCACTCTAGTCCATTTCTACAGACTGATTCATTCACAGGAACACGGCTCTTCTGACCTCCATCCGTTATCTACAGGAATTGGATTCAAATTTAACACAGGCACAGTTTGTTAACATTGAAGAAGGACTTTTAGAATCTAGGCGGAGGTTGGGATCTGGCGCATTCCTGGGATAGAGTCATGGAGCACAGAGCCAACTCATGCACTGAGCACCAAGGACGTGCCCTCTTCTCATTGCTACTATCAAGGAGGAGGTACAGGAGCCTGAAGACACACAGTCAACGTGTCAGGAACAGCTTCTTCTTCCATCAGATTTCTGCCAGTGATACTAAACTTGATTTTGATTCAAGTTGTCTTCCCGAGTCAGTCCATTTGCTGATATTTGGTGCATATCCCCCTGATGAATCCACGTACCTGTCCAGGTGTCTTTTAAATGTTGCAGTGGTACTTGTTTCTCTGGTTTCTTCTGGCAGCTTGCTCGACATACCCCCCTCTAAATTGCCACATACCCCCCCCTCTAAACTGCCACATATCCCCTTTAAATTGCCCTCTCCTTATCCATCCAGTTTTAGACTCCCCCCACCTTAGGAAAAAGACTGTATATGTGGTGGGTGCATGGAACACCCTACAGAGATGCAGATACATTAGGGATATTTAAGAGACTCTTAGTCACGTGGATGACAGAAAAATGGAGTGCTGTGTAGGAGGGAAGGGTTAGATTGATCTCAGAGCAGGTTAAAGGGTCAGCTTATTCCATTGTAATGTGTAAAATAAACAAATGGTTTTGTGATCACTAAGCATGTAGTAGTCTTACTCTGGGAGCTATACAGATCTCTCTGACATCGTTAATCGTTCTCTGCTCGGAATTTTCAAGAAAGAAAATGGCATTCCATGCTTAATCTGATTCTACTGAATGAACAGCTTTATTTCTCCAGCCCATTAATAAATTACCTGTTTGTTGATAAAATGAGTGTGATGACCCACACAGATGTCGTTTTCCCTTTATCTACACAACTCTGTTGTGTTAAGCTGCTGTTTCTTCATGTCACCAGTTCTCTTCCTCGTGTGTAGTATGTGCATAGGCACTCTTTCCGAGTGAGGAATGTTGTACGTGCTGCAATGAACCCATATGTAGGGAGAGAAGTTCTGCCCCATGCATATGGAGCATCACTGTCTGGTATGGAGAGACCACTGCACAGGCTCGAAAATAGCAGCATAAAGCTGTAAACTCTGCCTGCTCCATCATGGGGGATTAGTCCCAAGCCCAGCTGTGAAACGAGGAGCGTTGGGCAATGGGCTGGCAAACCAGATCCCATAAAAACCCAGAGCTACCAAGAAAATGATGTGTGTGTGTGTGGGTGTGTGTGTGTGTCTGTCTGTCTGTCTATATATATACACACACACATATACGCGCGCGCACACACACACACACACACACACACACACACACACACACACACACACACACACACACACACACACACACACACACACACACACACAGTGGCTTGCAAAAGTTTGGGCACCCCTGGTCAAAATTTCTGTTCCTGTGAATAGTTAAATGAGTAGAAGATGAACTGATCTCCAAAAGTCATAAAGTTAAAGATGAAACATTCTTTTCAACATTTTAAGCAAGATTAGTGTATAGTTTTTGTTTTGTACAATCTTAGAGCGGGGAAAAAAGGAAAGGAGCACCATGCAAAAGTTTGGGCACCCCAAGAGACTTGAGCTCTCAGATAACTTTTACCAAGGTCTCAGACCTTAATTAGCTTGTTCGGGCTATGGCTTCACAATCATCATTAGGAAAGGCCAGGCGATGCAAATTTCAAAGCTTTATAAATACCCTGACTTCTGAAACCTTGTCCCAACAATCAGCAGCCATGGGCTCCTCTGAGCAGCTGCCTAGCACTCTGAAAATTAAAATAAATGATGCCCACAAAGCAGGAGAAGGCTATAAGAAGATAGCAAAGCGTTTTCAGGTAGCCGTTTCCTTAGTTTGTAATGTAATTAAGAAATGGCAGTTAACAGGAACGGTGGAGGTCAAGTTGAGGTCTGGAAGACCAAGAAAACTTTCCCAGAGAACTGCTCGTAGGATTGCTGGAAAGGCAAATCAAAACCCCCATTTGACTGCAAAAGACCTTCAGGAAGATTTAGCAGGCTCTAGTGGTGGTGAACTGTTCTACTGTGCAGCGACACCTGCACAAATATGACCTTCATGGAAGAATCATAAGAAGAAAACTTTTCCTGCGTCCTCACCACAAAATTCAGTGTCAGAAGTTTGCTAAGGACCATCTAAACAAGCCTGTTGCATTTTGGAAACAAGTCCTGTGGACTGATGAAGTTAAAATAGAAGTTTTTGGCCTCAATGAGCAAAGGTATGTTTGGAGAAAAAAGGGTGCAGAATTTCATGAAAAGACACCTCTCCAACTGTTAAACACGGGGGTGGATCGATCATGCTTTTGGTTTGTGTTGCAGCCAGTGGCATGGGGAACATTTCACTGGTAGAGGGAAGAATGAATTCAATTAAATACCAGAAAATTCTGGAAGCAAACATCACACCATCTGTAAAAAAGCTGAAGGTGAAATGAGGATGGCTTCTACAACAGGATAATGATCCTAAACACACCTCAAGATCCACAATGGTCTACCTCAAGAGGTGCAAGATGAAGGTTTTGCCATGGCCCTCACAGTCCCCCCACCTAAACGTCATCAAAGATCTGTGGATAGACCTCAAAAGAGCAGTGCATGCAAGACGGCCCAAGAGTCTCGCAGAACTAGAAGCCTTTTCCAAGGAAGAATGGGCGAAAATCCCCCAAACAAGAATTGAAAGACGCTTAGCTAGCTACAGAAAGCGGTTACAAGCTGTGATACTTGCCAAAAGGGGTGTTACTAAGTACTGCCTTGCAGGGTGCCCAAACTTTTGCTTCGGGCTCTTTTCCTTCTTTGTTATTTTGAAACTGTAAAAGATGGAAATAAAAACGTTTTCTTGCTTAAAATATTAAAGTAATGTGTCATCTTTAACTTTATGCCTTTTGGAAATCAGTTCATCTTACTCACTTAGCTATTCACAGTAACAGAAATTTTGACCAGGGCGCCCAAACTTTTGCATGCCACTGTATGTAGTTATTATGTATTGCAATGTACTGCTACAGCAAAATAACATATTTCACAAATTATGCCAGTGATATTAAACCTGATTCTGATTCAGATGCTTTAGAGCAGGGGTCCCCAACCTGTTTTATGCCATGGACCAATCAATATCATTACGTAAGGGGAGGGGTCCATGGAGCCCAGGTTGGTAAGCCCTGCTTTAGACCATTGTACTGTACTTCCCAATCCACATGCAGCGATCTTCAATGTAAGCAAGGGTTTACACTTTACTATCTGGCCCTATACGTTACACTGAAAATGCTTCCAATTCTTAGACAAGTACAATATGCTCACAGTGGCCACATTATTACGTACAAGAATGGAACCTGGTGTGGCCTTCTACTGCTGTAGCCTATCCACTTAAAGATTTGATGTGTTGTCTGCTCAGAGATGTTCTTCTGCACACCACTGTTGTGAGGCATGGTTATTTGAGTTACTGTCACCTTTCTGCCAACTTGAACCAGTCTGGCTATTCTCTGACCTTATCAGTAACAAGGAATTTTCACCCACGAAACTGCTGCTCATTGAATGCTTTTTGTTTCTCATACCATTCTCTGTAAACTCTAGAGACTGTTGTGTGAAAATCCCAGGAGATCAGCAGTTTCTGAGATACTCAAACCACCCTATCTGGCACCAACAATCATTCCAGGGACAAAGTCACATTTCTTCCCCATTCTGATGTTTGGTCTGAACAACAACTGAACCTCTTTCTTTCTTTTCAAATCATTTTATTATTATTGTCCAAAATTAACAAGAGTATATCAAAGTAGGCAACACTTACAATGTCTCAAGAGAAAAAAAAACATTGTTTTAAAGATTGAAAAAAAATTTTGGTGACAAAAACAAAGAGGGAAAAAAAATCCTACTAAAGCAAAGAAAAGTGAGAGAAAAAAAACCATTAGGTGTTCAACCCTGGAGCCATGCGTCACACAAAAAGCTTCTAAAGATAAGCATCAAACCGCCAGCAGGAAAAAAAAATGTACTGCAACTGAACCTCTTGGCCATGTCTGCATGCTCTTAGGCATTGAGTTGCTGCAAAATGATTGATTGATGATATTTGTATTAACAAGCAGGTGTGCTGGTGTACCTAATAAAGTGGCCACTGCGTGTATGTTTTGTCTTAATCTGGTGGAATTGATTATTAAAGGTAGCATCCACCGGTCAGGAGCCCCACCTCACCAGACGCCCCATCCTCATTATTACCATCAGGGGGATTCAGCTTCCGATTCGTTATCACATGTACATTCAAACACACAGTGAAATGCGTCCTTCCAGTTAACAACCAACGCAACTTAAGGATGTGCTGGGGGCAGGCCACATGTGTCACCGCACATTCCGGCACCAACAGAGCATGTCCACATCACTTGGGACTCAACACCAAAACCAGCCTGCCTCCCCTCTCACCCACACATGGAATCTGCTCCACGCTGGGCCAGCAGGCTTTAGCCTTCGAGGCACAGGAGCTTGAAGAAAACTTGTAAACTCAGACAGCATCGTTGTGGCCACTGGACTCCCTAGCATCAAGGAATTCTTCAAAAGGCGATGCCTCCAGAAGGCAGCGTTCATCACTGAGGACCCCCTTCGCTCAGGACGTGCCCTCTTCTCATGGCTGCCATCAGGAAGGAGGTACAGGAGCCTGAAGACCCACACTCAACTTCCTTACCCACTGCCATCAGACAACGAACACATGACACTACTTCACTATTTTGCTTTCTATTTTTACTACTTAATCTTTTCTATATGTTTTATATTGTAATTTATAGTAATTATTTTGTATTGCACTGTACTGCTGTAAAACAACAAATTTCAGGACATATGTCAGTGACAATAAACGTGATTCTGAATCTGATTGATAGGTTGCTGTGTAAGCCTGTTTAGAGGAGGAAGGAACTGTTGCAAAAGAAACATTTTGTGACAGCTCAAGTCTGTCACTATTTCTGATGTATATTGAAAGATTGCCTTCCAGTTTAGAAAACGGTTCCTGTCTGACACTCCTGTTAGACAGCCCTGTAGGGACCAAGCCAGAATTAAACAATAGTTATCCATTTCCTAGAGTGTCAGTCAGATGTCCTGATGCACTGCAGCAATGGAACTGAATAAACAGTGGAAGAAGGAATTAAACTGCAGACTTGAGGGAATTAAAAGTGAAACAGTAGTACGGTGGATTCCTGTTCATTGGGGCACATTGGGATTGGTACAGCTTGGCCTAATTAAATGGCTGCCCAGTTAGACCAAGTTTCATGGAAATAGTGAAAAGGTATACAAAGAAAACGACTATACTACTATAAAACTGCGTATTACTTCCTCATATTTATTGATGGAGGAATTCATCGATTGTATGCTGCTGTATTCTTTTGATTGACTGTAAATGAACAAAATTAGTGCAGATAATAGATGCCTTCATGCCTTTTGTTTTATGATTGCATCTGCCAAATCTTCATTTTCATTGTAGCATTCAAGATGATTGTCAATATCTTCAAATTCTTTGTAGTTCCTAACTTTTTGAAGTAATAAAGTAGTTTAATTTTCACTCTGGCCATTTCTGGCATCTCCAAGCCACAGTGAGCAAAACAGTTCTGAATTGTCTTACTGCTTATTTCTTGCCAACTATGCCATGTACAGCAGCCGTGTCATGTACTCTGAATTGGCATTGTAATTTTCTGTTTCTCTCTCTACTTCTTTCTGAGCTTCTTATTCTCTTTTGAACATCGGAAAGATGGCATTCAGTCATAATGTGCCGCCTCTCTACCACTGGGACCCCTGCTCGCATGAATGAGGGGAGGTTCATTCACCACACCGGCATTACTGAGGAAGTGTCGCTGAAGACAAGAAAGAAGAGTCGGCGTGGTTAGGTTAATAGGCATCTGTTAGTCTTGTGAGACCATGGATTTGTGCCTTGGAAGGTTTCCAGGGCGCAGGCCTGGGCAAGGTTGTATGGAAGACCGGCAGTTGCCCATGCTGCAAGTCTCCCCTCTCCACGCCACCGATGTTGTCCAAGGGAAGGAAACTAGGGCCGATACAGCTTGGCATCAGTGTTGTCGCAGAGCAATGTGTGGTTAAGTGCCTTGCTCAAGGATACAACACGCTGCCCAGGATTACAAATACCTGGGGATACGAATTGACAATAAAGTGGACTGGTCAAAGAACACTGAGGCTGTCTACAAGAAGGGTCAGAGCCGTCTCTATTTCCTGAGGAGAATGAGGTCCTTTAACATCTGCCGGACGATGGTGAGGATGTTCTACGAGTCTGTGGTGGCCAGTGCTATCATGTTTGCTGTTGTGTGCTGGGGCAGCAGGCTGGGGGTAGCAGACACCAACAGAATCAACAAACTCATTTGTAAGCCCGGCGATGTTGTGGGGGTGGAACTGGACTGTCTCATGGTGGTGTCTGAAAAAATGATGCTGTCTAAGTTGCATGCCATCTTGGACAATGTCTCCCATCCACTACATAATATACTGGTTGGGCACAGGAGTACATTCAGCCAGAGACTCATTCCACGGAAATGCAATACTGAGCATCATAGGAAGTCATTCCTGCCTGTGGTCATCAAACTTTACAACTCCTCCCTTGAAGGGTCAGACACCCTGAGCCAATAGGCTGATCCTGTTCTTATTTCTATCTGGCATAACTTACATATTATTATTTAATTATTTATGGTTTTATATTGCTATGTTTATACTCTGTTCTTGGTTCTTGGTTGGTGCAACTGTAACAAAACCCAATTTCCCTCGGGATCAATAAAGTATGACTATGACTATGGCCTCAGCTGAGGCTCGAACTAGCAACCTTCAGATCACTAGACCGATGCCTTAACCACTTGGCCACGCGCCAACACAGGTTAAGATGGCGCGCAAATTGACTGCTGTTCCCAAGCATACTCCTGGCCAACGTACAGTCCCTGGAAAACAAGCTGTGTGAGCTGAGAGCCAGAATCTCCCACCAATGGGGAAACAAAGCACTGTAACATCTTATGCTTTACCAAAACCTGGTGGCTGGAGGAGATACCAGACCAGGCATCGAACCCATCGGATTCTCTGTGTTCCAAGCAGACAAGTCTAAAGACCCCTCTGGGGGAAGTAAAGGTGGGGGATTATGTTTCATGGTGAACAATAGTTGGTGTGACCCAGGTAGTGCGTACACCCTCAAATCCCTTTGCTCTCCGGATCTGGAGTACCTTGTGCTGCTCTGTCAACCTTTCTGGCTGCCTAGAGAATTTACCTCTGTTGTTATTACAGCTGTGTACATCCCACCACAGACTGATACCGAACGGGCTCTAAATGAACTTTGTGAAACCATCAATATCCGTATAACCACACACCCAGAAGCTGCTTTCATCATCGCTGGAGACCTTAACCAAGGGTCACTGACCAGAGCTTACCTGAACTTCTGCCAACACATCGAGGTGAGCACACTAGGAGGAAGCATACTCGGCCACTGCTACTCTCCCTTCCATAACACCTACAAAGCACTTCTCCGCCCTCCGTTTGGAGAGTCTGACTATTGCTTCATCTTGCTCCTGCCTGCCTACGGGCAGAAATTGAAGCAAGAAGCGGCCATAGTGAAAACTATCTACTGCTGGTCCAACCATTCAGACTCAATGTTACAAGACTGTGTTGATAGCATCACTTGGGAGGTCACCTGGGGATAAAGCCTTTGCCTCTGGAGACCAACAGGAGCTCAGGAGATCCCACTATGATTTACTTAGAGTCATCAAAGTGGCCAATCAGCAACATGGACAAAATCCAGTCACAACTCTGCAACAATGACACATGCAGCGTACGGCAAGGACTGCACACCATCGCGGGCTTCAGGAGGAAACGCAGCAGTACAGCCAACATGGCCGCCTTGCTCCTGGACGAGCTAAATATTTTTACGCTCAATTCGAGCTTGATAGGACTGAATCCCCGAGGGGAATCGCCAGTGAGACCTGCACCCTGGTCATCTCTGAGGCTGAGGTATGCAGAACATTCCGACGTGTCAGCCACAAGACAGTGGGGCCGGACGGCACCCCAGGGTGCATCCTCAAATTGTGCTGAACAGCTGCCTAGTGTTTTTACAGACATTCTTAATCTACCTTCGCAGAGTGTGTAGTGCCCTGCTGTTACAAATCGTCCATCATTGTCCCTGTACATAAGAAAACTAAGGTAGCATGCCTAAATGATTGGTGCCCTGTTGCACTCAACTCAATTGTAAGTAAATGCTTTGAGAGGCTGGTTAAGGACTACATCTGCAGCATGCCGGACCCCCTACAATTCACCTACTGACGGAACTATCTACTAATGAGGCCAAAGCCACAGCAGTACACGCCATCCTCACTGACCTGGAGAAGAGGGATGCATACGGTAGAATGCTGTTCCTGGACTACAGTTCAGTATTCAACACCATCATTCCCTCCAGACTTGACAGGAAGCTCAGAGACCTCGGCCTGTACCCCGCCCTGTGCAGCTGGATCCTGGATTTCCTATCGGATTGCCAATAGGTGGTAAGGCTGGGCTCCCTCACCTCTGCCCCTCAACACAGGTGCCCCCCAGTGTTGTGTCCTGAGTCCCCTCCTCCACTCCCTTTGCACCCACGACTGTGCTGCCACACACAGCTCCGATCTGCTAATCAAATTCGCAGATGACACGACTTTGGTTGGCCTTATTTCTAACAGTAATGAGACAGCCTACAGAGGAGAGGTTGACACCCTGACACAGTGGTGCCGAGATAACAATCTCTCCCTCAATGTCCAAAAAAACGAAAGCGCTGATCATGGATTACAGTTCCGCAGTTGAGAGGGTGAGTAGTTTCAAGTTCCTCAGGACACACATCACTGATCTCACCTGGACTGTACACACTGGCTTTGTGGCAAAAAAAAAGCACAACAGCGTCTCTTCCACTTCAGGTTACGGAAGAAGTCTGGCACGAGCCCCCAAATTCTCAAGACCTTCTACAGTGGCACCATTGAGAGCATCCTGACTGGCTGTATCACTGCCTGGTACGGGAACTGCCCCAACCTTGATCGCTGGGCACTGCAGAGAGTGGTATGAGCAGCCCAGCGCATCTGTGGATGTGAAATTCCCTCCATTGAGGACATTTATAGCAGCAGGTACAGAAAGAAGGTCTGAAAGATCATCGGGGATGCCAGTCACCCCAACCGTAAACTGTTTCAGCTGCTTCCGTCTGGCAAACGGTACCACAGCATTAAAGCCAGGACCAACGGGCTACAAGACAGTCTTTTTCTACAAGCCATTAGACTTTTAAATTCACTTGTCACTCCATTGCAATGGAGTCATAATGCAGAGAATTTTACTCCCTCATGTTGTAGGATGGATGTAAAATTTAAATAAATTCTAATCTAATTCTAAACAAAAATCACTGCTTTTTGAACACAAATACACGCAACTGGTACTATTAAAAAAAATTGTTTGGTCTAAGCACGGTGTAGTGTCTAACAGCCACACAAGTGCACGCGACGGAAGCTAGTTAGAAGCTATTCAGCAGAGAGTGCCAAGTAAACAAAGGGAATCCTGGCTATTTTTTGATTAGTTTCTGTTCTTTAAGAGTTGACCCAGATAAGCTGGCCCAATTAACTGAATCCACTGTATATTCTAGTATGCAAATTTGGAGAGTTGTTTTGTTGTCAGTGTTGGGGTCTGTTAATCACCAGGCGAATACAGAGTAGCACAATCTTTTTCCTTGAATATCAGACTTACCCTTGTACAGTGGATGCTGCCTAATGCTGTTATTTATCTTTTATTTGTGCAGAATGGTAAGAGGGAAGTTTGAAGAGGACCGAAACATCACTTTGAATGATCTGGACAAAGTGCTTCCCGTGAGGACGGTAGGTTCTCAGTTCCTGGCTGCAAAACTGCTTTGCGTTGGTCATTTCTGCTTTTGATTCAAGATTTCATGTACAGAAAACCAAAACTAAATGGGATACTGTAGGGGGAGGGGGGCGGTGGGAAACTTCCAATCTTAAAGCATGTTTTGTCACCTTCAATAATTCCAAAGCACTGCACAGCCAGTGAAGGACTTTTAGAGGTCACTGTTATAATGGCAGAAATGCAGCTTCACACAGTGGGATATACTTCAGTTGCAGATACGGGCAGAGAAATGGCCGATGTTGTTTAACCCAACCAAATGTAAAGAGGTAGTACAGTGTAAAGGGCAAGACCCTTGTGTGTTGATGAGCAGAGGGATTTTGGAGTCCGAGTTCATAGCTCCCTGAAAGTGACTAGGATGGTTAATGCATATGGCATGCTTGCCTTTATTCTCGAGGCATTGGGTTCAAATGTCAGGAAGTTAGGTTGCAACTTTATAAAACCCTAGATTGGCTGCATCTGGAGCATTTCATCATACAATTCTGGGGTTGCCCCAATATAGGAAAGATGTCGAGGCTTTAAAGAGGCTGCAGAAGAAGTTTAAACATAGTGAATATCATTGTGCTATATGGGAAGATGTTTAATATGCTAGTATTGAAAGGCAAATAGTAACTTCACATTTTCCAGGGACTCCCTCCAAGTCCAGGATAAATCACTTCCACCCTAGTTCAGTGGAGTGAAAAATATTTGTGCACCGTGGTAGCACTGTGGTTAGCCCAATGTGTTGGAGTTCAAACCCTGCATCCTCTGGAAGGTGTCTGTACATCCTCCCTGGGGAATGTCCTATGGGTGATCTGGGTTCCTCCCACATTCCAGAGTGTACCAGGTGGCCATTGTCAATTGTCCCGTGATTAAGTTTGGGTTTGATAAGGGGTTTACAGAATTGAGGGGTACAGATAGGGTAAATACAAGCAGGCTATTTCTGCAGAGGTTGGGTGAGACTAGAACAAGAGGTCATGGATTAGGGGTGAAAGGTGAAATGTTTAAGGGGAACTTCTTCACTCAGGGGGTGATGAGAGTGTGGAACAAGCTGCCACTGCAAGTGGTGGGTGTGACACACCTAGTCCTGTTCCTTGTACTTCAGAGTCTGTGTCTTGCATTTGGGTCTGCTCTCAGCACCCCCCCCCCGATAGGATGTGGGTTTGATTTCATCATTTATCAGAAATTTGGATCGGTACATGAATGGGAACAGAATGGAGGGCCATGGTTTCGTTGCAGGTGGATGAGACTTGGCAGATTAATAATTCAGCATGGACTAGATGGGCCAAGGGGCCTGTTTCTGTGCTGTCGTGTTCTATGGCTCTATGATTCCTGATCACTCCCATCAATCTCACCTGACAAACCTCTTCCCCCTCTCTCCACCCCCTCATCACTCAGTCTTACTTTCGCCTCTGTCTGCCATCTCTGTCTTCCCTTTCATCCCACCACTCTTACCCACATTGGCATTCTCCCTGATCCTGTATCTCAGAGTTTTATAATCATTCCATCCCCCTGTCTTGCATCTGCGCTGTCCTGGAGGGCTACAGGCAGGCAGTGCCTTCTGTGAAGCTGCTGAGCATCACCTACACTCGCAGAGCAAACGTGATGCTGTGATAAGCGTTCTGGATATGGGAGCTGCCTTCAGGAATGCTGATCCTCAGCAGATCATTAGTTTGAAAAGAGCTGTAGAGATTGACACATATATTGGTCAGTTTAGAATTGGCTGCTCGCTCTCCTCACTTGCCCACTACCTGAGGGAATATCTCGCTGCATTGATCCACCTTATTCAGCTCTCTAAATCCAGCTCAATTCAACCTGCCGTTTCCCTCAGCTGAGGCTGTGACTGTGGTTGTTTCATGATGCAGATATTTTCTTTGCCACTGGATGGCAGTGTTGTGCTGTGGATTTGACGGCTGATGACCTTTTTATCCATTTGCACAGAATCACAATCAGGTTTATTATCACTGGCATGCGTCTTGAAGTTTGTTAACTTATCAACAGCAGTACAATGCAATACATGAAAATATAGAAAGAGAAAATAAATAAGTAATCAAATTAAGTAAATATATGTATGTTAAATAGATTAAAATAGTGCAAAAACTGAAATGATATATATTTTAAAAAAGTAGTGTTCATGGGTTCAGTGTCCAATTGGGAATCAGATGGCAGAGGGGTAAGAGCTGTTTCTGAATCACTGAGTGTGTGCCTTCAGGCTTCTGTAACTCCTTCCTGACAGTAACAATGAGAAGAGGGTCCTTAATAATGAGTGTCACCTTTCTCAGGCACGGCTCTTTAAAGATGTCTTGGAAATTGCAGAGGCTCGTGCCCAAGATGGAACTGACTAATTTTACAACTTTCTGTGGTTTCTTTCGATACTGTGCAGAGGCACTGCCCCTCCCCCCCCCCACCGTACCAGACAGTGATGCAGTCTGTCAGAATGCTCTCCACGGTACATCCCTAGTAGTTTTTTGAGTGCTTTAGGTGACAAACCAGATCTCTTCAAACTCCTAATGAAATATAGTCACTGTCTTGCCTTCTTTATAGCTGTATCGATATGTTGGGACCAGGTTAGATCCTCAGAGATCTTGACACCCAGGAACTTGAAACTGCTCACTCTCTGTACTTCTGATCCCTCTGTGAGGATTGGTTCGTGTTCCCTCATCTTACCCTCCCTGAAATCCACAATCAGCCCTTTGGTCTTGCTGACGTTGAGTGTAAGGTTGTTGCTGCGACACCATTCCACTAGCTGGTCTCTCTCGCTGCTGTCCACCCTCTCATCTCCATCTGAGATTCTACCAACAATGGTTGTATCATCAGCAAATTTATAGACGGCAGAGAATGCTTTGCCTCTTTTTTATGGTCATAGAGCAGCACAGCACATAAACAGGCCCTTCGGCCCTTCTAGTTTGTGAGCAACTGTTCTTCTGCCCGGTCCCATCGACCTGCACCCGGACCATAGACATCTATACCACTCTTGTTCATGTACTTCTGCAAAATTCTTTTAAATGTTGAAATCAAACCCACATCAAGAGTTTGGCCTCAATGTGGTAGCAGAGGAGACCATGGACAGACGTGTATGTGTGGAAATGGGAAGTCGCATTAAATTGGCTATTTCCATAGATGCTGCCTGAGCTGCTGAGTTGCTCCAGTGTTTAGTGTGTGCATCAGCAGAATCTCTTATAGCACTCATTACTATCTGTGCTGTGGCACTTTCTGGATAAGTTGCTTCCAGTAGGCTTTTGTAGATTCTGGGTGGGCTAATGAAGTGACCGAGGGGACGACAGATTTTTCCACGGTTGGCAAAGAGGTTCCTGACAATCATCCATTTCTGGTTGCCTCATGCTTCTGAAACCCACCAGCAGGAAGGCAGTATATGTATAAAAAAAAGTTAGCACAACTTGGCCCAGTTCAAGGGATCTGGAGCTGAGCCATCTCAGATTAAAGTTGTGGGCATGCTATGTTGGCACAGGGAGCATGGCAACACTTACAGGGCAGACTCCAGCACGTCCTCAGACTGTGCCAGTCGTTGATGCAAACGGCACATTTCACTGTATTGTGACGGACGTGTTTGTGTTCAAGTTTAATTGTCATTCCATCATACATGAACACCACCAAACGAAACTGTGTTCCTCCGGGGCCAAGATACAAAACATAGCACCAACAGTCACACACATCACAATGCACATACGAGGGGTGATTGATAAGTTCGTGGCCTAAGGTAGAAGGAGTCAATTTTAGAAAACCTAGCACATTTATTTTTCCTACATTTACACACTTAGCCCAGCGGTTGTGGAGCGTACGGATCCCTTCTTTGTAGAAGGCAGCATCTTGGACCTCCAGAAAGTGGACCTCCAAGTAGAAGGAGATGAGGAGAAACTTCAAACTTTCTGCATTTTCACTCAAAGAGTTGAACTGCACGTGCATGTAATGAGAGCTGTATAACTCATCCCCTTCTACCTTAGGCCACAAACGTATCAATCACCCCTGCTGTGGACCACTTCTACAAAGAAGGGATTCGTAAGCTCCACGACCGCTGGACTAAGTGTGTAAATGTAGGAGGGGACTATGTTGAAAAATAAATGTGCTAGGTTTCCTAAAATTGACTCCATCTACCTTAGGCCATGAACCTATCAATCACCCCTCGTATAACCCATATATGATAGCAGTAAGCGTTCAGTCACAGTTAGTAGATGTTGTGGCAAAAGCAAGCCCGTAGCAGTCTGCAAATGTAGTCCAGCTTGTCTTCCACCGAGCAAACACTGGAGGGCAGAACTAATGTCAGCAGGGTTGGGGGACTTTAATGATGGATGCTACCTTTTTGAGGCATCATCTTTTGAAGGTGTCTTCAATGTTGTGGAGTCTCGTTCCCATGATGAAGCTGGTTGAGCTCCAAAAAATAAGAAATGAAAAGATAGTACTGGGAACATAAAGATTTGTAGATTCCATAGGTTGTGGAGTCAGTGCAGTGTTGAGCTGGTACAAAGGCAGCATCCGTCATTAAGGACTCTCGTCATCCAGGTCATGCCCTCTTCTCATTGCTACCATCAGAGAGAGGTACAAGAGCCTGAAGACACACGCAACAATTCAGGAACGGCTTCTTCCCCTCCACCATCAAATTTCAGAATTGACATTGAATCCATTAATACTACTTCACTATTTTTCCTCTCTTTTTGAACTACTTAATTTATTTTTAATATGTGCTAATTGTAATTTATAGATTTTATTATTATATACTGCATTTTACTGCTGCCACAAAACAACAAATTTCATGACATATGCCAGGGATATTAAACCTGATTCTGAAGACACAGAAATAGGAGTAATAGAGTCTTTAACTAATGAGGCATAAAGTTCATAATGAATGCACTGAAGGAAATAAGCCTCAAATAGAATGGTAATTAAGTGCAAGGTTTCCTCTGCGAGTAAGCAGATAGTGATGGGGTTACTGCAGGATTTGTATTTTGCCTGGCCAATTCTTTTATTGATGTTTTGTGTTCAGGTATCATACCTGTGGAATTTCACCCCCCCCCCTCCCGCTGTGCATTTTAGTCACAGGTATTCCTGTTGTCTCAGATGTGCTTTTTCCCAGGTGGGACCAGTAATCACTTACCGAGGGTTGATGAAGGGAGCTTATCACTGTGTGTCCTGCTGTGGAAATGGTACCATTCTTTGCAGGGGAAAAACAGGCAAACTTGCTCATATTGAACCAGGTCTGCTTTTCATGATGGAGTAATTGTCAGGTGTTGGCTTTGTGCTGGAAAGGGAAGGGGTGGAGAACATCTGTATGCTCAGTGGCCACTTACTTATAGGAATGGAACTTAGTTTGGTTTTCTGCTACTGTAGTCCAGCCACTTCAAGGTTTGACATGTGGTGCATTCAGAGTTTGTCTTTTGCACGCCACTGTTGTAATGCATGGTTATTTGAGTTGCTGTCACCCTCCTGTCAATTTGAACCAGTCTGGCCAATCTCCTCTGACCTCTCAGTAACAAGGCGATTTCACCCAGAGGACTGCCACTCACTCGATGTTTTTTGTTCTTCACACCATTCTCTGTAAACTCTAGAGACTGTTATGTGTAAAAATACCAGGAGATCTGCAGTTTCTGAGATACTCAAACCACCCCATCTGGCACCAGCAATCATTCCACAGTCAAAGTCACTTAGATCACATTTCTTCCCCATTCTGATGTTTGGTGTGAACAACAACTGAACCTCTTGACCATGTCTGCTTGTTTTTATGCACTGAGTTGCTGCCACGTGATTGGCTGTTTAGATATTTGCATTAATGAGCAAGTGTACTGGTATATTTAATTAAGAGGCCACTTCCCAGCTTTTATGTAAGAACTGATGGTAGTTAGTGATTTTGCTGTATTCAGTCCTTGCTTGTTGAATAACCTGATAAACACAGCTCTGCTGGCATTTACAGTTCCACTGTCTGTATAATTTATTGTTCCTTTTAATTCACACAAATCTGTAAAACATTCTGACATGAATTTTTCTGTTGATATAAATTATTTGAGTACCAGGGAATGGGATGTTCAGGAACAGTTATTACCCCTCAACCATCAGGCTCCGGAACTAGAGTGGACTTGCTTTCAAGGACTCGACAACTCATGTTCTCAATATTATTTATTTACTTATTTATTATTATTTTGTCTTCTGCACGTTTGTTGTTTGTCAGTCTTTGTTGTGTGTAGTTTTTCATTGATTCTGTATTATTTCTTTGTTCTACTGCAAGAAAATAAATCTGGGTAGTATATGGTGTCATGTACAGCACGTACTTTGACAATACATTTCCTTTGAACGTTATCTGAAGATATATTTAAAATGTAAACTTCTGGGTTGATGGAGGTGCATGTCAAGTTCTCAGCCAGCACCTCCCCACTACAACACCAGTTTTCCAAGTCACCAATCCAGTCATTGCTCTGCTTTAACCTGGCCCAGTTTGGAAAATTGTAATGACCAATAATGAATGAAGTTGTCAGATCACTCTCTAAATTACAATAATTTTGTGTTAAGTGTTTATGGCCACCTGCAATTGAATTGTTCTCATAAGACATAGGAGCTGAACGAGGCCGTTCTGCCCATTGAGACCACTCCACCGTTCTATCATGACTGATTTCCTTCTCAACCCTATTCTCCTACCTTCTCCCTGTAACCTTTGACACCCTGACTAATCAAGAACCTATCAATCTGCACTTTAAATATACTCAATGACTTGACCTCCACAGCCATCTGTGGCAATGAATTCCCAAGATTCACCAGCTTCTGGCTGAAAAAATTCATCATTTCCGTCCTAAATGAACGCCCCTCTATTCTGAGTCTGTGCCGTCTGGTTTTAAACTGGCCCACTGTAGAAAAAAATTCTCTCCACATCCACTCTCCATAGGCTTTTCAATATTTGATAGGTTTCACTGAGATTCTCACTCTCCTCCCATTCTTCTGAACTCCAGCCAGTACAGGTCCAGAGCCATCAAATGCTAACCTTTCCATTCCTGAGATCATTCTGGGAAAACAACCTGTTGTGGAGACCACTCATCTCAGTTGGCCTGGACCGAGTGGAGACGAGCGACCAGTGCAGCAGCCAACCAATCAGAACAACGAATCACACCGCCATAAACGCGAACATCTAGCGGAAGCAACACTCAATTACGCGCCACAATGATGTCACCTCAACTGGTGACGACCTAACCTCCCAGCTCGGGAAACAACCCTACAAATGTACCTGCCTCTACCACCACTCCAGGCAGCACTTTCCAGGCTGCGGTCTTTGTCTGAGTAAAGAAAACTTGCCCCTCACATCTCCATCAAAATTGGCTCCTCTCGCCTTAAATGCATGCTCTCAGGTATTAGATGGTTGACTGAAATATTTTCAGAGATTTGTTTTCAAGCGAATTGTTTTCTATAAATAAACGAGTGTGTTTTGTAAATGAAGGGGTTGACTATTTTCTAAATGGAGAGACAATACAAAAAAACTGAGGTGCAAGGGGACTTGGGAGTTCTTATGCAGAATTCCTTAAAGGTTAATTTACAGGTTGAGTCTGTGGTGAGGAAGGCATTTCTTTTACCAAACTGTATGACCATACATTTCCTGACAATGCATTCCATCTGCCATTTCTTTGCCCATTCACCTAATCTGTCCTGTAACCTCTCCACTTCCTCAAAACTCTCAGCCCCTCCACCTACTTTCTTATCATCTGTAAACTTTGCAACAAAGCCAACAATTCCTATCATCCAAATCATTGACTTGTAATGTAAAAAGAATGATTTCCAACACAGACCCCTGTGTCACTACTAGTCACTGGCAGCCAGACAGAAAAAGGCTCCTTTGTGCTCTTTGCCTCCTGCCAATCAGCCACTGCTTTATCCATGCTGTATATTCTGTCTTGTAATACCATGGGCTTGTAGCTTGTAAAGCAGCCTCAAGTATGGCACCTTGTCAAAGGTCTTCTGAAAATCCAAATACAAAACATCAACCAATTCTCCCTTGTCTATCCTGCTTGTTGTTTCTTCAAAGAATCCTAACAGATTTGTCAGGCAAGATTTTCCCTTGAGGAAACCATGCTGACTATGGCCTGTTTTGTCATGTGCCTCGAAGTACCCTGACACGTCATCCTAATAATTGACTCCAACATCTTCCCAACCACTCAGGTCAGACTAATTGGCCTATAGTTTCCTTTCTTCTGCCTCTCTCCCTTCTTGAAGAGTGGAACGACATTTGCAATTTTCTAGTCTTCCGGAACCATTTCAGAATCTAGTGATTCTTGAAAGATCATTACTAATGCGTCCACAGTCTCTTCAACCAGCTCTTTCTGAACCCTGGGGTGTACCCCATCTGGTCCAGGTGACTTATTTACCTTCAGACCTTACAGCCTCCCAAAAACCTCCCTAGTTATGATAACTTCACACACTTCATAAGCCCTGACACCTGGAACTTCCACCATACTGCTAGTGTCTTCTACAGTGAAGACTTGATGCAAAATATTTTTTTAATCCATCTGCTATTTCCTTGTCCCCCATTACTACCTCACCAAGTTTTCCATTGTTTTCCAGTGGTCCAATATGCACACTCGCCTCTCTTTTACACTTTATCTATCTGAAGAAACTTTTGGATCCTCTTTAATCTTATTGGCTAATTTGCTTTCATATTCCATCTTTATCTTCTTAAAGACTTTTTTTTAGTTGCCTTCTGTTGGTTTTTTAAAGTTTTCCAATCCTCTAATTTATAATATATGTCCTCTCTTTGGCTTTTATGTTGGCTGTAACTCCTCTTGTTAGCCATGGTTGTGTCATCTTGCCTTTAGAATGTGTCTTCGTCTTTGGGATGTATATATCTTGTGCCTTCTGAATTAATTCCAGAAGTTCCAGCCATTGGTGCTGTGCATCATCCCTGCCAGTGTTCTTTTTCAATCAATTCTAGCCAACTCCTTTGTCATGCCTGTGTAATTCCTTTTACTCTATTGTAGTATTGATATATATGACTTTCTCATATTTCAGTGTGAATTCGATCATATGATCACTTTCACCTAAGTGTTCATTTACCTTAAGCTCTCTAATCAATTCTGGTTCACTGTATGTTTCAATGTACATGTGACAGGCAAAGCTAATCTTTAAAAAGTTGGGGTTTGTCACCTTTGAGGAGGATGCAAAGATTCTGCAAGGAGAGAGCTGACTCACAGGACTGAATATAAGATTTTTCAAATTGTTCGAAATTCAGATCAGCTATAACTGAAGTGACTTGCAGACCAGTTTTGAAAAGCTCAACGGCCAACTATTCCTGTATTATTGCCAAGAAACAAAGCTTAGTTATTCAGCAAAATCATAAACACAAGAGATTCTTGTAAGATAATAAATCAGCCAGGATGGAATGGCAGAGCAGAGTTGATGGGCTGAATGGCCTAATTCTGCTCCTATCTCTAATGGTCTTGTAGATTCTGCGGATGCTGGACATCTTGAACAACAAACACACACACACGCACACACACAAACTGCTGGAGGAACTCAGCAATGGAAATTGATTTTCAATCAATTCTGGCCAACTCCTGTCATGGCTCTGTGATTCCCCTTACTCCATTGTTATACTGATACATCTGGCTCAGCTTCTCCCCAGATTTCAGGGTGAATTCTATCATATTATGACCACTCTCCCCTAAGGGTTCTTTTACCTTAAGTGCTCTAATCAATTCTGGTTCATTGCACAACACCCAATCCAGAATAGCTGATTCCCCAGTGGGCTCAACCACAAACTGCTCTAAAAAGCCATCTCGTAGGCACTCTAGAAATTCTCCCTCTTGGAATCCAGCAGCAACCTTACTTTCCCCATCTAACAACATATTGAAACCCCCCATGACTATTGTAACATTGCCCTTTTGGCTTCCATTTCTATCTCCCGTTGTAATTTGTAGACCACTTCCTTACTGCTGTTTGGGAGTCTGTATACAACTCCCATCAGGGTCTTTTTACCCTTGTAGTTCCTTAGCTTTATCCACAATGATTCAACACCTTCCACCTCTTTCTAATGATCTGATTTCATTTCTTACCAACAGAGCAGCACTACCCCCACTGCCTTCCTACCTGTCCTTTTGATACAATGTGTGTCCTTGGACGTTAAGCTCCCAGCTATAATCTCCTTTCAACTATGATTCAGTGATGCCTACAACATCATACCTGCCAGTCTATAACTGTGCTACAAGTTCATCTACCTTATTCTGTATCCTGCGTGCATTCAGATACAACACCTTCAGTCCTGTATTCACCCCTTACGATTCTGTCCACCTTTTACATTGCAACTCATCCCATTGACTCTGTTTGTAAACCAGCTACAGATTTCCCCTGCCATCTGAAGGTAGAGTGTTCCTATGAAATGGTTCGTAAGCTGGAATGTCGTAAAGCGAAGAAGCAGTTACCATTATTTATATAGGAAAATTTTGTGAGCGTTCACAGACCCAAAAAATAATCTAACAAATCATGCAAAATAACACATAAAACCTAAAATAACAGTAACATATAGTAAAAGCAGGAATGATATGATAAATACACAGTCTATATAAAGTCGAAATACTTTTCTACAATCATTGCCGGCACTGTTCTCCGTAGCGAAAATCTCACGCAAGCGCTCTCGGCAAAAACATGGCGCAAGCGCTCTGCAGTAACCTTTAAGCTATGAAGCTGCCAAATCATACCAAATAACATGTAAAAATGCACAGCCGATATAAAGTAGAAATAATGTATGTACAGTGTAGTATCACTTATGGGAATCGGGAAGACAGCGCCGAGCACACTGATAATGGTGTATTAGGCAGAGTCATCGCAGGTTGGGGTGGTGCAGTGGCCCCCACCCTCCGGGCAGCAAACCAATACCGATCCGCGAAGTGTGCAGGGGTACAGCGGTGCCCGGGGCGCACCCAGCACATCTTTAAGAAAAAAGCCAAAATAAACAAGCTAATTAATTGGGTGCCGCCCGGGCATGTAATTGTCAGCCCAGATCAGAGCCAATTGCCGATTGCATCGCCTCTGATCTAGGCTGACATTTACGTGCCGGGCGGCACCTAATTAATTAGCATGTTTATTTTGGCTTTTTTCTTTAAGATGTGCTGTGTGCCTCCCGGCTACCGCTGCATTCTCCGCGAATCGGTATCTGTCCGTGGCCTGGGGCTTGGAGTGGTGGGACACTGGGGTGTCATCTCGTCGTCGTGTTTCCATTAGAGCAGGAAGCTCATCTTCTTCTATGTCCGCCTGCCTCGATGTCGAAGGTGGAGGTTCGTCGTCTGCTGTGGCTGATGTGGAAGACTTGCTTGACTGCTTAGCCTAGCGCATTTTTAGATCATGCGCATTTTTAGATCATGCAGTTCTTTATAAGGACTCGAACCATCCTGCAAATATGCCCTAAAGCGACGTACTCTTTCAAAATTAAAGTTGTACTTTATCGCAGCTCAGGACATTAGTTGCACCATGCTCAACCTTCTGGTTCCTAACTTTGTCTGAGGTCTTACCAACATCTTCCTCCACAACCTCTCCACTAGCTGTTCTGGCACTCTGGTTCTCATCGCCCTGCAACTCTAGTTTAAACCCCACCATGCAGCATTAACAAACATTCCTGCTAGGATATCAGTCCCCCTCCAGTTCAGGTGCAAATGGCCCTTTCTGTACAGGTCCCACCTTCCCTGGAAGAGAGACCAATGATCCAAAAATCTTAAGCCCTCCCTCCTACACCAACTCCTTAGCCACATGTTAACCTGTGTAATCTTCCTAGTTTGGCCTCACTGGCACATGGCGCGGGTAGCAATCCTAAGATCACAACCCTGGAGGTCCTGCCCTTTAACTTAGCACCTAACTCCCGATACAGAACCTCGCCACTCATCCTACCCATGTCATTGGTACCTGTATGGACCACGACTTCTGGCTGTTCACCCTCCCAACTGAAGAATGCTGAGGACGTGATCTGAGATGTCTCAGACCCCGGCACCTATCATAACATCCGGGAATCCTGTCCGTTCTCATGTCAAAACATTTAAACTGTTATGTTGCACGATATCTTTATTAATAAATTGTTCTGGAGACATGGAGAACTGTAGCACAGAAGTTGGCTCTTTGTGCCATGCAGTGTGTGCTGAACTGTTATTTTACTCAGTCCCATCGACTGCACCTGGCCCAAATCCCTTCCATCTGTGTTCTTATCCAAACTTCTCTTAAATATTGAAATTCAACCTGCACCCACCACTTCCTCTTTTGTATTTCCTTTCCCGAACCCTATGTGACGCATTTCAAAGATTAGTTTCCTTTGTCTCATCCACCTTGAAACACACAGTGAAATGTGTCATTGGTGCCAGTCTGAGGATGTGCTGGGGGCAGCTCACTAACCCTAGCCCGTAGCTCTTTGGAAACTAGAACCCCCTGAGGAAACTCACACAGCAGCGGAAGTGGAACTTGGGTCGCTGGCGCTGTAAAGTGTTACGCTGGTCACTATGCAGCTCTCCATTTCTACCATATTGTGCCCCTTGGTCCAGAGGAACGTGGTTTCTTTTGGTGGTACGTATGTTGGGTGACAATAAACTGAACTTGTTTGGCAGGCCTCCATTACCTCGGCCATTCTGCGTGGTGCTGGAGATGTACTCAGATGCAGGGAGCAGGGCCTGTAGGAGCCTGTTCCTGCCACTGCACAGGATCAGGAAAGAGCTGCAGAAAGTTGTAAACTCAGCCACTCCATCATGGGCACTAATCTCCCCAGCATCCAGGACACCTTCAAAAGGCAATGCCTCAAAAGGGTGGTGCCCATCATTAAAGATCCCCATCACCCAGGACATGCCTTCTTCTCATTGCTACCATCTGGGAGGAGGTACAGGAGCCTGAAGACACACACTCAACAATTCAGGAACAGCTTCTTCCCCTCCACCATCAGATTTTTGAATGGACATTGAACCCATGAACACTACCTCTCTGCTTCATTTCTTTTTTATGCTCTCTTTTTGCACTACTTACTTAATTAAATATTTATATAAATATTTCTTATTGTAATTTATAACTTTATTGTTATGTGTTGTAGTGTATTGCAGGCACGAAACAACAAACTTCTCTACATACGCCAGTGGTATTAAAGCTGATTCTGACCTTACGGGCAGCCACGAAACAAAGAGCTCTATAGGATAGATGAAATGTTGCAAATAGCACTTCTGGTGGCATCACTGGAGAGGGAAACAGTGTTAGCAATACCCATCAATAATCTTCTTCCTGAATGGTCTGATCTGATAAACATTTTCTCTTTTTAATCTGCTTTGCTCTTTTTTTTGAATGATGTGCTTACACTGGCACCATTCTTGTCTATTCAGTAACCAACCTTCTCAAGGACAGAAGTTTTTGAAGAGTGCCATTGCAATGCAGTAGCCATGAGATGCAGTGCAGAAGACACCCACTCAATGTTTTAGGAACAGCTTCTTCCCCTCTGCCATGAAATTTCTGAATAGCCCATGAATACCACCTCACTATTTTGCATTGGAGGAACAACATCTGATATTCCATATAGGTAGCCTCCAACCTGATGGCATGAACATTGATTTTCCCAATTTCCAGTAATGGCGCTCCCCCTTCATTCCCCATTCCCTTTTCCCTCTCTCACCATATCTTCTTGCCTGCCCACCACCTCCATCTGGTGCTCCTCCCTCCTTTTCTTTCTTCCATGGCCTTCTGTCCTCTCCTGTCGGACTCCCCCTTCTTTACTTCATCCTCCCAGCTCTTTACTTCATCCCTGCCCCTCCCGCCTTAACCTATCACCTTGTGTTTCTCTCTCCCCTCTCCCACCTTTTACCTTTACTCCTTGTCTTTTTTTCTCCAGTCCTGCTGAAGGGTCTCGGCCCGAAACATCAACTGTACCCTTTTCCATAGATGCTTCCTGACCTGCTGAGTTCCTCCAGCATTTTGTGTGTGTTGCTCAGATTTCCAGCATTGGCAGATTTTCTCTTGTTTGTTATTCTTTTAATATATTTCTTATAGATAGATAGATATACTTTATTGATCCCGAGGGAAATTGGGTTTCGTTACAGCTGCACCAACCAAGAATAGGGCATAAGTATAGCAATACAAAAACCACAAACAATCGAACAACAATATGCAAACTATGCCAGATGGAAATAAGTCCAGGACCAGCCCATTGGCTCAGGGTGTCTGACCCTCCACGGGAGGAGCTGCAAGTTCGATGGCCACAGGCAGGAACAACCTCCCATTATGCTCAGTGTTGTATCTCGGTGGAATATGGCTGGAGTCCAACAGCAAAAAGTTCAATATCCGGACTACAAACATGTTCCTCAATCGTAATATAACCAGGATTGCACCATCCGTTGTTAACCAGAACAGCAAGCCCCCAACTCCTTTATGCTTACTGCTCTCAGTGCACTTCCGGTCAGCCCAAACGGTCTGGAAGCCCTCCATGGAAATGTTTTGGTCGGGTATGTCCTCGTGCAGCCACATTTCAGTAAAACACATAACACTGCTCTCTCGCCATCAACTCGTCCATTTTATTACCCACCAAACTCCTCTTCTCCATAAGTCTCTGTTGTCTCAACCCGGTCCTCTTTCCTTGCCTTTGTGATCCCCCTCTGCATCCTCTGTGTGTTTTCCTCCAGATTTCAGCAGGGGTGTCCGCCGCTCTGCTCGCTAAACCGGCCGGCATAAACGCAATCAGCTGGTCCTTGGAGTAAACAATGTGACCATACTGCTGCCCCGCTAATAAGACGTACTAAGATTACAGTACAGCACAGAAACAGGTCCTTCGGTCCACAATGTTCTGCTGATCCAATTAAATTAGTAATCAAATAGACAACTTAACTAATCTCCTTTGCCTACACAATGTCCATATCCTTCTGTTTTCCTCACATCTACAAGGTGTAGGAGCTGAATTAGGCCATTTAGTCTATGGAGTCTTCTCCACCATTCTATTACGGCTGATTAATTATCACTCTCAACCCCAAAACATCTCTTACACCTCATGTGTCTATCTGAATGTATCTGCCTCTATCACCATCCCAGGCTGTGCATTTCAGGCACCCACCACTCTCTGTGTAAAAAAAAAAAGAACAGCCCTTCACATCTCCTTTGAAATTACCCCCTCTCTCTTTAAATATGTGTCCTCTGGTATTAGACATTTAAACCCTGGGAAAAAGGTACTGTCTGTGTACTTACTCCATCTATGGCTCTCATAATCTTAAAAACCTCTATGACATCTCCCCTCAACCTCCGCTGCTGAGGCGAAAACAACCCAAGTTTGTCCAACCTGTTGTTGTAGCACATGCCCTCTAAATCAGGCAGTGTCCTCACAAACCTCTTCTGCACCCTCTCCAAAGCCTCAACATCCTCCCTGTAATGGGGTGACCAGAACTGTATGCAATACTCCAGATTTGGCCTAACCTGAGTTTTATAGAACTGCAATGTACTGTAATTTTTAATGTATTGTACTATACTGCTGCTGCAAAACAATAAATTTCACAACCCACGGCATTGATAATAAACCTGATTCTGACTCTGAACTCTGTAATTTCAAATAGGCTAACTAATTGATTAGCTGAGTTACCTGAGTGGTCAGTGTGTGGAACGAGTTTTAGAGGCAGATACATTTTAGGCACGTGGATGATAGAAAAATAGATTTTTAAAAATTTCTGTTTTTATTACAGGTTACATACCTGAAGCTCCCAGCATGTAGATTGCCATGTGACTTGTAACTCAGAATCCTTTGCTACCCAGTCATGCATCATGCCTGGGAAAATAATTGGTTTTACAATACAACATGCCCAAATTCATTTTTCCACTATTTGTTTTTGTGATTTATGGATTTTTATGTCTTTCCACTGTGTTGCTGCCACAAAACAGCAAATTTCACATCATATGTCAGTGATAATAAATATAACTCAAAAGTTCATGTTTGTATTGTTAACCTAAGTCAATGCATGAGAAATCAGAATGCACCAAGTACGAGATGTACTGGGCACTATTTCGGAACAAGGCAGACTCCGATTTTTTTTTTTTTCAAAATGCAAAGATTTTCAAATATTTTGATGTTTATATTTGGACTTCTTTACTGAATTGATCAGTGTAGCAAGAAGACGTGTTTTCCATTATGCATCCCACAGTATGGTTTCTCTTGAACCCAAAGTCCTGAATCCCCAAGTACCTAAATACCTTGCTATCCCTGAACCCTAGGAGTTAGTGGGGGGGGGAATATTTGGGGTGAGAAACTCATTAGACCATAAGACAGGAGCAGAATCAGGCCATTCGGCTCATTGAACCTGCTTTGACATTCCATCATGGCTGATTCATTATCCCTCTCAACCCCATTCTCCTGCCTTCTCCCCGTAACCTTTGACACCCTGACTGATCAAGAACATACCAACCTCTGCTTTAAATACACCCAATGAAAGGGTCTTCACAGCCATCTGTGGCAATGAATTCCACAGATTCACCACCCTCTGGCTAAAGAAATTGCTCCTCATCTCTGTTCTAAATGGACGTTCCTCTATTCTGAGATTGTGCTCTCTGGTCCCAGACTCGCCACTATAGGAAACATCCTCTCCACATCCATTCTGTACCTAGGCCTTTCAATATGGGGTGGGTATCAATGAGATCCCCCTTCAGTGAGTACAAGCCATTAAATGCTCCTCCTGTATTACTCTTTATCTTTCCAGAATCGTTCTCTTTTGGACCCCTGTCCTATGCCAGCTCATCTTTTTTTTGGCTAAAGGGGCCCAAAACAGTTGACAGTACTTCAAATGCAGTCTGACTAATGCTCTATAAAGCCCCAGCACTACATCCTTGCTTTTACCATATATTCTAGTCCTCTGCACTGATAAACCTAATCATTGAATCAACTAATAAGAGAAAATAGTTGATGCAAGATCTGCTGAGACAACAACAGTTAACACCTCTGACGGTGACCGTTCAGATTTCCATCCCGTGAATAATTGACTCTTTTGAACAAAACTAAATGTTCATATTCTGAACCACACAGTGCAATTAGCCATCTTCAGTCTTCCAGTTCCTCTTCCCTCACCCAACCCCACCCCATTTTCTTTCATTTAAAAAATATTGATTTAAAATATGCTGATCCACTGTTTATTTTTGGGCTTTGAAAGTCTGACTGGAGTCAGACTGTGCTTCAGCGATTGCCTACGTGCAATGCCACAGGTATCTTGTGAGTGAAGCTGCTCCCTCTGACACCCTGTCTGCACACAACATGACACGGTCACTTAAGCGAGTCAAAAAAAAAAATTGTTAATGAAATAATTCTTGGCTGGAAACATACTGTTCTCTTGCCAAGCAACAATATAAAGGGTCAGCACGTCGCAGCGCGCCTCCCACGCCCTCTTCCTTCCATTGTGAAAGGGATGTGGGCTGAGGTGCGTCACAACTTCAGACTCCACTAGCATTCCAAATGAACTCCACCAGGGTCATCAATCAGAGACTATGTTGTTCTTTCCCTTGGCATTCACACGAGCCATTAACAACTGGTTTCCATGACTTGGGGACTTTTGATTTGATTTGCCAATTTTATATTTATTTAAAATGCTGTGTCTGGAGATTCAGTTGAGCTTTATGCATATTCATTTGTGTTTGACAAATGCAATGTTTTGGAGAGGCAGCATTGGTCATTAAGGACCCCCATCACCCAGGACAAGCCCTCTTCTGATTGCTACTATCAAGGAGGAGGTTCAGGAGCCTGAAGTTTCAAGAACAACTTAGAAACATAGAAAACCTACAGCACAATACAGGCCCTTCGGCCCACAATGCTGTACCTGACATGTACTTACTTTAGAAATTACCTGGGGTTACCCATAGCCCTCGATTTTTCGAAGCTCCATGTACCTATCCAGGAGCCTCTTAAAAGACCCTATCGTTTCCACCTCTACCACTGTTGCCGGCAGCTCTTTCCACGCACTCACCACTCTCTGAGTGAAAAAACTTGCCCCTGGCATCTCCTGTGTACCTATTTCCAAGCACCTTAAAACTGTGCTCTCCTGTGCTAACCATTTCAGCCCTGGGAAAAAGCCTCTGACTATCCACACGATCAATGCCTCTCATCATCTTATACACCTCTATCAGGTCACCTCTCATCCTCCGTTGCTCCAAGAAGAAAAGGCTAAGTTCCCTCAACCTATTCTCATAAGGTATGCTCCCCAAACCAGGCAACATCCTTGTAAATCTCCTCTGCACCCTTTCTATGGTTTCCACATCCTTCCTGTAGTGAGGCGACCAGAACTGAGCACAGTACTCCAAGTGGGGTCTGACCAGGGTCCTATATAGCTGCAACATTACCTCTCAGCTCTTAAACTCAATCTCACGGTTGATGAAGGCCAATGCACCGTATGCCTTCTTAACCACAGAGTCAACCTGCATAGCTTCTTCCCCTCTGCCATCAGATTTCTGAATGGACAATGATCCCACGTACACTACCTCAATATATTATAGATTTTTTTATATTATGTATTGCAATATACTGCTGCCACAAGACAACATATTTCACAACCTGTGCCAGTGACATTAAACCAGATTCTGGAAATTTGTCAATTAAATTGAACAGCGTAGGACTTTATTCCTTGGAATATAGAATTTTGAGGGTTTTTTCGTAGAGGCATAGAGGGGTATAGATAGGGAAAATGCAAGCAGGATTGTCCACTTAGGTTGGGTGGAACTACAACCAGAGGTCATGGGTTAAGGGTGAAAGCTGAAAAGTTTAAGGGGAACATGACGGGGAAGTTTTTCCCTCAAGAATGTCATGAGGGCGTGGAACAGCTGCCAGCACAAGTGGTGCATGTGAGCTCAATTTCAGTGTTCAAGAGAAGTTTGGATGGCAGGGGTATGGAGGGGTTTGGTCTCGGTGCAGGTCAGTGGGAGTAGGCAGTTTAAATGATTCAACATGGACTAGATTGGCTGAATGGCCTGTTTATGAGTGGCTAATTAACATATCTCTAGAATATGTGACTTCAACCTGTGGAGAATGAGAGCTTTGTATTATTAGAAGATACTAATAAATAGTTGGGGAATGACTATGTACTGGCATTTAATCAACAAATTCAGATCTCTTAAAAATAGTGATTGCCCATGTTAAACCCTCCTATTTGTCCTTTATTTCATTAATATTATTAGAAACAAAAATAACGATTGCCCATGTTAAACCTTCGCATTTGCTCTTAATTTCATTAATATTATTTTAAACAAAAGTGACAGAATAGAAGCAGATATAAAGATGGTGAGAATGATTAGAAAGGAGTAGGAGGACTGTGCCTTTGACCTGCTTCTAACCACTTAATCTGAGTGGGTACAGTCCGTTTACACATCCTTAAAGTATGAGGAAGAAAAGAATATTGGCATTGCAGCCAAATCTGCCTTTGTCCTCATATGATGTCTACATAAAGAATTCCCTGCAGGATCTCTGGAAAATGATCAAACCTCTCTCTAGTTTTCCAATTGTAAAAGCAATTGTCAAGAGTATAACATTCTGAATTCCTAATGTATGAGCCATTATTTAATAGAAATCTCTGAATTCAGTCTGATTATTGTTATTTTCACGGCACTGGGGATGCTGGCTCTTGTCATTCAGGTTCCAGAAGCCGAGTGAAAGGCTTGAGCTCCTCCTCGTTCGTAGAGTCATAGAGCACTACGGCACCAACAGGCCCTTCACCCCATCTAGTCTGTGTCAGCCTGGCTTTCTGCCTAGTCCCATCAACCTGCACCCAGGAGGTAGCCCTCCAAACCGCTCCCATTCAAGTACCAATCCAAACTTCTCTTCAATGGAACTCACATTCACCGCTCCTGCTGGCAGTTCATTCCACTCTCTCACCACCCTCTGAGTGAAGAAATGCCCCCTCAAATTCTCCTTACATATGTCACCTTTCACCCTTAACTTATGACCTCTTATGTCCTACCCAACCTCAGTGGAAAAAGCCTGCTTGCATTTACCCGATCTATACCTCTCATAATTTTGTATACCTCTATCAAATCTCCCCTCACTCTCCTAAACTCGAGGGAATGAAGTCCAAACCTATTCAAACTCTCCTATAACTCAGGTCCTTAAGTCCCAGCAACAGTCTGGGTCGTTCTGATCTTTACAAGGTTTTGTTTTTGTTTCCTGATAAGGAGGTGCTAGCTATGATAACATTCTATAATTCATTATAATAACCTGTCTGATTGTCTTCCTGTATGTATTTACAAACTTCACACAATACTCCTCAGGTATTATTGTAGAGATAGGCCTACTTGTCTTTTGAAATTATGTTTACTGATAGAATCTGAGAATTTAACTAGTTATTTTTTACTTGGAGAAGTGTAGGGTCATCTTATGAATATATTCTCCAGATCTTTGTCTCACACTATACCAAGTCCACATCCATCTAAAATATAATTATATCTTCAAATAAAATATCATTAATTTCACTGAATTAATCCTGTGATTTCTTAATCTATTTTTCTTATGAGAGGTGAAAAATAGTTTTTTAAGCTAGTTTATTTACCACTTTTTTGCTTTGGATTAGAACTACTTTGGGATACCCATCTCAAAAGATCAAAGTAAATTTTATTATCAAGGTATATATATGTCACCGTATACTGCCCTGAGATTCATTTTCTTGTGGGCTTTCACAGTAAATATAAAGAAATGAAAACAATAATAATGAATAAGCAATAAAAATTGAGAATATGAGAGGAAGAGGCGTCGATGAAACACCACACCAACTTGGGCGTTCATCCAGTGTGCAAAAGACAGCAAACTGAAAATACAACAAAGCAATAAATATCAGGAACATGAGACGAAGAGTCCTTGAAAGTGAGTCCATTGGTTGTGGGAACAGTTCAGTGTTTGGGGTAAGTGAAGTTATCCCCTCTGGTTCAGGAGCCTGATGGCTGAGGGGTAATAACTGTTCCTGAAGCTGGTGGTGTGAGACCTGAGGATCCTGTGCCTTCTTCCTGATGGCAGCAGCGAGAAGAGAGCATGTCCTGGGTGGTGAGGGTCCCTGATGATGGATCTTATTTTTACTGTTATGAATGTAGATTGTTTGCTGCACCTTTCTTGATATTTGTTGAATTGTCTTCAGCCCTGATAGTCCTAGAACTGTTTTTCATATTCTCGATTGCATCATTTTATCACTGAGGTATCTCTTATTGTACCACAGAGATGAGGAGGAATTTCTTTTGCCAGAGGGTGTTAAATCTGTGGAATTCATTGCTACCAGACAGTTGTGGAGGCCAAGTCATTGGGTATATTTAAAGCAAGGTTGATAGGTTCTTGATTAGTAAGGGTGTCAATGGTTACGGAGAGAAGGCAGTAGAATGGGATTGAGAGTGGTAATAAATCAGCCATGATGGAATGGCATGGCAGACTTGATGGGCCGAATGGCCTATTTCTGCTCCTATGCTTTATGGTCTTGAATGTAATTATATCTTCAAATAAAATATTATTAATTTCACTGAATTACTGTTATGATCTCTTATCTCATTTACCTACTTTCCAATGCCCACCATCTCCAGTTTTGACCTTCAGTGTCTAAATCCTCACTCCTGACCCTTTGGCAGCGTGATTTCATTCCCCAGATCTGCAGACACAACATGTAGAAAGTGGGAGCAGAATGAGACCATTTGGCCCTTCTGTGCCATTCAATGTGATCGTGTCTGATCATCCGGCGCGACTCTCTCTCCCCATATCTACTCCCTTCTTCGCTATACTTCCAGGTAAAGAAATTTGCCTCATCCCAGTCCTAAACAGCCGTCCTATTGTTGAGGGAGATAGCGGGAAAACAGCCTCTTGCACACATCAAGTCTGCACAAGACGTCAACCACCCATTTTCACTAATTGTACATTTCACTAATTCCTTGACATACAGGCAGAACAGACCCTTTGAGTCACGCCACCTAGTAATACCCGGTTTATAGGTTAACTTACAACGACCAATTAACTTCTCAACTGGTACTGTGGGAGGGAACCAGAGCACTCAGAGGAAGCCCATGCAGGGTTTAATAAGTTTCAGTGAAGTTGCTTTTCATTTGGAATTCAGAATCAGGTTTCTTATCACTATCTGATACAACATGAAACTTGTTGCTTGCTGGTAGCAGTACATAAAGCGAAGTCGGAGTGCCACTTTAGCGTAGTGGTTAACGTGACAGTTTTACCGCTTGAGGTGTTTCGATATTCAATTCCAGCAGCATTCTGTAAGGAGCCTCTTTATGTTCTCCCAGGGAATATGTGGGTTTTCCCCAGGTCCTCTGGTTTCCTCCCCTAGCCCAGAGACATAGCGGGTAGGTTAATTGGTCAATGCAAATTGTCCTGTGATTAGTTTAGGGTTAATCAGAAGTTGCTGGGGCAGTGTGGCTCAAAGAGCCAGAGGGTTGGCTCCACCATGTATTGTTAAGTAAGTAAAGTATACTACATATGATATGTTATACCTAATATTATATAGTATGTTATATATAATATTGGAGTACTTAAAATATCCCGGGTGATGGGGGTCCTTAATGATGAACGCTACCTTTTTGAGGCAGTGCCTTTTGAAGGTGTCCTGGATGATGGCGAGGCTAACCCCCATGATGGAGCTGGCTGAGTTTACAGCCCTGACATTGTTTTAAATTCTAGCAGATCTCAGCCAATTGCCCAGTTCTCCCTCCTTACATCCGAGGAATCAGTCCAGTGCATTCCACAGCAGGGACATCCTCCCCCTGACGAGACCAGAAGGTACCCACTGTTAAAGTTGTAATCTCCCCAACTCCCGCTACACTTGCTGTTAGACGTTTCTACTGTTGCATTCAATTGCTCTCATTATCAAAGGCAACATATTAATTGCTCTGTTATCACCTGCCCTAGCCCATAACAAGTTAGCCTCAAGTCACTGATACACCTTGACTCTCCTTAGCGCTCCAGTATTTTGAATAATTGTACAGCCCCTTCAGATAACCATGGCTTCACACCTCTGTTTCAGTGGCTCCACGGAAGAATCTAGCGTGTTGATTTCAAAGACCCTCTAACCAAAAATGCTGGAAATATTCGTCTTATCAGGCACCAACCATGTGGGATAGAAATGTGGAAAGAATTCCGGTTAATGACCTGTTCCACCGCTGTCTGTAAGGAGTTTTTACATTGCCTGTGTGGTCACGTGCGTTCCCTAACAAGTGCTCCAGTTTCCTCCCACATTCCAAAGATGTACAGTTGACAGTTAGTAAGTTGTGGACATGATTTGTTGGTCCCAGAAACATGGCGACACTTGTGGCTGCCCCCAGTGTGTGGGTCGTTGACACAAACAGCACATTTCACTGTTTCAATGTGCCCAAATACATGTGACAGATTGTCTGTAACCTTACTTTGATCTCATGAGAACTAAGAACAGTCACAAATCCAGCATTTTCCGTTTCAGAGGAGGGGGTTGGTGCGGAACAGGCAAATGAGGTCAGTTCAAAAGGGATGCAAATCGTGGTGCTGCCATTCTCAACTGTTGAAATGGAGTATTTGTAACCGGGCAAAATTGTTAACTTCTACACAACAAATTAAGCTGTGGCTTTGAGTCTCTGTGAAATGATGTCGCCATCTGCTGGTGTTTGGTGCATTTCATCATTGCATGATAGAAATCTTGATGGATTTTAAAGTTCAAAATAAATGTATTATCAAAGTACATTCTCTGTATGTCACCATATACTACCCTGAGACTCATTTTCTTGCGGACATTCACAGTAAATATAGAAGAAACACAATAGAATCAATGAAAGACCGCACACAGCAAGACAGACAAACAACCAATTTGCAAAATACTACAAACTGTGAAAATACAAAAAAGTAAACAATAAAATAATAACAAAATGAGTATTGAGAAGATGAGATGAAGAGTCCTTGAAAGTGAATCCATAGGTTGTGGGAACAGTTCAGTGTTCGGGTGAGTGAAGTTATCTCCACTGGTTCAAGAGCCTGATGGTTGAGGGGTGATAACTACGCAAAAACCCGGTGTTGTGGAACTTAAGACTCCTGTACCTCTTTCCTGATGTCAGCAGCGAGAAGAGAGCATGTTTTGGGTGGTGGGGGTCTTTGATAATGGATGCTGCTTTCCAGCAACAGCGCTTCATGCAGATGTGCTCAATGGTGGGGAGAGCTTTACCCGTGATGAACTGGACCAAATCTACTGCTTTTTGTGGGATTTTCCATTCAAGGGCATTGGTGTTTCCATATCAGGCTGTGATGCAGCCAGTCAATATACTCTCCACTACACAACGATAGAAGTTTGTCAAAATTTTAGATGACGCACCAAATCTTCACAATCTTCGCTGCCGTGCTTCCTTTGTCATGGCACTTACATGCTGGTCCCAAAGAATCAGATCCTCAGAAATGATAACACTGATGAATTTAAAATTTAAAGATTTTGAGATTTGGAGCAATTAATCTGAAATCCAAAAATTACTGTGTGTAAATAGCCTTGTATTAAGTAATTTTGTTTCCATCCGGAAAATAATTAATATTTTGGCTTTCCCACAATGATAAATGTATTGCCGTGGAACTTGTACTTCTCATTAAAATTAGTGAGTATATTTTTAGCATGTCTGATCTAGTCTAATTTGAACTCAATTGATAAATATATTCCGTGGGAACTCTGTCCTGTTAGCAAAAAGGATTTGCAAGGATATTGTTGGGAGTTGAGGACCAAGGTTATAGAGAAAGGATTACTGGGCTAGGACTTTATTCCCTGGAGTTTAGGAGAATACGGGGAGATTTGATAGAGATATACAAAATTATAAGGGTGTGTGTATGTGTGTGTGTGTGTATATATATGTATATATCTACACACACACACACAAACACAAGCAGACTTTTTCCCCACTGAGGTTGGGTGAGACTAGAACTAGAGGTCATGGGTTAAGGGGAACCTGAGGGGGGAATCTTCCTAATTAAGAGGGTGGTGAGAATGTGGAACAAGGTGTCAGTAGCAGTGGTTTAATTTCAACATTTGGGTAAGTACATGGATGGCGGGGGGGTGGGGGAGATATGGAGGGCTATGGTCCAGGTGCAGGTCGACGGGACTAGACAGAATGACAGTCAGCATTGACCAGATGGGCCGAAGGGCCTATTTCTGTGCTGTAGTGCTCTCTGACCTTAAAAGTCCTTGAAGCATCATGAACGATGAGTTTAACTTGAGCTGAAAAGACTGCAGGCATATTTTGCTCATTTTTCCCAACTCTGAGTTATGATCTGTCTGTCATCTTCCAGTGAGCATTTATATACGGTGAATGAATTATGTCATCATCACCAGTAACTCTTCAGTTGAGTTGCCTTTACATTTCATTACATTTCCTGATGTGCGCCATGTTGTGGAAATCATTTCTCATGTTTCAAAGAAATAACACAATAAGTTTGTTTGCAATTTGTTTTTGGGATTCAATGCAATTGAGTGGGCCCAAACTTTCCGTAAGAGTTAAAGGAAGGTTAATTGCAGAAGCAGTTCCTTCACAGCGACAATACAGTTTCCTTAATTGTGTGTGTGTTCCAACAGTGTCCTTTGTGAAGGAAACTCAGCTAATTATAGAGCCTTCATCGAAAAGCCAAGAGTCCGGAATTGCTGGAATTGAGATTTGCTTGTTCTTTTTTCATAGTCTAGTTATGGGGTGTTCATCTGCATTCTTACCATGGCCGTTCCACTTCAGACTTTGTCAACCCCTCGTTTCATTTGCTTCTTTCCTTCTCTCTCTCCCCCTCCCCTTCCCCTTCCCTCAGTCACGCACCCCCTATGTACTCCTCTCTGTCTCTCCCTCCCTCTCATCCTGTTTCTGTACCGCCTCCTGATGGAAGCAGTGAGACGAGGGCATGACCTGGGTGACGGGGATGGATGTTGCCTTAGTGCCTTATGAAGGTGTCCACGAGGCTGGGAGGTATCCCTGACACAGTTTGTACATTCTCCCTGTGAATGTGGAGATTTCCTCCAGTTTCCCTCACATTCCAGTGATGTATTGCTTAAGGTCACTAAATTGTGGGCACCTGATGTGTGGCAACACTTGCCCTCAGCACACCCCTGGACTGCGTTGGCGTTGACGCAAACGATGCATTTCACTGCGTGTTCCCATGTACATGTGACAAATAAAGCTATTCGTTTTTTGTTCATTAAACACTCTATCCCAGGTAATATCATGGTGAGTCTCCTCTGCTCCGTATAAGATGTAGTCTTGTCTTTCCTCGCATGGTAACCAGAATTCCAGTTGTGTCCTAAGTGATGTTTTCTCAAGTTGTACCTTAACCTTAGCCTTGTGGGCACGTGGTTAAGGCATTGGACTAGCGACCTGAAGGTTGTGAGTTCGAGCCCCAGCCGAGGGAACGGGTTGTGTCCTTGAGCAAGGCACTTAATCACACATTGCTCTGCAACGACACTGGTGCCAAGCTGTATGGGTCCTAATGCCCTTCCCTTGGACAAGATTGGTGTCATGGAGAGGGGAGACTTGCAGCATGGGCAACTGCTGGTCTTCCATACAACCTTGCCCAGGCCTGCACCCTGGAGAGTGAAGACTTTCCAGGCGCAGATCCATGGACTCGCAAGACTAACGGATGCCTTTACTTACTACCTTAACCTCCCTGTTCTTGTATTCTGTGCCATGGCTAATGAAGGCTAGTATTCCTGCAGTCCTGGTGAAGGGTCTTGGCCTGAATCATTGACTAGTTTATTCATTTCCATGACCTGTTGAATTCCTGCAGCATTTTGTGTGTGTTGCTCCAGTATTCCATGTAGCTTTTCTTAAAATGCTGCCATCTTCAGGGTTGCGTGGACTACTGTACTAAACCCCCCCCACTTCCTCAATACTCCTGATGGATTTTTACTTTCCAGGGCCTGAAGGGCTTGTTGCCAACCTCAGCTTTCTTGCACAGCATCATGACCTTTCCAAAGAGTCAGAGTTGTTTTTGACAAAGTTAAACTTCTAACCAATCTTCTTTGTAGAGTGTCTTGTTGTAATCAAGTAAACAGAGATGTCTTGTAGGCCCTTGTTTAATCAATGTAAAACAATGGGGTTATGTTAATTGCCTGCATCAAACCAGACAACGCTAGCTAATTTCTTCTGGGGCTTCCTGCTGGGTAGAGATATTCATTGTTAAAATTTGACATAGTTCTCACTCTGTAAGGACTGGAATTCAATTGTAAACCAGGTGGGAGAGCAGGAACCTGATTGAATGAGGAGGGATGGACGATAGGGGTATAAATACCACCAGACTAGACATGCCCCAGGCATCATTCCTGAAGAAGATGGCAGAGCTTGTCATTGAAACGTTGGATATAGTTGATAGCTGAATCCAGCTGGAAGCCCGAGAAGAGTTTATCCGTGATATGCGCTGGGAAAGCACTGGATCCTTTTTCTCTAGCTGATTTATTGGCATCGTTGTGAATGAGTTCAAGGAAGTTTTCAGACCAATCTGATTTTTCTTACTTAGCACATCAAACATGATCACAGCAATAGTTACTCAATCTATAGTTGGGATATTTGAGCAGTCAGAGAGTCAGCCCTCACAGCATTAATTTTGGGTATCTGGGATCTCTGTCCCCAGAAGCTTTTAGACCATGTGTGTGAATCATTTTGTCCCAGCAAAGGTTTCTGAAAAACCTCAGTCGCAGATAATGTCAACTTGTAACAGAAGAGTATAAATGTTAGAAAGCATTGAGGATTGTTAGGAATGACAAGGAGAATGACAGAAAGAAGAACTGGAATTTATTCTTCAACCTTTGGTTTCTACAATGGACGACTTGCACTCTGCAACTAGTTGGTATGTTCTCTTAGTTCATAAGAATTGTACTTATGCTTGAAAATCCTTTATAGTTTGTAAATCTTTTACAAATCAGAAATCCTCTATGTGTTAAATATCTGTTAAGAGTAATTTGTCTAAATTTAAACATACATCATTAAAACTAAAAATAAACTCTGTTTAAATGACTTTGTTAGCTGAAAGTATCTCTCCTTGGTAGGGAGGGGGAGCCCACCACTCAAGCAGAAGGTATTGGCAGCTAGACCTCGCCGCAGAGACTAGACAGGCAAGTAAGTTAGTCTTTAAGGAGTAGGTAGATACAGTATAGCCTCCCTAGAGTGAAGGTACCCGTGGATACCTATATCAGACAGGGCTTAAAATCTCCTTTAGAAATTAGTGCTTTATGAACGGTGAACCCAATACCATCACACTATTATTCACTTGCTCTCATTCCCCTCTCTGTTTCTCTGTTCCTCTCTTTCTCTGCTCCTTCTGCTCATTGTTTTCCCACATCAGCGTTTCTTGACCCTTTTTCATTGATTACCTGCTGCTGTTCTTTTGTTGCTCATCTGCTTACTTGCCCTTTCTCAGACAGTTTCAAGTTTAATTGTCATTAAACCGTACAGATGAATACAGCCAAAGGAGACAGTGTTCTTCCAAGGCTCAGGTGCAAGACACAGAACCAACAGTCATACAGTCACATATAGTTACAATGGCAGAAAAAATGTACAGTCACAAAAGTATATATCTAGCGAAGTCGCTGAGTGTCGTGACCTGTAGACTGATGGTCCAGCCATAGACAGCACAATCCAGCCCGTCTTCCACTGACCAGACACAGACAGCACAATCCAGCCCGTCTTCCACTGACCAGACACAGACAGCACAATCCAGCCCGTCTTCCACTGTTGGTCCAGCCACAGACAGCACAATCCAGCCCGTCTTCCACTGATGGTCCAGCCACAGACAGCACAATCCAGCCCGTCTTCCACTGACCAGACAGAGACAGCACAATCCAGCCCATCTTCCACTGACCAGACACAGACAGCACAATCCAGCCCGTCTTCCACTGACCAGACACAGACAGCACAATCCAGCCCATCTTCCACTGATGGTCCAGCCACAGACAGCACAATCCAGCCCGTCTTCCACTGATGGTCCAGCCACAGACAGCACAATCCAGCCCGTCTTCCACTGATGGTCCAGCCACAGACAGCACAATCCAGCCCGTCTTCCACTGACCAGACAGAGACAGCACAATCCAGCCCATCTTCCACTGACCAGACACAGACAGCACAATCCAGCCCGTCTTCCACTGACCAGACACAGACAGCACAATCCAGCCCATCTTCCACTGATGGTCCAGCCACAGACAGCACAATCCAGCCCGTCTTCCACTGATGGTCCAGCCACAGACAGCACAATCCAGCCGGTCTTCCACTGATGGTCCAGCCACAGACAGCACAATCCAGCCCGTCTTCCACTGACCAGACACAGACAGCACAATCCAGCCCGTCTTCCACTGACCAGACGCAGACAGCACAATCCAGCCCGTCTTCCACTGACCAGACACAGACAGCACAATCCAGCCCGTCTTCCACTGATGGTCCAGACACAGACAGCACAATCCAGCCCGTCTTCCAGACACAGACAGCACAATCCAGCCCGTCTTCCACTGACCAGACACAGACAGCACAATCCAGCCCGTCTTCCACTGACCAGACACAGACAGCACAATCCAGCCCGTCTTCCACTAACCAGATACAGACAGCACAATCCAACCCATCTTCCACTGACCAGACACAGACAGCACAATCCAGCCCGTCTTCCACTGACCAGATACAGCACAATCCAGCCCATCTTCCACTGACCAGACAGAGACAGCACGATCCAGCCTGTCTTCCACTGACCAGACACGGACAGCACAATCCAGCCTGTCTTCCACTGACCAGATACAGCACAATCCAGCCCGTCTTCCACTGAGCAGATACCTGAGGCTGGCACCAACGGGAGGAGCCAGCCTCCAACCAGGCGTGGACTCTAGCTGTCTCCCACATCGGCTCCAGCGTCTCTTCCCTGGGCGGCTGCCTGATCACTTAATGCTGTCAGTTCATTATTAACCCACGTCAGTTGAAGGTTGGTGTAAACTCAAGCTACAGGTTTCCAAGTTTCAATATGGCATATTGCAATCATCACGTTAGATTTGAGTTTCAGTAGTTTTACACAGTGAATTTATTATTCCCATTTATTCTCTTTTTTGACCTTGCATTTATTTTCTCACTGTTGTTTCATTGCTCTGCCTTTCTCCTCACATTTACGTACACAGAACAAAGAATTTAGACCAGTACAGCACAGAAACAGGACCTACAGCCCACAATGTTGTGCCAAACCAATTAAGTTGGTAATCAAATGACCAATTAATCTCTTATGCCTACACAATGCCCATGTCCTTCCACCTTCCTCACATTCATGTGCCTATCTAAAAATTGCTTAAAACTCCATAATGTATCTGCCTGTATCATCACCCCAGTCAGTGCATTCCAGACACCCACCACTCTCTCGGTAAAAAAAATTTTGCCCCTCACATCTTTGAAGTTGTCCCCTCTCACCTTAAATGTATGCCCTCTTGTATTAGACATTTCAACCCTGGGAAAGAGATTCTGTCTGCCCACTTTATCTATGCCTCTCGTAATTTTGTAAACCTCTGTAAGATCTCTCTCAGCCTCCACTGCTCCAGAGAAAACAACCCAATTTTGTCCAACCTCTCATTATAGCACATGCCCTCTAAAGCAGGCAGCATCCTGGTAAACCTCTTCTGCACCCTCTCCAAAGCCTAAACATCTTTCCTATGGTGGTGCAACCAGAACAGTGTGCAATACCCCAGACATGGCCTCACCAGAGTTTTCTGAAACTGCAACCTAACTTCCTGACTTTTGAACTTAGTTCCTCGTCTAATAAAGGCAAACATTCCATATGCCATCTTAACCATCCGATCAATCAGTGTATCCATCTTCAGGGAGTTATCAATTTAATTATTTCCATTATCTCCTCGTCACAAGTGATACCTTTTCATGCCTGCCTCCTCACCTTTTCTCTGCATTGTAAACTGTTTTATCTTGGATTTTTTTTTCCAATTCTAATGAGTGCTCACTGCCCTGAAAGTTTAATTCTGTTTCTCTTTCCACAGATGCTGCCTGACCTGGTGAGTATTTCCAGCATCTTCTGTTCTTATGCAGCACCACCATCACATTTTCAATTTATGTCTTAATATTCACGGTTTTTGGGAGAAGTATTTACATATCTCTGTCTAGATTAATTGAACATACTTTCTGAGCAATAATGGATTCTGTCAGAGATTATTAATAAAATGGTGAAAAAGGTAAAATTGTGACAGAATAAAAATCAATCTTGTTGAATATTAACTTGCTCAGTTTGGTTAAAATATCAGTGATATTTATACTTGGATCAGAATAGATTGGAGAGGAATGCAGAAGTATAGCATTGGGTTTACTAATGACGTACACACAGTGGCCACTTTATTAGGTAGACGTACATCTGCTTGTTAATGCAATTATCTGATCAGTCATTCATGTGGCAACTCAATGCATAAAGGCATGCTGACATTGTCAAGAGGTTCATTTGTTGATCAGACCAAACATCAGAATGGGGAAGAAATATGATGGAAGTGACTTTGAATGTGGAATGATTGTTGGTGCCTGACAGGATGGTTTGAGTATCTCAGTAACAGCTGATCTTCTGGGTTTTCACACACAACAGTCTCTGGAGTTTATAGAGAATGGTGCGAGAAACAAAAAAGAGTCCAGAGGGTGGCATTGCCTTGTTAATGAGAGAGGTCAGAAGAGAATGGCCTTAGCCTAATCACAGGACAATTACAATGATCAATTAACCTACTAACCGGTATGTACTTGAACTGTGGGAGAAAGCTGGAGGACCCAGAAGAAACCCACACATTCATGGGGAGGAATGTACAAATTCCTTAGAGATGGCGACAGAATCGAACTCCAAACTTCAACACCCTGAGCTGTAATAGTATTTCACTAACCTCTACGCTACTGTAGAGGTAGCTGACCAAGAGCACACTGAGTACATAGGCAAGGGTAATGATCGGAAGACAAGATTCCCTGCCCTATCACAGTGACTGATAGATTTAAATTTACCTAAATTAATTAATCTGAATGAAAGACGTCCGTGAGTAGAAGTGAACAAAAAACGTCAGTTGTTTCATTAATGTTGATTGTGGAAGGAAATCTGCCGCTCCAGGGATGGGAATGAAATCCTGACCTTGCCAGTGAAGTCCAGATCCTGTGTATAAATAAAGGCTGGAAAAGCTGAAACGTTGCAGGATTCACAATTGTTTAAAGTCATTTCCAGTACACAAGTGTAAAGGAGAATGAAATAATTGTTACTCCAGATCTGATGCAGCACAAAAAAGATAAAGAACCCAGTAATTTAAATTCAATATAAATACATTAGATTGCTTATCTATTTTACCTGAGATAGTTTGAGAGTTCAGATTGACACAGAAGATTAAAAATGGCTTTTCAAGTTGGAATCATAGAAACATAGAAAACCTACAGCACAATGCAGGCCCTTCAGCCCAGAAAGCTGTGCCGAACATGTCTCTACCTTAGAACTACCTAGCCTTTACCCATAGCCCTCTATCTTTCTAAGTTCTATGTAGCCATCCAGGAGTCTTTTAAAGGACCCTATCGTTTCTGCCTCCACTACCGCCACCGGCAGTCCATTCCACGCACTCACCACTCTCTGCATGAAAAAATTGCCCCTGACATCTCCTCTGTACCTACTTCCAAGCACCTTAGAACTATGCCCTCTCGTGCTAGCCATTTCTGCCCTGGGGAAAAGCCACTGACTACCCACATGATCAATGCCTCTCATCATCTTGAACACCTCTATCAGGTCACCTCTCATCCTCTGTCGCTCCAAGGAAAAAAGGCCGAGTTCACTCAACCTGTTTTCATAAGGCATGCTCCCCAATCCAGGCAACATCCTTGTAAATCTCCTCTGCACCCTTTTTATGGTTTCATGTCCTTCCTATAGTGGGGCGACCAGAACTGAGCACAGTACTCCAACTGGGGTCTGACCAGAGTCTTATACAGCTGCAACATTACCTCTTGGCTCTTAAACTCAGTCCCACGGTTGATGAAGGCCAATGCACCGTATGCCTTCTTAACCACAGAGTCAACCTGCGTAGCAGCTTTGAATGTCCTATGGACTCGGACCCCAAGATCCCTCCGATCCTCCACACTGCCAAGAGTCTTACCACTAATGCTGTATTCTGCCACCATATTTGACCTTCCAAAATAAACCACCTCACACTTATCTGGGTTGAACTCCAGCTGCCACATCTCAGCCCAGTTTTGCATCCTATCAATGTCCCGCTGTAACCTCTGACAGCCCTCCACACTATCCACAACACCCCCAACCTTTGTGTCATCAGCAAATTTACTAACCCATCCCTCCACTTCCTCATCCAGGTCATTGATGAAAATCACAAAGAGTGGGGGTCCCAGAACAGATCCCTGAGGCACACCACTGGTCCCTGGCCTACATGCAGAATATGACCCGTCTACAACCAGCCTTTGCCTTCTGTGGGCAAGCCAGTTCTGGATCCACAAAGCAATGTCCCCTTGGATCCCATGCCTCCTTACTTTCTCAATAAGCTTTGCATGGGGTACCTTTTCAAATGCCTTGCTGAAATCCATATACACTACATCTACAGCTCTTCCTTCATCAATGTGAATCAATAGCAGTTGATTTATAACACAATGACAAAGTGAGCAGGAGGTGTAAGAATACAAGAAATAAGAGCAGGAGTCGGCCATCTGGCCTGTTGAACCTGCTCCACCATTCGATAAGATCATGGCTGATCTGACCATGGACTCATCTCCAGCTACCTGCCTTCTCCCCATAACTCTTAATTCTCCTATTATGCAAAAATCTATCCGATCTTGTCTTAAATATATTTACTGAGGTAGCCTCCACTGCTTCATTGGGCAGAGAATTCCACAGATTCACCACTCTCTGGGAAAAGCAGTTCCTCCTCATCTCCGTAAGACTGGGAAAAACTTTCGCAGAATGCTGCTTCTGTGGAGGCTGCTGATTCAGACAGAGCCAAGCAATGAAACTCAAGTTGCCGGGCAATGTAGAATATGTATACAAGTGTAAACCTTGGATTAGCAGTGTTGGTTTATCTAGCAGTAAGCATTGTGTAAACAGGAATTGAGTTAGAAAGCTACTCAGCAGTGAAGATGATGGGGCTGTCCAATTATAGCAAAGCATGAGCTGCAACTTGCCGTGATGCTTTCCCCATGTTCCTTTTCACCATCAGATGCTCGTTTTCATGTGGATAAAATGGTTATTCCAATCTACAAGTCATAGTCATAGTAATACTTTATTGATCCCGGGGGAAATCGGTTTTTGTACAGTTGCACCATAAATAATAAATAGTAATAGAACCATAAACAGTTATATAGTAATATGTAAATTATGCCAGTAAATTATGAAATAAATCCAGGACCAACCTATTGGCTCAGGGTGTCTGACCCTCCAAGGGAGGAGTTGTAAAGTTTGATGGCCACAGGCAGGAATGACTTCCTATGACGCTCTGTGCTGTATCTCGGTGGAATGAGTCTCTGGCTGAATGTACTCCTGTGCCCACCCAGTACATTATGTAGTGGATGGGAGACATTGACCAAGATGGCATGCAACTTAGACAGCATCCTCTTTTCAGACACCACTGTGAGAGAGTCCAGTTCCATCCCCAAGTCCAATTCCATCCCCATGGATAAGTAGTCCATGTTAGCAGCAGATTTAACTAAAGTGTGGGATTTTGGCTGATTCATAACTCTGGCCTCAGGTGTAGATCACATACCTGTACCTTCCAGCAGAACTCATTAGATAACATCAAAATTAGACAGTGGATTATTGGAGATTTAATGCAACTCTGTTCCAAGATCTCTTTATCCATTAGAACTGTATCTAACTCCTTCAATATCCAGTATTTATTGATTTGCTTCAAGTGTCCATGCTATTAAATGGAATCTGTCATCTTTTCCTGCTACCTTTATACTGTAGCTTCTCCCTGTGTCACAGAGTTCCAGTATGCAGTTTCCCTAGTTCCTGTGTTGCCTATCAGTTAGCACACTCACTTTATAGCAATCACTGATCAGGGCTCAGTTCCCACCGCTGCTTGTTAGGAGTTTGTACATTCTCACCATGACCCTGTGAGTTTCCTCCAAATGCTCTGGTTTCCTCCCACATCCCAAAGACGTACAGGTTAGGGTTACTGAGTTGAGGCCATGCTATGTTGGCGTGGTGACACTTGCGGGCTGCCCCAGCACATCCCCGCTGATTTAATTTGATGCAAATGGTGAATATCACTGTGTGTGTCAATGTATATGCGACAAATAAAGCTAATCTTTATATGGTAGAGAATTCCATAAGTTCACCACCTTTTGGGTAAAGAAATTTCTTCTCAACACGATCATAAATAGAATGCCCTGTGACCTTTGGCCTATGACCCCTCATTCCTGGCTTACAAAGATAAATGGGTTTAAATAGGACTTCTTAATGGTTAGAAGGAGTAACATTTTCTTTTATCTTGATTTAATTAGTATCTTATTTTCTCGGCTGCCAAATTTGAAATTTAAACTAATGTTTCTGGATCATTCTGGAGTGTAGCCCCACCTGGAAGGACTGTTTGGAGCCCTGAATGGCTCTTCAAGATAAGGCGACACTTCACCTGTGAGTCTGTTAGAGTCATGAACTGTATCCGGTGCTCCCAGTGTGACCTCCTGTATCACCTTGTGTTTCTTTCTGCCCTCCTCCCACCTTCTAACACTGACTCCACACCTTCTTTTCCTCCAGTCCTGATGAAGGGTTTTGGCCCGAAACGTCGACTGTACTCTTTTCCATAGACGCTGCCTGGTCTGCTGAGTTCCTCCAGCATTTTGTGTGTGTGCCTGTACTGTTCTATGTTTGATTTTAAAAAAGTATTTGAAAGGATAAGAGAAGGCCGGATAATTACAAATCAGAATCAGGTTTAATGTCACCGGCAGATGTCATGAAATGCTCAGAATGAGGGAGAATATATGATGAAAATAAGTTTGGGATGAGGCTCACTTTCAGCATAAACACCGGAATAAGCACATTGAGTATTGTAGTCTGTTACTGTGCTGTAGACTCTATGAAGAAAGATCATTCAAAATATGGGACCTGGTGTCAAAGTAACTGGATCACAACACAGGAGCCTGCTGAAGGAACCTTCCAAGAAAGCTCAATGCAAAGAACAAGGCAAAATTATTAACTCGGTTATGCTCGGAAGGAAATATTTTGTGGACATACTTCCTCTAATTGTTCTGGGTGGTTCCGCAGCATGTGAATTGTCTCCACAAAGTTTTCTCTTGATATTTCTGCAATTTAGGCTGCAGGACGTAAATCTGAAGGCATTTGGGAATCGTGACCTTACTCCCAAAAAATTCCAAGTGTCAGTTTTGATGCTGCTGTGATTTCTACTGCGTATGGGCGTGTTTGCATGTTGGATGGGAAAGTACTGTTATCAATATTCCTGAAAGATCAACCTGGGTGATAATTACTTTGTTCTTGTATTCTTGAAAGCCTGAACTAGAATTGACTTAATGATTACCGTCCACAGCATTCAAATTCCTAAACAACTATTTTATACACACAACTTAATGTAAGAATTGAAAATATAGTATTTAACAAAATGTAGAATATCACAGCACAGAAACAGGCCCTTTGGCCCACAATAGTGTGCTGAACCATTTAAATTAGTAATCAAATGGCCAACTAAACTAATTCCTTTTGCCTACACCATGTCTATATCCTTCCATTTTCCTCACATTCATGGTCTATCTAAATGTCTCTTAACAGTCTCAAACGTATCTGCGTCTCCCACCAGCCCAGGCAGCGCATTCCAGTCATCCACCACTCTCTGGGTAAGAAACCTTTCCCCTCACATCTCCATTGAAATTATTCCCTCTCACCTTAAATGCATGCCCTCTGGTATTTGACATTTCAGCCCTGGGAAAAAGAGACCGTATGCCTCTCATAATCTTATAAACCTCAAGCAGATCTCTCCTCAGCCTCCGTTGTTCCAGAGAAAACAAGCAAAGTTTGTCCGACCTCTTGTTATAGCACATGTCCTCGAATCCTTGCGGCATCCTGGTAAGTCCCTTCTGCAGCCTCTCCAAAGATGCACATCCTTCCATAATGGGTCAACCAGAACAATAAACAGTAAGCCATAGAGCTCTATAAATCTGCAACATAACTTCCTGACCTTTGAACTCAGTGCCTTGACTAATAAAGACAAGCATGCCCCATGCCTTCTTACCCACCCTATCAACCTGTGTAGCCACTTTCAGGGAGCTATGAACTTAGCCGCAAGATCCTCTGCCAATTAAAACTGTTAAAATGATCTTTTGAGGATACGGATTTGCCACAAGTGTTGTAAATAGCAAGGCTCTGAGCACGCAAGTTCATATCTTTTAGTAGCTTATGAATTTATTAGCTCTACAGTTTATTTTCTAAATCTCAATTAGGAGAGTATTTGTACGTTTATTTTCACTGGTCTTCATTAAGTGCTTAGAGGAGCTTTACCCTAATTATTCTCCACATTATACCCAAACCTAAGCATCACAGTGCACAAGGAGCATTAAACTATGTCCAGTTGGTACTGTATGTGAATGCTTCACACAGGTACAGAACGTAGAACAGTACAGCCCACGATGTTGTACTGACCCTTTAACTTGAGCTACGATCAATCTAACCCTACCCTCCTACGTGCCCCTCAATGTTTCTTTCATCCATGTTCTTCTTAAATGTCCCTTAAATGTCTTTAACTTCCAAGGGCTTAACTTCTATAACCACCTACCTCCATTGTAGCTTACCAAAAGCCACCTACCTTCATTGTTCCGGGAGGAGAGAGAGCAGCGCGCACGCAGCCCTGTGATGAAAAATGATATTGTATCCGTTAAATAGGGGCCGTGGACAATTCTGATTTGATGGAGACGGATGTAAAAGCACAGAGGAACATCTGGAAAAATTTCTGAAACGCTCGTTCGCTGCTGTCGTTACTGCGCGGTTGGGAATCTTTCGGAGGGTAGGCCTCAAAATCCTCGGCTTTGCCTGCTGTTGGCGACCGAGATGGAGGTCGAATCGTTTGGATAGAGATGGTGCTCAGTACTCGGTGTCGGAGGGCTGACCAGAGCTCGAAGTTTTCGGATGACTCAGAGTCGGACCGCGATCGGGTATGGCAGGGAGAGTTTTTCTTCCTTCTCCCGTCTGCGTGAGATGTGGGACATTTTAGAGACTTTGAACTTTTACTGTGCTCATGGACTTCTTCATCAAGTTATGGTATTGTTGCGCTGTTGTAACTATATGTTATAATTATGTGGTTTTGTCAGTTTTTTCAATCTTGGTCTGTCCTGTGTTTTGTGATATCACACCGGAGGAAATATTGTATCATTTCTTAATGCATGCATTACTAAATGACAATAAAAGAGGACTGCGTGTCTTCATAATCTAAAGCCACCTACCTTCATTGTATGTTACCTAAAGCCACCTACCTATGCTGTAGCTTATCTAAAGCTACCTACCTTCATTGTTCCTTACCAAAAGCCACCTACCTTCATTGTTCCTTACCAAAAGCCACCTACCTTCATTGTTCCTTACCTAAAGCCACCTACATATGTTGTAGCTTACCTAAACCCATCTACCTCCATTGTCCTAATCTAAAGATGTCCAACCTGTCCTGTACTTAGCTGTTGATGTTGGGTGGAAAACCAAACAATAAATTTCCCTTTTCAGCAGTGCCTTTTCACCCAGAAGCATCTTGTAATCTGTTAGTCAGTAAACAATGGTAAAGCTTGACACATGAGTAATATCAAGCAAAATTTCACATACTGTCATCTAAGGCGATATCAGAGTGCATGACCAAACAATTGCCCAGTATTGTAGTTATGATGGAGTGTCGTAAGGAAGGAAAGAGATGTTTTTGAGGGAATTCCGGATCTTTGGGTCTCAGCAGCAGAATGCACAGATGTCAGAGGTAGAAATGAGTAAATCTGTAGATCCATGGGCTTCTGAATATTTTATCAGAGGATACGTATGCTTATTTAATCTTGAATGTTAAACACACCATTTGGCAGACAAAGACTGTTTAGAGTGAGTTGATGGTGTAATAGACTCGGCTGTTGATGACAGAGCCTTGGAAGATGAAACTTGCCTTAGTTCAAGTACAAAGGAACATATAACGTAGTATACTACAGCACACTGGAATCCCAATCTGAATCAATTGTTCAATGTTTCCATTTACTATCAGAGAAAGTGTACAACAAACAGCCTGAAGTTCTTGTTCCTCGCAGCCATCCACAAAAACAGAAGAGTGCCCAAAAGTATGAGTGACAGTAAAAATGTTAGAACCCCAAATGCCACCAGGTCCAGGTACAAGCAGCAGCAAAGCATCATCCCTCCTCCTCCTGGACTTACTTCAGCAAAGAACATCAACACCTCACACCCACAAAGCTCAGAAATGTGATGGCAGAGGGGAAGAAGCTGTTCCGAAAACATTGAGTGTGTCTCTTCAACTTCCTGTATCACCTCCCTGATGGTAGCAACGAGAAGAGGACATGTTCTGTGTGATGGGGGTTTTTAAGGATGGATGCCACCTTCTTGAGGCAACAGATTTTGACGGTCAGCACTACATAAAACACTATACCACAGTGCAATGCTGCATCAGTAATTAGGTTCTGAACAAAGAATCAGTAATTTGAGTCTCATCCTGGAGGGCTGCGCCCTGCCCAAGAATCTGCTCTAGGGTAGCAGAGCCTTCAGGAAATAGTATTTGTGGTTCAGTAGAAGCTAACTCTCCACCATTTCAAGTTCAAGTTTAATTGTCATTCAAACATACACATGAATAGAGCCAAATGGTTCATTTAATATCAGAGAATGTATACAACTTACAACCCAAAATTCTTATTCTTTGAAGACATCCACAAAGAGAGAGGAGAACCCCGAACAATGAACAGCAGAAAAACGTTAGAACTCCAAAACACTCTCTCCCCCCTCACACACATAAGCTGCAGCAAAGCATCAACCTCCTCCTCTCCCCACCCATTCAGCAGAAAACATCAGCGCCCAGCTCCCACCGCCCACCAAGCAAGCAACAGCGAAGCCCCCAAAGAGAGATCATGATCTGCAGTCCAACAAAAACCATTGTTTACCCGACAATTCGGCAGGCCACTATCTATCTATCTCTCTGTCTCTCTCCCTCTGTTCCTCCAGAACCAAGGTACAAAACATAGCACCCACAGTCACACACATGGTCACAAAAGAACTGTCATGGCCTGTAGAGTGATGATGCAGCAATCATCGTGCAGCCGCAGACGGATGCAATCCAGCTCGTCTTCCACCGAGCCAACACTGTAATATGTCTCTACTCTCAGGACAATATTTTAACAGGCAGCCTGTTCATTTCTTCCAGGTCTATCAACCATTATCGAATGAAGCTGAAGTTGCACAGACCAAGAAATTATTCCGGAGACGAAGGAATGATCGGAGGTGAGTCAGACTACTGGTCACCATAGATTAAACCTCACTCAACTTCTAGCTTTAACAGTTCTGGTTCAAAACAAAAAGAATGTTCATAAACACAAGCAATTCTGCAAATGCTGGAAATTCAGAGTAACACACACACACACACAAAACCCCAGAGAAACTCAACAGGTCAGGCAGCATCTATGGAGGGGAATAAACTGTTGGCATTTGAGGCCTAGACTTTTCCTCTGGACTGAGTTCCGATGAAGGGTCTTCTTCCAAAACTTCAGCTCTTTATTCCCCTCCATAGATGCTACCTGACCTGCTGAGGTCCTCCAACTTTTTGTGTGTGTTACTCTTTAAAAAAGTATGTTGGTTAAGCTAAAAGGATGGTTATTCACAACCTGTTCACATTGGTATTTAGAATTATTCTCAGTGAGCTTTGTTTCTCCCTAGGTTTTTATTTTCTAACTTTTGTCTTTATTTTCTTCTGTGCTCAACTGTGTGCCTGATTTTAGTGTAGATAAATTGAGCGTCGTCTGATCAGGGCAGTGAATAAATTAGATGTCCCAATATGCTGAAGAAGTGGGAGGAGGTTTTCCAAACCTGATTCACGCAGGATCCCATTTCAGAGCAGGATGAGGAGTTCACAGTGCCACTGTAACTGAAGAGGAGGAGGAAGTGGAGGAAGCAAGGGTGTGTGGTCACCTCCTGCCAACCGTCCCCAGATCTGGCCCTGCATAAGGGAGCTCTTACCTTGTGACTTACTTCATTATTTTCTTTCCCATCCAGTAATCTTGCTGCAATGCACCATCATTGGTGGAGAGGGTAGTCTGTGCACTTGCTCCTAGGCCTCTTCCAAAACTGGTCTGAAAGCAGCTGCTGGAAGGTGAGTGAGGGGGTTCTTGGGGGTGACTTCCTCTGGTTTCTTCCTCCTCCTCTACTCCTCCGTAGGAAGTATCCCCAGCCTCCCTGTGTGCCTTCCCGTGCTGACAAGGTTAATATCATATGTCACCAGTCAGTGAACTCCAATGTGTAAAAAAAATTCCTGTAAGTGAGCTCAATGCAAAGCATCCCCCCTTGTCTGTGTGATCTGCAACAGACAAGAGCATTAACGGGTTACAATGTTCAGAGAAACTTGGTACTATTAAATATATCCTGTCACCTTTTCCTATTACCATAATATCTCAGCTTCCCTGTTTGTCACAGTGTTCCAATATGCATAGTTTCTCTATTTAACATTCTAGTGTAGTGTAATGGTTAGCGCAAACGATTTTCAGCTAGCACCAGTCGAGGTTCAACCCTATGACTGTCTGTCAGGAGTCTGTTTGTTCTCCCCATAACCTTGCAGGTTTCCTATGGGTGTTTCAGATTTCCCTGGAACAGGGATTCCCAACCTGGAGTCCACTTGCCACTTAGTTAATAGTAGGGGTCATGTACAGAAAAGGTTGGGAACCTCTGTCCTAGGACAATCCTTGCTGACTTGATTTGACACTAACAGCACATTTCACAGTATCTTTTCATCTAAATGTGATAAATAAAGCTGATCTAATCTAATCTATAACAAGAGGACATCTAGTTCTTAAGGTTAGTTGAGAAGAACTGCTGAATTTAGTTTCTTTGGTGGATTGAGCACATCTACAAGGAGCACTGTTGCAGGAAAGAAGCATCCATCATCGGGGACCCCCACCATCCAGGCCATGCTCTCTTCTCGCTGCTGCCATCAGGAAGGAGGTACAGGAGCCTCAGGACCCACACCACCAGGTTCAGGAAGAGTTATTGCCCCTCAACCATCTGGCTCTTGAACCAGCGGGGAGAACTTCACTCAACTTCGCTCACCCCAACACAGAACTGTTCCCACAACTTCTCGACTCACTTTCAAGGACGCTTCATCTCATCTCATCACATGTTCTTTATATTTTTGTTTATTTATTATTATTACCTTTCTTTCTTTCTGTATTCACATGATTCGTTGTCTTTGTTTGTTCATTGGTTGTTCACCCATCCTATTGGGTGCAGTCTTTCATTGATTCTATTGTGTATCAACAAAGAAAATGAATCTCAGAGTTGTATATGGTGACATATGTGTACTTTTGTAATAAATTTACTTTGAACTTTTGATTCATAATGGAATATCTCATGGCAAACAGCAGGGTTTAATGTGTTTCTTCCTACTTGACATTCTGTACTCAGTGTTCATTTACAAAATAATGGAAGGACTTTGCATCCAGCAGCAGCCTGGATTCACGGCTGGAGGATGTCAACAAAAGAGATTCCTGTAATCTGTTCCTTTAAAGGTCCTCCAGCCCAAAGCAGTAGGTCTGTCAATCTGACCATACGACATAGGAGTAGAATTAGGCTATTTGGCCTATCAAATCCATTCTGCCATTGCATCATGGCTGATATATTATCCCTCTTAACTCTATTCTCCTCGCCAAAACCTTTGACACCCTGACTAATCAAGAGCCTATTAATCTCTGCTTTAAAAGGACCCAATCACTTGGCCTCCACAGCCATCTATGTCAATGAATTCCACGGATCCACCACCCTCTGGCTAAAGAAATTCCTCCTCATCTCTGTTCTAAATGGACATCTCTCTATTCTGAGGCTGTGCCTTCTGGTCCCAGACTCCCCCACTACAGGAAACATAACGATCTAACATCTTTTACTGTAGAACAGAATCCTAAAATGGGACTGCTCATTCATTCCCGTAATCATTCTTGTCAACCTCCTGTGGACCTTCTCCAGTGCCAGCACATCTTTTCTTAGGTAGAGAGGCCCAAACTCCTCACAGTACTCCCAAGTGTGGCCTGACCAGTGCTTTATAAAGCCTCAACATTACATCCTTGCTTTTTGAAATGAATGCTAACATTGCACTTGCCTTCCTCAGCACAGACACAACCTGCAAGTTAACCTTTAGAGAATCCTGCACGATGACTCCCAAATCCTTCAGCATTGCTGATCTCTGTATTTAGAAAATAGTCAGTGCCTTTATTCTGTATACCAAAGTGCATGACCTTACGCTTCCCTGTACTGCATTCCAGATGTATTCGATTCCTGCCGCTGCCTCTAAGGAGTTTTCTCCCCATGACAGCGTTAGTTTCCTCCGGGTGCTCTGGTTTCCTCCCACAGTCCAGAGACATGCGGTTAGGGTTAGTATGTTGTGGGCACATATTTCACTGAATGTTTTGATGTACATGTGACAAATAGAGCTAATCCTGCTGTTCAACTTGCTATATTACAAACCCTGGGGTCTAACACTGTTACACACCACTGCCATTGGCCGAATCAAAGGTGGAGATGCATTGGCATATTGGAGGGAGATTGAAAATCTGGCTGGGTGATGCCACAACAACCTCTCACTCAATGGCAGCAAAGCCAAAGAGCTGATTATAGACTTCAGCAGGAAGAAACCAGAGGTCCATGAGCCAATCCTCATTAGGGGATTGGACTGGAGAGGGTAAGTAACGTTGTTTCGGTGGATCTGACCTTGAACCAGCACGTAAGTGCCATTACAAACCAGGCACAGCAACAACTCTACTGTCTTAGAAGTTTGCGCAGATTTGGCATGTCATCTAAAACTTCGACAAACTTCTATAGAAGCACAGTGGAGAATATACTGACTGGTATGGCCAAAAGCAGAAAAGCCTGCAAAAAGTAGTGGATACAGCCCAGTCCATCACGGGAAAAGCCCTCCCAATCATTGAGCACATCTACGAGGTGTGCTGCCACAAGAAAGCAACACCATCATCAAGGACCCCCGTCATCCAGGCCATGCTGTCTCCTCACTGCTACCATCAGGAAGGAGGTAAAAGAGCCTCAGGTCCCACACCACCAGGTTCAAGAACAGCTGTTACCCCCTCAACCATCAGGCTCCTGAACCAGAGTGGATAACTTCACTCAGCATAACAATGAACTGATTCCATAACCTATGGACTCACTTTTAAGGATTCTACAACTGGTGTTCTCAGTATTATTTATTTACTATTTATTTATTAATTGTGTTTTGTTGTATTTGTACAATTTCTCTTCCTTTGCACATTGGTTGCTTGTCAGTGTAGTTTTTCATTGATTCTATTGTATTTCTTTGTTCTACTGTGAATTTCTGCAAAAAAATGAATCTCAGGGTAGTACATGATGTCATATAAGTAGTTCAATAATAAATTTACTTTGAAGTTTGCATTCATCAATTTCAAATAAACAGCCTTGTTAAGCGGCCAGTTATAAAACTAACTAGTTCTGATTAAACCTTTTAACAATAACTGTTTTATTCTCTTACAGATGCAACTTTACCTGCTAAGTATTTTCAGTGTTCTATTTTATTTCAGGTTTCCAGCAATCGCAGTATTTTATATTGCTGTTCTAGAATTGTCTGTCCTGTTCTCATTCACCTTACTTAAAATCATCAGTGACTTGCACCCCTTGAGACAGACAGGAACAGCATTGCAGACCTCTCTTCAGTCTCGGTCTCTCTCCTATCACAGGCGTTCGCTTTGTTCTCTATGCACTTACCTGTAACTTCAAACATTTGATTTTTAGCTTGTCTCAATTCTGATTTAGGCCATTGCCTCTTTCTCAACAGGTGTTGGCTGACTTGCTGATCTTCCATCACTGGTGACATTAACTCTAAGGAGTTGCCTCAAATGCACTTAATTTAACCTCTACCAGTTTAACACAGGCTCAACTTTAAAACCTGGCCCCTGTGGACCGTTTACATTCTTGGGAATAGGCTCCTCCATTGACTGATTTAAAAACAGTTAATTACAGATAAAATAGCAATATAGAGCAACATACACAAGGTGTTGTTGACTTTCATTAGATTAGATTATGAGAAGACTTAGTCCTCTTTTATTATCATTTAGAAATGCATACATGCATTAAGAAATGATACGTTTCTCTGGAGTGATATCACAGAAAACGAGACAGACCAAAGACTAACACTGACAAAACCACATAATTATACCATATAGTTACAGCAGTGCAAAGTATACCATAATTTGATGAAGAACAGTCCATAGGCACAGTAAAAAAAATAGTCTCAAAGTCCCCGAGTTGATCGACTCCCAAGTCCCCAATAGTGGCGGCAAAAGGGAGAAACTCCCTGCCATAAACCTCCACGCACCGTCAACTTGCCGATGCCTTGGAAGCAGCCGACCACAGCCGACACTGAGTCCATCTGTCCGAAAACTCCGAGCTTCCGAGCAGCCTCTCCGATACAGCCTCCCGAGCGCCATCCTCTGCCGAGCACCTTCGACCTCTCCCCGGCCGCTGAAACACGCAAAGCCGAGGATTTTGAGGCCTTCAGCTCCAGAGATTCCGGTTACCACACAATAGCAGCAGTAGCAAAACAGACATTTCAGAAGTTTTCCAGATGTTCCACTATGCTCTCAAGTCTGTCTCCGTCAAATCAGGATTGTGCATGGTCTCCTACTTCACAGATAACAGATATTCATCACCGGAGAGGCCGCGTGCGCTGTCGTTGCGCCGCCATCTTCTGTTGGCTTTCCTCAGAGAACTAGACACCATAACACAGCACAGGCCTTCAGCCCACAATGTTGTATTGACCTTTTAACCTACTCAAAGATCAATCTAACCCTTCCCTCCTTCACAGCCCTCCATATTTCTTTCATGTGCCTATCGAAAAGTTCCTTAAATGTCTTAAATGTTTATCTGCCTGTACTGCCACTCCTGGCAGGGTGTTCCACACACCCACCACTCTCTGTGTGAAAAAAAAAACTACCTCTGACATCCCCCCCCCCATACTTCCTTCAATCACCTTAAAGTTATGCCCCCTCACATTAGCTGTTACGGCGCTGGGAAAGAGTTTCTGGCTGTCCACTCTATCCATACCTTTATCATCTTGTATGCTTCCATCAAGTCATACCTCATCCTCCTTCACTCAGAAGAGAAAAGCCCTAGCCCGCTCAACCTATTTTCATAAGACATGCTCTCTAACCCAGGCAATATCCTAGTAAATCTCCTCTGCATCCTCTCTAAAGCTTCCACATCCTTCCTATAATGAGGCGACCAGAACTGAGCACAATACTCTGTGTAGTCTAATCAGGGTTTTGTAGAGCTGCGACAGGAATGTGTTCCTCCTGTGACTCCATTAATAAACATTAGCACTATGGAGTAACTCACAAATGCTGCAGGATCTCAGCCCATCAGACAGGATTTGTGGAGGAGAATAAAGAGTTGACTTTCCAGGCCAAGACCCTTCATCAGGACTCAGGGTGATTTCCAGCATCTACAGAATCTCTTTCATTTATGATTAGCAGTATAGAGTTGCCATGTTTAGCAGAGTTTGTTTTAAGATGCTCCAGCTCTTTGAGAAGAAGGTTCGGCATTGTAAGGATACAATGTGGGCTTGGCTAGTGAGAGATGCAGAAGCTTACACTGAGCTGCTCTCCATTGTTTGTTCACTGCTGCCCTCCAGTGTTTGCTCGCTGCTGCTCCCTGGTGTTTGCTCAGTGCTGCTCTTCAGTGTGCGTTTGGTGCTGCCCTCCAGTGTTTGCTCGCTGCTGCTCTCTGGTGTTTGCTCAGTGCTGCTCTTCAGTGTGCATTTGGTGCTGCCCTCCAGTGTTTGCTCGCTGCTGCTCTCCAGTGTTTGCTCGCTGCTGCTCTCTGGTGTTTGCTCAGTGCTGCTCTTCAGTGTGCGTTTGGTGCTGCCCTCCAGTGTTTGCTGACTGCTGCCTCCAGTGTTCACTCAGTGGAAGAACAAACTGGGGCAGGATCATTTGCAGTCATGCCACTTGGGTTATATTATTATTTTTCTCCTTTGTGACTGCATGATTTCCTTAACTCGTAACCATATGTGCTATGTGCCATTGGTAATATGTTTTGAACATTGGCCTTGGAGGAAAGCTGTTTCATTTTCTTAGATTCATGTACGTTTAAATGCTAATTAAACTTGAACCGAAATAATTTCTACCCTGTGAATGCATCCTGGTTAAAAGACGCTACCTCTATTTACAGGAGACAGCAGAGGTCGTCAGGAGGAAACAAAAATCCGCAGCAACAACACGGGGAGCATCAGCCCAGCAACGCAAAGCATAACCGGGACCACTCCAGACAATACCAGCCTCCCGCGTCGCACGCAGGCGGAAAACAGGGTGTGCCGAACCATGGCTACAGCCAACAGCGCAGATGGCAGCACAACCAGAAACACTCTCCGAACGACAAGGAGTCGAACCGGAATGCCAAAGACAGCAATAATGCTTCGGGGGAGGACTTCTCCAAAGGCTCTGCCCAGACAGCAGAGGAGCTGAACAAGCCCACAGACCCGCCCAACAGTCCCAGTCCACAGAACCTCCGGAACGCCGAAATAAAACGCAAAGACAGCATTTCAGATCGGCAGGTGGACCAACCAAAAGTTAATTTATTGGAGTCTTCCAAAGATAGGCTAAAAAGAAGGCTCAAGGAAAAGGTACAATTTTATATCTCTTCTAAATTGTCTGATAAAAGAATCTCACACAGAGACATCCATTTTGACCTCTCCTTGTTAGATTGAAGTATCTTTCGCCTGATCAGAATATTGATCTGGAACTGTATATGAAATTTCAGATGTTTAATTCAGATGCTAATCTGGATAAAGGCCCCCAAAATTTTAAATCCGTTTAAAAGTTAATCAGGGTTGAAAAGGTTTTTTAAAAAACTCCAGATGTTGTGTATTTTTAAAGAGCTGAGAAACATTCAGTGTGCCTGAAAAACAGAGTCATTGGCCTGGGGGGCAAACGTTTATCAAGTGTCTGCTCATCCATTTGCAGCAACACCTTCCCATGCAGCATCAGGAGGTTCAACACCTTTTTTTTTAAAAGTCTCTCCCCTTCCTAGAGCCTAAACCCTACATCCAGTGTAAGACCATAAGACAGAGGAGCAGAATTAGGCCGTTCGGACAATCAAGTCTGCTCTGCCATTCCATCATGACTGATTTATTATACCCCTCAACCCCTGCCATTGCAAGGTGTAACATTTGACACCCTTACCTTTCAAACTCCACTTTAAATATACCCAGTGACTTGGATTTCCACACATTCACCACTCTCTGGCTAAAGAAGTTCCAACTCAGCTCTGTTCTAAACAGACGTCCCTCTATCCTGAGTCTGTGCCCCCTGGTCCCAGACTCATCCACTATTAGAAACGCCCTCTCCACGTCCACTCTAGCCCTTTCAATATTCTATAAGTCTCAGTGAGATCCCGCCCCCCCCCGCCATTCTTCTGAACTCCAGCGAGTTCAGACCCAGCGTCATCAAATGCTCCTCATGTATTTAACCTTTCATTCCCGGGATCATTCTTGTGAACTTCTCTGGACTCTCTCCAATGCCAGCACATCTTTTCTTAGATAAACTGCTCAAAACAGCTCTCTATTCTCCAAGTGTGGTATTCACTTGGCTCGTCATTCAGTGCTCAAGCTGTGCTCTCTTCTACACCAGGAAAGCCAAACACAGAGTAGCTGACCAGTTTACAGAACACATCTGTTCGGTCAGTGATGGTGACCTTGGCCGTGACTTTGTTTCTCCATCCTACTCCAATTAGGACCTGTCTTTGACTTCTTGCACTCTTCCAATCAAGCTGGAGAAACAATATCTTTTTCCAACATTGAACTCATTACTTTCAATTGCAAGTCAGAACTGGTCTGTACTGGTGCGAGAGCAGAACATGCTGGAGATCTTCAGCGGGTCAGACAGTGGCTGTGTGGAGGGGAGTCAATGACCATTCATAATGGAGGGCTGTCAAACTGCGGTTTTAGTCTCTTCTTTCCGAGTGCTGGCAGGTCTGCTGAGTGCTTTGTTTCAGATTTCCAACATCTGCAGATTTTTAGTTGCTCTTCATGTTCAAGTTTATTGTCACTTAACTATACATATACTGTATACAACCAAAGGAAATAACATTCCTCCAGACTGTAGTGCATCCTTAAAATATGTATCACATACAGAACATAAAACAAAAATATTATCACAAATAATTTCATTTAGAATGTGTGTTGTGCACAGCACAGTAACTGTGAGCAGCTGGCTGTCCTGGTGATGAGAACTCGATGATGTCAGGGTATTCACTAGGCACAGCCTGGAGGAAGAAGCTGTTACCAGTCTGACAGTCCTGGGTCAGAGAGATTGTGGGGTGGGTGGTAGGGATCCTCAGCAATGCTTTGGGCCCTTCGTCCACAATACTGTCAGTATATGTCACAAATAGTAGGGAGGGAGACCCTGGTGATCCTTGAGGCAGTTTTACATTTTGGCTCATTTCTGATGTAACTCAACTTTTCTTTCTCCGCAGACGTTGCCTAACCTGTTGAGGTTTTTTTACCCAACATTTTCCATAATGATCAGCAGATATTGTGTTCAATGCTCCCATTCCCAACATATGTGTCTTTTCCCTTTCCTCTTCTCCCTCTGTTTATACCTCGTTCAACACAGAAATAGGCTCTTCAGCCCATCTAGTCTATGCCAAACTGTTATTCTGCCTCGTCCCATTGACCTGCACCCGGACCATCGCCCTCCATACCCCCTCCCCCATCCATGTATCTGTCCAAATTTCCCATAAATGTTGTACTTGAACCCCCATCCAACACTTGCCCTGGCAGTTTGTTCCACACTCTCACCATTCTCTGAGTGAAGAAATCCCCCCCCTCATCGTCCTCTTAAATAGTTCACCTTTCAACTTTAACCTGTGACCTTTAGTTCTCGTCTCACCCAACCTCAGTGGAAAAAGCTTGCTTGCATTTATCTGTACCCCTCATACTTCCATATACTTTCTGTCAAATATCCCTTCTTTCTCCTACACTCCAGGGAATGAAGTCCTAATTTATTCAGCCCTTCCTTATAACTCAGGTCCTCAAGTCCTGGCAACATCCTTGTAAATTTTCTCTGCTATCTTTCAAGTTTATTGATATCTTTCCAGTAGGGAGGTGACCAGAACTGCAGACATTATTCCAATTATCTTATATAACTTCAACATAACATCCCATTTTCTGTAGTCAGTGTCCCTAAATATTTCACCTTTTACCCTTACCCCATGACCTCTGGTTCTAGTCTTGCCCACTCTCAGTGGGAAAAAGCCTGCTTGCATTTACCCTCTCTATATTCCTCATAATTTTATATACCCCAATCAAATCTCCCCTCATTCCCTCCATTTTATTGGCTTTCCTTTTGATCTTCCTCGTTCACATTTAAAATGAGCCCATTTTCTAACTGTTAACCAGTTCTGTGAAAAGGACATTAACCTGCTGCTGCCTGAATTGCTGTCTCCAGCACATTAAATTTGTAGCTACGTATGTGCTGTTGTGCTATGGAGATAAATCAAAATGGGTTTTTCTTCTTGTCATGCTCTTCGTCTTACAGCTGTCGTTAATAAATCAGATTGATTAAGTATTTTCAAATAGTATTTGACAAAGTCTTGTCCATGGGTTTAGTTGGAAGGTTACGACTCAAAAAAAAGACATGGAATGAAAATTGATTGCTCTTCATATGGATATACAGTCCATGGCCTCTTTAATAGGTATCGGAGTGGAACCAGGGGTGGTGTTCTGCTGGTGCAGCCCATGTTGTGCGCTCAGAGATGCTCTTCAGTGTACTGCTGTTGTAATGCATGGGTATTTGCATGGTTACCCTTGGCACGCTGACACCCATGGACCATGGTGACATGTTGCAGGCTGCTTCCAAAACTTCTAAATATACCTATTCTGAACTTATCTCACTGAAATCTGTAATTTCCCTTTAAGCAACATATTTTGAACCACAATGAGCTAGCAATTTCATGTTGTTCTGGAGGACTCGGTGGACTTAACTCTCAAGCATGCAGGAAAGGCATCTTTAAGCGGCTGAAGGTATATCACCATGGCCGAAAGAGAGGGAGGACTTACACTCCAAGTCAGGCTGAGGTGCAAATGAAGGAAACTCCCTCTCCTGTGCATCTTGTTAGCAAATGTTCAGTTGCTGGAGAACAAGATTGAGGACCTAACAGCAAGATTATTATATCAGAGAGAAATGAGAAATTGCTTGTTCTGTGCCTCATGGAGACGTGGCTTACTCCAGACAGGCCAAATGCATCATAAGACCCAAACACGAGGAATTCTGCAGATGCTGGTAATTCAAGCAACACACATCAAAATTGCTGGTGAACGCAGCAGGCCAGGCAGCCTGTCCATCATAAGACCCAAAGGTTTCTTAATACACAGGATAGACCAAACTGCTGATTTGGAGAAGGCAGAAGTGGGGTCTGTGTTTCATGATAAGCTCTTTGAGAGGTTTAGATGTGGCAGTCTTGTCGTGCTCTTGTTCCCCTGACTTGGAACATCTAACGACTAATTGCTGACCGTTCTTACTAAGAGTGTTCTCCTCCGTGATCCTGACTACAGTTTTTATACCACCAAAAGCCGATATTAAGCAGGCAGTCGAGATATTGAATGCTGCTATCACTAAACTAAAATAGCCCATCCTGATACATTTCAAATCAGAATCAGGCACTTCAATCAGACTTGTTTGAAGAAATTTCTGCCCAATTATCATCAGCATATAACCTATAGTACCAGAGGACCCAACACATTCAATCACTGCTGTACGACGATAAGGAACGTTTACCATTCCATGCCCAGACTGCATTTTGGGAAATCTGGTCGTCTGGCTGAACTTCTCATAACTGCAGAGACTAAAGAGCAAAGCTCCAGCGATAAGGATAACAAAGAGGTGGTTGTGAGAGACAGAGGAACGGCGATGGAATTGTTTCAAGTCGGTGGACTGGGCCATGTTCAAGGACTCATCAGAAGATCTGAATGAATACACACGGTTGTCACAGACTTTATAAAAACAGCCATAAACGAGTGTGTCCCCCCAAAATTATTCAGATTCTGCCCCGTGCAGAAGCCCAGGATGAACAAAGAGAAACCAAGTGCCATAGGTGACAGCAAGGCTTTGTTTGCAGATGAGCTCAATGCCTTCTGTGCTCACTTTGATCATCAGAACTTGGAGGAACCTTCACAAACTCCCACAGCACCTGATGACCCTGTGATTTCAGTCTCTGAGGCCACTGTGAGAGCACCTTTCAGGAATGTGAACCCACAGAAAGCATCGGCCCCAGATGGGGTACCCGCCAAATACTAAAGACCTGTGCTGATCAGCTGGCTGAAGTGTTTACCAAAATCTTTAACCTCTCGCTTTAGAAGTCTGAAGTACACACCTGCTTCAAGCAGGCTTCACTTGTACCAGTGCCTGAGAAGAACATGGTAATCTTCCTTAATGACTATTTGCCCAGTAGCATTTACATCACAGTGATGAAGTGTTTTGAGAGGTTGGTGATGAAACATATTAACTCCTGCCTGAGAAACGACTTGGTCCACTCCAATTTGCCTATCAGCACAACAAGTCCACAGCAAATGCCATTTCATTAGCCTGGCACGTCTGGACAACAAATATGCGTGCATCAGAGTGTTCTTTGTTGACTACAGCTCAGCATCCAATACCATCATCCCCTCAAAACTAATCAAGAAGCTTTAAGACCTTGGCCTCAATACTTGCTTCTGCAACTGGATCCTCGATTTCCTCACTTGCAGACTCCAGTCAGTTTGGATTGGCAACAATATCTCCTCCACGATTTCTATTAGCACAGGAGCACCACAAGGCTGTGTGCTTAGCCCCCTGCTCTACTCACCGTATGCTTATATCTGTGAGGCTAACCACAGCTCTAATACCATCATTGGCCGAATCAAAGATGGGGGACAAATCAGCAAATAGGAGGGAGACTGAAAATCTGGCTGAGTGGAGCCACAACAACAACCTCTCACTCAATGTCAGCAAGACCAAAGAACTGGTTATTGACCAGAAGGAAAAGGAAAGTCCATGAGCCAGTCATCATTGGGGGGAATCAGAGGTGGGGAGGGGTCAACAACTTTAAATTCCTTGGTGTTCTCATTTCAGAGTATCTCTCTTGAGCCCAACATGTAAATTCAATTATGAAGAAAGCATGATAGCACCTCTACTTCTTGAGAAGTTTGCAATAATGGTCTGCCTTTATACAATGCTGTCAACCACTGCATCATCTAAATCTTCATTTTCGTTGAAACATTCAAGATGATTGTCGATACCTTCAAATTCTTCTAGTTCCTAACTTGTTGAAGTAGTGAAATGGTTTCATTCTCACTCCCTGCTGTTTCTGGTATCTCCAAGCTTGAATGCTTGAAACCACAGTGAACAAAACGGTTCTCAATTGTCTTACTGCTTATTTATTGCCAACGATCAATGACAAAAATCATTGTTTTTTTGAACAGGAACATACACAACTGACGCTATTTAGAAACTGTTCACTCAAAACGAAGTGTTGTGTCTAGTGGCCATGCAGCACATGTGACTGATGCTTGTAAGAAAGTGTTCGGCAACAGTCTCCTGCCCCAATTAAGCAGCATAGTGTCCCAAACAAATGAATGAATTCCGGCTATTTTCTTGATAAGTTATTGTTCTTTCGGGGTCCCAAATAAGTGGCTGACCTGCTTAACCGATGGCCCAATTAAACAGAATCCACTAGTAGTGCAAAGGGAGAGTGAAAAAAATAGTGAGGTAGTGTTCATGGGATATTGTCAATTCGGAAATCTGATGGTGGAAGGGAAGAAACTATTCCTAAAGCATTGAGTGTGTGTCTTCAGGCTCCTGTACCTCCTCTGTGATGATAGCAATGAGAAGAGGGCACATCCTGGGCAAGGGGGGTCCTTAAAGATGATGCGACCTTTTTTGATAAACGGTTTGGATGCGTAATTGAGGATGAAGAGCTGACAAGATTACTAGGGTAAACAAAAGTATTGAGATAAATGTTAATTTGAGCAACCAGCATACATGGCTGAATTAGCCTCCTTCTGTGCAGTACACTCCTCACAATATTAAGACCACAGGACATAGGATAAGAATGCCATTCAGCCCATTGAGTATGATCACCATTCAATAATTGTTTAGAGATTCATATTCTCTGTTAACCTTATTCTCCTGCCTTCTCCCCGTAACATTTGACATCCTTGCTAATCAATATACACTTTAAATATACATAATGGCTTGGTCTTCACAGCATCTGTGGCAGCGAATTCCACAGATTTGCCATCCTCTGACTAAAGAAGTTCCTTCTCATCTCTGTTCTAAAAGGCCATCCTTATATTCCAAGGCTGTGCCTCCCAGTCCTAGACTCCCGGACCATCAGAAATACTCTGTCCACGTCCACTCTGTCAAGACCTTTCAACAGTCAATAGGTTTCAGTAAGATTCCCCCTGATTCTTCTAAACTCCAGTGAGTATAGGCCCAGAAACATAAAATGCTCCTCATATATTAACCCTTTCATTCCCTGGATCATTCTCATGAGTCTCTTCTGTACTCTCTGCAATGCCAGCACATCCTAAGGGGACCAAAACTGCTCATGGTACTCCAAATGTAATAGGTTTACTGAATTGCTGGAACTTTTAACTGTATATGTAGATATATTGACTTGCAGTCAATGGAATTTAATGCATTAATGAAACAGTAATATTAAAAATGTGTATGATTGTTCATATTCTGCAAACAGCGAATTACGCCAAATTATTAATAGGGAAATGGCATTGTAGCAGACGTTTTTTAGAGTTTTAGAAACATAGAAACATAGAAAACCTACAGCACAATACAGGCCCTTCAGCGCAAAAAGTTGTGCCAAACATGTCCCTACCTTAGAAATTACTAGGCTTACCTATAGCCCTCTGTTTTTCTAAGCTCCATGTACTTATCCGAAAGTCTCTTAAAAGACCCTATCGTATCCATCTCCACCACCGTTGCCAGCAGCCCATTCCAGGCACTCACCACTCTCTGAGTAAAAAACTTACCCCTGACATCTCCTCTGTACCTACTCTCCAGCACCTTAAACCTGTGTCCTCTTGTGGCAACTATTTCAGCCCTGGGAAAAAGCCTCTGACTATCCACGCGGTCAATGCCTCTCATCATCTTATACACCTCTGTCAGGTCACCTCTCATCCTCCGTCGCTCCAAGGAAAAAAGGCCGAGCTCACTCAACCTATTCTCATAAGGCATGCTCCCCAATCCAGGCAACATCCTTGTAAATCTCCTCTGCACCCTCTCTATGGCTTCCACATCCTTCCTGTAGTGAGGTGACCAGAACTGAGCACAGTACTCCAAGTGGGGTCTGATCAGGGTCCTATATAGTTTTATTGATTTATTTATTATGGTTAATTAAATTCTCTATTATAAGGTCCCTGTTTAGGTTACTATAGCTTCATAAAGGATGTAGAAATATAATTTGTATACAAAATTATGAGGGGTACAGTTAGGATAAGTGCAAGCAGGTTTTTTTCTCTGAGGTTGGTTGAGACTAGAACTACAGGTCATAGGTTAAGGGTGAAAGGTGGAAAGTTTAAGGGGAACCTGAGGGGGAATTTCTTCACTCAGCAGGTGGTGAGAGTGTGGAACGAGCTGCCCAGCAGAAGTGTCGGATGTGGGTTTGATTGCAATATGTAAAGAAATTTAGATAGGTACATGGATGGGAGGGTTATAGAGGCTATGTCCTGGGTGCGGGTGGATGGGACTAGGCAGATTAACAGTTCAGCACAGACTGGATGGGCTGAAGACTCTTTCTATGCTGTAGTGGTCTATGACTATATCAATGATTAGATACAAAAATGACTGTGAAGAAAAGCTCAAATTAATACATTTTATTTTCAACACTATAAAGAGGTTGGTATTTAAACCGAATTAAAAGTAGAAATAATTTCATGTAAATAGCATATGTGATGGGTAATCATAATGATTGAAGGTACTTTGAAGATAAATGTTTAAACCACCTCCACCCACACACTAATCCTGCATATATTTTGTTAACAGCTGTTAATTTCAATATATTTGTTACTTATATTGGGCACTAGATGAATATCTGTCACATGAGTTGTGAACATGTTATAAGGATATTGACAGCAAAAGCATTATTTTTCAGTGAAGCTAGCAAGTGTTTATTCCTTAAGTTGACAGACAACATCGAGCTCTGAGAGATACTCCCTTATATCACAAAATAAGCGGACCTGGACTGTTTGGACAAATACTCTATATCAAGCCCACCTTCCTGCTATTCCCATAATCCTCAATAACCATATTTGTCACCTTATCTTGAATATACAGTGGATTCTGGTTAATTGAGACACATCGGGACCAGTACATTTTGGCCCAATTAGCCAAAATTTCATAGAAAAAGTTAAAAAGGTATGAAGAAGACAAACTACTGTTTAACTGAGTGACAAATTAACTGAGAACAAATTAGAACACTACTAAAACTACTACAATACTATAAAACTGTAGTTCCTAATAGTTATTGACAGAGGAATTCTTCCAGTGTACGCTGCCATGTTCTTTTAACTGTAAATAGGCAAAAACAGTGCAGACACCTAGTACAAATAATGGACTGCCTTCATACAATGTGTTCAATGATTGCATCCTCTAAATCTTTATTTTCATTGTAACATTCAATATGATTGGTGATATTTCAAATTCTTCATAGGTCCTAACTTGTTGAAGCAGTGAAATCGTTTCATTTTCACTGTCAGTTAGCTCTGGCATCTCCAAGCCTGAGTGCTTGAAACTGCAGTAAACAAAACGGTTCTGAATTGTCTTACTGCTTATTATCAGTGACAAAGATCGCTGTTTTTGAACGCAAACTTCAGCCACAGGATGTGTATGCCACTGACATTAGTTAGATGCTCAACCCAAGTAAGCAAAGGGAAATCCCAGCAATTTTCTCGATTTGTTTCTGTTCTTCAAGGCTTGTCCGAAATAAACAGTTGCCCCGATCAACCGATGGCCCAATTAACCGGAATCCGCTGTACTTTATTAAGCATTCCCAGCTCTCTGAGGTAGAGAATTGGAAAGATTCATCTTTTGAGTGAAGACTCTTGTTAATTCAGTCTTAATTAAACCAATGGGCTAGAAATTCCTTGAAAGGAGCCACATTTCTCTGTGCTATACAAAGTGAACATTATCTAATAATCCATTTGAGTGTGTTGTGCACAGGTAGAGTGCACTGCTGCAGATTTGACGTGGAGCCTCTCTGCATGTGATGCGTAGTATTGTCAAACAATATGCAGTGCATGTTTTGATGTTGCTTTTGCAAGATGCTTCTGTGCATTCAAGGCTCACGAATGGTTTAAAAGTGATTCAGCACGGAGTTGGGGACTAACTGAGAAATAATAACTTCCCTCGTTGTCATAATAAGGAGTATGAAAGCCCAGCCATGTCCAAACTCCCCTCGATTCCTATTGCTTCATTCTCCAATGTTCCTTTCCCTCAACGTTCCATCAGATCTCAAGAGACCATACGACATAGGAGTCTGCTCCTTCATTCCATCATGGCTGATTTATTATCCCTCTCAACCCCATTCTCCTTCCTTCTCCCCGTAACTTTTGATGCCCTGGCTAATCAAGAACATATAAATCTCCACTTTAAATATACCCAGGGAGTTGATGTCCACAGCCATCTGTGACAATGAATTCCCCAGATTCGCTACCCTCAGAGAAGTTCGCCTCATCTCTGTAATAAAGAGATGTCCTTCTATTCTGAGGCTGTGCCCTATGGTCCTAGACTCCCTCGCTACTGGAAGCATCCCTTCCACATCTACTCTATGTAGACCTTCCAATATTCGATAGGTTTCAATGAGATCTCCCCTCATTCTTCTAAACTCCAGTGAAAATGCTCCTCATAAGTTAACTGTTTCTTTCTCGTGAACCTCCTCTGAACCCTCTCCAATGGCAGCACTTCCTTTCTTAGGTAAGTGGCCCAAAACTGCTCACGATACTCCGTGCCATCTGATCAAAGCCTCAGTATTGTTCCTTGCAGTCTGAATTCCCTCCCTGGTCATTTACTATCCCCGCCCCTGACTCCCACCTCTATTGTGATCTGCTAACTGACTCTACCAATTCTATAATTGGAGAAAAGATCTTGCCATGCATGGTTTGTAGGCCTGCAATACCATGCATGATAGCGTTAGAATGTTGTGATGGAACTTCACTGCCTGGGAGCTCTCTCTCCAACCTTTCATGAGCCCTCCAACTACCCCTGTGTAAATGCACCTTCTCCAGCACAGAAGCTTTCTTAGTCCTGCAAATTTCAACTTGAGATTCCACAGCCGGGTTACCAGCTTCCCAGCATGCACCCTTCAGAATTTTATGTGTTGCAATAAAGTCTCTCATCTCTCCTGCTCGCAGTCTCGAGACAGTACAGGCTGATCCTACTCAATCTCTCCTCATAGGACAACCCCCTCAGCCCAGGACACAATCTAGTGAACCTTTGTTGCACTCCCTCTAAGGCAAGTACATCCTTCCTTGGGTAAGGAGACCAGAACTGTACATTGTACTCTAGGTGTGATGTCACCAAAACTCTTTGTAGTAATTGCAGTAAGACTTCTTTCCTCTTATTTTTAATCCTTTTGTAATAATGGCAAAAACCCTATTTGGTTTCCTAATTGCTTGCTGAACCTGCATGCTAACTTTGTTATGCTTGTGTAAATTTCTCTATTTTCCTCTGATCGCTGATGTTTCCCATAGTTGCCTGACGTCTCTATGGTTTCCTTGTACCCTGATGTAATATTGCCTGTCTGTGTGCTTTAACTTCTGCTACATTAGAAGCTTTCCCAATCTGCTTTTCTATTTTGCTGTTCTTCCATTTTTTGTTCTCACAGTTAATGGTTTTTCATTGCTAAGCTTCTAATCCTATGTTGTAATCACCACCAGCCCCACATTTTTCATGTGTAATTTTCATTTCTTAAGGGAAGTCACATTCCTTGCAATTTATGAATTATTTAAATATTTGCCATTGCTTATCTACTGTCTTAACTTTTGATCTACCAATTTACATTGGCTAATCTCTACTTTTTGTAACTTGATTTAAGACCCTCGTTTTAGACCGCTAAATTACACTTGAAATCTGTACAGAATTCTCTCACATTGTGGACAGATTGTTCGATAGCGTAGAGAGGAAAGACAGCAAATGACTGCAGTACAGATTAAAAGATGATCTGTTTCAACACCTGCAATATATTCTCTGCAGACACCAAATGTGCTGTTTGCCAGGCTGAATATAACTGCAATTGTAGGCGTTACTTAAAAAAGACCAAAGCTTGTACTTACAAAAATATATGTCTGAGATCAAAGTTCAAAGTAAAATTTATTATATCACATACAACCCTGAGACTCTTTTCCTGCGGACATACTTAGTAAATCTATAGAACAGTAACTGTAAACAGGATCAATGAACAATGTGCAAATGTGAATATAAGTAAATAAAAATAGATAATGAGCATGACATAACAAGATAAAGAGTCCTTAAAGTGAGACCATCAGTTGTGGGAATACCAGAGGTAGAATGAGGTCCCAAGCGATTTAGGGTATTTCCTGATTGGTGATCAATGTAGTTTCTTGCCTGATGAGCAAACAGTAACAACGGTTTCAAGATTCAAGATTGTTTAACATTATTTTCAGCATACAAGGAGGATGAAATAATTGTTATTCTGAATCTGATGCAGCACAAAAAAACACGAAAGAAAAAGAACACAATAATAAAAAAACAATACATATAAATACATCAGATAGCTTAAGTACAGAGATTGACTGTATGTCCATAAAGTGATACTAGACTGTACACAAGGTGACTGATGGGAAATAATAAAGTAGTGTTGGAGTTCGTGGAGTTAATCTGTAACCAATCTGAATCACTTCCAGGAACTACTGTTTCAATAGAGCACGACAAAACTAAGCATGGCAAAAACCTTTCTCCTGATTCTGGTGTCCCTAGATTAGAATTTATCTCTTTTTATGTTTACTGCATCCTCCTTTGTTCAGTTCAGTTCAGTTTGGATCGTATTTGACTGAGGAATGTATGAACTGATTATTAAATAAATGAAAGATAGACATGACAATAACTCTTCAATTTGGATTGAATTCTTTTTGAATGCACAGGATGAAATTTCCTTGAACGTGACTAACCCTGAGAAAACCAAAATGGACAAATTGATTGAAATCCTCAATAGCATGAGGAACAACAGTCGCGACGTGGACTCCAACCTCACCTCATTCATGGAGGAGGCTCAGAACTCCACCAACTCTGAGGAGATGCTGAACGAGATAGTTAAAACCATTTATCACAAGGCCGTTACGGACAGGAGCTTCGCTTCAACTGCTGCCAGACTCTGTGATAAAATGTCTCTCTTCATGGTGGAAGGCACTAAATTCCGAAGCTTGCTTCTCAATATGTTACAGGTAAAAATGAGGTTATATTGTGCGTATGTGTGTTCCTGTGCTGCTGTCTGCCATTCCTTTGGATGCTTCAGCTGCGTGGAAAAGGGGAGCTGGCTACGTGGGTAACAGCTTGCTCTCCATATTGTTGTACCACCCTGGCTTGTTTTGACTGCCAGGATACAACATTCACGATCGACCCCAAAATAATGGAGGCTTCAAATATGTGTGTTTCTTCTTACTGCTTAATCAGAGTCAGGTTTAATAACACTCATGAAATCTGTTTTGCAGCAATATGGTGAAAACTATAAATTGCAATATGAAGTATCTGTGTGTGTTTGTTTATGTATATATATATATAAAATTAAATGAGTGCAAAGAAAGTGCAAAAATAGTGAGATGGTGTTCATAGGTTCAACGTTCAATCAGTAATCTGATGACAGAGGGGAAGAAGTTGTTCCTAAAACGGTGAATGTGTATCTTCAGGCTGCTGTACCTCCTCCTTGATGGTAACAATGAGAAGAGGGCACATGGTGGGCGATGGAGGTTCTTAATGATGGACACCACTGTTTTGAGGCATCGCCTTCTTTTGTGTCTCAATTTTGTTGTTCATATGTTTTCTAATGAGTTTATTACTGTCACATGTACTGAGACACAGTGTACAGCTTGCCTTGCAGACTGTTCATACAGATCAAGTCATTACACCATGCATTAAGCTAAAACAATGACAATGCAGAATAAAGTGAAAAAAAGGGTGCAGTGTGGGTAACTAATAAAATGCAACATCAGAATGAGGTAGATTGTGAGACCAGGAGTCCACCTTGGGTAGAAACTGTCCTTGAGCTGGTGGTGTGTGCTTTCAGACTTCTGTATCTTCTGCTCAATGGGAGAGGGGAGAAGAGAGTTGCACCCCTGTGGCCACCCCCCTCAGTAATCGTTATCTCATTTTGGATGCTGTTGTGGGGGGGTGGGGGGGGGGGGTGACCTGACACAGGATGACCATGGCGATCAGGTCTCTGACACTGAGCCTGGTTCCGTGGCGCAGAAGGGAGAGGAGAAGATGAGGAATGCGGTAGTCACAGAGGATTCCTTAGTGAGAGAACGGACAGGAGGTTCTGTCAGCCTGATAGAGATACCCACATGGTGTGTTGCCTCCCAGGTGCCAGGGTACGGGATGTCTCGGATCGGGTGCAGAGTATTCTGAAGGGAGAGGGTGAACGGCCAGAAGTCTTGGTACACATTGGTACCAATGACATGGGTAGAAAAAGGGAGGAGCTCCTGAAGGGAGAATTCAGGGAGTTGGGTAGGAAACTGAAAAGCAGGACCTCCAGGGTAGGAATCTCAGGATTGCTGCCTGTGCTACGTGCTAACAAGCGCAAGAAAAGCATGATCAGGCATATTAATGTGTGGCTGAGAGACTGGTGTAGGGGGCAGGGCTTGAGATTCCTGGATCATTGGGGCTTCTTCTGGGAGAGATACAACCTGTACAAAAAGGACGGGTTACACCTGAACTCAAAGGGGCCCAATGTACTGGCGGGCACATTTCATAGAGCCGTTAGGGAGAGTTTAAACTAATTTGGCAGGGGGATGGGAACTGGAGTGATAGGGCTGAGGAAGAGGAAAACAAGTAAATCAAGATAGCGTGCAACAGAGATGTTAGGAAGGACAGGCAGGAGATGAGGCATAATCACAGCCAATGGGATGAGTTACAACAGAAAGCAACAGATACTGGACTGAAAGTGTTATATTTGAATGCGCGCAACATAAGAAATAAAATGGACGATCTTGAAATTCAGCTACAGATTGGCAAGTATGACATTGTGGCCGTCTCTGAAACTTGGCTAAAGGATGGCTGCCATTGGGAGCTGAACATGCAAGGATCCAAGGAGCATGAAGAAAGCTCACCTCTCTCCCAGGATACTGACGGACTTTTACCGCTGTACCATTGAGAGCATACTCACCAACTGCATCTCAGTGTGGTATGGCAATTGTCCCATATCGGACCGCAAAACACTCCAGCGTGTGGTTAAAACTGCCCAGCAGATTATCAGCACCCAATTGCCCACCATTGAGAACATTTACCATAAACGCTGCCTGGGCAGGGCGAAAAGCATTATCAGGATGCATCTCGCCCTAACCATAGACTTTTTACTCTCCTCCCATCCGGTAGGCGCTACAGGAGCCTCCGCTCCCGCACCAGCAGGCATAGGAAGAGCTTCTTCCCTGAGGATGTGACGCTGCTGAACCTCACATCACAGCACTAAGCAGTATTGCATCCGTATTGTACTGTCTCAGTACTTTTATATTTGTGTGCTGTAGCACTTTAATTCACAGTAATTTTGTAAATAACACTATTCTTTGCATTTCTGGTCAGATGCTAAATGCATTTCATTGGCTTTGTATCTGTACTCGGCACAATGACAATAAAGTTGAATCTAATCTAGTCTAATATAAGGTGTATCGGAAAGATAGGTTAGTAGGCAGAGGGGGTGGTGTGGCCCTCTGTCTAAGAAATAATATTAAATCATTAAAAAGAGATGACATAGGATTGGAAGGTGCAGAGTCCCTATGCGTTGAGTTAAGAAACGGCAAGGGTAAAAGCAGGAAATAGAAACATCGTGTCAGAAGGGCAACGTCATGATAATCATTGGGGATTTTAACATAAAAGTGGATTGGGAAAACCAGGCCAGTACTGGACCTCAAGAGAGAGAATTTGTAGAATGTCTAAGGGATGGCTTTTTAGAACAGCTTGTTGTTGAGCCACCTAGGGGATTGGCTGTGCTGGATTGGGTGTTGTGCAATGATCCAGAGGTGATAAGAGAGCTTAAGGTTAAGGAACCCTCAGGGAACAGTGATCACAATATGATCAAGTTCACCTTGAAATTTGAGATGGAGAAACTAAATTCCAATTTGTCAGTATTTCAGTGGAATAAAGGAAATTACAATGGCATGAGAGGGGAACTGGCCAAGGTTGACTGGAAAGGGACACTAGCAGGAAGGACAGCAAAGCAGCAATGGCTGGAGTTTCTGTGAAAAATGAGGAAAGTGCAAGACAGATATATTCCAAATAAGAAGAAATTTTTGAATGGAAGAAGGACACTACCGTGGCTGACATATGAAGTCAGAGCCAAAGTAAAAGCAAAAGAGAGGGCATACAAGGAAGCCAAAGCTAGTGGGAAGATAGAGGATTGGGAAGGAAACTAAGGAAGGAAACTAGAAGGTCATTAAGAAGGAAAAGATAAATTATGAAAGGAAGCTGACAACTAATATCCAAGAAAATACTAAAAGCTTTTTTAAGTATATAAAGGGTAAAAGAGAGTTGAGGGTAGATATAGGACCAATAGAAAATGATGCTGGAGATATTGTAATGAGAGATGCAGATGGCAGAGGAACTGAATATGTATTTTGTGTCAGTCTTCACAGTGGAAGACACTGGACATTGAAGAGTGTCGGAAGTGAAGTAGGTGCAGTGAAAATTGCAACTGAGAAGGTGATCGGGAAGCTTAATGGTCTCAGGGTGAATAAATCTCCTGGACCTGATGGAATGCACCCTCAGGTTCTGAAGGAAGTAGCTGAAGAAATTGCAGAGGCATAAAAAATGATCTTTCAAGAATCAATAGATTCTGGCATTGTACCAGATGACTGGAAAACTGCAAATGTTACTCTGCTATTTAAGAAGGGTGGGAGGCAGCAGAAAGGAAACTATAGACCTGTTAGCCTGATATCAGTGATTGGGGAAGTTGTTGGAATCTATTGTTAGGGGTGAGATTACAGAATACCTGGAGGCACATGACAAGATAGGCCAAAGCCAGCGTGGTTTCCTGAAAGGAAAATCCTGCCTGACTAACTGACTGCACATTTTTGAGGAAATTCCAAGCAGGGTAGACAAAGGAGATGCAGTGGATGTGGTGTACTTGGATTTTCAGAAGGCCTTTAACAAGGTGCCGCACATGAAGCTGCTTAGCAGGATAAGAGCCCATGGAATTACAGGGAAGTTACTAGCATGGGTGGAGCATTGGCTGATTGGCAGAAAACAGAGACTGGGAACAAAGGGATCCTATTCTGGCTGGCTGTTGGTTACCAGTGGAGTTCCACAGGGGTTGGTGTTGGGACCGCTGCTTTTCACAATGTATGTCAATGATTTGGACTATGGGATTAATGGATTTATGGCTAAATTTGCCGATGATACAAAGATAGGTGGAGGAGCAGATATTGTTGAGGAAACAGGGAGCCTGCAGAAAGACTTAGATGGTTTAGGGGAATGGGCAAAGAAGTGGCAAATGAAATACAATGTTGGAAAGTGCACTTTGGTGGAAGAAATAAACGGGCAGACTATTATTTAGATGGGGAGAGCATTCAAAATGCAGAGATGCAAAGAGACTTGGGAGTACTTGTGCAAGATACCCTAAAGGTTAACCTCCAGGTTGAGTTGGTAGTGAAGGAGAATGCAATGTTGGCATTCATTTCTAGAGGAATAGAGTTTAGGAGCAGGGATGTGATGTTGAGGCTCTATAAGGCACTCATGAGACCACACTTGGAGTATTGTGTGCAGTTTTGGGCTCCTTATTTTAGAAAGGATATATTGACATTGGAGAGGGTTCAGAGAAGATTCACGAGAATGATTCCAGGAATGAAAGGGTTACTGTATGAGGAAGGTCTGGCAGCTCTTGGGCTGTATTCGCTGGAGTTCAGGAGAATGAGGGGGCATCTCATAGAAACATTCCGAATGTTAAAAGGCCTGAACAGACTAGATATGGCAAACTTATTTCCCATGGTAGGGGAGTCTAGGACAAGAGGGCACGACTTCAGGATTGAAGGGTGTCCATATAGAACAGAGATGTGGAGAAATTACTTTAGTAAGAGGGTGGTAAATCTGTGGAATTTGTTGCCACAAGCGGATGTGGACGTCAAGTCATTGGGTGCATTTAAGGCAGAGATAGATAGGTTCTTGATTAGCCAGGGCATCAAAGGGTTATGGGGAGAAGGCAGGGGAGTGGGGATGACTGGAAGAATTGGATCAGCCCATGATTGAATGGCAGAGCAGACTCAATGGGCTGAATGGTCTACTTCTACTCCTATATCTTATGGTCTCATGTATGAAGAGTTAAGGTGTAGCATTTAACCCAACTTGGTATTGATGACTATTTGTCCTGATTGTATTTACCAATTGCTGATTGGTAGCACAGTTCTATATACCTGATATATTTAAATGGAAAATTGAAATTTAAAAGTGTACCAGATGGCACAGATTGAGTGAACAGCCAGAGATGTTTCCCAGGGCGGAAGTGGCTAATATCAGGGGCATAATTTTAAGGTGATTGGAGGAGAGTATAGGGGGATAACAGAGGTCGTTTTTTTTTACACAGAGTGGTGGGTGTGTGGAACATGCTGCCAGGGGTTGTGGTAGAGGCATTTCAAAGGGAAGGTTAGACTGATCTTAGAGTTGGTTAAAAGGTCAGCACAACATTATGGGCCAAAGGGCCTGTACTATGTTGAAACACTCTCCGTTCTAAAACACAGGATATGCAAAGAACTGCCTAACACCTGCCATCATTGTATAACCAAGTAAGCAAACTATGCACAGGTCAAAAGAAAGTACTTGCATTGCTCTTCTTACCATTCTACAAAGAAATCCATCAAATGTTGGTGCAGATAGATAAGCTCAAAATTCAAAGTAAATTTATGATCAAAATGTCACCATATTCAGTCCTACGATTCATTTTCTTGTGGGTATTCACTGTAAATACAAGAAACACAATAGAATCAATGAATGATTGCACTTAACAGGATGGACAAACAACCAATGTGCAAAAGACAAGAAACTGTGCAAATATAAAAATAAAGAAAAAAATATAATTAATAATAAATAATCAATAAATAGAGAACATGAGATGAAGAGCCCTTGGAAATGCGTCCGTAGAACAGATCAGTGTTGGGGTGAGTGAAGTTATTCCCCCACCCCAGTTCAAGAACCTGATGGTTGAGGCGTAATAATTGTTCTTGAACCTGGTGGTGTGGGTCCTGAGGCTCCTGACCCTCCTTCCCGATAGCGGCAATGAGAAGAGAACATGGCCTGGATAAGGGGGGGGTCCCTGATTATGGATGCTTTGTCACATTGGTGTGAAAATCACTGGTTTCTCCCTCAGCAGAAGTGGGAGGAAAGGGTTAAATTTCCAGACTGCTGGAAGCAACCCAATACGTTGTGCCTTTGTGCCTCATTTAATACAGTGCGCAATCTTGGCGGGACCGTACCGTAGAGACGAGATGAGTTGAGCTGATTGATTCTAATAGTGTCTGTGAAGTTTTGCCAAAGGGAAAAGGTGGATTCAGTGGTCGTTGTGCTTTCCTGGGTGCTTTGCCTTTTAGTGCTTGACCCCATTTTGTACAAATGCTGTACCGATTGCTTGCAGATCCAATTAGTGTCTTTTCAGGATCACTGCAAAGACACGTTGTCCTGGTTACCACTGTGGTATTGTTCGTACATCCATCTTATTTATTACTTTAACTCTTTCTCACCCTTAATCACAAAGAAAACATTTTGGAATCCCACTGAAAATCTTTGGAATTTCTACCCTTTCCTAAACAAGGAAAGTTTATAGTTTTTCAAGGAAAGGTTAATTTTTTGATGTGTGAATTTCATTTTAAGTGGAGATCCAACAGCTCTGTAATTATATTAGTGCTGTTTTAACTGGGTGTATTTATAATAGAGCAGTTTGGTTATTTATTCATTATGTGGCATATAACCAAAGCAACGTTTGATATTTTATGATGGCAAACAGTACAGGCCCCTCAGCCCACAATGTTGTGCTGGCCTTTTAATCTACTCTAAGGTCAATCTAACTCTTCCTACATGACCTTCCAGTTTTCTGTCATCCATGTATCTATCTCAAATGACTTAATACGGGTGTTCAAGATGATAAGAGGCATAGATTGATTGGAAATTTTGCCCGGAGAGGAAGTCTCTGGCTGTCCACTCAATCAATGTCTCTTATCATCTTGTACATCTCTATCAAGTCACTTCTCATCTTCCACTCCAAAGAGAAAAGCCCTAGCTTGCTCAAGCTATCCTCTTAAGATATGCTAACTAATTCAGGCAGCATCCTGGTAAATTTCCTCTGCACCCTCTTTCCTATAAAGAGGCGACCAGAACTGAACACAATATTCCAAGTGTGGTCTAACTAGGGTTTTATAGAGCTGCAACATTATCTCACAGCTCTTGAACTCAATCCCCAACCCCTGATTAATGAAGGCCAACACACCATACACCTTTTTAACCACCAACAACCAGAGGGCATGAATTTAATGAGAGAGGGTGTAAGTTCAAAGGAGATGTCTGGGCTGAGTTTTTTTCCATAGAGTGGTAGATGCCTGGAATGTGCTGCCTGGGGTGCTGGTGGAGACAATACGATAGGGGCATTCAAGAGGCTCTTTTAAAGTTCAAGTTTAATTGTCATTCAATAATACATGAATACCCATGATACAGCCAAACAAAAGAGCATTGGTCTGGGGCCAGGGTGCAAAACACTGTACCAATAGTCACACACAGCTCAAGGTACATCACACATATAAGACAGCAGTAGAATACAGTCACACAGAAAAAGTATAGTCCAAGTCCTTGAATTCACGAATGTTGCAGCAGTCTGCAGTCGAACATAATACATCTTCTGCTGAGCGAACACTGGAGAGCAGCACCGCCAGCACGAACGTTGCACCACGCCATCTCCGGTGAGTGCACCGACTGCGGTGCCTCGCTCCTGGGTGGCTGCAAGCAACTGACACCATGGTTTGAGGCCTAGTCCTTGCCAGGACCGAGGCCATGCCGCTCCTCGCTGTTCACCAATAGAACCGCGAATCAGAACTTGCGGATTTCTGCATACCAATGTCCAACAGTGTCTTGATAGCACAAGAAAACGCCTGAGACAATCACTGGCTGTTAGACTGCACACTGCCGTGGAGCACTGATACCTCTTTGATACTACCCACACCGTCCAGCTCCTTGTTTCTCCACTGACGGGTTAGACATGCAGAACTTTAAGAAGTTTATATGTCCTCCTCATGAAAGCGTAGGCTTCTATGGAAAAGAGTAAAAAGTTGACGTTTCGGGCTGGGACCCCAGATGTCCTGATGTTCATCGACTGTTTATATTCATTTCCTTTGATGCTGCCCGTCCTGCTGAGTTTCTCCAGCATTTTACAGATGTAACTTACCAATTAACCTCCTAATGGTTATGCCTTTGGACTGTGGGAGGAAACTGGATAACCCGGAGGAAACCCACGTGCTCCCAAGGAGGACATAAAAAACCCCTTACAGACAGCGTTGGAATTGAACTCTGAACTCTGACGCCCTGAGCTGTAATAGCATTGTGCTAATGCTATGCTATCATGGTGCCCTACTAGAACTTTCCTCTCGTCCTTTCAACACCCACATCCAGAAAATTAAAAAGAATTTTTGTTGAAAACCTCAACATTTCTCCGCACTCATTCATTTTTGCAGTATGTTACAGAGAAGGCAGTTTGTGACCTTCATCTTAATAGCGAGAGAAACAGTAGATGTGCTGGTGTTCTGTTTGCTGTGTAGGAATGTTACATTGATTCCTGAACAATCTTTTATCGGAGGAACCAGCAGTATAACTTTTTCTCCTCATTCTTGACCTTGGCAGGACAATGTAGTAGCACTGGGCACAATGATACAAATTCAATGCTGCACTAACCGGTACTAAATTGCTTAGTGTCAATTCCCGTACACAGTGTAAAGAAAAACAAAATAATTGTTGCTCTGGGTCCGTTGCAGCACAAAAAAAAAATAAGATAAAGAACATAATAATATAAAACACACAATAAATATCAATACGTAAGATAGCTTTTATACATAGATTGATTGTCTGTCCATAATGTGACAGGAGTGTCTGTACATAAGGTGTCTGTCTGGAAATGATAAAGTAGTGGTGGTTGGGGGTGTGGAGGGGTGGGTCAGTGGGTGGAGGTGTTGATCAGCTTTACTGCTTGCGGAAAGTAACTGTTTTTGACTGTGCTGGTCCTGGTGTAGGTGCTACATAGCCTCCTCCCTGATGGGAGTGGGACAGACAGTCCATGAGCAGGGTGGGTGTGATCCTCTATGATGTTGCAGGCCCTTTCCCAGTGCCTTTCTGTGTCTATGCCCACAATGGTGGGTAGGCTGGTGCCGGTGATGCTTTGGGCAATTCTGACTACCCACTGTAGAGCCTTCCCGCCCACCACAGTGTAGTTTCCGTACCATGCAGTGATGCAGCTTGTTAGAATGCTCTCTACTGTGCACCAGTACAATAATAGAAACATAGAAAACCTACAGCACAATACAGGCCCTTCGGCCCACAAAGTTGTGCTGAACCTGTCCTTACCGTAGAAATTACTAGGGTTACCCACAGCCCTCTATTTTTCTAAGCTCCATGTACCTATCCAAAAGTCTCTTAAAAGACCCTATTGTATCCGCCTCCACCACTGTGGCCGGCAGCCCATTCCACGCACTCACCACTCTCTGAGTAAAAAACTTACCCCTGACATCTCCTCTGTACCTACTCCCCAGCACCTTAAACCTGCGCAGAACAAGCGCTACGCATGCCCTTACACTTCCTCCTTCACTACCATTCAGGGCCCCAGACAGTCCTTCCAGGTGAGGCAACACTTCACCTGTGAGTCGGCTGGGGTGATATACTGCGTCCGGTGCTCCTGATGCAGCCTTCTATATATTGGCGAGACCCAAAGCAGACTGGGAGATTGTTTTGCTGAACACCTACGCTCTGTCCGCCAGAGAAAGCAGGATCTCCCAGTGGCCACACATTTTAATTCCACGTCCCATTCCCATTCTGATACGTCTATCCACGGCCTCCTCTACTGTAAAGATGAAGCCACACTCAGGTTGGAGGAACAACACCTTATATTCCGTCTGGGTAGCCTCCAACCTGATGGCATGAACATTGACTTCTCAAACTCCCGCTAATGCCCCACCTCCCCTCCGTACCCCATCTGTTATTTATTTATATACACACATTCTTAACCACAGAGTCAACCTGCGCAGCTGCTTTGAGCGTCCTGTGGACTCGGATAATTTGGGTATAGTTGTCAGAAGCTGTAGTATCACTAGTGCAGGAAATGCAGCTGATGATTGCAATCCACCTGACGTTGTTAGTTATTACAAAGGAATCTGGTGAGCTAGCCCATGGCAGCCGTGTAGAATGTGGCAGAACCAGGTACAACACTTGCAAGGACAGATGAGCTTTACAAAATACTTGATTTATTTTTAGTACCAGTCACAATTATGGAGCATTTTGGAGTTATGTGAATAAAGCAACTACCACTTCAAATAAGAACAATGTGGATTGTAAATTGCAAGCAGGAAATTGACATTAAAAGCTCGCCTTTGCACTGTCTGTGGAGCACAGGCTGACGGATATGGTTTGCAAAATGATGACCACGAGATGTTAGCATATCCATCAGCCAAACAGTAAGACAATGGGGTTGTGTTAATCGGCTTGTATCAAACCAGGCAACGTGGACTAAGTTATTTGCACCATTGTGACTGGGTTCTAGCCGGCAGACCAGATGGATGTTGTCAAATGTGCTCACAGGTATAGTTGCAATTAGGAGCTGATCTATTGTGTACATGGAGAATCAGCTTACACAGACACTAGTCTTGGGCATCTGGCTCTCTGTCTTCCAAAACTTTTAAAATACGTGTACCAATTAGTTTGCCCCAGCAGGGGTATTTGAACATTTAGAGGTGTCTCCCACTGTAGATATGCAATTCAAAGTTGTCAACCCAAAGTTTTAAAGTAAACACTGTTATTGTAACTATTGTGATTGTATTGAATCACCTGTTGTTACCTTTGATCTTAAGGGTATAAAATGTGATGGACTTAAGGGTTTGTGAGCCTCTACCGAGAGCATCTCCAGAACGATGCCTGCTTGTCGTGATGCATAAAGATCACCAGCTTCAGTATCTCTCCAGTGATCTGATCGCAGTCACAACAGTTACCTCATTACAGGAAGAATGTGGAAGCTTCAGAGGGGGTGCAGAGGAGGCTCACCAGGTTTAGAGAGCATGTCTTATGAAGAGAGGTTGAGTGAGCTAGGGCTTTCCTCTTTGAAGAGAAGGAGTGTGAATGGTGACTTGACAGAGGTGTACAAGATGATAAGAGGCATAGATAGAGTGGACAGTCAGAAATTCTATCCCAGGCGGAAATGGCTAATATGAGAGGGCATAATTTTTAAAGGTGATTGGAGCAACGTATATGGCAGATATCAAAGGTAGGTTTTTTCCACAGAGGGTTGTGGGTGTGTGGAACGCCCTGCCAGGAGTGGTGGTAAAGACAGATACATTAGGGACATTTAAGAGACTCTTAAGATAGGCACATGGATGATAGAAAAATGGAGGGCTATGTGGGAGGGAAGAGTTTGATTGATCTTGGAGAAGTTTAAAACGTTAGCACAACATCATTGTCTGTATGGACAACTATGTTCTTTTGAAGTGCTGTATTTCCTAGTTATGGTATACAGCAGCAAAGCGGTTCAGTAAGTGGGCCAGCCCGAGGATCCTGGACCATTGATCCACAGGCTTGACATTGAACACCAGCCTGGCTGTGTCGCCGTCCACAGCTCCAATCTGCTAATTAAATTTGCTGACGACACTACACTGATTGGCCTAATCTCAAATAATAATGAGGCAGCCTACAGAGAAAAAGTCATCACCCTGACACAGTGGTGTCAAGAAAACAACCTCTCCCTCAATGCCGCAAAAACAAAGTTGTGGACTACAGGAGGAATATAGGAACACTCACAACGCGCTGGAGGAACTCAGCAGGTCAGTCAGCATCAGTCAGACTACAGGAGGAATATAGGAACACTCACAACGCGCTGGAGGAATATAGGCATCTGTTAGTCTCGTGAGACCATGGATTTGCGCCTTGGAAGGTTTCCAGGGCGCAGGCCTGGGCAAGGTTGTTTGGAAGACCGGCAGGTGCCCATACTGCAAGTCTCCCCTCTCCACGCCACTGATGTTGTCCAAGGGAAGGGCACTAGGGCTGATACAGCTTGGCACCAGTGTCGTCGCAGAGCAATGTGTGGTTAACTACCTTGCTCAAGGACACAATACACTGCCTCAGCTAAGGCTCAAACTAGCGACCTTCAGATCACTAAACTAACGCCTTAACCACTTGGCCACACACCAACACACAGGAGGAATGGAGACAGGCTAACCCCTATTGACATCAATGGATCTGGGGTTAAGAGAATGAAAGCCTTAAGTTCCTCAGTATACACCTTACCGAGGACCTTACTTGGTCTATACATACCGACTGTGTGGTGAAAAAGGCACAACAGCACCTCTTTCACCCCAGACGGTTAAAGAAGTTTGGCATGAGTCCCCAAATCCCAAGTATTTTCTATAGGGGCACAATTGAGAGCATCCTGACTATCTATATCACTGCCTGGTATGGTGCAGACAGCCCAGTGCATCTGTAGGTGTGAACTTTCCACTATTCAGGATATTTACACCAACAGCTGTGTAAAAAGGGCCTGAAGGATCACTGGGGACCCGAGTCACCCCAACCACAAACTGTTCCAGCTGCTTCCGTCCAGGAAATGGTACCGCAGCATAAAAGCCAAGACCAACAGGCTCCGGGACAGCTTCTTCCACCAGGCCAACAGACTGATTAATTCATGCTGATACAATTGTATTTCTATGTTATATTGGCTGTCCTGTTGTACATACTATTTATTATAAATTACTATAAATTGCACATTTAGATGGAGACGTGACGTAAAGATTTTTGCTCATGTATGTGAAAGATGTAAGAAATAAAGTCAATTCAATTCATGTCAGTATATAAATCTTGTATTTATAACAATAACTAACTTGGCAGTAGTGACACTGTTACTACAGATTGTCATTAAAAATACCTACTCGCCTATGTGAGATTTCAAACCAGTCAAAGTAGTTGGCTCTTTGCTGTTTTAGCAGTTCAGCAACAAGTAGATTCAGTAATGAGACAACATTCCTTTAGAATGAGATGAGAGGGACGATTGAGCGCATCTGCACAGAGCATTGTCGCAGGAAAGCTGCATCAAGGACTCCCATCATCTGCGATATGCTGTCTTCTCACTGCTGCCATCAGGAAGGAGGTACAGGAGCCTCAGGACCCACACCACCAGGTTCAGGAAGTTATTACCCCTCAGCCATCAGGAGGGAGGTACAGGAGCCTCAGGACCCACACCACCAGGTTCAGAAACAGTTATTACCCCTCAATCATCAAGAAGGAGGTACAGGAGCCTCAGGACCCACACCACCAGGTTCAGGAACAGTTATTATACCTTAACCATCAGCTTCTTGAACCAGTGTGGATAACTTCTCTCAACTTCACTCAGCCCAACACTGAACTGTTCCCACAACCTCTGGACACACTTTCAAGGATTCTGCATCTCATGTTCTCAATATTTATTACTTATTTATTATTACTATTTTATTTTTTTTCTCCTTTTTGTACTTGCACAGTTTTTTGTCTTTTGCACATTGGCTGTTGTCCACCTTATTGTGAGCAGTTTTTCATTGATTCTGTTTTGTTTATTTATATTTACTGTGAATGCCCACAAGAAAACGAATCTCAGGGTTGTATATGGCGACACATATGTACTTTCATGATAAATTTATTTTGAGAGAGGGTGGTAAATTTATGGAATTAATTGCCACAGACGATTGTGGAGTTGAGAATATTTAAATTGAGTATATTTAAAGCGGGTGTTGATAGGTTCTTGTGTCAAAGGTTATGAGCAGAAGGCAGGAGAATTGGGTTGAGAGGAACAATAAATCAGCCATAATGGAGTGGCGGAGCAGACTGGATGGGCCAGATGTCTAAAGGACAGCATTACCAGTGATGTCCACCTCCTATGATCAAATTAATAAGACGAGGGTGATGGTCATGGGCTGTTATTGAGATTGGGAGTCTGTGAGCAATGATATACCACAGGGTCAGTGCGGGTTATTACTTACAGTACATTAACAATTTGAATGTAGGAGGTTTGCAGTTGATGTGGAGACTCATGGTATTGATAGTGTGAAGGGAATCTTTTCAAACTGCTGATCAAATTGTTCGGATTGTAAACTGGGCAGAGAAATGGCAAATGGAATTTAATCTTCAAAATGTGAGATTTGGGAAGAGTGATGAAGTTAGGATATACACAATGATAGAAACCTACGGAACACATACTCACTGGAGGAAAGCCCAGGAAGGCCGGGGGGCAGGGTGGGGGGCGGTGTCAGGCTCTTTACACAGAGAGTGGTGAGTGTGTGAAACACCCTGTCAGGGTGGTGGTAGAGGCAGATTTATTAGGGCATATGAAGCCTGAAGACACACCCTCAATGTTTCCGGAACAGCTTCCTCCCTTCCCAATCAGATTTCTGAATCTGATCAGACAATGACTGCCTCACTCTTTTTTGCTCTTTTTGCACCAATTATTTAATATACACTGTGTATATTTCTTATTGTAATTTATAGTTTATTTTAATAAGTATTGCAATGTACTGCTGCTGTGAGACAACAAATTTCATAACACATGCCAGTGATATTAAACTTGATTCTCATTCTCATTTAAGAAACTCTTATGATCTTAGAGTAGGTGAAATGAGATCTTAAGAGTAGGTGAAAAGGTCAGCACAGCATTGTGGGCCGAAGGGCCTGTGTGCTGTACTGTTCTATGTTCTGAAGATCCAAGGATCCCTAAGTACAACTTGACAGCAGCACAGGTAGAAAAGATGGTTAAGAAGTTACACAGGATGCTGGAGCATAGAAAATAAGCCAGCTGGAAAGCTTATAACCTTGGCTCTGCAGGATGAAGATGGACATACCTTACCCCATGCCAGACAGGTCAGTAACATGCTAAATATTTAAACATGCAAATACAACAGTATGACTTTGTGCATTTCATTATTATATTTCTCACCTGGTTCTCCCGCGTAGAACTGATATTCCTTCTGAGGAGCAAGCATGCCCACTTTCACTTCCAGCTCACATTCCTGCCATTTCCCAGTTCCACATTTCACTCCATATTCAACACATCTCCAGTTTAGCCTCTGTTGGATTCAGAAGGTTTAGATCCGAGGTTCTTTTGTAAGTCAAGAAAGAGGCATCAAACCTGTTACTTTGCTATGGTTTTATTAAGTGTTAATAGAACAAAGAGCTTTGAAAACTGACAGTAACACGCGTCTAGTAGGGAAAGGGAAAGAGGACTAAAGATGCCGAGCTTGCATGTTCAGCTCTTTTTACACCATAGATAAGAAACAATCCATTCAAATTTGTAGATAACCATTAACCAATCACAGAGCTTCTATTCAAATAGTATGAAACTAAATAATGTTCCAGAATCATACAGATTTGTAACCACTGAGGGCACACTGAGCAATTGTATGTACATACTGTGACCACTAGGAAACATACTAAACAGTTACATGTACATAAGTAGTTCAAAGGTATAATTATTATCAAAGTATGTATGCAATATACAACTCTGAGATTTGTCTTCTCCAGATAGCCACAAATCAAAGAAAAACATCAACCCCCTCACATAAAAAAACAAATCTTGCAAAAGGCAACATGATCATCAGCTCCCAGCCACGCAGAAAAAAAATAGTGCATACGGCAGCAAGAACATCAAACCCTAAACCACCCCCATCACCCCATACACAAAAAACTAACAAATCATATTATTTATTTAAAAAATTCCAAGCAGAGATTAAAAGTTAAAACTAGCAATTAAATGGTGTGATCCAACAGTTTATTGCGTCTTCTCGGTGCTAGTATAAAGATGCTGTTTGGTAGTATTTGGCTCAATGATGTAGGTGGTGCCTTCTAAACTGCGTTCTTTAGAAGAGGTGGTATCTCCAGTAACTTTTCCAATGTAAAGACAACAGGAATGTATTCTCATGTACACATGGTACAACTATTTCAATTCCAGTCCCCATTCCTGTTGTGACATTTCGGTCCGTGGCCTCCTCGGCTAACACAATGAAGCCACTCTAAGGGTGGAGGAGCAACACTTCATATTCCATCTGGGTAGCCTCCAACCTGATGGCACGAACATCGATTTCTCCAACTTACGTTAATATTCCGCATACCCCTTCCCCACTCTGGCCTCTTACCTCTTCTCCTCATCTGCCTATCACTGCCCCCCGGTGCCCCTCCTCCTTCACTTTGTCCCATGGTCCATTCTCCCCCCACCCCCACCCAAACAACCTGGCTTCACGTATCACCTTCTAGCTTGTCCTCTTACCCCTCCCTCCAACTTCTTATTCTGGCATCTTCCCCCTTCCTTTCCAGTCCTGAAGGGTCTCAGCCCAAAATGTCGACTCTTTATTCATTTCCATAGGCGCTGCCTGACCTGCTGAGTTCCTCCAACATTTTGTGCGTGTTGCTCTGGATTTCCAGCTTCTGCAGAGTCTCCTGTGTACATGATACAAGTGCCTGGTAGATGCAGGAGGCGTGTTACTGGCCCAATGATATTTTTGTATATCTTCAATGCAGCAAGAATGATAGCCTGGGTGACCTCAACATTGTAAGGAGGAGCCTCTTTACCTTGGTCAGCTTTAACAGCACCTTGAGTCAGGAAGTCAACCATTCGGTCTTCAAAACACAGAAAGACATTGTTATTTAGCCATACATCACAGGTCTTTCCAGCCCACTGAGCCCGCGCCACCCAGTTACACACATGTGACAAATTAACCAACCGACCCATATGTCTTTGTAATGTGCAAAGAAACTGCAACACCCAAAGGAAACCAATATGGTCATAGGGAGAATGTGCAAGTTTCTTACAGACAGTGGAGGAGTTGAACCTGGGTCACTGGCGCAGTGATAGTGTTATGGTAACCACTACACCACCATGCCACCCCAATTTTTCTCTAGGGCCATGACTAACTACTAGTTCCATCTTCATTGGCATGAATAATCTGAGGCACAGGTGAAGCACTCTAGTTGGATGCAGTTAGAGTCTGGGACCAGAGGGTAAAACATCAGAATAGAAGAACGTCCATTTACAACAGAGGTGAGGAGGAATTTCTTTAGCCAGAGGGTAGTGAATGTATGGAATTCATTGACACAGACAGCTGTGGATGCCAAGTCATTGGATATATTTAAAGCAGAGGTTGATAGGTTCTTGATTGGTCAGGGTGATTAAGGTTATGGGGAGAGAGCAGAGGAATGGGGTTCAGATGGGTAAAAAGAAATCAGCCGTGGAGCAGACTTGATGGGGTGAGTGGTCAAATTCTGCTCCTATGTTTTACAATCTAATATACAAAGTAAGCAGACTTTGAGATCCCATTTTTTTTTGTCTTGTTTCAGAAAGATTTCACGGTGAGGGATGAGCTGCAGCAAAGCGACGTTGAGCACTGGCTGGGATTCATCACCTTCCTTTGCGAGGTGTTTGGAATCATGAGAAGCAATGCAGGAGAGCCTTTCCGTGTGCTCGTCTGCCCGATCTACACCTGTCTCCGTGAGGTAAGTCACCTGCTCCTTAATTCAGGAACAGCTTCTTCCCCTCCGCCATCTGATTCCTAAATGGACATTGAAGCTTTGGACACTACCTCACTTTTAATATACAGTATTTCTATTTTTGCACATTTTTAAAAAATCTATTCCATATACGTAATCGATTTACTTGTTTATTATGTTTTATTTTATACATTATAATTTTTTTTTCCTTTCTCTGCTAGATTATGTATTGCATTGAACCGCTGCTGCTAAGTTAACAAATTTCACATTACATGCTGGTGATAATAAACCTGATTCTGATTCTAATTCTGATCCCAGTGGGCTGCTGAGAAACAAATGATTATAATGTAGAGGATTTTGGATAATTACATGGATGGTCGGGGTATGGAGGGCTATGGTCCAGGTGCAGGTCAATGAGACTATGCAGAGTAATGGTTTGTCACGGACTAGATGGGCCGAAGGGCCTGTTTCTGTGCTGTAGTGTTCTCAGGAACAGGCCCTTCAGCCCACAATGTTGTACCAAACCAAATCAATTCATAATCAAATGGGCATCTAGACTAATCCCTTCTGCTTATCCCTCCATTTTCCTCAGATTTGTGTGCCTATCTACAAAGTCTCTAATGTATCTGCCTCTACCACCACCCCTGGCCGTTCATTCCGGACACCCACCGCTCTCTGTGTAAAAAAAACTTGCTCCCCACAGCTCCTTTGAATTAGGTGTATAAGGGAATTGATCATGTGGATAGTCACGGGCTTTTTCCCAGGGCTGAAATGGCTCATACAAGAGGGCACAGTTTTAAGGTGCTTGGAGGTAGGTAGAGATTAGATGTCAGGGGTAAATTTTTTACGCAGAGAGATGTGAGTGCATGGAATGGGCTGCCAGCGATGGTGGTGGAGGCGGATATGATAGGGTCTTTTAAGAGACTTCTGGATAGGTACATGAAGCTTAGAAAAATAGAGGGCTATGGGTAAACCTAGTAATTTCTAAAGTCAGTACATGTTCAGCACAGCATTGTGGGCCGAAGGGCCTGTATTGTGATGTAGGTTTTCTGTGTTTCTATGACTCCTTCTCACCTTAAATGCTAGTATTAGACATTTCTACCCTGCGAGAAAAAGATGCTGTCTGTCTATTCTGTATGCCTCTCACCGTCTCATAGCCTCTGTGGGATCTCCCTCAGCCGCTGCAGAGAGTTTGTTTGATAGTACGTGCTCTCCAGTCCAGACAGCAGCCTGGTAAACCTCTCCTGCACCCTCGGCAAAGCCTCAGCATTCTCTGACTCTGATAGTCCCAGAGAGGGGCTTTCACTTCAGAACCAGACTCAGGTTTATTATTACTGTTTCATATCATGTGAAATTTGTTGTTTTGCAAATGCAATGCAGTGAAAAATAAAAAATCTATCAAGTACAAAATAAATAATGCAAAAAGAATAAAATAGAGTGATAGTGTTGCTGGGTTCCTTGTCCGTTCAGAAATCTGATGGCCGAGGGGAATCATTGGGTGTGCGTCTTCAGGCTCCTGTACCTTCTCCCTGATGGTAGTAACAATGGATGCCACCCTGCCCTTGGAATTATAACTGACCTTCAGTGACAAATAAGCTCCAGGTGTATAACTCTTTACTGGGCTGCCTTCCAGAAAGCTACAGAAATCATCCTAAAATGTCACTCCCTCAGTTTGCATTTCATGGCCATTTTATCGGTTTCTGGATCCTGGACTTCCTGTCAGATCGCTGGCAGGTGATAAGAGTGGGCTCCCTCACCTCTGTCCCTCTAACCCTCAACTCAGGGGCCCCTCAGGGCTGTGTTCTAAACCCCCTCCTGTATGCCCATGACTGGGTCGCCACCCACAGCTCCAATTTGCTGATTGAGTTCACTGACGACACTACACTGATTGGCCTAATCTCAAATAGAGAAGAAGTCATCACCTTGACACAGTGGTGTCAATGAAACAACCTCTCCCTCAATGTTGCAAAAACAAAGGAGCTGGTTGTGGATTACAGGAGGAATGGAGACAGGCTAACCCCTATTGACATCAATAGATCTGGGGTTGAGAGGGTGAACAGCTTTATGTTCCTCGGCATAAACATCACTGAGGATCTCACGCGGTCTGTACATACCGGCTGTGTGGTGGAAAAGGCACAGTAGTGCCTCTTTTACCTCAGACGGTTGAGGAAATTTGGTATGGGCCCCCAAATCCTAAGAATTTTCTATCGGGGCACAATGTAGACCATCCTGACTGGCTGCATAACTGCCTGGTATGGGAACTGTACCTCCCTCAATCACAGGACTCTACAGAGTGGTGCAGACAGCCCAGCGCATCTGTAGTTGTGAACTTCCCATGATTCAGGACATTTACAAGGACAGGTGTGTAAAAAGGGCCCGAAGGATCACTAGGGACCAAAGTCACCCCAACCACAAACTGTTCCAGCTGCTACCATCTGGAAAATGGTACTGCAGCATAAAAGCCAGGACCAACAGTCTCCGGGACAGCTTCTTCCACCAGGCCATCAGACTGATTAATTCATGCTGATTCAACAGTATTTCTATGTTAACTGTCATTTATTCTTTGGGGCACTTCTCTGTTTTCATGGATGTTTGCAAAGAAAAAAACATTTCAGGATGTATATTGTGTGCATTTCTCTGACATTAAATTGGACTTTTGGACGTTTATATTGACTATCCTGTCGTACATAATATTTACTATAATTTACTATAAATTGCACATTGCACATTTAGACAGAGATGTAATGTATTGATTTTTACTCCTCATGTATATGAAGGATGTAAGTAATAAATTCAATCCAATTCAATTCATTATTTTAAGTTTTCTGAGAAAACGATGACCATAAGACAAGGAGCAGAATTAGGCCCATTGGGTCTGCCCTGCTATTCAGTCATGGCTGACCTATTAACCCTCTCAACCCCATTCTGCTGCCTTCTCCCCGTAACTTTAGACTCCCTGACTAATCAAGAACCTATCAACCTCCACTTTAAGTATACCCAGACTTGGCTTCCACAGCCGTATGTGGCAGCAAATTTCACAGATTCACCACCCCCTGGCTAAAGAAATTCCTCCTCGTCTCTTTTCTGTAGGGACATCATTCTATTCTGAGCCTGTGCCCTCTGGTCCCAGACAGGCTCCTCCGTAGGAGATGGTGATGTAATCAGTCAGAATCCTCTGCACGGTTCATCTGTAGGACCCTGATAACATGCAATTGCTAATTGTTGAATACCAGGAGTGTTTCTGAGAGTTGGTGCCTGTGAGTTTAATAGGAGGCAGTTGCCCTAACAAATACCAGTTTTACACAGCTGCGACTGTAGTCGCTCCATTCACTTTGGGCTTGTAAATTTGTTTTCAAAGTACATATATGTCACTATATACTACCCCGAGTTTCATTTGGTTGCGGGCATTCACAGTAATTACAAAGACATTACAAAGAAGGCGGGGGAGTAGGACTAAATAGGAGAATGGATCAGCTCATGATAAAATGGCGGAGCAGACTCGATGGGCCGAATGGCCGGCTTCTGCTCCTTTGTCTTATGGTCTAAATGCACACTGTGCAAATTTCAAAGAAAAAAAACAATAAGTAATAAATAAATGATAAATATTGAGAACCTGTGATGAAGAGTCCTTGAAAGTGAGTCCAGAGGTTGTGGGAACAGTTCAGTGATGGAGCAAGTGAAGTTGAGTGAAGTTGTCCCCTCTGTTCCAAGAGCCTGATGGTTGAGGAATAGTAACTGTTCCTGAACCTGGTGGTGTGAGTCTTGAGGCTTCTGCACCTTTTGTGATGACAACAGCAACAAGGGAGCATGATCTGGGTGGGGGTGGGGGGAGGTCCTTGGTGATGGACGCTGTTTTCCTGCAGCAGTCTCCGTGTCGATGCACTCACTGGTGGGGAGGACTTTACCCATGATGGACTGGGCCATATCCACTTGGCCTGTTGTCATCATGTGGCAGAAAGCGATCTTTCTATAATATCGTGACATTGTACATAAATTGATATCTTCTTCTTTTGTATTAATGATCAAAATTTTCTTTTTTTCTCCCTGAATAATGGACTCTTGCTGCTACAACCCTGCCTCAGCTGTTACTATCACAAGATGTCAAAGAAGATGCTGTCCTCTGTTGTTCAATGGAGGTAGGTTTTAATGCTGTGATTTTACAATAAAAAAGTGTATGTAATCTTCCGCCAGAGGGTGGTGAATCTGTGAAATTCATTGCCACAGATGGCTGTCGAGGTCAAGCTGTTAGATAAGTTTAAAGCAGAGGTTGATAGGTTCTTGATTAGTCAGGGTGTCAAAGGTTATGGGGTAAAGGCAGAAGAATGGGGTTGAGAGGGATAGTATATCAGCCATGACTGAATGCTGAAGCAGACTTGATGGGCCGAATAGCCTATTTCTGCTCCTATGGTCTTACTATTGTGACTGTAAATACAACAATGTTTCACAGATGTTTAAGAGGGAGTTAGATATGGCCCTTGTGGCTACGGGGATCAGGGGGTATGGAGGGAAGGCTGGGGCGGGGTTCTGAGTTGGATGATCAGCCATGATCATAATAAATGGCGGTGCAGGCTCGAAGGGCCGAATAGCCTACTCCTGCACCTATTTTCTATGTTTCTATGTTTCTATGAATGTGATTTTTCTTGTTGAATTTGCAGCCTTGGCATGGATGTTTCTGTATGAGTGAAGCACATTGGTTTTGTGCAGAATTTGTGGGGCCAAACATCAGGATTACACTAGACTGCATGTTGAGAGTGTTACTTGATTTTCGTACTGTTTGCCTTGATCTGTAGTCATGATCATACAGTCAGCATGACAGGAAAGAGGGCGGGTTGACGGATTAGAAGGCATACGCCAATGAGGGGTTGGACAGACGTGGGTTATTTTCTCTGGACTGGTGGATCTGATAGATGGTTTCAAGATTATAGGAGTCATAGATAGAGTAGACAGACAGTATCTTTTTCCCAGGCTTAAAATATCTAATACCAGAGGGCATGCATTTAAGGTAAGGGCGGGGTGGGGTGTGGGGGTTAATTTCAAAGGAGGTATGAGGGGAAAGCTTTTCTTACACTAGAGAGTGGTGGGTTCCTGGAATGGTGGTGGAGGCAGATACAATAGGGACTTTTAAGAGACGTTTAGATAGACACATAAATGTGAGGAAAATAGAAAGATATGGACATGCTGCAGGCAGAAGAGATTAGTTTAATTGGCTATTTGATTACTAATTGATTTGGTTCAGCACATCGTTGTGGGTTGAAGGGCCTGTTCCTGTTCTGTACGTTCTATAAATGCATTCAGAAGAATACTCTTGTGGACAGAATGTTGCAAGACTAACATGGTAATTATGAATTTAGCTCTAGAGACTAAATCTGGGCAGATTAAAGAATTGTCAATAGGAGAGATCTATTCATAGAAATGATCACAAACTAATCAGATTCAGCAGAATCGCAGAACAAGACAGAATTAATCCGAAGTACAGGTTGTAAACGGCAATGACAGCAATTTTGCTAAAATTTTTAAAAGATTTAACAAAAGTGGACTGCAAATAGGCAATGGGAGGCACTTAAAGATTCATGAGTTCAAAGTAAATTTATTATCAAATGACATATATGTCACCATATACAACCTAGAGATTAATAAGCAAATAATGTGCAAAAGACAACAAACTGTGCAAATAGAAAAAGAAAAGAAAGGCAAAAATAATATTAATAAATAAATAAGCAAGAATATGAGATGAAGAGTCCTTGAAATTGAGGTTGTGGGAATAGTTTAGTTCATTATCAGGGTGAGTAATGTTCCAGTGGGTTAAAAGATTCTGTCACAGTTCATTACTTGCATTATCCTATTCTGTCTCTAAACGTGCGAACGTCATTGGGTGGCTGCCAGAAATGAGACATCCTGATGTTTTTCTTCCTCATTTCCCAGTCCACGGCAAGCTGGAATCCATAATAATGCACCATCCTCAGGCTTACCAAGGACTTTTGCGGAGTAAGCTCGGTGGGCCGGATGGCCTGAATCTGCTCCTATATCTTATGGTCTTACCTGGCACCAGCTTAGACAAGGCCTTTAAACCAGGCCCATCTTATTTTACTTGAGACCCCAGTTGGGCTATTGTGTTCAGTTCTGGTCACCGCATTATAGGAGGATATGGAAGCTTTAGAGAGGGTGCAAAGGAGATTTACTAGGATGCTGCCTGGATTAGAGAGTATGTCTTATGAGGACAGGTTGAGTGAGATAGAGCTTGTCTCTTGAGAGCAAAAGAGGGTGAGGGGTGACTTGTTGGAGGAGTAAAAAATGATGAGAAGCAAAGATTGAGTGGGTGAAACTATAAGACCATGACATAGGAACAGAATTAGGCCATTCAGCCCATTGAATCTGCTCCACCATGGCTGATTTATTATCCCTCTCAACATCATTCTCCTGTCTTCTCCCCATAACCTTTGATGCCCTGGCCTATGAACTCCCACTTTAAATAAACCCAATAACTTGGCCTCCACAGCAATCTGTGACAATGGATTTCACAGATTCACTACTGTTTGCCTAGAGAAAATCCTCCTTATCTTTCTTCTATTTGGACGTCTCTCTATTCTGAGACTGTGCCCTCTGGTACTAGACTTCCCCACTACCGGAAATATCCTCCCCACATCCACTCTGTCTTGGTCTTTCAATATTTGATAGGTTCCAATGAGATTCCAGCCCCCGCACCCCCCCCCCGCCACCTTCTAAACTGTAGCAAGTACAGGCCTAGAGCCATCAAACGCTTCTCATGTGTTAATCTTCTCATACCTGGAATCATTTCAGTAAACCTCCTCCGGACACGTTCCGATGCCAGCACATCTTTTCTTAGATAAGGGGCCCAGAACTGCTTTAAGTGCAGTCTGACCAATGCCTCATAAAGGCTCAGCATTACATCATTACCTCTATATTATTGCTCTAGAAATGAACGCTAACTTTGCATTTGCCTTCCCTTGCCACTGACTCAACGTGAAACTTAATTTTCAGGGAAGCCTGTACAAGGACTCCCAAGTCCCTTTGCCCCTTTAATTTGTGAATTTTCTTCCTGTTTTGAAAACAGTCTACACTTTTATTTCTTCTACCAAAGCACGTGGCCATCTTCCACTTCCTTGCCTCTTTTCCCAATCTAAGTCTTTCTGCATACTGCCTGCTTCCTCAACACTACCTGACCCTCCACCTATTTTTATATCATCTGCAAACTTGTTTACAAAGCCATCAATTCCATCATCCAAATCATTGATATATAGCGTGAAAAGAATCACCCCTACACAGACCCCTGTGGAACACCATTATTCACCAACAGCCAACCAGATTAAATCCCCTTTATTCCTGCTTTTTGTCTCCCGCCAGTTTGCCAATATTTTATCCGTGTCAGTATCCTTCCTGTAATAACAAGGGCCTCATGTGTGGCACCTTGTCCGAGGCCTTCTGAAAATCCAAGTAACCAACATCCACTGACTCTGCTTTCTCTATCCTGCCTATTATTTCTCCAAAGAATTCCAACAGATTTGCTAGGCAACATTTCCCCTTAAAGAAACCGTGCTGACTTTGGCTTACTTTATCATGTGCCTCCAAGTACCTTGAAACCTCATCTTTAATTAAAGATGAAACCGCATTTTTAAGGTACAATCCCCAGAAGGCCATCTCACAAGTGAAGTGACAATTCCAGACTGAACTTGGATCAACGAAGGCTACTTGACAGTTGTGGCAGGGCTTGAATGTTATCACCTCTTATAAAGTGCAATCAAGTGACATAGGCGACAACAGGGCATCACTTCCAGATGAGCTCAATGCCTTCTACGTTTTGACATGGAGGAAGCATCACAAACTCCTGAAGCCCCCAGTGACCCTGTGACTTCAGTCTCAGAGGCTGATGTGAGAGCACCCTTCTGGACAGAGAACCCGTGGAAAGCGTCTGGCCCAGCTGCTGGTACTTGGCCGAGTACTAAAGACCTGTGCTAATTAACTGGATGGGGTGTTCACTGAGATCTTTAACTTCTCATTTCAGCAGTCTACCTGCCTCATGCAAGCTTCAACTATAATGGTGCCTAAAAGGAACGTAGTAATCTGCCTCACTGACTTATCATCCAGTAGCACTTATGTCCACAGCTTTGAGAGGTTGGTGATGAAGCATATCAACTCCTGCCTGAGAGGAGACTTGGATCTGCTCCAGTTTTGCCTAGCAGCACACCAGGTCCACCGCAGATGCCATTTCACTCAACCCTGGAACATCTGGACAACAATGCCTCATGCATCAGGATGCTTTTGTTGACAACAGCTTGGCATTAAATACTATCATCCCTTCAGAACCAACCAATAAGCTTCAAGACCTTGGCCTCAGTACCTCCTTGTGCAGTTGGATCCTCAGTTTCCTCACTTGGAGACCCTAGGCAGTTCAGATTGGCATCACCTCCTCCATAATCTCCATCAGCACAGGTGCACTACATCGCTGTGTGTTTAGCCCCCAGCTCTACTTGCTTTACATTTATAACTGTGTGGATAAACTCAGCTCGAATGTTGTATTTAAGTTAGCTGGTGACACCACTGTCATAGGCTGAATCAAAGCTGGTGATGAATCAGCATATAGGAGGGAGATTAAAAACATGGCTGAGTGGTGTCAGAACAACAATCTCTCACTCAATATCAGCAAGACCAAAGAGTGGATTGTTGACTTCAGGAGGAGGAAACCAGACATCCATGAGCCAGTCCTCAGAGGGGAATCAAAAGGGAAGAGGGCTAATGACTTTAAATTCCTCAGAGTTATCATTTCAGAGAATCTGTCCTGGGCCCAGATGTGCAATTACGAAGAAAGTATGTGGTGCCCATGCTTCCTTAGAAGCTTGCGAAAATTCAGCATGACATCTAAAACTTCAACAAACTTCTGTAGATATGTAATGGAGGGTATATTGACTGGCAGAATCACAGCCTGGTATGGAAACACCAATTCCCTTGAATGGAAAATCCTACAAAAAGTAGTGGGTATGGCTCAGTCCATCACATGAAGGCCCCCTCCCCACCATTGAGCACATCTACACGGAGCACCGTTGCAGGAAAGCAGCCTCCATCTTCAGGGACCCCCAACACCCGGGTCATGCTCTCTTCTCACTGCTGCCAGAGAAGAGAGCCTTAGGAGCCACACCACAGGGTTCAGGAACAGTTATTACCCCTCAACCATCAGGCGCTTGAACCAGAGGCAATAACTTACCTTGCCCTATCACTGAACTCTTCCCACAATCTGTGGACTCAATTTCAAGGACTCAATCTCATCTTCTTGATAGTTATTGTTTATTTATTTATCATTATTATTTTTTCTTTCTTTTTCTATCTGCACAGTCTATTGCCTTTTACACACTGGTTGTCCACCCAGTTGGTGAAATCTTTCATTGATTATTGGTTATTGGATTTATTGAGTATGCCCATAAGAAAGTGCATCTCAGGGCTGTGTATATGGTGGCATATATGTACTTTGATAATTTTGAATTTTAATAATGGTCTCCAAGATCTTCCCAACCACAGAACTTAGGCTAACTGGCCAATAATTAACTTTCTTCTACCTCTCTCCCTTCTCAAAGAGTGGAGTGACATTTGCAATTTTCCAGTCCTCCAGAACCATTCCAGAATCTACTGCTTCTTGAAGGATCATTACTAGTGCCTCCACAATCTCTATAGGTATGTCTTTCAGAACCCTGGAGTGTCACCCTTCTGGTCCAGTTGACTTATCGACCTTGAGTCCTTTTACCAAGAACCTTAACCACTCTACTTACTTCTGGCCCCCTGACAATCTTGGCACTCTAGCAAGAGATTTTTTCTCAGGGTGGAAATGGGTAATACGAGGGGTATAATTTTAAGGAGATTGGACAAAAATATAGGGGGTTCTCAGAGTTACACAGAGTGGTGGGTGCGTGGAACATTCTGCCTAGGGTGGTGATAGAGACAGATACGTTAGGGACATTTAAGAAACTCTTTGATAGGCACATAGATGAAAGAAAAATGGAGGGTTATGTGGAGGAAAGAGCTAACTTGATCTTAGAGTATGTTTAAAGGTCAGCACGACACTGTAGGCCGTGGGGCCTGTACTGTACTGTTGTATGATTTATGTTTTGACGTGTGCCCATTGGATCATTTGACAGCTGCAGAGCACAGGCAAGTTACTGGAGGAACAGTTGCCAGAGATGATGACAGAACTGCTGGCCACGGCACGCGACAAGATGCTGGGCCCGTCCGAGTCGGCACTGACGAGGTCTCTCCTCCTCGAAGTTATCGAGCTGCATGCCAATAACTGGAACCCGCTAACCCCCACCATCACGCAGTACTACAATAACACCATTCAGAAACTAACTGCTTAAAAAGCCTGCGAAACAAAAGCAAAAACAGCAGGGGGGAAATAAAAGAGAAGCCAGGAAGGTGGAAGATCAAAATATAGGAAGGTGCTGTCTTTTTTTTAATACACAAAAAAAAGACTTTTTATTGGAAAAGAAAGGAATGTATTACATAAACCAGAAAGTCCCAGCATGCTGCAAATCACTTTATGAGTGCATTTTTTTTTCATTCGAGTGCCAAACCTTCCTTTTCCCTTTCCTGTGTTTTTGATATGTGGTTAATCAGTCCACAGCACAGAGACCTGTGGTTTGTATGGACTGAAGCTCGCCTGGTATTGTGTTGGGTGTGTGTATGTGTATGCGCTCTCTCGTGTTCTGTTTGATCTGCCATTCAAACAGCCGTGTTGCTGGCAAGCTGGCAGAAGGTAACATTTAGCACATTCAGTGCCAGGCTCAAATCAACTACTTTGTTCGAGGCTGGTTTTAAATTGACCTACTGTCTTTGTTTTATGCATTCGCTCACTCCTGGAAAGAGGGAAATAGTTAAAACACATTTACAGTAGAACTTTGCCTCTGGATTCTTTTAACAGAAAGCTGAATGTTTTAAGTTCTACGGCTTTAGAAACAATATTTTGAAGCTATGCATTGGTTTAGATAATGGGAAGAACAGGTTTTGAATTAAACTGATTCAAGGCTAACTGCATGAGAAGTCATGCCTCGGCCTTGTAAGCTAACGTGAATTTTGTCATCCCAAATTATCTGCATTTAGCATTTAGTTTGAATGGCAAGTGTGTGAAACATTTGAAATAACTTTTGAATTGGATTTTCCAACAATTCAACTGTATTAATGAGTAAAATAGTTCCTCACATCATTCCTTGTTCAGTCACACAATGTGCATGTAGGAACTATTTTTATAATAAATCTAATTACAAAACCAGAAGTGAGACATGATGGGTTATGAACCTGATCTGGTTAATGCAGAGTTGAGACAATGTTAGACAGATTATTTTTTAATAATGTTGCTGATATTGCCGTTCACAAATGACCTTTCACCTTTCCTTCAGTACAGCACCTCATCAGTTTCATATGGACTTATTTGGCTGTAAAGTGCTTTGGGACATCCTGAGAGATGAGACCACTCTTTTAATGCGATTTTTAGTTTAATGGTTACAGAAGATCGAAAATACAAATTGATGTTGCTGCCAGGGAAGTCACTACATACTCTGTTGGTTTGTGTAATAAATGTTGTCTGAAATATCTTGCACAATAAGTGCAAAGTGTACCATTTGTTGTAATAACCTCAATGAAGATTAAGTGAATTTGTTGTGACGTTTTCGATTGGAAAGGCAAGAATAGCACTTGTTATCTGCTATGACCACAGCTGACAGGACATGGGAAATGTAACCACTGATGGTAACTATGTATGTATGTAAGCAGCGATGCTGGATAGCCAGTATAGGTGACAGATAATAATTCAAATTGTTCATTGGCTGACCATGGATTCAGGATTGCTTACGTTCTTCGGTGTTTATTACACTGTAATAGCCTCTAATAAGGTCTTTGAAGGGACCTTATTGGAGATTGAAACCTTTTCTTTTAATAAGGCAGTGTGCCAGAATGAATTAGGATCGGTTCTAGTGCACCTGTCTAACATTCTGCAGGTTAAAAGGTTAGTGGGGGTAGGCTGAACGGGGTCTGCATGTCGGTCTGGTCCAAGGGGAAGTGGCAATGGAGAACCAAGCTTAGCTCAAAGGCAGAGTCATTGTTGTTCACATTGGAAGGTGTTAGCAATGGGTTTCCGCTGGGTTTGGTACTCAAGTCCCTTGTTTTTTGTAATCAGTGATGTAGGTTTAATGTAGAGTGCATGATAGGAAAGTTGCAGGTGATTCAGAAGTAGTGTATGTAGTTGATAGTGAGGAGTTTGCTTTAGAATGTAGACTAATAGACATAATTGAGGCATTTGAGGAGAAAAGTGGCGAATCTGGACGAGGAAAGGATAGTTGCAGTAAATGAGAGGATTCTGACTGATGCAGAAGTACCTTGAATGGAACATAAAGATATCAAGGCAGGTCACGCGTGTAAGGATACTGCAGTGCTTTCTTTGACCTGAGACATACAATGTAAGCAAAGGATTAATGCCTCGACTGTTTGCAACAGTCTACTGGTCGGCACATGATTGAAATGGTATAATCGTCTAAAAAGGTGTTGAGGTTTACAAGGATCTTACCAGAACTGGAATAAGATCATAAGGTATTAGATGAGGTTGTTTACTTTGAAACAAAGAAGACACTTACTTAATTGTCCATAAAACTGGGCAACCTACAGGCATAAACCGGGAGAGCCTGTCTTTCTTCACTGAAGGGTTAAAAGCAATGAATCTCTTCTGCAACCTCGGTGATGCTGTCACACTCTTCTTGAAGTCTGGTGACTATGAAATGTAGTGTAACCCCAGCTGTGGCCAAGCTCGTGTTATATATGTTCGAACACAGTTTACCCTGCTTTTATATGCAATGCCTCAACCAATAAAGGCAAGTAGCCCATGTGTGTTATAACTACTGTTTCGACCTGTCCTGCAGTCTCGGTAAATCAGTGGGCAGGTATGGCATGGTCCCTTCGTTCCCTCGACATTTCCTCTGTTCTGTAGTATTGTTTATTCTCCAGCCCTTTATCTTACTCTTCTCTCAATCCCATTTCACATTTGTGTGCAGTCCCATGGCCTGTTCGTTAGTTTTTAGTCTGATTGGATAGAACTCAGTTCCTGACTGTTTCCAGGATGGGACTTTACTTAATAAAATACTGAATTCTGAATGTATAGAGAAATCAATTTGCAACTGATACAGGAGGACAGATTAAAGTTCGACATACAGCCTATTGGACAGAGCTATTGGCCGAGGAATTGTGTTGTGTAGCATGCTCCTGTAATAGAACACTCTTCAGTAAATTAGTCAATGTGCCAATCTGTAAGTTTGTCTTTTTTTGCTCCTCCGCTTGGGTGCAAGAATGTAACTAGACAAACACAGTGGTATCCCAACAACATGCTGTCCATGTTTGGATTCTACTCGTGTCTGTATCTAACAGGAAGTGATGTTCACAATTAATATTTCAATATCAGCTTTATTAACACTGAGATATGTCATGAAATTTGTTGTTTTGCAGCAGCAGTACAGTGAACAACAAAAATAATAGAAGTTACAATAAAAATATTAAAAAATTAATAAGTAGTGCGAAACAAGAGCAGAATAGTAAGATAGTATTCACAGGTTCATGATTCATTCAGAAATCTGATGGCAGAGGGGAGAACACTGTTCCTAAATTGCTGAGTGTGTCTCTTCAGCCTCCTGTACCTCCTCCTCGGTGTTCGGTGAGTAATAAAATGGACGAGTGGACGGCGCTAGCCAGGAGTCAGAGAACATTTCGGGAGAGCAGTGTTATGTGTTTTACTGGGGCTGCACAAGGACATACCCGATCAAAACTTTTCCATGGACGGCTTCCAGACCATTCGGGCTGACCGGAAGTGCGCTGAGAGCGGTAAGCGTAAAGGAGTTGGGGGCTTGCTGTTCTGGTTAACAATGGATGGCGCAATCCTGGTTATATTACAATCGAGGAACGTGTTTGTAGTCCGGATATTGAACTTTTTGCTGTTGGACTCCAGCCATATTCCACCGAGATACAACACTGGGCGTCATGGGAGGTTGTTCCTGCCTGTGGCCATCGAACTTAGTAGCTCCTCCCATGGAGGGTCAGACACCCTGAGTCAATAGGCTGGTCCTGGACTTATTTCCATCTGGCATAGTTTGCATATTGTTGTTTGATTGTTTGTGGTTTTTGTATTGCCATATTTATGCTCTAGGCTTGGTTGGTGCGGCTGTAACAAAACCCAATTTCCCTCGGGATCAATAAAGTATATCTATCTATCTATCTATTGATGGTAACAATGAGAAGAGGGCGTGTCCTGGGTGATGGCAGTCCCTCATGATAGATGCCATCTCCTGTGGAGATGTACTTTGGTGGAGAGGCTAGCGCCCATGATGGAGCTGACTGAGTTTACAACCCTCCACAAGAGGTAAAGGAGGCCTGCTTGCACGAGTCCTAATCCAGTGGGAGATGCCAATGGGAACTGGCTGCCCAATGATACCTTTTTACATTTAAACATTTGCCCCTCACCCTTTTCTTTCTCAGGGGCCTCCTACATTGTGACCTCAGCTCTGACTTGCCTCCTTGACCCCATCTACCCTAACTACGTACCTGACACCATGGCCCTTGCAACATCAGGCCCTCATTCAAACTGTATGCTGGTCCACAACTCCTCACGTAACCAGCATCCCCTTCCTGCTGCCAGAGAAATTCTGAGCCGCATCACATCTGAAGCCACAAAGTATTTGACAATGTATATAATGCTTAGCGAGCCAGTGAAACACTGCAACCACCATCCGGTCTTGAAGAGGAAAGTAGTTTTTTATGTCGGAAATAATGCACAAACGGTATCATTTCTTAATGCATGCATTACTAAATGACAATAAAAAAGGACTACATGTCTTCATAATCTAAATTTTAACTTATTAAATGCTAACACATTTCTGTGGATCTCTCCAAATGAGGCACCGCTCTCCTTTTAACACAGTGGCTGCACAAAAAAATAGGTCAACCATGATAAATGTACATTACGACACTGCACTGGTTTATGGAGATTGGGAGGGCCCTGGTTCACCTGTGCTGTGCTGAGCTGATCCATTTCGGATGGGAGTCCTGCAGTTAGGACATAGAACAGTACTGAACCATTACAGGCCCTTTGGCCCACAATGGTGTTCTGATCCAATTAAATTAGTCATCCAACAGGCAACCTAACTAATCCCCTCTGCCTGCACAATGTCCATATCCTTCCATTTTCCTCATATTCATGTGCCTAACTAAATGTCTCTTAAAAGTCTCTAATATTTCTGTCTCTACCTCCACCTCAGGAAGCCACCACTCTCAGTGTAAAAAAACTTGCCTCTCACACCTCCTTTGAAATTACCCCCTCTGATCTTCAATGCATGACCTCTGGTATTAGGCACTTTAGTTATCCTCAGTGGACTTGAGAAGGAATTCACTGATGACTAGACATCCAATGATCTAAACGTTTCTCACCCCCTCTACTCTAAAAATCAGCATATCTAATGCCTTTTACCCAATGCGATGGTACATATGTGATTTTCCATTGTGCATCATTAAAAAACGTATAGGGCTTTCATGGAATAACTTAGTTCACAGGGTTCTGTGTGCAGTCTCAGCAATGCAGTGAGTTGGTGTGCAGTTAAAGAGGCAAATCCAGTGCCCAGCCTGCTGACGATTGCAAACTCAACTCCATCATGGCCAGTAGCCTCCCTACCATCCAGGACATCTTCAAAAGGCAATGCCTCAAAGAGGAGGTACAGGTGCCTGAAGGTATACACTCAACATTTCAGGAACAACTTCTTCACCTCCGCCATTAGATTTTGGAATGGACAATGAACCCCTGTACTCTACCTCACTTCTTTGGCTCTCCTTTCCACTGTTTGTTAATATATAAGCCCAAGTACTGATACTGAGAGTGAGTGAGAGAAAGTAGCAATACAGTGCAATATATAAAAACTATAAATTACAATAAAAATATTTAAATTATAAATATTTCTTGTAATTTGTAGTTTTTTTTAATGTAGCGCTGCTGCAAAACAACAAATTTCATGTTGTGGTAACTATATGGAGTGGTGGTAACTCTAGACCAGGTGAGGGAAGATTTGAAGAGGCTGTTGATCACTATGCAGGAAGGGATGTTTACTTTGTGCAAAACAATCCACAGAAATCCTCCAGGGCTACAAGCAGTCTCTCTGACAGGGAAATTTCTGTTCAGAGGGAATCTCTTCGATATGCATGTAATTTGGGGAGGATTGCAATGTAGGCAAGTCCTCGTGTGGGGTTTGTATTCATCCTGTGAACTCAAGGAACAAGTACTGCAGCATCAGGCAGCCAACAGTCAGGTGTGACACAGATCTGCTGCAGAGCTTCGGAATTCTCAAGGGACGAGGAAGCTGAGAATTAACGCCAACCGTAAGAACAGTCCATGTGCGGGCAGAGGGGTCTGCAACCTCAGCAAGGACCTTCCTGCTGTAGTGTGGCCTGCGTAAAGATTTCTCATCAGAAATCAAAATAAGAGGCTGTGTCACTGTAAGCGTTCAATGGATGTGATATCTTAGGTGACTGAACGTTTCTGTGTCTTTCACCGCACAGCCTCCGAGACCCATGTTCCCACATCATCAAGTGAGATGAATGTTGGGTATAAAAGGGAAATAAGTTACTAACTCAAATACAGCTGAAGGTAATGGGAAGGCTCAGTTCTGAATGTAAGCATTGCTTAAAAAAGAGCTCTGAGGTGGCCTGACAAAGTGTGTAGTTGGTTTGATTCCACTTTTAAAGGGCAACACACACAAAATGCTGGAGGAACTGAGCAGGCCAGGCAACATCTATAGAAATGATTAAACAGTTGATGTTTCAGGCTGAGGCCCTTCATCAGGACTGGGAAGGGTCTCTGCGCAAAACGTCGACTTTATTCCCCTCCATAGATGCTGCCTGACCTGCTGAGTTTCTCCAGGATTTTGTGTGTGTTGCTCTGCATTTCCAGCATCTGCAAAATCTCTTGTGTTTATAATTCCTCCTTTAAACAGTATGGTATCCAGGAAGTAGAGATAGTATGGATTATTTGTGGATAAATACGGACTGTTGTTTACTGCACCAGGGACACAGACGTGACATGGTTAGTGATGTTGTTGTAGGCTTTAGCAGGAATTCTGACAGGATGAAACTTCAATTACTCAGCAATGTATGTGAGAATGAATTTCTCAGCTTTAACTAGGATTACTTATAAAGCATCAGAACTTAGGCTCCATTGGTATGTTGGTTTATTTACTGAACTGTGTCTGTTCACCAAGAGGTGATGACAATGCTGGGGTCCCCAACCTTTTATTTTGCTATTAACCGATGCCTCAGATTGGCAGCCCTGTTCTAGTGGATGGGAAATTCATCATGCTTGATGTGAAGAAAGGTTTTTATCATCCATTAGACTGGTCCAGTGTTTGGGAGCACACTGTACTGTGTGCTAAGCTGTCAGGGGCTAATGCAAAGTTCCACAAAGTACCTGTTCAACTTTGCCAATTATCTGACTGCACCCTCATCGGCTACAGTCAAAGCTTTGTATATCCAGGGGTCAGCTTCAACTTAGCATGCAGAGTTGTTGGAGAGATGGGCATTACTTGGGAATTCCCTGGGAAGCAGCAGTTTGTTACATCTTGGGAAGATGTAACTCCAGACAATGCAAGGCACTCTTGAGATTCAGCCTATATTGTTATATAGAAGTGTCACTTCAATTTATAACTTCTTAATCAAAGGCAAAACTTCTACTGAAAGAAGCATTGCTTCTGTGATAATTCTTTGTGCACCAACCCAGAGATTTCAGCAATAGAATTTTGTGGCAATTTTTTTTTGGGGGGGGGAGGAATTTCAGGATTCATTTTCCTATATTCCACTTGACTTTCAGTTTCCTCCGTTTGCCTTTTGAGTCACTGACACGTGCCGTGCACGCTTTGAGATGAGGGAGCTGCCGGATGGTGACTCTCCACTATATAGGCTGGTCTCCCCGACTGGCTGCCATGTTTCCTGCACGCCAACATTGACCCCATTTCCTGAAATACTTCAAAAGCTGTAAAGCTCTCTAGGGTACCCTGAAAGGTGGTATAAATGTAGTCTTTTTACCAAGACATGGCGCACCATCAGTAATTAATGCACATTTTTATCATGCATCTTTTTACCATGTGACATTTGTTAGAGAGTTCTCTATGTTAAATCAGTTCTATTAAATAAATATTCCTTTCCATGATGAACACCAAAATATTTTTTTGAAGAGTCTAAGTTTAATTGCAACTTATTTAATATCTACTGATATACGATTTGTGCTGTGTATCTATTGTCAAGCTCAGCAAGTTATTTCTGTTGTTTTTATTTTATTTCCCTTAATTAAATATTAAAGCAAATGGAAATGATTAACTAGTCATTGTACTTCAGCTTTTAATTTGTTTCATTTATTTAGAGATGCAGCACAACCTTCGAGCCGCACCACCCCAGCAACCTCCGACAAACCCAATTTAAAACTAACCAATTCACAAGGCAATTGGTCTGTGGGAGGAAACTAGAGCTCCCGGTGGAAACCCATGCATTCCATGGGGAAGCTGTACAGAGTCTCCTTAAGGAGGACTCTGGAACTGAACTCCAAACTCCGACACCCAGAGCTGAAATAGTGTCAAGTTAATTACTACGCTACCGTGGTGTCCCTGTATATGTGCTGTATGCTGCTGGAGAGAACATCAATAATAACTAGCTGTATACTGGTTTAATATCGTTAACGTATTTACTCCATAAACTAACATTATCAATCACTTACCAGTATTTTATGCCTATCCAACCGTCGTTGTTGGATTCATTTTGTTGCATTTTTTAAATGAAATAGAACATTACAGCACAGTACTGGCTATGCAGCCTTCAATGACCTTTTAACCTACTCTAAGATCAATCTAACCCTTCCCTCCCACAGAGCCCTCCATTTCCTATCATCCATGTGCTTAAATGTCCCTGATGTATCTGCCTCTACCACCACGCACAGGGTATTCCACGCACCCACCACTATGTAAAGAATATTTCAGACGTTACCCTATACTTTCCTCCAATCCCCTTATTAGCCCCTAGCATTAACAATTTCTACCCTGAGAAAATATCTCTGGCTGTCCTATCTACTTATGTCTCTGATCATGTTGTGCACTTCTATCCAATCACCTCTTATCCCCTTTGCTCCAAAGAGAAAAACCCTGGCTCACTCAACCTATCCTCAAAAGACACGCTCTTGAATATAGGCAGCATCCTAGTAAATCTCTTCTGCACCCTCTCTAAAGCTTCCACATCCTTAATGAAGTGATCAGAAATGAACATAGTGTGGCTAATCATAATACCATATAACTTCTCCTTTTTCTCTTTTCCTCTGTTCCTGTACCTTGCAATTTAATTAATTTGCATTAAATTTAGCTAAGATTTCTTGAGTGATGTCTCCACTGAACTCGGAGGAGTTCAAACATTTGTCTGTTTTTCTTTTGATGTAGGGTATTACTTGCATCAATTTTTTTTTACTAAACTTTCGATGTATGTGAATACATTGAAAAGCAAAAGTTACTTTGAATCTGTCGCATGGGGAGTAAGGAAATGGAGTTTGCAAGTTGGCTCTTGAAGCTAGTGTCCATTCAGTAGATTGTGTGTCCTGGATTCTACATTTGCCACAGTTTTGTCTATTTAAATCATCTAATAACATTGCTGTGTAAATTTCTGTTTTAGCCTTTATTCATTTTTCAAAGTCAAAGTAAATTTATTATCAAAGTACATATATATCATCATATACAGTGCATTCCAGTTAATTGTGATACATTGGGACTAGTACATTTTGAGCCAAGTAAGTGGTTGCTCCAATTAGCCAAAGTTCCATGGAAGTAGTTAAAAAGATATAAAAAAGGCAAACTACAGCTTAACTGGGTAGCAAATTATGTATTTAAATAAAATACGGAATAAATTAGAACACTGCCAAAACTACTACAGTACTATAAAACTATTAGTTCCTAATAGTTATTGATGGAGGTATTCATCTAGTGTACTTTAGATTGTCAGTGCAGACACCTCATGCAGGTAATGGTCTGCCTTCATTGCCTTCCTGCATGAAGTGTTATCATATTCCAACAATACGTTTAAAGTCACTGCTTTTTGAATCACATGCAACTGATGCTAATTTAAAACTTTTCACTCTAAGCACAGTGTGGTGTCTGATGGCCACACAAGTGCACTCAACTAATGCTAGTTAGAAACTGTTTGGCAACTGTCTCCTGTCCCAATTAAGTGGCATAGTGCCCCAAAGAAATGAAGGGAATCCCGGCTACTTTCTCAATTCATTTTTGTTCTTTAAGAGTTGTCCCAATTAAGTGGCTACCTCGAATAAACAATGAGCCAATTAATCGGAATCTACTACATCAAGATTCATTTTTTGCAGGCATTTACAGGAAAGAAATAGAAGAAAATTTATGAAAAACTACTGTATTCATAAACAGACTGACAAACAACCAATGTGCAAAAGAAGACAGATTGTGCAAATAAACATATAAATAATACTGAGAATATGAGTTGTCAAGTCCTTGAAAGTGAGTCTGTAGGTTGTGGAATCAGTTCAGAATTATCCACGTGTTTGGTATTGCTGGCAAGGCCATTCCTTGTCCCTAGTTGCCTTTGACGAGATGGTAATGAGCCAATTTGAATCACTGCGGTGTGGTGTGATGGATAGGGATTTCCATGATACAGACCCAATGACAACTATCCAAACTCTCACAGTAGTGTTGAGTAGAGATTTCTATGATACAGATCCAATGACAATTAATTCCAGATCACACTGGTGTGCAACTTGGAGAGGAACCTGCAGGTGGCAGTGATCTCGTGTATCTAATGGGAATTAATATCACTTTGAAATTCCACTTCAATCTTTTTAGGACAATACTCTGTCCATGACATAGGCATGTATTTGAGAGGTGAAGTGACAGTCGCCTACTGGATAACAAAAGTTGGTTTTGTAAATTCCATGCACTACAGTCATTGCTGGCTGCTATATAGCCATCTGTCCTGGAATGGCATCGAGCTTTTGAGTGTTGTAGTAACCAAATTCTTTTGGGCTCGTGGGAACAGGCCACTGCACAGTACCTCACTGATATTTGAAAAACCATTGGGTCAGGATTGAATTGCTTGCTGCAGGGTTAAAGCCATGGTGGTTATGTGGCTGGTCCATTTGAATTTCTAGTCAATGTGACTTTACTGATGAGGTGATGGTTTCTTTATTTTAATTAGAGACACAGGTCCTTTTGGCACAACGAGCTGCACGGCCCAGCAAACCGCCTATTTAACCTTCGCTTGATCACTGGACAATTTACGTACTAACCAGTAGGTCTTTGGACTGTCAGATGAAGCCCAAGTGCTCACGGGAAGAACATACAAACTTCTTACAGGGGACGCCAGAATCGAACTCCCAACTCTGAAATGCCCTTAGCTGTAATAGCGTCATACTAACCACTACACTACAGTGGCACCCTAACATGTTGTCAGGGGTTTTTGTGGCCCAGAAGTCATCTGTCATTTATCAGACCATACCTGTGGGTTGTGTTAAGAGTAGACGGCCTCTGTTGCTGAGGAATTGCAGATAGAATTGAATATTACACAAGCTTCCCTTTATCTGACTTGAGATTGGTCCAGCAGGAGGAAAACCATCTGACTGAGACTGAAGGAAGATCATTGGTCCAGCAGGTGAAAAACCATAAGACATAGCAGAATTAGGCCATTCAGTCCATCTAGTCTGCTCCACCTTCTCCCTGTAACTTTTGACGCCCTGACTAATCAAGAACCTATCAACCACTTTAAATATACCCAATGACTTGGCCTCCACAGCCGTCTGTGGCAATGTATTCCACAGATTCACCACCCTCTGTAAAAGAAATTTCTTATCTCTGTTCTAAATGGACATTTCTCTATACTGAGGCTGTGCCCAGTGGTCCTAACTCTCCCACTGTAGGAATTATTCTCACCACATCCACTCTATCTAGGCCTTTCAATATCTGATAGGCTTCAATGAGATCCCCCCTCATTCTTTTGAAGTCCAGTGAGTAGAGGCCAGAGCCATCAAATGTTCCTCATACATTAACCCTTTTCCCAGGATCATTCCTGTGAACCTCCTCTGGACCCTCACCAATGCCAGCACATCTTTTATTAGATAAAGAGCCCAAAATTGTTCACATTACTCTGTGCAGCCTGACCAATGCCTTATGAAGCCTCGGTACTCCTATGGACAACTTGAGGTAAAGCCCTGATATGTGATGATAGCCCTCCATAAACCAGTTTGGCACTACGTAGAGAAATGGTTGGTGTTGTCATTTGAAGTTGTTTCAGTGGCAGGTTTAGATATGTAATTTTCTATCACAGTAGATAGACTGGGTATTAATATCACTTTGAAATTCCACTTCAATCTTTCTAAGACAATACTTTTCAAATAATACTCGTGCATGAACCTTCCTTGGTCTTCTGGCATTCAGCTAGATTCTTAGTAGATTAAAGACCTTTTAGGTATTTGGAAGTCAGATGAATAAAAGTCATAAACATCCTTATCCCTTACTTTAACAACCTCCTTAATAAAATATAATTGATTTTTTGTTTTGAAATTTCCTGTCAATAGATAATGGATTGACCAGTTTGCCAAGGCTCGGTTTCCCCCCCTCGTACCTTCTTAAGGTCAGTGTAGCTTGCAGTGTTTTTAATCTGAAGAATCAAATCCTGAAGCAAGAGGACTTTGATTAGCAATAGGGAATGCTGGAATTGACGTTATCTAATTTTGATCACTCATCCCTCCTCTATGTTATTATTGTCCTCATCACTATTATTTTGCTAATGTTAATTTTGTGGAGACCCAATGGCTGACTTAAAGTTAGTTTCCTTTGAATATCCAGTAGACTGTCTTCTGTGAGCAATTTAGGGCCCCTTATCTAGGAAAGGGTGTGTTGATACTTGAGAAGAGACAGAGGAGGTTCATAAAAATGATTGTGGGATTGGAAGACATCATATGAGAGCGTTTGATGGTTCTGGGCCTGTACTTACTGGAATTTAGAAGAATGAGGGGAGATCTCCTTGAAATCTATTGAAAGTGGAAAGGCCTCAGTAGAATTAATGTGGAGAGGATGTTTCTTATGGTGAGGGAGTCTAGAACCAGAGGGAACAGCCTCAAAGTAGAAGGGCATCTATATAGAAGAGAGATGAGGAGGAACTTCTCTCGCCAGAGGCTGGTGAATCTGTGGAATTCGTTGCCACAGGCAGCTGTGGAGGCCAAGTGATTCAGTATATTTAAGGTAAACGTTGATAGACTCTTGATTAGTCAGGGCACCAAGGCTTACAAGGAGAAAGCAGAAGAATGGGGTTGAGAGGGAAATCGGTCAAATAGCCTAATCCTGCCCCTATATCTTATAGTCTTCTTTGTCTACTGAGACAAATAAACTATTTGAAATACCTGTTGGATCCTCATTTTTATCTGTAATAGCAATGGCAAATTTTAAGGGGCCAACTTAAAGACCCCATTTTTCCTAAAGTTAAAAGATTTCATTTAGATTTTGATACCTATTCCACCTGTCTTTTCATATTCCCTCTTATTCTCAGTCTTGTCTCCTTCTGTTCCTTCCCAGTCTATAGGATCTGAGGTATAACAGCAGTTTGGGTAGAACGTGGAGATGCAGAATCTCTGCAATATATTTGTTACCTAACCACATTAACCAAGTCTTCTGTAAATGCCAGTAATCCTGTGAAAGCGAGCAGCATGTATCGGCCAGACGTGATGCACAGTGGAAACCCACATCAAGGAGCACAGGAGGTGTATCCATTTGGGTTACCCGGAGAAATTGGCGGTAGCAGAACACTGCATTCACAATGGTCCTAGGCGTGACTTCGACAACACAAAGTTACTGTGCCACGCTAGTGGCTTTTGGGACCTCCTAGTGAAGGAACCATTGAAAAATAATTTTAGCAAAGATGAAGGTCTCGCTCTAAGTACTGCAATTCGATTGTAGACAAGATGGGACAGCTGAAATCTGATTGGATGAGGACTAACCAATCAGGAGGGACAGACTACAGCGGTATAAATACCACCAGACTAAATATGCCCAGGCATCATCCCTGATGAGGCTGGCAGAGTTTGTCATCGAAACGTCGGTCAAAATCAATACCTATACCCAGCTGGAAACCCGAGAAGAGTTTATTCGTCAGAAGGGATAACTTCACTCACCCCATCACTGAACTGTTCCCACAACCTATGGACTCACTTTCAAGGACTCATCTCATGTTCTAGTTATTTATAGCTTATTTATTTATTGTTACTACTTTTTTTCTGTGGTATTTGGTTTATATGGTTATATTTGCACAGTTTGTTGTCTTTTGCACATTGGTTGTTTGTCTGCCCTGTTGGGTGTGGTCTTTCATTGATTCTATAGTGTTTCTTAGATTTATCGTGTATGCCCACAAGAAAACTTACCTTGGGGTTGTATATGTTGACATATATGCACTTTGATAATAAATTTACTTTGAACTTTGAACTTCTGCTGGTAACTTATTCCACATTCTCACCACCCTCAGAGTCAAGAAGTTCTACTTAAATGTTTCACCTTCTATTCTTAACCCATGACCTCTAGTTCTAGTCTCAACCAAGCTCAGTGGAAAAACCCTGCTTGCATTTACCTTATCTATACCCTCATAATTTTGTATACCCCTGTCAAATCTCCCCTCACTCTCCTACACTCCAGGGAATATAGGGTTAACCTATTTAACCATTCCCTGTAACTCAAGTGCTCAAGTCCCAGCCCCAATTAAATTAACAATCAAATGGCTAACTAAACTAATCCCTTCTGCCTACACAACTTTTCCCATACATTCATGTGCTTATCTAAACATGTCTTAAAAGTCTCTAATCTATTTGCCTCTACCACCACCCCAGCAGCGCGTTCCAAGCACCCACCACTCTGTGCAAAAAAAAACTTGCCCCTCACATCTCCTTTGAAATTACACACTCTCACCTCTGGTATTAGATATTTCAACCCTTGGAAATGCTACTGTCTGTCTAATCTATCTATGCATCAGATCTCCCCTCAGCCTCTAATGCTCCAGAGAAAACAACCCAAGTTTGACCAACCTAGGCACAGATGTCTCCCTACTTGTAAATGTTGAAGTGTTGGCTGTTAAAGTTTTCGACAGTTCATCAGCATCAGAGATCATCCCAGAAAAATCATTGCAGAACAGACCCGATGGGCCAAATGGCCTAAATTTGCTCCTATATCATATGGTTTTATCCTGTCTTCCTCTATATATACCATTTATGTATGTGTGTGTGTGTGTGTGTGTGTGTGTATGTGTGTGTATGTGTGTATATATATATATATATAAAATATGTATTCACCCCCCCCCCGGAAGTTTTCATGTTTTACTGTTTTACAACATTGAACACAATGGATTTAATTTGGCTTTTTTGACACTGGTCAACCAAAGAACTCTTTTGTGTCAAAGTGAAAATGAATTTCTACTGAGTGGTCTAAATTAATTACAAACATGAAACACAAAATGATTGCATAAGTATTCACTCCCCCCCCCCCCCCACACACACCAAGTCATCGCTGGTGCAGCCAATTGGTTTTTAAGTCACATAATTAGTCAAATGGAGATCTGTTTTGGAGCCCTGTGTGCAGTCAAGGTGTTTCAATTGATTGTAGTAGAAAATACATGTGTGTCTGGAAGGTCCAACTGCTGGTGAGTCAGTATCCTGACAAAAGCTACACCATGAAGACAAAAGAACGCTCCAAGCAACTCTGCAAAAAGGTTATTGAAAAGCACAAGGCAGGAGATGATACAAGAAAATTTCCAAGTCACTGAATATCCCTTGGAGTACGGTTAAATCGATCATCAAGAAATGGAAAGAATATGGCACAGCTGTAAATCTGCCCAGAGCAGGCCGCCCTCAAAAACTGAGTGACCGTGCAAGAAGGGGACTAGTGAGGGAGGCCACCCAGAGACCTCGAGCAACTCTGGAGGAGTTACAAGCTTCAGTGGCTGAGATGGGAGAGACTGCGCATACAACTACTGTTGCCTGGGTGTTTCACCAGTCATAGCTTTATGGGAGAGTGGCAAAGAGAAAGCCACTGTTGAAAAAAACACATGAAATCTCAGCTAGAGTTTGCCAGAAGGAACGTGGGAAACTCTGAAGTCAGCTGGAAAAAGATTCTATGGTCTGATGAAACCAAAATTGAGCTTTTGACCATCAGACTAAACAGTATGCTTGGCGTAAGCCAAACATCGTACATCATCGAAAACACACCATCCCTACCGTGCAGCATGGTGGTGGCTGCATCATGCTGTGGGGATGCTTCATTGAAGCAGGCCCTGGAAGGTTTGTGAAGGTAGAGGGTAAAATGAACACAGAAAAATACAGGGAAAACTTGGAGGAAAACCTGATGCAGTCTGCAAGCGAACAGCGATTTGGGAGATTTGTTTTCCAGCAAGACAATGACTCCAAGCATAAAGCCAAAGCTACACAGGAATGGCTTAAAAACAACAAATTTAGTGTCCTAGAGTACCCAAGTCAGAGTCCAGACCTCAATCCAATTGAGAATTTGTGGCTGGACTTGAAAAGAGCTGTTCACTCATGATCCCTATGCAATCTGACACAGCTTGAGCAGTTTTGTAAAGAAGAATGGGGCAAAATTGCAGTGTCCAGATGTGCAAAGCTGCTGAGTACCTATCAATACAGCCTCAAGACTGTAATTGCTGCCAAGGGTGCATCTACTAAATACTGACTTGAAGGGAGTGAGTACTTATCCAATCAATTTGCATTTTATATTTATAATTCATGTAGATCACTTCGTAGAGATCTGTTTTCACTTTGACACAAAAGTCATTTTCTGTTCATCAGTGTCAAAAAAGTTAAATTAAATCCATTGTTATACAATGTAGCAAAACAATAAAACATGAAAACTTCCAAGGGGGTGGGGCTTCAATACTTTTATAGGATATTTATATATCCCGAAATTGAGGGAATAAATACACATACAGCACCCAAAAGGGTGAAATATATGAAATATATTTAATATATATAATATAAATATATATAATACACACACAAGATACAAGATTAGTCAGATATTATTGAAATATTAAATACACAGAGGTATTGGAGAGGTTAATTGGTCATTGTAAATTGTCCTGTTATTAGCCTAGGGTTAAATAAATGGGTTAAAGAGCCTATTCCATGCTTTGCCTCTAAATAAAATAAATAAATGGATATTGTGAAAGAAATCACCTCAAATTGTTAAAGACCCTTCACTCCAGCTCAGTTTAAAAATAAACAGCACTTTCATCATTCTGAGTCTCGCATGCAAATATGCTACAACAATATCTGGCAACCTGGATGTTGTTGCAGCCACTTATAATGTGTGGCAAAGAGAAATGATTCCGCAAGGGTTTTATTTGGATATAATGAAACATCATTCTATCCAGTTTTCAGATTTAATCGTCCTTTTTCTAAAGTTAAACTACAGAGCTTGAATTAGTACCACAGATAAAAATCGATTGTAATGCTCCTTTGGAAATTCCAGTTTTGCACTACTTTTAGCTGTTGTTTATTTTTGTTTTTCAACATTTTTTTTATTGTACAGTATGTCTAAAAAAATCACTCTCAAGGTACCATTCTGTCATTTTTGTTTGTACATTTACAAAAGCAGACACTAGGCCTGAGTTTCACAAAAAGCCTCACTATTTCTGAACAATTCCAGAAAGAGCAACAGATAATTCTTAGACAGTTAGTTATTTACTTATAAGACCATAAAATATAGGACAAGAATTAGGCCATTTGGTCCAGCAAGTCTGCTCCACCATTTTATCATGGCTGATCCAATTTTCCTCTAAGCCCCAGTCTCCTGCCTTCCCCAGTATCCCTTCACGCCCTGAATCTATCAACCTATGTCTTAAATATACATAAAGACGTGATCTCCACAGCTGCCAGTGGTAAAGAATTCCACAGATTCACCACTCTCTGGCTAAAGAAATTCCTCTTCCTAAAGGGCACCTCTCTATGTTGTGTGCTCTAGTCCTAGACTCTCCTACCATTTGGAACATCCTCTCCACATCCACTCTATCAAGGCCTTTCACCATTCAATAGGTTTCAATTGGATCACCCCTTCTTCTTCTGAATTCTAGTGAATACAGGCCTGGAGCCATCAGATGCTTTTCGTATAACAAGCCATTCAATCCTTGATTCATTTTTGTGAACCTCCTTTGAACCATTTTAGTTTCAGCACATCCTTCAAAGATAAAGCGCCCAAAACTGCTCACAAAACTCCAAGTGAGACCTCACCAGTGCTTTATAAAGTCTCAACATTACATCCTGGCTTTTATATTCTAGTCCTCTTGAAATGAATGCTAACATTACATTTGCCCTCCTCACCACAGACTCAACCCACAAATTAACATTTAGGGAATGCTTCACAAGGAATCCCAAGTCCCTTTGTGCCTCCTTTTTTTGTATTTTCTCTCCATTTAAAAAATAGTCAACCCTTTCACTTCTTCTACCCAAGTGCATGACCGTATACTTCCTAACACTGTATTCCATCTGCCATTTATTTACCCATTCTCCTAATCTGTCCAAGTCCTTCTGTAGCCTCTCTACTTCCTCACAACTACCTGCTCCTCCACCTATCTTGATATCATCAGCAAACTTTGCAACAAAGCCATCAATTCCATCACCCAAATCATTGACATATAATGTAAAAAGCAACCGTCCCAACACAGACCCCTGTGGAACACCACTAGTCACTGGCAGCCAACCAGAAAAGGCCTCCTTTATTCTCACTCTTTGTCTCCTGCCAACCAGCCATTGGTTTATCCATGCTAGAATCTTTCTTGTACTACTAAAGGCTTGTGGCTTGTTAAACAGCTTCATGTGTAGCACCTTGTCAAATGCCTTCTGAAAATCCAAGTACACAACATCAACTGACTTTCCTTTGTCTATCCTGCTTGTTATTGCTTCAAAGAATTCCAACAGATTGTCAGACAAGATTTTCCTTTGAGGAAACCACGCTGATTACAGCCTATTTTATCATGTGCCTTCAAGTTCATCTTCCTAACTACTGAGGTCAGATTAACTGGCCTATATTTTCCATTCTTCTGCCCCTCTCCCTTCTTGAAGAGTGGAGTGACATTTCCAATTTTTCAGTCTTCTAGATCCATTTCAGAATCTAGTGATTCTTGAAAACTCATTACTAATGGCTCCACAATCCCTTCAGCCACCTCTTTCAGAATCCTGGGGTGTACACCAACTGGTCCAGGTGACTTACCTATCTTCAGACCTTACAGCTTCCCAAGAACCTTCTCCTTAGTTATGGTAACTTTACACACTTCATGAACCCTGACATCTGGAACTTCCATCATACTGCTAGTGCCTTCCACAGTGAAGGCTAATGCAAAATACTTATTCAGTTTGTCCGCCATTTCGTTGTCCCTTGTTACTACCTCTCCAGAATAGTTTTCCAGCAGTCTGATATCCACTCTCACCTCTCTTTTACACATTGGTATCAGAAGAAACTTTTGGTATCCTCTTTAATATTTCTGTCTAGTTTACTTTTGTATTCCATCTTTACCTTCTTAATGACTATTTTTTTAGGTGCCTTCTGTTGGTTTTTAAAAGCTTCCCAATCCTGGAGGAACTCAGCATTGGAAATTGATTTCCAATCAGTTCTGGTCAGCTCCTCTCTCATGCCTCTGTTATTCCCTTTACTCCACTGTAATACTGATACATCTGACTTCAGCTTCTCCTTCACAGATTTCAGGGTGAATTTGATCATATTATGATTACTTTCCCCTAAGGGTTCTTTTATCTTAAGCTCTCTAATCAATTCTGGTACTACACTCGATTGTGTGCAGTTTTGGTCCCCTAATCTGAGGAAAGACATCCTTGCCATAGAGGGAGTACAAAGAAGGTTCACCAGATTGATTCCTGGGATGGCAGGACTTTCATATGAAGAAAGACTGGATGAACTGGGCTTGTACTCGTTGGAATTTAGAAGATTGAGGGGGGATCTGATTGAAACGTATAAGATCCTAAAGGGATTGGACAGGCTAGATGCAGGAAGATTGTTCCCGATGTTGGGGAAGTCCAGAACAAGGGGCCACAGTTTGAGGATAGAGGGGAAGCCTTTTAGGACTGAGATTAGGAAAAACTTCTTCACACAGAGAGTGGTGAATCTGTGGAATTCTCTGCCACAGGAAACAGTTGAGGCCAGTTCATTGGCTATATTTAAGAGGGAGTTAGATATGGCCCTTGTGGCTACGGGGATCAGGGGGTATGGAGGGAAGGCTGGGGCGGGGTTCTGAGTTGGATGATCAGCCATGATCATAATAAATGGCGGTGCAGGCTCGAAGGGCCGAATGGCCTACTCCTGCACCTATTTTCTATGTTTCTATGTTTCTAACACTCAATTTAGAATATCTGATCTCCAAGTGGGCTCAACCACGAGCTGCTCTAAAAGGCCATCTCATAGGCATTCTAGAAATTCCTCCTCCTGGAATCCAGCACCAACCTGATTTTCCTGCATATTGAAATCCCCTATGACTATTGTAACATTGCCCTTTTGGCATGCATTTTCTACCTCCCATTGTAATTTGTAGACCACATCCTTACTACTGTTTGGGGGCAGGGGTCTGTATACAACTCCCAACCATTAGCTCCATCCACAATGACCCTATGGCACCTCATGCTAATAATTTGATTTCACCTTTTACCAACACAGCATTGCAGCCTCCTCCGCCTTCCTCCCTGTCCTTTCAATACAATGTGTATCCTTGGACATCAGGCTCCCAGCTCTCATCTTCTTTCAGCCATGATTCCGTGATACCGTGTTTCCATCCAGGGGGTCAGTGTGGACATGGTGGAGGATTACAAATACCTAGGGATACAAATTGACAATAAACTGGACTGGTCAAAGAACACTGAGGCCGTCTACAAGAAGGGTCAGAGCCGTCTCTATTTCCTGAGGAGACTGAGGTCCTTTAACATCTGCCAGACGATGCTGAGGATGTTCTACGAGTCCGTGGTGGCCAGTGCTATCATGTTTGCTGTTGTGTGCTGGGGCAGCAGGCTGAGGGTAGCAGACACCAACAAAATCAACAAACTCATTCGTAAGGCCAGTGATGTTGTGGGGATGAAACTGGACTCTCTGACGGTGGTGTCTGAAAAGAGGATGCTGTCCAAGTTGCATGCCATCTTGGTCAATGTCTCCCATCTACTACATAATGTACTGGTTGGGCACAGGAGTACATTCAGCCAGAGACTCATTCCACCGAGATGCAGCACAGAGCGTCATAGGAAGTCATTCCTGCCTGTGGCCATCAAACTTTACAACTCCTCCCTTGGAGAGTCAGACACCCTGAGCCAATAGGCTGGTCCTGGACTTATTTCCTGGCATAATTTACATATTACTATTTAATTATTTATGGTGCAACTGTAACGAAAACCAATTTCCCCTGGGATCAATAAAGTATGACTATGACTATGACTATGACACAACATCACACCTGGCAATCTGCTACAAGCTCATCTACCTTATTCTGAAAATGGCGCACATTCAGATACAACACCTTCAGTCCTGTATTCACCCTTTTCGATTTTGTCCACCTTTTACGTTGTAACTCATCCGGTTGACTACAATTTTGCTCCATCAACAGCCTCTCCTCACTACACAGTGCCTCTGTAAACCAGCTACCTCATCTTCAGCACTGTCAACTGCCTTTCCTAAGATAGTTCTTGCATTGTTAACCCTTTCGTTCCTAGAATCATACTCAGGAACCTCCTCTGAACACTCTCCAATGTCAGCACACCCTTTTTTTTTGATAAGGGGCCTAAAACTGCTCACGATACTCCAACTGAGGCCTTTATAAAGCCTCAACATAACATCCTTGCTTTTTTTAGATACAGCACAGAACTGGCCTTTCCAGCTGATGAGCCATGCCACATAGCAACCCGCCAACTTAACCCTAACCTAATCATGGGAGAAGTACAATGACCAATTAACCTACAAGCTGGTATGTCTTTGGAACGTGGGAGGAAACCCAGGCGTGCACGAGAAGAAATGTACACATTGGCTTTCGGAGGATGCCGGAATTGAACTCTGAACTCTGATTCCCCAAGCTATAATAGCAGCGCGGTAGCCACTATGCCACTGTCCACCCATGTTTTTATTTCCCAAGTGGGTATCAAACTCTCTTTAATATTTCACCCAAGTGGCCGTTAGAGGGCATCTGAGGCAGACCCATGTGCCACCAGCCAGCTGTCCGTTTTGAATTCTGATTCATTTATTTATCACATGCTCATTGAAACCTACGGTGGTCTGGGATCAGAGTACGTTGCAGAATCGTTTTTGTTTTGTAATCCTGCTCGAGCTCTCAGGTCTCCTTCCTCTGGTCTCTTCAATTTAAACAATCTCCCTTAAAAGATAATTGGCAGGTCAGCTTTCTTTGAACTACGCTCCTAAACTGTGGAATTCAATACCTAAAACTATAAAGGATACAGACTCAGTTGAAACTTTTAAATGCCAGCTCAAAACCGATTTATTTAACTTTGCTTTCAACTGACATCTTTTTGTCCTTTATTTTCACGTTTGCACTTTATCCCATTGTAAAACACTTTGAACTACATCGTCTGTATGAAATTAGCTCTATAAATATGTTATTATTATTAATATTATTATTTGCATTAACAACCAACACACTTAAGGATGTGCTGGGGGCAGCCCATATTCTGGTGCCAACACAGAATGCCCACAGTGTTCAGCAGAACGACACTCAACACAACAACAACAGCAAAACGAGCCCCGTTCCTCCCTCTCACCCATACTCCTACCCCAGGACAGGCTGCCTTCGGCCTCCAGTAGACTCCCAGCAGCAGAGAAGGGATTGAAATTTGACAGGGGGACACTGAGAAGCCTGAAGGACAGCATGGTAAATCTGTGTTGCACCCATCAGAGAGACTTCCCTGTACTGAATCCACAAAGATAAAAGGGTTCTTGAAGATAAACTAGATTTTCTCTGGGAACAAACACAAATCCTGGTGGAACTCAGCAGGTCAGACGGCATCTAAAGAGTTGACATTTTGGAGCAAGTAAGATAGCTGGCTGGGCTGGAGAAGAAGGAATCTGATAAAAGAGTAGAGTGGACTATGGGAGAAAGGGAAGGCTCCCTTTTTACCCCTTCTCATCTGTCCATCTCCTCCCTCTGGTGCCCTTCCTCCTTCCCTTTCTCCCATGGTCCACATACCTCTCCTATCAGATTGATTTACCTCTTCCACCTATCACCTCCCAGCTTCTTACTTCATCCCCTTCCCTCCAACCCTCCGGGATTCACCAATCACCTTCTAGCTTGTCCTCCTTCCCTTGCCCCACGTTCTTGCCCCTTCCTTTCCTGCCCAAAATGTCGACTGTTTATTCCTCTCCAAAATGCTGCCTGGCCTGCTAATTCCTCCAGCATTTTGTGTGTGTTGCTCTGGATTTCCAGCATCTACAGAATCCTGTGATTTTGGGGGCTGACGGCCGAAGAGTATGCGGAGCTCCGAGTAAAAGACGCCTTTGTCACGGGGACCAGGTCAGTGTGTGTGCACCAGCGGCTGCTGGAACATGCTAATCTTACCTTACCTTCGGCGACTAAGCTGGCCGACACACTGGAGGCCGCTGTCCACAATTCTGACGCTCTCCAGGCACGCGATCTCCCGATGGCCCCGTGGATGCCGCAGACCCCGCAACCCGCCGACGAATCGACCACGGCTGCTGCCAGTTGCGAGTCAGCAAAGTGCTACTTCTGCGGACTCGAGAATCACCCCCAGAAACGCTGCCCGGCCCGAGAAGCTACCTGCTCCAGCTGCGGAAAGAAGGGCCACTTCGTCAAGGTCTGTAAGTCCAAACTGTGAGCAGAATCGAGCAGCGCAGAATGCGAGGCATGGGGGTCGCCATCTTGCCTGGACGCCGCCACCATGTGCGAGACATGGGGGCGGCCATCTTGGTCGGCGCCACCTCGCACCACCTACAACCCACGAGTGCTCACGGGGCATTCCACTGCGCCGGACCAAGACAGCGACTCAACTCTGGCCTCTGTGACTCTCGACCAGAGTGCTCCCCACCAGCTGGCAAGGTCAATGATGGACATCCTGGTGGAGGGGCGCAGCACAAGCTGCCTGTTTGACACAGGCAGCACGGAGAATTTTATCCACCCGGACACGGTGCAGCATTGCGGACTCGCGATACGGCCGGTAAGTGAGAGGGTCACCATGGCTTCCGGGTCGCATACAACAGACATCTGGGGGGGTTGTGTAGCGACGCTAGTGGTGCAGGGCACAGAATATCAAGACTTTACATTACTGGTCATGCCTCAACTGTGTGCCCCTGTGCTATTGGGGCTCGACTTCCAGAGTCACCTGAAAAGTGTGACAATGAAGTATGATGGGCCCCTCCCACCAATTACTGTCGTAAATCCCCAGTTTTGTAGGGATACATCACATACCCCGCTACTGACCACACACACACACATCGACCTGCACATCCCACCCAACAGCCATACTACAGGCACCACTTGTGGCCTCTCCACCCTCAGGATCCCTACCCCACCGCTGTTCACCAACCTGACCCCCGACTGTAATCCTGTGGCAACTAAAAGCAGGAGGTACAGCGCGGGGGACAGAGCCTTCATTAACTCAGAGGTGCAGCGGCTGCTCAGGGAGGGGGTCATTGAGGCAAGCACAAGTCCTTGGAGGGCCCAGGTGGTCGTTGTTCGGAACAGGGAGAAGAATAGGATGGTCGTGGACTATAGCCAGACCATCAATAAGTTCATGCAGCTCGACACGTACCCTCTACCCCGCATCGCGGATATGGTCAATCAGATAGCACAGTACAAGGTGTACTCGACCATAGACCTAAAATCTGCTTACCATCAGCTCCCCATCTGCCGGGAGGACCACCCTTACACCGCCTTCGAGGCGGACGGCAGGCTTTATCAATTCCTGCGCGTCCCCTTTGGTGTCACGAATGGTGTATCTGTCTTCCAGAGAGAACTGGACCGGATGGTGGACCAGTGCCAACTGAAGGCCACGTTCCCATATCTGGATAACATCACCATCTGCGGTCACGACCGGCAGGATCATGACAACAACCTCCAAAAATTTTTCCAAGCGGCCAAAGCTTTCAATCTCACCTATAACAAGGACAAGGGTGTGTTCGGAACCACCCGACTTGCTACCCTTGGGCGTGTCATGGAGAATGGAGTCATTGGCCCTGACCCCGACCGTATGCACCTCCTGATGGAACTCCCTCTTCCCAACACCCTCAGAGCCCTCAAAAGGTGCCTGGGCTTCTTTTGATATTACGCCCAATGGGTCTCTAACTACGCAGACAAGGCCCACCCCTGGTCAAGTCCACCACATTCCCCCTCTCTGCTGAGGCCCGCGCGGCCTTCAGCCGCATAAAAGGGGACATTGCCAAAGCAGCAATGCATGCGGTGGATGAGGCCATTCCCTTCCAAGTAGAGAGTGACGCCTCCAACTTTGCACTGGCTGCTACCCTCAACCGGGTGGGAGGACTGGTGGTGTTCTTCTCCTGTACCCTTCAAGGCCCTGAAATTCGGCACTCCGTGGTGGAGAAAGAGGCCCAGGCCATAGTGGAAGCTATCAGGCACTGGAGGCACTATCCCACTGGCAAAAAGTTCAGCCTGCTGACTGACCAGCACTCAGTCGCGTTCATGTTTAGTAACCAACAGCAGGGCAAAATCAGAAATGATAAAATTCTGAGGTGGAGAATCGAACTCTCCACTTACAGCTATGACATCATGTACAGGCCTGGGAAGCTCAACGAACCCTCCAATGCCCTATCCTGGGGGATGTGCGCCAGTGCGCAGATCGACTGGCAATACGCCCTACATGTAGATCTTTGCCACCCGGGGTCACCCGGCTTTTCCACTTCGTGAAAGCCCGGAACCTGCTTTCCAGATCAGGATGATGACCAGGGACTGCCAAGTCTGCGCAGAGTGCAAACCGCACTTCTACTGACCTGAAAAGACACAACTAATCAAGGCCACCCGCCCCTTTGAGCGACTGAGTGTCGACTTTAAGGGCCTCCTTCCCTCCACCGACTGCAATGTGTACTTTCTTAACGTTATCGACGAGTACTCACGGTTCCCCTTCGCCATCCCATGCCCTGACACCACTACCACTTCAGTTATAAAAGCCCTGCACAAGCTCTTCACTCTGTTCGGATAACCATACTATATCCCAGTTTGGCAAAAGAATAAATCAAGGAAGGTAGTGCACCCGTGGCTGACAAGAGAAATTAGGGATAGTATCAATTCCAAAGAAGAAGCATACAAATTAGCCAGAGAAAGTGGCTCACCTGAGGACTGGGAGAAATTCAGAGTTCAGCAGAGGAGGACAAAGGGCTTAATTAGGAAGGGGAAAAAAGATTATGAGAGGAAACTGGCAGGAAACATAAAAACGGACTGTAAAAGCTTTTATAGATATGTAAAAAGGAAAAGACTGGTAAAGACAAATGTAGGTCCCCTGCAGACAGAAACAGGTGAATTGATTATGGGGAGCAAGGACATAGCAGACCAATTGAATAATTACTTTGGTTCTGTCTTCACTAAGGAGGACATAAATAATCTTCCAGAAATAGTAGGGGACAGAGGGTCCAGTGAGATGGAGGAACTGAGCGAAATACATGTTAGTAGGGAAGTGGTGTTAGGTAAATTGAAGGGATTGAAGGCAGATAAATCCCCAGGGCCGGATGGTCTGCATCCCAGGGTGCTTAAGGAAGTAGCCCAAGAAATAGTGGATGCATTAGTGATAATTTTTCAAAACTCGTTAGATTCTGGACGAGTTCCTGAGGATTGGAGGGTGGCTAATGTAACTCCACTTTTTAAAAAAGGAGGGAGAGAGAAACCGGGGAATTATAGACCGGTTAGCCTAACGTCGGTGGTGGGGAAACTGCTGGAGTCAGTTATCAAGGATGTGATAACAGCACATTTGGAAAGCGGTGTAATGATCGGACAAAGTCAGCATGGATTTGTGAAAGGAAAATCATGTCTGACGAATCTCATAGAATTTTTTGAGGATGTACCTAGTAGGGTGGATAGGGGAGAACCAGTGGATGTGGTATATTTAGATTTTCAGAAGGCTTTTGACAAGGTCCCACACAGGAGATTAGTGTGCAAACTTAAAGCACACGGTATTGGGGGTAAGGTATTGGTGTGGGTGGAGAGTTGGTTAGCAGACAGGAAGCAAAGAGTGGGAATAAACGGGACCTTTTCAGAATGGCAGGCGGTGACTAGTGGGGTACCGCAAGGCTCAGTGCTGGGACCCCAGTTGTTTACAATATATATTAATGACTTGGATGAGGGAATTAAATGCAGCATCTCCAAGTTTGCGGATGACACGAAGCTGGGTGGCGGTGTTAGCTGTGAGGAGGATGCTAAGAGGATGCAGGGTGACTTGGATAGGTTGGGTGAGTGGGCAAATTCATGGCAGATGCAATTTAATGTGGAGAAATGTGAAGTTATCCACTTTGGTGGCAAAAATAGGAAAACAGATTATTATCTGAATGGTGGCCGATTAGGAAAAGGGGAGGTGCAACGAGACCTGGGTGTCATTATACACCAGTCATTGAAAGTGGGCATGCAGGTACAGCAGGCGGTGAAAAAGGCGAATGGTATGCTGGCATTTATAGCGAAAGGATTTGAGTACAGGAGCAGGGAGGTACTACTGCAGTTGTACAAGGCCTTGGTGAGACCACACCTGGAGTATTGTGTGCAGTTTTGGTCCCCTAATCTGAGGAAAGACATCCTTGCCATAGAGGGAGTACAAAGAAGGTTCACCAGATTGATTCCTGGGATGGCAGGACTTTCATATGAAGAAAGACTGGACGAACTGGGCTTGTACTCGTTGGAATTTAGAAGATTGAGGGGGGATCTGATTGAAACGTATAAGATCCTAAAGGGATTGGACAGGCTAGATGCAGGAAGATTGTTCCCGATGTTGGGGAAGTCCAGAACGAGGGGTCACAGTTTGAGGATAGAGGGGAAGCCTTTTAGGACCGAGATTAAGAAAAACTTCTTCACACAGAGAGTGGTGAATCTGTGGAATTCTCTGCCACAGGAAACAGTTGAGGCCAGTTCATTGGCTATATTTAAGAGGGAGTTAGATATGGCCTTTGTGGCTACGGGGGTCAGGGGGTATGGAGAGAAGGCTGGGGTGGTGTTCTGAGTTGGATGATCAGCCATGATCATAATAAATGGCGGTGCAGGCTCGAAGGGCCAAATGGCCTACTCCTGCACCTATTTTCTATGTTTCTATGTTTCTATATCCACAGTGACAGAGGGTCCTCGTTTATGAGTGACGAGCTGCGCCAATATCTACTGGCTAGGGGAATTGCAACTAGTAGGACCACGAGCTATAATCCCCGAGGGAATGGACAGGTAGAGAAGGAGAATGGCATGGTGTGGAAGGCCACACTCTTAGCCCTCAGGTCAAAGGGACTGCCAGTCTCCCGCTGGCAGGAGGTCCTTCCCGAGGCACTCCACTCCATCCGCTCCCTGTTATGCACATCCACCAATGCCAACCCTCATGAGTGGCTCTTTTCTCTTCCCAGAAAGTCGACCACTGGAACCACCCTACCAACTCGGCTGATGTCCCTGGGGCCAGTGCTGCTCTGGAAACATGCGAGGAGCAATAAATACTCCCCAATGGTCGAGAGGGTTCACTTACTTCATGCAAACCCCCAGTATGCCTACGTGGTTTTATCTGATGGGCGGGAGGACACGGTCTCCATCCACGACCTGGTACCCGCAGGAGCTCCGGGCCCCTACCCTGAACTCTCCGTGGTGACTATTGACCCCGTACCCATCGATATATATACCCACGAGACACCGCGCACTCCAAGCCCTACACAGACACCACACGACACTCCCATACCGGGCGTGACGCACACGCACGAGGGATTACCAACGCCTAACGTGCTGGCACCTGAAGTCAGGCCGGAGCCAGCACAACCGCCATCGCCGGTGCAATCACCGCCGGTGCTACATAGATCACAGCGACGGACTCGACTGCCTGATAGACTGACCTGTAAATATACTTGTTTTAAACATTGTCAGTCACTTCACCTTGCGGGACTCTTTTTAAAAAAAAAGGAGGGGTGAATGTGGTAAACTATATATATATGTTGTAACTGCGTTACCTGTCTGGACACGCCCCTCTGCTGACTGCCCCTGTGGCTCCTCCCACAGACACCTGAATAAAGGTGATGGTGCCACTGCTCCTCCCCCTCAGTCCAGGGGCAAACACTCAGCATGGACATTGGACCATTTACTGTTAATAAAAGCCTTTCAGTATTTACTCTACTTCCAGTCTTTTGGAGTAATTGATAGTGCATCACTGACTAACCAAGAACCAATCAACATCTGCTTTAAATATACCCAATGACTTGACTGCCACAGCACCTGTGGCAATGAATTCCACAGATTCACCACCCCCTAGCTAAAGAAATTCCTCCTCTTCTCGATTCTGAATGATATCCTGTTACTCGGAGGCCGTGCCCTCTGGTCCTAGACCCCCCACCATAGGAAACATCCTCTCAACAGGGACGTGCTCTCTGCCTAGGCCTTTCCATACTCGGTAGGCTTCACTGAGATCCCCCACCACCCCCATTCTTCTGAACTCCAGTGAGTACACAGCCAGAGTAATCAAGCAATCCTCATACATTAACGTTTCACTCCTGGAATTATTTGTGAATCTCCTTTCGATCTTCTCTAATGCTTCTCCAATGTTGGGGAATGAACCTGGTCAGGAGTCAGATCTCACAGTGGGAGAACATTTTGGAGATAGTGATCACAATTCTATCTCCTTTACCATAGCTTCGGAGAGAGATAGGAACAGAAACGTTAGGAAAGCGTTTTATTGGAGCAAGGGGAAATATGAGCCTATCAGGCAGGAAGCATAAATTGGGAACAGATGTTCTCAGGGAAATGTACAGTAGAAATGTGACAAATGTTCAGGGGATATTTGCGTGGAGTTCTGCACATAGGTACATTCCAATGAGATAGGGAAAAGATGGTAGGGTACAGGAACCATGGTGTACAAAGGCTGTTATAAATCCAGTCAAGAAGAAATCTAGTCAAGGGGGCATAGTTTTAAGGTGCTTGGGAGCAGGTACAGAGGAGATGTCAGGGGTAAGTTTTTTACACAGAGAGTGGTGAGAGCGTGGAATGGGCTGCTGGTGGCGGTGGTGGAGGTGGAAATGATAGGGTCTTTTAAGAGACTCCTGGATGGCTACGTGGAGCTTAGAAAAATAGAGGGCTATGGGTAAAGCCTAGGTAGTTGTAGGGTAAGGACGTGTTTGGCACAGCTTTTTGGACCGAAGGGCCTGTATTGTGCTGTATCTCCCGGTTGCCACCCACTTCAACTCTGCTTCACATTCCCGTTCAGATATGTCCATACATGGCCTCCTCTACTGCCATGTTGTAGGCTAAACTCAGGTTAGAGGAGCAACACCTCAAATACCGTCTGGGTAGTCTCCAGCCCCTCGGTATGAACATTGAATTCTCCAACTTCCCTTTGCTCCATATTTATAAACCCTTCTTGTTTTTTTTTACTGTTTTTAATGGAGGTCGGGATTGAGGACGTGATTTTAAGTTTTTTTAACTCTGCTTGGTTCCAAGTTAGCCCATTGCTTTGCTTTGCTTTTAGTTAGTTGCACGGTGGGTTTTTTTGGGGTTTTTTTTTCTTTTTCTCTATTGATATATATATATAAAAATTAGTATACTATTATGTTACCTTAGTATGTTATGTTTAAATTACATTGTTTGTATCATTTTTTTTTGTATTAATATCTCCTGTAATTTTATTATATTCTAACAGTGTATTAGTGCCTATATGGCTTACCTTTTTGTATACTTATTCAATAAAAAGATTTAAAAAGAAAGAATTCTCCAACTTCCCGTAATTCCTTCCCCCTCTCTTCCTCTATCCCGATGTCACTCTGCCCCCTCCCCCAGCTGCCTATCACCTCCCTCATGGTTCCGCCTCCTTCTACTACAAATTGTGTTTTCCCTGATTCTTTCTTCACCTTTCCTGCTTATCACCTCTTTGCTTCCCATCCCGCACCCCTTTATCTTTCCCCTTGCTGGTTTTTCACCTGGAACCTACCAGCCTTCTCCTTCCCACCCTCCCCCCACCTTCTTTATAGGGCCTCTGCCCCTTCCCTCTACAGTCCTGACGAAGGGTTCTGGCCCGAAACGTTGACTGATCCTTTCCACGGATGCTGCCGGACCTGCTGAGTTCCTCCAGCATGTTGTGAGTGTAGGTTTTCTATGTTTCTATGCTTCTAAAAGAAGAGCTTACGAAAGGTTCAAAAAACTAGGTAATGACAGAGATCTGGCAGGAAGGAGCTTAAGAATGAAATTAGCAGAGCCAGAAGGGGTCATGAGAAGGCCTTGGCGGACCGGATTAAGGAAAACCCCAAAGCGTTCTACAAGTATGTGAAGAGCAAGAGGATAAGACGTGAGAGAATAGGACCAAGCAAGTGTGACAGTGGAAAAGTGTGTATGGAACCAGAGGAGATAGCAGAGGTACTTAATGAGTACTTTGGTTCAGTAATCACTATGGAAAAGGATCTTGGCGATTGTAGGGATGACTTACAGCGGACTGAAAAGCTTGAGCACGTAGATATTAAGAAAGAGGATGTGCTGGAGCTTTTGGAAAGCATCAAGTTGGTCAAGTCACCAGGACTGGACAAGATGTACCCCAGGCTACTGTGGGAGGCGAGGGAGGAGATTGCTGAGCCTCTGGTAATGATTTTTGCATCATAAATGGGGATGGAAGAGGTTCTGGAGGATTAGGGAGTTGCTGATGTTGTTCCAATATTCAAGAAAGGGAGTAGAGATAGCCCAGGGAAGTATAGACCAGTGAATCTTACCTCAGTGGCTGGTAAGTTGATGGAGAAGATCCTGAGAGGCAGGATTTATGAACATTTGGAGAGGTATAATATGATTAGGAATAGTCAGCAAGGGCAGGTCGTGCCTTACGAGCCTGATTGAATTTTTTGAGGATGTGACTAAACACGTTGGTGAAGATAGAGCAGTAGATATAGTGTATATGGACTTCAGCAAGGTGTTTGACAAGGTACCCCATGTAAGGCTTATTGCAAAAGTAAGGAGGCATGAGACCTAAGGGGACATTGCTTTGTGGATCCAGAACTGGCTTGCCCACAGAAGGTAAAGAGTGGTTGTAGATGGGTCATATTCTGCATGGAGGTTGGTCACCAGTGGTGTGCCTCAGGGATCTGTTCTGGGACCCTTACTCTTCGTGATTTTTATAAATGACTTGGATGAAGAAGTGGAGGGATGGGTTCATAAATTTGCTGATGACACAAAGGTTGGAGATATTGTGGATAGTGTGGAGGGCTGTCAGAGGTTACAGTGGGACATTGATAGAATGCAAAACTGGGCTGAGAAGTGGCAGATGGAGTTCAACCCAGATAAGTGTGAGGTGGTTCATCTTGGTAGGTCAAATATGATTTCAGAATATAGTATTAATGGTAAGACACTTGGCAGTGTGGAGGATTAGAGGGATCTTAGGGTCCGAGTCCATAAGACATTCAAAGTTGCTGCGCAGGTTGACTCTGTAGTTAAGAAAGCATATGGTGCATTGGCCTTCATCAATCATGGGATTGAATTTAGGAGCTGAGAGGCGATGTTGCAGCTATATAGGACCCTGCTCAGACCCCACTTGGAGTACTGTGCTCAGTCCTGGTCGCCTCACTATTGGAAAGATGTGGAAACCGTAGAAAGGGTGCAGAGGAGATTTACAAGGATGTTTCCTGGATTGGGGAGCATTCCTTATGAGAATAGGTTGAGTGAACTCGATCTTTTCTCTTTGGAGCGACGGAGGATGAGAGGTGACCTGATAGAGGTGTATAAGATGATAAGAGGCATTGACCGTGTGGATAGTCAGAGGCTTTTTCCCAGTGCAGAAATGGCTAGCACAAGAGGGCATAGTTTTAAGGTGCTTGAAGGTAGGCACAGAGGAGATGTCAGGGGTAAATTTTTTTACACAGAGAGTGGTGAGTGTGTGGAATGGGCTGCTGGCAATGGTGGTGGAGGCGGATACGATAGGGTCTTTTAAGAGACTCTTGGACAGGTACATAGAGCTCGGAAAAATAGAGGGCTATAGGTAACCCTAGGTAATTTCTAAGGTAATTGTGCTGATGACACCACAATTGTGGGCCATATCTTTGATAATGATGAGTTTGGGTACAGAGAGGAAACTAAGATCCTGGTGGCATGGTGCGAAGACAATAACCTATCCCTCAACGTCAGCAAGACAAAGAAATTTGTTGTTGACTTCAGGAGTAGTGGACCGCACAACCCCATTTACATTGGTGGTGCGCAAGTGGAACAGGTCAAAAGCTTTAAGTTCCTTGGGGTCAATATCACAAATGACCTGACTTGGTCCAACCAAGCAGAGTCTACTGCCAGGAAGGCCCACCAGCACCTTTACTTCCTGAGAAAGCTAAAGAAATTTGCCCTGTCCCCTGAAACCCTCACTAATTTTTATAGATGCACCGTAGAAAGCATTCTTCTAGGGTGCATCACAACCTGGTATGGAAGTTGTCCTGTCCAAGACTGGAAGAAGTTGCAGAAGATCGTGAACACAGCCCAACACATCAGACAAACCAATCTTCCGTCCTTGGACTCACTTTACACCGCACACTGTCGGAGCAGTGCTGCCAGGTAATCAAGGACACGACCCGCCCAGCCAACACACTTTTTGTCCCTCTTCCCTCCAGAAGAAGGCTTAGGAGCTTGAAGACTTGTATGGCCAGATTTGGGAACAGCTTCGTTCCAACTGTGATAAGACTGCTGAACGGATCTTGACCCGGATCTGGGCCGTACCCTCCAAATATCCGGATCTGCCTCTCGTTTTTTTTTTTGCACTACCTTACTTTCCATTTTCTGTTTTCTATTTATGATTTATAATTTAAATTTTTACTATTGTCTATCGATTTGTACTCCAGGGAGCGTGAAGCACAGAATCAAATGTCGCTGTGATGATTGTACACTCCAGTATCAGTTGTTTGGCGACAATAAAGTAAAGTAAGGACATGTTCGGCACAGCTTTGTGAGTTGAAGGGCCTGTATTGTGCTGTAAGTTTTCTATATTTCTATGCCAGCAGATCCTTCTTTAGATAAGGACCCAAAACTGCTCATAATACTCCAAGTGTGGTCTGACCAATGCCTTATAAAGCCTCAGCTGTGGCTAAGTTTTGTAGAAATGATGATGAGGATGTGGAAGAGGGGGAAGAGATTGGGATGCAAATTGTTCCCAACTCTTGGTAATATCTTGCATTCATGTTTAGTGCAAAGTATCAAGTTCACAGATGAAACCAATTTTGTTTTTTTTTCTAAACAGAACTTATTTTTAGTTCTGCTCCTTTGCCTTCTGGTCTTATAGCTTCCAACCTTTTCAGTCACTTTCTTCTCCATTTCCAGCATTTCTCATTAAGTCCCGTTGCATGTGGCCAAAGTAATCAAGGTGGCTGTGAAAGGTTTTTTAACGGTGAGGTGGAGATCTCCGTTTGTCAGCTCTAACCTCTCAACCGCTGCACAGCAGTGGCTTCAGGGGAAGATGAGAGTGAGAAAAATGATTAACTATCATCACCCTTCATTATCAGCATCCATTGGTGACTTTTCTGACAGGTGAGGCCCAGACATTCATGTCTTACCAAGCCTGAGTGTTACCATGGCGACATGCATTTTCTGTGAAACCCCACCATCAACCTCATAAAGCAGCGAGAAGCTGGGAGGTTGTCTAGAATACACCAGTTAATAAATCCTCATGGCAACTTTCCCACGGGAAGTCCATAAAAAAACTCCACACAAATTCGGATAGAAAAATCATGCTGTCAGTTTTTAATGCAGCCTCTTTAAATCTGAATCAGAATCAGGTTTAATATCACTGGCATATGTCGTGAAGTATGTTGTTCTAAGGCATCAGTACATTGAAGTACTTAATAAACAAATCTATAAATTACAATAAGAAATAAATATATAAGAAAATTAAATTAAGTAGTGCAAAAGGAGAGCAAAAAAAAGAAAACAGAAGTAGTGTACATGGGTTCATTGTCCATTCAGAAATCTGATGGCAGAGAGGAAGAAGCTGTTGCTGAAATGTTGAGTGTGTGCCTTCAGGCTCCTGTACCTTCTCCCTGATGATAGCAGTGAGAAGAGGGCATGTCCTGGGTGATGAGGGTCCTTAATGATGGAACACAGGAGATTCTGCACACGCTGGAAATCCAGAGCAACACACACAAAGTGTGGAGGAGCTCAGTCAGTTAGGCAGCATCTATGGAGGGGAATAAACAGCTGACGGTTTGGACCGAGACCTTTCATCAGGACTGTTTAAATCCAATCTGATTTCAGGTCTCATGACTTTTCCATCCAAGTGAGAGGCAGGACATTGTCATTAAAAGTCAGAAAAATAAAATTAGACAGCTATAAAGTAAAGCATGTCTAAATTTAAATGTCTATTTTTTGGAAATTTCTACAAAATTTGATATGAGGCAGAGCCTTAGCAGTTCAATATTGATTTATTTATTTAGAGATAGTACTCCTCCTCCTCCACCCCCAACCTTCTTATTCGGGCTTCTTCCCCCATCCTTTCCAGTCCCGATGAAGGGTCTCAGCCTGAAACATCGACTGTTTATTCCTCTCCATAGATGCTGCCTGACCTGCTGAGTTCCTCCAGCATTCAGTGTGCGTTCCTCAATAACTCTAGCATCTGCAGAATCTCTTGTGATGATGAAGAGTACTCAGCCTTCCTTCCACTAACACAGCAACCTGATGTTCCCATGGCTTTGGTTTCGATGGGGAAGGTACTGGTTAGTAGTGGGAGTGTAATTCCTCAGGTCAAGTATGATGTTCTCCTAAAGTGTTACTCCCTTAATGAAGAATACCTATACATGGCTTTGTTTAATGTGGAGAGATTAATGCACCGGCAGCCATCTCACGGTCTTTGACAGATCAGTGCCAGGGTTGACTGCTGCAGCCTTCCTCCGTCCTCACTGTCATTGTGATGTGTCATCACCTTCTGCCAGCTCCACCGGAGGGGTCTTGGTTGGATCGCTCTTTGTCCAGAAACTGACCCTGACCTTAACATCATGGTGACTCTACCAGGAGCCAAGCTCCAGGAGCTATCGCTATCGGGATCTCACAAGCCTCTTCACCACGACAAGGTGATGGTCTTCGGAGAAGTACAGGTTGGTTGTGTCTGGGTGAGTCGCAGAATCGGGGAGGGGTTAGTAAAGGTGTGGGACAGAGAAATAGAATGACGTGGGACTGGTGTAAAAGGGTGACTGATGGTCAGCGCAGGCACAAAGTACATTCATTATCGAAGTACACCTCCCTACAGGCAGCCACAAAACAAAGAGACACAAAGGAATTCACCAAACTCACAAAGACCATCAAACACCCAGTGTGTGGAAAAGAAAGAACAAATTGCAAATGATAAACAAATGCAATCAAGCATCTAGAGAACGTGAACAGCAGAGTCCCTGAAAGTGAGTCCCCAGTCACAGAGCCAGTTCAGCACAGCAGTCGGTCCAGGAGCCCAATGGCTGCAGTCCCCACTCACAGAGCTAATTCAGTGCTGAGGCGAGTGAAGCCTTATGAAGTAGTGAGACGAACACCAGTCCGTTCTTCTCCCTCGGCCTCGACACAGTAATCATTTTCAGCTAGCTCTGTGCTCGAATCTGTCAAGCTTCAGCTAATTTTTCACTCTCGGGCCTGGGTCCTGATGACTCTGAGATTTCAGTCCAGCCCCAAGGTCCACTCCAGGAATGCCCACTGCATTCTCGAGAGTCCAGTTTGCCAAAACCTTCCTGCACGATGGGCTGACTGGTATGTGATGATGTGTTAAGCTGTGGTTCCATCAGCCCCAGTCAGGACACTCGGAGGGGCCGTGCACATGAGACTAGGGAGCTAACCAGCATCAAGCCATTTGCTTAAGGTGAATTTTTGCCCCTTACTTTGACCCCACTGTCACGATCTGACAAACTGTTAGTAACTTGCTCGTTCTAAGGCAGCATAGCGGCTAGCATGATGCTAGTACTGCTCAGGGTGTCGGAGTTTGGAGTTCAGTTCCTGCAGCCTCTGGAAGGAGTCTCTGAACATCCTCCTTGTGGAACGTGCTCCGGTTTCCTCCCACAGTCCAAAGACGTACTAGTTGCAGGTTAATTGCCGTTGTGAATTGTGCCGTGATGAGGCTCAAGGTAATGAGGTTTGTTGGGGGTTGCTGAAGCAGCACAGCTCAAGGAGCTGAAAGGACAGACTCCACACTGTCACTGAATAAATAAATCAATAATCGAAGAAGGAGTCTGAGAGTTTGAGTGGGAGTGCCGAGAAAAACATTTTTGAAATTTTCGTTATTTTTTTTTCTCCAACAGCGTTCTGAGAGGCGGGACTGCGCAGGCGTGTGACGTCGGGCTGTGCAGCGCGGCAGATTTAAAAGGAACAGAGCCTCATAGAGCGGGCAGTGGAGTTTGCGGCCTGCGGAGTGAGCCGGGAGCAGAGTGAAGACTTAAGGGCTTCGGCTCAACGGGCTTAGGTGGAAACAGGCGAGGCGAGGAAGGTTTGGCATTCATTTTCTGTTGTTATTTGAAGAGAGGGGCAGTATGAGTGTGAGGGCAGTTTGCTGTTCTCGGTGTCGGATGTGGGAGGCCCTGGAGTATACAAGCCTCTCGGATGCCTACATCTGCGCCAAGTGCATTGAGATGCAGCTCCTAAGGGACCGCGTTACGGAACTGGAGCTGCAGCTCGATGACCTTCGTCTGGTCAGGGAGAGTGAGGAGGTGATAGAGAGGAGTTGCAGGCAGGTGGTCACGCCGGGGCCACGGGAGGCAGATAAGTGGGTCACGGTTAGGAGGGGGAAGAGGAAAGGTCAGGTAATAGGGAGTACCCCGGTGGCTGTGCCCCTTAACAACAGGTACTCCTGTTTGAGTACTGTTGGGGGGGACAGCTTACCCGGGAGAAGCGACAGTGGCCGTGCCTCCGGCACAGAGTCCGGCCCTGTAGCTCAGAAGGGTAGGGCAAAGAAGAGGAGGGCAGTTGTGATAGGGGACTCGATAGTAAGGGGGTCAGATAGGCGATTCTGTGGACGCAGTCCAGAGACCCGGATGGTAGTTTGCCTCCCTGGTGCCAGGGTCCGGGATATTTCTGATTGCGTCCAAGATATCCTGAAGTGGGAGGGTGAGGAGCCAGAGGTCGTGGTACATATAGATACCAATGACATAGGTAGGAAAAGGGATGAGGTCCTGAAAGGAGAATATAGGGAGCTAGGAAGGGAGTTGAGAAAAAGGACTGCAAAGGTAGTAATCTCGGGATTACTGCCTGTGCCACGCGACAGTGAGAGTAGGAATGCGATGAGGTGGAGGATAAATGCGTGGCTGAGGGATTGGAGCAGGGGGCAGGGATTCAAGTTTTTGGATCATTTGGACCTCTTTTGGTGCAGGCGTGACCTGTACAAAAAGGACGGGTTGCACTTGAATCCTAGGGGGACCAATATCCTGGCAGGGAGATTAGCGAGGGCTACTGAGGTGACTTTAAACTAGAATGGTTGGGGGGTGGAAATCAAATTAAAGAGGCTAGGCGTGAGGAGGTTAGTTCACTACATGGGGATGGGAACCAGTGCAGAGAGGCAGAGGGGTGTAAAGTGAGGGTAGAAACAAAAAGTACTATGCAGAAAAGTAAAAATGGCAGGCCGACAAATCCAGGGCAAGCATTAAAAAGGGCCACTTTTCAGCATAATTGTATAAGGGCTAAGAGAGTTGTAAAAGAGCGCCTGAAGGCTTTGTGTGTCAATGCAAGGAGCATTCGTAATAAGGTGGATGAATTGAAAGTGCAGATTGTTATTAATGATTATGATATAGTTGGGATCACAGAGACATGGCTCCAGGGTGACCAGGGATGGGAGCTCAACGTTCAGGGATATTCAATATTCAGGAGGGATAGACATGAAGGAAGGGGAGGTGGGGTGGCGTTGCTGGTTAAAGAAGAGATTAACGCAATAGAAAGGGAGGACATAAGCCGGGAAGATGTGGAATCGATATGGGTAGAGCTGCGTAACACTAAGGGGCAGAAGACGCTGGTGGGAGTTGTGTACAGGCCACCTAACAGTAGTAGTGAGGTCGGAGATGGTATTAAACAGGAAATTAGAAATGTGTGCAATAAAGGAACAGCAGTTATAATGGGTGACTTCAATCTACATGTAGATTGGGTGAACCAAATTGGTAAAGGTGCTGAGGAAGAGGATTTCTTGGAATGTATGCGGGATGGTTTTTTGAACCAACATGTCGAGGAACCGACTAGAGAGCAGGCTATTCTGGACTGGGTTTTGAGCAATGAGGAAGGGTTAATTAGCAATCTTGTCGTGAGAGGCCCCTTGGGTAAGAGTGACCATAATATGGTGGAATTCTTCATTAAGATGGAGAGTGACATAGTTAATTCAGAAACAAAGGTTCTGAACTTAAAGAGGGGTAACTTTGAAGGTATGAGACGTGAATTAGCTAAGATAGACTGGCAAACGACACTTAATGGATTGACGGTGGATATGCAATGGCAAGCATTTAAAGGTTGCATGGATGAACTGCAACAAATGTTCAACCCGGTTTGGCAAAAGAATAAATCAAGGAAGGTAGTGCACCCGTGGCTGACAAGAGAAATTAGGGATAGTATCAATTCCAAAGAAGCAGCATACAAATTAGCCAGAGAAAGTGGCTCACCTGAGGACTGGGAGAAATTCAGAGTTCAGCAGAGGAGGACAAAGGGCTTAATTAGGAAGGGGAAAAAAGATTATGAGAGAAAACTGGCAGGCAACATAAAAACGGACTGTAAAAGGTTTTATAGATATGTAAAAAGGAAAAGACTGGTAAAGACAAATGTAGGTCCCCTGCAGACAGAAACAGGTGAATTGATTATGGGGAGCAAGGACATGGCAGACCAATTGAATAATTACTTTGGTTCTGCCTTCACTAAGGAGGACATAAATAATCTTCCAGAAATAGTAGGGGACAGAGGGTCCAGTGAGATGGAGGAACTGAGCGAAATACATGTTAGTAGGGAAGTGGTGTTAGGTAAATTGAAGGGATTGAAGGCAGATAAATCCCCAGGGCCGGATGGTCTGCATCCCAGGGTACTTAAGGAAGTAGCCCAAGAAATAGTGGATGCATTAGTGATAATTTTTCAAAACTCGTGAGATTCTGGACTAGTTCCTGAGGATTGGAGGGTGGCTAATGTAACTCCACTTTTTAAAAAAGGAGGGAGAGAGAAACCGGGGAATTATAGACCGGTTAGCCTAACGTCGGTGGTGGGGAAACTGCTGGAGTCAGTTATCAAGGATGTGATAACAGCACATTTGGAAAGCGGTGAAATGATCGGACAAAGTCAGCATGGATTTGTGAAAGGAAAATCATGTCTGACGAATCTCATAGAATTTTTTGAGGATGTAACTAGTAGAGTGGATAGGGGAGAACCAGTGGATGTGGTATATTTGGATTTTCAGAAGGCTTTTGACAAGGTCCCACACAGGAGATTAGTGTGCAAACTTAAAGCACACGGTATTGGGGGTAAGGTATTGGTGTGGGTGGAGAGTTGGTTAGCAGACAGGAAGCAAAGAGTGGGAATAAACGGGACCTTTTCAGAATGGCAGGCGGTGACTAGTGGGGTACCGCAAGGCTCAGTGCTGGGACCCCAGTTGTTTACAATATATATTAATGACTTGGATGAGGGAATTAAATGCAGCATCTCCAAGTTTGCGGATGACACAAAGCTGGGTGGCAGTGTTAGCTGTGAGGAGGATGCTAAGAGGATGCAGGGTGACTTGGATAGGTTGGGTGAGTGGGCAAATTCATGGCAGATGCAATTTAATGTGGAGAAATGTGAAGTTATCCACTTTGGTGGTAAAAATAGGAAAACAGATTATTATCTGAATGGTGGCCGATTAGGAAAAGGGGAGGTGCAACGTGACCTGGGTGTCATTATACACCAGTCATTGAAAGTGGGCATGCAGGTACAGCAGGCGGTGAAAAAGGCGAATGGTATGCTGGCATTTATAGCGAGAGGATTTGAGTACGGGAGCAGGGAGGTACTACTGCAGTTGTACAAGGCCTTGGTGAGACCACACCTGGAGTATTGTGTGCAGTCTTGGTCCCCTAATCTGAGGAAAGACATCCTTGCCATAGAGGGAGTACAGAGAAGGTTCACCAGATTGATTCCTGGGATGGCAGGACTTTCATATGAAGAAAGACTGGATGAACTGGGCTTGTACTCGTTGGAATTTAGAAGATTGAGGGGGGATCTGATTGAAACGTATAAGATCCTAAGGGGATTGGACAGGCTAGATGCAGGAAGATTGTTCCCGATGTTGGGGAAGTCCAGAACGAGGGGTCACAGTTTGAGGATAGAGGGGAAGCCTTTTAGGACCGAGATTAGGAAAAACTTCTTCACACAGAGAGTGGTGAATCTGTGGAATTCTCTGCCACAGGAAACAGTTGAGGCCAGTTCATTGGCTATATTTAAGAGGGAGTTAGATATGGCCCTTGTGGCTAGGAAGGTCAGGGGGTATGGAGGGAAGGCTGGGGCGGTGTTCTGAGTTGGATGATCAGCCATGATCATAATAAATGGCGGTGCAGGCTCGAAGGGCGGAATGGCCTACTCCTGCACCTATTTTCTATGTTTCTATGTTTCTATAATCACAGTACTGACACCAGATTCTGCAGGTGCTGCAAATCTTGCACAACACACACACAAGAAGCTGGAAGAACACAGCAGGTCAGGCGGATCTGTTACAACTATAAACAGTCAGCATTTCAAGTTTATTGTCATCTGACTGTACACTCGTACAACCAAACCAAACCAAACAACATTCCTCCGGACCATGGTGCACCTATAAAACATATATCACACACAGCCTGTAAAACAAAGCATTTTACTATAGTTAAGTTAATAAAATATAATTCAAAATGCATGTGGTGCATAGCATAGGTAAACAGTAAACAGCTCGCTGTCCTAGTGACGAGACCTCAGTGATGACAGGGTATTCATTAGTCTCGCAGCCTGAGGGAAGAAGCTGTTACCCAGTCTGGCATTCCTCGTCCTGATACTCGTGCACCTTCTTCCTGACGGTGGATCAGAGAGATTGTGGGATGGGTAGTAGGGATCCTCAATAAATCCTTAGTCTGAGACCCTTCATCACCAGGAAAAAAGTTGTACATGTGAAATGTTTCCTCCACACTGCTAAAAATTCTGCCATTAACCCTGTACTCTGCCTTCAAGTTCGACCTTCCAGAGTGAATCACTTTTCACTCTCCTGGTTTGAACTCCATCTGCCACTGCTCAGCCCAGACTGGCACCCTATCCATGTCCTGTTGACAACCATAACAGGGTGCTGTGACTGCGATTGAAGTCCCACTGAACCCAGTGATATTTATTCAACACAACAAGCAGGCGTTCTTCTGAAGAGGCTCGCAAACCCAAAGGTGGGTCACATTTTTATACCTTTAAGATCAAAGGTTCCACGGGGGGGGGGGGGGGGGGTCGGGGAGGGGATTGTGGGGATATGTTCCCAAAGCCATGCGCCTCAAGTAGCCTCTGACAAATGAGTCCAGCTCCTGGCCTTCACGTGTGGCTTAGCTACCATTTCTACTGACAGGAGGAGGGGCAAAGATGGGTTACTGGCACCTTAAAAACCAGTTGCTTCCAGCAGATGCAGCAGCCCATTTACGAGAAGGAGAGCTCTGGTCTCAAAACTCCACTGCCTTGTGGCTGTACCTCCTCATGGGGAAGGCTTCGGGAGTAAACCCCAAGAAAAAAATCCAGAGCTGGAGTCCCTATGTTCAGTTTAACGCTGACTGGCAACTCCTTCAACATAAGACCATACAACATAGGAGCAGACTTAGGCCATTCAGCCCATCGAGTCTGCTCCCCCATTCCATCATGGCTGATCCCGGATCCCACTCAACCCCATACATCTGCCTTCTCGCCATATCCTTTGATGCCATGACCAATCAGGAAACTATCAACTTCCACCATAAATATTGCACCTGAACCCGAGGAGGACCAATATTCTCACAGGCAGGTTTGTTAGAGCTGTTGAGGAGGGTTTAAACTAATTTGGCAGGGGTGTGGGAACCGGAGTGAAGGGACTCGGTAGGACAGATGGTAAAAAAGTAAAGATGGCGAGCAGTCAGACTGTCAGGAAGGGCAGACCCGTGATGGGACTTAGTTGCAGCCAACAGATTGAGTATCAAAACATTAGGGATGCTGAATCAGTAAGGATAGCACATAGAGTACTCAAGGTGTTGTATCTAAATGTGTGTAGTATAAGAAATAAGGTGGATGATCTTGTTGCAATTATTTAGATTGCCAGGTATGATGTTGTGGCCATCAGTGAATCGTGCCTGAAGGATGGTTGTAGTTGGGAGCTGAATGTCCCAGGGTTACACGTTATATTGGAGGGATGGGAAGGTAGGCAGAGGGGGAGGCGTGGCTCTACTGGTAAAGAATGGCATCAAATCAGTAGAAAGATGTGACATAGGATCAGAAGATGTCGAATCCTTGTGGTTGAATAAGGAAACTGCAAGGGTAAAAGGATATTGATGGCAGTTATATACAGGCCTCCCAACACTGGCTGGGAGGTGGACCACAGATTACAACAGGAAATAGAAAAGATGAGTCAAAAGGGCAGTGTTATGGTAGTCAGAAGGCCTTTGACAAGGTGCCACACATGAGGCTGCTTACCAAGTTAAGAGCCCATGGTATTACAGGAAAGTTACTAACACGGCTAGAGCATTGGCTGATTGGTAGGAAGTAGCGAGTGGGAATAAAAAGATCCTTTTCTGGTTTATTGCCAGTGACCAGTGGTGTTCTGCAGGGGTCGGTGTTGGGACCACTTCTTTTTATGCTGTATATCAATGATTTAGATGATGGAATAGATAGCTTTGTTGTCAAGTTTGCAGATGATACAAAGATTGGTGGAGAGGTAGGTACTGTTGAGAAAACAGGTAGGATGCAGAGGGACAGACAGATTAGGAGAATGAGCAAGAAAGTGACAAATGAAATACAATGTTGGAAAATGCATGGTCATGCACTTTGGTAGTAGAAATAAATGTGCAGACTATTTTCTAAACAGGAAGAAAATCCAAAAATCTGAAATGCAAAGGGACTTTGGAGTCCTTGTGCAGAACACCCTGAAGGTTAACTTGCAGGTTGAGTCAGTGGTGAGGAAGGCAAATGCCATGTTAGCATTCATTTCAAGACGTCTGGAATACAAGAGCAGGGATGTGATGCTGAGGCTTTATAATACACTGGTGAGGCCTCACATTGAATATTGTGAACAGTTTTGGTCTCCTCATCTTAGAAAAGATGTGCTGGCATTGGAGAGGGTCCAGAGGAGGTTCACAAGGATGATTCTAGGAACGAAAGTGTTATCATACGAGGAACGTTTGATGGCTCTGGATGTGTACTCACTGGAATTCAGAAGGATTCACTGAAACCTTTCAAATATTGAAAGATCTAGACAGAGTAGATGTGGAAAGGATGTTTCCCATGGTGGGAGAGTCAAGGACAAGACGGCACAGCCTCAGGATAGAGGGGTGCCTTTTCAAAACATTGATGTGGAGAAATTTCTTTAGCCAAAGGGTGGTGAATTTGTGGAATTTGATGCCACCTGCAGCTGTCAAGACCAGGTCGTTGGGTGTACTTAAGGCAGAGATTGATATGTTCATGACTGAACACAACATCAGAAGATACAGGGAGAAGGCTGTGAATTGAGATTGAAGAGGAGAAATAAAAAGTATCAGCCATGATTGAATGGCGGAGCAGACTCGATGGGCCAGATGGCCTAATTCTGCTCCTATGTCTTATGGTCTTATATATCCATGGACTTAGCCTCCATCCTAGTGTGTCGCAGAAAGTTCTACAGATTCACTACTCTCTGGCTGAAAAAATTCCTCCTTACCTCTGTTCTAAAGGGTGGCACCTCAATTCTGAGGCTGTGCCCTCTAGTTCTGGATACCCCCACCAAAGGAGACATCGAAACATCTTCCCCACATCCACCCTATCTAGTCCTTTCAACATTCAATAGGTTTCAATGAGATCCCACACATTCTTCTAAATTCCAGTGATTGCAGGCCCAAAGCTGCCAGACACTCTCCTCATATGTTAACCCCCTCATTCCCAGAAACATTCTTGTGAACCTCCTCTGGACTCTCTCCAATGACAACGCATCCTTTCTGAGATATGGGGCACAAAACTGTTGACAATACTCCAAGTGCAGCCTGACTAGTGTCTTATAAAGCTTCAGCACTATCTCCTTGTTTTTATATTCTATTCTGCTTGAAATAAAGACCAACATTGCATTTGCCTTCTTTACAACAGACTCAAACCTGTAAATTAACCTTCTGGGAGTCTTGCATGAGGACTCCCAACTCCCTCTGTCCCTCTGATGTTTGAACTTTCTCCCAATTTAGATAATAATCCGCACTATTGTTCCTTTCACTAAAATGCATTATCATACATTTCCCACCACTGTATTCCATCTGCCACTTTTTTGCCCATTCTTTCAATTTGTCGAAGTCCTGCTGCAATCGCATTGCTCCTTCAGCACTACCTACCTGTATACATCAGACATACCGATCTGTAACTGTACTACAAGTTCATCTTCCTTATTCCATATACTGCATGCATTCAAATATAATACCTTCAGTCCTGTTTTCATCCTCTTCGATTTTGTTTACCTTTTACATTGCAACTCATTTTGTTGACTGCAATTCTACACTATCAGCAGCCTCTCCTTGCTAGGAGTCTTAGTACACACTGCCCCTGTTTGTAAACCAACTCCCTCATCTGCAGTACTATCACTCCGGTTCCCATCCCCCTGCCAGATTAGTTTAAACCCACACGAAAAATTCTAGCCAACCTGCCCGCAAGGAAATCGGACCCCCTTAGGTTCAGGTGTAGCCCATCCCTTTTGTACAGGTCAGAGAGAGTAACTTACAAGACAATGTACCTCCCCCAAACTTGATCCTACCTAATCCTGATCAGCAAAGCCACTCTAAACAATGTCTCACACCAAAAGAACGGCCTTTCAGAGGATAGCTGCTCCGCCTCAACTTGAATTACTCATTTTAGCCCTTTCTAACGAATCCCTCTTGCTGATTGATCACTCCTCAAATCAGAAAAATTGCCGCAAATCTCTGCCTTCAAGATCTCAATTGCCGCTCTGATTAAAAAGTGGCTCTTTTCATCCACCTCTGGTGTGGATTGTCCAACTCAGAAAACTGGCTCGAAGCTCTGCTTTTTAAACGTTGAACATGGACCTACCGAAAGGCAGCTCTTTTTATACACCCCTGGTGTGGATTGTTCAACTCAGTGAAAACTGGCTAAAAGCTCTGCTTTTTAAATGTTGAATGCAGACCTGACTGACAAGTAGCTCTTTTTACACACCCCCGGTGTGGATTGTCCAACTCAGAGAAAACTGGCTCGAAACTCCAATTTTTCCCTGTTGAATGCAGACCTGAATGAAAGGTAGCTCTTTTTACACACCCCCCATGTGGATTGTCCAACTCAGAGAAAATAGGCTCAAAGTTCTGCTTTTCCAATATTGAACGCGGACCTGACTAAAAGGTAGCTCTGTTTACACACCCCCGGTGTGGATTGTCCAACTCAGAGAAAACTGGCTCGAAGCTCTACTTAATAAATGTTGAACGTGGACCTGACCGACAAGTAGCACTTTTTGCACACCCCTGTTGTGGTTTGTCCAGCACAGAGAAAGCTGGCCTAGAGCTCTGCTTTTCCAACATTGAGTGTGGACCTGGCCGAAAGGTAGCTCTTTTTACACACCCCTGCTGTGGATTGTCTAACTTAGAGAAAAGTGGCTCAAAGTTCTGCTTTTTAAATGTTGAACGCAGATCTGACCGAAAGGTAGCTCTTTTTACACACCCCCGGTGTGGATTGTCCAACTCAGATAAACTGGCTCCAAGCTCTGCTTTTTAAATATTAGATTAGATTAGATTAGATTATGAGGGCACACAGTCCTCTTTTATTGTCATTTAGTAATGCATGCATTAAAAAATGATACAATATTCCTCCGGTGTGATATCACAGAAACACAGGACAGACCAAGACTGAAAAACTAACAAACACCACATAATTATAACATATAGTTACAACAGTGCAACAATACCTTAACTTGATGTAGAACAGGCCATGGGCACAGTAAAAAAGTTCAAAGTCTCTCAAAAGTCCCACATCTCACGCAGACAGGATAAGGAAGAAACTGACTCTTTGAAGGTTACTCTTTTTACACACCCCTGGTGTGAATTGTTCAACTCAGAGAAAACTGGCTTGAAGCTCTGCTTTATAAATGCTGCACGCAGATTTGACTGAAAGATAGCTCTGTTTACACACCCCTGGTGCAGATTGTCCAACCCAGAGAAAACTAGCTTGAAGCTCTGCTTTTTAAATTTTGAACGCGGACCTGACCAAAAGATAGCTCTTTCCAAACACCTCAGGTGTTGATCGTCCAACTCAGAGAAAAGTAGCTTGAAGCCCTACTTTTTAAATGTTGAATGCGAACCCGACTGAACAGTAGCTCTGCTTTTTAAATGTTGAATGTGGACCTCACCGAAAGGTAGCTCTTTTTACACACCCTGGTGTGGACTGTCCAACTCAGAGAAAACTGGCTTGTAGCTCTGCTTTTTAAATGTTGAACTCGACCTCACCGAAAGGTATCTGTTTTTATACACCCCCGGTGTGGATTGTTCTTTCTTTATTAATCTTTTTATTGATTTAAAAGGAGCATAAATACAATCAAGAGGAGAATTATCTCAAATATATATATCAGTAACAATATAAACCGAAATGAAGATAAACATTGTCAAAATCATAGATATTGTTAAACTAGTAAATATAATTTAAAAAATGAAAATAGCAATTCTCCTCATCAGTTTATGAAGAGAAAAGAAAAAACATTGAGTTTTAAATGAAGAGAAAAAAAAACCCACTACACTGTTTTTTTAAAAAATGAAAAAAGGGACTGGGCAGTCCATTTTGAGGATACGATCAAAAAAAAAGAAAGAAAGACTCTGATCAAATCTAAAACTTCAAAAAAAAAGATTGTAAGAGTAATAAATCAAAGTAAATGAAAATATTGGATAAAATGTCGCCAGATTTGCTCAAATTTAAAGGATGTATCAAATGTCCGACTTCTCATTTTCTCTAAACTTAAACAGGACATAATGGAGGAGAGCCAATAAAAAGACTGCAGGTGGATTAGAATCCTTCCACTTCAATAAAACGGCTCTCCTAGCCAGTAAGGTCGAAAATGCTATCATATGTTGAGTGGAAACAGGAATATTTCCTGCTTCCGATGGGATAATCCCAAAAATTGCCGTAAGCAAATTAGGTTGTTGATCCAGATACAAAACTTTTGATAGTATTTTAAAAACATCTCTCCAAAAGTTATCTAGCTTAATACAAGACCAATACATATGAGTTAAAATGGCCACCTCAATATTACATCTATCACAAATAGGATTGATATTGGAGAAAATATGCGCTAGTTTATCCTCTGACATATGGGCCCGATGCACTACCTTGAACTGTATCAAGGAACGACAGGCACAAATAGATGAGTTGCTTACCACATGAAAAATTTTACTCCATTGATTGTCTGAAAGTGACTCTTGAAATTCCAATTCCCAAGCGCGTTTAATTTTATCATTAGATATCATTCGTGAGTTCAATAACCGTTTATAGATTATAGCTATCAAACCTTTTGGAAATAGTTTAAACTGAAAGAGAGTGTCTGTCATATTAGGTGGATAAGCAGAAGGGTAACTTGGCAATAAACCATGTAAAAAATTCCTAATTTGTAAATATCTAAAAAATTGTACATTAGATAAATCATACTTATCCACTAACTGAGAAAAAGACATTAAGCAGTCCCCTGAAAACAAATCTGAAAAAGTTATTATTCCCTTCATTTTCCAAATTAAAAAGGCCTTATCCAAAATTGATGGTTTAAAAAATAATTGAGATGGATATTACTAGAAAGAATAAAATTATTTAACTCAAAAAATCTATGAAACTGAAACCAAATTCTTAATGTATGTTTAATAATGGGATTAAAATCTTGTCTACTAATCTTAGAAAAGAAAAAGGGAAGAGGAGCTCCCAGTAAAGAGGCCAAAGAGAATCCTTTCACTGAGTTTACCTCCAAATCCAACCATGAAGGACATTCATGTATATCTGAATAGTGAATCCAAAAAGTAATATATCGAATATTAATTGCCCAATAGTACATTCTAAAGTTAGGCAAAGCCATAGTACCATCCTTTTTAAATTTCTGCAATAAGGGTTTATTCAATCTAGGATTTTTATTGTTCTAAATATAAGATAAGATTATAGAACCTATTCTGTCAAAGAACTTTTTAGGAACAAAGGAAGGAACTGCCTGAAATATGTACAGGTGTCCCCCGCTTTTCGAACTTTCACTTTACAAAACCTCACTGTTACGAAAGACCTACATTAGTTACCTGTTTTCGCTAACAGAAGGCGTTTTCACTGTTACGAAAAAAGGCAGCGTGTGAAAAAACGGGACGAAAAAGGCAGCCGAGCAGCCGCTCCTCCCCCAGATTCGGAACGGCATTCTTGCTGGCATTGCTTAAATACTTGCCCGTGAGCAGCCGTTTGCAAGTTGAGTTCTAAGGTATCCGAAAAGCCTGGAAGAGCTCATAAGAGTGTTACACTTAGCGTAAAACTAGACATAATTAAGCGCTTCAATCGTGGTGAACGAAGCAAGGACAAAGTGAGTTTAGCTTGTGGAAGTTGACGAAGATGATGTTGAAGAGGTTTTGGCATCCCATGACCAAGAACTGATAGATGAAGAGCTGATGCAATTGGAAGAGGAAAGGATAACAATCGAAACTGAATGCAGTAGCGAACGGACCGAAAGTGAAGTCGTCCAGGAACTGAACGTGAAGCAACTGCATGAGATTTTCGCTGCAATGATAAAGTACGACTTTAATTTTGAAAGGGTACGTCAGTTTAGGGGATATTTGCAGGATGGTTTGAGTACTTGCAAAGAACTGTATGACCTAAAAATGCGCGAGGCTAAGCAGTCAAGCAAGCCTTCCACATCAGCCACAGCAGACGACGAACCTCGACCTTCGATATCAAGGCAGGCGGACATCGAAGAAGATGACCTGCCTGCCCTGATGGAAACAGATAACACCCCCAGTGTCCCACCACCCTAACCCCCGGGCCGCGGACAGATACCGATCCGTGAAGAATGCAGCGGTAGCTGGGAGGCACCCAGCACATCTTTAAGAAAAAAAGCTGAAATAAACAAGCTAATTAATTAGGTGCCGCCCAGCACATAAATGTCAGCCCAGATCAGAGGTGATTACCGATTGTGTCGTCTCTGATCTAGGCCGACATTTACGTGCCGGGCGGCACCTAATTAATTAGCTTGTTTATTTCGGCTTTTTTTCTTAAAGATGTGCCGGGTGCATTCTGGCTACCGCTGTACCCCTGCATTCTTCGCGGATAGGTATCAGTTTGTTGCCAGGAGGGTGGGGGCCACTGCACCACCCCAGCCTCCGACGACTCAGCCTAACACACCATCATCAGTGCGCTCGGCACTGTCCCAATTCAGGTAAGTGATACTACACTGTACATACATTATTTCTACTTTATATCGGCTGTGTATTTTTACGTGTTATTTGGCAGCTTCATAGCTTAAAGGTTACTGGAGAGCGCTTGTGCCGTGTTTTTGCCGACAGCGCTTTTGCACCGTGTTTCTGCCGAGAGCGCTTGCGTGAGATTTTCGCTACGGAGAACAGTGCGGCAATGATTGTGGAAAAGTATTTCTACTTTATATAGGCTGTGCATTTATCATATCATTCCTGCTTTTACTATATGTTACTGCTATTTTAGGTTTTATGTGTTATTTGGCATGATTTGGTAGGTTATTTTTGGGTCTGCGAACGCTCACAAATGGTAATTGCTTCTTCGCTTTACGACATTCCGGCTTACAAACCGTTTCATAGGAACCTTCGGATGGCGGGGGAAACCTGTATAAAAATTTCGGTAAAACTATCATTTTAATAGCATTAATTCGACTTATTGATGATAATGTCATAGGCGACCATTTAGAAAGCATTTGTTTGGTGTAGCCGATGAATGGAAAAAAATTATTATGTATAGAGATCCTTAAAATTTTTAGTAATTTTAATACCAAGATAGGTAAAGTAATTTTTAGCAATACTAAAAGGTACTTGATGATTTGGATCCGAGTAATTATTAATAGGAAATAACTCACTTTTATGTAAATTTAATTTATACCCAGAAAAACTACTGAATTCAGAAAATATAGATAACATAGAAGGAATAGATTTCCTAGGATCTGAAATATAAACTAACAGGTCATCTGCATATAATGAAACCTTGTGTATTTTGTCCCCTCTCTTAATACCCTGGACAGTGTTAGAATCTCTAAGAGCAATAGCAAGGGGTTCTAAGGCCAAGTTAAATAATAAAGGGCTAAGAGGACATCCCTGTCAAGTACCCCTATAATAATCTAAAATAGTGAGATTTTTGATTATTAGTTATAGCAGCAGCCATAGGAGCATGATAGATCAATTTAATCCAGGAAATAAATCCCAGGCCAAGATTAAATCTTTCTAAAACTTCAAATAAGTAAGACCACTCCACCCTATCAAAAGCTTTCTCTGCATCAAAAGAAACAACACATTCAGATTCTTTAGATGGAGAAGAGTGCATAATATTTAATCATCTTCAAATGTTAAAATGTGAATATCTATTTTTAATAAATCCAGTTTGGTCATTGGAAATAACAGTAGGTAAAATACTCTCGTCTATTAGCCAAGATCTTAGAGAGAATTTTAAAATCCACATTCAACAGAGAAATTGGTCTACAAGAGGCACATTCAGATAAATCTTTATCTTTTTTTAGGAATTAAAGAGATTGAAGCTTCATAGAAGGTTTTTGGGAGAATCCCAGAGGACTCAGTGAATCATAGAATCAGTGAAAATTTGACATAAATGAGGTATAAGTATATCAGTAAAAGTCTTATAAAATTCCACTGTATATCCATCCGGTTCCGGAGCCTTGGCTGATTGGAGAGAGGATATAGGCCTTGCTGTTTCCTCTTGTTTAATAGGTGCATCTAATGTATTCATATCTTGGATAGAGATTTTAGGTATATTCAATTTTTGCAAAAAACTACTCATAAAGGTAATATTATCTGAAAATTCAGACTCATAAAGATTAGAGTAGAAATCCATAAATATCTTATTAATTTCATAAGGATCTACCATTACAGTTCTATCAGGTCTTCATATTTTCAGGATCTGTCTTCTAACCATATTTACTTTTAACTGGCCAGCTAATAATTTGCTTGATTTGTCTCCATGTATATAAAATTGGCTTTTGGATTTAAGAAATTGCTGTTCAATGGGAAAAGTCAAAAGCAAATCATGCTGTGCTTGGGGTTTCCACCCTTTTCTGAAAGAGATCTTCACTAGGCATTACTGAATAAAGGTTATCTATTTCTTTAATCCCATTAGTGATCAGCAATAGTTCCGCCTTAGTTTTCCTTCTTGAACCTACCGAATATGAAATAATCTGCCCCCTAAGAAAAGATTTCATCGCATCCCAAGTAACCAAATTTGACATTCTCTTAGTTGTATTTAATTCAAAAAAGAGACATTTGCTCTTTAATAAAATTTACAACAGTTGAATCTTGTAACAATGAAATATTAACAGAGAGCTCCAAAGTTAGTTTCATAGGGGCATGATCTGACAACGCAATCACATCATACGCACACTCAACAACAGAGGGCACCAATTGTGTATCCAACAAAAATAATCAATTCTTGAATATTTATGATATACATGTGAAAAAAAAGAAAAAGCGTTTTCTTTAGGAAATTTAAATCTCCAAATGTCGACAAGACCATATTCTAATAAAAAAGAATTAATTCAAGTCGCTTTGTTAGGAAGCGATGGATTGGTGGACGATCTGTCAATCGACGGATTGAGACAGCAGTTAAAGTCACCGCCCATAATCAATTTACGTTCATTTAAATTCGGCAATACAGAAAATAGCTTCTTATAAAATTCAGGGCTATCTATATTAGGTGCATGTACACACACCAAGCCACCTTTTGACCACATAATAAACCAGTGACAATTAAATATCTTCCAATTAAATCAGTAACTGTATTAAAATGAACAAAGGGGATTTTAGAATTAATAAAAATAGATACCCCTCTTATTTTATTTACTGATAAAGAATGAAATAAGGGTCCCTTCCAAAATTTAAAAAAGAGATTTTCATCTGTGCTTACAGATATGAGTCTCCTGCGGAAAAATAATATCTGCATGAAGTGTTTTTAATTTCTTAAAAACCTTTCTGCGCTTAATAGGTTGGTTCATGCCATTTAAGTTCCAAGATATTATATTAATTTTATTAAGATCCATTTTTAAAGTTTAATTTAAAATTTTTATAAAGTAATTTAATGCGCAGGCACAGCCTAAGTGGGAAGAAAGGGCGAAGCATGACTCGGCCAGAAAGGGAAGCAAGATGATTGACGAAGAAAAACCCGTCAGGACTGCCCAGTTGAAAAAAAGTCTGGTTTGTCCAGCACAGAGAAAACTAGCTGAAAGCTCTGTTTTTTAAATATTGAACACGGACCTGACCAAAAGGTAGCTCTTTTTACACACCCCCAGTGTGGTTGTCCAACTCAGAGAAAACTGGCTCGAAGCTCTGCTTCTCAAATGTTGGACGCGGACCTAACCAAAAGGTAGCTCTTTTTAAATGTTGAATAAGGACCTGCTTTTGAAATTTTTAACGCGGACCTGACCGAAAGGTAGCACTTTTTCAAACCCCTGGTGTGGAATGTCCAACTCAGAGATAAATGGCTCGAAGTGCTGTCTTTTAAGTATTGAACACGACCTCACCGAAAAGTTGCTCTTTTTAAATGCTGAAGGTGGACCTGATGGAAAGGCAGCTGCTTTTCAAATGTTCAACGCGGACCTGACCAAAAGGTAGCTCCTGTTTACAATACCCCACGGTGTGGTGGTCCAACTCAGAGAAAACTGGCTCAAAGCGCTGCTTTTTAAGTGTTGAACACGGACCTCACCGAAAGGTAGCTCTTTTTAAATGTTGAACAAGGACCTGACGGAATGGGAGCTCTGCATTTTCAATGTCGAACACGGAACTGACCGAAAGGTAGCTCTGTTTACACACCCCCAATGTGGAGGGTCCAACTCAGAGAAAACTGTCTCGAAGTTCTGCTTTTGAAATCTTGAACGCGGTCGTGACCGAAAAGGAGCTCTTTTTACACCACTGGTATGGTTTGTCCAACTGAGAGAACAAGCTCGAAGCTTGGCTTTTTAAATTTTGAATGCGGACCAGACCGAAATGTAGCAGTTTTTACACACCCCTGGTGTGGATTGTCCAACTCAGAGAAAACTGGCACAAAGCTCTGCTTTTTAAATGTTGAACGTGAACCTGACTAAAATGTTGCTCTTTTTACACACCCATATAACCATATAACAATAACAGCACGGAAACAGGCCATCTCGGCCCTCCTAGTCCGTGCAGAACTCTTACTCTCACCTTGTCCCACCGACCTGCACTCGGACCATAACCCTCCATTCCTCTCCTGTCCATATATCTATCCAATTTAACTTTAAATGACAACATCGAACCTGCCTCAACCACTTCTGCTGGAAGCTCATTCCGCACAGCTACCACTCTCTGAGTAAAGAAGTTCCCCGTCATGTTACCCCTAAACTTTTGCCCTTTAACTCTCAACTCATGTCCTCTTGTTTGAATCTCTCCCATTCTCAATGGAAAAAGCCTATCCACGTCAAATCTATCTATCCCCCTCATAATTTTAAATACCTCTATCAAGTCCCCCCTCAACCTTCTACGCTCCAAAGAATACAGACCTAACTTGTTCAACCTTTCTCTGTAACTTAGGAGATAAAATCCAGGCAACATCTTTGTAAATCTCCTCTGTACTCTCTCAATTTTGTTGACATCTTTCCTATAATTCGGTGATAAGAACTGTACACAATGCTCCAAATTTGGCCTCACCAATACCTTGTACAATTTTAACATTATATCCAACTCCTATACTCAATGCTTTGATTTATAAAGGCCAGCATAACAAAAGCTTTCTTCACCACCCTGTCCACATGGTATTCCACCTTCAGGGAACTATAGACCATTATTCCTAGATCCCTCTGTTCTACTGCATTCTTCAATGCCCTACCATTTACCATGTATGTCCTATTTTGATTAGTCCTACCAAAATGTAGCACCTCACATTTATCAACATTAAACTCCATCTCCCATCTTTCAGCCCACTTTTCTAACCGGCCTAAATCTCTCTGCAAGCTTTGAAAACCTACTTCATTATCCACAACTCCACCTATCCTATAAGACAAAGGAGCAGAAGTCGGCCATTCGGCCCATCGAGTCTGCTCCACCATTTTTTCATGAGCTGATCCATTCTCCCATTTAGTCCCACACCCCCACCTTCTCACCATAACCTTTGATGCCCTGGCTACTCAGATACCTATCAATCTCTGCCTTAAATACACCCAATGACTTGGCCTCCACTGCTGCCCGTGACAACAAATTCCACAGATTCACCACTCTCTGGCTAAAATAAATTCTTCGCATCTCTGTTCTGAATGGGCGCCCTTCAATCATTAAGTCATGGCCTCTCATACTAGGCTCCTCCATCATGGGAAACAACTTTGCCACATCCACTCTGTCCATGCCTTTCAACATTCAAAATGTTTCTATGAGGTCTCCCCTCATTCTTCTAATCTCCAAGGAATACAGTCCTAGAGCGGACAAATGTTCCTCATATGTTAACCCTCTCATTCCTGGAATCATTCTAGTGAATCTTCTCTGTACCCTCTCCAATGTCAGCACATCCCTTCTTAAATAAGGAGACCAAAACTGCCCACAGTACTCCAAGTGAGGTCTCACCAGCGCCTTACAGAGTCTCAACATCACATCCCTGCTCCTATACTCTATTCCTCTAGAAATGAATGCCAACATTGCATTTGCCTTCTTCACCACCAACTCAACCTGGAGGTTAACCTTAAGGGTATCCTTCACGAGGACTTCCAAGTCCCATTGCATCTCAGAACTTTGAATTCTCTCCCCATTTAAATAATAGTCTGTCCATTTATTTCTTCTGCCAAAGTGCATAACCATACACCTTCCAACATTGTATTTCATTTGCTGCTTCTTTGCCCATTCTTCCAATCTATCCAAGTCTCTCTGCAGACTCTCCGTTTCCTCAGCACTACCGGCCCCTCCATCTATCTTCGTATCATCAGCAAACTTAGCCACAAAGCCATCTATTCCATAATCCAAATCGTTGATGTACAATGTAAAAAGAAACAGCCCCAACATGGACCCCTGTGGAACACCACTGGTAACTGGCAGCCAACCAGAATAGGATCCCTTTATTCCCACTCTCTATTTCCTGCCAATCAGCCAATGCCCTATCCACGTATGTAACTTTCCCATAATTCCATGGGCTCTTATCTTGTTAAGCAGCTTCATGTGTGGCACCCTGTCAAAGGCCTTCTGAAAATCCAAATATACAACATCCACTGCATCTCCCTTGTCTAGCCTACTTGTAATTTCCTCAAAAAAATGTAATAGGTTTGTCAGGCAGGATTTTCCTTTAAGGAATCCATGCTGAGTTCTGCCTATCTTGTCATATGCCTCCAGGTACTCTGTAACCTCATCCTTGACAATCAACTCCAACAACTTCCCAACCACCGACGTCAAGCTAACAGGTCTATAATTTCCTTTTTGCTTCCTTGCCCCCTTCTTAAATAGAGGAGTGACATTTGCAATCTTCCAGTCCTCCGGAACCATGCCAGAATCTATTGACTTTTGAAAGATCATCGCTAATGCCTCCGCAATCTCCACAGCTACTTCCCTCAGAACATGAGGGTGCATTCCATCTGGTCCGGGAGATTTATCTACCTTTAGACTATTCAGCTTCCTGAGTACTTTCTCTGTCGTAATTGTGACTGCGCACACTTCTCTTCCCTGCCACCCTTGAATGTCTGGTATACTGCTGATGTCTTCCTCAGTGAAGACTGATGCAAAATACGTTCAATTCCTCCGCCATCTCATTATCTCCCATTACAATTTCTCCAGCATCATTTTCTATCAGTCCTATATCTACTGTCACCTGTCTTTTACTCTTTATATGCTTGAAAAAGCTTTTAGTATCCTCTTTGATATTATTTGCTAGCTTCCTTTCATAGTTAATCTTTTCCCTCTTAATGACCTTCTTAGTTTCCCTTTGTAAGCTTTTAAAAACTTCCCAATCCTTTGTCTTCCCACTATTTTTTGCTTCCTTGTATGCCCTCTCTTTTGCTTTAACTTTGGCTTTGACTTCTCTTGTCAGCCACCATTGCACCCTTTTTCCATTCAAAAATTTCTTCTTTTTTACAATATACCTGTCTTGCACCTTCCTCACTTCTCGCATAAACTCCAGCCACTGCTGCTCTGCCGTCTTTCCCACCAGTGTCCCTTTCCAGCCAACTTTAGCCAGTTCCTCTCTCATGCCACTGTAATTTCCTTTACTCCACTGAAATACCGACACATCAGATTTCGGCTTCTCTTTTTCAAATTTCTCAGTGAACTCAATCATGTTATGATCACTGCCTCCTAAGGGTTCCTGCACCTCAATCTCTCTAATCTCCTCCAGTTCATTACACAATACCCAATCCAGTACAGCCGATCCCCTAGTGGGCTCAACAACAAGCTGTTCTAAAAAGCCATCTCGCAGACATTCTTGAGATCCAGTGCCGACCTGATTTTCCCAATTCACTCGCATGTTAAAATCCCACACAATTATCATAACACTGCCCTTCTGACAAGCCTTTTCTATTTCCAGTTGTAATTTGTAGTCCACATCCCTGCAGCTGTTTGGAGGCCTGTATATAACTGCCATCAGGGTCCTTTTACCCCTGCGATTTCTTAGCTCAACCCATAAAGATTCTGCACCTTCCGATCCTATATCGCCTCTTTCTAATGATTTAATATCATTTCTTACCAATAAAGCCATGCCTCCCCCTCTGCCTACCTTCCTATCCTTCCAATACACCATGTATCCTTGGACATTCAGCTCCCAGAGACATACATCCTTTAGCCACGTCTCATTGATGGCCACAATATCATACCTGCCAATCTGTAGCTGTACGACAAGATCATCCACCTTATTCCTTATGCTGCGTGCATTGAAGTATAACACCTTAAGTATAAGTATATCATCTGCATACTTACTAATCCAATTCAACACCCCATCATCCAGATCATTAATATATATGACAAACAACATTGGACCCAGTACAGATCCCTGAAGCACACCACTACACACCGGCCTCCAATCTGACACACAGTTATCCACCACTACTCTCTGGCACCTCCCATCCAGCTACTGCTGAATCCATTGTACTACTTCAAAATTAATACCTAACGATTGAACATTCCTAACTAACCTTCCGTGAGGAACCTTGTCAAAGGCCTTACTGAAATGCATATAGACAACATCCACCGCTTTACCCTCATCAACTTTCAGAGTAACCTCTTCAAAAAATTCAATAAGATTTGTCAAACATGACCTTCAACGCACAAATCCATGTTGACTGTTCCTATTCAGACCCTGTCTATCCAGATAATTATACATACCATCTTTAAGAATACTTTCCATCAATTTACCCACCACTGACGTCAAACTCACAGGCCAATAATTGCTAAGTTTACTCATAGAACTCTTTTTAAACAATGGAACAATATGAGCAATACGCCAATCCTCCGGCACCATCCCTGTTTCTAATGACATTTGAAATATTTCTGTCGGAGCCCCTGCTATTTCCACACTAACTTTCCTCAAGGTCCTAGGGAATATCCTGTCAGGACCTGGAGACTTATCCATTTTTATATTCCTTAAAAGTGCCAATACTTCCTCTTCTTTAATTGTCATAGTTTCCATAACTACCCTACTTGTTTCCCTTACCTTACACAATTCAATATTCTTCTCCTTAGTGAACACCGAAGAACAGAAATTGTTCAAAATCTCCCCCATCTCTTTTGGCTCCGCACATAGCCGTCCACTCTGATTCCCTAAGGGACCAATTTTATCCCTCACTATCCTTTTGCTTTTAATATAACTGTAGAAACCCTTGGGATTTATTTTCACCTTATTTGCCAAAGCAACCTCATATCCTCTTTTAACTTTTCTAATTTCTTTCTTAAGGTTCTTTTTACATTCTTTATATTGTTACATAAACAGCAACAATGAATATCAATTGAGACAGTTTATATAAAATTAACCAAACATTTATTAAACACGGATAAACGGTAAGGAAAAAAAACAAACGAAAACTTTAACCCGAAGTTAATTGGTATGCAGCCATTCAAACAAATTGTCACTCGGCACTGGTTTCTTAAAGAGTTAAATGCGAAAACAGTTCTTAAAGCGATAAAGTCAGATATAGTTCTTAAAATGGTAAATTCGAAAGTCCAACAGATTTACACATTCAATTGGGAGAGACTTCTCTGGAGAAGGATTTCTTCACAGACGCAACTTTCCTGCTGGTCTGTCCACAGGATTCATGATGCCGAAAATAAATAGTTTAAAACAACTGACCTTAAATTCTTTTAGAGAGAGAGCAAACCGTTGCATGAATTCCTTGCTCTTTTTAGCAAGAGTTAACTCCGATGCAGGTAGCTACTCCTCCAATGAAGCCTCAATAAGGTCAATCCTTTATTAAACTGACAAATGATGCCAACTTCTCTCAATCCTTCAGTCCTGTACTTCGATAAATTCTTCGCTTTCCCTTCTACTGTTGGAATTGGGTAAATCAACACATCTAGCCAAAACTTTCCAGTCCAATAATATGGTATCTTGTAATAGAACGCAAAACCGTTTTAAAAATGAAACTGCGTCACAAAAACAAACACACAACAGAAACGGAGATAAAGCAAGTTCTACCTGGAAATCTACAAACTAACAAACCCCCTGTGTCACCTGGGTCAACCCTTATATAGTCATGGTGCACATGTCATCACGTGACCTCACATTGGCGGGAAAATCACATCAGGTGACCCCCAAAAGACTATTACAGCATTCTCACAAAAAAAAGATCTCCTTGAGCATGTAACAATATTCCTCGCGCACCTCTTTTACTCCAAGCTGCCTATATATATTGTAGATCTCTCCTTTTTTCCGAACCAAGTTTCCAATATCCCTTGAAAACCATGGCTCTGTCAAACATTTAACCTTTCCTTTCAACCTAACAGGAACATAAAGATTCTGTACCCTCAATATTTCACCTTTAAATGACCTCCATTTCTCTATTACACCCTTCCCATAAAACAAATTGTCCCAATCCATTCCTTCTAATTCCTTTTGCATCTCCTCAAAGTTAGCCTTTCTCCAATCAAAAATCTCAACCCTGGGTCCAGTCCTATCCTGCTCCATAATTATATTGAAACTAATGGCATTGTGATCACTGGACCCGAAGTGCTCCCCAACACATACCTCTGTCACCTGACCTATCTCATTCCCTAGCAGGAGATCCAACACTGCCCCTTGTCTAGTTGGTACCTCTATGTATTGCTGCAAAAAGCAATCTTGCACACATTTTACAAACTCCAAACCATCCAGCCCTTTTACAGAATGGGTTTTCCAGTCTATGTGTGGAAAATTAAAATATCCCACAATCACAACCCCTGATTTGGATTGTCCAGCACAGGGAAAACTGGCTAAAAGCTCTGCTATTTAAACGATGAACGCAGACCTGACGGAAGGTAGATCTTTTTCCAAACCCCTGGTGTGGATTGTCCAACTCAGAGAAAAATGGCTCGAAGCTCTACTTTTTAAATGTTGAACGCGGACCTGACCGAAAGGTAGCTCTTTTTACACACACCTGGTTTGGATTGTCCAGCACAGGGAAAACTGGCTCGAAGCTCTGCTTTTTTGACGTTGAACGTGGACCTGACCGAAAGGTCCATCTTTTTACATACTCCCCATGTGTATTGTCCAACTCAGAGAAAACTGTTTAAAAGCTCTGCATTTTAATGTTGAACGCGGACCAGACGGACAGGTAGGTGTTTTTACACACCCCTGGTGTGTATTGTCCAACTCAGAGAAAAGTGGTTCGAAGCACTGCATTTTAAATGTTGAACACAGACCTGATGGAAAGGTACCTCTGCTTGTTCAATGTTGAACGCGGACCTGACGGATAGGTAGCTCTGTTTACACACACCTGGTGTGGATTGTCCAACTCAGAGAAAAATGGCTCGAAGCTCTACTTTTCAAATGTTGAACGCGGACCTGACTGAAAGGTAGCTCTGTTTACACACACCTGGTGTGGATTGTCCAACTCAGAGAAAATTGGCTCGAAGCTCTGCTTTTTCAAAGTTGAACGCGGACATGACCTTTAACCTAACCAGAGGGTGCTCTTTAAAAACACCTCTGGTGTGGATTATCCAACGTAGAGAAAACCTGCTCGAAGCACTGCTTTATAAAATGTTGAACGCGGACCTGACTGAAAAGTACCTATTTTTAGATGTTGAACGAGGATCTTACTGAAAGGTTGCTCTTTTTAAAGGTTGAACGCGGACCTGACCGAAAGGTAGCTCCGTTTACACACGCCCGGTATAGATTGTCCAACTCAGAGAAACCTGCCTCAAAGTTCTGCTTTTTAAGTGCTGATCGCGGACCTGACCGAAAGGTAGTTCTTTTTAAATTTTCAACGCAGACCTGACGGAGAGGTAGCTCTGCTTTTTCAGTGTTGAAAGCGGACCTGAACGAAATGTATCTCTTTTTCCAGAACCCCGGGCGGGTTGTCCATCTCTGAGAAAACTGGCTCGAAGCTCCGCTATTTAAATGTTGAACGCGGACCTGAACGAAAGGTAGCTCTTTTTACAAACGCCTGGTGTGGGTTGTCCAACTCAGAGAAGTTCTGCTTGTTAAATGTTGAACGCGGACCTGAACGAAAGGTAGCTCTTTTTACAAACGCCTGGTGTGGGTTGTCCAACTCAGAGAAGTTCTGCTTGTTAAATGTTGAACGCGGAGCTGACCAAAATGTTGGTCTTTAAACACACCTCTGGTATGGATTAACCAACACAGAGAAAACCAGCGTGAAGCCCTGCCTTTTTAAATGTTGAACGCGGACATGACCGAAAGGTAGCTCTTTTTACACACACCTGGAGTGGATTGTCCAACTCAGAGAAAAGTGGCTCGAAGCTCTGATTTTTGAATGTTAATTCGGACTCGACTGAAAGGTGGCTCTTTTTACACACCCCTGGTGTGTTTTGTCCATCTCAGAGAAAACTGGCTCGAAGCTCTGCTTTTTATTGTTGAACGCGGACCCGAGCAAAAGGTAGCTCTTTTCAAATATTGAACGCGGACCTGACCGAAAGGTAGCTCTTTTTCTTTCTTTCTTTTCCAGTATTTTTTTATTGATTTCTATATGGAAGAATACAGAGTTCAAGAGAATACATATTATAAAACAAAAGAAAAAATATAATAATATTAGATACAGTGTATTGAATCATATTAACAAACTCCTTACTCTATATTCATATGGATTAGATTAATTTGTATATTAGAATATAAACAACTTTTATATAAAAAAAGGATCTACACCCACTACCAAAGTCGAAGCTGTTTGGAAAAAAAAGAAAAAACTTATCAGATAATAAAATTAGATTAGATTAGATTATGAGGATACTCAGTTCCCGTTTATTGTCATTTAGAAATGCATGTATTAAGAAATGATACAATGTTCCTCCAGAGTGATATCACAAAAAAGCAGGACAAACCAAAGACTAACACTGACAAGACCACATAATTATAACATATAGTTACAGCAGTGCAAAGCAATACCATAATTTGATAAAGAACAGATCATGGGAACAGTAAAAAAAAAGTCTCAAAGTTCCAATCGACTCCTGATAGTCCCAATAGCAGGCAGCAAAGGGAAGAAACTCTCCGTGCCCTAAACCTCCAGGCACCGACAACTGCCGATGCATTGGAAGCACTCGACCACAGCCGACTCTGAGTCCGTCCAAAAACTTCGAGCCTCCGATACAGCTTCCCGAGCACCATCCTCTGCTGAGCGCTTCGACTCCGCCTCGGCCGCCAAGCAACAAGCAAAGCCGAGGACTCGGGGCCTTCTCCTCCAGAGATTCTGGATCACACAGTAGCATCGGCAGCGAAGAAGGCATTTCAGAAATTTCTCCAGATGTTCCTCTGTGCTCTCACATCTGTTTCCATCAAATCAGGATTGTGAACGGCACCCTACTTGACAGATTACAGATATCATTCACCGGAGTGGCCGCGCAAGCTGCGTCGTGCCGCCATCTTCTGCTCCTCTAATAGTAAATATACTATTAACCAACTTCTGTACTTCAACAAGAAGTCAAAGATTATGAAAATAATTTAAGAACGGCCCCACAAATTTTGAAAATCTTGGTTAGATTCAGAAATTGAACAACGAATCTTTTCTGAATTTAGGCATGCCATAACATTCCGTAACCACTAAGCATGATTAGACGGAACAGCATCCTTCCATTTAAACAAAAGCGCCCTCCTAGCCATCAGAGAGATAAAAGCCAGAATGTGCAGATCAGATGTCTTCAAAATGATGTCTTTCCTTTCAGCAATACCAAATAGGGCAGTCAAAGGATTAGGCTTAAAATTTATTTTAAAGAGAACAGAAAAAGTTTGGAATACTTCCTTCCAATATTTTTCAAGACTTGGACACATCCAAAATATATGAGTAAGTGAAGCTTCTCCATTGTTACACCTATCAGAGTAGGGAGATACATCCCTGTAAAAACAAGATAACTTATCCTTGGTCATATAAGCCCTCTGAACCACTTTATATTGTAGGAGGGAATGACGAGCACATAGCAATGAAGTATTAACAATTTAAAAATCTCATTCCAAGTTTCTTCAGAAATTGAGGCCTGTAAATCTTGTTTCCAAAGGTTTTTAATCTTGTCTAAAGAATCATTTCTCATTCCTAATAGAAAATTTATTAACCAAATTAGCATCTAAAGAAACCCACCCGGGACAGTCCTCGTGGTTAATATAGTATAACCAAAACATGAGATTCAGTATATTAGCTGCCCAGTAATAAGCCTTAAAATTTGGTAAAGTTAAACCTCCATTCTTTTTAACTTTCTGGAGATGGACTTTATTCAATCGAGGACGTTTATCTTTCCATATGTAGGAGGATAAAATAGAGTCCAGAGAGTCAAAAAAGGATTTAGGAATAAAAATGGGTAATGCCTGAAAGAGGTATATAAATTTAGGTAAAACATTCATTTTAATAGAATTAATTCAGCCAATCAATGATAAGGAAAGGGGCAACCAATTTGATAATGTTCTTTTTATATAATTTAATAAAGTAAGAAAATTTTGTTTAAATAATTATTTATAATTCTTAGTAATTTTTACACCCAAATAAGTGAATTGGTTTCTTACAATTTTGAAAGGAAGGTTAATATCAGTTAATGGCAAAATATTCAAAGGAAAAAGTTCATTCTTGTGTAGGTTCAGTTTATATCCAGAAAACTGACTAAAACAAGAGAGTAAAGAAAGCACAGAAGGTAACAAAGTTTCAACATTAGAGATGTAAAGCAATAAGTCATCCGCATAAAGTGAAACTTTATGGATAGTACCCTTCCGTAAAATACCAGTGATATCGTTAGATTCTCGAAAAACATTAGCTAAAGATTCTTAAGCCATGTCAAAAAGCAAAGGACTCAAAGGGCAACCTTGTCTGGTTCCATGTTGAAGTTTAAATGGTTTAGGGTTCTGACAATTAGTAAGAACCCGAGCAAAAGGTGATAAATACAGTCATTTAATCCATTGAATAAAGTTGGACCAAAAATTAAATTTTTCTAAAATTTTAAATAAATAATGCCATTCAATCCAATCAAAAGCCTTCTCATTGTCTAAGGATATCACACACTCTGATATCTCCTTAGAAGGAGAATAAATAACATTTAATAATCGATGAATATTAAAATAAGAATATCGATTTTTAATAAAACCAGTCTGATCGTCAGAAATGATAGATGGTAAGATATTTTCCATCCTACAGGCCAGAATTTTAGATAAAATTTTAGCATCAACATTAAGTAAGGAAATTGATCTATATGAAGAACATTCAGTTGGGTTCTTACTGTTTTTAAGGATAAGCAAAATAGAAGCTTTGTAAAAAGATTGCGGCAACCTACCTGACTTAAAAGAATCTGAAAAAACTGAACATAAATAGGGTATGAGCAAAGAAGAAAAAGCCTTATAGAATTCTCCAGAAAATCCGTCAGAACCTGGAGCTTTCCCTGAGTACTACAAACTTACTGCCTCGACCATTTCTTCATGAGAAATACATTGATCCAACTGTTTTTGGTCATCAACAGAAAACATAGGGATATTTATTTGGTCTAAAAAGTTATCCATTGCAGTATTATCTTTAAGAAGATCAGAACTATAAAGTTTGAAATAATATTCTCTCAAAGTATCATTTATTTCTAAATGATCAGTTGTCCTAATACCGTTAGCTTTATAAATTTCTTTAATCTGTCATTTAGCACTAGAAGTTTTAATTTGTTTAGCCAATAATTTACCTGTTTTATCTCCATGAATATAAAATTGACTTTTATCCTTTAGGAGTTGAGTTTCAATAGGGTATATTAATAAAAAATCATACTTAGCTTTAATTTCAACACATCTTTTTTATACAACAGGATCTAAACTCAAAGCATATTCTTCATCTAATTGTTTCAGCTGGTTGGCTAAATTAATTCTCTCTTTATTAGCTTTTTTCTTAACACTTGCAGTATAAGAAATGATTTGTCCTCTAATACATGCTTTAAAGGCATCCCATATGACAAGCTAGAAGTTTCCTCCCCCGTATTCTCTTCAAAAAAAGAGTGGTTTGCCTCTCCAAGAACCTTAAGAAATCCTTGTCAGATAACAGAGTTAAATTAAAACACCAGAATCTGTTTGTCTGAGGAAAACCAGGAAGATTTATGGATAAATGCACGGGAGCATGGTCAGAAATAGCAATCTCTTTGTATTCACAAGATTGAACTAATGGAACCATTTGGTTATCAATAAAAAAAATCAATTCTGGAATATGTATGATGAACATGAGAGAAAAACGAGTATTCTCTATCTGTTGGATTTAAGAAACACCATATACCAACAATACCACATTTTGTTAAAAATGAATGGATAAACGAAGCTGATTTATTAAGTGCCACTGGTTTAGAAGAGGACCAATCTAAAACTGGGTCTAACCAGCAATTAAAGTCTCCTGCCATCACCAATGAATACACACTCAGATCAGGCAAAAACGAAAAAAATTGCTCAAAGAATCCTGGATCATCTATGTTTGGGGCATAAACATTGGCAAATACCAACAATTTATTCTCTAATTTCCCTGATACTATAACAAATCATCCATTAGTATCAGAAACAACCTTGTGTTGAAGAAATGGAACTGTATTTTCTATAAAAATCGAGACACCTCTAGCTTTGGCCTGAAAACTTGAGTGAAAGTGTAACCTCTCCATCGGCTAAAAAGGCGTGAGTTATCAGAATTACGTATGTGTGTTTCTTGTAAAAAAAATAATTGGGACCTTAAATTTTTTAATATTGGCAAAAATCTTATTTTGTTTCAAAGGATGATGTAATCCTTTCACGTTAAGACTAAGTAATTTAGGATTATAATCCATTTTATTGTTATTTTAAAAAGAAATTAAAAAGATAATCCTTAAGAAGATTAATAAAACTAAACAATGACCTATGAGATAAGAAAACCAAACAGCAGGTTTGACTAAAAATCCCAAACAGCTTCCAAGAAAGAAAACCCAAACAATCTCCCCTCTCCCAAAGAAAGAAAGTGGACGCCTACAACTAATGATGACATTCCCCCAAAAATCTTTCTGACTTAGCTCCAAATACATTACAAGGTTAGAATATTCCAACCGAATCAAAACAACAGATAATAAAGAGACAGTTAATTCTGGTATCAAAAAACCTCTAAAAAAGTAAGTATAATATAAAATAATATGGACACACAGAATATTGGTTCATTAAAATCTTAATCTCAAAGTAAAACCTTAAGAGGTTCTGAAAGAAAATTGACTAAAGATTCGCCAGAGGCAAAATATGCAATTATTCATGTAAGTTTTTGTTAAGCAGCTTTAACATGACATTTTTACACTTAACAGACAAGGTAATAGCATATTAAAGTCTTATTCTCAAAATAAATCTTTAAAAAGTTCAAAAAGAGAGAGTAAAGTACAAAGTTTAGCAAAGGTAAAATAACCAGTTATTCATGTAACAAATAATATGCTGTCACTTTACTGACTCTAAAAATTCCTGGGCCTGGAGACTCGAACGGAACCATTTTTGCGATCCATCCTGCAGTGTAATTCTGAACTTCGCTGGGTACCGTAAAGAAGGCTTCAAATCTTTTTTGTAGAACTCAGACATGACGTTTTTGAACTTAGCACGTTCCATCATAATCTCTGCTGAGAAATCTTCAACGATTCAAATCTTTTTTCCATTAAAGTCAATCATACCTTTCTGACGAGATTCACGAATTATACGGTCCTTTGTTTGAAACTTATGAAAAGCGATTAGCACTGAACGAGGTTTGCTTGTAAACATTCTGTTCCCAGGTATTCTATGCGCTTGGTCGATCATTGGTGTCAATTTTAAAATAGCAGCAAATAACTGAACCAGAAAGTTTGCAAAATAATTCCGTAGGACGATCGCCTTCAGTTAACTCTTCAAGACCAAGCATTCATACGTTATTCCTTCTACTTCTGTTTTCTAAATCAATAATCTTCCATCTTAGTTCATCATTAACCTTGGATTGTTTTTCGTAACGCTTTTGCAGGTCGTCCATTTTCTAATCCAGAATCGACAGGATTTCTTCATTCTCTTTTATTCGTTTATCGTGCTCAGTTAGGGTTTCTTGAATAGAATCCAGTTTTGTGCTTAATTGCTTAATTTCAGAGCCAAGTTGTTGAAACTCTTCAGAGGATTCTTTTCTGAATCGCTGCAATTCTTTGGAAGATTCTCTTCTGAATCGCTGCAATTCTTCGGAAGATTCTCTTCTGAATCGCTGCAATTCCTCGGAAGATTCTCTTCTGAATCGCTGCAATTCCTCGGACGCTTCCTTTCTGTGCTTTTGCATCAATTCAATAATAGAATCTAAAGATGTAGAAGAATCTTCTTCTTTTTCACCTTTAGCAGTTCTCGTAGTCATAGTGTCAGATCAGGTTAGAAAGTAGGAAAAGAAGTAAACTAGGAGCGGCTGTAAAATGCTGTTATTCCATCCACCGCCAACAGGAAGTCCAGCTCTTTTTAAATATTCAACGCAGAACTGACTGAAAGGTAGCTCGTTTTAAATGTTGAGCGCAGACCTAACCAACAGGTAGTTCTTTTTCCACGCCCCTTGTGTGGATTGTCCAACGCAGCGAGAACTGGCTCAAAGCTCTGCTTTTTAAATGTTGAACACGGACCTAACTGAAAGGTAGCTCTCTTTACACACACCCGGTGTGGATTGTCCGTCTCAGAGAAAACTGGCTCGAAGCCCTGTTGTTTAAATGCTGAACATGTCATGGTCCAGTCCGTGAAGTCCGAATTCCAGTTCACGGTCCGGTCCGTGGACTCAGGACTTCGGGTCTTCCAGCTGTCCCTTGTTTTCTTTGAGTTAATCATAGGCATTTGATTCCCATCTTGGGTCTTGGAATATGAGAAGCCTTGGGGTTGACTGTGGGCTGCTCATTTGTCTTGTCAAGATTTCCTGGGTGCAACTTACAGGTGGAAGGCTAGAGTGGCCACTTGCCATCTTTAGGCCATGTTGGAGAACTATCACTTCATGGAGCCTTGCTGTCGGTAGTCGGAGCTGTCGTTGCGGTATGGATTCCGCTGTTTCCCGGGCCAGCTGAGGTTGCTGGCCGAACTGAGACTCGGAGCTACCCCGATGCAGAGATGGAACTGTCTGTCGTTCTTCGGTGTTTGTCTTGTCCTGTCCTTGCCTCTGTGGGCTAAGTCGGGCCATTCTGCTGTTGCCCTGTGGGGGGATCTATCTTGTCTTGTTCTTGACTCTGTTGGGTAAGTCCGGCCGTTCTGCCGTTACCTGATGGAGGAACCTGTCCCACCTTTGTGTGGAGATAAAGTTGAATCCTGGCTTGTCTAAGGATAAGTCCTGGCTCTATGTCTATGTACTTTCTAGTCTCATGTTACTGTCGTGTTAAAGATGAGTCCCGGCTTTTTGAAGGATAAGTCCCGGCTCTATGTTGATGTTCAGTTCCCAGTCCGTCTCTGAGCTCCAGCCTCCGAGTTATCAGCCTTAGCATTTCAAGACGCAAGACCCCAGCCTGCAGCCTCAAGTCTCAAGAGCCAAGACCCCAGCCTCAGGCATCTAGAACCCAGCCACATCCTGTCCTGTAGTCATGTCATGTCTTTGCCTGGTTCTGGGGCCTGAGCCAAAGGCAAGACCCAAGTCCTTGTCCAGTCTCTGGCTAGGAGCCCAAGCCCGGGCTCCTTGTTCATAGTTCCTTGTCCAGGTTCCCAGTCTTGTCCATGTCCTAGCCCAAGTCTGCATTCTTGTCCCTGCTCCTTGTCTGTATCCTGTCATGTCCCTACTCTAGTCAAGTCCTGTTCCTTGTACTTCAGAGACTGTGTCTTGCATTTGGGTCTGTTCCCAATGCCCCCATTGTGACAGAACGCGAACCGGACCGAGAGGTAGATCTTTTTACACACCCCCGGCGTGGATTGTCCAACTCAGAGAACACTGGTTTGAAGCTCTGCTTTTTAATTGTTGAACGCAGACTTGACCGAAAGGTAGGTGTTTTTCCACACCCCTGGTGTGGATTGTCCAACTTAGAGAAAACTGGCTGGAAGCTCTGCTGTTTAAATATTGAACGTGACCCTGACCGAAAAGGCAGTTCTTTTTACACTCCCCTGGTGTGGATTGTCCAACTTAGACAAAAATGGCTCGCAGCCCTGCTTTTTAATTGTTGGATGCGGACCTGATCACAAGTTAGCTCTATTTAACTGTTGAACGCAGCTCTGCTCCTTAAATGTTGAACGCAGACCTTTCCGAAAGGTTGCTCTTTTTACACACACCCAGTGTGGATTGCACAACTCAGAGAAAACAGGCTCGAAGACCTGCTGTTTCAATGTTGAACACAGACCTGACAGAAAGGTGGCTCTTTTTACACACCCCTGGTGTGGATTGTCCAACTCAGAGGAAACTGGCTTGAAGCCCTGCTTTTTAAATGTTGAACACAGACCTGACAGAAAGATGGCTCTTTTTAAATGTTGAACACAGACCTGACAGAAAGATGGCTCTTTTTAAATGTTGAACGCAGACCTGACAGAAAGATGGCTCTTTTTAAATGTTGAACGCGGACCTCACCGAAAGGTAGCACTACATTTTAAATGTTCAACGCAGACCTTACTTAAAGGAGGCTCTTTTAACACAGCCGTGGTATACTTTATCCATCTCAGAGAAAACTGGCTCGAAGCTCTGCTTTTTAAATGCTGACCACGGATCTGACCGAAAGATAGCTCTTGTTAAATGTTGGACGCAGACCTGACCGCAAATTAGCTCTATTTAACTGTTGAACACAGCCCTGTCCCAAAGATAGCTCTGCTTTTTAAACATTAAACACAGACCTCACTGAAAGGTAGTTCTTTTTACACACACCCTTGTGTGGATCGCCCAGCTCAGAGAAAACTGGCTCGAAGCTCTAATGTTTCAATGTTGAATGCAGACCGGACAGAAAGGTAGTTCTTCTTACACACCCCCGGTGTGGATTGTTCAACTCAGACAACACTGGCTTGAAACTCTGCTTTTTAATTGTTCTTTTATTTCAATATTTTCTTTTTCAATGTTTTTATTGATTTGAGTTCTATATATATAAGAAAACAGAGTTCAACAGAAAGGTATCTCTTTTTAAATACTGAATGCGGACCTGACCAAAAGGTTGCTCCTTTTACACACCCTGGTGTGGATTCTCCAACTCAGAGAAAACAGGCTCGAAGCTCTGCTCTTTAAATGATGAACGTGGACTTGAGCAAATGGTAGCTCTTTTTACACACCCCTAGTGTGGATTGCACAACTTAGAGAAAACAGGCTCGAAGCTCTGCTGTTTCAATGTTGAACGCAGACCTGACTGGAAGGTAGTTCTTTTTCCACACTCCTTCCGTAGATTGTCCAAGTTAGAGAAAACCGGCTCGAAGCTCTGATTTTAAATTTTGAATTTGGATCTGATCAAATGGTAGCTCTTTTTACACACCCCTGGTGTGGATTGTCCAACTCAGAGAAAACTGGCTCGAAGCTCTGCTTTTTAAATGTTGAACATGGACCTGACTGAAAGTTAACTCTTTTTAAATGCAGAACGCGGTATTTACTGAAAGGTAGCTCTTTCTGCAAACCCCTGGTGTGGATTGTCCAAATCAGAGAAAACTGGCTTGAAACTCTGCTTTTAAAATGTTGAACACGGACCTGACCTAAAGGTAGGTCTTTTTACACACCCCTGGTATGGATTGTACAACCCAGAGAAAACTGGCTCTAAGACCTGCTTTTAAAATTTTGAAGGCACACCTGACCAAAAGGTTGCTCTTTTTACACACCCACGGTGGGGATTATCCAACTCAGAGAAAACTGGCTCGAACCCTGCTGTTTAAATGCTGAATGCGGACCTGACTGAAAGGTAGCTGTTCTTAGATAAAATTTCAAAGCAAATTAAAGACTTAGATAATATTTATGCAGTTTCCCCTAATATAGGTTGATTTAAACAAAGGGTGGAACTTCAATCATAATATAACCTATTATTAACTCATCCTATTGAAGGCTATTTGCTTAAGTTGAAGAGTCAACTTTATATGTTTTGAGATAAAAATAATCAACTGCTTCCATCTCAATTAAAAACAGCTAGAGCCAAAGGGCAAATTTTGAAAATTCGTAGGAAAGATGGTACTTTGGCTTGGGAATATGAAGAAATTAATAGGATTTTTCAAGACTTTTATACTGAACTTTATAAATCTCAATGTCCAGTAGATTCTTCTAAAATGGATACTTTCTTACGAAAGATTACTTTTCCCAAAACCTCTGAAGATCAAAAAATTCTTGATGCCCAAGTTACTGAAGCTGAAATTCATAAAGCTATTTTTTCGATGCAGGCTGGTAAAGCCCCCTGACTTGATGGTTATCCTGTAGAATTTTATGAAAAATTTGGAAAATTGCTTTCTTTGTATATGTTGGAAATGTTTAAGGATTCTTTTGTGAAAGGTGATTTACCCTCTACGTTTTATGAGGCTTCTATCTCTTTAATTCTTAAAAAGGATAAAGATCCTACTGATTGTGCCTCATATAGACCTATTTCACTACTAAACGTTGATGCTAAGATTCTGTCAAATATAATGGCCAATCGGTTGGAGAATATTTTGGGAAAAATTATTTTTAAAGATCAGACAGGTTTCATAAATTCTTTTTCAAATGTTCGGAGACTATTTAACATTATATATTCGTCCTCTTTTAAAAATCCACAATGCATCGTCTCTTTGGATGCTGAAAAAGCGTTCAATCGAGTCGAATGGAAATATCTATTTAATATTTTAGAGAAATTTGGCTTTGGTGTTAATTTTAATAATTGGATTAGAATGATATATAAAGCTCCTATTGCTACTGTTATTACTAATAATTGTTGGTTTCCTTTTTTCAGCTTTCACAGGGGACAAGACAAGGCTGTCCATTAAGTCCTTTGTTATTTAATTTAATATTAGAACCCCTTGCTATTTCTCTCTGTGAAGCTAAAAATATTTATGGGATTTCTGTGAATGAGACCATTCATAAGATTTCTCTTAATGCGGATTTATTGGTTTATATATCTAATCCTGAGGAATCTATTCCTGCCTTGTTAAAATTATTTAATGAATTTGGAGAGTTTTCAGGATATAAAATAAGTTTTAGTAAAAGTGCATTGTTCCCTATAAATGAATCCGCTTCTATGTATGACAATACTCCCTTCAAAGTTACAGATTCTTTTGGTTATTTAGGTGTCACAATCACTAAAAAATATAAGGATCTTTATAAAGCCAATTTTGTTCCTTTGCTAGACTCTATGAAATATTTATTTAGTAGATGGAGTCCACTTACATTTTCACTTGTTGGTCACATCCATATAGTCAAAATGATGATTTTACCAAAATTTTTATATCTATTTCAGAATATCCCTGTTTTTTTTTGACTAAGAAGTTTTTTGGCCGGATTGATTCTATTATTTTATCTTTTATCTGGAATAATAAAACACCAAGAATTAGTAAATGTCATCTACAAAAGTTGAAAAAGGATGGAGGTCTCGCTTTGCCTAATTTAAGAATGTATTACTGGGCTGTTAATGTGCGATACATGTCCTTTTGGTTATATTGGGTTGATAAGAAGGATCGGCCTTTCTGGGTGGATTTGGAATTGAAAGCTGTGAAACAGTTTTATTTAACCTCGTTATTGGGAGCTGCTTTGCCTATACAATTAGCTAAAGTTGGTAATTTAAACTTATACCCTGTGATTAAGAGCTCTTTACAAACTTGGTTTCAGTTCCGCAATTTTTTTAATCTTAAAAAATTTAAGCTTTGTAGTTTAATTTATCGAAACTACTTTTTTAAGCCTTCTTTGAGTGATCCAATTTTTTTACTTTGGAAAAATAAGGGTATTAATTCTTTTTTGGATTTATTTAAAGAAGGTAGACCGATGTCCTTTGAACAATTAGTTGATAAATATTCTCTTTCATACTCACATTTTTTACAATATCTCCAACTTAGACATTTCTTACAATAATATTTAAGTAATTTTCCTTACATATTCGATGAAGGGTTCCATTGGAAGAATTTATAATTCACTATTACAATGGGATAAGTGTCCTTTATCTAAGGTTAAACAAAATTGGGAAAAGGAAATCAATTTGACTTTTACGACAGAAGATTGGATGCTGATTCTGAAGCTGGTTAACTCTTCTTTGATCCGTTGTAGTCATTCACTGATTCAATTTAAAATTGTACATCGTTGCCATTTGACGAAGGGGAGATTGTCTAAAATATTCCCTAATGTTGATAGTTATTGTGATAGATGTAAAACTGAGACAGCTACACTGACACACATGTTTTGGTCTTGCTCTATACTGGAACAGTTCTGGAAGTCAGTTTTTTCAACAATTTCTAAAGCACTTAAAATTAATTTACAACCTAACAAATTAACTGTGCTTTTTGGAATAATTCCTCAAAATATTCATGGTATCTCTGTGTCTGACCAACATGTTATTGCATTTGTTATATTGATAGCTAGGAGGGCCATTTTGTTGAAGTGGAAGGATACATCAGCTCCCACTTTGTCACAATGGTTCTCTCAAGTGATGCTATGTCTTAGTTTGGAGAAAATTAGAAGTTGAACCTTTGAACCTATGTTTGATTTTGAGAAAAGATAGGGTACATTTGCTCGTTATTATCATTTGAGTTAATTGATGGATTCTCCATGATCTAATTGTACATATTTTGGTACTTTTTTTTGCTGGTGGTTTGATGTTTATCTTTAGAAGCTTTATGTATAACGCATGGCTCTGGGGTTGAACACAAAATGGGTTTTTTCTTTTTTCCCCACTTTTCTTGCTTAGTGGGGTTTTTTTCATCACAACGTTTTTTCAACCTTTATATAATGTTTTTTTCTTGAGACATTGTAAGTGTTGTTTACTTCGATGTACTCGTGTTTATTTTGGAAAAAAATAATAAAATGATTTGAAAAGAAAGGTAACTGTTCTTACGAACCCCTGGTGTGGATTGTCCAACTCAGAGACAACTGGCTTGAAGCCCTGCTTTTTAATTGTTGAACGCGGACCTGACCGAAATGAAGCTCTTTTTATACGTTGAACGTGGACCTGACCGACAGGTAGCTCTTTTTACACAGCGCTGGTGTGGATTGTCCAACTCAGAGAAAACTGGCTCGAAGCTCTGATTTTAAATGTTGAATTCGCACCTGACCGAAATTTAACTCTTTTTACATAGCCCTCGTGTGGTTTGTCCATCTCAGAAAAAACTAGCTCGAAGCACTGCTTTTTAAATTTAGAACGCCGACCTAACCGAAAGGTATCTGTTTTAAAACACCCCCGGTATAGATCGTCCAACTCAGAGAAAATTGGCTCGAAGCTCTGCTTTTTAAATGTTGGACGCGGACCTGACCGAAAGGCAGCTCTTTTTTGCACATCCTGGTTTGGATTGCCCACATCAGAGAAAACTGGCTCGAACACCTGCTTTTAAATGTTGAACGCAGATCTGACCGAAGTAGCTCTTTCAACACACCCCTGGTGTGGACTGTCCAACTCAGAGAAAACTGTTTCGAACCCCTGCTTTTTAAATATTGAACGCAGAGCTGACCGAGAAGTAGATCCTTTTACAACCCCCCCTCCACCCCCGACCCCCGATGTGGATTGTCCAACTCAGAGAAAACTGGCTCAAAGTTCTACTTTTTATATAATTGAACGCGGACCTGACTAAAATTCAGCTCTTTTTACACACTCCTGCTGTGGATTGTCCAACTCCGGGAAAGCTGGCTCGAAATTCTGCTTTTTAAATGTTGAACGCAGACCTGACCATATAACAATTACAGCACGGAAACCAGCCATTCCGGCCCTTCTAGTCCGTGCCGAACGTTACTCTCACCTAGTCCCACCGACCTGCACTCAGCCCGTAACTCACCATTCCTTTCCAGTCCATATACCTATCCAATTTTTCTTTAAATAACAATATCTAACCTGCCTCTACCACTTCTACTGGAATCTCGTTCCACACAGCCACCACTCTCTGAGTAAAGAAGTTCCCCCTCATGTTACCCCTAAACTTTTGCCCCCTAACTCTCAACTCATGTCCTCTTGTCTGAATCTCCCCTACTCTCAATGGAAAAAGCCTATCCACGTCAACTCTATCTATCCCCCTCATAATTTTAAACACCTCTATCAAGTCCCCCCTCAACCTTATACGCTCCAAAGAATAAAGACCTAACTTGTTCAACGTTTCTCTGTAACTTAGGAGATGAAACCCAGGTAACATTCTTGTAAATCTTCTCTGTACTCTCTCTATTTTGTTGACATCTTTCCTATAATTCAGTGACCAGAACTGTACACAATACTCAAAATTTGGCCTCACCAATACCTTATACAATTTCAACATTACATCCCAACTCCTATACTCAATGCTCTGATTTATAAAGGCCAGCATACCAAAAGCTTTCTTCACCACCCTATCCACATGAGATTCCACCTTCAGGGAACTATGCACCATTATTCCTAGATCCCTCTGTTCTACTGCATTCTTCAATGCCCTGCCATTTACCATGTAAATCCTATTTCGATTAGTCCTACCAAAATGTAGCACCTCACACTTATCAGCATTAAACTTCATCTGCCATCTTTCAGACCACTCTTCTAACTGGCCTAATTCTCTCTGCAAGCTTTAAAAACCTGCTTCATTATCCACAACTCCACCTATCTTAGTATCATCTGCATACTTACTAATCCAATTTACTATCCCATCATCCAGATCATTAATGTATATGACAAATAACATTGGACCCAGTACAGATCCCTGAGGCACACCACCAGTCACCGGTCTCCAACGTGACAAACAGTTATTCACCACTACTCTCTGGCAGCTCGCATCCAGCCACTGTTGAATCCATTTTACTACTTCAATATTAATACCTAACAATTGAACTTTCCTAACTAACCTTCTGTGTGGAACCTTGTCAAAGGCCTTACTGAAGTCCATATAGACAACATCCACCGCTTTACCCTCGTCAACTTTCCTAGTAACCTCATCAAAAAATTCAATAAGATTTGTCAAACATGACCTTCCATGCACAAATCCATGTTGACTGTTCCCAGTCAGATCCTGTTTATCCAGATAATTATATATACCATCTCTAAGAATACTTTCCATCTATTTACCCACCACTGACATCAAACTCACAGGCCGATAATTGCTAGGTTTACTCTTAGAACCCTTTTTAAACAATGGAACAACATGAGCAATATGCCAATCCTCTGGCACCATCCCCATTTCTAATGACATTTGAAATATTTCAAATATATTCACACCTGAATATTAAATAGACGCCCTGCTATTTCTACACTAACTACCCTCAAGGTCCTAGGGAATATCCTCTCCGGTCCCGGAGACTTATCCACTTTTATATTCCTTAAGAGTGCCAGTACTTCCTCTTCTTTAATCATCATAGTTTCCATAACTTCCCTACTTGTTTCCCTTACCTTACACAATTCAATATCCTTCTCCTTATTGAATACCGAAGAAAAGAAATTGTTCAAAATCTCCCCCATCTCTATTGGCTCCGCACATAGCCATCCACTCTGATTCTCTAAGGGACCAATTTTATCCCTCACTATCCTTTTGCTATTATTATAACTGTAGAAACCCTTGGGATTTATTTTCACCTTACTTGCCAAAGCAACCTCGTATCTTCTTTTAGCTTTTCTAATTTCTTTCTTAAGATTCTTTTCACATTCTTTATATTCCTCTTTATATTTCTTTATATTCTTCTTTATATCCAACTAAGACCTCAATGGTGGAACAGGCAGACGAAGTTACTTCGAACTCAATGGCTGTGAAGACGGATGAAGGCTGCAACAAATCCATCAGCTCCAATTGTCGTGGTTTCCATGCCATTGGAATCAGTTGGTTGATTTGTGAAGTATCGTGTGCTTCTTGGAGTGCAACATCAAGTACACATTAAACAAATACACGCACAGGCATCTTCGCTCTTTGGGCTACTTCTTCAGAATGAAGGCCATCATCCTCGACCTCGAGAGATAGCCACAACAACGACAATTCCTTGAGCACCTCATTTACTCCATGCTGCCTATATTTATTGTAGATATCTCTTTTTCCAAACCAAGTTTCCGATATCCCTTGAAAACCATGGCTCTCTCAAACTTTTAACCTCTTTTTTCAACCTAACAGGAACATAAAGATTCTGTACCCTCAAAATTTCACCTTTAAATGACCTCCATTTCTCTATCATTTCCTTCCCATAAAACAAATTGTCCCAATTCACTCCTTCTAAATCCTTTCGCATCTCCTCAAAGTTAGCCTTTCTCCAATCAAAAATCTCAAGCCTGGATCCAGACCTATCTTTCTCCGTAATTATATTGAAACTAATGGCATTGTGATCACTGGACCTGAAGTGCTCCCCAACACATACCTCCATCACCTGACCTATCTCATTCCCTAACAGGAGATCCAACACTGTCCCTTCTCTGGTTGGTACCTCTATGTATTGCTGCAAAAATCTATCCTGCACACATTTTACAAACTCCAAACCATCCAGCCCTTTTACAGTATGGGCTTCCCAATCTATGTGTGGAAAATTAAAATCTCCTACAATCACAACCTTGTGCTTACTACAAATATCTGCTATCTCTTTACAAATTTGCTCCTCCAATTCTCGCTCCCTATTAGGTGGTCTATAACACACCCCTATAAGTGTTACTACATCTTTCCCAGTCCTCAATTCCACTCAAATAGCCTCCCCAGATGAGCCCTCTAACCTATCCTGCCAGAGCATCGCCTGTTGCTGGGGCTGGAGTCGAAACGCTCGGCAGAGATGGTGCTCGGTATTGAATAGGTGGTCAGAAGCTCGGAGTTTTTCGGACAGACTTGGAGCCAGACTGTGGTCGGATGCTTTCAGGATGCTGCATCGGCAAGTTGGCAGCGCTAAGGGTTTACCATCTGCGTGAGATGATGGTACTTTGGAGAGACTCAGACTTTTATTGTGCCATGGTCTGTTCTTATCAAATTATGGTATTGCTTTTCACTGTTGTAACTATATGTTATAATTATGTCATTTTTGTTAGTTTTTAAGTCGGTTTGTCATGTGTTTTCGTGATATCATTCTGGAAAAACATTTTTATCATTTCTTAATACATGCATTACTAAATGACAATAAAAGGGGACTGCGTGTCCTCATAATCATAATAATATTTTCTCTGACAAGCAATGCTTGTCCCTCCAATTCTATCACACCTGAAGCAACAAAATCTAGGAATATTTAGTTGCCAATCACACCCCTTCTACAACCATGTTTCACTAATAGCTACAACATCATATTTCCAGGTATCAATCCATGCTCTAAGCTCATCCACCTTTCTTAAAACGCTCCTAGCATTAAAATAAATGCATTTAAGAATTTTTCCACCTCTTACTCTGTTAATCACTAATGGTGCAAACAACTTTACTATCTTCTTTTTCTTCCTTCTCCCCTACATCTGTTCCTACACTTTTGTTCCCTTCCCCCCTTGTATCTAGTTTAAATCCACTGGAGCCTCTCTGGCAAACCTATCTGTAAGAATATTTGTCCCCCTCTAGTTCAGATGTAGACCAGGTCCCACCTTCCCTGGAAAACTGCCCAATTATCTATAAATCTGAAACCCTCCCTCTTGAACCATGTCTTCAGCCACGTGTTGATCTGATCTATCTCATTATTTCTAATCCCACCCACGCGGCACAGGTAGCAATCCTGAGATTGCTATCCTGGAGGTCCTGTCCTTTAATTTGGTGCCTAACTCCCTAAGGTCACCTTTCAGGACCTCCTCACTCTTCCTACCCATGTCATTGGTCTCTACATGGACCACGACATCGGGCTGCTCACCCTCCCTCTTGAGAATATTGAGAACTCAATCCGAGATATTGCGGACCTTAGCACCAGGGATGCAACAGACCATCCGGGATTCTCGATCTCTTCCACAGAACCTCTTATCTGTCCCCCAACTATCGAATCCCCTATCACTACTGCTTTCCTCTCTTCCCTCCTTCCCTTCTGAGCTGAGGGTCCCATCTCGGTGTCAGAGACTCAACCACTGCAGCTTGTCCCTAGTAGGTCATCCCCATCAACAGTATCCAAAATGATATACTTATTATTGCTGGGAACGGCCACATGGGTGCTCTGCTCATTCTTTCTATTCACCTTCCCTCTCCTGACAGTCACCCAGCCACCTGTCTCCTGACTCTTAGGGGTGTCTATCTCCCTGAAACTCCTGTTTATTTCTGCCTCTGCCTCCCGAATGATCCAAAGTTCATTCAGCTCCAGCTCCCTAACTTGGTTTGTCAGGAGCTGCAGCTGGATGCACCTTTCGCAGGTGTAGTTATCAGGGACGATTGTGCTCGCCCTGACTTCCACATACTGCAAACGGAGCACTCGACTACCCTAACTGCTGCCTCCATTACCTACTCCAAAGTTAATTACAGTAATTAAAGGAACTTACCCGGCCTTACCTCACTGGGAGCAAGCTTGTCCTCAGCCTCTGCTCGCTGAAGCCTCTCGAGCCAAAGCCTTCCTACTCTGTCTCCCTCTACTACGTCGCCCGCACCATCAATCTGCTCGCTTTCTTAAACTCTCCTACTGCCTCACGGACCGACTTTCACGCGCTTGCGCAGTCGTGCCCCGTTCAACTGCTGAAGAAATGACCTAACCTAAAGGTAGCTCTTTTTACACACCCCTGGTGTGGATTGTCCAACTCAGAGAAAACTGGCTCGAGCTCTGCTTTTTAAATGTTGAACGGGGACATGACTGAGTTGCTATTTTTACGCATCCCTGGTGTGGATTGTCCAAATCAGAGAAAACTGACTCAAAGCTCTGCTTTTAAATGCTGAACGTGGACCTGACCGAAAGGCAGATCTTTTTACAAACCCCGGTGTGGATTGTCCAACTCAGAGAAAACTGGCATGAAGCTCTGCTTTTTAAATGTTGAACGCGGACTTGACCGAAAGGTAGCTCTTTTTAAATGCCGAAAGCGGACCTGACCAAAAGATAGCTCTTCTTAAATGTTGAATGTGCACACACTTGGTGTGGATTGTCCATCTCAGTGAAATCTGGCTAGAAGCTCTTCTTTTTAAATGTTGAACGCGGACTTGACTGAGTTGAAGCTGTTTTTACACACACCTGGTGTGGATTCTCCAACTCAGAGAAAACCGGCTCAAAGCTCATCTTTTCAAATGTTGAAAGCAGAGATGATCTTAATGTAGCCCTTTTAACACACCCCCGGTGTGTATGTCCAACTCAGAGAAAACTAGCTCGAATCCTGCTTTTTAAATGTCGAATGCGGTCCTGACCGAAAGGTAGCTCTTTATAAAGTTGAACGCGGACCTGTCCGAAAGGTAGCTTCGCATTTTAAATGATGAACGTGGACCTGACAAAAAGGTAGCTCATTTTACGTACCACTGGTGTGGATTGCCCACGTCAGAGAAAACTGACTTGAACACCCGCTTTTAAAAGTCGAATGTGGATCTGACCGAAAGTAGCGTATTCAATACACCTCTGGTGTGGATTGTCCATCTCAGAGAAAACTGGCTTGAAGTTCAGTTTTTTAATTTTTGAACGCAGACCTGACCTAAAGGTAGCTCTTTTTACACTCCTCCGGTGTGGATTATCCAACTCAAAGAAAACTGGTTGAAAGCTCTGCTTTTTAAATATGGAACAGGGACCTGAACGAAAGGAAGCTCTTTTTACACACCCCCGCTCTAGATTATCCAACTCAGAGAAAACTGGCTTGAAGCCCTGCTTTTTAAATATTGAATGCTGTTATGTACCCGCAGAGGTCATACTTTTTATTGTATGTATATATATATATATATATATATATATATATAAAAAAATAAAAATGAGAGAGAGAGAGAGAGAGAGAGAGAGAGAGAGAACGAACACAAGCACCTTGTTATTAAGAGAGGGGCGAAGACTGCTCACAGTTTGCTTGGAGATGGTGTTTTGTTTTCTCAGCAGCATGTTTACACTTTTGCAAGGACACTGCCAGCTTCTAAGTTCTTCCAGAGAGAGAGGGGAGGAGCTACTTGATGGACAGCCGGTGTTCAGCATGGTGTGATAAATAGAAGATCAGCAGGTAGATCCAGGGGCACATGATTTTGGGCACTGGACGAGCTTTGTTGTGCCCACAGAAAGACGGGTTTTTGGAGGATCGATCAGTGGCTCTCGCAGTGTGAAAAAGATGTGACTGGTGGGGAGTTATTCGTGTGCCCAAGCCTCACGTGGGTTGATAACTCACCCACAGAAAACGGTCTCCTTTTATGTGGTCACATTGGGTGACTATAAAGGAAGAGAAGAGTGGAGAGGAAGGTTTGAAACAGAAGAAACCTGGTGACAAAGAGGTCACTGTTTGGACTCTCTCTCTTTCTAAGTAGCCCGTGAGGGAGAGTTCAAACTCGAATACGAAGGTGTGGCTGTCATGTAGTTAATCCACAGGAGTAGGTTCTTTGATGAGGGGAGAATCTTTGTGAATACAACTTGTGTGTTACCCTTGTGTGGGTGTGGTTGTTCACTGAAGAAAGGCACCCCTGTGGCAAATCACTGTTGGAGTTATTTCGTATGTCGTGGAACTGGGTAAGTGGCTATCACGTTGTGTGTTTGGGGTTGGTTCCATTGAAGAGGGTCCCCTTAGTGATAAGCTACTGTTGGTGATAATCCATATGTGGAATCTGAGTATCCTGTGGCTACCAATCTGGAATGAACCGTAGCTGAATTCGAGCGTGGTACCACTTGTGTTGAAAGGATAATCGTTGATAATATTTCAACTGTCGGTAATATTTCGTGTGTGGAGTGGAACAACTTCGGAGATAAAACCTATTACTATTGTTATTTTGTATTGCTGTTGGGGACTCTGTGGAATATCGACGTAATTGCCTTCTTTCGACATTTACCCTGGATTACAAATATCTCTCTCTCTCTCCATCACTACTCGACTAAATACCACGAACTGAACTGAACTTTACTCACTGTAAGACATTTACCCCTAGGCTTGAAGAAGCTTGGTTTCTATATTTTCACACTTATATACATATAATCTTTGCTAACCTGTTTGATATATCTGAATTTATATTACTGTATTGCATAGTTACTAATAAATACTATTAGTTAACAGCAATATCAGACTCCAAAGTGTTTTCTATTTCTGCTGGTTCTTTAACCTGTCACGGGGTACGTCACAATGCGGATCTGACAAAAAGCAGCTTGTTTTACACACCCCTGGTGTGGATTGTCCAACTCAGACAAAACTGGCTCGAAGCCCTGCTTTTCGAATGTTGAATGCAGATCTGACAGAAATGTAGCTCTTTTTACACATCCCGGGTGTGGATTGTCCAATTCAGAGAAAACTGGCTCGAAGTTCTGCTTTTTAAATGTAGTACGCAGACCTGACCGAAAGGTAGTACTTTTTAAATGTTGAAAGCGGAAATGACCAAAAGGTAGCTCCTTATCAAGTTGAACGTTGACCTGTCCAAAAAGTAGCTGTTTTTACAGACCCCGGTGTGGATTGTCCAACTCAGAGAAAACTGCCTCGAAGCTCTACTTTTCAAACGTTGAACACGGACCTGAGCGAAAGTTATTTTTACAACCCCCCCCCCCCCCCCCCCCCCGGTGTGGATCGTCCACCTCAGAGAAAACTGACTCAAAGCTCCGCTTTTCAAATGTTGAGCATGGACATTACCGAAAGTTAGCTCTTTGTACACACCCTTGGTGTGGATTGTCCAACTCTGAGAAAACTGTCTCGGAGCTCTGATTTTTGAATGTTGAACGCGGACCTGACGATAATGCTGCTCTGCATTACAAATGCTAAACGCGGACCTGACCTAAAGGTAGCTCTTTTTATACACTCCTGGTGTTGATTGTCCAACTGAGAGAAAACTGTCTCGAAGACCTGCTTTTGAAATGTTGAACGCGAACCTGATGGAAAGGTTGCTCTTTCTACACACCCCTGCTGTGCATGTCCAACTCAGAGACAACTGGCTCGAAGCTCTGCTTTCCAAATTTTGAACGTGAACCTGACTTGAGGATTGGCATATTGCTCATGTGGTTCCATTGTTTAAAAAGGGTTCTAAGAGTAAACCTGGCAATTATTGGCCTGTAAGTTTGACGTCAGTGGTGGGTAAATTAACGGAAAGTATTCTTAGAGATGGTATATATAATTATCTAGTTAGACAGGATCTGACTGGGAACAGTCAACATGGATTTGTGGGTGAAAGGTCATGTTTGACAAATCTTATTGAATTTTTTGAAGAGGTTACTAGGAAAGTTGACGAGGGCAAAACGGTGGATGTTGTCTATATGGACTTCAGTAAGGCCTTTGACAAGGTTCCACACAGAAGGTTAGTTAGGGAGGTTCAATCGTTAGGTATTAATATTGAAGTAGTAAAATGGATTCAACAGTGGCTGGATGGGAGATGCCAGAGAGTAGTGGTGGATAACTGTTTGTCAGGTTGGAGACCGGTGAATAGTGGTGTTCCTACTGGGTCCAATGTTGTTTGTCATATATATTAATGATCTGGATGATGGGGTAATAAATTGGATTAGTAAGTATGCAGATGATACCAAGGTAGGTGACGTTGTGGATAATAAAGTAGGGTTTCAAAGCTTGCAGAGAGATTTAGGCCAGTTAGAAGAGTGGGCTGAAAGATGGCAGATGGAGTTTAATGCTGATAAATGTGAGGTGCTACATTTTGGTAGGACTAATCAAAATAGGACATACATGGTAAATGGTAGGGCATTGAGGAATGCAGTAGAACAGGAGGATCTAGGATTAATGGTGCATGATTCTCTGAAGGTGGAATCTCATGTGGATAGGGTGGTGAAGAAAGCTTTTGGGATGCTGGCCTTTATAAATCAGAGCATTGAGTATGGGATTTGGGATGTAATGTTAAAATTGTACAAGGCATAGTGAGGCCAAATTTGGAGTATTGTGCACAGTTCTTATAGGAAAGATGTCAATATGATTGAGAGAGTACACAGGAGATTGACTAGAATGTTACCTGGGTTTCATCTCCTAAGTTACAGGGAAAGGTTGAGCAAGTTAGGTCTATTCTTTGGACCGTAGAAGGTTGAGGAGGGACTTGATAGAGTTATTTAAAATTATGAGGGGGATAGATAGAGTTGACCTGGATAGGCTTTTTCCATTGAGAGTGGGGGAGATTCAAACAAGAGGACATGAGTTGAGAGTTAAAGGGCAAAAGTTTAGGGGTAAGACGAGGGGGAACTTCTTTACTCAGACAGTGGTAGCTGTGTGAAACGAGCTTCCAGCAGAAGTGGTGGAGCAGGTTCGATTTTGTCATTTAAAACAAATTTGGATAGGTATATGGACAGGAAAAGAGTGGAGGGTTATGGGCTAAGGTCAGGTAGATGGGATTAGGTGAGAATAAGGGTTCGGCCCGGACTAGAATGGTCGAGATGGCCTGTTACTGTGCTGTAATTGTTATATGGTTATATAGTTAAAGGGTAGATCTTTTTACAGACCCCTGCTGTGAATTGTACAACTCAGAGAAAACTGGCTTGAAGCTCTGCTTTTTAAATGAGGAAAGTCAACTTCACCTAAAGGTAGCTCTTTTTACAGACCCCCGGTGTGGATTGTCCATCTCAGAGACAACTGGGTTGAAGCTCTGCTTGATGAATGTTAAACGCAGACCTGACCGAAAGGTGGCCCTTTTTAAATATTGAATGTGGACCTGACCGAAATGTAGCTCTTTTAACACACCCCTGCTGTGGATTGTCCAACTCAGATAAAACTGGCTCGAAGACATGCTTATTAAATGTTGAATGCGGATCTAATCGAAAGGTAGCTCTTTTTAAATGTAGAACGCGGAACTTACTGAAAGTTAACTCTTTTTATACACCCGCGGTGTGGATTGTCCAACTGAGAAAACTGGCTCGAAGTTCTGCTTTTTAAACGATGAACGCGGACCTGACCGAAAGGTAGCTCTTTTTACAAATAGATGATGCGGATTGTCCAACTCAGAGGAAACTTGCTCGAACTCAGCTTTTTAAATGTTGAACGCAGATCTGACCGAAAGGTAGCTCTTTTTAAATGTAGAACGCGGAACTTACTGAAAGGTAGCTCTTTCTACAAACACCTGGTGTGGATTGTCCAACTCAGAGTAAACTGGCTCAATGCTCTGTTTTTAAAATGTTGAAAGCGGACCTGACCGAAAGGTTGTTCTTTTTACACATCCCCGGTGTGGATTGTCCAACTCAGAGACAACTGGCTCGAAGCTCTGTTTTTTATATGTTGAACGAGGTCCTGTCCAAAAGGTAGCTCCGCATTTTAAATGTTGAAAGCGGAAATGACTGGAAGGTAGCTCTTTATAAAGTTGAACGCGGACCTGTCTGAAAGGTTATTCTTCTTACACGCCCCTGGTATGGATTGTCCAACACGGATAAAATTGGCTCGAATCTCTGCTTTTCAAATGCTGAACATCGACCTGACCGAAAGGTAGCTCTTTTTAAATTCTGACCACAGACCTGACGGAAAGGCAGCTTTTTACAGACCCCTTATGTGGATTGTCCAACTCAGAGAAAACTGCCTCGAAGCTCTGCTTTTCAAATATCCAACGCAGACCTAACCTAAAGATAACTCTTTTTATATGCCCCGGTGTGGATAATACAAATCAGAGAAAACTGGCTCGAACTTTTGCTTTTAAATGTTGAACTTGTAGCTCTTATTACGCACCCCTGGTGTGGATTGTCCCACTCAGAGAAAACTGGCTCGAAGCTCAGCATTTTTACAAGTTGAACGCAGACCTGACCTAAAGGTAGCTCTTTTTATACACCCCTTGTGTGGATTGTCCAACTCAGAGAAAATCAACTCAAAGCTTTGCTTTTTAAATGTTGAACATGGACATCACTTAAAGGTAGCTCTTTTTAATCACCACAGGTGTGGAATTTCCAACTGAGGAAGACTGTCTCGAAGACCTGCTTTTGAAATGTTGAACGCAAACCTGATGGAAAGATTGCTCTTTCTACACACCCCTGTATGGATTGTCCAACTCAGAGACAACTAGCTCGAAGCTCTGCTTTCCAAATTTTGAACATGAACCTGACTGGAGGATTGGCATATTGCTCATGTGGTTCCATTGTTTAAAAAGGGTTCTAAGAGTAAACCTAGTGATTATCGGCCTGTGATTTTGACATCAGTGGTGGGTAAATTAATGGAAAGTATTCTTAGAGATGGTATATATAATTATCTGGATACACAGGGTTTGATTAGGAAGAGTCAACATGGATTTATACGTGGAAAATCATGTTTGACAAATCTTAATTGAATTTTTTGAAGAGATAACTTGGAAAATTGACGAGGGTAAAGCAGTAGATGTTGTCTATATGGACTTTAGTAAGGCCTTTGACAAGGTTCCACATGGAAGGTTAGTTAGGAAGGTTCAATCGTTAGGTATTAATATTGAAGTAGTAAAATGGATTCAACAGTGGCTGGATGGGAGATGCCAGAGAGTAGTGGTGGATAACTGTTTGTCAGGTTGGAGGCCGGTGACTAGTGGTGTGCCTCATGGATCTGTACTGGATCCAGTGTTGTTTGTCATATACATTAATGATCTGGATAATGGGGTGGTAAATTGGATTAGTAAGTATGCAGATGATACCATTGTGGATAATGAAGTACATTTTCAAAGCTTGCAGAGAGATTTAGGCCAGTTAGAAGAGTGGGCTGAAAGATGGCAGATAGAGTTTCATGCTGATAAGTGTGAGGTGCTACATTTTAGTAGGACTAATCAAAATAGGACATACATGGTAAATGGTAGGGCATTGAGGAATGCAGTAGAACAGAGGGATCTAGGAATAGTGGTGCACGATTCCCTGAAGGTGGAATCTCATGTGGATAGGGTGGTGAAGAAAGCTTTTGGGATGCTGGCCTTTATAAATCACAGCATTGAGTATAGGAGTTGGGATGTAATGTTAAAATTGTACAAGGCATTGGTGAGGCCAAATTTGGAGTATTGTGTACAGTTCTTATCACCAAATTATAGGAAAGATGTCAGCAAAATAGAGAGAGTACAGAGGAGATTTACCAGAATGTTACCTGGGTTTCATCTCCTAGGTTACAGAGAAAGGTTGAGCAAGTTAGGTCTTTATTCTTTGGAGCGAAGAAGGTTGAGGGGGGACTTGATAAAGGTATTTAAAATTATGAGGGGGATAGATAGAGTTGACATGGATGGGCTTTTTCCATTGAGTGGGGGAGATTCAAACAAGAGGACATGAGTTGAGAGTTAAAGGGCAAACATTTAGGGGTAACAAGAGGGGGAACTTCTTTACTCAGACAGTGGTAGCTGTGTGGAATGAGCTTCCAGTAGAAGTGGTGGAGCAGGTTCGATTTTGTCATTTAAAACAAATTTGGATAGGTATATGGACAGGAAAAGAGTGGAGGATTATTGACTAAGGTCAGGTAGATGGGACTAGGTGAGAATAAGGGTTCGGCACAGACTAGAATGGTCGCGATGGCCTGTTACTGTGCTGTAATTGTTATATGGTTATATAGTTAAAAGGTAGATCTTTTTACAGACCCCTGCTGTGGATTGTGCAACTCAGAAAATTGGCTTGAAGCTCTGCTTTTTAAATGAGGAAAGTCAACCTCACCTAAAGGTAGCTCTTTTTACAGACCCCCAGTGTGGATTGTCCAAATCAAAGTAAAATGGCTCGAAGCTCTGCTTGTCAAATGTTGAACGTGGACCTGATCGAAATGTAGCTCTTTCGGCAAACCCCTGGTGTGGGTTGTCCAACTCAGAGAAAACTGATTCAAAGCCCTGCTTTTTAAATGTTGAACGCAGACCTGACCAAATGGTAGCTCTTTTCAAACACTCCTGGAAAGGATTATCCAATTTAGTGAAAACTAGCTCAAAAGTTCTGCTTTTTAAATATTGAATGTGGACCTGACCGAAAGTTAGTTTTTATTACACACCCCTGGTGTGATTTGTCCAACTCAGAGAAAAGTGGCTCGAAGACCTGCTTTTTAAATGTTAAACGTAGTCCTTGACCAAAAGATAGCTCTTTTTAAATGTAGTTCACGGAACTGACAGAAAGGTAGCTCTTTCTACAATACCCTGGTGTTTATTGTCCAACTCAGAAAACTGGCTCGAAGCTCTGTTTTTTAACTGTTGAACGTGGACCTGACTGAAAGGTAGCTCTTTTGAAATATTGAACGCTGACCTGTCCTAATGGAAGCTCTTTCAACACACCCCTGGTGTGGATTGTCCAACTCAGAGAAAACTGGCTCGAATCTCAGCTTTTAAATGTTGAACGCAGACCTGACCTATAGCTTGAACTTTTTACATAACCCTGGTGTGAATTGTCCAACTCAGAGAAAACTGGCTCGATGCTCTGCTTTTTAAATGTTGAACGTGGACTTGACGGAAAGGTAGCTCTTTTTACACACGTCTGGTGTGGATTATCCAAATTGGAGAAAACTGGCTCAAAGCTGTGCTATTTAAATGATGAACGCGGACTTGACCGAAAGGAAGATCGTTTTACGGACCCCTGCTGTGGATTGTGCAACTCAGAGAAAACTGGCTCGAATCCCAGCTTTTAAATGTTGAACGCGAGACTGACAGAAAGGAAGCGCTTTTTACACAACCCTGGTGTGGATTGTCCAACTCAGAGAAAACTGGCTCGAAGCTCTTCTTACACACCCCGGAGCAGATTGTCCAAATCAAAGTAAAATGGCGCAAGGCTCTGCTTTTAAAATATTGAACGCTGACCTGCCCGACTGCTAGCTCTTTCAACTCCCTGGTGTGGATTGTCCAACTCAGAGAAAACTGGGTCCAAGCTCTGCTTTCTAAATGATGAACGCAGACCAGTCCGAATTGTAGCTCTTTTTACAAACGCCTGGTGCGGATTGTCCAACTCAGAGAAAACCGGCTTGAACACCTGATTTTTAAATGTTGAAAGCGGACCTGACCAAAAAGTAGCAATGTAAAACACCCTTGGTGTGGATTGTCCAACTCAGAGAAAATTGGCTCGAAGCTCTGCTCTTAAAATGTTGAACACGGACCTCTTCGAACGGTAGCTCTGCATTTTAAATGTTGAATGCGGACCTGACCAAAAGGTAGCTCTTATCAACACACCACTGGTGTAGATTGTTCAACTCCGAGAAAACTGGCTCAATGCTCTGCTTTTTAAATGTTAAACGCAGACCTGACAAAGATATCTCTTTTTACATACCCCAGATGTGGATTGTCCAACTCAGAGAAAACTGGGTTAAAGCTCTGCTTTTCGAATGTTGAACATGCACCTGACCGAAAGGTAGCTCTGTTTACACACCCCTGGTGTGGATTGTCCAACTCAGAGAAAACTGGCTCGAAGCTTTGCTTTCTAAACGTTGAGTGCGGACATGACCGGAAGTAGCTCTTTTTACACACTGCTGCTTCCTGTGGTTGCTCCTCAGATCGTAAAAACGCTACCTTCAGAATCTCCGTCACCATCCTGATTAAAAAGTAGCTCTTTTCACGCACCCCTGGCAAATATAACAGATATTAATCCAAACAGGAACTTGTCATGAGCCCTGCTGGCCTGCTGAGTGGAAGTCCTGAGAAAGAAACACAGGGAGTTAGGATGGGAGCTGAGAAGCCAGACCTCAGGGGTAGTAATCGCAGGATTGCTGCCTGTGCCACACGACAGTGAGGATAGGAATAGAGTGAGGTGGCTGATAAATGCATGCTGAAGAATTGGAGCAGGGGGCAGGAATTCAGATTTCTGGATAATTGAGACGTCTTCTGGGGTAAGTGGGACCTGTACAAAAAGGGCAGGTTGCACTTGAATCCAAGGGGGACCAATGTTCTTGCAGGCAGGTTTACTAGAACTGTTGGGAGTGGTTTAAACTAATATGGCAGGGGGATGGGAACGAGTGTGATAGAGCTGAGGATGAGCCAGCAGCTATATAAGTACTCTAGATGATGAATGTAACATGAATGTAAGGAAGGGCAAGCCAATGACTGGGTACACATGCAGACTGAGCAAAGAGTTAAATTGTACCACAGAAGCAAAATTCAAAATGGTGAAGAATGCAGGACGGAAGGTGCTGTATTTAAATGCATGTACCATTCAGAATAAGGTGGACAAACTCATGGTGTGATTAGAGATTGGTCAGTATGACGTTGTGGGCATCACTGAGTCATGGCTGAAAGAAGGCCATAGTTGGGAGCTTAGCATCAAAGGATATACTTGGTATCAAAAGGACAGGCAGGAAGGCATAGGCAGTGTTGTGGCTGTGTTGGTAAGAGATGGAATTACATCTTTAGAAAGAGGTGACGTACGGTCAGAGAATGTTGAATCTTTATGGGTGGAGTTAAGAAACTGCAAGTTTAAAAAAAATTATGGGAATCATATAGGCCTTGAAATAATAGCCAAGATGCAGGGTTGTGATTGCAAAGGGAGCTGGAAAAGGCATTTTAAAAGGGTAATGACACAATTATAATGGGGGACTTCAATATGCAAGGGGATTGGGAAAATCAGTTTGGTGTCAGATCACAAGAAGGAATTTGTTGAATTCCTATGAAATGGCTTTTTAGAGCAGCTTTTGCTTGAGCCTACTCTGGGAAAGGCTATCTTAGACTGGGTGTTGTGTAATTACCCAGATCTTATTAGGGAGCTTAACCAGTGGTGGCGCCAGAGATTTTTTCTTGCTGGTGCTACAGTGGGGCTGAATTATTCAGTGATGGTGCTGAGGGATGTGCTGTATGGTAATACGTGTTTGCAAGGCCAGACGCGTGGCATTCAAAAGTCAGTTTCAAGCATTATGTGCCTACTATAAATGCTTCTGTTGATTCACAAGCAACAGCAATTGATCAATATAATATAGAAGTGAACTGTTACAGTGTCAACAGCATCGGAGACAACCCGGGCTACACAGAGCATAAACAAACAAACCAACAGAGCATCCGACTCACAGCACACAACGTGAATCACACACCAATTCCGCAATCAGCGTCAAATGTGTGCTTTTCACAACACTAACCCACAATGTCCACTGCTATTCACATTACATAGACAGAAAATGCCAAAAGATACACCGTTATTAAAGTCAAATAAGGCAAACAACAGATGCAAGGCTTTACCAGGAGTTGGACAAATCGTACTCTGATTATGCAATACCTCAATTAATTCGGCTACTGAATTTAAAACAAAAATCAACAGGATCACCACTTGAAAGTCTAAGCAAAACCAGTAGGCTTAATAGCAGTAAATGTAATATTTTAGGATTTGCAGGAAACATAAGGACTATGGGGTATCCACCACAAAATAATAATAATAATCAGCATTAGTCTTGGCCCAAATTTTTAAAAAATCAACTGCACTCACCATTGATGTTTTCAGAGAAGCACAATCCATCTGTTGTTGTTATTGGTGGCGAAAGCATCAATGATTTTCTGGATGTCAAGTGCTTTGGTCCTCCGGCTGTTTATGGCCAACAGGGCCAAGTTGCTGTTCCGAGCATCGCCGCTGCTATTCCTTAGGTAGTTTTTGAGGCATCTGAGGCCAGAGAAACTCCATTTGCATGAGGCAGATGTCACAGGCAGAGAAAGCGATATGCAGATTAGTTTGTATAAACCTATAAATGCATCGCAGTAGGGTCTCATTGGAGCTAGAAATTCCACTGTGTCATTCACTGTCTGTCCTTGCTAGAGACTCAACCACAGCTCTCATATACTCACGATTTTGTTGGACAATCTTTGCATGTCCTTTGTCAAGCATATTTCCCAATCCTGAACCGTCTTGTTTTCTCAATCTGAATTCAGCCCATGCCTCCAGAGCAAACCTATGAGCTGCATTTACATGGTGGGTTTTGAAAGCTGTTGTAGCTTTCCGCCAGTTGCGGTAACCGGTGACAGTGAAGGTAGACTCAGAATGGAACCCATGTCCTCCATACAGGAAATGCCTGCATGCGAAGCAGGACGTGCCATCTTTCATGATCGAATATTCCAGTCAGTCAAACCAGCCACGAATAAAACTCCTTTGCTGATTGCCAAACTGTTGCGAGCAGCGAAGGGTACTTTTTCAATGCTGCCTGACGGGGTTGTTAGTCAGGCTGCTGGCTAATATTGCTAACAGTATTCCCACTAGCACTAAGAGCAGCTTCATCCACGTTCTCTTCCAAATCCCGCTCTATTTCTTGTTCCTCTACTTCACCCTCACACTCCTTCGATGAACTGCTGTCGTCCTCATCCCCACTTACTCTTTTCTGCATGTCACTTTCAATTAAAACAGGCTCAGGCTGAGACGCCACTGATTCCTCTGGATGAGGTTGTTTTCTCACTAAAAATCAATCCCTTTTTCAAGCCGGCCAAAATAATGCACGTACCAGGTCGACGCTAGCTTGTAGAAGCACAACGTGTGTGTGTAGCATCCATTAGTTTTGCGAGACCATGGATCTGTGCCTGGATGTATACTATCAATCTCCTGCGTGAGTGAGAGTGAGTGACTTCACCATCTTAAGTGATTTTAGATCAGCTTAACTGATCTGAGGACAGCAACGGCAAGACATTGACAATGAACGAATAAGTAGAAGTGTAGAGTGGATCTGACAGAGTTTATAACTTTATTGCTGCGTGGGTGCTATGGTAATTGGGGGCGCTGTTTCACTAGATCAACTAGAAAAACAAGCTGTATTGAAAACTGTACAGAAAAAGCAAAGCGGCTATAATTTGTGTGTGAAATTTCAGTTAATTTCTTGGTGCTGCTACACTGATGCTATTGCAATTTCTGCTGGGGCTATAGCACCAGCTAGCACCACCTTAGTGCTGCCCCTGAGCTTAACATAAAGGAATCCTTAGGATCATAGTATGATTGAATTCATACCGCAGTTTGAGAGGAAGAAGCATAACTGCCTCCTGCCTCATCAAGGACCTGGACTCATTGCAATTTGCCTATCACCACAATAGGTCAATGGCAGATGCAATCTCAATGGCTCTTCACATGGCCTTAGACCACCTGGACAATACAGACACCTATGTCAGGATGCTGTTCATCGACTATAGCTCAGCATTTAATACCATCATTCCCCCAATCCTGATTGAGATGTATAGAACCTGGGCCTCTGTACCTCTCTATGCAACTTTACCCTTGACTTCCTAACTGGAAGACTACAATCTGTGCGGATTGGTAATAACATCCCTTCCTCGCTGACGATCAACACTGGTGCACCTCAGGGGTGTGTGCTTAGCCCACTGCTCTACTCTCTATATACACATGACTGTGTGGCCAGGCATATCTCAAATACTATCTACAAATTTGCTGATGATACAACCACTATTGGTAGAATCTCAGGTGGTGATGAGAGGGCGTACAGGAGTGAGATATGCCAACTAGTGGAATGGTGCCACAGCAACAACCTGGCACTCAACGTCAGTAAGACAAAAGAGCTGATTGTGGACTTCAGGAAGGGTAAGATGAAGAAACACATACCAATCCTCATAGAGGGATCAGAAGTGGATAGAGTGAACAGTTTCAAGTTCCTGGGTGTCAAGATCTCTGAGGACCTAATCTGTTTCCAGCATGTTGTTGCAGTTATAAAGAAAGCAAGACAACGACTATACTTCATTAAGAGTTTGAAGTGATTTGGCATGTCAACAAATACACTCAAAAACTTCTATAGTTGTACTGTGGAGAGCATTCTGACAGGTTGCATCACTGTCTGGTATGGAGGGGCTACTGCACAGGACCGAAAGAAGCTGCAGAGGATTGTAAATTTAGTCGGCTCCATCTTGGGTATTAGCCTACAAAGTACCCAGGACATCTTCAGGGAGCAGTGTCTCAGAAAGGCAGCGTTTATTATTAAGGACCTCCAGCACCCAGGGCATGCCCTTTTCTCACTGTTACCATCAGGTAGGAGGTACAGAAGCCTGAAGGCACACACTCAGTGACTCAGGAACAACTTCTTCCCCTCTGCCATCAGATTCCTAAATGGACATTGAACCCTTGGACACTACCTCACTTTTTTTAATTAGATTAGATTATGAGGACACACAGTCCTCTTTTATTGTCATTTAGTAATGCATGCATTAAGAAATGATAATGTTCATATTATTTGTTTTTGCATGATTTTTAATCTATTCATATATGTATGCCATAATTGATTTGTTTATTTGTTATTATTATACTTTTTCTTTTCCTTCTGTATTATTTTTTTCTTCTATATTATGTATTACATTGAACTGCTGCTGCTAAATTGACAAATTTCACGACACATGTCAGTGATAATAAAGCTGATTCTGATTACTCACATGTGTCAGTATCTCAATGGAATAAAGGGAATTATTGAGGCATGAGAGAAGAGCTTGGCCAGATGGATTAGAGGAGGATATTAGTAGGGGTGATGGCAGAACAGAGATGGCTGAAGTTTCCTCTTTCAATGTTATATATATAACCCACTGCCAAGACTGAAGCTGATTAGTAGAAAGAAAAGAAAAAAGATTGTTAGTCATCATTTGTGCTTTAACTGCAAATCAAAGGTTTTTAAAATAATTCAGAAAAGGTCCCCACAATGTTTGAAAGTCTTGATTAGATTCAAAGATTGAACATCGAATCTTCTCTAAATTTAAACATGACATCACATCACGTAACCATTGGGCGTGAATAGGAGGGGCCACATCTTTGCATTTAAGCAAAAGTGTCCTCCTGGCCATAAGAGACATAAAAGCCAAAATGTGCAAATCAGATGGTTCCAAAATAATATCCTTTCCTCCAACAATACCAAATAAAGCAGTCAAAGGATTAGGCTTGAAATTTACTTTAAAAGGTATCGAAAAGGTTTGAAATACTTCTTTCCAATACTTTCCAAGACTCGGACATGTCCAAAACATATGAATGAGTGAAGCTTCTCCATTATTACATGTATCACAATATGGAGATATATCCAAATAAAAACAAGACAACTTATCCTTAGTCATATGGACCCTATGGACCACTTTAAATTGAAGGAGAGAGTGACGGGCACAAAATGATGAAGTGCTGACCAATTTAAAAATTTGATTCCAAGTTTCCTCAGAAACTGAAGTTTGTAAATCTTGTTCCCAAAGATTTTTAATTTTATCTAAAGGAACACTTCTCATTCCTAACAGCACATTATAAATATTAGATATAGATCCATTATAAAAAGGTTTCAGATTAAAAATTACATCTAGTAGATTTTTATCAGGACTTCTAGGAAATGTACTTATTTGAGACCATAAAAAATCTCTTATTTGTAGATATCGAAAAAATTGAGTTTTGGGTAGACTATATTTAGTTGACAATCGTTCAAACGAAAAAAGACTTCCCTCTCAAACAAGTCCTGAAAGCATTTAATACCTAATCTGTCCCATTCTTTAAAAGCCACATCAATCATAGAGGGTTTTAAAAAATAATTAGAAAAAATGGGACTCGAAAGAGAAAATCTCAATAAGCCAAAATATTTTTGGAATTGTATCTAAACCCACAGTGAAGTTTAAATGGTTTGGAGTTATGAAAATTAGTGATAACCCTAGCAGAAGGGGCTAAATAAAGTAATTTAATCCATTGAATGAAAACAGGTCCAAAATTAAATTTTTCTAAAGTTTTAACTAAATAATTCCATTCAACTCTGTCGAAAGCTTTCTCAGCATTTAGGAATACCACACATACTGATACCGTGTTAGAAGGAGAATAAATAACATTTAATGACTGGCAAATATTAAAGTGAGAATATCGATTTTTGGGAATAGTTCAAAGGGCAAGCGATTGATATGTCCCACAGAGGAAGTTGTTCTCAAATGGCAGGGGTAGGCAACCGTGGCTGACAATAGATATTAAGGACTGCATAAAAGCCAAGGAAAGGGCGCACAGCGTAGCAAAAGTGAGTGGGAAGTTGGATGATTGGGAAGTTTTTAAAATCCAACAAAAGGCAAATAAAAAAAAAAGCTATAAAAAGGGAAAAGTTGAAATATGAGGGCAAACTAGTATAAAGTAGGATAACAAAAGTATATAAACAGTAAAAGGGAGGTGAGGGTTGATATTGGACCACTGGAAAATGATGCTGTTGAGGTAGTAATGGGGGACAAAGAAATGGCAGATGAATTTATTGAGTACTTTGCATCAGTCTTCACTGTGGAAGACTCTGGCAGTGTTCCAGAGATCTGTTAGTCATCTGGGCTAGATAGATCACATCCCAGAGTCCTGAGAGAGGTTGCTAAAGAGATAACAGATGCATTGGTCACGATCTTTCGAGAATCACTTGATTCTCGCATGGTCCCGGAGGACAGGAAAATTGCAAATGTCACTCCACCCTTTAAGAAGGGAGGAAGGCAAAGAAAGGAAATTATAGGGCAGTTAGTCTAACCTCAGTGGTTGGGAAAGTGTTGGAGTCCATTATTAAGGATGAGGTTTTGAGGGACTTGGAGACTAATGATAAAATAAGTCAAAGCCAGAATGGTGTCTGTAAAGGAAAATCTTGCCTGACAAATCTGATAGAGTCCTTTGAAGGAGTAACAAGCAGAGTGGACAGAGGAGAAGGTAGTACATGTCATTTACTTGGATTTTCTGAAGCACTTGATAAGGTGTCACACACGAGGCTGCTTAACAGGATAAAATCCTATGGTGTTACAGGAAAGATACTGGCATGGATAGAGGGATGGCTGACAGGCAGGAGGCAGTGAGGGGGAATAAAAGAGGCTTTTCTGGTTGGCTGTCAGTGACTAGTGGTCTTCCTCAGTGGTCAGTATTGTGTCAGCTACCTTTCACATTGTTCAATGGTTTTGTGGCAAAATTTGTGGATGATACGAAGATAAGTGGAGAAGTAGGTAGTGCTGAGGAAGCAATGCGATTGCAGCAGGACTTAGACAAATTGGGCAAATGGGTAAAGTGGCAGATGGAATACAGTGTTGGGAAATGTATGATAATGCATTTTGGTAAAAGGAACAATAGTGCAGACTATTATCTAAATAGTGAGAAAATTCAAACATCAGAGATGCAGATGGACTTGGGAGTCCTCGTGCAAGACTCCCAGAAGGTAAATTTACAGGTTGAGTCTGTAGTAAGGAAGGCAGACGCAATGTTGGCATTAATTTCAAGGGGAATAAAATATAAAATCAAGGAGCTAATGCTGAGCCTTTGTAAGACACTAGACAGGCTGCGCTTGGAGTATTGTCAACAGTTTTGGGCCCCATATCTTAGAAAGAATGTGTTATCATTGGATAGAGTCCAGAGGAGGTTCATGAGGATGATTCTGGGAATGAAGGGGTTAACATACAAGGAGCATTTAGCAGTTTTTGGCCTGTACTCACTGGAATTTAGAGGAATGCTGGTGGGGGTGGGGGGGGATCTCATTGAAACCTACTGAATGTTGAAAGGACTCGATAGGGTGGATGTGGAGAGGATGTTTTCTGTGGTGGGAGTATCCAGATAGCTGCTGTATTCCTGGGGGGGGCGGTGCAGATTTCTAGAATGCCTATGTTCTGGCCTTTTAGAGCATCTTGTGGTTGAACCCACTAGGGGATTAGCTATTCTGGGTGGTGGTATTCAGAATTGATTAGAGAGCTTAAGGTGAAAGAACCCTTAGAGGTAAGTGTTCATAATATGAGAAGGAGAAGGCGAGGCTAAAGTCCGATGTATTACAGTGGAGTAAAGGGAATTACAGAGGCATGAGAAAAGAGCGGGCATGAATTGATTGGAAAAGAACACTGACTGACAGGGATGACAGCAGTGGCTGAAATTTCTGGAAGCAATTCAGAAAGCAGGGAATATATGCATCCCTAAGAGGAAGAAGTATTCAAAAGGTAAGATGACTCAGCCATGGCTCACAAGTCAAAGCCAACATAAAAACCAAAGAGAGGCATATAACACAGTAAAGACAAATGGAAAGTTAGAGGATTGACAAGACTTCAAATACCAATAGAAGGCAACTTAAAAAGTCATTAATAAATTAAAGATGGAATACAAAAGTAAGCTAGCCAATATTATTAAAGAGGATACCAAAAGTTTCTTCAGATAGATAAAACGTAAAAGAGAGGCGAAAGGGGATATTGGACCACTTGGGAAATGATGCTGGAGAGGTGGTGATGGGGGACAAAGAAATAGTGAATGAACTGATTAAGTACTTTTCATTAGTCTTCACTGTGGAAGACACTAGCAGTATGATGGAAGTTCCAGGTGTCAGGGGGCATGAAATGTATGAAGTTGCCATTACTAGGAAGAAGGTTATTGGGAAACTGAAAGGTCTGAAGGTAGATCAGTCACCTAGACCAGAAGGTGTACACCCCAGGGTTGTGAAAGAGGTGGCTGAAGAGATTGTTGAGCCATTAATAATAATCTTTCAAGAATCACTAGATTCTGAAATGGTTCTGGAGGACTGGAAAATTGGAAATGTCACTACACTGTTTAAGAAGGGACAAGGGAAGAAGAAAGGAAATTAAAGGCCAGTTGGTCTGAGCTCAGTAGTTGGGATGATTACTAAGGATGTGGTTTCAGGGTACTTGGAGGCACATGATAAATTAGGCCATGGTCATCATGGTTTCCTCAAGGGAAAAGCTTGCCTGTCAAAATCTGTTGGAGTTCTTTGAAGGAATAACAAGCTGGATTGACAAAAGAGAATTAGTTGATGTTGTGTATTTGGATTTACAGAAAGCCTTTGACAAGGTGCCACACAAGGCTGCTTAACAAGCTACAAGCCTATGGCATTACAGGAAAGATTCTAACATGGATAAAGCAGTGTTTGGCTGGCAGGAGGTAAAGAGAGGGAATAAAGATAGCCTTTTCTGACTGGCTGACGGTGACCAGTGGTGTTCCACAGGGGTCTGTGTTGGACGGATTCTTTTTACATTATGTGTCAATGATCTGGATGATGGAATTAATGGCTTTGTTGCAAAGTCTACAGATGATACAACGATAGGTGGAGGGGCAGGTAGTTTTGAGGAAGTAGAGAGCCTACAGAAGGACTTAGACAGATTAGGAGAAAGGAAAAAGAAGTGGCTGATGGAATACAGTGTTGGGAGGGGTATGGTCATGCACTTTGGTAGAAGTGAAAAGGTTGCCTGTTTTCTAAATGAAGAGAAAGTACAAAAAACTGAGGCACAAAGGGACTTGAGAATGCTTGTACAGGATTCCGTTAAGATTAATTTGCAGGTTGAGTCTGTGACGAAGGAGGTAAACGTGATGTTAGCATTCATTTCGAGAGTACTCGAATACAAGAGCAAGGGTGTCTTGTTGGGATTTTATCAAGCACTGACGAGGTCTCACTTGGAATATTGTGAGCAGTTTCGGGCCCCTTATCTTAGAAAGGATGTGCTGAAACTGAAGAGGGTTCGAAGGAGTTTCAGGAAAATGATTCCAGGTTTGAACGGCTTGTCATATGAAGAGCGTTTGATAGCTCTGGGTGGGCCTGTATTCACTGGAATTCAGAACAATGAGGAATGACCTCATTGAAGCCTATTGAATGATAAAAGGCCTTGATCGAGTAGATGTGGAGAGGTTGTTTCCTATGGCGGGAGAGTCTAAGACCAGAGTACCAGCATCAGAATTGAGGGACTTCCTTTTAGAACAGAGAAGAGGAGGAATTTCTTTCAGAGGCGGTGAATCTGTGGAATTCTTTGCCATCAGCAGCTGTGGAGGCCAAGTCTGTGTATATTTAAGGCAGAGGTTGATAAAGTTTTGATTGGTCAGGGCATGAAGGGATACGGGGAAAGTGCAGGAGACTGGGGCAGAGAGGAAAAGTGAATCAGCGATGATGAAGTGGTGGAGCAGATTCCATGAGTCAAGTGGTCCAATTCTGCTCCTATGTCTTATGGTCTTAAGGTGTTATGGTCCACCCTCCAAAAAACTCCCTAACACATGGAGGCAGATACATTAGGGCCATTTAAGAAACTCTTAGATAGCCACATGGATGATAGAATAACAAAAGGCTATGTAGGAGGGAAGGGTTAGATTGACCTTAAAATTGGTTAAAAGGTAAGAACATTATCATGGGCTGAAAGGCCTGTACTGTGCTGCAATGTTTCTCACTGATTAAGCTACACGCAGTCATTCCAGTTAGCCTTGCAGTGCACAATTACCCTCAGGCACTTTTAAGCGACGTTTCAATAGACACATGAATGTTAGAAAAAATGTGGACACTATGTAGGTAGAAGGGATTAGTTAGGTTGTCCATTTGATTACTAGTTTAATTGGATAGGCACAACATTGTGGGCCAAAGGGCCTGCGTTCTATGTTCAATGTTCTAATAGGTGTAGTTTTTTAAAAAAAACAGGAGCTACAGAGGGTATTAATTTTTCTAACAAGCAAGGGAGAGGTTCTGTCTTTAGAGAGCCCAAGCCCGAGGCAGACCACACTGGAGTTTAGGCCCTGACGCTTTACAACTGTTGCTTCATTCAAAACAAAAGCAATAATCTAATATTCTCTCAATGTTTTGTGAACCTTCAGTGCCCCCTTCCTGAAATCCAACTGAAAGTGTTTTTACATTAACAGCCAGATGGTCCATTATTTCTGCCGGCAGATGAATGTCAGCAGCTCAGAGGTATTGTGCCTTTCAGCAACCCACCGTCACCCCCCACCCCCACCGTCTCATAAAAGTAGTTCTCACTCTGTGACCTTTTCACCCCAGGATTTTGTCAACCTCTGGGTGCCAATTGTTCTTATCAGGCGAGACCATGAAAAACCCAGAGACATGAGACGGCACAGTGGAGCCAGAGAGACTTTGATTAGACAGATGGCCATAGTTTGGAGCCCTCCCTCTCCACTGCTTGCATTCTCCCCCATCTCTGAAATTATAGCCCTTCTCTGCTAAGGCATGTCTAACCATCATAAATAATCAGAATCAGGTTAGATATCACCGGCATATGTCATGAAATCTGTCGTTTTGTGGCAGCAGTACATTGTAATACATAATAACTATAAATTACAGGAAGAAATATATATAAAAATATTAAATTAAATAAGTAAAAAAGCAAAAGAAAAGTTCATGAGTTCAATGTCCATTCAGAAATCCGATGGTGAAGGGGAATAAGTTGTTCCTGAAACATTAAGTGCATTTCTTCAGGCTCCCGTACCTCCTCCTTGATGGTAGAAATGAGAAGAGGGCATGAACTGGGTAAAGAGGGTCCTTAAAGATGGATTAACTGAATTATTCACATTGAGAAGCTAGAAATGTAGTCACAAAAAATAATCACACTGTAATAAATCCATGTGGCTCAGTAGGTCAAGATAATTGGCTGTTGTCAATTACCAGTGAATTAAACCACACAAGAAAAAAAGTCTTCAGAATTTTGGCACTTTGTCGAAAATGGAGATAGGAGGCAGCCTATTCAGAGAATTCCAGATAGACTCTCTGCCGCTATGCTGAATAAACTGACCTCAGCTCAACCACCATGGAATCACACAAAACAGAGAAAGAAACCATTCAGTCCATAATGTTAATACTAGCTCCTTGTGAAAAAAATACTAAAATAGTCCCTCTCTCCAGCAGTTATTTCTACCCATTTAAGATCATAACCAATTCCCTTTTCACCAATGCATTTGACTGTGTTTCACCAGATGATGTATATTTTTATCGTAAGTAAGGTACCATTTTCTCCCCCATGTTATGGATTTTCTATCCTAAACCAAGTACATATGTTACCATCAATGTCAAAATCAATTTATTATCAAAGTACATAGATCTCACCGTATACTACCCAGAGATACATAGTTCTCGGCATATATTACCTTAATACGCATTTTTGCAGGCACTCACAGGAAAATATAGCATTACAATAGAATTTATAAAAACTTTACATAAAGTAAGACCAGCAAACATCCAAGGTGCAAGACAAATTGTGCAAATAAATAAAATTGAAAGCAGGCCCATAGGTTGTGGATTCAGTTGTGTTGTGCAGTTATCCACACCTCTGACCTGTGTTGAGGTGAGTGAGGTTATCCATACCCATTAAGGAGCCAGATGGTTGAGGGATAGCAACTGTTCCTGAGCTTGATGGTGTGGGTCCTGAGGATCCTGTACCTCCTGTCTAATGGCAGCAGCCTGGATGGTGTGGGTCATTGATGACGGATGCTGTTTTCTTGAGGCTGCATCCTTCCAGATATGCTCAGTGGTGGGGAGTTTTCTCCTGTGATGGACTGAGCTGTATCCTCAATATATTCTATAGCATTTCTGTTCCTGGGTATTGCCGTTTCCGTACCAGGCTGTTTTGCAACCAATTATCATACTCCCCACTGTCCATCCAAGCTTTAGGTGACATGCAGAAACTGTGCAAACTTCAAGGAAAATACAGATGTGTTCAACTTCAAGATCATTATCTGATTGTACATTTATACAACCAAACACAACAACGTTCCTCCGGACCACAGTACACCCACAAAACAAATATCACACACAGCACATAAAACAAAATATTACCATAAATAAGTAAATAAAATATACTTGAAGTAACCAGGAGGGAGAAGATGATGGCAGCGTGATGCAGTGCGCGCGGCCGTTCCGAATTGATATCGTATCTGTGAAGTAGGATGCCATGCACAATCCTGATTTGATAGAGACAGACGGAGGGAACATCTGGAGAAACTTCTGAAATGCCTGCTTCGCTGCTGCTGCTACTGTGCGGTCGAGAATCTACGGAGAGAAGGCCCCAAATCCTTGGCCTTGCCTATTGCCTGTTGCCGGGGCCGGGGTCGAAGCGCTCGGCAGAGATGGTGCTCGGTTAATCGATGTCAGGGAGCTGGTCGGAGGCTCGGAGTTTTCGGACGGACTCGGAGTCGGACTATGGTCGGATGCTGCATTGGCAAGTTTGCGGCGCTGGAGGTTTACCGTCTGTGTGAGATGATGGGACTTTCGAGAGACTTAGTCATACTTTATTGATCCTGGGGGAAAATGGTTTTCATCACAGTTGCACCATAAATAATAAATAGTAATAGAACCATAAATAGTAATATGTAAATTATGCCAGTAAATTATGAAATAAATCCAGGACCAGCCTATTGGCTCAGGGTGTCTGACCCTCCAAGGGAGGAGTTATAAAGTTTGATGGCCACAGGCAGGAATGACTTCCTATGACGCTCTGTGTTGCATCTCGGTGGAATGAGTCTCTGGCTGAATGTACTCCTGTGCCCAACCAATACATTATGTAGTGGATGGGAGACATTAACCAAGATGGCATGCAACTTGGACAGCATCCTCTTTTCAGACACCACCGTGAGAGAGTCCAGTTTCATCTCCACAACATCACTGGCCTTACGAATGAGTTTGTTGATTCTGTTGGTGTCTGCCACCCTCAGCCTGCTGCCCCAGCACACAACAGCAAACATGATAGCTCTGGCCACCACAGATTCGTAGAACATCCTCAGCATCGTCCGGCAGATGTTAAAGGACCTCAGTCTCCTCAGGAAATAGAGACGGCTCTAACTCTTCTTGTAGACAGCCTCAGTGTTCTTTGACCAGTCCAGTTTATTGTCAATTTGTATCCCCAGGTATTTGTAATCCTCCACCATGTCCACAGTGACCCCCCTGGATGAAAACAGGGGTCACCGGTATCTTAGCTCCCCTCAGGTCTACCACCAGCTGCTTAGTCTTTTTCACATTAAGCTGCAGATATTTCTGCTCACACCATGTGACAAAGTTTCCTACCGTAGCCCTATACTCAGCCTCATCTCCCTTGCTGATGCATCCAACTATGGCAGAGTCATCAGAAAACTTCTGAAGATGACAAGACTCTGTGCAGTAGTTGAAGTCCGAGGTGTAAATGGTGAAGAGGAAGGGAGACAAGACAGTCCCCTGTGGAGCCCCAGTGCTGCTGATCACTCTGTCGGACACAGTGTTGCAAGCACACGTACTGTGGTCTGCCAGTCAGGTAATCAAGAATCCATGACACCAGGGAAGCATCCACCTGCATCGCTGTCAGCTTCTCCCCCAGCAGAGCAGGGCGGATGGTGTTGAAAGCACTGGAGAAGTCAAAAAACATGACCCTCACAGTGCTCGCTGGTTTGTCCAGGTGAGCATAGCCACAGTTCAGCAGGTAGACTTTGAGACTGTACCATGCCCATGGTCTGTTCTTATCAAATTACGGTATTGCTTTGCACTGTTGTAACTATATGTTGTAATTATGTGGTTTTTGTCAGTTTTTCAGTCTTGGTTTGTCATGTGCTTCCGTGATATCATTCTGGAAAAATATTTTATCACTTCTTAATGCATGCATTACTAAATGACAATAAATGAGGACTGCGTGTCCTCATCATCTAATCTAATCCAAAATGCATGTAGTGTGCAGCACAGGTTAGCATTTACGATTCGCTACTCCACTGCAAAGTCTCTTCGAGGTATGCCGACCTTGAAGAAGTTTAAATCTTCCCTTTGACAGGAGTTCAGTGAGACCCTCTCTCACTGCGCCCCCTCTGATCTCCGCCTCTCTCTGATACCTACCAGCCTTCTCCTTCCCACCCTCCCCCCACTTTCTTTATATGGCCTCTGCCCCTTCCCTCTGCAGTCCTGACGAAGGGTTCCAGCCCGAAACATTGACTAATCTTTTCCATGGATGCTGCCCAACCTGCTGAGTTCCTCCAGCATACTGTGAGTGTAGCAGTAACAGCTCGCTGTCCTAGTGACAAGACCTTGGTGGTGGCAGGGTATTCATTAGTCTCACAGCCTGAGGGAAGAAGCTGTTCACATAAAAGTTGCTGGTGAACGCAGCAGGCCAGGCAGCATCTCTCAGAAGAGGTACAGTCGACGTTTCGGGCTGAGACCCATCATCAGGACTAACTGAAAGAAAGTAAGAGATTAGCTCTTCTTTCAGTTAGTCCTGATGAAGGATCTTGGCCCGAAACGTCAACTGTACCTCTTCCTAGAGATGCTGCCTGGCCTGCTGTGTTCACCAGCAACTTTTATGTGTGTTGCTTGAATTTCCAGCATCTGCAGAATTCCTGGTGTTTGTGGGAAGAAGCTGTTACCCAGTTTGACGTCCTAGTCCTGATGCTCCTGTATGTTCTTCCTGGTGGTAGTGGGGCAGAGAGATTGTGGGGTGGGTGGTAGGGACCCTTAACAATGCTTTGGGCCCTTTGCCCATAATGTTCCTAGTAAATGTCACAAATTGTGGGGCGGGAGATCCTGGTGATATTCTTGGCAGTTTTGACTGTCCTCTATCGGGTCCTGAAGTCCAACGCCTTGCAGCTTCCACATCACACAATGATACAGACAGACAGGACACTCTCAGTGGTGCTTCTGTAGAAAGTTGCTGGTCATGTCTTCTTTGTGATGGCACATATGTGGACTGATCACTAGGGGCTGGGAAACACAGGTTGTAATATATGTAGACTGGTAATAGTTTTTGGGTTCCTTAGGCATGCCATAGCGGGCGGGGGGGGGGGGCGAGGGAAGGGGTGTAGGTGGTGTTGGGGGATGAGCTCCCACTACTTATTAAGTGCCATGCATCTCAAACTCTGGTAACCAACTCCAGCTCCTCCCTTTAAGACCATAAGACATAGGAGCAGGGTTAGGCCATTCTGCCCATCGAGTTTACTCTGCCATTTTATCATGGCTGTTCTCAACCCCACACAGCTGCCCTCTCACCATATCCCTTGATGCCCTGACCAATCAGCAATCTATCAACTCCTGCCTTGAATATACCCACGGGCTTGGCCTCCCACCGCAGCCTGTGACAGAGCATTCCACAGTTTCACTGCTCTTCGGCTAAAAAAATTCACAGAAACATAGAAAATCTACAGAACATTACAGGCCCTTCAGCCCTCAAAGTTGTGCCGACCACACAACCTACTCTAGAAACTGCTGAGAATTTCCCTACCGCATCGCCCTCTATTTTGCTAAACTCCATGTACTGTACCTATCTAAGAGTCTCTTAAAAGACCGTATTGTATCTGCCTCTACCACTTTCGCTGGCAATGCATTCCACACACCCACCACTGTGTGAAAAAACTTCTGACATTCCCCCTTGTACCTACTTCCAAGCACCTTAAAACTATGCCCCCACACGCTAGCCATTTCAGCCCTGAGAAAAAGCCTCTGGCTATCCACACAACCAATGCCTCTCATCATCTTATACACCTCTATCAAGTCACCTCTCACCCTCCGTTGCTCCAAGAAGAAAAGGTTGAGTGAACTTGGCCTTTTCTCATAAGGTATGCACTCCAATCCAGACAACATCCTTGTAAATCTCCTCTGCACTCTCTATAATATCCACATGCTGTCATAATGGGGGCGCTGGGAGGTGGACCCAAATGTGAGGCACAGACACTGAAGACCAACAGGACTAGGTAGTCAAGAAAGCAAGGGAAGTGGGGAAGAAAGGACGCTGGACATGACACAGGCCCTGGGCGAGACAAGGATACAGGGCCTGGCCTAGAACTTGACTAGAATAGCAGAAACAGGACATGGAACTTGGAACTAGGAGCCTGGGCTTGGACTCCGAGCCAGAGACTGGACAGGGACCCGAAACCTGGGTCTTGACTCGGGCTCGGACCCCGGATCTAGGTGAAGACATGATGAGGCTAGGGTACTTCAAGGCTTGGGTACAGACTCCAAGCCAGAGACTGGTCAAGGACCCAGAGCCTGGGACTTGACTCGGGCTCGGACTCCAGAACTAGGCAAGGGCTAGACGTGGCTACTGGATGAGGAGAGGCAACAGGACTGAACGTGAGACCCCTGGACAGGACAAGAGAACCCCAGCACCGGGCTGGGCAAGGTACTCCTGGGCTGGGTGAGATACATGGACAAGATGAGAACACAAAGCCATGGCTAGGGAAGGACAAAGTTCTTGGATCATGGCTAGGACTGGACGAGTCCCTGAAGACTTGACTTGGTCGAGGGAGAGACGGGAACATGGAACACAAAGCCGGGACCTCTCCTTGGAAACAGGCTGTAGGGCCGGGACTCATTACACAGAATGTAGAATATGATGAGACAGTTTCCCAACACAAGGTAGCGACAGACAGCCGGACCTACCTAGCGAAGGCGAGGACACAAAGACAGATCCCAACACTAGGTAGTGGCAAACAGCCAGACCTACCTAGTGAAGGCGTGGACACAAACAGTTCAAAACAACACTAAACAGTTCTTATCTTGCTACAGCGGTTGAACTAGACAGCAGTGCAGGCGAGGGTTATAGACGATGCAAGGCTTCAGGAGGAAGGGGCAGAGAATGGATTCAGATAGGGGGTGAGAACAGGAACAATCCAGTAACCAGAGGCAGCTGCTTCTTCTTTTTTGTTATATGGCGGTTGGCAACCAGTTTTTCAGGGCATTACCACCACCAGCTAGACTTGTGGTGTTCCAACCAAATATGTCCTGGAGTTCCCTACTTTAGACAATTTAGTTCAGCCTGCAGTTCTCTATTAGCATCACTCTGTAGTTGCAATTCCTCGTGAATGCTTAATGCATTCATTAGATAATGCTGCAAACTGCTATTCTTCCCTAATTTTGTCACGTTTTCATGTAGTTGCATTACCTCAATTACATTGATTTCTTCTACATGACTTCTAAGACTAAAATTGTCTTGTTAAAGCATAGTAATTATCATACGTTATACTCTTAAAATTGCTGTTTTTCCAAGTCTATCTGCTTTTTCAGGTTTTCCTTTTCTTGGATCGTAGCCTGCAGTTGTTTACTGAGACCTCAGAGTTCTTCTTCATTTGCTTCCATGTTTTCATTTTATAATCTGAATGTAGATAATTCACTTGCAACAAATTCCTTTTCCTTTTGTATCCTTATAATAATTTCCTCCATTTTCCAATCTCTTCCAATTCACTGCTGTTCTTGTCAGGTATTTCTATTTGTTGTTGGAGTTCTGCACATTTACCCTGGGCTTCAACCATAAAATCTGAGGATTTTCCTTAAGTTCTGAAACATTTCTTAAATTCTTGACCATTTGCAAGAAATATACTGCCATTAAGATTCCATCTCCCCTGCCTGTGAACTGTTGGATCCTCCATTCAGTGTTTCTGACTTCTTCCCACCTAATCCCTTTAATACCAAGATACTTTTCTGCAGACTTGACGATAATTTTAATTTTCTCAGTTCTTTTGCTTGTTTGTGCTGAACAATTAATTGCATCCACCATAAAAAGCACAAACTCCTTTCTACTCATTAATAGTGTATCCTTATTTTTCACATTACAGCTCTCACAATTCACCAGTTTATTATTCCCTGTATTGGTTTGCTTGACAGCCTTTTTTCATCAAATTTTTTCACTGCCTCTGCATGACTGATTCCTTGAGTTACTTTCACATATCGTATCTCAGCTGCCTTCTTGCTCTGAATGCACTCTGGGTAAGCTGCACTGTGTTCCTCGCCACAATTGCAACATTTCAGCCTAGCTCCCACTTCACATTTCCCATGTTCATGTTCTCCAGCACATCTCCCACATCTGTTTTCCTCTGCAGACCGCCGCAATGTACCTGAATTTCTGACATTTATAACATCTTAAAGGTGGTGGTATTTATATTCTAACCACATAACACATATACCCTAAGTAAACATAAGTCAGCAATCTCTCTTCATCAAAGTTAATCATTACCAATAAACTATCACATTTTTTTCCCATTTCTTGTAAATTTCAAACATTTGGCCTCAGTAATTTTTGCTCCTTTTTATGTTCTGTTTAATCTCATCCATAGTAACTTTTGTTGGTATCCCTGAAATAACTCCTCTAGTCCACTTTCTATTGTTGGGCATTGAGCATTGTACTTCTTTGCCATCTATTTTACATAACCTTATCACTTTGCTACAGCGGTTGAACTAGACAGCGGTGCAGGCGAGGGAGTGAGCTGAGCACTATCCCAACAAATCACTAATAGCAATCCATTTCATGAAATCTTTGATCTTACCTATAATTTTGTTGAGCATCTTCATCAAACAGATCAGGTTCTAATCACCAAAAGCCACCCTGTTTTCACTTAGCTTTATAATTGCTTTAATCTCATCTTCTTTCCATTGTTTTGCTGTCCTGTTTTGATCATCCACTGACTCCTCAGAGTTTGATACCCCATACCTCTGCTTTCTTTTCTTCCTCTTTCCATTCCATTCCTCTTTCCTGCCAACCTCCATCTCTACTTCACTTCCACTCTTGACAAAAACTTCCTTCAACAGCTTGGCTCTTTCCTTGATGTTTTTATGTTTTTTCTTTATCTCTCTCTCTCTTTTCTCTCCTCCTCTCTTCTATATATATATATATATATACACACACACACACACACACACACACACACACACACACACACACACACACACACACACACACACACACACACACACACACACACACACACACACACACACACACACACACACACACAGCCTATTTCCCAGTCACAACTCAACTCCCACCAGTCAGCCCATCTTCACAGCCAGAGGCTGCATCCTGAAGCTATTTATGAAGCCAGCCCAAATGAGAATCAGCTGCCTCAAAAGAAACTGGGGAAAACCAAAATACCTGGAATAAGGAACCTGGACCGGACTGTGAACCGGAAGGCGGATTTCATGGACCGGACCATGACACATGCTTCCTGTAATGAGGTGATCAGAGCTGAACACAGTATTCCAAGTGGGTCTAACTAATTCCTCCTTACCTCTGCTCTAAAAGGTCAGCCCTCAATTCTGAGGCTGTGCCCTGTAGTTCTGGATACACCCATCAGAGGAAACATCCTCTCCACATCCACCCTATCCAGTCCTTTCAATATTTGGTAGGTTTCAATGAGATCCCCCCCCCACCCCCAAACATTCTTATAAATTCCAGTGAGTACAGGCCCAAAACTGCCAAATGCTCTTCATAGGTTAACCCCTTCATTCCTGGAATCATCCTTATGAACCAACTCTGGACTCTCTTCGATGGCAATACATCAATACATCATGACAAATAAGAGGGCAAACGATCCAATAATATAAACAGGGTAACAAATGTTTTGTTTTAGTTACATAAAGAGTAAAAGGGAGGTGAGAGTTGATATTGGACCACTGGAAAATGATGCTGGTGAGGTAGTAATGGGGGACAAAGAAACGGCAGATGAACTTAATGGGTATTTTGCATCTGTCTTCACTGTGGGAGACACTAGCAGTGTGCCAAAGGTCCGTGAGTGTCAGTGAGCAGGAGTGAGTGCCAAGGAGATAATGCTGAGACTTTGTAAGACACTGGTCAGGCTGCACTTGGGGTATTGTCACAGTTTTGGGCCCATATCTCAGAAGGGGTGTGTTGTCATTGGAGAGAGTCCAGAGGAGGTTCATATGGATGATTCTGGGAATGATGGGGTTAACATATGAGGAATGTTTGGCAGCTTTGGGCCCACACTCATGGGAATTTAGAAGAATGTGTGGGGATCTCATTGAAACCCACAGAATGTTGAAAGAACTAAATAGGGTGAATGCAGAGAGGATGTTTCCTATGGTGAAGGTATCCAGAACTAGAGGGCACAGCCTCAAAATTGAGGGGTGACATTTTAGAACAGAGGCAAGGAGGATTTTTTTTAGCTAGAGTAGTGAATCTGTGGAATGCTCTGCCAGGGACTGTGGTGAAGACCAAGTGCATGGATATATTTAAGGCAGAAGTTGATCACTTCCTGATCAGTCAGGGGATCAGGTATGTTGAGAAGGCTATTGTATGGGGTTGAGTGGGATCCAGGATCAGCCATGATGGAATGGCAGAGCAAATTTGATGGGCTGAATGGCCTAATTCTGCTCCTACATCTTATGGTCTTATCCTTTTTGAGATAAGGGGCCCATAACTGTTAACAATTCCCCAAGTGTGGCCTGGCTAGAGTCTTATAAAGCTTCAGCATTATCTCCTTGTTTTTATATTCTATTCCCCTTGAAATAAGTGCCAACATTGCATTTACCTTCTTTACCACAGATTCAACCTGTGAATTAACCTTCTGGGAGTCTTGCACAAAGACTCCTAGGTCCCTCTGCATCGCTGATGTTTGAATTTTCTCCCCATTTAGATAGTAGTGTGCACTATTTATTGTTCCTTTTACCAAAGTGCATTATCATACATTTCCCAACACTGTATTCCATCTGCCACTTTATTGCCCATTCTTCCAATTTGTCTAAGTCCTGCTGCAATCGCATTGCTTTCTCAGCACTACCTGCCCCTCCACCTATCTTCACATCATCAGCAAACTTTGCTGAAAGCCATCAACTCCATTATCCAAACCATCGACAAACAATGTGTAAAGAAGTGGTCACAATACTGACCCCTGAGGAACACCACTAGTCACTGGCAGCCAAACAGAAAAGGCCCCTTTTATTCCTACTCGCTGCCTCCTCCCTGTCAGCCATTCCTCTATCCATGCCAGTATCTTTCCTGTAATGCCATAGGATTTTAACAAAAGGACATAAGAACATAAGAAATAGGAGCAGGAGTCGGCCATCTGACCCATCAAGCCTGCCCCGCCATTCAATAATATCATGGCTGACCCCTTCATCTCTGGAATCAACCTGGTGAACCTCCTCTGCACCGCCTCCAAAGTCAGTATATCCTTCCTCAAGTAAGGAGACCAGAACTGCACACACTACTTCAGGTGCAGCCTCACCAGTACCCTGTATAGTTGCAGCATGACCTCCCTGCTCTTGAGTTCTCCGGTCGGCAGTCTGTGGTGAGTGGGGTGCCGCGGGGGTCGGTGCTGGGTCCGCAGCTGTTTACCATTTACATTGATGATTTGGAAGAGGGGACTGAGTGTAGCGTAGCAAAATTTGCTGATGACACTAAACTGAGTGGAAAAGCACGTTGTACAGAGGATGTGGAGAGTCTGCAGAGGGATACAGATAGGTTAAGTGAGTGGGCCAAGGTTTGCCAGATGGAATACAATGTTGGTCAATGTGAGATCTTCCACTTTGGAAGGAATAATAGAAGAGCAGATTATTATTTAAATGGTGAAAGATTGCAGCATGAGGGACTTGTGAGTGCTTGTTCAAAAATCACATAAAGTTGGCTTGCAGGTACAACAGGTTATTAAGAAGGCAAATGGAATGTTGGCCTTCATTGCTAGAGGGATTTTATTCAAGAGCAGGGAGGCTATGCTGCAACTGTACAGGGTACTGGTGAGGCCGCACCTGGAGTACTGCGTGCAGTTCTGGTCTCCTTACTTGAGGAAGGATATACTGGCTTTGGAGGCAGTGCAGAGGAGGTTCACCAGGTTGATTCCAGGGATGAAGGGGTTAACCTAAGAGGAGAGATTGAGTTGCCTGGGACTATACTCTGGATTTCAGAAGAATGAGAGGGGATCTTACTGAAACATACAAAATTTTGAAAGGGATAGATAAGATAGAAGTCGGAAAGTTGTTTCCATTGGTAGGCGAGACTAGAACTAGGGGACATTGCCTCAAGGTTCGGGGAGAAGATTTAGGATGGAGATGAGGAGAAGCTATTTTTCCCAGAGAGTGGTGAATCTGTGGAATTCTCTGCCCAGGGAAGCATTTGAGGCTTCCTCACTAAATATATTTAAGAAACAGTTAGATAGGTTTTTACATAGTAAGGGAATTAAGGGTGATGGGGAAAAGGCTGGTAGATGGAGCTGAGTTTACGGACAGATCAGCCATGATCTTATTGAACAGTGGGGCAGGCTCGATGGGTCAGATGGCCTACTCCTGCTCCTATTTCTTATGTTCTTATGTTCTTATGAATTCAATCCCTCTAGCTATGAAGGCCAGCATTCCGTTTGCCTTCTTAATAACCTGTTGTACTTGCAAGACAACTTCTTGCGATTCATGAACAAGCGCTCCCAAGTCCCTCTGCACAACAGCATGCTGCAAACTTTCACCCTTTAATTAATAATCTGCTCTTCTATTATTCCTTCCAAAGTGGATGATCTTGCATTTACCAACATTATATTCCATCTGCCAGACCTTGGCCCACTCACTTAACTTATCTATATCCCTCTGCAGACTCTCCACATCCTCTGTACAATTTGCTTTTATCTTGTTAAGCAGCTTATGCATGGCACCTTATCAAATGCCTTCTGAAAATCTAAGTAAGTGACATCCACTCCCTCTGCTTTGCCTACCCTGCTTGTTACTTCCTCGAAGGACTCTAACCGATCTGTCAGGCAAGATCTCCCTGCTCACAAATCATGCTGACATTGACTTATTTTTTCATTAGCCTCAAGTGCCCTGAAACCTCATTCTCAATAATGGACTCCAATGCTTTCTCAGTCACTGAGGTTAGGCTCACTGGCCTATAATTTCCTTTTTCAATCTTCCAGTCCTACAGGCTCATGCCAGAATCAAGTGGTTCTTGAAGGATCATGACCAATGTATCCGTTACCTCTCCCAGGACTCTGGGATGTAGTCCATCTTGTTCAGGTGACTTATCCACCTTAAGACCTTTCAATTTACCTAGCATCTTCTCTTTTGTAATAGCAATAGCACTCACTCCTGCTCCCTGTCACTCACGGACCCCTGGCACACTGCTAGTGTCTTCCACAGTGAAGACTGATGCAAAGTACCCATTAAATTCATCTGCCATTTCTTTGTCCCCCCATTACTACCTCACCAGCATCATTTTTCAGTTACCAAATATCAACTCTCACCTCTCTTTTACTCTTTATATAAATGAAAAACTTAGTATCTTGTTTTATATTATTGGCTAGTCTGCCCTTATATTTCATTTTTTCATTCTTATAGCTTTCTTAGTTGCCTTTTGTTGGATTTTAAACACTTCCCACTTACTTTTGCTACACTATGTGCCCTTTCCTTGGCTTTTATGCAGTCCTTAATATCCATTGTCAGCCATGTTTGCCTAGCACTGCCATTTGGCCTTCATGTGTGGTTTAGCTACTAAGCCCAGCTGAGCCATTTCTACTGACAGGAGGAGGGACAAAGGCAATTGTTGGCTGACAAGAAAACCAGTTTCTGTGGCTGTGGCTGGCAGCTCATTCAGGAGAAGCAAAGGTCTGCTGCCTTGCAGCTGTACCCATTCATGGGAAGGCTTCAGGAGTGAACACAAAGGGAAAAAACCAGAGCTGAAATCCCTGAGGCTGTTCTACATCTCCGCCGTTTCTTTGGATTCATCAGCTGCATGGGGTGGGGATGGGGGGGTGGGGGGAGACTGATGCATGGGCAACAGTTAGCTCTCCAAAACACAAAATACTCTGCAGATGCTGAAAGCAACACTCACAACACGCTGGAGGAACTCAGCAGGTCGGACAGTATCCGTGGAAATGATCAGTCAACATTTCAGGCCAGAACCCTTCGTCAGGACTGTAGAGGGAAGGGGCAGAGGCCCTATAAAGAGGGTGGGGGGAGGGTGGGAAGGAGAAGGCTGGTAGGTGCCGGGTGAAAAACCAGCAAGGGGAAAGATCAAGGGGTGGGGGAGGGGAAGCAGGGAGGAGATAGGCAGGAAAGGTGAAGTAGGAATAGGGGACCATGTCATACTGCCCTGGCTTGAGTATCTCGTCAACAGCTGGGATACAACATCTATGATCAACCCCAGTGATATTTTTACTGAGGAAAAACACACTCAAAATGCTGGAGGAACTGTGGCAGCATCTATGGCAGGGAATAAACAGTTGAATTATCAGGTCGAGGCCCTCCATCAGGGCCAGCTATAGTCACTCACCCTTTTCTGGATCACTTTTGGATATACCAGCTGTAAAATTGTCCACTGGTGGATGTAGCCTTGTTATAACGATGGAGCCTCCATCTCTCCCCTCCCTCAGAGATCGGCAAGGGAATGTTTACGGTCCATGAAAATAAGGGAGATCAGGCCCAGGAAAATGAAAACTAAGGTTTATTTTCACAGAGATCTGCCATGAAATGTTTTTGGTAGCACTACGGAGCAATACAAAAAATTATGAAAAATAAGTAAACAGTGCTAAAAAAAAGGAATAATGAGGAAGTGTATATGGATTCATGACCGATTCAGAAATCTGATGGCGAAGGGGAAGAAGCTATTCTTGAACTGTTGTGTGTGGGTCTTCACGTTCCTGTCAGTAGTAACGGGAAGATAACATGAACAAGGGAAAATCTGCAGATGCTGGAAATCCGAGCAATACACACAAAATGCTGGAGGAACACAACAGGCCAGGCAGCATCTATGGAAGAAAGTACATTTGACGTTTTGGGCAGGACTGGAGGAAAAAAGGATGAAGAGTAGACTTTCCAGCTTTTTACTTCATCCCCACCCCACCACTCCCAGTTTCACCTATCACCTCATGTTTCTCTCTTCCCTCTCCCCACCTTTTAACTCTACTCCATCTTTTTCAAGCCTCTTTCCCACCCTCCCAGTCACCCATAAGCACACTGACAGGCATTTAACCCCAGGACAGGCTGCATTTGGGCCTACAACCTCTGATCCCAGGCCTCTGACTCTCAGACTTACAGACCCCTGACCTGGACTCACAGACATCAGGCTTCCAACCTCTGGACATGCTGATCTCTGGACTTTGACCTCTGGACATACTGATTCCTGGATTTTGACCCCTGGGTGCTGCCAATTTCTGGACATGCTAATCCCTGGATTTTGACCTCCGGGCTTTGCCAACCTCTGACATGTCATCCTGGATCTTGACTTCTGGGCTTTGCCAGTCTCTGGGTATCAATTTCAGGGCTCATCAATCAAGGGTCTTTAACCTACGGGATCTCTGACCCCGGGGCTCACTAGCTTGGAGTGGTCACCAGCCCTCATGCTTGGGGTCAGCAACCCGTGGCCCTTGACCATGGGAAATGCTGGTCTTCATTCCCAGCACCTGCCAACTCAGCCTCCATCCTCAACTATTGCTGGCCTTCGACGGCAGAGTGCTCTAACCTGGATCCTGGCCACTGGCTCCTGCCTCTGACTTCTAACTCCCCTTTATCCCTGCTCCCAAGCAGAAAGACTGATCAACACCTCCACCCACTAACCCACCCCTCCACACCCCCAACCACCACTACTTTATCATTTCCTGTCAGAGTCACCTTATGTACAGACACTCCTGTGTCTAGCGTCACTTTATGGACATACTATGTATATAAACTATATTATGTATTTATATTTATAGTGTTTTATTATTATTGTGTTCTTTATCTTATTGTGCTTTGTTATCAGATCCAGAGTAACAATTATTTTGTTCTCCTTTACTCTTGTGTACTGTAAATGACAGTAAACAATCTTGAATTTTGAATTTTGATCTAACGTGCCCTGTAATTCCCCCCTTTTCCCCAAAACACCCCAACTAACCTCAAAAAACAATTGATTCTGAGCTCTGACCTCGATGGATCTCTCTCAATTCCAACTTGCCAAGAAGATTAATCATTTCTCTATTTCCAAGACCTTTTTCAAGTCCAAAATTGTTCAAAGTAAATTTATTATCGAAGTATGTACTGTTTTTGTCATCACATAACATTTAATACCCTACAACCATCAGGCTTAGACCATAAGACCATAAAACGTGGGAGCAGAATTAGGCCATTCAGCCCATCAAGTCTATTCCATCATTCCATCATGGCTAACCCCCACACTCCTGCCTTCTCGCCATATCTTTTGATGCCCTGACCAATCAGGAAACTATCAATTTTTGCTTTAAATATACCCGTGGTCTTGGACTCCATAGCTGTCGGTAACAGTGTATTCCACAGATTTACCACTCTCTGGCTAAAAAAATTCTTCCTCACCTCTGTTCTAAAGGGTCACCCCAAAAATTTGAGGTTGTGCCCTCTAGTTCTGGACACCCCCACCATAGGAAACATCCTCTCCACATCCACCTTACCTAGTCCTTTCAATATTCAAGAGAAAATCTGCAGATGCTGGAAATCTGAGCAACACACACAAAATGTGGAAAGGACTCAGCAGGCCAGGCAGCATCTATCAAGAAAAGTACAGTCGATATTTCGGGCTGAGACTCTCCTGTCCCCCGCCTTTTAATTCTACTCCTCATTCTTTTTTTTTCTCCAGCCCTGCCAAAGGGTCTCAGCTCAAAACGTCGACTGTACATTTTTCAATAGATGCCTGGCCTGCTGAATCCTTTCAACACTCGGTAGGTTTCAATGAGATTCCACCGCATTTTTTAAATTCCAGTGAGTACAGGCCCAAAGCTGCCAAACACTCCTCATATGTTAAGCTCTTCATTTCCAGAATCATCCTTGTGAACCTCCTCTAGACTCTCTCCAATGACAACACATCTTTTCTGAGATATGGGGCCCAAAACTGTTGACAGTACTCCAAGAGCGGCCTGACTAGTGTCTTATAAAGGCTCAGCATTATCTTCTTGTTTTTATATTCTATTCCCCTTCTGTCCTGCTGAAGGGTCTCAGCCCAAAACGTCGACTGTACCCTTTTCAATAGAAACTGACTGGCCTGCTGAGTTCCTCCAGCATTTTGTGTGTGTTGCTTAGATTTCCAGCATCTGCAGATTTTCTCTTGCCTGTCAGTAAATTAACTGTTTCATATATCAGAATGAGAATCAAGTTTAATATCACTGACACACACAAAAAATGCTGGTGAATGCAGCAGGCCAGGCAGCATCTCTAGGAAGAGGTACAGTCGACGTTTCGGGCCGAGACCCTTTGGTAGGACTACCTGAAACATAGAAAATAGGTGCAGGAGTAGGCCATTCGGCCCTTCGAGCCTGCACCGCCATTTATTATGATCATGGCTGATCATCCAACTCAGAACACCACCCCAGCTTTCCCTCCATACCCCCTGACCCCCGTAGCCACAAGGGCCATATCTAACTCCCTCTTAAATATAGCCAATGAACTGGCCTCAACTGTTTCCTGTGGCAGAGAATTCCACAGATTCATCACTCTCTGTGTGAAGAAGTTTTTCCTAATCTCGGTCCTAAAAGGCTTCCCCTCTATCCTCAAACTGTGACCCCTCGTTCTGGACTTCCCCAACATCGGGAACAATCTTCCTGCATCTAGCCTGTCCAATCCCTTTAGGATCTTATACGTTTCAATCAGATCCCCCCTCAATCTTCTAAATTCCAACGAGTACAAGCCCAGTTCATCCAGTCTTTCTTCATATGAAAGTCCTGCCATCCCAGGAATCAACCTGGTGAACCTTCTCTGTACTCCCTCTATGGCAAGGATGTCTTTCCTCAGATTAGGGGACCAAAACTGCACACAATACTCCAGGTGTGGTCTCACCAAGGCCTTGTACAACTGCAGTAGTACCTCCCTGCTCCTGTACTCAAATCCTCTCGCTATAAATGCCAGCATACCATTCGCCTTTTTCACCGCCTGCTGTACCTGCATGCCCACTTTCAATGACTGGTGTATAATGACACCCAGGTCTCGTTGCACCTCCCCTTTTCCTAATCGGCCACCATTCAGATAATAATCTGTTTTCTTATTTTTGCCATCAAAGTGGATAACTTCACATTTATCCACATTAAATTGCATCTGCCATGAATTTGCCCACTCACCCAACCTATCCAAGTCACCCTGCATCCTCTTAGCATCCTCCTCACAGCTAACACTGCCACCCAGCTTCGTGTCATCCGCAAACTTGGAGATGCTGCATTTAATTCCCTCATCCAAGTCATTAATATATATCGTAAACAACTGGGGTCCCAGCACTGAGCCTTGCGGTACCCCACTAGTCACTGCCTGCCATTCTGAAAAGGTCCCGTTTATTCCCACTCTTTGCTTCCTGTCTGCTAACCACCTCTCCACCCACACCAATACCTTACCCCCAATACCGTGTGCTTTAAGTTTGCACACTAATCTCCTGTGTGGGACCTTGTCAAAAGCCTTCTGAAAATCCAAATATACCACATCCACTGGTTCTCCCCTATCCACTCTACTAGTTACACCCTCAAAAAATTCTATGAGATTCGTCAGACATGATTTTCCTTTCACAAATCCATGCTGACTTTGTCCGATCATTTCACCGCTTTCCAAATGTGCTGTTATCACATCCTTGATAACTGACTCCAGCAGTTTCCCCACCACCGACGTTAGGCTAACCGGTCTATAATTCCCCGGTTTCTCTCTCCCTCCTTTTTTAAAAAGTGGAGTTACATTAGCCACCCTCCAATCCTCAGGAACTAGTCCAGAATCTAACGAGTTTTGAAAAATTATCACTAATGCATCCACTATTTCTTGGGCTACTTCCTTAAGCACCCTGGGATGCAGACCATCTGGCCCTGGGGATTTATCTGCCTTCAATCTCTTCAATTTACCTAACACCACTTCCCTACTAACATGTATTTCGCTCAGTTCCTCCATCTCACTGGACCCTCTGTCCCCTACTATTTCTGGAAGATTATTTATGTCCTCCTTAGTGAAGACAGAACCAAAGTAATTATTCAATTGGTCCGCCATGTCCTCGCTCCCCATAATCAATTCACCTGTTTCTGTCTGCAGGGGACCTACATTTGTCTTTACCAGTCTCTTCCTTTTTACATATCTATAAAAGCTTTTACAGTCCGTTTTTATGTTGCCTGCCAGTTTTCTCTCATAATCTTTTTTCCCCTTCCTAATTAAGCCCTTTGTCCTCCTCTGCTGAACTCTGAATTTCTCCCAGTCCTCAGGTGAGCCACTTTCTCTGGCTAATTTGTATGCTTCTTCTTTGGAGTTGATACTATCCCTAATTTCTCTTGTCAGCCACGGGTGCACTACCTTCCTTGATTTATTCTTTTGCCAAACTGGGAAGAACATTTGTTGCAGTTCATCCATGCAACCTTTAAATGCTTGCCATTGCATATCCACCGTCAATCCTTTATGTGTCATTTGCCAGTCTATCTTAGCTAATTCACGTCTCATATCTTCAAAGTTACCCCTCTTTAAGAAGAGCTAGTAAGAGATTTGAAAGTGGGAGGGGGAGAGCTAGTAAGAGATTTGAAAGTGGGAGGGGGAGAGCTAGTAAGAGATTTGAAAGTGGGAGGGGGAGGGGGAGATCTGAAATGATGGGAGAAGACAGGAGGGGGAGGGATGGAGCCAAGAGCTGGAAAGTTGATTGGCAAAAGGGATACGAGGCTGGAGAAGGGAGAGGATCATGGGACGGGAGGCCTAGGGAGAAAGAAAGTGGGAGGAGCCCAGAGGATGGGCAAGGAGTTATAGTGAGAGGGACAGAAGGAGAAAAAAGAGAGAAAAAAAGGTGGGGGGGGGGAGAGAGAGAGAGAGAGAGAAAAAGAAAGATAAATAAATAAATAAATAAATAAATACGGGATGGGTTACGAAGGGGAGGTGGGGCATTAACAGAAGTTAGAGAAGTCAATGTTCAGGCCATCAGGTTGGAGGCTACCCAGACGGAATGTAAGGTGTTGTTCCTCCAACCTGAGTGTGGCTTCATCTTGACAGTAGAGGAGGTTGTGGATAGATATATCAGAATGGGGATGGGACGTGGAATTAAAATGTGTGGCCACTGGGAGATTTCACTATCACCGACACCTGTCGTAATATTTGCGGCATGTTCCAATACATAATTTAAAAAGCTGTAAATTACAGCAAGTGTACATATTTAAAAAGTTAAATTAAATAAAAAGTGCAAAAAAAGAGAACAAATTCCACTCTAATCACACTAGTAAAATGCACCTGTATTCACATTTATCACCATTCACCACAAAAACATTTGCTTTCAATGTGCTATTAGCCTTTGGCAGGAACAGCAGATGGAGGTACTGACAGGTGATTAGACACAGTGATGAGTGTTAGGGATATCCTTATTACCATTCAAATTAAAGAGTATTTCAGTAGAATATGTTCCTCTTAAATTGTTTCCATCCTGTATTTTAATTTAATGCAGCTGCAGTGCGCAGCGCAGAGTGCAACTTGTTGCCATATCACAGCTGAGGGGTTATCTTTTGTTGTTACACTGCACTGTTCCAGTAGTTCCTGAGTGTCAGTATCTCTGGGGGTTTATCCTGGGCCCATCATATTGATGCAATCACTAAGAAGGGACGACAGCGGCTGGCTATGTTTCATCAAGTGTTTGAGGAGACTCGGTATGTCACCAAAGGCGCTCGCAAATTTCTACAGATGTATTGTGGAAAGCATTCTAACTGGCTGCATCACCATCTGGCATGGAGGGTCACTGCACAGCATCAGAAAAAGTTACAGAAAGTCCATCCATCCTGGGCTCTAGCATCCCCAGCGTCAAGGACATCTCCAAAAGGAGATGCCCCAAAAAGGAAGCATCCATCATTAAGGATTTTGATCACCCTGGACATACCCTTTTCTTATTGCTACCATCAGGGAGGAGGTACAGGAGCCTGAAGACACACACTCAACATATCAGTAACAGCTTCTTCCCCTCTGCCATCAGATTTCTGAATGGACAATGAAACCATTTTTTCCTCTCTTTTGTACTATTTAATTTAATTTTTTATATATACTTATTTGTAATTTATATTTTTTTATTATTAAGTATTGTAAGATACTCTTGCTGCAAAACAACACATTCCATGACAAATGCCAGTGATTCTGATTGTGATTCTATAACGGTCTGAGCTTGTGCTAATGTTACATCCCGTTTCACCACCTGGAGCAGAATATGGTTCCTTCATTACACTGAAACTTGGCTCCGCTGTGAGGCTGCAAAGGAAATCATTTTTCTGAATTATGTCATCTTCGGCTGTAATGTTGCTATCCTTGTTACAAGATACTATCAAAAACTTCCTTATCGTAGGACGTGGAAGAGTACAGCCTTTCAGCCCACAATATTGTGCTGACCTTTTAACCTACTCTAAGATCAATCTAACTCTTCCCTGTCACAGGGCTCTCCATTTTTCTGTCATTCATATGCCTATCTGAGAGTTTCTTGAATGTCCTTAATGTATCTGTCTCTACCACCACCCATGGCAGGATGTTCCACACACCCACCACTCTGTGTAATGAACCTACCTCTAACATCCCCCCTATACTTTCCTCAAATCACCTCATGCCCTGCTATTAGCCATTTCCACCCTGGGAAAAAGTCTCTGGCTGTCCACTCTGTCTATCCAGTACACCTCTATCTCATCCTCCTTCGCCCCAGAGAGAAAAGCCCTAGCTCACTTAACCTATCCTCATAAGACATGTTCTCTAATCCAGATGGCATCCTGGTAAACCACCTCTGGACCCTCTCTCAACCTTGCACATCCTTCCTATAAACAGAACATTCAAACATACACCAGCAAAACTTTCCGGTAAATGATAGTAGTGTAGGTTAATGTAACTGGGAGAAATGAACATAATTCGCAACTACCGACATTGAGTTGGGGTTTCACTTTAAGAGGCTGGTCTGATGTGATGACATAATTATGTAAAGATTTTTAGTGCATTTTTGCATTTAGGTTTTGGATTTCAATAAAATGTGTTATGGGTTTCATTAAACATAGAACGTCTCACTGTGTTATATTCGCAAAAACTTACATTGGTGACCCTGAAGCTCTAGGATGTTTCCAGAGTTATTGAACATGTCGGCTAACACAGTCGCTTTGAAACTGCTGGAGTTTTGGGAGCAAAATGCCGTCGCTTGGTTTGTACAATCGGAGACCCAGTTCTGCTGTGAGAAATCACCACCGATGACTCCAAATTCCAATTCATGGTAGCGTCGCTCAGCAGTTCTACAGCTGCAAGAGTGATGAGTCTGCTTAAACACCTGCCTCAACATAATAAACACTGATCACTGAAAACTCATATTTTACTGACTTTAGACCATTGAGTCTGAGTGCGTCAAACAGTTGCTCTCCTTGCCCGGCCTTAGCAATGGTAAGCTCTCGGAGCTAATGGACCACATGCTGTCTCTGCTGGGAACTCACCACCTTTATTTTATTTTTAAAGAACTCTGCATGAAGCAAATGCCTGATCAAGTTCACATAGCCCTCTCTAATGCACCCATGATGGACAGCAGGAGCTTGCTAAGATGGCTGATAGTCTACACTTAGCTAGACAGTAGGGCATAATTCCTCCTCCCTTCTCTACCTCGATAAGCCTGATCGGCAAGACCCCCAACATAAGGACACGCGTGGTTGCAAAACAGACAATGCTGGGCCTGTGCTTTTAGCATGCTTGCTTTGGTACGAATGCTAGGAAGTGCCGGCCGCCTTCCAGCTTCAATGGTGCCAGTTCATCAGGACAGCTGAGGTCTGTGAACACCATGGGTTCCAGCTGCCATGGTCATCTTCTGTTCATTACAGACACTCTGTCAGGGCAACACTTCTTGTGTAACACGAGTGCTTGTGAGTGTGCTGTTGGCATCGCCTGTAGATCAGAAGGCAAAGGGCGACAATGGAGGAGGAGATGATAGCGACACAACACAGCTTGCATGGCCACTCCAGTGAATGATATCTGTAATCTGTCAAGTAGGGTGCCATGCACAATCCTGATTTGATGGAGACAGACATGAGAGAACGGAGGAACATCTGGAGAAAATTCTGAAATGCCTTTTTCACTGCCACTGTTACTGTGTGATCCAGAATCTCAGGAGGAGAAGGCCCTGAATCCCTGGCTTTGCTTGTTGCTCGGTGGCCGGGGCGGGGTCGAAGCACTCGGCAGAGATGGTGCTCGGTGCTTGGTGTCGAAGGGCTGGTCAGAGGCGTGAAGTTTTTGGACGGACTCAGAGTCGGCTGGGGTTGGGTGCTTCCAATGCATCGAAAGTTGTCGGTGCCTGGAGGTTTATTGCAGAGAGAGTTTCTCCCTTCTTCCGCCTGCTATTGGGGACTATCGGGAGTCGATCGGAACTTTGAGACTTTCTTTTACCGTTCCCATGGTCTGCTCTTTATCAAATTATGGTATTACTTTGCACTGCTGTAACTATATGTTATAATTATGTGGTCTTGTCAGTGTTAGTCTTTGGATTGTCCTGTTTTTTTTGTGATATCACTCTGGAAGAACATTGTATCATTTCTTAATGCATGCATGCATTTCTAAATGACAATAAACGAGGACTTAGTGTCTTCATAATCTAATCTAATCTAATCTAACCTCGCTGGAGGCTGACAACGGCAGCAGGATCCAGACCTACGGGACACGACAGGTGATGCTCTGCTTCAGTGGGAGGCATTACACACAGGACTTCATCCTGGCTAAAGTGGCTAGACCTCTGCTCAGTGCAGAATGCCTGTGTGCCCCAGGACTGTTAGTCGACCTTAAGAAATACCAGCTTGTGCATGTTAAGAAGTTTGGGTGGTAGCCCTGCTCCCCCAGTAAGTTCCCCACAATGACTCTGTCAAGCACATGCACCACCGCATGTGAGTTTACTCCACCGCTGGGCGATTTCCAAACCACACCAAGCCCGTATTCTCTACTAAAGTCACAAAACATGGGGTTGAGCACCACATTCCCACTTCTGGCCATGCCCACATGTGCAGACTGGGTGGAGAAAATCTGGTAACCGTGAAGGCTGAGTTTGCCAACGTGGAAAGACTTGGCATTGTACGCTGGTCAAATAGCCCCTGGGCTACACCCCTCCATATGGTCCCAAAGTCCAATGGTGGTTGCCGCTTATGTGGTGATTACCGATGCCATAACAAGGTCACCATCCCGATCATTTCCCATCCCACACATCCAAGACTTTTCAGTATGTTTAGCTGGAAAGTTAATTCTTCCCAAAGTCTGTCTAGGTAGGGAGCTTCCATCAGGTGCCTACGTGCTTGGGGGGCATTCCCAAAATTACAGTGATAATCCTGTTTGGACTTTTTGAGTTTCTGCCCATACCATTTGAACTGAAAAATGCATCATAGACTTTCCAACAGCTGATGGCTTCTGTTTTAAAAGAATTCGATTTTCCTTTTGTTTGGATGATATACGTGTCACCAGTGCGTTCAGATCTGAACACATATCTCACCTCCACGCACTTTTTGAGTGCTTAAGCCAACGCGGGTTGATTATTAACCCTGCTAAATGCTAGTCTGGCTTGTCAACCATCGACTTTCTCACCATCACCTCTCTGCAGAAAGTGCAAAACTCCTCCCATCAAATGTAGCAGATATTATGGATTTCCCACCACCCCGCACTACTGAAAAACTACAGGAGTTATTAGGTATGCTGAATTTCTATCAGCATCTCATTCTGAACTTACACTCCCCCTGTATAATGCGTTTAAAGACATGACCAGGGCATTTGCTGACACCAAACGAGCTCTTGCTAACACAACCCTACTAGTGCAGGGTACCTGCTCCCCATAGCCATTACTACTGACACTTCAGACTCTCCTGTGGGTTCTGTCTATGAACAGTTGGTCAGAGGTGTGTGGCAGCTGCTTGCCTCCTTCAGCCGGCAGCTCCATCCCCCCGAGAGGAAGTACAGCACATTTGACCATCAGCTTCTCGGTCTCTATCTGGCTGTCCGGCATTTTCTTTTTCTTTAGATGGGTGCCATTTCACAGCGTTCGTTGACCACAAACCCTTCGTGCACACTGTGGCCAAAATATCAGACCCTTGGTCTGCATGGCAGCAATACCACCTGGCCTACACATCAGAATTCACAACTAATATACCACATATCAAAGGGAAAAACAATGCCGTGACTGATTGCCTCTCACGGCCGGGCATTGAGCCGTACACATAGGGGTTGACTATGCCAGCATGGCAGCCAACCAAGCTACTGACCCAGAGGTCCAGGCTAACAGAACAGCAGTCACAGGCCTGTTGGCTGACACTATGTTGGGAGAAGCTGCAATTTCTCTCCTGTGCAGTGCCTCAACTGGTCACCCTCGCACCATCGTGCCCACAAACTGGAGATGTTCTGTTTTTAAATCCGTTCATGGCCTCTCGCATCCAGACCGGAAGGCCTCACAGAAACTGGTTGCACTAAAGTTTGTCTGGCACAGCCTCAGAAAGGACGTGTGTGATTGAAGTGCCAGCAGGCAAAAATTAATTGCCATGTCCAGGTGGCAAGGCACCTTTTGAGGTCCCTGAGCGACGGTTTGACCGTGTCAATGTGGATCTTGTTTGTCCTCTTCCCCCCTCCCGTGGTTTCATACACCTCCTTACCATGGTGGACCGTACCACCAGGCGAGCAGAGGTCATCCAGCCATAGACCTGGCTCGAGCATTCATCAGCACCGGGGTTGCTCGGTTTGGCACCCCATCTGGTATTTCCTCTGACCACGGTACCCAACTCATTTCAGACCTGGTCTTAAGGTGTTATACTTAAATGCACGCAACATAAGGAATAAGGTGGATGATCTTGTCGTACAGCTACAGATCGGCAGATTGTGGCCATCACTGAGACATGGCTAAAGGATGCATGTCTCTGGGAGCTGAACGTCCAAGGATACACGGTGTATCAGAAGGATAGGAATTTAGGCAGAGGGGGAGGCGTGGCTTTATTGGTAAGAAATGATATTAAATCATTAGAAAGAGGTGATATAGGATCGGAAGGTGCAGAATTTTTATGGGTTGAGCTAAGAATTCGCAGGGGTAAAAGGACCCTGATGGCAGTTATTTATAGGCCTCCAAACAGCTGCAGTGATGTGGACTACAAATTACAACAGGAAATAGAAAAGGCTTGTCAGAAGGGCAGTGTTATGATCATTGTGGGGGATTTTAACATGCGAGTGGATTGGGAAAATCCGGTCGGCACTGGATCTCAAGAGAGAGAATTTGTAGAATGTCTGCGAGATGGCTTTTCAGAACAGCTTGTTGTTGAGCCCACTAGGGGATCGGCTGTACTGGATTGGGTATTGTGTAATGCAGTGGTCCCCAACCACCGGGCCGTGGACCGGTACCGCACCGCAAAGCACATGCTACCGGGACACGAGGAAACGATATGGTTTGGCAATATGAGTCAGTTGCACCTTTCCTCTTTCCCTGTCACGCCCACTGTTGAGCTTGAACACACGCGAGGTTATTACCCGCGCGTCATCCATGCCAGCACGGGAAGAAGATCAACTCTTCGAGCTTGCAAATGACGGTGGGCTGAAAAGTATGTTTGACATAACATCTCTGCCGGCATTCTGGATCAAAGTCAAGGCTGAATATCCTGAGACAGCCACGAAAGCACTGAAAATGTTGCTTCCATTTCCAACATATCTCTGCGAAGCGGAGTCTTCTGCAATGAATGCAACGAAAACTAAATTGCGGAATAGACTGGACATAAGGAACTCCCTTCGAGTATCGCTGTCTCCCATCACCCCTCCATAGGACCATCTCGTTGCAGGGAAACAAGCCCAGGGCTCCCACTGATTCAGCGATATTGGTGTGTTGCAATGATTTTATATGTTCATACGAGGAAAATATGTGCTGTGTCTTTAATATCCAAAACATTACTTAAAATGTTATCAACACACATAAAAGTTGCTGGTGAACGCAGCAGGCCAGGCAGCATCTCTAGGAAGAGGTGCAGTCAACGTTTCAGGCTTAAAATGTTATGATGTTATTGACTTATAAGTGACTTATACAGTAATTGACTTATCACTATATTCATGCGAGGAAAATATACGCTGTGTGTTTAATATTAAATTCGTTAGGTAAACCCTTTTAGAAATGAAATTGAGTGTATTAGCCACTAAAAAGTGACTTATAGTTGACTGATCTTTTATGTTCCGGTCGTGATTAACACCCCCACCCCCCACAAACAGAATCGCCAAAAACGATTTGTAGGAAAAAAATCGGCACGTACATGCATGCGCACACAGGCGCCCATGCAAGGCTTCATGGTAATTGTAGTCTTCTCAGGGTAAACACAACTTATTTGACAGTTACTTTTGTCCATTGGTAACCCTACCCCCTACCCCCCGGTCAGCCGGTCTGCAAGAATATTGTCAATAATAAACCGGTCTGCGGTGCAAAGAAGGTTGAGGACCCCTGGTGTAATGAACCGGAGGTGATTAGAGAGCTGGAGGTGCAGGAACCCTTAGGAGGCAGTGATCATACCATGATTGAGTTCACTATGAAATTTGAGAAAGAGAAGCCGAAATCCGATGTGTCGGTATTTCAGTGGAGTAAAGGAAATTACAGTGGCATGAGAGAGGAACTGGCCAAAGTTGACTGGAAAGGGACACTGGTGGGAAGGACGGCAGAGCAGCAGTGGCTGGAGTTTATGCGAAAAGTGAGGAAGGTGCAAGACAGGTATATTCAGAAAAAGAAGAAATTTTCGAATGGAAAAAGGATGCAACTGTGACTGACAAGAGAAGTCAAAGCCAAAGTTAAAGCAGAGGAAAGGGCATACAAAGAAGCAAAAATTAGTGGGAAGACAGACGATTGGGAAGTTTTTAAAAACTTACAGAAGGAAACTAAGAAGGTCATTAAGAGGGAGAAGATGAACTATGAAAGGAAGCTAGCAAATAATATCAAGGAGGATACTAAAAGTTTTTTCAAGTATATAAAGAGTAAAAGACAGTTGAGAGTAGATATAGGACCGATAGAAAATGATGCTGGAGAAATTGTAATGGGAGATAAGGAGGTGGCGGAGGAACTGAACGAGTATTTTGCATCAGTCTTCACTGAGGAAGACAGCAGTATACCAGACACTCAAGGGTGGCAGGGAAGAGAAGTGTGCGCAGTCACAATTACGACAGAGAAAGTGCTCAGGAAGCTGAATAGGCTAAAGGTCGATAAATCTCCTGGACCAGATGGAATGCACTCTCGTGTTCTGAAGGAAGTAGCTGTGGAGATTGTGGAGGCATTAGCAATGATCTTTCAAAAGTCAATAGATTCTGGCATGGTTTCAGAGGACTGGAAGATTGTAAATGTCACTCCGCTATTTAAGAAGGGGGCAAGGAAGCAAAAAGGAAATTATAGAACTGTTAGCTTGACATCGGTGGTTGGGAAGTTGTTGGAGTCGATTGTCAAGGATGAGGTTACAGAGTACCTGGAGGCACATGACAAGATAGGCAGAACTCAGCATGGTTTCCATATATAATAATATAACCATATAACAATTACAGCATGGAAACAGGCCATCTCAACACTTCTAGTACGTGCCGAACTCTTACCCGATCCTATTCCCACCGACCTGCACTCAGCCCATAACCCTCCATTCCTTTCCTGTCCATATATCTATCCAATTTAACTTGAAACGACAACATCGAACTTGCCTCAACCACTTCTGCTGGAAGCTCATTCCGCACAGCTACCACTCTCTGAGTAAAGAAGTTCCCCTTCATGTTACCCCTAAACTTTTGTCCTCTAATTCTAAACCCATGCCCTCTTGTTTGAATCTTCCCCACTCTCAATAGAAAAAGTCTAACCATGTCAACTCTATCAATACCCCTCATAATTTTAAACACCTCTACCAAGTCTCCCCTCAACCTTCTATGCTCCAAAGAATAAAGACCTAACTTGTTCAACCTTTCTCTGTAATTTAGGAGATGAAACCCAGGCAACATTTTAGTAAACCTCCTCTGTACTCTCTCAATTTTATTGACATCTTTCCTATAATTTGGTGACCAGAACTGTACACAATACTCCAGATATGGCCTTACCAATGCTTATACAAATTCAGCATTACATCCCAACTCCTATACTCTAAGCTCTGATTAATAAAGGCCAGCAAACCAAAAGCTTTCTTCACCACCCTATCCACATGAGATTCCATCTTCAGGGAACTATGCACCATTATTCCTAGATCCCTCCATTCTAAAGCATTCTTTAATGTCCTACCATTTACCATGTATGTCCTATTTTGATTAGTTCTACCAAAATGTAGCACCTCATATTTTTCAGCATTAAGCTCCATCTGCCATCTTTCAGCCCACTCTTCTAACTGTCCTAAATCTCTGCAAGTTTTGAAAACCTACCTCATCATCCACAACACCACCTATCTTAGTATCATCTGCATAATGTACTACATGATGTACTGGGTGGGCACAGGAGTACATTCAGCTAGAGACTCATTCCACCGAGATGCAACACAGAGTGTCATAGGAAGTTATTCCTGCCTGTGGCCATCAAACTTTACAACTCCTCCCTTGGAGGGTCAGACACCCTGAGCCAATAGGCTGGTCCTGGACTTACTTCATAATTTACTGGCATAATTTACATATTACTATTTAACTATTTATGGTTTTATTACTATTTATTATTTATGGTGCAACTGTAACGAAAACCAATTTACCCCGGGATCAATGAAGTATGACTATGACTATGACTATACTTACTAATCCAATTTACCACCCCATTATCCAGATCATCAATATATATTACAAACAACATTGGACCCAGTACGGATCCCTGAGGCATACCACTACACACCGTCCCCCAATCTGACACACAGTTATCCACCACTACTCTCTGGTGTCTCCCATCCAGCCACTGCTGAATCCATTTTACTACTTCAATATTAATGCCTAACAATTGAACATTCCTAACTAACCTTCCGTGTGGAACCTTGTCAAAGGCCTTACTGAAGTCCATATAGACAACATCCACCGCTTTACCCTCGTCAACTTTCTTAGTAACCTCATCAAAAAATTCGATAAGATTTGTCAAATATGACCTTCCGCGCACAAATCTATGTCGACTGTTTCTAATCAGACCCTGTCTATCCAGAAAATTATATATACCATCTCTAAGAATACTTTCCATCAATTTATCCACCACTGACATCAAACTCACAGGCTGATAATTGCCAGGTTTACTCTTAGAACCCTTTTTAAACAATGGAATCACATGAGCAATACGCCAATCCTCCGGCACCATTCCCATTTCTAATGACATTTGAAATACTTCTGTCAGAGCCCATGTTATTTCTACGCTAACTTCCCTCAAAGTCCTAGGGAATCTCTTGTCCGGACCCGGAGACTTATCCACTTTTATATTCCTTAAAAGTGTCAGTACATCCTCTTCTTTAATTGTCATACTTTCCGTAACTAAATAGATAGATAGATAGATATACTTCATTGATCCCGAGGGAAATTGGGTTTCGTTTCCTTTACCTTACACAATTCAATATCCTTCTCCTTAGTGAATACTGAAGAAAAGAAATTGTTCAAAATCTCCCCCATCTCTTTTGGCTCCGCACATAGCCGTCCACTCTGATTCTCCAAGGGACCAATTTTATCCCTCACTATCCTTTTGCCACTAACATAACTGTAGAAACCCTTCGGATTTATTTTCACCTTACTTACCAAAGCAACCTCATATCTTCTTTTAGCTTTTCTAATTTCTTTCTTAAGATTCTTTTTATATTCTTTATATTTCTCGAGTACCTCATTAACTCCAAGCTGCCTATATTTATTGAAGATCCCTGTCTTTTTCTGAACCAAGTTTCTAATATCTCTTGAAAACCATGGCTCTCTCAAACTTTTAACCTTTCCTTTCAACCTAACAGGAGCATAAAGATTCTGAACCCTCAAAATTTCACCTTTAAATGACCTCCATTTCTCTATTACACCCTTCCCATAAAACAAATTTTCCCAATCTACTCGTTCTAAATCCTTTCGCATCTCCTCAAAGTTAGCCTTTCTCCAGTCAAAAAGGCTGAGAGATTGGAGCAAGGGGCAGGGATTCGGGTTTTTGGATCATTGGGACCACTATTGGCGCAGGCATGACCTGTACAAAGGGGACGGGTTGCACATGAATCATAGGGGGACCAATATCCTGGCGGGGAGATTTGCGAGGGCTACTAGGGTGACTTTAAACTAGAATGGTTGGGGGAGGGAATCAAATTAAGGAGACTAGGAGAGGGGAGGTTGATGTAAGGGAAAAAGAAGAAGAAGATAACAAAGTTGTTTGCTCAGTTAAGGATAAACAGAGAGTGGGAGGTGGAGAGTTTCTTAAATGTATCTATTTTAATGCTAGGAGCATTGTAAGAAAGGTGGATGAGCTTAGAGCATGGATTGATACCTGGAAATATGATGTTGTAGCTATTAGTGAAGGAGGGGTTTGATAGGCAACTAAATATTCCAGGATTTTGTTGCTTCAGGTGTGATAGAATAGGAGGGGCAAGAGGGGGAGGTGTTGCATTGCTTGTCAGAGATTATATAACAGCGGTACTCTGGCAGGATAGATTAGTGGACTCATCTAGGGAGGCTATTTGGGTGGAATTGAGGAATAGGAAAGGTGTTGTGACACTTATAACGGTGTATTATAGACCACCTAATGGGGACCGAGAACTGGAGGAGCAAATTTGTAAGGAGATAGCAGATATTTGTAGTAAGCACAAGGTTGTTTTTTTAAAGGAAACTTTCCTTAAAGGAAAATCCTGCCTGACAAACCTATTACAATTTTTTCAGAAAATTACAAGTAAGCTAGACAAGGGAGATGCAGTGGATGTTGTATATTTGGATTTTCAGAAGGTCTTTGACAAGATGCCACACATGAGGCTACTTAACAAGATAAGAGCCCATGGAATTATGGGAAAGTTACATACGTGGATAGGGCGTTGGCTGATTGGCAGGAAACAGAGAGTGGGAATAAAGGGATTCTATTCTGGTTGGTTGCAGGTTACCAGTGGTGGTCCACAGGGGTCCATGTTGGGGCTGCTTCTTTTTATGTTATACATCAACGATTTGGATTATAGAATAGATGGCTTTGTGGCTAAGTTTGCTGATGATACGAAGATAGGTGGACGGGCCGGTAGTGCTGAGGAAACAGAGAGTCTGCAGAGACACTTGGATAGATTGGAAGAATGGGCAAAGAAGTGGCAAATGAAATACAATGTTGGCAAGTGTATGGTTATGCACTTTGGCAGAAGAAATAAATGGACAGACTATTATTTAAATGGAGAGAGAATTCAAAGTTCTGAGATGCAACGGGACTTGGGAGTCCTCGTGCAGGATACCCTTAAGGTTAACCTCCAGGTTGAGTCGGTGGTGAAGAAGGCGAATGCAATGTTGGCATTCATTTCTAGAGGAATAGAGTATAGGAACAGGGATGTGATGTTGAGGCTCCATAAAGCGCTGGTAAGACCTCACTTGGAGTACTGTGGGCAGTTTTAGTCTCCTTATTTAAGAAAGGATGTGCTGATGTTGGAGAGGGTACAGAGAAGATTCAATAGAATGATTCTGGGAATGAGAGGGTTAACGTATGAGGAACGTTTGTTCACTCTTGGACAGTATTCCTTGGAGTTTAGAAGAATGAGGGGGGACCTCATAGAAACATTTTGAATGTTGAAAGGCATGGACAGAGTCGATTTGGCAAAGTTGTTTCCCATGATGGGGGAGTCTAGTACGAGAGGGCATGACTTAAGGATTGAAGGGTGCTCATTCAGAACAGAGATGCAAAGAAATTTTTTCAGCCAGAGAGTGGTGAATCTATGGAATTTGTTGCCACGGGCGGGAGTGGAGGCCAAGTCACTGGGTGTATTTAAGGCAGAGACTGATAGGTATCTGAGTAGCCAGGGCATCAAAGGTTATGGTGAGAAGGCAGGGGAGTGGGACTAAATGGGAGAATGGATCAGTTCATGATAAAATGGTGGATCAGACTCAATGGGCCGAATGGCCGACTTCTGCTCCTTTGTCTTATGGTCTTATGACCTCAGGTCTGTAATGGCCCAGAACCTCAGCGTTAGGCAATGTCTCATCATGACATGTCACCCGCACTCTAGTGGCCTATGTGAGTGATCTCGCTGCTGCTTAAAGGCTGCTCTGGGAGCTTCCCCGACCAATGCGTTGGCACGATTGCCTGCCATGAGTCCATGGCAGAGCTGGTATATGGGCAGCCACTACGAGTGCCAGGTGATTTCACTCCTGCTGCGACGACTACCTGGTCAGCCTCTCAACAATGTTCCACCCTCCTCAGTAAATTCAATTCCTTTTCACTTATTCCTACTTCCCATCTTGGGTTCCTGTTGCCCTACTCGTTTGTGCTCCAGCTAGTACAGGTCCAGAGCCATCAAACATTCCTCAAAGGATAACCCTTTCATTCCCAGGTTTATTCTCGAAAACCTCTCCAACGGGGACTGTGTTGGTCGTTGATACAAATGATGCATTTCACAGTAGGTTTCGATGTACATGTGATAAATGGAGCTCATCTTTCAACTTCACTAATTTTCCCTTCTGGAAATGATGGCACTTAATTGGTTAATGAAACCATACAGCCTGTAACAACAACTTTGTCATCGTATTGATGAAAAAGCAGGTTAATTAGTCAGTGAGAATTGACTATTACTATCCATACAGATTATTCCATTATGATCGGATCAGTCGTTGGGTGCCACAATAGCGTAGCGGTTAGTGCACCATTACAGCCTGAGGAGTCGGAATTCAAAGTTCAGTCCTGTCGTCCTCTGTAAGGAGTTTTTAACCTCTTCCTCATGGAACGCATAGTTTTCCTCTGGGTGCTCCAGTTTCCTCCCACAGTCCAAAAGCGTACCAGCTGGTAGGTTAATTTGTCATTATCAATTATCCTGTGATTAAGCTCGGGTTAAATTGGTGGGTTGCTGGGCGCTGTGGGTTAAAAGGCCTATTCCGTGCTGTATCTCTAAACTAAAAAAATTAAAGGTATGCAGGCTCAACAAGGGAAGCCACACCTAGTTTGATGTATGAGGAGACTTCTGGGAATTTTGCATCCGCCTCCCCCACCCCCCAACCATGTGGTGCTGTGGGATTTCAATGTCCACAGCGAGACAACGGGATATAATGAAGTGTCTGTCTTAAGTCCATTGAAGGAATGCTATTAGCAGCCAGCATAAAGAGAAGGGCCCAGCCCAAACCCTTTGAACTGCAGAATACAGTCTTACAGGGATGTTAAAAGCAACATTCTCAACCATCTGGGTGGATTTGTAACTTGGCTTTTAATGAAGTGAATGAAAAACACTTTAAGGAGAAGTAAAGATGTTTGAATAGGACAAGCCCCCTTTAGAAGGCATTCACTTTGTTTTTTTAAAATGTTTTTAATGCTTCCTTGTTTCTGTGTAGCGCTGGCAGATTGTTATCTTTACTCTAAAAGAGGCCAAACGCAGTTCCTTATTATGAGATGATTATTTTCACATGAAGGGGGACTCTACCTTTTTATGTGAGGGACTGTTTATTTATTTTACTTTGGCCCCCGCCTCCCACCTCCCACCTCCCCCACCCAAAGAAAGGCGCTGCTTTAGTCTCTAAAAAGGAGATTTCTGTTTCTCATTTTGAAAAAAATGAAAAAGTAACCACTGCAGATTCTAGAGAATGGAACCTCACTGTTCTCACATAAAACAGGAGATGAGTGAACAGGTTAACAGTAAAGTTCAAAGTCACATATTTGTCATCATCTACAACCCCGAGATCCATTTTCTGGTAGGCATACTCAATGAATCTATCAAATAATAACCATAACAGAACCTTTTGATTTCTTGAACCTCTGGTAATTGCACACCACCCCCCCCACCGTTCCCCATTCCTGTCTCCCTCTCTCATCATCTCCTTACCTGCCCATCACCTCCCTCTGGTGCTCCTCCTCCTTCCCGTTTTTCCTATCAGATTCCCCCTTCTCCAGCCCTTTATCTCTTTCACCAATCAACTTCCCAGCTCTTTACTTCAGCCCCTCCCCCTCTCCTGATTTCACCTATCACCTGCCACCTTGTACTTCTTCCTCCCCTCCCCCCACCTTCTTGCACTGACTTTCTCATCTGATGAAGGGTCTGGGCCCGAAACGTTGACTGTACACTTTTCCATAGACGCTGCCTGGCCTGCTGAGCTCCTCCAGCATTTTGCGTGTGTTGCTCTGGATTTCCAGCGTCTGCAGATTTCCTCTGCTATCAGATTCCATAGAAACCATAGAAACCATAGAAAAACTACAGCACAGAAACATGCCTTTTGGCTGTGCCGAACCATTTTCTGCCTAGTCCCACTGACCTGCACACGGACCATATCCCTCCATACACCTCCTATCCATGTATCTGTCCAATTTATTCTTAAATGTTAAAAAAGAACCCACATTTACCATCTCGTCTGGCAGCTCATTCCATACTCCCACCACTCTCTGTGTGAAGAAGCCCCCGCTAATGTTCCCTTTAAACTTTTCCCCCCTCACCCTTAATCCATGTCCTCTAGTTTTTTTCTCCCCTTGCCTCAGTGGAAAAAGCCTGCTTGCATTCACTCTATCTATACCCATCATAATTTTATATACCTCTATCAAATCTCCCCTCATTCTTCTACGCTCCAGGGAATAAAGTCCTAACCTATTCAACCTTTCTCTGTAACTGAGTTTCTCAAGTCCCGGCAACATCCTTGTAAACCTTCTCTGTAGTCTTTCAACCTTATTTATATCCTTTCTGTAATTTGGTGACCAAAACTGAACACAATACTCCAGATTCAGCCTCACCAATGCCTTATACAACCTCATCATAACATTCCAGCTCTTATACTCAATACTTTGATTAATAAAGGCCAATATACCAAAAGCTCTCTTTACGACCCTATCTACCAGTGACGCCCCTTTAAAGGGAATTTTGTATCTGTATTCCCAGATCCCTCTGTTCTACTGCACTCCTCAGTGCCTTACCATTAACCCTGTATATTCTACCTTGGTTTGTCCTTCCAACGTGCAATGCCTCACACTTGTCTGTATTAAATTCCATCTGCCATTTTTCAGCCCATTTTTCCAGCTGGTCCAAGTCCCTCTGCAGGCTCTGAAAACCTTCCTGTCTACTACACCTCCAGTCTTTGTATCATCAGCAAATTTGCTGATCCAATTTACCACATTATCATCCAGATCACTGATACAGATGACAAATAACAATGGACCCAGCACTGATCCCTGTGGCACACCACCAGTCACAGGCCTCCACTCGGAGAAGCAATTCTCTACTACCACTCTCTGGCTTCTTCCATTGAGCCAATGTCTAATCCAATTTACCACCTCTCCATGTATACCTAGCGACTGAATTTTCCTAACCTCCCATGCGGGACCTTGTCAAAGGCCTTACTGAAATCCATGTAGACAATATCCACTGCCTTCCCTTCATCCACTTTCCTGGTAACCTCCTCGAAAAACTCCAATAGATTGGTCAAACATGACCTACCACGCACAAAGCCATGTTGACTCTCCCTAATAAGTCCCTGTCTATCCAAATGCTTGTAGATTCTGTCTCTTAGTACTCCCTCCAATAATTTACCTACTACCGACGTTAAACTTACCAGCCTATAATTTCCCAGATTACTTTTTGACCCTTTTTTAAACAACGGAACAACATGAGCTACTCTCCAATCCTCCGGCACCTCACCTGTAGACAGCAACATTTAAAATATTTCTGCCAGGGCCCCTGCAATTTCAACACTAGTCTCCTTCAATGTCCGAGGGAACACCCTGTCAGGTCCCGGGGATTTATCCACTTTAATTTTCCTCAAGACAGCAAGCACCTCCTCCTTTTCAATCTGTACAGTTTCCATGATCTCACTACTTGTTTCCCTTAATTCCATAGACTTCATGCTAGTTTCCTTAGTAAATACAGACGCAAAAAACCTATTTAAGATCTCCCCCATTTCCTTTGGTTCCGCACATAGCCGACCACTCTGATCTTCAAGAGGACCAATTTTATCCCTTACAATCCTTTTGCTCTTAATATACCTGTAAAAGCTCTTTGGATTATCCTTCACTTTGACTGCTAAGGCAACCTCATGTCTTCTTTTAGCCCTCCTGATTTCTTTCTTAAGTATTTTCTTGCACTTCTTATACCCCTCAAGCACCTTATTTACTCCCTGTTTCCTATACATGTCGTACAACTCCCTCTCCTTCTTTATCAGAGTTGCAATATCCCTTGAGAACCAAGGTTCCTTATTCCTATTCACTTTGCCTTTAATCCTGAAAGGAACATACAAACTCCGCACTCTCAAAATTTCTCCTTTGAAGGCTTTCCACCTACCGATCACATCCTTGCCAGAGAACAACCTGTCCCAGTCCACGCTTTTTAGATCCTTTCTCATTTCTTCAAATTTGGCCTTCTTCCAGTTCAGAACCTCAACCCTAGGACCAGATCTATCCCTGTCCATGATCAAGTTGAAACTAATGGTGTTATGATCACGGGAACCAACGTGCTCCCCTACGCAGACTTCTGTCACTTGTCCTAACTCGTTTCTTAACAGGAGATCCAATATTGCATCCCCTCTAGTTGGTCCCTCTATATATTGATTTAGAAAGCTTTCCTGAACACATTTTACAAACTCTAAACCATCTAGACCCCTAAAAGCATGGAAGTCCCAATCAATATATAGAAAATTAAAATCCCCTACCACCACAACTTTATGTTTCCTGCAGTTGCCTGCTATCTCTCTGCAGATTTGCTCTTCCAATACTCGTTGACTATTGGGTGGTCTGTAATACAATCCCACTAATGTGGCCATACCTTTCCTGTTTCTCAGCTCCACCCATAAGGACTCAGTAGACAAGCCCTCTAATCTGTCCAGCCTGAGCACTGCTGTAATATTTTCCCTAACAAGCAATGCCACTCCCCCACCTTTCATTCCTCTACCTCGATCACATCTGAAACATCGGAACCCTGGAATATTAAGCTGCCAGTCCTGCCCCTCCTGTAGCCAAGTTTCACTAATTGCTATAACGTCATAATTCCACATGTCAATCCATGCCCTCAACTCATCCGCCTTCCCCGCAATACTCCTAGCATTGAAATATATACATCTCAGAAGATTTTTACCACCACTCACAACCTTTCTATTAGTGGATTTGCTTGAACTTTTAACATCATTTATTTTCACCCCAGCCACACTGCCAGCTCTGGTACTGTGGTTCCCATCCCCCTGCAAATCTAGTTTAAAGCCTCCCCAATAGCACTAACAAACCTCCCTGAAAGGATATTGGTCCCCCTGTAGTTCAAGTGTAACCTGTCTCTCTTGTACAGGTCCCACCTGCCCCAGAAGAGGTCCCAATTATCCTGAAATCTGAAACCCTGCCCCCTACACCAGTTCCTCAGCCACTTGTTCCTCCTCCAGAGCATCCTATTCCTACCCTCACTGGCACCTAGCACAGGTAGCAATCCTGAGATTGCCACCCTCAAGGTCCTGCTTTTCAACTTCCTACCAAGCTCTCTATACTCACTCTCCAGGACCTCCTCACACTTCCTTGCTATGTCATTGGTACCGATGTGCACTACGACATCTGGCTGATCACCCTCCCACTTCAGAATGTCATGCAATCGATCAGAGACATCCTTGACCCTGGCACCCGGGAGGAAACAAACCATCCTGGATTCTCTGTCACGACCACAGAACCTCCTATCTGCACCTCTAACTATCGAGTCCCCTATCACTACCGCTCTCCTCTTTTTCCACCCTCCCTTCTGCACTGCAGAGCCAGACTCAGTGCCAGAGATCCGGCTACTGCAGCTTGTCCCAGGTAAGTCATCCCCCCCAACAGTATCCAATGCGGTATACTTGTTGAGGGGAATGGCCACAGGGGAACCCTGCTCTGCCTGCCCTTTCCCCTTCCCTCGCCTGACAGTGACCCAATTTCCTGTCCTCTGCTCCTTTGGTGTAACTACCTCCCTGTAGCTACTATCTATAATCTCCTCATTCTCCCGAATGATCCGCAGGTCATCCAGCTCCTGCTCCAGTTCCCTAACGCGGTTTGTTAGGAGCTGCAGCTGGATTCACTTCCCGCAGGTGTTGTTGTCAGGGACACCGGAGGGCTCCCTGACTTCCCATATCCTGTAAGAGGAGCATTCCAATATCCTGCCTGGCATTCTCTCTACTCTAAACAATCTGAACAAAAAACTTACTGGAACCTACCCTGGCCTCTGTCTGTTCTCGCTGAAGCCTGTTGAGCCAAAGCCGTCCCACTCTGACTCAGTCCACTCCGACGATGGCTGCTGTATATGGTGGTCTGCTTTTAAACCTTGGCGCGCTACGTCACGCGCCTGCACAGTGCAGACCCTTCTCCCTGAGCAGTGTTTTAAAAAAAATGACATTTTCTACCCGATTTCTTCACTCCCTTCTTCTCAGCTGCTTGCTTCGACTGCCCTTTATCTTTTTCACCAAACAACTTCTCAGCTCTTTAATTCACCCCTCTTCCCCTCCCAGTTTCATGTATCGCCTACCATCTTGTGTTTCTTCCTCCCCTCCCCCCACCTTCTTACTCTGTCTTCTCCCCTCCCTTTCAAGAAAACACACAAAATGCTGGAAGAACTCAGCAGGCCAGGCAGCATCTATGGAAAAGAGTACAGTCGACGTTTTGGGACGAGACCCTTCAGCAGGACTGGAGAGAAAAAGAGGAGGAGTCAAGTTAAAAGGTGGGGGGGACCCCAGTCTTGCTGAAGGGTCGCGGCCCAAAATGTCGACTGTACTCTTTTCCACGCCTGGCCTGCAGAGTTCCTCCAGCATTTTGTGTGTGCTGCTTAATATCACTGGCATATCAATGTCGTGAAGTTCCTTGTTTTCCAGCAGCAGTATATTGCTCTAGAGGCTCTCTGTTGGCTGGGGTTGACTATGGATGCTTCATCCTAGCTGTCTAAGTGGTATGCAAGTCCGTACAGTACGATATAGAGCACGATCTGCTGCCCACAACAGGCTCCCCTTCTCCACGCAGCTGATGAATCCAAAAGAATGGCAGAGACTGACACAGTCTGCTACCAGTGGCGTCTCAGGAGTTGCCAGTCAGCATTGAACTCAATGTCAGACAGCCTTCGGGACCCCAGCTCCAGCTTTTTCCTCAGGGTTTACTCCCGAAGCCTTCCCCGTGAGTGGGTATAGCCACAAAGCAGAGCAGGTTTGAGATCAGAGTTTTCCTTCTCCTCAATGAGCTGCCAACCACAGCTGACAAGCCCCATCTGCCCAGAGCGATGGGTTTTAAGGCTCCAATAACCTGCCTTTGCCCTTTCTGCTGTCAGTAGAAACAGTTCTGCCAGGCTTAGTAGCTAAGCCACTCGTGAAGACCAGGAGGTGGACTTGGTTGTCAGAGGGTATTTGAGACGCATGCCATTGAGAGCATTTAATAGGTAGTGGGAACTTATCCCCACTACCACCCCGCAGGTATCACAAACTTAAGAAACCTACAATGCAATACATAACAACAAAGAAACTATAAATTACAATTATATATATAGGATACAATAGGGTCTTTTAAGAGACTCTTAGATACATGGAGCTTAGAAAAATCGAGGGCTATGCGGTAGGGAAATTCTAGGCAGTTTCTAGAGTGGGTTACATGGTCGGCACAAAATTGTGGGCCGAAGGGCCTGTAATGTGCTGTAGATTTCTAAATGAGTAGTGCAAAAAGAGCCACGGCAGTGACTGTGGATTTCAGCTGCAGTTGTTCTGAAAGGGAATATTTCATGATTCCCATTGGAGCTGCATTCAAACAGCTGCCATCTTGATCTCCATTAGTGTCTCGGCTCTCCCATGAGGTTTTGTTTTCTTTCTTATGCTGGATTCAGTTGTACAGATGACGATAAGCTCTCAGGTGATCAGTGTATACATACAAATCCAGACTCTGTCCTCAGGCTCATGATACCACTCCAATATTCCACCAACTCCGCACACTTAGTGACTCCTGAGACTCTGGTCTAACTCAACAGCTACTCTCCGAGCAAACATTAATCATTCTGATAAACCTATCCGACCAGTCCTTTCCAGTCCTGATGAAGAGTCTCGACTCTTGACATTGACTCTTCATTCCTCTCCATAGATGCTGCCTGACCTGCTGAGTTCCTCCAGCACTGTGTGAATGTTAATCTAACCAATACACATTTCGTGGTTTCCTTGGTATCCCTCATCCTTCCAGAGCATTGACAATTAATCAAAATATTTTATTTTGAAAGATAAAGATTAGCTTTATTTGTCATACGCCTATCAGAACATACAGTGAAATGTATCGTTTGCATTGACAGCCAACACAGTTCAAGGATGTGCTGGGGTCACACAAGTGCCGCCATGCTTCCTGCACCAACACAGCATGTCCACAGTTTTCTATCCCTGATCTGCACGTCTTTGGGATGTGCGAGGAAACCCATGCAGTCCCGGGAAGACTGTACAAACTCCTTTCAGACAGTGGGGAAGAATTGAACTAGGTCTCTAACATTTAAAACTTAGCCACTATGCTACCCTGCCACAAGTAGAGTCATAGATTCATAGAACACTATAGCACAGAAACAGGCCCTTCAGCCCATCTAGTCCATGCTGAAATATTCACCTGCCTAGTCCCATCGACCTGCACCCGAACCATAGCCCTCCCATCCTTGTACCTATTCAAATTTCTCATAAATGTTCATATCAAACCCATGTCTACCCCTTGCACTGGCAGCACGTTCCACACTCTCACCACCCTCTGAGTGAAGAAGATCCCAACCCCCATGTTCCTCTTCAACATTTCACCTTTCACCTTTAACTCATGAACTCTAGTTCTAATTTTCTAATCTATTTCTAAATTTGGTGTCTAATGTATTGTAATTTTCTGACTGCCTGTTCAATTATCAACAGCCTCAAGAAAATGACTGGCTCCCTCTCCCAGCCACTTGATAATCATATCTCAGGTAACTGAGAGGTGGCTCTTATATTAGTTCATTAGGGAGGTATGCTGTTCTTTATGGAACCATATTTTTGGCTGTGGAGTTTGAAATGAATGCTCTTTAGAGGATAAAATCCCTCATGAACTATCTTTTCTCACCATTTTTGTGTTTCCAGTTCATTTGTTGTGATGTCAATAACAAACATCTCAAACACAGTTTGAGTTAAAAATACCAACTATAGAAGAGCAAGTTAACCTGCAGGTTGAGTCAGAGGTGAGGAAGGCAAGTGCAATGTTAGCATTCATTTTGAGAGGACTGGAATGTAAAAGCAAAGATGTAATGCTGAGACTTTATAAGTCATTGGTCAGACCACACGGAGTATTGTGTGCAGTTTGGCCCACTTATCTAAGAAAAGATAGGCTGGTGGTATCCACCCCAGGCTTCAGAGCAGCTGTGTGCAGTTTTGGTCCCCTAATCTGAGGAAAGACATCCTTGCCATAGAGGGAGTACAAAGAAGGTTCATCAGATTGATTCCTGGGATGGCAGGACTTTCATATGAAGAAAGACTGGATCGACTAGGCTTATACTCGCTGGAATTCAGAAGATTGAGGGGGGATCTGATTGAAATGTATAAAATCCTAAAGGGATTGGACAGGCTAGATGCAGGAAGATTGTTCCCGATGTTGGGGAAGTCCAGAACGAGGGGTCACAGTTTAAAGATAAAGGGGAAGCCTTTTAGGACTGAGATTAGGAAAAACTTCTTCACACAGAGAGTGATGAATCTGTGGAATTCTCTGCCACAGGAAACAGTTGAGGCCAGTTCATTGGCTATATTTAAGAGGGAGTTAGATAAGGCCCTTGTGGCTAAAGGGATCAGGGGGTATGGAGAGAAGGCAGGTACAGGGTTCAGAGTTGAATGATCAGCCATGATCATACTGAATGGCGGTGCAGGCTCGAAGGCCCAAATGGCCTACTCCTGCACCTGTTTTCTGTGTTTCTATGTCCAGGTTTGGAATCTAGCCAGCTCCTTGCACGAGTTCCACCTGTGCCGTGTCGTACATCGAGCAAGCAACTTGGCCTCATAAGACAGACCAAACCTAAATAAACGGCAAAGTTGCGCACCAAACCGATGTGGGGAGGAACTTCAAGAATGAGGGGAGACCTCCTTCAAACCTAGCAAGTATTCAAAGGCCTTGATAGAGTGGATGTGGAGAAGGGTGTTTCTTACAGTGGGGAAGTCTGGGGCCAGAGAGTACAGCCTCAGAGTTGAGAGATGACCAGTTAGAACAGAGATGAGTTGGAATTTCTTTAGACAGGGGTTCGTGAATCTGTGGAATTCATTGCCACAAACGGCTGTGGAGGCCGAGTCATTGAGTATATTTAAGGTGGCAATTGATTAGTCCTTGATTAGTCAGGACATCAAAAGTTAAGGGGAGAAGGCAGGAGAATGGGGTTAAGAGGGATAATAAATCAGCCATGATGGAATGGTGGAGCAGACTCAATGGGCCAAATGGCCTTATTCTGCTCCTTTACGTATTGATCTTAACATAGAACATAGAAGATTACATCACAGCACAGGCCTTTTGACCCCCAATGTTGTGCTGACCTTTTAACCTACCCTAAGATCAATCTAACCCTTCCCTCCTACACAGCACTCCATTTTTCTCTTTGCTGTCATTAATTTATCTGCCTCTACCACCACCCCTGACAGTGGGTTCCACGCACCCACCACTCTGTGTAAACCCCTTCCTTTCCTCTAATCACCTTACAATTATCTCCTTTGTATTAGCCATTTCTACCCTGGGTAAAAGTCTCTGACTGTCCACTTGATCTATGCCTCTTATCATCTTGTACATCTCTATCATGTCACTTCTCATCCTCCTTTGCTCCAAAGTGAAAAGCCTTAGCTCACTCAACCTATCCTCATAAAAGCAAAGACGTAACGTTAAGGCTTTATACAGCGCTGGTGAGGCCTCACTTAGAGTATTGTGAGCTGGTTTGGGCCCCTTATCTTAGAAATGATGTGCTGAAACTGGAGAGAGTTCAAAGGAGGCTCAGGAAAATGATTCCAGGATTAAACAGCTTGTCATATGAAGAGTATTTGACAGCTTTGGGCCAGTATTCACTAGAATAAGAATGAGGGTGACAATTGATATCTATCAAATGGTGAAAGACCTCAATAAAGTGGATCTGCAGAAGATGTTTCCTAAAGTGGGAGAGTCTGGGACCAAAGAACACAGCCTCAGAATAGAGGGGCATCCTTTCAGAATGAAGATGAGAGGGATTTTCTTTAGCCAATCTGTGGAATTTGTTGCCACAGACAGCTGTGGATGCCAAGTCTTTATGTATATCTAAGGCAGAGGTTGATAGATTCTTGATTGAGATTGATCAGGGCATGAAGGGATACAGGGAGAAGGCAGGAGATTGTGGCTGAAGAAAATTGGATCAGTCTTGATGAAATGGCAGAGAGAGTCAGTGGGCCAAATGGCCTAATTCTGCTCCTATACCTTATAGTCTTATGGTCCAATAGTCATAAGACATGCTCTTTAATCCAGGCAGCATTCTAGTAAATCTCTTCCGCATCCTCTCCAAAAGAATCTGGGCTTTTTTTTTTAAATCACCAAATTGCTTCAGTTCCATTTTCCACTTCTTCTTCATTTTCTAGAGTCAGTCATAGAACACAACAGCACCGAATCAGGCCCATCGGCCCATTTAGTCCATGCTGAGCTATTAATCTGCCAAGTTCCCATCAACCTGCAACCAGGCCATTGCCCACCATAGCTGTCCCATCACGTATTATTTTTATTCCTGGTTGTTCTCGTTTCAGAATGGGCACAGTTGATAAATGTATATTTTTTTCCCTCGGGTTGGGTAACATTTGAAGGAGAGTTAATGAGGCCCTGCTGCTTGCGGGAGCATTCACATCATAAAAAAGACTTCTGGTGATGTGCAGCCAATTTCTTCCGCAGATCACATTTTTCCATCTAAGGGCTCTACTCTGCCCAGTTGATCTCCAGAACGGAAACTTTTTGTTTGGGAAAGGAAATTTGCCATCCGTGCCCAGTTTCAGTTTCAGTGTGACTGCAACCCTGTCTGTGGAAAGTGGTGAGCGCAGCCCAGTCCATTACAGGAAAAGCCCTCCCCTCCCCTGAGCGCACCTAAATGGGACGTTCCCACAAGGAAGCAGCATCCGTCATCAAGGTCCTCGACCACTTAGGCCTGGCTCTCTCCTCTTGGACCACCAGGGCCTGAGTCCTGAATCAGAATGAGAAGCAGGTTTAATGTCACCGGCATATGTCATGAAATTCGCTGCTTTCTGGCTGCCGTACCTTGCATAATAATAAAAACTGTAAGTTACAGAAAGTATATATGTTAAAAAGTTAAATTAAGTAAGCAGTGCAAAAGAAAAGTAGTGAAGTGGTGTCCATGGGGTCAACGTGCATTCAGAAGTCTGATGGCAGAGGGAAGCAGCCATTCCTGAATTGCTGAGTGTGTGTCTTCAGGAGGTGTTTCATCGGGAGCTTGAGGAGATTTGGTACGTCATCGAGAACACTCAAAAACTTCTGCAGATGTACCGCGGACAGCGTTCTGACTGGCTGCATCACTGTCTGGTATGGGGGGGTGGGGAGGGAGGGGAAGCTACTGCACAGGATTGAAGCGAGCTGCAGAGAGTTGTAAAATTGGTCAGCTCCATCACGAGCACTAGCCTCAGTACCGTCCAAGACATCGTCAAGGAGCTATGCCTCAGAAAAGTGGCTTCCATCATTAAGGACCCCCACAACCCAGGACGTGCCCTCTTCTCACTGTTACCATCAGGAAGGAGGTACAGAAGCCTGAAGGCACACACTCAGCTTCTTCCTTTCTGCCATCCAATTTCTAAGTGGACATTGAACCCATGGACATTACCCTATTATTTTTTTTTAATTTTCTGTTTTTTGCACTATTTATCTTAACTTAACTACTTAATATACTTTCATATATATATATATATATATTTGCTGTAGTTCATTTTTTTCTATATTTATCATGTATTGCATTGACCTGTTGCCACAAAGTTAACAAATTTCACAACATGTGTCTGAGATGTTAAACCTGATTCTGATTGCTGAATCTCCTCCCTGATGGTAACAATGAGAAGAGGGCATGATCCAGGTAATAGGGATCCTTAATGATCAATGCCGTCTTTTTGAGGCATCACTCCTTGAAGATATCTGGGATGCTGAGAGCCTTGGCCTGATACATCAACAGTTTACTCATTTCCATTGATGCTGCCTGACTTGCTGAGTTCCTCCAGCATTATGTGTGTGTTACTCTTGGTTTCTTCTCACTGCTGCCACCAGGAAGGAGGTACAGGAGCCTCAGGACCCACACCACCAGGTTCAGAAGCAGTTATTACCCCTCAACCATCAGGCTCCTGAACCAGAGGGGATAACTTCACTCACCCCAACACTGAATTGTTTCCACAACCAACGGACTCACTTTCAAGGATTCTACAACTCATTTTCTCAGTATTATTTATTTATATGTACAATTTTATCTTCTTTTGCATATTGGTTGTTTGTCAGTCTTTATTTATGTATAGTTTCTCATAAATTCTATTGTATTTCTTTATTTTCCGGTAAATGCCTGCAAAAAAAGGGTTGTATATGGTGGCATATACCTACCTTGATAATAAATTTTAAAGTTCTAAGTACATTTATTATCAAAGTACATATATGTCACCATATAACAATCCTGTGGTTCATTTTCTTGCGGGCATACTCAATAAATCCAATAACCATCAATGAAAGACCACATCAACACGGTGGACACCCAAAGTGCAAAAGACAACAAACTGTGCAAATATAAAAAGAACTATTAACAAACAAACAAACAAACAAATAAATAAATATCGAGAACATGAGATGAAGAGTCCTTCTGAGTAAATTTGAAGGTTCAGATTTACTTTGAGCTTTGAACTTTGATTCCTGTACGTGAGACAGTGCATTTCGGTGACCTCGTGAACCATGCTAAGCTTTAAGTGGATCAGTCATTCTGCTGAGTAACCACCCTCTGATTTGTGGTGGATGAAGTGTACCTAGCTCAGCAGAAAACTCAAACATGAGAGCATCAACACTTTAGCCAGGACCTTCAACATGAACTTGTGGTGGCAAGTGTGCTGACTGGCTGCATTATGGTCTGCTGTGGGATCACCAAAGCCTTTGAGCGGAAAACCCTACAAAAGGTAGTGGATTTGGTCCAGTACATCATGGTAAAAACCTCCCAACGTTGCATAGAAAAACACTATCTATCATCAAAGATCCTCGCCACTCAGCACATGCTCTTTTCTCGCTGCAGCCATCGAGAAGAAGGTACAGATGCCTCAGGACTCACACCACCAGGTTCAAGAACAGTTACTACACCTCAACCATCAGGCTCTTGAACAAAAGGGGATATTACGCTCATTTAAGAGCTCTGTTATATTGTTATTTCATGTTTGTTACTTACTGCTATTTATTTATACCTCCATTTGCATGGTTTGTTGTCTAATAATCCTGTTTACAGTTACTGATCTACAGATTTGCTAAGTATGCCTGCAGAAAAACAATCTCAGGGTTGTATGTGATGACATTTATAACACTATAAGACATAGGAGCAGAATTAGGCCATTTGGTCCATCGAGTCTGCTCCGCCATTCAATCATGGCTGATCCTTTCTTTCCTCCTCCTCAACGTCATTTCTTGGCCTTCTCCCTGAAACCTTTGATGCCACGTCCAATCAAGAACCTATCAATCTCTGCCTTAAATACACCCAATGACCTAGCCTCCACAGCTACATGTGGCAACAAATTCCACAAATTCACCACCCACCAGCTGAAGAAATTTCTCCACATCTCTGTTTTGAAAGGGCGCCCCTCTATCTTGAGGCTGTGCTCTCTTGTCCTAGACTCTCCCACAATGGGAAACATCCTTTCCACATCTACTCTGTCCAGGCCTTTCAACATTCGAACGGTTTCAATGAGATCCCCCCACCATCCTTCTGAATTCCAGTGAGTACAGACCCAGAGCCATCAAACGTTCCTCGTATGATAACCCTTTCATTCCTGGAATCATCCTTGTGAACCTCCTCTGGACCCTCTCCAATGCCAGCACATCTTTTCTAAGATGAGGAGCCCAAAACTGTTCATAATACTCAAGGTGAGGCCTCACCAGTGCCTTATAAAGCCTCAGCATCACATCCCTGCTCTTGTATTCCAGACCTCTTGAAATGAATGCTAACATGACATTTGCCTTCCTCACCACTGACTCAACCTGCAAGTTAACCTTTAGGGTGTTCTGCACAAGGACTCCCAAGTCCCCTTGCATCTCAGATTTGTGGATTTTCTCCCTGTTTAGAAAACAGTCCGCCCATTTATTTCTACTACCAAAGTGCATGACTATGCATTTTCCAACATTGTATTTCATTTGCCACTATCTTGCCCATTCTCCTAATCTGTCTAATGTGTCTAAGTCCTTCTGCATCCCACCTGTTTCCTCAACACTACCTGCCCCTCCGCCAATTTTACTTTGAACTTTGATCTGATGCCCATGACCACAAAGCAACAGTGTGTTCCTGAGACAATTCAGATTTATTCACATGTACTATACAGAGAAATGCAAATGAGGAGATTAACTTTAATTGTCACATGTACAGTACATTGAAATTTACAGTGACATGTACTGTTTGCATTAAAGACCAATACATTTTGAGGATTGTGCTGGGGGCAGCCCACAAGTGTTGCCACACTTCCAGTGCTAACATAGTGAGTCCAAAACTCACTAACCCAAACCCTACTTTGAAATGTGGGAGCTAACTGGCTCGCCCTGTCATGGAAAGAATGTACAAGCTCCTTACAGGCAGCGCCATGAATTAAACTACAATTACTTGGGCTGTAACGCTACGCTCCCTTGCTGACCCCATAAAACTCAGGTTAGATGGCGCCGGAGCATTGTGTTCAGTTCTGGTCGCCTCATTATAGGCGGGATGTGGAAGCTTTGGAGAGGGTGCAGAGGAGATTCACCAGGGTGCTGCCTGCATTAGAGAGTAGGTCTCATGAGGATAGGTTGAGTGAGCTAGGGTTTTTCTCTTTGGGGAGAATGAGGATGAGATGTGACTTGATAGAGATGTACAAGATAAGAGGCATAGATCAATGGGACAGCCAGAGACTTTTTCCCAGGGTGGAAATGACTAATATGAGGGGCATAATTTTAAGCTGATTGGAGGAAATTATAGGGGGGATGTCAGAGGTAAATTTGTTGAGTGGTGGGTGTGTGGAACGACCTACCATGGGTGGTAGCAGAGGCAAATACATTTGGGACATTTAAGAAACTGTTAGATAGATACATGGATGAAAGAAATATGGAGGGCTATGTAGAAGAGAAGGGATATGTTGACCTTAGATTAGGTTAAAGTGTTGGTACAATATCCTGGGCCAAAGTGCCTGTACTGTGCTTGACTCCAGAACAACTGGAATTTAGAAGATTGAGGGGGGATCTGATTGAAAGGTATAAAATCCTAAAGGGATTGGACAGGCTAGGTGCAGGAAGATTGTTCCCGATGTTGGGGAAGTCCAGAACGAGGGGTCACAGTTTGAGGATAAAGGGGAAGCCTTTTAGGACTGAGATTAGGAAAAACTTCTTCACACAGAGAGTGGTGAATCTGTGGAATTCTCTGCCACAGGAAACAGTTGAGGCCAGTTCATTGGCTATATTTAAGAGGGAGTTAGATATGGCCCTTGTGGCTAAAGGGATCAGGGGGTATGGAGGGAAGGCTGGTACAGGGTTCTGAGTTGGATGATCGGCCAAGATCGTACTGAATGGCAGTGCAGGCTCGAAGGGCCGAATGGACTACTCCTGCACCTATTTTCTATGTTTCTATGTTTAACTGAAACGGATTTGCCAATTTGAGCATCATCAGAGCATTTGACCAAGGGCAGAATGAGCTTGCTTCTAATACCCTCAAGATCAAACACCACCTCATTAGTTAGATTTGCATATGAAGAGCAGATATTTGGCCGCAGTAGCAAAAAACAACAGGTCCCCATAACTGTAACCATAACCATAATCATGCCCGGCCTGCTGAGTTCCTCCAGCGTGTTGTGAGTGTTGCTTTGACCCCAGCATCTGCAGATTATTTTGTGTTTCCCCATAACCGTTAACCTGAATGAGGGAAGTGTAGAAAACTGAGCTGAGCTGGTGTTCAGTCTGGTAATATCAATCCAGGGGTTCTTCCAAAATCAAGAATGAGGCATCAACCATGGTGGCTATGACCATTTTATTAAGTGTTACAAGAACAAAGAACGAACAAAGAAAAGACCAAGAACAAGCAGTTGTGGCCATTGTGGACTCAAAATAGAGATAACAACCTTCTAGCAGTAACAATTAACCTATAAAATAGCCAGAGAAACTGAGAAACCTCTAGGAAATACTGCAAATACTTGAAAAGGTACTGAATACATACTGAACAAATTTACTGAAGCCTTGGTCCCAGAGCACTTTCTGCACAATGAGGAAAGCCTGCCCTTTCTGAGGAGGCTGAAGAGAACTGGACTGTGAATGTCTACAGATACGCAATAGAGAGCATCCTAATACACTGTATCACTGTGTAGTATGGAAACTGCCCTGCAGTGGATAAGGAGACGAGGCACAGAAGATGTCACGGTCATCCAGTGCAACCAAAGAAGACCCCAACTGTGATGCCAGTTCGTACCACTGGATCAGACTTCCAAGGTCGAGAGAGTGGAACTGCCCCAGTACAATGATTTTTCCAATCTATAACTCTCCTGCACAGGTTTCCAATCGTCATTGGACACGATGGACAACACCAGGAACACATGTATATTTCTACATTCCTACCCTAGCATTATCCTTGCCAATGTTTCTTCCTTTATGAACTCTAGAAGTCCCACACTACGTCCATTGGGTTAGATCTATGGACTCAGTAATGTAAACCATGAGCTTCTAATCCATTTGGCTGTGTTACAAGCCAACAGCCATCGGGGACACCCAGCTTGGTTATTCATAACTGTTCTGTTGCCAATTTTAAATACCAAAAACACAAGAGATTCTGCAGATGCTGGAAATCCAGGGAGGCCTAGATAGAGTGGCTATGGAGAGGAGGTTTCCTATAGTGGGGGAGTCTAGGACCACAGGACACAGCCTCAGAATCGAGGAACATCATTTAGAACAGAGATGAGGAAGAACCTTTTTAGCTGGAGGGTGGAGAAAGTGTGGAATTCATTGCCACAGACAGCTGTGGAGGCCAAGTCATTGAGTACATTTAAAGCAGAGGTTGATAAGTTCTTAATTACGTGGGTTTAAAGGTTACAGAGAGAAGGCAGGAAAATAGGGTTGAGAGGGATAATAAATCAGCTATGATGAAATGGAGAAGCAGACTCAATGGGCCCAATAGCCTAATTCTGCTCCTAGATCTTATGGTCTTATAGCATTTTGTGCATGTTGCTCTAGATTTCCAGCATCTGCTGAATATTTTGCATTTACAACGGAATATGTCTGAGGCAGTTTTAAAGTCAGCGGCATGATCCAAACACAACTAAATGTTTAAATTGCTATGTGCTGTAAAAAAAATCACAGCAGACTCAGGCAGCACTCTATATTTCCATCAACCACTATATAATATTTGAACTTTGTATAATCGCCCTCCCCTATTAACATTCCTTCTGCATCTTGTTCGAACAGCAAGATGATTAAGAAACTCTTTTTTTTATATAATAATGGACCCAGAGTGCTGTGGGCATAAAGTTACAGTACTTCCACAACATGTGCGGCCATTTAGGCCATTGAATAACACTTTGATATTAACCAGATGTTGAATACACAAGATATTTCACATCTGTTTGATATCATCTGGGCTGGTACTGCTTTTTTCTTGGGGCACTGGAATAAAATGAGAGAGAACTACGCACCTGTGTGTTCCTTAGCGCCTCTTCCCAACTCCAAATTGTAGCCAGATCATCCACTCTGCGCCCCCTCCCCCGAGTCTGCATGTTTTCTAGAAGCCTCCGTCACTTCTTGCTTTCCACAATGACTCCAGCTGCATTGTGGGATTGCCAGTGTTGGATTAGGGTGTAGATTTCTTACTTAACTTGGACTTCGCTTGTAGTTTAAATTTTATTTTTGTTTATTGAGATACTGTGTGGCACAGGTCCTTCTGGCCCTTTGAGCCATGCTGCCCGACAACCCCTGATTTAACCATACAAGTTACAATGACCAATCAACCTACCAACCAGTACATCTTCGCACTGTGAGGGGAAACCGGAGCACCCGGATGAAACCCACACGGTCACGGGCAGAACGGACAAACTCGTTATAGACGGTAGCAGGCATTGAATCCGGGTCGCAGGCACTGTCAAACGTTGTAATAACCTCTACGCTACCATGCCACCCTTTATTAAGATTATTTATTGTCATTCTTCAGTATACAAGTGTAATGGAGAACGAAATAATTGTTACTCCAGATCCGATACAGCACGAAATAAAACAGATTAAGATAAGGATCGCAATAATAATTTTAAAAACCCACAATAAATATAAATACATAAGATAGCTGATACACACAGATTGATTGTATGTCCATAAAGTGACGCTAGGCACAGGAGTGTCTGTACACAAGGTGACTCTGACAGGAAATGATAAAGTAGTGGTGGTTGGGGGTGTAGAGGGGTGGGTACGTGGGTGAAGGTGTTGATCAGCCTTGCTGCTTGGGTAAGTAACTGTTTTTGAGGGTTAGGGTGAGGCTGGTCCGAGTGTGGATGCTATGTAGCCCCCTCCCTGCTGGGAGTGGGACAAACAAGGTGGGTGGGATCCTTTAGAATATTGCTGGCCTTTTTCCAGCATCTTTCTGTGTCCTTGACAGTGGGTAGGCTGATGCCGATGATGTGTTGGGCAGTTTTGTCTACATGTTATAGATCTTTCCTCTCCTAAGGACAGATATTTCCTTTTATCATTCCATTAGTATAAAAACAAGAATGAATGTGATTTTGACAGCCATAACAGCTAATTAACCCCACCAATCCTTTATTGCCGATTCTGTCTTCTGGCCTGACTCACTCGATCTTGCAATCTGCAATTGATTAAACTCCAGCAGTGCAAACACGGGGCACTGGAAAACATGGCTCTTCTCATGAATTCCTTTGACAATTGTAGACGACATTGTTAGGGAAGAGAGACTGAAGGGATGAGTCGTGGCTGCTTGGAAAAGCCGCATGCATAATCAGGAAATCTTGCATTGTAATATTTCAGAAGACTCCAGTCTGGAATTCCCTTGGAATTGTTCCAGTTTGCCGTCATAAAACCATAGGAACAGAATTAGCCCATTCAGCTTATCAAATCTGCTCCACCATTCCATCATGGCTGATTTATTTTCCCTCTCAACCCCATTCTCCTGCCTTCTCCCCATAACCTTTGACACTCAGACTAACCAAGAACTTATCAGCCTCTGCCACAACTGTACCCGATGACTTGGCCATTTTTATGCCTCCATAACCCCCATCTGCAGCAATAAATTCCATAGATTCACCACCCTCTGGCTAAAGAAATCTCCTCATCTCTGTTCTAAATGGACGTCCCTCTATTCTGAGGCTATGCCCCCTGGCCCCAGACTCCCTCATAAAAGTTTTCCAGGGGGTATGGTGGAAAACCTGACCCAGTGACTGCCCTGGGATGCCTTCTTTTCTTGACAATTAAGTAACTAATTCTGATGTGTGAATTGTTTTAATGAATGCCCACAACTCTCATGGAGAATCACTACAGCAGCTGGGGGTGGGGGGGGGAGTGTTGGGCTTTGTTGGTCAGGGTTGACCACGGATATTCAGTCCCTGCTGTCTACGTGATACACAAGCCAGCTCAGTACAATATGTAGAGCAAGCCAGGTCAGGTCAGTATGATATGGTGAGCAAGCTGTGTCGCCCATGGACGTAGCAGGCTCCCCCTCTCCACACAGCCGATGAATCCGAATGAACGGCAGAGACTGATACCGTTCGGCAGCAGCGGCATCGCTAGATTTGCCAGTCAGCATTGAACTCAGCATAGAACTGCCTTAGGGCAGAATTTTCCTTGGGGCTTATTCCCAGAGCCTTCCCCATGAGTGGGTGGAGCCACAAGGCAGCCGAGGTTTGAGATCAGAGTTTTCCTTCTCCTCGATGAGCTGTCAACCACACGTGGCCAGGAGCTGAACTTGGTTGTCAGAGGCTGTTTGAGACGCACACTATTGGGAGCATTTAGTCGGTAGTGGGAGCTTATCCCCATTACCACCCCTGGCTGTAACAACCTTAAATAACCTCTTATACTATAATTACCAGAAAATTCACTGAATAATTACACATGTATAGGTGATTATATGAAAATATAAACAAGCAGAGGAGAGTTATCCCCAACCACCCCCCACCCCTCCCTCAGCTACGACAATCTTAAGAAACTTTGCAGCAGCTAACCATACTGTGGCAAGATGGCCTCATGTGCACATAGACACACTACAATTGTGCACACACACAATCGCACTCTCATGCACAAGCAGAATAATCAGAACTGAACTTTGTTCGTTTTTTATTTCCCAGCACAGATAGGAGTCAAAATTGTTTAATGTCATTTCCAGTACACAAGTGTAAAGAAGAACAGAATAATTGTTACCCTGGATCTGAGCACCAAAAAACACAATAAATACTGTATAAATATATCAAATAATTTAGATTTTTAGATTATGAGGACACTCAGTCCTCATTTATTGTCATTTAGAAATGCATGCTTTAAGAAATGATACAATGTTCCTCCAGAGTGATATCACAGAAAAACAGGACAGACCAAAGACTAACACTGACAAGACCACATAATTATAACATATAGTTACAGCAGTGCAAAGCAATACCTTAATTTGATAAACAGCAGACCATGGGAACGGTAAAAAAAAGTCTCAAAGTTCTGATCGACTCCCAATAGTTCCTGATAGCAGGCGGCAAAAGGGAGAAACTCTCTCTGCCATAAACCTCCAGGTGCCGACAACTGCCGATGCATTGGAAGCACCTGACCACAGCCGACTCTGAGTCCATCCGAAAACTTCGAGCCTCCGACCTGCCCTCCAGCACCGAGCACCGAGCACCATCTCTGCCGAGTGCTTGGACCCCACCCCGGCCACCAAGCAACATGCAAAGCCGAGGACTCGGGGCCTTCTCCTCCGGAGATTCTGGATCACACAGTAACAGCGGCAGCGAAAAAGGCATTTCAAAAGTTTCTCCAGATGTTCCTCTGTGCTCTCACATCTGTCTCCATCAAATCAGGATTGTGCACGGCACCCTACTTGACAGGTAACAGATATCATTCACCGGAGTGGCCGCTGCACGCTGCGTCGCGCCGCCATCTTCTCCTCCTCCTATAAGTGTATATTTATATACATAGATTGAATTTATGTCCATAAAGAGACATTAGGCACAGGAGTGTCTGTACATAAGGTGACTGACAGGAAATGATAAACTAGTGGTAGCTGGGGGTGTGGAGGGGTGGGTTAGTGGATGGAGGTGTTGATCAGCCTTACTGTTTGGGGAAAGTAACTGTTTTTGAGTCTGGTACTCCTGGTGTGGATGCTACACAGCCACCTCCCTGATGAGACCCATCACTGTTCTGTCATCGGTGAGCCTGACGATATGATTCCTTGGCTGCTTGGCCGAGCGGTGGTGTGTGAGAAGAACGTAGAGCAATGGGCTCAGCACACAGCCCTGAGGAGTATCCTTCTTGAGGATGAATGTGGGTGATGAAATTCAGCATTAAAATATTGAATGTGAGGTCTTCCTTGTCAATTCCACCAAGGGTAAATAATTAAACAAGCTTAATTAATCACAGACCATAGAATGTAAAGCACTACAGCACACTACAGGCCCTTCGACCCACAATATTGTCCCGAGCTTTTAACCTACTCCAAGATCAATTTAACCCTTCCCTCCCACAAAGCCCTCTATTTTTATAACATCCAGGTGCCCGTCTAAGAGTCTGGTAAGGTGACCTGATAGAGGTGTATAAGATGATGAGAGGCATTGATCGTGTGGATAGTCAGAGGCTTTTTCCCAGGGCTGAAATGGCTAACATGAGGGGGTGTAGTTTTAAGCTGCTTGGAAGTAGTAGAGGAGATGTCAGAAGTAAGCTTGTATTCCTTTCCTCCTTTCCCTACCTTCTTATTCTGGTTTCTGCCCCCTTCATTTCCAGTCCTGGTGAAAGGTCCTGGCCCAAAACATTGGTTGTTCCTTCCCCTCCATAGATGCTGCCTGACCTGCTGAGTTACTGCAGCTCTTTGTGTTTATTCCTCTGGATTTCCAGCATCTGCAGAATTTCTTGTGTTTATAATCGACAGTACTTTGCAGAAGCCTAAGGCACACACAAATATATGTATAGGATACAGAGGATGCAGAGGGGGATCACAAAGTCAAGGAAAGAGGACCAGGTCAAGACAACAGAGACTTTTGGAGAAGAGGAGTTTGGTGGGTAATACCGTTCCGGCTGACCAGAAGTGCACTGAGAGCGGTAAGTGTCAAGGAGTTGGGTGCTTACTGATCTGGTTAACAACAGATGGTGCAATCCGGGTCATATTACGATCGAGGAACGTGTTTGTAGACCGGATATTGAACTTTTTACTGTCAGATTTCGGCCACATTCCACTGTGATACAACACTTGGCGGCACGGGAGGTCGTTCCTGCCTGTGGCTATCGAACGTGCAGGTCCTCCCGTGGGGGGTCAGACACCCTGAGCCAATAGACTGGTCCTGGACTTATGCGTTTGCATTTTGCTGTTCGATTGTTGTGGTTTTGTATTGCTATATTTACACTCTATTCTTGGTTGGTGCGGCTGTAACAAAACCAAGTTTCCCTCGGGGTTAATAAAGTATATCTATCTATCTATCTATATATATATATATCTAGGGTGCTAAGACTTTTGCACAGTACTGTAGTAATTTTATGTATCACACTGTACTGCTGCCACAAAAAAAACAAATTTCATGTCAGATGTGAGTGATGATATATTATAGATATGTAAAAAGGAAAAGACTGGTAAAGACAAATGAAGGTCCCCTACAGACAGAAACAGGTGAATTGATTATGGGGAGCAAGGACATGGCAGACCAATTGAATAATTACTTTGGTTCTGTCTTCACTAAGGAGGACATAAATAATCTTCCAGAAATAGTAGGGGACAGAGGGTCCAGTGAGATGGAGGAACCGAGCGAAATGCATGTTAGTAGGGAAGTGGTGTTAGGTAAATTGAAGGGATTGAAGGCAGATAAATCCCCAGGGCCAGATGGTCTGCATCCTAGAGTGCTTAAGGAAGTAGCCCAAGAAATAATGGATGCATTAGTGATAATTTTTCAAAACTCGTTAGATTCTGGACTAGTTCCTGAGGATTGGAGGGTGGCTAATGTAACCCCACTTTTTAAAAAAGGAGGGAGAGAGAAACCGGGGAATTATAGACCAGTTAGCCTAACGTCGGTGATGGGGAAACTGCTGGAGTCAGTTATCAAAGATGTGATAGCAGCACATTTGGAAAGCGGTGAAATCATCGGACTAAGTCAGCATGGACTTGTGAAAGGAAAATCATGTCTGACGAATCTCATAGAATTTTTTGAGGATGTAACTAGTAGAGTGGATAGGGGAGAACCAGTGGATGTGGTATATTTGGATTTTCAAAAGGCTTTTGACAAGGTCCCACACAGGAGATTAGTGTGCAAACTTAAAGCACACAGTATTGGGGGTAAGGTATTGATGTGGATGGAGAATTGGTTGGCAGACAGGAAGCAAAGAGTGGGAATAAACGGGACCTTTTCAGAATGGCAGGCGGTGACTAGTGGGGTACCGCAAGGCTCAGTGCTGGGACCCCAGTTGTTTACAATATATATTAATGACTTGGATGAGGGAATTAAATGCAGCATCTCCAAGTTTGCGGATGACACAAAGCTGGGTGGCAGTGTTAGCTGTGAGGAGGATGCTAAGAGGATGCAGAGTGACTTGGATAAGTTGGGTGAGTGGGCAAATTCATGGCAGATGCAATTTAATGTGGATAAATGTGAAGTTATCCACTTTGGTGGCAAAAATAGGAAAACAGATTATTATCTGAATGGTGGCCGATTAGGAAAAGGGGAGGTGCAACGAGACCTGGGTGTCATTATACACCAGTCATTGAAAGTGGGCATGCAGGTACAGCAGGCGGCGAAAAAGGCAAATGGTATGCTGGCATTTATAGCGAGAGGATTCGAGTACAGGAGCAGGGAGGTACTACTGCAGTTGTACAAGTCCTTGGTGAGACCACACCTGGAGTATTGTGTGCAGTTTTGGTCCCCTAATCTGAGGAAAGACATCCTTGTCATAGAGGGAGTACAAAGAAGGTTCACCAGATTGATTCCTGGGATGGCAGGACTTTCATATGAAGAAAGACTGGATGAACTGGGCTTGTACTCATTGGAATTTAGAAGATTGAGGGGGGATCTGATTGAAACGTATAAAATCCTAAAGGGATTGGACAGGCTAGATGCAGGAAGATTGTTCCCGATGTTGGGGAAGTCCAGAACAAGGGGTCACAGTTTCAGGATAAAGGGGAAGCCTTTTAGGAACGAGATGAGGAAAAACTTCTTCACACAGAGAGTGGTGAATCTGTGGAATTCTCTGCCACAGGAAACAGTTGAGGCCAGTTCATTGGCTATATTTAAGAGGGAGTTAGATATGGCCCTTGTGGCTACAGGGATCAGGGGGTATGGAGGGAAGGCTGGGGCGGAGTTCTGAGTTGGATGATCAGCCATGATCATAATAAATGGCGGTGCAGGCTCGAAGGGCCGAATGGCCTACTCCTGCACCTATTTTCTATGTTTCTATGATAAACCTGATTTTGGTATGAGTCTCTATTATGGACTGAAAATGGGAGGGGGAGGTGAAGAGGGGATCATGAGCGGGAAGCACCAGAGAGACATTCTGTAATGATCGATAAACCAATTGTTTGTAATCAAGTGACCTTGCCTGGTGTCTCAGGGCTGGGCGTGTCTGCACTTCTGGCACTCCTTCTCTGCCACCTGTCCACACCCCTCCTGCAGCACTCCACCCTCACCATTCCCAATATCCTTTGCTCCCAGCAGATTTACAAACTCGCTGTCCTCTCCACATTGACAGATACAAGACTGTGCAAAAGTCTTAACACCCTAGCTGGATATATTCTACAGCCCTCTGTATTGATGACACGGATGAAGAGCTTTCATGCACTATTGTCAGGTGATACAAAGGCGCCTAGGTTAAAAAACCGAAAGGGTATTGTGGGAAGATGTGGAACTATCCACTATGGAAGGAAGAATAAAAATGTAAATTACTATTTCAAAAGATTCAAAATGTTGTGATATTCCATTATTGGGGGATCGCAGTAATCCACTGTGAGCCTAGATCCGATGCTCCTTTCAAACACATCAGGTTTTGTGTTCGGTCCTCTTGTTACATAGTAGAAAACATTAGCATAATGCTTAGCACAACACTGTTACAGCCCGGGATGTCAGAGTTCAGAGTTCAGAGTTCAATTCCGGCGCTGTCTGTAAGCAAGTTTGTACGTTCCTGCCCCTGTGTGAGTGGCTTTCCTCCAGGTGCTTCTGTTTCCTCCCAGGGTCCAAAGACGTGCCAGTTAGCAGGTCATTGTAAATTGTCCTGTGATTAGGCTAGGGTTAAATCGCTGGGTCGCTGGGCGGTATGTCTCAAAGGGCCGGAAGGGTCTGTTCCACAATCTATCTCTAAATAAAACAAAATACACTTATTTGATTCACTGGAAAATTTATTATCTGACTGTGGAACATATATTTTAAAAGTGACTCAATTGAAGATTGATGTAGTAATGAGAGTAATGTTTCCAGTAGTCAGGAACTCTGCCAGTCAGGAACCATTGAAATCCCTCAAATACAAGAGTTACTATACACGGACCACAGTAAGTACACATATATTCAGAGCGTAATGGAATATTGACCTTCATTGCAGGGGATATGTTGTGTAAACATGGAAGCTCTGATGCAAATTTACAAAACACTTGGGAGACTGCATCTGGATTACTTCATTTAGGTTTGGTCTTTCTTATTTCCTATGTCAGACTGGACTTGGAGTACTGTGAGCAGTTTTGAATTCTTTATCTAAGAAAGGATGTGTACTGGTATCAGAGAGAGTCCAGAGAAGATTCATGAGAATGATTCTGGGAATGAAAGGGTTATTGTATGAGGAGCAACACATAGAAAATGCTGGGGGAACTCAGCAGGCCAGGCAGCATCTATGGAAATGAGTACAGTTGACATTTCGGGCCGAGACCCTTCATCAGTTCAAACCCATTTCATCCTGATGAAAGGTCGCCACCCGAATTGTTAGCTGTACTCTTTTCCATAGATGTTGCCTGGCCTGCTGAGTTCCTCCAGCATTTTGTGTGTGCTGCTTGGATTTCCAGCATCTTCAGATTTTCTCCTATTTGTGGTTGTATGAGGAGCATCTGGCGGTTCTGAACCTGTATTTGTTGGAGCTTAGAAGAATTGACATCTATTGAATATTGAAAGGCTGAAATAGACTAGATGTGGAGAGAACTTCCCCTATAGTGGGGAAATCTAGGACCAGAGGCCAAATCATTAAAGCAGATATTAATAGGTTCTTGATTAGTATGGTTGTCAAAGCTTCTGGGTGAAGGCGGAAGAATGGGATTGAGAGGGTTAATAAATCAGCCATGATGGAATGATGGTGCAGACTCAATGGACCGAATGGCCTAATTATGCTCCGATGACTTATGGTCTTATTTTAACAGGCATGTGCTTGCACTGAAGACAATACAGAGATAGGTTATTAGATGAACTCCTGGGATAAAGGTGTTGATGTCTGAAAAAGGCTGGAGTTTAGACAAATGAGAGATGATCTTATTCAAGCCTATGGGATGGAGTGCAGACTGACAGTAGATGCTGAGGGGGTATATCCATCAATGGGTTGACAAGAGAAATCTGGATAAGTTCATGGTCAGAAGGGGTATGGAGGTGCAGGTCGATAGGGCTAGTTCAGCATGGACTAGGTGAGTCAAAAGGCCTGTCTCTGTGCTGTACTGTTCTATGACTCTACCTAGGACTCAGAGGTGCAGTTTCTGAATGAGGAACCATCCCTTTCAGCTGGAGGTGAGGAAAAATTACATCTCTAAGAGTTACAGATCTTAACTCTTACCACCTAGTGGCTCTGACATCCAATATCATGAAGTGTTTAGAGAGGCTGGTTATGGCACGTATCTGCTTCCAGCCTCCCAGACAACCTCGACTCATTGTAATTCGTCTATTACCCAAACAGGAGTAAGACAGGAAATCCAGTTAAGATGGCGCTACCTAGATTGTGCGGCAGCTTCCTAGTAGTCAACAAGCTAAGAAATCTGACTAAAAACATTACTAAAAATACCTTTTCCAAGGTAAATTGTGTTAAACAGTGGAAGGTGAGTGTTGGCAAGGCATGTTCAATGAATGAATCGATGCTGATGGAGTTCCAATTCCATACAGCCGGCCCAGGAGAGAGGTTGGATCACTCTGGATGCCATAACGAGAAGTCGGGGGAGAGGAGATTCGATTTTGATGCTCGAACAACTGCCCGGGGTGTGAAGTTCGATCGCTGTGGGTGCTGAGCTGATTTGAAGAGATTGAGAGCGGCTTCTGGCTGGGCACAAAATCTGGGCCCAGAACAAGTTACTGGGCAGCGTGGTATAGGCTCGGGGCCTTCCACAGCAGCGGTGCCTGGGTCATAGTGTCAGATATAATGCTCTGTTTAGACATTGTTTACGCCAGCCCAGATCGGAGGTGAGAGCCAATTTCACTCGCTCTCCACAGTGTTCACTCCTCTCTCCAGAGCGCTGGAGCCTTTCACCGTTCCGTCAATGGGTCAATTTAGACGTCGGCCCAGACTGGAGATGAGAGCTGATTTCACTCATTCTCCACGATGTTCACTCACTTCTCTCTCCAGGGCGCTGGAGAGTTTTACTGTCTCGTTGTTGGGTCAATTTAAACGCCAGCCCAGATTGACTGAAAAGACAGGATGGCACTGAGGCAGTTAAGACTGCCCTGGCTGCTGTGCACCATGACCGCTAACATGATGAACTGATAAGTGAGGCTTTGGGCCTACTCCTGACTGTGGTGGGGTTCAGATCTGAGGACTCGTGTTTGGTTCAGAATCCAGTCGTTCACTTCAATTGTTTGCATTATTTTAATTTTTTTTTAATTTTGCTATGTTTTCTTGCTATGTGACTACCCATGAGCAAGCAAATCTCGAGGTTGTATCATTTATACATTTTTTGATCATAAATGTCTTTGAAATGACACTGGCCCTGCACTCATTTCTGGAACATCTGGACAGTAAAGGCCCCTACATTCAGTACTATACTTCCAAGCAAACTCCTGAACCTAGGAATCCACTCTTCCTCGGTAACGATCAGCAGCAACACCTTCACAACCATTATCCTCAAAACTAGTGCCCCACACAGTTGTGTCCTCAGCCCCTTCTTTACTCACTGTACACACATGACTGTGAGGCCAGGCTTCGTTCCAACTCCATTTGCATGTTTGCAGATGATACACCGTAGTGGGCCGTATCTCAAGCAATGACGAATCGGAGTACAGGAAGGAGATAGAGAGCTTAGTGACATGGTGTCATGGCAACAACCTTTCCACTCAGTGTCAACAAACAAATGAGCTGGTCGTTGACTTTCTGGAGGAGGCAGTCTCTACGTCAACAATGATGAGGGCGGCAGGGTTGAGTGCTTCTAGTTCCTCGGTGTGGTCCATTTGTCCTGGTCCAGCCATGTTGCCACCACAGCCAAGAAAGCTCACCAGAGCCTCTACTTCCTCAGGAGGCTAAAGAAATTTGGTACGGCCCCTTTGACCCTCACCAATTTTTATCAATGCAATCCGAATGGATCGCAGCTTGGTATGACGACTCTTCAGCCCGTGACCACAAGACACTGCAGCGAGTTGTGGACACGGCTCAGTATTTCTCAGGAATCAGCCTCAGCTCCAAGGACTCTGCTTACACTCCTCATTCCCTCACTAAAGCAGCAAGCATAATCAAATACTTGGCCCACCACCCCCACCACGTCAAAGATTCCACAGCCTGAAGATCTGTACCACCAGGCTCAAGGAAGCTTCTTTTCCAGTGTTTTAAGTAAAATGGATGGGTCCTTAGTATGATAAAATGCATTGTTGACCTCACAGTCCACCTCATTATGATGTTGCACCCTATTGTCTACCTGCACTACACTTTATCTGTATCTGTTACACTTTCTTCTGTATTCTGTTAGCGTTTTACCTTGTTCTACCTCAATGCACTGAGTACGAGAAATAAGGTGGATTCATTCATAGCTTGTCACAGCCACTCTAGTGTTGTTTGGTTGATGTTGAGCAGGTCAGTGTCAGCTGAATCAGGTGAGAGTGGGCAGTTGCGCAGAACGTGTTCAATGTTCTGCACCCTTTCGCCACACTCACAGGATTCGCTGGTCTTTAAACCCCACTTCACCATGTTGTCTCCCGTCCGACAAACTCCTGCTCTCGCTCTGTTGAGAGTGCACCACTTCCGTCTGTCAAGCAGTGCTCCGTCTGGGAACATTTCTGTGGGGTCTTGCACTGTATTGTTTGGTGGGGTTCTGGCTTCTGTTTGTTGCCAGAGGTCAATCCTGTATGTTTGGGGGGATGTTCCGTGTGGTAGTTCCTCCACTGTAGCAAAGTTTTTCCTCGATTTTAGGCGGTTGGAAACTGGCACATGATGATGTAGTGGGTGCTGTCAATCCGAGTTCTGTTTACCTTTTTCAATTTTTGTTGTAGTGTGTCTTCGGATCTCTGGGGAAGCAATGCCTGCAAGTCTGTAAATGATGTTAGTGGGTGTGGGGCACAGTGTGCCCGTGATTATTCGGCAAGCTTCGTTAAGCAATGGGTCTATTTTCTTCGCATGGGCTGATCTACCCCACACAGGTGCACGGTATTCTGCAGGTACATAGCAGAGTGCTAAGGCAGTTGATCAAAGTGTGTGAGCATTAGCCCCCCATTTTGTGCCTGCTAATTTTTTCAAGAGAGAATTGTGAGAGACATCTTTCCCTCAGAGTTTTTGTATGTGGGTGGCAAATGAGAGCATCCTATCCAGTGTCACGCCCAGGTAAATTGGAGTCGGATGGTGTTCAAGCTCCTTCCCACACCAGAAGATCTTGAGTCTCTGAGCTGCTTCTCGATTCCTCAGGTGGAATGCACACACTTGAGTGTTTGATGGATTTGGGTTCAGAGACCATTTTTCATAATACTGCTTCATTGCCTCGAGGACTGCTGTAAGTCATACTTCAACTTCTTGGAAGAAGTTAGCTCGTGTTGCTATGCATAGGTCGTCTGCTTAGATAAACCTGCGTGTGTTAGGAAAGGTTGGTTGGTCGTTTGTATAAAGATTAAATAGTAGAGGTGCCAGGACTGATCCCTGTGGTAGTCCGTTCTTTTGTGGACACCACCTCCTCTTCCATTCATTTCTACATAAAATCTGCGATTTTCTAGGAGGCTTCTTATTACTTTGACTGTGGTTTCATTCTTTAACATTTTAGATAATTTCAGTAGAAGTCCTCTGTGATTCACAGTGTCGTATGCTGCTGTTAAGTCAACGAATACTGCCCCTGTAATTTGTCTCATTTCAAAGCCATCCTCAATATACTGGGTTCAGGACTTGACCGCAGCAAGAGCAGCCTGGCCTGAACCCGGCTTGGTCTGGTGTTAGATCTTTGATTGAGGGGGGTATTCTTTTCAGTATGAGTCTCTCGTAGAGTTTATAGAGGGTGCAGAGCAAGGAAATCGGTCTGTAATTTTTAGGAATGTTGGGGTCTTTATTGGGTTTTAGGAGAGAAACAATTTTGGCTCGTCCCCACTTTTTAGGTATTTTTAATGATGTTCGGCAACAGTTAAAAAGGGACAGAAGCCAGTGGAGTGCTTTAGGTCCAAGATGTTTCAGGAATTCATTAAGAATCCTATCTATGCCAGCTGCTTTGTTGGATTTTAGCTGTGATACTTCATCCTTTAATTCTTCGAGGGTGAGAGGTGGGAAGTTGTTATTCCCGTTTAAGAGAGTTGACTCCATCTCCTGACGTTGCTTTTTCTTTTGCCTCTGTTCCTAGTTATTTGGTCGACCATTTAGTATCAGTTGGTGGGCAACCTGATCGGGTGTTACGGCAGCAATTCTCTGTGGTGGTCTATTGTCTGAGTTGAGTTTCCAAACAGTTGCCTATGCCTTCTTACTGTTCTTGGTCATGTCTGTGTTTTCTATCAGTTCCTACCAACACTGTTGTCTCTCTTGGCTCAGTAGGGACAGAACTGACTCTCCCATTTCAATTGTGTCTTGACCAAACGGGTCTTGGCCGTATAAGTTGACATACTCATAATAACTTTGCTTGATATCACTAGTCAATCCCTGAATATATTTGGTTCTGCAGCCTCTAGGTATGTTCTGCTGCACTACTTTCCAGATTAGTCGGACAAATTCATCATAATGATCAGGTTCTGGTGGTATGGTATCGATAAGTTGATCAAAGGATTCTGCGAAAGATGTCCAATTCGCTTTTCTCAGGTTAAATCTTGGTGGGTACTTTGATGGTACAGGTCTCAGGACTGGAAGGGATTCTACCTGGACTGGACGGTGTTGGGATTTGGGTATATGTTGGAGGACTGTTCGTGTGAAGAGGTTGGAGCTTGCCGAGGTAACAAAGGCAAGGTCTGGGTTGTATCCTTTTCTCCATCAGGCACTTGTGAAGGTAGGGGTGTCCTTTGACTCGTATAGTAGCTCAAGGGTGTTGTATAGAGCCCATGATACAACTTCTTCTCCATTTGCATTGTCATCTTTGTATCCCCAGTTGATGCTATGGCTATTAAAGTCACCAATAATGAGGTACATTTTGTCCTGGAGATCTAGGGTTAGGTGGCCACATGAATGGTTCATTAAAGGGGTAAAAGGATAAAATGGATGATCTTGTTGCACCATTACAGATTGTCAGATATGATGTTGTGGCCAGCACTGAATCGTAGCTGAAGGATGGTTGTAGTTGGGAGCTGAATGTCCAAGGTTACACATTATATCTGAGGGATAGGGAGGTAGGCAGAGGGTTGGCGTAGCTCTACTGGTAAAGAATGGCATCAAATCAGTAGAAAGATGTGACATAGGATCAGAAGATGTTGAATCCTTGTGGGTTGAGTTAAGAAACTGCAAGGGTAAAAGGACCCTGATGACAGTTATATACAGAACTCCTAACAGTAGCTGGGATGTGGACCACAGATTACAACAGGAAATAGAAAAAGGCCAGTCAAAAGGGCAATGTTATGATAGTCATGGGAGATTTCAACATGCAGGTCAATTGGGAAAATTGGGTTGGTAATGGATCTCAAGAGAGTGAGTTTGTTGAATGCCTAAGAGATAGCTTTTTAGAGCAGTTTGTCATTGAGCCTGTTAGAGGATCAGCTATACTGGATTGGGTGTTATCTAATGAACCGGAGGTGATTAGGGAGCCTAAAGTAAAAGAACCCTTGGGAGCCAGTGATCACAATATGATTGAGTTCAACTTGAAATTTGATAGGGAGAAAGTAAGGTCTGATGTAGCAGTATTTCAGTGGAATAAAGGAAATTACAGTGGTATGAGAGAGGAGTTGGCCAAATTACATTGGAAGGAGTTATTGGCAGGGATGACAGCAGACCAGCAATAGTGTGAGTTTCTGGGAAAAATGAGGAAGGTGCAGGATAGATATATTCCAAAAACAAAGAAATACTCAAATGGCAAAGTAGTACAACCGTGGCTGACAAGGGAAGTCAAAGCTAATGTAAAATAAAAGAAAAAGCATACAACAAAGCAGAAATTAGTAGGAGGATAGAGGATTGGGAAGCTTTTAAAAACCTATAGACAGCAACTAAAAGAATCATTAGGAGGGAAGAGATTAAATATGAAAGCAAGCGAACAAACGATATCAAAGTGGATAGTAAAAGCTTTTTCTAGTATGTTAAAAATCAAGATCCGTTGTTCAATTTCTGAATCTAGCCAAGACTTTCAAACATTGTGGGGACCATTTCTGAACTACTTCCAAAACCTTTGACTTGCTGTTAAAGTACAGATGGTGGCTAATAACATATTTCACTTTATGATAAGGATTTTTTTTCCTTTTTTCTTTCTTTACCAAACAGCTTTGATCTTGGTAGTGGGTTTAGAATTTTTCTCTGTATAATAAAATTATTAATTTCAATATTACGATTTAATTTAATTTATATCAATATAGGGTAATATGATGGCAAGTGTGATTCTAATATAATGTATTTGGTATTATTTTATCTTTTTTTGATTTATAATATATATCTTCTTGTACTCTGTATTCTTATATGTAGAAACTAACAATAAAAATATTGCAAGGAAAAAATAAAAGATGAGAGTGGATATAGGACTGTTACAAAATGAGGCCGGAGGAAAAATAACGGAAGACAAAGAGATGGAAGATGAACCAAAAGAGTATTTTGCATCAGTCTTCACTGAGGAAGACACTAGCAGTGTGCCAGATGTTGAAGGGTGAGAGGGAAGAGAAGTGAGCGCAGTTACTATTACAAGAGAGAAGAAGCTCAGAAAGCTGAAAGACCTAAGGGTACATGGTCACCTGGATCAGATGAACTGCACCCTAGGGTTCAGAAAGAGGTAGCAGTAGAGACTGTGGAGGTATTAGTAATGATCTTTCAAAAATCACTGGACTCTGGCATGGTGCCAGAGGACGGGAAATTTGCAAATGTCACTCCACTCTTTAAGAAAGGGGAAAGGCAGCAGAGAGGAAATTATAGACCAGTTAGCCTGGCCTCAGTGACTGGGAAGATGTTAGAGTCAATTATTAAGGATGAGGTGATGGAGTACTTGGCGACGCAGGACAAGACAGGACAAAGTCAGCATGGTTTCCTTAAGGAAAAATCCTGCCTGATGAACCTGTTGGAATTCTATAAGGAGATTACAAGTAGGATAGATAAAGGGGATGCAGTAGATGTTGTATATTTGGATTTTCAGAAGGCCTTTGACAAGTGGCCACACATGAAGCTGCTTACCTTATCAAGTTAAGACCCATGGTATTACTGGAAAGTCACTAACGTGGTTAGAGCATTGGTTGATTAGTAGGAGGCAGTGAGTGGGAATAAAACAATTCTTTTCTTTTTGGCTGCTGGTGACTAGTGGTGTTCCGCAGGGGTCAGTGTTGGGACCACTTCTTTTTTATGCTGTATATCAATGAGTTATATGATGGAATAGATGGCTTTGTTGCTAAGTTTGCAGATGATATGAAGATTGATGGAGGGGCAGGTAGTGTTGAGGAAACAGGCAGTCTGCAGAGAGATTAGAAGAATGGGCAAGAAAGTGGCAAATAAAATACAATGTTGGAAAATTCATGGTCATGCACTTTGGTAGAAAAAATAAATGTGCAGACTATTTTTTAAGTGGGGAGAATATCCAAAAATCTGAGGCGCAAAGGGACTTTGGAATCCTTGTGTAGAACACCCTAAAGGTTAACTTGCAGGTTGAGTGGGAGGTGAGGAAGGCAAATGCAATGTTACCATTCATTTCGAGAGGTCTAGAATATAAGAGGATGGTAGTGATGCTAAGGCACTGGTAAGGCCTCACCTTGAGTACTGTGAACAGTTCTGGGCTCCTCACCTAAGTAAAGATGCACTGGCATTGGAGAGAACTCAGAGGAGGTTCACAAGGATGATACTGGGAATTAAAGGGTTGCCTGATAGCTCTGGGTCAGTACTCACTGGAATTTAGAAGCATGAGGGGGATCTCATTGAAACCTTTTGAATGTTGGAAGGTCTATACAGAGTAGATGTGGAAAAGATGTTTCCCATGGTGGGGCAGTCTAGGACAAGAGGGCACAGCCTCAGGATTGAGGTGTGTCCATTTAAAACAGAGATGTGGAAAAATTTCTTTAGCCAGAGGGTGGTGAATTTGTGGAATTTATTACCACAGGCCACTGTGGAAACCAGGTCATTGGGCATATTTAAGGCAGAGCTTGATAGGTTCTTGATCAGACATGGCATCAAAGGTTACAGGGAGAAGGCCGGGAGGTGGGGCCATGATTGAATGCCAGAGCAGACTCAATGGGCCAAATGGCTTACTTCTGCTCCTATGTCTTATGGTAATGAATTGATCTGTATGAATGATACACAAGACAAGTTTTTCACTCTATCTTGGTATGTGTGACAATCATCAATCAATTTATTTCTTCAGCTCTCCAAGGGACTGTACGTAGCCAAGCTCATGAGGGACAGACGTTCAACTACAAGGGAGTTGATGAGTATGGAATGAAGTGGCTAATATTAGATCAGCTGTTACCATAGAGTCATTGTGTCATCGAGCACCACAGCACAGAAACAGGCCCTTCCACCTCCTGACCTATTATTCTGCCTAGACCAGGGAACCCAGCCTGGAGTTGGCAGTCTCCTTGCTTAATAGAATTGGTCCATGGCATAAAAAAACATTGGGAACCCCCAGCCTACGCCCATCTACTTGCACCAGACCGAAGCCTTCCGTACCTCTGCCATCCATGTACCTACCCAAACGTCTCTTAAATGTTGAAATCAAACCCACATCCTCCACTTGCGCCTGCAGCTCATTCCACACTCTCACCACCCTATGAGTGAAGAAATTAACCCTCAGGTTCCAATTAAAAATTTCACCTTTTACTTTTAACCCATGACCTCTAGTTGCAGTTCCACCCAACCTCAGTGGAAAAAGCCTGCTTGCATTTGCCCTATCCATACCCCTCATAATTTTGTACACTTCGATCAAATCTCCCCTCATTCTCCTATGCTCTAAGGAATTAAGTCCTAACCTATTAATCCTTCCCTGTAACTCAGTTCCTCAAGATCTGGCAACATCCATGTAAATTTTGTCTGTACTCCTTCAATCTCATCGATATCCTATTGAATGCTGGAGCAGGTTTGAGGTGCCAGCAGACAGATTGCTGCTTCAGTTTCTTGTGTTCTTGCCATATTTGTTAGTCAATGGCTTGGCACTGTTGAACATATATTACTGGATGTCTGTAATTATGATGTCTGCAGAGTTCTGAAATCCTGTTCTGTGGGATAGGAATTAATAACATGTTGTAGAATGTCTAAATGTACGCTCAATGGCCACTTCATTAGGTGGAGGAACTCAGCAGGTCGGGCAGCATCAGTGGAAACAATGAGTCGACGTTTTGGGCCAGAACCCTTCGTCAGGACTGAAGAATGAAGGAGGTGGAAGGATTTGAAGAATGCTTGTAGGTTCAGTTGAAAGACCAGTAATTTGAAAGACAAAGGGGTGGGGGAGGAGAAACATTGACGTCATAGCCCTGAAAACAATGGGTAGTAGAAGCAGGAGGCGGAACCATGAGGGAGCTGGGGGAGGGGGCAGAGTGACATAGGGATAGGGGAAGGGAGAGGGAGGGAATTACCGGAAGTTGGAGAATTCTATGTTCATACCAAGGGGCTGGAGACTACCTAGACGGTATATGAGGTGTTGCTCCTCCAACCTGAGTTTAGCCTCATCATGGCAGTAGAGGAGGTCATGTATGGCCATATCTGAATGGGAATGGGAAGCAGAGTTGAAATGGGTGGCTACCGGGAGATCCTGTCTGTTGTGGCGGACGGAGTGGAGGTGCTCGACGAAGTGGTCCCCCAATCTGCGTCGGGTTTCACCGATGTAGAGGAGGCCGCAACAGGAGCACCGGATGCAATAGATGACCCCAACAGACTCACAAGTGAAGTGTTGCCTCACCTGGAAGTACTGTTTGGGGCCCTGAATGGTGGCAAGAGAGGAGGTGTAGGGACAGGTGTAGCACTTACGCTTACAGGGATAAGTGCCGGATGGGAGATCCGTGGGGATTGACGTGTGGATAAGGGTGTCGCGGAGGGACCGATCCCTGTGGAAAGCGGAGAGGGGTGGAGAGGGAAAGATGTGCTTAGTGGTGGGGTCCTGTTGAAGGTGGCGGAAGTTGCGGAGGATAATGTGCTGGATCCGGAGGCTGGTGGGGTGGTAGGTAAGGACAAGGGGAACTCTGTCCCTGTTGTGGTGGCGGGAGGATGGGCTGAGGGCCGAAGTGTGGAAAATGGAGGAGATGCAGGTGAGGGCATCATTGATGACGGTAGAAGGGAAACCACGATCTTTAAAGAAAGAGGATATTTGAGATGTCCTGGAATGGAAAACCTCATCCTCGGAGCAGATGCAGTGGAGACGGAGGAACTGGGAATAGGGAATGGCATTTTTGCATGTGGCGGGGTGGGAAGAGGTATAGTCGAGGTAGTTATGAGAGTCAGTGGGTTTGTAGAAGATGTCAGTGGACAGTCTGTCTCCAGAGATGGAGACCGAGACATTGAAAAAGGGGAGAGAAGTGTCCGAGATAGACCAAGTGAATTTGAGGGCTGGGTGGAAGTTTGAAGTAAAGTCGATGAAATTGACGAGCTCAGCATGGGTGCAGGAAGCAGCACCAATGTAGTCGTCAATGTACCAAAGGAAAAGTTGGGGAGCAGTACCAGAATAGGTTTGGAGCACAGACTGTTCCACATAACCAATGAAGAGGCAGGCGTAGCTGGGTCCCATGCGAGTTCCCATTGCTACACCCTTAGTCTGAAGAAAGTGGGAAGAGCCAAAAGAGAGGTTATTAAGTGTGAGAATCAATTCCGCCAACCGGAGGAGGGTAGTGGTGGTGGGGAACTGGTGAAGTCTATTATCCAGGAAGTAGCGGAGGGCTTTGAGGCCTTCTTCATGGGGAATGGAGGTGTATAGGGATTGGACATCCATAGTGAAAATGAAGCGGTTGGGTCCGGGGAATTGGAAGTTATTGAAGAGGTGGAGGGCATGGGATGTATCCCGGATGTAGATGGGGAGAGACTGAACTATGGGTGACAAAATGGAGTCCAGGTAGGCAGATACAAGTTCCGTGGGACAGGAGCAGGCAGAAACTATGGGTCTGCCAGGACAGTCAGGCTTGTGGATCTTGGGGAGGAGGTAAAATCGAGCGGTACGGGGTGTGGGAATAATGAGTTTAGCGGCTGAGGATGGAAGGTCTCCAGAGTTGATAAGTGCGGGAGACAATGGTTTGATGTTTTTTGGTGGGGTGTTTTTTGACTGTCCACTGTCATCTTCTACAAACCCACTGACTCTCGTAACTACCTCGACTATACCTCTTCCCACCCCCCCACATGCAAAAATGCCATTCCCTATTCCCAGTTCCTCTGTCTCCGTCGCATCTGCTCTGAGGATGAGGTTTTCCATTCCAGGACATCTCAAATGTCCTCTTTCTTTAAGGATCGTGGTTTCCCTTCTGCCGTCATCAATGATGCCCTCACCCGCATCTCCTCCATTTCCCGCACTTCGGCCCTCACCCCATCCTCCCGTCACCACAACAGGGACAGAGTTCCCCTTGTCCTCACCTACCACCCCACCAGCCTCCGGATCCAGCACATTATCCTCCGCAACTTCTGCCACCTTCAACAGGACCCCACCACTAAGCACATCTTTCCCTCTCCACCCCTCTCCGCCTTCCGCAGGGATCGGTCCCTCCACGACACCCTTATCCGCACGTCAATCCCCACGGACCTCCCACCCGGCACTTATCCCTGTAAGCACAAGTGTTACACCTGTCCCTACACCTCCTCTCTTGCCACCATTCAGGGCCCCAAACAGTCCTTCCAGGTGAGACAAGACTTCACTTGTGAGTCTGTTGGTGTCATCTATTGCATCCGGTGTTCCCGGTGCGGCCTCCTCTACATCGGTGAAACCCGACGCAGATTGGGGGACCGCTTCGTCGAGCACCTCCACTCCGTCTGCCAAAACAGACAGGATCTCCCGGTAGCCACCCACTTCAACTCTGCTTCCCATTCCCCTTCGGATATGTCCATACATGGCCTCCTCTACTGCCATGATGAGGCTAAACTCAGGTTGGAGGAGCAACACCTCATATACCGTCTAGGTAGTCTCCAGCCCCTTGGTATGAACATAGAATTCCCCAACTTCTGGTAATTCCCTCCCCCTTCCTATCCCTATGTCACTCTGCCCCCTCCCCCAGCTGCCTACCACCTCCCTCATGGTTCCACCTCCTTCTACCACCCATTGTTTTCAGGGCTATGACGTCAATGCTTCCCCTCCCCCACCCCTTTGTCTTTCAAATTACTGGTCTTTCAACCGAACCTACAAGCATTCTTCAAATCCTTCCCCCTCCTTCATTCTTCAGTCCTGACGAAGGGTTCTGGCCCAAAACTTTCAACTCATTGTTTCCACTGATGCTGCCCGACCTGCTGAGTTCCTCCAGCGTACTCTAAGTGTTGCTTTGATCCCAGCATCTGCAGAATATTTTGTGTTTACACTTTATTAGGTACCTCCTGTATGTAATAAAGAGTCCATGCGTGTATGTTTGTGGTCTTCTGCTGCTGTAGCCCATCCACTTCAAGGTTTGACGTGTTGTGGGTTCAGAGATGCTCTTCTGCACACCACTGTTGTAATGTGTGGTTGTTTATGTTACCTCCTGTCAACTTGAACTGGTCTGGGCATTCTCCTCAGACCTCTCTCATTACTGAGGCATCTTCACCCACAGAACTGCTGCTCACTGGATTTTTTTTTGTTTGTTTTTCACGCCGTTCATGTAAACTCTAGAGACTGTTGTATGTGAAAATCCCTGCAGATCAACAGTTTCTGAGATACTCAAACTGCCCATCTGGCACCAACAATCATTCCGTGGTCAAAGTCACTTAGATCACATTTCTTCCCCATTCTGATGTTTGGTTTGAACAACTGAACCTCTTGACCATGTCTGCATGCTTTTATGCATTGAGTTGCTGCCACTTGATTAGCTGATTAGATATCTGCATTAACGAGCAAGTGCACAGGTGTACCTAATAACGTGGCCAACGTATGTAGATTTGATAAAAGCCATCCAACAGAACATCGCCAAAGTGGGACGGTGGAATGGCTATCGAGATACTGAGTTGTGACTGGAAAATGGCGGAGAGAGAGAACATCAAGGAAAGAGCCAAGCTGTTGAAGGAAGTTTTTGGTGAGAATGGAAGTGAACTGGAGATGGAGGTTGGCGGGAAAGAGGAACAGAATGGAAAGAAGAAGAAAAGAAAGCAGAGGTATGGGATATCAAACTCTGAGGAGTCAGCAGATGATCAAAACAGGACAGCAAAGCAATAGAAAGAAGGTGAGATTAAAGCAACTATAAAACTAAGTGAAGACGGGGTGTCATTTGGTGAGCGGAACCGGATTCGTTTGACGAAGATGCTCAACAAAATTATAGGCGAGATTAAAGGAGCAAAGATTTTATGAAATGGATCGCTATTAGTGATTTGTCAGGATACTGCTCAGCAAGGCAAAATGATAAGATTATGTAAAATAGATGGCAAAGAAGTACAATGCTCAATACCCAACAATAGAAAGTGGACTAGAGGAGTTATTTCAGGGATACCAACAAAGGTTACTATGGATGAGATTAAACAGAACATAAAAGGAGCAAAAATTATTGAGGCCAAACTTTTGAAAGTTACGAGAAACGGGAAAAAGTGTGATAGTTTATCAATAATGATTAACTTTGATGAAGAGAGATTGCCGACTAACGTTTACTTAGGGTATATGTGTTATGTGGTTAGAATATATATACCACCGCCTTTAAGATGCTACAAATGTCAGAAATTCAGGCACACTGCGGCGGTCTGCAGAGGAAAACAGATGTGGGAGATGTGCTGGAGAACATGAATATGGGAAATGTGAAGCGGGAGCTAGGCTGAGATGCTGCAACTGTGGCGAGGAACACAGCGCAGCTTATCCAGGGTGCATTTATAGCAAGAAGGCAGCTGAGATACGATATGTAAAAGTAACTCAAGGAATCAGTTATGCAGAGGCAGTGAAAGAAATTGATGAAAAAAAGGCTGTCAAGCAAACAAATAAAGGGAATAATAAACTGGTGAACTGTGAGAGCTGTAACGTGAAAAATAAGGATACACTATTAATGAGTAGAAAGGATTTCGTGCTTTTTATGGTGGATGCAATTAATTGTTCAGCGCAAACAAGCAAAAGAACTGAGAAAATTAAAATTATCGTCAAGTCTGCTGAAAAGTATCTTGGTATTAAAGGGATTAGATGGGAAGAAGTCAAAGAAACGCTGAATAGAGAATCCAACAGTTCACAGGCAGGGGAGATGGAATCTTAATGGCAGTATATTTATCGCAAATGGTCAAGAATTTAAGAAATGTTTCAGAACTTAAGGAAAATCCTCAGATTTTATGGTTGAAGCCCAGAGTAAATGTACAGAACTCCAACAACAAATAGAAATACCCGACAAGAACAACTGTAAGTTGGAAAGAGATTGGAAAATGGAGGAAATTATTACAAGGATACAAAAGGAAAAGGAATTTGTTGCAAGTGAATTATCTACATTCAGGTTATAAAATGAAAACATGGAAGCAAATGAAGAAGAACTCTGAGGTCTCAGTAAACAACTGCAAGCTACGATCCAAGAAAAGGAAAACCTGAAAAAGCATATAGACTTGGAAAAACAGCAATTTTAAAAGTATAACATGCGATAATTACTATTCTTTAACAAGACAATTTTAGTCTTACAAGTGATGTAGATGAAATCAATGTAAGTGAGGTAATGCAACTACACGAAAACATGTGACATAATTAGGGAAGAATAGCAGTTTGCAGCATTACCTAGTGAGAGTATTAAGCATTCCGAGGAACTGCAACTGCAGAGTGATGCTAATAGAGAACTGCAGGCTGGACTAGATTGTCTAAAGTAGAGAACAGGACATATTTGGTCGGAACACAAGAAGTCTAGCAGGTGGCGGTAATGCACTGAAAACTGGTAGCCAACTGCCATAAAACAAAGAAGAAGAACATCGCCAATGAATAGTAAAGTACTGAAGAGTGTGGTAGAGCAAAGGGATCTTGCAATGCAGATCCATAATTCTTTGAAAGTGGTGTCACAGGTTGATAGGGTCATTAAGAAAGCTTTTGGCACATTGGCCTTCATAAATCAACAGGAGTACAGGAGATGGGATGTTATGTTGAAGTTGTATAAGATGTTGGTGAGGCCTAATTTGAAGTATTGTGTGCAGTTTTGGTCACCTACCTACAGGAAAGATGTAAGCAAGGTTGAAAGAGTACAGAGAAAATTTACAAGAATGTTGCTGGATCATAAGGAAAAATTGAACAGGTTAGGATTTTATTCTTTAGAATGTAGAAGTTTGAGAGGAGATTTGATAGAGGTATACAAAATTATGAAGGGCGTAGATAGGGTAAATGCAAGCAGGCTTTTTCTGCTGAGATTGGCTGAGACTACAACTAGAAATCATGGGTTAAGGGTGAAAGATGAAAAGTTTAAGAGGAACATGATGGGAAACTTCTTTACTCAGAGGGTCATGAGAGTGTGAAACAAGTGGAGCATGCAAGATCGATTTCAATGTTTAAGAGAAGTTTGGATAGGTACATGGATGGTAGAGATATGGAAGGCTATGGTCCTAATGAAGGTTGATGGGAGTAGGTGGTGTAAATGGTGCAGCACAAGCTAGATGGACTGAAGGGCCTGTTTCTGTGCTGTACTTTTCTATAACTCTATAACATTGCATGATCATACAATTGTTGTGCTGAGATTACCTGTAGGCTAGAGTCTCTGCTTCTGATCCCTATCTCATCAGCTCTTTCACATCTAAATGCCAGATGTGGGAAGGGTCAGATTTAATTGTATTGACTCATCTGTTAACGAGTCACCTCCTACTCGATCAATTTTGATGTGAAGGCGAACCAAGATCTTGCAGAATTGGTAAATTGATCTATTTACTATCACACGTACCACGGTACGGTGAAAAACTTGTTTTGCATGCCATCCACACAGATCAGATCATTACAGCAGTGCATTGAGGTACTACAGGAGAAAATTATGCAAGACAGGCTTTTCAGTGAATCAAGATTAAAGATACTTCAATGTCATTTCCAGGGCACAAATGTAAAGAAGAATGAAATAATTGTTACTCCAGATCCGATGCAACACAAAAAATTCAGTAAGATAAAGAATTCAGTAAGATAAAGAAATAGATAAGATAGCTTAAATACGTAGATTGATTGTATGTCAATGAAGTGATGCTAGGCACAGGAGTGTCTGTACACAAGGTAACTGACAGGAAACGATAAAGTAGTGGTGGTTAGGGGTGTGGAGGGGTGGGTTGATGGGTGGAGGTGTTGATCAGTCTGACTGCTTGGGGAAACTAACCGTCTGAAAGCCCTGGCGTGGATGCTATGTAGCCTCCTCCCTGATGGGAGTGAGACAAAACAGTCCATGAGCAGGGTGGGTGGGATCCTTCATGATATCACTGACCCTTTTCTGGCACCTTTCTGTGTATATGTCCTTGATGGCAGGTAGGCTGGTGCCAGAGATTGCTGGCCATTTTACCTGCTGCAGAAGACCTCTGTGATCACTTCAGTAGTGGTGTCCATTCCACCTCAAGCCAATGTCAAACAGGCTCTAGACAACCTGAGTGATGAAACCAACAGGCATGAAACGGTGCATCCTAATGCCTTCACCATCATTATGGAGGATTTTAACCAGGCCAGCTTGAAAAAGTCTCCAAATAATTATTATCAACAATCACTGATAGTAGCAGTGTAACCAACACAGAACCGCTGTTACACCACCATCAAGAATGCCTACAGTGTTATTCCACACCCTCACTTCAGGAAGTCTGATCACCTGGCTGTACTTCTACCCCCTGAGTATAGGCAGAGACTGAAGACTGCAGCACCAGCAGTGAGGACCAAGAAGGTATGGACAAGGGAAGCACAGGAGCGCCTACAGGACTGCCTTGAATCAGTGGACTGGACCGTATTCAGAGATTCATCTTCGAATCTGGATGAGTATGCTGCAGTTGTTACCGACTTCATTAAAACCTGTGTGGATGAGTGTGTGCCCACAAAAACCTACTGAATGTTACAAAACCAAACGCCGTGGATGGACCAGGAGGTATGTCGTCTGCTGAGGGCTAGATCTGTGGAATTTTAGTCTGGTGGCCCAGGTCTGTACCAGAAAACCAGGTATGACTTGGTCAGGACTGTCAAAGGGTCTCGGCCAGAAACTTTGACTGTACCTCTTCCTAGAGATGCTGCCTGGCCTGCTGCGTTCACCAGCAACTTTGATGACTTGTGGAGGGCTATTTCAGGAGCAAAGAGACATTTCTCAGTGAGGTTGGAGGCGCCATCAGATGCGCATCAACTTTGGCAGTGTATGCAGGCCATTACTTCCCACAGAGTGAAACCCAACATCATGAATGGCAGCGATGCTTCACTACCAGACGAAGTCAACAGGTTTTCTGCTTGCTTTGAAAGGGAGAATAAAATTACAGCTATGACGATTCCTGCAACATCCGATGACCCTGTGATCTCTGTCGTGGAGGCTGACGTCAGGCTGCCTTTCAGGAGGGTGAACCCTCGCAGGGCAGCACCCCCAGTGGAGTGCCTTTTAGGCTCTGAAAAGCTGTGCCGACCAACCGTAGGAGCGTTCTTTTCTTTTTCTTTTTAAATCTTTTTATTGAATAAGTATACAAAAAGGTAAGCCATATAGGCACTAATACACTGTTAGAATATAATAAAATTACAGGAGATATTAATACAAAAAAAATGATACAAACAATGTAACTTAAACATAACATACTAAGGTAACATAATAGTATACTAATTTTTATATATATATCAATAGAGAAAAGGAAAAAAAACCCCCAAAAAAACCACCGTGCAACTAACTAAAAGCAAAGCAAAGCAATGGGCTAACTTGGAACCAAGCAGAGTAAAAAAATTTAAAATCACGTCCTCAATCCCGACTGTAGGGGCGTTCAAAGACATTTTCAATCTCTCCCTGCTGGAGCCAGGAGTTCTCACCTGCTTCAGAAAGGGCAACAATTATACCAGTGCCCAAGAAGAGCAGTGTAAGCTGCCTCAATGACTGTCATCCTGTAGCACTCACATCTATGGTGATGAAATGCTTTGTGAGGTTGGTCATGGCCACAATCAACTCCTGTCTCAGGAAGGACCTGGACCCACTGCAATTTGCCTATTACCACAATAGGTCTATGGCAGACACGATCTCAATTGCTCTCCACATGGCCTTAGATCACCTGGACAACACAAATATCTATGTCAGGATGCTGTTTATCAACTATATCTCAGCGTTTAACACCATCATTCCCACAGTCCTGATCAATAAACTACAGAACCTGGGCTCTGTACCTCCCTCTGCAATTGGATCCTTGACTTCCTAACCAGAAGGCCACAGTCTGTGCAGATTGGTGATAACATATCCTCCTCACTGACAATCAACACTGGCACACCTCAGGGGTATGTGCTTAGCCCAATGATCTACTCTCTATATACAAAAAACAAGCAGCTCATAGGATGGGAAAGAGGCAGAACGAGCCTCTTGTTGGATGTGGAGTAGGCGAGAGGAGGGGAGCTGGAAGCCAGGAGCAGATGGGCAGTGATTTAGCACCACTCAAGCTATGACTGAACACGAAGAGCAGTACCCCCAGAGTCTCCCGGGTCGGGGGGAGGATGAGAGACCCAATGGGACGGTCATACTGGCGATGGCCAGGACAGGAAACACGACTACGAGAAGCTAAGGCAAACAACATTGACCAGAGAGGAATTCACGGTAAGGTGCCATTGTGGGAAAGTCTGCAAAAACATCAGAAGGCTCAAGGTACACCAGAGCAAGTCTAGATGTGGATCAATGGTGACCCAAGTGCAGCACATGGACTTAGTGTTCGGTGAGACGAAGGAGAATTCCAGCCAGAAAGCACCCCACAGAGCTGAAGATTTCTCCGCACTTGAGTCGCCTCAGCACTGAACAACAGACCAAGTGAGTTCCTCTTCAGCTACCCCAATCCATTCGTCAAGGAAAGACAGGATCAAATGGCCTAGATCGTCAGACATCATCGCCTGGATGCAGTTCGATGATGATCTGGACGGAATCCTGGAATTTGCCTTAGTAGGTCCAGTACGCAGAAAGATCGACTCACTCGCAGCCATAGCATACAATCTAGCTAAGGAACAATTTATAGACAATAGACAATAGCTGCAGGAGTAGTCCATTCGGCCCTTCGAGCCAGCATCGCCATTCACTGTGATCATGGCTGATCATCTACAATCAGTACCCCGTTCCTGCCTTCTCCTCATATCTCTTGACTCCACTATCATTAAGAGCTCTATCTAACTCTTTCTTGAAAGCATCCAGAGAATTGGCCTCCACTGCCTTCTGAGGCAGAGCATTCCACAGATCCACCACTCTCTGGGTGAAAAAGCTTTTCCTCAACTCCGTTCTAAATGGCTTACCCCTTATTCTCAAATTGTGGCCTCTGGTTCTGGACTCCCCCAACATCGGGAACATATTCGTCCTGCCTCTAGCGTGTCGAATCCCTTAATAATCTTACATGTTTCAATCAGATCCCCTCTCATCCTTCTAAGTTCCAGTGTATACAAGCCCAGTTGCTCCAATCTTTCAACATATGACAGTCCCACCATCCCAGGAATTAACCTCGTGATCCTACGCTGCACTCCCTCAATAGCAAGAATGTCCTTCCTCAAATTTGGAGACCAAAACTGTACACAATACTCCAGGTGTGGTCTCACCACGGCCCTGTACAACTGCAGAAGGACCTCTTTGCTCCTATACTCAATTCCCCTTGTTATGAAGGCCAACATGCCATTAGCTTTCTTCACTGCCTGCTGTACCTGCATGCTTGCTTTCAGCGTTGGCCCAATGAAGCAGAGAAGCCAGCCCGAGTTCCCGCGGCAACCAAATAGGAGGGAAAGGGAGGTTCGTCTCTTGAGAGGCGAATTAAAGAACCTCAACAAGAGGTTTAAAACCAGCTCACCGGCCGAAAAAGAAGGTATCAAGAACTTAACCAGTATGCTGCGGGAAAAGCAGACATCCCACCTCTCCCGGAAGTTCCGGGAGTCTCCCGCGTATGAATAGTGGCTCCCTGATGCCCGCAAATTATATACAATATCACGGAAATCAATTTTTTTGAGAGCGTGCGCGCTAAAGAAAGCGAGAGCGCAAGAGAGCATGAGAGAAAGCAAGCGAGAGAGCGCGCGAGAGAGAGAGTGTGAGAGCAAGCGAGAGCGTGCGAGCAACCACGAGAGAGAGAGAGAGGGAGAGAAAGTGAGAGAGAGCAAGAGCGCGTCATGGCAGAGTGTTCCAAAAAAATATAAAACGTATGTCACCCCAGACTACACTAAAGTGTACCCCTGTCTAATAGGGGTCAAAATAATGACAGTGTTGCTCACTGCTCTGTTTGCAACAGTGACTTTTCTATTGCCCACGGTAGGTTAAAATGTAACAGACTTGTTGAGGTGAGTTTAACAGGTGTCATTCGTTCATTAGCATAGCTAACGTTATTTAAACTAGCTGGTTAGCTGCTAAGGAGCTACTCTATTGCAAACATCCCACCTCTCCTGGAAGTCTCCTGCAAATTGACGGTGCTACCTCCCTGAAATGAGTTTTTGCAGGGTGGGATGTCTGGAAAAGCTGTGCAAACTCCGGAGGGCGGAACATCTACAGCAGCGAAGAAGGAAGAAAGAGAAAAGGCGAGCACAGTTTGTGAGAGATCCATTTAATGTGTCACTGACAGATGGGGCCAATGTCACCAATGCTGTGAAGTAGACAGACGAATGGTTGAAGAAGATCGACAAATCTGGACTTCCGGGTAAATTCAAGACCTGGCTCTACCAATACGGCATTCTGCCCAGGCTTTTCTGGCTCTTCACACTTTATGAGTTCCCCATAACTGCTGTAGAGGGCATCGAGAGGAAAACCAACAAGCACTTGCGGAGATGGTTGGGAATTCCCCCAAGCTTCTCTTCAGTGGCCTCTACATTCGATCTGGGCAACTGCAGCTTCCCCTGTCATCTGTTGTGGAGGAATTCAAGGCGGCAAAATGCAGAGCCTTATTAAGCTTGAGAGATTCCAATGATGTCTTGGTAAAACAAGCGGGCGTTACAACCAGATCTGGGCGCAAGTGGGCAGCCAACGCAGCTGTGGAGCAGGCAGTGTGTTCTCTGAAGCTGCGAGATATCATCAGCAACCCCTGCATCAGGCGGCAAGGCCTCGGCTCAGTTCACTTCCGGCAGTAGGGAAACGCAAGCATAAGGAACAGGCGAGACATGATACAGGCAGAAATCCGTGAGGAAGAGAAGCGGATTTCAAAAGCAGTGGAACAAGGGTCCCAGGGTGCCTGAACAAAATGGGATCTGCCCAAGCGCAAGATCTCATGGGCAGAGTTATGGAGACTGGAGCCCTTCCGTATTTCCTTCCTCTTGCGATCTGTGTATGACACCCTTCCTTCACCATTACATCTGTACACATGGGGAATGAGAGAGGACCCGAACTGTAAGCTCTGTGGTCAAAAGGGGTCACTGGCTCATATACTGTCCGGGTGTAAAGCAGCTCTAACTCAAGGACGGTATAGGTGGTGCCATGATAAGGTGCTTCTGGCTCTTGCTGACACAGTAGAGCGGGAGAGATGCAAGAGGACGGCTGGCACAGATTTGAGGAAAGCCATCACCTTCATCAAAGAGGGAGCCAGGCCTTTTGTGACCAAACAACCAAAGCCCAATCTGCTGCTAACGGCCAGGTCCTGGGAGATGAGGGTCGATGTGGGAAGGAGGGTGCAGTTCCCGGATGTGGTGCACACAACCCTACACCCGGACATTGTACTGTGGTCAACCGAAGAGAAGAAAATAATTCTAGTTGAGTTGACTGTGCCGTGGGAGGAGGGACAGGATGGGGCCCACGAGAGAAAGGCCTTGAAGTACCAGCCCTTAGTGCAGGAGTGTAAAGACAAGGGATGGCAGGCATGGTTGTTCCCTGTGGAGATCGGCTGCAGAGGTTTCCCAGCCAAATCAGCATGGCGGTTGTTGTCAGATCTGGGCCTGGACGAAAGGAGCAAAAAACAAGCAGCTTGTAGGATGGGGGAAGAGGCAGAATGGGCCTCTTGTTGGATTTGGAGTAGGTGAGAGGAGGGAAGCTGGAAGCCAGGAGCAGATGGGCAGTGATTTGGCCACCACTGCCAGCCCACCAGCTGCAGAGTGTTGTGGTTAAGGGTTGAAACGCTCGGTGAAGGTTGGGAACCACCTGATGACATCTGCTCCTGGCTGAAGGCTATGGTTACCTTATAAGGTATCTGGAGAATGCACCCTAACAGGTGTATGTAACAAGTAACAAGTACCCATGACTGCGTGGCTAGGCATAGCTCAAATTTGCTGAGAATACAACCATTGTTGGTAGAATCTCAGGTGGTGATGAGAGGGTGTACAGGAGCGAGATATACCAGTTAGCTGAGCTGCTTTGGCAGCAACAACTTTACACTCAATGTCAGTAGAGATGATCGTGGATTTCAGGAAGGGTAAGACAAAGGAACACATACCAATCCTCAGAGGGATCAGAAGTGGAGAGAGTGAGCAAGTTCAAGTTCTTGGGTATCAAGTTCTCTGAGGATCTAACCTGATCCCAACGTATCAATGCAGCTATAAAGAAGCCAAGACAGCGGCTATATTTCATTAGGACTTTGAGGAGATTTGTTATGTCACCTAAGACTCCAGCAAATTTCGACAGATGTATCGTGGAGAGCATTCTGATTGGCTGCATCACTGTTTGGTACGGTGGTGACCACTGCACAGGATTTAAGTAAGCTGCTAAGAGTGGTAAAATTAGGCAGCTTCATCAAGGGCACAAGCTTCCATAGTATCCAGGACATCTTCAAGAAGCAATGACTCAGAAAGGTGGTATCCATTATTAAGGACCCCCACTACCCAGGACATGCGCTCTTTTCATTGTTACCACCAGGTAGGAGGTACAGAAGCCTGAAGGCACACATTCAGCAATTCAGGAATAGCTTCCTCCCATCTGCCATCCGATTTCTGAATGGACATTGAACCCATGAACAGTACACTTCTTTTTTATTTCTGTTTTTGCACTACTTATTTACTTTAACTATTTAAAATACATACAGTATATATTTGCTATAATTCAGTTTTTTCCATATTATCATGTATTGCATTGAACTGCTGCCACAAAGTTAACAAATTTCATGACATATGCGGAGAATGGTCCCGATGGAGTACCTGGTAAGGCTCTGACAACCTGTGCCAACCAGCTAGCGGGAGTATTCAAGGACATTTTCAACCCCTCACTTGCTTCAAAAAGGCAACAATTATACCGGTGCCTAGGAAGAATAATGTGAGCTGCTTTAATGACTATCACCTGGATGCACTCACATCGACAGTGATGAAATGCTCTGAGAGGTTGGTCATGACTAGACTGAACTCCTGTCTCAACAAGGACCTGGACCCATTACAATTTGCCTATCGCCACAGTAGGTCAACGGCAGACGCAATCTCAATGGCTCTCCACACGGCTTAAGGCCACCGAGACAACACAAACACCTACGTCAGAAATCTGTTCATCGACTATAGCTCAGCATTTCAAACCATCATTCCCACAATCCTGATTGAGAAGTTACAGAACCTGGGCTTCTGTACCTCCCTCTGCAATTGGATCCTCGACCTCCTAACCAGAAGACCACAGTCTGTGCGGATTGGTGATAACATCTCCTCCTCGCTGATGATCAACACTGGTACACCTCAGGGGTGTGTGCCTAGCCCACTGCTCTACTCTCTGTATACACATGACTGTGTGGCTAGGCAAAGCTCAAATACCATCTATAAATTTACTGATGATACAACCATTGTTGGTAGAATCTCAGGTGGTGACGAGAGGGCGTACAGGAGTGAGATATGCCAAGTAGTGGAGTGGTGCCACAGCAACAACCTGGCACTCAATGTCAGTACAATGCAAGAGCTGATTGTGGACTTCAGGAAGGGTAAGATGAAGGAACACATACCAATCCTCATAGAGGGATCAGAAGTGGAGAGAGTGAGCAGCTTCAAGTTCCTGGGTGTCAAGATCTCTGAGGATCTGACCTGGTCCCAACATATCGATGTAGTTATAAAGAAGGCAAGACAGCGGCTATACCTTATTGGGCGTTTGAAGAGACTTTGCATGTCAACAGATAGACTCAAAAACTTCTATAGTTGTACTGTGGAGGGCATTCTGACAGGCTGCATCACTGTCTGGTATGGAGGGGCTACTGCACAGGACCAAAAGAAGCTGCAGAAGGTTGTAAATCTAGTCAGCTCCATCTTGGGTACTAGCCTACAAAGTACCCAAGACATCTTTAGGGAGCGGTGGCTCAGAAAGGCAGCGTCCATTATTAAGGACCTCCAGCACCCAGGGCATGCCCTTTTCTCACTGTTACCATCAGGTAGGAGGTACAGAAGCCTGAAGGCACACACTCAGTGATTCAGGAACAGCTTCTTCCACTCTGCCATCCGATTCCTAAATGGACATTGTAGCTTTGGACACTTTTTTTTAATATACAGTATTTCTATTTTTGCATGTTTTTTAAATCTATTCAATATACGTAATTGATTTACTTGTTAATTTATTATTATTGTTTTATTTTATTTATTATTATCATTATCTCTGCTATATTATGTATTGCATTGAACTGCTGCTGCTAAGTTAACAAATTTCACATCACATGCCGGTGATAATAAACCTGATTCTGATTCTGAGAGTGAGGTGGGTCCTATTGAACTGCATTGCTCTATGACACATTCCTGAGCTGCCACTTTCTTTGCACCCTCTCTAAAACTTCTACACTCTTTCTATGATGAGGTGACCAGAACTGAACACAATATTCCAATCAGGCCTAACCAGGGTTTTATAGAGCTGAACATGAACTCAGTTTATTGTCCATCCTGACTTCCACCTGCTTTGGATGTTTTTCAGTTCGCTTATTGCTCAAATCAATCCACTGATGATGTCATAGTCTCTGCCCACCACCCTGTCCTGTCTCACCTGGAAAATGGGATCTCACATGCCAGGCTGCTGTTTATAGACTTCAGTTTGTCGTTTAACGCCATCATACCCCAGAAACTGGTGGGAAACTGTCCTCGCTGTACCTCAACACCTCCGTCTGCAGCTGGATCCTGGACTTCTGAACAGAAAGGCCACAGTCAGTCCGTGTGGGCAGCAACGTCTCTAGTCCCATTACACTGAGAACTGGGCTCCCCAGGGCTGTGTGCTCGGCCCACTGCTGTTCACACTGCTGACACATGGCTGTGTCGCAGGATTCAGCTCAAACTGTGTCGTCAGGTCTGCAGATGACACAACAGTGGTTGGCCTTATCAACAACGATGACGAGACGGAATATAGAGAGGAAGTGGAGCAGCTGATAGATTGGTGAGAGAAGAACAACTGAAGTCTGAATGCGGACAAGACATAGGAAACCTTTGTGGGCTTCAGGAAAGTGCAGGTGGCCCACTCCCTTCCGCAAATACTTGGCCCCTCCATTGAGAGAGTTAAGTTCACCAAGTTCCTGGGAGTTCACATCATGAATGACCTCACCTGATCCCTTAATATTACCTCCCTGAACAAGAAGGCACAGCAGCATCTCCACTTCCTCAGGAGATTGAGGAAAGCGAAGCTCTACGCACCCCCCCCCCATCTTAACTGTACTTTACAGAAGCTCCATTGACTGCCCTGACTGTTGCATCTCCATCTGGTATGGGAGCAGCCGAGCGTTGGACTGGAAGCCCCTACAAAGCACTGTGAGAACCTACCATCTATCGGAGACACTTATCAGAGTGCTGCTTATGCAGGGTCTTTAGTATTATCAAGGATCCCAGCCATCCGTCCAGCATTCTCTTTGACTTTCTACCTTCAGGCAGGAGACTCCGATGGTAGAACAAGAATGGTTGGGAAGAGAAACAGCTTCTCCCCCAGTCCGTTAGGGTTCTGAACACCCTGTCGCATTGCATTCAAAGTGTCACTGGCCGATCTGTTCTGAACCTCACAATATTTAATTTCTGCAGTTTGGTTTGTTTATTTATGTGTAGATTTCATCCTTACTTTCATAAGTTATTGTGTGTAATAAGTGTGTCATGGGTACAGCTGTGGTTTGGAGAAATGTTGTCTTATTTGACAGTATACATGTCATAGTTAGTCATAGTCATTGTCATACTTTATGGATCCCAGGGGAAATTGGTTTTCGTTACGGTTGCTCCATAAATAATAAATAGTAATAAAACCACAAATAGTTAAATAGTAATATGTAAATTATGCCAGTAAATTATGAAGTAAGTCCAGGACCAGCCTATTGGCTCAGGGTGTCTGACCCTCCAAGCGAGGAGTTGTAAAGTTTGATGGCCACAGGCAGGAATGACTTCCTATGACGCTCTGTGCTGCATCTCAGTGGAATGAGCCTCTGGCTGAATGTACTCCTGTGCCCACCCAGTACATTATGTAGTGGATGGGACACATTGACCAAGATGGCATGCAACTTAGACAGCATCCTCTTTTCAGATACCACTGTCAGAGAGTCCAGTTCCATCCCCACAACATCACTGGCCTTACAAATGAGTTTGTTGATTCTGTTGGTGTCTGCTATCCTCAGCCTGCTGTCCCAGCACACAGCAGCAAACATGATAGCACTGGCCATCACAGACTTGTAGAACATCCTCAGCATCGTCCGGCAGATGTTAAAGGACCTCAGTCTCCTCAGGAAACAGAGGCAGCTCTGGCCCTTCTTGTAGACAGCCTCAGTGTTCTTTGACCAGTCCAGTTTATTGTGAATTCGGATCCCCAGGTAATTGTAATCCTCCACCATGTCCACACTGACCCCCTGGATGGAAACAGGGGTCACCAGTACCTTAGCTCTCCTCAGGTCTACCACCAGCTCCTTAGTCTTTTTCACATTAAGCTGCAAATAATTCTGCTCACACCATGTGACAAAGTTTCCTACCGTCGCCCTGTACTCAGCCTCATCTCCCTTGCTGAATCATCCAACTATGGCAGAGTCATCAGAAAACTTCTGAAGATGACAAGATTCTGTGCAGTAGTTGAAGTCCGAGGTGTAAATGGTGAAGAGAAGGGGAGACAAGACAGTCCCCTGTGGAGCCCCAGTGCTGCTGATCACTCTGTCGGACACACAGTGTTGCAAGCACAAGTACTGTGGTCTGCCAGTCAGGTAGTCAATAAACCATGACACCAGGGAAGCATCCACCTGCATCACTGTCAGCTTCTCCCCCAGCAGAGCAGGGCGGATGGTGTTGAACGCACTGGAGAAGTCAAAAAACATGACCCTCACAGTGCTCGCTGGCTTGTCCAGGTGGGCATAGACACAGTTCAGCAGGAAGACGATGGCATCCTCAACTTCTAGTCGGGGCTGGTAGGTGAACTGGAGGGGATCTAAGTGTGGCCTGACCATAGGCCGGAGCAGCTCCAGAACAAGTATCTCCAGGATCTTCATGATGTGGGAGGTCAATGCCACCGGTCTGTAGTCATTGAGGCTGCTGGGGCGCGGCGTCTTCGGCACAAGGACGAGGCAGGACGTCTTCCACAGTACAGGAACCCTCCAGAGCCTCAGGCTCAGGTTGAAGACATGGCGAAGTACTCCACATAGCTGAGGGGCACAGGCTTTGATCACCCTGGCACTGACATCCGGTCCTGCAGTCTTGCTTGGGTTGAGACGTTTCAGCTGTCTTCTCACCTGTAGAGCTGTGAAGCCCACCGTGGTGGTTTCGTGTGGGGAAGTGGTATAGTCATGAGAGCAGGGTGGGGGACTGTGAGGAGGGGTAGGAGGGGAGAGCGGAATATGTGTTGGTTGGGGGCCGACAACAGATGGCTCATGTGGGGGATGGGCAGGGGCCACAATGTCAAATCTGTTAAAGAACAGGTTAAGTTTGTTGGCCCTGTCCACACTGCCTTCAGCTCCTCTGTTGCTAGTTTGCCAGAACCCAGTGATGGTCCTCATCCCCCTCCAGATCTCCCTCATGTTGTACTGGTGGAGTTTCTACTCAAGCTTCCTCCTGTAGCTGTCTTTAGCCTCCCTGATCCTGGCTTTCAGGTCACTCTGTATTGCCCTCAGCTCCTCCCTGTTTCCATCTCTAAACGCCCTCTTTTTAGCGTTCAGGATGTCCTTAATATCCTTTGTCACCCATGGCTTGTTATTTGAATAACAAAGGACAGTTCTTGTCGGAACATTGCAGTCCACACAGAAGTTGATGTAATCAGTGATGCACTCTGTGAACCCATCAATATTCTCTCCATGTGGCTCACAGAGTGCCTGCCAGTCTGTCTCCTCAAAACAACCCTGGAGCGCCTCATAAGCCTCCTCCGACCATTTCTTCACTGTCCTCGAGGTTGCAGGTTTACTCTTCACCAGAGGCACGTAGCAGGGTTTTAGATGCACCAGGTTGTGATCTGACCTTCCCAGTGGGGGGAGGGGAGAGGAGCTGTATGCATCCTTAATGTTAGCGTACATCATGTATATAATTAAATGACAATAAATTTGACTTGATCTTACAGAGATAGTGAGACCGCCTTCCGGAACCCTGTCCTGCTGAAGGGTTTTGGCCCGAGACGTCGACTGTACTTTTTTCCATAGATGCTGCCTGGCCTGCTGAGTTCCTCCAGCGTTTTGTGTGTGTTGCTCAGATTTCCAGCATCTGCAGATTTCCTCGTGTTCTGGAACCATGCGCTCCTTTTTGCAGTTCCTCGGGTTCCTTAAGATTGTCACAGCCGGAGGGAGGAGGCGAGTGGGGATAAGGGTCGGCACAACAATGTGGGCCGAAGGGCCAGTACTGTGCTGTACTATTCTATGTTCTATGTTCTAAGCTCCCATTATCTATTAAATGCTCCCAATTGAGCTGCCGCTAGTTACCAGCTGCTCGGTCTTGGCTGATGTCATGTTTTTGGAGTGACCTTAAAGATGCAATTGTGCCAGTGGATGGATGGAAAGTGTTCCCTCCTGCTCAGCACACACAAAATGCAGGAGGAACTCAGCAGGCCAGGCAGCATCGATGGGAATTAATAAACAAACAACGTTTTGTGCCGAGACCTTTCATCAGGAACTTGTGCCTGACTTGTTCCTTGCACATGGTGGCAGGCTTTGCGATTTCAGAGTGCAAGTAGGAGAAAACTTTCTGCATTAATAATTAAGAAAATGTTTTCAACAGTTGAGATTACATATTGAAAGTGAAGGAAGGGAAAATAGGGACAGCCAGTGTAAACACATTTAAAATGCAAGGGATTCTGCAGACACTGGGAATCCAAAGCAAATCACACAATATACTGGAGGAACTCAACGGGTCAGGCAGCATCTTTGGAAGTGAATAAACAGTTGGTGTTTCGGGCCGGGACCCTTCCAGGTCCAGTGTTCCTTCAGCAAACCCCTCCTGAGTTTTTTCCATCCTGATGAAAGGACTGGGCCCAAAGTGTTGACTCTTTATTCCCCTCCATAGATGCTGCTCGACCTGCTGAGTGTCTGAGCGTTTTGTGGTGGGTGTGGGTTCAACTGCAACATTTAAGATGGATTTGGACAGCTACATGGATGACAAGGATATGGAGTATAATGGTCCGGGTGCGGATCAATGGGACTAGACAGCATGGACTAGGTGGGCCAAAGAGCCTCTCTGTGCGAAAGTGTTCTATGATGCATGTTCAGCTTTCTTATCAAGTACTTTATGAAATAAAGAGTATGTCTTTATGGAAATACATTTGGTAACTTTAATTTCAAGCCCATGAATGGAAAGCCCTTCAAAAACTGGAGACTACAGCCCAGTTTATCACAGGAAAACCCTTCCCCGTCATTGAACACATCTACAAGGAGCATTTCCACAAGAAAGCAGCATCCATCATTAGGGATCCCCACCATCCAGGCCATGCTCGTTTCTCACTGCTGCCATCAGGAAGGAGGAACAGGAGCCTCAGGTCCCACACCACCAGGTTCAGGGACAGTTATTACCCCTCAACTATCAGGAAGGAAGTACAGGAGCCTCAGGGCCCACACCACCAGGTTCAGGAACAGTTATTACCCCTCAACCATCAGGAAGGAGGTATAGGAACCTCAGCACCCACACTACCAGGTTCAGGGACAGTTATTACCCCTCAACCATCAGGAACAAGGTACAGGAGCCTCAGGGCCCACACCACCAGGTTCAGGAACATTATTACCCCTCAACCATCAGGCTTTTGAACCAGTGTAGATAACTTCACTCACCCCAACACTGAACTGACTCCACAACCAATGGATTCACTTTCAGTACTCTACAACTCTTGATCTCAGTATTATTTATAACTTATCTATTTATTAGCTGTTTTATTTACACAGTTCACCTTTTGCACGTTGATTGTCAGTCTGTGACTGTGTAGCTTTTAATGTATTCTATTTCTTTGTATCTGCTGTGAATGCCTGCAAGAAAATTAATTTCAGGGTAGTAGATGGTGACACATACATACTTTGCCCCACTTAATTTAATTTTTATATATATTTCTCACTGTAGTTTATAGTTTTTATCATTATGTATTGCAATATACTGCTCCCGCGAAACAACAAATGTCACAACATATGCTAGGGATATTAAACCTGATTCTGATATACACATACTTTGATAATAATTTGTTTAAAGCTTTGAAGATCCAAGAGAAATTCCTGAAAACAACAAACACAATTAACCTCAAACAACATTTCTTTCTCTGTAATTTTGTTCTCTCTCCTGCAGGCACTGACTCACGCTGAGCTGAAATCCATTGGCGTTGACAGCTCTCGGTACCTCACCTCACTCGAGTGCTCAATTATTACGTGTGAGCGTAGACAGGGAGTACTGGCAAGCTGTTCTGCCGTGTGTGGCAAAAGGCATGACAGCCAATTCAGGCCTGTCCTCACTTCATACTGATCAGGGGATGGAATATTAGCTGTTTTTTCCACTCCCAAGCGCAGACACATGCAGGCAAATCAGGTACCTGCAGCATTACACTGACTTGGGCAGCGAGGATCCAAAGTTAGAATCTGATTCAGAATTCGGCTTAATATCACCAGCATATGTCATCAAATTTGTTGTTTTGAGGCATATATTTATCTAGAGTATATAAAGTAAATTAACCAAGTAGCGCAAAAAGAGAGGGGGAGAATAGTGAGGTCGTATTCATGGATTCAGTGTCCATTCAGAAATGTGATGGCGGAGGGGAAGAAGTTGTTCCTGAAACGTTGAGTGTGTGTCTTCAGGCTCCTGTACCTCCTCCTTGATGGTGGCAATGAGAAGAGGGTCCTTAATGACGGATGTCACCTATTTGAGGCATATCCTTTTGAAGGTGTCCTCGATGTAGGGGAGGCTGGTGCCCATGATGGAGCTGGCTGAGTTTACAACTTTCTGCAGCTTTTTCTGATCCTGCGCTGTGGCCCCTCTGTACCAGACAGTGAGGCGACTGTCATAGTGCTGTGTAAGACAGAAAATATAGAAATCTACTGCACATTACAGGCCCTTCAGCCCACGATATTGTGCCAACCAAATAATCTATTCTAGAAACTGCCTAGAATTTCCCAAATGCATAGCCCTCTATTTTTCTGAGCTCCATGTACCTATCCAAGAGTCTCTTAAAAGATCCTATCGTAACCGCCTCCACCACCGTCACCGGCAGCCCATTCCATACATCCACTACTCTCTGTGTAAAAAACTTAGTTCTGACATCCCCTCTGTACCTACTAACCAAGCACCTTAAAACTGTGCCCCCTCGTGTTAGCCATTTCAGCTCTGGGGAAAAGCCTCTGGCTATCCACACGCTCAGTGCCTCTCATCATCTTGTACACCTCTATCAGGTCACCTCTCACCTCTGTCACTCCGAGAAGAAAAGGCTAAGTTCACTCAACCTATTCTCGTAAAGCACGCTCTCCAATCCAGGCAACATCCTTGTAGATCTCCTCTGCACTCTCTCTAAAGCATCCACATCCTTCCTATAGTGAGCTGACCAGAACTGAACACAGTACTCCAAGTGGGTCTAACTAAGATCGTATATAGCTGAAACATTGCCTCACGGATCTTGAACTCAATCCCATGGTTGATGAAGGCCAACACACCATATGCCTTCTTAACAACACTGTCAACCTGTGCAGCAGCTTTGAGTGTCCTATGGACATAGACCCCAACATCTCGCTGATCCTCCACACTGCCAAGAGTCTTACCATTAATACTATATCCTGTCTTCAGATTGGACCTACTGAATGAACCACTTCACACTTACTGGGGGTGAAGTCTCAGCCCATTTCTGCATCCTATCAATGCCTCGCAGTACCCTCTGACAACCATCCAGACTATCCAAAACACCCCAACTTTTGTGTCATCAGCAAACTTACTAATCCACCCTTCTACTTCCTCATCCAGGTCATTCATAAAAATCGGAAAGAGGACGGGTCCCAGAACAGATCCCTGCGGAGCACCACTGATCACAATCCTCCATGTAGAATACGAATCATCTACAACCACCCTTTGCCTTCTGTGGGCAAACCAATTCTGGATCCACAAAGCATGGTCTCCTTGGATCCCACGCCTCCTTACTTTCTGAATGAGCCTCAGATGGGGAATCTTATCAAATGCCTTACTGAAATCCATATACATTACATCCACTGTTCTACCTTCATCAATGTGTTTTGTTACATCCCCAAAGAATTCATCAGGTTTGTAAGGAGTGACCCTGCCCTTGACAAAGCTATGCTGACTATCCTTAATCAGATTATGTCTCTCCAAATGCTCAGAAATCCTGCCTCTCAGGATCTTCAACAACTTGCCCACCACTGAAGTAAGACTCACTGGTCTGTAATTTCCTGGGTTATCTCTTCTCCCTTTCTTGAACAAGGGAATAATGTTTGCAACCCTCCAATCCTCTGATACTTCTCCCATCCCTATTGATGATGCAAAGATCATCGCCAGAGGCTCATCAATCTCCTCCCTCAATTCCCATAGTAGCCTGGGGTATATCTTGTCCGGTCCCAGCAATGTCACCATATACAACCCTGAGATTCATTTTCTTGCAGGCATTTACAAGAGAATAAAGAAATACAATAGAATTTATGAAATATTATACGTGAAGACTCACAAACAACTGATACGCAAAAGAAAGACAAATTGTGGAAATAATTTTTTTAGTAAATAAATAATACTGAGAACACGAGATGTAAAGTCCTTCAAAGTGAGTCCATAAGTTATGGAATCAGTTCAGTGTTGGGGTTAGTGAAATTATCCAAAATGTGTAGCATTTGATAGAATGTATTTCTAGATAGAACATAGAACAGTACATTACAGGAACAGGCCTTTTAGCCCAATATGTTTTGTTGACCCAATTCAGTTGGAAATTAAATATAAACCAATCCCTACTGCCTATACAATGCCCATATCTCTCCATTTTCTTCAGATTCATGTCTCCATCTGAATATCTTTTAAAAGTCTCCAATGTATCTGCCTCTACCATCATGCCAGGCAGCGCATTCCAGGCACCCTCCACTCTCTGTGTAAAAAAACTTGCCCCTCACATCTCCTTTGAACTCATTCCCTCTCATCTTCAATGCATGCCCTCTGGTATTAGATATTTCAGCCCTGGAAAGCAGATACTCCCTGTCCACTCTATCTAAGCCTTTCATAAGCTTGTAAACGTCTATCAGATCTCCCCTCAGCTTTCGTTGCTCGAGAGAAAATAACCCAAGTTTGTGCAACCTCTCATTATAACACATTTCCTCTAATCCAGGCAGCATCCTGATAAACCTGCACCCTCTCCAAAGCCTCGACATCCTTCCTAAAATGGAGGAACCAAAACTAAGCAAAACAGATGCAGCCGAACTAGAGTTTTATAAAGCATAACTTACTGAATTTTCAACTCAATACCTCAACTATCTGCCTTCTTAACCATCGTGTCAACCTGTGTAGCCAGTTTCAGGGAGCTATGAACTTAGACCCTAAGCTATCAGCACTGTTAAGGGTCTTGCTGTTAACAGTGTACTGTCTCTTTGCATTTGACATACCAAAGCGCAACACCTCACTGCTTAACTAAAATATTTTCAGGGATTTTTTTTCAAGCAATTTGTTTTCTATAAATAATCTGCAGTGTGTATTGTAAATGCTTGAATGTGTTGTTAAATCAAAAATGCCCTGGGTTAAACATTGGATTGTGGTGAGTTACTGAAGCCAGCCAAAACAAAAGAAGATAAGAAATAGGAGCAGGAGTCGGCCATCTGGCCCGATGAGCCTGCTCCACCATTCAATAAGATCATGGCTGATCTGACCATGGACTCATCTCCACCTACCTGCCTTTCCCCATAACCCTTAATTCCCCCACTATGCAAAAATCTATCCAACCTTGTCTTAAATATACTTACTGAGGTAGCCTCCACTGCTTCATTGGGCAGAGAATTCCACAGATTCACCACTCTCTGGGAAAAGTAGTTCCTTCTCATCTCCGTTCTAAATCTACTCCCCCGAATCTTGAGGCAATGTCCCCTAGTTCTAGTCTCACCTACCAGTGGAAACAACTTTCCTGTCTCTATCTTATCTATCCCTTTCATAATTTTATGTTTCTATAAGATCTCCGCTCATTCTTCTGAATTCCAGTGAATACAGTCCCAGGCAACTCAATCTCTCCTCATAGTCTAACCCCCTCATCCCTGGAATCAACCTGGTGAACCTCCTCTGCACTGCCTCCAAAGCCAGTATATCCTTCCTCAAGTAAGGAGACCAGAACTGCACACAGTACTCCAGGTGCGGCCTCACCAGTACCCTGTACAGTTGCAGCATAACCTCCCTGCTCTTAACTTCAATCCCTCTAGCAATGAAGGCCAACATTTCATTTGCCTTCTTGACAGTCTGCTGCACCTGCAAACCAACCTTTTGTGATTCTTGCACAAGCACTCCCAAGTCCCTCTGCACAGCAGCATGCTGCAATTTTTTTACCACTTAAATAATGATCTGCTCTTTCATTTTTCCTTCCAAGGTGGATGACCGCACATTTACCAGCATTGTACTCCATCTGCCAGACTTTTGCGCACTCACTTAACCTATCTATATCTCTCTGCAGACTCTCTGTACCTTCTGCACAATTTGCTTTTCCACTCAATTTAGTATCATCAGCAAACTTAGATACACTACACTCAGTCCCAACTTCCAGATCGTTAATATATATTGTGAACATTTGTGGGCCCAGCAACGACCCCTGTGGCACACCGCTCAACACTGATTGCCAACCAGAGAAACACCCAGATGGAAATCCAGGTAAGTAATGTCCATCTGGTCCTCTCTATCCACTGCGCTTGTTATGTCCTCAAAGAACTTCAGTGAGTTTGTGTTGGCAATGTTGGTGTGCTGACTAGTCTCACACAATCCCTCATTGTCCCAGAACATGCCCTACACATGAGGAAAGCTCACCAATGCCTCTGCTTTCTGAGGAGGCTGAGGAGAGCTGGACTGTGCACATCTATACTCATGTTCTACAGAACATCGCAACAAGCTGCTTCACTACGTGGTACAGACACTGTGCTGCTGTGGACAGGAGGACTCTGCAACATTGTATTTATAGTTATTGTGTTCATTATTATTGCGTTCTTTTGTGCTGTATCAGATCTGGAGAAACAATTATTTTGTTCTCCTTTATACTTGTTTACTGCAAATTACTTTAAGCAATCTTGAACCTTTACAGCAGGGAAGGGGAGCAAGGTGGTAAGGGGGTGGGGGCGGGGAGAGATCTGACAATTGTGTAATCCAGTCACTTGCTACAGAGAACATTGCTGGAAATAGCTAATGACATTCAGAGCTGAAAGGACACTTCGGAGCTGTAGAATCAGATTCAGGTTTAACATCACTGGAATATGTCATGAAATTTGTTGTTTTGTGGCAGCAGTACATTGTATTACGTAAGTTAACAATCTACAAATTACAATAAGCAGCACTGTATATACAGCAGATTCCAGAGAATTGGACACATCGGGGCCAATACATTTTGGCCCAATTAAGCAGCTGCCCCAATTAGATGAAGTTTCATGCAAATAGTTAAAAGGGTATAAAAAAGCCAAATTACTGTGCAACCACTTATCTATTTAAATGAAATTCAGAACAACTTAGAACACTATCGATACTACTACAGTACTATAAAACTGTGTATTAGTTCCTAATAGTCATCGGCAGAGGAACTCATCCAGTGTACACAGCCGTGTTCTTTTGATTGACCATTAACGAACATGATCAGCGCAGACACCTAAGGTAATTTTTTCTCAGCTCATGTCAAATCTTTTCGTGGCATTGTGGCAAAGTCTGATTTTTTTTTACAGGCAAAATAAAAAACAAAGTGCTCAAAAATCGTGGCTCTTTGAACCAGCCTCTATCGTCCCAAAATCGACATAACACAAGCACATACAAATGACGTTATTTAAAAACTGTTTGCTGTAAGCACAGTGCAATGTCTAATGGCCACACAAGTGCACACGACTGATGTTGGGTAGGAACTGTTCAGCGTCAGTTTCCTGTCCCAATTAAACGACATAGTGTCCCAAATAAACAAAGGGAATCCTAACTATTTTCTCCATTAGTTTTTGTTCTTTAGGAGTTGTCCCAAATAAGCAGCTGCCCCGATAAACCGAAGGCCCAATTAACTAGAATCAACTGCAAATTAAAAGATGAAATAAAATTAGTACAAAAAGAGCAAAAAATATTTTAAAAATAGTGAGGTAGTGCACATGGGTTCATTGTCCATTCAGAAATCTGACACTGATAGGGAAAAGTGTTGAGTGTGTGTCTTCAGGCTCCTGTCCCTCCTCCTCGATGGTAGCAATGAGAAGAGGGCATGTCCTATGTGATGGGGTCCTTAATGGTGGATGCCACCATTTTGAGGCATCAGCTTTTGAAGATGTCCTTGATGCTGGTGCCCATGATGGAGCTGGCTGAGAAGGTGATGTTGACAGCTAATCATACCACATAATGTTGGAAACATAACTTGGAGGTGCAAGAAGGAAGCCAAGCCTTATCTATGTTATCCATTTGTGAGTTCCCAAACACTGTGGGGGAGAAATGGAAACATTGTTCCTTAATGATCTAATTTAAACAAGGCTGAAAGACTGGAAACAAGCAAACTCAAAGCCACGTTTAATCAAAGCGTATGCTAAATATGAAAATGTGCCAAGACAGTGAATTACCAAAAAACCATCCCACACACAATACCTAATAGCTGCATTAAAACTGAGTGGGATAATTTACCGATTTACATCTGCTTCTCTCTTCTCCTCACCAGCCTATCACCTCCCCCTGGTGCCCTTCTTGCTCTCGTTTCTCCCATGGTCCACTCTTCAGTCCAATCAGATTCCTTCTTCTCCAGCCCTTTACCTTTTCCACTTATCACCTCCCAACTTCTTTCTTCATCCCTCTCCCTCACCCACCTGGTTTCACCTATCAACTCCTAGCTTGCCCTTCTACCCCTTCCCGCACCTTTTTATTCGGGTGTCTTCCCCTTCCTTTCCACTCCTGATGAAGGGTCTCGGCCCAAAATGTGGACTGTTTATTCATTTCCGTCGATGCTGCCTAACCTGCTGAGTTCCTCCAGTATTTTGTGTGAGTTGCTCTGGATTTCCAGCAAATGCAGGATCTCTCGTGTTGACGATTTTCTGCAGAGGCTTTGATCGGTTGCCAAGCACGGACCACCCTCAATGGCAGGTACTTCCAAGGATCTGGCAAATCAGAGAAGTCTTCTCTGTCAGCGTGGTGAGGTCTGGCTCATGCTCACTTTGATTTCATGGTTTGTTCATCAGGTGAAGGCTGGATTTATTCTCCTGACTGTGCCCTAAAGGTACAAATATCTGACAGTTTCATTAATTAAATAGAATACGACTTAACCCTTATACCTTGGGTTTCGCCAGACTTTCCTTTCAGGTCAATGTCCTGGGTGCGTACTGAGATTTTGGTGGATGGTGGCTGTTCACTGTGTCCAACAATGTCAGGAGACCTGTGGAAAAGTTTTTAAAGAGGAAAAGCCATTACACTGGGGAAGTTCCACCCTCTCAAGCTCAGAAGTCCAGTGGTACTCATAGTCGTTACAAATTGGGGTCTTCCTTGGTTGCAGTGGGTGACCATGATGTCTTCTGGCCTCATCATGTCCTTCACTGACCACAGCTGATGAGCCCCATTTGCCCAGAGCCACTGGGTTTAATGAGCCATAACCTACCTTTGCTCCTTCTCCTGTCAGTAGAAATAGTTCCACCAAGCATAACAGCTAAGGCACACATGAAGGCCAGGAGCTGGACTTGGTTGTCAGAGGCTATTTCAATATATTCAGAAATAGCAATTATCTTTTCTCTTTACTGAACCCTTATGAATCTCAGCTCCAGGTTGGAGCCACTAAGTAGATGGCTAGGACATGTCAGGTGAATACCCTCTGGCCAAATCCTGAAAGACCTGCTGAGAGGACACACCCAGCTGGTCACCCACAGCTTCACTTCAAGGAGACCGCAAAAAGGATCTGAAGCTGGGAAGACACAATAGACGGTGGGCTGCCTGGAATCTGGCAGTTCAAAAAGCGTGCAAAGCACCCACATTAAAAAGCTGGCTGCCAAGAGAGCTCAATGGAAGGAGAAGGGCATTTTCCTTCACCTGCAGCCAGTGGAAGAGATTGTCACCCCAAAGTGGGACTCCATCCGCTCTAGGAAGTGCACCACCGCCAGCTGACTTTTCCTGTGTGTTACCCACCACCTTTCAAGACAAAAGGATGCCTACAACAGCAACAGGCCTTCTCCACCACACCATTATGGCTGATCTGTTATCCCTCTCAACATCTTTCTCCTGCCTTCTCCCTGTGACCTTTAATACCCAGATTAATCAAGAACCTTTCAACCTCCGCTTTAAATATACCCAATGACTCGGCCTCCACAGCCACCTGTGACGATGAATTCCACAGATTCACCATCCTCTGGCTAAAGAAATTCCTCCTCCTCTCTGTTCTAAATGGATGTTCTACTATTCTGAGGCTGTGCCCTCTGGTCATAGACTCTCCCACCACAGGAAACATCCTTTCCACATCTACTCTATCTAGGCCTTTCAACATTCGATAGGTTTCAATGAGATTCCTCTCGTTCTTCTACACTCCAGCAAGTACAGGCCTAGAGCCATCAAACGCTCCCTACATGTTAGCTGCAGCGGTGGCCTCCAACTATTGGCACTCACCTCATTGCTGAATTGACTTTGTGGCCACGACCTGCATCCATTAGGCCTCCATTACTCACCTCAGTGTCTAGTTGCCTGTCCTTTTGATACAAGGTGTATCCTTCGATCTTAAATTCCCAAATATAAACTTTCAGCCATAACTCAGTGATGCCCACAATGTCACACCTGCCAATCTCTGTGCTACAAGATCATCGTCCCTATTCCATATGCCGCATGCATACAAATATAACATCTTCAGTTCTGTATTTATCACCCTTTTTGATTTTGCCCCCATGTTACACAAACTCTAATTTTACCTTATCATCTACATACCAGTCCATCCTCCCAATTTCACTATACACTGCATCAACTTGTACACCAGCTTCCCCATCCTCTGTCCTATCACCCCGGCTCCTATCCCCCTGCCAATTTAGTTTAAATCCTCTCCAACACTCTACCAAACTAGCCCACAACGATACTGCTCCATTGTGTTCAGGTGTAACCCGTCCCTTCTGTAGAGGTACCATGGCAGATTATGTGGTCTCCTTTGATTCAGTCTGGTACCAGGACCCCCACCAGCTGAGCCATGCCCTCCTCTCTATTGTGTCATCAGGCAGGAAGACAAGGACTTGATAACACACACCTCAACAATGGCTTCTTCCCCATTGCCATCGGGTTCCCAAGCTGACCTGAAGAACTCTAACACTAACTTAGAGTATATTTTTCTGTCTCTTGATCTTGACCCTTAGCAAATTTTATTGGTGCTCCGTAGAAAACTATCTAGTTAGATGCAAGATAGCTTAGTACGGCAACTGCTCTGCCCGTGACCAGAGGAAACTGCAGAGAGTCGTGGACACAGCTCAGCGCATCACAGAAACCATTCTCCCCTCTGCACTTCTCACCGTCTCAGTGAATCAGGCAGCATAATCAAAGACTCTACTAACCCTGGACAATGTTTCTTCTCCCCTCTCACATCGGGCAGGAGTTACAAAAGCCTGGACACGCCTACCACCAAGTTCGTAGGCATCTTCTACCAACCTCCGTCCCACCATCCTTCTCACATCTACTCTGTCCAGGCCAATCAACATTTAAAAGGTTTCAACGAGATCCCCCCCCTCATCCTTCTAAATTCCAGTGAGTACAGACTCAAAGCCATCAAACGTTCCTCATATGATAACCCTTTCATTCCCAGAATCACCCTTGTGAACCTGCCCTGAACCCTCTCCAATGTCAGTACATCTTTTCTTAGATAAGGAGCCCAAAACTGTTCACAATGCTCAAAGTGAGGCCTCACCAGTGCCTTATAAAGCCTCAGCATCACATCCCTGCTCTTGTATTCTAGACCTCTTGAAATGAATGCTAACATGGCATTTGCCTTCCTCACCTTCAAGCTAACCTTTAGGGTGCTCTGCACAAGGACTCCCAAGTCCCTTTGCAACTCAGATTCCTGAATTTTCTCCCTGTTTGGAAAATAGTCCGCACATTTATTTCTGCTACCAAAGTGCGTGACCATGCGATTTCCAACATTGTATTTCATTTGCCAATTTCTTGCCCATTCTCCTAATCCATCTAATCTGTCTAAGTCCTTCTGCAGCCTATCTGTTTCCTCAGCACTACCTGCTCCTCCACCAATCTTCGTATCATCTGCAAACTTGACAACAAAGCCATTTATTCCATCATCTGAACCATTTATATGCAGCATAAAAAGAAGTGGTCCAAACACCAACCCTTGCTGAACACCACTAGTCACTGGCAGCCAACCAGAAAAGGATCCTTTTATTCCCACTCACTGCCTCCTACCAATCAGCCAATCTCTAACCACGCCCATAACTTTCCTGTATTACCACGGGCTCTTAACTCGGTAAGCAGCCTCATGTGCGGCATCTTGTCAAAGGCCTTCTGAAAGTCCAAATATACAACATCCACTGCATCCCCTTTATCTATCCTACTTGTAATCTCCTCAAAGAACTCAAGCAAGATTTTCACTTAAGGAAAGCATGCTGACCTTGGTAAACAGTGTCATGTGTGGCACAACATCTAGCCACCCTGCAGCTGGTTGTTCTGTCTCTTGTCTCCTGGTGACCAGAGTTTAAATCCTGTTGCGATGTGTCCCACTGGTGTCACGGTGGCCTTATGATGTCAGGGTTTGCCTCTCCTTGAGTGGTCACACCTCAACATCTCCATATTTAGTAAAACCCTTGGTCATTGGCTGAGTTACAAAGACGTGAAGAGAGTGAAAGGAATAACTGGTTTCCATGGTGACTCTGGATCTGTGAGCTCGGGAATAGTAGAGGTGGGATTGGTCATTCTCCCTGCTCTGTTGTCTGGGTTCACGGAGATTCAGAGCTAAAGCGCTGCTTGGGAAGAAGGAAACAGCTGAGAGTTTGTGCAAAATATTCAGAATTATTCTTCCTAGTTGCACTTAACCTAAAAGAATTGGGAAATAAAATAGAATATTGAAACATAAATGAATCATGAAAGTGACATTTGCAAGGTCTTCTTGTGAACACTGTCCCACTGGAAAGCATGCTAATGTTACTGATGAATTTCTGTGAACACGGGCCCACTCCCTGCTGTCCCACTGGAAACACAGTGATGTTACTGACAATGGTCTGTGAACATGATTCCACTCGCCACAGTCCCACTGGAAACACAGTGATGTTACCGATAACGTTCTGTGAACTTTGTCCCACTCCCCACTGTCCCACTGGAAACACAGTGATATTGCTGATGACCTTCTGCAGGCACTGTCCCACTCCCTGCTGGCTTCTTGAATAGGTTTCCATACTTCAGCTCCCTTAAGAGCACAGCCACATTTTTAGCGGCTTCCTGTGTTCACTATCCCACACCTGGGATCCTGCCTCAGGCACTCTCACTGACCCAGTAGCATCCTTGCAAATGCCATACAACTCCTGGAGATCACTTGTAAATGTTATCCCTTCCAAGGGCCCTGCCTGCAAATAGTGTCCCATTCTTGGGAATCCCAGGTTACACTGATACTCTTGGTGAAGGTAACACAAATCTGCACCCCTTCATTCGAATAGGCATTTGCTTTCAGACCATAAACTATTGAAGTGTAGAAATATATTTCTTTTCAAGATTCAAAATGGTTTAATGTCCTTTCCTGTACACAACTGTAAAGGAGAACAAAATATTTGTTACTCCAGATCCGATGCAACACAAAAAAAAACATAAAAGATAAAGAACACAGTAGAAATGTTAAAAGTGACCCTCAGGTTCCGTCAGCCGCGTCAGTCTAGGGCAGACGATCCCTGGCCCACCAAAAGTATGACACAAAGGCTGGGGGTGCTATGGATAGTGTGGAGAGCTGTCAGACGTTACAACGGGACATTGATAGGATGCAAAACTGGGCTGAAAAGTGGCAGATGGAGTCCAACCCAGGTAAGTGTGAGGTGGTTCATTTTGGTAGGTCAAATATGATGGCAGAATATAGTATTAATGGTAAGACCCTTGGCAGTGTGGAGGATCAGGGATCTTGGGGTCCGAGTCCATAGTACGCTCAAAGCAGCTGCACAGGTTGACTCTGTGGTTAAGAAGGCATACAGTGTATTGCCTTCATTAATCGTGGGATTGAATTTAGGAGCCAAAAGGCAATGTTGCAGCTATATAGGACTCTGGTCAGATCCCACTTGGAGTATAGTGTTCAGTTCTGGTCACCTCACTACAGGAAGGATGTGGAAGATATAGAAAGGGTGCAGAGGAGATTTACAATGATGTTGCCCGGATTGTGGAGCATGCCATATGAGAATAGGTTGAGTAAACTCGGCCTTTTTTCCTTGGAGCGACGAAGGATGAGAAGTGACCTGATAGAGGTGTATAAGATGATGAGAGGCATTGATCGTGTGGATAGTCAGGCTTTTTCCCAGGGCTGAAATGGTTAACAGGAGGGGGCACAGTTTTAAGGTGCCTGGAAGTAGGTACAGAGAAGATATCAGGAGTAAGTTTTTTACGCAGAGAGTGGTGAGTGCGTGGAATGGGCGCCAGTGACAGTGGTGGAGGCGGAAATGGTATGGTCTTTCAAGAGACTCCTGGATAGGTACATGGAGCTCAGAAGAATATAGGGCTTTGGGTAAGCCTAAGTAATTTCTCAGGTAAGGACATGTTCGGCACAGTTTTGTGGGCCGAAGGGCCTGTATTGTGCTGTAGGTTTTCTCTGTTTCTATGAGATCGAGGTGCAAAACCTCCTGTTTGTGTGGATGCTGTGTGATGTGTTACCTTGCTGCAAATCAGTACCGCGAAATAACAGACAGTGCACCACATGCAATTAAATGATTTAGCTTTGTAATTCTAAATTTGACTAAAAGGTTAGTAAAGAAAAACAAAAAGAAAAGGGCCCATTTTAATGAAACAGTCCAATGTGCACACGTTGGAGCTCACGGTTTCCTTTCAACTGGTCCTCCATCAATTTCACTGGGGTTCGTCAACTCCCGGCCCCACTCCAATTCCACTCCTTTCTGGCATCTTCCATCTCCATCTTCAGCCGAACAAAAGACCCAGATCACCTCAGTCTCAGGCACACAACAAGGAAAAAACATTCCCTTCACTGGACGGCGCACATTCCAAAGCCCCTGTTATCTCTAGTCATAACCCAAACACTGCTGCTACGGAGAAACCATTACGTTCGCAGTGCAACCTTTTCCAGGGTGTTACATAAAAAACACAGTAACTATAAATACATAAGATAGCTTACATACAGAGATTGATTGTATGTCCATAAGTGATGCCAGGCTGCACACAAGGAGACTGACAGGAAATAATAAAGTCATGGTAGGGTTACTGGGTATCACTATTCATTTATTAACCAAGTATCCTCATTCTACAACAACACACACAGAATGCTGGAGGAACTCAGCAGGTCAGGCAGCATCTATGGAGAGGAATAAACTGTTAATGTTCAGGCCAAGACCCTTCATCAGAACCCGAGACATCGACTGTTTATTCCCCTCCTCAGATGATGTCTTACCCACTGAGATCCTGCAACATTCTGTGCGTGTTGCTCTGAATCTCCAACATCTGCAGAACCTCATCTTTAGATCCCTCAGACTTGTAGTGCACCTTGATAGGGTAGTTAACGCAACGTTGTCGTGTGTTGGTCTTCATCAGTCGGGGCTTTTAGTTCCAGAGCCGTGAGGTAATGTTACCCCTCCCTAAAACCCTGGTTATACCGCACTTGGAATATTGTGTTCAGTTCTGGCCACCTCCTTATAGGAAGGATGTGGAAGCTTTAGAGAGGGTGCAGAGGAGATTTATCAGGAAGCTCCCTGGATTAAAGAGCATGCCTTGTGTGGATAGGTTGAACGAGCTAGGGCTTTTCTCTGTGGAGTGAAGGAAGATACGAAGTGCCTTCATAAAGGTGTACAATATGATAAGTGGCATAGATCAACAAATTTCTATAGCTGCACAGCAGAGTATCCTGCACACCTCCATCACGGCCTGGTATGGAAACACAAATGCCCTTGTACAGAAAATCCTACACAAAGTAGTGGACACTTCCCAGTCCATCACAGGAAAAATCCTGCAAATACACACAAACATTTGGATTGGAGCAGGGGACAGGGATTCAGATTTCTGGATCATTGGGATCTCTTATGGGGCAGATGTGACTTGTACAAAAAGGACAGGTTGCACTTGAATCCCAGGGGGACCAATATCCTGGCGAAGAGGTTTGCTAAGGCGACTGGGGAGAGTTTAAACTAGAATTGTTGGGGGGTGGGAACTGAACTGAAGAGACGGAGGAAGGGGCGATTGGCTCACAAATAGAGAAAGCTTGTAGACAGTGCGAGAGGGAGGATAGGCAGGTGATAGAGAAGGGATGCGCTCAGACCAAAGGTTTGAGATGTGTCTGTTTTAACGCAAGGAGTGTTGTGAACAAAGTGGATGAGCTTAGAGCGTGGATCAGTACTTGGAGCTATGATGTGGTGGCCATCACAGAGACTTGGATGGCTCAGGGACAGGAATGGTTACTTCAAGTGCCGGGTTTTAGATGTCTCAGGAAGGACAGGGAGGGAGGCAAAAGAGGTGAGGGCATGGCACTGTTGATCAGAGAGAGTGTCACGGCTGCAGATAAGGTGGACACCATGGAGGGATCGTCTATGGAGTCTCTGTGGGTGAGGTTAGGAACAGGAAGGGGTCAATAACTTTACTGGGTGTTTTTTATAGGCCGCCCAATAGTTACAGGGGTATCAAGGAGCAGATAGGGAAACAGATCCTGGAAAGGTGTAATAATAACAGAGCTGTCGTGATGGGAGATTTTAATTTCCCAAATATTGATTGGCATCTCCCTAAAGCAAGGGGTTTAGATAGTCATAGTCATACTTTATTGATCCCAGGGGAAATTGGTTTTCATTACAGTTGCACCATAAATAATAAATAGTAATAGAACCATAAATAGTTAAATAGTAATATATAAATTATGCCAGTAAATTATGAAATGTCCACGACCAGCCTATTTGCTCAGGGTTTCTGACCCTCCAAGGGAGGAGTTGTAAAGTTTGATGGCCACAGGCAGGAATGACTTCCTATGACGCTCTGTGTTGCATCTCGGTGGAATGAGCCTCTGGCTGAAAGTACTCCTGTGCCCACCCAGTACATTATGTAGTGGATGGGAAACATTGACCAAGATGGCATGCAACTTAGACAGCATCCTCTTTTCAGACACCACCGTGAGACAGTCCAGTTCTATCCCCACAACATCACTGGCCTTACGGATGAGTTTGTTGATTCTGTTGGTGTCTGCTCTTAAGTGTGTTCAGGAAGATTTCTTGACACAATATGTAGAAAAGCCTACAAGAGGAGAGGCTGTACTTGATTTGGTTTTGGGAAATGAACCTGGTCAGGTGTCAGATCTCTCAGTGGGAGAGCATTTTGGAGATAGTGATCACAATTCTATCTCCTTTACAATAGCATTGGAGAGAGATTGGAACAGACAAGTTAGAAAAGCGTTTAATTGGAGTAAGGGGAATTATGAGGCTATCAGGCAGGAAATTGAAGCTTAAATTGGAAGCAGATGTTCTCAGGAAAAAGTACGGAAGAAATGTGACAAATGTTCAGGGGATATTTGTGTGGAGTTCTGCATAGGTACGTTCCAATGAGACAGGGAAGTTATGATAGGGTACAGGAATCGTGGTGTACAAAGGCCGTAATAAATCCAGTCAAGAAGAAAAGAAAAGCTTACAAAAGGTTCAGAGAGCTAGCTAATGTTAGAGATCTAGAAGATTATAAGGCTAATAGGAAGGAGCTTAAGAAGGAAATTAGGAGAGCCAGAAGGGGCCATGAGAAGGCCTTGGCGGGCAGAATTAAGGAAAACCCCAAAGCATTCTACAAGTATGTGAAGAGCAAGAGGATAAGCTGTGAAAGAATAGGACCTATCAAGTGTGACAGTGGGAAAGTGTCTATGGAACTGGAGGAAATAGCAGAGGTACTTAATGAATACTTTACTTCAGTATTCACTATGGAAAAGGATCTTGGTGATTGTAGTAATGACTTGCAGCAGACTGAAAAGCTTGAGCATGTAGATATTAAGAAAGAGGATGTGCTGGAGCTTTTGGAAAGCATCAAGTTGGATAAGTCGACGGGACCGGATGAGATATACCCCAGGCTACTGTGAGAGGTAAGGGAGGAGATTGCCGAGCTTCTGGCGATGATCTTTGCATCATCAATGGGGACGGGAGAGGTTCCGGAGGATGGGAGGGTGGCAGATGTTGTTTCTTTATTCAAGAAAGGAAGTAGAGATAGCCCAGTAAATTATTGACAAGTGAGTCTTACCTCAGTGGTTGGTAAGTTGACGGAGAAGATCCTGAGAGTCAGGATTTATGAACATTTGGAGAGGTATAATATAATTAGGAATTGTCAGCATGGCTTTGTCAAGGGAAGGTCGTGCCTTACAAGCCTGATTGAATTTTTTGAGGATGTGACTAAACACATTGATGAAGGTACAGCAGTAGATGTACTGTATATGGATTTCAGCAAGGCATTTGACAAGGTACCCCATCCATGGCTTATTGAGAAAGTAAGGAGGCATGGGATCCATGGGGACCTTGCTTTGTGGATCCAGAACTGGCTTGCCCACAGAAGGCGAAGAGTGGTTGTAGATGGGTCATATTCTGCATGGAGGTCAGTGACCAGTGGAGTGCCTCAGGGATCTGTTCTGGGATCCCTACTCTTCATGATTTTTATAAATGACCTGGATGAGGAAGTGGAGGGATGGGTTAGTAAGTTTGCTGATGACACAAAGGTTGGGGGTGTTGTGGATAGTGTGGAGGGCTGTCAGGTTACAGCAGGACATTCAGAGGATGCAAAACTGGGCTGAGAAGTGGCAGATGGAGTTCAACCCAGATAAGTGTGAGGTGGTTCATTTTGGTAGGTCAAATATGATGGCAGAATATTGTATTAATGGTAAGGCTCTTAGCAGTGTGGAGGATCAGAGGGATCTTGGGGTCCGAGTCCATAGGACGCTCAAAGCAGCTGTGCAGGTTGACTCTGTGGTTAAGAAGGCATACGGTGCATTGGCCTTCATCAATAGTGGGATTGAGTTTAGGAGCTGAGAGGTAATGTTGCAGCTATATAGGACCCTGGTCAGACCCCGCTTGGAGTACTGTGCTCAGTTCTGGTCGCCTCAGTACAGGAAGGATATGGAAGCCATTAAAAGGGTGCAGAGGAGATTTACAAGGATGTTGCCTATTTGGGGAGCATGCCTTATGAGAATAGGTTGAGTGAACTCGGCCATTTCTCCTTGGAGCAATGGAAGATGAGAGGTGACCTGATGGAGGTGTACAAGATGATGAGAGGCATTGATCGTGTGGATAGTCAGAGGCTTTTTCCCAGGACTGATATGGTTGCCACAAGAGGACACAGGTTTAAGGTGCTGGGGAGTAGGTACAGAGGAGATGTCAGAGGTAAGTTTTTTATGCAGAGAATGGTGAGTGCGTGGAATGGGCTGACGGCAACGGTGGTAAAGGGAGATACGATAGGGTCTTATAAGAGACTCCTGGATGGGTAAATGGAGGTTAGAAAAATAGAGGGCTATGGGTAAGCCTAGTAATTTCTAAGGTAGGGACATGTTCGGCACAACTTTGTGGGCCAAAGGGCCTGTATTGTGCTGTAAGTTTTCTATGTTCTATGTTCTAAATGCTGGAGGAACTCAGCGGGGGAGGCAGCATTTACAGAAAAAAGTACAGTCGACGTTTTGGGCCAAGACACTTTGGCAGGACTGGAGAAAAAAAGATGAGGAGTAGAGTTAAAAGGTGGGGAGAAGGGAGGGAGAAACACAAGGTGATAGGTGAAACTGGGAGGGGAAGGGGTGAAGTAAAGAGCTGGGAAGTTGATTGGTGAAAGAGATACAGGGCTGGAGAAGGGGAGAGTCTGATCGGAGAGGAGAGAAGGCCAGGGAAGAAAGAAAAGGGGGGAGGAGCCGCAGGGGGAAGTGATGGGCAGGGAGGGAGATAAGCTGAGGGAGGAAAAAGGGGGTGGGGAATGGTGAAGTGGGGGGAGGCCATTACCGGAAGTTTGAGAAATCTATGTTCGTGCCATCAAGTTGGAGGCTACCCAGATGGAATATAATGTGTTATTCCTCCAACCTGATTGTGGCCTCATTACTACAGTAGAGGAGGCCATGGATTGACATATCGGAATGGGAATGGGACGTGGAATTAAAATGGATGGCCACTGGGAGATTCCGTTTCTTCTGGCGAGCGGAGCGTAGGTGCTCGGTGAAGCGGTCTCCCAATCTACATCGGGTCATGCAGAGAAATTTCTTTAGTCAAAGGGTGGTGAATGTGGGGAAATTGTTACCACAGGCAGCTGTGGAGGCCAGGTCATTGGGTGTATTTAAGGCAGAGATTGACAGGTTCTTGATTAGACATGGCACCAAAGGTTATGGAGAGAAGACTGGGAAGTGGGGCTGAAGAGGGGGAAAAGGATCAGCCATGATTGAATGGCGGAACAGACTTGATGAGCCAAATGGCCTAATTCTACTCTTATGTCTTATGGTCTTAGGGCTTGTCTACCTTCCCCTCCCCCACCTCTCCTCTTATTCTGGCTTTCCCCTTCCTTTCCAGTACAAAAGAAGAGTCTTGGCTCAAAATGCTGACTGTTTATTCCTCTCTGTAGATGCTGCCTGACCTGCTGAGTTCCTCCAGCATTCTGTGTGTGTTGCTTTGGATTTCCAGCGTCTGCAGGATCTCTTTTGTTTAACATAACCTCCTGACTTTTGAACTCAGTGCCTTGACTAATAAAGACAAGCAAGCCACATGCCTTCTTAACCACCCTATCAGCCTGTGCAGCCGTTTTCAGGGAGCTATGAACTTGGAACCCAAGAGCGCTCTGCTCATCAACACTGTTAAGCATCTTCCCCTTAATAGTGTACTGTGTCTTTACATTTGACCTACTAAGCTGCATCACTTTACATTTGGCCGGTTTAAACTACATCTACTGTTCCTATGCATTTGTTCTCTTCACCACCGGCTCAACCTGGGGGTTAACCTTTAGGGTATCCTGCACAAGGACTCCCAAGTTTCTTTGCATCTTTGCATTTTGAATTCTCTCTACATCTGAATAATAGTCTGCCCATTTATTTCTTCCACCAAAGTGCACTTCCCAACATTGTATTTCATTTGCCACTTCTTTGCCTATTCCCCTAAACTACCTAAGTCTATCTGCAGGCTCTCTGTTTCCTCAACACTACCCACTCCTCCACCTATCTTTTTATCATCGGCAAATTTAGCATAGTCTGCATAGTTTCATAGTCCCATATATGGGATAGAGTTTGTCAAATGTGTTCAGAAAGTTTCCTTCATCAGTACATAGAAGTTCCACCAAGAGAGTGTGTGATACTGGATCAGTTATGAGGAAGGAGACAGGGCAGGTGCCAGATGTTTGTTTAGGGGAACACTTTGCATCCAGTAACCACAAAGCCATTAATTTCAAAGTAAATATGCAAAAAGATAGGTATGGTCCGCAGGTTGAGATTCAAAATTGAAGAAAGGCCAATTTGTTGGTATCAAAAATGATCTGGCAAGTCTGGATTGGAACAGGCTGTTTCCTGGCAAGTGTGTACTTGGTAAGTGGGAGGTCTTCAAAAGTGAAATTTTGAGAGTATAAAGATTGCAAATAAAAAGTAATTCAGAATCAGAATCAGAATCAGGTTTATTATCACCGGCATTTGACGAGAAATTTGTCAACTTAGCAGCAGCAGCTCAATGCAATACATAATCTAGCAGAGAAAAAAAAATAATAATAAATAAGTAAATCAATTACAGTGTACGTATATTGAACAGATTTTCTTTTAAACGTATAGAAACAGAAATACTGTATATTAAAAAAAAGTGAGGTAGTGTCCAAAGATTCAATGTCCATTTAGGAATCGGATGGCAGACGGGAAGAAGCTGTTCCTGAATCAAGGCTGATTTATACTTGTGCGTCAAATGTACGCCGTAGGTACAGCGTAGCGGCGCACCCTACGCTGTACTCTACGCAAATCCTACGCCATAGCCCAACGCGCACCTCTCCCAAAATGTAACTACGCGTCACGGCGACGCAGATCGAAATAACTGTGATTGGTCCGCTTGGTAGCATCGCATCTCCTCCTACGCTGCAATAGCTTCCCATTGGGCGACTGAAGGGCAGGGAAGGAACTCTGGCTGCAATGCTTTCCATAAAACTTTACAGACCTCCGAAATTAGGGAGGACCCTGTGCTTGATGCCAGTTTGTAGCTAGCTGTTACAGCCTGCTGACTTCCACCTGAAGCTAAAACTCGAATGGTGACTGCCAGTCTCTGAGTATACTGTGCATACACTGATGTGAAATAAATGGTTGGAGACGATGAACCAAATCGTCAAATCTACCTGCCGACATCCAAAAATATTTGAGATGCATTTCCTCGTCCATATCTCTCAGTGGCCGGACAAGCACAGAAAATTCACCCTCCTTCAGTTTCAGTCACCATTGTTTGAAGTTTGAGTTTCTTTGTGTTCAGTTTCAACACGAAGAAACTCAACACAGTGGCATAGAAACCCCACCACCAACTAGCGTTTTGACAGTGAATTGCAGAGCGACACAGACACACCAACACACAAGTATAAATACTCACAACAGTGTAGCCCATTTGCATAGGCTACGGCACAAGCTAGTACACACAAGTGTAAATCAGCCTTCACTGAGTGTGTGCCTTCAGGCTTCTGTACCTCCTACCTGATGGTAACAGTGAGGAAAGGGCATGCACTGGGTACAGGAAGTCGTAAGAATGGAAGCTGCCTTTCTGAGGCACCACTTCTTGCAGATAGGTACTTTGTAGGCTAATACCCAAGATGGAGCTGACTAGATTTACAACTCTCTGCAGCTTCTTTCGGTCCTGTGCAGTAGCCCCCCCTCCCATACCAGACAGCGATGCAGCCTGTCAGAATGCTCTCCACAGTACAACTATAGAAATTTTTAAGTCTATTTGTTGACATGCCAAATCTCTTCAAACTCCTAATAAAATATCGCCACTGTCTTGCCTTCTTTATAACTACATCAATATGTTGGGACCAGGTTAGATCCTCAGAGATCTTGACACCCAGGAACCTGAAGCTGCTCTCTCTCTCTCCACTTCTGATACTGCTATGAGGATTGGTATGTGTTTCTTCACCTTACCCTTCCTGATCCACAATCAGCTGTTTTGCCTTACTGACGTTGAGTGCCAGGTCGTTGTTGAGGAACCACTCCACTAGCTGGCATATCTCGCTCCTGTACACCCTCTTGTCACCACCTGAGATTCTATCTTTCAGTTAGGAAGTCGAGGATCCAATTGCAGAGGGAGGTACAGACGCCCAGGTTCTGCAATTTCTCAACCAGGATTGTGGGAATGATGGTATGAAATGCTGAACAGCATCCTGACGTAGGTGTTTGTATTGTTCAGGTGGTCTATAGCCGTGTTGAGAGCCATTGAGATTGCATCTGCCGTTGACCTATTGTGGCGATAGGCAAATTGCAATGGGTCCAGATCCTTGCTGAGGCAGGAGTTCGGTCTCATCGTGACCATCCTCTCAAAGCATTTCATCAACAGGTGTAGGGAATCTTGGTTTTCAAGAGATATTGAGGCACTGTTTAAGCAAAAAAAAAGAGTGCATTTCAGGTATGGGCAAGTAGGAACAAATGAGGTGCTTATGAAGTATAAGAAATGCAAGAAAACACAAGAAAGAAATCAGGAGGGCTAAAAGGAGGCATGAAGTTGCCTTCACAGATAAGATGAAGGACAATCCTAAGCGATTCTACAGATATCCTACGAGCAAAAGGATTGCAAGGGACAAGGTTGGTCCTCTGGAAGATCAGAATGGTAATCCATGTGTGGAGAGATGGGGGAGAACTTAAATGGATTTTTTGCATTGGAATTTACTCAGGAGACAGATGCAGAGTCTTCAGAAGTGAGGCAATGCAGATGTGAGGTCATGGACACCATACAGATTACAGAGGAGGAGGCATTTGCAGCCTTGAGGCAAATTACAATGGATAAATCCCCAGGACCCGATAAGTGTTCCCTTGGACGCTACAGGAGGCAAGTGCAGAAATTTCTAGGGCCCTAGCAGGGATATTCAAATCATTTTTAGCAACAGTTGAGGTACCAGAGGATTAGATGATAGCTAATGTAGTTCCACTGCTTAAGAAAGGCTCTAAATATCAACCAGGAAATTAGATGCTGATGAGCCTGACATCAGTTGTGAGAAAGTTATTGGAAGATATTCCAAGGGATTAGATATTGAGTACTTGGGTAGTCAGCAACTGATTTAAGTATAGTCTGCTTGGCTTTGTGTGTAGTAGGACATGCTTAACCAATCTTATACAGGTTTTTGAGGAAGTTTCCAGGAACGTTGATGAAGACAAGGCAGTGGATGTTGTCTACATGGACTTTAGCAAGGTCCCGCATGGGAGATTGATCAAGAAGGTTCAGTTGCTCGGCATTCAACATGATGTATTAAATAGGATTAGACATTGGCTTTGAGGGAGAGCCAGATAGTGGTAGTAGAGGTTTGTCTCTCTGACTGGAGGCCTGTGACTAGTGGTGTGCAGCTAGAATCGGTGCAGGGACCTTTTTGGTTTGTCATCTATATCAATGATCTGGATGATAGTGTGATTAAATGGATCAGCAAATCCAGGCTATCACGACTTACAGAGGCAAAATTGGGCTGAAAAATGTCAGATGGAATTTAATGCAGACAAGTACAAGGTGTTGCATCTTGGTAGAACCAACCAGGGTAGATCTTACACAGTGAACATTCAGGCACTGAGGAGAGCAGTAGAGCAAAGGGATCTGGGAATACAGGTCCATAATTCATTGAAAATAGCATCACAGGTAGATAGGGTCGTAAAGAAAGCGTTAGGCACATTGTCCTTCATAAATCAAAACATTGAGTACAGGAGTACAGGAGGTTGGATGTTATGTTGAAGTTGTATAAGACCTTGGTGAGGCCTAATTTGGAGCATTGTATGCAGTTTTGCTCACCTACCTAGAGGAAACATGTAAACAAAGTTGAAAGAGTACAGAGAAAATTTACAAGAACGTTGCCAGGTCTGGAGGACCTGAGTTATAAGGAAAGACTGAAAAGTTTAGGACAGTATTCTTTGGAACGTAGAAGATTGAGAGGAGATTTAATAGAGGTACACAAAATTATGAGGGATATAGATAGGGTAAATGCAAGTACGGTTTTTCCACTGAGGTTGGGTGAGACTACAACCAAAGGTCATGGGTTAGGGTGAATGTTGAAAAGTTTAAAGGGAACATGAAGGGGGTCTTCTCCTCTCAAAGGGTCCAGAGAGTGTGCAATAAGCTGCCAACACATGGTGCATCCAAGCTCAATTTTAGCATTGAAGAGAAGTTTGGATAGGTACATGAATATGATAGGGTATAGAGGCCTATGGTCCCAGTGCAGGTTGATGGGGGTAGGCAGTTTCAATGGCTTCGGCATGGATTAGATGGGCCAAAGGGCATGTTTCTGTGTTTACTTTTCTATGACCTTGTAAATAAATAAATAAATAAATAAATAATGAGAACGTGAGTTACAGGGCCCCTTATAAGTGAGTCCGTGGGCTGTTTTCTGCGATTCCATCGTGGCGGGATATATTATCCTTCTCAATCCCACTCACCTGCCCTCCCCCTGCCACCTTTGACATGGTGATAAATTCAATATTGAGACGAGTGAAGCCATCCACACTGGCTCAGGAGCCTGATGCTTGAAAGGTAAGAACTGTTCATAACTGTTAACAAGGAGGAGGTTAAAAAATCCGCAACATAAAACTTGCTGGCAAGCATCACAGAACTAGATCATCGAAGAAATAACAGGAATAAAAGCTCTTGCCTAATTCTAATTGATTTATCCGGTCTCTTGATTTACTGCAGTCTGATCTCCAAGAACAAGAGCTGCATTTACAGGCTGGGACAGTCCTATTGTTCCTGTCTGCCAGCACTCAGAATTACTATCGACAAATAACACGAGGCAGTTTGTGAGGGCCAAAACAATTATGTCCTTTTGTTAGGGACTAAAGATGAGGGAAGGGCATCGGGTGATGAAATGGAGCAGATCCAAATCACTTGCCAGACCATCAGCAAGGAGGTACAGGAGTCTCAGGACTCATACCTCCTACAACATATTGACTCATTTTTAAGGTCCTACAACTCATGCTCTTGATATTTATTTCTTGCTTATTTATTTATTTATCTATCTTTCTATCGATTGATCTGTTGCTTATTTGTTTATTTATTTACTTTTGTTGTCTTTTGCACATTGGATGTTTGTCGGTCGTGTGTGCCGTCTTTCATTGACTCTGTTGTGTTTCTTCTATTTACTGTGAATGCCCGCAAGAAAACTAATCTCAGGGTTGCATATGGTGACATAAATGTACCTTGATCATAAATTTACTTTAAACTTTCAACTTTTGAATGGAGAAGCCAATTATCATCCGCCTCTGGAGCTAGTACTGAATCCAGCTCAAATTGACAAGATGAAATTTGATTTGTCCTTGGGCACTGTGTTGAACTAGCTGAGAACAAACTGAATTTATTTTCCTGTGGTTGACCCACAGCAGTGACTTTGCAGACCCACCCAAAATAATAATGATGCTTGCATGGGAAATAACTTCATCAATCTTCCTTCAAGCCTTGAATTAATCCTGTTCAATAAATTGAATTCAGCTGGTTTTAGTTCAGTTGGGGCCACAGGATGAAAAAAAAACTCCAGATTGGTAAGAAATAGTTTTCACAGAGAACTGAACGTCCCTCAGAAACAACCTTTAAAAAATTATGTTTGGCTTACTTCACACCAGATTATCATACCTTATGAAGTGTCTCAGCCTGAAACATCGAGTCTTTAGTTCTCTCCATAGGTGCTGCCTGATCTGCTGAGTTCCTCCAACATTTTGTGTGTATCGCTCTGCAGAGTCTCTTGCGCTTATCAGTCCATCCTTGGCTGGGGTGCTGCATCTCCAGATGCCCAGTCTGTTGTGTTTGATGTCCCTCGGAGGCCAGCAACAACTGGCCTGTGCCAATTGAGGGGACTGGAACGTTAAATCACTGGTTGTTTCAAATCACATGTGAATTGTGGGCGGGGGGTGTTAATGAGGTGAATGAGAATTTAACCCTCCAGAGAGTAAATGTAGCATTGATTTTGCCGTCAAAATTACAGGGGCACATACAGAAAAACCAGAGGGCCTCCACGGTAGCACAGCAGTTCGAGCAGCATAGTTAGAGAGCCTGCTGTAAGATCCGAGTTTAAAGCCACTACTGTCTGTATGGAGTTTATATGTTCTCCCCACGACCACATGGCTTTCCTCCAGCTGCTCTGGTACCCTCTCACGTTCCAAAGGCGTACGGGTTACGGTTATTGAGCTGTAGGCATGCTATGTTCACACCAGATTCATAGCAACAAATGATCACTGGCCCCACCACAAACGGATAGAAGATTACCTGCAGGCAATAAGGTGAGTCTTTTCTGGTTGACTAGTGGTGTTCTGCAGAGATCAGTGCTGGGACTGATTCTTCTTATGTTATATGTCAGTGATTTGGATGAGGGAATTAATGGTTTTGTGGCCATGTTTGTGGGAGATAAGAAGACAAGTGGAGGGGAAGGCAGTGTTGATGAAGCAGGGAGTCTGCAGAAGGACTTGGACAGACTAGGAGAATGGGCAAAGAAGTGACAGATGGAAAACAGTGTTGGGAAGTGTACAGTCATGCACTTTGGTAGAAGGAATAAAGGTGTGGATTATTGTATAAATGGGGAGAAATTCAGAAATCAGATGTGCAAGAAAATATAAGTGTCACAGTGCACATTTGCAGGACTGAACCCAAGAGTGGCAGACTCTCTCTGTCCTTGGCAATGACTCGTCCCAGGAGCAGGGAAACGGCAGACTGTCCATGAAGAGATGGAAACAAGACATCAGAATACCAATAGAACATTGGAGGCATGACCGAGCGACCTCCCCCTCTCCCGCAAGACAACTCATTCCCCATAAATACACAGTTGGACTTACTTACAAAAGCACAATGAGACCCCCCTTTAAATAATCATAGAATGTGGGGAACGTGCTGATCACAATTAACTAGACAAGATTAAACCAAAATCACCAGGGCTTAGTAAATACAGGTGTTCAAGAAACCCAGAAGTCTAAAGCTCTACGGCAAGCCACAGGGTTGGTGACAATAAGAGCCCTAGTGCAGGATTCCCTAAAGATTAGCTTACAGTGAGTGGGAATAAAGGGGTCCTTTTCTGGTTGGCTGCCAGTGACTAGTGCTGTTCCTCAGGGGTTCAGCATTGGGACTGCTACTTTTCTCATTGTTTGTCAATGATTCAGATAAGTGTAAACTATTATCTAAGTGGGAAGAAGATTCAAACATCAGAAGTGCAGAAGGACTTAGGAGTCCTCATGCAAGACACCCAGAAAGCTAATTCACAGGTTGAGTCTGTGGCAGAGAAGGCAAATGCAATGTTGGCATTTATTTCAAGGGGAATAGAATATAAAAGCAAGGAGACAATGCTGAGGCTTTATAAGACACCAGTCAGGCCACACTTAGAGTATTGTCAACAGTTTTGGACCCCATATCTCAGACAGGGTATATTGTCATTGAAGAGAGTCTAGAGGAGGTTCATGAAGATGATTCTGGGAATGAAGCAGTTAACATATGAGGAGTGCTTAGCAGCTTTGGGCCTGTACTCACTGGGATTTAGAAGAATGCGTGGGGATCGTGTTGAAACTTACCGAAGGTGGATGTGGAGAGGATATTTCCTCTGGTGGGGGTATCCAGAACTAGAGGGCACAGCCTCAAAATTGAGAGGCAACTTTTTAGAACAGGACAATTTTTTTTAGACAAAGAGGTTACTCTTTGCAGAATGCTCTGCCACAGACTGCTGTTGAGACCAACACTGTGGGTATATTTAAAGCGGAGGTTGATAGATTCCTGATTGATTGGGGCATCAAGGGATATGCTAAGAGGGCAGGTATATGGGGTTGAATGGGATCCAGGATCACCATTATGAAATGGTGGAGCAGGCCCAATGAGCTGAATGGCCTAATTCTGCTCCTACATCTTATGCTCTTAATTTGAGTCGGTGGTGAGGAAGGCAAATACAATGTTAGCATTCATTCCAAGAGTTCCAGAATACAAGAGTAGGGATGTGATGCTGAGGCTTTATAAGGCACTGGTGAGGCCTCACCTTGAATATTGTGAAGAGTTTTATAGACAATAGACAATAGACAATAGGTGCAGGAGTAGGCCATTCGACCCTACGAGCCAGCACCGCCATTCACTGTGATCATGGCTGATCATCCACAATCAGTATCCAGTTCCTGCCTTATCCCCATAACCTTTGATTCCACTATCTTTAAGAGCTCTATCCATCTCTTTCTTGAAAGCATCCAGAGACTTGGCCTCCACAGCCTTCTGGGGCAGAGCGTTCCATATATCCACTACTCTCTGGGTGAAAGAGTTTTTCCTCAACTTTGTTCTAAATGGCCTACCCCTTTTGGCCTCCTCATCTACGAAAAGTTGTGATGATATTGGAAAGAGTTCAGAGGAGGTTCACAAGGATGATTCTGGGAATGAAAGGGTTATCATACGAGGTGGATCTGTAGTTACTGGAGTTTAGAAGGATGGGGGGGGGGAAATCTCATTGAAACCTTTCAAATGTTGAAAGGCCTATACAGAGTAGTTGTGGAAAGGATGTTTCCCATGGTGGTGGAGTCTAGGATAAGAGGGCACAGCCTCAAGATAGAGGGGTATCCATTTAAAACAGAGATGAGGAGAAATTTCTTTAGCCAAAGGGTGGTGAATTGGCAAGGTGCATTACTACAAGCAGCTGTGGAGGCCAGGTCATTGGGTGTATTAAAAGTAGAGCTTAATAGGTTCTTGATTAGACATGGCATCAAAGATTACAGGGAGAAGGCTGGGGAGTGGGGCTGAGGAGGGGGAAAAAGGATCAGCCATGATTGAATGGCGGAGGTGACTTGATGGGCCAAATAGCTTAATTCTGCCCTTATGTCTTATGGGCTTATAGCCTAAGATATGGGCAACTATGTAACGCTGAGGTTTTATAAGGCATTGGTCAGACACCACTTTGAATAATGTAAGCAGTTTTGGGCCCTTTATCTAAGAAAGGATCTGCTGGCATTGGAGAGAGTCAAGAGGAGGTTAACAAGAATGATTCTGGGAATGAAAGGGTTATTGCATGAGGAACATTTGATGGCTCTGAGCCTGTATTCACTGGAGTTTAGAAGAATGAGGGGGGATCTCATTGAAACCTATTGACTATTAAAAGGGTTATATAAAGTGGATGTAGAGAGAATGTTTTCTGTAGTGGGAAGTCTAGGACCAGAAGACACAGCTTCAGAATAGAGGAACATCCATTTAGAACAGAGATGAAGAGGAATTTCTTTAGCCAGAGGGTAGTGACTCTATGGGATTCATTGCCACAGATGGCTATGGAGGCCAAGTCATTGGGTATACTTAAAGTGGAGATTGATAATCAAGGTATCAAGGCATCAAAGGTTACGGGGAGTAGACAGGAGAATGGGATTGAGAGGGATAGTAAATCAGCCACGATGAAATGGTGGAGCAGATGTGATGGGCCAAATGTCCTAAATTTGTTCCTATATCTTATGGTCTTGTGGTCTTTCCCTAGGGATTCCATGTTAGTGTTTGCCTGGTGATGTTGGTACTTGGCTTACGTGGCATGTGTCCTATCCATCCCCATCTTCCTTTCCGTATTTCTTCTCCCGCTACTCGCTGATGCGTTCTCAGCCATAGATCGGTGTTGCTGAGAACTTCTGGCCAGTGGATCTGGAGGATTTTTCTCAGACAGTTATTGATAAAGGTCTGCACTTTCCCGGTGATCATCTTTGACTGAATGGAAGTTGATTATATTATTGTAAGACACAAAATAATTTCAAAGTCAAACATTGCAAAGGCTTATGAGGAACTGGGGGAAATTACAACTGAATTTTATCATTGAGTAAACACTGAAATTGAAATGCCTTTTTATAAGTACACAGGTCACAACAGTAGCTTAGTGGTTCGTGCAAAGCTATTACAGCTCAGAGCGTCGACGTATGGTGTTCAATCCCAGCACCCTCTGTGGGAAAGTTCGTATGTTCTTCCTGTATGCATCTGGGTCTCCTCCGTGTGCTTTGGTTTCGCCTGCAGTCCAAAGACGTACTGGTTGGTAGGTGAATTAGTCATTGTAAATAGGTGAGCATTAAATCATTGGGTTGCTGGGCAGTGCGGTTCACTGGGTCGGAAGGGCCTATTCTGCACTGTATCTCTAAATAAAATAAATCATGCCATAGTCAAAGACAGGCAGGGTCAATAGGAGATGATGCTGGTGCTTACATTGGAATACCCTGCTGAGGAATTTTCCGAAATAACTTATGGTGGACTTATTATTTTCAATAATGATCTCGAAGGATTGATGCTGAATACGTAATGTTATGATGTGTGTTCTAGGTAGGAAGAAATCAGTTGGCAAGGTAGGTACACAGATGATGCTGTAATTTAATGTAGAAAAATGTGGACAGGTAGTGATATGAGAGTTTGGAGAGACCATTTGCAAAATAAATTCTAGCCAACAAAGCACACACAAAACTCAACACTTTAGGCAGCATCTATAGAGAGGAATAAACAGTCGATGTTCATTCAAAGAAAGGGGAAGGAAGACACAATGCCTTTCTGATCTGGATTTCCAGCATCTTCAGAATCCCTTGTGTTCATAGACAATAAGAGACTTTTTTATTGGTACACCGTCATAGGGTAACGGAGTGCAGCTACGTCTCTACAAAAGGAGGTGAAAGGCACTCCTTCCTTCCACTAGCCTGCAGCTCACCCTACTTAGCCCCCGATCAGGGTCACATGAAGCTGTGGGAGCAGGCGGTGGATGGTCGGATGAGCAGTTGGTGCATATCACAAGCCCTGGCTATGTGACCACTGACACTAGGCAGACAATCTCCGAAGAGTATTGATAATGGCCGGGGTTACCCATCTTGTGAAGACACTGCCCAGAAGAAGACAATGGCAAACCACTTCTGTCGAAAAATTTGCCAAGACCATGATCGTCCATGTAATACAACACAGCACATAATGAACGAACAAGAATCATAGAGTCATGGAACACAACAGTGAAGAAATAGACCCTTCAACCCATCTAGTCTATGCTGAACTGTTATTCTGCCTAGTCCCATCAACCCACACCAGACCTCCATACCCCTCCCACCTATGTATTTAGCCAAACTTCTCTTAAAATGTTGAAACTGATTATGAGTCCACCACTTCTGCTCCAGCTTGAACCAAACTCACACCAACCTCTTAGTGAAGAAGTTCCCCCTCATTTTCCCCTTAAATATTTCACCTTTTCCCCTTAACCCATGACCTCTAGTTTGAGACTCATCCAACCTCAGTGGAAAAAGCCTGCTTGCATTTACCCTATCTACACCCTCATAATTTTGTATACCTCTATCAAATCTCCCCTCTTTCTCCTACTCTCCAGGGAATAAAGTCCGAACCTATTCAACCTTCCTATATAATTCAGGTCCTTAAGTCCCAGCAACATCCTTGTAAATTTTCTCTGCACTCTTTCAATCTTATCAACATATTTCCTGCAGGTAGATAACCAGAACTGCATATAATGCTCAGATCAGGCCTCACCAACATCTCATACAATTTCAACATAGCATCCCATCTCCTGCACCCAATATTCTGAATATGAATGCCAATATGCCAAAATCTCTCTTTATGACCGTATCTACCTGTGATGCCAGTTTCAAGGAATTATGGATCTATATTCCCAGATCCCTCTGTTCTACCACTCTCCTCAGTGCCCTAACATTCACTGTGTAAGTCCTAATCTGGCTTGTCCTCCAAAAGAGGGACATGCAAAGGCAGGGAGGATCATTAGGAGATGTTGAAAAAGACTATCGTTTTTTGGGAATTGAGGATTACCAGAGAGAACATTTTCTCTGCAGATAATTTCAAAGCCACTAGAGATGAGGGGAACTGATAAAGAAAACTTCTCCAATGATCGTTAATTTGGCTTGGTGGAGAGGCTTGTGAGTTCCTGAGATTCCCAGAGCAACACTGTCAGGAGTTTAGCCATCTGGTGTTAAAATCCTGATAAGGTCACTCATGGCTGTAAGGTCAAGGTGGGGGGGGGGGGGGGCGGTGTTCAGACAAAGAACGATCCAACCAAGACCTCAACGGTGGATCTGGCGGAAGATGATGACACATCGCAATGGTGGTGAAGGCGGAGGAAGGGTCCCCAGTCCTCTTGCATTCCATGCCACTGGACCCTGATGGACCCCATTGTCAGGGACTGTGAGGCGGCTACCTGTCCATCAGCCTCCCCACGTTAAACAAAGTCATGCACAGGTGGTCTCCATTAAGCAAATCCACCCTAACATCTTGGACTGAGTCCTGTGATGACCAACAAGTGCCAACGGGGGCAAGATTGTGAGGTCTGGAAGATGCAGATCCCATATTGGCCTCTACAGCCTCCTGAAGACCCAACAGTAGATAACTCCTTGGGAGAAGATCATACTCAACTCGAGTGATTGAAATACTTCTAGATAAAGATGAAAGGGAAATGGTGCAAAATAATTTAATCAAACTTGAATAAGCAGATACCTCTGACCAGTTGAAAATGTACTGTGGTGCTGTGGGAAGACAGGGAGGAATTTATGGAAGGATTTCCGGAATTCTGCATGGAGACAAATTATACCACAGAATCGGAGTATGATTTCACTGTTACTAAAATGGTTTTGGCGGGGTGGGGGGGATGAGGCAGGAAATTAGAAGCTGGTTAGTCAACAGTTGGTAAACTAGGTGGGTCTGAAATATGAGAAGAATTAATCATTGCAGAACGACGTGGTTTGCAGAGGCTGCCAGTTCTCAACCAATCACATAACATTCCGTTGGGATGAGAGGGGAAATACACTAAAGGTGCTATCAAATAATATCAAATGAAACAACAGGCAAGAGCAAAATGAAAAATAATAGAGAAGGCCACTGAGAGGGAATGTGTCCATAGTGAGGGGATGAACAACTTATGGGTAAAAATAATGTTGCTTACAATGAAAAATTCTTATGAGATGTTTTCCAAACTAACTTTGGCGAATGAACTTAGAGCTTGGATCAATACGTGGAACTGTAATGTTGTGTCCATTACAGAGATTTGGATGTCCCAGGGGCAGGAATGACTGCTGAGTGTGCCAGGATTTAGATGTTTCAAAAAGAACAGAGAGGGAGGCAAAAGAGGTGGGGGCATGGCATTGCTAATCAGGGGTAGTGTCACAGCTGCAGAAAAGGAGGAAGGCATGGAGGGATTATCTACTGAGTCAGTGTGGGTGGAAATCAGAAACAGGAAAAGGGCAAAAAATCTACTTGGTGTTTTTTATAGACCCTGCAATAGTAACAGAGACATCGAGGAGCAGATAGGGAGGCAGATTCTGGAACAGTGCAATAATAATAGGGCTGTTGTGATGGGAGATTTTAACTTTACTAATATTGATTGGCATCTCCTTAGAGCAAGGGGTTTAGATGGGGTGGAGTTTGTTAGGTGTGTTCAGGAAGGTTTCCTGACGCAATTTGTAGATAAGCCAACTAGAGGAGAGGCTGTACTTGATCTGTTATTGGGAAATGAGCCTGGTCAGGTGTCAGATCTCTTGGTGGAAGAGCATTTTGGAGGTAGTGACAACAACTCTATCTCCTCCTCATAACACCGGAGAGGGATAGGAGTAGACAATTTGGGAAAACACTTAATTGGAGTTGGGGCATATATGATGCTATTAGGCAGGAATTTGGGAGTATAAATTGGTACCAGATGTTCTCAGGGAAATGTATGGCAGAAATGTGGCAAATGTTCAGGGAACACTTGCATGGATTTCTGCATTGGTATGTTCCATTGAAGCAGGGAGAGGATGGTAGAGTAAAAGAACTATGGTGTACAAAGTATGTAGAAAATCTACTTAAGAAAAGAAATGTTTATGAAAGGTTCAAGAAACTAGGTTCTGTTAGGGCTCTAGAAAATTACAAGGTTGCCAGGAAAGAGCTTAAGAATGGAATTAGGAGAGCCAGAAGGGGTCATGAGAAGGCCTTGGTGAGCAGGATTAAGGAAACCCCCAAGGCATTCTACAAATATGTGAAGAGCAAGAGGATGAGCCGTGTGAGAATAGGACCAATCAGGTGTGATTGTGGAAACGTGTGCATGGAGTCGGAGGAGGTAGCGGAGGTATTTAATGAATACTTTGCTTCAATATTCACCAGGGAAAAGGACCTTGGTGATTGCAGGGATGAGTTACAGCGGACTGAAAAGCTTGAGTATATAGACATTAAGAAAGAGGATGTCCTGGAGCTTTTGAAAAGCATTAAGTCACCAGGACTGGATGAGATATACTCGAGGGTACCATGGAAAGTGAGGGAGGAGATTGCTGAGCCTCTTGTGATGATCTTCAATAGGGAAGGAAGAAGTACCAGAGGAATGGAGGGTTGCAAATGTTGATTTCATGTTCAAGAAAGGGAGTAGAGATAACCCAGGAAATTATAGACCAGTGAGTCTGACTTCAGTGGTGGGCAAATTGTTGGAGAAGATCCTGAGAGACTGGGTTTGTGAGCATTTGGAGAGACAAAATTTGATTAGGGATAGTCAACATGGCTTTGTCAAAGGCAGGTCATGCCTTACGAGCCTGACTGAATTCTTTGAGGATATAACAAAGCACATTGATGAAGGTAGAGCAGTGGATGTAGTGTATATGGATTTCAGTAAGGTACTTGATAAGATTCCCCATGCAAAGCTCTTTCAGAAAGTAAGGTGGCACGGGATCCAAGGAGACCTTGCTTTGTGGATCCAGAATTGGCTTGCCCACAAAAGGCAAAGAGTGGTTGTAAATGGTTCGTATTCTGCATGGAGGACAGTGACCAGTGGTGTTCCACAGGAATCTGTTCTGGGACCCCTTCTCTTTGTCATTTTTATAAATTACCTGGATAAAGAAGTAGAAGGGTAGTTTTGTAAGTCTGCTGATGACACAAAGGTTGGGGGTGTTGTGGATAGTCTAGAGGGTTGTCAGAGGTTACAGCGGGACATAGGATGAAGAACTGGGCTGAGCAGTGGCAGATGGACTTCAACCCAGATAAGTGTGAGGTGGTTTATTTTGGTAAGTCCAGTTTGAAGGCAGAATATAACATAAATGATAAGACTCTTGGCAGTGTGGAGGATCAGCGAGATCTTGGGGTCCATGTCTATAGGACACTCAAAGCTGCTGCACAGGTTGACAGTGTTGTGAACGAGACGTATGGTGTGTTGGCATTCATCAACCGTGGGACTGAGTTCAAGAGCTGTGAGGTAATGTTACAGCTATATAAGACCTTAGGTAGACCTCACTTCGAGTATTGCGTTCTGTTCTGGTCACCTTACTACAGGAAGGACGTGGAAACTATAGCGTGCAGAGGAGATCTACAAGGATGTTGCCTGGATTGGAGGGCATGTCTTATGAGAATAGGTTGCGTGTACTTGGCTTTTTCTTCTTGGAGCGACGGAGGATGAGAGGTGACCTGACAGAGATGTATAAGATGATGTGGGGCATTGATCATGTGGATAGCCAGAGGCTTTTTCCCAGGGCTGAAATGGCTAACACGAGCAGGCATAGTTTTAACGTGTCTGGAAACAGGTACTGAGGGGAATGTCAGGGGTAAGTTTTCCACACAGAGAGTGGTGGGTGCGTGGAATGGGCTGCCGGCGGCGGTGGTGGAGGTGGATACAACAGGGTCTTTTAAGCGACTCTTAGATTGGCACATGGAGCTTTGAAAAATAGAGAGGTATGCGGTAGGGAAATTCTAGGCAGTTTCTGGAGTAGTTTACATGGTCGGCACAACATTGTGGGCCGAAGGGCCTGTGGTGCGCTGTAGATTTCTATGTTCTACAGATCAACCTTCACTAATCCGGCACCATTGGGACCTGAGGAGTGCTGGATTAGTGAAAATGCCGAATTACAGAAGGATCACATTAAGCATAATCAGTGCCGGATTATCGAAGAAACCAGATTACAGGTAGTCGGATTAGTGAAGGTCGACCTGTATGTTCTAATTTGTGATAGATTTATCATTCCATCATGATGGAGGAATGATGCTGAATATGTGACATTATGATGTGTGCTTTGAGAAGGAATAAATTGGCTGGCGGGGAGGGGAAATTGATGACGATGTCTAGACAAATGTGGACTGGTTATTACGTAGGTGTTGAAAGGGAAACAGGAAGATTTGGACAATGGGCTTTGGTGTAGAATCAGTAGGTAGTAATTGTAGGGTTCCGTTGGTCAGGATCGACCATGGACATTGTATCCTAGCTGTCTAGATAGGCAAGCCTGGGCAGTACGATGTGGAGAGCAAGCTGTTGTCCATGGAGCAAGCTCCCCTCTCCATGCGGCTGATGAATCGAAAGGACCGGCAGAGGCCGATACAGTTTGGCACCAGCGATGTTGCAGGGGTTGCCAGTCAGCATTGGATTACTCAGATCATTACAAATCGCACCGGGAGTTAATCTGACCATAAACTGGACAAACACAATCTTTGGTTTGGTATCTGAAGGCTTGGAACACAAGATGAAAAGGTAGTGCTGATGAGGCCACAGTTACATAGAATATAGAACATAGAGGAGCACAGCACAGAAACAGGCCCTTCAGCCCTCAATGTTTTGCTGAACTAAATCCATGAGTAATCAAATGGACAGCTGAACTAATGTCTTCTCCCTACACAATGCCCATATCTTTCCATTCTCCTCACATTCATGTGCCTAACTAAATATCTCATAGAGGTCTGTAATGTATCTGCCTCTACCACCACCCCAAGCAGCGCATTCCAGTCACCCACCGCTCTGTGTGTAAAAAAACTTGCCCCTCACATCTCCTTTGAAATTACCCCTCTCCCCTTAAATACTTGTCCTCTGGTGTTAGACATGGCAACCCCAGGAAATGATATTGTCTGTACCAAGGGGGAGCATTCGAACCGGCTACATCACCAACTGGTACGGAGGGGCCACTCCACAGATTTGGAAAAAGCTGCAGAAAGTTGTAAACTCAACCAGCTCCATCATGGGAACTAGCCTCCCCAGCATCGAGGACATCTTTAAAAGGCGATTCCTCAAAAAGGTGGCATCCATCATTGAGGACCCCATCACCCAGGACATGCCCTCTTCTCATCGCTACCATCACGGAGGAGGTACAGGAGCCTGAAGACACACACTCAACAATTCAGGAACAGCTTCTTCCCCTCCACCATCAGATTTCTGAATGGACAATGAACCCATGTACACTACCTCAGTATTTTGCTCTCTTTTTGCACTACACTTCTTTTAAATAAATACATTTCTTATTGTAATTAATGCATTTTATATCCTGCAATGTACTGCTGCTGCAAAACAACAAATTTCACTACATCTGATAATAAACTTGATTCTAATTCCGATTCTTTTCTCATTAGACATGCCCTCTAATCTGGGCACAGCATCCTGATAAATCTGCTCTGCACCCTCAGATTTTCAGATTGGAGGCTTCCTGCCTAGTGGAGAGGTATCCAATCTGAACTGTGAGCTTTGTTTCACTTTCCACAGATGCTGATTGTTCTAAGGAGTGTTTCCAGCATTCTCTGTGTTAATCTCAGAATTACAACATCTGCACCTTTTTTTCTGATATGCACAGTTGCTGGATATCAATTGCTGAACAGTGAACTTTAGAAAGTGAACACCCCTCTGCAGCGTAATGTTATTACAGCTCTAGCCATTCTGGGGTTTGGAGCTCAATTTCTGTGCCATCTGTAAGGAGGTTGTACGTGCTCCCATGACCCATGTGAGTTTCCTCCAGGTGCTCTGGTTTCCTCCCACAGTCAGTTAGCAGGTTAATTGGTCACTGTAAATTGTTCCATGATTAGGAAAGGAAAGGAAAGGTACGTCGCATCGAGAGTTTCTCTGGTTAGTGGGCAATTTCCCTCCACACCTCTCTGAGGTAGTGGAGAACCACGTACGTGACAAGTTACAGCAGTGGTTTGCCATTTCCTTCTGCCGGGTGAGTTTCCAAAGAGATCACCAGCTCGTGACCCAGCACGGATGGAAAGTGTGCAGGGGAGCCGGCTGGATTCAAACTCGGGACCTTTTGTCTCAAAGTCCAACGCTGATGCCACTACGCCACCAGCCGGGTCAAATCATGATTAGGCTAGGATTAAATCAGGGGTTGTTGGGCAGTGTGGCTCATTGCATCAGAAAGGCCTGTTCTGCACTGTTATCTCTAAATAAAATTTTAAAATAATGGGAGTAAAGAGAAGCGACCCCTGTATAAAGCTACAGCAGAAGGTTTACTGTGAGTGATCAGTGATGGGTCGTGTTTCCTGGAATTTGGCCGGATGATTGAACACGTTTACAGTGTTTCCTCTCACTGTGTGTGATCAGTGGCTGGTTGTGTTTCCTGTGACTGAATGCATTCATAGTTTCCTTCTCTCTGTCAGAAGTCTGCTTTACCTCTGCAGACAGCTCAGATCAGATATGGGCATCTACCAGTCAGCCAGCATCCCCACTGTGTGAACAAAATCAGGTCACATCGACCTTTTCCAGACCTACCTGTTGGGTGTTTGAAGACTATCAAAATTCTAATCTCCAGAGATCAGTAACTTTTAGGGTGTGCCAGAATCTCCAAATAGCTTTGCAGACCATCTATCGCCATTGTATTCTCTTCTTCCAGGAGTAATACTCAATATAATGGGCTAGCGTTAAAGCCTGAAAATATTCTGGCAACTGCATATCCTCCACCATTTATAAAAGATGGGTCTTTGTTTGCAAAGTCCTTTCCACAGCCATCGGCAGGTAGCCATCCCACAGTGTAGAGAATATCAGCAACAATTCATGAGGCATGATAGTCACTTGTTAGTCCTCCTTCCTCAGATTCAGTGCAGTCGCTAGACTGAAACAACACACAGTCAAACAGCATACAGTCAAACAGCACCCAGTCAAACAACAGTCAAACAACACACAGTTAAACACACACACAAACATATACACAGTCAAACAGCACACACAGTCAAAAACACTCACAGTCAACCATAAGCCAAACAAAAACAGTTTGGCATTCTCTCATCTGTCAGTGTGTGCATGTGAGTGTGTGTGTAAGTGTGTGTGAGTGTGTGTGTATGTGTGTGTCTGTGTGTGCGTGTTTATGTGTGTCTGTGAGTGTGTGTGTGTGTGTCTGTGTGTGTATGTGTGTATCTGTGTGTGTGTGTGTGTGTGTGTGTGTCTGTCCATGAGTGTGTATGTCTGTCTGTAGGTGTGTGTGTCTGTGTGTGTATGTCTGTGTGTGTGTCTGCGTCTGTGTGTCTGTGTGTGTGTGTGTGTTTCTGTCTGTGTATGAGTGTGTATGTGTGTGTGTCTGTGTCTGTGTGTCTCTGTATGTGTGTCTCTGTGTGCGTCTGTGTCTGTGTGTCTGTGTGTATGTGTCAGTGTATGTGTGTCTGTATGTGTGTCTATGTGTGTCTGTGTGTGTGTGTGTGTGTGTGTGTGTCTGTAGGGGAGTGTGTGTCTGTGTGTGTCTGTCTGTCTGTGTATGTATCTGTGTGTGTGTACCTGTGTGTATGCATTTGTGTGTGTGTGTGTGTGTGTGTGTGTGCGCGTATTTGTGTGTGTATCTGTGTGTGTGTGTGTATGTGTGTAAATGAATGCATAGCAGTGAGTGTGTGTGTCCACAGTAAGTATATTTAAGACAATGTTGGACAGATTTTTGCATAGTAGGGAAATTAAAGTTTATGGGAAAAGTCAGGTAGGTGAAGATGGGTCCGTGGCCAGATCAGCCATGATCTGATTGAATGGCGGAGCAGGCTCAATAGGCCAGATGGCCGACTCCTGCTCCTATTTCTTATGTTCTTATGTTCTTGTAAGTGCATGTGTGATAGGGAAACGTGTTTCTTTGTGCTGGATGTGTGTGTGTATGTGTGAGTGTGCATGTGTGAGTGTGTGTGTGAGAGAGTGTACAAATTTGTGTGTGAGTGTGTGTGTGTATGAATGTGTGTCCGTGTGTATGTGTGTGTGAATGTGAGTGTGCGTATGTGTGACTGTACTTGTGTGTGAGGTTGTGTGAGCTTGTGTGTCTGTATGTGTGTGTGTGTGTGTTTTCGGATGGATGGACTCAGTGTCGGCTGTGGTCGGCTGCTTCCAAGGTATCGGCAAGTTGACGGTGCCTGGAGGTTTATGACAGGGAGTTTCTCCCTTTTGCCGCCTGCTATCGGGGACTCGGGAGTCAATCGGCTCGGGGACTTTGAGACATTTTTTTACTGTGCCCATGGTTTGTTCTTCATCAAATTATGGTATTGCTTTGCACTGCTGTAACTATATGTTATAATTATGTGGTTCTGTCAGTGTTAGTCTTTGGTCTGTCTCGTTTCCTGTGATATCACTCCGGAGAAACATTGTATCATTTCTTAATGCATGTATGCATTTCTAAATGACAATAAAAGAGGACTGAGTGTTCTCATAATCTATGAGTGTGTGAGTGTGCGCGTGAGTGTGTGACTGTGTATGTGTAGATATGTGTCAGTGTGCATGTGTGAGTGTGTGTGAGTCAGTATATGCGTGTGTGAGTGAGTGTGTGAATATGTGTCCAAGTCTGTCAGTGTGTGTGTGTGTGTGTGTGTGTGTGTGTGTGTGTGTGTGTGTGAATGAGTGTGTGTGTGAGTGTGGGAGTGTGTCTATGAGCGTGTGTCCAAGTGTGTGAATGCAAGTGTGTGTGTGTAAATGAGAGTGTGTGTGAATGTATGTTTGAGGTGAGTGTGAGCATATGAACCTGTGAATGTGTATGAGAGTGTGAGTGTGAACGTGTGAATGTGTGTTTGTGAATGAGATTGTGTGTGAGTGTGTTTGTGTCTGTATGTGTGTGTGTATGTGAATGATAGTGAGTGTGTGCGTGTGAATGCGTGTGAGCGTGTGTGTGTGAATGAGAGTTCGAGTGTGTGAGAGAGTGTGTGTGTGAGTGTGTGAGTATGAATGTGTGAATGAGTGTGTGTGTGTGTCTGTGTGATGTGTGCGTGTGTGAGTGCGTGTGTGTGTGCGCATGAATGAGAGTGTGTACATGCATTTGAGGATGTGAAATAGAGAGAGGGAGGGTTTGGTTCTGCTGCCTCGAGCCGTCACCGTCTCATGAGCGTGACTGGCATCTCCCGGCGTCTGTCCCATCGTGACACTGCACAGAGTCAATGAAGAGAGGAAAACCCGGAGTAATACTGGAGAAATGACAGTCAGATAAAGCATAATTGGGGAATATGGGATCGGGGACAAAGGATAAAGGACAATTGGGGAGTCTGGGATCGGCAATAATCGGGGATAAAGGATAATCAGGATGTCTGTGACCCCAGCAAGAGTAATGTGCTCAGATGAAAACCAGCCCCAGGACATTAACCATGGACATGAAGAGGTTAAAGTGAATGCAGCAGATGCTAACAGATAGCAGCTGATATTTTTGTGTTCCTGCCACTTAGTGCATATACCACAATCCTAAACGTGTTAAGTGGGCGCACAATGTCTACTGATTAAAGCTGACAGGATTGCAGACGGCAGTCTGCGCATCTAAAGTAGTGATTACTGCATTCCAACATGTCGGTCCGGGGACACTTCTGCCACCACAAGGCCACTCTCAGGGTGGAGGAGCAATAGGTTACACACCTCGGTAGCCTCCAACATCGATTTCTCCAACTTCCAGTAATTTTCCCCATCCCCCTTCCATCATTTCCCTACTTTGGCCTCTTACCCCATCTCCTCACCTGCCTATCACCTCCCCATGGGTTCCTTCCTCTTTCCCTTCTGCCATTGTCCACTCCCCTCTCCTCTCACCAGCCCTTTGCCTTTTGCACTTCTCACCTCCCAGCTTCTCACTTCAACTCCCTCCCCCACCCACCCGGCTTCACCTATCACCTTCTAGTTTATACTCCTTCCCCTCCCCCCATCAACTTGTTCGGCATCTTCCCCCTTCCTTTCCAGTCCTGATGAAGCTTCTCAGCCTGAAACATCGACTGTTTATTCAATTAAATGGGCGCTGCCTGTTCTGTTGGGTTCCTCCACTGTTTTGTCTGTGTTGATCCAGTAAGTGTGATTTCTATTGAATATCTCCAGTTTAACAGTACATTCAATTGCTTGATGGAGATCTAATGTGAACAAACTACCCCAGTAATTGTCCATGCAGTTACTCAGGACTGTATCTTTGCTTAGTTTGTACACTGATGGAACTAGCCAAAAAAGGCAAGTTCTCCCCCCCCCCCCCCCCCACCACCCTCAATTCCAACAACTTTCTACAGGAGTAACATCGAGTATCCTGTCTATCTGCATCATTGTGTGGAACGGAAGCTGAAAGGCATTGGACTGCAGGACCCTACAGAGGAGAGCAGAAATCACCAAGAGGATCACCAGAGTCTCCCTCCCCACAGTTTGTGACTTTCACTGATAGTGCCATGGAGAGAGTGAAGAACACGAATTTCCGTGGTGTACACACACTGGACAATCTAACCTAGACCCACAATACAGAAGGCACTTTCTGAGAAGACTGGGATGTCCAAGGCTCCCTGCCTCAATTCAAACTACTTTCTACAGAGGACAGTAAATATTGCCTAAACAATCACCAGGGTCTCCTTCCCCGCTATGTGTGACATTTACTGGGAGCATGCTCGACAAAGAGCTTGAATCCTTTGTTGACGATCCCTACCACCACCCATCCCACAATCTCATTGAGCCACTACCATCAGGAAGGAGGTACAGGAGCTTCAGGACCAGGACTGTCAGATTGGGTAACAGCTTCTTCCCTCAGGCTGTGAGACTAATGAATAGCCTGTCACCACTGAGATCTCGTCACCAGGACAGTGAGCTGTTCACTGTTTACTTGGTAATTTATATATATGGTAATATTTTGATTTATGTGCTGAGTGTGATACTCTGTGGGTGCCCCATGGTCCAGAGGAATGTTGTTTTGTTTGGTTGTATCAGATGATGATACACTTGAACCTGAACTTGATTCCTGTCTCTCAGCTAGCAGCTATTTCAAAGCAGCATGGGGATTTGTCTTCAGGACTCTTTCTTCCAGTTTTTGCTCTTCTCCGGAAGAATTCAGCCACTCTGGACCAGCTTCACTCACCTCAGTGCTGAACTGCCCCTGTGACTGTGGGCTCACCCGTGGGGTCTCGGCACTTTATGTTCTGTGTGTTACTTGCTTACTTTGTTCTTTTTTCACACATGGATATTCGATGATCTTTGTTGTGTGGATGTTTACATGGATTCTTTTGTGTTTCTTTGTTTTGTGGCTTTTTTTATCTATTCATTTACGGGATGTGGGCATCGCCAGCTGTGCCAGCATTTATTGCCCGTCCCTTGTTGCCCTTGAGAAGGTGGTGATGAGCTGCCTTTTGGAACCGCTGCAGTCCCTGAGGTGTAGGTACATCCACAGTGCTGTCAGGGAGGGAATTCCATGATTTTGACCCAGCAACAATGAAGGAACGGCGATATGTTTCCAAGTCAGGATGGTGAGTGACTTGGAGGAGGTTATCCACGTTGGTGGCAAAAACAGGAAAACAGATTATTACCTGAATGGTGGCCGATTAGGAAAAGGGGAGATGCGATGAGACCTGGGTGTCATTATACACCAGTCATTGAAAGTGGGCATGCAGATACAGCAGGCGGTGAAAAAGGCGAATGGTATGCTGGCATTTATAGCAACAGGATTCGAGTACAGGAGCAGGGAGGTACTACTGCAGTTGTACAAGGCCTTGGTGAGACCACACCTGGAGTATTGTGCACAGTTTTGGTCCCCTAATCTGAGGAAAGACATTCTTGCCATAGAGGGAGTACAAAGAAGGTTCACCAGATTGATTCCTGGGATGGCAGGACTTTCATATGATGAAAGACTGGATCGATTAGGCTTATACTCGCTGGAATTTAGAAGATTGAAAGGGGATCTTATTGAAACGTATAAAATCCTGAAGGGATTGGACAGGCTAGATGCAGGAAGCTTGTTCCCAATGTTGGGGAAGTCCAGAACGAGGGGTCACAGTTTAAGGATAAAGGGGAAGACTTTTAGGACTGAGATGAGGAAAATCTTCTTCACACAGAGAATGGTGAATCTGTGGAATTCTCTGCCACAGGAAACAGTTGAGGCCAGTTCATTGGCTATATTTAAGAGGGAGTTAGATACAGCCCTTGTGGCTAAAGGGATCAGGGGGTATGGAGAGAAGGCAAGTACAGGGTTCTGAGTTGGATGATCAGCCATGATCATACTGAATGGTGGTGCAGGCTCGAAGGGCCAAATGGTCTACTTCTGCACCTATTTTCTATGTTTCTATGTTTCTATTTCCAAGTGGTGGTGTTCCCAGGTATCTGCTGCTTTCGTCCTTCTCGATGGCAGTGGTCATGGGTCTGGAAGAATTCAGCCACTGCCTACAGGAAGATGAATCTCAAGGCTTTTCATGGCATTCAGTACCGTACAAAAGTCTTCGGCACCCTAGCTTTTTATATGGTTTCAGATGGTACGTCCTCCACGGGGCCCTGATCCCAACATCATCAAGGCTGTCTGGGATCACCTGGAGAGACAGAAGCAAGTGAGACAGCCAAGGTCTGCAGAAGAACTGTGGCAAGTTCTCCAAGATGCCCGGAACAACCAACCAGCTGATTTTCTTATAAAACTGCACGACAGTGTACCTAAGAGAATTGATCCAGTTTTAAAGGTAAAGGTTAGTCATGCCAAATATTGAGTTGATTTAATTTTTTACTGTTTACTGCTCTTTATAGTAAACTTTTCTGATATTTAGAAATATCATTTAATTATTTAGAAGCATCTTCACTTTACAAAATGTTTTACATGTGCCTAAGACTTTTGCACAGCACTATACATACTTCGATAATAAATGTACTTTGAACTTTGGTCCCTCTATCTGAGATAAATGGTAAAAGGAATAGATCAAATGGACAGCCAGATACCTTTTCCCAGGGCAGGAGTGGCTAATGCAAGAGGCATAATTTTAAGGTGACTGGAGAAAAGTATTGGGGTGGGGGGCGGATGTCAGAGGTAGGTTTTTTACACACACAGTGGTGAATGTGTGGAACACCCTGCCAAGGGAGGTGGTGGAGGCAGATTCATTAGGGACATTTAAGAAACTCTTTGATAGGCATATGGATGAAAGAAATATGGAGGGTTATGTAGGAGGGACAGTCAGATTGATATTAGAGTAAGTTAAAACGACATCTCCTTTATTTGCATCTTCGGAAACAGCTCTATTTCTATATTTAATATTTCTATCTTTCCCCTTCTGGGTTATTTTGAAGAACCTGACCTGGAGTTACACAAACACGAGGAAATCTGCAGATGCTGGAATTTCAAGCAACACACATAAAAGTTGCTGGTGAACGCAGCAGGCCAGACAGCATCTATAAGAAGTACAGTCGACGTTTCGGGCCGAGACCCTTCATCAGGACTGGAGTTACACGCTGATTTCGGTTCTCTGCGGGAATGGGGCCTGCTCTCGGGGTCTCACAATTGGCCACTATTCGCTATGCCAAGGACACAGCCTAGAAGACTAATGCACCTTCAGGGTTCCAGGATCTCATGGCTCTGGAGGCGGGCAGTCTCAAGGTTGGTGCCTCCGCAGGAAACTGGTATGTCGTGGGAGAGGGAAGATCGAAAGCAACGAGGTGGCTGCTGGCTGTGTGCTCGGAGACCCGAGTTCTTTGGGCACAGAGCTCGGAAAAAGTGACTCTATGGACTTTCAACATCGTAATCAGCGAGAAATTTGTTATGTCTCCCCTCTCGCTGTGAAACAGGGACACTTCCTTTTCCCTCATTAGGGAGAGAGAGAGAGAGCCTGTGGTATGTCGAATTACCAGGTGAACAAGTAGTCTTTGGAGTACTGCAAGTCTGTGTCTTTATTGATGCTTTGCTGCATGCTTGAGTGTTCAGTGGGGGGGTGCCAATACTCTTTTTGCTCGGGGGGGGGATTGTTGCTTTGCTGCTATTTACATGTGGGGGGGAGCTAGGGAGACTTTGGGGTTCTAATACTTAACTGTCATTCATTTTTTGGGGCACTCCTCTGTTTTTGTGGATGGTTGCGAAGAAAAAGAATTTTAGGATATATGTTGTATATATTTCTCTGACATTAAATGTACCTTTGAAACCTTTGAAAAGGTCAGCACAACATCATGGCCAAAAGGCCTGACCTGTGCTGTAATGTCCTATTTTCTATCATCACCATCATCATTATGTGTTGTGTCAAATGACGTGAGCGATCATGGTCTTTGGCGATCATGGTCTTTGACCATGATTGTTCTTGGCAAATTGTTCTACAGAAATGGCCTGCCATTGCCTTCCTCTGGACAGTGTCTTTACAAGATGGGTGACCCCAGCCATTATCAATAATCTTCAGAGATTGTCTGCCTGGTGTCAGTGGTCGCATAACCAGGACTAGTGATATGCGTCAGCTGCTCGTACGACCATCCACCACCTGCTCCCATGGCTTCATGTGACCCTGATCCGGAGGTTGGAGTGGGGGGGGTGCGGCGGATGCTCTAAGCAGATCCTAGGAGTGCCTTACACCTCCTTCGGTAGAGACGTATCTCCACCCCACCATCTTTTATGTTCGATAATGCTGAAAAATAACGAGCTTTAAAATACATACAACACAATATTATAAAACCTACTATCAATTAAATATGTAGTGCTAGTTTCGTCAAATCCAGTGTGGTAAATAGTGTTTGTTACGAACGGTAATACTGAATAAATCCGATTATATTTATGGTAGGCAGGTTGTAACACGTTGCGTGCTCCTTGTAGATTGCACATAAATCTTTCTGTGTTGCTGAATCACCAGGGAACCAGGGAACCAGTAAACCAGGGAACCGGAAAACCAGGGAACCAGTAAACCAGGGAACCGGAAAACCAGGGAACATGCACAACACGCTGCAGGAACTCAGCAGGTCGGGCAGCATCCATGGAAACGATGAGTCGATGTTTTGGGCCGGAACCCTTCATCAGGACTGTAGGGGGAAGGGGCAGAGGCCCTATGAAGAAGGTGGGGGGAGGGTGGGAAGGAGAAGGCTGGTAGGTTCCAGGTGAAAAACCAGCAAGGGGAAAGATAAAGGGATGGGGGAAGGGAGGGGGAGGAAATTACCGGAAGTTGGAGAATTCAATGTTTACACCAAGGGGCTGGAGACTACCCAGATGGTATATGAGGTGTTGCTCCTCCAACCTGAGTTTAGCCTCATCATGGCAGTAGAGGAGGCCATGTATGGACATATCTGAATGGGAGTGGGAAGCAGAGTTGAAGTGGGTGGCAACCGGGAGATCCTGTCTGTTTTGGCAGACGGAGTGGAGGTGCTCAACGAAGCGGTCCCCCAATCTGCATCGGGTTTCACCGATGTAGAGGAGGCCGCACCGGGAACACCGGATGCAATAGATGACCCCAACAGACTCACAAGTGAAGTGTTGCCTCACCTGGAAGGACTGTTTGGGGCCCTGAATGGTGGCAAGAGAGGAGGTGTAGGGACAGGTGTAGCACCTACACTTGCAGGGTTAAGTGCCGGGTGGGAGATCCGTGGAGAGGGACGTGTGGATCAGGGAGTCGCGGAGGGACCGATCCCTGCGGAAGGTGGAGAGGGGTGGAGAGGGAAAGATGTGCTTAGTGGTGGGGTCCTGTTGAAGGTGGCAGAAGTTGCGGAGGATAATGTGTTGGATCCGGAGGCTAGTGGGGTGGTAGGTGAGGACAAGGGGAACTCTGTCCCTGTTGTGGTGGCGGGAGGATGGGGTGAGGGCCGAAGTGCGGGAAATGGAGGAGATGCGGGTGAGGGCATCATTGATGACACCCAACAGAGTACAAACAACTAAAGACAGCAAAACGTGTAAATACAAAAAAAAACCCAAAATAATAATACATAACTAATAAATATCAAGAACATGAGATAAAGAGTCCTTGAAAGTGAGTCCATAGGTTGTGGGAACAGCTCAGTGATGGGATGAGTGAAGCTGAGTGAAGTTATCCACTCGGGTTCAAGAGCCTGATGGTTGAGGGGTAATAACTGTTCCTGAACAATTCAGGAATCTTCATCCTTATTCTAAAGGGATGTCCTTCTATTCTGAGGCTGTGCCCTCTGGTCCAAAACTCTCCACAGTGGGCAGCCACTATTCCTTTTAATTTTAGAGTTGTTTGTTCTTAATTCAATTTTAACCTAGATGTGATTCTAAGTATCTCAGGTAATTATTTTAAATTTAGTCATTGTGTTTTTAGTATGTTGTTTTACTGAATGCAGTCTCATTGTCCTCATCCATGACAATAAAGCTCCAACTAACTATAGAAAATATCCTCTCCACATCCACCCTGTCTAGGCCTTTCAATATTTAATAGGTTTCAGTGAAATCTGCCCTCATTCTTCTAAACTCCAGTGAGTACAGGCCCAGAGCCTTTAAGCACTAGTAACCCTGATTGTATCCAAGCCTACACACATCTACTGAGGTCCGTACACAATGCTCATTCCTCCTGCACACTGTGACTGGACCTCCCCCCCCCCAGCATACAAAGGTCAAAGTTCAAAGTAGATTTATTCTCAAAGTGCAACTTTATACAACCTTGATATTCATTTCTTGTGGGCATCCACAGTAAATACAGGAACCACAGTAGAATCGATGAAAGACCGCATCCAACGGGGTGGACAGACAACCAATGTCCAAAAGGTAACAAACGGTGCAAATACAAAAAGAAATAATATTAGAAATAAATAAATAAGCAATAAATATCAAGAATATGAGAATATCAAGGATGAGGAGTTCTTAAAAGTGAGTCCGTAGGTAAGGAACCACTTCAGTGATGGGGTGAGTGAAGCTGAGTGAAGTTATCCCCTCTGGTTCAGGAGCCTGATGGCTGAAGGGTAATAACTGTTCCTGAACCTGATGGTGTGGGTCCTGAAGTTCCTGTACCTCCTTCCTGATGGCAGCAGAGAGAAGAGAGCATGGCCTGGTTGGTGGGGTCCCTGATGATGGATGCTGCTTTCCTGTGACAATGCTCCCTGTAGGTGTGTTCGATGGTGGGGAGGACTTTATCCACGATGGACTGAGCAGTATTCTCTACTTTTTGTAGGATCTTCTGTTCAAGGACATTGGGCATTGATACCACCAGTCAGTATACTCTCCACCATACATCTAGAGAAGTTTGTCAAAGTTTTAGATACCATGCTGAACCTTCCCAAACTTCTAACAAAGCAGGGATGCCCCGTGCTTTCTTCGTAATTGCACTTACATGCTGGCCCAGGACAGGTCATCCGAATGTTAACAGCAGCAGGAGGCAGTAATCTCACCTGAGCTCAGCGCACATTGTTTTAGTCTTAAACACAGCAGTTTCTCCAGTTGCTGGCAATTCAGAGCAAAACACACAAAATCCTGGAGGAACTCAGCAGGTCAGGCAGTATCTATGCACAATGAATGAACTGTCTCTGTTTCGGGCTGAGACTCTTCATCAGGGTCAGGAAGGAAGGGGGAAGAAGCCAGGATAAGAAGCTGGGGGGAGGGGAATGAGGACAGATTAGAAGATGATAGATGAGACCAGGTGAAGGAGAAAGTGGGTGGGAGGAAAAGGGAGGGGGGGGGGAGTAAGAAGCTGGGAGGTGATAGGTGGAAAAAGTAAAGGGCTGAAGAAAAAGGGATCTGATAGGAGAGGAGAGTGGATCATGGGAGGAGGAGGGGCACTAGAGGGAGGTGATAGGCAGGTGAGGAGAAGAGAGTGGGTGAAACAGGAAGCAGAATGGGGGACAGAAAAAGAGAGGGAGGAGTGAAGTTACCAGAAGTTAGTGAAGCAACACACACAAAATGCTGGTGAACGCAGCAGGCCAGGCAGCATCTATAGGAAGAGGTACAGTCGACGTTTCGGGCCGAGACCCTTCGTCAGGCCTGAAACGTCGACTGCACCTCTTCCTAGAGGTGCTGCCTGGCCTGCTGCGTTTCGCCAGCATTTTGTGTGTGTCGCTTGAACTTCCGGCATCTGCAGATTTCCTCGTGTTTGCAGAAGTTAGTGAAATCGATGTTTGAGGTTGGAGGCTATCCACGTGGAAAATGAGGTGTTGCCCCTACAACCGTCGTGCTTGTTTGTTGCTGTTGTCAACATTTCAGGATCAGGGTAGGTTTTATCAACATAGACGTATGTTGTAAAATTAGTTGTTCTGTGCAGGCATAACAAATAACCCCCACGATACAATAAAATAAAATAAATAAGCAAAGTAAAAGGAGAAAAGGGGAATAGGGAGAAACTGGTGATCTCAGGGACAGACTCGGTCACCTGTAGGCTGCAAAAATGCCAGCAGAGATTGCCGTGTGTGCCTCGGTTAACAAGGTTAGTCATTGAGAGGGAGTCCCAGCAGTGAAGTTGTAGCCTAATCATACCTTGAGGCACTCGTCCCTCCCCATCATCCTCAGTACCGGTGCCCCCCAGGGCTGTGTGCTGAACTCATTGCTGTGGACTCTGCTCACACACAACTGCACAGCCAAACACCCCAGCAATCACACGGTCAAGTTCACCGGTGACAGGACAGCGGTGAGTCTCATCACCTACAGCAGGGGAGGAGGGAGAGCTCGATGTGTGGTGCCAGGCAAATAACCTCTTCCTCAATGTCAGCAGTGGTTATTGGCTGTTAATGCAATGACAACTTTCACTGCGTGTTTTGATGTACATGTGATAGACGAATCTGAATCTGATTCTGAAGAGGGTTTCATTTCTACAGTCAGTGAGGTGATGAGTCCGTGGCCACTGCAGTTCCGAGAGATTCTCCCAGGGCCTGGGGAGTCTCGGCTGGTGTGGGTTCACACAGAAATATTCTCTCTCTCTAGACTCACTCCGGGTTAGCTGAGCTGTATCAGACACCGAGAGCTGCTAACGCACGACTGCACTGCCAGATCCGGTTCAAACTGAATCAAGTTCACTGATGGCACAACAGTGGCTGCCCTCATCAACAATGACAGCAAGGTGGGATACGGGGGGGGGGGTGGGTAGAGCGGCTGGTAGAACAACAAATTGAGTCTCAGCATGAACACGACCGAAGAAATGGTTGTGGACTTCAGGAAGGAGCAGGAGCAGGCTGATCACTCCTCACTGTACAAACGGGTGGAAAGAGTCAGATGATCTCACCAGGTCCCTCATCACCACCTCTTTATTCAGGAAAGCACAGCAGCGTCTCCACTTCCTGAGGAGATTGAAGTGAATAAGGCTCGCCACCACCCCTCCCCCAACCAATTCTATCCAATTTTTACAGGAGGGTGTCCTGACCAGCTGCATTACTGTCTGGTACAGGAACTGCGAGGCATCTGACTGCAAGGCCCTACAAAGGATTGTGAGGACTGCTGAGAGAATCATTAGGGTCTCTCTCCCCCACCCATCAGAGATATTTATCAGGAGCGCTGTGTGCACAGGGCCCTCGACATTTTCAATGACGCTAATGTTTGGATGAGGATCTTGGAGCAGGGTGGAATTGGGAAGGTTGGGAACAAGCCAAATCAGGGTAGTGGGGTACAGGCCCCAGAGCATATTGAAGCAACTGAACCCAATGCTTGGACAATGATTTAGGCACTGGGCCAAATTGAAAAGGTCGGGGTGTCAGGGTTCAGCTACTGTTCCAGGACATTTACTCAGCTCTGCACTGAACTAAGGGTCTCTCTTTGTGAACGTCAGTTCAGAATCCTATTTGCTTGCATTTATTGTTTGCGTGATTTGTTTTCTTTTCTCTGCACATAGGGTGTTTGATGGTCTTTTTTTAAATGGGTTCTTTTGTGTTTCTTTGTTTTGTGGTGCCCGTAAAGAGACGAATCTCAACATTGTATAATGTATACATACTTTGATAATAAATGTACTTTCAACTTGTGATCCCTCGCATCCATCCCACAATCTCCTTGACCCCCTACCATCAGGCAGGAGGTACCATAGCATGAGGACAAGAACTGTTGGGATGGGAAACAGCTTCTTCCCCCAGAGCGTGAGACTACTGAATTCCTTGCCACCATCCAGGTCTCGACACGTATGAAGTGCCAGTAGCGTTATACTGTTTACTCTTTAACTTGTATTGTATATGCACCTTATTATTTGTTAAATTATTTGTGGTAATATTACTTTATGTGTTACGTGTGTGTGTTATGTGTTCTGTGTTACGCACCTTGATCTGGAGGAAAGTTGTTTCATTTGGTGGTGTACATGTGTATAGTTAAATTACAATAAACTGACTTTGAACTTGAGACAAGTGTGAGGTATTGCACGTTGGAAGGACAAACCAAGGTAGAACATACAAGGTTAATAGTAAGGCACTGAGGAGTGCAGTGGAACAGAGGGATCTGGGAATACAGATACAAAATTCCCTAAAAGTGGCGTCACAGGTAGATAGGGTCGTAAAGAGAGCTTTTGGTACATTGGCCTTTATAAATCAAAGTATTGGGTATAAGAGCTGGAATGTTATGATGAGGTTGTATAAGGCATTGGTGAGGCTGAATCTGGAGTATTGTGTTCAGTTTTGGTCACTAAATTACAGGAAGGATATAAATAAGGTTGAAAGAGTGCAGAGAAGGTTTACAAGGATGTTGCTGGGACTTGAGAAACTCAGTTACAGAGAAAGGTTGAATAGGTTAGGACTTTATTCCCTGGAGCGTAGAAGAATGAGGGGAGATTTGATAGAGGTATATAAAATTATGATTGGTATAGATAGAGTGAATGCAAGCAGGCTTTTTCCACTGAGGCAAAGGGAGAAAACACCAGAGGACATGGGTTAAGGGTGAAGGGGGAAAAGTTTAAAGGGAACATTAGGGGGGGCTTCTTCACACAGAGAGTGGTGGGAGTATGGAATGAGCTGCCAAATGAGGTGGTAAATGCGGGTTCTTTTTTAACATTTAAGAATAAATTGGACAGATACGTGGATGGAAGGTGTATGGAGGGATATGGTCCGTGTGCAAGTCAGTGGGACTAGGCAGAAAATGGTTCGGCACAGCCAAGAAGGGCCAAAAGGCCTGTTTCTGTGCTGTAGTTTTTCTATGGTTTCTAAGATGAAGGAGGCTATTAAATGGCTCCCTAGTATGATGAGGTGGACCCTTGACCTCACGATCTACCTCATTATGACCTTGCTGCTTATTGTCTATCTGCACTGCACTTTCTCTGTAACTGTTACACTTCATTCTGCATTCTGCTAATGTTTTTCCTTGTTTTATCTCAATACACTGTGTAAAGATTTGATTTGTATGAACAGGATGCAAGACAAGCATTTCAGTGTGCACCAAGTTCAAGTTTATTGTCATCTGACTGTACATAGGTACAACCGAATTGAAACAACTTTCCTCTGTACTACGGTGCACTCACACACAGCACATAAACCAAAATATTACCATTAATGAAATATAATTCAAAGTGCATGTAGTGTGAAACACAGGTAGATGCAAACAGCTCACAGGTCACAGTCCGAGTGACGAGACCTCGGTGGTGGCAGGGTATTCATTAGTCAGTACATCTATATGTAATGCATGTATACGTAATACATGTATTATATGTATATATTCATTACATGTGATAATAAAGCCCAGATAGACTGGACATGGAGAGGAGGTTTCCAATATTGGGGAAATCTAGAACTAGAGGGCGCAGCCTCAGAACACAAGGAAGTTCCTTTAGAACAGAGATGAGGAGGAATTTCTTTAGCCAGAGGGTGGTAAATCTGTGGAAATTGTTGCCACAGGTGGCTGTGAAGGCCACGTCTTTGGGTATATTTACGGCAGAGGCTGATAGATTCTTGATTGGTCAGGACATGAAGGAATATGGGGAGAAGGCAGGAGATTGGGGCTGAGAGGGAAAATGGATCAACCATGATGAAGTGGAGGAGCAGACTCGATGGGCCAAAAGGCCTATTTCTGCTATATCTTATGGCCTTATGGTTATGGGGAGAAATCAGGAGAATAGGGATGAGGGATAATAAATCAGCCATGATGGAATGGCAGATCAGACTCGATGGGCCAAATAGCCTAATTCTGCTCCTATATCTTATGGTCTTATATTAAGCCAATACCAATTTTAATTCAGTGGAGGGGTGGGCATAATTTAATGTCAAGCAGAGGAAATTATAATTCACCAAAAAAAAAGCAAATTTCTCATTTACGTTCAAGTTTTTTCTATCTTTTCCAGTGCATTTCATGTCTGGTGATAATCTGCTTTGACTAACCTTCAAGAGAAACTGAACTGCAGTCACCAGCATCAATATGAGCTGATTTCTGCTTTTCTGAAGGAGGATTAAAGAGTTTTTTTCTGCAGCATTGGAATAAATACAGGAAAAAGAATGTAATGACTCTAGGCTGTTTCTAGCTTAATCGCCATGGTAGGCCTCGTTACCATGGTTATACACCAATAAGCTTCGGAAAAGCTGAAAATCCAAATTGGATGAATTTCTATCCCTAATTAAGAACAGCCCCATAAAGGTCTAGGGCAAATATATTTACCCTTGGCTCAAAGATACATCTGTACTTTAAACTCTGACAAGTTCACATTCCTTTCTGATCAGAAGGCCCCCTTGGGATTCTGTGCAGGCTGCCTCCAGCCACACTCAGGGGCAGTGATAAAATTACCTGTTTGGGCTGAGAATTCCAGATTAAATCTGAAGAATTCCGTCCTGCCCATTTCCTCTCCTGAAAACATTTGACTCTTTGCTGGTGTTCCGTTGTACAGAAGTGCGTTGTTCGTTGCTACACCATGCTCATATTTATGTGTGAGTCTGCAGACAGAGTCACTGAGCTGCTCAGCTGAGCAGGGCAGCGCGGCAGTGTAACACTATTACAGCACCAGCAACCCAGGTTCAACTCCCGACACTGTAAAGGGGATTATACGTTCTCCCTGTGACCGTGTGGAATTCCTCCAGGTTCACCGGTTTTCTCCCACATTCCAAAAACATAGCGGTTAGTAGGTTGCGTGATCATATGTGCAGATATCCCACCTCTCACGGAAGTTCCGGGAGTCTCCCGCATATTAATAGTGGTTCCCTGATGCCCGCAAATTATATACAATGTCCCGGAAATCAATTTTTTTGAGAGAGAAAGCGAGCACGAGAGAGAGGGAGAGAGCGTGTGCGAGAGACCATGAGAGAGAGAGAGCGAGCGAGCGAGAGCACGCCATGGGAGAGTGTTCCAAAAAAAGAAAATATAAAACTTACATCACCCCAGACTACCCTAAAGTGTACCCCTGCCTAACAGGGGTAAAAAATAATGACAGTGTTGCTCGCTGCACTGTTTGCAACAGTGACTTTTCTATTGCCCATGGTGGGTTATGACTGTAAAAGACATGTTGAGGTGAGTTTAACAGGTGTCATTCGTTCATTAGCATAGCTAACGTTATTTAAACTAGCTGGCTAGCTGCTAAGGAGCTACTCTATTGCAGCCATCCCACCTCTCCCAGAAGTCTCCTGCAAATTGATGGTGCTCCCTCCCTGAAATGAGTTTTTGTAGGGTGGGATGTCTGATATGTGTGTAATTAGGCAAAACAGGCTCACTGGGCCAGCTAGGCCTATTTACCATGATGCATCTCTAAATAAATAAAACATTTATAAATCACAAGCAAGTCGAATCGCCTAGACTCTCCATCAAATGGTGCCTGAAAATGGGCCCAAAGTGACCAAATTCCTCTTTCAATCTGGGCACATTGTGTTTGGGATAATTTCTTAAAGAGATGACAGCAGGCATCAAGTTCAACCAGGAAATTGCATGAACCCTTTAGCACAAGTCATATTGTCCTAGCGTCAGGTACAATCTACAGATCATTCCATTATTCCACTAACCCTTGATTCTGGATGCAAAGTGGAATGGAACTGCTGCAAAATATTTGCGATAGAACTGGGGTTAACGTATCAGGAGCATTTGGTGGCTCTGGGCCTGTACTCGGAGTTTAGAAGATTGAGGGGGGAATCTCATCGAAACCTATCAAATAGTCTAGGTAGAGTAGATGTGGGGAGGAGGTTTCCTTTAGTGCGAGAGTCTAGGACCAGAGGATAGAGGGATCTCTACAAAGTGATCTAAATTAATTAAAAATATAAAGCACAAAATAATTGATTGCACAGGTATTTGCCCCCTTCAAGTCAGTATTTAGTAGATGCACCTTTGGCAGCAATTACAGCCTTGAGTCTGTGTGGATAGGTCTCTGTCAGCTTTGCACATCTGAACACTGCAATTTTTCCCCATTCTTCTTTACAAAACTCCTCAAGCTCTGTCAGATTGCATGGGGATAATGACTGAACAGCCTCAACTGGATTGAGGTCTGGACTCTGACTGGGCTGCTCCTGGACATTAACTTTTTTGTTTTTAAGCCATTCCTGTGTAGCTTTGGCTTTATGTTTAGGGTCATCGTCTTGCTGGAAATCAAATCTCTCTCCCAAGCTGCAGCACTCTTGCAGACTGTGTCAGGTTTTCCTCTGGGATTTCCTTGTACTTTGCTGCATTCATTTTACCCTCTACTATCACAAGGCTTCCAGGGCCTGCAGCAGTGAATCATCCGCACAGCATGATGCAGCCACCACCGTGCTTCACAGTAGGGATGTTGTGTTTTTGATGATGTGCGGTGTTTGGTCTAATGGCCAGTAAGCTTCATTTTGGTTTCTTCAGCCCATAGAACCTTCTTCCGGCTGACTTCAGTCTCCCACATGCCTTCTGGCAAACTCTAGCCGTGATTTCATGTGAGTTTTTTCAACAGTGACTTTCTCTTTGCTACTCTTCCCTAAAGCTGTGACTGGTGAAGCACCCGGACAACAGTTGTTGTATGTGCAGTCTCTCCCATCTCAGCCACTGAAGCTTGCAGCTCCTCCAGAGTTGCCATAGATGTCTTGGTGGCCTCCCTCACCAGTCCCCCTTCTTGCACGGTCACTCAGTTTCTGAGCACAGCCTGAACTAGTCAGATTTACAGCTGTGCCATGTTCTTTCCATTTCTTGATGATAGACTTAACTGTACTCCCAAGGGATATTCTGTGATTTGGAAATGTTCTTGTATCCATCTCCTGACTTGTGCTTTTCAATAACCTTTTCACAAAGTTGCTTGGAATGCTCTTTTGCCTTCATGATGTAGTTTTTTCCAGGAAACTGACTCACTAATAGTTGGACCTTCCAGATACAGGAGCATTTTTACCACAATCAATTGAAACACCTTGAATGAACACAGGTCTCCAAAAACAGATCTCCATTTGACTGATTATGTGACTTCTAAAACCAATTGGCTGCAACAGTGATGATTTGGTGTGTCATATTAAAGGAGAGTGAATACTTATTCAATCAATTATTTTGTGTTTTATGTTTGTAACTAATTTAGACCACTTTGTAGGGATCTGTTTTCACTTTGACACAGAGAATCTTTTTCTGTTGATCAGTGTCAAAAAAAGCTGAATAAATCCATGCTGTAAAGCAATAAAACCTGAAACCTTCCAAAGGGATGAATACTTTTTATAGGCTATGTATCACTGGATCGCCTCAGCTGGTCACTGTGGTATTAATCTCTCCACTTCATTGTGAGAAAATAAAATTATTTTCTTTGTGGCGACACGGTAGGTTAACAGTGCAACACTTTACAGTGCAGGAGCTCGGGATCCAATTCCTGCCACACTCTGTGACCATGTGGGTTTCCTCTGGGTGCTCTGGTTTCCTCCCACGTTCCAAAGATGCCCGGGTTAGCTTACTGAATTGTAGCCATCGGAAACGTGGTGACACTTGTGGGCTGCCCCCAGCACAGTCCTCGCTGATTTGATTCAAACCACTCATGCTTACCAAATGTTTCAGTGCAAATGTGACAAATAAAGGTCCTCTTTAATCAGGCTTATTGACGTGTGCCCATCACTCTATAGCAAGAGGAATATAGGATCTATAACCACCAGGGTGTACCCTAAAAGTGAGCCAAGGAAGAAACTCAGGGTTGTCTTGGAAGGATAGCAAAGCATTTAATGAAGCCAAAATTATTTAAAAAGAGAAAGATGAATTGTTCACGAAACAGAGCCTCACACTCCCAACTCTCCAAAATGTCACAAATAAATGCAGGGTCAGAAAAAAGGAGATTCTGCAGATGCTGGAAATCCAGAGGAACACACACAAAATGCTGGAGGAACCCAGCAGGTCAGGCAGCTTCCACGGAGCGGAGTAAACAGTTGACACTTCATCAGGACTGGAAAGAAAAGGGGGAAGATCCCAGAGTAAGGTGGGGGAAGGGAAAGAGGACGAACTAGAAGGGGGTCGGTGAAGCCAGGTGGGTGGGGGAGGGAGGATGAAGTAAGAAGCTGGGAGGGAGCAGGTTGAAAAGGAAGGAGGAGGGGTACCGGGGGAGGTGATAGGCAACTGAGTAGAAGAGGTAAGGGGGGGGGCCAGAATGGAGAATTGAAGAAGAGGGAAGGGGAAGGGGAAGGGGGAAAAAATCATCAGAAGTTGGAGAAATCCATCCAGGTTGGAGGCTACCTAGGCAGAATATAGAGTGTTGCTCCTCCAACCCAAGTGGCCTCATCATGGCAGAAGAGGAGGTCTGGACTGACATGTTGGAACAGGAAAGGAGATTGGAATTAACAAATGGTTGGCCACCTGGAAATTCTGCTTTTAGCAGATGGAACAGAGGGATAAGTTATATGGTGTTACGGTTCAACCACACCTTGAGTATTCTACTCAGTTCTGGCCGACTCATTAGGGGTTGGATGTGGAAGTTTCAGAGAGGGTGCAGAGGCAATTTACCAGGATGTTGCCTGGATTAAAGAGCATGACTTGTGAAGATAAGGTTGAGTGATCTGGCTTTTCTCTTTGGAGTGGAGGAGGATGAAAGGTGAATTGATAGAGATGTACAAGATGATGAGAATAATAGATCGAGTAGATAGCCAGAGGCTTTTTCTCAGAGAAAAACTAGTAATACAAGGGGGCAGAACTTTAAGATGACTGGAAAGAAGTATAGGGAGGATGTCAGAGGTAGTTGTTGTTTTTTTTTTACACAGAGAGTGACCGGTGCATGGAATGTCCTGCTGGGGTGGTGGGAGAGACAGATACATTAGGGACATTTGAAAAGCTCTTAGATAGGCACATGGATGACAGAAACATGGAGGGCTATGTGGGAGGGAAGGGTTAGATCATCTTTAAAAAAGCTTAAAGGTCAGCACAACCCATGGACCGCAGGGCCTGCCCTGTTCTAAGTTCCAGAACAGACCCCTACTCTTCACTAATTACTGTGGGAATTATTTTCCCTTCACCTGAAAGAGACAGCCAAATTACATTTGTTAAATCAGGTGTACAATTTTATTTTTCCACTTGAACATAAACTCCTCTATTTTAAAAAAAAACATTCTTCTTGGTTTCAGCACCCATAAGAACACCAATTTGTGTTATTTAAATTTTGGCGTTTTCATCTTATTTGCATTTATATTAAGCAAAGTGCATTTTTAATTGTCTGGTTTACACATTGCACAATACATAAATAATGCTATAAAATGTCTTCATATTTACAAGTAATATAATATATTTATATATAACATAAAATACACTTTTCTTTTATTAAATCTCATTACTTTTCATTGAAAGCATCTCTCCTTTAATAACACTGCTCTATCGACTATCGAGGAACACCTCCAGCCAACAAGGGCAGCTGGTTATGAACTGTCTTGTGTAACATTGGCCCCAGCCTTTTACAAAACTAATCTGAACACTGAACCCGGACCATGGCTCGTGCGTGAAATCATGGTCGTTGGGTCTCTGCAAGGTGTAAGACTTCTCGTAGTCGAAAGCCTTGATGGAATAGCCCGGGAATACTTTGTGCACCAGTAACGTCCTGGAGTCTGGGTTGTCCAGTGTGACCGACTTAATGAAGATTGGGTAGTTGCTGCGATTGTAGACCCACACACCGTCTGGCTCTTTGCTCAGCTGAATTCCGTAACCGATTTTACTCCGCACTTTGGTCACCAATTGGCTTTTGTTGTCAGAGTTCAACTGTCCAAGGCAGAAACCATTCCCGTGAGGTAGATCATAGAAAATATCCAGGGAGGGTTCCTGGACAGTGTAGAGACGTCCCACTCGCGTCCTCTCCTCCCAGTATGCAACAACGCACCAGTGCGATTGACTTCCCAGCTCCTGACTTATTCGCGATTCTGCAGAAGGAAGGGAAAAGAAAACCTTTAGCCTTTTACCTTAAACCAGCATCCAAAGTCATAGAATTTGCTCATTATTTACAGAAATAAAACATCATTGAAATAACCATGTCCATGGAAGAGGGGAATGGAGTTGGATAGTCTTCCTGAACCAATGGCAAATCCACTGACCATTAGCACCAAAACCCAACCTAGAGTTATAGAGTACTACTGTACAGAAACAAGCCCTTCGGCCTATCTAATCCATGCCAAACTATTATTCTGCATAGTCTCATCGACCTACACCTGCACCGTTGCCCCCCATACCCTCCCATCCATGTACCTATGCAAATTTCTCTTAATTGTTGCAATCAAACCCTCATACACGATTTCCACTGGCAGCTCGTTCCACACTCTCACCACCCTCTCAGTGAAGATTTCCCTCTCAGATTCCTTTTAACCCTTAACTCATGACCTCCAGTTTTAGTCTCACCCAACCTCAGTGGATTATAAGTGCTGGGTTTGTTTACAGTTGTGACATCCATCATATCTCCACTCAATCTCCTCCAGTCCAAGGAATAAAGTTCCAACCTATCCAGCCTTTCTGTATAACTCAGGTTCTCAAGTCCCAGCAACATTTTTGTAATCATCATACACCTCAAATCATCAATACACTGAAGGCCATAGATCAAAGAACAGAATCTTCTACTGATACTGAGAAGCTTTAACTCTGCTACACCACGGAACGCATACCACGCACACCCTCCTCTTCTGGTTTCTGTTCTAGCAAGCTAAACGATACCTAGCTATAGTTTTAAAGATTAGCTTTATGTGCCACATGTACATAAACATACAGTGAAATGCATCATTAGCATTCATTAACTCAGTGAGGACTATGCTGGGTAGCCCACAAGTGAGCCACACATCCAGTGCCAATGTAACACACCCACAACTTGCTAACCCTAACCGGTATTTCTTTGGAATGTGGGAGGAAACCCGAGCACCCAGAGGAAATACGCACGGTTATGGGGAGAACAAACAAACTCCTTACAGACAGTGGCAAGAATTGAACCCCGACCGGTGATTGTTGGCACTGTAAATAACGTCATGCTAAACACTGCACTAATGAGTATCACCTCCTGCATTTAGTTAAAAGTTCATTACAGATTGTCTGTCAGTCAGAAAGCTTACCAATACTAAGACAAGTACACCCCTGTAACTAATTGAAATCTAGGCTAAGTGATTAACATCTAGACTGTGCGCTCACACATGAATGTTTTATAAGTGCTGAGTTTGTTTACAGTTGTGATTCTTTCTGCTCCCTCTCTCTGTCTTTCCTTAATCCAACAACCCACAACTTTAGTTCTAATGATGTCATCTAAAACTCTGGCAAACTCCTATAGGTGTGAAGTGGAAAGCATTCAGAATGCCTGCATCACAGCCTGGTACGGAAACAGTAATGCCCTTGAACGAAAAAGACAACAAGAAATAGTGGAGCAACACACATCAAAGTTGCTGGTGAACGCAGCAGGCCAGGCAGCATCCCTAGGAAGAGGTACAGTCGACGTTTCAGGCCGAGACCCTTCGTCAGGACTTTCGTCAGGAAGAGTTAGTCCCCCTCCCACTTTCAAATCTCTTACTCACTCTTCCTTCAGTTAGTCCTGACGAAGGGTCTCGGCCTGAAACATCGACTGTACCTCTTCCTACAGATGCTGCCTGGCCTGCTGCGTTCAACAGCAACTTTGATGCGTGTTGCTTGAATTTCCAGCATCTGCAGAACTCCTGTTGTTTAAGAAGTGGTGGATATGGCTCTGTTCACCACAGGAAAAGACCTCCCACCATTGAGCACATTCACACGGAGCACTGTTGCAGGAAAACAGCACACATCATCAGGGACTCCCACCACGCTGACCATGCTCTCTTCTCAATGCTGCCATCAGGAAGGAGGTAGAGAGCCTCAGGACTCACACCACCAGGCTCAGGAATAGTTATTACCCCTCAACCATCAGGCTCCTGAACCAGAGGGGATAACTTCACTCAACACAACACCGAACTGTTCCCACAACCTAAGGACTCACTTTCAAGGACTCTTCATCTCACTTTCTCGATATTTATTATTTATGTATTATTATTTTGGTGTTTTTTTTGTATTTGTACATTTTGTTGCCTTTTGTTGTTTGTCCGTCTCTGTTGGGTGTGGTCTTTCATTGATTCCATTGTGTTTCTTTATATTTACTGTGAATGCCTGCAAGGAAATGAATCTCAGGGTTGTATATGGTGACACAAATGTACTTTGAATTAATAAATTTATTTTGAACTTTGTATCAGGAACTGGTAACCGGCCAGTTCACTCACCTTGCTCAATACTACAAACTTCAAAGTAAATTTATTATCAAAGTAAGTATAGGGTACGTTACCATATACTATACAACCCTGAGATTCATTGTCCTGCAGGAATAAAGAACTGCAATAGAACTTATGTAAAACTATACATAAACATACCGACAAACAAATGATTTGCAGAAGAGACAAACTGCAAATGATCCCAGGAATGAGAGGGTTAACATGTGAGCAGTTTATGATGGCTCTGGGCCTGTACTCACTGGAGTTCAGACGAATGGGGGCGGGGATATCTCGTATAAATCTATCGAATACTGAAAGGCCTAAATAATATGTTTCCTATTGCGGGGGGAGTGTAGAACCAGAGGGCACAGCCTCAGAATCGAGGGACTTCCCTTTAGAACAGAGATGAGGCTGTGCCCTCTGGTCCCAGACTCCCCCACTACAGGACACATCCTCCCTACATCCACTCTAACAAGGGCCTTTCAATATCTGGTGGTTTTCAATGAGATCCTCACTTATTCTTCCAAACTCCCATGAGTACAGGTCCCAGAACGAGTATGGGTGATGGGGATGAGGATGTGGGGAAGGACAAAGAAAAGATAGGAGCACAATTTTACAGCCTGAAGATGCAGGTTTGTAAGGGGGGGGGGGGGAAGAGAGAGAGAGAGAGAGAGAGAGAGAGAGAGAACGAACAAAGGGTTTCTGCCATTCACTGTGGCGACTGGAACCTCAACAATAAAATCCAGCAAAAGGAAGCAAGGCCCATTCCTTTTGTCTAAGAAAACCTGTCTCCTGTGAATGGGACAGAGCAGATTATTGTGAATGGGGCAGGCAGCAGATTTCTGTGACTGGGACAGAGCAGATTACTGTGAATGGGGCAGGCAGCAGATTACTGTGAATGGGTCAGAGCAGATTTCTGTGACTGGGGCAGGCAGCAGATTACTGTGAATGGGACCGAGATCAGATTACTGTGAATAGGACAGAGCAGATTACTGTGACTGGGGCAGGCAGCAGATTACTGTGAATGGGACAGAGTAGATTACTGTGAATGGGACAGAGCAGATTACTGTGAATAGGACAGAGCAGATTACTGTGACTGGGACAGAGCAGATTACTGTGACTGGGACAGAGCAGATTACTGTGACTGGGGCAGAGCAGATTACCGTGACTGGGGCAGGCAGCAGATTACTGTGAATGGGACAGAGTAGATTACTGTGAATGGCTACACAGTGTTCATTCATTGTCAAAAATTTCTCATCAGCCATGCAAATTATAGGCTGCAACTCTGTCTGCAGGCAATTACTGCCTTTGCCATTCGAAATAAGTGAAGCCCTTAAAGGGAGGGCACAGGAGTTACAGCATAAAACAATTTATTCCCAGACAGAATGTAATTGTTTTTGGAGTCTTCACATCCTTTATTTTATGATGCGGTACATGTAGATGATTATTTTATGCAGTTAAGAGATTTAAGTACAAATTTAGTAAAGGGGCCAGAAACAAATTTCACACAAAGATACATCTAAATCTTAAAACTGTAAAACTTAGGAACAGAATTAGGCCATTCGGCCCATCACGTCTGCTCCGCCATTCCATCATAGCTGATTTATTATCCCTCTCAACCCCATTAACCATAAAACAAAAGGGCAGAATTAGGCCATTCGGCCCATAAAGTCTGGTCTGTCATTCCATCATGGCTGATTTATTACCCCTCTCAAACTCATTCTCCTGCCTTCTCCCCGAAACGTTTGATGCCCTGACTAACCAAGAACCCATCAACCTCCGCTTTAAATATACCCAATGAGTTGTCCTCCATAGCTGTCTAAGAAATTCCTCCTCATCTCAATTTTAAGTTATTATGCCAAGGATGGCAATTTATCTAAAAGCTGAATGCGTGGCCACACTTGCAGCTGCCCAGCCCAGTCCTCGCTGATCTGATGACACAAACAACGCACTTCACTGTTCGTTTCGATGTACACGTGACAAATAAAGCTAACCTACCCTTTTACTTGGGTGGGGGTGGGTCATAGTCACTCAGTGTGCCGTACCTGTATGTGAAAACATATTTGGTATCCCCGCCCCCCCCGCATGGTCTTCCAAGTTCAATACTCTAATATCAAAGAACATATGTGCCACAACTCTTGAGATTCCCTTTTCTCAATAAATCCATAATAAAATCAATGAAAAATCGCACCAACTCGGATGTTCAAAACCTATGGTAAAAGACAACAAACTCTGCAAAACAAAATAATAAATAAATAAGCAATAAATATTGAGAACAAAGTGAGTCCGTAGGTTGTGGGAACAGTTCAGTGGTGGGGTGAAGGAAGTTATCCCCACTGGTCTAAGAGCTGATGGTTGAGGGGTGATAACTGTTCCTGAGGCTGGTGGCAGTCCCCAGTGACGGGCACTGCTTTCCTGCCCCAACATTCCACATTGATGTGCTCAGTGGTGGGGAAGGCTTTACCCGTGATGGACTGGGCTGTATTCACTCATCTTTGCATGATTTTCCGTTTAAGGGCATGACTGAACTCTTTCAAACCCTCAAGCATGTGAAGTAATTGGGAGGGGGGGGCGCGCATTATAATAATAAATAACCAAGTGTGATTTTTTTTAAAAACATGGTCTACAGCCAACTTCTGTCCAAGATCCATAAAATTTGGATGAGGTCATTGAAACAGAGCGCAAGAAAAGTCACACCGAGAGAGGGAAATCTGGTAATAAACGTAAGAAATTCTGCAGATGCCGTAAATCCAGAGCAACACACACAAAATGCTGGAGGAACTCAACAGGTCAGGGAGCATGTATGGAGAGGAATAAACAGTCGATGTTTTGGGCCAAGACCCTTTGTCAGGACTGACTTCTCTAAGAAAGGATGTGCTGGCACTGGACAGAATCCAGAGGAGGTCCATGAAAATGACGCTGGGAATGAAGGGTTTAATGTACAAGGAGCATTTGATGGCTCTGGGTCTACATTTGCTGAAATTTAAAAGAATAAATGGGGATCTCGTTGAAATCTCTCAAATGAGGACACTGAGTGTGTGGAATTCATTGCCAAAGGTGGCTGTGGAGGACATGTCATTGGGTATATTTAAAGCGAGATTGATTAGTCAGTGCATCAAAGGATACGGGAAGAAGGCAGGAGATTGGGGACGGGATGAGAAGGATAATAAATCATGATGGAATGGTAGAGCAGCCTCGATGGGCTGAATGGCCTAATTCTGCTCCTGTGTCTTATGATCTTATGTTAATGAAGGCAATAAATTATTTACATGAAAGACATTAACAGCTTCACTGAAATGACAGGCAATTATTGTCAGCTGGAAAAGGGCAGGAGGTAAGGATTAAAAACTCTGTCACCGCCGTCAAATCAGCAAAGGTAGTTAGACGGGCTTTCTGTGAGGGCCAGTTGTGAAAGGTTTATTCAGGTAATGGAACTTGTTTCTTTAAACTTGCTCAATTTGCCCACAACAGCTGGATTCAAAGCAGGCAGGTATCCTGATGAAGGGTCCTATGTGAGAAAGCTCAGTGATGCCTCTACTGTTTGAGGAGGCTGAAGAGAGCTGGACTACGCTCCTCCGTACTCACGACCTTCTGCATCACTGCTTGGTACAGAAACTACCCTGCTATGGACAGGAAGGGTCCATAACGGGGAGTCAAAACTGCCAATGCACTACCGGCACCAACCTATCCACCATCGAGGACACAGATACAGAAAGCGGCTGGAAAAGGCAAAGGGCCGGTAACATCATGAAGGATCCCACCCACCCTGCTCATGGACTGTTTGTCCCACTCCCATCAGGAACGAGGCTACGTAACATCCACACCAAGACCAGCAGACTCGAAAACAGTTACCTTTAAATACCTTCCCAAGCAGTCAGGATGATCAACACCCCCACCCATTACTTCATTATTTCCTGTCAGTCACCCTGTACAGCCTAGCAACACTGGCACTTATATATTTTTACTTATTGTGCTCTTCATCTTATTGAGGTTTTCTCTGGTGCTGCATCGGAAGCATAACAACAATTACTTTGTTCTCCTTCACACTTGAATACTGTAAATAACATTAAGCAGTTTTGAACCTCAGCCTGAACCGTCCTCTTGCATAGACACTGTTGAGTTCCTCCAGCGTACTGTGTGGGAGAAGACTGGTAATCATTTTACACCATTACTTCAGTGCCAGTTGGTTTTGATCCTCATTTCGCCACATGAGTGCCTGCACTGAGACCAGTTGAAGGCCTCTGATAGATAGAACCAACCCCTTCAGAGCAAGTGAACTTGGGGCATTCTTTTGCCTCTTCCTGGAGAATTTTGGGAGGCTGCTTCATTTTTATTTAGAGATATAGCGAGGAACCTTCTAGCCCACCAACCCATCAATTTACCCCCAGCCTAATCACAGAACAATTTACAATGACCAATTAACCTACTCACCGGCAACACACACAAAATGCTGGAGGGACTCAACCTACGAACAGGCACGTTTTTAGACTGTGGGAGGAAACCAGAGCAACCGGAGGAAATCCACGCAGTAACGGGGAGAACATACAAACTTTCTGACAGAGGGCACTGGAGTTGAATTCTGAACTCCAATACCCGAGCTGTAATAATGTCAAGCTAATTGCTACACTACCATGGAAAAGCTTGTCTTGTATACTGCTCATACTGGCTAAATCATTACTGAGGTAGAACAGTTTCCTTCTTTTTCAGCCCCTCACCTCTTCTACTATCACCTCATCTACCCTCCCCCACCAACCCACATTCCTCCTCACCTGGCCTCGCCTATCACCAACTGGCTTGTCTCCTTCCCAGCCCCCCCAGCTTCTTAGTCTGGTTTCTGTCCCCTTCCCTTCCAGTCCCGATGAAGCGTCTTGGTGCAAAACATAACTGTTTATTCCTCTTCATAGATATTTCCTGACCTGCTGAATTCCTCCAATATTTTAGCACATAGAGTACAGCACAGAAACAGGCCCTTCGGCCCACAATCTTATGCCAAACCAAGTAATTAATAATCAAATGGCAACTAATCTCTTCTGCCTACACAACGTCCATATCCTTCAATTTTCCTCACATTCATGTGCCCATCTTATTGTCTCTGAAAAGTCTCTAATGTATCTGCCTCTATCACCATCCCAGGCAGCGCATTCCAGACACCAACCACTCTCTGGGTAAAAGAACTTGTCCCTCACTTATGTTTTGAAATTACTCCCTCCCACCTTAAATGCACGCATGTCCTTTTTTATTAGACATGTCTACATTTCTACCCTGGGAAAAGATATTGTCTATCTACTCTATTTACGCCTCTCAAAATCTTGTAAACATCTATATTTTGAAAGTGCTAAGAAACACCCTGTGGTTATGACAGGCACCACATGAATAGACAGAATCAGGTTTAATATCACCAGCATATGTCATGAAATTTGTTGTCTTGTGGCAGCAGTACATTGCAATACATTATAATAAAAACAACTGTAAATGACAGTAAATTCATTTATATTTAAAAAGTTACATTAAATAAGCAGTGCAAAATAAGAAAAAAAGTGAAGTTTTCATGACTAGGTAACCCTAGGTAAGGGAAAAGGTAATCCTAGGTAACTTAAAAAATGAAGTTCATTGTCCATTCAGAAATCTGATGGTGGTGGGGAAGAAGCTGTTCCTGAATTCATGACTGTGTCCCGTCAGGCTCCTGTATCTCCTCCCTGATGGTGGGAATGAGGAGACATGTCCCTCCCTGGGTGACGGGGGTCCTTAATGATGGATGCCACTTTTTTGAGGCATCGCTCCTTGAAGATGTCCTGGATACTGGGGAGGCTAGTGCCCATGATGGAACCGGCCGAGTTTACAACTTTCTGCAGCTTATTTCGAACCTGTGCAGTGACCTCTCCATACCAGACAATGGTTAGAATGCTCTCCGCAGTACACAGTTCGCAAGAGTCTTTGTGACATACCGTCTCTTCAAACTCCTAATGAAATATAGCCACTGTCTGGCCTTCTTTGTAGCTGCGTTGATAGGCTGCAGTTACAGAGAAGGCATGTTAAAGTACCTCCAGTTTACAGAAAATACTATAATTTAGAGTAACAAGCTAAACCCCAGCACTCCCCATTCAGACAACATTACCTCTGTCTTTTTACCTCATTTTGACTGCTTATTTATCTTTTTATGGCTTTTATTATAATTCATTCTACAGTATATTTGATGTCTTGCAAAGCAACAAATTTCACAACGCTTTGAACAGTAAAGCACTCTTAACTTTGCAGTTGCAACGTTCACCAGCCAATTTAAACATGGAACAGTGGAGCACATGAACAGCCCCTTCAGTCTGCAGGTCAGGGCTAACCAGAGATAGTTTCATCAAAACAAAGTGCAAGGTTTAGCCAGGCCAGAACAGCCACTCCTGGAAGGACATACTCCCCATATACCGGGACTTCTTCACCTGGTCAACGTGAATAGAAAAACACTGCACACTCGTTTATATTTTACTGGGAACTACACTGGGGGCTAAGGCCAAAAAGATTAAAGATTAAAGATTAGCTCGTACATTGAGACATCAAAAGTTCACTGAAAGTGTGAAGAAAAGCCCACAACACATCAGTGAAATGCGTTGTTTTGAGTCAACATCCAAGGATATGCTAGGGGCAGGGGGCAGACCGTAGAGTGTCACCGCACTTCCCCTGCCAACACAGCATGCCCAGAACTTACTAACCCCTACATCTCTGGAATACGAAAGGAAATGGGAGCACCCAGAGGAAACCTACGTTACACGGGGAAAATGTACAAGCTCCTTACAGACAAGGCAGCAATTGAACCCCAATTGCCGGGGCTGTAGTGCGTTATGCCAACTGCTACGACCCTGACAACACAATTGTCTTTCCTGGTTTTTCATTAGGGAGGTGTAAGCACACCTGTCCCTCAGTGTGTAACAGTGACCCCTTTCCCTCCCCTCACCTTATTCTGGTACCTGCCCCCCTCCTTTGCAGTCCTACTGAAGGGGCTCAGCCTGAAACGCAGCTGTGAATTCCTCTCTATAGACGCTGCCTGACCCGCTGAGTTCCTCCAGCACTCTGTGTCTGCTACTCTGGATGTATGAAAATGTCAGGACTGCTCTGGAGAACACACCTCTCCTTTAGCGCCTCTGAAACCAATTCCCTGTCATAATCCTGTCATTTTTACAGGAGTGTTCAGTGTGGGGTTAGGTGAAACTTTGAATCAGGTTTTCTCCCAGTTTAGGAGATAATTCAGATTCTATATTGCCCTGGGGCAAGTCTCACAATCTAGCTAACTGTTACGCCAGCAGTCTGTGAGATGGAGGTGGAAGGGAGTACATACATGACATGTATACCACTCAGAGAGTCACTGTCTTGGGGGCATTGACAGGGAAATTAGAATCAGCATCCAGTTCAATATTCCTGGTATGTGTCATGAAATAATTTGTGCTGTGGCAGTAGTACACTTCAACACAAAAAATTATCAACTACAATAAGTATATATAAAATAAGGAATGCAAAAATGACCAAGTACAATCAAATTTATGAAGAACTACACATAAACTAAGACTGACAACCAACCAACCTGCAAAAGGCAAATTGTGCCAATAAAAATATAAATAATACTAAAGTCTTTGAAAGTGGGTCCACGGGTTGTGGGAACAGTTCAGTGCTGTGTGAGTGAAATTATCCGCAATGGTTCAGAAGCCTATTGCTGAAGCTGGTGGTGTGGGTCCTGAGGCGCCTGTATCACCTTTCAAGACCATGTCCTGGATGGTGGGGGTCTCGGATGATTTCTTGTGTCAGTGTTCCTTGTAGATGTAGTCAAAGGCGGGGAGGGCTTTACCTGGGCTGACTGAGCTGCATCTACTACTTTTTGTACTCTTTTCCGTTCCTGGGCTTTGCTGTTTCCATACCAGACAAGTTCATTTCCTTAATGAACATGCTTTAACACAGCCAGGCCTGGAAGGACACACCCTATGTACCTAGACTGTGTCCCATGGTCAATATGAAGGTCACACCCTACACACCTGAACTGTGTCCCATGGTCAATATGAAGGACACACCCTACACACCTGAACTGTGTCCCATGGTCAATATGAAGGTCACACCCCATGTACCTGGACTGTGTGCCATGGTCAATATGAAGGACACACCCTACACACCTGAACTGGTTCTCCTGGTCGATGTGAACTTAAAAACTCATAAGACCATAAGACCATAAGAAATCAGAGCAGCATTTGGCGATTCAGCCCAATAAACCAGTTCCATCATGACTGATCTATTACCATAGAAACATAGAAAACCTACAGCTCAATACAGGCCCTTCGGTCCACAATGCTGTGCCGAACATGTACTTACCTAGCGTTAACTATAGCCCTCTATTTTCCTAAGCTCCATGTACCTATCCGGGAGTCTCTTAAGAGACCCTATCGTATCCGCCTCCACCACCGTCGCGAGCAGCCCATTCCACACACTCACCACTCTCTGTACATCTCCTCTGTACCTACTTCCAAGCACCTTAAAACTGTGCCCTCTCGTGATAGCCATTTCAGCCTGGGACAAAGCCTCTGACTATCCACACGATCAATGCTCCTCATCATCTTATACACCTCTATCAGGTCACCTCTCATCCTCTGCCACTCCAAGGAAAAAAGGCCAAAATCACTCAACCTATTCTCATAAGGCATGCCCCCCAATCCAGGCAACATCCTTGTAAATCTCCTCTGCACCCTTTCTATAGTTTCCCCATCCTTCCTGTAGTTAGGATGACCAGAACTGAGCACAGTACTCCAAGTGGGGCCTGACTAGGGTCTATATGGCTGTAACATTACCTCTCGGCTCTTAAACTCAATCCCACGATTGATGAAGGCCAATACACCGTATGCCTTCTTAACCACAGAGTCAACCTGAGCAGCAGCTTTGAGTGTCCTATGGACTCAGACCCTAAGATCCCTCTGATTCTCCACACTGCCAAGAGTCTTACCATTAATACTGTATTCTACCATCATATTTTACCTACCAAAATGAACCACCTCACAATTATCTGGGTTGAACTCCATCTGCCACTTCTCAGCCCAGTTTCATATCCTATCACTGTCCCGCTGTAATCTCTGACAGCCCTCCACACTATCCACAACACCCCCAACCTTTGTGTCATCAACTTCCCAACTCCATACTCCTGCCTTCTCCCCATAACTTTTGATGCCCTAACTAAACAAAAACTATCAACCTTCACTCTAAATATACCCAATGACTTCACAGCGGTCTGTGGCAATGAATTTCACCGATTCACCATCTTCTGGCTAAAAAAATTCCTCCTCAGTTCTGTTCTGAGTGGCTATCTCTGAGGTTGTGCTCCCTGGTCCTGGACTCCCCCACTACAGGAAACATTCCCTCCACATTCACTCTATTAAGACCTTTCAATATTTGATAGGTTTCAATTAGATCCCCTCCCCCATTCTTCTAAACTCCAGCAAGCACAGGCCCAGATACATCAAATGCTGCTCATATGTCTTTCATTCCTGGGATCGTCCTGGAGACCCTCTCCAATATCAGCACAACACCTTTCTGAGATAAGGAGCTCAAAACCGCTCAGTTCAGTCCGACCAGTACCTTATAAAGCCTCAGCGTTACATCCTTGCCTTTATATTCCAGTCCTCTCAAAATGAATGCCAACATTGTACTTGCCTTCCTCCCCACCAACTCAACCTGCAAATTAACCTACACGAGGACACCAAAACTGCTGACAGCAATTGCACCTCACTGTGGGTGAGTCCAACAAGAGACTCTCTTCTCAGCCGCTCCCCTTGCCCATTCCTTGACCCCTCAACCCGCCCAACCGGCTGCCAGCTTCACAACTTGCATATTTGTGTCCCCACCGCACTTGAAGGGGAAAACAATGCCAGCCGGCAGACTGGAGACGGAGAGCAGCCGGCAAGAGTTAATCATTACTTCTGTCTGGCTGTATAATCGCATCACTTCTATTCCTGGTCACGTGGCTGTTCTTCCCTAACACAGCACACGCGAGGTTCCAACTTGTGACACAAATCACCTGCCAACACCAGGCTCTGGGTAGGTCTCCTGCACCTTCAAAGTCCTTTTCTGCTTAAGGTTTTTATTTGCCAGTAAGCCAGTTGTCACAGGCGCCCCCATCTCCTGGCCCACACTTATCGCAGCCCCAACAACACACGGTGAAGTGGGAACAGGCAGCTGTCTGTACTGTACTGGGTAGAATGGGGTCTCAGCAGGTCGCTCTGAAGGACGAAAGCTCAGTCTGTGTGTTCTATTCCCCCTGCCGTCTAGCCTGAGCCTCACTCAGAGCTGCCAAGTCATTATATCCATGGCTCTGAGGTTCAACAGCCAGGAGACACACAATTCATTAACGTTAGAAATTCAGCACTAAACAGCAGGCTCAGTCGAAGGATTCACTGCAGGTTCTGAGATGACCCTATGGATATTTTCAAACTTGAAAATGTGGTGGCTTTCAACATATCCATCCCCGAGTAAATTAACCGAAAAATGAGGGGGATAATCAAAGCCGAGTGTGAAAGAGGTAAACACAGGGAGAGGGGGGAGGGGGAGAAGGAAACACTTCTTTATTTCTCTGGCACCTGACCACATTGCGAAGCACTGCTGAGCTCTGATAACACAATGCCTCTCTTTGCAGCCCAGGTAGACCAGGCCCCTGGGCTCCTGCTCCCAGAAATGCTCCGATGAAAGAATTAATCTGACCTTGGTGAGAGCATTGGGATATATTACCAATTAAATCAGAAAATAATTCACATACAAGTTCCCAATGCAGATAATGATAAGGATCATTAGGGCAGTTCCGAGAAAGAAGGTGGGCAAATGAGAACCTGTCAGGCGTTGGTCAGGCGCACTTGGGAGTATTGTGAGCAGTTTGCGGCCCCTTATCTGAGAAAGGGTGTGCTGGCGGTGGGGAGAATTGAGGAAGTTCATGAGAATGATTTTGGGAATGAAAAGATTCATGTGTGAGGAGTGGTTAATGGCTCTGGGCCTGTACTCGCTGGAGTTTAGAAGGATCTCATTGAAACCCATGTTCTGTTTAGTATTTGTTTACTTTCCTATTGTTGGTTTTTCATATATGAAATATCCCTCATATATCTACCTCTATCACTAGCCCTGGCAGTGTATTCCTTTTAACTCACTCCAAGATCAATCTAACACTTCCCTCCTACACAGCCCTCCATTCCTCTATCATCCATGTGCCTATCTAAGAGTCTTTTAAATGTCCTTAATGTATCTGCCTCTACCTTGGCTCCATACACCCACCATTCTCTGTGTAAAAAAAACCTCTGACACCCCCCTTCTACTTTCCTTCAATCACCATAAAATTATGCCTCTTTGTACTAGTCATTTTTGCCCTGGGGAAAGGTCTCGGGCTGTCTACTCAACCATACCTCTATCAAGTCCCCCTCTCGCCCCCTAGATGTTTGATGTCCCGTCTGTGGCTGTTCAAGTGAACAGCGCCTAACAGTGGGCCACTGGGTAAGTCTAAGCCTTGGCCCCTGTGGCAAGTCCCTAACTGTACCGCCTCTAATCCAGTTACTGCTCTCTCATGGTTTCATTGCAGCCTCAGCATCTTTTGTTCCCTGGAAACTCTCAGCAATGTGGGAATATTAATTTTTCCTGATCCATTTTTCTCTGAAAAATAGTCAATTCCTGGCGATCTTGGGAGGATTCACAGAACGAGAATAAACTTCAAACTGTCCAACCCCCTCTCTCGCCCCTCGGAGACTTCATTCAGCCAAGTTGGTAGCGTGCCAGCTCCTTTCCAGTTATTAGCTCAAAGTAAACTGTGTCATTAGTAACAGCCGTACCCCACCCGGCGCAGGCACAAGCAGCAGCAGCAGCCTGCAGAAACACAATGTGTGAGTCAGGCCGAGAGCCTTGGCTCATCTCAAACCGGAACAACATCAGCCTTGTAGGATGTCCGTGTGTCAATGTAATCTCACGGGGGAAGTGACACAAAAACCTGAAAAGTGTGTGCGAGAGAGAGAGGAGAGGCAGAGAGCGACAGAGAGAGGGAGAGAGGGGGAGAGAGAAAGAGTTGAGAGAGAGAGACAAGGGGGGAGAGAGACAGAGGAGAGAGAGAGAGAGGAGAGAGAGAGGGGAGAGAGGAGAGAGAGGGAGGGGGAGAGGGGGAGAGGGGGAGAGAGAGAGAGCGAAAGAGTTGAGAGAGAGACAAGGGAGAGAGAGAGAGAGCGGGCAGATAGGGAGAGGGAAAGAGGGTGGAAGGGAGAAAACAAATGCTGAATAGAGGTGAAGAGTTGCATAACTCAGAGGAACTCACATATGTCAAAGGCTTTCTTTGGGTAAAATATGTAACAGTGACAGCCTGATGGAATTGGCTGTGACAAGCACTAAGGTACTCAGAAAGAACCGGTGGTTGTGGAGGCATTGAGAAAAGGGGTGCAGAGTAGCCCTAGACCGGGAGGATGAAGTCAGATGGAAATGGCAAAGAGCTGAGACGAAGGAGAGGAGAGTGGGCCATGGGGTAAAGGGAAAGAGGAGAGGAACCAGAGGGGAGGTGATAGCAGGTGGTGGGGAAGAGTTTAGAGGCCAGAGTGGAGAATTGAAGAAAGGAGAGGGGGAGAAATTACTAGAAGTTGGAGAAACCAATGTTCATGCCATCAAGTTGGGTTATAGATGAAACATGAGGTGCTGCTCCTCCAACCTGAGAGTGGCTTCATCGTGGCAAACAACTCCATTGAAAAGTGTCACAGCTGAGGTATGCAGCCCTGTTGTTGCTGCCTTCAGATGAGTAAATTATTTCTGTTTGCAACGACAGACTGTAGGACATGGTTGGAGGAGGTGAAGGTGGATGCAAACTCCACCCAGTACCTCAACCTACCACAGCCAAAGGCTACAGAAGATGGATGCTCCACCATGGACAGTCCCAAGCCCAGCTGCAAAAAGGAGAGGGTTGACTGCTGGAGGAACTCAGCAGGTCAGGTAGCATCTATGGAAAAGGGCACAGTCGACGCTTTGGACTGAGACCTTTCGGCAGGACGATTGGTTATACACCATCCCTTAAAAGCCCAGCATTACGGAAGCTCCAGAGACATCATTACTGGGAGAGACAGGATCTCCAAAGATATGCTATATATACCTGGGGACGATTTGAAAACCTGACCCAGGACAGGGGTCTCTGGTGAAATGTCGGCAGCCTACGCCCCAGTAGGGGTGATGGGTTTCAAAAGAAGAAAAAGCCAGTCCAGTCCGCCTTTAAGGAAATCACCACTGCTAAGTCACAAGCTACCGAGGCTCGTAAAATTACCAATCGGCTCTGGAGTTGACCCTCAATTCTGCAAAGCTGTCACTAAGTCCCTTGAGTTGAAATGTCTACAGGCGATTGAGAGCAAATGGTGCAGTTACCAAAACTCTTGTGACAGATACTTTAGTAGACTGTAGGTGGCCTGAATGCATATGGAGCAAAAGACAGGCAGTTCAGGAGGCAGTGTTACAGTCCAGGCAGGCAGTATGGTAAGTGGGACCATACTGGATTTGGATGAGAGGTGACCTCATAGAGGTGTACAAGATAAGAGGCGTAGATCCAGTGGACAGTTAAGACTTTTTCCCAGGGCGGAAGTGGCTAATACAAGGGGGGGGGGGTGGCAGTAATTTAAGGTGATTGGAGAAAAGAATAATGGGGATGTCAGAGGCAAGTATTTTTTTTTAAACAGAAAACATTGAGTGTGTGAAACATCTTGCCAGGGTGGAGGTGGAGGCAGGTACAGTACAGTGGAGAAGCAAGAAACTCTTAGTTGACAGAGAAATGGAGAGCTATGTGGGAGGGAAGGGAGTAGGTTAATGCATTGCAGAAAAGCCTGTACTGTTTTATGTTAGCTGTGTTAGCTCGTTCCACCCAGGGTAAAGTCTCTAACTGTCCATCCAATCTATGCCTCTTATCATTTCGTACACCTCTAATCCTCCTTTGCTCCAAAGGGAAAAGAGTTTGCTCAACACTCAGCCTTTCCTGATAGGGTAAGTTCTCTAATCCAGGAGCATCCTGGTAAATCTCCTCTGCACCCCCTCTAAAGCTTCCACATCCTTCCTGTAATGAGGCAACCAGAACTGAAGTTGGGATTGATACTTTCTTCTTTGAATTAATCTAATTTGCTTTACAAGATTCAACTCGCCTGCTTGGCAACCAGTTGTGACAAATATCTCCCGACCTCCAGTGTGCCTTTGCAAACTGCCGATTCAAATGAGAATTCTCGTTAAAGAAAACTCACTATTCACAATGTCCGGATTTAGTAAATTATTGATCCCAAGCAAGTCCAAACCTACGTACAAGGGAAGTGCTAGGTCGATCTTAGAGTAGGTTATAAGGTCAGTTCAGCGTGTAGTTGTAGTGTTCTATGTTTATGAAGCATTTCAGGCAAGAAGTGCCCTTATCACAGCTCCATAATAATGGTTCCTTAAGGTTGTTATAACAGGGTGGCGACAAGCTCCCACTACCTATTAAATGCTGAGGACCACTCACAATGCACTGGAGGAACTCAGCAGGTCAGTCAGCATCAGTTGAAAAGATTAGTCGACGTTTCGGGCCAAAACCCTTCGTCAGGACTGAAGAAAGAACTTTGGGGAGGGTTTGAAGAATGCTGGTAGTTGAAAAAAACAGTAATCCTTCGGCCTGAAACGTTGACTAATCTTTTCAACTGATGCTGACTGACCTGCTGAGTTCCTCCAGCGCATTGTGAGTGTTCCTTTGACAACAGCATCTGCAGATCATTTTGCATTTACCTATTAAATGCTCCCAGTGGCATGCTTCTCAACTAGCCTCTGACAACTAAGTTCAACTCCTGACCTTCACGTGTGGCTTAGCTAAGTCCAGCGGAACTGTTTCTACTGACAGGAGAAGGGACAAAGACAGGTTACTACTGGTTTAAAGTCAGTCGTTCTGGGCAGATGCGGCTCGTCAGCTGTGGCTGGCAACTCATCTAGGTGAAGGAAAACTCTGATCTCAAACCTCTGCTGTCTTACGGCTATACCCACTCATGGGGAAGGCTTCAGGAGTAAACCCCGAGGGAAAAGTTCAGAGCTGGAGCCCTTAAGACAGTCTCACATTCAGTTCAACGCTGACTGGCAACTCCTGTGACACTGCTGGTACCAAACTGTATCGGTCTCTGCCGGTCCTTTGGATTTACTGGATGTGTGGAGACAGGGAGCCTGTTGCATGGGGAACAGCTTGCTCTGCATATGACACCACCCTGGCTGGCTTATGGGAAGGCAGATAGCTAGGACACAACAGGCATGGTCGACCCCAACTAATGGAGGGCTTGGTGGAGGTGGGAGGTGATGTGTTTCTGAAATTTCCCTCAAGATTTTGACTAAGAAAGAAGCCAGCTACAACACCTCTGGAAAGTGGAATTTTGTGTCAAATATGTAGGGTCATTTATTCTGCCTACCAAGAATTTGTTAGACACGTCAAATCTGTTGTTGCCCAACACACAGACAATTGTCAATAATTTATTCCAAGCGGCTCCTGTATATTCTCCACTAACAAAGACATTCCTGCCCCATTGCTCATTGCAAGAGATGAATATTTGCCTTCAGAGAGAATGGAGTCTGAAAGCATGCAGCGTTACTACTAAGGTGGGGCTCTTTTTAAAGATGTGCTATCTCTGAATGCCAGAAGGACTGGCTGTGGTAAATGCCAAGGTCATGTCGAGGTTTCTGTAAACAACGCCCGTCTACAAATGGGCAGACACTTGCACATTCCCAACTTCAGGTTGGAGATTTATTTCCAGATACAGTGTGGAACAGGCCCAAGCAAGCCACTCCACTGAAGAACCCATCCACATCCTCTTAATTCACGCCAGAATTTACAACGACCAACTTGCCTCCGGTAGTGAAGCGGTCAGTGCAACGCTATTACAAACTGGGGTGGAGTTCAGAGTTCAACGCTCTGTAAGAAGCTTGTACGTCCTCCCCGTGGAATCCCTGGGTCTTCCAGCTTCCTCCCACCGTACAAAGATGGACTGTTAATTGTAAATTGTCCGTGGGTTAAGGTGGTGGGTCGGATTGAAGGGTCAGAAGGGCCTGCTCTGCCCCATTATCTCTAAATGCAACAAATAAATGAGGCACCGACACCTCTACTCCTCTGCCTGAAGTGTTTTCTCACAGCAACACAGCTGCACAAGACGAAGGGAGGCAAAAGAACCGGAATGAGTGTTTTATACGCAGAACACTGAACAGTTCAGCAAAGTATAGGCCCTTTCGCCCACAACATGCCGCCATCGCCTGCAATTAAAGGCTTTCTACTGGCCCTCCTTAAAGAGTTAGAACTTAAAACACCACAACACAGTACAAGCCCCCCCGGTCCACCATGTTCTGCTGACCTTTGAACCACTGTATCTAGCCCTTCCCTCCTTTTCTCTATCATCCACATGCCTATCGAAGAATGACTTGATTGCAGGTGTCTAAGATGATAAGAGGCACAGATCAAGTATGCCGAAGAAAACAGACCTCGGGGTTGTAGGATGTACTTTGACAACAAATTTACTTTGAACTTTGAGTGTACAGCCGGCGACTCTTTCCCGGGGGAGTAAGTGTAATTTTAAAGTGATAGGAGAAAAGTATAGGAAATAATGGCAGTACACAGAGAGTGGTGGGTGCGTGGAATGTGCTGCCAGGGTGGTATTGAAGGTATTTAGGAGATCCTTAGATAGGCACGTGGATGATAGAAAAACGGAGGAGTAAGTGGGAGGGAAGGGATAGATTGATCTTAGAGTAGGTTCAGAGGTCGTCAAAATATTGTCAGCTGAAGAGCTCCACTGCATCTAAACCACAAATGGGTAACATGAAGGTACAGGTTTTAAACTATATTTACTTATTTGAGATAGAGCACAGAACAGGTTCTTCTGGCCCAACGAGCTTCACCACCCAGCAACCCACCGATTTAACCCCAGCCTAATTACAGGACAACTTACAATGACCAATTTCACCTAACCCGAGCACCCAGAGGAAACCCACAAGGTTCAGGGGAGAAAGCGCAAACGGAAGTTAACTCTGGAACTCCGCGGGCTGTAACAGTGTCTCACTAACTGCTACGTTACCATGGGACGGGGAAACAAATTCTCAGCATGAGGACCAGCTCCTCCATCCCGCCATGTAGGCGGCTGCTGGGTCTTTGCATTGCAACTCACTGAAGAGGTAACTATGCTGACGAGCACTGAGCACAACCACATGGAGCACAGTTGCAGGAATGCAGTGTCCATTGTCAAGGACCTCCACCACCCAGGATGTGCCCTCTTCCCACTGCTGCCATCAGAAACAAGGTAAAGGAGCCTCAGGACCCACATCAGCAGGTTCAGGAACCGTGCTTACCCCACAACCATCTGGCTCCTAAACCAGAGAGGATAACTTCACTCCTCACGCAACCTCACTCCTGCAACCCAGGAGAACGGGCTCAGCTTTTCCAGAAAGCTGCATGGTTTTCAGAAAACGTGATTGATTTCCAGGTGAGACCGAGTCCCATGAGAGGTGGCGAGACAGAGACAGAGAGCGAGCAATTATTATCCCTCAACCAATAGGCTCTTGAACCAGAGGGAATAACCTTACTCGCCCCATCACTGAACTGTTTCCACAACCAACTTTTAACTCATTTTTAAGGACTCTTCATCTTATGCTTTCGATATTCATTGCTTATTTGTTCTTCTTATTATTTTTGTTTATTTGTATTTACTGTGAATGCTCACAAGTAAGTGATCTCAGGGTTGTATATGGTGACATATATGTACCTTGATAACAAATTTACTGTGACTTAGACTTCGCTGGGGGCGGGAGGTGAATACTAGGGAACCGAATGCTCACACATCGACAAGTAGAACAGTTTAGCCGGGGCCACAAGGCAGAAAAGGAATCTCAGGGTTGAATATGGTAACACCCGTGTATTTTGATAATAAATTTACAGTTTGAACTTTCAAGAGTGCACTTTATCACATTTTCAGAACGAAAGAACTAAAGAAATCTGTCGTGTTTTCCTTTACCCTGCAATCTACGGCCTTTTAAAACCCAGAAAGGGCCTCAACAAACCACACATTGATGATCCAACTTGCCTGCTTTTTTCCAACAGTCTGTTTGTCTTTGACTGAAGGCGATCAGCTATACTCAGGACTGGGGATCGTTTGCTGCAAACTGTACCCTCCACCCTAGCACAATATGAATTTATTTAGGGTGTACGAAGGACAGGGAAGAGATCCAGATGAAGGGGGCCTGTACTCACTGGAGTTTAGAAGGGTGAGTGGGGATTTCATTGAAACTTGTAGAAAGGATGTTTCCTACAGCGGGCGAGCCTAGGACCAGAGGATATAACCTCAGAACAGAGGGACATCCCTTTAGAACAGAGATGAGAAGGAATTTTTTTAGCCAGAGGGCGGTGAATCTTTAGAAGTCATTGCCAGTGGCTGTGGAGGCCAAGTCATTGGGTTTATTTAAAAGGGAGGTTGAGAGGTTTTTTAATAGTCAGGGTGTCAAAGATTCTTCCCTTCCACCATCAGACTTCTGAATGGATAATGAACCCATGAATATTACCTCAGTATTTTTCCTCTCTTTTTGCACTATTATTTAATTGTTTTTAATGTTTCTTATTTTAACATAGTTTTTTTTACTATTATCTATTGCAATGTACTGCTACCACAAAACAACAGATTTCATGACACGTACCAGTGATATTACACCTGATTCTGATTCAGGTTACAGAGAAAGGCCAGGAGAATGGGGATAATAAATCAGCCACGATGGAATGCCAGAGCAGACTTGATGGGCCGAATGGCCTGAGATTTTATGGTCTTAACTCAGCTGAATGTGCTCTCCATCTTATCAGAGTATTTCACTTCACTGGGGGTGCAGTGGTGAGCACAGGGATCCAGGCGAAGGTGTCATTCTTTTCCGAGTTTGTGCTGATGACTCTGGGTGGAGCTGAGTGTGTACGACCCAGTCTGGGACCCAACCCAACTGCAAATCAAAACCAGTCCTCAGCCAAAAGCTTCCTTGGCTCCAGAGCCGGGCAGGAAGCTGCGAGAGGAATGAAATATCGACAAACAAGAAGCAGACGACCACATCCCTCTGGGCACTGCTCATGGCCCTAGTCAAATTAAAGAGAAACGTTGCCGTCCTACCATCGGGAGGCAAAGAAAAAATATTAAATAAGTGCAACACAGTACGTTCATTGTTTGTTTTCCTCTCCCATTGTGCCGTGAAAATTTCTCTCGTTCTGCCCGCTTTCTTCACTTTCTCTTCGCTTTATTTTCCTTTTTTTCTTTTATCGTTCGTACAGTGGTTCAGATTTCTTCTCACACTCTCACCGCAGCTTTGAAGCTGCCCGGGCAGTTGGCCCAGTATTCTGCCCAACATTCCTCCCTGCACCAATTAAACACATTAACTGATTCATTCCGTGGATGCTTACAGGAGAACTGGCGTGCAGAAAATTGTTACTGCAGATGAATACTAGCAAAGGGCAGCAGCAAATCAAAGTTGTTCCTGCAGACTTGCCCAACAGAAGCAATAAAACAATAAGACTTTATTCTGTGTGAGGCCTCTGAGACTTAACGATTCATTGGTTAACCAGCAGGGGTTTTCACCCCTTTACCTCTTCCACCTATCCTCTCCCAAAATCTTATTTCATCCCCTCCCCCCTCACCTATAAAACCATAAGATATCAGAGCAGATTCAGGCTATTCAGCCCATCAAGTCTGTTCCATCATTCCATCATGGCTCATTCATTATCCCTCAATCCCATTCTCCTGCCTTATCCCCAAAACTTCTGATGCCTGACTAATCAAGAACCTATCAACCCCCACTTTAAATATACCCAATGACTTGCCATCCACGACCGTCTGTGGCAATGAATTCCACCGGTTCACCACCCCACCCCATTCTGAGCATCTCTAGTCCTGCCGAAGGGTTTCAGCCCGAAACGTCGACTGCACTTTTTTCCCCCAGAGATGCTGCCTGGTCTGCTGTGTTCCTCCAGCAATTTGTGTGTGAGGCTCGGATTTCCAGCATCTACAGATTTTCTCTTGTCTGTGCCCTCTGGTCCTAGATTCCCCCACTACAGGAAAAATCCTCTCCACATCCACCCTATCTATGCCCTTCAATATCTAATAGAATTTAATGAGATCCCACCCCCCAGCCCCCATATTCTTCTAAACTGCAGTGAGTACAAGCCCAGGGCTATCAAGTGTTCATATATTAACCCTTTCCATCCTGACGTCATGCTGATGAACCTCCTCCAGAGCTTTTCCTAACGCCAGCACCTCATTTCTTTCATGACAGGCCCTAAACTACTCACAATACCATAGGAGTGAGTTCCACCGGGTCTCACCTATCACCTGCCAGCTCAGACGCCTTCCCCCTCACCCATTTTCTTATTCTGGCTTCCTCCCCCTCCCTTTCCAGTCCTGAGGAAGGGTTTCGGTCCAAAACGTCACCTGTTTATTCACCTCCACAGACGCTGCCCGGCCTGCTGAGTTCCTCCAGCGTTGCCTGTGTGTTGTTGTAAAGTTATATTGAATTAGATTTTAAAGTTTTAAGCAAGTCCAGTGTGAAAGATGAAATGTTTAAGGGAAACCTGGGGCGGGGGGGTGCTCGGTGGGCCAAAAGGCCTGTACTGTTCTATGTTCAATAACACACACACACACACACACACACACACACACACACACACATCAGAGGAAACATCTCCATGACAGCAACCTGGGAGCCAATTTAGTGGCTGTGGGGTCATTTAATCCCGAGTCCTGCCAGAGACAGCACACAGAGTTAGTTATCTTTTACACAGAGAAGCGCAAAGGTCAGTACGAGACGGCACCGGCAGGAATTCCAATGTCCTCTCGTTGTAAGGCAAAATGTGACGTGCTGCTGATAAGTGTTCTCCGACGCCCTGCTCTCCCTTCCCCCCACCTCAAACACTCCCCGGTCAAGAGGTCAGCCGATGCCTATTCTCAACCCGGTCTCAAGCGAAAGCCACAGGGCCCAGCCGCCCTCACATTTGTTGGGAGAGGCAGGGTCTTCGCTGGACTGTTGGCTCAGCATAGAGTCCGTCTCACACTTCTCCCGACCTCTCTACCACTGGGCAGAATGCCACGTGTAAAGGAAGCCAGACACATGTGCCCTCTCAAGGCACAAGTCAAAGTCCAGTGAGAGTTAGACATCTAGAAAATTGCAGATCAATTGGCAGCAAAACCCAGAATAAAGATTAAAACCACTGTTGCAAGAAAGCGGCACTCATCACCCAAGAACCAAATCAGAATCACTGATATATATCAAGAAATACGTTGTTGTGCAGCAGCAGTACATTGCAATACATAGTAATAAAAACTTATTACAAAAAGTATATATTAAAAATAAATTAAATAAGTACTGCAAAAATAAAAGAGGGGAAAAATACTGAGGTAGTGTGCATGGGTTCTTCGTCCATTCAGAAAGTTGATGGTAGAGGAGAAGGAGAAGAACATTCGTCACGATACATCTATAGAAATTTACGTTATAGCCACTGCCATGCCTTCTTTGTAATTTCATCAATATGTTGGGTCCAGATTAGATCTTCAGAGATGTTGACACCCAGGAACTTGAAACTGCTCACTCTTTCCACTGCTGATCCTTCGATGAGCACTGGTCTGGGCCCCCTGGACTTCCATTTCTTGAAGGCCACTTCCTTTGGTCTTGAAGTCTCCCCTTCTTTGGTCTTTCTGACTTTTGAGTTCATGGTTGTTGCTGCAACACCAGTCCACCAGCTGATCACTCTCACTCTTGTACACCTCATCACCACCCGAAACTCTGCAACAATAGTCCTGTCATTGGCAAATTTCTAGATGGTTTGATCAGTGCCCAGCCAAACAGTTGTGGGTGTAGAGAGTAGAGCAGTTGGCTAAGCACACATCCCCGAGGTGCACCAGTGGAGATTGTCAGTGAGATGGTTATTACCCATCAGCAGAGATTGTGGTCTTCTGGTAAGAAAGTCAAGGATCCAATTGCAGAGGGAAATACAATGTTCTCTTCTCATTGCTGCAACAGAGAGGAGGTACAGGAGCCTCAGGACCGATTCCACCAGCTTCAGGAACAGTTAGTGCCATCGGGCTGTCGAAAGAACCAAAGGGGACAGTTCCAGAGTTAAGAGTTCCATGAGGGCAGGACGAGTGAGTTCTGAAGATCTCCCGGGTTCGCAGAACAGAGAGACAAGAGTTTGAGGCCTAATGTTTGGGATGTCACGTCAGTGCTAAACCTGGCTCTGCGGCTGTGGCCTGCAGCCATCAGGCTCCTGAACCAGCTGCACGGCTGTGGGCTGCGCACTTCATGTTCTCAGTGTTATTTGTTTACTGTTTTTCATTGTTTGTGCGATTTGCTCTTTTTTCATACATTGGATGTTTTGCAGTCTGTTTTTGTGTGCGTTGTTTTGTGTTTCTTTGTTTTGTGGCTGCCTACAAGACGATGATTCTCAAGGTTGTGTATGGTCTCCATGGTTTGATAATAAATGTACTTGGAACTTTGAAACCTGGAGTTCGAGGCCTGATCTCTGGTGATTGGTATGTCCAGGGTTCGGTACCAAGAATTCAGGTCCGAAGGTTGAACCACGAGTCTGGAAGGCGAGACCTGTCGGCACGGAGACAAATCTGTGAATCTCTGGGGGTCTGCTGGGGACGACGAAGGCTGGTGTCTGCAGGCCTGATGGAGGCTAGAAGCCTGTCCAAGGGCTGAAAGATGGAGGTATGTTCATGGGTGGCAGGGAGGGAGGAACATGGCCTGATTCGGTTGCTTGTTATGTTCTGCTGAGCATCGTCGCCATGCTATGTTGGTGCCAGTGTGCATGGCGACACTTGCAGGCTGCCCCCAGCACACCATCCAGCGTGATGGTTGTCAACACAAACATCTCACTTCACTGTATGTCTCAATGTACATGAGTCTAAAATCTTAATCCAATAAATATTCCACCTCACCAAGGGCTACAAAAAGCCATTTGAAGCACACTTTCTTCATCCTTCCAGCTCTAGTAGGCCTTACCATAGGCCTGGTTCTCGCCCAGACCTTTGGACCCCAGTGAGGCCCCCACAATGGAACGATATCACTAAAACCATAAAAAATAGGAGTGAAATCGAGCCATTTGGCCCATTGAGTCTGCTCTGCCATTCGGTTGTAGCTAATAAATTATCCCTCTCAACCCCATTCTCCCGCCTTCTAACCGTAACCTTTGACACTCTGACTAATCAAGAACTTATCAACCTCTGCTTTAAAAATACTCATTGACTTGGCCTGCACAGCCGTCTGTGGCAACGAATTCCACAGATTCACCACCTTCTGGCGAAAGAAATTCCTCATCATTTTTGCTGCTTGTACGCTGAGGCTGCGCTCGTTGGTCCTGGAGTCTCTCCATACTGGAAACATCTCTGTGATCGAGCCGGTCGTTACGCCAGCAGTCCGTGAGATGGGGAGCAATGGGGCAACAGTTCACAGTGAAGGACTACAGAGCACTCTCATACCGTACAAAACAGTGAAAACACAAGGCTCTCTTCAAATGTCAAGCCGCTGCCCTTCCCCATTTCAAAGAGAAAGCCCACCCTCTTGGCACGCCGAGGGGGCTTTAAGGCAGAAGAGGAACGTGCAAGGAGAGAGCTGGGGGTGGGGAGGGATACAGAGCCAACAGCCACAGGCAGACGGTGCCAAGTCCCAGGCACCAGACTTTGCTGGCTGATGCAGTTTGTACTAGTCATGTGACGTGCGAGAGGCTAGCTACAAGGCTCCCAGCCTGGCAGACAGCCGAGAAAGCAATAGAGAGAGGCTCCTCGTGGCCAAGTTAACCCTTTGGTGACTTCCTGCAGGCTGCCATTTGTTTGCGTTCCAACAAGCAGAAGCAAAACAGCCAGTCCTCGCATGCACAGCGGCCCAGCTTCAAGCAGCCGAACTGTTACCTCTGCAACCAGACACAGGAGCAGAAATTAGTCCATTTGGCCCATTGACTCTGCACTGCACCCTCAGCAATACAGCTTTTACCCCTCCAACATCCGATTTCTGAATGCGCATTGAATCCATGAACACTACCTCACTACTTTTTTATTTGTTTTCACACTACTTATTTAACATAAAACAGATTTTTTTTACTGTAATTCAGTTTTTTTTCCTATATTATCCTGTATTGCATCGTACTGCTGCCACAAAGTTAACAAATTTCACCACATATGCCAGCGATATTAAATCCAACTCTGATGACTGATTTATTAACCCTCTCAACCCCATTCTTCTGCCTTCTCCTTGCAACCTTTGAAATCCTGACTAATCATTTAAAAAGAGTTCTTTATATAAAAGACCTTCCTCTCCAGCTTTCCGCAATCAAAAGAGCCTATCTTTGAGAGGCAAGAAAGCAAAGTACCTTCCCCAGCACCATGTGGACCCAGAACGACCAGGCCTGTCCGCCTGGTTTACATTTGGAAAAGCACAGCAACCCCGGAAGGGAACTCAACAAACTGAAGTGCGTCAAATATTTACAGACAAGACATTGATTTTTTTTAAATCAAGTATCAGTAGATTCAGGAAAACTTAGTGAGATCCTGAATATTGCAGAAATGACTGCAGAGAAAAATAAAATGCTTTCAAAGCTTTTATCCCTCGTTTTTTAAAAAAAAAGCAGATCAATTCCAGTCGTCTCCCAGCCAGTTCAATCGTTTGCAGCTCCCAATGGACAGGCTTCTGATATTCCTGTTTCTTCAATACTCTCTCCTGGTCAAAGTTAGCTCTTCCTCTCCGACGTTTCAACCCCAGCGACCGCCCTCACTCTCACCTTCCGACCCCTCTCCTTCCCCACCAATGGGCTGCATGGCAAGATCCCACAACACCTCCTGCCAGGCACCGCTTTAGAGGCCAGATCCCAGGCAATGTGCTCGCTCACTCCTGCGCAAGCCCCATTCGCAGGAGAATAGGATTGGCCCTTCCAGAAATCCATATGGCTTTCAGGAAACGTGACCGATTTTCAGGTGAGACCCAGTCCCACTAGAGGTAGCGAGACAGAGATGGGGAGCGAGCAGTTATTACCCCTCAACCATCAGGCTCTTGAACCTCACTCGCCCTATCACTGAACTGTTCCCAAAACCTGTGGGTTCACTTTCAATGACTCCTCATCTCGTTCTCAATATTTACTGCTTATTTATTATTATTTTCTTATTGTATTTGCACAGTTTGGTGTCATGCATTTTGTTTGTCCGTCTTGTGTGCGGTCTTTCACTGATTATATTGTGTGTCTTTTATTTACTGTGAATGCCCGCAAGAAAATGAACCCTCACCATTCCCCTTTTGCTTGATATATTTTGAAACTTTTAGTCCTTTATACACTGCTGGTGCAAGACAACAAGCTTCACGTGTCAAGTCATTGGGTATCTTCAAGGCAGAGGTTGGTAGGTTCTTGATTAGTTAGGGTGTCCAAGGTTATGGGGAGAAGGCAGGAGAATGGGTTTGAGAGGAATTTTTAAAAATGAGTCATGATGGAATGGCAGAACATTATCAATGGGCCAAATGGCCTAATTCTGCTCCTGGGTCTTATGATCTTTTATGTCAGTGATAATAAACCTGAGTCTAATTCTATTGGCCCCTATTGCACAGGTTAACACTGGTCAGTAAAACTGATTGCTACTCGTCTTCAACGACTTCCTACAATGTAGTACCACTGTCTAAAATTAACTTGTTGGATGCTAACCAGACCATTAGTCACTGAAATATTAACTCATAGATTCTATTTGAGAGGGAAAGCTAACAATACAACTGACTCAGGAAGAGATTCTACCCTTTGCATCTTTAGTTGCTTCCTCTTTATGAAAACCACAATAATCATAGCTTTCAAAATCTCTCACCATCCTGCTGTTTCCCAATCAACTGTCTACACGTAGTGTGGGTGCAATTAAGAATTGCGCAAAGGACCTGTAATTGTTCAAGAACATTGACTCATATTTCTGTACCTCAGCAGCGGTCATGTCATGGCCCATGCAGAAACCCTGGCTGAATGCTGAGGTGTGCTCCCTACTGAAACACCACAACACTGCCTTCCAGTCTGGTGAGAGAACCGCCCTCCGAGCAGCAGCCAGACAAAATCTCATCTCGGGCATCAAGAGGGCAAAGGTCACCTACACTCAAAAAAAATTCACGAACACCACTACTTTATCATTTCCTGTCAGAGTCACCATACGTACAGACACTCCTGTGCCTTATGGACATACAATCCAGCCATGTCTATCAGCTACCTCATGTAGTTCTATTTATTGTGTGTTTTAGATTATTACTGGGATTTTTTTTTGTGCTGCATTGGATTCGGACTAACAATTATTTTGTTCTCCTTTACACTTGGGTACTGGAAATGACAATAAACAATTTTAAATCTTTGTATTTGCAGAGTGAAATATGTATTTGTAAAATTGTACGGGTATTTGCAAGTAAAACGAGATTCTGCTGATGCAGGAAATCTGGAGAAACACACACTGGAGGAGTTCAGCAGGTCAGACAGCACCTATGGAAATGAACACTTCTATGTAGGGAAATAAACTATCTTGAATCTTGATGTGGAAATCAGACGTCAACTCTTCTGGCCCGAGTGCCATCTCCACCAGTTACTATTCATCCAATAACAGATCAGGAAAATTGGAAGGTGGAAGCCTGCAGGGTATTTAACCAAGGACATGGCCACCATTTCAAAGTGACTTGTGCCCAGTTGACATATTTTACAACACACAAATGATACTAAGTTGGCTCAAGTTTTACAAGAAGAATGTTCATTTACCAAAGTGTGCACAATGGGCTTCCTTTGTCACAGCTTCATCACCTGCCGGAGCAGAGACACACAACAGCAGCCCGACCCTGCCGGGACAGACACACAACGACAGCCCGACCCTGCCGGGACAGACACAAAACAGCAGCCCGACCCTGCCGGGACAGACACAACAACAGCCCGACCCTGCCGGGACAGACACACAACAACAGCCCGACCCTGCTGGGACAGACACACAACAGCAGCCTAAATCTGCTGGGGTGGCGGTGGGAAACCGCTATATTTTATCGTTATTTACAGATACAACACAGAACAGGCCCAATGAGCCAATGAGCCACATCACCCAGAAAACCCCCGATTTAACCCTAGCCTGATCATGGGACAATTTACAATGACCAATTAACCCTGTAACCGGTACGTCTTTGGACTGTGGGAGGAAACTGGAGCACCCGGAGGAAACCCACACGCACGGGGGAAGGAACGTACAAACATGACTAAGGAGAATGCCAGATATGAACTCAGGTGCAGTAACAGGTTGTGCGAACTGCTACACTACTGTGGCACCAGAGCAGATTTCACTACAAGAGTTCCCAATTTGAAATTGGCTACCTCACAGTTCACCGATAAAACAAAATGTTCGAAAAAGAAATGCTTAAAAACGTCAAAGTTCAGCAGCACAGATTCGGCGAGGAAGCCCATTACTTTATGGGTAAAGCCACTCTTAATTGTAGTCAACATTAAACACTGTCCCAGGCAGGGGTTAAGTTGATAAGGAACATGCAAGCCTCCATATTCCACCAACACACCTTATTCTTTAAATGTGAAAACTTTCACAACAGTTGCAAATAAAACACTCAGTGGCCAATATATTAGGGACAACTGTACGCCTGTTCATTAATGCAAATATCTAAAGAGCCGATCAAACATTACAGCATCCTCAGTTAGGATGATTAATGACAGCTAATCCAAACACCCTGCTGAGCGGGATTTAAGGACTGATACAAAGTCTTCACAACAGGCCTAGAGTGCAATGGATCTAATTTCTAGTCACCTATAACTTTCTACAAAGTTCAGTCAAATTCAAAGTAAATTTATTATCAAAGTACACTATGTCACCATACACGACCATAAGATATAGGAGAAGAACTAGACCATTTTGACCCACTGATTCTACTCAAGATTTCATTGTGGCTGATCCATTCTTCTTCTGAGATTCATTTCTTTTGGGCATTCACAGTAAATACAAAGAAATACAATAAAATCAATGAAAATCTGTATACAGACAAAGACAGACAAACAGCCAATGTGCAGAAGACAACAAGCTGTGCAAATACAAAAAGAAAAACAAAATAATACTAAATAATGAACATGAGTCTTGAGAACATGAGTTGTAGAGCATTGAGACCAAATGTGTAGGATCGTTTCAGTGTTGGGGTTGAGTGGCGGTGGATTCTGTTTTTAATCCAAGAGTCTTGTGGAAGTCAGGAATGAGGCACAAAACTTGCTGCTTCACAATTGTTTTATGAAGTGTTAATTGAACAAAGAGAGTTTGAAACAGTCAGTAACAGGAGCAGAGGCTAGCAGCAGAAGGTGGAGCAAAGAGAAAGATGCTGAGCTTTGTGGCCAGCTTTTTTATACCCAGAGAGAAGAAATATTCCATTCAAATTTGCAGATAACTCAACCAGTCAGATACCCCCTATTCAAATAAAGCAGCAACAGAAAAGCTTCCAGCAATTTCCAGAATGTGCGAAGTCCCAGGCACTCACACATAAATGTCAATATAGCTAAGGTGCACAAGACTGTACTGTAGTAATTTTATGTATTGCATTGTACTGCCACCATTTAAAAAAAACAAATTTCATGACATATGTGAGTGATGATAAACCTGATAATGAAATGGGAGTGGACAGGGCAGGGAAGAAAAGGGATGGCACCAGAGAGACATTCTGTAATGATCAATAAACCAATTGTTTGGAATCGAATGACCTTGCCTGGCGTCTCAGGGCTGGGTGTGTCCACACCCGCGCCACTCCCCGCCCCTGGCACTACTTCTCTGCCATCTGTCCAACATTTCTCCAGTGGCGCTCCACTCTCACCATTCCCAACATCCTTTGCTCCTGCCATATTTATCAAGTTGCTGTCTGCCCCATGTTGACAAATCCACATTGGCAAAGGCACCCTAATGATATATATGTGCTTAAGACTTTTGTACAGTACAGTAAGTAGCAATAAAATATACAAACATAATTAATGTTAAGCTGCTAAAAAAAACTAACAGTTGTATAGTCTAACCCAATTGTCCAAGAGGACCACAACCTCGCAGTAGGGTTTAGACAGCAGGTCAGCGGGTAAAGGCCAGATTAAGAGAAGTCCACCAGACCTCCAGGTTCAGGGGTTCAGCTCAGAGCTAACAACACTGACTAGTAAAACAAAATTGTTATGGAAACAGCAACGGAGAATCCTTCTACATCTGAGTGTGACGGTGTTCCTGAGTCTCCACCCGGGGCTTGTGTGACTGACAGTAGTGAAAACTGAGAAGCTATTGACGTGATGAAGGTATCCCAAAACACTCCCAGAGATGGAGGACCTTCATTGCTGCCCTAAATGCCAGTGGTGGAATGGGCAGTAATACTGGCTCCAAAGGGTTGTCTGGTAATAACTGTCCCCGAACCTGGGAGCATAGGACCTAAGTCTTCTATATCATAGTGTACCACAATACTTCTACTTCGAACTCCACAGCACACAGTGCAACTGAATAACCATCTTATTACCACTCAACCATTAGGCTCTTGAACCAGAGGGGCTAACTTCACTCACCACTATCACTGAACTGTTCCCAAAACCTAGGGACTCATTTTCAAGGGCTCTTCGTCTCATGTTCTTGATATCTATTGCTTAATTTTTTTATGTTACTTTTTCTTTCTTTTTGTATTCGCACAGTTGTTGTCCATTGCATATTGGATGTCTGCCTGCCCTGTTGGATGTGATCTTTCACTGACTCTATGTTTCTTTGTATTTACTGTGAATGACCACAAGAAAATGAATCTCAGGGTTGTAGAAAGTGACATATGTGTTCTAAATTGACTTTGAACTGTCACAGAGGGGACAGTATTTTGAATTTCAACAGAATGAAAGTGCAACTCGAGTTATGACATCATAGACACAGCAGGGATGAGGAATCCTCCCTAGAACCTCAAGCCTCCCCACACCAGTAATCCTTCACTAAATAAAGACGTATTTAATTGTGAACATCCTGGTTTTACACTCAGGAGGAATCGCAGTATCATTGACTGGCTGGGAATAAATATCACATAGTGACTCTTACCTGAAAGCCCCCCAGGGGCCATATAACGAGAGCCCCCAGTTTCAGCTGAGAGAGACACCGAGTCTGGCAAAACTGCTGAAAACAGAAGGAAAAATATACATTAAAGACAGAACATTTTATTTCCTGACATCCTTTGAGTCATTCAATCTGAATGTCACATGTAATTCTGCAGTCTCTGTAGTTGGTAGGCTTAGCAACACTGATTGTAGAACACCATCACCGTCAAAGACCCCACCACCAAGGTCATGCTCTCTTCTCACTGCCACCTCAGGTCCCACAGCACCAGGTTCAGGAACAGTAATTACCCCTCAACCACCAGGTTCTGGAGCCAGAGGGTAAAACTTCATTCACCCCAGCACTGAAATATTCCCACAACCTATGGTCAGAGAGGGTGCAGAGGAGATTTCCCAGGACGCTGCCTGGATTAGAGAGGGTGCAGAGGAGATTTACCAGGATGCTGCCTGGAGTAGAGAGGGTGCAGAAGAGATTTACCAGGATGCTGTCTGGATTAGAGAGGGTGCAGAGGAGATTTACCAGGATGCTGCCTGGATTAGAGAGGGTGCAGAGGAGATTTCCCAGGACGCTGCCTGGATTAGAGAGGGTGCAGAGGAGATTTACCAGGATGCTGCCTGGAGTAGAGAGGGTGCAGAAGAGATTTACCAGGATGCTGTCTGGATTAGAGAGGGTGCAGACGAGATTTACCAGGATGCTGCCTGGATTAGAGAGGGTGCAGAGGAGATTTCCCAGGATGCTGCCTGGATTAGACAGGGTGCAGAGGAGGTTTGCCAGGATGCTGCCTGGATTAGACAGCACATTTTATGAGGATATGTTGAGTCAGCTAGTGTCTTTCTCTTTAGTGGAGGAGGATGAGATACGACTTGATAGAGGTGTATACGATGATAAGAGACATGGATCTAGTGAACAGACAGATACGTTTTCAGGACAGAAATGGCGAATACAAGAGGGCATAATTTTCAAGGTGATTGGAGGAAAGTATAGGGGGGATGCTGGAGGTAGGTTTTGTTACACAAGGAGTGGTGGTGCATGGAACATCCTGCCATGCAGACACATTAGGGACATTTAAGAAACTTTTCAGATAGGCACATGGATGATGTAAAAATGGAGGGCTATGTGGGAGGGAAGAGTTAGATTGGTCTTAGAGTAGGTTAAAAGGGCCTGGATTGTTACATGCTCTAACTGGAAGAACGATCCCATTTAATATCCCCAACACAAGAGAGTCTGCAGCTGCTGGATATCCAGAGAAACACACACAAACCGCAGGACAGCCAGCATCTATGGAGAGGTTTTTTTGGGCTAAGATAAAGCCCTTGATTCCTCTCCACAGACACTGCATCAGTTCCTCCAGCAGTTTATGTGTATTAATATTAATTTTGCTCCTAGCATAAGCCACCGATAACCCAAGTTAAGTCTGCTGTACAAGCAGAAACACCAGACTTATTGAAACACTGAAGGTAAACACTTCATCAGTGAGAGTGGAACACAATACATCTCACAACAGCCCGTGGGGAGAGAGTTCAGATCCATGGAGAGCATTCAAACTGGTTATACCCCGTCTGGTATGGAAGGGCCACTGCACAGAATCGGAAAAGGCTGCAGAAAGTTGTAAACTCAGCCAGCTCTAGCATGGGCACCAGCCTCCCCAGCACTGATGACACCTTCAATAGGCAATGCCTGAAAAGGCAGCATCCATCATTTAGGACCCCATCACCCAGGGCATGCCCTTTTCTCACCACTACCACCAAGGAGGACGTACAGGAGCCTGAAGACACACACTTAATGTTTCAGGAACAACTTCTTCCCCTCCACCATCAGATTTCTGAACGGACAATGAACCTGTGCATACTACAGTTTGTTTTTACTTTCTTTTTGCACTACTCATTTAATTTTATATAGTGCACATATTGTAATTTATAGCTTTTTAAAATTTTCTATTGCAAAGCACTGCTGCCGCAAAACAACAGATGTTGCAAAATATGCCAGGGGTAACAAGTCTGATTGTGGTTCTGATCCTTTCAGCCCTCAATGAGTTAACCTCCATTTCTGTTTCCCTGCAGCTCATTTCTGAAAGCCGTCTGCTAAAGATTTTCAGCCTTGTTTTTCATGCCTCAGCTCAGCATTGAGAGCTGGATAGTGAGGGAGTGAGGTGTCCCGTTTTCTTTGGCTCCTTTCCAAGGTATGTCCAGCCACGCTGAAATACCTCAGATTCGACATTAGAGCCCAAAGCTGTCTGCCTTTTGGGCAGACCAATCCCAGATAAGACTGAGCAGAGTTACAGTGCGACTGCACACATCCTGTCCGCTCTTTCCACTGGGGAATGTTTGCTGATTCAGACCACCCCAACTCAACTCTGCCACGGACAGTCCCCAGCCCGGCAACGAAAGGATGAGGGTTGGACATGGGGCCAGCAAGCCCGTCCTGTGCTGCAGAAATGCCAAGAATACAGGCTACACCTGGGGACAAGAAGAAAGACAGGTCCAGGACAGAGCCCTGGTGAGCTGCTGTCAGTATGAGCGATGGGATGAAGTAAGCAAGTCCTATTGCTTTCATATAATGTGTTCAACCTCTTTAGTTATCAACTGAAAAACCAACAAAAGAAATGGACAAAGAATTACCTTAGCCCTTTGCAGCACACAAAATGATGGAGGAACTCAAGCTGCATACACTTCCCTCTCAGCCCAGTCTCCTGCCTTCTCCCCATACCCCTTCTTGCAATCAAGAACCTACTAACCCCTGCTTTAAATATATCCAATGCCTGTGACAATGAATTCCAGATTCACCACCCACTGGGCAAAGAAATCTCTCCTCATCTCCACTCTAAATGGACGCCTGTCTATTGTGAGGTTGTGTCCTCTGGTATGAGACTCCACCACCACAGGAAACATCCACTCCACATCCAATTCCCCACTCTCACCTCAGCTCACCCACCTATCACCTCCCCTTCCCTTTCTCCCATGGTCCACTCTCCTCTCCAATCAGATTCCTTCTTCTCCAGCCCTTTACCCTTTCCACCTATCACCTCCCAGCTTCTTACTTCATCCCCCACCCACCTGGCTTCACTTACCACCTCCCAGCTTGTCCTCCTTCCCCTCCCTCCCACCTTTCCTGTTCTGGTATGTTCCCCCTTCCTTCCCAGTCCTGATGAAGAGTCCTGGTTTCAAACATCAACTGCTTATTCCTTTTCATAGATGCTGCCTGGCTTGCTGAGTCGCCCTGGATTCCCGCCATCTGCAGAATTTTGTGTTTATAATCTACAGTACTGTGCAGTAGTACTTGTGTTCGGGATACGAGCAAGAAACCTTCAGTGAGAGCTAAGCTCCCGATTCTAAAACCAGCTTGTGATGTTTCATAGCCAGAGGTACTTCACAATCCCCACAGAGTTAGCACTGTTCTCCCTGTCACAGCAACTTGCCACTCACACTCATTGAAAACAAGATATTACTGGGATGCTCGGACAACTCGTGGGGCAAACTGGGCTAACCCCCGCCCACTGACACTGTTTCACAAAAAGGGAGCTCTCAGCAGATTTCTCTGTGCAAAGTAGATTTATTAGCAAAGCACCATCTATCACCTGAGATGCATTTTCCTGTGGACAGTCACAGTAAATACAAGAAACACAATAGAATCAATGAAAGAGTGCAAACAACACACAAAGGACAACAAACTGCAAATACACAAAAAGAGAACAATAATAGTAATGATAATAAATCAAAAATAAATATCAAGGACATCAATACTGAGATACATTAGGGACATTTAAGAAACTGTTAGATAGGCACATGGATGCTGGGAAAATGGAGGATAACGTGGGGAGCAGGTTAAAGGGTTGGCACAACATTGAGGGCCAAAAGGCCTGTACTGTGCTGTATCCATGAAGAAAATGTAACATGACGACAGTACCATGGAAAGGATGCTGGGTATAGTGAGGGTGGCGTGCCGTGGGAGGGATTTGGGACAGGTGGCAGAGGAGTGCCACGGGCAGGGAGTGATGTGGGTGCAGACACACCCAGCCCTGAGATAGCAGGCAAGGTCATTTGATTCTAAACAACTGATTTATTGACCATTATAGAATGTCTGGTGCTTCCCACTCCCTCTCCCCTCTCCCTTCCCCTTTTCCCAACCATGATTCCACTCTCCCTGCCTCCCCAGAATACTGCGTAAAAGCCTTAGGCACCCTCGCCATATACATGCTTAAGATTTTTGCACAGTATTTGGAAAAAAAAAGCCAGTATGTAAACTGTGCATTTATACCACACGATTCACAGCAGCATTCTCCAAGTCCCCTTAAGGCACTACTTGACAAAAGACCTAGGACCTAGGAGCAGAATTAGGCCATTTGGCCCATCGAGTCTGTTCTATCATTCCTCTCTAAACCATTCTCCTGCCTTCTCCCCGTAACCTTTGACACCTTGACTAATGAAGAGGCTATCAAGCTCTGCTCTAATGACTTGCCCTCTACTGCCATCTGTGGCAATGAATTCCACAGACTCCCCACCCTCTGGCTAATGAAACTCCTCCTCATTCTCTGTTCTAAATGGACGTACCTCTTCTGAGGCTGTGTCCTCTGGTCTTAGACACCCCCCCAACAGGAAACATCTTCTCTACACCCACTTTAAACCTTTCAATATTCGACAGAGATCTGCCTTCATTCTTCAAAACTCTGGTGAGTACAGGCCCAGAGACATCAAACGCTGCTCATACATTAACCCTTGACCCTGTGGCGATTGATTTATTTACTTTAGCGATAGAGTGCAGAGTCCGCCCTTCTGTCCCCTTGAGCCACGCCACCCCCACTAACCCCAACCCACTCTCAGGACAATTCACAATGACCCATTAACCTGACCACTACATCTTTGGACTGTGGGAGGAAACTGGAGCACCCGGAGGAAACCCACAAATGCCACGGGAAGAACAGACACAACTCCTTCCCCACCGGCGCCAGAACTGTGCTCTGGACTCCGGAACGCCTCGAGCTGTAACTGCACAATCACAACACCACAGCCAGTTTCCATGCAGAAAGACTTCTCCAACTACAAAGAACATTGGTTAAAGGACTAATATTTGTCAGGGCACTGGGGACAACCCTGGCGTGCCTCCCTTCCAAACACAACACAGTCTGCTGGTGCACCAAACGTCTGGCACCGCACTACAGTGTCAGTTGGGATTTTCTGTTCAAATCTCTGGACTGGCTCTTCAATCCACAACTTTCTAACTCAGAAGGCTACCACACAACCACAACTCACAACATGAAAAGAATTCTTGTGTTTAAAATAATTATTGACCTATTTCCACAGATACACATCCTAGCCCACCTCACCCAGAGAGACATTGCTGCCAACTTTCCTGTCCTTTTTTTTCCAACAAGGAGCAATGTGCACCACCAGGCAGCTCACTTCAAACAACCACAGCCCCGACAAACCACTGTGCTAAAACAAATCTGAACTCCCTTACGTCAGCCACTTGTGTAGAGACGGCACACTTTTAAAGTCAAGATCCTTAACCGTGCTGATGAACAGAGAGTTTGGAGTCAAGTTCATAGCTCCCTGGAAGTGGCAGCACAGGCTGATAGGGTGGTTAAGAAGGTATATGGCACGCTTGCCATATTAGTCAAAAGTCAGGAAGTTATGCTGCAACTTTCTAAAACTATGGTTAGGTCACATCTGGGGTATTGCATAGTCTTGGTTGTTGAGGCTTTGGAGAAGGTGCAGAAGAGGTTGACCAGGATGTTGCCTGGATTAGAGGGTGTGTGCTATAATGAGAGGTTGGACAAACTTGGGTTGTTTTCTCTGGAGCAGCAGAGACTCAGGGGAGATCTGATAGAGGTTTATAAGATTATGATAGGCTTAGGTAGAGTTGACACACAGTGCCTGAGGTGGTGGAGGCAGATACATCAGGGACTTTAAGAGGTATTTAGATAAGCACAAGGATGTGACGAAAATGGAAGGATATGGATATTGTGGAGGCAGGAGAGGTTAGTTCAGTTGGCCATTTGATTGCTAATTTATTTGATTTGGCACAAGGGCCTGTTCCTGCCCTATGAATGTTATTAGGAGAGCAACATTCCTCAGCATGGGAGCCTATAGCTGCAGGAATATGGCTTTTCTAGCGTGGGAGGTGTGCTGGGCAGGGGCAGAGCATTCAGGTTCCACACAGTCAAGCACAAAGTTTGAAAGATACGGCCTTCCTACTTTTGTCTGCTCCCTAAAGGATGGTTTGATCAGTCATATCATCAAAAATGTCTGGATGAAAAAAATCATAAAGGGCTTCTTTGATTGCAAGAGATTTCTTCTCTAAATACACAAAATTTTAAGGGCAGTCTTGAGTTTTGAGTTCGGGGTTCCATCATCAGCAAGTCCAGGGTTGATACCAAACAATGGAGCCCAAGGTCTGGAGTAGTCTTTGTAGTGTATTTCACAGGACGTTGTGATCTACACGTGGTAGACAAATCTAAGTGTGTTTCTGCTCAATACTAACATTCTCCCGATCACCCCAGCCCCACTGTACACCAAAGGAATCCGAATCAGGTTTAATGCCACTGGCATATGTTGTGAAATTTGTTGTTTTGTGGCAGCAGTACATTGCAACAATCATTAAAACTATGTATTGCAATAAGAAGTATACATTTAAAAAAAATAAATCAAACAATAAGCACAAGAGATGCTGGAAATCCGGAGCAACACACACAAAATGCTAGAGGAACTCAGCAGGCCGGGCGGCATCTATGGAGAGGAATAAACAGTCGACATATTGGGCTGAGTCCCTTCATCAGGACCTGCTGTAGGTTCCTGTCCTACATCCTGTCTAGTCCTGGTGAAGGGTCATGGCCAGAAACATCAACTCTTTATCCATCTCCTTGAACAAGTCATGCAAAAAGATAGCAAAAAAAAAGTTAAAAATAGTGAGGTAATGTTTAGAGGTGTTTAGAGGTTCATTGCCCATCCAGAAATCCGATGGCAGAGGGGAAGACACTGGAGCAAGCACTAAAGGCTAGCACCCTTCACAAGAACAATAGTTTTTCTTAAAATTGTCATGAACTGATGTGCCTGATGTGATCCCCAGTCTGTGTGAAGTCTTTTGTCCACAAAGCAGGGCTGCGAACCAGTGCAAACAACAGTGAAAGTCCTGCCTTTGGAGGTGAAAATCAATCAACAGACATTCTTTCTTTATCATCCAACTGATAACGTTATAACTGAACAGCACTGAGCACGTCTACACAGTGCACTGTCACAGGAAAGCAGCATCGAGCAGCCCCACCACCCAGGTCATGCTCTCTTCTCACTGCCGCCATTGTGGAGGAGGTACAGGAGCCTCAGGACCCACACCACCAGGTTCAGGGACATGGGTTAAGGGTGAAAAGTGAAATGTTCCGGGGAACACAAGGGGGAACTTCTTCACTCAGTGGGTGGTGAGAGTGTGGAATGAGCTGCCAGCGGATGTGGTGCACATGGGTTCGATTGCACGATTTAAGAGAAGTTTGGATAGATACATGGGCAGGAGGGGTATGTGAGACTACATTCTAGCTTGTTCTGCCTCCCCTCTTCCCACATTCTTATTCTGGCATCTTCCTCTTTTATTTCCAATCCTGATGAAGGGTCTCAGTCCAAAACATTGACTGTTTAATTCCCCTCCACAAATGCTGTCCGACCTGCTGAGTTCCTCCAGCTTTTAGTATGTCTCGATCCAGGGGCAGGTAGATGACATGAGGCAGAATAGTTTGACATGAGTGAGATGGGCTGAAAGGCCTGTTTACGTGCTGTAAGGCTTTGCGACTCTGTTGAATGAACACACCATGCCTCAAACGTACAAAGTACACTTTTGTTCTTCAGCAGTTAAGGATGTAAATGGCTCCTAGCGCCTGGATTACACTAAAGTTCACAATTTCTCTTTAACTGACCACCAGTTGACACCGACAACCCCGAGAGGGAACCACTTTCAAACCAGCACCTGAATCAGTTCTGCTGGGCGCAGTAGGGGAAGGAAGGCCCCCGGCGGAAGTCTCTTTGTGCAGGAGGTATTCCCCTGTACATTGGGGATCTGGGGTTGAAGGTGTTTCACAAGGTAGCACCGTGTAACAGATTTTCAAACGGATTTCCCGTCCACCTGTCCATTCTATGGCCGGGAGGAGTCAGTGTAACACTTTTATATGCAGTGATAGATTGCAGTCCCTGTTTGAATATCTGAAGGGATTGCACCGCAGCCCCGCGCTCCAGTGCCGGGGGGGGGGGGGGTGTCATTCGGAGGATCAACTAGGGGGAGGGGGCCTGGCCAAGGTGGACATTCACGGGTCCAGTCGGTGGACAGTCGAGGGCTCTGCCCGAACTGCCCCCATCCGGGGTTACGTTTGTACCCGGGTGCCCTCGGAGAAGGATACAGTTCCCAGAACGGTGCCTACACGGATTGATTTTTACAGACAGTAGTATTCATATTTTAATTTGAAATTGTTGTATGTCTTGTAAATTCTCGATGTCTGTTCCTATTGTGTGAATAAACTTTTGTCAAAATAAATTCTGCTTCTTATGGAAACATCGCCCCTCCCCCTTGCCCGGGTTTAACTCAACAGAAACGCCCGTTGCATAAAATGTTTTTTTTAAATAAAGAAACTATTACAAGTCTTTTCTACAAATATGCATTTTCAGAATATGTTTTCTGCGTCTGGGGAGAACATTTTCTATTTAAATAACCATGCATCATAAATAACAAAGCCAAGACTTACCGGGCTGTTTAATTGAGTCCATTGGAAGTCTGGAATAAGGAGGCGGGGGTGAGTCTGGGAACATAAAAAGGGTAAAAGCCGTGATAAGCGATAGAAACTCCAGATAACACTGTCAGGAGCGCCGGCATTCTTTCGTAAACTGTTTGTCCTACTCTGGGGGCTGGAGGCAGCACAGCAAAGGCGGCGATCGCCTTGATAGTTAACAGTCACATAAACAGGAGTCAGCCTGGCGCCAGTCTCGCTGATATCCAACTTGTGTGTCTAATCGCCCTTCCTTGCCTCACGTAAACCACTTCTGCTCTGGAAATTACCACTGAATCACTCCCACTGGGTGAGGATCGCACCGCGCCATCTAACTGAAAAAAAATCACCCATTTACCGCGGCGACAAGTCGCCCAACTATTTAGACAGAAAAAAAACTTTTATCTACTTGATGGATACAAAGGATTTAAAGCAAGTTTGAACTTCTGTCCTCAAAAGGAACGCGAATTTAAAGAATGAATACTCGATATTCAGTCAATTCCAAGAAATACTAAAAATATGAATTACCCCACCCACGTCCTTTACCTTTGCCTGCTCCTGACATTTTTAACTCAGTTAACAATTATGGATATTAAACTTATAGACATTTACATCTTTACGAAGGAAGTTCCCAGCAATGTCTGCTTTTAGGGTAGTTTTATATCAGCGCACTGGCGGATCCAAGTGTTCGCTAACTTTACCCCCCCCCCCCTTTAAAACTTTCTCTTAAACTGATTCTCCGGGAATTAAATGTTAAATAATAATATTGGGACAACCGGCGTTGTCGGAAAAGACATATAATTTAAAACAACCATGTTACGTTTAAAAAAAAGAGGCAAATATAAAATTATTAAATTATACTGAGCATAAGGTTCACAAAACCGAGCGCTCTTACGGTAACGTAAAATGAGCGGGACACGTTTGTAAAGGGCTAGTTGATCCAATTAAAAATTGAAGTTATCATTAATGGATCACTGAAAAGACCAACTCCCCCCCCCCCAGACACGTCTCTCCCGTTCACATGGGTGGCCCAGGTGATCGCAGTGAGACCGACAAAAGCCTAAAAAATAACCTCTTACGAAACATTACGGTCTTGATGTCTGCTTTAAAGTGAAAGGGAGGGGGGAGCGTTAAACAACGCCAGCTTCACTTACCGAATTCACAGAGCCTGCTGAGGTGGTGTGGGTTACAACAGACCGAATCCGGGTTGCTGGTTCCGTAAGATTCACAACAATAAAGTCTTTTCAATTCCGAAGAGTTTCTCAGGTCAGGCCAGCGGAAGACTTTACATATCAGTACCGGTAGGGAGTAAGTTTGTTTGCTGAGTTTCGGCTCAATCATCTTGGGTAAATGAAGGCAGCCGGTCCGGGCTCCTCCTTTACTATCGACCGCTTGAAGCAATAATTCCAATTGTTTCTCCTTGAGTTTCTTTAGCAGCGAGTGAGTTAGGGTTTTCAATTCTGGGTCGGAGTTCGTGTATTTGGACCCTTTACCCCCGCAACATCCACCGCCGCCGCCTCCCCCTCCTCCTCCTCCTCCGCGGTTTGCATCGCCCTCGCTGTCCGTCTGCCCGTCTGCCTCTCCCAGCGTGCGGCTTCTCCAAAGTCGCCGGACCAGACCCGATCGTTTCGTCCTGAACATGCGAGATGGAAATCCGCCAGAGAGAAATGTGCTAAAATCCAGCCAGATACAGCAAAGACATATCCGCAAAACATGAATCCAGCCTGTTCTCGATAGCAACACAGTAACAGCCGCACAGATCTGTAGCATACGCCACCTCCTTTTTCAAATAAAAGGATAAGAGATCGGGAAAAATGGTTTGATGAACACTGAATTAAATATATATATAAGCGGAGGATGGGGATGGGTTAGTGCAGCTCCTCGGAGATACAATCATGCATTGTAACCCACCGATACAAAGTAGAGAAAATGTAGCCAAGAATATGTATCCATTGAAATATAACCCAAGCGTTCTCTTGTTCCTTCCTTGGTTTTTGGATAGATTAATCCAACCCTATAATCCGGCTCCTTTAATGACTGTACAGATCGTTTTCTCTTCCTTTCCGCGTTTATAGATACACACAGGCAGGGGTTTTAATATGTTCCTGCTTTCTCTCTCTCTTCAGCTTCACTTGAACGTGCTTTGACTCCCTCTCTCCGGCTTTCCTCGTTATCTTAATCTTCCTTTTTTAAACATAAAAAAAACACGATGTACAAAGACAAAATCAAAGAGAGTTGTCGCCGTTTCCAGCCCGTGGGTTTACTAAGCTCTCCGGACTCCCGGCTGAAACTGACACAAGGCTTGAAATTTACAAGCCCTTGGCTTGGCTGCGCATTGGCGCGGGCGGTCACGTGTGCGTCTAGACACTTTGTCGCGGCCCCCCGGTTTAAAGTGATTGTTACGCAAACAAGCGATCACATTACTAACAGACCTTCTTTACTTCTAAATCGTTACCCCTTCAACGCACCATTACAGAACATTAAACCACTATTAATAATGTAAACATTTAATATATTTATAGTGAGGTGTGGGGGCAGGAAAAAGATCATTGGAATTTTGGGAAGTGAAACTTGCTTTAGTCTCTTGTACGTTTTTAAAAAAAACATTTTGACCCCATCCACACCCCCCAAGCACCACTACTTTATCATTTCCTGTCAGTCACCTTATGTACAGACACTCCTGTACCTAACGTCACTTTATGGACGTCCGATCAATCTGTGTATATAAGCTATCTTGTGTATTTATATTTATGTTTTTATTAATGTGTTAATTATCTTATGTTTTATTGGTGCTGCATCGGACCCGGAGTAACAATTATTTTGTTCTCCTTTACATTTGTGTACTGGGAATGACATTAAACACTGTCTTGTCCGGAATTCTGTGCACTGCACGGAACCAGGTAACGGCGCCGAGTTGTAGAGTGGGAACGGAGGGTTACGTCTAGAGACACGGTGAATTAGGTATGAATCGAATTTTGCGGGCTGCCTCCGATCCTCTGAAACGGTTCATGCGTGCATTTTAGATAGTTAGATCAACGTTAAATCTGTTTCATTGCAGTCTTTAAATTAATTTTGTATAACATGCCTACAAGGTTACTAGGGTTGTTATAGCCGGGGGTGGTAGTGGGGACAAGCCCCACTACCTATTAAACGCTCCCAGTGGCGTGCGTCTCAAATAGCCTCTGACAACCAATTCCATCTCCTGGCCTTCATGTGTGGCTTAGCTACTAAACCCAGCGGGACCGTTTCTACTGACAGAAGAAGGGGCAAAGGCGGGCGACTGACGCCTTCAAACCAGTCGCTTCGGGCAGAAGGGGTTCATTAGTCGGAGTTGGCAGCTCACCTCGGAGAAGGGAAGGTCTGATCTCAAACCTCCGCTGCCTTGCGGCTACACCCACTCATGGGGAAGGTTTCGGGATTAAACCCCCTAGTGAAAATCCGGAGTTGGGAGTCCCTAGGGAAATGCTACATTGAATTCAACGCTGACTGGGAACTCCTGCGACACCGCTGGTGCCAAACTGTATCGGTCTCCGCCGTTCCTTTGGATTCATCAGCTGTGTGGCAGAGGAGGGAGCCTGTTGTAAGGGGGAACAGCTTCCTCTCCAAGTACTCGCTTGCGTACAGGCAGACAGCTAGGACGCAACATTTAAGGTCGATCCCGACCAAAAGGAACTTAAAATGGCTTAAGACGCTTCCACAAGGATGCTGTGTCATTTTGGTCCTTGACGTCAGAAACATTCCTGGGTGATGTTAGTGCTGGTTCAAGACCATGATAAAGCTGCCACGCACAAAATGCTGGAGGAACTCAGCATCTATGGGGAAAAAGTACGGTCGACGTAGGGAACGTGACATCATCGCCATAAGATTAGGATAAGGACAGAACGGGAATGTTGCCAAACCTCGCAACATTCACAAAATGCTGGAACTCAGCAGGCCAGGCAGCATCCATGGAAATGCACAAGGAGCCGACGTTTCAGGCTGAGGCCTTTCTTCCCAAACGTCGACTGTTCATTCATTTCCATAGATGCTGCCTAGCCTGCTGGGTTCCTCCAACATTTTGTGCGTGTTGCTCTGGGTTTTCCAGCTTCTGCAGAGTTAGAAACATAGAAAATAGGTGCAGGAGTAGGCCATTCGGCCCTTCGAGCCTGCACCACCATTTATTATGATCATGGCTGATCATCCAACTCAGAACACTGCCCCAGCCTTCCCTCCATACCCCCTGATCCCTGTAGCCACAAGGGCCGTATCTAACTCCCTCTTAAATATAGCCAATGAACTGGCCTCAACTGTTTCCTGTGGCAGAGAATTCCACAGATTCACCACTCTCTGTGTGAAGAAGTTTTTCCTAATCTCGGTCCTAAAAGGCTTCCCCTTTATCCTCAAACTGTGACACCTCATTCTGGACTTCCCCAACATCGGGAACAATCTTCCTGCATCTAGCCTGTCCAATCCCTTTAGGATTTTATACGTTTCAATCAGATCCCCTCTCAATCTTCTAAATTCCAAGGAGTACAAGCCCAGTTCATCCAGTCTTTCTTCATATGAAAGTCCTGCCATCCCAGGAATCAATCTGGTGAACCTTCTTTGTACTCCCTCTATGGCAAGGATGTCTTTCCTCAGATTAGGGGACCAAAACTGCACACAATACTCCAGGTGTGGTCTCACCAAGGCCTTGTACAACTGCAGTAGTACCTCCCTGCTCCTGTACTCGAATCCTCTCGCTATAAATGCCAGCATACCATTTGCCTTTTTCACTGCCTGCTGTACCTGCATGCCCACTTTCAATGACTAGTGTATAATGACACCCAGGTCTCGTTGCACCTCCCCTTTTCCTAATCGGCCACCATTCAGATAATAATCTGTTTTCCTATTTTTGCCACCAAAGTGGATAACTTCACATTTATCCACATTAAATTGCATCTGCCATGAATTTGCCCACTCACCCAACCTATCCAAGTCACCCTGCATCCTCTTAGCATCCTCCTCACAGCTAACACTGCCGCCCAGCTTCGTGTCATCCGCAAACTTGGAGATGCTGCATTTAATTCCCTCATCCAAGTCATTAATATATATCGTAAACAACTGGGGTCCCAGCACTGAGCCTTGCGGTACCCCACTAGTCACCGCCTGCCATTCTGAAAAGGTCCCGTTTATTCCCACTCTTTGCTTCCTGTCTGCTAACCACCTCTCCACCCACACCAATACCTTACCCCCAATACCGTGTGCTTTAAGTTTGCACACTAATCTCCTGTGTGGGACCTTGTCAAAAGCCTTTTGAAAATTCTCATGCTAAACCTCGCTTCTCTGGGATCGAGGCGAGAAGGCAATCGCTGGCAATTAATCCGAAATGTAATGAGTGGATAACTCACAGGGAAAAAAAAATAGGCTGCATCACCGTCTGGTTCGGGAATTGCAAAGCACATGACCACATTGGCTGATTGGCAGGACGCAAAGAGTAGAAATAAAGGGTTTTCTGGTTGGCTGGTGTGTGTTCCATAGCGGTCTGTGCTGGGGCCGGTTCTTGTTACGTTATATGCCAATGATTTGGATGATGGAATTGATGGCTTTGTTGCAAAATTTGCAGAGTATATGAAGATAAGTGGAGGGGCAGGCAGTTTTGAAGAAGTAGAGAGACTACAGAAGAACTTAGATTGGGAGAGTGGGCAAAGAGGTGGCAGATGGAATACAGTGTCGGGAAGTGTATGGTCATGTACTTTGGTAGAAGAAATAAAAGCATAGGCTATTTTCTCAACGGGGAGAAAATTTTTAAAAATTGGTGAAATGGGATTTGGGAGTCCTAGTGCAGGATTCCCTAAAGGTTAACTTGCAGGTGGAGTTGGTGGTGAGATGTTAGCACTTATTTTGAGAGGACAAGAACATAAAAGCGAGAATGTAATGTTGAGGCTTTAGAAGGCTCTGGTGAGGCCTCACTTGGAGTATTGTGAACAGTTTGGGGTATTTAGAAGAATGGGCGGGGTGGGTGGGGAATCTCATTGAAACCTATTGGATGTTGAAAGGCCTAGATGTTTCCTGTAGTGTGGGAATCCAGTACCAGAAAGCACAGCCTCAAAATAGAGGGATGTCCATTTAAGACGGAGATGAGGGTGGTGAGTGTGCCGCCACAAGTGGCTTGGAGGCCAGGTCATTGGGTGCATTTAAGGAAGAGGTTCATAGATTCTTGATTAGTCAGGGTGTGAAAGCTTATGTGGAGAAGGCAGGAGAGAAGGGGTTGCGAGTGAAATAGACCAGCCATGATGAAATAGTGGAGCAGTCTCGATGAGTCAAGTGGCCTTATACTGCTCCTATGACTTATGGTCTTAATTTAAAAATTCAAGTCCCTACAAAGGATTGCGAGAACTGCTGAGATGATCAATCCGAGATATTTATCAGGAGCACAGCATACGCAGGGCCCCTAGCGTTGTCAATGAGCCCTCCCATCCATTCAACCATCTCTTTAACCCTCTTCCCCCACCCACCATCAGGCAGGAGGTACCATAGCAATAGGACAAGGACTGTTAGGACGGGAAACAGCTTCTTCCTCCAGGCCATTAGACTACCGAACTCCCTGTCACCATCCAGGCCTCATCACGTATGAAGCACCAGCAGCAATGCATTGTTTACTTTTTAACTTGTGTTGTAGATGCACCTTGTTATTTGTTAACTTATTTGTGGTAACATTACTGTTGTGTGTGAGTTGTATGTTCTGTGCTTTGCACCTTGGTCCAGAGGAACATTGTCTTGTTTAGCTGTATACCTGTGTACAGTTGAATGACAGTAAACTGAACTTGAACCTGAAATGTGAACATGCAGGAACAGATTACTTGCATTGAAGAACAGAATCAAACATAGAACATTACAGCACAGTATAGGCCCTTCGGCCCACAATGTTGTGCCAACCTTTTAATATACTATAAGATCAACCGAAACCTTCCCTCTCACATAGCCCTCCATTTTTCTATCATCCATGTGCCTGTCCAAGAGTCTCGTAAATGCCCTTAATGTATCTGCCTCTACCACCACTTCTGGCATCGTGCTGTACACACCCACCATTCTCTGTCTAAAATAACTCTACCTCTGACATCTCTGCCCTCTATACTTTCCATCAACTATTTTTAAATTATGTCTTTTTGTATTAGACCTTTTCACCCTGGGGAAAAAGTCTCTGGTTGTACAGAAAAGTCTCTGACTCTACATATGCCTTTCTTCTTCATGTATACATCTATCAAATTTCAAAGTCAATGTATTATCAAAGTACATATATGTCACCATATTCAACCCTGACATTCATTTTCCTGCAGAGATCCACAGTGGAAAAAAAGTAATACAATAGAATCAGTGAAAAACTACACACAAATAAAGATTGACAAGCATTCAATGTGCAAAATTCATCTTTCATTTGCCTTCACTCTAGAGAGAAGAACTCCAGCTGGTTCAACCTGTAGCTCACAAGGCATGCTCTCAAATCCAGACAGCATCCTGGTAAATCTCCTCTGCACCCTCTCTAAGGTTTCCACAACAACAATGTGGTGACCGGAACTGGACACAATATTCCAAGTGTAGTATAACCAGGCTCTTATAGAGCTGCAATATTACTTCATTTTTCTGGAACTTAAACCCCCAACCAAAGAAGGCCTTCCTGACCATCCTATCTGCTTGCATGGCAAGTTTGATGGATCTATAGACCTGGAGCCAGAGGTCATCCACACGGCTAAGAATCCTGCCATTAACCCTGGTATTCTGCCTTCAGATAGCCCACCCTGCAAAAACTCATTTCAGGGAGGTAGCACCATCAATTTGCCGGAGACTCCTGAAACTTCCTGGAGAAGTGGGATGTCTGCAATAGAGTAGCTCCTTAGCAGCTAGCCAGCTAGTTTAAGTAACGTTAGCTATGCTAATGAATGAATGACACCTGTTAAACTCACCTCAACGTGTCTTTTACAGTCTTAACCCACTGTGGGTAATAGAAAAGTCACTGTTGCAAACAGCGCAGCGAGCAACACTGTCATTATTTTTGACCCCTATTAGGCAGGGGTACACTTTAGGGTAGTCTGGGGTGACGTACGTTTTATATTTTCTTTTTTTGGAACACTCTCCCATGGCGTGCTCTCACTTGCTCGTGTGCTCTCTCTCTCTCTCTCTCTTGTGGTCGCTCTCGCGCTTTCTCTTTTGCTTTCTCTCTCGCTCGCTCTCAAAATATTTGATTTCCGTGATATTGTATATAATTTGCAGGCATCAGGGAACCACTATTAATATGCGGGAGACTCCCGGAACTTCCGGGAGAGTTGGGATGTCTGTGCCTTCAATTTCAACCTTCCAAAGTTGAAAGTAAATTTATTATCACCATATTCTACCCTGGCATTCATTTTCCTGCAATCAATTACAGTAGAACAGAGAAATACAATAGAATCACTGAATAATTATACTGCCATGGTCCCAACTGAACAGTCAAGTTTTGGTGCTCCAATTCCCCAGAGTATGGTTAGCTGCCATTGCCTCTTTAAAACTCTGACTGCACATTTGTTCATGGAAAATCTCTGCATAAATGTGTTGTGCTGAGCACTCGGTGCTCAATGGTAAGAGTTCCATTTCTGGTACTACTGTTTGTGATTGTGCCTTTGGGTTTCATTTGTGTTGTCTTGTTTATTTCGTCTGAGTCAATTCTGGACCTTACTTTGTACTTCGGTTCACCTCCACCCATAGTTCTCTTGTTGTGTACACACAAAGACCGTCAACAACCAACAGACAAAAGAAGACAATGTGTGCGAATGATAAATCAATAAATAGTACTCAGAACATGAGCTGTGGAGACATTGAAATTAAGTCCAGAGGTTGTGGAACCAGTTAAGTGTTGAGGTGAGTGAAATTATCCACGCTGGTCCAGGAACCTGAGGCCTCTGTGTAGAGCATAGGGAGGGCCCTATCCATGACGGACTGGGCTGTATCCACCACTTTCTGTAGACTTTTTCCTTCCTGGCCATTGGCGTGATGCAGCCAATCAGGATACTCCCTACTATGCAGCTATAGAAGTTTGTCAAGGTTTTAGACAACGTGACTAATCTGTGCAAACCTCTAAAACAGTAGAATCATTGCTGTGCCCCTTTTGCAATGGCACTTACACACTGGTCCCGGGACAGATCTCCTGACATGACTGAACTCCATTTTATCCAGATTAAACTCCATCTGCCACTTCTCGGCCCAGCTCTGCATCCTGTCAATATCCCGCTATAACCCTCGACAGCTGTTTCATATGGAGGCAAATGCACGTCTCCAGGCTCAGTGAACTGCAGTTGATCTCAGTGCTCTGGAGCTGGTGAGGAAAAAAGATCCATTGTACCAGGGGTTCCTTATGCCATGGACCCTTACCAAGAGGTCAGGGGCCCCAGGTGTCAAACCTCTGCATTAGACCATTCCCACACATAGTCACTTGATTAACACAATTACACTTGAAAACTGTGGCAGGGACTTGGCTACCTGTGTGGGGAAGAGAATTAACTCAGAAAAGAACCCACAAGATATGGTAAGGGCACCACGGTTAGTCTGATGCTGTTGGGGCGTTGGAGTTCAGAGTCCATTTCTGACATCATCTGTTGGGTATTTGTGCATCCTCCCTGTGGAATGTGTGTATTTCCTTCGGGTGCCCCGATTTTCAACCACAGACCAAAGACATACTGGTTAGTAGGTTAATTGGTCATTGTAAGTTATCCAGTGGTTAGGCTGGGGTTAAATCTGGGGTTGCTGGGCAGAACAGCTCTAAGGGCTGGAAAGGCCTGTTCCATGCTGTGTCTCTAAATAAATAGGTTTCACTGACCTCCCTGTAAAATAACCACGCTGTAAAACAGCCCAGAAAACATTTACTTCATGGAATAATTCAGTTTATGCAATTATTTTCAAATAAGTCACATTTTTAGCTCCCCTTAAAGGTCATTTGGCATAAGGACTGCCCATGTGATGAATCTAGGAAAAAAAACTGTGAATGTCAGTACAATGTTTAACTAACTGCGCTATTCCAAGTAAGGCAGGTTGTGCTTTCAAAGTTCAAAGTCAATTTATTATCAAAGTATGTGTATGTCACCATATACCACCCCGAAATTTATTTTCTTGCAGGCATTCACTGTAGAACAAAGGAATACAATAGAATCCATGAAAAACCACACACAGACGGACAATGTGCAAAATAAGGCAAATTGTGCAAAGTCAAGAAAAAACAAGTAATAATAATCCTTGTTGTCTGTCATATCCAACAACAATGGAAGCCTTGGGTGGAAACATTTTTTAAAGTGGACCTCAGATGTCTGGGTTCCAGTGGTACGAATAGTCGTCACAACTGGGGTCTTCTTTGGTTGCAGTGGAAGACTGTGACTTCCTCCGTGCCTCGAAACGGAGAATTATTGTAGAACTGCCTTTCTGGCCTTTGGATCTCACTGTTGATCTCATCCACCCAGTTCATCATTCCCATTCCGATCTGTCATTCCATGGCCTCTTCTTCTGCTACGATGAGGCCACTCTCAAGGTGGAGGAATGACACCGTATATTCCACCTCAGTAGCCTCCAACCAGATGGCATGAAAATCGATTTCTCCTTCTGGTAATTTTTTTTACCGTTTCTTCTTTAACCACCCCCCCCCCACTCCCTCTCTTCCATTCCCCACTCTGGCCTCGCGCCTCTTCTCCTCACCTGTGTATCACATTATCACATTCCCCTGGTGCCTCTCCTTCTTCCCTTTCTCCCATGGTCCACTCTCCCCTCCTATTAGATTCTTTCTTCCCCAGACCTTTACCTTTCCCACCCACCTGCCTCCATCTATCACCTTCTAGCTCGTCCACCTTCCCCTCCCCTCACCTTTCCATTATGTCATCTTCCCCCTTCCTTCCTAGTCCTGATGAAGGGTCTCAGCCCAAAATGTCGACTGTTTATTCATTTTCATAGATGCTACCTGACCTCCAATATTTTGTGTGTGTTACTCTGGATTTCCAGCTTCTGTAGAATCTCTTGTGTTTAGCCCACATCCTAGCTAGCATTTGAGGACTTGTACATAACTGCCATCAGGGTGTTTTTGCCCTTGCAGTTTCTTAACTCTACCCACAAAGATTCTACATCATCTATGCCACCTCTTTCTAAGGACTTGATTTCTTTTTTTACCAGCAGAATCACCACACCCCCTCTGCCTACCTGTCTGTCTTTTCAATACGATGTGTATTGTTGGATGTTGAGCTCCCAGCTATGATTTTCTTTCAGCCACAATACAGAAACGTCCGCATCATCAAACCTGCCAATGTCTAACTGCATGACAAATCATCTACTTTATTCCGTATACTGCTTACATTCAAATATTACACCTTCAGTCCTGTATTCAACACCCTTTTTGATTTTGTCTCCATGTTACCAGAAGTTAAATTCTTATCCCTTTCCAAACTTGTTTTTTTCAATTCTGGAGACTTCCGTAACCTCTCCTGCACTCTCCTTTCCTTTGACTGTGGCAGTAGAAGAGGCCATGGACTAACATGGCGGAATGGGAATGGGAAGTAGAATTACAATGGGTGGCCACCAGGAAATCCCAGCTGTTGTGGTGGACTGAATGAAGGCGCTCTCAGCATCTTCTGTGGAAAAAACCTGCCCGTCACACCTCCTTTGGGTAAGAGTTTGGTATGGACTAGATGAAATGAAGGGCCTCTTTCTCTGCTGTAGTGCCCTGTGACTGTATGACTCCCCTTCAACTGTGTCTTTTAGTTATAGATTCCCCCATCCTCCCTTCATAGTTTTATGAACCTCTGTAAGGTCCAATAACCTGAGTTAAAGGTTGAGATTGAATAGGCAAGGACTTTATTCCCTGTTACGTGAGAGAATGGGGGACTTTGGATAGAGGTATACAAAATTATGAGGGATATAGGTAGGGTAAATGCAAGCAGGCTTTGTCCATTGAGGTTGGGTGAGGGTAGAACAAGGGGTCATAGGTTAAGAGTGAAAGGTGAAATATTTAAGGGGAATCTAAGGGGGGACGTCTTCACTCAGAGGGTGGTGAGAGTGTGGAACGAGCTGCCAGAGGGTGTGCTGGATGCAGATTCGATTGCAATGTTTTAAGGGAAGTCTGGGTGAGTTTGTGAATGGGGAGAGTACAGAGGACTATGGTGGGTGGATGGGACATGGCAGAATGATGGTTTGGCATGGGCTAGATGGGCCAAATGACCTGCTTCTCAGCTGTGGTGTTTTGTGACTCTAGGACTCATTTTAAAACTGTGTCCTCTAGTTATGGACCCCCCCCACCCCATGAAAAAAGCACCAATTATCTACTCTACCAGAGGGCTTCATAAACATATAAACTTCTATAAGGTCATCTGCAGAGAGAAAGAGTTAATCTTTCAGGCTAATGACTTTTTACCTGAGCTAATGTTTCTACTGATAATATTTAATCCCAAATGTCAGGTGTATGTTGACCATGAAGTCTTGTGTTTACTACAATACATTCTAGTAACAGGGACTGAATACTCATGGGAAACTGGGTTTACGAGTTTACCTGCTGAATCAGGGGGATGGATCTCAAATGACCTACAGATACAAGTCACTTAGAATGATCAGAATCAGGTTTATTACCATTCATATATGTCATGAAACTGGAGCAAAAATATATTCAAATGGAAATTAATGAACAGCTACGTTTGTCCTCCAAGAGAACCACAACCTTGTTGTAGGGGTTTGGAGGATTGCGTGCCTCAATGACCCAGAGAGCTACGTTGTCTGGAGTCAGGACTTTATGCCTTGGCTCTTGGTAGGGTCACCCACGCCAAACAGGTCAAACGGTAGAGGCCAGGCTACGAGTGGTTCACCAATCCCCCCCAGTTTGGGGGCTCAGCTTAGAACTAACAAAGCTGACTGGTAAAACAACATTGTTATAGAAAACACAAAATAATCTGCAGATGCTGGGGTCAAAGCAATACTCATAACATGCTGGAGGAACTCAGCAGGTCGGGCAGCATCCGTGGAAACGATCAGTCCTGACGAAGGGTTCCGGCCCGAAACGTCGACTGATCGTTTCCACGGATGCTGCCCGACCTGCTGAGTTCCTCCAGCGTGTTGTGAGTGTAACATTGTTATGGAAACAGCAATGAAGAATCCTTCTACAACTGAGTGCGACGGTATTCCTGAGTCTCCACCCAGGACTTGCATGGCTGACAATGGTGAAAACCAAGAGGAAGCTACTGGCACGATGAAGGAAGCTCTAAACACCACCAGAGATAGAGACCTCTCACTGCAGCCCGAAACGCCAGTGACGTAACTGGCAATAAGTGAAATTTCAGGCCGAGACCCCTTATCAGTCCCAATGCAGGGTCCTGGTCTGAAACGCTGTTTACTCATCTCCATAGATGCTGCCTGACCTGCTGAGTCCTCCAGTATTCTGTGTGTGTTGCCCTGGATTTCCAGCATCTGCAGACTTTCTTGCGTTTCAATCTATCCTTCCCTTGTGGATTGCATTGAAGTGAATGGCAGTGTTTACTTCAATTGTCGTGTATTAATATTTTTTTAAATTAAAGAATGCATATCTAATGCATGGTCAGTGCATGGAACATCCTGCCAGGGGAGGTGGTAGAGGCAGATACATTAGGAACTTTTAAGAGACTGTTAGATAGGCACATGGATGACAGAAAAATGGAGGGCCACGTAGGAGGGAAGAGGTAGATTGATCTTAGAGCAGGTTAAAGGGTCGGCACAACATAAGACTGTAAGGTGGGCACAGGAGTACATTCAGCCAGAGACTGATTCCACCGGGATGCAGCACTGAGCGTCATTGGAAGTCATTCCTGCCTGTGGCCATCAAACTTTTCAGCTTCTCCCTTGGAGGGTCAGACACCCTGGGCCAATGGGCTGGTCCTGGACTTATTTCCGTCTGGCATGGTTTACATATTATTATTTGATTGTTTGTGGTTTTGTATTGCTATGTTTGTACTCTTGTTCTTGGTTGGTGCAACTGTAACGAAACCTAATTTCCCTTGGGATCAATAAAGCATGTCTATCTGTCTATATAGGAGCAGAATTAGGCCATTTGGCCCATTGGGTCTGCTATGCCATTTCATCATGACTGATCCAATTTTCCTGTCAGCCCCAATCTCCTGCCTTCACCTCCTATCCTTTCGTGCCCTGATTAACCAAGAATCTATCAACCTCTGCCTTAAATATACCAAAGACTGTGGCAATGAATTCCACAGAGTCACCAGTCTCTGGCTGAAGGAATTACTCCTCAACTCCATTGTAAAAGCACACCTCTCTATTCTGATGCTGTCTTGCCTTAGACTCTCCCACCACAGGAAACATCCTCTCCACATCCACTCTATCTTGGCCTTTCAACATTCGATAGGTTTCAATGAGATCCCCCCCCTCATTCTTCTGAATTCCAATGAGTACAGGCCCAAAGCCATCAGACGCTCCTCAAGTGACAACCTTTCAATCCCGGAATCAGTTTTGTGAAACTCCTTTGAACTCTCTCCAATGTCAGCACATTCTTTCTTAGATAAGGAGCCCAAAGGTGTTCGGATACTCCAAATGAAGCCTCATCTTTACATGCTTGATGTCACTGTGGGCCAAAATGCCTGTACTGGGCTGTATTTGTGTACGCTCTTACATTATGCCTGAGTATTCTTTCTTCACAGGAACTTAGTGCCAGTATGTGTGAATGGTTTGAGAACTGGACCATTGGAATTCTTCACTGGAGTCAGAATTATGTTTGGATTAAGCATGCATTTACATGGAGTAGAATGTGCTATTACGTTCATCCTTCAGTGAGAGCCTTTCATCACATTTGCATGCCCACAGGCAATCTGGAAGAACTCCGTTAAGGCACATACTCAACGATTCAGGAACAGTTTCTTCCTCCCCACCATCAGATTTCTGAATGGACATTGAACCCATGAACACCACTTCACTATTTTTCTTATTTCTTTTTCTGTTGCACTACTTAATTAATTTAACTATTTTATATATATTTACATATATTTACATATATATATATATTTGCTGTAATTCACAGCTTTTTTCTCTCTTTATTACGTATTGCATTGTCCTGCTGCCGCAAAGTTAACACATTTAAGGACAAATGCCAGTGATATTGAACTTGATCCGGGTTCTGATTGCTATATCGGAGTCTGTGCTGTGGTATATGAATTAAGTGTGATTTGCTCTCCCTTCTCTTCCTTGAACTAATTGGAATCAGCTCTTAAAGACAGCTCAACCCTACAGTATGGGAGACTGCTTGAGGTGTTTGAAATATGATAATGATTTAGTGGGATAGAACAGAATTTTACACCGCACACTGTCGGAGCAGTGCTGCCAGGATAATCAAGGACACGACCCACCCAGCCAACACACTTTTCGTACCTCTTCCCTCCGGGAGAAGGCTGAGGAGCTTGAAGACTCGTACGGCCAGATTTGGGAACAGCTTCTTTCCAACTGTGATGAGACTGCTAAACAGATCCTGACCCGGATCTGGGCCGTACCCTCCAAATATCCGGACCTGCCTCTCGGTTTTTTTGCACTACCTTACTTTCCCTTTTTCTATTTTCTATTTATGATTTATAATTTAAAGTTTTAATATTTACTATCGATTTGTAATCCAGGGAGTGGGAAGCACAGAATCAAATATCGCTATGATGATTGTACGTTCTAGTATCAATTGTTTGGCGACAATAAAGTATAAAGTATAAATTAGAATTTGTGACGTATGTGGTGAAATTTGTTATTTTGCGGCAGCAGTACATAAAGAATACTATACATTACAATAAGAAATACTCAGAGGATTCCAGTTAATTGGGACACATTGGAATCAGTACATTTTGGCCCAATTAGGCAGTTGCCCCAGTCAGCTGAAGTTTATGGAAATAGTTAAAAAAGTATAAAAAAGGTAAATTACTATTTAACAGTAACAAATTATGTATTTAACTGGAATACAGAATGAACTAGAACATTATCAATACTACTGCAGTACAATAAAACTACCTTTCTGGATTAATTCCCACCAGACACTTCACTGTCCAACTGCACACTGATCTACAACTCTCTGTATCCATCGGCAACCATCCTCGTTCTCTACATCTCCATCCATCTTCACAAGGTTCATAAACTTGTAACACTGTCACCCAAATCGTTCTTGTAAATAACAAACGTCTTGGAACCAATTCCTGAGGTACACCATTGGTGGTACTTCCCGCCCTCCACCACTACCCTCTGCTTCCTTTCACCAAGCTACTTTTGGATCCATTTTACCAAAAACCTTGGATCCCTATTCCCTATTTGTTTTTGGACCAGCTCACCATGCAGGAGCTTGTTAGAAGCCCTGCTACAATCTATGTATGTCATGTCTACCTGCTTACCTCCAACAACTTTTCTAATAACCACTTTAGAAGCCTCAATCAAATTTGCAAGGTGGGATTTCCATGCACAAACTATGCTGACTTCCCCCTCCCCACCCCCTACCTCCAATCAGTCCCTGCCTTTCCAAGTAATCATGAATCCTATCACCAAGAAACTTCTCCAATGGTTTCCCACTTCTTGGAGGCCCATGATAAAATAGGCCCCAGTCAGCATGGTTTCCTCAAGAGAAAGCCTTGCCTGACAAATTTGTTGGAATTCTTTTCCAGAAAATTAATCTCAGGGTTGTATATAGTGACATAAATGTACTTTGAACTTTGAATTGATGTTGTCAGTAACAGGTCCTAGAACAAGATTCTGAAGAGGACAGGCAAAGCAGTGGCACACACCCATTCAAAATGCTGAAGGAACTCGGCAAAGCTGGTAGCATCTCCCACTCCTGTCTGCAAGAAGTTTGTACGTTCTCCCTATGACTGTGTGGGTTTCCTCTGGGTGCTCTGGTTTCCTCCTACACTCCTAAGAGTTACAGGTTAGTCAGAGTTGATAGCTTGTTGTCACAGGAAGCACTATGACATTTTCAGGCTACCTCCAGCATATCCTCAGACTGTATTGGTCATTAACGCAAATGACACAGTTCACTTTGTTTCAATGTTTTCAATGTACATGTGACAAATAAAGCTAATCATTAGTCTTTAATTTTGAATATGCAGTTGACATTTTGGGCCAAGATCCTTCATCAGGATTTATGGGTTATTAATGTATTAAAAATCTATTGATCTCTGCCTTGAAATATACAGCAACTCTACTGCCCTCCTGGGTAAAGAATGTCAAAGGTTCACTACCTTCCCTCCCCACATCTGCCTTCAGCAGCTGACCCTTTATTTTAAGACTGCAAATCTATTTCTTGTCAATCAAACAATATCATTCCTATTTGTACAATCCTGGTAGCTTTTTTCTTAGTTTCATAGAACATAGAACACAGAACATAGAACACAAAGCATAGGAAACAGAACATAGAACACAAAGCATAGGAAACAGAACATAGAACATCAAACACAGAACACAGAAAACAGAACCGAGAACATAGAACACTACAACACAGTGCAGACCTTTTGGATCACAATGTTGTGCCTACCTTTTAGCCCACTCCAAGATCAACCTAACTCTTCCCTCTCACATACTCATACATTTTTCTACTATCCACGTACCTATCTAAGAGTTTCTTAAATATCCAATCTATCTGCCACTACCACCACTTCTGACAGGGCACTCTACACCCCCACCACTCACTGTGTAAAAACCCTACCTCTGACATCCCCATATAATCTCCTCCAATCACCTTAAAATTATGCCCCCTCGTATTAGGCAATTTGGCTTGGGAAAAAGTCTCTGGCTTTTCACTCTATGAATGCCTCTTACCATCCTGTACACATCTACCAAGTCAGCTAAAATCTTTCTTCACCTCAAAGAGAAAAACCCTACCTCACTCTTCACAAGACATGCTCTCTAGATCCTGGACACAGCATCCTGGTAAATCTCCTCTGCTTCAATATATCTCCTCTCAGTCTTCTGAACGCAAGAGAGTGTATCACTCATCAATCATATTCTCCTCCCTCATCCCAGGCGTCAATCTAGTGAACCTTAGCTGCACACCCTCTATCACAAGTATTGCTTTCCTGAAGTAGGGGGTCAGGCCTCTACATAACTTACCAGATGTGCTCACATCAGTACACAATGCACTTGAAGTAAGGTTTTGGTATTCTACTTAAATCCCCTTGTATTAAAAAAATAGAAATTAATGGAGTTGGTTTATTATTATTGTATACATGATTAGAATATAACAGCAAGGTTGAGATACCGAGGCTTTATAAGGCATTGGTCAGACTGCATATGGAGTATTGTGAGCAGTTTGGAGCCCATTATGAAAGAATGTGTTAGCAATGAACTATTGGAAAGAATTCATAAGAAACACCCTGGCAATGAAAGAGTTAAATTATGAGCTGTGTTTGATGCTTCTGGGCCTGTACACACTGCAATTCAGAAGAATGGGGGGGGGGGATGGAAATCTCATTGAAACCTATCAAATATTGAAAGGCCTAGATAGAGTGGATGTGGAGAGGATGTTTCCTATAGTGGGAACGTCTAGGACCAGAGGGCAAAGCCTCAAAATAGAAGGTCATCCCTTTAGAACACAAATGAGGAGGAATTTCTTGAGCCACAGAGTAGTGATTCTGTGAAATTCATTGCCACAGACAGCTGTGGAGGCCAAGTCATCGGGTGTATTTAAAGCAGAGGTAGACAGGTTCTTGATTGTCTGGGCATCAAAGGTTACGGGGGGAAGGCAGGAGAATGGGTTTGAGAGGGCTAGTAAATCAGCCATGATGGAATGGCATTGCAGACTCAATGGGCTGAATGGCCTTGTGCAGCTCCTATGTCTTATACAAATAAAACACAATGCATTCTCCTGTACGGGTCCTTTTGTAATTTTCTACTGAGGCTGCTTTTGGAATTCTTTGAATAAATAACAAGCAGGGTAGACAAGGGAGAATCAGTGAATGTTGTGTACTTGGACTTTCAAAAGGTCTTTGACAAGGTGCCACACAAGAGGCTGCTAAACAAGGTACGAGCTCATGGTATTACAGGAAAGATACTAGCGTGGATAGAGCATTAGCTGATTGGCAGGAGGCAAAGTGTGGGAATAAAGGGATCCTTTTAGATTGGCTGCGGGCAACTGGTACTTTCCATGTTTCCTTTGGTGAGAGAGTCTAGGATCATAGGGCACAGTCTCAAAATAGAGGGATTGTAGCGACCCACTTTCTAGCACACACGAACCGGCTCACAACAGCGCGTGCAGGCAGAGGGCAGCCATCTTTACCAGCAGGGGGAAAATCCCGCGCGCAGAAAGGGTCTGGGAATATGCAATCCCCACAGCAGTCCCGCCCGGGGAGGGCGGGAACGGGAAGGCTTTAAAGCAGGCCGCGAAGTTTGAATAAATCTCTTTCATCCCAACTCCAACTCACTGACTCCATGTGGTTATTCTAGCGCTGTGTGTAGCACACCGCTACAGGATGTCCTTATTAGAAAAGAAATGATGAGGAATTACTTCAGCCAGAGCGTGGTAAATCTGTGGAATTCATTGCCACAGGCGGCTGTGGGGACCAGGCCACTGGGTACATTAAAGAAGAGGTTGATAGGTCTTTGAGTCATCAGGGTGTGAAAGGTTCTGGGGGGGAAGGCAGGAGATTGGGGTTGGGGGAATTGGATCAACCTTGATGAAGTGGTGGAGCAGACTCCGGCTAAATGGCTGAATTCAGCTCCGATGTCTTCCCGTCTCATGTATTGCCTGTTTATTTATTTTGTTTTGTTTTTCTTTTCGTATTTCCACAGTTTGTTGTCTTTGCATATTGGCTCTTTATTTTTATTGCGTGTGGTTTTCCGTTGATTCTATCGTATGTCATTGTGTTTACTGTGAATGCCCACAAGAGAACGAATCTCGGTGACATACGTGCACTTTGATAATAAGTTTGCTTTGAACTTTGAACACGGACAGGCTCTTGGTCCATGTTGGGTCATGACAGCTTCTGTTTCAGGTTTGCTATCACTGACAAGTCATGAAGTAGATGCTTGTAATGAGAAGGGTGCATGTCCTGGGGGACGAGGGTTGTTCGTGATGACATCGCCTTTTGAAGATGTCTTCGATGCCGGAGAGACTCGTGCCCACGATGAAGCTGGCTGCAGCTTTTTCCGATCCTGTGGAGTAGCCCTTCCATACTTTTCTGCTTACTTTAGTTATTACAATTTCCTGATTTGCTGGTTGAGACTTCTTTACAATGCACTGCCTAAAATGATTTCAGTATGATTCATTGTGGTTGCAGTTTACAGAACTTCCCACAACCTTCTAGCGTGCAGACCTTCACAGTAAGTTCAAGGTGGTTGTCCGTTGTATCCGATGGTGACAGGAAAGCTGCACGGGAGAGTTTTTAAAGCAGAAAAGCCATTGCAATGGGCCAGTTCCACTTTCTCGACCTCGGAAGGCCAGGTCCAGTGATGTGGTGGTCATCACAAACTGGGGTCTTCCTTGGTTGCAGTGGATGACCGTGACGTCTTCTGTTCCTCATCGTGCCCTTCGCATTCCACAATGCTTCTGCAGAATCATCATCTTGGCCTTTGGATCTCACTGGAGATCTCATCTGTCCAGTTTTCTTGAGCTGACTTCACATGCTAGGACAGGCATGCTCCGATCTAACTGGGGTACGAGGCCCGCTGGCTTGGTCTGGCCCACCTGTCGAGGCAGTGTGGCCGCTGTCTCATGCAAACAGATACCTGGAGCCACAGGTGAGAGCTGAGTGTCCATTGAAAACCAAGGATAAGTGAGCTGCCTCAGAATAGAGCTCCTGAATAAACTCCTTCACCAGGGGTGACACCCTCTCCCTGGCCACCCCATTCACCCTAGATGGGCTGAATGGTGTCGCTGGTCATTTCAATCTCTGTGTCTGGGACTCAATGAAGTGTGTGCAGCAAAACAGAATGTTTTGAGAGTTCTATGTTATTTTTGCAATTGTTATATTGATGGCACTTACTGTTCTTTGCCAACATTAATAAGACCATAAGACCATGAGACCCAGGAGCAGAATCAGGCCATTCGGCCCATCGACTCTGCTGTGCAACTCAATCAATGCTGATCCTGCTTTTCCCCTCCTCAGCCCCACTCCCCGGCCTTCTCCCCGTAACGTCTGATGCCATGCCCAATCAAGAACCGATCAAGCTCTGCCCAACGACCTGGCCTCACAGCTGGCTGTGGTAACAAATTCCACAATTTCACCAGCTTCTGGCAAGAGAAATTTCTCCGCATCTCTGTTTTAAATGGATGCCCCTGAGGCTGTTCCCTCTTGTCCTAGGCTTCCCCCACAGCAGGAAGCATCCTTTCCACATCTACCCTGTCTAGGCCTTTCAAAATTGGAAAGGTTTCAATGAGACCCCCCCCCCCCCAATCCTTCTAATTTCCAGTGAGCACGGACCCAGAGCTACCAAACGTTCCTCATATAATGACCCTTTCATTGCAGGAATCATCCTTGTGAACCTCCTCTGAGCCCAACACTGTTCACAATACTCAAGGTGAGGTCTCACCAGTGCCTTATAAAGCCTCAGTATCACATCCCTGCTCTGGATTCTAGACCTTTTGAAATGAATGCTTGAAATAATAAATACTAAAGCAATTTTTTTTTGGGACTGTTTACTCTTTTGCTACTCTGTACCCTTTCCAATGCTTCCACATCCTTCCTATAGTGAGGCGACCAGAACTGGACACAGTACTCCAAGTGTGGCCTAACCAGAGTTTTATAGAACTGCATCATTACATCGCGACTCTTAAACTCTATCCCTCGACTTATGAAAGCCAACACCCCATAAGCTTTCTTAACTACCCTATCCACCTGTGAGGCAACTTTCAGGGATCTGTGGACATGTACCCCCAGATCCCTCTGCTCCTCCACATTACCAAGTATCCTACCATTTACTTTGTACTCTGCCTTGGAGTTTGTCCTTCCAAAGTGTACCACCTCACACTTCTCCGGGTTGAACTCCATCTGCCACTTCTCAGCCCACTTCTGCATCCTATCAATGTCTGTCTGCAATCTTTGACAATCCTCTACACTATCTACAACACCACCAACCTTTGTGTTGTCTGCAAACTTGCCAACCCACCCTTCTACACCCACATCCAGGTTGTTAATAAAAATCACGCTCGGGATTATTCCATTTTTCATCAGTCGATTCCACACATATTAAAGAATGGTAGGATAGTGTAGCACCATTACGGCTTGGGGTGTTCTTCAATTCAGACACCATCTGCGTGTGGGTTTCCCCCAGCTGCTCAGGTTTCTTCTCACGGTCCAAAGACTTACTGGCTAGTGAGTTCAATGGTCATTGTAAATTCCCTGTGATTAGGCTAGGGTTAATAGGTGGGTTGTTGGGAACTGCGGCTCATTGGGCTGGAAGGCATCGATAGATAGATAAACTAATAGGTAGGTAGATAGGTGCACTCAGTGCCCACTTTACTTGGTACAGGACTGGAACCTGGTGTGGTCCTCTGCTACTGCAGCCCACTCAGTTCAACGTTTGTGTGTTCGGAGATGCTTTTCTGCACACCACTGTTGTAACACATGGTTAATGAGGCTACTGTCGCCTTCCTGTCTGGCCTTTCTCCTTCGGTGCTTTTGCCCACAGAACTGGCACTCACCGAAACATAGAAAACCTACAGCACAATACAGGCCCTTCGGCTCACAATGCTGTGCCGAACATGTCCCTACCTTGGAAATTACTAGGGCTACCCATAGCCCTCTATTTTTCTAAGCTCCATGTACCTATCCAAAAGTCTCTTAAATGACCCTATCGTATCTACCTCCACCACTGTCGCCAGCAGCCTATTCCGTGCACGCACCACTCTCTGCGTAAAAAACTTACCCCTGACAGCTCCTCTGTACCTACTTCCAAGCACTTTAAAACTGTGCCATTTCAGCCCTGGGAAAAAGGCACTGACTAGCCACATGATCATTGGAACCAGTCTAACCATTCTTCTCTCATTAACAAGATATTTTTGCCCACAGAACTGCCACTCACAGGATTTTTTTTTGCTTTTCACTCTGTTCTCTGTAAACTCTAGAGACAATTGTGCATGAAAGTCCCAAGAGATCAGCAGCTTCTGAGATACTCAAACCACCCTGTCTGGCACCAGCAATCATTCCACAGTCAAAGTCACTTAGATCACTTTTATTTCCCCATTCTGATGTTTGGTCTGAACAACAACAACTGAACCTCTTGACCATGTCTGCGTGCTTTTCTGCATTGAGTTTGCCCCATGGTTGGCAGATGAGATATTTGTATTAATGAGCATGTGTACAGGTATATCTAATAAAATGGCAGCTGAGTGTAGGGTCGGAGGCAGTTTACTTCCCTGTTCTTTATTAATTATAATTCATGATTCAAGATTCAAGATTGTTTAATGTCATTTTCAATACACAAGTGTAAAGGAGAACAAAATAATTGTTACTCTGGATCTGATGCAGTATTAAAAATGCAATAAGGTAAAGAATACAATAATAAAAACACAATAAATATAAACACATAAGATAGCTTATACACATAGATTGATTGTATGTTCAAAAAGTGACGCTAGGCACAGGAGTGTCTGTACATAAGGTGACAGGCAGGTAATGATAAAGTAGTGGTGGTTGGGGGTGTGGAGGGGTGGGTTAGGGGGTGGAGGTGTTGATCAGCCTTGCTGCTTGGGGAAAGTAACTGTTTTTGAGTCTGGTGGTCCTGGTGGGATGTTATGCAGCCTCCTCCCTGATGGGAGTGGGATAAACAGTCCATGGTGGGTGGGATCCTTCATGATGTTACTGGCCCTTTTCTGGCACCTTTCTGTATCTTTGTCCTTGATGGTGGGTAAGCTGGTGCCGGTGATGCTTTGGGCAGTTCTGAATACCCGCTGCAGAGCCTTCCTCTCCGCCACAGTGCAGCTTCCCTACCATGCACTGATGCAGCTTGATTTACACTGGAGTGAAGTTCTACAGCATTGAACAGAAATCCCATGCTACCATTCCATGTATGTCCAATCGGGAATGGGAATTCAAATGTTTGGCCACTGGAGCTGGAGTGGAGGTGCTCGATGAAGTGATCCCACAGGTCTCACCACAAGACACAGGAGCACAATTAGGCTATTCAGCCCATCGAGAATGCTTCGTCATTCCATTACGGCTAATTTCCTCATTACCCAATATCAATTCCCCCTTCTCGTCCAACGGGACCTACGTTCACTTTAGCCACCCTTTTCCGCTTTATATAATTATAAAAGATTTTATTACCTGTTTTTATATTTTGTGCTAGTTTATTTTCATAATCTATCTTCACTTTTTTTATTGCTCACTTTGTGGTACTTTGTTGCTTTTTCAAGTTTTCTCTATCTTCCAGTTTCCCACTACTCTTGGCGACTTTGTATGCACGAGCTTTTAGTTTGATGCCTTCTGTTATTTCCTTAGTTATCCAAGGCTGGCTCTCCCCACCCTTACTGTCCTTGCTCTTATCTGGAGTATACTTTTGTTGAGCACTGTGAAAAATCTCTTTGAAAGTATTCCACTGTTCCTCACTGTCCTACCATATAGCCTGTGTTCCCAGTCTACACTAGCCAAATCCTCCCTCATCCCATTGTAGTCTCCATTGCTTAAGCATAATTCACTGATTTTAGATTGAACTGTTGCACCCTCCATTTGTATGAGAAACTCAATCTTCTTCCCAAGAAGATCCCTAACTACAAGATCACTAATTTTACCTGTCTCATTGCACAGGTCCAGATCGAAGAGCATGTTCCCTGTAGGTTCAGTAACACGTTTAGTATCACTGATAAAGTATCACTGTTAAGGCGGCAGGAAGATGGGGTGAGCATGGATGTTAGGGAAATGAAGGAGATACGGGTGAGGGCAGCATCAATAGTGCAGGGAAGGAGACCCCATTTTTGGGAAAAGGAAGGTGGCTCTAATGTCCCGGAAAGGAAATCTGCATCCTGGGAACAATTGTGGTGGAGGTGAAGGAACTGAGAAAAGGGAATTGCATTTTTAAGGAGATAGGGTGGGAAGAGACATAGTCGAGATAACTGTGGAAATCACAAACAAGAGAAGCTCTGCAGATGCTGGAAATCCACGCAACACACACAAAGTACTGGGGAACTCAGCAGGCCAGGCAGCATGTATGGAAAAGAATAAACAGTCGATGTTTCGGGCCGAGACCCTTCATCAGGACCCGGTGGGTTTCTAAATGATTTGTGTTGACAGTTTGCCTCCAGAGATGGAAACAGAGAGACAGGGGGACGGAGAAAGGGTTGGGAGGGAACCACAACAGCAGTAAACAAACAGTCACACACTAAGGGAATAATATTATAGCCCAAGTCCTTGAGTGTCATGTCCTGTAGATTGATGTTGTCGGCAAGAAGCCTGCAGCAGTCCGATCATCGCGCAGTAGTGCAGTCTCAGATGAACTCAGTGCAGCTTGTCTTTCCACAAAGGTGGGGTTGTGAAGTTAGCTGGAATGCTAGCGATGAATGTGTATCTAAATCACTATAAATAGGAAAATAAACACTGCGGCAATTTGGCTTAAACTGCAACTGAATCACGACATGTTCCACTGCATACCGGAACTCAGATTGTGGAAGACTTTGTAACAGATCCAAATTTCAATGTGCAATGTAATCAGAATGTGCAGCTTACCATGAAAGATCTTCTTTTATAGAAGATCTTTTAGATGAGAAGGATGGTCAGAACAGAGGATGTCCCTTTAGAACAGAGATGAGAAGGAATTCCTTTGTCCAGAGAGTGGTGAATCTGTGGAATTCATTGCCACAGACATCTATGGAGACCAAATCATTGGGTATATTTAAAGTGGAGATTGATAGGTCTTTAGTTAGTCTGGCTGTCAATGGTGACAGGCAGAAGGTGGGGGAAAGGGGTTGAGAGGGATAATTGATCAGCAATGATGGAATGGTGGAACAGACTCGATGGACCAAATGGCCTAATTCTATTCTTATGTCTTCTGGTCTTCTTTGCTACTCCAGCTCCCATTAACGAGTGTGCAGGAGTGTGGATCATTGAAGTTCGTTGATTTCCGGCTTCTGTACCTCCCCACTGATGGGGGTACTGAGAAGACAGCATGCCCTTCAGATGAATGCTGCCTTTTTGAGGTACCATCTTTTGAAAATGTCCTTGATAAGAGCATAAGACGAAGGAGCAGAGTTAGGCCATTCAGCCCATCGAGTTAGCTTCGCAATTCCATCATGGCTGATCCCAGATCCCACTCAACCCTATACACCTGTCTTTGACTTTAGCTTACTTTATCATTAGTCTCCAAGTACCCCAAAACCTCATCCTTAATAATAGACTCCAACACTTTCCCAGCCACTGAGGTTAGGCTAACTGGCCTATAATTTCCTTTCTTTTGCCTTCCTCCCTTCTTAAAGAGTGGAGTGACATTTGTAATCTTCCAGTCTTCTGGGACCATGCCAGAATCAAATAATTCTTGAAAGATCATGACCAATACATCTGTAATCTCTTCGGCAACCTCTCTCAGGACTCTTGTCTGTAGTATGTCTGGTCCAGGTGACTTATCCACCTTAAGACCATTCAGTGTGCCTAGCACTTTCTCCTTTGTAATAGCAATGGCACTCGCTCCTGCTCCTGGATACTCACGAACTTGTGGCACACTGTTAGTGTCTTCTACAATGAAGACTGATGCGAAGTACTCATTAAGTTCATCTGCTGTTTCTTTGTTCCCCATTACTACCTCACCAGCGTCATTTTCCAGTGGTCCAGTATCAACTCTCACCTCCGTTTTACTCTTCATATAACTGAAAAAACGTTTAGTATCCTGCTTTGTATTATTGGCTAGTTTGCCTGATGTTTCGTCTTTTCCCTTCTTATAGCTTTTTAGTTGCCTTTTGTTGGATTTTAAAAGCTTCCCCATCATCCAAATTTCCATTCACTTTTGCTACCTTTTATGCAGTCCTCAACTTCCCTTGTCAGCCACGGTTGCCTACCCTGCCATTTGAAGACTTCTTCCTCTGTGGGAGACAATTTCAGTCATCTCTGTACTGCCATCATCCCCGCTGGTATCTCCTTCCAACCAACCTGGGCAAGCTCCTCTCTCATGCCTCTGTAATTCCCTTTATTCCATTGTGATACTGATATATCTGACTTATGCTTCTCCCTCTGAAATTGCAGTAAGGATTCAATCATATGAACACCGCCTTCTAAGGGTTTCTTTACGTTAAGTTAATAAAATCTGTGTTATCACACAACATCCGATCTAAGATAGCCTTTCCCCAAGTAGACTCGAGCTCAAGCTGCTCTGAAAAACCTTCTCTTAGGCATTCAACAAATTCCCTCTCTAATGATTCGACACCAACCTGATATTCCCCATTCCCCTTGCATATTGAAGTCCCCCATTACAATTGTGACATTCCCCTTATTACATGCCCTTTCCAGCTCCCTTTGCAATCTCAACCCCACATCTTGGCTACTATTTGGAGGCCTATATATGATTCTCATAATGGTTTCTTTTCAACCTTGCACTTTCTTGACTCCACCCACAAAGATTCAGCATTCTCTGACCCTATGTCACCTGTTTCTAAAGATGTAATTCCATCTCTTACCAACAGATCCCCACCACCAGCTTTGCCTTCCTGCCTGTCTTTTTGAGACAAAGTATATCCTTTCATGTTAAGTCTTCAAATTAGGCCTTCTTTCAGCCACAACTCATTGATGCCCACAATGTCATACCGACCAATCTCGAATTGCGCCACAATTTCATCCACTTTATTCTGAATGGTACCTATGTTTAAATACAGCTCCTTCAGTCCTACATTCTTTGCCCTTTTGAATGTTGCCTCTGTGGTACAATTTAACTCTTTGCTCTGTCTGCATATGTATCCAATCATTGGCTTGTCCTTCCTTACATTCATGTTACATCCATCATCTACTTGTAAACCTGCTGGCTCATCCTCAGCTCTACCATACTGGTTCCCATTCCCCTGCCATATTAGTTTAAACCACTCCCAACAGGTCTAGCAACCCCACCTGCCAGGATACTGGTCCTCCTTGGATTCAAGTGCAACCTGTCCCTTTTTTACAGGCCACACCTGCCCAAGAAGAGGTCCCAATGATCCAGAAATCTGAATCCCTGCCCCCTGCTCCAATTCTTCAGCCATGCATTTATCTGCCACCTCATTCTCTTCCTATCTTTACTGTCGTGTGATACGGGCAGTAATCCCAAGATTTGAGTTCCTGCTTCTTAGCTTCCCTCCTAACTCCCTGTATTCTGTTTTTAGGACCTCCTCTCTTTTCCTTTCTATGTCATTGCTACTAATATGTACCGCAGCTTCTGGCTGCTCACCCTTCAAACAGTGTTTAGTCTGATGGTCAAAAAGCTCAATTTTGATTTCATCAGACCATAGAACCTTCTTCAAGCTGACTTCGGAGTCTCACACATGCCTTCTGCAAAACTCTAGCCAAGATTACAAGCAAGATTTTTATCAACAGTGGCTTTCTCTTTGCCACTCTCCCATAACGCTGTGACTGATGAAGCACCTGGACAACAGTTGGTGTATGCGCAGTCTCTCCCATCTCAGCCACTGAAGCTTGCAACTCCTCCAGCATTGTCATAGGTCTCTTGGTGGCCTCCCTCACTAGTCTCCTTAAACCATAAGACCATCAGACATAGGAGCAGAATTGGGCCATTTGGCCCATTGAGTCTGCTCCACCATTCAATCATGGCTGATCCTTTCTTTTCCCCCCTCAGCTCCACTCCCTGGCCTTCTCCCCATAACCTTTGATGCCATGTCCCATCAAGAACCCATCAATCTCTGCCTTAAATACACCAATGACCTGGCCTCCACAGATGCCTGTGGTAATAAATTCCACAAATTCGCCACCATGTGGCTAAAGAAATTTTTCAGCATCTCTGTTTTAAATGGATGCCCCTCTATCCTGAGGCTGTGCCCTCTTGTCCTAGACTCCCCCACCATGGGAAACATCCTTTCCACACCTACTCTGTCTAGGCCTTTCAACATTCGAAAGATTTCAATGAGCTCCCCCCTCACCCTTCTGAATTCCAGTGAGTACAGACCCAGAGCCATCAATCATTCCCAGGATTATCCTTGTGAACCTCCTCTGGACCCTCTCCAAAGCCAGCACATCTTTTCTTAGATGAGGAGTCCAAAACTGTTCACAATACTCAAAGTGAGGCCTCACCAGTGCCTTATAAAGCCTCAGCATCACATCCCTGCTCTTGTATTCTAGACCTCTTGAAATGAATGCTAATATTACATTTGCTTTCCTCAACACTGACTCAGCCTGCAAGTTAACCTTTAGGGTGTTCTGTATAAGAACTCCCAAGTCCCTTTGCATCTCAGATTTTTGGATCTTCTCCCCGTTTAGAAAATGGTCTGTACATTTATTTCTACTATCAAAGTGCATGACCATGCATTTTCCAACATTGTCTTTCATTTGCCATTTTCTTAGCTATCCTCCTAATCTGTAACCATCTGCATCCTACCTGTTTCCTCAACACCACTTGCCCCTCCATTAATCTTCATATCATCTGCAAACTTAGCAACAAAGCCATCCAGTCCATCATCTAATTCATTGATATACAGCATAAAAAGACCCCTGTGGAACAACTCTAATCACTAGCAGCCAACGAGAAACAGATCCTTTTATTGCCACTACCAACCAGCTAATGGTCTAACCACGCTAGTAACTTTCCTGTAATACCATGGGCTCTTAACTTGGTAAGCAGCCTCATGTGTGGCACCTTGTCAAAGGCCTTCTGAAAGTCCAAATATACAACATCCACAGCATCCTCTTTATCTATCCTACTTGTAATCTCCTCAAAGAATTCCAACAGGTTCCTCAGGCAAGATTTTCTCTTAAGGAAACCATGCTGACTTTGGCCTATCTTGTCCTCTTTCACCAAGTATTCCATAACCTCACCCTTAACGACTGACGCTAACGTCTTCCCAACCACTGAGGTCAGGCTAACTGGTCTATAATTTCCTTTCAGCTGCCTTCCTCCTTTCTTAAAGAGTGGAGTGACATTTGCAATTTTCCAGTCCCCCGGCACCAGGTCAGAGTTCAATGATTTTTGAAAGATCATTGCTACCGCCTCCACAATCTCAATTGTTATCTCTTTTGGAACCTTAGGGTGCAGTTACCTGGTCTGGGTGACTTATGTTCCTTTAGGATTTTCACCTTTTTGAGCACCTCCTCCCTTGTAATAGTAACTGCACTCACTTCTCTTCCTTCACACACTACGACATCAGGCACTCATTGGCTAATGTCTTCCACAGTGAGGACTGATGCAAAATATTCATTTAGTTCATCTGCTATCTCCTTGTCCCCATTATTATTTCTCCTGCCTCATTTTCTAGTGATCTGATATCCACTCTCATCAAAGCGGTGAAATGATCGGACAAAGTCAGCATGGATTCATGAAAGGAAAATCATGTCTGACGAATCTCATAGAATTTTTTGAGGATGTAACTAGTAGAGTGGATAGGGGAGAACCAGTGGATGTGGTATATTTGGATTTTCAGAAGGCTTTTGACAAGGTCCCACACAGGAGATTAGTGTGCAAACTTAAAGCACACGGTATTGGGGGTAAGGTATTGGTGTGGGTGGAGAGTTGGTTAGCAGACAGGAAGCAAAGAGTGGGAATAAACGGGACCTTTTCAGAATGGCAGGCGGTGACTAGTGGGGTACCGCAAGGCTCAGTGCTGGGACCCCAGTTGTTTACAATATATATTAATGACTTGGATGAGGGAATTAAATGCAGCATCTCCAAGTTTGCGGATGACACGAAGCTGGGTGGCAGTGTTAGCTGTGAGGAGGATGCTAAGAGGATGCAGAGTGACTTGGATAGGTTGGGTGAGTGGGCAAATTCATGGCAGATGCAATTTAATGTGGATAAATGTGAAGTTATCCACTTTGGTGGCAAAAATAGGAAAACAGATTATTATCTGAATGGTGGCCGATTAGGAAAAGGGGAGGTGCAACGAGACCTGGGTGTCATTATACACCAGTCATTGAAAGTGGGCATGCAGGTACAGCAGGCGGTGAAAAAGGCGAATGGTATGCTGGCATTTATAGCGAGAGGGTTCGAGTACAGGAGCAGGGAGGTACTACTGCAGTTGTACAAGGCCTTGGTGAGACCACACCTGGAGTATTGTGTGCAGTTTTGGTCCCCTAATCTGAGGAAAGACATCCTTGCCATAGAGGGAGTACAAAGAAGGTTCACCAGATTGATTCCTGGGATGGCAGGACTTTCATATGAAGAAAGACTGGATGAACTGGGCTTGTACTCGTTGGAATTTAGAAGATTGAGGGGGGATCTGATTGAAACGTATAAGATCCTAAAGGGATCGGACAGGCTAGATGCAGGAAGATTGTTCCCGATGTTGGGGAGGTCCAGAACGAGGGGCCACAGTTTGAGGATAGAGGGGAAGCCTTTTAGGACCGAGATTAGGAAAAACTTCTTCACACAGAGAGTGGTGAATCTGTGGAATTCTCTGCCACAGGAAACAGTTGAGGCCAGTTCATTGGCTATATTTAAGAGGGAGTTAGATATGGCCCTTGTGGCTAAAGAGATCAGGGGGTATGGAGGGAAGGCTGGTGCAGGGTTCTGAGTTGGATGATCAGCCATGATCATAATAAATGGCAGTGCAGGCTCGAAGGGCCGAATGGCCTACTCCTGCACCTATTTTCTATGTTTCTATGTTTCTATGTTTCCTTTTATTTTTTACATACTTGAAAAAGCTTTTACGATCCACTTTGATATTGTTTGCTAACCTTACTTTCTCCTTATCAATTTTCAAGTTGAATTTAATCATATTGTTATCATTGCCTCCTAAGGGTTCTTTTACCTTAAGCTCCCTCATCACCCCCAGTTTGTTACATAACACCCAATCCAGTACTGTATAGCTCAACAGCAAACTGCTCTGAAAAGCCATCTCGTAGGCATTCAACAAACTCACTCTCTTGAGATCCATTACTAACCTGATTTTCCCAATTGACCTGCATGTTGAAATCTCCCATGACTATCATAACATTGCCCTTTTGACACGCCTCTTCTATGTCCTGTTGTGATCTGTGGTCCAAATCCCAGCTACTGTTGGAAAGCCTGTATATAACTGCCATCAGGGTCCTTTTACCCTTGCAGTTTTTTTAACTCAACCCCCAATGATTCAACATCTTCTAATCCTATGTCACATCTCTCTACTGATTTGATGCCATTCTTTACCAGCACAGCCACGCCACCACCGCCCCCCCACCCACCTTCCTATCCCTTCATAACACCGTGTAACCTTGGACATTCAGCTCCCAGCTACAACTGTCCTTCAGCCACAATATCATTCCTCACAATCTGTAGAAGTACAATAAGATCATCCACTTTCTTGCCGATACTCCATGCATTGAAATACAGTATAACATTTCGAGTAATGTATTTGCTACCCGTTTTGATTCTGCATCCCTAGTGGCTGCAATTTTGTCTTATCATCTGCCCGCCCTTCTTGACAGTCTGACTGCACGCTATCTTTGCTTTTTTACCATCTGTCCTATCCTGAATCCTTTCACTCTGGTTCTCGCCCCCTTCCAAATTAGTTTAAACCCTCCTCAACAGCTTTAACAAACCTGCCCACGAGAATATTGGTCCCCCTCGGGTTCAGGTGCAACCCGTCACTTTTGAACAGGTCATACATCCCCCAGAAGAGATCCCAATGATCCAAGAACCTGAAGCCCTGCCCCCTGCACCAGCTTCGCAGTCATACATTTATTGCCAAATTATCCTGTTTCTACCCTCACTGGTGCACTGTACAGGCAGCAATCCGGAAATTACTACCTGGGAAATCCTGCTTCTCAGCTTTCTGCCTAGCTCCCTAAATTCTTTCTTCAGGACCTCTTTGCTTTTCCTTCCTTTGACATTGGTACCAGTATGTACCAGGACATCTGACTGCTCTCCATCCCTCTCTAAAATGCTGTGGTCGCGATCCCTGTGGCACCTGGGAGTTAATATACCATCTGGGTGTCCCATTCATGTCCATAGAATCTCCCGTCTGTTCCCCTGACTATTGAATCCCCTATCACTACCGCTCCCTGCTTTTCCCCCTTTCCCCTCTGTGCTGTGGACCCATGCTCAGTGCCTGTAACCCGGTCTCCATGGCATTCCCCTGGGAGGTCATCCCCTGTGACTGTATCCAAAGTGGTATACTTATTATTGAGGAGACTGGACACAGGGGCGCTCAGCCTGTTCACCTTCCCATTCCTTTTTCTGCCAGTCACACAGTTACTCGCCTCCTGCAACTTCTGGGTGACTGCTTCCCTGTAACTCTTATCGATTATATGCTCACTCTCCCGTACAAGCCGAAGGTCATCCAGCTGCTGCTCCAGATCCCTAACACGGTCCTCAAGGAGCTGCAGCCGGATGCACTTCACGCAGATGTGGTTCCTCGGGAGTCTCTGGGTTTCCCAGGACTCCAACATCCGGCATGAAGAACACACAATGGCCATTTACCACACTAAGTGCAGCAAGAGAGGGGAAAAGGGGACCTTAACAGAAACTTACCCAGAGCCAACAGCTCTTTTGAGCTGAAGCCTCCTTTGAGGTAAAGCCTGTCACTCCTACTCTCACTAGTGCCTTACTCCCAACACTGGCCGCCCTGCTTGTCCCTTCAGTACTTTTATTTAATTCACTATGCTCTGCTCCCGCCATTGACTGGGCCTCCCGAATGTACAAATGCCTGCGAAGCTCTCCTTTTAAACAAGTATCGCCTATCTGTGAGAAACCTCGCCGCTGTGCTCTGCCCCTGCCTCTGACTGGGCATCCCTTCCTGCACAGTCACTCCGTTCTTGAGGACAGCCTGCTCGAGGCACATTTATAACTGTGCCATATTCTTTTCATTTCTTGATGATTGACTTCACTGTGCTCCAAAGGATACTCAGTGACTGGGAATTTTCTTGTATCCATCTCCTTATTTGTGCTTTTCAATAACCTTTACGCAGAGTCGCTTGAAGTGTTCTTTTCTCTTCATGCTGTAGTTTTTGCCAGGATACACACTCACCAACAGTTGGACCTTCCAATGACAGTTTTATTTTTACTACAATCAGTTGGTACATTGGCCTTTATAAATCAAAGTATTGGGTATAAGAGCTGGAATGTTATGATGAGGTTGTATAAGTAATTGGTGAGGCCAAATCTGGAGTATTGTGTTCAGTTTTGGTCACCAAATTACAGGAAGGATATTAATAAGATTGAAAGAGTGCAGAGAAGGTTTACAAGGACGTTGCCGGGACTTGAGAAACTCAGTTACAGAGAAAGGTTGAATAGGTTAGGACTTTATTCCCTGGAGCGTAGAAGAATGAGGGGAGATTTGATAGAGGTATATAAAATTATGGTGGGTATAGATAGAGTGAATGCAAGCAGGCTTTTTCCACTGAGGCAAGGGGAGAAAAAAACCAGAGGACATGGGTTAAGGGTGAAGGGGGAAAAGTTTAAAGGGAACATTAGGGGGAGCTTCTTCACACAGAGAGTGGTGGGAGTATGGAATGAGCTGCCAGATGAGGTGGTAAATGCAGGTTCTTTTTTAACATTTAAGAATAAATTGGACAGTTACATGGATGGGAGGTGTATGGAGGGATATGGTCCGTGTGCAGGTCAGTGGGACTAGGCAGAAATGGTTCGGCACAGCCAAGAAGGGCCAAAAGGCCTGTTTCTGTGCTGTAGTTTTTCTATGGTTTCTGTGGTTTCTATTTAACTAATTGTGTGACTTCTAAAAACAATTGGCTGTACAAATAATGATTTGGTGTGTCATATTAAGGGGGGGGGGTGAATACTTATGCAATCAGTTATTTTGTGTTTTATATTGTAATCCATTTGTAGAGTCTTTTTCTGTTGATCAGTGTCAAAAAAGCCAAATTAAATCCATCGTGATTCAATGTTGTAAAACAATAAAACATAAAAACTTCCGGGCGGGGGGGGGGGGTGAATATTTTTTAGGCTCTGTAGTTTCTTGATTAGTCAGGGCTTCAAGGGTTATGGGGAGAAGGCAGGAGAATTCTGTTGAGAGGGAATATTGAAAAATGACAGAGCAGATTCAATGAGCTGAATGCTCTAATTCAGCTCCTGTGTCTTGTGGTCACCTGGCCTTATTAGTTCTGGTATGCTCACAGCTAAATTCAGAGCAGGGACACAAGTTAGCTACCACATAATCTCACACAAACTCGAGAACAGACAAAATATTTGGATCATTTATTGTATTAGTGCAAGAACTCATCTAGTAAAAAGTATCAAAATATTTAGTCTAGTCCGATAGCAGAGAACTAATGTAGGCTTAAAATAGTTTTTAAAATGATTGGAAAGAAATCTCTGCAGCAGATAAAATGGAGATATCATAGTTTTCTGATTAGTATTCAGCTTCAGTACGTAGAGTATCTGCAGTTGTAACAAGGAGTTTTCGTGCAATCTCAACATCACAATTAAATTGAAGTATACTTTTAAAATAAACTGCAAATACAAGCATTTTGTGGTTCCTTGTCCATCTGTTCTAGGGAGAAGGCAGGCTGAAGGGCCCATTTCACTGCCGTTCTTCACAGCTATACCCACTCATGGGGAAGGCGCTGGGGGCAAATCACGAGAGAAAGCTCCAGAACTGGGTCCCCAGGGCAGTCCTACGTTGAGTTCAACGATGACTGGCAACTCCTGCGGCGCCTCTGGTGCCAAGCTGTATTGCTCTCTGCCGTTCCTTTGGATTTATCAGCTGCGTGGAGAGGGGTTGCTCACTACATGGGCAACAGCTTGCTCTCCATATCGAACTGCCCTGGCCTGTGTCTCTGGGACACAACATCCACGTCCAGCGAGTGGCAGTTCTGTGGACGAGAACACCTTGTTAATAGAGAGGTCAGAGAAGGGTTGGTTTAAGATGACAGGAAGATGACAGTAATTCAGGTAACATAGAAACATAGAAAATAGGTGCAGGAGTAGGCCATTCGGCCCTTCGAGCCTGCACTGCCATTTATTATGATCATGGCTGATCATCCAACTCAGAACCCCGTCCCAGCCTTCCCTCCATACCCCCTGACCCCCGTAGCCACAAGGGCCATATCTAACTCCCTCTTAAATATAGCCAATGAACTGGCCTCAACTGTTTCCTGTGGCAGAGAATTCCACAGATTCACCACTCTCCGTGTGAAGAAGTTTTTCTTAATCTCGGTCCTAAAAGGCTTCCCCTCTATCCCCAAACTGTGACCCCTCGTTCTGGACTTCCCCAACATCGGGAACAATCTTCCTGCATCTAGCCTGTCCAATCCCTTTAGGATCTTATAAGTTTCAATCAGATCCCCCCTCAATCTTCTAAATTCCAACGAGTACAAGCCCAGTTCATCCAGTCCTTCTTCATATGAAAGTCCTGCTATCCCAGGAATCAATCTGGTGAACCTTCTTTGTACTCCCTCTATGGCAATACCACACATAGTGTGCAGAAGAGCATCTCTGAATGCACAACATGTCAGACCTTGAAGTGGAACACAAAATACTCTGCAGATGCTTGAAGTGGATGGGCTACAGCAGCAGAAGACTATGAACATACACTCAGTGGCCACTTTAACAGGTAGAGGAGCGCACATTGCAAAACTTATTGTTTTGTGGCCGAATACAGTGAAAGACAAAAAAAAATACCTGCACCATCTCAAAGTTGCTCGCCTGCTTCAGGTGGACATGCATTTCCTCCAGAAATGGTTTGAAAGGTCACTGACTGCCCCCGCCTTAGGATTTTGGAAGACAGAATCCAACAAGTGTTCTCTTGCATAAAGCACTTGGTACCAGGAACATTGTGTTCAGTCCAAGGCTGATTCAATCCATGCCTCACTCCATGACATTTTATTTATTTAGAAATACAATGTACAGTAGGCCCTTCTGGCCCCTCAAGCTGCACCGCCCAGCATTTTCCTTTAGAGTTACAGAATACACGTGGACTAAGATGTTAACTGTCCTGTGCTATCACCAGTGGGATCATCAGTTGATCTGCCACCCGTCTTCAGGAGTTTCGGCCCGCTTATGATCAAGACTCCCTCGAGGTGGTGGGCCAGCGGTGCTAAAGCACCACCTCCCACTGGTGAGCTTAAAAACTTGGCATCTGCCTCTGTCAGAGTTGTTGGTCACTTCCATCCAACAGATAGTCTGCTCTTCAGGTGTCTATGCAATACTGCAGGGTTTGCAAGATATGTATACACTATCTGGCTACCTGCCCCTCTGGACATACTTGGTCCACACCCATGCTGATCCTTTCTCTGCTGCCTCAGCTACAGCCCTGCTGGTTGACTTGATCTCTCTTCTAGTGAAGCCAAGGTCATGCAGCCACTTCTGGAGAGTGAACGCAATAACCCCACGGCAGCCTACTTCGAATGGATAGCATGAGACCTTCCACCCTCTGTCTCTGCACTCTGACCCAGCAACATCCCTGTAAATATTTTCTGTAATCTTTCAACCTTATTTATATATTTCCTGTAGGTAGGTGACCAAAGCTACACAGAAAACACCAAATTAGGCCTCATCAATGTCTTACACATCTTCAACATAACATCCATCTGCTGTACTCAGTACCTTGATTTATGAAGGCCAATGTGCCAGAAGCTTTCTTAACGACCCTATCTAACTGTGATGCAACTTTCAATGAATCATGGACCTGTATTCCCAATCATATTTTATTTCTGATTCTACATTGCATTCGCTCTAGAGTCACGACAACCTTACTGTGTTGTGGTGTCCAAACAGAGGTGTACATGATACGAGTCACAGTGTAGATAACCAGAGACCTTTCTCCAGGGTGGAAACGGCTTATATGAATGGGTTCAAAGTTCAAAGCTCAAAGTAAATTTGTTATCAGAGGTCATATATGTCACCATATACAACCCAGAAGTTAATTTTCTTGCAGGCATTCATAGTAAATACAAAATAATAATAACAAATAAATATCAAGAAGATGAGATGAAAGGTCCTTGAAAGTGTGTCCATAGGTTGTGGGAACAGTTCAGTGATGATGCAAGAGAAGTTGAGTGCCTTCAGAAGATTGTGAGATCACTAGCTTGTTAGAACGGTTCAAAAGTTGGTTACTTAAAGGGAAATGTAGGCTGTGGATTGCTGTGAAAGTTATTCAGAAGATGTGTATTTATAAAGCTTGTGTTTCACCAGCACCAGCTTGCCATCTCTATGTTTTAAATCGAAATACTGCAGAAACCCTGCAGACAGACATCACTGTGTACAATGCATCAGTCAGCAAGGACAACTTGCAAACAGTTGATGAAGGGATCTATGGCAAAATAAGCTCAAAGTAAACCTGTCATCAAAGTACATATATGTCACCATATACAACCCTGAGATTAATTTTTTTGTGGGCGTACTCAATAAATTTAATTACCCTGATAGAAACAATGAAAGACTGCACCCAACAGGGTGGACAACCAGAGTGCAAAAGACAACAAACTGTGCAAATACAAAAAGGAAGAAAGAGAAAAGAAATAATAATAAATAAATAAGCAATAAATATTGAGAACATGAGATGAAGAGTCCTCGAAAGTGAGTCCATAGGTTAAGGGAACACTTCAGAGATGGAGAAAGTGAAGTTGAGTGAAGTTATCCCCTCTGGTCAAGATCCTGATGGTTGAGGGGTAATAACGGTTCCTGAACCTGGTGGTGTGGGTCCTGAGGCTCCTGTACCTCCTTCCTGATGGCAGCAGCAAGAAAAGAACATGACTGGGGTGGTGGGAGTCCATGATGCTAGATGCTGCTTTCTTGTGACAACATTCCTGGTAGATGTGCTCAATGGTGGGGAAGGCTTTACTGGTAATGGACTAGGCCGTATCCACCACTCGCAGGATTTTCCAGTCTATTAGGACCCCAGTCAGTTCGGATTGGCAACGACATCTCCTCCACAATCTCCATCAGCACAGGTGCAACACAAGGCTGTGCGCTCAGCCCCCTGCTCGACTCACTTTACACCTATGACAGACATCCCACCTCTCCTGGAAGTTCCGGGAGTCTCCTGCATATTGATAGTGGCTCCCTGATGCCCGCAAGTTATATACAATATCCTGGAAGTCGATTTTTTTTTGAGAGCAAGCGAGTGAGAGTGCGAGAGAGAGAGAGAGCAAGAGAGAGTGCGAGTGAGAGAGAGAGAGAGAGAGAGAGAGAGAGCGAGCGCCATGGCAGAGTGTTCCAAAAAAAAAGAAAATATAAAACGTACGTCACCCCAGACTACACAAAAGTGTACCCCTGCCGAATAGGGGTCAAAAATAATGACAGTGTTGCTCGTTGCACTGTTTGCAACAGTGACTTTTCTATTGCCCACGGTGGGTTAAGACCGTAAAAGACATGTTGAGGTGAGTTTAACAGGTGTCATTCGTTCATTAGCATAGCTAACGTTATTTAAACTAGCTGGCTAGCTGCTAAGGAGCTACTCTATTGAAGACATCCCACCTCTCCCGGAAGTTCCAGGAGTCTCCCGCAAATTGATGGAGCTACCTCCCTGAAATGAGTTTCTGCAGGGTGGGGTGTCTGCTATGACTGTGTGGCTAAGCACATCTCCAAGGCCATATTCAAGTTTGCTGATGACACCACTGTTGGGGGGGCAGATCGAAAGTGGTGACGAATCAACATACACAAGGGAATTGAAAATCTGGCTGAGAGGTGCCATGAAATCAACCTCTCATTCAATGTCAACAAGACCAAGGAAGTGATTATTGACTTCAGGAGGAAGAAACCGGAGGTCCATGTGCCAGCCCTGATCAGGGGATCCGTGGTGGAGAGGGTCAGCAACTAAATTCCTCAGTGTTGTCGTTTCAGAGGGTCTGTCCTAGGCCCAGCACAGAAGTGTAATTGCAACAAAAGCCTCTATTTCCTTATGATTTTGTGAAGATTTGGCATGACATCTAACACTTTGACTGACTTCTATAGATGTGTATTGGTGAGCATATTGACTGACTGCATCACAGCCTGGAATGAAAACACATCTCTCTCTCTCTCTCTCTCTCTCTCTCTCTCTCACTCGCACTCTCTCTTGCTCTCTCTCTCTCTCGCACTCTCACTCGCTTGCTCTCAAAAAAATAAATCACACAGAGTACTGGATAGTCACTTAGATATTTTTATTTCCTCTCTTTTCTCTTTCATTAATAAAGAAGCAATGTAACACCGTGCCACAGTAACGTAGCCGTTAGCATGATGCTATTACAGCGCGTGGTATTCCAGAGTTCAGAGTTCAATCCTGTAAGGGGTCTGTATGTTCCCCCCTGAGCCACGTGGGTTTCCCCCGGGTGCTCTGGTTTCTTCCCACAGTCCAAATACAAATGGTTAGTGGGTTAATTGGTCATTGTAAATGATCCCGTGATTAGGCTGGGGTTATATCGGTCGGTTGCTGGGTACTGAGCCTCATTGAGCTGGAGGACCCTGCTCTGCACGGTATCTCGAAATAAGTAAACAGATAAATACGCAATCCTATGTAGCATCAGTCCGTGGAGAACAACTCTCTTGTCTTGCTGCTGCCATCAGGTAGAACGTACAAGAGACTCAGAACTCGCACCACCGTGTTCAAGACAGCTCACAGCAACAACTTCGTGCTCAATGTCAGTAAGACCAAAGAGATAATTGTGGACTTCAGGAAGGGTAAGACAAAGGAACACAAACCAGTTCTCATTGCAGGATCAGAAGGGGGGAGAGTGAGCAATTTCAAGTTCCTGGGTGTCAATATCTCGGAGGATCTAACCTGAACCCAACATATCGATGCAGCCATAAAGAAGGCAAGACAGCAGCTATATTTCATTAGGAGTTTGAGGAGATTTGGTTTGTCACCTAAAACACTTGAAATCTACAGATTGTACCATGGAGAGCATTCTGATAGGCTGCATCGCTGTCTGCTATGGAGAGCAGGGGGCGGGGGGCTACTGCACAGGATCTAAAGAAACTACAGAAAGTTGTAAAATTCGTCATTTCCGTCTTAGCTACTAGCTTCTATAGCAACCACGACATCGTCAAGGAGCGGTGCCTCAGAAAGGCAGTGTCCACTGTTAAGGAACTCATTATCCAGACATCTCCTGTTCTATTGTTACCATCAGGTAGGAGATACAGAAGCCTGAAGGCACACACTCAGCGATTCAGGAACAGCTTCTTTCTCTCTGCCATCCGATTCCTAAATGGACATTGAACCCGTGAACACTACCTCACATCAAAGTTGCTGGTGAACGCAGCAGGCCAGGCAGCATCTCTAGGAAGAGGTAGAGTCGACGTTTCTGGCCGAGACCTTTCGTCAGGACCCTTCGAATATTGATATTAACCTTGATTCTGGTTCTTAACAGTTACCATCAGGCCCTTGAACAAAAGGGGATAACTACACTCATCTATTGAGATGTTCCCACAAGCAATGATTTGACTTTAAGGGCCCTTTATCTCATTATCTCCTGTTCTCATTATTCATTGCTATTTATTTATATTTGCATTTACACAGTTTGTTGTCTTCTGCACTCTGGTTGATCTTTCATTGATGATGTTATAATTACTCTTCCATAGTTTTGCTGAGTATGCCCACAGGAAAATGAATCTCAGGGTTTTATGTGGTGACGCGTCTGCACTTTGATTAAATTTACATTGAACTTTAATTGTTCCTTTAATGATGTCACCCTTTTAAGGACTGGTTGACGTGATGACTGCTGTTCGTGTTGCAAGACGGTCTGGAGACGGAACAGTTGAAGGGGAACTAGAACACTCCACAGGTCACGCAGCGTCTGTGGAAGAGAAATGGTTAATCGTTTCTGATCAAACACGCTTCCACAGGTTAACGCTGTTTCTCTTTCCACAGACGCTGCTCAAACCACAGAGCATCTGCAGCCAGTTCTCTTCCTTCGGTTTCAGTCGCAGTTCTGCTGTTATTTTGACTCTCACCTGTGGTCGGAGATTGTCTGGTGTCAGTTAACGCCACAGCATAGAACATAGAGCGTAACAGCACAGGCCCTTCGGCCCACAATGTTGTGCCGATATCTTAACCTGCTCTAAGATCTATCTCCCGGTGCGGCCTCCTCTACATCAGTGAAACCCGACGCAGATTGGGGGACCGCTTCGTCGAGCACCTCCGCTCCATCCGCCAAAACAGACAGGATCTCCCAGTAGCCACCCACTTCAACTCTGCTTCCCACTCCCATTCAGATAAGTTCATACATGGCCTCCTCTACTACCATGATGAGGCTAAACTCAGGTTGGAGGAGCAACACCTCATATACCGTCTAGGTAGTCTCCAGCCCCTTGGTATGAACATAGAATTCTCCAACTTCCAGTAACTCCCTCCCCCTCCCTTCCCCTATCCCTATGTCACTCTGCCCCCTCCCCCAGCTGCCTATCACCTTCCTCATGGTTCCGCCTCCTTCTACTACCCATTGTGTTTTCCCCTATTCTTTCTTCACCTTTCCTGCCTATCACCTCCCTGCTTCCCCTCCCTCACCCCTTTATCTTTCCCCTTACTGGTTTTTCACCTGGAACCTACCAGCCGTCTCCTTCCCACCTCCCCCCACCTTCTTTATAGGGCCTCTGCCCCTTCCCCCTACAGTCCTGACAAAGGATTCCAGCCCAAAACGTTGACTGATCTTTTCCACTGATGCTGCCTGACCTGTTGAGTTCCTCCAGCGTGTTGTGAGTGTTGCTTTGACCCCAGCATCTGCAGATTATTTTGTGCTTGAGATCTATCCAACCCTTCTCTCCCCTCACAGGACATTCAATGTATCCATCATTCCCTGTGCAAATCTCAACTTAACTCTGACATCTGCCCTATACTTTTCTCCAATCACCTTAAAATTAAGTTCTTTGTTTTATAAACACAAGAAAATCTGTAGAAGCTGGAAATCCAAAGCAACACACACACTATACTGGAGGAACTCAGCAGTACAGGCAGCATCTGTGAGAAAGAGTAAACAGTTGAAGTTTTGGACCGAGACCCTTCGTCAGGACTGAGCCCGAAGAAGGGTCTCAGCCTGAAATGTTGACTGTTTTCCGTCGTTGCTGCTTGGCCTGCTGAGTTCCTCCAGCATTTTGTGTGTGTCCCTTTGCATTAGCCATTTCCACCCTGGGAAAAGTCCCTGGCTGTCCACTCTCTCTAAGCCTCTTATCATCTTGAGCATCTCTATCAAGTCACCTCTCATCCTCCTTCATCTCTGCTGATGACTTCCAGCCTCGTGGGGAGTTTGTGGGAGACATTAGTTGTTCAGAACTGACGGGTAACTGTTCACCCACTGTTGACTATGCACACGCACAAAGATAGCCAGAACCTCCATAACTAAGCTGGAGTATATGATCTCGCATGAGGGGTTGTAGATTAGTTTTATTTACTTATCTTATTTTATTTAGAGATGCACTCTTCACATTGTTACCATCAGGAAGGAGGTACAGAACCTGAAAGCACACACTCATTGTTTCAGAAACAGCTTCTTCCCCCAATTTTTAGATGGACATTGAACCCATGAACATTTCCTTGAATTTCCAGCATCTGCAGAATTCCTGTTGTTTGCGTTTTTAAAAAACACTTCCTCACTTCTGTTTTCTTGCCGTACTTATTTTAACTTAACTGCTTAACAGACATATACATACTTAATGTAATCAAATTTTTTCTCTATATTTATTTATCATGTATTGCATTGTACTGCTGCCACAAAGTTAACAAATTTCACAACATATGCCGGTGATAGAAACATAGAAACATAGAAAACCTACAGCACAATACAGGCCCTTCAGCCCACAAAGTTGTGCCGAACATGTCCCTACCTTAGAAATTACTAGGCTTACCCATAGCCCTCTATTTTTCTAAGCTCCATGTACCTATCCAAAAGTCTCTTAAAAGACCCTATCGTATCCATCTCCACCGCCACTGCCGGCAGCCCATTCCATGCACTCACCACCCTCTGAGTGAAAAACTTACCCCTGACATCTCCTCTGTACCTACTCCCCAGCACCTTAAACCTGTGTCCTCTTGTGGCAACCATTTCAGCCCTGGGAAAAAGCCTCTGACTAGCCACACGATCAATGGCTCTCATCATCTTACACACCCCTATCAGGTCACCTCTCATCCTCCGTCGCTCCAAGGAGAAAAGGCCAAGTTCTCTCAACCTATTCTTGTAAGGCATGCTCCCCAATCCAGGCAACATCCTCGTAATTAAACCTGTTTCTGATTCTGATACACCGTGGAAAAGATACTTCTTTTTATTAATAAAATATACTTTATTCAAAAATAATGTAGAATAAACCATACAATGACTTTCAATCCTTTACAGATATTTCCACTGTATTCGATACATTTCCACACATTTAGCCGCTCACGTAGCACTCTGTTGTTTCATCTTTACACACCGCTGATGAGGGGTATACTCCCACCACCCGACCGCTCCCAATCCCGCGGGAGGAGAAATCTATACCTGGTCCTTCCCCACTGGGCCCTTGCGGTGGCTGCACTAAGTTTCAGTGCATCCCTCAGCACGTACTCCTGCAGCCGAGAGTGTGCCAGTCGGCAGCATTCTCCCACGGACATCTCCATGTGCTGGTAGATCATCAAGTTTCGGGCCGACCAAGGAGCGTCTTTCACCGAGTTGATGATCTGCCAGCAGCACCGGATGTTGGTCTCCGTGTGCGTCCCCGGGAACAGCCCGTAGATCAGAGAGTCCTCTGTTACGCAGCTGCTGGAGATGAAACGTGACACTAGCCCGTCCATCCTCCTCCACACCCTCTCTGTGAACTGACAGTGTGCAAAGAGGTGGGTCACAAACTCCTCCTCACTGCAGTCCTCCCGTGGGCAGTGGGGTGCGGAGACGACGTTCCGGGCGTACAGGAGGGCTCTGACTGGGAGGGCCCCTCTCACCGCCAGCCAGGCGAGGTCTTGGTGCCTGTTGGTGAGATCTGGCGATGAGGCATTTTGCCAGATGAACTGGACAGTCTGCTCAGGGAACCACCCCACAGTGTCCTTCACGTCCTTCTCCTGGAGTGCCTGCAGGACACTACGTGCCGACCACTGCCTGATGGCCCTGTGGTCAAAGTCGTTCTCCTGGAAGAACTTTGCTACGTAGGACAGGTATGCCGGCAACGACCAGCTGACTGGGGCGTTGCGCGGGAGTGGGGCCAGACCCATCCTTCGTAGCCAGGGCGACAAGTAGAACCTGGGCACATAGTGGTACTTGGTGCCCACATACCTGGGCTCTACACACAACCTGATGCAGCCACATACGACGCTGGCCATCAGGGTGAGGGCGACATTGGGGACGTTCTTGCTCCCGTTGTCCAGGGACTTGTGCATGACGGTCCGTCTCACCTGCTCCATCTTGGATCCCCAGACGAATCTGAAGACAGCCTGGGTGATTTCCGAGCTGTAGGAGTGGGGGATGGGCCAGACCTGCGCCAAGTACAGCAGCCCTGAGAGCACCTCACACCTGATGACCAGGTTCTTGCCCGTTATCGACAGGGAGCGCCCTCCCCACAGTCCCAGTTTCTGTTTCACCTTGGCAGTCCGCTCCTGCCAGTTCTTGTTGCACGCCTCAGCCCCTCCGAACTAGATCCCCAACACCTTCACGTGGTCAGACCTGATGGTGAAGGGGACGCTGGATCGGTCGGGCCAGTTGCCGAAGAGCATGGCTTCGCTCTTCGTGTGGTTGACCCTGGCTCCCGACGCTAGCTCAAACTGTTCGCAGGTGCCAATCAACCTGCGAACTGACCTCGGATCAGAACAGAAGACGGTGACGTCGTCCATGTACAGGGAGGTTTTCACTTGGGTCCCTCCACTGCCTGGCAGCGTCACCCCTCTTATGCCCTCATTCCTCCTGATGGCTTCGGCAAAGGGTTCAATGCAGCAGACAAACAAGACAGGGGAGAGGGGACAGCCCTGCCTGACTCCAGACCTGATGGGGAAGCTGTCTGTTTCCCACTCGTTGACCTGGACTGCACTACGGATGTCTGTGTAGAGCAGTCTGATCCAATTCCGGATTCCCTCCCCAAATCCCATTTTGGAGAGCACATCCACCATGTACGTGTGCGATATCCTGTCGAAGGCTTTCTCCTGGTCCAAGCTGACCAGGCAGGCATCCACCCCCCTGTCCTGCACGTAGGCGATGGTGTCCTTCAGCAGCGCGAGGCTGTCTGAGATCTTCCTGCCCGGTACAGCACAGGTTTGGTCTGGGTGGATCACCTGTCCCAGAGCAGACTTGACCCTGTTGGCGATAGCCTTGGACAGGATCTTGTAATCCACATTCAGGAGAGAGATGGGTCTCCAATTTCTAATGTCCTCCCTTTCCCCCTTCTGCTTGTAGATGAGGGTGATGATGCCCTTCCTCATGGACTCAGACATACTGCCGGTCAGAAGCATAGCGTTGTACACTTCCAGCAGGTCTGGGCCCATCCAGTTCCATCGCTTCCGGGAGTCTTACCCGACCCAAAGGAACGGATGGAGCCTGTCAGCTCATCCAGGGTCAGTGGCTGATCCAGTCTCTCCCGCTTGCCGTCGTCTAAGACCTGCGTGATAGATGACAGGAAGTTGCGGGAGGCTATGGATTCTGTGGCCTTTTCGTCGTACAGACTGGCATAGAAGGACTTGCAGATCCTCAGTACGTCGGTCTGCAAGGACGCGACTGAGCCGTCTTCTTCCTTAAGGTTGTGGATCACAGAACTCCCCCTGTGCACCTTTTGGAAGAAGAAGCGTGAGATTCTGATACACTGTGAAAAAGGTCCCCCTGGTGCACTGAGCCTCGCTGCTCAGCAACCGAACAATTCAACCCTAGTCTAATCACAGGCTCCTTAAAGTTGTTATAGGCGGGGGTGGGAGTGGACCTCAAATACCCTCTGACAACCAGTTCCAGCTCCTGGCCTTCACGCGTGGCTTAGCTCCTGAGCTCGGCAGAACCGTTTCTACTGACAGGAGAAGGGAGAAAGGCAGGGTACTAGTGCCTTAAAGCCATCCATTTTGGGCAGATGGGGCTCATCAGTCTTGACTGGCAGCTCATCTAGGAGAAGAAAAACTCTGATCTCAAACCTCCACTGCCCTGTGGCTCTACCCGCTCGCAGGGAAGGCTTCAGGAGCAAACCCCGAGTCCCTAAGGCAGTACTACATTTAATTCAATGTTGACAGGCGACTCCTGCGATGCTGCTGGTACCAAACTGTACCGGTCTCTGCCGGTCCTTTGGGGTTATCTACTGAGTGGAGAGGGGGAGCGTGCTACACGGGCGGCAGCTTGCCCTCCATAGCGTACGGCCAAGGCTTGCGTATCTAGACAGCTAGGACACAATGTCCATGGTCAACCCTGACCGACGGAGGCCTCAGAGTCACAGGACAATTTACAATGACTAATTAACATACTAACTAGTACATCTTTGTACGGTGGGAGAACTCTGGAGCAGCCAGAGGAAATCCTTGTGCTCGCAAGGTGGATTAAATAAACTTGCTTACAGAGGACAATTGGAATTGAACTCTGAACTGTAATAGTGTTACACTAACCGTTACGCTACCATGGCGCCCAAAGACGAGGGAGCAGTCAGATAAAATAGGGGTGCATAGGGATTTCTTTGTGCAGAACTTGATCATTTTCTGGAATTTTCTAGCTGCAGGGCTGAGGAGGTATTGAAGGGAGAGTTAAGTCAGAGCAGTTAGTGTAATGCTTTACAGTGCCAGCAATTCCTGTTACTGTCTGTAAGGGGCTTGTATGTTCTACCAGTGACTGTGTGGGTTTCCTCCGGGTGCTCCAGTTTCCTCCCACAGTCCAAAGATATACGGGTTAATTGGTCACAGGGCTGTAATTGGGCTTCGCAGGCTCGTTGGGCATGAAAGGCCCGCTACCTTGCTGTGCCTCTAAATAAATACAATTAGATTAGATTAGATTAGATTAGATTCAATTTTTAGATTAGATTCAATTTTATTGTCATTGTGCCGAGTACAGGTACAAAGCCAATGAAATGCATTTAGCATCTGACCAGATATGCAAAGAATCGTGTTATTTACAAAATAACTGCGAATTTAAAAAGGTGCTACAGCACACAAATATAAAAGTACTGAGACAGTACAATACGGATGCAATACTGCTTAGCGCTGTGATGTGGGGTTCAGCAGGGTCACAGCCTCAGGGAAGAAGCTCTTCCTGTGCCTGCTGGTGTGGGAGCGGAGGCTCCTGTAGCACCTACCGGTTGGGAGGAGAGTAAAAAGTCCATGGTTAGGGTGAGATGCATCCCTGATAATGCTTTTTGCCCTGCCCAGGCAGCGTTTATGGTAGATGTTCTCAATGATGGGCAATTGGGTGCCGATAATCTGCTGGGCTGTTTTCACCACACGCTGGAGTGCTTTGCGGTCCGATACGGGACAATTGCCATACCACACTGAGATGCAGTTGGTTAGTATGCTCTCAATGGTACAGCAGTAAAAGTCCGTCAGTATCCTGAGACAGAGGTGAGCTTTCTTGATGCTCAACAGGAAATAAAGGAGCCGCTGCGCCTTTTTGATCAGGATGGAGGAGTTCAGGGACCAGGTGAGATCCTCGGAAATGTGGACACCAAGGAATTTGAAGCTTGATACATGCTCCACTACAGTTCCGTTGATGTAGATGGGGATGTGAGTGTGACTCCTGGCATGCCTGAAGTCCACGATGATTTCCTTGGTCTTCTGGGTGTTAAGGGCCAGGTTGTTGTCGGCACACCAGGTGGCCAGGTGCTGGACCTCATCCCTGTAGGCTGTCTCGTCATCCCCTCTAATCATTCCCACCACCATGGTGTCATCTGCGAACTTGATTATGGAGTTAGAACCATGTACAGGAATGCAGTCATAGGTGAAAAGGGAGTACAGAAGGGGGCTCAGCACACAGCCTTGAGGCACGCCGGTGTTCAGGGTGAGAATGGAGGAGGAGAGGTTGTCTAACTTAACTGATTGGGGTCTGTTAGTCAGAAAGTCCAAGGTCCAATTGCAGAGGGATGAGCTGATACCAAGCTGGCGAAGTGTGGCGATCAGCTTGGAGGGGATCACCGTATTGAATGCCAAACTAAAGTCAATGAACAACATTCTGACGTAGGAGTTGGGGCTGTCTAGGTGGGTCAATCTCCTTGTCGCTGACTATTAACATGTGTGTCTATCAAGGCTGCATGCTTGGACCCCTGCTCTTTCTCCCCTGATACACACAGAGCTGTGTGGCTGAGCACAGCTCCGATGTAAAATACAAATTTACCAGCAGCAATCAGTCAGGCTGAAACAAGCTCTGATATAAAACAGCAGTTGGTTGTCTCTTGGGGTCCGAGGGAGACTACATTGTGCAGGGTGACAGAGTTCTTTTTTCTAACAAGGCCGCGATGTGAGCTCGACATCAACCCAGCACAGATGGAGAGCACGCTCGGGAGTGGTCTGTCACTGGATCGAACTCAGGAACCTTGCAATGTAACCAGTGTGTGAAAGATATTAAAGAGGAAAAGCCTTGCACAGAGATGATCCCACTTTCTCAGCCTCAGAAGTCAGGATCCAGTGGCACAAAAAATCGTTACATCTGGCAACTTTCTTGGCTGCAGTGGATGGCCACGTCTTCAATGCTCGGCCGCGCCCTACGCACTCCACAGTGCCCTGCTGCAACGCCTTCTCAGCCGTTGAACCCCCAGGGTTTCCTCCGCCTGATCCACCAACACAGTCTTCACATGCTGGGATGAGCAAATTCCTATCTCACCAAGGGTTTCAGACCCGCTGGCTACCCTCACCCAGTTTAGCCGGCCTGTCGAAGCTGTTGCCCGGGGGGGGTGTGGCCGCTGCCGCATGCAAACAGCTACGAGGAGCCACAGTTGAGAGCTGGGCATCGGTGGGGACCAATAGAGGACGAGCCACTCCAAGGAGTGGGACAAGCCCCCCATCTAGAGGTGCTACCCCTCCCATGAACCCCATGAACCCCCTATGTAAAATACAAATTCACCAGTGGCACCAAACTCACCAGTGGCAATTGGTCAGACTGAAACAAACTCCTACGTAAGATACAAATTCACCAATGGCAATCGGTCAGACTGAAACAAGACACAGGGTTCAGTGGTGCCACAACAGCTTTCTGTTCAACGTCAGTAGAACTAAAAAATGAGAAGTTGGACAAACTTGGGTTGTTTTTTCTGGAGCGTCAGAGGCTGAGAGGAGCTCTGATAGAGATTTATAGGATTATGAAAGGCATAGATATAGACAGACGATATCGTTATCCCACGGTTGAATTGTCTAATACCAGAGGGCATGCATTTAAGTTGAGGGGGGTAATTTCAAAGGAGATGTGAGGGGCAAGTTTTTAAACACAGAGTGGCGGGTGCCTGGCAGATACATTGGGGACTTTTAGAAGAAATTTAGATAGGTACATGAAGGTGAGGAAAATGGAGGGATATGGACATTGTGTAGGCAGAAGGGATTAGTTTAGTTGGCGATTTGATTACTAATTTAATTGGTCCTGCACAACATTGCGGCCTGAATGGCTGTTCCTGTGCTGTCCTCTTCTATGCTTTATATTCTAACTAATTGCTGACTTCAGGAAGGTGAAGGATGGTGAGCATAACATGGTCTACATTGGGGGATGGGCTTTGGAGAACGTGAGCAGGTTTACATTCCTGGACACAGCACACAGATACAAGCACAAAGAAGGCAGGCCAGCATCTGTATTTTCTTAAGAGGTTAACATGGTTCAGTTTATCATCAAATATTCTAACAAACTTCTACATGTAAGAGGTTTCTTCTTTTAGCTAGGCTAATCAAAATGGCTTCTTTGTTATGTTAACTGCTGAGAAAGTTCTCTCTCTAGCAGCTTGTTTGGGTTATAAAGAGAATTGTATTCATTTGCTAACCAACTGGGATAGATGTTATTCTTTCTTGTGTGCCTGCAAGCTATTGTTTTTGCTGGTGTTGAGGGAGAAGGCGTGATGGGGACAGAGAGAGGAGACGCGATGCTATAAGCTGGCTGACGGGATGGACCCTGAGTGGGAGTCCGAGGCCCAGGATCTTCAGCGAGGAAAAGAGACGAAGACAGACGCGTGTGAAGCGTCTGGTTGACCACCATGGTTGGTTCCAGGCGGCGGGTCGAGGTGGTTGGAGGGGATCGAATGGTGGAAAGAAGACCCCGTTAATTGAGCTCCAACTGGTGTGCATGAAGCGGTTGAACTTTGATAAGCTTGGTGCCTTTTATTTTCCTTTTATATTTTATCTCTATTAATTACATAGTTCCAGTAAGATCTATAAAGTGTAATCATTTAATCGCATATGGTGTATTGTCTGTTATTTGGTGGGGTGGGGTACATGCCACAGCATCCACACAAACTTGATTACCCAGTTTGGCAGGGCCGAAGGCTGCTCCCCCTAGACGAAAGCGAGCTGAGCCAGCCTGAGGCTTACCAGGGAGCTACATACATATGATAGTACATGTGACTGTGATTCTGCCAGTTTCCTGAATGGTTGCATCACAGTCTAAAACGGCAAAGTGAAAGTGCAGGAATGTAGGAAGCTGCAGAGAGTAGTGCAGTCTGTCTGCTGCATCACGGGCACATTGCCCTCCCCCACAGGAAGCAGCGTCCATCAAAAATCTCACCATTTGGGCCATTCTACCTTCTGACACTCACCACTGGACAGGAGGCACCGAAGCCTGGACTCCCATACCACCAGATTCAGGAACAGCTTCTTTCTTTCAACCATTCATTCTTTGAACCAACCTGCACAACCATAATTACCACAGGTTATGAACACTGTGACCACTAATAACTCGGCCAAGGACGGTCCCGAGCCCGGCTGTGAAAGGAGGAGGTTGGGCATGAGACCAGCAGCTCCATCCTCAAAGAAACCAGCGCTACTGAAACACCAACAGAAGCTCCAGAGACCTCATTCCTGGGAGAGGAAGGATCTTGAGATGGGTTACACCTGGAGATGACTTGAAGGACTGGGGACAACAGAGGAATCTGGTGAGCTGCTGCCGGGGCTCGATGCCCGAGCAGGGGTGATGAGCTAAAATAAGTAAGTATGACCATTTATCAAACTTTGCACTAAAATGGACATTATTTTAGTTTTGTTAAAACTGTATTCTTTCTAGTAAAAATTGTGTACAAATTGAGTCCCGATGAAGGTTTTCAGTCCGAAATGTCGAGTGTTTATTCCCCTCCATAGATGCTGCCTGACCTGCTGAGCTCCTCCAGCATTTTGTGTCTGTTGCTCTGGAGGATCTCAGCACCTGCTCAAACATGTACTTGTGCATACGACAATGCGATCAGTATACAGGAGAGAGATTGAAAATCTGCCTGAGAGGTGCCATGACAACAACCTCTCACTCAATGTCAGCAAGGCCGAGGAGCTGATTATTGGGTTCAGGAGGAGGAAAGCTGAGGTCCATGAGCCAGTCCTCATCGGAGAAAGGTGGAGAGGGTCAGCAACTTTAAATTCCTCTGTGCTATCATTTCAGAGGATCTGCCCTGGGCCCAGCAAGTAAGTGTCATCATGAAGAAAGCTCAGCAGTATCTCTACTTCCTCAGAAGTTTGCGAAGATTCAGCATGACGTCAAAAACTTTGTCAAACTTCTATAGATGTGTGGTGCTACATATATTGACTGGTATATTGACTGACTGCATCAGAACCTGGTATGGAAACACCAATGCCCTGGAACGGAAAATCTACAAAGAATAGTGGATATGGCCCCAGACCATCACAGGTAAAGCTCTCCCCACAATTGAGCACATTTATACAGAGGATTGTCGCTGAAAAGCAGCATCCAACATCAGGGACTCCCACCACCCAGATTAGATACATAGGTAGATAGATAGATAGATAGATATACTTTATTGATCCCGAGGGAAATTTGGTATAGTTACAGCCGCACCAACCAAGAATAGAGCATAAATATAGCAATACAAAAACCACAAACAATCAAACAACAAAATGCAAACTATGCCAGATGGAAGGTAAGTCCAGGACCAGTCTATTGGCTCAGGGTGTCTGACCCTCCACGGGAGGAGCTGCAAGTTCGATGGCCACAGGCAGGAACGACCTCCCGAGCCGCCCAGTGTTGTATCTCGGTGGAATATAGCCGAAGTCCAACAGCAAAAAGTTCAATATCCGGTCTACAAATACGTTCCTCGATCGTAATATGACCCAGATTGCACCGTCTGTTGTTAACCAGAACAGTAAGCACCCAACTCCTTTACGCTTACCGCTCTCAGTGCACTTCCGGTCAGCCCGAACGGTCTGGAAGCTGTCCGTGGAAAAGTTTTGATTGGGTATGTCCTCGTGCAGCCCCGTTCCAGTGAAACGCATAACACTGCACTCCCGAAATGTTCTTTGATGCCTGGCTAGCGCCGTGAACTCGTCCATTTTATTACCCATCGAGCTCTTCTTCTCCATAAGTCTCTGTTGTCTCGACCCGGTCCTTTTTCCTCGCCTTTGTGATCCCCCTCTGCATCCTCTGTGTGTTTTCCTCCAGATTTCAGCAGGGGTGTCCGCCGCTCTGCTCGCTAAACCGGCCGGCATTAGCGCAGTCAGCTGGTTCCTGGAATACACAATGCGTCCATGCTTCTGTCCCGCTAATGAGACATGTCGGAATGTAACTATTTCCAGCGTTAAAAACCCAAATAAAACTCTCTCTACCAGCATGTTAGAGAGGGTGCAGCTTTGATGTGTTACCATGAAAAGAAATAGAAAAAATAACTTTAAGTTAAAAAGTAAGAAGAAAAAAGTAAGAATACTTTTAATAAGAAAAGTAAAAAAGTAAGTTATACTCTCTTCTCTGTGTGGCCATCAGGAAGAAGGTAGAGGAGCGTCAGGATCCACACCACCATAGAAACATAGAAACATAGAAAATAGGTACAGGAGTAGGCCATTCGGCCCTTCGAGCCTACACCGCCATTCAGTATGATCATGGCTGATCATCCACAGTATGATCACGGCTGATCATCCAACTCAGAACCCTGCACCAGCCTTCCCTCCATACCCCCTGATCTCTTTAGCCACAAGGGCCATATCTAATTCCCTCTTAAATATAGCCAATGAACTGGCCTCAACTGTTTCCTGTGGCAGAAAATTCCACAGATTCACCACTCTCTGTGTGAAGAAGTTTTTCCTAATCTTGGTCCTAAAAGGCTTCCCCTCTATCCTCAAACTGTGACCCCTCGTTCTGGACTTCCCCAACATCGGGGAACAATCTTCCTGCATCTAACCTGTCCAATCCCTTTAGGATTTTATACGTTTCAATAAGATCCCCCCTCAATCTTCTAAATTTCAACGAGTATAAGCCTAGTTGATCCAGTCTTTCATCATATGAAAGTCCTGCCATCCCAGGAATCAATCTGGTGAACCTTCTTTGTACTCCCTCTATGGCAAGGATGTCTTTCCTCAGTTTAGGGGACCAAAGCTGCACACAATACTCCAGGTGTGGTCTCACCAAGGCCTTGTACAACTGCAGTAGTACCTCTCTGCTCCTGTACTCGAATCCTCTTGCTACCAGGTTCAAGAACAGTTATTACCCCTCGACCATCAGGCTCCCTTGTGTACCAATGTGGATAACTTCACTCATCCCAACAATGAACTGTTCCCACAACCTATGGACTCACTCACAAGGACTCTTCATCCCATGTTCTTGATATTTACTGTTTATTTATTGTAATTATTATTTCTCTTTTTTCTTTCTTTTGCACACTGGATATCCGTCCTGTTGGTGCAGTCTTTCATTGATTCTACTATGGTTTTTGGACTATGCCCGCAAGAAAATGGATCTCTGGATTGAACCTCGAACCAGAGGGGATAACATCCCATAGACTCACTTTCAAGGATTCTTCATCTCAAGTTCTTGATATTTATTGCTTATTTATTTGTCATTATTTTTTTCCTTTTGTATTTGCAGTTTTTTGTCTTCTGCACACTGTTTTTGTTGTTTCTTTGTATTTACTGTGAATGCCCACAAGAAAATGAATCTCAAGTGTATATATGATGACATACATCTACTTTAACAGTAAATGTACCTTGAACTTTAACTAAACTGAACTTTGATTCTGACTATATTTACAGTCATTCTCTAACTTTGACAGAGGATGGGACTTGGGATGAGATTAAATCAACTGAGAAAGTCTGAAACTTTTGCATAACCCTCTGAGTACAAAATCCGTTTTTAAAAGTGGACATAATGGACTGACTTGTTATCAGTTTATGGAGAGATAAATGTTTAATGTGGAGACGATTTTCTAATCAAATTGTGATTGTTATTACGAGGCTGATAGGGTGATGCCAAACTGTTAGCGATGGTGAAGTAGCAGACAAACTGGAGCCAGAGAACATTAGTTTAATAGTCTCACCAACAAAACAAGGGCAGGATTCAAATCAGCGGGTGTAAAACAAACAACAGGTTACTTGGTTGGAGGAGCAACACCTTGTATTCTGACTAGTTAGGCTCCAACCTGATGGCATGAACATTAATTTCTTCAGCTTCCAGTATATTTTCCCTCCCCCTTCCCTCCTCTTCATTTCCCCAGTCTGGCCCCTTACTTCTTCTCACCTGCCTATCACCTCCCCCTGGGTCCCCTCCTCCTTCCCTTTCTCCCATCGTCCACTCTCCTCTCTGTTCAGATTCCTTCTTCTCCAGCCGTTAACATTTTTCACCTCCCAGATCCTTACTTCATCCTCCTCCCCCAGCCACCTGGCTCCACCCATCACCTTCTAGCACGCCCTTCTTCCCCTTCCCCACCTTCTTATTCTGGAATCTTCCCCCTTCCTTTCCAGTCCTGATGAAGGGTCTTGGCCTAAAATGTTGACTGTTTATTCATTTCCATAGATGCTGCCTGACCCACTCAGTTCCTAAACACAAAATAATCTGCAGATGCTGGGGTCAAAGCCACACTCACAACACGCTGGAGGAACTCAGCAGGTTGGGCAGTAAGAGAGGGAGGGAGGTGAGGGAGGGAGAGAGGGAGGGAGGAGAAAGAGAAGGGGGAAGGAGGGTGGGACAGAGAGAGGGGATGAGGGAGGGACGGAGTGAGGGGGAGAGAGAGGGAGAGAGAGGGAGGGAGGGAGAGAGAGGGAGAAAGAAGGGGAGGGAGAGAGAGAGAGAGAAAAAGAGAAAGAGATTCGGGTTCCAGCCCGAAACATTGACTGAGCGTTTCCATGGATTCTGCCCGACCTGCGTGTTGTGAGTGTCACTCAGTTCCTCCAGCATTCTGTGTGTGTTGAACAGGATACCTAGCTAGTTGCATTCTTTATAGAAGTAGCCTTGTTTCTTTAATGGTACAGGAAGGAGGCGCTCTGCAGATCTGATTGTGCAGATTATTTCTATGTAAGTTCCTGAGACACAAGAGCACGAGACAAGGAACGTTGCCACAAGAAAGCGACATCCATCACCAAGGACTCCCACCATCCAGGCCTCGCTCTCTTCTAGTAATGGAGGGCTATGAAGCAGTGCCTCTACTTTCTTAGAAGTTTGCATTGATTGAGCAAGTCACCAAAAAGTTCCCGTTAAAGGGGGGAGGACATGTATCACCGGTGTTTATAGTAGATCTGGTCAGACCACACCTGTGTTCAGTTCCGGTCACCTCATTATTGAAAGCTTTAGAGAGGGTGCAGAGGAGATTTACCAAGATGCTGCTTGGATTAGAGAGTATGTCTTATGAGGACAGGTTGAGTGAGATAGGGTTTTTCTCTTTGAAGAAGGATGAGAGGTGACTTGGTAGAGCCATAGATCAAGCCTCCATGCCTCTGTCATGGGAGTGGACAGCCAGCAACTTTTTCCCAGCGTAGAAATGGCTAATACAAGGGGGCACTAGTGATTGGAGGAAAGTAGAGAGGGGGATGTCAGAGTTAGACTTCTCACACCAAGTGGTGGGTGAGTGAAATGCCCTGCCAGGGTAGAGGCTGATACATTCAAAAGACTCTTAGACAATTGCCTATCAATGTTCTATGTTTCATTATTCTCACACATACTGGGAACAATGACCAGCTTAGTTCCACATGTTATCCATCCAAGGAACAATGACAAGTTTAGTTCCACATGCCATCCATACGGATCATTTCATTACAACAGTGCATTGACATAGTACAAAGGAAAAATCAAGTTTGCAGTTACAGAGAAAGTGCAGTGCAGGCAGGCAAGGCAAGGCAAGGCCTACCTTCTGCCCGATGGGATGGGGTAGGGAGTATTCCAGCTTTTCTACCTTCTGCCCGATGGGATGGGGTAGGGAGTATTCCAGCTTTTCTACCTTCTGGCCGATGGGATGGGGTAGGGGTAGTAGGGGTAGAAGAATGCCTGGACAAAGACTCTCTCTCCCCCTCTCCCTCTCTCTCTCTCTCTCTACCTCCCTATCTCCCTTTCCCTCTCTCTCTCCCTCTCTCTCCCTTTCTCTCCCTTTCTCTCCTTCCCTCACCTCCCTCCCTCTCTTTCCCTCCCTCCCTCTCTCCCTCCCTCCCTCTGTCCCTCTCTCTTTCCCCCTCTCTCTCCCTTGCTCTCTCCCTCTCTCTGTCTCTCCCTCACCACCTTTCTCTGTCCTTCCCTCCTTCCCCCTTCTCGTTCTCCTCCCTCCCTCCCTCTCTCTCTCTCTCTCTCTCTCTCTCTCTCTCTGTTTTTGAGGATGTCTGTGAAGAACAAGAGTTTCAGGTTGTATGTTCTGTACATTCTCTGATGGGGTTCATGGGAGGGGCAGCACCTCTAGATGGGGGGGATTGTCACACTCCTTGGAGTGGCTCGTCATCTATTGGTCCCCACCGACGGCCAACTCTCACCTGTGGCTCCTCGTAGCTGTTTGCATGCGGCAGCAGCCACACCCCCCGGGCAACAGCTTCGACAGGCCGGCTAAACCAGGTGAGGGTAGCCGACGGGTCTGGAACCCTTGGTGAGATAGGAATTTGCTCATCCCAGCATGCGAAGACTGTGTTGGTGGATCAGGCGGAGGAAACCCTGGGGGTTCAACGGCTGAGAAGGCGTTGCAGCAGGGCACTGTGGAGTGCGTAGGACGCGGCCGAGCACTTAAGAAGACGCAGCCATCCACTGCAGCCAAGGAAGTTGTCAGATGTAACGATTCTTCGTGCCACTGGATCCTGACTTCTGAGGTCAAGAGAGTGGGATCGTCTCTGTGCAAGGCTTTTCCAATTTAATATCTTTCACACACTGGTTACGTTGTGCAACATTCATCTCCCAACTTTCAATTCCTACCCGTCTTCTACAAGTCCTATGGTGATGGGGGAGTGGTGAAGCAACAGGTGGAGGTGACCACTGGGAGTTGCAGTCACAAACCCACACGTAGGCGACCTTTGGACAAGTCGTCGCTCTTCTCTGTACCCAGGGTAGCAGAGGGGTCCGGCAGCACCAATGGCGACTGAGCAGCCCTTTTCAGGACAGCACTGCTCACCCTTTGATAGGGAGGGGCCTAGAAAAGGTGGCCTAAACATTGCCTGCGTTACAGACAGACAACTGGACAGCTTGCTGCAGCTGGCAGTTCATCCGCCAATGCGATTACACTCAAAGGAGAAGAAAGGAACTTCTGTTAGGGTCATGGAATGTCCACACACTCATGGACAGACAGAACTCAACAAGACCCCAAAGAAGAACAGCCCTTGTTGCCAAGGAACTTTCACACTACAACATCAACATCGCAGCCTCAGTGAAACCAGGCTTGCAGAGGAATGATCCCTGACTGAAATCACCAGCGGCTACACTTTCTTTTGGAAAGGAAATGCGCAAGATGAAGAGAGGATTCATGGAGTTAGATTTGCAGTCAAGTCCAGCATCCTGAAACAACTCTCCGACCTGCCCGTAGGAATCAACGAAAGGCTTATGTGGCTACGTCTGCCTCTCAGCCACAAACGTCACACAACAGTCATCAGTGCTTCTGCCCCCATCATGCCGAGCAAATACAAGACCGTTGAACAGTTCTACGCCGACCTTAGATCTGTTCTGTGCTCAGTCCCCGCCAACAACAAACTAATCCTGCTCGGTGACTTCAATGCCCGAGTAGGCTGCGATCACAGTCGCTGGGAAGGGGCTCTAGGCAAACATGGTATTGGCAATATGAACAGCAACGGCCTCTTGCTCCTTAGCAAGTGTGCAAAATACAACCTCCTCATCACAAATACAGTGTCCAGGCTGGCGAACAAGTACAAGACAACATGGATGCACCCAAGATCCAAACATTGGCACATGATTGACTACGTTATACTACATCGTCGAGACATCCGGGATGTCCTCATCACCAGAGCCATGCGAGGAGCGGAGTGCTGGACTGACCACAGGCTTGTCTGCACCACACTGAAGCTACGTATTGCTCCCCACCATCCCAAACGCCCTAAGTTCATCCGAACAACTTTTAACACCACCAGACTCCAAGAGGCGCTGCATCTTTGCAAGTTCCAGACCACCCTCGATGAGAAGCTGTTTGCCAACGGACCACTAACTGGTGGGCCAACCCAGAAGTGAAATCAGTTTAGAGAGATGGTGACGGAGACAGCAAAATCAGCCCTCAGCCCCAAGGACGGGAACCACCAAGATTGGTTCGACGAGAATGACAGTGCCATCAAAGATCTCCTGGCCAGGAAGAGCAAAGCATTCATGTAGTGGCAAAATGACCCAAGCTCCATTCCCAAAAAAGAGCGGTTCAAGTCCCTTCAGGCCCATGCCCTACGGAAAATTCACAAGATGCATGACGTGTGGTGGATAGGAAAGCTGAAGAGGTGCAACACTTCGCCGACATCAACAACTTGAAGCTGCTGTTCAGCTCCATCAAGATGATCTTTGGCCCCTCAAGATCTGTCTCATCTCCACTGTTGTCTGCTGATGGAACCACACTGCTAAAGGACAAGGAGAGCATCCAACACAGATGGAAAGAGCATTTCAGCCAGCTCCTGCACCACCCTTCATCGGTCGACCAGTCTGCTCTGGACCAAATCCCCCAACAGCCTATTCACGAGGAACTAGATGATCCTCCCTCGATAGATGAGGTCAAGAAGGCTATCACGCAGATGAACAGTGGCAAGGCGCCTGGCAAAGATGGAATACCTGCTGAACTGTACAAGGCACTCAGCAAGGAATCACTTGAGTCTTTCCACAGCACCCTGACTAGCATTTGGGAAGAAGAAGAGATGCCCCCGACCTCAGAGATGCAACGATAATCACCCTTTGCAAAAATAAAGGTTCAAGGACCGACTGCGGGAACTACAGAGGCATCTCACTACTTTCCATTGCCGGAAAAATCCTTGCCTGCATCATCCTCAACAGACTGATTCCAACAGTGTCAGAAGCGAACCTTCCCGAGTTGCAATGCGGCTTTCATCCCGAATGCAGCACTGTCGACATGATCGTCGCAGTGAGACAGATACAGGAGAAGTGCTTGGAACAGAACATGACATTATACTCTGTCTTCATTGATCTGACAAAGGTATTTGACATGGTCAACAGAAACGCACTGTGGATCATCCTTAGAAGGCTTGGCTGCCCGCAGAAATTCACTACACTCATCCGCCTGCTCCACGATGGAATGACGGGAGAAGTGTTCTCAGATGGTTCCCCATCCGAGACTTTCAACATCTCAAATGGTGTAAAGCAAGGGTGCGTTCTAGCACCAGTGATCTTCAATCTCTTCTTCACCCAAATGCTGAAGCATGCTGTTAAGGACCTAGACCTGGGTATTTACATAAGATATCGCCTAGACGGATCGATGTTTGACCTGAGACGCCTTGCTGCAAAGACCAAAACGTGGAGGAGGCTCATCACTGAAGCCCTGTTTGCTGATGACTGTGCCCTCATGGCCCACCAGGAGAACCACCCGCAGACGATTGTCGACAAGTTCTCCGCAGCCTCAAAGATGTTCAGCCTGACAATCAGCCTCGGTAAGACAGAAGTTCTCCTACAACCTGCACCAAACAGTCACCCTCCTCAGCCATGCATCACCATCGATGGCACTGTCCTGAAAAATGTGGAGAGCTTCAAGTATCTGGGAAGCACCATCTTCAGTGACGGATCCCTTGACAAAGAGATCATAGCAAGGATCCAGAAAGCCAGCCAGACACTCAGGAAACTCCGTGTCAAAGTTCTGGAGCACAAGGACATTCAGCTTTCAACTTAGCTCAAGGTGTACAAGGCTGTGGTCCTCACCTCTCTCCTGTACGGCTCCAAAACCTGGACCCTGTACCGCAGGCACATCAAACAGCTGGAGCAGTTTCACATGCGCTCTCTGCGGTCGATCTCGAGGATTCGATGGCAGGACCAAATCACCAACCAGGAGGTCCTTGACAGAGCCAACAGCACAAGCATTGAGGCAAGGATCCTCCAGGCCCAGCGACATTGGACTGGCATTGTAATCCACATGGGTGAAACAAGAATCCCCAGGCAGCTGCTCTACAGTGAGCTTGAGCACGGCAGTCACAATCAGGGCCGCCCCAAAAAAAGATTTAAAGACAATCTGAAATCGTACATCAACTGGGCAGACCTTCAGCCTCGACAACTTGAGGAGTCCACAGCCGACAGGGCTGCGTGACACTCTGACCGGAAAAGCTGCATCTGACTCTGAGGATGACCGAAATCAGCACCTTGCAGCAGCATGAGACTGACACCGCAAAGCTGTGTATGCACCTGTTAGAAACATCGAAACATGGAAAATAGGTGCAGGAGTAGGCCATTCGGCCCTTCGAGCCTGCCCCGCCATTCTGCATGATCATGGCTGATCATCCAACTCAGAATCCTGTACCAGCCTTCCCTCCCTGATCCCTTTAGCCACAAAGGCCATATCTAACTCCCTCTTAAATATAGCCAATGAACTGGCCTCAACTGTTTCCTGTGGCAGAGAATTCCACAGATACACCACTCTCTGTGTGAAGAAGTTTTTCCTCATCTCGGTCCTAAAAGGCTTCCCCTTTATCCTCAAACTGTGACCCCTCGTTCTGGACTTTCCCAACATCAGGAACAATCTTTCTGCATCTAGCCTGTCCAATCCCTTTAGGATTTTATACGTTTCAATCAGATCCCCCCTCAATCTTCTAAATTCCAACGAGTATAAACCTAGTCGATCCAGTCTTTCATCATATGAAAGTCCTGCCATCCCAGGAGTCAATCTGGTGAGCCTTCTTTGTACTCCCTCTATGGCAAGGATGTCTTTCCTCAGATTAGGGGACCAAAACTGCACACAATACTCCAGGTGTGGTCTCACCAAGGCAGTAGTACCTCCCTGCTCCTGTACTCGAATCCTCTTGCTATGAATGCCAGCATACCATTTGCCTTTTTCACCACCTGCTGTACCTACATGCCCACTTTCAAAGACTGGTGTATAATGACACCCAGATCTCGTTGCACCTCCCCTTTTCCTAATCGGCCACCGTTCAGATAATAGTCTGTTTTCCTGTTTTTGCCACCAAAGTGGATAACCTCACATTTATCCACATTAAATTGCATCTGCCATGAATTTGCCCACTCACCTAACCTATCCAAGTCACCCTGTATCCTCTTAGCATCCTCCTCACAGCTAACACTGCCGCCCAGCTTCGTGTCATCCGCAAACTTGGAGATGCTGCATTTAATTCCCTCATCCAAGTCATTAATGTATATTGTAAACAACTGGGGTCCCAGCACTGAGCCTTGTGGTACCCCACTAGTCACTGCCTGCCATTCTGAAAAGGTCCCGTTTATTCCCACTCTTGCTTCCTGTCTGCTAACCAATTCTCTATCCACATCAATACCTTACCCCCAATACCGTGTGCTTTAAGTTTGCACACTAATCTCCTGTGTGGGACCTCGTCAAAAGTCTTTTGAAAATCCAAATATACCACATCCACAAGTTCTCTCCTATCCACTCTACTAGTTACATCCTCAAAATATTCTATGAGGTTCGACAGACATGATTTTCCTTTCACAAATCCATGCTGACTTTGTCCGATGATTTCACCGCTTTCCAAATGTGCTGTTATCACATCTTTGATAACTGACTCTAGCAGTTTCCCCACCACCGATGTTGGGCTAACCTGTCTATAATTCCCTGGTTTCTCTCTCCCTCCTTTTTTAAAAAGTGGGGTTACATTAGCCACCCTCCAATCCTCAGGAACTAGTCCAGAATCTAACGAGTTTTGAAAAATTATCACTAATGCATCCACTATTTTTTGGGCTACTTCCTTAAGCACTCTGGGACGCAGACCATCTGGCCCTGGGGATTTATCTGCCTTTAATCCCTTCAATTTACCCAACACCACTTCCCTACTAACATGTATTGTAACAACCGCCATTCCACGTCCATCCGGCAACCACGTGTGTGCTTCAGCCTCCAAAGCCACGTGCGTATCCTCAGATGACCGCTCAATGTTCAGTCTTCCTCGGACCCCGACAGACAACCACCACCACATTCTCTGATATTAAGTGGAACTATTGAACTGTTGATCCCATGGATCCCGATGATTCTGTGATTTCAGTCTCCGAGGCCGATGAAAGGAATATCCTTCAGGACGGTGGACCAATATATATATATATGTGTTGGTCTTGTTGACATTGAGTGAGAGGTTGTTGTTGTGGCACCACTCAGCCAGATTTTCAATCTCCCTCCTATTTGCTGACTCATCACCACTTTTGATTTGGCCAACAACAGGGGTGTCGTCAGCAGTCTTGAATATGGCGTTGGAGCTGTGTTTAGCCACACAGTTATAGGTGTAAGGTGAGTAGAGCAGGGGGATAAGTTGGCAGCCTTGTGGTGCTCCTGTGCTGATGGAGACCGTGGAGGAGATGTTGCCAACCTGAAATGACTGAGGTATGCAGTGAGGAAATCCAGGATCCATTTGCTGTGGACCTGTGGTGCCAGTGGGCAAACTGGAGCGGATCCAAGTCACTCCTCAGACAGGAGACGATATGTTTCATCACCAACCTCTCAAAACACTTCTTCATTGTGGATGTAAGTGCTACTGGATGATAGTAATTGAGACAGATAACCACGTTCTTCTTAGGCACCAGTATCATTGAAGCCTGCCTGAAACGGGTGGGTGCCTCAGACTGCCGAAGTGAGAGGTTAAAGATCTCAGCGAACACCCCAGCCAGTTTTCCAGCACAGCTCTTTAGTGCTTGGCCAGCTGCACGTCTGGGCAGGATGGGCAGCTTCACCCTCCTGAAGCACATTTCTTTCATCGGCCTCAGAGGCTAAAGTCATAGGATCATCAGGGTCTGTGGGAGTTAGTGATGGTGCCTCCATGTTTTGAGAGTCAAAGTGAGCACAGCAGGCTTTGAGCTCATGTGGGAGTGAAGCCCTGCTGTCACATTCAAGTCCAGACACAACTGTCAAGCATCTTTCTTTGACTCAAGTTTGGCCCAGAGTTACTACCTCGCCCATGAGATAGCTTTTGGGAGATTATATCTGGACCTCTTGTAACTTTCTTGGTCAGCAGACTGACCTGGCACTCGGAAGACTGTCGAACACTTCTGCTCGATCCGCCAAGAATCGAATTTCCCGATGGTCAACCATCTTAATTCCTGTCTCCATTCCCCTTGTTAAAACAAGCTGCAGAATTTGTGTAGGTGATAGGTGAAGCCGGATAGGTGGAAAAGGCAGCGGGCTGAAAGGGATAAAGAGGAAGGAATTTGATAGGAAAGGAGAGACGGGGGACCCAGGGTACCCGGGGGAGGTGATAGGAAAGGAGAGAGGGGGGATCCAGGGGGAGGTGATAGGGAAGGAGAGACGGGGGACCCAGGGGGAGTTGATAGGGAAGGAGAGACGGGGGGGGGGGACCCAGGGGGAGGTGATAGGGAAGGAGAGACAGGAGACCCAGGGGGAGTTGATAGGAAAGGAGAGACACAGGACTCAGGGGGAGTTGATAGGGAAGGAGAGACGGGGGACCCAGGGGGAGGTGATAGGGAAGGAGAGACGGGGGACCCATGGGGAGGTGATAGGGAAGGAGAGACGGGGATCCAGGGGGAGGTGATAGGGAAGGAGAGACGGGGGATCCAGGGGGAGTTGATAGGGAAGGAGAGACGGGGATCCAGGGGGAGGTGATAGGGAAGGAGAGACGGGGGACCCAGGGGGAGTTGATAGGGAAGGAGAGACGGGGGACCCAGGGGGAGGTGATAGGGAAGGAGAGACGGGGGACCCAGGGGGAGGCGATAGGAAAGGAGAGACGGGGGACCCAGGGGGAGTTGATAGGGAAGGAGAGACGGGGGACCCAGGGGGAGGTGATAGGGAAGGAGAGACGCAGGACTCAGGGGGAGGTGATAGGGAAGGAGAGACGGGGGACCCAGGGGGAGGTGATAGGGAAGGAGAGACGGGGGACCCAGGGGGAGGTGATAGGGAAGGAGAGACGGGAGACCCAGGGGGAGTTGATAGGAAAGGAGAGATGCAGGACTCGGGGAGGTGATAGGGAAGGAGAGACGGGGGATCCAGGGGGAGGTGATAGGAAAGGAGAGACGCGGGACTCAGGGGGAGTTGATAGGAAAGGAGAGACGGGAGACCCAGGGGGAGGTGATAGGGAAGGAGAGACGGGGGACCCATGGAGAGGTGATAGGGAAGGAGAGACGGGGGATCCAGGGGGAGGTGATAGAGAAGGAGAGACGGGGGATCCAGGGGGAGTTGATAGGGAAGGAGAAATGGGGGATCCAGGGGGAGGTGATAGGGAAGGAGAGACGGGGGACCCAGGGGGAGGCGATAGGAAAGGAGAGACGGGGGACCCAGGGGGAGGTGATAGGGAAGGAGAGACGGGGGACTCAGGGGGAGGTGATAGGAAAGGAGAGACGGGAGACCCAGGGGGAGGTGATAGGCTTCCTTCCGTGCTGTACTGCTCAAGAAGCAGGTAAGATTTACAAAGTTGGCGAGAGGAGGCAAGCTATTTCCGCAGTCTATTACAGACATGATGCATAACTCTATAATGAGTAAAACATCAATTAAACCAATTACTGTAGGGTGTATCTGACTGTAAGAATCTGGGAACTTGCTGCAATATGATCATGTTCTGAATGGGAGGCAGCGCGATTGGAAGGTTTTAATGCCACGCCTGCATTAAAGAAGTTGCTTTGTAAGTTGTACAAGAGGTAAATCTGAGACTGCAACTTTACAAAAGGTATTTGTGGCTTTTGGCAACAAATGTTTACTTAAAAATTTGATCCTTTTCTTTACTTGTTCTTTTTTTTATCCTTTTGTTCTTTTAGAAAAAAACACCATGACAGAAATGGTCTTCACTGAAATGTAGGCTCCAAATAGCCTACATTTCTAGGCTATTCAATGTAGACAGAGTCCACAAATTTAACAGTGGCTTCATTTGGAGTTTGTTGGGATTTGGTATGCCATCAAAGACTGGAGGAAATCTCTACAGATTTATAATGGTTTGCATACTAACTGGCTGCATCACCTTCTGGTTTGGAGGCGTCAATACACAGGATGGGGAAAAGATGCAGAAGATTGTAAACTCCGCCAGCTCCATCGTGGGCACCAGCCTCCCCGCCAATGAAGACAGCTTCAAAGCTGCTGCCTCAGGCAGACGACATCCAGCAGTAATGGCCTTCACCATCCAGGGCACGCCCTCTTCTCATTACTACCATTAAGGTGGTACATGAGCCCGAAGACATGCACTCAACCATTTAGGAGCATCTTCTTCTCCTTTCTGAACGATCTATGAATCTATGAAGACTGTCTTGCTAATCCTCTTTCGTATTATTTACTGAGCTCAGGATCTTGGAGTTTGCAGTTCAGTTCTGGCATTCTCTGTAGTCCTTTCCACGTGCACATGAGTTTCCTCAAGGTGCCCCAGTTTCATCCCACAGTCCAAAGACGTCCTGGTTGGTAGGTTAACTGGTGATTGTAAATTGTCCCGTTATCAGGTTCAGGTTAGATCGATAGGTTACTGGGCAGCGCAGCTCAATGTGATGAAAGGGCCTGTCCCACACTATCGCAAAGTAAATAAATAAATAAATAACTTGTTATGCCTGCACTGTACTACTGCCACAAAACAACACATTTCACAACATATGTCAGTGAAAATAAACCTAATTCTGATTCTAGAATATTCGAATTTCAGCAGATGCTGGAAATTCAGAGCAACACACACAAAATGCTGGAGGAATTCAGCTGGCTTGCATCTATGGAAAAGAGAAAACAGTCGATGTTTTCAACCAAGACGGTTTTTCAGGATTCTGATTCTGTTTTGTATTATTTATATTAAATGAATAAATTATAATTTTTGGTGGGAATCAAGGGATTGGTTGCCTTTATAAATTGGTTAGGGTGATCCACAAATTGAAAACTACAATTTCATGGTTGTGATTGACCAATCTTACTTCCGAGTAGATTAAATTTACATATTTCGGATTTAAATATGAGTTTAAACCTGTAATTTAGAGACATTTCCTTAACAATCATTGGGAATGTTTAGAGACAACCCCTTAACAATCACTGGGAAACAGTTTAGAGACATTCCCTTAACGAACACTGGGAATCAGTTTAATCCAGACTTCCTTTCTGGCAGGGAATACAAAATGGAGTTTGACAACAGAGAGTATTAGGTCATATTTCAAATCTCATTCAGGTAATTCCTCATATATAACTTGGAACAACAACTTCAAAGTAAGAATATTCCTCACAACACTGGCAGCTTTCTGACTCATTTTCACACCTCTTTCAACTTTTCCAAGCAACTCTAGAACACAGAACATTCAAGCACAGGAACAGGCTCCTCTGCCCACAATGGCCGTATACTTTCATTTTCCTTACATTCATCTAAACAGCTCTTAAAAATCCCTTAAGTATTTGTCTTGTATCATTTATTTTACCTTTTGCTTTGCAAGTTTTGTGCATTTTGACATTTTACTTTCTGTTCCTCCAGGCCTCTTTTGAAGACAGTGAATATTTCTGTTTGCCTACTCAATTCATGTCATGTACATCATTTTGTGACAGAACTTCGACAAACTTCTATAGATCTGAGGTGGGGAGGACACTGACGGGCTGCACCACAACCTGGTATGGAAACAGCAATGAATCCAACAAAGCATAGTGGATACCGTCCAGAACATCATGGGTAAAGCTCTCCCCACCATTTAGCACATCCACATGGAGCGTTGTTGCAGGAAAGCAGCATCCATTATCAGGGACCCCCACCACCCAGGACACGCTCTCTTCTCGCTGATGCCATCAGGAAGAAGTTTCAGGAGCCTCAGAACTCAGACCACCAGGTTCATGAACGATTATCACATCTCAACTAAAGGGAATAACTTCACTCAACTTCACTTGCCCCAACATTGAAATGTTGCCACAACCTATGGACTCACTTTCAGGGACCCTTCATCTTTTGTTTCTTTGTATTTACTGTGAATACTCACAAGAAAATGAACCTCAGGGTTGTATATGGTGATATGTATGTACTTTGATAATAAATTTACTTTGAGCTTTTGAACTCTGGAGGTGTGTTTGCAATCAGTTTGAATATCAACTGCAGCACAGCCAAGTCAGATTGTGAATCGTTCCTCACCCAAAACCCTGATGACATTTAGGATTACTGAGGCAGCACAGTAGCATAGTAGTTGGCACAATCGCTTTCGAATGCCAGTGATCACTGGTCAGTGTTAAATTCCCACCACTGTCTATAAGGAGCTTGTACGTTCCCTCTGTGACCATGTACGTTTTCTCTGGTTTCCACCCACATTCTGAAGAAGTACAGGTGAAGGTTTTGTAAATTGGAGGCATGCTATGTCTGGAACACTTCGGGCTGCCCAGCACATTCCACACTGATTCGATTTGACGAAATGACCCATTTCACTGTATGCTTCAATGCTTTGATGTACGCCTTACCTCGAAACTTTGAAGCCCATTGGAGAACCCCAGCTTGAGATCAGTCAACAGCAGAAGTCAGAGTGAATCTGAGAGGTTTCTTATTGCTAATTACAACCTTGCACTCAATGTCAGTAAGATCAAGAAATTGATTGTCGACTTCAGGAAAGGGAAGTCGAGGCAACACACACAGTCCTCATTGAAAGAGTAGTTTCAAGTCCCCGGGTGTCAACATCTCTGAACATCTATCCTGGGCCCAACATATTTTTCACGTTTATAAAGAAGGCAAGGCAGCGGCTATATTTCATTAGGAGTTTGAGGAGATTTGGTACGTGACCAAACACACTCACAAATTTCTACAGGTGTCTGGTAGAGAGCATTCTGACTGGTTGCATCACCGTCTGGTATGGCGGGGCGGGCGGGGGGTGCTACTGCACAGGACTGGCAAAATCCGCACAGAGTTGTAAGCTCAGCCAGCACTGGCCACCTCAGGGTAAAGGGCACTTTCACCAAGGACTCCCCTCCACCACAACATGCCCTTCTCAATGCGACCATCAGGGAGGAGGTACAGGAGCCTGAAGACACATTCTCAATGTTTCAGAAACAGCTTCTTCCCCTCTGCTGTCAGATTTCTGAGTGGACAATGAACCCATGTACACTACTTCAATTTTTTTTCCTTTTTTGCACTATTTATTTAACTTATATTTATATTTCTTCTTGTAATTTATAGTTATTTATGATGTAACGCAATGTACTGTTGCCGCAAAACAACAAATTTCACGACATATGACTGTGCTATTAAACCTGATTCTGATTTGATGTGGGCAAAAGGACCTAGCACAGATGAAGAATCTCCAGCAGGACCATATCAGTAGATATCCTAATTGGCTCAGGGCCAAGCTTTAAATCTAGGCTAGGTGGATTAAGTTCAATTTCTCCACACAGGCTGCCTCTGTGAAGCCTCCAGATTGCAGGCATTTTGACTGGAAGTGATTCTCTTTGACTGCTGCTCTTTGTGCATGCTGTCAACACCTCTCTTCAAAACTTGCGGATATCGGGGTCTCTGCGTTTGAGCAATGTGGACAGTCTGTCACTGTGTCCAAAAGTTAAAAGATAAAAACCGCAGCAGAAAGTAAGAATCATAACCAGGTTTAATATCACTGGCACAGGTCATGAAATTTGTTTTGTGGCAGTAGTACATTGAAATGAATAAGAAAAACTATAAATTACGATAAAATCAAAGTTGCTGGTGAACGCAGCAGGCCAGGCAGCATCTCTAGGAGAGGTACAGTCGACGTTTCAGGCCGAGACCCTTCGTCAGGACTAACTGAAGGAGGAGTGAGTAAGGGATTACTCACTCTTCCTTCAGTTAGTCCTGATGAAGGGTCTCGGTCTGAACTCACTCTTCCTTCAGTTAGTCCTGACGAAGGGTCTCGGCCTGAAACGTCGACTGCACCTCTTCCTAGAGATGCTGCCTGGCCTGCTGCGTTCACCAGCAACTTTGATGTGTGTTGCTTGAATTTCCAGCATCTGCAGAATTCCTGTTAATTACGATAAGAAATATATTTAAATTTTTTGTTAAATAAGTTGTGCAAAAAGAGAGAAAGTAAATAGAGTGGTGTCCATGGGTTCATTGACCATTCAGAAATCTGATAGAGGACAGGAAGAATCTGTTCCTGAAACACTGAGTGTGTGTCTTCAGGCTCCTGTACCTCCTCCTTGACAGTAGCAATGAGAAGAGGGCACGTCCTGGGTGATGGGGGTCCTTAATGATGGACACCACCTTTTTGAGGCATGGTCTTTTGAAGATGCGCTTGATACTGCGGGGGGGGCGGGGGGCTAGTGTCCATGATGGAGCTGATTGAGTTTGCAACTTTCAGCAGCTTGTTCAGATCCTGTGCAGTGGCCCCTCCACACCATCTGGTCATCCTCTCTATGGTACACCTGTAGAAATTTGCGAGCATCTTTAGTCTCATCCCAAGTATCCTCTAACTCCTGATGAAGCACACCTGCTGTCCTACCTTCTTTGTAACTGCATCAGTATGTTGGGCTGAGGACCGTGATGTACTGGGTGTGAATCCACTACCTTTAGTAGGATTTTTCGCTCAAAGGCAATGGTGTCCCCATATCAGGCCATAATGCAGCCAGTCAGCACACTTTCCACCACACGTCTATAGGGGTTTGCCAAGGTTTTTGATGAAATGCCGAACTGCCACAGACCCCCTGGGAAAGTAGAGGCTTCCTCATTCTGATGTGACAAATAAATGCGTTGGAATCCAAATCTGCTGCCTATACGGAGTTTGTCCGTTCTCCCTGTGACTGAGTGGTGCTCCGTCTCTTCCCACATTCCAAAGCCGTACGGGTTAGTAGGTTCGGGGGCCACCTGGGTGTAATTGAGCAGCGCGGGCCAGACGGGCCTGGTACCGCGGTGTATCTCGAAATGAACACACGTGGTGACGGTGAGGAGGGGGTCTCCTGGTGGGACAGGCACTCCAGGAGCAGCAGTTACAGCAGTTAAATCGGCGGCAGGTTCTGCGATGATGAGCGGTGTTAACTGGCGCCTCAGGACGTTTGAGAGGTTCTCAATGAGCACACAACAAGCTGCTAAGGATTTTCACACATAGAAATATTTGCTGAGGAATCTGCTGCTCAAGAATAGAATGCAAATATTTTTAGACTGCGAATATTTCCCCGTTTACAGGCTGGGTTATTTTTAAGCCCTGGATGTGACGGGCAATTTCACTTGCCACAGTGGAGTGGGGTTTCACACATGTGAAGATAAACACAAGGTAATCAGTGGGTAACCATGGATACCATTTTCTTCCCTTGAGTGATAAGACCGCATTAGTCATGAGTGACTTATCGAAATCTTCCTTCGCAGCAGTTTTCAATTCTGGGTTTCGCCAGTCTCCCCTGCTCAGGGGAGTAGCAAGGCACGTGTGGTTTAGTTGTGGGTGCGGTGACTGGAAGCAATCCAGGGCAGTGGAAAGAATTCAGTCATCCCAAAGTCTTGGTAAGGAAAATCAAGTTTAAAGTTCAAAGTAAATTTACGTATTTATTTATTGAGATACAGTGTGGAATTAGCCCTTCAAGCTACACCACCCACAATCCTCCAGATTTAATCCTTGTCCAATGACGGGACAGGTGAGTCCTGGGCTGGACGTCCTGCCCAGTTAGGGAAGGTGAAACATCTTCCATAGGCTCTCCTTTCCAGGTGTAGTGATCGCTGCAGAACCACTCTTTGGCTGGCCATGCAGGTCACTTGCATATAGCCTCTTCTACACTGCTGTGCCTATAGCAGCACCTTCACGTAGCGCCCCTGCCCTTACCGAGTTTGCCACGTCATGGCATGACTGAGAGTCCAGCAGTATAACTGGTGGGTAGGCTGGGCTCATTGACCTTGGCTGGCGGCCTACCTAGGAGAGGGACAACTCCGATTCCAGACCCAGATAGAAGGGGTCGTTAGCCTTGCCAGGCAGTCTGTCTCGGAGAAGGAAAACTCTGATTCCAGACCCGGATAGATAGGACTGGTTAGCCTTGCCAAGCAGTCTGTCTCGGAGAAGGAAAACTCTGATTCCAGACCCGGATAGATGGGACTGGTTAGCCTTGCCAGGTCTCCTGATCTTCACAAGCGAAGAAGCAGCCATCATCATCATCATCATCATCAATCACATGACAATTTACAGTGACCAATTAACTTACTAATTGGTAGGTCTTTGGCTGCCGTGGGAGGAAACCAGGTCACACAGAGAAAACCCATGTGGTCACGGGGAGAATGTACAAACTCTCTACGAGCAATTTATTATCAAAGTACATATACATCAGCATATACCACCCTGAGATTCATTCTCACACAAAGAAATATAACAGTATCAGTGAAAAACTACACACAGAGGCTGACAATCAATCAATGTGCTAAAGAATGCAAACTGTGCAGTTAATAAAACACACAAATAACAAATAAATAAACAATCTGATAAATAAATAACGCTGAGAACATGAGTTGTAGAGCCCTGGAAAATGAGTCCATAGGTTGTGGAATCAGTTCAGTGTTGGGGTAAGTGACGTTATCCGTACTGGTTCAGGAACCTGGTGGTTGAGGGGTCTTGGCTGTTCCTGAGCCTGGTGGTGTGGGACCTAAGGCTCCCGTACCTCCTTCCTGATGGTAGTAGCAAAAAGAGAGTATGGACCGGATGGTGGGAGTCCTTGATGATAGATGCTGCTTTCTTGAAACAGTGCTCTTTGTAAATGTGCTCGATGGTGGTGAGGGCTTTTCCTATAATAGACTAGACCATATCCATTACTTTTTGCGAGCAGTTTCTTCTTGGGCACTGATATTTCCAGACCAGGCCTGTGACACGACCAGGTAGGATGCTCTCCACTGTGCGTTTATGGAAGGACAACAACAATTTAGATAACATGCCGACTCTGCTCAAACTTCCAAGGAACATGAAGGCCATACCTCCAGTAATTTCTCTCCTCTCTCCCTTCTCTATTTTTCCATTCCCCATTCTGGTTCCTCTTACATGCCTCCTCTTCTCCCCACCTGCCCATCACCTCACTCTGCTGCTCCTCCTCAAGTCAAGTCAAGTTGCTTTTATTGTCATTTCAACCATAAGCTGCTGGTACAGTATACAGTAAAAACAAAACAACGTTCCTCCAGGACCCTGGTGCTACATGAGACAACACAAAACTACACTAGACTTCAGACCTCCGTAAAGTGCACAAAACAGTGCAGGGCAGTACAATAATTAATAAACAAGACAATAGGCACAGTAAAAGACAAATTACAATATAATAATGAATGATGTAAATGCAAATGTAAACAATATAAAGCAGGAATTGAGAAAGAAATGAGCAAAAATTGCAAAGGGAGTGGAGTGGTATTCAGTTGAGTGTGTGTGTGTTTGTGTGTGTCAGACTAGACTCTGGGTATTGAGGAGTCTGATGGCTTGGGGGAAGAAACTGTTACACATCTGGTCTTGAGAGCCCGAATGCTTCGGTACCTTTTGCCAGATGGCAAGAGGGAGAAGAATTTGTATGAGGGGAGCGTGGTGTCCTTCACAATACTGCTAGCTTTGTTGGTGCAGCGTGTGGTGTAAATGTCTGTAATGGCGGGAAGAGAGACCCTGCTGATCTTCTCAGCTGACCTCACTCTCCGCTGCAGGGTCTTGCGATCCGAGACGGTGCAATTCCCAAACCAGGCAGTGATGCAGCTGCTCAGGATGCTCTCAATACAACCTCTGTAGACTGTGGTGAGGAATGGGGGGGGGGGGGGTTGGGAGATGGACTTTTCTCAGCCTTCGCAGAAAGTAGAGACGCTGCTGGGCTTTCTTGGCTATGGAGCTGGTGTTGAGGGACCAGGTGAGATTCTCTGCCAGGTGAACACCAAGAAATAGAAACCATAGAAACTACAGCACAGAAACAGGCCTTTTGGCCCTTCTTGGCTGTGCCGAACCATTTTCTGCCTAGTCCCACTGACCTGCATACGGACCATATCCCTCCATACACCTCCCATCCATGTAACTGTCCAATTTATTCTTAAATGTTAAAAAAGAACCTGCATTTACCACCTCATCTGGCAGCTCATTCCATACTCCCACCACTCTCTGTGTGAAGAAGCCCCCCTAATGTTCCCTTTAAACTTTTCCCCCCTCACCCTTAACCCATGTCCTCTGGTTTTTTTCTCCCCTTGCCTCAGTGGAAAAAGCCTGCTTGCATTCACTCTATCTATACCCATCATAATTTTATATACCTCTATCAAATCTCCCCTCATTCTTCTACGCTCCAGGGAATAAAGTCCTAACCTATTCAACCTTTCTCTGTAACTGAGTTTCTCAAGTCCTGACAACATCCTTGTAAACCTTCTCTGCACTCTTTCAACCTTATTTATATCCTTCCTGTAATTTGGTGACCAAAACTGAACACAATACTCCAGATTCGGCCTCACCAATGCCTTATACAACCTCATCATAACATTCCAGCTCTTATACTCAATACTTTGATTAATAAAGGCCGATGTACCAAAAGCTCTCTTTACGACCCTATCTACTTGTGATGCCACTTTTAGGAAATTTTGTATCTGTATTCCCAGATCCCTCTGTTCTACTGCACTCCTCAGTGCCTTACCATTAACCCTGTATGTTCTACCTTGGTTTGTCCTTCCAACGTGCAATACCTCACACTTGTCTGTATTAAACTCCATCTGCCATTTTTCAGCCCATTTTTCCAGCTGGTCCAAGTCCCTCTGCAGGCTCTGAAAACCTTCCTCACTGTCTACTACACCTCCAATCTTTGTATCATCAGCAAATTTGCTGATCCAATTTACCACATTATCATCCAGATCTTTGATATAGATGACAAATAACAATGGACCCAGCACTGATCCCTGTGGCACACCACTAGTCACAGGCCTCCACTCAGAGAAGCAATTCTCTACCACCACTCTTTGGCTTCTTCCATTGAGCCAATGTCTAATCCAACATACCACCTCTCCATGTATACCTAGCGACTGAATTTTCCTAACTAACCTCCCATGCGGGACCTTGTCAAAGGCCTTACTGAAATCCATGTAGACAATATCCACTGCCTTCCCTTCATCCACTTTCCTGGTAACCTCCTCGAAAAACTCCAATAGATTGGTCAAACATGACCTACCATGCACAAAGCCATGTTGGCTCTCCCTAATAAGTCCCTGCCTATCCAAATGCTTGCAGATTCTGTCTCTTAGCACTCCCTCCAATAACTTACCTACTACCGACGTTAAACTCACCGGCCTATAATTTCCCGGGTTACTTTTCGATCCTTTTTTAAACAACGGAACAACATGAGCCACTCTCCAATCCTCTGGCACCTCACCCGTAGACAGCAACATTTTAAATATTTCTGCCAGGGCCCCCGCAATTTCAACACTAGTCTCCTTCAAGGTCCGAGAGAACACTCTGTCAGGTCCCGGGGATTTATCCACTTTAATTTTCCTCAAGACAGCAAGGACCTCCTCCTTTTCAATCTGTACAGTTTCCATGATCTCAATACTTGATTCCCTCAATTCCATAGACTTCATGCCATTTTCCTTAGTAAATACAGACGCAAAAAACCTGTTTAAGATCTCCCCCATTTCCTTTGGTTCCGCACATAACCGACCACTCTGATCTTCAAGAGGACCAATTTTATCCCTTACAATCCTTTTGCTCTTAATATACCTGTAAAAGCTCTTTGGATTATCCTTCGCTTTGACTGCCAAGGCAACCTCATGTCTTCTTTTAGCCCACCTGATTACTTTCTTAATTATTTTCTTGCACTTCTTATACTCCTCAAGCACCTGATTTACTCCCTGTTTCCTATACATTTCATACAACTCCCTCTTCTTCTTTATCAGAGTTGCAATATCCCTTGAGAACCAAGGTTCCTTATTCCTATTCAATTTGCCTTTAATCCTGACAGGAACATACAAACTCTGCACTCTCAAAATTTCCCCTTTGAAGGCTTCCCACCTACCAATCACATCTTTGCCAGAGAACAACCTGTCCCAATCCACGCTTTTTAGATCCTTTCTCATTTCTTCAAATTTGGCCTTCTTCCAGTTCAGAACCTCAACCCTAGGACCAGATCTATTCTTGTCCATGATCAAATTGAAACTAATGGTGTTATGATCACTGGAACCAAAGTGCTCCCCTACACACACTTCCGTCACTTGTCCTAACTCGTTTCCTAACAGGACATCCAATATTGCATCCCCTCTAGTTGGTGCCTCTATATATTGATTTAGAAAACTTTCCTGAACACATTTTATAAACTCTAAACCATCTAGACCCCTAACAGTATGGGAGTCCCAATCAATGTATGGAAAATTAAAATCCCCTACCACCACAACTTTATGTTTCCTGCAGTTGCCTGCTATCTCTCTGCAGATTTGCTCTTCCAAGTCTCGTTGACTATTGGGTGGTCTGTAATACAATCCCACTAATGTGGCCATACCTTTCCTGTTTCTCAGCTCCACCCATAAGGACTCAATAGACAAGCCCTCTAATCTGTCCGGCCTGATGCTTTTAACGATCTCTACAGAGGACCCGTCGATGTTCAGCGGAGAGTGGTCGCTCCGTGTCCTCCTGAAGTCAACAACCATCTCTTTTGTTTACATTCAGAGACAGGTTGTCGGCTCTGCACCAGTCCTTTAGCCGCTGCACCTCCTCTCTGTATGCTGACTCATCGTTCTTGCTGATGAGACCCACCACGGTCGTGTCATCGGCGAACTTGATGATGTGGTTCGAGCTGTGTGTTGCAGCACAGTCGTGGGTCAGCAGAGTGAACAGCAGTGGACTGAGCACACAGCCCTGGGGAGCACCTGTGCTCAGTGTGATGGTGTTGGAGATGCTGCTCCCGATCCAGACTGACCGAGGTCTCCCAGTCAGGAAGTCTAGGATCCAGTTGCAGAGGGAGTGTTCCTCCTTCCCTTTTTCCCATAGTCCGCTATCCTCTCCTGTCAGATTGCTTCTCCTCTAGGCCTTGTACCTCTTTACCCCCCTTCTCAAGCCACCCACCTTTCCCCTCACCTGGACTCACCTGAAAACGACCAGCTTGTCCTCCTTCCCCTTCTGCACCTTCTTACTTTCTTTTCTGCCCCGTCTTTGCCCGTCATGATGAAGGGTCTTGGCCCAAAATGTTGACTGTTTCTTCTCCTCCATGGATGCAGCCTGACCCGTTGAGTTCCTCCAGCATTTTGTGCGTGTTGTTCAAGATTTCCCCCACCTGTAGAATCTCTTGTGTTCAACCTCAGGAGCACAATCTGGAAAAGGTGGCATTCATCTTTAAGGATCCTCATCATCCAGGTCATGCCCTCTTCTCATTGCTACTGTCAGAGAGGAGGTACAGGAGCCTGAAACACACAGTCAATGTTGCAGAAGTAGCTTTCTCCCCTCTGCCGTCAGAGTTTGGAATGGACAACGAGCTATGAACACTACCTCACCTCTTTTTGCTCTCTTTTTGCATCCTTACTTAATTTAATTTTATATTTTTATATTTCTTAATATAATTTATAGTCTTTTTATCATTAGGTATTGCAAAGTACTGCTGTGACAAAACAACACATACTAGTGATATTAAACCTGATTCTGATTTTACTATCAGACCATACATTTTAATGGCTAGATTAATGACTAGATGGGTGTATATATTGGAAAAGATGTGGAAAATTGGATAGACATGTTTCCAAAGTTCAAAGCACAACTCTTATGGGGATCAGACGACCATCTGAGCTGTCTGTAATCATGAAAAGTTTCTTTCTGCACTTTTCCTGTTTGCATTGTTTTGTTTTGTAACTTTCTCTTGTTTTGCACTTGGCACTGCACCTCAAGTCAACTGAACTCAAGTCAACTCTACTGTCATTTAACTATATACACGTTTACTGTCAAATGAGACAACATTGCTCCAGACCAGTGTGCAAAGTGCAGTAGTACATGTAACACACATACTGAATAACACAAAATTTAGGAAGGTAAGAATTAAATCTACAAATAGATTACGTATAAATAAATGAAGTAAGTTAAGTATTGTAATGTGCAGAACAAATTATCTGATGACACTTTGAATGCAGTTCAGCAGGGAGTACAGAAGCCTAATGGCCTGAGGGAAGAATTTGTTTCCCATGCTGACTGTCTTGTCTAAATGCATCGGAGTCTGCTGCCTGATGGTAGAAACTCAAAGAGGTTAGGACGGATGGTGGGTTTCTCATTGTGTTCATTATTGCATACTGACAAGCTGCATCACTGCGGCGGACTCTGCAGTGAGTACTCAAAACCGCCCAGAACTTCACCAGTACCAACCTACCCACCATCAAGGGCATCTGATGCCAGAAAAGGGCCAGTAACATTGTGAAGGATCCCACCCACCCTGCTCATGGACTGTTCATCCCACTCCCATCAGGGAGGAGGCTATGTAGCATCCACACCAGGACCACCAGACTCAAAAATAGTTCCTTTCCCCAAGCAGTAAGGCTGATCAACACCTCCACCCACTAACCCACCCCTCCACATCCCCAACCACCACTACTTTATCATTTCCAGTCTGTCACCTTATGCACAGACACTCCTGTGCCTAGTGTCACTTTATAGACATACAATCAATTTGTGTATATAAGCTATTTTACATATTATATTTAATGTGTTCTTTATCTTACTGTGTTTTCTATCAGATCCAGAGTAACAATTATTTTATTCTCCTTTACACTTGTGTACTGCCAATGACATTGAACAATCCTGAATCCTTGAAAACCTTTCACTCTGCTCATGAGGAACTTCATACATGTGACAGTGAACTAATCTGAATGATATCGTTGTCATCTTCAGAATCCGGTTTAATGTTACTGGCATTGGTCAGGAAATTTGTTGTTCTGTGGCAGCAGTACATTGCATAACATCATAAATAAAAAATCTATTAATTATAATAAAAAGTATATTAAATAAAGATTTAGTAAATAGTTAGGTGACGGGGTGGGGATATGTCTCCACCAAAGGAGGTGTAAGGCACTCCTTCCCTCCACTAGCCTGTAGGTCACCCTGGGCAAGGTGTGGCACCTGATCAGGGTCATGTGAAGCCACGGGAGCAGGTGGTGGATGGTCGTACGAGCAGCTGGTGCAGATCACAAGTCCTGGTTATGTGACCACTGACACCAGGCAGACAATCTCTGAAGAGTATTGATAATGACTAGGGTCACCCGTCTTGTAAAGACACTGCCCAGAAGAAGACAATGGCAAGCCTCTTCTGTAGAAAAATTTGCCAAGAATAATCATGGTCTTGGAAAGACCATGATCACCCACGTCATACGACATGGCAGATAATGAGCAAACAGAGCAACAGAGCATTAACCAGCAGTCAATCTGGATATCGGAAGATTGCAATCAGTTCCACTGCCCGAGTAGAAGAAGGTTGCAGCAAGCGGGTTATGGCAGCATAATAGAGCTTTGACCAGCGACCAACCCGCTTTCGTGATTGATTAACAAGAGCAAATTAAAGGAAGGCAGGGGCAAGCGCAGCGGCCATCATCTGAGTGGGCAGAGTCAGGGTGGTGATCTTGAGGCTTTACCTCTTTGAGGCTTCAACGAAGAGAGGTTTCAGTCAAAGAAAGCAAAGAAAAGCTCCGGGTTAAGCTTTTCTCCCCCTTCCTTTCTTTATATCTGCTCCGTTAGGATATTAGAGATGCCAGGCAGGAAACCAATCACGAAATGCTCCTCCTGTGGGATGTGGGAAGGCAGGGAGACCTCCAGTGTCCCTGATGACTACAACTGCGAGAAGTGCACCTGGAACTGGATGAACTCCGGATCATTCGGGATTCTGAAGGGTGATAGGTCGGACATACAGAGAGGTGCTTATCCAAGGTGCAGGACACAGGAAACTGGGTGACAGCCAGGAAGGGGAAAGGGGTTAAGGAGCCAGTGCAGAGTACCCATGGCCATCCCCTCAACAACAGATATATCACTTTGGATACTGTCGTGTTGGAGAGAGGGTTGATCTAATGGAGGAAAGGTCACAGTGGTCGAGTGTCTGTCTCTGAGTCCAGCTCTGTGATTCATAAGGGAAGGGGTGGGGGTGGAGAAACAGTAAGCTATGGTGATAGGCGATTCATTATATAGAGGAACAGACAGGAGGTTCTGTGGGTGAGAACGAGATTCCCGGATGGTTTGTTGCCTCCCGGGCACCAGTGCCCAGAACATCTCTGATCGGCTCCTCAGCATTCTGAAGTGCAGAGGGAATTCAGCAGTTAGGTTTCTAAGTCAAAGAGCAGGACCTCCAGGGTTGTGAACTGAGGATTGCTACCAGTGTCTAAAGCCGTGTGGAGAGCCATTGAGCTTGCGTCTGCCGTTGACCTATTGTGGCAATAGGCAAACTGCAATGGGTCCAGGTCCTTGCTGAGGCAGGAGTTCAGTCTAGTCATAACCAACCTCTCAAAGTGTTTCATCACTGTAGATGTGAATGCTACCGGGCGACAGGGTTGTGAACTTAGGATTGCTACCTGTGCCAGGTGCCAGTGAGGCTAAAACTAGGATGTAGCCTGGATTGGAGAGGGTGCCTTTTGAGAATAGGTTGAGCGAACTTGGCCTTTTCTCCTTGGAGTGACGGAGGATAGAGGTGTATAAGATGATGAGAGCCATTGATCGTGTGGATAGCCAGAGGCTTTTTCCCAGGGCTGAAATGGCTAACATGAGGGGGCATAGTTTTAAGGTTCTTGGAAGTAGGTACCGGGGAGATGTCAGGAGGAAATTTTTAACACGGAGAGTGGTAGGTGCACTGCCAGCGATGGTGGTGGAGGCAGATTCTATAGGATCTTTTAGATAGGCACTTGGTGCTTAGTAAAATAGAGGGCTATGCAGTAGGGAAATTCTGGGCAGTTTCTAGAGTACGTTACAAGGTTGGCTCAACATTGTGGGCCAAAGGACCTGTAATGTACTGTAGATTTCTATTTTTATATCTGAAGGTAGATAAGTCACCTGGACTGGACAGTGTATACCCCAGGGTTCTGAAAGGGGGTGACTGAAGAGATCGTTGAGGCATTAGTAATGATATTTCAAGAAACACTAGATTCTGGAATGGTTCTGGAAGACTCACAAATTACAAAGGTCACTCCAGTCTTCAAGAAGGGAGAGAGGCAGAAGACAGGAAATTATAGGCCAGTTAGTCTGACCTCAGTTGTTGGGAGGATGTTGGAGTCGATTACTAAGGATGAGGTCTCAGGGCACTTGGAGTCCCATGATAAAATAAGCTGTAGTCAGCATGGTTTCCTCAAGGAAAAATATTGTCTGACAAATCTGTTGGAATTATTTGAAGAAATAACAAGCAGGATAGACAGAGGAGAATCAGTTGATATTGTGTACTTGGATTTTCAGAAAGCCTTTGACAAGGTGCCATACTTGAGGCTGCTTAACAAACTGCAAGTCCATGATGTTACAGAAAAGATTCTAGCACAGATAATGCAGGGACAGTTTGGCAGAAGGCAAAGGGTGGGAATAAAGGGAGCCTTTTCTAGCTGGCTGCCGGTACCTAGTGATGTTTCACAGGGGTCTGTGTTAAACCCCATTCTTTTTACATTATATGTCAATGATTTGGATGATGGAATTGATGGCTTTGTTGCAAAGTTGGCAGATGATATGAAGATAGATGGAGGGGCAGGTAGTTTTGTGGAGGTAGAGAGGCTACAGAAGGACTTAGACAGATTATGAGAAAGGGCAAAGAAATGGCAGGTGGAATGCAGTGTTGATCATGCCCTTTGGTAGAAGAAATAAAAGGGTTGTCTATTTTCTAAATAGAGAGTAAATCCAAAAACCTGAAGTGCAAAGGGTCTTGGGAGTCGTTGTGCAGGATTCCCTAAAGGTTAATTTGCAGGTTGAGTCTGTGGTGAGGAAGAAAAATGCAATGTTAGTATTCATTTCACGAAGACTAGAACATAAAAACAAGGATGTAATGTTGAGACTTTATAAAGTATTGGTGAGGCCTCATTTAGAGTATTGTGAGCATTTTTGGCTGCTGTATCTTAGAAAGGATGTTTTGAAACTAGAGAGGGTTCAAAGGAGGTTCATGAACATGTTTCCAGGATTGAACAGCTTGTCATATGAAGAGCGTCTGATGACCTCTGGGCCTGTTTTCACTGGAATTCAGAAGAATGAGAAGTGACCTCATCGAAAACTATCGAATGGTGGACCTTGATAGAGTGAATGTGGAGAGGATGTTTTCTGTGGTGAGAGAGTCTAAGACCAGAGGACACAGCCTCAGAATAGAGGGACGTCCTTTTAGAATGGCGACGGGGAGCTTCTCCAATGCCAGTGTATCTTTTCTTAGATAATGGGCCCAAAACTGCTCATAATAGTCAAAGTGCAGTCTGACCAATGCCTTGTAAAGCCTGAGGAATACATCTTTGCTTTTATATTTTAACCCTTTTGAAATGAGTGCTAACATTGCGTTTGCCTTCCTTACCACCGACTCAAGCTAACTTTTAGGGAATCCTGCATGAGGACTCCCAGGTCACTTGGCACCTCTGATTTTTGAATTTTCCCCTCATTTGGAAAATAGTCTACGCCTTTATTCCTTCTTCCAAGGTGCATGACCATGCACTTCCCTACGCTATGTTCCATCTGCCGTATGCCCATTCTCTCAAGCTGTCTAAGTCCTTTCTGCAGACATCCTGCTTCCTCAACACTGCGTATCATCTGCAATCTTAGCCACAAAGCCACCAATTCCTTCACCTAAATCATTGACATATAATGTGCAAAGAATCAGTCCCAACACTGACCCTTGTGGAACGCCACTAGTCACCGGCAGCCAACCAACTCCCTTTATTCCCACTCCCTGCCTCCCACCCGCCAGTCAGCCAATCTTCTAACCATGCCAGTACCTCTTCTTGTCTAGCAGCCTCATGTGTGGCACCTTGTCAAACGCCTTCTGAAAATCCAAACACACAACATCCACCCATACTCCTTTGTCTATCCATCATGAACACTAACACCCAGCATGAGTAGTGAAGAAGGGTCTTGGCCTGAAACATTGCCTGTTTATTCCTCTCCATAGATGCTGCCTGACCTGCTGAGTTCCTCCAGCATCTTGTGTGTGTTGCTCTGGATTTCCAGCATCTGGTTTATGAACACTACCTTACTATTTTGGGCTTTTTTTTGAACTACATATTTAATTTAATTATATATATATATTTCTGATTGTAATTTATAGTTGTTTAAGGTATTTTGGTACTGCACTGTACTCCTGCTGCAGAACAACAAACATTATGACCTACTCCGGAGACGTTAAACCTGATTCTGATTCTAATGTCATGAAAAGTGAAATGCCAATGCAGTGTTGCTGATGTGTCAAAGAGCCTTTAAGAGCATCACTGTAAATCCATACTATTATACATTTTCTTCATCTCAGTCTTCATGCCTGAAGCAAGGCACCTCCTCACCTAGCACTGTATGTGTCTGTTCTGTTGTGAGTTTAGTCGATAGTTTAACCAGACTAAAACCAGAGTCTGCCTCAGGTTCACCAGGAGGCTTCCTGGTTCGGAGAGCTAGTGCTATCACGAGAGGCTGGATAAACGTGGGTTGTTTTCTCTGGAGCTTGGAGGCTGAGGGGAAGATCTGATAGAGGTTGACAAGATTATGAGAGGCATTGATTGAGTGGACAGAGAGTATCTGTTTCCCAGGGTTGAAATGTCTAATTCCAGAGGGCGTGCATTGAAGGTGAGAAGGGGTAGGTTCAAGAGGGATGTGAGGGGTAAGTTTTTTACTCAGAGAGTGGTGGATGCCTGGAATGCACTGCCTGGTGTGGTGGTCGAGGCAGAGATATCAGAAGCTTTTCAGAGACGTTTGGATAGGCACCTGGATGTGAGGAAGATGGAGGGATATGGACACGGTGTAGGTAGGAGGGATTAGTGTTTGAGTGTTTTTGATTTGTTTTTTAGCTGGTTCGGCACAATATTTGGCCGAACGGTCTGTTCCTGTGCTGTACTCTTCTATGTTTTATGTTCAAGTTTATCTCCAATTCAACAAAGGGATCTGAGTAATTGAAAAGAAAAAATAAAAGGAAAATTCTAGAAATCTGATATGAAAATGCTGAACACAAAAGATTCTGCAGTTGCTGGAAATCCAGAGCTGGAGGAAGTCAAAAGGTCAGGCAGCAACTACGGAAACGAGTCAACATTTCAGGTCGAGACACTTCATCAGGACAGGAAGTGGGAAGGTGGGGGAGGAGACAGAGTACAAGCTGGCAGGTGATAGGCGAGACCAGGTGAGGGCAAAGGTAGGTGGGTGGGTGATGATGAAGTGAGCAGCTTGGAGGTGAATGGTGGGAGAGGTAAAGAGCTGGAGAAGAAGGAATCTGATAGGAGAGGAGAGTGGACCGTGGGAGAAAGGGAAGGACAAGGGGCACCCGAGGGAAGTGATGGGCAGATGAAAAGAGAAGGCCAAATCAAAGGTGGAGATGAATCAGCATATTGGAGGGAGATTGAAAATCTGGTTGAAAAGTGCCACAATAACCTCTCACTCAATGTCTGCAAACTCAAAGAGCTGATTATAGGCTACGGGAAGAGGAAACCAGAGGTCAGAGCCCATCCTCACCGGGGGATCGGAGGAGGAGCAGGTCAGTAACTTTAAATTCTTTGGCATTACAATATCAGGTAAAATGTTCTGAAACCAGCATGTACGGTCCATCAGCGCCTCGACTTTCTTTGATGTTTGCGTAGATTTGGCGTATCATCTAAAACTTTGACAAACTTTTATGGATGCACAATGGAGAGTATCCTGACTGGTTGTATCACCGCTTGGTACGGAAACACCAGTGCTCAGGAACAGAAAAGTCTACAAAAAGTGATGGATATAGTCTAGTCCATCGCAGTAAAAACCCTCCCTGCCTTTGAGCACATTTACACAGAGCGATGTCACAGGAAAACAGCATCCATCATCAGGGAGCCCCACCATCCAGACCATGTTCTCTTGTGACTGTTGCCATCAGGAAGGAGGTACAGGAGCCTCAGCACACACACGACCAGGTTCAGGAACAGTTATTACCCCTCATCCAGCACGTTCTTGAACCAGAGGGGATAACTTCACTCAACTCAACTCTAAACTGATTCCACAACCTACAGACTCACTTTCAAAGACTTTACAGCTCATGATCTCAGTATTATTTATTTTCTTATTTATCTCTCGCTCTCTATATATATATATCTGTCCATTTATTTATCCAGTATTTATTTGTTTATTTGCACTATTTGTCTTCTTTTGCACATTGTCAGTCTTCGTTATTGTGCAGAATTTCATAAATTTTATTGTATTTCTCTAATTTCCTGTGAATGCCTGGAAGAAAATGAATTTTGAGGTAGTAGATAGTGACATATTCGTGCTTTGATAATAAATGTACTTTGACTTTGACTTTGTACTCTGTCACATTTACAACAGGCATTTTCTCAAAAAGTGTGGTCCCTGACATATCTGCAGAAATGTAAACCATTTTCCCTGTAAACATCCGACAGCATGTCTGTGGCCGTGGTCGAGCATGGAATTTGCAGTCGAGTTGGCTACGGTCGATATGCAGTCCAGGGCAGTTCGATGTGCCGAGCAAGCTGTTGCTCACAGCAGCCTCCCCCTCTTCGAAAGAGAGACCAAAACTGTCTGGTACCTGTGGCATCACAGGAGTTGCCAGTCAGTTTTCAGCTCAACGTAAGACTGCCTTAGAGACTCCAGCTCCTCATTTTCTCCCGGGGTTTAATCACAGACCTTTCCCACAAGTGGGTATAGCCTTAAGGCAGTGGAGGTTTGAGATCAGAGTTTTCCTTCCCCTAGGTGAGCTGCCAACCACAGCTGAACAGCCCCATCTGCCCAAAGAGACTGGTTTTAAGGCACCAGTAACCTGCCTTTGCCTCTTCTCCTGTCAGTAGAAATGGTTCTGCCAGGCTTAGTAGCTAAACTATAGGTGAAAGCCAGGAGGTGGACGGTTGGCGGAGGCTATTTGAGACACACATCATTGGGATTATTTAATAGTTTGATAGGTTGTTACTTAATAGTGAAATAACATCACTCTCTCCCCCCCACCCTCCTGGGTATGATAACTATAAGGAACCAACAGCATGGCTTCAACTATGGAACGAACACAATAACTTCATTTTAAAACTGTATGTTCTGACTGAAGCTGACGAGGGAAGTCAGGGCTCAGGCTGAGTTGTGGCAGATCAAAGCTTTCCTTTAGCATTTTTGGCTCGTACACCTGTGTGCTTTTCCCAGGACGTGATCTCAGCCCCACAGAATGAGGCTCATTCATGTAATAGCAATCCAACGGAGCACTTATATTGCAGGTTAAAGGTAGCAGACTCTCAGAAATCACTGAGAGTCAAAGGAATTCGTGCAGATGGGGACCAGAAAGTTACAGAAGGACACAAAGACGATGAAGTGAGTGGGCAAAACTAGACAGAAGGATTTTGTTGTGGGCAAGTGTGAAGTCATACAACTGTGGTCCAAGAACAACAAGCCTGAATATTTCCTTAATGGCGGGAAATTAGGGGCTTCGGAGGAGCCGAGCGACTTGGATGCCAAACTGCAGCCAGGATCAGAATCAGAATCAGGTTTAATGTCACTGTCAAACATGTTGTTTTGTGGCAGCAGTACATTCCAACACATAATAATGAAAACTATAAATTACAATACAAAATACGTTTTTAAAAAAATAAGTTAAGTAAGTAATGCAAAAAAAAGGGAAAAAATATTGAGGTCATGTCCGTGGGTTCATTGCTCATCCAGATATCTGATGGCAGAGGGGAAGAAGTTGTCCCTGAAATGTTGAGTGTGTGTCTTCAGGCTCCTGGATCTCCTCCTTCTGCTAGGGGTTCTTAATGATGAATGCTGCTGTTTTGTGTCATCGCCATTTGAAGATGTCCTCACCAAGAAATGGTGCACATGAAAAAATAAATCAATTTTAAAAACAGACACAAAATGCAAAATTCACATTTCCAACACATCGATGCATGTCCTCCTCTTCTAGCACAGGGTAGAGCAGCAACAAATTATATTCCACCTAGGTACCCTCCAGCATGAACATCGATTTCTCCATCTTCTGGTACTTTTCCCCTCCGCTTCCCTCTTCTTCATTTCCCTCTTTGGCCTCTTACCTCTTCTCCTCATCTCCCTATCACTTCCCCCGGTGAACCTCCTCCTTCCCTTTCTCCCATTGTCCACTCTCCTTCACCTTTCCCAGCTTCTTACTTCATTCCCCCTCCCCTATCACCTTCTCACATGTCCTCCTTCCCCTCACCCATCTTTTTTAATCTAGCATCTCCCCCCCCCCACTTCTTTCCTAGTCCTGATGAAGGGTTTTAGCCCAAAACGTTGACTGTTCATTCCCCTCCACGGTCGTTGCCCAACCTGCTGAGTTCCTCCGGCGTTTTGAGTGTGTAACTCTGAACTTCCAGTACCTGCAGAATCACATGTGTTTAAAGTTATGCCTTGATCACATAGGCTTTAAATGGAGTTATCCACAAGACTGAGCTCTGCTTTACAACATAGAACATTACAGCACAGTACAGGCCTTCAGCCCACCATGTTGTGCTGGCATTGTAACATACTCTAAAATCAACCTAGCCCTTCCCTCTGACATAACCCACAATTTTTCTATCATCCATGTGCCTATCTAAGAGTCTCCTAAATGTCCCTAATATATCTGGCTCTACCACCACCCCGACCCATCACTCTGTGTAAAAAACTTACCTCTGACATCCTCCTATACTTTCCTCCAATCATCTTAAAATTTTGCAGCTACATATTAGTCATTTCCACCCCAGGAGAATGTCTCTGGCTGCCTACTTGATCTGTGCCTCTTATCATCTTGTACACCTCTATCTGGACACCACTGTGTACATACATCTATCAATGCTTCTGGACACATCTTCAGTGATGTTCCTGGAATCATCGGGTGTTTCGGGTCTTTCAACATCATACAACCTCCTCCAGGTGACCCAGCCGGGGCTGATCAGACCCCAGCTTGTGTCCAGATGGCTAGCTACTTATGACTCCATGGCTCCCCTCTTTTGAGCCACAGCCACCTTGAGGCCCTCTCTGCCGCATCGGTGGTACTGCGGATGGCTCTCCTCTTCCTCTCTCCCTTGATGCCCAAAATGCTGAAGGCTCTAACTGAGGAACGGGCTACGAATCCCCTACAACCAACCTCCACTGGGAGACACCTCGCTCTCCATCCAGCCTGCTGACAGTTGCTGACCAGTCCTGCGTACTTGGACAGCTTCCTACAACACAGTAAAGTTGTGAAGTAATGTAGTTTTGTGTAACAAACATTTAGCACAGACTTAGAGCAGATTCCCAAGTAAAGTTGCTGATGAGTCCATAAAACCATGAGACATCAGAGCAGAGTTAGGCCATTCAACCTATCGAGTCTGCTCCATCATTCGATCATGGCTGATCGACCTATCCTGCTCAACCCCATTCTCTTTCCTTCGCCCCATAACCCTTAACATCCTTACAAGACCCTATCAATGTCCACTTTAAATATATACAATCACTTGGCCTTCACAGCCGCCTGTGGCAATGAATTCCACGGACTCACCACCTCCTAGATAAAGAAATTCCTCCTCATCGCTGTTCTAAAGGGTGTCCTTGTGTTCTGAGGCTGTACCCTCTGATCCTAAACTCTGTCACTTGTCAGTACCTCCAGTTCAACTCTGTCTTTTTGTGTGCTTCCCCCCGGCTGTCAGGCTATGGTTTCGTATTGCTACATGCCCCTGTCCCCGCTCCTGCTCTACTCCGGCCCCTGTATTCTTCTTCTTCATCTTTGTTTTATGGCGGTTAGCAACCAGTTTTCAGTGCATTACCGCCACCTGCTAGACTTCTTGTGTTCCGACCAAATATATTCTGGAGTTCTCGACTTTAGACAATCTAGTTCAGCCTGCAGTTCTCTATTAGCATCACTCTGTAGGTGCAATTCCTCGTGAGTGCTTAATACGCTCATTACATAATGCCGCAAACTGCTATTCTTCCCTAATTATGTCACATGTTTTCGTGTAGTTGCATTACCTCAATTACATTGATTTCATCTACATCACTTGTAAAACTAAAATCATCTTGTTAATAATAGTAATTATCGCACGTTATACTTTTAAAATTCAAAAAAATCTGCAGATGCTGGGGTCAAAGCAACACTCACAACACGCTGGAGGAACTCAGCAGGTCAGGCAGCATCAGTGGAAAAGATCGGTCGACGTTTCGGGCCGGAGCCCTTCATCAAGACTGTAGGGGGAAGGGGCAGAGGCCCTATAAAGAAGGTGGGGGGAGGGTGAGAAGGAGAAGGCTGGTAGGTTCCAGGTGAAAAACCAGTAAGGGGAAAGATAAAGGAGTGGGGAGGGGAAGCAGGGAGGTGATAGGCAGGAAAGGTGAAGAAGGAATAGGGGAAAGCACAATGGGTAGTAGAAGGAGGCGGAACCATGAGGGAGGTGATAGGCAGCTGGGGGAGGGGGCAGAGTGACATAGGGATAGGGGAAGGGAGGGGGAGGGAATTACTGGAAGTTGGAGAATTCTATGTTCATACCAAGGGGCTGGAGAATACCTGGACGGTATATGAGGCATATACCTCATACTACCATCTAGGTAGTCTCCAGCCCCTTGGTATGAACATAGAATTCTCCAACTTCCGGTAATTCCCTCCCCCTCCCTTCCCCTATCCCTATGTCACTCTGCCCCCTCCCCCAGCTGCCTATCACCTCCCTCATGGTTCTGCCTCCTTCTACTACCCATTGTGCTTTCCCCTATTCCTGCTTCACTTTTCCTGCCTATCACCTCCCTGCTTCCCCTCCCCCACCCCTTTATCTTTCCCCTTACTGGTTTTTCACCTGGAACCTACCAGCCTTCTCCTTCCCACCTTCCCCCCACCTTCTTTATAGAGCCTCTGCCCCTTCCCTCTACTGTCCTGATGAAGGGCTCCGGCCTGAAACGTTGACTGATTGTTTCCACAGATGCTGCCCGACCTGCTGAGTTCCTCCAGCGTGTTATGTGTGGTACTTTTAAAATTGCTGTTTTTCCAAGTCTATCTGCTTTTTCAGGTTTTCCTTTTCTTGGATCGTAGCCTGCAGTTGTTTACTGAGACCTCAGAGTTCTTCTTCATTTGCTTCCATGTTTTCATTTTATAATCTGAATGTAGATAATTCACTTGCAACAAATTCCTTTTCCTTTTGTATCCTTATAATTTCCTCCCTTTTCCAATCTCTTTCCAACTTACAGTTGTTCTTGTCGGGTACTTCTATTTGTTGTTGGAGTTCTGCACATTTACCCTGGGCTTCAGCCATAAAATCTGAGGATTTTCCTTAAGTTCTGAAACATTTCTTAAATTCTTGACCATTTGCGATAAATATACTGCCATTAAGATTCCATCTCCCCTGCCTGTGAACTGTTGGATCCTCCATTCAGTGTTTCTTTGACTTCTTCCCACCTAATCCCTTTAATACCAAGATACTTTTCTGCAGACTTGACGATAATTTTAATTTTCTCAGTTCTTTTGCTTGTTTGTGCTGAACAATTGATTGCATCCACCATAAAAAGCACGAAATCCTTTCTACTCATTAATAGTGTATCCTTATTTTTCACATTACAGCTCTCACAGTTCACCAGTTTATTATTCCCTGTATTTGTTTGCTTGACAGCCTTTTTTCATCAAATTTTTTCATTGCCTCTGCATAACTGATTCCTTGAGTTACTTTTACATATCGTATCTCAGCTGCCTTCTTGCTATAAATGCACCCTGGATCAGCTGTGCTGTGTTCCTCGCCACAATTGCAGCATTTCAGCCTAGCTCCCGCTTCACATTTCCCATATTCATGTTCTCCAGCACATCTCCCACATCTGTTTTCCTCTGCAGACTGCCGCAATGTGCCTGAATTTCTGACATTTGTAGCATCTTAAAGGCGGTGGTATTTATATTCTAACCACATAACACATATACCCTAAGTAAACGTTAGTCGGCAATCTCTCTTCATCAAAGTTAATCATTACCGATAAACTATCACACTTTTTCCCATTTCTTGTAACTTTCAAATGTTTGGCCTCAATAATTTTTGCTCCTTTTATGTTCTGTTTAATCACATCCATAGTAACTTTTGTTGGTATCCCTGAAATAACTCCTCTGGTCCACTTTCTATTGTTGGGTATTGAGCATTGTACTTCTTTGCCATCTATTTTACATAATCTTATCACTTTGCCTTGCTGAGCAGTATCCTGACAAATCACTAATAGCGATCCATTTTGTAAAATCTTTGCTCCTTTAATCTCGCCTATAATTTTGTTGAGCATCTTCATCAAACGAATCGGGTTCCAATCACCAAAAGACACCCCGTCTTCAATTACTTTTATAATTGCTTTAATCTCACCTTCTTTCCATTGCTTTGCTGTCCTGTTTTGATCATCTGCTGACTTCTCAGAGTTTGATATCCTGTACCTCTGCTTTCTTTTCTTCCTCTTTCCATTCTGTTCCTCTTTCCCGCCGACCTCCATCTCTAGTTCACTTCCACTCTCACCAAAAACTTCCTTCAACAGCTTGGCTCTTTCCTTGATGTTCTCTCTCCCCGCCATTTTCCAGTCACCACAGCAGTTCCAACTAACACCACCTCACTGAGTTTCACCGCAATCATACACCTTTCTCAGCCACCAGCCAGAGTTCGGCCCCTGTATTACTGAGTACTCTGTCTCTCACCTGTTTCTCATTATTACCTGTATTGCTGCCACCTGTGTCTCATTGTGCTCCACCTATCATCTGCCTCTCTGTTTATTGTCAGTGCATTTCAGTCCTGTGTTTTCACCTGTTTGTTGCCAGATTGTGCCAGTGAATTTTCCTCAGCCTTTCCAGCATTTGTATCTGTTGTCTGCCTGAACATTGACTCTACCTGTTTCCCGATTCTGGCTTTTGGATTTCCCTGGATGTTTTGATCTCTGCCTGAACTTTGACGCCAACTTTGTTTTGTCACGTACCCCGTGGCGGGAATAAAGAACCAGCAGAGATGGAATACACAAAAGTCTAGGGGTAAAAAGATACAGTCTTACGATGATGAGTAAAGTTCAGTTCAATTCAGTTTAGTTCGTGCTATTGAGTTGAGTAGTGATGGAGAGACAGAGGGAGAGATCTGAGTCTTCAGGTGAGCTGACGTTGTCGATCTTCTTGTTGTCCTTTGAAATCCTTTCAAAATCACTGACTGTGACTTTAACAAAGGGGACTGGTTTTCTGTGGTGGAGCTATCCCTCAGGTGAAGGTAGACACATGGACAACTCCCTACCAGTCAACCCCTTTCCCCTTTCCTCTTTCCACTGCAAGAGCAACGGATCGATCCTCCTAAACCCACTTTTCCTGCGGGCACAACAATGCTCATTCAGTGTCCAGATCATGTGTCTGAGGTCTATCATCTGACCTCCTATTTTATCTTCCCGTGCTGAGCATCAACTGTCATTCAAATAACTCCTCCTTCCTCTCTCTGTGAAGAAATGTAAGCAGGCAAAAATCCTTGAGAAGTGTCAACAACCTGCTGAAAATCATATCATCGAGTGTCCATTAAATAACGCTGCCTTCGGTCACCATAGCAACTTACGAGCTGTTCTTGCAGGCATACTCAACAAATCCAAAATAGAATAATATCATAATACAATTGTAGTAGCTCCTTAAGGTAGTCATAGCCGGGGGGAGTGGTGTTGTGGTGGGGACAAGCTTCCACTACCTGTTAAATGCTCCTAATGGTGTGCAGCTCAAATAGCCTCTGACAACCAAGTTCAGCTCCTGGCCAACTCCAAGTCCAGCTCCAGTCCTGAAGCATCTTGGCCTGAAATGTTGACTGTACTGTTTTCTGTAGATGCTGCCTGGGCCTGCTGAGCTCCTCCAGCATTTTGTGTGTGTTGCTTTGATTTCCAGCATCTGCAGATTTTCTCTTGTTCATGGCCCTTATGAGCAGCTTAGCTACTAAGCCTGGCAGAACCGTTTCTACTGACACAAGAAAAGGCAAAGGCAGGTTACTGGCCCCTTAAAACCAGTCGCTTCAGGCAGATGGGGCTCATTATTTGTGGTTGGCAGCTCACCCAGGAGAAGGAAAACTCTGATCTCAAAATCCACTGCCTTGCGGCAATATCCACTCATGGAGAAGGCTTCAGGAGTAAACCCGGAGGGAAAGATCCGGAGCTGGAGTCCCTAAGGCAGTCCGACATTGAGTTCAATGCTGACTGGCAACTCCTGTGAAGCCGCTGGTGTCAAACTGCATCGGTCTCTGCCGTTCCTTTTGATTCATCAGCTGTGTGGCAGAGGGGAGCTTGCAACATGCATATCACATAGACAGGTGGCGACTAACAGAGGGCCTCATAATCAATGAAAGATTTAGGTATTCAGCCAGTGTGCAAAAGACAGCAAACTGAGCAAATACAAAAGAGAGAAAAAAAGAAAAATAATAATAATAAATAAATAGGCAATAAATATCGAGAGCATGGCACGAAAAGTCCTTGAAAGTGAGTCCATAGGTTGTGGGAGATTTCAATGATGGGGCAAGTGAAGTTATCCCTTCTGGTTCAAGAGCCTGATGTTCGAGGAGTAATAACTGTTACTGAACCTGGCACGAGTTCTGAGGCTCCTGTACCTTCTTCCTAATGACAGCAGTGAGAAGAGGGCATGTCCTGGGTGATGGGGGACCCTGATGATGGATGCTGCTTTCCTGTGACAATGCTCCTTGTGGTTGTGCTCAATGTGGGGGGGGGGGACTTCACCCGCGATGGGTGCCTCTTTGTATAAGCTTTCTTCACCTTTTCTTGAATTTAGAAAAATTATCTGGTTTTGATGTTCAAAGATGATAAAATCAGCTGATTCTGTTCTTTTCCTTTTCATTTCATCTGCCCAGGTCTCCTACTTCCCCTTCTTTCATAACACTCCTGCAGTCTCCTATAACCCAGAATCTATTCTGTTTCCATCTGCGATTGCCCACATGTTCACACTGCATCCCCTCTCCCTCTCCTTCTGCCAGCACCTCTCTCTTTTCTGCTTCCACTCACGACTTCTTTTTGAAACCTATAGGATCGCATTGAAGCCTAATGCATATTGAAAGGCCTAGATGTCCACGGACCCCTTGCTTAATGGCATTGTTCCATGGCATAAAAAAGATTGGGAACCCCTGGTGTAGATAGAGTGGACGTGGAGAGAATGTTTCTTATTGTGGGGGAGTCTATGACCTGAGGTCACAGTCTCAGAATACGGGGACGTCCATTTTGAAATGGGATGAGGAGGAATTTCTTTAGCCAGGGGGTGGTGAATCTGTGGAATTCATTGTGCAGATGGCTATGGAGGCCAAGACATTTAAAGTAGAGGTTGATAGGTTCTTGGTTAGCCAGGGTGTCAAAGGTTACAAGGAGAAGGCAAAACAGTGGGGTTGAGAGGGATAGTAAATCAGTCGTGATTGAATGGTGGAGGATACTCAATGGGCTGAATGGCATAATTCTGCCTCTGTGTCTTATGGTCTAACTTTGCCTTCAGATTGCACCATGTATGGTCTTCTGTTTTCCCCATTAAGACCTACGAGCCTCTGTCATGATCTTTCCCCCCCCAGGTGACCCATCCGACCATCACCTCCGTCACCTGGATTCACAATTTGCTGAGATACCATCTGAAATAACGATGAGTCAGAGGACAGGCAAGAGACAGAGAGCTTCGTGACATGGAAAGGCCTAAGAACAACCTTTCCCTCAATGTCAACAAAACAAAAGTTGTGGTCATTGTCTTCAGGAAGGGGAGGGGTGGTGTATATGCCTGTGGTTACGTCAGTGGTGTTGAGAGCTTCAAGTTGCTTGGTGTGAACACTTCCAACAGCCTGTCCTGCTCCGGCCACGTTGCTGTCACAACCCAGAGAGTTCACCGATGTTTCTACATTGTTTCTGCTACATCAAAAACTTTGACAAACTTCTATAGACTATATTGACTGGTTGCATCACAGCCCAATATAGAAACACCAATGTCCTTGAACAGAAAAAACCTACAACAAATAGTGTATACGGACCAGTCCATCATGGGTAAAGCACCCCCCTTTCCCCACCATTGAGCACATCGACATGAAACACTGTCACAGGAAACCAGCACCCCTCATCAGGGACCCCACCACCATCCAGGACTTGCTCTCTTCTTGCTGCTGCCATCGAGAACCTCAGGACCCACACCACAGTTTCAGGAATAGTTATCACCCTTCAACCATCAGGCTCTTGAACCAAAGGGGATAACTTCACTCCACTTAACTTGCCCCATCACTGAACTGTTCCTACAACCTATAGACTCACTGTCAAGGGCTCTTCATCTTATGCTCTCGATATTTATTGATTTATTTATTATTATTATTACTTTTTTTTTGCTCTTTTTGTATTTGTATAGTTTATTGTCTCTTGCACATTGATTGTTCGCCCATCCTGTTGGATGCAGTCTTTCATTATTTCTATTGTGTTTCTTGGACTTACTGTGAATGCCCACAAGAAAATTAAACTCAGGGTTGCATGCAGTGACATAATCATATTTTGATAATATATTTGCTCTACTTACTTTACCTCCTCAGGAAGAAATTTGGCATGTTCCCTTTGAATCAGAATCAGAATCAGGTTTATTATCACTGGCATGTGACGTGAAATTTCTTAACTTAGCAGCAGCAGTTCAATGCAATACATAATATAGAAGAAAAAAAATCAAAATAATCAATCAATCAATCAATCAATTACAGTTTACATATATCGAATAGAGAAAAAGTACAAAAAACAGAAATACTTTAGATTAAAAAAGTGAGGTAGTGTCCAAGGGTTCAATGTCCATTTAGGAATCGGATGGCAGAGGGGGAGAAGCTGTTCCTGAATCACTGAGTGTGTGGCTTCAGGCTTCTGTACTTCCTACCTGATGGTAACAGTGAGAAAAGGGCATGCCCTGGGTGCTGGAGGTCCTTAATAATGGATGCTGCCTTTCTGAGACACCGCTCCCTGAAGATGCCCTGGGTACTTTGTAGGCTAGTACCCAAGATGGAGATGACTGGATTTACAGCCCTCTGCAGCTTGACTTCCCTTGTTCCTATCGATGCACAACAGAAAGCATTCTGTCTCCATGCTTCACAGACCGGTGCAGCAACTGCTCGGCACGTCACCTCAAGCAACTGCAGACACTGCTCAGCAGATTATAGAGCCGGCCTCCTCTCCATGGACCTTGTCTGCATTTCTCACTGCCTCAGCGTAATCAAAGACCCCACCCACCCCAGATATCCTCTCTTCTCCCCCCTCCCAATGAGAGAAGATACAAAAGCCTAAAAGCACGTACTACCAAGCTCCACGGCACCTCCCACCCTGTTGTTTTCAGACTGTCTGAAAGAATATTTTTCAAGGGGGTGGGAAGAGGCATCAGGTCCCAATCAGGTACCTGGTAGGGCACTGAAAACCTGTGCTACCCACCTTGCTGGAGTGTCCAAGGACATGTTCAATCTCTCACTGCTACAGTCGAAGATTTCCACCTGCTTCAAAAGGGTAACAATCATACCAGTGCCCAAGACGTCCAGGTGAATTGCTTCAATAATTACCACCGTCACGGCCAGAATCAACTCCTGCCTAAGCAAGGACCTGGACCCACTGCAACTTGCCTATCACCACAACAGATCTGCAGCAGACATGATCTCATTAGAACTCCACTAGGCCTTGGACCACTTGTCCAACCACAATACCTACGTCAGGCTGCTGTATATTGATTATAGCTCTGCGTTCAGTACAATCATACACCTAGTTCTACTCAACAAGCTCCGAAACCTGGGCCTCTGGACCTGCCTCTAGAACTGGATCATTGAATTGTTCGTCGGGCGATACAGTCAGAGCAGATCATAAATAACATCTCCATCTTGCTGACAATCAGCACCAGTGCACTCAAGAATGTACTCTTAGCCCACTGCTCTACTCTCTCCACTCCCGCGACTGTGTGGCTAGGCACAGCTCAAACACTATCTATAAATTTGCTGATGACAGAACTATGGTTGGTGGAACTTCAGATGATGATGTGGAGGAGTACAGGAGCGAGGTAGATTCACTGGTCGAGAGGTGTCACAGCAACCTTGCACTCAATGTCAGTCAGACCAAGGAATTGATTGTGGCTTTCAGGAGGCAGAAGTCAAGAGATCACACACCAGTCCCTCACGGAGTGAGCAGTTTCATGTTCCTGGGTGTCAACACCTCTGAAGACCTATCCTGGGCCCAACATATTGACGCAATTACAGAGAAAGCATGACAGTGTCTACGTTTCATTAGGGATTTGAAGAGACTTGCTACGTCACCAAAGATTCCCAGATTTCTACAGACGCACCATGGAGAGCATTCTGTTTGTGTCATCGTCTGGTCTGGAGGGGCCACTGCACAGAATCAGAGAAACCTGCTGAGCATTGTAAGTTCAGCCAGCTCCACCACGGGGGCTCACCAACGAGGACATGCCCTCTCCTCATTGTTACCATCAAGGAGGAAGTACAGGAGCCTGAAGACACACACTCAACGTCTTAGAAGCAGTTTCTTCCCTTCTGCCATCAAATTTCCGAACGGTCCATGAACCCATGGACACAACGTCAGTATTTTTGCTTTCTTTTACTTATCTTGCACTGTACTGCTGCTGCAAAGAAACAAATCTCACAACATACATCAATGATAATAAACCTGATTCTTATGTTGAGGTTATTGGATAGACTCTTGACCTCGTTGTGACCTTGCACCTTGTCTGCCTGCACTGCGTTATTCTGCATTCTGTTACTGTTTTACCTGGTTCTACCTCAGTGCACTGTGTAATGATCTGATCAGTATAAACAGGATAGAAGACAAGCTTTTCACTGTGCCCTGGTACATGTGACAATAATAAACCAATTTACTAATTTAGCCCCTGTTTTCCTCGCCTCCTCACCTGTTACACCGGCTATCTCCCCATTTACGCTCTCAGTCCTGATGCGGGATCTTGTAACAAAATATTGAATCAACAGATGCTGTTTCATCCACTGAGCCCCTCCAGCAGCCTGCTTTTAGCTGTACAAAGAGTCCTCTTCAAGTGGAATCAGTGTCCACTGGTAATTAAAAATATTTGCAGATGCAAGTAAATATAAATATTTAGTTTCAAATGTTTGTGGGCATTTTATTGGAAGTAAGTCGCTCCAGACTTGGCGAGAGGCCTTTGGCCAACCATATCCGCACTGACCAGCAAGTGTTTATTTACAAAGGTCCTTAATTCACCCCACGTTCCCACTGACGGCCCGCAGCTTCCACCGCTCACCGCATTTACGGTGGCTAATTAGAATCAGAATCGGGTTTATTATCACTGGTATACGCACTATATCTCATGTATCTGCTGTTTTACAGCAGCAGTACAGTGCAATCAAATACACTATCAATTACAATGAGGAATACACCTCTCGGCCACTTTATTAGGGACGTCCTGTACCTCATGAAGTGGCCACTGAGGGTATGTTCGTGGTCTTCTGCTGCAGTAGTTCATTCCCTTCGAGGTTCAGCGTGTTGTGGATTCAGAGATGTTCTTCTGCCTACCACTGTTGTAACACGTGATTATCTGAGTTAGTGTCGCCTTCCTGTCAGCTTGAACTAGTCTGGCCATTCTCCTCTGACCTCTCTCATTAACAAGACATTTTTGCCCACAAAACTGCTGCTCACTGGATGATTTATTTCATTTTTCGTACCATTCTCTGTGAACGCTGGAGAATGTTGTCTGTAAAAATCCCAGCAGATCTGCTGTTTCTAAGATACTCAAACCACCCTGTCTGGCACCAATAATCAATCCACGGTCAAAGTCTCTTAGATTACATTTCTTCCCCATCCTGTTGTTTGGTCTGGACAACAACTGAACCTCTTGACCTTGTCTGCATGCTTTTATGCATTGAGTTGCTGCCGCGTGATTGGCTGATTAGATATTTACTTTAGTGAGCAGGTGTACAGGTGTGCCTAGTAAAGTGGCCACTGGGTGTTGATTAAAACAAGGTAAATAAGTAAAGAGGAAAAATAGTGAGTCGTGTTGATGGGTTCGTTGTCCTGACGGCGGAGCAGTAGGAACCGGGCATTAAGCATCGAGTGTGGGTCTTCAGGCTTCTGTGCCTTTCCCTTAATGGTAGACATGAGAAGAAGGCATGTCCTGGGTGATGAGATACTAAAAGGCATTGCCTTTTGAAGATGTTAACTCATCAACCTGCAGCTCTTTGGGTTTGTTGGAGAGAACAGGATCCCTGAAGGAAACTCCAGTGATTACAGGGATTGCTGTCAGCTCCACATAGACTGTAGAGGGGGGTGGGAGTGACCCTAGAGTACTCGGGCCAGGGGCAATCATCCCTACCTGTTCTGATCTATGCTTGCTGGATGAATCAGACGTCCAGACGTTGAAGCCTGTCGTCCAGAGCCCGAGGTCTGAGAGTCTCTGCAAGTCAGCTGGGGTAGTCAAAGGCCTAATGTCTGCAAGTCTGTGTCCAAATCCAGGTCTGCTGAAGACTGGGTCAGGGGAGGGCTGCGAGGAACAGGGCTGGTTTGCTGTTGTTGTTTGGTTCCTTGTCGTGTTCTGTGTTGTTCTGCTGAGCGTTGTGGACAGGATGTGTTGGTGCCAGGATGTGGGCTGCCCCCACACATCCCTAGGTGTGAAACCATAAGACAAAGGAACAGAATTAGGCAATTCGGCCCACCGAGTCTGTTCCACCATTCCATCATGGCTGATTTATTATCCCTTTCAACCCTATTCTCCTGCCTTCTCCCCATAACCTTTGACACCTTGACTAATGAAGAGGCTATCAAGCTCTGCTGTAATGACTTGCCCTCTGCAGCCGTCTGTGGCAATGAATTCCACAGACTCCCCACCCTCTGGCTAATGAAACCCCCCCTCATTCTGATGTCCCTCTATTCTGAGCCTGTGCTCTGGTCCCGGATTCTCCCATTATTGGAAACATCATTGGTTGTTGATGCAAATGGTGTATTTCACTTTATGTTTCAATGTACCTGCACTTGTGATAAATCAAGGTGCATCTTGAATCTGCCACTCTGCAACTAGGGTTCTGTTACTGAGAGGGACACTGCAGAACGACTCTCCTCCAGGACATAAATCCATTGCTTTCTTGTGGCAGCAGCTTACGTCCAGTAGCAATGTGAACATTGTCTGGTTTGGTGGTATACATGTCTCTGGTTGAATGACAATTAACTAGAAATTAACCGCCTCAGAATCGGAACCAGAATCACCGACATAAATCTGTCTTGTGTCCTGATGAAGGGTCTCGGCCTGAAACATTGACTGTACCTCTTCCTAGAGATGCTGCCTGGCCTGCTGCGTTCACCAGCAACTTTGATGTGTGTTGCTTGAATTTCCAGCATCTGCAGAATTCCTGTTGTTTGCTGTCTTGAAATCTGTTTTTTTGGCCGCAGCCTCTAAACTGTGTGGGTGCACGGCCACACAGTAACTGAAATGCCTCCGTGCATCTAACCTTTGTTGCCATGCAGTTAGAATTGGACATGGCTAGAAAAAGTTTACGAAGTGTGAACGATTTCCTTTGTTGTACTGTATTTCACTACACCCTTGAATTAATAAATAAAGTCAAAAGTTTGTGACTTTTTAATTTTCATTAATCGGCGATCGCCTCTGACCTGGGCCGACATTTACGTGCCAGGCAGCACCTAATCAATTAGCTTGTTTATTTCGGCTTTTTTCTTAAAGATGTGCTGAGTGCGTTCCGGCCACCGCTGCACCGCTGCATTCTTCGCGGATCAGTATCGGTCCATGGCCCGGAGGTTGGGGACCACTGATCTACCCAAAAACTCACTCTAACAGGTACTAAACCCAGCAAAACTGTTTCCACCCAATCAGATAGTATATCAAATAGAACATTAATCTCCACTGTCTACACAATGTCCAAATCCTTCCATTTCCCTCCCATTCATGTGCCTATCAAAACACCTCTTAAAATCCTAAATGTACAACCACCCCAGACAGTGCATTCCAGGCACCCACTGCTCTGTGTAAAAAACTTCCCTTTCACTACTCCTTTGAAATTACCCCCTCTCTCCTTAAATACATGCCCTCTGGTATTAGACTTCTCAACCCTGGGAAAATGATAGTGTCTGTCTACTCTCAAGATCTTATGAACTTCTATCGAATCTCCCCTCAGCCTCCATCGCTCCAGAGAAAACAACCCAAGTTTGTCCAACCTCTCGTTATGACACATTCTCTCTAATCCAGTCAGCCTCTTCTGCACCCTCTCCGAAGCCTCAACATCCTCCCTATAATGGGGCAACCTGATCTGTATGCAATACCCCAGATGCAACCTAACTAGAACTTTATAAAGCTGCAACATAACTTCTGGACTTCAAAGGTTCATTTATTATCAAAGTGTGCAACTCTGCAATTCTTCAGTTCTCTGGGTAGCCATGAGACCAAGAAAGAAAAGAACAGCAGTGTGAACATCAACCCTCAAATCTTACCTCCCCACAAAAAAACACCAAGAAAAATGGAACAGGCACATTGACCTCCAAATCCCTCCACCTGCACAAAAAAAACTAACAAAACAGATCAGGCACGTTAACCCCCAAATCCTCCTCCCCACGCAAAAAATGTACAAAATGGATCAGGCTCATTGACCCCCAAATCGGGGAGGCACAAAACAAAACCTCGAAGATCAGGCGACTTTTGAATCTTACTGAACAACATCTTCTGCAGTTCGTCCCATACCTTCACCCCCCCTCTGTGAAAGAGCTCCCCCTGGGGTCACTCGCGGGTTGCCCCCAGAATATCATCGGACTGTGTTGTTCGCTTAAGCAAGTGACAAATTTCACGATGTTTCGATGTACATGTGGCAAATAAAACTGATCTTTTTGACTGTTGCTGTATAATCTGTGCTCTGTCTTTCAACAAACAGACATTGGCTGCTCATTCAGAACAGAGTTTCTGCCCACGTTCCCACGTTACTGGTTTGGAAAACAGATACAGACCCTCACTGGGTTACCGACACCTGACTTACAGACACCCAGAATGAGATTAAATTCAGATCATGTTATGTACATAAGTTCATTCTTACAAACAACAGAACTAATTTCCTCGTTCTCTCCACTTCCAGTAATTGTTCTTTCTTATCAGTTTGATGTGTTTTCGATGCGTTAGTGGACATACTGTGGAGGTGCGGTTACCATATCAACTGATTTTTGAACATTTTCCAACAAAGTAGCCAAGGAGGTACATTAGCTGGGGCCAGCCTATAGACCAGGGACAACCAAACAGGTTCACCTCCGTCTCATGATCATTGGTAACACTGCTTGGACTAGAGAGCACGTCTTATGAGGATAGGCTGAGCGAGCTCGGGCTTTTCTCTTTGGAGCTAAGGAGGATGAGAGGTGACTTGAGAGAGGTGTAAAAGATGATAAGAGGCATAGATCGAGTGGACAGCCAGAGACTTTTCCCCAGGACAGAAATGGTTAATATGAGGGGCCATAATTTTAAGCTGATTGGAGGAAATGATAGGGTGGATGTCAGAAGTAGGTTTTTTTTACATAATGGATTGTCCTGCCTGGAGTGGTGGTAGAGGTAAATGAATTAGAGACATTTAAGAGACTCAGATAGGCACATGGATGGTAGAACTATGGGGGCTATGTAGGAGGGAAGTGTTAGATTGATCATAGAGTAGATTAAAAGATCGGCACACCTTCATGGGCCGAAGGACCTGTAGTGTTCTATCTGACTATTTTACAAGGCTCTGAATACTGGAAGAGGCAATTTCTCCGACTGTCCATTCTATGTTTCTTATCGTCTGGCATTAGACATTTCAACCATTGGAAAAAGATATTGTCTGTCTGCTCTATCTATTCCTCTCATAATCTTAGAAACCCTGCTGCGTGATAAACTGAGCCAAGGCTTTGGGCCTATTCCGTCTGCTCTGGGCTCTGGGTCTTTGGTTTGGAACGCTGTTGCTTGATTTAAGACCATAAGACAAAGGAGCAGAAGTCGGCCATTCGGCCCATCGAGTCTGCTCCGCCGTTTTATCATGAGCTGATCCATTCTCCCATTTAGTCCCACTCCCCTGCCTTCTCACCATAACCTTTGATGCCCTGGCTACTCAGATATCTATCAATCTCTGCCTTAAATACACCCAATGACTTGGCCTCCACTGCCGCCTGTGGCAACAAATTCCATAGATTCACCACCCTTATTTTATTGTTGGCCTGATCTGTGTTCTCTCTCTCTCTCTCTCTCTCTCCCTCTGCGCATTGAGTGTTGGTCTCTCTTTTTTAAATTGGGATCTTTCTGGTTTCCTGCTTAGTGGCTGCCTGTAAGCAGATGAATCTCAAGGTTGCATAACTTATACGTACTTCGAAAATAAATTTACTTTGAACTCTTTAAGCCTCTATCAGAATTCTGTGGATTGCAGGAGAAAGAGAGTCTATAAAATGAGAGGTTTATGAAATCATTTGGGGTTTTAATAAGGTATATGATTATTGTCTCTTCCCTGGTGTTCACTCATACATCACCAGTGATCAGGGTTTAGTTCCTGTCACTGTCTATAAGGAATTGATACGTTGTCCCCTGTGACTGTGTGGGTTTCCTCAGTGTGCTCTGGGTTCCTCCCACATTCCAAAGACGAAAGGGTCATGGTTAGTATGTTATGGTTATAACGTTTCAGCATACATGTGACAAATAAAGCAAATCTGATCTGGTCTGTTATTACTTAAGGCTTTTGCTGGAGACTGACTGAGAGAATATCCAGCATTTTATTTACAGAAAAACAGAGTGCAGACTTTTGCTGCATTCAGTCACTAAACTGAAAGAAAACTCTGCAAATGTTTTTATTCTGTTATGGAAGGACTGCAACTTTAAGAATGTGCTCGATTGAAAAATTCCCGCAGTGTAATCTGTACAGTGAACTGGTGCCAGAAACCTTGACAATAACCCGAATGTTTCGCAAAGGAACCTAATTGGAAGACAACTTCCTCAAAGTGCAGAATAGTGTGGAAGTGGCTGTCGCCAAATTTCTGAGCAGGAGTCGCGCAGGCTTCCTCGGAGTGGGGTTATCCGCTGGCTCAGGGGATACGTACGTGTCACCACGACTCCCCGCTGATATCAGCCACCCCGGAGCCATGCTCGTCTGAAAACTGGCCAAGTCTGGGCTCACTCATTTCCTACTCATATAAAATCTAGAATTAAGACAGACCGTCTGGTGTTCAGCCTTTACAGCTGCGTAATAACTGCACACGTGCACATGAGGATGTATATATAGCTCCTCTTTTGAAACTGATCTAATTAGAGTTTGTGACTGGAAGTTGCCAGGAAACCCCTCAGTGAGTAAAATAATGCACACAGAATGCCGCAGGAACTCAGCAGGCCAGGCAGCAGCTCTGGAAGTGAATAAACAGTCGACTCCTCAGACCGAGACCCTTCTTCAGGACCGGAATGGAAAGAGAAAGGAGCCAGAATAAGAAGGTGGGGGAGCGGGGAGAAGGACAAGCTAGAAGGTGACAGGTGAGAGCAGGTGAGGGGTGAGCACATGCTTGAAGCGTTAGAGGGCTACAGAGATCGCAGAGGGGGAGCAGTGAGAGAGGGTCTCACTGAACTCCTGTCGAAGAGAAGATTTAACTTTCTTCAGGGTAGCCAAACCCTGTATTAGCCTTTCGGCCCTGGGAAAAAAAAGTCCCTGATCTTCCACTCTCTCTAAGCCTCTTATCATCTTGTACATCTCTATCAAGTCACCTCTCACCCTCCTTCACTCGAAAGAGAAAAGTCCTAGCTCGCTCAACCTATCCTCATAAGACGTGTTCTCTAATCCAGGCAGCATCCTGTAAGTCTCCTCTGTACCCTCTCTAAAGCTTCCACATTCTTCTTACAATGAGGCAACCAGAACTGAACAGAGTACCCTGTGTGGTCCAACTGCAGTTTTATAGATCTGCAACATTCCCTCATGGCTCTTGATCTCAATCCACCAGTTAATGAAGACCAACATACCGTCTGCCTTCTTAAATACCCTATCAACTTGCATGGCAACTTCGATGGATTTATGGATGTGGACCCCAAGATCCCTCTGCTCCTCCACACTGTCAATAATCTACCATTAACCCTGCATTCTGCCTTCAAGTTCGATTTTCCAAAGTGAATCACTTCACTCTTCTCTGGATTGAACTCCATCTGCCACTTCTCAGCCCAGCTTTGTATCCTATCAATGTCCTGTTGTAACCTACACCACATGGATTTCTACAATTGTATCTGTTTTCATTTATCCAACTGAATCTTACTTAACGACAATTTCTTTTCCTGAGTTTGTGTCCACTACCATTGCTGCAATTTGTAATTTTTACTCTGAGGAGAGTTGCCTGTTTGCTGCTAATAACCAGGGCAATTCAGCTCAAACTGCAATTTGTTTCAACTTTTATATTTGACCACACATTCATATTGAATCGAGAATGGCCAATTATTGCATTCTCAAGTTCAAGTTTAATTGTCATTCAGTCATACATGAGTACCCATGAATACAGCCAAATGAACCGACGATTACTCTGGGGCCAAGGTGCAAAACACAGTACCGACAGTCACACACAGCACATACGTATACGATAGCAGTAAATATACAGTCACACAAAAATATATAGCCCAGTTCCTGACTGACATGTCCCTGTGAATTGATGGTGCATGGGTCTTGTTGGCAAGATTTATTTATTTAGATACTGCATGCAACAGGCCTCTCCAGCCCTTTGACCCACACCGCTCAGCAACCCCCAATTTAACCCTAACCTAACCACGGGACACTTTACAATGACCAATTAACCTCCCAATCAGTATGTGTTTGGACTGAAGCACCCTGTGAAAACCCACAGGGTCACGGGGAGAACATACAAACTCCTTACAGGCAGCAGTGGGAATTGAACCCGGGTCGCCTGTACTGTCAAGTGTTGCATTAACCACTATGCTACCATGCTGCCCGTAAAAGCACCTCCCCACCACTGAGCAGTTCTCAGACAAATGTCTGCACGTAATCCAGTTTGTCTTCCACCAAGTGAAAACTGGAAGGGCCAGCCCCCAAACCACCATTTTTTCTGTGCCAGACCGTCTCTATGGAAAATATTGTCAGGGTTTGCTAACAATGTGACCACAGTAAAAGATTTGCCCAAGGGAAGTGAAACTTCTCATGCCTTAGACAATTTCCAATGTCTCGTTCTCAATCTGAGTGTTGTTTCTGTCTTTGCTATTTATGAACAGCAAAGACAATTATATTCTCTTGACTGTCAGTCATTATGCAATATATTACCATCTCAACTGGCCATTTCATTGACTCTTCACAGCACTGGATCATCTGGGCTGTGAAGATTCATACATCAGGATGCTTTTCATTGACTACAGTTCTGCATTCAATAGTACCATCCCCTTAAAACTAATCAATAAGATCCAAGACCTAGATTTGAATACTTCCTTGTGCAATTGGATCCTTGATTTCCTCACTGGCAGACTCCAGTCAACAAAAAACCCTACAAAAAGCTGGGATATAGCCTAGTCCGTCACAGGTAAAGCCCTCCCCACCATTGAGCACATCGACATGGAGCACTGTTGCAGGAAAGCAGTATCCATCCAGCACCCTCACCACCCAGGCCATGCTCTCTTCTCTCTGCTGCCATCAGCAAAAGGGTACAGGAGCCTCAGGACCCACACCACCAGGTTCAGAAACAGTCATTACCCCTCAACCATCAGGCTCCTGAACCAGAGGGGATAACTTCACTCACTCCAACACTGAACTGTTCCTACACCAATGGACTCACTTTCAAGAACTCTTCATCTCATGATCTTGATATTTATTGCTTATTTATTATTATTATTATTATTATTTTCTTTTTTGCATTTGCTGTTGTCTTTTGCACATTGGTTGTTTGTACGTCCTGTTATGTGCATCCTTCGTTGATTCTACAGTTTTTCTTTGTATTTACTGTGAATGCCGGCAAACATATGGGATCTCGAGGCTGTATATGGTGACGTATATATGCACTTTGATAATAAATTGACTTTGAACTTTGAACTGGGTAACTGGAACTTTAATAAGCTCCTACTTCAGTATTCGAAGCACCACACATCTTTTAATATGCTTTTTATTTTTTGATTTTTAGAGACGCAGCAAAGTCATCATTATCTTAGTCATAGAGTTGCAGAACACTACAGCACAGAAACAAGCTCTTCAGCCCTTCTAGTCTGGGCCAAGCTATCATTCTGCCAAGTCCAATCTGTGTACTTATCCAAACTTCCCTTAAATGTTGCAATTGACCTCACATTCACCACTTGCGCTGGCAGCTCGTTCCACAGTAGCACCACCCTCTGAGTGAAGACATTCCACTTCGCTTCCCCTTAAATATTTCATCTTTTACCCTTAAACTCTAACCTCTAGTTCTAATCTTGCCCAAACTTGTGAAAAAGCCTACTTGCATTTACCCTATCTATCTCCCTCATAATCTTGTACACTTTTATTAAATCCCTTCTCATTATTCTATGTTCTGGGGAATAAAATCCTAATCCATTCTACCTTTCTCTGTAACTCAGGTCCTCAATTCCTGGCAACATCCTTGTAAATTTTCTCTGCACTCTTTCAATCTCATTGGTCTCTTTCCTGTACATAGGGGCCAAAACTGCACATAATCCTCCAAATTGGACCTCACCACCGTCTTATACAACTTCAACATAACATCCCAACTCCTGTACTCAGTACATTAATTTATGAAGGCCAATGTGTCAAAAGCACTCTTTACAATTTAATCTACCCGTGACACCACTTTCAATGAATTATAGACCCATATTCCCAGATCCTTTTGTTCAGCCACACTGCTCAGTACCACTCACAGTAGAAGTCCTACCCTGGTTGGTCCCACCGAATGCAACAGCTCGCACTTGGCTGCTTCAAATTCCATCTGCCATTTTTTTTCCCACTGATCCAGATCCCTCTGCAAGCTTTGATAGCTTCCTCACTGTCCGCTACATCTCCAATCTGGGCGTCATCCAAAAATTTGCTGATCCAATTAACCACATTATCATCCAGATCATTGCTATAGATGACAAACAACAACAGACCCAGCACTGATCCCTGTGGCACTCCACTAGTCACAGGCCTCCAGTCAGAGAGGCAACCCTCCACTACCACTCTCTGGCTTCTCCCACAAAGCAAAAGTCCAATCCATGACCATAAGACATAGGAGCAGAATTAGGCCATTCAGCCCATCGAGTCTGCTCCGCCATTCCATCATGGTTGATCCCAGATCCCACTCAACCCCATACACCTGTCTTCTCGCCATATCCTTTGATGCCCTGACCGATCAACTTCCACCTTAAATATACCCACAGACTTGACCTCCACCACAGTCTGAGGTAGGGCATTCCTCAGATTCACTACTCTCTAACTAAAAAATTCCTCCTGATCTCTGTTCTAAAAGGTCACCCCAAATTAGAAGCTGTACCCTCTAGTTCTCGATACCCCCACCAGAGGAAACATCCTCTCCACATCCACCCTATCTAGTCCTTTCAACATTCGTTAGGATTCAATGAGAACCCCATGCATCCTTCTAAATTCCAGTGGGTGCTGATCTTAAACCTCCACTGCCTTGCGGCCATACCCACCCACGGGAAAGGCTTTGGGAGTAAACCCCAAGGAAGAAATCCGGAGCTGGAGGTGGTTTGATGTAGTTTACAACTTCACTCGGGCAACCTCTGCGACGACACTGGTACCAGGCTGTTTCAGCTCTTGCCTTTCCCTTGGACTACATCAGTGACGTGGAGAGGGGGAACCCACTGCATGGGCAACAGCCAGTTCTTCAAATCTTCCCGCCCAGGCTTGCACCCTGGAGAGGACACAGTCTACCAGAGGCGCAAACCCATGATCCCCTGGGATTGATGGCTGCCTACTATAGGCTCAAAGCTGCCAAATGCTTCTCATATGTTAACCTCATTAGTCCTGGAATCATCCTCATGAAACTCCTCTGGACTCTGTCCAATGACAAGACATCCTTTCTAAGATATGGGGCCCAAAACTGTTGACAATACTCCAAGTGCAACCTGACTAGTGTCTTATAAAGGCTCAGCATTATCTCCTTGTTTTTATATTCTATTCCCCTTGAAAAAAACGCTAACATTGCATTTGCTTTCTTTACCATAGACTCAACCTGTAAATTAACCTTCTGGGAGTCTTGTATGAGGACTCCAAAGTCCCTCTGCACCTCTGACTTTTGAACCTTCTCCCCATTTTGATTATAGCCCACACTATTTACCAAAATGGATTATCATATGTTTGTACATTACTCAACACTGTTCCATCTGCTACTTTTTTTGCCTATTCTTACAATTTGTCTAAGTCCTGCTGAAAATTGCATTGCTTCCTCAGCACTACCTACCCCTCCACCTATCTTCATATCATCCGCAAACTTTGGCATACAGCCATCAGTTCCATTATCTAAGTCATTTAGAAATAATGTGAAAGGTAGCGGTCCCAATACTGACCCCCGAAGACCATCACTAGTCACTGGCAGCTAACCAGAAAAGGCCCCTTTTATTCCACTTGCTGCCTCCTGTCAGTCATTCATCTATCCATTCCAATATCTTTCCTGTAACGCCATGGGATTTTAAACCATGCTGACTTTGACTTATTTTATCATTAGTCTCCAAGTACCCTGAAACCTCATCCTTAATAATAGACTCCCAACGCTTTCCCAACCATTGAAGTTAGGCAACTGGCCTATAATTTCCTTTCTTTTATTTTCCTCCCTTCTTAAAGGTTGGAGTGACATTTGCAATCTTCCAGTCCTCTGGAACCATACCAGAATCAAGTGATTCTAGAAAGATCGGTGACCAATGCATCCGTTATCTCCTCAGCAACCTCTCTCAGGACTCTGGGATGCAGTCCATCTGGTCCAGTAACTCATCCACCTTAAGACCTTTGAGTTTGCCGGGCACTTTTTCCTTTGTAGTAGTAATCCAATTTACTCCAAGGTATTCTCCAATGTCTTTAGGCTTCGTTGATTTTACAGTTTTCCCTCTTTCTCTGACAGGTTACAAATGAATTACATCTACGTTTAGCCCACGGGAAATTACTTCTTTCTGCACAACTTTTCATGATTACCTTTTTTCAATTTTACTTTTTTGGTGAGCAGCCATGGGGTTGGCAAAAACATCAACAACTTTCACTTTCTGCAGTTATACTTTATTGACACATTACCTTGATTCAGAAGGCATTGTTCTGTGCCTACAGGGTCTTGCATTGGGTTCCTTATACAGCTGTTCATAAACGTTCCCACTGTCGAGTACAAATATGAAACGATAAGCCCTTTCTGTGTAAGATCATAAGATATAGGAGCAGAATTAGACCCTTCCTCCCATGAAGTTTGCTCTGCCATTTCATCATGGCTGATTTATTATTCCTCTCAACCCCATTCTCCTGCCTTCTTCCCGTAACACCCTGACTAATCAAGAATTTATTAAATTAACCTTCACTTTAAATATACCAAATGGCTTGGTCTCCACAGCCGTCTATGGTAATGAATTCCACAGATTCACCACCCTCTGGCTAAAGAAATTCCTCCTCATCTCTGTTCCAAATGAACGTCCCTCTATTCTGAGGTTGTGCCTTCCTGTTCTGGACTGCCCCACTATAGGAAACATCCTCTCCACATCCACTCTGTTTAGGCCTTTCAGTATTCGATAAGTTTTAATGAGATCCCCCCTCATTCTTCTAAACTTCAGGGAGTACAGGCTCAGAGCCTTCAAATTTTCCTCGGATGTTAACTCTTTCATTCCTGCAATAATTTTTGGGTACTCACAAATATTTTAGATTCTTCTTGCTCACATTTGGCTGATGATGTATAAGTGATAGATTTAGTTTGCTGAAAATATTTTAGAATACAGAACATCGAACTGTACAAGCCTCCTGCTGGGGGGGTGTGGGGGTGGGTGGTAGAGGCAAATACATTAGGGACATTTATGAGACCCTTACATAGGAATGTGGATGATAGAAAAATGGAGGGCTATGTTTCAATGTACCTGCAACAAACGAAGCTAATCTTCAGAAAAAAGATTCATCTAATCTCTAAAATTTGTTTATATTTCTTACTGTTACAGTGGTCCCTGAAGGTTGTTATAGCTGGAGGTAGTAATGGGGACAAGCTCCCACTACCTATTAAATGCTCCCAATGGCACGTGCCTCAAATAGCCTCTGACAAGCAAGCCCATCTCCTGGCCTTCACATGTGGCTTAGCTACTAAGCCCGGCAGAACTAACAGGAGGAGTGGCAAAGGTGGGCTACTGGTGCCTTCAGACCAGTCGCTTTGAGCAGACGGGGCTCATCAGCCGTGGCTGGCAGCTCATCAAGGGAAAGAAAAACTCTGATCTCAAACCTCTGCTGCCTTGCGGAAATAATCACTCATAGGGAAGGCTTTGGGAGCAAACCCCAAGGGAAAAATCCAGAGCTGGAGTCCCCAAGGCAGTCTGTCGATGAGTTCAACGCTAACTGGCAACTCCTGCAATCTTGCTCGTGCCAGACTGTATCGGTCTCTGCCCTTCCTTTCAGTCCATCAGATACACGGAGAGGGGAGCGTGCTACACGGGCAACAGCTTGCTCTCCATATGGTACTGCCCAGGCTTGTGAACATAGATAGCTAGGACACAACATCATGGTTGCCCCTGACTGAAGGAGGCCTCACTTATTGAATTTTTTATGTATTGCATTGTACTGTTGCCACAAAACAACAAATTTTATGACATATTTCGGTAGTAATAAATCTAGTTCTGATTTAACTCTTACAGCTTATAGTTCATCTACTAAAGTTCAAAGTTCAGAGTAAATTTATTGTCAAAGTACATATATATGTCACCATACACAACCCTGACATTCAGTTTCTTGAAGAAACACCAAAGCACAAGCAAAATGATAGATAGATAAATAAATAAATAGATAAATAATATCAGGAACATATTGCTTGATGGGAGATTGCTGTTATGTTGAAGTTCTATAAGACAGTGTTGAGGCCTAATTTGGAATATTGTGTTCAGTTTTGGTCACCTACCTACAGGAAAGATGTAAACAAGGTTGAAAAAGTCCAGAGAAAATTTATAGGAATATTGCCAGGTCTGGAGGATCTGAATTATAAGGAAAGATTGAATAGGTTAGGACTTTATTCCTTGGAACATAGAAGATTGAGGGGAGATTTGATAGAGGAATACAAAATTATGAGGGGTATAGACAGGGTAAATGCAATCAGGCTTTTCCCCACTAAGATTGGGTGGGGCAACAACCAGAGGTCATAGATTAAGGATGAAAGGTGAAAAGTTTAAGGGGAACATGAGTGTAAACATCTCCACTCAGCGGGTGGAGAGAGTGTGGAATGAGCTGCCATCACAAGTGGTGCATGCCAGTTCGATATCAACGTTTAAGGGAAGTTTGGATAGAAACATCGATGAGAGGGGTAAAGGGGGCTATGGTGCTGCTGTGGGTTGATGAGAGTGGGTAGTTTAAATGGTTTTGGCATGGACAAGATGGGAGATGGGCCGAAAGGCCTGTTTCTGTGCTTTACACTTCTATGACTCTATAACCTGAGATGAAGAGTCCTTGAAAGTAAATCCATAATTGGGGTGAATGAAGTTATTCCCTCTGGTTCAAGAGCCTGATGAACGAGGGGTAATAACTGTTCCAGAACCCGGAGGTGTGAGTCCTGAGACCCCAGTACCTTATTTATGATGGCAGCAGCAAGAAGAGAGCATAGCCTGGATGGTGGGGGTCCCTGATGATAGATGCTGCTTTCTTGCAACAGCTCTCTGTACAGATCTGCTCAATGGTGGGGAGGGCTTTACCCGTAATGGACTGGTCAGTATCCACTAAGTTTTGTGTGACTTTCTATTCAAGGGCATTGGTTTTTTTCATATCAGGCCATTAAGTAACCAGTCAATATACTCTCCACCACACAACTATAGAAGTTTGTCAAAGTTTTAAATGACATGCCAAATCTCTAACATGAGAAAGTCTCCTCCTGTGGAGGGTCTGGACTTAGACTGGTCCTGGCTGGTCCTGGACTTATTTCCATCTGGCATAGTTTGCATATTGTTGTTTGATTGTTTGTGGTTTTTGTATTGCTATATTTATGCTCTATTCTTAGTTGGTGCAACTGTAACGAAACCCAATTTCCCTCGGGATCAATAAAGTATATCTATCGCTCTACGAGTCTGTGGTGGCCAGTGCTATCATGTTTGCTGTTGTGTGTTGGGGCAGCAGGCTGAGGGTAGCAGACACCAACAGAATCAACAAACTCATTCATAAGGCCAGTGATGTTGTGGGGATGGAACTGGACTCTCTGACGGTGCTGTCTGAAAAGAGGATGCTGTCTAAGTTGCATGCCTTCTTGGTCAATGTCTCCCATCCACTACATAATGTACTGGGTGGGCACAGGAGTACATTCAGCCAGAGACTCATTCCACCGAGATGCAGCACAGAGCGTCATAGGAAGTCATTCCTGCCTGTGGCCATCAAACTTTACAACTCCTCCCTTGGAGGGTCAGATACCCTGAGCCAATAGGCTGGTCCTGGACTTATTTACTGGCATAATTTACATATTACTATTTAACTATTTATGGTTCTATTATTATTTATTATTTATGGTGCAACTGTAATGAAAACCAATTTCCCCCGGGATCAATAAAGTATGACTATGACTATCTATCTTTCTATCTACAGACGCTGAAAATCCAGAGCAACACATACAAAAGTGCCAGTGGAGCTCAGCAGATCGGGCAGCATCTATAGAGAAGAGTAAACAGTCAATATTTCAAGTCGAGACTCTTCTTCAAGGCTGATTGCCGAATCTTTGCAAACTTCTAAGAAAGTTGAGCCACTGCTCAGCTTTCTTTGCAATGGCACTTACGTGCTGGTCCCAGGACGGGTTCTCCTAAATGAACAATGTACACTGAGGAATTTAAAGTTGCTGATTCTCTCCACATCAGAAGCTCTGATGAGGACCCGCTCATATCTCAGCACTACAATTGTATGTGCAAGGTCCAAAATTAACTTTATGACATCAGGATGATAAAATACGAACTTACTGCACCTTCATTTGTCAATATGCTTAAGTAATAGATGTTCTCACAGTTTAATTTTTAAAATATTAGTAAGCTTTCAAGGATGAACTTTATTCACATAGATTAGGAATTTGCTGTGGTGTGTTTGTCAGGGCACTACATACAACAAAACACACTTTTCAGGAGATGTTATTGTCACTGTAACTTCAGAATCAGATCAGATTTATTACACAATATATCATAAAATATGTTGTTTTGCTGCAGCAGTACATTACAATGCATAATCATAAAAACTATAAATTACAGCAAGAAATATATATAGATAAAATTAAATTAGTAATGCAAAAAAAGAGCAAAAAGAAAGAAGAAAAAATAGTGAGGTAGTGTTCATGGGTTCATTGTCCATTCAGAAACCTGATGGTGGAGGGGAATAAGTTGTTCCTGAAATGTTGAGTGTGTGTCTCCTCGGGCTCCTGTACCTCTCCTTGTTGGTAGCAATGAGAAGAGGATGTGTTTAATGCTGACTTTCTGGCTCCCTAAGGAAATTCTCAAGAAATTTTGTTACAAGTCACCTCCAGTAAAATTGGTGTAGAAACGGATGCAAATTTCAGTAGAAAGTAAGTCAGGAAATTTCATCCTGATATTTGTTTTGGCTTTCAGCCTCTTGCCTTGCCTAATCAAACCTTTCACTGGAGCAGCGGGAAGGAGACAGATCTCTGGGAATGAGGCCAAATGCAAACATATATTTCCATACATTTCCTTGGAAACTTCAGTAAGGTAGCTGCGCTGATTACTGAACTAGATAATGGGCAATAGCTCAAAGAACACGTTTCTCTCTGCGCGTTATCTGTTTCTCCTCTCTGAATTTTCCGCAGAGAAACAATGCAGACTGTGCAACTAAAAAAGAAAACAAGACCCTTTTGAGAAAAAAAGATATGATTGCAGTAGTTGTAGAGTTTTAGAGTAGAGAACAGAAGATAGTTTAATAGAGTCATAGAGTGCGACAGCTTGGAAACAGGCCCTTCGGTCCATCTAGTCTAAACTGAACTATTATTCTGCCTAGTCCCATTGAACTGCACCTGGACCATACCCTTCCCATCCATGTAGTTATCCAAACTTGTCTTTAATGCTGAAATCTAACCTGCATCCTCCACTTGCTCTGGCGGCTCGTTTCCCACTCTCAACTCCTTTCGTGAATGCGATTCTGGAACTCAGAGCCTGCGTTTTTCTGTTTGGAGATCATCTGGGTGCTTCAGCGCTCTGCAGTCTCCAAGAGGATTCCGGGAGGCAGAGGCAGCGTGAGCAAACCTCACGGCGAGGTGCCTGCACGCGAGCCAACGTTTGACCCAGTTCCGCTGATTATGGCTTCCTTTGTTCACCGATTGAAGCGTCGAGGGTGATTGTGAGTGTGGAAGTTTGGAGATCGTTTTGGATGTTCCAGCACCTTGCCGTCTCTGAGAGGATTCCAGGAGGAAGAACCTCGTAGCGGGCAGGTTGCAAGCCGATGTTTGGCTCCAATTCACCAATTAAAGCCTCCATTGTTTGACGACTAAAGCAACGAGAGCAACTGAAGCATCAAAGCGAATGTGGAGGGTGAACACTGGCTCTGCCATGCTACCAGAGAGAAGAGCTTGCCGCTGTGGAGACTGTTTCCCAGGTGAACGCGGACTTGGACTATAAATTCCAGTAACTACTGACCCAGAGCCATCAAACTTTGTTTCTTTTTTTTAGTTTACTTGTTTTTTTTTAGTTTAGAGGGTTTCTTTTTTCACCATTAAGAAATTAGTCCACACATTTATATCTACTAACAAAGTGCGTGACCATGCATTTTCCAACATTGTATCTCATTTGCCACTTTCTTGTCCATTCTCCTCATCTGTCTAAGTCCTTCTGCATCCTACCTGTTTTCTCAACACTACCTGCCCCTCCACTAGTCTTTGTATCATCTGCAAACTTGACAAAAAAGCCATCAATTCCATCATCTAAATCGTTGATATACAGCATAAACAGAAGCGGTCCCAACACCGACCCCTGCAGAACACCACTAGGGATTGGCAGCCAACCAGAAAAGGATCCTTTTATTCCCACTCACTGCCTCCTACCAATCAGCCAGTGCTCTAACTATGTTAGTAACTTTCCTGTAATAACATGTGCTCTTAACTTGGTGAGCAGCCTCATGTGTGGCACCTCGTCAAAGGTCTTCTGAAAGTGCAAATATACAACATTCACTGTATCTCCTTTATCTATCCTACTTGTAATCTCCTGAAATAATTCCAACAGGTCCATAAGGCAAGATTTTCCCTTAAGAAAACCATACTGACTTTGTCCTAAAAGACCAAAGACACAGGAGCAGAATTATGCCATTCAGCCCATCGAGTCTGCTGCGCCATTCCATCATGGTGATCCTGGATCCCACTCAACCCAAAATACCTGCCTTCTTGCCATATCCTTTGATGCCCTGACCAATCAGGAAACGATCAACTCCTGCTTAAATATACCCACGAACTTGGCCTCCACCGCAGTTTGTGGCAGAGCATTCCACAGATTCACCACTCTTTGGCTAAAAAAAAAATCCTCTTTATTTCTGCTCTAAAATTTTGAGACTGTGCCCTCCAGTTCTGGATACCCCCACCACAAGAAACATCCTCTTCACATCCACCTTATCTAGTCTTTTCAACATTCGGTAGGTTTCAATGAGATCCCCTCCGCATTCTTCTAAATTCCAGTGAGTACAGGCCCAAAACTGCCAAATGCTCCTCATATGTGAACCTCTTCATTGCCGAAATCATCCTCGTGACTGTCCTCTGGACTCTCTCCAATGACAACACATCCTTCCTGAGGCAAGGGGCCCAGAGCTGTCGACAATACTTCAAGTGTAGCTTAACTAGTGTCTTATAAAGGCTCAGCATTATCTCCTTGATTTTATATTCTACTCCCTTTGAAACAAATGCCAACATTGCATTTGCTTTCTTTATCACAGGCTGAACCTGTGAATTAACATTCTGGGAGTCTTGCACAAGGACCCCTAAGACCCTCAGCACCTCTGATGTTTTAATTTTCTCCCCATTTAGATATTAGTCTGAACTATTATTCCTTTTACCAAAATGCATTATCATTCATTTCCCAGTTTATCCAAGTCATGCCGCAATCATGTTGTTTCCTCAGCACTACCTACCCCTCCACCTATCTTCGTATCATCCGCAAACTTTGCTGTAAAGCCATCAATTCCATTATCTATATCACTGACAAACAATGTGAAAAGTAGTGGTCCCAATACTGACCCCTGAGGAACACCACTAGTCTCTGGCAGCCAAACAGAAAAGGCCCCCTTTATTCCCATACACTGCCTCCTGCCTGTCAGCCATTCCTCTATCCATGCCAGTATCTTTCCTGTAATGTTATAGGATTTTATCTTGATAAGCAGCCTCAATACACTCAAAAACTTCTATAGTTGTACTGTGGAGAGCATTCTGACAGGCTGCATCACCGTCTGGTATGGAGGGGCTACTGCACAGGACCGAAAGAAGCTGTGGAAGGTTGTAAATATAGTCGGCTCCATCTTGGGCACTAGCCTACAAAGTACCCAGGACATCTTTAGGGAGCAGTGTCTCAGAAAGGCAGCGTCCATTATTAAGGACCTCCAGCACCCAGGGCATGCCCTTTTCTCACCGTTACCATCGGATAGGCGGTACGGAAGTTTGAAGGCACACACTCAGCGATTCAGGAACAGCTTCTTCCCCTCTGCCATCCGATTCATAAATGGACATTGAAGCTTTGGGCACCACCTCATTTTTTTAAATATACAGTATTTCTGTTTTTTGCACATTTTTAAAAATCTATTCAATGCATGTAATTGATTTACTTGCTTATTTATTATTATGTTTTTATTTTCTCAGTGTGGTATGCAATTGTCCCGTATCGGACCGCAAAGCCACGTGAAAACTGCCCAGCGGATTATCGGCACCCAATTGCCCACCACTGAGAACATCTACCATAAACACTGCCTGGGCAGGGCAAAAAGCATTATCAAGGATGCATCTCACCCTAACCATGGACTTTTTACTCTCCTCCCATTCGGTAGGCACTACAGGAGCCTCCGCTCCCGCACCAGCAGGCACAGGAAGAGCTTCTTCCCTGAGGCTGTGACACTGCTGAACCTCACGTCACAGCGCTAAGCAGTATTGCACCCATATTGTACTGTCTCAGTACTTTTATATTTGTGTGCTGTAGCACTTACTTTTAATTCACAGTTATTTTGTAAGTAACACTATCCTTTGCATTTCTGGTCAGATGCTAACTGCATTTCATTGGCTTTGTATCTGTACTTGGCACAATGACAATAAAGTTGAATCTAATCTAATTTAATCTAATTTATTTTTTTTCTCTCTGCTAGATTATGTATTGCATTGAACTGTTGCTGCTAAGTTAACAAATTTCACATCACATGCTGCTGATAATAAACCTGATTCTGATTCTGATGTGTGGCACCTAATCAAATGCCTTCTGAAAATCTCAGCAAATGACATGTATGACCTCTCCTTTGTCCACCTGCTTATTACTTCCTTGAAGAATTCTAACAAACTTGTCAGGCAAGATTTCCCTTGACAGAAACCATGCTGACTTTGATCTATTTTATCATTAGTCTCCAAGCACCCTGAAACATCATCCTCAATAATGGACTGCAACACTTTCCTAACCACTGAGGTTAGGCTAACTGGCCTGTCATTTCCTTTCTTTTGTCTTCCTCCCATTTTAAAGAGTGAAGTGAAATTTGCAATTTTCCAGTCCTCTGAGATTATACCAGAATCAAGTGATTCTTGAAAGATGATGACCAGTGTATCTGCTCTCTCTTCAGCAGCCTCTCTCAGGATTCTGGGATGTAGTCCATCTGGTCCAGGTGACTTATCCACCTTAAGACCGTTCAGTTTGCCTAGTACATTTTCCTTTCTGATAGCAATGGCACTCACTCCTGCTCACCGACACTCGCAGACCTCTGGCACACTGCTAGTGTCTTCCACAGTGAAGACTGATGCAAAGTATTTATTAAATTTTTCTGCCATTTCTTTGTCCCACATTACTACCTCACCAGCATCATTTTCCAGTGGTCCAATATCAACTCTCACCTCCCTTTTATTCGTTATGTAACTGAAAAAAACTTCTAGTATCCTGCTAGTTTGTCCTATCTTGTCCTGTGTCACCAAGTACTCCATAACCTCATCCTTAACAATTGACTTCAACGTCTTCTCAACCACTGAGGTCAGGCTAACTGGTCTATAATTTCCTTCCTGTTGCCTCCATCCTTTCTTAAACAGTGGAGTGACCTTTACAATTCTCCAGTCGTCCGGAACCATTCCAGAGTCCAATGATTTTTGAAAGATCATTGCTATTGCCTCCACAATCTCTACTGCTATCTCTTTCAGAACCCTAGGTTGCAGTTCTTCTGGTCCGGCTGATTTATATACCTTTAGGTCTTTCAGCTTTTTGTGCACCTTCTCCCTTGTGATAGTAATTCCGCTCACTTCTCTTCTCCCACACCCTTGAACATCTGGCACACTGCTAGTGTCTTCCACAGTGAAGACTGATGCAAAATACTCATTTAGTTCATCTCCTTGTTCCCCACTATTCCTCCGGCCTCATTTTCTAGCGGTCCTATACCTACTTTCATGTCCCTTTTATTTTTTTATATACTTGAAAAAGCTTTTACAATCCACTTCGATATTGTTTGCTAGCTCGCTTTCATATTTCATCTTTTCCCTCCCAATGATTCTTTTAGTTGCTTTCTGTATGTTTTTAAAAGCTTCCCAATCCTCTATCTTCCTGCTAATCTTTGTTTTGCTGCATGGCCTCTCTTTTGTTTTTACGTTAGCTTTGACTTCCCTTGTCAGCCACAGTGGTACTATTTTGCCATTTGAGTATTTTTTCGTAGATATAAATGTCAAACAACAATCGACCCAGCACGGATCCCTGTGGAACTCCTCTCGTCACAGGCCTCCAGGCAGAGAGGCAACCCTCTACTACCACTCTGAATAAATCACAAACATGAGGAAATCTGCAGATGCTGGAAATCCACAGCAACACACACAAAACACTGGAGAAACTCAGCAGGTCAGAAAGCATCTGTAGAAAAGAGTAAACAGTCAGTGTTTCTGTCGAGACCCTTCATCAGGACCGGAGAGGAAGAGGGAAGGTATCAGAGTATGATGAGGGTGGAGATTATGCAGAAGTACACAATGGCAGGTGATAGCTGAACAAACTAGAAAAAATGTACAAATGCTGGAAATCTGAGCAACACACACAAAATGTTGGAGGAACTCAGCAGGTCAGGAATCATCTATCGAAAAGAGTATAGTCGATGTTTCGGGCCGAGATCATCTTGGGTACTGGCCTACAAAGTACCCAGGACATCTTTAGGGAGCGGTGTCTCAGAAAGGCAGCGTCCATTATTAAGGACCTCCAGCACCCAGGGCATGTCCTTTTCACACTGTTACCATCAGGAAGGAGATACAGAAGCCTGAAGGCACACACTCAGTGATTCAGGAACAGTTTCTTCCCCTCTGCCATCCGATTCCTAAATGGACATTGAAGCTTTGGACACTACCTCACTTTTTTTTAATATACAGTATTTCTGTTTTTGTACGTTTTTAAAAATATACAGTATTTCTGTTTTTGCACATTTTAAAAAATCTATTCAATACACATAATTGATTTACTTGTTTATTTACTATTACGTTTTATTTTTTTTCCCTCTCTGCTATATTATGTATTGCATTGAACTGCTGCTGCTAAGTTAACAAATTCCACGTCACAGGCCGGTGATAATAAACCTGATTCTGATTCTGAAAATGGGAGAGGGGGAGTGGGTGAAGTAAAGAGCTGAGAAGTTACTTGCTGGGAGTGTAGAGTTATGCAATTGGTGGAAATGTACATTATTCACAACTACCAACGTTGAGTGGGGCTTCACTTTACAAATCTGGTTTGAGTGATGATGTAATTAAGATAAGTTTTTACTGCGCTTTGTGTTCAGTGTTCAGAGTTCAATAAATGAGTTGTTATGGGTTATCTTAAACATAAAATGCCTCTGTCATTTTTAATTGCGAAAACCTACAAAAGAGATACTGTAAAGGGCTGGAGAAGGGGGAATCTGATGGGAGAGGACAGAAGACCATGGAAGGAAGGGAACGGGGAGGAGCACCAAAGGGAGGTGATGGGCAGGTACGGAGATAAGGTGTGAGAAGGAGACAAGAATAGGGAATATTGAAGGAAAGGAGGGGGGCAATTACCACAAGTTTGAAAGATTGATATTCATGACATCAGGTTGGAGGCTACCCAGATGGAATACAAGGTGTTGCTCCTCCAACCTGAGTGTGGCCTCATCGCGACAGTAGAGGAGGCCATGGACTGACATATTGGAATGGGAATGGGAAGTGGAATTGAAATGGGTTGTCATTGGGAAATCCTGCTTTTTGCGGCGGAAGGAGCGCAGATGCGCGACGAAGTGGTCTCCCAATCTATGTCGGGTCTCACCGATATACAGGAGGCCACACCAGCAGCACCAGACACAGTAGATGATTCCAACAGACTCACAGGTGAAGTGTCACCTCACCTGGAAGGACTGTTTGGGCCCCAAATGGTAGTGAGGGAGGAGGTGTGAGGGCTTCTGTAACACTTGTTCTGCTTGCAAGGATAAGCGCCAGGAAGGAGATCAGTGGGGATAGACGAACGGAGGAGGGATTCGCATAGGGAGCAATCCCTGTGGAAAGCAAAAAGTGGGAGGGAGGGAAAATGTGCTTAGTGGTGGGAGCCTGTTGGAAGTGGCAGAAGTTATGGAGAATTATGTGCTGGACGCAGAGGCTGGTGGGGTGGTAGGTGAGGACAAGAGGAACCCTGTCCCTGGTAGGGTGGTGGGAGGATGGGGTGAGGGCAGATGTGTGCAAAATGGAAGAGATGCAGGTGAAGGCAGCAATGATGGTGCAAGAAGGAAAGCCCCTTCATTTGAAGAAGGAGGACATCTCCTTTGTTCTAACATGAAAAGCCTCATCCTGAGAGCAGATGCGGTGAAGATGGAGGAACCGAGAGAAGGGAATGACATTTTTACAAGTGACAGAATAGGAAGAGGTGTAGTCAGGCAGCTGTGAGAAGTAGTAGGTTTATAAAAGATATCAGTACGTAAACTGTCTCCAGAGACAGAGACAGAGAGATCAAGAAGTGGGAGCGAGGTGCTGGAAATGGAAGTTGGAGGCAAAGCAGATGAAACTGACGAGCTCAGCATGGGTGCAGGAAGCAGCCCCAGTATAGTTGTTGATGTGGTGTAGGAAGGTTTGGGGAGTGTTGTAGGTGCAGGCTTGGAACGTAGACTGTTGCACGTAGCTGACAAAATGACAGGCACAGCTACACCGTGGGTTGGAAGCAAGTGGGCAAAGATGAAGGAGAAATTATTGAAGGTGAGAACCAGTTCTGTCAGACCGAGGAGAGTGGTGGCGGAGGGGAACTGGTTGGGTCTGTTGTCCTGAAAGAAGTGGAGGCTTTTAAGGTCCTCCCGATGAGGGTAGAAGTGTTGAGGGACTGGACATCCAGGGTGAAAAGGAGACGATCGGGGCCAGGGGAGTGTGTGAATTATCATGGATGTAGGTAGGAAGGGACTGAACCAAGAGGGATAAAACAAAGTCGAGATATGCATGCACGAGTTCAGTGGGGTAGGAGCAGGCAGAAACAATGGGTCTACCTGGACAGTCAGGTCTGTGAATCTTAGGTAGGAGGTAGAAACAGGAGGAGCAGGGTAATGTTGAGCTCGTTGAATAAATGTCTCGACTTAAATTTGAACTTGTACTTATTTCACAGATCTATTGTGTAAAACATAACATAAACTATTGAACCTTACAACAGAGTACAGGCCCTTTGACTCACAATAGTTGCTGATCTTTAACCAACTCTAAGATCAATCTAACCCTTCCCTCCTACATAGCCCTCCACTTTTCCACCATTCATGCCCTAAGAGTCTCTTAAATATTGCTAACTTATCTGCCTGTACCACGCACCCCCCTCCCAGTAGGGTGTTCCATGCACCCACTGCTCTCTGTGTAAAAAAACTACCCCTGCCACCCCCCCTATACTTTCCTCTACACACAAACAGAGTAACAGGCAATAGAGTTTAAACCACAAAGTCATTTCCATGCAGAATTATTTGCAGAAGTAGAGAGGGAGAGGGAGAAGGAGAGGGAGGAGGAGAGGGTTAGGGAGTGGGAAAGGGAGAAAGGAAGTGGGAGAGGGGGAGGAAGGGAGGGACAGAGGGAGGGAGGGAGGGAGGGGAGAGGGAGAAAGAAGAGAATGTATGATGCATGAACGTAAGTGTATATATATATATATACACGCATTACCTATGAGTTATACAACTGCTGAACTGACGAGACATATGAAAAATAGACAGATCATGTAGTTCTATGAAGTGGTTTCTCAGTCTCTACCCGCGGACCGTTTACAGCAGAGACGTGATGCAAAACGCTCAGATGCAAAGGGTAGTACGTGCTGAGTGAACCATCAAAGGTGAAAGTGCAGGATGTACAACATCCAGGATAAAATCTGTAAGACGAGAGAACAATGACTGATGACATTGAAAGCTCACTTACAAAACGGACGAGGACGTGCATGAACCCACAAGTACTTTTGAACTTTGAACTTTGAAGAGCTAGCAGCTTCTTGACTTCTGTCTTTCGATGACTGGAATTTAACTACCATAGCTTCATACTTTTAACACCCTTAACTGACAAAAGTTCTTCAATTAAACGTTTCAATTGACCTAATAAAATACTGCAGATATCTACCGTACTAAAAAGCTTAGCAAGGAAAAGCCAGAGACGTTTTTTCCTAGGCTGGAAATGACTAATACAAGGGGGCATAATTTTAAGGTGATTGGAGGAATGTATAGGTATGTATGGTACTGAACTGCCTGGGGAAGTTGAAGAGGTGGATACATTAGAAACTTTTAAGAGATGTTTAGATAGGCACATGAATGTGAGGAAAATGGAGAGATGTGGACTTGTGTAGGCAGAAGAGATTCGTTTAGTTGCATTTGATTACGAATTTAATTGGTTTGGTACAACATTGTGAGCTGAAGGTCCTGTTCGTGTGATGTACTGTTCTATGTTCTGTGTGATTTGGTATGTCAAATCTAAGCTTGTTATACTGAGAAAGATGGCAGCATGGTACACACTGCCAGGGGAGGTGGCAACGGCAGATACATTAGGGATTTTAAAGAAACTCTTAGATAGACACATCAATGATAGAAAAGTGAGGGGCTATGCAGGAAAGAAGGATTAGATTGATCTTAGACTAGGTTAAAAGGTTGTATGAAGGGCCTGTACTGTGCTGTAGTGTTCTGCGTTCTATGTTTTTACAACATTTAATTTGACGCAATGAAATACTGCAGATTTCTACTATACTGAAAAGCTTGGGGGGGAACTGTGTCAAGGTGTATGATATCTGTTCCAACCAAGTGAGGACAATGGTGAACAATGCCAACAAAATGCTGAACTGCAGAGTCTGATCACAGCCCACTCTGCTCATGGTTGGCCACACTTGAAATACAACATCCAGACACAAAAGAGGCCTTTCATCTCGAATGCCCTTGTAGCAAAGAGAATCAAAATGAATCCTAACTGTCAAAGGTCAAAAATACGAAAGAACAGATTCTCCAGAAATTCTTTTATAAAGGGTTTTGGAGTATTGTGCTCAGTTCTAGTCGCCTCATTATAGGAAAGATGTGGGGGACTTTGAGAGGGTGCAGAGGAAATTTACCAGAATGTTGCCTGGATTAGACATCTTGTCTTAACTAGCTCAAAGTAAATTGATTATCAAAGTACATATCTCACCATAGACTACCCTGAGATTTTCTTGTGGGCATTCACAGTAAATACAAAGAAACGCAATAGAATCAGTGAAATAAAACTTCACACAAGATGGACAGACAATCAGTGTACAAGGGAACAAACTGTGCAAATACAAAAAAAACCCATAAACAAGCAATAAATATCAAGAACATGAGATAATGAATCCTTGAAAGTGAGCCTATAGGTAGTCGGAACAGTTCAGTGTTGGGGCGAGTGAAGTTTTCCCCTCTGGTCCAAGAACCTGATGTGTGAGGGGGTAATAACTGTTCCTGAACCTGGTGGTGTGGATCCTGATGCTCCTGTACCTCCTTCCTGACGGCGGCAACAAGAAGGGAGCATGGCCTGGATGATGGGAGTCCTTTTGAGGAAAAGTTGAGAGAACTATGGCTTTTCTCTTTGGAGTGAAGGACGCTAAGAGGTGACTTATAGAGATGTAGAGAAGGATAAGAGGCATTGACCAGGTGGACAGCCAGTTCCCTTTACCCAGGGTGGAAATGACTAATACCAGGCACATAATTTTAAGGTGATTGGAGGAAAGTATAAGGACGATGTCAGAATTAGGGTTTTTAGGGAGCGGTGTCTCAGAAAGGCAGCGTCCATTATTAAGGACCTCCAGCACCCAGGGCATGTCCTTTTCTCACTGTTACCATCAGGTAGGAGATACAGAAGCCTGAAGGCACACACTCAGTGATTCAGGAACAGCTTCTTCCCCTCTGCCATCCGATTCCTAAATGGACATTGAAGCTTTGGACATTACCTCACTTTTTTTAATATACAGTATTACTGTTATTGTACTTCTTAAAAATCTATTCAATATACGTAACTGATTTAGGTGCTTATTTATTATTGTTTTATTTTATTTATTATTATTTTTCTGGCTGCTATATTATGTATTGCATTGAACTGCCGCTGTTATTTTAACAAATTTCACGTCACATGCTGGTGATAATAAACTTGATTTTGATTCTGATTTACACAGGGAGTGCTGGGTGTGTGGAACACCCTGCCAGGGTGGCGGTGGAGGCAGATACATTAGGGGCATTTAGATAGGCACGTAGATAATAGAGAAATGGAAGACTGTGCGGGAGGGAAAGATTAGATTGATCTTGGAGTAGCTTAAATGGCTGGCGTAACATTGCGGGCAAAAGGGCCAGTTCTACATTCTATGTTCTAGTGTAGTGTCCATAGGTTCATGGACCTTTCAGAAATCTAATAGTGAAGGGTAACTGCAATGGTTTTATTAATATATATGCATGATACCATTATGCAATGGGTGTAAAAAGAGATCTCACTCTGTAATTGTGCTGTGGTGAAAATACAAAACTCCACATAGCTGCTACATTGGTGACACAGAGAGTTGAACAGCACAGTACAGGCCCTTCAGCCCACAATGTTGTACTGACCTTTTAAGCTACTCTAGGATCAATTGAACCCTTCCCTCCCACATAGCCCTCCATTTTTCTACCATCCACGTATCTCTCTTAAATGACTCTAATGTATCTTCCTCTTTCGCCACACTTGGCAAGGTGTTTTACACACCCACCTACTCTGTATAAAGAACTAAACTCTGACATCCCCTATACTTCCTTCCATCACCTTTCATATTAGCCATTTCCACCCTGGGAAAAAGTGCTGTCCACTTGATCTATGCCTCTTATCATCTTGTACACCTCTAACAAATCACCTCTCACCCTCTTTCACTCCAAAGAGAAAAGCTGTGAATCAGCTACATTTCTCTGTCAATCCACTTGTTCTCTCCGTGAGATCACAGTTTCTGTGCGGCTGTTCTAAGACTATTAAACTGTGCTATTGTACGATAAAATGGACTCTTAGCCTCAAATCCATTTCGTTATGATCTTGTATCTTATTGTCTACCTGCACTCTCTCTGTAGCTGTCAGACTTCATTCTGCATTCTGTTATTGTTCTACCTTGCTCTACCTCAACGTATTGATTTGATGAAATGATCTGTATGGATCATTTTTACTAACTTCAGAACATGGACCAATAATAAACCAATTATCAATTTTAACAGTGAATGCTCCAACCATCATTTGTACGACAGCAGAAAGAGAGGAAGTCAAAGAACAGTGTTCACAATAACGATCAAAAGTCTAAACTATTTTTCTCATTCTATTTCATAAAACTCTACATTTTTGACCAAATCTTCACTGTAAGGGGTGTGGGCAGTTGGACAATTTCTTTCTGTAGCCTGGAGAGTGCTATAATTTGAAATGAAACATGTTCTGGAAGGTGGTGAATGACAAAAATGGACAACATCAAAATACATTCAAGCAGCAAGGTGATACACTCACAGATAAACACTGGCGAAATTGTTCTCAAAATCCCACACAATAAATAACATAAAATTTGGGCAGCACAGTAGCATAGCAATTAGCACAATGCATTACAGCACAATCGATCAGGGCTCCATTCCACTGCTTCCAGAAGGAGTTTATATGTCCTCCTCATGACCATGTGGATTTCCTCTGGATGGTCTCGTTTCCTCCCACAGTCCAAAGACATGCTGGTTAGGACGTTAATTGGTGACTATAAATTGTCCTGTGATTAGGCTACAGTTAAAACGGTGGGTTGTTGGGTGGTGCAGCTCATGGGCCAGAAGGTCCTGTATCTCTAAATAAAATAAGATTTAATTAAAAAGAATTACATGTAAGGATTTGAGCTAATGATAGAATGTCAGCTGAAACAATGAAAAGATAAGAGTTCTTGACCAACTGATCCCATACAGTAAGGATTGGCAGTGACACCTCTGCCACGATTATCCACAACACAGGTGGCCCACGAGGTTGTGTCCTCAGCCTCCCTACTCTACTCCCTGTAAACACCCGACTGTGTGGCCAGATTCTGCTCGAACTCCAGATACAGGTTAGCAGATGACCTGATCTCTATGGAGAGATGTAGTACAGGAAGGAGATGGTGCTAAGACAAGAACCCCGCCCACAGCGTAAGCAAAACAAAGAAGCTGATCACTGACTTCAGGAAGTGGATAGAACACATGGCCCTGGATTTATCAGTGGTGATAAGCTGAAGATGGTTGAGAACAAGTTCCCAGGTGTAAGTATCACCAACAACTTGTCCTGGTCCATAGACACCATGGCCAAGAAAGCAGATTGGTGCCTGAGATGGCTAAGGAAATTTGGCATGTCACCAATGACTCTTACCTATCTTTACACATCCACCAATGAAAGCATCCTATCTCGGCATGGCAAGTGTCTGCAAGAAGTTACAGAGTTGTAAACGTAACTCAGTCTATCATGCAAACCATTTTCCCCGATTTACTCTCTCAACACTTCCCACTGCCTTGGAAAAGGAGCTAATCAAAGACCCCACCCACCCTCATCATTCTCTCTTCCCTTTTCTCATTGGGCAGAAGATACAAGCAGTTGAGAACATGTGCCACCAGGATCAAGGACTGCTTCTATCTTGCTGCTATATGAATCGCCAACTGACCTCATAAGAAGGATCTCTTTGTTTGTCAATTATACCATACTCTTGAATTTATTTGTCTTTCTGCACTGCACTCACTCTATAACTAGAATACTATATTCTGTATTATTTTCTGGCATCTTCCCCCTCCCTTTCCAGTCCTGATGAAGAGTCTCAACACAAAATGTCGGATCTTTATTCCTTTCCATTGATGTTATCTGACCTGCTGAGTTCCTCCAACATTTTGTGTGTTGGAGGGGGTAGCATCTCTGGAAAAAGGGTTTGTGGTGTCCATTCTGGGGTAACCCACTAAACACTCACCTCTCACTGTAGCCGTTTGAATGTGACAGCGGCCACACCCTGGTACACCGCTTCGACAGGCAGACTAAACCAGGTGAGGGTAGTCGGTGAGCCTCATACCCTGGTGAGATAGGCAGATGTCTGTTGTAGCATGTGAAGTCAGCTCCGGCTGACTGGGTGGAGGAGATCAACAGTGAGATCCAACTTCTCCTCTTTCTTTCCAGTCCTGATGAAGGGTCCCTGTTTACTCTTTTCCATAGATGCTGCCTGGCCTGCTAAGTTTCTCTAGCGTTTTGTGTGTGTTGCTTTGGATTTCCAGTGTTAATGAGATCCAACACCCAGGAAGGTGGTTCTGTAATGCTCTGTGGAGAGCAAAGGGCATGACAAGGCAGAAAGGAAGTCATGGTCATCCACTGCAACCAAGGAAGACCCCAGCTTGTGACAACCATTTGTACCACTGGACCCGGACTTCCAAGGTGAAGAGTGGAACTGCCCCAGTGCAATGGCTTTTGCACTTTAAAAATTGTCCCGCAAAGGTCTCCTGTCATTGCTAAATATGACAGACAACCAACTGTTACTCTTGTACTACCTCGATCTACATTTATATGGAATGATCTCTTTGGATGGCATGCAAACAAAAGCTTTTCATTATATTTCAGTATTTGTGACATATATGGCGGTGGATTCAGCTCAGTGCATTGCAGGTAAAGTCCTCTCGACCATTGAGCACAACCACACGAAGCCTTGTCATCCATCATCAGGGACCCCCACCACCCAGGTCATGTTCTCTTCTCGCTCCTGCCATCAGAAAGGAGGTTAAAGAACCTCAGGACCAGACCTCCAGGTTCAGGAACAATTATTACCCCTCAACCATCAGGCTCTTGAACCAAAGCTCTTCACTCAAATTCACTTGCTCCATCACTGAATTGTCTCCACAACCAGTGATCTCATTTTCAAGGACTTTTCATCTAATGTTCTTGACATTTATTGCTTATTTATTATTATTTATTTCTTTTTGTATTTGCAGTTTGTTGTTTTGTACACTGGTTGTTTGCCCTGTTGGTGCGGGCTTTCATTGATTCTATTATGGTTATTATTCTTCAGACTTATTGAGTATGCCCACAAGAAAATGAATCTCATGGTTGTATATGGTGACATATATGTACTTTGATAATAAATTTACTTTGAACTTTAATAAACTAATTACTAATTAGTCGAAAAAAGGCAAAAATCTTGACCAATGATTTGATATATTTGAGATGAATTTAATTCAGAGAAAATTTTGTGACATAAATAAATTGTACAACAAAAACAGGAAATAAAATTACACAAATGTGAAAACAGTTTATAGAAACTTGTTCCTATTTAATTGTTCTGCACAAAGCTTTAAGTCCAGGATATGATCACCTTTCCATTGAGAAACAGAATCTCAATGGAAACTTCAATGGAGTTTCTCAAAATTTTATTGAACTCTTGATCACATCCTAAACCTGGTAATGGAAGCTTAGCAACACGTTCTCTGCAGGTCATCTCCACAGTGCATACATGCAGATGTACCTGGGGTCACAGGGATGTCTAGAAGTGTAACTAAAATTCAAGACACAAAATAGCAAGTCTAAGTTGACATTATTCGACCAAAATATAGTTGGATGAAATGGCAACTGAAATGATCAAAAATTATCAAACAAGCATCTCAAATTCACATACATTAATTAAGCATTTATATTTATTGTGCTTTTTATTATTGTGTTCTTTATTTTATTGTGTTATTTTTTGCTGCATTGGATCCAGAGAACGATTAATTCGTTCCTTGTAACACCTGCAAACTGGAAATGACATTAAACAACCTTGAATCTTTAATATTTAGAATTGCGTATTTAGAACTAGCTGTTATGATGTCAACTACTGCAATTATTTTACTTTTTATTTTATTTTGAGAACCAGACCCCCAAACTGTCCCAACTAGCCACATCACCCAGCAACCCAGCTATTAACCCTAGCCTAATCACAGGACAAATACAATGACCAATTAACCTAGTAACTTCTATGATTTTGGACTGCGGGAGGAAGCCCACACAAGCCATGAGGAGGACTTACAAATGCCTTACAGGTGATGTTGGTATTGAACTCTGACGCCCCTGAGCTGTAATAGCATTGCACTAGCCACCACACTACCCTGGTGCCCAGAAATAGCCTATTGAATATTGGAAGGCCTAAACAGAGGTTACAGGTGTAGTGGTATGGCTCTGGCCTGGGTATGGGAAAGAAAAAAATGTCATTGGAGAGGATCTGGAGGAGGTTCATGAGGATGATTTCAAGAATGAGAGGGTTAGTGTATGAGGAGTGTTTGATGACCTGGGCCTGTCTGGGAGGGGGGGGGGGTCTCATTGAAACCTATGGAATATTGAAAGGCTTAGATGGAGTGATTTGTGGAGAGGGTGTTTCTTCCTTAGTGCATCTCCTCTTTCCCTTCCTCCCATGATCCACTCTCCTCTCCTATCAGATCCTCTCTTCTCCAGCCCTTTGCCTTTTTCACCTATCACCTCCCAGGTGCTCACTTCATCCGCTCTCCACCTATCCTGCCCCCCCCCCAACATGGCTGCACCTATCATCTTCTTGCTATCCTCCTTCTCCTCGCCCCCACCTTATTGTCCTGGCTTCTTCCCTCTTCCTTTCCAGTCCTGATGAAGAGCCTCAGCCTGAAACGTTGACTGTTTATTCACTTCCATGGATATGGCCTGACCTGCTAAGTTCCTCCAACATTTTGTGTGTGTTGCTTGAGATTTTCAGCATCTGCAGAATCTCTTGCATTTATAGAATATGGCCATTGCTGTGAAGCTCATGTTTTCTTGTTGCACCCGTCAGTTCTCTGGTGGTGAGATTTCTTCCTGAAGCCATCCCCAGTGTCAGTGGGCAGTGATTGCCAGGGTCTGTTTCCAACAACACTGGAGGGGCAGGGAACTGTTTCCGAGTCAGCATGGTGTGTGCACCACCTACAGGTGGTCAGTTTCGGCTCATTAACTATTCTGGGACACCGTGAAATTGCTGGACTGTGGTGAAGAGCTCTCAGGGATCATTAATGCTTTAAAAAGGAAGGAACTCCTGTTCTTCTCAGATCCTCCCTGCCACCCCCGACCAACAACAAAGTAAATGATTTCTAAAATGCTCATAAAAGGGAGCTGCGGAAGCAGGATTCTCAGCAACGTTTACAAACAATGGAAGAACAAAAACAGATGATCCAGATGTGAGGAAGAATTCCCTTCGCCAGAGGATGGTGAATCTGCAGAGTTCATTCTTTGGAAGCCAAGTCATAGGGGATACTTAAGGCAGAGGTTGACAGGTTCTTGAAAAATTAGGGTGTCAAAGGTTACAGGGAGAATATGGTTATGAGGCAAAATAGATCAGCTATGATAAGAATGGTGGAGCAGACGTGCTATTGTGAAAAGGAATTCTTGATAAAATAAATACACAAGGCCAAGAATTTAGCAAAATAGGCCTTGTACAGTGCTAACTAAGATCTTAGTTTGTATGTTCCTTCCCATGTGCGCATTGTTTTCCTCTGGTGCTCCGCTTTCCTCCCACAGTCCAAAGACGTACTAGTTAGTAGGTTAATCAGTCATTGAAAGTTGTCCTGTGAGTAGGCTAGGGTGAAGTCGGCGGGTTGCTGGGGGGCACAGCTCATTGGGCTGAAAGGCCATTCCGCACTGTACCTCAGTAAATACATTACAGATCTGTTGTAATATAAAACCAGCTTTACCTTGGGTTACTGAAATGCCTTATCATTCTACATCTGCACTGAGCTAGAAATGCTATTTTGCCCAGTAGAGGCAAGACCTTACGTCATGACTCTATATGTGCTTGGCAAACTGCTGTCGAAACAACCTATCTTCTGTACGTTTCTGGAGGTGGACAAAATGGGGTGTGAAGCAGATCCAAGTGTTATAAAATCTGGGAGAGTTTGACACCTTCACTAGATATGTTGATGACAAACCAATATATAGCTTTATTTTAGATGAAAAGTCTTCTGCTGATGAGGACATAATTGTTCTTACTGGCAAAATCTTAAGGTTTTTCTCTTTGGAGTGGAGGATGAGAGGTGACTTGACAGAGGTGTAGAAGATAATAAGAGGCATAGATCAAGATAAGCCAAAGACTTTTCTCAAAGTGGAAATGGCTAATACAACAGGGCAGATTTTGAGTAACAGGAAGGGAGTATGGGGGCGGAGAGTACGTCAGAGGCAGGATTTTTACACACAGAATGGTGGGTGCATAGAATCTACTGCCAGGGGTGGTGGTAGAGGCAGATACATTAGGGGCATTTAAGAGTCTCTTAGATAGGTGCCTGGAGGGTAGAAAAATGGAGGACTATGTGGAAGGAAAGAATTAGTTTGCTTTTACAGTAGGTTAAAAGGGCCTGCATTATTTTATGGTTGATGTAAGAGCGTAAAGTTGTATTTAAGTAACAATTTATAATAGTTTTTAGGATATAGCAAAGAAATTCATGTTTCATAAATGACCTTGAAGTTCTTAAAATTAACATACTGCAGATGCTGAAAATCAAAAACAAGAGGAAAAATGCAGGGACCATTCAGCAGATCAAGCAGCATCTGTAGAAAAGCGTACAGAGATCCTGTGGAAAGGGATACGGAGATCCTGTGGAAAGGGGTACGGAGATCCTGTGGAAAGGGGTATGGAGAGCCTGTGGAAAGGGATACGGAGATTCTGTGGAAAGGGGTACGGAGATCCTGTGGAAAGGGGTACGGAGAGCCTGTGGAAAGGGGTACGGAGATCCTGTGGAAAGGGGTACGAAGATCCTGTGGAAAGGGGTATGGAGATTCTGTGGAAGGGGATACGGAGATTCAGTGGAAAGGGGTACGGAGATACTGTGGAAAGGGATACGGAGATCCTGTGGAAAGAGGTACAGAGATCCTGTGGAAAGGGGTACGGAGATTTTGTGGAAAGGGGTACAGAGGTGCAGTTTCAGGCCAAAGTGATTCTGGCATTGTCTGCTTTGTTTGCTTTAAAGTTTTATTGCTCGGGCTGGTCAAGCAACAATTGTACACACAAAGGTGACCCCCCCACAATGGTTGCTTACTTAATTTTTATTTTTTTTATTCAGAGATACAGTGGCTCTTCTGATCCACTGAGCTCTGCCACCCAGCAACCCACCAATTTAACCCTAATCTAATGAAGGACTATTTAAAATGACTGACTAACCAACTAATCGGTACGTCTTTGGACTGAGGGAGGAAACCCACATGCTCAGAGATAGGAATGTAAAAATTTGCTTACAGACTGTGCCAGAATTGAACTCCGAACTCCGATGCCTCGAGTTGTAATAGCATCTTGCTAACCACTACACCACCTTGGTACGTGATTAGAATTGTGGGGAAAACTACCTGAAATTCTTCATTAGATTTATCTTAATAGGCAAGAAGATCATGTCCAGTACCAATTTTTACAATGTTTTTGTTTAAAACAAACTTTGAATAATTTCTGCAGAGGAATCAGAGGTATTCCTCTCTGGCTCTAAATGTAGGTTAGGTGACCTGCATGCTGGAGAAGTATTGTTCCGCTCTGTCACTTATCACCAGCCACTGCATTAGGAGCTTGAGGAGAATTGGTTTGTCACCAAAGACACTCGCAAATTTACGGATGCATCGTGGAGAGCATTCTAACTGGTTGTACACCGTCTGGGATGGAGGGGCCACCACACAGCATTGAAAGAAGCTGCAGAAAGTTGTAAACTCAGTCAGCTCCATCGTGGGCACTGGCCTCTGCACCATTGAGGACATCTTCAACAGGCAACGGCTCAAAAAGACAGCATCCATCATTAAGGGCCCCCATCACCCAGGACATGTTACCATCAATGAGGAGGTACAAGAGCTTGAAGACAGGAACAGTTTCTTCCCCTCTGCCATCAGATTTCTGAATAGACAATGAATCCATGAGCACCACCTCAATATTTTTTCCCCTCTCTTTTTGCACGACTTATTTAACTTAATTTTATATATACTTATTGTAATTTTCATTTTTTTATTATTTTGTATTGCAATGTACTGCAATTTCACAATATACTGTATGCCAGTGATATTAAACCTGATTCTGATAGCCATCGTCACTTCCTAGTTACTAGTTACCTTGAAGGAAGCATTTGGTAAGTATATTTTGCAGTAAGTTACTGGTGAACCCTTCTGTGAATATGTCCAAACTTGTGTCTTTCCCTTTGCAGAGGGTACAGAACAGATCACCAGGAAGCTGTGTGGGTTAGAGGGCATGTGCTATAATGAGAGGTTGGATTTCCAGTATCTCAGAATCTCTTGTTTTGCACCCTTCCCTTCCTGCTTTATTTAACTATATAACATTTGTCCAGTAAGTAGTCAAATTATGTCTGCCCTGTGCATGTGGACTTTCATTGACTCCCCAGCCTGAACATGGGACAAGTTACAATCACCAATTAACCTACTAACCGGTACATGTTCGGACTAGGGGAAGAAACTGGAGCACCCAGAGGAGACCCATGTAATCACGGGGAGGAACGTCTAAACTCCTTACAGAGGATGACAGAAATGAACTCCAAACTCTGACGCTCTGAGCCATAATAGCATTGCGCTAACTGTGGCACCCCAATTATGTATAACAACCAGGAAAGAAAACTGGTTCAGTAAGTAGTCAAATTATATCACAGATTTATTATAATCTAAATTCTTCTTTTGAAAATACATTTCTACTGGGATTTGTTTATCAAACAACATTTTGATTTTAAGCTTTGCTCATCATTGTGCACATAGGCATTTCAACATGCAGTTTAGAAGTTCTGTTTAAGAAGTGTTCACTGACATTATCATTGCTTGCTTGATCATCAGGTTAAGTGCTGGGCAGCCCCTGCGTTAAACATCATCTGTCCAGAGCCTGCATCATCACTACTGAGTACAGAGATTCACTTCTTAAAGCTTTTATTGTAACTTAAGTAAAACAATGCCTTATTCTATCTCAGTTTATTTTTTACCTACAAACAACTTTGGATCAGGAAGACCGCAATTCTAAAACAGTTTAATTGAACATTATTATGAGCAATAAATAATATTGGTGTTCAGAATATAATTAGGAAAATCGAAAGCTGCACTTCTGGGACCTTTTGTTAACCTCCTTCCCCGTATTTACTATTTGGGTGGGGAACATCACCTTTTGCCCTGGATTGGCAAAGCGATTCATTCTCATACTACTGTTCAAGAAATTGAGCCATGAGCAATTACAATTGCTCCATCCACCTGAAGCAGCACCCTGATATGTGAGCGAGGACTTATGGTATGTCCTCAATTCCCTTTCTCTTGCTTGGGTTATGAACATCTGATTGAAGGTGCAGAGCACATGAAATTTGGATAGAAGTTTCTTGTTTCTCTTATTCAATTGTTCTGATATCGTTACACCCCCCCACCTCCCCACTACTAATCACGTGAGAAGTGGGCCATCAGCCGGAATCCATGGTAAATAGCTGGACCTGCTGTGGGTCCCAGTACAACTCGGCTGTGGAGTTATAAGCCAGTGACCAGATGTACGGAACGAAGAACTCCTCTGGCTGCTCCTCTTCAACGTACTTGAACTTCAGCTCTGGGAACTTCTGTGGGGACAGAGAGAGACAAGCAGCAATGGTTAATTCCATGTAAGACAATCTGTCCAGCCCTTTCAGTCACCGGCCATCTTGAAGCAGATACTCTGAACGCCTCTCTATTGTGGAAGAGTCACTTGGACTCCGCATTATCTTATAACACCTCAAAACAGACCAAGGACAATGCCAGGACTTGAGGACCTGAGTTATAGGGAAAGGTTGAGTAAGTTAGGACTTCACTCCCTAGAGCGTAGGAGAATGAGGGATGATTTGATAAAGATATACAAAATTAAGAGAGATATATAGGGTAAATGCAAGCCTTTCAACACCACTGTAATCCAAGTTTATGCTCCAACCACAGATGCCAAACAGGAAGAAACTATCCAGTTTTATGAAGAACTGCAGCACCTCTTGGATATGACACCAAAAAAAGATGTTACTTTTATCACTGGAGACTGGAATGCCAAAGCTGGAAATCACAGAACACCTGGAGTAACGGGCGACTTTGGCCTTGAAGTACGGAATGAAGCAGGACATCGACTGGTAGAATTTTGCCAAATTAACTCTCTGCTTATAGCAAATACCCTCTTTCAACAGCCTAAGAGGCGGCTCTATACATGGCCATCACCAGACAGTCAACACTGAAACCAGATTGACCAGACTTTGCAATCAGAGATGAAAGAGCTGTAAACAGTCAGCTAAAACAAGACCAGGAGCAGATTGTGGCTCAGACCACGAGCTGCTTGTTGCAATATTCAGAATGAAACTGAAGAACATCAGGAAAACCAACGTACCAGCAAAGTTTGATGTTGAGAGCATCCCTCAAGAATATACCGTACAGGTGAAGAACAGATTCAATGGATTAAACCTGGTAGACAGAAAGCCAGAAGAACTATGGAGAATTATACAAGAGGTAGCAACAAAAAATATTGCAAACAAAAAGAAGACCAGGAAAGCAGTTTGGCTTTTTGCGGAGGCTCTACAAATGGCTCAGCAGCGAAGAGAAGTGAAGGCCAATGGAGATTGGAACAAATACCTCCAACTGAATGCAAAGTTGAAGAAGATAGCAAGGAAAGATAAGGATACTTACTCAAAGGAGCAATGCAAAGAAGCCAAGAGAATTGGGAAAACAAGAGATCTATTCAAGAAAATTAGAGAAATCAAAGGAACATTTCATGCAAAAATGAGTATAGTAAAAGGCAAAGAAGGGAAGGACCTTAAAAAAGCAGAAGACATCAAAAATGAGATGGCAGGAATACAGAGAAGAATTGTACAGTAAAGATCCCAACAGCGAAGACACCTGCAATGACTTCCTCATCGATCTAGAGCCGGACATTCTGGAAAGTGAAGTCAAATGGGCGATAGAAAAAGTTGCCAATAATTAGGCTGCAGGATGTGACAGGATTCCAGTTGAATTGTTTAAAACTTTAAAGGGTGATGTTGTAAAAGTGCTGCATGAGATTTGCCAGCAGATCTGGAAAACCCAACAATGGCCTTTAGACTGGAAAAGATCAGTTTATAACCCAATTCCCAAGAAGGGAATTGTAAAGGAATGTTCAAATTACCGAACAATTTCACTAATTTCACATGCAAGCAAGGCAATGCTAAAGATCATGCAAGCAAGACTCCAGCAATATATGGAACAAGAACTGCTAGATGTACAAGCTGGTTTTAGAAGAGGCAGGGGCACCAGAGACCAAATTGCTGACTTATACTGGATAATAGAGAAATTGAGGGAATTCCAAAAAAGTATTCATCTATGTTTTGTTGACTACTCTAAAGCCTTCAACAGTGTGGACCATAATAAACAATGGAAGATCCTTAAAGAAATGGGGATACCTGGACAACTGAGCTGCCTTATGAGAAACTTGTACGAAGATCAAGAAGCAACAGTTTGAACTGAACATGGAACAACAAACTGGTTCAAGATTGGGAAAGGAGTAGGACAAGGCTGCGTACTGTCACCCTGCTTATTTAATCTATATGCTGAACAAATCATGAGGAATGCTGGTCTAGAGATCTCAAATGTTGGAATCAAAATTGCCAGACGAAATATTAACAACCTCGGATATGCAGATACTACTCTAATCGTTGAAAATAATGAGGATCTGTGAAAGCTTCTAATCAAAGTGAAAAAAGAAAGTGTAAAAGCTGGCTTGTTGCTCGCTATTACGAAAACCAAGATTATGTTGACCAGCCCTATTAACTCCATGGTAATAAGTGGAAAGGAAGTGGAAGCAGTGACAGATTTTGTCTTCCTCAGTTCAAAGATTTCTATGAAATTAACCAGGGGTTACTTCTGGGGAGGGAAGCAAAGGAAAATTTAGATAAAATACTGAGGAGCAGAGACATAACATTGTCTATGAGGATCCGTATAGTCAAGTCGATGGTATTTCCAGTTGTGATGTGCGGCTGTGAGAGCTGGACTATTGGTAAGGCTGAATACAGAAGAATCGACGCCTTTGAACTTGGAGGCTGGAGGAAAGCGTTAAGAGTTTGTCGGACGGCAAGAAGATCCAACAAATCAGTACCTGAAGAAATACAGCCAGACTGCTCACTAGGAGGCTTGATTATGAGAAAAAAGCTCAAATATTTTGGCCATATCATGAGAAGACAGGATTCTTTGGAGATGACTCCCATGTTAGGTAAAACAGAAGGTAAAAGAAGGAGAGGACATCGGCTATGATGGATAGATAGTATTACTCAGACAATGCGTATGACCTTGGGGGATCTTAGGGAGGCAGTTCCCAACAAGAAGGCTTGGTGTGTATGAGTCCATTAGGTCACGAAGAGTCAGACTCGACAACAAATGAACGACAACAAAATGCAGGCAGGCTTTTTCCACTGAAGCTGGGTGAGATTAGAACTAGAGATTATAGTTGTAGGGTGGAAAGGGAACCTGAAGGGGAACATTTTCTCTCATAAGTACTCTCATTTTCAGGTAAGTACCTAGATGGGAGGGTTATGGAGGGCTATGGTTTTGGTGCAGGTCGACAGTTTGGCATGGACTAGATGGCCCAAAGGGCAGTGCTGTAGTTGTCTATGACTCTATGACTATACTTTCTACAAGCTTATGCCTGAGTCAGATATTTGAATTACAATCAGAATCAGAATCAGGTTTAATATCATTGGCAGATGTTGTTTTGCAGCAACATTACAGTGCAATACATAATAATAAAAAAAACTATGAATTACAAAATATATAACATAAATTAAATAAGTAGTGCAAGAGAGCAAATAAAAATAAAACATAGTGAGGGTGTTCATGGGTTCATTGTTCATTCAGAAATCTGATGGTGGAGGGGAAGACGCTGTTCCTGAAATGTTGAGTGTGTGTCTACGGGCTCCCATACATCCTCTAATTTAAAATAGTCTGATGGCAGTTGAAATTGCCTTTACAAAAGGACATGGGTAAGATGAGGGGCAGATTGTTGGCCCAACACAAGGGAAACATTGGTATTACAAACTCCTGAGAGATGATCCTACACTTCTACATTATTAATGCGCATTGTCCCCCCACTACCTTTGTCACCAACATTCTGACCTGATAGCTTGTCCATGACAGTAACTTCATCCTAATGAATAATGAAGGGGGCCACATTTCACATCTCCATACAATCCACTGTTCTATGCAACTTTATCTACTTATTCTACCAGTCTGCCAACTGCAAGCTGCAGTTAAAGGCAGCGAAACTGATCTCTACATTCACTTGTACAGAAGAATTAGATATTAATTAACATAAAGAAATAAAAACTCATTTTCAGACCCAGTGATCATGTAACTGGTGTTAGCTGATACAACACTATTTTATCATTTCCTGTCGGTCAGACACTCCTGTGCCTAGCATCGCTTTGTGGACATACAATCAATCTATTTATATAAGCTATCTTGAGTATTTATATTTACTGTGTTTTTTGATTATTCTATTCTTTATCTTATTGTGATTTTTTTGTGCAGCATCAGATCTGAAGTAACAATTATTTTGGCCAGGCAGCATCTCTAGGAAGAGGTACAGTCGATGTTTCAGGCTGAGACCCTTCGTCAGGACTAACTGAAGGAAGAGTGAGTAAGAGATTTGAAAGTGGGAGGGGGAGGGGGAGATCCAAAATGATAGGAGAAGACAGGAGGGGGAAGGATGGAGCCAAGAGCTGGACAGGTGATTGGCAAAAGGGATATGAGAGGATCATGGGACAGGAGGTCCGGGGAGAAAGAAAAGGGGGAGGGGGCAAAAAAGCCCAGAGGTTGGGCAAAGGGTATAGTGAGAGGGACAGAGGGAGAAAAAGGAGAGAGAGAGAGAGAAAGAATGCATGTATATAAATAAATAATGGATGGAGTACGAGGGGAAGGTGTCCTCCCATCCCATGATCCTCTCCTATCCCTTTTGCCAATCACCTGTCCAGCTCTTGGCTCCATCCCTCCCCCTCCTGTCTTCTCCTATCATTTTGGATCTCTCTCTCCCCCTCCCACTTTCATATCTCTTACTAGCTCTTCTTTCAGTTAGTCCTGACGAAGGGTCTCGGCCCGAAATGTCGACTGTACCTCTTCCTAGAGATGCTGCCTGGCCTGCTGCGTTCACCAGCAACTTTGATGTGTGTTGCTTGAAATTCCAGCATCGGCAGATTTCCTCGTGTTAACAATTATTTTGTTCTCCTTTGTATTTGTGTACTGGAAATTACATTAAACAATCTTAGGCATTTAGTAACAAGGCCAGAAGCAAGATGGCAATTTATAATGGATTCCCACTGTATTTAAATCTATAATTCATGTGACAGAAAGCACTTTGTAAACACACTGCTGACACACTCTTTCATTCACTCACACTGTCACTGCAGTGAGTGCACACACTTCAATATCTTCCCTGGTATATTCTCATAATTAACCCACTGGTTTCACTCAACATCACTATAGACATCCAGAGTCAGACACCAAAGTTTAGTTTAATTTTATTCTTTATTTGTACTAGATGTAAGTGTGTGATTATGTTGAACATTCTGTCTTTTCCTGGCAGTCATGTGGGGTCTGCTGGGTCCTAAACCAATCTGATGTGCTTGGGTTGGCTTTATGGTGCCTTTCCCACCATACATGGCAAAATATTCCATTTCTTTAGTCATGGGGGATGCATAAATGTGTATCGGGTGCCTGTATACTGTACTTAAGGTAAATACTTCTGTTTATTGTGTAATATAATTATAACTACATAGTGGGGTATATCATATTCTAATTGATGTGTAGTATTAAGTTAACTTTGTGGGTAATTAAAGGTGGTATGTCCTGATGTCAAATAGAAAGGAGCTGTTTGCCCTCAGTATGAGAGAGAGGTGGGGGGGGAGGGAGAGGGAGAGGGAGAGAGAGAGACAGAGAGAGAGAGGAGAGAGAGAAGGAGAGAGAAAAAGTTGAGAGAGGAGAGAGAGAGAAGAGGAGGGAAAGAGAAAGAGAGGAGAGAGAGAGGAGAAAGAAAGAGAGAGGAGAAAGAGAGAGGGAGAGACTGACTGATTGACAGGAGTTCACACTGGACAAGAATAAGTATGGAGCTGTTTTGTGTTTTCTTGTAGATATCTTTTTGTAAATATTGGTAGTTTTTTCACTATTTTTAATAAATTTGATTTTTAATGCACCTAATAAACCCCCTTGCACTAAGGTGCTATGCGATTCCAGCCATTTTTTCTTTGGTTATAACCCACGTTTCTAACAATTTTAAAATGCAATAGTTCACAAAGACTATCATCACATTTTAATTAAAGTACAATTACATTTAATGGTAATGAAGTGAGCTTGTATTTAAGTTATTTTTATAAATTGACTGCAATCTATTTCCATCTCTCTGATATATTCCGAAAACAGTGAAGTCCTTCAGGCACATCACCAAACTGTGAGATTGAACAAAGTACCTTGTCAAAAATTCTCAAATACTTCAATTTTAGACCATAAGACATAGGAGCACAATTAGGCCATTTGGCCCATTGAGTACGCCCTGGCATTCCATCATGGTTGATTTAATATCCCTCTCAACCCTATTCTCCTGCCTTCTCTGCATATCCTTTAACATCCTGACTAATCTAGAACTGATCAACCTCCACTTTAAATCTATCCAATAACCTGGTCTCCATAGCTGTCTGTGGCAATGAATTCAACAGATTCACTACCCCCAGTAAAGAAATTCCTCCTCATCTCTGATCTAAAGGTGTGGTGCGTGGCCAAGTGGTTAGGGCATTGGACTAGTGATCTGAAGGTCGTGGGTTCGAGCCGAGGCCGAGGCATCGTGTGTATGGTTGAGCAAGGCACTTAACCACACAATGGGGGGGGGGGGGGGAGTCTTGTACTCTCAGTCGCTTCACACTACGGAAACTGGCATAAACACTGACCTGATGGGCCACAAAGCTCGTGACAGACTTAATCTGATCTAAAGGGTTAATTCTGAGGCCGTGCCCACAGATCCGAGACTCCCCCACTATACATTAGGGACATTTAAAAAACACTTAACCTACGGGCAGTAGGTTAATTGGTCCTTGCAAATTGTCCTGTGAATAAGCTAGAGTTAAATTGGGAGCTGCTTTGCAATGTGGCTCAGTGGGGTGGGATACAGTGGGCTCTGTATCTCTAAATCAGGGGTTTCTTAAGTCATGAGCCCCAACTGTGGACCCCGGCTCTAAATTCAATTCAATTCAAGTTTAACTGCCATTTAACCATACATGAATACTCATGAACACAGCCAAACAAGACAGCGTTACTAAGGGTCAAGGTGCAAAGTGACATTACCAACAGTCACACATACAAGATCACAATCAGGTTATAAGAATCCTGAGGCCTATCTCCCCACCCCTGCAACACCACGGCTTGATGCACACAAGTCAACGAAACCCATATAGAATATCAATAAAAATCCAACACAGAATGTGTGTGTGTACTTCGGCTGTCTATCGATTCCGATGTTGACTGTGCTGAGAGTTTAGTCTCTGCGGGCACGTTTATGGGCACTGTCTCCTATATCAGTTGCATTTGTGATTTGACTGGGCTAGCACCGAATGTCTGCGTTCGTGACCTGCTCCATATGTCTTCTACCTTTTCTCCTCGATAGCTGGGATTGACTTCTTGACAACGCAGTGCCAACTTCCTCTGTCCAAAGCATCTTTCTCCCAGGTGTTGACGTTCATGTCGGTGATCTTCATCTGGTGCTTGAGCACGTCTTTGTAGAGCAGCTTCCGACCACCGTGCTTCCTCTTTCCTTCATGTAGCTCACGGTAGAAAACGATCATCGCTCATTCTTGTGACATGGCCAGTCCAGCGCAGCTGAGAAGCTGTAATGAACAATTCTACGCTGACTGTCCCAGCACGTTTGAGCACCTCCACATCTGGTACCCTCTCTTGCCACTTGATGTGTAATATTTGGCGTAAATGCCTGTGTTGTGTCTTGGTCAATTTCTTGATATGCTTCCGATACAATGTCATCGTTTCAGTTGAATAAAGCAGAGATGGTAAAACAGCTTTATTCAACTGAAACAGAGATGATATATATACCTCAATTGCACAGCTTGAGCGCTGCTAAAAAATCTGTAGTTGGCCACAAAAGAGCTAGTCTTCTGCCAAGTGAAACCCTGGGAGGGCAGCTCCGACTCTGTTCTGGGCACCGTGCCACACCGCCCCCGGTGAAGAACAACGGTTTCCTCCCCTCACTCCCGGTGAAGAACAATGGTTTCGTCCTCTCACTCCCAGTGAAGAACAACAGTATTGTCCCCTCACTCCCGGTGAAGAACAACAGCATTGACCCCTCACTCCCGGTGAAGAACAACGGTTTCGTCCCCTTACTCCTGGTGAAGAACAACGGTTTCGTCCCCTCACTCCCGGTGAAGAACAATGGTTTCGTCCCCTCACTCCCGATGATTGCAAACAAGTGACACCGTGGCTTCAGATCTAGTCGTCACTCTGATCAAGGACTCGGCCCCTCCAACTGCCCCGGCTTGCATCCAACAAATCAGTGAATCGAACTTGCGGAGTACCAGACTACCAATACCCAAAGGGGTCTTGTAATCATGAGAAACGTGACCATGATGGCACTTGTTATTTGACTGTAAGCCTCCATCGACTCTGGCAGCAGCACATTGGATAGGTCCTTCATTATCTCCTGGAGGAGGGAGGAGAAGATGGTGGCACAACGTAGCACGCGCGGCCGTTCCAAATGATATCATATGTGCTAACTAGGATTGTGCACAATCCGGATTTGATGGAAACAGCCGTGAGAAGCACGGAGGAACACCTGGAGAAACTTCTGAAATGCCCGTTTCACTGCCGCTGCTACTGTGCGGTCAAGAATCTCCGGAGGGGAAGGCCCCAAATCCTCGGTTTTGCCTATTGCCTGTTGCTGGGGCCAGGGTCGAAGCGCTCAGCAGAGATGGTGCTCGGTGTCGAAGAGGTGGTTAGAGGCTCGGAGTTTTTGGACGGACTCGGAGTCGGACTGTGGTCGGATGCTTCCAGGATGCTGCATCGGCAAGTTTGCAGCGCTGGAAGTTCACCGTCTGCATGAGATGATGGGACTTCCAAGAGACTTTGAGACTTTTACCGTGCCATGGTCTGTTCTTATCGAATTATGGTATTGCTTTGCACTGTTGTAACTATATGTTATAAATATGTGGTGGTTTTCGTCAGTTTTTAAGTGGGTTTGTCATGTGTTTCTGTGATATCATTCTGGAAAAACATTGTATCAATTCTTAATGCATGCATTACTAAATGACAATAAAAGAGGCCTGCATGTCCTCATCATCTAATCTAATCTAATCTCCACCAGACAGCAACTTGCTGATGGTGTAGACCTGCAGTCTTTTGAGTTCAGGATCTTGCGATCATTAGACGTACGTTTAAGTAGAACGGTAGCACCTTTGGTTGACCCTGTAGAAGCCGTTGTGACCAGTCATACCACCATCTTGCCAGAAATTAGATAAATAAAAATAAAATTAAAATTTCTTCATGAAAAGAGTAATTTATTTGTTGTAAGGAAGGTAACTACATTTTCAGTACCTTCTACAGGAATTACTTTCAATATTTCTGTAATATTGCTCATCTCACTATGTCTGTGACTCCATCTCCTACGATTTATGCTGTGGTGAAAAGTGAACTGATTTAGGGAAGTGATTCAATGGAAAAGAATGGCAAGGAATAGAAATATAGTCACAATGATTCTCCACATGGACAAATTTATTGGGAATGTTGTGAGGATTGATTACCTCAATGGTGATGAAATGAGGTCACTCACTGGCCGGAGGTCCCGGTAATTTAATATTTGAACACATAATGTTTGGGCAAGATACCAAATGGCAAACAGCAGCCATGTTACAATAGCATGTCTTGAAGAAATTGTGTAGATAGAGATATGATTCAAAATTAAAGATTGTTTGTCATTTCCAGTACACAAGTGTAAAGGAGAACAAAATAATTGTTACCCCAGATCCAATGCAACATGAAAAAACACAACAACAATAGTAATAATAATAATAATATCACAATAAATATAAATAGGTAAGGTATTTTATATACATAGATAGATCTACTCCTGGGGCGCTTTGGGAATGGCTTCCAAGGTCTGTACAGTTAATAAAGATGTCTTAATGTAATTGAATAAACTATTGCTGCTTAAAACCAATGGAAACAGTGTTAATTGTGGTTGTATTTCTCACCGGACTCCTTGCATCCTTTGTTTCGCGGAATCCTGGTTAACCCCTTCATACTGGATGCTGCAATTCAGATTGACAGGTTCACCATACACCACCAGGACAGGACTGTCGAGTCTCTCAAAAGCACAGGTGGAGGTGTATGCCTTATGATCAACTCCTCTTGGTGTACAAATGTATCAGTAATGTTCTAATGCTGCTCACCAGACCTGGAATATCTCGAGTTAAATGCCAACTATTTTACCTGCTGCAAGAGAATGCCGCAATCATTTGGTGGCCATGTACATTCCACCTCAGGCCATATCAAACAGATTTTAGGTGAAATGAACAATGAGATCCACATGCACGAAACAGCACACCCTAATGCCTTCACCATCGTTTTGGATGGTTTTAACCAGGCCAGCTTGAAGAAGTCTCTAATTACCATCAACAAATCACTTGTAGTACCAGAGGAAACAACACACTGGACCATTGTTACATCACCAATCAAGAGTGCCTACTGTGTTCTCCCACGCCCTCACTTCGGGAAGTGTGATCACCTGGCTGTACTTCTACTCCCTGAGGTTAGGCATAGACTGAAGACTGCAGCACCAGCAGTGAGGACCAAGAAGGTATGGACAAGGGAAGCACAGGAGTGCTTATGGGACTGCTTAGAATCGGTGGACTGGACTGTACTCAGGGATTCATCTTCAAATCTAAATGAGTACACCGTAGTTCTTTAACAACTTCATTAAACCTGTGTGGATGAATGTGTACCTACAAAAGCCTGCCGTGCATTCCCAAACCAAAAGCTGCGAATGAACCAGGAGGGCTAGATCTATGACATTTAAGTCTGGTGACCCAGGTCTGTACAAGAAAACCAGGTATGATTTGTGGATGGCTATTTCAAGAGTGAAGAGGCAATTCCAAGCAAAATAGGAGGCAACAGCAGAGGCACGACAACTCTGGCAGGGTTTGTAAGACATTACTTCGTACAAAGCAAGACCCAATAGCATGAATGGGAGTGATGCTTCACTACCACATCAGCCCAACGCCTTCTATGCCTGGATTGGAAGGAAGAATAAACTACAGCTGTGAAGATGCCTGCTGCGCCCTGTGACCTCCATCTCGGAGCCCTATGTTAGACTGTTATAAGGAGAGTGAACCCTTGCAAGGTGGCAGGCCACGATGGAGTACCTGGTAAGAACATAAGACATAGAAACACTCACAACACACTGGAGGAACTCGAGTTCCTCCAGCATGTTGTGAGTGTTGCTTTGACCCCAGCATCTGCCGATTATTTTGTGTTTACCATAAGACATAGAAGCAGAATTAGGCCATTCAACCCATAGTGTCCGCTTCAGCATTTCATCATGGCTGATTCCAGATCTCATTCAACCCCATACTAGTTTCTGGGGCTCTAAACACTTATGCCAAACAACTGGTGAGTGTATTCAAGGACATTTTCAACCTCTCACTGCTACATTCAGAAGTTCCTACGTGCTTCAAAAGGCAACAATTATACCAGTGCCTAAGATGAGTAGTGTGAGCTGCCTTAATGACTATCGCCCAGTAGCACGCACACCTACAGTGATGAAATGCTTTAAGAGGATGATGATGACTAGAATGAACTCCTCCCTCAGCAAGGACCTGGATCCATTGTAATTTGCCTATCACCACAAGAGGTTTACAGCAGACACAACCTCACTGGCTCTTTACATGGCCTTAGGTCACCTACGACATAAACACCTATGTCAGGATACTGTTCATTGACTACAGCACCATCATTTTCATAGTCCTGAGCAATAAGCTACAGAACCTGGGCCCTCTGCTCCTCTTTCTGCAATTGGATCTTCGACTTCCTAACCACAAGACCACAACCTGTACGGATTGGTAATAATATCTCCTCCTCGCTGACGATCAACATCGGCGCACCTCAAGAGTGCGTGTTTAGCCCACTGCTCTACTTCCTCTATACTCATAACTGTATGGCTAGGTACAGCTCAAATACCATCTCTAAATTTGCTGATGATACAACCAATGTCAGCAGAATCTCAGATGGAGATAAGAGGGTGTATAGGAACAAGCTGTACCAGCTAATTGAGTGGTGTCGGAACACCCTTGCGCTCAGTGTCAGCAAGACGAAAGAGCTGATTGTGGACCTGAAGAAAGTTAAGACGAGGGAACATGAACCAATCCTCATAGAGGGATCAGATGTGGAGACAGTGAGCAATTTCAAGTTCTTGGGTGTCAAGATCTCTGAGGATCTAACCTGGTCCAAATATATTGATGCAGCTATAAAGAAGACAAGATAAGAGCAATTATTTCATTAGGAGTTTGAAGAGACTTGGTTTGTCAACTAAAACATTCAGAAACTTCTATAGCTGTACTGTGGAGAGCATTCTGACAGGCTGCATCACTGTCTGGTTTTGGGGCGCTACTGCACAGGACTGAAAGAAGTTACAGAAAGCTGGAAAATTAGTCAGCTCCATCTTGGGTACTAGCCTCCATAGTATCCAAGCCATCTTCAAAGAGTGATGGCTCAAAAAGGTGATGTCCATTATTAAGGACCCCATCACCCAGGACATGACCTCTTTTCATTGTTACCGTCAGGAAGGAGGTACAGAAGCCTGAAGCCACACACTCAGCAATTCAGGAACAGCTTCTTCCCTTCTGCCATCCGATTCCTAAATGGACATTGAATCCATGAACACGACCTCATTTTTTTACTATGTATTATTTCTGGTTTTGCACCATTTTTAATCTATTCACTATACATATATAAACTTACTGCAATTTACTTATTTATTTTCTTCTCTAAATGATCACGTATTGCATTGTACTGCTGCTGCTAAGTTAACAAATTTTATCACATATGCTGGTGACAATAAACCTGATTCTGATTGTATGTCCATAAAGTGACACTAGGCACAGGCGTGTCTGTACACAAGGTGACTCTGACAGGAAACGATAAAGTAGTGGTGGTTAGGGGTGTGGAAGGGTGGGTTAGTGGGTGGAGGTGTTAATCAGCCTTACTGCTTGAGGGAGGTAACTGTGTAATCTGGTGGTCCTGGTGGGAGTGGGACAAACAGGAGAAGGCAGGAGAATGGGATTGAGAGAGATAGTAAATCAGACATGATAGAGCTCTGGAGCAGACGCAATGGGCTGAATAGCCTAATTCTGCTCTTATGTCTCATGATTCCAGCATTTTCCGTTTTCTATGTTACAAATGTACTTGTGCATTCTGCACTTTTCATATTGGTATTTTTGTATATTTTACAGGCAAGTCTTTGAGAGTCTAGGAGGGGCTTTAAATATTACACTGATCAACAGAGATCTCAACCACAATTTTGATGAGAATCATGATATTCATCTGTGTTTTTGATCTTGGTACTGCGCTCAAGTTAAACAAAAACAAGCAGTAAATTATGAGCAGAGAGGCTACTACACTCATCCTGTCTAGGCAGGTTTGTAAAACAACTACCCAGTTCGTACCACTATTTCCCCTCTGACATTCAAAACTCCCATCCGGATTTACTGAACTCTCTTTTGAAAATGATTATTAAATTCTCTTCTATGAACCATAGCAGCAGTAGATCCAGCTCGAAACAACTGACTTTTTAAAGTTCAAGTTCAAAGTAAATTTATTATCAAAGAATGTATATTGTATGTCATTATATTCAAGCCTGAGATTCATTTTCTTGCAGGAATTCACAGTAGATTCAAAGAAGCATCAAAGGAACATGAGATGAGGAGTCCTTGAGTGAGTCCATAGGTTGTGGGAACATTTCAGTGATGGGATGAGTGAAGTTAGCCCCTCTGGTTCAAGAGCCTGATGGTTGACGGGTATTAACTATTCCTAAACCTGGTGCTGTGGGCCCTGAGGCCCCTGTACCTCCTTCCCGATGGAAGCAGCAAGAAAAGAGCATGTTCTGTGTGTTGCTGGTTACCCATTAGCACTTTTAGCTGATGAAGGCACTCGGTCCCCGGCCTGAAACCCCAAATGTTTATTCCTCTCCATCGATGCTGCCTGACCTGTCAAGTTCCGCCAGCATTTTGTGTGGTTGCTCTGGATTTCCAGCATCTGCAGAATCTCTAGTACTAGCACCTTTAGCTAATTTATTTTTGTTAATGCTCTTCCTAACCATCCCTTTCTCACTGACCCCTCACCTCTTCACCTGATTCACTGCTGCAGCTGTGATTGCCTGGTGCACCCATCATTTGTTTGAATTTTAACTATGGATTGCCAAGCTCAGTTTTGATGCAGTTTAAAATGTTTTTCAAGTTCAAGTGTATTGTCATCTGACTGTATCTAGATACAACCAAATGAAACAACATTCCTCCAGACCACAGCGCACCCACAAAACATATCACACACAGCACATAAAACAAAATATTACCATAAATAAGTTAATAAGATATAATTAGAAATGTATGTAGCACAGGTTAGAAGTAAACAGTAAATAGACCACTGTCCTACTGACATGAGCTCGGTGGTGGCAGGGTATTCATTAGTCTCACAGCCTGAGGGAAGAAGCTGTTACCCAGTCAGGCAGTTCTAGTCCTGAAGCTCCTGTATCTTCTTCCTGACAGTACTGGGTCAGAGAGATTGTGGGATGGGTGGTAGGGATCCTCAGCAATGCTTTGGGCCCTTTGTCTATAATGTGATCCTCTCAGTGGTTTTACTGTCCTCTGTAGGGTCCTGCGGTCTGATGCCTTTCAGCTTCCGTACCACACAATGATGCAGACAGGCAGGACCCTCGACGGTGCTCCTGTAGAGAGTGTTAGAATGGGGCATGCAAGGCTTCCCTCCCCCAATGTCCTTGGAAAGTATATGCACGACTGTGCCTTCTTGACTAATGAGGAGGTGTTGTGAGTCCAGGTTAGATCGTCTGTTATGTGCACACCAAGTCACTCTCTCCAAGGCAGAGCCGTTGATTGGTTAGCCTGTGCCTTCCTAAAGAGCACTATCACCTCTTTTGTCTTGTCCACTTTGAGACTCAGGTGTTGCTTACACCACTTGACAAGCCTCTGTTAATGCCAACTTATCATTGTTGCTGATGAAGCCAACCACTGTAGTATCATCAGCAAACCTGATGGTGGGGTTTGAGCTAAATCTGGCAGTGCAGGTGTGGGTCAGCAACGGACTGAGCACACACCCGTGGGGGGGGGGCACCAGTGCTCAGCGGGACGGAGCTTGAGATGTTCCTGCCAACTCAGACTGACTGAGTTCCATCAAAGAGTCCATGGTCCAGTTACAGAGAAGAGTGTTAAGTCCTATTGAGGACAATTTACCCACCAACCTCTGAGGAATGATTGTGTTAAATACTGAGCTTAAGTCGATGAACGGAGTCTTGGTATATGAGGCATCATTTTCTAGGTGGGTCAGGACGGAGCAGAGGGCTGAGACTAATGTATCATCAGTGGACCAGTTTGATTGGTAGGTGAACTGGAAAGATCTTTGTTTTCTTTCACTAGAGTGAAAGATGTCACTGCCGGTCTTTTTCTTTTTTTCAAAGTAATACAATGGATTCTGGTGAATTGGGCCAATAATTAATCAGGGCGGCCGCATATTTCGGACACTATGCCATTTAATTGGGACAGGAGACTGCTGACAAACAACTTCTAACCAGCATCAGACTCATGTACTTGAGTGGCTGTTAGACATTACACCATTTTTAGAGCAAGTAGTTTTTAAATAGCATCAGTTGCGTGTGTCTGTGTTCAAAAAACAGTGATTCTGGTCACTGATAGTTGGTGAGAATTAAACAGTAAGACATTTCAGACCTGCTTTGCTCACTGTCGTTTCAAGCATTCAGGCTTGGAGATGCCAGAAAAAGCCGTAAGTAAAAAAGAAACAATTTCACTTCTTCAACAAGTTAGGACTTGCAAAGAACATGAAGGTATTGAAAATCACCTTGCATTATCTACCCCAAGTATCTGCCCAGATTTTGATGATTTAGTCAATCAGACAAACACAGCAGCGTATACTGGATAAATTCCTCTGTTAATAACTATCAGGAACTAATACACAATTTTATAATACTGTATTAGTTTTGGTGGTGTTCTAATTTGTTCTATATTTCATTTATATACATAAATTGTTTCTCAGTTAAATGGTACTTTGTTTTTTTTATATACCTTTTTAACTATTTCCCTAAAACCTCGGCTAGTATGAACAGGCTCCTAAATGAGCCAAAATGTACTGGTCCCAATGTGCCCTATTTAACCGGAATCCCAAATCAAGACTAGATTAACACAAATCTTCAGAATCAGAATCAGGTTTATTATCACTGGCATGTGACGTGAAATTTGTTAACTTAGCAGCAGCAGTTCAAAGCAATACATAATATAGAACAAAAAACAATAAAATAATAATAATAAATAAGTAAATCAATTACGTATACATATTGAATAGATTAAAAATCATGCAAAAAATCCAGAAATAACATATATTAAAAAAGTGAGGTAGTGTCCAAAGATTCAATGTCCATTTAGGAATCGGATGGCAGAGGGGAAAAATCTGTTCCTGAATCACTGAGTGTGTGCCTTCAGGCTTCTGCATCTCCTACCTGATGGTAACAGTGAGAAAAGGGCATGCCCTGGGTGCCCTGGGTCCTTAATAATGGAAGCTGCCTTTCTGAGACACCACTCCTTGAAGATGTCCCGAGCATTTTGTAGACTAGATTTCTGAATACATTGAAGGATTATTTCAAAAGTAAAGGAAAATTGGAGAATTTTAAAATCAGAAAAGTTGAAGAGAAAGATAGAAACAGTCAGCAATAATTATAAGGAATGGGAATATAATTAAAATGACTGTGGTTCTCCATCTGAATCTGTGTTTAGAATCTTTATTGACACTGGAAATTTGGTAGCCACATCCGGTATAGCTTGGTGCAGGGAATTTTAGTAAACTTGGTCTTGCTGTTGACCTCCATGTGTGACAGAGCAAAGTGAAAGTTTAGCATGGATTTTTCCATTTTCTACACCAGAAACCCTAATAGTTTCTTAGACAAACTGTCAATACAGTTCTGGATTGTAGTGCCTAAGATCTGTGCTGTGTTTATCTGATACCATGTCACATGTGATTGTGGGCAGACAGAACTTGTCAGCCATGGTTGGCACTCATCCAGGAGTAGAAAATCTTGCAATACCCACTCATGGGGAAAGCTTCAGGAATTAACCTTGAGGAAAAATCTGCAGCTGGAGTCCCTAAGCAAGTCCTACATTGAGTGTAATGCTGACTGGCAACTCCTGCGACACCACTATATTACTCTCTGCCATTTCTTTGAATTCATCAGCTGTGTGGAGAGGAGGAGCTTGCTGCATGGGAAACAGCTTGCTCTCCATATTGTACTGCTGTGGCTTGCATATACGTAGACAGCTGGGACACAACATCCATGGTCTACACCGACCAACAGAGGCCTCACCTCCCATGAGATATCTTTACAATGGGCAGAATTAAAGAATCCTTTTTGACTGAAAGGCTACTGAATTATTGATACAGTCGTACAATTATTATCAAGATTCAAGATTTTTAATGTCATTTCCAGTACACAAGTATAAAGGAGAACAATATACAGTGGCATGCAAAAGTTTGGGCACCCCAGTCAAAACTTCTGTTACTGTGAATCGCTAAGCGAGTAAAAGCTGACCTGATTTCCAAAGAGGCATAAAGTTAAAGATGACACATTTCTTTAATATTTTAAGTAAGCTTACTTTTTTATTTCCATCTTTTACAGTTTCAAAATAACAAAAAAGGAGAAGGGCCCGAAGCAAAAGTTTGGGACCCGGTATGGTCAGTACTCAGTAACACCCCCTTTGGCAAGTATCACAGCTTGTAAACGCTTTCTGTAGCCAGCTAAGAGTCTTTCAATTCTTGTTTGGGAGAGTTTCACCCATTCTTCCTTGGAAAAGGCTTCCAGTTCTGCGAGATTCTTGGGTCGTCTTGCATGCACTGCTCTTTTGAGGTCTATCTACAGATTTTCGATGATGTTTAGGTCAGAGGACTGTGAGGGCCATGGCAAAACCTTCAGCTTGTGCCCCTTGAGGTAGTCCATTGTGGATTTTGAGGTGTGTTTAGAATCATTATCCTGTTGTAGAAGCTATCCTCTTTTCATCTTCAGCTTTTTTACAGACAGTGTGATGTTTGCTTCCAGAATTTACTGGTATTTATTCGAATTCATTCTTCCTTCTACCAGTGAAATGTTCCCCGTGCCACTGGCTGCAACACAAGCCCAAAGCCTGATCGATCCACCCCCGTGCTTAACAGTTGGAGAGGCGTTCTTTTCATGAAATTCTGCACCCTTTTTCTCCAACCATACCTTTGCTCATTGCAGCCAAAAAGTCCTATTTTAACTTCATCAGTCCACAGGATTTGTTTCCAAAATGCATCAGGCTTGTTTATATGTTCCTCTGCAAACTACTAATGCTGAATTTTGTGGTGAGGATGCAGGAAAGGTTTTCTTCTGATGACTCTTCCATGAAGGTCATATTTGTGCAGGTGTCGCTGCACAGTCGAACAGTGCACCACCACTCCAGAGTCTGCTAAATCTTCCTGAAGGTCTTTTGCAGTCAAACGGGGGTTTTGATTTGCCTTTCTAGCAATCCTACGAGCAGTTCTCTGGGAAAGTTTTCTTGATCTTCCAGACCTCAACCGTTCCTGTTAGCTGCCATTTCTTAATTACATTACAAACCGAGGAAACGGCTACCTGAAAACACTTTGCTATCCTCTTATAGCCTTCTCTTGCTTTGTGGGCATCATTTATTTTAATTTTCAGAGTGTTCGATAGCTGCTTAGAGGAGCCCATGGCTGCTGATTGTTGGGACAAGGTTTGAGGAGTCAGGGTATTTATAAAGCTTTGGAATTTGCATCACCTGGCCTTTCCTAACGATGACTGTGAACAAGCCATAGCCCTAACAAGCTAATTAAGGTCTGAGACCTTGGTAGAAGTTATCTGAGAGCTCAAATCTCTTGGGGTGCCCAAGACTTTTGCAAGGTGCTCCTTTCCTTTTTTTCACTCTAAAATCGTACGAAACAAAAATAATACACTAATCTTGCTTAAAATGTTGAAAAGAATGTTTCATCTTTAACTTTATGACTTTTGGAGATCAGTTCATCTTCTACTCAAGTCAAGTCAAGTCAAGTCAAGTCAAGTCACTTTTTATTGTCTTTTTGACCATAACTGCTGGTACAGTACACAGTAAAGATGAGACAATGTTTTTCAGGACCATGGTGCTACATGAATAATACAAAAACTACATTGAACTACGTAAAACAACACAAAAACTACACTAGACTATAGACCTATCCAGTATTGCATAAAGTGCACAAAACAGTGCAGGCATTACAATAAATAATAAACAAGACAATAGGCACAGTAGAGGGCGGTAGGCTGGTTTCTTCCCCCAAGGCGGTAGACTTGGGGGAAGAAACTGTTACATCGTCCAGTCGTGAGAGCCCAAATACTTCGGCGTCATTTGCCAGATGGCAGGAGGGAGAAGAGTTTGTATGATGCTGTTTACTTTACAGATGCAGCGTGTGGTGTAAATGTCTCTAATGGCAGGAAGAGAGACCCCGATGATCTTCTCAGCTGACCTCACTATCCGCTGCAGGGTCTTGCGATCCAAGATGGTGCAATTTCCGAACCAGAAACTGCTCAGGATGCTCTCAGTACAACCTCTTAATACTCACTTAACTATTCACAGCAGCAGAAATTTTGACCGGGGTGCCCAAACTTTTGCATGCCGCTGTAATTGTTACTCCAGATCTGATACAGCACAAAAAACCCCCACAATAAATATAAATATCTAAGATAGCTTATATACTGTACACAGATTGATTGTATGTCCATAAACTATCGCTAGGAACAGGAGTGTCTGTATGTAGGGCGACTCTGACAGGAAATGGTGGTCGGGGGTGTGGAGGGGTGGGTTGGTGGATGGAGGTGTTGATCAGCTTTACTGCTTGGGAAAAGTAACTGTTTTTGAGTCTAGTGTCCCCGGTGTGGATGTTATGTAGCCTCCTCCTTGATGGGAGTGGGACAAACAGTCCATGAGCAGGGTGGGTGGAATCCTTCATGATATTGCTGGCCCTTTTCCAACACCTTTCTGTATATATGTCCTTGACGGTGGGTAGGTTGGTGCCGGTGATGTATTGGACAGTTCTGACTCCCCGTTGTAGAGCCTTCCTGTACTTAATCAAGTAGAGAGATCAATCATGTGGTGAAGGAAGCAGACAGGTCAAAAAATAGTTCCCCTCTAAACATGAGATTTGAGAAATTGCTACCCAGTGTAGATGGGGCTGAGGGGAGGTCTGATACCTCAAGCTGCGATCTGCTAATGAATAAATTGAGGAAACAGACACAAAAATGTGGTCTGCTGCAAAGAAAATGCCTGAGCTTGAGATAACATCTCCAGAGCAAGCTTAGTCTACATACAAATATGCTGATGTGAGATGTGAAGCAATCGCTTTTCCCTTTGCAAGTTATCATCCAGCCATGATACATATCAGAGAGGCAGCCAACCCAGAGGCAGACAGGCATAGACTTGAAAGCCCAAAGAGTAAACAAAATGATTAACAAAGGAAAAAAATGAATTTACAAAAATAAAAATCATGGATAGCTGCACTGAAAAATAACACCAGCTTTCTCCATTTCTATAAATGAGTGTGGTAACTTCTATTAGCGTCATAGACGGAAATAACTAACACCATAACAATAAACAGAGCAACAGACACAGACATACTGTCACCATCCAATACTTCCCCAATCTGATTGGCTCAGACACTTCTCTTATCTAATATAACTGGGACATGTTGTCTGATATCCCCACCACAGTGAAAAGGGAATAATTACTGGATTCAGCCTTCACTTTAACTCCTTAAACTGTGTGACCAACTCTAATCTCCAATTAAGAGTTTCTCTGGTAGCAATGAGGTTTTTCTGATTTATTTAGAAAAAGAGTGCAGAACAGGCTCTTCCGGCCTTTCGAGACGCGCTGCCCACCACCCCACTAATTAATCCTACCCTAAACACAAGACAATTTACAACAATCATTTAACCTACTAACTGGTACGTCTTTAGAATGCTGGAGGAAAGGCCACATGCGCACGGGAAGGGACGTACAAACTTGCTTACGGAGGACGCTGGAACGGAACTCTGAACTCTGGCACTTGAGCTGTAATAGAGTTACGCTAACGGTGGTGCCAATGCAATGGCTGGATTAACAACACAGCCTTGGTGTAAGTGAAGGTCAGATTCATCACAGTTCAAAGTAAATTTATTATCAAAGTATGTGTGTGTCACCCATACACTACAACCCTGAGATTCATTTTCTTACAGAAATTTACTGGAAAATACAGCGGAATTTCTAATAGAAATAGGACCACCATTACAAACCCATTACCTGGTGTCACTTTAAATACATACAGTCAGTCTACATGTATAACAGTTACTGGTACATTCTGTTTTATAGGATTGCTATTTTATGTGCTGCACTGGATCCAAAGTAACAATCATTTTGTTCTCCTTTATACTCGAGTACTGAAGAATGACAATAAACTATCTTCAATCTTGAATTTATGAAAAACTATAAATAGCAAAAACTGACAACCAATGCGCAAAATAGGAACAAATCCTGCCAATAATAAAAAAAAGTCGTAGAATCCTTGAAAGCGAGTGTGCAGGTAATTATACAATAATTTATTAGTTTCGTCTGTTGCAATGGGCTAATCAAAGATGTCAAGCTCTTCAGAGGTCCATTTAGTGATTTCTACACATTGCTCCCTTGAATGCTGTGTTTCAGGTGTTTTGCAATGACGAGAACTTTCAGCCAACATCTTCACTTGTTTGATTGAATTACTTCAAGATGCTTCAGGATTGTGGAGTCAGTTCATGGCTGAGGTGGGTGAAGTTACTCACACTGATGAAAACAATGTGAAGCTCAACTATCATTTATGCTTCTTCTTCACTGTCCTGGCTCACATCTGAAAGAATGGACATTCTGGAAGAGTATCAAGAGATCTGTCCTGTCAAGACACAACAGATTCTGCATATGCTGGAAATCCAGAGTAACAGACACAAAATGCTGGAGGAATCTATGGAGGGAAATAAACAGTCGACATTTCAAGCTGAGGTACTTCATCAGGATTACCCTTTCTACGTTAATGAAGGCAATAAATTATTTATGTGAAACAGGTTAACAGCTCCACTAAAATGACAGGAAATCATCGTCAGCTAAGAAAGGGCAGAAGTTTGGGATTAAAAATTCTGGCAAAAATAGTTAGACAGGCCATCTGTGAGGACCAATTGAATCCTGAAGGAATTGATGAACTTGACTCTCAAGAGTGCAGGTACGTCTAGGCAGATATCGCCGGGGACAGACGTCGTGTTGAGGCTTGAGAGCAGAAAACGATTCCATGCCCAGCTACATTAATCCACACCGAGCAAGACTAAAGCAGGCCTCGAGAGTGGAAAACGCATCAGTGTTCAGTGGCGCCTGCTCGCTACTACTTCTGAGTGGGAGGTGCAGGAGTCTTGGGTCCCACACCACCAAGTATGGGAGCAGTTGTTACCCTGAGGCCACTGGGCTCATGAACCAGCTTCACTCACCTTAGCACTGAACTGGTCCCACAGCTGTGCACTCACTTTCGGGGACTCTGCAGCTCATTTTCTAATATATTAGAATTATGTCAGTCTAACCATCCCTATCACCTTCTTTATCATCTCTGAAAGTGAAAGTACTATTGAAGGAAACAACCTCAAATTTGTTGTCTTTCAATTGATCTCTGTGTTATTTTATTTACATTTTCTTACTATTAGCACAATTTGTCCTCTTTAACACATTGGGTGTTTGATGGTCTTTGTTGTGTAGTTTTTCATTGGTTCTACAGGTGTCCCCCGCTTTTCGAACGGTCGCTTTACGAAACCTCACTGTTACGAAAGACCTACATTAGTTACCAGTTTTCGCTAACAGAAGGTGCTTACACTGTTACGAAAAAAGCAGCACGTGATAAAAGGCAACGCGCGCCCCCGGATTTGGAACGGCATTCTAGCCGGCATTGCTTAAACACGTGCCTGTGAGCAGCCGTTAGCAAGATGAGTTCTATGGTGTCGGAAAAGCCTAAAAGAGCTCGTAAGGGTGTTACACAGCGTAAAACTAGACATAATTAAGCATTTTGATCGTGGTGAATGAAGTAAGGACAAAGTGAGTTTGGCTTGTGGAAGTTGATGAAGATGATGTTGAGGAGATTTTCGCACCTCATGACCAAGAACTGATAGACAAAGAGCTGATGCAATTGGAAGAGGAAAGGATAACAATCGAAACTGAATGCAGTAGCCAATGGACAGAAAGTGAAGTCGTTCAGGAACTGAATGTGAAGCAACTGCGTGAGATTTTCATTGCAATAATAATGTACAACTTTAATTTTGAAAGGATACGTCAGTTTAGGGCATATTTGCAAGATGGTTTGAGTGCTTACAAAGAACTGTATGATAGAAAAATGTGCGAGGCTAGCAGTCAAGCAAGCCTTCCACATCAGCCACAGCAGACGACGAACCTCGACCTTCGACATCAAGGCAGGCAGTCATAGGAGAAGATGCCCTGCCAGCCCTGAAGGAAACAGACAACACCTCAGTGTCCCACCACCCCAACCCCCGGGCAGCGGACAGATACCGATTCGCGGAGAATGCAGCAGTAGCCGGGAGGCACCCAGCACATCTTCAAGAAAAAAAGCAGAAATAAACAAGCTAATTAACTAGGTGCTGCCCAGCACATAAATGTCAGCCCAGATCAGATGCGATTGCCGAATGCATCACCTCTGATCTGGGCCGACATTTACTTGCCGGGTGGCACCTAATTAATTAGCTTGTTTGTTTCGGCTTTTTTCTTAAAGATGTACTGGGTGCATCCCGGCTACCGCTGTACCCCTGCGTTCTTCGCGGATCGGTATCGGTTCGCTGCTCGGAGGGTGGGGACCACTGCACCACCCCAACCTCCGACGACTCAGCCTAACACACTATCATCAGTGTGCTCGATGTCTTCCCGATTCCCGTAAGTGATACTACACTGTACATACATTATTTCTACTTTATATCGGTTGTGTATTTTTACGTGTTATTTGGTATGATTTGGCAGCAGCTTCATAGCTTAAAGGTTACTGGAGAGCACTTGCGCCGTGTTTTTGGCAACAGTGCTTGTGTGAGATTTTCGCTACGGAGAACAGTGCGGCTATGATTGTGGAAAAGTATTTCTACTTTATATAGGCTGTGTATTTATCATATCATTCCTGCTTTTACTATATGTTACTGTTATTTTAGGTTTTATGTGTTTTTTGGCATGATTTGGTAGGTTATTTTTGGGTCTGCGAATGCTCACAAATTTTTCCCATATAAATTAATGGTAATTGCTTCTTCGCTTTACGACATTCCGGCTTACGAACCGTTTCATAGGAACACTCTACCTTCGGATGGTGAGGGAAACCTGTATTGTGTTTCTTTTTTCTGGCTGCCTGCCAAAAAGATGAATCTCAAGGTTGTTTATGGTATACACACTTTGATAATAAATTTGAACATTGAACTTTGAAGTCTGAATTGTGGAAGGTTTATTAAGGTAATTGAACTAATGGTGCGCCATGGTAGCACAGTGATCAGCGACACTATTACAGCTCAGGGCGTTAGAGTTCAAAGTTCAATCCCAGCACCCTCTGTACATCCTCCCCTGAAACGCCTGTGCTTCCTCTGGGTCCCCCGCTTTCCTTCTACAGTTCAAACACATACTGGGGAGGTTAATTGGTCACTGTTAATTGGTAGCATGAAGGTCTGGAAGGGCCTATTGCATGTATTATCTCTAAATAAATAAAACGTGTTCCTTAAAAGGAACATTTTACAGTTCTTCATTTTGTCCACATCATAGCAGTTGTTAAATTCAAAAGCAGGTGAGTGCCCTGATGAATGTTGACTGCTTATTCCCCTCCATCGATACTGCCTGACTTGCTGAGTTCTTTGTCTGCAATTACTGATTGTTTAACCACATTATATAAATGGTACAACACAAGAGGAAGCTATTTGACCTATACTACCTGTGCTGACTAACAAAAATAAATGTGAATACATCCAAGTATTATTTTAAAATATGACAAATTACTTCTGTCAAATCTCAGGGTTCTATAATGCATACGTACTTTAATAATAAATGTACTTTCAATGTACGAGGGGTAATTGATAAGTTTGTGGCCTACGGTAGAAGGAGTCAATTTTAGAAAACCTAGCACATTTATTTTTCAACATAGTTCCCTCCTACATTTACACACTTAGTCCAGCAGTCGTGGAGCATACAGATCTTGGACCTCCAGGAAGTGTCCACTGCAGGGGTGATTGATAAGCTTGTGGCCTAAAGTAGGAGGAAATGAGTTATACAGCTCTCGTTACATGCACATGCCATTCAACGCTTTGAGTGATTATGCAGAAAATTTGAAGTTAATAACTCATCTCCTTCTACCCTGGGCCATGAACTTATCAATCACCCCTCGTATTTTGAATACTCAGATAGTGATATCTACCACCCTCTAGGTCAGCAGTTCCGAACCGGGGCTCCACAGACCCTTTCTTTAATGGTACTGCTCCATGGCATACAAAAGGTTGGGAATCCCTGTTCTAGGTGATTAAATCCATGTATCCTGTACTTTAAACCCTCTGTTCTTCCTAGTGACTTCTTAAAACAAATAACTTCTCACCATCATTATCAGTCATGGTTGGCAGCTCACCTAAGAGAAGGAAAACTCTGATCTCAAATCTCCGCTGTTTTGCAGCTACACTCACTCATGGGGAAGGCTTTGGGAATAAACCCTGAGGAAAAATCTGGAGCTGGAGACCCTAGGGCAGTCCTATTTTGAGTTCAACGCTGACTGGCAGCTCCAGCATTGTCGCTGGCGCCAAACTGTATCGGTCTTTGCCATTCCCTTGGATTCATCAGAGGGGAGCTTACTGCACGGGCAACGGCTTGCTCTCCATATCGTACTGCTTTGGTTTGCGTGTCAAGTGAAACGTAGACAGCTAGGACGTAACATTTGTTGTCGACCTTGATCAACAGAGAGCCTCCAAAGAATCGTTGATGAATGGTACAGCCACAGAAACAAGTCCTTGCAGAGAACCTCCTCCATGCCAACTGTGATGCCTATCTAGTTAAAGTCAAAGCACAATTTACGATTAAAGTATATATATGTTATTATATACTATCTTGAGATTCATTTTTAATCGGATCTCTTGGCATTCACAGGAAAATAAACACAGTGCATTCCGGTTAATCCGGACAGTACATTCTGGCCTAATTAATTGGCTGCCCCAGTAAGCTGAAGTTTCATGGAAGAGGTATAAAAAAGATAAACTACTATTTAACTGAGTAACAAATTACATATTTAATGAAATACGAAATAAATAAGAATATTACCAATACTACTACAGTACTATAAAACTATATATTAGTTCCTAGTAGTTATCAACAGAGGAATTTGTTCAGTGTACATTGGTGTGTTCTTTTGAATAACTGTAAATTAACTAAATCAGCATAGTCACTTGCTGCAGATAATGGACTGTCTTCATACAATGCTTTAGGTAATTGTATTCTCCAAATCTTCATTTTCATTGTAACATTCAAGATGATTGTCGATACTTTCAAATTCTTCATAGTTCTTAACTTGTTGAAGTTGTGAAATCATTTCATTTTCACTCCTGGCTGTTTCTGACATCTCCAAGTCTGAATGCTTGAAACCACAGTGAGCAAAACAGTTCTGAATTGTCTTACTGTTTATTACTTACCAACTGTCAGTGAAAAAAATCACTGCTTTTTGAACACAAACACATGCAATTGACTATTTAAAAACTACTTGCTCTAAGCGCGGTGTAGTAATCTAATGGCCACACATGTGCACACAACTGACACTGGTTCGAGACTGTTTGACAATGGTCTCTTGTTGCAATTAAATGGCGCAGCGTCCTAAAGAAACAAAGGAAATCCCAGCTATTTTTCTTTAAGAGCTCTCCCAAATAAGTGGTTGCCCCAATTAACTGGTGGCCCGATTAACTGGAATTCACTGTACAAAAGAATTTATGAAATACTATAAATAAACAAAGGCTGACAGCCAATGTGCAAAAGAAGACAAATTGTGCAAACAAGAAGTATAGTGGGGATGTAAGAATTAAGTACTTTACACAAAGAGTGATATTTGTGTGGAATGCCCTGCCAGTGTGGCAACACTTGTGGGCTGCCAAACAGAATCCTCGCGTGATGGTAGAGATAGATACATTAACAGCATTTAAGAAACTTTTAGATAAGCAGATAGATGACAGAAAAATGGAGGGCTACGTAGAAGGGGTGAGTTAGATTGATCTTAGAGCAGGTTAAATGAATTAGGGTTAGGGTTAAGGGCCGAAGGGCCTGTACTGCATTGTAATGTTTTATATTCTAAAAAAGTACTGACAACATGAGTTGTAAAAATAATCCCATTTATTGATTGAAAATGAAAATGAAAAATGAAAACTTCAAAGGGGATGAATACTTTTTATAGGGATTGTAGCAACAATACCATGGACTGCACAGTATCGTAGTAGTTAGTGCAGCGGGGATCAGAAACTAGGGTTCAATTCCCGCCGTTTTAACATTCGACCCATGACTGCCTGGGTTCCTGTAGATGCTCTGGTTTCCTCCCACATTCCAAAGGTGCATGGTTTAAGGTTAGTGAGTTGTGGGCATACTTCATTGGTGTCAGAATCGTGGCAACACCTGCAGGATGCCCAACACAATCCTAACTGATTTCACCAATGTTTCAATTTACGTATGACAAACAAAGCTAATTGCTGATCAATATGACAATACATACCAGAGGCAATTAGATGGGGCAGGGATTACGGTCTGAAAGAACCAAAGGCAGGGGGTAGAAGAGGTGAACAAAGGGAGAAAAAAATCTAGGAGCATTCAAGTTTCAAGATTGTTTAATGTTATTTTCAATACACAAGTGTAAATTAAATTGTTACCCTGAATCAGACACAGCACAAAAGAAAACAATAAGATAAAGACAATAATAATAAAAATCAAATATAAATACATACGATAGCTTACATGCATAGATTGATTGTATGTCCATAAAGTGACACCAGGCACAGGGGTGTCTGTACATAAGGTGACAGACAGGAAATGATAAAGTAGTGGTGTTTGGGGTGGGTTAGTGGTTGATCAGCCTTACTGTTGTGGGAAAGTAACTGCTTTTGACTCTGGTGTTCCTGGCAGGGTTGCTAAGTAGCCTCCTCTCTGATGGGAGCGGGACGATGTGTGTGCGGGAGAAGAGCACTGGGGTTCTGAAAGTGGGAACTTCAATGCCATTAAGTTGCAAGCTACCCATTCATTTCATTGGGCTGTACACTACCCAAGTGGCATGAACATTGAATTTTCCACTTTCAGGCATCACCCCCACACGTGCTCTTCTTCCACACACATTCAACCATCCACCTGGTTTTCTTCTCCCTTTAATCACCTCATTACTTCATTCAGCCTCCCCTCTCCCGGGCTTTGTCATCCTCTCCATCTGGTTACATCAAAAAACCCCTAACCTACCCAGTCCCATCCTATTACTAAATGTGGACAACCTTTCCTCTCCTCTCTTAATGCAGACTCTCAACCCAGAACATCAGATAGTGCATGACCAACCAAGTTCATCTAGAGTTGTTTATTTTCCTTATACTTAATTGCCGACATGGTAGCAAAGTGGCTGGTATAATGCTTTACAGCGCTAGCGATCGGGATTCAATATTCACTGTTGCCTGTAAGCAGTTTGTACATTCTACAAGTGACACATAGGTTTCCTCCAGGTGCTCCAGTTTCCTCCCACATTCCAAAGATGCACAGGTTAGAGTTAGTGGGTTGTGAGCATGTTATGTTGGTACCAGAAACATGGTAACACTTGTGGGCGGCTTCCAGCAGATCTTTGGAGTGTGTTGGTTGTTGAGATAAATGCCCAATTCACTGAATATTTCAATGTACATGTGATAAATAAAGCTAACCTCTCAAGATCTCTTTATCAAAAACAGAATTAGAATCATGTGCACTGTCACTAACATACAGCACCTATAAAAAGTATTCACTCCCCCCTTGGAAGTTTTCATATTGTATTGTTTTACAACATTGAATCACAGTGGATTTAATTTGGCTTTTTTGACACTGATCAAATGAAAACAAATTTCTACAAATAGGTCCAAATTTATTTCAATTATTAAACACAAAATAATTGATTGCATAATTACCTACACCCTTCAAGTCAGTATTTAGTAGATGCACCTTTGGCTGCAATTACAGCCTTGAGTTTATGCGGATTGGTCTCTGTCAGTTCTGCACATCTGGACACTACAATTTTTCCGCATTCTTCTTTACAAGTTCAGCCACAAATTCTCAATTGGATTGAGGTCTGGACTCTGACTTGGCCACTCCAGGACATTAACTTTGTTATTTTTAAGCCATTCCTGTGTCACTTTGGCTTTATGCTTGGGGTCTTTGTCTTGCTGGAAAACAAAATCTTCTCCCAAGTCGCAGTTCTCTTGCAGACTGCATCAGGTTTTCCTCCAGGATTTCCCTGTATTTTGCTGCATTCATTTTACCCTCTACCTTCACAAGCCTTACAGGGCCTGCTGCAGTGAAGCATCCCCACAACACGTTGGAGCCACCACCATGCTTCACAGTAGGGATGGTGTGTTTTTGATGATGTGCGGTGTTTGGCTTACGCCAAACATAGTGTTTAGCCTCAAACAAGAGAAAATCTGAAGATGCTGAAAACCCAAGAAACACACACAAAATGCTGGAGGAACTCAGCAGGCCAGGCAACATCTATGGGAAAAAAGCACAGTTGATGATTCAGATCGAGACCCTTTGGCAGGAATCAGCAGTCCTGTCTAAGGGTCTCGGCCTAAAACAACAACTGTCATTTTTTTCCCATAGATGCTACCTGGCCTGCTGAGTTCCTCCAGCATTTTGAATGTGTTAATAGCATTTAGTCTGATGGCCAAAAAGCTCAATTTTGGTTTCAGCAGACCATAGAACCTTCTTCCAGCTGACTTCAGAGTCTCCCACATGCCTTTTGGCAAACTCTAGCCAAGATTTCATATTTTTTTTCAACCGTGGCCTTCTCTTTGCTACTTTCTCATAACTCTGTGAGTGGTGAAGCACCCGGGCAACAGTTGTTGCATGCACAGTTACTCCCATTTCAGCCACTGAAACTTGTAACTCCTTCAGAGTTGTCATAGGTCTTTTGCTGGCCTCCCTCACCAGTCCCCTTCTTGCATGGACATTCAATTTTTAAGAACAGATCAATTCTAGGTACATTTACATCTGCACCATATTATTTCCATTTCTTGATGACTGACTTAACTGCACTCCAAGGAATATTCAGTGACTTGGAAATTTTCTTGAATCCGTCTCTTGACTTGTGCTTTTCAATAACCTGTTCACAGAGTTGCTTGGAGTGTTCTTTTGTCTTCATGGTATAGTTTTTGCCAGGATACTGACTCACCAGCAGTTGGACCTTCTAGATACAGATGTATTTTTACTAAAATCAATTGAAACACCTTGACTTGCCATGAGGTGATCTCCACTTAACTAATTAAGTGACTTCTAAAACCAATTGGCTGCACCAGTGATGATTTGGTGTGTCATATTAAAGGGGATAAATACTTATGCGATCAATTATTTTCTGTTTTATATTTGTAATTAACAGGTCATTTTGTAGAGATCTGTTTTCACTTTGACGAGAAAGAGTCATTTTCTGTTGATCAGTGTCAAAAAAAGACAAATTAAATCCACTGTAATTCAACATTGTAAAACAAGAAAACAAGAAAACTTCTGGGGGGGGGTGAATAATTTTTATAGGCTTTGATGTCATGAAATTTTTTTGCTTTATCTTACAATGAGATTATATATATAAAATTAAGTAAGTTGTGCAAATAGCAAAAATATTGAGGTAGTGTCAATGGGTTCAGAAATCTGATGGTGGAACAGAAGAAGCTAAATATTCAAAGATTCAAAGTATATTTATGATCAAAGTATGTATAAATTATAGAACCTTGAGATTTGTCTGCTTACAGGCTGCCACAAAGCAAAAAGCCTGAAAGAACCTAATTAGAAAAGAAAGACCAACACCCGATATGCAGAGAAAGAGTAAAAAAAACACAAATCATGTAAACATTAGAAGCAAGCAACAGCATTCTGGACCAAAATGAGTCCACGGCCCCTGAATCCCCAGAGCAGCCGGAGTAGGCCCAAAGCCTCGCTCTCAGCTCATCATATAACGGGACAAATTGCTGTGAAGCTCACAGACACGAAGTGCGTAACAGCAGGAGCAGTTTCACAGCCTCAGTGCAGCGGAGAGAAGAGTGAACATCGCAGGAGAGGGTGACTGAAATCGGTCCAACCCTCACCTCCGGTTACAACACCCTTTCTTTCCAGTCAAGCTGGGCTGGCGTCTGAATTGTCCAAACACCGGATCATGCCTCGCATTAGGACCAACTCCTCACTGCAGCAAAATGCTCCAGGCCTAGACCTCGCTGCCCAGAGATTTGCCTTGGGTCCAGACTTCGCCACGCAGAGATTCGCTCTGGGCCTAGACCTCATCATACAGAAGTTCGATCTGGGCCCAGACCTCGTCACACAGCGATTTGCTCTGGGCCTAGACCTCGCCACCCAGCCTGTAGCTGTTCTCGAACTCTCCAAATTGGCTTGGCGCTCAGAGCAATGCAACCTCATACCCGGATGAGGTGGACAGGCACAGAGACTCTCCCGCCTCGGCTCCTCTCTGAACTGCTCATTCCAAGTCCATCTCTGGCAGTGGCACCATCTCTGTCTCCGAAACAGCCTCGAACACATTGCGCCCTCATTTTGCAACGCACCAGCACGGCTCACTCCTTGAGTCAGTTTCACCTCCGCTCGCCTCTTCATTGTTTGCAGTGATAAGTTTGCTACAAGTTACCTCAAGTATTATTAATGATGCTTTTAGTTGTATTTCTTGCCTTTTGAACTACCAGTAAGCTGTCACACAACTTCAGTAGCGTCATCTTAAACAGGAGACAGTTCCTAAAACATTGAGTGTGTGTCTTCAGGCTCCTGTACCTCCTCATGATGGAAGACACCTTTTTGAGGCATCACTCTTTGAAGATGTCCTCAGTGTGGAGAGATTCATGCCCATGATGGAGCTGGCTGCAGCTTTTTCCGATCCTTTGGAGTAGCCCTTCCATACATTTTTGCTTCATTTAGTTATTACAATTTCCTGATTTGCTGGTTGAGACTTCTTTACAATGCACTGCCTAAAATGATTTCAGTATGATTCATTGTGGTTACAGTTTACAGAACTTCAGATCTTGACAACAACCATGTAGAGAGCAGACATTCACAGCAGACATCAGTGTGGTGAGGACAGTTTACCACAGATTACCAATTTGAATAAAGCTGAGACATTACCTAGAAGTAGAACAAGAATGGAAATGTGTACGCTTGCACGTATCATAGTATAGACAGGTCAGTATAGGTTGCGGACAATGTAGATTACAATGGGACATTGACAGGATGCAGAGTTGGGCTGAGAAGTGGCAGATGGAGTTCAATCCAGAAAAGTGAGAAGTGATTCACTTTGTAAGGTTGAATACAGGGTTAATGGCAGGATTCATAGCAGTTTGGAGGAACAAAGGGATCTTGGGATCCATGTTCATAGATCCCTCAAAGTTGTAGTGTAAGTTGATAGGGTGGTTAAAAAGGCGTATGGTGTGTTTGTCTTCATTAGTCAGAAGACAGAGCTCAAGATCCATGAGTTAATGTTGCAAATCTATAAAACCTTGGTTAGACCACACTTGAAGTATTGTGCTCAGTTCTGGTTGCCTGTTTATAGGAAGGATGTGAAAGCTTTAGAGAGGGAGCAGAGGAGATTTAACAGGGTGCTACCCGGATTAGACAGCATGTCTTTTGAGGATAGGTTGAGTTAGCTTGGGCTTTTCTCTTTGGGATGAAGGAGGATGTAAGGTGACTTGATAGAAGTGTACAAGCTGCTAAGAGGCATAAATCGAGGATAAAGTGGACAGCCAGAGACTTTTTCCCAGGGTAGAAATGTCTAACACAAGGAGGCAGAATTGTAACATCATGGGAGGAAAGTATAAGGGTATACTTGTCAGAGGTATATTTTTTATGTAGAGAGTGGTGGGTACATGGAACACACTACTTGGGTGGTGGTAGAGGCAGATGCGATAGGGGTATTTAAAAGATTCTTAGTTAGGCATATGGATGTTAGAAAAATGGAGGGCTACATGGGAGGAAAGGGTTAGATTGATAATGGAATAGGTTAAAGGGTTAGCACAACATCATGGACTGAATGGCCTGTACTGTGTTCTATGCTGTATATATCTAAGTTACCTTGCTGAATGTATCCAGTTATTAAGTCAATAAATTCAAGATGGCACCAAGCAGTAGTCTCTGTCAAGGTCATGGTTCAGATGTGGTTAGTTTTAAAGGTATTTTTTAGGTTCATAGGGTTGCATGTGGCTTAGGCAGAGAAATGGAGCTTTGTTCATGATGTTGCTTGGCATGTTCTGTTTTATTGTGTTCAGTGTTGTGGCTAAAGGGATCAGGGGGTATGGAGAGAAGGCAGGTACAGGGTTCTGAGTTGGATGATCAGCCATGATCGTACTGAATGGCGGTGCAGGCTCAAAGGGCCAGATGGCCTACTCCTGCACCTATTTTCTGTTTCTATGTTTCTATGTGTTGCTCTGCTGAGTACTGTGGGCATGCTATGTTAGCACCAGAATGTATGGCAACACTTGCAGGCTGCCCTAAGTACATCTTTGGGTATGTTGGTTCTTAACGCAAATGATGCATCTCACTGAATGCATCACTATCTGGTATGGAGGGGATACTGCGCAGGACTGAAAGAGGCTGCAGAAGGTTGTAAATCCAGTCGGCTCCATCTTGGGTACTGGCCTACAAAGAGCCCCAGACATCTTCAAGGAGCTGTGTCTCAGAAAGGCAGCGTCCATTATTAAGAACCTCCAGCACCCAGGGCATGCCATTTTCTCACTGTTAGGAGGTACAGAGGCCTGAAGGCACGCACTCAGTGATTCAGGAACAGCTTCTTCCCCTCTGCCATCCAATTCCTAAATGGACATTGAATATTTGGACACTACCTCACTTTTTTAATATACAGTATTTCTGTTTTTGCACGTTTTTTAAAATCTATTCAATATACATATACCATAATTAATTAACTTTTTTATTATTATTTTTTAAAGTTTTATTTATTATTATTATTTTGTTTCTTCCTTCTATATTATATATTGCATTGAACTGCTGCTGCTGTTAACAAACTTCATGTCACATGCCAGTGATAATAAACCTGATTCTGATTCTGAATCTTACTTGGCCTCCATAGCCATGCGTGGCAAAGATTTCCACAGGTTCACCACACTCTGGCAAAAGAAATTCCTCCTAATCTCTGTTCTAAAGGGACTTCCTTCTATTCTGAATCTGTGCCCTCTGGTCGTTCACTCTGCACGATAGGAAACATCCTCTCCACATCCACTTTATAAGACCATAAGATAGAGGAGCAGAATTAGGCTATTTGGCCCATTGAGTCTGCTTCACCATTTCATTATGGCTGATCCAATTTTCTCCTCAGCCCCAATCTTCGGCCTTCTCCCCGTATCCCTTCATGCCCTGACCAATCAAGAATCTATCAACCTTGGCCTTAAATATACATAATGACTTGGCCTCTACATAATGACTTGGATTCACCAAAGAATTCTGCAGATTCTCCACCCTCAAGCTAAAGAAATTCTTTCTCATCTCCATACAAAAAGAACGCCCCTCTATTCTGAGGCTGTGCCCTCTGGTCTTAAACTCTCCTACCATGGGAAACATCCTCTCTACATCCAATCTAGCAAGACCTTTCACCATTGTTCCAAATTCTAGTGAATACAGGCCCAGAACCATCAGACGCTCTTTATATGACAAGCCATTCAATCTTGAAATCATTTTCATGAACCTCCTTTGAACCCTCCCCAGTTTCAGCACATTCTTTCCAAGATAACGGGCCCAACCCTGCTCACAATACTCCAAGTGAGGCCTCACCAGTGCTTTATGAAGTTTAACATTACATCTTTGCTTTTATATTCCAGTCCTTTTGCCTTCCACACCAGACTCAACCTGCAAATTAACCTTTAAGGAATCCTGCACAAGGACTCCCGAATCCCTTTGTATCTCAGTTTTTTTGTATTTTCTCTCCACTTAGAAAATAGTCAACCCTTTCATTTCTTCTACCCAGTGCATGACCATATACTTCTTGACACTGTATTCCATCAGCCATTTTTTTGCCCATTCTCCTAATATGTCTAAGTTCTTCTGTAGCCTCTCTACTTCCTCAAAAACTATCTGCCCCTCCAGTTATCTTCATATCATCTGCAAACTTTGCAACAAAGACTTCAATTCCATCATCCAAATCACTGACATGTAATGCAAAAAGAATCAGTCCTCACACATCCCTGTGGAACACCACTAATCACTGGCAACTAGTCAGAAAAGGCTCTTTTTATTCTCATTCTTTGTCTCCTGCCAATCTGCCACTGCTGTATCATGCTAGAATCTTTCCTGTAATATCATGGACTACAGGAAAGATGAAGTGGCCTCATGTGTAGCACCTTGTCAAAGGCCTTCTGAAAATCCAAGTACACTACATCAACTAATTCTCCTTTGTATACTCTGCTTGTTACTTCTTCAAAGAATTCTAACAGATTTCTCAGGGAAGATTTTCCTTGAGGAAACCATGCTAACTTTGGCCTACTTTATCATGTGCTTCTAAGTACCCTGACACCTCATCCTTGATAATCAGCTCCAATACCTCCACAACAACTGAGGTCAGACTAACTGGCCTATAATTTCCTGTCTTCTGCCTCTCTCCCTTCTTGAAGACTGGAGTGACCTTTGTAATTTGTGAGTCTTCCAGAACCATTCCAGAATCTAGTGTTTCTTGAAATATCATTACTAATGCCTCAACGATCTCTTCAGTCACCCCCTTTCGGAACCCTGGGGTATACACTGTCCAGTCCAGGTGACTTATCTACCTTCAGATATAAAAATAGAAATCTACAGTACATTACAGGTCCTTTGGCCCACAATGTTGAGCCAACCTTGTAACGTACTCTAGAAACTGCCTAGAATTTCCCTACTGCATAGCCCTCTATTTTACTAAGCACCAAGTGCCTATCTAAGAGTCGCTTAAAAGATCCTATAGAATCTGCCTCCACCACCATTGCTGGCAGTGCACCTACCACTCTCCTTGTTAAAAATTTCCTCCTGACATCCCCTCGGTACCTACTTCCAAGAACCTTAAAACTATGCCCCCTCATGTTAGCCATTTCAGCCCTGGGAAAAAGCCTCTGGCTATCCACACGATCAATGGCTCTCATCATCTTATACACCTCTATCCTCCGTCACTCCAAGGAGAAAAGGCCAAGTTCGCTCAACCTATTCTCATTAGGCACCCTCTCCAATCCAGGCTACATCCTAGTTTTAGCCTCACTGGCACCTGGCACAGGTAGCAATCCTAAGTTCACAACCCTGTCGCCCGGTAGCATTCACATCTACAGTGATGAAACACTTTGGGAGGTTGGTTATGACTAGACTGAACTCCTGCCTCAACAAGGACCTGGACCCATTGCAGTTTGCCTATCGCCACAATAGGTCAACAGCAGATGCAATCTCAATGGCTCTCCACACAGCTTTAGACCACCTGGACAACACAAACACCTAAGTCAGGATGCAGTTCATCAACTATAGCTCAGCATTTAATACCATCATTCCCACAATCCTGATAGAGAAGTTACAGAACCTGGGCCTCTGTACCTCCCTCTGCAATTGGATCTTCGACTTCCTAACCGGAAGACCACAATTTGTGCGGATTAGTGATAACATATCCTCCTCGCTGATGATCAACACTGGCGCACCTCAGGGGGGTGTGCCTAGCCCACTGCTCTACTCTCTATATACACATGACTGTGTGGCTAGGCATTGCTCAAATACCATCTATAAATTTACTGACGATACAACCATTGTAGAATTTCAGGTGGTGATGAGAGGGCATACAGGAGTGAGATATGCCAACTAGTGGAATGGTGCTGCAGCAACAACCTGGAACTCAACATCAGTAAGACGAAAGAGCTGATTGTGGACTTCAGGAAGGGTAAGATGAAGGAACATATACCAATCTTCATAGAGGGATCAGAAGTGGAGAGAGTGAGCAGCTTCAAGTTCTTGAGTGTCAAGATCTCTGAGGATCTAACCTGGTCCCAACATATCGATGCAGTTATAAAGAAGGCAAGACAGCAGTTATACTTTATTAGGACTTTGAAGAGACTTGGCATGTCAACAAATACACTCAAAAACTTCTACAGTTGTACTGTGGAGAGCATTCTGACAGGCTGCATCACTGCCTGGTACGGAGGGGCTACTGCACAGCACTGAAAGAAGCTGCAGAAGGTTGTAAATATCGTCGGCTCCATCTTGGGCACTAGCCTACAAAGTACCCAGGACATTTTTAGGGAACGGTGTCTCAGAAAGGTGGCGTCCGTTATTAAAGACCTCCAGCACCCAGGGCATGCCCTTTTCTCACTGTTACCATCAGGTAGGAGATACAGAAGGCTGAAGACACACACTCAGTGATTCAGGAACAGCTTCTTCCCCTCTGCCATCCGATTCCTAAATGGGCATTGAAGCTTTGGACACTACCTCACTTCTTTTTTAATATACAGTATCTCTGTTTTTGCACATTTTTAAAAATCTATTCATACTGTAATTGATTTACTTGTTTATTTACTATTATGTTTTTTTTTTCTCTCTGCTAGATTATGTATTGCATTGAAATGCTGCTGCTAAGTTAACAAATTTCATGTTATATACCAGCGATAATAAACCTGATTTTGATTCTGATCCTGGAGGTCCTGCTCCTTAACTTAGCGCCTAGTTGCTGAATTCTCTCTGCAGAACCTTGTCACTTCAGAATGCTGAGGAGTCAATCTGAGATGTTCTGGACCCTGGCACCCAGGAGGCAATATACGATCCAGGAATCTCGTTTTCACCCACAGAACCTCCTGTCTGTTCCCCTAACTAATGAATCCCCTATCACCATAGCATGCTGTTTCTCTCCCCCTCCCCCCTTCCCTTATGAGTCACAGAGCTGGACTCAGAGCCAGAGACTCGACCACTGTGACTTTCCTCCATAAGCTCAATCCCCTCCAACAGTATTCAAAGTGATATACCTGTTGTTGAGGAGGATGGCTGGAGAAGGGGGGTTTGAGAAGGTTCAGTCGCTCAGTATTTAGGATGAGGTAGTAAATTAAATCAGACATTGGCTCTGTGGGAGAAGTCAGGGACTGGTAGTAGAGGGCTGGCTCTCTGACTGGAGGCCTGTGACTAATGGTGTGCCACAGGGATCGGTGCTGGGTCCATTGTTGTTTGTCATCTACATCAGTGATCTGGATGATAACGTGGTTAACTGGATCACACCAAAATTGGGGGTGTGGCAGACAGTGAGGAAGGCTATCATAGCGTGCATGGAGGGATCTGCATCAGCTGGAAAAATGGGCTGAGAAATGGCAGATGGAATTTAATGCAGACAAGTGCGAGGTTTTGCACTTTAGTAGGACCAACCAGGGTAGGTTTAACACAGTGAACATTAGGACACTGAGGAGTGTGGGAGAACAAAGGGATTTGGGAATACAGGTCCATAATTTGTTGAAAGTGGCATCACAAGTAGATAGAAAGCTTTTGGCACATTGTCCTTCATAAATCAATGTATTGAGTACAGGAGATGGGACACTATGTTGAAGTTGTATAAGATGTAGCTGAGGCCTAATTTGGAGTATTGTGTGCAGTTTTGGTCACCTACACACAGAAAAGATGTAAACAAAGCTGAAAGAGTGCAGAGAACATTTACAAGGATGTTGGTGGGTCTGGAGGACCTGAGTTATAAGGAAAGATTGAAAAGGTTAGCTCTGTATTCTTTAGAACGTAGAAGATTGAGAGGAGATTTGATAGAGGTACACGAACTTATGAAGGGTTATAGATAGGGTAAATGTAAGCAGGCTTTTTCCAATGGGTTGGATGGAACTACAACCAGAAGACATGGCTTAAGGGAGACAGGTGAAAAGTTTAAGGGCAACATGAGGGGAAACTTCTTTACTCAGAGGGTTGTGAGAGTGTGGAATGAGCTGCTAGCACAAGTGGTTCTTGTGAGCTCAATTTCAACTTTAAGAGAAGTTTGGATAGGTACAGGGATAGTAGGGATATGGAGGGCTATGGTCCAGGTGCAGGTCACTGGGAGAAAGTTAAATGGTTTCGGTATGGACTAGATAGTCTGGAGAGCCTGTTTCTGTGCTGTACTTTGACTATGACTTTATGACCTTGTCAAAACCCTTCTGAAAATCCAAGTACATAATATCTACTGATTCTCTTTTATCTAACTCGCTTGTTATTTCTTCAAAGAATTCCAACAGATTTGTCAGTAAGATTTTCCCTTGAGGAACCATGCTGACTACAGCCTATTTTAACGCGTGCCTCCTAGTACCCTGAAAACACATCCTTAGCAATCGACTTCAACATCTTCCTAACTACTGAGGTCAGACTAACTGGCTTATAATTTCTTTTCTTTTGCCTCTCTCCCTTCTTGAAGAGTGGAGTGACATTTGCAATTTTCCAGTCCTCTGGAACCATTCCAGAATCTAGCGTCCACTATCTCATCAGCCACCTCTTTCAGAACCTTGGGGTGTACACCATCTGGTCCAGGTGACTTATCTACCTTCAAAGACCTTTCAATTTCCCAAGAACCTTCTCCCTAGTTTTGGCAACTTTACACAGTTCTGACCCCTGACACTCTGGAAGTTCCAGCATACTGCTAGTGTCTTCCATAGTGAAGACTGATAGAAAATGCTTATTCAGTTCATCCACCATTTCCTTGTCCCCCACTACTATCTCTCCAGCATCATTTTCCAGTGGTCCGATATCCACTCTCGCCTCTCTTTTACTCTTCATGTATCTGAAGAATTTTTTGTATCCTCTTTAATATTATTGATTAGCTTACTTTCCTATTCTATCTTTACCTTCTTAATGACATTTTTAGTTACCTTTAGTTGGTTTTTATAAGCTTCCAAATCCTCTGACATCCCACTAATTTTTACTGTCTTATATGCCCTTTCTTTAGCTTTTATGTTGGCTTTGACTTCTCTTGTTAGCCATGATTGTGTCATCTTGCCTTTAGAATAGTTCTTCCTCTTTGGGATGTATATATCCTGTGCCTTCTGAATTGCTTCCAGAAATTCCAGCCATTGCTGCTCTGTCATCACCCTGCCAGTGTTCTTTTCCAATCAGTTCTGGCCAACTCCTCTTTCTTGCCTCCGTAATTCCTTTTACTCCACTGTAATACTGATACATCTGACTATAGCTTCTTGTTCTCAAATTTCAGGGTGAATTTGATCACATTATGATCACTTTCCCCTAAAGGTTCTTTTACCTTATGTTCTCTTTTACCTTATACTATGTCGGTGCCTTAAGCTTGGTGACAGTTACGGGCTACCCAGCACAATTCTCGCTTATTTGATTTAACACAAACAACATATGTTTCAATGTTGATGTGAGAAATAAAGCTAACCTTTAAAAATACTTCAGCTCTCTGTGATTCCTGTCTGACAACTGGGTCCCTCTAGATATCAACATCTTTCAACCTTCAAGCATTTGAAAAACATATTTTACTTGGATGCTTCTTTTGATACTTTTCCACATCACACTTTATGTCGCAATCCGTTCAATTTTTCAGGCAGTTGGGGCTTGTCGTCCATGGCTGGCCACTTTTCTAGGAGAAGGAAAAGTCTGATCTCAAACCTCCACTGCCCTGCTTCTATACCCATAGTCCCTAAGGCAGTCTATGAGTTCACCACTGACTGGCAACTACTGCAAAGCCACTGATACCAAACTGTATCAATCTCTGCTGTTGCTCTGGATTCATCAGCTGCATGAAGAGGGGAACTTGGCTGCATGGGCCACAGGCTGTTTTCCATATTGTACTGTCCTGGTTTGAGCACTTGCGGTGCTACACAATCGATGCAGAATGCCGGGACACAACATACACAGTCAAGCCCAACCAAATGAGGGCCTTCTGTTTGCCTGTTCATGTTAAGTAAAGCCTCTCTGCATCTGCTTCACAGCCCAGTTCCTTATCAGTCCTGATACAATGCACTTGCACGAAGCAGTGAACATGGAAGTCCTTACGTCACAGTCCACTGTTCATGGCTGTTATCCTAACTGTGCTCAGAAGATTCCAAAGTAAAAGCAATTCCCCAACACTTACACTGGGAATTTAAACAAGTCGCTTGTGCCAAGTTGAACTTGGCAAAGGAAGAGCATATTCATTCATTTCGATGAACGGGAACAGTTGCAAGTTAGTGGTCATTAATTTGAATTTTTTTTTACTTGTTTGAATGCATTTAAGTAACTTTAATTAGCTTAAGCTGTATTTATTTACATACATAAATTACATACAAAATATTAACAGTTAAGGGTAGGTTTCTTACACAGAGTGGTGGATGGGTGGAATGCCCTGCTTGGGTGGGGGGGCGGTGGTCATAAATGAAGATACATTACAGGCATTTAAGAGACTCCTAGATAGGTAAATAGAACATCAAGCAGTACGGCACAGGCTCTCTACCCACACGGCTGTGCCAACCTTTTAATCCACTCTGAGATCATCTATCCCTTTCCTTACTACATAGCCCTCCATTTTTCAAACATCCATATGCCTATTTAAGAGTTTCTTTAAAGCCTCTAATGTATCTGCTTATACCCTCACCCCCGCGGCACGTTCCACGCATCCACCACTCTCTGACATCCTCTCCCCATACTTTCTTCCAATCACTTTAAAATTATGCCCCTCATATTAGCCATGTCCACCCTGGGAAGAAGTTTCTGGCTGTCCACTCGATCTATGCCTCTTATTATCTTGAACACCTCTATCAAGTCACCTCTCATCTTCCTTTGCTCCAGAGAGAAAAGCCCAGCTCACTCAACCTATCCTCATGACATACTCTCTTGCTGGGCTGCACAGCTTGAAAGGCTGGAAGGACCTATTGTGCACTGTATCACAATAAAATAAAAAAAAATAAAAATTAAAATAAAGTATCTACCTATCAGGCTGGGTAGAAATAGATAGATGCTGGCCTCATGAGCCCCACGGCCCTAATATACCCCTGGGACCATTTAACCTACTAACCTGCACATCTTTGGAATGTTGGAGGAATCCTAAAGCGACGAGGAGAACGTACACACTCCTCACAGACAGTGACGGGAATCCAACCCGGGTCACTGTCACTGTAGTACCTTTATACTGACCATTATGCAGTAATGGAGATAATGTTAGAGGAAACAAGCTTGTGGAAACCGTAAAGAATTGTACTGAAACAAGAGATTCAGTGTTTATGGAATTAACTGCATGAGATATGATAGAAACAGAGTCAGTGGAGATTGATAGCATGTTGATTAGTCAGGGTGTCAAGGGTTATGGGGAGAAGGAAGAATGGGTTTGAGAGGGTTATTAAATCAGCCCTGACGGAATAGTGGTGTTATTTAATGGACCGAATGGCCTAATTCTCCTCCTATGACTTATGGCCTGAAAAGTAAAAACTTAGATAAATACTTGAGTAATGGGTTGGAAATATATCCCTACCAAAGGAAGCATAAGGACAATCATGATCAGGAAACCATGATCGCCTACGTTATACAACACGAAAATGATAATGATGATGAAATACTTGAAAGGCGCAAGATACAGGTCTAAAGGAAAAAAGAACATTGAAAATTACAACACATTTCAGCTCCTTTGGCCCTCAATACCTTTTAACCTACTCGAAGATCAATCCAACCCTACCCTCCTACATAGCCCTACATTTTTCTATCATCCATGTGTTATCTAAGAGTTTCTTAAATGTCCCTAGTGAATCTATGTAATGTATGAGTGAGAGATTAAAACAAATTCAACTCAACTCCTGCCTGACAAGCAACTTGGATCCACTCCAATTTGCACAGCAGATGCTATTTCGTTGGCTCTTCACTCAACCATGGAACATCTGGACAGTAAAGATGCATACATCAGGTTGCTCGTTATCAACTACAGCTTGTCATTCAATAATATCATTCTCTCAAAACTAATCAAGAAGACCATAGACCATAAGATATAGGAGCAGAACTAGGCTATTTGGCTGATCGAGTCTGCTCCGTCATTACATCATGGCTGGTCCAATTTTCCTCTCTGCCTCAATCTTCTGCCTTCTCTCTGTATCCCCTCATAGAAACATAGAAAACCTACAGCACAATACAGGCCCTTTGGCCAACGATGCTGTGCCGAACATGTACTTACTTTAGACATTACCTAAGGTTACCCATAGCCCTCTATATTTCTAAGCTCCATGTACCTATCTTGGAACCTCGTAAAAGACCCTATTGTATCCATCTCCACCACAGTCACCAGCAGCCCATTCCACACACTCACCACGCTCTGCATAAAAAACTTACCCCTGACGTCTCCTCTGTACCTACTTTCAAGCACCTTAAAACTGTGCCCTTTCGTGTTAGTCATTTCGGCCCTGGGAAAAAGCCTCTGACTATCCACACGATCATGCCCTGACCAATCAAGAATCTATCAACTACTGCCTTAAATATACATAAAGACTTTGCCTCCACAGCTGCCTGTGCCAACAAATTCCACCAGTCACTGGCGAAAGAAATTCCTCCTCATCTCTGTTCTAAAATGACACCCCTCTATTCTGAGGCTGTGTCCTCTGGTCTTAGACTCTCCTATCATAGGAAACATCCTCCACATCCACTCTATCAAAGACTTTCAACATTCAATAGGTTTCATTAGGTTACCTCTCATTCTTCTGAATTCTAGTGAATACAAGTCCACAGCCATCAAATGCTCTTCATATGACAAGCCATTCAATCCTGGAAGCATTTTTGTGAACCTCCTTTGAATCCTCTCCAGTTTCAGCACATCCTTTCTAACATAAGGGACCCAAAACTGCTCACAATACTCCAAGAGGGCTCACCAGTGCTTTTATAAAATCGCAGCATTATATTCCAGTCCTCTTGAAATGAAAGCTAACCACATTTGCCTCCCTCACCGCAGACTCAATCTGCAAATTAACTTTTAGGGAATCTTGCATAAGGACTCCCAAGTCCTTTTGAGTCTCATTTTTTTCACATTTTCTCTCCATTTAGAAAATAGTCAAGCCTTTCATTTCTTCTACCAAAGTGCATGCCCATACACTTCCTGACACTATATTTCATCTGCCACTTCTTTGCCTATTCTCTGAATCTGTCTGAGTCCTTCTTCAGCCTCTCTACTTCTTCAAAACTACCTGCCCCTCCACCTACATTCATATCATCTGCAAACATTACAACAAAGCCATCAATTCCATCATCCAAATCATTGAATAATATAAAATAAATCGGTCCCAATACAGACTCCCGTGGAACACCACTAGTCACCGGCAGCCAGTCAGAAAAGGCTCCCTTTATTCCCACTGTTTGCCTCCTGCCAATCAGACACTGCTTTATCCACGCTAGAATCTTTCCTGTAATACCATGGGCTCATAGCTTGTTAAGCAACCTGATGTGTGACACCTTGTCAAAGGCCTTCTGAAAATCTGAGAGCACAACATCAACCAATTCTCCTTTGTTTATGCTGCTTGTTAACTGTTCAAAGAATTCCAACAGATTTGTCAGGTAAGATTTTCTCTTGAGGAAACCATGCTGACTATGGCCTATTTTATCATGTGTCTCCAAGTACCCTGACATATCATCCTTAAAAAACGACTCCAATATCTTCCCAACCACTAAGGTCAGACTAACTGGCCTATAGTTTCTGTTTCTCTGCCTCTCTTCCTTCTTGAAGAGTGGAGTGATATTTGCAATTTTCCAGTCTTCCAGAACCTAGTGACTCTAATGCTCTTTCAGAACTCTGGGGTATACACTATCTGGATCTTTAATAATAATTATGTAGAAAGCATGGCAGCACCTGTACTTCCTTGGGAGTTTGTGACAATTCAGCATGACATCTATAGACCATAAGACTGTAAGACATAGGAGCAGAATTAAGCCATTTGGCCCATTGAGTCTGCTCCGCCATTTAATCATAGCTGATCCTTTTTTCTTCACCTCCTTAGCCCCACTACCCCATCTTCTTCCTGTAACTTCTGATGCAGTGGCGAATCAAGAACCTATCAATCTCTGCCTTAAGTACACTCAACAACCTGGCCTCCACTGCTCTCTATGGAATAAATTCCAAAAATTCACCACCCTCTGGCTAAAGAAATTTCTCCACATCTCTGTTTTAAATGGATGTCCTTCTATCTTGAGGTTGTGCCCTTTGGTCCGAGACTCTCCCACCATGGGAAACATCCTTTCCACATCTACTCTGCCTCGGCCTTTCAACATTCAAAAGGTTTCAATGACATCTCCCTTCATCCTTCTAAATTCCAGTCAGTACAGGCCCAGAGCTATCAAATGTTCCACATATGACAACCCTTTCATTCCCAGAATCAACCTTGTGAACTGCTTCTAAACCCTTTCCAATGCCAGCACATCTTTTCTAAGATGAGGAGCCCAAAACTGCTCACAATACTCAAGATGAGGCCTCACCAGTGCCTTATAAAGCCTCAGCATCACATCCCTGCTCCTATATTCTGGACCTCTTGAAATGAATGCTCACATTGCATTTGCCTTCCTCACCCCACCAACTTTACCTTCGCGTTAACCTTCTGGATGTTCTGCACAAGGACTCCCAAGTCCCTTTGCACCTCAGACTTTTGGATTTTCTTCCCATTAAGAAAATAGTCTGCACGTTTATTTCTACTACCAAAGTGCATGACCAGGCATTTTCCAAATTTCTATTTCATTTGCCACTTTCTTGCCCATTCTCCTAATCTGTCCAAGTCCTTCTGCAGCCTACCTGTTTCCTCAACACTACCTGCACCCCCACCAATCTTCATATCATCTGCAAACTTGGCAACAAAGTTATCTATTCCATCATCTAAATCATTGATATACAGCATAAGAAGAAAAGGTCCCAACACTAACCCCTGAAGAACACCACTAGTCACTGGCAGCCAACCAGAAAAAGATAATTTAATTCAAATTCATGGCCTCCTGCCCATCAGCCAGTGCTCTAACCATGCCAGTAACATTCCTGTAATACCATGGGCACTTAACTTGGTAAGCAGCCTCATGTGTGGCTCCTTGTCAAAGGCCTTCTGAAAATCCAAATATACAACATCCACTGCATCCCCTTTACCTATCCTACTTGTAATCTCCTCAATTGTTTCCAATTAGTTTGTCAGGCAACATTTTCCCTTAAAGAAACCATGCTGACTTTGTCCTATCTTGTTCTGGGGCACCAATTACTCCAGAACCTCATTCTGAATAACTGGCTCTAGCATCTTCCCAAACACTGAGGCCACTCTAACTAGTCTATCATTTCCTTTCTGCTGCCTCCCTCCTTTCTTAAAGATTGGAGTGACATTTGCAATTTCCCAGTCCTCCAGAACTATGCCAGAGTCCAATAATTCTTGAAAAATCATTATTAATGCCTCCAGACCCTCAACTGCTATCTTTTTCAAAACCCTAGGCTGCAGTTCATCTGGTATGGGTGACTTATGTACCTTTAGGTCTTTCAGCTTTTTGAGCACGTTCTCCCTTGTAAATAGTGATTGCACCCACTTCTCTCCCCTCACGCCCTTCAACACCTGGTACACTGCTAGTGTCTTCCACAGTGAAGACTGATGCAAAATACTCATTTAGTTCAACTGGCATCTCCTTATCCCCTGTTATTATTTCTACGGCCTCATTTTCTAGTGGTCCTAGATCCACTCTCATCATTCTTTTTTTTATATACTCCAAAAACCTTTTTCTACCCACCTTGATATTGTTTGCTAGCTCGCTTTCATATTTCATCTTTTCCCTCCTAATGATTCTTTTAGTTGCTTTCTGTGGGTTTTTAAAAGCTTCCCAATCTTCCTGCTGTTTTTTGCTTTGTTGTATGTCCTCTCTTTTGCTTTTACATTTGCTTTGACTTCCCTTGTCAGCCACAGTTGTACTATATTGGCATTTGTGTACTTCTTTGTTTTTGGAATACATCTATCCTGCACCTTTCTCATTTTTCCTAGAAACCCAAACAATTGCTGCTTTACTGCACCCCTGCCAGCATCTCCTTTCAATTTACTTTAGCCAACTCCTCTCTCATGCCACTGTAATTTCCTTTACTCCACTGAAATACTGCTACATCAGACTTTACTTCCTCCCTATCAAATTTCAAGTTGAAATCAATCATATTGTGATCACTGGCTCCTAAGGGTTCTTTTACCTTAAGCTCCTCATCACCTCTGGTTCATTACATAACACCCAATCCAGTATAACCAATCCCCTAGTAGGCTCAATGTCAAACTGCTCTAAAAAGCCATCTCATAGGCACTAAACTAACTCTCTCTCTCGAGATCCATTACCAACTTGATTTTTCCAATCTACCTGCATGCTCTAATCTAAAAGAGGACTGCGTGTCCTCATAATCTAATGTTGAAATCTCCCATGACTATCATAACGTTGCCCTTTTAACACACCTTTTCTATTTCCTGAGTAATCTATAGTCCACATCCCAGCTACTGTTTGGAAGCTTGTATATAACTGCCATCCAAGTCCTTTTACCTTGCAGTTTCTTAACTCAACCCACAAGCACTCAACATCTTCCAATCCTATGTCACATCTTTCTAAAGCCCTCCCAACCACTGAGCACAACTACATGGAGTGTTATCACAGGAAAGCAGCATCCATCATCAGGGATGCTTACCACCCAGGTCATACATTCTTCTCATTGCTGCCATCAGAAAGAAAGTACAGAAGCCTCAGGACTCACACCACCAAGTTAAGGAACAGTTATTACCCCTCAACCATCAACTTTCTGAACCAGAGGGGATAACTTCACTCAACTTCACTTGCCCCATCACTGAATTGTTCCCACAACCCATGGACTAACTTTCAAGAACACTTCATTTCATGTCCTTGATATTTATTGCTTTTTTTTCTTTCTTTTAGTATTTGCCAAGTTTGTTTTCCTTTGAACACTGGTTGTCTGCTCTTTTGGTATGATCTTTGGTTATTGGATTACTGAGTATGCCCGCAAAGAAGTTAATTTCAGGATTGTATATGGTTATTGGATTACTGAGTATGCCCGCAAAGAAGTTAATTTCAGGATTGTATATGGTGACATATACAGTATGGACTTCAATAATAAATTTACTTTGAACTTTGAATTGGATAATTGGATGAGCTCTTTTATTTCAAATGGTTGCGACAAGCCTGACTGCAGCCTTCCAATAAGCGTCATTCTTTGATTCCCAGTGGCTAGGCTGTCTGGAATCCCAGCATAATTAGTTCAGTAAATAGCAGGGAGAAAAAGATATCTTCTCACTATATTACTATGAGCACCAAAAATACGTAAGACCCTAAGACAAAGGAACACAATCAAGCCATTTGGTCCATCGAGCCTGCTCCGTCATTCCATCATGGCTAATTTATTATTCCTCTGAATCCCCATTTTCCTGTCTTCTCCCTGTAACCTTTGATGACCTAACTAATCAAGAGCCTATCAACCTCCGCTTTAAATATACCCAATGACTTGGTTTCCACAGCCGTTTGTGGCAAAGAATTCCACAGATTCACCACCCTCTGTCTGGGGAAAACCCTCCTCATCTCTTTTCTAAAGGGATGTTCTTCGATTCTGAGGCTGTGCTCTCTGGACTCCCCCTCCCACTATAGGAAACCTCCTCTCCATATACAGTCCATCTACGCCTTTCAATATTTGATAGGTTTCAATGAAATCCCCCATCATTCTTCTAAACTCTAGTGAGTACAGGTCATGAGCTGTTGCACTATACCACCATCGATCTACATTGTCATTCTTCTATAAACTTCATGAAGAGATGTTGAGTGTACTGGAATGTAAAGACACAACAATAAAACTATGTCAGAAATTCCAGCCCATTCCATTTTGTGATAAACTACTGGTCAGATAAAAGTCAGCAGGAAGCTTGAGAATAAGGCTGCTGGTTGAGTCACTTCAGCCAGGAGCCAGGCAGTCTCCTTCTTATCACATTAAAGGAAAGCACTGCCAATAGCTCTTGGTAGCCTGACTCTATAGTTGCATCACCACGTGGTGTGAGGAGCCACTGAGCAGGATCAGAAAAAGCTGCAGAAAGTTGTAGCCAGCTCCATCATGGGAACGAGCCTCCCCAGCATCCCAGACACCTTCAAAAGGCGATGCCCCAAAAAGGCCATCATTCAGGACCCCATCACCCAGGACACATCCTCTTCTCATCACTCCCAAAAGGGAGGAGCCTGAAGACACCAACTCAACATTTCAGGAACAGCTTCTTCCCCTCCATTGTCAGATTTCTAAATGGACAATGAACCCATGAACACTACCTCACTATTTTTCCCTCTCTTTATACACTTTTTTTTAAGTTTCAAGAAAACATTTGTGAACCCTTTGAATTACCTGGTTTTCTGCATAAATTACTCATAAAATATGGTCTGATCTTAACCTAAGTCACAATAATAGACAAACACAATCTACCTAAACTAATAACACACAAACAATCGTACTTCTTCTTGTCAATACTGAATACACCATTTACTTTACTTTATTATAACCATATAACCATATAACAATTACAGCATGGAAACAGGCCATCTCTGCCCTTCTAGTCCATGCCGAACTCTTACCCTCACCTAGTCCCACCGACCTGCACTCAGCCCATAACCCTCTATTACTTTGCTGTCCATATAGCTATCCAATTTAACTTTAAATGACAACATCGAACCTGCCTCAACCACTTCTGCTGGAAGCTCATTCCACATAGCCACCACTCTCTGAGTAAAAAAGTTCCCCCTCATGTTACCCCTAAACTTTTGCCCTTTAACTCTCAACTCATGTCCTCTTGTTTGAGTCTCCCCCACTCTCAATGGAAAAAGCCTATCCACATCAACTCTACCTATCCCCCTCATAATTTTAAATGCCTCTATCAAGTCCCCCCTCAACCTTCTACGCTCCAAAGAATAAAGACCCAACTTGTTCAACCTTCCTCTGTAACTTAGGAGATGAAACCCAGGAAACATTCGAGTACATCTTCTCTGTACTCTCTCAATTTTGTTGAAACTTTCCTGTAATTCGGTGACCAGAACTGTACACAATACTCCAAATTTGGCCTCACCAATGCCTTGTACAATTTCAACATTACATACCAACTCCTATACTCAATGCTCTGATTTATAAAGGCCAGCATACCAAAAACTTTCTCCACCACCCTATCCACATGAGATTCCATCTTCAGGGAACTATGCACCATTATTCCTAGATCCCTCTGTTCTACTGCATTCTTCAATGCCCTACCATTTACCTTGTATGTCCTATATTGATTAGCCCTACCAAACTGTAGCACCTCACATTTATCAGCATTAAACTCCATCTGCCATCTTTCAGCCCACTTTTCTAACTGGCCTAAATCTCTCTGCAAGCTTTGAAAACCTACTTCATTATCCACAACTCCACCTATCTTAGTAGCATCTGCATACTTACTAATCCAATTTACCAGCCCATCATCCAGATCATTAAATATATGACAAACAACACTGGACCCAGTACAGATCCCTAAGGCACACCACTAGACACCGGCTTCCAATCTGACAAACAGTTATCCACCACTACTCTACTGTCGCCAAACAATTGATACTAGAGCGTACAATCATCTCAGCGATATTTGATCCTGCGCTTCGTGCTCCCTGGAGTACAAATCGGTAATAAATAGTGAAAATTTAAATTATAAATCATAAATAGAAAATAGAAAAGGGAAAGTAAGGTAGTGCAAAAAAACCGAGAGGCAGGTCCGGATATTTGAAGGGTACGGCCTAGATCCAGGTCAGGATCCGTTCACAATTGGAAAGAAGCTGTTCCCAAATCTGGCCATAAGAGTCTTCAAGCCCCTGAGCCTTCTCCCGGAGGGAAGAGGGACAAAAAGTGTGTTGGCTGGGTGGGTCGTGTCCTTGATTATCCTGGCAGCACTGCTCCAACAGCGTGCGGTGTAAAGTGAGTCCAAGGACGGAAGATTGGTTTGCGTGATGTGCTGGGCTATGTTCATGATCTTCTGCAGCTTCTTCAGGTCTTGAATAGGACAACTTCCATACCAGGTTGTGTTGCACCCTAGAAGAATGCTTTCTACAGTGCATCTATAAAAATTAGTGAGGGTTTTAGGGGACAGGCCAAACTTCTTTAGCTTTCTCAGGAAGTAAAGGCGCTGGTGGGCCTTCTTGGCAGTCGACCCTGCTTGGTTGGACCAAGTCAGGTCATTTGTGATATTGACCCCAAGGAACTCAAAGCTTTTGACCTGTTCCTCTTGCGCACCACCGATGTAAATGGGGTCATGTGGTCCGCTACTACTTCTGAAGTCAACAACCAATTCCTTCGTCTTGCTGACGTTGAGGGATAGGTTATTGTCTTCGCACCATGCCACCAGGTTCTTAATTTCCTCTCTGTACTCAAACTCAAGATACTCATTACCCAAGATACGGCCTACAATTGTGGTGTCATCAGCAACCTTATATATTGAGTTTGATGGAAACTCAGCTACACAATCATGGGTGTACAGTGAGTACAGTCTAGGTGCAAAAAAGTAAGTGAACTTCTGGGGCAATGCCTTCTACAGAAGCTATTTGGAGTCAGGCGTTCCAATCAATGAGATGAGACTGGAGGTGTGGGTTGTGGAGGTGCCCTGCCCTATAAAGAAGGCACATCAAGTTACTGACAGAGCCTGCTCTTCTCAAGAAAGATCTGTTTATGTGCACCATGCCTTGATCAAAACAACTTTCAGAAGACCTTAGAAGAAGGATCGTAGAGATGCATGAAGCTGGATAAGGCTACTAAAGACCTGGATGTTGATCAATCAACAGTAAGACAAACTGTCTACCAATGGAGGAAATTCAGTACTGTTGCTACTTTCTATAGGAGTGGGCATCCTGCAAAGATCACAGTAAGAACACAACATGCAACGCTGAAAGAGGTGAAAAATAACCCAATGGCAACAGCCAAAGACCTGCAGAAATCTCGAGAATATGCTAAAGTTCTCTATTTATGGGTCTATTATAAAAAAAACAGTGAACAAGAATGGTGTTTAAAGAAAGACATCGTGGATGTAACCAGTGCTCTCCAAAACCAAAACATTGCTGCACATCTCAAGTTTGCAAAAGACCATCTGGATTTCTTCCCCATTCTGATGTTTGAAGTGAACCTCCTGCACATGTCTGCATGCTTTTGTGCACTGAGTGGCTGATTAGAAATTTGCATTAATGAGCAGGTGTACAAGTGTACCTAATAAGGTGACTACTGAATATATACTTAAAAATCCATTTTTTTCCAAAAAGGAAATGCATTAATGACTAGCTCCAGATCAGTTTATAGCTCTCTGGAAAGCCAGCTGGGAACCATTCATACTCACATGCCTGTTGTTATTTCCACACCATTTCCCATCAATATTCCTTTTCAGACACTGAGGGGGAATTAACCAGAGGGTGGTGAATCAGTGGAATTTCTTGCCACAGACGGCCGTGGAGGCCAAGTCACTGGGTATATTTAAGGTGCAAGTTGATAGGTTCTTGATTAGTCAGAGCATCAAAGGTTATGGGAAGAAGACACGAGAATGGGGGTTGAGAGGGATAATAAATCAGCCATGATGGAATGACGGAGCAGGCTCAATGGGTCGAATGGCCTCATTCTGCTTCTGTCTCTTATGCTCTTATAATCAGATCAAGTTGTCCTGGCAGTGACCAACATTGAGTATTCCTGGGACTGTAACATCCTCTGAGTGTAGCAATGGATTGAGGCTTCTGTAAAGAAAATCTAATATTTGGGCTATTGGTTACTCGGGATTGGTTAATCAGGGCATCTGGGTACTTGGGATAACTCTTAAAAAAACAAAAACTCATCGGTAAAATAGCCAATATTCACTTTGTTTATTTGGGATGCTCATTATCATCATCATCATTATTATTATATGTCATGTTGTACGATGTGGGTGATCATGGTATTTCCACGACCATGACTGTTTTTGGCATTTTTTCTACAGAAGTAGTTTGCCACGGCCTTCTTCTGGGCAATGTCTTTACAAGACGGGTGAGCCCAGCCATTGTCGATGCTTTCAGAGACTGTCTGCCAAGCGTCAGCGGTCGCATTACCAGGACATGTGATAGGCACCAGCTGCTCACATGACCATCCACCACCTGCTCCCACGGCTTCATGTTATCCTGATCAGGGGGCGAGGCAGGTGCTACACCTTGCCCAAGGGTGACCTGAAGGCTAGCAGAGGGACAGAGTGCCTTACACTTCCTTTGGTAGATATGCATGTCCACCCGCCACCCACTACGGGACATTGTGCTGCTTAATTGGGATAGAAGACTGTTGCGAAACAGTTTCTAAAAGTGTTAGTGCTGTTGCATTTGTATTAGCATTACCACAGCAGACAGGTTTTAAATGTAGGTTCAGTTGTGTGTGCTTGTGTTGTTATCCACTTGGACCAATGGATGCCGACTCAAAAAGCAGCAATGAAGACAATCCATTATCCGCACCAGGTGTCTGCGTTGAGTTACAGTCAATCATAACAACATGGCAGTGAATTCCTTTGCTAATAACTATAGGGAACTAATACAATTTTATAGTACTGTAGTGGTATCGGTGGTGTTATAATTTGTTCTGTAGTTTATTTATATGCATAATTTTTAATAGGTTAAATGTAGATCATCTTTTTTATACCTTTTAACTATTTACATGAAATTTTGGCTAATTGGGGCAGCCGCTTAATTGGGCCAAAATGTACTGGTCCGGAGTGTCCCAATTAACCAGAATCATGTATAGTGTTACAACTAGAAGTAAAATACAGTATAAATAATAAAGGCATCCGTTAGTCTTGCGAGACCATGGATCTGCGCCTGGAAAGTCTTCACTCTCCAGGGCGCGGGCCTGGGCGAGGTTGTATGGAAGACCAGCAGTTGCCCATGCTGCAAGTCTCCCCTCTCCACAACACCAATGTTGTCCAAGGGAAGGGCATTAGGATCCATACAGCTTGGCACCAGTGTCGTCGCAGAGCACTGTGCCTTGCTCAAGGACACACGTTGCCTCGGCTGGGGCTCAAACTCACGACCTTCAGGTCGCTAGCCCAATGCCTTAACCACTTGGACCCCCACAAAATACAGTATATGTTGATAAATAAAGTACACGGGCCTACAAGAGGAAGATCAAGTGTTCATTGCTTAGCTTACGAGAGGTCCATTCAGGAGTCTGATAACAGCTTACATGATGTACACAACATCCAGTGAGTGCCCTGCCCTTGCCAATAATCTTCACCTGAATAAATTCACCTTCCTGCATTAATGTGTCAGCTTACAATTCTACACATTGAGTCTCTGGAGCAGGCCTGTGATCTACTACTTCTGATACAGAGGTGCGATTCATCCAAAACAGGCCAGGATAGGCCTTTCAGCAATGACCAATCTTGACAAGTGCATAAGACTCACCTTCAGTTTATCTTTCGGCAATGCCACAGCACCTTGCTTGATGACTTCCAGAACGCGTTCCACGGATAGATCCGTTCCCGCTTGCTCCAGGCGAAGGCTAAAAAAGCTGATTACCTACAGGGTAAAAAATGAACAACAGTCAGAATTTGGATCAACCTGATCTCAAGTGCACTAGCATGAAGAAGAACAAGAATCAGGTTTATTATCACAAACAAGAGAAAATCGGCAGATGCTGGAAATTCAAGCAACACACACAAAATGCTGAAGAAACTCAGAAGGGTCTCGGCCCAAAACATCAGCTGTACTCTTTTCCTAGATGCTGCCTGGCCTGTTGGGTTCCTCCAGCATTTTGTGGGTGTTGATCAGGTTTATTATCACTGACATAGCTCAGGAAATTTGTAATTTTTCAGCAGCGGTACAGTGTAATACATTAAAAATACTATAATTTACAATAGGAATATATAAAAAATAAGTAGAGCAAAGTGAGAGCAAAACAGTGAGGTAGTGTACATGGGTTCATGGACTGCTCGGAAATCTGATGGTAGAGGGGAAACAGCTGCTCCTAAAATGTTGGGTGTGTGTCTTCAGGCTCCTGTACCTCCTCACTGATAGTAATAATGAGAAGAGGGTACATCCTAGATGGTGGGGAGGACAGTGCCCATGATGGAAATGGGTGAGTTTATAACCCTCTGCAGTGTTTTCTGATCCTGTGCATTCACGCCGCCATACCAGACGGTCTGCAACCAGTTAGAACGCTCTCTACAGAACATCTGTAGAAATTTGTTAGAGTCTTTGATGACAGACCAAATCTCCTCAAACAAAGAAGGTCTTTTCATCTTTGCACAGTTCCTTGGGTCGTGGATGACTTATCCCCACTCTTGTCGTGTGTGATTTGTGGTGGCCAATGAGGCTAGTGTGAACATGCAGTCTACACTACCAGATTCAAGAATGTTTAATGTCATTTCCAGTACACAAGTGTAAAGAGAATGAAATAATTGTTACTCTGGGTCCAATTCAGCACAAAAGCCCCCCCACAAAAGATAGAAAACACAATAATAATTTAAAAAATACACAATAATTATAAATATATCAGGTAGCTTCTATACTCTACGCGGATTGATTGTATGTCCATAAGTGATACTGGGCTGTACATAAGGTGACTGATGGGAAATAAAAACGCAGTGGTGGAGTCAGTGGGTGGAGCTGTTGATCAGATTCACTGCTTGGGAAAAGTAACTGGTTTTGAGTCTGGTGGTCCTGGTGTGGATACTACATAGCCTCCTCCCTGATGGGAATGGGATAAATTGTTCATGAGCAGGGTACGTGGGATCCTTCATGACGTTATCGGCCATTTTCCGGCACCTTTCTGTATCTATGTCCTCAGCAGTGGGTAGGCTGGTGCCAGTGATGCTTTGGGAAGTTTTAACTCTCCGTTGTAGCCTTCCTGTCCGCTGCAGTGCAGTTCCCATTCTAAGCAGTGATGCAGGTCGAGCAGGTGGGGGTGAGGGGGAGCACATTCAGAGGAGACCCTGTTCCTTCGGCATTATACTTGTTCCAACTGAACTGATACGGGATTCTCAGTACCATCTTCTGCATTCTGAATGGTCATGTACCAGGGATTTAGTAAGATGTTACACATACTGGAGAGCCTCCGTAAGTTTCTTGTGTTTACTTCAAGGGTTTCCAACCTTTTTTATGCCATGGACTAATACCATTAAGCAAGGGGTCCGTATACCACAGGGTGATAACCCCGGTCTACCTGGTAATTTTTCTGGATGATGGAATTGGAAGAACGCCTGTTCTGGGACAATGGTGTTAGGCATGAGAACGACAGTGCCAGCCCACTGCAGATAACTGATCATAAACAGATCCTTCAGGCTGTAGGAGGATTTTGCTGCTTATTTCCTTATCCTGCTTGTTCATTAGTTAGTTAAGCTCATCACCCCTACTGGGGCATGGGGTGCCGACAGCTCACCATAGTCCTCTGTCCTGGGCCAATCTTTCACGTTGTCGCCAGGTGCAACCCACCTTCCTCTTTATCCTTCCTCTCCCAAGATGAGGTCATTGGAGCTTCTGCTGACATCTCTGCAGCTCTGGGTTTTTACGGGATGGTGTTGCTAGCCTCATGCCCAACCCTCCTCCTTTTGCAGTCGGGTTTGACCATGCATGGCGGAGTTTATCCAGCTAGTGGCTGGATCATTAAAAAAAAACTTTTCTTGATTAAATGCTCAAGAACTGTGCTGAAACACTGAAGGTCATGATCGATATTTGCTAGCATTGCAAACTGACTCTCGAGAGATATGAAAAGCAGTCCATATCTGCCAGTATCCTCTTCTGAACTTCCATTGCCTGGGAGTGGTGTTGTGCAGTACACACTTGATAAAGAACCTCTCTTTGGTCAACATTTAGTGTTGCTGGGTAAGGATGTAGAATTCTTCTTCTTATTATTATTACTATTGTCCTACTATTTTTTCTGGCCATTAATCCTGAAATCTGAGCATACCCACTGATCAAACTCGTGACTGCCAGCCCTCTTTCATTTCAGTTCCAACCTTCCAGTTAACAAATTTATTATAAATTACTATAAAAATTGCACATTTAGATGGAGACGTAACGTAAAGATTTTTATTCCTCATGTATATGAAGGATGTAAGTAATAAAGTCAATTCAATTCAATTCAAAGTGTAACAACCAATCAATGCTACTTATGGCCTTGCACGTGACGTTTGTAGCTCAAGGCTCACAATCAAAATGTATATACAAGAGATCCCGCAGATGCTGGAAATCCAGAGTAACACTCAGAAAGTGCTGGAGGAACTCAGCAGATCAGGCAGCATCTATGGAAAAGAATAAACAATCGACGTTTTGAGCCGAGACCCTTTCCAATCCTGATGAAGCTTCTCAGCTCAAAAGATCGACTGTTTAGTCCTTTTCATAGATGCTGCTTGAGCTGCTGAGTTCCTCCAGCATTTTGTGCCTGTTACCAATCTATCAGAAGCTGTTTCCTTTACATGACATAATGTTATTTTTGTTTTTGTTTTATACGGGTTTAATTGTGGTCAATGTGTCAACAAAATTTTTTCAACAAAAAATTCTTCATTAGGCATCTACAGACAAACTCAATTATTGCTGCTAAAACGTAGGCAAGTTTTAATAAATGGATTATTCATTAAATTGACTCCTTACCAAGTCAAGATTCTGCATCACATCCTGGAAGGAAGGGTGCGTGCGGAACTGTTCAAAGAGATCCCGTTTGTACAAGAGTGCATAAACCAGGTTGGGATTGTGATGGAGACAAGAGGAAAAACAGGAATTTATGATCTCCAACATCATTCGAATTACTTCCTCTATCACGTTGACATCCTGAGCCTGTGTAAGAGAAAGTGCAAAGAGTAAGTTCCATCTCATAAGGAACTCGTGGACAGAAACTCAGTCCCATTGACTGACAAAAATCAAAATCATTATCAGGTTTATTGTCACTAACACATGTCATGAAATTTGTTGTTTCATGGCAGCAGTACATCATAATATATTAAAAAGTTACAGTAAGAAACATTAAAAATGTAGGACAAAAAGAAAGCAAAATAGCGAGGTAGTAAACGAAACAATCTGCAGATATTGAAAATCCAAGCAGCACAAACACAATACAATGCTGGAGGGCTTCAACAGGTCCCCCCCCCCCCCACTTTTTCACCTATCACCTGTGTTTCTTCCTCCCCTCCCCCCACCTTCTTACTCAGACTCATCAGCATTTTTTCTCCAGTCCTAATCGAGTGTCTCGGCCCAAAAGGTTGACTATTTTTTTCCATAGATGCCGCTTGACCTGCTGAGTTCCTCCAGCATTGTGTGTGAGATAGTATTCATGGGCCTTTTAGAAATCGAGTGGCAGAGGAAAAGAAGCTGTTCCTAAAATGCTGAGTGTGCGCCTTCTCCTTGGTGGTAGGAACAACTGGGAGGAAGTATTGTACATGTAACAGAAGTTAAAATTCTAAGCTAAAGTTCCAAAAGTATGGTGTTTATCATTTCAAAAAGATGACTTTTTATATTTATTAAGATTACAGTCCTGCTTCATGCTGTCCTTCCACAATATTTAATTTAAATGAGTATAAGAAGACTGCAGAAAGTTAATATGCTCTTGCACATTTTGGTCAAACTAATGATTTCTCAGGGTTTTAAAAATATTTTCAAATGTTATGGAGTACAGCAATCACTAGTCAGGCCACACTTGGAGTACTATCACCAGTTTTAGACCATAAGACCATAAAACATAGGAGCAGAATTACCCCATTCAGCCCATCGAGTCTGCTCTGCCATTCCATTATGGCTGATCCTGGATCCCATTCAATCCCATTCACCTACCTTCTCGCCATATCGTTTGATGCCCTGACCAATCAGGAAACGATCAACTTCCACCATAAATATACCTACGGACATGGCCTCCACCGCAGTCTGTGGCAGAGCATTCCACAGATTCACTACACTCTGGCTGTAAAAAAAATCCTCCTTACCTCTGTCTTAAAGGTCGCCCCTCAATTCTGAGATTGTGCCCTCTATTTCTGGATATCCCCACCATAGGAAATATCCTTTCCACATCCACCATATAAGACCATAAGACATAGGAGCACTATTAGGCAACTTGGCCCATCGAGTCTGCTCCGCCATTCAATTATGACTATCCTTTCGTCCTCTCCTCAACCCCACTCCCTGGTTTTTTTCCCATTAACTTTTCATGTGGTGTCCAATCAAAAACCTATCAATCTTTACCTTAAATACACCTGATGACCTGGCCTCCATAGCTGTCTGTGGTAATAAGTTCACCTCCCTTCTCTGTCCTGAGGAACTGCCCTCTTGTCTTGGACTCACCACCATGGGAAACATCCTTTCCACATCTACTCTTTCTAGGCCTTTCAAAATTTGAAAGGTTTCATTGAGATCTTCCTTCATCCTTCTAAATTCCAGTAAGAAGATCCAGAGCCATCCAACATTCCTTGTATTAATAACCATTTCATTCCTGGAATCGTTCTTGTTATCCTCTTCAGCATAAAAAGAAGCGTTCCCAACACTGACCCCTGTGGAACATCACTAGTCATTGGCAGCCAACCAGAAAAGGGTCGTTTTATTCCTACTCTCTACCTCCCACCAATCAACCAATGCTCTAAATGTGTTAGTAACTTTCCTGTAATACCATGGGCTCATAACGTGGTAAACAGCCTCATGCGTGGCTCCTTGTCAAAGGCCTTTTGTAAGTCCAAATATACAAAATCTACTCCTTATCTATCCTATGTGTAATCTCCTCAAAGAATTCCAACAAGTTAATCAGATAAGGTTTTTCCTTAAGGAAACCATGCTGACTTTGTCCTGTCTTGACCTGTGTAACCAAGTATCCCAAAACCTCATCCTTAACAAATGACACCAACATTTTCCCAAACACTGAGATCAGGGTAACTGGTTTATAATTTCCTTTCTGCTGCCTTCCTCCTTTCTTACTTTTACAATTTTCCAGTCCTCTGACACCATGCCAGAGTTCAATGATTTTCAAAGATGATTACTAATGCTTCTGCAATCTCTACCACTACCTCATTCAGAACCCTAGGGTGCAGTTCATCTGGTGCAGGTGACTTATGCACCCTTAGGTCTTTCAGCTTTTTGAGCACCTTCTCTCTTGTAACAGTAACTGCACCCACTTCTCTTCTCTCACACACCCTTCAAAATCTGGTTGTTATTATTTCTCCGGCCTCATTTTCTAGTGGTCCTATATTCACTCTCATCTCTCCTTTATTTTTTTCATACTTGAAAAAGCCTTTACTATCCACTTTGATATTGTTTGCTAGCTTGCTTTCATATTTCATCTTTTCCCTCCTAATGATACTTCCCAATCCTCTATTTTCCTTCTAATTTTTGCTTTATTGAATGCCCTCTCTTTTGCTTTTGCATTGGCTTTGACTTCCCTTGTCAGCCATGGTTGTACTACTTTGCCATTTGAGTATTTCTTTGTTTTTGGAATACATCTATTCTGCACCTTCCTCATTTTTCCCAGAAATTCAAGCTATTGCTGCTCTGCTGTCATCTCTGCCAGCAGCTCCTTCCAATTAACTTTGGCCACCTCCTCTCTCATACCACTGTAATTTCCCTCGGCCTCCCGTGCCATGATCTTCTCCCTTCTCCAGCCTTGTATCCCTTTTGCCAATCAACTTTCCAGCTCTTAGCTCTATCCCTCCCCCTCCTGTCTTCTCCTGTCAATTCGGATCTCCCCCTCCCCCTCCCACTTTCAAATCTCTTACTATCTCTTCTTTCAGTTAGTCCTGACAAAGGGTCTCGGCCAGAAACGTCAACTGTGCTTCTTCCTATGGATGTTGTCTGGCCTGCTGCGTTCCATCAGCATTTTGTCTGTGGTACATGCTATCTTTGCTCTTTTAAGCATCCGTCCTATCCTGATTCCCTTCACTCCAGTTCCCACTATCCTGCCAAATTAGTTTAAGACCACCCCAACAGCTTTAACAAATGTACCCACAAGAATATTGGTTCCCCTTGGGTTCAGGTGCATCCCGTCAATTTTGTACAGGTCATACCACCCCAGAAGAGATCCCGATGATCCAAGAACCTGAAGCCCTGCCCCCTGCGCCAACCTCTCAACCACGCATTTATCTACCTAATCATCCTATTTCTACCCTCACTGGTGTGTGGCACAGGCAGCAATCCAGAAATTACTACCTGGAGGTCCTGCTTCTCAGCTTTCTGCCTCGCTCTCTAAATTATCTCTTCAGGACCTCTTTACTTTTCCTTCCTATGTCATTGGTATCAATTTGTTCCAAGACATCTGGCTGCTCTCTCTCCCCTTCTGAAATACCATGAACTCGATCCAAGGCGTTCCTGACCCTGGCACCTGGGAGGCAACATACCAATTCGGGTGTTGCGTTCACGTCCACAGAATATCCTGTCTGCTCCTCTGACTACTGAGTCCCTATTACTACCGCTCCCCTCTTCTCCCTTTTTATCTTCTGCACCATGGACTCATGCTCAGTGCCAGTATCCTGGTGTCTGTGGCATTCCCCTGGGAGGTCATCCCCTACAACAGTACCCAAAACTGTATACTTATGCTTGAGGAGAATGGCCACAAGGGTGCTCTGTGCCAAATGCCTATTCACATTTCCACTTCTCCCGACAGTCACCCAGCTACATGTCTCCTACAATTTCAGCATGACTACCTCCCTGTAACTCTGATCGATTATCCCCTCACTCTCCTGTACAAGCCGAAGGTCATCCAGCTGCTCCTCCAGTTCCCTAACACAGTCGTCAAGGAGCTGCTGCTGGTTGCACTTCACACAGATGTAGTTCCCTGGGAGATTCTGGGTTTCCCAGGACTCCAACACCTGGCACCATGGCCATTTACTACACTAGGCACAGTAAGAGAAAAATAAAAGGAACCTTAACAGAAACTTACCTAGAGCTAACACTTCTTTTGAACTGATACTCCTACTCTCACCACAGGCCTACTTCCAACAGTGGCCATGCCGTTTGTCCCTTGTGTACTTTTATTTAATTTGCTGTGCTCTGTTCCCCCTATTGACCGGGCCACCAGAATGAGTCTGAACAACCGCAAAGCTCTTCTTTTAAAGAAGCGTCGCCGACCTGCGGGAAACCTCTGCGCTGTGCTCTACTGCTGGTGATCTCTCTGCAGGCTTTATTATTGCTTGCATGGTTGGGGGGAGGGGGTCAATACTTTTGCAGATGCAAGTGGGGATACAGAGAGGGGGAGAGTTGATGTCTCTGCTGCAGCTTGTGCATGTGAGGGGGAGTTGGGATTTTGGGGTTCTGATGTCTTTGTCATCCACTATTTTGGGTTTTTTCTGTTTCTTGGATGTATGTGGAGTAAGAATTACAGGTGATATACTGTATACATTCTCTGATATTAAATAGAACAAATGAACCATTGTAAAACAAATTATCTAAAAATGTTTCCTATGTAGTTTTATTGATCATACCATTTCACCTAAATTTCATACTCAGATAGATTCTCAAACATGCAAATACCTGGACAAATACTTTATGTCACGACAATAAAAAGTACCATCTCAGTTTGGGTGAAATAGTAAAAATATATTTTTATTAATTAAAGAAAAATTCTGCACTATATTAGAGATTATAAGTATGATTCAAAAATGATAGACATAAAGTATTACATACTTTTTAGTACATGCAAGAGATTCTGCAGATGCTGGAAATCTTAAGAACAGAATTAGGTCTGTTCTGCCATTCCAACATGGCTGATCTGTTATCCATCTCAACCCCATCCTCCTGCCTTCACTTTATAACCTTTGTCACCCTCACTAATCAACAACTTATCAACTTCAGCTTTTGATATACCCACAGCAGCCATCTGTGGCAATGAATTTCACAGATTCACTGCTCTCCAGCTAAAGAAATTCATCCTCATGAGCACCAGACAACAGAATGTTGGAGGAACTCTACAAGTCAAAGAGCTTCTTTTGATGGAAATAATTCTGTAAAGGTGCTCAGCCTGAAACATTAACTGTTTATTCCCCTCCATAAGTGCTGTCTGAACTGCTGAATTCCTTCAGCATTGTGTATGTGTTGCACATTCTTTTTAATTACTGGGCTCATACGCAAAGCTTTTTTAAATTCACCTCTGAGTTGCATTTAGATCTCAGAGTACTTCAGTGAATCAACTACAGCTTGCAATTTGGAGCATTTCCATATATTTAACTTACTGAATTTTGGTTATTAAATTATCATTTGCTTATTAAAGGTGGCATCCATCATTAAAGACTTCCTTCACCCTGGACGTGCACTTTTCTCATTGCTACCATCAGGGAGGAGGTACAGGAACCTGAAGACACACACTCAATATTTCAGGAACAGCCTCTTCCCTCCACCAGATTTCTCAATAGCCAAAGGATCCATGAACACTACTTCAGTATATTTTTCCCTCCTTTTTTGCACTACTTATTAATTTATTACATGTGGCTATAAGAAGTGTTCACCCCCCCCCAGAAGTTTTCATATTTTATTGTTTTACAACATTGAATCACAGCGGATTTAATTTGGTTTTTTTAACACTGATCAACAGAAAAAGACTCTTTCATGTTAAAGCGAAAACAGATCTCTACAAAGTGATCTAAATTAATTACAAATATAAAACACAAAATGATTGATTGCATAAGTATTCCCTCCCTTTAAGTCAGTATTTAGCAGACGCACCCTTGGCAGCAACTACAGCCTTGAGTCTGTGTGGATAGGTCTCTATCAGCTTTGCACATCTGGACACTGCAATTTTTCCCATTCTTCTCTACAAAACTGCTCAAGTTCTGTCAGATTGCATAGGGATCATGAGTGAACAGCTTTTTTCAAGTCCAGCCACAAATTCTCAATTGCATTGAGATCTGGACTCTAACATGGCCATTCCAGGACATTAACTTTGTTGTTTTTAAGTCATTCCTGTGTCACTTTGGCTTTATTCTTGGGATTATTGTCTTGCAGACTGCATCAGGTTTTCCTCCAGGATTTCCCTGTATTTTGCTGCATTAATTTTACCCTCTACCTTTACAAGCCTTCCAGAGCCTGCTGTAGTGAAACATCCCCACAGCATGATGTAGCCACCACCATGCTTTACAGTAGGTAAGTAGTGTGTCTTGATGATGTGCTGTGTTTGGCTCACGCCAAACATAGCACTTAATCTGGTGGTCAAAATCTCAATTTTGGTTTCATCAGACCATAGAACCTTCTTCCAGCTGACTTCAGAGTCTCCCACAACTCTAGCTGAGATTTCATGTGAATTTTTTTCAATAGTGATTTTCTCTTTGCCACTCTTCCATAAATCTGTAACTAGTGAAGCACTTGGGCAATAATTGTATGTGGAGTCTCTCCTCTCCCAGGCACTGAAGCTTGTAACTTCTCCATTGTTGCCATAGGTCTCTTGGTGGCCTCCCTCACTAGTCCCCTTCTTGCACGGTCACTCAGTTTTTGAGAACAGCCTGCTCTAGGCAGATTTACAACTGTGCCATATTCTTTCCATTTCTTTATGATTGACTTAATTGTACTCCCAGGGATATTCAGTGACTTGGGAATCTATCTCCTGATTTGTGCTTTTCAATAACCTTTTCATGGAGTTGCTTGGAGTGTTGCTTTGTCTTCATGGTGTAGGGTTTTGCCAAGATACTGTCTTATCAGCAGTTGGACCTTCCAGATAGAGCTGTATTTTTACTGCAATCAATTGAAACACCTTGACTGCACAAAAGTCTCCAAAAACAGATTTCCATTTAACTAATTATGTGACTCCTAAAACCAGTTGGCTGTAGCAGTGATGATTTGGTGTGTCATATTAAAAGGGGGTGTGGGCACGTGGCCAAGTGGTTAAGGCATTGGACTGGCTACCTGAAGGTCGTGAGTTCGAGCCCCAGCCGAGGGCACGTGTTGTGTCCTTGAGCAAGGCACTTAATCACACATTGCTCTGCGACGACACTGGTCCCAAGCTGTATGGGTCCTAATGCCCTTCCCTTGGACAACGTTGGTATTGTGGAGAGGGGAGAACTGCAGCATGGGCAACTGCTGGTCTTCCATACAACTTTGCCCAAGCCTGTGCCCTGGAGAGTGAAGACTTTCCAGGCGCAGATCCATGGTCTCGCAAGACCATCGGATGCCTATCTATTAAAAGGGGTGAATACTTATGTAATCAATTATTTTGTGTTTTACATTTGTAATTAATTTAGATCACTTTGTAGAGATCAGTTTTCACTTAGACACAAAGAGTCTTTTTCTGTTGATCAGTGTCAAAAAAAGCCAAATTCAATGTTGTAAAACAATAAAAAATGAAAACTTCCAAGGAGAGGGGTGAATACATTTTAGAGGCACTGTATATATACACACACACTTCTTATTGCAATTTATAGATTTTATTATGTATTGCAATCTACTGCTGCTGCAAAACAACAAATTCCATGACATATGCCAGTGATATTAAACCTGATTGTGAAACTCATGACCTTAACTTTAAATGTATTCTAAAACCTCTGTGAATAAATGAACATACTCCACTTTATCCCCCTCTTCCCCAGCTACCCAGCTTCCCCCTCACCTGATCTTACCTGTCACCTGCCAGCTTGTACTCCTTCCCCTCCCCCCACCTTCTTTTTCTGGCTTCTTCCCCGTTCCTTTCCAGTCCTGATGAAAGGTCTCGGCCTGAAACGTCATCTGTTTATTCTTCTCCATAAATGCTGCCTGACCTGCTGAGTTCCTCCAACATTTTGTGTGTGTTGCTCTGGATTTCCAGCACCTGCAGAAAATCTTGAGCTTATATTTTATTAAAATCATTACACTACTTTTTGTCACATTAAAGAGGAGTGAGGAGTGCATGACAGCCTAGTTGAATAACCAGTTGAGATGTAGGCAGGCACGACAGTGATTATTGCCTTCACAAGTGAGTTACAGATGAGAACTTGCTTCAATTTACTTGAGCAACCTCTCTTCAGAGAACATATAGTGACCTGACAATAATGTGCCAACTGAGCACCTGTCTTTCCGAGAAGTGAGACAGTAGACAAAGTGGGAAATGGTGTGAATTTGGAAAACTAAAAGTGATAAAACTTAAGTATGGTGTGTTACAAACATGAGAAAGTCTGCAGATGCTGGAAATCCAAAGCAGCACACACAAAATGCTGGAGGAACTCAGCAGGTCAGACAGCATCCATAGAAAAGAGTAAACAGTCGATGTTTTAGGCCAAGACCCTTCATCAGGACTCATCAGGTATGGTGTGTTGGCCTTTATTTGTGAGGGCATCTAATTCAGGAGCTAATGTTGCACCACACTTGGAATACTATGTTCAGTTTCTGGAAGGATGTGGAAGCTCTACAGAGAGCGCAGAGGAGATTTACTAGGATGCTGACTGGATTATAGAGCATGTCTTATGACATAGAAACATAGAAAATAGGTGCAGGAGTAGGCCATTCGGACCTTCGAACCTGCAGCACCATTTATTACGATCATGGCTGATCATCCAACTCAGAACCCCATACCTGCCTTCTCTCCATATCCCCTGATCCCTTTAGCCACAAGGGCCATATCTAATGCCCTCTTAAATATACCTAATGAACTGGCCTCAACTGTTTCCTGTGGCAGAGAATTCCACAGATTCACTACTCTCTGTGTGAAGTAGTTTTTCCTCATCTTGGTCCTAAAAGGCTTCCCCTTTATCCTTAAACTGTGACCCCTCGTTCTGGACGCTAGGGCTTTTCTCTTTGGAGTGAAGGAGCGTGAGAGGTGACTTGATAAAGGAGTCTAAGATGACAAGAGGTATTGATAGAGTGGACAGCCAGAGACTTTTTCCCAGGGTGGAAATGGTTAATATGAGAGGACACAATTTTAAGGTGATTGGAGTAAATTATAGGGAAGAGAGAAGTCAGAGGTAGGTTTTTTTATACTGAGAGAGTGAGCGGTGGGTGTGTAACGGGACCTGTCAGGGGCGGTGGGTGTGTGACGGGACCTGTCAGGAGCGGCAGCAGAGGCAGATATATTAGGGACATTTAAGAAACTCTTGGAAGGCACAAAAACGAAAGAAAAATTGAGGACGATGCAGGAGGGATAGCTAGATTGATTTTGGAGTAGGTTAAAATATTTGTGGGCCGAAGGGCCTGTACTGAGCTGTAATAATTTATGTTCTATGTTCTACTTCATCTTCAACCACCTGCCAGCTGCCTTCTCATGGAGGGTCACACCACCAGGTTCAGGAACAGTTATTACCCCTCAACGATCAGGCTCTCGAACTAGGGGAATAACTTCACTCACCCCAACACTGAACTGTTCCCACAACCTATGGACTCACTTTAAAGGGCTCTTCATCTCATGTTTTCGATATTTATTGCTTATTTATTTATTATTATTATTACTTCTTTCTTTTTGTATTTGCACATTTTGCTGCCTTTTGCACACCAAATTGGTGCGGTCTTTCATTAATTCTATTATGTTTTTCTTCAGAATGCCTGCAAAAAATTAATCGTAGGGTTGTATACAGTGACATATATGTACTTTAGTTTAATTAGTTTAATAAATTTAGTTTGAACTTTGAAGTAGATCTACACCCTAAACTTTGCCCAGATATGCATTCATCCAATGTGGACCTAGACTGTGAGTGTTGGCAAACAGTTTAACCGTACAGATTTGGTCTGTCTGACTCACTGCCACAACAGCTTGGGCAATAATGAGACTGGAGAAAGCAAAGAGGAAACCGAAGGGAGGATGCTACCAAGACACGACACAATAACATCGAGTCAAGTAAATGCAGAAGGAGTGATTAGGCAATGGCAGTTTTGAGTTTTAAAGAGGTAAAGATAACAGTCGCTTTTCTAGAATGAAATGAGTCCAGCCAGGAAACTGCACTGAGCTTTGACTCAATACAGAGTCGACACAGGGACAGGATGTAGATTCCTTAACACCCTGCTGCCACCCAGCACACACGTAGCCCCTGTTTGAATGTTCTGCCACCCCCTGCCAACTCAACTCACAGGACTAACTCCAACTTCTAATCAACAAGCTCCAAAACCTAAGCCTCTTGTGCCTCAGGTTCAATTCCCACCACTGTCTGTAAGGAGTTTGTATGTTCTCCCCGTGAATGTGTGGGTTTCCTCCGGGTGCTCCAGCTTCCTCCCACATTCTGAAGACGTACAAGGTTAGGGTTAGTAAGTTGTGGTGCCAGAAGAACAGCGACACTGCTGGCTGCCCACTGCACATCCTCACACTGTGTTGGTTGTTAACGCAAACAATGCATTTCATTGTACGTGTTGATTATTTGAGGAACATGTTACAAATAAAGACAATCTTTACATTATTTTAAGAAAGAGAGAGAAACTAAATAGCTGCGGCTGGAGTTGACACAATGGCAGGCTGTGAACTAACAAATTCATTTCTGTTCTCCTCTGCCACTGCAAATCTGGTGCCTCCTCCTTCAATCAATTCTCCATAGAAATCATCACAGTCAATACTAGTTTTGCACATTGGTTGTCTGTCAATTTTTGTCTGTGTGTTGTTTTTCACTGATTATATTCTATTTACTGTGAATACCTGCAAGAAAATGAAGCTCAAAAGTAGTATATGTTAATATTTACAGTACACACTTTAATAATAAATTTATTTTATTTAGTGATACAGTGCAGAGTAGGTCCTTTGAGTGATGCCCACCCCAATAAAAACCAACAAACCCAATTAACCCCAACCTAATAAATTTAGACCAATTTGTAGAGATTTGTTTTCACTTTGACATGAAAGAGTCTTTTTCTGCTGATCAGTGTTTAAAGAAGTCAAATTTAAAGCCACCGTGATTCAATGTTGTAAAACAATAAAACATGAAAACTTCCGGGGGAAGGATGAATACTTTTTATAGGCACTGAACGTGTCCCACAATCCAAAATAAGCAAGATCCATTTTTAATTGTGTTGGCTGTACCAGAAAGGAACAGCTTTCCTTCAGACCTTTAGGGCCTCGCCTCCAGCTAAAGAGAATACTGAGATCTCTATCACTATCCCAGCAATCTCCATTGTTGCCTCTCAATAACATTGGGAAGATTCCATCAGGCCATGGGAACTTATCCACTTTCATGTTCTTCAAACCATCTGATCCAATATTAATTTGAAGTGTTGATTTCACCATGGACTAATATCTCAAATGGGTTACCCTCCGCTCTCCATTTACTGGTTTCTTATTGAAAAGAGGGTTGAATGAGATAACGAGCGAGAGGTTGGATAAACTTGGGTTGTTTTCTTTGAAGTGGCAGAGGCTGACAGAGGTTTTGTAAGATTATGGGAGGTATAGATACAGACAACATCCTTTTCCAAGGGTTGAGATGTCTAATATCAGAAGGCATGCATTTAAGGTGAGGGGGATAATTTCAAAGGGGGGTGGGAACCGAACTGAAGTGACGGAAGAAAGGGATGTTGGCTCACAAATAGAGAAAGCTTGGAGATTAGTGCAAAAGAGAGGATAGGCAGGTGACAGAGAAGGGACGCACTCAGACCGATGGCTTGATCTGTGTCTATTTTAATGCGAGGAATATTATGAATAAAGTGGATGAGCTTAGAGCGTGGATCAGCACTTGGATCTACGATGCTGTGGCCATTACAGAGACTTGGATGGTGCAGGGGCAGGAATGGCTACTTCAAGTGCCGGGTTTTAGATGTTTCAGAAAGGACAGGGAGGGGGGCAAAAGAGGTGGGGGCGTGGCACTGTTGATCAGAGATAGCATCATGGCTGCAGAAAAGGAGGGCTGTCTATGGAGTCTCTATGGGTGGAAGTCAGGAATAGGAAGGGGACAATAACTCTACTGGGTATTTTTTATAGACCACCTAATAGTAACAGGGACATCGAGGAGTAGATAGGGAAACAGATTCTGGAAAGGAGAAATAATAACAGGGTTGTTGTGGTGGAAGATTTTAATTTCCCAAATATCGATTAGCATCTCCCTAGAGCAAGGGGTTTAGATGGAGTGGAGTTTGTTAGGTGTGCTCAGGAAGGTTTCTTGACACAATATGTAGATAAGCCTAAAAGAGGAGACACTGTACTTGATTTGGTATTGGGAAATGCACCTGGTCAGGTGTCAGGTTTCTCAGTGGGAGAGCATTTTGGAGAAAGTAATCATAATTCCATCTCCTTTACCAATAGCATTGGAGAGGGATAGGAACAGACAAGTTAGGGAAACATTTAATTGGAGTAAGGGGAAATATGAGGCTATCAGACAGGAACTTGGAAGCATTAATTGGAAACAGGTGTTCTCAGGGAAACGTACAGAAGAAATGTGGCAAATGTTCAGGGGATATTTGCCTGGGGTTCTGCATAGATACGTTCCAATGAGATAGGGAAAGGATGGTGGGGTACAGGAACCGTGGTATACAAAGGCTGTTGTAAATCTAGTCAAGAAGAAGAGTTTATGGAAGGTTCAGAAGACTAGGTAATGATAGAGTTCTAGAAGATTATAAGGCTAGCAGGAAGGAGCTTAGGAATGAAATTAGGAGTGCCAGAAGGAACCTTGAGAAGGCCTTGGTGGACAGGATTAAGGAAAACCACAAGGCATTCTACAAGTATTGAAGAGCAAAAGGATAAGACGTGAGAGAATAGGACCAATCAAGCGTGACAGCAGAAAAGTGTGTATGGAACCAGAGGAGATGGCAGAGGTACTAAATGAATAATTTGCTTCAGTATTCACTACAGAAAAGGATCTTGGCGATCGTAGGGATGACTTGCAGCGGACTGGATTGCTTGAGCATGTAGATATTAAGGAAGGGGATGTGCTGGAGCTTTTGGAAAGTATCAAGTTGGATAAGTCACCGGGACCGGATGGGATGTACCCCAGGCTACTGTGGGAAGCCAGGGAGGAGATGGCTGAGCCTCTGGTGATGATCTTTGCATCATCAATGAGGACAGGAGAGGTTCTGGAGGATTGGAAGGTTGCAGATGTTGTTCCCTTATTCAAGAAAGGGAGTAGGGATAGCCCAGGAAATTATAGACCAGTGAGTCTTACTTCAGTGGTTGGTAAGTTGATGGAGAAGATCCTGAGAGGCAGGATTCATGAACATTTGGAGAGGCATAATATGATTAGGAATTGTCAGCATGGCTTTGTCAAAGGCAGGTCGTACCTTATGAGCCTGATTGAATTTTTTGAGGATGTGACTAAACACATTGTTGAGGGTAGAGCTGTAGATGTAGTGTATATGGATTTTAGCAAGGCATTTGATAAGGTACTCCATGCAAGGCTTATTGAGAAAGTAAGGAGACATGGGATCCAAAGGGACATTGCTTTGTGGATCCAGAACCGGCTTGCCCACAGAAGGTAAAGAGTGGTTGTAGACAGGTCATATTCTGCATGGAGGCCGGTGACCAGTGGTGTGCCTCAGGGATCTGTTCTGGGACCCCTGCTCTTTGTGATTTTTATAAATGACCTGGATGAGGAAGTGGAGGGGTGTCAGAGGTTACAGTGGGACATTGATAGGATGCAAAACTGGGCTGAGAAGTGGCAGATGGAGTTCAACCCAGATAAGTGTGAGGTGGTTCATTTTGGTAGGTCAAATATGATGCCAGAATATAGCATTAATGGCAAGACTCTTGGCAGTGCGGAGGATCAGGGGGATCTTGGGATCTGAATCCATAGGACACTCAAAGCTGCTATGCAGGTTGACTCTGTGGTTAAGAAGGTATACAGAGCATTGGTCTTCATCAATGTGGGATTGAGTTTAAGAGCCGAGGGGTAATGTTGCAGCTACATAGGACCCTGGTCAGACCCCACTTGGAGTACTGTGCTCAGTTCTGGTCACCTCACTGCAGGAAGGACGTGGAAACCATAGGAAGGGTGCAGATGAGATTTACAAGGATGTTGCCTGGATTGGGGAGCATGCCTTATGAGAATAGGTTTAGTGAACTCGGCCTTTTCTCATTGGAGCTGTGGAGAATGAGAGGTGACCTGACAGAGGTGTACAAGGTGATGAGAGGCACTGATCATGTGGATAGTCAGAGGCTTTTTCCCAGGGCTGAAATGGTTAGCACGAAAGGGCATAGTTTTAAGGTGCTTGGAAGTAGGTACAGAGGAGATGTCAGGGGTAATTTTTTTACGGAGAGAGTGGTGAGTGCATGGAATGGGCTGCCATCGGTGGCGGAAACAATAGGGTCTCTTAAGAGACTCCTGGATGGATACATGGAGCTTAGAAAAATAGAGGGCTATGGGTAAGTGTGTTGGCGTGTGGCCAAGTGGTTAAGGTGTTCATCTAGTGATTTGAAGGTCGCTATTTCGAGCCCCAGCCGAGGCAGCATGTTGTGTCCTTGAGCAAGGCACGTAACCACACATTGTTCTGTGACAACACTGGTGCCAAGCTGTATGGGTCCTAATGCCCTTCCCTTGGACAACATTGGTGGCATGGAGAGGGGAGACTTGCAGCATGGGCAACTGCTGGTCTTCCATACAACCTTGCCCGGGCCTGCACCCTGGAAACCTTCCAAGGCGCAAATCTATGGTCTCATGAGACTAACGGATGCCTATATATATACACGGGTAAGCCAGGTACTTCTAAGGTACGGACATGTTTGGCACAGCTTTGAGGGCTGAAGGGCCTGCACTGTGCTGTAGGTTTTCTATGTTTCTATGTGAGGGGCAAGTTTTTTTTACACAGAGAGTGGTAGGTGGAGGGGGGATGGTGGAGGAAGATACTTTAGAGACTTTTAAGAGACATTTAGAAGCACAATTCTCCAAGAGGTCCACAACCTTGTTGTAGCTTGGAGGCTTGCATGCCTCAATGACCTGGAGAGCTATGCTGGCTGGAGTCAGGGCTTTATGCTTTGGCTCTTGGTAGGGTCACCCATACCAAACAGGTCAAAGGATAGAAGCCAGATTAAAAGCGGTCCACCAGTCTTCCAGGTTCTGGGGTTCAACTCAAGGCTAACAACCCTGACTGGTGAAGCAAAACTGTTACAGAAACAGCAACGAAGAATCTGTGTGCGATCATATTCCTGAGTCTTCACTTGGGGACGTGGATGACTGACAATTGTGAAAACCAGGCTACTGGGACGATGAAGGAAGCCCTGAACACCTCCAGTGATAGAGGACCTTCATTTCTGCCCTAAACACCAGAGGCGTAATAGGCAATAACTAAGTAGATAGGCAACGAATGTGAGGAAAATGGAAGGATATGGAAATTTAACTGGTTCAGTGCAACACTGTGGCCGAAGGACCTAATTTTGTGCTGTAATGTTCGATGTTCTAACAAAATGTTTCATTGAAAAATAGGTTTGTGAGTTTAGGAAGACAAAGATTTTCATTTGAGAAGGCACCCACCCTTACCCCTGACATCTTCTTTGAAGTTACCCCCTCTCACCTTAAATGCATGCATTCTGATATTAGACATTTCAACATTGGGAAAAGGATGTTGTCTGTCTACTCTATCTATGACTCTCAAAATCTTATAAATCTCTCAGCCTCCGCCACTTCAGAGAAAACAACCCAAGTTTATCCAACCTCTCGCTCATTATCTCATTTAACCCTCTTGAATGCGATGAGCCGAATACGCCTCCCCCATGTTACAGTAAGTGACTCAGTAAGCCAACATTTTCCACAAAGTTAACATGTCAGACTCAGTGTCACCAGTACAATGTACCCAATGTGAAACCTGCCAACTTCCTAATTCATTTACGTCTTTCCCCATTTCTCTATTTACCCATTCAGTGGTTAAAACACAATTTACGCCTGTAGGACATAATACTGAAATTACCACATCGCAGCAAAGCCCCATCTTGATTATCATAATGTCCTTCATGATATTCGCTAAGCAGAAGGACAAGAAAATAGTGAAATAGTGTACCAATAGATGAGGGAGTGCTGAAGGAAGAGGAAGCACTGGGTACTTTGAAGAACATTAAGTCTCCTTGGTCTAATGAAATCTACCCCGGATTGTTGACAGAGTCAAGAGAAATGGAGATCATTTGTATCTAGTTTAGCCACAGACAAGATCCCAGAGTCTAAGTCCAAGGGACACAGCCTAAGAATAGAGGGAAGTTCATTTAGAACAGAGATAAGAAGTACTTTCTTTACCCAAAGGGTGAGAATCTGTGGAATTCATTGCCACGGATGGCTGTGGAGGTCAAGTCATTGGGTATATTTAAAGCTGAGTTTATAGGTTCTTGATTAGGTTATGGGGAGAAGGCAGGAGAATGAGGTTGAGGGGGATAATAAATCAGCCATGTTGGAATGGTGGAGCAGACTTGATGGGCCAAATGGCTTAATTTGCTCCTATGTCTTATGGCTGTATAGTCCTAAGATAGTGAGATCAGTGTAGAGATAGATGAGAGATCCTGAGGTGGTGGAGGTGCTGGGTATTTTGAAGAACATTAAGTCCCCTGGGTCAGATGGAATCTAGCCCAGATTATTGAGAGAGGCAAGAGAGATGGAGATCTTTAGCCACAGACGAGATTCCAGAGGACTGGAGAAAAGTCAATGTTGTTCACTTACTTAGGAAGGACAGGAGGGGCAAACCAGGAAAATAATAGGCTGGTGAGCCATACATCGACGGTAGGGGGATTACTGGAGTAGATTCTAGGCAATATAATTTATACATAGCCAAAAAAATATGGACACCAGGAATAGCCTTGTGTGAGAGAGATCATGTCTTATAATCTTGATTGAGCTTTTTGAGGAGATAATGAAGATGACTGATGAAGGTAAAGGCTCCTCGGTCATCTGGACTCAAACTGGCTTGGCCACAGATGAATGAGGATAGTGATGGAGAGGTGTTACTCTGACTGGAGTTCTGTGACCAGAACTGATCTGCAGAGATCACCACTGGGACGCTTGATGTTTATGTAATCAATAACTTGGATGAAAATGTAGTTCGGGTGACCAGCTACCTGACAGACAAACAATCAACCTATGTATATATGTTATCTTGTGTATTTATATTCTCTGTATATTTCATATTATTACTGTGTTCTTTATCTTATTGTGCTTTTTCGTGCTGCATCAGATCTGGAGTAACAATTATTTCCCTCTCCTTTATACTTGTGCACTGGAAATGACATTAAGCAATGTTGAATACAGACTCCCAACAACTCATACAACGTACTGACTTGGAAATATATCATTGCTTCATTGGTGCTGGATCTAAATCCCCGATAACTCCCCACACATCTGCACTCAGTGGTAACTCGGTGTGAAAGATTACAACGATTCACAAAACCTCCACGAGGAGCAAAGTTTATAGCCTTAAGAATGAATAAATGAAGCGACGACTGTTGGAGTTTATGGGTGTCTGCTTCTGATATTCACACAACAGGGCTATTTGGGTCAGGTTTTGATGGATCAGTTCGCTTTTCCAATCAAAATGTCAGCTTGGTGGGGAGGTTCAGGGAGACCAGATAGCCTACTTCTGTCTCTTATCTTCTTAATGTCAAATGCAAAGAGACAGTACACTGTTATGCCGATGAGCAGAGGGATCTTGAAGTCCAAGTTCATAGTTCCCTGAAAGCGGTTACACAGGTTGATAGGGTGGTTAGGAAGACATATGGATGCTTGTCTTTATTAGTCAAGGTATTGAGTTCAAAAGTCAGGAAGTTATGTAGCAGATTTATAAGACCCTAGTTAAGGCCACATCTGCAGTACTGTATACAGTTCTGGTGGCCCCATTATATGAAGGATATTGAAGCTTTGGTTCACTTGGATGCTGTTGAATTACAGGGCATGTGCTATAATGAGTTGGACAAACTTGGGTTATTTTCTCTGTAGTGACAAAGGCTGACGGGAGATCTGATAGAGGTTTACAAGATTATGAGAGGCATAGATAGAGTGGACAGACAATATTTTTTTCCCAGGGTTGAAATATTAGAGGGCATGTGTTAAAAGTGAGAGGGGATAGGTTCAAGGGGGATGTGAGGGTTATGTTTTTTACTCAGAGAGAGGTGGATGCCTGGAATACGCTGCCTGGTATGGTGGTAGTGGCAAATACATTAGAGATTTCAAAAGACATTTAGGTAAGCACATGAATGTGAGGAGAATGGAAAGGAAATTACATTGTGTAGGCAAAAGAGATTAGTTTATTTGCTATTTAATTATTAATTAAATTGGTTCTGTGCAACATTATGGGCCAAAGGTCCTGTTCCGGTGTTGTATGGTTCTGCGTTCTATGTAATTTTACCAAGAACTCGATCAATCATTCTTGAACTTGATCTGAACAACCAGTCTAGTTAGCCCCTCTCACCCCTCTCTATCTATTATCCCCATCAATGCACTACACTGTAAACACTTTAAATCACTTTTTGTAACACAGTTTACATTGTAAATACATGCTGGTATTGATGTACTTACGCACGTTTTATTCCATATCCTTTCTTTAACCTCTAGCTTTATTTTTTATAATTGTTAAATGTCGTTGTTTGTTGCATGTGACGGCCTGACTAACAGCAAATTCCTTATACATCCTTACTATTTATTTAGAGTTACAGTGCAGGACAGAGCTTTTTGGCCCAACAAATCGTGCTGCCCAGCAACCCACTGATTTAACCCAACCTTAATCACAGGACAATTTACAATGACCAAATAACCTACTAATCAGTATGTCTCCGGACTGTGGGAGGAAACTGGAGCACCCGCAGGAAACCCATGCACATGCAGGAAGGATATACAAACTTTCTTAGAGGATATCAGAATCGAACTATGAACTCTGACACCCCAAGCTGTATTAGTGTTGTGCTCACTGCTACACTAATGTGGCGCCCAAATGATCCTTGATCCTTGACTTGCAGGAGAAAAGAAAACAGAAGATAATTCTCATCCGTGAATACTAACATAAAATAAAGGAGCAGGGAAAGAACGTTAACCTGTGTCGGCTCTCTCTTCATCACGTCAGTGAGGTCACGCACATTTTCCTGTCTCGACTGAACCCTCCACAGCCGTTCCATATTTTGTCATTCTTAGTACCAAAATACAGCAATCTATGTTTGAATGTCCTGTAATGCCATTCACTCGTGACCCACTGGCAGAATTCCAAAGGTTTACAAGCTTGTGGTGAAGTTGTTGGCTTCTCATCTTGGTCAAAAAAGGCTGACCTCCAAGTTTTAGACTCCTGGCCCAGAACAGTCCCCTTACCATCATGTTATCATGCACACTAACAAATGTTGTATTATCTGTCATTCTTTTTGAACTCTTGGAATCATAGGACTAGTCTACTCCATCTATTTATCCGGGGAGTCAGTTCAGTAATTTTTCATCTCACACTAAGGCAAATACACCTTTCCACCTTATGGACATCTAAGTTGTACAGAAGACCATAAAACCATAAGACATGGGAGCAGAATTAGGTCATTCAGCCCATCGAGTCTGCTCTACCAGTCCACCCTTTAAACCCCATTCTCCTGCCTTCTCCCTGTAACCTTTGACACCTTGACTAATGAAGAACCTATCAACTTCTGCTTTAAATACACCCATGACCTGGTCACCACAGTCGCTTGTGGCAATGAATTCCACTGATTTTCCACTCTCTGCTTAAAGAAAGTCCTCCACTTTTCTGTTCGAAGTGGACATCTTTCTATTCTGAGTCCATGCCCTCTTGTCCCAGACTCACTCGCTATAGAAAACACCCTCTCCACATCCATCCAATATTGGATAGTTTCAATACATGGTGTCATCTCACCATCATCTTATACAGTTCCAGTAAGACGTCCTTACTCCTATAAGTTAAGATACAATTTCTATTCTTAATTGTTCATTATAACCACACGTTAATGTTATGATTCAGAATCAGAATCAAGCTTTTTATCACTGACACCAGTTGTGAAATTTGTTGTTTTGCAGCTGCAGTTCAGTGCAATACATAAATAAATTGCTGTTACAATAAGAAATATATATAAAAACTAAATAAATAGTGCAAAAAGACAGCAAAATAGTGGGGTAGTGTACAGGGACCATTCAGATCTCTGATGGTTCAGGGGAAGAAGCTGTTTCTGACACATTGAATGTGTGTCTTCAGGCTCCTGTACCTCCTCTCTGATGGTAGCAATGAGAAGAGGGCATGTTGTGGACAGTGAGTGTCCTTCATGATGGATGTCACTGTCACGAGGCACTTCTTCATGAAGATGCCCCTGATGGTGGGGATACTAGTGTCCATGATGGAGCTGGCAAACTCTACAACCCTCTGCAGCCTCTTTTGATCCTTGGCACCTGCACACCAGACAGTGACGCAACCAGTCAGAATGCTCTCCATGGCACATCTGTAAAAACTTGCTAGAGATTTTGGTGACATAGCAAATCTCCTCAAACTCCGAATAAAGAGGAGCTGCCTCACAGCCAAGTGCACCAGACCCCTTGGAATACTCAGATTTACCACTCCCATTTAGAAAAATATACTCTTCTATTTTTTCTTCAAAATAGATACCTTCACATCCCCATTTTTTATATTACCAATGAGTTTAAACCATATTTCACTCTTCACAGATTCTGCCTGATCTGCTGAATTCTTATACCACTTCCTGTTATTTGCAGTGTCTGTTTTTTCTTGCTTGTTAACCCTTTATGGGTTTGTACCAAAACTGTGGCTACAAACCCTGGTAGACCTACGATTGCTGAAATCCACAAACTGCACTCAAGCAAGGATTAGAATGGATGGGAGAGAAATAGAGAGATCAGATTATTTTTATTTCCCAAATTTGCATTTAGCATTAGGTGCAGTATGGTAATGTAGTGGTTAGCACAATGTTTTATAATGGCAGATGGAAGATCGGGGTTTGATTCCTGCCACTGTCTGTAAGGTTCGCCCTGTAACTTTATGGATTTCCTCCGTGTGCTCCAGTTTCCTCCCACATTCTAAAAGGCATACTGTTTGGATTGGTGAGCATGTATGATGATGCCAAAAGCGACGCGACACTTGTGATTGCCCAGTAAAATCCCCTCTGATTTTATTCGATGCAAACATGGCATTTCACTATACGTGACAAATTAAGCTAATCTTATCTTGAAGATGGATAACTAATTTAACCAATTTCCCCCGGGATTAATAAAGTATGACTATGACTATGACTAAGAAGACCTGAGATTTATGTGGATACAAAGCAGAGGTGCGGAAGGTGAATAAGCTTGCAAGAAAGTATCAGCTCATTTCATCAAGGCATTTAGTGTTGGTTATCTGTCAATAATCTTAATGTTTAACAGAAACATATACTTGGATCTATAAACCAGGTAGGTGGGATGCCACAGCAGCGCAGTGGTTGGCATGCTGCGATTACAGCTCAGGACATCACAGTTCGGAGTTCAATTGCAGTGTCCTCTGTAAGCAAGTTTGTACGTTCCTTCCTGTGTCCAGGTCCTCCGGTTTCTTCCCACAAACTGAAGATGCACCAGTTAGTAGGTTCAAAGTTCAAAGTAAGTTCATTATCCAAGTACATACATATCACCAAATACAAGCCTGAGATTCATTTTCTTCAATACATCCATAGAATAATAACCATAATAGAATCAATGAAAGACCCAACCAACTTGGGCATTCAGCTTAGTTATTATACATTATCCTATGATTAGGCTGGAAAAATTGGGCGCTGCAGTTAATGGTTATCAACCATAGTGAGGAATGTGCACTGACGACTCTTCTTCTATCGCTAGGGATTTAAAAGGAAGCAGAACTTTCTGTGCTGCAACCTCCAGACATGAGACTATCACCTCACAGTACTGCTGCCTCATTTCCTCGCACTCACAGTCTGCACAGGATCCTCAGGTTTGTGTGGTAGGAAATGAAATCACAACAATACAAATTATAGCAACAATTTCATGTTCAGTATGTCATCACACTGTGGTTATGTGTCACCATGTCTGACGGTACAAATGAACACTGCGAATGTGGTCTACAGTGACAAAAATTCACGGGATGCAAATTTCTGCCAAACTCCAAATCTTATGACTCCTCAGAACAGCTTTATTTTTTTTGAGATTCTAACAGATACTCTGATGCAAGGACTCAATAGAAAAAAACTAGTCACCTCTCTTCACCAACATTTGTAACACAACAAATAGTAGGTTTATACAATTTCTTAAGCCAACGCTGAAGCCATCCATTTGGTATAATACACAACAGATTATTTATTTATTTTAAGATCCAGGGCAGAACACACCTTTCCAGTCAGCAATTCTGATTTAACGCTGGCCTAATCACAGGGCAAGTTACCAATCACCAATTAACCTACTAATTGGTACGTTTTTGGCCTGTAAGTGGAAACCAGAGTGCTTGGAGGAAACCAGTTCACTGAGAGAATGTACAAACTGCTTACACGTGCTGTTGGAATTGAACCCTGAGCTCCAGAATGCTCTGAGCTATAACAGCGTCGCACTAACTGCCGTGGGGTGTATGGGTGTCAGGGAAGGGTAGCACTTCTGGTGTGAAAACCTACCATACTTTCCAAGGTAGGTCCTCCACCTTTGATCCTCACCTGGCACTCAGCCCTCACCTGTGGCTCCAAGTAAGCTGTTGACATTTGACAGTGGCCATACCCCAGGCAATGGATTTGACAGGCCAGCCAAACCAAGTGAGAGTAGCCATTGGGGCTTTTTTTTTAGAACCCTCGGTGACTTCGGGCTTGTCTACCCAAAGCATGTGAAGACTGGATTCGACGGACTGTGCAGAGGAAACCACAGATGGTTCAATGGGCAGGAAGGCGCTTCCCAGCACACCTTGTGGAGAGTGAACAGCACGTCAAAACACATATATGGCCCTGGTCATCCACTGCATCCTGACCTATCTCCAGTTGTCTTGACTCTTGTCTTGCCATTGGAGCCAGACAGACTCAGACAAGAGAGTGAGGTTGACAACCAGCGCAATTCTCCCACATTTTAATCAAACTCATGCACAAGTCATGACTGTGGCTCTGAAATTTTGATTATTTTAAAATACAAGCTCATAAACAGTACCTCTTTCAGAGACATGATCTTCCTCACCATCTGAGACATACCCTCTTTGTGTTACAACCATCAGGGAGGAGGTACAGGAGCCTAAAGTCCCATGCTCAATGCTTTAAGAACAAACTGATGATAGAGAAGCAGAGGGCTATGTAGCAGAGCAGGGTTAGATTGATCTTAGAGTTAAGGGTTAAGGGTCTGTCCTGTCCTGTAATGTTCTATGTTAAGTATTTCGCCTCCATCAGAATTCAGAACAATTCATGAACTCATGAACAATATGTTATCCATCTTTTCTACTATTATATATTTATTTTTGCAACTCAGGGCAATTCTTATGTCTTGCACTATAGTACTGCTGCAAAAGAGATGTTTATTGACCACAAGAGGAGGAAACCAGAGGTCCTCGAGTCAGTCATCATCTGAATGATAATGTGGTATACTAGATCAGTAAATTCGCAAATGACACCCGATATTGGGTGTATTGGACAGCGATGAAGACAATCAAAGTTTGCAGTGGGACAGGACCAAGTGAAAAAATGGAATGAAAAATGGCAAGTGCAATTTAATGCAGACAAGTGTGAGGTGTTGCACTTTGGGAGGACCAACCAGGGTAGGTGCTACACAGTGAGTGGTAGAGCATTGAGGAGTGCTGTAGAACAAAGGAATCTGGGAACACAGATCCATAATTCATTGAAAGTGACGTCACAGATAGATAGGGTTGTAAAGAAAGTTTTTGGCACATAGATGTATTGATGACAAGAATTGGGATGTTATGTTGAAGTTGTTTAAGACTTTGGTGAGGCCTAATTAGGAGTATTATGTACAGTTTTGGTCACTTAGCTACAGGAAAGATGTAAATAAGGTTGAAAGAGTACAGAGAAAATTTACCTGGATGTTGCTAGGTCTGTAGGACCTGAGTTATAAGGAAAGACTGAACAGGCTAGGATTGTAACCTTTTGAACATAGAAGATTGAGAGGAGATTTGATTGAATTGTATAAAATTATGAAGGGTACAGAGTGTAAATGCAAGCAAGCTTTTTCCACTGAGGTTGGATGAGACAACTGGAGATCACTGGCTAAGGGAGAAAGGTGAAATGTATAAGGGGAACATGAGGGAAAACTTCTTCACTCAGAGAATGGTAAGAGTGTGGAACGAGCTGCCAGTGCAAGTGGTAGATGCGAGCCCCATTTCAACATTCAAGAAAAGTTTAGATAGATAGGTAGATAGATATACTTTATTGATCCCGATGGATGGAAGGGGTATGGAGGGCTATGGACCAGGTGCAGGACGATGGGACTAAGCAATTTAAATGATACAGCACAGACTGGATGGGCAAAGTGCCTGTTTCTGTACTGTCATTTTCTATGATTTTTTGACTCTACCTGTCACGCCACTTTCAATGAATTATGGACGTGTTCTCAGATCCCTTTGTTCTACTACACTCTTCAGAGCCCTACCACCCTACCCTGGTTGGTCCTCTCAAAGTTCAACACCTCACATTTGTCTGCATTAAATTCCATCTGCCATTTCTCAGCACATTTTTCCAGCAGGTCTAGATCCTGCTGCAAGATTTGATAATCTTCCTCACTGTCCACTACACCCCAATCTTGATGTTGCGCACGAATTTGCTGATCTAGTTAACCACATTGTCATCCAGATTGTTAATATAGATACAAACAACAATGGACCCAGCACCGACCCGTGACACACCACTAGTCGCAGGCCTCTAGTCAGAGAGGCAAACATCTACAAGCACTCTCTGGCTTCTCCAGCAAACCAAATATCTGATCCAATTTACTACCGCATCTTGAATGCCAAGTGACTGAACCTTCTTGACCAACCTCCCATGCAGGACCTTGTCAAGTGCCATGCTGAAGTCCATGTAGACAATATCCAATGTCTTACTTTGTCAACTTTCCTGATAACATCTTCAAAATTCTGTAAGATTGGTTAGACATGACCTACCACACATAAAGCCATGCTGACTATCCTTAATCAATCTCTGGCTAACTAAAATAATCATACATCCATTCTCCTAGAATACCTTACAATAACTTCTAGTACTAATGCCAAGTCCACTTGCCGATAATTTCTTGGTTCTTAGAGCTTTTCTTAAACAGCAGAACACAATTAGCTATCCTCCAATCCTCCTGTACCTCAGCTGTCGCTAAGAATGATTTAAATATCTCTGCTACAGTCCCTGCTATTTCTGCACTTGTCTCCCACAGGGTCCGAGGGAACACTGTCAGGCCCTGGGGATTTGTCCACCCTGATTTGCCTCAAGACAGCTAACACCTCCTACTCTGTAACCTGTAAAGGGTCTTTGGCCTCGCTGATGCTTTGCCTCACTTCTATAGACTCTGTCCTTCTCCTGAGTAAATAAAGATGCAAAAAATCCATTTAAGATCTCCCCAGTTTCTTTTGGCTCCATGCATTGATTACCATTCTGATCTTTCAAAGGACTAACTTTGTCACTTACAATCCTTTCACTCTTAACCTATCTGTAGACCCCCTCAGGATTCTCCTTCACCTTGTCTGGTAGAGCAACCTCATTTAGCCCTCCTGATTTCTTTCTTAACTGTCCTCTTGCTTTTCTTATACTCCACAAGTACCTCAATATGTTCCTCCTCTGCAACCTCATTTTAGCCCTCCTGATTTCTTTCTTAACTGTTCTCTTGCTTTTCTTATACTCCACAAGTACCTCAATATCTTCCTCCTCTGCACCTTCCCATTTTTTTTAACTCTCAACCTGTGTCTCAATATCTCTGAAAAACAAGGTTCCCTAAACTTGTTATCCTTGCCTTTTGTTCTGACAGGCACATACAAGTTGTGTACTCTCAAAATTTAATTTTTGAAGGCTTCCCACTTACTAAGTACATCTTTGCCAGAAAACAGGCTGTCCCAAATCCATACTTGCCAGATCCCTTCTCATACCATCGAAATTGGCCTTTCTCCATTTTAGAATCTCAACCCGAGATTCAGACCTATCCTTTTCCATAATTACTTTTAAACTATTGGCATTATGATCAGTAGATGTAAAGTGTTCCCCTGCACAAACTTCTGTCACCAACCCTGTCTCATTCCCTAATAGCAAATCAAGTATCGCACATTCTCTCGCTGCGTCTTCTTTGTACTGATTAAGGAAACTTTCCTCAACACATTTGACAAACTCTACTCCTAAGTCCTTTTACAGTATGGGAGTCTCAGTCAACATGTGGAAAGTTAATATCCCCTACTATAAAAACATTATGTTTTTTGTAACAGTCTGCGATCTCTCTACAAATTTGTTTCTCTAAATCCCACGGACCATTAGGTGGTCTATAATATAATCCCATTATCTTGGTCATACTTTTCTTATTCCTCAGTTCCACCCATAAAGCCTCACTAGTCGAGTTTTCCAGGATGTCCTGACTGAGCACTACCGTAACATTTTCCACGACTAGTAATGCCACCCCCCCCCCTTAATCCCTCCCGCTCTATCACATCTAAAATAACGGAACCCCAGAATATTGAGCTTCTAGTCCTGCATTTCCTGCAATCAACTCTCACTAATGGCTACAAGATCATAATTCCAGGTGTTGAACCATCCCTTGTGCTCATCTGCCTTTTCTACAAAACATCTTGTAATGAAATATACAGTCGGCCCTCCTTATCCACGGGGGATTGGTTCCGGGAACCCCCACGGATACCAAAAAACGCGGATGCTCAAGTCCATTATATAAAATGGCATAGTATTTGCATATAACCTCTGCATATCCTCACGTATACTTTAAATCATCTCTAGATTACTCATAATATCTAATACAATGTAAATGCTATGTTAATAGTTGTTATACTGTATAGTTTAGGGAATAATGACAAGAAAAAATGCTCAAACAACGAGTGCTAGAGAGAGAACTTCCGGGTTTTCCCGATCTGCGGTTGGTTGAATCCACGCATGCGGAACCTGCGGATAAGGAGGGTCGACTGTATGCAACTCAGAATATTAGTCCCATCATACTTAACCTTTTGCTTCCTGATTTTGTCTCAGGTCTCAACAGCACCTGTCTCTACAAGCTCTCCACTATCTGTTCTGGCACTCTGATTTCCATCTCCCTGCAACTCTAGTTTAAACCACCTCCCCCCCCCCCACCCACCCCCGTGTAGCACTAGTAAACCTTTCTGCTAGGATATTAGTCCCCCTCCAGTTTAGGTGCAAACCGTCTCTTCTGTACAGGTCCCAACTTCTCTGGAAGAGAGCCCAACGATACAAAAATCTGAAGCCCTCCCTCCTACACCAACTCCTTAGCCACATACTAAACTGAATGATGTTCCTTTTTCTGGCCTCACTAGCACGTGGCATGTGATACTTTATTTTTGCTCAAGAAGAATGATCATTTAAGAAAAACCTCTCTATACCTTACTTGTATTTTATAAGTTGTTGAAGGAAATGTTATTAATCACAGTCCCAATCAGTTGCTGTTAAAGAAACACAACAGACCAGGCAGCGGGTAAATATAGTTCTACCTCAGAATGAGGGCAAAAGTTTCACTCCCTCTTGCAGGGAATACAGTGGGCCCACACAACTTCAAATGTAGACAACAATTAAAACAATTGCAAATATGCAAATAGAATTGGCTTCTGTGAAAGAATATAGGAAACGGGAGTAATAATAATAATAATAATAACTTATTTATAGAGAAATTACTGTACAAATGATGTAGTTCAAAGTACTTTACAATGGGATAAAATGCAAACAAAAGTAAAAGACAAAAATATCTTAGTTTAAAGCAAAGTTAGATAAACAATTTTTGAGCTGGTGTTTAAAAGTGTCAGCTGAGTCTGCATCTCTTATAGTTTTAGGTATTGAATTCCACAGTTTAAGAGCATGGTTAAAAAAGCTGACCTGCCAATTTTCTTTTAGGGAAATTGTTTAAATTTAAGAGACCAGTGGGTGAGGACCTGAGTGCTCGAGCAGGATTACAAACCCAGTGATTCTATGATATACTCTGGTCCCAGACCATTGAGAGCTTTAAAAACAAGTAAGAGAGCTTTAAAATGAACTCTAAAAGATACAGGAAGCCAGCGCAGAGTAGCTAGGATGGGTGTGATATGTTTTCTCATACTAGTTTTCATTAAAGGTCTAGCCGCAGTGTTCTGAATAAACTGAATTTTTGTCAATAGTGCTCCTTGACACTGAATAGAATGGTTCCTCAAGATTGCTTTGCCTTTCAAGAACCAGTAGATCAAAATGTTCACTTTTTCCATAACAAATTTTTATGAAAAAGCTTTTCTTTTTGTGGCCAGTATTGCTGGCGCTCTTTTTTCCACAAAGGAAAGGCCGTCCATTGGCTTGGGTAGACAATGGATGTTGTGTCCTAGCTGTCTAGTGTTGGTGCAGTGCCGTCAATTAAATGCAAGCCAGGGCAGTACGATATGGAGAGCAAGCTGTTCCCCATTCAGCAGCCTCCGCTTCTCCACACAGCCGATGAATCCAAAAGTACAGCAGAGACAGATACAGTTTGGCACCAGCAGCATCGCAGGATATGCCAGTCAGTATTGAGCTCAACAGAAGACTGCCTTAGGGACTCCAGCTCTGGATTTTCCTCAGGGTTTACTCCTAAAGACTTCCTTGTAAGTGCATATAGCTATAAGACAGCAGAAATTTGAGATCAGAATTTTTCTTCACCTAGATGAGCTGCCAGCACGGCTGACAAGCTGCATCTGCCCACAGCGACTGTTATTAAGGTGCGAGTAATCTCCTGTCAGTAGAAATGGTTCTGCCGGGCTTAATAGCTAAGCCACATGCAAAGGGCAGGAGCTGGACTTGGTTGTCAGAGGCTATTTGAGACATACACCATTGGGAGCATTCAGTAGGTACAGGGAACTTATCTCCTCTACCTCCCCTGGCTATAACAAGCTGAAGGAAACTGTTTTCCACAATGATGTTTGTACTTATGGGTTTTAAACTTCTGGACATTCAAGTTTAAGTTCAGTTTATTATCATTCAACTGTTCTCCTGTACACCGCCAAACAAAACAATGTTCCTCCGGACCAAGGTACACAACACAGTACATATAACTCACACACATAACCACAAAGTAACATTACCACAAATGAATTAACAAATAATAAGGTGCATTTATGAAACAAGTTAAAAAGTAAACGCTACTGGCACTTCATAAGCGATGAGACCTGGGAGTTCAGTAGTCTCACAGGCTTGCGGAAGGAGCTGTTTCTCATTCTAATAGTTCTTGTCCTAATGCTATGGTACCACCTGCCTGATGGTGGGGAGCAAAGTGATTGTGGGACGGATGGGAGGGATCATAGACAATGCTAAGGGCCCTGCATTTGCAGCACTCATGATAAGTCTCTTTGGTGGATGGAAGAGAGACCCCCATGATCCTCTCAGCAGTCCTGGCAATCCATTGTGGGGTGGGGACTTGTGGAAAGATGCCTTGAAATCTGCATTCCAAACAGTGATGCAGCTGGTCAGTTTGACCTCAATGGTGTTCCTGTAAAAATTGGTTAGAACTGGGGGGGGGGGGGCAGAAGAGCCTCACTCACTTCAATCTGAATCAGAAATAGAAAGGTTTCTGTCTGTTAGTCTTTGTTTAATTAAAGATTTTTTCTAAATTCTACTGTAATTTCCTTATTTTTTTCAGTAAATACCTGTAAGTAAATGAATCTCATAGTAGTATATGATAACATATACGAGGGGTGATTGATACATTCGTGGCCTAAGGTAAAAGGAGTCAATTTTAGAAAACCTAGCACATTTATTTTGCAACATAGTCCCCTCCTACATTTACACACTTAGTCCAGCAGTCGTGGAGCATACAGATCTTGGACCTCCAGAAAGGGTCCACAGCAGGGGTGATTGATAAGTTCGTGGCCTAAGGTAGAGGGGGATGAGTTATACAGCTCTCATTATATGCACATGCAGTTCAACTCTTTGACTGTGCAGAAAGTTTGAAGTTAATAACTCATCTCCTTCTACCTTCGGCCACGAACTTATCAATCATCCCTGCTGTGGACACTTTCTGGAGGTTCAAGACCCGTATGCTCCATGACCACTGGACTAAGTGTGTAAATGTAGGAGGGGACTATGTTGAAAAATAACTGCTAGGTTTTCTAAAATTGACTCCTTCCACCGTAGGCCATGAACTTATCAATCATCCCTTGTACATACTTAGATAATAAATCTATTTTGAAGAACAGCATACACAAGGCAAAAGTGAATTGAGAAATTGAGTGATCTTTGAACTATCCAGGATGAATTAGCCAGCTCATGAAACATCCCAAATAAATAACGCTTTCATGGAAATCTTGCTCTGAGCAGCCAAATACAAACAGGAAGAGAATCAGAGACAGGCAGCTGGAAGCCGACAGACTGTATACACAACACATCCCTTGCCACAACCAAACCAAAGGGGAAATATGATGAACAACTCATTTGGAGATAACTTTATTTTTCTAACCAGCGATGCTCAGTGAGAGAGAGGAAGAGAAAAAACAGTACTTAGTTTTGTTTCCAAAACTACTTAAAATATAAACACAAGAGAGCCTGTAGAAGCTGGAAATCCAGAGCAACACACACAAAATGCTGGAGAAACTCAGCGGGTCAGTCAGCATCTATAGAAATGAATAAACAGTCAACATTTTGGTCCAAGGCCCTTCATCAGGATTGGAAATGAATGGGAAGATGCTAGAATAAGGTGGGGGGAGGAGTAGTAGCACAAGTTAGAAGGTGATAAGTGAAGCTAGATAGGTGGGGGAGGAAGGATGAAGAAAGAAGCTGGGAGGTGATATGTAGAAATGGTAAGGGTCTGGAAAATTCTCTCACTGGAGAGGAGAGTGGACCATGGAAGACAGGGAAGGAGGAGTAGCACCAGAGGAAGATGACATACAGGTGAGGAGGAGAAGAGATAAGGAAGTAGGGAAGGAGGGGTAGCACCAGAGGGAGATGACAGACAGGTGAGGAGGAGAAGAGGTAACAGGCCAGAAGGGGGAATGAAGGAAGAGGAAAAGGGAAGGGGGGTGCAAATTATCGTAAGTTGGAGATTTTGATGTTCATACCGTCAGGCTGGAAGTGACCTGGATAGAATTTGAGGTGTTGCTCCTCCAACCTAACAGAAGAGGAGGTCATGGACTGGTATGTCGGAATGAGAACAGGGATTGGAATTACGCAAACAACAGGAATTCTGCAGATGCTGGAAATTCAAGCAACACACATCAAAGTTGCTGGTGAACGCAGCAGGCCAGGCAGCATCTCTAGGAAGAGGTACAGTCGACGTTTCAGGCCGAGACCCTTCGTCAGGACTAACTGAAGGAAGAGTTAGTAAGAGATTTGAAATTGATAGCTATCTGGACTATTCCTCTTCTCACCCTGTTTCTTGCAAAAATGCCATCCCCTTCTCGCAATTCCTCCGTCTCCGCCGCATCTGCTCTCAGGATGAGGCTTTCATTCCAGGACGAGGGAGATGTCCTCCTTTTTTAAAGAAAGGGGCTTCCCTTCCTCCACTATCAACTCTGCTCTCAAATGCATCTCCCCCATTTCACGTACCTCTGCTCTCACTCCATCCTCTCGCCACCCCACTAGGAATAGGGTTCCCCTGGTCCTCACCTACCACCCCACCAGCCTCCAGGTCCAACATATTCTCCGTAACTTCCGCCACCTCCAACGGGATCCCACCACTAAGCACATCTTTCCCTCCCCCCCCTCTGCTTTCCACAGGAATCGCTCCCTACGCAACTCCCTTGTCCATTCGTCCCCCCCATCCCTCCCCACTGATCTCCCTCCTGGCACTTATCCTTGTAAGCGGAGCAAGTGCTACACATGCCCTTACACTTCCTCCCTTACCACCATTCAGGGCCCCAAACAGTCCTTCCAGGTGAGGCAACACTTCACCTGTGAGTCGGCTGGGGTGATATACTGCGTCCGGTGCTCCCGATGTGGCCTTTTATATATTGGCGAGACCCAACGCAGACTGGGAGACCGCTTTGCTGAACACCTACGCTCTGTCCGCCAGAGAAAGCAGGATCTCCCAGTGACCACACATTTTATTTCCACATCCCATTCCTATTCTGACATGTCTATCCACGGCCTCCTCTACTGTAAAGATGAAGCCACACTCAGGTTGGAGGAACAACACCTTATATTCTGTCTGGGTAGCCTCCAACCTCATGGCATGAACATCGACTTCTCTAACTTCCGCTAATGCCCCACCTCCCCCTCGTACCCCATCTGTTACTTATTTTTATACACACTTTCTTTCTCTCACTCTCCTTTTTGTCCCTCTGAATATACCCCTTGCCCATCCTCTGGGACCCCCCCCCCCCCCCGTCTTTCTTCCCGGACCTCCTGTCCCATGATCCTCTTGTATCCCTTTTGCCTATCACCTGTCCAGCTCTTGGCTCCATCCCTCCCCCTCCTGTCTTCTCCTATCATTTTGGATCTCCCCCTCCCCCTCCAACTTTCAAATCCCTTACTCACTCTTCCTTCAGTTAGTCCTGAAGAAGGGTCTCGGCCTGAAACGTCCACTGCACCTCTTCCTAGAGATGCTGCCTGGCCTGCTGCGTTCACCAGCAACTTTTATGATCATGGCATGAGATCACATTTAGACAGATGCCCTTCCCAGAAGGACATTAGTGAACCAGATATGCTTTTACGACATCTTAGCTCAGCGGCAAGGTAGCATAATGGTGTGCGTTGGTTTACAATGTCACTAATTGTGGTTCAATTTCAGCTGCTGTCTGTAAGCAGTTTGTACATTCATCTCATGATCATGTGGATTTCCTCTGGGTGCTCTAGATTCCCTCAGGTTAGAGTTAGTAAGCAGTGGGCATACTATGTTTTTTGCTGGAGACATGAGGGCACTTGCGGGCTGCTTCCAACATAATCCTCCCTGATCTGATTTGATGCAAATGACACATTTATTAGTTATTAGCTTATTTATTTATTAGTTTATTTTCTATTCTTGCACATTGTTTGTCAGTCTTTGTCTATGCATAGTATTTTTCATAACTTCTATTGAATTCCTTCATTTTCCAGTATATGCTGGCAAGATAAGTCATATACAGTGCCTATAAAAGGTATTTCACCTCCCTTACAAGTTCTGTTATCAGTGTAAAAAAGTCAAATTAAATTCACTGTGACTCAAGGTTGTAAAACAGTAAAACATGAAAATTTCCTGAGGGGGGGTGAATACCTTTTATAGGCACTGTACATATTTTGATAATAAATTTACTTTGAACATTAATTACTGTGCTCTTGTACAATCTTGCCCTTTCCTTTATAACAAGGCCCAACTGATGCCTAAGGTCATGATTATACACTGAAATTAGGAATGGATGAATTTTTTCCATTTGTTCCATTTCTTCTTCTGGAGTGTTTGCCTATAGATGCATTAAGATAGCAGGAGATGTTTATAAGGCAGTTAAAAACATGTGGGATGCTTTTCTTTATTAGGCAGGGTATAAACACAAGAATGTTATACCAGAATTGTGTACAACATTAAGCTGACCACAGCTCTACTGTTTACAGTTCTTGCTGCTGCCATCAGGAAGGAGGTACAGGGGCCTCAGGACTCACACCACCAGGTTCAGGAACAGTTATTACCCCTCAACCATCAGGCTCTTGAACCAGGGAGAATAACTTCACTCATCCCATCACTGAACTGTCCCCACAACCTATGGACTCACTTTCAAGGACTCTTCATCTCATGTTCTCGATATTTATTGCTTATTTATTCATCATTATCACTTTGCTTGCTTTTTTGTTGTTTATTTGTATTTACTTTGAATGCCCATTGAAAATTAATCTCAGGGTGACATATATGTACTTTGATAATGAATTTACTTTGAACTTTGGACTTTGTTATGAGAAGAAAGGACACCAGGGAGGCGACAAAGAGGATTTACAAGGATAAAGCCAGAACTGGAAAACTGAAGCAATGGATAAGCTACACACATCAAAGTTGCTGGTGAACACAGCAGGCCAGGCAGCATCTCTAGGAAGAGGTACAGTCGACGTTTCTTGAATTTCCACAATTTCTTGAATTGTGTTGCTTGAATTTCCAGCATCTGCAGTATTCCTCTTGTTTGCAATGGATAAGCAATTTCCCCGAATCAATAAAGTATGACTATGACTATGACTACTAAAGTTGTTTGCTTTTGGTCGGAGCCAGAGGGGAGGCTTAATTGAGATGTATATAATAATTAAAAGCCTAGACAGAGAACATGGGATCCATTCCTTAGAGAGGTTTCCAAAACGTGAAGGAATTGATTAAAGTAATTGGCGTGAGGATTAGAGGAGAAATAATAAAACTTATTCTAGTTAGCCCCCTCCCACCTTCCTCTATCTATTGCTCCTGTTAAGAAACTGCAAACACTTTAAACCAATTTTGATAATGCTGTTTACATTTTAAACACATGCTGATATTTATGTATTTATGCACATTTTACTCCATATCCGTACTTCAATGTCTAACTTTATTTATATTCTTTATTAGTTCATGTATAATTATCATTCAACCATACATGAATACAGACAAATGAAACAGCAAAACACAATACCAACAGTCATACACATCACAAGGCACATATAAGATAGCAGTAAACATACAGTCTCAAAAAAATGTCCTTGATCCTTTTTTTTTCATTTTAGAGATGGTAGGAGGCTGTGGACTCAGTTCCTGTGTTTGAGCTTGAAACCATTATAAGGTTTAAAACCTACATGAAGAGCTGGGAGACGCAAGGAAAAGTACGCAATGCCAGATGGCCGAGTGGCCCTTCACTGACAGAATTAACTGAAGTAACTGCCTTTGACATCAAGAAATCTGTTTAATTAAACAGGGGTGGCAAGCTAGCATAGCAGGTCACGTAATATTTTACAGTGCTAGCAATTGGGTTCAATTCCCACCGCTGTCTGTAAGGAGTTTGTACGTTCACCCCGAGACTGCATGGGTTTCCTCCGGGTGCTCCATTTTCCTCTCACATGCCAAAGATGCATAGCTTAGTAGTTTAATCACAAACAAGAAAAAAATCTGCTGACTAATTTTACAACTTTCTGTAGCTTCTTTTGGTCCTGTGCGGTAGTCACACTCCCCCGCCCCACCATACCAGAGAGTGATGCAGTACACCTATCGAAGTATTTGAGTATTTTTAGATTATGAAGACACGCAGTCCTCTTTTATTGTCATTTAGTAGTGCATACATTAAGAAATGATACAATATTTCCTCCGGTGTGATATCACAAAACACAGGACAGACCAAGACTGAAAAACTAAAAAAAAACCACATAATTATAACATATAGTTACAACAGTGCAACATTACCATAACTTGATGAAGAACAGGCCATAGCACAGTAAAAAGATCAAAGTCTCTCAAATGTCCCACATCTCACGCAGACGGGAGAAGGAAGAAAAACTCTCCCTGCCATGCCCGACCACAGTCCGACTCTGAGTCATCCGAAAACTTCGAGCCTCTGATCAGCTCTCCGACACCGAGTACCAAGCACCATCGCTATCTGAACGATTTGACCTCAATCTCGGTCGCCCACAGCAGGCAAAGCCAGGGATTTTGAGGCCTTCCCTCCGGAAGATTCTCGATCGCGCAGTAACAACAGCAGCAAACTTGTGTTTCAGAAATTTCTCCAGATGTTCCTCTGTGCTTTCCCCTCTGTCTCCATCAAATCAGAATTGTCCACGGCCCCTATTTAACGGATACCATATCATTTTCACTGGAGAGCTGCACGCACACGGCGTGCTGCTCTCTCTCCTCCCGCCATTTCATTTTAGGTGACAAACCAAATCTCCTCATACTCTTAACACAATATAGCCGCTGCCTTGCCTTCTTTATAGCTGCATCAATGTGACGAGGTTAGATCCTCAGAGATCTAGACACCCAGGCTCTTGAAATTGCTCACTCTCTCCACTTCTGATCCCTGTGAGAATTGGTTCATCTTCCCTCATCTTACCCTTCCTGAAGTCCACAATCAGCTCTTTCGTCTTACTGACATTGAGTGCAAGGTTGTTGCCGCGTTACCACTACCCTAGCTGATATATCTCACTCCTGTATGCCCTCTCATCTCCATCTGAAATTGTACCAACAACAGTTGTATCATCAGCAAATTTATAAATGGTATTTGAGCTATGCCTAGCCACACAGTCACGTGTATACAGAGAGTAGAGCAGTGGGCTAAGCACACACCCCTGAGGTGCGTCATTGTTGACTTTCAGGAAGGTGGAGATAACATCTCCAGTCTGTACAGATTGTGATCTTCCAGTTAGGAAGTCATTGATCCAAGTACAGAGGGAGGTACAAAGGCCTAGATTCTGTAGCTTATCAATAATGTCTGTGGGAATGATTGTGTTAAACACTGAGCTCAGCGAACAGTATCCTGACATAGGCGTTTGTATTGTCCAGGTGATCTAAAGCCACGTGATAAGCCATTGAGATTGCGTCTGCCGGAGACCTACTGTAGGCAAATTGTAGTGGGCCCAGGTCCTTGCTGAGGCAAAAGTTCGTTCTAGCCATGACCAACCTCTCAAAGCATTTCATCACTGTAGACGTGAGTGTTATTGGGCGATAGACATTAAGGCAGCTCACACTGCTCTTCTTGGGCACTGATATAATTGTTGCCTTTTTGAAGCAGGTGGGAGCTTCCAACCGTAGCAGTGAGAGGCTGAAAATGTCCTTGAACACACCCACCAGTTGGTTGGCACAAGTCTTCAGAGCCTTACCAGGTACTCCATTGGGACCTTCCGCCTTGCGAGGATTCACCCTCCTTAAAGACAGCCCAACATTGGCCTCCAAGGCAGAGATCTGGACTCTTTAGATTCTGGACTAGTTCCTGAGGATTGGAGGGTGGCTAATGTAACCCTGCTTTTTAAAAAAGGAGGGAGAGAGAAACCGGGGAATTATAGACCGGTTAGCCCAACATCGGCGGTGGGGAAAATGCTAGAGTCAGTTATCAAAGATGTGAGAACAGCACATTTGGAAAGCGGTGAAATCATCGGACAAAATCAGCATGGATTTGTGAAAGGAAAATCATGTCTGACGAATCTCATAGAATTTTTTGAGGATGTAACTAGTAGAGTCGATAGGGGAGAACCAGTGGATGTGGTATATTTGGATTTTCAAAAGGCTTTTGACAAGGTCCCACACAGGAGATTAGTGTGCAAACTTAAAGCACACGGTATTGGGGATATGGTATTGATGTGGATAGAGAATTGGTTGGCAGACAGGAAGCAAAGAGTGGGAATAAATGAGACCTTTTCAGAATGGCAGGCAGTGACTACTGGGGTACCGCAAGGTTCAGTGCTCAGTTGTTTACAACAGCGGTCCCCAACAACCAGGCCGCAGAGCATTTGCTACCGGGCTGCGAGGAAACGATATGATTTGGCGATATGAGTCAGCTGCACCTTTCCTCATTCCTTGTCACACCCACTGATGAGCTTAAACACACGCGAGGTCATTAACAGCGCATCATCCATGTCAGTGCGGGAAGAAGATCAACTACTCCAGCTTGCAAATGACGGTGGGCTGAAAAGTATGTTTGACATAACATCTCTGCCGGCATTCTGGATCAAAGTCAAGGCTGAATATCCTGAGGTAGCCACGAAAGCACTGAAAACGTTGCTCCATTTCCAACATATCTCTGCAATGAATGCAACGAAAACTAAATTGTGGAATAGACTGGACATAAGGAACCCCCTTCGAGTATCGCTGTCTCCCATCACCCCTCGATAGGACTGTCTTGTTGCAGGAAAACAAGCCCAGGGCTCCCACTGATTCAGCGATATTGGTGTGTTGCAATGATTTTATATGTTCATATGGGGAAAATATGTGCCGTGTGTTTAATATCCAAACATTACTTAAAATGTTATGATGCTATTGACTGATAAGTGACTTACATAACCATATAACAATTACAGCACGGAAATAGGCGATCTTGGCCCTTCTAGTCCGTGACGAAAGCTACTCTCACCTAGTCCCACCGACCTGCACTCAGCCCATAACCCTCCATTCCTTTCCTGTCCAAATACCTATCCAATTTTTCTTTAAATAATATCGAACCTGCCTCAACCACTTCTACTGGAAGTTCTTTCAACACTTACTTTAAGCTCCCCGCCCTCCCCTGATGATTGACTTATCACTATATTCATGCGAGGAAAATATGCGCTGTGTGTTTAATATTAAATTCGTTAGATAAACCCTTTTAGAAAAGAAATTGAGTGTATTAGCCCCTTATTACCAATATTCCAGTCGTGATTAACACCTCCCCGGAACAGAATCGCCAAAAACGATTTGCAGAGAATAATATCAGCAGGTACACCCAAGCGCAGGTCATGCATGCGCACTGGTGCCCGCGCAAGACTTCATGGTCATTGTAGTCTTTCTTGGGGTAAACACAACATATATTTTGACAGCTACTCTTGTCCATTGGCAACCCTACCCCACCCCCCCCCGCCGGGTCGGCCGGTCCGCAAGAATATTGTCACTATTAAACCAGTCCGCAGCGCAAAAGAGGTTGGGGACCCCTGGTTTACAATATATATTAATGACTTAGATGAGAGAATTAAATGCAGCATCTCCAAGTTTGTGGATGACACGAAGCTGGGCGGCAGTGTTAGCTGCGAGGAGGATGCTAAGAGGATGCAGGGTAACTTGGATAGGTTAAGTGAATGGGCAAATTCATGGCAGATGCAATTTAATGTGGATAAATGTGAGGTTATCCACTTTGGTGGCAAGAACAGGAAAACAGATTATTATCTGAATGGTGGCTGATTAGGAAAAGGGGAGGTGCAACGAGACCTGGGTGTCATTGTACACCAGTCATTGAAAGTGGGCATGCAGGTACAGCAGGTGGTGAAAAAGGCAAATGGTATGCTGGCATTCATAGCAAGAGGATTTGAGTACAGGAGCAGGGATGTACTACTGCAGTTGTACAAGGCCTTGGTGAGACCACACCTGGTGTATTGTGGTGCAGCTTTGGTCCCCTAATCTGAGGAAAGACATTCTTGCCATAGAGGGAGTACAAAGAAGGTTCACCAGATTGATTCCTGGGATGGCAGGACTTTCATATGATGAAAGACTGGATCGACTAGGTTTATACTCATTGGAATTTAGAAGATTGAGGGGGGATCTTATTGAAATGTATAAAATTCTAAAGGGGTTGGACAGGCTAGATGCAGGAAGATTGTTCCCGATGTTGGGGAAGTCCAGAACGAGGGGTCACAGTTTAAGGATAAAGGGGAAGCCTTTTAGGACCAAGATGAGGAAAAACTTCTTCACACAGAGAGTAGTGAATCTGAGGAATTTTCTGCCACGGGAAACAGTTGAGGCCAGTTCATTGGCTATATTTAAGAGGGAGTTAGATATGGCCCTTCTGGCTAAAGGGATCAGGGGGTATGGAGAGAAGGCAGGTACAGGGTTCTGAGTTGGATGATCAGCCATGATCATACTGAATGGCGGTGCAGGCTCGAAAGGCTGAATGGCCTACTCCTGCACCTATTTTCTATGTTTCTATGTTTCTATCACAGGATCACCAGGTGCAGCAGGGATCTTCACAGCTGTAGCTATATTCTCCCTTTCAAACCAGGCATAGAAAGCTTTGAGCTCATCTGGCAGTGAAACATCACTGCCATTCATGTTATTGCCTTTCGTTTTGTAGGAAGTAATGTCTTGCTTTTGGAATATATAGCAAGTTTTGGAAAGCACATATGCATCCACAGATTTTAATGAAGTCAGTAACAACTGCAGAATACTCATCCAGATTCAAAGATGAATCCCTGAATGCAGTTCAGTCCACTGATTCGAAGCAGTCCTGTAGGCGCTCCTTTGCTTCCCTTTTCCATACCTTCTTGACCCTCACTACTGGTGCTGCAGTCTTCAGTCTCTGTCTATACTCAGGGAGTAGAAGTACAGCCAGGTGATCAGATTTTTCGAAGTATAGGTGTGGAATAGCCCTGTAGGCATTCTTGATGGTGGTGTAACAGTGATCCAGTGTGTTTCCTCTAGTACTACAAGTGATTTGTTGATGTAATTATTTAGAGACTTCTTCAAGCTGGCCTGATTAAAATCCCCCAAAATGACAGTGGTGTGAAAATGTCAGGGTGTGCTGTTTCGTGCATGTTGATCATGTAATCTTGAGCAAGGCTTCTCAACTGAGGTTCTGCGGAATCCTAGGGTTCCGTGAGAGGTCGCTAGGGAATCCGCAAGAGATTGTGATTAAAAAATATAAACATTGTCTTTTGAACTCCGCGCTCACAGTGGTGGGTAGTGACCGAGAGGCCACGTTAAGCAATCTCATTAGAGGTCTCTCAGCCCAGTATGGCAGTGCACAGTAGGACCGTGTTGATTTGAGTCCATTCTAAGTTTTAGACGTGAGATGGGAGAGGCTGTTGATAATTGGTGAGTGCTATTTTGCACAAAGGGGAGGACAGTAGGCTGATTCAGATAGCATGAGGTACATTTTCCAAGCATTGAATGGTCTCACCCAACTTGGGCTATGACATCAACCTCTCCCTCCCGAATTATCTCCCCCAGCTTCCCCTGCCGCGCCACTGACTGATTTATACGAGCAATTAAACTCTACCAGTGTAGTAGAAAATTGGAGGGAAATTTTAATTTTGAAGACGGTCCAGTGTGGCGATTTTTGAAAAGGAGGATTCTAGGCCTAGGCCTATGAACAATTCTGATAAGGTTAATGATGAAGAATTACAATCTTCTGAGTCATTTCACTGAACTAGTGCAACAATGGACACAAAAAAGTCCATCTTTACAATGAAAGCTTCTTATCAATGGGTTTTACATGGCATGGCTATCCAAGTAAAAAGGCTTAGGAAGCAAGTTATTTAATAGCAGAACCTATTGCCCTAAAAAAGGTAATAAGTTGGTGAGAACCTAATAACACCAGCATGTAAAATTAAAGTGGGTAAAATGCTTGGACAAGATGCAGTACGAGAAATTGAAAAGGTTTCACTCTCAAACAGTACGATAAGTCGATGTATTGATGACATGTCAAAAGATGCTGAAGATGTCAAAAGATGTCTTGTGTGATAAACCGAAAAAGAACAGCTTCTCTGTTCAGCTTAATGAGTCAACAGGTTTCAGAATCAGGTTTATTATCACCAGCATGTGATGTGAAATTTGTTAACTTAGCAGCAGCAGTTCAATGCAATACATAATCTAGCAGAGAGAAAAAAATTAATAATAAATAATCAAGTAAATCAATTACATATAATGAATAGATTAAAAGAATGTGCAAAAAGAGAAACACTGTATATTAAAAAGAAAAGTGAGGTAGTGTCCAAAGATTCAATATCCATTTAGGAATCGGATGGCGGAGGGGAAGATGCTGTTCCTGAATCGCTGAGTGTGTGCCTTCAGGGTTCTGTACCTCCTTCCTGATGGTAATAGTTAAAAAAGGGCATGCCCTGGGTGCTGGAAGTCCTTAATAATGGATGCTGCCTTTCTGAGACACTACTCCCTAAAGATGTCCTGGGTACTTTGTAGGCTAGTACCCGAGATGGAACTGACTAGATTTATAATCTTCCGCAGCTTCTTTCAGTCCTGTGCAGTAGCCCCTCCATACCAGACAGTGATGCAGCCTGTCAGAATGCTCTCCACGGTACAACTATAGAAGTTTTTGAGTGTATTTGTTGACATGCCAAATCTCTTCAAACTCCGAATAAGGTATAGCCGCTGTCTTGCCTTTATTGCTACATCGATATGTTAGATCCTCAGAGATCTATATATGTCACCAATAAATGTCATGTTGTAGCATTTGTAAGATTTGTAAATGATGGTGGAATGCAAGAAAACTTTTTTTATTGCAAAGAGCTGCCTGAAACAAGCAAAGACCAAGGTATATTCAATGTTTTGCCTTCATATCTGGAAACAAAAGGTCTGTCTTGGAGGAACTGTTTAGGCATCTGTGCCCCATCAATGGTTGGCTCCATGAGAGGTTTTGTTTCTCTTGTAAATAAGAAAATTCTGATGTTGTCACAACACACAGAAGTGCTGATGTCAAAAACTCTTGGAGATGAAATGAGAAAAGTTCTGGATGATGCTACAAAAAATGTTTAACTTTATTAAACAAAAACCAGTTCCCTCGAGGATGTTTTAGATCTGTGTGAAAACCTGGGCAAAGAGCACACCAATCTCCTGCTATGTACAGAAATCCAGTGGCTTGGCAGAAGAAGAGTTGTAAACAGGGTGTTTGAGCTGAAAGGTGAATTGCAGGAGTACTTCAAGAAAATAGTAGGCCAGATTTTGCTGAGTGCTTTGAAGATGAAGAATGGCTGCAGATACTAGCCTACTTAACAGGCATTTTTCATCATATGAATCAGTTGAACAAGTCTCTGCAAGGCCCTGGAGAAAACGTTTTGACTTCAAGTGACAAGATTCATGGATTTAAAAGGAAACTGAATCTTTGGAAAAATCATGTTGCAAAAGGAAATCTTGAAGTATTTCCACTGTTGTTTGGGCTTGAGTGGGGAAGGATATCAGAAAGTCTCGAGTCTTATTGAAAACCTCCTGGAAGAACTGCAGAACAAAATTGAACAGTACTTTTCCTCCCTTTCAACACAAGTGTATGACTGGGTGTAGGACCCTTTCTCTGAATCTTCGGCTCAACCTGAGAACTTAACTTTGAGAGAAGAGGAAGAACTTTGTGAGATGCAGTCTGATTGTGCACTCAAGATTAGATTTACTGACCTGCCCCTGGACAATTTCTAGATTTATGTGAAAGAAGAATCCTGTCATTCATTGGAAAGAAATGAATATGTTTTCTGCAGATATCAACTTCTAACATGTGTGAGCAAGCTTTTTCTTGTTTAACAAGCATCAGAAGATGAAATCCGTGTGAGCTTATCTCAAGTTCAACCCAGAATTGAGTATTTGTGCAGCAAAAAACAAGTACAGGTTTCACGTGCCTAGGCCTATATTTGAGCCGATCATGTCACTTAGTAAGAAAATGTCTTTTCAAAGTCTTATATAAAATTATGCCTCAGATTATATCTTTATTCGTATTGCTTTGGTTTATGGTTTTTAGTAACTTTACTATTCAACATTGTCAATAAATTTTCATGTTGAAAATAGCATGAATTAAAGTCAATTTAAAACCTTTATTTAAATTAAATCTACTAAGCCTACCTTTAGAAAAATTAATCCCATTTTGGGTTAAGACAGTTACTTAACAGAAATTTATTAAGAGTTTTTAATATTTATGAAAGGGAAAGAAAGATTAATTTCAAGAAAATTAAGCTAAGCTTAACTACCTGTTTTTTCTAGAAAGGCTGGCTAAAAGTTAATTCTCTACTCAAAAGAGCAATTATTTTTGGATTAGTATGTCTACAACCTACTATCATACTAACGTACTGCGAGCTGTAGATTTAATGATTTTTATGCAGGGGTTCCCTGAGACCTGAAAATTATTTCAAAGTTTCCTCCAGGGGAAAAAAGGTTGAGAAAGGCTGATCTAGAGCCTATTTGACGTTGGCTTGAGGTGGAATGTACACCATTACCAAAATTATCACAGAAATCTTCCATGGCAGGTAAAATAGATGGCACTTAATTGTGAGATATTCCAGGTCTGGTGAGCAGAATCATGAGGTATACACCTCCATCTCTGCTCTTGAGGGACTCAATAGACCTACCCTGACAGTGTATAAGAAACCCGTTGATCTGAATTGCTGCATCTGGTACAGAAGGGGTTAACCAGGGCTCTGTGAAACAAAGGACACAAGCATCCTAATGTCCCTCTAATACAGTATCCTAGCTCTGAGATCATTAATTCTATTTACCAGAGACTGCATGTTTACCAGCAAGATAGTTGGTATTGGAAGTCTAAAACCCCGTTTTCCTAAATGCATCTGTATCCCTGACTTGCAGCCATGTTTCCTACAAGGAGTCCAGAGAGAAGAACAGCCCCAATCAGCTTGTTTTTGTTGGTTTTTAAGCAGCAATAGATTATTCAATCACATTAAGACATCTTTATTAACTGTACAGATTCTGGAAGCAGTTGTGATTCTCAGCTGTATCAGGCTGAAACAGGAATATTTAAGCAGATCCATCAAGCTGTGCTGCATGAGACTGTAGTCTCGGGGTGGCCCAGAAGTGAACAAAATGAGAAACAAGAAAAGCTAATATGAAACTGCTGAATTTAGTGTTGAGTACAGGGGCTGCTCTGAGTATTGATAGAACATACAACATAGAACAATACATGATACATGAGGTAGCCTCCAACCTGATGGCATGAACATCGATTTCTCTAATTTCTGCTAATGCCCCACCTCCCCCTCGTACCCCATCCGTTATTTATTTTTATACACACATTCTTTCTCTCACTCTCCTTTTTCTCCCTCTGTCCCTCTGACTATACCCCTTGCCCATCCTCTGGTTCCCCCCACCCCTTGTCTTTCTCCCCGGACCTCCTGTCCCATGATCCTCTCATATCCCCTTTGCCAATCACCTGTCCAGCTCTTGGCTCCATCCCTCCCCCTCCTGTCTTCTCCTATCATTTTGGATCTCCCCCTCCCCCTCCCACTTTCAAATCACTAACTCTTCCTTCAGTTAGTCCTGACGAAGGGTCTCGGCCTGAAACGTCGACTGTACCTCTTCCTAGAGATGCTGCCTGGCCTGCTGCGTTCACCAGCAACTTTGATGTGTGTTACATGATAATACAGACCTTTTGGAGAAGCAGCACTTCAATATTCCATCTAGGCAGCATCCAACCTGATGGCAGTAACTTTTTTCTCTTCTCCCTTGAGTCTTCTTCTATTGCCCGCTCTGGCCTATTGTCTCTTCTCCTCAGCTATCTATCATCTCCCCCAGTGCTCCTCTTCCTTACTTTCCTCCCATGTCCCACTCTCCTCCCCTATCAGATTCTTTCTTCTACAGCCCTCTACCGTTTCCACCTGCTTCTTACTTTATGACCCCATCCCCCACCCACCTACCACCTTCTAGCTTGTACTCCTTCCCCTCCCACCACCTTCTCATTCTGGCACTTCGCCCCTCCTTTTCCTGTCCTGATCAAGCGTTTCGACCCGAAACATCGACTATTTATTCATTTCTACAGATTGTGCAGGTGCTGGAAATCTTGAGCAACACACTCAAAATGCTAGAGGAGCACAGCAAGTCAGGCAGCATCTATGAAGGGGAATAAACTATCAATGTTTCAGGATTGATGAAGGGCTTGGGCCTGAAATGTTGATTGTCACATCAAATGGGTGTGGTTTGCTGTTTCAGGGATCAGTGTCATTGAAGTAGAACTGCCAAATAAATGGATAGTGATATAGATACACCATTGACTTTAACAGGATCTGTTAAAGCCTTCATGATAGCAAGATAGAATACAAAAGAAATGCAGTTGCCCCAATTAGCTGAAGTTTCATGGAAATAGTTAAAAAGGTATAAAAAATACAAACTATCATTTAACTAATAACAATTTATGTATTTAAATGAAATACACAATAAATTAGAACACTACCAACACCACTACAGTACTATAAAACTGTGTACTAGCTCCTAATAGTTATTGATGGAGGAATTCATCCAGTGTACACTGCTGTGTTCTTTTGATGACTGTAAATGAACAAAACCTGCACAGATACCTAGCATGGACTGTGTTCATATAATGCTTTCAACAACTGTATTCTTCAAATCTTCATTTTCATTAGAACATTCAAAATGATTGTCAATACCTTCAAATTCTTTGTAATTCCTAACTTGTTGAAGTAGTGAAATCATTTAATTTTCACTGCCAGCCATTTCTGGCACTTCCAAGCCTGGATGCTTGAAACTACAGTGAACAAAACAGTTCTGAATTGCCTACTGCTTGTCTCTCACAAACTATCAGTGACAAAAATCACTGCTTTTTTGAACACAAACACACACAACTGACGCTATATATTCGTTCTAAAGTACAATGTAGTGTCTAACGGACACCTGGCATGCCTGTGATTGATGCTAGTTAGAAAATATTTGGCAGTCTCCTGCCCTAATGAAGTGGAAGAGTCCTAATAAACAAAGGGAGATCTGGCTATTTTCTCAACCCGTTTTTGTTCTTTAAGAGTTGTCCCAAATAAGTGGCTGTCCCGGTTAACTGATGGCCCAATTAATTGGATTCCACTATATATATATTTTAAAAAGTCAAATTAAACAAGTAGTGCAAAAAGAGAGCAAAAATAGAGAGGTAGTGTGCACAGTGGTCAAAAGTTGTAGGGGTTAACATCTCCAAAAGACAATGTCAAACTGGTTAAGCGGGCTGATACTTGCTTAGGAACACACACAAAATGCTGGAGGAGCTCAGCAGGCCAGACAACATCTATGGAAAAGAGTACAGTCAACGTTTCAGGCCGAGAACCTTGAACAGTCCTGAAGAAGGGTGTCAGCCCAAAACGTTGATTGCTTACTCTTTTCTACAAATGTTGCCTGGCCCGCTGAGTTCCTCCAGCATTTTGTGTGTGTTGCTTGGATTTCCAGCATCTGCAGAGTTTCGCTTATTTGTGACACTTGCTTATATTATTCCAGATCCTCTATCTTATTAGGCTGAAAACCTTCACACAGAAATATTAACATACTGAACAATGCCCACAAAAGGGTGGAAGAACTCAACAAGTCAGGCAGCACCAATGGAAAACAGTAAACAGTCGAATTTTCGAGCCAAGACTCTTCATCAAACTCAGCCATAAGCATTTTCTGTTTTTTCCTGTCCATAGCTGCTATCCAGCTTGCTGAGATCCTCCTGTGTTTGGTGTGTCTTGTTCAAGATTTACAAAACCTGCAGAATCTCCTGTGTCTTGCAAAAGTACTGCTCCCCTTGTCTATGTCCTGCTCCGTTGTGTATCAGAGTTGGTCTTCCAGTCAAAATAGTGCCTATACTTGGAGTAGTGTGTGCAGTTCTGGTCACCTAACCATAGGATATCATTAAGCTGGAAAGAGTGCAGAAGAGATTCACAAAGATGTGAAACACAACAGATTCTGCAAATGTTGGAAATAATCATAGTCATAGTCATACTTTATTGATCCCGGGGGAAATTGGTTTTCGTTACAGTTGCACCATAAATAATAAATAGTAATAAAACCATAAATACAAATAGTACTTTGTAAATTATGCCAGTAAATTATGAAATAAGTCCAGGACCAGCCTATTGGCTCAGGGTGTCTGACCCTCCAAAGGAGGAGTTGTGAATTTTGATGGCCACAGGCAGGAATGACTTCCTATGACGCTCTGTGTTGCATCTTGGTGGATCCAGAGTAACATACACAAAATGCTGGAGGAACTCAGCCCATGAGGCTGCATCTATAGAGGAGAATAAACAGTCAACGTTTCAGGCCAAAACTCTTCATCCTGAAAATTCAGCTGTTTATTCCTCACCACAGATGCTGCCCGACCTGCTGAGTTCCTCCAGCATGTTGTGTACTCTGGATTTCCAGCATTTGCAGAATTTCTTGTGTTTATTAAAATTCTGAAACTTGTTCAGTAACAAGTACTAAACTTTGGTAACACTTAGTGAAGGAATAACATTGACTAAAACCACTGCAAACTATTTGACTTTAGAATTCACAAGTTAATTTGTGACTCTTTTTCTTCTAAATTCCTATAATTTTAAATTCTTAAGTATATATGTTTCTCCATTCTGGAGACATTTTGCTAAGCCACAAGTATAAGTTTAGGCCAGTGAAAGGAATAATATATGTTATTTAAGATCAGAACTCTAGCAGAAAATAGTATAACTTAACGCCTTTGAATACTTTAGTTTGCAACAGTCAATTTAAATTTCAATTCTATGTTATACATACAGAAAACAGAAGTTAGAAATTCATAGCTAACTGGTACCAGACATCTTGGGTTTGAGTGGGAGTACACTGGCAGAGGAAGACATTGGCATCCTTTAATTTCTTTATATCATTCTTTTGCATTGAAGGCTTTGAAGTTTGCCTTTCCCAACAGAATTAATGACTGAAACTGTCAAATATGTAATTCATCAAAAGAAGTCTATGAAATACTGCATTATTGGGCCGGCTGGTGGCGCAATGACATCAGCGCCGGACTCTGGAACGGAGGTTCCTAGGTTCGAACCCAGCCAGGTCTGCTCCTGAGTACGCTTTCCATCCGTGCCGGGTTGAGTGTTGAGATCGCAACTCGACCTCGTAAAATAAAGGGAAAAATACTGCGAAATGTCTGTGTGAGGAATGGCGTGCCACACAGTCTCTCCCTCTCTCTCTCTCGCTCTGCGCCTTATAAAGGCATGAAAAAGACATCGTCCCGCCAACATCGCACACGCACGCACGGACACACGCACGTGCCCAGACGCACATGCCAAAGAAACTTTTTAAAAAGAAATATTGCATCATGAATACTATTTATTTTAGGGAACACTAAAGGGCTTAGAGAAAACACTCATAAGTTTGGAGGAATGCAGATAGCATCTATGGAGGGGAATATACAGTTGATGTTTCAGGCCGAGACCCTTCATCAGGGCTTAGAGAAACAGCCTGCACCGTGTATATTTTACAATGACGCCAAGTATAAACTGCTAGATTTTCAAAGATTATTCTTCAGTTTTACCTTCATAGACGCTGTGCTCACATTCTTTCTTGATTTGAAATCTCTCCACATTTACCACTGTCAAGTTCAAAGACCAGCCTCTTCCACCATGAAGAATGAAACTCAGTGGAATGAACCACTGGTCTATTTTTCCCTCAGAGTATAGGTGATGTTCTCAATCCCATAACTACATATCTATTCAGAAATTCCAGATTTCAACTACCCTCCATGTAAAGATATAATCCTCCTCAGAACCCTTCTAAGTTCCTTACACATCATAAACCTATGTCATATTGTCATAAAACTCTGCTCTGCAATGAAGAAGTTTCTGATCTTCTACCCTACCTTTTGAAGCATGGGGTGTCCAGGGAGGGGTAGCACCTCCAGTGAAGGGACATGTCATGTTCAATCTGAGGCAGCTCACTCACCTTTGGTCCCTACCTGTGGCTCCAAGTTTGTATGGGACAACCCTGTTTCCTTCCCACTCTCAGTCCACAATAGAGACCATATTAGAATCAGGTTTATCATCACTCACATACGTCATTTTTTTTATTCTATGGTATCAGCTTTGGCAGGTGGCTAGTGCTCATGAAGGTTTGCCAAGACGGTTATTAAAGTGAAATAGTGGTGTTTATATCAGCGCATTCTGAACAGATATAACACACAGCTCTGTCCTTTTAAGGGTGTTCCCAGAAATGCATATGGATACAGAAAATGATTGATATTGTAAGAGTGAATAAGGAGTGGTTTAAACTAATATGGCAGGGGGATGGGAACCAGCATGACAGAGCTGAGGGTGAGCTAGCAGGTTTACAAGTAGATGATGGATGTAACATGAATGTAAGCCAATGATTGGGGACAAGTACAGACAGTGCAAGGAGTTACATTGTACCACACAAGCAAAATTCAAAAGGGCAAAGAATGCAGGACTCAAGGTGCTGTATGGAAATACGTGTAGCAATTGGAATAAGGTGGACTAACTTGTGGTGCAATTAAAACGCAAACACCAGGAAATCTGCAGATGCCGGAAATTCAAGCGACACACACAAAAAATGCTGCTGAACGCAGCAGGACAGGCAGCATCTACAGGAAGATGTACAGTCGACGTTTCAGGCCGAGACCCTTTGTCACAACTGACTGAAGGACGAGATAGTAAGAGATTTGAAAGTGGGAGGGGGAGGGGGAGATCTGAAATGATAGAAGAAGACAGGAGGGGGAGCGATACGAGGCTAGAGAAGGGAGAGGATCATGGGACGGGAGGCCTAGGGAGAAAGAAAGGGGGGGAGCCCAGAGGATGGGCAAGGAGTTATAGTGAGAGGGACAGAAGGAGAAAAAAGAGAAAAACAGGGGAAAAAAATAAAAATAATAAATAAATAAATAAATAAATACGGGATGGGTTACGAAGGGGAGGTGGGGCATTAACGGAAGTTAGAGAAGTCAATGTTCATGCCATCAGGTTGGAGGCTACTCAGACAGAATACAAGGTGTTGTTCCTCCAACCTGAGTGTGGCTTCATCTTGACAGTAGAGGAGGCTGTGGATAGACATATCAGAATGGGAATGGGGTGTGGAATTAAAATGTGTGGCCACACATTTTTTCCCCTTTTTTTCTCTCTCTCTTTTTTCTCTCTCTGTCCCTCTCACCATAACTCCTTGCCCATCCTCTGGGTTCCCCCCCTCTTTCTTTCTCCCTAGGCCTCCTGTCCCATGATCCTCTCCCTTCTCCAGCCTCATATCTCTTTTGCCAATCAACTTTCCAGCTCTTAGCTCCAACCCTCCCCCTCCTGTCTTCTCCTATCATTTCGGATCTCCCCCTCCCCCTCCCACTTTCAAATCTCTTACTATCTCTTCTTACAGTTAGTCCTGACAAAGGGTCTTGGCCCGAAACGTCAACTGTACCTCTTCCTATAGGTGCTGCCTGGCCTGCTGCGTTCACCAGCATTTTTTGTGTGTGTTGCTTATGGTGCAATTAGATTGGTCAGTATGATGTAGTGGGCATCACTGAGTCATGGCTGAATGAAGGCCATAGTTAGGAGCTTAACATCAAAGGATATACTTTGTATCGAAAGGTCAGGCAGGAAGGCTTAGGCAGTGATGTGGATCTGCTGGTAAGAGATGGAATTTTATCTTTAGAAAGAGGTGACATAGGGTCAAAGAATGTGGGTAGAGTTAAGAAACTGCAAGGGTAAAAAAAAAACATTATGGGAATCATATATAGGCCTCCAAATAGTAGCCAAGATGTGGGGTTGAGATTGCAAAGAGAGCTGGAAAAGGCCTGTAATGTCACAATTGTGATGGGGAACTTCAATATGCAAGGGGATTGGGAAAATCAAGTTGGTGTCAGATCACAAGAGAGGGAATTTGTGGAATGCCTATGAGATGGCTTTTTAGTGCCTGAGTCTACTAGGGGAAAGGCTATTTTAGATTGGTTGTTGTGTAATAACCCAGATCTTATTACGGAGCTTAATGTAAAGGAACCCTTAGGAGGTAGTAATCATAATGTGATTAAATTCATACTGCAATTTGAGAGGGAGAAGCAGAAGTCAGATGTATCAGTATCGCAATGGAATAAAGGGAATTACAGAAGCATGAGCTTGCCTGGGTGGATTGGAGGAGGATACTGGCAGGGATGACGGCAGAGCAGAGGTGGCTGAAGCTTCTGGGAATAGTTCACAAGGTACAGGATAGATATGTCCCAGAGAAAAAGAAGTTCTCAAACGGCAGAGCTAGGCAACTGTGGTTGACAAGGGAAGTTAAGGACAGCAAAAAAGCCACGGAAAGGCTATATAAGGTAGCAAAAGTGAGTGGGAATTTGGATGATCGGGAAGCTTTTAAAATCCAGCAAAAGGCAACAAAGAAAGCTATAAGAAGGGAAAAGATGAAATATAAGGGCAAACTAGCCAATAATATAAAGCAGGATAATAAAAGCTTTTTCAGTCTTATGTAGAGTATAGGGGAGTTGAGAGTTGATATTGGACCACTGGAAAATGATGCTGGTGAGTTGCAATGGGGGAAAGAGAAAGGGGCAGATGAACCTAATGGGTACTTTGCATCTGCTTTCACTGCGTTAGACCCTAGCAGTGTGCCTGAGGTCCACAAGTGTCAGGGAGCAAGAGTGAGCGCCATTGCTATTACAAAGAAAAATGTGCTAGGCAAGCTCAAAGGTCTTAAGGTGGATAAGTCATCTAGACAGGATGGACTACATCCCAGAGTCCTGAGAGAGGCTGCTGAAGAGAGAGCGGATACATTGGTCATGATCTTTCAAGAATCACTTGATTCTGGCATGGTCCTGGAGGACTGGAATATTGTAAATGTGACTCCACTCATTAAGAAAGGTGGGAGGCAAAAGAAAGGAAATCCTCGGCCAGTTAGCCTAACTTCAGTGGTTGGGAAAGTGTTGGAGTCCATTATTAAGGATGAGGTTTCAGGGTACTTGGAGACTAATGATAAGATAAGTCAAAGTCAGCATTGTTTCTGTAAAGGGAAATACTGCCTGACAAATCTGTCAGGGTTCTTCGAGGAAGTAACAAGCAGGGTGGTCAAAGGAGAGGCAGTGGATGTCATTTACTTGGGATTTTCAGAAGGCATTTGATAAGGTGCTACACATGAGGATCCTTAACAAGATAAAATCTTATGGCATTACAGGAAAGATACTGGCACAGACAGAGGAATGGCTGACAGGCAGGAGGCAGTGAGTGAGAATAAAGGGGGCCTTTTCTGGTTGGCTACCAGTGACTAGGGGTGTTCCTCAGGGATCAGTATTGGAACCACTAATTTTCACATTGTTTGCCAATGATTTGGATAATGGAATTGATGACTTTGTGGAAAAGTTTGCAGCAGGACTTAGACAAATTGGAAGAATGGGAAAAATGTGGCAGATGGAATACAGTGTTGGGAAATGTATGATAATGCATTTTGGTAAAATGACCAAAAGTGCTGAGTATTATCTAAATGGGGAGAAGTTTCAAACATCAGAGGTGTAGAGGGACTTAATGGTCCTTGTACAAGTCTCCCAGAAGGTTAATTTATAGGTTGAGTCAGTGGTAAAGAAGGCAAATACAATGTTGCTATTTATTTCAAGGGGAATAGAATATAAAAGCGAGGAGATAATGCTGAGCCACTAGTCTGGCCGCACTTGGAGTACAGTCAACAGTTTTGGACCCCGTATCTCAGAAAGGATGTGTTGTCACTGGAGAGAGGAGGTTCACAAGGATGATTCTGCAAATGAAGGGGTTAACATATGAGGAGCATTTGGCAGCTTTGGGCTGTACTTACTGGAATTTAGAAGAATGCAGGGGGATCTCATTGAAATCTACTGAATGTTGAAAGGACTAAATACAGTGGATGTGGGGAGGATGTTTCCAGAACCAGAGAGCACAGCCACACATTGAGGGGCGAACTTTTAGAACAGAGATAAGGAGGAATTGTATTCGCTAGACAGTAGTGATTCTATGAAATGCTCTGCCATAGACTGCGGTGGAGGCCAGGCTCATGGGTATATTTAAAGCAGAAGTTGAAAGTTTCCTGATAGGTCAGGGCATCAAAGGATATGGCAGGAAGGCACGTGTATGGGGTTGAGTGGGATCAGGTTCAGCCACGATGGAATGGTGAAGCAGACTCGATGGGCTGAATGGTCTAATTCTGCTCCTATGTCGTATGGTATTATGGAATATTAGGATCCTCCCACCACTGGACATTAAAGGGCGGGGTACAGTAAAAACACTTCTCAAACTTATCACTAAAGGAAGATCTGACACTGAAAAACTGATGCCATGTTCATGTAATGTAAAGGGGTGTGAAGGCTAGGTATATTAAAAAGTATAATGTCTCCATATTGTATAACTATAAATTTTATGTACAGTATGTGTAGAAATAGCAGGGGCTCTGACAGAAATGTTTCAAATGTCATTAGAAACAGGGATGGTGCCGGACGATTGGTGTATTGCTCATGTTGTTCCATTGTTCAAAAAGGGTTCTAAGAGTAAACCTAGCAATTATCAGCCTGCGACTTTGACATCAGTGGTGGGTAAATTGATGGAAAGTATTCTTAGAGATGGTATATATAATTATCTGGATAGACAGGGTCTGATTAGGAATAGTCAACATGGATTTGTGCATGGAAGGTCATGTTTGACAAATCCAATTGAATGTTTTGATGAGGTTACTCGGAAAGTTGACGAGGGTAAAGCGGTGGATGTTGCCTATATGGACTTCAGTAAGGCCTTTGACAAGGTTCCACACAGAGGGTTAGTTAGGAAGGTTCAATCATTAGGTATTAATATCGAAATAGTAAAATGGATTCAGCAGTGGCTGGATGGGAGATGCCAGAGAGTAGTGGTGGATTACTGTGTGTCAGATTGGAGGCCAGTGTCTAGTGGTGTGCTTCAGGGATCTGTACTGGGTCCAATGTTGTTTGTCATATATATTAATGATCTGGATGATGGGGTGGTAAATTGGATTAGTAAGTATGGAGATGATACTAAGATAGGTGGAGTTGTGGATAATGAAGTAGATTTTCAAAGCTTGCAGGGAGATTAGACCATTTGGAAGAGTGGGCTGAAAGATGGCAGATGTTTAATGCTGATAAATGTGAGGTGCTACATTTTGGTAGGACTAATCAAAATAGGACATACATGGTAAATGGCAGGGCATTGAAGAATGCAGTAGAACAGAGGGATTTAGGAATAATGGTGCATAGTTCCCTGAAGGTGGAATCTCATGTGAATAGGGTGGTGAAGAAAGCTTTCAGTATGCTGGCCTTTATAAATCAGAGCATTGAGTATAGAAGTTGGGATGTAATGTTGAAATTGTACAAGGCATTGGTAAGGCCAAATTTGGAGTATTGTGTACAGTTCTGGTCACCGAATTATAGGAAGGATGTCAATAAAATTGAGAGAGTACAGAGGAGATTTACTAAAATGTTGCCTGGGTTTCATCTCCTAAGTTACAAAGAAAGGTTGAACAAATTGGGTCTTTATTCTTTGGAGTGTTGAGGGGGGACTTGATAGAGGTGTTTAAAATTATGAGGGGGATAGATAGGGTTGATGTGAATAGGCTTTTTCCATTGAGAGTGGGGGAGATTCAAACAAGAGAACATGAGTTGAGAGTTAAATGGCAAAAGTTTAGGGGTAACATGAGGGTGAACTTCTTTACTCAGAGAGTGGTAGCTGTGTGGAACGAGCTTCCAGCAGAAGTGGTTGAGGCAAGTTCGACGTTGTCATTTAAAGTTAAATTGGATAGATCTATGGACAGGAAAGGAATGGAGTGTTATGGGCTGAGTGCAGGTCGGTGGGACTAGGTGAGAGTAAGAGTTCGGCACGGACTAGAAGGGCCGAGATGGCCTGTTTCCGTGCTGTAAATGTTATATGGTTATATGGTTTACGGGGAACATTAGGGGGAACTTCTTCACCCAGAGTGGTGGGAGTGTGGAACGAGCTGCCATCTGAAGTGGTAAATGCTGGCTCACTCTTAAGTTTTAAGAATAAATTGGATAGATACATGGATGGGAGAGGTCTGGAGGGTTATGGACTGGGTGCAGGTCAATGGGACTGGCGGAATAAAGTTTCGGCACAGACTAGAAGGGCCGAATGGCCTGTTTTCTGTGCTGTTGTGTTCTATGGTTCTATGGTTCTATATTTTTGGTGGAAATGAGTGTTTTGGTCATATTGTTCTTCTTTCTTTTCTGTTTCTTTAATCACTCAATTTTTTTGAAGATGAATAAAATAAGCATTAAATGAAGAGTGGCTTAACCTGAACTATCAAACTATTTCTTTGGTTAAAATCCAATTCTTTTCCATAAGTCCATAGAATCTTTCTCTGAAATTACCAGAAAAATAACACTACCTCACTTCAGTGGGAGCCCTTCTCAAGTATCCACTCCATACTAATTTTTTTTTGGTCAAATCTCTGTAAATTATTACTATGTGAATGCCTGTGAGATGGAATTTGCAAATGGCAAATTATAGTAATCTTGGCTTGGAAATGTACAATTATCATATTTTACTTGTTTTGTCAAAAGTTTGATTTTAGGACACGATGGGAAGAGGTGATGAATTGGAAGAGGTGTGCTCATAAAAATGAGCACAGACAAATTGGATCCAACTGGCAGTTTTTAATGCTGTGCAGTAGATTTAATCAGATTTAAACTATCTTGAAATTGCTTCCAATGTTCATCTTGTTCACCTTACAAATATATTGTCAATATTTTGTGCCAGCCATTTCTGTGATCTTTTCTGTGATTGTGGTCACCTCATTATCGGAAAGATGTGGAAGGTTTAGAGAGGGTACAGAGGAGATTTACCAGGAGGCTGCCTAGATTAGAGAGCATTTTTTACAAAGATAGGTTGAGTGAGCTAGGGCTTTTCTCCTTGCAGTGAAGGAGGACAATAGGTCACTTCAAAGGCGATAAGAGGCATAGATAGAGTGGGCAGCCAGAGACTTTTTTCCCAGGGAGGAAATGGTTAATACAAGGGAGCATAATTTTAAGGTGATTGCAGGAAAGTATAGAGGGGATATTAGATGTAAATAATAAATAAACACCTAAATAACTAAAGTGAATTAGAATCAGCAATTCATTTACATGATGGAACTATTTTCTGGTAAATGCAAATGTGTCATAAAAACTACATCTCTGAAAATAAAAACAGCAACCTTTAAATTGGCCTTCAGTAAACAAACTACTGAGTACAGGAGTTGGGATGTTATGTTGAAGTTGTAAAGATGTTGCTGAAGCATAATTTGTAGCATTGTGTGCAGTTTTAGTCACCCACCTACCAAAAGATGTAAATAATGTTGAAAGAGTACAGAGAAAACTTACAATGATTTTGTAGGGACTGCAGGAACTGTGTTATAAGGAAAGATTGAATAGGTTAGGACTTTATTCCTTGGAACATAGAAGATTGAGGGGATATATGATAAAGGTATACAACATTATGAGGGGTATAGATAGGGTTACTGCAAGCGGGCTTTATCTGCTGAGGTTGTGTGGGACTACAACTAGAGGTCATGGGTTAAGGGTGAAAGGTGAAATGTTTAAAGAGGACATGGGGGTAACTTCTTCATTCAGAGACTGGTGAAAGTGTGGAATAAGCTGCCAGTATAAGTGGTGGATTCAGGTTCATATTCTACATTTAAGAGAAGTTTGGATAGGCACACGGATGGGAGGGGTATGGAGGACTATGGTCCAGGTGTAGGTCGATGGGATTAAGCAGATTTATAGTTCGGCTTGGACTAGATGGCCAAAGGGCCTGTTACTGCGCTGTTGAGTTCTATGACTCTATGAGGCTGTGAATAGTATCTTTAAATGAAACATCTAAAAGATCTAATGCTACTTACTTAAAACTATCTCATAATTTCCTCTGCATTTATATCATAAAGGGAACATAATGTCCACCTAGATTAATTAGGAGTCAGGCATAACAATTTTAGTCAGTTCAGGCAGGTAATAACACCAGGAGGTCAAGCTGGTTGAACCTTAGCACAACTCAGACAGACAGCAGCACACCCATTTTGGAGCCAGATTGGCAGTAAATAGTCATTTAGTTCCAAATGTTTTTTCAAACAGACAAACAGCAGATAATATTGAGACTGACCATGAAGGGGTAGAGTTAATGGATTTTCAAAACAATTGAATCATGCCAAAGTGATAAGCCAGACAAATATATTTGTGCCAAACTGTTTTCTCTAACAATGGAATTTTATCAAGCATCAAAAGCTAATTTGGATTTTGCAGGAACTATTAAAACAAAACAAAGTGATAAAAGGGTTTGAAAATACTTCAAATGAGGTCTGTTTAAAAGATTTAAAACAATAGGCAGTAAATTAAAAAGATTACATTATGAAATTTAATTTAAACAGGATTTAAAATGGAATTTTAAAAATATGAACTACAACAACCCTCCCCCACTTTCTATTGCCCAACATATTCCTCTGCTGAATGAACATTTCTCTTCACCCTCTTCTGGGGTGTAAATCCCTGCAAAACCTTCTATCCAGAGCAATGAGCCAAGGAAGGTGGGCAAGTGGGTCAGGTGCAGTAGAGCAGAAAAGAGGAGCAAGAAACATGGAGAAGGAGGTAGAGAAAGAAAGGAAGAAGAGCAAAGAAGGAAAGGAAGTGGAGTCCTGATGAAAGGTCTCGACCCAAAAAGTTGACTATTTATTCCCCTCCACAGATGCTGCCTGACTTGCTGAATTCCTCTAGCATGTCTACGTTTTGCTAAGGAAGTTGAAGCAGAAGGAAGATGTTGGAGAAGAGGAAGAATTGAGTGGGGCATAAATTTGGAAAAGGAATAGGGGGTGTAGGTAAGAATGAGGAAGGGGAAGGAGAAGAGGGGTGGAGGAGAAGTAAAGAATGGTGAGAGAAAGTGGGAACAAGAAAGGCCTCAGAGTAAAGAAGTGGAAGAGGAAGTAGGAAGAGGAAAAGAGGGTCAAAAGGAAGGATGCAGGATTGAAGATTGTTTAATATCATTTCCAGACTATAAGTGTGAAGGAGAACAAAAAGAAACATAGTAAGATCAAGAACACAATAACAATAAAAAACACGATAAATATAAATACATAAGATACCTCATATACATAGATTGATTGTATGTCCATAAGGTGATGCTAGGCACAAGAGTGTCTATACATAAGGTGACTGACAGGGATTGATAAAGTAGTGGTGTTTGGGGGTGTGGAGGGGTGGGTTAGTGGGTGGAGGTGCTGATCGACCTTACTGCTTGGGGGAAGTAACTGTTTTAGAGTCTGGTGGTCCTGGTGTGGATGCTATGTAGCCTCCTCCCTGATGGAGTGGGACAAACAGTCATGAGCAGGGTGGGTGGGATCCTTCATGATATTGCTGACCCTTCTCCAGCATCTTTCTGTATGTACATCCTTGATGATATGATCGGTCATTGGACCTGTACCTCACTGTACTTGTGCACATGAATACTTGATCTTATTTATACGCCATCACCTCAGACGATCTGTTTCAAAGATATGCTAGTACAGGAGGGATTATGCATCAAACAGTGTCCATGTGCCTTTCTGACAAATGTACTCCTTTTTCTTTGCACTCCCAATCATAAGTCTGTTCTCCTATTAGTGCATAGAAAATTCTGTGGTTAAATGTACACAGCTCAAGATAGCATTGTAGGTTCATTAACAGGTCTAAGCATGTAGCAATGATGCCAATCGCTACTTACTGTTAGGGAGTATGCTGGAATGCTCCTAATGTATCTGGCTCTACCACCATTCCTGACAGGGTATTCCACACACCCACCACATGCTGTGTAAAGATCTTACCTCAGGCATCTCCCTAAACTTTCCCCCCAATCACCTTAAAATTAAGCTCCCTCATATTAACCATTTCTGCTAACCCGGCATCAACCTTGGCACTGGAAACGTCAATGACAAAGCCAGCTCTGTTGACCCTGCAAAGTCCTCCTTACTAACATCTGGGGACTTGTTCCAAAGTTGGGAGAGCTGTCTCACAGACTAGTCAAGCAACAGCCTGACATTGTTGTTACGACAGAATCATACCTTCCAGTTAACATTCCAGACTCCACCATCACAATTCCCGGATATGTACTGTCTCACTGGCAGGACAGACCTGGCGGAGGTGGAGATACAGTGATATACAGTACAGAGGCAGTTGCCCTGGTAACTCTCACCATCAACTCTGGACCCCATGAAGTCTCATGGCACCAGGTTAAACATGGACAAGGAAACCTCCTGCTGGTGGTGGACAATCGAACAACTCTCTGGAGGAGGAGACTCCACAAATATCCACATCCTCAATAATAGACGAGCCCAGCACACCTGTGCAAAAGACAAGGCTGGGGCATTTGTAACAATCTTCAGTCAGAAGTGTCGAGTAGATGATCCAGCTTGGCCTCCTCTCCAGAAGACCCCAGCATCCCAGGTATCAGTGTAACGCTCAGTTATATTGGCTCGTGTATGTCTAGGGGAAATCCCACCCAGCACCTGCCTCAACGCTTCCCATGGAGTCGGTTGCCACCCGAATCAATCCCAAACATCAATCATCAGCCAGCACACCCAGTATAACGTAACAAAGAAGCCATTTTAAATTTAACATACAAAAAAAGAAAGACCCCATACATCAGTATGCAGCCAATCCGATTCACTCCACGTGATATCAAGAAATGAGTGAAAGCACTGGATACTGCGAAGGCTATGAGTCCAGACAAAATCCCGGCAATAGTTCTGAAGACTTGTGCTCCAGAACTTGCCACGCCACTAGTCAAGCTGTTGCATTACAGCTACATCACCAGCATTTATCCAGCAATGTGGAAAATTGCCTAGACCATATAGCCTACTGTATAATATGGGACTATTTTATGTCGTAGTAACACGTTATTAAGCATGTGCTATTAGGTGCGTATTGATCTGTATATATGTGCTCAGTTTGGGTTCCGTAAGTAAAAGCCCCTGTTAACTAAGCTCCAGTCTCTAGCATTTTTATTAATGATATTGTGTAAACGGCCACATACACAACAAATTGGCGATGAGGTTAATGAACCTGCATCATATTGGAACGCTGTGTTTTAATTGATAACGGCCGTCAGAAGAGGCAGACTGAGGCCGCGAGTCTGAAAAGAAGCGGGAGTTCAGCCAGAGCCAGGAACGTCGGGAGACCGAAAGACACAGTTGGAGCCGCGGCACGTCCAGGCGAGACCATAGCCGGTGCCGAATCCCAGGGCTGAGGGTCTGCCTGCCTCAGAAAGGAGATAAAAAAAATGGAGCGACACACGCGTCCAGCCAGAATACGCTCGCGACGCTAGCAAAAAAAAGGTCACGTGAGTCAAGAAGAAAACAAGGGACTGGGATTAAATTAACAAGGGACCGGGGCTAAATTCACATAACAAGGATAAATTAACTCAACAAGGATGGCATTAATTGGAACCATTACAGCATTTGATAGTGGCATTGAAGACTGGGCAACTTATATTGAAAGAATAGAGTTATATTGTGATGCTAACGATGTTAATGCAGAAAAGAAAGCCAGCGTCTTACTTAGTGTAATGGGTGCAAAAACATACGGCCTTCTACGGAGCTAGTTAACCCCTGAAAAGCCAGCTGACAAAACTTTCAAGCAAATAGTAGACACTCTCCAACAGCATTTAAACCCTAAACCGCTGGTCATTGCTGGAAGATTTAAATTCCATAAACGGAATCAGAGCAAAAAATGAAAGCATTTCTGAATATTGTGCTGAATTGCGCGAATTATCAGAACATTGTCAATTTGGAGCTGGTCTATCGGACGCATTGAGGGACAGGTTAGTGTGTGGCATGTACTGTGAATCCACACAGAAGAAACTCCTGTGTGAAAAACACCTTACATTCGAGAAAGCACTAAACATCTTAATATCATTAGAAACAGCAGCACAAGGTGCTTCAGAGATACAACAAAAATCTCTGGACTATGCTACAAATAAAATGTCACTGAACAGGAATGAAGGAAAGAAATGTTACCGTTGTGGGAAAAGATCACATGACCCTGATGACTGCTGGATTAAAGACAAAGAATGCCGAAACTGTGGCAAACAGGGCCACACTGGCAGAGTTTGCAAAGCTAATAAACAGCAGGAAAAGGACAAAATACAGAGAAACAAGAAACCACAGAAAGGAAAATACAGCAACGTGCACAAAATGAAAGAAAGCAATTCTGATGAAAGTGACTCAGACAAAAGTGAATTGTCTTGTCTGTCACTTCACAGCATGGAAGAGACAAATGATCGAACAGTAATATGGATCACTCCACAAGTGGCAGACGAGAGACTGAAAATGAAGTCGCACACAGGCTCAGCCTTAACAGTGATCTCTTTACGCGACTACAAACGACTGCTTTCACACGTACTTCTGAAACGAATTAAACTACTGCTAAAGACTTACACAGGACAGAAAGTCCGTCCCGAAGGCAAAATTAAAGTGACAGTGACCCACGGAGATAAAACACAGCAACTGAACCTCTCTGTACTGAAAAATGGAGGACCACCATTGCTGGGACGTGAACGGCTCAGGAAAATTCAGTTGGATTAGCACACCATCAAGGCACTAAATGTGTCAGCAAAGGAGGGCAGCAAGGCTATATCTAATAGACTGTCACAAATACTTGCTGACTCTGAGGAAGTGTTCATGAAAGGAATAGGAACACTTCGGGGCATGAAAGCAAAGATTGAGATTGAAGAAAATGCAGGTCCAAAATTTCACAAAGCCAGGCCAGTGCCATATGCAATCCATCCTACAGTAGAGGCAGAGCTGAAAAATCTGGAGCGGACTGGGGTCCTGTCAAAGGTGGATTAGAGTGAATGGGCCATGCCTATTGTTCCAGTGATGAAGTAAACCTCACAAAACCAGGAAAACCAAGCAAGGTGCGCATATGTGGAGACTTTAAAATAACTGTTAACCCAGTTCTCTGCACAGTACAGTATCCTCTACCTCGTATTGAGGACACCTTTGCTTCCCTGTCAGGAGAGGAACATTTCACAAAAATCAATTTAACCCAGGCTTATCTCTAAATCGAAATCGATGAAGCATCCAAGAAATCCCTGACAATAAGTACACACAAAGGACTTTACCAGTACAACAGGTTGGTGTTTGGGATAGCATCAGCTCCTGGAATCTGGCAAAGGGCAATGGACCAGGTCCTGCAGGGGATTCCAGGGACTCAGTGTTACCTGGATGACATCATTGTCACCGGCAAAGATGACAACGAACATCTTTCTGACCTAAAACAAGTGCTCAACAGGTTACGAGAATATGGGCTCAGAGCTAATCGACAGAAATGTGAGTTTTTCAAAAAGGAAATTTCATACTGTGAGTATGTGATCAACAAGGATGGCTTACACATGTCCCGAGACAAGATAGAAGCGGTGCTTAAGGCACCACCACCTGAAAATGTGTCTCAGCTGAGAGCATATCTTGGTCTAGTGAACTACTACCCCAAGTTCTTTCCTAACCTATCCACAGTGCTACACCCACTAAATGCACTATTACAGACAGGGACACAATGGAAGTGGACTGAGAGCCGTGAGAAAGCGTTTCAAGAAACTAAAAGATTCATAACTTCAGAAGGGGTACTCGCACACTTTGACCCCTCCTTACCTTCCCGACTACCTTGTGATGCCTCGCCCCAAGGGACAGGAGCTGTGTTATCACACAAGTTTCCAGATGGCTCCAAAAGACCAATAGCCTTTGCCTCAAGAACGCTAACTTCAGCTGAACGCAACTACACACAGATGGACAGAGAGGCCCTCAGCCTCGTGTGGGGAGTCAAGAAATTTAGTCGCTACCTGTATGGCCAAAAGTTTACTCTGTTGACTGACCATCAGCCGCTCATGTCAATCTTCAAGCCAAGAAAAGGCATTCTAGTGATGATCGCACAAAGGCTACAGCGATGGTCCCTTTTCTTAGGAGGTCACAGGTACGACATCGAACACAAGGGGACCAAGCAACACGGCAACGCAGATGGTTTGTCATGTTTACCACTGCCTACTTCCAAGGTAACTACGCAAATGGATTCAGCAGAAATCTTTCACACAACAAGAAGTGAACAATTACCAGTAACAAACAGCCTCATTGAAAGGGAAACACACAATGTCCCTACGTTGTCAAAAGTGTATGACATCACGGTAAAGGGATGGCCAGCGCGGGGTAACACACTGTGTCCAGCCTTCTCAGCGAGGAAGGAGCAGTTGTCAGTGTGTCGGGGAACTCTAATGTGTGGCTCACGAGTTGTGATTCCTCCCAAGCTACGCACCAGAGTGCTGGAGGAACTGCACGAGGGGCACCTGGGTACCGTGAAAATGAAAGGTCTTGCCCGTGCCTATGTGTGGTGGTCAGAAATTGATAAACAGATTGAGGACATCAAGATGAAGACAACGACATCGGAAAAGACCATTACAGTGCTGAGGACCGTGTTCGCCAGGAATGGCATACCAAAGCAAATCTGCACAGACAATGGACGACAATTTATCTCTGAAGAATTCCAAAGTTTTGTGAAGAACAATGGAATCAAGCACTTTACATTGGCTCCTTACCATCCATGCACAAATAGCTTGGCAGAAAGATTTGTACAGACATTCAAGAAACCCCTCAAGGCAAGGGACAGCAAAAATCGACCACTACAACACAAGATAGACAGCTTCCTCCTTGCCTATCGTAATGCAGTACATGCAATCAGACTCCAACAATGATGTTTCTGAACAGGAACCTGAGGTCCCGCATGGATCTTCTCAAACCAAATATATGGCGTGATGTAGAGAACAGACAGTTCAAACAATTGAATGCTAAGTCAACACGGAGCTTCAATGTGGGACAGTCAATTCTTGCACCGGATTACCAGACTGAAAAGTGGCAGCCGGGTATAATTTCCACCATAGACGGGCCACTGATGTAGAGAGTACAGGTGGGAGAGAATGTATGGAGACGTCATGTGGATCAAATCCTGGATGCTCAGGTGAAAAACTCAACAACACCTTGCCCTGACTCCCCAGACATAGAAGCAAACACTCCTGATGTGACCACATCAGCCTCATCCACAGATAAGCCTGTCATCAGTGCTGAGGACCCACCTGATGTACCTGTGGAGACTCATTCCCCAAATCAAACGCTGCAGGGCAGACGTTACCCGGAGAGGCAGAGAAGACCCCCCCCCCCAGAGACTTCAGTTATAATAATAATTATTATTATGTTACTTTGATATAATTTCATATTATTAAGTTACTAATTAAACAGTTGGTGGACGTTTGTATATTAAGAGTACACACAGTATTTGTTTAGTGTAGTGCCCCTAAAAAAAAGTTGATACACTTTTAAAATAAAAGGGGAGGAGTGTACCATATAGCCTACTGTATAATATGGGACTATTTTATGTCGTAGTAACATGTTATTGAGCATGTGCTATTAGGTGCATATTGATCTGTTTATATGTGTTCAGTTCGGGCTCCGTAAGTAAAAGCCCCTGTTAACTTAGCTCCAGTCTCTAGTGTTTTTATTAGTGATATTGTTGTGTAAACAGCCACATACACAACATTGCCCAAGTATGTCCAGCACACAAGAAACAGGACAAGTCCAACCCGGACAATTTCCGCCCTATTAGCTTAATCATCAGCAAAGTAAAGGAAGGGGTCATCAACAGTGCTACCATGCAGCACCTACTTACCAATAACCTGCTTACCGATGCCCAGGTTGGGTTCTGTCCAGGCCACTCAGCTCCTGACCTCATCACCTCCTTGGTCCAAAGAGCTAAATACCACAGGTGAGGTGAGAGTGATAGCCCTTGACATCAAGGCAGCACTTGACCGAGTATGGCATCAAGATGCCCTAGCTAAAATGGAGTCAATGAGAATTAGGGGGGAAACGCTCTGCAGGTTGGAGTCATACCTGACACAAAGGAAAATGGTTGTAGTGGTTAGGGGTATCCTCATCCTCAGGATATCACTGCAGGAGTTCCTCAGGGAAGTGAGGACCAACCATTTTCAGCTGCTTCATCAATATAGATAAAGCCTGCTTGCATTAACCCTATCTATACCCCTCATAATTTTGTATACCTCTATCATATCTATGTTCAAAGGATTAATTAGGAATTAGGCACTGCTTACTTTTGAGGTGTTTGGTGAAGATAACTTGAATACTTACAATATCAATGCAATGCAAAAATGCCCTCGAGATCAAAGCTAAATCAAACCTTTATGTAAAAACATTACAATCAATAATGCCATCTGGAACAGTGGGAAACCACAGCAAAAAATTGCACAAATGGCATTAACACAAATGAGTTATTGCCTGCAAAGATATATCAACACATTGTAACACTGTTTAAAGACAGCTTCCCAGTGTTATTGCCAGCCATCAAACACCCCCACCTCATAGACCGAAACAGGTTGACAACTGGAAGATTTTTCACTAGAGGTTAGTCGAGGGTAAAATTGTTGAAACACAGAAAGAGGAAGTTATAACTTTGATAGAAATCTGCTGCATTGTCAGCAACTTCTGAAAACACTGTCTGTGGCTGGTTGGGCACTATGGTAACCAGATCAATGTTCAAAGTTCAAAGTCCTTAAGTACATTTACAACCATACACAACACTGAGATTCATCTTGCAGGCAACCATAAAACAAAGAAACACAATGGAATTCACAAAACCCTCCCACGCCCCCACACCACAAAGACTATCAAACATCCAATGTACAAAAAACAAGAACAAATTGTGCAATCAATAAAAATTGCAAACAAATAACACACGGACCATGAACAGCAGACTTCCCAAAAGTGAGTCCACAGCCACAGAGCCAGGTTCAGTGCCAAGGACAGTGCCGATGTCTACAGGCTTTACCTGCAGAGTTAGTTCAGTGCCGAGGAGAGTGCCGATGTCTACAGGCTTTAGCTGCAGAGTTAGTTCAGTGCCGAGGAGAGCGCCAATGGTTGGAGGCTACAGCTGCAGAGTTAGTTCAGCACTGAGGCTAGTAAAGCCTCATGGAGTAGTGTGCTGAATACTGGTTTGCCTTTCACCCTCGGCCTTGGTGCCCTAATCTTACTGATCTGCCTCAGTGCTTAAATTGGCTAAAAATCAGTTCATCTTTCGCTGTCAAGCCCAGGTTCCGCTGCTTCAATCTGACCTGAAGTCCACTCTAGAAATGGTCACTACGCCCATACCAGCATTCCTGAGAGTCCAGTTCACTGAATCTGTCAGGATACCACAAAAATGGCAAGTAGTACAAAAATTCACCTCCCAAAGGGAAATTTTAGTAACACCAGATACAACCCTGGCATTACTAAACCGTGCATTAGGAGCCCAGTGTACTGCATCTAAGTGTGAAGCTCCGACAATGAAAGATATCGTACCAGCTGATCACAAGGTTAACAGGAACACAAAAGATTTTGCAGATGCTCGATATCCTGAGCAATACACATAAAATGCTGGAGGAACTCAGCAGGTCAGGCAGCATCTATGGAGAGGAATAAACAGTTGATGTTTTGGGTTGAAACCCTTCATTAGGACTGGAAAGTAAGGAGGCAGAAGCCAGAATGTGGGAGGAGGAGAAGGAGTACAAGCTGGAAGTGATAGGTGAGACCAGGTGAGGGGGAAATTGGGTGGGTAGGAAGGGAGGCTGAAGTAAGAAGCCTGGAAGCGGTAGGTAGAAGAGATAAAGGGCTCATGCACTCAATGACAACAAGGCCAAAGAGCTGATTATTGACATGAGGAGGAGGAAACCAGAGGTACATGAGCCAGTCCTCATTAGAGGATCAAATGTGGTGAGGGTTAGCAACTTTAAATTCCTCAATGTTATCATTTCAGAGGATTTGTCCTGGATCCAGCACATATTGCCATTACAAAAAAAGCATAACAGTGTCTCTATTTACTTGGAACTTTGAGAAGATACAGCATGTCATCTAAAACTTTAACAAAATTCTATAGATGTGCGGTAGAGAGTAAATTGGTTACATCAAAGCCTGGTATGTAAATACCAATGCCGTGAATGGAAAATCCTACAAAAAGTAGTGGATATGGCCCAGCCCATCATGGGTAAAGCCTTCCCCACCATTGAATACAATTATGCAGAGCACCGTCACAGGAAAGCAGCATCCATCATTAGGACCCCCACAATCCAGGCCATGCTCTCTTCTCACTGCTACCATCAAGAAGAAGGTACAGGAACCTCAGGACTCACACCATCAGAATCAGAATCAGGTTTAATATCACTGGCACATGTCATGAAATTTGTTAACTTAGTGGCAGCAGTACAATAACACCATGACCATATGACATAGGTGCAGAATTAGGCCATTTGACCCATTAAGTTCGCTCTGCCATTCAATCATGGCTGATCCTTTTTTCTGCTCCTCAGCCCCACTCCCTGGTCTTCTCCCTGCAATCTTTGATCCCATTTCCAATCAAGAACCTATCAATCTCTGCCTTAAATACACCCAATAACCTGGCCTCCACAGCTGCCTGTGGTAACAAATTCCACAAATTCACCACCCTCTGGCTAAAGAAATTTCTTTGCATCTCTATTTCAAATGGACTCCCCTCTATCCTGAGGCTGTGCCCTCTTGTCCTAGATTCTCCCACCATGGGAAACATCCATTCCACATCTACCCTGTCTAGGCCTTTCAACATTTGAAAGGTTTCAATGAGATCCACCCTCATCCTTCTAAATTCCAGCGAGTACAGACCAAGAACCATCAAACGCTCCTCACATGATAACCCTTTCATTCTCGGTATCATCCTCATGAACCTCCTCTGAACCCTTTCCAATGCCAGCATATCTTTTCTTAGATGAAGAGCCCAAAACTGTTCACAATACTCAAGATGAGGCCATAACAATGGTTATAAAGCCTCAGCATCACGTTCCTGCTCTTGTATCCTAGATCTCTTGAAATGAATGCTAACATTGCATTTGCCTTCCTCACCACTGACTCTACCTGCAAGTTAACATTTAGAGTATTCTCCACAGAAACTCACAAGACCATTTGCATCTCAGATTATTGGATATTCTCCCCATTTAGAAAATAGTCTGCACATTTATTTCTACTACCAAAGTGCACGACCATACATTTTCCAACATTGTATTTAATTTGTCACTTTCTTGCCCATTTTCCTAATCTGCCTGTCCTTCTGCAGCCTACCTGTTTTCTCAACACTACCTACCCCTCCATTAATCTTCATATAATTTGCAAATCTGGCAACAAAGCCACCTATTCCATCATCTAAATCATTTATTTACAGTATAAAAAGAAGTGGATATGGAACAACACCGACCCCTGCAAAACACCACTGATCACTGGCAGCCAACCAGGAATGGATCCTTTTGTTCCCACTTGTTGTCTCCTACCAATCAGCCAATGCTCTAACCATGCCAGTAACTTTCCTGCAATATCATGGACCCTTGGTAAGCAGCCTCATGTGTGGCACCTTGTCAAAGGCCTCTAAAAGCAGAAATATACAACATTCACTGCATCCCCTTTATCTATCCTATGTGTAGTCTCCTCAAAGAATTCCAACAGGTTCATCAGGCAAGGATTTTCTCTTAAGGAAACCATGCTGACTTTGTCCTATTTTGTCCTGTGTTACCAAGTACTCCATAACCTCATCCTTAACAATTGTCTCCAACACTTTCCCAATCACTGAGGTCAGGCTAACTGGTCTATAATTTCCTCTCTGCTGCCTTCCTCCTTTCTTAAAGACTGGAATGACACTTGCAATTTTCCAGTCCTCTAGCACCATGCCAGAGTCCAATGATTTTTGAAAGATCATTACGAATGCCTCCACAATCTATACCGCTTACCTTCTTCAGAACCCTGGGGTACAGTTCATCTTGTCCGCGTGACTTATATACCTTTATGTCTTTCAGCTTTTTGAGCATCTTCTCCCTGGTAATAGTAACTGCTCTCACTTCTTTTTCCTCAACATCTGGCAAACTGCTAGTGTCTTCCACAGTGAAGACTGATGCAAAATACTCATTTAGTTCATCTGCCATCTTCTTGCCTCCCATTATTATTTCTCCGGCCGCATTTTCTAGTGGTCCTATATCCACTTTGAAGGATGTAAGTAATGAAGTCAATTCAATTCAATTCACTTTCCTCTCTCTTTTACTTTTTATACTTGAAAAAGCTTTTACTATCCATCTTGATATTGTTAGCTTGCTTTCATATTTCATCTTTTAATGATTCTTCTGGTTCTTCTCTGTAGGTTTTCAAAAGTTTCCCAATCCTCTATCTTCCCGCTCATTTTTGCTTTGTTGTATGCCCTCTCTTTTGCTTTTACATTAGCTTTGACTTCCTTTGAAGCAATGGTTGCACTATTTTGTCATTTCTTTGATTTGGGAATACACTTACCCTGCACCTTCCTCATTTGTCCCAGAAACTCAGGTCACTGCTGCCCTGCTGTCATCCCTGTCAGCATCTCCTTCCAATTTACTTTGTCTAACCCCTCTCTCATAATTTCCTTTACTCCACTGAAATACTTTACTTTCTCCCTATCAAATTTCAAGTTGAACTCAATTATATTGTGATCACTGGCTCCTTATGGGTTCTTTTACCTTAAGCTCCCTAATCATCCCCAGTTCATTACATAACATCCAACCCAGTATAGCTGATCCCCTAATAGGCTCAATGACAAACTGCTCTAAAAAGCTGTCTCTTCAGCATTCAACAAACTCATTCTCTTGAGATCTATTACCAACCTGATTTTCGCAATCGACCTGCATGTTAAAATCTCCCATGTCTATCATAACATTGCCCTTTTGACATGCCTTTTCGATTTCCGTTGCAATCTGTAGTCCACATCCCAGCTACTGTTGGAAAGCCTGTATATAACTGCCATCGGAGTCCTTTTACTCTTGCAGTTTCTTAACTCAACCCACAATGATTCAACATCTTCCAATCCTATGTCACATCATTCTGATTAGATACCGTTCTTTATCAGCAGAGCCACACCACACCCTCTGCTTACCTTCCTATCCCTCCGATACAATGTGTAACCTTGGACATTCAGCTCCCAACTACAACCATCCTTTAGCCACGATTCAGTGATGGCCATAACATCATACCTGACAATCTGTAAAAGTGCAACCTTATTTCTTATACCCCATGCATTGAGATATAATACTTTGAGTGCTGATTTGTTATCCTTTTTGATTCTGCATCCCTAATGCACTGGTACTCATCCTGCTGGCTGCAATTTTGTCTTATCATCTGCCTGCACTTTCTGATAGCCTGACTGCAAACTATCTTTGCTTTTTTTTTTAACCATCCGTCCTATCCTGAGTCCCTTCACTCCAGTTCCCACCCCCGCCAGATTAGTTCAAATCCTCCCCAACAGCTCTAACAAAGATGCCTGCGAGAATACTGTTCCCCCTCGGGTTCAAGAGCAACCTGTCATCTTTGTACAGGTCATACCTCTGCCAGAAGAGATCCCAATGATCCAAGAACCTGAAGCCTTACCCCTTGCACCAGCTTCTCAGCCACGCATTAATTTATCAAATCATCCCATTCTACCCTTATTGGTGCATGGCACAGGTAGTAACGCAGAAATTACAACCCTGGAGGTCCTGCTTCTCAGCTTTCTGCCTGGCTCTCTAAATTCCCTTTCAGGACCTCTTTGCTTTTCTTTCCGATGTCATTGGCACCAATATGTACTAAGACATCTGGCTGCTCTCCCTCTTCTTCCAAAATGATGTGGGTGCGATCCGAGATGTCCCTGACCGTGGCACTTGGGAGGCAACTTATCATCTGGGTCTCCCATTCAATCCACAGAACCTCCTGTCTGCTCCTCTGCCTACTGAGTCCCCTAATACTACCGCTCCCCTCTTCTCCCTCTGTTCCTTCTACACCACGTGCCCATGCTCAGTGCAGGTAACCCAGTCTCCGCAGTATTCCCTCGGGAGGTCAACCCCACAACAGTATCCAAAACTGTGTACTTGTTATTGGGGGGATGGCCACAGGTGTGCTCTGCTCTAACTGCCTCTTCACATTTCCGTTTCTCCTGACAGTCACCCAGCTACTCACCTCCTCCAACTCAGGGGTGACTACTTCCCTGTAACTCTGATCCATTATCTCCTCACTCTCCCGTTCAAGCTGAATACTTGATAATATAGCTGTACAATACGTGATTAAACAGAAAAAACATAAATAAGTAAATTAATTACAGTAAATAAAAATGTATATTAAAATGTTAAATTAAAAATAGTGTGAAAGCAGAAATAATATAATAAAAAAAGTGAAGTAGTGTTCACGGGTTCATTGTCCATTTAGGAATCGGATGGCAGAGGGGAAGAATCTGTTCCTGAATCATTGAGTGTGTGCCTTCAGGCTTCTGTACCTCCTTCCTGATGGTAACAATGAGAAGAGAGCATGCCCCGGGTGATGGGGGTCCTTAATAATGGACATAGCCTTTCTGAGCACTGCTCCTTGAAGATGTGTTGGATACTACTGAGACTAGTACCCAAGATGGACCTGACTAATTTTACAATTTTCATAGCTTCAGGAACAGTTATTACCTCTCAACCATCAGGCTCTTGAACCAGAGGGGATTACTTTGTTCAACTTCACTCACCCCAACACTGAATAGTTCCCATAACCTATGAACTAAATTTCAAGGATTTATGTTCTGGATACTTATTGCTTGCTTGTTTGTTTGTTTGTTTATTTATTTGTTATTGTTATTTCTTTTTTAATCTTTATTTTTGTGATTACACAGTCTGTTGACTTTTGCACATTGCTTGTCCCTACTGTTGGGTGTGGTCTTTCACTGATTCTTCTGTGTTTCTTGGAATTACTGTGAATGCTCACAAAAAAAATCAACCTCACTGCATATGGTGACATATATATACTTAATAATAAATTTATTTTGAACTTAGACTTCATAGTGATTGCTTACAAGGTGCTCAGGGTAGTTTGCAGTGTCACTTTAGAAGCATTAAGAGTTGCAAGTGGCTTGGTGCTCTCAACTATCAATGATCATTTAGAATTTACAACACTATTTTAAAATTTTACTATTTTGGTGCCATTTGCCACTTAGCCAACTTGTTCAGTATTTTCTCAGATAGCATGGTGATTAGCGTAATGCTGTTACAGAGTCACCTATCACTGATAGGGGTACAATAATTCCCACCACTGGATTTGTACTTTTTCCCTGTGACCACCTCTTTCCTCCAGATGCTCTGGTTTCCAGAAAGAGCTGATGGGCAGGTGAGATGAAGGGAATGGGTAAGAGAGTAATCAGAACGGGGAACAGAAAAGGTGAGAATGGGGAGGGTAGAGATATTACTGTAAGGTATAAAAGTTGACGTTTATGCCATTAGGTTGGAGGCTACCCAGAATGACTTGCTGAGCTCCTCCAATATTTTCTGTATGTTGATCAAGATTTTCAGCACCTGTACAACCTATTGTGTTTACATTTGGGGAAGATATTGGAGGATATTTTGGATTCAAGGGATTTTAGCAGTTCTGGTTGCCTCATTATAGGAAGGACGTGAAAGCTTTAGAGTGGGTACAAAGGAAATTTACCAGGATGCTGCCTGGATTAGAGAACACGTCTTATGAAGATAGGTTGAGTATTGAGCGAGCTAGGGATTTTCTCTTTGGAGCAAAGGAGGTTGAGAGGTATATAAAATAATAAGACGCATAGATCAAGTGGACAGCCAGATTCTTTTTCACAGGAGGAAATGGCTAATACAATGGACATAATTTTAGGGTGATTGGAGGAAAGTAGGGGGCTAAGTATGAGGTAGCATTTTTACACAGAGAGTAGTGGGTACATTAAACGTACTGTTGGAGATGGTGGTAGAGGTAGGAACATTAGGGGCTTTTAAGAGACTCTTAGATTGGCACAAAGCTGAAAGAAAAATGGTGGGTTATGTGGGAGGGATCTCAACATCGTTAAAAGCTCAGCACAACATCGTGGGCCAAAGGGCCTACACTGTGTGGTACTATTCTAAACCCCAGCACTATAATATATTCAACAGAGGAGAGAATCAAAAATTCCGGGTAAATTCTCTCAGTAAAAGATCTCAGCAGACCCTAACTGGTGTATGGAAATTTAACACTCCATTTGAGTCAGATGAAAGACCAATCTGCTTTATGTATTGGTAATAGGTAAATTAAATCGAGCTCATATCAGGACAATGTGAAGAGAACTGGATGCACAATCACCTTTCTTTCTCTGGTGAAAAGTGATTTCCTTTAATTCCTTTAATATTGCCTCAGCTGGTAAAAGAGCAAAGTTTATTTATCACCTCAAGATTCAAGACTCAGATTTAAGTGGACATTGAAACATACAGTGAAATGTGTGGTTTGCGTCAATGATCAATACACCCATGGATATGTTGATGGCATCCCACAAGTATCACCATATGTTCTGGTACCAACAGAGCATTCCTCTTTCTTCATTGCTACCATCAGGGAGGAGGTACATTCAACATTTTAGGAACAGCTTCTTCCCCTCCGCCATCAGATTTCTGAATGGACAATGAACCTATGAATACGACATCATTATTTTGTCCCTTTTTTGCTCTCTTTTTGCACTACTTATTTTATTTAATTTTTAAAACATATTTCTTATTTTAATTTAATCTTTTTTAATATTATAATGCAGCATAAGGACCCCCAGCACCCAGGCCATGCCATCAGGAAGGAGGTACAGGAGCCTCAGGACCCACACCACCAGCTTCAGGAACAGTTATTACTCGGCTCTGAAGTTATCCAGAGGGGATAGCTTCACTCAACTTCCTTTGCCCCATCACTGAAATGTTCCCACAACTTCTGGACTCACTTCAAGGATTCTTTGTCTCAGTTCCCAATACTTACATTTTTTTCTTTTTGTATTTGCAGTTTGTTGTCTTTTGCACACTGTTTGAACATCCATTTTCGTGCTGGCTTTCATTGATTATATTATGGTTATTATTCTATTATGGATTTATTGAGCATGACTGCAAGAAAATGAATCTCATTTTTGCATCGATGGTGACATATACTGTATATTCACCTATTATATGAAACATCCACTCTATCCAGAACTTTCAATATTCAATAGATTAAGCACAGGCTCAAGGCCATTAAATGCTCCTCATACGTTAACCCTTTCAGTCCCGGGATTTTAAGTGATGGAACAAAATCACTCTTACGTAGCATACAAAGTCTTCCTTCATTTTATACCAATTAGTGACTGTAACGGGGCTGCACAAGGACATATCCGATCAAAACTTTTCCATGGATGGGATCCAGACCGTTCGGGCTGACTGGAAGTGCACTGAGAGCGGTAAGCGTAAAAGAGTTGGATGCTTACTGTTCTGGTTACAACAGATGGTGCAATCCAGGTCATATTACAATTGAAGAACATGTTTGTAGACTGGATATAAACTTTTTACTGTTGGACTTCGGCCACATTCCACCGAGATACAACACTGGGCGGCACGGGAGGTCGTTCCTGAATGTGGTCATCGAACTTGCAGCTCCTCCCGTGGAGGGTCAGACACCCTGAGCCAATAGACTGGTCCTGGGCTTTTTTCCATCTGGCATATTTTGCATTTTGTTGTTTGATTGTTTGTGGTTTTTGTATTGCTATATTTATGCTCTATTCTTGGTTGGTGCGGCTGTAATGAAACCCAATTTCCCTCGGGATCAATAAAGTATATCTATCTATCTAACCAAAAGGCATAATAACCAAAAACAATAATTTTCTGAACAAAGCACGAACATATTTGCCCTTCACCTATAGAAATAAACAGTTATTATTCTCCCCATTATTTGAATTATGAGAAATGAGGCTATCCTCTTAACGAAAAACTGGAGACTGGTCGAGACGCACATTGAACATTTATCTCATTCCTGGCTGAGTGGATAAATGTGCATGTTAGTAATTATGTAAACCTCAAAATATTCTCTTTCTTTGAGTGAGAGCAGGAATTGACATGTGAATTAGCCTAGTAATTCTAGGGTAAGGAATAATCACAATTACTCAGGACTTCCAAATGCAATGACCGAATTCCTACTTATTGGTAGCTCAAATCTGGGAACAAACACATGAATTCTATGAGCACCAACGAACTGGGAGCTAAGGTAGCGTAGCAGTCAGCACGACACTATTGAGGTTCAGGCTGCAGGAGTTCAGTGTTCAATTTTGGAATCCTCTCTAAGCAAATTTGTACGTCCCTTCCCATGTGCACATGGATTCCCCTGAGTGCTCCAGTTTCCCCCCCACACTCCAAAGACGGACCAATTAGTAGGTTAATTGGTCATTGTAAATTGTCCCGAGATTAGGCTGGGGTTAAGTCAATGGGTTACTGGGTAGTGCAGCTCAGAGGGCTGGATGGGCCTGTTCCATATGTATTTCTAAATAAAATAAGTAAGATGTTGGTGGAATTCAGCAGGTCAGTCAGTATCTCTGCAGGGGAATAAACAGTCAATGTGCGTCGAGACCTTCATCAAGATTGGAAAGGAAGGGGACAGAAGCAAGCATAAGAAGGCAGGATGAGCACGAGGTGACTGGTGAAACAGAGTGAGAGGGGGATTAGGAGAGGGGGATGGTGAGAGAAGCAAGGAGGATATAGGTGGAACAGTAAAGGGCTGAAGAAGAAGGGATGTGACAGGAGGGGACTGGAGCAAAGGGAAGGAAGAAGAGTACCACAGGGAGATGATGAGGGTGGGAGAGGAGTAGGGGTGAGAGGGCTCTATGGTTGTGATTCTCTCTGCAGCAGATGAACACACTATCAGTACATGAACACTAAGCAAAGCAGATTACCATTTTTTTCTTGGGTAGGCATTAAGTTACAAAATTATGAAGTAAGACTCCACTGCCATCCCATACAGATAAGCAGAAAGCCTACTGGCAGCAGTTGGAAAATGTTTACTGGCAGTGTCTGGATATTACACAAGGCATGAAAGGAAGTTGTTTAAGATGTAGGTGAGGCTAATTTGGAGTATTGTGTGCAGTTTTGGTCACCTACATACAGGAAAGATATCAATAAGATTGAAAAAGGTACAAGGATATTATCAGGATTTGGGAACCTGAGACATAGGGAAAAGTTGAATGGGTTATGAATTTATTTCCTGGAATGTAGGAGAATGAGTGGAGATTTCATAGAGGTATATAAAATTTTGAGGGGTATAGACAGGGTAAATGCAAGCAGGTTTTTCCACTGAGGTTGAGTGAGACTAGAACTAGTGGTCATGGGTTAAAAGTGAAAGGTATTTTAAGGGGAACATGAGGGAAAACTTCCCTCAGATGGTGAGGAGAGTGTGGAATGAGCTACCAGTGGAAGTGGAGAATGCGGGGTCGATTTCAACATTTAAGAGGAATTTGGATAAGTACATGGATGGGAGGAGTATGGAAGGCTATGATCCTGGTGCAAAACCATGCGGAGCCTTGTCAAATGCCTTGCTGAAGTCAATGCAGACCACATCTACTGCCTTGCCTTCATCAATTTTCCTGAAAAAATCTATAAGATCCTCAAAAAATCTATAAGATTGGTTAAACACAACCTACCACACACAAACACATGCTGAATATCCTGAATCAATCCGTGTTCGGATGATCCCAGGACAAGTGGAGAGCCAGTGAGATTGCATCCACTGTAGACCTATTGTGGCGATAGCCAAATTGCAACCAGTCCAGATCCTTGCTAAGGCAAGAGTTGATTCTAGCCATGACCAACCTCTGAAAGCATTTCATCACACCAGATATGAGTGCAACTGGGCAACAGTCATTGAGGCAGCTCACTCCACTCTTCTTAGGCATTGGTATGATTGTCAACTTTTTAAAGCAGGTGGGAACCTCCAACTGAAGGAAGGAGAGATTGAAGATGTCATTGAACACTCCTGCCAGTCAGTTGGCACAGGCTTTCAGAGCCCTACCAGGTACACCAAGAGGGCCTGACGCATTGCAAGGGTTCACCCTCATGAAAGATATTCTGTTGTCAACCTCTGAGACAAGGATTACAGGGTCACCAGATACTGCAGGGATTCACACAGGTGTGGTTTTATTCTCCCTCTCGAAGCACGCATAAAAGCAGAAGTACAAAACGTAAACTGGGAATCACTTTGTCACGTACCTCTGCTCCATCCACCAAAAGTGGTATTTCCTGGTGGCCAATCTTCTTAACTCCTATCCCCATTCCTGTTCCAACATGTTGGTCTATGGCCTCCTCTTTTGGCATGATGAGGCCACTCTCAGAATGGAGGAGCAACATCTCATACTTCATCTAATTAGCAACCAACCTGAAGGCACGAACACTGATTTTCCCTTCTAGTAATGTTTTTCACCCCCCTTCCCTCTTCTTCTATTTCCCACTCTGGCCACTTACCTCTTCTCCTTACCTGCCTATCACCTCCCCTTGGTACCCTTCTTTCTTTCCTTTCTCCCATGGTCCACTCTTCTTTCCGATTAGATTCCTTCTTCTCCAGCCCTTTACCTCTCTCACCCACTTGGCCTCACCTATCACCTTCTCACTTGTCCTTCCCCTCCCCCCACCTTTTTAGTCTGGTTTCTTCCCCCTTTCTTTCCAGTCCTGAAGGAGAGTCTTGGTCCGAAACATCAACTGTTTATTCATTTCTATAGATGCTGCCTGACTTGCTGAGTTCCTTCAGCATTTTGTGTGTGTTGCTCTAGATTTCCAGCATCTGCAGAATCTTTCATGTGCATAAAAGGCGTTGAGCTCATCTGGGAGTGCAATATTACAGACAATCATGATATTAGGCATGAACAGCCAACTAAATTAATCTCTTCTGTCTACATGATGTTCTTATCTTTCCATTTTTCTCACATTCATATCTCTATCTTCATGCAGCCTCTTAAAATTCTCTAATATATCTGCCTCTACCACCACCTCAGGCAGTGTCTTCCAGGCACCCAGCACTCAACCCTGGGAAAAAAGATACCGTCTGTCTACTCTGTCTGTGTCTCACACAATCTAATAAACCTCTATCAGATCTCCTCCTCAGCCTCCACCGCTCCAGAGAAAACAACCCAAGTTTATCCAACCTCTTGTTATAGCACAGTCCCCCTAATCCACGCAGCATCCTTCCTATAATGGGGCGAACAGAACAGTATGCAATACTCCAGGTGTGGCCTAACTAAAGTTTTATAAATCCACAACATAACCTCCTGATTTTAGAACTCAATGCCTCAACTAATAAAGATAAACATGAAATATGCTTTCTCAACCACCCTATTAACTAGGATGGCATATTTAGTTGCTCTGATGATAAAGATGTTGGTCCCTTGGAGAAAGTAATAAATAAACATATTAAATTTATTTTGAATCCCATGGAGCATGTGGAAACCTTCCAATATCCAGGCAGTTCTTCTTTCTTTTTCTTTTTTTTTCCTTTTTTTCCAGGTAGGGATATATATCAGGGGGAAGGGTTAAGGGGAGGGGGAAGGGTAGATATTATCATTCTATGTAATCATTTCGAAAACACAATAAAAATTATATTAAAAAAAACCCACCCTATTAACCTGTGTAGCCACTTTCAGGAAACTATGAACTTGGACTGCAAGATCCCTCTGCTCATCAACACAATAAGGGATCTTGCTCTTAACAGTTGACATACCAAGATGAAACACTTCACCTTTGTCCAGATTAAACCTCATCTGCCATTTCTCTGCCCATAACTGCAACTGATCTATATCCCACTGTATGCTTTGCTGGTCTTCTATGCTATCCACAACACCACCGATTTTTGTATCATCTGTAAACTTACTCACCCACCCATCTGCATTTTCATCCAGGTGATTTATATACATCACAAACAGAAGAGGACCAATATAGATCCCTACAGAACACTACTAATCGCAGACCTCCAACAAGGATAAGTCCCTCCAAGCACTACCCTCTGTCTTCATTGGGAAAGCCAGTTCTGAATCCAAAAGGCCAATTCACCATGAATTCCATGCAGTTTAATCTGCTAGATGAATTCTGTTCACGAGTCCTCCAGAAATGAAACCAAATATTGCTGAATGTAGCTGAGAATTAGAATCATTCAAGTATGGGCCACTAGGTGGGAAGTAACAGATGCATTCTCACTGACTCTCCACTTGGCCTTGGACCACCTGGGCAACAGCAACACCTATATCAGGCTTCTGTTTATTGATTACAGTTCAACGTCCAACACCATCATCCCCTCACCGTGAATCAACAAGCCTGGGACTCTGCACATCCTTCTGCAACTGGGTCCTTGGCTTTCTCGTTGGGAGACTGGTCAATGTAGATGTAGATTTGAAATAACATCCCTCCCTTGCTGACAATCAACACAAGCACACCTCAAGGACGTGTGCATAGTCCACTGCTCTGCTCTCCCTACATTAGTAGCTGTGTGGTTAGGCACAGCTCAAATGTCATCTGTAAGTTTGTCGATGACAACTGCTATTGGTAGAATCTCAGTTGATGATGAGGAGACACATAGGAGTGAGATTGATTGTCTGTTTGAGCGGTGTCACAATAGCCTTACTTTCAATGTTACTAAGAGGAAGGAATTGATTGTGGACTTCAGGAAGGGGAAGTCAGGAGAATACACATCAGTCCTCATCGAGGGGTTAGCAGTGGAAAGAATGAGTAGCTTCAAGTTCCTGGGTGTCAATACCTCTGAGGATTTATCTTGGGCCCAACATATTGATGCAATTACAAAGAAGGCATGACAGCAGCTATATTTCATTCGGAGTTTGAGGAGATTTGGTACGTCACCAAGGACTCTGGCAAACTTTTGACTAGTTATATCACCATCTAGAATGGAGATGCCAATGCACAGGATCAGAAAAAGCTGCAGAGGCTTACAGACTCATAGACTCATCCAGCTCCATCATGGACACTAGCCTCCGCACCATTGAAAACATCTTCAAGAAGTCACCATCCATCATAAAGAATTCCAACCTTGCCCTCTTCTCATTACTATTGTCATTGGACAGCATAGACGGAAAGAGAGTTTAAAAGAAGAAAGTAGATCAGTCAGCGCATTTTGCTTGCCACAGTTCTCGAGGAGACATTGGATTTCGTAGAGAAAGAGAGAGAGAGAGTTTAAAAGAAGCAAGCAGGGGCAACTGGCACATTTTGGGTGTCAGTTCCCGAAAAGACATTGGAAATGAACATAATTAGGCATCTGGCAAGATCCAATAACAAGAAGTTAGATTTAAGTAGAGCTGCCCAATGGGGAGCTGAGGCTTAGACTCACTGAGGCTTCGGTGAGGAGAGGCATAGACCCTAAGTAGATTTATTTGTTATTTTTTCTTTTGTATTACACATTTAGAGAAGTGAAAATGCCAGACAGGATAGTGGAATGCTCCTCTTGCAGGATGTAAGAAGGCAGGGAGACTTCATAAGTCCCTGATGACTATATCTGAAAGAAGTGCATCTAGCTGCACCTTCTAAAAGACCATGTTAAGGACTTGAAACTGGAACTAGATGAACTCTGGATCATTCAGGAGGCTGAGATGTTGATAGACAGGACATGCAGGGAGGTAGTTACACCCAAGGTGACAGCCAGGAGAGGTAAGGCAGCCAGTGCAGAGTATGCCTGTGGCTGTTCCCCACAACAACAGGTGTGTACCACTTTGGATACTGTTGGGGGAAATGACCTAGCAGAAGAAAGCCACAGAGGTCAGGTGACTGGCACAGAGTCTGGCTCTTTGACTCAAAAGGGAAAGCGGATAAGAGGCATTTTGTGGTGTTAGGGGATTAGTTGCTTAAGGGGCCAGAAAGAAGATTCCAAAGACAAGAATGAGGTTCCCAGGTGGTATGTTGCCTCCTAGGTGCCAGGGTCAGAGACGTCTCGGATCGAGCAGCAGAGGTTGTGGTCCATATCAGTACCAATGACATGAGTGGGGGGTGGGTGGTGACAAGGTCCTGCAAAGTGAGCTCTGGGAGTTAGGCTAAGTTAAAGGACAGGACCTCCAGGGTTGTAATCTCAGGATTGCTACCTGTGCCATGTACCAGTGAGGCCAAAACTAAGAAGATTATACAATTTAACACATGGCTACAGAGTTGGTGTAGGAGGGAGGGCTTCAAATTTTTGGATCATTGAGTTCTCCTCGAGGGAAGCTGGGACTTGTACAGAAAGGACCATTTGCACCTGAACTGGAGGGGCACTAATATCCTTCTGGGAAGGTTTGCTAGTGCTGCCCTGGGTGGAAGGTTTAAATTAAAGTTACAGAGGGACGGGAGCCAGAATACCACGACAGTTAGTGGAGCAGTTGTGGAGAAAGATGTTGCTAAGCCCACATACAAAGTCAGGAATAAAAAGGGTGAGCCTGTGGGACTAATATCTAAGCTGCAAATACTTCAATGCAAGGAGTATTGTAAGAAAGGCGGGTGAGCTTAGGGCATGGACCAGCACATGGAATTATGATATTGTAGCCATTAGTGAAGCTTGGTTACAGAAGGGGCATGACTGGTAGCTCAGTGTTCTGGAGTTCCGTTGTTTTAGACGTGACGGAGCAAGAGGGATTAAAGGAGAAGGAGTGGTGTTACTAGTCAGGGAAAATGTCACAGCAGTGCTTAGTCAGGACAGATTGGAGAGCTCATCTAATGAGACTTCATGGGTAGAAGTGAGGGATAAGAAAGGTATCACCACATTATTGGGATAATATTATAGACCACCCCACAGTCCGTGGGATTTAAAGAAGCAAATTTGTAGAGAGATCACAGACTACTGCAAGGCACATAAGGCTGCGACAATAGGTGATTTCAACTTTCCACATATTGGCAGGGACTTCTATACTGTAACAGGGTTGGATGGGAAATAGTCTGTCTAATGTGTTGAAGAGAATTTTCTTAATTAGTACATATAAGTCCCAAATAGAGAGAGTACAGTACTAGATCTCCTATCATGGAATGAGACAGGGCAAGTGACAGAAATTTGTGCAGGGGAACACGTTGCATCTAGTTATCATAATCCCATTAGTTTCAATTATGAAAAATGATAGGTCCTCAGGTTAAGATTGTACATGAGAGAAAGGCCAACTTTGATGATATGATAATGGATCTAGCAAGTGTGGATTTGGACAGGTTGTTTTCTGGAAGGGTGTACTTGGTAATTGGGAGGCCTTCAAAAGTGAAATTTTGAGAGTACAGCGTTTTGTATGTTCCTGTCAGAATAAAAGGCAAGGATAACAAGTTTAGGAGGTCTTGGTGTTCCAAGGTATATTGAGGCCCTGGTTAAGAAAATGAAGGAGGTACATAGTATATAGTACATAGGCAGATAGGAACAAATAAGATATTTGACAGTAAGGAGTGCAAGAAAACACTTAAGAAAGAAATCACAAGTGCTAAAAGGCATGAGGTTGCTCTAGCAGAGAGGGTGAAGGAGAATCCTACGGGCTTCGCCATATATATTAAGAGCAAAAGGATAGTACAGGACAAAACTAGTCCCCTGGAGAATCAGAGTGGTAATATCTGTGTGGCACCGAAAGAGATGGGAGAGATCTTTTGCATCTGTATTTACTCAGGAGATGGACACAGAGTCTATAGATATGTGGCATTGCAGCAGTGTGGTCATGGACCCTATATAGACTACACAGGTGGAGGTGTTTGCTGCCTTGAGGAAAATGAGAGTGGATAAATCCCCAGGGCCTGGCAGTGTGCTCCCTCAGACCCTTGGGAGGCTAGTGCAGAAATTGCAGGGGCCCTAGCAGAGATATTTAAGACATCCCTAGCCACAGGTGAGGTGGCGGAGGATTGGAGGGCAGCTAATGTTGTTCCATTGTTTAAGAAAGGCTCTAAGATTAAGCCAGGAAATTATAGGCTGGTGAGCCTGATATCAGTTGAGGGAAAGTCCTTGGAAGACATTCTAAGGGACCAGATATATAAGTATTTGGTGAGACAGGACTGATAGGGGATAGTCAACATGGCTTTGTGCATGGTAAGTAATATCTAACCAATCTTCGAGGAAGTTACCAGGAAGGTTGTTGGAGGCAGGGCAGTGGAGGTTGTTTACATAGACATTAGCAAAGCCTTTAACAAGGTCCCACATGGAAGATTGGTCAAGAAGGTTCAGTCATTTGGCATCCAAGATGAGGTAGTTAATTGTATTAGATATTCCTTTCACAGGAGAAGCCAAAGTGGTAGCAGCTGGTTGCCTCTCCTACTGGAGGCCTGTGATTAGTGGTGTGCCGCAGGGATCGGTGCTGGGACTATTATTGTTTGTCATCTATATCCACAATCTTGATGATAATGTGGTAATTGAGAAGTGCTGATAGAACAGAGGGATCTGGGAATAGATCCATACTTTCTTGAAGGTGGCATCACAGGTAGATGGGGTCATAATGAAAGCTTTTGGAGCATCTTGGCCTTCATAAATCAATGTACTGAGTACAAGAGTTGGGATGTTATGTTGGGAAGACATTGGTGAGGCCTAATTTGGAGTATTATGTTCAGTTTTGAAAGATGTAAACAAGGTTGAAAGAATTTAGAGAAAATTTACAAGGATGTTGCTGGGACCTGAGGACCTGAGTTATACGAAAGGTTAAATAGGTTCGTATTGCATTCCCTGGAATAAAGGTTAAGTGGAGATCTGATAGAGTGGTATAGATGGGGTATTACATGTAGGCTTTTACCAGTAAGGCTGGGTGAGAGTGCAACTGAAGGTCATAGATTAAGGATGAAAGGTGAAATGTTTAAGGGAAGCATGAGGGAGAACTTCTTCACTCAAAGGGTCGTGAGAGTGTGGAACGAGCTGCCAGCGCAAATGGTGGACGTGGGGTTGATTTGAACATTTAAGGGAAATTTGGGTAGGAGTGCGGAGGACTACGGTCCACGTGCAATTTGATGCGGCTAGGCAGATTAATGCTTTGGCATGGACTAGATGGGCCAAAGGGCCTGTTTCTGGGTACAGTTTTCTATGACTCTATTATCCTATAAATGCCTGTAAGAAAATAAGCCTCAAAGTAGTATATGGTGACACACAGTATTTATCTTTTTTTATTATTCATTGAGAGATATAGCACAGAACAGGACCCTCCGGCCCACCGAGTCACGCCACCCAGCAACACACCTATTTCACCCTAGCCTAATCACAGGACAATTTACAATGACCAATTAACCTACTATCTGGTATGCCTTTGGACTGAGGGAAGAAACTGAAGCACCCGGAGGAAACCCATGCATGGACTAGAAGAACATACAAACTTTCATACAGAGGGCACTGGAATTAAACTCCAAATTTCAACACTCCAAGCTGTAAAAGCATCGCACTAACTGCTTCGCTACTGTGGTGCCCACAATAGTATATATACTTTGGAAATAAATTTCCTTTGATGTTTGATAGTTGATGAGATTTCTATATATAAAATAATGCATGTAGACTTGCTGCTTCTCTTTTGCCCAAGTAAGGTCAATATCATTCCATGCATGGCAAGCTTATTTTGTGAAGTTCAATTGTAAAGACTTACATGATCAGGTATTGGAGAATTCTCCTCTGTGCTGATTGAACTGCTTAACGACTGTGTAGCCTGTTCTAAAACTTTGTTGTGCTTCTTCGAAAGTAAAGCAAACAGGCTAAAGAAAAGACAAAAAATGAGGGGAAAATGAGAGCAATAATTTAAAATAGTATCCACTGCATAAATTATATGGCTATGTATCTTATTTTTATTTTAGACTATTATTACCAATGTTCACTATTCAATAAGCAGACACTTAAACCACATTTGTAATGAGGACATTTTAAATGTAAGCTTTCCCCTTCATAGTTATTTGCTAAGCTTACCATTTAAAAATTAAGGCAGCTTTTCAAAAAAAAAATTGGCAAGACATTTAAGAAGTAAAATTTGTACATGTGCTTGGAGAAAATATGTACTTCCAGTAACCCAAGTGAAGCCAACCTCAAGCCTAAGGAACACTAAAATTAATTTCTTCTAAAGCTACATTATGCCTTTGCTTAGGAATTAGACAGCCTTTTTTAAATCTATAAAAAGTCAACTGACATGTAATTATTTCCTTCAGATCCTAATTTTTCACCTGAAGTCATTTTCATTTTACCACACACATAGGCCCATAGAATAGATACCTCTTTTCATTTCATGTTTACTTACTTGCCACCCAGGAGTTATTTCCATTTTCGGTCAAAGCTGCCTTCTCTGTTTTAATTCCCAAACATAATGTGGCATAAATTAGACAGCATGTCTTATCAGGATAGATTGAGTGAGCGAGAGATGTACTAAATGATAAGAATAGATCGAGTGGACAGCCATAACTTTAAGGTGTTGGGTGGAAAGTATTGGGAGAATATCAGAGGTAAGTTTTCTACACAGAGAGTGGTAGGTGCATGGAACACCCTACCAGGGTTGTGGTGGAAGCAGATACATTAAAGCTCTTAAATAAACACAGGAAAGATAGAAAAATAGAGGGCTATGTGGGAGGGAAAGGTTAGATTGATCTTAATGTAGAGTAAAGAGTCAGCATAACATTGTCAGCCAAAGGGCCTGTGCTGTGCTGTTATGTTCTATCTATAAAGCAGGCAACAAATATGATATTTTGATTGCTTACTAGATAAACATTTTCCACTCAAAGTATCTACCCATTTAGACCAAGACCGTTTGAGGTTCAGCTGTGGTACTTCAAGATGATCATTTGTATCACAACTGCTGATTTCAGTCACGGCAATAATGTGGTTATTACAAATGGGCTTACTTTCATGCTGCTGCAGAATATACAAAATTACAGAAACATAGAAGACCTACAGCACAATACAGGCCCTTCGGCCCACAATGCTGTGCCAAACATGTACTTACTTTAGAAATTACCTAGGGTTACCCATAGCCTCTATTTTTCTAAACTCCATGTACATATCCGGGAGTCTCTTAAAAGACTCTATCAATTCCAATTCCACCACTGTCACCGGCAGCCCATTCCACGCACTCACCACTCTCTGCGTAAAATACTTACCACTGACATCTCCACTGTACCTACTTCCAAGCACCTTAAAAATGTGCCTTCTCGTGTTTGCTATTTCAGCCCTGGGAAAAAGCCTCTGACTATCCACATGATTAACACCTCTCATCATTTTATACACCTCTATCAGGTCACCTCTCATCCTCCATCGCTCCAAGTAAAAAAGGCAGAGTTCACTCAATCTATTCTCATAAGGCATGCTTCCCGATCCAGGCAACATCCTTGTGAATCTCCTCTGCACCCTTTCTATAGTTTCCACATCCTTCCTGTAGTGAGGTGACCAGAAGTGAGCACAGTACTCCAAGTGGGGTCTGACCAGGGTCCTATATAGCTGCCACATTACCTCTCGGCTCTTAAACTCAATCCCACAATTGATGAAGGCCAATGCACCACATGCCTTCTTAACCACACAGTCAATCTGCGCAGCAGCTTTGAGTGCCCTATGGACTCGGACGCCACGATCCCTCTGTTCCTCCACACTGTCAAGAGTCTAACCATTAATACTATATTCTGCCATCATATTTGACCTACCAAAATGAACCACCTTACACTTACCTGGGTTGAACTCCACCTGCCACTTCTCAGCCCAGTTTTGCATCCTATCGATGTTCCACTATAAGCTATGACAGCCCTTCCACACTATCCACAACACCAGCAACCTTTGTGTCATCAGCAAACTTACTAACCCATCCTTTCACTTCCTCATCCAGGTCATTTCCTAAAATCACGAAGAGAAGGGGTCCCAGAACAGATCTCTGAGGCACACCCCTGGTCACCGACCTCCATGCAGGATATGGCCTGTCTACAACCACTCTTTGCCTTCTGTGGGTAAGCCAGTTCCACAAAACAATGATCCCATGGATCCCATGCCTCCTTACTTTCTCAAGAAGCCTTGCATGGGATACCTAATCAAATGCCTCGCTGAAATCCATACACTACATCTACTGCTCTACCTTCATCAAAGTGTTAAGTCACATCCTCAAAAACTTCAATCAGGCTCGTAAGGCATGACCTGCCTTTGACAAAGCCATGCTGACTATTCCTAATCATATTATGCCTCTCCAAATGTTCATGAATCCTGCTTCTCAAGATCTTTACCATCAACTTACCAACCACTGAAGTAAGACTCACTGGTCTATTATTTCCTGGGCTATCTCTACTCCCTTTCTTGAATAAGGAAACAACATCTACAACCCTCCAGTCCTCCGGAACCTCTCCTGTCCCCATTGATGATGGAAAGATCATTGCCAGAGGCTCAGCAATCTCCTCCCTCGCCTCCCACAGTAGCCTGTGATATACCTCGTACTGTCTCAGTGAAGTATCCGACTTGATTCATTAAGTACCTCTACTATCTCCTCCAGTTCCATACACACTTTTCCACTGTCACACTTGATTGGTCCTACTCTCTTATGTCTTACCCTCTTGCTCTTCACATACTTGTAGAATGCCTTGGGGTTTTCCTTAATCCTGCTCGCCAATGCTTTCTCATGGCCCCTTCTGGCTCTCCTAATTTCATTTTAAGCTCCTTCCTGCTAGCCTTACAATCTTCTAGATCTCTAACATTACCTAGTTTTTTGAACCTTCCGTAAGCTTTTCTTTTCTTCAACTAGATTTTCAACAGCCTTTGTACACCACGGTTCCTGTACCCTACCATCCTTTCCCTGTCTCATTGGGTCTCATACCTATTCAGAACGCCACTCAAATATCTTCTGAACATTTACTACATTTCTGCCGTACATTTCCCTGAGAACATTTGTTCCCATTTTATGCTTCCAAGTTCCTGTCTGACAGCTTCATGTTTCCCCTTACTCCAATTAAATGCTTTCCTAACTAGTCTGTTCCTATCCCTCTCCAATGCTATGGTAAAGGAGATAGAATTATGATCACTTTCTCCAAAATGCTCTCCCACTGAGAGACCTGACACCTGACCAGGTTCATTTCCCAATACCAGATCAAGCACAGTGTCTCCTCTTGTAGGCTTATCTACATATTGTGTCAAGAAACCTTCCTGAATACACCTAACAAACTCCACCCCATCTAAACCCTTTGCTCTAGGGAGATGCCAATCAATGTTTGGGAAATTAAAATCATGAGGGATTATACTTAGGGTAAATGCAAGCAAGCTTTTTCCACTGAGGATAGGTCTGATTAGAATAAGAGGTCATGGGTTAAGGGTGAAAGGGGAAACTGATGGGGGAGCTCCTTCACTCAGAGAGTGGTGAGAGAATAGAATGAGCTGTGAGTGGAAGTGGTGGTTTGGGTTTGATTTCAACGTTAAGAGAAGTTTGGATAACTACATGGATGGGAGGGGGATGGATGGCTATGGTCCAGGTGCAGGCATATAGTTCAGCACGAACTAGATGGACCAAAGGGCATGTTTCTATGCTGTAGTGCTTTATTTCTCTTCCAAACTAAAACTGACATTTTTTTCAGCATCTCCTTTTCTAACTGAAGATATACACAGGGATTGTGTTGTACTACAGAAGAGAAAGCTGTGCATCTTCTTTGGTAAAATAACTTCCCAGCAATTCAAACGTGAAAGTAAACCTTTATTATCAAAGGAGCTAAGCCTCAGGGCATGTGCCTTTAAGGAGTTTAGGAACATCCTTCAAAATTCAAGATTGTTGAATATCATTTCTCATCCAAGAGCAGGGTGGGTGGGATCCTTCGTGATGTTACTGCCTTTTTCCAGCACCTTTCTGAACATATGTCCTTAATGCTGGGTAGGCTGGTGCGAGTGATGCATTGAAAATGACTTGCAAAAATGTGAAAAAGATCAACAAGTCTATTTCAGTCCTTCCTCAAATTCAAAGAATGGAAGGCTGGGGGAACAGTGGGTTTAATGTAAAAAACAAGTTCATACAATTCACTGACTGTTCCACCAAAGAAGGTGAAAGATAATTTCCTTGTTTCCTGGTTTTAGATCTGCAGATCAAGTCATAGAGAAATAGAGGACTACAACACAGGAACAGGCCTTTCAGCCCATTTAGTTCATGCTGAACTATTATACTGCTTGGTCCCATTGACACATACCTGGATGAGTGCCCTCCATACCCCTCGCATCCAAGCTCATCTTAAATGTCAAAATCTAACCTGCATCCTCCACTTCTGCTGGCAGCTGTTCTCCACTCACACCACCCCCAGAATGAAGAAGTTCCCTCTCAGGTTCCCTTTAATTATAGCCCATGACCTCTAGTTCTAGTCTCACTCAACCTCAGTGGAGAAAGCCTGCTTGCATTTACGCATCTATACACCTCACAATTTTGTATACCTCTATCAAATCTCGTCTCATTTTCCTACGCTGTAGGGAACTTATTCAACCTTTCCCTGTATCTTATGTCCTCAAGACCCAGCAAGATCCTTGTAAATTTCTTCTGTACTCATTCAAATTTTATTGATATCTTTCCTGCAGCTAGGTAACCAGAAATGCACACAATATTCCAAATATGGCCTCGCCAGTGTCTTATACAACTTCAACATAACATCCCAACTCCTGTACTCAGTACACTGCTTCCTGAAGGCCAGTGTGCCAAAAGTTTTCTTTATGACCCTATCTACCGGTGATGCTATACTCCCATATCCCTTAGTTCGGTCATACTCCTCAAAGCCATACCATTCACTAAGTAATATTTACTGCATGTTTAAAAGAATCATCGCATCTGTGTAGCATCATTTAGTTCATATTATTATTATTATATTTTTGTTATTATTATAGAGATACAGCATAGTAACGGGCCCTTCTGACGCAACAAGCCCATGCCACCAAATTACACCCATGTGACCAATTAACCTACTAACTGGTATGTCTTTAGGATGTGGGATGAATTGGACACAGTCACGGGGAGAGTGTACGAGCACCTTACAGACAGTGGCGAGAATTAAACAAGTGCTGTAATAGCCTTTTGCTAACCACTACGCTACCATGCTGTTCCACCAACCCTGATCTATGAATGTCAGTGTGCGAGAAGCTCTCTTTACGACCATATCTACATGTGACACCACTTTCAAGAGATTATGCATCTGTATTGCCATATCCTTTTATTCCACCAGACAATTCAGTGCTCAACCATTGATTTACTAGTAGTTATTAAATGTTCAAGGCACTCATTAGCACATCTGTTTAGCATCATTTACGTGGCTCATATGTTGAGTAACTCACATAGAATGCTGGAGGAACCCAGTAGGTCAGGCAACATCTATGGAAAGGAATGAAGAGTCGACACTTCGAGCCGAGATCCTTCATCAGGATGCCTGGATGACTTCCTCTAGCATTTTGTGTGTGTTACTCTGGATTTCCAGCATCTGCAAAATCTCTTGTGTTCATATAGTGTGCTTACAATTGGAATTGACTGTACATTTGCATACATTTCATTCACATATCTGGCAGTGAAACAGTTTCAGACATCCAAGAGTTTGAGGACATGGAAAACACAAAGCAAACTGAAATTCTCAAATGTTCTCATAAGCAAAGCAATTCAATGTTCAAGAAGCAGTCTCCTCCATGGTCACTTCTCACTAAGGAGTTGAGAATTAACAAACACTGGCATTGTTGCAACCTGATTAACAATCATCTATAATTTTTAAAAAGTGACTCTGGTACACACACAAGATACTGGATGAACTCAGCAGGTCAAACAGCATCTACGGAGGGAAATAAACAGTCAACATTTTGGGCTGAGTTCATCTGAACAGGAAAAGAAGGGGGAAGAAGCACTTTTTAATTAGGTAGAAATGAGCAGTGGTGCCTGATTGCTGAGTTCCTTCAGTTTTTTGTGTGTGTTGCTCTGGATTTCCAGCATCTACAGAACCAATTGTGTTTGTGATTCTATTGCTTTAAGTTTTCAAGAAGAACGGACATTTTTGGCACTGAATCAGTAAGTGATACAGAAAATGACAGCTCCAGACATCATAAAAACTCTTCTGTGGATGAAGTGAGCAACAAGTTCCTATTTGAAGTCCCTTAAAATTTCCGACTGTACCTTACTTCTCTTCCTGTTGCAAACCTCTTCAGAAGGAACATTTGACAAATAATTCTGTCAACGGAATGATTTTGATGATGAAAGGCACTGCTTTCCAAAAAAAATAGATATTTTTAAAACAACACAAGAGAAACTTCTGTGTTATTTAGGGTTGCCTAGAGATGGTCCTTCTAGTTACTTCTGAAAACTCTGCTCTCGGTATATTTCCAGGACACCTGGATAATTGATAATGCGGAGCGTTTGACGCCTCTTGGCCTGTACTTGCTGGAGTTTAGAAAAATGAGGGGAATCTCATTGAAAGCTTATGAATATTTTAAGATCCAGATAGAGTGAATGTGGAGAGGATGTTTCCTAGAGTGGGGGAGTATCCAACCAGAGGATACAGTCCCAGAATAGAGAGACGTCCATTTAGAACAGAGATGAGGAAAAAAAATCTTTAGACAGGGGGTGATGAATCTGTGGAATTCATTGCCATGGACAGCTGAGAAGGCTAAGTTATTGAGTATATTTAAAGTATTAGTCAGGGCATCAAAGGTTACAGGCAGAGAATGGGTTTGAGAGGGGAAATAAGTCAGTCATTATGGAATGGCGGAGCAGACTCAATGGGACGAGTGTTCTAATTCAGCTCTAATGTCTTACAGTCTTATGGTCTAATATTTGTAAATCTATCATCCTTTCCGGATCACATGTCAGAGATGTGCCTCAGTTGAAAATGGCAAACAAAAGAGAGTACTTTTGCATTTCTCAATTTCACAGATCTACCTAGCATGGAGTAATAACCTTCCAATTCTGCGGCCTGAATGTATCTGTTGAATAAATTGACAGGGAAGGGATTATTTCCTAGTGAAGGAATTTTTCCATAGTAGCTGGCAATCTTCCCAGGTAGCTCAAATTTTCTCAAATTGTAGGCACAGAGTGCCAGCAGATGTTTTTCATAGAGTCATAGAGCACTAAAGCATAGAAACAAGCCCTCTGGCCCATCTAGTTGGTGCACAACTATTATACTACCTGGTCCTATGAACCCACACCTGGACATAGCACTCTATACCCCTGCCATTCATGTACTAACCTAAATTTTTCTTGAATGTTAAAATTGAGCCCACATCCACCAGTTCAGCTAGCAGCATGTTCTACACTTTCACCGCCCTCTGAATGAAGAAGTTCCCCCTCATGTTCCCCTTAAAACATTTCACCTTTCACCCTTAACCCATGACCTCTAGCTCTAGTCTCACCCAACCTCAGTGGAAAAAGCCAGCTTGCATTTACCCTATCTCTACCCCTCATAATTTTGTATACCTCTATCAAATCTCCCCCTCATTCACCTACACTCCTATTCTACGTCGCCTATTCAGCCTTTCCCTGTAACTCAGAACATCAAGTCCTGGCAACATCCTTGTATATGTCCTCTGTACTCCTTCAATCTTTATTTATATCTTTCCTGTTAGTAAGTGACCAGAACTGGAGATAATACTGCAAATTAGGCCTCACCAACGTACCTGAAAGAAAATAATTTTTAAGGTTACATGGACAAAGTGCCGTAGTAAAATGGTTCTACCAAGATCTATCACGGTCCTGGTGGGGCTGAATGGTTTTCTTCTACCCTATTGCACCTTCACTATAACCCACAGTTGATCAATTATTTTTCTGAATTTCTATCATTGTTGACCTAATAGCTAATTAGTTAAAAATTGAATAGTTAATCTACCTTTTCATGACACTGGCTGTGGACCACACTCAAATGGTGAACAACACTCCAAGAATAACCTTGTTCTTCTTGAATTGCATGGTATCTTGTATGTATATTTCATCAAGTACGAATTTGGTTTATTGTCTTTTTTTTTCTTTCAGCCCATCACCCCTACTGGGCCACAGGCACAGACAGCAGTCTGCCGAGTCCTCTGTCCTGGCCATAGTTATAGTCATACTTTATTGATCCCGAGGGAAATTGGGTTTCGTTACAGTCACACCAACCAAGAATAGAGTATAGATATAGCAATATAAAACTATAAATAATTAAATAATAACAGGTAAATTATGGCCAGGAAATAAGTCCAGGACCAGCCTATTGGCTCAGGGTGTCTGACCCTCCAAGGGAGGAGTTGTAAAGTTTGATGGCCACAGGCAGGAATGACTTCCTATGACGCTCTGTGTTGCATCTTGGTGGAATGAGTCTCCGGCTGAATGTACTCCTGTGCCCAGTACATTATGTAGTGGATGGGAGACATTGTCCAAGATGGCATGCAACTTAGACAGCATCCTCTTTTCAGACACCACCGTCAGAGAGTCCAGTTCCATCCCCACAACATCACTGACCTTACAAATGATTCTGTTGGTGTCTGCTACCCTCAGCCTGCTGCCCCAGCACACAACAGCAAACATGATAGCACTGGCCACCACAGACTCATAGAACATCCTCAGCATCATCCAGCAAATGTTAAAGGACCTCAGTCTCCTCAGGAAATAGAGACGGCTCTGACCCTTCTTGTAGACAGCGTCAGTGTTCTTAGACCAGTCCAGTTTATTGTCAATTCGTATCCCCAGGCCAGTCTTGCAGGTTGTCCCCAGGTGTAGCCCATCTTCTTGGTGTATCCCATCTCTTCCAGGGATGAGGTCTTTGGAGCTTCTGTTGGTGTTTCTGTAGCTCTGGGTTTTTACAGGATTGGGATGCTAGTCCAATGCCCAACCCTCTTCCTTTCACAGCTGTGCTTGGGACATCCACGGTGGAGTCTGGTTTATTGTCACACTGAAAAAATAGTATCCTCAGCTGGAGCTCAAAGAAAGATTAGCTTTATTTGTCACATGTACATCGAAACATTAAAACATACAGTGAAATGCAGTTTTTTTGCATCAACAACCAACACAGTCTGAGGATGTGCTGGGGGCAGCCCACAAGTGTTGCCATGCTTCTGGCACTAACTTAGCATGCCCACAACTCACTAACCCTAACCCATACATCTTTGGAATATGAAAGAAAACTAAAGAACCTGAGGAAACCTGCACAGTTACAGGAAAAATGTACAAACTCCTTTCAGACAGCGGCAGAACTGAACTTGGGTCACTGATGCTGTCATAGCTTATGCTAACTGCTACACTGCTGCCCTAATTACAATTTGGTTGTCATAATCAACAGTAGAATCACTGAAGGATCATTGCACCAGCTGCTTGATAAGCACATCCCACCTATCTTAAGAGACATTTTCAAAAGTAACTACAGTTCTTTTCTAGAAAGAATGAAATTAACATATACTCAGTGGCCACTTTATTAAATACACCTGTACACATGCTTGTTAATGCAAATATCTAATCAGCCAATCATGTGGCAGCAACTCAATACATAAAAGCATCAGATATGGACAAGAGGTTCGGTTGCTGTTCAGACCAAATATCAGAATGGGAAAGAAATGTGATCTAAGTGATTTTGACTACAGAATGATTGCTAATGCCAGAAGGGATGGTTTGAGTATCTCAGAAACCACTGATTTCCATGGGTTTTCACGCAGAACAGTCCCTAGAGTTTACTAAGAATGGTTGAAAAACAAAATTCAGTGAGCGGCATTTCTGTGGGTGAAAAAACCTTGTTCATGAGAGATCAGAGGAAATTGGTCAGACTGGTTCAAGCTGACAGGAAGGCAACAGTAACTCAAATAACCATGCATAACAACAATGATATGTAGAAGTGTATCTCCCAACACACAATATATCGAACCTTGAACTGGAAGGGCCGCAGCCGCAGAAGACCACAAACATACATTCAGTAGTCACTTTAACTAATCAAGTGGCCACTGAGTGCACGTCAATGATATTAAACCTGATTCTGATTTTCTAAAAAATGACAAAAGGATGATGTGTTATAGAGTTATGTAAAGGGCTGACAGGGTTTATCCTGACAATTCGTTTTCACTTGAGCTAAGGACAATCCTTAATTAATCTAACCAGGAGAATCTGGAGAAACTCTTACTTACACAGAAAGTGGTTAGCACCCAGAATTCTCTAAAAATCAGTTCAGGGAGAAAATGAAGATAAATTTAAGCTGTAATACCTAAATGAGAATGGAATGTTGAGATAATTTTATTTATTTAATTAGCGATATAACAGGAAATAGGCTCTTGTGGCCCTATGAGCCACACCGCCCCAAAAATCCCCACATTCCTTATTAATTCTAACCTAATCTCATGAGAATTTACAGTGACGAATTAACCTACCTGGTACATCCTTGGACTGTGGGAGGAAACAAGAGCATGTGGAGAAAACCCATGCATTCTACAGGGAGGACGTACTGAGAATTTGAACTCCAAACTCCAAAGCCCCAAGCTGTAATAGCATTGCGCTAACCAACCGCTATGCTACCGTGGTGACATATGTAGTGAATGAAAGAACATGGATTATGTATAGGCAAAGGGGACTTGCTATCATTCAGCATTGCCTCCAGTGCAGACATTATCATTTGAAGGGACTGTTCTGTGCTCTGCAGTAAAGGGACACAACAGGGTAGTGGTTAGTGCAATGCTTTACAGCACTGACTATAAAACTGGAGGACTCAACAGAAAACCCATGTATTCCATGGGTGGAATACATGGGTTTTCTCTGAGTCCTCCAGGGTACAGAGACACCTTACAGAACAGAACAGTGCCAGAAATGAACTCCAAACTCTGGAACATCCCAAGCTAAAAATAACATCTCCCTGCTACCATGTTGCTATGGCTGACTTATATTGAATGAGGTGTTAAGACAAAGAGGCTTAGGAGAAGAGACAATGGTAAGTACTTGTTGTTAGATCCAGCCTGGATTTCTGAGTTGTAATAACTTAACAAGTCTGAGTTTACCAGGTTTACTATACCACTAGGACTTCTGCATTCAATCAATTCATTTTAAATTGTAAAAAGATCTCTATGCTGCACGGCAATTTTCTTTTGAAAAATGTTCATTTTCTCTTGAATTCAATATCCCTAATAAGGAAACAGTTTTTTGTGTGCTTTTGGTAAATTCTGCAAATTTTCAAATTACAAACATTTAATTGGTATTAAAGCCATGTTTTCACATTTCCATTATAAATATTCAATTGTACCAAGACAGGATTATAAATGTCATTGATTTTTTTTTCTGCTGTTTCTGGGAATCTAGCCAGATCTCTTTTCAAAAATTACCCACAATCAGAGGAAATTTATCTTGTTTTAGGAGTAGGATCACAATATATGTAATTAAGTATGATCGGTGACATACCAAAGAAATATGGAAATACTATTCAAAAGATGTTCTCAATCAAAACAAAGACTTAAGAAGATCAATGCATTGTCTACAACAGAGTATATAACGACAGCCACATGAATTACAAGGCTGCATAATTCATTTATGTTATCGTACAACAGGATGCTCACTAAACAGTTTTTAAGCCTACCAGTTTCTTTATTTTTATAACTGGTTCCTTAAGGTTGGGATACCTGCGGGGTGGTAGTGGGGATAAGTTCCCACTACCTATTAAATGCTCCCAATGGCATGCATCTCAAATACCTTCTGACAACAAGTTCACCTCCAGGCCTTTACAAGTGGCTTAGCTACTAAGCCCAGCAGAATCGTTTCTACTAACAGGAGAAGGGGTAATGGGGGTTACTGGCTCCTTAAAACCAGTTGCTTCAGGGAGATGGGGTTTGTCAGCCATGGTGGAAGCTCATCTAGGAGAAGGAAAACTCTGATCTCAAATCTCCACTGTCTTGCAGCCATACCAACTCACAGGGAAGGCTTCAGGAGTAAAACTCGAGGCAGTCCTATGTTGAGTTCAACGCTGACTGGGAACTCCTGCGACGCCGCTGGTACCAAACTGTATCAGTCTCTGCTGTTCCTTTGGATTACTCAGCCATGTGGAGACTGGGAGCCTGCTACATTGACTGCTTGCCCATCCTGTTGGGTGCGGTCTTTGATTGGTTCCATTGTGTTTCTTGCATTTATTGTGAATGCCCGCAAGAAGATGAATCTCAGGGTTGTATGTGGTGTAATATATGTACTTTAATAATAAATTTATTTTGAACTTAAACTTCATAGTGATTGCTCATAAGGTGATCAGTGTGGTTTTCTGTGCCACTTTTGAAGCATTAAGAGTTGTAAGTGGCTTGGTGCTCTCAAATATCAGTGATCATTTAGAATTTACAACACTAGTTCAAAACCTTACTAACTTGGCGCCATTTGCTATTAAGCCAACTTTTTAATATTTTCTCAGATACTGTGGTTAGTGTAATGCTATTACACGCTATCACCGATCTAGGTTCAATTCCCACCACTAGAGTTTGTGCTTTCTCCCTGTAACCACATGTGTTTTCTCTGGATGCTCTGGTTTCCTCCCACATTCCAAAGACCATACAGTACTGTGCAAAAGTCTTAGGTACATATATATAGCTTGGATGCCTAAGACTTGAATGTGGAGCAGACAGCAAGTTTGTAAGTCTGGCAGGAGTAAAGGATGTTCGGATTGATAAGGGTGAAGCGCAGTGGGAAGGGTGTGGGATAGGTGGCAGAGAAGAAGTGATGATAGGGGGATGGCATGGGTGCAGACACACCCAGCCCTGAGACACCAGGCAAGGTTATTTGATTCCAAGCAATTGGTTTATTCATCATCACAGAATGCCTCTTTGGTGCTTCCTGCTCTCTCCCCTCTCCTTTCCCAACCATAATTCACCTCTCCCTGTCCCCTTCCCTCTCTCAGTCCACAATAGAGACCCATATCAGTATCAGGTTTATCATCACTCACATATATCACGAAATTTGTTTTCTTCTGCTGCAGCAGTACAGTGTGATACATCAAATTATTACAGTACACTGCAAAAGTCGGAGGCACCCTAGATAAGACTCTTGTAACTAAGACTTTTGCATAGTACTATATCGGTTAGAGTTAATAATTTGTGGGCATGCTATTTTGGTGCTGGAAGCATGGTGACACAGCTGTTCAGCACAACCCTCACTGATTTGATTTGACGCAAACAACGCATTTCACTTTATGCCTTGATGTATGTATGTCTAATAAAACTAATCTTTCTTTCTTTTGAATCACTAAGATACAAATGGCACAAATACTGAGTATATTTCTGATGTACAGACCCAGGCTGTCATATCAGATTGTTCATTAGTTTGAAGAAAAGAGATGTGCAATTCCAAAAAGTTTGGCTAGCTCTAATCTGATAATTATGTACAGAGGTAACAGGAAAATTTTCCAAAAGCATCCTGAACCTCTCTGTATCTATTAACTAAGAATATATATGGCAGGCAAACCAGGCTTCACTTCACTCATCCTGTTCGTCTGACTTTTTTATTACTGTTATATGTTCACTCTAACTGAGTTTACAGTAAACTATTAGTAAAACTTGCAGGTTAGTTCTCAGTTATGAGACCCTTCATTTTTCGGGGTTGATCATAGATGTTGCATCCTATCTGTCTAAGTGATAACCAGGCCAGGGCAGTACGATATAGAGAGCAAGCTGTTGCCCTTGTAGGAACAATAATTCCCCTCTCCCTGTCCCCTTCCCTCTCTCAGTCCACAATAGAGACCCATATCAGTATCAGGTTTATTATCACTCACATATGTGAGACAATAAACTATGCAAATACAAAATGAAAGAAAAAAAGAAATAATGACAATAATAAATAAATAGGCAATAAATATCAAGAACATGAGATGAAGAGTCCTTGAAAGTGAGTCTATAGGTTGTGGCAACAGTGAGTGTAGTTGAGTGAAGTTATCCCCTCTGGTTCAAGAGCCTGATGGTTGCGTGCTAATAACCATTCCTGAACTTTGTGGTGTGAGTCCTGAGGCTCCTGTACTTTCTTCTCCATGGCAGCAGTGAGAAGAGAGCATGATCTGGGCGGTGGGGATCCTTGATGATGAATGCTACTCTCCTGCAACAGTATGTAGATGGTGAGGAGGACTTTACCCATAATGGGTGTATCCACTACTCTTTGCAGGCTTTTCCATTCAAGGATATTGGTGTTTCCGTACCAAGTTGAGAAGCAATCAGTCATTATACAGTACTCTTCACAACACATCTATAGAAGTTTGTCAAAGTTTTAGGTGACATGCCAAACCTTCATAAACTTCTAAGAAAATAGAGGCACTGCCTTGCTTTCTTCATAATGCATCTTACATGCTGGTCCCGGGACAGATCTTCTGAAATGATAAACCAACGAACTTAAAGTTGCAGACTCTCTTCCACCTCTGAACCCCCAATGAGGACTGGATCATGAACCTCTGGTTTCCTCCTTCTGAAGTCAATAATCAGCTCCTTGGTCATGCTGACATTGGTTGTTGTTGTGGCAGCCAGCAATGAGAAAATGAGGTAATGTAAAAAGGATACAGAATTTCAGCCCAACCAATCAATCAAGACAATCTTGTATGACCAATACTCTTTGTTCTATGATCACCACTTGCCTCCATTCCCAAGACCACCAGCCCAATTGTACTTAGTTGGGTAAGAGTCCTTGATAACAAATAAACTATCTTAGCTTTAATTTCAACAAAAAACTAACTGTATTTTGACCAACAGCTTGAAGAAAAGAAAGGAATACAATTATTTTTATTACAATATTGTTTTAAAACTGAGAAAATGATTAACAGACATCTGAAAAAACTCTAATTATAGAATGCAAGGCTTTTTTGCTGGCAACAAAACATCCTATATGAAGAAAGCAAATAAAAAAAATCTACCATTCAGTTAAAGGATAGGTATTAGATATTTCTCATCTAGACACTTTGTTTTTCTCACTTCCCTCCTTCAACCCCAATTTCCTGTCTGTGGTATGAAACATATGTAATAATAACAAGTTTATAGAACACTTTTCACACAGACAATGTAGTTCCAAGTGCTTTACAATTCAATAAAAGTAGAAACATGAAAATAAAATAGGAAAATAAAACTAAACATGAAACTAAAAAATAAAATCATTATCATTAAAAGCAAGGTTAAATAAATAGGTTTTCAGCTGGTGTTTACAAGTGTCAACTGAGTCTGCATGCCTTATAGTTTCAGGTATTGAATTCCACAGTTTAGGAGCATAGGTCAAAAAAGCTGACCTGATAATTAACTTTTGAGGGAGATTGTTTAAATTTAAGAGACTAGCAAAAGAAGACCTGTAAACTCAAGCAGGCTTATAAAATGAAAATGATCCTGTGACGTAATCCAGTCCCAGACCATTAAGAGCTTTAAAAACAAGTGGAGAACTTTAAAATCAATTCTAAAAGATACAGGAAGCCAATCCAGAGTAACTAGGTCAGGATTGATATGTTCCCTCATCCTGGTTTTGGTTAAAAGTCCAGCAGTAGCATTCTGAATGAATTGACGTTTATCAATAGATTGCTCAGGAAGGCCAGTAGAAGTGCATTGCAGTTTTTTTTTATGTGCCATACTCTGCCAGAGCCTCGGTGATCACTTTTTCAAGTGGTTGTCTTGGAGGAAAGATTCTGTGAGTGGTCCCCCACGTCCTTCTCATAGCGCAGTTTTATTTTTACAAGGCCAAGTTGCGAGCTCGACACTCAACCCGGCACAGATGGAAGGCGTGCCCGGGAGCGGCCCGACTAGATTCGAACTCAGGAACCTTCGCTCCGGAGTCCGGCACTGACATCATTGTGCCACCAACCGGCCTGCATTGCAGTAATCTAGTCTATTTGTTTATAAAGGCATGAGATAGTTTTCAGCATTGTACGATGACAGAAATAGATGTAGATGAACAAGAATGGTCTCAGCCTGAAACATTGACTGTTTATTCATTTGCATGGATGTTGCTGACCTGTTGAGTTCCTCCAGTATTTTGTATGTGTTATTATTCAGCATCTTTGTGTTTATGTAGATGAGCAAAACTGTACTTAGTACTATATACAAGTTATGGAAAGCAAATAGACCACAGGAAGACTAAACCACATTTTACCTCAAATATATCCTACTTGTTTCTGTTCACCCAAAACCCTTAAAAAGTGACAATAATTTGAAAAAGAAAAGTAAAGTATCTGATATACTACTTGGACAAAATAATCTACTGGTAAAGAATAATAAATATGTAAACTACTAAAAGAGTAAAAATGCATAATACGGGTGACTGCACACAACATCTCCTCCACAATCTCCAACAGCATAAGTGTGCCACAACATCTCCTCTACAACACCTGCTCCACAATAACATAACATCTTCTCTACAGCAGCTCTGCAGTCTCACCATCAGCACAGGTGTACCACAAATCTGCTCTCCTCTCTTCGGGTCTATGCTTGGCTAAGTATGGCTCCAATGGCATATTTTTGTTTGTTAGCGACAGCATGTTGTTGCTGTGTTAAGAGACAGAGATAGAGTGAACAATCCGAGACTTTTCCCCAAGAGACATAATTGTAAGGTGTTTGGTAGAAAGTATGGGGGTGGGGGAACCTACACTTCCTGCTGCCTTAGTAAAGTAGACAACATAATCAAAGACCACATGCACCAATGACGTTCTCTCTTCTTCCCATCTCCATCAGAATTAAGATATAAAAGCCTGAAAGCTTGTAACTCTAGTTCATGGGCAGCTTCTATCCCACTGTTTTAATACTATTGAATCCTTCCCTAGTACAATAAAATAGACTTTTAACCTCACCATCTCTCTCATTATGGTCTACCTGGATTTTTTTTTATGATTGTAGCACTTCATTCTGCATTACGATTGCAGCATTTGGTTTAATATTATCGCATGTACCAGGAAAAATTTTGCTTGCGTCATTCTCCTTTGAACGACCTCAATATACCGTTGTAATGAAATGCTCTGTATGGATGACATGCATAACAAAGCTTTTTTACTGTGCTTTGGTCTAAATGCCACAGCTTACCTCAGTATTTTTGCTGACCACATACGAGGGGTGATTGATAAGTTTGTGGCCTAAGGTAGAAGGAGTCAATTTTAGAAAACCTAGCACATTTATTTTTCAACATAGTCCCCTCCTACATTTACACACTTAGTCCAGCGGTCGTGGAGTATACGGATCTTGGACCTCCAGAAAGTGTCCACAGTATGGGTGATTGGTTAGCTTGTGGCCTGAGGTAGAAAGAGATGAGTTATACAGCTCCCTTTACATGCACATGCAGTTCAACTCTTTGAGTGATTATGCAGAAAGTTTGAAGCTAATAACTCATTTCCTTGTACCTTAGGCCATAAACTTATCAATCACCCCTGATGAGTTTATTAACTTCAAACTTTCTGCAAAATCACTCAAAGAGTTGAACTGCATGTGCATGTAACGACAGCCGTATAACTCATTTCCTTCTACCTTAGGCCACAAACTTATCAATCACCCATGCTGTGGACACCTTCCGGAGGTCCAAGATCCGTATGCTCCACGACCGCTGGACTAAGTGTGTAAATGTAGGAGGGGACTATGTTGAAAAATAAATGTGCTAGGTTTTCTAAAATTGACTCCTCCTACCTTAGGCCATGAACTTATCAATCACTCCTCGTACATCCGTCCCATTCTGGCCACAGCCTACCCATCTCCTTAAGATTACTTCCAGCAGGATAACATGCCATGTTACAAAGCACACAGCATCTCAAGCTGCTTCCATGTACATGCTAGAGCTCAGTGTACTCCAATAAGAACATACGAACATAAGAAATTGGAGCAGGAGTAAGCCATCTGGCCCGTTGTGCCTGCTCCGCCAATCAGTAAGATCATAGCCGAATTGGTCATGGACTCATCTCCATCTACCTGCCTTTTCCCCAAAACTCCTAATTCCCCTACTATGCAAAAATTTATCCAATCTTGTCTTAAATATATTTACTGAGGTAGCCTCCACTGCCTCACTTGGGCAGAGAATTCCACAGATTCACCACTCTCTGGGAAAAGCAGTTCCTCCACATCTCCATCTTAAATCTCTTCCTTTGAATCTTGAGGTTATGTCCCCTAGTTCTAGTCTCACTTACCAGTGGAAACAACTTTCCTGCCCCTATGTTATCTATCCCTTTCATAATCATAATTCTATATGTTTCTATAAAATCTCCTCTCATTTTTCTGAATTCCAGTGAGTACAGTCCCAGGCGACTCAATCTCTCCTCATAGTCTAAACCCTCATCTCTGGAACCAACGTGATGAACCTTCTCTGCACCGCCTCCAAAGTCAGTATACCCTTCCTCAAGTAAGGAGACCAGAACTGCAGGCAGTACTCCAGCTGTGGCCTCACCAGTACCCTGTATAGTTGCAACATGACCTCCCTGCTCTTAAATTCAATCCTTCTAGCAATGAAGGCCAGCATTCCATTTGCTTCTTGATAGCCTGCTGCACCTGCAAACCAACCTTTTGTGATTCATACACAAGCACTCTCAAGTCCCTCTGCACAGCAGCATGCTGCAGTTTTTTACCATTTAATTAATAGTCTGATCATTCATTTTTTTCTTCCAAAGTGGATGACCTCGCATTTACCAACACTGTACTCCATCCACCAGACCCTTGCCCACCTCCAAAGTCACCAGATTTCAGTTCAACAGAGCACTTTTGGTATGAAACAGGAGATTAGCAGCATGAATCTGCAGCCGAGAAATCTACAACTACGTGATGCTATCATGTCAAGATGGGCCAGAATCTCTAAGGCACATTTCCAGCAACTTGTTAAATACATACCTCGAAGAATTCAGGCTGTTCTGGGGTCAGAGGGACCCTACCCAGCACTAGAAAGATGTTCTAATAAAGTGGCCACTGAGTGCATGTGACAATACTGAACCAATTTACCCAATGTACCACAAACTATCTCCCCCACTGGAGCTCTGAGTTGGTTCATCACTCTCCCTGCCTAGTGCTAGGAACCAGGCTATCACTCTCACAAATAAATAAAACATATCTTCTTTATATTTCAACAAATACCGATGATTTATATCAGCGGTCCCCAACCACCGGGCCGCAAAGCATGTGCTACCGGGCCACGAGGAAACGATATGATTTGGGGATATGAGTCAGCTGCACCTTTCCTCATTCCCTGTCACGCCCTCTGTTGAACTTGAACACACGCGAGGTCATTACACACGCATCATCCATGTCAGCACGGGAAGGAGATCAACTCCTCGAGCTTGCAAATGACAGTGGGCTGAAAAGTATGTTTGACATAACATCTCTGCTGGCATTCTGGAGCAAAGTCAAAGCTAAATATCCTGAGATAGCCATGGAAGCACTGAAAATGTTGCTTCCATTTCCAACATATCTCTGCAATGAATGCAACGAAAACTAAATTGCGGAATAGACTGGACATAAGGAACCTCCTTCGAGTGTCGCTGTCTCCCATCACCCTTCGATAGGACCGTATTGTTGCAGGAAAACAAGTATTCAGCCCAGGGCTCCCACTGATTCAGCGATATTGGTGCGTTGCAATGATTTTATATGTTCATACAGGGAAAATATGTGTTGTGTGTTTAATATCCAACTGTTATTTAAAATGCTATGCTATTGACTTATAAGTGACATATAACCATATAACAATTACAGCATGGAAACAGGCCATCTCTGCCCTTCTAGTCCATGCCGAAAGCTACTCTCACCTAGTCCCACCGACCTGCACTCAGCCCATAACCCTCCATTCCTTTCCTGTCCATATACCTATCCAACTTTTCTTTAAATGATAATATCGAACCTACCTCTACCACTTCTACTGGAAGTTTGTTCAACACTTACTTCAAGCTCCCCTGTCCTCCCCTGATAATTGACATCGCTATATTCATGTGAGGAAAATATGCGCTGTGTGTTTAATATTAAATTCGTTAGATAAACCATTTTAGAAACGAAATTGAGTGTATTAGCCACTTATTCACCTATATTCCGGTCATGATTAACACCCCACCCCCTGAACAGAATCACCAAAAACGATTTGTAGAAAAAAATCGGCATGTACACGCATGCGCACTGGTGCCCGCACAAGGCTTCATGGTCATGGTAGTCTTTCTTGGGGTAAACACAACGTATTTGACTGCTACTCTTGTCCGTTGGCAACCCTACGCCCCCCCCCCACGGTCGGCCGGTCCGCAAGAATATTGTCAATATTAAACTGGTCCACAGTGCAAAAAAGGTTGGGGCACCTGATTTATATAACTCATTATTCATTTATATAATGAAATATTCATCCTTGAGTTAAAGCCCTAAAGATAAGTTAATATGTTGATTGTGTCCTTTTATACTTTTTCTTGCATTTATTAGCTGTTCTTATTTTTTGTAATATTGTTTCACTGTACATTAATCAGGGGAGAAAACACATCCTTGTCTAATGCCTCTCTTGATTTTCATAAACTGACTCACTTCTCCATCTATTCTTACAGCAACAGTTTGTTCCCAGTACGGATTTCTGATTAGGTGGAGGTCTTTCAAATCTAGATCTAGAGTTTTAAATAAGAGACGTTTTGGGAATCAAAGTTGGCGGTGAAAACATCAATAATTTCAGATATGCAGATGACACTGTGTTAATTGCAAGTACGGAGGAAGAACTACAAGTCTTAATTGATATAATCGTTGAAGAAAGTGCAAAAGTGGGCCAATCTATCAATTGCAAAAAGACGATGTATGGTGATATCCAGAAAGGAGAATCCTATCTCAGACTGAGAATAAACAGGGAAAACATAAAACAAGTACAGAACTTTTGCTACTTGGGAAGCTGGGTGACATCAGATGGCAGGTGCGACATGGATATCAAAAGAAGAATAGGGATAGCAAAAGACACCTTTACGAGAATGAAGCGTATACTGACCAATACTAAACTAGGCATGACAACCCGTCTCAGAGTACTGAAATGTTATGTTTATCCAGTTATGTTATATGGCTCAGAATGTTGGACAATATCTAGCAACATGAGGAAACAAATTGAAGCAGCAGAGATGTGGTTTTTGAGGAGGATGCAAAGAATATCATGGACAAACAAATATCTAACAAGGATGTCATGAACAGAGCAAACACAAAAAGAGAAATAATGTATGAGATCATGAAAAGGAACGTAGCTTCATTGGACATGTGATTAGGAGAGAGGAGTTAGAATGCACGGTAATTATGGGAAAGATTGAAAGGGAGAAAGCAATAGGAAGACAAAGATAAATGATGATGGAGACAGCAGCCAGAGAACTGGAAATGAATACCAATGAATTGATCCACTTGACCCGAAACAGGAGTGTGTGGGCCATGGCAGTCAAAGCTCAAACTGGGCAAACTGGGCATGGCACTTGATGATGATGATGATTAGATGCTCTGGGGTAAAACTGCACTTCTAAGAAAAAGAATGTACTCATTAAATATTTTGCTTTTTAGTATTGTATTGAAATGCTATAATGATATTGCTTTGCGTTACTTATTTTAACTTAACTACTTAAGATACATATGATTACTGCAATTCAGCTTTATTTCTATACTTACCATGTATTGCATTGTACTGCTGCCACAAAGTTAACAAATTTCATGACGTATGCCAGTGACATTAAACCTGATTCTGGACTTTCCTCAAGTAGCACTATTATTGTCATGTTATATTTAATTGGGTACATTAAGTATAATTTATGCTAATTTAAGTTTTCGTAATCTATATTTTGTCCTGATGGTAATGAACAGTGCTGCTTCCGCAATAAACTAATTTTCATGGCATTGATAATCTTTGCATTATCAACAGGGACGGAAGTACCAGAGGGTTGGAGGGTTGCAACTGTGTTTCCCTTGTTCAAGAAAGGGAGTAGAAATAACCCAGGAAATTATAGACCAATGAGTCTTACTTCAGTCGTGAGCAAGTTATTGGAGAAGATCCTGAGAGGCAGGACTAATGAGCGTTTAGAGAGACATAATCTGTTTAGGTCAGCATGGCTTTGTCAAGGGCAGGTCGTGCCTTACGAGCCTGTTAGAATTCTTTGAAGATGTAACAAAACACATTGATGACGGTAGAGCAGTGGATGTAGGATATATTGATTCCAGTAAGGCATTTGATAAGGTTCCTTATGCAAGGCTTATTCAGAAAGTAAGGGGGCATGGGATCCAAGGAGACCTGGTTTTGTGGATCCAGAATTGATTTCCCCACAGAAGGCAAAGGGTGGTTGTAGATGGTTTGTATTCTGCATGGAAGACGGTGACCAGTGGTGTTCTGCAGGGAGCTGTTCTTTGTGAATTTTATGAGCTGGTGGGTTAGTAAGTTTGCTGATGGCTGATCTCCTGGTGGTTGTTGATGGAGTGACAGCCTTTTGCAGTCGCTCCTACTTTGCTTACTTTACTGTTTCCAACCTGTTATGATACCTTACTTTTAAACGTGATATTGTTTTACTATGAGTACAAGGGGTGCCAAAGGTACTAAAAAAGAAGACCCTCCTGCATCTTTGGAAGCTATAATGGATTTGCTTCGAAAACACAGAAAAGAATCCTCCGACGAGTTTCAGCAGCAGCTCTGAAATTAAACAAATAGATGCAAAATTGGATTCTATCCAAAAAACTTTAACCCAACATGATAAATGAATAGAAGAGAATGAAGAAACTCTGACGATTTTGGATGCGAAAATGAATGACCTACAAAAGCTTTGTGAAAAACAATCTAAGTCTAATGAAAAATTAAGACAGAAGATTATCGATTTAGAAAACAGAAGCAGAAGAAATAACGTACGAATTCTGGGTCTTGAAGAGTTAACGGAAGGTGATCAGCCTACTGAATTCTTAGCAAGATTTTTGGCAAAATTATTTCCTAAAATCTTATTGTCTTTGCCTATGATTGATCGAGCTCATAGATCGCTTGTGTCTCGACCACCTCCAGGAGCAAGACCCAGATCAGTAATAATCTGTTTTCATGAATTTCAAACAAAGGATCGTTTAATTGTGAATCCCGTCGAAGAGGAATGATTGATTATAATGGTCAGAAGATCAGGATTGTCGAGGATTTTTCACCTGAGGTCATGAATGAGCGTGCTAAATTCAAAAAGGTTATGTCGGAGCTTTTTAACAAAGGTTTCAAACTTTCTCTTCGTTATCCTGCTCGGCTCAGAATTATACTGAAGGGTGGCTCTAAGGAATGGATCCATTCGAGTGAAGAAGCTCAGAAATTCTTAAAATCAGAAGATTAACTGTTCAGTACCTTTCTACATGAATAATTGCTTCTTTTACTTTTGGTAAACCTTTGTAGCTAACTCTCCTTTTGAAACTTTAAATGCTTTACTTAGAGAACAAGATTTTAACAACTTAATATCTTGTGTGTTTCTATGTTTTGAATTTTGAAGATTTATTATTATTTTATATTATACTTATTTTTCTTGGGTTTTTTTCTGTCAATAAGGCTTAGTTTGAGTATTTTTCATTTTATCATTTTGAAACTGTAATAATTAATCTATATGTGTTCTTGTTATGAGGGTTAAGTTCTTTTTCTTTGTCTACTGTTTTGTCGAGATTGGAAGGCAGTTAACCTTGAAACTAATTAGGAGCTAAACCAGTAGGTTTTTTTGGGAGGGTAACGTCATTAGCTGTCGGCTTTCTGACTTTGGGAGGAGGGTGGGGGGATGGATTTTTTTCCTGGAAGCTGTTTTGGATTTTTAGCCAAATCTGTTGCTTGGTTACCTCATTTCAAGGTTTATTGGTGAACGCAGCAGGCCAGGCAGCATCTCTAGGAAGGGGTACAGTCGACGTTTCAGGCCAAGACCCTTCGTCAGGTCTCGGCCTGAAACGTCGACTGTACCTCTTCCTAGAGATGCTGCCTGGCCTGCTGCGTTCACCAACAACTTTGATGTGTGTTGCTTGAATTTTCAGCATCTGCAGAATTCCTGTTGTTCAAGGTTTATTGTTTGGTTTTAATATACATTCCAGTGGTTATTACTTTAACCTTTCTATTAAATAGTATTAAAAATGGATCAAACTATTAACTTACTTAGTCTTAATGTGAAAGGATTAAATCACCTTGTGAAACGGAATAAGATTTTTGCATATATTAAAAAACTTAAGGTTCCAATTATTTTTCTACAAGAAACTCATGTGCGTAATTGTGACAATTTATGCCTTTTCAGTAGATGGAGAAGGCTGCATTTTCATTCCTCTTTTTAGGCTAAGTCTAGGGAAGTTTCAATCTTTATAGATATTAGTTCCCTTTGTCCAACATAAAGTAGTGTCTGATACTAATGGGCATTTTGTCACAGTGTCAGGAAAATTAGAAATTAATGGTATTTGCTAATTTGTACGCCCCGAATACAGATGACCCAGGATTCTTTGAGCATTTTTTTTTGTTCTTGCCAGATTTGAGCCTTTACTCATTGGTGATGGGAGGAGTCTTTAACTGCTGGTTAGATCCAGCTTTAGATTGGTCATCTTTTAAACCAGCGACACTTAATAAATCAGCTTTGTTTATTCAATCTTTTCTAATGAAATGTGGTATTGTTGATGTATGGCATTTCTTAAATCCACTAGACAGGGAGAACTCATTTTTATTGCATGTCCACCATACGTATTCCAGGATTGATTTTTTTTATTGATAGCCAAATGATTCCATTAGTTCAATTCTGTGAATATAAAGAGATTGCTGTCTCAGATCATGCCCCTGTGCTTTTACCTTTAAATCTCCCTGGTCTTCCTCAAACAGACAGACCTTGGCACTTTAATCTAACTTTGCTATCTGATAAGGATTTTTTAAAGTTTCTGGAGAGACAAGTTGTTCTTTTTTTTGAAGAGAATACACCGGAAGAGACTTCTAGTCTTATTATATGGGATGCTTTTAAGGCCCATATTAGAGAACAAATTATTTCATATACTGCAAGTGTCAAGAAAAAAGCTAATAAAGAGAGAATTGAGTTAGCTAATCAGTTGAAACAATTAGACTAAAAATATGCCTTGGCTCCAGATCCTGCTTTATATAAAAGGCGTGTTGAAATACAAACTAAATATGATCTTCTTTTAACTTATCCAATTGAAATTCAACTCCTGAAAGATAAAAGTCAATTTTATATTTATGGAGATAAAACAGGTAAGTTACTGGCTAACCAATTAAAAATCTTTATAGCTAAACGACAAATTAAAGAAATTTGTAAAGCTAATGGTGATAGGACAACTGACCATTCAGAAATAAATGATATCTTTAGAGAATTCTATTCTAAACTTTATAGTTCTGACCCTCTTAAAGATAATACTATTATGAATAATTTTTTAGACAAATTAAACATTCCTACACTTCCCGTTGATAACCGTGAACAGTTGGATCAACCTATTTCTTATGAGGAAATTGCCGAGGCTGTACGTTTGTTGCACTCGGGGAAGGCTCCAGGTCCTAATGGATTTTATGCAGAATTTTATAAGGCATTTTCCTTACTGTTTATACCTCATTTATGTTCAGTTTTTTCAGATTCCTTTAAGTTGGGTCAATTGCCACAATCTTTCTATGAAGCTTCTATTTCGCTTATCCTTAAAAAGAATAAGAACCCAACTGAATGCTCTTCAAACAGACCAATTTCCTTACTTAATGTTGATACTAAAATTCTATCCAAAATTTTGGCCCGTAGGATTGAAAATATTTTACCATCTATCATTTCTGATGATCAGACCGGATTTATTAAAAATCGATATTCCTACTTCAATATTCGTCATTTGTTAAATGTTATTTATTCTCCTTCTAAGGAGATATCGGAATGTGTGATATCTTTAGATGCTGAGAAGGCTTTTGATCAGGTTGAATGGAATTATTTATTTAAAACCTTAGATAAATTTAATTTTGGGCCCGATTTTATTCAACTAATTAAATTACTTTATTTATCTCCCTCTGCTCGGGTTCTTACTAATTTTCAGAATTCCAAACCTTTTAAACTTCAACGTGGAGCCAGACAAGGTTGTCCCTTGAGCCCTTTGCTCTTTGATCTGGCCCTAGAACCCTTAGCCACTGCTTTTTGAGAATCTAATATTATTGGTATTTTAAGGAGAGGTACTATCCATAAAGTTTTGCTTTATGCTGATGGCCTATTGCTTTTTATTTCTAATGTCAAGACTTCGTTACCTCCTGCGCATTCTTTACTCTCTTGCCAGGATATAAACTGAATTTAGATAAGAGTGAATTTTTTTCCTTTGTATAATTTGGTATCAATTAATACTAGTCATAGTCATACCTTATTGATCCCGGGGGAAAATGGTTTTCGTTACAGTTGCACCATAAATAATAAATAGTAATAAAACCATAAAATAGTTAAATAGTAATATGTGAATTATGCCACTAACCTTCCTTTTAAAATTGTAGGAAATCAATTTACCTATTTGGGTGTAATATCACTAAGAATTATAAACACCTACTTAAAGAAAATTTTCTTACCCTTCTGAATTATGTAAAAAGGGCACTATCAAACTGGTCGCCCCTTTCGTTATCGTTGATTGGTCGAATTAATTCTATTAAAATGAACATTTTACCTAAATTTATATACCTTTTTTAGGCCTTACCCGTTTTTATTCCTAAATCCTTTTTTGACTCTCTTGATTCTATTATATCTTCTTATATATGGAAAAATAAACATTCTTGACTAAATAAAGTTCATATTCAAAAAGCTAAAAAGAATGGAGGTTTAGCTTTACCAAATTTTAGGTTTTATTATTGGGCAGTCAATATATGAAATCTTATGTTTGGTCATATTATATTAACCATGAGGACTGTCCGACGTGGGTTTCTTTAGAAGCTAACTCTGTTAATAAATTTTCTATCACTTCTCTTCTTAGATCCTCACTTCCTTTATCCTTAAGTAAATTAACTGATAATTTGGTAACACACATAAAAGTTGCTGGTGAACGCAGCAGGCCAGGCAGCATCTCTAGGAAGACGTGCAGTCGACGTTTCAGGCCGAGACCCTTCGTCAGGACTAACTGAAGGAAGAGTGAGTAAGGGATTTGTTATTCAAATCCCTTACTCACTCTTCCTTCAGTTAGTCCTGACAAAGGGTCTCGGCCTGAAACGTCGACTGTACCTCTTCCTAGAGATGCTGCCTGGCCTGCTGCGTTCACCAGCAACTTTTATGTGTGTTGCTTGAATTTCCAGCATCTGCAGAATTCTTGTTGTTTGCGTGTTAATTTGGTAGTTAAACATACTTTAAGGATCTGGGTACAATTTAGAAAATATTTTGGTTTAATAGGATTTTCTCTTTCAAGTCCAATTTTCTCTAATTTTTTTTAAACCCTCTATGACCGATCCAGTTTTTAAAGAATAGGATAGATTGGGTATTAAATGCTTCAGGATTTGTTTGTTCGAGGAAGTCTCCTTTCGTTTGAGCAATTATCAGCTAAATATAGCTTACCAAAAACCCACTTTTTCCGATATCTACAAATCAGAGACTTTCTGCGTTATCAATTATATTCATTTCCTAATAGTCCTGAAAAGGACTTACTAGATGTAATTTCTAATTTGAAACCCTTTCATAATGGTTCAATATCCAATATTTATGACATGTTGTTGGGAATAAGAAATGCTCCTTTAGACAAAATTAAAAATTTCTGAGAACAAGATTTACAGACTTCAATTTCTGAGGAAACTTGGAATGAAATTTTTAAATTGGTTAACACTTCTTCGTTATGTGCCCGCCATTCCCTCCTATAATTTAAAGTGGTCCACAGGGTTCATATGACTGAGGATAAGCTATGTTGTTTTTATTCCGATATATCTCCCTTTTGTGATAGACATAACAATGGAGAAGCTTCATTAATTCACAGGTTTTGGACATGTCCAAGTCTTGAAAGACACTGGAAGGAAGTATTCCAAACTTTCTCGGTACTTTTAAAGGTAAATTTTAAGCCTAACCCTTTGACCGCCCTATTCAGTATTGTTGGAGGAAAAGATATTATTGTGGAGACATCTGATTTGCACATTTTGGCATTTACTTCCGTTATAGCTAGGAGGGCGATCTTGTTTAAATGGAAGGATGTCGTTCCGCCTACTCACGCTCAATGGTTACGTGATGTTATGTCATGCTTAAATTTAGAGAAGATCCACTGTTCAATTTCTGAATCTAGTCAAGACTTTCAAACATTGTGGGGACCATTTTTGAACTATTTTCAAAACCTTTGACTTGCTGTTAAAGTACAGATGGTGGATAATAACATATTTCACTTTATGATAAGGATTCTTTTTCCTTTTTTCTTTCTTTACCAAACAGTTTTGATCTTGGTAGTGGGTTTAGATTTTTTTTCTGTATAATAAAGTTATTACATTTCAATATTACAATTTAATTTAATTTACATGAATATAGGATAATGTGATTGCAAGTCTGATTCTATTATAATGTATTTGTTTTTTTTTAATTTATAATATATATCTTCTTGTACTCTGTATTCCTCTATGTAGAAACTAATAAAAATATTGAAAGAGTAAGTTTGCTGATGACACAAAGGTTGGGTGTGGTGTGAATAGTATGGAGGGTTGTCAGAGGTTACAGTGGGACATTGATAGGATGCAGAATTAGGCTGAGAAGTGGCAGATGGACTTCAAACCAGGGAAGTGTGAAGTGGTTCATTTTGGAAGGTCAAATTTGAAGACAGAATATAATATTAATGTTAAGACTTGGCTGTGTGGAGGATCAGAGCTAATGGGGCCGTGTCCAAAAGGCTGCTGCGCAGGTTGACGGTGTTGTTCAGATGTGTGGTGTGTTAGCCTTCATCAAACATGGGACTGAGTTCAAGAGCCGTGAGGTAATGTTACAGATATATAGGACCTTAGTTAGACCCCACTTGGAGTACTATGTTCAATTCTTATCACCTCATTACAGAAAGGATGTGGATACTATAGAGAGAGTGCAGAGGAGATTTACAAGGATTTTGCCTGGATTGGAGAGTGTGCCTTATGAGAATAGGTTGAGTGAACTTGGCCTTTTCTTCTTGGAGTGACAGAGGATAAGAGGTGACCTGATCGAGTTGTATAAGTTGCTGATCTTGTGGATAGTCAGAAGCTTTTTCCCAGGGCTGAAATGGCTAACACAAGAGGGCATAGTTTTAAGGTGCTTGGTAGTAGATAGAGGGGGTATATCAGAGGTAAGTTTTTCACACTAAGTGGTGGGCGCGTGAAATGCATTGCCAGCGAAGATGGTAGAGACGGATACAATAGGGTATTTTAAGAGACTCCTAGATAGATACATGGAGCTTGGCAAAATAGAGGGCTCTGTGGTAGGGAAATCCTAGGCAGTTTCTAGAGTAAGTTACATGGTCAGCACAACATTGTGGGCCGAAGGGCCTGTAATTTCTATATTCTACATTCTATTATTTCCTGGGTAGTTACCCACTTCTCCAAGAATTGTCACCTTGTCGTGGTGGAGAGGTGTGTGAGTTCCTGAGATCAAGGCTGTCTGGAACATGGCCACCGGGCAATTAGCTCCTGGAAGAGTCACTTATAGTTAAGGAGGAGGATCTGGCCAAACAGCGATCAAACCAAGACATCTACGGTGGAGCTGACAAAAGATGATGACATGTCACAACAGCAGTCAAGATGGAGGAAAGTTGCAGCAGTGAAGAGTCCCCGGTCATCTTGCATTCCTTACCACTGGACCCCGACCCCTGACCCCTGACCCCAATCTGTCAAGGGCCATGTGGTGGCTGCCTGAGCGTCAGAATCAAGATCAGGTTTAATATCACTGGTAATTGTCGTTAAATTTGCTGTTTTGTGGCAGCAATACATTGCAATACATAATAATAAAAACTATAAATGATAATAAGAGAGGCAAACAAAATACTGAGGTAGTGTTCTTGGGTTCATTGTTCATTCAGAAACCTGATGGTGAAGGGAAAGAAGCTGTTCCTGAAAGGTTGTTTGTGTCTTCAGGCTCCTGTACCTCCTCCATGATGGTAGCAAGACAGCATGTATGTCCTGGGTGACATGCTTCCCCACGTTAAACAAAGTCACTTACAGGCCTTCTCCATTAAAGGAATAAACTCTCAGAAAAACATCGTATTTGACCCGAGTAATTCCACTATTACTACTATGTATAACTGTTACATTAAACTTGAACTTGGCTCCAAAGGCAGTCATAGCCGAAGGGTGGTAGTGGGGACGAGCTCCCACTGCTAAACAAATGTTCTTCATGGCGTGCGTCTCAAACAGCCTCTGACAACCAAGTCCAACTCCTGGCCTTCACGCGTGGCATAGTTCTAATGCCCAGCGGAGCTGTTCTCACTGTCAGGAGAAGGGGCAAAGGCGGGCCACTGGCGCCTTAAAACCAGTTGCTCCGGGCAGATGGGGCTCATTAACCATGGATGGTAGCTCATCTAGGAGAGGGAAAACTCCGATTTCAAACCTCCACTGCCTTGCGGCTATACCTGCTCACGGGAAAGGCTTTGGGAGTAAACCCTGAGGGAAAATCCGGAGTTGGAGTCCCGAAGGCCGCTGACTGCTATACCCAGCACCGGCACGGCAACTCCTGCAATGCTGCTGGCACCAAACTGTATCGGCTTTCGTCGTTCCTTTGGACCTGTCATCAGCATGGAGGGGGGGTCCCACTGCATGGGCAACAGACGGATCTCCATATCAACTCTGCCCTGGCTTGCGCCCTGGAGAGGCCACTCTCAGTGACTACCAGAGGCGCAGTACCCTTGGTCGACCACAACCAACGGAGGCCACAGAAACTTTAATTTGATGTTTGTGAACCATGAACGATTTATGACACTGGACTCTGCTTCCTCAACACTACTTGCCCCTGCACCTACCTTCATTATCATCCATAAACTTGGTCACCAAAACATCAATTCTATCATCCAAAATCATTGACATATAATGTGAAAAGATGCAGTCCCAATACCAACCCTGAAGAATAACACTAGTCACCAGCAGCCAACCAGAAGAGGCCCCCTTTACTCCAACTCAGCCTCCTGCGAGTCAGGCAATGCTAGTACCTTTCCTGTAATGCAATGCGATCTTACCCTGTTAAGCAGCCTCATGTGCAGCACCCTGTCAAAGGCCTTCTGAAAATTCAAGTACACAACAGCCACTTTTGTCTATCCTGCTTGGTATTTCTTCATACAATCCCAATGGATTTGTCAGGCAAGATTGTCCCTTATGGAAATAATGTTGACTTTCGCCTAATTTATGTGCCTCCAAGTACTCTGAAACCTCATCCATAATAATGAAATCTAATAGCTTCCCAACCATTGAGGTCAGGCTAACTGGCCTAAGGCCCTCAACACAGGAGCCCCTCAGGGCTGTGTCCTAAGCTCCCTCCTTTACTCTCTGTATACCCATGACTATGTCGCCAACTACAGCTCTGATCTGCTAATTAAATTTGCTGATGATACTACATTGATTGGCCTTATCTCAAATAATAACGAGGCAGCTTACAGAGAAAAAGTCATCACCCTGACACAGTGGTGTCAAGAAAACAACCTCTGAGGAACAGAGACAGGCTCACCCATATTGACATCAATGGATCTGCAGCTGAGAGGGTGAACAGCTTTAAGTTCCTCTGCATACACATCACCGAGGATCTCATGTGGTCTGTACATACCAGCTGTGTGGTGAAAAAAGCACAACTGCACCTCTTTCACCTCAGACGTTTGAAGAAGTTTGGCCTGAGTCTCCAAATCCTAAGGACTTTCTACAGGAGCACAATTGAGAGCATCCTGACCGGCTGCATCACTGCCTGGTATGGGAACTGTACTTCCCTCAATTGCAGGACTCTGCAGAGAGTGGTGCGGACAGCCCAGTTCATCTGTAGATGTGAACTCCCCACTATTCAGGACATTTACAAAGACCGGTGTGTAAAAAGGGCCCGAAGGATCACTGGGGACCGGAGTCACCCCAACCACAAACTGTTCCAGCTGTTACCATCTGGGAAGCAGTACCGCAGCATTAAAGCCAGAACCAACAGGCTATGCGACAACTTCTTCCACCAGGCCATCAGACTGATTAATTCACGCTGATACAATTGTGTTTCTATGCTATATTGACTGTTCTGCTGAACATACTACTTATTACAAATGACTGTAAATTGCACATTGCACATTCAGGTGGAGACGTAACGTAAAGATTTTTACTTCCCATGTATGTGAAGGATATAAGAAATAAAGTCAATTCATTCATTCAATTTCCTTTCTTCTACCTCCCTCCCTTCTTAAAGAGTGGAATTTTCCAGTCCTTGGAACCACTCCAGAAGTGAATTTTGCAAGATTATTACTAATGCCTCTTTAGTTACCCTCTTTCACAACCCTGGGGTGTAGTCCATCTGGCCCAGGTGACTTATCTACCTTCAGACCTTTCAGTTTCCCAAGCACCTTCTTCTTTGTAATAGCAACTGCATTCATTTCTGCCCCCTGCTACTCTCGAACTTCCAGCATACTGCTCGTGTCTTCCACAGTGAAGACTGATGTTAAATACTTACTCAGTTCATCCCCCATTTTTTTGTCCCCCATTGTCTCTAGAATCATTTCCTAATGGTCAAAAATCCACCCACCCCTCTCATGTGCTCTATATATATCTGGAAAATCTTTTGGTATCCACTTTCATATTATTGGCTAGCTGAACTTTATACTTCATCTATGTTATGGACTTCTGGTCCAAAACAAATGGGTATTGGTGCTGTGATCTTTCTTGCTTGTAATATACAAAAATGATCCAAGAGGACCACAACCATGTCATAGTTTAGAGGCTTGTGTGTCTCAATAACCTGGAGAGCTATGCTAGCTGGAGTCAGGGCTTTATGCTTTGGCCCTTGGTAGGGTCACCCATGCCAAACAGGTCAAAGGGTAGCAGCCAGTCTAAGACTGGTCCAGGTTCAGGGGTTCAGCTCAGGGCTAACAACCTGAATGGTCAAACAAAACTGTTACAGAAACAGCAATGAAGAATTCTTCTATTTCCGTTTGTGACAGTCCTCATGAGCCCCCACCTAGGATTTATACTTTATACTTTATTGTCGCCAAACGATTGATACTAGAACGTACAATCTTCACAGCGATATTTGATTCTGCGCTTCGCGCTCCCTGGATTACAAATCGATAGTAAATATCAAAAATTTAAATTGTAAATCATAAATAGAAAATAGAAGAATTCTATTCTAAAAGTAAGGTAGTGCAAAAAAACCAAGATGCAGGTCCGGATATTTGGCGGGTACAGCCCAGATCCGGGTCAGGATCCGTTCAGCAGTCCTATCACAGTTGGAAAGAAGCTGTTCCCAAATCTGGCCATACAAGTCTTCAAGCTCCTGAGCCTTCTCCCGGAGGGAAGAGGGACAAAAAGTGTGTTGGCTGGGTGGGTCGTGTCTTTGATTATCCTGGCAGCACTGCTCCGACAGCGTGCGGTGTAAAGTGAGTCCAAGGACGAAAGATTGGTTTGCGAAAGATTGTGCTGGGCTCTGTTCACGATCTTCTGCAGCTTCTTCTGGTCTTGGACAGGACAACTTCCATACCAGGTTGTGCTGCACCCTAGAAGAATGCTTTCTACGGTGCATATATAAAAATTAGTGAGGGTTTTAGGGGACAGGCCAAATTTTAGGGGACAAGCCAAAACTGCCTGGCTGACAGTAATGAAAACTGAAAGGAAGTTACCGACATAATGAAGGAAGCACTGAACACCAACAGAGATAGAGGACCTTCACTGCTGCCTAAACACCACCGGCATAATGGGCAGGAAGTAAGAAAGAAGAGGAGGTAGATGCCTAATTAGTGCCTTTGCAGATGTCATGAACATTGGTGGGGGTAGTAAGTAGCAAAGAAGGTTGTCTAAGGATTCGGCTGGACACAGATCAGCTGGAAAGTTGTATGGGGCTGTGGCAGATCAGGTTTAATCCAGACCATTGTGGGGTAACGCACTTTGGGAAGTCAAATTCTGCAGAGATTATGTGTAATTATGACTACTCGAAACCATGAGGAATTCATAAAAATTGCATGCTTAAGTTGACTACTGCCTAAAACTTGGTCCAGCATCTGCAGATTTTCCTTTGACTGGCATTTCTGCTGTTCAGTATCAGTACAATTATTGCAAGTTTATTGATAATGTTTTAACTTGTTCTGTCTTTCATTTAAATACATAATTTGTTATTCAGTCAAATGGTAGTGAGTCTTTTTTATACCTTTTTAACTATTTCCAAGAAACTTTGGCAAATTGGGACAGCCACTTAATAAGACCAAAATGTACTGTTTCCCCATGTGTCTCAATTAACCAGAATCCACTGTACTTTGTAGGGATAAATAAAATAACAGAAAATTAAAGGGAGAAAGACAGCTTCAACACGGACAATTTCACACTCTAGAGACATGCACGAGCAGGCAAAGGGAATTGTTGCATGCAACACAGGACATGGGAGAGCAAATGTTCACAACCTGGAAGCATAGGACTTGAGAACATGCGAGCACGTAAAGTATATTAAGTCCTCTCCTGTGTCACTGCAAGCTGAAAACCACTTTTGCAATGTGGTGCTGTGGGAGCAGGGGAAATATATTTTGTCGAATGCGTACAGGTATCTCCGCAAGAGGCGGCAAGTGTAACTGAAAAACAAAGTTAAGGGAGAAAGGGAGTTAAGGGAAGAATATGATTTCTCTTCATAATAAGGATTTCTGCAATTTAAAAAAATCTATTTGCTATCACAATAAATGCAGAAAGAAGTGATGCAACTGACTGGATTATAACAATATTATTAAAATATACTTATATTTCAAAATGATAAGAAAAATATAGCGGGAAAATAAGTCTTGAAGAAGAAAACTCTGTTCTTTAATTATTTATACTCAATCACATTTATTAGATGGATTAAAGTAGTTGATATAACAAAATAACAAGAAGCAAGAATACACAACATGACCTCTCAGTCCTATTCCACTATTCAATCAGATCATGGATCATCTGAATACACGACATGGCCTTTCGATCCTGGTCCACTATTCAATCAGATCATGAGTGATCTGATCTTGGCCTCTGTTCCATTGTTCTGTTACCCATCACCCAGGACATGCCTCTTCTCATTGCTTGAACCAAGGAGCCTCAACATTTTAGTAACAGTTTGTTCCCCTCCACTACCAAATTTCTGTATGGACAATGAACCCATGTACACTTCTTCACTATTTGCTTTCTTTTCTTCTCACCTTTTGCACAACTTATTTAATTTATATACATATACACATATTTTAATATTATACAAATAATAATTTATTAATAAGTCCTGCCGAAGAGTTTCGGCCCGAAACATCCACTGTGCTTTTTTCCATAGATGCTGTCAAGCCTGCTGAGTTCCTCCTGCATTTTGTGTGTGTTGCTCTGGATTTCCAGCATCTGCAGATTTTCTGATTTATAATTCTAATTTAATCTTTTTATTATTATCTTTTGTAATGTACTGCTGTCGAAAAATAACAAATTTAATGAAGAAAAAGAATTTCAGGATGTATATTGTATACATTTCTCTGATATTAAATGTACCTATTGAAACAAATGCCGTTATTCTGATTCTGTTCTTCATTGCCCTCAACTTCCCTACATACGAAACAATCTTGAAATACTGCATAGTTAATGTTTCAGTCTCAACAGATCTCTGGAATAAAGAATTTCAACGTTTCATGACTGTTGAAAGTATGAAAGTATCAATCCCCACCTTAAGTTCTGAAACTATGGCGGCAAGTTCTAGATTCACCATATGGGGAAACATTTTCTCTGAATATATCTTATTGAGCCCTCTCAAAATCATACACATTTCAGGAAATAATATCATTCTTCTACATTCTAATAATGGTAGGCTAAATTTATTTAACACTTACAGAAAAATCAATGTCCACATTCCATTGAATCTCCTCTGATCTTCCTCCAATGCACACAAATAGCAACACCCCCCACCTTAAGGAGACTGAAACTGTAACCTGGATTCCAACTGCAAACTCAACATCACCTTGTAGAATTTTGACAAGCAAATTCTCTTCTTCCATCCTATCCTTTTTGCAATAATGGCCAACCTTCCATTTCATTTCCATAGATGCTCCAGAATTCCTCCAGCATTTTGTGTGTTGCTCCGGATTTCCAGCACCTGCAGGATCTCTTGTGTTTACAACCTTCCACTTTCCTTACTTTCTGTAGCCATGTGTGTCTAGTGTATAATGACCCCTAGCTCCCTCTATACATCCCTCCATTTTAACAATATTTTAATTTTCTATTCTCCCTGTCAAAGTAGATAACCTCACATTCACCCACATTGTGTTCCAACTTTTACCCACTCACTTAGCCTACATCCCTTTGCAGGCGCTTTGCAACATGTTTTGCCATCGATTGTTGCAACATCAGCGAAATGAGCTGCAACGCACGTTTCCTTTAACTAACTCATAAATAGTCAAGGCCCAAGCAGTGATCGCTGAGACAACCAGCTATGGCCAACCCAAAAGCTTTCTGTCGGACGACATATCATTGATGAAGGTAGAGTAAAGGGCGGGGTGTATATGGATTTTAGTTAGGCATTTGCTAAGGTTCCCCATAGTTCATTTCATTCAGAGTGTCAGGAGGCATGGATCTAGAGCTGTACGGATACAGAACTGGCTTACCCATAGAAGGGAGAGGGTGGTAGTAGATGGAGTGTATTCTGCCTTAGAAGGGCAGAGGGATGATTCTGTGGACTCGAACAAGAAACACGGATGGTAGTTTGCATTCCAGGTGCATGCAAGGGTCTGCAATATTTCTAAACGTGTCCACAATATCCTAAAAGGGGAGGATAAGTCCAGCAACATATTAGTACCAAAGACATAGATATGAAAAGAGAAGAGGTCCTAAAAACAGAATACAGGAAGTTAGGAAGGAAACTGAGAAGCAGGACCTCAACAGTAGTGATCTCAGAAATGCTGCCTGTGCCATGCGACAGTGAGGATAGGAATAGAATGATAAATGTGTAGCTGAAGATATGGAGCAGGGATTCAGATTTCTGGATAATTGTGACATCTTCTGGGGTAGGTGTGGCCTGTACAAAAGGGACGAGTTGCACTTCAATCTGAGGGGGACCAATATTCTTGCCATCACGAGGAAATCTGCAGATGCTGGAATTTCAAGCAACACACATAAAAGTTGCTGGTGAACGCAGCAGGCCAGGCAGCATCTCTAGGAAGAGGTACAGTCCACGTTTCGGGCCGAGACCCTTCGTCAGGACTAACTGAAAGAAGAACTAGTAAGAGATTTGGAAGTGGGAGGGGGACGGGGAGATCCGAAATGATAGGAGAAGACAGGAGGGGGAGGGATGGAGCCAAGAGCTGGACAGGTGATTGGCAAAAGGGATATGAGAGGATCATGGGACAGGAGACCTAGGGAGAAAGAAAGGGGGAGGGGGAAGCCCAGAGGATGGGCAAGGGGAATAGTCAGAGGGACAGAGGGAGAAAAAGGAGAGTGAGAAAGAATGTGTGTATATAAATAAATAACGGATGGGGTACGAGGGGGAGGTGGGGCATTAGCGGAAGTTTGAGAAGTCAATGTTCATGCCATCAGATTGGAGGCTACCCAGACAGAATATAAGGTGTTGTTCCTCCAACCTGAGTGTGGCTTCATCTTTACAGTAGGGGAGGTCGTGGATAGACATATCAGAATGGGAATGGGATGTGGAACCACTTTCAAATCTCTTACTAGCTCTTGTTTCAGTTAGTCCTGACGAAGGGTCTCAGCCCGAAACGTTGACTATACCTCTTCCTAGAGATGCTGCCTGGTCTGCTGCACTCACCAGCAACTTTTATGTGTGTTGCTCAATATTCTTGCAGGCAGGTTTACTAGAGCTGTTGGGAGTGGTTTAAACTAAGAAGGGAGTCAGTATGATAGAGCTGAGGATGAGCCAGCAGGTTTACAAGTAGATGACGGATGTAACATGAATGAGAGTAAGGACAAGCCAATGATTGGGCACAAATAGAGACAGAGCAAAGAATTAGATTGTACCACAGAGGGAAAATTCAAAGGGCAAAGAATGCAGGACTGAAGGCATCGTATTTAAATACGCGTAGCATTCGGAATAAAAAGGACGAACTCGTGGCGCAATTACAGTTTGGTTGGTATGATGTGGGCATCATTGTGTCATGGCTGAAAGAAAGCCACAATTGACAGCTTAACATCAAAGGATATACTGGGATGGGGGAAGGGACAGTTTCACTCTGCTCCCTCCCCCAGCTGCCTATCACCTCCCTCATGGTTCCGCCTCCTTCTACTACCCATTGTGGTTCCCCCAATCCTGCTTCACCTTTCCTGCCTATCATCTCCCTGCTTCCCCTCCCCCACCCCTTTATCTTTCTCCTTACTGGTTTTTCACCTGGCACCTACCAGCCATCTCCTTCCCACCCTCGCCCCACCTTCTTTACAGGGCCTCTGCCCCCTCCCTCTTCAGTCCTGACGAAGGGTTCCGGCCCGAAATGTTGACTGATCGTTTCCACGGATGTTGCCCGACCTGCTGCGTTCCTCCAGCGTGTTGTGAGTGTTGCTTTGACCCCAGCATATGCAGTTTATTTTGTGTTATGGAAAAGAGTATACAGTCAACATTTCGGGCCGAAACCCTTCATCAGATCTGTAGAGGCAGATGTGGCACTTGTCCCACTGTAGGTTGCCAAGTGGCACGCCTGTCCCTACACCCCCTCCCTCACTACCATTCAGGGGCCCAAACAGTCCTTCCAGGTAAAGTGATATTTCACGTGCGAGTCTGTTGGGGTCATCTGCTGCATCTGGTGTTCCCAATATGGCCTCCGGTATATCAGTGAGACCCGATGTAGATTGGGAGATTGCTTCATTGAGCACCTTCGCTCTGTCCACCACAAAATACAGGATGTCCCAGTGGCCACCCATTCCCATTCCCATTCCAACACGTCAGCCCACGGCCTCCTCTACTGCCATGATGACGCCACACTCAGTTTGGAGGAGCAACACCTTATATTCCATCTGGGTAGCCTCCAACCTGATGGCATGAACATCGACGTCTCAAGCTTTCGAACTTCCGGTAATTGCCCCTCCCACCACTATTCCCCAATCCCGTTTCCCTCTCACACCTTCTCTTCTTACATGCTTCACCTCCCTCTGGTGCTCCTCTTCTTTCCCCTTCTTCCATGGTCTTCTGTCCTCTCCTATCAGATTCCCCCCTTCTCCAGCCCTTTATCTCTTTCACCAATCTATTTCCCAGCTCTCCCAGTTTCACCTATCACCTGCCACCCTGTACTTCTTCCTCCTCTCCTCCCACCTTCCTTACCAGTTATGGGGAAGGATCTGAGTCTGAAACATCGACTGTTTACTCTTTTCCATTGATGCTGCCTGGCCTGCTGAGTTCCTCCAGTATCTTGTGTTTGACACCAAATATTAAATTGTTTACTTACTAATGCTTGGCTCTGCATCATTTTAGAACAGTCTTGGTGCGCTACAGCACAGAAACAGACCCATCACCCTATCTAGTCCATGCTAAACTATTAATCTGCCTGGTCCCACCGACCTGCACCAAGACCATAGCTCTCTGTATCGCGCCCATCCATGTACTCATCCAAGCTTCTCTTAAATGCTGCAATCAAACCCACATTCACCACTTCCGCTGACAGCTCATTCCACCCTCTCACCACCCTCTAAGTGAAGAATTTTCCCCCGTTCCCCTTAAACATTTCACCTTTCAACCTTAACCCATGGCCTCTAGTTGCAGTTTCATCCAACCTCCATGCAAGAAGCCTACTTGTATTTACGCTATTAATATCCTCATAATTTTGTTCACCTCTATCAAATCTCCCCTCATTCTCCTACGTTCTAGGAAATAAAGTTCTAGCCTATTCAACCTTTCCCGGTAACTCAGGCCCTTGTAAATTTTCTCTGCAATCTGTCAATCTTATTGATAGCTTTCCTATAGGTAGATGACCAAAACTGAACAGAATACTCCATATTAGGCCTCACCAATTGGCTTATACACTTTCAAAATAACATCTCAATTCCTGAACTCAATTCTTTGATTTATGAAGGCAGATAATAATTGACACCCAAGTATGAACACAACACTCACTACCACAGGCTACATCAGACAAAGAGTCACAACAGAGGATTGCAAATTCAGCCAGCTCCATCATGTGCACTAGCCTCCCCCCATGGAGGACACCTTCAAAATGTAATGCCTCAAAAAGGCAGCATCCATCATTAAGAGACTCCTTCACCCAGCACATACCCTCTTCTTATTATCAACATCAGAGACAAGGTACAGGAGTCTGAAGACCCCTACTCAAAGTTTTCTCAACAGCTTTCTCCCCTCTGCCATCAGACTCACCCCCATGATCAATTCCTCCCTATTTTACTTATTTAATTCTTTTAAATATACATTGCTTATTGTAAGTTATAGTATATCTTATGCATTGCACCGTACTGCCACCACAAAACAACAAATTTCACGACATAAGTCGGTGATATTAAACCTGGTACTAGTAGATATATGTGGCAGAGTAGAGATAAGTCTTTACCAAAGAAGGTGCAAGGCACTACTTCCCACCACTAGCTTGCAGGTCACCCTTGGGCAAGGTGTTGCACCTGCTTAGCCCCCTGATCAGGGATCACTTGAAGCTACGGGAGCCAGTAGTCGATAAGCAGTGGATATGCAGTGCTGCATATCACAAGTCCTGGTTATGCGACAACCGATGCCAGGTAGACAGTCTCTGACGAGTATTTGTAATGGTTGGATTCACCCATCTTGTAAAGACACTGCATAGAAGAATTTGCCAAGAATAACTATGGTCATAAATAGACCATGATCTCCTATGTCATACAACACAGCACATAACAATGATGATGACTAGTAGATAGTAATACTAAAGACAATTTGCAAAAGGAGAAGACCCCTCATGGTTCCAGTTTTAATTGGAAGATTATTGTGACTGTTGGACACGGAACCTCTGAGCCTCAAGAATTCACTGTAAGAGTTGGGCAGGTCAGACTACCAAGCAGAGCTATTATTAACTGCTTTACCCAAGACCCTCTCTCCATCTAACATCAGAAATGGTGCATTGTTCAGCGACATTCACAATTTCTCAGATAATGAAGCCGTGAATCTTCATTAAGATTAGCACAACTTCTTTAAGAAAGGTTGGTACAACACCGTGGGCCAAAAGGCCTGTAATGTGCTGAACTGTTCCATGAATGTCCACATAACCAACATTCATACATGAGTTAAAAATGGCAACTAACACTCATGATGTACCACCACCACATCAAGGTTCAAAGTTCAAAGTAAATTTATTATCAAAGAATATCTATATCACCATTTACAACCCTGAGATTTATTTCCTTGTGGGCATTCACAGTAAATACAAAGAAATACAAAAGAAGGAATGAAAAAACACACACAAAATGATAGACAAAGAATCAACGTGCAAAAGACAACAGACTGTGCAAATACAAATAGAAAGAAAAAAAAGAAAAAATGTCAATAAATAAATAAGGAATAAATATCATCAGATGAAAAGGACAGGAGGGCGGAGCTTCGGACGACGGCAGCTAACAGCAACTCCTTCGCTTGCACTTCGGAAGCAGCTCTAATTCTGTCTTTAATATCTCCCTTTTACCTTTTCAGGTTTTTTTTTGAAAACCCTGAACTGGAGTTACACACTGACTACGGTTCTTTGCAGGAATGGGACCCACTCTCAGGGCCTCATTTTCAGCCACTTTTCGATATCCCAAGGACACGGCCTGGAAGACTAGCAAGCCTTCAGGGTACCGGATTTTCGTGGCCCTGGAGGCGGGCGGATTCAAGGTGGGTGATCCTGCCTGATGTGTCGTGGGAGTACATGGAAGATTGTAAGCAACAAGCTGACTGCCGACTGTGTGCCCAGAGACCCAAGTTCTTTGGGCACAGAGCTCGGAAAAAGCAATGCAACAGACATTTAACACCATAAATCAGCGAGTTGGTTTGTTATGTTTCCTCTCTCGCTGTGAAATGGGGACACCTCTTTTTCTCTTATTAGGGGGACAGAGAGAGAGCCTGTGGTATGTCGAATTACCAGGTGAACGAGTAGGCTTTGGGGTACTGCAAGTCTGTGTCTTTTACACACTTGAGTGTTCAGTGGAGGGTGCAAATGCTTTTTTGTTGGTGGGGGAGGGGGTCATCGCTTTGCTGCTGCTTGGGAGGGGCTTTGGGTTTCTAACATTTAACTGTCGCTCATTCTTTGGGGCATTCCTCTGTTTTCGTGGATGTTTGCGCAGAAAAGAATTTCAGGATGTACATTGTATACATTTCTCTGACATTAAATGTACCTATTGAAACCTATGGAAAAGCCCTTGAAAGTGAGTCCATAGGTTGTGGATGCAATTCAGTGATGGGATGAGTGAAGCTGAGTGAAATTATCCCTTCTGGTTCAAGAGCCTGAAGAGTGAGGGGTAATCACTGTTCCTGAACCTGGTGATGGGGGTCCTGAGGCTCCTGCACCTTTCTCCTGATGGCAGTAACGAGCAGAGCATGGCCTGGATAGTGTGGATCCTTGTTGATGGATACCGTTTTCATGTGATAGCACTCCATGTAGTGTGCTCAATGGTGGAGAGGACTTTACACATGATGGACTGGGCTGTATCCACTACTTTTAGAGAGTTGAGAGTCTAACCACTTTCTTTGACATTCAATTTTATTTCCATTATCTCATTCCCCACTATAACCAGTTTGGAGTTATTACCGATTTGAAACAAAGACGATATCATTATTAGAAGTGGTAAATACAGAACAGACTTCAGAAATTATACAGTAGCTGACTTTCTAAAACCTCTCCATAGCACAGAAGGTGCAAATTAAGACAACCATGGGATACTCTTCATTTGCCTGGATGAATGCAGCTGTGACACTCATCCAAAATAAAGTCTGGATGAGGCGAATTTGATTGGAAACAGTAAAACTTTGGATGCTTTGGGACAGAGACCTGTACGAAAGACGGATGGTGATTGATCAATCTCTATCCATGTTTTGGAATCATTTGGACTGATTAAGAATTGAAATAAGAATTATCAGGTTAATTTTTATCAAATTACTTTCTAAATCATTTTTTTGTGGAATCATTTGTCAGGTGGTAGCCTGATTTAGGCAAGTGTGGCCCAGTGCTCATACTCTGCTCCAATGCCCAACTGTTCAATTGACAAACAAGCAGCTAGTCAAACATTAAAGCTTTTACTGCTGTAAGTGGGGCCCCACATGGTAACACAACTTCAAATGACATATTCAGGTGATATGGGTGGCCAGATCAAACACACAGCAAATTCTAGATTCAAGATTGTTTAATATCATTTCCAGTACATAAGTGTAAAGGAGAACAAAATAATTATTTCTCCTGATCTGGTGCATCACACAAAAACACACATGATAAAGAACAAATAACAAAAAATAATAAATATAAATACATCAAACCACACAGAATGCAAGAGGAACTCAGCAGGCCAGGCAGCATCTATGGGAAAAAATACAGTCAACATTTCAGGAGGAAGGGTTTCAGCCCAAAACATCGACTGTACTTTTCTTCCACAGATGCCGCCTGGCCTGCTGAGTTCCTCCAGCATTTTGTGTGTATTGCTTAGATTTCCAGCATCTGCAGATTTTCTCTTGTTTGAAACATAAGTACATCAGATAGTTTATATACATAGATTGATTCTATGTCCATAAAGTGACGCTAAGCACAGGAGAGTCTGTACATAAGGTGACTGACAAGAAATGATAAAGTAGCGGTGATTGGGGGTGTGTGGGGATGTGGGGGTGTGGAGGGGTGGGTTAGTGGGTAGAGGTGTTACCAAACCTTGCTGCTTGGGAAAAGTAGCTGTTTTTGAATCTTGTGGTGCTAGTGTAGATGCTACGTAGCCTCCTCCTTGATGGGAATGGGACAAACTGTCCATGAGCAGGGAAGGTATAATCCTTCATGATGTTACTGGCCCTCTTCCAGCATCTTTCTGTAAACTGCTGACTAAATTGTTGACTGATGGCTAAATCATGCCATCAGTTTTATCAGTGTACCAGGATGTCATTGACATACAGAAACAACTAAAAATTATTCAAAAAATACAAAGTCATAAGACTTAAATACTTCTAAATATTACATCAAATAAATGATTATATTTCAGTCCTGATGCAGAGGTTTGACCAAAAACACTGATGATTTATTTCCATATACTGAAGCTGCAGGACCTGCTGAGTTCCTCCAGCAGATAATTTGTTACTCCAGATTCCAGCATCTGCAGTCTCTTGTCACTTAGACAACTGTGTGCCACACAAAATGTAGTATGTGGTTGTGCTGGAGATTTGGAGATTACTAAGGTAAGATTCATCAGGGTGTTGCCTGTATTGGACAACTCCAAATACTGGAGAGAGATTTGTTTTCTCTCGAGTGAAGGGGGTTGAGGGGTACCCTGTTAGAGGCAAACAATATTATGAGGGGAATATATAGGATAGTTAGTCAAAATCTTTGTCCCAAAGTAGGGGTATCAAAAATAAGAGGGCACAGGTTTAAAACAGAAGGAGTTTTAGAAGGGATTTGAGGAGTATGGTTTCTTCCACGTACACAGTGCCATGTGGAATGCACTGTCAGAGGAGATGAGGGCGGGATCAGATACAGCAACTACATTTGAGGTACTTAATGACACTTACTGCAAAGAAGGACACAGAGTTAATGCAAGCAAATCGAATAGTGTAGAGAGGCAAAAGATCAGTATGAATACAGTTAAGGTGGCGCCAGGTGGCGGCCCCCTCAAGCTTATCTGCAGAAGGCTTAAATTCCTCTTTTTAGTGATAGTCATATTCATAGTCATACTTTATTGATCCTGGGGGAGATTGGTTTTCATTACAGTTGCACCATAAATAATTAAATAGTAATAAAACCATAAGTAGTTAAATAATAACATGTAAATTATGCCCGGAAATAAGTCCAGGACCAGCCTATTGGCTCAGGGTGTTTGACCCTCCAAGGGAGGAGTTGTAAAGTTTGATGGCCACAGGCAGGAATGACTTCCTATGACGCTCTGTGTTGCATCTCGGTGGAATGAGTCTCTGGCTGAATGTACTCCTGTGCCCAACCAGTACATTATGTAGAGGATGGGAGATGGCATGCAACTTGGACAGCATCCTCTTTTCAGACACCACCGTCAGAGAGACCAGTTCCATCCCCACAACATCACTGGCCTTACCAATGAGTTTGTTGATTCTGTTGGTGTCTGCCACCCTCAGCCTGCTGCCCCAGCACACAACAGCAAACATGATCGCACTGGCCACCAGACTCTTTTTTTCCCTTTTCAAAGTGGTTGGGTTCTATCGAGGTCCTGATCTGCAAGTGGCACTCAAACTTCTGTTTTTTACGGCAGATGAGTTCCTGTTCCTGGAGTTCTCCAGCTGATCATTTTCCGCCATTCTCCAGGCGCGGTTTGGAAGATGGCACCTCCGGGGTATGGCCCTGTGGGTGACTGATTCCAGGCTGGCGTTGCCGATTGAGGCGTCGCAGGAGACAGAACGTCAGGACTGCACTGCAGCGGATGTATGGACAGAAGTCTCTACCATCGATTGACTACACTCCCTTTCTCTTTCTCTCAATGCTTGGGAGAGTTTGTTGCCGATTCTTGAGTCGAAAAATCTCAGAATAAAAAGTGACGTGGCAGACGGTAATATCGTAACAGCGACTGTCAGTCTCCCCTTTTGCTGTGAAAATGGGTGGTATCTCTCTGTCCCTTGTGGCATGTCAAATTGTTGGGTAAACAATAGATTTTGTTGACTGCAGATCATGGTCTTTCTTTGGGTGCCTTGCTGGTGCTTGGAGGTGATGGGCGCTGACGCGTTTTGCTGAAGCAGGTGGGGGGAGGGGGAGGTTGATGCACTGCTGCTTGCGCAGGGGAGAGAGGGGCTTTAGGGTTCTAATGTTTTTCTGTCATTCATTCTTTTGGGGTTCTTCTGTTCTTCATAGATGTCTGTGAAGACAAGTATTTCAGGTTGTACACTGTATACATTCCCTGATAATAAACAGAGCCCTTTGAACCATTTGAACAATGGGCTGAAGAGCTGGTTTCTGTAATATGCCTCTTCATCAAAATAGTTTAATGCAGAATCAAAAAGCAATGCACTGTTATAGGCAATAGACAATAGGTGCAGGAGTAGGCCATTCGGCCCTTCGAGCCAGCACCACCATTCACTGTGATCATGGCTGATCATCCACAATCAGTACCCTGTTCCTGCCTTCTCCCCATATCCCTTGAACTCCACTATCTTTAAGAGCTGTATCTAACTCTTTCTTGAAAGAATCCAGAGAATTGGCCTCCTCTGCCTTCTTAGGCAGAGCATTCCACAGATCCACAACCCTCTGTGTGAAAAAGTTTTTCCTCAACTCCATTCTAAATGGTCCACCCCTTATTCTTAAACTGTGGTCTCTGGTTCTGGACTCCCCTAACATCTGGCAAATGTTTCCTGACTCTAGCGTGTCCTATCCGTTAATAATCTTAAATGTTTCAATCAGATCCCCTCTCATCCTTCTAAATTCCAGTGTATACAAGCCCAGTCGCTCCAATCTATCAACATATGACATTGCTGCCATCCCTGGAATTAACTCAGTGAACCTATGCTGTACTCCCTCCATAGCAAGAATGTCCTTCCTCAAATTTGGAGACCAAAACCACACACAATACTTCAGTTGGGGTCTCACCAGGGCCTTGTACAACTGCAGAAGGACCTCTTTTTTCCTGTACTCAACTCCCCTTCTTATGAAGGCCAACATGCCATTAGCTTTCTTCACTGCCTGCTGTACCTGTCTGCTTACTTTCAGAGACTGCTGAACAAGGACACCCAGATCTCGTTTTACTACCCCTTTTCCTAACGACATCATTCAGGTAGTAATCTGCCTTCCTGTTCTTGCCACCAAAGTGGATAACCTCACATTTATCCACATTAAACTGCATCTGCCCACTCACCCAACCTGTCCAGGTCACCCTGTATTCTCATAACATCCTCCTCACATTTCACACTGTCTCCCAGCTTTGTGTCATCTGCAAATTTGCTAATGTTACTTTTAATCCCTTCATCTAAATCATTACTGTATGTTCTAAATAGCTGCAGTCCCAGCACCGAGCCTTGCGGTACCCCACTAGTCACTGCCTGTCATTCTGAAAAGGACCCGTTAATCCCTACTCTTTGTTTCGTGCCTGCCAACCAATTTTCTATCCATGTCAGCACCCTACCCCTAATACCATGTGCTCTAATTTTGCCCACTAACCTCCTATGTGGGACCTTATTAAAGGCTTTCTGAAAGTCCAGGTACACTACATCCACTGGCTTTCCCATGTCCATTTTCATAGTTACATCCTCAAAAAATTCCAGAAGATTAGTCAAGCATAATTTTCCCTTCGTAAATCCATGCTGACTCGGACCTATCCTGCTACTGCTATCCAAATATACCGCTATTTCATCTTTTATATTTGACTCCAGCATGTTCCCCCACCACTGATGTCAGACTAACTGGTCTATAATTGCCTGTTTTCTCTCTCCCTCCCTTCTTAAAAAGTGGGATAACATTAGCTACCCTCCAATCCGCAGGAACTGATCTTGAATCTCCATTGGAAAATGATTACCAATACGTTCATGATTTCTAGAGCCACCTCCTTAAGTACCCTGGGATGCAGACCACCAGGCCTGGGGGATTTATCACCCTTCAGTCCCATCAGTTTAACCATATAACCATATAACAATTACAGCTCGGAAACAGGCCATCTCGGCCCTTCTAGTCTGTGCTGAACTCTTACCCTCACCTAGTCCCACCGACCTGCACTCAGCCCATAACCCTCCATTCCTTTCCTGTCCATATAGCTGTCAAATTTAACTTTAAACAATAACATCAAACCTGCCTCAACCACTTCTGCTGGAAGCTCGTTCCACACAGCTACCACTCTCTGAGTAAAGAAGTTCCCCCTCATGTTACCCCTAAACTTTTGCCCTTTAACTCTCAACTCATGTCCTCTTGTTTGAATCTCCCCCACTCTCAATGGAAAAAGCCTATTCACGTTAAGTCTATCTATTCCCCTCATAATTTTAAATACCTCTATCAAGTCCCCCCCAACCTTCTACGCTCCAAGGAATAAAGACCCAACTTGTTCAACCTTGCTCTGTAACTTAGGTGCTGAAACCCAGGTAACATTCTAGTAAATCTTCTCTGTACTCTCTCTATTTTGTTGACATCTTTCCTATAATTTGGTGACCAAAACTGTACACAATACTCCAAATTTGGCCTCACCAATGCCTTGTACAATTTCAACATTACATCCCAACTCCTATACTCAATGCTCGGATTTATAAAGGCCAGCATACCAAAAGCTTTCTTCACCACCCTACCCACATGAGATTCCACCTTCAGGGAACTATGCACTATTATTCCTAGATCCCTCTGTTCTACTGCATTCTTCAATGCCCTACCATTTACCATGTATGTCTATTTTGATTAGTCCAACCAAAATGTAGCACCTCACACTTATCAGCATGAAACTCCATCTGCCATCTTTCAGCCCACTCTTCCAACTGGCCTAAATCTCTCTGCAAGCTTTGAAAATCTACTTCATTATCCACAACTCCACCTATCTTGGTATTATCTGCATACTTACTCATCCAATTTACCACCCCATCATCCAGATCATTAATGTCTATGATAAATAACACTGGACCCAGTACAGATCCCTGAGGCATACCACTAGTCACCGGCCTCCAATCTGACAAACAGTTAACCACCACCACTCTCTGGCATCTCCCATCCAGCCACTGCTGAATCCATTTTACTACTTCAATATTAATACCTAATGATTGAACCTTCCTAATCAACCTTCCATGTGGGACCTTGTCAAAGACCTTACTGAAGTCCATATAGACAACATCCACCGCTTTACCCTCGTCAACTTTTCTAGTAACCTCTGCAAAAAGTTCAATAAGATTTGTCAAACATGGTCTTCCACGCACAAATCCATGTTGACTGTTCCTAATCAGGCCCTGTCTATGCAGATAATTATATATACCATCTCTAAGAATACTTTCCATCAACTTACCCACCACTGACGTCAAACTCACAGGCCAATAATTGCTAGGTTTAGTCTTAGAACCCTTTTTAAACAATGGAACAACATGAGCAATACACCATCCCCATCTCTAATGACATTTGAAATATTTCCGTCAGAGCCCCTGCTATTTCCACACTAACTTCCCTCAAGGTCCTAGGGAATATCCTGTCAGGACCCAGAGACTTATCCACCTTTACATTCCTTAAAAGCTCCATTACTTCCTCTTCTTTAATCATCAGAGTTTCCATAACTTCCCTACCTGTTTCCCTTATCTTACACAATTCAATATCCTTCTCCTTAGTGAACACCATTTTACACATTTTACCCAACACCATTTTCTGCCTAATGCGAACCTCCTTCAGTTCCTTCGTTACCCTAGACCCTCTGGCCACTATTACATCTGGGAGATTGTTTGTGTCTTCCCTAGTGAAGACAGATCCAAAGCACCTGTTCAGCTCGTCTGCCATGTCCCTGCTCCCCATAATAATTTCACCCGTTTCTGTCTTCAAGGGCCCAGCTTTGATCTTAACTAATTTTTTTCCCCGTCACATACCTAAAGTAGTTTTTACTATCTTCCTTTATATTCTTGGCTAGCTTACCTTCATACCTCATCTTTTCCCCCGTATTGCCTTTTTAGTTATCTTCTGTTGCTCCTTATAAGTTTTCCAATCCTCTGGCTTCCCGCTCATCCTTGCTAAGTTATACTTCCTCTCTTTTATTTTTATACTGTCCTTGACTTCCCTTGTCATCCACTGTCGCCCCTTATTCCCCTCTTTGGAATGAACTGATCCTGCACCTTCTGTATTATTCCCAGAAATACCTGCCATTCTTGTTCCACTGTCATCCCTGCTCGGGTATCTTTCCAGTCAACTTTGGCTAGCTCCTCCCTCATGGGTCCATAGTCCCCTTTGTTCAACTGTAATACTGACACTTCCAATCTTCCCTTCTCCCTCTCAAATTGTAGATTAAAACTTATCATATTATGGTCACTACCTCCTAATGGCTCCTTTACCTCGAGTTCCCTTATCAAATCTGGCTCATTTAAAGGCAACTGTTAGTCTTGCGAGACCATGGATCTCCGCCTGGAAAGTCTTCACTCTCCAGGGCGCAGGCCTGGGCAAGGTTGTATAGAAGACCAGCAGTTGCCCATGCTGCAAGACTCCCCTCTCCACGACACCAATGTTGTCCAAGGAAAGGGCATTAGGACCTATACAGCTTGGCACTAGTGTCATCGCAGAGCAATGTGTGATTAAGTGCCTTGCTCAAGGACACAAAACGTTGCCTCGGCTGGGGCTCAAACTCATGACCTTCAGGTCACTAGTCCAATGCCTTAACCACTTGGCCACGTGCCCACATTACACAACACTAAACCCAGAATTGCGTTCTCCTTGGTAGGCTCTAATACCAGCTGCTCTAAGAATCTATCTCTTAGGCTCTCCACAAACTCCCTTTCTTGGGGTCCAGTACCAACCTGATTTTCCCAGTCTGCCCGCATGTTGAAATCCCCCATAACAACCATAGTATTACCTTTGCCACATGCCAATTTTAACTTTTGATTTAGCTTGCACCCTATATCCAGGCCTGTAGGTAACTCCCAGGGTGTATGGGGTGTCAAGGAGGGGTAGCACCTCTGGTGGGGGAACATGTCGCACCCTTTTCAGGGAGGTTAGTCCACCTTTGGTCCCCAGCTGGCACTCAGCTCTCACCTGTGGCTCCCCGTAGCTGTTTGCATGCGACAGCGGCCACACCCCGGGCAACGGCTTCGACAAGCCGGCTAAACCAGGTGAGGGTAGCCGACGGGTCTCAAACCCTCGGTGTGATAGGGAGTTGTCTATCCCAGCATGTGAAGACAGACTCCGGCAGATTGAGCGGACGAGACCTATGGAAGGTCCAAAGGTCAAGAAGGCGGTCTCTGCAAGCATCGTGGAATGTGTAGAGCAAGACAAGACACAGAAGACGTCCTGGTCATCCACTGCGCCTAGTCCCACCTCCAGCCGTCTAGACTCTGTCTTGCCACTGGATCCAGATGGGAATTGGGAAGAGACAGTGAGGCTGACGCTGCGCAACTCTCCCTCACTTAAATCCAAATCACGCGCTCGTCTTGACACCATCATAATGGTGTCGAGGTCCTCATTAACGTCAACGATGGACGAACAACCAGCCAGATAACTCGCATTAGGGTCTTTTTGCCCTTACAGTTTCTCCGTTGTATCCATACTGACTCTACATCTCCTGATTCTATGTCCCCCCTCGCAAGTGACTGAATTTCATTCCTCACCAACAGAGCCACCCCACCTCCTCTGCCAACCTGTCTGTCCTTTCAATAGTTTGTATAACCCTGAATATTCATTTCCCAGCCCTGGTCCTCTTGCAGCCATGTCTCTGTTATTCCCACAACATCATACTTGCCAATTTCCAACTGAGCCTCAAGCTCATCCACTTTATTTCTTATACTTCGTGCATTCATATAGAATACTTTTAATCCATTACTCCCCTCACCTTTCACACTGATTGCTATTGCACTTGGCCATATTCTCAGATCCCTTCCTGAGCTTTCTGCCCTGTTAATTCTGTTGTCTTTCTTAACTTTTCTCATTCTCTCTTTCCCCTTTAACTCCTTCCTTATATTTCCAGTTCATCCCCTCCCCCCCCACTACTTAGTTTAAACATACCCGGGTAGCAGTGGCAAACCTGCCTGCCAGAACGCTGGTCCCCCGTCTGTTAAGGTGCAACCCGTCCCTTCTGTACAATTCATCCTTACCCCAAAACAGATCCCAGTGGTCCAAGGATCTAAATCCCTGCCTCCCGCACCAGCTCCTCAGCCACACATTCAGATCCCCTATCTCAAGCACTCAATGTTTTAGAAACAGCTTCTTCCCTCTACTATCAGATTTCTGAATGGTTCATGAATCATGAACACTATCTCACTATTTGCTCTCTTTATGCACTATTTTGATATATATATTTCTTATTGTAAATTATAGTTTTTTTTATGTATTGCAACTGTACTGCTGCTGCAAAACAACAAATTTCATGACATATACCAGTGATATTAAACCTGATTCTGAGCAGGACATGCATTCGAGGCCTCCACTGGTCAGTTCAACCATGGGTGTTGTGTCCTAGCCCTTTACGTTGAAGTCGATTCACAAGCCAGTACACAAGCCGCAGTAGTATGATTTGGAGAATGAGCTGCTGCCCATGCAGCTCAAAGGAATGGCAGAGACTGATACAGTCTGACACCAGTGACATCACAGGAGTTACCAGACAGCACTGAACTCTACATGGGACTGCCTTAGGGCCTCCAGGTCCAGATTTTTCCTCTGAGTTTACTCTTGAGGCCTTCCCCAAGGCAACAGAGGTTTGAGATCAGAGTTTTCTTTCTCCTAGAAGAGCTGCCAACCACAGCTAACAAGCCCCATCTCCCCAAAGTGTCTGGTTTTAAAGCAAAAGTAACCTGCCTTTGCCCCTTCTCTTCTCAGTAGAAACGGTTCTGCCAGGCTTAGCAGTTAAGATAGCTGTGAAGGCTAGGAAATGGACTTGATCTTCAGAGGCTATTTCAGATGCATGCCATTGAGAGCATTTAAGAGGCTCCCTGTTAATATTGTCTCTCCCTCATAAATCAGTACTCTTGGAAAATCCACCGAGTAGCTAGAATACACAGCATTCAATTTCAGACGAGGCTGAGAGAAACCTCAGGCTGGTGTCTGGGCCACTGCAAGGGATTTTGTCTTTGGTGGCCCTGCAGAGGTAATGCTGTTGAATGCCACAAAAATGTGATGTGTAGTCAAGTTGTTGGAACTTATGTAATGTGAAGACAGGGAACTCCAGTTCAGCATCTTCACATCTTCTACGGCTCGAATAACTGGCTTCCAACAAGAGTAACTCATTTCCTTCATGCTAAGTGTGATTGCGTTCACTGGAAAAGCTCTTCCAGAACCTTATTGACCTCATTTTAATTCGTGACTCTACACTTTGCCACTTTCCTGTACTAACAAGGATAAACAAGCTCCTATAGTAACAAGTATAAACACAAGAGATTCTGTAGATGCCGGAAATCCTGAGAACCACAAACAAAATTCTGGAGAACAAGGCAGATTAGGCAACATCTATAGAAAGAAATAAACAGTTGACGTTTCAGAGCAAGACCCTTCATCAGGATTGGAAAGGAAGGGGGCAGAAGCCACAATAAGATGGGAGGAGGGGAAAGTGAAGTCAGGTGGAAGGGGAGGGGGAATAAAGTGAGAAGTAGAGAAGTGATAACTGGAAAAGGTAAAGAGCTGAAGAAGAAAGGTTCTGAAGGGAAAGGACAGTGGACCATGGAAAAAAGGGAAAGAGGAGAGGCACCAGTGGGAGGTGATGGGTAGGTGAGGAGAAGAGAAAGGATCAGAGGGGAACCAGAATGGGGAACAGAAAAAGAGAGGCAGGGGTAGAGAAATCGATGCTCCTGCCATCAGGTTGGAGGCTATCCAGATGGAATATATAATAATAAGCTCATTCACTCTCATCTTGTATATACAATTCAGTCCTTGTTTCTGAAGTTTGAACCAAGGTTGAAATGTGTTCAGAAGAAATTGAAACCATTGATATCAACAGTTTTCCAGCCACCCACGCCCCCGCGTCATATTTGTTGTTTTAAGAGTAAGTTCTGATGACTGTACGATCAAGAGTTGCAGTTGTACTGGAGGAACTTGCTGTAGGTAGTTTTAGATAGATGTCTGCTTTCTGCATCCACTTTGTTTTGTGCCATCAAGTGGATTGAAATGGTTACTGTGATGGTCAGAAGCTCAGGAGCAGGCTGAGCTGAATTGTTGACTCAGTACTTCAAGTCAAACTCAGTTACAAACCCTGCATCTTTATGCACTCAGGAACAAACTACTAAAACTCTCATGCTCTGTCTGCCTGTTTGTGACCTCCAATTAGCGCAAACGGTGCATTACAGCGGCACTTTTTTTGGCTAAATCGAATTAAAATGCGCTAACTTACAGAATGCAGGCAAAGTTCAGGGTTATATATTCGTAGAAAATTGCTCATTCGCAAAACTCAACAGGCTGCCTTTCACCCGAGAGCTGATCCGCCATCATGGAAATCGGGACGCGACAGCCCGACGCATGTGCACGGCCAGTCTCAGCAGCAACACCTACCGGAGCAAAAGGGCAGGGCAGCTCTATTTTGAGGGGTCACATTCTGCTAATCACCATCAGCATGTGCAGGATGGGGACAGACCTAACTGCCACCCATCAATAAGAGATAATTAAATTTTATTGTAATGACGTACTTTGAGACACCCATAAAACCCTTTGCTGCAGTCAACGGACAGCAGCGACTATATCACGTCCATTTAGGAGCGCCAACCACATCGTCAAGAATAATCAGCATCCGTTGGTGTTACTGCTTCGTATCAGTGCATGGGCGAGAGGAGTACGGAGGGTTATGGCTTGGGTGATGGGTTGATAGGCAGCATAAGTTTGGCAAGGATTAGATAGGTCAAAAGGCCTGTTTCAGTTTTGTAGTATTCTATGACTCTATCTAAAGTGTTAGGTAGACCACAGTTGGAGAACAGTTTGATTTTGGTCATTCAAGTAAAGATGCAATTGAACACGACAGGATGCAGCGGAGATTGATCAGGATGTTGTCTGATATTGAGAGAGAATGGATAAGTCACATATGTGTTCCATGGAGAGAAGAAGGCTGCAACTGGGGGAAACAGACTGAGGAATTGGTTGTTGACTTCAGAAGGAGTGGTGGACCGCACGACCCAATTTACATCGGTGGTGTGCAAGTGGAACAGGTCAAAAACTTTAAGTTCCTCGGGGTCAATATCACAAATGAACTGACTTGGTCCAACCAAGCAGAGTTCACTGCCAAGAAGGCCCACCAGCGCCTTTACTTCCTGAGAAAACTAAAGAAATTTGGCCTGTCCCCTAAAACCCTCACTAATTTTTATAGATCACCGTGGAAAGCATTCTTCCAGGGTGCATCACAACCTGGTATGGAAGTTGTCCTGTCCAAGACCGAAAGAAGCTGCAGAAGATCGTGAACATGGCGCAGCACATCACACAAACCAATCTTCCGTCCGTGGACTCACTTTACACCGCACTCTGTCGGAGCAGTGCTGCCAGGATAATTAAGGGCACGACCCACCCAGCCAACAGACTCTTTGGCCCTCTTCCCTCCAGGAGAAGGTTCAGGAGCTTGAAGACTCGTACAGCCAGATTTGGGAACAGCTTCTTTCCAACTGTGATAAGACTGCTGAACGGATCCTGACCCGGATCTGGGCTGTACCCTCCAAATATCCGGACCTGCCTCTCAGTTTTTTTGCACGACCTTACTTCCCATTTTTCTATTTTCTATTTATGATTTATAATTTAAATTTTTAATATTTACTAATTTTAACTATTTTTAATATTTAATATTTGTAATCCAGGGAGTGTGAAGTGCAGATTCAAATATCGCTGTGATGATTGTACGTTCTAGTACTAATTGTTTGGCGACAATAAAGTATAAAGTATGTCAACAAGTATATCTGCCATTTCTTTGCCCACTCTCCTAAACTGACCAAGTCTCTCTGCAACCTTTCCGTTTCTTCAACACTTCCTGCTCCTCCACCTATCTTGGCACCGTCCACAAACTTAGCCACAAAACCATTTAATCCATAATCTAAATCATCAATATACATTGTAAAAAGAAGCAGCCCCAACACCAGACCCTGCGGAACACAACTAGTAACCAGCAACCAATCGGAATAGAATCCCTTTATTCCCACCCTTTGCTTTTTGCCTATCAGCCAATGCTCCACCCATTCCAATATCTTTCCTGTAATTCCATGGGCTCTCATCTTATTAAGCAGCCTCTTATGCGGCACCTTATCGAAGGCCTTTTGAAAATCCAAATACACAACATCTACAGCCTCTCCCTTATCAATCTTATTTGAGATTACCTCAAAAAATTCCAATAGATTGGTGAGACAGGATCTTTGCTTCATGAAACCATGCTGGCTTGGGCCTATCTTGTCATGCACCTCGAGGTATTTCACAACCTCGTCCTTGAGGATCTACTCCAATAACTTTCCAACTACCGATGTCAGACTAATAGGCCTTAATTTTCTTTTTGCTGTCTCCCTCCTTTCTTAAACAGCGGAGCTACATTTGCGACCCTCCAGTCCTCCGGAACCATGCCAGAGTCTATTGATTCCTGGAAGATCATTTCCAATGCCTCACAATTTCTAAAGCTACCTCCTTCAGAACCCGTGGGTACACCTCATCCAGTCTGGGACACTTATCTATTCTTAGTCCATGTAGCTTCCCAAGCACTTTCTCTCTAGTAATCTTGACTGTACCTAATTCTAGGAGCGTCATAGGAAGTCATTCCTGCCTGTGGCCATCAAACTTTACAACTCCTCCCTTAGAGGGTCAGACACCCTGAGCCAATAGGCTGGTCCTGGACTTATTTCATAATTTACTGGCATAATTTACATATTACTATTTAACTATTATGGTTCTATTACTATTTATTATTTATGGTGCAACTGTAACAAAAACCAATTTCCCTCAGGATCAATAAAGTATGACTCTGACTATGACTATTCCCTGAGCCCTCCGGCTATCAGGTATGTTGCTGATGTCTTCCACTGTGAAGACTGATGCAAAATACTCATTTAGTTCCTCTGCCATCTCTTTGTTACCCATTATAATTCTCCAGCATCATTCTGCAGCATCATTTTCAATCGGTCCTATATCTACCCATGCCACTCTTTTACTCTTCATATATTTAAAAAAAACTCTTAGTATCCTTCTTTATGTTAATTGACAACTTCCTTTCATAATTCATCTTTTCTTTCCTAATGACTTTCTTAGTTTCCTTCTGTAACTTTTTAAAAGTCGTCTAGTCCTCAGTTTTCCCACTAATTTTTGCTTCCTTGTACTCTTTTGCTTTTATTTTAGCCTTAACCTCTCTCCTTAGCCACACTCGTGCCATTTTTCCATTCATGATTTTCTTTTTTCTTGGAATACATTTATCCTGCACGTACCTTATTCCTTGTTGGAATTTCATCCAATTCTGCTCTACCATCCCTCCATCTAGCTTACTTTTCCAATCGACTTGGGCCAGTTCCTCTCTCATACCACTGTAATTTCCTTTGTTCCACTGAAATATCAATACACCTGATACCAGCTTCTCCTTTTCAAATTTGAAACTGAACTCAATCATATTATGATCACTACTTCCAAGGGGTTCCATTACCTCCAGCTCCCTAATCGCCTCAGGTTCATTACACAGCACCCAATCCAAAACAGCTGATCCCCTGGTGGGCTTATGGACACACTGCTCCAAAAAGCCATCCCATTGGCATTCTACAAGCTCCCTCTCCTGAGATCCAGTACCTTCCTGACTTTCCTAATCCACTTTCATATTTGATATCGTTACTTACTATCAGGGCCACGCCACCCCCTTTACCTACCTTCCTATCTTTCCTATACACTGTGTATCCTTGGACATTCAGCTCCCAATCACATCCATCATTTAGCCATGACTCAGTGATGGCCACCATGTCATATCTTTTAACCCGTAGCTGTACAACAAGGTCATCCACTTTATTTTTAATGCGTGCATTTAAGTACAGTACATTTAGATAAGTATCAGTTACCGATTTTGCTACATTTCTATTGCACAGCAAATTATCCTGCCTATTCACCTACCTGTCCTTCTTGCCATCTTTGCTGCACAGTATCTTTGAATTATTTCTGTTTTCCTCTTCCTCGACCCTAACACCCTGGTTTCCTTCCCCTTGGCAACTTGGTTTAAACCCTCCCTAACAGCTATATTAAACAATCCCACCAGGATATTAGTACCCTTTGAGTTCAGGTGTAACCCATCATTTTTTTACAAGTCATACCTCCCCCAAAATAGATCCCAATGATCCAAAAATTTGAAGTCCTGCCCCCTGCACCAGTTACTTAGCCACACATTCATCTGCTTAATTTTGCTATTCTTACCTTCATTAGCGCGTGGCTCAGGCAGTAATCCTGAGATTATTACTCTGGAGATCCGGCTTTTCAATTTTCTCCCTAGCTCCCAGTAATCTTCCTACAGGACCTCCTCCCTTTTTCGGTCTATGTCATTGGTACCAACATGAACCAAGACTTCCGGCTGCTCGTCCTCAGAATACTCTGGACCTGATCTGAGATATCCTGTGCCCTGGCACCAGGGAGGCAACACACCATCCGGGTAACCTTGTCTGGCTCGCAGAATCTCCTGTCTGTTCCCCTCACTATGGAATCCCCTATAACTACTGCATTTCTCCTTACTCTCTTGATCACGGCACTGGGCAGAGTGCCAGAGTCCCGTTCGCTGTGGTCTTCTTCTGTCAGGTCTACCTCTCCAACAGTATCTAAAACGATATGTCGATTTCTGAGGGGGACTGTCACAGGGGTGCTGTCCACTATCTCTCTCTAGGTATTATCAATCACCTCCTCACCTTCCATAACTAGCTGAAGGTCATCAAGTTGTAGCTCCAGATCCCTAACATGGTCCTTAAGGAGCCTCATCTCAATGCACCTGCTGCAGACGTAATCCTTGGGGAGGCTGGGAGTCTCCCAGGGTCCCCACATCTTGCACTCCAAGCACACTAATCCTAGATGCATACCTCTAATGCTACTGTTATTACTAAATAAATAAATCCGTAACTTAACCCTTTATTATGAGACTCAACAGTCGCAGGAAGCCTCTTCCTGTTTCCGCCGAAGCCCATTCAGCCAAAGGCCTCTCACTCTGCGCCCTCTCACTCCGCAGCCCGCTCCGACGCTGCTCGCTGGCTAGTGCGGTGCTCTGTTTAAGCCTTCTGCGCTCTGAGGTCACGCACCTGCGCAGTTATTTTACCCCAAGAAGTTAAAAAAATATATATCTGAATTTTCTCCCAAAAAATGGCAACTTACTCCGCTCAACCAACACACATAAAAGTTGCTGGTGAACGCAGCAGGCCAGGCAGCATCTCTAGGAATGCTGGCCTGCTGCGTTCACCAGCAACTTTTATGTGTGTTGCTTGAATTTCCAGCATCTGCAGAATTCCTGTTGTTTGAACCTACTCCGCTGCCTGCTTGCTATGAATCGAAAGAAACTGTTGAAGATCGCTTCACTTCTTAAGCCTTCCACGCTCTGTCACGCGCCTGCGCAGTCGTGCTTCTTTTATCCCAAGAAGTTAAAAAAAAATATCTGAATTTTCTCCCAAAAAACGGGTTCTTACTCCGCTGCCTGCTTGCTGTGAATCATTTTGGGCCGCTTATCAAAGAAAGGATGTGCTCACATTGGAGAGGGTTCAGAGGAGGTTGAAGAAAATGATTCCAGGAATGAAGGGGTATCATATGTGCAATGATTGAAGGCTCTGGGCCTGGAATTTAGAAGAATACGGGAGATCTCATTGAAATCTATTAAACGTTGAAAGGCCTAGGCAGAGTGGATGTGAAGAGGATGTTTCCTTTGTTGGGGGAGTCTCAGACCACAGGGCAAACTTCTATAGACCTGTGGCAGAAACTGTGCTTACTGGCTGCATTACGGCCTGGTATGGGAACTCCAATGCCTTTGAAGAGAAAATCTTGCAAATGTAGTGGATTCGGCGCAGTACATCATGGGTAAAATCTTCCCGAACGTTGAGAATATCTACAGAAAACGTTGCCGTAGAAAAGCAGCATCCATCATCAAAGGTCCTCACCACCCAGGCCATGCTCTTTTCTCTCTGCTACCATCAGGTAGAAGGTACAAGTGCCTCAGGACTCACACCACCAGGTTCAAGAACAGTTACCACCCCTCAACAATCAGGCTCTTGAAGAAAAGGAGTTAACTACACTCATTTAAGGGCTCCTTAATCTTATTTCATGCTCGTTATTTATTGCTATTTATTTATTATCTGCATTTGCACAGTTTGTTTACAGTTTGCAGTTCCTGAAGTTTACAGTTACTACAGTTCTACAAATTTGCTAAGTACGCCTTCAGAAAAAGAACCTCAAGGTTGTATGTGGTGACATGTATGTACTCTGATAATAAATTTTACTTTGAACTTTTTGAACTTTGAACAGCCTCAAAATAGAGAGGCATCCATTTAGAACAGAGATGAGGAGGAATTGGTTTAGCCAGAGGGTGGTGAATCTGTTGAATTCATTGTCACAGGTGGCTGTGGAAGCCAGGTCACTTGCTGCATTTAAGGCGGTGGTTGATAGGTTCTTGATTAGACAGGCTATGAAAGGATATAGGGAGAAGGCAGAAGAATTTTATTTAGTGGGAAGTGGATTAATCATGATGATACGGCAGAGCAGACTCAATGGACTGAATGGCCTAATTCTGCTCCCACAAGTTAGGGCCTTATGGTCTAAAAATTAACAAGCACATTTATGCCTTTTTGTTATGAAATGAAGTATATATTAAACATGAAAAGCAAGAGGTTGGAATTGTCACTGGAAGGGAAAAAGCCAGGAGCTACTTGACACATGCTTTCTTCAAATATGTTGAAGCGTGATAGATATAGGGAGTGCATTTTGACCTGAAGCATTTCTTAAAACAATTATAGATTTATTATATTTTATTAATTGTGGTAATATTTTGGTTTATGTGCTGTGTATGACGGAGGGGTGGAGCTTAGGATGATGGCACCTAACGGCGACTCCTTTGCTTGTATTTTCAGAAACAGCTCTATCTTTATCTTTAATATCTCTTTTTATCCCTTTCAAGGTAGTTTTGAAGACCCTGACGTGGAGTTACACACTGACGTCGGTTCTTTGCTGGAATGAGACCCGCTTTCAGGGCCTCACGACCGGCCGCTTTTCAATATCCCAAGGACATGGCCTGGGAGACTAGCACACCTTCTGGAGACTGGTGGATTCGAGGCCGGTGTCACCGCTTGAGGTGTCGTGGAAGTACACGGAAGATCGAAAGCAGCGAGCTGGCTGAAGGCTGTGTGCCCAGAAACTCAAGATCTTTGGGCACAGAGCTCGGAAAAAGCAACATAACAGACCTCTAACACCATAAACCATCCAGTTGCTTGTCATGTCTCCCCTCTCGCTGTGAAACAGGGACACCTCTTTTTCTCTGATAAGGGAGAGAGAGAGCCTGTGGTATGTCAAATTACTGGGTGAACGTGTAGTCTTTGGGGTACTGCAAGTCTGCGTCTTTATGGATGCTTTGCTGCATACTTGAATGCTCGGTGGGGGGTGCCGATGCTCTTTTGCTGGTGGGAGAGGGGGATCGTTGCTTTGCTGCTGTTTACACATGAAGGGGGGAGTTGGGAGGGGGCTTTGGGGTTCTAACATTTAACTGTCATTCATTCTTTGGGGCACGCCTCTGTTTTTGTGGATGTTTGCGAAGAAAAAGAATTTCAGGATGTATATTCGGCTGGTGGCGTAGTGGCATCAGTGCCGGACTTCAGGACACAAGGTCCCAAGTTCGAATCCAGCTGGCTCCCCTGCACGCTCTCCACCCTTGCTGAGTTACAAGCTGGTGATCTCTTTGGAAACTCACCTGGCAGAAGGCAATGGAAAACCACTGCTGTAACTTGCCTTGCACGCAGTTCCCCACTACATCAGAGAGGTGTGGAGGGAAATCGTCCGCTAACTGGAGAAACTCCAGATGCGACATACCTTTCCTTTCCTATATTGTATACATTTCTCTGACATTAAACGTACCTATTGAAACCTATTGATACGTTTTGTAGGTGCACCGTGGTCTGAAGGAATGTTGTTTCATTTGGTTGTATATACGTATGGTCAGATGATAATAAACTTGAACTTCAAGATAACAAATGTCGATAAATACACCAATAAAAAACCACTTATTTTGTTCCTTTAATCTAGCGACATTCTGTAAGATTTAATATTTGCATTGCAGGCCCCTAATAGAGCATGTCTAAAATTGATGAAGAACTGGAGGTCAGTTCAAATGGCAGCAAGGAAGAATGTTACAAAGTTTACATAGTTGCCCCTTTGGAAGGGAAAATATGCCAAGCAGCATATTCTGACTTTAGTCTAAAAATAAAGGGAGCCACAGTAGCGTAGTATTCACAATACTATTACAGCTTGGGGTGTTGGAATTCAGAGTTTAATTCCAGCATTCTCTGTAAGAAGTCTGTACATCCTCCCTGTGGAAGTATTGGGTTTCCTCTGGGTGCTCCAATTTTCTCCCACAATCCAAAGACATACCGAGTAAGTCAATTATTCATTGTAAAATTGTCCCTTCATTAGGTTAGCGTTAATTAGGCCTGACTATAACAAATATATTGTTTCAACAGAAAGCCAGGGTCAAGACAACCTAGGGACTTCCCCGATCCAAACACTGGCACTCCTGGTACACCAAAAGGATGTGTCAGGAGTTCTACACACCAGGGTCATGCCAAGCACAGACGGTCAGACAGATCTGAGACTGGCTATCAAGCTAGCAATAAGGAATGGTCGAAGAGACTCCAGCTGGATAAGCTCTTTGATCTTTGAGAAGTATTGCAGATCAAGCTAAGGGAGAAACTGGATAGCAAAGGCACCCCAAGAGCAGACTCTGATACAGGAAAGAAATGGGAGCAACTGAAGGCTGCCATCCAAGATCGGCTGTCGAGGAAGTTGAGTACTCCCCAAGAAGAAACAAGGACTAGTTTGATGAAAATGCCATTGAAATCTGAAATCTGCTCCTCCCATCAAGTGGTGCTGTCTGGTCCCAATGACTAAGCGGCCAAGGCGGAATACAGAGCTGCATGCAGCACTCTCCAAGTCAAACTGAGACAGATGCAAAACGACTGGTGGACACCCTAGCAGAACAAATGCAGAACTATGCAGGCATGGTGAGAGACCACCTCAGAGAGCATCTACATTTGGCTCCACAATGACAGAATTATTTTCGACCTCCAACGCCTCCTCACCCAAACAAAACCATCCAACAGTCCACTCTCAAGCTACCATATGCAGACGACTGTGCTCTTCTCACACACACACAGAGGGTGCAGTCACTCAGTTTGCCAAGGCTGCAAGGGCTTCCAGGTTAACAGTCAGTCTGAAGAAAAAAATGATCCTCCATCAGAAGCCCCCTCGTGGCATTTACAACCCATCTCGGATAACCATTGACGACCACCCTCACCACGGTTCAGCACTTCACCTACCTGAGCAGCATCATCTCCAACAACGCTACAGTAGTAAGGGACAGAAAAATATAGAAAACCTACAGCACAATACAGGCCCTTCGGCCCACAAAGTTGTGCCAAATATGTCCCTACCTTAGAAATTACTAGGCTTACCCACAGCCCTCTATTTTTCTAAGCTCCATGTACCTGTCCAGGAGTCTCTTAAAAGACCCTATCATATCCACCTCTACCATCGTTGCCGGCAGCGCATTCCACGCACTCATCACTCTCTGCTTAAAAAACTTACCCCAACATCTCCTCTGTACCTACTCCCCAGCACCTTAAACCTGTGTCCTCTTATGGCAACCATTTCAGCCCTGGGAAAAAGCCATTGACTATCCACACGACCAATGTCTCTCATCACCTTATACACCTCTATCAGGTCACCTCTCATCCTCCATCGCTCCAAGGAGAAAAGGCTGAGTTCACTCAACCTGTTTTCATAAAGCATGCTCCCCAATCCAGGCAACATCCTTGTAAATGCAAACACGAGGAATTCTGCAGATGCTGGAAATTTGATGTGTGTTGCTTCACCATCCTTGTAAATCTCCTTTGCACCCTTTTCATTGGCTTCCACGTCCTTCCTGTAGTGAGATGACCAGAACTGAGCACAGTACTTCCAAGTGGGGTCTGACCAGAGTCCTATATAGCTGCAACATTACCTCTCCGCTCCTAAATTCAATTCCATGATTAATGAAGGCCAATACACCATACGCCTTCTTAACCACAGAGTCAACCTGTGCAGCTGCTTTGAGCGTCCTATGGACTTGGACCCCAAGATCCCTCTGATCCTCCACACTGCTGAGAGTCTTACCTTGACAATCAATTCACCAGAGCCAGCAGAGCCTTCAGCCGCCTCCAGAAACCTGTGTGGAAGAACCACCAGCTGTGTCTGTCCACAAAAATCCAGGTGTACGGAGCTGCCATTGTTACAACACTGCTGTACAGCTCCAAAGCCTGGGTCTTGTACCGCAAGCAAATCTGATTGCTCAAGTGCTTGCATCAGCGTCGTCTGGTCTCGAAAATCTGCAGATGCTGGAAAGCCAAGCAACACACACAAAATGCTGGAGGAACTCAGCAGGCCAGGCAGCATCTATGGAAAAGAGTATAATCGATGTTTCGGGCCAAGACCCTTCATCAGGATTAATTCATAAGTGAATGAGCAGCATTCCAGACAGGGTCACGGCCCGGTCTCTTTTCCATAGATGCTGTTCAGCCTGCTGAGTTTCTCCAACATTTTGTGTGTGTTGCCTCCACTCCATTATGGATATCAGCTGGCAGGATTGTGTCTCCAACAATGAGGTCCTGGAGAAGGCTCAGCTTACTTTGAAACCGCTCTGCTGCTCAGGCCACATGTCTCACATGGACAACTTCAGGTTACCGAAAGCAGTACTCTACAGAGAACTCTCTCAGGGCAAAAGCAAGGTGCCCATGCAAGAGGTATAAAGACCAAGTGAAGCAGCAGCTCTTTCAGGCGAATATCGAGGTCAATGAGCGGCAGCGGCTGACTTGTGGCAGAGACCGCTGGAGAACGCCGATCCACGGAGCAGTCAAGAATTAAGAATAATCCAGAGGAGCAGCTGCTGAAGAGAAGAGGAGACGCAGGAAGCACCCACATTCCAGCAGTGCCCATGTCCCTAATGCTCCAGAGTCTGCAGATCCAGAATTGGCCTCTACAGTCACCAACGATTTGTGCTGTCGTCCCCAAGGACTCTTCTTCCCACCTGATCTTCGCAAGTGAAGAACCAGTCATCATCAACTTGAGGGTTGCTGGGTGGCACGGTTCAAAGGGCTGGAAGGGTCTATTCCATGCTGCATCGCGATAGATAAATAAATAAATAAATAAAACCTGTGTCGGAGGATCTGAAAATAAAGATGTACAAAAGCTATATAGATGCTCGATGTTGGAGGCTGTATCTAATGCTACTTTTTAAATCGGCCAAGTTCTACTATCCTCAGTTGAGTATGTATGTGTGTGTGTGTTTGTTTATGTAATTTTTCTATTTATTTATTTATTTATTTATTTCGAAATACAGCGCAGAAACCCCTGATTTAACTCTAGCCTAATCACAGGACAACTTACAGTGACCAATTAATCTACCAACCGGTACATCTTTGGACTGTGAGAGGAAATTGGAACAACAGAAGGAAACCGACACAATCACAAGGAGAACATACAAACTCCTTACAGGCAGTGGCAGGAATTGAACCCAGTTCGCTGGTACTGTAAAGCATTGTGCTGACCACTACACTACCATAAAAAAAGTCAAATAAAATTGTCTCTCATAAGCGATAAAAAAATGAAAAGGGACATTTTTTAAATAAAAGACAATATAAGTGTTTACCTAGTAGTGATCAAAGATTGCGTAAGAATATCAGGAAACTCTTACCTTATAATTCTCTGAGCTGCATACTGATGCAATGAACGAAACTGAGAGGACATATTGGCCAATGCCGCCAAACAATTAGTATGAAGGTATTTGTCCTGACAGAAAAGAAGTGAATAAGAAGAGGTAAAAAGTATGTACAGCAAGGAATAAAATTAGTCAATATAAAATATTAACATCAGAAGGGCAGTAGCATAGCAGTTACCACAACCACTTTACAACACCAGCCAAAAGGAGTTTGTACACTCTCCCCATGACTGTGTAGGTCTCTCCTGGGTAATCTGTTTTTTCCCACATCCCAAAGGTGTATGGGTTAGGTTAGTAAGTTGTGGCCATGCAATGTTGGTGCCAGAAACTTGGCAATACTTGTGGGCTGCCCCCAGCACATCCTTGGTCTGTGCTGGTTGTTAACTCAAACATCACATTTCACTGTATGTTTTGAATTACGTGTGACAAATAAAGTTAATCTTTAATTATTTAAAAATCTCAAGATGTTTTATAGAAACCATTGGATACAAATGGAAACCAAGATAAAGCATATTAGAGTAAATGACAGCTTGGTCAAAGAGGTGAATTTGAATAAAGATCTTAAAGGAGAGCAACAAGAGGTATGGGACGAGTGTTAGGACCTGAGGGTCTAACAGCAAAGTACGACAATCTATTCTGAAAAAGCAGAGATAGAGAGAGCAGCTAAACACAGAACATAGAGCAGCACAGCACACTACAGGCCCTTCAGCTCATGATGTTGTGCTGACCCTTTGATCAATCCATCCCTACCCTCCCACATAACTCTCCATCCTTCCATAGTCTCTGTGACTATCTAAGAGCTTCTTAAATGTCCACAATGTATCTACCTCTACCACCATCCCTGGCTATGTGTTCCATGCACCAAAACTATCTGTTTAAAAGCCTCTGACATGCCCCTTATACTTTCCTCCAGTTACCTTAAAATCCTGCCCCCTCATATCAGCCATTTCCAGCCTGGGAAAATGTTTCTGCCTGTCCACTCAAGCTATGCCTCTTATCATCTTGCACATCTATCAAGTAACCTCTCATCCTCCCTCTCTCCAAAGAGAAAAGCTCCAGCTCGCTCAAGACTAAAGACTGAAGATTGTTTGATTTCATTGCCAGTACACAAGAGTAAAGAACAAAATAATTGTTACTTCTACACATCTACAGAAGTTTGTCAAAGTTTTTGATGTCATGCCAAATCTCCACAGACTCCTAAGGAAGTGGGGGTGCTGCCATGCTTTCTTTGCAATTGCATTTACATGCTGGGTCCAGGAGAGGTCCTCCGAAATAGTAACACCAAGGAATTCAAAGTTGCTAACCCTCTCCATCTCTGATTCCCCAATGAGGACAGGCTCATGGACCTCTGATTTCCTTCTCCTGACGTCTACAATCAGTTCCTTGGTCTTGTGGACATTAACTGAGAGGTTGTTGTTAAGACACCACGCAGCCAACTTTTCAATCTGCCTTCTGTATTCATCACCAGCTTTGATATGGTCCACTACAGTTGTGTCATCAGCACACTTGGAGATGGAGTTGGAGCTTTGCTTAGCCACACAGTCATAGAAGTACAGTGAGTAGGGCAGGGGGCTAAGCACACTGTGCTGATGGAGATCATGGAGATGTTTTTGCCAATCTGACTGACAAGGGTTTACAAGTGAGAAAATCCAGGATCCAATTGTACAAGGAGGTATTGATGCCTAGGTCTTGGATCTTATTGATTAGTTTTGAGGGGAAGATGGTATTAAATGCTGAGCTGTAGTCGATAAAAAACATCCTGATGCATGCAACTTTGCTGTCCAGATGTTCTAGGGTTGTGTGAGGAGCCAATGACATGACATCTGCTGTGGACATGTTGCTATGATAGGCAGGTTAGAGCAGATCTAAGTAGCCTCTTAGACAAGAGTTGGTATGTTTCATCACCAACCTCTCAAAACACTTCATCGCTCTCCTATTCTCCTGACGAGGATATCCACATCATGACAAGTGATATTGTGAAAAATAGCATTGTGAAATGACCTAAATCTGCTTCCATGTCTTAAAACTGTTGGATTGTCAATAATCTAATTTATCAATCCTCTATAATCTTTATTAATCTGGCCTCAAAACATGGTGACAACCAGACAACAGCATTAGAAAATTAATGTGGACAACTTCATTAGAGATTCAGCACGGTAACACGGCCTTCCAGCCCAATGAGCCTATTCTGTACAATTACACCATGTGACCAATTAACTTGTTTTTGGAATGTGGGAGGAAACCAGAACACCCAGAGAAAACTCACGAAGTCATGGGGAGAACGTACAAACTCTTTACAGACAGTGGCAGGAATAGGACCCTTGTCACTGGTGCTGCAATAACATTGTGATACCTACTATGCTATGGTGCGACCCCAAAGAAATTCACCAAGACAGGTCTTCTCAGACAGCCCTGCACAAAACACCCAACCCCGCTCCCCCAATTAATGGGAGTCACAGAGTGCCCTAAAATATACCATATTTATATCTTAAGACATAGGAGCAGAATTAGGCCATTTGGTCCATCCAGCCTGATCCAACATTCCATTTTGGCTGATTTATTAACCCTCTCAACCTGATTTTCCTGCCTTTACCCATAACCTTTGGCGCCCTGACTAATCAACAATCTATCAACCTCTGCTTTAAATATACCCAATGATTTGGCCTCCACAGCCATCTGTGGCAATGAACTTGAAAGATTCAGCACCCTCTGGCTAAAGAAATTCCTCCTCACTTCTGATCTAAATGGACTACCCTCTATTCTGAGGCTGTGTCCTCTGGCCCTGGACTTCCACACAATAGGAAATACCCCCTCCGTGTCCACTCTATCTAGGCCTTTCAATATTCAATAGATTTCAATGAGCTCCCCCTTCATTCCTCTAAACTCCTGCAAGTACAAGTGCAGAGCCATCAAACACGCTACATATGTTAACTCTTTCATACCCGGTATCATTCTCATCAACCGCATCTGAATCTTCTCCAATGCCGGCACATACAGTGGCATGCAAAAGTTTGGGCACCCCGGTCAAAATTTCTGTTACTGTGAATAGCTAAGCAAGTAAAAGATGAACTGATTTCCAAAAGGCATAAAGTTAAAAATGACACACTTCTTTAATATTTTAAGCAAGAAAACTTTATTTCCATCTTTTACAGTTTCAAAACAACAAAAAAGGAAATGGGCCCAAACCAAAAGTTCGGGCACCCTGCACGGCAGTACTTAGTAACACCCCCTTTGGCAAGTATCACAGCTTGTAAACGCTTTTTGTAGCCAGCTAAGAGTCTTTCAATTCTTGTTTGGGGGATTTTTGTCTATTCTTCCTTGCAAAAGGCTTCTAGTTCTGTGAGATTCTTGGGCCATCTTGCATGCACTGCTCTTTTGAGGTCTATCCACAGATTCTCGATGATGTTTAGGTCAGGGGACTGTGAGGGCCATGGCAAAACCTTCAGCTTGCGCCTCTTGAGGTAGTCCATCGTGGATTTTTGAGGTGTGTTTGTACAAGCCACCCTCATTTCATCTTGTTTCAGTTAGTCCTAAAGAAGCGTCCTGGCCCGAAACGTCAACTGTACCTCTTCCTATAGATGCTGCCTGGCCTGCTGCGTTCACCAGCAACTTTTATGTGTGTTGCTCTTTTCATCTTCGGCTTTTTTACAGACGGTGTGATCTCTGCTTCCAGAATTTGCTGGTATTTAATTGAATTCATTCTTCCCTCTACCAGTAAATGTTCCCCGTGCCACTGGCTGTAACACAAGCCCAAAGCATGATCGATCCATCTCCGTGCTTAATAGTTGGAGAGGTGTTCTTTTCATGAAATTCTGCACCCTATTTTCTCCAAACATACCTTTGCTCATTGCGGCCAAAAAGTTCTATTTTAACTTCATCAGTCCACAGGGCTTGTTTCCAAAATGCATCAAGTTTGTTTAGATGTTCCTTTGAACCTTTTGAATAGAACTTTTAGCAAAGGTATGTTTGGAGAAAAAAGGGTGCTGAACCCTCTCCAACTGTTAAGCGCAGAGGTGGATCGTTCATGCTTTGGGCTTGTGTTGTAGCCAGTGGCATGAGGAAAATTTACTGGTAGAAGGAAGAATGAATTCAATTAAATACCAGCAAATTTTGGAAGCAAATATCACACTGTCTGTAAAAAAGCCGAAGATGAAAAGAGGATGGCTTCTACAACAGGATAATGATCCTAAACACACTTCAAAATCCACAATGGACTACCTCAAGAGGCGCAAGCTGAAGGTTTTGCCATGGCCCTCACAGTCCCCCCACCTAAACAGCATCAAGAATCTGTGGATAGACCTCAAAAGAGCAGTGCATGCAAGACGTCCCAAGAATCTCACAGAACTAGAAGCTTTTTGCAAGGAAGAATGGGCGAAAATCCCCCAAACAAGAATTGAAAGACTCTTAGCTGGCTACAGAAAGCGCTTACAAGCTGTGATACTTGCCAAAGGGGGTGTGACCAAACTTTTGCTTTGGGACCTTTTCCTTTATTGTTACTTTGAAACTGTAAAAGATGGAAATAAAAAAGTTTTCTTGCTTAAAATATTAAAGAAATGCGTCATCTTTAACTTTACGCTTTTGGAAATCAGTTCATCTTTTACTCGCTTAGCTATTCACAGTAACAGAATTTTTGACCAGGGGTGCCCAAGCTTCTGCATGCCACTGTACTTTCTTAGATAAAGGACCCAAAACAATGCTCCAAGTGCAGAGCAACATTACATCCTTGCTTTTACATTCAGTCCCCTTGAAATGAATGCTAATATTTTAACGTTGTTGGCATCTACAAAGATACTTCTGGATCCTTTACCATAAAATCTGAGTACTGATCTGATGAAAAAGATGAGGCAATTTATTTATCTTTTCTTTTACTCTGATTAGCGGCAGGAACAGGCCACATTGATGAGGTTTCTCGTAGGTTGGCAACGCTTGTTTAAAAGGAGAGCTTCGCAAGCATTCAGTCTCATTCCGACGGCCCTATCAGCAGTGGGAGCTAAAGCCACAGCGACAAGATTTCTTGCAGGTCGGCAATGCTTGCTTAAAAGTACAGAAGGGACAAGCGAGGCAGCCATTGTTGGGAGTAGGCCAATGGTGATAGCAGGAATGTCAGGCTTTGGCTCTGGGTAAGCTTCTGGTAAGGTTCCCTTTTTTTCCCCTCTTACTGTACCTAGTGTAGTAAATGGCTGTTGTGTGTTCTTCATGCCAGAGGTTGGAGTCCTGGAAGACCCAGAGTCTCCCAGGGAACTACATTTGTGTGAAGTGCATCCGGCTGCAGCTCATTGAAGACTGTGTTAGAGATCTGGAACAGTAGCTGGATGACCTTCAGCTTGTACAGGACAGTGAGGAGATAATCGATCAGAGTTACAGGGCAGTAGTCACCCCGAAGTTGCAGGAGGTGAGTAGCTGGGTGACTGGCAGGAGAAATGGAAATGTGAATAGCCACTTAGCGGAGCGCCCCTGTCGCCATTCCCCTCAATAGTAAGTATACCACTGTGGGGGATGACCTTCCAAGGGAATGCCACTCAGACCATGATACTGGCACTGAGCATGGGTACATGTTGCAAAATGAAAAGAAGCAGAAGAAGGCAGTGGTAGTGATAGGGAACCCAATGGCCAGGGAACAGGCAGGGGATTCTGTGAAAGTGACCTGGACACCCGATGTTGCCTCCCTGGAGCCAGGGTCAGAGATGTCTTGGAGCACGGCCACAGCATTTTGGAGGGGAGGGAGAGCACCAAGATGTCTTGGTACATATTGGTACCAATGACATAGGAAGGAAAAGCAAAGAGGTCCTGAAAAGACAATTTAGAGAGCTTGGTAGAAAGCTGAGAAGCAGGACCTCCTGGGTAGTAATTTCCAGATTGCTGCCTGTGCCACGCACCAGTGAGGGTAGAAACAGTATGATCTGACAGATTAAGGTGTGGCTGAGAAGCTGGTGCAGGGGACAAGGCTTCAGACGCTTGGATCATTGGAATCCCTTCTGGGGGAAGTGTGACCTGTTCAAAAGTGACAGGCTGCACCTGAACCCAAGGGGGTCCATATTCTTGCGGTCAGGTTCATTAGAGCTGTTGGACAGAGCTTAAACTAATTTGGCAGGAGAGTGGGAACTACAGTGATTGGACTTAGGATAGGTAAAAAAAGAACAGCAAAGATAGCATGCAGTCAGCTGTCAGGAAGGGTGGGCGGACAATAGGACAAAATTGCAGCCAGCATGGTGAGTATCACTGCACTAGGGATGCAGAATCAAAAAAAAGGTAGCAAATGCAGCATTCAAAATGTTACACCTCAATGCATAGAGTATAAGATATAAGGTGGATGATCTTGTTGCATTATTATGGATTATCAGGTATGATGTTGTAGCCATCACTGAATCGTGGCTGAAGGATGGTTGGAGTTGGGAGCTGAATGTCCCAGGTTACACGTTGTATCAGACGGATAGGAAGGTAGGCAGAGAGGGATGTGGCTCTGCTGGTAAAGAATGGCATCAAATCCGTGGAAAGATGTGACACAGGATTGGAAGATGTTGAATCCTTGTGGGTTGAGTTAAGAAACTACCATACTAGTCAGTTAATTTGATCAGAATCAGAATCAGGTTTAATATCACTGGCCTATGTCGTGGAATTTGTCGTTTTGTGGCAGCAGTACAATGCAATACATAATAATAAAAACTATAAATTACAATAAGAAGTATATATAAAAATCAAATGAAATAAGTAGATCAAAAAGAGAAGGGAAAATAAATAGTGAAGTAGTGTTAATGGGTTCATTGTCCATTCAGAGATCTGACAGCAGAGAGGAAGAAGCTGTTCCTGAAATATTAATATCAATAGTTGGAAAATTGCTGGAATCTATTCTTAAGGAAGTGGAAAATAACAATAGGTCTTGGCAGAGTCAACGTGGATGTTCGCAGGACAAGTTATATATTAGAATTCAGCAAACAATGAGCAAGAAATTAATAAAAACAGGAAAATAGGAAAGAAGAGTAAACAAAAGAGAAACAGGATTCAAGGTTGCTTAATGTCACTTCCAGTGCACAAGTGTAAAGGAGAATGAAATAATTGTTACTCCAGACACGATTGTATTGGCGCGTGGCCAAGTTGTTAAGGCATCAGTCTAGTGATCTGAAGGTCAGAAGCTCGAGCCTCAGCCGAGGGAACGTGTTGTGTCCTTGAGCAAGGCACTTAATCACACATTGCTCTGCGATGACACCAGTGCCAAGCTGTATGGGTCCTAATGCCCTTCCCTTGGACAACATCGGTGATGTGGAGAGGGCAGACTTGCAGCATGGGCAACTGCTGGTCTTCCATACAACCTTGTTAACCCTGCACCCTGTTAACCTTCCAAGGCACAAATCCATGGTCTCATGAGACTAACGGATGCCTGTAAGAAAAAAGACCCAATGCAGCACAAAAAAAACACAATGAACACAATAATAATAAAATCACAATAAATATAATACGTAAAATAGCTTATATACATAGATTGACTGTATGTCCATAAGGTGAAGCTAGGCACAGGAGTGTCTGTGCATAACGTGACAGACAAGAAATGATAAAGTAGTGGTGGTTGGGTTAGTGGGTGGAGGTGTTGATCAACCTTACTGCTTGGAAACAGGGATAGGGGAAGTTAGAGGCCAAGGGAAGGAGCCGATGGTTGGAATCTAGGTCAGAGCACTCTGCCATTGAAGGCCAGTGATCCTCGAGGAACTGAACACAATATTCCGAATTTGGTCTGCGTGAGAATCCAAAATTTAGCATTTTGGCTCTTGCCACAAAATTGTTTTGGGCTGCAGATTTTTGTAGTTATTCTTTATTCAAGATCGTTTAAACTTGTTTCCAGTACACAAGTGTAAAGGAAAATGAAATAATCGTTACTCCAGATCCAATTCAGCACAATAAAACTCAATATGATAAAGAACACAATAAAATCTCCAAGAAGACCACAACCTTGTCATGGTTTGGAGGTTTGCGTGCCTCAATAACCCAGAGAGCTATGTAGCTGGAGTCAGGGCTTTATGCTTTAGCTATTGATAAGGTCACCCAGGCCAACCGGTCAAAGGGTAGAAGCCAGACTAAGTAATCTACAGGTCCTCAAGGATCAGAGGTACAGCTCAGGGCTAACAAGCCTGACTGTTAAAACAAAACTGTGATGGAAGCAGCAATGAAGAATCCTTCTACATCTGAGCACAATGGAATTCCTAACTTGCATGACTGACAATAGTGAAAACCGAGAAAGGAGGAAGCCACTGTCACCTTGAACACCGCCAGAGTTCGAGGGCCTACATCTCTGCATAAGCCAGTGGTATAACAGGCAGTAAGAAAGTAAGAAGAATTAAGCGAATACTTAGAGTCTGCCTTTTGAGAAGAGACAAAAAAATCTCTCAGAAAGCATGGATAGCTAGAAGTCAGTACAAATGAGAAAATAAAGGAAATTCATATTGGTAAAATAAGCATAGTGCTGGAAAATGTTTGAAAGAGTTGGCCACAGAGATACTGGATACTCTGGACATTATCCAAAATCATGCACAATGTGGAACGGCTCCTGCAGATAAAAGGATAGCAAATTTGATCCCATTACGTGGGTTACCATGAGACCTTTACAGCTCAAGGTGTCGGAGTTCGAAGTTCAATTCCAGCATACTCCGTAAGATGTTTGTACACTACTTCTCATGTTTTTCTGGGTTTCCTCTGGGTGCTCTGGTTTCATTCCACAGTTCCACAGTTACTTAGTTAAACAGTCATTGCAAATTGTCCCATAATTAGGCTCGTGTTAAATAGGTGCTGCTGGGAGGCGCGGCACAAAAGGCTGCAAGGGCCTGTTACACGTTGTATCTTGAAATAAATGTTTTCTTCACGAAATAACTTGACAAATAAGGCAGAAAAAAAATTGGGAGCTACTCAGCTATTACTCTAAGACTGGCCACAAGGAAAATGCTGCATAAAGATGTTTAAAAACAAGGCTAAACAGAGGCAACTTAGTTTGATGAATGGAAAATCATGTTTGATTCATGTATTGGAAGTCTAGTGGAAGAGGAAGAGCCAGTGGATGTAACACATTTCAGAAAAAAACATAGAACGTAGATCATTAGAACAGAGTATAGTCCCTTCAACCCATAATGCGGTGCAGACCTTTTAACCTAGTCTAAGATCACCTCATCTTAGCACCACTGGCACCAGTATACCTGCCATCAAGAACATGTACACAGAAAGGTGCTGGAAAAGGGCCAGTAACATCATGAAGGATCCCACCCACCCTGCTTATGGACTGGATATCCTAATCCCATCAAGGAAGAGGTGATGTACCATCCACGCCAGGACCACCAACTCAGAAAGTTACTTTTCCCAAGCAGTAAGGCTGATCAATCCCTCCACCCACTGACCCACTCCTTCGCACCCTCAACCACCACTACTTTATCATTTCCTGTCAGTCACCTTAGGTACAGACTTTACAATCAATCTATGTATGTAAGCCACCTTATGTATTTATAATTATTGAGTTTCTTTTTATTATTATTGTGTTCTTTATGCTTTTCTGTGCAGCATAGGATCCTGAGTAACAATTATTTTGTGCTCCTTTATACCTGTGTACTGGAAATAACATTAAATAATCCTGAATCTTGAATCAATCTAACCCTTCCCTCCAAACATAGCTTTCCACTATCTATCACCCAAAGCTCTCAATGAGTTCCATCCAGGCCAAAAGGATTGGTGCATGGGATAATATCCCCATGAAGATTGAGATTATGGATTGGTTTTACATGTGTTTGGGCTACAATTTATGGGACACCTTTGGTCATTTTTTTTCATGTTAGGGTTGCTTTACAATTAAAAATTGACAACTACCTTTATCTTTGAACTAAACTTGAACCCAATTTCTTGACAAGGAATAGAGAATGTCACTACCCAAGTCTCATATAACATATGAGAAGTGCTTGAGGCTCTGGGCTTGTACTCGCTGGAGTTTAGAAGAATGGGGGGGGGGGGGGGGGGAATCTCATTGAAACCTATTGAATATTGAAAAGCCTAGATAGAGTGGATGTAGAGAAGATGCTTCCTATAGTGGGGGAGTCTAGGACCAGAACGCACAGCCTCAGAATAGAGAGATATCTATTTAGAACAAAGATGAGGAGGAATTTCTTTAGCCAGACGGTGGAGAATCTGTGGAAATCATTGGCACAGATGGCAGTAGAGGCCAAGTTATTGAGTATACTTAAAGGAAAAGTTGAATAAGTTCTTGATTAATCAGGATGTCAAAGATTGCAAGGAGGAGGCAGGAGAATGCAGTTGAGAAGGATAATAAATTGGCCATGATGGAATGGGGGAGTAGCCTCAATGGGCCAAATAGCCTAATTCTGCTCCTATGTCTTATGGTGTCAACATGTATGAAGCACTAGTAGTGTTATACAGCTTATATTTTAATTTATTCCATAAATTCATGCACCTTATTATTTATTAATCTATTTGTGGTAATTTACTTTATGTGTTGGGTGTGAATTATATGCATTGCGTTGTGCACCTTGGTCCACAGGAATGTTGTTGAAATAACAACAAACACACTTGAGAAAGTCAAAATGAGGACAGGAATAAAATTTTAGCTTTATGTATTAAATCCATTAATTGTAGTTTTATTATATTCAAAAGTACAATACTTAATTCAGTCATAAGAATTATATTTCAGTGAGTTACAGAACATAGAAGAGTACAGCACAGGAACAGGCCCTTCAGCCCTCAATATTGTGCTGAACCAACTAAATTAGTAATCAGACGACCAACTAAACTAATTGCCTCTGCCTACACAATGCCCATATCCTTCCAATTTTCTCACCCTCTGATGTTTCAGTCTATATAGACACAAATTTTGTTTCATTCAATTCACTTATTAAACTACAACCCAAATACAATTGGTTTTGCAGTGCTCTCAATAGTTCACATTCTTTACACCAGGTATAAGAGAGAGGAGAGACGGGGAAACCATGACAGAGGGGAAGAGGGAGGTGTTCGATTCTGATGTTTTTAATCCAAGGATTTTTAGGGAATCAGGAAAGAGGCACAAAATGTGTTGCTTCACAATCATTTTGTTCAGTGTTCGTAGAAATCTAGAACAGAGAGAAAGAAGAGCAGAGGCTGTACTGTGTTTGACTGCAGATTGCTGCAATATTCATAGACCTGGATTATATATTCTGTGTGACTGTATTTCCTGCTATCTTATATATATGTGCCTTGTGCTGTGTATGACTGTTGGTACTGTGTTTTACACCTTGGCCCCGGAGGAATGCTGCTTCCATTTACGCTGTTTTCATGGGTATTCAGTCTGGTTGAAGGACAATTAAACTTGAACTTGAACTTGAGGCTCGCGAGGGAGAAGCAAAAAAAGAGAAGAGGAAAGAAAAGGCACCACCACATGGTCAGCTCTTTTTGTACCTCAATTGTTAAGAAACATTCCATTCGTTTGCAGTTAAAAGTCAGCCAATCAGAGAGCCCCTATTCAAACAATGCAGCACCAGAGAAGCTTCCGTAGCTTTCCAGAATGATACAAAACGTCACCACAAGGAGACACACTGAACAATTGCATATACATATTGTGACCACTAAAGAACATACTAAATAGTTACATGTATATAAGTAGTTATAAATTACAAACAGGTAACTGTTAAACTACAAAGAAAATAACAATTAATCAGTCTATCTAACAGGAGGAAGGTAAAATTTGGGTTCAGAAATTTAAAACATACTTTAAAGGATCTTACCCTGGTTCTGGTCATGTTATACTGCACTGTTCTTATCACCACCAGGATGAGGAGACTTCCCAAGGAGATTTCTGTCAGGGGACGTTCGGCATACCAAGTAATATTTTTCAGTATCTGTGAGAGAAGAAGTAGGAAAAGGAAAAAAAATCTTTTTTAAACAGGAAAATGTTTTTAATGTCCAATTGTTTAATTACAGCTTGCAATCTTTCAACATTGCCTATAAAACCATAAATTCAAATTTTTTTTCAGCTGATTTTTCCAAATCAAGTTTTCAGAGGCATGTCAAGTATGCCAGCAACACATGCGAAGGGTCTCGGCCTGAAACGTTAACTGTACCTCTTCCTAAAGATGCTGCCTGGCCTGCTGCGTTCACCAGCATTTTTTGCGTGTGTTACACACATTAAATGCAAGTTTTCATACTAACACATATCAATAAAACCCCAGTTCACATAATCATCCCATGCAACGCCAGAAGTAAGAATGAAAGTGATTGTTGAGTGCAAGCTCACAAGCAGATGAGTCTGGTGATGGTTTTAATTTTCATAATTAAACCAGATAATAATCAAGGCATACCAAGTTTGCTTCTTAGGCCCAGGAAAAGTAAAGGCATATGTAGTTTCGTATCCTATTTGCTTTGTTAATTGCTGCACCAGGGTGGCACTGTTGCGTAACACTATTATAGTGTCAGTGACCCAGGTTTAATTCTGTCACCGTCTGTAGACCATAAGACATAGGAGCAGAATTAGGCCACTGAATCGGCTCTGCTCCATCATGACTGAATAAGTATCCCTCTCAATCCCACTCTGACTTTTCTCCGTAACTTTTGACACCCCTACTAATCAAGAACCATCAATCTCCACTCCTTTTGAAGGTCTCGACCAGAAACTTCAACTGTTTATTCATTTTCATAGGTGTTGCCTGACCCCCAGCATTTAGTGTGTGTTGCTTCAGATTTCCAGTATCTGCAGAATCTCTTGTGTTTATACACAATAATGGCCTCCACAAGCATCTGTAGCAATGATGTCCACAGATTCACCACCCTCTGCCCCACTATAAGAAACATCCTCTATCTAGGCCAATATTTGATGTTTTCATGTGATTTCCCCTCACTTTTCTAAACTTCAGCGAATAAAGGCCCAGGGACATCAAACTCCCTTCATATGTTAATCATTTAATTCCCGGAATCATGCTTATCAATCTTCTCTGGTTAATTTCCAATGCCTGCTTTCCAATCTTATAATTTCCCAGTAAATTTTGCTATATTGTATGCCTTCTTTATATTCAATGCAATATTTAGTGCCTATAAAAAGTATCCATCTCCCTTCAAAGTTTTCATGTTTTACTGTTTTACAACATTGAGTCACAATGGATTTAATTTGACATTTTTTTGACTCTGAACAACAGAAAAAGACTAATGTGTATTCAGTAGATGTACCTTTGGCAGCAATTACAGCCTTAACTCTGTGTGGATAGGTTTCTATCAGCTTTGCACATCTGGACACTGCAATTTTTCCCCATTTTTCTTTAGAAAACTGCTCAAGCTGTGTCAGATTACGTGGGGATCATGAGTGAATAGCCCTTTTCAAGTCCAGCCACAAATCCTCAAAAAGATTGAGCTCTGATGTAGCCACCACCATGCTTCACGGTAGGGACAGTATGTTTTTGATGATGTGCAGTGTTTTGGTTTGTGACAAACATAGTATTTAGTTTGATGGCCAAAAAACTCAATTTTTATTTCATCAGACCATAGAACCTTCTTCCAGATGTAATTCAGAGTCTCCCACATGCCTTCTGGCAAACTCTAGCAGGGATTTCATTTGAGTGTATTTCAACAGTGGCTTTCCCTTTGCCACTCTCCCATAAAGCTGCGACTGGTGAAGCACCTGGGCAACAGCTGAATGCACAGCCTCTATCATCTCAGCTACTGAAGCTTGTAACTCCTCCAGAATGTCATATGTGTCTTGGTGGCCTCCCTCACACGCCCCCTTCTTGTACGGTCACTCAGTTTTTGAGGATGGTCTCTCAAGGCAGATTTACAACTGTGTCATATTCTTTCCATTTCCTGATGATTGAGTTAACTGTACTCCAAGGGCTTAAAAATTTTCTTGTATCCATCTCCTGACTTGTGCTTTGCAATATCCTTTTCGTGGCATCAGTTGGAGTGTTCTTTTGTCTTCATGGTGTAGTTTTTGCCAGGATACTGACTCGCCAACAGCTGGACCTTACAAATATAGGTGTATTTTTGCAACAATCTGTTGTAACACCTTGACTGCACATGGTGATCTCCAGTTAACTAATTACATAACTTCTAAAACCAATTGGCTGCACCAGTGATGATTTAGTGTGTCATATTAAAGGGGGTGAATACCTCCACCATCAACTATTTAGTGTTTTATATTTGTAATTAATTTAGATCACTTTGTAGAGTTTTCACTTTGACATGAAAGAGTCTTTTTCTGTTGATCAGTGTCAAAAAAGCTAAATTAAATCTACTCTGATTCAATGTTGTAAACAATAAAACATGCAAACTTCCAAGGGGGAGATGAATAATTTTTATGAACACTGTGAACTCCAGTTATTTCCTTATTGAAAGTACCCATCTTGATAAGGCCAACCATCATGTTCTCTAACAGGTAAACATTAAAGTCATTAAGGTAATTTGTTAGATCATAACTTTTCGATATACAAATTACTTAAGTTATATTTCTACACTGCTGGGTCAACTTGTTCCAGGTAAATGTTTAATGGTTTCATAAGTTCATAAATGACAAGATTAGATCAATTGAAAAGGGGTGTTTCTCATTACGTAGTGCTTTACACCTAGTGATAACTTTTTTTTCTTTCCTTTTTTCCATTGAAAGCGCACACACCAAGGTGCTGCTCCAGAGCCTGGCTCCAAACCAATCTATTGCTCAAGCAAAGAGATTCTGCAATTGCTGGAAATTCAAAACAACACTCACAAAATGCTGGAGGAACTCAGCAGGTCAGACAGCATATATGGAGAGGAATAAACAGTTGATGTTTCAGGCCGAGATCCATCATCACATCCTGATGTTTAACTGGTGTAATCACTGAGCCAGATTCAAAAGATCAAGACGTCGAGGCCGAGAGTGAAGGACGACCCAGTGTTCAGCTCACTACTCCGTGAGACTTTACTTGCCTCAGCGTTGAATTGACTCTGCAGCCATCAGCACTGAACCTGACTCCATAACAGTGGCTTGCAGCATGGGGCTCCTGGACCAGCTGCAGCACTGAACTGACTCCATGACTGCGGACTCACTTTCAGGGACACTGCAGCTCATGTTCTGGGTGCTATTTGTTTACTTTGCATTGTTTGCACGATTTATTCTTTTTTCACACATTGAGTATTTGATAGTCTTTGTTGTGTGCGTTTTTTTCATGGTTTGTATTACGTTTCTTTGTTTTGTGGCTGCCTGTAAGTTGTATATAGTATACATACTCTGATAATAGAAGTACTTTGAACTTTGCTGAAAGGTCTAAGCCCAAAATGTCAACTGTTTATCCCTCTCTATAGATGCTGCCAGACCTGCTGAATTCCTTGCAACACACATCAAAGTTGCTGGTGAATGCAGCAGGCCAGGCAGCATCTCTAGGAAGAGGTACAGTCGACGTTTCCGGCCGAGACCCTTCGTCAGGACTAACTGAAGGGTCTACTAACTAACTGATTGGTTTCCTTCAGTTAGTCCTGATGAAGGGTCTCAGCCCAAAACATCGACTGTACCTCTTCCTAGAGATGCTGCCTGGCCTGCTGCGTTCACCAGCAACTTTGATGTGTGTTGTTTGAATTTCCAGCATCTGCAGAATTCCTCGTGTACTGCTGAATTCCTTGTTTGTCATTATGTTACTCAAGCAGCCATTCCACCATGGACCTGGAACCCATGATGCCACAAAAGTTTCAATACCAAAGGTAAGGATTTCACATACAGACGTACAGGCCTTGTTTATCATCAGAAGTCAGTAAATAGCGGGAACTTGTGTGACTAATGCTCGGTACATTCACACTTCTGTTGCAATGGCCTATCTGGTACAGCATCAGAGACAAGTTAACTCCTGACACTACACGGACCTCCTGATTAACATGTTCATACATCCAAAGTGGCCTTTACTAAAGCCTTAAAAACCCAAAATTTTGGTTGCAGACAATTCATTCTGTGTTTTTTTTAATTTAGCTTCATAGATAATGGCCATGATTTACTGCTGAGGCCATCTTCTCTCTGGGCACATGGCAGCCTTCTCAAAACATTAAATCCTCCAACTTCAGGTAAACCATTCTATCTTCCTCTCAAACTCAGAACTGGCAATCTTTATTAGTAGTAAATTATTCTCACCTATGTCAACAAGACAAAGAAGTTGGTTATCAATTTCAGAAGAATCGCACCACTCACACCCCTCCAGGGCGCCTAGGTGCGACTCAAGTAGCAGCAGTACTCTCAATGGATACGATTAGAGTTACAAAATAAATGTGGACTAAGATGTTAACTGTCCTGTGCTATCACCAGTGGGATCATCAATTGATCTGCCACCTGTCTTCAGGAGTTTTGGCCCGCTTATGATCAAGACTCCCTCGAGGTGGTGGGCCAGCAGTGCTAAAGCACCACCTCCCACTGGTGAACTTAAAAACTTGGCATCTGCCTCTGTCAGAGTTGTTGGTCACTTCCATCCAACAGATAGTCTGCTCTTCAGGTGTCTATGCAACTACTGCAGGGTTTGCAAGATAAGTATACACTGTCTGACTATCTGCCCCCCTGGACATACTTGGTCCACACCCATGCTGATCCTTTCTCTGCTGCCTCAGCTACAGCCCTGCTGGTTGACTTGATCTCTCTTCTAGTGAAGACAAGGTCATGCAGCCACTTCTGGAGAGTGAATGCAATAAACCCACGGGATTAAATATTCCTGTTTCAGCCTGATACAGCTAAAAAGCACAACTGCTTCCAAGGTCAGTACAGTCAACAAAGTTGTCTTAATGAATTTAAATGAACTATAGCTGCTTAAAACTGTCGGAAACAACACCGATTGTGGTCAGAAGCACCCACGTAGGATACCTCAGAGGAAGCGTGGGTGTAGAGCAGGGTTACAAGTGCATTTAAGGAAACTGGGTTTTAAACTCCCTATACCGACCAACTTGCAGGCAAACGTGTAGTCCCTGGTGAATAAAATCAATGATCTCAGAGCTAGGGTGCTGAATCAGAGGGACATTAGGAGAACATGTGTCCTTTGTTTCACGGAATCCTGGTTAACCCCTTCCGTACTAGATGCAGCGATTAAGATCGAACGGCTTACTATATACCGTCAGGATAGATCTATAGAGTCTCTCAAAAGCAGAGGTGGAGAAGTATGCCTCAGGGTATGGGGAGAAAGCAGGACAGTGGGATGACTGGAAGAATTGGATCAGCCTGTGATTGAATGGCAGAGCAGACCTGATGGGCTGAATGGCCTACTTCTGTTCCTATATCTTATGGTCTTATGATCAACTCTTCTTGGTGCACAAGTATATCAGTGCTGAACCAATTCTGCTCACCAGACCTGGAATATCTAGCAGTTAAGTGCTGTCCTTTTTACCTACCACAGGAGTTCTCCAGGGTCACTTTGGTAGCAGTATACACTCTACCTCAGGTCAACGTCAAGCAGGCTTTAGATGATCTGAGCAATGAGAACAACATGCACGAAACATCGCACCCTAATGCCTTCACCATCATTTCGAGAAATTTATCCAGGCCAGTCTGAAAAAATCACTAAGCAATTACCATCAACAAATCACTTGCAATACCAGAGGAAAGAACACACTGGACACCATCAAGAATGCCTACAGGGCTATTCCACGCCCTCAATTTGGGAAGTCTGATCACCTGGCTGTACTTCTACTCCCTGAGTATAGGCAGAGACTGAAGACTGCAGCACCAGCAGCGAGGACCAGGAAGGTATGGACAAGGGAAGCGCAGGAGTCGCTACAGGACTGCTTTGAATCGGTGGACTGGACTGTATTCAGGGATTCATCTTCGAACCTGGATGAGTATGCTACAGTTGTTATCGACTTTATTAAAACCTGCGTGGATGAGTGTGTGCCTATAAAGACATAATGTGCATTCCTAAATCAAAAGCTGTGGATGAACCAGGACATATGTCATCTGCTGAAGGCTAGATCTGAGGCATCCAAGTCTGGCAACCCAGGCCTGTACCAGAAAACCTGGTATGATTTGCGGAGGGCTATTTCAAGGGCGAAGGGACAACTTCAAAACTAGGTTGGAGGCAAAATTGGATGCACGGCAACTCTGGCAGGGTTTGCAAGATATTACTTCCTACAAAGCAAAACCCAATAGCATCACTGGCAGCAATGCTTCACTACCAGATAAACTCAACGCCATCTATGCCCACTTTGAAGGGGAAAACACAACTACAGCTGTGAAGATCCCTGCTGCACCCGATGACCTTGTGATCTCTGTCTCAGAGGCCAATGTTAGGCTGTCTTTAAAGAGAGTGAACCCTCGCAAGGTGGGAGGTCCCGATGGAGTACCTGGTAAGGCTCTGAAAACCTGTGCCAACCAACTAGCAGGAGTATTCAACGATATTTTCAACCTCTCACTGCTACAGATGGAAGCTCCCATTTGCTTCAAAAAGGCAACAATTATACCAGTGCCTAAGAAGAATAATGTGAGCTGCCTTAATGACTATTGCCCGGTAGCACTCACATCGACAGTGACGAAATGCTTTGAGAGGTTGGTCATGACTAGACTGAACTCCTGTCTCAGCAAGGACCTGGACCCATTGTAATTTGCCTATCGCCACAATAGGTTAACAGCAGACACAATCTCAATGGCTCTCCACACAGCTTCAGACCACCTGGACAATACAAACACCTACATTAGGATGCTGTTCATCGACTATCAGCATTTAATACCATCATTATCTCCTGGCTTTTATATTCGATTCCTTTTGAAATAAATGCCAACATTGTATTTGTCTTCTTTACCACAGACTCAACCTGTAAATTAACCTTCTGGGAGTCTTGCACCAGGACTCCTAAGTTCCTTTACATCTCAGATGTTTGAATTTTCTCCCCATTTAGATAACAGTCTGCTCTATTGTTCATTTTACCAAAATGCATTATCGTACTTTTCCCAATACTGCATTCCATCTGCCACTTTTTTGCCCATTCTTCCAATTTGTCTAAGTCCTGCTGCAATCACATTGCCTCCTCAGCACTACCTACCCTTCCACCGATCTTCACATCATCTGCAAACTTTGCCAAAAAACCATCAATTCCATTATCCAAATCACTGACAATGTGAAAAGTAGCGGTCCCAATGCTGACCCATGAGGAACACCACTAGTAACTGGCAGTCAACCAGAAAAGGCCCCCTTTATTCCCACTCACTGCCTCCTGCCTGTCAGCCATTCCTCTATCCATGCCAGTATCTTTCCAGTAATGCCACAGGATTTTATCTTGTTAAGCAGCCTCATGTGTGGCACCTTATCAAATGCCTTTTGAAAACCTAAGTAAATCTAAGCAAGGCCACTAAGAAGGTTCCAGCATGAAAGGGAGTCACTGACTAGTGGAGTAGTCGTCGGAGTACAGTGAGTCAGAGTGGTAGGGCTTTGGCTCGTCGGGGCAGGAAGTAAGTTACTTTCATATCTCTATTTTCCTCTAACTTAATAATAGTGGGTATAACCACAAGGCCAGTTTTCTGCTCTGGGTCTCAAATGGGGGATATCTGGGAGACTTCCAGTCTGGTACATCGAGCTGCAGCTCCTTAGAGACCGAGTTAGGGATACCGGAGCTCAGCTCGATGACCTTCGGCTTCTTAGGAGGTAACAGACAGGAGCTAGAGGCAGGTAGTCACACTGGGGCCACAGGAGACAGGTAAGTGGGTGACTGTCAGGAGTGGGAAAGGTGGTGGAGAGCACCCCTATGGCCATAGCCCTTAACAATAAGAGCACTGTTGGGGGAGGGGGGACCTACCCGTGGGAAGTAACAGCAACCGTGTCTCTGGCACTGAATCTGACACTGTGGCTCAGAAGGGTAGGAAATGGAAGAGGATGACAGCAGTAATAGGGGAGTCTATAGTTAGGGGGACAGATAATATTTGCTAATGCTATTGGGGAGGGTTTAAACTAGATTTGCGGGGGGGGTGGGAACTGACGTGAAGTGGCACAGGATGAGGCGGTTGGCGCACAAGTAGAGGCAGTTTGTAGGGAGATTGTGAGGAAGGATAGGCAGATGATAGAGCAAAGGTGCAGTCAGCCAGGTGTGTCTATTTTAATACAAGGAGTATCATAAGCAAGGTGGATGAACTTAGAGCATGGATCAATACGTGGAACAATGATGTTGTGGTCATTACAGAGACCTGGATGTCTCAGGGGCAGGAATGGCTGCTGAGTGTGCCAGGCTTTAGATGTTTCAAAAAGGACAGGGAGTGAGGCAAAAGAGGTGGGGGCATAGCATTGCTAATCAGGGATAGTGTCGTGGGTGCAGAAAAGGAGGAAGTCATGGAGGGATTATCTACTGAGTTATTGTGGGTGGGTCAGAAACAGGAAGGGGGCAATAACACTACTGGGGTTTTTACTGTAGGACCCCCAATAACAACAGGGACATCAGGGAGCAGAAAGGGAGACGGATTCTGGAACAGTGTAATAATAATAGGGCTGTTGTGGTAGGAGATTTTAACTTACCTAATATTGACTGGCATCTCCTTAGAGCAAGACGTTTAGATGGGGTGAAGTTTGTTAGGTGTGTTCAGGAAGGTTTCCTGATGCAATATGTAGATAAGCCAACTAGAGAAGAGGCTGTACTTGATCTGATATTGGGAAATGAAGCTAGTCAGGTGTCAGATCTCGCGGTGGGAGAGCATTTTGGAGCTAGTGATCACAACTCTATCTCCTTTACCATAGCTCTGGAGAGGGATAGGAGCAGACAACTTGGGAAAACATTTAAGTGAGGTAGGGGGAAAATTTGATGCTATTAGGCAGTGATTCCAGGCACTTATCTTCCACCTCATTCTATTCCTGTCCTCACTGACTTTTGTGGCACAGGCAGCAATCCTGAGATTACTACCCTTGAGGTCCTGCTTCTCAGCTTCCTTCCTAACTCCATGTATTCTGTTTTCAGGACCTCCTCCCTTTTTCTACCTATGTTGTTGGTACTAATATGTACCATGACTTCTAGCTGCTCACCCTCACTTTTCAGGATACTGTAGACACGTTCAGAAACATCACGGACCTGGGAGGCAAACTACCACATGGGTTTCTTGTTCACATCCACAGGATCGTCTATCTGTCCCCCTGACTATAGAATCCCCTAGTACTGCTGCCATCCTCCTCAGTTCCCTACCCTTCTGAGCACGACCGCTGTTGCTTCCCCCAGGTCGCGCTCCCCCCCCAACAGTACTCAAAATAGAGTACATTGTTGAGGGGGATAACCAGAGGGGTGCTCTCCACTATCTGACGTTCTCTATTCCCTCTCCTGACAGTCACCTTTTTATCTGTCTCTTGTAACCTTGGGGTGACTACCTCCCTGTAGCTTCTGTCTATCACCTCATCACTTACCTTAACAAACCTAAGATCGCCGAGCTGCAGCTTCACTTCCTTAACACTGTCTCTAAGGAGCTGCATCCCGATGCACCTGGTGCAAACGTGCCCATCAGGGAGGCTGGCTGTCTCCCCAAAATCTCATGTCTGACACCCAGAAAAGAACACTGGCCCTGTAGACATACCCCCTATTCTCTCAAGAGTTAAATAAGAAAAAAGAAATAATGAACTTACCTATTTACCTTGTCTTCGCCTGTTCTCACCAAAGCCCTGTTGAGCCAAAGCCTTACCACTCTGACTCAGACCACTCCCATGATGACTGCTCCCATATGACCACTCCAATAGATGGTACCCCTCTTTTATGGAGACTCATTTTTTAAAGCTCTTCACTGGACTTGCGTGGGAACATTTCTACTGCGTCTGCGCAGTACTCTAATCAAAGACTCCCGTTGAGAAAGCTTCCTGGTTTTTAAAGCTCTTCACCTGACTTGTACAGGAACACTTCCACTGCATCTATGCAGTACTCTAATCAAACACTCCTGTCAGATTCATCATATGTACCGTCACTCCTGTGCCCAGCGTCACTTTATGGACATACAATCAGTCTGTCTTATGTAACTGCTAAGCTACATGGTTCTTAAGGATACATGAGGCAAACAGCGATATTTCTTTTTCGTTGCAGCTGACAGAGATCAATTGACATGTCACCAAATATAAATGATGCCTGAAGCTCAGTGAACATAATACAGATTCACAGTAGCAGCTCCCGTTCTGTGAAATCAGGTTTGCAGGTTTGGTGAGTGGGGACAGAAGACACTCAGTACCAGTAAGTAAATAAATTATTTATTTACAGACCCTAAACATTCAAGTTACACCTGAAACCCTTCAAGTTACACTCAGTTGCTAATACTTATTTAAAATGAGCACTCAAAGTGGTGGGATATGGCAGGCACTAAACATTCAGTAACCAATTCAAGTTACACACAATGGCAAATACTTATCTAAAGTGTGTGCCTCGGCTCTCTTTACTGCACCTCCATATTTACTGTTTCCACTGTACTGTGACCCCACCCCCCCAGCCTAACGTGACTCAGAGCGAAAATAGACAGGTTGCTTTCAGCACGCCAGATTTAAACTCCACTGGCGCCATGATGTTATCAACTAGTGGGAAGAGCTGCAATGCTCCTTAAACAGGCTCATCCCTAGCTAGCAGTAGAGAGCAGCTTTCAATGAACAAATAACATGGACTCTTACTATAAGACTTCCACAACTGAGCAAACAGAATCGTAGAGTAAGAACTTCGTTTCAAACAAACTTGTTTAAAATATGTATACTACGAAAAATTGGCAAAAAATGTTTTGAATATATTACCATTTTAGTCTTAGTTGTCTCAGAGTGTTAGTAATTTAGTGATTCAACATCTTCATTGTATTCCAGTTATGAAATAAAATGTATAATAAGTAAACCCATCAATAGAGTGATTGGCACCAAAAGGCGTATGAAGAAATTCAAAGCAAACAACTCACCACTTCATGAACAGAACGATTGAATGAATCTTCCTCAGTTAGGATTAGCAAAATAATAAGTGCCATGTAGACGTGGTGGGAATTTCGCTTTTCAACATGATATAAAATTTCAAGAATTGGAAGAACCTACAAATGGAAAAGAAAATGAAGGGTCAAGGATACTTCATCCCATTTACAACCCAATCTCAATTAATTGAACCATTAATTTCCAGCTGCTATCTTAAAATAAATGAAAAATCTACAGTCAAGATACTCAGTAATTAACCTGTACAAGTTCACCCCTCCACTATCAATTCCTCACTTCAAAGTAAAAGTAAACTTATCATCTAACTACCTTGATATACTACCTTCAGGTTAATTTTCTTGCCGGCATTTACAAGAAAATAGATACAACAGAATTTGTGAAAAACTTTTACATAAACAAAGACTGACAAACAGTTAATATGAAAACAAAAAGTACAAACAAATACAAATGAATAATATATGCACAAGACGTACAGCAGATGCTGTAAATCTAGAGCAATACACACCACATGCTGGAGGAGCTCAGCAGGCCAGGCAGCATCTATGGATGGGAATAAACAGTCGATGTTTTGGGCTGAGACTCTTCATCAGTAATGCTGCGAACATTGTAGAGGCTTTGAAAGTGTGACTGTAAGTTGTGGAATCAGTTCATTGCTGAGGTGGTTAAAGAGCCCGATAGTTGAGGGGTAATAACTGTTCCTGAATCTGGTGGTGTGGGACCTTGTACCTCCTTCCTCATGACATCTGCCAGAAGAGGGCACTGCCTGGATGGTGGGGTCCTTGATGATAGATGCTACTTTCTTCTGACAGTGCTCTTTAAAGATGTGCTCAATGGGGCAGTGGGGGGGGGGGGGGCGCAGGGGGAAGGCTTTGCCTGTGAAGGACCAGGCTGTTTTTGTGGATTTTTCTGTTCCTGGGCACCGGTGTTTCCATAGGAGGTCGTGATGCAACCAGTCAGGATACTCTCCACTGTGCATTCTTTAAAGCAGAATCCCGAGCTGTAGCACAATCACTGAACCTGGATGCCAATTCCCCAATGCAGGCACATGATACATCCATGTTCACATCCTTTAAGACTAGGCTCAATGATATTACTCTCCAGGTGAAGTTGGATCCCAACAGCAATTTGATCAACCTCCCTACCTCCAAGCAGACTTTGCTGTTGCAGCCACTGAGGAGGAAGATGCTGTAGCTGGCTGTGTGCCACTAGATTCCACACTGGGATGGAGGCTGGCCCTTCCATTTGGTTTTGCTCTCCAGTTTTCGCTAGGTGAAAGACAGGCTGGATTGCATTCGTCCACAGCTACACCGTGTGATATAAGGATCTGCAGCGGGCTTATGTTTGCAGAAACATGGCTGCAGGAATAGATCCATGCACCATCAATCTATAGGCCATGACACTCAGGGACCTGGGCTAACTATTATTTTTAAAATATTATTTGTGACAGAATGATTTCTGCTATCATAATTATATGTACTATATGTGCTGTGTGCTGAGTGTGAGTGTTGTCTGTGTTTTGCACCTTGGCCCCAGAGGAATACTGTTTTGTTTGATTAAATTCATGTGTATGTTTGAATGACATTTAAACTTGAACTTGAAACTTGAACAAAGCCCATGAAGAAGTAAGGAAGAAAAACAATTCACTGTAACACAAGAGCAAATAATATCAGAGATCAGTGGCAGACCAATGAATAGCAGAGCAGAATACAGAAGCACAGCAGATGATCCACAACCAAGGATCAATGATCTAAGGAAGGGCCTGTGCTATGTCACTATATAAAATAAGAAAAAGATGCAAATATAATTCTCATAAAACAGCTGAAAGATTTCAGATTAACTCAATAAATAACTTGGAAATAAAAAGTTAAAGTCAGTAATGGTTAAAACAAAGTTCAAAGTAGACTTATTATCAAACTACACAGAGTATATGTCACCATATACAACCTTGAGATTCATTTATAAGCAGCATGCAACAAGTCACTGTTGTTCACCAGCACCATCTTGGGCGTAAAGTCAAAACACGCAATTAACTGGAAACCAAGGGTCCAAGAGAAAACAACTCAGAAACTGGCCTTTAAACCCACTGAGACCAGGCCAAAGATTAAGACTGTGAGGGGTGATTGATAAGTTTGCGGCCTAAGGTGGAAGGAGTCAATTTTAGAAAACCTAGCACATTTATTTTTCAACATAGTCCCCTCCTACATTTACACACTTAGTCCAGCGGTCGTGGAGCCATACGGATCTTGGACCTCCAGAAAGTGTTCACAGCAGGGGTGATTAATAAGTTCGTGGCCTAAGGTAGAAGGAGATGTGTCATACGGCTCTCGTTACATGCACATGCAGGTCAACTCTTTGAGTGATTATGCAGAAAGTCCGAAGTTAATAACTCATCAGGGACGATTGGTAAGTTTGTGACCTAAGGTAGAAGGAGATGAGCTATTAACTTCAAACTTTCTACATAATCACTCAAAGAGTTGACCTGCACGTGCATGTAACGAGAGCTGTATAACTCATCCCCTTCTACCTTAGGCCATGAACCTATCAATCACCCCTGCTGTGGACACTTTCTGGAGGTCCAAGATCTGTATGCTCCACGACCACTGAACTAAGTGTGTAAATGTAGCAGGGGACTATGTTGAAAAATAAATGTGCTAGGTTTTCTAAAATTGAATCCTTCTACCTTAGGCCACGAACTTATCAATCACCCCTCGTAGTTCCAAGTCTCCACATCCCCAGCTTCTGTTAGGTCTTGCCATTCATCTACAGGCTAGGTGAAATTTATAGTGGTTAATTAACATATCGGGGTTTGATCCCCACTACTATCTGTAAGGAGTTTGTATGTTCTCCCTATGACCGTATGGGTTCCCTCCAGGTACTCTGGTTTCCTCCCACATTCCAAAGACGTACAGGTTAGGGTTAGGGTTAGTGAGTTGTAAGCATGCTATGTTGACATCAGAAGCATTCTTGTAGGCCGCCCCCAGCACAATCTTCGCTGATTTGATTTGACTTGACACAAACAACAAATTTCACCATATGTCTCCACATTTCGATGAATATGTAACAAATAAAGCGAATCTTTAAAAATCTTTATCAAGCCACACATTTTTGAGAAAGGGAAAAAAGCTGGAGAACCCAGAGGAAACTTCATCGACACAGGGAGAGCAAACAAACTCCACAGAGACAGCACTGGGGGACTGGACTGAACCCAGGTTGATGAAGCTGTAAGAAACTCTGTTAGCTATATTGTCAAAAGTTCCAAGTCTGAGGTAATTGCATTATCAAAGTATATTTCTGCCATCATATATTTTCTTGCAGGCATTCACAGTAAGTACAAAGTAACAAAAAAAAGCAATAAATATCGAGAACATGAGATGAAGAGCCCTTGAAGGTCAGTCCATAGCTTGTGGGAGCAGTTCAATGTTAGGATGAGTGAAGTTAAGTGAAGTTATCCCTTCTGGTTATGGAGCTTGATGGCTGAAGGGTAATAATTGTTCCTGTACCTGGTGGTGTGGGTTCTGAGGCTTCAGTACCTTCTTCCTGATGACAGTAATGAGAAGAGAGCACAGCCCAGATATTGGGGGGGCCTTGATGAGAGATGCTGTTTTCAGAGTTCAGAGATCTCTTTGATCCCTGATACAGGATTTTGGTCTAAGATGTTCACCGATTTTGGTCTAAGACGTTCACCATCCCTTTGCCACCACAGATGCTGCTGGACCTACTATGGAGGCAGAGGCACACTACAGCTTCATGTCATAAAACACTACAGCATAGAAACAGGCCCTTCAGCCCATCTAGTCCATGCCAACCTGTTATTCAGCTTAGTCCCATTAACTCTCACCTGGACCATAGCCCTTCATACCCTTCCTATCTATGCACTTAGCCAAACTTCTCTGAAATGGTGCAGTCAAATCCACCCACACATCATCCTCGAGTGAAGAAGTTCTCCCTCATATTCTCCTTAAATATTTCACCCTTAACCTATGACTCACCCAATTTCAGTGGAAAAAAACCTGTTTGCATTTACCCTATTTATCCTTCATAATTTTGTATTCCTCCTTCATTCTCTTACACTCCAGGGAAAGAAGTCCAAACCTATTCAACCTTTCCCTATAGCTCAGGTCCTCAATTCCTAACAACATCCTTGAAAATTTTCTCTGCACTCTTATCGATCTTCTTGATATCTTTCCTGTAAATAGGGGACCAGAACTGCTCAAAATAGGCCTCACCAAAGCCTTGTACAATTTTAACATAAATTCCCAAATCTTATTGTGCAATACTCCAATTAACAAAGGTGAGTTGTGAAAAATAACTTGTTTTCATACACCACCTTCTCATCAAAATTCAAGTGCAATGAAGAACAAAATAATTGTTACTCCAGATCTAATGCAGAACAAAAAACACAATAAGATAAAGACCACAATAATAAAATATAAATACGTAACATAGCTTATATACATTGACTGATTATATGTCCATAAGGTGATGCTCGGCACAGGAGTGTCTGTACATAAGGTGACTGACAGGAAATGATAAAATAGCGGTGGTTGGGGGTATGGAGGGGTGGATTAGTGGGTGGAGGTGTTGATCAGCTTGGGGAAAGTAATCGTTTTTGAGTCTAGTGGGCAATTAGGGACTGGAACAAGACACTACACCAAATACTGACATGCTCTTGAATTTTTTAAATTGCCCTTTTAAGATGGTTTGGTATGTTCCTCTGAACCATCGGTTGCCTTAATGCTCATACCCAGTGGTTCACAAGCCACAGCAATGAGCAAAGTGACCCAGTATACAAGTCTTGCTTCTCTTGACTCTAGATTTTCTCACTCATTGAACGTTTTTGGTGGTGCCAGAAACTTTCTGTGACCCATGTGAAACACCACAGTCTACAGAGAACAGAGTAGAATTAAGACACACCACTAGATTCAGGACGTTATTACCCTACGACCATCAAGCTCCTGAACTAACATGGATAACTTCACTCACTAAACACTGAACTAATTCCACAACCTACAAGCTCACTTTCAAGGACTATATAAATCATGTTCTTGATATTAACTAATTAATCTATTATTAGTTATTGGTTATTAAATATTATTATTTGCTTATTTAACACACATAAAAGTTGCTGGTGAACGCAGCAGGCCAGGCAGCATCTCTAGGAAGAGGTGCAGTCGACGTTTCAGGCCGAGACTTTTATGTGTCTGCTGCGTTCACCAGCAACTTTTATGTGCTGCTGTGTTCACCAGCAACTTTGATGTGTGTTGCTTGAATTTCCAGCATCTGCAGAATTCCTGTTATTTGCTTATTTATTTGTAATTGCACAGCTTGTTTCTTTTGCACATTGTTGACTGTCTTTGTGTGTAGCTTTTCAATGATTATATTGTGTTTCTTTGTATTTAGTCTATACACCTGCAGGAAAATGTATCTCAAGGTAATATGATGGTAAATAAGTCCCCTGGTCCTGATGGGATGCATCCCAGGATGCTGAAGGAATTGGCGGAGGTTATAGTAGATGTGTTGGTAATCACTTATCAAAATTCTCTAGACTCTGGGCAGGTCCCAGCAGATTGGAAGACAGCAAATGTCACGCCACTTTTTTAAAAAGGATGTAGGCAAAAGACGGGCAACTATAGACCAGTTAGCTTAACATCTGTAGTGGGAAAACGCTTGAAGCTGTCGTTAAGGAAGAAATAGCGAAACATTTAGAAAGGAGGGACTCCAGACAGATGCAGCACGGATTCAAAAAGGGCAGGTCCTGTTTGATAAACTTACTGGAGTTCTTTGAGGCTATAATGAGTGCAGTGGACAAAGGGGAACAGGTGGATGTCGTATACTTGGATTTCCAGAAGGCGTTTGATAAGGTGCCGCACAAGGGATTTAAAAATAAGATACGGATGCATGGAGTCGGAGGAAGTGTATTGGCATGGATAGTGGATTGGTTAACCAATAAAAGGCAGAGAGTTGGTATAAATGGGTGTTTCTCCGGGTGGCAGTCTGTGGTGAGTGGGCTGCTGCAGGGGTTGGTGCTGGGCCCGCAGCTGTTTACCATTTACAGTGATGATTTGGAAGAGGGGACTCAGTGTAGCGTAGCAAAATTTGCTGATGACACTAAACTGAGTGGAAAAGCAAATTGTACAGAGGATCTGGAGAGTCTGCAGAGGGATATAGATAGGTTAAGTGAATGGGCCAAGGTCCGGCTGATGGAATACAACGTTGGTAAATGCGAGATCATCCACTTTGGAAGGAATAATAGAAGAGCAGATTATTATTTAAATGGTGAAAGATTGCAGCATGCTGTTGTGCAGAGGGACTTGGGAGTGCTTGTGCATGAATCGCAAACAGTTGGCTTGCAGGTACAACAGGTTATTAAGAAGGCAAACGGAATGTTGACCTTCATTGCTAGAGGGATTGAACTCAAGAGCAGGGAGGTCAAGCTGCAACTATACAGGGTACTGGTGAGACCGCACCTGGAGTACTATGTGCAGTTCTGGTCTCCATACTTGAGGAAGGATATACTGGCTTTGGAGGCAGTGCAGAGGAGGTTCACCAGGTTGATTCCAGAGATGAAGGGGTTAACCTATGAGGCGAGATTAAGTCGCCTGGGACTATACTTTCTGCAATTCAGAAGAATGAGAGGGGTTCTTATAGAAACATACAAAATTTTGAAAGCGATAGTCAAGTCACTTTTTATTGTCATTTTGACCATAACTGCTGGTACAATACACAGTAAAAACTAGACAACGTTTTTTTCAGAACCATGGTGCTACATGAACAATACAAAAACTACACTGAACTACGTAAAAAACACAAAACTACACTAGACTACAAACCTACCCAGGACTGCATAAAGTGCACAAAACAGTGCAGGCATTACAATAAATAATAAACAAGACAATAGGCACAGTAGAGGGCAGTAGGCTGGTGTCAGTCCAGCTCTGGGTATTGAGGAGTCTGATGACTTGGGGGAAGAAACTGTTACATAGTCTGGTCGTGAGAGATAGATAACATAGAAGCAGGAAAGTTGTTTCCATTGGTAGGTGAGAATAGAACTAGGGGACATTGCCTAAAGATTCCGGGGAGAAGGTTTAGGACGGAGATGAGGAGAAACTGTTTTTCCCAGAGAGTAGTGAATCTGTGGAATTTTCTGCCCAGGGAAGCAGTTGAGGCTTCTTCACTAAATATATTTAAGATCTAGTTAGATATATTTTTACATAGTAAGGGAATTAAGGGTGATGGGGAAAAAGCAGGTAGATGGAGCTGAGTTTACGGACAGATCAGCCATGATCTTATCGAATGGCGGGGCAGGCTCGATGGGCCAGATGGCCTACTCCTGCTCCTATTTCTTATGTTATGTTGTTATATGATGACATATACATACATACTTTGATTATAAATTTACTTTGTACTTTGAAACCTTTGACTGTGGAAGAGAAGTCCCAAAAACGGTTAAGGATGAAATATGCAAACAGAATAACGATAGCAAGGGTATGAAAGGTGACGAAAGTCACAAAAGTTGGAGTTTCTGGAAATCTGAAATAAAAATAAAATGTCAGCAAGGCTCAGTAGGTCAGCATCTGTAGAAACCGAAACAAAGAAGTCATTCCAGATGCAAAAGCCTCCATAAAGATAATTTGTGAGATGAAGAATGAACATGATTAATTGAAAAGGAGCACAGGATCAACCATGGGTTTGACCAGCCTGGTCCTGTTCCTACGCACTGACCAACTGGGCAGAATATAAGAATCAAGTTCAAGTTCATATATACATATATACACCAGACGAAACAATGTTCCTCCAGACCATGGTATACCAAAAAACACTATCTCACACAGCACATAAACCAACATATTACCATAATTAAGTGAATAAGATATAAAGTGCATGTAGTGCATAGCACAAGTAAACAGTAAACAGCTCACTGTCCGAGTGGTGAGACTTCAGTGGTGGCAAGGCATTCATGAGTCTCACAGTCTGAGGGAAGAAGCTGTTACCCTGTTTGACAGTCCTAGTCCTGATGCTCCTGTACCTCCTTCCTGATGGTAGTGGGTCAGAGAGATTGTGGGATTGGTGGTAAGGTTCCTTAACAATGATTCCGGTCCTTCGTCTACAATGCTCATAGTTAAGTATCACAAATAGGGATGCGGGAGACACTGGTGATCCATTGGCGGATTTGACTATCCTCTATAGGGTCTAACAGAACAGTCCGACGCCTTGCACCTTCCATATTACACAATGATACAGATGGGACACTCTCAATGGTGCTTCTGTAGAAAGTTGTTAAAATGGGGGCAAGGAGCCTCACACGCCCGTGGAAGATAGTAATGTTGTGACCAACCTACAGTTTGAACAATGCATCCAGTTCTAAATCATCATGAAATGGAGCCAACCAAGAGCTCAGAGCAAAATGCTTCCAGAAGGAAAAATGTAGCCAGGTGACTCAGGTTTGCATCTTTGATCTGTATCTTTCCACTGTCCCACTAAGGCCAACTCTCACCCAAAGTACGATCACCAAAATTTATTATGGTTAAAGTACATCAACGTTCCTGAATATTTTCAAAACATGAACTCCTAAATCCATCCAATTTAAATGTCAAAACTGAAATTATTCTCTTCCCTTGACTTATTCCATTCTGTTCTGTCATGCATAAAAGAGATAATACAAAACAAAGAGCTTAGATTCGACTTAAGCCATCAATCACTTTGGAAGAATTTAGTCAAATTAAAATTAATCAGAGGTCATTATTTCAGTATAACATCAGTCATTAAGAACTTGAATTGGGCTACCATAATAGGGTAAATGCAAGCAGACTTTTTGTAGCAAAAGAGAACATAAATAGCGAAAGATGATTGTGGACAGAAGTAAGTTTATCTGAATACAATTAGTATGCTTGACAGACAACCATCCTGTAGAAGTGTATGGGTGTGCAGGGAGGGGTAGCACCTCTGATGAAGTGGCTTGTCCTATCCATTCTGGGGCAGCTCACTCACTGGACAATCAACTCTCACATGTGGCTCCCGGTATCTGTTTGCATGCGACAGTGGACTAAACAAGATGAGGGGAGCCGGCGGGCCTCATACCCCAGTGAGGTACGGACATGACTGTCAGGCAAACTGGGCCAATGAGATCAACAGTGAGATCCAACGGCCAGGAAAGCAGTTCTGTTGTGCCTCAAGAGCAAAGGGCATGACAAGGCACAGAAGTCATGGTCATCCACTGCGACCAAGGAAGGCTCCAGTTGTGATGATCAGTCAGGCCACTGGATCTGGTCAAGGGAGTGAAAGTGCCCCTTTTTAAAGTGCTTTTCCACTTTAAAAACTTTCCTGCACAGGTTTCCTGTCATCGATGTATAGAACGGACAACCACCAGCTGTTATGCTTAATCCACGTTCCATAAATGAGAGCAAATTTATGGCCTGGTGGAACCTTCCTATGTTTTTCTATGTTTAGCTATTGTCTTCAGTCCAAGGAGATCACAGAAAAACTGGAATTCCATTTGGTAAAATGAGAAGAAAAACAAAATAATAACTGCTAAATCAAATTCCAAACTTTCTGGTATTGAAATCTAACTCCAGCAGATTTGAACCACAGCCTGCTAATAACTGAAACACATTTTTGAAGTGTGGCAAATTTATGTTCTCTATTTGGGATGAAATAAGCCTCCATGTCGTAGCGGATAAAAGCATCGCCACTGTGGTTCTTGGCCAAGATGATCAAAAGGTAATAAATTCAATTTCTCATCACTGCCGACTGCAATTCAACTGCTCCAGCCAAGAAGTTCAAAGACACACTCACCAGGTTCTCCACGTCAGTACGAGCCAAAACATACGTTCTCACATTGGGGTTCTGGTGCAACAAGGTATAGAGCAGGAGAGTAGCCTGGTCAGATTTCTGTTGTTCATACAATGCCGTGTACAGACTGTTAAAGTTTATCTGGAACGCATGAGGATTTGGTGACTGAATGGCAGAATTGTCTGAAATAAAGGAATAATCAGATTCAGAATTGGAATCAGGATTAGGTTTAATATTACCGGTATATGTTGTGAAATTTATTGTTTTGCGGCAGCAGTACATTGCAATACATAATAATAAAAACTATAAATGACAGTAAGTACAGATTAAAAAAATAAATAAGTAATGCAAAAAAAGGAGGAAAAAAAAAGGTGGGGTAGTGTACATGGGTTCATTGTCCACTCAGAATTCTGATGGCGGAGGAGAAGAAGCTGGTCCTGATATGTTGAGTGTGTGCCTTCAAGCTCCTGTACCTCCTCCTTGATGGTAGCCATGAGAAGAGGGTATGTCCTGGGTGATCGGGGTCCTTAATCATGGATGCTGCCTTTCTGAGGCATCATCTTTTCAAGATGCCCTCAATGCTGTGCCCATGTAAGTGCTCATGATGGAGTTGGCTGAGTTTACAACTTTCTGGAACTTTTTACAATCAAAATTATCGTCAATAGCAAAACTTGAAAATTGCTCTTGATTTGTCAATGTATAATTTTCTACAATTTTGTAAAAATTCTAAAACACTTACAGAGTTTCTCATTTTTTTAAAGAGTTACACCACAGTAACAGGGCCTTCTAGCGCAACAAACCCGTGCTATTCAATTACATCCTTGAGACCATAAGACTATATAAGACACTGGAACAGAATTAGGCCATTTGGCCCATTGCATCTTCACTGCCATTCCATCACTCCTGCCTTCTCCATGTTAACTTCAATGCCCTGACTAATCAACCTCTGCTTTAAATACACTCAATGTCTTGGCCACCACAGCCGTTTGTGGCAACGAATTCCACAGATTCACTAACCTCCGTCTAAAGAAGTTCCTCCTCATATCTGTTCTAAATGGATGTCCTTTTATTCTGAGGCTGTGCCCTCAGCTCTTAGATTCCTCCACTATAGGAAACATCCTCTCCATACCTACTCTATCTAGGCCTTTCAATATTCAATAGGTTTCAATGAGAACACCCCTCACTTTTCTAAACTCCAGTAAGTATAGGCCCAGAGCCATCAATTAGTGACCAATTAACCTACAAACCCGTAGGTCTTTGGAACGTAGGAAGAAGCTGGAGAACCAGGAGGCAACCGGTGTGATTACGGGAAGAATGTACAAAGTTGTGGAATTGAACCCAGTTCACTGACGCTGTAATACCATTATGCTAATTGATATGCTAATGTGTTGTAATATCTGGTTATTTCAGCAAATTAGTCATCTAAAATGTTTGATTAACCCACTGCAGGGTGGAAGCTGCAAGGCATCAGTCCGCAATTCTGTGCGGAGGATAGTCGGGGGTCACCCTCCCCGCTACTTGTGACATTTACCAGGAGCATTGTAGACAAAGGGCCCAAAGCATTGCCGAGGATCCTTACCACCTATCCCGCAATCTCTTGGTCCACTACCGTCAGGAAGGAGACACAGCAGCGTCAAGCCTTCGACTGCCACACTGGGTATCACCTTCTTCCCTCATGCAGTGCACTACATGTATTTTGAATTTTATTTTATTAACTTATTTATGACAATATTTTGTTTTATGTGCTGTGTGCAGTATAAGTTTAATGGCTGGACCATTGTCTGGATGAACGTTGTTTCGTTTAGTTATATACAGTATGTGTATGTGTATATATACACACACACACACACACACACACACACACACACACACACACACACACACACATGATGACACACAAACTTGAACTTGGAAGGTATCAGAGATGGCAAGTTCTGTGGTTCAACTGTGGCATGCCAAAGTTAAAGAAAGTGAAGTCTTGTATACTGAGGGGTCAGTCCCTCCAAAGGTAGGGAGAAACAGGAGTTTGAACTAGATTTTGTGATGCGTTTCATTCATATGTGATGAAAAGTAACCAAACCAGGGAATGAAAGGTCTCAGTATGAAGCACTAGCAATTTTAATGTTCTCTCTTGCACTTCTCACTTTAATTTCAATGTGCTGTATCCACAATTCACTTCCCTCCCATTGATGCTACTTGTTACAAACACCTGTTAGGGTGCATTCTCCAGTTACCTTATAAGGTAACTGTAGCCTTCAGCCAGGAGCAGATGTCATCAGGTGGTTCCCAACCTTCACCGAGCGTTTCGACCCTTAACCACGACACTGTCCAGTTGGTGGGCCGGCAGTGATGGCCAAATCACTGCCCATCTGCTCCTGGCTTCCAGCTCCCCTCCTCTCGCCTACTCCACATCCAACAAGAGGCCCATTCTGCCTCTTCCCCCATCCTACGAGCTGCTTGTTTTTTGCTCCTTTCGTCCAGGCCCAGATCTGACAACAACCGCCATGCTGATTTGGTTGGGAAATCTCTGCAACCGATCGCCACAGGGAACAACCATGCCTGCCATCCCCTGTCTTTACACTCCTGCACTAAAGGCTGGTACTTCAAGGCCTTTCTCTCGTGGGCCTCTTCCCATCCCTCCTCCCACGGCACAGTCAGCTCAACCAGAATTATTTTCCTGTCTTCCGTTGACCACAGTACAATGTCCGAACGTAGGGTTGTGTGCACCACATCCGGGAACTGCAATCTTCTTCCCACTACGACCCTCATCTCCCAGGACCTGGCCATTAGCAGCAGATTGGGTTTTGGTTGTTTGGTTACGAAAGGCCTAGCTCCCTCTTTGATGAAGGTGATGGCTTTCCTCAAATCTGTGCCAGCCGTCCTCTTCTTGCATCTCTCCCGCTCTAGTGTGTCAGCAAGAGCCAGAAGCACCTTATCATGGCGCCACCTATACCGTCCTTGAGTTAGAGCTGCTTTACACCCGGACAGTATATGAGCCAGTGATCCCTTTTGACCACAGAGCTTACAGTTCGGGTCCTCTCTCATCCCCCATGTGTACAGATGTAGTGACGAAGGAAAGGTGTCATACACAGATCGCAAGAGGAAGGAAATACGGAAGGGCTCCAGTCTCCATAACTCTGCCCATGAGATCTTGCGCTTAGGCAGATCCCATTTTGTTCAGGCACCCTGGGACCCTTGTTCCACTGCTTTTGAAATCCGCTTCTCTTCCTCACAGATCTGTACTTCTGCCTGTATCATGTCTCGCCTGTTCCTTACGCTTGCGCTTCCCCACTGCCGGAAGTGAACTGAGCCGAGGCCTTGCCGCCCGACGCAGGGGTTGCCGATGATATCTCGCAGCTTCAGAGAACACACTGCCTCCTCCACAGCCACATTGGCTGCCCACTTGCGCCCAGATCTGGTTGTAATGCTGCTGCTTTACCAAGACATCATTGGAATCTCTCAAATTTAATAAGGCTCTGCATTTTGCCACCTTGAATTCCTCCACAACAGATGACAGGGGAACCTGCAGTTTCCCAGAACAAATGTAGAGGCCCACTGAAGAGAAGCTTGGGGGAACTCCCAACCATCTCCACAAGTGCTTGTTGGTTTTCCTCTCGATGCCCTCTACAGCAGTTATGGGGAACTCATAAAGTGTGAAGAGCCAGAGAAGCCTGGGCAGAATGCCGTATTGGTAGAGCCAGGTCTTGAATTTACCCGGAAGTCCGGATTTGTCGATCTTCTTCAGCCATTCACCTGTCTACTTCACAGTATTGGTGACATTGGCCCCATCTGTCAGTGACACATTAATCCACTTCCCCAAGCATTTTATCGGGTTATCTTCGATGGAAGTGATGACCTCACCCTGAACTTGGAGGCTAAACTTGCTAGTAACTTTGCCCTTTCTGATCACCATGCACCTGGACTTCATGGCCTTGAAGGACATCCTCGCCCAAGTGGCTACATTACCCAGGGTTTTCAATACCCATCTTGCTTGGACATGTTACACAGTTGTTATAGTGATGTCAACCATGAACCCTCCTAGAGCTACACCTTATTTTCTCATTTATATGCCTTTCTCTCTATACAATTTACATGTTACTTTGATGTTTTTAAAATCTCTACATCACCTATGAATTTATTTGTACAAACAACCTGCTAGCCATTATGAAAAAAAATCCTTCTCCACTCCCTCTATTCTTGCAGGCAGAATTGTTCGAGCTGTTGGGGAGGGTTTAAGCTAACTTGGCAGGGTGGATGGGAACTGGAGAGAAGGACTCAGAATAGGACAGATGGTAAAAAAGCAAAGAGAGCATGCAGTCAGACTGTGAGGAAGGGCAGGCTGATGATAGGACATAATTCCAGCTAACAAGGCGAATATCAGTGCATTAGGCATGCAGAATCAAAAAGGATAGCAAATGAAGGGATGTTGGAATGATGGAGCAGATTCAATGCGATTAATGTCCTAATTCTGCTCCAATATCTTATTTTATGGTCTTATTTTCCTTCCAACACTGCCTATTTAAATTCCAGTATTTAGTTTTCTAAAACACAATAAACTGGAAACATTAATATGTATGCTCCCTATCCAGAATTTTCTTTGTAATGAAGAGGAATTTATTTAACCAAAGGGTGGTGAATCTATGGAATTCACTGCTGCGGACGGTGTGGAGGCCAAGTCATTGAATACATCTGAAGCAGAGATTGATGGGTTCTTGATTAGTCAGGGCATCAAAAGTTATGGGGAGCAGTTTAAGGGTTATGAGAAGGGCTTGGAGAATAAGGTTGAGAGGAATAATAAATCATCCATGATGAAATGGCAGAGCAGAATTGATGGGCTGAATGTCATAATTCTGCTCCTACGCCTTATAGTCATATAGTCTAAATTCATAGCTCGATTGGATTTTAAAAGGAAGTTATTGATGACATAAAGAAGTGAGTAATATTGATAAAAAGATTACAGTGATATGGTAACTCAGGAGACCAAGTGCATTTGTTCAGATGTATATCAATTCAAAATAAAATCCTTATTTTAATGTTCCAAATTTTAGGCCTGCTGTGTAATCTATGAAACTAATGCCTCCTCCAATTTTTAGAAAATGGCTACCAAATGTCTTTATAATGTATTGTTAATTGTAAGATGCCAACTGAATTTGGAATGCTACCAAATAGTAATATATAGAGGCAAAGGGAGCAGGGGGACACCTGGACTGTTGATGCAGAGATACAACTTTGAAAGCCAGTCTGACAGCTGAGAGATATGAATTTTAAATGCATTCACAATTTGCAAAAAAAAAGGTAGCATCAGTAATGGCTAACTGAGCATATCTACAAGGAGCGATGTCACAGGAAAGCAGCATCCATCATGAAAGACCTTCACCATCTAGGCCATGCTCTCTTCTCAGTGCTACCATCAGGCAGGAGGTACAAGAGCTTCAGGTCCCACACCACCAGGTTCAGGAACAGTTACCTCTCGACCATCAGGCTTTTGAACCAAAGGGGATAACAACACTCACCCCAACATTGAACTGTTTGCACAACCTATGGACTCACTTTCAAGGACTGTTCATCTCATGTTCACAATATTTATTGCTTACTTAATTTTTTATTATTATTATTTTGTTTTTTTTTCTTTATGTATGAATTTGCACTGTTTGGTTGTTTGTTTGTCTTCTTGTGTATGGTTTTTCCTTTAATCTACTGCCTTTCTTTATATTTACTGCCCACAAGAAAATATATCTCAGGTTTGTATATGGTAAAGCATATGTACTTTGATAATAAATTTACTTTGAACTTTGAACCTTATGATTTTCGCACTACTTAATTTATGTGTGTGGGCCATGGCAGTCAAAGCTCAAACTGGGCATGGCACCTGATGATGATAATGATGAATTTATATATATATTTCTTTTTGTAACATGAATTTTTATGCATTGCACTGAACTGCTACTGCAAAACAACAAACTTCATGACATACTGTATGTCAGTGACAATAAACCTAATTCTGGTAACTATGGCCATTAAATAACTGCATTCCCAATTTGATTTAGTGAAGACAATTTGCCACCCTACCCAGTCCAGACCATCTAATGTGTGAATCCACACCAAATATTATTACACTTGAATCCTAGGGGGACCAATATCCTGGCAGGGAGATTAGCGGGGGCTACTGAGGTGACTTTAAACTAGAATGGTTGGGGGGTGGGAATCAAATTAAAGAGGCTAGGCGTGAGGAGGTTAGTTCACAACAGGGGGATGGGAACCAGTGCAGAGAGACAGAGGGGTGTAAAGTGAGGGTAAAAGCAACAAGTACTAAGGAGAAAAGTAAAAGTGGCAGGCCGACAAATCCAGGGCAAGCATTAAAAAGGGCCACTTTTCAGCATAATTGTATAAGGGCTAAGAGAGTTGTAAAAGAGCGCCTGAAGGCTTTGTGTGTCAATGCAAGGAGCATTCGTAATAAGGTGGATGAATTGAAAGTGCAGATTGTTATTAATGATTATGATATAGTTGGGATCACAGAGGCATGGCTCCAGGGTGACCAGGGATGGGAGCTCAACTTTCAGGGATATTCAATATTCAGGAGGGATAGACATGAAGGAAAGGGAGGTGGGGTGGCGCTGCTGGTTAAAGAAGATATTAACGCAATAGAAAGGAAGGACATAAGCCGGGAAGATGTGGAATCGATATGGGTAGAGCTGCGTAACACTAAGGGGCAGAAGACGCTGGTGGGAGTTGTGTACAGGCCACCTAACAGTAGTAGTGAGGTCGGAGATGGTATTAAACAGGAAATTAGAAATGTGTGCAATAAAGGAACAGCAGTTATAATGGGTGACTTCAATCTACATGTAGATTGGGTGAACCAAATTGGTAAAGGTGCTGAGGAAGAGGATTTCTTGGAATGTATGCGGGATGGTTTTTTGAACCAACATGTCGAGGAACCAACTAGAGAGCGGGCTATTCTGGACTGGGTTTTGAGCAATGAGGAAGGGTTAATTAGCAATCTTGTCGTGAGAGGCCCCTTGGGTAAGAGTGACCATAATATGGTGGAATTCTTCATTAAGATGGAGAGTGACATAGTTAATTCAGAAACAAAGGTTCTGAACTTAAAGAGGGGTAACTTTGAAGGTATGAGACGTGAATTAGCTAAGATAGACTGGCAAATGACACTTAAAGGATTGACGGTGGATATGCAATGGCAAGCATTTAAAGGTTGCATGGATGAACTACAACAATTGTTCATCCCAGTTTGGCAAAAGAATAAATCAAGGAAGGTAGTGCACCCGTGGCTGACAAGAGAAATTAGGGATAGTATCAATTCCAAGGAAGAAGCATACAAATTAGCCAGAGAAAGTGGCTCACCTGAGGACTGGGAGAAATTCAGAGTTCAGCAGAGGAGGACAAAGGGCTTAATTAGGAAGGGGAAAAAAGATTATGAGAGAAAACTGGCAGGGAACATAAAAACTGACTGTAAAAGCTTTTATAGATATGTAAAAAGGAAAAGACTGGTAAAGACAAATGTAGGTCCCCTGCAGACAGAAACGGGTGAATTGATTATGGGGAGCAAGGACATGGCAGACCAATTGAATAATTACTTTGGTTCTGTCTTCACTAAGGAGGACATAAATCATCTTCCAGAAATAGTAGGGGACAGAGGGTCCAGTGAGATGGAGGAACTGAGCAAAATACATGTTAGTAGGGAAGTGGTGTTAGGTAAATTGAAGGGATTGAAGGCAGATAAATCCCCAGGGCCAGATGGTCTGCATCCTAGAGTGCTTAAGGAAGTAGCCCAAGAAATAGTGGATGCATTAGTGATAATTTTTCAAAACCCGTTAGATTCTGGACTAGTTCCTGAGGATTGGAGGGTGGCTAATGTAACTCCACTTTTTAAAAAAGGAGGGAGAGAGAAACCGGGGAATTATAGACCGGTTAGCCTAACGTCGGTGATGGGGAAACTGCTGGAGTCAGTTATCAAGGATGTGATAACAGCACATTTGGAAAGCGGTGAAATCATCGGTCAAAGTCAGCATGGATTTGTGAAAGGACAATCATGTCTGACGAATCTCATAGAATTTTTTGAGGATGTAACTAGTAGAGTGGATAGGGGAGAACCAGTGGATGTGGTATATTTGGATTTTCAAAAGGCTTTTGACAAGGTCCCACACAAGAGATTAGTGTGCAAACTTAAAGCACACGATATTGGGGGTAAGGTATTGGTGTGGGTGGAGAATTGGTTAGCAGACAGGAAGCAAAGAGTGGGAATAAACGGGACCTTTTCAGATTGGCAGGCGGTGACTAGTGGGGTACTGCAAGGCTCAGTGCTGGGACCCCAGTTGTTTACAATATATATTAATGACTTGGATGAGGGAATTAAATGCAGCATCTCCAAGTTTGCAGATGACACGAAGCTGGGTGGCAGTGTTAGCTGTGAGGAGGATGCTAAGAGGATGCAGAGTGACTTGGATAGGTTGGGTGAGTGGGCAAATTCATGGCAGATGCAATTTCATGTGGATAAATGTGAAGTTATCCACTTTGGTGGCAAAAATAGGAAAACAGATTATTATCTGAATGGTGGCCAATTAGGAAAAGGGGAGGTGCAACGAGACCTGGGTGTCATTATACACCAGTCATTGAAAGTGGGCATGCAGGTACAGCAGGCGGTGAAAAAGGCGAATGGTATGCTGGCATTTATAGCGAGAGGATTTGAGTACAGGAGCAGGGAGGTACTACTGCAGTTGTACAAGGCCTTGGTGAGACCACACCTGGAGTACTGTGTGCAGTTTTAGTCCCCTAATCTGAGGAAAGACATCCTTGCCATAGAGGGAGTACAAAGAAGGTTCACCAGATTGATTCCTGGGATGGCAGGACTTTCATATGAAGAAAGACTGGATGAATTGGTCTTGTACTCGTTGGAATTTAGAAGATTAAGGGGGGATCTGATTGAAACATATAAGATCCTAAAGGGATTGGACAGGCCGGATGCAGGAAGATTATTCCCGATGTTGGGGAAGTCCAGAACGAGGGGCCACAGTTTGAGGATAGAGGGGAAGCCTTTTAGGACCGAGATTAGGAAAAACTTCTTCACACAGAGAGTGGTGAATCTGTGGAATTCTCTGCCACAGGAAACAGTTGAGGCCAGTTCATTGGCTATATTTAAGAGGGAGTTAGATATGGCCCTTGTGGCTACGGGGGTCAGGGGGTATGGAGGGAAGGCTGGGGCGGGGTTCTGAGTTGGATGATCAGCCATGATCATAATGAATGGCGGTGCAGGCTCGAAGGGCCGAATGGCCTACTCCTGCACCTATTTTCTATGTTTCTATGTTTCTATTATGAATGATTTTTATTTGTCTCCTCAGGACGATTTATCTCAGACTGCTAATTATGACATGTCTGTTAAGAAACATTGATCAAATAAGTCAGCAGAGACCTTTTCCCAAAGCAGAAATGGCTAATGCAAGGATGCATAATTTTAACGTGATTGGAGGAAAGTTTAGGGGGATGTCAGAGGTAAGATCTTTACACAGAATGGTGGGTGTTTGGAATACACTGCCAGGGGTAATGGTAGAGCCAGATACAGTACGTAAGGGCTTTTAAGAAATTCTTAAATAGATACATGGTTGATAGAAAAAAGGAGGGTTATGTAAGAAGGAAGGGGTAGATTAGTCTTAGTGTGGGTTAAAAGGTCAGTTACAACACTGTGAACTGTACTGTGCTATAATGTTCTACGTTCTGTAATATTCTACCCCTGCAGCAATGAGGGTCAGCTGAGAGTTTCGGTCTGGGAATGGTCGTAGCACTTTTCTGATATCCCTTTTGCAAAAATCAGTTTATGCGTGTGGCAGTATATGGTGTGCATGCTGAGGTCATTCTGCCTGGCTGCCACACTGATGGCACTTGCTAGACTTGAAATACAATGAAAGGGCCATGACTCTGTTTCTTAGACATTTCTTGCAGAATAAAAACAGAATACTGGAATTATTTTATATTATGGACACAGAACATGATAGCACAGTACAGGCCCTTCAGCCCACAATGTTCTACTGACCTTTTATCCCACACCAAAATCAATCTAACCCTTCACTTTTCTATCATCCATGCGTCTATCTAAGAGTCTCTTAAATGTTCCTAATGTATCTGCCTCTACCACCACCCCAGGCAGCACGTTCCACACACTCACCATAGCTTTTCTATTTTATTTCTTTATTTTCTGGTAAATACCCGCATTAAAATTAATCTCAAAGCAGAATAAGATGGCATATATGTACTTTGATAATAAATTTACTTTGACTTAGACCCTGTGTGAAAAGCCCACCTCTGACATCCCCTTGACAGAGTGGATGTGGAGAGGATGTTCCCTACGGTGAGTGAGTCTAAGACCAGAGGACACGGCCTCAGAATAGAGAGAGATCCATTTAGAAAAGAGATGAGGAGGAATTTCTTTAGCCAGGGTAGTGAATCCGTGGAAGTCTTTGCCACAGACAGCTGTGGAAGCCAAGTCTTTATATATAATCAAGACAGAAGCTGATAGATTCTTGATTGGGCAGGGCTTGAAGGGTTATGGAGAGAAGGCAGGAGATTGCGGCTGAGAGGAAAATTGGATCAGCCATGATGAAATGGCACAGCAGACTCGATGGGCCAAATGCCCTAATTCTGCTTCTATATCTTATGGTCTAAGTCCAATAAATGCTCTGCGGAACCTACAGCTCACTACTAATTAGAAATAGAGACCAACAAAACCAATCTGATGGGGTCCAGCAATTAATGTGAAGTACTTAATGAGAACGTGATGTTATAAGGCATTGGAAGGATGTAATGCCGTGGCTTTATAAGGTATTTGATGTATCGTGATCCGTTTTGGCCCCTTATCTAAGAAAGGATATGCTGATATTGGAGAGGGTCCAGAGGAGGACTAAGAGAATGATCCTGGGAATTAAGGGTTAATGCTTGAGTGGCATTTGACAGCTCTGGGCCTGTACTCACTTGAGTTTACAAGAATGGGGTAGGGAGGCAGATCTCATTGGAACTTACTAGATATTGAAAGGCCTAGTGGATGTGGAGAAGATGCTTCCCACAGTGAAGGAGTCGAGGACCAGAGGGAACAGCCTCAGAATACAGGGTCATCCATTTAGAACAGAGATGAGGAGGAATTTCTTTAGCCACAGGGTGGTGAATCTGTGGGATTCATTGCCACAGATGGCTATGGAGGCCAAGTCATTGGGCATATTTAAAGTAGAGGTTTATGGGTTCTTGGTTAGTCAGGGTGTCAAAGGTTATGGAAAGAAGGCAAGAGAATGGAGTTGAGAAGGAAAATAAATCAGCTCTGATGGAATAGTGGAGCAAGTTCAGTGGGCCGAATAGCCCATTGGTTTTATGGAACAGTGTCCTTTTTCAAGTGATCCAATTTTTAAGTCAATCGGGCAAAATGTAGCTAATGTAATGAGAACAGGATTAGTTAGCAGATGTACAGTGAACAAAGGCATTTCATTTTTACATTCATCACCTGAATGGGGGGGGGGGGGGGGCACGGTAACATCATTAGCAAGACGCTGTTACAGGTTGGGGTTCAGAGTTCAAATCTGATGTCCTTAGTAAGCAAGTTCATACATTCCTACCCATGTGCATGTGGGTTTCTTTCAGGTGCTCTGATTTCCTCCCACAGTCCAAAGACATATGGGCTAATAGATTAATTGGGTCATTGTAAACTGTCCTGTGATTAGGCTAGTGTTAAAACATTGAGTTGCTGGGCGACGCAGCTCGAAAACCGAGAAGGGCCTGTTCTGCGCTGTATCTCTAAATAAATAAAATGAAATAAACCTTTTTACAAACCTTGTGTGTTTTTGAAGGACATTATTGACTGTCGGTATGGATTTGGACTGTCGGACATGTTACTGATATTTGATAAAACCAGTAGCAGTAATAGACTCCGATTAGCCAGAGGGGACGAAGGCTCCTCTTGCTGGGCTGGCTTACTCCCAACACCCCCCAACGTCAGGACTGTCCACAGGCCGGCTGTGTTAAGAGAAAAAGAAATGCCAGAAAGAAAGACAATTAAACATGAGGACTTTATATTGATAGTAATTTTATGTCTTTGCAGTTATTGCTGCCACAAAATAACAAATTTCATCTGATCGAAATCAGTGATACCACATCAGATTTTGAGAAATCGTGTCTAAGAAATTATCAAGAGGTGACCAAGAAGACAGCTATATTTACTATATTTCAATATTATGAATTAGTCAATTTGTATGAATATAGAGTAAGGAGTTTGTATGTGCGAATCAGAATGATGTATTCGATATATTTCTTTTTTCTTGAACTCTGTATTCTCCTATGTAGAAAATTAACAAAAATATTGAAAAAGAACAAGAAGACAGCTGAGTGCAGGATAGTAGACAATATCTACATGGATTTTAGAAAGGCCTTGTACAACATCCACATGGTCTGAAGGGTCATATAGTCCAGGGAGAGCTAGCCAAATGGACACAGATTGGCTTAGTGGAAGGAGTCAGCTGGTTAAGGATTTCCAGAGTGGAGATCTGTAACCAGCATTGTTATTTTGACACCTCTATCTGGGTCCTTCTCTCGACAAATTGCGTGCACCATGCCCTCATTGTAACGGATCACCTATTTCCATCAAAAGGAAAAGCCCAAGGACTGACACCTGTGAGATTATGCCATCTTGTGACCAAAGGACTGCAAAGATGTCCACATCAACTAAAAACATCATTAATAGCACTGAGCATGGGTCCGTGGTGCAGAAGGGAAAGAGGGAGAACAGGGAAGCAGTAATGATAGGGACTCATTAGGCCAGGGAACAGAAAGGAGATGCTGTGGACGTGAACAGGCCACCCAAATAGTATGTTGCCTCCCTGGTGCCAGGGTCAGAATATCTCGGAGCGCATCCACAGCATGTTGGAGATGGAGGGAGAGCAACAAGACGTCTTGGTACATATTGGTACCAATAACAAAAGAAGGAAAAGCAAAGAGATCCAGAAAAGACAATTTAGAGAAATAGGTAGAAAGCTAAGAAGCAGGACCTTCTGGGTAGTAATTTCTGAATTGCTGCCTGTGCCACACGCCAGTGAAGTTAGAATCACAATGATCTGACAGATTAATGTGCTGCTGAGAAGCTGGTGAAGGGGGCAGGGGTTCAGGTTCATGGATTATTAGGATCTCTTCTGGAGGAGGTATGACCTGTTCAAAAGTTACGGGTTGCATCTGAACCTGAACAGCAGACCAATATTCTCGCGGGCAGGCTTGTTAGAACTGCTGGGGAGGGTTTAAACTAATTTGGCCAGGGGAATGGGAACTAGAGAGAAGAGACTCAGGATAGGATGGATGGTAAAAAAGCAAAGATAGCTTGCAGTCAGACTGTCAGAAATGGCAGACAAGATGATACGACAAAATTGCAGCCAGCAGGGTGAGTATCAGTGCATTGGGGATGCAGAATCAAAATGGGTAGCAAATACAGTACTCAAAGTATTATATCTCGATGTACAGAGTATAAAAAAAAAGGTGGATGATTTTGTTGCAATATTACAGATCGTCAGGTATGCTGTTGTGACTATCACTGAATCGTGGCTGAAGGATGGCTGTAGTTGGGAGCTGAATGTCCAAGGTTACACATTATATCAGAGGGATAGTAAAGTAGGCAGAGGAGTAATGTGGCTCTACTGGTAAAGACTGGCACCAAATCAGTAGAAAGATGTAAAACAGGATCGGAAGAAGTTGAATCCTTGTGGGTTGAGTTAAGAAACCGCAAGGGTAAAAGGACCCTGATGGCAGGAATACACAGGCCTCCCAACAGCAGCTGGGATGTGGACTACAGATTACAACGGGAAATAGAAAAGGCTTCTCAAAAGGACAATGTTATGATAGTCATGGGAGATTTCAACACGCACATCAATTGAGAATCAGGTTGGCAATGGATCTCAAGAGAGTGAGTTTCTTCAGTGCCTACGAGATAGATTTTTAGAGTAGTTTGTTGTTGAGACTATTAGGGGATCAGCTACACGGGACTGGGTGTTATGTAATGAGCAGGGATGTGATGCTGAGGCTTTATAAGGCACTAGTGACCTCACCTTGAGTATTGTGAACAGTTTTGGACTCCTCATCTAAGAAAAGATGTGCTGGCATTGGTGAGGGTTCAGAGGAGGTTCACAAGGATGATTCTGGGAATGAAAGGGTTATCATACAAGGAATGTTTGATGGCTCTGGGTCTGTATTCACTGGAATTTAGAAGAATGTGGGGGCGATCTCATTGAAATGTTGAATGTTGAAAGGCCTAGACAGAATAGATGTGGAAAGGACCTTTCCCATGGTGGTGGAGTCTAGGACAAGAGGTCACAGCCTCAGAATAAAGGGGCATCCATTTAAAACAGAGATGCAGAGAAATTTCTTTAGCCAAAGGGTGGTGAATTGGTGGAATTTATTACTACAGGCAGCCGTGAAGGCCAGGTCATTGGGTGTATTTAAGGCAGAGATTGATAAGTTCTTGATTGGACATGGCATCAAAGGTTACGGGGAGAAGGCCGGGGAGTGGGGCTGAGGAGGGAAAAAAAGGATCAGCCATGACTAATTGGCGAAGTAGACTTGATGGGCCAAATAGCCTAATTCTACTCCTATGTCATGGTCTAATAACACTTTTTCTGAGGTAAATTGTGGTAGACTATCACTGAAAATAATGAAGAGGCGAGCGAAGGCGAAGCTAACTCGAAGGATGAGCCATGCTGATGCACTGCAAAGTCGGAACAAAACGTGTTCGAGACGGTTTCTCAGTCAGGGATGCAGTTGGAGCGAGCTATTTGGAAAGGTATCAAGGTGGAGCAAGGCTGTTCACTCCTTTTTCTGAGGCTCTAAGATTCCTCCGGCTCCTATGCACTTTGTGTATGCGAGCTTCGCAGCAATTTGCCCACTATATAATAAACTGAAACAGAAGCTTGAGCCTACTCCAGCCGCTCTGGGATACGGGTTTATTGACTCAGTTTGGTTTGAAATGCTGTTACTTGCTTCTATTGTTTGCATGATTTATGTTTTTTTTCTTCTTTCTCTGCACATTGGGCTTTTTTTTAATTAAGTTCTTTCAGGTTTCTTGTTTTTTGGTTGCCTGTAAGCAATCTCAAGGTTACACATGCAAAAAATGCTGGTGAACGCAGCAGGCCAGGCAGCATCTATAGGACTCCCTGACGAAGGGTCTCGGCCCGAAACGTCAACTGTACCTCTTCCTATAGATGCTGCCTGGCCTGCTGTGTGCACCAGCATTTTTTGTGTGTGTTGCTTGAAATTCCAGCATCTGCAGATTTCCTCGTGTTTGTGAATCTCAAGGTTATATCATTTATACATACTTGGATCATAAATGTACTTTACACTTTGAACAGGCAACAAAGACCTCTTCCAAATACACACTGTTTTACATATCTTTTCACCTGGCTCCACAACACCAGCATCAACAAAAATGTTGCTAGAGGAAGATCAATGTCAATGATCTTGGGGACAACAAAGCTAGATCCTTACAGACAATGCCTCACAGAGTCAACACCCAGTCCACAGCACTTCATGACACCACTATGCAAAGACACACTCCACTAAGAGCCAAGAACAAGTGTAAACCCATCAAGGTCTGAGGGGAAGCTCAGTGGAAGGAACATTTAATCTTTTTCCTTAACCATCCACAGTAGCCTATCTAAGTCATACAATACTAAGCACAGAAACATGTTCTTTAGTTCATCTAGTTCAGATCTGCCACCATTCCTACTTTAACTACTAATCCTGGAAGGAAATTGTCTTAATTGAGATTGGACGGCGACATGAAATCGAGGAGACAATGCAGAAACACTATGATCATAAACAAACAGTAAGAAATGCTGTTGCCATGAAAAGTGTTGCAAAGAAAATTGCATATGTGTCTGAAACAAAATTTTGAAAAGCCCCTCTTCAAATGTCTGTGTAATGCCCTGGTTCACATCTTTGCTGTTGGTATTTCAATTAGCAGCTCTGTAAAAGCAGTTTGTTCTGCTTTCAACCTGTTTGGGTTATTGTTGAAGAGAAGGAATGATGTGGAATGTGTGCCATCCGATTAGCGGGAGGTTTTCTTGGTGAGGGACAGTAAGGTTGGTCTTGGGCACGTGTTCAACGGGAGATGGAGAGAGAAGACACTGGGGAGAACTGGTTGCAGCATATGATCCAGGAGGAGACCCGTTTGTTCTAGATGATTGCGAGCGATGTTCGGAAGGTGGTGTGTGCATTCACACTGACCGAGGGCCCAGCTCGTGAGTGACAGAGAAGTTCAAGATGAGCTCCAACTTGTGCATGTTTTACTGTTTAATTAGAATGGGCCCTTTTCTTTTTGTTATTCTTTACTAACCTTTTAGTTAAGCTAAGATTCATAAACATAATTCCTTTAATCGTATGTAGTGTACTGTCTGTTATTTCGTGGCACTAATTTGTAACAGGGCAGTAGATTACACAGCATCCACACAAACCGGAGTTTGGGGTGGACGAGCCATCTCAATCTCACGAGACTGGCAGGGCTTGAGAGTGTCTTCCCTAGTCTTGCCCAGCCAAGAAAACCAGGGTGTTTCATCTGGTATAAAAGTGCTATTGCACACTACTAACTTATCCCACTCCCCACTACTGAGCACATTTACTAGGAGTGCTGCCACAAGAAAGCTCCATCATCGTCAAGGACCCCAGCAGTGTTCTCTCTCTCACTGCTACCATCCGCAAGGAGATAAAAAAGCCTTAAGTCCCACACAACCAGGTTCAGGAACAGTTATTACCACTCTACCATCATTAAAGAAACCCTTAGGAGGCAGTGATCATAATAAGATTGAATTCATACTGCAATTTGAGAGGGAGAAGCATAAGTCACGTGTATCAGTTTGGCAATGGAATAAACGGAATTATAGAGACACGAGAGAGGAGTTTGCCCGGGTGTAATGGAGGAGGATGCTGGTGGGGATGACGACAGAACAGAAGAGACTGAAGTTTCTGGGAATAGTTCACAAGGTGCAGGATAGATATGTCCCACAGAAGTTGTTTTCAGGTGGCAGGACTTGGCTGACAAGGAAGTTAAGGACTGCATAAAAGCCAAGGAAAGGCCATATAAAGTAGCAAAAGTAAGTGGAACGTTGGATGATTAGGAAACTTTTAGAATCCAACAAATGGCAACTAAAAACGCTATATGAAGGAAAAAGATCGGGATCCTATGTCTAATGGTCTTATCAAGATCACTCACCTCAACTCTGAATTGATTCTACAACCTACAGACTCAAGGACTCTACCGTTCATGTTCTCAAAAAATTAACTTTCTTTTTGCAAAATTTGTCTTTTTTTGCACAAGAGAAAATCTGCAGATGCTGGAAATCTAAGCGACACACACAAAATGCTACAGGAACTCAACAGGCCAGGCAGCATCTATGGGAAAAAGTATAGTCGACTTTTCACAGCTATTTGTCAGAAACAAAAGAAAATCTGCAGATGCTGGAAATCTGTGCTCCCCCTTTTTTTCTTTCTTCCATGGCCTTCTCTCTCTTTCACCAATCAACTTCGAGCTCTTTGCCTCATCCTTCCCCCTCCAAATTTCACCTATTGCCTGGCGTTTCTCTCTCCTCTCCCCCCACCTTTCAAAACCACTCCTCAGCATTTTTTCTCCAGTCCTGCCAAAGGGTTTCAGCCCGAAATGTTGACTGTACTTTTTTTCCATGAGTGCTGCTTGACCTGCTGAGCTCCCCAACATTCTCTGTATGTTTTAAAAATGCAAACAACAGGAATTCTGCAGATGCTGGAAATTCAAGCAACACACATCAAAGTTGCTGGTGAACGCAGCAGGCCAGGCAGCATCTCTAGGAAGAGGTACAGTCGATGTTTCAGGCCGAGACCCTTCGTCAGGACTAACTGAAGGAAGAGTTAGTAAGAGATTTGGAAGTGGGAGGGGGAGGGGGAGATCCAAAATGATAGGAGAAGATAGGAGAAGATAGGAGGGGGAGGTATGGAGCCAAGAGCTGGACAGGTGATTGGCAAAGGGGATATGAGAGGATCATGGGACAGGAGGTTCGGGGAGGAAGACAAGGGGAGGAGGGAACCCAGAGGATGGGCAAGGGGTATAGTCAGAGGGACAGAGGGAGAAAAAGGAGAGTGAGGGAAAGAATGTGTGCATAAAAATAAATATTGGACGGGGTACGAGGGGGAGGTGGGGCATTAACGGAAGTTAGAGAAGTCGATGTTCATGCCATCAGGTTGGAGGCTACCCAGACGGAATATAAGGTGTTGTTCCTCCAACCTGAGTGTGGCTTCATCTTTACAGTAGAGGACGCCGTGGATAGACATGTCAGAATGGGAATGGGATGTGGAATTAAAATGTGTGGCCACTGGGAGATCCTGCTTTCTCTGGCGGACAGAGCGTAGGTGTTCAGCAAAGCGGTCTCCCAGTCTGCGTCGGGTCTCGCCAATATATAGAAGGCCACATCGGGAGCACCGGACGCAGTATATCACCCCAGCCGACTCACAGGTGAAGTGTTGCCTCACCTGGAAGGACTGTCTGGGGCCCTGAATGGTGGTAAGGGAGGAAGTGTAAGGGCATGTGTAGCACTTGCGTGTGCCTGTCTGTCAGCCTTTATTTGAGTTTTTTTTCATAAGTTCAAATTTATTTCTTTATTTTTCTGTAAATACCTACAAGGAAAAAAAAATCTCAGAGTAGAACTGTAGGTGGTGACAGATGCATACTTTAATAATAAAGGATTATGAAGGATCCCACCCACCCTGCTCATGGACTGTTTGTCCCACTCCCATCAGAGAGGAGGCTACGTAGCATCCATACCAGGACCACCAGACTCAAAAACAGTTACTTTCCCCTCGCAGTAAGACTAATCAACACCTCCACCCACTAACCCACCCCTCCATACTCCCAACCACCGCTACTTTATCATTTCCTGTCAGTCACCTTATGTACAGACACTCCTGTGCCTAGAATCACTTTATGGACATACAATCAATCTATGTATATAAGCTAACTTATGTTTTTATATTTATTGAGGTTTTTTAAAATTATTATTGTCTTTTAATTGCATTTTTTTGTGCTACATCAGATCCAGAACAATTACTTTATTCTCCTTTACACTTGAGTTCTGGAAATGACATTAAATAATTTTGAGTACTGAATCTTAAAGTGTTACTTTGACTTTGACTTGACTTCTTCAACAACAGAACAGACAAAGCCATACCACGGCACCAAAGCTCCAGAGTTCACAGAGTATTTCAGATAAAACCTGACATTCTTTTGCATTCTGCTAGCAAGATAAACAGCACCGGCTGACTGTCTGTCTCCAGTGGAGATTACTGCCCAGCCTGAATGCAGATAGTGGCTTGCCAGAGCTCACAGAAGGAGGGAAGGAGAGAGATTGTTAAGCGCTGAAAAACAGAATCGAATGTTTTAAGAATTTTGGAATCCAGTCATGGAACATAGAACCGTGAGCACAGAAACCAGCCCTTCGGCCCAAAATATTGTGCTGAACCAATTAAATTGGTAATCAAATGGCTAAATGGTCTTTCCTGCTTTCCTTGTTCAGTTGATATTTATTGAGTCTGTTCATCTGTTCACATTTATTTAATTGTGATTACTGACATTTGTGCATGTGACCATTCTGCTAATTGTTGATTGCTCATGGCACTACTGTCTTGTAATCTATTGGTTGTTATTGTGTTGTCTGTTATGGTGTTGTCCTGTGTTTTATGCTTTGCACTGAACCTCAATCAATTTTGGTTTGTTTCACATACCAGCAATGAAGAGATTCTGATTTGGAACTTATCTGTTGTGCCTACAAAATGTCCATACCCTTCTATTTTCCTCACATTCACGTGTCTATCTAAACATCTCTTAAAAGTCCCTAATGTTTCTCCCTCTACCACCACCCCAGGCAGTGCATTCCAGGCACCCATCACTCTCTGGGTAAAAAACTTCCTTCACATCTTCTTTGAAATTACAAACAAGGGGAAGTCTGCAGATGCTGAAAATCCAAGCACAACACAAGCTGCTGGAGGAACTCAGCAGTACAGGTGATGCTTTGGGCCAAATCATCAACTGTACGCTTTTCCATAGATGCTTCCAGGCCTGCTGAGTTCCTTAAGCATTTTGTGTGTTTTCCTTTGAAATCATCCCAACTTACCTTGAATACATGCCCTCTGGTATTAGACATTTCAACACTGGAAAAAAGATATTCTATGTCAACTCTATCTATGCATCTCACAATCTTATCAACCACTATCAGATCTCCCCTCAGCTTCTGCCGCTCCAGAGAAAACAACCAAAGTTTGTCCAACCTCTCGTTATAGCACATATCCTCTAATCCAGGTAACATCCTGGTAAACCTGCACCCTCTCCAATGCCTCAATATCCTTCCTATAGTGAGGCAACCAGTCATTAAGGAACCTCTGATACAGGAGCTTTGACCCAGCTTTTCTGTTATCAACAGTGAATAGGGGACACAAGTCACAAGACACATCTAAGTCACATCAGACTACAATGGACAACAATTTTTTTTGTTGTCCTTGGAAATTTTTTTTGTTTATGACAGACTGTTAGAAGCTGAACACAAATATAAGATCAGACTTCTTGAATCACATAGGAATTTGGTAAAACAAGAAATTAACTTTTATTGAATATAATGCATTTAATTGCATAGCAGCGCTAATGCTTTGCATTAGTTCAACTAAGCTAAAAATATTTTGCTAATGATTTTCATTTGTACTCTGTGTCTGAGGTTTCTTGTTTAAATGTTCAACAATAATCAGCCAGCATTGATGGATTGCAGTTGCCCTGATACCAATTCTCCATGACCACAATGTCCAGTTGAAACCTTTCACCATGCTCATCACTGACAGCGTCAAGATTTTCAGGGAAGAAGTTTAAACGGGAATGCAGAAAACAAATCTTTGCTGACATTTTACAATTCATGGCTTTGTATGCTTGAAGCATGTTTTCAACCAAAGTTAACAAGTTTCATGACATATGCCGGTGATATTAAACCTGTTCCTAATTCTGATGTGATGCTAGGCTCAGAAGTGTCTGTACGTAAGGTGACAGGCAGCATTCTGACAAATCTCTCTATACTCTCCCATGAAAGCTTCCACATCCTTCCAAAATGAGGTGACTAAAATTGAACGCAATATTCCAAGCGTGGTCTGTATGAGAGCTCCAAAATCTAGCAGACTGGCCCGTACTCCAAAGTACATTAGGACAGCAGATTTTTGGAGTCATTCTCCATTCAACTAATAATGTGGTTTATCACTTCTTCCTCAAGAGAATATCACATTTCCCACGTTATATTGTTTGCTAACTTCCTTCCACTCATTTAAACAATTAATATTTCTCTGCAAACTATGTAATCTCCCGACCTACCAACTTCTCTATCATTTACAAATGTGATTACAGTAAATATCCCCTCTACTGTAAACAGTAAACAGCTGTGGCCAGCACTGACACTCATGACACACTGTTATCAAACTGAAAATAAACCTGTTGTCCTACTCACCACTTCCAGCTAGTTAGCTCAGCCTCGATATATGGAAATATATTAACTCCCACATCACGAACTCTTAACCATGAGTACAAACCATGAGTACAGCAGTACAAACATCCACTCAGAAGCCACTTTATAGGTACAGGAGTGGAACCTGGTGTAGATTTCTGCTGCTGTAGCCCATCCACTTCAAGGCTTGATGCACTGCGTGTTGAACCAGTCTGGACATTCTCTTCTGACCCTTCCCATTAACAAGGCATCTTCACCCACAGAACTGCCACTCACTGGATGTTTTTTGTTTCTTGTACCATTCTCTGTAAACTCTAGAGACTGGTCGTGTGTGAAAATCCCAGGAGGTCATCAGTTTCTGAGATAATTAACCAGCCCATCTGCCACCAACAATCATTCCACAGTCAAAGTCACTTTTATCACCTTTCTTCCCCCATTCTGATGTTTGGTCTGAACAACAACTGAACCTCTTGACCATGTCTGCATGCTTTTATGCATTGAGTTGCTGCCAAATGTTTGTCTGATTAGATATTTACGTAAGTGTTGCTTACTTCGATGTACTCGTGTTAATTTTGGATAATAATAATAAAAAGATTTGAAAAAAAAGATATTTGCATTAACGAACAGGTGTACCTAATAAAGTGGCCACTGAGTGTATTAAATCTCCTGTTAGCAAATTGGCCAATGCTTCCTCAACACAATCTCAGTCTGTCAGATGCAATTTCCTCCTCATGATGGTGGGCTGATTCTGCTTTGTCAGATTATGATTTCCCAAATGGATTAATGAAAAATGGAGTGCTGTGTGGGAGGGAAGGGTTAGATTGATTATAGAGTGGGTTAAAAGGTCAGCACAAATCATGGGACAAGGGGCCAGTAGTGTCCTGATGAAGGGTCTTAGCCTGAAACTTCAACCGTTTATTCATTTCTCTAGATGCTGTCTGACCTGCTGAGTTCCTCCAGCATTTTAACGTCTGTTGCTCTGTCCTGTAATATTCTATGTTCAAATGTTCTTCAACCTACTCAGTAATAGACTAACACATTTTTTCAATAATTGCTACCAAATCAACCATTGTCTGCTTTTTGTCTCTATTTTTCTCAATTAGGGCATTTCATTGGCAGGCTTCCAGATTTCTGGTACTTCTCAAGAACTTTGAAAGATTATAACTGTTGCATCCACTATCTCCACAGCCACTTATTTTCGGAGTCCTGTATGCAAACTATCAGGTCCTGCAGACTTGGCATCCTTTAGCCTCATTAATTTGCCTGATACAAATTTTCAAGCAGTGGTAATTAATTTCTGTCTTGTAAATATTTTCAAATTAATGGAATGTTTACATTCTGCTATAAAGAATGACGCAAAATATCTGTTTCCTCCTCTGTCGTTTCCTAGTCCCCTTAACTCACCCTCATTCTCTCATCAGGAACTTATGTTCATTTAAACCTCTCTCTTCCCTTGTACAACTTAAAGACATTCACTGTCAGTTTTTATAGATTTAAGATTCAAGACTGTTTAATGTCATTTCCAGTACACAAGTGTAATGCAGAATGAAATAATTGTTATTCTGGATCTAATACAGCACAAAATGTCAGCATGGCTTTGTCAAGGGCAGGTCGTGCCTTACGAGCCTGATTGAATTTTTTGAGAATGTGACTCAACACATTGATGAAGGAAGAGCAGTAGATATAGTGTATATGGATTTCAGCAAGGCATTTGATAAGGTACCCCATGCTAGGCTTATTGAGAAAGTAAGGAGGCATAGGATCCTAGGGGACATTGCTTTGTGGATCCAGAACTAGCTTGCCCACAGAAAGCAAAGAGTGGTTGTAGACGGGTGATATTCTGCATGGAGGTCGGTGACCAGTGGTGTGCCTCAGGGATATGTTCTGGGACCCTTACTCTTCGTGATTTTTATAAATGATCTGGATGAGGAAGTGAAGGGTTAGTAAGTTTGCTGATGACACAAAGGTTGGGGGTGTTGTGGATAGTATGGAGGGCTGTCGGAGGTTACAACGGGACATTGATAGAATGCAAAACTGGGCTGAGAAGTGGCAGATGGAATTCAACCCAGATAAGTGTGAAGTGGTTCATTTTGGTAGGTCAAATATGATGGCAGAATATAGTATTAATGGTAAAACTCTTGGCAGTGTGGAGGATCAGAGGGATCTTGGTATCTGAGTCCATAGGACGCTCAAAGCAGCTGCGCAGGTTGACTCTACGGTTAAGAAGGCATACCGTGTACTGGCCTTCATCAATCGTGGAATTGAATTTAGGAGCCCAGAGGTAATGTTGCAGCTATATAGGACCCTGGTCAGATCCCACTTGGAGTACTGTGCTCAGTTCTGCTCGTCTCACTACAGGAAGAATGTGGAAACCATAGAAAGGGTGCAGAGAAGATTTACAAGGATGTTGCCTGGATTGGGGAGCATGCCTTATGAAAACAGATTGTGTGAACTCGGCCTTTTCTCCTTGGAGCGACGGAGGATGAGAGGTGACCTGATAGAGGTGTATAAGATGATGAGAGGCATTGATCATGTGGATAGTCAGAGGCTTTTTCCCAGGACTGAAATGGTTGCCACAAGGGGGCACAGGTTTAAGGTGCTGGGGAGTAGGTACAGAGGAGCTGTCAGGGGTAAGTTTTTTACGCAAAGAGTGCTGAGTGCGTGGAATGGGCTGCCGGCAACGGTGGTGGAGGCGGATACAATAGGGTCTTTTAAGAGACTTTTGGATAGGTACATGGAGCTTAGAAAAATAGAGGCTATGGGTAACCCTAGTAATTTCCAAGGTAGGGACATGTTTGGCACAACTTTGTGGGCCAAAGGGCCTGTATTATGTTGTAGGTTTTCTATGTTTCCATGTAAAATTACACAGTAAGATAAAGAACACAATAATAATAAAGCACAATAAATATAAATACATACGATAAATTATATACATAGATTGATTGTATATCCATAAAGTGATACTAGGCACAGGAGTGTCTATACATAAGGTGACTCTGAGTGGAACGGATAAAGTAGTGGTGGTTGGGATTGTGGAGGAGTGGATCAATGGGTGGAGGTGTTGATCAGCCTTACTGCTTGGGGAAGGTAATTGTTTTTGAGTCTGGTGGTCCTGGCATGGATGCTACATAGCCTCTTCCCAGATTAGAATGGGACAAATGAGCAGGGTGGGTGGGTTCCTTCATGAAGTTACTGCCTCTTTCCTGGCACCTTTCAGTATCTAAGAAATGGCAAGGGTAAAAGGACCCTAATGGCAGTTGTATACAGGCCTCCAAACAGCAGCCAGGATGTGGATTACAAGTTACAACAGGAGATAGAAAAGGCATGTCAGAAGGACAATGTTGTGATAATCATTGTGGATTTTAACATGAAAGTGGCTTGGGAAAACCAGGCCAGTACTGGACCTCAAGAGAGAGAATTTGTAGAATGTCTACGGGGTGGCTTTTTAGAACAGCTTATTGTTGAGCCCACTAGGGGATTGGCTGTTCTAGATTGGGTGTTGTGCAATGATCTGGAGGTGATAAGAGAGCTTAAGGTTAAGGAACGCTTAGGGAACAGTGATCACAATATAATCAAGTTCACTTTGAAATCTGAGGAGAAATTAAATTCCAATGTGTCAGTATTTCAGCGGAATAAAGGAAATTACAAAGGCATGAGAGGGGAACTGGCCAAGGTTAAGTGGAAAGGGACTCTAGCAGGAAGGATAGCAGAGCAGCAACGGCTGTAGTTTCTCTGAAAAATGAGGGAAGTGTAAGACAGATATATTCCAAATAAGAAGAAATTTTCCAATAGAAGTAGGACACTACCGTGGCTGACAAGTGAATTCAGAGCCAAAGTAAAAGCAAAACGGAGGGCATACAAGGAAGCCAAAGCTAGTGGGAAGATAGAGGATTGGGAAGCTTTTAAAAACTTGAAGAAGGAAACTAAGAAGGTCACTAGGGAGGAAAAAATGGATTATGAAAGGAAGCTGGCAACCAATATCAATGAAGTTACAAAAAGCTTTTTTAAGTACATAAAGGGTAAAAGAGAGTTGTGGGTACATGTAGGACCAATAGAAAATGACGCTGGAGATATTGTAATGAGAGATGCAGAGATGGCAGAGGAATTGAATGCGCATTTGCATCAGTCTTCACAGAGGAAGACATCTGCAGTCTACCGGACATTCAAGAGTGTCAAAGAAGTGAAATATGTGCAGTGGAAATTGTGACTGAGAAGGTGCTCAGGAAGCTTAATGGTCTGAGGGTGGATAAATCTCCTGTACCTGACGAATGCACCCTCGGGTTCTGAAGGGAGTAGCTGGAGAGATTGCGGAGGCATTAACAATGATCTTTCAGGAATCGATAGGCTCTGGCATTGTACCGGATGACTGGAAAATTACAAGTGTTACTCCGCTATTTAAAAAGGGTGGGAGGCAGCAGAAAGGAAACTATAGACCTGATAGCCTGACATTAGTGGTTGGAAAGTTGTTGGAATTGATAGTTAGGGATGAGGTTATAGAGTACCTGGAGGCACATGACAAGATAGGCCAAAGCCAGCATGATTTCCTGAAAGGAAAATCCTGCCTGAGGAGGAAAAGATGGCGGTGCGACGGCAGCGCGTGCGCGGCCTCTCTGGTGAATGATATCTGAATCTGTCAAGTAGGGTACCGTGCACAATTCTGATTTGATGGAGACGGACATGAGAGTACGGAGGAACATCGGGAAAACTTCTGAAATGCCCGCTTTGCTGCCGCTGCTACTGTGTGGTAACCCGAATCTCCTGAGCAGAAGGCCCCGAAATCCACAGCTTTGCTTGCTTCAACGGCCGGGGCTAGGCTGAAGGCACTCGGCAGAGGATGGCGCTCGGGAGGCTGTATCGGAAGGGCTGGTCGGAGGCTCGAAGTTTTCGGACAGACGGACTCAGTGTCAGCTGTGGTCGGCTGCTTCCAATGCATCGGCAAGTTGACAGTGCCTGGAGGTTTATGGCAGGGAGTCCCTTTTGCCACCGCTATCAGGGACTCGGGAGCTGATCAACTCGGGGACTTTGAGACTTTTTTCTACCGTGCCCACGGTTTGTTCTTCATCAAATTATGGTATTGCTTTGCACTGCTGTAACTATATGTTATAATTATGTGGTTCTGTCAGTGTTCGTCTTTGGTTTGTCTTGTTTTCTGTGATATCACTCCGGAGAACATTGTATCATTTCTTAATGCATGTATGCATTTCTAAATGACAATAAAAGAGGACTGAGTGTTCTCATAATCTAATCTACTGCAATTTTTTGAGGAAATTACAGGCAGGGTGGACAAAGGAGATGCAGTGGATGTGATGTACCTGGATTTTCATAAGTCCTTTGACAAGGGAGGCTGCTTAGCAAGATAAGAGCCCATGGAATTACAGGGAAGTTACTAGCATGGGTGGGGCATTGGTTGATCAGCAGAAAACGGAGAGTGGGAATAAAGGGATCCTATTCTGGCTGGTTGCCGGTTACCAGTGGAGTTCTACAGAGGTCTGTGTTGGGACCAATGCTTTTTACGACGTACGTCAATGATTTGGACTATGGGATTAATGGGTTTGTGGCTAAATTTGCCAATGATACAAAGATAAGTGGAGGAGTGGGTAGTGTTGAGGAAACAGAGAGCCTGCAAAGAGATTTAGATAGTTTAGGGGAATGGGCAAAGAAGTGACAAATGAAATACAATGTTGGAAAGTGTATGGTCGTGCACTTCGGTGGAAGAAGTAAACCCACCTATTTAACATGGCAGGACAATTTAAAATGAGCAATTATCCTACTAACTGGTACTTCTTTAAACTGTGGGAGGAAACCCACGCAGCCACATGAAGAACAAATACACTCCTTACAAACGTGATGAAATTGAACTCTGAACTACAGAACACCCTGAGCTGTAATAGTGCCATGCTTTTTTGTTGTGTTACTCAGTGCATCAAATGGCATTCCTAGTGCTGAGTATCAACTGAGGAGCAACAGAAATTGAACAGGTATTTTAATTCCTATAATAAAACATACTATACTTACATGCTACACCAGATGCTAATCCGTACAGCAATCCATTTCCCACAGAGTTCTGCTCAAAGATCTGTGTTCCTTGAGGTGGGCATTTCTCTTGCCTGATGAAATTGTAAAGTAATGTTTTGACAACCCTGCTTGTGTCCTGAAGGCTGTGAAAAGAGGTGGGGTGAGCAGGGACAGAAAGGAAAGAGGCAAAATAAAAGGGAAAATTAATACACTAAAAATCACTTGGTTACGCTGCCCAATCTGCCAACTATCAGATAAACTATCATGAAAGAACAAGGATTACCAAATGTAAATCAGATCCATCCCTAAATTAGAGTTTCTGCAATTAACTCCATGAGGTTAAAAAGCATTATGCAGAAAAGAGATTGCATCTACATGATCTCAAAACGAATAAATCAGCACAGCGAGTTTTCATCAACTGCGCCCACCTCAGTCTTTTGAGGCTCTTAAAATTAATCTTCATCGTTTCTTAAGAGCTCTAACAGACACCAGTTAAAAGCTTTAAAACATTTAATCACTGATATTTATTAACCAAGGAATGGTTTTATCTATTTCTCAATAAAGTATTTGTCTTTACAATGTTCTGGGTGAGAAAAATATCTTGGGTAATAAGCAAAAGAATATGCTGGAGGAACTCAGTGGGTCAGGCAGCATCCAAGGTGAAAAATGGACAGACAACGTTTCTGGTCAAGACCCTTCATGAAGGGTGTAAAGTTGCAATGTCGACTGTGCATTTCCCCCTACAGATAATAACTTCCCTGCTGAGTTCTATGTTCTATGTTCCTCCAGCATCTTTCTGTTACTCAAGATTTCAGCATGTGCTGCCTCTGTGGTTGCAGGCCACAGAGTTCCTGTGATAAGTACACTTTCTATTGGATTAATAAACCATTACCGTATAAACTTATCAAGGAACATATTCTAATGTCTTTCATTCTTTTAGTTACATTCTAAAAATAGCCAATTATATTCATTCATTAGACCAGGCCCAAAATTAGGCCATTCAGCCCACTGAGTCTGCTGTACTAATCCATTATGGCTGATTTATTACCCCTCTCAAGCCCATTCTCCTGCCTTCTCCCCGTAACCTTTGACACCCTGACTAATCAAGACCCTATCAATCTCTGTTTTAAATATACTCAATGACTTGGTCTCCACAGCCATCTGTGGCAAGGAATTCCATATATTCAACACCCTCAGGTTAAAGAAATTCCTCCTCATCTTTTTTCTAATGGGACGTCCTTCTCTTTTGAGGCTGTGCCCTTTGGTCCTAGATTCCTCACTATTGAAAACATCCTCTTTTCATCAATGTTATTTCAGCCTTTCAATATTCAATAGACTTCAATGAGATCCCTCCTTATTCTTCTAAACTCCAGTGAGTACAGGCCCAGAACCATTAAACTCACTTCAACGTTAACCCTTTCGTTCCCGGAATCATCTCGTGAACTCCTCTGGACCTGCTCCAACGCCAGCACATCTTGTCTTACAGAGGGGCCCTTATATGGAAATGAGCTCATTGTAAATATAATAAAAGAACCTCTATGCAAATTACTAACCGTGTTCAAAGAAAGAACTTCTGGCCATCACACTAACAGTTACTCAGATATCACACAATTTGTAAATACACGAGTGATAGTTCAACTTATATGTGTGCAACTCCTTGATGATTTTTCTCCAAAGGTATCCATTGTTCTGAATTGAAATATGGCTTATGACCCTTCCAAATGTATTTCAAGAACCCAAAGCAATTCTACCTTGTAGCATAAAGCCACATATTAACAATACGGGTGTCCCCCGCTTTTCCAACGTTCGCTTTACGAAACCTCACTGTTACGAAAGACCTACATTAGTACCCGGTTTTCGCTTTCAGAAGGTGTTTTCACTGTTATGAAGAAAGGCAGCGCGCGCCCCGAGCAGCCACTCTGCCCCGGATTCGGAACGGCATTGCTTAAACACGTTGCATTGAGCAACCGTTAGCAAGATGAGTTCTAAGGTGTCGGAAAAGCCTGAAAGAGCTCGTAAGGATGTTACACTTAGCGTAAAACTAGACATAATCAAGCGTTTCAATCGTGGTGAACGAAGTAAGGACAAAGTGAGTTTGGCTTGTGGGAGCTGACAAAGATGATATTGAAGAGGTTTTGGCATCCCATGACTAAGAACTGATAGATGAAGAGCTGATGCAATTGGAAGAGGAAAGGATAACAATTGAAACCGAATGCATTAGCGAAAGTGAAGCAACTGCGTGAGATTTTCACTGCAATGATAAAGTACAACTTTAATTTTGAAAGGGTACGTAGGTTTAGGGGATATTTGCAGGATGGTTTGAGTCCTTACAAAGAACTGTTTGATCTAAAAACGCGCGAGGCTAAGCAGGCAAGCAAGCCTTCTACATCAGCCACAGCAGACGACGAACCTCGACCTTCGACATCAAGGCAGGCAGTCATACGAGAAGATGAGCTGCCTGCCCTGATCGACGATGAGATGACACCCCCGTGTCCCACCACCCCAACCCCCGGGCCCAGGACAGATACTGTACCAATTCGCGGAGAATGCAGCAGTAGCCGGGAGGCACACAGCACATCTTTAAGAAAAAAGCCGAAATAAACATGCTAATTAATTAGGTGCCGCCTAGTGCGTAATTGTCGGCCCGGATCAGAGGCGATGCAATCCGCAATCCCCTCTGATCTGCGCCGACATTTATGTGCCGGGCAGCACCTAATTAATTAGCATGTTTATTTCGGCTTTTTTCTTAAGGATGTGCGGTGTTCCTCCCGGCTACTGCTGCGTTCTTCGCGGCAATGTATCGGGTCAGTGGCCCAGAGGGTGGGGGCCACTGCACCACCCAAATTCCGACTCAGTCTAACACACCATCATTAGTGTGCTCGGCGCTGTTCTCCCAATTCACGTACTGTACATACATTATTTCTACTTTATATAGGCTGTGTATTTTTACGTGTTATTTGGTAGATTTGGCAGCTTCATAGTTTAAAGGTTACTGGAGAGCGTGTTTATGCCAACAGCGCTTGCGTGAGATTTTCTGCCGAAAGTGTTTGCGTGAGATTTTCGCTATGGAGATCTGTGCAGGCAATCGTTGTAGAGAAGTATTTCTACTTTATATAGGCTGTGTATTTATCATATCATTCCTGCTTTTACTATATGTTACTGTTATTTTAGGTTTTATGTGTTATTTGGCATGATTTGGTAGGTTTTTTTGGGTCTGCAAACGCTCACAAAATTTTCCCAGATAAATAAATGGTAATTGCTTCTTCACTTTACGACATTCCAGCTTAAGAACCATTTCATAGGAACTCTCTACCTTCGGATGGCGGGGGAAACCTGTATTAAATATTACCATTCCTGAAATGTTCCCACAACCTATGGACTTCTTCTCATGTTCTCAACATTTAGTAATTATTTATTTATTATTATTATTTCTTTCCTTTTGTATTTGCACAGTTTGTCGTCTAAGAAGGACTTAGACAGATTTGGAGAATGGGCAAAGAAATGGCAAGTGGAATACAGTGTCAGGAAGCATATGGTCATGCACTTTGGCAGAAGAAATGAAAGGGATGACCACTTTCTAAATGGAGAGAAAATACAAAAAATCTGACACAAAAAGGACTTGGGAGTCCTTGTGCAGGATTCCCTGAAGGTTAATTTGCAGGTTGAGTCTGTGGTGAGGAAGGCAAATGCAATGTTCGCATTCGTTTCAAGAGGACTAGACTATAAAAGCACGGGTGAGGCCTCATTTGGAGTACTGTGAGCATTTTGGGTCCCTTATCTTAGAAAGGATTTGCTGAAACTGAGGAGGGTTCAAAAGAGGTTCACAAAAAGGATTTCAAGGTTTGCAGGGCTAGTCACATGAAGAAAGTTTGATGGCTCTGGACCTATATTCACAGAGGAGATTGGAGCTGAGAGGAAAAATGGATCGGTAATCATGAAATGGTGGAACAGGTTTGATGGGCCAAATGGCCTAATGCTGCTCGTACATCTGATGCTCCCACAATCTTTTGGGACAGCAGTGTGGATTTACTATTATAGATTAACTGTGAAAGCCTGCAGAAAAATGGGAAAGGGGCTTGGAGATTTTATCCTCTCTCAGACCGCATTGGCTGACTCATACTGCTCGGATCTTTTTCCACACATTCCCAAGTCATCTTAGTTGGTTGGTGGTGGTGTGGACAGTGCAGAAAGTTGCGGCAGGTTACAAAAGGATGCAGGATACAGAGCTGATCTGAGAAGTGGCAGACAAGAGTTCAATGCAGAAAAGTATGAAGTGATAAAGTCTGGAAGGATGAACTTGAAAGCAGAGTACAGGGTTAACGGCAGGATTCTTAGCAGTGTGGAGGAACAGAGGGATCTTGGGGTCCACATACATGGATCTCTAAGTTGCTGCACAGGTTGATGGGGTTATTAACAAGGCACAACGTGTGTTGGCCTTTATTAGTCAACGGATTAGATTCAAGAGCCATCTTCCACGCAAACCTGTTTTTAATCAACATGACTTCACCTGTTACTTCATTTGTGGTAATATTACCAGAGAGTGGTGGATATATGGAATGCTCTGCCCCAGAAGGCTGTGGAGGCCAAGTCTCTGGATGTTTTCAAGAAAGAGATCGATAGAGCTCTTAAAGATAGCGGAATCAAAAGTTATGGGGATAAGGCAGGAAGTGGATACTGATTGTAGATGATCAGCCATTATCACACTGAATGGCGGTGCTGGCTCGAAGGGCCAAATGGCCTATTGTCTATTGTCTATATGTGTTTTGTGTGTGAGTTATATGTATTGTGTTGTTCACCTTGGTTCAGAGAAATATTGTTTCATTTGGTGGTATACATGTTTTCAGTTGAATGACAACAAACTGAACAAACTTCATTTGCTGAAGTATAAGCTTTAGAATTTTTTTCCATTACATTTTCCTCCCCTTTAAACTAAAAACTCTTTGTTCTATCTTCTGATCATCCACCTAATTTTCCCTGTAGCTTTTCAGACAAAATTTGATACTAACAGGCCTTGGGCCATGTGACAGTGTTAAAAATGAAATATAAATACAAGTTGTTACTGTTAGAGAGCAAACGCGGTGTGCAAGAATTAGTGGTGGGAGAAGATACGAGGAAATTAATCCAACAGTTTGGAACAGCCATTCCTTCAAACTTTTAATGGCCTCATTTAGAGAGCTGAAGGTTGTTAGTCAAGTTGTTGTGTAAAGAAAAGGAGCGAGCAACTGGTGAAAATATCTATCATTTGAAAATTAATTTAAGAAAGGTTACATCGAAAATATTTCACCCAAATTAGAATAGTTTATTTTACCCCCTTTTCAAATGAAAAGCAATGCCACTAGAAAGCAGTATCCATCCTCAAAGACCCTCACCATCTAGGCCATGCCCTCTTCTCATCACAACCATTGGGAAGGTGGCACAAAAGCCTTCAGGCCCAAACCACCAGGTTCAGCAACAATTAATACCCTACAACCATCAGGCTCCTGAACCAGAGTGCATCAATTCACAGACTTCAATTCTGAACTGATTCACTTTCAAGGACTCTACAAGTCATGTTTTCTGTATTATTTATTTTTATATGCACTGTTTGTCTTCTTTTGCATACTGGTTGCTTGTCAGTCTCTGTTTATGTACATATTTTTTCATAAATATATTGGATGTCTTTATTTTGCTGTAAATGTCTGCAAGAAAAAGAATCTTAAGGTAGTATATGATGAAATATGCACGCAGTGGCCACTTTATTAGGTACACCTGCTCGTTCATACAAATATCTAATCAGCCAATCATGTGGCAGCAACTCAACACAAAACGCATGGTCAAGGGGTTCAGTGGTTATTCAGACCAAACATCAGAATCAGGAACAAATGTAACCTAAGTGACTTTGACAATGGAATGACTGTTAGTGCTAGACAGGATGGTTTGAGTGTCTCAGAAACTGCTGATCTCCTAGGATTTTCATGCACATCAGTCTCCAAAGTTTACAGAAAATGGTGCAAAAAAACAAAAATTATCTAGTGAGCGGCAGTTCTGTAAGTGAAAAAAACCTGGATAATGTGAGAGATCAAAGGAGAGTGGCCCGACTGGTTCAACACACAACAAATTGAGCCTTGAAATGGATGGGCTGCAGCTGACAGGAAGGCAACAATAACTCAAATAATCACACATTACAACAGGGGTGTGAGGAAGAGCATCACTGAATGCATCACATGTAGAACCTTGAAGTGGATGGGCTACAGCAGCAGAAGACCACAGACATACACTCATGGCCTCTTTATTGCCTAATAAAGTGGCATGGGGTGGCAGAGTGGAGATACGTCGCTACCAAAGGAGGTATAAGGCATCCTTTACCTCTGCTAGCCTGCAGTTCACCCTTGGGCAAGGTGTAGCACCTGCACAGATCTCCCCCCCGCACCCCACAGTCAAGGTCACATGAAGCCATGGGAGCAGGTGGTGGATGGTCGTACAAGCAGACGGTGCATATCGTGAGTCCCAGTTCTGAGATCACTGATGCCAGGCAGACAATCTCTGAAGAGTGTTGATAATGGCTGGGGTCACCCGTCTTGTAAAGACTCTGCCCAGAAGAAGACAATAGCAAACCACTTCTACAGAAGAATTTGCCAAGAACAATCCTGGTCGTGGACCATGATCACCCACGTCATACGACACGGCATATAATAAATTAATAAATAAAGTGGCCACTGAGTGTACGTACTTCAATAGTAAATCTACTTAGACTTTGAATTCAATGTTTTTCAGAATTACTTGTGAATTATTGAGAATAGAGAATTCTTAACGTATTATCCAGCAAATGCAACTATTGAAAACTCATCTTAAAAGAAACAATTTAACTCGCATGTGAAACATCACATTACACATCTGTAAATACCTATATGGTGACCATTTTCTGTTGCCATGGCAAACAATGCTAAACATAAGGAGGATATTGGATCATGCTTCAAGTTTATTCTACCCATCCATCAACTGTGGAAATTCCATTGCTGGAAGTATCTACATTTCAGAATGATCAGTCCTAAAAAAACATTTCAGTAATAGCTCATGACTTTTGTTTGGAGAAGTTAGGGTAGAAAGTTACATATTTTCTCAGTTGTAAAGCTGTTGATGTAGTTCCCTTCCTTTTCTATGAATTAATTCCACATGAGTGACACAGTTAAAAACAAGACAATGCCAAGAGCCTTCACTCCGAATTGCATCGATCCACTGCAGCTTGAGCTGATGATCACCACTAGAGTCACTAAGGAGTTTTCCAGATGTTTCCAGTTCATTGGTTAAATGTTACCAAGGATGGCCTGTATAACCAGTGACGATAATGCCAGGCGAGTAAAGGAGGAAAAACCAACATACTACAAAGCCTAAGAAATTTTTCAAGAGGGTGTAGAAGAAATTTACCAGGATACTGCCTGATTTAGAGGGCATGTGCCATAACACAAGGTTGGACAAACTTGCAAACACGAGGAATTCTGCAGATGCTGGAAATTCAAGCAACACACATCAAAGTTGCTAGTGAACGCAACAGGCCAGGCAGCATCTCTAGGAAGAGGTACAGTCGACGTTTCAGGCCGAGACCCTTCGTCAGTCCTGATGAAGGGTCTCGGCCTGAAACGTCGACTGTACCTCTTCCTAGAGATGCTGCCTGGCCTGCTGCGCTCACCAGCAACTTTGATGTGTGTTGGACAAACTTCGGTTGTTTTCGCTGCAGCAGCGGAGGCTGAGGGAAGATGTCATAGAGGTTTTTAAGATTATGAGAGGCATAGATGGAGTGAGTAAACAGACAGTACCTTTTTCCCAGGGTTTAAATGTCTAATATCAGAGGACATGTATTTAAGGTGAGAGGGAGTAATTTCAAAGGAGATGTGAAAGGCTGGTTTTTTTTCACACAGAGAGTGGTGGGTGCCTGGAATGAAATGCCTGGGGTGGTGGTAGAGGCAGATACATTAGAGATTCTTAAGAGACATTTAGATAGGCACATGAATGTGAGGAAAATGCAAGAATATGGACATTGTGCAGGCAGAAGGATTAATTTAGTTGGCTATTTGATTACTAATTTAACTAGTTCTGTACAGCATTGTGGGCTGAAGGGCTTATTCCTGTGCTGTACTGTTCTATGCTCTATGTTACATATAATAAACAAGTACTAATTGTTAGTTATATGGTGGAATATATTGCGTGTTGCAAATTAGGACAGAGACAGTACAACCCTTTGGCTGACAATTTCCAGTCAGACTTTTAACCCAATCAATCTTCTGTAGGTTGGCAAGTTTGCAGACGACACAAAGGTTGGTGGTGTTGTAGATAGTGTAGAGGATTGTCAAAGATTGCAGAGAGACATTGATAGGATGCAGAAGTGGGCTGAGAAGTGGCAGATGGAGTTCAACCCGGAGAAGTGTGAGGTGGTACACCTTGGAAGGACAAACTCCAAGGCAGAGTACAAAGTAAACGGCAGGATACTTGGTAGTGTGGAGCAGCAGAGGGATCTGGGGGTGTATGTCCACAGATCCCTGAAAGTTGCCTCACAGGTAGATAGGGTAGTTAAGAAAGCTTATGGGGTGTTAGCTTTTATAAGTCGAGGGATAGAGTTTAACAGTCGCGAGGCAATGCTGCAGCTCTATAAAACTCTGGTTAGGCCACACTTGGAGTACTGTGGCCAGTTCTGGTCGCCTCACTATAGGAAGGATGTGGAAGCATTGGAAAGGGTACAGAGGAGATTTACCAGGATGCTGCCTGGTTTAGAGAGTATGCATTATGATCAGAGATTAAGGGAGCTAGGGCTTTACTCTTTGGAGAGAAGGAGGATGAGAGGAGACATGATAGAGGTGTACAAGATAATAAGAGGAATAGATAGAATGGATAGCCAGTGCCTCTTCCCCAGGGCACCACTGCTCAATACAAGGGGACATGGCTTTAATGTAAGGGGTGGGAAGTTCAAGGGGGGATATTAGAGGAAGGTTTTTTACTCAGAGAGTGGTTGGTGCGTGGAATACACTGCCTGAGTCAGTGGTGGAGGCAGATACACTAGTGAAATTAAGAGACCACTAGACAGGTATATGCAGGAATTTAAGGTGGGGGGTTATATGGGAGGCAGGGTTTGAGGGTCGGCACAACAATGTGGGCTGAAGGGCCTGTACTGTGCTGTACTATTCTATGTTCTATGTAATCTAACATAATCTTAACAGATTCAGCAAAGCTGATACCTTTACTTTAAGTGTACATTTTCCATAAAATGAGCTACAACCAAATTGGTATTTTAAAGGCATCTGGTGCAAAATAATACTCAAAGCTTGCAGGTTAAAAAAGAAAGTTACCATAACACATAGGAGCAGAATTAGGTCATTTGGCCCATCAAGTCTGCTCCGCCATTCAATCATGGCTGATCATTTTTTTTTCCTCCTCCTCAACCCAATTCCGGGCCTTCTCCCCATAACCTATTTTGCCATGTCCGATCAATAACCTATCAGTCTCTGCATTAGATACACCCTGGCCTCCATGGCTGCATGTGGCAACAAATTCACCACTCTCTAGCTCAAGATATTTCTCCACATCTCTGTATGAATGGATGCCCCTCTGTCCGGAAGCTGTGCTCCCTTGTCCTAGACTCTCCCACCATGGGAAACATCCTTTCCACATCTACTCTGTCTAGGCTTTTAAACATTCGAGAGGTTTCAATGAGATCCCTTCCCCATCCTTCTAAATTCCAGAGAGTTCAGACCCAGAGCCATCAAAAGTTCCTCATATGATGACCCTTTCATTCCTGGAATCATCCTTGTGAATCTCCTCTAGACCCTCTCCAATGCCAGCACACCTTTTCTAAGATGAGGAGACCAAAACTATTCACAATACTCAAGGTGAGGCCTCACCAGTGCCTTATAAAGCCTCAGCATCACATCCCTGTCCTTGTACTCTAGACCTCCTCAAATGAATGTTAATATTGCATTTGCCTTCCTCATCACTGACTCACTCTACAAGTTAACCTTCAGGGTGTTCTGCACTAGGACTCCGAAGTCTTTTTGCAACTCAGATTTTTGGATTTTCTCCCTGTTTAGAAAATAGTTTGCACATTTATTTCTCTACCAAAGTGCATGACCATGAAGTTTCCAACATTATATTTCATTTGCCACTGTCTTGCCCATTTCCTAATCTGTTTAAGTCCTTCTGCATTCTACTTGTTTCCTCAACACTACCTGCAGCCAACTAGAAAAGGATCATTTTATTCCCACTCGCTGCCTCCTACCAATCAGCCAATGCTCTAACCATGTTAGTAACTTGTCTGTAATACCATGGGCTCTTAACTTGGTAAGCAGCCTCATGTCTCCTCATAGAATTCCAACAGGTTCGTCAGGCAGAATTTTCCCTCAAGGAAACCATGCTGACTTTGTACTATCTTGTCCTGTGCCACCAAGTACTCCATCACCTCATCCTTAACAACTGATTCTAACACCTTCCCAACCACTGAAGTCAGACTTACTGGTCTATAATTTCCTTTCCGCTGTCTTCTTCCTTTCTTAAAGAGTGGAGTGACATTTGCAATTTTCCAGTCCTCTGGCACCATGCCAGAGTCCAATGATTTTTGAAAGATCATTTCTAATGCCACCACAATCTCTAACGCTACCTCTTTCTGAACCCTAGGATGCAGTTCATCTCTCCGGGTGACTTAAGTACCTTTAGGTCTTTCAGCTTTTTGAGCACTTTCTCCCTTGTAAAAGTAACTGCACTCACTTCTCTTCCTTCACACACTACAACATCTGGCACACTGCTAGTGTCTTCCACAGTGAAGACTGATGCAAAATACTCATGTAGTTCATCTGTCATCTCCTTGTCCCCCATTATTATTTCTCCTGTCTCATTTTCTAGCGGTCCTATATCCACTCTCATCTGCCTTTTATTTTTTACATACTTGAAAAAGCTTTTACTATCCACTTTGACATTATTTACTAGCTTGTTTTCATATTTTATCTTATCTCTTCTAATGATTCTTTTAGTTGGTCTCTGTAGATCTTTAAAAACATCCCAACCCTCTATCTTCACACTAATTTTTGCTTTGTTGTATGTCCTCTCTTTTGTTTTGATATTTAAATATTCAAGTTCGTCAAGTCCTTCCGAAGACCCCAAAATCTCTACAACTCATGTTCTGGACCCTACAACTCATGGTTTCAATATTTTTTACTTATATATTTCCAAGCAACACATACAACATGCTGGAGGAACACAACAGGCCAGGGAGCATCTACGGAAAAGAATACAGTCGACGTTTCAGACCAAGACCCTTCATAGGATTAATTAGTAGGAGCAAATTAAAGGAAGGCAGGGGCAACCACATCGTCTGAGTGGACATAGTCTTCGAGGCTTCAGCGAAGAGAGGCTTCACTCAGAGAAAGCAAAGCTCAAGTTTTTTTCCTTCTCTTCTTTCTATCTGCTCAGCTAGGACAATATAGTGCAATGATCCTCTTGCAGGATGTGGGAAGGCAGGGAGACCTTCAGTATCCTTGACCACTACAATTGTGAGAAGCGTATCCAACTGCAGCTTCTAACAAACTGTGTTAAGGAGCTGGAGCTGAAACAGGATGAACTCTGGATCATTCGGAAGGCTGAAGGGGTAATTGATAGGACATATATATTAAAAGGCATCTGCTAGTCTCGCAAGACCATGGATCTGCGCTTGGAAAGTCTTCGCTCTCCAGGCCACAGGCCTGGGCAAGTTTGTATGGAAGACTGGCAGTTGCCCATGCTGCAAGTCTCCCTCTCCACGACACCGATGTTGTCCAAGGGAAGGGCATTAAGACCCATACAGCTTGGCACCAGTGTCGTCGCAGAGCAATGTGTGATTAAGCGCTTTGTTCAAGGATACAACACACTGCCTCGGCTGGGGCTCGAACTCACAACCTTCAGATCGCTGGTCGAACGCCTTAACCACTTGACCACATGGATAGGACACATAGAGTGGTAGTTGCAGTACACAGGAAACTGGGTAACAGTCAGAAAGGAGAAAGCAGTTAAGGAGTCAGTACAGTATCCCTGTGGCCATCCCCCTCAACATCAGGTATGTCACTTTGGATACTGTTGGGGGCGGGGGGGGGGGGCAGGGAATTACCTAGCAGAAGAGAGTTACCATGCCTGGCTCTGTGACTTAGAAGAGAAGGGGTGAGAAGAGGTACACTGTGATGATAGGGGATTTATTAGTTAGGGGAATGGGTCTCGGCCTGAAACGTCGACTGTACCTCTTCCTAGAGATGCTGCCTGGCCTGCTGCGTTCACCAGCAACTTTGATGTGTGTTGCTTGAATTTCCAGCATCTGCAGAATTCCTGTTGTTTGCGTTCCTAGATGGTAGGTTGCCTCTCGGGTGCCAGAGTCTGGGATATCCCGTATTGAGTTCTCAGCATCAAGTGAGTAAGTGAACAGCCAGAGGTTGTGGTCCATGTACGTACCACTGAGATGGGTAGGATAAGTGACGAGGTTCTGTATAGGGAGTTCAGGGATTTGGGTGCTAAGTTAAAGGACAGAGCCTCCAGGATTACGACCTCGGGACTGCTACCCATGCCAAGTGCTAGTGAGGCTAGAACTAGGAAGGTTATACAGTCCAACACGTGGCTAAGAAGCTGGTGTAGGACGGACAACATAACATTTTTGGATCATTGGGCTCTCTTCCAGGGAAGGTGGGCCCTCTACAGAAGGGAGGGTTTGCACCTGAACTGGAGGGGGACTAATATCCTAGTGGGAAGGTTTGCTAATGCTGCACAGTGGGGTTTAAACTAGAGTTGCAGGGTGATGGGAACAAGAGTGCCAGAACAGTTAGTGGAGAGGTGTAGAGAAAGATGTTGGTAAGACCTCGAACAAAGTTGGAAATCAAAAGGATGAACATGATGCAACTGGTGTCCTGAAATGTGTATATCTCAATGCAAGAAGTATCATAGAAAAGTCGGATTAGCTCATGGCATGGATCAACACCTGGAATTATGATATTGTAGCCATTAGTGAGAGGTGGTTGTAGGAGGAGCAGGAATAGAAGCTCAATGTTCCAGGGTTCGGTTGTTTCAGACTGAGAAATAAGAAAAGTATGACCATGTTAATGGGGCTATATTACAGACCACCCAACAGTCCTAGGGACTTAGAGGAACAAATCTGTAGAGAGATCGCAGACTGCTGCAAGAAACATAGGATTGTTATTGTAAGTGAATTGACCTGATATCCCATACTGTAACAGAACTAGATGGGATAGAGGTTATCAAATGTGTTCAGGAAAGTTTCCTTCATCAGTGCACAGAAGTCCCAATGAGACAGTCTGCGATACTGCATCTGCTACTAGGGAATGAGACAGGGCAGGTGACAGACTTTTGTGTCGGGTTAACACTTTGCATCCAGTAACCACAATGGCATTAGTTTCAAAGTAGATATGCAAAAAGATCTGGTCTGGTCTGCAGGCTAAGATTCTAAATTGGAGAAAGGCCAATTTTGATGGTATCAGAAAGGATCTGGTAAGTGTGAATGAAGACAGGCTGTTGTCTGGCAAAGGTAAGTGGGAGGGCTTCAAAAGTGAAATTTTGAGAGTACAAAGCTTGTATGTACCAGTCAGAATTAAAGATAAGATACAAGATACATGTGTAGGGAAGCTTGGTTTTCAAGAGATATTGAGGTCCTGGTTGAGAGAAAAAAGGAGGTGCATAGCAGATCGGAACAAATGAGGTGCTTGTGGAATACAAGAAATGCATGAGAACACTTAAGAAATAAATCAGGAAGGCTAAAAGAGGGCATGAAGTTGCTCCAGCAGACAAGGTGAAAGAGAATCCTAAGGGCTTCTACAGATATGTTAAGAGCAAAAGGATTGCCAGGGACAAAATTAATCCTCTGGAAGATCAGAATGGTAATCCATGTGTGGAGCCAAAACAGATAGGGTGGGGAGGAAATAAATAAATTTTTTGCATCTGTATATACTCGGGAGATGGACAGAGAGTCTACAGAAGTGAGGCAAAGCGCCATCAGCTTCATGGACCCTGTACAAATTGTAAAGGAGGAGGTGTTTGCTATCCTGAGGCAAATCAGGGTGATTAAATCCTCAGGGCCTGACAAGGTGTTCCCTCGGACCCTACAGGAGGCAAGTGTAGAAATTGCTGGGGCCCCAGCAGAGATAATTAAATTATCCTTAGCAAGAGGAAAGGTACCAGAGCATTGGCGGATAGCCAATATTGTTCCGCTGTTTTAAAAAGGCTCCAAACATAAACCAGGAAATTATAGGCTAGTGAATCTGAAATCAGTTGTGGGAAAGTTATTTAAAGGTATGCAAAGGGACCGGATATCTAAGTATTTGGATAGACGTGGACTGATTAAGGATAGTCAACAGGGCTTCGTGTGTGGAAGGTCATGTCTATCCAGTCTCAGAGCTTTATGAGGAAAGTGGATGGAGGCAAGACAGTGGAGAAGGTTCAGTCACTTGGCATTCAGGATGAGGTTGTAAATAGGATTGGACATTGGCTTGGTGGGAGAAGCCAGAGTGTGGTAGTAGATGGCTGCCTCTCTGGCTGGAGGCCTATGGCCAGTGGTGTATTGGATCAGTAAATTTGCGGACGACACTAAGATTGGGGGTGTAATGGACAGCAGGGAAGGCTATCATTGCTTCCAGAGCGATCTGCATCAGCTGGAAAAATGGGCTGAAAAATGGCAGATGGAATTTAATGCAGATTATTCCAAGGTTTTGCACTTCAGTAAGACCAACCAGGGTAGGTCTTATACAGTGAATGATAGGGCACTGAGGTGTGTGGTAGAACAAAGGGATCTGGAAATACAGGTCCATAATTTGTTGAAAATGGCATCACAAGTAGATAGGGTTGTAAAGAAGGCTATTGGTGGCACATTGGCTTTCATAAATCAATGTACTAGAGAGGAAGGATTTGGGATGTTAAATTGAAGTTGTATAAGACGTTGGTGAGGCCTAATTTGGAGTATTGAGTGCAGTTTTGATCACCTACCTACAGGAAAAATGTAAACAAGGCTGAAAGAGTACAGAGAAAATTTACAAGGATGTTGGTGGGTCTGGAGAACCTGAGTTATAAGGAAAGATTGAATAGGTTAGGACTGTATTTCTTAGAATGTAGAAGACTGAGAGATTTGATAGACGTATACAAAATTATGAAGGGTACAGACAGGGTAAAGGCAAGCAGGCTTTTTCCACTGAAGTTGGGTGGAACTACAACCAGAGGTCATGGGTTAAAGGTGGGAGGTGAAAAGTTTAAGGGGAACGTGAGGGGAATCATTTTCATTCAAAAGGTTGTGATAGTGTGAAACAAGCTGCCAGCACAAGAGGTATATGTGAGCTCAATTCCAACCTTTAAGAACAGGTTGGATAGGTACATGGATAGCAGGGGGGTGGAGGGTTTTCGTTCCGGTGCAGATCGATGGATGTAGGCAGCTTAAGTGGACTAGATGAGCCAAGGGACCTGTTTCTGAGCTGTACTTCTCTATGACAATGACTGCAGTACCTCCTCTCTTATGGTAGTAACAAGAAGAGGGCATCTCAATCTTCAGTGGTATATTATCCCGTGCACCAATCTTTTTGACACGAATGGCCCTTATCGAAAATGCTGGGTGTGTGTCTTCACGCTCCTATACCTCTTCTTGGGTAGTGTTGACCCCTCAATGAGGACCCTCAACTATTCCTTCCTGAAATCTATAATCACTTCCTTGGTACAAACAGTGTACAGAATCACAGCAAAGCTCAACTTTAAACACAAACAGAAGCCGGCAGGAGTCAATAGGTGTCAGCAAAGAATGAAGACACTCGTTTAATTTTCATGCCATTTCCATCAGCGTTAATACCAATTGTGATGTTATCGTAGATCAATGTCAAGGGATCATCAAATACCACAATAATATAGAAATATTATAATATTGTTATACTAATGTTATATTATAAACTCCCAGCACCCACCTGGCTTCACCTATCACCTTCCTCTCACCCCCACTTCTTATTCTTGCTTCTCTTCTCCCCCTTCCTCTCTAGTGCCGATGAAAGGTCTCAACCTGAAATAACAACTGTTTATTCCTCTGCATAGAAGCTACCTAATCTGCTGAGTTCCTCCATCATTTTGCGTGTGATGCTCTAGATTTTCAGCATCTGCAGAACCTTTTGAATTTATAATATTCTCAAATACTTTTAGCAGCAAAAAAACAAGTCTATCGACTGGGGAATTGCCAAGACATTTTATTGCAGAATCCTGTAAGTAATCCTAAATTTTGTTAAAAGATTAAATAATATTGACTCTTTCCATTCCATGTGCATTTCATTCATTTTAGCTACAGATTTATGATTACCTTCACCTGTTAACACCACTGCTTGTGGAATCTTGCATAGACAACGAAAACAAATACAGGCTCGTTTTATTTAAAACCTTCAGAACTTTTGTCAAGGAATGTTGATGTTATTATGGTTACATAAGACACAGGAGCAGAACCATCACGGCTGATTTATTGTCCCTCTCAACCCCATTCTTCTGTATTCTCCCGCCAACCTTTGACACCTTTACTAATTAAGAACCTATCAATCTCTGTTTTAAATATGCCCAATGACTTGGCCTTCACAGCAGTCTGTAGCAATGAATTAGACAGATTCACCACACTCTGGCTAAAGAAATTCCTCCTCATCTCTGTTCTAAATGGAAGTTCCTCTATTCTAAGGCTGAGCCCTCTGGTCCTAGACTCCCCCACTGTAAGAACATCCTCTCCTTATCCACTCCATCTGGGCCTTTCAACATTCGATAGGTTTCAATGAGATTGTCCCTCATTCTTCTGAACTCCAACAAGTACAGGCTCAGAGCCATCAAATGCTCTTCATGTGTTAACCCTTTCATTCTTGGAATCATTCTCATGAATCTCATCCGGACTCTCTCCAATGCCAGTACATCATCTTTTCGATAAGGGGCCCAAAACTGATGGGATTCATCTGTCATCACCACTGCTTGTGGGATCTTGTATAAAGCAGACAATGAAAATAAATAAGTAAACAAACACTTCAGTAATTTTGTCACAAGTAGCAAAAAAATCAAAGTTCAAACAAAATTTATTATCAAAGTACATATACATCACAATATACAACCCTGAGATTCATTTTCTTGCGGACATACCCGATAAATCCAATAACCATAATAGAATCAATGAAAAACCATGCCAAACAGGGCAGACAACCAGCATGCAAAATACAACAAACTATACAAATACAAAACGATAGAAAAAATGAAATATTAATAATAATAATAAATAACCAATATTTAGAACATGAGATGAAGAGTTCTTGAAAGTGAGTCCATTGGTTGCGGGAACAGTTCAGTGATGGGGCAAGTTAAGTCAGGTGAAGCTAAAACAACAAACACAAAATAATGGAGGTCCTGCTGAGGAGTCTTGGCTCAAAACGTCAACTGTATTTCCATTGATGCTGCCTGGGCCTGCAGAGCTCCTCCAGCATTTTGTGTGTGTTGCTTGGATTTCCAGTATTTGCAGATTTTCTCGTTTGTGTTGAGTTAAGTTATCCCCACTGGTCAAGAGCCTGATGGTTGAGGACTAATAACTGTTCCTGAACCTGGTGTTTTGTGTCCTGAAGCTCCTGTACCTTCTTCCTGATTGCAGCAGCAAGAAGAGAGCATGAACTTGGTGCTGGGAGTTCCTGCGTGGCTACGCACAGCTCCAATACCACATTCATCTTGACAACACCACTGTCATTGGCCAAATCAAAGGTGGTGATGAATCAGCATATATGAGGGAGATTGAAAATCTGACTGAGTGGTCTCATAACAACTTCTTACTCAATACCAGCAAGATCAAGGAGCTGATATTAGTCTTCAGGAGAAAGAAACCAGAGGTCCATGTGTCAGTCTTCATCGATGGAGAGGGTCAGCATCTTTAAGTTCCTTAGTGGAAATATTTTGAAGGAACAGTCCTGGGCCCAGCAAGTAAGTGCAATTATGAGGAAAGCACAGAAGCACCTCTACTTCCTTATGAATTTAAAAAGATTTGACATGACATCTAAAACCTTGACAAACTTCTATAGATGTGTAGTGGAAATTATATTTTCTGGCTGCATCATAGGTTGGTATGGAAATATCTTTATTGTAGTGGACACTTTATCCACTGTACTGATGATAAGAGTGTTGAATGGATGAAAAGAACAGCAATCTACATAATTTTAGTTTTATATAATGAAATTTATAGATGAAAAGCACTGAGAATGGAAGGAGTGTCTTGGCTACACATGGTTATTTCAGAAATACCATATTCAAGTAGTTTCATCATTCAGTGAACATCAATATCTCAAGAAATATAGATTAAATTGGCAATTTGGGAAACTAACACTAAGATAACACTGTCTCCTGTAATCACTTTGTACAAAAAAGTAAGGGGCCCAATTCAACTTAGATCAGTACAAGTAATTTTTTCTGTACAAATTTACTTTTCCATTGGTTATTTGTCAATCTGTGTCCACTTATGTATAATTTTATTGTAAATTCCATTGTATTTCTTGATTTTCCTGTAAACGTCTGGAAGGAAATGAATTTTAAAATCTGGCTGAGTGCTGCAATAGCAACAAGCTTTTGCTCACTGTCAGTAAGACCAAGGGGCAGATTATTGACTTCAGGATGACAAAACAAGAGGTTCAAGAACTAGTCCTCATTGGAGGATCAAAGGTGAAGAGGGTCAGCAACTTTAAATTCCTCAGTGCTGTCTTTTCAGTGGACCTGTCCTCGGCCCAGCACATAAATGCAATTAAGAAAGCACGACAACGCCTCTACCTCCTCAGGAGTTTGTGAAGATTCACATAACATCTAAAACTTTCACAAACTTCTGAGGATGTGTAGTGGAAAGTATTTTGACTGGCGGCTGCATCACCAATACCCCTGAATGGAAAATCCTACAAAAAATAGTGGATACAGCCCAGTCCATCACAGGTAAAGCCCTCCCAACCACTGAGCACATCTACATGAAACACTGTCACAGGAAAGCAGCATCCAGTATCAGGGACCCCAACCACCTAGGTCATGCTCTCTTCTCACTGTTGCTATCAGGAAGAAGGTACAGGAGCCTCGGGACCTACACCACAGGTTCGGGATCAGTTATTAGCCCTCAATCATCAGGTTCTTGAACCACTCAACTTCACTCACCCCATCACTGAAATACTACCAGTACCTGTGGACTCACTTTCAAGAACATGTTCTCAATATTATTATTGTTGTTATATATTAATTTTTTCTCAACTCAAGCTGGCAAAATCTGAGGTACAGGCATAACCAACTACACTCATTTCTCAATTGCTAGGAACATTTGGACAATTCTAGTGGTGTTCAGTATTGTGGCTTTCTGAAGATTTACATAAATATTGCTGTGTAGGCCTAATTGTTTAATGCTATTGTGTAGTGACATTGGGATGATACCAATTGTAGACATTACTGCTGGGACAACGTATACCCTGTTCATGTTGCATAGTCTTTCAATTTCCACTTTTAATTCAGCGTTTTTCACTTACTGATTTCTGTATGTTGTTTGTGTTTGGAATGGCTATCCAGACAGTAGTCATGGATTGTCCTATCTGTAATAATGGATCAGTCATAATATAATTTGTAGGATTTATTAATTTATTTCTATATTTATCATGCATTGCATTGTACTGCTGCAGCTAAGTTAACAAACTCCACAACATGTGCCGGTGATATTAAATCTGATTGTTTCTGATTCTGATTTATAGCAAGGTATGGTGCCTTTTATGAGCTTGTACTTTCAAGCAGCATTTTGATTAACAATGTTTGCCACTTGATTGTGCCTGTGTAAGTAACCAGATTGAGTTAAGCTGCTGCAGGATCCTGTAATGTGCTGGATTGTTTCTGGTTTCTCTTGGCATTTTCTGCATTAATCACCTTGAATTTGCTGGTCTGTTACAATTTTTTTGTGTAAACCACCAGTTTCTGTGCTGTACTTTTCTATGACTGTGGTCCTGTCTTGCCACAAGGAAACCACCTGTTTCTGGGAAGACGTCTCCAACTCTGAGCCAGGCATTCAATGCTTCCTTGTCGACATCCAGTCTGCTCAGATCGTGGGAATGTCTTCCATGGAGAGTCATGCTCTTCCATTGGCTTTTTCTTCTATAGTGATAATTTCTTCACTTTTCTAGGTTGTGCTTTCATTTAAGTTTAATGGTGTGCACTTCTTATCAGAATAGTATATGCTCACGTGAAGCGCTGAATCCTGGTTTCATGGATGAAAATATATCCTCAGATGTTTTATCTGCCTGTTGTGTAATTTTTTATGTCTGTTATTCCTCTTCCTCCTCTGTCCTGGGTAGTGTTAATCTAAGTGCACTTGGGCGTATATAGTGTTCTCTAAAATTTGTCATATCAGTTCCTATTTTCTTTGTAAATTTTCCAGATCAGTTTCAGACTAAGATATTAAGCCAAAAGAATACATTAATATGAGTATAGCGAAAGTGTTTATTGTCTTCGTTATATTTTTACTACTAAGCTCTGTTTGGCAGATTTTCTTAAGCTTTGCAATACATTCTGTCGCAAGTTTTCCCATTATCACACGATGATCTATTTTCTTTGCGTGTGGATATCCCAGATACTTACATGTTTCATATTCATCCATCAGTTGTATTGTATCCTGCTGCTCTGTTTTATATTCTACTGGGTCTATTGCAACTTTCTTTGTTTAATGATCTGCACTTCACTGGTCCAAAATTCATGTTTAGATCTTTTGAAAATCGTTCTACAATTTGAATTAACTGCTTTAGCTTTACTGATGAGGGAGCATTTAATTTCAAATCATCCATGTGTAGAAGGTGTGTCAAGGTAAAACTCATTCGGTTGTCTCTGATTTGATACCCTATTTTTGTCCAATTCAGTAAATTAGAGAGCATGTTTAAAGCTAGACAAAACTATAGTAGGCTTAGAGACTCGCCCTGAAAAATGCCTCAGTTTACTTTGATAATGGTAGTTTTTCTTTTTTGCCTGTTAATAGATAGAGAGATTATAGTATGCGAATGCATAATCAGATGCTGTAAGAATTTCACAGGTATTATTATCATAGAAACATAGGAAACCTACAGCACAATACAGGCCCTTCAGCCCACAAAGCTGTGCCAAACATGTCCTTAATTTAGAAATTACCTAGGGTTACCCACAGCCCTCTATTTTTCTGAGCTCCATATACCTGTCCAGGAATCTCTTAAAAGACCCTATCGTATCCGCCTCCACTACTGTCACCAGCAGCCCATTCCAAGTACTCACCACTTTCTGAGTAAAAAAACATATCCCTAACATCTCCTCTGTACCTACTTCCAAGCATCTTAAAACTGTGCCCTCTCATGCTAGCCATTTCAGCCCTGGGAAAAAGCCTCTGACTATCCACATGATCAATCCCTCTCATCATCTTACAGGTCACCTCTTATCCTCCGTCGCTCCAAGGAAAAAAAGGCCAAGTTCACTCAACCTATTCTCATAAAGCATGCTCCCCAATCCAGGCAACATCCCTGTAAATCTCCTTTCTATGGTTCCCACATCCTTTCTGTAGTGATGCGACCAGAAGTGAGCACAGTACTCCAAGTGGGGTCTGACCAGCATCCTATATAGCTTTTATTATCATTTCTTTCTTTCGCATTTGCACAGTCTGCTGTCCACCCAGTTAGAGCAGTCTGTCATTGATTCTATTAAGGTTATTGGATTTATTGTGTATGCCCACAAGAAAATGAATTTCATGGTTGTATATGGTGACATATATGTACTTTGAAAATAAACTTATTTTGAATTTTACTTGAAAAACTATCTTACAATTTGCGATCAAAGATTAAGTGCATGAAAAAAATGCACTGCTTCAGAAAAAAAGTGCCAATTTTTACAAACAAAAATTTGTTGTTTAAATATTTATCCACTTACCTCCAAAGTGCTCAAGTTCAGTGATCTGGTGATGTATTTAATATTTAGATTCTTGGCAAGTTTTTTTTTCTCTAGTCTCCCTTAATGCTTTTGGGAGTAACCATGAGGTCAAAGCCCTTGTTATGAAGTCAATGGGCAGAGCAAGTGGTGTTTCATGGAACACTACAGTACAGGGCCAAAGGCCAGCCTGTTGCATTGAAATAGTACCTCTCAATGTTTTAAAAGCCTGATATCTTAAACCAGTCTCCCTCTCTAGACACTGCCTGATCTACTAAGTATTTTCCTGACTTTGACTTTATATCTGTTTTCCAATTTATTTATTGCCTCTGACTTAATTTGAATTTTACAAGTCCCACCAGAACACTATTAGTTCAACTCCTACACACAAGAGATTCTGGAAATCCAGAGCAACATACACAAAATGCTGGAGGAACTCTGCAGGTCTGGCAGTGTCTACGGAATGGATTAACAGTCAACATTTCACGCTGAGGACTGGACTGGAAAGGAAGCGGGAAGAAGCCAGAATAAGAAAAGATAGAAGATGATAGATGAAGCCAGGTGGGTAGGGCGATAAAATAAGAAGCTGGAAGATAATAGATGGGAAAGATAAAGGGCTGAAAAAGAAAGCGTCTGACAGGAGAGAAGAGAGGACCATGAGAGAAAGGGAAGGAGGAGAGGCACCATGGGGAGGTGAGGAGAAAAGGTAAGACCAAAGTGGGAAAATAAAAAAGAGGGAAGGAGGGGGAAAAAGTTGGAAAAATCTTAATTCCTATCACTGCTTTTCATGATTGTTTCAATCATCTTAAGCAAATAAAATGAGCCCAGCCATAGTCAACAGATCCACAGGCATATCCTAACTTTAGAATTTGAATTTCTGAAACACAGGAAATGCTTTTAACTTTTCTATTTGCAATCCTGATCATTTCTATATTTTTCATTCAATTGAGAAGTCTGTACACCAAAAGGAAATGGTTAACTATCTTCTCAGAAAATATGCACAGTGATTCTGCTCTGATCTCCTCCAAGATTAACAGAGGTTTCAAAGTCAGGGTGGAGAACTTATTATTCACACTTACATATTTCTCTTAAATTAAATCATACAAAGTCGAATAAAGTCGTCATACCATTGTCCTTGCATTAAGTACTTGTATATTGTACTCTCTCGAATTATCTCTTTCTGGAACAGCTGGCAAGACAGTAGAACCAAAAGGGTGGTCACAGACTCGAGAAGAATGCTATATGTAATATCTCTGCAAGCAAACATCAAAATAGTTTAGATCAACATGCCATCTTGCAATAACTCGTTGTAAGTGAATTTATACAACATAAAGCACCAAAACATAAGACAGGTTAAACAGCTTTTAATGGTCCATTTAAATAAAGCATTCATTATATTAGTCACAAAATACATTTATATTCTATAAGACCATAAGACATAGGAGCAGAACATAGCCCATTCAGCCCATCAAGTCTGCTTTGCCAATCTATCATGGCTGATATATTATCCATCTCAATCTCATTCCCCGCTTTCTCCCTGTAACCTAATCAAGAACCTATCAACTTACGCTTTAAATACCTGTATACCCAATAACTTGGCCTCCACAGCCGTCTGTAACAATGAAATCCACAGATACAGCATCAGATTTGCTGAATACTTTGTGCAATATTCGGCAAATCTAACTGCAAGAGAAATGTAAACCCAAGGAAAATTAGACAAAGGTTGTTTGTCATATATATTAATGGTCTGGATGACGGGGTGGTAAATTGGATGAGTAAGTATGCAGATGATACTAAGATAGGTGGAGCTGTGGATAATGAAGTAGGTTTTCAAAGCTTGCAGAGAGATTTAGGCCAGTTAGAAGAGTGGGCTGAAAGATGGCAGATGGAGTTTAATGTTGATAAATGTGAGGTGCTACATTTTGGTAGGACTAATCAAAATAGGACATACATGGTAAATGGTAGAGCACTGAAGAATGCAGTAGAACAGAGGGATCTAGGAATAATGGTGCATAGTTCCCTGAAAGTGGAATCTCATGTGGACAGGATGGTGAAGAAAGCTTTTGGTATGCTGGCCTTTATAAATCAGAGCATTGAGTATAGGAGTTGGGATGTAATGTTGAAATTGTACAAGGCATTGGTAAGGCCAAATCTGGAGTATTGTGTACAGTTCTGGTCACCGAATTATAGGAAAGATGTCAACAAAATTGAGAGAGTATAGAGAAGATTTACTAGAATGTTACCTGGGTTTCATCTCCTAAGTTACAGGGAAAGGTTGAACAAGTTGGGTCTTTATTCTTTGGAGCGTAAAAGGTTGAGGGGGGACTTGATAGAGGTATTTAAAATTATGAAGGGGATAGATAGAGTTGGCGCGGATAGGCATTTTCCATTGAGAGTGGGGGAGATTCAAACAAGAGAACATGAGTTGAGAGTTAAAGGGCAAAAGTTTAGGGGTAACATGAGGGGGAACTTCTTTACTGTGCTGGTAGCTGTGCAGAACGAGCTTCCAGCAGAAGTGGTTGAGGCAGGTTCGATGTTGTCGTTTAAAATTGGATAGCTATATGGACAGGAAAGGAATAGAGGGTTATGGGCTGAGTGCAGGTCGGTGGGACTAGGTGAGAGTAAGAGTTCGGCACAGACTAGAAGGGCCGAGATGGCCTGTTTCCGTGCTGTAGTTGTTATATGGTTATATGGTAATACAGATTGCTTAAGTAATTATCCCTAGAAGAACTTATGTGGATGTCAAACTTGGCTATGCAGATTCATTATCTCTGCTTGTGTGGCACACCGCAAAGAGGCCACCTTACCTTTCTCTGCTTAATTAAAAGCAGAATTTTACTTTAATCCATATCATTTATTTAATTCTGATCCAATTCAGGATTACTTCCTCAATACTTATTTATGTATGTACTTATTTCTTCATTTTGAATTACAGCACAGAACAGGCCCTTCTGGCCCAACAAGCCTCACCAGCCAGCAATTTATAATGACCAAATTAACCTACTTATCAGTATGTTTTTTTGGAACATGGGAGGAAACCAGGGCACCCGGAGGAAATCCATGCAGTCAAGGGCAGGAAATACAAAAGCCTTACAGATTGCGTCAGAACTGAACTCCAGACTGAGCTAACCACTAGACTACTGTGACAACCCAAAATAATCTTACTTTTAATTTTTTAATGCCATATTTTTATCTTCCACAAGTCACCTGATCACACCCTTAACCTCTTAAGTTCTGCTTTGGTTTTCCAGTAAACATCATAACACCATTCAAATTTAATTGAAAGTTTCATACGGTGGGAGAGTCTAGACCCAGAGGACATAGCCTCACAACAGAGAGGTGTCCTTTTAGAATAGAGATGAGGAGGAATTTCTTTAGCCACAGAGTGGCGAACCTTTGGAATTCTTTGCCACAGGCAGCTGTAGAGGCCAAGTCTTTATGTATATTTACAGCAGAGATTGATAGGTTCTCGATCGGTCAGAGCTTGAAGGGATACAGGGAGCAGACAGGGGAATGGGTCTTAAGAGGAAAATTCGATCAGCCATGATGAAATGACAGAGCAGACTCGATGGGCCAAATGGCCTAATTGTGCTCCTAAATCTTATGGTTTTTTGGTCTTAATGATTTTCTAGCCACCTTATTTATGTGTGATACTCAATAATTAGTAACAATTTCCTTTTATAGTAGAATATACAGTGCTTTGAAAAAGTATTCAGCCCCCAACCTTTTTTTCATATAAATGAGTATTACAACCAGAGATTTTGATCAATTTAACTGAGAATTATTATTTGTAAAACAGGTGCTCCTTTTTTTGCCACAGTGGAGCCCAAAAATCTGGGAAAATTAAAAAGCATAAAAAACTAAAAACTCAAAAACTCAAATGTTAGCAAATGTCGAAAGTATTCATTCTCCCTTCCTCAATAATTAGTTGAACCACCTCTCACAGCTATTACAACCAATAATCTCTGTTAGCTTTGCATAATGTGATAGAGCAAGATTTGCCCATTCTTCCTTGCAAAATTGCTCAAGTGCCTGGTTATTTGGGAACGAAGGTGGACAGCAATCCTGAGGTTTTGCCAGAGATGTTCGATCAAGTTAAGATGAGGCAGGTTAAGGCCAATCAAGAACGTCAATTGTCTTCATTTGAAGCTACTCCATGGTTGCTCTGGCTGTGTGCTTTGGGTCACTGCCCTGCTGAAAGACAAACTTCCTTCCCAGTTTAAGCTTTCTGGCAGAGGCTATCAGGTTTTTATTCAGGATCTATCTGTGTTTAGCACATTCATCTTCCTTTCAAACCTGATCAGATTTCCAGTCCCTCCTGCTGAAGAGGATCCCCAGAGCATGATCCTACCTCCACCATACCTTACAGGTAGGGATGGTGTTACCAGGCTGATATGCAGTATTAGATTTTGCCACAGGTACTGCTTAGTGTCGAGGCCAAAAAATTCCTCCACCAGATAGCTTAAACTGGGGAGGATGTTTATCTTTCAGCAGGACAACAACATAAAGCACACTACCAAATTAACCATGGAGTGGCCTCAAATGAAGAAAATTGATGTCCTTGAGTAGCACAGAGTCCTGACTTTGGCCCAATCGAACATCTCTGGAAAGACCTCGATTGCTGTCCACCGCCTCTCTCAAACTAATCTGGCACAGCTTGAGCAATTTTGCAAAGAGAAATGGGCAAATCTTGCTCCATCACGTTGTGCAAAGCTAATAGAGATATATCCAAAATGACTACTGGCTGTAATCACTGCAAGAGGTGGTTCAACTAAAAATTGAGTAAAGGGGATAAATACTTGTGAACTGCTGACATTTCAGTTTTTGAATTTTAAGTTTTCAAGCTTTACTATTTTCGCTGTTTTTTGGGTCTACTGTGAAAATAGGAACACGTGATTCACAAATAAAAATTCTCAGTTAAATTGATCAAAATCTCTGGTTGTAGTACTCATTTTTGTGAACAAAAGGATTGGGGGCTGAATACTTTTCCAAGGCACTATATTTGTACATCAGTTTCTGAAAAGAGAATGAAATACTAACACCACTAATGTAAAAGGGAGAAATAGCGAACCTTCAGGGAGTTAAAGAGAAACAGCTTTGACATGGTTGGTACAGAATATGCATGACAACAGCTATATTTTATTAGGAATTTGAGCAGAATTGTTAAGTTACCAAAGACACTCACAAATTTCTACAAACGTGTTGTGAAAAGCATTCTAAGTGTCTGCATCACTGTCTGGTATGGAGGGACCACTGCACAGGATCGGAAAAAAGCTGCAGAAGTTTGTAAACTCATCCAATTCCTTCATGAGCACTAGCCTTCCAAGCATTCAGGACATCTTCAAAAGGCAATGCCTCAAAAAGCTGGCATCCATCATTAAGGAACCCCATCACCCAGACATGCCCTCTTCTCATCAAGGAGGAAGTACAGGAACCTGAAGCCATATACTCAATGTTTCAGGAACAACTTCTTCTCCTCCGCCATCAGATTTCTGAATGGAGAATGAACCCCTCAGTATTTTTTCCGTATCTCTGCACTACTTATTTAAATTTACTTCTTTTATATATACTTCTTACATTTTGTAGTTTTTTATTATTATTAAGTATTTCAATGTATTGCTGCCCTAATCAAACACATTTCATGAAATATGCCAGTGACATTAAACCTGATTCTGAATATCAAACCAACCATTCAAGCAGATATACACATAATTAAGCTCTTTTAAATTGTTTTTCAGTTCCGTTATTGCATATAGTTACCACAGTTGCCTCAAGACCATAAGACATAGGAGCAGAATTAGGCCATCTGGCCCATCGGGTCTGCTTTGCCATTCAATCATGGCTGATCCTTTTTCTCTCTCCTCCTCAACTCCGAGTCCTGGCCATCTCCCCGAAACCCTTGATGCCATGCCTAATCAAGAACCTATCAATCTCTGCCTTGAATACACCCAACGACCTGGCCTCCACAGCTGCCTGTGGCAACAAATTCAACAAATTCACCACCCTTTGGCTAAAGAAATTTCTCCACATCTCTGTTTTGAAAGGGCACCCCTCTATCCTGAGACTGTGCCCTGTTGTCCTAGACTCTCCCACCATGGGAAACATCCTTTCCACATCAATTCTATCTAGACCTTTAAACATTCAAAAGGTTTCAATGAGATCCCCCCTCATCCTTCTGAATTCCAGCAAGTACAGACCCAGAGCCATCAAACATTCCTTGTATGATAACCTTTTCATTCCTGGAATCATCCTTGTGAACCTCCTCTGGACCCTCTCCAATGCCAGCACATCTTTTCTAAGATGAGGAGTCCAAAACTGTTCACAATACTCAAGGTGAGGCCTCACCAGTGCCTTATAAAGCCTCAGTATCATTCTTTGCTCTTGTATTCTAGACCCCTTGAAATGAATACTAACATTACATTTGCCTTCCTCACCACTGACTCTACCTGCAAGTTAACCTTCAGGGTGTTCTGCACAAGGACTCCCAAGTCCCTTTGCATCTCAGATTCCTGGATTTTCTCCCTGTTGCTATTTCTCCAACATTGTATTTCATTTGCCACTTTCTTTCCCATTCTCCTGTTCTGCCTTAGTCCTTCTGCAGCCTTCCTGTTTCCTTAACACCACCCGCCCCTCCATCAATCTTCATATCGTCTGCAAACTTGGCAACAAAGCCATCTATTCCATCATCTAATTCATTGATAAACAGCATAAAAAGAAGTGGTTCCAACACCAACCCCTGCAGGACACCACTAGTCACCATCCAGAAAAGGATCCTTTTATTCCCTCTCGCTGCCTCCTAACAATCAGCCAATGCTCTAAATATGGTAATACCATGGGCTCTTAACTTGGTATGCAGCCTCATGTGTGGCACCTTGTCAAAGGCCTCCTGAAAGTCCAAATTTACAACATCCACTGCATCCCCTTTATCTATCCTACTTATAATGGCCTCAAAAAATTCCATCAGGTTCATCAGTCAGGAATTTCCCTGAAGGAAACCATGCTGACTTTGTACTATCTTGTCCTGTGTCACCAAATACTGCATCACCTCATCGTTAACAACTGACTCCAACATCTTCCCAACCACTGAGGTCAGGCTAACTGATCTCTAATTTCCTTTCTGTTGCCTTCCTCCTTTCTTAAAGAGTGGAGTGACATTTGCAATTTTCCAGTCCTCTGGCACCATGCCATAGTTCAATGATTTCTGAAAGATCATTTCTAATTGTCACCATAATCTCTAACGCTACTTCTTTCAGAACCCTAGGGTGCAGTTCATCTGGTCCGAGTGACTTATGTACCTTTAGGTCTTTCAGCTTTTTGAGCACCTTCTCTCTTGTAATAGTAACTGCACCCACTTCTCTTCCTTCACACACTACAACATCAGGCATACTGCTAGTGTCCTCTACAGTGAAGACAGATGCAAAATACTCATTTATTTCATCAGCCATCTCCTTGTCTCCTGTTATTATTTCTCCTGCCTCATTTTTCAGCAGTCCTATATCCACTCTCACTTCTCTTTTATTTTTAACATATTTCAAAAAACGTTTACTATCCACTTTGGTATTATTTGCCAGCTTGCATTCATATTTCATATTTCATTTTTCCCTTCTAATGATCTTTATAGTTGCTCTCTGTAGGTTTTTTAAAACATCGCAATCCTCCGTCGTCCCACTAATTTTTGCTTTGTTGTATGCCTTTTCCTTTGCCCTTAGGTATGAGAGAGGAGTTGGCCAAAGGAAATTGGAAGGAGCTGCCGGCAGGGATGTCAGCAGAGCAGCAATGGCGTACATTTCTGGGAAAAATGAGGAAGGTGCAGGACATAAGTATTCCAAAAATGAAGAAATACTCAAATGGTAAAATAGTACAACTATTTTGTACTATTTTACCATTTGAGTATTTCTTCATTTTTGGAATACATATGTCCTGCACCTTCCTCATTTTTCCCAGAAAGACATGCCATTTCTGCCGTGCTGACATCCCTGCCGGCAGCTTACTCCACTGAAATACTGCTATGTCAGACTTTACTTTCACCCTATCAAATTTCAAGTTAAACTCAATCATATTATGATCATTGGTTCCGAAGGGTTCTTTTATCTTAAGCTCCCTAATGGCCTCGGGTTCATTACATAACACCCAATCTAGTATAGCTGATCCCCTAGTAGGCTCCATGACAACTGCTCTAAAAAGCTTTCTCTTAGGCATTCAACAAATTCACTCTCTTGAGATCCATTACCAACCTGATTTTCCCAATCCACCTGCATGTTAAAATCTCCCATGACTACCATAACATTGCCCTTTCGATTTGCCTTTTCTATTTCCTGTTGTAACCTGTGGTCCACATCCCAGCCACTGCTGGGAGGCCTGTATATAACTGCCATCAATGTCCTTTTACCCTTGCAGTTTCTTAACTCAACCCACAAGGATTCAACAACTTCCGATCCTATGTCACATCTTTCTACTGATTTGATGCAATTCTTTACCAGCAGAGCTGCACTACCCCTCTGCCTACCTTCCTATCCCTCCAATACAACATATAACCTTGGACATTCAGTCCCCGACTACAACCATCCTTCAGCCACGATTCAATAATGACCACTATATCATACCTGACAATCTGTAACATTGCAACAAGATCATCCACTTTATTTCCCCTACTACGCGCATTTAGATACAACACCTTGAGTACTGTATTTGCTATCCTTTCTGATTCTGCATCGCTAATAACTTGATACTTAGTCTGTTGGCTGCAACTAAGTCCCATCACCTGCCTGCCCTTCCTGACAGTCTGACTGCATGCTATCTTTACTTTTTTTACCATCTGTCCTTTCCTGAGTCCCTTCACACCAGTTCCCAACCCCGTGCCAAATTAGTTTAAACCCTCCCCAACAGCTCTAACAAACCTGCTCGCGAGAATATTCGTCCCCCGCGGGTTCAGATGCAACCTGTCACTTTTAAACAGGTCATACTGTTACAAGGGCGTTGGAAGCGAAACCAAGTGCAGGACACTGACACATAGGTAGCATTAACAGAAGTGTGTTTATTAATAGTTGCAAGGAAGGCCAGAGAGTGAGGATTAGGCCGAGGGGAGCCAAAGAGATAGCAAAGCTGGACCGGGGATCGAACCCGGGTCACTACAGCAAGACTCTGGCGTTTAGTGGTGGGACTTAGGCAGAGCAGGGATGTGGAGCAGAGGATGAGCGTGGCTGGGAAAGAACAGAGGGCGGAATACCCTACTCCTATTAACACGGGGGGAAATTAACACAGGCAACCGGCGCAGGAATGGAACTTAAAATATAGAGTATTCAGCGGTCGAGAGACAGCGTAAACACAGGCAAACAGTGAGGGTGAACAGAGGAGCAGTAGGCAGGCCAAACTCTTCTTGACCCGGGGCATTGGTGCAGCTGGACTTCTAACTGGAGACAAGCGGCAGACAGCACTTCTCTTGCCGTGGATCATTAACTGGAAAGGCAAATGGCTGGCAATCCTTATCTCGACACAGAATAGTGCAGACAAACAGCAGGCATTTCGTATCTTGACTTGGAGTAGCACATGAAGCAGCAAACAGCCAGCAAAACTCATCTGGACACGAAGAGACAGAATTCCTGAAGCAACCCCAGACACTGAAGCAACTTAGAATCCACCATTCTCGGCAGCCTGGAATGTGCATTGCCGCACTGGCTCAAGTGACAGTCCCGCCCTGAGTAGATGTAAGTCGGGGTTTTTATGCTGCCGGTTGGATGGGAATCAGGTGCCTTAATCAAGGAGGCCGGTAGAACAGGGGGAAAAGGGAATTAAAAGAAAATGTAGAGTCAACGGACCAGACCGTGTCACATACCTCCCCCAGAAGAGATCCCAATGATCTAAGAACCTGAAGCCCTGCCCCGTACACCAGCTTCTCAGCCACGCATTAATCTGCCAAACCATCATGTTTCTACCCTCACTGATGCGTGGCACAAGCAGCAATCCAGAAATTACTTCCCTGAGGTCCTGCTTCTCAGCTTTCTACCCAGTTCTCAACTGCTCAAGGTCTCGTGTGAAGAACCGCTGAAATCAAGACTGTACAAAACTAACACAAACTGAGTTTTAATCTGGAAGCCCTACACTGTTTTCATCTTGCTTTAATAGAGCAAATTGAAACACAATCATAATTCCAATTAAAAGTTTTTAAATGGTGGATAATCTTAGAGCCATAATCACCTCCTACACTGCACTTTTACTCTCCCCACCATTAATATAGCATTAATGGTAAGACCCTTGGCAGTGTTGGAGGATCAGAGGGATCTTGGGGTCCGAGTCCATAAGACGCTCAAAGCAGCCACGCGGGTTGACTCTGTGGTTAAGAAGGCGTACAGTGTATTGGCCTTCATCAATCGTGGACTTGAATTTAGGAGCCGAGAGGTAATGTTGCTGCTATAGAGGACCCTGGTCAGACCCAACTTGGAGTACTGTGTTCAGTTCTGGTCGCCTCACTACAGGAAGGATATGGAACCCATAGAAAGGGTGCAGAGGAGATTTACAAGGATGTTGCCTGGATTGGGGAACATGGCCTATGAGAATAGGTTGAGTGAACTCGGCCTTTTCTCTTTGGAGCGACAGAGGATAAGAGGTGACCTGATAGAGGTGTATAAGATGATGAGAGGCATTGACCGTGTGGATAGTCAGAGGCTTTTTCCCAGGGCTGAAATGGTTGCCACAAGAGGACACAGGTTTAAGGTGCTGGGGAGTAGGTACAGAGGAGATGTCAGGGATACGTTTTTTACTCAGAGAGTGGTGAGTACATGGAATGGGCTGCCGGCAACAGTGGTGGAGGCGGATACGATAGGGTCTTTTTTTTTGTAATATAATTTTTATTGAATTTTCAAAAGGAATACATGAAAAAAAAAGAATCTACCCTCCCCCCTCCCCTTAACCCTCCCCCCCCATATAAAGTCCTACCTAAAAAGAAAGAAAGGAAGAAAAGAGCCGCCTGGGTGTTGGAAGGTTTCCACATGCTCCATGAGATTCAAAATAAATTTGGTATAATTATTCGTTACTTACCCCAAGTGACCAAAGTCTTTATCGGAGCACTTAAATATGCCATCCTATCTTTTGTAAATAAGGGCGCCAAATATTCAAAAATGTTACATATTTGTCTCTTAAATTATAAGTAATTTTTTCGAGTGGAATAGAACTAGCCATTTCATTATTCCAACGATCCATACTTAAATACGAATCAGATTTTCTTAGCTACTGCCAATGCAATTTTTATAAATTCTTTCTGATATTTATTCAATTTAAGTTTCGGTTTTATCCCTTCAATATCACCTAATAGAAATAATACAGGGTTATGTGGAAGTTGAGTTCCAGTAATTTGTTCCAATAAGATTCTTAAATTTATTCAAAAGGGTTGAATTTTAAAACAAGACCAAGTAGAATGTAAAAAAGTACCAATTTCTTGATTAGACCGAAAACATTTATCAGATAGATTTGAATTTAATCTATTTATTTTTTGCGGTGTAATATATAATTGGTGTAAAAAATTATATTGTACTAATCTAAGTCGAACATTTATTGTATTTGTCATACTGTCAAGACAAAGTCTTGACAATAGGGTCTTTTAAGAGACTTTTGGATAGGTACATGGAGCTTAGAAAAATAGAGGGCTATAGGTAGGCCTAGTAATTTCTAAAGTCGGGACACCTTTGGCACAACTTTGTGGGCCGAAGGGCCTGTATTGTGCTGTAGGTTTTCAATGTTTCTTATTCTGCCTTCAGCTCCCATCCTTTCCAGAACTGATGAAGGGTCTCAGCCAAAAGCCTGACTGTTTATTTCCCTCCACAGATGCTGCCTGACCTGCTGAGATTCTTCAGCGCTTTTTTCTCCACCATCTGCAGGATCCCCTGTGCTTGCAACTATCAAAGGTTCAAGATTCAAGATTGTTTCATATCATTTCCAGTACACAAGTGTAAAGGAGAATGAAATAACTGTTATTAATAATTGTTATTTGATAGGTGGTTTCAATGAGATCTTCCCTCATTGGACTGGTATTAGAGAGATGAAAGGTAGGTAAAATATCCGGTACCCTGGACTTCTGATGAAAGTTTCCACCCCAGAATATTTACCCTTTTCCCAGAATATTTACCCTTCTATCTGTTTTTCTCTGTCCAGAACGTTTAGCCTTTTACTTCTGTTTCTCTGTGACAATGGACGCCCTGAAGTACAATTCCTGCTTTCAGAGACATACAGTTATGGAAAAAGGCCCCTCAGCCCACATAGTCCATACAGTTCACCACACATTCATTTTTACACTCATCCTTTGTAACCCACTACATTCTCCCCACAGTCCCATCCATTCTCACCAGGATCTACAACTCATCTATGTTCACTGACCATGGTCAACAGCTGAACAACGTGCACATGTTTGAGATGTGAAATAAGATCACAACACACAGAAGCCTCAAAGTTCACAGAAGAACGAGCAGATTCACACAGACTACTGGAGGGCAAGACTGAACCTGAGTCATTGCAGCTATGAGGTAGCACCTCTACTAACTGTGCCACTTTGTTTGCCATTTCAATGATTTCCACATTGAATCTTTTCTATCAACTGTACAATAGATATGAGAGAAAAGGCTCTCAGAACTGCATGTGAACCACATATTGGTTGAAGGAGGGATCAGATTCATATTTCTTGTCCTGTGATGCAAAGCATCCCCACCCTTTTGCTCAAGATTCAAGATTCATTTCCTGCACACAAGTGTAAAGGAGACAAAATAATTGTTACTCTGGATCCGGTGCAGTTAAAAAAAAATTAAGTTAGTTTATATACATGGATTGACTGTGTGCCCATAAAGTGACGCTAGACACAGGAGTGTCTGTACATAAGGTGACTCTGACAGGAAATGATAAAGTAGTGGTGGTTGGAGGTGTGGAGGGGTGGATGTGTTGATCAGCCTCTCTGATTGGGGAAAGTAACTGTTTTTGAGTCTGCTGGCCTGGCGTGGATGCTACGTAGCCTCCTCCCTGATAGGAGTAGGACAAACAGCCCATCAGCAGGGTGGGTGGGATTCTTCATTACGTTACTGGCCTTTTTCTAACTCTGTAGTCTCACTTCCCTATCACCAATACATCAAGCACTTCCCAGATCAGAGTTCTCATTGTTTCCACTTTCAAAGGTTAACCTGAAGAATCATTTATTTAATTGCAGAATAATGCCAAAGGAGTAATTCTAAATAAATAAATTCAAAAATCACACAGGAACCAGGCTTTATGGTTATCCTTCCTGAAAGCCAATTACTAGAGTAAAAGGTTAACTACAAATTAAAGCAAGGGATTCAGTTGCCTCCAAGTGCTTAACATCAAATAATAATTGATAAGAGACAGGAAATGATGCCGGTTTAAGAGAGGAAAGCCTTTCCTCTGTTGGTACTTCATATCAGCCTATGTTACCATAGTGATTGAGCCAACAACACTCAGAGTGAGTCAACTAATAGAACTGATTTAACAACCTACAGATTCCTTTCAAGGATTGTACAACTCAAGTTCTCAGTATTATTTATTTTACTTGTTTATTTATTATATCCTTTTATTTGCACAGTTGGTCTTCTTTAACACATTGTTTTTTGTCAGTGATTTCTTGTGTGTAGTTTTTCATCGATTCTATGGAAAGGAATAAAGGGCAGATGTTTCAGGCAAGGTGCTTCATCAGGCCTGAAACGACGACACATTATTCATTTCCATTGATGCTACCTGACCTGCTGAATTCCTCCAGCATTTTGTATATGTTGCACTGGATTACTAATACCAGCAGAATCACTTGTTTATGTTTCATTGATTCTATTGTATTTCTTTGTTCTACAATGAATGCCTGCAAGAAAACGAATCTTAGGGCAGTATATGGTGACATATATGTACTTTAATAATAAATTTACTTTGATCATTATCTACTTTGAAAAGATACAGTACTTTAACAATGGGATTAGGAATGCACTGACAAACCATTAAATTGGTCCAGGTCTATTTACTTAAGCACATAGCTAGGGTGCCTAAGACTGCAGTAATTTTAAGTACTGCACTGTACTGCTGCCAAAAAAAAACAAATTTCATGACATTGTGAGTGATGATAAACCTAATCCTGATATGGGTTATCATTGAGGACTGAGAGTGGGAAGGGGGCAGAGACAGGGGAAATCATGGTTTGGAAAAGGGGAAGGGAGTGGGGAGGGAGTGGGAAGCAACAGATTCTGTAATAATCAATAAACCAATTGTTTAGAATCAAATGACCTTACCTGATGTCTCAGGGCTGGGTGCATCTGCACCTGCACCAACACCGCTCCCCCCCACATCCGATACGCCTCCTCTGCTATCTGTCCCACACCGCTCCCACGGTGCTCCACCCTCAGCATCCTTTGCTCCTGCCAGGTTTACAAACTCACTCCCCGCATAACGTTGACAAATTCAGTACTGTGCAAGTCTTAGGCACCCTAGTTATATATGTGTGCCTAAAACGTTTGCACAGTACTGAATATTAAAATTTATATTAATGTTTCTTGGAGGAGTGATTTGGTATCAGTACCTAGTTGAGTGGGATCCTACCTGATAAACATTAATCCACGTCACAAGGTATCATTAGGCTAATACAAATAACCTCAATACCAGAATCAGGTTTACTATCACTGACGTGTCATGAAATCTGTTGTTTTGCTGCAGCAGTACATTACAATACATTAAAAATTACTATGTGTTACAATAAAAATATTTTAAAATCCCATTATTGCTAGCATAAGGGAGAAGATACAGGAGCCTGAAGACATACACTCAATGTTTTAGGAACAGCTTCTTCCCTTCAGATATTAGATTTCTGAACAATGAACCAATCCATGAACACTACTTCACTATTTTTGCTCTTTTTGCACTACTCTTTGAAAAAAAAACTCACCCGGCAGAAGGCAATGGCAAACCACTGCTGTAACTTGCCTCGTACGCAACTTCCCACTACGTCAGAGCGGTGTGGGAGGAAGTCGTCTGCTAACTGGAGAAATTCCGGATGCAACGTACCTTTCCTTTTTTAAGTATGTCTGTGTGTTATTGTAATTTATAGTATTTTATGTATTCATGACATATGTCAGTGATATTAAACCCGATTCTGATTCTGAAATAAGTAGTACAAAAAGAGAACAATTAGGTGTCCATTCAGATATCTTCCTTAGGCCCAAACACTAATCTGCAAAGTCAAGTAAGAATAGCATCGAGAAATATTCAAGTATAGTCTATAGTCAAATAAACTACTAGCACTCTCTATCTGAACTCCTAGATAAAGGCTCTGAGGTGGAAAGTGAAGATCTGGAAACATGCACAGAGTGACAGGGACATTCATGTACTACTCAAAAGATATTTTATATTTTATACTTTATTGTCGCCAAACAATTGATACTAGCACGTACAATCATCACAGCGATATTTGGTTCTGCGCTTCCCACTCCCTGGAGTACAAATTGATAGTAAATATTAAAAATTTAAATTATAAATCATAAATAGAAAATAGAAAATGGGAAGTAAAATAGTGCAAAAAAACTGAGAGGCAAGTCCAGATATTTGGAGGGTACAGCCCAGATCCGGGTCAGGATCCGTTCAGCAGTCGTATCACAGTTGGAAATCTGGCCGTACGAGTCTTCAAGCTCCTGAGCCTTCTCCCGGAGGGAAGAGGGACGAAAGTGTGTTGGCTGGGTGGGTCGTGTCCTTGATTATCCTGGCAGCACTGCTCCAACAGCGTGCGGTGTAAAGTGAGTCCAAGGACGGAAGATTGGTTTGTGTGATGTGCTGCGCCATGTTCACAATCTTCTGCAGCTTCTTCCGGTCTTGGACAGGACAACTTCCATACCAGGTTGTGATGCACCCTAGAAGAATGCTTTCTACGGTGCATCTATAAAAATTAGTGAGGGTTTTAGGGGACAGGCCAAATTTCTTTAGCTTTCTCAGGAAGTAAAGACGCAGGTGGGCCTTCTTGGCAGTGAACTCTGCTTGGTTGGACCAAGTCAGGTCATTTGTGATATTGACCCCGAAGAACTTAAAGCTTTTGACCTGTTCCACTTGTGCACCACCGATGTAAATTGGGTCGTGCAGTCCGCTACTCTTTCTGAAGTCAACAACCAATTCCTTCACCTTGCTGATGTTCAGGGATAGGTTATTGTCTTCGCACCATGCCACCAGGTTCTTAATTTCCTCTCTGTACTCAAACTCATCATTACCCAAGATAGGGCCTGCAATTGTTGTGTCATCAGCAAACTTATATATTGAGTTCGATGGAAACTTGGCTACACAATCATGGGTGTACAGTGAGTACAGCAGGGGGCTGAGTACACAGCCTTGTGGGGCACCAGTGCTCAGAGTGATTGTAGAGGAGAGCTTGTCCCCTATTTTTACAGCCTGGGTCCTGTCTGTGAGGAAGTTGAAGATCCAGCTGCAGATCTGAGTGCGAAGGCCCAGGTTCCAGAGCTTAGGAATCAGTTTATTTGGAATGATGGTATTAAAGGCAGAGTTGCAATCAATGTATGCGTCTTTATTCTCCAGGTGTTCTAAGGAGGAATGTAGGGCCAGAGAGATGGCACCTGCCATTGATCTGTTGCTCCACTAGGTGAAATGCAAAGTGTCGAGGTTGACCGGTAGGCTGTGGTTGATGTGTGCCATAACCAATCGCTCGAAGCACTTCATAGCAATTGATGTCAGAGCCACAGGTCGATAGTCATTCAGGCATGCCACCTTGCTCTTCTTCGGCACTGGGATTATCGGTGCCTTCTTAAAACACGAGGGGATCTTAGACTGAAGCAAGGAGCAGTTGAAGATGTCAGCAAACACTCCAGCTAGCTCGCTTGCACAGGCCCGGAGAACCCGTCCTTTCAACCTAACAGGAACATGAAAATTCTGTACCCTCAAAATTTCACCTTTAAATGACCTCCATTTCTCTATTACATCCGTCCCATAAAACAAATTGACCCAATCCACTCCTTCTAAATCCTTTTGCATCCCCTCAAAGTTAGCCTTTCTCCAATCAAAAATCTCAACCCTGGCTCCAGTCCTATCCTCCTCCATAATTATATTGAAACTAATGGCATTGTAATCACTGGACCCAAAGTGCTCCCCAACACATACCTCCATCACCTGACCTATCTCATTCCCTAAAAGGAGATCCAACACTGCCCCTTCTCTAGTTGGTACCTCTATGTATTGCTGCAAAAAACTATCTTGCACACATTTTACAAACTCCAAACCATCCAGTCCTTTTACAGAGTGGGCTTCCCAGTCTATGTGTGGAAAATTAAAATCTCCCACAATCACAACCTTGTGCTTACTACAAATATCTGCTATCTCCTTACAAATTTGCTCCTCCAATTCTTGCTCCCCATTAGGTGGTCTATTATACACCCCTATAAGCGTCACTACACCTTTCCCATTCCTCAATTCCACCCAAATAACCTCCCTAGACGAGTCCTCTAATCTTTCTGCCAGGGTACCGCTGTTATATTTTCTCCGACAAGCAATGCAACACCTCCCCCTCTTCCCCCTCCGATTCTATCACACCTGAGGCAATGAAATCCAGGAATATTTAGTTGCCAATCATACCCCTCCTGCAACCATGTTTCACTAATAGCTACAAAATCATATTTCCAGGTATCAATCCATGCTCTAAGCTCATCCACCTTTCTTACAATGCTCCTAGCATTAAAATAGATGCATTTAAGAAACTCTCCACCTCTTACTCTCTGTTTATCCCTAATGGTACAAACGACTTTGTTATCTTTTTCTTCCTTCTTCCCTACATCTTCGGTCTGAGTGCTCCCGTCCTCTGTCCCCTGCCTATCCTCCCTCACACACTGTCTACTAGCTTTCTCTATTTGTGAACTAACCTCCTCTCTCCTACTCTCTTTAATTTGATTCCCACCCCCTAACCATTCTAGTTTAAAGTCACCTCAGTAGCCCTCGCAAATCTCCCCGCCAGGATATCGGTCCCCCTAGGATTCAAGTGTAACCCGTCCTTTTTGTAAAGATCACAACTGCGCCAAAAGAGGTCCCAATGATCCAAAAACTTGAATCCCTGCCCCCTGCTCCAATCCCTCAGCCACGCATTTATCCTCCACCTCACTGCATTCCTACTCTCACTGTCACGTGGCACAGGCAGTAATCCTGAGATTACTACCTTTGCGGTCCTTCTTCTCAACTCCCTTCCTAACTCCCTATGTTCTCCTTTCAGAACCTCTACTCTTTTCCTACCTATGTCATTGGTACCTATATGTACCACGACCTCTGGCTCCTCACCCTCCCACTTCAGGATATCTTGGACGCCATCAGAAATATCCCGGACCCTGGCACCAGGGAGGCAAACTACCACCCGGGTCTCTGGACTGCGTCCACAGAATCACCTATCTGACCCGCTTACTATCGAGTCCCCTATTACTACTGCCCTTCTCTTCCTTTCCCTACCCTTCTGAGCTACAGGGCCGGACTCTGTGCCGGAAGCACGGCCACTGTTGCTTCCCCCAGGTAGGCTGTCCTCCCCAACAGTACTCAAACAGGAGTACCTACTGTCAAGGAGTATAGCCACTGGGGTACTCTCTAGTATCTGACTCTTCCCTTTCCCCCTCCTAACCGTGACCCACTTGTCTGCCTCCCGTGGCCCCAGTGTGACCACCTGCCTGTAACTCCTATCAACTCCTCACTCTCCCTGACCAGACGAACGTCATCCAGCTGCAGCTCAAGTTCTCTAACACAGTCCCGTAGGAGCTGCAGCTCGGCACACCTGGCGCAGATGTGGACATCTGGGAGGCTAGGAGACTCCAGGACCTCCCACATCCGACACTGAGAACAAGTTGCCCTCACACTCATACTTCCCCCTTTCCTCAAATAACAGGGAAAATTGAAAACCAAACCTACTTTGCCTCACCCATTTCCACCTAAGCCTGTTGAGCCAAAGCCCTTAAGCCTTCACTCTGCTCCCGGTTCACTCCGCTGCCCGCAGTATACGGCTGTGATCCTTTTAAATCTTCCGCACTTCACTGCCCAACGTCACACACTTGTGCAGTCCCGCCTCTCTTAACTCCGATGAGAAAAAGAAAAAATCAAAATGGCTTCTGCCGCACTCCTGCTCCAATTCTCAGACTTCCTTCTCCGAATTAAACCTGAATCAGGATTTCTGACCTTTTAAATCTTCCACGCTTCACTGCCCAACGTCACACGCCTGCGCAGTCCCACCTCTCTTAACTCCAATGTGAAAAAGAAAAAATCAAAATGGCTTCCACCGCACTCCCGCTCTGATTCTCAGACTTCCTTCTCCAAATTGTTTTTGTTTTCTCTTTTTGTATTTGCACAATTTGTTGACTTTTGCACGTTGGTGTTTATGCGTCTTGTTAGGTGCAGTCTTTCATTGATTCTATTATGTTTTTGTATTTACCATGAATTCCCACAAGAAAATGAATCTCAAGGTTGTGTTTGCCAGAAAGAACTAGTCTGTAAATCAGTGAATTTGAATAAATCAAGGACAATGGAAGGGGACAGACCAATTGTCTTTGTTCCTGCCATGAGGTTGAAAGAATGGAGGCTGCCATTTAGTGAAACTGCTGTGTATCCTCCATGATATAACATGCAGGCTTGTGAATGGTGCCCTGACTGATTTGAACTGGTTATTGGTTTGGTAATTGATTTAGAACAAAGCGCCATTAATTACCAGTTGTCACTTGCTGAAGAGGGCATTAAATGGATGTTGGTTTGGATCAGAGCCAATAAGAAGGTGATATAGGTCAGTCAAATAACCTACAGTCAAGGAGACTGAAATGTGACATTTAAGCTGCTAAGGAAAGAGTATAAAAGCAGAGGCTTCAACAGAACCCCATGGACACATGGAGATTGGACTGGGACAACAAGTAACACCTGGCCATCAAAGACTCTTTTCCCCAGTATTACCTTTTCTATTCTTTGACTATTCATGGAGGGTCAGGGAAACCTAGTAGGTGTGCCCACAAGTATTCGGTTGTGTAATTTCATGTGTTCGCCCGTTGAGGCAATAAAGATACATGTCTGTAAATGCAGATTCTCTCTCTGTGCCTATCTGATCAGTATTACTAAGGAGGAAGCCTTGGAACAGTTGTATATGGTGACATATAAATTTACTTTGAACTCCAAACATCCCCACTGATTTCTTCTTTTATCTTCCAAAGCAGCCGATAGAGCCTATCAGGCCTAGGGGATTTAATCACCTTTAAGTCTGCTAGAAATCTTATGCCTCCTCTATTTTCATAGTTATGTTACCAAATTTCACAGTTCCACTTGGTAAATTTTCCAACCATAGCATTGTTCTATTTATTGAATGCAGATGTGAAATATTTATTTAAGCCATCACTTACATTCTCTAGCTCCACAAAAATATTGCCCTTTGGTCTCAAATGAACCTATGATTTTCTGATCCTTTGCTTGCCCTTAATATAAAGTTCTTTCAAATATTCTTGTCCCCCAGTGATAATTTGTTCCTCCTCTTTGACCTCTTCATTTTATGTACCCCCACTCTTTTTATTAGGGTTGCAGGGTGGAGATACACCTCTACCAAAGGAGGTATAAGGCACTCCTTCCCTCCACAAGCCTGCAGGTCACCCTTGGGCAAGGTGTAGCACCTGCTTAGCCCTCCGATCAGGGTCACATGAAGCCAGGGGTGCAAATGGTAGATGGTCGTCTGAGCAGCTGGTGCGCATCACAAGTCCTGGTTCTGTGACCACTGATGCCAGGCAGACAATCTCTGAAGAGTATTGTAATGACTGGGGTCACTTATCTTCTAAAGACACTGCCCAGAAGATGGCAATGGCAAACCACTTCTGCAGAAAAATTTGCCAAAAACATTCATGGTCATGGATAAGAGAGGAGAAGACCATGATTGTGCATGTCATACGACGCAGCACATAATGATGGTGACTCTTTCTATACTTCTATCAAGCTTCCTCCATTTTCAGTTCTCCTAGCTGCCAAATTCCTATCACTTTTCCTCAATATTGCTTGAAAGTGATGTTCAGGAACACATTAGACCTCAACTATCAGTAATACAGTTCTGAATGACTCTCATTTGTAAACTTACACTCAAGCAACCATTTTATTACTCACACCTGTGTACTCCTTGTTAATGCCAATATCTAATTAGCCAATCATGTGGCTGCAACTCAAGGCATTAAGGCATGCAGAAATGGTCAAGAAGTTCAGTTGTTGTTCAGAACAAACATCAAAGTGAAGAAGGAATGTGATCCAAGTAACTTTGACCATGGAATGATTGTTAGTGCCAGACAGGGTGGTTTGAATATCTCAGAAACTGCGATTTCCTGGGATTTTCACACACAAGTCTCCAGAGTTTACAGAGAATAGAGCGAGAAACAAAAATATCTAATGAGCCATAGTTCTTTGGGCAAAAACGCCTTATTAATGAGAGAGGTCAATGTAGCATTGCCAGCATGGTTGCAGCAGACAGAAAGGTGACAGCAACTAAAATAACTATGTGTTACAACAGTGCTGTGTAGAACATCAGTAAAAAACTAAATAACAAGTTCAGTTTTAGGATGAGTGAAGTTCAGTGAAGCTATCCCTTCTGGTTCAAGAGCCTATGGTTGACAGATAAGAACTGTTCCTGAACCTGGAGGTGTGGGTCTACGGACTCCTGTACCTTTCCCAATGGCAGCAGCAAGAAGAGAACATGGCCTGGATGGTGGGGGTCCTTGATGATGGATGCTGCTTTCTTGTGACAGCACTCCTTGTAGATGTCCTCAACAGTTTTACTCGTGACAAACTGGTACTTTTTTAAAATCTGCGCAATTTGTTTTCTTTTGCACACTGTTTATTGGTCAGTCTTTATGTATACTTTCATATATTCTACGTTATTTTTTATTTTCCTGTAAATGCCTGCAAGAAAACGAATCTCAAGATAGCATATGGGGGTATATACGTACTTTGACACTAAATTTACTTTGACTTTGAATATTTCCAGTATTTTCTACTTTCGTCTTATATTTCTTTTGATGATGTTGACAGGAACAGACAGTATTCTGGAGACTAGGAATTATACATAGTTTACAGACAGGACTTAGGCTTATTGCCACTCAGACTGTAGAACAGTGTCTCAAATACCACACAGGAGTGTCTGCTTAGACACTTCCACTTGCTGAGTCATAGGAGCAGAATATTCAAACATACGCAGGGCCCTTGGCATTGTCAAGTACCCCCACATCCATCCCACAATTTCTTTGACCCTCTACCATCAGACAGGAGGCATTTGGACCAGAACTGTTAGGATGGGAAATAGCTTCTTCCCCCAGGCCATGAGACTACTGAACTCCCTACCACCACCCAGGTCTCATCACGTATGAAGGGACAGTAGCGTTATACTGTTTACTTTTTAACTTGTATCGTAAATGCACCTTATGCTAAATGTCAATTTTGTGGAATATAATTTATTATTTGTTCATATATTTGTTGTGTGGCAGAGTGGAGATATGTCTCTACCAAAGTAGGTGTAAGGAGCTCCTTCCCTGCACTAGCCTGCAGGTCACCCTTGGCTGTTGTAGCACCTGCCTGGCCACCCTCCCGCCCCTGGTGGAGCCATGGGAGCAGGTGACCAGTGGCCATTACAAGCAGCTGATACATATTGTTTATGTGACCACTGACGCCAGGGAGAAAATCTCTGAAGAGCATTGATAATGGCTGGGGTCACCCATCTTATAAAGATACCGTCCAGCAGAAGCAAATGGCAAGCCACTTCTCTAGAAAAATTTGGCAAGAACAATTATGGTTGTGGATAGTGGAAGACCATGATCACCCACATCATATGACACTGCACATAATGATAATGATGATGAGTGTTATGAGAGTGAGTTATATGTACTGTGTCTTGCACCTTGGTCCGGAGGATCGTTGTTTCATTTGGTGGAATATATGTGTACGGTTGAATGACAATAAACTCGAGCTTGTATTAGTGTGAGGGTGTTACCAGCTGCAGCAAATGTGACAAAATTCTAGGTTAACTTCAATCCTGACTCCAGGAGCCAAAATTTCACATGCAAACCAACTTTTAATGCAAGAAAAATCATGAACAAAGCAGATGAGCAGAGAGTGTGGATTAGTACTTGGAGCTATGATGTTGTGGCCATTACAGAGACCTGGATGCTCAGGGGCAGGAATGGGTTACTTAGAGTGACAGGCTTTAAATGTTTCAGAAAGGACAGGGAGGGATGCAAAAGAGGTGGGGATGTGGCACTGCTGATCAGAGATAGTGTTATGACTGCAGAAAAGGAGGAATTCATGGAGGGATTGTCTACGGAGTCTCTGTGGGTGGAAGTTAGAAACAGGAAGGGGTCAATAACTCTACTGGGTTTTTTTTATAGACCATCCAATAGTAACAGAGACATTGAGGAGCAGATAGGGAGCCAGATTCTGGAAAGGTGTGATAATAATAGGGTTGTCTTGGTGGGAGATTTTAATTTCCCAAATATTGATTGGAATCTCCCTAGAGCAAGGGGTTTAGATGGAGTGGAGTTTGTTAGGTGTGTTCAAGAAGGTTTCTTGACACGATATGTAGATAAGCCTACAAGAGGAGAGGCTGTACTTGATCTGGTATTGGGAAATGAACCTGGTCAGGTTTCAGGGCTCTCAGTGGAAGAGCATTTTGGAGATAGTGATCACAATTCTATCTCCTTTACCATAGCACTGGAGGGGGATAGGACAGACAAGTCAGGGAAGCGTTTAATTGGAGTAAGGGGAAATATGAAGCTATCAGGCAGGAACCTGGAAGCATAAGTTGGGAACAGATGTTCTCAGGGAAATGTGTGGCAGAGATGTGGCAAATGCTCAGGGGATATTTGTGTGGTGTTCTGCATAGGTACGTCCAAATGACACAGGGAAAGGATGGTAGGGTACAGGAACCATGGTGTACAGAGGATGTTGAAAATCTAGTCAAGAAGAAAAGCTTACGAAAGGTTCAAAAAACTAGGTAATGATATGAATCTAGAAGATTATAAAGCTGGCAGAAAGGAACTTAAGAATGAAGTTAAGAGAGCCAGAAGGGGCCATGAGAAGGCCTTGCCAAGCAATTTTAAAGAAAACCCTAAGGTATTCTACAAGTATGTGAAGAGCAAGAGGATAAGACGTGAGAGAATAGGACCAATCAAATGGAAAAGTGTGTATGGAACCAGAGCAGATAGCAGAGATACTTAATGAATACCTTGCTTCAGTATTCACTGAGGAAAAGGATCCTGGCCTTACAGTGGATTGAAAAGCTTGAGCATATAGACATTAAGAAAGAGGATGTGCTGGAACTTTCAGGAAGCATCAAGTTGGATAAGACCCCGGGACCAGATGACATAGAAACATAGAAAACCCTCAGCACAATACAGGCCCTTCAGCCCAGAATGCTATGCCGAACATGTACTTACTTTAGAAATTACCTAGGATTACCCATAGACCTCTAGTCATCTAAGCTCTATGTACCTATCCAGGAGTCTCTTAAAAGACCCTATCATATCCGCCTCCACCACTATCGCCGTCAGCCCATTCCATGACTCACCACTCTCTGCGTAAAAAAATTACCCCTGACATCTCCTCTGTACCTACTTCCAAGCACCTTAAAACTGTGCCCTTCCGTGTTAGCCATTTCAGCCCTGGATAACAGCCTCTAACTATCCACGTAATATACCCCAGGCTACTGTGGGAGGCGAGGGAGGAGATTGCTGAGCCTCTGGCAATGGTCCTTGCATCATCAAAAAAAGATAAAATCAACATTTCTAAAATGTATGAATGTTACCACATATCAAGAGCAAAAGAAATTCTACAGATGCTGGAAATTCAAAACAACACACACAAAATGCTGGAGGAACTCAGCAGGTCAGGCAACATCTATGGAAATGAATAAACAATCAAAGTTTTCGGCTGAGATCCTTCATTAGGACTGGAAAGGAAGGGGTAAGAAACCAGAATAACAGGTGGGGATGGGGAAAAAAGTACAGGCTGGCAGATGGTAGATGAGACCACATGGGTAGAAGAGCGGAGATGGGGAGACCTGCCCAATCACCTCCCTCTAGTTCCTCTTCTCCTTCCTTTTCTCAGATAGTCCATTGTCCATTCCCATCAGATTTCTTCTTCAACCCTTTACCTCTTCCACCTATCCCCTCCTAGCTTCTTGCTTCTTCCTCCTCTCCCCCACACACTCACCTTCCCCCTCACCTGGTCTCAGCTATCACCTTACAGCTTGTACTCCTTCCTCTCAACCCATTTTCTTATTCTGGTTTCTTTCTCCTTCCTTTCCAGTCCTGATGAAGGGTCTCAGCCTGAAATGTTAACCGTTTACTGCTCTCCATAGATGCTGCCTAACCTGCTGAGTTCCTCAACCATTTTATACGTGTGACTCTAAATATCGTGTATAAGTTAAACAAAATGACATAGTCATAAAGGTCACATAAGCAACAAAACTTACAACAATGGCAATTCAATAATGAGATGTACTAAGGTGCATATCAATCCCTCCAGGAGACCTTCTGGCTCAGCCCCTTAAAAAAAAAGATTTAAATACATAAATATTAGAATGACAATAAAATTATATTTACCTAGTGATATATACTATTATATATCTGGGCACATGGCCAAGTGGTTAAAGCATTGGACTAGCGATCTGAAGGTTATGAGTTCAATTCCCAGCCGAGGCAGCATGTTGTGTCCTTGAGCAAGGCACTTAACCACACAGTGCCCTGCGACGACACTAGTGCCAAGCTATATCGGCCCTTGGACAACTCGGTGTCATGGAGAGGGGAGACTTGCAGCATGGGCAATTGCTGGTCTTCCATATAACCTTGCCCAGGCCTGCACTCTGGAGAGTGAAGACTTTCCGGGTGAAGATCCACGGTCTTGCAAGACTAACGGATGCCTTTAATATACTATCAAATTATTGAATTTGGGCTAAATTACCTAATTTTGCTCCTGTCTTATGGTCTTTGCAAGCTGAGTTGACACTTCCTTCTGCACAGCCACTCAGAATGCACATATCAGTTCTCAGCACATGGACACAGTTCAGCAGGGCAGTTTCACAATTCTCTGTACACATCAGTGAGGCCAAATTAGGAATATTGTGTGTAACTCTGATCATCTACCTACAGGTAAGATATCAATAAGTATGAAGGCAGCAGAAAAAAATTACAAGTATATTGCCAGACTTGAGGGCCTGAGTTATAGGGAAAGGGTGAAAAGGTTCGGACTTTATTCTCTGGAGCAAGGCAGAATGAGGAGAGATTTGACAGAGATGTACAAAATTATGAGGGGTATAGATAGAGTAAATGCAAACAGGCTTTTTCCACTGAGATTAGATGAGACTAGAACTAGATGCAAGTGTTAAGGATGAAAGATGAAATACTTAAGGGATACTTGAGCAGCAACTTCTTCACTCAGAGGATGGTGAGAGAGTGGAACAAGTTTCTAGTGGAAGTGGTGGATGTGGGTTCAATTGCGACATTTAAAAGAAATGTTAATAGGTACATGGATGAGAGGGGTGTTGATGGCAATGATCTGGGTGCATATCGATAAGACTAGGCAGATTAATAGTTCGGCACTGACTAACTGGGCCGAATAGCCTGCCTGTGCTGCAATGTTCTATGAATCTATAACTGCTGGGATAGGTGCATGGATTGCTGGGATATGGAGGGCTATGATCCAGGGGCAGGTCCACAGGACTAGGCAGACTAGATGCACCGAATGGCCTGTTGCTGTGCTGTAGTGCTCTATGACTGTAGTGCTCCTAGACTCTATGACAACAGTCCTTCTACCAACTCTTCAAGGTACTATTTTTTTCACAATTCATAGCCCTCAACCATTCGGCTCTTGAACCAAAGGAGATACCTTCACTCACCCCAACACTGAACTATTCCCACAAGCTATGGGCTCACTTTCAAGGACTTTTCATCTCATGTTCTTGATGTTTATTGTTTCTTTTTCCCTTAAAATTCACACAGTTTGCTGTCTTTTGCACAGACTGTTTGTCTGCCTTTGTTGTGTGTGGTTTCTCACTGATTCTATTGTGTCTCTTTGTATTTACTGTAAATGCCTGCAAAAATGAGTCTCAGGACAATATATGATAACATACATGTACTTTGATAATAAATTTACTTTAAACTTTCAACTTCGAGTAATTAACAGTGGCAGGTACAACCCAAACAATATACACCAGGAGTATGTCGTATTTGATTGCCAAGGATGTTTAGTTGAATAGAAATTGACCAGCAATCTTGCCAATTTACCATACTGCAATCACTACTGGAAAGATTATGTATGTCTGTTGTCAGGAATGAAAACAACGGGCTTCATTGTTGCACCCTTCATGGTCAAACATAGTCCTCTGAAGCCTCCAAGAGTCAGGGTGGACCATGGATGTTGCTTCCTAGCTGTAATCAATACGCAAGCCAAGGCAGTACAATATGGAAAGCAAGTGGTTGCCCATGCAGCAGGCTCCCCCTCCCCATGCAACTGATGAACCCAAAGAATGGCAAAGATTGACACAGTGTGATACCAGCAGCATCGCAGGAGCTGCCAACTAAGGACTGCCTTAGGGACTCCAGCTCCGGATTTTCTCCTCAGGGTTTACTCCTGAAGCCTTCCTATATATATATATATATATATATAGCCCCAAAACAACAGAGGTTTGAGAGCAGAATTTTAATGCCATTGGAATTGTCAGCTCCATTAGTCTACAGCCTTCTTACCATATTATATTTATTATTGTCTATGACAATTTACAATAAAAACCAAGTAATTCACTAAATGCACCATAAAAGCATTGTGAACCTTTACATATGCAATAAAACCAAGGAAAATGGGCATTCATGCAAATCAGAAAAGCAATCACACTGCAATCCGGAATATAAATTACTCCTTTGTAATTCCAAACACCCTGAGTTTGTGACTATTTTGTTGTATTTAAGTACCATTATGCAATTTACAGAAATATTGCTATTTTACCTATTTTCTGTGTCATAGCCAAGGTTAGTCGTGCTAGCCATGGCTCAGTTGATAGCACTCTTGCCTCTTAGCTGCACCAAGGTGGCCAGGAAGGGTCTACAATAGGTAGTTACTAGACTACCAGTCATCAAGGATATATAACCCACTCCTCCACACCCTCAACCACCATTACTTTATAACTTCCTCCCAGAGTCACCTTATGTCCAGACACCCCTGTGCCTAGCTTTATTTTATGGACATACATCAATCTATGTATATAAGCTATCTTATGTATTTATATTTATTGTCTTTCTTAAATTATTGTGTTCTTTATCTTATTGTTTTGTTTTTGTGCTGCTTCAAACCTGGAGTAACAATTATTTCATTCTCCTTTACACATGTCTACTGGAAATGATCTGACACAATCTTGAAAGATATATCACAAAGACATATATAATGCAAAGTAAACAGTACCTCAAGTTTAAAGGCCAAAGTAATACTAAGAAATATGACTCAAGATAAATGTGCCATAAAATAGATAAATATAAATCTTCAGTTAATCGATTTTCCTTTCAGCTTTACTCACCGTAAGTCAATGGTGCCCTCTCTTGGTATGTAAAGTTAAGCAGAAGCTCCTCCTCGGGCATGTGGCTAACAAAGATTTTCAGTAAACATCGTATGATGAACAAGGCATTATGAGCCTGCCAAATAAACAGCTGGCTGATGAGAGAAACACAAGAAGAATGGTGAATTTGCATGTTATAAATGGATTGCAAAATATTTTTAGAGATTATCTTTATTTGCCAATGTACATCAAAACACTGAAACATACAGTGAAAGGTGCTGTTTGCATCAACGACCAACAATATCCAAGGAGTGCTGAGGGCAGCCCGCAAGTGTCTGGTGCCAACATAGTATGCCCAAAAATTACCAACCCCAACCTGTATGTCCTTAAAATGTAAACAGGAAATAGGGTCAAAAACACACGCATTCATGGGGCGAATGTACAAACTCCTTTTAGAGAGTGGTGGGAAATGAATCGAGGTTGTTGGCGCTGTAAAGCATTACTATAACCACTACACTACCATGCTGCTCTGACCACATAAGAAGTTATAGTCCTTTGCTTTGTAAAATGAGTTTACATTACTGATTACTCAAAAATTATAAAATTCATTAACAGAAACAAGAATAAGCTATTCTAAAATTATAAAAGAGCATGGATACAGACATGGAATTATGATGTAGTGGCCATTACAGAGACTTGGCTGGCACCAGGCCAGGAATGAATTCTCAATATTCCTGGATTTCAGTGCTTCAAAAGGGATAGAGGGGGGAAGGGGAGGAGGGGTGGCATTACTGATCAGGGATACTATTACAGATACAGAAAGGGTGGGTAATGTAGCAGGATCCTCTTTTGAGTCAATATGGGTGGAAGTCAGGAATGGGAAGGGAGCAGTTACTCTACTGGGGGTATTCTATAGGCCCCCTGGTAGCAGTAGAGATACCAAGGAGCAGGTTGGGAGGCAGATTTTGGAGAAGTGCAAAAATAACAGGGTTGTTATCATGGGTGATTTTAACTTCCCTAATATTCATTGGCACCTGATTAGTTCCAATGGTTTAGACGGGGCAGAGTTTGTTAAGTGTGTCCAGAATGGACTCCCGTCACAGTATGTTGACAGGCCGACTGGGGGGAATGCCATACTAGATCTAGTATTAGGTAACAAACCGGGTCAGGTCACAGATCTCTCAGTGGCTGAGCATCTGGGAGACAGTGACCACCACTCCCTGGCTTTTAGCATTACCATGGAAAAGGATAGAATCAGAGAGAACAGGAAAATTTTTAACTGGGGAAGGGCAAATTATGAGGCTATAAGGCTAGAACTTGCGGGTGTGAATTGGGATGATGTTTTTGCATGTACTATGGACATGTGGTTGAAGTTCAGGGATCTCTTGCAGGAGGTTAGGGATAAATTTGTCCTGGTGAGGAAGATAAAGAATGGTAGGGTGAAGGAACCATGGGTGACAAGTGAGGTGGAAAATTTAGTCAGGTGGAAGAAGGCGTTATACGGGAGGCAGGGTTTAACGGTCGGCACAACATTGTGGGCCAAAGGGCCTGTACTGTGCTGTACTATTCTATGTTCTATGTCTTTAATAAACTGGGGCACCTCCACAGAGTCAGGAAAGCAGCCAGCATAATAAAAGTCCCTCCGTTCTGGTGATTCTCTCTTCTTCCCCCCTCCCAATTGGGCAGAAGATACACAAGGCTGAGAGCAGTTGTCAGCAGGTTTCCACCGTGCTGTTATAGACTCTTAAAAGGACCTCATATATGCCGAAGATGAATTCCTGATCCCTTATTCTACCTCATCATGGCCAATGCACGTTATTTCTCTACCTGCACTGCACTTTCTCTGTAACAATAACGCTAACACTATATTCTGCATTGTGTTTTTTAGTTTTGGACTACCACAATTATCTGTGAAGTATTTCAGTATGGAATGATCTGTCTGAGTAGCATGCAAACAGCACCATGGTGGCATAGCAGCTAGTTCATTGCTATTACAGCTCGGGGCATCAATGTTTCGAGTTCAATTCCGGCGCCCTCTGTAAGCAAGCTTCTACGTTGCTTTCCATGTACGCATGGGTTTCCTCCGGGTGCTCCAGTTTCTTCCCACAAATAGTGGGTTGCTGGGCAGCGCAGCTCAAAGAGCCGGAAGAGTTGTTCTGTGCTCTACTCTTAATAAATAAATTATAGCATTTTGCTACATCTCGTACAGCCAAGTCATCCGGTATATTTAAAGCAGAGGTTGGTAGGTTCTTGACTAGTCAGAGTGTCAAAGGCTATTGGGAAGAGGCTGGAGAATGGGGTTGAGAGGGCAGTGGTAGTGGTTAGCACAACGCTTTACAGTGCCAGCGACCCAGGTTCAATTCCCACCGCTAACTCTAACCACGTGAGTTTCCTCTGGGTGCTCCAGTTTCCTTCCACAGTCCAAAGACGTATGGTTGGTCGGTTAATTGGTAATTGTAAATTGTCCCATGGTTAGGCTAGGTTATATCAGGAGATTACTGGGCAATGTGGCTCGAAGGGCCAGAAAGGCCTAGCCACGCTATATCTCAATAAATTTTTTTAAAATGCTGTGATGGAATGACGGAGCAGACTCGGTGGGCTAAATGGCCTAATTCTGCTCCAATGTCTTAAGGTCTTATGTGGTAACAATAAACAAAGTGACAATTGAAAAGTTTACAATTATAAATGGAAAAGAGGTGTCGAAATCTATATGGGCTACTGAAATGGATATTGTTGCAAAAGATACCAACTGGGAGATATACTGAATAATTACTTTACATCTGAATGAAGCTCGCCCACCACCCCCCTCCCCACCCCATGGGTGTCTCTGGAAATGCGGCACATTAGCCCCTTGCTAACAACCACTGGATTCCATGGCGAGAACTCACCTTTCTCTGCCTTCAGGGAGTCTAGGGAGTATATGACTTTGGGCCCACCAAATCAACTCGTCAAGTCAAGTCAAGTCACTTTTTATTGTCATTTTGACCATAATTGTTGGTACAGTACACAGCAAAAACAAGACAATGTTTTTCAGGACCATGGTGCTACATGAAACAATACAAAAACTACACTGAACTACGTAAAACACAAAAACTACACTAGACTACAGACCTACCCAGGACTGCATAAAGTGCACAAAACAGTGCAGGCATTACAATAAATAATAAACAAGACAATAGGCACAGTAGAGGGCAGTAGGTTGGTGTCAGTCCAGGCTCTGGGTATTGAGGAGTCTGGTGGCTTGGGGGAAGAAACTGTTACATAGTCTGGTCGTGAGAGCCCGAATGCTTCGGTGCCTTTTGCCAGATGGCAAGAGGGAGAAGAGTTTTATGAAAGGATTGGTTGACGTTTCGGGCCGGGACCCTTCGTCAGGACTTGTCCTGACGAAGGGTTCCGGCCCGAAACGTCGACCGATCTTTTCCATGGATGCTGCCAGACCTGCTGAGTTCCTCCAGCGTGTTGTGAGTGTTGCTTTGACCCCAGCATCTGCAGATTATTTAGAGTTTGTATGAGGGGTGCGTGGGGTCCTTCATAATGCTGTTTGCTTTACGGATGCAGCGTGTGGTGTAAATGTCTGTAATGGCGGGAAGAGATACCCCGATGATCTTCTCAGCTGACCTCACTATCTGCCGCAGGGTCTTGCAGGGTCTAGGGAGTATATGACTTTGGGTCCACCAAATTTATGGGTTTGGGATGTCTCACTCACCCAAACCCCAGTTTGTGTGAATTACTGCCTCTGCAATAGCCCATCAGAATGAAATAAAAGATCACACACTGCATTCAATTATAAATAAGTATATTTACGAGCGTCAACCTATCCAAAGAGTTAGTAAAGAAAAGAAAAAAAAATCAAAAGTGCCCATTATAATTAGACAGTCAAATGTGCAGGGGTTGGAGCTCAAATCTTCCAAAAGCCATATTCACTGATCATTAGTAGACCTCCATGTCTTGCCTCCATCGACTGGCATTTTCCAGCCAGATCGAATCCTACAACCAGTTCCATCCAACATCTTCTTTCTTCATCTCCCGCCAACCAAACCCATACTATGTCAGCCAAAAGCCACACCACAGTCTTCTCTAGAACCACTCTCCTAATTGGATAGCCCACCTTCCGAAGTATTCTTTATCTCTAACAGTAACCCAAACACTGTTTCTGCAGAAAGACATGAAATACCCTACAAAATTAGCAGTATAATCTTTACCACAGAATTACACTCTCCCCCACCAAACAATCCCATTAATAACACAGTTTTCAAAGGAATTTCATGATGTCAAACCCTCCAATCCATTTGTAAATGGTAGTGACATATCTCACTAGGGGAATAGGCACAACACTCTGATCCCCGGTGCAACAGAGGCCAGCCTATCTGGGAGTTTCCTGATTCTTTGAGAACTACTTATCCCAACATCTAGTTCTTCAGCTTGAGACACTCCCGGGGACTTTTCCTGTCTACCTAGAGAGGCCTCCCCCTGTCTATTACCCATGCCTTCCGACAACTCAGGTCCCCCTGTCACTTGGCTGAGTTCAGCTTCATTCCCAGGTACTTTCGAGCCAAGTCTCCCATCATTGTCCAGCTGCAAGCCTGCCCATCCATTGCTAGACCCCCCCATTTCATCCGCATCCACTTGGGGAGGTTTGAAAATCTCTTCCTCAATTATCGGGGAGTTTGCATAAGGTAGTGTGTACCATACCGTCACTTCCTCATCCTCTGAGTCCATACCACGTTCAGTGGTTAAATCCCTTCCAGACCTTTCCACTACTTTCCTTTTGTCCTCCCACGTTGCTGCAGAGACCTCTTACTAGGTGTAGGGCCCAGGTCAGGTGATCGATCAACACGTACCCTTTGACCCAGAGGTAGAAGATGGTTCCTAGGGAGAATCTTGACAGGACCATTCCCATCCTCTGGTTTCACCCAGAAAATTGGTACATTTGGCATCTGACTCTCCACCATGTAAGGCGTAGCCACCCAGCAGTCAGCCTGCTTCCCTGGTAGCCCCAGGCTCTTTATGAGAACTCTGTCCCCAAGCATCAGTTGGGAGAACCTAATCTTTTGATATCTCCTCTTATTTCCTTGATTCTGCTTTGTAGCAGAGACCTCCACTAGTTCATAAGCCTTTTGCAATTCCCTCATGTCAGGCACATACTTCAGATAGGTCTTCTGTGGCAAATCTTCCCCACCATTCCCAAACCAGAGGTCAAAAGGCAACCTTGCTTCGCACCCAAACATTAAGTAATATGGCAAGTATCCAGTAGCTTCATTCTGTGTACAGTTTTAGCAGTAGACCAGATGCTCAATATGCTGACTCCATTTATTCTTCTTGCTGACTTCCAAGCTGATCAGTAATAACCAAGACATTCGCCGTATTTCTAGAATCAGGCTCTAAGGAGAGGAAATCCATACATACCAGAACAAGTGGCCCCACACTCTGCAAGTGGGACAATGGAGTGGACCTCGTAGGCAGTGTCTTCCTCCAAGTACGTCGAACATACGACTTACAGTACTCTTCAACTTCAGACTTCATTCAGGACCAGTAGAACCGATCTCAGACCAATCCATAGGTTTTGTCAAACCCCAAATGTCCTGAATCATTGTGAAGTGACTTCAACAAAATCCTACAGTATTTCTCAGGCAGAACCAAATGGGAACAGTGAGGCATGTCTGGAGAAGACGTGACCCAGAATAAAATCTGATTCCTCAACTACAGGTTGTTCTGTTCTCTCAACAGTAGAGATACAGGAGGGTGTTTCATCTTAACAACACACATCAAATTTGCTGGTGAACGCAGCAGGCCAGGCAGCATCTCTAGGAAGAGGCACAGTCGACGTTTCGGGCCGAGACCCTTCATCAGGACTAACGGAAGGAAGAGCTAGTAAGAGATTTGAAAGTGGGAGGGGGAGGGGGAGATCCAAAATGATAGGAGAAGACAGGAGGGGGAGGGATGGAGCCAAGAGCTGGACAGGTGATTGGCAAAAGGGATAGGAGAGGATCATGGGACAGGAGGCCCAGGGAGAAGGAAAAGGGAGAGGGGGGAAAAACCCAGAGGATGGGCAAGGGGTATAGTCAGAGGGACAGAGGGAGAAAAAGGAGAGAGAGAGAGAAAAAATGTGTGTATATAAATAAATAACGGATGGGGTATGAGGGGGAGGTGGGGCATTAGCAGAAGTTAGAGAAGTCAATGTTCATGCCATCAGGTTGGAGGCTACCCAGGCGGAATATAAGGTGTTGCTCCTCCAACCTGAGTGTAGCTTCATCTTTACAGTAGAGGAGGCTGTGGATAGACATGTCAGAATGGGAATGGGATGTGGAATTAAAATGTGTTTCATCTTTTCAGCTTGGGCCACATCTCCTTCTGCAACAGCTGACCAAACGGTACCGATACATGGGTCATCTCGCTGAGCAGCAGCCACTTCCCCTGGACTCAACTCAGGCAACTGCTTTGTATTCAGAGCAGACAGGTTGTGGAATGATACAACCAGAAGCTCCCAAATGATCCACCGCTTGATCCTGCCCTAGCCTCACCTCTGACTTCCCCATGACTGAAAACTTCAGGTGTAGGAATGCTCTGCCACTCTCCGTCCATTTCCAGCTCTTCATGCATACATCAGGATAACATACCTGCATCAATATTTCAGCTCCCCGGCCTGTACTTCAGGCTGAAATCATAGGCAGACAGCGCAGCCAACCAACGAGGCCCTGTGACATCCAATTTCACCAAGGTCAGGATATAAATTAATGGATTGTTGACCATCCTCACCTCAAACTTGGCATCATATTGATAAGCACTTAACTTATCCACCACATCCCATTTTAATGCCAGAAACTCCAGTGTGTGCTTGGGGTAGTTTCACTGGGAGGGTGACAGACTTCAGCGACAGAGCTCAATCCCGTGCCCTGATACTGATAGAGAACACACCTAAGCCCACTCGGCTGGTGTCATTATGTAATACATACCGCAATGGGGGTTTGCAAAAACCAACACAGGCACTTTCGTCAGCAGCTCCTTCAACAACTGAAAGACTGCTTCACATTTCGCATCTCATCTTGCTCCAAAAGGCTTCGAAGGGCTAAGATAATCTTTACCATATCCTCCTTTCATCCTGCTCCAGTTCTTCTCCAAGGGAGGGTAACCGCACAGAAGCTGATTCAAAGGGTGACTCACTTCAGAGCAGTCTTTCACAAACCTCCAATAGTACCCACAGAATCCAAGGAATGAGGCCAGGGCACTCACATTCTTGAACCTTGGCCGTGTGGTCACCGGCTCTATCTTTGAGGATCTGTAACTACTCTGTTCCATGAGACTATGTTCCCAACGTAGTTGAAAGATGTCTTGCAGAGCTGGGACTTGTCCACAGACAGTTTTAACCCCTCAGCTTTCAGGCAGCCTAACTCCTTCAGTAGCCTCTTCCAGGGTGGACCCGAGCATTTTGAGATCATCCAGGTACACAAGCGCCACAAGCAAGTTCATATTGCCAGCAATTTTCTCCATGACACACTGGAGAGTAGCTGGTGCTCCTGATATACCCTGGAGCATCTTTTTAAACTGAAAGAATCCAAGTGGACATATGAATGCCATCTTCTCCTTGCCAGCCTCACTCATGGTACCTGATAATACCCACTCCTTAAGTCCAGCACACTGAACCACTTCGCTCCACTCAGGCAGGACAGGTCAGAGCAGAACTAACCTTAGAACAGGTCGGGGACTGTGCGTCGGTTCAGAATCCAATAGTCCACACACATACGTACCTTCCCATTCTTCTTCCTCACCACCACTATGGCACTCGAACTCAGTAATAATCACAGCTTCCTTCAGCTTCCACAGATGCTGTCTAACATCCTCCACCTTAGCGGGTGCCCGTTGCTGAGACCTTTCTCTGAAAGGGTGTCTTCCGTTACTCAGATGGTGTGGTGAGCACTCTTGGAACAACCCACATCAAACTCCTCTGTAGAAAAGACATCTTCGAACTTCAACATCTTCTCTGTCAATCTCCTCTTCCAACCTCCAGGTACCAGGGAGTCACCAAATTTGAATGCCTTGGCTGTCGACTTCCCCTTTCCTGGTTTCTCTCCTGCTTGCCTCACAGGAAAACTAGACATTACAGTCACCAGAAAAAGGTGTGCCATTCACATTCACCACCTGAGGGTGACCTCCCTTTCCAAGATGTTCCCGATAATCACTGTCATCCTGTATAACCTGTACAATCGATGGCTTCTGCATTTTGGGCCTCACTAGTACCCCAGCAGGTAACCGTGACTCCTCTTCGTGGTCTTCCGGAGCATTCACCAGAAGGGCCTTGGCATTCCAGGAAATTTGGGGTTTCCCGTCACTTGAGCTACTTCCCCAGGCCGTAACAGAACAGTCCCTCGTTTGTGCTCATCATCCAGCCTAGGATGGGCAAGCACTTCTTCAAAAGCAGCTCTGAGCACAAGATGAATGGACAACGTTTTCAAAAAGCTCTCCCCAACTCTCTCCTTGCAGGTTTCCACTAGCTTCCTCACAATAGGAATATTTGTTCCCACAAGAATCGAAGCTTCGTCCTTCTTGACCGGGTCTGGACAAACCAACATTAACATGTCAAGGACCTCAGCTACTCCCACATCTGTTTCCAAAAACTCCAGCTTCAAAGGCAAATAACCATCATATGGGTAGTCATCTGTACTAAGGCCCCAGAGCTCTAGGGCACTTAATGGTGTCAATGGTAAATGTGACAAATACTAGTTGTAGAAGGATCTGCACAACAGAGCAACCTCAGAACCTATGTCAAGTATGGCTTGAGCATAAATACTCTCCCATCCATGGGACACACTGGAGCTTGGCTCCACTAAGACTTCAAGAATAGGGTTTTTCACTTTGGTGTCTTCCTTGATACACTGTTTAGAACGTGCTCCCCGAAACATCAGACCGTTCCCTCAGTGGGTTTCTCTGAAGTTTCTCAACTTCCCTTTCTGCTTAATTCACTGTGGGCTCACTTTCCAAAGGGCTTCCTGTCCTTCACACTCCGCCGGAAGCATCTGTCCTCACCACAGTTGTAACAGACCGTACTGGTCACTCACCTTTTCAAGGGACCCCATTCAATAGCAGCTCTCTGCCTAGTACGTCCCATCAGTGGGTCCAGTTTCCTATCGGCTTTGTTATGCTTGGCAGCAGCACCCACCAGTAACAACCAGGATACCTCAGCTCTAAAATCTGCCATGGACTCCTGTAACACCCTCGTTTGTGGGGCATCAGGGATCACTTCAGCAACAGAGGCTGTTACTGGGAACTGGACCCAGCTGACGGAGGCCTCCCTCTCCTCTGTCACAGTTTCCTCATCTTTTACTTCTCTGATCAGCTCAACAAACATGGGGGAGCATGCATTTTATGAGACATTCAGAAGCTGAAAGCGATCATGTTCTGTGACTGTGCACTCTTTGCCACTTGGTCCATTCTTAATTGATTCACCTCAGCTACTTGGGTGACCCATCTATGCCACAAGCAATGCAGCTGTCTCTCTAGATGAAAAACACAGGCAGAAAATTTCTCCCCATTCTCCTGAAGCATGCTCTGAAACTCCATCATAAGCTCCATTGGGCTTCCTGTCATGCCAAAAACATTCTCTAGTGCTTGCATGTAACGGGCGGAAGTAGCTAAGGAGTTCTCTGCCTTTAAAGACCTCACGACTTCAACAGCTGGACCCTTTAGACTCTCGACCAGCAACTGACTTTTCACATTTCAGAGCACTACCGCTCATCCAGCATCTGAGAGGTCTGCTCCACCCAAGTCTCATAACCCTCCTCCTCCTTAGGGGTGGGCTGCACTCCTGAGAACATCCTCAGCCTATGGTAACTTTCACTCTCTGCCGGTGCCCTTTGCCATGTAGCTGCTGGATGTAAGGGCCATACCAACTCAGAATTCTCACCCCTCGTCGTGGGACTCATTAGACCTTCCACATCAGTCAACTCCACCCATCACTCCTCAGAAGCGAGAGCTTTAAAGTCTCCACCTTCAGCTACAGGAAACTCAGCTTCCAATTCAGCACTCTCGCCAATGCTCTCCTCTTCTCAGAAAGTATGGACGGCCCATGACCCTGCCTCTCCAGACATTCCAATGGCACCAGGCAGATCCACTCCTGTACGTCAGCGTTAGTCTGAACTAAAACAAAATCTTTGCCTGCCATTTGGTCAAACTGCCGCTCAATGACCGTAACTTTCCCTAATATTTTAACAGTGCTTAAGACCCTTATCAACAATTCACCTGGGCTGCAGATATCTACCCCACTCAGAACAGGCATTAACTACAGGTAACCTCTTTGAATAGTACCAATGCTTAACCCCTGCAGCGTCCATAACCACATATCTTAATCACTTTCCCGGACAACAGTTTAACACAGGCTTAAACACAAACTCACTTTATCAATGCCTAGGGCAATTACATAGTTTCCAATGAAGTCAATCCAGGCAATACCCCCACAATGAAACCAACCCCCCCCCCGCCCTTTTCTGGGCATCTCTAGAAATGGCTTGTTAGTTCCTCACTAAGAAGCCACTGAACTCAGCACCAAGAAAAACTCACCTTTCTTCAGCTTCATACATCTGGCCTATAAACAACTTTGGTCCCACCAAATCCATGAGACTGGGATGTCTCGCCCACCCAAACAACACACATCAAAGTTGCTGGTGAAAACAGCAGGCCAGGCAGCATCTCTAGGAAGAGGTACAGTCGACGTTTCGGGCCGCGACCCTTTGTCAGGCCAGTCAGGAGGCAGCAAGTGGGAATAAAGGGGGTCTTTTCTGGTCGGCTGCCAGTGACTGGTGGTGTTCCTCAGGGGTCAGTATTGGGACTGCTATTTTTCACATTGTTCATTGGTGATTTAGATAATGGAATTGATGGCTTTGTGGCAAAGTTTGCAGATGATGTGAAGATACGTAGAGGGGTAGGTAGTGCTGAGGAAGCAATGCAATTGCAGAAGGACTTAGACAAATTGGAAGAATGGGCAATAAAGTGGCAGACTGAATACAGTGTTGGGAAATGCATGATAATGCATGTTGGTAAAAGGAACAATAGTATTATCCAATAGGGAAGAAGGTTCAAACATCAGAGGTGCAGAGGGACTTGGGAGTTCACATGCAAGACTCCCAGAAGGTTAATTCAAGGTTGAGTCTGTGGTAAAGAAAGCAAATGCAATGTTGGCATTTATTTCAAGTATTGTCCACAGTTTTGGGCCCCTTATCTCAGAAAGGATGTGTTGTCATTGGAGAGAGTCCAGAGGAGGTTCATGAGAATGATTCTGGGAATGAAGAGGTTAACATATGAGCAGCATTGGGCAGCTTTGGGCCTGTACTCACTGGAATTTAGAAGAATGTATGAGGATCTCATTGAAATCTACTGAATGTTGAAAGAACTAGATAGGGTGGATGTGGAGAGGATGTTTCTTATGGCAGGGGTATCCAAACTGGTGTTCCATGATTGAACCATTTCCTAATGATTTCACCGTGCTTACAACTCTAGTCAACAAATCACCTGGGCTGCAGATATCTACCCCGCTCAGAACAAGCATTAGCTACAGGTAATCTCTTTGAATTGTACCAATGCTTAACCCCTGCAGCGTCCATAACCACATATTTTAATCACATTCCTGGACAATAGTTTAACACAGGCTTAAACACAAACCCACTTAATCAATTCTTAGGGCAATCACGCAGCTTTCAACTAATTCCATCCAGAACGATACCCCCACAATGAAACCCCTTTTGATGGGCGTTTCTGAAAATGCCGCTTGTTAGCCCCTCACTAACAGCTACTGGATTCTGCAGCGAGACCCCACCTTTCTCCACCTTGGTACTTCCAGGGAGTATATGACTTTGGTCCCGCCAAATCCGTGCAAGTGGGATGTCTTGCCACCCAGACCCTGGTTTGTGTGAATGCTATGTGAGTTACAGCCTCCACAATAGCCTGTCAGCCTGAAACAACAGATCACACACCCCATACAATTATAAAGTATATTTATGAGCGTTATCTTACTCAAAGAGTTATTAAAGGAAAAAAAAACAAAATGGGTCCATTATAATTAGACAGTTGGAGCTCAAATCTTCCAAAATCTATATTCACCGATCCTTGGTAGACCTCTGTGCCATGCCTCCATTGACTTGCATTTTCCCACCAGATTGAATCTTTTGACCAGTTCCATCCAGTATCTTCTCTCTTCATCACCCGCCAAACAAAGACCTTCTCCGTGTCAGCCACAAAGCTACACCCCAGCCTTCTCTAGAACCTTCTCCCTGTTCCACTCTTCTTATTAGAAGGTCCACATTCCTTAAGTATTCCTTATCTCTAACAGTAACCCAAACATTGCCTGCACAGAAAGACCATGACATACAACACCCTAGATCATTAGCAGTAAAACCTTTAACAGGGCGTAATATGTACTCACAGTAGAGAAATAGAAAAGCATGCTGAATTTCTGAGTATACTAATGCTGAGTTGGGGAACGATTCAGCAAAAATAATCACAGGCAAGTTATAGGTTTTGAAGAAAACAATAAAATTACTGTACAGCACTGTGCAAAAGTATTAAGCATGTGTATAAAAATCTGTAAAGTGAAGATGTTTTTAAATATAATACAATGAAAAGCTTCTATATATCACAAAAATTACTGTAAAGAGCAGTAAACAGTAAAATACAAAATCAACTCAATATTTGGTCTGACCACCCTTTGCCTTTAAAACTACATCAATTCTCTTAGGCACACTGTCATGCAGTTTTATAAGAAAATCAGCTGGTAGGTTGTTCCAAACATCTTGGAGGACTTGTCACAGTTGTTCTATAGACTTTGGCTGTGTCACTTGCTTCTGTCACTCCAGGTGATCCCAGACAGCTTCAATGATATTCAGATTAGTGCTCAATGGAGGCCATACCATTGAAAACATATTTTAAAAACTATCGTGCCGAAGACTTTTGCACAGTACTTTACATTGAAACATCCAGTGAAATACACCGTTTGTGTCAATGATCAACATGTGCTCTTATACAATTCAGACATTAAAAACAGATTGCAGACTTACTCCTGACATTCAGCTGAGATCTTTAATTCATTGGTTCTACTAAGGAAGATCTTAACAAGAGCTTGAAAGTTTCCTGTACAAGGATTGTTCACAACTGAAAGAAATATACAAAACCTTAGAGACATTTGCTATCAAGAATATTGAAACAAGTATGGTAATCAGAAATATGTTATAAGCAATAAAGAAAAGGCTTACTTAAAAACAGATTAAAGGGTATTTACTCTAAAATCTATTTTTTTGAAAAAGTAATGTACCAAATTAAAATCAGATATTTTAAAACCTTCCAGCAATTTTCTAGTACTTTGCCCAAATTACTTTTTTTTCTGCACAAAACTGAAAATCTGTAGGCATTAATCTATAGGAGAAATTACTACAAATTTTTATCTGGGTAACTAGTTAACAAAACTATTGGTATGTTCCAGTTTCTCCCACCCACCCACCTTGGGTAAAAAAGTTAACAGATCTATTTTGCTCCAGCTGAATTGATTGCTTTTTGATAATTAAACCTCCAAGGATCACTGTTAATTTAATGCAAAAAATTTATCACTATAAGGTTACGTATAATTTTCAAAATTAAATGATTTGATCTGATTTTAGGCATGAACATACTTACTGAGTGACCTGGAGATTGAAAGTGTTGCCTCTTCCAAGAGACGAACATCGGCACTGCAAAAAGAAAATAGAAATCCACTACATTAGAACAATAATTTGAACATAGTAGGATTCTTTACTGAATGAAACTGGTAAAAGAAATAATGTAAATTACACACAAACATTCCCTTTTACAGCATTTTTCACAAGCTCTCAATATTTTCAAGAATCACTGTTAATAACCACATTGTAAAACATCTGTAATTTCAGATTTTGTTGTCACATTAACATAGGTAGTGTATGTTGGGGGCCACAACAGAGTAGCAGTTAGTACGACGCTATTACAGCTCTTGGCATAAGAGTTCATAGTTCAATTCCAGCATCCCCTGTAAGGAGTTTGTACGTTCCTTCCCTTATGTGCATGGGTCTTCTCCTTCTCTGGGTGCTCCAGTTTCCTCACAATGTCTAAAAACGTACTAGTTAGTAGGTTAATTGGTCATTGTAAATTGTCCCATGATTAGGCTAGGATTATACTGGTGGGTGCTGGGCAGTGCAGCTTGAAGGGCTGAAAGGGCTGTTCCACACTGTATCTCAATAAATAAACAAATATGGATCGAGGGGTAGCAGGGCTTTGTGCAGGTTGATAGGGCTAGGCAAATCAATAACTTGGCACAGACTAGGTGGGCCATAGGGTCATAGAACACCACAGCACAGAAACAGGCCCTTCAACCCATCTAGTCTGTGCCAAAGTATTACTCTGCCTACTCCCATCAACCTACACCCAGTACATAGTCCTCCATACCCCTCCCTTCCATGTCCCTATCTGAACTTTCCTTGAATGTTGTAATTGAACTCTTATCCACCACTTGCACTGGCAGCTCGTTCAATACTGTCACCACCCTCTGAGTGAAGAAGTTCCCTCTCATGTTTCTCTTAAATATTTCACCTTCTTCACCAGAGGGCCACCGCAGAAACATTTCTATTACTCTATTAACACAGAAACACAAAATGAAATGCATGGTTTGTGTTAACAACCAGCACAACCAAAGAATATGCTAGTAAGTGTCACCACACCTTCAGGTGTCAACCTAGCATGCCCACCATGCTAGACAGAATAACATTTTGTTTTAATTTGCATAACATTTTATGTCCCTCCATTGGTCAGTGTCAACCTTGCTGTCTATAATGAAGTTGATATACAAGCCAGGGCAGTATAATATGGAGAGCAAGCTGCTGCCCATGTAGCAGGCTCCCCCTCTCCACGCATCTGATAAACCCAGAGATCGATACAGTTTGGCATCAGCATCATCGGAGGTGCCAGTCACTGTTGAACTCAATGGAGGATGGCCTTAGGGACTCCAGTTCCAGATTCTTCCTCGGTGTTTACTCCCACAACCTTTCCCATGAGTGCGTAGAGCCACAAGGTAGTAGAGGTTTGAGATGAGAGTTTTCCTTCTCCTAGATGAGCTGCCAACCACGGCTGACAAGCCCCCTCTGCCTGAAGCGACTGGTTTTAAGGCACCAGTAACCTGTCCTTTGCATAATATTAGAAAATTGTTATATGCATGGAATTCTGACACACGAGACTTACTTTATGCATCAGGATTCAATATTATATTTTTATTGGCTTAGATAATTTGTAAATCTATGACTATAACTACAGAACCGTACCCAATTGTTCACAGCATATAGTTAATTATCAAGTGAAGCTTTTCAGAATATTCTGGAAAAATTTGCTTTACCATTATCCAAAGTAACATGATAGTCTGTTGCCTAAGTTAACTACAATATTTTAAAAATCACACATTTCAACACAAACTGATTCAGTTTACTAGCAATACACTCAATAAACAGCCCAACAAATAAATGAGCCCAAATCCACACTGATGTTTATACTTGACACAGAAGAATTCTGAATTAATCATATGGTTCAAAAAGTCACATGTTTAGTGGCCTATTTGTAATTCAGCATTTGAAGAATCAATTTCAGCTACCGTCAGCGGTCACCTGAACACCTGCTTGTTAAACCAAATATCTAATCAGCCAATCATGCAGCAGCACTCAATGCATAAAAGCATGCAGACATGGTCAAGAGGTTCGGATATTGTTCAGACCAAACATTAGGATAGGGAAGAAATGTGATCTAAGTGACTTTGACCATGAAATGCTTGATGGTGACAGACGGTGTGATTTGAGTATCTCAGAAACTGCGGATCTCCTGGGAGATACACACACACAGCAGTCTCTAGTGTTTACAGAGAATGGTGCGAGAAACAAAAAATATCTAGTGAGCGGCAGTTCTGTGGATGAAAACACCTTATTAATGAGAGAGGTCAGAGAAGAATGGCCAGACTGGTTCAAGCTGACAGGAAGGTGACACTAACTCAAATAGCCATGTGTTACAACTGTGGTGTGCAGAAGAGCATCTCTAAACGCACAACCATCAAACCTTGAAGGTGTTGGGCTACAGCAACTTAAGACCATGAATAAACACCGTGGCCACTTTATTATACTTTTTACTTTATTTTCACCAAACAACTGATACTAGAACGTACAATCATCACAGCGATATTTGATTCTGCGCTTCCCACTCCCTGGATTACAATTCGATAGTAAATATTAAAAATTTAAATTGTAAATCATAAATAGCAAATAGAAAAATGGAAAGTAAGGTAGTGCAAAAACACGGAGAGGCAGGTCCGGATATTTGGAGGGTACGGCCCAGATCCGGGTCAGGATCCGTTCAGCAGTCTTATCACAGTTGGAAAGAAGCTGTTCCCAAATCTGGCCATATGAGTCTTCAATCTCCTGAGCCTTCTCCCAGAGGTACCTAATAAAGTAGCCACTGAGTATATATCTTTACACCATCTTAACTAAATTTTATAACAGCACCATTGAGAGTGTCCTGCTGCATCTCCAGCTGGTATGGAAGCAGTCAAGCATCGGTCCAGAAGTCCCTACAAAGGACTGTGCAAACAGCTGAGATGATCATAGAGTTCTCCCTACCATCCATCGGGACCATTTATCTGGTGCGCTGCATACATAGTATTATCAAGGATCCCACACGTCCATCCAGCATCCTTTTTGACTTTCTACCAACAAGCAGGAGGCTCTGATGCATAAAAACAAAAAAATGATCAGGATGGAAAACAGTTTCTCCCTCAGGCCATTAGGCTTCTGAACTCGCTGCCGCATCGCATTCGATGTGCCACTGGTTAATCTGTTCTGTAGCTTACTATATTTAAATTTATGCACTTTATATATGCATAATTCAACTGTAGATTTTATCTTTATTTTCCTAAGTTATTGTGTGCTATATATATTATAGTGCTTTACACGCTGGTTCGGAGAAATGTTGTCTCATTTGACGGTATATAAGTATATAATTAAAAGACAATAAACTTGGCTTGATTGTAAGCATATGCAAATACATTTCCCAGCATGCACTCAGACTATCCGTATCACCAAACATCATTTCATCCTCTGAGGATACAAATATTTTCGTCAGTTTTTAATGTAAATAACCAAAACAAACAATGGTACCCATATTCTATGCACGAACTAAAAAAATCTACCTCGCTGAACCAGTTAATGTGGAACACTAACTTTGAATCTACATACTTGGAAAATTAAAATGAAAATGGTTTATAAACAGTAGTCTGTAATGATGCTGCAGTTGTGCTCCAGTAAGCTGAAATGCACTGCCATCTTATAATAGAGAACAATAGCTTGTGCACTTTCAATAGTTTAAATATTTTATGTGTGCATTCCTATTATGATTAGCTTACAATTAGACAACACCTGTGATCTAATGTCTTTCAGTGGTGAGCATTAAAAAAATCCACTTAAAAACTATTTCTAAATAACTAGGGCAACACAGACAAACAGTGGAGAAACCCAGCAGATCAGGCAGCACCCATTTAAGTGAATAAACAGGCGATGTTTCAGGCTGAGACACTTCATCAGGACTGGAAAGCAAGGGGGAAGATGCCGAACAAGTTGGGGGGGGGAGGGGAAGGAGTATAAACTAGAAGGTGATAGGTGAAGCCGGGTGGGTGGGGGAAGGGGATGAAGTGAGAAGCTGGGAGGTGAGAAGTGGAAAAAGTAAAGGGCTAGGGAAGAAGGAGTCTAAGAGGAGAGGAGAGTAGACCATAAGAGGAAGGGAAGGAGGAGGGGACGACCAAAGGGAGGTGATAGGCAGATGAAAAGAAGTGGCAGAAGGCCAGAATAGTGAATAACAGAAGAGGGAAGGGGGAGGGGAAATTACTGGAAGGAGAAATCAATGCTTATCCCATAAGGCTTGAGGCTACCAAGATGGAATATGAGGTGTTGCTCCTCCACCCTGAGAGTGGCCTCATTGTGGCAGAAGAGGGGGCTATAGACCAAAATGTCAGAAAAGGAATTGGGATAGGAATTAAAATTGCTTGTGACCTGAAAATTCCACTTTTTACAGATGGGAGTGGAGGAACTTGACAAAGCAGTCCCCCAATACAAAATAACTATATGCCAAGGTCAAACAGGCAGAACCTCATGCCACCAATGTAGCCAACCCCAATAATGCAAAGTCAAGAAATCGTAGCCCAACTGTGAGCATAGCCTCCCTTCCAAAGACTCTCACTGCCTCAGGAGAGCAGCCAATATAGTCAAGGACACCTTTCCACTTCGGTCATTCTCTCTTCTCTTCTGTGGAGCAACTTGATGGGCTGAGAGGCCACATTTTTCTTCTATGTCTTATAGTCTCCCACTTTCCATCAGGCAGGAAGATAACAAAAGCTTGAAAAGACTACTTCTATTCAACTGTCATCATACTCGTGAACAGACCTGTCATATACTGAAAATGAACACTTGAATTCCTAATCCACCTTGTCTCAATCTTGCACAGACAGCCCTTTCTCTGTGGCTGCAACACCATATTCTGTATTGTTTACATTGTTACTGCCTTGTTCTACATGTATGACATGATCTGATCAAATGGTACATAAACAAAAGCATTTCATTAAGTGCTACAGCTGCCTATTCACTTCTTCCCTCGTCTCCCATCAGGACCCCAGACCATCCTTCCAGGTGAGGCGACACTTCACCTGCAAACCTGCTGGGGTCGTCTATTGTGTCCAGTATTCCCGACCTAGCCTCCTTTACATTGGTTAGACCCAACGCAGATTGAGGGATCCACTTTGTTGAGCATCCCTGCTCAATCTGCAAAAAGTGGAATTTCCCAGTGGCAATTGCTATCCCCTTTCCCATTCCGACATGTAGATCCGCGGTCTCCTCTTCTGTCACATGAGGCCACTCTCAGGTTGGAGGGGCAACACCATCTAGAGAGCCTCCAACCTGATGGCAAGTACATTGACTCCCCCAACTTCCAGCAATATTTTCTCTGCCCCCTTCACTCTTCTTCAATTCTCCAGTCTGGCCTCTTACTTCTTCTCTTCACCTGCCTATCACCTCCCCCCGGTGCCCCGCCTCCTTCCCTTTCTCCCATGGTCCACTCTCCTCTTCGATCAGATTCCTCCTTCTTCAGCCCATGGCCTTTTCACCTATCACAAAAGTTTGGTTTGCAGGTGCTACAAGACTATCAAGAAAGCAAATGGAATGTTGGCCTTCATTGTTAGAGGGATTGAATTTAAGAGCAGGGAGGTTATGCTGCAAATGTACAGGGTACTGGTGAGACCACACCTGGAATACTGCATGCAGTTCTGGTCTCCTTACTTGAAGAAGGATATACTGGCTTTAAAGGCCGTGCAGAGGAGGTTCACCAGGTTGATTCCAGAGATGAGGGGGTTAGACTATGAGGAGAGATTGAGTCGCCTGGGACTGTTCTCAGTGGAATTCAGAAGAATGAGAGGAGATCTTACAAAAGCATATAAAATTATGAAAGGTATAGATAAGATAGAGGGAGGAAAGTTGTTTCCATTGGTAGGTGAGACTAGAACTAGGGAACATAGCCTCAAGATTCAGGGGAATAGATTTAGGACAGCGATGAAGAGGAATTGCTCTTCCCAGTGAGTGGCGAATCTGTGGCATTCTCTGCCCAATGAAGTAGTGGAGGCTACCTCAGTAAGTATATTTAAGACAAGGTTGGATAGATTTTTGCATAGTAGAGGAATTAAGGGTTATGGGGAAAAAGCAGGTAGGTGGAGATGAGTCCATGGCCAGATCAGCCATGATCTTATTGAATGGGAGAGAGGCTTGACAGCAAGATGGCCGACTCCTGCTCCTATTTCTTATGTTCTAGCACCTCACAGCTTCTTACTTCAACCACCTCCCCCACCCATCTGGTTTCACCTATCACCTTCTAGCTTGTCCTCCTCCCCTCCCCACTTTCTTATTCAAAGGTTCATTTTTTCTCAAAGTATACCACTCTGAAATTCTTCTTCTGCAGATAGCCACGAAACCAAGAAAAGAACGGCAGCATGATCATCAACACACAAATTCTTCCCCTCTGCAAAAAAAAACACTAACAAAAACAGAACAGGTACATCAGCCCCCAAATCCCCCTCTGACGCACACAAAAAAAAACAAAAAGATTGGGCGAAAAATATAGAAAACAAAAAAAAACATAAGAGTGAGAAAAGTCCACACCGAAAATGCAGAAAATCTGGGCAACATTCTCCCTCTCCATTGCAGAGCAATCTCACCAGCGATAAAAAGGCAGGCAGCCCTCTTCAGTAGTAGAGCGATCCCCCAGCAATAAAAAGGCAGGCAGCCAGCGCTTCAATCTCCCTCACCGCTTTAGTCAGCGAAATGGAGTCGACATCGCGTTGCAGCCTTCTCATCACAAGGTTCGCGCATGCTGCCTCTGACACCCGGAATCCCCTCGGAGACTGCAAAGTGCTGAAACACCCAAAATGATCTCCAAACTGCAAATCACAGGCTCCAAGACTTCCAAAATTACATTCAAGACAAAAAAACAAACATAAAAGATGCAAAGGAAGTGAAATATATTGTTTCATGGTCTATCCAGAAGATGTCGACCGAAAGAGCATTGTACGCAGGAGGCATCTTTACTGGAATTCATCATCTTCCCCCTTTCTTTCCAGTCCTTTTGAAGGGACTCAGCCCAAAACAGCGACTGTATATTCATTTCTATAGATGCTGCCTGACCTGAATTCCTCCAGAATTTTGTGTGTGTTGCAATGACAACAATCAGTTCATACCAATATCCAGCAAATCAAAGTTTGGTGCATCTCACTTCACAGTCCATTCACACTTCTGCACTGACACCGTCAGAATCGTTCCCGACCATACCTCCACACACGTTAATTTTCCAGATACTTTTTTTCTTTTACAGCATAATGCAGGCCCTTCAGCCCACAAAGTTGTGCTGACAATGTAACCGACGCTAGAAACTGCCTAGAATTTCCTTAGCACATAGCCCTCATGTACCTATCTAAGAATCTCTTAAAAGACCCTTTTGTATCCACCTCCACCACCGGCAGCGCATTCCACACACCCACCACTCTCTGTGTGAAAAACTTACCCCTGACATCCCCTCTGTACCTATTTCCAAGCACCTTAAAACTGTGCCCACTCGTGTTAGCCATAACAGCCCTAGGAAAAAGCCTCTGGCTATCCATACGATCAACGCCTCTCATCATTTTATACACCTCTATCAGGTCACCTCTCATCCTCTGTCGCTCCAAGGAGAAAAGGCCAAATTCACTCAACCTATTCTCATAAGGTATACCCTCTAATCCGGGCAACATCTTTGCAAATTTCCTCTGCACTCTCTCTATAGTATCTACATCCTTCCTGTACTGAGGTGAGCAGAACTAAACACAGTACTCCAAGTGAGATCTAACTAATGTCTTATATATCTTTAACATTACCTCATGGCTCATGAACTCAGTCCTGCAGTTGATGAAGGCCAACTCACCATATGCCCAAACAACACTGTCAACCTGTGCAGCAGCTTTGAATGTCCTATGGACGAGAACCCCAGATCTCTCAGATCCTCCACACTGCCATGAGTCTTACCATTAATATCATATTCTGACTTCAAATTTGACCTACCAAAATGAACCACCTCACACTTATCCGGGTGGAAGTCCATCTGCCACTTCTCAGCCCAGTTTTGTATCCTATCGATGTCCCGCTGTAAACTCTGACAACCCTCCAGACTATCCACAACACTCCCAACCTTTGTGTCATCAGCAACCCTTCTACTTCCTCATCCAGGTCATATATAAAAATCACAACGAGGAGGGGCCCCAGAACAGATCCCTGTGGAACACCACTAGCCACCAACCTCCGTGCAGAATATGAACCATCTACAACCACCCTTTGCTTTCTGTGGGCAAGCCAGTTCCGGATCCACAAAGCAAGGTCTCCTTGGGTCCCATGCCTCCTTATTTTCTGAGGAGCCTTGCATGGGGAAGCTTATCAAATACCTTACCTCACAACACAAAGATCCTGCTTAAATAAGAAAAAGGATTTGCATTCATATAGCATCTTTCATAGAGCTCTTGGAATATTCCAACATACCTTGTCAAAAAAGCTGGTGAGCCTCTACTTTCTGAGAGGGTTCAAGACAGCTCAACTACACACATCGATACTCAGGTCCTTCAATAGAAAGCATCCTAACATACTGCATTGCTGCACTGTACAGAAACTACACTGCGGCAGACAGGAAGACTCTATAACAGGTAGTCAGAATTGCCTAACTCATCACTAGCACTAGCCTACCCACCATCAAGGGCATATATACAGAAAGGCACTGGAAAAGGGCCAGTAACATCATGAAGGATCCCACCCACCCTGCTCATAGACTGTTTGTCCCACTCCCATCAAGGACAAGGCTACATATTATCCACCCCAGGACCACCAGACTCAAAAACAGTTACTTTCCCCAAGCAGTAATGTTGATCAACACTTCCACCCACTAACCCACCCCTCCACACCCCCAACCACCACTACTTTATCATTTCCTATCAGGGTCACTTTATGGACATACAATCTATCTATAGTATTAAGCCACCTTATGTATTTATATTTATTGTGTTTTTATTGTATTATTGTGCTCTTTATCTTATTGAGTTTTTTGGTGCTGGATCGGATCTGGAGTAACAATCATCTCATTCTCTTTTACACTTGCGAATAGGAAATGACATTAAACAATCTTCAATACTCAACCTTCAATCTTTTAATCAATAAAGTGTTTATGCTGACTGCTATAATTTATGAAATGCAGCAGCTATTTAGCTCTTTGCAAATTCCCCATAAACAGCTTATATTTTTTTCAAACATGCTAATTGAGAAATAAATATTTGCCTGATCAGCAGGGGTAAGCCCATTCATCTTTCAAACTAGTGCCATGGGATCTTTTATGTTCATCCAACAGAGGAGATGGGACATCTGCTTCACATCAATCCTGAAAGACAACATTCCCTCAAGTCTGCATTCTGTGAGACTAGAAACTTGCATGCAGATTTGATACTCTAAATCTGAATTGAAGAGTCATTAAATCTGAAACACTTACTTTCCTCAATATTGTCTGACCTGCTAATTATTGTAAATTCTTAATTTTATCTGACATTTCACGTTTCAATATCATTGTAGGTGATTGGAGGAAAGTATAGGTGTGATGTCACAGGTAAGTTACTTATACAGAGAGTGGTGAGTGCATGGAGTGCCCTGCCGGGTAGTAGTGGCAGAGGCAGGTACATTAGGACATTTAAGAGACTCTTAGATAGGCTCATGGATGACAGAAAAGTGGAGGGCCATGTGGAAGGAAAGGGTTAGATTAATATTAAAGTAGGTTAAATAATGTCAAGTTAAATGAGGGGGGTCTTCATTTAAGATGGCGCTGGTGAAGCACAGTGACTACTTACTAGTAGCAAATAAAACAAAAAAGTTACTATATTAATTCCAGCATCTGCAGATTTCCTCGTGTTTGTGTTTACTGTATTAATCACACTTTTTCTTGGGTGCAATCACTGCAATCAATAGTCCACCTATCTTCGTTTCATCTGCAAATTTGGCCCAAATTCATCAAATCCGTCATCCAAATCAATGATATATAACGTTAAAAGTGGTCCCAACACCTACACTTGCAGAATACCTTCTATAACTGGCAGCCAACCCGAACAGGCTCTCTTTCAAATAGAGGGCAATGGGTAACCCTATGTTCCACACAGTATTGTGGGCTGAAGGGCCTATATTGTGTTGCAGGTTTTCTATGTTTTTATGTAATAGCCTGTAACTTCGCTGCTGGAGCTGAGCTGCTAAACCACCTGTACGACCTGGCATTTTTGCACTGTAAACTGAAGTCTCAAAGGTGCAGGTCAGTTGCCGTGTGACGTATATGGGCAAATCGAGACACCGGAGACCAGGCCCAAGCCTGAGAATAAGGAAGAAGCCAATGTTTGCCCATTGCTGGAGCAGACTTGGAGCCAATTCGAAGCAGCTGATCCAAGGCGAGGTGAGCCAAGGCAGCGGGGCCTGGGCTCAAGAGCACGGATGTTCCAATGATTGGCCATTGCTAGAGCACAACTGAAGCTGATTTGATGGGGCAGAACTGTGGTGAGGCAAGCGGAGGCAATACAGAGAGTCGAGGCAGCTGGACCTGAGAATGAGAAAAGCCCCGCGGTTTAATCAATTTGAGCACCGAGCTAAATTGGAAAGATCGGGTACAGGCTGAATCGAGGCAGCTGAGAGAGTATTGATGTGGCAGGGCCCAGGTCCGAAAGCAAGCAACAACCCAAGGTTTTGTACAATTTAAGTACCAGGCCAGATTGAAAAGGTCAGGGTGTTGGGGCTGGAGATGAGGGACAGCCAGTTCAGCTCGTTGCTCCATGAGATTTATTCATCTCTGCACTGAACTGTAGCAGTGGCCTACAACTAACAGGTTCCTGGATTGGCTGCAGTGATGACTGGCTTCATGGCTGTGGAATAACTTTCATGAACTTCAATTCTGAATGTTATTTGCTTACTTTTATTTTTGCACAATTTTTTTCTGCACACTGGGTGTTTGATGTACTTTTTTTTATTGAGTTCTATTTAGTTTCTTTGTTTTGTGGCTGCCCATAAGGAGACAAATCTCAAGGGTGTATATTCTATGCATACTTTGATAATAAATATACTTTGAATTTTAAATTTATCTCTTTGAAACCTATCGAACATTGCTAGGCCTAGACAGAATGGACTTGGAGAGGATGTTTCCTCTACTGGGTGACTCTAGGACCAGAGGGCACAGCCTCAGGCTAAAGAGGTCCACTTATAACAGAGATGAGGAGGAATTTCTTTCGGTAGAGAGTAGTGAATCTGTGGAATTCATTGCCACAGACGACTGTGGAGGCCAACTCATTGGATATATTTAAAGCAGAGGTTGACAGATTCTTCATTAGTAAAGGTGTCAAAGGTTATGATGAAAAGGCAGAAGAATGAGATTGAGAGGGTTAATAAATTGGCCACGATGAAATGTCAGAGCAGATTCGATGAGCCAAATGACCTAATTCTGCTCCTATGTCTTTAGGTCTTATGGTCTTATCTATCTCTACCACCACCCCTGGTAGTGCATTCATAGTCATACACATACTTTATTGATCCCGGGGGAAATTGGTTTTCACTACAGTTGCACCATAAATAATTAAATAGTAATAAAACCATAAATAATTAAATAGTAATATGTAAATTATGCCAGGAAATAAATCCAGGACCAGCCTATTGGCATACACTTTCCAACACTGTATTTCATTTGCCACTTCTTTGCCCATTCCCCTAAACTATCTAAGTCTCTCTGCAGGCTCTCTTTCCACAACACTACCTGCTCCTCCAGTTATCTTTGCATCACCAGCAAATTTAGCCACAAATCATTAATCCCATAGTCCAAATCATTGACAGACATCGTAAAACTGACACTGACCCCAACACTGACCCCTGTGAAACTCCACTGGTAACCGGCAGCCAGCCAGAAAAGGATCCCTTTATTCCCATTCCCTGCTTTCTGCCAATCAGCCAATGCTCCACCCATGCTAGTGACTTCCCTGTAATTCCATGGGCCCTTACCTTGCTAAGCAGTCTCATGCAGCACCTTGTCAAAGGCCTCCTGAAATTCTAAGTATACCACACCTACTACATCTCCTTTGTCTACCCTGTTTGTAATTTCCTCAAAAAAATTGCAGGAGTTTAGTCAGGCAGGATTTTCCTTTCAGGAAACCATGCTGGCTTTGGCCTATCTTGTCATGTGCCTCCAGGTAGTCCGTAGTCTCATCCCTACAATCGATTCCAAAAACTTCCCAACCACTGATGTCAGGCTAACAGGTTTATAGTTTCCTTTCTGCTGCCTTTCTCTCTTCTTAAATAGCAGAGTAACATTTGTAATTTTCCAGTCATCTGGTACAATGCCAGAAATCTATCAATTCTTGAAAGATAATTGTTAATGCCTCCGTAATCTCTCCAGCTACTTCTTCCAGAACCCAAGGGGGCATTCCATCAGGTTCAGGAGATTTATCTACCATCAAACCATTAAGCTTCCTGAGCACCTTCTCAGTGTAACGCACTCTAAGGTTTCACTACTAAGGTAATGGTTTCTCTGTAGCAGCAATGTTTGGGTTATGACTGGAGATAACGGGGGCTTTGGAATGTGTGCTATCCAATGAGAGGGATGTTGTTCTTTCTTGTGGGTCCAGGAGCAAGGATTTAGCGGTCTTTTGTCGGCGAGAAGCGAAGAGAGAAGACGCAAATGGAAAGAGTTGGTAGACCAGCAGACGGTGTGGACTCAGAGCAAAGGTCGACAGTCAGCGACGCTCAGAGAAGGTCGATGGGGAACGAATGGACAAATCCGTGAGTTCCAACATGCACATTAGACTGTTTCATTAAAATGGGCCCTTTTTCTTTTTATTTTCTTTACTAACCCTATAGTCAGATTAAGATTTATAAAGTTCGATCGTTAAATTGCATATGGTGTACCGTCTGATATTTTGTGGTTCAGATTTGTAACCGTGCAACACATCACGCAGCATCCCCACAAACAAGATTTCTCAGTTTGTCTGGGCCAGAGGTCGTCTTCCCCTAGAAAAACGTATGCTGGCCGAAGCAGAGGATTATATCAGTCGTAATATTTACTGCACATACTTCACTTCCCTGCCACTCTTGAACGTCCAGTATACTGCAGATGTCATCCACTGTGAAGACTGATGCAAAATACGCATTCCATTCCTCTGCAACTCTCATCACAATATCTCCAGCATTATTTTCTATTGGTTCTATATCTTCCCTCAACTCTCTTTTACCCTTTATATACTTAAAAAAGCTTTTCGTATCTTCTTTGATATTAGTTGCCAGCTTCCTTTCATAATTCATCTTTTCCTTCCTATTGACCTTCATAGTTTCCTTCTGCAAGTTTTTAACAGCTTCCCAATCCTCTATCTTCCCACTAGCTTTGGCTTCCTTGTATGCCCTCCCTTTTGCTTTTACTTTGGCTCTGACTTCACTTGTCAGCCACGGTAGTGTCCAACTTCTAATTGGAAAATTTCTTCTTATTTGTAATATACCTGCCTTGCACTTCCCTCATTTTTCGCAGAAACTCCAGCAATTGCTGCTTTTCTGTCCTTCCTGCTAGTGTCCCTTTCCAGTCAACTTTGGCCAGTTCCCCTCTCATGCTATTGCAATTTCCTTTATTCCACTGAAATACCAACACATTGTAAGTTAGTTTCTCCTTTTCTCTCTCCTGCTGTAATTTGTAATCCACATCTTACAAAATTTCAAAGTACTCTACTTATTGCTATATGCCAGGAAAAATAAACAGACTGTAATTAGAAATGAAAATCCTGGTTAATTTTTATTTCTCTCTCATCTTGAAGTAAAATGCAACTCTACACCAACTTTCCAGCAGATATTCGCTAAGTCAGCACAGACTGGATACTAAACTAAACATTCTGATTTAAGTAGCTCAGTAGTACACTCGGCAGAAAACCTGTGAGCGTGTTAACAGTCCTTTAATTCCCTCAAGTGAAACTATAATGTGAGAAATGTAAAACATAATCAATTAATTCACAATTACATACAAAGGGTTCGGGTTAATTGGCCATTGGTTAATCGGGGCAGCTGCTTATTTGAGACAACGCATAATGAACAAAAACTAATCTTAAAAAATTGCCAGATTTCCCTCTGTTTGTTTGGGACACTATATCACTTAACTGGGTTTTGAACATCGACGACTCCTCCATAGAGATCGTTAAAAGCACTAAATTTCTTGGTGTTCAGCTGGCGGAGAATCTCACCTGGTCCCTCAACACCAGCCAAGAAAGCCCAGCAGCGTCTCTACTTTCTGCGAAGGCTGAGAAAGGTCCATCTCCCACCCCCCATCCTCACCACATTCTACAGAGGTTGTATTGAGAGCATCCTGAGCAGCTGCATCACTGCCTGGTTCGGAAATCGTACCATCTCGGATCGCAAGACCCTGCAGCGGAGAGTGAGGTCAGATGAGAAGATCATTGGGGTCTCTCTTCCTGCCATTACAGACACTTACTCCACACACTGCATCCGTAAAGCAAACAGCATTATGAAGGACCCCACGCACCTCTCATACAAACTCTTCTCCCTCCTGCCATCTGGCAAAAGGCACCAAAGCATTCGGGCTCTCATGAGCGGACTATGTAACAGTTTCTTCCCCCAAGCCATCAGACTCCTCAATACCCAGAGCCTGGACTGACACAAACCTACTGCCCTCTACTGTGCCTATTGCCTTGTTTATTATTTATTGTAATGCCTGCACTATTTTGTGCACTTCATGCAGTCCTGGATAGGTCTGTAGTCTAGTGTAGTTTTTATGTTGTTTTACATAGTTCAGTGTAGTTTTTGTATTGTTTCATGTTGCACCATGGTCCTGAAAAACGTTGTCTCGTCTTTACTGTGTTACCAGCAGTTATGGTCGAAATGACAATAAAAAGTAACTTGACTTGACTTGAGGAGACTGTTTCCAAACAGCTTCTAACAAGCATCAGCTGCGTGCACTTGTGTGTCTATTAGACACTACACCATGCTTAGAATTAAGAATTTTTAAAATAGTGCCACTAGCATGTGTTTGTGTTCCAAAGCAGTGATTATTGTCACTGATAGTTGCTAAGTAATAAGCAGTAAGACAATTCCAAATTGTTTTGCTCACTGCTGTTTCAAACATTCAGGCTTGGAGATGCCAGAAACGTCCAGGAGTGAAAATGAATCGATTTCACTTTTCAAAGTTACGATCTACGAAGATTTTGAAGGTATCAACAATCAACTTCAATGTTACAATGAAAATGAAGATTTAAAGGATGCAATCATCAAAAATACTGTATGAAGGCAATCCATTATCTGCACTAGGTGTCTGCACTGATTTTGTTCATTTATAGTCAATCAAAAGAACATACCAGTGCATATTGGATTAATTTTTCCATCAATAACTATTAGGAACTACAGTTTTATGGTACTGTATCAGTTGTAGCAGTGTTCTAATTTGTTCTCTATTTCATTTAAATACATAGATTGTTTTCTTTTTTTTAACCTTTTTGATTATTTCCATGAAACCAGCCAATTAGGGTAGCCACTTAATTGGGCCAAAATGTACTGGTCCCAATGAGTCCCAGTGAACCGGAATTCATTGTATTCACGTATGACATTAATTCATGTAAAATGGAATGAGAGTTACATATAACTGAAATAATCAGATATCCTATGATGGACTAAATCACCTGATACAAACACACACTATCAAAGACGGCTGTTGTCCAATGTTTCAAAAGTAGCTCTATATATAATATAATTACAAGTTGTCAAAGTATTAAGGGGTAACCCAATCTTGCCGTTCAGCTGGCAAACTGCTTGAGCTCTAGTCTAGCAGTTTGTAATGTTATCGCTATTCCTTGATTAGATTACAGTCTTTTAATCCCCTCCCTGACAACCATGTAATATTTATTCTCAGTTTACTTAACCACCAATTTTTTTGCTATTTATGGTTCACAGATGTACCGGGTTTTCAAATGGTACCAACTCTCCAGTTGCAGCAGATCACCTCAGATAATATTGCTAATGTTTGTTTAACTAGACTTATTAATAGCAACTCAATGCATCATTTATTGATAAATAAATTTTATCAATAAATGCAAATAAATGATTATATTCATCAATTTGTGCTACGTTCAAAAGATAATAATTCAAAAAAGCACATTTAAAAAAGCTAGCAACACACATCAAAGTTGCTGGTGAACGCAGCAGGCCAGGCAGCATCTCTAGGAAGAGGTACAGTCGACGTTTCAGGCCGAGACCCAAGTTTTTTATGAATTTATGGACACTATTTTTCTCAACAATAGAAGAATCAGAATCAGGTTTAGTGTCACTAGCATATGTTGTGAAATTTGTTGTTTTGCAGCAGCAATACATTGCAATATGTAATAATAAAAACTACAAATTACAATAAGAAATTTATACTGTATAAAATAAAAAATTGAATCAAGTAATTAGTGCAAAAAGAAGGCAAAAAATATAGTGAGGTATTGTTCATGGGTTCATTGTCCATTCAGAAATCTGAGGCAGAGGGAAAGAAGCTGTTCCTGAATTGGTGAATATGTGTCTTCAGGCTCCTGTGCCTCCTTCCTGATGGTAGCAATGAGGAGCGGACATGGTGATGGGGGTCCTTAACGATGGATGCCACTTTTTAAAGGCATCACCTTTTGAAGGTGCTGGGGAGGCTGGTGCCCATGATGGAGCTGGCTGAGTTCACAACTTACTGCAGCTTCTTCTAATCCTGTGCAGTGGCTCCTCCATAATAGACAGTGATGAAACCAATTAGAATGTTCTCCACAGTACATTGTAGCATTGTAAGAAAAGGCGTAAATACTTTTGGTTTAGACTTTGTTACATAAAACAATAGACGAAAATTCATATAAACTGTCTATGGCATTCTCGGTCACAGAGGAATTATACGTTATTTTAAAAAGAGCCACTCTTAATTAGATGACATATGTAAATGTTGATATGTAGATGTTAGTTAATTGACAAATATATTCAGTGGTTCCTTTATTAGATACACTTGTACAGCTGCTTGTTAAAACAAATATCTAATCAGCCAATCATGTGGCAGCAACTCAATGCATAAAAACATGCAGACATGGTCAAGAGGTTCAGTTGTTGTTCAGACCAAACATCAGAATGGGGAAGAAATGTGATCTAAGTGACTTTGACTGTGGAATGATTGTTGGTGCCAAGTGGGGTTACTTGAGTATCTCAGAAAATGCTAATCTCCTGGGATGTTCATGCATAACGGTCTCTAGAGTTTACAGAGAATGGTGCGAAAAACAAAAAAAACATCATTAGTGGCAGTTCTGTGGGTGAAAATACCTTTTTAATGCGAACGGTCAGTGGGGGATGGTTAGACAGGCTGAAGCTGACAGGAAGGCAACAGTAACTTAAATAACCATGCGTTACAATTTGAACACACAACACGTCGAACATTGAAGTGGATGGGCTACAGCCGCAGAAGATCACACCGGGTCCCACTCATGTAACTAATAAAGTGGCCACTAAATGTATATGGACTACAGACTCAATAATCAAAATATCCTTCTGAAACAGAAGATCCTTTCAAGTACGTCTGCATGAGCTTTTAAACTCATACCATATGGCTTGTTTATCTGTGGTACCTCAACCTCAATATTAGTTGAAGCTAAGACACTTGCAAAATAATTCACAGTATGTCAATGCAGTGTGCTCTAATGCAATTCCTAACATTTCCAAATAGATTATACCAGCAGCGCTCAGCAACAGACCACATTGCTGAGTTGATTCCGAACAGGAATAAACAAAGTCACTTGACATCAAGACAGATTTGATCGAGAGCAACCTAGAAGTCAATGAGGATTCATGGAAAATTCCATCTGAGTCATACATAGCACAAAGATGGCTGTGGTGAAAAATGACCAGTCTTTACAACCCCAGGGTATCAATGCAGTACTTCCTCAGGTCTACCATGGAGAGCATTCTAACATTTTGCATCACCGTCTGGAATAGAAGGGCCACTGCATAGGATCAGAAAAAGCTGCAGAAAGTTGTAAATTTGACCAGCACTATCACGGGCACTAGCCTCCCCGGCATCCAGGCCACCTTCAAAAGGTGATGCCTCAAAAACGTGGCATCCATCATTAAGGACCCTCACCAGCCAAGCACTCATTACTACCTTCAGGGAAGAAGTACAGAGGCCTGAAGACACACTCAAATGTTTTAGAAACAGCTTCTTCCCCTCCACCATCAGATTTCTGAATAACCATGAACCCAGGTAAACTGTCTCCCTTTGCTCTCTTTTTGCACTACTTACTTAATTTTGTTATAAATATTACTGTAATTTATAGTTTTATTATTATTTATTGCAGGTACTGCTGCTACAAAACAACAAATTTCACAACATATGCCAGTGATATTAAATCTGATTCTGAATCTGATCCATCCATTTTCAATCTATATTCACTCATACATCATAGCTCAAGACACAGCTGTCTACTTCCAGTGTTCTATTTCATTTGAGATTTGCAGAAACTGAAACTGCATCTATGGAGAAAGACCTGTATGAAGATTTGGACCGAAACACACCCAAAACAGAAATGTTAAGCTATGAACATCTCCACCAAGGAACAGCCTGATGTCGTTTCTTTAAAATTACATAGGGTTACTAACAAAATTTTTACTAACAACTGACAATAAAGGTAGAGGCACAAGAGACTGCTGATGCCAGAAAGATACATAACTGAAGTAGCTTTGCAAATACAGTGTTCTATGTGTAAAGGGATAGAATGGCCTATGGGATTCACTTGAGCATATTGAGTGCTGTTCCTCTCCGTGGATTGTCACCTCGTCGTAGTGGTGAAGCTTGTGTGGTCCTGTGATCCCGAGAGCGATGCTGTCTGGAGCTATGCTCCTGGTAGGGTCACCCATGGCGGTAAGCTCAACGGTGAGGTCCCTGACAAAGAATAATCCAACCAAGACCTCAACGGTGAAACAGGCGGACAAAGTTACTTCGAACTCAACAGCTGTGAAGGCAGATGAAGGCTGCAACAAATCCATCAGCTCCAATCGTCATGGTTTCCATGCCACTGGAGTCAGTTGGTTGACTTGTGAAGTATCGTGTGATTCTTGGGAGTGCAACATCAAGTACACGTTAAACAAATACACGCACAGGCGTCTTCACTCTGTGGACACTTCTTCAGAACGAAGACCATCATCCTTGACCTCGAGGGATAGCCATAAATTGAGTGCTGTTGGAGCTGTGCTCCTATGAGTAACTGAAAAATGTTCCCCAATGCTCCTGGTTTAACTCTTGTAGACTGGCCATGATGTTGGAGACACAGCCAGCTGAGGCCGGGATGGTGGAGGAGCCCATCGGTGTTTCAGAGGAGCTGGCCTGGCTTCAGACCGTGTTAGTGCCCGCTACTCAGAAGCATCGAAGTTGGTACAGTATAAACATGGGAGATTGTCTCAGACATTTCACTTACTTTATATTTTATTGTCGCCAAACAATTGATACTAGAGCATACAATCATCACAGCGATACATGATCCTGCTCTTCGTGCTCCCTAGAGTACAGATCGATAGTAAATATTAAAAATTTAAATTATAAATCATAAATAGAAAATAGAAACGGGAAAATTAGGTAGTGCAAAAAAACTGAGAGGCAGGTCCGGATATTTGGAGGGTACGGCCAAGATCCGGGTCAAGATCCAGATTGTCATAGTCATAGTCATACTTTATTGATCCCAAGGGAAATTGGGTTTCGTTACAGTTGCACCAACCAAGAAGAGAGTATAGATATAGCAATATAAAACTATAAATAATTAAATAATAATATGTAAATTATGCCAGGAAATAAGTCCAAGACCAGCCTATTGGCTCAGGGTGTCTGACCCTCCAAGGGAGGAGTTGTAAAGTTTGATGGCCACAGGCAGGAATGACTTCCTATGATGCTCAGTGTTGCAACTCAGTGGAATGAGTCTCTGGCTGAATGTACTCCTGTGCCCAACCAGTACATTATGTAGTGGATGGGAGACATTGTCCAAGATTGCATGCAACTTGGACAGCATCCTCTTTTCAGACACCACCGTCAGAGAGTCCAGTTCCATCCCCACAACATCACTGGCCTTACGAATAAGTTTGTTGATTCTGTTGGTGTCTGCTACCCTCAGCCTGCTGCCCCAGCACACAACAGCAAACACGATAGCACTGGCCACCACCGATCCTCAGCATCGTCCGACAGATGTTAAAGGACCTCTGTCTCCTCAGGAAATAGAGACGGCTCTGACCCTTCCTGTAGACAGCCTCAGTGTTCTTTGACCAGTCCAGTTTATTGTCAATTCGTATCCCCAGGTATTTGTAATCCTTCACCATGTCCACACTGACCCCCGGGATGGAAACAGGGGTCACCAGTGCCTTAGCCCTCCTCAGGTCCACCACCACCTCCTTAGTCTTTTTCACATTAAGCTGCAGATAATTCTGCTCACACCATGTGACAAAGTTTCCTACCGTAGACCTGTACTCAACCTCATCTCCCTTGCTGATGCATCCAACTATGGCAGAGTCATCCGAAAACTTCTGAAGATGACAAGACTCTGTGCAGTAGTTGAAGTCCGAGGTGTAAATGGTGAAGAGGAAGGGAGACAAGACAGTCCCCTGTGGAGCCCCAGTGCTGCTGATCACTCTGTCGGACACACAGTGTTGCAAGCACACGTACTGTGGTCTGCCAGTCAGGTAATCAAGAATCCATGACACCAGGGAAGCATCCACCTGCATCGCTGTCAGCTTCTCCCCCAGCAGAGCAGGGCGGATGGTGTTGAACGCACTGGAGAAGTCAAAAAACATGACCCTCACAGTGCTCGCTGGCTTGTCCAGGTGGGCGTAGACACGGTTCAGCAGGTAGACGATGATATCCTCAACTCCTAGTCGGGACTGGTTGGCGAACTGGAGGGGATCTAGGTGTCCGGATCCTGACCCGTCAGAATTGTCAGAATCTTACAATTGCAAGATTCTGTTGTACAGTGATAATGTAAGTTGCCGCAGGCCTGTTACCCTTGTCTGGAGGAGGGACAGGCAACGTGGGAGCTGTGTAGCTTTGGATGTAGCAAGAACTAGGTCTCAAGCTTTGGGCTCGCCTGCTGCTGCAGACCAGGTGAGAGACGCAGAAGTGTTTACAGCATGACGTCCAAGCTCAGCTGGGGCCTGGCCTCTCCCATCAGTACTACCCTCCAATGTTCGAGTGGTGGAACAACAGGCTGGATTGTGTGTGCCTATATACTACCAGGAGACCATACCATCGATTGCCAGACTTTGTCGCTCAGGGTCTTGGGCTATATATAGGTTTATTTTTTCAAGTGAATGTACTTATTTGCTTGCTATTTTGAATTATGTTACTTGCTAATTTTGAATGTTCACTTGCTATCTTGAATGTTTTGTATCTTGGCCCTGGAGGAAACACTGTCTCATTTAGCTATATCCATGTACGGATTGAATGATAATTAAACTTGATTTGCTTTGATTGAGAGAGAACTCAATGATCCTCACAATCCTTCGTAGGGACTTGTGGCTAAATGCCTCGCAATTCCCACACCAGGTGGTGATGCATGAGGGCAGCATGGTAGCAAAGCAGTTAATGCAACGCTATTACAGCTCAGAGCATTTGGAATTCATTCACGGTGCCATCTGTAAGTCTGTACGTCCTCCCTGTGAACGCAGGGGTTTCCTCCAGGTGCTCTGGTTTCCTCCCCCAATCCAAAGATTTACCAGTTAATAGGTTAGTTAGTCACCGTAAGTTCTCCTGTGATTGGGCTAGGACTGAATAAGTGGGTAGCTGGACGGCGCGGTTCATTGGGCTGGAAGGGCCTGTGCTGCACTGTATCTTATTTAAATAGATAGATAGATAGCTATTGTGTTCAGTTCTGGTCACCTCATCATAGGAAGGATGTGCAAGCTTTAAGGGGTGCAGAGCAGATTTATCACGATGCTGCCTGGATTAGAGAGCACGCCTTATAAGGATAGGGTGAATGAGCTAGAGCTTTTGTCTTTGGAGTGAAGAAAGACAAGAGGAGACTTGACAGAGGTGTAAAAGGCATTAAGAGTGAACAACCAGAGACTTTTTCCCAAGGCCAATGTGAAGGGGCATAACTTTAGACCATAAGACCATAAGACAAAGGAGCAGAAGTCAGCCACTCAGCCCATCGAGTCTGCTGTGCCATTTTATCATGAGCTGATCCATTCTCCCATTTAGTCCCACTCCCCTGCCTTCTCATCATAACCTTTGATGCCCTGGCTACTCAGATACCTATCAATCTCTGCCTTAAATACACCCAATGACTTGGCCTTCACTGCTGCCTGTGGCAGCAAATTCCATGGATTCACCACCCTCTGGCTAAAATAAATTCTTCGCATCTCTGTTCTGAATGGGCGCCGTTGAATCCTTAAGTTATGCCTTCTCGTACTAGACTCCCCCATCATGGGAAACAACTTTGCCACATCCACTCTGTCCATGCCTTTCAACATTCAAAATGTTTCCATGAGGTCCCCCCTCATTCTTCTAAACTCCAAGGAATACAGTCCAAGAGCGAACAAACGTTCCTCATATGTTAACCCTCTCATTCCTGGAATCATTCTAGTCAACCTTCTCTGTACCCTCTCCAACGTCAGCACATCCTTTCTTAAATAAGGAGCCCAAAACTGCCCACAGTACTCCAAGTGAGGTCTCACCAGTGCCTTATAGAGCCTCAACATCACATCCCTGCTCCTATACTCTGTTCCTCTAGAAATGAATGCCAACATTGCATTCGCCTTCTTCACCACCAACTCAACCTGGAGGTTAACCTTAAGGGTATCCTGCATGAGGACTCCCAAATCCCGTTGCATCTCAGAACTTTGAATTCTCTCCCCATTTAAATAATAGTCTGCCCGTTTATTTCTTCTGCCAAAGTGCATAACCATACACTTTCCAACATTGTATTTCATTTGCCACTTCTTTGCCCATTCTTCCAATCTATCCAAGTCTCTCTGCAGACGCTCTGTTTCCTCAGCACTACCGGCCCCTCCACCTATCTTCGTATCATCAGCAAACTCAGCCACAAAGCCATCTATTCCATAATCCAAATCGTTGGTGTACAACGTAAAAAGAAGCAGCCCCAACATGGACCCCTGTGGAACACCACTGGTAACCAGCAGCCAAGCAGAATAGGATCCCTTTATTCCCACTCTCTGCTTCCTGCCAATCAGCCAACGCCCTATCCATGTATGTAACTTTCCTGTAATTCCATGGGCTCTTATCTTGTTAAGCAGCCTCATGTGTGGCACCTTGTCAAAGGCCTTCTGGAAATCCAAATAAACAACATCCACTGCATCTCCCTTGTCTAGCCTACTTGTAATTTCCTCAAAAAATTGTAATAGGTTTGTCAGGCAGGATTTTCCTTTAAGGAATCCATGCTGAGTTCTGCCTATCTTGTCATATGCCTCCAGGTACTCTGTAACCTCATCCTTGACAATCGACTCCAACAACTTCCCAACCACCTAACAGGCTAACAGGTCTATAATTTCCTTTTTGCTTCCTTGCCCCCTTCTTAAACAGCGGAGTAACATTTGCAATCTTCCAGTCCTCCGGAACCATGCCAGAATCTATCGACTATCGATCATCGCTAATGCCTCCGCAATCTCCACAGCTACTTCCTTCAGAACACGAGGGTGCATTCCATCTGGTCCAGGAGATCTACCTACCTTTAGACTATTCAGCTTCCTGAGTACTTTCTCTGTCGTAATTGTGACTGCGCACACTTCTCTTCCCTGCCACCCTTGAGTGTCCGGTATACTGCTGATATCTTCCTCAGTGAAGTTTAAGGTGATTCGAGGAAATCACCTTAAAGGTGATTTGAGGAAAGTATAGTGGGGGTATGTCCCAGGTAGGTACTTTAAGGTGATTTGAGAAAAGTATAGGGGGTTATGTCCCAGGTAGGTACTTCACAGTGAGCGATGGTGTGTGGAATGTCCTGCCAGGGGTGGTGGTAGAGGCAGATATATTAGGGGCATTTAAGCGACATTTAAATAGGCACATGCATAACAGAAAATTGGAGGGCTAAGGGGGAAGGAAGGGTTAGATTAATCATAGAGTAGATTAAATTGTGTTCTATGTAATAACTGTTCTATTTAATTCTCCAATAAGTAATATTGATAAATTAGTAGCCAGTGTTTCCTATATTATGAGGTAAAGTCCTCTGTTCACCTTGAGAGTTTTTAAATAAAAGTCAATTACTCAGAAGTTTCTGTGCAAAAACAGAACAGCTATTTACACATGTACATAAAAGGTAGCAAAATGACTCAAATCAACAAAAGAAAATCAGCTAAAACTATAACTACTCAAGAGTTACCTCCAAAATGCTTCTGGAGATATTCATCTGTTAAGAATTTCAAGTCACATTTTTTTTTGTGTTTTAACCAAAATGCAAATGAAAAAGATTTCCTTAAATTTAAAAGTTTATTTTTTAAAACAGTAATAATAAAGGCCACAATAATGGCATTTCTAGATCAAGTTGCTTTACTTGGGAAACTTGACACAGCATTTTGTGGTGAGTCACTTTTTTGTTTAAACCACTGACCCAACATGAATCCACCGCACATGACCTGACATCATTCATACACAAGGCAATAATACTTAAGCTGTCCTGGGAACAGCCGTTGTTGGATATTTGCAGGACAACATGTTGTAAGATTGGACTCCCTTATTCATGACATCACCAGCATCCACTCCCAAGACTTCAAACCCTGAGTTTTTCTACTATTTCTGGTTCTCTCGGCCACTTGGTCAACCAAGGCCATTTAGCTGATCACCTCCTTGATCATGTTCTTCAAGATGTCGCATTCTGCCTCGGGCCCCCAGCCTTTTAGCCATTCCCTGACCCAGTGACACTGAACATCCCAGATCCTTCCAGAGTTTCAACATTTCAAGCGTTCCCCATCACAGCCATTAACAGAGCGCTGAACTGACTGACTCAGTGGCTGCGGCTGTGAACATCGGTTCTGGACTGGTTGTACTTGTCTTGGCATTGCGTGGCTGTGGACTCACTTTTGGGAACTGTGTGGTTTGATGTTTAGTGTTTTCTGTGTTATTTGTTCACTTTTTGCTCTTTGCGCGATTTTTTTTGCACGACTAACGTCTGGTATGGAAGTTTTCTTTAAATAGATTCTATGGTGTTCCTTTGTTTTGTGGCTGTCTGCAAGAAGACAAACCTCGGGGTTTTTTTTTACTGTATACATACTTTGATAATAAATGTTCTTCAAATTTTGAAAATGCCAAAAGCAATATAATGGAATCATTTAACACCAAATATGGCTAATACCAGAATGTATAATTTTAAGGTGAATGGAGGAAAGTATAGAAGGGGGATGTCAAGGGCAAGTTTTCTTTTTACACAGAGAGTGGTGGGTGCATGGAATGTGCATGGGGTGGTGGTAGAAGCAGGCACATTAGGGACATCAGAGAGACTCTTAGACAGGCACATGGATAGGGCTATGTGGAGGTAAGGGTCAGATCAACCTTCGAGTAGATTTTAAAAGGTTGTACTGCAATGTTCTACATTGCATGGTTTATGTAACAAAGAGAGGACAGCTTCCCTGTACAATCTCAAAATCACATTCTCATGCTTACTTGCAATAGTTCCAAGTAAATCCAATTCCACATGAACCTTCCCATCCCTTTTCAGTAAGATATTCAAGAACACCACAACACCATAGCCATAGGAGCAGAATTAGGCCACAGCCCATTAAGTCTACACTGCTATTCAATCATGATAATTTATTATCCCCCTCAACCCCATTCTCCTGCCTTTCTGTGATGGCCAACCTCTACTTTAAATATACCTAATGACTTGGCCTCCACAACCACCTGAGGAAATCAATTCCACAGATTCACTGCCTTCTAGCTAAAGAAATTCCTCCTCTTCTCTGTTCAAAATGGACATCCCTCTACTCTGAGGCTGTGTCCTCTGATCCTAGACTTGCCCACGATAGGAAACATCCTCTCCACATCCACACTATCTAGGCCTTTCAATATTTTAGAGGCTTCAATGAGATTCTCCCCCTCCCCATTCTTCTAAACTCCAAACAGACCCAGAGACCAATACTCCAATTGCGGTTTGAGTGCAACGCCTACTGCATTAGTAAGATATCTACTCTCCTGACACCAGGAGTGGAGGAAGAGACGAACATTAAAAATATGAAAAAGCGGAAGAAAAACTAGGAAAGAGAATTGGAAGATTAGTAATTACAAAAGACAAAATCTCTGGGAAATGCATATTATACAAGAATATACAATATTACAAGTGGCAAGGAAAATGTCAACCTATACTACCAGTTGTTAAGTTTATCCAGTGATCAGAATCAGAATCACTGGCATTTGTTGTGAAATTTTGATACTGGGTTTATTTTATTTATTTGTTTTTAGGATGGGGTGGGTGGTTGGTGGCAGAGGAGAGCTTCAATAAGAAAGACAAAGTTTAATTCTACGGATTTGGATTTTCATTTCAAATGCCAACCATGTGTATACACCTAAACAAAACAGCATCCCTCCGGGGCCAAGGTACAAAGCTTAGTACATACGGTCACACACAGCACATAGCACATATAGTCACAATAAAATAATATTGGCCCAAGTCCCTGAGTGGCATGGTTGAAGAATGACGGTGTATGGTGTATGGCGCCACACTTCTGCAAGAACATGTACACAGCAGTTCCTCATCTCGTACAAGTGCAGCCACAGATGAACACAGTCCAGTGTGTCTTACACCATGCAAACACTAGAAAGTAGCACCTAAGGGAGGAGCCAGCCCCCAACTCAGGAATTTGAAAGTGTCTGTACGATATAAATTATCTCTGTTATATATACACTTCATATTAGTGTAATCAAGAGAGGGTATTTTGCAGAGGAGTAAATTTATAACCATATAACAATTACAGCATGGAAACAGGCCATCTTGGCCCTTCTAGTCCGTGCCAAACTCTTACTCTCACCGAGTCCCACCGGCCTGCACTCAGCCCATAACCCTCCATTCTTTTCCTGTCCATATATCTATCCAATTTAACTTTAAATGACAACATTGAACCTGCCTCAACCACTTCTGCTGGAAGCTCCTTCCACACAGCTACCACTCTCTGAGTAAAGAAGTTCCCCCCTCATGTTACCCCTAAACTTTTGCCCTTTAACTCTCAACTCATGTCCTCTCGTTTGAATCTCCCCCACTCTCAATGGAAAAAGCCTATCCACGTCAACTCTATCTATTCCCATCATAATTTTAAATACCTCTATCAAGTCCCCCCTCAACCTTCTACGCTCCAAAGAATAAAGACCCAACTTGTTCAACCTTTCTCTGTAACTTTGGTGATGAAACCCAGGTAACGTTCTAGTAAATCTCCTCTGTACTCTCTCTACTTTATTGACATCTTTCCTATAATTTGGTGACCAAAACTGTACACAATACTCCAAATTTGGCCTTACCAATGCCTTGTACAATTTCAACATTACATCCCAACTCCTATACTCAATGCTCTGATTTATAAAGGCCAGCAAACCAAAAGCTTTCTTCACCACCCTACCCACATGAGATTCCACTTTCGGGGAACTATGCACCATTATTCCTAGATCCCTCTGTAATTCCCTATGCAAATACCTTATCCTACAATACAAATTCAGTCCAATGACTACAGCTCCCTCCAAGCTGTGTGATGTAACTGAAATGCTCCCGCGCAATTAGCTTTTGTTGCCATGCAGCAGAATAAAGACAGATATGGAAAAGTTTATGAAACATGAAAGATTTTCTTTGCAGTGCTATATTTCATTATACCCTTCAATTAATAAATAAAGAGTATGCAATTTTTTCAATTTTCAGAATGCATATTTTAAATGCTACACAATTTTCAGACTATGTAAAAATTTCTTGCTCAGAGCAATGGTTGGGACGCACAGCTGTAAAAAAAATTAGGAGGAACGTTGCCAATGACACTGAATCACAGACGAGGAAGCTTTCCCATGGCCAAATTGCAAAACCAATGGTCACTGTGTACATCCAGTTCTTTACTTTCCCTTCAGACACCATGCAGTGTCAGAGAAATATTTTCATCTTAATCTTGATGCACGGTTCAAACATCTAGCTACTCTGATATACATATGACCCAGACAAAATGCTGGAGGAACTCAGCAGGGCAGGCAGCATCTGTGGGGAGGAATAAAGAGCAGACATTTCAGGCCAAGACCATTCATTAGGACTCAGGGGCCCTGATGACCTGCTGAGTTCCTCCAGCATTTTGCGTGCATTACTCTGGATTTCCAGCATCTGCAGAATCTCTTGTGCTCCTGTATAACCCAGTTCAAAAGGAGGATTGACAAGGCTTTCAGAACTTCCCAAAGCTGATTTTATCTGGAATGCAACTTGCAACACCATATTGAATTTTATTTTCATTTCTAGCACTTAAGGTCGCTGTAAAGTTCCGGCAATATTTTTTCTTGTTCAAGCAATATACTGTTAGTTAAGGCCAGAGGAATAGTTCAAAGCAATGGTATAAAAATCTTTGTTTAATAAGATCATAAGACATAGGAGCAGAATTAAGCCATTCAGCCCATTAGGTCTGTTCCACCATTCCATCATGGCAGATTTCTTAAACTTCTGCTTAACTTCTTTAACCAGAGGGTGGTGAATCCATAAAATTTATTACTATAGACTGCTGTTCAAAGTTCAAAGTGAATTTATTATCAAAGTACATATATGTCACCAAATACTACTCTGAGATACATTTTCTCGTGGGCATTCACAGTTATTCAAAGAAACACAACAGAGTCAATAAAAAAAACGGAGACAACAAAGATGGACAAACAACCAATGCGCAAAAGACAAACTGTGCAAATACAAACACAAAAAAACAACAAAATAATAATAAATAACCAAACAATAAATATCAAGAACGCAGGATGAAGAGTCCTTGAAAGTGAATCCATAGTTTGAGGGATCTGTTCAGTGTTGGGGAGACGGCTGAGCTGTGGAGGCCAAATCATTGAGTATATTTAAAGCAGAGGTTGATAAGTTTTTGATCAGTCAGGATGTCAAAGATTACAGGGAGAAGGCAGGAGAATGGGGTTTGAGAGGGAAAATAAATTAGCCATGATGAAATGGTGGAGCAGACCCGATGCAATCTAACAGTGTTATAATTTCCTGAGGTTTAAGTTCCAAAAATTTAATAAGATGACAATGAGATGCTCAACAGGTTCTCCAAATGAACAAAGCATACTGATTGGTATTTTAATAGGGACGAGGAGCAAAACAGAAGAATATGGTACGACTTTGGGGTGCTGAATAACAGCCTAGTGGGAAAATATTTACAGTAGGGCTTTAATTCTTGAAATTTAAGGAAGGTCCTAAAAAATTCACAAGAACAATTGTAAGACTGAAATCTGTCAAAAGCGAAACAGCCAAATAATCTCCATCTGTGCTGTGATTCTATGATTTGCCCATTACTCATCATTTCCTGTCAGTCACCTTACTTACAGACATAGATTGTATGTCCACTTTATGGACATACAATCTATGTATATAAGCTATCTTATGTATTTATAGTTATTGTGTTCTTTGGTGCTGTACCGGCTCTAGAGTAACAATTATTGTGTTCTCCTTTACATTTCTGTACAGGAAATTACTTTAAGCAATCTTGAGTCTTGAAACATGATTCCTGATTTTGCTTTAAATTGGTTCCATTTTGATGTTAAACCTACTGTCCCTTGTAGTGGCTTCTACAAGAGGAGTAAGTAACATCTTTGTTTCAAATCCCTGAAGCATTTTGAACATCTCTGCCATATCACACCACAGCCTTTTAAATGTAAGAATACAAATCTAATCTGTATCGAAGTTAAACTTTTAGTTCTCAATATAATTCTGATAAATCTGTACAAACTCCAAAACTGAGCCACAGCTTCTCCCAAGTAAACCTGAAAAATGTCAGCCATCTTCAATCCTTTACATAAACCATTCCCTAATCTCTAATTCCTTTTCCCTCCCCAGCCTCTGGTTTAATATGGAATGAAGCATATGACCCCTTATCCATTCCATCATAAAGTGCAACTAATTCCACTCCTCACGACCTTTACCCCACTCCAAAGCACTGAAGCTTTTGATCCCACAGACAAGGATATTCTAGTGCTCTCCTGGCTATCCCATGTGGTAATTCCAGATCAAGTCCCAACATCTGTCACCCCTGCACTGTCTGAATTACATTCCGCAAGCTCTGTAATAACCAATTGGAATTTATTTAACCATTTAGGTGTCATCCTAATCTATCACTTTGATGAAGACATTGATTCACTCTTCCTAACATCATCTTTGATCCCAATGCCAATGTTTATTTATTTTCCTGAGAAACCAACCCCTCTTATCTTAAAGGTGCTAAATAAAAATTGCTATGGGCACACAAAACAAAGACGACTAAATTACTAATCTTCCTATTTTGAGGAAACAGAGGGAAAACAAGATTTCAGAATAACCATCTTCTCAGCATTAGGAAATACAATTCAAAGTCACACATCAGTGTCAGCTCTTTGAAACTGTTATTGTAACATATCCCAATTTTTTGCTCATAACCCTTTGAATTAGAATTTAGTCAAGATTCAAGACTGAACTAATATTGACGAAATACTAGTTAATCATCTCTTTCCGTGCTCAACCCATCTTCCCACCACCTTAATAGTGTTAAGAGTTCCTCTTGTCCTTACCTACCACCCCATCAGCCTCAGCATCCAACATATCACGCTCCACAACTTCAACCACCTCCAAAGGGATCCTATCACTAAACATATCTTTACCTGCTCCTCCCACCCCCCCCCCACCACTTTCCACAGGGATCGCTCTCTCCATGATTCCCTTGTCCATTCATCCCTCCCCACTAATCTCCATGCCGGCACTGACCCCTGCAAGTGGCCTAAGTACTACACATACCCAAACCTCCTCCCTCACCTTCATTCAGGGCCCCAAACAGTTCTTCCAGGCAAGGCAACACTTCACTGCAAATCTGCTGGGATTGTCTAGTGTGTCCGATGCTCCCGACATGGCTTCCTCTACATTGGTGAGTCCCGTTGTAACCTGGGAGACTGCTTCATTGAGCAGCTCTGCAGCATCTGCCATAAGCTGGACTTCCCGTTGGCTAAATATTTTAAAATTCCGAAGTGTTGGCCCATGGCCTCCTCTTGTGCCAAGATGAAGCCACCCACAGGGTGGAGGAGCAACATTTTATATTCCATCCGGATACCCTCCCAACTGATGGCATAAATATCAATTTCTCCTTCTGGTAAACAAATTCCCCCCCACCCCTCCTCAAATCCCCACAGTAATCTTTTACTGCTTCTCACATACTTATTACTTCCCCCTGGGTCCCCTCCTTCTTTCCTTTCTCTGATGGTCCATTCACCTCTCCTATCAGGTTCTTTCTTCTCCAGCCCCTGACCATTCCCACCCACCTAGCTTCACCTATCACCTTCCAGCTAGCCTCTTTCCCCTCCACCCATCTTTATATTCTGGCATCTTCCCTCGTCCTTCTCAGTCCTGAAGAAGGGTCCTGGCCCGAAATGTCAAATGTCTATTCATTTCCGTAGATGCTGCCTAACCTGCTGAGTTTCTCCAGCATTTTGTGTTGCTTTGGATTTCCAACATCAGCAGACCTTCTAGTGTTTAATCATCTCTTATATAGATTCTGTCTTTGTACTTTGTTGCTTCAAAATTCAGGATTGTTTAACGTCATTTCCAGTACTCAAGTGTACAAGAGAACAAAATTATTGTTTCTCCAGATCTGATCCAAAAAAAAACAATAAAAAAGACGGCAATAGTAATAACAAAAAACATAATAAATATAATAGATAAAATAGCTTATATACATAGACCAGTGGTCCCCAACCACCGGGCCGTGGACTGGTGCCAGGCCGCAAAGCATGAGCTACCAGGCCACGAGGAAACGATATGAGTCACTTGCACCTTTCCTCATTCCCTGTCACGCCCTGTTGAGCTTGAACGCACGCGAGGTCATTACCCACGCGTCATCCATGTCAGCGCGGGAAGGAGATCAACACCTCGAGCTTGCAAATGATAGCGGGCTGAAAAGTATGTTTGACATAACATCTCTGCCGGCATTCCGCATCAAAGTCAAGGCTGAATATCCTGAGGTAGCCATGAAAGCACTGAAAACGTTGCTTCCATTTCCAACATTTTTCTGCGAAGCGGAGTTTTCTGCAATGAATGCAACGAAAACTAAATTGTGGAATAGGCTGGACATAAGGAACCCCCTTCGAGTATCACTGTCTCCCACCACCCTTCGATAGGACCGTCTTGTTGCAGGAAAACAAGCCCAGGACTCCCACTGATTCAGCGATATTAGTGTGTTGCAATGATTTTATATGTTCATACAGGGAAAATATGTGCTGTGTGTTTAATATCCAAATGTTACTTAAAATGTTTTGATGCTATTGACTTACTTGTATAACCATATAACAATTACAGCATGGAAACAGGCGATCTTTACCCTTCTAGTCCGTGCCGAACGCTACTCTCACCTAGCCCCTCCGAACTGCACTCAGCCCATAACCCTCCATTCCTTTCCTGTCCATATACCTATCCAACTTTTATTTAAATGATAGTATCGAACCTGCCTCTACCACTTCTACTGGAAGTTCGTTCAACACTTACTTCAAGCTCCCCTGTCCCCCCCCTGATAATTCACTTATCACTATATTCATGCAAGGAAAATATGCGCTGTGTTTTTAATATTAAATTTGTTAGATAAACCCTTTTAGAAACGAAATTGAGTGTATTAGCCACTTATCACCGATATTCCGCTCGTGATTATCAACCCCCCCCCCCGCACAGAATCACCAATAACGATTTGCAGAAAAAGACGTCGGCAGGTATATGCATGGGCAGGTCACGCATGCGCACTGATGCCCGCGCAAGGCTTCATGGTCATTGTAGTCTTTCTATGCGTAAACACAATATATATTGACTACTACTCTTGTCTGTGGCAACCCTACCTCCCCCCCCCACCCCCGCCGGGTCGGCCGGTCCGCAGTGCAAAAAAGGTTGGGGACCCCCTGACATAGACTGATTGTATGTGCATAAGGTGATGCTAGGTACAGGAGTGTCTGTACATAAGGTGACTGGCAGGAAATGATAAAGTTGTAGTGGTTGGGTTGTGGAGGGGTGGGTTAGTGGGTGGATGTGTTGATCAGCCTTACCGCTTGGGGAAAGTAACTGCTTTTGAGTCAGGTGCTCCTGGCATGGATGCTACGTAGCCTCCTTGCTGATGGGAGTGAGACAAACAGTCCATAAACAGGATGGGTGGGTCCCTTTATGATGTTACTGGCCCTATTGCAGCACCTTTCTGTATATATGTCTTTAATGGTGGGTAGGGTGGTGCCAGTGATGCGTTAATCAGCTTTGACTACCCGCTGTAGAGCCTTCCTATCCACTGCAGTGCAGATACCAAACCATGCACTGATGGAGCATGTTAGGATGCTCTCTACTGTGCATCTATAGAATGATGTGAGTATAGATGTGTACAGTCCACCTCCCAGGAATTTGATTATACATCCAATTGTTTATTGAAAGTTCCTATGGACAACTTAACTTCACAAACCGTCCTAGATGTATTTCAGCTGGTTCTCTCTTCTCCCCTCTTCCATTGGGTAGAAGATACAGAAACCTGAAAGCATGTACCTCCTGGCTCAAGGTCAGTTTCTATCCCACCGTTACCAGGCCCTCGAATGTACCTGTTGTACGACAAGACAGACTCTTGACCTCACAATCTATCTCATTATGATCTTGCAATGTATAATTTTTCTGTAGGTGTTAGTTTATTCTGAATTTTGTTGTTGTTTAATTATTATGTTAATATTGTTATTCTGTTATTGAACCAGGGGAATAACTTCACTCACCCCATCACTGAACTGTTCCCACAACCTATGGACTCACTTTCAAAGACTCTTCATCTCATGTTCTCAATAATTATTGCTTGTTTATTTATTTACTTCCTTTTTGTATTTGCACAATTTGTTATCTTTTGCACATTGCTTGTCTGACGGCCTGTTGTGTACAGTCTTTCATTTATTCTACTGTGAATGCCCGCAAGAAATTGAACCTCATGATTATATAAAGTGACATATCGGTAATTTGATAATAAATTCATTTTGAAATGTGAACTTTGATCTTCCCCAACACACTGTGTAATAATGTAAATCTACATGAACAGTATACCATACAAGGTCTTCACTACATCTTGATACGTTATAATAACAAACCAATACAGAACCATCATGAAATCCATTTTCCTTTGAATAATTTAAACCCAAGATTCAAACAAAGTAAAAGTTCTTTACCAAGTAGTACAATGGAAACTAAAATATTAATCATTGTTCATTTTTCCTTATCCTGTCTAAATTCTCTGGAATTATGTCACAACAAATATTTATCTTTCTCTACATGTAATCTCTGACAAACGGCATCATTAATTGAAACACAACAATGGTTTTATTTGTTTTGGACTAGGTCAAAGGCTCTTCATGCATCGGGCCTCACTGCACCCACCAATTGCTGACAAATGGTTTCTTACGTCAAACAGCCAGGGCTGACCACAATCTGAAGAATCTGTAAAACTCAAAGCTCACGTTTCGACACAAAGTGTGGGAAAAATTTGTGGCATTCACACCGTTCCCTGAATGTTATCATAAGGGCGACTATGCCTTAGAACACAAACACTGCCATACCCATGTCATATTATTACTGGCCTTCAAAGCTATTTAAGGAAAGCCTGGACACAATTACGTTTTATGAACGATATCAACAGGTTTAACATTGCTGATTTTGCTCTTCCTTGTAATCTTTTTCTCACCATCTCCAAAGCTAACGTATTGGCATTTTGGTATGTTATTATGTACAAACTTGCTGTCATCTTTCCAACTTAAATATGTCTAAAGTTCAAAAGAAATTAACTGGCTATGATTCACCTTAGAACATTCTGATAATGGGAAAGACATAATTACAAGTTCATTACTTCTTTCTTGTCAGCTTGAATGATATATCGCAACACATTAACGCATAATCTAATTCATACCCCAAGATTTGGAAAGCAAGGCATAAAGGGATCATACAAGCAAAAGATTTTTTAATTTCCATTTAATTACAGTTTATTCATTACAATCCACCAGTTGTTAATTAGCTAATACCTTCAGAAGACTATTACATAACTTATAAATGCAATGAATTCCAGTTAATTAGGTCATCAGTTATGACAACTTAGAAAGAACAAAAGCTAGTCGAGAAAGTAGCCGGGATCCCCTTTGTTTACTTGGGACACTATGCCACTTCATGAGGATAGGAGACTGTTGTCAAACAGTTTCTAACTGGCATTAATCATGTGCACTTGTGTGTCTATTAGACAGTACATTAGGCTTACAGTGAACAGTTTTTAAATAGTTGCAAAGATTTTTGTCCCTAACAATTGGTGTAGCAGTAAGACAATTCAGAACAATATTAATAGGTTAGATAGGGTAAAAGCAAGCAGGCTTATTCCACTGAGGTTGGATGGGACTACAACCAAAGGTCATGGGTTAAGAGTGAAAGATGAAAATTTAAGGAGAACATGAGGGGAAACTTCTTCACTCAGACAGTCGTGAGTGTGTGGATTGAACTTCCAGCACAAGTAGTGCACGCAAGCTCAATTTCAATGTTTAAACGAACTCTGGATAGGTATGGATGGTTTGGGGTACGGAGAATTGTGGTCCCAGTGCAGGATGATGGGATAGACAGTTGAAATGGTTTTGGCATGGACTATATAGGCCAAAGGGCCTGTTTCTGTTCTGTACTTTTCTATGACCTCTATGACTGGTTTCAAGCGTTCAGGCTTGGAGATGCCAAAAACAGCTGGGAGTGAAAATGAAACAACTCACTGCTTCAACATGAATTTGAAGGCATCGACAATCATCTTGAATGTTACAGTGAAGATGAAGATTTGGAGGATGCAATCATCAAAAGCATAGTATGAAGGCAGTCCATTATCTGCACCAGGTGTCTACACTGGCTTTGTTCATTTATGGTCAAAAGAATGCGGCTATATACATCAATAAGTATTAGGAACTAATAAACAGTTTTATCATGATGCAGTAGTACTGATGGTGTTCTAATTTGTTCTGCATTTCATTTAAATACATAATTTGTTATTCAATTTGTCTTTTTTCTATACATTTTTCCACAAAACTTCGGCTAATTGCAATTGAGGCCAAAATGTACTTATTATGGTGTGCCCCAATTAATCAGAATCCACTCTATATACAAGTGACAATGAAATCAAATCAAATAGATTCAGAAAAAAAAATCATTAAATTTGGATTTAAAACTGAGCGTGTTGCTCCAGCTTAAAGTGTTTCATGCATAAACACACATACATACAGAGCGTAGAACCAGGGAGTTTTAACTTGCTTGTTAGTTGCAAAGTTATGATTTGGAGAACTACATATACACAGACGGTACTTGGTTCAGCAGGAGATAAGGAAGAAAGAGGAGGAGGCTAGGTATGTGCCAGCAGTGGAGATAGGGAGTCAAAGGACCTGGACAAAGTGGGAAACAGAACAGAGAGTGTTGACATCGGATGACATATGGAAATATATATCTTGCCAACTCCAGTTCTTACTGAGGGCTGTGTGCGATGTACTACCAACTCCAACAAACCTGCGAAACTGGGGAATAAAGAAGACCCAATGTGCCATCTGTGCCAGAAACCAGCCAACCTAGAGCATATTCTTTCTTCATGCCAGGTTGCCCTTTCCCAGGGACGGTACAGATGGAGACACGACCAGGTTTTGAGAGCACTCACCCACACTTTGGAGACAGAGAGGAAAAAGGACCACAAAAAGGACAGCCAACCAAACTTCATCAGGACCAGGGAACATGCTGCAGCAACAAACAAGCGTAGAGACGGTATATCCTGAGCATGGCAAAGGACTGGGAGATGAAGGTTGATCTTGGAAAGAAGCTGGTGTTCCCACCGATAGCAGAGACCACACTTCGACCAGACGTTCTACTATTGTCAGAGAGTGCAAAGAAGCTCGTGGTGATACAGCTAACAGTACCACGGGAGACCCGATGCCAAGAGGCTCATGAGAGGAAGCTTGCGAGGTATGAAGGCCTGGTGGCGGACTGCAGGCAACAAGGCTGGCAGACGTGGAACTTCCCTGTCGAAGTGAGGGCAAGAGAGTTTCCCGCCATGTCATGCTAGAAGATGATGGCAGCTTTAGGGATACAAGGGAGAACCAGGAAGAGAGCCATTAACACCATGGGCCAAGCAGCAGAGACAGCGTCCAGTTGGCTTTGGCTGCGAAGGGACGACAGTAGCTGGGTGTCTGACCGTCGGGGGTAGAAGACTGATCACCCTCTGCTGTCCCACCATCCCGAGGATGTTCCGGGTTAGGGGATGAAACGTCTGAAGCCGGATGGACCCGGCTAATGACTCGACGGTCCAGCAGCAGAAACATCACAGCTGTTTCAGGTAATGCTGCAAAATTCTGCAGAACTACATATACTTCATGCTGTCATTAAGATGTTGCTTTCTTTTGCAATATTGCTTAAAACCAAGAAATGTTATTTTTAGTAGGCTTTTGTGATCTTCCAGGTACAGCAGCAAATAACTCTCTCAACAACAATAAACTTCACTGAAAATAAATTTTCAGCTCTGATAACTTAGTTCAAATTTTCCAGTTAAAAAATTAAGAAAATGAGACACATATGCGATCGGAGCGATAAATGCGAGCTGGGGTGTTTGGCAACAGATAGCCCTGCGGCCTACATTAGCTAGTGCTATGAATTTTGCTAGAAGGCTGTATTTTCCTTTTCTTCATTAGAAGTCCCTAGGAATTGAAGATGCATCCACTCTTTGACATGAATTCCATGAATCCTACACTTTAGAACATGTAGGATCACTGACAAACTTCTACAGATGCACAGTGAAGAGTATCCTAACTGGTTACATCACAACCTGGTGAAGAAGAGCAAAGCCCAGGAATGAAAAGGTCTACAGAAAGTGGTGGATACAGGCCAGTCCATTACAGGAAAAGCCCTCCCACCATTGAATCAGAATCAGAATCAGGTTTATTATCAGCGGCAGAGCACTGACAGGAAGTAGCATCCATCATCAAGGACCCCGATCACCCAGACCATACTCTCTTCTTTCTATTTCCTACCATTGGACAAGTGGTACAGAAGCCTTAATTCCCACACCACCAGGTTCAGGAACAGTTATTACCCTACAACAATCAGGCTCCTGAACCAGCATCGTTATCTTCACTCAACTTAACACTGAACTGATTTCCACAACCAATGGACTCACCTTCAAGGATTCTACAACTCATTTTCTCAGTATTATTTATTTATTTGCACAATTGCTTTCTTTTGCATATTGGTTGTTTGTCAGTCTTTAATTATGTATAGTTTTTCATAAGTTTAATTGTATTTCTTTATTTTCCAGTAAATGCCTGCGAGAAAATGAATGTCAAGGTAGTACATGGTGACAGTCTTCATGGGAATTCCCTCCTTAACAGCACTGTAGGTGTACCTACACCACAGGGACTGCAGCCGTTCAAGAAGGCAGCTCATCATCACCTTCTCAAGGACAACTAGGGATGGGCCGGCTGGCGCGCAACGACATCGGCGCCGGAGCCGGGAGTGGAGGTTCCTGAGTTTGAAACTAGTTGGGTCCGCCTCCGAGTACACTTTCCATCCGTGCCGGGTTGAATGTCGGGATCACAACTTGACCTCGTAAAACAAAGGGAAAATACTGCGAAAATGTCTGTGTGAGGACTGGAGCGCCACACAGTCTCTCTCTCTCGCTCCGTGCTTTGTAAAAAAAAGCCATGAAAAATCCATCATCAGGGACGCACGCACGTACACACAGACCCACACTCACGCACGCGCACAGACTTGCACGCACGCAGGCACACGCCAAAAAAAAAAGGACAACTAGGGATGGGCAATAAATGCTGGCTTAGCTGGCAATGCCCATTTCCCGTAAATGAATAAAAAAAACACAAACTAGAGAAAATTGGCAAATGCTGGAAAGCTGAGCAACACACACAAGATACTAGAGGAACTCAGCAGGCCAGGCAGCATCTATGGAAAAAAGTACATTCAACATTTTGGGCTGAAACATCGATTGTAAATTTAAAAAAAACTTTGATCTTGACTTTTTTGATTGACATCAAGCAAGGGGATAGTGTAACCTGACTCTGGAGGTGAGTGAGCAGGAATACAGACTCAGAATCAAGTTCTGCAGCAGCAGTACAATGAAAGACTTAATAAAAATAAACTACAAATTACAACTATATATCTAAAATAAATAATGGCAAAAGAGAGCAAAAATATATATAGTGAGGCAGTTTCCACGGTTCAATGACCATTCAGAAATCTGATGGTGGAGGGGAAGAAGCTGTTCCTGAAACATTGAGCATGTAGTTTCCTGCAATTCCTCCTTGAAGATAGCAATGAGAAGACAGCAGGTCCTGGGTGATGGAAGTTCTTTATGCCGAATGCTGCTTTTTTGAGGCATTACCTTTCGAAGATGTTCTCGACGCTGGGGAGACCAGTGCCCATGACAGAGCTGGCTGAGTTTACAACTTTCTGCAGCCTTTTCCGATTCTGTGCCATGGCCCCTCCGTACCAGACGGCGATGGAACCAGTTAGAATGCTCTCCACGTACATCTGTAGAAATTTGTGAGAGTCTCTATATGCTGGTGATGTTGACCTGGGGAAGTCTAGCGATACTGGTTTGCCTCTCCTGCCAGTTGTAAAGATACGGATTTTGCCAGCAGTACTTCTCTCGTGCTTTGTACCAACTACAGACTATCCAGGAATTCAAAGTACACAGGAGAGAGGCAATTATTGCTGTTCGGTCAACCATGAGCTTGGTGCCAGATTTGAGATCTTTGACTTCAGATACAACTTTCTCAATCACAAGGGCATATTGGAGGCAAGGAATTTCATCACTGACATCTACCTTTGCTGAAAATGACTCATGAAGTACTCTGCTCATGGTCTTCCATTTCAATTGAGTATCTGTGGCTATTGCATGATTGTTCAGGGGCCAGGGGCCAGGTTCATCAGACCTGCTTAGGTAACAGTCATTGAAGCAGCTGCCAACACACATCACTGAGCCGGTGATGCAGAAATTGCAATGTCCCTCCCTTAAATGAGGACGGTTTTATGGAATGATAGGGCAAAGGTCTCAGTCCAATGACAAGCAGAGCCAAGATGACTGGAGATCTGGTTCTGCTTCACAAACTTTCAGAACTCAGATTCAGATTTATTTATCACACCTACATCAAAATGTACAATGAAATGTGTTGTTTATGTTAACAGTCAACATAGCTTAAGGACACACTGCAGACAGCCCACAAGTGTCACCACACATTCCAGTGCCAGCGTAGCATATTCACCATGCTCAGCAGCACAACGCAGAGCACAACGGGAAGCAAGGTAACAACAGCAAAACAAGCCACTGACCTCTAACACTAAACCATCACCACCAACTTAAAAAAACTAAGCCTGAACCATGATCTCAACAGAGATCGCAGCTTGGTACCATCTTTAAAAGTTAACATACCTACAATGATCAGGCAGTAGCATTGCACCCAGATTTGATGGAATACATAGACCATAAGATGTAGGAGCACAATTAGACCATTCAGCCCATGAAGTTTGCTCCGCCATTCCATTACTGCTGATTTATTATCCTTCTCAGCCCCATTCTCCTGCCTTCTCCCCGTAACTGATACCCTGACTAAACAAAAACCTATCAACCCCTGCTTTAGATGTACTCAGTGATCTGGCCATACAGCCATCTGTTGCAATGAATTCCACAGATTCACCACCCTCTGGCTAAAGAAATCCCTCCTGATCTCTGTTCTAAGTGGATGTCCCTCTACTCTAAGGCTATGCCCTGTGCTACTAGCCTTCCCCCACTATTGGAAACATCCACTCCACATCCACTTTATCTAGGCCTTTCAATATTTGATAAATTTCAATGAGATTCCTTCTCCCCATCCCATCAATTCTTCTAAATTCCAGTGAGTACAAGCCCAGAGCCATCAAATGCTTTGCATAAGTTAACCCTTTCATACCTGGAATAATTTCCGTGAACCTCCTTTGAATGCTCTCCAATGCCAGCACATCCTTTCTTAGATAAGGCACCCAAAACAGCTCACAATACTCCATGTGCGGTCTGACCAATGCCTTATAAAGAATCAGCATTACATCCTTGCTCTTATATCCTAGTCCTCTCAGAATGAATGCATTTGCAATATATTTCAGAAAAGGTAGGTAAATGGATAAACAATCTCCAACATTCATTTCAACCAAGTATGAATTGAAGCCTTCCTTGGGGGGTGGGGGTGCAGGAGGGATAGGGAAATTCAGAAAATGAACCCAGTTTAGAATAAAGTCTGAAGGTGACCTCGTTGTTTCCAGTGTCATTTCATTGTCAGTGGATGTCCTTTAGAACATGCATTCTCTTCCTTTGTTTCTGCAACTTCTGTTCTTGCTTCTCATTCTCCATCTCCATTCTCCATTTGTCTTTCACCACTCATTCAGAATAGTAACATCCTTTGCTTACAAAATAGCAATGCATAATCAGTTTCTGAAAGTAGCAAATAACACCTGTATAATCAACAAAGAAAACTCTGCTATGGACAGTCCCAAGTCCAGCTGCAAAAGGAAGAGGGTTGGGTATCTCATAAAAACCCAGCACTTATAGAAATGCCAACAGGAGATCCACAGACCTCATTGCTGGGAGAAGAAGGATCCTCAAAGATGGGCTACACCTGAGGACAACCTGAAAGATTGGCCAGGACAGAAGACGCTGGTGAAGTACTGTCGGTGGCCTGTGTCCCAGTAGGGGTGATAGGCTTAAGTAAGGAGTAATCAATAAGGAAGTCACTATTATTTGGCTTGTCAACTGCAAGAAGAACACAAGTGCCCTCTTCTGGTTATTACACTGTAATTCAAGAGCAGAACCAGACTCGATCAGAGTTGCAAGTGAAGAAAATCCTGGTGAGATTGTTCCCTGTGACAAACATCAAGAAAATCCTTTGTGGTTACCATAATCAGATACATTTTGTCTCTGGAAGATGGTCACAATCTCTGCACGTCCATAATCAGAACAGATATGAAACCTCAACACAAGAGAATCTGCAGATACAAGAAATTTTAAGCAACACACAAAGTGCTGGAGGAACTCAGCAGGTCAGGCAATATCTATGAAGAGAAATAAACAACCCTTCAGGGCACAGAAGCCAGAATAGGAAGATGGGGGCATGTATTCGGTTTTCATCTTTCTGGTGGAAAGTTCAGTGTTGGTGGCGAGTGGAGTAAGGTTACCCTCTTTGGATCAGGAGCCTGATGGTTGAGGGGTAATAAATGTTCTTGAACCTGGTGATGCGGGACCTTAGGCTCCTGTATCTCCTTCCTGATGGCAGCTGCAAGAAAAGAATATGGCCTGGATGGCGGGTGTCCCTGATGATGGATGCTGCTTTCCTACAAGAGTGCTCCATGTAGATATGCTCAACGATGGAGAGGGCTTTACCTGTGATAGACTGGACCATATCCCCTACTTTTTGTAGGCTTCTGGAAGTCAATAAATACACTGATGGTGACATAGTAGCATAACACTTTACAGCGCAAGTGATCAGAGTTCAATTCCCACCACTGTCTGTAAGGAGCTTGTACATTCACCCAGTGTCTGCTTGGGTTTCCTCTGGGTGGTCTGGTTTTCTCCCATAATCCAAAGACGTACAGGGTAAGGTTAGTAAGTTGTGGCCATGATATATTGCCGCCAAAAGTACGGAGAGAATTTTTCCAGCTGCACTCAGCATATCCTCAGACTGTGTTGGTCATTAACGCAAATGTCACATTTCACTGTATGTTTTGATATACTTATTACATATAAAGTTAATCTTTAAATACATTTAAAGAGGATACTGCCTGAAATTTAAAATGCTAAAGTGTTGTCAGTACAAAGAGAGAGTGGGAAAGATGTGCTGAGGGAAAGATTGGACCTGCCATATTCTTCCTCTATAGTAGAGCAGGTTGAGGGGCCAATTAGTCTATTCCTTCAATTCTCTACTCTAGCCTCTTACATCTTCTCCTAACCTGCCTATCATCTCCCACCGTGCGCCTTCTCCTTCCCTTTCCCCCATGGTCCACTCTCCTTTCCTATCAGATTCCTTTTTCTCTAACCCTTTACCTTTTCCACCTATCACCTCCCAGCTTCTTATTTCACCTCCTCTCCGGCCCACCAGGCTTCACCCATCACCTTCTAGCTTGTTCTCCTTCCCCTCTCCCCACCGTACCTTGGCACTTCCCCCTTCCTTGCAAGTCCCAATGGAGGGTCACGGCCCGAAACGCTGACTGCTTTATTTATATCCACACATTTCCTGACCTGCAGAGTGGCATAAGACCATAAGATATAGGAGCAGAAGTAGGCCATTTGGTCCATTAAGTCTGCTCCATCATTCAATCACGAGCTGATCCAATTCTTCCAGTCATCCCCACTCTCCTGCCTTCTCCCCATACCCTTTGATGCCTTGCCTAATCAAGAATCTATCTATCTCTGCCTTAAATGCACCCAATGACTTGGCCTCCACAGCCGCTCGTGGCAACAAATTCCACAGATGTACCACTCTCTGACTAAAATAATTTCTTTGCATCTCTGTTCTAAATGGACATCCTTCAATCCTGAAGGCGTGCCTGGACTCCCCTACCATGGGAAATAACTTTGCCATATCTAATCTGTTCAGACCGTTTAACATTCGGAATGTTTCTATGGGATCCCCCCGCATTCTCCTGAGCTCCAAGGAATACTGCCCAAGAGCTGCCAGATGTTCTTCACACAGTAACCTTTCATTCCTGGAATCATTCTTGTGAATCTTCTCTGAACCCTCTCCAATGTCAGTATATCCTTTCTAAAGTAAGGAGCCCAAAACGGCACACAATACTCCAAGTGTGGTCTCACGAGTGCCTTATAGAGCCTCAACATCACATCCCTGCTCTTATATTCTACACCTCTAGAAATGAATGTCAGCATTGCATTCGCCTTCTTCACCACCGACTCAACCTGGAGGTTAACCTTTAGGGTATGCTGCACAAGGACTCCCAAGTCCCTTTGTATCTCTGCATTTTGAATTCTTTCCCTATCTAAATAATAGTCTTCCACCAAAGTGCATGACCATACACTTCCCAACATTATATTTCACTTGCCATTTCTTTGCCCACTCCCATAAACTATCTAAGTCTCTCCGCAGGCTCTCTATTTCCTGAACACTATCCACTCCTCCATTCATCTTTATATCATCAGCAAATTTAGCCATAAATCCATTAATCCCTGCTCCCACCAGATTTACCAGAATTCCTCCCCAGCCTGCTGTGCCTGTTTCGTATGTTCTCTATGCACGAAACATGCATTTCTGAAAGGTAGTCAGCGGTAAAGAAATCTAAGGGTAAGTGAGACTTTCATTGGTAATGCAGAGCTAGCTCAAATTAAGATAAACGGGGACCTCTCTGACTCTTTTATTTTAGAGAGAGAAACTAGACAGGGATGTTCAATTTCCCCTCTCCTTTTTCCACTATACATTGAACCTCTTGCCCAACTAATAAGACACAGCAAAATTGTAAAAGGTATCAAGGTGGCAGGGATTGAACAGAAGGTGGCGTTATCTGCAGATGATGTCTTAGTTTATTTGCGTGAACCAGAAAAATCATTCATCGGATTGTTTACATTGTTGGATAAGTTCGGGAAAATATTGGGTTATAAAATTAATGTAAAGAAAATGCAGGTATGTCCCTAAATTATACAGCATCCAAAAAAACTGCAGGATACATATGATCTTAAGTGGGAAGCTAAATCATTAAAATACTTAGGAATAACCCTGCCAAAAGATCTTCCAACGTTGTCACAGGTAAATTGTGGGCTATTAATTTCAGAGATAAAAGCAGATATACATAGATGGAATCTTATCCCCTTTTTAAGTCTAAATTCAAGGATAAATACCATAAAAATCAATATTCTCCCTTAGTTACTTTACTTTTTCTGGACTTCACCTGGGGAGGTAGACGATAATCAATTCAGGGAATGGGACAAACGGATTCCCAGCTTTATCTGGCAAGGAAACAAACCTAGAATCTGATTTAACACCTTACAGTTAGGAAAGGAAGGAGGAGGTATGGAACTTCCTTGCTTGAGAAACTATTTTTATGCTTCACAGATAACCCCTCTGTTATATTGGTGTAATGGGGAATACAAGGCTAGGTGGAAGGAAATAGAATTTGGATTGATTGACAGTTTTCCTCCACAGGCCTCAATTGTGGACAAAGGATTGATGGCCCAATTGGAAAAGATTAAAAACAGCTGGATAAATCTCACACTAAAAGTATGGCAGAAGGTGGCTAATTCATGTAGTGTGGCAGAAGGTGGCTAATTCGTGTGGAATCTACAACATGTTAAAACTTTTCAGATAGTGTGCTTATGATACCGAACTCCTTCCCAGCAGAGGAGATAAAAGATTTCAACTATAGATAAAGAAAGGTCTTACAACCTACCTCCCATTCACACATAAAAGTGCATTACAAAGTTTTCAATCTCTGCAGGACCAACATGACCTAGAACATGATGACTTTTTTAGGTATCTTCAAGTACAACACTACTTTAACCAGAATTCTAGACATACAGACTTATCAACAGCAGAATTAGAATTTTTCAAGATTCTGAAATCGGCTTACAACTCAATACCAAGTAAGTCTATTTCTCAATTATATAATGCCCTCTCTCATGCCAAAAATGAAGACACGTTGTATAATAAAGGGAAGTGGGAGAAAGAAGCAGGGTTGGTACTTTCAGAGGAGGCTTGGGGGAAAATATGCAGCTTTCAGTGGTCTTCGACTAACTCTTTGGTTTGGAGAGAACATTGCTGGAAAAACATTATAAGATACTTCAAGACCCCATACCAGGAAAAATATAAAAACACAAACGTGGCGTGTTGGAGAAGGTGTGGCTCCAAGGAGACAAATCATTTCCATATTTTTTGGGATTGCCCTAAATTAAGTTTATATTGGAAAGGTATTACATTAGGTTCAACTTTATTGTCATTGTGCCAAGTACAGATACAAAGCCAATGAAATGCAGTTAGCATCTAACCAGAAATGCAAAGAATAGTGTTATTTACAAAATAACTGCAAATAAAAAGTAAGTGCTACAGCACACAAATATAAAAGTACTGAGACAGTACAATACGGGTGCAATACTGCTTAGCGCTGTGATGTGGGGTTCAGCAGGGTCACATCCTCAGGGAAGAAGCTCTTCCTGTGCCTGCTGGTGTGGGAGCGGAGGCTCCTGTAGCACCTACCGGATGGGAGGAGAGTAAAAAGTCCATGGTTAGGGTGAGATGCATCCTTGATAATGCTTTTCGCCCTGCCCAGGCAGTGTTTATGGTAGATGTTCTCAATGGTGGGCAAATGGGTGCCGATAATCCGCTGGGCAGTTTTCACCACACGCGGGAGTGCTTTGCGGTCCGATACGGGACAATTGCCATACCACACTGAGATGCAGTTGGTGAGTATGCTCTCAATGGTACAGCAGTAAAAGTCCGTCAGGTCCTGGAGATTTATCCACTTTAATTTGCCTCAAGATAGCAAGCACCTCCTCCTCTTCAATCTGGACAGTTTCTATGATCTCACTACTTGTTTCCCTTAATTCCATAGACTTCATGCCAGTTTCCTTAGTAAATACAAACGCAAGAAACCCATTTAAGATCTCCCCCATTTCTTTTGGTTCCACACATGGCCGACCACTCTGATCTTCAAGAGGACCAATTTTATCCCTTACAATCCTTTCACTCTTGACTTGACTTGTATCTTTTTACCCTTGCAGTTCCTTAGCTCTACCCACAATGATTCAACACCTTCTAACCCTGTGTCACCTCTTTCTAATGATATGATTTCAATTTTTTCCAAAAGAGCAACACCACCCCTTCTACCACCCTGCCTATCCTTTCGGTACTTTGTGTATCCTTGGACATTAAGCTCCCAGCTGTAATCTTTCAGCCAAGATTTCATGATGCCTACAACATCATGGCTGCCAGTCTGCAATTGTGCTGCAAATTCACCTACCTTATTTCGTATACTGTGCGCATTCAGATACATCACCTTCAGTCCTGTATTCATTTTTTTTAATTTTGATCCCTAGCTTTGTCTGAAATCTTACCAACATCTGCGTCCACAACCTCTCCACTAATTGTTCTGGTACTCTGGTTCCCATCCCCTGCAACTCTAGTTTAAGTCCCACCACGCAGCATTAACAAACCCTCCCACTAGAATATTAGTCCCCCTCCAGTTCAGGTGCAAACCATCCCTTCTGTACATGTCCCACCTTCCCTGGAAGGGAGACCAATGTTCCAAAAATCTTATGCTCTCCCTCTTACATCAACTTCTTAGCCACATATTAAACTGTGGCATGGTTAGCAATCCTGAGATCACAATATTGGAGGTCCTGCTCTTTAACTTGGCACCTAACTCCCTGAACTCCCTATGCAGAACCTTGCCATTTGTCCTACCCATGTCATTGTTACCTACATGGATCACAACTTCTGGCTGTTCACCATCCCACTGAATAATGCTGAGGACTCAATCTGAGATATCCCGGTCCCTGGCACCCGGGAGACAACATACTATCCAGTAATCTTGTTCTCACCTACAGAACCTCCCATCTGTTTCCTTAACTAATGAATCTCCTGTCACCACAATGTGCCTCTTCTTCCCCCTTCCCGTCTGAATCACAGAAATAGACTCAGTGCCATATACCCAACCACTGTGACTTTCCTCTGTTAGGTCATTTTCCCCCTCCAACGGCATTCAAAGTGATATACCTGATGTTGAGGAGGATGGCCTCAGAGGTACTCTGCACTGGCTCCTTGTCCGCTTTTCCCTTCCTGACTGTCACCCAGTTTCCTGTGTCCTGCACCTTGGGTGTAACTACCGCTCTATACGTCCTACCTATCACCCCTTCAGCTTCCTGAATGATCTGGAGTTCATCCAGTTTCAGCTTCAACTCCTTAACACGGTGTGTTAGAAGCTGCAGTAGGATGCACTTCTCACAGCTGTCGTGGTTAGGGATACTGAAGGTCTCCCTGCCTTCCCACATCTCGCAAGAGGAGCATTGCACTATCCTGTCTGTCATCTCTGCTGTCCTAGCTGAGCAGACAGAAAGAGAAGGGGAAAAAAATTGATCTTTGCTTTCTCTGAGTGAAGCCTCGAAGAGTTAAAGCCTTAAGATCATCACTCAGACTATGTCCACTCAGACAATGCGCTTTCCCCTGCCTTCCTTTAATTTGCCCCACTAAATAATCCCATGAAGGGTCTCGGCCCAAAACGTCGATTGTATTCTTTTCCATAGATGCTCCCTGGCCTCCTGTGTTCTGCCAACATGTTGTGTGTGTAGTTTGGATTTCCTCTTGTTTGTGATTGGCCATCTAGAGACAGCAGAGAATGGGAACAGCTTGTAATTACTGCCAGTGTGGATGTGGATGTAATGGCCCCATTCCATCTGTAATCATACTGGATCTCTGTATTTTTCTGTAATTATTTTTTTCATGCAAACCAGTGCCGGTGCTGCTTCTGAACTAGAATAAAGTAAGCACAAAGTCTCCAACTACATCCATGATCAAAAAACAGCTTAACAAAAAGCAACAAGCATTCTTATTACAGATGAGTCACATTACTGCAGAATTACTAGAGTTGCAGATACAGCAATATTGAAGAATGTGAAAGCATAGTGAGCATGAATTTTTAACTTAATCACAACATCCCTTCCAGTTAATGTATAATAGAATCATAAAGTACAGAAACAGGCCCTTTGGTCCATCTAGTCCATGCCAAAAGGTTATTCTGCCTATTCTCATTGACTCACACCTGGATAATAGTCCTCCATATCCCTTCCCTCCATATACCTACCCAAATTTCTCTTAAATGTTGCAATTGAACCCACATCCACCACCTCTGCTAGCAGCTTGTCCACCCTCTCATCACCCTGTGAGTGAAGAAGTTCCCCCTCAGGTTCCCCTTAAGCATTTCACCTTTCATCCTTAATCCTGTCTAGTTCCAGTCTCATCCAACCTCATAAGAAAAAGCTTGCATGCATTTACCCCTCTTAATTTTATATACCTCTGTAAAATCTCCCCTTATTCTCCTATGCCCCAGGGAATAAAGTCAACCTATTCAACCTTTCTCTTTAACTCAGGTCCTCAAGTCCCAGCAAGATCCTTTTAAATTTTCTCTGTATTGAATAATGTCCATGTATTAATCTAATTTTCTTACCCATTAGTTGGTGTAGTGAAGGAAAACGACAGAAGTTGATTCCAGAATGGATCATTCTCAGAGATGGATTCCGTACCAGCAAGACGCTTGAGGTAATCATTACTTGCAAGCTCGGCAATATTGCTGCTGTTCGCACCCATCTCCAGTTGTATGCGATGCCCAGATTATTCAGACATAGTTTTAATCACAACCTAAATGCAAAAACATCATCGATTGGTTACAATGATAATCCATTTGCTTCCTTTATCCTCGTAAGCCTTAAAAAAGCCCTAAGGTAATTTGAAACACCACAGTGGTGTAGCAGTTAGCGCAACACTATTGCAGCTCAGGCGCTAGAGTTCAGAGTTCAATTCCAATGTCCTCAGTAAAGATTTTGCATGCTCCTCTCCAGGTGCTCCGGTTTCCTTCCACATTCCAAAGACATACTGGTTAGGAGGATTAATTGGTCATTGCAAATTGTCATGTGATTAGACTAGGGTTAAATCAGTGGGTTGCAGGGCAGCATGGCTCAAAGGGCTAAAAGGGCCTATTCCGCGATGTATCTCTAAATAAAAATACCATTTATTTTTTGCTACATTTCATAAATGTATGTTCTCTGGTTAATACTCGAAGTGCCAGTGGAAATAATTTCTCTTGATTAATCATAAGTAGACAATGGATGTGCCCCTCGGGGCGCAGACCTGGGCGATGAATATGGAGATCCTGGGCTGCCCAGACATAAAGATACCCCCTCGGCCTCGCGGATGTGGTCCAAAGGAATGCAAAGCAGGACATCTGGCATCCGCTTGGCTGCAGGAGCTGCCAGGAGGTGACGTGATACGTCATCCAAACGCCTTAGGGGCTCCACTCCGGATTTGTGTAGGATTTACCCCTTAGCCTTCTCTTCTCCCGAAGATACCCACAAGGCAGTGGGATCCGTAACCCTGGATAGGGGCCCACACCGGGAACTGTCAGCCGGAGCCAGCTGAGCCCAGGACTCGTGTAAGGCAGGGTCGTCTCGCCCTGTAGTAGTGACATATGGAGCCACGACCCACTACCTTTAGATTTCAATTTCTCTTGAATACCTGTACTAAATTTCCCCTTAACCTTTCCCCTTAATATTTGAAAGACAGAATTCTCAGCATTCCTACATAAATAAAAACATTTTTTCATTGGTGCAACATACACATATTGCTGGAAGAACTCAGCAGGGCAGGCAGGATCTATGTAAGAAAATAAATAGTCGACGTTTTGTGCCAAAACCCTTCATGAAGACAGGAAAACAGGAACAAGCTAGGATAAGAAGGTGGGAGGAGAGGAAGGAGGCCAAGCTGACAGGTGATAGGTGAGACCATTTGAGGGGAAGGTGGATAAAATCAGAATTCACCCACCAAGTTAAGGGAGAGGTGATTAATGGAAGAGGTAAAGGGCTGGAGAGGAAGGAATCTAACATGAGAAGAGAGCGGACCATGGGAGAAAGGGAAGGAAGAGGGGCACCAGGGGAAGGTCCTGGGCAGGTGAGGAGAAGGAGAGGAGTAAGAGGGGAGCCAGATTAAGGAAAGGAAAAAGATAAAAGGAAGAGCTGGGTGAAATTACTAAAAGATAATCAATGTTCATGTTGTACATTCATGCTATTCTAGTACCTCTCATCTGTACTCTCTCCAGTGTCTTGGCATCCTTGCTAACGTGCTATGAAAAGCTGGTCAAAATACTATACCAAACACCTAACCATTTATCTTGAGATCAGCTGTGAGCTATTTTGAAAAATACTATTTAGAATACTTTGTGGGAAAAGAGGACAAGATGTGATGTAAATTCATTTTGAAAGCAAATGACCTACATTTTCCATTATGATATCAAACTGAGTTTACAACAGAATGACAGCCTGAAATAATCATGCAGAAACATAAATGTATCATCAACTATGTGTAATTAATTTTAAAATACCCAATTTATTCAATATATATGATCAAGTCCAGTCATGAGGAAGATTGGGTCTGAAGTGTACAAGTCACAGGTTGCCCCTAACATCTTCAAAGCAAAAGAATGATGTTCAGAATAATGTACAAGGGCAGATATTATATGAATGTAAGGCTTCTCTGTAATGTTTCACTGCTAAGGCTAATGAAACGGTTTCTCTGTAATGTTCACTGCTGAAGTAATGGTTTCTCTGTAGCAGCAATGTTTGGGTTATGGCTGGAGATAACAGGACTATGGATGCATGTTAGCCAATCAGGGTTTTTTTCCCTGTCTTGTGAACCTGGAAGCAGTTGATTTCACGGGCTTTTGCGAGAGAGAGAGAGATGAAGAGAGAAGGCGCGAATGGAGCGATTTGGTACACCGCCAGACGAGGTGGATTCGGAGCGAGGGTCCAAAGAGCAGCGACAATCGGAGGAGGTCAACGGTGAATGATCGGCCTATGAGTGAGCCCCAACTTTGCACACAGACTGTTTAATAAGATTGGGCCCTTTTTGTTTCTTTTATTACGTTTCTCTACTAACCATACAGTCAAAGTAAGAGTTATAAAGCTTAATCGTTTAATCACATATTGTGTACTGTTTGTTATTTCAGGGTACTGATTTGTAACAGGGGACACATCACGCAGCATCCACCCAAAGGAGATTTCTTAAGTTTGGCCAGAACGGGGTTTATCATCCCCTATATTAAGCCGCTAGGCGAAGTGAGAGTTACATGAAAATTTCCATTTCTGCTGTGAGAGTTACAGTTGCGATGGGGATGGGGTAAGGGAGGGGTTGCTTATCAATGGGCATAATAGGACATTCATAAGAAAAGGCAGATGATTGGCAAATTGGCAAGCAAAGTTTAACACAGCTCAATGCAAGATTGTACACTTTAAAGTAAGGGATGCAGAGCTCAAAGATGGGAGTTGATGCATATCTGGATGATACACTGAACTCCAAACAGAGACAGGTACACAAAGCTCTCTGGCTGATATAGATGCTGCAGTTACCTTTTTAAAATTCTTAGGAATGGAAGCTCAACTTTGATTTTTTCATGTCAATTGATATAACAAATTTAGCCAAGCCAGAGATACAACGTGACGGGAAACACCTTTAACTGAAACAAGCCAATGTTTAGCCGATTTAAATGCCCGGCCAGAGTGAAAAGGTCAAGATGTCGAGACTAGAGGTGAGAGACTGGTGTTCAGCTCACTGCTCTGCGAGATTTACTCATGTCTGCGCTGAACTGAAGCGGTGGCCTACAACTAACAGCCTCATGCATCGGCTGCAGTGATGAACCAGTTTCAAGGCTGTGAACTAACGATCACGAATTTTAGTTCTGAGCGTTATTGTTTACTTTTTAACTGTTCGCACAATTTGCTCATTTTTGCACATTGGGTATCTTTATTGTTAATGGGTTCTATTGTTTTTATTTTGATTCGCGGCTGTCCGTGAGAAGACGATTCTCATGGTTCTATATAGTATAAATACTTTCATAATAAATGTACTTTGAACTTTGCACTTTTGAACTTTAATTGGTTGTTATTGAGAACACAGAGGTCTATCAGAACAAAAAATTTGGAACAGTACAGCACAGTGCAGGCCTTTGGGAACCACAATGTTGTGCCAATCTTTTAACCTACTCAAAGATCAATCTAACCCTTCTCTCCTACATAGTCCTCCATTTTTCTATCATCCTTGTGCCTATCTAAGAGTCCTTAATGTATCTGTCTCTACCACTGCCAATAGCAACGCACTCCACGCACTCACTACTCTCTGTGTAAAAAAAAACTTACCTCTAACATCTCTCCATACTTTCCTTCAATCACTTTAAAATTATGCCCCCCATATCAGTGATTTTTGCCCTGAGGAAGTGTTTGGCCGTCCACTCGATCTATGCCTCTTCTCATCTTGTACACCTCTATCAAGTCACATCTCATCCTTTCGCTCTAAAGAGAAGAGCGCTAGCTTGGCCAGCCTTTCCTCACAAGATATACTCTCTAATCCTGGGGAACATCCTGATAAATCTTCCCCACACCCTCTCTAAAGCCTCTACATCCTAAATTATTTGAATGTTATTCCAAGCAGCTGTTTAACACAGGACATTCATGTTGAATGTTTGTTTCTCCGATTCTTAAAAACCCTATTCAACTCTAATGCTTTATTTTTGCCAGCCAAGTTCTTTAAACTCTCTGCAATTTCTAGCACCTTTGATGGGAAGGCACTTCCAAATACATCTCAACTCTACTCTCCTTTTAGCACTCGGAGGACTTAACCTGGACCCAACAAATCGATGCAGCTACAAGGAAGGCAAAATGATGCCTATATTTCATAAGGAGTTTGAGGAGATGCAGGGATGTGTACTTAGCCCCCTGCTCTACTCACCTTACACCTATGATTGTGCTGCTAAGTACAAGTTTGCCGATGACACTGCTGTTGTGGACTGTATCATCAATCAGCATTCTGGAGGGAGACTGAAAATCTGGCTGAGTGGTGTAAAAACAGCAACCTCTCACTCAATATCAATAAGACCAAGGAACTGATAATAGACCAGGAGAGGGAAACCAGAGGTCTATGAGCCAGTAATCATTGGAAGATCAGAGGTGGAGAGGGTCAGTTTAAATTCCTGGGTGTCACTATCTCAGAGGACCTGTCCTGGACCCATCATATAAATATAATTGTGAAGAAAGCACGACAGCACCTCTACTTCCTCAGGAGTCTGCAAAAATTTGGCATGTCATCAAAAACTTTAGCAAACCTCTATAGATGTGTGGTGGAAAGTGTGCAGACTGGCTGCATAATGGCCTGGTATGGGAACACCAATGCCTTTGAGTGAAAAATCCTACTGAAAGGTAGTGGATTCAGCCCAGTACATCACGGCAAAACCCTCCCAACCACTGAGCACATCTACATGAAATCCTGCCATAGAAAAGCAGCATCAACCATCAAAGATCCTCACAACCTAGTCCATGCTCTTTTCTCGCTGCTGCCATCAGGTAGAAGGTACAAGTGCCTCAGGACTCGCACCACCAGGTTCAAGAACAGTTACCACCCCTCAACCATCAAGCTCTTGAACAAAAGGAGATAACTGCACTCATTTAAAGACTCTTTAATCTTATTTCATGCTCGTTATTTATTGCTATTTATATATTATCTGCATTTGCACAGTTTGTTTACAGTTTACAGTATACAATTCCTGATCTTTACAGTTACTACAGTTCTATAGATTTGCTAAGTGTGCCTGCAGGAAAAGAATCTCAGAGTTGTATGTGATGACATATGTACTCTGATAATAAATTTACTTTGAGGAGCAGTGCCATAAAAAGGTGGCGTCCATCGTTAAGGATCCCCATCAGCCAGGACGCGCCCTCTTCTCACTGCTACCATCAGGAAGAAGCCTGAAGGCACACACTCATGTGATTCAGGAATAGCTTCTTCTCCTCTGCCTTCAGATTTTTGAATGGATATTGAACCAATGAACACTACCTCACTACTTTTTTGCACTACCTATTTAACAATTTAATATATAGATTCGTGCTGTAATTCACAGCTTTTCCTCCATTATTATGTAGGTAGGTAGATAGACATTTTATTGATACCGAAGAAAATTAGTGTCACAGTAGCATTACAATTGCACAGGTATAAATAATAGAACCACAAACAATCTAACAGTGGGGGGGGGGGGGGGTCATCACTTCCCTGGCTATAGGTTAACTCATTGTAGGCCCTAATGGCCAAGGGTAAGAATGAACTCATATAGCGTTCTTTGGAGCAGCGCAGTTGCCTTAGTGCAGTGGTCCCCAACCACCGTGCTGCGGACCGGTACCGGGCCCCGAGGAAACGCTATGAGTCAAATGCACCTTTCCTCATTCTCTGTCACGCCCACTGTTGAACTTGAAAGCACACAAGGTCATTACTCACACAAGGTCATCAGTCGGTCATTAACCTGCAACTACTCGATGAGTAAAAAACAAATGTCGCTTGAGAGTTCCTTTGGAAGAGGTGGTAGGAGACATAAGAGGCCTAACGATGATGATAACGCAGAGAAAGCCGAGGCCGAGACTGCAAAAAAAGAAAGCTTCCTTCAACAGAAAATACAACGAGTCGTACATAAAATATGGCTTTATTGCGACCGGTGACTCGCATGCTCCAAGCCCCCTGTGTGTGATATGTGGAGACAAGCTGTCTAGTGAGGCAATCAAGCCCTCAAAACTGCTTCAGCACCTTGAGTCCAAGCATCCTGCACTTAAAGACAAACCCACTGAGTTTTTTGAGCAGAAAAACATGAGCAAAACATGGGACAGAAGCAAGTGCTGACAGCCACCACCTCCACAAATGCTGCTGCTCTGAGAGCATCGTACTTAGTGGCTAGCCGTATTGCTAAGGCTAAGAAGCCTTTCACTGTTGGTGAAGCATTGATTCTGCCTGCTGCCAAGGACATGTGCCGTGAACTGTTAGGAGAAGCTGCAGCTAACAAGATGGTACAGATTTCTCTTTCAGCTACCACAGTTTCAAGGAGAATCGATGACATAGCGGAGGACATTGAAGCACAGCTGTTGGAATGACTTAACAAGTCTGGTTTCACTACCCGAGTCAAAGAGGTTGCTCCTGAATGCCAATCTACACACTGTGTCACACACAGGGAAATGCTGGCTAGCCAAAAAATGTCACATGATCTTAACAGCGTATTGAATGACGTTGTTGAAGTTATCAATCACATCAAAGCAAAAGCCCTTAACTCACGTCTGTTTGAGCAGCTTTGCGAGGAAATGGATGCAGAGCACAAACGCCTTCTCTTACACACTGAAGGCAGGTAGCTATCAAGGGGGAGAGCCCTGGCCAGGGTTTTTGAGTTAAGAGTGCAGCTACAGAGATTTCTTTCAAGAAAAAAGTCACCACTGGCAGCACACTTCAGTGACGAGGAGTGGATAGCAAAACTCGCTTATCTGTGTGACATCTTCAACCTGCTCAATGAATTCAATTTGTCACTTCAGGAGAGAATGACAACTGCCTTCAAGTTGGCAGATCCAAGTTCTAGTCCTGACGAAGGGTCTCGGCCTGAAACGTTGACTGCACCTCTTCCTACAGATGCTGCCTGGCCTGCTGCGTTCACCAGCAACTTTGATGTGTGTTGCTTGAATTTCCAGCATCTGCAGAATTCCTGTTGTTTGGCAGATAAAGTGTCTGTTTTCACAGCCAAACTGGAACTGTGGGGACAGCAAGTGGACAGGGGCATATTTGACATGTTCCCAACATTAGCTGGGAACTTGGAAGAGACTGAGGCTCACAGCTGGCGCGCGAACACCTATCTTCGCTGTCGACAGAACTTGAGCGTTACTTCCCAACTGCAAATGACTCAAGACGTGCAAAGGAATGGGTCCGTGACTCATTTGTGAATATCCCCAGTGAATCATCCATGTCAGCGCGGGAAGAAGATCAACTCCTCAAGCTTGCAAATGACGGTGGGCTGAAAAGTATGTTTGACATAACATCTCTGCCGGCATTCTGGATCAAAGTCAAGGCTAAATATCCTGAGCAACACACATCAAAGTTGCTGGTGAACGCAGCAGGCCAGGCAGCATCTCTAAGAAGAGGTACAGTCCACGTTTCGGGCCGAGACCCTTCATCAGGACTTTCAACTTTTATGTGTGTTGCTAGAAATTCCAGCATCTGCAGATTTCCTCGTGTTTGCTGAATATCCTGACATAGCCACGAAAGCACTGAAAACGTTGCTTCCATTTCCAACATCATATCGCTGCGAAGCGGAGTTCTCTGCAATGAATACAACGAAAACTAAATTGTGGAACAGACTGGACATAAGGAACCCCCTTATGACTTATAATTGACTTATCACTATATTCATGCGAGGAAAATATGCGCTGTGTGTTTAATATTAAATTCGTTAGATAAACCCTTTTAGAAACGAAATTGAGTGTATTAGCCACTGATAAGTGACTTATAGTTGACTCATCACCTATATTTCAGTCGTGATTAACCCCCACCAACCCCAGTCGGCCAGTCCGCAAGAATATTGTCAATATTAAACCGGTCCGCGGTACAAAAATGGTTGGGGACCCCTGCCTTAGTGTATCACTAAAAGTGCTCCTCTGTTCAGTCAAGGTGGCATGCAGAGGGTAAGAAACATTGTCCAGAATTGCCAGGATTTTCCTTGGGGGGGGGGGGGGCGGCCTTTGTTATACCACAGCCTCCAGTGCGTCCAGTTTGATTCCTATAACAGAGCCAGCCTTCTAATCAATTTATTGAGCCTGATGGCATCACCCATGTTGATGCCATTGCCCCAGTACACCACTGCATAGAAGATTGTACTGGCAACAAAAGACTGGTAGAACATGTGAAAGAGAAGCCTGAATACTCCAAAGGACCCCAGTCTCCTCAGGAAGTAGAGGCAACTCTGGCCCCTCCTGTACACAGTCTCTGTGTTGGTGCTCCACTCAAGTCTGTCATCCAGGTACATCCCCTGGCACCTGTAGGTCCTCACCACATCCACGTCCTCATCATCAATAGTAACAGGGACCAATGCAGGCTTAGTCTTCCTAAAGTCCATCACCATCTCCTTTGTCTTACTGATGTTGAGCTGCAGATGATTAGCTGGCACCATTTGACAAGGTCCTCCACCAGGGCCCTGTTTTCATCTCTCATCCTCCCTGAATACACCCAACTATTGCTGAGTCTCAGAGAATTTCTGCAGATGACATGACTCAGTGTTGTATCTAAAGCCTGAGGTATACAAGGGAAACAAAGAAGGGAGCCAAAACAGTCCCCTGTGGAGCCCCAGTGCTGCTTATAGCAATGTCTGACACATAGCTCTGAAGCTGCACATACTGTGGTCTGCCAGTCAGGTAGTCCATTATCATGGCTTCAATGGATGGCCAATCTGCATTGAACAGAGCTTTTCCCTCAGTAATGAGGGCCGTAGGGTACTGGCACTTGAGAAATCAAAAAACATGATCCTCACAGTGCTGCCCTGCTTATCCAAATGGGCATAGGCTCTGTTCAGCAGGTAGATGACAGCATTGACGACTCCAATGCGTTCTTGGTAGGCAAACTGCAGGGGATCGAGAGCTGATCTGACCGGGGTAGGTGGTGAGCCAGGACTAGCCTCTCAAGAGTTTTCATGATGTGTGAGGTCAGGGCTACTGGACAGTAGTTATTCAACACTTTTGGTTGGCCTGGCCCTTCTTGGGTACCAGGACCACACAATGTTTTCCACACAGTCGGGACCCTTTCCAGGCTGAGACTCCGGCTGAAAATGTGTTGGAGAACTCCACACAACTGCTCAAGACACTCCTTCAGGACCTTGGTTCCAATGCTTTGTTAAGTTTCCCCCGAAGCCTTCTCACCTGCTCAGTAGTGGGGGATGACTGGGGAATTGCGGGAAAGTGGGGGCTGGGAGAGGTAAAGATCGAGACCTATTGAAGAATTAGTTTAATTCATTAGCCCATTCATGACTGCATTACAAAGCTCTACAGCTAGGCTGATTGAAGCTAGTGATGTTCTTCATGCCTCTCCACATCTCCCGTGTGCTACTCTGTCTAAGTACCTAAGCTTGTTCTCTAGTTCTCTCCTGTATTCCTCTTTAGCTACCTTGATCTTCTCCTTTAACTCCCTCTGCAAGTTTCAAGTCCTCCCTGTCTCCTGATCTAAAGGCTCTCTTTTTGTGGTTGAGAAAAGCCTTCAGATCGCTGGTGACCCATGGTTTGTTTTTAATGAAATAGCAAACAGTCCTTGATGGTATTCCAGTGTTCACACAGAAGCTGATGTAGCCAATGATGCAATCAGTAAGCCCGTTAATGTCCTCCCCATATGGTTCACAAAGCACATTCCAGTCAGTAACCTCAAAGCAGCCCCGCAAGACCTCGATGGCCTCTGCAGGCCATTTCTTTATTATCTTGGTGGTAACTAGCTGTTGCTGTACTTTAGGTTTATACAAGGGCATGAGGTGAACCAGGTTGTGATCTGATCTTCCAAGTGCAGCGAGAGCTGTAGAGCTGTATGCATCTTTAATATTTGCATACAAGAGATCCAGTGTTTTATTTTCTCTTGTATGACACTTGACAAACTGACTGAAGGTGGGTGGGGTTGTTGAGAGAAGAACATGGTTGAAGTCTCCCAATACTGTAATAAACGCATTGGGGTGAGGAGTCTAGAGTCTTACGATGGTAGTGTATATAATGTCACACACAGTATCGGGAAGACAGAATGTAGGCAACAAGCAATATGGCATAGCTGAACTCGTGCAGCAGATAAAATGGACGCAAACTCACAGCAGGCAGTTTGATGTCTGCACTGCAAATTCATTCTTTTACAGAAATGTGACCAGGATTACACCATCTGCTATTCCCAAGCGCAACAAGCCACCTCCATTCCTCTTACCGCACTGTATTAAGAGCAAAAGGCTAGTGAGACTTACAGTAGGTGATCAGTAAGGTAATCTATGTGTAGAGCCTTGGAAGATGAGTGTGGTCTCAACTGAATAGAATACAGTATGTAGAACATAGAACAGTGCAGTACAGGCCCTTTGGCCCACAATGTTGTGCCGACCTTTTAAGCTACAATGAAATCAATCTCTAAATTCATCTACCATACCTACAGTACTCCTTGCATTGTAATAGATGCACCATGCTCATCAACCAGTCAACACCTACAAGAGGCAGTAAGGAAATACAATATCCACCATCCAGATGTCCTCTTCTTATTACTACATCAGGGAGGAGATAGAGGAGTCCGAAGACCCACAAAATGATTTAAGAACACCTTCTTCCCCTCAGCCATCAGATTTCTGAACAGTCAATGAATATCACCTTGTTATTCATCTTTTGCACTATTTTGTAACTTACAGTAATTATTTACTGTACTGCTAACGCAAAACAACAAACCTCATGACATACGTCACTGATAATACGCCTATCACAGGAGCAGGTACAGTGGAAAAGGGGGAAGTGGGGAAATGGATTGGAACTATTTTCTTTCCTCAACCTGCTTCACTGATACTAAAGGCTACCTTTGGCTTTTCCCCATCTTTGCACCACTCAAAGTCAGAAAATTATAGAAGGATGCAGCACAGAGAGAGGTGATTAGGCACGCCATCGGCTCTTTAACAGAAGTACAAAATTACTCCCACTCATTCTCCATCACTTGTAATTTTTTTTCCAAAAAGTATTTATCCACTCTTCTCTTGAAAGTTATTTTTAATCTGCTTCCACTAGCCTTTCCAGCTATAGTCATAGAGCACTACAGCACAGAAATAGGCCCCTTGCCCATCTAGCCCATGCCAGCCTGCTCTTTTCTTAATCCCATTTACTGGAATTTGGAACTTCCATACCTCTCTCATCCTTGTACTTATTCAAACTTCTTGTCAATGTCATAATTGAACCTGCATCCATTACTTCTGCTGGCAGTTCATTTCACACTCTCACCACCATCTGAGTGAAGAAGCTACCCCTCAGATTACCCTTAAATATTGCACCTTTCACCCTTAACCCATGACCTCTAGTTGTAGTCTCACTCAACCTAAGAGGAATAATCCTGCTATCTGTACCTCTATCAAATCTCCTCGCATTCTCCTACACTCTAGGGAATAAAATTCTCACCTTTTCAACCTTTCTCTATAATTCAGAACCTCAATACCTGACAATATCCTTGTAAGTTTTCTTGGCATTCTTTCAATCTTATAGATATCTTTCCCGCAGGTAGGTAACCAGAACTGCACACAAAATGCCAATTTCAACCCCACAAACATCTTATACAACTTAAACATAACCTGAGAGCCCTGTCGGCAGCTGATGGAGTAACATTGTTTCAGATTGCTCCTACCCTGTTTACTTAATTGTCTCCTACCAGTCTTTTTTTTGAAACCTTATTATAATACTTTAATACTGCTTTACTATGGCTGGGAAAAGAACAAAAGCTTCTGCAAAAGAAAGGGAAACAGAAAATGAATCCCCAGTTTGGATTCAATCAGTGACTTCCTTAAACGGCAAAAATCGGAATTTTCTGAGGAGTTTCAACGACTTAACAGCAAATTGGATACAATTCAACAAACTTTATCTGAGCATGAGAACTGAATTCAGGAAAATACTACAAAGCTGATGACACTTGAAGAGGACGTTGACGATACAATTAAACTCTGCAAAGAGTTATCTTTATCCAATGATAAAATGGTGAAAAGGATCATCAGTCTCAAAAATAGAAACAGGAGAAATAACTTGCGAATTCTGGGTCTTGAAGAATCAATTGAAGGCACTGACCCTACGAAGTTTTTTGCAAACTTTCTGAAACAGCTTTTCCCTGCTTTATTCACTTCCGAGCCAAAGCTTGATCGAGCATATCGCTTACCAACTTTGAAGCCACTGTTGTCAGCAGCGAGACCCAGATCGGTCATACTAAGCTTTCAGGAATTTCATATTAAGGACCTTTTAATTCGCCATACCCGTCAACAAGGAATGATCGATTTCCAAAGTTACAAGCTTAGATTTGTGGAAGACTATTCGCCTGAAGTTATGGCTGATCGCATGAAATATAAAGAAGTTATGTCGGAATTTTACAATAAAGGATATAAACCATCCCTTCGGCTCCCCGCCTGTCTGAGTATTGTTTTGAAGAACGGATTGCGAAAAAGAATAAAGTCTGTTGAAGAAGCAAAAGAGTTTCTGAAGGATGAAGTCTAAAACTGTTATATTTCTTATTTCATCAAATTTTTTCTTCTGTTAATATGAATTTGAAATAAGGTTTCATTAAGCTTACATTTTGGCTGTTCCTATATTGTCTTTTGTTACTTTTTTTTTGATAATTTTTATTATATCCCTTTTTGAGGCTTTATTTTAATACAGCTTTCTTTGAATTTGTTTAAACTGATCCTTTCATATTTTTGAATACTGAGTTATTTTTCTTTTTATTTTGTGTCTTGGTAGGGACATAATCACCTTGTAGGATTGGAGTTTTTTTTGCCAACAGGATTTTTTGGGGCGGGAACTTAGTTCTTAGCTCGCTGACTGCCTATTGGTCAGCTTTTTTGCTATGGGTGGGAGAGGGGGTAGGGCCTATTTTTCTCTGGGAGCTGTGTTGGGTTAAATATATGATTGCTTGTTTGAATACCTTACCTTACGGTTTGCTTTCTAGTTTTAATAACTTATGGCCAGATCTTTTAATTACATGTTGATTGGTATTTAAAATGGTTCGAAATATTAACTTACTTAAGTTTGAATGTGAAAGGGCCGAATCACCCCATCAAAAGGAACAAAGTGTTTGCTTATATTAAAAAATTAAAAGCACCCATTATTTTCTTACAAGAAACACACATACGCAGCTGTGATAGCTTACGTTTTTTTACTCGGTGGAAGGGTATGCAATTCCATTCTTCATTTAATGTAAAATCACGTGCAGTTTCGATTTTTGTAGATAATACAGTTTCTTCAGCATAAAGTTGTTTCGGACCCTAATGGTCAATTTGTTGTTGTATCAGGGAGTTTAGACAGGAAATTGATTGTTTTTGCTCATGTATGTGCCCCCAATGTAGACGATCCAGGATTCTTTTCATTTTTGCCAGACTTGTGTACTTACTCTCGTGATGGGAGGAGATTTTAACTGCTGGTTAGATCCAGTATTAGATCGCTCATCTATTAAACCAGCCACACTTAATAAATCAGCTTTGTTTATCCAATCCTTTCTAACTAAATGTAGTATAGTAGATGCTTGGCGTTTTCTTCATCCGACGGACAGGGAGTATTCTTTTTTCTCTCATGTTCATCATTCTTATACCAGGGTTGACTTTTTTTATTGATAGTCAAATGATTCCATTAGTTCGATTGATCGAATATAAAGAGATTCCTATTTCTGACCACTCTCCTATACTTCTATCTTTAAATCTTCCTGGTCCTATCCCTATGAGTAGATTTTGGCAATTAAATTTAACTCTGTTATCCGATGAGGACTTTTTAAAATTTATGGAGAATCAAATTACTCTTCTTTTTGAAGAAAATACGTTAGAAGAGACGTCTAGTCTTATTATATGGGATACTTTTAAAGTATACACCCAGGGTCAAATTATTTCTTATACTGCAAACATCATTAAAAAAGCTAACAAACAGAGAAATGAACTAGCCAATCAGTTAAAACAACTGGACCATAAATATGTTTCGGTACCTGATCCTGAAACATGCAAGAGACATATTGAAACTAAAACTAAATATGATCTTCTTTTAACGTACCCAATTGAAAGTCAACTTTTAAAAGATAAGTCAATTTTATATTCACGGAGATAAAACTGGTAAGCTACTGGCTAATCAATTGAAGTCATTTCTAGCCAAGCGGCAAATTAAAGAAATACATAAAATTAATGGGGACATGACAACTGACAACTAAAATTAATGGCACTTTCAGGGAATTGTATTCTAAATTGTATAGTTCTGACTCTGTTAATGGTAATATTGGAATGAATAACTTTTTAAATCAATTAAATATTCCTAATCTTTCATTAGATGATTGTAGGCAATTGGATCAACCTATTTCCCAGGAGGAAATTGCTCAGGCTATTCTAGAATTGCATTCTGGGAAATCCCCAGGACCCGAGTTTTATAAGGCTTTTACCTCCTTAGTTATACCATACTTGTGTTCTACCCTTACTGATTCCTTTAAGGTAGGAAGACTACCGCAGTCTTTTCACGAAGCTTCCATAGCACTCATTCTCAAAAAGAATAAGAATCCTATTGAATGTTCTTCTATCTCTTTACTCAATTTTGATACTAGAATTTTAACTAAAGTGTTGGCTCATAGACTTGAAAATATTATATCCTCTATAGTTTCGGATGATCAGACAGGATTCATTAAAAATTAATATTCCCATTTTAATATACGGTGTTTGTTAAATGTTATATACTCTCCATCTAAGGAAATATCGGAATGTGTGATATCTTTGGATGCGGAGGAGGCTTTTGACAGAGTTGAATGGAACTATCTATTTACATCCTTAGAAAAATTTAATTTTTGAACCTAATTTTATTCATTGGATTAAATTACTTTATTTATCTCCCTCCGCTCAGGTTCTTACCAATTTTCAGAATTCTAAACCCTTTAAACTCCAACGTGGAACTAGACAAGGCTGCCCTTTGAGCCCTCTTGTAAACGTAACTTTACTGGATCAAATAACGACAGCACAAAAAGATCGTTACTTATCTTTTCACCCATTTATTTCTTCGAGCTCAGCCGGCCAGTGAATTTGGACCCGACATCAGGGAGAGAATCTTTCTCATCTCCCCAGCGGTTCAACAAGTTCACTGCCTGATGTCAGAATTGTCAGAAGTTATAAGGCCACCAATACAAAAGAACAATCAGTTTGATAACCATACCAGCCAAGTCAATGGACTATTGATACAAAGAACAATCAGTTTGATAACTATTCCAGTCAAGTCAATGGACTATTGATACAGACAACAATCAATTTGTAGACACTCCAGCCACCTTAATTAAAGAAAGGAATGTCCTACCTGGTTTGCTGGAGCCACAACTTAATTACAAAGATAAGAACATCTATCAAATTTATGCTTTAATTAAGAAAGGAATGTTCTGTTTAATTTCCATCAGGTACTGCTTTTTGTCAAAAGCAAAAGGTGTGAAAAGCCCAGAGACATCTTACGTGGATCTGGGTGAACTTTAATCACCTTGCTCCAAAGAAGGCAACTGTGAGACATTGTTCAAACACACTGCAGTCACAGACATAGTCAGTACTTAATTCATTGTTTACAGGGATCTGAGAATCCCCCATTCCCTTAAACTTTATCACTCTGCTTTTTGATTTGGTATTAAAACCCTTAGCAATTGCTTTTCGAGATTCTAAAGAGACTACTGGTATTTTAAGGAGAAGAACTATTCATAAAGTGTCGCTCTATGCTGATGATTTATTGCTTTTTATATCTAATGTTACAACCTCCTTACCATCTGTGTTCTGTTTTCTGACTAATTCTAATCAGTTCTCAGGATATAAATTAAATTTACAGAAGAGCGAACTGTTTCCTTTAAACAATTTAATACCAACTGATATTAACATTCCTTTTAAAATTTTAAGAAAACAATTTACGTATTTAGGAGTAACAATTACTAAGAATTATAAAGATTTATTTAAGGAAAATGTTTTAAGTTTATTGAATTATGTTTAAAAAACACTTTCTAATTGATCGCCTCTCTCTTTATCACTCATTGGCTGAATCAATTCTATTAAAATGAATATCTTACCTAAATTTATATAGCTTTTTCAAGCTGTGCCTGTTTTTATTCCTAAATCTTTTTTTGACTCTTTGGATTCAATTCTCTCTTCCTATATGTGGAAGAATAAAAAACCTCGTATAAATAAAGCTCACCTTCAAAAAATCAAACAAAATGGAGGATTCGCCTTACCCAATTTTAGGTTATATTACTGGGCAGTTATTATACGTAATATTACGTTTTGGATATATTACATTAACCATGCAAATTGCCCTACATGGGTTTCTTTGGAAGCCAACTCTGTTATAAAATTTTCCATTATTTCTTTACTTGGATCCTCACCTTCTTTATCTTTAAATTATCTAACTGACAATGTGGTTTATTTGAGGATTTGGTTACAGTTTAGAAAACATTTTGGTTTATTGAGATTCTCCCACTCAAGTTCCATATTTTCGAATTTTTTTTTAAACCATCTTTAATTGACTTACCTTTTAAAAAATGGGATAGATTGGGTATTAACCAATTTCAGGATTTGTTTGATGGAGGGAATCTCTCTTCTTTTGTGCAACTTTCAATGAAATTTAACCTTTCCAACAGTCATTCTTTTCGATACTTACAGATTAGAGATTTTTTAAGATCTCAATTACTTACATTTCCTTCAAGTCCAGATGAGAATATAATAGATACAATTTTTAATCTGAAACCCTTTGATAACAGTTCAGTATCTTACATTTATGGTCTACTGTTGGAACTGAAAAAGGCCCCTTTAGATAAAATTAAAGGAGATTGCGAAAAGGATTTACAGATTTTCGTATCTGAAGAGAGCTGGAAGATTATTTTAAAATTGATTAATTCTTCATCATTATGTGCTCGTCATTCTTCATTACAATTCAAAGTGGTACACAGAGTTCACATGTCTAAAGACAAGCTCTCTCGTTTCTACGCAGATATTTCCCCTTACTGTGATAGATGTACTAATGGAGTGGCCACACTAATTCATATGTTTTGGACATATCCAAGCCTTGAAAAATTCTGGAAAGATGTACTTCAAACCTTTTCTGCACTTTTGAATGTCAGCTTTAAGCCCAATCCGTTCACTGCCTTGTTTGGTATCATTGAGGATAGTGCTACAAAATTGAAGCCATCTAATTTGCCGGTATTGGCCTTTATGTCTCTTATGGCCAGGAGGGTGATCTTGCTCAAGTGGAAGGAGGCTGCCCCGCCCACTCATGTTCAATGGCTCTCTGTCGTTATGTTGTGCCTTGATCTAGAGAAGATACGTTGTTCAATTTCTGATTCTAAACATGATTTTCTAATAACACACATCAAAGTTGCTGGTGAACGCAGCAGGCCAGGCAGCATCTGTAGGAAGAGGTGCAGTCGAAGTTTCAGTCCGAGATTCTTCGTCAGGACTAACTGAAGGAAGAGTGAGTAAGGGATTGGAAAGTGGGAGGGGGAGGGGGAGATCCAAAATGATAGGAGAAGACAGGAGGGGGAGGGATGGAGCCAAGAGCTGGACAGGTGATTGGCAAAAGGGGATACGAGAGGATCATGGGACAGGAGGTCCGGGAAGAAAGACAAGGGGTGGGGGGAACCCAGAGGATGGGCAAGAGGTATATTCAGAGGGACAGAGGGAGAAAAAGGAGAGTGAGAGAAAGAATGTGTGCATAAAAATAAGTAACAGATGGGGTACGAGGGGGAGGTGAGGCCTAGCGGAAGTTAGAGAAGTCGATGTTCATGCCATCAGGTTGGAGGCTACCCAGACGGAATATAAGGTGTTGTTCCTCCAACCTGAGTGTGGCTTCATCTTTACAGTAGAGGAGGCCGTGGATAGACATGTCAGAATGGGAATGGGATGTGGAATTAAAATGTGTGGCCACTGGGAGATCCTGCTTTCTCTGGCGGACAGAGCGTAGATGTTCAGCAAAGCGGTCTCCCAGTCTGCGTCGGGTCTCGCCAATATATAAAAGGCCACATCGGGAGCACCGAACGCAGTATATCACCCCAGTCGACTCACAGGTGAAGTGTTGCCTCACCTGGAAGGACTGTTTGGGGCCCTGAATGGTGGTAAGGGAGGAAGTGTAAGGGCATGTGTAGCACTTGTTCCGCTTATACAGATAAGTGCCAGGAGGGAGATCAGTGGGGAGGGATGGGGGGGACGAATGGACAAGGGAGTTGTGTAGGGAGCGATCCCTGCGGAATGCAGAGAGAGGAGGGGAGGGAAAGATGTGCTTAGTGGTGGGATCCTGTTGGAGGTGGCGGAAGTTACGGAGAATAATATGTTGGACCCGGAGGCTGGTGGGGTGGTAGGTGAGGACCAGGGAACCCTATTCCTAGTGGGGTGGCGGGAGGATAGACTGAGAGCAGATGTACGTGAAATGGGGGAGATGCGTTTAAGAGCAGAGTTGATAGTGGAGGAAGGGAAGCCCCTTTCTTTAAAAAATGAAGACATCTCCCTCGTCCTAGAATGAAAAGCCTCATCCTGAGAGCAGATGCAGCGGAGACGGAGGAATTGCGAGAAGGAGATGGCGTTTTTGCAAGAGACAGGGTGAGAAGAAGAATAGTCCAGATAGCTGTGAGAGTCAGTAGGCTTATAGTAGACATCAGTGGATAAGCTGTCTCCAGAGACAGAGACAGAAAGATCTAGAAAGGGGAGGGAGGTGTCGGAAATGGACCAGGTAAACTTGAGGGCATGGTGAAAGTTGGAGGCAAAGTTAATAAAGTCAACGAGTTCTGCATGCGTGCAGGAAGCAGCGCCAATGCAGTCGTCGATGTAGCGAAGGAAAAGTGGGGGACAGATACCAGAATAGGCACGGAACATAGATTGTTCCACAAACCCAACAAAAAGGCAAGCATAGCTAGGACCCATATGGGTGCCCATAGCTACACCTTTAGTTTGGAGGAAGTGGGAGGAGCCAAAGGAGAAATTATTAAGAGTAAGGACTAATTCCGCTAGACGGAGCAGAGTGGTGGTAGAGGGGAACTGATTAGGTCTGGAATCCAAAAAGAAGCATAGAGCTTTGAGACCTTCCTGATGGGGGATGGAAGTATATAAGGACTGGACATCCATGGTGAAAATAAAGCGGTGAGGGCCAGGGAACTTAAAATCATCGAAAAGTTTAAGAGTGTGAGAAGTGTCACGAACATAGGTCGGAAGGGATTGAACAAGGGGTGATAAAACAGTGTCGAGGTATGCAGAAATGAGTTCGGTGGGGCAGGAGCAAGCTGAGACAATAGGTCGGCCAGGACAGGCAGGTTTGTGGATCTTGGGTAGGAGGTAGAAACGGGAAGTGCGGGGTGTGGGAACTATAAGGTTGGTAGCAGTGGATGGGAGATCCTCTGAGCGGATAAAGTCGGTGATGGTGTGGGAGACAATGGCCTGGTGCTCCTTAGTGGGGTCACGATCGAGGGGTAAATAATCATCCTCTGGGTCCCCCCCCCCTTGTCTTTCTTCCCAGACCTCCTGTCCCATGATCCCCTCGTATCCCCTTTTGCCAATCACCTGTCCAGCTCTTGGCTCCATCCCTCCCCCTCCTGTCTTCTCCTATCATTTTGGATCTCCCCCTCCCCCTCCAACTTTCAAATCCCTTACTCACTCTTTCTTCAGTTAGTCCTGACGAAGGGTCTCGGCCTGAAACGTCGACTGCACCTCTTCCTAGAGATGCTGCCTGGCCTGCTGCGTTCACCAGCAACTTTGATGTGTGTTGCTTGAATTTCCAGCATCTGCAGAATTCCTGTTGTTTATGATTTTCTAATGTTATGGGAACCCTTTCTGAATTATTTTCACAATCTTTGAACTGTTATTAAAGTATGGATCTGAGCCATTATTATTATTATATCATATTATATTATATAATATAATATTATATATTATAAAATGTGTTGTGGTTAATGAAGTAGGTTTTCAAAGCTTGCAGAGAGATTTAGACCACTTAGAAGAGTGGGCTGAAAGATGGCAGATGGAGTTTAATGCTGATAAATGTGAGGTGCTATATTTTGGTAGGACTAATCAAAATAGGACATACATGGTAAATGGTAGAGTCTGAAGAATGCAGTAGAACAGAGGGATCTAGGAATAATGGCGCATAGTTCCCTGAAAGTGGAATCTCATGTGGATAGGGTGGCGAAGAAAGCTTTTATAAATCAGAGCTTAGAGTATAGGAGTTGGGATGTAATGTTGAAATTGTACAAGGCATTGGTAAGGCCAAATTTGGAGTATTGTGTACAGTTCTGGTCACCAAATTATAGGAAAGATGTCAATACAATTGAGAGAGTACAGAGGAGATTTACTAGAATGTTGCCTGGGTTTCATCTCTTAAGTTACAGAGAAAGGTTGAACAAGTTGGGTCTTTATTCTTTGGAGCGTAGAATGTTGAGGGGGGTCTTGATAGAGGTATTTATAATTATGAGGGGGATAGATAGAGTTGACGTGGATAAGCTTTTTCCATTGAGAGTGAGGGATATTCAAACAAGAGGACATGAGATGAGAGTTAAAGGGTAAAAGTTTAGGGATAACATGAGAGTGAACTTCTTTACTCAGAGAGTGGTCGCTGTGTGGAACGAGCTTCCAGCAGAAGTGGTTGAGGCAGGTTTGATGTTGTCATTTAAAGTTAAATTGGATAGATATATGGACAGCAAAGGCATGGAGGGTTATGGGCTGAGTGCAGGTCAGTGGGACTAGGTGAGAGTAAGAGTTCGGCACGGACTACAAGGGCCAAGATGGCCTGTTTCCATGCTGTAATTGTTATATGGTTATATGGTAAAGTATTTTAATTTTTTCTTCTTTTTTTTTACCAACTGGCTCATTTTGGTAGTGGGGGTAGTATTTTTTAATAAAATACAATTATTTTATTTTATTTCATTTCATAATTCAATCTTTTTTTATACATGATTGATTTGGAATATGGGATACTGTGATCATATGGGGGGGAGGAGATTTAAATGTAATGTAATTTATATTATTTACTTGTATCCTTATGAATTTTGTATTTGTATTCATGCAATTTATATAACATCAATAAAAATATTGAAAAGTAGGAAAAAACATAACCTCCCATTTCTTATATTCAGTACCCTGATATACAAGAGCCAAAACTCTCTTTACGACCCTATCTACCTGTGACACCACTTTCAATGAATTATAAATCTGTATTCCGAGATCCATCTGTTCCCACAGTCCTCAGTGCACGACTGTTCACTGTGCAAGACCTACCCTGGTTGGTCCTCCCAAAGTGCAACACCTCACACTCATCTGCATTTTGCAGCACCAGATTGGGGGTCCATTACACCTCCAATTATGGTGTCATCCACAAATTTGTTGATCCAATTTACCACATTATCATCCAGATCACTGATATAGATAGCAAACAACAACAGACCCAGCACCGATCCCTGCGGCATACCACTAGCCACAGGCCTGCAGTCAGAGACGTAACCATCTACTACCACTCTCTGGCTTCTCCCATGAAGTCAATGTCTAATCCAATTTACTACCTCATCCCAAATGCCAAACGACTGAACCTTTTGCCCAATAAGCAAATGCTTTGAGAGGCTGGTCAAGGACTACATCTGCAGCTTGCTACCACCCACACTGGACCCCCTACAATTCGCCTACCAACACAACCGATCGACAGATGACACAACAGCCACAGCTCTACACACTGTCCTTACACATCTGCAGAAGAAGGGTGCTTATGTGAGAATGCTGTTCATCGATTACAGTGCAGCATTCAACACCATAATTCCATCCAGGATCGACAAGAAGCTCAGAGACCTTGGCCTTCACCCTTGCCTTGTGTAGCTGGATCCTGGACCTCCTGTAAGATTGCCAGCAGGTGGTAAAAGTGGGCTCCCTCACCTCTCCCCCTCTGACTCTCAGGGCTGTGTCCTAAGCCCGCTCCTTCACTCTCTGTATACCCATGACTATGTCGCCACCCACAGCTCTAAGCTGCTAATTAAATTTGCTGATGATACTACACTGGCCTAATCTCAAATAATAACATGGCAACCTACAGAGAAAAGGTCATCACCCTAACACAGTGGTGTCAAGAAAACAACCTCTCCCTCAATGGCGCAAAAACAAAGGAGCTGGTTGTGGACTACAGGAGGAATGGAAACAGGCTAACCCCTATTCACATCAATGGGTCTGGGGTTGAGAGGGTGAACAGCTTTAAGTTCCTAGGCATACATATCACTGAGGATCTCACGTGTTCTGTACATACCGGCTGGGTGCTGTAAAAAAGCACAACAGCTCCTCTTTCACCTCAGACGGTTGAAGAAGTTTGCTATGGGCCCCCAAATCCTAAGAACTTTCTACAGGAGCACAATTGACAGCATCCTGACTGGCTGCATCACTGTTTGGTATGGGAACTGTACTTCCCTTAATCGCAGGACTCTGCAGTGTGGCAGACAGCCCAGTTCATCTGCAGATGTGAACTTCCCACTATTCCGGACATTTACAAAGACAAGTGTGTAAAAAGTGCCTGAAGGATCACTGGGGACCCGAGTCACCCCAGCCACTAACTGCTCCAGCTGCTACCATCCAGGAAACGGTACCGCAGCACGAAAGCCAGGACCAACAGGCTCCGGGACAGCGTCTTCCTCCAGGCCATTAGACTGATTCATTCATGCTGATTCAAATGTATTTCTACATTATATTGACTGTCCTGTTGTACATACTATTTATTATAAATACCATAAATTGCACATTTTAGACAGAGACGTAACATAAAGACTCTTACTCATGTATATAAAGGATGTAAGTAATAACATCAATTTAATTCAATCTTCCATGTGGGACCTTGTCAAAGGTCTTGCTAAAATCCACATAGTTTATATCTTGCCTTCAACAACTTTCCTAGTAACTTCCTCGAAAAACTCTATACGATTGGTTAGACATGACCTACCATGCATAAAGTCATGCTGGCTATCCCTAATCAATCCATGTCTTTCCAAATATTATATATCCGGTCCCCCAGAATACCTTCCAATAACCTTCCCACAACTGATGTCAGGCCTACTGGTCTATAATTTCCTGGCTTATTCTTAAGAGTCTCTCATGTTCAAGTTTATTATTATCTGACTGTATATATATTCCACCACACAAAACAATGTTTCTCCATTCTTCCATTCGTAAACAACAGAACAACATTAGCTATCCTCCAATCCTCTGGCACCTCACCTGATCTGACAGAAGGTCCAGGATTCAGCTACACAAGGCAGGGTGAAGACCGACACTTTAAATACCTCTGCTTGGGCCCCTGCAATTTATGCAGGGAAGAATAGAAAAATATAGATAATTACTCTTGTCTATGCCATGTCATGGCTGATACAATCAAAGAAAGCAGCTCAGTCAAGTTCTTTCTTATTCTTGTCTTTAAGTACTATACAAGGATTCACAACTGCTTTCAAAATTGCAAAATAATGATCTCGCTACAACTGCGTGCTCTCCTTCCAAAATTCCAGCTGAAGATCTCTGCTGGCATGTTGTTAATTCCAGCACGGATGTAACTTCGTGATATACACTTTATTAGGTACTCCTTGTACCTAATAAAGTAGCCACTGAGTGTACATTTATGGTCTTCTACTGCTGTGGTTCAACGTTTTGTGCACTCAAACATGCTCCTCTGCATAGCACTGTTCTAATGCACGGTTATTTCAGTACTGTCGCCTTCCTGTCAACTTGAACCATTTTGCTCTGTCCTTTCTCATTAACAAGGCATTTATGCAAACTCACTGGATGTTTCTTGTAAATTTTTGCATCGTTCTTTGTAAACTTGAGACTTTTGTATGTGAAAATCACAGGAGATCAGCGGTTTCTGAGATACTCAAACCACCTTATCTGGCACCAACAATTATTCCACAGTCAAAGTCACTTAGATTACAGTTCTTCCCCACTCTAATGTTTGGTCTGAACAACAACTGACCATGTCTGCATAGTTTTAGGCATTGAGTTGCTGCAACATGATTGGCTGAGTAGATATTTGTATAAATGAGCAGGTGTACTGATGTACCTAATAAATTGACCATTGAGTGTATCTAGTGATCATATTCTTTGGATTAATTTCCTTAAGGTATCTGAAAAATTGCAAGGAAACATCCCCCACCTCATTATTCTCTAAAAGTATTACTCTAAATGTGAGCATCACTTATAACACTTAATTGACTTTGTAACCAGAAATCATATACCATTATCCATGAATGTAAAATTAGAGAAAAATGCACTTTATCTTAAAAACTATTCCATATATATTCCAGCAAGGACATTTTCAAGAGGCAGTGCCTCAAGAAGGTGGCATCAATTATTAAAGACACTCACCACGTAAGACATGCTCTCCTCTTTTCTCATTCCTACCTCAGTGAGGAGGTACAGGAGCTGGAAGACCCACCCTCAATGATTCCAGAACAACCTTCTTCCCACCATCAAATATCTGAATAACCCATAAACGTAGAACAGTACAGCACAGAAGTCCCACAATCTTGTACTGACTTTTAGCCCACTCTACAATCGATCTAACACTTCCTCCTACGTAACCCTCCATTTTTCTATTGTCCATGTGCCTATCTAGAGCTTCTTAAATGTCTCTAATGTAACAGTATCCACCACCACCCACGCATGCACCAGTCTCTGTGTAAAAAAAATCATATTTGACATCCTCGTTAAACTTTCCTCTAATCATCTTTATCTAATGCCTTTGAACAAAAAATCCAACCCAGTCCATCACAGATAAACACTACACAAAGCGCTGTCGCATAAAAACAGCATCTATCACCAGGGACCCCCCACCAATCAGGAAATGCTCTCTTCTCACTGCTGCGATCAGGAGAAGAGCCTCAGGATTCACACAAACCAGGTTCAGGAACAGTTATTACCCCTCATCCATCAGGCTGCTGAACTGAAAGGCATAACTTCACTCGCTCCTACTCTGGCATGTTCCCACAACCATGGACTCACTTCAAAGGACTCTTCATCTCACGTTCTCAATATCAGAATCAGGTTTAAAATCACTGGCATATGTCATGAAATGTGTTGAATTTGCAGCAGCAGAACATTGAAATACATGATAATATAAGGAAAAAAACTGAATTACAGTAAATACACATTTAATTTAACTATTTGTTAAACATATAAGTAATGCAAAAGCAGAAATAAAAACATAATGAGATAGTGTTCGTGGGTTCAATATCCATTCAGAAATCTGATGGCAGAGGGGAAGAAACTATTCCTGAATCACTGAGTGTGTGCCTTCAGGCTTCTGTACCTCCTACCTGACGATAACAGTGAGAAAAGGGCATGACCTGGGTGGTGGGGGTTCTTAACAATGGACGCTGCCTTTTTGAGGCACCGACTCCTTGAAGATGACTTGGATACAATAAAGGCTAGTGCCCATGATGGAGCTGACTAATTTTACAACTCTCTACAGCTTACTACTATATTTATTTATTGTTATTATTTCTTTCTTTTTGGATTTGCACAGTTGTTGTCTATTGCACACTGATTCAAGGCCCAAGTTAGTGCGTTTTTTTATTCATTCTATTATGGTTATTACTCTATTATCAATTTATTGCATATGCCCACAAGAAAATTATCTCAGGGTATATGGTGACATATATGTACTTTGATAATAAATTTACTTTGAACTTTCAAACTTTAAAATGATACCCCCCCCCGGGGAAAAAGTCTCTGTTTCTTATCTCGATATTCTTTTTTTGAACTGTTCACTTATATTTGTAACTTATAGTAATTTTCTTTCTCTGCACTAAAATTTATTAATAAACCAGATCCTAATGATACAACTATCAAGTTGTAAGATTGCTATTAATCATACAGAAAAAATTAAAAGTTTATTTTGGTAATTTATAGGAATTTTTGCACTGTACTTCAGCATCAAAGCAATAAATTTCACAACATCTGTCACAGATGATAAACCTTACGCTTGATACGGCCGCTGTGTTAGAAGCTGTTGTTAATCATCAAGATTGTTCAATGTCATTTCCAGTACACAGTTGTAAAGGAGAATAAAATAGTTGTTCCTCTGGATAGGACGCAGCACAAAAAAAATTCACAATAACAATAAAAACACAATAAATCTAAATACATAAGATAACTTATGCACATAGATCGACTGTATGTCCATAAAGTGATGCTAGGCACAGGAGTGTCTGTACACAAGGTGACTGACAAGAAATTACAATACTGATATCCCTGACGTTCTGGTACGGTGGGACAGGAGGAGGGTTTATTCATGGGAAATGGGGTTGCTGAATGAACACAAGCACTGGGCGACTGCTGACTGTTTGTGCTGGGTTCCTCCAGCTGTCATCAGCGCCTTCAACTGCCGGGGAGAGCAGTTCCCATCAAGGACGTATACACAGAAACGCGCCGAAAAGGGTCAGTAACATGGTGAAGGATCCCACCCACCCAGCTCATGGACTGCTTATCCCACTCCCATCAGGGAGGAGGCACAGGAGTGGAACTCAGTGTAGACTTCTGCTGCTGTAGTCATTCCACTTCAAGGCTTGATGCACTGTGTGTTGAACCAGTCTGGACATTCTCCTCTGACCTTTCCCATTAACAAGGCATCTTCACCCACAGAACTGGCACTCACTGGATGTTTTTTGTTTCTTGCACCATTCTTAGTAAACACTAGAGACTGTCATGTGTGAAAATCCCAAGAGATCATCAGTTTCTGAGATACTCAAACTACCCAATCTGGCATCAACAATCATTCCACAGTCAAAGTCACTTTTACCATCTTTCTTCCCCCATTCTGATGTTCAGTCTGAATAACAACTGAACCTCTTGACCATGTCTGCATGTTTTTATGCACTGAGTTGCTGCCATATATTTGTCTGATTAGATATTTGCATAAGCGTTGCTTACTTCGATGTACTCCTGTTAATTTTGGATAATAATAATAAAAAAAGATTTGAAAAGAAAGATATTTGCATTAACGAACAGGTGTACCTAATAAAGTGGCCACTGAGTGTATTAAATCTCCTGTTAGCAAATTGGCCAATGCTTCCTCAACACAATCTCAGTCTGTCAGATGCAATTTCCTCCTCATGATGGTGTGCTGATTCTGCTTTGTCAGATTATGATTTCCCAAATGAATTAATGAAAAATGGAGTGCTGTGTGGGAGGGAAGGGTTAGATTGATTATAGAGTAGGTTAAAAGGTCAGCACAAATCATGAGACAAGGGGCCAGTAGTGTCCTGATGAAGGGTCTTAGCCTGAAACTTCAACCGTTTATTCATTTCTCTAGATGCTGTCTGATCTGCTGAGTTCCTCCAGCATTTTAACGTCTGTTGCTCTGTTCTGTAATATTCTATGTTCAAATGTTCTTCAACCTACTCAATAACAGACTCTAACCTATCTTTTCAATAATTGCTACTAAATCAACAATTGTCTGCTTTTTGTCTCTATTTTTCTCAATTAGGGCATTACATTGGCAGGCTTCCAGATTTCTGGTACTTCTCAAGAACTTTGAAAGGTTATAACTGTTGCATCCACTATCTCCACAGCCACTTATCTTTAGTCCCGTATGCAAACTATCAGGTCCTGCAGACTTGGCATCTTTTAGCGTCATTAATTTGCCTGATAGAAATTTTCAAATGATGGTAATTAATTTGTCTTGTTAATATTTTCAAATTAATGGGATGTTTACATTCTGCTGTAAAGAATGATGCAACATATCTGTTTCCTCCTCTGTCGTTTCCTAGTCCCCATAACTCACCCTCATTCTCTCATCAGGAACTTATTTTCATTTAAACCTCTCTCTTCTCTTGTACAACTTAAAGACATTCACTGTCAGTTTTTATAGATTCAAGACTGTTTAATTTCATTTCCAGTACACAAGTGTAAAGCAGAATGAAATAATTGTTATCCTGGATCTAATACAGCACAAAATTACACAGTAAGATAAAGAACACAATAACAATAAAAAGCACAATAAATATAAATACATAAGATAGTTTATAAACACAGATTTTGATTGTATGTCCATAAAGTGACGCTCAGCACAGGAGTGTCTGTACATAAGATGACTGACAAGAAATTATAAAGTAGTGCAGGTAAAAGACATTTAGTTCGAGATACTGTTATCCCTTACATTCTGGTGCGGGGGCAGGGGCGGGAGGGGGCTTGGTTAATTTAAGGGAAATGAAGTTGCTGAATGAACACAATGATCACTGACCATTTGCAACATGTTTCTGTATATACGTCCTTGATGGGATCTCCTCTCCCTGGCAGTTGAAGGCAGTTCCTCCAGTTGTCATCAGTGCCTTAAAGGGTCAGTAATATCATGAAGGGTCCCACCCACCCAACTCATGGACTGTTTATCCCTACTCCCATCAGGGAGCAGGCTACATAGCATCCATGCCAGGACCACCAGGCTCAAAGAACAATTACTTACGCCAAGCAGTAAGGCTGATCAACACCCTCACCCACTAACCCACCCCTCCAAACCCCAACCACCACCACTTTACCAATTTCTGTCAGAGTCACCTTATATAAAGACACTCCTGTCTCTAGCATCACTTTATGGAGATACAATCTATGTGTATAAGCTATATTTATTTTGTCTTTTTTTCCCATTATTGTGTTCTTCATCTTGTTTTTTGTGCTGCATCGAACCTGGGGTAACAATAATTTCGTTCTCCTTTACACCTGTGTACTGGAAATGTCATTAAACTATCTTGAATCTTATAGTAATGTTTTATGTCTGCACTGCACTGCAGCCTCAAAGCAATACATTTCACATCTGTCAAAGAGAATAAGTCTCATGCTGATTACACGGCTGTCATGTTGTAAGCGTGCTGTTAATCACACAGAAATAAGATAGAAACAAGGATTCAATGCAGGCAAAATAGATTGAACTCAAAATACTGATTTCCCTGACGTTTTAGCAAGGGGGCGGAGGTCTTAATTCGGGGGAAATGAGGTTGCTAAATAAACATTGAAGCACTGGACGATTGCTAACCTTGTGCTCTGCTGTGTGCTCTGGGAATTGTAGTCTTTGCTCAGTCTTGCTAGAATCAGAATTATGTTTATTATCAGAATCATCTGCCGTAAGCAGCGACTTCAGCCGCTGGAGTGACCCGGTCCAGCCTCCCTCCCGCTCTCCCCCACAGGCCCGGTGTGTCGTGTCGTGTCGTGTCGGCCCGGTCCGTTCCGCCCCACCCCTCCCTTCCCTTCTCTTCCCGGGGACACAGACGTTTAGGGAGCACTAGGTGCCCGTTCTGACGGTTTTACCTGCCTGTCGGCCCTTCAGCCCGTCGAACACGATCAGGTTCCCACGGGATGCTCGGACCGCCAAGCATCCGCTCCAGCCGCCGTCTCGCTCACGCACCCTCCACGTCACACCGCCTGCATCACTCGCCGCCGGCGCTGATCTGAGCACGTACTGCGTCAAATCCCTGGGTACTCTGGGAATTGTAGTCTTTCAGTTGAAAAGGGTTGCGGTAGGGAAGAAGTTAAGGATGTATGGGGTTGAATTAGAAAGGGTTGCATCATTTAAATTTCTAGGAGTTATATTTGATTCACGATTAACATGGGCAGACCATATCAGGAAAGTTGAGGAGAAATGTAAAAAAGTAATAAATGTGATGGGATGTTTGACTGGTAGGGAATGGGGAGCAAGTTGTTCAGCTTTGAAGAGAATGTATGTGGCTTTAGTAAGATCTGTATTGGATTATGGAAATATAGTATATGGATCAGCAGCTAGGTCTCTCATAAGGAAACTGGATGTGATTCAGGCTCAGGCCTTGAGAGTGTGCAGTGGGGCTTTTAAAACGTCACCAGTGTCAGCCCTACAGGTAGAAATGGGAATTATGCCTTTGGAACTAAGAAGGATGCAACTGATGGCAAACTACTGGGCTAACTTACAGGGGCACAATGATTCTCACCCTACTAAAGGAGTGTTGCAGGAGTGCTGGGAAAATGGGAGGTTTCAGAGGGATACCTTTAGTCGGGTAGGGAATGATATCGCGAAAGAATGTGGAGTATTTGATCTGAGGATAAGTCCTTCAGTAGTTTATCCGGTTGTAGCTCATGGAAGCTTGTATGGCCTGACATAGACTGGCATTTGTTAGAGGTAAAAATGAAAGAAAGATGTAAAACAGATTTGGTAAATGCATTTAACTGTCATGTGATGGAAAAGTATAGTGATTATACTCACATTTATACGGATGGTGCGAAGGAACCTGCAACAGGAGTGACAGGGTTTGGGGTGGTCATACCAGCAAAAGAAATTGGAATCAGCAGAAGAACATCTAATAAGTTAGGAGTGTTTACAGTGGAGATGCTGGTGGTGTTGGTTGCGTTGCAATGGGTGCAGAAAGCCAGACAAGTCAAAGCATTGATATGTTCAGATTCATCCTCAGTTCTAGCAAGCTTAAGGTCTTTTCACACAAACAGTCGACAAGATGTACTTTATGAAGTCCTTCAGTTAGTTACAAGAATTGCAAATCAGGGAGGTCAGGTAAAATTTCTATGGGTTCCAGCACATGTAGGGGTGAAGGGGAATGAGAGGGTGGATGAGTTGGCAAAGAGGGTGTTAAAGAAAGAAAATGTGGAAATGCACATTAGTATCAGTGAAGCAGAGGTTAAGTGTGTAATCTGGGAAAAAGTCAACCGAATGTGGCAAGAAAGATGGGACAGGGAGGGGACAGGGAGGCATTTATATCAAATACAAAAGAGTGTTGCAGTTACTAGGGTAGGTAATGGAAACAGAAGAGAGGAAATTGTGTGGACTAGGTTAAGGCTGGGGCATTGTGCATTAAACAAAACATTGAAAATGATAGGGAAACACCAGACAGGATTGTGTGAGGAATGTCAGGAAGAGGAGTCAGTAGAACATGTAGTTCTGAGTTGCAGGAAGTATGGGATACAGAGAGAGATGATGAGAAATAAATTAAGGGAGTTGGGGATGCAGGAATTCACATTAAAAGGGTTGCTGGGCATGGGTGAGAGAGCACAAGTCCGGGTATTTTTAGCATTTTTAAGAGGTACAGGGGTTTTTTATAGAATATGACGAATAAACAGGAATAGGATACTAGGATGGTCAAAGATGGGAGGGTGAAGTGTAGGTTTGTGTGTGTGTGTGTGTGTGTGTGTGTATGTGTGTGTGTGTGTGTGTGTGATTGGGTGAAGGGATTTAGAATGTATGTCTAGTGCACATTCTGGAGCAGAGGGTGGCGGTAATGCACCATTAAGCTGGATGCCAACCGCCGTAAAACAAGATACAGACAGACAGACAGTAGTCTTTCAGTTCATATCGCAATCGGGTTTATTCCTGTTTTCAGCCCTCCACCCCGCCCTGGTCTTCTGCCTTCTCTTTACCTTTTCATTGATAACTGCCGATGGGACATTAGCCGTCTAGACTTCAACACTCCTCTCTCCTTCCGAACACTCTGCTCTCCACTCCCTCCGCACCAATCCTAACCTCACCATCAACCGTTTATAAGGGTGGTGTTGTAGTAGTCTGACGAACTGACCACTACCTTGCTGAGGCCCAGCGTCAACTCTCAGACACCTCCTCTTACTTACCCCTCGAACTGGACCCCATCATCTTATTTTCACTGTGGATACAGTATCCAGTTCCTATACACCTCCATACCCCATCAGGAAGTCCTCAAAGCTCTCCGTTCTTTTTCTGGACACCAGACCCAACTTGTCCTCACTTTCGATAATTTCTCCTTTGCCTCATCCTACTTCCTTCAAACAGAAGGGCAATCACGTGGGTCCTAGCTATGCCTGCCTGTTTGTCAGATACATGGAACAGTCTATGTTCCAAGCCTACACTGGTGACCGTACTGCACTGTCTTACGCTACATCAACAATTGCATTGGTGCTGCTTCCTGCGCCCGTGCTGAATTCGTTGACTTCATCCACTTTGCCTCCAATTTCTATCTGGCCCTGAAATTCAAAATATTCTGCAGATGCTGGGGTCAAAGCAACGCTCACAACAAGCTGGAGGAACTCAGCAGGTCGGGCAGCATCCGTGGAAAAGATCAGTCAACGTTTTGGGCCAGAACCCTTCATCAGGACTCCATGATGGACTAGTCCTGATGAAGGGTTCTGGCCCGAAACGTTGACTGATCTTTTCCATGGATGCTGCCCAATCTGCTGAGATCCTCCAGCTTGTTGTGGCCCTGAAATTCACCTGGTCCATTTCAGACACCTCCCTCCCCTTTCTCGATCTGTCTGTGTCCATCTCCGGAGACAGCTTATCCACTGATGTTTATTATAAACCCACAGACTCTCACGGCTACCTGGACTACACCTCGCCCCACCCTGTTACTTGTAAAAACGCCATCCCCTTCTCTCAATTCCTCCATCTCTGCCGCATCTGCCCTCAGAATGAGGCTTTAAGAGCTTCCCTTCCTTCCCCATCAACGCTGCCCTCAACCGCATCTCTTCCATTTCACACACATCTGCTGTCATCCCATCCTCCCGCCACCCTACCAGGGATAGGGTTCCTCTTGTCCTCACCCACCACCCCACCAGCCTCCGTGTGCAGCACATAATTCTCCGGAACTTCCACCATCTCCAACAAGATCCCACCACCAAGCGCATCTTTCCCTCCCACACACACACTTTCTGCTTTCTGCAGGGATCGCTCCCTACCCGACTCCCTTGTACATCGATTTCTCCCTCCTGACACTCAGCCTTGCAAGCGGAACAAGTACTACATCTGCCCCTACACCTCTCCCTCACTACCATTCAGGGCCCCGAACAGTCGCTCCCGGTGTGGCCTCCTGTATATCGGTGAGACCGCTTCGCCGAGCATCTACGCCCCAAACGCCAGAACAAGTGGGATCTCCCAGTCATCACCCATTTTAATTCCACTTTTCATTCCCCATTCTGATATGTCCATCCATGGCCCCCTCCACTGTCACGATGAGGCTACATTTAGGTTGGAGGAACAACACCTTATATTCCATTTGGGTAGCCTCCAACCTGATGGCAGGAACATCGATTTCTCAAACTTCCGGTAATGCGCCCTTTATGATTTCCCATCCTCTTTTCCCTCTCTCACTTTATCTCCTTGCCCACCCATTGCCTCCCTCTGGTGCTCCTCTCCGCTTTTCTTTCTTCTCTCCTATCAGACTCCCCATTCTCCAGCCCTGTATCTCTTTCACCAATCAACCTCTCAGCTCTTTACTTCATCCTCCCCACCGCCTTCACCTATCACCTTGTGTTTCCCTCTCCCCCCCCACCTTTTAAATCCACTCCTTATCTTTTTTCCCAATCCTGCCGAAGGGTCTCAGACCAAGACTTCGACTGCACTTTTTTCCTCGTGCTCCCTGGCCTGCTGAGCTCCTCCAGCATCTTGTGGGTGTTGCTCAGGTTTATTAACGTATTGTCATGATTTTTTTGCGGCAGCATACTGTAGGATACATAAAATATAGTATAAATTACAATAAGATATATTTGTAAAAATAAATAATTAGTGACGTTGATGAAGACCTCGACACCATTTGATGAAATAAGTAGTAGAACAACATTGAAGTGTTCATGGTCTGTTCAGAAGGGGAGAAGCTGTTCCTTAAATGCTGACTGTGTCTTATATAACGAGATTTTGTTTTTGTTTTGCAACAGCACTCCTGGTGGAATACAAGCTGGATCGTCTTTGCAGTTGTGTTCTCCCTTTCAAAGTGGGCATACAAATAAGATGAGGAACACCTTGTGCTTGCAGAAACATAGCTCCAGGACAACATCCCATGTAGCATCAATCTACAGGCTGTAACATTCAAGGACTTGGGCTATATTATTTATTTTTGAGGCTGTATGGACTGGACTGTATTCAGGGATTCATCTTTGAACCTAGATGAGTATGCTGCAGTTGTTAACGGCTTCATTAAAACCTTTGTGGATGAGTGTGTGCCTATAAAGACTTACTGTACATTCCCAAACCAAAAGCCATAGATGAACCGGGGGTACATCGTCTGCTGAAGGCTAGAAATAGCAACCTATGCCTGTACCAGAAAACCAGGTATGCTTTGCGAAGGGCTATTTCAAGGGCGGAGACAATTTCGAGCGAGGTTGGAGATGACATCGGATGTACGACAACTCGATCAGGGTTTGCAAGATATTACTTCCTACAAAGCAAAACCCAATAGCATGAATGTCAGCAATGCTTCACTACCAGATGAACTCAATGCCACCTATGCCCGCTTTGAAAGGGAGAACACAACTACAGCTGTGAAGATCCCTGCTGCACCTGATGACCCTGTGATCTCTGTCTCAGAGGCCAATGTTAGACTGTCTTTAAAGAGAGTGAATCCTCGCAAGGTGGGAGGTCCCGATGGAGTACCTGGTAAGGCTCTGAAAACCTGTGCCAACCAGCTAGCGGGAGTATTCAAGGACATTTTCAACCTCTCACTGCTACGGGTGGAAGTTCCCACTTGCTTCAAAAAGACAACAATTATACCAGTGCCTAAGAAGAATAATGTGGGCTGCCTTAATGACTATCGCCCGGTAGCACTCACATCGACAGTGATGAAATGCTTTGAGAGGTTGGTTATGACTAGACTGATCTCCTGCCTCAACAGGGACCTGAACCCATTGTAATTTGCCTATCACCACAAAAGGTCAATGGCAGATACAATCTCAATGGCTCTCCAAATGGCTTTAGACCACCTGAACAACATAAACACCTACATCAGGATGCTGTTCATCGACTATAGCTCAGCATTTCATACCATCATTCCCACAATCCTGATTCAGAAGTTGCAGAACCTGGGCCTCTGTACCTCCCTCTGCAATTGGGTCCTCGACTTCCTAACCGGAAGACCACAGTCTGCGCTGATTGGTGAGAACATATCCTCCTCGCTGACGATCAACACTGGTGCACCTCAGGGGTGTGTGCTTAGCCCACTGCTCTACTCTCTGTAAACACATGACAGTGTGGCTAGGCATAGCTCAAATACCATCCATAAATTTGCTGACGATACAACCACGGTTGGTAGAATCTCATGGTAGAATGGTGACGAGAGGGTGTACAGGAGTGAGATATGCCAACTAGTGGAGTGATGCCACAACAACAACCTGGCACTCAACGTCAGTAAGACGAAAGAGCTGATTGTGGACTTCAGGAAGGGTAAGACCAAAGAACACATACCAATCCTCATAGAGGGATCAGAAGTGGAGAGAATGAGGTAGGTTCAAGTTCCTGGGTGTCAAGATCTCTGAGGGTCTAACCTGATCCCAAAATATCGATGAAGTTTTAAAGAAGGCAAGACAGTGGCTATACTTCATTAGTAGTTTGAAGGGATTTGGCATGTCAACAAATACACTCAAAAACTTCTATAGATGTACTGTGGAGCGCATTCTGACAGGATGCATCACCATCTGGTATGGAGGGACTACTGCACAGGACTGAAAGAAGCCGCAGAAGGTTGTAAATGTAGTCAGCTCCATCTTGGGTACTAACCTACAAAGTACCCAGGATATCTGCAAGAAGTAGTGCCTCAGAAAGGCAGCGTCCATTACTAAGGAACTCCAGCACCCAGGACATGCCCTTTTCTCACTGTCACCACTGGGTAGGAGGTACAGAAGCCTGAAGGCACACACTCAGCGATTCAGGAACAGCTTCTTCCCCTCCGTCATCCAATTCCTAAATGGACATTAAACCCTTGGACACTACCTCACTTTTTTATAATATACAGTATTTCTGTTTTTTGTATGTTTTTTAAACTATTCAATATACATATACTGTAATTTATTTATTTATTATTTTATTTATAGTTTTTTCTCTTCTATATTATGTATTGCATTGAACTGCTGCTGCTGAGTTAACCAATTTCACGTCACGTACCAGTGACAATAAACCTGATTCTGGTATGTTTTACTGCGATTGCAATTATATGTGCCTTGTGCTATGTGTGACTGTTGGTTCTGGGATTTGCACCTTAGAGAAAACACTCGGTTGTATTCATGTGTATGGTTGACTGACAATTAAACTTGAACTTGATATATTATAAACAAATTAGTAGTGCAAAAAAGAGAGAAAAAATAGTGAGGGATTGATCATGGGCCATTCAGAAATCTGATGGTGGAAGGGATGAAGTTATTCCTACAATGTTAAGTGAAATTGAGAAATTTGTTGTTTTGTAGCAGCATTACAGTGCAGAGACATCAAATTACATAAATTACAAAATAAATGGAGTGAGCAAAATGGAATAGTGATGTGGGGTTTTGGGTTCACAGACAGTTCTGTACATAATTCCCTGAAAGTGATGAAACAGGTAGACAAGATTGTGACAGAGACGCAATCGGCAATCACCTCTGATCTGGGTCGACACTTACGTGCCGGTCAGCACCTAATTAATTGGCTTGTTTATTTCGGCTTTTTTCTTAAAGATGTGCTGGGTGCATCCCAGCTACCGCTGCATTCTTCGCGGATTGGTATCGGTTGGCGGCCCAGAGGATGGGGACCACTGCACCACCCCAACCTCCAACGACTCAGCCTAACACACCATCATCAGTGTGCTCGGCGCTGTCTTCCTGATTCCGGTAAGTGATACTACACTGTACATACATTATTATTACATTATATCGGCTGTGTATTTTTATGTGTTATTTGGTATGATTTGGCAGCTTCATAGCTTAAAGGTTACTGGAGAGAGTGTTTCTGCCGAGAGCACTTACACTGTGTTTCTGCCAAGAGTGTTTGCGTGAGATTTTCGCTACGGAGAACAGTTCAGTAATGATTGTAGAAAAGTATTTCCACTTTATATAGGCTGTGTATTTATCATATCATTCCTGCTATTACTATATGTTACGGTTATTTTAGGTTTTATGTGTTATTTGACATGATTTGGCAGGTTATTTTTTGGGTCTGCGAACGCTCACAAATTTTTCCCATATAAATAAATGGTAATTGCTTCTTCGCTTTACAACATTCCGGCTTACAAACCGTTTCATAGGAACGCTCTACCCTTGAATGGCGGGGGAAACCTACACCTCTATCAGTTCACCTCTCATCCTCTGCCTCTCCAGGGAGAAAAGGCTGAGTTCACTCAACCTATTCTCATAAGCATGCTCCCCAATCCAGGCAACACCCTTGTAAATCTCCTCTGCACCCTTTCTATGGTTTCCACATCCTTCCTGTAGTGAGGTGACCAGAACTGAGCACAGTACTGCAAGTGGGGTCTGACTAGGGTCCTATATAGCTGCAACATTACCTTTCGGCTTTTAAAATCAATCCCATGGTTGATGAAGGCCAATGCACCATATGCCTTCTTAACCACACAGTCAACCTGCGCAGCAGCTTTGAGTGTCCTATGAACTCGGACCCCAAGATCCCTCTGATTCTCCACACTGCCAAGAGTCTTGCCATTGATACTATATTCTGCCATCATATTTGACCTACCAAAATGAACCACCTCACACTTACCTGGGTTGAACTCCATCCGCCACTTCTCAGCCCAGTTTTGCATCCTATCAATGTCTTGCTGTAACCTCTGACAGCCTTCCTCACTGTCCACAACACTCCCAACCTTTGTGTCATCAGCAAATTTACTAACCCATCCCTCCACTTGCTCATCCAGGTCATTTATAAAAATCACAAAGAGAAGGAGTCCCAGAACAGATCCCTGAGGCACACCACTAGTCACCGACCTCCACGCAGAATATGACCTGTCTACAACCACTCTTTGCCTTCTGTGGGCAAGCCAATTCTGGATCCACAAAGCAATGTCCCCTTGGATCCCATGCTTCCTTACTTCCTCAATAAGTCTTGCATGGGGTACCTTATCAAATGCCTTGCTGAAATCCATATACACTACATCTACTGCTCTACCTTCATCAATGTGTTTAATCACATCCTCAAAAAACTCTATCAGGCTCATAAGGCCGTTGACAAAGCTATGCTGACTATTCCTAATCATATTATGCCTCTCCAAATGTTCATAAATCCTACCTCTCAGAGTCTTTTCCATCAACTTACCAATCACTGAAGTAAGACTCACTGGTCTATAATTACCTGGGCTGTCTCTACTCCCTTTCTTGAATAATGGAACAACATCCACAACCCTCCAATCCTCCAGAACCTCTCCCATTTCCATTGATGGTGCAAAGATCATTGACAGAGGCTCAGCAATCTCTTCCCTTGCCTCCCACAGTAGCCTGGGGTACCTCTTATCTGGTCCTGGTGATTATCCAACTTGATGTTTTCCAAAAGCTCCAGCACATCCTCTTTATAATGTCTATATGCTCAAGCTTTTCAATCCGCTGTAAATCATCCCTACAATCGCCAAGATCCTTTTCCGTAATGATTACTGAAGCAAAGTATTCATTAAGTACCTCTGCTTTCTCCTTTGATTCTATACACACTTTTCCACTGTCACACTTGATTGGTCCTATTTTCTCATGTCTTATCCTTTTGCTCTTCACATACTTGTAAAATGCCTTGGGGTTTTCCTTAATCCTGTCTGCCAAGGCCTTCTCATGGCCCCTTCTGGCTCTCCTAATTTCATTCCTAAACTCCTTCCTGCTACCCTTATAATCTTCTACATCTCTATCATTACCTAGTTTTTTGAACCTTTCATAAGTTTTCCTTTTCTTCTTGACTGGATTTTCAACAGCCTTTGTACACCACGTTTCCTGTACCCTACCATACTTTCCCTGTCTCATTGGAACGTACCTGTGCAGAACACCACACAAATATCCCCTGAACATTTGCCACATTTCTGCCGTACATTTCCCTGAGAACATTTGTTCCCAAATTTATGCTTCCAAGTTCCTGCCTGATAGCTTCATATTTCCCCTTACTCCAATTAACACTTTCCTAACTTGTCTGTTCCTATCGCTCTCAAATACTATGGTAAAGGAAACAGAATTGTGATCATTATCTCCAAAATGCTCTCCCACTGAGAGACCTGACACCTGACCAAGTTCATTTCCCAATACCAGATCAAATACAGCCTCTCCTCTTGTAGGCTTATCTACATACTGTGTCAAGAAACCTTCCTGAACACACCTAACAGACTCTACCCCATCTAAACCCCTTGCTCTAGGGAGATGGCAATCTATATCTGGGAAATTTAAATCTCCCACCATGCCAACCCTGTTATTATTACTCCTTTCCAGAATCTGTCTCCCTGTCTGCTCCTCGATGTCCCTGTTACTATTGGGTGGTCAATAAAAAACACCCAGAAGAGTTATTGACCCCCTTCCTGTTTCTAACTTCCACCCACAGAGACTCCATAGACAACCCCTCCATGACTTCCTCCTTTCCTGCAGCCGTGACACTATCTCTGATCAGCAGTGCCGCGCCCCCACCTCTTTTGCCTCCCTCCCTGCCCTTTCTGAAACATCTAAAGCCTGGCACTCTAAGTAACCATTCCTGTCCCTGAGCCATCCAAGTCTCTGTAATGGCCACAACATCATAGCTCCAAGTACTGATCCATGCTCTAAGCTCATCCACTTTGTTCATGATGCTTCTTGCATCAAAATGAACACTTCTCAAACTAGCAATCTGAGCGCGTCCCTTCTCTATCACCTGCCTATCCTCCCTACCGCACTGTCTCCAAGCTTTCTCCATTTGTGAGCCAACAGTCCTTCCTCCGTCTCTTCAGTTCGATTCTCACCCCCCAGCAATTCTAGTTTAAACTCTCCCCAATAGTCTTAGCAAATCTCCCCGCCAGGATATCGGTCCCCCTGGGATTCAAGTGCAACCCGTCCATTTTGTACAGGTCACACCTGCCCCAAAAGAGGTCCCAATGATCCAGAAATCTGAATCCCTGCCCACTGCTCCAATCCCTCAACCACACATTTATCCTCCGCCTCATTCTATTCCTATACTCACTGTCACATGGCACAGGCAGTAATCTCGAGATTACTACCTTTGAGCTCCTGCTTCTCAACTTCCTTCCTAACTCCCTGTAGTCTGTTTTCAGGACCTCCTCCCTTTTCCTACCTACATCATTGGTGCCAATATGTACCATGACCTCTGGCTATTCACCTTCCCACTTCAGGATATCGTGGACACAATCAGAAACATCCCGGACCCTGGCACCTGGGAGGCAAACTACCATCCGTGTTTCTTCCCTGTGTCCACAGAATCACCTGTCTGACCCCCTAACTATAGAGCCCCCTATCACTGCTGCCATCCTCTTCCTTTCCCTACCCTTCTGAGCCACAGGGCCAGACTCTGTGCCAGAGGCGCATGATGGGCCAAATGGCCTAATTCTGCTCCTACCTTATCGACCTGAGCTGCAATAGCGTCACACTGACTGCTCTGCTACTGTGATGCCATGACTGCTTAGTTTTCCTCCGGATGCTCTGGTTTCCTCCCACAGTCCAAAGATGTATGAGTTAGTAGGTTAATTGGTCATTGTAGGTTATCCTGTGATTAGACTAGGTTTAAATAGGTGGGTTGCTGGGTGGTGTGGATTGTTGGGCTGGAAGGAGAGGCACAAATGGAATAGAGAACTTTTTCATGGATCATTCAGAAATCTGAAGGTGTAGAAGAAGAAGCTGAACCTAAAATGTGTGGGTCTTTAGGTTCCTGTCCCTCCTCCTTGATGTTAGTAATTAGAAGAGGGCATGTCCTCGGTGGTGGATGCCGACTTCTTCAGGCACCATGTCTTGTAGATATCTTTGATGGTAGGGAAGGTTGCGTGTGTGATTGTCAGAGAGATAGAGTTACTGTCCAAGCACTCATTGCACCTTTTATGGCCTCAGAACCTCCTAATATACTTTGCAGCCAATTTTCATAGAGTTCACATTACACAGCCAAAAGTCAAAGTCCTGATGAAGGGTCTCAGCCCGAAACATTGATTGTTTACTCATTTCCATAGAAGCTGCCTGACCTGCTGAGTTCCTCCAGCATTTTGTGTGTGTTGCTTTGTATTTCCAGCATCTGAAGATTTTCTCTTGTTTGTGATATTTATCTAAAGTGTGAACCCAAGCCCTCTTTACTGCTGCACACTTCCAATGTTTACTGTTTCCAAGGCACTGCGACCCCCCCCCCCCAAGTCCATGGTGACACAGCGTGCAAAGGGACTGAGTTTCCGTGAGCTAGATTTAAACTCTACCAGCGGCGTGACATCATCAGCGAAACAGCAGCTAGTAGGAGGGGTTGCAATGCTCCTTAAACAGGCCAACCCCTAGCTAGCAGAGAGAAGTGGCTTTCAATGAACAGGTAGGATAGACACTTACTGGAACAACTATCAGTGATGGGGAAGGGAGGAAAGTCCCATTGAAATGTGGGTTATGTTTGGATATTAGAAATAAGCACCCCCTCCCCTTCTCTTTTTCATAATAATGCTGTGGGACATTTTTATCCACCTCAGTTTAACATCACATCTAAAAGCCAGTGTCTTTGACAATGTAATACATATGACCACTGTTGAAGAGCAATACTGAAATGTTACCATATATCTTTTTTTAAATTTTATTTTTATTTTAGAATACAGCACAGTAATAAGTTCTTAGAACAGAACATAGAAGAGTACAGCGCAGGAACAGGCCATTTGGCCCACAATGTCATGCTGAACCAACTTAAAAGTAAATCAGAAACCCCCAAAAACTAATCCCTCCTAACTACACAATGTCCATATCCCTCCATCTTCCTCACAATCATATGCTAATATTTAGTAAGCAATTGTTTAACCTGACTAATTAACGGTACAAAATTGAGCTTGAATAAGTCCTTATGCCTCTTAGCAATTTTAACCCCCAAATAAGTAAAATAGTCAGTAATCAATCTAAATGGTGAACCTGCATATTTAATGGAAAAAGTTCACTCTTGCTAAGATTCAATTTATAACCAGAAAAACGACTAAACTGAGCAAGCAAAGATAATACAGCTGGAATTGATTTCTCAGGGTTAGAAATATATAATAGTAAATCATCTGTATATAGTGATAATTTATGTATCTCATTCCCACGGGTAATACCAAATCTATTAGGAGAGTCACGAATAGCAATAGCTAACGGTTCCAGGGCAATATCGAATAATAATGGACTAAGAGAGCAACCCTGCCTAGTACCACGGAATAACGGAGAAAAGGGAGATCTTTGATTATTGGTAAATACTGAAGCCAAAGGAGTAAGGTTTATCAGTTTAATTCAAGATATAAATATCAGACTAAAATTAAATTTCTCAAGCGTATTAAACAAATATGTCCATTTGACTCTATCAAAAGCTTTCTCAGCATCCAATGAAATGACGCATTCTGGAGTTCTAGGTGAAGTAGTATAAACAATATTCATTAATCTCCTAATATTAAAGAAGGAGTAACGATTTTTAATAAATCCAATCTGGTCAACAGAAATAATTTGAGGCAATACATTTTCCAGTCTCGTTGCCAATATTTTAGAAAAAAACTTAGAATCCACATTCAGCAAAGATATAGGCCTGTAAGATGCACATTCAGTAGGATCCTTATCTTTTTTAAGAATTAGGGAAATAGAAACTCAATAAAAAGATTGTGGTAATTTACCTATAGATACTGCATCCTTAAAGATTCTACATAACCAAGGAGAAAGTATAGTAGAAAAGGATTTTAAAAATTCTACTGTATAACTGTCTGGACCAGGTGCTTTACCTGAATTCATCGAGGAAATAGCATTCTTTATTTCTTCTACCATAATAGGTACATCTAATTTTAAACGTTCATTGGGTGGTAATTTTGGAATATTCAATTTCTTTAAAAATTCATGCATTACAATGGAATTATCAGGAAATTCTGATTGGTATAAATTAGTATAAAATTCTTGAAAGGATTTATTTATCTCTTCATGATCAACCGTCAGAGTACCATCCCTTTTATGAATCTTAACAATCTGGCGTTTAACCGAAGCCAATTTCAGTTGATTAGCCAGTAGTTTCCCAGTTTTATCACCATGTATATAGAATTGACTCCTAGTTTTAATTAATTGATTTTCAATCAAAGATGATAGTAATAGACTGTGCTCCATTTGAAATTCGACTCTCTCTTTATAAAGCTCCTGATTAGGAGTAATAGAATATTTCTTGTCAATTTCTTTAATCTTGTCAACCAGCTTAAGTATTTCATTATTAGTTCGCTTTTTCAATCCAGCAGAATATGAAATAATTTGTCCACGAATATATGCTTTAAAAGTATCCCATATTACCCCACTGGAAATTTCCTCCGTAAAATTTGTTTTGGAAAAAAATCAATCTGTTTCTCAGTAAAATTAACGAAGTCCGAGTTCTGAAGCAAAGTGGTATTAAATCGCCATTGTCTAGTACTAGAAGATGTATCCATTGACTTAATAGATAGTTCCAGTGACGCATGATCGGAAACAGCAATGGAGTCATATTTGCAGTCAATAACAAGTGGAATTAATTGAGAGTCAATAAGAAAATAATCAATTCTAGAATAATGATGTGATATACATGTGAAAATAATGAAAACTCTTTATCATTGGGATGTAAGAATCTCCAAATTTCTGAAGTTCCAGAGTCAACCATAAAAGAGTTAATAAGAATAGCCAATTTGTTCGGAAGTGCCTGATTAGACATAGATCTATCCATCATAGGATGTAAACAACAGTTAAAATCTCCACCCATAATCAACATATAATCGTTTAAGTTAGGAAAGGATGTAAAGAGATGTTTAAAAAATTCAGGACAATCAACATTTGGAGCATAAACATTAACCATAACAATTCATGTAATTGTAATTTATTTTGTAATTTATTTTTATTGAAGTTCATCATCAAACAAACATTTCCATAAGATGTATTTCAGATACTGTACATATATATCATATAATCGTATTTGTCACAAATCTCCACATAATATTTATCTGAGGTATACACTTACAGAAAGAAGAGGAAAGAAAGACCAAGCGAAAGGAGAAAACTATGTACAGAGTAGGGAGTGATCTTTTATTTTACAACATATTCATTGACTTGTGAGAATAAAATCAGACCTATGAGGTGTTATGTAGTTAAACCATTTTTCCCAGTGTGAATCAAATTGTTCCAACTTATGATTAACAGATGCTGTTATCTTATCCATTTTGTAAATGTCCATTGTGATTTCTATCCGTACATTTGGCCAAGTGGTTAAGGCATTGGACTAGCGACCTGAAGGTCGAGCCCCAGCCAAGGCAACGTGTTGTGTCTTCGAGCAAGGCAATTAATCACACATTGCTCTGAGATGACACTGGTTCCAAGCTGTATGGGTCCTAATGCCCTTCCCTTGGACAACATTGGTGTCGTGGAGAGGGGAGACTTGCAGCATGGGCAACTGCTGGTCTTCCATACAACCTTGCCCAGGCCTGTGCCCTGGAGAGTGAAGACTTTCCAGGTGCAGATCCATGGTCTCGCAAAACTAACGGATGCCATACATTTAAAGTAGGGCTCTCCTGTGATAACCATTTCCTGTTAAGGGTCTTTTTACCAGCCACCAGCAGTACATTCATTAAATATTTATCTACTTTCAACCATTCTTGAGGTATATACCCAAAATATATGGTCTTACTCTCTAAGGGTATTTCACATTTAAAAATGTCTTGTAGGGCATTGTGTATCCCATTCCAATGGTCTTTGATAACGGGGCATTCCCAGAAAATATGATAATGGTTTGCATTTTGATTTCCACACTTTCTCCAACAAACAGGGAGGTTACTATCATAATGGGATTTCTAAGAGGGTGTAATAAAATATCTTATCAAGTTTTTCCACCCAAACTCCCTCCATTTCTGTGAACTGGTACACTTCCATTGATCCCTCCATATTATTGTCCAGTCTTCCTCAGATATTATTATCCCTCCTTCCTTCTCCCATTTTGTTTTAATGTATGAAGTCGAATGCGTTTTAAGATTTGACAAACCCTTATACACGCTTGAAATGATTCTACTACTATTGTCTGAATTATATGCTTTTCTAAATAGCTCTATCAGACATGTACTTGCCTTGGTTACATTTTTAACCGTCCTATTAACATACCGTTGCATCTGTAAATACCAGTAAAAGTCTTGTTTTTCTAATAAGTTTGCTCTTATGCTCTTTGAGCATTTCAAAACTGAACAGTGTTCCTTCTTACATTATATTGCAAATAGCTGTTATTCCTTTAGCTGTCCAGTCCTTAAATCTAGCATCCAGTTTATTCAGCGTAAAATCCGAGTCATATGCACACCATTTAAGAATTGCAATGTCTCTCTCTAGTTTATATTCTTTTATAATAGTTTTCCATATTTTAAGAGTCCATTTCACCCATGGGTTATCAATAGTATTTATGTAACTTTGTAGCTTGTTATCAGCCAAAATTGCCTGTATGGGGATGGAAAGTATCCTCTCCTCAATGTTTTTCCATTGAGCGTCATATGATGGGTTGCACCAGCATATCACAGCTCTCAACTGTGCTGCAAAATAATAATCTCTAAGAGAAGATAGGCCTCATCCCTCCTTTTCCTTGGCTAATTGCAAAGTTTTAAGATGAACCCTGGGCCTTTTACCTTGCCATATATATCTTGATAGCATCTTGTTCCATTCATTGAATTGATTTTGGTTAATCTCTATTGGTAGGGTCTGAAAGAGATATAGTAGTCTGGGCAGTATATTCATTTTAATAGATTCAATCCTTGAACTGAGACCAAGAAAAGGAATTAGGTTCCATCTTGTTATATCTTCCTTAATTTTTTTTATATATAGGCTGATAATTGCATTCTGATCATTTTGCCAAATCCTTTGGCATAATGATGCCCGAATGTTTGACAGATTCTATTTGCTATGCCCAAGGATATCTACTTTCAATTTCTCTTGGTGGGCTATAGTTATATGAAAGTAGTTGGGTTTTATCTATGTTCATCTTGTATCCTGATAATTGGCCATATTGTTCAAAGGATTGCATCAATTTAGGTAAAGAGTATGTTGGTTGCCCTAGATAGATCAAAATGTCATCCGTGTAACAGGCCAATTTATGCTCTGTCCCTTTAATAGTAATTCCCCTGATATCTTCATTTTGTCTGATGTATTGAGCTAATGGTTCCAGATATAATGCGAAGAGTAGCGGTGACCATGCACAACCCTGTCTCGTGTCCTTTCTAGGGTAAAACTTTTAGATAAATATCCATTGATTTTAATCCTGGCAGTAGGATTGTCGTGTAGTGCCTGTATAGTTTTAATAATTGTGTCATGTAGACCAAATCTATGTAAAACTCTAAAGAAAATTCCAATTAACCGAATCAAATGCCTTTTCAGTGTCCACGCTTATCACTATTGCTTCAATTTCATTTTTTTAATATGATCCATAATCTGAAGTGTCCTTCGTATATTGTCTTGTGTTTGGCGTTGTTGTAAAAAAACCTGTCTGATCATTATGTATCAGTGTGGGTAGAAATTCTTCTAATCGTTTGGCCATGATGGAGGCAAATATTCTATAATCCACATTAAGAACAGATATTGGTCTAAATGACCCACATTCCATTTTATCCTTGCCTTCTTTCGGTATAGCTGAGATTATCGCCTCCTTCCAGCTGGGTGGCATTTGCGCCTTTCTTAGAGCCCAGTTCAGTGTGGGGAGTGAAACAGGAATTAACTCACTTCTAAATTCTTTATACCACTCTGCCGTAGATCCATCTGATCCCGGTGACTTGCTTAATTTAAGCCTACTAATTGCAGTTTTTAGTTCAGCTTCAGTTATGTCAGCAGTCATCGTTCTATTTTGTTCTTTGCTTCAAGTGGGTAACTCTAAAGAATTCAGGAAGGTGTCAGTTTGGGTTATGCTTCCCCCTGGAACTTTGGAATATAGAGTTTTGTAAAACATTTCAAAAGCTTCTTGAATTTCACTTAGCTTATTTTTTTTAATCATTTTTGTTCTTGGATCCCTAATTCTATGAATTGTATTTTTTGCTTTTTTTTTTAAGTTTCCATGCCAGTATTTTCATTGATTTAGATCCACTTTCATAGTGTCCCTGTTTCAGAAACATTAAATTTTTTCTAATTTCTAGTGTATCCAAACTATTAATTTCATTCCTATGTCCAACCTCTTGTTATAGCACATGCCCTCTAAAACAGGCAGCCTCCTGGTGAACCTCTTCTGCACCCTCTCCTAAGCCTGAACATCTTTCCTATAGTGGGGCAAACTGAATTGAGCTTTAGAAAGTTGGAACATAATCTCTTGACTTCTGAACTCAAAGCCTTGACAAATAAAAGCAATCGTTCCATAAGCCTTCTTAACCACCCCATCGACCTGTGTAGCCACTTTCAAGGAGCTATGAACTTGGACCCCAAGATCCCTCTGTTCAGCAACACTATTAAGAGTCTTGCAAGAGACTTAACAGTGTACTCTGTCCTTGTATTTGCCCTGCCGAGGTGCAACACCTCACATTTATCTAGGTTAAATTCCATCTGCCATTTCTCAGCCCATACCTGCAAATGATCTATATTGTGCTGAATCACTTGCCAATCTTCTACACTATCCACAACTCCACCAATCTTGGCAACATCCACAAAGTTACTAACCCACCCATCTACATTTTCAGTCAGGTCATAATAAGTCCCAACAAGCCCACACCACCTAATTACACCATGTGACAGGTACTTAATAACAGTACGCCTTTGGACTGTGGGAGGTTGCTGGAGCACCTGGAGGAAACTCTCACGGTCATGGGGAGAATGTGCAAACTCCTTGCAGACAGTGGCCTCAGGTTACTGCTGCTGTAATGGTGTTACATTAACCGGTACATAACCACAGCCTGAATATTTCTTCAGGAAGATTTTCTAACCACCTGCCCCAATCACATCTTATGTACTTGACCAGAACGGTCAGTGGCAGTACTACTCTACCAGACTTGACCAGAACGGTCAGTGACGGTACTACTGTACCAAACCTGGCCGGAACGGTCAGTGGCAGTACTACTCTACCAGACTTGACCAGAACGGTCAGTGACAGTACTACTGTACCAAACCTGACCAGAACGGTCAGTGGCAGTACTACTCTACCAGACTTGACCAGAACGGTCAGTGACGGTACTACTGTACCAAACCTGGCCGGAACGGTCAGTGGCAGTACTACTCTACCAGACTTGACCAGAACGGTCAGTGACAGTACTACTGTACCAAACCTGACCAGAACGGTCAGTGGCGGTACGACTCTACCAAGAGCATTTAAGTGTCCTTTTACACTCAGTGGCCATTTTATTAGGCACACCTGTACACCTGCTCCTTAACATGAATATCTAATCAGCCGATCATATAGCCGTAACTCAGTGCATAAAAGCATGCAGACATGGTCAAGAGGTTCAGCTGTCATTGAGACCAAACATAAGAATGGGGAAGAAATGTGATCTAGTGCCTTCAAGTACATTTAATTGTCATTCAACCACACACATGAATACAGCCAAACAAAACAGTATTCCTTTGGGGCCAAGATGCAAAACACAGACAACATTCACACTCAGCACACAGCACACGTAGTACATATAATTATGATAGCAGGAAAATATACTGTCACAAATAACACTTAAGAAGAAATAATCTAGCCCAAGTCCCTGAGTGTCATGGCCTGTAGATTGATGGTGCATGGGTGTTGACCTGGAGCCAAGTTTCCGCAAGAACAAGCCCGCAGCAGTTCCTCATTTTGCACAGTACAGCTGCAGACGAACACAATCCAGCCTGTCTTCCCGGGAGCAAATGCTGGAGGGACCAGCTCCCAACCCAGTATGAAATCCAACGGCTCACAACCAGCTCTGACATCTCTTTACATGGCAGCCGCTGCAGACCACCCCGAGGCATATGGGCATTGTCTGAGTCACAACCGAGGCCACACTGCTCCCCCTGATGAACCAGTGAATCAGAATCTCAGTATTCTGCATTACCAATGTCCAACAGGATCTTGTGATCACAACAAAAGCGTCCAAGAGAAACACCCCCACCTGCTGGATTGCGCACCACATCTGTGCACTAGCACTGATGTCTTCTCCCCTCGGAGGATGAAGAGAACCGCAACACAGTGTGCAACAAATCCAGCTTCATTTGGACTCTGAAGGGCCACTGCATCTGAGCATGCCACCATCGTTAACCATAGAAAGATTGTTGGTGCCAGACAGGGTAGTTTGCGTACCTCAGAAATCGCTGATCTCCTGGGAACTACACACACAACAGTCTCTAGAGTTTACAGAGAATGCTGCGAGAAACAAAAACATCTAGTGAGCAGCAGTTCTGTGGGTGAAAATGCCTTGCTAACGACAGTGACAGTATTTCATTTGGAGTTTGCAGAAACTTGGTATGTCACCAAAGACCCTCACAAGCTTTTATTCTTATTTGGTTTGTATTTGTGTAGTTTGTCTTCTTTTGCACATTGGTTGTTTGTCAGTCTTTGTGTGTAATTGTTCATCAATTCTATTGTGTTTCTCTTTTCTACCATGAATACCAAAGTAAAATGAATCTCAGGGAAATATGTGGTGACGTGTAGAGTATGTACCTTGATAATAAATTTACTTTGAGCTTTGAACAATTGGAAGATTTTCACATTATTTAAGTTGCCTAATCATGAAGATGTCCATATTGTCTGTGAATTAACCAAGCCCCAGCTCCCCAATATTCCCTACCTCAAGTCTTCCTAATAATTCAGAACCAGGCGTCCTCTAGTCTTCCAGATTCAGGGGCTCAGCCCAGGGCTACCAACCCTGACTGGTCAAACAAAACTGTTACAGAAACAGCAATGAGGAATCCTGCTACATCTGTGTGATGCTGTTCCTGAGTCTCCACCCAGGATTTGCATCGCTAGCAATAAGGTACTGGCATGACAAAGGAAGCCCTGAACACCGCCAAGGAGACGAAGAGCCTTCATTGCTGCCCTCAACGCCTGCAGCAAAACGGACAGTAAGTGATGGACTAAGCAACATGCACCTGATAGAAGGAGATCTCTTTGCACCTTCATACCCGATCAGTGCAATGGCTTTTAGGGGTTCAGTTCCCACCGCCGTCTTCACGAAGTTTCTACGCTCTCCCTGTGGATGCACGGGTTAAGGTTAGGGTAAGATGTATGTGTATTATGCTATGTTTGTGCGGGAAGCATGCCGACACTTGCGGGCCTTCCCCCAGCACATCTTTGGGCTGTGTTGATCATTGGCGGTTGAGGTGGCACCATAGTGAAGCAGTTAGCTCAACGCCTTGCAGTACCAACGATTTGGGTTCATTTGTTGCCGCTGCCAGTAAGGAGTTTGTACGTTCTCCCTGTGACCATGTGGGTTTCCTTCGGGTGCTCTGGTTTCCTCCCACAGTCCAGTTGGTAGGTCATTGTAAATTATCCCATGATTAGACTACGATTGAATTGGAGGATTAATAGGCCGTGCGACTCAAAGGACAGGAAGGGCCTGTTCCACACTCTATCTCAATAAATAAATAAATTATACATTTCACTGTATGTTTCAATGTACATATGACAAATAAAGTTAATCTTTTTATCTCATCTATACTCATCTCATCAACTGCAGTTTTGGCAGTTGGACTGTGCAATCAAGTCAATGAAGATTTGAATAGCTCAGACTCAGCAGAAAGCAGCTGATTGGGCAATCGAGGTCAGGTGACCAAGCAGTTAGAACAGCTCAAACAAATAAATAGAGGGGTAGCTCAAGCGGAGCGGCCAGTGAGTGAGTGGGCCAGTGAAGGAGTGGAGCTTTGAGGCTTCCATGAGAAGAGGCAGAGGACAAGCTAGCTCACAGTTAGTCTTTACAGTGCCTCCTGAGACAGTGATGTGCCTCTCAGGTGAGATGTGGCAGTCTCGGGGGAGCCAATCCAAGACATCCCTGACCCTGGCACTCGGGAGGAAATATACCATCCAGGTGTCTCTTTATGTGCACAGAACCTTGTATCTACTTATCTAACAATGGAATCCCATAACACTAATGCAGTCCTCTTCTCCTCCCTTTCTTTCTGAGCCACAGTGCCAGACTCAGAGTCAGAAACTCAGTCACTGCAGCTCCCCCCAGTAGGTTGTCCTCCTTAACAGTATCCAAAGTTGTATCCTTATTACTGAGGGAAACGGCTACAGGGGTACTCTGCATTGACTGCCCATTTTCATTCCCTCTCCTTACAGTCACCCTGCCTCAAGCCACTTAGGGGTGACAACCTCCCTGTAATATCTATCATCTCCTCAGTTTCCTGTATGAGCTGAAGATCATCGAGCTCTAGCTCCAGTTCATTAACACACTCTCCAAAGAGCTGTAGCTTAGTGCACCTGTTGCAGACGTGGTTATCCAGGAGGCTGGAAGTCTCCCAGAATTCCCACATCTCACACAAAGAACACAACACAGCCCCTGGAGACATCCTCACTGCACAAACTGATGAAAATTTCAGAAGAAAAAAGTTACCAGAAACTTACCCTTTCCAAGGCTGTTGAGCAAACACCTCCCCACTCTAACACGAGTCCACTCACACAGTGGCCGCTCCCCTTGTCCCTACCTTATTTTTATTTGCCCTTGCGAATGAATCACAATTTGATTGGGCCACAGAAAAAAGCTGAAAGCCTGCAAACACTCGTTTTTAAATCTCTCATCCTGAACTGTGTGTAGCCTCCCCTCGATTCATTTGGGCTGCCAGACATTGATACCCTTACCTTTTAAAGCTCCCCTCTTGCTTCTTCTCCTCTCCATTACACAAAATAATCTGCAGATGCTGGGGTCAAAGCAACACTCACAACACGCTGGTGGAACTCAGCAGGTCGGACAGCATCCTTGGAAAAGATCGGTCGACGTTTCGGGCTGGAATCCTTTGCCCTGGCTTCTCCCCCCTTCCTCTCCAGTCATCATGAAGGGTCTCAGCTGAAACATCAACTACTTATTCATTTCCATAGATGCTGCCTGACCTGCTGGAGTTCCCATAACCTTTGACACTCTAACTAATCAATGCCCTATAAACCTCCACTTAAAATATATACAATAACTTGGCCTCCACAGCCATCTGTGGCAATGAATTCCACAGATTCATAGAAACATAGAAAACCTACAACACAATACAGGCCCTTCAGCCCACAATACTGTGCCAAACATGTACTTACTTTAGAAATTACCTAGGGTTACCTATAGCCCTCTATTTTTCAAAGCTCCATGTGCCTATCCAGGAGTCTCTTATAAGACCCTATCGTATCCACCTCCACCACTGTCACTGGCAGCCCATTCCACGCAATCACCTCTGCATAAAAAAAGCTTATCCCTGATATCTGCTCTGTACTTGCTTCCAAACACCTTAAAACTGTGCCCTCTTGTGTTAGCCATTTCAGCCCTAGGAAAAAGCCTCTGACTATCCACACGATCAATGCTTCTCATCATCTTATACACCTCTATCAGGTCACCTCTCATCGTCCGTCGCTCCAAGGAGAAAAGGCCGAGTTCACTCAACCAATTCTGATAAGGCATGCTCCCCAAACCAGGCAACATCCTTGTAAATATCTTCTGCACCCTTTCTATAGTTTCCACATCCCTCCTGTAATGAGGTGACCAGAACAGAGCACAGTACTCCAAGGGGGGTCTGACCAGGGTCCTATATAGCTGTAACATTATCTCTTGGCTCTTAGAATCAATCCCATGGTTGATGAAGGCCAATGCACTGTATGCCACCTTAACCACAGAGTCAACCTGCGCAGCAGCTTTAAGTGTCCTATGCACACGGACCCCAAGATCCCCTCTGATCCTCCACACTGCCAAGAGTCTTACCATTAATACTATATTCTGCCATCATATTGTGGGCACGTGGCCAAGTGGTTAAGGCATTGGACTAGCGACCTGAAGGTCGTGAGTTCGAGCCCCAGCCGAGGGAACGTGTTGTGTCCTTGAGCAAGGCACTTAATCACACATTGCTCTGCAACAACACTGGTGCCAAGCTGTATGGGTCCTAATGCCCTTCCCTTGGGCAACATTGGTGTCGTGGAGAGGGGAGACTTGCAGCATGGGCAACTGCCGGTCTTCCATACAACCTTGCCCAGGCCTGTGCCCTGGAGAGTGAAGACTTTCCGGGCGCAGGTCCATGGTCTTCCAAGGCTAACAGATGCCATCATATTTCACCTACCAAAACGAACCACCTCACACTTATTTGGGTTGAACTCCATCTGCCACTTCTCAGCCCAGTTTTGCATCCTATCGATGTCCCGCTATATCCTCTGACAGCCCTCCACACTATCCACATCACCCCCAACCTTTGTGTCATCTGCAAATTTACGAACCTATCCCTCCACTTCCTCATCCAGATCATTTATAAAAATCACGAAGAGAAGGGGTCCCAGAACAGATCCCTGAGGCACACCACTGGTCACCGACCTCCATGCAGAATATGACCTGTCTACAACCACTCTTTGCCTTCTGTGGGCAAGCCAGTTCTGGATCCACAAAGCAAGGTCCCCATGGATCCCATGCCTCCTTACTTTCTCAATAAGCCTTGCATGGAGTACCTTATCAAATGCCTTGCTGAAATCCATATACACTACATCTACTGCTCTACCTTCATCAACATGTTTAGTCACATCCTCAAAAAATTTAATCAGGCTCATAAGGCACGACCTGCCTTTGACAAAGCCATGCCTAATCATATTATGCATCTCCAAATGTTCATAAATCCTGCCTCTCAGGATCTTCTCCATCAACTTACCAACCACTGGCTAAAGAAATTCCTCATCTCTGTTCTAAATGGGTGCCCCTCTGCTCCTAGTACCGCCATCCACACAACTATAGGAAACATCCTTCCCACATATATTTTATTTGGGCCTTTCAATATTCGATAGATTTCAATAAGTAGACAATGATAATAAACCTGATTCTGATTATGTAGTATTAATAGCCCTCTATCTAGTATTAAAGGGAGCTGTAGATTTGAAGGAGGGTATTTTCATTTTGAATTTTTGACCCAATCATACCAAGGAATAATTTTCAGTCTTTCACACATTTTTGGAGCTATTTGAGCAGAGCACATAAATCGCAACTTTTGGTCAACGCAAAAAATGTTTACACCTCCAGGAAAACGAAATTGACCTGTTAAAAAAGTGAATAAATTCCTATAGACCCAATAGCCTTTCCTTCCTTACCCATATATCTGTATTGTATTTCAGTTTAAGAACACTCAGCATACGGTGCCCAAGGAAAATTTGGCAACTTGAAAGTGCACTCTTTCAATCAAGGATTGGGTCATGCAGTTACTGAATTTGCAAAAACTAAGTGGAATTATTAAATTGAATGGGTATGGTGGCAATGAATAAATGTATCACTGTAGAAAATTCACACCTGATGAAGGGTCTCGGCCCTAAACATCGCCACTTTATTTCTCTCCATAGATGCTGCCTGCATTTTGTAATTGTTGATCTGGATTTCCAGTATCTACAGGATCACAGATATATGTGGTACCAGACCCTTCTAGCCCAACAAGCCCACACCTCCCAGTTAGACCCATGTGACCAATTAGCCTACTGACCCATATGTCTTTGGAATCTGAGAGGAACCAGGAGCACCTGGAGGAAACTCATGCGGTCACAGGGAGAACACACAAACTCCTTACAGACAGGAGCATGAGTTGAACCCTGGTCGCTGGCGCTGTAAAGCGTTATGTAAACCGCGACACCACCATGATGCCCTAACAGCGTCTACACACGCTCGTTTTCTAATTTTGTATACAAAATTATGAGGGTATAATAAAGTAAATGCAAGCAGGTTTTTTCCACTGAGATTGGGTGAGACTAGAACTAGAGGCCATGGGTTAAGGGGAGAAGGTAAAATGTTTGAGGGAAACTTCTTCACTCTGAGGGTGGTGAGAGGCTGGAACGAACTCCCAGTGGAATTGGTGGATGTGGGTTTGACTGCAATATTTCAGAGAATAAACTCTCTCGGGCTTCCAGCTGGGTACAGGCATTGATTACGTATAACCGATGTTTCAGTGACAAACTCTGCCTTCATCAAAGATGACTCATTGAAACATCGGTTATAATCGATGTCTGTACCTGGCTGGAAGCCCGAAAAGAGCTTATTTATCATATACACTGGGAAAGCATTGGATCCTTTTTCATTTAAGAGAAGTTTGGATAGTTACATGGACGAGAGGGTATAGAGGGCTACGGTCCAGATGCAGGTCAATGGGGCTAGGTAGATTAATAATTCAGCTTGAACTAGATGGGCCAGAGATTTTGCTTCTGTGCTGTAGTGCTCTATGATTCTATGAAATACACACAGTGATATCACAAAAGAAGATTTTAAAAACCAAAGTCCTTTCATTTGTTTTGAGACGGTCAGAACCTAAATCCTTTAGGGTTTGAAGCCTACTGAATATTGAAAGGCCTAGATAGTGGATGTTTCCTCTGGTGGGTGAGTCTAGGACCAGAGGGAAGTCTATTTGGAACAGTAATGAGATTACTTTAGTCAGAGGGTAGTGAATCTATGGAACTCATTGCCACAGATGGCTGTGGAGGACAAGTCATTGGGTATATTAGATTAGATTATGAGGACACTCAGTCCTCGTTTATTGTCATTTAGTAATGCATGCATTAAGAAATGATACAATGTTCCTCCAGTATGATATCACAGAAACACAAGACAGACCAAAACTAAAACTGACAAAAACCACATAATTATAACATATAGCTACAACATTGCAAAGCAACACCGTAATTTGATAAAGAGCAGACCATGGGTATGGTGAAAAAAGTCTCAAAGTCCCGATAGCCCCATCATCTCACGCAGACGGTAGAAGGAAGAAAAACTCTCCCTGCCATGAACCTCCAGCACCGCAAACTTGCCAATGCAGCACCCTGGAAGCACCTGACCACAGCTGACTCTGAGTCCGTCCGAAAACTTCAAGCCTCCAACCAGCCCTCCGACACCAAGCACCGAGCACCATCTCTGCCGAGCGCTTCGACCACAGCCCCGGCTGCCAAGCAACAGGCAAAGGAGGATTCGGGGCCTACCCCTCCAGAGATTCTGGATCGCACAGTAGCAGCAGCAGCAAAACAGGCATTTCAGAAGTTTCACCAGATGTTCCTCTGTGCTTCTCACGTCCGTCTCCATCAAATCAGGATTGTACACGGCATCCTACTTAACCAATAACAGATATTCATTCCAGAGTGGCCGCTGCGCACTGCGTCGCGTCGCCATCTTCTCTTCAAAGCAGAGGTTGATAAGCTCTTGAATAGTCAGGGTGTTAAAGGTCGTCAGGAGAAGGCAAGAGAATGGGGTTAAAAGGGATAATGAATCAGCCATGATTGAATAGAAGAGCATACTCGATGGGCCAAATTGCCCAATTCTGCTCTTATGTCTTTTAAGGCATCCATTAGTCTTGCAAGACCACGGATCTGCACCTGGAAAGTCTTCACTCTCCAGGGCGCAGGCCTGGGCAAGGTTGTATGGAAGACCGACAGTTGCCCATGCTGCAAGTCTCCCCTCTCCACGACACCAATGTTATCCAAGGGAAGGGCATTAGGACCCATACGGCTTGGCACCAGTGTCGCCACACAGTCCTATGGTCTTATAAATAAATGACTTTACCACTGAACTGCTGTAATTTTAAATTCAGGCCTCCCATGCATTGAGAAGTAACTATTCAACTCAGCAACACAATAGCCATTTACAAGAGTGAATATACACCCACACTGCATTTATTTTCTAAAGTTTACATATATACATCACTGGAAAATATTTTGATCTTGTGGGTATCCTCAGAATGGAACTCCACACCCATCCCAAGCACAACCTGCTAGTAATTGTACATCTTTTTTCTTTAGCCAAGTGAATCCATGTTTTATTTTTTAACATAATAAATCCATCAAAGCTTTACTGCTTGTAATCAGACAGAAGTGTAATTGACTTGACATCTCTGCCGAAAAAACAATTGCCAGCTTATATAATGCTGCAATAGAATCAAAGAATTTTAGGTCACCGTCCATTCAGCCCATCATGTGTGAAGTACTTAAACAGTTTAATCCCATTTTCCACTATGAAACATTACTTTTTAAAATGCAATGTGAAATCCTGCCCTTGGAATCCACTCATACAGTTCAGATTCTTGGCATTCTCTGGGAAAAAAACGTACCTTAACTCCTTTCTAATATTTCCACTAATTACTTTTAATTCATACCTCTCTAGATATTGAACTCAGCTAAGGAAAAGGAGTACTTCCTATCCGCTATAAATGGGTCACTTATTGTGTGTGTGTGTGTGTACACACACACACACACACTTCAAGCATCCAAAAAAGAAATTCAGCCAATTCAGTGTTTGCTCTTAGGGTTATGCTGCTCCGATTGCCATTAAATTCAACCTTCCATCAAAGCAAGAATATTCCCAATGGAGCCATGCTGAAAAACGTAACTTCCCTTAAACATCTGAGCTTATATTGTCAATTAATAAAATTGCTGCAATAGCTTGGGAGAATTTTCTTCCACGGTCTCCTTTAAAAATACTCAGAGGCCACTTTGTTAGGTGCACCTGCTCATTAATGCAAATATCTGATCAGCTGATCACATGGCAGCAACTCAATACACAAATGCATGCAGACATGCTCAAGAGGTTTAGTTGTTGTTCAGACCAAACATCAGAATGGGGAAGAAATGTGATCTAAGTGACCTCGACCATGAAATGATTGTTGGTGCTGATGAGGTGGTCTGAGTATCTCAGAAACTGCTGATCTCCTGCGATTTTCACACACGTCTACATTTGTAGTTTACAGAAAATGGTGTGAAAAGCTAAAAACATCCAGTGAGCAGCAATTGTGAGTGAAAAAACTTTCAGAGGTCAGGGAGAATAACCAGATCGGTTCAAGCTGACAAGAAAGTGACAGCAACTCAAATTAAACATACGTTACAAGAGTGATGTGCAGAAGAGCATCTCTGGATGCACAACATATTGAATCTTGAAGTGAATGGGCTACAGCAGCAGACCACACCGGGTTCCACTCCTGTACCTAATGAAGTGGCCACAGATTGTAAAGCGTTTACTTACAAACGTATAACTACAGAAATAATTCAGTATATTTATCCAGCATCTGCTTATTTCCAATGATGTTCACCTTTGGGGAGACAGGTCGATTTATGAAATTTGGGATTAGATCTATACAATGTGCAAGAGGTTGGGGAGGAAAAGTAGTAGTCCCCAATTAAGGACTAAAAGTGTAACCTTCATGAAAAAGCAATGGCTGGAGTACTAAATAAGTAAAACTAATAAGTAAACCAATAATGGCTAATAAATAAATAAATAGTCCTGATGAAACATCAACTCTTTTTTTCTTTTCCATAGATGCTATCTGACTTGCTGAGTTCCTCCAGCATTTTATGTTTCTCTGGATTTCCAGCACCTACAGAATTTCATGTCTACAATAATGACTAATATGACGGGTTATAATTTTAAGGTAATTGGAGGTAAGTATAGGAGAATGTCAGAGGTAAGTTCTTCACACAGAGTGATCAATGCATGAAACGCCCTACCAGGAATGGTGATAGAGGCAGATATAGTAGGGACATTTAACAAAGCTCTTAGATAGGCACATGGATGGTAGAAAACGATGATGGTAGGAGGTTTGGGTTAGACTGATCTAGGTTGAAAGGGCTGAATGGCCTGTACTGTGCTGTAGTGTTCTGTGTCCTAGTATGATCTAAACTACATGCCTTTATAAGTAGAGCGGGCAATATGAAAGTTACAATGAGTGAGTAGTTTCAGACAGGACTGTAATACAAAGCAATCACCAAACATAGGCAAGTCATCTGGTATCATTCAACATCACTGCAAGAAGCAAAGAAATAAGCTGGATTGAGAGGGGTTGAGAGAGATTATCTACTAGTGTACAACTACCCAAAAGGTGAAAACCAGTTATTCAGCCTAAAAATGGAGGCACTGGAAATTAACATCCCGGATACAATAAATTTGATGAGAACGTTAATAAAGGAGAGCTAGCACAGATTCGTTGAGCCGCACCACCCAGCAACCTCAATTTAACCCCTGCCTAATCAGAGGACAATTTACAATGACGAATTAACCTATCAATTGCTACATCTTTAGAGAAAACGCACACATGCCATGGGGGGGATATAGACTCCTTACAGATGACGTCAGAATTGAACTCCCAACTCCAATGCCCCAAGCTGTATAGCATCACACTAACCGCTACATTACTGTGGCACCCAGGTGGTCATGAGGAGAACTCCATACAGAGGGACTATGTAAAGAGACATCAGGGAAAAAATGTTGATCAAATTAGTGTGTTTATGACTATTGGAAAGCATTTAATTAGATCTACAGGGAGTCACTATGAGGCGGCACAATAGTGTAGTGGTTAGCATAACACCATTACAGCACCAGTGACCAGAGTTCAATTCCTGCTCCTGTCTGTAAAGAGTTTGTACGCTCTTCCTGTGACCATGTGAGTTCTTGATTGAACATGGCATCAAAGGTGAAGGGGAGTGGGGTTGAGGAGGGGAAAAAAGAATCAGGCATGATTGGAGGAACAGACTCGACGGGCCAAATGGTGTAATTCTGCTCCTATGTCTTACGGATCCATTTGTTAACAATCCAAAAAGCCAGCATGGTAGCATAGTCGTTAGCATGATGCTATTACAGCTCAGGGAGTTGGCGTTCAGAGTTCAATTCTGGCATACTCTGTAAGCAAGTTTATACATTTTTTCCTGTGTGCATGTGAATTTCCTCCAGGTGTTCCAGTTTTCTCCCACAGTCCAAAGACGTACTGGTTAGCAAGTTAATTGGTCATTGTAAATTGTCCCATGGTTAGGCTACAGTTAAATCGGTGGTTGCTGAGCAATGCGGCTGGAAGGGTCTGTTTCGCACTGTATCTCTAAATAAAATACTGTAAATATAACTTTGCAAAGTAGTATACTGTGCAAGCTAGTTTTTAAGAAATGCACACAGCACGGCAGATGAAGTTCATTGTAAATTATTTCAAATTAGTACCCATCTTTTAAGAGGCTCCTGGATAGGTACATGGAGCTTAGAAAAATAGAGGGCTACGGGTAGGTAACTTCTAAAGTAAGTACATGTTCGGCACAGTATTGTGGGCCAAAGAGCCTGTATTGTGCTGTAGGTTTTCTATGAAATGTGTAATCAGCAAATAAATACACGTCCTTAAGGCAAATTGCTAGTCAGAAAATGTGGTTTACCTGGGTTTACTTAATAAAACAATAAATAGAAAACAGAACTACTTTATAACTTTCTAATCTACTCTCTATAACTTTTTAATCCAGCCTCAAAGACAGTTTCTACCCAACTACTTTAACACAATTGACTGGTGCCCTAGTACGATAAGACAGACTGTTAACCCCTCAAGCTACCTCAATATAACTTTGCATCTTATCATCTACCTACATTGCATTTCCTCTGTAGTTGTTACACTTTATTTTGCATTTTGTAAGTGTTTTACCTCAATGCACTGTGTAATGAGTTGATCTGAATGAACAGTATGCAAGACAAGCTTTGCAATGTATCTCTGTACACGTGACAATAATGAACCAATTCCAAAAGTTACTATATTGGTCTCAGTTGAGATATTACAGGCAGAACATTATAGATAACATACAAAGCCAAAACTCAAAGGGTCTAAAGATATACCTGACCTTACAGTGACTATTTATCTGATGAAGGGTCTCAGGAGAATTGAAGAAAAACTCACTCTACCAAGTGAGTCAGTCATAAAATAATAACAATTTGACAACAATCCAAAGAGATGGACGGCTAACTTTCCTTTAAAAGAAATTGGTGCCAAGGTCTAGAATATGCTATTTGAAAAGGTAGAACCTGGTTCCATAAATGTAGTTAAAAATGAAATAGCCATGGAACACAACAACACAGAAAAAGGCCCTTCAGCCCAACTAGGCGGTGCCTTGTCTCATCCACCTGCACCTGCACTATATTCCTCCCATCCTTGTACCTAACGAAACTTCTCTTAAATGTTGCAATTGAATCCGTATCCACCACTTCCACTGGCAGCTTGTTCCACACTCACACCAGCATGAGTGAAATAGTTCCCCCTCAGGCTCCTCCCTTGAAATATTTCACCTTTTACCCTTAACCTATAACATTTAATTCTGTCTCACCCAACCTCAGTGGAAAAATCCTGCTTACAGTTACCCTATCTATACCTCTCATAAATTTGTACACCTCTATCAAATACCCCCTCATTTTCCTATGCTCCAGAGAATAAAATCCTAACTTCATTAGCCTTTACCTATAACTTGAGTCCTCAAGACTCGGAAACACCCTTGTAAATGTTCTCTGCACTCTTTCAATCTTATTGATATCTTTCCTGTAGGTAGGTGACCAGAAATCTCAATGTAATCCTGTACTCAGTACTTTGATTTATGAATGCCAATGTGCCTAAAGCTCCTTTATGACCCTATTTATCCAGAACACCACTTTCAAGGGATATGTGTTTTGTGGATGAGGAAATTGTCAAGTTAGAGATAAAGTTTGCACTCAAAAGTAAACATAGCTGCTCTGTCAAAGGACATGCCAAGTGTGCTCCCAGTGTACTAATGTTCCTATGGTTCTTTGTTCAGGGACATAATATGAGCTGTTCTGGTGTTTTGTGCATTTGAAGATACCATGAAGAACAGTTTCCTTTTAGCCCATGCATGCACAGATGTAAAGTTGACAGAGAGCCAGATTAAGGGCTCACTGTTACACTTAGTTGCCTGATCCATCTATGTGACTATAAAGAAGTAAATTCCCTCATATTAGACACATTCAATGAATCAATACAGGGAGATCACCTTTTAAATAGTAATGGTTAAATATTTTCTTTGCTCCTTTCACTAAAACAAATAGAAGTGTCTAATTCTCAACAGTATTGCCTTAGGTCTCACACCACCAGGTTCAAGAAGAGTTATTACCCCACAGCCCTCAAGATTTTGAATCAGTGTGGATAACTTCACTCTCCTCAACTCTGAGCTGATCCCACAATCTACACTCACTTTCAAGGACTCAAGAACTCATGTTTTCCATATGTTATTTATTAGCTTTTTTTGCAATTTATCTTCATATGTACATGGGTTGCATGACCATCTTTGTATGTAGTTTTTTTTCATTGATTCTATTGTGTTTCTTTGTACTTACTGTGAATGTCCACAGGAAAATGAATCTTGGGGTTGCTTATGGTGACATATATTTACTTTGAAAGGATTTCAGGATTCTGTGTGTGCCTGTGGTGTACATCTATGTCTGTGCTTTTATATAGCATTCCTACCAAAGAGCAGGATTCAAGTCTTCCTTTCTAAACACTGAATTGCATAAAACAAAAAAAGAAACCGCCTATGGTTCATGACAATGACTTAGATTTACGCACACATCATACAAAGCAAAATTATTTTTTTAAATGCAGCTCCTTAATTTTTTCTACTGCACATTGGCACCAGTAGTGAAAAACCACTACTGACAACACCAATTTTTTTCATTATTTCTCCGAGTTCTTTCCTGCATATCTCAACAATATTCCCTGAAAGGTAAAGTAATCATTTGAAGAAAATGACATGGGCAGACTTGGGAAGGAGCTGAATTGTAGTATAAATACCGGGTCAGTGGTAACAAAGTGATCAAACATTGGCCCTAACTTGCAGCCATTCAGGGTGGATGTCCAGCAACCCCATCATGGCTTAGCAGAAATGAAAGGAGAGCACAACCTGGTAATAACTCTGCCTTGGACGGTCCGAACCTCGGCTGCAAGACAGTTGGGCACGGGGCTAGCAACCACATCCCGTAAATACCCAGTGCTCCAGGAACACCAACAGAAGCTCCAAAGACCTCACCTCTGGCAGAGAAAGGATCTAAGAGATGGCTACACCTGGAGACAAGAAAGACTGGCCCAGGACAGAGAAATCTGACAGCTGCTGTCGGTGGCCCATGCCCCAGTAGGGGTAATGAGCTTAAGACGACGACCGCCTGGTAATCCCGGTTCTTGGTCCAAAGTTCGAGCAAAAGAATCACCATCTGCTCATGGAGTCATCTGTCTTAATGGGCAGATCTGGTGAAGATGCATCATTTGTTGAATGTTTGGCAGCCCACAGACCCAAGCTCAAAAACTATAGGCCTTTATTTTAGATGCTGGAGTCCTATACCTTACAGCAATGGAATGAAAGCCATGAGTGTGTTCTAATGTCTGGTATGGTGGATCCACTGCACAGGATCAGGAAAACCTGCAGAAAGTTGTAAACTCCGTCAGCTCCACCATGAACACTAACCTCCCCAGCATTGAAGACACATTCAAAAGGTGATACTTCAGAAAAAATGGCATCCATCATTTAGGACCCCATCACCCAGGACATGCCCTCTTCTCATTGGTACCATCAAGGAGGAGGTACAGGATCCTGAAGACACACACTCAACAATTCAGCAACAGCTTCTTCCTCTCCACCATCAGATTTCTGAATGGACAATGAACCATGAACACTACCTCACTATTTTCCCTCAATTTTTGCACTACATATTTAATTTAAATATATATATATACTTACTGTAATTTATAGCTTTTTTTATGTATTGCAATGCATTGCTGCTGCAAAACAACATACTTCACGGTGTTTGCCAGTGACATTAAACCTGATTGAGTCTCTAGAATGATAAAAAGGCAGACCTGGTGAAGATACATCACTTGTTGAATGCTTGGCAGCCCATGGACCTATGCTCAAAATCTATAGGTCATTATTAGATACTAGTGTCCTATAACATAAGACCATAAGATATAGCAGCAGAATCAGGCCATTTGGCCCATCAAGTCTGCTCTATTTCATCATGGCTGATCCATTTTTCCCCTCAGCCCCAATCTCTTGCCTTACACCTGTATCCCTTCATGACCTGTCTAATCGAGAATCCATCAACTTCTGTCTTAAATACATAAAGACTTGGCCTCTACAGCTGCCTGTGGCAACGAATTCCACAGATTCACCACTCTTAAGAGAATGGTGGGTTAGCAAGAAATGAAGTGATTACATGATCATTATAATTATGAGACAGAGGATCAAATACTAAGTATTTTTTTAATATTAAGCCTGTAATTCCTCTGCTGCCCCCTTGCTACCATGCACCCTCCAATGCCCTGTGGTGCAGGGGGTGGGGGCACGATAACACCTACTTTGGGAAACACTGCCTTAGGGCAATGAACTGAGACCCATGAAAGTCCTGGGCATGGATCATGATATGGAGTACGCCAAAAAAGTTACAGATAGCTAACAAACCAAGGGAGAGTCAATGTGAGAACCAGCCCCAGTTTTCTGTAAGCAAGTGCCCAAGAAATTGACTATACTGAAATGAACATGTGCTTAGCTTACTCAGTGTCTTAACACATATTTTCAATGGGTCAAAACCTTCTCCAAAAAAGCAATTCCTGTGTCATTATATGGCAGGATATGTGAAACTGTTGGGATCCGAAGTCTCATCCAAGTGATTTTGACCATAACTGAAAACTTTTCTTTTTTGGGGTAACACACACAAAATGCTGGAGGAACTCAGCAGGACAGGCAACATCTATGGAAATGACATTTTGGGCTGAGACCCTTCATCAGGATGATGAGTTCCTCCAGCATTTTTTATGTGCTGCTCTGGATTTCCTGCATCTGCAGAATCTCATCTTTGCTTTTCTTTTTTGGGCGGCATGGTAGCGTAGCAGTCATATAACGCTATTACAGCGCCAGTCACCCAGCTTCAATTCCCAGCACTGTCTGTAAGGAGTTTGCACATCCTCCACATCTCAGTGTAACGCTATTACAGCGCCAGTCACCCAGCTTCAATTCCCGGCACTGTTTGCACATCATGCGGGTCTCCTCCAGGCACTCTGGTTCCCCTCCCACGTTCCAAAGACGTACCAGTTATTAGGTTAATTGGTCACATGGGTGTAAATAGATGCCTTGGGTTTGTTGGCCCAGAAGGGCCTGTTACTGTGCTGTACCTCTTTTAAAAAAAAAACTGGTTTGGAAAAGATCAGGGAGAAGTGGATAACAAGATCTCAAGTACTATGATATGCTGGTGAAGGAACAGTTTGAAAGAGTCTCTAAAGGCTTTCCTGCATCTCATACATTTGGATTTTGTCCTTTTCATGTGAATGTTCTGATGGCTCGATTAACTGTGCGCACCCTTTATATGCATGCTTGAAGCTCTTCCTGTAACCAGCGAGTCTGTATGGACTTTCTTCCATGTGCACAGCCTGATGCTGAAGATGAGGGGATGGGTTCTTGAAGCTCTTTCCACAGCCAATGCAGTGATGAGGACCGCTGCCTGTAATAATGGGGTGCGTCAGTGTGCTAGGGCCCTTGCACCCTCTGTCACAGATGGAACACAAATATGGTCTCTCCCCTCCATGCTGATATTTCACCATCCGAGCTGAGCATTGGTTGAACTTGAGCCGGCACGCGGAGCACTGATATGGCTTCTCACCGCCATGCAAATGTTTCGGGATGTGCGACAGACGGAACGTCTTGCTACAAAAGGTACACTTAGATAGCAGCTCTGGTGTAATTAGCCTCTTAGGTCTTCCCAAAATAGAATCCCTCTTGAATTCTTTCTTGTATTCCAGTGGGTTTTCCCCTGCGTGTGTGCAACGATGATTCACCAGATGGCGTGACAACTGGAACTTCTTCCCACAAGCAGCACATTTATATGGCCTCTTGTCAGTGTGTGTCCGCTGGTGCATCATTAACGAGGAGGACTGGCTGAATTCTTTCTTGCACGTCAGGCACTGATATGGCTTCTCTCCTGTGTGCGTGCGCTGGTGTGATAATAGATGGTGAGAGTAAGTGAACTCTTTCTCGCACATGTTGCATTTGAATGGCTTCTCGCCACTGTGAATGCGTTTGTGACGAGACAGATTTGATGAGTCGTTGAAACTCTTTTCACAGTCAGAGCATTTGAATGGCTTCTCTCCTGTGTGCGTAATCTCGTGTTTCCGGAGGCTGGATGGGTGATTAAAATCCTTCTCACAGACACTGCATTTGAAGGGCTTCTCGCCTGTATGTACTAGCAGGTGCAATTTGAGGTGTGAATACTTGTTAAAACTCTTGCCACACTCAGAACAAATGAAGAGCTTCTGTCCATTCCGGGAACGTTGCCGACGTTCTGACCCTTTGGAAACATTTGACGTGATCTCGTTTTTGGGCACCTCAGTTGCCTGAAGAGCCGGAGAATCTAGTTGCTGTGTGTCTTCCATTGGCACCTCCTAAAAGTACATCACAATTATTGCCTAGCATGTGGCTACATAGAATTTAAAACTTATATGGGCTACACTTTCAATTCCACAGAATAATCAAGAATCAAACAACAATGTAATGTAGTTACTGTAAGAGAACTATTCAGATCCATAACTCTTTGAAAGTGGTGTTACAGGTAGATAGGGCAATAAAGAAAGCTTTTGGCACACTGACCTTCATAAATCAAAGTACTGAGTACTGGAATTGGGATGTTTTGTTGAAGTTATATAAGCTGTTGCTGAGGCCTAATTTGGAGTACTGTGTGCAGTTTTGGTCACCTACCTACAGGAAAGATGCAAAGAAGATTGAAAGAGTGCAAAGAAAATTTTCAAGAATGTTGCCAGGACTTGAGTTACAGGGAAAGGTTGAACTTTATTCCCTAGAATACTTAGGACTTTATTCCCTAGAACGAAGAAAAATAAGGGGAGATTTGATGGAGGTAAATAAAATTATGAGGGGTATAGATAGGGTAAATGCAAATATGTCATTTTCAATGAGGTTGGGTGGGACTAGAGCTAGATGTCATAGATTAAGAGTGGCAGTTGAAACCTAAGGGGGAACTTCCTCACTCAGAGGGTGGTGCGAGTGTGGGACGAACTGCCAGCAGAAGTGGGTTCAATTTCAACATTGAAGAGAAATTGGATAGGTACATGGATGGGAGGGGTATAGCGGACTGCTATCTGGGTGCAGGTCAATGGGAACAGGTAGATTAATTGTTTGGCAGGGGCTAGAAGGGCTGAAGGGCCTGTTTCTGTGACTCCATGATGCAGACTCCATTGTTGATTGCTTTCTGTAAGAGTAATTCAGTTATCACATGCAGCTGCTCATTCCCATCTTTCCATTCGAACATCCAACGCCTTCCTCTCTGAAACCCAATTCAAGCACACTTCCACCACTCTTTAAGCAGGGCTATACATGTTGACCACACGGATCTGGTATGGTAGGCAGGTCCAGAAGGTTAGAACACACGATTCAGCCTCCCAGAAAGGGGCTGTTGGAAAGGGGGGGCTGCAGGGGTGAGGGACGGGGGGGGGCGCGCGGGAACGGAGGGGAGCGAGAGGGGGAGGAGACAGAGGGTGTGAGGGGGGAGGGAGGGGTGTTGAGGGGGTGGAGCGAGGGAGCGATGGAGGGAGTTTAAAGGCAGGGACGGAGAGGGCAGAGGGTCGAAGGTGTGCGGGGGGTTTGGACAGAGTGAATGAGGTTTGAAGGTAGGGACGGAGGTTTTTGAGGGGGTGGAGGCGGTTAAAATGGCGGCTCTGTAATGGGGTTCAGGCCGATGTCGGCCGGGCACTGACGCCTCTCCGATACCTCACGCACCCCTATGGGCAGTAAAACTATCGGGAACCACAGGGCCCCGGCTTGACCGGTGGCTCAGGGCCACAGCAGCCTGACTCACCCGGCTACAGCGCAGGAAAAGCCGGCGAACAGCCGCTCAGTCCGCCCCTCCACTTCCAACCGTGTCCAGAGGACGGCGGATCATACGCATGCGCATCCGGCTTTCGCTCCGTCAATGCAAGACTTTCCAAGGCGCCGAGCACTCTGGGTACAGCACGGTGCCATTGCTCCTCCCTGTTCACTTCGAGTTCCAGTGAAAGGTCGTTATAAAGGTGCTTTCTGACGAAAGTAAATCTGGCATTTTGTTCAGTGCATTTCTTCCGTTTCAACATCATGTTTGTCTGGCTGTTATATTTTATTCTGCACTCTGGTTCTATCTCAATGTATAATGTTTTGATCTGTATGAACAAGCTTTTCACTGTACCTTGGTACATGTGACGATAATAAAATTATACCAATTCCTTGCTGGGTTGGGGTGGGGACTATTAGGAACGTTGAGTTGGATGTCACCTAATCTACTTCAAAAGTTTCAAGGGTGCATTTAATGTCAGAGAAATGTATACAATATACACCCTGAAATGCTTTTTCTTCGCAACCATCCACAAAAACAGAGGAGTGCCCCCAAAGAATGAATGACAGTTAAATGTTAGAACCCCAAAGTCCCCCCACCAGCTCCCCTTCCTTCCACGCATAAGTGGCAGGAAGCAACAATCCCCTCTCCCCCCACCAGCAAAAGAAAAGCATTGGCACCCTTGCTTTATTCTTCTGACTTTGTGGCTAAGCACAGTTCCCATGCCATATTCAAGTTTGCTGACAATACCACTATTATAGGCAGAATCAAAGGTAGTGATGAATCAGCACATAGGAGGAAGATTGAAAATCTGGCTGAGTGGTTCCACAACAATGACCTCTTACTCAATGTCAGCAAGACCAAGGAGATGATTATTGACTTCAGGAGGAAGAAACCAGGAAACCAGAGGTCCACCAACCAGTCTTCATCAGAAGTTAAGAAGGTCAGCAACTTTAAATTCTTCACTGTTATCATTTCAAAGGATCTGTCTTGGGCCCAGCATGTAAGTGCTATTATGAAGAAAGCACCTCTACTTAGGAGTTTGTGAAAAGTCGGCATGACATCTAAAACTTTCAACAACCTCTATAGCCGTGTAGTGGAAAGTATGGAAACACTAATGTCCATGATCAGAAAATCCTACAACAAGGTAGTGGATACAGACAGTCCATCGGGGTAAAGCCCTCCCCACCATTGAGCTCATGAACAAGAAACGCTGTTGGAGGAAAGCAGCATCCATCATCAGGGACCTCCAGCATCCAGTATGCGCTCTCCTCGTTGTTGCCATCAGGAAGAAGGTACCTCAGAATTCAGACCACCAGGTTCAGGAACAGTCATTACTGTTCAGCCATCATTGAACCAACGGGGATAACTTCATTCAACTTCACTTACCCCATCACTCAAATGTTCCCACAACCTATGGACTCACTTTCAAGGACTCTTTATCTCATGCTCTTGATATCTATGTATCCATCTATCCATCTATCTATTTAGTTAGTTATTCTTCCTTTCTTTTTATATTTGCACATTGGATGAACGTCCAAATTGGTGCGGTCTTTCATTGATTCTATTATCGTTATTATTCTATTTTGGATTTATTGAGGATGCTCATAAGTAAATGAATCTCATGGTAGTATATGGTGACGTGTATTTTGATAATAAATTTACAGTGAACTTTGAGAATGGCAAAGTCAAGTTTATTGTACATGTACATAACAATAAAGAAGGTTCAATGAAAAATTAACTTGCAGCAGCATCACAAACCCATAGCATCTTGTTAGCAGTATTTACAAGAAAAACAAATTTTTATGGGAAAACACAATAGGAAAAAAAAGTCGACTTTAGCATAGGACATACAACAGTCCAGTGCAGTAGAAGTTGTACAGCACACAATGAAGTGACAAATTTTTAACCTACATTAAGATCAATCTACCCTTCCCTCCCTTGTAACTTCCATTCTTCTTTCACAAAATGATAGTGGGAGCATTTTGTAACAAAACCAGGCCCTTCAGCCCATCTAGTCTGAGTCAAACTACTGTTGTTCTGCCTAGTTCCATCGACTTGCACCAGGACCATAGTCCTCCATACCCCTCCCATCTACCTACTTAACCAAACTTTCCTTAAATGTTGAAATCAAACCTGTACCCACCACCCTCTGAATGAAAACTTTTCCCTCAGGTTCCCCTTAAATATTTCACCTTTCACTCTTAATCCATGACCTCCAGTTCTTATCTCAACCAACCTCAGTGAAAAAAAGCCTGCTTGCATTTACTCTGCCTATGTGTTACTGCCTGTCACACCACTGGTGTTTAGGTCAACAGTGAGGGGCTTCCTTCATCATGCCAGTAGCTTCCTCTCAGTTTTCACTGCTGTCAGGAATACCATTGAGCTCAGTTGTCGAAGGATTCTTCATTGCAATTTCTGTAACAATTCTGTACCAGTAAGGGTTGTCATCCCTGAGCTGAACCCCTGAACCCGGAGGACCAGTGGACCACACTTGGTCTGGACTCTATCCTTTGAACAGTTTAGCATGGGTGAACCTAACAAGAGCCAAAGAATAAAGCCCTGACTCCAGCCAATGTAGCTCTCCATGTATGACACACGCCTCCAAACCATAACCATGTTGTGCACCTCTTGGAGGTACCCTATCTATACCCCTCATAATTCTGTAAACCTCTATCAAATCTCCCCTCATTCTCCTACACTCCAGGGAATAAAGTTCTAACCTATTCAATCTTTCCCTGTAACTCAGGTCATCCATGTGCCTCTTTAAAAGTTTCTTAATGTTCCTAATGTATCACCACCCACGGCAGGATATTCCACATACCCTTTATTCTCTGAGTTAAAAAAACAAGCTCTGATATCCTCCCTATACTTTCCTTCAATCATCTTAAAATTATACCCTTGCATATTAGCCATTTCCACCTTGGGGAAAAGTCTCTTCCTGTACACACTATCAATGCCTCTTATCACCTTATACATCTCTATCAAGTCACCGCTCATCCTCCTGGAATTGCAATTATCATCATATGTGGATAGGGTCGTAAAGAAAGCTTTTGGCACATTGGACTTCATAAGTTAAAAGTATTGAGTACAGGAGATTGGATGTTATGTTGAAGCTGTATGAGACGTTGGTGAAGCTTAATCTGAAGTATTGTGTGCAGTTTTGGTCAACTGCCTACAGGAAAGATGCAAATAAGATTTAAAGAGTACAGAGAAAATTTACAAGGATGTTGCTGGGTCTGGAGGACCTGAGTTATAAGGAAATATTGAATAGGTTAGGACTTTATTCCTTAGAACCTAGGAGATTGAGAGGAGATTTGATGGAGGTACACAAAATTATGAGGGGTATAGATAGGGTAAATGCAAGCAGGCTTTTTTCACTGAGGTTGGTTGGGACTGCAACCAGAGGTTATGGGTTAAAGGTGAAAGGTGAAAAGTTCAAGGGGAACATGAGGGGAAACTTCTTCACTCAGAGGGTCATGAGAGTGTGGAACGAGCTGCCAGCACAAGTGGTGTATGTGAGCTTGATTTCAACATTTAAGGTATATGGGTGGAAGGAGTATGGAGAGCTATGGTCTGGGTAGAGGTCACAGAAACATAGAAAACATACAGCACAATACAGGCCCTTCGGCCCACAAAGCTGTGCCGAACATGTCCCTACCTTAGAACTACCTAGGCTTTACCCATAGCCCTCTATTTTTCGAAGCTCCATGTAGCCATCCAAATGGGACTAAGCAGTTTAAATGGCTTTGGCATAGGCTAGATGGGCTAAAGGGCCTGTTTCTGTGCTGTACTTTTCTGTGATTCTATATACCAAGGCACAGTGAAAAGCTTGTCTTGCATACTGTTCATACAGATCAGATCTTTACACAGTGCATTGAGGAAGAACAAGGTAAAACAATAACAGAATGCAGAATAAAGTGTAACAGCAACAGAGGGAGTGCAGTGCAGGCTGACAGTAAAGTCTGAAGTTCAAAGTAAATATATTATCAAAATACAGAGCATATATGTCAATGTTTTATATGTTCTGTGTTAATTAAATTATTAATTGAGGCTTTATAAGGCGTTGGTCAGATTGCTCTTGGAATATTGCGAACAGTTTTGGGCCCCTATATCTAAGAATGTACTGGCATTGGAGAGGGTCCAGATGAGGTTCACGCAAATGATTCCAGGACTGAAAGAGTAAATGTACGAGGTGTTTTTGGTGGCTCCTGACCTGAGTCACTGGAGTTTAGAAGAATGGGGGGGGGGGGGTGCGGATCTCATTGAAACCTATCAAATATTGAAAGGCCTAGATAGAGTGGATATTTCTTATCGAGGGGAAGTCTCGGACCAGAGGGGACAACCTCAAAAGAAAGAGACATACCTTGTGTCGTGTGAACGAAGTCACTGGAGATAAGCAGTCTCTTTATTCAACAAGTTAAGTCAGAGCAGGCATCATATTGAGACCACTTGCAGAGGAAAAAGGCCTGCTTGACCCAACACTACATGACATTTTATATTCTAAAGATCAAAGGACAATTTGGGACAATTCCATATTTATTATCCTTCCTGTAACGCGCTGTAAGAGTTCACTGCTAATGTAATGCGGATGGGTTTTTTTTGTAAATGTTCACTGCTGAAGTAACGGTTTCTCTGTAGCAGCAATGTTTGGGTTATGGCTGGAGATAACAGGACTATGGCTGCATGTTAGCCAACCAGGATTTTGTTGCCCTGTCTTGTGAACCTGGAAGCAGCTGATTTCATGAGCTTTTGCCTGAGGGAGAGAGAGAGATGAAGAGAGAAGACGCGAATGGAGGGAGTTGGTATACCACCAGACGGGATGGACTCGGAGCGAGGGTCTGAAAGGCAGCAACGATTGGAGGAGGTCAATGGGGACTGAACGACCTATGAGTGAGCCCCAACTTTGCGCACGGACTGTTTAATAAGATTTGGGCCCTTTTTCCTTTATATTTTGTTTCTCTACTAACCATATAGTCAAAGTAAGAGTTACAAAGCTTAATCGTTTAATCACATATTGTGTACCGTTTGTTATTTCGGGGTACTGATTCGTAACAGGGGACACATCGCGCAGAGTCCACCCAAATGAGATTTCTTAAGTTTGGCCGGGCAGGGGGTTATTACCCCCTATATTAAGCCGCTAGGCGAAGCGAGTGTTACATTCCTTTGAACCACACAGCTCCCTCACACACCCCCTTTGCACCCAAATAATGAATTTAAATCAGCATTGTCTGGTCTTCCAATGAACTGTTGTTCATGGTTTTAGCAACCCATTGTTCAGAGCTGTATTTTAGATTTAATCTTCACTTCATATTCGAATCTGAATACTGGTGGCTGGTGCTGAAGTTATTTGTGATATGTGCTAAACCCAAAAAATGCTCTACCAATGTTCATGCCATCAGGTGGAAACATTGGCTCTTTATTCCTCTCCTTAGATGCTGCCTGACCTGCTGAGTTCCTCCAGCATGTTATAGAAACATAGAAACATAGAAAATAGGTGCAGGAGTAGGCCATTCGGCCCTTTGAGCCTGCACCGCCATTCAGTATGATCATGGCTGATCATCCAACTCAGAACCCTGTACCAGCCTTCCCTCCATATCCCCTGATCCCTTTAGCCACAAGGGCCATATCTAACTCCCTCTTAAATATAACCAATGAACTGGCCTCAGCTGTTTCCTGTGACAGAGAATTCCACGGATTCACCACTCTCTGTGTGAAGAAATTTTTCCTAATCTCGGTCCTAAAAGGCTTCCCCTTTATCCTCAAACTGTGACCCCTCGTTATGTGTTGCCAGTGTTGCCAATGTTTCCAGCAATACCATCCTGTGTAATGGGATCCTGGATTTGCTCACTTGCAGACCCCAGTCAGTTCGGATTGGCAACATCTCCACAATCTCCTTCAGCATAGGTATACCACAAGGCTGTATGCTTAGCCCCCTGCTCTACTCACCTTACACTTATAACTGTGCGGCTAAGCCCAGCTGCGATGTCATATTCAAGTTTGCTGACAGCACCACTGTCGTTGGCCAAGTCAAAGATGGTGACGAATCAGCATATAGGAGGAAAATTGAAAATCTGGCTGAGTGGTGCCACAACAACAACCTCTTACTCATTGTCAGCAAGACCAAGGAGATGATTATTGACTTCAGGAGGAAGAGACCAGAGGTCCATGAGTCGTTCCTTCAGAAGACCAGAGCTGGTGAGGGTCAGCTTCTGGTGCTATGCTAGAATGTCCACAACTTATTAACCCTAACCCATACATCTTTTGGAATTGTGGGAAGAACCTGGAGCATCCGGAGGAAACCCACACAGTCATGGCCAGATTGTATAAACTCATTACTGACAGCGGCTGGAATTGAATACCAATCTTCCATTCACTGGCGTTGTATAGCTTTACACTAACCACCATGCTGCCGTGCCACCCATTCACAAGAAAAGCATAAATAGTTACTAGAAAGAACACAATTAGAACAAAGAAAACATTCATTACTGTGTAAAGTGATCAAAATGGTTATAGTATTGACATATTGAGTTTGTGATTAGGGTTGATTGAAGAATTCAGTGGTTAAAGAGAAGCAGCTGTTGTTCAACCCGGTGATGTGGGACCTCAGACTTCCGTACCTCTTGCCCATTGGCAGCAGCAAGAAGGTTTCATGGCCTGTATGGTGGGAATCTTTGATGATGGATATCTTAACTCAACCTCATTCTCCCTGATACTGAACTGAACACACAACCAATGGACTCACTTCCAAGGACTCTACATCTCATGTTCTCAATATTTATTGCTTATTTATATATTATTATTATTGTTTTTCCATTTGTATCTGTACAATTTTCTTATCTTTTACATGTTGATTGTTTGTCTATCCTGTTGATTCTATTGTGTTGCCTTTCGAGATATAGCACGGAATAGGTCCTTCAGCCCTTTGAACTGTGCCACCCTGCAACCTCGATTTAACCCTAATTTAATCACAGGACAATTTACAATGACCAATTAACCTGCCAACTGGTACGGCTTTGGACGGTGGGAGAAAACCAGGGCACCCAAAGGAAACCCACGCAATCCTGGTGAGAACGTACAAATTCCTTACAGACAGCAGCAGGAATTGAACCCAGGTCACTGGTAATGTAAAGTGTTCTGCTAACCACTACGCTACCGTGCCGTCTTATTTACTGTGAATGCTTGCAAGAAAATTCATCTCAGGGTTGTATATGATGACATATATATACTTTGATAATAAATTTACTTTGAACTCCGATATATTGCCTTCTTGAGGCAGCACTGACTGAAGATACCACCAAAGTCAGGGAGTGATGTGCCTGTGATGTATTGGGCAGAGTCCATTACTCTGCAGCTTCTTACATTCCTGCACAATCAAATTGCGTACCAGTCAGGATACTTCCAGCATCTGTAGAAGTTTGTTAAGAGTGTTCGGTGACAAAGTGAACCTCCTTAGCCTCCTATGACTTTGCCCTTCTTTTTGACTGTATCTGTGTGCTGGGCCAGGACAGGTTATCCAGCTGTAGGCATAAGGTGACTCTGAAAGGAAATGATGAAGTGGTGGTTGGGGGTGGGTTAGTGGGTGGAGGTGTTGATCAGCCTTACTGCCTGGGGAAAGTAACTGTTTTTGAGTCTGGCGGTCCTGGTGTGGATGCCATGCAGCCTCCTCCCTGATGGGAGTGGGACAGACAGTCCATGAGCAGGGTGGGTGGGATCCCTCATGATGTCACTGGCCCTTTTCCGGCACCTTTCTGTATCCACTGTGTATCCTTGATGGTGAGCAGGCTGGTGCCAATAATGCATTGGGCAGTGTTACCTACCTGCAGTCGAGCTTTCCTGTCTGCCACAGTGCAGTTTCTGTACCATGTAGTGATGCAGCTTGTGAGGATGCTCTCTACTGCAGATCCGTAGAATGACGTGAGTATAGATGGGCAAAGTCCAGCCAGTCATTTCCTGTGCAGATACATTTGAAAACCTTTTACAGGTTAGGTGTGGTTGAGAGCACAGTGTTGACTTTAACATGACAAACAGAGGGACAATGATACGTGGATTGCCAAATCCAAATACGAGTGTCTTACTTCAGCAGGTCAATGTATCTGATGGAAATAGGATAAGATTTTTATACCCAGGTGGCAGATTAGAAATGTGAGATCGATTACAGAACACTAAATTCCATTGTCAGGAGGTGTCACTACGATAATTGTCAAAAAATTCTAGGTAGTTTTCATAAACTCAGCCCAAAACATTGACTATTTATTCCTCTTCATAGATGCTGCCTGACCTGCTGAGATCTGCCTGCATTTTGTGTGTGTTACTCTAGGCAGGGGAATAGCTTTTAATTTAATGTGCTGAATGTTAGGATTGTTTAAAAGGGCTGTGAAAGGGGATTTAACAGCAATGAGATTGGGCATAAATTTGAAAGTAGCATTGTAGATTCAGTGCCTACTTTATCAGGTACAGGGTGAAACCTAGTGTGGGCTTCTGCTGCTGTAGCCCATCCACTTCAAGGTTCGAGGTGTTGTGTGTTCAGAGATGCTCTTCTGCACACCACTGTTGTAACATGATTACACAAGTTACTGTCACCTTCCTGCCAGCTTGAACCAATTTGGCCATTCTCCTCTGACCTCTTTCATTAACATGGCTTTTTCTCCCACAGAACTGATGCTCACTGGATATTGTTTTATTTTTTTGCACCATTCTCTGTAAACTGTACAGACTGTTGTGTGTGAAAATCCCAGGAGATCAGCAGATTCTGAAATACTCAAACCACCCCATCTGGCACCAACAATCATCCCATGGTCAAGGTCACATTCCTTCCCCATTCTGATGTTTCATCTGAACAACAACTGAACTTCTTGAACTTGTCTGTATGCTTTTATGCATTGAGTTGCTGCCACAATGATTGGCTGAGTAAATTATTTGTATTAACAAGTGTACAGGCACACCTAATGAAGTGTGAATAGGTAATAAAAGTTGGTCAGGAGGTACTGACACTTGTTGAAGGAGCTGCAATTGGTTAAACGGTCTCTTCAGCCACACATCTGATTCCAAACTTAATGTTTTATGATAGGTGATGTTTGTAAAGATGAAATATCACATACTCTATTTAAAATACATTTACACAACTTCCTGGTCAAAGTGTTTTCAGACATTACACATACAATACAATTTATGGGAATAAGAGTGATTTTCTTCCTTTCTCTTGTGTGTGCATCTCAGCTTGGGAAACAATTGATTTGTTTTTTTTTTCAAACGAAGCTAAAGGATAAGGAGGTATCACCACATTCATCACAGATCAGATGGTGAAAAAACAATGTATGAAGGGGAAAAAGAAAACTTTCATATCCTTTACACTTCCATGCAAGTTTAACAAGTGGTTTTATTTATTTATTTATTTATTCAGAGATACAGCACGGAACAGTTCTCCTGGCTCAATGAGTTTCACTATCCAGCAACCCTAGTCTAATCCCGGGTCAATTTACTGGCAAGTCTTTGGACAGGGTGGGAAAGCGGAGCACAGGGAGAACATACAAACTCCTTACAGATGATATTAGAATTTCCAGCTCTGGAGCGTCCTGAGCTGCAGTAGCATCGTGCGAACTACTACGCTACTGTGGCGCCCTGTTTTAATTCAGTAGATCTTACCCCAGCCTCAGAAGAAGACTATATTATCATGAGTAGTTTTATAAGCATAATCAAGCTGTTCTGTAAAAGGGGCAATACTCTCTCCAGATCCAGCTCACATCTCAAACATCTGCATGATGATTGAGATCTGCAGCAAATGGTAATGAAGTCAAAAATATTTTTTAAATAGCTTGAAACTGTCTGTCTCCAGGTTTCATTAGAAGAATTGAGAGTGTGCTGTCACCTACAATTCTGTTCATCTTAGTACATCTCAGCTTTCCTGAAGCTAATTTTAGCCTGAATTTTGCTACCTATGTATCTTTGTTAGCCTTCATCATTCCTCGTGTACAAGCTTAGCTAGCATCAAATTATTTCTAAATGAAAGGACACGAGAACCTGTCTGAATTCTTCCAGAAACAACTGCAATATTTATTTTGAGTGGCTGCAGGTAACAGTTCTCCTCCAAAACCTAACTATTTGAATTTGGAGTTTCTATCCCAACTAAGTTCAGCACAATACAGATAGCTAACAGATCTGGAACTTCTGACCATATTGATTAAATGCCACCTCGTGCACCAGATAGAGTCTTACAAAAAATCTAAATGCCGCCAAACCTTTCAATCTCCTTGTATAACTCAGATGGGAGCCTGCCAGCCCCAGCTAAGGCTGTTCAGAAGGATATGTCCAAACTCAGAACTTTTAGTTTACAATATTTTTTCTTTGCCAACGTCCAACTATGCACTACCTCAGAAATTGGCAAAATGAGAAAGAACAAACTATCAGATTAAAAATAATTTAAATAAGCCGTTGAACATTGAGATTCATCAGCACCTTAGCCAGTTACATGAAATGACCACCTTTTTACTGGTTTGATCTACAATTGCTATAAGGAATGCCTTTTCTCGAATTTAATCAGGAGTTGTTTCTTTACTAGTACAGTATAGTTGCAGAGTCAGCTCTCGACCGAGGATAAGTACTGTAACATCATTGCAACAACATTTCTAATGGAGAACAGAGATTAAGATGTATTTATGGAAGATTTATCCAGCTTCACAGAGATTACAATTATTACAGCAGTGTATAAAAGGAAGCTATTAAATAGAACAGTATGAAATACAACACAATGATAAAACATTGGAATTTTTATACATAAACTGGAAGCTGGTTAATAAAACTATTTCTTTTAAATAATGCTACCACCAACAGACATTTTGCGAGGTTATTGCTTGATGAAAGGCTTAATCAGTCTTTTTGTCTGATCCTTGTGCGTTGAAGCTGTCTGTGTCTTTGTTCGTGGTATTCCTGTCTTCTTTCATCAACGGTTGGTCAGACTAAAGAGAAAATAGGCATGCAATCAATTACAGATGTATTGATGGTGACACTTACTGGAAATTAAAACGAAGTACCACTACCACTCTCACCTTTTAAAGCACATTTATTTGCACATTGACTACTTGTGTGTAGGTTTTCTCCCACTATTTCTATATTGCTTTGTTCTACTGTGATCGCCTGAGATTCATTTTCTCACACAGAACAAAGAAAATACAATAGAATCAAAGAAAAAATACACATACAGACCGACAATCATGTGCAAAAAACAAACTATGCAAATACAAAAATACACAAACATTAGATCTAATTGTTTAATTCTTACTGTTTAACACTGCCTGGTTCGGAAATTGCACCATATCGGATCGCAAGACCCTGTAGCGGATAGTGAGGTCAGCTGAGAAGATCATCGGGGTCTCTCTTCCCGCCATTACACTTACACCACACGCTGCATCCGCAAAGCAAACAGCATTATGAAGGACCCCACGCACCCCTCATACAAACTCTTCTCCCTCCTGCCATCTGGCAAAAGGCACCGAAGCATTCAGGCTCTCACGACCAGACTATGTAACAGTTTCTTCCCCCAAGCCATCAGACTCCTCAATACCCAGAGCCTGGACTGACACCAACCTACTGCCCTCTACTGTGCCTACTGTCTTGTTTATTATTTATTGTAATGCCTGCACTGTTTTGTGCACCTTATGCAATACTGGATAGGTCTGTAGTCTAGTGCAGTTTTTGTGTTGTTTTACGTAGTTCAGTGTAGTTTTTGTATTGTTTCATGTAGCACCATGGTCCTGAAAAACGTCGTCTCGTTTTTACTGTGTACTGTAGTAGCAGTTATGGTCGAGATGACAATAAAAAGTGACTTGACCACCTCCCCCTCATATCCCATCCGTTATTTATTTATATACACATACATTCTTTTTCTTCCTCTGACTATATCCCTTGCCCATCCTCTGGGTCCCCCCCCCCCCCTTTTCTTTCTCCCTGGGCCTCCTGTCCCATGATCCTCTTATATCCCTTTTGCCAATCACCTGTCCAGCTCTTGGCTCCATCCCTCCCCCTCCTGTCTTCTCCTATCATTTCAGATCTCCCCCTGCCCCTCCCACTTTCAAATCTCTTACTAACTCTTCCTTCAGTTAGTCCTGACGAAGGGTCTCGGCCTGAAACGTCGACTGTACCTCTTCCTAGAGATGTTGCCTGGCCTGCTGCGTTCACCAGCAACTTTGTTGTGTGTTACTTGACTTGACTTAATTGTTATTTTATTTGCAGTTTAACAAATTATCTTATATTTTATACACATGTACCAGTTTATTATGATTCCTAATGACAGTATATGTATGCAAATTCAGTGTCTCTGCAATGGTTACATTGGTATGATTCTGGAAGCTTCTTTCAGTAAATTTGTAGATGGTATTTGAGCTATGCCTGGCCACACAGTTATGTGTATATACAGAGTAGAGCAGTGGGCTAAGTACACATCCCCGAGGTGCGCCAGTGTTGATCGTCAGCGAGGAGGAGATGTTATCACCAATCCACACAGATTGTGGTCTTCCAGTGAGGAAGATGAGGATCCAATTGTAGATGGAGGTACAGAGGCCCAGGTTCTGCAACTTCTCAATCATGATTGTGGGAATGATGGTATTAAATGTTGAGCTATAGCTGATGAACAGCATCCTGACGTAGGTGTTTGTGTTGTCCAGGCGGTCTAAAGCTGTATGGAGAGCTATTGAGATTGTGTCTACCGTTGACCTATTGCGGCGAGAGGCAAACTGCAATGGGTCCAGGTCCTTGCTGATGCAGGAGTTCAGTCCAGTCATGACCAACCTCAAAGCATTTCATCACTGTCCACGAGAGTGCAACTGGGCGATAGATATTAAGGCAGCCCACACTACTTTTCCCAGCCTACATCCCAGGTTAGGGAAACCTGTTGAAGCAGTTACGTTTTTCATGGTACAACTATAATTCCATTACATAAGATAGAATTTGTAGCCTTACAACAGGGTATATTTAAAGTGGAGGTTGATAGGTTCTTCATTAGTTAGGGTGTCAAAGGTTACAGGAAGGAAGCAGGAGAGTGGGATTGAGAAGGATATAAATCAGCCATGATAGAATGGTGGAGCAGACTCAATGGGCTGAATGGCCTAATTTTGCTCCTATATCTTATGGTCTAACCTAGAGCTTGGAAGAAATAAAATAAAATTAAGCCTGAAACAATTTGGCAAGGTAGGAATAAAATCAATACCAAGATTGAATAGTGAGAAGCAAATTCTAAGTCAAAGTGTTGGGGTGAGAAGGATGAAGAAAGAACTCTGTCCTACAGATTTTAGCCACTTAAATAAATACTGTCGACAAAGAATCTGAAAACAATGCCCTTGCATGGAACCCTGGAGAGGGTTTCTTTTGAAAATAGGCAGAAAAAAATCCACAAGACTCCAGGCTTCCTGTAATAATTTTGAAACTTTATGGACGAATTAGAGCATTTTTGGCTGGAATTTACAATCTGAACACGAAAGCTGCTTGACACTGGCATCGTCTGAACTCCACCTACAACTAGATTCAAGCTTTAGTGAGCTCATTAATGAGTTTTTCCTCTCAGAATCTGCTCCATGTTGCCAGCTGGATTAGGCTGCTGCTGTGACCCAATCCACATGGGATCTATCTCATTATAGCTTTGGAGTCATTTCTGCTAAAACAGAGCAGTTAGTCATAGAACACTACAACACAGAAATAGGCCCTTCAGCCCATCTCAGCTGTACCAAACTATTATTCTGCTTAGAACTGCACTCAGACCACAGCCCTGCAAACACTCCCATAAATTCTTGTAAATGTAATCGAACCTACGTCCACCACTTCCGCTGGCAGTTCATCCCAATCTCCCACCACCTTCTGAGTGAAGTTGCCCCTCAGGTTTCCCTTAAATATTTCACCTTTCAGCTTAGCCCATGATCTCTAGTTCTAGTCACACCCAACCTCAGTGGACAAATCCTGCTTGCACTTACCCTAGAATCAGAATCAGATGTAGTATCACTGGCATATGTTATGAAATTTGCTGTTTCACTTCTGGGGAGCTATTAAGAAGGCCACTTGTGTGAGCAGCTCTGATGGAAATCATCAAGTATTCCCATTGTAGACCTGATCTGCACCCCTCAATTTTATCTACCTCTATCAAATCGCCCTTCATTCACCTACATCCAAGGAATAAAGTCCTAATCTAGTCAGCCTTTCCCTATAACTCAGGTCCTCCAGACCTGGCAACATCCTTGTAAATTTTCTCTGCACTCTTTCAATCTTATTTGCATCTTTCCTGTAAGTAGGTGACCAGAACTGCACACAATACTCCAAACCAGGCCTCACCAATGACTTACATAATTTCAACACAACGTCCCATCTCCCGTACTCAGTACTTTGATTTATGAAGGCCAGTGTGCCAAGAGCTTTCTTTATGCCCCTATCTACCTGTGACGCCACTTTCAAGTTTAATTATCACTCGACCATACATGAATACAGCCAAATTTAACAGCATTCCCTTGGGATCAAGGTGCAAAACAGAGCACAAGACATATGATAGCAATAAACATATAGTCACACAAAGAAATATAACACAGTCCAAGTCCCTGAGCAACAGGTCCTATCAATTGATGGTGCAAGGGTGTTGTTGACAAGAACCAGCAGTTTATAGCAGACACACACAACCCAGCTTGTCTTCTACTGAGTGAACACCGAGGGCAGCATCCAATCAAGTATAAAAGCCACACCACACTACTTCCAGCGGCTTCCCTTGTATACGGCTGCAACAGGCAAGCCTGCGGCAAGAGGCCTAGTCTGTGCCACAGCCAAGGCCACACAGCTTCCCTGCCGTCATTCTTTCCAATAAATAGGTGAACAGGAATTGCAGTATTCTACATTAAATGAATTAAGGATCTGTATTCCCAGATCCCCCTGCTCTATCGCACTCGCCAGTGATCTACTGTTCACTTTGTTCCCCCATAACACCTCACCCTTGCCTGTTATCTTCAGATTCCCATTGAAAGCTCTCTCAGAGGCCTTATGCAACATGCTGTAAGGTTTCACTGATAATGTAATGGTTTCTCTGTAGCACTAATATTTGGGTTATGACTAGAGAAAACAGGGCTTGGACTGCTGTTGTTCTTTGTGAACTGGAAGAGAGATTTTCACAGTCTTTTGCCAGGGAGAGATGAGGAGAGAAGGCACGAATGGAGAGTTGGTAGACCATCGGATTGGGTGGACTTGGAGCGAGGGTCCAAAGGGCAGCGACCATCAGAGGTCGATGATGGACTACCAGCTTATCAGTGAGCTCCAACTTTGCGCAACAGACTGTTTCATAAGAATGGGCCCTTTTTCTTCCCCACCCCCCTCCCCATTTTCTTTACTAACCATATAGTCAAAGTAAGAATTATTAAGCTTAATCATTTAATCGCATATTGTGTATGGTTTGTTATTTCGGGGTACTGATTTGTAACAAGGGACACATCACACAAAATCCACCCAAATGAGATTTCTTAAGTTTAGCCGGGACAGGGGCTATCACCTCCTATATTAAGTTGCTAACTGAAGCAAGAGTTACATTTAGTTTCCTTCCCTGCTCCTACAAGTCAGCAGGATGCTCACGCATTGGGAAACAGTTACACTGGTACTGACAGAACAACTCTCAGCTGAGAGTCAGTTGTTATGAAGAGGTTTTCATCGGAAGCTGGGATTGGAAATTGCTTGAACGCGAGTTTTATCCCCAGTTCAGCCAACAATAGGCTTTCAATGCTTTCTACCACATTTTAAGTATTTGTACTCACTGGAGTATAGAATGAGGGGAGATCGCATTGAAACATTGATAGAGTGTACGTGGAGAGGACATTTTCTGTTGTGGAGGAGTATCTGACCTGAGGGCACAGCCTCAGAACAGAGATGAAGAAAAAAATCTTTAGCCAGAGGGTGATGAATCTGTGGAATTAATTGCCACAGACTGTGGTACAGCTAAGTCATTGGGTTTACTTAAGGTCGCAGTTGATAAGATTCTTGATCGATCAGGGTATCAAAGGTTACGGTGAGAAAGCAGGAGTATAGTGACGAGAGGGATAATAAATTAGCCATGATGGAATGGTGGAGCATACTTGATGGGCCGAATGGCCAGATTCTGCTGGACGATAGCAGTGGTTAGCACAATACTCTTCAGTACCAGTGATGCGGGTTCAGTTCCCGCTGCTCCCTGTCAGGAGTTTGTACGTTCTCCCCGTGACTGTGCGGGTTTCCTCCGGGTACTCTGGCAACCTCCCACAGTCTAACGACATTCTGGTTGGTGGGTTAATTGGTCATTGTAAATTGTCCCATGATTAGACTAGGCTAACCAGGGATCGCTCACAGGGCGGTTCGCAGGACGGGAAGGGCTTACTTGGCACTGTATCTCAATAAATAAATAAAGTGTCCTTATGTAACTGGAACCCCAGATATTCTCACAAGATGGAAGCAGGTTGTATGAAATTATAAAGATAAATTGAAAAAGACTAGAACTGGATGATCAAAAGGAGATTTCACTTTGCAAAACTTTGAAGAAATACCATTTTACTGTCTTAAACTATGAACAAAAACTATTACAGATGCTACGGCAAAACAGTGTTGGCTTCCTTTGTTAGTAACAGCTGGTTTAATGACTTCCTTCAGTGGTGTGTGAAGCAGCGCTGGGATTAATTCTGCTAAAACTCTACAGAAATCAGCTTCTGAGCTTTGACCCCACATGCTTTCACTTTCTTACATTTGTTCTTTCTCCCCTGTAATGATCATAACAGAAACGTGAATTGGAGAAAAAGCATGATGGCAAGCAGCAAGATGTAATTACAAGAATCATACTTCTTACTCTAACGCAAAATGCTGGAGGAACTTAGAAGGTCAGGCAGCATTTATGAAGAGAGAAAAACCAGCTGGTATTTCAGGCCAGGACTGAGTTCCTGCAGCATTTTGTGTGTTGCTCCAGATTTTCAGCACCTGCAGAATCTCTGTTGTATTAGTTTTAAGCCTGCTTGATGATGTTACTATTCTGTTCTGGTACATTTTAATAAATACATCTTAGAGGAATCACGCAGGGAGGTTACAAATGGTCAGCTATGATTAGGATGATTTGTGGACAAGTCTGGAAGGGACACATGGTCTGCGCCTGCTCTTATTTCTAATGTTCCATTAGGCTGGGCATTCCATTGTAGATTAGTTATTTATAACATTCACGAGCCAATCTAATCAATGCACTCGTACTAACCAGGGAGATCATACATGCTCTCTTAGATGACCATCTACTCCATCCTAATTCTCTTGCCACCCCTCCACTAAATCTGCAACATCGTGTTCTGTTCTGGTCACCTCATTATAGGAAGGATGTGGAAGCTTTAGAAACATAGAAAATAGGTGCAGGAGTAGGCCATTCGGCCCTTCGAGCCTGTACCGCCATTCAGTATGATCATGGCTGATCATCCAACTCAGAACCCTGCACCATCCTTCCCTCCATACCCCCGATCCCTTTAGCCACAAGGGCCATATCTAACTCCCTCTTAAATATAGCCAATGAACTGGCCTCAACTGTTTCCTGCGGCAGAGAATTCCACAGATTCACCACTCTGTGTGAAGAAGTTTTTCCTAATCTCGGTCCTAAAAGGCTTCCCCTTTATCCTCAAACTGTGACCCCTCATTCTGGACTTCCCCAACATCTAGCCTGTCCAACCCCTTTAGGATTTTATACGTTTCAATCAGGTCCCCCCTCAACCTTCTAAATTCCAACGAGTACAAGCCCAGTTCATCCAGTCTTTCATCATATGAAAGTCCTGCCATCCCAGGAATCAATCTGGTGAACCTTCTTTGTACCCTCTATGGCAAGGATGTCTTTCCTCAGATTAGGGGACCAAAACTGCACAAAATACTCCAGGTGTGGTCTCACCAAGGTCTTGTACAACTGCAGTAGTACCTCCCTGCTCCTGTACTCGAATCCTCTTGCTATAAATGCCAGCATACCATTCGCCTTTTTCACCGCCTGCTGTACCTGCATGCCCACTTTCAATGACTGGTGTATAATGACACCCAGGTCTCGTTGCACCTCCCCTTTTCCTAATCGGCCACCATTCAGATAATAATCTGTTTTCCTGTTTTTCCCACCAAAGTGGATAACTTCACATTTATCCACATTAAATTGCATCTGCCATGAATTTGCCCACTCACCTAACCTATCCAAGTCACCCTGCACCCTCTTAGCATCCTCCTCACAGCTAACACTGCCGCCCAGCTTCGTGTCATCCGCAAACTTGGAGATGCTGCATTTAATTCCCTCATCCAAGTCATTAATATATATTGTCAACAACTGGGGTCCCAGCACTGAGCCTTGCGGTACCCCACTAGTCACCGCCTGCCATTCTGAAAAGGTCCCGTTTATTCCCACTCTTTGCTTCCTGTCTGCCAACCAATTCTCTATCCACATCAATATCTTACCCCCAATACCGTGTGCTTTAAGTTTGCACACTAATCTCCTGTGTGGGACCTTGTCAAAAGCCTTTTGAAAATCCAAATATACCACATCCACTGGTTCTCCCCATCCACTCTACTAGTTACATCCTCAAAAAATTCTATGAGATTCGTCAGACATGATTTTCCTTTCACAAATCCATGCTGACTTTGTCCAATGATTTCACCGTTTTCCAAATGTGCTGTTATCACATCTTTGATAACTGACTCTAGCAGTTTCCCCACCACCGATGTTAGGCTAACCGGTCTATAATTTCCTGGTTTCTCTCTCCTTCCTTTTTTAAAAAGTGGGGTTACATTAGCCACCCTCCAATCCTCAGGAACTAGTCCAGAATCTAAAGAGTTTTGAAAAATTATCACTAATGCATCCACTATTTCTTGGGCTACTTCCTTAAGCACTCTGGGATGCAGATCATCTGGCCCTGGGGATTTATCTGCCTTTAATCCCTTCAATTTACCTAACACCACTTCCCTACTAACATGTATTTCCCTCAGTTCCTCCATCTCACTGGACCCTCCGTCCCCTACTATTTCCAGAAGATTATTTATGTCCTCCTTAGTGAAGACAGAATCAAAGTAATTATTCAATTGGTCTGCCATGTCCTTGCTCTCCATAATCAATTCACCTGATTCTGTCTGTAGGGGACCTACATTTGTCTTAACCAATCTTTTTCTTTTCACATATCTATAAAAGCTTTTGGAGAGAGTGCAGAGGATGCTGCCTGGATTAGAGAGCATGTCTTATGGGAAAAGGCTGAATGAGCTACGGTTTTTCTCCGTGGAGTAGAGGAGGATGAGAGGTGACTTAACTGAGGCGTACAAGACAACAGACATAGATCAAATGGGCAGCCAGAGACATTTTCCGAAGTTGGAAATGGCTAAAACAAGGAGCCATTATTTTAAAGTGAGGAAAGTTGGGCCAGCTGGTGCTTACAGGATTCCCTGTGAATGCAGAGCAATGTATATCGGCTAAACCTGTATCAAAAAGCACAGGAGGTGAATCCGTTTGGGTTACCCGGAGAAATCAGTGGTAGCAGAACATTGCATTCCCAACAGTCCTGGGATTGACTTCGACGACACAAAGCTACTGAGCCGTGCCAATGGCTTTTGGGACCTCCTGGTAAAAGGAAGCCATTGAAATAAAACTAGAGGAGGAGAATTTTAACAAAGACGAAGGTGAGAGCAGAAACCTGATTGGATGAGGACTAACCAATCAGGAGGAAGATGGCAGAGTTTGCTATCGATACATTAGGTATTATTGATACCTGTATCCAGCTGGAAGCCCAAGAGTTTATTTGTTAGATTTAACCTACTCAAAGGTCAGCACAGTACCATGCACTGAAGGATCTGTACTGTACTATAAAGTTCTATTGCTGCTTATCTGGATTAAAGTTGGGATTAAGTTTGCTGTGGTGACCTCTGTAGTTGACTACTCCCATAAACATTACCCTAGTAAGTCATCCAATATTAAAGATCAGATGAAAAAACAAATTAACTTTAAAAGCATGAAAATTGAGCCTTTGAAAATATATTTATAAAGGCTTTAAATAGATTCTGAGCATTGTAAGATAATAAAGATGATTAACTGAACATGAACATGAAGAGGATGTTTCCATTATTTTTGATAGGTCTGTGCTCACGAGAGTTTAGAAGAATAAAGGGTACAGAATCACATTGAAGCCCTACACCATTATTAATAAGTATTTTATTGATCCTGAGTGGGAAATTCTTTCGTTATGAGCAATATTTAAAAACACACTTAGCAGTGTGCAGTCTTAACTAATGATAACATACAGAATATACACAATAATGTACCAATGTGCAATAATAATTTACGAAATAATAAAACAGACTATTGTACTATGATGTGTGCTCTCCTGTTGCACATAGATGAACTGTTGTATATACTTGTTGCGTTTGGAAGGAAAGATTTTCTGTAGTGATCCTTGTGACAGTGGAGCTGAATGAGCCTGTTTGAAAGGGTGCTCCGCTGCTTATTCAGTTGGTCATGGACAGGATGTACCAGATTGTTCATAATGGATAAGTTTGTTTATTGACTTCCTCTCCACCACTAACTCAAGAGTCTGGACTGTAGCCAAGGATGGACCTAGCCTTTTTGATGTTTATTTAGTCTCTTTGTATCAACAGCACCAATACTGCTCCGCAAACATAAAGCAGCAAAGAAGACTGCACCTGCTACAACAGACTGGTAAAAGATCTCCAACATCCTGATAACAGAAGTGGCTCCAGAAGAACTGAGATTGAAAAGTAATTAAAAACTTCAAATTTTCCCTAGGGCTCATTTGAAATCTGTAATCAACATGTGAGGAATCATGAATGCAATTTATTTCTCACGCGTCTACAGACACAGAAACTGCAACTCTACGAGGCTTAAGAACACTATCAGCCCACTTGAGTAAAATTACTGAATGTAATAAAAAGGTGGTGCCTGTAATAAAAATTAGACCCACAGCTTTATTACCTTGAATGTTCCATTACACACTTGGGTTTTTGGTGTGGGGATTTCTTCTTTCACCGCTTGTTTAGACCACAGCCGGGAAATAAAGGGAGAAATGAATGGATACAAGACAGGCTCCAAGAACTTCTTGTAAACCCACAACAGGACTGGAATGACGATGCAGGGAATGCAGACCATTGCTGTGGAGCAGAATGCCAAGAAACAAATATTTAAAGTCTTATAGGTGGAATATGATTAACTGGTGCACCCATCATTTGTTTGAATTTTAGAAGTGGATCACCAAGCACAGCTTTGATACAGTTAAAAAAATATGTTTTTCCAAGTTCAAATTTATTGACATCTGACTGTTAATATATGCAACCAAACAAAACAACGTTGCTCTGGACCATGGTGCATCCACAAGCATATCACACATAGCATATAAACCAAAATATTATCACAAATAAGTTAGTAAAATGTAATTCAAAATGCATGTGGTGCATATCACAGGTAAACAGTAAACAGCTCGCTGTCCTACTGTTGAAACCTCGGTGGTGGCAGGGTATTCATTAGTCTCGCACCCTGAGGGAAGAAGCCATTACCCAGTCTGGCTCTCTTCATCCTGATGCTCCTGTACCTCCTTCCTGATGGTAGTGGGTGAATGAGATTGTGGGATGGGTGGCAGGGATCTTCTGGCTCTTCGTATACAATACTCCCAGTAAATGTCATAAATTGTAAGGGAGGCAGTGATCCTCTCGGCAACTTTTACTATCACAAGACCATAAGATACAGAAGCAGAATTAGGCCATTTGGCCCATTGCATCTGCTCTACCATCTCATCATGGCTGATCCAATTTTCCTCCCAGCCCCAGTCTCCTGCCTTCTCCCCGTATCCCTTCATGCCCTGAGCAATCAAGAATCTATCAACCTCTGCCTTCAATATATGCAAAGACTTGGCCTCCACAGCTGCCCGTGGCAAAGAATTCACAGATTCACCACTGTCTGGCTAAAGAAATTTCTCCTCATCCCCATACTACAAGGACTTCCCTCTATTCTGACGCTGTGTCTTCTGGTCTGAGACTCTCCACATCTACTCTATCAAGGCCTTTCACTGTTTGATAGGTTTTAATGAGATCATCCGCCATTCTTCTGAATTCCAGTGAATACAGGCCCAGAGCCATCAAACGCTCTTCATGTACAAGCCATTCAATATTGGAATCATATTCGTGAACATCCTTTGAATCCTCTCTAGTTTTAGCACATCCTTTCTAAGAAAAAGGGCCAAAACTGCTCACCATACTCCAAGAGTGGCCTCACCAGAGCTTTATAAAGTCTCAACATTACATCCTTGCTTTTATATTCCAGACCTCTTGATGCTAACATTGCATTTGTCTTCCTCACCGCAGACTCAAACTGCAAACTAACCTTTAGGGAATCCTGCACAAGGACTCCCACGCCCCTTTTACACCTTGGTTTTATATTCTCCCTCCATTTAGAAAATAGTCAACCCTTTCATTTTTTCTAACGAGCATGACTGTATTCCATCTGCGACTTCTTTGCCCATTCTCCTCATGTCTTGTCCCTCTGTAACCTCTCTACTTCCTCAAAATTACCTGCCTCTCCACCCATCTTCATATCATCTACAAACTTTGCAACAAAGCCATCAATTCCATCATCCAAATCATTAACAAATAACAAAAAGAATCTGTCCCAACACAGACCCCTGTAGACCACTAGTCACAGCAATCAGCCAGAAAAGGCTTCCTTTATTCCCACTCAATGTCTTCTTCCATTCAGCCACTGCTTTATTCATTCTTTTTTAGATTATGAAGTCACGCAGTCCTCTTTTATTGTCATTTAGTAATGCATGCATTACGAAATGATACAATATTTCCTCCAGTGTGATATCACAAAACACAGGACAGGCCAAGACTGAAAAACTAAAAAAACCACATAATTATAACATATAGTTACAACAGTGCAACAATACCATAACTTGATGAAGAACAGACCATGGCACAGTAAAAAGTTCAAAGTCTCTCGAATGTCCCACATCTCACGCAGACAGGAGAAGGAAGAAAACTCTCCCTGCCATGCCTGACCACAGTCTGACTCTGAGTCCTCTGAAAAACTTCGAGCTCTGATCAGCCCTCCAACACTGAGTACCGAGCACCATCTCTGTCCGAGCGATTTGACCTCAATCTCGGTCGCCAACAGCAGGCAAAGCCGGGGATTTGAGGATTTCCCTCCGGAAGATTCTTGATGGCGCAGTAACAACAGCAGCGAACTGGCGTTTCAGAAATTTCTCCAGATGTTCCTCTGTGCTTTCACGTCTGTCTCCATCAAATCAGAATTGTCCACAGCCCCTATTTAACGGATACGATATCATTTTCACCAGAGGGCTGCGCACGCGCGGCGCGCTGCATTCTCTCCTCCCACCTTTGTTCTCGAAACTTTCCTGTAAAACCATGAGCTTGTAGTTGTTTAGCAGCCTCATGTGTGCACCTTGTCAAAGGCCTTCAGAAAATCCAAGTACACAGCATCAACTGATTCTCCTTTGCCTATATTCTGCTTGTTATTTCTTCAAAGAATTCCAACAGGTTTGTCAGACATTTTCCCTTGAGGAAACCATGCTGATTACGGCCTATTTTATCATGTACCTCCAAGTACCCTGAGACCTCATCCTCAGTAATTGATTCCAACATCTTCCCAACCATTGAGGTCTGACTACCTGGTCTATAATTTCCTTCTTTCTGCCCCTCTCCCTTCTTGAAGAGTGGAGTGACATTTGCAATTTTCCATTCTAGAATCTAGTCATTCTTGAAAGATCATTATTAATGCCTCCACAATCTCTTCAGCCTCCTCTTTCAGAACTCTGTTGTGTACACCATCTGGTTCAGGTGACTTACCTACCTTCAGACCTTTCAGTTTCCCAATAACTTTCTCTCTAGTTATGGTAACAACACACACTTCATAGCCCCGACATCTGGAACTTCCGTTATACTGCTAGTGTCTTCCACTGTGTAATGATGCAGAATACTTATTCAGTTCATACAACATATAAACAATTTTTTCCTCACATTTATTCTTCCCAATAGCAGAGCCAGTATTTGTCATTCTTCAGCCCAATGTTGAATTTTCCCCCAAACTTTCCTATATGGATTGCACTTCACCAAGGGGTCAGTCTACTTCAATAAAGTGTACAGAAGCGCAGTGGTGCGGGTAGTAAGCCAGTGGTAAGCTTGCTTTACCCTATTGAATGTTGAAAGGCCCACATACAGAGTGAACATGAAGAGGATGTTTCCTCCAGTGGGAGAGTCTAGGACCAGAGAGCACAGCTTCGGAATAGAGAGATTTCCACTTAGAACAGAGATGAGGAGGAACTTCTTTAGCCAGAGGGTGGTGAATCTGTGGAATTCATTGCTACAGATGTCTGTGGAAGCCAAGTTATTGGATATATTTAAAGCAGAGGCTGATCGAATCCAAGCCAACTAACAAGCATCTATACTTACATCAAAGACAATTTACCTACCAACCAACACATCCACAGGACGTTGAAGGAAACTAGAGTAACAAGAGGAAGCAGCTGCAGTCAGAGAAAGACTATAACAGTTGCACATGGGGGCAGTGGAGGTCGACACCTTCACTAATCAGCAACCTATCAATCTCCTTTCATTCTGAGGTTGTGCCCTCTGGTCCCGGACTCACCTACTATTGGAAACACCCCCTGCACGTGCACTTGATGAAGGCATATCAATATTGGTAGGCAAAGCTGACTACCAGTGATGTGAGGTAGTTCTACCAGCTGTAGCACTATATTCTCTGTACATTTTATGGAATATATACAGAAAGGCGTATATATTTAATATATCCGCCACATCACTGGCATCAGCCTACCCGCCATCAAGGACATATATAAAGGTGCCAGAAAAGGGCCTGTAACAACATGAAGGATCCCACCCACCCCGCTCATGGACTGTTTGTCCCCCTACCATCAGGGGGGAGACTACGTAGCATCCACACCAGGACCACCAGACTCAAAAACAGTTACTTTCCCCAAGTAGCGAGGCTGATCAATACCTCTACCCACTAAACTACCCTTCCACATCCCCAACAACCACTACTTTATCATTTCCTGTCAGTCAGCTTATGTGCAGACACTCCAGCGCCTAGGGTCACCTTATGGACATACAATCAATGCATACAAACTATCTTCTATATTTATATTATCGAATTTTTTTATTACTAATATGTACTTCATCTTATTGCAATTTTTTTTTTTGTGCTGCATCGGATCCAGAGTAACAATTATTTTGTTCTCCTTCACACTTGTGTATTGGAAATGACATTAAACAATCTTCAATCTTGAAGTAAGGTTCTATAATCATTGACAGATTTGCTGTACTTTGGCCTTTAACTAGTCTGCAAATGTACTCTAACTAAAAAAGTGTCACAATAAGAGAGGTTATGTGGCTTATCATACAGGCTACATACCCCATATCAAACAGGTTATAGTGCTGTATCATAAATTGTGAAAAACATCACTAGATTTAATTTTTTTTTAAAGCGAGTATTGAAAGCAAGGAATAGGTGAACCAGGATCAAAAATACTTGTCCAGGAACATATTCTCAAATTCAGTTCAAGACAAAGTGGTCTCTTCAGCTCAATGACAGAGCAAGCATCAGATGGGTGGTGCTGGGGGCAGCCCGCAGGGGGCGCTATACACTCCTGCAACTTACTGACCTGTACATCTTGGTAACGTGGGAGAAAACCAGCTCACCAGAGGAAGCCCATGTGTTTACGAGGAAAACTTACAAACTCCTTAAAGACAGTAGCAGGAATTTAACCCCAAATTCCAGCACAGAAAAGTGTTACACTAACTGCTGCACATCTATGCCGTCCACATAGCACAAATGGGTGTGCAATTATATGTATTGAAGTCCCAGCAGATCTGGTAACAACAGCTAGTACATTTCAGTTTTGCAGCCAATAAACTTTATATAAAATCTATCCAAACCCATCCATCAAGACTATTATATTGAAATCCTGAATCCATTACCCACAGGCCACAATTTAAGAAACATTAATTTGGGAACAGAACCTACTGATCTTTTGCTCCTACAGTTTCGAAGAAGATTAAAGGGATGGTGAAGGACAGTGGTTATAGCTCAAAATACTACAGTTCTGCTTGTAGAGTGTAATTTTTATATATTATATCATTTCCACAAAATATTCCTTGCAAAAAGAACTTTTCTGCAAATATCACTTTTAGAAATCCATAATCTACTTTTCAAAAATAGGGATATAGTTATGTTTACAAAAAATATGACAAAATACAAAGATAAATAGAAGCAAAACACACAAAATGCTGGAGGAACTCAGTAGGCCAGGCAGCATCTATGGAAGAGCACAGTCGACGTTTCGGGCTGAGACCCTTCATTAATTAAGGCCTCCGTTAGTCTTACGAGACCATGGATCTGAACCTGGAAAGTCTTCACTCTCCAGGGCGTAGGCCTGGGCAAGGTTGTATGGAAGACCGGCAGTTGCCCATGCTGCAAGTCTCCCCTCTCCACGACACCAATGTTGTCCAAGGGAAGGGCATTAGGACTCACACAGCTTGGCATCAGTGTCGTTGCAGGGCAATGTGTGATTAAGTGCCTTGCTCAAGGACACAACATATTCCCTTGGCTGCGGCTCGAACTCACTACCTTCAGATCGCTAGTCGAATGCCTTAACCACTTGGCCACGTGCCCACTCTTCATTAGGACTGGAGAAAAACGATGAGTCAAGTAAGAAAGTGGGGGGGAGGGAGATAGGAAGAAGAACCACAAGGTGATAGATGAAAAGGGATGTGGGGGTAGGGGAGAAGGGTGAAGTAAAGAGCTGGGAAGATGATTGATGAAAGAGGTACAGGGCTGGAGAAGGGGGAATCTGTTAGGATAGGAGAGAATGCCATGGAATAGAAAGTCAACAAAAAAAAATCTAACTACCAAAACACTTAAAACTTATAGGGAAAGCAAACAATGGGTTGGTTTAGAACTGGTAGATCAAAACCTTTCCAAGTTATGAATTTGTCAGAACACCTTTGAAATAATAAGTTGTACCCACTTCCTCTGGTACTTCATTCCAAGCTGCCTCTCAGGTCCTTTTTAAATCTTATCCCTCTCACTGTAGTTTTGGAGTCATCTATAAAAAATTGATCATCCACTGTACCTTCACCCCTCATGGTTTTATTGATCTGAATACAGTCACCCTCCCTCAGCCTCCATCACTCCAGGGAAAACAGTCCCATTTTCTCCTTCTAGCTCCAGCTGCCCAGCTACAGGAACCATCCTCAGCCATTGTAAATTGGCCCCAGAGTGACAGTGGTCAAGATTGTTTAATGTTATTTCCAGTACACAAGTGTAAAAATAGTTTTTACTCTGGATCCGATGCAGCGCAAAAAAGATAAAGAACAGAATAAAAAAGTACAATAAATATAAATACATAAGATAGCTTACCTACAATGGGGAAGGGGAGGGATTTTTTTAATGAAGGAGAAATCGATATTCATGCCATCAGGATGACTACTCAGACAGTACAGTACATAAGGTGTTGCTCCTCCAGCCTGAGGGTGGCGTCACCTTGGCAAAGCGGCAGCCCTGGGTCGACATGTTGGAATGAGAATGGGAATTAAAATGTTTGGCCACCAGGAAGTATTGCTTTAGGCGGAGGGAGCGGAGGCACTGGACAAAGCAGCCCCCAATTTCTGGCAGGTCTCACTAATATTGAGGAGGCCCCATTGGGAGCACAAGACACAAAAGACACCCCCAACCGATTTGCAGATTGTGCTCCCTCACCTGGAAGGACTGCTTGGGACTCTGAATGGGGAAAGTGAATGGGTAGGGGTAGCAGTTCAGCCACTTTCAGGGATAAGCTCCAGGATGGACGAACGAAAATGGAGGGAGCAACCCGTGTAGGGACTGTTGAGAGTCAGGGAGGTACAGATATGTTTGGTGGTGGGATCCCTTTGGAGATAGCAGAAGTTGCGGAGGATGATGTGTTACACGTGGAAGCTCATGGAGTGCTAGGTAAGGACAAGAGGAAATTATTGTTGTTAAGGAGGCAAGAAGACGGCGTGCGAGCGGATGTTCAGGAAATGGAAGAGATGTAGATGAGGGCAACATCAATGGTGGAGGAAGGGAAACCCCATTCTTTGAAGGAGCCCATCTCTGATGTCCTAGAAAGGAAGGGAACAGATGCAGCGGAGAAGAACGAACTGAACATTCTATGACGATAGACAATAGGTGCAGTAGGCCATTCGGCCCTTCGAGCCAGCACCACCATTCACTGTGATCATGGCTGATCATCCATAATCAGTATCCAGTTCCTGCCTTATCCCCAAAACCTTTGATTCCGCTATCTTTAAGAGCTCTATCCATCTCTTTCTTGAAAGCATCCAGAGACTTGGCCTCCACAGCCTTCTGGGGCAGAGCATTCCATATATCCACCACTCTCTGGGTGAAAAAGTTTTTCCTCAACTCCGTTCTAAATGGCCTACCCCTTATTCTTAAACTGTGGCCTCTGGTTCTGGACTCACCCATCAGCGGGAACATGCTAAATTCCAGAGTATACAAGCCCAGTCGCTCCAATCTTTCAACATATGACAGTCCCACCATCCCAGGAATTAACCTTGTGAACCTACACTGCACTCCCTCAATAGCAAGAATGTACTTCCTCAAATTTGGAGACCAAAACTGCACACAGTACTCCAGGTGTGGACTCACCAGGGCCCTATACAGCTGCAGAAGGACCTCTTTGCTCTTCTCCTCAATTCCCCTTGTTATGAAGGCCAGCATGCCATTAGAAACATAGAAAATAGGTGCAGGAGTAGGCCATTCGGCCCTTCGAGCCTGCACCACCATTTATTATGATCATGGCTGATCATTCAACTCAGAACCCCGCCCCAGCCTTCCCTCCATACCCCCTGACCCCCATAGCCACAAGGGCCATATCTAACTCCCTCTTAAATATAGCCAATGAACTGGCCTCAACTGTTTCCTGTGGCAGAGAATTCCACAGATTCACCACTCTCTGTGTGAAGAAGTTTTTCCTAATCTCGGTCCTAAAAGGCTTCCCCTCTATCCTCAAACTGTGACCCCTCGTTCTGGACTTCCCCAAAATTGGGAACAATCTTCCTGCATCTAGCCTGTCCAATCCCTTTAGGATATTATACGTTTCAATCAGATCCCCCCTCAATCTTCTAAATTCCAACGAGTACAAGCCCAGTTCATCCAGTCTTTCTTCATATGAAAGTCCTGCCATCCCAGGAATCAATCTGGTGAACCTTCTTTGTACTCCCTCTATGGCAAGGATGTCTTTCCTCAGATTAGGGGACCAAAACTGCACACAATACTCCAGGTGTGGTCTCACCAAGGTCTTGTACAACTGCAGCAGTACCTCCCTGTTCCTGTACTCGAATCCTCTCGCTATAAATGCCAGCATACCATTCGCCTTTTTCACCGCCTGCTGTACCTGCATGCCCACTTTCAATGACTGGTGTATAATGACACCCAGGTCTCGTTGCACCTCCCCTTTTCCTAATTGGCCACCATTCAGATAATAATCTGTTTTCCTATTTTTGCCACCAAAGTGGCGGTACCCCACTAGTCACCGCCTGCCATTCTGAAAAGAATTAGCTTTCTTCACTGCCTGCTGTACTTGCATGCTTGCTTTCAGTGACTGATGTACAAGAACACCTAAATCTCGTTGTACTTCCCCTTTTCCTAACCTGACTCCATTTAGATAATAATCTGCCTTCCTGTTCTTACCACCGAAGTGGATAACCTCACATTTATCCACATTAAACTGCATCTGCCATGCATCTGCCCACTCACCCAGCTTGTCCAAGTCACCCTGCATTCTCATAACATCCTCCTCACATTCCACACTGCCACCCAGCTTTGTGTCATCGGCAAATTTGCTAATGTTACTTTTAATTCCCTCATCTAAATCATTAATATATATTGTAAACAGCTGCGGTCCCAGCACTGAACCCTGCGGTATCCACTGGTCACCGCCTGCCAATCCGAAAGGGACCCATTAATTGCTACTCTTTGTTTTCTGTCAGCCAGCCAATTTCAATCCATGTCAGTACTCTGCCCCCAATACCATGTGCCCTAATTTTGCCCACTAATCTCCTATGTGGGACTTCATCAAAGGCTTTCTGAAGGTCCAGGTACACTACATCCACTGACTCTCCCTTGTCCATTTTCATAGTTATATCCTCAAAAAATTCCAGATTAGTCAAGCACGATTTCCCCTTCGTAAATCCATGCTGACTCAGACCGATCCTGTTTCTGCTATCCAGATGTGTCATAATTTCATCTTTTATAATTGACTCCAGCATCTCTCCCACTACCGATGTCAGGCTAACCGGTCTATAATTCCCTGTTTTCTCTCTTCCTCCCTTCTTGAAGAGAGGGACAACATTAGCCACCCTCCAATCCACAGGAACTGATCCTGAATCTATGGCACATTGGAAAATGATTACCAATGCGTCCACCATTTCTAAAGCCACATCCTTAAGTACCCTGGGATGCAGACCATCAGGTCCCGGGGACTTATCAGCCTTCAGACCCAACAGCCTATCCAACACCATTTCCTGCCTAATATAAATTTCCTTCAGTTCATCCATTACCCTAGGTCCTTTGGCCACTATTACATCTGGGAGATTGTTTGTCTTCCCTAGTGAAGACAGATCCAAAGTACCTGTTCAACTCATCTGCCATTTCCTTGTTCCCTAAAATAAATTCACCCATTTCTGTCTTCAAGGGCCCAATTTTGGTTTTAACTATTTTTTTTCCTTTTCACATACCTAAAGAAGCTTTTACTATCTTCCTTTATATTCTTGGCTAGTTTACCTTTGTACCTCATTTTTTCTCCACGTATTGCCTTTTTAGTTACCTTCTGTAGCTCTTTAAAAGTTTCCCAATCCTCTGGCTTCCCACTCGTCTTTGCTATGTTATACTTCTCTTTTATTTTTATACTGTCCATTACTTCCCTTGTCAGCCACGGCCTCCCCTATGCAATCAGGAAAGCTCACCAATGCCTCTACTTTCTAAGGAGGCGGAAGAGAGCTGGATTATGCACATCTATACTCACGTCATTCTACAGAACAACCCAGCATTAGTGAAACAAGTGCTACACATGCCCTTACACTTCCTCCCTTACCACCATTCAGGGCCCCAGACAGTCCTTCCAGGTGAAGCGATGCTTCACCTGTGAGTCGGCTGGGGTGATATACTGCGTCTGGTGCTCCCAATGTGGCCTTTTATATATTGGCGAGACCCGACGCAGACTGGGAGATCGTTTTGCTGAACACCCATGGTCTGTCCACCAGGGAAAGCAGGATCTCCCAGTGACACACATTTTAATTCCACATCCTATTCCCATTCTGACATGTCTATCCACGGCCTCCTCTATTGTAAAGATGAAGCCACACTCAGGGTTGGAAGAACAACACCTTATATTCCATCTGGGTAGCCTCCAACCTGATGGCATGAACATTGACTTCTAACTTCCGCTAATGCCCCACCTCCCCATCGTACCCCATCCGTTATTTATTTATATACACACATTCTTTCTCTCACTCTCCTTTTTCTCCCTCTGACTATACCCCTTGCCCATCCTCTGGGTTTTTATCCCCCCCTCCGCCTTTTCCTTCTCCCTGGGCCTCCTGTCCCATGATCCTCTCATATCCCTTTTGCCAATCACCTGTTCAGCTCTTGGCTCCATCCCTCCCCCTCCTGTCTTCTCCTATCATTTAGGATCCCCCCCTCCCCCTCTCAAATCTCTTACTAGCTCTTCCTTCAGTTAGTCCTGACGAAGGGTCTCGGCCTGAAATGTCGACTGTACCTCTTCCTAGAGATGCTGCCTGGCCTGCTGCGTTCACCAGCAACTTTGATGTGTGTTGCCAGCATTAGCCTATCTGCTATCTCAGGACATGGTGACGAGAGGGCATACAGGAGTGAGATATGCCAACAAGTGGAGTGGTGCCACAGCAACAACCTGGCACTCAACGTCAGTAAGATGAAAGAGTTGATTGTGGACTTCAGAAAGGGTAAGACGAAGGAGCTCATACCAATCCTCAGAGGGATCAGAAGTGGAGAGTGAGCAGCTTCGACTTCCTGGGTGTCAAGATCTCTGAGGATCTAACCTGGTCGCAACATATTGATATAGTTATAAAGAAGGCAGGACAGCTGCTATACACGCAAACACTTCTATAGATGTACCGTGGAGAATATTCTGACAGGCTGCATCACTGTCTGGTATGGGAAGTCGGGGGGCTACTGCACAGGACCGGAAGAAGCTGCAGAGGGTCGCAAATTTAGTCAGCTCCATCTTGGGTTCTAGCCTACAAATGACCCAGGACATCTTCAGGGAGCAGTGTCTCAGAAAGGCAGCGTCCATTATTAAGGACCTCCAGCACCCAGGGCATGCCCTTTTCTCACTGTTACCATAAGGTAGGAGGGACAGAAGCCTGAAGGCACACACTCAGTGATTCACGAAGAGCTTCTTCCCCTCTGCCATCCAATTCCTAAATGGATATTGAATCTTTGGACACTACCTCACTGTTTTTTATTATACAGTATTTCTGTTTTTGCACATTTTTAAAGTCTATTCAATGCATGTATACTGTAATTGATTTACTTGTTTATTTATAATTATATTTATTATTCTCTTTTTCTCTGCTAGAATATGTATTTGCACTTCAAAAAATCTATTCAATATACGTATACCATAATTCATTTATTTAGCATTATTTTTAATTTTATTTATTACAGGTATTATTTTCTCTGCTAGATTATGTATTGCATTGAACTGCTGCTACTAAGTTAACAAATTTCACGTCACATGCCAGTGATAATAAACCTGATTCTGAATACAGAAGGATCCCAGCCGACCCACTCACGAACTGTTTGTCCCACTCCCTTATTGCGGACAGAGACAGAGACCGGGGGAGGGGGGGAGAGAGAGGGGGGAGAGAGAGGGGGGGAGAGAGAGGGGGGAGAGAGAGGGGGGAGAGAGAGGGGGGAGAGAGAGGGGGGAGAGAGAGGGGGGAGAGAGAGGGGGGAGAGAGAGGGGGGAGAGAGAGGGGGGAGAGAGAGGGGGGAGAGAGAGGGGGGAGAGAGAGCTAGCTCCCACCAACCCCTTCCCGACAGATGCGGCCTCCCTGCCGCTACCATTTCCTTTAACGCACCATGGCCCGATCCGGGAGCTAGAGTTACCACACACCCGGACAGCCTTGGTCTCCCCGCACCCACAACAGACACTGAGCAGTAAACGGGCCCGCGACGAAGACTCACCGACAAACACCCCACAGCCCCGATCGGCTTCAACTCACAGAGCGGCAGCTTCCTCTCCGCAGTCCGCTCGACGGCCGCGTCACGTGAGCAGCTGCTCCTTTCCCAGTGGCTGCTGACGACCCAATGCGGTCTCTGACCGCCGCCGATTGGCTGCGCGTCGGGCGTCCTCTCGAACGGCGATCCCGTATTAGCTCTACCACTTGGAGCCGCCGCCCAATAGCTTTACGGCGCTGAAATACGTCACAACTCGGGAACGTCACAGAGGTGGCGGCACGGGCTCTGTCGCCCGGGCGCCCAGGGCAGGGGCTAGGGCAGGGGCTGGGGCTGGGGCTGGGGCTGGGGCTGGGGCTGGGGCTGGGGCTGGGGCTGGGGCTGGGGCTGGGGCTGAGGCTGAGGCTGGACTGGCGCGATCTCCTGGGAAACCAGCTAATCAGATCACCAGGAGCAGAATTAGGAGTTCAACCCGTCCTGTCAAGTCTGATTAGGGATAGGCAACATGGTTCTATGCAGGCAGCACCCACAAAATGCTGGACGACCTCAGCAGACCAGGCAGCATCTATGGAAAAGAATATTAGACAATAGGGGTTTAGATGGGGCAGAATTTGTTAAGTGTGTCCAGGATGGATTCCTGTCACAGTATGTGGATAGGCCGACCAGGGGAAATGCCATACTAGATATAGTACTAGGTAATGAACCGGGTCAGGTCACAGATCTCTCAGTGGGTGAGCATCTGGGACACAGTGACCACCGCTCCCTGGCCTTTATAATTATCATGGAAAAGGATAGAATCAAAGAGGACAGGAAAATTTTTAATTGGGGAAAGGCAAATTATGAGGCTATAAGGCTAGAACTTGCAGGTGTGAATTGGGATGATGTTTTTGCAGGGAAATGTACTATGGACATGTGGTCGATGTTTAGAAATCTCTTGCGGAATGTTAGGGATAAATTTGTCCTGGTGAGGAAGATAAAGAATGGTAGGGTGAAGGAACCATGGGTGACAAGTGAGGTGGAAAATCTAGTCAGGAGGAAGAAGGCAGTACTAATGAGGTTTAGAAAGCAAGGATCAGATGAGTCTATTGAGGAATATAGGGAAGCAAGAAAGGAGCTTAAGAAGGGGCTGAGAAGAGCAAGAAGGGGACATGAGAAGGCCTTGGCAAGTAGGGTAAAGGAAAACCCCAAGGCATTCTTCAATTATGTGAAGAAAAAAAGGATGACAGGAGTGAAGGTAGAACCGATTAGAGGTAAAGGTGGGAAGATGTGCCTGGAGGCTGTGGAAGTGAGCGAGGTCCTCAATGAATACTTCTCTTTGGTATTCACCAATGAGAGGGAACTTGATGATGGTGAGGACAATATGAGTGAGGTTGATGTTCTGGAGCATGTTGATATTGAGGGACAGGAGGGGTTGGAGTTGTTAAAATACATTAGGACAGATAAGTCCCCGGGGCCTGACGGAATATTCCCCAGGCTGCTCCATGAGGCGAGGGAAGAGATTGCTGAGCCTCTGGCTAGGATCTTTATGTCCTCGTTGTCCACGGGAATGGTACCGGAGGATTGGAGGGAGGCGAATGTTGTTCCCTTGTTCAAAAAAGGTAGTAGGGATAGTCCGGGTAATTATAGACCAGTGAGCCTTACCACTGTGGTGGGAAAGCTGTTGGAAAAGATTCTTAGAGATAGGATCTATAGGCATTTAGAGAATCATGTCTGTTCAGGGACAGTCAGCATGGCTTTGTGAAGGGCAGATCGTGTCTAACAAGCCTGATAGAGTTCTTTGAGGAGGTGACCAGGCATATAGATGAGGGTAGTGCAGTGGATGTGATCTATATGGATTTTAGTCAGGCATTTGACAAGGTTCCACATGGTAGGCTTATTCAGAAAATTAGAAGGCATGGGATCCAGGGAAGTTTGGCCAGGTGAATTCAGAATTGGCTTGCCTGCAGAAGGCAAAGAGTGGTGGTGGAGGGAGTACATTCAGATTGGAGGATTGTGACTAGTGGTGTCCCACAAGGATCTGTTCTGGGACCTCTACTTTTCATGATTTTTATTAACGACCTGGATGTGGAGGTAGAAGGGTGGGTTGGCAAGTTTGCAGACGACACAAAGGTTGGTGGTGTTGTAGATAGTGTAGAGTATTGTCAAAGATTGCAGAGAGACATTGATAGGATGCAGAAGTGGGCTGAGAAGTGGCAGACGGAGTTCAACCTGGAGAAGTGTGAGGTGGTACACTTTGGAAGGACAAACTCCAAGGCAGAGTACAAAGTAAATGGCAGGATACTTGGTAGTGTGGAGGAGCAGAGGTATCTCGGGGTACATGTCCACAGATCCCTGAAAGTTGCCTCACAGGTGGATAGGGTAGTTAAGAAAGCCTATGGGGTGTTAGCTTTCATAAGTCGAGGGATAGAGTTTAAGAGTCGCGATGTAATGATGCAGCTCTATAAAACTCTGGTTAGGCCACACTTGGAGTATTGTGTCCAGTTCTGGTCACCTCACTATAGGAAGGATGTGGAAGCATTGGAAAAGGTACAGAGGAGATTTACCAGGATGCTGCCTGGTTTAGAGAGTATGCATTATGATCAGAGATTAAGGGAGCTAGGGCTTTACTCTTTGGAGAGAAGGAGGATGAGAGGAGACATGATAGAGGTGTACAAGATAATAAGAGGAATAGATAGAGTGGATAGCCAGCGCCTCTTCCCCAGGGCACCACTGCTCAATACAAGAGGACATGGCTTTAAGGTAAGGGGTGGGAAGTTCAAGGGGGATATTAGAGGAAGGTTTTTTACTCAGAGAGTGGTTGGTGCGTGGAATGCACTGCCTGAGTCAGTGGTGGAGGCAGATACACTAGTGAAGTTTAAGAGACTACTAGACAGGTATATGGAGGAATCTAAGGTGGGGGCTTATATGGGAGGCAGGGTTTGAGGGTCGGCACAACATTGTGGGCCGAAGGACCTGTACTGTGCTGTACTATTCTATGTTCTAGACTACTACAGCACAGTACAGGCCCTTCGGCCCTCGATCTTGTGCCGACCCATATATTCCTGAAAAAGAAACATACTAAACCCACACTACCGTGTAACCCTCCATTTTTCTTTCATCCATGTGCCCTTCGTCCTGCTGAAACGTTGACACTTTTCCATGCTGCCTTCCCCGCTAAGTTCCTCCAGCATTTTGTATGTGTTGCTTGGATTTCCAGCATCTGCAGATTTTCTGTTGCTTTATGCTTGGTAGTTCGTGTCTAACCAATCTTAAAGAGTTTTTTTTTGAGGAGGTAACCTTGAAGTTAGATGAAGGGAAGGCGATAGACGTTGCCTACATGGACTTTAGCAAGGCCTTTGATAAGATCCCACTTGGGAGTCAGGAATAGAAGGTTCAATCGCTTGACATTCAGGATGAAGTAGTAAATTGGATTAACATTGGCTTTGTGGGAGAAGACAAGAGTGATGTAGATAGTTGTCTCTGTAACGGGGCACCATCGGGGATCAGCACTTGCGAATGACATCAAGAGTGGGGGCATAATGGAGAGCAAAGAATGCTATCAAAGCTTGCATCAGGATGTTGACCAGCTAGACAGATGGGTTGAAAATGGCACATAGCATCTAATACAGACAAGTATTAGGTGTTGCACTTTGGGAGAATAAACTAGGATAAGACTTACACAGTAAGAGCAATGAAGTGTATGGTAGATTATAGAGATCTGGGAATACAGATCCATATGTTTTGAAAATGGCGATTCAGGTAGATAGGGCTGTAAGCTCCATCCCCCCACCCATCAAAAACTTTTTCAACATGTGATGCCACAAGAAGGCAGTATCTATCAAAAAGGACACCCACGATCTGGAATATTGCCGCCGTTGGGGAGAATGCAGGAGCCTGAAGACCTACACTTGACATTTTAGGAGCAGCTTCTTCCCCTCCATTATCAGAATTCTGAACGGTTCATGAACCCATGACCACTACCCTGGTCCTCTTCTGCAATACTTCAACTTAGAATAATTTTTATTTCTTACACCGTACTATAGTCAGGCAAATATCATAGCATTCTGATATTTATTTATTGAGAAACAGCATGGAACAACCTTAATGAGCCGCATCACCTAACAACCCACCTATTTAACCCTAGCGGAATCACAGGACAAGGTACAATCACCAATCTACTAACCAGACTTTGGACTGTGGGAGGATACTGGAGCACCCAGAAGAAACCCATTTGCACGTGGGAATGACATACAAACTTTCTTACCTAGGATGCCCCGAGCTGCAATAGCATTGTGGTAAGCATTACACTAGTGGTGCCCTCATGGTGATATCATGGCCAATCTCAGCTCTACTTTGCCCAAAAATATAGCCTTCCAGGTCAGTTAATTCTCAAAATCCAGCAGTTTCTGCAGTAAACTCAACAACACCTCAATTTTAATCCAATCACTCCAGTCCCTTGACCATACCCCTCACTCTAGATTCTACAGTAGTGGAAATAGCTTGACGCCTACCCTGTCAACGCCCTAAGAATGTTTCAACAAGTTTAACTTTAATTCATCTAGACATTGAAGAACATAGATGTAATATCTTTCACCGCTTGGGATAAGACAACCCTCCTATCTAGGAATTTGCCAAGTAAGTATCTCTTGGACTGTCTCTAACACCAGTTTCCTTGTTTGCATAAGGGGTCTGGAATCATATAGACCTTTACTTTGAAAATGTCTTGTTTTTACCAGAACTGGACCCCACCCCCCGCGCTGATGTGTAGCAAATACATTCAGTGGTCAGTTTATTAGGTATACCCGTACACAAATACATGTATCTAATCAGTTAATCACATGGCAGCAACTCAGAATCAGGGTTAATATCACTGGTAGAGAAGCAGCAGCACTGTAATTATGTATTTTAAAAATTAAATTAAGTAGTGCAAAAACTAATGAGGTAGAGAACAAATAAACTTTTTGCGGGCTTTCAGCTGGGAACAGACATCAATTTTAGCCAACGTTTCGATGACAAACTCTGCTATCTTCATCAGGGACAATGCCTGGGCATGTTGTAGCCATCACTGAATTATGGCTGAAGGACTGAAGGATGGTTGTAGTTAGGAGCTGAATGTCCAAGGTTACACATTATATTGGAGGGATAGGAAGATAGGCAGAGGGGGTGGTGTGGCTCCACTGGTACAGAACAGCATCAAATCAGTAGAAAGATGTGACATAGGATCGGAAGATGTTGAATCCTTGTGGGCTGAGTTAAGAAACTGCAAGGATAAAAGGATGTTGGTGGCAGTTATATACAGACCTCCCAACAGTGGCCACAGATTACAACAGGAAATCGAAAAGGCATGTCAAAAGGGCAATGTTATGGTAGTCATGGGAGAATTTAACATGCAGGTCGATTGGGAAAATCAGGTTGGTAATGGATATCAAGAGAGTGAGTTTATTGAATCTCTAAGAGATAGCTTTTTTAGAGCAGTTTGTCTTTGAACCTATTAGGGGATCAGCTATATTGGAGGGCGTAATGTAATGAACCGGAGGCAATTAGGGAGCTTAGGGTAAAAGAACCCTTAGGAACCAGTGATCACAATATGACTGAGTTCAACTTGAAATCTGATAGGGAGAAAGTAAACTCTGATGTAGCAATACTTCAGTGGAGTAAGGGAAATTACAGTGGTATGAGAGAGGAGTTGGCCAAAGTAAGTTGGAAGGAGCTGCTGGCAGGGATGACAACAGAGCAGCAATGGCGTGCGTTTCTGGGAAAAATGAGGAAGGTGCAGGACATATGCATTCCAAAAATGAAGAAATACTCAGATGGTAAAATAGTACAACCATGGCTGGCAAGGGAAGTCAAAGCTATTATAAAAATAAAGGGCATACAACAAAGCAAAGATTAGTGGGAAGATAAGGATTGAGAAGTTTTTAGAAACCTACAGAGAGCAACTAAAATAAACATTAGAAAGGAAAAGATGAAATATGAAAGCAAGCTTGCAAATAATATCAAAGTGGATAGTACAAGTTTTTTCAAGTATGTTAAAAATAAAAGAGAAATGAGAGTAGATATAGGACTGCTAGAAAATGAGACAGGAGAAATAATAACGAGGACAAGGAGATGGCAGAAGAACTAAATGAGTATTTTGCGTCAGTCTTCACTGTGGAAGACACTAGCAGTGTGCCTGATGTTGTAGTGTGTGAAGGAAGGGAGATGGGTGCAGTTACTATTACAAGGGAGACAGTGCTCAAAAAGCTGAAAGACCTAAAGGTACACAAGTCACCTGGACCAAATGAACTGTACCCTCGGGTTCTGATAGAGGTAGCCTTAAAGATTGTGGTGGCATTAGAAATGATCTTTCAAAAATCATTGGACTCTGGCATGGTGCCAGAGGACTGGAAAATTGCAGATGTCACTCCACTCTTTAAGAAAGGTGGAAGGCAGCAGAAAGGAAATTATAGACCAGTTAGCCTGACCTCAGTGGTTGAAAAGATTTTAGAGTCAATTATTAAGGATGAGGTGATGGAGTACTTGGTGACACAGGACAAGATAGTACAAAGTTAGCTTGGTTTTCTTCAGGGAAAGTCCTGCCTGGCGAACCTGTTCGAATTTTTTGAGGAGATTACAAGTAGGATAGATAAAGGAGGTGCAGTGGATTTTGAATATGTGGACTTTCAGAAGGCCTTTGACAAGGTGCCATAAATGAGGTAGCTTACCATGGTTGGAGTATTGGCTGATTGGTAGAAGGTATTGAGTGGGAATAAAAGGATTCTTTTCTGGTTGGATGCCAGTGACTATTAGCGTGTTTCGCAGGGGTTGGTGTTGGGACTATTTCTTTTTATGTTGTATATTAAATGATTTAGATGATGGAATAGATGGCTTTGTTGCCAGGTTTGCAGATGATACGAAGATTGGTGGAGAGGTAGATAGTGTTGAGGAAATAGGTAGGATGCAGAGGGACAGACAGATTAGGAGAATGGGCAAGAAAGTGGCTAATGAAATACAATGTTGGAAAATGCATGGTCATGGTAGTAGAAATCAATGTGTGGACTATTTTCTAAACCGGAGAAAATCCAAAAATCTGAGATGCAAAGGGACTTGGGAGTCAGTTAACTTGCAGGTTGAGTCAGTGGTGAGGAAGACAAATGCCATGTTAGCATTCATTTCAAAAGGTCTAGAATACAAGAAAAAGGATGTGATGCTGAGGCTTTATAAGGCACTGATGAGGCCTCACCTTGAGTATTGTGAACATTTTTGGGCCCCTCATCTTAGAAAAGATCCATTGGAGAGTGTACAGAGGAGGTCCACAAGGATGATTCCAGTAATGAAAGGGTCATCATATGAGGAACATTTGATGGCTCTGGGTCTGTACTTGCTGGAATTCAGAAGGATGAAGGGGGATCTCATTGAAACCTTTCAAATGTTGAAAGGCCTACACAGTAGATATGGAAAGGTTGTTTCCCATGGTGGGAGGGTCTAGGACAAGAAGGCACAGCCTCAGGATAGAGGGGTATCCTTTCAAAACAGAGATGCAGAGAAATTTCTTTAGCCAAAGGGTGGTGAATTTGTGGACTTTGTTGCCACATGGAGCTGTGGAGGCCAGGTTGTTGAGTGTATTAAGGCATAGGTTTGATTGGACATGGCATCAAAGGTTATGGGGAGAAGGCTGAGATCTGGGGTTGAGAAGAAAAAAAAAGGATCAGTCATGATTGAATGGTGGAGAAGACTTGATGAGCCAGATGGCTTAGTTCTGCTCCTGTGTCTTATAGTCTTTCAGGTGGTATTTATAGCCCCATCTTCTGTTCCTCCTGATTGGTTAGTCCTCATCCAATCAGGTTTCCACTGTCCCACCTTGTTTACAATCGAATTCCAGTTCTTACTTAGAGTGAGACTTTAGTCTTCGTTAAAATTATTTTCCTCTAGTTATATTTCAATGGCCTCCTTCACCAGGCGGTCCCAAAAGCCATTGGCATAGCACAGTAGTGTTGTGCCGAAGTCAGTCCGGATACACCTCCTGTGCTCCTTGATGCAGGTTTCCACTGTGCGTTCCATCTGGCCGATACACCCTGCTGTGCATTCAAAGAATGCTGTAAATGCCGGCCACCTGAGTCCCAGGTCATCTTTGACCCACTTAAGCTGCGATTTGAACTTTCTTATGGGCTTGTGGACAGTATTTCTTCAGGATCCCGGGCCCTTAAAAAGGCCTACGGAAAAACCAGGAAACTGAACAATGAGGAACTCATCATAACCACATGTTTTTTCTATATTTCCACGGTTTCTGGAAGGATCACCAGGATCTTGTAGAAAAGATGGGACAGCAAAAACCTGATTGAATGAGGACTAACCAATCAGGAGGGACGGACAACTGGGGTAGATCACCTGACTAGACATGTCCAGGCATCATCCCTGGCAAAAATGAGTGTGTCATCAAAACATCAGAGAGAGAGAAAAAAAAAATCGATATTTGTACCTAGGTGGAAGCCCGAATAGTTTATTCGTCGTATATGCTGGCAAAACACTAGATCCTTTTTTGGTGAGGTAACGCTCATGGGTCTAATGTCCATTCAGAAATCTGATGACAAAAGGGAAGCTGTGTCTGAATCACTGAGTGTGTGCCTTCAGTTTTCTGTAACTCCTCCCTGATGGCAGCAATGAGAAGAGGGAATGAATGTCCTGGGTGATGTGGGTTCTCAATGATGAATGCTGCCTTTTTTGAGATATAGCTAATTCAAAATGTCCTGGATGCTAGGGAAGCTACAGCCCACGATGGAGCGAAGTTTACAACTTTCAGCAGCTATGATCCTGCGCAGTGCCCTGTCCCCATACCAGAAGGTGATATAGTCAGTTAGAATGCTCTCCACAGTACATCTGCAGCCATTTACAAGTGTCTTTGGTGACAATCCAAATCTTCTCAAACTTGTGCCTTCTTCGCAACTGTATCGATATGTTCGGCCCAGGATAGATGCATAAAAGCATACAGGCAGATTTTTAAAGATAGGATCTATGGACATTTAGAGAATCATGGTCTGATCAGGGACAGTCAGCATGGCTTTGTGAAGGACAGATCATGTCTAACAAGCCTGATAGAGTTCTTTGAGGAGGTGACCAGGCATATAGATGAGGGTAGTACAGTGGATCTGATCTACATGGATTTTAGTAAGGCATTGAACAAGGTTCCACATGGTAGGCTTATTCAGAAAGTCAGAAGGCATGGGATCCAGGGAAGTTTGGCCAGGTGGATTCAGAAATTGGCTTGCCTGCAGAAGGCAGAGGGATTACATTCGGATTGGAGGGTTGTGACTAGTGGTGTCCCACAAGGATCTGTTCTGGAACCTCTACTTTTCGTGATTTTTATTAATGACCTGGATGTGGGGGTAGAAGGGTGGGTTGGCAAGTTTGCAGATGACACAAAGGTTGGTGGTGTTGTAGATGGTGTAGAGGATTGTCGAAGATTGCAGAGAGATATTGAGAGGATGCAGAAGTGGGCTGAGAAGTGGCAGATGGAGTTCAACCCGGAGAAGTGTGAGGTGGTACACTTTGGAAGGACAAACTCCAAGGCAGAGTACAAAGTAAATGGCAGGATACTTGGTAGTGTGGAGCAGCAGAGGGATCTGGGGGTATATGTCCACAGATCCCTGAAAGTTGCCTCACAGGTAGATAGGGTAGTTAAGAAAACTTATGGGGTGTTAGCTTTCATAAGTAAGGGGATACCTCCTCTTATTTACACCTCGATCATGACCCCACTAAGGAGCACCAGGCCATTGTCTCCCACACCGTCACCAACTTTATCTACTCGGGATCTCCCATCCACTGCTACCAACCTTATAGTTCCCACACCCGCACTTCCCGTTACCACCTCCTGGCCAAGAGCCACAAACCTGCCTGTCCCGGTAGACCTTTTGTCCCAGCTTGCTCCTGCCCCACCGAGCTCATTTCTACATACCTCGACACTCTTTTATCCCCCCCTTGTTCAATCCCTTCCTACCTATGTTTGTGACACTTCTCACGCTCTGAAACTTTTCGATGATTTTAAATTCCCTGGCCCCCACCACTTTATTTTCACCATGGATGTCCAGTCTCTATATACTTCCATCCCCCATCAGGAAGGTCTCAAAGCTCTCCGCTTCTTTTTGGATTCCAGACCTAACCAGTTCCCCTCTACCAACACTCTGCTCCGTCTAGCGGAATTAGTCCTTACTCTTAGTAATTTCTCCTTTGGCTTCTCCCACTTCCTCCAAACTAAAGGTGTAGCCTTGGGCACCCGTATGGGTCCTAGCTATGCCTGCCTTTTTGTTGGCTTTGTGGAACAATCTATGTTCCAAACCTATTCTGGTATCTGTCCCCCACCTTTCCTTCGCTACAGCGATGACTGCATTGGCGCAGCTTCCTGCATGCATGCTGAACTCGTTGATTTCACTATCTTTGCCTCCAACTATCACCCTGCCCTCAAGTTTACCTGGTCCATTTCTGACACCTCTCTCCCCTTTCTAGATCTTTCTGTCTCTATCTGTGGAGACAGTATATCTACTGATGTCTACTAGAAGCTTACTGACTTTCACAGCTATCTGGACTATTCCTCTTCTCACCCTGTCTCTTGCAAAAATGCCATCCCCTTCTCGCAATTCCTCCGTCTCCGCTGCATCTGCTCTCAGGATGAGGCTTTTCATTCCAGGACAAAGGAGATGTCCTCCTTTTTTGAAGAAAGGGGCTTACCTTCCTCCACCATCAACTCTGCTCTCAAACGCACCTCCCCCATTTCACGTACATCTGCTCTCACTCCATCCTCCCGCCACCCCACTAGGAATAGGGTTCCCCTTGTCCTCACCTACCACCCCACCAGCCTCCAGGTCCAACATATAATTCTCCGTAACTTCCGCCACCTCCAACGGGATCCCACCACTAAGCACATCTTTCCCACCCCCCCCTCTGCTTTCCACAGGGATTGTTCCCTACACAACTCCCTTGTCCATTCGTCCCCCCCATCCCTCCCCACTGATCTCCCTCCTGGTACTTATCCTTGTAAGCGGAACAAGTGCTACACATGCCCTTACACTTCCTCCCTCACTACCATTCAGGGCCCCAGACAGTCCTTCCAGGTGAGGCGACACTTCACCTGTGAGTCGGCAGGGGTGATATACTGCGTCCGGTGCTCCCGATGCGGTCTATATATTGGCGAGACCCAACGCAGGCTGGGAAGACTGTTTCGCTGAACACCTACGCTCTGTCTGCCAGAGAAAGCAGGATCTCACAGTGGCCACCTATTTTATTCCACATCCCATTCCTATTCTGATATGTCAATCCACGGCCTCCTCTACTGCAAAGATGAAGCCACACTCAGGTTGGAGGAACACCACCTTATATTCCCTCTGGGTAGCCTCCAACCTGATGGCATGAACATTGACTTCTCAAACTTCTGCTAATGCCCCATCTCCCCCTCGTACCTCATCCGTTATTTATTTATTTATATACACATTCTTTTTTTCCTCTTTCTCCCTCTGTCCCCCTCACTATACCCCTTGCCCATCCTCTGGGTTTCCCCCCTCCCCCTTTCTTTCTCCTTGGGCCTGTCCCATGATCCTCTCATATCCCTTTTGCCAATCAACTGTCGAGCTCTTGGCTCCATCCCTCCCCCTCCTGTCTTCTCCTATCATTTTGGATCTCCCCCTCCCCCTCTCAAATCTCTTACTAGTTCTTCTTTCAGTTAGTCCTGACGAAGGGTCTCAGCCCGAAACGTCAACTGTACCTCTTCCGAGATGCTGCTTGGCCTGCTGCATTCACCAGCAATTTTTATGTGCATTGCTTGAAATTCCAGCATCTTCAGATTTCCTCGTATTTGCAGCTCAACAAAACTCTGGTTAGGCCACACTTGGAGTACTGTGTCCAGTTCTGGCCGCCTCACTATAGGAAGGATGTGGAAGCATTGGAAAGGGTACGGAGGAGATTTACCAGGATGCTGCCTGGTTTAGAGTATGCATTATGATCAGAGATTAAGGGAGCTAGGGTTTTACTCTTTGGAGAAAAGGAGGATGAGAGGAGACATGACAAAGATATACAAGATATTAAGAGGGATAGAGTGGATAGCCAGTGCCTCTTCCCCAGTACCCCACTGCTCAATACAAGAGGACATGGCTTTAAGGTAAGGGGTGGGAAGTTCAAGGGGGATAACTGGAGTGGTTGGAGTATGGAATGCACTGCCTGAGTCAGTGGTGGAGGCAGATATATGGAGGAAGTTAAGGTGGGGGGGGGGCGGGTTATATGGGAGGCAGGGTTTGAGGGTCAGCACAACACTGTGGGCTAAAGGGCCTGTACTATTCTATCATCTGAACTGGGAAGAAATCTTATCTAGGTGACATTGACCATGGAATGATTATTGGTGACAGACGGTGGTTTGAGTGTCTCAGAAACTGCTGATCTCCTGGGATTTTCACACACAAGTCTCCGGTGTACAGAGAATGGTGCAAAAAGCAGTAAGCAGCAGTGGGTGTGATCTTTTGTTGATTCTATTGTGTTATTTGTATTTACTGTTAACACCCACAAGGAAATGGATCTCAGGGTTCTGTTGCATCATTGCATATACTTCATCAAATTTACATTTTACTTTTGAATACCTCTCATTCATTTCTACTGTGAAGGTCATGAAGGGTAAGCAATTAGAGGACGCAAATAGTGATAGCCTGGAACACATCCAGTGTAAAAGGGGTGCTGCTGGCTGCTTTAAGCACGTAATAATGAATAAAACCCCAGAGGTGTATGTGCAGTTCATCCCGCAGTACTCATCTACGCATCTGCTGTGAATGTCCACAAGAAAATCTCAAGGTAGTACATGGAGACATATGTACTTCCATAATAAACTTACATTTTGAACTGCCTCTGACTAAGTGTATCCTAGGATACTAGCTGAAGTGAGGGAAGTAAATGCAGGGGCAGTAACATTTTTTTTAAGCCACTATTGAGGTATAGGAATATTGGAGGTTGGCAAATATGCCTTAATACAAGACTGCAAGGACAATAACATCAAACAGTTTTTGCTCCAACTGCATTCTTTCTTGTAAAAATCGTGTGTAATTTATGTCCCTGTGATACAAGTTTTCCACTACACATGTGCATCCATGCACTGTTGCATGCCAATAAACTTGATTGACCTGATTGTGGAAGGATGGACGGCTATCAGATAAGCTCCCCAGCTCATTTCAGATCCCCAGTAACTGATGTTCCACATCTCCAGGTGTCCATGATTCTTGACAATATTCAGTCATCTTCCTTTCCTTAATCCCCATTTCAGTACTGAAAATCTGAAAGAACAGTAACAACCCCATCTCCATACATACTGGTCAATCCAACAAGTAATCCCCAAGCATCAGACCCAATTTTAGCTCTCTACAGTGACACTTGTGAAGGACGCGAGGCTGAAAATTAAAGGAATAGAAGAGACACGAGATCAGGTTAAATGCAGCTTGAGAAAAAGACAGCTACCTGTACCAAGAAATACATGAGAAATTCAGAAAGAGGATAACCATCTCAGGAAATTGACACTTCTTCAGTCAACCGAAATAAATATTAACACAATATCATGGTTCCCAAAGTTTTATTGTATTTACAGTTCAATCGGTAAAATCTAATCTCGTGCCATGAGTTTTTGTTTCTTCAGCTTTTTCTGGGAAACCTAGAAAGGAAGAAAGTGACACATTATTCAAGTGTTACATCCTTAAATCTGAAGTAGACATTAAATGGCCTAGCACAAGGAGTCAGCAGTTATCTGAAAACAGGGTTTTAATTTATCATACAACAGAAAAAGGCTACTGAAGTTGAAATATACTTGAGTGTCCATGGGACACTGAAAGCTGCTGTACAGGATGACTCTGTGGTTATGAAGATATACGGTGCATTGGCCTTCATCACTCATGGGATTGAGTTTACGAGCCAAGAGGTAATGTTACAGCTATATAGGACCCTGGTCAGACCCTACTTGGAGTACAGTGCTCAGTTCTGGTCACCTCACTACAGGAAGGATGGGGAAACCATAGAATGGGTGCAGGGGAGATTTACAAGGATGTCGCCTGGATTGGGGAGCATGCCTTATGAGAATAGGTTGAGTGAACTCAGCCTCTGCTCCTTGGAGTGACGGAGGATGAGAGGTGACCTGATAGAGGTGTACAAGACGATGGGAGGCATTGATCGTGTGGATAGGCAGAGGCTTTTCCCAGTGCTGAAATGGCTACTACAAGAGGGCACAGTTTTAAGGAGCTAGGAAGTAGGTACAGAGGAGATGTCAGGGTTAAGAAGTTGTTGGTTTTTTTTTTTAAACACACAGTGAGTGGTGAGTGTGCGGATTGGGCTGCCGGCGACGATGGTGGAGGTGGATATGATGGGGTCTTTTAAGAGACTCCTGGACAGGTACATGGAGCTCAAAAAATAGAGGGCTATGGGTAACCCTAGGTAATTTCTAAGGTAAGGACATGTTTGGCACAGCTTTGTGGGCCGAAGGGCCTGTATTGTGCAGTAGGTTTTCTATGTTTATATACATATTACTCTTTTAATAATAACACTATTATTAATTATTTTAAATACAGACTTGTAGGCAAAATCTAAATGCGTGCAAAAGAACAAAACAAATCACCTTTTTCTTCTGAACAACCTCTTCCTCTGGTTTTGGAACAATCTGCTCCTTTTCAGTGAGGATCATCTCTATATGGCAAGGGGAGCTCATGTATGGGTTAATACGACCATGGGCACGGTAAGTCCGTCGGCGCATTTTGGGAGCCTTGTTCACTTGAATGTGCTCAATCACAAGCGAATCCACATCCAGACCCTTTAAAAAAAATAATTATTTTAATTCAACATCTATAGCCCACTATTCCACTAATCACCTGCAAAGCTCTCCCCATCACTTAGTACATTTACATGGAGCAATGACACCAGAAAGCAGCATCCAGGAATTGAGGATCACCACCATCAGGCCATGCTTGCTTCTGATACCATCATGAGTCTTACACCACCTGGTTCAGGAACAGCTATTACCCTGCAACCATCAGGCCCCTGAACCCGTGTGGAGAACTTCACTTACCTCAACCGATTATATGAGCTACAGACTCACTTACAAGGACTATACACAACTCGTTTTATTAGCACAATTTACCTTCTTTTGCACATTATTTATTTGGCAGTCTTTGTTTACGTATTGATCTTTTTGTGAATTCTGGCATTTGGAGAAGAAATTTGGATCTATATCTGAATAAAGATTCAATATGAAGCAAGTTATTAATACTTATAACACAAGCTTATAATTTTTATCCTTGGCACAAGTCTCTTAAAAAAAGTGTCATCTTTTCATTCTCTTACTGCATATCTCACCGTGGAAAACTATAAAATGCCTCCTTTACATAGCCAAAATGTAGCTGTCTTTCCAATTTTCTCAAACCACAATAAACAGTCTAGCTAGAAGAACGACAAACTCAAATGGATGTCAAAACCCCACCACTGCTCCTGCAATGATTAAAAACCCTGACACATCAAGTTTATTTGTACCGTAAACCAATGCAGATTATAAATAAAACAGCACAAGACAAATAAAATGTGGTCACTCAGATCTGTAGCTTTGTTTTCATGTATAATCCAAAGGTGTCCTAAGAAGGTCATCATTGCAACCACATTTTAAAATTGTCACAATGTTACGTATTCTTCAGATTCGACTCTAGATCAGCAACTGTACAAGTATTTTATTTATTGGTAGTCTAGATATGGACCCATGAAAATCCATTAATCAAATAGCTAACATAGTACAAGACCATAGACAGGAGCCTCCATCTCATAACCTTTCATGCTGTAATCCAGCGGTCCTCAACCACCGGGCTGCAAAGCATGTGCTACTGGGCCGCGAGGAAACGACACGAGTCAGCTGCACTTTTCCTCATTCCCCGTCATGCACTATTGAACTTGACATAGGGTTACCAACTGTCTCGTATTTGCCGGGACATCCCGTATATTGGGATAAATTGGTTCGTCCCGTATTTCCCCTGCTAAGGTAGAGCGTTCCTATGAAACCTTTCATGTGGAAATGGCATGAAGCGAAGAAGCAATTACCATTTATATGGGAAAAATTTTTGAGCGTTTCCAGACCTAAAAATAAATAACACTAACATATAGTAAAAGCAGGAATATTGATAAATACACAGCCTATATAAAGTAGAAACAATGTATGTACAGTATAGTCAGGAAAATGAAGGCAAAACCGATTTGTGGGGGAAAAAAATTGGCACATGTGCGCATGCGCACACAGGTGCCCGCGCAAGGCTTCATGGTCATGGTAGTCTCTCCTGAGGTAAAGTGTCCCGGGATTTGACTGCTATTTTTGTCCCTTATTTGGGAGTGAGAAAGTTGGCAACCTTAACTGTAAAAGACACGTTGAGGTGAGTTTAACCCTACTTGAACACACACCCACCGGTCAGCTGATCCGCAAGAATATTGTCAATATTAAACCGGTCCGCGGTGCAAAAAAGGTTGGGGACCCCTGCTCTAATCAAGAACCTATCAACTGCCACATTAAATACACCTAATGACTTGGCCTCCACAGCTGTCTGTGCAATGAATTCCACAGGTTCACCATCCTCTGGCTAAAGAAATTCAGAGGCTGTGTCTTCAGGTCTGCAACTCCCCCAAAGGAAACATCCTCTCCACATCCACGCTATTGCCTTACAATATTTGATAGGTTTCAATAAGATTCCACGTCTTTTAAATTCTGGTGAGTACGTGCCCAGAGCCAAACATTCACATCATAAAATTCAGAACATCAACATCAGTAAAGCATAGATGGATGGTGTAACCAGAAATACGTAGCAAAGCCTCAAAGACCAAGAATTTTTAAAAGTCAGTATTCATTGATCAACCCACCTTCAGTTCTGCATTACTCTCTGCATTCTTCAGCATATGCAGAAGGAACTCAGCACTCTTTTTAGGCCAACGACCCTGTGTCCAGCCCCATGCCTTCGCCTACATAAGAGAACAATAACTTCATGTTTCAGTCACAGTTCTTTTTAATATGCAGCTAATACTGACAGCTATTCATAGCCTAAACCAAAATATTTAAGATAATTATGAAATAGTGACCATAATTACCTTGGCTGTTTAACCCAATTCTAATCAAAAGATTCGGTAAAGCATTTAATTGAAGTAAAAATTTACTTTTTACCCCCTTTTACATCCTCCAAAAATGTGGAAGCTCAGAGTAATAGTATTGTTTTCATTATTATTCTAAAGGTGTCCTAAGATGGTCATCATTGCCACCACATTTTGAGAGAACACAAAAAAAAACCCAGCGGTCAGGAAGTACCCATGAATTAACTGGGAATTTAAAGCACACAGCAAGCCAAACGCAACTTGGAGTTGTGACATCAAACGGCTGATGTTGTCAATCAGTTTGAGAAATTCTGACAAGTCCCTTCACCCCAGTATTCATTCAAGCACATCTACATTGTACAAAATGCTGGCTTGCATGCACATATCTACACCTTTAGCAGATTATAAAATTAAAGAAATTACTCTCACTGCTTTCAACTCACCTGGGCACACCTGCCAACTCCTCCATTGTAGCGGCGGAAAGGGACACATTGCCTCTTGATGATGACATCCTTCAGGAACTTTGTTGCCTTGCGTATGTGCATACCTTTGATGGTCTGCGCAGTCTCACGAGTATTCTAGAACCAGAACATTTTCACTTATATCATACATCTTACAAATACAGCTTCTGTTGTGCTGCCAACTGGAATGTGGTCACTCAGAGCAAGTTTTTTTTTCACAGTTTTTCCAAAGGTGTCCTAAGCTTGTCATCACAGTAACCACATTCTGCAGATAAGCAGACAAGACAATGGTGCAGCTTCATATTAAAAAAAAGGCGCAATCCCAAATGCGATGCTTTAAGTATGACATGCAATGTAACCAGACAAGCAGTTCAGCTGTAGACAGAGCACAGGAACATGTCCATCGGCCCAAACTTTCCATGCTGATCAAGGTTGCTTCCTGAGCTGGTCCCATTTGCCTGCACTTGGCTAAATTCCCTCCCCATTTCCCCCACTAACCATGAACATAAACACTAACTGTACTCACTTCTACCACTCCTACTGGTAACTTGGTCTACGCATCCACACACATGCACCAAGAGACCTGCCCCTCAGTCCCTTCAAATCTTTTCCTCCTCACCATAAATTTATATCCCTCATGATCATATAAACCCCTATATGGTCACTATCAACTGCCTTCATTTTCAGAGAAAACAATCCTCAATTTATTCATTCCAGCCGGTCAGCTCAAGCAACATCAGGATTGTTTCCTGCAGCATCTCGAGCTTAATCACATCTTTCCTATAGTATGACAGTACTGCACACAATATCCTAGAAAGCTGTAACCCATGACCCAGTTACATTCAGTATCACAGATGATGAAAGCAAGTATGCCATAGCCCTTCTTTGCCACCTTGTCTATGAGAGTTGCTATTCCAAAGAACTTTGCATGAACTCTCTAATGGTGGTGTCTGAAAAGAGGATGCTGTCCAAGTTGCATGCCATCTTGGTCAATGTCTCCCATCCACTACATAATGTACTGGGTGGGCACAGGAGTACATTCAGCCAGAGACTCATTCCACCGAGATGCAGCACAGAGCGTCATAGGAAGTCATTCCTGCCTGTGGCCATCAAACTTTACAACTCCTCCCTTGGAGGGTCAGACACCCTGAGTCAATAGGCTGGTCCTGGACTTATTTCATAATTTACTGGCATAATTACATATTACTATTTAACTAGTTAAGGTTCTATTACTATTTATTATTTATGGAGCAACTGTAACAAAAAACAAATTTCCCCCAGGATTAATAAAGTATGACTATGACACCCCAAGGCCATTGTCTGTTCCACAATCCTCAACAGGGCCCTGCCATTTACCAAGTCCAGTCCTAATCAGCTCTCCAAAATGCACCACTTCGCACTTATCCAAGTTAAATTCAATCTACAATTCCCTTGTCCACTATCCCAGTTCATCGAAACCCTGTTGTAACCCCAAACAACCTTATTCACCATCTGCCAGAAAACCAATTTTGGTACCATCCAGACCTCCTGATTATAACACTTCCATCCTCAAAGCTGTTCAGGTATGTGACCAATCTGTGGCATATCACTGACCACAGGGCCCAAACTGGAAACTGACTCCCCACTACACTCACTGACTCCTTCCTCTGAGCTAATTTTGCATCCAATTGGCTAGCTAATTTTGCATCCAATTGGCTAGCTAACTCTGGATCCAATGCAAATTCACCTTTTGGATCAGTTTGCCATGAAGAACTTTGTCAAAAGCCCTGCCAAAGTTCACGTAGACAATACCTACTGCATACCGTCATCAATCCTCTTGGTCACCTCTTTAAAATAACTCAATTAAATTCACAAGATCCAATTTCCCATGCACAAAGCCACGCTGCCTATCCTTAAACAGTCCACAGACAGGTAGATTTTGTCAGCAAAGTATCAAAGATTTCCTTCAGTATCGTATCCACCATCCACATTAAGTTCGCCAGCCTTGGGTGGGACTGCAAATAGAGGTGAAGGGTCTAAGGGGAACATGAGGGAAAACTTCTTCAGAGGGTTGTGAGAGAGTGGAACGAGCTGCCAGCACAACGTGGTACATGTGAGCCTGATTTCAAAGTTTTCAAGAGTAATTTGGATAGGTACATTGATAGTAGGGGTACGGAGGGCTATGGTCCCAAAGCAGGTTGATGGGAGCAGGCAATTAAATGATTTGGCATGGAATAGATGGGCTGAAGGGCCTGTTTCTGTGCTGTACTTTTCTACCAACAATCAGATGACAATAAGCCTGGACTTGTACACTGCAAAACATTACACATAATGCACCAGCTTTCAAAACTCCATGTAACAATTCTACACTGACTAATAGGGCAGTGCAGTAGCATAACGATTGTAACAGTGCGGCGACCTGGGGTTCAATTCCGCCACCATAAGATATTTACAGACTACCTAGGATTCTCCCCACATTCCAAAGACATATGGGTTCGTGGGCTTGTTAGGCCAGAAGGGCCTGTGAATGAGTTACATCTCTAAATAAAAATATTGTCAACTCAAAACACTTACCTTAAAATGCACTCGCAAGTTGGAACCCCTTGCCTTGCATGCTGTGGAAGATACAAGAGTGAGTAAACATATTTCAGATTCCCGAAATATGGTAAAGCTTAAAATGTGAATTACTTACACTTGGTGGGATTCTCTGGATCCAACGAGTACCGAACCATTTTCAGAGCTCTGGAAATCAAATTACATTATTAAATGATTAGTTATTGCCAATTTTCAAACCAAATCAAATGATCAATAAACTTCAATTTCACCATTTTGAAACTCTTTACTGGTGGTTTTAGCCAAACTGATCCAGAATGAAAAAGGTATTTTGTTTAAAAAAGTTCCCCACGTGGAAGCTCAGACACACATTCTTTTCATCGTCACTAAGTGTCATTATTGCAACCACAAATGGAAAAACCAGTTCCCAAGAACAAGAGTAAATTTCAGATTGGAACCCCAACCTCCCCACCTTGGGATGGCCCAAATACTGGCAGCCACAGCTAACACAGCAATGTGAAGACTAAATAAGAAAACACAAAATCCCACTAAGGTAGAGAGGGCACAAGATTTACAAAGATGCAGCCTGGACGACAGGGCTGGTGTTATAGGGAGAGGTTGGCCACTCTAGATCTTTATTCCCTGGAGTGCAGAAGAATGAGGGTGACACAAAAATGAGGGATAAAGTAGATAGTCTGTTCCCCCCAGAACTGGGGAGCTCAAAACTAGAGGGGCAGATACATGAAAATTAGATTTATTATCACTGACTTATGTCGTGAAATCTGTGGTTTTGTGGCAGTACAGTCAAAGATGAAAATGTAGCATTCGTGGACCAATCATGAATCTGATGGCAAAGGGGAAGAAGCAGTTCCTGAAAAATTGAGTTGTGTCTTCAGTGTCCTGTATCTCTTCCTTGGTGGTAGTAATGAGAAGAGGACATGCCCTTGGCGATGGGGGTCTTTAATGATGGATGCTGCCTTAAGGCATCACCATCTGAAGATGTCCTCAATGGTGGGGAGATGGAAGAAACCCAAGTAACTTCTTTATAAAGAGGGCAGGGAGCAACTAGAATGGGCTGCCAGAGGAAGTGGTCATGACCAGTTAATTGCAAAATTTGAGAGGCATTTAGATAGATGCACCTAGGGGACAGTTATGGGCCCATTGTAGGCAGTTGGGACTCGCAGGGAGGACTCTAGATTGGCTCAGACCAATTGGGCTGAAGAGCCTGTTCCTATCTATTACCTTATACACTGCTGTGTGCACCACTGCCAAACTAGCATGAACACTACCACTTACCCCAGCCCCACTCCCAAATCTGCACACATTAACCCCACACACAATGTGTACACCTTATCAACACGCTGGATGAACTCAGCAACTATGGAGAATAAATAGTTATCATTTGGGGCTGAGTCCCAAATGATGGGGCTCAACCCAAAATGTTGACTGTTTATCCTCCTCCATAGAAGGTGCCTGACTTGCTGAGTTCCTCCAGCTCTGGCTTTCCAGCATCTACAGCATTGCTTGTTACATCCATCCACACTATAGCTACACACATTATAATCCCACATACTAACATGTACACAACAGTACACATAACCCACACCCTGTATAACCAACCACCTACTGCCTACAACCATACACACAACCCCACACTCTCATGTATAAACTACAAAAGTACACATAACCCACACCCCATATAACCAACCACTTGCAGTCTACAACCACACGTGTAGATTATAACCATTGACGTTAACATTAGGTGCACAAGATAATGAGAAGCATTGATCGTGTGGATAGTCAGAGGCTTTTCCCCAGGGCTGAAATGGCTAGCACGAGGGGGCATATTTTTAAGGTGCTTGGAAGTGGGTACAGAGGAGATGTCAGGGGTAAGTTTTTTACGCAGGAGTGGTGAGTGCGTGGAATGGGCTGCTGGTAATGGTGGGTAGTGGAGGCAGAAACGATAGGGTCTTTTAAAAGACTCCTGGATCGATACATGGAGCTGAGAAAAATAGAGGGCTATAGGTAAACCGAGGGAGTTCTAAGGTAGGGACAAGTTCGGCACAGCTGCGTGGGCCGAAGGGCCAGTACTGTACTGTAGGTTTTCTATGTTTCTAACCCCACACCCACTATAACCCCCACATACAACACACAATATAACTGTACAAAAAAACCTCACCATGTACGCATAGTCCCACACTAACGAATACACATTAGACCGATTCCGATTAACCACACGTTGCTCTTGCACATTTATAGCCCAGCGGCGGCGGTTGGTGCAGTATGGACAAGACAGTACAACCCCACACCAACGTGTACCCATTAACCCCGCACACTACAACTACATACACACCATATAGCCTCCGCACAGGAACACTTACACACTATGCACGCACAAATTCCAGCCACAGACTATAACCGAACACACTAGAGAACTCCTCGTACACTACAACCGTGCAAACTAAACCATCGTACACAAACACACACACTCTCGTCCCTCCCTAATGAGCTCCTCTGTCCGATTTCCTCCCTCCACCCAGCCGCCATCTTGTCCAACACTAGGCCGCGCCGGCTTTTACCATCCTCATCTTCAGATCTACACCGGATCCCAGCAACAATATTGAGCAGAGAATTTTCTTTGTCACACCGAGGGCCATATTTAAGCACGAATAGGGAACCTCAGCCTCGGATGGCCCCGATGAACAGCAAATTGTAACCCGGCAACAGCGCCTCAGAATCCCTTCACACTCACCGTGAGAGGGCAGCGGGGAGAAAGGGATGAGAGGCGGGCGGGAGCGCAAATCACACCAACCGCATCGCGAGACTTCCCTACTCAGGCGCCGCCTCCTCCATTTAACAGACAATCTGCTGAAAAAACACAGTGGGTCGGGCGAGCATTGGAATCACAATTATAATTATTATCACTGCTTTATATGACGCGGCAACATTTCTGTGTAAAGACATAAAATGACTGTAAATTACACAAACATATAGCGTATTCCAGTTAATTAGGACACATCGGGACCAGTACATTTTAGCCCAATTAAACGGCTGCCTCAATTTGCTGAAATTTCATGGAAATAGTTAAAAAGGTACAAAAATATACAGAATAACAAATCATGTATTCAAGTACAAAACAAATTATAATACTATCAACAGTACCACAGTACAATAAACTTAATATTAGCTCCTAATAATTATTAACGGAGGAATTCATCCAGTGCATGCAATGAACAAATCTTTGCAGACACCTGGTGCAGATAATGGACTGCCTTCATACAATGCTTTCAATGATTGCATCCTCCATTTTTCATTTTCATTGTAACATTCAAAATAATAATCGATAACTTCAAATTCTTCATGGTTCCTAACTCGTTGAAGTAGTGTAATCTAATTACAACCAAAAAAGATCAACCACTGCTATCAAAATAAACCGAGGCACTTTCCAGGGCAAATCTCTAAGCCCACTATAGTTCTGTCTAGCTTTAAACCTGCTCTCTAATTGATGAATTGGATGAAAATAAGGTATCAAATCAGAGACAACCAATACCTTGACACATCTTCTAGACATGGATGATTTGAAATTATACGCTCCTTCATCAGTAAAACTAAAGCAATTAATTCAAATGCTAGAACTGTTTTCGAAACTATATTCTTGATTGGGGCATGACTGTGCAGGCTTGTGGACGTCAGTGAGTTAGACCTGTGGGAAGGAATTAAAAAGAAGACAGCTTTATACAGCTGGCGCCAGAGTAGAGGGAGTCAGAGTAGGACGGTTTTGGCTCAACGGGGCTTCAGCGATAACGGGTTGAAGTGAGGTAAGTTACCTGTGAGGAATAGAAACAGAAAGTATGTCTGTGAGGTGCCAGATGTAGGATGTCCTGGAGACTCCCACCCTCCCAAACGGCCACATCTGTGCCAGGTGCGTCGAACTGCGACTCCTTAGGGACCGCATTAGGGAACTGGAGATGCAGCTCGATGACCTTCGTCTGGTCAGGGAAAGTGAGGAGGGGATAGAGAGGAACTATAGGCAGGTAGTCACTCCGGGGCCTGGGGAGACAGATAAATGGTTAACAGTCAGGAGAGGGAAGGGGAAGAGTCAGATACTAGAGAGTACCCCTGTGGCTGTCCCCCTTAACAATAAGTACTCCTGTTTGAGAACTGTTGGGGGGGGGACGGCCTGCCTGGGGGAAGTAACAGTGGTCGCGCCTCTGACACAGAGTCTGGCCCTGTTGCTCAGAAGGGTAGGGAAAGGAAGAGGATGGCAGCAGTGATGGGGGACTCTATAGTTAGGGGGTCAGACAGGCGATTCTGTGGATGAAGGAAAGAAGCGCGGATGGTAGTTTGCCTCCCAGGTGATGTTACTGATCGCGTCCACAATATCCTGAAGTGGGAAGATGAATGGCCAGAGGTTGTGGTACATGGGTAGAAAAAGATCCTGAAAACAGACTACAGTACAGGGAGTTAGGAAGGAAGTTGAGAAGCAGGAGCTCAAAGGTAGTAATCTCAGGATTACTGCCTGTGCCACGCGACAGTGAGAATAGGATTAGAGTGAGGTGGAGGATAAATGCGTGGCTGAGGGATTGGAGCAGGAAGTAGGGATTCAGATTTCTGGATCATTGGGACTTCTTTTGGGGCAGGTGTGACCCGTACAAAAAGGATGGGTTGCACTTGAATCCCAGGGGGATCAATATCCTGGCGGGGAGGTTTGCTAAGGCTGCTGGGGAGAGTTTAAACTAGAATCGCTCGGGGTGGGAACCAAACTGAAGAGACGGAGGGAGGGGCGGTTGGATCACAAATAGAGAAAGCTTGTAAGCAGTGTGAGAGGGAGGATAGGCAGGTGTTAGAGAAGGGATATGCTCAGACTGATGGTTTGAAATGTGTCTATTTTAATGCAAGAAGTATTGTGAACAAAGTGGATGAGTCTAGAGCGTGGATCAGTACTTGGAGCTTTGATGTTGTGGCCATTACAGAGACTTGGATGGCTCAGGGGCAGGAATGGTTACTTAGAGTGCCAGGCTTAAGATGTTTCAGAAAGGACAGAGAGGGAGGCAAAAGAGGTGGGGGCATGGCACTGCTGATCAGAGATAGTGTCACAGCTGCAGAAAAGGAGGAAGTCATGGAGGGGTTGTCTACTGAATCTCTGTGGGTGGAAGTTAGAAATAGGAAGGGTTCAATAACTCTACTGGGTGTTGTTTATAGACCACCCAATAGTAACAGGGACATCGAGGAGCAGATAGGGAGACAGATTCAGGAGAGGTGTAATAATAACAGGGTTGTTATAACCATATAACCATATAACCATATAACAATTACAACACAGAAACAGGCCATCTCGGCCCTTCTAGTCCGTGCTGAATGCTTACTCTCACCTAGACCCATCTACCTGCACTCAGCCCATAACCCTCCATTCCTTTCCTGTCCATATACCTATCCAATTTTTTTTAAATGACAAAATTGAACCTGCCTCTACCACTTCTACTGGAAGCTCGTTCCACACAGCTGCTATTCTCTGAGTAAAGAAGTTCCCCCTCGCGTTACCCCTAAACTTTTGCCCCTTAACTCTTGACTCATGTACTCTTGTTTGAATCTCCCCTACTCTCAATGGAAAAAGCCTCAATAGGCTCAATGGAAAAAGCCTATCCACACCAACTCTATCTATCCCCCTCATAATTTTAAATACCCCTATCAAGTCCCCCCTCAACCTTCTACACTCCGGAGAATAAAGGCCTATCTTGCTCAACCTTTCTCTGTAACTTAGGTGCTGAAACCCAGGTAACATTCTAGTAAATCTCAACATTACATCCCAACTCCTATACTCAATGCTCTGATTTATAAAGGCCAGCATACCAAAAGCTTTCTTCACCACCCTATCCACATGAGTTTCCACCTTCAGGGAACTATGCACCATTATTCCTAGATCACTCTGTTCTACTGCATTCATCAATGCCCTACCATTTACCATGTATGTCCTATTTTGATTAGTCCTACCAAAATGTAGCACCTCACACTTATCAGCATGAAACTCCATCTGCCATCTTTCAGCCCACTTTTCTAAATGGCCTAAATCTCTCTGCAAGCTTTGAAAACGTACGTCATTATCCACAACGGCACCTACCTTAGTATCATCTGCATACTTACTAATCCAATTTACCACCCCATTATCCAGATCATTAATGTATATGACAAACAACATTGGATCCAGTACAGATCCCTGAAGCACTCCACTAGTCACTGGCTTCCAATCTGACAGACAGTTATCCACCACTACCCTCTGACGTCGCCCATCCAGCCACTGCTGAATCCATTTTACTACTTCAATATTAATACCTAACAATTGAATCTTCCTAACTAACCTTCCGTGTGGAACCTTGTCAAAGGCCTTACTGAAGTCCATATAGGCACCATCCACCGCTTTATCCTCATCAATTTTCCTAGTAACCTCTTCAAAAAATTCAATAAGGTTTGTCAAACATGACCTTCCATGCACAAATCCACATTGACTGTTCCTAATCAGACCCTGTCTAACCAGATAATTATATATACCGTCTCTAAGAATACTTTCCAGTAATTTACCCACCACTGACGTCAAACTTACAGGCTGATAATTGCTAGATTTACTCTTAGAACCCTTTTTAAACAATGGAACCACATGAGCAATATGCCAATCCTCTAGCACCATCCCCATTCCTAATGACATTTGAAATATTTCTGTCAGAGCCCCTGCTATTTCTACACTAACTTCCCTCAAGGTCCTAAGGAATATCCTGTCAGGACCCGGAGACTTATCCACTTTTATATTCCTTAAAAATGCCAGTACATCCTCTTCTTTAATCATCATAGTTTCCATAACTACCTTACTTGTTTCCCTTACCTTACACAATTCAATATCCTTCTCCTTAGTGAATACCGAAGAAAAGAAATTGTTCAAAATCTCCCCTATCTCTTTTGGCTCCGCACATAGCTGTCCACTCTGATTCTCTAAGGGACCAATTTTATCCCTCACTATCCTTTTGCTATTAATATAACTGTAGAATCCCTTTGGATTTATTTTCACCTTACTTGCCAAAGCAACCTCATATCTTCTTTTAGTTTTTCTAATTTCTTTCTTAGGATTCTTTTTACATTCTTTATATTCCTCGAGCACCTCATTTACTCCAAGCTGCCTATATTTACTGTAGATCGCTCTCTTTTTCTAGACCAAGTTTCTAATATCCCTTGAAAACCATGGCTCTCTCAAACCTTTAACCTTTCCTTTCAACCTAATGGGAACATAAAGATTCTGTACCCTCAAAATTTCACCTTTAAATGACCTCCATTTCTCTATTACTTCTATTGTTGTTGTGATGGGAGATATTAATTTCCCAAATATTGATTGGCATCTTCCTAGAGCAAGGGGTTTAGATGGGGTGGAGTTTGTTACGTGTGTTCAGGAAGGTTTCTTGACACAATATGTAGATAAGCCTAAAAGAGGAGACACTGTACTTGATTTGGTATTGGGAAATGCACCTGGTCAGGTGTCAGTTCTCTCAGTGGGAGAGCATTTTGGAGAAAGTAATCATAATTCTATCTCCTTTACCATAGCATTGGAGGGGGATAGGAACAGACAAGTTAGGAAAGCATTTAATTTGAGTAAGGGGAATATGAAGCTATCAGGAAGGAACTTGGAAGTATAAATTGGGAACAGATATTCCCAGGGAAATGTACGGAAGAAATGTGTCAAATGTTCAGGGGATATTTGCGTGGGGTTCTGCATAGGTACATTCCAATGAGACAGGGGAAGGATGGTAGGGTATAATGTGTACAAAGGCTGTTGTAAATCTAGTCAAGAAGAAAAGAAAAGCTTATGAAAGGTTAAAAAAGCTAGGTAAGAATAGAGATCTAGAAGATTGTAAGGCTAGCAGGAAGGAGCTTAAGAATGAAATTAGGAGAGCCAGAAGGGGCCATGAGAAGGCCTTGGTGGACAGGATTAAGGAAAACCCCAAGGCATTCTACAAGTATGTGAAGAGCAAGAGGATGAGATGTAAGAGAATAGGACCAAAAAAGTGTGATAGTAGAAAAGTGTGTATGGAACCGTAGGAGAATACTTTGCTTCAGTATTCACTATGGAAAAGGATCTTGGTGATTGTAGGGATGACTTACAGTGGACTGAAAAGCTCGAGCGTATAAACATCAAGAAAGAGGATGTGCTGGAGCTTTTGGAAAGCATCAAGTTGGATTAGTCACCAGGACCAGACGAGATATACCTCAGGCTACTGTGGGAGGCAAGGGAGGAGATTGCTGAGCCTCTGGCAATGGTCTTTGCATCATCAATGGGGACGGGAAAGGTTCCAGAGGATTGGAGGGTTGCAGATGTTGTTCCCTTATTCAAGAAAGGGGGTAGAGATAGCCCAGGAAATTATAGACCTGTATGTCTTACTTTAATGGTTGGTAAGTTGATGGAGAAGGTCCTGAGAGGTAATATTTATGAACATTTGGAGGGGCATAATATGATTAGGAATAGTCAGCATAGCTTTGTCAAAGGTACGTCGTGCCTTACGAGTCTGATTGAATTTTTTGAGGGTGTGACTAAAAACATTGATGAAGGTAGAGCAGTAGATGTAGTGTATATGGATTTCAGCAAGGCATTTGATAAGGTAACCCACGTAAGCTTATTGAGAAAGTAAGGAGGCATGGGAAGTAAGGAGTCTGCAGAGGTTTGGCATGTCATCAAATACTTTGGCAGATTTCTATAGATGTGTGGTGGAAAGTGTGCTGACCCTCTGCATTATGGCCTGGGTTGGGATCACTGATGCCCTTGAGTGGAAAATACTACTAAAGGTAGTGGATTCAGCCCAGTACATCATGGCAAAACACTCACAATCATTGAGCACATCTACATGAACGGTTGTCGTAGAAAAGCAGCATCAACCATCAAAGATCCTCACAACCCAGTCCATGCTCTTTTCTCGCTGCTGTCATTGGGCAGAAGGTACAAGAGCCTCAGGACTCACACCGCCAGGTTCAAGAACGGTTACCACCCCTCAACCATCAGGCTCTTGAGCAATATGGGATAGCTACACTTATTTAAGGACTCTTTAATCTTGTTATCTCATGCTCATTACTTATTGCTATTTATTTATATTTGCATTTACACAGTTTGTTTTCCATTAATCCTGTTTACAGTTACTGTTCTATAGATTTGCTAAGTACGTCTGCAGAATAGGGTCGTATGTGGTGACTCTGATAATAAATTTTACTTTGAACTTTGACAGTAAGACGTATATAGACACACATATACAAATAAACAAAATAAATTAAATGAAATAAATAATACAAAAGAAAGAAAAAATTACTGAGGAAGTGTCTGTAGGTTCAATGTCCATTCAGAAATCTGATGGCAGAGGGGAAGAAGCTGTTCCTGACACACTGAGAGTGTGTCTTCAGGCTCCTGTGCCTCCTCCTTGATGGTAGCCATGAGAAGAGGGAATGTCCTGGGTGGTGATGGATGCTGCTTTTTTGCGGCATTGCCTTTTGAAGATGCCCTGGATGCTGAGGAGGCAAGTGACCATGAAGGAGCTGAATGAGTTTACAACTTTCCGTAGCTTTTTCCGATCCTGTGCAGAAGTCCCTCTAAACCAGATGGTGATACAACCACTTAAAATGATCTCCACAAGAGGAAGGAAGCTCTGAAGGATAAAACTACACTTATTTTCATACTAGTTAAGTGAAAGGGAAAAAGTTAAATTTGATTCCTCCTTGGCAAGTGCTACAATGTGTAACAAAAAATGGAAGTTTGTAAGACAAAACGGTGTCTGCTTGGAATGTCAAAAAAGTTTTGTAATGAGCTCTCTGGCCCTGAGAGCTGGAGAGTATTTGGCTCTGAGGATTTTAGAGCACCTCAATTGGTATCACCCTTGTTACATTTATTTTCATAGGCTCAGGAATTCCGGGTCACCTGTATAATTTAAGAGGACATTCCTTAGCACTCATCATGGGGTCCTGGTTTGGAGAATGTTTCTTCTTGTGGTGTCGCTTAGTTGAGCCACCGATGTTTAGTTGACACTCCTATGTATAAACTCTGTTTGCCGTCTCAACATGGGAGTCTTTCCTCCACACTTAGGTTCCATCATCACCGTGACAAGCCTGGAGATATGCACGGACAGACATCCTTGAGAAGAGGGACTGGTGAAGAATATTTTCTTGCTTATAGATCCTTTGAGTCTATTTCCAAGTTATGTGCCGAGAGATAAAGTGGTACACATGAGACCATAAGACATAGGAGAAGAATTAGGCCATTTAGCCCATCGAGTCTGCTCCGCCAGTCCATCATGGCTGATCCCGATTCCACTCAACCCCATACGAAATTGAAATTGAAATTGAAATATCTTTATTGTCATTGCATGGTACAATTTGTCATGCACCAGTACAGCGAAAATGAGTTTGCAACTCTCGTACTCAATGCTATAAAACAACAAATAAAATAAATAAACAATAAATAAAATCAGGTAACCAGCCAGTACAAGCAACGTCCAGCACAGCTCAGATGCATGACAGCCATAAAACCAGTATTAAAGTAGCAATATAACAAATTTATGGATGATGCTTGATCGATTGGTTCAAAGCAATTATAGCTCTGGGGAAAAAGCTATTTTTCGGTCTGGAGGTGCGGGCATAGAAAATCTTTTAATATCTGCCAGATGGAAGAAGTTCAAACAGATGATTGCATGGGTGTGTATTGTCCTTACAGGACACCTGTCTTCTCGCCATATCCTTTGATGCCCTAATCAATCAGGAAACGGTTGGTAAGGGAAGTAGATTAAATTAGCTTCATTTGTTACATGTATGCCAAAACAATCTGTAGGGAGTGAAATGTGTCATTTGCGTCAATGACCAACACTCTCCAAGGATGTGTCCAAAAATGTCGCCGTGCTTCCAGTGCCGATGTAGCATGCCTACAACCTATTAATCCTGATCCGTATATCTTTGTAATGTGGGAGGAAACTGGAGCACCCAGAGGAAATCCACATGGTTATGGGGAGAACGTACAAACTCTTTCCAGACAGCAGCAGGAATTGAACCTCGATCCTACAGCTGGCAGTGTAAAGTATCACACTAACTGCTATGCTACCAGGCCACCCCAAATTTGGGTCAAGCACAGGCAGATGGGATGGTTGACGCAGATCAGTTTCCATGTGTAGCAATCTATGACTCTGAGAGATGCAATTTCTGATGTCTTATTCTGGTAAAGATCATGTGTAGCACACGATGCATATTCGCTGTCCAGGAACAGGAGTCAAGATGACTTCTCCTAAGTCGCAACAAACAGAAAATTGAAACATTCATCATTGATGATGGCTTGTGTTCAGAATGAGAAATTGAGAGTCACGATTGAGACTTGTATGGAGAGAACATTCCACAAATGCGAGTGACACTGACTCCTGTGATTAGTGACTTGGAAAAGTCGAACCTCTGAACGCATCATTCAATATACAGTTAGGAGTAGTGAGATGCTGTCAGGCTTCCAATGCCTAACCCTGAGACACCTTCCATTCAAACACAACATAATCTTGAAGAACTGCACCTCAGCTTTTGACTAGAGATATGATAGGTGACTGTACTCACCAGCCTAGAAAAGTCCAAGTCAAGTTTATTGTCATATCCACAGAACATGTTTGTGCACAGGTGTGATGAAAAACTTACTTGTAGCAGCATCTCAGGCACATAACCAGAATTCATAAGAAAAATATAAAACATAAATTCTGCACATTTTTACAAGAATACAGTTAGAACAAAGTCCATTTTAATGCAAAGTGGTCCTAGTGTTGACAGAGTCTGGTGATTAGGGATTTGCCAGTTGGTTCAAGAACCGAATGGGTGAAGGGGACAACTAGTGCGACATGAGGAACTGCTGTGTGCTAGTTCTTACAGAAACATGGCTCCAGGACAACATCCCATGCCCCTAAAAGCCATGACACTCAGGGAATTGGACTAATATTATTTTTGTGTGACTATATGTGCTCTCATAACTATATGTGCTGTGTGTGATTATATGTACTGTGTTTTGCTCCTTGGCCCCAGAAGAACCCTGTCTTGGTTAGTTGTATACACATGTGTTGTTGAATGACAATTAAACGGGATCTTGAAGTTGAGATTTTTAGCACCTGTTTCTGCGTGCCAATCATGCAGAAGTCACTGGAATATGGAACCCACTAAAACTCATTTTCACGTGATATAGCACAAAATATTTCAGGCATTTATAAAAGGATTGTCTTGTCTTTTCCCTAACATCAGAGGTGAACAATGTGCACAGCTTCAGCTTAGACTCATAGAGTAATATAGCAGGAAAAAGGGGCCCTTCAGGCTAACTGGTCCATGCTGACCACAGCACTTCCCCCCCCCCCTACCCCCACCACCCTCCGCTAGTCCAGGTGCCCACGTTTGCCCTGTAATGCTAAAGCCTCTCCCTTCTATGTACCTATCCAAATGCTCCTCAAACGTTGCAGTTGTGCTCACCTCAACCACTTCCTCTTCCAGGTACTCACTAGTCTCTGTGTAAAGAAGTTACCTCTCAGATCACTTTTAAATTTCTCCTCTCTTATCTTGTGTCTTTGCCCTCTAGGTTTGGACTCCCCACCCCAAGGAAAAGACTATGATTGTCCACCTTATTCATATCCCTCATGATTTTATAAACTTCTGTGAGTCCATCCCTCATTCTCCTGCACGTCAGGGAATAAATGTCCAGCGTGGCCAACCTCTCCCTATAACTCAGACCCTCTGCTACCCTCTCCCTATAACTCAGACCCTCTCCCACCCTCTCCCTATAACTCTGACCCTCTCCCACCCTCTTCCCGTAACTCAGACCCTTTCTCACCCTCTCCCTATAACTCCGACCCTCTCCCACTCTCTCCCTATGTTACGTACCCCGTAACTGGGTTGCCAAACCAGCAGAAATGGATCACTCAGTTGGAGTCTGGATTACTAGAACTAAGAAAGTTTTATTAAAGAAACAAGCAACACAGTACTCTAATCAAAAGGATAATGAATGCAACAGTTCAGCAATGATAAACATACATGTACACAGAATTAAGATAACAGGATCAATCAAGGTCTATCGTTGTCTAGGGGTAAATGACCAGTTTCAAAGTGACGCAAAGTTCAGTTCAATTTAGTTCAGTTCAGTTCGCAGTAATCGCTGCCGTGGCGATGGACAGTGGGGGGGAGGGAGAGAGAGAGCAAAACGAATGAATATTCAAAACGGCTTCCACACAGAGCTTCGCAGTCAGCTTTCGGGCGAGTCCTTTGTGATGTCATCTGAGGTCACCGACCGTGACCCCTCCGTTTCCCGATATGATCGTTTCCCTGCGGTGAACCTGGCACCCAGGCAAGGGTGGACACACACCAGGTTCCCGCCGATCGTGCCTTTCCACCCTGAGCGTCTATGGCTTGATCCCGCGACCAGCCTTCCAAAAACTTCCCACCGACTTGTGAGAGGTGCACCGCTTCCAGGGTCTCGTTACCTCGGGTGTCGTGTGTGTCCTGCCTTAGCGAACCTGTCCCTTTTTATCCCCCTGCTGGGGTATCGCCTGTCCATCACTTCAAACAGTTCAGGGTTCAAAGGGGGAACCGATCTTGACAGCTCTCTCCTTCTGTTACTCTCTCCCGTCCCTTCATTAACATCTCCAAATGCTGCTGCATTGTTTTCCTTATCTCTCTCAGGTGGCAGACCAACTGTTGATCCCACTGGTGCCAGCACAGGACAGCTAACATCTTAATCTATGTGTATTCTCGTCACACTTCCCCCTTTTAAGGATTTTTACCGGGGTAAAAATTACAAACATGAGTACATTATTTGATACACACAAATACACATCTTTATCAGCTATTTGGCTAATACAGCGAATTTGAAGTTGTCAACACCTGACAGACAGTCAGCCATCACATTTTCTGTTCCTTTTATATGTGTTATTAATAATCCCTTAGACCAGGCTCCAACTTAGCAAAGTTCATAGTGGCCAAAAACACTGATGAATTGCGATCAATGTAACCTCTCATTGGGTTTCGTCCCGGACCACAATAACAAGGGTCGTCCCATTCCGACTTAGTTTTCTCTTGCAAGGGCTTAGTAGGAGGGGGAGCGGTAGAAACCGCAGAGTTATTGCAAAACCTCCTACAGTACCCCACCATCTCCAAGAGCCTTCTGAGGGCCCTCTTGTCTGTCAGGGTTGGGATGTCAGAGATAGCCTGCACTTTAGTTTGCATCACTGCCAGCTGCCCCTGTGTCACCACAATTCCCAAGTAAGTGACCTTCGTGTGGCCGAACTCATTTTTTTCAAGGTTCACTATCAGGCTGGCTTCAGACAGCCGTATTACATTGCCAATATACACCTCTGTGTTCGTCAGCCCTTTAGTCACTGAATTACTCATTCTATAGAGATGGTGCTCGCTAGGCTGACCTAATGTAACAAACACCACCCAACGTCCCAGTTCTTTGCACTGCCTCGGGACAATCAAACACACGTGTGCGAGTTGTTTAATTACTTCTTCTAAAGAGTCGCTTTGTTCGGGGATTAAGGGAGAGACCTTATCAGCAGAGCTGGCCAAAACAATAGCCTTCTCCCATCTGGTCGATACCATACTCATCTTTTCAAAATGGTTTTTTTCTCTTATCAGGGGGACCCTAGCTTCATTGATTTCCGCGCTAACACCGACTAGGTTTGTTAGCATATCAAAAGCCTGTGACTGTCTCAGTTCGTGTCGGCCATAATCAATAACATCCTTCCTCCGGTGCAGCTGGTAAACCTCTTTCATGATTCCACTAACTGTTTCCTCCAGCACCGCAAAATGTCCACCGGGGGGTACCTTGTGGACCAGGTTAAAAATCTCATCCCCATAACTCTTTTGCACCACCCCCCATTCCTCATCTGTGGGTATGGTACTTGGTTTCCCTTTTTTCCTTAGCACTTCCTCCTCCACACAATAGCCTACTGGTTCCCTTGTTAATTCTGCGTCAGAGGGAGCTGTCTCCGCCAAAACCATCAGCCCCTTGTCTCGCTCCTGCACCTGCACAAATTCTTTCCTGGCTAATGCTAAGTCTGTCTCAGCTCCCTCCCTACCTCTTGTTTCACTACACTCCTTCTTTTCACTTTCTACCCCCTTCTCGTACAAGGCTGGCAGAAACGTCTCAGCTAAATTTACTACCGCAGTCCCGTGATGAACCTGTGAGTCCATGGACAGGGCCTCAATGCTGGCAGGCTGACCCGTCAATCTCACTGCTGGGAACACGATTCCCCCGGCGAGGTCATTACCAAGCAAGACTTCCACGCCTTTCATCGGTAATGCGGACCTCACCCCGATCGTGACTAGTCCAGAGACCAGGTTGCTTTGTAAGTGTATCTGGTGCAAAGGGACAGCCTTTGTTCCTTCCCCAGTACCTTTGACCTTGACCTCCCCAGTCTGGGTCTCTGAGCTAAACTCTAATACACTCTTCAGTATCGGTGACTGACACGCTCCCGTGCCTCTCCAGATCCGTACTGGAACTGGTTTTAACCCCTCCTTCACTGACACCAATCCGGCCTAGATAAACTTCTCGCGCCCTTCCTGAACTTTGGCAGACCTGTCCTTCCCTAGCGGTTCGTTTACCAGCTCGATACAGCCAGTCAAAATCGCCGTTTTTCCTTTTCCCGTCTCCTTCTTTGGGGCAAAGCACCTGGACGCAAAGTGTCCGACTTTCCCGCAATTATAACAGACGACCCCAGGAGACTTCTTACCAGACTGCTCCTGGTCTACCTTATCCTTCTCACTAGTCCCCGGCTTACTTTCTGACTTTTCTAGCGGACTCTCCCCGCCGTCCTGACTACCCTTCTGGTAGCCTTTACTCAGGGCAAACTTCATTTTATGCGTCAACGCATACTCATCCACTAACTTAGCAGTTGCGGCTAACGTGGCTGCCTCTTTCTCATCTAGGTAGGGTCTCATACCCTCAGGGACATAACCTTTAAACTGCTCAATCAGGATCAGCTGTAGCAGTCTGTCATAATCCCTCTCTACCCCCTTTGAGGCGCACCAACGCTCACAATATGTCTGCATCTCACGGACAAACTCTAAATACGTGCGGTCCCACTGCTTCCTCGCATTCCGGAACCTCTGCCGGTATGCCTCCGGGACCAACTCATAAATCCTGAGGATGGCCTCTATCACCACCTCATACTTCTGGGCATCTTCCGCGGACAAAGCTGAGTAAGCTTGTTGGGCTTTCCCTTTCAGTACACTCTGAAGCAAAGCAGCCCACTTATCCCTCGGCCAGTCCTGACTTGTAGCAACTTTTTCGAAATGGAGAGAGTACCGATCCATGTCGGTATCGTCAAATGGGGGAACCAGCCTAACCTCCTGGGTCGCCCGGAACCCTCCACCTTGGTTCGGCACGGGTCCCTGCTCTGCCCTTATCCTTAACTTCTCCAGCTCAAATTCCCTTTCCCTCTGTTTCTCCTCTCGCTCCAATTGTCTCTCTCTCTCTCTCTCTCTCTCTCTCTCTCTCTCTCTCTTGCCTTTCTAACTCTTTCTCTTTCTCCTGCCTTTCTAACTGTTTCTCTTTCTCCTGCCTTTCTAACTCTCTCTCTTTCTCCTGCCTTTCTAACTCTCTCTCTTTCTCTTCTCGCTCCAACTGCCGTACCCGGAACTCGTGCTCAAGTCTGTTTTTCTTTTTTTTTTAAATTTTATTTTTATTTGGATAAGGAATTCACAAATATCATGTACTTTTTTCAAACATATAACCTTTTCCATTTTTTATATGTATAAAACTACAATTATTTATACATTCTTAAGTACACATTGAGATGATATAAAAGGAAAATAAACATTTAAATAGATAATTATGTACTGTGGTAAATCTAACCTATTAGGCTAAGTAATGGAATTAGTTGTTAAGAAAAATGGTAATAATAGTTTCCATATAACCCTTCTGGACCATTTCTACTGGTCCAAAATGTTGTATATAAGCCTATGTATCAACCATTGTAGATGTTTATATCCTAATTTGTTCATGCTTGCTCCTGCCCGCAGACATAATTATCCAATCCCTATGTACTTATTTACTTAATTTTTTCATTTTTTTATCCCTTTCCCAAATCTTTCCCTTTACTTGTGTTAATTCTCTATTTTCCAAAAGAAAACAAAAAAAACAAACATTTAGACTAGGGGTGCTTATGTTAGCAATATTACTGTGTTGATGAGAAGAGCAGTATAAATCATTAGGAGAGTCATCTAAAGTCTGCTCGCATTGGGGTTATATATTCAATCCATTTATTCCAGATTTGATAAAATTTTTCTTTTTGAGTTCTCAGGGAGTAAGTCAACTTTTCCATTTTAAATATTTCCAAGATAATTTTGTACCAATCTTCTAATGTAGGTGGTATTGGATTTAGCCATTTTCTAGTGATTGATTTCTTACTTGCCGCTAGGAGGGCCTGCAGCAACTTTATATCTTCCTTCTGTTCAAGAAACAATACATGCCCCAAATAGAGTGTCTCAAAGTTCAGAGGTATCTGGGACCTAAGTACCTTAACTAATGTTCTATGAATACCTTCCCAAAATAGACTTAATTTAGGGCAATCCCAAAAAATATGAAAATGATTTGCCTCCTTGGAGCCGCACCTTCTCCAACACATCACATTTGTATCTTTATATTTTTCCTGATATGGGGGCTTGAAGTATCTTATAATGTTTTTCCAACGTTGTTCTCTCCAAGTCAAAGAATTAGTCGAGGACCATTGAAAGCTGCAGATTTTCTCCCAAGCCTCCTCAGACCCGCTTCTTTCTCCCACTTCTCTTTAATATACAGTGTATTTACATTTTTAGCATGGGAGAGTGCATTATATAATCGAGAAACTGATTTACTAGGTATTGAACTGCAAGCCGAATTCAGAATCTTGAAAAATTCTAATTCTACTGTTGATAGGTCTGTATATCTACAACTCTGGTTAACATAGTTTCGTACTTGAAGGTACCTAAAAAAGTCATTATGTTCTAGGCCATGTTTGTCCTGCAGGATTTGGAAACATTGTAATACTCTTTTATCTATAAACGAGAGGTAGGTTGTAAGACCTTTCTTTATCCATAGCTCAAATCTTTTATCTCCTCTGTTGGGAAGGAATTCGGTATCATATGCACACCATCTAAAGAATTTTAACATGTTATTAATTCCACATGAATTAACAACCTTCTGCCATACTTTTAATGTAAGATTTATCCAAGCGTTTTTAAATTTTTCCAACTGGGCCATCAATCCTTTGTCAGCTATTGAGGCCTGAAGAGGAAAACTGTCAACTAATCCAAATTCTATTTTCTTCCATCTAGCCTTATATTCCCTATTACACCAATATAACAGAGGGGTTATCTGTGAGGCATAAAAATAATTTCTCAGGCAAGGAAGAACCATACCTCCTCCTTCCTTCCCTAACTGTAAGGTGTTATATCGAATTCTAGGTTTCTTTCCTTGCCAAGTGAAGCGGGAAATCCATTTGTCCCATTTCCTGAATTGATTATCATCCACCTCCACCGGTAAAGTACAGAAAAGATACAATAACCGAGGAAGAATATTCATTTTTATAGTATTTATCCTTGAATTTAAACTTAAAAAGGGGATAAGATTCCATCTATGCATATCTGCTTTTATCTCTGAGATTAATGGCCCATAATTGAGTCTCAGTTTTTCAAGCTGTACCTGTACTGCGTCTCCAGCAGGTTTTTCAATAGACATCACTTCCAGCTCGCCTTGGGGAAACACACCTTTAGATACATAGTGCTCTACGATAGCTCTGTGTATCTCCTCTCTCCTCATTGTCGACTTCCCCTTAGCAAGATTCAACCGTTTGGCCACAGCTACCAATTCCGATTTCCTGGCATCCTCTAATGCCTCCAAGGTCGGCGCCTTTATAAATTCCTCAGCCTCCATTTCTGCTGTTTGTCTTTTCTTTCTTTCGGGAATTTTGACCCAATCAATTTACTCCGTCCCAAATTTGGCGTTCAAAATCACGGACGAGAACCCCACTTATGTTACGTACCCCGTAACTGGGTTGCCAAACCAGCAGAAATGGATCACTCAGTTGGAGTCTGGATTACTAGAACTAAGAAAGTTTTATTAAAGAAACAAGCAACACAGTACTCTAATCAAAAGGATAATGAATGCAACAGTTCAGCAATGATAAACATACATGTACACAGAATTAAGATAACAGGATCAATCAAGCTCTATTGTTGTCTAGGGGTAAATGACCAGTTTCAAAGTGATGCAAAGTTCAGTTCAGTTCGCAGTAATCGCTGCCGCGGCGATGGACAGTGGGGGGAAGGAGAGAGAGAGAGCAAAACGAATGAATATTCAAAACGGCTTCCACACAGACCTTCGCAGTCAGCTTTCAGGCGAGTCCTTTGTGATGTCATCTGAGGTCACCGACCGTGACCCCTCCGTTTCCTGGTACGATCGTTTCTCTGCGGTGAACCTGGCACCCAGGCAAGGGTGGACACACACCAGGTTCCCGCCGATCGTGCCTTTCTACCCTGAGCGTCTATGGCTTGATCCCGCGACCAGCCGCCAAAAACTTCCCACCGACTTGTGAGAGACGCACTGCTTCCAGGGTCTCGTTACATCGGGTGTCGTGTGTGTCCTGCCTTAGTGAACCTGTCCCTTTTTATCCCCCTGCTGGGGTATCGCCTGTCCATCACTTCCAACAGTTCAGGGTTCAAAGGGGGAGCCGATCTTGACAGCTCTCTCCTTCTGTTACTCTCTCCCGTCCCTTCATTAACATCTCCAAATGCTGCTCCATTGTTTTCCTTATCTCTCTCAGGTGGCAGACCAACTGCTGATCCCACTGGTGCCAGCACAGGACAGCTACATCTTAATCTATGTGTATTCTCGTCACACCTATAACTCAGACCCTCTCCCACCCTCTCCCCATAACTCAGACCCTCTCCCACCCTCTCCCTATAACTCCGAACCTCTCCCACCCTCTCCCTATAACTCAGACCCTCTCCCAGCCTCTCCCTATAACTCAGACCACCACCCTCTCCTACCCTCTCCCTAAAACTCCGACCCTCTCCCACCCTCTCCCTATAACTCAGACCCTCTTCCACCCTCTCCCACCCTCTCCCTATAACTCAGACCCTCTCCCACCCTCTCCCCATAACTCAGACCCTCTCCCACCCTCTCCCTATAACTCAGACCCTCTCCCACCCTCTCCCCATAACTCAGACCCTCTCCCACCCTCTCCCTATAACTCCGAACCTCTCCCACCCTCTCCCTATAACTCAGACCCTCTCCCAGCCTCTCCCTATAACTCAGACCACCACCCTCTCCTACCCTCTCCCTAAAACTCCGACCCTCTCCCACCCTCTCCCTATAACTCAGACCCTCTTCCACCCTCTCCCACCCTCTCCCTATAACTCAGACCCTCTTCCACCCTCTCCCACCCTCTCCCTATAACTCAGACCCTCTCCCACCCTCTCCCTATAACTCAGACCCTCTTCCACCCTCTCCCCATAACTCAGACCCTCTCCCACCCTCTCCCTATAACTCTGACCCTCTCCCACCCTCTCCCTATAACTCAGACCCTCTTCCACCCTCTCCCACCCTCTCCCTAAAACTGACTGGGACATCTTGATCAGAATTAACCTCCCTGTCCTTAATGAGACCCTGAGGCACTGGATTCACATGCTTTGAACTCAGCTGTTCCAGCTTTCACTGAGCTTCCAGCAGCTCTGGCGAATGGACTTGTCTGGAATATAAATGGTGGTGTACAATCGCAGAGTGTGGCCGTACACATTTGGACATGAATACCGCAGAAGGAATGCCCTGATACTGTATGTATGTACAAGGATGCTTGAACTGTATCAGTCATACACTCGATGGCCAGCAGAGGGCATGACTGGGTAGCTCAGAGGAAGATCAGGATCAGGAACAGAACCAGGTGTAGTATCACTAACGTGTTGTGAGATTTGTTGTTCTGTGGGGGCAGTACGGTACAATTCATAAAAGATGCTATAGGTTGCAATAAGAAATATATTAAAAAGTAATGCAAACAGAGAGCAAAACAATGAGGTTAACTTCATGGACCATTCAGAAACCTGATGGTGGAGGGGAAGAAGCCGTTTCTAAAACATTTAGGTGTGTCTTCAGTCTCCTGTACTTCCTCCTTGCTGGTAGCAATGAGAAGAGGACATGTCCTGGGTGATCGGTATCCTGCATGACCGAAGCTGCCTTTTTGAGGCATCGCCTTTTGAAGGTATTCTTGATGCTGTGGAGACCAGTGCCCATGATGGAGCTGGCTGAGATTACAATCCTCTGCAGCTTTTTCCAGTCCTGTGCAGCGGCCCCTCCGTACCAGAGTGTGATGCAACCAGTCAGAATACACCTGTAGAAATTTAGTGAGATATCAAACTACATATTCTTACAGTACATTCCTCAGAAAAAAGCCCTTCAACCCATTCCTTAAGACCATAAGACATAAAAGCAGAATTAGGCCATTCGGCCCATCAACTCTGTTCCACCATTCAATCATGGCTGATTCATTTTACCCCCTCCTCACCCTACTCCCCGACTTTCTCCCTGTAACCTTTGATTTCATGTCCAATTAAGAACCTATCAAGCTCTGCCTTAAATACACTCAACGACCTGGACTCCACAGATGCCTGTAGTAATAAATTCCACAAATTCACCACCCTCTGGCTGAAGAAACTTGGCTGCATCTCTGTTTTGAAAGGACACCCTCTATCCTGAGGCTGTACCCTTTTGTCCTAGACTCCCCCACCATGGGAAACATCCTTTCCACATCTACTCTGTCTAGGCCTTTCAACATTCAAATGGTTTCAGTGAGATCCCCCCTTACCCTTCTGAATTCCAGTGAGTACAGACCCAGAGCTAACAAACATTCCTTGTGTGAAAACACATTCATTCCTGGAATCATCCTTGTGAACCTCCTCTGGATCCTCTCCAATGCTAGTACATCTTTTCTAAGTTGAGGAGCCCAAAACTGTTCACAATACTCAAGGTGAGGACCCACCAGTGCCTTATAAAGCCTCAGCATCACATCCCTGCTCTTGTATTCTGGAACTCTTGAAATGAATGCTAACATTGCATTTGGCTTTCTAACCACTGATTCAACCTGCAAGTTAACCTTTAGGGTGTTATGGATCTGATTCAGGATCAGGTGATGTGCTGTAGCTTCATGATGTGGGAGCTGGTGGACCCCACTGTGGTTCCTGGTGACCACACCCGCAGCAAGTGTTGGCTGCTCGAGGAACTCAGGCTCAAAGTTGATGACCGGGAATCTGAGCTTCACACACTGCGGCACATCAGGGAGGGGGAGAGTTACCCGGATTCTCTGTTTCAGGAGATAGTCACACCCATTAGATTAGCTGCCTCAAATTCCGTCTGTGGTCAGGGACAAGAGGGTGTGACTGTGAGTGAGGCGGGTAGTGGGATCCAAGAGACAGTGCTGGAGGAGCCTCAGCCCTTGAGCTTGTCGATCAGGTCTGAGATTCTTGCTCCCTGTTTGGACATGAGCGGGGGCTGTAGGAAGGATGGACAACCTAACAATGGCACTGTAGCCCAGGGAGCCATTCAAGAGGGGCAGAGAAGAGAAATGAAGTGGTAATTGGGGATAGTATTGTCAGGGGAATAGACAGAATTCTCTGTCGCGAGGATACAGTGTCCCAAAGGCTGTGTTGCCTGCCTGGTGCTCAGGTTCAGGACATCTTCTCTGACCTGCAGAGGAATTTGCAGTGGGAGTGGAAAGATCCAGTTGTCATGGTCCATGTGGGCACCAACGACATAGGTAGAACAAGGAAAGAGGTTCTGCTGAGGGAATTTGAGCAGCTAGGGACTAAATTAAAAAGCAGAACCAAAACAAGTAGCAATCTATTTGGAACCATATAAATCAGAATAAAGCAGTTCTATTCGGAACTATATAAATCAGAATCAGTGGGTGACTCACTGAAAATTGATGATTTCTCGTCTAATTTACAATTTCCCAAATTGAGTCAACAAGATCAGGAAGAATTGAACGCTCCTTTTTCTAGGGATGAAATTGAAAGAGCCCTAGGCTTATTACAGGCTAATAAATTGTGGGGAGATGATGGTTTTCCTCCTGAATTTTATAGAGAATTTAAGGATCAATTAATGCCCCTTTTTATGAGGGTTGTGACTCAGGCTGTGGAGATCCATACTCTACCGGAATCCTTCTCAACAGCAATTATTACGTTAATTCTTAAGAAGGATAAGGATCCGCTAAAACCAGCATCTTATAGGCCTATCTCACTTTTAAATGCGGACTATAAAATTATAGCAAAGGCATTGGCTAATAGATTAGCTCGATATCTGCCAAAATTGATTAAATCCGATCAGACAGGATTTATTAAAAATAGACAATTATCTGGCAGACTATTGACTATATTACATTTAGCTAGGATGAAGGTGGATGAAGGTAGCAGTGGCTTTAGATGCTGAAAAGGCCTTTGATAGACTTGAATGGAATTTTTTATTTAAAACAATGGAAAAATTTGGTCTAGGCCAAATATTCATAAATTGGATAAGAGCACTTTACCATCAGTCTAAGGCCAAAATAATTACGAACGGGCAGATTTCATCAGTTTTCTCTCTACATTGACCTAGTAGACAAGTTTGCCCATTATCTCCAGCTCTATTTGTTCTGGCAATAGAGCCATTGGCTGAGGCTGTTAGACTCGATCCAGACATAAAGGGGTTGAAAGTGGCCCAGGAAGAATATAAAGTTAATTTATTTGCTGATGACACTTTAGTATATCTGGCTGACCCGGCCGGCTCTTTGGTAAGACTTAGGGCCTTGCTGGACCATTATGGTATAGTCTCGGGTTATAAAATAAATTGGAATAAAAGTGAAATTTTACCTTTAGGTAGAGGGGACTATGCCCAATATCGATATGGCACTCAGTTTAGATGGATTAAATTCAACATGAAATATCTGGGGATTAAGTTTAATCGTGATTTGGATGACCTTTATAAACTTAATTATCTCCCCTTGCTGCGGAATGTCGAGGAGGACCTCCGTAGGTGGATAAACCTTCCCATCACACTGATGGGCAGGGTAAACTGTATAAAAATGAAGATAATGCCAAGACTTCAGTACTCTTGTTCAGTTTTTACCTATCCCATTATCCAATAATTTTTTAAGATTCTCAATGGACATATTTGTCTATTTTTATGGTTGGGTAAAATATCTAGAATCTCCATGGAAATATTGACCTGGGACTATAAATTGGGAGGGTTAAAATTACCAGATTTTAAAAAATATTATTTAGCTGCACAAGAACGTTTTATTGCTTCTTTTTTTGATGAGACAACTATTCCGTCTTGGGTTACAATTGGCTTACATATGGTAGGAGAAGAGATGGCAGAAGAATTTATATATAAATGGGACTCCAGATTAATTAAAAAGAAAACAAACAATCCTCTACTGAGACATGTAATTTATATCTGGGAAAAAATTAAACAATTTATGGGTCTGAAAAAGGAATATCCTCAAAGACGCCTCTATCTCAGAACGGATTAATACCCATGACGCTGGGTAATAAATTTCTAGTCACCTGGTATCAACACGGTATCAGGCAGAAGCAACTTATGTCTTTTGAGGAACTTAAGAATAAATATAATTCATCTAATAACACATTCTTCTGCTATCTCCAATTAAGATCTTTTTTGAGGGACTGTTTGGGTCCATCACTGGCCCTACCAAAGCGCTCAGACATGGAGATTCTAATTCGAAAGGGGAATACAACTAAATTTATTTCTAATATGTATTCTTCATTCCAAGACCAATGCCCAAAGCTTGGTATATACAGATCGAGGGAGAGATGGGAGTCGGATTTGGGCATTGTAATTGATCATCAATGTTGGTCACATCTATGTTTGGATAGTGTTACCACTTCTATCAACTCAAGATACAGAATGATACATTTTAATTTTTTACATCAGTTGTATCTCACACCTGAAAAAATACATAAAAATAAACCAGAAATTTCTGACAGGTGTTTCAGGTGTGGCATAGATGTTGGTACCTTTTTGCATTCCACCTGGCTATGCACGAAACTGAGATCTTTTTGGATAGATCTGGGGGAGCTACTAGGAAAGATTCGGGGGATGGATTTCCCTCTAGACCCAGAATTGTTTCTTCTGGGGAACTTAGCAGTTCTGAAAGTTAACCTCCCCAGGAATAAATCCAAATTTATTAAAATTGCACTGTCAGTGGCCAGGAAATGAATAGCAGTAACATGGAAATCCGATTCCCTTGTACATATTGATCGTTGGAATGAAGAAATGCAAAGTTGTATACCCCTTGAGAAGATTACTTATACCCTTAGGAATGGATACACTAAGTTCATTGAGATTTGGCAACCATATTTGGATTACTTAAATGCCCAGATTGTTTAATTTATTTATTTTAATTAAAAAAAAATTAATATATCCCTTATTACAAGCTAGTTTCTTTAAACTGACTCTGAGAGCTGAATACCTACTCTTCTTTTTCTTTTTTTTCTCTTTTCTTTTTTCTTCTCTCCTTTCTTTCCTCTGTCTTTTATATTTTTTTCTCCCTCTTTTTTTTCTAAATGCGGGCAGATGGTGTTGGAATAGGTGTTCTTTTTTTTTCTCTTGGCCTTATTAATGTATTTGAATTAATTTTTTAAAATATGTATTAATTGTATTAATTGAGTCCTTATATTTCTTCTTTAAAAATTAAATAAAATATTTTTAAAAAAGTAGCAATCTCTGGATTACTATCTGAGCCACGTGTAAATTCGCATAGAGTAAAGAAGGTTAGAGAGATAAATGAGTGGCTCAAGGATTGGTGTGGGAGAAGTGGGTTTGAGTTCATGGGAAACTGGCACCAGTATTGGGGAAGGAGGGAGCTGCACCATTGGGAGGGGTTTCACCCGAACTGTGATGGGACCTGGATCCTGGTGAATCACATAACGGGCTGTGGATAGGGTTTTAAACTAAATAGTAAGGCGGTGGGTTCAACAGATTGGAGAAGCGTGGATAAAGTTAAAAAGTGTGGATAAAGAGAAAGAAAAAAAAAGGTAGAAAAGAGAAAAGTAAGAGTGGAGTGAAGAAAAGCCACCTGCAAAAGAATAAAAGATTACAAGATTTTAAAAGCACAATGTGTGTAAGGGCACTTTATTTGAGGTATTTGAAACAAAGTCAGTGAACTTGTGGCACAAATCAGTACAAAGAGGTATGATTTCGTGGCCATTACAGAGACGTGTAGGCCAAGTGGTTAAGGCATTCGACTAGCGATCTGAAGGTTGTGAGTTCGAGCCCCAGCCGAGGCAGCGTGTTGTGTCCTTGAGCAAGGCACTTAACCACACATTGCTCTGCGATGACACTGGTGCCAAGCTGTATGGGTCCTAATGCCCTTCCCTTGGACAACATCGGTGTCGTGGGGAGGGGAGACTTGCAGCATGGGCAACTGCTGGTCTTCCATACAACCTTACACAACCTTGAAGACTTTCCAGGCGCAGATCCATGGTCTCACAAGACTAACTGATGCCTCTGAACAGAGACGTGGCTGCAGGGTGGAGAGGATTGGGAATTAAATATCCAAGGATATCAGGTAATACTGAAGGATAGGCAGGAAGGTAAGGGAGGTGGGGTAGCACTCTTAATTAAAGATGAGATCGGGGCGATAGTGAGAGACGATATAAGATCTAAGGAGCAGAATGTTGTATCTATCTGGGTAGAGATTAGGAATAGTAAAGGGAAAAAAATCACTGGTGGGAGTTGTCTATCGGCCACTGAATAATAACATTACAGTGGTACAGGCAATAAACAGAGAAATATCTGAGGCAAGTCAGAATGGAACAGCAGTTATCATGGGGGACTTTAACTTGCACGTAGATTGGGTGAATCAAGTTGGTCGAGGCAGTCTTGAGGAGGACTTCATAGAATGCATCCATGATGGCTTTCCTGAACAGTATGTTACTGAACCTACAAAGGAACGTGCTATCCTAGATCTGATTCTGTGCAATGAGGCAGGTAAAATTAGTGATCTTGTAGTTAGGGATCCTCTTGGAAAGAGTGGTCAGAGTACGATTGAATTTCTCATACAAATGGAGGGTGCAATAGTTCAATCTAAAACCAGTGTATTATGCCTAAACAATGGAGACTACAATGGGATGAGGGAGGATTTGTCTAGTGTAGACTGGAAACACAGGCTATATGGTGGGACAGCTGAGGAACAGTGGAATACTTTCAAAGTGATTTTTCACGGTGCATAACAGAAGTCTATTCCAGTTAAAAGCAAGGACAGTAAGGGTAGGGAGAGCCAGCCTTGGATAACTAAGGAAATACAAGAAGGCATCAAACTAAAAGCTCGTGCATACCAAGTTGCCAAGAGTAGTGGGAAACTGGAAGATTGGGAAAACCTTAAAAAGCAACAAAGTAACACTAAGTGAGCAATTAAGAAAGGGACCTAGATTATTAAAATAAACTAGCATAAAATACAAAAATGGATGGTAAAATTTTTTATAATTATATAAAGCAGAAAAGGATGGCTAAAGTGAATGTGGGTCCCTTGGAGGACGAGAAAGGAGAATTGATATTGGGTAGCGAGAAAATGGCTGAGGCTTTGAATTACTATTTTGTGTCGGTCTTCATGGTGGAGGACACATCTAACATGCCAAAGAGAGATGTGATTAGATTAGATTTAGATTCAACTTTATTGTCATTGTGCCGAGTACAGATACAAAGCCAATGAAATGCAGTTAGCATCTGACCAGAAATGCAAAGAATAGTGTTATTTACAAAATAACTGCGAATAAAAAGTAAGTGTTACAGCACACAAATATAAAAGTACTGAGACAGTACAATACGGGTGCACTACTGCTTAGCGCTGTGATGTGAGGTTCAGCAGGGTCACAGCCTCAGGGAAGAAGCTCTTCCTGTGTCTGCTAGTGTGGGAGCGGAGGCTCCTGTAGTGCCTGCCCGATGGGAGGAGAGTAAAAAGTCCATGTGAGATGCATCCTTGATAATGCTTTTCGCTCTGCCCAGGCAGCGTTTATGGTAGATGTTCTCAATGGTGGGCAATTGGGTGCCAATGATCCGCTGGACAGTTCTCACCACATGCTGGAGTGCTTTGCGGTCCGATATGGGACAATTGCCATACCACACTGAGATGCAGTTGGTGAGTATGCTCTCAATAGTACAGCGGTAAAAGTCCGCCAGTATCCTGGGACAGAGGTGAGCTTTCTTGATGCTCCGCAGGAAATAAAGGCGCTGTTGTATCTTTTTGATCAGGATGGAGGAGTTCAGGGACCAGGTGAGATCCTCGGAAATGTGGACACCAAGGAATTTGAAGCTTGATACACGCTCCACTACAGTTCCGTTGATGTAGATGGGGACGTGAGTGAGGCTCCTAGCATGCCTGAAGTCCACAATGATTTCCTTGGTCTTCTGGGTGTTAAGGGCCAGGTTGTTGTCGGCACACCATGCGGCCAGGTGCTGGACCTCATCCCTGTAGGCTGTCTCATCATCCCCTCTGATCAGGCCAACCACCATGGTGTCGTCTGCAAACTGGATTATGGAGTTAGAACCACGTACAGGAACACAGTGATAGGTGAAAAGGGAGTACAGAAGAGGGCTCAGCGCACAGCCTTGAGGCACGCCGGTATTCAGGGTGAGAGTGGAGGAGGAGAGGTTGTCTAACTTAACTGATTGGAGTCTGTTAGTCAGAAAGTCCAAGGTCCAATTGCAGAGGGATGAGCTGATACCAAGCTGGCGAAGTTTGGCGATCAGCTTGGAGGGGATCACAGTATTGAATGCCAAACTAAAGTCAATGAACAGCATTTTGACGTTAGAGTTGGGGCTGTCCAGGTGGGTCAGGGCAGAGTGAAGTCCTCTGCTGACCTGTTGGTGCGATAGGCAAATTGATGGTGGTCCAGGGTAGTGGGCAGACAGGATTTCAGATGTGATAGAACCAGTCTCTCAAAGCACTTTGCAATGATGGGGGTGAGTGCAACTAGGCGAAAGTTATTCAGGCCCGTGGCAGTGGAATGCTTCGGCACTGGCATGATGGTGGCGATCTTGAAGCTTGTGGGGACAACTGCCTGGGCCAGGGACAGATTAAAAATGTTCGTGAAGACCCCGGCCAACTGCCCTGCACAGACTCTGAGCACACGGCCAGGTATTCCATCCAAACCAGCTGCCTTCCGTACATTCACCCTGCTCAGGGTGGGGCAAACATCGGAGGTGGAAAGTGAGAGAGGCAATTCACCAGGTGGGAGATCCGCTTTGAAGGTGACCTCCTTGTTCTCTCGGTCAAAGCAAGTGTAGAAGTAATTGAGCTCATCAGGGAGGGAAGCAGAGCTGGAAGGGGGCACAGTACTAGGTGGTTTGAAGTCTGTAATGACCTGTATGCCATGCCACACGCGCTGGGGTTCCGAGGAGTTGAAATGCTCCTCGATCCTCTGTTTGTATGTGTGTTTAGCCTGAGAGATCCCCCTCCTCAGGTTGGCCCTGGCTGAGCTGTAAGTCTCCTGGTCTCCAGACCTGAAGGCTGAATCTCTGGCTTTGAGCAGGAGGCGAACTTCTCTGTTCATCCATGGTTTCTGACTGGGGAAAACTTTTATTTGTTTTATGGATGTGATGGGAGTTGAGGACCTCGATACAATAGTGATCACTAAAAAGGTAGTGCTGAGCAAACCTGTGGGCCTGAAGATAGATGAGTCCCCCAATTCTGATGGAATGCATCCCAGAATACTGAAAGACATGGCAGAAGTTATAGTAGAGGCTTTGGTGATAACTTACCAATATTCTCTGGACTCTGGGCAGGTGCCAGCGGATTGGAAGACTGCGAATGTCATGCCACTGTTCCAAAAATTATGCAGGCAAAAGGCAGGTTACTATAGGCCAGTTAGTTCTGATGCTTGAAGCTATTATTAAAGAAGAAATAACGAGGCATCTGGAAAGAAATGGACCCATCAGGCAGACGCAGAATGGATTCAGCAAAAGCAGGTCCTGTTTGACAAACTTACTGGAGTTCTTTGAGGATATAATGAGCACAGTGGATAGAGGGGAACAGATGGATGTTATTTACTTGGATTTCCAGAAGGCGTCCGATAAGGTGCCACATAAAAGACTTATCCATAAGGTAAGGATGTATAGAGTCGGGGTGATGTGTTAGGATGGATAGGGGATTGGTTAACCAATAGAAAGCAGAGAGTTGGGATTCATGGGTGTTACTCTGGTTGGCTATCAGTGCTGAGTGGTGTGCCACAGGGGTTGGTGCTGGGCCCACAACTGTTCACGATATACATTAACAATCTGGAAGAAGGGACCGAGTGTAGTGTATCTAAGTTTGCTGATGATACTAAATTGAGTGGAAAAGCAAATTGTGCAGAAGATACAAAGAGCCTGCAGAGAGATATAGATAGTGTGTCGGCAAGAGTCTGGCCGATTGAGTATAATGTTGATAAATCTAGGGTCATCCACTTTGGAAGGAAAAATGAAAGAGCAGATTATTATTTAAATGGTAAAAAATTGCAGCATGCTGCTGTGCAGGGGGACTTGGGAATGCTTGTGCATGAATCACAAAAGGTTGGTTTGCAGGTGCAGCAGACTATCAAGAAGTCAAATGGAACGTTGGCCTTCATTGCCAGAGGGACTGAATTTAAGAAGAGAGAGGTTATGCTGCAACTGTACAGGGTACTGGTGAGGCCGCAGCTGGAGTACTGTGTGCAGTTCTGGTCTCCTTACTTGAGGAAGGATATACTGGCTTTGGAGGCAGTGCAGAGGAGGTTCACCAGGTTGATTCTAGAGATGAGGGGTTAACCTATGAGGAGAGATTGTGTCGCTTGGAACTGTACTCACTGGAATCCTGAAGACAGAGGAGATTTTATAGAAACATATAAAATTATGAAAGGAACAGATAAGGTAGAGGCAGGAAAGTTGTTTCCATGGGTAGGTGAGACTAGAACTAGGGGACACGGCCTTAAGATTTGGGAGAGTAGATTTAGGACGGAGATGAGGAGGAACTGCTTTTCCCAGAGTATGGTGAATCTGTGGAATTCTCTGCCCAATGAAGCAGTGGAGGTTACCTCAGATAAGGCTGGATAGATTTTTGCATAGTTGGGAATTAAGGGTTATGGGGAAAAGGCAGGTAGGTGAAAATAAGTCCGTGGCCAGCTCAACCATGATGTTATTGAATGGCGGAGCAGGCTCGATGGGCTGGATGGCCAACTCCTGCTCCTATTTCTTATGTTCTTATATTTTGATCACTGCCTCCTAAGGGTTCCTTTACATTAAACTCCCTAACAAGATCTGGGTTATTACACAACACTCAGTCTAAAAGAGCCTTTTCCCTGGTCGGCTCAAACACAGGCTGCTCTAAAAGCCATCTGATAGGTGTTCAAGAAATTTCTCCTCTTGTGATCCGACACCAATCTGATTTTCCCATTCCCCTTGCACATTGAAGTCCCCCATTACAATTGCGTCATTACCCTTATTACATGCCCTTTCCAGCTCCCTTTGCAATCTCAACCCCACATCTTGGCTACTATTTGGAGGCCTATACATGATTCCCATGATGTTTTTTTTCACACTTGCAGTATCTTAACTCCACCCACAAAGATTCAACATTCTCTGACCCTACGTCACCTCTTTCTAAAGAAGTAATTCCATCTCTTACCAACAGAGCCTCACCACTGCACAGAACGTGAAGAGCAGAGCCCCACAGAGTGAGTCCAGTCACAGGGCCTGTTCAGCACTGAGGTGAGTTCTAATGGTGCAGGCCACAGCTGCTGGGTCACTTCAGCACTGAAGTGATCAAACCACGCGGACCAGGGAGACTTCACCCTCAGCCACGAAGCCTTGATCAGGCCAAGGTAGTGTAGTGGTTAATGCAACACTATTCCAGCTTGGGACGTCAGTTCAATTCCAGCGGCATCTCCAACGTCCTCCCCCTTGGACTTTCCCCGAGTGCTCCAGTTTCCCCCACAGTCCAAAGACATACCGGTTAGGTTCATTGGTCATTGTCAACTGTCCCATGATTAAGTTAGGGTTAAATCGGGGGATAGCTAGGCAGTGCGGTTCCACGCTGTATCTCAATAAATCATTACATGAATAAAGAAATATACATTCATTGTGCAAATAGTCGTTGTCATAGTCATAGTCAGAGTCATACTTTATTGATCCCGGGGGAAATTGGTTTTCGTTACAGTTGCACCATAAATAATAAATAGTAATAGAACCATAAATAGTTAAATAGTAATATGTAAATTATGCCAGTAAATTATGAAATAAGTCCAATACCAGCCTATTGGCTCAGGGTGTCTGACCCTCCAAGGGAGGAGTTGTAAAGTTTGATGGCCACAGGCAGGAATGACTTCCTATGACGCTCTGTGCTGCATCTCGGTGGAATGAGTCTCTGGCTGAATGTACTCCTGTGCCCACCCAGTACATTATGTAGAGGATGGGAGACATTGTCCAAGATGGCATGCAACTTGGACAGCATCCTCTTTTCAGACACCACCGTCAGAGAGACCAGTTCCATCCCCACAACATCACTGGCCTTACGAATGAGTTTGTTGATTCTGTTGGTGTCTGCTACCCTCAGCCTGCTGCCCCAGCACACAACAGCAAACATGATAGCACTGGCCACCACATACTCATAGAACATCCTCAATAGTAAAAACCATAAACAAATAAACACATGGGGCAGGAACTGCAGATCCCCAAAACTGAGTCCACAGCTGTGGAGCCTGTTCAGCGCTGGGGCAAGTCCAGGGGCCCAGTGTCTGCAGGGGAACATCAGCCCCAAACCTGGTGCCTGAGACCCAAGACTTCTGCACCTTCTGCCGATGGTAATATCGAGAAGAAAGGGAAACCAGTCAAAGGTTCTTGCCTAGCCAGGGCGTCAAAGGGTATGGGGAGAAGGCAGGAGAGTGGGAATGACTGAAAGAATTGGATCAGCCCACGATTGAATGGCGGAGCAGACTCGATGGGCCGAATGGCTATTTGCATTCCTATGGTCTTAAAACAGGCAAGCGGTATTGAGCACATGCTCATTTTGCACTCTCCTTTTTGACAATTTAAATCTGGCTCAATGTGTTAATCGGCAATGAGTAATGGAGCTGAGCACGGATTTGTCAGGCCTCAATGTAGCCAGCATCCACCCCCAGTGTTGGTTGCCTGGGCTGTACTTGCAATCTCGAGAGCCTCGTTCACCAAATCCCCTTGGAAATTGCAAAAGTGCTGCTTAGGCATTTGTTGGTTCAGAAGAACATCCTTAAAAGAGAAATTACAGGCTGCAGACTGCATTGATCACAGTTCAGAAGAAGTATAGCTACGCGAGTATCTAGTAGTTTTGTAAGCTGACTGCAAAACGTCACCATTTTCTCCCGGCCACCACCCAGGTCTCATCACGTATGAAGTGTCACTAGCGTTATAATGTTAATTTTAATTTCTGTCATAAATGCACCTTATTATTTGTGGTAATATTACTTTGTGTTGTGTGTGTGAGTTATATGTACTGTGCCGTGCGCTTTAGTCTGGAGGAACATTGGCGGTATACATGTATACTGTTGAATGAGAATAAACATGAACTTGAGAGAGGCCCTCCACTGGTCGGGGTCGACTACGGACGTTGCGTTCTAGCTGTCTACTTTTAGCTGATGCACAGTCGAGGGCGGTACAATACAGTCAAGGACAGTACGATACAGTCGAGGACAGTACGATACAGTCGAGGGCGGTACGATACAGTCGAGGACAGTTTGATACAGTGGAGGACAGTACGATACAGTGGAGGACAGTACGATACAGTCGAGGACAGTACGATACAGTCGAGGACAGTTTGATACAGGACAGCATGCTCCCTTCTCTATGCAGCTGATGAACCCAGAGGAACGGCAGAGACCGAAACAGCTTGATACCAGCAGCATCACAGGAGTTGCCAGTCAGTGTTAAACTCAATTTAGGGACCCCAGCTCTGGACCTTTCCTCCCAGTTTACTCCCGAAGCCTTCCCCATGTGCGGGTATAGCCACAAGGTTGCAGAGGTTTCAGATCAGAGTTTTCCTTCTGTAAGAGCTGACAAGCTCCATCTGCTCAAAGCGACTGGCTTTAAGGCAACATTTACCCACCTTTGCCCCTTCTCCTGTCAGTTGAAATGATTCTGCTGGGTTAGTCGCTAAGCCCCACGTGAAGCCAGGAGCCGGATGTGGTTGTCAGAGGCTATTTGAGACACACTCTACTGGGAGCATTTAATAGGTAGTGGGAGCTTATCCCCAACCACACCCCCCCCCCCCACCACTTCGCTATGAGGGACCAAACGTGATCTTGAACTTGTAGCATTATTAGCTGTCGTTATTGTATGTAATGGAAAGACAGCTGCTGCAGTGTGAGGAGGCAGCCACAAGAGGGCACTGCGGTCTTTAGTAAACGACCATATTTGGAAACTGTTGCAAACAGCTGGACTGAAACATAGCCCCCCCCCACCCCGTCCCACAGTACAATCCATTACCGATTTTGAAATGCTGTTTTATTTATTCATGTACTTACAGATACTGTGCAGAGTAGGCCTCTTGAACTGCGTTACCCCAGCAATCCCTGAGAACCCCGATTTAACTCGAATCTAATCGCAGGACAATCTACAATGATCAATTAACCTGCCGGGCAGGTCTTCGCACTGTCGGAGGAAACCGGAGCACCTGGAGAAAAATAACACACATTCCACAGGGAAGATGTATAGATTCCTTACGGGCCGTGCCAGAGTTGAATTCCAAACTCACTGTTACCATAATGGTATTAAACAAGGGACACCACAAATTGAAACCCCCATACTCTATCTTCCAAATCTGAAACATATATACAGAAAGGTGCTGGAAAAGGGCCAATGACATCATGAAGGATCCCACCCACCCTGCTCATGGACTTTGTCCCACTCCCATCAGGGAGGAGGCTGCATAGCATCCACACTGTTGTGTTCTTTATATTAGTGTGGGATACTAAGAACAAACCATATTCTGGAAGAATTAAAACTAGAACTTTTATTTACAACAGCAAATAGCAACCACGTTTTCACCATACAGTTTTTAGATCATTCTGTCATATCTGCACATGCTCCAAACTCTGTTCAATCACGTTCTTACATGTGACACGTGATATCATCACATCCTCCTTTCCTTAAAAAGAAAAACAATTAGCAACATTAATCAAATCAAATGCATAATTTAACATGTCTCTCTCAGTCTCTCTGGGGGTTTATGAACACGAGTAGACCTTCTGAGTGGTTCACACAGTTCTTGGGTTTCGTTGTTGTTTTTATGTTTTGTCTGGTCTGCATCGGTTAACTGAAACTCTGAAGTTGGCTCTTTCTTGAGGTCTTTGTGATTTCTTCTTAACACCGCTCCTTCTGCTGTTTGGACCATGTATGATCTGGGTTGTACTTCTGCAAGAACTGTAGCTTTCTTAATCTCTTCCACTTCCAGTTGAAGCATTGATGGGAGTTGCAAAACTTCCATTTGTAATGAAATACGAATCTTCCTTTCTTCGTCTAATTCATTCATTAACTGTGTAATCTCTTTTTTATGCTGAGACTTCATCATTTCAATAAAACTTCTTAATCCCTTCACTTGTGCTTTCACTTCTTCAATTGGATCCTGATTCTTGTCACTCTTTGGCTTTGGATCCGTATTGTACTGTACCGGCAAGTTTGGCCTCTGTCCACTGTATTCTGACTCTGTATTACTATCCAGGACTAAGACTCTTTTTACCAAATTCAGTCTCTCACAGGCAGATAGATCCAGTATTGACTGTACATTCTTTGGCACCACCACAAATGAAAGTGCGTGCACCATATTTTTGTGTGATACTTTTGCCACACATGCTCCTTTAGCTGGAATGTCTGCACCTGAATACCCAGTCATTTTTGTATTTGTATTATGTAACTTTGGTCTTGGCTTTAATGCATTAAACTCAGATTCTGCAAGAACATTTACTTGTGCCCCTTTATCAAGTTTAAACAGAATATTGCTTTGATTCACTTGCAATGGAATAGTCCAATCATTCTTACTTTGTTTGTTTTCACAAAGCACATCTATATAAAAATCCTCGCGTTCATTTTCAAGCACTGCATTTACGTGTTTTATTTCCTTTCTACTTCTGCAACAGTGTGAAAAATGATTACTCCTACCGCAGGTGTTGCACATTTTCTGATACGCTGGACACTTTTTCAGATGACATTGTCACCCACAGCGATCACAAAGCTTTTTTCTTTCAGATAACATCTTGCTCTCTGTCAGTTTCACTGCCACTGCATTATTTTTTCTAATATGTTTGCGCACAGCGTGTATGTTGCAGTTCTCAATAAAAAGCTCTTTAGCCTGTGAGGTCACGGTCTCAGAAGCTTTGCAGAGTGCCACAGCTTTTTCCAAATTTACATCTGGTTCTGTTAAGAGTCTTTTTCTCAGACTATTATCCAGAATGCCGCAAACAATTCTGTCTTTAATGAGAGAGTCTGTAAGCTCTGCAAACTAACATCTTTTACTGTGGTTTCTCAACTCCACAACAAATAGATCAATCATTTGACCAGGTTTTTTTTGGATCGAAACAAGAAGAGCGGCGTGACAGCTAAATTCTGAAGTAAACAACAGGAATTCTGCAGATGCTGGAAATTCAAGCAACACACATCAAAGTTGCTGGTGAATGCAGCAGGCCAGGCAGCATCTCTAGGAAGAGGTGCAGTCGACGTTTCAGGCCGAGACCCTTCGTCACTGTGCAGGTGCGTGACATAGACAGGACAGCGTGGAGAGTTTAAAAAGGAGACCACTCTATACAGTGGGCAGCAGTCAGAGCGGGCAGCGGAGTGAGTGGCAGCAGAGTGTAGGGCTTTGGCACAAAGGGCTTAGGCGGTAACGGGAAGAGGCGAGAGTGAGGCACCAACTCTTTTTTTTCCCCTAGGCAAATTGGCCTGGACAGACGGAAGAATAGCAGGGCTCACACAGCTAATGGTATGAGCTAACAGTTTAAAAAGTTCACCTGTTTGGCAAGGTAAGTATACTTACTTTTCCTGTTTCATTCCTGTAGAATTAGGTAGCATGTCTGCAGGGTTAGTGCTTTGTTCAGGGTGTCAGATGTGGGAATCCTGGGAGACCTCCAGCCTCCCTGATAGCCACATCTGCACCAGGTGCACCGAGATGCAGCTCCTCAGAGACCGTGTTAGGGATCTGGAGCTGCAGCTTGATGACCTACTGCTTATTAGGGAAAGTGAAGAGGTGATAGACAGGAGCTACAGGGAGGTAGTCATCCCTAGGCTACAGGGGTCAGAAAACTGGGTCACTGTCAAGAGAGGGAAGGGAAATGCCTGGATAGTGGAGAGCACACCTGTGGCTGTCCCCCTCAGCAACAAGTATCCTGTTCTGGATGCTGTTGAGGGGGATGAGCTGACAGGGGACACCCACGGTGATCGGGTCTCTGGCACTGAGCCTGGCGCTGTTGTGCAGGAGAGAAGGAGGGAGAAGAGGAATGTGGTACTCATAGGGGATTCCATAGTCAGGGGAACAGACAGGAGATTCTGTGAACCTGATAGAGATACCCGCATGGTGTGTTGCCTCCCAGGTGCCAGGGTACGGGATGTCTCAGATCGGGTCCTGAATATTCTGAAGGGAGAGGGTGAGCAGCCAGTTGTCTTGGTACATGTTGGTACCAATGACATAGATAGGACAAAGGAGGAGGTCCTGAAGAGAGATTTCTGGGAGTTAGGAAGGAAGCTGAGAAGCAGGACCTCCAGGGTAGTAATCTTGGGATTGCTACCTGTGCCACGTGCTAGCGAGGGCAAGACTAGTCGGATCAGGCAGATGAATGAGCGGCTGAGAGACTGGTGCAGGGGGCAGGGCTTCAGATTCTTGGATCATTGGGATCTCGTCTGGGGGAAGTATGACCTGTTCAAAAAGGATAGGTTACACCTGAACCCGAAGGGGACCAATATCCTGGCGGGAAGTTTTAAATAGAGCTGTTAGGGAGGGTTTAAACTAATTTGGCAGGGGGATGGGAACCGGAATGATAGAGCGGAGGAGGGGGAAAACAGAAATAAATCTAAGATTGTGAACAGTAGAGATGTCAGGAAGGACAGGCAGGGGATGAGGCAAATTTGTAGCCATTGGGATGAGTTGCAGTGCAATAAAGTTGCAGTGAAATCAAAGCGAAAAAGTACCAAATACTGGTCTTAAGGTGTTATACTTAAATGCACGCAGCATAAGGAATAAGGTGGATGATCTTGTCGTACAGCTACAGATTGGCAGGTATGATATTGTGGCCATCACTGAGACGTGGCTAAAGGATGCATGTCTCTGGGAGCTGAACATCCAAGGATACACGGTGTATCGGAAGGTTAGGAAGGTAGGCAGAGGGGGAGGCGTGGCTTTATTGGTAAGAAATTATATTAAATCATTAGAAAGAGGTGATATAGGATTGGAAGGTGCAGAATCTTTATGGGTTGAGCTAAGAAATAGCGGGGGTAAAAGGACCCTGATGGCGGTTATATAAAGGCCTCCTAACAGCTGCCGTGATGTGGACTACAAATTACAACAGGAAATAGAAGAGGCTTGTCAGAAGGGCAGTGTTATGATAATTGTGGGGGATTTTAACATGCAAGTGGATTGGGAAGATTAGGTCGGCACTGGATCTCAAGAGAGAGAATTTGTAGAATGTCTGCGAGATGGCTTTTTAGAACAGCTTGTTGTTGAGCCCACTAGGGGATCAGCTGTACTGGATTGGGTATTGTGTAATGAACCAGAGATGATTAGAGAGATTGAGGTGAAGGAACCCTTAGGAGACAGTGATCATAACATGATTGAGTTCACTGTGAAATTTGAGAATGAGAAGCCAAAATCCGATGTGTCAGTATTTCAGTGGAGTAAACGAAATGATTTTTCCACCATCTAAGAAGGGGCAAGGAAGCAAAAAGGAAATTGTAGACCTGTTAGCTTGACATTGGTGGTTGGGAAGTTGTTGGAGTCGATTGTCAAGGATGAGGTTACGAAGTACCTGGAGGCATATGACAAGATAGGCAGAACTCAGCATGGATTCCTTAAAGGAAAATCCTTCTTGACAAACCTTTTGCAATTTTTTGAGGAAATTACAAGTAGTCTAGACAAGGGAGATGCAGTGGATGTTGTATATTTGGATTTTCAGAAGGCCTTTGACAAGGTGCCACACATGAGGCTGCTTAACGAGATAAGAGCCCATGGAATTACAAGAAAGTTACTTACGTGGATAGGGCGTTGGCTGATTGGCAGGAAACAGAGAGTGGGAATAAAGGGATCCTATTCTGGTTGGCTGCCGGTTACCAGTGGTGTTCCACAGGGATCAGTGTTGGGGCCGCTTCTTATTCCTTTGTACATCAACGATTTGGATTATGGAATAGATGGCTTTGTGGCTAAGTTTGCTGACGACACAAAGATAGGTGGAGGGGCCGGTAGTGCTGAGGAAACAGAGAGTCTGCAGAGAGATTTGGATAGATTTGGAGAATGGGCAAAGAAGTGGCAAATGAAATACAATGTTGGAAAGTGTATGGTTATGCACTTTGGTAGAAGAAATAAACCAGCAGACTATTATTTAAATGGGGAGAGAATTCAAAGTTCTGAGATGCATTGGGACTTGGGAGTCCTCGTGCAGGATACCCTTAAGGTTAACCTCCAGGGTGAGTCGGTGGTGAAGAAGGCGAATGCAATGTTGGCATTCATTTCTAGAGGAATAGAGTATAGGAGCAGGGATGTGATGTTGAGGCTCTATAAGGCGCTGGTGAGACCTCACTTGGAGTACTGTGGGCAGTTTTGATCTCCTTATTTAAGAAAGGATGTGCTGATGTTGGAGAGGGTACAGAGAAGATTCACTAGAATGATTCCGGAAATGAGAGGGTTACCATATGAGGAACGTTTGTCTGCTCTTGGTCTGTATTCCTTGGAGTTTAGAAGAATGAGGGAGGACCTCATGGAAACATTTCGAATGTTGAAAGGCATGGACAGAGTGGATGTGGCAAAGTTGTTTCCCATGATGGGGGAGTCTAGTACGAGAGGGCATGACTTAAGGATTGAAGGGCGCCCATTCAGAACAGAGATGCAAAGAAATATTTTTAGTCAGAGGGTGGTGAATTGATGGAATTTGTTGCCACGGGCAGCAGTGGAGGCCAAGTCACTGGGTGTGTTTAAGGCAGAGATTGATAGGTATCTGAGTAGCCAGGGCATCAAAGGTTATTAGATTAGATTAGATTAGATTATGAGGACACTCAGTCCTCGTTTATTGTCATTTAGAAATGCATGCATTAAGAAATGATACAATGTTCCTCCAGAATTATATCACAAGAAACACAGGACAAACCAAGACTAAAACTGACAAAACCACATAATTATAATATATAGTTACAACAGTGCAAAACAATACCATAATTTGATAAAGAGCAGACCATGGGCACGGTGGAAAAAAACGTCTCAAAGTCCCGATCAACTCCTGATAGTCCCCGATAGCAGGCGGCAAAAGGGAGAAACTCCCTGCCATGAACCTCCAGGCGCCGACTACTGCTGAAGCATTGGAAGCACCCGACCACAGCCGACTCTGAGTCCGTCCGAAAACTTCGAGCCTCCGAACAGCCCCTCTAACACAGCCTCTCTGAGCATCATCCTCTGCCGAGCACTTCGACCCTGCCCTGGCCGCCGAGCAACGATCAAAACCGAGGACCCGGGGCCTTCCCCTCCGGAGATTCTGGATCACACAGTAGCAGCGGCAGCGAAGCAGGCATTTCAGAAGTTTCTCCTGATGTTCTTCCGTACTCTCACGTCTGTCTCCATCAAATCAGGATTGTGCACTGTACCCTACTTCATAACAGACATCACCACCGGAGTGGCCACTGCGAGCTGCATCACGCCACCATCTTCTCTTGCTGAGAAGGCGGGGGAGTGGGAATAAATGGGAGATTAGATCAGCTCATGATCGAATGGCGGAGTAGACTTGATGGACCAAATGGCTGACTTCTGCTCCTTTGTCTTATGGTCTCTGCTGACATTTGAAAAATTTATAGCACTCATATGTCACATTACGCTTCAGTATACAAGATGCGTCAAATTTGTTGAATATTGCTTTTAGGTTCAAATTATCTCCATTTTCAGAAGTAAAATGGTTATATACCTCAATTGTGTCATCCCCTATTATGTGGAGTAGGATTGCACTTTTGTTTTTTCCGTTTTATTTTCTGCTCCGATTGCCGATAAATAAATTTCAAAATGCTGTTAAAATCTTTTCCCGTTTTCAGCTACCTTTCCAGTCAGTTGAAGCATTGATGGGGTTTGCAAAACTTCCATTTTTAAAGCTGTTAGCAAACAACAAAAAAGTTCGTGCTTTTTTTTCGATTATCTGTGCTTCTCCCGTGTTAGCGAAATGAATTATTCTTCCAGACCGATTTCTGACACCATGTTGTGTTCTTTATATTAGCGTGGGTTATTAAGAGCAAACCATATTCTGGAAAACTTAAAACTAGAACTTTTATTTATGACAGCAAACAGCAACCGCATTTTCACCATACATTTTCTAGATCATTCTCTCATATCTGCGCATGCTCCAAACTCTGTCCAATCATGTTCTTACACATGACACATGATATCACCACACATACCAGGACCACCAGACTCAAAAGCAGTTACTTTCTCCAAGCAGTGAGGCTGATCAACACCTCCTCCCACTAACCCACTCCTCCACACCCACGACTACCACTACTTTATCATTTCCTGTCAGTCACCTTATGTACAGCCTAGTGACACTTATAGACAATCAATCAATCTATGTGTATAAACTATCTGATGTATTTATATTTATTATGTTTTTAATTATTGTGCTCTTTATCTTATTGCATTTTTTAATGCTGCATCACATCCAGAGTAACAATTATTTTGTTCTCCTTTACACTTGTGTCCTGGAATTGACATTAAACAACCTTGAATCTTGAAACTTGGTCTGGATTAGCAATGCACTTATATGGCATATTCCCCATGGAAAGTTCACAATTCTTATTTGTAGCTCTGACCAGGATGACAAGACTATTCTCTTACGCAGGACCGTGGAGGTTTATGTAACTACATTGGTATTAGTGGCATCCTGTTCCCAGATGGAAAAAATACAGCAAATAATGATGACGTATCCTGAGAAACACTTATCAATCCCTAGAGTGTAGGACAATGAGGGGAGATTTTGAAGGTGAGATACAGAAAATATTTTGCCTCTGGAAGCATGGTGACATTTGTGTGCTGCCCCACAGCACATCCTCGAACTGCATTGATTGTTGACGCAAGTGATGCATTTCACTCTGCTTTGAAGTACAAGCTAACCCCAGCCCTGACCAAAGTCTTGCTCCCTTCTCATTGCTGCCATCAGGAAGAAGGCACAGGAGCCTCAAATTATCAGGTTCACCAGTTATTAACCCTCAAACATCAGTGTCCTGAACCAGTGGGGATAACTTCATTCAACTGTTCCCACAACCTATACACTCACTTTCAAGGACTCTTCGTCTGATATCCTCGATACTTATTGCTTATTTATTTATTTATTTATTTATTATTATTGTTACTTTTGCTTTTTTCTTTCTTTTTGGCCATTTGTTGTCACTTGCACACTGGTTGAACATTCAAGTTGGTTCGGTCTTCTATTGACTCTATTTTGGTTAGTAATCTGTTACGGATTTATTGAGTATGCCCACAAGAAAATGAATGTCAGGGTTGTATATGGTGACGTAGATGTACTTTGATAATAAAATTACTTTGAAGTTTGAACTTAATCCATAATCGTTAAGTAAAATGTACTCCGTAACATTCAATAACATTGGAAGCTATTTCATCTGAAGACAATATGTTACAGCAGTCGTGTTCACTGGTAAATATACTGCAGCTTGACCCTTCAACGTCGTTATGAGTTATTAATCAATAAAGGAACTTGTGAAAAGAAATGCTGTATGTCTTCAATCGTTCTCAAGAAAGGGCACTGTTTTCCAATAACCTCAGCAGCTACGTCAGGGTGCCAGGGTGCAGTGGTGAGAGAGACGTTATTACATCTCAGGGCTTCAGAGTTTGGAGTTCAAATTTGACGTCCTTCTGTAAGAAGTTTGTACATTCCTTCCCGTGTGCGTGTGGGTTTCCTCCGGGTGCTCCCATTTCTTCCCACAGTCCAAAGACGTACTGTTAGGAGGTTAACTGGTCATGGTAAATTAGACCTGTGTTAAATAGGTGGGTTGCTGGGTGGCGTGGCTCATTGGGCCAGAACGATCTGTTTCACACTAAATTAAATAAAGTCTAATTCCTAGCCGGAGCCACAATACGTATTTGATATTTTTCGCTTTGATTTCACTGCAACTTTATTGCACTGCAACTCATCCCAATGGCTACAAATTTGCCCCATCACCTGCCTGTCTTTCCTGACATCTTTACTGCTCACTATCTTAGATTTATTTCTGTTTTCCCCTTCCTCCGCACTGTCATTCCGGTTCCTGTCCCCCTGCCAAATTAGTTTAAACCCTCCCTAACAGCTCTATTAAACTTTCCCGCCAGGATATTGATCCCTTTCGGTTTCAGGTGTAACCTGTCCTTTTTGAAAAGGTCATACTTCCCCCAGAAGAGACCCCAATTATCCAAGAATCTGAAGCCCTGCCCCCTACACCAGTCTCTCAGCCACGCATTCATCTGCCTGATCCTACTATTCTTGCCCTCGCTAGCGCGTGGCACAGGTAGCAATCCCGAGATCACTACCCTGGAGGTCCTGCTTCTCAGCTTCCTTCCTAACTCCTGGAAATCTCTCTTCAGGACCTGCTCCTTTGTCCTACCTATGTCATTGGTACCAACATGTACCAAGACAACTGGCTGCTCACCCTCCCCCTTCAGAATATTCAGGACCTGATCTGAGACATCCCGTACCCTGGCACCTGGGAGGCAACACACCATGCAGGTATCTCTGTCAGGCTCACAGAATCTCCTGTCCGTTCCCCTGACTATGGAATCCCCTATGACTACTGCATTTCTCTTCTCCCTCCTTCTCTCCTGCACAACAGTGCCAGGCTCAGTGCCAGAGACCCGGTCACCGTGTGTGTCTCCTGTCAGGTCATCCCCCTCAACAGCATCCAAACCAAGATATTTGTTGCTGAGGGGGACAGCCACAGGTGTGCTCTCCACTATTCGGGCATTTCCCTTCCCTCTCTTGACAGTGACCCAGTTTTCTGACCCCTGTAGCCTAGGGATGACTACCTCCCTGTAGCTCCCGTCTATCACCTCTTCACTTTCCCTAATAAGCAGTAGGTTATCAATCTGCAGCTCCAGATCCCATACACGGTCTCTGAGGAGCTGCATCTTGGTGCACCTGGCGCAGATGAGGCCATCAGGGAGGCTGGAGGTCTCCCAGGATTCCCACATCTGACACCCTGAACAAAGCACTAACCCTGCAGGCATGCTATCTAATTCTACAGGAATGAAACAGGAAAAATAAGTCTACTCACCCACTTACCTCACCAAACAGACGAACTTTAAACCTTTACCTCATACCGTTAGCTGTGAGAGCCCTGCTGTTCCTGCCTGTCTGGGCCGATTCGCGAAAGGGGGGGAGGAGAAAAAGAGAGCTGGTGCTTTGCTCTTGCCTATTCCTGTTTAACGTTGAAGCCCGTTGAAGCCAAAGCCCTACACTCTGCTCCCACTCACTCCGCTGCCCGCTCTGACAGCTGCCCACTGTACAGAGTGGTCTCCTTTTTAAACTCTCCGCGCTGTCCTGTTGACGTCACGCGCCTGCGCAGTCTTGTCCTTCTTGCACTCGAAGAAGTTTTTAAAAAAACTGCCTTCCTTCTGAATTCAGTTCCCACGACGCTCTGTAATCCCGATCATAGAACCATAGAACCATAGAAACTACAGCACAGAAACAGGCCTTTTGGCTTTCTTGGCTGCGCCGAACCATTTTCTGCCTAGTCCCACTGACCTGAACACGGACCATATCCCTCCATACACCTCCCATCCATGTATCTGTCCAATTTATTCTTAAATGTTAAAAAAGAACCCGCATTTACCACCTCGTCTGGCAGCTCATTCCATACTCCCACCACTCTCTGTGTGAAGAAGCTCCCCCTAATGTTCCCTTTAAATTTTTCCCCCCTCACCCTTAAACCATGTCCTCTGGCTTTTTTCTCCCCTTGCCTCAGTGGAAAAAGCCTGCTTGCATTCACTCTATCTATACCCATCATAATTTTATATACCTCTATCAAATCTCCCCTCATTCTTCTACGCTCCAGGGAATAAAGTCCTAACCTATTCAACCTTTCTCTGTAACTGAGTTTCTCAAGTCCCGGCAACATCCTTGTAAACCTTCTCTGCACTCTTTCAACCTTATTTATATCCTTCCTGTAATTTGGTGACCAAAACTGAACACAATACTCCAGATTCGGCCTCACCAATGCCTTATACAACCTCATCATAACATTCCAGCTCTTATACTCAATACTTTGATTAATAAAGGCCAATGTACCAAAAGCTCTCTTTACGACCCTATCTACCTGTGACGCCACTTTTAGGGAATTTTGTATCTGTATTCCCAGATCCCTCTGTTCCACTGCACTCCTCAGTGCCTTACCATTAACCCTGTATGTTCTACCTTGGTTTGTCCTTCCAACGTGCAATACCTCACACTTGTCTGTATTAAACTCCATCTGCCATTTTTCAGCCCATTTTTCCAGCTGGTCCAAGTCCCTCTGCAGGCTCTGAAAACCTTCCTCACTGTCTCGTACACCTCCAATCTTTGTATCATCAGCAAATTTGCTGATCCAATTTACATTATCATCCAGATCATTGATATAGATGACAAATAACAATGGACCCAGCACTGATCCCTGTGGCACACCACTATTCACAGGCCTCCACTCGGAGAAGCAATTCTCTACTACCACTCTTTGGCTTCTTCCATTGAGCCAATGTCTAATCCAATTTACCACCTCTCCATGTACACCTAGCGATTGAATTTTCCTAACTAACCTCCCATGTGGGACCTTGTCAAAGGCCTTACTGAAGTCCATGTAGACAATATCCACTGCCTTCTCTTCATCCACTTTCCTGGTAACCTCCTCGAAAATCTCCAATAGATTGGTCAAACATGACCTACCACGCACAAAGCCATGTTGACTCTCCCTATTAAGTCCCCGTCTATCCAAATGCTTGTAGATTCTGTCTCTTAGTACTCCCTTCAATAACTTACCTACTACCGACGTTAAACTTACTGGCCTATAATTTCCCGGATTACTTTTCGATCCTTTTTTAAACAACGGAACAACATGAGCTACTCTCCAATCCTCTGGCACCTCACCTGTAGACAGCGACATTTTAAATATTTCTGCCAGGGCCCCCGCAATTTCAACGCTAGTCTCCTTCAAGGTCTGAGGGAACACCCTGTCAGGTCCCGGGGATTTATCCACTTTAATTTTCCTCAAGACAGCAAGGACTTCCTCCTTTTCGATCTGTACAGTTTCCATGATCTCACTACTTGATTCCCTCAATTCCATAGACTTCATGCCAGTTTCCTTAGTAAATACAGATGCAAAAAACCTATTTAAGATCTCCCCCATTTCCTTTAGTTCCGCACATAGCCGACCACTCTGATCTTCAAGAGGACCAATTTTATCCCTTACAATCCTTTTGCTCTTAATATACCTGTAAAAGCTCTTTGGATTATCCTTCACTTTGACTGCCAAGGCAACCTCATGTCTTCTTTTAGCCCTCCTGATTTCTTTCTTAAGTATTTTCTTGCACTTCTTATACTCCTCAAGCACCTTATTTACTCCCTGCTTCCTATACATGTCATACAACTCCCTCTTCTTCTTTATCAGAGTTGCAATATCCCTTGAGAACCAAGGTTCCTTATTCCTATTCACTTTGCCAAAAGAAAGAAAGCCAAAATAAATAAATTACCAAATACGGTACTGTTGTGGACATTTCACCAAAAGCACACAAAATGTTCATGGAAAAGCTATGCTTTGTGTTTTCCAAGTTTGCTGATGCTGTGGGCTTATCAGCATTGTAACTGGTTACATCACCTTCTGCTATGGAGGGGTCACTGCCCTGGCTCAGAAAAAGCTGCAGAAAGTCGCAAGCTCCATCATGGACACTGGTCTCCATAGCATCGAGGACACCTTCAAAAGACAGAGCTTCAAAAAGGCGGCATCCATCATTAAGGACCCCCATCACCTTGGACATGCCCTCTTCTCCTTTTCCCATTGTTACCTTCAAGGAGGAGGTACCGGAGCCTGAAGACACACACTCAATGTTTCAGGAACAGCTTCTTCCCCTCCACCATCAGATTTCTGAATGGACAATGAACCCGTGAACACTATTTATTTCTTTGCTCTCTTCTGCCATGGCTTACTTAATTGAATTATATATATATGTATTTCTTATTGTAATTGATTGTTTCTATTATTGTGTATTGCAATGTTCTGCTGCCACAAAACAATACATTTCACGACAAATGCCAGTGATGTTAAACCTGATTCAGATTCCGATCCGTTCTGCTGTGTTTCATTGTTGTGTGCAGACTTTGTTTTCTGTATGGTTGTTTTGATCTGACCGGTGGCCAGAAAGATAACTATTTGCGAGGAAGGGTCGGTGTCCCATTCAGCCCTTGTCAGGCATGCACAGCGTTAGGTCAACCTAACACCAAGTGGGTCGATGTTGTTCCTGGCCAATGAGATTCCATTGGTAACGGAAACGGAATTCCAGCCACATCATTTAAGGCAGATGAAGATTAGCTTTATTCCTCATGTGGGCACTGAACCATGCAGTGAAATGCGGAATTTGCACATGGTCACAAGCCATACAATTAGGCCACTGTCCCATTAAGTCTGCCCCACTATTCCATCATGGGTGACTTATTTTCTGTCTCAACACCATTCTCCTGCCTTCTCCCTGTAACCTTTGGCATTCTGACTAATCAAGAAGCTATCAACCTCTGTTTTAAATATACTCAATCACTACACATGAATGCCGCAGATTTGCCACCCACTGGCTAAAGAAGTTTCTCCTCACCTCTGTTCTAAAGGAACGTCCTATTTTGAGGTCGGGCAGCATCTATGGAGGGAATTAAACTGTTGACATTTCGGGCTGTGACCCTTCATCAGCACAACTATGAACAAGCTGAGTGTTTGATACACACATAAATTGGCAGAAGAACTCTGCAGGTCAGACAGCATCTACGGAGGGGAATAAACAGTTGATGATTTGGGACGAGACTCTTTATCAGGACTGGAAAGGAAGGGGGAGGAAGCCAGAATAAATCTGATCTTTATCTTTAGCTTTAAGAACTGAACAGAAATTCCCCCTCAGCCCTGATGTCTCAGACCCAGAAAGCTCAGGCTCAAAGACTGATACAAGGAGGTCTGAGATGCAGACAAGTTCTGCCTGGAATGGTCTTACTGCAGGGACGAGGAGTAACGACAGACACTGTAATACAGGCCGGTGCACGTCGATCAGAAACCTGCAAAGGGGAGAACAAAACATAGTGTGACAGTGATGGACAACTCTACATTCTGGGGGTAGTTAGCAGCCTCTACAGGCAAGATGGAAATCCCACTCAAACGATATTTCATAGTGACTGGAAAGGATAGTGTAAAAGGAAGATATAGTTGTCGTGGGCCATCCTGGCGACTTACTGCTCTGGCGATGTCACCATATCTGACCTAATGTCTGTCCACAGGGATTACTGGCCTTTGACCACAGAGTGCTCATCACTCCCATCATCTTATTGCTACTATCAAGATTGAAGTACAGGAACTTGAAGACCCACACTTAACATTTTAGTAACAGCTTCTTCCCCTCTGCCATCAGATTTCTGAATGGGCAAGTTTTCATGTACACTACCTCAGTATTTTTTGCTGCCCTCCAGTATTGGCACAACAGTCTTTGCTCAGTGCTGCCCTGCCCTCCAGTGTTTGCTCAGTGCTGCCCTCTAGTGTTCACTCAGTACTGCACAATGGTCTTTGCTCAGTGCTGCCCTCCAGTGTTTGCTCAGTGCTGCCCTCTAGTGTTCACTCAGTACTGCACAATGGTCTTTGCTCAGTGCTGCCCTCCAGTGTTTGCTCAGTGCTGCCCTCTGGTGTTCACTCAGTACTGCACAATGGTCTTTGCTCAGTGCTGCTCTCCAGTGTTTGCTCAGTGCTGCTCCATGGTGTTTGCTCACTGCTGCCCTCTGGAGTTCATGGTTAAAAATCAGGTTTGACCTAGACAACTTGCCAGCAATCTACAGATTGTAGAGGAGCATCTCTGAATGCACAGCACATCAAACCTTGAAGTGGATGGGCGACAGCAGCAGAAAATCACAAATGTGCACACAGTGGCCACTTTATTAGGTACAGGAAGTACGTTCTATGTTCAAAAAGGTGCAGACAAATCTGGTTCTGTGTAACATGAAGGATCTCCTATTAGAAGTGAATTAAGCCATCTATCAGTATCCACACTGTATAAGACAAATAGCACATATGGTTACAATTTCAGAAAAACGTACAGTCCACACTGTATCTGTCACAACTACAGACTCTCAGAACCAGGATTAACATCACTGGCATTTGCCATGAAATTTATTGTTTTGTGCCAGCAGTATATTGCAATACATAATAAAAATTACCAGTTACAGTAGATATATATATATATATTTAAAAGTTAAATTAAGTAAGTAGTGCAAAAAAGGTAAGAGGTGGTGTTGATGGGTTTAATGTCTGTTCAGAAATCTGATGGCAGATCGTGGAATCTGCCGTGGAGTCTGGGCACCCTCGCAGGTGGACAGCTGAAAGGGGTGGGCAATCACACTCGTGAGAATGTACATTCCAGCCAATTTGGGTTTCTCTGTGATTCCATTTCATTCCCTTCCTCTCGTTTCAGTCTTGTCGAGTCTTGACTGAAGCACAGCGACGGCAATGCTCCCTGATTACTATACTGTAGTTCACACTCCAGGAAAGAAGATTACAATTTAGATGGACACCGCAAAGGAGTGGTATTAATGTAATATGAAGTTACAGCTTCTGAGTTGCAGTGATGGTGCGAGATTTCAGTTTGAGAGTTTTAGTTAATGACCCTGTTGCCCCAGCGTTTATTACTTTCCTTTTGTTCTGTACAGTTCCTGTTAACACTCAGTGAATTGTTCATTCCTCCTGCGCTTGGCCATCTCCGAATACCGTGTCAGTACCTGCATGTGATCAGGGAACTTGTGCTAATCATGTGCTCGGAGTAGCTAAGCACTGAAATCTAAATGACACATAGCAACACAGAAAGTCAAGGTCAATGTTGAGTCTGTTGTCATCTGAACAAGTACATGTACGCATGGGTGCAATGAAAAACTTACTCACAGCAGCATCACAGCCGTCTCCTTCTGCTTACCGGGGCAAGGGCTGCCACTGCAGCTCGTCAGGGTTCCCCCTCTAAGACCACTCTCTCAAATTGCCCCCAGGGTGTAGCCCATCTTCGAAGATCCTTCCTCTCCCAGGGGTGAGGACTTGGGACCTTCTGCTGGCATTTCTATAGTGCTGGGTTTTTACCCGATGGAGTTGCTAGTCCTATGACCAGTCCTCCTCCTTTCACAGCCGGGCTTGGGACCATCCGTGGCAGAGTTAGTATCACAGGCAACTAATATCATTCAAGCAGCATTCACAAGGAAAAGATATATCACACTTAAATTATACCACAGTAAAGCACAATTAGATTTGAATTAAATTATACGCAAAAGCACAATTAGATTTGAATTAAATTATATACAAAAAATCATAATTAGATTGAAGGAAACGAGGCCAATTTTAGAGCAACACACACAAAATGCTGGAAGAGCTCAGCAGGTCAGGCAGCATCTATGGAGAGGAATAAACAGTCGACGTTTCAGGCCGAGGCCCTTCATCGGGAATAAGGAATAAGAAGGTGGGGGGAGGGGAAGGAAGCCAAGCTGGCAGCTGATAGGTGAAACCAGGTGGGTGCGGGAGGGGGATAAGGTGAAACGCTTAGAGGTGATGGGTGGAAGAGTTAAAGGCCTGAAGAAGAAGGAATCTGACAGGAGAGGAGAGTGGACTGTGGGAGAAAGGGAAGGGGAGGAGCACCGGGGGGACGTGATGGGCAGGAGAGGGGAAGGGGTGGGAGCGGAACCAGAACAGGGAGTAGAAAAAGAGAAAAGGGGGAGAGTGGTAGAAATTACTGGAAGTTAGAGAAATCAATGTTCATGCTATCAGAGTGGAGGCTACTAATGTTGTGGACCAAGGATCAACTTTATTCACCATATACACAGATCAGGAATTTGCTGGGGTGCCTTGGTCAGGGACCAACATGCAACAAAAAACAACATTCAGTAGTTATAAACAATAAATAATTATATATAAATTAAAGTGAGGGGTTAAAGTACGGATATGAAATAAAACATGCATAAATACATCAAGCAGCCTGTATTTACAATGTAAACAGGCTATAAACAGTGGATTAAACTGTTTACAGTGCAGTGATGGTGTCAGTATCTTTGGATCTGTCTCAAGTGCAGAGAGAGAGTTGCTGAAGCAGGTCGATAGTTCACAAATTTCAACGTGAACAGGATTTTAAGGGAAAGAAAAAAAAAATGCTAGGCCAAACAGGGCCGTTAACTAAAACTCTTAAAGGGAAAACTGGATGCTAACATCGCAGCTGAAAGGAATACCTAAATATAAAATGAATACCGCTAGTTTTCAGCGACAGACGACTCGACAGTCCACTTTCTCAGGCAAGGCCGATTGTAAGCAGGTCGCGTAATGTTGCTGTGCTTTGCCCAAGTGTCAACGAGTGCTACAACGAAAAGAAGGGAGTTAAACACGCTAGAATGAAATAATAATTAGCTGACACATGCATATTCATGAGCACAATTGCTGAATCTGCTGTGCAGCCCGCTTGCGGGGATCTGTAGACTCTGCAGGGGAGCCCCTGGTTGTGACAGACGAGGTAATAGTTTGGGGGGGGGGTCTAACTAGAATGGTTGATCAGAGTAACAGCGATACAGCGCAAAGAGCCACCCAGCAGCTCCTGATTTAACGGGATAATTTACACTGACCAAGTAATCTACTAACTGGTAGGTCTTCGGACTGTGGGAGGAAACTGGAGCACCCGGAGGAAACCCACGCATTCCGCGGGGCAGACGTAGAGACTCCTTACAGATGACATCAGAATTGAACTCCGACTCTGATACTCTGAGTTGTCATTGCATCACACTAACCGCTATGCTACCGCAGTACCCAAGGATCTTTTAAATTATACTCTAAGATGACAAATGGAATCTAAAGCACCATTTCAGGGAGAGTCAATATTATAGAGGACTGTAATACACCAAAGGTGAAGATAAACAAATAATTAACAAATACCTTAAACCCAGGTAGAATAGAGAGATCATTCGTCTGCTGGAAGGAGTATATCTAGGTGAGGCAGAAGAACAAAGGGAACTTTAAGTAGAGCCAACACACACAAAAGTCGCTGGTGAACGCAGCAGGCCAGGCAGCATCTCTAGGAAGAGGTACAGTCGATGTTTTGGGCCAAGACCCTTCCTCAGGACTAAGGGAAGGAAGAGCTAGTAAGGGATTTGAAAGTGGGAGGGGGAGGGGGAGATCTGAAATGATAGGAGAAGACAGGAGGGGGAGGGATGGAGCCAAGAGCTGGACAGGTGATTGGCAAAAGGGATATGAGAGGATCATGGAACGGGAAGCCCAGGGAGAAAGAAAGGGGGAGGGGGGAAGCCCAGAGGATGGGCAATAATGGATGGGGTACGAGGGGGAAGTGGGGCATTAATGGAAATTAGAGAAGTCAATGTTCATGCCATCAGGTTGGAGGTTACCCAGACGGAATATAAGGTGTTGTTCCTCCAACCTGAGTGTGGCTTCATCTTTACAGTAGAGGAGGCCATGGATAGATGTATCAGAATGGGAATGGGATGTAGAATTAAAATACATCAGTTATTAGAAGTTGCATTACAGCGGAACAAGAACATAACCAATGTGAATCTGATGCTTGGAATGATTTCCAATGTGGGTGAATCTAGAACATAGAACAGTACAGGCCCTTTGGCCCTCAATGTTGTGCTGGCCTTTTACCCTACTCTAAGATCAATCTAACCCTTCCCTCCTACATAGCCCTCCATTTTCCCATCATCCTTGTGCCTATCTAAGACTCTTTTAAATGTCCCTAATGTATCTGTCTCTCTCATCACCCCGGCACTTCATTCCATGCACCCACCAGTCTCTGTGTAAACAAAACCTAGCTGTAACATCCGACCCCCTACACTTCCCTCCACACACCTTAAAATGGTGCCTCCCGATATCAGGTTTCTGCCCTGGGAAAAAATCTCTGGCTGTCCTTTCATCTTGTACTCCTCTATCAAGTCGCCTCTCATCCCTCCGCGCTCCAGAGAGAAGAGCACTAACTTGCTCAGCCTTTCAGATTTGGAAGGTTATTGAGTATTAGTTAGATCGTATTTTGAGAAGCCCCATCTCCAAATGCGATGTTGGAGGGTGAGGTAAGAAGCTGTTCGGGGGTATGGGATTATGTTCTTTTTGAAACCAGACTCTGTCAGGGTTTTCTGTAGCATGACATCTCATCATTTGGGCATGCATCAAGAAACGCAAGCAGAGAAAAATTACTTAAAGTGTTGATTTATTTACTTTTCCTTCACAAAAGCTTTATGAGAGTGGATTTTCTCCCACTTCTCAATATTTTAGGTATTTCTCTGTGAATTATGTAAGGACGATTTTATGTAACGTCAAGATCAAGTGCAAGTTTGTTGTCATCTGACTGTACATGGATACAACCGAATGAAACAATGTTCCTCCGGACCACAGCGCACCCCCACAATATGTATCACACACAGCACAGAAAACAATATATTGCCATAAATATGATCCAAATATTCAAAGAACATCTATTATCAAATAATGTATAAATGATACACCTTGAGATTTGTCTGCTAACAGGTAGCCACAAAACAAGAAACCCTCTGTGGGTTTTACTGTCCTCTGTAGGGTCTTGTGATCTTTGTAGTGCCTGTAATGCCTTGAAATATCCTAGAAACGCCAGTAATGTCCATAACACGGAGTGGGGAGGGGCGGTGTCACCTGCATTACAGAAGGATATTAAGGCAAAAGTGGGGATGTGGAGAAGAATTGTAATGGTGTTAACAGAAATGTCATGGTGCTCTCACTGACACCTCCCAGTCTGTGCGTGACCAGCACCTCCCAGTCTGCATGTGCCCGACACCTCCCAGTCTGTGCGTGCCCGGCACCTCCCAGTCTGCGCGTGCCCAGCACCTCCCAGTCTGCGCGTGCCCAGCACCTCCCAGTCTGCACCCAGCTAAATGGATTCACCTGCCACCCATTTCTAACTGACCACCGGCAGCCTATTTAACCCGTTTTCATCCACAGTCCTTGTTCACTCATCGAACCAGCTGTGCTCAACTAGTTGCTCTGAGCTTTCACCCTCCCTCTGAAAGTTTACCTGGTTGCCTGTTGTGCTTAGTTAGTGTTCTCTCTTGAATAGTGGCCCCTCCTGGCTTGTTATTTTCCAGTCTATTGTTAAAGTTGTTGCTCACCCTGTAATCACATCTGTCGCTCTGCTTTTGGGTCAAGCCTCCTCGACATTTCCTGACAAGAAATATGAGGAACTATTTATTGGGGGAATGTGGGGCCTCATTGCTCTTTAGAAGGTTGATGGGATCTCCAAATGCACGTGCCTCCTTCCTGACAGGCTGATCCCAGATATGAGAGAGTCAAAAATTAAATCTTTATCATTATTCCATGATCCAAAAGCAATCCAGCAGGAAAGGTTGACAGGTGAAGCAGCAATCGAATGGGTGCTGCGGAAGAACGTGAGAAAATTAGCTTTATTTTTCTCAGGTACCTGAAAAGATCGACAGAAGCAGTTGAAATGCATCATTTGTGACGATGCCCAGTCCGATGTGCTGGGGACAGACCGCAAGTGTCACTCTGTGACCGGTGCTAACATAGCGTGTCTGCAGTCAGTTGGTCTTTGGAACGAGGAAGCAAATATGAACGTTTGGAGGAAAGTCACGGACAAACCCTGTACAGACCGCGGTGGGAAGTCAACCCCTATTAGTGGTCGGTGTAAAGTGTAAAACAAAGCACAACACGACTTTCTAGACCCACAGGACAAAGAATCCTGAACAGGGTAGACAGTCTCCAGGGAAATCAGGCCTTGGAAAAAACCATAACCATAAGAATAAGAAGAATCGGGCCATTCAGCCCATCAAATCTTCTGCACCATTCCATCATGGCTGATGTATTATGCCTTCTCCCCTTAACTTTTGACACCCTGACTAATAACGTGTTTATCAACCTCCACTTTAAATATACCTAGTGACTTGGACTCCACAGCTGTCTGTGGCAGTGATTTCCATAGATTCACCACCTTCTGGCTAAAGAAATTCCTCATCTCTGTTCTAAAGGGACATCCCTCTTTTCTGAAGCTGTGCCCTCTGGTCCTGGACTCCCCCACATCCTCCCTATCTAGGCATTTCAATATTTGATAGGTTTCAATGAGAACTTCCCTCATTCTTCTAAACTCCTCAGGCCCAGAGCCATCAAACGCTCCTCACGTTAACCCTTTTTCATTTATGGAATCATTCTCCCGAAACTCCTTTTGACGCTCTCCAATGCCGGCATATTTTTTTTATAGACAAGGGGCTCAAAACTGCTCACAATACTCCGCACAGTTTGACAAATGCCTTCTTTATAAGGGGAATTGAACTCCGATTGCTGTCTCGCTGTACGCTAATCCTACAGAAGGATTCAATGCAGAAAAAATTATGGTAAAAAAACCCCCAGAAGAGAACGGCAGGGGCAGTACGGTGAGAGTTAGTGTAACGATTTACAGCGCCAGTGATCCGGTTCAATTCCCGCCGTTGTCGGTGACGAGTTTGTACCTTCGCCCATGACCACGTGGGCTTTCCCCAGGGTGCCGCAGTTTGCTCCCACGTCCAAAACTGTACGGGTTAGTAGATTAATTGGTCACAAGGGTCCTAAAGAAGGATTCATTTAAAATAAAATCTTTCTCCACAAATCGAGGTGACCTCAATAAGTTTCGCTTTCTATTGTTACAGGTGCAGAACCTAGTTCGGCAACTGTTACTGCTTACATTGCGCAACTTGTGAAATCACTTCGTGGCCGAATCCCTCAATAATTTCGTTTCCTGTACCCGCCTTCTCTTTTGCTTTAGGAATGTCTCTCTTTCTTTATTTCGTCCTGCCTTACTGTTGCGTTATAAGTTAATACAAGCCGCACCTCGCGGCTAGTAAAGACTGGCAAAGGTTAGTCTCGGCCATGCCTGAGACAGCTTGGAGCCCCTTGTCTAAAAGATGTGCAGGCGTTAGAGAGGGTCCAGAGGAGGTTCTCCAGAATGATTCTGGGAACGAAAGGGTTAACGTATGAGGCATGTTTGATGGCTCTGGAGTTTAGAAGAACGAGGGTGGATCTCATTGAAACCTGCCGAATATTGAAAGGCCCGGATAGTGTGGAAGTGGAGAGGATGTTCCCAATAGTGGGAAGTCCACGACCAGAGTGCACAGCCTCGGAATAGGACATCCACTTGTGCGGAGATGAGAAGGAATTTCTTTAGCCAGAGTGTGGCGAATCTGTGGAATTCATCGCCACAATCGGCTCTGGAGGCTAAACCACTGGGGATATTTAAAGTGGAGGCTGATATGTGCTTTATTAGTCAGGATTTCAAAGCTGACGGAGAGAAGGTAGGAGAGGGGTAATAATTAATGCGGAGAAGACTTGATGGTCCGATTGGCCTAATTCTGCACCTCCGTTTTATGCTTTTATGGAGATACCGGAGTCCCACAGCTTTACTGCGTGAATTCCACCTCATTCAACCGAAAGCTCATGTCCGCGGAATGTCGCTTGCCCAAAATCACGCTACTGTAATTGGAATGTCACCTAACTGAAATCAGATTACACAGTTTTCTAAGAAGTTTGCCTTCTTCAGGAGCCATGACTCAAATTTACATCTTCCCTTGTGTCTCGAGGGAAATTATGAGATCTAGATTATATGCCCGAACAGAAACTGACAACCGTTCAGCAATGGATAAATAGCATTTGAATAAACCGGACTCCGCCTTCTGGGTTTGACCAATGCGAAAGCAGCCGCTGAATAAATTAGTCAAATCTCTATGTCGGATGACTGAAAAAATCGGTTTAAAAAGCCAATTGTAAGACTAGCGTTGGCTAAAAAAAATTGCAACGCGCTCCTTTGAGAAGCTAGAGCCGAGGGGGAACAGTTTGCACAAACTTTTGAGATCACCCGGCTCGGCTCGCCGGTTATTTCGCGACGTATTTATTAAACAGCCCCGATGATTTACTGATTAAATCCGACTCCCGAGTCAGCGAGACTGCGATGAACAGCTTCACACTGTGTGTCAGTCTTCTGTCTGTGCTTTCTGCCGGCTTCGCAGAGATAACGTCCAAGGATGCACTCACTGGTAAGGGGATGCACTTTAAAATTATAATTAACTTTCTTATTTTGTTTAAACTGGTTATGTTCCATTGTGCACAAAGTGTGTCATTGGAAACTTTTCAGAAATAATGTCTCGCCACCTCAGAATTTTCCATTGCCTAAGATATTCATTCGGTTTAACCCCCTGAATTGCTGGCTGCCCGCACATGAATGTGTAAAACTGTGACAGTTCCACTCTCCCGACCTCGGAGGTCCGGGTCCAGTGGTACGGGTAGCTGTCACAGTGTGGGGTCTTCCTTGGTGACCACGACATCCTCTGTGCCTTGTGGTGAGCCCAAGCCCGCCTTCCCAGTGGTCGGATCTCGCTGTGTATGGGGTGTCCAGGGAGGGGTAGCACCTCTGGTGGAGGAACTTGCATCCGTTCTGGGGCAGCTCACTCACCTTTGGTCCCCGCCGGACACTCAGCTCTCACCTGTGGCTCCAGGGACCTGTTTGCATGCGACAGTGGCCACACCGCTTCGACAGGTGTGTTAAGCCAGGCGGGAGTAACCAGCGGGCCTCATACCCCGGTGAGATAGGGGCACGCCTGTCTTAGCATGTGAAGTCAGGAACGGCGGACGGGGCAGACGAGATCTACAGCGAGATCCAACGACCAGAAAGGCGGCTCCGTAACGCTCGGAGAGCGAAGGGCACGGCAAGGCAAGGGAAGTCATGTTCATCCAGGGCAACCAATACAGACCCCATTTTGTGACTCTTGACCGTACCTGCACCTGGACTTCCAAGGTCGAGGGAGTGGAACTGCCCTTCCACTTTAAAAAAACTCTCCCGTACAGATTTCCTGTCACTGTCGGACAGCCAACGAACTCTTCTGAGATTGCTGGCATGACGAGACTTCCACCTGTCTCCCGGTCAAGTTTGGAGTGTAATGAAAGCAGAAAATCACTCTTCCTGTTCCGATACCAGCAAACACTCCCGCTGAACTACGCACACAAGATGTTGAAGGAACTCAGTAAATCAGTTGCCTGACCTATTGGGTTCCTCCAGCATTTTGTGTGTGTTGCACAAAATTGCCAGCATCTGCAGAATCACTTACGATTATTATTTGATTTTAATATATCATAGGGAAACGTCCATTTGGAACAGAAATGAGGAGAAATTTCTTTAGCCAGAGGGCGGTGAATCTGTGGAATTCATTGCCACGGGTGGCCAAGTTATTGGGTGCTGTATATTTAAGATGGAAATCGATAGGTTCTTGATCAGTCAGGGTGTCAAAAAGTTACGGGGAGAAGGCAGAAGAATGGGGTTGAAAGAGATAGGAAATCAGCCCCCGACGGGCTGAACGGCCGAATTCTGCTCCTATGCCTTGTAGTCTCTCCCTGGGTGATGCAGTTTCCTGGATAAGGGCAAGGAGAACGTGTGTTGGGAGTGTTTAAACACGTGGGATTTTCGGACTGCGAACTAGAAGCGATCTCCGGCTCAAGGGCGGGGTTTGTCTCACAGGTAAACGCTTCCAGCCCCTGACTCGACGGCTTCCCCGACCACGCATTTGAAATGCTGCAATATACTGTAGATACTGAGATGCTTTGCACATTTGTTCATGTGGGGAGTGTCAGTATTGTTTTTCAGAGGTATTTTCTTTAAAAATCATGTTCCCCCAGCACATCGCAAACGACGGTGCAAATCATTGTATGTTTCGAGGTACCTGTGACAAATACAGCTAAACAACACACTCACACAATGCTGGAGAACTCAGCAGGCCAGGCGGCATCTATGGAGAAGGGTTCGGGACCCTTGCTGAAGGGTTTCGGTCCAAACCGTGGACTGTACATCGTAGAGAAAATACATTCATTTGGTTGATTTTAACTCAACAGTTTAAAGCTTCAGAATTGTCTACTCATAGCCTAGTCCAATGTCACTGAGAAATCCTTGAATCTTTTTCTGCCTCTAGACAATACACAGCCTTGGGGTTTAAGACCAGTTATCGAAAGTTATCCATGTTGAATTCTGAGACCAGTTTTATTTTACTTCATTTTAGCTGCAACTTTAACGGTAGCTTTACAAACTGACCTTTCTGCGTGTTCCTTATAGGCAAAGCTGTTCAGGATGTGCTGCACGACAATCACCCACATCGACGTTACAGAACGATTCAGACGAGATTTAACCTTCACGGTTCAACAAATACAGACGGAAAGCACTGTGCCATCATTGCAGGCGTACGCGAAAGTCTGGAGAAATGCAACTTCAATGTGACTTCCAGAACGTTCATCATCATTCATGGTTGGACGGTGAGTTACGCACTCTGCTAAATCCAAACTTGTCCCTGAAGCATGGGCGAGTGGCCTTCAAAGGTCCTGTGCCCTGGTGCCCCCATAACAATGTCAAAGTTTTTTTTGTTTTTCACACTATTCTCTATAAACTGTACAACAGTTGTGTGTGAAAATCCCAGGACATCAGCAGCTTCCGAGATACTCAAACCACCCCATCTGGCACCAACAAACATTCCACAGTCAAAGTCACTTAGATCACATTTCTTCCCCATTCTTATGTTTGGTCTGACCAGCAACTGAACCTTTTGACCATGCCTGCGTGCCTTTATATTTTGAGTTGCTGCCACATGATTGGCTGATTAGGTATTTGTATCAACGAGCAGGTGTATCTAATAAAGTGGCCACTGAGTGTACCTTCCGACATAAAAGTGGCTCCAGGCATTTGATCTAGATTGGGAGTGTGTGACTGCACATCATTCTATTTTTTGCTTGTCATCCTGTCCCCTTCCTAAACTCAAATATCAGATGCTGTGTCCGCTAGAATCCCGATCACCTAACTCACTGCAGGGAGGCTAGGATTTTGGAAATGTTCAGCAGGTTAAACTGAAGAGTAAAGAAGAAGTCAACAATATTTCAAGTTCGAGTTCAAGTTGAATTATCACTCAATATTCACAAATACAGCCAAATGAAACAACAAAACACTGCCAACAGTCATGCACAGCACAAGGCACATGTTACACGCATCATTATGATAGCTCCTCCACTATCTGGCAACTCTTTGACGGGGTAGAGCTGCAGTACCTGATGTTCTTAACATCCAGCAGTGTCTGGCAATCATCAAGGACGAACAGGACACCTTTGCTTGTACCTGGAGAGGTCGCTGTGCCATGCTGCCGCCATCTTATAGGAAGCTGAAGACTGTAGATCTGACAAAACCTGAAATACTAACTCCTTTCTTTCTCTTTATACACATTACCCAACCAGCTGAGTGTATCCAACTTTTTATTTTAGTTTCAACTCTTCATCATCTGCATTCTTTCCAAAGTCAAAGTCGAGTTAATTCTCAGAAGTACCGATATGTACAGGTGCATTGAAGAAGCCAATTGTAGCAGTGTCACAGGGCACATGACACCATACTAGTGGCTTTCACAACAAACACAGAAGTTAATCATGAATTGTTACCAATTTTTACAATAAACCCTGGTTAGATTTTAAAAATTAGGGTATATTTAAAACAGAGATTGATAAGTTCGTGATTAGTCAGGGTGTCAAAGGTTATGGAGAGAATAGCCTCTCTCTGGCAGAAAGGGTTAAGAGGGATAATAAATCAGCCATGATGGAATCAAGGACAAGGCTCAATGGGCTGAATGGCCTGATTCTGCTCCTATGTCTTGTGGTCTTAAAAAAAAACCAAATCAATTTGAGAGCAACAAATACAAAATACTTCCTTTCTTTTACAATCTGTTTATTAGTTTCATAAAATAAAAACGTAACATTGCAATAATACAAATAGTAGGAGATACATTGTTGTACTTAAAATGAGTAATTGTAAGACCAAATAGTATAAATTGATAAAACTCCCAATCGTGTAGGATAACAATGAATAATACAGGACAAAAAAAAACAGAAGAAAAATCATGAAAAAGAAAAAAAAACAGAAAAAAACAAACCCCATCCCAAAAAAAAAACTAAACTAAACAGAATTAGTCAACTAAACTAAAATACTTGGGCAATTCTAACAACTTAAAAATGGAGAAGAAGAAAATCTTAGCGTTGACGACTCCATTCCTCTCAACCAACAATACAGAGAAATAAAATAAGTTTGGAAATGGTCAAATTATATCATATGAAAATGCTGAATGAATGGCCTCCAAGTTTTTTCAAATTTAATGGAAGGGTCATAAACCGCACTTCTAATTTTTTCCAAATTCAAACACATCATAGTTTGTGATGTCATTCAATTCTTCAGTTGGTTAATTTATCCTCTATATGTGCTAAACATGTGTTGATACAGTTTAAAGTAGTGCACAGGGCTCATATGTCCAAAGATAAACTATCTCGTTATTATTCTTATATTAATCCTATATGTGATAGGTGTCATTTCGAGATAGCTTCTTTAACTCACATGTTTTGGTCATGTCCTTTGTTGGAAAAATATTGGAAAGATATTTTTGATATTATTTCAACGGTTTTGAATATAGACTTACAACCTCATCCAATTTCTGCTATCTTTGGATTACCAATGATAGACTCAAATTATTTAACCTCTTCAGCACGTAGGATGATTGCATTCTTACTCTAATGGCTAGAAGATCCATTTTGCTGAATTGGAAAGAGATTAACCCTCCTACTGTATTTCATTGGTTTTCACAAACAAATACAAAATACTGAAGGCACTCAGCAGGTCAGGAAGCATCTATGGAAATGAATAAACAGTTGATGTTTATTCTGGAGGGGGCAAATAGTGGAAGTTCAAGAAATCGATGTTCATGCCATCAGGTTGGAGGCTACCTACCTGACAGAATATATAGTGTTGCTCTTCCAGCCTGAGTGTGGTCTCACCATGATGGTAGAGGAGGCCACGGACTGAAATTTGGGATGGGGACGTAGAATTGAAATGGGTGGCCACTGGGAGATCTGCTTTTCATGGCGGATGAAGCGAAGGTGCTTGACAAGGCTGTCTCTCAGTCTATGTCAGGTCTCACTGATACAGGAGACCATACCAGGAGCACCGGACACAGTATACGACCACAACAGGCTCCCAGGTGAAGTGTCACCTCACCTGGAAGGACTGTTTGGGGGCCCTGAATGGTAGTGAGGGAGGAGGTGTAGGAACAGGTCTGGCACTTGTTACGCTCGCAAGGGTAAGTGCCAGGAGGGAGATCAGCGGGGAGGGATGGGTGAGAAGGGCGCGATCCCTGTGGAAAGCGGGAGATGGTTGTGTGTTGCATACTCTTCTGGTTGCCCCATTATAGGAGTGGTGTCAAGGCTTTGGAGAGGGTGCAGAAGAAATTCATCAGGGTCTGCCTGGTGTAGAGGGCATTTTCTTCCTTCTCCAACCCTTTACCCTTACCTTTTCCACCTATCACCTCCCAGCTTCTTCCTTCATTTCCCCCTCCCCGATCCAGCTGGCGAGACCTATCACCTTCCAGCTTGTCCTCCTCCCCCACTCCCACCTCCCTCCTTCTTATTCTGGCTTCTTCCCTCTTCCTTTCCAGTCCTGATGAAGGGTCTTGGCCCGAAAAGTGGACTGTTTATTCCTCTCCATGTGGGCATGTGGTTCTGCCTGCCAGTGCAGCTTTCCCACTGTTTCACCCATCTTGCCAAGTGTAACCTTAAGCCATAAGACATGGAAGCAGAATTAAGCCACTCAGCCTATCGCATCTGCGCTGTCATTCAACATGTCCAGTTCATAACCCTCTCAATTCCATTCTATTGCCCCCTTTGACTTCAACATTTAAGAGAAATTTGGATAGTTATGTATCCAGAGGGGTATGGAGGGCTATGATCTGGGTGTGGGTCAATGGGATGAGGCAAAATAACAGATTTGCATGGTCTAGATGGGCTGAAGGGCCTGTTCCTGTGCAGTAGTACTCAATAATTCTATGACATTACCGCTGTTGTGGCTCAAAGCACATAACATTTTTGCCAGCTGTTATCGCCTAAGATTTTAACTTCCAATTTATAATATGATATAGTTTAAGAGACCGACGTAGAAATTGACTTATAAGACATAGGACCAGAATTATGCCATTTGGCCATTCGTGTCTGCTCTGCCATTCCATTATGGCTGATCTATTATCCCACTCAACTGCATCCTCCTGCCTTCTCTCCATAACCTTTGACACTGACTAATCAAGAACCTATTGCTGTATAGGAATAGTTTTTTGGTCAGGGTGTCAAAGGTTGTGTGGTGTCCAAGCTGGACTCAGTGCTGCCCTCCAGTGTTCGCTTGGTGGACGTCAAACTGTGTTGTGTTCGATGCAGGTTGCTGCAATGTTCATGGACTCAGGGTTTTGGACTATATATTTTTTTGTGTGACTGTATTTTACTAATGTTTATATGTGCTTGCTATCTTATATGTGCCTTGTGCTGTGTGTGACTGTTGGTACTGTGTTTTGCCCAGGAGGAACACAGTAACACAGTTTCATTTGTTCGTATTGATGGGTTTCCGTGTGTGGTTGAATGACAATTAAACTTGAACTTGAACCATCAGCCTCTGCTTTAGATATACCCAATGACTTTGCCTCCGCAGCTGTCTGTATGGTAGACTTTACACTGACTAGCTGCAAATATCCATGTTGTTTGGCAGTAGGTGCTATGCTGAAGGGTAGCACGGTAATATAGTGGTTAGCACAACACTTTACAGCATCGGCTGTGAGGTCCCGGTTCAATTCCTGCCGCTCTCTGTAAGGAATTTGTACATCTTCCCAGAGAACCCATGGGCTTCTTCTGTCCTCCTGGTCCTTCCCTCATTCCAAAGATGTACCGATTATGGTTAGTGAGCTGTGGGCCCTGCCCAGTGAAGCAGTGGAGGCTACCTCAGTAAATATATTTAAGACAAGTTGGATAGATTTTTGAATAGTAGGGGAATTACGGGTTATGGGGAAAAGGCAGGTGGGTGGAGATGAGTCCATGGCCAGATCAGCCATGATCTCATTGAATGGCAGAGCAGGCTTGACGGGTCAGATGGCCGACTCCTGCTCCGATTTCTTATGATCTAATGTTGGTGCCAGAAACAGGGTGATATTTGTGGGCTGCCCCCAGCACAGCCCTCACTGATTTGATTTGACACAAGCGATGTACATGTGACAAATAAAGCTAATCTTACCTTAATCTAATATAAGATTCAGCAGAATAGATTAAACCTTATAAGACAGGTCAAAGTATATAGACACGAGTTTCTTTAGATGCTGGAAATCTAGAGCAACACACACAAGATGCTGGAGGAGCTCAGCAGGTCAGGCAATGGAAATGAGTAGAGAGTCAACGTTTCGGGCCGAGACCCTTCATTGAGTGGAGAGGGGTTACTAAGTGGTGAGATCCTCCGAGTGTGAATCTGCCCTTCTGCGAATGATTCATGTGGCTTAAGGATCAGTATTCATCTGATGTCAGCTGCCTGGTGTTACTGATACCAGCAATGAAAAGTATGTGCTGAGCTGCCTTGGTCAACTATTCGCGCCCCCTGCTCTAATGCCTATAAATTGTATTGTAGTTGACCTGAGTTTGACCTTATCTGCGCTTACTCTGTGTATAAACTGGTTCAAGTAAATCTGAGCAATCTTTCCACGTTCAAAGTCACTTGGATCACACTTCCCCATTCTGATATGAGGTCTGAATAACAGTCACCAAGTCAACTACACTTGGTGGCTATTTTAGAGGTACATGTTGTTTAGGTAAGTATCTAATCAGCCAATCCTGTGGCAGCAACTCAATGCATAAAAGCATGCAGACATGGTCAAGAGGTTCAGTTGTTGTTCAGATCAAAGATCAGAATGGGGAAGAAATGTGATCTAAATGACTTTGACCGTGGAATGACTGTTGGTGCCAGACAGGGTGGTTTGAGTATCTCAGAAACTGCTGATCTCTTGGGATTTTCGCACATAACAGTCTCTAGTGTTTACAGAGAATGGTGTGAAAAACAAAAATCATCCAGTGAGCGGCAGCCCTGTGGGTGAAAATGCCTTGTTAGTGAGAGAGGTCAGAGGAAAATGGTCGGACAGGTTCAAGCTGACAGGAAGGCGACAGTAACTCAGATAACCATGTGTTGTGCAGAAGAGCATCTGGGAAAGCACAACATACCAAACCATGAAGTGGATGGGCTGCAGCAGCAGAAGACCATGAACACACGCTCAGTGGCCACGTTATTTGGTTAGGAGTTTTCCAATGAAGTGTCACCGAGTGCATGTCATAGGTAGTTACCCTCATCGTGGAAATCGGAGAAGACATCGGTACCATGGCAACGTGGTGGTTAGCGCGCTGATATTACAATTTGAGGTGTCGGATTTCAATTATGACATGGCTTGCAAGAAGTTTGTACGTCCTTGCCGTGAGCACGTGGGGTTCCTCCAGGTGCTTTAGGGTCCTCCCACAGTTCAAAGACTTGCTGGTTAGTAGATTATAAATTGTTCTGTGATTCAGCCAGCATTAATTATTGGGTTGCTGGGTGGTGCGGCTCGTTGGGCTGGAAAGGCCTGTTCCACATTGTATCTCCAAATAAAAGAGAATAATTAAACTGTTCAAATTTCACTGAAGAAACTGCCCGTGGAAGGTGAGGCTGTGCCCTTTTTTATAATTGTTGCTTTACTTTGTAGACAACGGGGTTGATGGAATCTTGGATCAGCGGCATGGTTAAAGCCTTAGAAAAGCAAGAAGCTCACGCCAACATCATCGTGGTGAACTGGCTGGAACGTGCACATCAGCTTTACACCGTGGCGGCCAACAACTCTGAGGTGGTCGGGAAGGAGGTTGCCGTCTTAATTGATTGGCTGGAGGTAAGTCTTCAGAACCCTCATGTAGACATTCAGAGTCGGAAGCGCGAGATTCTGCAGAGGCTGGAGATCCGGAGCAACACACCACAGAATGCTGGAGGAACCCAGCAGGTCAGGCAGCATCTACGGAAAAGAGAAAACAAATAGTCAACATTTGGGGCCGAGACCCTTCATCAGGGCTGTAAAGGAATTGGGAGTATACCAGAATAAGAAGATGGGGGTTGGGGAAGGAGAACAAGCTAGAAGATGATAAGTAGTTGAGACCAGGTGGATGGGCGGAGATGAAGGTTCTTTATTTCTCTCCATAGACGCTGCCTGACCTGCTGAGTTTCTCCAGCACTCTGTGTGTGTAAATCAGAGTCAGGTTTATTACCACTGACATACGTCATGAAATGTGTGGTTTTGCGGCAGCGCTACAGTGCAATGCACAAAAATAGGTGAGTTCCAATCAGAAATATAAAAAATAAATTGGTGCCAAGGGATCAAACTAGTGAGCTAGTGTTTATGCATCATTTAGAAACCCGATGGCGGAGGGGAAGAAGCTGTTCCTAAAACGTAGAGAGTGTGTATGTCTTCAGACTCCTGGACCTCCTCCTTGGCGGTGGTAAGAAGCAGTTACGTCCCAGGTGGTGAGGGTCTAACGATGGATGATACGGTCTTAAAGCCTCAGCTTTCGAAGATGTCCTTGATAGGGAGGATGTTGTCCATGGTGGAGATGGCTGAGCTTGTAACCCTTTGATAGAATGGAGGGGGATAGCTGGCCATAAGACATAGGAGCAGAATTAGACCATTGGGCCCATCGAGTCTCCAAATCATGGCTGATTTACTATCTCTCTTAACCCCATTCTCCTGCCTTCTCCCTGTAACCTTTCACACCCTGACCAATCAGGAACCCATTAGTTTCCACTTTAAGTATACACAATGACTTAGCCTCCACAGCCGTCTGTGGCAATGAATTCCACAGTGTGGGTCTTCAGGTCCCCTGATGGTGGCCGTTCCCCCCCCCCGAGAGGGGGTGCAGCCCAAGGCTGTTTGGAGTGATGTGGGTTGGGTTGAAATGATGTGTGTCCAGTAATGCTCAGTGGAATTTGGTGGTTCCAGGAATGAAAGGGTTTAACATGTGAGGAATGTTTGATGGCTCTGGGCCTGTACTCACTGGAGTTTACAAAAATGAGTGGGGATCTTATTGAGGAATATTCCTTTAGAGCGGAGTTAAGGAGGAATTACTTTAGCCAGAAGTTGTTGAACCTCCGCCTAATCAGAAATCTGTACTGGGAACAAACTGCCGCTGTAAGAATAGATGGAGAAGTGAGTCAGTTTATGAAAATCAAGAGAGGCGTTAGACAAGGGTGTGCTTTCTCCCCTGATTTATTTAATGTGTACAGTGAAACAATACTACAAAAAATAAGAGACATCTTGGGAATCAAAGCTGGCGGTAAAAACATCAATAATTTCAGATATGCGGATGACATTGCAAATACGGAGGAAGAACTACAAAACTTAATTGATATAGTTGTTGAAGAAAGTGCAAAGATGGATCTATCTATCACTTGCAAAAAGACAGACTGTATGGTGATATCCAAAAAGAAGGAGAATCCTATCTGCAGGCTGAGAATAAACGGGGAAGACATAAAACAAGTACAGAACTTTTGCTACTTAGGAAGCTGGGTGACATCAGATGGCAGGTGCGACATGGACATCAAAAGAAGAATAGGGATGGCAAAAGACACCTTTACGAGAATGAAGAGTATACTGACCAATATTAAACTAGCCTCAGAGTACTGAAATGTTATGTTTATCCAGTTATGTTATATGGCTCAGAATGTTGGACAATATCTAATAACATGAGGAAATGAATTGAAGCAGCAGAGATGTGGTTTTTGAGGAGGATGCAAAGAATATCATGGACCAAACGAATATCTAACGAGGATGTCATGAACAGAGCAAGCACAAAAAGAGAAATAATGTATGAGATTATGAAAAGGCAACATAATTTAGTAATTGAGGAATATTCCTTCAGAACAGAGGTAAGGAGGAATTACTTTAGCCAGAAGTTGTTGAGTCTGTGGAATTCATTGCCACAGTGGCTGTGGAGGCCAAGTCACTTGGTGTATTTAAAGTGGAGGTTGATAGGTTCTTGATTAGCCAGGGTGTCAAACTTTATGGGGAGAAGGCAGGAGAGTGGGGTTGAGAGGGATAATAAATCAGCCATGATGAAATGGCAGAGCGGACTCGATGGGCCAAATGGCCCAATTCTACTCCTAGGTCTTGTGAAAACACTTTTGATTGAGTGACCGATGGTGACGTTCAGGAATGTGTGGACTAGTTTCAACACTGGTGGTGCAAGAGAAGAGCCTGTACTGTGCTGTAGTCTTCTATGTTCTATAATAAATAAGATTCCGTTGGAGCAGAATTACTCATAGCTAATTTGTGTGCAGAAACAGAGTAGACAGACAGTATCATTTTCCCAGGGTTAAAGGTTGAGTACCAGAGGACATGCATTTAAAGTGAAAGGCGGTCATTTCAAGGAGCAGGTTTTTCCACACAGAGTGGTGGGTGACTGGAAGGTGCTGGTAGAGGCAGATACATTAGGAAATTTTAAGCGATGTTTAGGTTGGCACATGAATGTGAGGAAATTGGAAGGATATGGACATTGTGTAGGCAGAGGGGATTAGCTAGGTTGCCCATTTTGGTTTGGCACAACATAGTGTGCCAAAGGGCCCGTTCCTGTGCTGTACCGGTTATCTTCTAACAGCTGTTCTTGGCCTTGACCATGACTCCGGTCTACTTCTGCTGTCGGCAAAGCAAACAATGTCAAATCTCCTGGCAATTCTAATCATTAGCCTAAAAGTATATGATCAGGAAGGAGAGGAATGTTGACAATCCTTTACCTATTACATCCGGAAAGCGAAGTCTTGACTTCCCGATATGCTGCTGGCATTTAGGGCAGCAATGAAGATGCTCCATTTCTGGCGGTGTTCAGGGCTTCCTACACCATTCCAGTAGCTTCCTTTCCGTTTTCACTCCTGTCAGCCATACAAGTCCCGGGTGGAGACTCAGGAATACCATCGCACTCAGGTGTAGAAGGAATTTTCATTGCGGTTTCCGTAACAGTTTTGTTTGACCAGTCAGGGTTGTTAGCCCTGAGCTGAACCCTCGAACCTGGAGGTCCAATGGACCACTCGTAGCCTGGCCTCTGCCCTTTGACCTGTTTGGCATGGGTGACCCTACCAAGAGCCAAAGCATAAAGCTCTGACTCCAGACAACAGAGCTCTCTGGGTCATTCAGGCACGCAATCCTCTAAACCCTGCGACGAGGATGTAATCCTCTTGGCGGAGAAAAGCCAAGAAATGCCCTTTTTCCCCTTTGTGATTTACTTCTGTTTGGTAAGATTCAGAGCATAAATTATTGTACCTAGACAGTCAATTTAAAATATATAACTTAAATAACAGATGAGGAGCGTTTGAAAATTCAAGATTATTCAATGTCATTTCCAGTACACAAGTGTAAAGGAGAATGAAATAATTTTTACTCCAGACCGAATGCAGCACAAAAAAATCACAAGGTATAGAATGCAATAATAACAAAAGCATGATAAATATAAATACATAAGATACCTTGTATATTGAATATACAAGATAGCTGATATGCTGAGCCCTGAAGAAGGGTCTTGGTCTGAAGCGTTGACTGTTTCTTCATTTCTGTAGATGCTGCCCGACCTGGGTTCCTCCAGCATTCTGTGTGCGTGTTGCTCTGGATTCCCAGCATCTGCAGAATCTCTCATGTTTAGCTTGTATACTGTTATGAATCAGCAGCAACAGAGATAAATTTGAGTCGAGTTTTCATAAAATAAACAACGACATTTATTAACCTCTGCTCAAAACATCAAAAAGTAAACCAACGACTAATTTAACCGGAAGTTAACAGTTAGGCGACTATATCGAACAAACAGTCAAACCTATAAACTGTTCTTCACGAGTTCTCATCCAAGCACAGACTTAAAGTGGTAAATTTAAAAGTCCATGTGATTTATACAGTCATTAAGGAGAGACTTCCCCAAAATAATGATTCCTTTGAAGTAATGACGAATCGGTCGATCTCAGCCGAGAAATGCCTTGTCCTAAGGAATCACGATGAAATAAAGGAACTGGCCTTTTGGCTGGAGGGTGGTCACTGCACAAACCTCCCCGCCCTGGTAGGGGTTTCACTCAAATGTGCATGCCACAATTCCCGAACAAATTCAAAAAGGTCGATCATTCCCAAGACGCTGAGCGACATTAACGTTACCCAATCCTTTGCTCGGATAACTCTGGTCATGTCTTCACCCTCCAATACTGGACTGTAAGGGAAAAATAAACATGCAACAAACAAAACCAATGTCATCTCCAAACATCCGACCGGCAACAACAACATTGCACTAAAAATAAGAAAGAGAACAGTGTCACTTTGGTGGGCTTTGTTTAAATACTGTTTGGAACATGCCATCAGGTGACATAACATCACCCCACGGTCATGAGCCAATTACATCATGCCCATCACAAGATAATTGCATGATGCTCACGGGATATGTAATAATACATTGATTGTATGTCCGTACAGTGACACTAGGTACAGGAGTGTCTGTACATAAGGTGACTGACAGGAAATGATAAAGTAGTGGTGGTTGGGGGTGTGGAGGGGTGGGTTAGTGGGTGGAAGTGTTGATCAACATTACTGCTTGGGGAAAGTAACTGTTTTTGAGTCTGGTGGTCTTGGTGTGGATGCTACGTAGCCTCCTCCCTGATGGGAGTGGGGACAAACAGTCCATGAGCAGAGTGGGTAGGATCCTTCATGATGTTACTGGCTCTTACCCGGCACCATTTTGTGTATATGTTCTTGTTGGTGAGTAGGCTGGTGCCGGCGATGTGTTGGGCAGTTTTTACAGGCGCTGATCCTGAAGTCACTGAAGCATAGAAGAATGGGTAGGTGGACCTCATTGAAACAACAAATACTGAAAGGGCTAGATAGCATGGATGTGGAGCGATGTTTTCTACCATGGGAAAGTCTAGGACCTGAGGGCACAGCTTCAGGATAGAGGAGTGTCCATTTAGAACAGAGATGTAAGAGATTTCTTTAGCCAGCTGGTGCTGAACCTATGGAATTCGTTGTCACAGACAGCAGTGGTAGAAAGTCAGTGGGTATATTTAAAACTGAGGTAGATATATTCTTGTTTACTTGGTGTCAAAGGTTACGTGGAGAAGGATGGAGAATGGAATTGAAAGGGTTAATAAATCAGCCATGATGGAATGGTGAGGCAGGCTTGATGGGCTGAATAGCCTCATTCTGCTCCTTTGACTTGTGGCTTTATCTGCCTCCACTCATAGCCTGCAGTGTGTAAGACTTTAATCATTACCTCATTTAGTGGGCAAGTACGTCAGTGTAATGACTTTCTGTTTTTGATCAGTACTGACAGGCAGTGGGGATTATGATCCCATGGATGGATAACTTTCACCGTGTCTGGAGGAATCATTAACTTTTTTTCATGCTCTTATTTCAATTTGTTCACAAGCAGTGGGCTGAGGAAATGGTCGTCAGAGCCAACCAATCACAATGTTGTTCCCTCCAACTGATCTAACATTTAAAAATTATATATAGGTGGAGATGGGATGCCAGCAAACTTGTCCCATTGCCACTGCAACTCGATGACATCCAGCTACAGCTGCCAGCATTGGTGTGTTACTGTCTTGGTTTTGATCTCTCCCATCTCGGTTGCGTAGAGCCCAGTTTGACACAGGCAGGTTAAGTTTAGGACGTCATGGTAACGTCGTGGTTCGTGCGCCACTAGTAAGATCGGGGCATCAGAGTTTAGAGTTCAATTCTGACACTAAGGAGTTTGCATGTCCTCCTCATGACTGCGTAGGTTTTCTCCGGGTGCTCTGGTTTCCTCCCACAGTCCAAAGATGTACCAGTTAATTGGTCACTGTAAATTCTCCTGTGATTAGGATAGGGTTAAATTGGTGGGTTGCTGGCCAACAGGTCCCATTAGGCCGGAAGGGCCCGTTCCGTGCTGTATCTCTAAATAAAACCAAAAATAAATAATTTCTCAGGCTGCAGGGATGGCTAGTGTAAGCAGCAAGCAGTCCTAGATGAGTGATGGTTGTGCTGTAACGAAGGAGATTGACTGGAGGCAGATTTGTTCTGCATTTGATCTTGTGATGGTGTGATGTTCTGGTACAATGAATGTAAACACCCCCTCTCCAAAATCTAATGCATTTAGTTTAATTTAACTATAATTATTTCTGTCTTCAAGTGTACAATCGCAACGTCAAAGTAAAAAATTATTATCAAAGTACCGATGAATGATCAGTACAACTTTGAGATTCATTTTCCTGTGGGCATTTGCAGACAATTAAGGCTAAAATAAAATTTATGAAGAAAACATACAAACCAAATCTGTCAAACAACCAATATACAAAAGACAAATTGTGCAGATAAAACTAATACTAAGAGTATTTCATTTCATTTCATTTCAAGATAGTTTAATGTCATTTCCAGTACACAGTCTAAAGGAGAACAAAACAATTGTTACTACAGATCTGTTGCGGCACAAAAAAACATAGTAAGATGAAGAACACAATAATAATAAAAATGCACAATAAATATAAATACATAAGATAGCTTATATACATTGATTATATGTATATAAAGTGACACTAGGCACAGGAGTGTCTGTACATAAAGTGACAGACTGGAAATGATAAAGTAGTGGTGGTTGGGGGTGTGGAGGGATGGGTTAGTGGGTGGAGGTGTTGATCAGTCTCACTGCTTGGGGAAAATAACTGTTTTTGAGTCTGGTGGTCCTGGCATGGATGCTATATAGCCTCCTCCCTGATGGGAGTGGGACAAACAGTCCACGAGCAGGGTTGGTGTATGCGTTCATCATTTTGTGCAGACTTTCCCATCCCTGGGCACTGGTGTTTCCATCTGCATAATTTTTTCTGCTTTATGGGCAGTTAGGCTGGCCAGTAAATGTAGCCTTAACCAGTTATTAGATGCTATTAAACTCATACATGAATCGTGCAGAGAATGCAGGGATTTTGGATATTGTGTAGGCAATAGGGATGCATTTAGTTATGCATTTATTTCGAGAACCAAGGATCAGCTTTATTCACCATGTATATTTACAAGTATCAGGAATTTGCTGTGGTGTGTTGGTCAGGGTGTGACATGCAACAAAGACAACATTCATCGATTACAAAGAAGTGTATATAAAATTACAGATTAAAGTATGAATATGGATCAACATGTGCATAAATCCCAGCAAATATAACACTGCTTATATAGAAAATAAAAAAGGTTTAAAATGTTCAAGGTGCAGTGACAGGAGATAGAGGGGCTGGGGGTGGCTGACTAGAATGGTTGATCAGATTAACTGCCTGGAGGAAGAAATGCTTAAGGTGGTGTGAAGCTTTTGTTTTAATAGCCCTATAGCGCTTTCCCAGAAGGGAGCTTTATGAAAAGCAGTTTGCTGGGTCGGTCATGTCTGCAATGATTTTTCCTGCCCACATCTTCGTCCTGGACATGTGCAAGTCCTGCAGTGGTGGGAGACTGAGGCCAATGGCCTTACTGATGTCCTTGACAGTTCTCTGGAGTTTTCATACACTGTGAGAAGATGCTGCACCAAACCAGACCGTAATGGCTGATGTAAGGATGCTCTCGATGATGGCAGAGTAGAATTACGCCAGTATGTTCTGGGCAAGGTGGAGTTTTACCAGCTGTTGCTATTACAGGCTTAATTATACTCAGTGGCCACTTCATTAGTTACCTCCTGTACCTCATAAAGTGGCCCCTGAGTATGTCCGTGGTCGTCTTCTGCTGTAGCCCATCCACTTCAAAGTTTGACATGTTGTGCATTCAGAGATGCCCTTCTGCACACCACTGTTGTAACTTGTGGTTATTAGAGTTGCTGTTGTCTTCCTGTCAGTTTTGAACCAGTCCGGCCATTCTCCTCTGACCTCTCTCATTAGCAAGGCATTTTCGCCCACAGAACAGCTGGTCACTGGATGTATTTTTGTTTTTTGCGCCATTCTCTGTAAACTCCAGAGACTGTTGTGCATGAAAATTCCAGGAGATACTGCAGATTCTGAGATACTCAAACCACCCCATCTGGCACCAGTAATCATTCCACAGTCAAAGTCACTTAGATCACATTTCTTCCTCATTCTGATGTTTGATCTAAACAACAACTGAGCCTCTTGACCATGTCTGCATGCTTTTATGCATTAAGTTGCTGCCACATGATTGGCTGATTAGATATTTGCATTAACGAGCAAGTGTGCCGAATAAAGCAGCCATTGTGTGTAGATCAGCACAGCATGGTGGGTGAAAGAGCCTGCCATGCAGTACTGTTGCATGTTCTGCAGTTGTTTAACTCTCTGTCTGCAATTCTTCCACTGCAGCAGGAGACCCGTTTTTCCCCTCAGAAGTTGCATTTGATTGGCTACAGCCTGGGTGCCCACGTAGCAGGATTTGCTGGGAAAGCTACAAGGAACAGAATTGGACGGATCACAGGTATGAACTCTAACTCCCGCCAGTCAGCCGACAGGTCCACGTGGCTGTCTGCTTGGCCGACCTTCACTTCCAGTCTCTCTCCTTCACGTGATGCGGGGGCCGCGATAGCGCGGAGGTTAGCACGACACTGTTACAGCTCGGGCGTCCCGGCGTTTGGAATTCAATTCTGGCACCGTTTGTGGTTTCCCCCGTCGCTGGGTTTCCTCCCACAGTCCAAAGGTGTCCCAGTTAACTGGTCGCTATCAATTGTTCTGCAATTAGGCCGGTGATAAGCAGATGTGTTGCTGGGCGATGCGGGTCGTTGGGCTAGAAGGGTCTGTTCTGCGTTGTATCTCTAAATAAATACTCCTGTTACTCAATGAACTGTCTCTCAGACGCCCATCAGCTTCTCTTCTGAATTCTTCACTACTGATGCATGCTAACCTAGTACATCTGTGGGGTGTGGAAGGAAATTGCCATTCCTGAGGTAACTGGACTCCAGAGAGTGTGCACACATCTCTGGTTTTATTGTTCTGTTCTGGTCAGAGGAGAACTTGGCTTCGGCTGAGATCAGCTCAATGGAATTTTTGCCTGTTCTCCAACTTTTAGTTACATTTGAGGCGATTTTTCTTTGGAAAGTTTGTCCATGAATTTGATAAAATTGGCTGTAATAGGCTTAGCCGGGATGGTTGAATGATACGGTACCACTGCTGTTGGCGACATGGTTGGCGTTACGCTTTACGGCACTAGCTTAATTACCAGCACTGTCAGTACGGTGTTTGTACCTTCTCCGGGCTCTCTGGCTTCCTCCCACAGTCCAAAGGCCGACGAGTTAGGCTTAGTGAGCTGTGAGCGCCAGGTACAAGATGGCACTCAAACACATCCTCGAGCTGTGTTGGCCCTTGCTAATTTTCGAAGGACATGTGACAGATAAAGTTAATTTGCTCGGGTTCAGATGGGAAGAGCTTTCGCTTGGGGAGGGGTGTGGAGATACTCTGACTACCCCCAAGGAAGTGCGGAGTAATTAGTCCTAGAGCCCTACAGTCCTGCCATGTACTTGGTTAATTCTGAAATGGAACCCATATTGGCCACTTCAGCTAGCAGCTCTTTACCCACTCTCATCGCCCTCTGCGTGAAGAACCTTTCTCTCGGGTCCCCCTTAAATATTTCGCATTTCACCCTTAACCTATAACCTCTACTTCCAGTCTCACCCAACCTCAGTGAAAAAAAGCCTGCATGTATTTTGGGGAAAAAATAGTGAACCCTTTCAAGCATCATGAGCATTGATCAAAAGAACTGCCTCCCTTTGCACCGAGAGGCTGATCAGAACGGGGTGAAGGGACAATGGACATCAAACATCGAACACCACTGCACAGTACAGGCTCTCAGCACACAATGTTGTGCCAACTTTTAACCCACTCTAAGATGAACCTAACCCTTCCCTCCTACATAACCCTCTATTTTTCTATCATCCGTGTGCCTATCTGAGAGCCTATCTCTCGTATATCTACCTCTATCGCCACCCCTGGCAGGCCAATCAATACACTCACCTCTCTGTGTTTTTTAAGTGCCTCTGACATCTCCCTATACTTTCCTCCAATTCACCTTAAAATTATGCCCTCTGGTATTAGTGAATTTCAGCTCTGAGAGAAAGTCCCTGGCTGTCCACTGGATCTATGCGTCTTGTATACCTCTATCAAGTCATCTCTCATCTTCCTCCACTCCAGAGAAAAGCCCTAGCTCACTCAACTTTTAAAAAGATCAGCCATGATTGAATGGCAGAGCAGATTCGACAGGTCAAATGGCCTCATCTTGCTCCTATATCTTACAAGACATGCTCTCTAATCCAGGCAGCATCCTGGTAAATCTCCTCTGCACCCTCTCTAATCCATACAGCATCGTGGTAAATCTCCTCTGCACCCTCTCTAATCCAGGCAGCATCCTGGTAAATCTTCTCTGCACCCTCTCTAATCCATGCAGCATCCTGGTAAATCTCGTCTGCACCCTTTCTAATCCAGGCAGCATCCTGGTAAATCTCCTCGGCACCCTCCCTGATCCAGGCAGCATCCTGGTAAATCTCCTCTGCACCCTCTCTAATCCAGGCAGCATCCTGGTAAATCTCCTCTGCACCCTCTCTAATCCAGGCAGCATCCTGGAAAATCTCCTCTGCACCCTCTCTAATCCAGGCAGCATCCTGGTAAATCTCCTCTGCACCCTCTCTAATCCAGGCAGCATGCTGGAAAATCTCCTCTGCACCCTCTCTAATCCAGGCAGCATCCTGGTAAATCTCCTCTGCACCCTCTCTCATCCAGGCTGCATCCTGGAAAATCTCCTCTGCACCCTCTCTAATCCAGGCAGCATCCTGGTAAATCTCCTCTGCACTCTCTCTAATCCAGGCAGCATCCTGGTAAATCTCCTCTGCACTCTCTCTAATCCAGGCAGCATCCTGGTAAATCTCCTCTGCACTCTCTCTAATCCAGGCAGCATCCTGGTAAATCTCCTCTGCACTCTCTCTAATCCAGGCAGCATCCTGGTAAATCTCTTCTGCACCCTCTCTAAAGTGTCCACATCTTCCTATTCAGGATTGTTTAATGTCATTTCCATACACAAGCATAAAGGAGAACAAAATAATTTTACTCCGGATCTGATGCAGCATAAGACACAATAAGATAAATAACACAATAATAATAAAAACCACAATAAATGTAAATACATATGATAGCTTTTAGAAACATAGAAACATAGAAAATAGGTGCAGGAGTAGGCTATTTGGCCCTTCGAGCCTGCACCGCCATTTATTATGATCATGGCTGATCATCCAACTCAGAACCCCGCCCCAGCCTTCCCTCCATACCCCCTGATCCCCGTAGCCACAAGGGCCATATCTAACTCCCTCTTAAATATAGCCAATGAACTGGCCTCAACTGTTTCCTGTGGCAGAGAATTCCACAGATTCACCACTCTCTGTGTGAAGAAGTTTTTCCTAATCTCGGTCCTAAAAGGCTTCCCCTTTATCCTCAAACTGTGACCCCTTGTTCTGGACTTCCCCAACATCGGGAACAATCTTCCTGCATCTAGCCTGTCCAATCCCTTTAGGATTTTATACGTTTCAATCAGATCCCCCCTCAATCTTCTAAATTCCAACGAGTACAAGCCCAGTTCATCCAGTCTTTCTTCATATGAAAGTCCTGCCATCCCAGGAATCAATCTGGTGAACCTTCTTTGTACTCCCTCTATGGCAAGGATGTCTTTCCTCAGATTAGGGGACCAAAACTGCACACAATACTCCAGGTATGGTCTCACCAAGGCCTTGTACAACTGCAGTAGTACCTCCCTGCTCCTGTACTCGAATCCTCTCGCTATAAATGCCAGCATACCATTCGCCTTTTTCACCGCCTGCTGTACCTGCATGCCCACTTTCAATGACTGGTGTATAATGACACCCAGGTCTCGTTGCACCTCCCCTTTTCCTAATCGGCCACCATTCAGATAATAATCTGTTTTTCTATTTTTGCCACCAAAGTAGATAACTTCACATTTATCCACATTAAATTGCATCTGCCATGAATTTGCCCACTCACCCAACCTATCCAAGTCACTCTGCATCCTCTTAGCATCCTCCTCACAGCTAACACTGCCACCCAGCTTCGTGTCATCCGCAAACTTGGAGATGCTGCATTTAATTCCCTTGTCTAAGTAATATATTGTAAACAACTGGGGTCCCAGCACTGAGCCTTGAGGTACCCCACTAGTCACTGCCTGCCATTCTGAAAAGGTCCCATTTATTCCCACTATTTGCTTCCTGTCTGCTAACCAATTCTCCATCCACATCAATACCTTACCCCCAATACCGTGTGCTTTAAGTTTGCACACTAATCTCCTGTGTGGGACCTTGTCAAAAGCCTTTTGAAAATTCAAATATACCACATCCACTGGTTCTCCCCTATCCACTCTACTAGTTACATCCTCAAAAAATTCTATGAGATTCGTCAGACATGATTTTCCTTTCACAAATCCAGGCTGACTTTGTCCGATGATTTCACCGCTTTCCAAATGTGCTGTTATCACATCTTTGATAACTGACTCCAGCAATTTCCCCACCACCGACGTTAGGCTAACCGGTCTATAATTCCCCGGTTTCTCTCTCCCTCCTTTTTTAAAAAGTGGGGTTACATTAGCCACCCTCCAATCCTCAGGAACTAGTCCAGAATCTAACGAGTTTTGAAAAATTATCACTAATGCATCCACTATTTCTTGGGCTACTTCCTTAAGCACTCTAGGATGCAGACCATATGGCCCTGGGGATTTATCTGCCTTCAATCCCTTCAATTTACTTAACACCACTTCCCTACTAACATATATTTCGCTCAGTTCCTCCATCTCACTGGACCCTCTGTCCCCTACTATTTCTGGAAGATTATTTATGTCCTCCTTAGTGAAGACAGAACCAAAGTAATTATTCAATTGGTCTGCCATGTCCTTGCTCCCCATAATCAATTCACCTGTTTCTGTCTGTAGGGGACCTACATTTGTCTTTACTAGTCTTTTCCTTTTTACATATCTATAAAAGCTTTTACAGTCAGTTTTTATGTTCCCTGCCAGTTTTCTCTCATAATCTTTTTTCTCCTTCCTAATTAAGCCCTTTGTCCTCCTCTGCTGAACTCTGAATTTCTCCCAGTCCTCAGGTGAGCCACTTTCTCTGGCTAATTTGTATGCTTCTTCTTTGGAATTGATACTATCCCTAATTTCTCTTGTCAGCCACGGGTGCACTACCTTCCTTGATTTATTCTTTTGCCAAACTGGGATGAACAATTGTTGTAGTTCATCCATGCAATCCTTAAATGCTTGCCATTGCATATCCACCGTCAATCCTTTAAGTGTCATTTGCCAGTCTATCTTAGCTAATTCACGTCTCATACCTTCAAAGTTACCCCTCTTTAAGTTCAGAACCTTTGTTTCTGAATTAACTATGTCACTCTCCATCTTAATGAAGAATTCCACCATATTATGGTCACTCTTACCCTTGGGGTCTCTCACGACATATTGAGCCCTATTGAAGGGTTTTGATCCAAAATGTCAACTGTTTATTCATTTCCATAGATGCTGCCTTGCCTGCTGAGTTCTTCCAGCATTTTGTATGTGTGTTTCTTTGGATTTCCAAGTCTGCAGAATCTCTTGGGTTTAGCTTACATAGAATTTATGTCCATAAAGTGACACTAGGCACAGGAGTGTCTGTACATAAAGTGACTGACAAGAAATGGTAAAGTAGTGGTGACTGGGGATGTGGAGAGGTGGGTCAGTGGGTGGAGGTGTTGATCAGTCTCACTGCTTGGGGAAAGGAACTGTTTTTGAGTCTGGTGGTCCTGATGTGGATGCTACATAACCTCCTCCCTGATGGGAGTGGGACAAACAGTCCATGAGCAGGGTGGGTGGGATCCCTCATCAGGAAACCAGAACTAAACAGTTTTTAGAGAGCTTCAACATTACCTTGTGGATCTTGAACCCAATCCCTGGACTAAATCACAGGTAATTCTTTGAATAGGTGTGTATATTTTTCATTTCAGGCTTGGATCCAGCTGGTCCCATGTTTGAAGGTGAAGACCCAGATAGGCGACTTTCCCCAGATGATGCAGACTTTGTGGATGTGCTTCATACTTTTGCCTACAATACGCTGGGAGTTAGCATTGGTATTGAGCGGCCCATTGGTCATATTGATGTTTATCCAAACGGTGGCAGTTTCCAGCCCGGCTGCGGTTTTCACAATATCCTTAACGCCATAGCCAGTGGAAGTAAGTGTTCTGTAGTTATTGTATCCTCTCCTCAATATTCCCCTAATTGTTTTTACAGCCACATGGAACAACCATTGCTCTGCGCAGAAAATGTCTACAGGGTTTGAAAACTGCATGGCCCTTTATATTAACATTATATAAAAGAAAATTCCAGCTGCACGTCTACAAAGGCTATGTGTGTGAGAGCATTTCAGTCACTGCGAGACTGTGCTCCACACAGATTAGACAGAACAGTGCCCCTCCTGTATTTACCTGTTGTTAGTAATAATAACTTACTTACTGAGCACTTTTCATACGAACGATGTGGTTCAAAGTGTTTACAATGGGATAAACTGCAAACATGAAAATACAATTAAAAAAAACTTGAAAATGAAAGTCAAAGATGTTAGTTAAAGGTGAGGCTAAATAAATAGGTTTTGAGCTGGTGTTTAAATTGGCAACTGAGTCTGCATCCCTTAGTATTAAATATAGATATGTCAATATGTCATTGATATACAAGTTAGAGTTAAAAATTCCAACTGTAGAAGAATAGGTTAAGTCAGTGGTGAGGAAGGCAAATGTAATGTTAGCGTTCAGTTTGAGAGGACTAGAATATAAAAGCAAGGATGTGTTGCTGAGGCTTTATAAGGTATTGGTCAGACTGCACATGGAGTATTGTGAGCCACTTATCTAAGGAAGGGTGTGCTGGCATTGGAGAGGGTCCAGGGGAAGTTCATGAGAATGATCCCAGGAAGGAAAGGGTTAATGTATGAGAAGTGTTTGAGGGCTCTGGGCCAGTACTCGGTAGAGTTTAGAAGAATTAGGGGGAGATCTCATTGAAACAGATCAAATGTTGAAAGGACAAGACAGAGTGGATGTGGAGAGCGTGTTTCCCATAGTGGGGGAGTCTGGGACCAGAGGGCACAGATAGCGTGGATGTGGAGAGCGTGTTTCCCATAGTGGGGGAGTCTAGGACCAGAGGGCACAGATAGAGTGGATGTGGAGAACGTGTTTCCCTTAGTGGGGGAGTAGGGGAGTCTGGGACCAGAGGGCACAGATAGAGTGGATGTGGAGAGTATGTTTCCCATAGTGGGGGGAGTTTAGTACCTGAGAGCATAGCCTCAGAATACAGGGAGATCCCTTTCGAACAGAGATGAGGAGAAATTTCTTTAGCTAAGGGGATGTGAATCTGTGGAATTCATTGCCACGGACAGCTGTGGAGGCCAGGTCATTGAGTATAGTTAAAGCAGAGGTTGACAGGTTCTTGATTAGTCAGGGTGTCAAAGGTTACAGGGAGAAGACAGGAGAATGGGGTTGAGAGGGACAATAAACCAGCCATGATGGAATGGTGGAGCAGACTCGATGGGCCGAATGGCCTAATTCTTCTCCTGTCTTGTGGTCTTGTAGATTTGTAGATCTGTACCTGGGTGGCTCCCTGAGGGGGAGAATGCCACAGTATCAGCTCTCAGTATTAGGTTACTTTCCTTCTTTCCGTTGGCAGATCTGGGTGAAGTGGTTTACTGTGACCATGAACGCTCTGTGCACCTCTTCGTCGACTCCATCCTCAATCAGGATAAGCAGAGTTGGGTGTATCGCTGTCCAGACACCAAGACGTTTGAGAAGGGGATGTGCCTCAGCTGCCGGAAGAACCGTTGCAACAAATTAGGCTACAATGTGAATAAAATCAGAAGTAAACGTATAAAAAGGATGTACCTGAAGACCAGGGCGGACATGCCCTTTAAAGGTAAGTTATCCAGCTTGTCACACGGGGGAAGTGGAAAGTTCAGTGTTTGAGTGTGAGTCCGCTGGAGGCTGAGGGGTTGTGGGGTTAGAGGCTGTGTATGTGCTTGGGTGGGTTGGAGGAGCAGGGCTTGTTTTGCTGTTGGTTGTGGCTTGCTGTGTTCTGTGTTGTTCTGCTGAGCGTTGTGGGTACGCCATGTCGGTGCCAGAGTGTGTAGTGACACTTGTGGGCTGCCCCCAGGTCCTCCTCGGCTGTGTTGGTTGTTAATGCAAACGGTGCATTCAATGTACATGTGAGAGATAAACTTTAGACTTCAATTTAGTCTGGCATGACAGTGGGTCCCATAAAGTTCAAAGTAAATTTATTGTCAAAGTACATATATGTCACCATATACAACCCTGAGATTCATTTCCTTGTGGGCATTCACAGTAAATACAAAGAAACACAGTAGAACCAATGAAAAACCACACCCAGCAGAGACGGACAAGCAACCAGTGTGCAAAAGACAAACTGTGCAAATACAAAAAGAGAAAAGATAATAGTAATAATAAATAAACCAGCCAATAATATGGAAATCATGATATTTAAACGGCTTAAGTACATGGGTTGTGGAATCAGTTCAATGTTGGGCTGAGTGAAGTTATTCGCTCTGGTTCAAGAGCCTGATGGTTGAGGGGGTGATCTTAAAAATAAAATTACGAAGTGTAATAAAAATGGGCGACTATCTTATAATCTTAAAGGTGAAAGATTGCAAAACGAGCCCCACACATACACAGTTGTCTAACCACAGGACAGGCCTTCTTTGCCTCCAGTGGACTAGGACTGCTTGGGTTAAATTCAAGTTCAAATTTTTTGTCATCTGATTGTTTCATTTGGTTGTATATATGGACAACGTTCCTCTGGACTACTGTGCACCCACACAACATGTATCACACACAGACATAAACCAGAATGTTGCACAGATAAGTTAATTCAGAGTGCATGTAGTGTACAGCACAGGTAAACAGTAAACAGCTCGCTCTCCTGGTGACGAGACCTCGGTGGTGGCAGGGTATTCATTAGTCTCACAGCCTGAGGGAATAAGCTGTTACCCAGTCTGACAGTCCCAGTCCTGATGCTCCTGTACCTCCTTCCTGACAGTGGTGGGTCAGAGAGACTGTGGGATGGGTGTTGGTGGGGATGGTCAACAATGCTTCAAGGCATTCGTATAAAATGCTCCCGGTAAATATCAGTACTGGGGGGGAAGGGGGACATGGTGATCCTCTGTGGTTTTTACTGTCCTATGTAGAGTCTTGTGACCTGATGCCTTGCAATGTCCGTAATGCTTTGTAATGTCAGTACTGTAGAAGGTGGTTAGACTGGGACAGAGGAGCCCTATGCAGCTCAGGCTACTCAGAACGTAGAGATGCTGCTCTGCTGCCTTGCCTGATGAGGTGTTGTGGGTCCAGGTCGCCTTGTTTGTGTGTGTACACCGTTACTGAAGAAACTGGATCGCTGGAAACCCCTCTCAAATTGTCCTTTACTCACTGCATTCCACAATGTAAAGTAAATGGAGAGATGAAGGGAAATCTGACACTCCACTGATTCTGTCAATGTCGAAACCTCCTGCACCTGTTAACTGAGAAGGCGGGGCCCTTTGTTTCAAAGGTTCAAAGGTACATTTAATGTCAGAGAAATATATACAATATACATCCTGAAATGCTTTTTCTTCACAACCATCCACAAAAAAACAGAGGAGAATGAATGACAGTTAAAAGTTAGAACCCCGAAGTCCCCCCCGGCTCCCCTCCCTCCTGCACGTAAGCGGCAGCAAGCAACGATTCCCCCTCCCCTCACCGGCAAAAAAAAATTGGCATTTGCCACCGAGCACTCAAACGTGAGCAAAGTAACAGCAAAGACAGACTTGCAGTTCTCCAAAGACTGCTTGTTCACCTGGTATTCAACATACCACAGGCTCTCTCTCCCCCTAATAAGGGAAAGAGGTGTCCCCGTTTCACAGTGGGAGGAGAGACACAACAAACAACTCGCTGGTTTATGATGTTAAAAGTCCGTAGCGTCGCTTTTTCTGTGCCTGAAGATCTCGGGTCTCTGGGCACACAGCCTTAGATCTTCCATCTCCCATGACACACTGATCTCCTGCCCGGACAGTGACCTTCGATCCGCCAGTCTCCAGAGCCACGAGATCTCAGCCCTCCTGAGCTCTTAGGCCGCGCCCTTGGCGTGCTGAATAATGGTCAGTCGTGAAACCCCGAAAGCGGGTCCCATTCCTGCAAAGAACCGTAGTCAGCGTGTGAATCCAGTTCAGGGTCTTCAAAAGAGCCCTGAAAGGGAAAAATAGAGATATTAAAGATAAAAATAGAGCTGTTTCTGAAGATGCAAGCGAAGGAGGTGCCATTAATTCTCCTAAGCTCCTCCTTCTGTGGTAAGGGTAACAACCACTGTTATGTTATAAACTCGAGATTCTGCAGATTATATACATCAATTTTGCCAACTCGTGGTAATTTTTCCCTCCCCCTTCCCTCTTCTTCATTTCCCTGCTCTGGCCTCTTCTCCTCATCTGCCTATCACCTTCCCCGATACCCCTCCTCCTTCCCTTTCTCCCACGGTCCACTCTCCTCTCCTATCAGATTCCTTCTTCTCCAGCCCTTTTCCTCTTCCACCTATCGCCTGTCAGCCTCTTTCTTCACTTCCTGTCCCCTCCACCCATAAGACTTCCCTTCTCACTATTCTCCTTCCCTTTCCCCCAACCACCTTATTCTGGCAACTTCCCTCTTCCTTTCCAGTCCTGAAGAATGGTCTCGGCCTGAAATGTCGACATTTCCACTGATGCAGCCCGACCTGCCAAGTTCCTCCAGCATCCTGTGTGTGTTGCTTTGAATTTCCAGCGTCTGGAGGGTCTTGTGCTTAGATTCAGCAGATGCTGGAAATCCAGAGCAACAGACAAAATGCTGGAGAACTCAGCAGGTCAGGCAGCATCTGTGCAGGGAAATAAACAGTCGATGTTTCAGGCTGAGACCCGTCACCTGGGCTGCTTGTCCCCTTCAATTCCCCCTCCAGTCCCAATGTAGGGTTATCCAGAACTTCACTCAACACAACACTGAACTGTTCCCACCACCTGTGAACTCACTTTCAAACACTCTTCATCTCACTTTCTCGTTATTTATTTACTTATTATTTTTGTTATTATTATTTCTTTCTCTTTCATTTTGTATTTGCACAGTTTGTTTGCTTGTTTTTGTGCATTGGTTGTTTGTCTGTCCTGTTTTGCGTGGTCTATCATTGATTCTATTGTGTTTCTTGTATTAGCAGAGAATGCCCGTAAGAAAACGAACCTCAGGGTTGTATATGGTGACGTGTACTTCGATAATAATCTTACATCAATGCTCATCCCCCTCCACTGTTCTGTTAGTTCTATTTATTTATTGAGATACAGCTCGAAATGGGCCCTTCTGACCATTCTGCCCAGCAACCACGGATTATTTAATCCAAATTAAATCACGGGACAAGTTACAACGACCAGTTAACCCACCAACCGGTAGACATCTGGACTATGGGAGGAAACTGGGGCACCCAGAGGGAACCCAGATTTTCACGGGGAGAACGTAGAAGCTCCTTGCAGGCAGTGGCAGGAATTGAACCCGAGCCATCTGTACTGTAAAGCGTGGTGTTAGCCACTGCGTTACCGAGACGCTTACCTTGGACTCCAAAGTCACAGCTGGGTTGTGCAGGAACGTTGAAACTGTATCATGGTGTCGTGCACAGGGAGTAACATCATTCTCTGCCTTTTATCTTTTTCAGTGTTCCACTATCAGCTAAAGATGCACTTATTCAGTGCAACAGCAATAGAAGACTCCAACCCCAAACTGAATGTCAACTTGTATGGCACTGCACTCGACAGCAGGAAGACCAGTATCGAAATGTATGTAGAGTAAAGTGGTGTGTCTGAAACCTGACTGGGGGGGGGGTGCAGGGATGTGTTATTGAGTCATAGACTTGTAGAACACTACAGCACAGAATCAGGCCCTTCAGCCCATCTAGTCCATGTAGATTTTTTAGATTATGAGGACACGCAGTCCTCTTTTATTGTCATTTAGTAATGCATGCATTAAGAAATGATACAATATTGCTCCGGTGTGATATCACAAAACACAAGACAGACCAAGATTGAAAAAACTAACAAAACCACATAATTATGACATATAGTTACAACAGTGCAACAATACCATAACTTGATGAAGAACAGTCCATGGCACAGTAAAAGAGTTCAAAGTTTCTTGAAAGTCCCACATGTACTTGTCCAAATTAAAATTCTCTCTTGTCAGAGAGCACGCCAAACCTTTAGGAGAACATCATGCACAAAGTTCAAAGTAAGTTTATTTTCAAACTACGTATATGTCACCATACACTACCCTGAGATTATTTTATTGTGAGCATTCACAGTAAATACAAAGAAACCATGATAGAATCGATGGAAAACCACACACTACAAGATGGACGGATGTTACGTAAAGGGAAGTTGCAGGCTGCACTTTCCAACGCCAGTAGCTCCGAAGTATACCTGGAGGTTTTGAGCAGTCCACAGAACATTGCCATGTGTTGCCAGCGCCATCTTGGAATCTACTTGACTCGAGTGGTTGCACTCCTAGAACACTTATGCCCCTTGGCCCATTTAGCTTGTGTCAAACGATTGTTCTGTCTAGTCCCATTAGCCTGCACCTTGACCATAAATATTCCAATCAAACCCCCGTTCACTTAAATATTGAAATCGAACTTGCATCCACTACTACTGCTGGCAGCTCGTTCCACACTCTCACCACCCGCTGAGTGAAGAAATTCGCCCTCATGTTCCCCTTAAACATTTCATCTTTCACCCTTAACTTATGACCTCTAGATCTGGTCTCACTCAGCCTCAGTGCAAAACCGCCTTAGAGTCATAGAAGAGTACAGTACAGAAACAGGCTCATTTAGTCCATGCAAACCATTTAGACTGCCTGCTCCATCGACCTGCACTGGGACCACAGCCCTCCATACCCCTACCATCCATGTACCTATTCAAACTTCCCTAAAATGTTGAAATCGAGCTTGCATGCACTACTTGTGCTGGCAGCTCGTTCCACACTCTCACGACTTTCTGAGTGAAGATGTTTACCCTCATGTTCCCCTTAAACTTTTCAGCTTTCACCCTTAACCCATGACACCTGGTTGTAGTTCCACACAACCTCAGTTAGGAGCATCTACCTTATCTGTACCCCTTGTAATTTTATATACCTCTATAAAATCTACACTTTATCTTCTGTATTCTGAGTATAAAAGGGATCTGGTCATAACCTATCCAATATTTCTATATAACTCAGGTCCTTCAGTCCCAGCAACATCCTAGTAAATTTTCTCTGTACTCTTTCAAACTTACTTACATCTTTCCTGTAGGTAGGTGAACTAAACTCCACCCAGTACTCCAAATTTGGCTTCGTCAAGTCTTGTACAACTTCAACAAAACATGAACTTGCATTTACCCTGTCTATATCCCTCAATGTCATATACCTCTATTAAATCTTCCCTCAAGTCCTTCAAGGATTACTAGAGTCAAGGTAAATGTGGACATCAGGTAAACCTGATGAAATTAGAAAGTAATAAAACTTTATTAAAATGTTTAAGCACCTACATGGAGATACAAGAGCATGTAAGCATGTAGATGGTGATTGGATGGAAACATAGGGATGTCAGAAGTTTTTCTACACAGAGTGGTGTGTGCGTGGAATGCACTGCCAGCAGTGGTGGGACAGGCAGATACGTTAGGAGTGTTTAAGAAACTCTCAGATTGGCTCATGGATGAAAGATAATAGAGGGCTATGTGGGAGGGAAGGGTTAGAATGATCTTGGAGTAGGTTAAAAGGTTGGCTTAAGATTGTGGGCTGAAGGGCTGGTGCTCATATGGTTATAGAGCTTTGCAGCACAGAAACAGGCCCTTCAGCCCATCTATTGTGTGCTGAGCTGTTATTCTGCCTCATCCCATTGACCACCACCTGGACCATTGTCCTCCGTACCCCTCCCATCCATGTAGGTGCCCAAATAGCTCTTAAATATTGAAATCAAACTGTTCTACGTTCTATTCTCAATGTGAGATGAATGCTTTCTTTCAGGCCTGAACAAATTAGTGCAAACAGAACACATTCTTTTCTCCTCTACCTGGAGGAGGAGATCGGGGACTTGCTGAGGATTAAACTGAGCTGGGAGAAACCCACCTCGTCGTGGTCGTTTTGGACAAATTTGAAAAGTTTGTGGTACGGGTCGCCCTCTGATTGGGACACAGATCTGAATGAGCTGGAGATAAGGAAGATACGAGTGAAGTCTGGGGAAACACAGAAGAAGTGAGTATGACCTTCTAAGGGCATCAAGGCACTGGCGATAGGTAGCATAGTGCTAACTGCTACACAACCATGACACCACCTTCACAATGAGTAGGGAGGGGGAGAGAGATAACGTTCTCAAAACTAGACTCTGCAATTAGTGCTAATCAGGCATCTGGTTATAATGAAAACAAGATGGAATCCCTGAGCCTATCAAAATTAACAAGCTTACAGTAAACAGAAGGCATCTGGAGACCGCATTACAAAGAGCGAGTTGCTCGAGATGAGCACAAGCAACTCTAAACGATTAATGACTGTCCTTAAACAACAATTAACCAATTTGGGTGCTCTGAAAACCTCAGCACCCAATGTTGTCTGGCGCCCTGCACAGGTCCAAAGAATTCATTACAGTTCCCTGCAGTGGGTGAGTCTAGGTCCAGAGGACACGATGTCCGAATAGTGGACGTCCATTCAGAGCAGAGATGAAAAGGAATTTTTTTAGCCTGAGTGTGGTGAATCTGAGGACTTCATTGCCACAGCTAGCTTTGGAAGCCAAGTTATTGAGTATATTTAAACATTGATAGATAGGTTCAGGTGTCAAAAGTTACAGGAAGAAGGCAGGAAAATGGGATCGTGAGGAACAATAAAATCAGCCACAATGGAATGCAGGATCCGACTTGTTGGGCTGAATGGCCTAATTACGCTCCTTATGTTTTATGAGCTTTGATTTCTCCAACTTCTAGTAAATTCTTCCCCTCCCCTCCTGCATTTTCCATTCCCCACTCTGGCTCCCCTCTTAACCTTTCTCTTTTCCCCACCTGCCCATTACCTCTCTCTGGTGTCCCTCCTCCTTCCCTTTCTCTTGTGGTCCACTGCCCTCTCCTATCAGATTTCTTCTCCAGCCCTCTAGCTCTTCCACATATCGCCTTGCAGCTTCTTACTTCACCTCCCCTGCCCCACCCTCCCATCTACATCTCACCTGGTCTCACCTATAACCCACCCACATTCCCCCCTCACCTGGTCTCACCTTTCACCTGCCAGCTCGTACTCCTTCCCCTCTCCTCATCTTCTGTCTTCTGCTCCCTTCCTTTCTAGTCCTGATGATGGGTCTCAGCCAGAAATGGTGGCTGAAGTAAAGAGCTGGGAAGTTGATTGGTGAAAAGGATAAAGGGCTGTGGGAGGGGGAGTCTGATAGGAGAGGATAGGAGGCCTTGGAAGAAAGAAAAGGAGGAGGACCACCAAAGGGAGGTGATGGGCAAGTAAGGAGAAAAGGTGAGAGAGGAGAATGGTGAAACGGGGGGGGGGGGGGGAGTGGGGCGGGGAACCTTACTAGAACTTCGAGAAATCGATCTTCATGCCATCGTTTGGAGGCCACCCAGAGAGAATATAAGGTGTTGTTCCTCCAACCTGAGACTGGCCTCATCGCGACAGTGGTTGGGTCAGGTTGTATCCTGGCAAAGGTGTACTTGGTAAGTGGGAGGCCTTCAAAAGCTGAATTTTGAGAGTAGAGTTTTTCTGTGCCTGTCAGAATAAAGGCAAGAATAACATGTTAAGGGAACCTTGGTTTTTGAGAGAGATTGAGGCCCTGGTTAAGGAAAAGGAGGTGCATAGCAGGTCTAGGCAGGTAGGGACAAATGAGGAGCTTATGGAGTATAAGAAATGCAAGAGAACACTAAAGAAGGAAATCAGGGGGGCTAAAAGAAGGCATGAAGTTTCTCTGACAGACAAGATGAAGGAGAATCCCAAGAGCTTCGGCAGATATATTAAGAGCAAAGGGATTGCAAGTGACAAAATTGGTCTTCTGGAAGATCGGGGTGGTAATCTATACTTGGAGCCAAAAAAGGACTGGGGAGATCTTAAACAAGAGAAAATCTGCAGATGTTGGAAATCCAAGAAACACGCAGAAAATGCTGGAGGAACTCAGCAGGTCAGGCAGCATCGATGGAAAAAGGTACAGTCGATGTCTCAGGCTGAAATGTCAACTTCACCTTTTTCCATAGATGCTGTCTGGCCTGCTGAGTTCTTCCAGCATTTTGTGGGGAGATCTTACATGGATTTTTTGCATCAGTATGTACTCAGGAGATGGACACAGTCTGTAGAAGTGAGGCAACGCAGCATCAACTTCATGGACCCTGAGTAGATTACAGAGGAGGAGGTGTTTGCTGGTTTGAGGCAAATTGGAGGGGAATAAATCCCCAGGGCCTGACAATATGTTCCCTCGGACCGTGTGGGAGGCTAGTGAAGAAGTTGTAGGAGTTTGAACACAGATATTTAAAGCATCCTTGGCCATGGGTTAGGTGCCAGAGGTTTGGAGGATAGCTAATGTTGTTTTATTACGTAAGAAAGGCTCTAAGAACAAGTCAGATTATTGGAAGGTATTCTGAGGAATCGATGTAGAAGTATTTGGGTAGACAGGGACTGATTAGTGATAGTCGAGGTGGCTTTGTGTGTGGCAAATTGTGTCTAAACAATTTTATAAAGTTTTTTGAGGAAGCTTCCAGGAAAGTGGATGAAGGCAAGGCAGTTTATGTTGTCTACATGGATTTTGACAAGGTCCCATGTGGGAAGTGGGTCAAAGAGTTCAATCACTTGACATTAAAGATGAGGTAGTAAATTGGGTTAGACGTTGGCTCTGTCTCGCACACTACTTGTTTACTCCCTGTCTGGTGGGAATGTTTTTATTATCCAGTTATATCCTGTGCATAGTCATAGGACATGACAGCACAGAAACAGGCCCTTCAGCCCATCTAGTCCATGCTGAACTGTAGCCCCATTGACCTGCCCCTGGGCCATTCCCCTTCTATCCATGTACCTACCCAAGCTTCTCTTAAACGTTGAAATCAGATCTGCATCCACCACTTCTGCTGACAGCTCGTTCCACACTCTCACCATCCTCTGAGTAAAGAGGTCCCCCTCATGTTCCCTTTAAACATTTCACCTTTCACCCTTCTGCTCAGTGGAAAAACCCTATCTATACCCTCATAATTTTGTATACCTCTATTAAATCTCCCCTCATTCTCCTATGCCCCAGGAAATAAAGTCCTATTCAATCTTTCCCCCTAATTCAGGTTCTCAAGTCCCAGCAACAGCCTTGTAAGTTGTCTCTGCACTCTTTCAATCTTGTTTACATCTTTCCAGTAGGTGACCAGAAATGCAGACAATACTCCAAATTAGGCCTCACCAAAGTCTTGTACAATTTCAACATAACATCCCAACTCCTGTACTCATACTTTGATTTATGTAGGCTAGTGTGCCAAAAGCTTTCTTTACGACCCTCTCTACCCTTGATACCACTTTCAATGGATCAGTATTCCTAGATCCTTCTGGTCTATCACGTTCCTCAGTGCCCTCTCATTCTCTGTGTAAGTCATATCCCGCTCTGCCCTCCTTAAGTGCATCGTTTGCTTTTCTTCTCATTTTGTCAGCCTTTCAAGGACACATCCAAATGTTGCACCTTGCTGGCATTCACAGATATCAGTGAACACTTAGGAAATCTGACTCTTCCTCCCCACCCCGTCTCATACCCTTCCCCTTGCAAGAACTGAAAAGCCTACAAAAAGTAATGGATCAAGCGCAGTTCAGCAAAGGTAAAGCCCTGCCCACTATTGGGCACATTTACAAAGAGCGCTGCCACAAGAAAACAGTATCCATTAGATTAGATTAGATTCAGTTTTATTGTCATTTGTGCCAAGTACAGATATAAAGCCAATGAAATGCAATTCGCATCTGACCAGAAATGCAAAGAATAGTGTTATTTACAAAATAACTGCGAATAAAAAGTAAGTGTTACAGCACACAAATATAAAAGTACTGAGACAGTACAATATGGGTGCAATACTGCTTAGCGCTGTGATGTGAGGTTCAGTAGGGTCACATCCTCAGGGAAGAAGCTCTTTCTGTGCCTGCTGGTGCGGGAGTGGAGGCTCCTGCAGTGCCTACCGGATGGGAGGAGAGTAAAATGTCCATGATTAGGGTGAGATGAATCCTTGATAATGCTTTTCGCCCTGCCCAGATGGGAGGAGAGAGGGCTCAGCACACAGCCTTGAGACACACCGGTGTTCAGGGTGAGAGTTGTCTAACTTAACTGATTGGGGTCTGTTGGTCAGAAAATCTAAAGTCCAATTGCAGAGGGATGAGCTGATACCAAGCTGGTGAAGTTTGGTGATCAGCTTGGAGGGAATCACCGTATTGAATGCCAAACTAAAGTCAATGAACAGCATTCTGACGTAAGAGATGGGGCTGTCCAGTTGGGTCAGGGCAGAGTGAAATGCCGTGGAGATGGCGTCCTCTGAGCTGTTGGTGCGATAGGCAAATTGATGGTGGTCCAGGGTAGTGGGCAGACAGGATTTCAGATGTGATAGAACCAGTCTCTCAAAGCACTTTGCAATGATGGGGGTGAGTGCAGCTGGGTGGAAGTCATTCAGGCCCGTGGCAGTGGAATGCTTCGGCACTGGCACGATGGTGGCGATCTTGAGGCTTGTGGGGACAACTGCCTGGGCCAGGGACAGATTAAAAATGTCCGTGAAGACCCTGGCCAACTGCCCTGCACAGACTCTGAGCACACGGCCAGGTATTCCATCCAAACCAGCTGTCTTCCGTACATTCACCCTGCTCAGAGTGGTGCAAACATCAGAGTTGGAAAGTGAGAGAGGCAGTTCACCAGGTGGGAGATCCACTTTGAGGGTGACCTCCTTGTTCTCTCGGTCAAAGCAAGTGTAGAAGTAATTGAGCTCATCAGGGAGGGAAGCAGAGCTGGAAGGGGGCACAGTACTAGGTGGTTTGAAGTCTGTAATGACCTGTATGCCATGCCACATGCGCTGGGGGTCCGAGGAGTTGAAATGCTCCTCGATCCTCTGTTTGTATGTGTGTTTAGCCTGAGAGATTCCCCTCCTCAGGTTGGCCCTGGCTGAGCTGTAAGTCTCCCGGTCTCCAGACCTGAAGGCTGAATCTCTGGCTTTGAGCAGGAGGTGAACTTTTCTGTTCATCCATGGTTTCTGACTGGGGAAAACTTTTATCTGTCTTTGTGATGTCACTCTACCTACACACTTGTTGATGTGCTCAAGGACAGAGTTGGTATATAAATCAATGTTAACCTGAGGGTCTGTGGTGGCACGGGCAGCGAACGCACTCCAGTCTGTGTGCTGGAACTGGTGCTGAAGAGCAGAGTCAGCCCCCTCCAGCCGGCACCCCCACCATCCAGGCCATGCTCTCCTGTGACTGTGACTGCGGCCATCGGGAAGAAGGTACGGGAGCCTCGGGACCCACACCACCAGGTTCAGGAAGAGATATGTCTCCTCAGCCATCAGGGTCCTGAACCAGAGAGGATAACTTCACTCCCCACAATTCTGAACTGATTCCACAATCTACGAACTCACTTTCAAGTACTCGACGACTCCTTCTCAGTATTATTTATTTTGTAGCCTGGGGAAAAAGTACACACTCAGGACAACAAAGACTTTTTCAGGTTTTAATTCCTTTATCTGTTTTAGATGTTTAAGTGCCAGAAGAGGGTCACGAAACAAAATGAACGAATCTACAACCGGTTCTTGCTGCTACAATCCCAGTTTAACTTTCGATCCACACCCTTGTGTATGGACGGAATTGCATATGCAGTATAAAAAATACCAGAACTAATACAGTACAAATACAGTAGTGGCAATCCTACTTGGATGGTGAGGAACTTCGCCCAAGTCACACAATCCAGCGTTGAGTCACTTACTCGAGAAAATCTTTCCTCACCATGCCCAGCCTTGGGAGGGACCCAATTTCCAACGCCCTACCACATCTTCAGCAGAAAGCAAAATGGTCTCCCCGCTATCCCGCGCGTGCGTAATGACATCACCGTCTCCCTTAAAGGCACAGACAACTATTCTAGCATTACTCGGATGGCTGCTGAAGTACACTTTTAACGATGCTGAATAAGATCCAATGGTCACCCGGTTACATTTATTTACTTATTTATTAATTATTATTTGTATTTGCACAGTTGTTGTCTTGTATGCACATTGGCTGCTTGTCAGTCTTTGCACTTTTTCATTTATTCTATTGTATTTCTTTGTTCTACTGTGAATGCCTGCAAGAACATGAATCTCAGGGTTGTGTATGGTGAGATAGACACACTCTGATAATAAACTTACTTTGAACTTCGAAAGTTTGAAGTAAACTTATTATCAAAGTAAAATAAAATATTCCTAGCACTTGGCAATAGTGCAGAAACTTGGTTTTGCACTGTTGTACTTTCTACAAAATAAGGATGGACAAAAGCTCAAACTCTACACTTTTGCTGGTGGAACCATTCCTTTTCTGTTCACTGGCAAAGCGAGGGGGGGAGACGGGGAGGGGGGAGAGGGAGGGGGAGGGAGAGGGAGGGAGAGAGAGAGGGAGGGAGAGGTTTAGACATCTTCATGTTAACTTTAAGCTATTTTTATTTTCAGGTATACATTCTGTGCAATCAATCCATCAGCAACCAAGATCTCGCCTGGGAATGAGTTGACTTATATCAAGTGTCTGGATCACTGGCCAGTCAAGAATAAAACCAGGTACACAGACTCATAGGGCTATAGAGCACTACAGCTCAGAAAGGTGAAATCCAAGTGTATTGTCATCTGACTGTACATATATACAACTAAATGAAACAATGTTCCTCTGGATCACTATACACCCATCCACACAGCACACAGGACAAAATATTACCACAAGTAAGTCAATAAAATGTAATTCAAAATGCAGGTAAACAGTTCACTGTCCGAGTGACGAGACCTCAGTGGTGGCAGGGTATTCATTAGCCCCTCAGCCTGAGGGAAGATCCTATTACCCAGTCTAGCTGGCCTTTTTCCCATCTAGTCTGTGACAAGTTATTAATCTGCCTAGTCCTATCGATCCTCTCCTGGACAATATGCCTCCTCACCCTTCCCTTCCAAGTACTTATCCAAGTTTCTCTTTAGTGAACCCACAGCCACCACTTCCGCTGGCAGCTTATTCCACACTCTCACTATCCTCTATGTGAAGAAGGTCTTCCTTATCCACTAGACATTCTGATGCACCTTTAAAATGCACAATTTTAATCATTTGAACTTCATTTTAAAATATTTTAACTATCGGTCGGATCAGCCAGTTCCTAGAATAGCAAAGCAAACATGGCAAATCCTGTAGTGAAAGACCCGGTTCCCGAGCGGGTTGAAAGCCGGTTCCTGAGCGGGTGAAGGACCCAGTTCCTGAGCGGCTATAGAGTCAACACAAAGTCCACCCACTCTTGAGGTATCAGACATAGCTGCAGAGTTGGGCCATTCAGTGCATCGAGTCTGCTCTGCCGTTCAATATTTGCTTATTTTTTTCCCTCACACCCTCAATCTCCTGCCTTCTGGCTGCACCCTTTGGCACCTTGACTAAGGCTACGTCCACACTACGCTGGATAATTTTAAAAACGAAGCTTTTTCTCTTCGTTTTGACCCTCCGTCCACACTAAAGCGGCGTTTTCATCCCCCGGAAACGGAGATTTTCAGAAATGGTCTCCAGAGTGAATAAATCTGAAAATGCCTAATATCCGTTGTAGTGTATACGGGGTAAACAGAGACATTTAAAAATGCTGTCATGACAACACCACAACAACAATGCTTTTTCTGTTTCTGCTTGGTACTGCGCAAGCACTGCCGTATGGCTGTTATAACATGCAGTCGGTGTGAACGACGTGAGAGTTAAATTGTAAAGTGAGCTTTTTTGACTATTTAAAAATGCTGTCATGACGAGCCGAAACAGATGGCCGCAGCGCGGCATTTCGTTGTTTTCTTGAACACAACCCCCCACGTAACCCAACAATTTCAGAACCGACGGCAACGAGACTGAAGCTAGAAGGGTTAGAAATGTACTCACCAAATACTTCGACCCATAGCTTACTGAATAAATAAGTATACTCACTTTGCCCTGTTTTCTGTCCTTGCTTGTATGAAGGCGGTTTACCTATTTATGCAAGTACTTTTATGACAATAGATGTGTAACAGCCTAATGTGACATTGTATGGAAATACAAGATAACACTGATGCAGACGTTTTATACATTTAACAAGGTGCTTTATTAATGCAACAGAGTTATTCAGTTTTTCAATGTTCGTCATCAGCCGGGTCATACTGTCCGTTGTCTCCATACGCTCCAGTATTTGTTTTTTTTTTAGTTTTAAGTCCTCCTGCGTGAGAGCCAAAAACAATGCCTTTGAAATTTTTCTACTTTGTAACTGGACAAACGTGCACTAAGTACACCATTTCCTCTTCGCTTGTTTTCTGTGTGTCCTCCACGTGCCCAGTAGAGGAGATTCACCCAAATATCCGTGTTAGTGTGGACAGAGATATTTTGAAAAACGCTTAGTGTGTACACCTGTCGTTTTCACTTGAAACTGGCATTTTCAAAATTATCCGGCGTAGTGTGGACATAGCCTAATCAAGAACCTATCAACCTGTGCTTAAAATGTACTGAATGACTTGGCCTCCACAGCTGTCTGTGGATTCACTACTCTCTGGCTAAAGAAATTCCTCCTGCTCTCCATTCTGAAGGGCTGTTCTGCTATTTTGAGGCCTCCTATAGGAAACATCCCTTTCGCGTTCACTCTTTCTGGGTCTTTCAATATTTGACGGGTTTCAATGAGATTCCCCCTCATTAATTTCATTTGGGTGAGGAGAAGATGGTGGTGCGACGCAGCTCGCAGCGGCCACTCCGGTGGTCATGTCTGTTATTTGTTAAGTAGGGTGCCGTGCACAATCCTGATTTGATGGAGACAGACGTGAGAGCACGGAGGAACATCTGGTGAAACTTCTGAAATGCCTGCTTCGCTGCTGCTGCTACTGTGTGGTCCGAAATCTCCGGAGGGGAAGGCCCCGAGTCCTTGGCTTTGCTTGATGCTCCGTGCCCGGGGTGGGGTCAAAGTGCTTGGTGCTTGGTGTCGGAGAGCTGGTCGGAGGCTCGAAGTTTTCGGACGGCCTCAGAGTCCATTGCGGTCGAGTGCTTCCAATGGTGCTGCATCGGCAAGTTGTCGGTGCTTGGAGGTTCATGGCAGGGAGAGTTTCTCCCTTCTGCCGCCTGCGTGAGATGATGAGGCTAACGGAACTTTGGGACTTTTTTTTCCCGTGCCCATGGTCTGCTCTTTATCAAATTATGGTATTGCTTTGCACTGTTGTAGGTATATGTTATAATTATGTGGTTTTGCCAGTTTTAGTCTTGGTTTGTCTTGTGTTTCTTGTGATATCATTCTGGAGGAACATTGTATCATTTTTTAATGCATGCATTACTAAATGACAATAAACGAGAACTAAGTGTCCTCATAATCTATCTAATCTAAATTAATATCACTGACATGTTGCGTGAAATTTATTGTTTTGTGGCAGCTGTACAATGTAATACATAAAAATTGCAAATAATTATGATAAGAAATATATATTTAAAGATTAAATGAATAGTGCAAAAGAGCAAAATCATGAGCTAATGGACATGGGTTCATTGTCCGTTCTGAAATGTGATGGTGGAGGGGCAGAAGCTGTTGCTGAGATGTTGAGTGTGTGACCATTGTTCCCGTCTTACCAGATTTATTATGACAAGTATTTAATCTGACTAATATCATGACATGTATTAAATCTTCCTAATGTTTTCATATACATGTGGCAAATCGAGGGTCAACTTTGTTCTCCATGTGCTGCATGTTCACAGTACATGATTTAGGAACTTGCTGTGTCAGTGTCAAGCAACAAAACAACATTCAACATGAAGGAATTATATAAAAACAAAGTTAGAGGTTAAAGAACAGATATGTTAGAATAGTACAGCACAGTACAGGCCTTTTGGCCCACAATGTTGTGCCGACCCTCAAACCCTGCCTCCCATATAAGACCCCACCTTAAATTCCTCCATATACCTGTCTAGAAGTCTCTTAAACTTCACGAGTGTATCTTGCCTCCACCACTGACTCAGGCAGTGCATTACACGCACCAACCACTCTCTGAGTAAAAAACCTTCCTCTAATAATCCCCTTGAACTTCCCACCCCTTACCTTAAAGCCATGTCCTCTTGTATTGAGCAGTGGTGCCCTGGGGAAGAGGCGCTGGCTATCCACTCTATCTATTCCTCTTATTATCTTGTACACCTCTATCATGTCTCCTCTCATCCTCCTTCTCTCCAAAGAGTAAAGCCCTAGCTCCCTTAATCTCTGATCATAATGCATACTTTCTAAACCAGGCAGCATCCTGGTAAATCTCCTCTGTACCCTTTCCAATGCTTCCACATCCTTCCTATAGTGAGGTGACCAGAACTGGACACAATACTCCAAGTGTGGCCTAACCAGAGTTTTATAGAGCTGCATCATTACATCACAACTCTTAAACTCTATCCCTCGACTTATGAAAGCTAACACCCCATAAGCTTTCTTAACTACCCTATCCACCTGTGAGGCAACTTTCAGGGATCTGTGGACATGTACCCCGAGATCCCTCTGCTCCTCCACACTACCAAGTATCCTATTTACTTTGTACTCTGCCTTGAAGTTTGTCCTTCCAAAGTGTACCACCTCACACTTCTCCTGGTTGAACTCCATCTGCCACTTCTCAGCCCACTTCTGCATTCTATCAATGTCTCTCTGCAATCTTTGACAATCCTCTACACTATCTACAACACCACCAACCTTTGTGTCGTCTGCAAACTTTCCAACCCACCCTTCTACCCTCACATCCAGGTCGTTAATAAAAATCACGAAAAGTACAGGTCCCAGAACAGATACTTGTGGGACACCACTAGTCACAATCCTCCAATCTGAATATACTCCCTCCACCACCACCCTCTGCCTTCTGTAGGCAAGCCAATTCTGAATCCACCTGGCCAAACTTCCCTGATCCCATGCCTTCTAACTTTCTGAATAAGCCTACTGTGTGGAACCTTGTCAAATGCCTTACTAAAATCCATATAGGTCACATCCACTGCACTACCCTCATCTATATGCCTGGTCACCTCCTCAAAGAACTCTATCAGGCTTGTTAGATACGATCTGCCCTTCACAAAGCCATGCTGACTGTCCCTGATCTGAGCATGATTCTCTAAATGCCCATAGATACTATCTCTAAAAATCTTTTCCAACAGCTTTCCCACCACAGACGTAAGGCTCACTGGTCTATAATTACCTGGACTATCCCTACTACCCTTTTTGAACAAGGGAACAACATTCGCCTCCCTCCAATCCTCCGGTACTATTCCTGTGGACAACGAGGACATAAAGATCCTAGCCAGAGGCTCAGCAATCTCTTCTCTCGCCTCGTGGAGCAGCCTGGGGAATATTCCGTCAGGCCCCGGGGTCTTATCTGTCCTAATGTATTTTAACAACTCCAACACCTCCTCTCCCTTAATATGGAACAGATGTGCGTAAATGCCGGCATGTACAGTATTTACAGTACAAGCAACATTATAAAAAGTAGTTGAAAGTGTTTACAGTGCAGTGATGGGGGTGGGGTGGGCTAACTAGGATGGTTGCTAATATCCTGGCAGGGAGATTAGCGAGGGCTACTGAGGTGACTTTAAACTAGAATGGTTGGGGGGTGGGAATCAAATTAAAGAGGCTAGGCGAAAGGAGGTTAGTTCACAACAGGGGGATGGGAACCAGTGCAGAGAGACAGAGGGGTGTAAAGTGAGGGTAGAAGCAAAAAAGTAGTAAGGAGAAAAGTAAAAGTGGCAGGCCGACAAATCCAGGGCAAGCATCAAAAAGGGCCACTTTTCAACATAATTGTATAAGGGCTAAGAGAGTTGTAAAAGAGCGCCTGAAGGCTTTGTGTGTCAATGCAAGGAGCATTCGTAACAAGGTGGATGAATTAAAAGTGCAGATTGTTAATAATGATTATGATATAGTTGGGATCACAGAGACATGGCTCCAGGGTGACCAAGGATGGGAGCTCAACATTCAGGGATATTCAATATTCAGGAGGGATAGACATGAAAGAAAAGGAGGTGGGGTGGCGTTGCTGGTTAAAGATGAGATTAATGCAATAGAAAGGAAGGACATAAGCCGGGAGGATGTGGAATCGATATGGGTAGAGCTGCAAAACACTAAGGGGCAGAAAACGCTGGTGGGAGTTGTGTACAGGCCACCTAACAGTAGTAGTGAGGTCGGAGATGGTATTAAACAGGAAGTTAGAAACGTGTGCAATAAAGGAACAGCAGGTGACTGGGTGACTTCAATCTACATGTAGATTGGGTGAACCAAATTGGTAAAGGTGCTGAGGAAGAGGATTTCTTGGAATGTATGCGGGATGGTTTTTTGAACCAACATGTCGTGGAACCAACTAGAGAGCAGGCTATTCTGGACTGGGTTTTGAGCAATGAGGAAGGGTTAATTAGCAATCTTGTCGTGAGAGGCCCCTTGGGTAAGAGTGACCATAATATGGTGGAATTCTTCATTAAGATGGAGAGTGACATAGTTAATTCAGAAACAAAGGTTCTGAACTTAAAGAGGGGTAACTTTGAAGGTATGAGATGTGAATTAGCTAAGATAGACTGGCAAATGACACTTAAAGGATTGACGGTGGATATGCAATGGCAAGCATTTAAGGATTGCATGGATGAACTACAACAATTGTTCATCCCAGTTTGGCAAAAGAATAAATCAAGGAAGATAGTGCACCCGTGGCTGACAAGAGAAATTAGGGATAGTATCAATTCCAAAGAAGAAGCATACAAATTAGCCAGAAAAAGTGGCTCACCTGAGGACGGGGAGAAATTCAGAATTCAGCAGATGAGGGCAAAGGGCTTAATTAGGAAGGGGAAAAAAGATTATGAGAGAAAACTGGCAGGGAACATAAAAACTGACTGTAAAAGCTTTTATAGATATGTAAAAAGGAAAAGACTGGTAAAGACAAATGTAGGTCCCCTACAGACAGAAACAGGTGAATTGATTATGGGGAGCAAGGACATGGCAGACCAATTGAATAATTACTTTGGTTCTGTCTTCACTAAGGAGGACATAAATAATCTTCCAGAAATAGTAGGGGACAGAGGGTCCAGTGAGATGGAGGAACTGAGCGAAATACATGTTAGTAGGGAAGTGGTGTTGGGTAAATTGAAGGGATTAAAGGCAGATAAATTCCCAGGGCCAGATGGTCTGCATCCCAGAGTGCATAAGGAAGTAGCTCAAGAAATAGTGGATGCATTAGTGATAATTTTTCAAAACTCGTTAGATTCTGGACTAGTTCCTGAGGATTGGAGGGTGGCTAATGTAACCCCGCTTTTTAAAAAAGGAGGGAGAGAGAAACCGGGGAATTATAGACCGGTTAGCCTAACATCGGTGGTGGGGAAACTGCTGGAGTCAGTTATCAAAGATGTGATAACAGCACATTTGGAAAGCGGTGAAATCATCGGACAAAGTCAGCATGGATTTGTGAAAGGAAAATCATGTCTGACGAATCTCATAGAATTTTTTGAGGATGTAACTAGTAGAGTGGATAGGGGAGAACCAGTGGATGTGGTATATTTGGATTTTCAAAAGGCTTTTGACAAGGTCCCACACAGGAGATTAGTGTGCAAACTTAAAGCACATGGTATTGGGGGTAAGGTATTGATGTGGATAGAGAATTGGTTAGCAGACAGGAAGCAAATAGTGGGACTAAATGGGACCTTTTCAGAATGGCAGGCAGTGACTAGTGGGGTACCGCAAGGCTCAGTGCTGGGACCCCAGTTGTTTACAATATATATTAATGACTTGGATGAGGGAATTAAATGCAGCATCTCCAAGTTTGCGGATGACATGAAGCTGGGCGGCAGTGTTAGCTGTGAGGAGGATGCTAAGAGGATGCAGGGTGACTTGGATAGGTTGGGTGAGTGGGCAAATTCATGGCAGATGCAATTTAATGTGGATAAATAGGAAAACAGATTATTATCTGAATGGTGGCCGATTAGGAAAAGGGGAGGTGCAACGAGACCTGGGTGTCATTATACACCAATCATTGAAAGTGGGCATGCGGGTACAGCAGGCGGTGAAAAAGGCGAATGGTATGCTGGCATTTATAGCAAGAGGATTTGAGTACAGGAGCAGGGAGGTACTACTGCAGTTGTACAAGGCCTTGGTGAGACCACACCTGGAGTATTGTGTGCAGTTTTGGTCCCCTAATCTGAGGAAAGACATCCTTGCCATAGAGGGAGTACAAAGAAGGTTCACCAGATTGATTCCTGGGATGGCAGGACTTTCATATGAAGAAAGACTGGATGAACTGGGCTTGTACTCATTGGAATTTAGAAGATTGAGGGGGGATCTGATTGAAATGTATGAAATCCTAAAGGGATTGGACAGGCTGGATGCAGGAAGATTGTTCCCGATGTTGGGGAAGTCCAGAATGAGGGGTCACAGTTTGAGGATAAAGGGGAAGCCTTTTAGGACCGAGATTAGGAAAAACTTCTTCACACAGAGAGTGGTGAATCTGTGGAATTCTCTGCCACAGGAAACAGTTGAGGCCAGTTCATTGGCTATATTTAAGAGGGAGTTAGATATGGCCCTTGTGGCTACGGGGATCAGGGGGTATGGAGGGAAGGCTGGTGCAGGGTTCTGAGTTGGATGATCAGCCATGATCATAATAAATGGCGGAGCAGGCTCGAAGGGCCGAATGGCCTACTCCTGCACCTATGTTTCTATGTTAACTGTCTTGGGGGTGGGGTGGAGATAGGTTGCTATGAAAGGGGTTGTAAAGCGCTCCTTCCCTTACAAGCTGCTAGCCTGAATGCCACCCTTGGAAGGAGTAGTAGCCGCTTAGGCCCCCTGATCAGGGTCATGGTCATGTGCGGCACAGGAGCAGCTGGTGGATGGTGCATATCACAAGTCCTGGTTATGCGGCCACTGACGCCAGGCAGACTATCTCCGAAGAGTATTGATAATGGCTAGGGTCACCCGTCTTGTGAAGACACTACCTAGAAAGCAAAGGCAAACCACTACTGTAGAAAAATTTGCCAAGAACGATCATGGTCATGAGATCATGATTGCCCATGTCACACGATATGGGATGTAATGATGATGATACCTCGGGGTGGGGGGGGAGGTGATAGAAACTTTTTTTTAGGATGGCATGAAGTTTTGTTTTAGTAGGCCTGTAGCACTTTCCAGCAGGGATCAACACCAACACAAAGCTGTGCATAATTTAGATTGGGGTACTAGATGGAGGGGTTGGGGTGGGGGAGGGGTGAATAACTAGAATGGTCGGTCAGATTAACTGCGTGGCGGAAAAAACTTTAAAGATGGTGTGATAAATACAGCTAATCATCCATTTTTTGTTTGTATTCTAGATTGTTACAATGAATGTTTGAAGTGAATTTGACGTATCGTCGAGGGAACCTGAAGAATGCCTTGAGCTGGATTCTAATCTGAAAACGCCAACGCAGTCACGTCGAATACAAATTGATTCTGGCTGGGCACTTTGCTCTCCGCACTGAACTTGCTTAGCATGAGTTTTCTCCTAGCTGACACAATCTGATCTTTGACTGCATATTGATGAAATGAGGTGCCCCGTGAATGTTGGCCCACGTTCACTCACTTGTGCCCACTACGGTTGCCAGGGCAGCGACCTCCAGAGCTGTACGTTATATAGAGTTTTATACTGATAATTTAAGAGAAAATGTCTGTTTTGTATATATTGGTTTGCTGCAATTTTGTACAATGTAGACTTTGTTTAAATGCTATTTATATCTTGATGTGGACTATGTCTAAAAATAAAATTATTTTTCTGTAATTATTGGAATGGAAGAAATTAATTAAAATGTGTGCCCTGTCTGACATCTGTGACTGTAGCTAGGGTGTGGGCCTCAATGGGTTCTGGGGCACCACAGTAACATAACAGATAGCGTGACACTATTACAGCTTGGGGCGTCGGAGACTGGAGTTCAATTCCAGTGGCATCTGCAAGAAAGTCTGCATGTTCGTAGAAACATAGAAAACCTACAGCACAATACAGGCCCTTCGGCCCACAAAGCTGTGCTGAACATGTACTTACTTTAGAAATTACCTAGGGTTACCCATAGCTCTCTATTTTTGTAAGCTCCATGTATCTATCCAAAAGTCTCTTAAAAAACCCTATCATATCCGCCCCTACCACTGTTGCTGGCAGCCCATTCCACGCACTCACCACTCTCTGCATTAAAAAAAAACTTACTCCTGACATCTGCTCTGTACCTACATCCAAGCACCTTAAACCTGTGCCCTCTCGTGTTAGCCATTTCAGCTCTGGGAAAAAGCCTCTGACTATCCACATGATCAATGCCTCTCATCATCTTATACACCTCTATCAGCTCATCTCTCATCCTCCATCACTCCAAGGAGAAAAGGCCAAGTTCACTCAACCTATTCTCATAAGGCATGTTCCCCAATCCAGGCAACATCCTTGTAAATCTTCTCTGCATTCTTTCTATGGTTTCCACGTCCTTCCTGTAGTGAGGCGACCAGAACTGAGCACAGTACTCCAAGTGGGGTCTGACCAGGGTCCTATTTAGCTGTAACAATGTTCCTTCAAATGTGCACGTAGGTTTCTTCTGGGAGCTCTGATTTCTTCCCACATTCCAAATGCAGACCGGTTAGTAAATACATTGTTCATTGTAAATTGCCTTGCGAGTAGGCTAGGGTCAAATAGTGGGCTGCTGGCCTGTGCGGCTCAGTAGGCCGGAGGAACCTGTGCTGCGGAGTATCTCTAAATAAATAGACAGGCAGACACAAACAATTAATTATTCTTCATCCAGGAGCAGTTCCACAGTTCTGGCTGATACAGTCCGATCATTTACTGAGTTCTCTCGGCTGAGCATACCCCAGTTCTCAGACAATGTGTTCCACATGCTGCCCGGAACTGAGAGCTGAGTTCTCCTCGGCATCGTGGATTTATCGGCAGCTCCACGTGAAGAACATGGCAGCACAGTATCGGCGAGGAGGCCAAGTCATCTGGCATATTTAAAGCAGAGGTTGACAGGTTCTTGAAAAGTCACAGGGAGAAGGCAAGAGAATGGGTTTGAGAAGAATAATAAATCAGCCATGATGGAATGGTGGAGCAGACTCGATGGGCCGAATAGCCTCATTCTTCTATGTCTGATGGTCTTGTGTGCTCCATGATTCTCTGTGCCCTCTGGTCTTGGAACAAACAGCATTAATGCAGGTGTTGATCCATGAACTGGCCAGAAGCATTTCACCACATGTTTCGGAGTTTTTTTTCTTTCCAATATTTTTATTATTAGTTTCTACATACAAGAATACAGAGTACAAGAAAGTATATATACAAGGTCAAAAAAGATTTTAAAAACTACCAATTACGTTACATCTATCCATAATAACAATCTCATTACCTGTATTCATGTAAGTTAGTCAATAGCTATATTGAAATATACTCATTTATTACAAAAAAAATCTAACCCCTACCACACTGGTCCCCAACCACTGGACCCGGGCTGCAAACCGTGTGTTACCGGGCCGCGAAGAAACGATATGATTTGGCGATATGAAACGATATGAGTCAGCTGCACCTTTCCTCATTCCCTGTCATGCACTGTTGAACTTGAAATAACCTACCAGGTCATACCAAATAACATATAAAACCTAAAATAACACCAACATATAGTAAAAGCAGGAATGATATGATAAATACACAGCCTATATAAAGTAGAAATTATGTAGGTATAGTGTAGTTTCATTTAACAGAATCGGGAAGATTAAGCCAAAACCGATTTGTAGAAAAAAAAAATCGGCACGTACACACATGCGCACGTCATGCATGTGCCCACAGGTGCCCACGCAAGGCTTCATGGTCATGGTAGTCTTTCTTGGGGTAAACACAAGTGTCCCGTATCTGACTGCTACTCTTGTCCCTTATTTAGGAGTGAGAAAGTTGGCATCCCTACTCCCCCGCCCCCGTCGGTTGGTCCACAAGAATATTGTCAATATTAAACCGGTCTGTGGTGCAAAAAAGGTTGGGGACCCCTGCCCTACCAAGACTGAAGCTGTTTATTAAGGAGAAAAAAGGTAAAATACCTTCTCATATAAAAAAAATAATAGCCAACATCTGAATTTAAACAACAAATTGAAGGTTTTGAAAATAATTCAGAAAAGGTCCCCACAATGTTTGAAAGTCTTGACAAGATTCAGAAATTGAACAACGAATCTTCTCTAAATCTAAGCATGTCATAACATCGTATAACCATTGAGCATGAGTAGGAGGGGAAACATCTTTCCATTTAAACAAAAGCGCCCTCCTAGCTATAAGAGAGCTAAAGGTCAAAACATGTAAATCAGATGTCTTCAGCTTGATATCTTGTCCGGCAACAATACCGAATATCCGTCAGAGGATTAGGCTTAAAATTGACTTCGAAAAGTAAAGAAAAAGTTTGAAAAACTTCCTTCCAATATTTTTCAAGACTCGGACAAGTCCAAAACAGATGAATTAATGAAGCTTCTCCATTATTACATCTGTCACAGTAGGGAGATATATCCGAATAAAAACGAGATAGCTTATCCTTAGTCATATGAGATCTATGTACCTTAAACTGTATGAGGGAATGGCGAGCACATAACGATGAAGTATTAACCAGTTTAAAAATTTCATTCCAAGTTTCCTCAGATAATGATGTCTGTACATCTTGTTCCCAGAGATTCTTAATTTTGTCTAAAGGAACATTTCTCGTCTCCAGTAACATACCATAAATATTAGATATTGAACTATTATGAAAAGGTGTCAAATTAAAAATTACGTCTAGTAAGTTCTCGTCTGAGCTTATAGGAAATGTGCATAATTGAGATCTTAGAACGTCTCTGATTTGTAAGTATCTAATAAAGTGAGTTTTGGGTAAGCTATATTTAGCTGACAATTGCTCAAATGAAAAAAGATTTCCTCCCTCAGACAGATCCCAAAAACATTTAATACCTAACCTGTCCCATTCTTTAAAAACTAAATCAGTCATGGAGGGATTAATAAAAAGTTAGAATATGTGGGACTTGAAAGGGAAAATCTCAATAAACCAAAGTATTTTCTAAATTGTATCCAGATCCTCAGAGTATGTTTAACTATCAAATTATCAGTTAGTTTACTTACAGATAAAGGAAGTGAGGATCCAAGAAGAGAAATAATAGAAAATTTATTAACAGAGTTAGCTTCTAAAGAAACCCATCCAGACAGTCTACATGATTAATATAATATAGCCAAAACGTAAGATATTGTATATAACTGCCCAGTAATAAAACCTAAAATTAGGTAAGGTTAAACCTCCAGACTTTTTAGATTTTTGAAGATGAACTTTATTTAATCGAGGACGTTTATTTTTCCATGTACTTGAGGACAAAGTAGGATCAAGAGAGTCAAGAAACGATTTAGGAATAAAAACGGGTAAAGCTTGAAAAAGATTTAGGTAATCTTTTTTAAATAATCAATTTAGGTAAAATATTCATTTTAATAGAATTAGTTCGTCCAATCAACTACATTGAAAGAGGTGACCAATTTAATGATTGCCTTTTTACATGGTTCAATAAAGTAAGAACGTTTTCTTTAAGCAGGTGTTTGTAATTCTTAGTGACTGTTACACCCAAATAAGTAAATTGATTCCTTACAATTTTAAAAGGGAGATTAGTATTAATTGATACCAAGTTATTTAAAGGAAATAATTCACACTTAAGTAGGTTCTATTTATATCCCGAAATTGCCTAAAACAAGAAAGTAAAGAAAGTACGCAAGGTAACGAGGTCTCAACATTAGAGATAAAAAACAATATATCATCAGCGTAAAGCGAGATTTTGTGAGTAATACCTCTCCTTAAAATACCACAGATATCATTAGATTCTTGAAAAGCAATGGCTAGGGGTACTAAAGCTAAATCAAAGAGCAAAGGACTCAACGGACAACCTCGTCTAGTTCCGCCATGCAGATTAAATGGTTTGGAATTTTGAAAGTTAGTGAGAACCCGAGCAGAAGGAGATAGATAAAGTAATTTAATCCACTGAATAAAATCTGGTCCAAAATTAAATTTTTCTAAGGTTTTAAATAAATAATTCCATTCAACCCGATCGAAGGCCTTCTCAGCATCTTAGGATATCACACATTCTGATATCTCCTGAGAAGGAGAGTAAATAACATTTAATACATGGCGTATATTAAAATAGGAATGTCGGCTTTTAATAAATCCAGTCTGATCATCAGAGATAATAGAAGGTAAGATATTTTCAATCTTACGAGCCAGAACTTTAGAAAGGATTTTAGTATGAACATTGAGTAATGAAATTGGTCTATATGAAGAGCATACAGTTGGATCCTTATTCTTTTTTAGGATAAGCAAAATAGAAGCTTCATAGAAAGACTGAGGCAAGCTACCCAATTTGCAAGAATCCAAAAAGACTAAATGTAACTGCAGTATAACTAATGAGGAAAAAGCCTTATAAAATTCTCCAGAAATTCCATCTGGACCCGGAGTCTTCCCCGAGTGTAATGAACGTACAGCTTCAGCAATTTCTTCATAAGAAATGGGTTAATCCATCTGTTTGCAATTATCTGCAGAAAGTGCAGGGATATTTAATTGATCTAGAAAATTATTCATTACGGTGCTATCTTTAGGGAAATCAGAACTATGAAGTTTAGAATAGAATTCTCTAAAGGTATCATTTGTTTCACAGTTGTCCTGTCACCATTAGTTTTACAAATTTCTTTAATTTGTCGTTTAACTACAGAAGTTTTTAATTGGTTGGCCAATATTTTGCCTGATTTATCTCCATGAACGTAAAATTGAGTTTTATCTTTAAGAAGTTGAGTTTCAATTGGATATGTTAACAGAAGATCATATTTAGTTTTAACTTCAACACATCTTTTATATAAAACAGGATCAGGAGCTATAGCATATTTTTGATCTAATTGTTTCACTCGCATATAGTAAATAATTTGTCCTCTAATATAGGCCTTGAAAGTATCCCATACAATAAGATTAGAAGCCTCTCCCTTTTTATTCTCTTCAAATAACAAAATAATATGCCTCTCTAGAAATTTAAAAAATTCCTTAACAGATAATAAAGTTGTATTAAAATGCCAAAATCTGCTTGTTTGAGGAAGACCAGTGAGATTTAAAGATAGAAATACAGGAGCATGATCTGAGACAGCAATCTCTTTATGCTCACAGGAACGAACTGATGAAATCATTTGACTATCGATAAAAAATATCAATCCTGGAATATATATGATGGACATGGGAAAAAAATGAGTACTCCCTATCTAAACAATATAAAAAATGCCAAACATCAACAATACCACACTTCAATAAAAAGATTGAATAAACAAAGCTGATTTAATAAGAGACACTGGTTTAGAAGATGATCAGTCTAACATTGAGTCTAGTGAACAGTTAAAATCTCCTCCCATCACCAGAGAATAAAGACTCAGATCTGGTAAAAATGAAAAAAAGAATGCTCAAAGAATCCTGGATCATCTACATTTGGGGTATACACATTGGCAAATACTATTAATTTATTAACTAGTTTTCCTGAAACTATAACAAAATGTCCATTGGTATTCAACACTACTTTATGTTGGACAAAGGAAAATGTATTATCTATAAGAATTGAAACTCCTCTAGATCTGGCTTGAAAAGAAGAATGAAAACAAAGTCCATTCCAACGGCTGAAAAAACATAAATTATCACATCTGCGTATGTGAGTTTCTTGTAAGATAATAATAGGAACCTTAAATTTCTTAATATAAGTAAAAATCTTATTACGTTTAACAGGGGGATTTAACCCTTTCATGTTAAAGCTGAGTAAATTAATAGTTTGGTCCATTTTTAATATTATTTAAAGGAAGGGTTAAAATGTAAGTTGAAACTAACCCATAAACCTTGAGAAATGGTAACCAAGCAACAAGTTGGTTAAAAATTCGAAAACAGCTTCTGAGAAAAAGAACCATATCCCCGCCCACTTCCCAAAGAAAGAAGGCCAACCAATAGAAAGCCGACATCTACAACTACAGACAACCCCCCCAAAAAACCTGGCGATCGCTCCAATTAGTTTCAAGGTTATTTATATTCCAACCTAGACAAAACAATATCCAAATAAGAAATTCAATTCTCGTATATCAAAAATACAGTATTAAAAATACCAATGCAAATTATTTACAAAGTTTTATCAAAAGTAAAAGATGCAATTATTCATACAGAAAAACATTAAACATTAATCCTGTAACTTCATGAAAAAACAGACTAAGCTTTCAAATTTTAAAAAATCTTTGTGCTTCAGCATTCAAATGAAACCATTCGAAGGATCCATCTTTAATGAGATCCTCAGTCAAACTGGGTAGCCAGGGGACGGCTTGAAACCCTTGTTAAAAAAATCCAACAAAACTTGTTTAAAGGTGTTTTGATATACATGTGACAAGTAAAGCTAATGAGAAAGGATTTCCTAGTGTATATGATGAATAAACTCTTCTCGGGCTTCCAGCCGGGTGCAGGCATCGATTGTAACAAACACTTCAATGACAAAGTTATAATCGATCTCTGTACCCGTGAGGAAGGCCGAGAGGAGTTTATTTGAAGTAAAGCTAATATTTATCTTAAGAATGTGAAGCTCGCTACAGAGGCCATGCTGGAGAAACAGGCCTTTACTGGTATAGGGGCTCATAAGGAAAATCAGTCATTATTATGGAGGAACACACACAAAATGCTGGAGGAACTCAGCAAGTCAGGCAGCGTCTATGGTGGGAAATAAACAGTCAATGTTTCAGTCTAAGACCCTTCATCAGGACATCTATGTAGTGCCTTTGCAGCTGCAGGGTGTTTCATAGTAAATAAATTGCTTTTGAAATGTCGTCTTTGTCAGAGGTGTGTCAGGAAGTTCTCTCTAATTTTTTTTTACAGCTGCGCAGACCAATCAATACTCTAAGCAGGAAATTTTTACGTGGCCTGGAAACTGCTGAGCACTTTACATGTTTTTTTTGTAATATGAGAAGACAGCTTCGGTGTTCAGCAGGCCAATGAGCACCAACTTTCATTGTGTTTATTGTTACAATTTGGAACAGTGTTGTAACTTGAAACACTGATGATGTAAAGTAACCTGAAGCTCTAAAATGTTTTGAAGTAAAGGTTGTGGTATGTTTATTATTTAGAAAATTGGTGGATTATATTGATCATAGCCTCCACTGAGGCTAGGGGAGAAAAAAAAATGGAGGACATGGGTTAAGGGTGAAGGGAGAAAAGTTTAAAGGGAACATTAGTGGGGGGTTTCTTCACACAGAGAGGGGTGGGAGTGTGGAATGAGCTGCCAGATAAAGTGGTAAATGTGGGCTCACTTTTAACATCTAAGGAAAACTTGGACAGGTACATGGATGAGTGGTGTATGGAGCAACATGTTCCAGGTGCAGGTCAGTGGGACTAGGCAGAAAAATGGTTCGGCACAGCCAAGGAGGGCCAAAAGGCCTGTTTCTGTGCTGTAATGTTTCTATGGTTTCTAACACATAATTATAGGGTATTTCACAATTATATTAACAATTTTAAATTATATTAGCATAATTTTTTAATTATAGTATTATATTAACATTTATAAAAGAAAATTCCAGCTGTGCGGCAACAACGGCTATGTGTGTGGGAGCATTTCAGTTACTTTGCGGCCATGTAATTGTGCAGCTTGAGGGAACAGTGCTCCAAGGGAAAAAATTAACTAACTCCTCATCTTCTGATGTACATGTCCTAGTGTCTGGAGTTTCAGTAACCGTGTTTGATTCCCCTACTACAGTTCAACGAGTTGCATAAATGTGTTCAGTCAGTTTCAGCAACTCGACCTGGTAGGTTCAATGAACATATTTGGCCCTGTAATTTCTTTACAGTAACTGGGTTATAGTTGGGGTTGGTGAGTTGTGGGCATATGTCAGCACTGGAAGCATGGTAAAACAGTAGTGTAGTGTCACAGCTCGGAGTGTCAGGGTTGGAATTCAATCCCTCTGTCCTCTGTAAGGAATCTCTGTATGTCCTTTCTGTGCAATGTGTGGGTTTCCCCTGGGTGCTCCAGTTTCCTCCCACAGTCCAACCACGTACCAGGTAGGTTAATTGATTGATTTTAACTGTCCCATGATTAAGTTTGGGTTAAAACAGGCTCATCGGGGGTTGGTGGGCAATGAAGCTTGAAAGACTGGAAGGGCCTATTTCGCACTGTATCTCTAAATAAATAAGCAAGTAAACAAATGAATGAATAAATAAACAAACACTATATACCCAGCTCATCATGAATGATGAAACAAATGATGCGTTTCACTGCATGCTTCAATGCACTGGAGAGGAAGACGTTCAAAGCCAGAATAAGATGGTGGGAGGAGAGGGAGGACTAGAAACTCCAGTCCTGATGAAGGGTCTCGGCCCGAAACATCAACTGTTCTTTCCCCTCCAAAGATGCTGCCTGACCCGTTGAGTTCCTCCAGCATTTTGTGTGTGTTGCTTTGGATTTCCAGCATCTGCAGAATCTCTCGTGTGTTGTTGTTCAGTCTCTGGTTGATGCCAGTGTTCAAAATTCAAAATTCAAAGTACATTTATTATTGAAGTCTGTATACATGATACAACCTCGAGAAATGTCGCCTTACAGGCAGCCACAAAACAAAGAAAATCAAAAGAACCCATTAAAAATACTAACAAACTTTCAACGTGCAGAGAGAGAGAAAAATATGAATCATGCAAGCAATGGAAGTAAGCAAATAGTATTTAGAACAAAAGTGAGTCCACAGACATGGAGCCTGGAGCAGCCAGAGCAGGCCACAGTGTCAGACTCAGTTCAGCACATAGCCGAGTAAACGTCACCGATCCCGGAGCAGGCCTCAGTTCAGTAAACAGCGGAATAAACATCACCGAGCCCAGAGCTAAGTTCAGCACGTAGTGGAGTAAACGTCACTGAAGCCAGAGCAGGCATCAAAGTTACAATGAGTCCCACCTTACCTGGCTGCTTGTTGACCAGTTTCTTGTGACCAGAATGAAGCAGGAAGTATAATCCAGGATCTCCAACATTGCCAGAGATTTACAAATCTGGTATATGCCCCGTTTTACATTCCACAGGAGGTCTGGTACTGGGGGCTACGTGTTACATTAGGAGGAACCCCACTAACTCCCTAGCGTGGACCCTCTGCTGCTGTGTGATTGATCAATAGTCTCTGAGACTCTCAACTGCAGACAAAATGTCAATCTCTGAGGAGTGACTCTCTATGTAGGGAATCTCTTTTTGGTTTAAGATGGCGCTGGTGAAGCATAGTGACGACTTGCTGGTAGCAAATAAAACACACAAAATAAAAAATTACTGTATTAAACAGACTTTATCTCAGAAATGATACTGCAATCAATAGGCTGTAATTTCCCTTTTCTAGTTGAGCTTTTGATCGCCTGTACGATCTGCCATTTCTGCAATGTGGACCGAAGTCTCGAAGGTGCAGGACGGTTGCAACGTTGTGTGCTAAGGCCGAATCAAGGCAGTGGGGCCTGGGCCCGAGAGTGGAGATTGAGCTAATGTTTGGCCATTCTGCTCGTCTCTGCATTGAACTGAGGCTGTGATCTGCAACTAACGGGCTTCTGGATCATCTGTGACTGGCTTCAATGCTGTGGACTCACGTTTGTCATTTCAGTTCAGAATGTTATTCGCTTACTTTTATTAATGGGTTCTATTGGGTTTCTTTCTTTTGTGTTGCTAGTAAGGAGATGAATTTCAAGGTTGTGTATAATATACAGTACACACCTCCATACTTTGAACTTTGAACTTTCACCTGATTGCAGTTCTCACTGGGTTTCCAAACCTCTGGAAAACCTCAGCAGAAGCAAAATATATTAGACTGTTTGCTACATCATCTGTCACTCCACAAGGATTAAAAATTTTGCGCAGATCCAATTAGGATCACATTCCCCAGTTTTAACTCTGATAACGTCATCCAGCCCTCTCCTAATGAGTGATTCCATTGTTTTGGCAAGTTAAATCTGGACTGATGTCATGATCACTGCTTTGTAAGAGGCAGGAACAAGGAGGGCAGGGAATCACATAAGCCTCGATTTCTCTAACTTCTGGTAATTTCTCCCCTCTTCCCCCTTCTCTTCTCCTCACTTGCCTGTCATCCCCCTCTGGGTCCCCTCCTCATTTGTCTTCTCCCATGGTCCACTGTCCTCCCTTATCAGATACCTTCTTGGTTGCAGGTAGTGTTGAGGAAGCAGGTAGGCTGAAGAAGGACTTAGACTTAGGAGAATGGGCAAGAAAGTGGGAAATGAAATACAATGTTGGAAAATGCATGGTCATGCACTTTGTTAGTAGAAATAAATGTGCAGACTATTTTCTAAATGGGGAGAAAATCCAAAAATCTGAGATTCAAAGGGGCTTGGGAGTCCTTGTGCAGAACACCCTAAAGGTTAACTTGCAGGTTGAGTCGGTGGTGAGGAAGGCAAATGCAATGTTAGCATTCATTTCAAGAGGTCTAGAATACAAGAGCAGGGATGTGATGCTGAGGCTTTATAAGGCACTGGTGAGGCCTCACCTTGAGTATTGTGAACAGTTTTGGACCCCTCATCTTAGAAAAGATGTGCTGGCATTGGAAAGTGTCCAGAGGCGGTTCACGAGGATAATTCCAGGAATGAAAGTGTTATCATATGAGGAACGTTTGATGGCTCTAGGTCTGTACTCACTGGAATTCAGAAGGATGAGGGGGAATCTTACTGAAACCTTTTGAATGTTGAAAATTTCAACAGAGAAGATGTGGGAAGGATGTTTCCCATGCTGGGGGAGTCCAGGACAACAGGACACACCCTCAGGATAGAAGGACATCCATTTAAAACTGAGATGCGGAGAAATTCCTTTAGCCAGGGGGTGGTGAATTTGTGGAATTTATTACCACAGGCAGCTGTGGAGGCCAGGTTGTTGGGTGTACATAAGGCAGAGATTGATAGGTTCTTGATTGGACAAGGCATCAAAAGTTATGGAGAGTGGGGCTGAAGAGTGGAAAAGAAGATCAGCCATGATTGAATGGTGGAGCAGACTTGATGGGCCAAATGGCCTAATTTTGCTCCTATGTCTTATAGTCTTATGGATGAGTTATTCTCTGATCTTGGCAATTTACTTGTACATGTTTCTTCACCATCCAAGTAGACATAGTCAGCGCGCTATGGTGTGTCCTCAGAATGCCTGGCCTTTATATACTTTTCAATCAGCTGATTGGTCGACATTTTGGAAACTGAAGTGTGATGTGGGGAAGAAATCTTGTTCATATTGGCTGTGTAGCAAACTCCATGCATCGTGATCTGGAATTTAGCCTGCACTGGCTCATAAACAGGATCAAGGTCTATGAGTTTGTTAACAGAGTTGTTTGCAGAAAACCATGCTTCTGGGAATTCTCTTGCATGCTGTGTGTTCACTTGCACCATGACTTTCACAGATGCCCAGTTGGATTTGTGTCCCTCTTGACTTCATGGGGTGACACGAGGGAGAGTTGGTCATGCTCCCTTACAGCCAGTTGATGTCCATGGATCTTGTGGATCGTTTTCTCCCAGTTTGGCCGACGTAATATTTCCTGTAGCCCCCACATTGGATTTTGTAGACCACATTGTTCACGTCTAATAGTTTAGTTCCTTCTTTTGGTCTGCGGAATACTTTCTTCAATGTTGCTGTTGGTTTGTGCACAACCAAAATTCTATGTTCTTGGAGCAGCTGGGCCATCATTTCCAAGATATTTCAAGTATACAGAGGGACAACCCATTTGGTCGCTTCTTGGTTGGTGCATTGTCGACCTTGTAGGCATCTTTGTATGAAGTTCCGTGGGTATTCATTTCGTGCAAATACTTTGAAGAGATCTTTCTCCTGTTTATCCTTCCGTTCCGCTGTGCTGCAGCGTGTCTCTGCTCTTCAGAACAGTATTGATACAGATCTTCTTGTGTGCATTTGGGTGTTTGCTGTGATAGAATAGGATCCGATCTGTATGCGTTCTCTTATGATAAACAGAAGTTTTCAAAGTGCTCTCCGTGTCTCTACTTGACAAGCACATCCTATGAAAATCCATACAAAGATGCCTACAAGGTCAACGACACACCAGCCAAGAAGTGACCAAACGGATTGTCCTTTCATAATTAAGTTTCCAAAGAGATGACCAATCAGCTGATTGAAAAGTATATAAAGGCCAAGCATTCGGAGGACACAGCAGTCAACAACGCACTGACTGTCTCTGCTTGCATGGTGATGAAACATTTGTAAGTTAATTGCCAAAATCAGAAAACAACTCAACCCAACCATCAGCCACCTGAGCTGCACACCTTCCAAATTATTTCCAGGATTCTTTCTTCTTTAACCGTTTACGTCATCACCTTTCCAACCTCACCAGCATAGGCTCATGGTTTCTCACGGTGGTGACAAAGTTTGTTGGGTATTTACTGTGAGCCCAAGTTCATCAGGACTGGAATGGAACTGAGTCTGGAGCTGTGGCTCAGAAGAGCAGAGTGATGAAGAGGACTGTAGTGTCGATAGGAGATTCCATTGTCAGAGGAACAGAGACAAGGTTCTGTGGGCACGATACAGACATTCAGATGGTATGTTGCCTCCCTGATGCCAGCTTCAGAGATGTCTCAGATCATGTCTATGGCATTCTCAAGGGCAAGGATGAGCAGCCAGAAGTCTCGGTGCATATTGGCACCAATGACGTAGGTAGACAAGGTGAGGAGATCCTGAAGAGAGATTTTAGGGAGCTCAGTAGAAAGCTGAGAAACAGGACCTCCAGAGCAGTAACCTCTGGATTGCTGCCTGTGTCACGTGCCAGTGAGGGTAAGAATAGGATGATTTGCGTGGCTGAGGAACTGGTGCAAGGGGCAGGGGTTCATTGGGATCTCTTCTGGGGAAGATATGACCTGTACAAAAGGGACATGTTACCCCTAAACCTAAGGGGACCCGATATCCTCGTGGGCAGGTTGGTCAGAATTGTTCGGGTGGGTTTAAACTAATTTGGCAGGGAATGGGAACTGGAGTGATGGTGCTGAAGACAAGGCAGTTGTTTTACAAACAGAGGCAACGTGTAGGGAGACTCCTAGCAAGGAGAGGCTGATGATAGGGTAGAATCGCAGTCAACAGGATGAGTTGCAATCTAAAAAGTGGACAAAATCGAAAAGGGTGAATGCAGAACTGAAGGTGTTGAATCTGAATGTGTGCAGTATACGGAATAAAGTAGATGAACTTGTAGCACAGTTACAGATTGGTAGGTATGATGTTGTGGGCATCAGTGAGTCATGACTGAAAGATTATAGCTGTGAATTAATGTCCAAGGATATGCATTGTATCAAAAAGACAGACAGGAAGGCAAAGGAGGTGATGTTGATCTGTTGGTAAAAAATGAAATCGAATCATTGGAAAGAGGTGACATGAGGTCAGAAGGTGTTGAACCATTATTCTGGAATGGATATTGTGCAATGTACTGGAATTGCGATCGAATTCAACCTGAAATTTGAAAAGGAGAAGCTGAAGTCAGATGTATCAGTATTACAGTGGAGTAAAGGAAGATACAGAGGCATGAGAGAGGAAGAAAGGAAATTATAGGTCAATTAGTCTGACCTCAGTGTTGGGAAGAAGTTGGACTGAAGATGTGGTTTTGGGGCACTTGGAGGCACATGATAAAATAGGACTTAGTCAACATGGCTTCCTCAAGGAAAAATCTTACGTGACAAATCTGTTGGAATTCTTTGAAGAAATAACAAGCAGGATAGACAGAGGAGAATCAGTTGATGTTGTGTTATTGAATTTTCTGAAAGCTTTTGACAGGGTGCCACACATGAGGCTGCTTAACATGTTACAAGCCCATAGTATTATAGGAATGATACTAGCATGGATAAAGCAACTTCTGATTGGCAGGAAGAATAGTGGGAGTAAATAGAGCCTTTTCTGTCAGGCTGCCGGTGACCAGTGATGTTCCACAGGGGTGTGTGTTGGACGGATTCTTTTTACATTTTATGTCAGTGATCTAGATGATGGGATTGACAGCTTTGTTGCAAAGTCTGCAGATGATACAACGATAGGTGGAGGGGCAGGTAGTTCTGAGGAAGTAGAGAGGCTACAGATGAACTTAGACATATTAGGAGAAAGGAAAAAGAAGTGGCAGATGGAATACAGTGTTGGGAGCTGTATGGTCATGCACATTAGTAGAAGAAATGAAGGGGTTGACTCTTTTCTAAATGGAAAGAAAATACAAAAATCTGAGATGCAAAGGGACTTGGGAGTCCTTGTGCAGGATTCCCTAAGGATTAATTTGCAGGTTGAGTCTGTGGTGAGGAAGACAAATACGATGTCAGTATTCATTTCAACAGGACTAGCATATAAAAGCAAGGATGAAATGTTGAGAATTTATAAAGCACTGGTGAGGCCTCACTTGAGGTATTTTGAGCAGTTTTAGGCCCCTTATCTTAGAAAGGATGTACTGACAGTAGAGACAGTTAAAAGGAGTTTTATGAAAACAATTCTAGGATTGAATGGTTTGTCATATGAAGATCCTTTGATCGTTCTGGGCCTCTACTCACTGGAATTCAGAGGAATGACGTGTGACCTCTTTGAAATGTATAGGATAGTGGAAGGACTTGACAGAGTGGATGTGAAGAGGATGTTTCTTATATTGTGAGTCTAAAGCAGAGTACAAAGCCTCAAAATAGAGGGAATGGAGTTGAGGAGGAATTTCCTTAGCCAGGGAGTTTGTTGCCAAAAGCAGCTGTGTATGCCAAGTCCTTATGTATATTTAAGGCAGAGGTTGATAGATTCTGACTGGTCAGGTCATGAAGGGATATGGGGAAGGCAGGAGATTGGGGCTGAGAGGAAATTAGATCAACCATGATAAAATGGCGGAGCAGACTCAATGGGCCAAATGGCCTAATTCTTCTGCTATATCTTACGGTCTTCAGGTCTTATGGAAGGGAGCAGAAGCCAGAATAAGAAGGTGGGGGGAGGGGGTGATTAAGCAAGAAGGTATCTGCTTCTACCATCACTCCTAGCAGCACATTCCATGCACCCACCACTCTCTGTGTAATAAACCCACATCTGACATCCCTGATATATTTTCCTCCAATAACCTTAAAATGATGCCACCTTGTATTAGTAATTTCTACTCTTGGAAAATCTCTCGGATTATCCACTTGATCTATCCCTCTTACCATCTTATACACCTCTGTCAAGTCACCTCTCTCCTTCCTTCGTTCCAAAGCTTGCTCAGCCTTTCCTCATAAGACATGTTCTCTAATCCAGGCAGCATCCTGGTAAATCTCCTCTGCACCCTCTCTGAAGGTTAACCAAGTGTGTTGGGTTACGAAGGGACGAGGTATGAAAGGCTATGGGTGTGTGTAGATAGGACTGGATGGGTCAGTGGGCCAGTCTCTGCACTGTACAAAGTATAAAGTAAACTTATTATCGAAGTACATACATGTCACCAATACAACCCTGAGATTCATTCTTTGTGGGCATACTTAATGAATCCATAGAAGAATAATAATCGAATCAATGAAAGATTGCACCATTCTGAGGGTACGATTGGGCCAAAGGACGCCTTCATGTGCTCTAGTGTTCTGTGACTCTGTGGTTTGAAAATGTGTCAGTAATGTTATGGCTGAAGTCAGCCACAAAGCCATGAAATGCATTGGAAATTCATGGAACGGGGCCAGATGTTTAAGTAGCATTGCTAACAGCTGGCAGATAAATTTCCATACCAAAAAAATAAACAAACTCTTGTCCCTGCCTATCTTTAGAGGATCGCAATGGTGTCAGATTTCCCTGTTAAGCTTCTGATACAGAGAGGATGACTGTCAGTAAACTATGTAACACACATCTGTGTGGAATGCATCATTTGTATGAACCCTGTCAAACTATCTACAAATTGTGACCATTTGCACAGGAATGATAAATGATACTATACAGTTCCACCCTTCTCCTCACCGGTACCCCTCCTCCTTCCCTTTCTTCCATGGTCCACTCTCTTCTCCTATCAGATTCCTCCTTCTCCAGCCTTTTAGCTTTTCCACCCATCATCTCCCAGCTTCTTCCTCCATCCACCCACCCCCACCCACCTGGCTTCACCTATCACTGATGTCCTGATAAAGGGACTCAGACCGAGATGTTGACTGCTAACTCTTTTCCATAGATGCTGCCTGGCCTGCTGAGTTCCTTTTGCATTTTTTGTTTGTTGCTTGGATTTCCAGCATCAGCAGATTTTCTTGTGTTTGTCACCTATCACCTACCGGCTTGTCATCCTTCACCTCCCCTCACCTTATTCTGGCATCTTCCCCCTCCCTTTCCAGTCCTGAAACATTGACAGTTTATTTACATAGATGCTGCCTGACCTGCTGAGTTCCTACAAAATTTTGTGTATTGCTGTGAATTTGCAGCGTCTGCAGAATCACTTGTGTTTACATATTACACCGTCTCTCGGAAAGTTCCTTCATATGATCTTTATCTTCCCAGGCTCACCCTATATGTGTTGATTATTGTGTTGACGATGAATTTTACCTTTGATCTGGCGAGTTAATAACTCCAAGGTCTTGAGTCCTGATGATGGATCTTGAGCCAAAACGTTGACTGTCTATCTATTTCCACAGATGCTGTCTGACCTGCTGAGTTTCTCCAGCATTTTGTGCGTGTTGCTCTGGATCTCCAGCATCTGCAGACTCTCTTGTGTTTCCATGTCACTTTTGCTCTTCGTCTGTCATCTGGCTGGCCATAGCAACATAATGGTTAGCATAACGCTTTACAGCACCAGTGACCGAGGTTCAATTCCTGCTGTGGTCTGTGAGGAGTTTATATGTTCTCCCCTTAACTGCATGGGTTTCCTCTGGGTGCTTTGGTTTTCTCCCACATTCCAAAGTTGTATGGGTTAGTGTTAGTAAGTTGTGGGGATGCTATGTTGGCACCAGAAGCATGGTAACATTTGCAGGCTGCCCCCAGCACATCTCGAATTGTGTTGGTCGTTGATGCAAAGGACACATTTCACTGAATGCTTCGAATTTTCAATGCAAACACGAGGAAATCTGCAGATGCTGGAATTTCAAGCAACACACATCAAAGTTGCTGGTGAACGCAGCAGGCAAGGCAGCATCTCTAGGAAAAGGTACAGTCGAAGTTTCAGGCCGAGACCCTTCGTCAGGACTAACTGAAGAAAGAGCTAGTAAGAGATTTAAAAGTGGGAGGGGGAGGGGGAGATCTGAAATGATAGGAGAAGACAGGAGGGGGAGGGATGGAGCCAAGAGCTGGACAGGTGATTGGCAAAAGGGATATGAGAGGATCATGGGACAGGAGGCCTAGGGAGAAAGACAAGGGGGAGGGGGGAAAACCCTAGAGGATGGGCAAGGGGTATAGTGAGAGGGACAGAGGGAGAAAAAGGAGAGAGAGAGAAAAAGAATGTGTGAAAAAAGAATTTTCAATGTACCTGTGACAAATAAAGTTAATCTTTAAAAGCTTGAACCATCAGGCAGAGCCATTAATGTTCCAAGATCAAAGTAAATTTATTATCAGGGTACACATGTCACCATATACAACCCTGAAATTCCTCTTTTTTCAGGTATACTTGGTAGATACAGAGAAATACAATAGAATCAATGAAAGGCTACACAGAAACAAAGAGAAACAGCCAATGTCCAAAAGAAGACAAACAGTGCACATACAAAGAAAATTAATTAATAAATTGGTAATTAAGTTAGAGCATTGGCTGCTTGCTAGAAGGCAGCAGTGGGAATAAAAGGATCCTTTTCTGGTTGGCTGCCAGTGACCAGTGGTGTTCCGCAGGGGTCGGTGTTGGGACCGCTTCTTTTTATGCTGTATATCAATGATTAAGGTGATGGAATAGATGGCTTTGTTGCCAAGTCTGCAGATAATATGAAGATTGGTGGAGGGGCAGGTAGTGTTGATCAAATGAGTAGGGTGCAGAAGGACTTAGACAGATTAGGAGATTGGGAAAGAAATGAAAATGAAATACAATGTTGGAAAATGCATGGTCATGCACTTTGATAGAAGAAATAGACGTGCAGACTATTTTCTACACAGGGAGAAAATCCAAAAGTCTGAGATGCAAAGGGACTTGGGAATCCTTGTGCAAAGGTTACCTTGCAGGTTGAGTCGGTGGTGAGGAAGGTAAATGCAATGTTAACATTCATTTCAAGAGGTCTAGAATACAAGAGCAGGAATATGACGCTGAGGCTTTATAAGGCACTGGTGAGGCCTCACCTTGACTATTGTGAACAGTTATCTAAGGAAAGATGTGCTGTCATTGGAGAGGGTTCAGGTTACAACGAGACACAGCTCATCACAAGGATGATTCCAAAATGAAAGGGTTATGATATAAAGAATATTTGATGACTCTGGCCCCGTACTCACTGGAATTTAGAAGGATGAGGGGGGGATCTCATTGAAACCTATTGAATGTTGAAAGGCTGAGACAGAGTAGATGTGGAAAGGACATTTCCCATGGTGGGGGAGTCTAGGACAAGAGGGCACAGCCTCAGGATAAAGAGGTGTCCATTTAAAATAGAGATGTGGAGAAATTTCTTTAGCCAGAAGTTGGTGAATTTGTGGAATTTGTTACCGCAGCCAACTGTGGAGGCCAGGTCATTGTGTGTATTTAAGGCAGAGATTGGTATGTTCTTGATTGGATACGGCATCAAAGGTTTTGGGGAGAAGGCCAGGTCGTGGGGCTGAGGAGGGGAAAAAAGGATTAGCCTTGATTCATGGGCGGAGCAGACTAGATAGGCCAAATAGCCTAATTCTGCTCCTATTTCTTATGGTCTTATAAATAAATAACACTGAGAACATGAATTATAGAGTCCTCGCAAGTGAGTCTATAGGTTGTGGAATTAGTTCAGAGTTGAGATTATTCACACTGGTTCTGGAGCCTAATAGTAATAATAATAAATATCAAACACTTAATTGTCTGCGATATCAGCAAGCAAAGAAAATAGATCTTACTGTGATAAAGGGAAAACTTTCAACAGAATTTACTTCAAGGTTTAAGAAAATCTCCTAAACAGAGTTGAATAGTACAAATATAACAAAGGCAATACACTTTTGTTATAATGTATTCTTTTGGCATAACACCTTGGTCCAAAATCGATCTGGAAAACTTACAAAGAAAAATAAGAACTGAAATGACAAATTTTGAAAGACATGCAAACACACTTAGGTTAACATTACCTGGGGCAGAAGAAGGAAGAGGAATAACAGACATAAAAAATTTATACCACAGTCAGATAAAACAACATTCAGAATTCCACGTGAACATATACAATTCCAATTAGAAGTACACACCACTAAATTTAAATGAAAGCAAAACCCAGAAAAATGAAATATTACCACGATTGAATAAAAAAGTTAACCAGTGGAAGAGCATGACCCTCTATGGAAGACTTCTTCATGATCCGAGCCAACTAGATGTTGACAGGGAAGTGTTGAGTGCCTGGCTCAGAGTTGGAGACATCTTCCCAGAAGCAGAAGAATTCCTTGTGGCAAACTGGAGCAGGTGGTTAACACAAAAATATAATAAATACATAATAAAGGACCAAAAAATTCAAGATGATAAATGTAGAAAATGCCAAGAGAAACCAGAAACCATCCAACACATTACAGGATCTTGCAGCAGTTTAACTCAATCTGATTACTTACACAGGCACAATCAGTGGCAAACATCATTCATCAAAAGCTGCTTTAAAATACAAACTCATAAAGCCATCACACCTTATTATAAATACAACCCTGATCCAGTTTTAGAGTCAGGGTCCTACAAGCTATATTACTACAGATCCATTATTACAGATAGGGCAATCCCTATTAACTATCTGAATATATTAGTACAGGATAAACAAGCAAGAACAATTCACTTAATAGATATAGCCATTCCAAACACAAACAACATACAGAAATCAGCAGGTGAAAAACGCTGAATTAAAAGAGGAAATTGAAAGACTATGGAACATGAACAGGATATACATTGTCCCAGTAGTAATATCTACAACTGGTATCATCTCAAAGTCACTACACAATAGCATTAAACGATTCGGGCTACACAGGAATATTTACGTAAATCTTCAGAAAGCCACAATACTAAACACCAATAGAATAGTCAGAAAGTTCCTCGCAATTGAGAAATGAGTGTGCTTGGTTAGGCCTGTACCTCAGATTTTACCAGCTAGAGCTGAGAAAAAATAAATATAACTTATTTACAGAGTGCTTCACAATGGGATAAAAGTACAAAAATAATGATAAAAAATAAAAATAAAAATAAAGTGAGAATGCAAGACAAGAAGATATTAATTAAAAGCAAGGTTAAATAAGTAGGTTATTAACACCCACTTGGCTTCACTTATCACCTTCTAACTATCCTCCCTCTTCTCCCCCACCCTTTTCATTCTGGCACCCCCACCCCCTCCTTTCCAGTCCTGATAAAGGGTCTCAGCCTGAAAGATCAACTGTTTATTCATTGCCAAAGATGCTGCCTATCCTGCTGAGTTCCTCCAGCATTTTGTGTGTGTTGCATCCCTTATAGTTTTAGATATTGAATTCCATAGTTTTAGAACAAGTTCAACAAAGCTGTCTGGCCAATTGTGGTTGAAATCTATCTGCGTACCTTAGATTGATTTTGGCTTAATCCAAGTAAGGCAGGTTTTGCATGGCAGCAATAAAAAAACATTTCTTTCCTCCCACAGATGCTGTTCGACCTGCTGAGCTCTTCCAACAGACTGTGTTGCAATTAAATAAACAGCCTTCCATCGAGTTCTTCTCGCTGTCCACATTCAATCATGCACGTGATCCGCTCATTTTCATTCTTTCCCCATTGCTACAGATTCATTATTGATCCCCAGTAAAAAACCATAAGATGAAGGAGCAGAATTAGGCCATTCAACCCATCCAATCTGCTATTCCATTACATCGTGGCTGATTTATTATCTCTCTCAACCCCATTCCCCTGCCTTCCCTGTAACTTCAGATGCCCTGTTTAACCAAGAACCTGTCAACCTCCGCTTTATGTCTACCCAACGACTTGGCATCGACAGCTGTCTGTGGCAGTGAATTCCACAGATTCACCACCCACTGGTTAATGAAATTCTTCCTCCTCCACCCCATAGGTAGATATAGAATTCTAACTAGATAGTATAGAGTATTTGTGGAATGAGAAACAGAGTTGAAGCTGCAATAGGCATTCATTAATTCCTGCCTGAAGTCCTCATTCCTTTCTCCCCTATGTAAGTGACAATGAGATAGTCCATGACCTCTGACAGTTCAAACTTCATCAGCGACCCCCCCATCCAGTCCATGCTCGCCCCTCACTGACCTTTTATCTTTCCATCCTGCGGCCACGCATTCCACAGATTTACCACCCTCCGGCTAAGGAAATTCCTCCTCATCTCCGTACTGAAGGGACACCCTTGTATTCTGAGTCTGTGCCCTCTGGTCCTAGATTCCCCCATCCTCTCCACATCCACTCTATCTAGGCCTTTCAATATTTGATAGGCTGCATCATTCTCCTAAACTCCAGTGAGTGCAGGCCCAGAGCCAGCAAGCACTCCTCATATGTTAACTCTTCTTTTCCTGAGATGATTCTCGCGAGGCTCCTCTGGACCCTCTGCGTACAGTTCTGGTTGCCCCGCTATAGGAAAGGTGTTGAGGCTTTGGAGAGGGTGCAGAAGAGGCTGCTTAGTTTAGAAGGAATGTGCTATCACAAGAGGCTGGACAAACTTGTGCTGTTTGCTCTGGCTGAGGGGAGGTCTGGAGAGGTTTGTAAGATTATGAGAGGCATAAGAGAGCATCTGTTCCCAGGGGTGGAACGTCTAATCGTCATCATCATTGTGGCTATCCCTCGAGGTCGAGGATGATGGTCTTCGTTCTGAAGAAGTGGCCCACAGAGCGAAGACGCCTGTGCGTGTATCTGTTTAACGTGTACTTGACCTTGCACTCCAAGAAGCACACAATACTTCACAAATCAACCAACTGATTCCAATGGCATGGAAACCATGACGATTGGAGCTGATGGATTTGTTGCAGCTTTCATCCGTCTTCACAGCCGTTAAGTTTGAAGTAACTTTGTCTGGCTGTTCCACCGTTGAGGTCTTGGTTGGATTGTTCTTTGTCAGGGACCTCACCCTTGACCTTACCGCCATGGGTGACCCTACCAGGAGCATAGCTCCAGACAGCATTGCTCTCGGGATCTCAAGACCACACAAGCTTCTCCACCACAACAAGGTGACAATCCACGGAGAAATGTCTAATACCAGAGGACATGTACGGAAGGTGAGGGGGTAGGTTCAAAGGGGATCTGAGGGAGAGTGGTGGGTGCATGGGATGGCAGTAGAGTCAAATACATTAAGGTCCTTTAAGGGATGTTTGGATTGGCATGTGAAATGTGAGGGAGATGGAGGGATATGGACATGGCGTAGGTAGGAGGGATAAGTATTTGGGTGTTTTTGATTTGCTTTTTAGCTGGTTCGGCACAACATTGTGGGCTGAATAGCCTGTTCCTGGGCTGTTCTATTCTATGTGCTATGTTCTCTACAGTGCCAACATATCTTTTCTTAGATACGGGGCCCAAAGCAGAAACTTCATTCTGGTAAAATCGAAAGCCCTGCTGTAAGAAGATGAGGTAACAAACATGAACATCATGTGCTCCGACAAACTGAGTTTCTGACCGTGCGCTGTGGAGCAGTTTGCATTTCTGACTTGACGCGGCCTCTTTTTATCACGATCTGCAAGGTCAGGTTATGTTCTTTTTGTTGTGTCTTCTTTCAGTTTCTCTCCTCTGGGATGTTATTAATCAGCACCTTATCTCTTTCTTCTTTGTACATATTAGAACTTTTATCTTCTAGTTCCAGAACAACGTTGAAAATTGGGATTGGTTTCTTCCTGCTTCTCACGCACAGCAGCTTTTCCTCAGGGTTTATTCCCAAAGCTTCCCGGTGAGTGGGTATAGCCGTAGGGCAGTGGAAGTTTGAGAGTTTTCCTTCTCCTGGATGAGCTGCCAACCACAATTGACAAGCCCCATCTGCCCAAAGCGACTGATCTTAGGGCGTCATTCTCAGGCCTTTGGCCCCTTTGCTTGTCAGTAGAAGCAGTTCCGTTGGGCTCAGTCGCTGAGCCACATGTGAAGGCCAGGAGCTGGACATTGTTGTCAGAGCTGTTTGAGACGCACACCACTAGGAGCATTTAATAGGTAGTGGGAGCTTGTCTGCACAACGTCACCCCCCTCCTCCCCGACTATGACAAATAGTCAAATAGTCATAGTCATACTTTATTGATCCTGAGGGAAATTGGTTTTCGTTACAGTTGCACCATAAATAATAAATAGTAATAAAACCATAAATAGTTAAATAGTAATATGTAAATTATGCCTGGAAATAAGTCCAGGACCAGCCTATTGGCTCAGGGTGTCTGACCCTCCAAGGGAGGAGTTGTAAAATCTGATGGCTACAGGCAGGAATGACTTCCTATGATGCTCTGTGTTGCATCTCGGTGGAATGAGTCTCTGGCTGAATGTACTCCTGTGCCCAACCACTCCATTATGTAGTGGATGGGAGACATTGTCCAAGATGGCATGCAACTTGGACAGCATCCTCTTTTCAGACACCACCATCAGAGAGTCCAGTTCCGTCCCCACAACACCACTGGCCTTACGAATGAGTTTGTTGATTCTGTTGATATCTGCTACCCTCAGCCTGCTGCCCCAGCACACAACAGCAAACATGATAGCACTGGCCATCACAGACTCGTAGATCATCCTCAGCATTGTCCGGCAGATGTTAAAAGATCTCAATCTCCTCAGGAAATAGAGACTGCTCAACCTTAAGGAACCTATGTCAAAGGTTATTGTAGAGGAATAAGGGTTTTAGAAAGGTTTGAAGACTGGGGGTGTGAATCCTTACCAGGTGAGCAAGGTGTAAGGAATAGGGAGAAACACACACAAAGTGCTGAGGAACTCAGCACATCAGGCAGCGTACTGTATATGGAAATGAATAAACAGTCGACGTCTTGTGTCGAGACCCTTCATCAGGACGGGAAAGGCTGTGGGGAGGATGCCAGAATGAGAAGGTGGGAGGAGGGGAAGGAGGACAAGCTAGAAGGTGATAGGTGAAGCCAGGTGGGTGGGGCAAAGAGTGATGAAGTAAGAAGCTGGGAGGTGATAGGTGGGAAAGGTGAAGGGCTGAAGAAGAAGGAATCTGATAGGAGAGGAGAATGGACCATGGGAGAAAAGGAAGGAGGAGGGGCAGCAGGGGGAGATGATAGGCAGGTGAGGAGAGAGGTAAGAGGCCAGAGTGGGGAATTGAAGAAGAGGGTCGGGGAAATAATTACTGCAAGGTGGAGACATCAGTGCTTATGCCACCAGATTGGGGGCTTCCTAGAAAGAGTTTGAGATGTGGCTCCTCCAACCTGATGAGTAGCTTATCATGTGGAAGAAGAGGACAAGGACCAACATGTTGCAACAGGAATGGTAATAAATGGCATACCACAGTAATCAGAGTGAGCTTCAGATATTCACGACTTTTTCAAATCTCTTGTGTTAACGTATCTCTTCGCATCTTGCCAGTTGCTGTGGGTCAGCAGCCTGTGTTCTTGAGACAGAGCTGTTGGTTTGCAAAGCCATCCTCTTAACTTCAAACTGTTTACTGCACGAAATTTTACACCAAGATCTGGAGACTGGTTCTCGTTTAAATTAATATCTGCTACATTCATAAAATTCACATAACTCCTGAAAAGAACATAAGACCATAAGACATAGGAGCAGAATTAGACCACTTGGCCCATCGAGTCTGCTCTGCTCTCCATCATGACTGGTTTATTATCCCTCTCAACACCATTCCCTTGCCTTCTTTCTGTGATCTTTGACACCCTGACTAATCAACAACCTATCAGTCTTCACTTTAAATATACTCAATGACTTGGCCTCCACAGCCAACTGCGGCAATGAATTCCACAGATTGACCACACTCTGGCTAAGGAAATTCCTCCTCATCTCTGCTCTAGATGGATGTCCCTCTATTGTGAGGTTGTGTCTTCTGGTCTAAGATTCCCCCCACTATAGGAAACATCCTCTCCAGGTCCACTCTGATCTCTAACAGAACGTATTGAAGGCCTGCTTTTCAACTCCCTGATTACACAAAGCTGTTTTGGAAAACAGGTTTCCACTGCCAACAGAGCATGCTTGCTAGTCATTAACCCCAACCTGTAAATCTTTGTAATGTGGGAGGAAACCATAGCACCTGGAGGAAATGCACACAGTCATGGGAAAGACCATGAGACCATAAGACATAGGAGCAGAATTAGGCCATTTTACCCATCAAGTCTGCTCCACCATTCAATCATGGCTAATCCTTTCTCAACCCCATTCTTCAGCCTTCTCTCCGTAACGTTTGACACCGTGTCCAATCAAAAACCTAGCAAGCTCTGCCTTAAATACACCCAATGACCTGACCTCCACAGCTGTCTGTGGTAATAAATTCCACAAATTCACCACCCTCTGGCGAAAGAAATTTCTCTGCATCTCTGTTTGAAATGGACACCCCTCTATCCTGAGGCTGTACCCTCTTGTCCTAGACTCTCCCACCATGGGAAACATCCTTTCCACATTTACTCTGTCTAGGCCTCATCCTTCTGAATTCCAAACAGTCCTCGTATGATAACCCTTTCATTCCTGGAGTCATCTGCTGGACCCTCTCCAATGCCAGCACATCTTTTCACAGATGAGGAGCCCAAAACTGTTCACAATACTCAATGTGAGGCCTCACCAGTGCCTTATAAAGCCTCAGCATCACATCCCTGCTCTTGTATTCTAGACTTCTTGAAATGAATGCTAATATTGCATTTGCCTACCTCACCACCGACTCAATCTACAAGTTAACCTTCAGGGTGTTTTGCACAAGGACTCCCAAGTCCCTTTGCATCTCAGATTTTTGTATTTGCTCCCCATTTAGAAAATAGTCTGCACATTTATTTCTACTACCAAAGTGCATGACAATGCATTTTCCAACATTGTATTTCATTTGCCACTTTCTTGTCCATTCTCCTAATCTGTCTAAGTCCTTCTGCATCCTACCTGTTTCCTCAACACTACCTGCCCCTCCAGCAATCTTTGTATCATCTGCAAACTTGGCAACAAAGCCATCTATTCCATCATCTAAATCATTTGGATACATACAGCATAAAAAAAAGTGGTCACAACACTGAACCCTGTGGAACACCACTAGTCACTGGCAGCCAACCAGAAAAGGATCCTTTTACTCCCACTCGCTGCCTCCTACCAATCAACCAATGCTCTAACAATGCCAGTAACTTCCCTGTAATACCATGGGCTCTTAACTTGGTAAGAAGCCTCATGTGTGGCACTTTGTCAAAGGCCTTCTGTAAGTCCAAATACACAACATCTACTACATCCCCTTTATCCTTTTTTTAGGCACCCGTTAGTCTCATGAGACCATGGATTTGTGCCTTGGAAGGTTGTATGGAAGATGGGTAGTTGCCCATGCTGCAAGTCTCCCCTCTCCACGCCACCGATGTTGTCCAAGGGAAGGGCATTAGGACCGGTGTCGTCGCAGAGCAATATGTGGTTAAGTGCCTTGCTCAAGGACACACACGCTGCCTCAGCCGAGGCTCGAACTAGCAACCTTCAAATCACTAGACGAAGGCCTTATCCACTTGGCCACGCGCCAACCCCCTTTATCTAGCCTACTTGTAATCTCCTCTAACATACAGACAGCTGCAGGAAATGATCATTAGGCCTAGATGGGGTGGATGTGCAGAACATCTTCCAATAGTGGGGAGTCTAGGTAACACTAACTAGTGTGCTACAGTGGTGATTTGTTCCCCTCCACCATCAGATTTCTTAATGGCCCATTAACTTATGAACTCTATCTCACAATTCTTTTTTTCCATTACTTATTCTTTTTTGGGTAATTAATAGATTATTTTAAAATATGTTTCACTGTGCTATTACCATAAAATAACAAAACTGATAATAAACCTGATTCTGATTCTCCTCTAACCCAGCATTGAGTACGTCTTCAAGGAACGCTGTCACAGGAAAGCAGCATCCATCATCAAGGACCCCCACCGTCCAGGTCGTGCTCTCTGCTCACTACTACCATCAGGAGAGAGGTGCCGGAGAATCAGGTTTAAGAACAATTATTACCCCTCAACCATCAGACATCCATCACCAAAGGGAATAACTTCACTCACCCCTACAATCTATGGATTTACTTTCAAAGACTTCTCATCTCATGTTCTCTATATTTATTGCTTATTAATCTATTATTATTAGAGGTTGAGTACTCCTTATCCAAAATTCCAAATTCCAAAAAGCTCCAAAATCTGAAAGCCTCCGAAATCCAAATTTTTTTTGAGTGCTGATATGACGTCACAAAATGGAAAATTCCACAAGGTGTGGGGAGGGTCCCCAGCCGATGTACAGGTAGGTCCCTGCCCACCATGGACAGTTCTGGGAAGTGACTTCACGGATGTAGAGTGGGTGGCTATTTGAAATTGTTGGCGGATACGAAGCCAATTGCAGCACTGGAAGCCGGTAATAGACGCAGCTGGGGGTGGTCACTCAACTGCGGCAGCCTGTGGACAACCTAGTTTCGTCACGCCAGACTGTTCACTCTGTGATCTTCATACCAGCTATACATAACCTGTATATGGAATGAAAATGGATTTTGTGTTTAGACGGGTCCCATCCCCATGGTACCTCATTATATAAATGCAAATATTCCAAAATCCAAAATCCAAAGCACTTCTGGCCCCAGGTATTTCCAATAAGGGAGGCTCAATGTGCATTATAATTATTATTTTTTTTGTATTGCGCGGTTTGTTGTCTTTTACACACTGATTGAACATCTATCTTGTTGTTTGTTGTTTTTCAATGACTCTGTTGTGTTTCTTTGTATTTACTATGAATGCCTATAAGAAAATGAATCTCAGGGTTATATATGATGACATATGTGTACTTCTCAATAAATTTATTTATTTTTTTAATTAAGTGCAAATGTGAACAATAGCCAGATCAGAAATGCTGATCAAGTCAACTAGCTCCCAAGGAGAACTCTGATAGGCCAGTCAAATGGTTCACTGCTGCTCGGTGATAGAACACAAAAAAATCATATGTACAATTAAGAAACATTAAAAAATAGTAGAAATACTGGAGTCATGATGATCATGATGAAGTCTGCTGGAGAGAGACATTTATACACATAGTGTTCTCCATAATTCAAAGGGATTGAAGGATAAAGTTTCAGGGTGACAATAAATTTACTTTGAATTTTAGACTTTGCTTTAACCTACCAGACACAAGTGAGTAACATACTAAAGAAGACAGAACAGATGGAAAGGTTTCTATTTTCATACAAATATCTTACAAACATCTCTTCTGAACCACTGAATAACCAACAAAAAGTGAACTGTCTCACAAGGTAACCACGAAGGTACAGACAATTGGATTTGCCTTGTTTTGGGTTTTGGAGTTCCATATTGAAACTCTGACGTGTCATCTTTACAAAGACCCAATAGCTCAGTAATATGGTTCACTGGTTATTAAATACATTTGACAATATTTCAAGGAAGAACATTTCAGGAAGATAAGACAAACTTATTTTACCTTAGGGTGGCGAAGTGGAGATAGGTCTATACCAAAGCAGGTGTAAGGTGCTCCTTCCCTCCACTAGCCTGTAGGTCACCCTTGGGCAAGGTATAGCACTGGCTTAGCACCAACCCCTCCCTCCCACCCCCTGATCAGGGTCACGTGAAACCATGGGAGCAGGTGGTGGATGGTCGTCTGAGCTGCTGGTGCATATCACACGTCCTGGTTATGTGACCGCTGACGCCAGGCAGACAATCTCTGAAGAGTGTTGATAATGGCTGGGGTCATTCATCTTGTGAAGGCACTGCCCAAATGAAGGAAATGGCAAACCACTTTTGTAGAAAAGTTTGCCAAGAGCAATCATGGTCATTAGACCATAATTCCCCACGTCATACGACACGCCACATTAACCACTAGCTTGGAATGCCGGAGACTGAGGGGAGATGTGATAGAGGTTTTGGTTGTCGTGGTACTGCAGTGGCTAGCTCGATTCCATTACAGCTCCAGGTGTTGGAATTTGGAGTTCAATTCTGGTGTCCTCCGTAAGGAGTTTGTCCTTCCCTAGTGTGTGTATTTCCTCTGGGTGCTCTGTTTTCCTCCCACATTCTGAAGACGTGCCGGTTAGTAGGTTAATCGTTCAATTGTAAATTGTCCTGTAATTAGACTACGATTAAATCGTTGGGTGTTGGGTGGTGCGGTTCGTTCGGCCGGAAGGACCTGTTCCGCAATGTATCTCTCAATAAATAAATAAAATAAAGAAGACGGCGAGGGGCATAGTTTGACAGCAGGTGTCGTTTCCCAAGGTTGAATCCCTAATACTCGAGGGCATCTTTGTAAGATGAGAGGGGTGCAAGTTCAAAGATCAAGTTTTGTACACGTAGTCTGGTGGGTGACTGGATCGTGCTGCTTGGGGTGGTGGAGGAGGCAGATACCATAGAGGTACTTAAGAGGTTCCCAGAGCTGCATATAAATCTGCAAAGCATGAATGGCCATGGAGAGTCATTTCTCCCACCAGGAGAAGGGGCAAAGATGGGTTACTAGCGCCTTAAAACCAGTTGCTTCGGGCAGATGGGGCTCATCAGCCGTGTTCGGCAGCTCATCCAGAAGCGAAGCTTTGATCTCAAACCCTGTGGCTATACTCACCCGTGGGGAAGGCTTCAGGCGTAAACCCCAAGGAAAATTCCGGAGCTGGAGTCCCATGTTGAGTTCAATGCTGACTGGCAACTCCTGTAATGCCTCTGGTGTAAAACTGCATCGGGCTCTGCCATTCCTTTGGATTCACCAGCTGCGCAGACAGGGGGAGCCCGTTGCATGGACAAGAAGTTGCTGTCCATATTGTACTTCTCCCTTCTCATTGCTACCACCACGGTTGAGGTGCAGGAGCCTAAAGACACACACTCAGTGACTTAGGAACAGGACCTTCCACTCCTCCATCAGATTTCCAAATGGACAATGAACATGAATGCTATCTCACTGTTTTTTTACCTCCCTTTTGTAGTATTTATTTAATTTAATTTTTATATATATATTTCTTTTTGTAATTTATATATTTTTTATTATTATATATTGACCCGGCTGGTGGCGTAGTGGCATCAGCATCGGACTTCGGGACGAAAGGTTCCGAGTTCGAATCCAGCCGGCTCCCCTGCACGCTTTCCATCTGTGCTGGGTTACGAGCTGGTGATCTCTTTGGAAACTCACCCGACAGAAGGAAGTGGCAAACCACTGCTGTAACTTGTCACGTACGCGGTTCCCCACTACCTCAGAGAGGCGTGGAGGGAAATTGTCCACTAACCAGAGAAACTCCCGATGCGATGTACCTTTCCTATCCTTTTGTAATGTACTGCTGCCACAAAAGAACAAATTTCACAACATATACTGATTCTGACAATACTTGGTTAACATTACAAATATAGTTAGTTAAGCTAAGTGTTAAATTCATGTCTGTTTCTGGTTGTAATAAATGGATCAGAGTGTTTACATGTGGAGTCACAGGAAACACCGAGGATTAGACGGCTAGATTTATGTCCTGGGGTTATTTTTGGGAATCAGAAATGAGAAATAACAAGGAACTGAAAATATTTGATAACTGATAATGTACAATATTTAGAATGTGCTCTCGTTATCCAAATAATCCTCTTTATTCAATAATGTTGGAAACAACTGTTCATTGATGTTTTCTTTGCAATTAGTTGTCTGCTGTTCAGTACATTTCCTGGTGGTCACAGTATGTATATGCAGCTATTTAGTATGTCTCCTGGTGGTCACAGTTTGTATACACAGTCATTCAATGTGTCCTCTAGTGGTCATATTTGCAGGATTTTAGAAAACTCTGGAAGCTTCTCTTGATATTGCATTATTTGAATAGGGGCCTTCTGATTGGCTGACTCTTATCTGAAAATTTGAATGGAAATTTTCTTGTCTACGTAGAATGAAAGGAGATGACCATGTAGCAGTGGCATTTCCTTTTCCCTTCTACTTCTTTCTTCTTTATGGAAGGGTTATCTTACGAGGAATGTTTGATGGTTGTGGACTAAACTCCCTGGAGTTTAGAAGAATATGGGGGCAATCTCATTGAAACCTATTAAATATTGAATAGTTTTTCCTATAGTGGAGGAGCCTAGGACCAGAGGGCACAGCCTCAGAATAAATGGACTTCCAATTAGAATGGAGGTGAGGAGGAATTTCTTTACTCAGATGGTGGTGAATATGTGGACTTCATTGTCATAGGCAGCTGGGGAGGCCAAGTCCTTGAGTATATTTAAGGTGAAGGTTGATAGGTTCTTGATAATTCAGGGCACAAAATGTTACAGGGTGAGAGCAAGAGAATGAGATTGAGAGAGAAAACAGAGCTGTCTCATTGTCCAAATGGCAAATTCTGCTCTTATCTCTGGTGATCTTGTGATTTTGACTCAATAGACATCCATGACTGTCCGTTTTCAACTTTCTTTGTTCTTGAACCCTCCGTTGGTTGTGGTCGACCATGTATGATTGCACCAGCCGTCTACCATAAGACCATAATACCATAAGATATAGGAGCAGAATTAGGCCACTTAGCCCATCAAGTCTGCTCCTCCATTTCATCATGGCTGATTCAATCTTCCTCTCAGATGCAATCTCCTGCCTTCTCCCCATATACCTTCATGCCCTGACCAATCAGGAATCTATCAACCTCTGTCTTAAATATACATAAAGACTTGGCCTTCACAGCTGCCTACGGCAAAGAATTCCACAGAAATTCCTCTTCATCTACGTTCTAAAAGAATGTCCCTCTACTCTATGGCTGTGTCCTCTGGTCTTTGACTGGAAACATACTCTACGTGGGACACAAGGCAGCACACAAGCCAGGGCAGTACGATATAGAGAGCAAGTTGATGACCATATAGCAGGCCTCCCCCTCTCCACACAGCTGATGAACCCAAAGGAACAGCAGAGACCCATACAACTTGGCACCAGTGGTGTCGCAGGAGCTACCAGCCACATTGAACTCAACGTAGGACTGCCTTAGGGACTCCAGCTCCAAATTTTTCCCTGGGTTTGCTCCTGAAGCCTTTCCTATGAGTGGGTGTAGCTGTTAGGCAGAGGAGGTTTGAGATCAGAGCCTTCCTTCTCCTAGATGAGCTGATGACCACGGCTGATGAGCCCCATTTTCCAAAGCAACTGGTTTTAAGTTACCAGTAACCTTCCTTTGCCCCTTCTCTTGTCAGTAGAAATGATACTGCTGGGCTTTGTAGCTAGGCCACACATGAAGGCCAGGAGCTGGATTTGGTTGTCGGAGACTATTTGAGATGTACGTCATTTAGAGTGTAGTGTGTTGAACTCTGACTAAACACCAAGTTAGGATTTCTTGGAATGTATGCGGGATGGTTTTTTGAACCAACATGTCGAGGAACCAACTAGAGAGCAGGTTATTCTGGACTGGGTTTTGAGCAATGAGGAAGGGTTAATTAGCTATGTTGTCGTGAGAGGCCCCTTGGGTAAGAGTGACCATAATATGGTGGAATTCTTCATTAAGATGGAGAGTGACATAGTTAATTCAGAAACAAAGGTTCTGAACTTAAAGAGGGGTAACTTTGAAGGTATGAGACGTGAATTAGCTAAGATAGACTGGCAAATGACACTTAAAGGATTGACGGTGGATATGCAATGGCAAGCATTTAAAGGTTGCATGGATGAACTGCAACAATTGTTCATCCCAGTTTGGCAAAAGAATAAATCAAGGAAGGTAGTGCACCCGTGGCTGACAAGAGGAATTAGGGATAGTATCAATTCCAAAGAAGAAGCATACAAATTAGCCAGAGAAAGTGGCTCACCTGAGGACTGGGAGAAATTCAGAGTTCAGCAGAGGAGGACAAAGGGCTTAATTAGGAAGGAGAAAAAAGATTATGAGAGAAAACTGGCAGGGAACATAAAAACTGACTGTAAAAGCTTTTATAGATATGTAAAAAGGAAAAGACTGGTAAAGACAAATGTAGGTCCCCTACAGACAGAAACAGCTGAATTGATTATGGGGAGCAAGGACATGGCAGACCAATTGAATAATTACTTTGGTTCTGTCTTCACTAAGGAGGACATAAATAATCTTCCAGAAATAGTAGGGGATAGAGGGTCCAGTGAGATGGAGGAACTGAGCGAAATACATGTTAGTAGGGAAGTGGTGTTAGGTAAATTGAAGAGATTGAAGGCAGATAAATCCCCAGGGCCAGATGGTCTGCATCCTAGAATGCTTAAGGAAGTAGCCCAAGAAATAGTGGATGCATTAGTGATAATTTTTCAAAACTCATTAGATTCTGGACTAGTTCCTGAGGATTGGAGGGTGGCTAATGTAACCCCACTTTTTAAAAAAGGAGGGAGAGAGAAACCGGGGAATTATAGACTGGTTAGCCTAACGTCGGTGGTGGGGAAATTGCTGGAGTCAGTTATCAAAGATGTGATAACAGCACATTTGGAAAGCAGTGAAATCATCGGACAAAGTCAGCATGGATTTGTGAAAGGAAAATCATGTCTGACGAATCTCATACAATTTTTTGAGGATGTAACTAGTAGAGTGGATAGGGGAGAACCAGTGGATGTGGTATATTTGGATTTTCAAAAGGCTTTTGACAAGGTCCCACACAGGAGATTAGTGTGCAAACTTAAAGCACACGGTATTGGGGGTAAGGTATTGATGTGGATGGAGAATTGGTTAACAGACAGGAAGCAGAGAGTGGGAATAAACGGGACCTTTTCAGAATGGCAGGCGGTGACTAGTGGGGTACCGCAAGGCTCAGTGCTGGGACCCCAGTTGTTTACAATATATACTAATGACTTGGATGAGGGAATTAAATGCAGCATCTCCAAGTTTGCGGATGACACGAAGCTGGGTGGCAGTGTTAGCTGTGAGGAGGATGCTAAGAGGATGCAGAGTGACTTGGATAGGTTGGGTGAGTGGGCAAATTCATGGCAGATGCAATTTAATGTGGATAAATGTGAAGTTATCCACTTTGGTGGCAAAAATAGAAAAACAGATTATTATCTGAATGGTGGCCGATTAGGAAAAGGGGAGGTGCAACGAGACCTGGGTGTCATTATACACCAGTCATTGAAAGTGGGCATGCAGGTACAGCAGGCGGTGAAAAAGGCGAATGGTATGCTGGCATTTATAGCGAGAGGATTCGAGTACAGGAGCAGGGAGGTACTACTGCAGTTGTACAAGGCCTTGGTGAGACCACACCTGGAGTATTGTGTGCAGTTTTGGTCCCCTAATCTGAGGAAAGACATCCTCGTCATAGAGGGAGTACAAAGAAGGTTCACCAGATTGATTCCTGGGATGGCAGGACTTTCATATGAAGAAAGAACTGGGCTTGTACTCGTTGGAATTTAGAAGATTGAGGGGGGATCTGATTGAAACGTATAAAATCCTAAAGGGATTGGACAGGCTAGATGCAGGAAGATTGTTCCCGATGTTGGGGAAGTCCAGAACAAGGGGTCACAGTTTGAGGATAAAGGGGAAGCCTTTTAGGACCGAGATTAGGAAAAACTTCTTCACACAGAGAGTGGTGAATCTGTGGAATTCTCTGCCACAGGAAACAGTTGAGGCCAGTTCATTGGCTATATTTAAGAGGGAGTTAGATATGGCCCTTGTGGCTAAAGGGATCAGGGGGTATGGAGGGAAGGCTGGGGCGGGGTTCTGAGTTGGATGATCAGCCATGATCATAATAAATGGCGGTGCAGGCTCGAAGGGTCGAATGGCCTACTCCTGCACCTATTTTCTATGTTTCTATGTTTCTATGTTTCTAAACCGGAGCCAATGAAGACAGAGTCGTAGTAAGATTAACCATTTACTGTTCACTCTTCCACATTTACATCGTATGGCGAAAACTGTTGATAAAAGAATACAAACATATACAGCGTCTGTTTCATTCTGGAGACCACGTGCCCTCTCTTCTTTTAGCAAGTGTCTCCAGCCGCCCTGAGTAGTGGGTGAGGGGGTCCCGTCAAACTGCCATTGGGCTCGCGTCCACCCCGCGTTTGAAATTGAAAAGCCAACACGCGCGCCACCCAAACTGCTGCTTCCTTAACAGAAACCACGTTAATATTTTTACTTCAAATACTTTCTTATGAACTTACGGTGTTGCTTCTGTAATGTTTCTTTGTGGGTAGACACAGAGCTCTCCACGATCATGCTGCACGCGTGGCACCCGCCTTCACACCTTCCCGAACCGGAGGTTACACATCAGACGCGGCGAAACCAAAGGTGACGTCATCACATGCCGCGATATACTGTAGACAATGAATTTACCTTTGTTAGACTGTAACGTAATTATCAACCTTCAACTTTAACTAGAAAATAGTTACAAACAAATCATTTAAAGCGTAGACCCAACAAAGTCAAATAAATAATGCCTTAAGGGCAACACAGGGAGCATTTAATAGATATTGAGAGCTGATCCACACAACTTCCTCAGGAACCTTCTTTGTTCTATTAATGCTTAATAAAATGATCATGAACCAATAAGTTTTGTGCCTCTTTCGTGACTTCTAAAAGAGCCTTGGATTAAGTAGATCAGAATAGAACAATAACAAATTGAAATATCGGGAACAATATTCTTTCAGTGACTGGCTCCTCTCAGCTGTGAAGCACTGCTCCACACGAATAACCCATCTGCAGTAGCCTCTATCAGAGAAGCCAGCCAAACTGCAGTCAATTAGTTCATGCCGCATTTCATGGGAAATATAAGTAGAGATTTTAGCGGTTAGAGATATTAAGTTTATTTGTCACAAGTACATTCTCGTTTAAAGGGCATGTGCTATCACGAGTGGCTGAATAAACTTGGGTTGTTTTTTTCTGGAGTGGTGGAGTTCTGATAGAGGCTTACAAGACAATGAGAGGCATAGGTAGAGTGGATAGAGAGTATCTGTTTCCCAGAGTTGAAATGTCTAATACCAGAGGGAATGCAATGAAGGGGAGAAGGCAAAGGCTCAAGGGGATATGAAAAAAGATTATAGCTGGGAGCGTAATGTCCAAGCATACACTGTGTATCAAAAGGACAAGCAGGAAGGCCTAGACTGGAAATTGGACCACTGGAAAACAATGCTGGAGAGGTGTTAAAGGGGGACAAGGAAACAATGAGTGAACTGTGTAAGTATTTTGCATCAGTGTTTCACTGTGGAAGACACTAGGAGTATGGTGGAAGTTCCTGGAGTCAAGGGGCATGAATTGTGTGAAGTTACCATTATTAGAGAGAAGGTTCTTGGGAAACTGAAAGGTCTGAAGGTAGATAAGTCCCCTGGACCAGATGGTGTACACCCCAGAATTCTGAAAGAGGTGGCTGAAGAGATTGATGAGGCATTTGTAATGACCTTTCAAGAATCACTAGATTCTGGAATGTTCTGGAATGGTTCTGGAAACTAGAAAATTACAAATGCCACTTTATTCTTCAAGAAGGGAGAGAGAGGCAGAAGAAAGAAAACTGTCTGACCTCAGTGGCTGGGATGATGTTAGAGTCAATTGTTAATGATGTGGTTTCTGGGTACCTGGAGGCACATTTTAAAATAGGCCATACTCAGCATGGTTTCCTCAAGGGAAAATCTTGCCTGATAAATCTGTTGGAATTCTTTGAAGAAGTAACAAGCAGGACAGACAAAGGGGAATCAGTTGATGTTGTGTACTTGGGTTTTCAGAAGGCCTTTGACAAGTTGTCACACAAGGCTGTTTAACAAGCTACAAGCCCATGGTATTACAGGAAAGATTCTAGCATGGATAAAGCAGTGGCAGGAGGCAAAGACTGGGAATAAAGGGAGCCTTTTCCGGTTGGCTGCCAGTGAATAGTGGTATTCCACAGGAATCTGTGTTGGGACCAGTTCTTCAGCCAGACAGTAGTTAATCAGTGGAATTCATTGCCATAGGCAGTTATGGAGCCAAGTTTCTATGTATATTTAGGCAGAGATTGACAGATCTTTGATTGGTCGGGTCATGAAGGGATACGGGGAAAGCAGGAGATTAGGGCTAGGGCTGAGAGGAAAAATGGATGAACCATGATGAAATGGCAGAGCAAACTCAATGGGCCAAATGGCCTAATTCTGCTCTTATATCTTAACTTATGATTTGGCATGACATCTAAAATTTACACAAATTTCTTTAGATGTGTAGTGAAGACTATATTGACTGGCTGCATCACAGCCTAGAATGAAAACACCAGTGCCCTTGAAAATCCTACAAAAAATAGTGGATGCAGTCCAGTCCATCAAGGGTAAACCCTCCCAACCATTGAGAGCACCCTCATGGAGTGCTGTCACCAGAAGGCAGCATCCATCATCAGGGACACTCACCACCAGGCCATGCTCTCATCTCACTGCTGCCATCAGGAAGGAGGTACAGGAGCCTCAGGACCCACACCACCAGGTTCAGGGACAGTTATTATCCCTCACCCACCAGGCTCTAGGGAGCTATGGCCCAGGTGCAGGCTGATGGGATTGGGCAGTTTAAATAGTTTCAGCATGGACTAGATGGGCTGAAAGGCCTGTTTCTGCACTGTATTTTTCTATGACTGTATAACTCTTGAACAAAAGAGGATTACTTCACTCAACTTCACTTGCCCATCACTGAACTGTTCCCACAACCTATGGACTCACTTTCAAATTATTTTCTTGATATTTATTGTTTATTTATTTATTATTATTATTTCCTTCTCTTTGTATTTGCATAGTTTGTTGTCTTTTGCACACCGGTTGAATGCCGCAGTTGGATGATCTTTCATTGATCCTTCTTTGAAGGTAGGGCCGATTAGAGATAAAGGTGGGAAGATGTGCCTGGAGGCTGTGGAAGTGAGTGAGGTCCTCAATGAATACTTCTCTTCGGTATTCACCAATGAGAGGGAACTTGATGATGGTGAGGACAATATGAGTGAGGTTGATGTTCTGGAGCATGCTGATATTAAGGGAGAGGAGGTGTTGGAGTTGTTAAAATACATTAGGACAGATAAGTCCCTGGGGCCTGACGGAATATTCCCCAGGCTGCTCCACGAGGCGAGAGAAGAGATTGCTGAGCTTCTGGCTAGGATCTTTATGTCCTCATTGTCCACGGGAATGGTACCGGAGGATTGGAGGGAGGCGAATATTGTTCCTTTGTTCAAAAAAGGTAGTAGGGATAGTCCGGGTAATTATAGACCAGTGAGCCTTACATCTGTGGTGGGAAAGCTGTTGGAAAAGATTCTTAGAGATAGGATCTATAGGCATTTAGAGAATCATGGTCTGATCAGGGACAGTCAGCATGGCTTTGTGAAGGGCAGATCGTGTCTAACAAGCCTGATAGAGTTCTTTGAGGAGGTGACCAGGCATATAGATGAGGGTAGTGCAGTGGATGTGATCTATATGGATTTTAGTAAGGCATTTGACAAGGTTCCACAGGGTAGGCTTATTCAGAAAGTCAGAAGGCATGGGATCCAGGGAAGTTTGACCAGGTGGATTCAGAATTGGCTTGCCTGCAGAAGGCAGAGGGTGGTGGTGGAGGGAGTATATTCAGATTGGAGGGTTGTGACTAGTGGTGTCCCACAAGGATCTGTTCTGGGACCTCTACTTTTCGTGATTTTTATTAACGACCTGGATGTGGGGGTAGAAGGTGGGTTGGCAAGTTTGCAGACGACACAAAGGTTGGTGGTGTTGTAGATAGTGTAGAGGATTGTCAAAGATTGCAGAGAGACATTGATAGGATGCAGAAGTGGGCTGAGAAGTGGCAGATGGAGTCAACCCGGAGAAGTGTGAGGTGGTACACTTTGGAAGGACAAACTTCAAGGCAGAGTACAAAGTAAATAGGATACTTGGTAGTGTGGAGGAGCAGAGGGATCTCGGGGTACATGTCCACAGATCCCTGAAAGTTGCCTCACAGGTGGATAGGGTAGTTAAGAAAGCTTATGGGGTGTTAGCTTTCATAAGTCGAGGGATAGAGTTTAAGAGCTGCGATGTAATGATGCAGCTCTATAAAACTCTGGTTAGGCCACACTTGGAGTATTGTGTCCAGTTCTGGTCACCTCACTATAGGAAGGATGTGGAAGCATTGGAAAGGGTACAGAGGAGATTTACCAGGATGCTGCCTGGTTTAGAAAGTATGCATTATGATCAGAGATTAAGGGAGCTAGGGCTTTACTCTTTGGAGAGAAGGAGGATGAGAGGAGACATGATAGAGGTGTACAAGATAATAAGAGGAATAGGTAGAGTGGATAGCCAGCGCCTCTTCCCCAGGGCACCACTGCTCAATACAAGAGGACATGGCTTTAAGGTAAGGGGTGGGATGTTCAAGGGAGATATTAGAGGAAGGTTTTTTTACTCAGAGAGTGGTTGGTGCGTGGAATGCACTGCCTGAGTCAGTGGTGGAGGCAGATACACTAGTGAAGTTTAAGAGACTACTAGATAGGTATATGGAGGAATCTAAGGTGGGGGGTTATATGGGAGGCAGGGTTTGAGGGTCGGCACAACATTGTGGGCCAAAGGGCCTGTACTGTGCTGTAGTATTCTATGTTCTATGTTCTATTATGGTTATTATTCAGTTATGGAATTATTGAGTATGCCTGCTAGAAAATGAATCTCAGGGTTCTTTGTACTTTGGTAATAAAGTTGCTTTGAGCTTTGAGTTTTAAATAGGTAATTAGTTACTCAGTTAAATAGTAGTTTGTCTTCTTTTTATATACTTTTTTGACTATTTCCATTGAAATGTCGGCTAACTGCGTCAGTTCCTTAATTGGGCCAAGATGTATGTGTCTCAGTTAAGCAGAATACACTGTGTTCCATTAGGCAGAGTGGTACTGTAGGACTTCAAACAATGTAAATCGATGCTTTCATTACTTAAGAATGCAGTTTTAACGCTTGCAACAATGTTATTTTTGACTCCCGGAAATGGCAGAAAAAGACAATGTATAATGTTATTAAATGTAAGCAATGTATCTAATTGTGTAAACTGACTGAATCATTATGATCGACTCACGGAGTAGCAATGGTGGGACATATATTTCTCTGAAAATCTGTGGGAAGGAGTGGATTTGGAGCGTTTCCAATGTCTATTACTTAATTGAAGATTCTTTTGCCAGCTGCAGCCTGCTGGGAATGAGGAATTTTAGAATAGTTAAAGATTCAGAACGCTCACCCCTCACCCCCCACCCGTATGCATACACACACACACACACACACACACACATACACACACACACACACACACACACACACACTTTCAGACGAGTTATGAATTAGTCATAGTCATAGTCATAGTTATAGCCATACTTTATTGATCCTGGGGGAAATTGGTTTTCGTTACAGTTGCACCATAAATAATTAAATAGTAATAAACCATAAATAGTTAAATAGTAATATGTAAATTATGCCAGGAAATAAGTCCAGGACCGGCCTATCGGCTCAGGGTGCCTGACCCTCCAAGGGAGGAGTTGTAAAGTTTGATGGCCACAGGCAGAAATGATTTCCTATGACGCTCTGTGTTGCATCTCGGTGGAATGAGTCTCTGGCTGAATGTACTCCTGTGCCCAACCAGTCCATTATGTAGTGGATGGGAGACATTGCCCAAGATGGCATGCAACTTGGACAGCATCCTCTTTTCAGACACCATCGTCAGAGAGTGAAGTTCCATCCCCACAACATCACTGGCCTTACAAATGAGTTTGTTGATTCTGTTGATGTCTGCTACCCTCAGCCTGCTGCCCCAGCACACAGCAGCAAACATGATCGCACTGGTCACCACAGACTCGTAGAACATCCTCAGCATTGTCCGGCAGGTGTTAAAGGACCTCAGTCTCCTTAGGAAATAGAGACGGCTCTGACCCTTCTTGTAGACAGCCTCAGTGTTCTTCGACCAGTCCAGAATATTGTCAATTCGTATCCCCAGGTATTTGTAATCCTCCAGCATGTCCACATTGACCCCCTGGTTGGAAACAGGGGTCACTGGTACCTTAGCTCTCCTCAGGTCTACCACCAGCTCCTTAGTCTTTTTCACATTAAGCTGCAGATAATTCTGCTCACACCATGTGACAAAGTTTCCTACCGTAGCCCTGTACTCAGCCTCATCTCCCTTGCTGATGCATCCAACTATGGCAGAGTCATCAGAAAACCTCTGAAGATGACAAGACTCCGTGCAGTAGTTGAAGTCCGAGGTGTAAATGGTGAAGAGAAAGGGAGACAAGACAGTCCCCTGTGGAGCCCCAGTCTAGAGTACTATTTGGGGAAACCTCCTCACCACCCTTCCCTCCTTCCTGTCAGTGTCATGTCAATTTCATTCATGTTTCTTGAAAACTTTGGTCTGCACCATATCTCAGAGCTTCCATGAATTAACTGATGTGTACAAGCCACACACCGCAGGGCTTCTCTCCAATGAGAGCACATCTACACGGAGCACTGTCACAGGAAAGCAGCATCCATCATCAAGGATCCCACCAGCCAGGCCGTGCTGTCTTCTTGCTGCTGCCCTCAAGAAGAAGGTACATGAGCCTTGACCCACACTATATCTCAGAGCTTCCACAAGAGATCAAAAGAGAGATTCACCATTGTGTACGAACCACGCAATTCAGGGCTCCCCATCACTGAGCTCATCTACACGGAGCACTGTCGCAGGAAAGCAGCATCCATCATCAAGGATCCCACCAGCCAGGCCGTGCTGTCTTCTTGCTGCTGCTATCCAGAAGGAAATACAGGGGCCTCAGGACCCACACTATCAGGGTCAACCATCAGGCTCCTGAACCAGAGGGGATAACTTCACTCACCCCAACACTGAACTGCTTCCATAATCTGTGGACTCACTTGTAAGGACTCTTCATTTCATATTTTCAATATTGATTATTTACTTATTTATTATCATTACTTTGTTTGCTGTCTTTTTTGTATTTGCACAGATTGTTGTCTTTTGCACATTGGCTGTTCGTCCATAGGACCATTGGTAAGGCCAAATTTGGAGTATTGTGTACAGTTCTGGTCACCGAATTATAGGAAAGATGTCAATAAAATTGAGAGAGTACAGAGGAGGTTTACTAAAATGTTGCCTGGGTTTCATCTCCTAAGTTACAGAGAAAGGTTGAACAAGTTAGGTCTTTATTCTTTGGAGCGTAGAAGGTTGAGGGGAGACTTGATTGAGGTGTTTAAAATTATGAGGGGGATTGATAGAGTTGACGTGGTTAGACTTTTTCCATTGAGAGTGGGGAAGATTCAAACAAGAGGGCATGGGTTGAGAATTAGAGGACAAAAGTTTAGCGGTAACATGAGGGGGAACTTCTTTACTCAGAGAGTGGTAGCTGTGTGGAATGAGCTTCCAGTAGAAGTGGTTGAGGCAGGTTCTATGTTGTCGCTTAAAGTTAAATTGGATAGATATATGGACAGGAAAGGAATGGAGGGCTATGGGCTGAGTGCAGGTCGGTGGTACTAGGATAGGTTAAGAGTTCGGCACGGACTAGAAGGGCCGAGATGGCCTGTTTCCGTGCTGTAATTGTTATATGGTTATATGGTTATATAAGATATAGGAGCAGAATTAGGCCATTTAGCCATCGAGTCTGCTCCACCATTTCATTATGGCTGATACAATTTTCCTCTCAGCCCCAATCTCCTGCATTCTCCTGTAACCCTTCATACCCTGAGCAATCAAGAATCTATCATCTCTGCCTTAAATATACATAAAGACTTGGCCTCCACAGCTGCTTGTATCAAAGATTCACCACTCCCTCGCTAAAGATATTCCTCCTCATCTCCGTTCTAAAATGATGCCCCTCTATTCTGAGGCTGTGTCCTCCAGTCTTAGACTCTGCCACCATAGGAAAGGTCCTCTCCGCATCCACATCCAAAGGCCTTTGACTATTCAATAGGTTTCAATGAGGTCACCCCTCATTCTTCTGAATTCTGGTGAACACAGGCCCAGAGCCATCAAACACTCTTCATACAACAATCCATTCAATCTTGGAATCATTTTTGTGAACCTCCTTTGAACCATCTCCAGTTTCAGCACATCCTTTCTAAGATAAGGTTCCCAAAACTGCTCACAATACTCCAAGTGAAGTGTTATCAGTGTTTTATAAACTCTCAACATTACATCCTTGCTTTTATATTCTTGTCCTCTTGAAATAAATGCTAACATTGCATTTGTCTTCCTTAACACAGACTCAACCTGCAAATTAACCTTCAGGGAATCCCGCACAAGGACTCCCAAGACCCTTTGCACCTCGGTTTTTTGTATTTTCTCCCCATCTAGAAAATGGTAAATCCTTTCAATTCTTCCACCAAAGTGCATGACCAGACACTTCCCAACACTGTATTCCATCTGCCATTTCTTTGCTTACTCTCCTAATCTGTCTAAGTCCTTCTGTAGCCTCTCTACTTTCTCAAAATTACCTCCCCTCCTCCTATCTTCATATCATCTGTAAACTTTGCAACAAAGCCCATTAATTCCATCATCCAAATCATTGACATATAACTTAAGAAGAATCGATCTGAACACAGACCCCCGTGGAACACCACTAGTCATCGGCAGCCAGCCAGAAAAAGGCTCCCTCTATTCCCACTCTTTGCCTCCTGCTAATCAGCCACTGCTTTATCCACACTAGAATATTCCCTGTAATACTATGGGCTCATAGCTTGTTAAGCAACCTCATGTGTGACAACTTGTCAAAGGCCTGAAAACCCAAATGCGCAACATTAAGCTTTTCTCCTTTGTCTATCCTGCTTGTTATTTCTTCAAAGAATTCCAACAGATTGCTCAGGGAAGATTTTCCCTTGAGGAAACCATGGGGATTTTGGCTTATCTTATCATGTACTTCCAAATATCCTGAAACCACATCCTTGAAAATCTTCCCAACCATTGAGGTCAGACTAACTGGCCAAAGGTTCTTCTGTCTCTTTTCATTCTTGAAGAGTGAAGTGACATTTGTCTATCTTGCTCTGTGTGGTCTTTCATTGATTCTATCCTGTTTCTTTTCATTTAGTGTGAATGCCCACAAGAAAATGTTTCTCAGGGCTGTATATGGTGACATATATGTTCTTTGATAATAATTTTACTTTGAACTCTCCTTCCTGGTACAGAGTGGTGTCACCAGGCACCACTTGCATGTTGCTTTAAGACCAGATTTTTGCTGAAATACGTTAACTTTGCCAAACACATTATGTTCCATGATATCAATCTCTGGGTTTGGTAAGTTCCTCTTACTCAAGTAGAAAGAATGTACTGTTTTTTAAAAAACAGGTTGTTACTTTATATGAATCAACATGGAATTCCAGAGGCTCATTGGCTGACCACAACCGTCTGATGCTGGTGTGTCTCCTTCGTCAGCTCTCATTGGCTGAATATACATCACAATGTTTCATAGCTTTATGTGAGGTTACTAGAGTTCAAACTCCTATTGTGGCTTCTGTTTGTGTAATTTTTAATACTTTATTTCCATTGTATTAAACCCGACAACCGTCAGGCTCCTGAACCAGCGTGGATAACTTCACGCACCTCAACACTGAACTAACTTCCCAAGCTACAGACTCACTTTCAAGTACTCTAAAACTCATGCTCTCAATTGTGTGCACAATTTGTCTTCTTTTTCACATTTATTGTTAGTCGGTCTTTAGGCATAATTTTCATAAATTCTATTGTATTTCTTTATTTTCCTGTAAATGCCTGCAGGAAAATGAATCTCAAGGTGGTATATGGTGACGTACTGTATATCTACCTTGATAATAAATTTACTTAAACATTGACCTCAAACTTCTACCATACCTCCCAAAATATTCTGCAATTCCTCAGTATTATTTATTAACTAGAGCCACAGAGTCATTGAAAAGTACAGAACAGGGAACAGTATCATTGTCCATCTTACATGTTGAAACATTTAAATTGCCTGCTCCCATCAACCTCCACCAGGACCAGAGCCCCCCATACCCCTCCCATCCACGTACCTATCCAAACTTCTCTTCAACGTTGAAATCGAGCTCGCATGCACCACTTGTGCCGGCAGCTCGTTCCACGCTCTCAGCACCCTCTGAGTGAAGACGTTTCCCCTCATGTCCCCCTTAAACCTCACCTTTCTCCCGTAACCCATAACCTCTAGTCGTAGTCCCACCCAACCTCAGTGGAAAAAAGTCTGCTTGCATTTACCCGATTTATACTCCTCATAATTTTGTGTACCTCTGTCAAATCTCCCCTTGATCTTCTACACTCCAGGGAAATACAGTCTTAACTTATTCAATCTTTCCTTTACGCTTTCATTTGCACTGGCGTAGGGTTCTTCCAGTACTGGAGAGGGAGGGAGGGGCCAGGTTGGGAGGTGAAGCCCCTCAGTGATTGTAGCAGTACACCACCCCAGGGGGCCACATGGGCGGCAGCAGTGTGATGGCCATGTCAGAATAAGCAATGGGTTCTGGTGAACTGCGACACATCAGGACCAGAACATCTTGGCCCAATTAAGCGGCTGGATCAATTAGACAAAATTTCATGGAAATAGTTAAAAAGTTATAAAAAAAGACATACTGAGTAACAATTTATGTATTTAAATGAAATACAGAACAAATTAGAACACTATCAACAGCACTACAGTACTATAAAACTGTGTATTGGTTCCTAATAGTTACCAACAGAGGAATTCATCCAGTGTTCATGATGAACAAAATCAATACAGACATCAATAGTCTACAAGAAATAAAATTGTTTCATTTTCACTCCTGGCCACTTCTGGCATCTCCAAGTCTGAATGCTTGAAATTGCATGAGCAAAACAGTTCTGAATTGTCTTCCTGCTTATTTTTCACCAATTATCAGTGATAAAAACCACTGCTTTTTGAACACAAACATGCACAACTGACACTATTTAATAACTGTTTACTCAAAGCTTGGTGTAGTGTCTAACGGCCACACAAGTTCACACAACTGACACTAGTTGGAGGGAGGAGAAGATGGCGGCGCGATGCAGCGCACGCGGCCGTTCCAAATGAATATCGATATAGAAACATAGAAACATAGAAACATAGAAAATAGGTGCAGGAGTAGGCCATTCGATATGTGTAACTAGGGGCCGTGCACAATCCGGATTTGATGGAGACAGCCGTGAAGCGCAGAGGAACATCTGGAGAAACTTCTGAAATGCCTGCTTTGCTGCCGCTGCTACTGTGCGATCGAGAATCTCCGGAGACGTAGTCCCCAAATCCTCGGCTTTGCCTATCGCCTGTTGCCAGGGCGAGGTCGAAATGCTCGGCAGAGATGGTGCTCGGTGCATCGGTGTCGGAGAGATGGTCGGAGGCTCGGAGTTTTCGGACAGACTCGGAGTTGGACTGTGGTCGGATGCTTCCAGGATGCTGCATCAGCAAGTTGGCGGTGCTGAAGGTTCACCGTCTGCGTGAGATGATGGGACTTTCGAGAGACTTTGAGACTTTTACTGTGCCATGGTCTGTTCTTATCAAATTACGGTATTGCTTTGCACTGTTGTAACTATATGTTATAATTACATGGTTTTTGTTAGTTTTTAAGTCGGTTTGTCATGTGTTTTCGTGATATCATTCTGGAAAAACAATCTTATCATTTCTTAATGCATGCATTACTAAATGACAATAAAAGGAGACTGCGTGTCCTCATAATCATAGTTAGAAGCTGTCGGCAGCAGTCTCCTGTCCCATTTAAGTGGCACAGGGTCCCAACTAGAGGAAGGCAATCCCTGCTATGTGCTTGATTAGTTTTTGTTCTTTAAGAGTTGTCTCAGAGAAACAGTTCCCTGATTACTCGATGACTCAATTAACCGGAATCCACTGTATTCTGAAATCACCAATATTTCAAAGTTCTTCTCTGAGGATTGGCGTGGCGGAGAGGATGGTGAGGTCTTGGGATTCCCAGAGCAAAGCTGTCTGGAGCTGAGCTCCTGGTAGAGCTGAGCTCCTGGTAGAATCACCCACGGCAGTAAGATCAAGGAGATGGTTCCAGTAAAAGAGTGATCCAACCAGGACCAGTCTGGTGGAGCTGGCAGAAGATGATGACACATCACCAAGACAGTAGAATTTGCAGCAGTGAAGGGTCCCCAGACATCTTGTACTCTATTCCACTGGATCCCGATCCCATTGTCAAGGATTGAGTGGTGGCTGCCCATCTGTCAGCCTCCCTGCGTTAAAAAAAGTCACGCACAGCGGTTCTCCATTCGAGAAATTTACCCTCACATCTCGGATATGTGGACCCTGGACTGGTCTCTACAGGCAACTGAGGACCCACCAACAGAGAACCCCTTAGGAGAACATCATCCTCGACCTGGGTGACCGCCCTACTACTATATGTAAAGTAACAGCAAGCCTCACCCCCTGACACTGTCTTATTGCTGTTCACATACTACAGTCTGAGAAACGTGTGGGGTGGGGTTTGTTGAAAATCAGACACATTCTTACTGCAATGGCTCAGTCATCCGACACAGTTATCTCATTCACACCACGAAAGGCAAGGCAGCACCATATTTGAGAAATGTGTCACTCTTTGCTTCGGAATGGTGAGTGGCTGCAGGGAGAAAGGTTTTCTGACTGATTCATTTGAGCTCTGGATTACCGAAGGCCTGATTCACAAATACATCTGAAAGGAGTGTTACATTTCCTGGAGTCAGACCACACGTGGAGTACTGTAAGCAGTTCTGGACCCCTTATCTAAGAAAAGATGTGTTGCTATTGGAGAGGGCCTAGAGGAGGTTCACGAGAATGATTCCAGAAATGAAAGGGTTAACCTATGAGGAATGTTTGATGGCTCTGGACTTGTACTTGGACATTTTATTTTACTTATTTAGGGTTACAGTGTGGACCAGGCCCTTCCTGCCCACTGAGCCACAGTGCCCAGCACCCCTCGACAACCCCAATTTAACCGTAGCCTAATCACGGGACAATTTACAATGACCAATTCACCTACCGCCTGATACTGCGAAAAGGAACGAGAGCAGCCGGGGGGAGGACGTTCAAGCTCCCTACAGAGGATGACGTGGGGATAGGGCCGTGTTGGAATTATAGTTGATGGACTGAGAGTGAAGCACGTCCTTTCCATCTGAAACTGACTGGGAAGTGAGGAATTTGCTGGAAGACAACCACGTTGGCGAGCCTGAAGTCATCGATAAGTCAGATTCAGTTAATCATAAATGACCTAAAGAGGGACATTAACAAATCAACAATTGCTTTTCCCATGATGAGTGACTTTATGTTTCTCCTGACCAAGACCTAGAAGATCCAGATTTTTTTTAATCATTTGATTTTGAATCCCGTAGCTACTGTCTGGGAATGTGAACTTTGGCACTGCCTCAATAGTCAGAATGCTGGCCTCATGTCCATTAAATCAAATCTTCTGTGACAGTCACTGACTGTTGTTTGAAACTCACGCATCTGGAATTCTGAAATTCTCTCAGAGTGGCATTTTACATGCAATAAAAAGTGTAAATATTACTTACATTTTTATATACATATAAATACTGTGCATCTATCTATCCGGCTATATAGGTACATATACATATATATAAATAAAAGATCATGAGACAAAGGAGCAGAAGTCGGCCATTTGGCCCATCAAGTCTGCTCCGCCATTTTATCATGAGCTGATCCATTCTCCCATTTAGTCCCACTCCCTCACCTTTTCACCATAACCTTTGATGCCCTGGCTACTTAGATACCTATCAATCTCTGCCTTAAATACACCGAATGACTTGGCCTCCACTGCCGCCTGTGGCAACAAATTCCATAGATTCACCACCCTTTGCCAAAAAAAATTTCTTTGCATTTCTGTTCTGAATGGGCACCCTTCAATCCTTAAGTCATGCCCTCTCGTACTAGACTCCCCCATCATGGGAAACAACTTTGCCACATCCACTCTGTCCATGCCTTTCAACATTCAAAATGTTTCTATGAGGTCCTCCCTCATTCTTCTAAACTCTAAGGAATACAGTCCAAGAGCGGACAAACATTCCTCATATGTTAACCCTCTCATTCCTGGAATCATTTTAGTGGATCTTCTCTGTACCCTCTCCAACGTCAGCACATCCTTTCTTAAATAAGGAGACCAAAACTGCCCACAGAACTCCAAGTGAGGTCTTACCAGCGCCTTATACAGCCTCAACATCACATCCCTGCTCCTATACTCTATTCCTCTAGAAGTGAATGCCAACATTGCATTCCCCAACATGGACCCCTGTGGAACACCACTGGTAACCGGCAGCCAACCAGAATAGGATCCCTTTATTCCCACTCTGTTTCCTTTCACTTTCCCTGATAAGCAGTAGGTCATCAAGCTGCAGCTCCAGATCCCTAACATGGTCTCTGAGGAGCTGCATCTCGGTGCACCTGGCACAGATGAGGCCATCAGGGAGGCTGGAGGACTCCCAGGATTCCCACATCTGACACCCTGAACAAAGCACTAACCCTGCAGGCATGCTATCTAATTCTACAGGAATGAAACAGGAAAAATAAGTCTACTCACCCACTTACCTCACCATACAGATGAACTTTTTAAACCGTTAGCTTGAACTGTTAGCTGTGTGAGCCCTGCTGTTCCTGTCTGTCCAGGCCGATTCACCAAGGGGAAAAGAAAGAGTCGGTGCCTTGCTCTCGCCTCTTCCCGTTACCACCGAAGCCCATTGAAGCCAAAGCCGTACACTCTGCTACCACTCACTTCGCTGCCCGCTGTATAGGGTGGTCTCCTTTTTAAACTCTCCGCGCTGTCCTGTCTACATCACGCGCCTGCGCAGTCTCGTCCTTCTTGCACTCGAAGAAGTTTTTTAAAAAAACTGCCTTCCTTCAGAATTCAGCTTTCATGCTGCTCTTCTTGTCCCGATCCAAATATAAATATAATTTTCTATCTATCTATACACACACGTCTTACACACATTTTTTCTTTTACTTCCCGTTACACTGCTGGTGTTTAGGGCAGCAATGAAGATCCTCCATCTCTGGTAGTGTTCAGGGTTTCCTTCATTATGTTAGTAGCGTCCTCTTGGCTTTTACTATCAGCCATTCAAGTCCCAGGTGGAGACTCAGGAATACCATCATGCTCAGATGTAGAAGGAATCTTCATGCTGTTTCTATTTCAGTTTTGTTTTACCAATCAGGGTTGTTATCTCTGAGCTGAACCCCCGAAACTGGAGGACTGGCGGACTCTCAGTCAGGCCTCTTCCCTTTGACCTGTTTGGCAGGGGTGACCCTACCAAGAGCCAAAGCCAAGGCCTTGACTGCAGGTCTCCAAACCTTACAACAAACTTGTGGTCCTCTTGGAGGACATCACACATATATTCACTTTATTAGGCACACCTGCACACGTCCAGTGACTCAAGAAGGCGGCATCCATCATTAGCGACCCTCACAATCCAGGACATTACCACCATCAGAGAGCCTGAAGACTGGCACTCAACAATTCCTTCCCCTCTGCCATCACATCTCTGAATAGACCATGAACCTATAAGCTCTACGTCACTATTTCGTTCTCTTCATGCACTACTAATTTATTTTCTTATTATAATTTATATTATATATTTTGTATTGCACTGTACTGCTGATGCAAAACAATAAATTTTATGACATACGCTCAGTACCATTTTATTAGGTACACCTGCAAATTCATGTGGATATCTAATCAGCCAATCATGTGGCTGAAACTTAACGTGTAAAAGCATGCAGACATGGTCAAGAGGTTCATTTGTTGTTCAGACCAAACATCACAATGGGGAAGAAATGTGATCTAAGTGACTTTGACAGTGGAATGATTGTTGGTGCTAGATGGGGTGGTTTGAGTATTTCAGAAGCTGCTGATCTCCTGGGATTTTCACACACAACAGGCTCCAGAGTTTACAGAGGATGACGTGAAAAACAAGACAAAAATCCAGTGAGTGGCAGTTCTGCGAGAGAAAATCCTTTGTTAATGAGACAGGTCAGAGGAGAATGGACAGACTGGTTCAAGCTGTCAGGAAGGTGACAGTAATTCAAATAACCACGTGTTATAAAAGTGGTGTGCAGAAGAGCATCTCTGAATGCATAACACATTGAACCTTGAAGTGGATGGGCTACAGCAGCAGAAGACCATGAACATACAATCAGTGGCCATTTTTTTAGGTTCAGGAGGAACAAGAGCAGAGAGAGGAAAATTTTCTACTAACAGCCAACATTTCCAGTTAGAAATTATGAAATTAGAGACATTTTGCGTTAAGGGTTATGTAACAATGCAGGGTTTTAAATTTTCGATAAACTAAGAAAGCCAAATTTGGGCAAAGTTACTTTTGGGGTGAATTACTTTTGAACCAGTCTGCTGGCACAAATTGAGCCACTGGAGTCTAGAAGAATTAGGGGGATCTCATTGAAACCTATTGAATATTGACAGGCCTCGATAGAGTGGATGTGGGGAGGATGTTTCCTATAGTGGGGGAGTTTAGGATCAGCGGGCACAGCCTCAGAATAGAGGGATGTCCAGTTAGAACAGAAAAGAGGAGGAATTTCTTTAGCCAGAGGATGATGAATCTGTAGAATTCATTGCCACCGATGACTGTGAAGGCCAAGATGTTGGTTATATTTCAAGTGGAGGTTGATAGGTTCCTGACTAGTAAGGGTAATGTGGAGGAGGCAGGAAATGTGGTTGAGAGTGGCGCCACTATACCATAAATAGTTAACAAGATGGCATTACAGCTTGGAGCATTGGAGTCCGGAGTTCATTTCCTGTGTCGTCTGTTAGAAAGTTTGTGCATTCTTCCCGTGTGCGCATTGATTTCCTCAGAGTGCTTCAGTTTCTTCCTACAGTCCAAAGATGTACCGGTTGGTAGGTTAATCGGTGATTGTAAATTGTTCTGTGATTAGGCTGGGGATGGTATAGTAGTGTAGTGGTTAGCACAACGTTTTACAGTACCAACGACCTGGGTTCAATTTCTGCCACTGTCCGTAAGGAGTTCGGTAGTTCTCCCCATGACCGCGTGGGTCTCCTCCCACGATCCAGAGACGTACCAGTCGGTAGGTGAAATAGTCATTATGAATTATCCTGTGATTAGGCTAGGGGCAAATTAAGGAATTGCTGGGAAGCATGGCTTGAAGGGCCGAAGAGCCTGTTCTGCACTGTATGCAATAAATAAACAAATAAATGAATAAATAAAATAAAATCAGGGGTTGGTTGATGAGTGAGACAGGTCACTGAGCCAGAAAGCCTGCTCTGCACTGAATCGGGAATAAAATAAAATTAAAAAAGAAGCATTGATGGAATGGCAGACCAGACTCGATGGGCAGAGTGGCCCATTTCTGCTCCTGTGTCGTATGGATTTATGGTCGCTATGGATTGGAACTTGCAAGGAAATGTCGACAATTTAATTCAACCCTGCCAGTAGTTCTCAGATTAAACGCGTTCAGGTTGTTGACTCCTGTTCAAATGCAGTATGTGGGTCACAGTGAAGACTGCATTGCTTAGATCTGATTTCTGTTATGAATGGAAGATTAAGTTGTGATGTAGTTGGGAGGGTTGAGTTGTAGAGAGATTGAGCAGAGAAACAGGGACCTCGGCTCATCGAGTTGGTGTCAATCATCAACACCCTTATACATTCCGCTGACATTAGCCTTTTTTACCCACTCCTCACACTTTCAGTTTCCTCCTGGGTTTAACCACACATGAGAGGCAACTTAACCGACCAGAGCTGTGACACGGCCCAGCACATCTATGGAAAGCAGTGCAAGTTCAAGTTTAATTGTCTTTCAGCCATACATGAACACCCATGAAAAGAAACAGCGTTCCGCCGGGGCCAACGTGCAAAGCTCTGTACCAACAGTCGCACACAGCACAAGACACACATCAGATAGCAATAAATATACAGTCACACAACAAACGTAACCCATCTCCTTGAGTCCATAGATGTTGCTGGCAAGAGCAAGCCTGCAGCAGTCTGCAGACGAATGCAGTCCAGCAACTCTTCCACCGAGTGAACACTAGAGGGTAGCACCAACACTGGCATGGACACTGCACCGCATCGCCTCCAGTGCCACCTCTCCTGGGCAGTTGCAACAGGCGACACCATGGCACGAGGCCCGGTTGCCTTACTGCCTCAGTGAAGCATCCAGGAGAATCACCTAGGAACAGAGAGAGGCGGATACAACCCAGTCCTCACCATTAAGCACACCTACGGGGAGCACTGACACAAGAAATCATCGAGGACCTCCACCATCCAGGTGCTGCTACTACCTTTGGGTAGGAGATACAGGAGCCTCAGGACCCACACCCACAGGTTCAGGAACAGTTACTACCCCTCAACCATCAGGCTCCTGAATTAGCAAGGATAACTTACCTCACCTCAACTCCAAAGTGACTCCACAACCCATGGACTCATTTCCAAGGGCTCAACAATTCTTGTTTTTAGTATTGCCCTTTTCATTAGTTTTTTACTATTTGTCTTCTTTTTCATCTTGTCTTGTTTATTTATGTTTGTTTTTTCATAAATTCTGTTCTATTTCTTTAGCTTTCAAAGTTCAAAGTAAGTTAGTTATCAAAGTACATATATGTCACCAAGTACAACCCTGAGATTCATTTTCTTGCAGGCATACTCAATGAATCCATTATAGAATAATAACCATAATAGAATTAATGAAAGACCCCATCAACTGGGTGTTCAAACAGTGTGAAAAAGCCAACGTGCTGTGCAGATGCAAAAAGAAAGAAATAATAATAATAAATATCGGAAATTTGAGATGAAGGGTCCTTGAAAATGAGTCCATGGGTTGTGAGAACAGTTCAGTGATGGGTGATTGAAGTTGAATGAAGTTTTCCCCACTGGTTCCAAAACCTGATGGCTGAGGGGTAATAACTGTTCCTGAACCAGGTGGTGTAAGTCCTGAGGCTCCTGTACCTTCCTCCTGATGGCAGCAGCAAGAGGAGAGCATGGCCTGGGTGCTGGTGGTGGTGGAGGGGGGAGGGCTTGGTGATGGATGCTCTTTTCCTGTGATAATGCTCTGTGTAGATGTGCTGAATTGTTGGAAGGGTTTTACCTGTGATAGGCTGGGCTGTATCCATTACATTTTGTAGGATTTTCCATTCAAGGGCATTGGTGTTTCCATACCAGGCTGTGATGCAGCCAGTCAATATACTCTCCACCACACATCTATAGAAGTTTGTCAAAGTTTTAGATGTCATGCCAAATCTTTACAAATTCCGAAGGAAGTAGAGGGGCTCTGTGTTTTCTTCATGTTGCACTGAGACAGCAGGCCCAGGACAAGTGTTCAAGAAAATACTGTAAATCTCAAGGTGATGTATGGGTTATGTATTTTGATAATAAATTGCAGCCATTTAGACTATGCTTGATTGATTTTCATTCTGTTTATTCTGGTAATCTTAGAGCTTGAACTTCAAGGAAATATTACTAATGATTAATCAGTTCACTTGCAATCAGAAAACAAGCCAGAGCAAAACACAGGAAATGCTGGAAGAACTCAGCATCTATGGAGAGGAACAAACAGTTGACGTTCCAGGCCCAGACCCTTCATCTGAACCAGAAAGGAAGGGGGAAGAGGCTGGCGTAAGAAAATGGAGGGAGGAGAAGGAGTACAAGCTTCAAGGTGATAGGTGAAGCCAGGTGGTTGGGGGAGGACGGATGAGGTAAGAAGCTAGGAGGTGATAGGTGAAAAGGGTAAAGAGCTGAAGAAGAAGGCATCTGATAGAAGATGAGAGTGGACCATGGGAGAAAGGAGGGGCACTAGGGGGAGGTGATAGGGGAGTGGGGTAAGAGGTAAGAAGTCAGAGTAGGGAATAGTAGAAGGGGGAAGGGGGAAGGGGAGAAGGAGGAAGGGGAAGGGGGAAGGGGAGAAGGAGGAAGGGGAAGGGGAAGGGAAGAGGGAAGGAGGAAGGGGAAGGGGAAGTGGAAAGAATTTACTGCGGGTTGGAGAAATCAATGTTCATTTCATCAGTTTTTTTTGTCAGAATATTTATAAAGAACCGAATGTTAATTTCTTGGAAATCCTCTCATCACTTAAGGCTTAACAACTTCAAAAGCACACTCTTCTTCTACATTTCCTCACCTATCTGCTGGATGAATATCACTGGTAAAAATCTAACGGTAAAATTTCCTGGAAATTGTCAGTTAATTACCTGAAGGGATGTAGTCAGATTCAGTTTAAATCTTTTCCCCTTCGGTGAGGGAGTTCCACTCCGGGGGAAAATGCAGTCTTTTCATGCAGGTTCTGCGCAGTTGACAATGTCCCAGGCACCATCAATCTACAGGACATGCAACACAGGGACTTGCACCCCAGTATTGTGTTTTGTGAGACTGTGTTTACTGCAAACTTATCAGAAACAGAATCAGGTTTATTATCACTGGCAAGTGTCGTGAAATTTGTTAACTTAGCAGCGGCAGTTCAATGCAATACCTAACCCAGCAGAGAAAATAATAATAATAATAATAGTAAATAAACAAGTAAACCAATTACAGTATACCTATACCTGTATTGAGTAGATTTTAAAAAAACAATCAAAAAACAGAAATTATGTATATTAAAAAAGTGAGGTAGTGTCCAAGGATTCAATGTCCATTTAGGAATCGGGTAGCAGAGTGGAAGAAGCTGCTCCTGAATCGCTGAGTGTGTGCCTTCAGGCGTCTGTACCTCCAACCTGATGGTAACAGTGAGAAAAGGGCATGCCCTGGGTGCTGGAGGTCCTTAATAATGAACGCTGCCTTTCTGAGACACCACTCCCTGAAGATGTGTTGGGTACTTTGTAGGGTAGTACTCAAGATGGAGTCAACTAAATTTACTACCCTCTGCAGCTCCTTTCTGTCCTGTGCAGTAGCCCCCCCATACCAGACAGTAATGAAGCCTGTCAGAATGCTCTCCACAGTATAACTAGAGAAGTTTTTGAGTGCATTTGTTGACATGCCAAATCTCTTCAAACGCCTAATAAGGTATAGCTGCTGTCTTGCCTTCTTTATAACTACATCGATATGTTGGGACCAGGTTAGATCCTCAGAGATCTTGACACCCAGGAACTTGAAACTGCTCGCTCTCTCCACTTCTGATCCCTCTATGAGGATTGGTATGTGTTCTTCCATCTTATCTTCCTGAAGTCCACAATCAGCTCTTTCGTCTTACTGACGTTGAGTGCCAGGTTGTTGCTGCGGCACCATTCCACTAGTTGGCATATTTAACTCCTGTACGCCCTCTTGTCACCACCTGAGATTCTACCAACAATGGTTGTATCATCAGCAAATTTATAGATGGAATTTGATCTATGCCTAGCCACACAGTCATGTGTATATAGAGAGTAGAGCAGTGGGCTAGGCACATACCCCTGAGGTGCACCAGTGTTGATCGTCAGTGAGAAGGATATGTTATCACCAATCTGCACAGATTGTGGTCTTCTGGTTAGGAGGTCGAGGATCCAATTGCAGAGGGAGGTATGAGGCCCAGGTTCTGTAACTTCTCAGTCAAGATTGTGGGAATGATGGTTTGAAATGCTGATCTATAGTCGATGAACAGCATCCTGACATAGGTGTTTGTGTTGTCCAGGTGGTCTAAAGCCGTGTGGAGAGCCATTGAGATTGCGTCTGCCATTGACCTATTGTGGTGATGGGCAAATTGCAATGGGTCCAGGTCCTTGCTGAGGCAGGAGTTCATTCTAGTCATGACCAACCTCTCAGAGCATCTCATCATTGTCGATGTGAGTGCTACCAGGTGATAGTGCTACACATGCCTTGTGATGTGTGTGACTGTTGGTACTTTATAAACACACACGATTCTGCAGATGCTGGAAAACCAGAGGAACACACAGCAGGTCAGGCAGCATCTATGGAAGTAAGTAACAGTTGAAGTTTCCATAAGACCATTAGACCATAAGATATAGGAGCAGAATTTGGCCATTTGGCCCATTGAGTCTGAACTATTTTACCTCTCGGCCCAAATCTCATGCCTTCCTGTATCCCTTCATGTCTTGACTAATCAAGAATCTATCACCCTCTGCCTTAGGTATACAGAAAGACTTGTCTCCACAGCTGCCTGTGGCAAAGAATTCCACAGATTCACCACTCTCTGGCTAAAGAAATTCCTCCTCATCTCTGTCCTAAAAGGATGCCCCTCTATTCTGAGACTGTCTCCTCTGGTCTTAGACACTCCCACCATAGGAAACATCCTCCCCACATCCACTCTATCAAGACTTTTCACCATTTGATAGGTTTCAATGAGGCCACCCGTCATTCTTCTGGATTCCAGTGAATACAGGCTGAGAGCTATCAAATGCTCTCATATGACAAGCCATTGAATCCTGGAATCATTTCTGTGAAACCTCTCCAGTTTCAGCACATCCTTTCTAAGATAAGGGGCCCAGAACTGTTCACAATATTCTAAATGAGGCCTCACCAGTGCTTTATAAAGTTTCAACATTACATCCTTGTTTTTATATTCTCGTCCTCTTGAAATGAATGCTAACATTGCATTTGCCTTCCTCACCACAGACTCAATCTGCAAATTAGCCTTTAGGGAATCCTGCACAAGGACTCACAAGACCCTTTGCAACCCAGTTTTTTTGTATTTTCTCTCCGTTTAGAAAACAGACAACCCTTTCATTTCTTCTGCCAAAGTGCTTGACACTTCCCGACACTGTGTTCCACCTGCCATTTCTTTGCCCATTCTCTGAATCTATCTAAGTCCTTCTGTAGCCTCTCTACTTCCTCAAAACTACCTGCCCCGGCAGCTATCTTCATGTTGTCTGCAAACTTTGTACCAAAACCATTAATTCCATCATTCGAATGATTGACAAATAACATGAAAAGAATCGGTCCCAACACAGACCCTTGTGGAACACCTCCAGTCACCGCTACTCTCTGGAACAGTTCGCTGTCCTTTCAGTTTTCAAGGTGGTAACCACCAATCCAGTTTCAAAGAAGGTGACAGTAACCTGCCTGAATAACTGTTGTCCGGAGGCATTAACATCAACTATCATGAAGTACTTTGAGCAGCTGGTCATGGAGCTCATTAAAGCCGCTATATTGGACCCTTTCCAGTTTGCTTATCACTCACATCGATCCACTGATAATGTAATAGCCTCACCCTCCACTCTGCCCTATCTCACCTGGAAAAAGGAATCTCGTATGCCAGGCTGCCGATTATAGACTTCAGATTGTCGTTTATCACTATCATACCCCAGAAACTGGTGGGGAAACTGTTCTTGCTGGGTCGCAACACCTCCCTCTGTGACTGGATCCTGGACTTCTTAACAGAAAGGCCACAGTCAGTCCGTGTGGGCAGCAGCATCCCTAGTCCCATTCCACTGAGCACTCTGCTCCCCAGGGCTGTGTGCTCAGCCCGCTGCTGTTCACACTGCTGACACATGGCTGTATCGCAGGATTCAGCTCAAACCGTGTCGTCAAGTTTGTGGATGAAAACAGTGGTTGGTCTTATCAAGAACGATGACAAGACAGAGCACAGAGAGGAAGTGGAGTGTCTGGTAGACTGGTGTGAAAAGAACAGCCCAAGTCTGAACATGGAGAAGACAAAGGAAATCACTGTGGACTTCAGGAAGGTGCAGATGAACCATCCCCCTCTGCGCATACATGGCTCTTTGGTACAGAAAGTTAAGTGCACCAAGTTCTTGGGAGTTCACATCATGGACAACCTCACCTGGTGTCTCAGTATTACCTTCCTGAACAACAAGGCCCAGCAGCGTCTCCACTTCCTAAGGAGATTGTGGAAAGCAAGGCTCCCCCCTCCCACCCCATCTTAGTTGCATTTTATAGGAGCATCATTGAGAGTGTCCTGACAAGTTGTATCTCCATCACGTCTGGGAGCAGAGCATCAGATCTGAAGTCCCTACAAAGGACTGTGAGTACAGCTGAGAAGATCATAGGGTTCTCCCTACCATCCATCGGGGACACTTATCAGGAGCACTACGTATGCAGTGCCCTTAGTATTATTAAGGATCCCACCCATCCATCGAGCATCCTCTTTGACTTTCTGCCATCAGGCAGGAGACTCTGGTGCATAAAAATGGGAAACAGATTTTTTCCCCCAGGCCATTAGGCTTCTAAGCTCCTTGCCGCAGCGTATTCGAAGCGTCACTGGTTACCTTACAATATTTAATATTAATGCATTTTAGTTTGTTATTCATGTGTAATTCATCAATAGATTTTATCCTTACCTTTATGAGTTGTGTGTTATTGTACTACTGTACTTTACACTGAACTCAGATGTCCAAGTCGTAATAGCATCACACTAACCACCATGCTATCGTGGAACCCTGGCTGGATGCTGCATGAACTGCTGAATTCCTCCAGAATTCTGTGTTTGTTACTCTGGATTTCCAACATTTGCAGAATCTCTTGTGTTTCACTGCTTTGGTCCTGTACTCACTGGAGTTTAGAAGAATGAGGAGGAATCTCATATTGAATATTGAAAGGCCTAGATAGAGTGGTAATGAAGAGGATGTTTCCTACGGGGGGGGTGGGGGGGCGGTGTCCAGGACCAGAGGACACAGCCTCAGAATAGAGGGATGTCCTTTTAGAACAGAGATGAGGAGGAATTTCTTTAGCTAGAGGGTGGTGAATCTGTGGAATTCATTGCCACAGACGGTTGTGGAGACCAAGTCATTGGGTAGATTTAAAGTGGAGGTTGATAGGTTCTTAATTAATAAAGGCATCAAAGGTTAAGGGGAGAAGGCAGGAGAATAGATTGAAATGAAAAATCATCAGTTATGATTGAATGGCAGAGCAGAATTGAAGGCCTGAATACCCCAGTTCAGCTCCTATGTCTCATGATCTTATGGTATCGCCTGGACAAGAGAGGCTTCCGGGTGACCCATGGAATGCAATGTCAGAACAAGTGGAAAGTGCTCTGGGTTTGTATTCAGGCAGAAGAAGACAAAAATTCTGCCAAGCACACCTGTGAAAGGAGGAGGGTTGGGCATGGGGCGAGCAAAACTATCCCATAAAACCCATAACTACAGAAATGCCAGCAGAAGCTTAAACGAGCTCATCCCTGGGGGAGGAAGGACATTCGCCTAGTAGAGGCATGAGGTCCTGTGGTGAAAGTGGTAGCTGCAGGGGCTGATCAACCTTCTATCAGCCCAGAACAGAGCACCCGGCTGAGCTGCTGTCGGCAGTGTATGTGCCAGTAGGGCGATGGGCTGAAGAGGAAGAGGAGGAGAAGAAAAAGAAGAAGAAGAAAAAGAAGAAGAAGAAGAAGAAGAAGAAGAGAACAAAGGTGTGAGGGGATTAAATCTGCACGAGTAACATCCATTCCCTTGCCTGTCCAGATTCTGCCACCACCATAAGGGGGTCCATTGAAGGAGCAAGGGTTTGGAGAGCAGACATAAGAATAGAGTTGGTTCTTGGACAGATCTTGGTGGTCCTATTGAACAGTTCAGTATGCTTGAGAGGCCATATGACTTCCTCTTATGTTCTTTTGGCTCAGCAGTTGCTATTCAGGCTATTTGAGGGTGGCTTGGTGGTGTCACAATTAGCATCATGCTTTACTGAGCCAGTACCCTGGGTTCAATTCCCACCGTTGTCTGTAAGGAGTTTGTACATTTTCCCCTTGACTGCGTGGGTTTCCTCTGGGTGCTCCAGTGTCCTCTCACAGTCCAAAGGCATACAGGTCAGGAGGTTCATCAGTCAGGTGGGTGTAAATGGGTAGTGCGGGCTCGTTGGTCTGGAAGGGCTGATACCGTGCTGGATCTCTAAATGAAAAAAATCACAAACTCAGATTTCGTGGCTTTATGTCTCCCCAGAATCCTACATTTAACAAGTATAACGTAAGATGCTGTTTATTCATTTCCATCAAAGCTGCCTGACCTGCTGAGCTCCTCCAGGAGTTTGTGTGTGTTACTCTGGATTTCCAGCATCTGCAGAATCTCATGCGTTTATGATTTGCTGCTTCTCTGCAAAGTCTCTTCGAGGATACCTACCCTGAAGAGGTTTAAACTTTCTCTTTGATGGGAGTTCTGTGAGACCCCGTCTCACGGCTCCCACTCTGTGTCCATGTGGTCAGCCAGACTTGGTGCCACAGTCACATATCATTCCTGGGACTGTCCTTGCCACAGTTTTGTTCCTTTTCCACCTATCACCTCCAGCTTCTTAGTTCATCCCTCCTCCCCCACCCACCATCTTCCCCCTCACCTATCACTTTCCTCTCATCTCAGATTCATTCTTTTCCAGTCCTTTACCTTTTCCACCTATCACCATAAGACCCCAAGACCTGAAGACATAGGAGCAGAAGTAGGCCATTTGGCCCATTGAGTTTGCTCTGCTATTCAAACATAGCTGATGCTTTTTCTCCCCCTCCTCAGCTCCACTCCCTGGCCTTCTCCCTGTAACCTTTGATGCCATGTCCAATCAAGAACCTATTAATTTCCGCCTTAAATACACCCAATGACCTGGCCTCCACAGCTGCATGTGGCAACAATTTCCACAAATTCACCACCCTTTGGCTAAAGAAATTTCTCCGCATCTCTGTTTTAAATGGACACCCCTCTTGTCCTAGACCTCCTCACTATGGGAAACATCCTTTCCACATCTACTCTGTCTAGGCCTTTCAATGAGATCCCCCTCCATCCTTCTAAATTCCAGTAAGTACAGACCCAGAGCCATCAAATGTTCCTCATATGATAAGCCTTTCATTCCTGGAATCATCCTTGTGAACCTCCTCTGATACCTCTCCAATGCCAGCACATCTTTTCTAAGATGAGAGGCCCAAAACTGTTCACAATACTCAAGGTGAGGCCTCACCAGTGCCTTATAAAGCCTCAGCATCACATCCCTGCTCTTGTATTCTAGACCTCTTGAAATGAATGCTAACATGGCATTTGCCTACCTCACCATTGACTCAATCTGCAAGTTAATCTTCAGGGTGCTCTGCACAAGGACTCCCAGGTCCCTTTGCATCTCAGATTTTTGGATTTTCTCCCTGTTTAGAAAATAGTCTGCACATTTATTTCTACTACCAAAGTGCATGACTGTGCATTTTCCAACATTGAGTTTCATTTGCCACTTTCTTGCCCATTCTCCTAATCTGTCCAAGTCCTTCTGCATCCTACCTGTTTCCTCAACACTACCTGCCCCTCCATCAATCTTCGCATCATCTGCAAACGTGGCAACAAAGTCATCTATTCCATCATCTAAGTCATTGATATACAGCACAAAAAGAAGCGGTCCCAACAGCGACCCTTGTAGAACACCACTAGTCACTAGCAGCCAACCAGACAAGGATGTTTTATGTCCACTAGCTGCCTCCTACCAATCAGCCAATACTCTAATAATGCCAGTAACTTTCCTGTAATACCACGGGCTCTTGCTAAGCAGCCTCATGTGTGGCACCTTGTTAAAGGCCATCTGAAAATCCAAATATACAACATCCACTGCATCCCCTTTATCTATCCTTTGTTCCACCACAGCCTCCAGTGTGTCCAGATTGACACACTTAGCAGAGCTAGTCTTTCTACTCAGTTTATTGAGCCTGTTGGCATCACACCACTGCATAGAAGATTGTATTGGTGAAAACAGACTGGTGGAGCATATGAAGTAGAGGCCTGCATACTCCAAAGGACCTCAGTCTCCTCAGGAAGTAGAGGCAACTCTGATCCTTCCTGTACCTACCTCTGTGTTGGTGCTCCACTCAAGTCTGTCACCCAGGTATTTGAGTAAACTTGTGAATATATTGGTTGTTTAAGCATTCTTGTTCATTTTAATAATTCATTACAGGTTATATGTAAAAATACGTTAATTGCATATGTTATCACGCTACCACATGATACACGCGTGCCTCGCTTAAAGTAACGATGAAGTTCAAGCTGCATTCCCATTTTTTCCTTTGAATTAATTTAATGCTTTGAGAATACAAAACATAGCAAGTTCCTCCAGCATCTTGCGTGTGTTACGTAAAATGAAACACAGTTTTTAAACCATCAGAATAAGGAGCTTAGAGACCAAGCGTCAAAAGTAGATTACTGCCCTGCCTAAATGACATTCCTTTGTGAATAAAACATCCTTCAAAAGGGATAAACTCCTTCACATAGCTTTTAACAAAGTTCATCTCCCAGTGAGGCTGGGGATTGTGTAACAGGTTAACAGTTGAAATGCTCCCAACATTTAGATTAAATGCTGAACTTGAACTTGCTGAAGGGGAACATAAAGGGGAAATTCTTCACTCAGAGGATGGTGAGAGTGTGGAATCTGCTGCCAGAGGAAGTGGGTTCGATTTCAACATTGAAGAGAAATTTGGATAGGTACATGGATGGGAGCGATATGGTTCAGGTGCAGGTCAATGGGACTAGGCAGGATAACAGTTTGACATGGACTAGATGGGCTGAAGGGCCTGTTTCTGTGGAAGAGTTTCCACATTCTGGTGTATGTATTTGTGGCTATATCTGTGCTGGATGACAATTTGTGATTCTCCGTGTATAGGTGCCTCCAAGAGGACCACAACCTTGTCCCAGGGTTTGGAGGCTTGTGTGCCTCAATGACCTGGACAGCGCTGTTGCCAGCAAGGTGGAGGTGTCATTTCCGACCTGCACTGACTGTGGTCTCCCAATGAGGAAGTCAAAGCTTTATGCTTTGGCTCTTGAGAGGGTCACCCATGCCAAACAGGTCAAAGGGTAGAGGCCAGACTAAGAGTGGTTCACTGGTTCGGGCATTCAGCTTGGGGCTAACAACCATGACTGGTCAAACAAAACTGTAATGGAAACAGCAATGAAGAATCCTTCTACATCTGAGTATGATGGTTTTCCCAAGTCTCCACCTGGGACTTGCATGGCTGACAGTAGTGAAAACCAAGAGGAAGCTACTGATATGATGAAGGAAGCCCTGAACACTGCCAAATTGGAGGACCTTCATTGCTGCCCTAAATGACTTAATGTTCATAGGTTCATTGTCCATTCAGAATTCTGATGTCGGAAAGGAAGAAGCTGTTCCTAAAACATTGAGTGTGTGTTTTCAGGGTCCTGTACCTCCTCCCTGAAGAGGGCATGTCCGAGGTGATGGAGATCTTTAATGACGCATACTTGAGACACTGGCTTTTGAACATCTCCTCGATGCTGGGGAGGCTAGTGTCCATGATGGAGCTGGCTAAGTTTACAACTCTGCAACTTTTTCTGATCCTGTGCAGTGGCCCCTCCATACCAGGTAGTGATGCAACCAGTCAGAACGCTCTCCACGGTACATCTGTAGAAATTTGTGAGAGTCTTTGGTGACATACCAATTCTTCTCAACCTCCTAATGAAATATAGCCGCTGTTGTGCCTTCTTTGTAACTGCATTGACATGCTGGGCCCAGATACATCTTCAGAGATGTTGACTCCCAGGGCTGGTATGTCTTCCCTTGACTTGCCCTTCCTGAAGTCCACAGTCAATTCTTAGGTTTTACTGACTTTGAGTGCAAGGTTGTTGTTGTGACACCACTCAACCAGCTGATATAGCTCACTCTTATATGCCTCCTTGATGCTATCTGAGATTATGCCAACAATCGTTGTATCATTGGGAAATTTATAGATGGCATTTGAGCTATGCCTAGCCACACAGTCATGGGTGTAGAGAGAATAGAGCAGTGGGCTAAGCACACACACCTGAGATGTGCCAGTGTTGACTGTCAGCAAGGTGGAGATGCTATTTCCGATCTGCACTGACTGTGGTCTCCTGAAGAGGAAGTCAAGGATCTATTTGCATTGACGAGGGATGTACAGAGGCCCAGGTTTTGGAGCTTGTTGATTAGTATTGAGGGCATTGAATGCTGAGCTTTGATCAATAAACAGCAGCCAGATGGAGGTACTGCTGTTGTCCAGGCAGTCCAAGGCCCAGTGGAGAGCCAGTGAGATTGCTTCCACAGTTGACCTGATGTGGCAATTGACAGATTGGAGCAAGTCTACGTCCTTACTTAGGCAAGACTTAGTTCTAGTCATGACCATCGTCTTAAAGTACTTTATCCCAGAAGAGAGAGTGGTATGTGGGTGTCGGTCATTGCGGCAGCCCACTGTGCTCTTCTTTGGCACCGGTATGATAGTCGCCTATTGAAGCAGGTGGGAACCTCTGACTACAGCAGTGAGAGACTGAAGGCTCCAGCCAGTTGGTTGGCATAGTTTTCCTGCCAGGTACAGGAGGTGAGATTGGATATTTAGGACTGAGCATAGGTGTTCTGCAAGATGTAGACTAGATACCTATTCTATATAGTTTTGACAATGCAGAGGAGGCCACAATGAGAGCACCAATGGCAGTAGATCAGGTCAGAGAAGGTGCAGGTGAATCGTTCTTTGGCCTGGAAAAGCCGCTTAGGTTTTTGAATGGTGAGGAAGGAGGTGTGGGGACAGGATTTGCACCTGTTGTGGATGCCATATGAGACCATAAGACCAAATGAGTGAGGAGCAGAATCAAGACATTCAGCTCATGGAGGTTGCTCTGCCATCTCACCATGACTGACTTACTATCTCCTTCCTTCTCCCCGTAACCTTTGACATCCTGACTAATCAAGAACCTATCAACCTCTGCTTTAATTATCCCCTAAGACTTGGCTTCTACAGCTGACTGCGGTAATGAATTCCATAAAAGACCATAAGACAATAAGACAAAGGAGCAGAAGTTGGCCATTCAGCCCATCAAGTCTGCTCTGCTATTTTATCATGAGCTGATCCATTCTCCCATTTAGGCCCACTCCCCCGCCTTCTCACCATAACCTTTGATGCCCTGACTACTCAGATACCTATCAATCTCTGCTTTAAATACACACAATGACTTGGCCTCTACTGCTGCCCGTGGCAACAAATTCCATAGATTCACCATCTTCTGGCTAAAAAAATTCCTTTGCATCTCTGCTCTGAATGGACGTCCTTCAATCCTTAATTCATGCCCTCTCGTACTAGACTCCCCCACCATGGGAAACAATTTTGCCACATCCACTCTGTCCATGCCTTTCAATATTCGAAATGTTTCTATGAGGTCCCCACACATTCTTCTAAACTCCAAGGAATACAGTCCAAGAGCAGACAAACGTTCCTCATATGTTAACCCTCTCATTCCCGGAATCATTCTAGTAAATCTACTCTGTACCCTCTCCAATGTCAACACATCCTTTCTTAAATAAGGAGACCAAAACTGCCCACAGTACTTCAAGTGAGGTCTTACCAGCGCCTTACAGAGCCTCTACATCACATCCCTGCTCCTATACTCTATTCCTCTAGAAATGAATGCCAACATTGCATTCACCTTCTTCACCACCAACTCAACCCGGAGGTTAACCTTAAGGGTACCTGCACGAGGACTCCCAAGTCCCGTTGCATCTCAGAACTTTGAATTCTCTCCCCATTTAAATAATAGTCTGCCCATCCTCTGCCAATAGAGTGCATAACCATAGGCTTTCCAACATTGTATTTCAATTGCCACTTCTTTGCCCATTCTCTCAATCTATCCAAGTCTCTCTGCAGACTCTCTGCTTCCTCAGCACTACTGGCCTCTCCACCTATCTTTGTATCATTAGCAAACTTAGCCACAAAGCCATCTATTCCATAATCCAAATCGTTGATATACAACGTAAGAAGAAGCGGTCCCAACACGGACCCCTGTAGAACACTACTGGTAACCGGCAGCCAACCTGAATAGGATCCTTTTATTCCCATTCTTTGTTTCCTGCCAATCAGCCAACGCTCTATCCACATATGTAACTTTCCCATAATTCCATGGGCTCTTATCTTGTTATCATGTGTGGCACCTTGTCAAAGGCCTTCTGAAAATCCAAATTTCCAACATCCACTGCATCTCCCTTATCTAACCTACTTGTAATTTCCTCAAAGAATTGCAATAGGTTTGTCAAGCAGGATTTTCCTTTAAGGAATCCATGCTGAGTTCTGCCTATCTTGTCATATGCGTCCAGGTACTCTGTAACCTCATCCTTGACATTCGACTCCAACAACTTCCCAACCACCGGTATCAAGCTAACTGGTCTATAATTTCCTTTTTGCTTCCTTGCCCACTTCTTAAATAGCGGAGTGACATTTGCAATCTTCCAGTCCTCCGGAACCATGCCAGAATCTATTGACTTTTGTAAGATCATTGCTAATGCCTCTGCAATCTCCACAGCTACTTCCTTCAGAACACGAGGGTGCATTCCATCTGGTCCGGGAGGTTTATCTACCCTTAGACTATTCAGCTTCCTGAGTACTTTCTCTGTCGTAATCGTGACTGCGCACACTTCTCTTCCCTGCCACCCTTGAGTGTCTGGTATACTGCTGATGTTTTCCTCAGTGAAGACTGATGCAAAATACTCGTTCAGTTCCTCTGCCATCTCCTTATCTCCCATTACAATTTCTCCAGCATCATTTTCTATCGGTTCTATATCTACTCTCACCTGTCTTTTACTGTTTATATACTTGAAAAAGCTTTTAGGATCCTCTTTGATATTATTTGCTAGCTTCCTTTCATAGTTCATCTTTTCCCTCTTAATGACTTCCTTAGTTTCTGTAGGCTTTTAAAAACTTCCCAATCCTCTGTCTTCCCACTAATTTTTGCTTCCTTGTATGCCCTCTCCTTTGCTTTAACTTTGGTTTTGACTTCTCTTGTCAGCCACGGTTGCATCCTTTTTCCATTCGAAAATTTCTTCTTTTTTGGCATATACCTGTCTTGCACCTTCCTCACTTCTCACATAAACTCCAGCCACTGCTGCTCTGCTGTCTTTCCCGCCAGTGTCCCTTCCCATTCAACTTTGGCCAGTTCCTCTCTCATGCCACTGTAATTTCCTTTACTCCACTGAAATACCGACACATCAGATTTCAGCTTCTCTTTCTCAAATTTCACAGTGAACTCAATCATGTTATGATCACTGTCTCCTAAGGGTTCCTTCACCTCAATCTCTCTAATCACCTCCGGTTCATTACACAATACCCAATCCAGTACAGCCGATCCCCTAGTGGGCTCAACAACAAGCTGTTCTAAAAAACCATCTCGCATTCTACAAATTCTCTCTCTTGAGATCCAGTGCCGACCTAATTTTCCCAATCCACTGGCATGTTAAAATCCCCCACAATTATCATAACACTGCCCTTCTGACAAGCCTTTTCTATTTCCAGTTGTAATTTGTAGTCCACATTCCTGCAGCTGTTAGGAGGCCTGTATATAACTGCCATCAGGGTCCTTTTACCCTGTGATTTCTTAGCTCGACCCATAAAGATTCTGTACTTTCCGATCCTAGGTCACCTCTTTCTACTGATTTAATATCATTTCCTACCAATAAAGCCACGCCACCCCCTCTGCCTACCTGCCCATCCTTCCGAATTCCACAGAGTCATCGTCTTCTGGCTAAAGGAGTTCCTCATCTCTGTTCTAGGGGATGTCCTTCTATGCCCTCTGGTCCTAGACTCCCCACTACAGGAAACATCCACTCCACATTCTCTCAACCCAGGTTGCAGGTGAAAGTGCCAAGAGATGGGGAGAGGAAGATGGGAAGGAATGAGAAAAGCAGGAGGTCATTAAGAGAGCTGTCACTGTAGAAAATGGAAAGGGTCAGGGGTGAGAAGATGTGACCGGATGAGAAGATGCAGCTGGCAGCGTACAGAACTGAGCTAGATTGGCTGGTGGTGTGACATCAAAACAGAAATCTCATACTCAACGCCAAGAAAACCAAGGAGTTGATTGTGGACTTCAGGAAGGGCAAAGTCAGGAGAACACACGCAAGCCCTGAATGGTGGAAAAGGTGATCGGTTTCAAGTTCCTGGGCGTTCAAAGGATCCATCTTGGTCCAAACACTCATCTGTACAATTAAAAAGAAGGCACACCAGCAGCTCTACTTCATTCTGAGCTTGAGGAGATTTGGTCTGTCACCGAAGACTACTGGAAATTTCTACAGATGTACCAGGGAGAGCATTCTGATTGGTTGTATGTCCGGCCGGTATGGAGGTTCCAATGTAGAGCATCCAAACCATCTCTAGAGTTTGTAGACTCAGCAACCTCCTTCAGGGGCACTAGCCTCTCCACCACTGAGGTCACCTTCGAGAGGTGGAGCTTCTATCACAAAGAACCCTCAACATCCAAGATTTTGAATGCAGTGGGATCTCATTGAAACCTATTGAATATTGATCAAGTGGACGTGGAGAGGATGTTTCCAATAGTGGGGGAGCCTAGCACCAGTGGGCACAGACTCAGAATAGAGGGACATCCCTTTAGAAGAGAGGTGAGGAATTACTTTAGCTAAAGGGTGTTGAAAACATCTGGTTTAAGCTGACACTGGTGAAGCCCAGCAACTACTTACTGGTGGCAAACAAAACAAAGAATACAGGTAAATATTTTATTAATAGCAGTTTTTCTGGTAAAGTTTATGGTAAATGGTCACGGGAAACAATGGAGAAGTGAGTGAAGGTGAGGTTGAGTCGGGGGAAGGGGGATTGGTGTCAAAGTGAGTGGGTGTGAGACGAGGTTGAAGTGAGGCCGAGGCATATTCAAAGCAAATTCGGGGTGAGCAGAGTGGAGGAGAGGCAGATTCGAGGCCTTTTCACCCAAACCGGGAGCGAGTTTTGATCGTTCTAAGCACCAGACCGATTTGGAAAGGTCGGTATGGGCCGAAACCTGGCAGCAGGCTCCGGGGCCAGAGCATATCGATGCGACAGGGCCTGGGTCCTATTGTGAGGAACAACCTGATGTTTGGATGGTTCAAACTCCGGGCCAGGTGGATTGAAAAGGCAGGGTGTCGGGACCAGTGGCAAGGGTTGGGCCAGTTCTGCTCGTTGCTCTGAGACATTTGCTCAGCTCTGTGCTGAACTGAGACTGAGGCTAAGGCTGCGGCCTGTTCCCGCTGCTTCAGGCTTTGTGCCTGTGGACTCACTTTCATTCTGAGTGCTATCTGCTTACTTTAATTGCTTGCACAATTTGTTTGTCTTTCCTCTCTCTCAGCACATTGGGTGATTGATGGTCTTTTTAAAGTGGGTTCTTCTGGATTTCTTTGTTTTGTGGCTGCTTGTAAGGAGGTAAATATCAAGGTTGTGTAATATATACATAGTTTGATAATAAATGTACATTCAGCTTTGAACCTGTTGAATACATTGCCACAGATGCCTGTTGAGGTTAATCATTGAGTATACAGTATTTAAAGCAGAAGTTGCTAAAGGGTTTTGGACCAAGATGTCGACTGGGCTCTTTTCCTAGGTGTTACCTGGCCTGCTGAGTTCCTCCAGCATTTTGTGTGTGTTGCTCAGATTTCCAGCATCTGCAGATTTTCCCTTGTTTGTTAAAGCAGAAGTTGATAGGTTCATGATTATCGAAATACAGTGTGGAATAGACTGTTCCAGCTTTTCAAGCCACCCCACCCAACAACCCCAATTTAATCCTATCTTAATCAAGGGACAATTTATAATGACCACTTAACCTGCCAACTGGCACGTCTTTGGACTGTGGCAGGAAACCAGAGCACCCAGAGGAAGCCCACACAGTCACAGGGAGAACGTACAAATTCCTTACAGGCAGTGGCGGGAATTGAACTCTAGTTGCCTGTATTGTAAAGCGTAGTGCTAACCACTACGCTACTGTGATTAGTCGGGGCATCAAAGGTTACGAGGAGAAAGCAGGGAAATGGGATTGAGAGGGATAGTAAATGGAATGGTGGGGCTGACTGGCCTGATTCTGCTGCTCTGTCTTCTACTCTTATGCTCTCTTCTCATTACTATCATCAGAGAGCAAGCACCAGTGCCTGAAGACCCACACTCAACACTTCACTCTAAAATAGCTTCTGCCCCTCCACTATCAGATTTCTGAATGGTTCATGAAACTATGAGCACTACCTCCTCATTTCTTTTCTTTGCACTATTTATTTATTTTGTAATTTATTGTAATTTTATGTCAACTCAACATTCCATCCCATTCTGATATGTTGGTCCACTGCCACGATGGGGCCGCACTCGAGGTGGAGGAACAACGTCTCATATTCCGTCTGGGTAGCCTCAATCCTGATGTCATGAACATTAATTTCTCTAATTTCTGGTAATTCCTTAGCCCTCCACCTTCTTTCTTTTTCCATTCTCCTTTGTAGCTTCACTCTTACATCTTCACTTCTCCTCACTGGCCTATCACCTCCCTCAGGTGCTCCTCCTCCTTCCCTTTATTCCATGGTCTACTCTCCTCTGCAATCAGATTCCTTCTTCGTCAGCCATTTACTTCTTCCACCTATCACCTCCCAGCTTTTAGCATCATCTGCCTTCTCCACGCACTCACTATCCCCTTCACCTGGTTCCACCTATCACCTACCAGCTTGTACTCCACCCACCTCCCCCACCTTCTCAGCCCAAAACGTCAACTGTTAGTTCCCCTCCATAGATGCTGCCTGACTTGCTGAGTTCCTCCAGCATATTGTGTGCCTTCTTCAATATTTCCAGCATCTGCAGAATCTCTTTTGTCTTTATTACAAAAATATACTTTAAGACAGTGAAAATAAACCTCATTCTGATTCTGAAGTGAGAAAGGACAGTACGTTGGATGCAGAGGCTGGTCGTGAGAACGTTGTGGACAAGGGAAACCCCAGCTCTGGGGGTGTGGGTGAGAGCAGGAGCAAACAAGATGGTGGAACTGAGAGGGGGAGCTCCATCAATCACAGTAGAGGGGAAACTACACTTCCTAAAAAAGAAGGGCATTTCAGAAATGCCAGAACTAAAAGGCTCATCTTGAGAACAGAAACTGAGAGAAAGGGCTGGTGCCCTTATGAGATACCTGGTGGGAGGAGCTGTCGATAGGGTTTATAGTAAGTGTTAGTAGATCATTTTTCTCCCCTCTACACTCTCCAGGTTCTCAACCTAAAATCTCAGATCCCTTTGCCTCCACAGACTCCGCTTCAGATCTTAAAAAAATTTTAAAAACTTCCATTCTCAATGCTATTTGCTTACTTTTATCATTTGCACAATTTGCTTTTTTTCCATCTGCACATTGTGTGTTTAACAGTCTTTTTTTAAACAGCTTCTACCGAGTTTCTTTGTTTTGTAACTGCCTGTAAGGAGACAAATCTCAAGGTTGTACAACGCATACATACTTTCATGATGAATGTACTTAGAACTTTGAACGTACAAACTTGCTGACAGAGGATGCAGGAATTGAACTCCAAATTCTGATGCCCTGAGCTGTAATAACGTTGTACTAATCGCTACGCTTCCATGATTGCACCATCCACACTGTATATTTCCATCTTTGAGGACACTAATGAATAATAATCATTAGGTTACTAGCATGGGTGGAGCATTGGCTGGTCAGCAGAAAACAGACAGTGGGAATAAAGGACTCCTATTCTGACTGGCTGCCAGTTACCAGTGTTCCACAGGGGTCAGTGTTGGGACCGCTGCTTTTTGAGATGTATATGAATGATGTGGACTGTGGGATAAATGGACCTGTGGCAAAATTTGCCGATGATACAAAGATTGGCGGAGGAGCGGGTAGTGTTGAGGAAACAGAGAGCCTGCAGAGAGACTTAGGTAGTTTAGGGGAATGGACAAAGAAGTGGCAAATGAAATACAATGTTGGAAAGTGTATGGTCATGCACTTTGGTGGAAGAAATAAATGGGCAGACTATTATTTAGATAGGGAGAGAATTTGAAATGCAGAAATGCAAAGAGACTTGGGAGTCCTTGTGCAGGATACCCTAAAGGTTAACCTCCAGGTTGAGTCGGTGGTGAAGAAGGCAAATGCAATGCTGGCATTCAGTTCTAGAGGTATAGAATATAAGAGCAAGGATGTGATGTTGAGGCTCTATAAGGCACTCGTGAAATCATGCTTGGAGTATTGCGTGCAGTTTTGGGCTCCTTATTTTAGAAAGGATATATTAACATTGGAGGGGGTTCAGAGAAGATTCACGAGAATGATTCCAGGAACGAAAGGGTTACTGTATGGCGAATGTCTGGCAACTCTTGGGCTGTATTCCCTGGAGTTCAGGAGAATGAGGGGGAATCTCATAGAAACTTTCCGAATATTAAAAGGCCTGAACAGATTAGATATGGCAAAGTTATTTCCCATGGTAGGGGAGTCTAGGACAAGAGGGCACAACCTCAGGCTTGAAAGACGTCCATTTAGAACAGAGATGTGGAGAAATTACTTTAGTCAGAGGGTGGTAAATCTGTGGAATTTGTTGCCACGAGCGGCTATGGAGGTTAAGGCATTGGGTGCATTTAGGGTAGAGATAGACAGGTTCTTGATTAGCTAGGGCATCAAGAGAGAAGGCAGGGGAGTGGGGATGACTGCAAGAATTGGATCAGCCCATCATTGAATGGTGGAGCAGAGTTGATGGGCTGAATTGCCTACTTCTGCTCCTATAGATTATGGTTTTATGGTCTTATGGACCCTCCCCACCCAGGATGTTCCCTTTTTTCATTGTTACCATCAGGTAGGAGGTACAGAAGCCTGAAAGCACACACTCAGCGATTCAGGAACAGCTTCTTCCTCTCTGCCATCAGATCTTGGAACGGACAATGAACCCATGAACACCACCTCATGATTCATCTTTTGCACTATTTATTTTTGTAATTTGAAGTAACTGCACTGTACTGCTGCTAATGAAACTGCATAATAAACCTGGTTCTGATTCCGGCTCTGCTGAGGGAGTGTGCGGTCCCAGCAACCTATTCCTACTCCATTGCGAAGTCACAGGCAAAGACCACATGGTCATGTAGTGAGAAATGGGCATTCCTCAATAAATGGAATTGACTGGCAAATCACTTGGAGTGAAAAAGCAGCTGAAAGCTTTAGAGGGGGTGCAGAAAGATTTACCAGGCTGCCGCCTGGATTAGACAGCATGTCTTATGAGGGTGGTCTGAGTCAGCTAAGGCTTTTCTCTTTGGATGAGAGGTGACTTGATAAAGGTGTACAAGGTGATAAGAGGCACAGATCTAGTGGACAGCCAGGGACTTTTTCCTAGGCTAATATGAGGGGCATAATTTTAAGGTGATTGGAGGAAATACATGGGGGGATTGTCAGAGATAAGTTCTTTACAGAGAGAGTGGCTGGCATATGGAACATCCTGCCTGTGGTGGTGGCGAGGCAGATACATTAGGGATATTAAAGAAACTCTTAGATAGGAACATGGATGATAGAAACATGGAGGAAGAGTTACATTGATCATAGTTTAAAATGTTGGCAGAACATTGTGGGCCGAAGGGCCTGTACTGTGCTGTGGTATTCTAAGTTCTATGTTCTATGTTCTATCTGTCAATGATCATAGAACTGATTCTAATTCTGGTTCTGCTGAAGGAGTGTGCATCCTCAACAATTTGGTCTTCTTCTGTTGCAAAGGCAGAGGGGAAGACCTCATGGCCATACAATCATTCTTCGTGAGAAATGGGCGTTCTTCGGTAAATGGGATTAATCAGTAAACCTCCTGATGATGGAAAGCAAAACTAGTTGGCTATTTTACCCAGTTGACTGATCTACCACAGCATACTCACATCCTCCAACTGCATCTGTAATCTGATCATTTCGTTTCCTGCTACCTCTTTTCAAAAAAAGGGGCAGCTGACATTACCATGGCCGTTTTCCCTCTTTTACATGTCAGCCAGCTGCCTGTAACACTAACGGAAAATAGAAGGAAGTGAAACCAGATGGAATTTGTGGTATCTAAATCTATAACGTTTAGAAACACACTGTAGTCAGGCTGAACTTGTGGGCAAACGCTGATCTTGTGCGGTAATAATTTTCCATTTTGCATTCATTAACCTAACAAAAGGTCAATGACCCCGAATCATTAAGCCATAAGCCCATGAGGCAGAGGGGTGGAACTAGGCCATTCAGCCCATTAAGTCTGCTCTGTCATTCCATCATAGCTGATTTATTATCCCTCTCAAACCCATTCTCCCACCTTCTCCCCATAACCTTTGACACTCTGACTAATCAAGAACCTATCAACCTCTGCTTTAAATACAGTGGATTCCTGTTATTTGGCCATTAATCAGAGCCATTAATTTGCTCTGTACTTCGTTTAAGTATGTAATTTGTTGCACAGTTGAGCTGTAGTTTGCGATGAGAAAAGGTTATTTCCTGGGAGATGAGGGCCTTCAATGACAGTTGCCACTTTCTTGATGCCTCGCCTTCTGATGATGTGCTCAGCGGAGGGGAGTCTCGTCTCCATGATGGGACCAGTCTTGATTTGCTGCTCCAATGTGAAGTCTCCTTGAGGTATGTTTGTCCTGAAGAAGTTTAAATCTTCTCTACAATAGTAGTTCAGTGAAGCCCTCTCTCACTGTTCCCAATCTCTAATAGAAACATAGAAAACCTGCAGCATAATACAGGCCCTTCAGCCCACAAAGCTGTGCTGAATATGTCCTTACCTTAGAAATTACTAGGCTTACCCATAGCCCTTTATTTTTCTGATCTCCATGTACCTATCCAGGAGTCTCTTAAAAGACCCTATTGTATCCACCTCCACCACCGTTGCTGGCAGCCCATTCCACACACTTACCACTCTTTGTGTAAAAAACTTATCCCTGACATCTCCTCTGTACCTACTTCCAAGCACCTTAAAACTGTGCCCTCTCGTGGCAACCATTTCAGCCCTGGGAAAAAGCCTCTGACTATCGACACGATCAATGCCTCTTATCATCTTAGACACCTCTATCCGGTCACCTCTCATTCTCTGCCTCTCCAAGGAGAAAAGGCCAAGTTCACTCAACCTGTTCTCATAAGGCATGCTCCCCAATCCAGGCAATATCCTTGTAAATCTCCTCTGCACCCTTTCTATGGTTTCCACATCCTTCCTGCAGTGAGGCGACCAGAACTGAGCACAGTACTCCAAGCGGGGTCTGACCAGGGTCCTATATAGCTGCAGCATTACCCCTCAGCTCTTAAACTCAATCCCACAATTGATGAAGGCAAAACTTCTCTTAAGTGCTGAAATCAAACTCAAACTCACCACTTCTGCTGGCAACTCATTCCACATTCTCACCGCCCTCTGAGCACAGAGGTTCCCTGTCACGTTCCCCTTAAACACCCTTCACCTGTCACTCCAGTTATAGTCCTGAAAGTGAGTCCACAGGTTGTGGGAACAGTTCAGTGCTGGGGTGAGTGAAGTTATTCCTTCTGGTTCAAGAGGCCGATGATTGAGAAGTAATAACTGTTCCTGAACCTGGTGGTACAGGTGTTGAAGCTCCTGTACCTTCTTCCCGCTAGCAGCAGAGGGAAGAGAGCACGACCTGGATGGTGGGGGTCCTTGATGATGGATGCTGCTTTCCTGCAATGGTGCTCTGTGTATAGTAGATGTGCTTATGGTAGGAAGGCTTTGCCTGGGATGGACTGGGCCATGTCCACTACTTCCTCAATGTGTGGTGACACAGAGCGCACATTTTTTGATAATAAATTTACTTAGACTTTGAGCTGCCAGAGATCATGGACATGTGTGGGACAGGATTTAGACCCTCAGAGAGGTTTTAATGAATGGTTAGCATCATAGAATCATAGAACACTACAGAAACAGGTCCTTCAGCCCATGCTAAATATGCCTAGTCCTATCAACTTGCACCCTGACCTTAGCTCTCCATGACCCTCCAATCCATGTACCTATCCAAACTGCTCTTAAATGTTGACATTGAATCTGAATCCATCACATCTACTGTCAGCTCGTTCCACACTCTCAACACCCTCTGAGTGAAGATTTTCACCCCCATGTTCATGTTAAACTTTTCACCTTTCACCTTTAACCCATGACTTCTAGTTTTAGTCTCACCCAACCTAAGTGGAAAAAGCCTGCTTCATTTACGTTATCTATATCCCTCATAATTTAGTGCACCTGTATCAAATCTCCTCTCATTCCCCTACGATCTATAACCATATAACAATTACAGCTCGGAAACAGGCCATCTCGACCCTTCTAGTCCGTGCTGAACTCTTACTCTCACCTAGTCCCACCGACCTGCACTCAGCCCATAACCCTCCATTCCTCTCCTGTCCATATAGCTTCTAATTTAACTTTAAATGACAATATCGAACATGCCTCAACCACCTCTGCTGGAAACTCGTTCCACACAGCCACCACTCTCTGAGTAAAGAAGTTCCCCCTCATGTTACCCCTAAACTTTTGCCCTTTAACCCTCAACTCATGCCCTCTTGTTTGAATCTCCCCCACTCTCAATGGAAAAAGCCTATCCACGTCAACTCTATCTATCCCTCTCATAATTTTAAACACCTCTACCAAGTCTCCCCTCAACCTTCTACGCTCCAAAGAATAAAGACCCAACTTGTTCAACCTTTCCCTGTAACTTAGGAGATGAAACCCAGGTAAAATTTTAGTAAATCTTCTCTGTACTCTCTCTATTTTGTTGACATCTTTCCTATAATTTGGTGACCAAAACTGTACACAATACTCCAAATTTGGTCTCACCAATGCCTTGTACAATTTCAACATTACATCCTAACTCCTATACTCAATGCTTTGATTACGATATAGGGAAAAAGTCTTAACCATTTCAACCTTTCCCTATAACTCAAGTCCTGAAGTATAGAAGTATAGAAGTTATTGAAGCATTAACTACATTTCCCTTTCCATAGATGCTGCGGAGGTTTCCAGTATTCCCTATTTATTTTTCAGATTTCCATCTTCTGAATGTTTTTGCTGCTTGTGTACATAGATCACCGGATTTGGTGTGTAGGGACGGGTAGCAGCTCTGGTGAAGGGGCTTGTCATGTCCATTCTGGGGCAGCTCACTCACCTTTGGTCCCCACTGGACACTCAGCTCTCACCTGTCTCTCCAAGTAGCTGTTTGCATGTGACAGCGACCACCCCCAAGTACACTGCTTTGACAGGTGGGCTAAACCAGGTGAGAGTAGCTGGCAGACCTCATTGCTTTTAAATTCTATTCACCTTGAAATAAATGCCAACATTGGATTTGCTTTCTTTACCACAGACTCAACCTGTAAATTAACCTTCTGGGAGTCTTGCATGAGGACTCCTAAATCCATCTGCATCTGATGTTCGAACCTTCTCCCCATTTAGATGATAGTCTGCACTATTGTTCCTCTTACCAAAATGCACGATCTTACATTTCCCAGTAGTGTATTCCATCTCCACTTTTTTGCCCATTCTTCCAACTTGTCTAAGTCCTGGGACATTGCTTCCTCAGCACTACCTACCCCTCCACCTACCTCTTTATCATCTGCAAACTTTGCCCGAAAGCCATCAATTCCATTATCCAAATCATTGACAAACAATGTGAAAAGTAATCTCCTCATCCACTGAGGCCAGAGTAACCGGCCTATGGTTTCTTTTCGTCTGCCTCTCTCCCTTCTTGAAGAGTGGAGTGACATTTGCAATTTTCCAGTCTTCCGGAACCATTCCAACACCTGGTGATTCTTGAAAGATCATTACTAATGCCTCCATGATCTCTTTAGCCACCTCTTTCAGAACGATGGGGTGTGCACCATCTGGTCCAGGTGACTCCAGTCTACCTTCAGACCTTTCAGTTTCCCAAGAACCTTCTCTCTAGTTATGGTAACTTCACACACTTCGTGCCCCATGACACCTGGAACTTCCACCATACTGCTCGTGTCATCCACAGCGAAGACTGATGCAAAATACTTATTGAGTTCATCCGCCATTTCCTTGTCCCCATTACTACCTCTCCAGCATCATTTTCCTGTGAGCCAATATCCACTCTCGCCTCTCTTTTACACTTTATACATCTGAAGAAATTCCTGGTATCTTCTTTAGTATTACTGGCTAGCTTACTTTTGTATTCTATCTTTATCTTCATAATTACTTTTTTAGTTACCTTCTGCTGGTTTTTAAAAGCTCCCCAATCCTCTAACTTCCCACTAGTTTTTGCTCTAGGGTTGATGTGATGGAGATTCTGAATGGGCTGAAACTTGCTGATGGGAAGGCACTTTCACTGAGGGAACATAGCATGTATGGCTGAAGGGTTATCTGATAGAGGTTTATAATATTGGAAGAAGCATAGACAAAGTAGACAAATAGTATCTTTTCCCTGGTATTGAAATGTCTAATACCAGAGGTCATGCATTTAAGGTGAGAGTGAGTCATTTCAAAGGACATGTGCGGGGCACATTTTAACACAGAAATTAATGGGTGCCTGGAAAGCAGAGCCTGGGGAGGTGATGGAGGCAAATTTTAGAGGAGCATCAGGAGGCTATTAGATAGGCATGGATATGGAAGGATACGGACATCGTACAGGCAGAGAGATTAGTTTAGTCGATAGAGGTGTTTAAAATTGAGGGGGATTGATAGAGTTGACGTGGATAGGCTTTTTCCATTGACAGTGGGGGAGATTCAAACAAGAGGACATGAGTTGAGAGTTAAAGGGCAAAAGTTTAGGGGTAACATGAGGGGGAACTTCTTTACTCAGAGAGTGGTAGCTGTGTGGAACGAGCTTCCAGCAGAAGTGGTTGAGGCGGGTTCGATGTTGTCATTTAAAGTTAAATTGGATAGATATATGGACAGGAAGGGAATGGAGGGTTATGGGCTGAGTGCAGGTCAATGGGACTAGGTGAGAGTAAGAGTTCGGCACGGACTAGAAGGGCCGAGATGGCCTGTTTCCGTGCTGTAATTGTTATATGGTTATATGGTTTGGTTATTGATTTAATTAGCTTGCAACAGCTTCATGGGCCAAAGGGCCTGTTCCTGAGCTGTACTGTTCGATGTTCCAAAAGTACGAAGAAATAGCATTCAACATTCTGGCAGGCTCAGCAGATAGAATACTTGGCAGGTGGGGAACAGTTTAACATCAATGTTGTTAAAGAGACAAAACCTGACAGATGCACACTCACTGGCTGCTTTATTAGTGACTTCCTGTACCTAATAAAGTAGCCACAGAGCGTGTGTTCATGGTCTCCTACTTCTATTGCTCACCTGCTTGAAGGTTCCATGTGCTGTGCATTCAGAAAGGCTCTTCTGCACACCACTGTTGTATTGTGTAGTTATCTGAGTTACTGTCACCTTCCTGTCGGCTTAAACCAGACATGCTGTTCTCCTCCGACCTCGCTCATTAACAAGGCATCTTCTCCCACAGAACCGACGCTCACTGGATGTTTCTGATTCTTGCACCATTCTCTGTGAACTCCTGTGTGAGAGTGTTGTGTGAGAAAATCCCAGGAGATAGTAGTTTCTCAGATACTCAAATCACCCTGTCTGGCACCAACAAGCATTCCATGGTCAAAATCACCTAGATCACTTACTTTCCCCATTCAGGATCAGTTCCTGTGGATTGGAGGGTGGATAATGTTGTCCCTGTCTTCAAGAAGGGAGGAAGAGAGAAAACAGGGAATTATAGATCGGTTAGCCTGACGTCGGTGGTGGGAAAGATGCTGGAGTCAATTATAAAAGATGAAATTACGACACATTTGGATGGCAGTAACAGGATCGGTCCGAGTCAGTATGGATTTACGAAGGGGAAATCATGCTTGACTAATCTTCTGGAATTTTTTGGGGATGTAACTATGAAAATGGACAAGGGAGAGCCAGTGGATGTAGTGTACCTGGACTTTCAGAAAGCCTTTGATAAAGTCCCACGTAGGAGATTAGTGGGCAAAATTAGGGCACGTGGTATTGGGGGTAGAGTACTGACATGGATTGAAAATTGGCTGGCTGACAGAAAACAAACAGTAGCGATTAATGGATCCCTCTCGGAATGGCAGGCAGTGACCAGTGGGGTACTGCAGGCTTCAGTGCTGGGACCGCAGCTGTTTACAATATATATTAATGATTTAGATGAGGGAATTAAAAGTAATATTAGCAAATTTGCCGATGACACAAAGCTGGGTGGCAGTGTGAAATGTGAGGAGGATGTTATGAGAATGCAGGGTGACTTGTACAGACTGGGTGAGTGGCCAGATGCATGGTAGATGCAGTTTAATGTGGATAAATGTGAGGTTATCCACTTTGGTGGTAAGAATGGGAAGGCAGATTATAATCTAAATGGAGTCAAGTTAGAAAAAGGAAACAACGAGATTTAGGTGTTCTTGTACATCAGTCACTGAAAGCAAGCATGCAAGTACAACAGGCAGTGAAGAAAGCTGATGGCATGCTGGCCTTCATAACAAGGGGAGTTGAGTATAAGAGCAAAGAGGTCGTAAACACCTTTTACCGCGTCCAAGAAGGACCACAAGTTTTTTTTTCCAACTACCGTTTCTTCTCGTTCCTCGCTTCCAAGAAGGACCACAAGTTTTTTTTGTTTTTCACGCCTCCAACCACCGTTTCTTCTCGTTCCTCGCGTCCAAGAAGGACCACAAGTCTTTTTTTTGTTCCAGGCCTCCCAGTTCGGACCCGACATGGATCCCAGGTGCCTCCGTTTCATTGACCGCTGCTCCCGCTGCATTCTCCACGCCACGCTCGCTGCCATGCGGAGATACCTAAGGGCCCCGTCCCTCTCTCTGCCACCACTCCGGGCCACGCTCTCCACTGTCTGCCATGGACCTCTCCTACACTTCATTCTCCACCGGATTCACGTCTCCAACCGCTATTTTTTCTCCTTCCTCATGTCCAAGAAGGACCATGTTTTTTTTCACTTCCGGTAATTCCCTCCCCCTCCCTTCCCCTATCCCTATGTCACTCTGCCCCCTCCCCCAGCTGCCTACCACCTCCCTCATGGTTCTGCCTCCTTCTACTACCCATTGTGTTTTCCCCTATTCCTTCCTCACCTTTCCTGCCTATCCCCTCCCTGCTTCCCCTTCCCCACCCCTTGATCTTTCCCCTTACTGGTTTTTCACCTGGAACCTACCAGCCTTCTCCTTCCCACCCTCCCCCCACCTTCTTTATAGGGCCTCTGCCCCTTCCCCCTACAGTCCTGACGAAGGGTTCCAGCCCGAAACGTCGACTCATCATTTCCACGGATGCTGCCCGACCTGCTGAGTTCCTCCAGTGTGTTGTGAGAGCAAAAAGGTCCTTCTGCAGCTGTACAGGGCCCTGGTGAGACCACACCTGGGGTACTGTGTGCAGTTTTGGTCTCCAAATTTGAGGAAGGACATTCTTGCTATTGAGGGAGTGCAGCGTAGGTTCACAAGGTTAATTCCCGGGATGGCGGGACTGTCATATGTTGAAAGATTGGAACGACTGGGCTTGTATACTCTGGAATTTAGAAGGCTGAGAGGGGATCTTATTGAAACATGTAAGATTATTAAGGGATTGGACACGCTGCCAGCAGGAAGCATGTTCCCGCTGATGGGTGAGTCCAGAACCAGAGGCCATAGTTTAAGAATTAAGGGTAGGCCATTTAGAACGGAGTTGAGGAAAAACTTTTTCACCCAGAGAGTGGTGGATATATGGAATGCTCTGCCCCAGAAGGCTGTGGAGGCCAAATCTCTGGATGCTTTCAAAAAAGAGATGGATAGAGCCCTTAAAGATAGCGGAATCAAAGGTTATGGAGGTAAGGCAGGAACTGGATACTGATTGTGGATGATCAGCCATGATCACAGTGAATGGCGGTGCTGGCTCAAAGGGCTGAATGGCCTACTCCTGCACCTATTGTCTATTGTCTATTGTCTATTCTGATGTTTGGTCTGAACAACAACTGAACCTCTTCACCATATTTGTAAGCTTTTATGCATTGAGTTGCTGACAGATGATTAACTGGTTAGATATTTGCTTTAACAAGCAGGACTACAGACACACCCAACAAGGTGGCTACTGACTGCAGAAATTCACTCTCTACAACTCTGAACTGATTCCACATCTAACAGTTTCACTTTCAAGGACTCTCCAGCTCATGTCCTCAACCTTATTTATTTATTTTTATTTGTACATGCGTTGCTTCGGTCTTAGTTTATGTATAGGTTTTCATAAATTCTTTTCTTTATTTTCCTATAAACACCTGGAAGAAAATTAATCAAAGTAATATATGGTGACATGTACAGCATGTACTTTGAGAATAAATTGACTTTGATCTTGTTGAGAGAAGAGAATTATACTTTACTAAACTGGCTAAATCACCCCAACTTGCATCTAAGAACACAGAAGGAACATAGAACGTAGAACAGTACAGCACAGCAGAGGCCATTTGGCCCACAATGTTGTGCTGACCTTTAGCCTACCCCATGATCAACCTTTTCTCCTATATGGCCCTCCATTTTTCTATCATCCATGTGCCTATCTAAGAGTCTCTTAAATGTCCCTGAGGTATCTGTCTCTACCACCACAGACAGGGTGTTCCACAAGGTCACTACTTTCTAAAAAATTTACCTCTGACACCCCCTGCCCGCGCCCCCCCCCCCCATACTTTCCTCCAATCACCTTAAAATTATGCCTTCTCGTATTAGCCATTTCTGCCCTGGGAGAAAGGTCTCTGGTTGTCCACTTAGTCTATGCCTCTCATAGAACATAGAACAGTACAGCACAGTACAGGCCCTTTGGCCCACAATGTTGTGCTGACCCTCAAACCCTGCCTCCCATATAACCCCCCACCTTAAATTCCTCCATATACCTGTCTAGTAGTCTCTTAAATTTCACTAGTGTATCTGCCTCCACCACTGACTCAGGCAGTGCATTCCACGCACCAACCACTCTCTGAGTAAAAAAACCTTCCTCTAATATCCCCCTTGAACTTCCCACCCCTTACCTTAAAGCCATGTCCTCTTGTGTTGAGCAGCGGTGCCCTGGGAAAGAGGCGCTGGCTATCCACTCTATTATCTTGTACACCTCTATCATGTCTCCTCTCATCCTCCTTCTCTCCAAAGAGTAAAGCCCCAGCTCCCTTAATCTCTGATCATGATGCATACTCTCTAAACCAGGCAGCGTCCTGGTAAATCTCCTCAGTACCCTTTCCAATGCTTCCACATCCTTCAAGTCACATCATATCCTCACAAAATGCTGGAGGACCTCAGCAGGCATTTTGTGTGTGTTGCTTGGATTTCCAGCATCTGCAGATTTTCTTTCATTTCACATCATATCCTCCTTCGCTCCAAAGAGCAAAGCCCTAACTTGCTCAACCTATCTTCATAAGACATGCTCTCTGGTCCAGGCAGCATCCTGGTAAATCTCCCCTGCACCCTCTCTAAAGCCAACTCTCTTCCTCTTATTTAAATGGAATTTAATGCAGACAAGTGTGAGGTGTTGTCCTTTCGGGAGGAGAAATCACTTTGCAATAGGGCAGTGAGGACTGTGGTAGAATGGATGGATCTGGGAATACAGATCCATAATGCCTTGAAAGTGGTGTCACAGGAAGACAGAGTTGTAAAGAGAGCTTTTGGCACATTGGCCTTCATAAATCAAAGAATTGAATACAGGTGTTGGGATGCTATACTGAAGTTGTATAAGACATCGGTGAGGTCTGATTTGGAGTATTGCGTGCAGTTCTGGTCACCTACCTGCAGAAAAGATACCAATAAGTTTGAAAGAGTGCAGAAAAAATTTACAAAGCGTTTGGCAGGACTTGACAATAGACAATAGGTGCAGGAGTAGGCTATCCAGCCCTTCGAGCCAGCACCACCATTCACTGTGATCATCCACAATCAGTACCCTGTTCCTGCCTTCTCCCCATATCCCTTCACTCCGTTATCTTTAAGAGCTCTATCTAACTCTTTTTTGAAAGAATCCAGAGAATTGGCCTCCACTGTCTTCTGAGGCAGAGCATTCCACAGATCCACAACCCTCTGTGTGAAAAAGTTTTTCCTCAACTCCGTTCTAAATTGTCTGCCCCTTATTCTTAAACTGTGGCCTCTGGTTCTGGACTCCCCCAACATCGGGAACATGTTTCCTGCCTCCAGCGTGTCCAATTCCTTAATAATCCTACATGTTTCAATCAAAAGTGTGTCGCACTGAACCTGAGGACCTGAGTTAGATGGAAAGGGTGGATAGATTCGGACTTTATTCCCTGAAGCAGAGGAGAATGAGGGGAGATTTGTCAGAGTTCTGTAACCAGTTGGTCATTCTATGATCCGCAGTCCTTTCCGTTAGGAATTGTAGCATTTTAATACCCCTCTCCCTCCCACAATCACACACCCACCTCAGCATCAGACAATGATGGCACTGACTGGAGCTCCCGCCCTGGCACGGATTAGTTGAGTCTTACACACTAATTCCACCCTGTGGGTGGTTTCACTGCTGCAATTAAAGAAGACGTAAAGAAGGTAAAATTTGTTCTTGCAACATAACAACATAACAGAAAAATTCTTTTTCTTCATAGACATCTACAAATACAGGAGCGTGCCCCAAAGAATGAGTGAGAGCAAAAGTGTTAGAACCTCAAAGCCCCCGTACTCCCTTCTGCCACTCACAAGCAGCAGCAAAGTAACGACGCTCCCCCACCCTATCCCACCCTACCCACTTCTGCAAAAAAGCATCAGCTCCCTCCACCTGCCAAGCAAGCAATAGCGAACCCCCCGAATAAAGGCCATGATCTGCAGTGCAACAAAAACTCGATCACTCAACAATTCGACATGCCCCAGGCTCTCTCTCTCCTCAATAAAGGGCAAAAGAGCTGTCCCCTTTCACAGCGAGAGGGCAGACATAACAAAACAACCTGCCGATTTACGACATTAAAAGTGTGCCGCACCGGCCCACCCCTCCCTCCTCGCCGAGTTCTGTGACTCAGGAATCTGCGACAATCTTTTCCCCACCGACGAGAGAGAGAGTGAGTGTGATTCGCTGAGGACAGAGCCTCCGACAGCTGATCTGCTATTCCCGATGTTCTGTTTTCTCCCGTGATGCTTCAGTCAATAGCATCAGCTTAGAATCAGCCTGTCCACAGGCCAACGAAACTTCGGAACCCCGAAGGCACACTTGTCTTCTGGACCGCATCCTGGGAATATCGAGAAAGGAGCCGCTCAAGCCCCCGAGGGCGGTCTCCATCTCTGCAAATGACAAAACTCGGGGTGTAACTCCAGTTCAGGGTCTTCAAAAGAACCCTATTCACCCTGAAAGGGAAAAGGATAGGTTCTTGTTTGGACATGACATCAAAGGTTATGGGGAGAAGGCCGGGAACTGGGGTTGAGGAGGAGAAAGAAAAAAATGGATCAGCCGTGATTGAATGGCAGAGCAGACTTGAGGGGCCAGATGCTCCTGTGTCTTATGGTCTTATAACTCTCCCATCCATGTACTTCATTTAAACTTCGTTTAAAGATTGCCATCAAACCTGCATACACCACTTCCACTGGCAGCTCGTTCCACACCCTCACCACCCTGTGAATGAAGAAGTTCATGTCCACCTTAAAACTTTTCACCTTTCACCCTTAACTCATGTTCTAGTCTCACACAACCTCAGTGGAATAAACCTGCTTGATTTATCCTCTCTATAGGACAGAGAGTGGTGGGTGTGTGGAATGCACTGCCGACAACAGTGGTGGAGGCGGATACAATAGGGTATTTTAAGAGACCCTTAGATAGGTACATGGAGCAGAGAAAAATAGAGGCCTATGCGGTAGGGAAACTCTAGGCAGCTTCTAGAGTAGGTTACATGGTCGGCACAACATTGTGGGCCGAAGGGCCTGTCATGTGCTGTAGGTTTCTATGTCCTATGTTCTATGTTATATTCCTCCTAATTTAGTACACCTCTATCAAATATCCTCTCATTCTCCTACGATTTAGGGAAAAAGTCTTAACCATTTCAACCTTTCCCTATAACTCAAGTCCTCAAGTCCAGAAGTATTAGATTAGATTAGATTATGAGAACACTCAGTCCTCTTTTATTGTCATTTAGAAATGCATACATGCATTAAGAAATGATACAATGTTTCTCCGGAGTGATATTACAGAAAACAGTACAAACCAAAGACTAACACTGACAGAACCACATAATTATACCATATAGTTACAGCAGTGCAAAGCAATCCAATATTTGATGAAGAACAGACCATGGGCACAGTAAAAAAAAGTCTCAAAGTCCCAAGTTGATCGACTCCCGAGTCCCTGATAACAGGCGGCAAAAGGGAGAAACTCCCTGCCATAAACCTCCAGGCACCGTCAGCTTGCCGATACCTTGGAAGCAGCCGACCACAGCCGACACTGAGTCCATCCGTCCAAAATCTTCGAGCTTCCGACCAGCCTGTCCGATACAACCTCCCAAGCGCCATCCTCTGCCGAGCGCCTTCGACCTCTCCCCGGCCGCTGAAACACGCAAAGCCGAGGATTTCGGGGCCTTCAGCTCAGGAGATTCCGGTTACTACACAGTAGCAGCGGCAGTGAAGCGGGCATTTCAGAAGTTTTCCAGATGTTCCTCCGTGCTCTCACGTCTGTCTCCATCAAATCAGGATTGTGCACGGTTCCCTACTTGACAGATAACAGACATCATCACCAAAGTGGCCGCGTGCGCTGCCGTCGCGCCGCCATCTTCTCTCCCCTCCTTTTAACCAAGAAGTATAGAAGTTATTGAAGTATTAACTACATCTCTCTTTCCATAAGTACTGCTGGAGGTTTCCAGTATTCTCTATTTATTTTTCAGGGTTCCAAGTTCTGCACGTTTTTGCTGCTCGTGTACATAGGTCACCGGATGAGTCCAACAGCGAGATCAGGTGACCAGGAAGGCGGCTCCGCAACATTCCTGGGTGAGCGAAGGGTACGTGAAGAGGTCATGGTCATCTGCAGCAATGAAGGAAGACTGACTACTCCTACCACTGAGTTTTGGTTTCTGAGGTCAAGAGTGGAATTGTCCCAGTACAGTGGCTTTTCCACGTTAAACCATCTCCCATGCAAGTCTCCCGTCATTGTCGGATACGATGGAGAACCAGTACAGAAATCAGCAACCCCAGCGAGCACCTACTTGGTCACAGAAAGCCGCAGGGAGAAGTGAAAGAAGGAAATAAGAGAGGGCACGAGAGGAAAACATTCAGTGGGATCCAAAGATATCCTTTTCATCGTAAAATAATCGCAAGAGGAAGGGAGAAGTTGATGAGTACTCAGAAAGGAAATTTACGGATTGAGGTGGAGGGCAAGGATGTGGTAATATATCACAATAATTGTCACCATTAACGAGAATGCTGCTGGAGTTTCAGCAAAGCGTAATGGGATTCATATTCTAGAAGGGCTGAAACTTGCTGATGGGAAGGCACTTCACTGAGGAAACTTGGTGGCTGAAGGGGAGATCTGATGCAGGTTTATAATTTTATGAGAGGCATAGACAGAGTAGACTGATTCTTTTCCCCAGGGTTGAAAAATCAATCGCAGAGGGCATGCAATTAAGGTGAGGGGGGTAATTTCAAAGGAGGTGTGAGGGCGAGATTTTTAAAAATACACACAAAGTGGTGTGTGCCTGGACTGTGCTGCCTGGGGTGGTGGTAGAGGCAGATACGTTAAAGTCTTTTGAGAGGCATTTAAAAAGGCACATGAATGTGAGTGAAAAGCAATGATATGGACATTGTTTAGACAGAAGGGATTAGTTTAGAGCAACACACACACAAAATGCTGGTGAACGCAGCAGGCCAGGCAGCATCTATAGGAAGAGGTACAGTCGATGTTTCGGGCCAAGACCCTTCGTCAGGACTAACTGAAAGAAGAGATAGTAAGAGATTTGAAAGTGGGAGGGGGAAGGGGAGATCCGAAATGATAGAAGAAGACAGGAGGGGGAGGGATGAAGCTAAGAGCTGGAAAGTTGATTGACAAAAAGGATACGAGGCTGGGGAAGGGAGAGGATCATGGGACAGGAGGCCAAGAGAGAAAGAAAGGGGGAGGGGGGAAGCCCAAAGGATGGGCAAGGAGTATAGTGAGAGGGACAAAAAGGAGAGAGAAAAAAAAATTAACATCAACTGTACCTCTTCCTATAGATGCTGCCTGACCTGCTGCGTTCACCAGCACTTTTTGTGTGTGTTGCTTGAAATTCCAGCATCTGCAGATTTCCTCGTGTTTGCAGGATTAGTTTAGATGGCCATTTGATTACTAATTTAATTAGTTCAGCACAACATTGTGGGTGGAAGGCCAGTCCTGTGCTGTATTGTTCTATGTTCTAAAAATACGAAGGAGTAACATTTAACTCCAGATTACATTCTGGCAGGCCCCGCAACTAAGAATAGTTGGCTGGTGGGGAACAGTTTAAATTCAACATTGCTCAAAAGACAGCACTGGACAGATACGCACTCCACGGCCACCTGATTAGTTACCTCCTGTAGCCACTGAGTGTGTGTTCATGGTCTTCTGCTGCTGTAGCCCATCCACTTCAAGGTTCGACATGTGTGTTCAGAGATGCTCTTCTGCACACCACTGTTGTAATGCGAGGTTATCTGAGTCACCTTCCTTTTGACTTGAACCAGTCTGGCCATCTTCCTCCGATGTTTCTCATTATCAAGACGTTTTCACCCACAGAACTGCTGCTCACTGGATGCTTTTTTTTATTTTGTCGCGCCATTCTCTGTAAACTCTAGAGACCGTTGTACAGGAAAATTCCAGGGAATCAGCAGTGTCTGAGATGCTCAAACCACCCTGTCTGGTACCAACAATCATTCCACAGTCAAAGTCACTTAGATCACATTTCTTCCCCATTCTGATGGTTGGTCTGAACAACAACTGAACCTCTTGACCATGTCTGCATGCTTTTATGCATTGAGTTGCTACCACATGATCGTTAGATGGTTGATTTAATGAGCAGATATACTGGTGTATCTAATAAAGTGGCTACTGAATATAAAAGAAAGCTTTTGGCACATTGACCTTCATAAATCAAAATATTGAGTGTAGGAGTTGAGATGTTATACTGAAATTGTACAAGACATTGGGGAGGCCTAATGTGTAGTAGTGTGTACAGTTTTGGTCACCTACCTACAGGAATGTTGTAAATAAGGTGCAAGAGTGCAGAGAGAATTTACAAGGATGTTGCCAGGACTTGACATCCTGAATTGCAGGGGAAGAGTTGATAGGATAGGACCTTATTCCCTGGAGTACAGAAGAATGAGCGAAGGTTCAATAGAGATGCTAGTCTCCATTAGTGCCGTAACCATTTGGTCACTCTGTGATCCACAGTGTTTTCTGTTGGGAATTGTAGCATTTTAACACCACTCTCCCTCCCACCGACATCCACCCACCTCAGCAACAGCCAGTGATGGCACTTGTTACAGTTTCCACCCTGGCCAGGAATAGTTAAGGCTTGCACATCACATTCACCCTGTGGGGGTTTTCAAAGCTCTTAAAGAAGATGTAAGGTTGACAAAATTTGTTCTTGCAACATAACTAAAAACGAACTTCTGCAACCTCTTGCTACTGGAAGTTGGTTTGCAATTTTTGTTTCGTTTAAGTCTCTTCCTAGTATATATAAAATATACCCTACATGGAAATATTTTCAGAGAATCAGGTTTAATATCATTGGCAAATGTTGTGAAATATGTTCAAAGTTTAAAGTTCAAAGTAAATTTATGAACAAAGTACACATTTTGTCACCGTATACAACCCTGAGATTCAATTACTTGCAGGCATACATAATAAATACAAGAACCACAAAAGAATCAGTGGAAGACTACACAAATAACCAGTGTGCAAAAGACAACAAGTACAAATGCAAATACAAAAATAAATACATAGATAAGCAATAAGTATTGAGAACATGAGATGAAGAGTCCTTGAAAGTGAGTCTATAGTTTGTGGGAACAGTTCCGTGATGGGGTGAGTGACCTGTTTCAGTAACCTGGTGGTTGAGAGGTAACATTGATCTGCAGCAGCAATATATTGCAATACATAATAAAAATACTATAAATTACAACAAGAGATACATTTACTGTATATATAAATTAAGTAGCGCAAAGCATGAGAAAATAAAGGAAAAAAATGGTATATTTTAATTAAGCTTAAGCTCGCTCCTGCCAGAAATTTTCACAATGCCTCATTGTTCCTGCCACCAACCACAGGCACAAAGGCAGAAGTACTTTGTTTGAACTACTTTGTTCTCAACAGAACTGGTTGTACAATAACGCAATAAATAACTCACCATGCTTCAGCCCAGCAGGCTCTGTGGTTTCAAGGAACCCCAGTGGATTTAGGTCAGACAAGTCATGGGAACAGTAAAGCCCACACTCCAAATACGAAGAATTTTCAAAACTGTAATATTTAGGTATTTTTCACATGTTACCCGATACCTCAGTAGGAAACTATGAATACTTTTTGTTGTGTTGAATCACGAGATATTAAAATTCAGGGGTGCTACGGTAGCTTGGCGGTTATTACAGCTCGGGGCATCAGAGTTCAGAGTTCAATTCCAGTGCTGTCTGTAAGGAGTTTGTACATTCACCACGTGATCGTGTGTGTGTTTCCTCCGGGTACTCTGGTGTCCTCCCACAGTCCAAACACGTACCAGTTAGTAAGTTAATTAGTTACTTTAAATTGTCCTGTGATTATACTAGTTTCAAATAGGTGAGTTGCTGGGTGGTGCAACTCTGGAACAGCCTGTACTGCATTGCATCACTAAATAAATAAAACAAAGTATATTCACAGTATATTTACATCAGCATTTTGTTAGTCATTTCTAAATGCCTTGAATGAGGTACCTTGTTTTTTTTGCCTTATGCTTTCTCAAAGCACCATTGTCAAGAATTGATCTAGAATCAGTGGCCACTTTATTAGGGACAGGGATGGAAGCTGGTGTGGTCTTCTGCTGCTGTAGCCCATCGATTTCAATGTTCGACGTGCTGTGTGCAATGCGTGGTTATTTGAGTTACTGTCACCCTCCTGTCAGCTTGAACGTTCTCCTCTGACCTCTCTCACTGACAAGGCTTCTTCACCCACAGAACTGCCGCTCACTGGACAGGTTTTGGTTTCTTGCACCGTTCTCTGTAAACTCGGGAGTCTGCTGTACGACAAAACTACAGGAGTTGGCCAGTGTCTGAGATACTCAAGCCACCTCTCCTGGCACCAACAATCGTCCCACAGTCACTTCCTCACGTTTCTTCCCCCATTCTGATGTTTGGCTTGAACAACAACTGAATCTACATGATTTTATGCATTGAGTTGCTGCCACACGTTTGGCTGATTTGATATTTGCATTAGTGAGTAGGTGTACAGGTGTACCTAATAAAGTGGCCACTGAATGTAGTTCTCTGACCCTAGGACTCTAAATGATAAAGTCAGTTCACCGATGGGATCAGGCATGATGGTAAAGGTGAAGACAGCTTACACACTAGCCTGCAAAGAGGGATAGATGTGTGGAGTATTCTCATTAAGTATGTTAATAAGTCATGTCATCTGCAAACTCACCAAGCACATTTCCACACCAAGTCATTTATTAAAATCAGAGTCTTAGAATATTATAGCACAGAAACTGGCCCTTCAGCCCATCTAGTCCATGTTGAATCGCACCTACCAAGTCCCATCAACAGTCACATTGCCACCATTACTCTCCTGGTCATTAGGGCACGCAAGCCTCCAAACCCTACGGCAAGTTTGTGGTCCTCTTGGAGGCACTGCAATGTACACCTATCAATAATAACTTAAAGTAAATTTGGACGTTTGCTGAGATGAGGTACAAGAGTTATAGGGATGTATTTGCAATCCTCCGCTCTAAAAAGAAATGGAACCTCAGTCTTTGACATTAAGCAAAACAAGATCAAATTGATTTCTGGATACACAGAAACATAGAAAACCTACAGCACAATACAGGCCCTTCTGCCCTCAAAGTTGTGCCCAACATGTCCCCACTTTAGAAATTACTAGGCTTACCCATAGCCCTCTATTTTTCTAAGCTCCATGTACCTATCCAAAAGTCTCTTAAAAGACCCTATCATATCCGCCTCCACCACCGTTGCTGGCAGCCCATTCCATGCACTCACCACTCTCTGAGTAAAAAACGTATCCCTGACATCTCCTCTGTACCTACTCCCCAGCATCTTAAACCTGTGTCCTCTTGTGGCAACCATTTCAGCCCTGGGAAAAAGCCTCTGACTATCCACACGATCAATGCCTCTCATCATCTTATACACTTCTATCAGGTCACCTCTCATCCTCTGTCGCTCCAAGGAAAAAAGACCGAGTTCACTCAATCATGCTCCCCAATCCAGGGAACATCCTTGTAAATCTTCCCTGCACCCTTTCTATGGCTTCCACATCCTTCCTGTAGTGAGGCGACCAGAAATGAGCACAGTACTCCAAGTGGGGTCTGCCCAGGGTCCTATATAGCTGCAACATTACCTCTTGGCTCCTAAATTCAATTCCATGATTAATGAAGGGCAATACACTGTATGCCTTCTAAACCACAGAGTCAACCTGTGCAGCTACTTTGAGCGACCTATGGACTCGGACCCCAAGATCCCTCTGATCCTCCACACTGCCAAGAGTCTTACCATTAATACTATATTATGCCATCATATTTGACCTACCAAAATGAACCACTTCACACTTATCTGGGTTGAACTCCATCTGCCACTTCTCAGCCCAGTTTTGCATCCTATCAATGTCCCGCTGTAACCTCTGACAGCCCTCCACACTATCCACAACACCTCTAACCATTGTGTCATCAGCAGACTTACTAACCCATCCCTCCACTTCCTCATCCAGGTCATTTATAAAAATCACGAACAGTAAGGTTCCCAGAACAGATCCCTGAGGCACACCACTGGTCACCGACCTCCATGCAGAATATGACCCATCTACAACCACTCTTTGCCTTCTGTGGGCAAGCCAGTTCTGGATCCACAGAGCAATGTCCCCTTGGATCCCATGCCTCCTTACTTTCTCAATAAGCCTTGCATGGGGTACCTTATCAAATGCCTTGCTGAAATCCATATACACTACATCTACTACTCTTCCTTCATCAATGTGTTTAGTCACATCCTCAAAAAATTCAATCAGGTTCGTAAGGCATGACATGCCCTTGACAAAGCCATGCTGACTATTCCTAATCATATTATACCTCTCCCAATGTTCAGAAATCCTGCCTCTCAGGATCTTCTCTATCAACTTACCAACCACTGAAGTAAGGCTCATTGGCCCATAATTACCTGGGCTATCTCTACTCGCTTTCTTGAATAAAGGAACAGCATCCGCAACCCTCTAATCCTTTGGAACCTCTCCCATCCTCATTGATGATTCAAAGATCATTGCCAGAGGCAGAGCAATCTCCTCCCTCACCTCCCACAGTAGCCTGGGGTACATCACATCTGGTCCCGGAGACTTATCCAACCTGATGCTTTCCAAAAGCTCCAGCACATCCTCTTTCTTAATATCTACATGCTCAAGCTTTTCAGTCCACTGTAAGTCATCCCTACAATCACCAAGACCCTTTTCCGTAGTGAATACTAAAGTAAAGTATTCATTAAGTAGCTCTGATATTTCCTCTGGTTCCATACACACTTTTGCACTGTCATACTTGACAGGTCCTATTCTTTCATGTCTTATCTTCTTGCTCTTCACGTACTGTACTTGTAGAAGAGGAGATAAGAGGATTTTGAAGATTGAGGGTCAGTCCGACGGGAAATTGAGATGAAAGATCAGTAATGATTCCGTTGTGTGATGGATGAGGCTGTAAGGGTCACTGATGCAGATAGGCTAATTTTCAGTCGAACGGCATTTAATGTGAGAAAACCTCAGTGAGTCCAGCAGTGTCTGTGGAGGTAAATCGGATGTTTGACAACCTGTGAGGGACTGAGAGGCAGAACATACCTGATACTGTGGTAATATTGTGATCACAAACAAAATGCTGGAGGATCTCAGCAGGTCAGGCAACATCTATGGAAATGAACAAACAGTCAACATTTTGGGCTGAGACCCTTCATCAGGACTGGAAAGGAAGAGGGAAGACATCAGAATAAAAAAGTGAGGGGAGGGGAAGGAGGACAAGCTAGAATGTGATAGGTAAAGGTAAAGGGCTGGAGAAGAAGAAATCTAATAGGAGAGGAGAGTGGACCATGGGAGAAAGGGAAGGAGGAGGGGGAAAAGATAGACAGATGTGGAGAAGTAAGTGGACAGAGTGGGCAACAGAAAAAGAGGGGAATGACAGGGGAAAAGAGAAAAAATTACCAGAGGGAGAAAACAATGTTCATGCCATCAGGTTAGAGGCTACCTAGGCGGAATATGAAGTGTTGCTCCTCCATCTTGAGAGTGAACTCATCATGGCAGAAGAGGAGGCCATGCATCAAAATGTTGGAATGGGAATGGGGATAGGAATTAAAATGGTTGGCCACCGGGAAATTCTGCCTTTGGCAGGTGGAGTGGAGGTGCTCGACCAAGCGATCGCCAAATTTACGTTGTGTATCACCAGTGTAGAGAAGGCCATACTGCGAGCACCAGATACAAAAGGTGGCCCCAGCAGATCCGCAGGTGAAATATTGCCCATCTAGAAAGACCATTTGGGGCCCTGAATGGAGGCGAATGGGCAACATTTCTGTTGCTTGTAGGGATAAGTGCCAGATGGGAGATTATTAGTGGGGAGGGGGAATGAGTGGACAAAGGAATCAGAGGGAGTGAGAGAGCGATCCCTGCAGAAAGCGGAGAGTGGGGGTGGAGTAAAGATGTGTTTGGTGGTAGGATCCCATTGAGGATGGCAGAAATTGTGAAGAATGATGTGTTGGATGCAGAGACTCATAGGGTGGTAAGTGAAGGCAAGAGGAAGGCGATGGGAAGACAGGGTGGGTGCTGTTGTTCGGCAAATGGAGGAGATGTGAGTGAGAGCAGCATCAACAGTGGAAGAAGGGAAACCCCATTCTTTGAAGAAAGAGGACATCTCTTTTTATCCTGGAAAGGAAAGCCCCATCCTGGGAACAGATGCAATGGAGACGAAGCAGCTGAGGAAAGGGAATAGCATTTGTACAGGAGACATAGTGGGAAAGGATCAATATCCTCTACAAAGGATAGAGGATATCTTTTCAAACCTTTCTGGAGGGAAACACTTCAGCAAAGTGGACTTAGCTGAGGCCTACCTACAGATGGAGATTGATGAAGAGTCCAAAGTGCTTTATACCATAAACACACACAAGGGGCTTTATCGCTGTAATAGGCTTATTTTTGGAGTAGTACCTGCCCCTGCAGTCTGACAGAAAGCTATGGACCAGGTGCTGCAAGGCCGCCCGGACGCTCAGTGTCACCTGTGTGACATCATTGTTACCAGTGACGATGACAGGGGACATCTCCAAAATCTCAAAATAGTGTGAAAAAGATTAGAAGATTATGGGCTCAGAGCACAATGAAATGAGTGCGAAATCTTTAAACAAAACATCACTTACTGCGATCACATTTCATGCACAAGATTTACGCAAGTGTGCTGAGAAAGTGCAATCTGTGGTGGATGCCCCAAGCACAAAGGATAAGACACAGCTGCAGTCATTTTTAGAATTTGTCAACTACTCTAACAGGCTCCTGCCAAACCTGTGCTCCACCCCATGAAGTCATTACTGAAAGTCAGGAAAAAATGGCATCGAACAAAGCCGTGTTCCAAAAGGCAAAGGAAATGGTGATGTCAGAGATTGTACTCCACATTGCCTTATGGTGTATATATCACATGTTATGAGTGATGGAAGTGAAGCGATCGCCAAATTTACGTTGTGTATCACCAGTGTAGAGAAGGCCTTTGCATCAAGTTCCCTTCCCGCTGCAGAGAACAAATATACATAGATTGACGGAGAGGCCTTGAGTCTGGTTTGGAGTGTTCAACGTTTGAACCAATACTTGTATGGGAGATTTTACCCTTGTTATTGATCATTCCAGGTGGCCAATCAGAGTTGGGAGCAGAGCACTCCAAAGAGGCTACTTGCAGGTCGACGAATCGAGTGTAAAAGCGGAGCTTCGCTGGTGTTTGGGCATTCCAGAGGTCGAATCAGCAGCGGGAACAGAGCACTGCAAATTAAATAAAAATACAGTAGGGGCAAGCGAGGCGGCCATTGTTGGGAATGGGCCAGCGGTGAGAGTGGGAGCATCAGGCTTTGACTCAAGAGGCTTTCATGAGAAGCGGCTGAGGCCAAAGAAGCAGGTTAGAAGAATTAGTCTTGGTTGCCCATTGTACACACCAGGCAGAATAGCAGATATGGCAGTGGAATGTTCCTCCTGTAAGATGGGGGAATTCATGGAGCCTGGTAGTCTCCCTGAAGACTACACCTGCGGGAAGTGCAGCCAGCTCCAGCTCATGAAAGACCACATTAAAGGGCTGGTGCTGGAGTTGGATGAACTCATCTGGGAGACGGAACAATTGATAGTGCAGAATGTGGGGAGTAGATGGGTGAACAGTGAGAGAGGTAAAGGGTGAAAGAAGTCAGTGCAGGGTCCCTCTGTGGTCATTCCCCTCAGCAACACGTATTCAGAATTGGCTTGCCTGCAGAAGGCAGAGGGTGGTGGTGGAGGGAGTACATTCAGATTGGAGGATTGTGACTAGTGGTGTCCCACAAGGATCTGTTCTGGGACCTCTACTTTTCGTGATTTTTATTAACGACCTGGATGTGGGGGTAGAAGGGTGGGTTGGCAAGTTTGCAGACGACACAAAGGTTGGTGGTGTTGTAGATAGTGTAGAGGATTGTCAAAGATTGCAGAGAGACATTGATAGGATGCAGAAGTGGGCTGAGAAGTGGCAGATGGAGTTCAACCCGGAGAAGTGTGAGGTGGTACACTTTGGAAGGACAAACTCCAAGGCAGAGTACAAAGTAAATGGCAGGATACTTGGTAGTGTGGAGGAGCAGAGGGATCTCGGGGTACATGTCCACAGATCCCTGAAAGTTGCCTCACAGGTGGATAAGGTAGTTAAGAAAGCTTATGGGGTGTTTCATAAGTCGAGGGATAGAGTTTAAGAGTCGCGATGTAATGATGCAGCTCTATAAAACTCTGGTTAGACCACACTTGGAGTATTGTGTCCATTTCTGGTCACCTCACTATATGAAGGATGTGGAAGCATTGGAAAGGGTACAGAGGAGATTTACCAGGATGCTGCCTGGTTTAGAAAGGATGCATTATGATCAGAGATTAAGGGAGCTAGGGCTTTACTCTTTGGAGAGAAGGAGGATGAGAGGAGACATGATAGAGCTGTACAAGATAATAAGAGGAATAGATAGAGTGGATAGCCAGCGCCTCTTCCCCAGGGCACCACTGCTCAATACAAGAGGACATAGCTTTAAGGTAAAGGGTGGGAAGTTCAAGGGGGATATTAGAGGAAGGTTTTTTTACTCAGAGAGTGGTTGGTGCGTGGAATGCACTGCCTGAGTCAGTGGTGGAGGCAGATACGCTAGTGAAGTTTAAGAGACTACTAGACAGGTATATGGAGGAATCTAAGGTGGGAGCTTATATGGGAGGCAGGGTTTGAGGGTCGGCACAACATTGTGGGCCGAAGGGCCTGTACTGTGCTGTACTATTCTATGTTCTATGTTCTATGTTCTAAGCCCCTTTGGAGGGGGATGACCTACCTGGGCAAGGCAGCTGCAGCCAGACCAATGGCACTGTGGTTGGCTCTGAGCCTCAGCAGGTTAGGGTGAAGTCAGGCGGAGCAATAGTCGTAGGGGACAGATAGGACATTAGGAGATTCTGCGGCAGCGAAGGAGAAACTAGGATAATGTTTTGCCTCCTGGGTACTGGGGTCCAGGATGTCACAGAGTGAATGCTGAATATTCCTGAAGGGGAGGGTGAGCAGACAGAGGTTGTGATAGATATTGGTACTAATGACATAGGCAGGAGAGGGGTAGAGGTCCTGTGCAGTAAGTTTAGGGAGCTTGGAAGGAGGTTGAAGTGCAGAACCTCCAAGGTGGTCATCTCTGGATTACTCCCAGTGTCACGAACTAGTGAAGGTCAGAACAGAAGAAAGCGCAGATGAATGAGTGACTGACGAAATGGTGAAGGGGGCAGGGTTTCAAGTTCTTGGATCATTGGGACCTTTTCTGGGGAAGGAGTAACCTGTACAAGTGGGACGGGTTGCACCTGAACTGGAAGGGAACCAATATCCTGGGAGGGAGGCAAACGTTGTTCTCTTGCTCAAGAAAGGGAGTGGAGATAACTCAGGAAATTACAGACTAGTGAGTCTACTTCAGTGATGAGCAAGTTGTTGGACAAGATCCTAGGAGGCAGGATTTATGCGCATTTGGAGAGTCATAGTCTGATTAGGTTTAGTCAGCATGGCTTTGTTAAGAGCAGGTCATGCCTTACGAATCTGATTGAATTCTTTGAGGATGTACCAAAACACATTAATGAAGGTAGAGCAGTAGATGTAGTGAATACGGATTTCAGCAAGGCATTTTTATTAAGGTTTCCCATGTGAGGCTCATTCAGAAAGTAATGAGGCATGGGATCCAAGGAGACCCTTGCATTGTGGATCCAGAATTGTCTTGCCCACAGAAGGCAAATGGTGGTTGTAGATGGTTTGTATTCTGCATGGAGGACGGTGACCAGTGGTGTTCCACAGGGATCTGTTCTGGCACCCCTCCTCTTTGTGATTTTTATAAATGACCTGGATGAAGAAGTAAAAGGGTGGGTTAAGTTTGCTGATGACACAAAGGCTGGGGGTGTTGTGGACAGAGGTTACAGGGGGACATCAATAGGATACAGAACTGGGCTGAGAAGTGGCAGATGGAATGCAACCAAGAAAAGTGTCAAGAATATAATATTAATGGTAAGACTCTTGGCAGTGTGGAGGATCAGCAAGATCTTGGGGTCCGTGTCCATTGGACACTCAAAACTGCTGCGCAGGCTGACAGTGTTGTTAAGAAGGTGTATTGTGTGTTGGCCTTCATCAACCATGGGACTGAGTTCAAGAGTGTGAGGTAATGTTAAAGATATATGGGACCTTAGTTAGACCCCACTTGGAGTACTGTGTTCAGTTCTGGTCACCTCATTACAGGAAGGATGTGGAAACTATAGAGAGAGTGCAGAGGAAATTTACAAGGATGATGCCTAGATTGGGAAGCATGCTTTATGAGAATAGGTTGAGGGAACTTGGCCTTTTCTCCTTGGAGCAACGAAGGATGAGAGGTGACCTGATAGAGATGTATAAGATGATGAGAGTCATTGATCGTGTGGATAGTCAGAGGCTTTTCCCAGGGCTGAAATGGCTAACACGAGGGGGCATAGCTTTAAAGTGCCAGGAAGTGGGTACAGAGGGGATATCAGAGGTAAGTTTTTCACACAGAGACTGGTGGGTGCGTGGAATGTACTGCCAGCAGAGGTGATAGAGGCAGATACAATACGGTATTTTAAGAGACTCTTGAATAGGTACATGGAACTTGGAAAAATAGAGATCTATGCAGTAGGGAAATTCTAGGCAGTTTCTAGAGAAGGTTACATGGTCAGCACAACATTGTGGGCCGAAGGGCCTGTAATGTGCTGTAGATTTCTATATTTCTATAAAACACTGGTGTCCATTTTCAGTCCACAGAGGTGATCTACTAACAGCCAGTGGCAAAAATGCAGGTGTGGGCTCTGTTTCTTAGGGAAACAATTAGAAGATCGAATTCGAGAGAACAACTAATCATAAAAATGCTGATGGGTTGTCCTTTTCATCTTGGAAAGGAAGTACCTGAAAAATTTACAGAAGATGACACTGACTCCAACTGCATCTCAGTGTGGTATGGCAATTGTCCCGTATCGGACCACAAAGCACTCCAGTGTGAGATGAAAACTGCCCAGCGGATTATCAGCACCCAATTGCCCACCATTGAGAACATCTACCATAAATGCTGCCTGGGCAGGGTGAAGAGCATTATCAAGGATGCACCTCACCCTAACCATGGACTTTTTACTCTCCTCCCATCCGGTAGGTGGTACAGGAGCCTCCGCTCCCTCACCAGCAGGCACAGGAAGAGCTTCTTCCCTGAGGCTGTGATACTGCTGAACCTCTCATCACAGCGCTAAGCAGTATTGCACCCGTATTGTACTGTCTCAGTACTTTTATATTTGTGTGCTGTAGCACTTTTTTTATTCACAGTTATTTTGTAAATAACACTATTCTTTGCAATTCTGGTCAGATGCTAACTGCATTTCATTGGCTTTGTATCTGTACTCGGCACAATGACAATAAAGTTGAATCTAAATCTAAATCTAAAAATCTAAATTCTCCTTGATGCAAATTAAAAGTTTCCCTGTTACAACAGAGAAGATCAAAAGGGAAACCAGAAAAGAACCCATACTCTCTCAGGTCTACGTCGCAACCCAACCTAGCTGGAATGTGAAGCAGGAACTGCAGTTCTCCCATTTTTACCAGCGCCGGGACGAACTTGCCCCTGACAAAGGTTTATGTGGGGATTGAGAGTTATTGTACAGTACATTCAAGCTGAGAGCAGAAGTGTTGGAGGAGCCACATGCAATCATCTAGGCATATTCAAAATGAAACTGTTTGCTTGAAGCTCTGTCTAGTGGCCTGGGACTGAGCAGCAGAATGAGAGCTTGCCATGCAGAGCTTGGGAAGCAAACAGAACCAGGAGAAAGGTGTGCAGAGTTGTTGGGGCCATCTCCTGCAGTCCAGGGTCATCTCCCACAACCACAACAGAGGAGGCCCCAGAAACTCAGATTGTTTAACAACTACAGTCTATATTGTGTCGGAGTTTATAGCTGAGCAGGGAGGAGTGTCGTGTATTTAATATATCAGTAATATCGTAAACGCATGCTTTCTCAATAAAAGAACCAACCAGTTCTCCACCGTCATCCTCCTCTGTCTGCAGGCCTCACCCTCGACAATTTTTCCTTTGGCTTCTCCCACTTTCTCCAGTCTATAGGGATAGCCCTGGGCATCCTCAGCTTTGACTTCCCATTCACTGGCTACATAGAACAGTCCATGTTCCAAGCCTTCCCTAGTAATGCTTACCAACTCTTCCTCCGCTATATGCACCCATGTCGAGCTTGTCAATTTCATCAACTTTGCCTCTAACTTCCACCCTGCCCTTAAGTTCACTTGGTCGGTTCCTGACACCTCTCTCCTCTTTCTCGATCTCTCTCTCTGTCTCCATCTGTGAAGGCGAACTGCTAACCCTCATTATTTATAAACATATTTGATTCCCACAGTTATTGTGACTATACCCTGTCTCCTGTAAAAATGCTATTCCCTTTTCTCAGGTTCCTTGTCTCCAAAATATCTGTTCCCAGGATGTGGCTTTCCTTTCCTGGGCATCAATAGAGTTCCTCTTGATAGAGTGATAGAGTTCCTCTTGTCCTTACCTAACACTGCATCCAACCCATCATCCTCCAGAATTTCCACCATCTCCAAAGATATCCTACCTACCAAGCATATCTTTACCACCCCCACTCTCTCCACTTTCTGCAGGGATTGCTACACCTGCCTATTCACTTCTTCTCTCACCTCCGTTCAGGGCCCCAAACAGTCCTTCCAGGTAAGGCAACACTTCCCATGTGAATCCCTTGGGGCTGTCAGTTGTGTCCAGTGCTCCCAATGGGGGACAGCTTCATCAAGAACATCTGCTCCATCTGCCAAAAAGTGAAACTTCCAGAACACTTTAATTCCACTTCTCATTTCTGATCCATGTCACCTTGTGCCAAGTTGAGGCCACCCTTGGTGGTGGAGGAGCCACACCTTATATTGCATCTGGGTAGCCTCCAACTTGATGGCATGAATATTGATTTCTCCATCAAGTAAATTTTTTCCCTCCCCTTCCTTTTTCTTCTATTCCTCATTATGGCTTCTTATCTCTTCTTACCTCCCCATGGGTCCCCTGCTGCTTTCAGGTACTGATGAAGGATCTGTTGACCGTTTGTCAATGGCTCTAGGTTAGGAAATACACTACACAACTTATAAATAATCGAAGCTCACACTTTATTGTCTCTGCACAAACAAACAATGTAACTGTGTTAACCCCGGGCCAACAGTTTAGAACATGAATTTTATTGTTTCCTCTGTATCAATACTCACTCAGACCACTTTTCCAATTTATAACACCGATATAGGGGATTCCATTGGCCAGATGATTGATCCTTTCTTTGCCCAGCCCCTGACATGGGGTTTTTACCTTGCGATGGTGGGTCTCTTGAGAGAGTTATCGCTGAAAGTGAAGCACCTTCAATAACTCCAAAAGACTGAGGTTGGGTAAAATACTGAAAGGCTTTTATTCGCTGTACAATACGACCTCCATGGTGAGTGTCTGCCCCTGGACTGAGGGGGAGGGGGAAGGCGAAATCACCTTTATTCATAAATCTGTGGGAGGAGCCACAGGGGCAGTCAGCAGAGGGGCATGTCCAGACAGTTAACCCAGTTACAACATATATATGGTTTACCACAGAAAGCACACTCAAAGTGTCCACTTTTATACTTGTCCTTTACAGACATCCCACCTCTTCCGGAAGTTCCTGGAGCCTCCCGCATATGAATAGTGGCTCCCTGATGCCCGCAAATTATATACAATATCACGGAAATTGATTTTTTTGAGAGCGAGCGAGCGTGAGTAAGCAAGCGAGAGCACGAGAGCAAGCAAACGAGAGAGAAAGCAAGCGAGACCAAGCAAGCGAGAGAGAAAACAAGTGAGAGCGACCACGAGAGACAGCGTGAGCGAGAGAGAGAGAGAGAGAGAGAGAGAGAGAGAGAGAGGGAGAGGGAGAGAGAGTGCGCCGTGGCAGAGTGTTCCAAAAAAAATAAAATATAAAACGTATGTCACCCCAGACTACACTAAAGTGCACCCCTGCCTAATAGGGGTCAAAATAATGACAGTATTTCTTGCTGCGCTGTTTGCAACAGTGACTTTTCTATTGCCCATGGTGGGTTAAGACTGTAAAAGACATGTTGAGGTGAGTTTAACAGGTATCATTCATTCATTAGCATAGCTAACGTTATTTAAACTAGCTGGCTAGCTACTAAGGAGCTACTCTTTTGCAGACATCCCACCTCTCCTGGAAGTCTCCCGCAAATTGATGGTGCTACCTCCCTGAAATCAGTTTTTGCAGGGTGGGATGTCTGTCCTTACCAATTCAAATGTTGCATTGCAGTGTCATTGGCCGTAGGTCATTTGATTGATCATAAACACGTTTTTATTGGCTCTGCTTCAGGCCAGCATCCATTTATTGCCCTCTTCCCAGCAAGTGACAGTCGGTAATTTATGGCTCTTTGTTCTCAATCAGCAACGAGCTCGAATCACCCCAGGCAGGCACCAACCCCAACATTCACAAACCTGCATGTTATATCCAACCAAAGAACATCTCACAAATAACTTCTTATTTGGAAATGATCTCTACTCCCATGGATTATCTGAAACATCGTTGCATCCACTTTAAAACACGGAAAGCAAAGCAACTCCATCTCACAAAATGGAGGATGCAAAACAGTTCCACAAAATGGCAGCCTCCATCTCCAGGCACATGGCAGGAACAAAGACAATGGATCTGTCTGCATCCACTGTCCTTCACCCATTCGAGTTCGCTGTTTTCTTCCGTATTTTAAATCCACAATGGCCAACAGGTCTCAGCCCAAAATGTCGACTGTTTATTTGTTTACATAGACGCTGCCTGACCTGCTGAGATCTTCCAGCATTTTCTATGTGTTGCTCTGGATTTCCAGCATCTTCAGACTTCCTCATTTTCATAAATACTTTGTTTGATTAAGTATTCTTTGTTTCCTTGCATAGTTCCTCTTAACTAGGTACATGGGTATCACCAGCTCCCATGTTTCTCTTTCAATTAATTTTTGGAGTTACAAAATGTTGGTTCATGGTCTCCTCTTCTGCCATGATAAGGCCATTCTCAAGTTGGAGGAACAACATCTCATTTTCCATCGAGGCAGCTTCCAACCCGATGGTGTGAACATCGATTTCTCCTTTCGATAATTTTATTTTTCTGTTTTTCTTCCCCCATTTTCCTCTTCTTATATTCCCCACTCGGGCCTCTTGCCTCTTCTCTTCACCTGCCTATCACCTCCCTCCGATGCCTCTCCCTCTTCCCTTTCTCCCATGGTTCACTCTCCACTTCTTCTCCAGCCCTTAACCTTTTTGTCTCCCCTAACTTCACCTATCACTTGCCAGCTTGTCCTCCATCCCCTCACCCAAATTCTTAGTCTGGCATCTTTCCCCTTCCTTTCCAGTCTGGATGAAGAGTCTCAGCCCAAAATGTTGACTATTTTATTCATTTCCATGGATATTATCTGATCTGCTGAGTTCCTCCAGCATTCTGTGCGTGTTGCTTTTGATTTCCAGCATCTGTAGAGTTTCTGGTGCTTGTATCGTAACAGTGCATCATCGGAGTTGCGTATGATGTTCGTCTAAGGAATGATTTCAAATTCCTGGGGATACGAATCGACGATAAACTGGACTGGTCAAAGAACACTGAGGCTGTCTACAAGAAGGGTCAGAGCCGTCTCTATTTCCTGAGGAGACTGAGGTCCTTTAACATCCGCCGGACGATGCTGAGGATGTTCTACGAGTCTGTGGTGGCCAGTGTGATCATGTTTGCTGTTGTGTGCTGGGGCAGCAGGCTGAGGGTGGCAGACACCAACAGAATCAACAAACTCATTCGTAAGGCCAGTGATGTTGTGGGGATGGAACTGGACTCTCTCACGGTGGTGTCTGAAAAGAGGATGCTGTCTAAGTTGCATGCCATCTTGGTCAATGTCTCCCATCCACTACATAATGTACTGGTTGGGCACAGGAGTACATTCAGCCAGAGACTCATTCCACTGAGATGCAACACAGAGCGTCATAGGAAGTCATTCCTGCCTGTGGCCATCAAACTTTACAACTCCACCCTTGGAGGGTCAGACACCCTGAACCAATAGGCTGGTCCTGGACTTATTTCCTGGCATAATTTACATATTACTATTTAATTATTTATGGTGCAACTGTAACGAAAACCAATTTCCCCCGGGATCAATAAAGTATGACTATGACTATGACTATTTCCAACCTTTTGTGGCCCAAAGCACTTTCGTATTTGGCAATGCCCCTCTCAGACACAATATACTTTCTGCACCCCAATAGTGTAAAAACATGTCTACCCTATGCTAACATGAGAAAAATGATTCTGCTTTAAATTTTCATTTGTCTTTAAACTTAGCTTACACAGTACCTGGTATGTACAGCAGCTTCGAAATCGATGTGATCCATGAGACTGATGGTTTTTAGCAAGAGTTGAAATATCTGTTTCAAGTTGTTACAGCAAAAGCCTTAAGTCCCCATGTGTAACAATATCTAAGCGGTTTCTGTTTTTTGTGAGTATGTGGTTCACTGCACAACAAGCTAGGAGGATGGAAATGAAATGAAGAGCAGTTTGGCTCTTCTCTAAAGACAGGAAACTTTGTATGATTGTGCAGCCACATACCACAAAAGCTGACATTTTTGAAAAGCACTTTGCTTCTTTCTGAATTTTGATAATTTCTTCTTGCAATCTCTCTTCTCATTCTTTCACCTTGCGAAGAAATGGGTTAATTACCAAGACTGGAATTTCCAGATCATTCCATTCCTTGAATTGATTCTGAATATCCTTCTTCAGTGACTGCAGGTGTAAGCAGTATTCTTGCAAATCACTGTTTGTGAAAGAGAGTGCCATACTTCCTATGCAGGGAAACTGTGAGAACATTCTCCCAATGTTTTGCTTATATATTCTCCAACTTTCTGATAAAAGTGGACAGTGCACTTTTTGCTTGGATTGAATTGAAATTCTCTCCCTGCAGTTTCATATTTAGAATGTTCATTTGGAAATACAGATTAGTTAGGTGTGCTACATCTTCACATAGAAGTTTAACCTTGTTTCCCAAGCTCTTGCCGACTTTGAGCAAAAATTCAACCACAGTGTCAAAAGGATCAAAGAAACGTTTCAAGCAGCAGCCTTTTGACAGCCAACGCACTTCAGTGTGAAGAGGCAAGCCTTCAAATTCTTCATTGTTACCTTAGCATAGCTGACAAAATATTCTGCTACTTAATGGATGTCCTTTAATTTTGTCGATAGCAGATATTACAAGAACCATACTTGAAAAAGTTGCTGGCTAAGGCTTTTGGCTGTGAGATGTTGATGATGAATTACACAATAGATTACAAACAGACTTGGAATTTCTTTTCTCATAAATGCCACTAAACCAGCTGTCATGTATGGTTGCACAACAAATCATGTTCTTATTCAGAATACTTTTATCCTTAATATACATTTTGAGCTCATTGTAGATTGATTCCCTGCTGATATTTATTTTTAACGTTTTACAAAACAGAATCTCATCATAAATTTTTCTATTTTTGATGAACTGTACATTTACTATCAGCAATGACTCGTCTCGCGTAGTTGACTCATCCAGCTGCATCCCAAATTCTGTTTTTTGTAGCTTTGTGCATAGTTGATACTCAATGTCTTCACTCAGTTTGTCAATATGACGAACTACAGAGATATTACCCTGAGGAATTGACTTTAAGATACTGGTATCCATTTTGAGAACAGTGGTGAGCACTTCTGATACAGTAGGCATTATTAATCTTTCACTAATTGTGTGAGATTTTCCACACTTTGCTATCATTTTGGAAATGTTATAATGAGACCATTATTAAGGTCACTTATAGCTCTCTTTTTTTTAGATTATGATTATGAAGACACACAGTCCTCTTTTATTGTCATTTAGTAATGCATGCATTAAGAAATGATACAATGTTTCCTCCGGTGTGATATCACAAAACACAGGACAAACCAAGACAGAAAAAAACTAGCAAAATCACATAAATATAAGATATAGTTACAACAGTGCAACAATACCATAACTTGATGAAGTCCATGAGCACAGTAAAGGTTCAAAGTCACTCAAATGTCCCACATCTCACGCAGACGGAGAGAAGGAAGAAAAACTTTCCCTGCCATGCCGACCACAGTCCGACTCTGAGTCATCCGAAAACTTCGAGCCTCCGATCAGCTCTCCGACACTGAGTACTGAGCGCCATCTCTATCCAAACGATTTGACCAAAGCCGGGGATTTTGAGGCCTACCCTCCGAAAGATTCCTGACCGCGCAGTAACGACAGCAGCGAGCGAGCGTTTCAGAAATTTCTCCAGTTGTTCCTCTGTGCTTTCACATCCATTCTCCATCAAATCAGAATTGTCCATGGCCCCTATTTAACAGATACGATATCATTTTTCACCGGAGGGCTGCACAGGCCTTTTTGGCAAAAGACTCGAATGTGCAATGCTTTTCAAATATTTGATGTTTTCATGGCTTCTTTAGACAGTACAGTATTACAAATAAGACAGATGGGCGTCACTGATCTGACGGGAATGGAATAAAACCGTACTCCAGGTGTGTAACATTATATTGATGCTCTTTCTGTAGTTTCTGTTTCTTAGCAGGATTAGAATTCAAGGCTTCACCACCTTCAGACTCCTAGAGATCGCGCAGTATGTATTTATTTATTCATCATGGACAGGGCTAATTTAAATAAAAAATTAACACAAACTGGGAATGCCCGTCGGATGTTGATGATGGCAGTGAGTTGACATAGAGGAATGGTGGTAGCAGCATGCAAAGGGACGATGAGGTGAAGATGAAGACGATCTCAACAGCGAAAATTACTTTGACAGAAATTCAGATAGGAATCTGAGTGTTAGTTGGGACAGAGCTGGTGTTCAGCAAGCTACAATAGTATAAAGATACTATTCCAGTTAACACGATTGACCAATCGTGGAAGGTCTCATAATCTCCAAAGATGGTTCTTGACTGCACATATGAAGTTGAGGTTGCTTTGAACACCTCAAGAGGAATCCTCAGGGTCAGTAGGTTCATTGATTGACTCTATTTCACCATTTGGGTCTGGCCAGCGCCGTATCATTGTGTGACCTGTTTTCCATAGATCTGAAAAAAAAATCGAGAGGCTATACTTGACTTACCAACTGTTAAGTTGGATGAACTCACTCTGTGCCATGAGTCAAAGGTAACTGCTGGGCACTCTGACTGGTAATTTATGTACCCCCAATGATATCTGCTTGACTGCTAGGGTGGGATGAGATTGCTGAGTTTCAGATGCGTAGTGACGACCTGTTCACTGCCTGTAGAGCTATGGTTCTTCCTGTGTTCTAGTGCCTCATGCTCTTTTTTGTAATTATCTGCTCTACTAAATGTCGGTCAAATCAGGGTGCTGCATGAATGCCCCCCCCCCATGACTCCTATTTCCCCTAATGCCCCCTTAGGACATGTATCTGCCCCTTTGGGGGGGTCCTGGGGTGGCTGTAGATGCTGATCCACATATTCCGGTGCAGCGTGGGCACGAGTAAGTGGTGTCCGTGGTTAGTGGTTGGGTCTTTCGGTTGTTCCGTCTCCCCTTTCACAGCTGCCACTTGCTCTCTGTGGCACAGCAGAAATCGCTGTCATGTGGCCATGAGAGGATTTCAATATGCAGGTAGATTGGGAAAATCAGGTTGATGCTGGATAACAGTAGGGGGAATTTCTAGAGTGCCTATGAGATGGCTTTTGAGAACAGTTTATGGTTGAATCCACTAGAGGATCAGCTATTCTGGATTGGATGTTGTGCAATGAGCCAGAATTGCTTAGAGAGATTGAGGGAAAAAAAAAACCCTTAGGGGCAAGTGGTCATAATATGATTGAATTCACCCTGGAATTTGAGAATGAGAAGCCAATGTCAGTTGTATCAGTATTACAGTGGAGGGAAGGGAATTACAGAGGCATGAGAGAGGAGATAGTCAGAATTAATTGGAAAAGAACACTGGCAGGGATGACAGCAGAGCAGCAATGGCTGGAATTTCCGGAAGCAATTTGGAAGGCTCAGGATATATACATCCCAAGGAGGAAGAAGTATGCTACAGGCAAGATGACAGAACCATGGATAACAAGCGAAGAAAAAGCCAACATAAAAGCCAAAGGGAAAGCATATAACAGAGCAGAAATTAGTGGGAAGTTAGAAGATTGGGAAGCTTTTAAAAACCAACAGAAGGTAACTAAAAAATCATTAAGAATGTGAAAATGGAATACAAAAGTAAGCTAGGCAATAATATCAAAGAGGGCACCAAAGTTCCTTCAGATACGTAAATTGTGAAAGAATGGCGAGAGTGAATGTCGGACCTCTGGAAAATGATGCTGGAGAGGTAGTAATGGGGACAAGGAAATAGTAGATGAACTGAATAAATATTTTGCATCAGGCTTCACTGTAGAAGACACTAGCAGGAAGGTGGAAGTTTCAGGCGTCAGGGGTCATGAAGTGTGTGGTTATCATAACAAGAGAGAAGGTTTTTGGGAAACTGAAAGGTCTGAAGGTAGATAAGTCACCTGGACCAGATGGTGTACACCCCAGGGTTCTGAAAGAGGAGGCTGAAGAGATTGTGAAGGCATTAGTAATGATCTTTCAGGAATCACTAGATTCCACGATAGTTCTAGAAGATTGGTAAATTGCAAATGTCACTCCACTCTTCAAGAAAGGAGAGAGGCAGAAGAATTGAAACAATAGGCCAGTTAGTCCGACCTCAGTGGTTGAGAAGACGTTTGAATCAATTATTAAGAATGAGGTCTCAGGGTACTTGGAGGCATGTGATAAAATAAGCTGTAGTTAGCATGGTTTCCTCAAGGGAAAATCTAGTCTGACAAATTGTTGGAATTCTTTGAAGAAATACCAAGCAAGGTAGACAAAGGAGAATCAGTTGACGTAGTGTCCTCGGATTTTCAGAAAGCCTTTGACAAGGTGCCATTCATGAGGCTGCTTAACAAGCTACGAGCCCATGGTATTACAGGAAAGATTCTAGCATGGATAAAGCAGTGGCTGGAGGTAAAGAGTGGGTTTAAAGGGAGCCTTTTTTGGCTGTGTGCCAGTGACTAGTGGTGTTCCACAGGGGTCTATGTTGGGACCAATTCCTTTTACATTATTTGTCAATGATTTGTATGATGGAATTGGTGGTTTTGTAGATGATATGAAGATAGGTGGAGGGGAAGATAGTTTTGAGGAAGTACAAAAGCTACAGAAAGACTTAGACACATTTGGAGAATGAGCAAAGAAATGTCAGATGGAATGCAGTGTTGGGAGGTGTGTAGTTGTGCACTTTGGTAGGAGAAATGAAAAGGTTGACTTGTTTTCTAAATGGAGAGAATATACAAAAAATTAAGTGCAAAGGGACTTGGGAGTCATTGTGCAGGATTCCTAAAGGCTAATTTGCAGGTTGAGTCTGTGGTGAGGAAGGCAAATGCAATGTTAGCATTCATTTTAAGAAGACTAGAACATAAGAAGAGAGGAGGAGAAGATGGCGGCGTGACGCAGCGCACAGCGGGCGCTCCGGTGAATGATATCTGTTATCTGTCAAATAGGGTGCCATGCACAATCTTGATTTGATGGAGACAGACGTGACAGAACGGAGGAACATCTGGAGAAACTTCTGAATTGCCTTCTTCGCTGCCGCTGCTACTGTGTGATCCAGAATCTCCGGAGGAGAAGGCCCCAGGTCCTCGGCTTTGCTTGTTGCTCGGCGGCCAGGACCAGGTCGAAGCGCTCGGCAGAGATGGTGCTCAGTGCTCGGTGTCAGAGGGCTGGTCGGAGGCTCGAAGTTTTCGGACGGACTCAGAGTCGGCTGGGGTCGGGTGCTTCCAATGCATCGACAGTTGTCGGCGCCTGGAGGTTTATGGCAGGGAGAGTTTCTCCCTTTTGCCGCCTGCTATCGGGACTGTCGGGGGTCGATTGTAACCTTGAGACTTTTTTTTTACCGTGCCCATGGTCTGCTCTTCATCAAATTATGGTATTGCTTTGCACTGCTGTAACTATATGTTACAATTATGTGGTCTTGTCAGTGTTAGTCTTTGGTCTGTCCTTTTTTTTGTGATATCACTCTGGAGGAACATTGTATCATTTCTTAATGCATGCAATTCTAAATGACAATAAACGAGGACTGAGTGTCCTCATAATCTAATCTAATCTAAAAGCAAGGATGTAATGTTGAGACTTTATAAAGCACTGGTGAGGTCTGAGTATTATGAGCAGTTTAGGGCCCCTTATCTTAGAAAGAATGTGCTGAAACTGAAGAGAGTTCAAAGAAGGTTCATGAAAATGATTCCAGGATTAAATGGCTTGTCATTTGAAGAGCATTTGATGGCTCTGGGCCTGTATTCGCTGGAATTCCGAAGAATGAGGGTTGACTACATATCGAATGGTGAAAGGCCTTGATAGAGTGGAATGGTGAGAATGTTTCCTATGGTGGGAGAGTCTAGGACCAAAGGACACACCCTCAGAATTTAGGGTCCTCTTTTTAGAATGGCTTTGAGGAAGAATTTCTTTCGCCAGAGAGTGGTGGATCTGTGGAATTCTTTGCCACAGGCAGCTATGGAGGCCAAGTCTTTATGTATATTTAAGGCACAGTTTGATAGTTTCTTCATGGGCCAGGGCATGAAGGGATATGGGGTGAAGACAGGCAATAGGTCCTGAGAGGAAGATTGATTCAGCCATGGTGAAATGGCAGAGGAGGCTCGATGGGCCAAATGGCCTAATTCTGCTTCTCTATCTTATCATGACAGCACAGCTCCTTCTTCAGCAGATTTTCTCCAGGTTTATCTATTGAGTGAAATGTCTTTGCAGTTTTTAGATGCAATGTTGAATTTCTTCAGGCTGACTTTGATGCTAGACTGCACCACAGATGGTGAATGCTGGAAATAGTCAGCAAATCATTCCATCTCACCTGTGGCAAACTCTTGCAATCAAAAGTTTGAGATAAATCATTACAAAACAAAAAAGCTTTAAATCTCCTGACACCCTGGAAAGATTTTCAAGAAAAATTCACCCCCCGCCCCGCCTAAAGTTATAGGGAAACTTCTCCTTTGCTTGTTAGACTGTTGATGTTTCTGAAGAATTCGGGCAAAATTGCTGCAATTGTCCTCCTTTTATGTTTAATCTTTGTCTTGCTGCAAGGTTCCCTGTGGCAAATTCAAAACAGAACCCAGTTAAGTTTGTACTAATGCAGGGTAGCCCGGAGACATGGCAGTGATACTGGAAGAATGTAGTTTTAATATCTAATCATCACTGTCAGAGAGTTTAAAAAAAAAAACCCATGGAAACAAAGACTTTGACACAATGAGCCCATCACGATTGAAGATTGTTTAATGTCATTTCCAGTATGCAAGTGTAAAGGAGAATGGAATAATTGTTACTCTGGACCTGATGCAGCACAAAAAGAAAACACAAAAAATGAAGATCTTAATAATAAATAACACAATAAAAATAAATACATAAAATAGCTTATATGCATAAGTTATGACTATATAGATTGAGGCAACATTTATGGACTCAGAGACTTTGTCTATTTTTTTGTGTGACTGTATTTTACTAGTATCTTATAGGTGCGTGCTATCTTTCGCGTGTTATAAACACAAAATAATCTGCAGATGCTGGGGTCAAAGCCACACTCACAACATGCTGGAGGAACTCAGCAGGTCGGGCAGCATCCGTGGAAAAGATCGGTCGATGTTTCAGGCTGGTCCTGACGAAGGATTCCGGCCCGAAACGTCGACCAATCTTTTCCACGGATGCTGCCCGACCGGCTGAATTCCTCCAGCGGGTTGTGAGTTTTGCGTGTTTTACGTGCGGCATATGACTGTTTGTACCGTGCTTTGCACCTTGACCCCGGCGTAATGCCGTTTCATTTGTCTGCGTTCATGGATATTCATGTTTGGTTTGAACGACAATTGAATTTGAACTTGAACGTGACACATAGATTGATTGTATGTCCATGAAGTGACACTAGGAACAGGAGTGTCTGTACGTAAGGTGACAGACAGGAATTGATAAAGTAGTGGTGGTTGAGGGTGTGGAAGGGTGGAGGGGGTGGGTTAGTGGTTGAGGGTGCGGAGGGGTGGGTCAGTCGTCGGGGGTGTGGAGGGGTGGGTTAGTGGTCGGGGGTGTGGAGGGGTGGGTCAGTGGTCGGGGGTGTGGAGGGGTGGGTCAGTGGTCAGGGGTGTGGAGGGGTGGGTTAGTGGTTGAGGGTGCGGAGGGGTGAGTCAGTGGTCGGGGGTGTGGAGAGGTGGGTCAGTGGTCGGGGGTGTGGAGGGGTGGGTCAGTGGTCAGGGGAGTGGAGGGGTGGGTTAGTGGTTGAGGGTGTGGAGGTGTGGGTCAGTTATCAGGGGTGTGGAGGGGTGGGTTAGTGGTCAGGAGTGTGGAGGGGTGGGTCAGTGGTCAGGGGTGTGGAGGGGTGGGTTAGTGGTTGAGGGTGTGGAGGTGTGGGTCAGTTATCAGGGGTGTGGAGGGGTGGGTTAGTGGTCAGGAGTGTGGAGGGGTGGGTCAGTGGTCAGGGGTGTGGAGGGGTGGGTTAGTGGTTGAGGGTGTGGAGGTGTGGGTCAGTTATCAGGGGTGTGGAGGGGTGGGTTAGTGGTCAGGAGTGTGGAGGGGTGGGTCAGTGGTCAGGGGTGTGGAGGGGTGGGTTAGTGGTTGAGGGTGTGGAGGTGTGGGTCAGTTATCAGGGGTGTGGAGGGGTGGGTTAGTGGTCAGGAGTGTGGAGGGGTGGGTCAGTGGTCGGGGGTGTGGAGGGGTGGGTTAGTGGTTGAGGGTGTGGAGGTGTGGGTCAGTTATCAGGGGTGTGGAGGGGTGGGTTAGTGGTCAGGAGTGTGGAGGGGTGGGTCAGTGGTCGGGGGTGTGGAGGGGTGGGTCAGTGGTCGGGTGTGTGGAGGGGTGGGTCAGTGGTCAGGGGTGTGGAGGGGTGGGTTAGTGGTTGAGGGTGCGGAGGGGTGGGTTAGTGGTTGAGGGTGTGGAGGGGTGGGTCAGTGGTCGGGCGTGTGGACGGGTGGGTCAGTGGTCGGGGGTGTGGAGCGGTGGGTTGGTGGTTGAGGGTGTGGAGGGGTGGGTCAGTGGTCAGGGGTGTGGAGCGGTGGGTCAGTGGTCGGGGGTGCGGAGGGGTGGGTCAGTGGTCAGGGGTGTGGTGGGGTGGGTCAGTCATCGGGGGTGTGGAGGGGTGAGTCAGTGGTCAGGGGTGTAGAGGGGTGGGTTAGTGGTCAGGGGTGTGGAGGGGTGGGTCAGTCATCGGGGGTGTGGAGAGGTGGGTCAGTCATCGGGGGTGTGGAGGGGTGGGTTAGTGGTCGGGGGTGTGGAGGGGTGGGTCAGTGGTCGGGGGTGTGGAGCGGTGGGTCAGTGGTCGGGGGCGTGGAGAGGTGGGTCAGTGGTCGGGATGTGGAGGGGTGGGTCAGACATCGGGGGTGTGGAAGGGTGGGTTAGTGGTCGGGGGTGTGGAGGGGTGGGTCAGTGGTCGGGGGTGTGGAGGGGTGGGTCAGTCATCGGGAGCGTGGAGAGGTGGGTCAGTGGTCGGGATGTGGAGGGGTGGGTCAGTCATCGGGGGTGTGGAGGGGTGGGTTAGTGGTCGGGGGTGTGGAGGGGTGGGTTAGTGGTCGCGGCTGTGGAGGGGTGTGTCAGTGGTCGGGGGTGTGGAGAGGTGGGTTAGTGGTCAGGGGTGTGGAGGGGTGGGTTAGTGGTCGAGGGTGTTGAGTGGTGGGTTGTGGTCGGGGGTGTGGAGGGGTGGGTTAGTGGTCAGGGGTGTGGAGGGGTGGGTCAGTGGTCGGTGGTGTGGAGGGGTGGGTTAGTGGTCAGGGGTGTGGAGGGGTGGGTTAGTGGTCGAGGGTGTGGAGGGGTGGGTCAGTGGTCGGGGGTGTGGAAGGGTGGGTCAGTGGTCAGGGGTGTGGAGGGGTGGGTTAGTGGTTGAGGGTGTGGAGGTGTGGGTCAGTTATCGGGGGGGTGGAGGGTGGGTTAGTGGTCGGGAGTGTGGAGGGGTGGATCAGTGGTCGGGGGTGTGGAGGGGTGGGTTAGTGGTCGGGGTGGGGAGGGGTGGGTCAGTCATCGGGTGTGTGGAGGGGTGGGTTAGTGGTTGAGGGTGTGGAGGGGTGGGTCAGTGGTCGGGGGTGTGGAGGGGTGGGTCAGTGGTCGGGGGTGTGGAGGGTGGGTCAGTCGTCGGGGGAGTGGAGGGGTAGGTTAGTGGTTGAGGGTGTGGAGGGGTAGGTCAGTGGTCGGGGGTGTGGAGGGGTGGGTCAGTGGTCCGGGGTGTGGAGGGGTGGGTTAGTGGTCAGGGGTGTGGAGGGGTGGGTTAGTGGTTCAGGGTGTGGAGGGGTGGGTCAGTGGTCGGGGGTGTGGAGCGGTGGGTTAGTGGTTGAGGGTGCGGAGGGTTGGGTCAGTGGTCGGGGGTGTGGAGGGGTGGGTTAGTGGTCAGGGGTGTGGAGGGGTGGGTTAGTGGTTGAGGGTGTGGAGGGGTGGGTTAGTGGTTGAGGGTGTGAAGGGGTGGGTCAGTGGTCGGGAGTGTGGAGGGGTGGGTCAGTCATCGGGGGTGTGGAGCGGTGGGTCAGTCATCGGGGGTGTGGAGGGGTGTGTCAGTGGTCAGGGGTGTGGAGGGGTGGGTCAGTGGTCAGGGGTGTGGAGGGGTGGGTTAGTGGTTGAGGGTGTGGAGGGGTGGGTCAGTCATCGGGGGTGTGGAGGGGTGGGTTAGTGGTCGGGGGTATGGAGGGGTGGGTCAGTGGTCGGGGGTGTGGAGGGGTGGGTCAGTGGTCGAGGTGGGGAGGGGTGTGTCAGTCATCGGGGGTGTGGAGGGGTGGGTTAGTGGTTGAGGGTGTGGAGGGGTGGGTTAGTGGTCGGTGGTGCGGAGGGGTGGGTCAGTGGTCGGGGGTGTGGAGGGGTGGGTCAGTGGTCGAGGGTGTGGAAGGGTGGGTCAGTGGTCGGGGGTGTGGAGTGGTGGGTCAGTGGTCGTGGGTGTGGAGTGGTGGGTCAGTCATCGGGGGTGTGGAGGGGTGGGTTAGTGGTTGAGGGTGTGGAGGGGTGGGTCAGTGGTCGGGTGTGTGGAGGGGTGGGTCAGTGGTCGGGGGTGTGGAGGGGTGGGTTAGTCATCGGGGGTGTGGAGGGTGCGTTAGTGGTTGAGGGTGTGGAGGGGTGGGTCAGTGGTCGGGGGTGTGGAAGGGTGGGTTAGTGGTTGAGGGTGTGGAAGGGTGGGTCAGTGGTCGGGGGTGTGGAAGGGTGGGTTAGTGGTTGAGGGTGTGGAAGGGTGGGTCAGTGGTCGTGGGTGTGGAGTGGTGGGTCAGTCATCGGGGGTGTGGAGGGGTGGGTTAGTGGTTGAGGGTGTGGAGGGGTGGGTCAGTGGTCGGGGGTGTGGAGGGGTGGGTTAGTGGTCGGGGGTGTGGAGGGGTGTGTTAGTGGTCGGGGCTGTGGAGGTGTGGGTTAGTGGTCGGGGGTGTGGAGGGGTGGGTCAGTCATCGGAGGTGTGGAGGGGTGGGTTAGTGGTTGAGGGTGTGTAGGGGTGGGTCAGTGGTCAGGGGTGTGGAGGGGTGGGTCAGTGGTCGGGGGTGTGGAGGGGTGGGTCAGTGGTCGGGGGTGTGGAGCGGTGGGTTAGTGGTTGAGGGTGTGGAGCCGTGGGTTAGTGGTTGAGGGTGTGGAGAGGTGGGTCAGTGGTCGGGGGTGTGGAGGGGTGGGTCAGTCGTTGGGGGTGTGGAGGGGTGGGTTAGTTGTCAGGGGTGTGGAGCGGTGGGTTGTGGTTGGGGGTGTGGAGGGGTGGGTCAGTGGTCGGGGGTGTGGAGGGGTGGGTCAGTGGTCAGGGGTGTGGAGGGGTGGGTTAGTGGTTGAGGGTGTGGAGGGGTGGGTCAGTGGTCGGGGGTGTGGAGGGGTGGGTCAGTGGTCGGGGGTGTGGAGGGGTGGTTCAGTCATCGGGGGTGTGGAGGGGTGGGTTAGTGGTCGGGGGTGTGGAGGGGTGGGTTAGTGGTCAGGGGTGTGGAGGGGTGGGTCAGTCATCGGGGGTGAGGAGGGGTGGGTTAGTGGTTGAGGGTGTGGAGGAGTGGGTCAGTGGTCAGGGGTGTGGAGGGGTGGGTCAGTGGTCGGGGGTGTGGAAGGGTGGGTTAGTGGTTGAGGGTGTGGAAGGGTGGGTCAGTGGTCGGGGGTGTGGAGCGGTGGGTCAGTGGTCGTGGGTGTGGAGTGGTGGGTCAGTCATCGGGGGTGTGGAGGGGTGGGTTAGTGGTTGAGGGTGTGGAGGGGTGGGTCAGTGGTCGGGGGTGTGGAGGGGTGGGTTAGTCATCGGGGGTGTGGAGGGGTGGGTTAGTGGTTGAGGGTGTGGAGGGGTGGGTCAGTGGTCAGGGGTGTGGAGGGGTGGGTCAGTGTTTGGGGGTGTGGAGGGGTGTGTTAGTGATCGGGGGTGTGGAGGAGTGGGTTAGTGGTCAGGGTTGTGGAGGGGTGGGTCAGTCATCGGAGGTGTGGAGGGGTGGGTTAGTGGTTGAGGGTGTGGAGGGGTGGGTCAGTGGTCAGGGGTGTGGAGGGGTGGGTCAGTGGTCGGGGGTGTGGAGCGGTGGGTTAGTGGTTGAGGGTGTGGAGGGGTGGGTCAGTGGTCGGGGTTGTGGAGGGGTAGGTCAGTCGTCGGGGGTGTGGAGGGGTGGGTTAGTTGTCAGGGGTGTGGAGCGGTGGGTTGTGGTTGGGGGTGTGGAGGGGTGTGTCAGTGGTCGGGGGTGTGGAGGGGTGGGTCAGTGGTCAGGGGTGTGGAGGGGTGGGTTAGTGGTTGAGGGTGTGGAGGGGTGGGTCAGTGGTCGGGGGTGTGGAGGGGTGGTTCAGTCATCTGGGGTGTGGAGGGGTGGGTCAGTGGTCAGGGGTGTGGAGGGGTGTGTTAGTGGTCAGGGGTGCGGAGGGGTGGGTTAGTGGTTGAGGGTGTGGAGGGGTGGGTTAGTGGTCAGGGGTGTGGAGGGGTGTGTTAGTGGTCGAGGGTGTGGAGGGGTGGGTTAGTGGTCAGGGGTGCGGAGGGGTGGGTTAGTGGTTGAGGGTGTGGAGGGGTGTGTTAGTGGTCAGGGGTGTGGAGGGGTGTGTTAGTGGTCAGGGGTGCGGAGGGGTGGGTTAGTGGTTGAGGGTGTGGAGGGGTGGGTTAGTGGTCAGGGGTGTGGAGGGGTGTGTTAGTGGTCGAGGGTGTGGAGGGGTGTGTTAGTGGTCAGGGGTGCGGAGGGGTGGGTTAGTGGTTGAGGGTGTGGAGGGGTGTGTTAGTGGTCAGGGGTGTGGAGGGGTGTGTTAGTGGTCGAGGGTGTGGAGGGGTGGGTTAGTGGTCAGGGGTGTGGAGGGGTGGGTCAGTCATCGGGGGTGTTGAGGGGTGGGTTAGTGGTTGAGGGTGTGGAGGGGTGGGTCAGTCATTGGGGGTGTGGCGGGGTGGGTTAGTGGTTGAGGGTGTGGAGGGGTGTGTCAGTGGTCAGGGGTGTGGAGGGGTGGGTTAGTGGTTGAGGGTGTGGAGGGGTGGGTCAGTTGTCGGGGGTGTGGAGGGGTGGGTCAGTGGTAGGGGGTGTAGAGCTGTGGGTCAGTGGTCGGGGGTGTGGAGCGGTGGGTTTATGAGTGGTGTTGTTGATCAGCCTTACTGTTTGGGGAAAGTAACTGTGAAATGAAAGAAAAGATTGGTAGCTCCGGTTGGCAGTTTGTTTGTACGGTTGTTCATTGAGCCTGGAGATTGGGTCGCAAACGCTTTGCCATCAGTTGAGCTGTCATCAGCAGTGCACAACTGAGAGCTGTTTCTGCAGAGCACTTGTGCTTATATTGATCTGACTTGTTCTGACTGGTTGGTTTTGCGCTGGTCGCTTGTCTCCACTGGGTGCTGGATAGTTGAGTGATCTCTGCTGGCCATATCCCTGGTTCCTGGTCACTATGAGTGTTGATTCCTTGGGTGTCTGCAGCTCATCCCTTGGCCCAATTCCGTAGACGCACAGGTTCGGAAATTGTGTCCGTTTCAATACATTTGTTGATTGAGTCTTCCATTGAGAACCAAGTTCGAAGAATTGTCTTGATTTTTTTGTTTTGGTGTGACTGCCAGGATTTATGTAGTTTCCCAGATGAACTTGTGTCCTTTAGTTTTCTCCTTTTGCTTGTTCTTTCTTTCCTCTCTTTTCTGTAAGTGTATACCTCAGATAAATATTACGTGGAGATTTGTGGCAAATATGACTATATGATATATATGTACAGTATCTGAAATACATCTTATGGAAATGTTTGTTTGATGCTGAACTTCAATAAAAATTAAATTACATGAAAACCAAAAATAACTTGTGTCCTTCTTGGTCTTCCTGTCCTGAGATGATAGACAGAGGATTTTGTCTTCTTATGGCTACCAGGTATTCACGTTGTCTCATGGAAGCTTGTAATTTAGATTCTGATTGTGATTACTGGTACAGTCTGTTCGAGGAAAATGGTTTCTTAAATTCATTCAGCAGGTACCTTTTGCCAAATCTGTTTAATTTTTTTTTTCAGTTTACAGGAAAATTAAGCTGGTTTGGGTAGTAACATTACCTTTGATGCAAGATGCCTCTAATTTCCTACTCACAATAGGCCAAATGGCCTAATTCTGTTCCTATGTCTCATGATTTTACGGTCTACATTTGTGAATAGACTTTCAAAGTTCCTCTTTCTTAAAGCAGTCCTTTCCAAAAGGAGATTGGAAGGTTTCATTTCAATGCTTTGTTCAGCGTTATCATATAACACTGTAATTATCTGACCGTCCCGGCTCATCCAGGATTCCTTCAGAATTGAACATTGGTCGCCTGGTTAATCCAGAGAGAAAAATTCGTAAGGCCACCTAGTGACCAACTCTGCCGTGGACAGTCCCAGGCCTGGCTGCAAAAGGAGGAGGTTGGGCATGGGGTTAGCAACTTCCATCTCCTAAAAACCAGCACTACAGAAACGCCAACAGAAGGTCTAAAGACCTCCTTCCTGCGAGAAGGTGTTTTTAAATTGTATCACTGGGCATTTGTATTAAAAAGTCTTAGCTATTGGATGGAGAAGGATAAAGTTTCATCCTGGAAAAATAAAGAACAAGAGCTAATAGCACAATAAGGTTGAAGGACTTTCTCCTTATAGGTATGTCTACCAAAAAATGTTGGTCAAGTTTTAACCCATATACAACAAGTGTTTAGAGGAGCAGAAAAATTCCTAAAATTTAAAAGCGTATGGTGCAAATCATCTCCATTATGGAACAATATTCATTTTCAATCTGGGGGGAAACCATTCATTAACAGAACTTGGGAGGATAAAGGTATTACTACTCTTCAAGATATTAATAGGACAAGTACTATCCTTAGCTTTCAAGTACTGATATCTCGATATAGTATTGATAAACATTCTCTTTTCTTCTACTTTCGAGTAAGGTCAGCTTGTAAAGCCTATGGCGTTCCCTGGGGCTCAGATTTAAAGGACCATCCCATTTTAAGTTGGATACAGAGTGCTCCAGGACAGATAGGGTCATATATCTATGATAAATTAAACTCCCAGAATTATATGCCCATATCGGGAGTGAAATTTTGGGATAGGGACATATCTGAATTGGGACAAGACTTAGACTGGGATGCGATTTGGGATAATGCTGCCAGTGCTCCGAAAAACCCAAATCATCGGTATATACACTTGAAATTTTGTCATAGAGCATATTTAACACCGAGAATTAGACATCAAATGGGACTGGTTCCTGACCCTTATTGCTCATTTTGCCCCCATGGAGCTATTGGCTCTTTTATACATGTTGTATGGGAATGTCCAGGGGTTTTTGATTTGTTGGGAAAAGTTATCAGTACTCTTACAGAACTAACAGGGGTACAATTACCAATGGACCCCGCTGTACATCTTCTAAATGATGACTCCCACCTTTCCCTTACAGAAAAAACACGCAAAATCTGGCTGGCAGGCCTGACTGCAGCTAAGAAGATTGTCGTCCAGCGTTGGAAACCTCCCCATGATATTTCAGATACTCACTGGCTTCGGAGCTTTTTGGACATTTCTTACCTGGAACTATCATCAGCAAGAGTAAATGATGCACGACCAAACATAGTTTTAATGTGGACAAATTTGTTATCTAACTTAAAAGATCTTCTGTTGAAATAGGAATGCTTTGTCTGTGTGTGCACTACTATTCAGTTGATTGGTGGAGGGGAGAGGGGTGGGGGGGAGAGGGGTGGAAGGGGGGGATGGTGATGAAGGTTGGGGGGTGGCTGGGTTAAACAGTCAAAATGTAATTGGCAACTGGTTGTATTGAATGTAATTTGTTGGTGTTGCAATAAAAAATTAATAATAAAAAAAAACGAAGAAGGTGTATGAAGTTGCGTGGTGAAAGTGGAAGCCACAGGGCCGATCAAATTTATATAAGCCTAGAACAGAACCGCTTTTGGGGGCCTAAGCTCCACTGGGTTGGTGGGCTTAAGAAGCAGACCTACTGTACAACCAGTATTGTCATGCTTGCAATGGCACCAGGTTCTCTTTGCTGGTTGGCTGCTGCTCCGACAGACAACCTGAGGGACTGTGACTACATACACCCCATCCACTCACACAATGGAGCCTTTTCTGTAGATTGGGTATTGTGTGCCTCCCTGAGTTTGGTACTAGACATCCTGTGATCTTGTTTTCCAGAATGCAGTCATTGGAAGTCAGCAGTTTTGATGTCACCCACCTGGCTTCAGCTGTCACTCTGGCCTCTTGCTTCTATTCCCCAGCCTATCACCTGCTCCTGGTGCTCTTCTTCCTTCTCTTTCTCCCATGGTCCGCTCTCCTCTCTTATCAGATTGCTTTTTCTCCAGCCCTTTACCTTTTTTTACTTCATACCCCCTCCCACACACCTACCTTGCTTCATCTATCTCCTGCTACCTTGTCCATCTTTCTCTTCTTATTTTGGCATTTTCACCTTTCCTTTCCAGTCCTGATGAAGGGTCTCGGCCTGAAACATCGAATGTTTATTCCCCTCTGTGGATGCTGCCTGACCTGCTGAGTTCTTCCAGCATTTTGTGTGTGTGTGTTACTCTTAGCCAAAGTATAGAACTTGCTTAACTCCCACCCCTCCTCCCCTCCATCAGCATCATGTGAAGCCCTGGGAGCAGCTGGTGGATGGTCGGATGAGCAGCTGGTGCATATCACAAGTCCTGGTTATGTGACCACTGACACCAGGCAGACAATCTCTGAAGAATATTGGTAAAGGCTGGGGTCATCCGTCTTGTATAGACACTGCCCAGAAGGCAGCAATGGCAGACCATTTCTGTAGAAAAGTTTGTCAAGAACAATCATGGTCATGAACCATGATTGTTTACATCATAAGACATGGCACATAATGAAGGTGATGAGTCTTAATGACAATTGGTGTAGATCTTCTACAGGTTAGAAATAAAGATCGGTCTTCATTCGACTGCGATGAGGCTGTGACTGAAAGGGTTGAGTTACGAGACCCTCGATTGTTTGAGGTTGACCACGGATATTGCATCCCAGCTGTCTACATGATGCCTGTACCAGGGCAGTTGATTAGTTCAATGTAAACTTATTATCAAAATACATATATAATCACCATATATATGGAATGTGATATTCATTATCTTGCAGGCATACTCAATAAGTTCAAAGAATGACAGTAGAATTGACGAAAGGTGGGACTCAACAAGTTGGACATACAACCAAAAGAGAATAAATTGTGAGCACCCCTTATCTGAAATACCTGGGCCAGAAACATTTTGGATTTTGGAATATTTGCATCTGTATAATGCGATACCTTGGGGTTGGGGCCCCCGTCTAAACACAAAATCCATTTAAATTCCGTACACAGCTTACGTGTAGCTGGCCGGAAGCTCACAGAGCGAGCAGACCACAGTCGGACCGCAGTCTGATGCGAGGGAGCACACAAGACGAACAAACAATCAATGTGCAGAAGGCAACAAATTACGGAAATAATAAAAGAAAAAAACATAATAATAATAATAAATAAATCAGCAATAAATTAAATGAAGAACCCTTGAAAATTGAGTCCATGGTTATGGGAACACGTCAGTGAAGGAGTGAGTGAAGTTGAGTCTCATAGTTGGGGGGTAATAACTCTTCCTGAACCTGGTGCTGTAGGTCCTGAGGCTCCTGTACCTTCTTCCTGACGGCAGCAGTGAGAAGAGAGCATGTCCTGGATGGTGGGGGTCTTTCATGTGTCCATACTAAGAAACTAATTCTAGCAGTAAATGGTCAAATAGAATTGCCTGCTGTTTTTCCGAATATTGCTGAAGATGAATTTGTAGGTTGAGTTGATGGTGAGGAAGGCAAATGCAATGGTTCGCATTCAAGGGGATTAGACTATATGAACAAGGATGTAATTGGTCAGACCGCACATGGAGTATTGTGAGCAGTTTTGAGCTCTTATCTAATAAAAGATGTGTTGGCGTTACAGAGCATCTAGAAGAGGCTCACAAGGATAATTCTAGGAATGAAAGGGTTAATGTATGAGGAGCATTTGATGGCTCTGGACCTGTACTCACTGGAGATTAGAAGAATGAGGAGGGATCTCATTGAAACCTATTGAATACTGAAAGGCCTGGATAGAGTGAAGGTGGAAACAATGTTTCTTGTAGTAGGTGAGTCTTGGACCAGAGGGCACAGACTCAGAATAAGGGATTAGAACAGAGATGAGGAGGGATTTCCTTAACCAGAGGGTGGTGAATCTGTGGAATTCATTGCCACAGGCAGTTGTGGAATCCAAGTCATTGTGTATATTTAAAGTGGTGGTTGATGGGTTCTTAATTAGTCAGGGTGTCAAAAGTTATGAGGAGAAGATGGGAGGTGATAAGTGGAAAAGGTCAAAGGCTAGAGAAGAAGGAATCTGATAGGAGAGTGGACCATGGAAGAAAGGGAAGGAGGAGGTGATAAGCAGGGCAGGAGAAGAGGTAAGGGGGGGCTAAGAGGGGAAATGAAGAAGAGGAAGGGTGTAATTACTGGAAGTTAGAGAAATTGATGTTCATGCTATCAGGATGGAGGTTCTTACAAAAATAGAGGGCTATGTGGTGGGGAAATTCTAGGCAGTTTCTAGAGTAGGTTACATGGTCGGCACAACATTGTGGGCCGAAGGGCCTGTCATGCGCTGTAGATTTTCTCTGTTCTAAGGCAGGAAAATAGGGTTGAGAGGGATAAAAATTCAACCATGATAGTACAGTGGAGCAGTCTCAATAGGCCGAATGGCCTAATTCTGTTCCTATGCCTTATGGTCTTATGAAGATACTGTAACAATGAGCTGATACACAGTTCTAGCCATTGCAGTCCTCCAGGCTGGTTTTAACTCTGCTAACACGATTCTTTGCATTTCTGGTCAGATGCTAAATGCATTTCATCGGCTTCGTATCTGTACGCGGCATAAGGACAATGAAGTTGAATCTAATCTAATCTAATCTAAACCTCCCTTAACTCAATGATGGAGAGTGAACATAGAATACTACAGCACAGTACAGGCTATTCGGCCCACAATGTTGTGCCAACCCTTTAACCCATTCAAACCTCTGCTCCCACATTGCCCTCCATTTTTCTTTTACCCATCTATCTATCAAGAGTCTTTTAAATGTCCTCAATATTTCTGTCCCCCCCAGTCTATAAGAATAAGAAGAGGTCCTCTTCTGTAATTAATTCAGTTCAAACAAAGTTTTTAGTTAACGCCAGAAACAACAGCACACAGTTCCCAAATACCTCCCATTAACAATGCCTCAATTTATTACATGGGTTTTGATTTGCTTGATTACTGAAACACAGGGTTTACCACAGTGATCGCAACAATGAAAGGAATTAGCTTCCATTTTATTGTTGCTCTGTTTCACATTTTGACTGGGAAAATTTGAGTGAAATTTCTAAATGAATCAGCAATTTCCTTTGTTGCTTTAGGCTACAATGAGCCAATTCAACCTCGAGTCACCACTTATTCAATGTTACCACTTTTATACATCATTTTTAACATAGTGAGATATCCATGGAAGCTGTACCAATTAAATCTCTGCAGTAAGCCACACGCAGTCTAGTTATTACAGATGAAGGGGAACTTGAAAAGTCGCCTTAAGGACTGTGAGGCAGTAGTGGCGGGAGAGAACAGAAATTGGATAGGAGAGAGAGAGGAAGAAGAGAGATATGAAGAGGTTCAGGAAGAATTTTCAAGGATATAGGGTGTTGGGACTGTTAATATAGTATTGTGGAAGAAAAGAGGGATCTTGGGTGCACATAGATTCATCAAAGTTGCTGCGCAAATTGATAAGGGGTTTAAGAAGGCATATGGTGTGTTGGTCTTCATTAGTTGGGGGATTGAGTTCAAGAGTCGTGAGGTAATGTTGCAGCTCTATAAAACCCTGGTTAGACCACACTTGGAATATTGTGTTCAGTTCTGGTCGCCTCATTATAGGAAGGATATGGAAGTTTTAGAGAGGGTTCAGAGGAGATTTAGACCAATTTTCCCTCATTCTTCTAAACTCCATCGAGTACAGGCCCAGAGCCATGAAATACATTAGATTATGAAGACACGTAGTCCCTTTTTATTGTCATTTAGTAATGCATGCATTAAGAAATGATACATTATTTCCTCCAGTGTGATATCACAAAAACATTAACCCTTTCATTCCTAGGATTCTTCTCATGGACCTCCTCTGAACCCTCCCCAATGCCAGCATATCCTTTTGAAGATAAGGCGTCCAAAACTGTTCACAATACTCCGAGTGTGATCTGACCAATACCTTATAAAACCTCAGCATTACATCCTTGCGCTAATATTCCAGTCCTCTCAAAATGAATGCTAACATTGCATTTGCCTTCCTCACCACAGACTCAACCTGCAAGTTAATCTTCAGGGAATCCTGCATGAAAACTCCCAAATCCCTTTGCACCTCTGATTTCTGAATTTGTTCTCCATTTAGAAAATAGTCTATGCCTTTATTCCTTCTGCCAAACTGCACAACCATAGACTTCCTTACACTATATTCCATCTACCATGTTGTTGCCCATTCTCCTAATCTAAGTCCTTCTGCAGATTAAGCTTCCTCCATCTATCTTTGTATCATCTGCAAATGGCTACAAAGCCATCATTTCTGTTATCCATATCATTGACATATAATGTACAAAGAAGCTATCCCAACAAATAACCCCCGTGGAACACCACTAGTCACTGGCAGCCAACCAGAAAAAGCTCCCTTTATTCCCACTCTTTGCCTCCTGCCAGTCAGCCAATCTTCTATTCATTCAAGTACCTCTCCTGTAATACCATGGAGCTCTCATCTTACTTAGCAGCCTCATGTGCGGCACCTTGTCAAAGGCTTTCTGGAAATCCAAGTAAAAAATATCCACTGACTCTCCTTTGTCTATCCTGCCTGTTATTTTCCTCAAAGAATTCCAACGGATTTGCCAGGTGAGATTTCCTCTTAGGGAAACCACGCTGACTTTGGCCTATTTTATCATGTACCTCCAAATACCCCCAAACTTCATCCTTAATAATAAACTCCTTCATCATCCCAACCATCGAAGTCAGGATAACTAGCTCATAATTTCCTGTTGTGTTCTATGTCTGAGTGAGACATGGTTTTTTTTCTCCCAACATGTCAGATACGGTGATCAGACCAGAGATTTCAATCATTCAATAGTTCAATTTAATATCAGAGAATTATACAATATACAACTTGAAATTCTTCTTCTTTGCAAACATCCACGAATACAGAAGAGTGCCCCAAAGAGTGAGTGACAGTAAAAACATTAGAACCCCAAAGCCCCCATACTCCCCCCTCCCACGCACAAGGAGCAGCAAAGCATCAACCCTCCCCTCCCCCGCATACTTCAGCAAAAACCATCAGCACCCTCCACCCACCAAGCAAGCAACAACAAAGCCCCCAAGAAAGACCATGATCTGCAGTACAACAAAAACAAATTGTTCACTTGACAATTCATGTCACAGGCTCTCTCTCTTCTCAATAAAGGGCCAGAGAGGTGTCACCCTTTCACAGCAAGAGGGCAGACTAACAAAGACAAACTCGCTGATTACAGTGTCAAACACTGCGGTCACTTTTTTCTGAGATCTCTGACTCGAGAAATCTGTCCCTCCAAAGAGAGAAAGGCAGAGATTGAGCTGTTGGCCGAGTACAGAGCCCCCAAGAGCTGATCTGTTGTTCCCAGTGTTCCATTTTCTCCCGCGATGCTTCAGTCAGTGGCACCAGCATAAAGTCAGCTCATCCCCAGGCTCGCAAGGCCTCAGAACCCTGAAGGCGCACTCACCTTCTAGGCCGTATCCGTGGGATATTGAAAAACAGCCAATCAGTGAGCCATCACAGGTCCCATCGTCCACAAAGGACTGAAGTTTAAGTGTAGCTCTAGGTCAGGGTCTCCGACAGAACCTTATCCACCTTGAAAAGGAAAAAGAGACGTATCAAAGGTAGAAATAAGCTATTTACGCAGAATACCTAGAAGAGGTCACTGTTGAGCACCATCGTAGCTCTACCCTCAGTTTACAGAATGGATTGAGCTGCTTATTTGGAAAAGGTAAAAAGTGGAGGTGCGCGCTTGATAGATAATCTCAGTGGTGCTCTGATATGGTGATTTTGTCAAATTCATGATCCCCTGACCTTGAAACCCTCGGGTCAAATGTCATCCATTCTATTTACCTTGGGAGTTCTCCTCCATGGTCCTGACTACAGTTTACATACCACCAGTGGTCAACTATACATGATGCTGTCTCCAAGCAAGAAACAATTCACCCTGATACATTTCAAATCATAGTCGGAGCGCCTGTGCAATTACCATCAGCATTTAACGTGTAGTACCAGAGGTCCCAACACACTAGACCTCTGTTGTACGAAAATAAGGACTGCCTACCGTTCCATGCCCAGACTGCGTTTCAGTGAATCTGATCAGTTGGCTGTCTTTCTCTGACCTGCACACAGGCAGAGGCTAAAGAGCAAACCTTCAGAGATTAGGACAACAAAGAGGTGATCGCAGGAGGCTGAGGAGCGGCTTTGGGATTGCTTTGAGTCAGTGGACTGGGCCGTGTTCAAGGACTCATCTGAGGATCTGAATGAATACACACAGTTGTCATGGACTTTATAAAAACAGCTGTAGATGAATATGTCCGTACAAATTTATACAGAGTCTTCCTCAGCCAGAAGTCCTGGATGAACCATGAGATCCACAGTCTGCTGAGGGCCAGATCAGTGGCATTCAAGTCTTGTGACCAAGTAAGTTGCAAGTGAGGTACGGTCTCTGCAAAGCAAACACAGTGAAGAGACAATCCCGGGCTAAACCTGAATCAACGAAGGACGCTTGACAGTAGTGGCAGGGCTTGAATGCTATCACCTCTTATAAAGTGAAATTAGGCAACATAGGCATCAACAGGGCTTCGCTTCCAGATGAACTAAATGCCTGCTGTGCTCACTTTGACTGTCAAAGCATGGAGGAGCTATGACAAACTCCCACAGCCTCCGATGATCCAATGATTTTAGTCTCTGAAGCTGACATGTGAGCAGCCTTCAGAAAAGTGAACTCATGGAAAGAATCCCACCCAGATGGAGTACCTGGTCAAGCACTAAAGATCTGTGCTGACCAACTGGCTGGTGTGTTCACTGAGATCTATAACCTCTCACTTTGGCAGTGTGTGGAACCCACCTGCCCTCAAGCAGGCTTCATTATACCAGCGTCCAAGAAGAGCATGGTGACCTGCCTCAATGACTATCACCCAGTAGCACTTACATTCACAGCGATGAAGTGTTTAGAGAGGTTGGTGATGAAACATATCATCTCCTGGCTAAGAAACAACTTGGACCGGCCCCAATTTGCCTACCGGCACAACAGCTCTACAGTAGATGCCATCTCGCTGGCTCTTCACTCAACTCTGGAACATCCGGACTGCAAAGATGCACACATCAGATGCTCTTTATCAACTACGGCTCAGCATTCAATACCATCATCCCCTCAAAACTAATCTATAAACTCCAAGACTTTGGCCTCAATACATGCTTGTGCAATTGGATCCTCGATTTCCTTCCCTGCAGACCCCAGTCAGTTCCGGTTAGCAACAGCATCTCCTCCACAATCTCCATCAGCACAGGTGCTCCACAAGGCTGTGTGCTTAGCCCTCTGCTCGACTCACTTTACACTTATGACTGTGTGACTGAGCACAGCTCCAATGCCATATTTAAGTTTGCGGACGACACCACTGTCACTGGCTGAATCAAAGCAGGGGATGAATCAGCATATAAGAGGGAGAGTGATACCATAACAACAACCTCTCACTCAATGTCAGCAAGACCAAGGAGCTGATTATTGGGTTCAGGGGGAGAAACCAGAGATCCATGAGCCAGTCCTCATCGGAGGATCGGAGCTGAAGAGTGTCAGCAATTTAAAATTTCTCGGTGTTATCATTTCAGAGGACCTGTCCTGGGCCCAGCACATAAGTGCAATTATAAAGAAAGCATGGCAATGCTTCTACTGCCTTTGAAGTTTGTGAAGATTCAGCATGACATCTAAAACTTTGACAAATTTCTATAGACGTGTTATTACTATAGGCATCCGTTAGTCTTGTGAGACCATGGATCTGCACCTGGAAAGTCTTCGCTCTCCAGGGTGCAGCCTGGGCAAGGTTGTATGGAAGACCAGCAGTTACCCATGCTGCAAGTCTCCCCTCTCCACGTCACCGATGTCGTCCAAGGGAAGGGCATTAGGACTCATACAGCTTGGCACCGGTGTCATCGCAGAGCAATGTGTGATTAAGTGCCTTGCTCAAGGACACAACACACTGCCTCGGCTGGGGATCGAACTCATGACCTTCAGATCGCTAGTCCAATGCCTTAACCACTTGGCCACGTGCCCACACAAGACGTGTAGTAGGGAGTATATTGATTGGCTGTGCCTCTTGTGGAAACACCGATGTCCTCAAATGGAAAGTCCTACAACAAGTAGTGGACATAGCCCAGTCTGTCGCAGGTAAAGCCCTCCTCACCCTTAAGCACTTCAACATGAAAGGTTATTGCAGGAAAGAAGCATCCATCATCAGGGACCCCCACCATGCAGAACATGCTTTCTTTTCACTGCTGCCATCAGGAAGAAGGTACAACAGCCTCAGAATTCACACCACCAGGTTCAGGAACAGTTATTACCCCTCAACCATCAGGCTCTTCAACCAAAGGGGATAACTTACTAGCCCCATCATTGAAATGTTCCCACAACCCATGGACTCATTTTCAAGGACTCTTCATCTCATGTTCTCAATGTTTATTGCTTACTTGTTTTTATTATTATTTCTTTCTTTTTGCATTTGCGCTGTTTGTTGTATTCTGCACGCTGGTTGAGTGCCCAAGTTGGTGTGGTCTTTCATTGATTTTGTTACAAATATTATTCTATTATGCATTAATTGAGTATTCCCACAAGGAAATGAATCTCAAGGTTGTAGATGGTGACATATATGTACTTTGATAATAAAGTTACTTTGAACTTTGAACTTTGAGTGACTCTTGCAATTTTCTAGTCCTTCAGAACCATTTCAGAATCTAGTGGTTCATGATTGGTTCAATGAGTGGTTCTAGTGGTTCAATTTTCCAATCTCTTCAGCCACCTCTTTCAGAACTTTGGGGTGCAGTCCATCTGGTCCAGGTGACTTATCTACCTTCAGACCTTTCAGCTTCTGCAGGATCCCTTGCATTCATAGTCATTTTCAAAGTGTAAGTGTTGAAGGTGAAGTCTGTGAGCTGGTTGTCAGGTTGACATGCTTGCTGTATAAGGAAGGATTTGTAGACTGGCCTGTATTCTAGAGAGTTAATAAGAATGAGGGGAGATGCCATTGAAACATATGAAATTCCCACAATTCTTGACAGGGCAAGATGTCTCCCTCGCTAAGAAGTTTTGAACAAGGGATCTCAGACTTACAATAAGACGTAGTTAAAGTCTACGTTGAGGAGGAATTTCTTCACTCAGCTAAAAGTTTTAAGTTCAAAGTAAATATATTACCAAACTACATATACTGTATGTCACTATATACTACCTTATCCAACAGCCAGGAAGGCAGTACTCCAACGCTCCGTGGAGAGTGAAGGGCACGGCAAGGCGCAAAAGACGTCATGGTCATTCACTGTAACCAAGGAAGACCCCAGTTTGTGATGCTAGTTCGTACCACTGGATACAGACTTCCAAGTCCAAGAGAGTGGAACTGCCCCATGCAATGGCTTTTCTACTTTAAAATCTCCCCCTGCACAGGTTTCCTGTCATTGTGTGACATGACAGACAACCACCATACCACACTATATTACCCTAAGATTTACTTTCTAGCGAGCATTCACAATAAGTACGATGAAACAGAATAGAATCAATGAGAAATCTACAAACAAACCATGTGCAAAAGATAGCAATGAGGGCACCTTCAAAAGCCAATGTCTCCAAAAGACAGCATCCATCTTTAAGGACCCCCATCACCGAGGACATGGCTGCCCTCTTATCATTGCTACCATCAAAGAGGAAGTACAGGAGCTTGAAGATACGCACTCAGTGCTTTAGGAACAGATTCTTTCCCTCTGACATCAGGTTTCTGAGTGGACAATGAACCCATGAACACTACCTCAGTATATTTTTTGCTCTCTTTTTGCACTTTATTTAATTTTATACATATGTGTGTGTGTGTGTATTTCTTCTTTCTTTTTCAATCTTTTTATTAATTTCAAAATATAGAAACAAAACATAGCAATAATACAAATAGTAGAAAATCATGAAAAAGAAAAAAAAACAAAACAAAAAAAAGCAAACCCCATCCCCAAAGAAAAACAAAATTAATCAACTAAACTAAAAGACTTGGGCAAAACTAACAACTTAAAAATGGAAAAGAAGAAAACCTTAGTGTCGACGACTCCATTCCCCTCCAACAACAGCACAGAGAGATAAAACAATGATAGACTTAAATAATTTAACCTCTTCATCACGAAGGATGATTGCATTTCTTACTTTAATAGCTAGAAGGTCCATTTTGTTGAATTGGAAAGACATTAACCCTCCTACTGTATTTCATTGGTTTTCACAAACTATAGTGTGTTTGAATTTGGAGAAAATTAGAAGTACAGTTTATGACCCTTCTATTAAGTTTGAAAAAACTTGGAGGCCATTTATTCAGCATTTTCATTTGATGTAATTTGATCATTTCCAAACTTGTTTTATCTCTCTGTACTGTGTGTGTATTTCTTATTGACATTTATAGTTTCTATTATTATTATTATTGCAATGTACTGCTGCCACAAAACAATACATTTCATGACAAATGCCAGTGGCTCTGGAGATGGGCTGGTCCAATGCTGGTGCCCCTGACTGGGGCGTCATGGGAGAACACGGAACATCGGAAGCAGCGAGCTAGCTGCTGGCTGTGTGCTCGGAGACCCGAGTTCTATGGGCACAGAGCTCGGAAAAAACAACACAACAGACTGTTAACACCATAAATCAGTGAAGTTGTTTGTTATGTCTCCTCTCTCGCTGTGAAACAGGGACACCCCTTTTTCCCTTATTAGGGAGAGAGAAACGGAGCCTGTGGTATGTTGAATTACCAGCTGAACGAGTAGTCTTTGACTGCAAGTTTGTGTCTTTATCGACGTTTTGCTGCACACTTGAGTGCTCATGGAGGATGCCGATGCTTTTTGCTAGTGGGGGGGGGCAGACGTGACGTTGTTGCCTTGCTGCTGCTTATGTGTGGGAGGGTGGAGCTGGGGGGGGGTTGCTTTGGGGTTCTAATGTTTAATGGTCAATCATTCTTTGGGGCACTCCTCTGTTTTCGTGGATGTTTGCGAAGAAAAAGAATTTCAGGATGTATATTGTCTACACTTCTCTGATATTTATTATAGGCATCCGTTAGTCTCATGAGACCATGGATTTGCACCTTGGAAGGTTTCCAGAGTGCAGGCCTGGGCAAGGTTGTATGGAAGACCAGCAGTTGCCCATGCTGCAAGTCTCCCCTCTCCACGCCACCGATGTTGTCCAAGGGAAGGGCATTAGGACCCATACAGCTTGGCACCAGTGTCATCGCAGAGCAATGTGTGGTTAAGTGCCTTGCTCAAGGACACACACGCTGCCTCAGCCAAGGCTCGAACTAGCGACTTTCAAATCACTAGACGAACGCCTTAACCACTTGGCCATGTGCCAACACACTCTCTGACATTACATGTACCTATTGAACCTGATTCTGAATCACATTAAGTGAATCAATGCTAGTGGGAATATTGCAGGAAAATAATGTTGACGGAAAAAATGAGTCACAATCCTGACAATGAATGAGGCAAATAGGAAGGACCAAATGGGTTAACATTGATCCTGTTTCTTATGATTTTTTTGATAGAGCCATTAAAATTCTTTGATGTCTTCCCAGACAATTTCAGAGGCAATTGAAGAGTGTGCAACATCAGTGTAGATCTGGAGTATTGGGTCAGTAATGGGGTAAGGCAAGTGAAGAGTTAGCAACATTGGTGTAGATCTGGAGTAATGGGGTCAGTAACAAGAGGAAAAAGAAAGATGGAAATAAGGAATGATTTATTTAATTAAACAATACCGATGGTTTGATGAGTTTCTATAAATGAAAGCTACCATTCATGTTCTTGCAATTCCAGCAGCGTAATTTGGTTGATTGTAAGGTTCACTGGGATCCCTGGACAATTCTATGTATAAATGGAATTTCTTAGAGTCAAGGGAACTTAGAGATACAATCTGCTCCATTAAAACCCGCAATTATCCTATTACACCTTTCATGGTTCAATTAACATTTTTGAGACTGATTTTTGTTCAGTTCAAACAATTTGAGTGCAGAGAATGTCAATGTGGGAGACAGAGCAGTGTGGCTGGAGGTGTTGCCCTCTCAGAGCTCCTGGCAACTAGGATCCATCCTAGCTGCTGACGCTGCCTGCGTGGAGTTTGCATGCTCTCCTGGTGACTGTGTCGATTTCCGGTGGGTATTTTGATTCCTTCCCACTTCCTAATGATACAGTGGGAGGTTAATTGCCTTTTGTGTATTACCCCTTAGTGTAGGTACGATGCAAGCTAATGTAAAGCCCAGGTTAAGACTTCACTGCTATACTGTAGGTAATTCACCTTGGCAGTTTCTGCAAGAGCAGTGTGTCCTGCTGAAGTCGTGCTGCCTGCTAGGTTAGGAGTCTCTGGGGAGGCAGGCCCATGGGCTCTCCATATTTTTAGAGAAGGTGGGCATGTAACTGAGGACGAGGATTTTAAGGACAAGTTGTTCTCATTTCTGCGAGGTGAGGGAAAGGTCTAATGGGTCCGTCAGCGGTCAATTTAAATTTTGAGCTGATTTCGGCTATGACATCACTGGTTGATAAATGCCAAAATGTACCTGTGGAGAGCCAAAGTTATCATAGGCTGGGAGTGCTCTCTGGGGTCAAGCCCACACCCGATGGGGAAGAAGAATGTGAGGCTTGGGCGGAGCAGTCATCTCAGTTACTGGCTGAATGAATTGCTATGCTCAGATAGTATGAGAAAACAGAGACTGAGAGAGAGTTTAAAGGGGCTGGCGGCTGATATAGTGAGGTTCCTCAAGGCAGAAAATCCATTTGCCATGTCGGCTCATTACCTTTGCGAGCTCTGGAAGATGCTTTTGGCACTGCTGAAAGTGTGGCCAATCTTAGCATGAAGTTTAGGCACGTATTCCAGGAGGAAGGAGAGAGGTTTTTCAGGTTGGAGAAGCTGCTGTGGTGTCTGTGCCTCAAAGGGAGCATTCAGCTACCTGAGAGAAATTGCCTGAGGATGGAGCAGGCTGTGAAAGCTGCTGTCACATGCTGTGATTGTTCTACATCTTCAAATGACCCACAAGATGCACCCTCCTCCACCTTTTACCGAGTTACCGAGGGAAGCTAGAGAGGAGGGAAATATGATTGAGCAGCATAACATTTCCAAAAGTGTCTTCATTGCGGCTAAAGTGAGCGCCGATGCCACAGAGATGGAGTTTTTGAGGAATGAGGTGGAAAGCCTTCAAGCTGAGCTGATTTGATGGATGTCTGCCAACGTTTCATCTAAATATGATACATCCATTGGGAAACCCAACCTGTAGGACCCTTGATGCTGAGGAGTGCTGCCTTGACTAGAGAGGTGAGTGGCATTTTCTGTTACAATTCTGGAGAAAATGGACAATTCAAGTGAGGCTGTGAGGGACAGGAAAATCTTTGAAGAGGAAGTCAATGGTTGATCAAACAGAGACAAAAAGGGGCGAAACTATTGAGAGATCCAGTAAAGGAATGGGCTGGCATTTCGGAGAAGGTACATTCCAACCAGTGTATCAAGGGAAATACTAAGGTGCAATACTAAACTGTGGGAAGTGAGGGAGGAGATTCCTGAGCCTCTGGTGATGATCAATAGGGATGGGAGAAGTACCAGAGGATTACAATGCTGCAAACATTATTCCCTTCTTCAAGGAAGTGAATAGAGATAACCCAGAAAATTATAGACCAGTGAATCTTACTTCAGTGGTGGGCAAGTTGTTGGAGGAGATTCTGAGAGGCAGGATTTATGCGCATTTGGAGAGACATAATCTGATTAGGGATAGTCTGCATGGTTTTGTCAAGGGCAGGTCGTGCCTTACGAACCTGATTGAATTATTTGAGGATTAACAAAATACATTGATGAAGGTAGAGCAGTGGATTGGGATGATGTTTTTGCAGGGAAATGTACTATGGAGATGTGGTTGATGTTTAGAGATCTTTTGCGGGATGTAAGGGATAAATTTGTGCCGGTGAGGAAGATAAAGAATGGTAGGGTGAAGGAACCATGGGTGACAAGTGAGGTGGAAAATCTAGTCAGGTGGAAGAAGGCAGCATTCATGAGGTTTAGGAAGCAAGGATCAGATGGGTCTATTGAGGAATATAGGGAAGCAAGAAAGGAGCTTAGGAAGGGGCTGAGAAGAGCAAGAAGGGGGCATGAGAAGGCCTTGGCGAGTAGGGTAAAGGAAAACCCCAAGGCATTCTTCAATTATGTGAAGAAAAAAAGGATGACAGGAGTGAAGGTAGGACCGATTAGAGATAAAGGTGGGAAGATGTGCCTGGAGGCTGTGGTAGTGAGCGAGGTCACCAATGAGAGGGAACTTGATGATGGTGAGGACAATATGAGTGAGGTTGATGTTCTGGAGCATGTTGATATTGAGGGAGAGGAGGGGTTGGAGTTGTTAAAATATATTAGGACGGATAAGTCCCCGGGGCCTGACGGAATATTCCCCAGGCTGCTCCACGAGGCGAGAGAAGAGATTGCTGAGCCTCTGTCTAGGATCTTTATGTCCTTGTTGTCCACGGGAATGGTACCGGAGGATTGGAGGGAGGTGAATGTTGTTCCCTTGTTCAAAAAAGGTAGTAGGGATAGTCCGGGTAATTATAGACCAGTGAGCCTTACGTCTGTGGTGGGGGGCTGTTGGAAAAGATTCTTAGAGATAGGATCTATAGGCATTTAGAGAATCATGCTCTGATCAGGAACAGTCAGCATGGCTTTGTGAAGGGCAGATCGTGTCTAACAAGCCCGATAGAGTTCTTTGAGGAGGTGACCTGGCATATAGATGAGGGTAGTGCAGTGGGTGTGATCTATATGGATTTTAGTAAGGCATTTGACAAGGTTCCACAGGGTAGGCTTATTCAGAAAGTTAGAAGGCATGGGATCCAGGGAAGTTTGGCCAGGTGGATTCAGAATTGGCTTGCCTGCAGAAGGCAGAGGGTGGTGGTGGAGGGAGTACATTCAGATTGGAGGATTGTGACTAGAGGTGTCCCACAAGGATCTGTTCTGGGACCTCTACTTTTCATGATTTTTATTAACGACCTGGATGTGGGGGTAGAAGGGTGGTTTGGCAAGTTTGCAGATGACACAAAGGTTGGTGGTGTTGTAGATAGTGTAGAGGATTGTCGAAGATTGCAGAGAGACATTGATAGGATGCAGAAGTGGGCTGAGAAGTGGCAGATGGAGTTCAACCCGGAGAAGGGTGAGGTGGTACACTTTGGAAGGACAAACTCCAAGGCAGAGTACAAAGTAAATGGCAGGATACTTGGTAGTGTGGAGGAGCAGAGGGATTTCGGGGTACATGTCCACAGATCCCTGAAAGTTGCCTCACAGGTGGATAGGGTAGTTAAGAAAGCTTATGGGGTGTTAGCTTTCATAAGTCGAGGGATAGAGTTTAAGAGTTGCGATGTAATGATGCAGCTCTATAAAACTCTGGTTAGGCCACACTTGGAGTACTGTGTCCAGTTCTGGTCACCTCACTATAGGAAGGATGTGGAAGCATTGGAAAGGGTACAGAGGAGATTTACCAGGATGCTGCCTGGTTTAGAAAGTATGCATTATGATCAGAGATTAAGGGAACTAGGGCTTTACTCTTTGGAGAGAAGGAGGATGAGAGGAGACATGATAGAGGTGTACAAGATAATAAGAGGAATAGATAGAGTGGATAGCCAGCGCCTCTTCCCCAGGGCACCACTGCTCAATACAAGAGGACATGGCTGTAACGTAAGGGGTGGGAAGTTCAAGAGGGATATTAGAGGAAGGTTTTTTACTCAGAGAGTGGTTGGTGCGTGGAATGCACTGCCTGAGTCAGTGGTGGAGGCAGATACACTAGTGAAGTTTAAGAGACTACTAGACAGGTATATGGAGGAATCTAAGGGGGGGGGGCTTATATGGGAGGCAGGGTTTGAGGGTCGGCACAACATTGTGGGCCAAAGGGCCTGTACTGTGCTGTACTATTCTATGTTCTATGTTCTATGTAGTGTATATGGATTTCAATAAGGCATTTGATAAGGTTCTCCATACGAGGCACATTCAGAAAGAAAGAAGCATGGGAATCTAAGGAGATCCGGAATTGGCTTGCCCACAGAAGGCAAATGGTGGTTGTATATGGTTTGTGTTCTGCATGGAGGTCAGTGACCAGTGGTGTACCACAGGGATCCGTTCTGGGACCCATCTTCTTTGTGATTTTTATAAATGACCTGGATGAGGAAGTAGAAGGTAAGTTTGCCGGTGACACAAAGGTTGGGGGTGTTGTTGATAGCCTGGAGGGTTGTCAGAGTTTACAGTGGGACATTGATAGGATACAGAACTGGGCTGAGAAGTGGCAGATGGAATTCAACCTAGATAAGTTTGAAGTGGTTCATTTTGGTAGGTCAAATTTGAAGAAGAAGAAGAATAGCCCTTAACTCAGCAGTGGAGTTATCGGGGCACCATCATGACGGTGTTTCCATAGCAAGCTATTCTTGTTTTTACGAGGCCGAGTTGCTAGTTCAACACTCAACTTGACTTGGGTTCGAACTCGGGAAACTTTGCTCCGGAGTCCGGTGCTGATATTATTGCGCCACCAAGCGGGACATCAAATTTGAAGACAGAATATAATGCTCTTGGCAGTGTGGAGGATCAGCGAGATCTTGGGGTCCATGTCCATAGGACACTCATAGCTGCTGCACAAGCTGACAGTGTTGTTAAGAAGGCGTATGGTGTGATGGCCTTTATCAACTGTGGGACTGAGTTCACGAGCCATGAAGTAATGTTACAGCTATACAAGACCTTAGTTAGACCCCACTTGGAGTACTGTGTTCAGTTCTGGTCACCTCATTACAGAAAGGATGTGGATACTATAGAGAGAGTGCAGAGGAGATCTACAAGGATGTTGCCTGGATTGGAGAGCGTGCCTTATGAGAATTGTGCTTGGCCTTTTCTCCTTGGAGCGACAGATGATGAGAGGTGACTTGATAGAAGTGTATAAGGTGATGAGAGGTATTGATCATACGGATAGCCAGAGGCTTTTTCCCAGGGATGAAATTGCTAACATGAAGGGATATAGTTTTAAGGCGCTTGGAAGTAGGTACTGGGGGGTTGTCAGAGGTAAGTTTTTCACACAGGGAATGTTGGATGCATGGAATGCACTGCCAGTGAAGGTGGTAGAGGCGGATACATTAGAGTCTTTTAAGAGATTCTTAGATAGGTACATGGAACTTAGCAAAGTAGAGGGCTACGTGGTGGGGAAATTCTAGGCTCCTTCTGGAGTAGTTACATGGTCAGCAGAACATTGTGGGCCGAAGGGCCTGTAATGTGCTGTAGATGTTTCTAAAACACTATTCCTGAAGGTTTAATGGGACCAAGCTCTGATGTATCTATACGGATTGAAGGTGTTTATTCTAGAGCCATACTTGACACAAGTTACTTTGCTTTATCGATCCTTTTACAACTGGTATTTGTTGTATTTAGCATTGAAGCCACTCACTGCCCTTGAGATTCGGGGGCGGGGGTGGGGTGGTGGAGTTAGTACTGATGATTATTCCTATGATGGTTACTTGTTGTTGAAACTGGAATTTTCGGAAGCAGATGCTGGAATAACTGAGACTATTGACACACCAGTGTTGGTCTGTTCGGATCCGGTTGAAAAGGGTTGAGCTTTCATTACTTCCATTGAGAGAAGGCTCCTGGGAGCCTGCAAGGAGAGAAATGGAGAGAACTTTTTGAACACCTAGTCCATTCACCCTGGGTTCAGAGCTGCTTTTGAGGCAGTGCAAGTTGCTCCTGAGCAGAAATGAACAACTGTGTGGTACACCCAGTCTAAACCTGTCACAATACATCCTGGAGGAGTAGCAAGAGCGATGGAACCCTGAAATTCACCAGAATGCCCAACACCTCGGCCATCCAGCTGGATGATCCCGATGAGCAGAAGGAAGAGTCTAGCATGCAGGAGTGCTGGTGAGGCCTGAATTGTAGAAATCTTCAGCTATCTACGCAAACAGGATGATAGAGATGATCAGGAACACCTCAGGGAGAGATATTACCCTCATATGTGGTGTGCTGACTGCCCCTCTTTTTCCTGTAACTGTAGTGCCTAGTTTTCCAGAGAAAACAGAGGAGAAACAGTCTCCTGGATCGAGGAAGTCGACATTGAAGCCATGCAATTTTGGTGACCCATTGATGCCTGAGGAAGGCAAAAGGAGATTAAGTGAGAAGATGCATTCTCTACTGACAAGTCCGATGTTGGCTGCTCCAAAAGTAATTGCCACATTATTAGAGTGACTAACAACGATTCTTTCTGCCAGTTAGCACCAGCGGAGGGTGAGGATGTTTGGCAGCACCTGCTCAAACTGAAGGAAACTAAGTTCAGTCATGGAGCAGGGGGATCTGAGCTGCCAGAAGGTACGAGTGGTAGACAGAGGGAGGCATCCTCGAGTGGACAGGAAAGGTCACAAGGAGTGGCCGCAGCTGGAGAGGCCGAAGATGAGATAAGGAGGTCCCACTGAGTCCGGAAACCCCGAGCTAGGCTGGAAGAGGATGCACCTGGGAAACAGTATCACGTCCATTCCCATGGAGAGATATACTACTTCCATTTACAAATGGATTGGGGGTCCTGAAATCACAAAATTCATTTGAATTCTGTGTTATTAATAACGGTTTAATAAGTTCTAAAGTCAGGAGGGCATGACTATTTTTGGTGGGGGGGTGGGGGGGGCGGAGTGTAATTCCCTGGTTAAGACTTTTACTGCTCTGCTGTAGGTATTTCATTTTAGTGGTTTCTGAAAAAGCACTGTGTCCTGTTAGTAGTAGTCCAGTTTAGTAGTCAATTTAGGACTGCTGTGTCAGCCAAGCAGGATGGTGGGATTGGGAGAAAGCTCCAGAGAGAGCGGGACGGAGAGAGATTTGTGATGGACAGTGATCTGGTTCGGCACTTTAGGTAGGCTCCGTGGAGAAGGGAAGACGCCGCAGAATGACATTGGATGACAAGTCCCTGTTGCCATAGTGCTTTGCTCTTCCTCCAAGAAGAGCCAGTATTTCCGAGAGAGAGCACAATTGTCCGAGATGGATTTGGATCGAAGTTTGGAATGTGGTGTGTGCTTTCACACAGACCATGGGTCCAGCGCGTGAATAACGACAACCCAAGTTTGAGTCCAAGTTTATGTGCACATTGGACTGTTTTAACTGTAATGGTCTCTTTTTTTTGATTCTTTTCTCTTTCCTGTTAACCGTTCGATAAAGCTGAAATTTTTAATTATATTTTCTGTATAATTTTATGCAGTATACAATCTGTTATTTCTTGCCAACCGACAATTGTGTCACGGTAAATGGCAATTTCTTATACACTTAGTGGCCAATTCACCAGGTACAGCAGGTACCTAATGAAGTGATCACTGAGTGCATTTCTGTATGTTTGTGGCATTTTGCTGCTGTAGCCTATCCATTTCAAGGTTTGTCATGTTGTGCGTTCAGAGATGCTCTTATGCACACCACTGTTGTACTGTTACTGTCAGCTTGAGCCAATCTGGCCACTCTCCTCTGACGTCTCTTGTTAACAAGGTGATCTCGCCCACAGAACTGTCACTCACTGGATGTTTTTTTTTGTTTTTCCACACCATTTTCTGTAAACCCCAGAGATGGTTATGCATGAAAATCCCAGGAAGTCAGCAGATTCTGAGATACTCAAACCAACCCATCTGGCACCAACAATCAAAGTCACTCAGATCACATTTCTTCCCCATTTTGATGTTTGGTCTGAACAACAACTGAACCTCTTGTCCATGTCTGCATGCTCTTATACATTGATTTGCTGCCAAATGATTGGATGATTAGATATTTGTGTTAATGAGCAGGTGTACAGGTGTACCACTGGCTACCAAGTATATTTCAAGATCCACCACAACCATCATTCTTTGGTAATCTGTCCCAGTTTTTAGGGGCTCATCATCATATTTGTCTGAACAACCCAGAGAAAATTTATAAAGATGTTGCTGGACTTGAGGAGCTGAGTGATAGGGAAAGGTTAAGACTTTATTCCTCGGAACATAGAATATTGAGAGGAGATTTGATAGAGGTATCCAAAATTATGAGGGGAAATGCATGCAGGTTTTTTTTCAACTGAGGTTGGGTGAGACCACAACTAGACACCATGGGTCAATGGTGAAAGGTGAATTGTTTAAGAGGCACATGAGAGGGAACATCTTCACTCAGAGGGTGGTGCAAGTGTGGAACAAGCTGCCAGCACAAGTATTGAGTGCAGATTTGACTTAAACATTTAAGAGATATTGGCATAGGCACATGGATGGGTGGTGTATGAGGGGCTAGGGTCCAGGTGCAGGTCCATGGGATTTGGTAGCATAATAGTTTAGCATGGACTGAATGGCCTTTTTCTGTGCTGTAATGCTCTATGACTCTATTCTAGGAGATGAAATCAATGATGTTGAAGTTGGAGTTACGTAACCTAAAAAAAATCCTAACCTCCACTGCGTGATGCAGCTGAAATTGCTGTTTACATCTCTCACTAGCTGTTTAGCTATATTTAAAGGCATTAATAAACAGGGATTTTTCCCTTTTTTTGTATGTACTAACAAAGCTGCTGGTGATAACTTTATTAAAAAGTTCCTTACTAAATTAACAGTTTTATAGCCTTCAATTTGCATCAAAGACACCAGTTCTCTGATTGAAGCTTATTGAATACTGAAAGAACTAGACAGAGTGGATGTGAAGACTATGCCCAGGACCAATTGGCAGAGCCTCAGAATAGAATGACATCCCTTCAGAACCGAGCAGGAATTTCTTTTGGTAGAGAGTGTTGAATCTGTGGAGTTCATTGTCGTGGGTGTGGACGTTAGGTGTTTGGGTATATTAGAAGCGGATGTTGGTAGGTTCTTGTTCGGTCAGGGTGTGACAGGTTACAGAGATAAGGCAGGAGAATGGGGTTGAAAGGGACAATAAATCAACTGTGATGGAATGGCAGAACAGACTCGATGGGCCAAATGCTCCAGTTTGCTCTTATGTTTTTTGGTCTTACTGAGTGAAAAGCCACATGAAGTAGCTGTCAAAAATAATTAAACGATCCTTTGGAAATCAAACACAAAGAATTCTGATTACTGCACTGCAGCAGATAGAAAGGGACTACAATGGGTAGTCAAAACAGCCCAAGACATCACAGCCTACCTGTTATCAAAGACAAAATGGTGCCGGAAAAGGGCCAGTAACATAGTCATAGACATAGTCATAGTCATACTTTATTGATCCCGAGGGAAATTGGGTTTCCTTACAGTTGCACTAACCAAGAATAGAGTATAGATATAGCAATATAAAACCATAAATAATTAAATAATAATATGTAAATTATGCCAGGAAATAAGTCCAGGACCAGCCTATTGGCTCAGGTTGTCTGACTCTCCAAGGGAGGAGTTGTAAAGTTTGATGGCCACAGGCAGGAATGACTTCCTATGACGCTCTGTGTTGCATCTTGGTGGAATGAGTCTCCGGCTGAATGTACTCCTGTGCCCAGTACATTATGTAGTGGATGGGAGACATTGTCCAAGATGGCATGCAACTTAGACAGCATCCTCTTTTCAGACACCACCGTCAGAGAGTCCAGTTCCATCCCCACAACATCACTGGCCTTACGAATGAGTTTGTTGATTCTGTTGGTGTCTGCTACCTTCAGCCTGCTGCCCCAGCACACAACAGTAAACATGATAGCACTGGCCACCACAGACTCGTAGAACATCCTCAGCATCATGAATGATCCCATCCACCCTGCTCGTGGACTGTTTGTCCCACTCCCATCAGGAAGGAGGCTACGTAACATCCACACCAGAACCTCCAGACTCAAAAACATTTACTTTTCCAAGCAGTAAGGCTGATCAACGCATCCACCCACTAACATACCCCTCCACACCCCCAACCACCACTACTTTATCATTTCCTGTCAGTCACCTTATGTACAGACACTCCTGTGCCTAGCATCACTTTAAGGACATAAAATCAATCTATGTATACAAGCTATCTTATGTATTTATATTTACTGTTTTTTTATTAATGCTTTTTTATCTTATTGTGTTGTTTTTTGTGCTGTATCAGATCCAGAGAAACAATTATTTTGTTCCCCTTTACACTTGTGTAATGGAAATGATATTAAACGGTCTTGAATCTTGAATCTGTGTCTTAGTTTGTGAAAGCATTTTTTTGTTTAAATTATTTGACGTTGTGACTTGGGTTCATGTTACAAGTGATATAATCTAATGTACACACAACTGGAAGAAGCCTTTTGAAGTAATGTTTATGTCTAGTGAGGTTAATTCTGCTTTTTTCAATGTTTGCACCTTCCACAACAGCAGCCCTCTTTATTTATTAACAAAGAGGATAAATAGATTGAAAGCAAAGTTAATAGTTTTGAGTTAAACAGGATTCTTTTACAATGATCAAGAACCATGAATCATTGAGGTATGGAGTCATACAGGGTCTTCAGCCCAACTCATCTGTGCTAGTCAAGACGGTGCCAAGATTACGGCTCAGAATTAATTGTTTTTTAATTTCGTAGAAATGGTTTTGGGGCAGAGAGGGGATTTTGTTGAAGTCCAAGATCTTTTTTTTATTTTTAGAGATATGGTGTGGAATAAGCCCTTCCAGCCCTTTGAGGCACACCACCTAGCAATTCCCAACTACCTAACCTAATGACAGAACAGTTTACTATGACCAATGAACTTACCTGGTATGTCTTTGGACTGCGGGAGGAAATCGAAGGACCCGGAAAAAAGCCCAGGCCTTCCACGGGGAGGGCATACAGACTCCTCCCAGGTAGTGCAGGGATTAGGGAACATGCTGAGCGGTAATCGTGTTGTGCTAACTGCTACGCCACTGTGGCATACGGTTCCAGATCAAGTTCAGTTTGTCTTTCAACCATACACATGCATGCAGCCAAATGAAACGATGTTCCTCTGGACCAAGGTGCACAACACAGCGCATATAACTCACACATACACCACATAAAGTAATATTACCACAAATAAATTAACAAATAATAAAGTGTATTTATGATACAAATCAGAAAGCAAACAGTACAGCACCACTGGTGCTTCATACATGATGAGACCTTATGGTGACAGGGAGCTCAGTGGGTGAAGAAGCTGTTCTTGTCCTAGTGCTACAGTACCTCCTGCCTGATGGTAGGGAGTCAAAAAAATTGTGGGACAGGTGGGAGGGGTCATTGATAATGCTAAGGGCCCTGTGTACAAGGATGTGGAGGAGCTAGAGGCCAGATTAAGAATCAGAATCAGGTTTATTATCACCAGCATGTGTTGTGAAATTTGATAACTTTGTGGCAGCAGTTCAATGCAATACAATAGACAATAGGCAATAGGTGCAGGAGTAGGCCATTCAGCCCTTCGATCCAGCACCACCATTCACTGTGATCATGGCTGATCATCCACAATCAGTATCCAGTTCCTGCCTTATCCCCATAACCTTTGATTCCGCTATCTTTAAGAGCTCTAGCTATCTCTTTCTTGAAAGCATCCAGAGACTTGGCCTCCACAACCTTCTGGGGCAGAGCATTCCACAGAAACACAATCCTGTGTGTGAAAAAGTTTTTCCTCAACTCCGTTCTAATTTGTCTACTTATTCTTAAACTTAAATACAAGATAATATAGAAAAAAAATCATGACCAGTTCTCTCCAGTGTCTTTTCTTTTCATCTGCTACCAAGCAAAGGACCCAGTCACATTCCAAAGCACCCATTATCTCTAACACTGTTTCTACAGAAAGACCATTACATTAGCAGTGAAACCTTTCCTAGAATGTTACACCTGTAATGTATATTAAATAGCTAAATTAAAAATAGTGCAAAAACAGAAAAATAAAAAAAGTGAGGTGGTGTCCAAGGGTTCAATGTCCATTTAGGAATCGGATGGCAGAGGGGAAGAAGCTGTTCCTGAATCACTGAGTGTGTGCCTTCAGGCTTCTATACCTCCTTCCTGGTGGTAACAGTGAGAAATGGTCATGCCCTGGGTGGTGGGGGTCCTTAATAGTGGACGCTGCCTTTCTAAGGCATTGCTCTTTGAAGGTGTCTTGGATACTATGGAGGTTAGTACTCAAGATGGAGCTGACTAATTTTACAACTTTCTGTAGCTTCCTACAATCCTGTGTGGTAGTCCCCCCACACCAGACAGTGATGCAGCCTGTCAGAATGCTCTCCACCGTACATCTGTAGAAGTTTTCAAATGTTTTAGGTTACAAATCAAATGAAGTATAGCTGCTGCCTTGCTTTCTTTATAGCTGTATCGATATGTTGGGATCAGGTTAGATTCCAAGAGATCTTGACACCCAGGAATTTGAAACAGCTCACTTTCTCCACTCCTGATCCCTCTATGAGGATTGGTTTGTGTTCCCTTGTCTTACCCTTTCTGAAGTCCACACTCAGCTCTTTGGTCATACTGACGTTGAGTGCAAGGTTATTGCTGCAGCACCACTCCACTAGCTGGTACATCTCGCCCCTGTATGCCTCTTGTCTCCATCTGAGATTCTGCCAACAATGGTTGTATCATCAGCAAATTTATAGATGGTATTTGAGCTATGCCTAGCCACACAGTCATGGGTATAGAGAGAGTAGAGCAGTGGGCTAAGCACATACCCCTGAGGTGCACCAGTGCTGATCGTCAGTGAGGAGGATATGTTATCACCAATCTGCACAGATTGTGGTCTTCCAGTTAGGAAGTTGAGGATCCAATTACAGAGGGAGGTACAGAGGCCCAGGCTTTGTAACTTCTCAATCAGGATTGTGGGAATGATGGTATTAAATGCTGAGCTATAGTCGACGAACAGTATCCTGACATAGGTGTTTGTATTGTCCAGGTGGTCTAAGGCCATGTGAAGAGTCATTGAGATTGTGTCTGCCATACCATGCTCAGTTCTAGTCGCCTCACTACAGGAAGGATGTGGAAGCCATAGAAAGGGTGCAGAGGAGATTTACAAGGAAATTGCCTGGATTGGGGAGCATGCCTTATGAAAACAAGGTTGAGCGAACTCGGCCTTTTCTCCTTGGAGTGGTGGAGGATGAGAGGTGTATAAGATGATGAGATGAACTGATCGTGTGGATAGTCAGAGGCTTTTTCCCAGGGCTGAAGTGTTTGCCATAAGAAGACACAGGTTTAAGGTGCTGGGGAGGAGGTACAAAGGATATGTCAGGAGTAAGTTTTTTACTCAGAGAGTGGTGAGTGCGTGGAATGGGCTGCCGGCAACAGTGGTGGAGGTGGATACAATAGGGTCTTTTAAGAGACTTTGGATAGGTACATAGAGCTTAGAAAAATAGAGGGCTATAGGTAAACCTAGTAATTTCTAAGGTAGGGACATGTTCGGCACAACTTTGTAGGCCGAAGGGCCTGTATTGTGCTGTAGGTTTTCTGTGTTTCTACAGAGCTATTGTGGTGATAGGCAAATTGCAATGGGTCCAGGTCCTTGCTGAGGCAGGAGTTCAGTCTAGTCATGACCAACCTCTCAAAGCATTTCATCACTGTCGATGTGAGTGCTCCTGGGCGATAGTCATTAAGGGAGCTCACACTACTCTTCTTAGGCACTGGTATAATTGTTGCCTTTTTGAAGCAGGTGGGAACTTCTGACTGTAGCAGTGAGAGGCTGAAAATGTCCTTGAATACTCCCACCAGTTGGTTGGCACAAGTTTTCAGAGCCTTACCAGGTACTCTGTCAGGTCCTGCAGCTTTGCGAGGCTTCACCCTCCTGAAAGACAGCCTGACATCGGCCTCCAAGACAGAGATTGCAGGGTCACCAGGTGCAGCAGGGATCTTCACAGCGGTAGTTATAATGTCCCTTTCAAAGGGGGCATAGAAGGTGTTGAGCTCATCTGGTAGTGAAGCATCACTGCTATTCATGATGCTGGGTTTCGCTTTATAGGAAGTAATGGTTTACAAACCCTGCCAGAGTTGTCGTGCATCCGATGTCACCTCCCACCTCGCTTGCAATTAAGGTTCAGGGACAAGTATGTAGAGAGGTTAGAGGTCAGGCCTCTACTTTCGAAATCCAGTGACATGGATGGGCAATGAAAGACACCTGGAGTAAACGTCACCAATGCGGTCATATGACGAAGTACACCCGTGGATTTCGGGCTGTCCCAGGGTCTTGAGGTCAAATGTCCGAGCGAGCAGGAAGTATGAGGGCTGGTAAGTCAGTGATCCCCTGGAGTTTAGGGTCCTTCATCAGCTAGTCAGGGATTCGATACCAAAGACTGAAGCCTGCAGGTTGATCAGAAGTCTGGAGGAGTTGGCTGTTAATGCAAACAACGCATTGCACTATATATTTTGATCAATGTTCCCTCTAATATGCAATAACCACTGTGCACAAAAATCTTGCGACGTGCAATCTTTAAGTGGAAGCAAATCTGAAGCTATTCTGAGGATGGTGAACCATTCCTCTTTAAATGGACCAGCAGTTCCTTTGCGCTTCATGCCATTTCCTTCTTTGGAATTCGACAGAGTGAATCAATAACTTCTTCAATAAAAACAGCTGGTTTTAAAATCTGCAGACAAATGATTGCAAACTCCATGTTGTCAATGCAGTCTACATCAGAAACTGGAAAAGCAGATGTGATTGTGTACGATTGTGAAATATACTTGACATGCCAATGGGGTAGAGGGTGACAACCTTTTGTACGCAGTTTAGATTTCTTTGTGCGCTAGTAGCAAAGGATGTGCACATGCCTTTGAGGGAACATCGGTTTTGATGTACATGTGATAAACTTTAATCTGAATCTAAATCTGAATCTGACCAGGCTGCTGACCTGAGCAGAGCCAAACATGAGAAAATCTGCAGACGCTGGAAATCCAGAGCAACGCACACAAAATGCTAGAGGAACTCAGCGGGTCAGACACCATCTAAGGGAAAGAGGACAGTCGATGTTTTGGGCCGAGACCCTTAATCAGGAATGGAAAGTAGGATGAAAGCCAGAGTAAGAAGGTGGGGGGAGGGGAGGGAGAAGTACAAGGTGACAGGTGAAAGGTGAAACCGGGAGAGGGGGAGGGGTGAAGTAAAGAGCTGGGATGTTGATTGGTGAAAGAGATAAAGGGCTGGAGAAGGGGAAACTGATAGGAGAGGACAGAAGGCCATTGAAGAAAGGGAAGGGGAAGCAGCACCAGAAGGAGGTGATGGGTAGGTAAGGAGATGAGGTGAGAGAGGGAAACAGAAATAGGGAATGGTAAAGGAGAGGTGGGAGGGGCAATTACTGGATTTTAAGAAATGAGATCAAGCAGATCCCATCTGCCTGCATGGGGGTGATCATGGTATCACAGTGGTTAGTACTACACTTCACAGTACCAGCAACCCAGGTTTAATTCCCACCACTGTCTGTAAGGAACTTGTACTTCTTCCTGTGACCGCCTGGGTTTCCTCCGGGAGCTCCAGTTGCCTCCCAAAGTCCAAAGATGTACCAGTCGTTAGGTCAATTGGTCATTGTGAGTTGTCCCATGATTAGGCTGAGGTTAAATTGGGGGTTGCTGGACGATACGGCTTGGTGGGCAGTAAATGCCTGTTCCTCGCTGCATCTCCAAGTGAATAAATAAATGTTAGTCCATACCTGTTTAAAGTGTCCCATCCATGTACCTGTCCAAAGGTCCTGTAAAGTTTGCCTTTGTACCCACTCCTGCTACTTCCTCTATTAATGTGAATTAATTGAACTCATTAAACACGTGGTAGGCAACAGGAATTCTGCAGATGCTGGAAATTCAAGCAACACACATCAAACTTGCTGGTGAACGCAGCAGGCCAGGCAGCATCTCTAGGAAGAGGTACAGTCGACGTTTCGGGCCGAGACCCTTCGTCAGGACTCAAACACGTGGTAGGCATGGTAATGTTGTGGTTAGTGTAACTTTACAGTGTCGCTGATCAGAAGACTGGGGTTTGTCTGCAAGGAGTTTTTATATCCTCCCTATGACCATGTGGTTCTCCGACTTCCAAACATGTACGGATTAGGTTAGTAGGTTGTGCCAGAAGTGTGGTGACATTAGCAGGCTGCCCCCAGCTCATCCTGGGACTGTGTTGATTGCTGACACAAACGACATATTTCACAGTATTTCAGTGGGTGGTGGTAGAGGAGAGTACATCAGGGGCATTTAAAAAACTCTTAGATAGGCACCTGAAGACTGAAAAATGAAGGCTGTGGAGGAGGGAAGGGTTAGCTTGATCTTAGATTAGATTAAAAGGTCAGCACAATATCGTGGGATGAAAGATATTGTGCTGACGTTCTACATGTGACAAATAAAGCTAATATTTCTTTCTTTCATTCATTCCATCTAAGTGTGTCCCATTTTAGGAACTTTAATCAATGGACTATCCCACATACAGCTACACTGAAACGATAGTAATTAGATGAAGCTTTCACATGTAGGCTCTGACACGCTGTTAAGATCAGTACTATAATGACGACAGCGCCAAAGTAGTGGTGAAATAAAGGGAATTTTTCACTGAGTGTACAACACGGAGTCTGCATTGCCCATGTGTGTGTGACGGATGTATTGATATGACAAACCAGATGTTTCTCATTACCACAGCAGTTGTGTAGTTGCTGCTGAAGGAAGTGATTTAATGGCAACTTAACCACATTGACAATGTTTGGATTTGGATAATAATCAACATTAATGTCATATGTGCCACTATGTGCAATTAAAGATAACTGAAAAACATTTATAGTAAAACTCCCACAGTAAAATTGCCCAGAATTTCCTCACACCAGACATATCAGATATATCAGCCATAAAATATAAACATAAAATTCTGCCGAGGAAACACAAGAGATTCTGCGGAAGCTGGAAATCCAGAGAAACTCACACAAAATGCCGGAGGAACTCAGCAGGTCAGGCAGCATCTATGACAAGGAATAAAGGGCACAAGACCATGAGAAATAGGAGCAGAATTAGGCCATTCAGCTCATCGAGTCTGCTCCATCATTCCATCATGGCTGATTTAACCTCTCAACCCACGCTCCTGCCTTTGACAACCAGACTAATCAAGAACCTATCAACCTTCACTTTCAATATACACAATGACTTACCCTCCACAGTCGTCTGTGGCAATGAATTCCACAGATTCACCTCCACCTTGTGAAAGAAATTCCTCCTCATCTCTGTTCTAAATGGATGTCCCTCTATTCTGAGGCTGTGCCCTCTGGTCCTAGACTCCCCTGCTATAGGACATCCTCTCCACATTCATGCTACCTGAGCCCTTCAATATTTGATAGATTTCAATGAGATTCCCCCTCATTCTTCTGAACTCAAGCAAGTACAGGCCTGGAGCCATCAAACGTTAACCCTTTCATTACTGAAATAATACTCGTGAACCTCCTGAACTTTGTGAATTCGGCCTGGGTTGTCAACTGTTTATCCCTCCTCATGAATGCTGCCTGACCTATTGAGTTCCTCCAGTATTTTGTGTGTGTTTTTGTCATTCATCATTCAACATCATATTTATATTTTTTGATTCCTTTAATATTGGGAAAACTATAAATCACTGCTTTGAATGAACACAAGAGATGCTGCAGATGCGGGAAATCTTGACCAACACACACACACACACATGCACAGACAGACACACACACAACAGACATACAGACAGACAGACAGACACACACACACACACACACACACACAGAGCATGAGCAAACATATAATCAGGGGTGAAAGCAGTCGACATTTCGTGCTGACACTTGTGGGCTGCCCCCAGCTCATCCCCAAGTGTATTGGTTGTTAATGCATGTTCCGATGTACATGTGATCAAGAAATGAATCTGAACCTGAATCACATTCTTTTGAATTCAATTGTTATTTACATGACAAATCAAGCTCTAGAAGTTTGTATTGGAGATGTGAACAATAAGTTTATTTATTTGCAGACATGAGAGATTCTGCAGACGCTGAAAATCCAGGGCAACACACACAGAATGCTGGAGGACCTCAGAAGGTCAGGCAGCACTTGTGAATGGGAATGAACAGCTGACGTTTTGGGCTGAAACCCTGAGTCCTGATGAAGGGTCTCGGCCCGAAAATTCAGTTGTTTATTCCCAAGTTTCTTCCTTTCTTTCTTTAGAGATGCAGCTGGGAACAGGCCTGCCCAATGAGCCGCTCAGCCCAGCAACCCACCGACTTAACACTAGCCTCGTCACAGGACAATTTACAATGACCTAATAACCCACACACCTGTGAACTGTGAGAGGAAACTGGAGCACCCGCAGGAAACCCACACGCACACACGGGAAGCAACGTACAAGCACAGTTCCAAAGGACATCGGAGCTGAACTCCGAATGCTGACGCCCCGAGCTGTAATAGTGTCGCACGTCGTGGAGTCACTGAACAGTACAGCACAGACACGCGCAATGATCAGTTCTTATCAAAACCTGAAAATCCTGTTCTTGCACCCCTCTTAGTGAAAGTTTCCCCTAGTGCAGGACACTGTTACCTGAGTAGCATGTGCAAAATGCTGGAGGAACTCAGCAGGTCAGGCAGTCTCTATGGAAATGAATAAACAGTTGACATTTTGTGCCGAGACCCTTATCAAGCACGTGGACATAAACCAGGATAAGGAGGTGGGGTGGGGGGGGGGGGGTGTGATGAAATCAGAATCTGCAAGTTGATTGGTGGAAGAGCTATGATTATGATTATGAGGACACGGAGTCCCCTTTTATTGTCATTTAGTAATGCATGCATTAAGAAATGATAAAAATGTTTTTCCAGAATGATATCACGAAAACACATGACAAACCGACTTAAAAACTAACAAAGACCACATAATTATAACATATAGTTAGAACAGTGCAAAGCAATCCCGTAATTTGATAAGAGCAGACCATGGGCACAGTAAAAGTCTCAAAGTCTCTCGAAAGTCCCATCATTTCATGCAGACGGTAAACCTCCAGCGCCGCCAACTTGCCGATGCAGCATCCTGGAAGCATCCGACCACAGTCCGACTCCAAGTCCATCCGAAAACTCCGAGCCTCCAACCACCTCTTTGACACCGAGCACCGAGCACCATCTCTGCCGAACGTTTCGACCCTGGCCCCGGCAACAGGCGATACGCAAAGCCGAGGATTTGGGGCCTACGTCTCCGGAGATTCTCGATCGCACAGTAGCAGTGGCAGCGAAGCAGGCATTTCAGAAGTTAGTTCTAGATGTTCCTCTGTGCTTCTCACGGCTGTCCCCATCAAATCCAGATTGTGCACGGTCCCCTAGTTACACATATCGATGTTCATTCGGAACGGCCGTGGGCGCTGCATCGCGCCGTCATCTTCTCCTTCTCCTAAACAGTTGAAGAAGAGGGAGATGTGATAGGAGAGGACAGTGGATCAGGGGATACCATACTTTATAGAGTAATAGACTTTACTGAAGTAAAGAGTAATAGGGATACCATACTTGCATCATACTTGTGTCATTTCATATTTGCATCACTGTCTGTTATGGAGAGGCCACTGCACGGGAATGGAAAAAGTTACAGAAAGTTGTGAACTCTGCCAGCTCCATCACGGACACGAGTCTCTCCAGCATCGAGGGCATCGCCAAAAGGAGATACCTGAAAAAGACAAAAGCCACCATGAAGGACCCTCAGCATCCAGGACATGCCCTTCTCATTGCCACCATCAGGGAGGAGGTACAGGAGCCTGAAAACACACACTCAGTGTATCAGGAACAGCTTCTTCCACTCCACCATCAGATTTCAGAATGGACAATGAACCCATGAACACTACCTCAGTATTTTCCCTCCCTTTGGGTACTGCTTACTCAATTCAATTTTCTTTTTTTATATATTTCTTTTTGTAATTTTTATTATTATGGATTGCAATGTACTACTGCTGCAGAGGTGACTTGGTACAAATGAAAAGAGGCAAAGATCGAGAGGGCTTTCAGAGACTTTTACCCAGGGCAGAAATGGCTAATACAAGGGGAATAATTTAAGGTGATTGGAGGAAGGTATAGGGGGATGGCAGAGGCACACTGAGAGTGGTGGGTGTGTGGATCATGCTGCCAAGCATAGTGGTAGAGGTAGATCCATTAGGAACATTATAAGAAACTGTTAGATAGGCACATGGATGATAGAAAAATGAAGGCCATGGAGGAGGGAAGGGTTAGATTGACCTTAGAGTAGATTAAAAGGTTGACACAACATTGTGGGCCGAAAGGTCTGTACTGTGCTGTAATGGTTCCTGGTTTGGAAACACCAATGCCCTTGAATGGAAGAGTCTACAAAAATTAGTGAGTACAGCTCAGTCTCTCACGGGTAAAGCCCTCCCCACCATTGAGAACACTTACACGGAATGTGGCAGCAAAGCAGAACCCATCATCAGAGATCCCATCTTCCAGGCAATAAGAACATAAGACATAGGAGCAGAATTAGGCCATTTGGCCCATCGAGTCTGCTCTGACATTCAATCATGACTGATCCTTTTTTCCCCTCCTCAGCCCCACTGCCCATCTTTCTCCCCATAACCTTTGATGCCATGTGTAATCATGAACCTATCAAGCACACCCAAATACACCCAACAACCTCGCCTCCACAGATGCCTGTGGCAACAAATTCCACAAATTCACCATCCTCTGCTGAAGGAATTTCTCTGCATCTCTGTTTGAAATGGACTCCCCTCTATCCTGAGGCTGTGCCCTCTTGTCCTAGACTCTTCCACCATGGGAAACATCCTTTCCACATCTACTCTGTCTAGGCCTCTCAACATTAGAAAGGTTTCAATGAGATTCTGCTCATCCTTCTGAATTCCAGCGAGTACAGACCCAGAGCCATCAAACATTCCTCGTATGATAACCCTTTCATTTCCGGAATCATCCTTGTGATCCGCCTCTGGTGCCTCTCTTCTCACTGCTGCCATCAGGAAGGAAGTACAAGAGTCTTAGGTCCCATACCACCAGTTCAGGAACAGTTATTACCCTCAACCTTCAGGCTCTTGAACCAGAGGGGATAACTTCACTCAACTCAACACTGAACTGATTTCACAACCTATGGACTCACTTTCAAAGACTCTATAACTCACGTTCTCAAAATTATTTGTGACATATTTATTGATAATTATTATTTTGCTTTTCTATTTTGTATTTGTACATTTTGTTGTTTTTTGCACATCGGTCGTTTGTCTTTGTGTATAGCTTTTCTTTTTTTCTCGGCATGTGCATGTGTGTGTGTGTGTGCGTCCGTGCGTGTGCGCGATAAGCCTTTACAAGGTGTGGAGAGAGTTTGAGACTGTGTGGCGCGCCACTCCTCACACAGACATTTTCGCGGTATTTTTCCCTTTTTATTTTACGAGGTCAAATTGCGATCTCGACCCTCAACCCAGCACGGATGGAAAGCGTACTTGGGAGTGGCCCTGACTGGATTCGAACCCGGGAACCTCCGTTTCAGGGTCTGGCGCTGATGTCATTGCGCCACCAGCTGGTCCACGCGTATAGCTTTCCATTGATTCTTTTGTGATTCTGCTGTGAATCTCAGGGTCGTATATGGTGATGCATACATACTTTGGCCACAATCTAAATTTGATCTTTAACTTTGTTTTGTGTTCTATGGATGAAAGAACCTTGCCCTCCCTCATCAGTCTATACAGTAGTAAATATATGGCCCAACACAAGTTGTCATGTTGTATTGACTAACAAGAGCTGGTAACAAATTCAAAATTGAAGGCTATTGGAGGAAAGGTCATTAAAAAAGCAAAATGCTGTGTGGAACAAAGGAGCACCTAATGGGTTTTCAAAGCTGGCAAGAGATTTAAGGGGACTTTTGAAGTGGAATTTTCAAAGCTTACTTAATAATAGACAATCCAGCTATATGAGCAAGTAGTTAAAATAAGCCCCAACTCTTAATCACTGCTTGCTTTCAGCTTCTTTTCCCGGGCAGTGCAAATAACCTGATTATTTCTTGTCATCTGATAACAGTTGTTTCTCCAATCCAACTGGTTTCCACCTTAAAAATGTACTTCCAATGTTTTGTGTGCCTTTTGTACTCTCTCTCTTTTGTCTACTAATGGGAAATTTTGCCACACATATTAATGTCTCGCTGTTAATGCCTTTACACACCCTGCGTTGGTGTTAACTACCTCTCACTCTTTGCACTAGCACATTATAAAAATGTATCTCATCAAAGTATAAGATTACGAGGATATATAAGCCCCCGTTATCAAGGTCAAATTGACTGACTCTTTTTTGAAAGCAGCTCAAAAAGGTTCAAAACAGGGCTACTAAAACAAAATCCATGCTATCTCAAAAGTTTATCCAGAGCCTGGTGAACCTGTGAAATTCTTGCCACGGACGGCTGTGGAGGCCAAGTCACTGAATATGCTTAAAGCGGAGGTTGATAGGTTCTTGGTTAGTCAGGGTTTCAAAGGTTAGGGGGAGAAGGCAGGACAATGGGTTGAATGGGATAATAAATCAATTATGATGGAATGACAAAGAAAATAAGTCCTAGAAAGTGGGTCCGTAGGTTGTGGGAACAGTTCAGTGATGGGGCAAGTGAAGTTATCCACTTTGGTTCAAGAGCCTGATGGCTGAGGGGTAATAAGTGTTTCTAAACCTGGTGGAGTAAGTCCCGAGGTTCCAGTACCTTCTTCCCGATGGCAGCAGCGAGAAGAGAGCATCGCCTGTGTGGTGGGGGGTCTCTGCTTTCTTGTGACAATGCTCCGTGTAGATGTGCTCAATGGTGAGGCAAGCTTTAGCCGTGATAGACTGGGCTGCATCCATCACTTTCTGTAGGACTTTCCATTCAAGGGCATTTGTGTTTCCCTACCAGACTGTGATGCAGCCAGGCAATATACTCTCCCCCACACATCTATAGAAGTCTGTCAAAGTTACGGATGTCACGCCAAATCTTCACAGACTCCTAAGCAGAGGTGCTGCTGTGCTATTTTCGTAATTGCACTTACGTGCTGGGCCCAGAACAGGTACTTCAAAATAATAACACCGAGGAGTTTAAAGTTGCTGACCCTCTCCTCCTCTGATCCTCCAATGAGGACTGGTTTGTGGATCTCTGGTTTCCTCCTTCTGAAGTCAGTTCCTTGGTTTTGAGAGGTCGTTGTTGTGGCACCACTCAGGCAGATTTCCAAACTCCCTCCTACATGCTGATTTGTCGCCACCTTTGATTCAGTTTACAACTTGAATATGACATTGGAGCTGTGCTTAGCCACACAGTCATGTGTAAAGCGAGTAGAGCAGGGGGCTGAGCACACAGCTTCTGGTGCTCCTGCGCTAGTGGAGACCGTGGAGGAGATGTTGGTGCCAATCCAAACTGACTAGGATCTACAAGTGAGGAAACTGAGAACCCAATTGCACAAGGAGGTGAAGTTTATTGATTAGTTTTTAGGGGATGCTGGCATTGAATGGTGAGCTGTAGTTGATAAAGAGCATCCTGACGTATGCATCTTTGCAGTCCGGATGTTCCGGGTTGAGTGGTGCCAGCGAGATGGCATCTGCTGTGCCAGTCGGGAAAATTGGAGTGGATCCGTGTCACCTCTCAGGCAGGAGTTGAACGTTGTTGTTTTTCATTGCATGTCACATTCTCACCAACACCACCACCACAAATTCTTATTACGTATTAATGTATGTGCCAAACAAAGTCAACCCTTGACCCTTGAAATATCTGCAATTGAATGTTGTAATTAACAGATGCAGACTTTCCTCTGAGGTATCAGATATCTATAGGTTTAAGGCTATGGAGCCACAACTGTTTTCTTTGTGTTTTAACTATCTCTAAGGGCAGGAAATAGAAATGATAGCGAGGGTCAGATTACAAATGACTTCAAGGTCATTGTATCTCTGTGTTGGTGCTCAATTCACGAGTGTTGATATACATTCAGTGGCCATTTTATTAGGTACACCTGTACACCTGCTCATGAATGAAAATATCTAATCAGCCAAAGAAAAAGCATTTCAGGATGGATATTGTATACATTTCTCTGACATTAAATATACCTTTGAAACCAATCACATGGCAGCAACTCAAAGCATGCAGACATGGTCAAGAGAGAACCACAAAAGCTATGGTTCAGACCAAACATCAGAATGGGGAAGAAATGTGATCTAAGTGACTTTGACCGTGGAATGATTGTTGGTGCCAGATGGGGTGGTTTGAGTATCTCAGAAGCTGCTGATCTCCTGGGATTTTCATGCACAATAGTCTCTAGAGTTTACAGAGAATGGTGCGAAAAACAAAAACATCCAGTGAACTGTAGTTCTGTGGGCAAAAAACGCCTTGTTAATGAGAGCGATCAGAGGAGAATGGCCAGACTGGTTCAAGCTGACAGGAGAGTGACAGTAACTCAAATAACCATGGTGTGCAGAAGAACATCTCTGAATGCACAACACATTGAACCTTGAAGTGGATGGGCTACAGCAGCAGAAGACCATGAATATATACTCAGTGGCCACGTTATTAGGTACAGGAATTAACTAATAAGGTAGCCACTGAGTAAATATTGGAATTTATCTTGTCTTTATGTTTACAGTTACATATAAGGTAAATAATTAGAGTCAGCATTCATTTTAGAGATACAGTGTGCAACAAGCCTTCTGAACATGGTACAGTTGGAAAATGCATGGTCATGCACTCTGGTCGTGGAAATAAATGTGTGGACTATTTTTTAAACGGGGAGAAAATCAAAAAATCTGAGATGCAGAGAGACTTGGGAGTCCTTGTGCAGAACCCCCTGAAGGTTAACCTGCAGATTGAGTCGGTGGTGAGGAAGACAAATGTCATGTTAGCATTCATTACAAGAGGTCTAGAATACAAGAGCAAGGGTGCGATGCTGAGGCTTTATAAGGCACTGGTGAGGCCTCACCTTGAGTATTGTGAACAGTTTTGAGCCCCTCATCTGATGTGCTGGCATTGGAGAGGGTCCAGACAAGGTTCACAGGGATGATTCCAGGAAAGAAAGGGTGATCGTACAAGGAATGTTTGATGGCTCTGGGTCTGTATTCTCTACAATTCAGAAGAATGAAGGGGGATCTTATTGAAACCTTTCGAATATTGAAAGGTCTAGACAGAGTAGATGTGGAAAGGATGTTTCCCATGGTGGGAGAATCTAGGACAAGAGGGCATAGCCTCAGGATAGAGGGGTGTCCATTTAAAATAGAGGTGCAGAGAAATTTCTTTAGCCAAAGGGTGGTGAATTTGTGGAATTTGTTGCCACATACAGCTGTGGAGGCCAGGTCGTTGAGTGTATTTAAGGCAGCGATTGATAGGTTCTTGATTGGACATGGCAACAAAGGTTACGGGGAGAAGGCCGGGAACTGGGGGTGAGGAGGAAATCGAAAAAAGAATCAGCATAATTGAATGGCGGAGCAGACTCGATGGGCCAGATGGCCTAATTTTGCTCCTATGTCTTATGATTTTATGGTATCTAATAATAAAGTGGCCACTCTGTGCTGTAGCTTTAATTTTTCAAAGCACTCCAAAGTGTTCTTTTCCTTGATAAAATTGTATTCTAATTGGTAACCAGGTAAAATTGTATCCTAACTGGTTGCATCACAGCCATATGGAAACACCAATGCCCAGGGATGGAAAAGTCTACACAGAAGCCAGTCCAGCACAGGCAAAGCCAACCCAGCACTGGCAAAGCCAATCTATCACAGGTAGATGAGTCAGTATGGGTGGAAGTCAGGAACAGGAAGGGAGCAGTTACTCTATTGGGAGTATTCTATAGGCCCCCTGGTAGCAGCAGAGATACAGAGGAGCAGATTGGGAGACAGATTTCGGAAAGGTGCAAAAATAACAGGGTTGTTATCATGGGTGACTTTAACTTCCCTAACATTGATTGGCACATGATTAGTTCCAAGGGTTTAGATGGGGCAGAGTTTGTTAAGTGTGTCCAGGACGGATTCCTGTCACATTATGTGGACAGGCCGACCAGAGGGAATGCCATACTAGACCTAGTACTAGGTAACAAACTGAGTCAGGTCACAGATCTCTCAGTGGGTGAGCATCTGGGGGACAGTGACCACTGCTCCCTGGCCTTTAGCATTATCATGGAAAAGGATAGAATCAGCGAGGACAGGAAAATTTTTAATTGGGGAAGGGCAAATTATGAGGCTATAAGGCTAGAACTTGTGGGTGTGAACCGGGATGATGTTTTTGCAGGGAAATGTACTATGGACATGTGGTCGATGTTCAGAGATCTTTTGCGGGATGCAAGGGATAAATTTGTCCCGGTGAGGTAGATAAGGAATGGTAGGGTGAAGGAACCATGGGTGACAAGTGAGGTGAAAATCTAGTCAGGTGGAAGAAGGCAGCATTCATGAGGTTTAGGAAGCAAGGATCAGATGGGTCTATTGAGGAATATAGGGAAGCAAGAAAGGAGCTTAAGAAGGGGCTGAGAAGAGCAAGAAGGGGGCATGAGAAGGCCTTGACGAGTAGGGTAAAGGAAAACCCCAAGGCATTCTTCAATTATGTGAAGAACAAAAGGATGACAGGAGTGAAGGTAGGACCAATTAGAGATAAAGGTGGGAAGATGTGCCTGGAGGCTGTGGAAGTGAGCGAGGTCCTCAATGAATACTTCTCTTCGGTATTCACCAATGAGAGGGACTTGATAACGGTGAGGATAATATGAGTGAGGTTGATATTCTGGAGCATGTTGATATTAAGGGAGAGGAGGCGTTGGAGTTGTTAAAATACATTAGGACGGATAAGTCCCCGGGGCCTGAAAGAATATTCCCCAGGCTGCTCCACGAGGTGAGGGAAGAGATTGCTGAGCCTCTGGCTAGGATCTTTATGTCCTCGTTGTCCACGGGAATGGTACCGGAGGATTGGAGGGAGGCGAATGTTGTTCCCTTATTCAAAAAAGGTGGTAGGGATAGTCCGGTTAATTATAGACCAGTGAGCCTTACGTCTGTGGTGGGAAAGCTGTTGGAAAAGATTCTTAGAGATAGGATCTCTGGGCATTTAGAGAATCATGGTCTGATCAGGGACAGTCAGCATGGCTTTGTGAAGGGCAGATCGAGTGTAACAAGCCTGATAGAGTTCTTTGAGGAGGTGACCAGGCATATAGATGAGGGTAGTGCAGTGGATGTGATCTACATGGTTTTTAGTAAGGCATTTGACAAGACTCCACATGGTAGGCTTATTCAGAAAGTCAGAAGGCATGGGATCCAGGGAAGTTTGGCCAGGTGGATTCAGAATTGGCTTGCTTGCAGAAGGCAGTGGGTGGTGGTGGAGGGAGTACATTCAGATTGGAGGATTGTGACTAGTGGTGTCCCACAAGGATCTGTTCTGGGACCTCTACTTTTCGTGATTTTTATTAACGATCTGGATGTGGGGGTAGAAGGGTGGATTGGCAAGTTTGCAGACAACACAAAGGTTGGTGGTGTTGTAGATAGTGTAGAGGATTGTCAAAGATTGCAGAGAGACATTGAAAGGATGCAGAAGTGGGCTGAGAAGTGGCAGATGGAGTTCAACCCGGAGAAGTGTGAGGTTGTATACTTCGGAAGGACAAACTGCAAGGCAGAGTACAAACTACAAAGTACAAAGCAGGATACTTGGTAGTGTGGAGGAGCAGAGGGATCTGGGGGTACATGTCCACAGATCCCTTAAAGTTGCCTCACAGGTGGATAGGGTAGTTAAGAAAGCTTATGGGGTGTTAGCTTTCATAAGTCGAGGGATAGAGTTTAAGAGTTGCGATGTAATGATGCAGCTCTATAAAACTCTGGTTAGGCCACACTTGGAGTATTGTGTCCAGTTCTGGTCACCTCACTATAGGAAGGATGTGGAAGCATTGGAAAGGGTACAGAGGAGATTTACCAGGATGCTGCCTGGTTTAGAGAGTATGGATTATGATCAGAGATTAAGGGAGCTAGGGCTTTACTCTTTGGAGAGAAGGAGGATGAGAGGAGACATGATAGAGGTGTACAAGATATTAAGAGGAATAGATGGAGTGGATAGCCAGCGCCTCTTCCCCAGGGCACCACTGCTCAATACAAGGGGATATGGCTTTAAGGTAAGGGGTGGGAAGTTCAAGGGGGATATTTGAGGAAGGTTTTTTACTCACAGAGTGCTTGGTGTGTGGAATGCACTGCCTGAGTCAGTGGTGGAGGCGGATACACTAGTGAAGTTTAAGAGACTACTGGACAGGTATATGGAGGAATTTAAGTTGGGGGGTTATATGGGAGGCAGGGTTTGAGGGTCGGCACAACATTGTGGGCTGAAGGGCCTGTAATGTGCTGTACTCTTCTATGTTCTATGTTCTATCTAAAGTCAGTCCATCACAGGCAAAGCCCTCCTTATCATGAACACATTTCCATAGAGCAGTGCTACAAGAAAGCAGCATCCATCATCCAAAATCCATCATCGAGGACCCCTACCATCCAAGCCGTGCCCCCTTCTTGCTGCTGCAGTTAGGCAGGAGGTGTCGAGGCTGTACTTGATCTGGTATTGGGAAAAGTACCTGGTCAGGTGTCAGGCCTCCTAGTGGCAGAGCATTTTGGAGATAGTGATCACAATTCTATCTCCTTTACCATAGCATTGGAGGGGGATAGGAACAGACAAATTAGGAAAGCATTTAATTGGAGTAAGGGAAATATGAAGCTATCAGGCAGGAACTTCAGGGATATTTGTGTGGCATTCTGCATAGGTACGTTCCAATGAGACAGGGAAACATGTCCATAGGTACGTTCCAATGAGACAGGCCAGAAGGGGCCACGAGAAGGCTTTGGCTAGCAGGATTAAGGAAAACCCAAGGCATTCTACAAGTATGTGAAGAGCAAGAGGATAAGACATGAGAGAATAGGACCAATCAAGTGCGACAGTGGAAAAGTGTGTATGGAACCGGAGGAGATAGCAGAGATACTTAATGAATACTTTGCTTCAGCACTCACTATGGAAAAGGATTTTGGTGATTGTAGGGATGACTTACAACGGACTGAAAAGCTTGAGCATATAGACATTAAGAAAGAGGAGCTTTTGGAAAGCATCAAGTTGGATAAGTCTCCAGGACCAGATGAGGTGTACCCCAGACTACTGTGAGAGGCGAGGGAGTAGATTGCTGATCATCTGGCAATGATCTTTGCATCATCAATGAGAATGGGAGAGGTTCCGGAGGATTAGAGGGTTGCAGATGTTGTTCCCTTATTCAAGAAAGGGAGTAGAGATAGCTCAGGAAATTATAGACCATTGAATCTTACTTCAGTGGTTGGTAAGTTGATGGAAAAGATCCTGAGAGGCAGGATTTATGAACATTTGGAGAGGCATAATATGATTAGGAATAGTGAGAGAGAGTGGTGAGTGCGTGGAATGGGCTGCCGGCAACAGTGGTGGAGGCAGATATGATAGGGTCTTTAAAGAGTCTCCTGGATAGATTCATGGTGCTTAGAAAAATCGAGGGCTATGGGTAACCCTAGGTAATTTCTAAAGTAAGTACATGTTCGGCACAGCATTGTGGGCTGAAGGGCCTGTATTGTGTTGTAGGTTTTCTATTTTTCCATGTTTTTATGTTTCTACGACTTAGGTCCCACATCACCAGGTCCCAAAACAGATATTACCCCTTAACCATAAAGCTCCTGAACCAGTGTGGATAACTCTACTCACCTCAATAACGAACTTATTTCACAAGCTGCAGGCTCACTTTCAAGAATGCTACAATTCGTGTTCTCAGTATTATTTATTTTTCAATTTGCTTTCTTTCATATGTTGTTTTTTTTGTCCATTGTTTCTTTTTGTATAGTTTTTCATAACTAGACCATAAAACCATAAGGCATTGGAGCAGAATTAGGCCACTTGGCCCATCGAGTCTGCTCCACCATTCCATCATGGCTGATTTATTATCCCTTTCAACCCCATTCTCCTGCTTCTCCCCATAACCTTTGATACACTTACTTATGGAGAACCTATTAACCTCTGCTTTAAATAATACCCAACGACTTAGCTTCTACAACCATCTGTGGCAATGAATTCCACAGATTCACCACAACCTGGCTAATGAAGTTCTTCCTCATCTCTGCTCTAAATGGATCTCTCTCTGTTCTGAGGCTGTGCCTTCTGGTCCTAGACCTCCCCATTATAGGAAACATCATCTCCATTTCCACTCTATCTAAGCCTTTTAAAATCCAATAGGTTTCATAAGACCATAAGACCAAAAGACATAGGTGCAGAAATAGGCCATTGGGCCCATCGAGTCTGCTCTGCCATTTCATTATGGCTGGTCCAATTTTCCTCTCAGCCCCAGTCTCCTGCTTTCCCCCCATATCCCTTCATGCCCTGATCAATCAAGAACCTATCGACCACTGCCTTAAATATACATGAAGACTTGGCCTGCACAGCTGCCTGTGGCAGAGAATTCCACAGATTCACCACTCTCTGGGAAAACAGTTTATCCTCATCTCCACCCTAAATCTTCTCCCCTGAATCTTGAGGCAATGTCCCTTAGTTCTAGTCTCACCGACCAATGGAAACAACTTTCCTACTTCTATCTTATCTATCCCTTTCAAAATTTTGTATGTTTCTATAAGATCCCCTCTCATTCTTCTGAATTCAAGAGAGTATTGTCCTAGGTGACTCAATCTCTCCTCATAGGTTAACCCTTCATCCCTGGAATCAACCTGGTGAACCTCCTCTGCACTGCCTCCAAAGCCAGTATATCCTTTCTCAAGTATGGAGACCAGAACTGCACACAGTACTCCAGGTGTGGCCTCACCAGAACCCTGTATAGTTGCAGCATGACCTCCCTGCTCTTAAATTCAATCCCTCTAGCAATGAAGGCCAACATCCCATTTGCCTTCTTAGTAATCTGTTGTACCTGCAAGCCAACTTTTTGCGATTCATGAACAAGCACTCCCAAGTCCCTCTGCACAACAGCATGCTTCAATCTTTCACCATTTAAATAATAATCTGCCCTTCTATTATTCCTTCCAAAGTGGATGATCTCGCATTTACCAATGTTGTACTCCATCTGCCAGATCTTGGCCCACTCACTTAACCTATCTATATCCCTCTGCAGACTCTCCACATCCTCTGCACAATTTGCTTTTCCACTCAGTTTAGTGTCATCAGCAAATTTTGCCATGCTACGCTCAGTCCCCATCCAAATCATCAAGGTAAATGGTAAACAGCTACGGGCCCAGCATAGACCCCTGTGGCACCCCACTCACCACTGACTGCCAACCGGAGAAACACCCATTTATACCAACTCTCTGCCTTCTATTGGTTAACCAATCCACTATCCATGCCAATACACTTCCTCCGATTCCATGCATCCGTATCTTATTTATAAGTCTCTTGTGCGGCACCTTATCCAACGCCTTCTGGAAATCCAAGTATACGACATCCACCTGTTCTCCTCTATCCACTGCACTCATTATGTCCTCAAAGAACTCCAGTAAGTTTGTCAAACAGGACCTACCCTTTCTGAATCTGTGCTGCATCTGTCTAATGGAACCAATCCTTTCTAAATGTTTCGCTATTTCTTCCTTAATGACAGCTTCAAGCATTTTCCCAACTACAGATGTTAAGCTAACTGGCCTCTAGTTGCCCGTCTTTTGCCCATTTGCCTAATCTGTCTACATCCACTATAGCCTCTCTATTTTCTCAAAACTACCTGCCCCTCCACCTATCTTCATATTGTCTGCAAACTTTGCATCAAAGCCATCAATTTCATCATCCAAATCATTAACTTATAATGTAAAGAGGATCAATCCCAACACAGACTTCTGTGGAAGACCACCAGTCACCAGCAGCCAGTCAGAAAAGGCTCCCTTTATTCCCACTCTTTGCCTCTTGCTAATCAGACACTGCTTTATCCACACTAGAATCTTTCCTGTAATACCATGGGCTTGTAGCTTGTTAAGCATCCACATGTGTGGCACCTTGTCAAAGGCCTTCTGAAAATCCAATAACAAAACATCAAATGATTCTCCTACTGAGGTCAGACTGACTTGCCTATCCATTCCTTTCTTCTGCCTCTCTCCCTTCTTGAAGACTGGAGTGACATTTGCAATTTTCCAGTCTTCTGGAACCATTCCAGAATCTAGTGATTCTTGAAAGATCAATACTAATTCATCCACAGTCACTTCTGCCACCACGTTCAGAACTCTGGGGTGTAGACCATCTGGTCCAGGTGACTTATCTACCTTCAGACCTTTCAGTTTCCCAAGAACCTTCTCTCTAGTTATGGCAATTTCACACACTTCGTGCCCCATGACACCTGGAACTTCCACCATACTGTGAATGTCATCCACAGCGAAGATTGAGGCAAAATACTGATTCAGTTCATCCTCCACTTTGTTGTACCCCCATTACTACCTCTCATCGTTTTCCAGTGGTCTGATATCCACTCTCGCCTCTCTTTTATATTTTATGTATCTGAAGATACTTTTGGTATCCTCTTTAATATATTCAATGAGATTCCCCTCTCATTCTATTGTATTTCTTTATTTTCATGAGAATGGCTGCTAAAAATTTAATCTCATGGTGACATACGTATATGGTAATAAATTTACTTTGACTCTGGCTTTGAAATTTGCCACTAAGGCCCAGCTTAGTATGACCAAGGAATTGATTATGGACTTCAGGAGGGGTAAGTCGATGGTTCTCTCCAAGAGATCAGTAGTAGAAAGAGTGAGCAGTTTCAATTTCCTGAGTGTCAACATCTCTGAAGATGTATCTGGGCTCAACATATTGATACAATTACAAGGAAGGCAAGACAGTAGCTATACTTGGTTGGGAGTGTGAGGAGATTTGGTATGTCACTGAAGAGTCTCACAAATTTCCACAGGTGTGTCATGGAGAGCATTCTGACTGGTTGCATCACTGTCTGGTAAGAAGGGGCCACTGTACAGGATTGGAGAAAACCTGTAGAAAGTTGTGAACTCAGCAAGCTCCAATCTGGGCACTAACTTGAAGTAAAAATTATATCAAATTAAGTTAGACATATACAATGACCATTAGCCAGTATTTATTGCCAATCAATAAATGCCCTTGAGAAAGAGGCAATGTGATACCTTCTTGATGAAAGCAGCTATAGATTAGAGGTATACATTAAAGCAACAGGCCCCGTGTCCACCAGCAAGTCTGTCAACCATCAACTACCCCATTACATTGAGATTATACTAGTTGCTTGTTCTGCAACACAGACACTACGTGGCATCCACACCAGGACCACCAGACTCAAAAGCAATTACTTGGCCCAAACAGGAAGGCTGATCAACACCTCCACCCACTAACCCACCCCTCCACTCCCCTAACCACCACTACTACAGCATTTCCCATCACAGTTCAAAAATTTCAAAGTAAATTTATTATTAAAATGCAAATACGTCACCATGTACAACTCCGAGATTCATTTTCTTATGATCATTCACAGTAAATACAAAGAAACACAATAGAATCAAAGAAAAACTGCTCAGAGCAAAGGTGGACATTCAACCAATGGGCAAAAGGCAGCATATTGTGCAAATACAAAAAAAAGGGAGAAGTAAATAAATAAATAAATAAATAAATAAAATCACTTTATGGACGTACTACAAATCTATGTACAGTATATTAGCTATCTTATATATTTATAGTTATTGTGTTCTTTGTCTTCATGTGATTTTGCGCTGCATCGGTCCAGGAGTAACAACTATTTCATTCTCCTTTACTCTTGTGTACTGGAAATGACATTGAACAATCTTGACAAGGCCGGGCCAGGCTCCTGTGCCTTCTCCCTGTTGGTAGCAATGAGAAGAGGGCACATCCCAAACAGTGAGGGTCCTCAATGGTGCATGCCACCTTTCTGAGGCAACATCTCTTCTAGGTGACCTGATGGTGAGAGGGTTTAAGTCAGTTTCTGCCTCAGACAGTTGAAAGTAAAAGCAATTCTCTGGGCAGACACAAATATTTCCTATCTACTGAAATGGTGGTTTGAAATGAGTCACGGCAAAACCTATGGTGGTACTTTCGGAAACTGCTGTGGTTCGCAGACTTGCACTACACCTTGTCAGCAAGATCAAGAGTTTCTGAGAACCCCAGACGTAATACCTGCTCCAGGCAATGCTGCTTCAGAGACCAAAACCAACCCACCCTTTCAACCCCAGAGTGTGAGAAAACAACCATAAACAATGCAGTGTTTAAATTGTTAACTGACAGCCTGAGACTTTTCCCAGGGTGGAAATGGCTAATATGAGGGGGCAGAATTTAGAAGTGATTGGAGGAAAGTATGAGGAATGTCAAAAGTAGGTTCTTCACCTAGAGAGTGGCGGTTACATCTAACACCTTGCTTGGTGTGGTGCCACAGGCAGATACATTGGGGACTTTTAAGAAACTCTTAGATAAGCACACGGATGATAGAAAAATGGAGGGTTATGTAAGTGGGAAGGGTTAGATCAATCTTGGAGTAGGTTCAGAGGTCATGGGCAGAAAGGCCTGTGCTGTGCTGTAATGTTCTATGTTCTACAAAGATTGTAAATCAGGAAACATTGCATAAATAGATTTAAATACCAAGCTTCACCTACAGATCACTGAATATCACTAAGTGGAACGGAGCGACAAAGCCAGATCAATCTAGCGCTTCTTTCAAAGTCAAAATCAGGTTTGATATCACCGGCATATGTCGTGAAATTTGTTGTTTTGTGGCAGCAATTTATAATAAAAACTATAAATTACAATAAATATACATATGTGTGTGTGTATGTGTGTGTGTGGGGGAGTCTATATATTTATTGCAATAGTTTTTATTCTTATGTATTTCAATGTATCACTGCTGCACATTGACAAATAACACGATAGAAAAGTGATAGAAATATAGCAAAATCGGTAACAGATACTGATCTAAATGTACTGTACTTAAATGCACACAGCATTAGAAATAAAGTGGATGACCTTGTTGTACAGCTACAGGTTAAAAGATATGACATGGTGGCCATCACTGTGTCATGGCTAAATGATGGATGCGATTGGGAGCTGAATGTCCAAGGATACACAGTGTATAGGAAAGATAGGAAGGTAGGTAAAGGGGGTGGCGTGGCCCTGATGGTAAGTAACGATATCAAATCACTAGGAAGAAGGGACATAGGATCAGAAGAGGTAGAATCCTTATGGGTTGAGTTAAGAAATGGCAAGGGTAAAAAGACACTAATAGCAGTTATATACAGGCCTCCAAACAGCAGCCGGGATGTGGACTACAAGTTACAGCTGGAAATAGAAAAAGCGTGTCAGAAGGAAAATGTCAAGATAATTATGGGGGATTTTAATATGAAAGTGGATTGGGAAAGTCAGGAAGGTACTGGGTCTCAGTAGAATGCCTATGGGATGGCTTTTTGGAGCAGCTTGTCCAGAAGCCCACCAGGGGACCGGCTGTTTTGGATTGGGTGCTGTGTAATGAACCTGAGGCGATTAGGGAGCTGGAGGTAATGGAACCCCTTGGAAGTAGTGATCATAATATGATTGAATTCAGTTTCAAATTTGAAAAGGAGAAGCTGGTATCAGGTGTATCGATATTTCAGTGGAACAAAGGAAATTACAGTGGTAAGATAGATGGAGGGATGTTAGAGCAGAATTGGATGAAATTCCTACAAGAAATAAGGAAAGTGCAGGAAAAATATATTCCAAGAAAAAAGAAAATCATGAATGGAAAAATGGCACAAATGTGGCTAACGAGAGAGGTTAAGGCTAAAATAAAAGCAAAAGAGATGGTGTACAAGGAAGCAAAAATTAGTGGGAAAACTGAGGACTGGATGACTTTTAAAAACTTACAGAAGGAAACTAAGAAAACTATTAGGAAAGAAAAGATGAATTATGAAAGGAAGTTGGAAATTAACATAAAGAAGGATACTAAGAGATTTTTTAAATATATGAAGAGTAAAAGAGTGACATGGGTAGATATAGGACCGATTGAAAATGATGCTGGAGGAATTATAATGGGTAACAAAGAGATGGCAGAGGAACTAAATGAGTATTTTGCATCAGTCTTCACAGTGGAAGACATTAGCAACATACCTGATAGCCAGAGGTCTCAGGGAATAGAATTAGGTACAGTCAAGATTACTAGAGAGAAAGTGCTTAGGAAGCTACATGGACTGAGAGTAGATAGGTCTCCCGGACCGGATGAGGTGCATCCATGGGTTCTGAAGGAGGTGGCTTTGGAGATTGTAGATCTTCCAGGAATCAAAAGACTCTGGCATGGTTTTGGAGGACTGGAAGTTTGCAAATGTAGTTCTGCTGTTTAAGAAAGGAGGGAGGCAGCAAGAAGAAAATTACAGACCTATTAGTCTGACATCGGTAGTTGGAAAGTTATTGGAGTCAATCCTCAAGGACGAGGTTATGAAATACCTCGAGGTGCATGACAAGATAGGCCCAAGCCAGCATGATTTCATGAAGGGAAGATCCTGCCTCACCAACCTACTGGAATTTTTTGAGACAATCTCAACTAAGATTGATAAGGGAGAGGCTGTGGATACTGTGTATTTGGATTTTCAAAAGGCCTTCGATAAGGTGCCGCATAAGAGGCTGCTTAATAAGATGAGAGCCCATGGAATTACAGGAAAGATATTGGAATGGGTGGAGCATTGGCTGATAGGCAGAAAGCAAAGGGTGGGAATAAAGGGATCCTATTCTGATTGGTTGCCGGTTACTAGTGGTGTTCCGCAGGGGTTGGTGTTGGGGCCGCTTCTTTTTACAATGTATATTGATGATTTAGATTATGGATTAAATGGTTTTGTGGTTAAGTTTGCGGATGACACCAAGATAGGTGGAGGAGCAGGAAGTGTTGAAGAAACAGAAAGATTGCAGAGAGACTTGGTCAGTTTAGGAGAGTGGGCAAAGAAATGGCAGATGAGATACAATGTTGAGAAATGTACAGTTGTACATTTTGGAAGAAGAAATAATCAGGCAGATTATTATTTAGATGGGGAGAAAACTCAAAAATCAGAAGTGCAAAGGGACTTGGGGGTCCTTGTGCAGGATACCCTAAAGGTTAACCACTAGGTTGGATTGGCAGTAAGGAAAGCGAATGCTATGTTGGCATTCATTTCAAGAAATGTAGTGTATAAGAGTAAGGAGGTGTTGATGAGGCTCTATGGGGCACTGATGAGATCTCATTTGGAATACTGTCTGCAGTTTTGGGCCCCCTATCTTAGAAGGGATGTTCTGATGTTGGAGAGAGTTCAGAGAAGATTTACGAGGATGATTCCTGGAATGCAGGGGCTAACATATGAGGAGCGTTTGTCGGCTCTTGGATTGTATTCATTAGAGTATAGAAGAATGAGAGGGCATCTCATTCATAGAAGCATTTTGAATGTTGAAAGGGTTTGACAAAGTAGATGTGGAAAGGCTGTTTCCCTTGGTGGGTGAGTTCAGGACAAGGGGCCATAGTCTTAGAATTAGAGGGTACCCATTTAAAACAGAGATGAGGAGAAACTTTTTTAGCCAGAGGGTTGTGGATTTATGGAATTTGTTGCCACATACAGCTGTGGCGGCCCGATCATTGAGGGTGTTTAAGGAGGAGATTGATAGGTATCTAATTAGTCAGGGTATCAAGGAATATGGGGAAAAAGCTGGAAATTGGAACTAGATGGGAGAATAGTTTAGCTCATGGTGGCGTGGCAGAGCAGACTCGATGGGCTGAATGGCCTACCACTGCTCCTTTGTCTTGTGGTCTTGTGAACATGGCATATGCCAGTGATATTAAACCTGACTGTGATTCTGATCCCTGGTTAAACGTCTCTGATTATAGTAACGAGGTGGTTAAAGCAGAAGGTTACCACTAAGCAACACACATCAAAGTTGCTGGTGAACGCAGCAGGCCAGGCAGCATCTCTAGGAAGAGGTACAGTCGACGTTTCAGGCCGAGACCCTTCGTCAGGACTCGGTCTCGGCCTGAAACGTCGACTGTACCTCTTCCTAGAGATGCTGCCTGGCCTGCTGCGTTCACCAGCAACTTTGATGTGTGTTGCTTGAATTTCCAGCAACTGCAGAATTCCTGTAGGTTACCACTAAGACTAATCGACACCTCTCAAGGTCATTTGCTTATCTCTCCCAGACATTGTTGTCACTTGTACTTCTGTTCTCTTGGAGTAGAATTCTAAATGCATCCAAGCACTATTTACAGATCCTGACTTGCTGAAAAATAGATTAAGGGAAACCTGTTCTTTTATCATTCAGTAATTCCATAACAAATTCTCCTTGTTCTCTGTCATTATTCTGTATATTCATGGAATCATAGAATCATAAAGCAGTACAGCCCAGAAACAGGACTTCAGCCCATCTAGTCCATGCCGAACCATTAATCTGTCTAGTCCCATCAACCTGCACCCGGACCATAGCCCTCCATAACCCCGCCATTCATCTATCTATACAATTTTCTCTTAAATGTTGACATTGAGCTTGCATGGACCGCTTGTGCTGCCAGCTCGTTCCACGCTGTCACCACCCTCTGAATGAAAAAGTTCCCCCTCATGTTCCCCTTTCACCCCTATGCCATGACCTCTAGTTGAAGTCTCACCCAACCTCAGCGAAAAAAGCCTGCTTATACTTACCCCCCTTAATTCTGTATACATCTATCCAATCTCCACTCGATTTCTACATTCCAGGGAATAAAGCCCTCAGCTATTCAATCTTTTCTGATAACTGTAGTTCCCAAATTGCAGCCACCCACTTCTGCCGCAGTTGAGACCAGCTGTTCATTGGTTGTACATTGAGGCAAAGCCCCCACATTCCCCAGTCCCTGATCTAGCTACCGCGGAATCTGTCAGCTCCCGGTCCCAAACTCCAGTGATTCTAATCATCATTCCTTGTTCACTCATGTATAAGATCAAGAGTTCATGTTGCAGCTCATGTTGAGCAACACAACCAAAATCAAGTTCCAGTTCAAGCAACACATCAAAGTTGCTGGTGAACGCAGCAGGCCAGGCAGCATCTGCAGAATTCCTCGTGTTGAAGTTCCAGTTCAAGTTCAGTTTATTGTCATTCAACCTTACACTTGTACACAGCCAAATGAAACAACGTTCCTCTGGACCAAGGTGCACAACACAGTACATATAACTCGCACATAACACATAAAGTAATATTACCACAAATAAATTAACAAACAAAAATATATTCCAGAAGATTAACGTATAGCAGGAGGTGCATTTACAACACAAGTTAAACCTTACTGGTGCTTTGTACATGATGAGACCTGGTGGCGGCAGGACATTCAGTAGTCTCACGGCCTGGGGAAAGAAGCTCTTTCCCATTCTGACAGTTCTTCTCCTAATGCTACAGTGCCTCCTGCCTAATGGTGGTGGGTGGGGGTCAAAGAGATTGTGGGACAGATGGGAGTTATCATTGACAATGCTGAGGGCCCTGTGTATGCAGCGTTCCTGGTAAGTATCTCTAACGGATGGAGAAGAGCCCCAAGAGATCCTCTCAGCAGTCCTTGCAATCCTTTGTAGGGACTTGGCGGGCAGATGCCTTGCAAAATGCTGGAGGAACTCAGCAAAGTCAGATGACAGCTTCGGAAAGGAAGGAACTGTCAAACACTTTGGGATGAGACAACTTTATCATTACCCTTCCTTTGCAGTCCTATCAGATTCCTTCTTCTCTGGCCCTTTACCTTTCCACCTATCACCTGCCAGCTTCTTACTTCATCCCAATTAGGTGTACCTAATAAAGTGGACATCCAGCACATAAGCCATGGTTACGTCTTAGAGGGGCGATGTTCCCCTTTCTAGCAACTGAAGGAATGTGTGGCAGCTTTACTGTAGATAAACCAGGGAACGTCCTGACCATATAAATCCAGGCTCCAAGCTGCCAAAACTTACAAACAGGTATCTGTACAATCTTGCTTCCAAGGCCTTTAAGGCAGAAGAGGTTATAGGCTTGAGAACTCACTCAATCATCTCATCGTTACACAAGCGCAGATTCTATCCACTGCATGTAATCTGAGAGACCCGAGCAACTCCAGTACATTCCTTAATCTGTCTGAAGGTGCTGAAAATGAATATTTCGGCCCTGCCAATTGTAAATTGCCACCAGCATTTTAGTATCCAAGCCTCATTTCCTCGCCTTGGAGTCATCTTTATCTTTCAGTTTTCAGTCTGTAATAAGAAAATCTTAAAGCCAGTCTCCCTGATCTACCCAATAAAAAATGTTCCTCTTTTCAATGAAACACAATGACTTCTTCAATCCATCATTCAAACCTCTGCTGAGATGGAACAGTTAAAAGACAAACTAAATATTGACTGATCTTCTTTAGAATTCCTTTAGGTACAGGGGAGATACCAGGGGTAAGTTTTTTACTCAGAGTGCTGAGTACGTGGAATGGGCAGCTGGTGATGGTGGTGGAGGTGGGTTCGATAGGGTCTTTTAAGAGCCTCCTGGATAGGTACATGGAGCTCAGAAAAATAGAGGGCTATGGGTAACCGTAGGTAATTTTTCAGGTAAAGACATGTTTGGCACAGCTTTGTGAGCCGAAGGGCCTGTATTGTGCTGTAGGTTTTCTATGTTTCTAGAATGTAACTCCGTAGGGCATAGGAGCAGACGCAGGGCATTCAGCCCATCAAGTCTGCTCAGCCATTCTATCTTGGCTGATTTACTATCCCTCTCAACACCATTCTCTTGCCTTCTTCCCGTAACTTTTGACGCCCTTAATAATCAAGAACCTATCAGCCTCTGCTTTAAATGTATTCAGCGACCTGGCCTCCACAGCCATCTGTAGAAATGAGTTCCACAGATTCACCACCCTCTGGCTAAATAAATTCCTCCTCATCCCTGTTCTAAATGGACGTCCTTCTATTCTGAGGCTGTACCCAGTGGTCCTAGACTCATCCACTATAGGAAACATCCTCTCCACATCTTCTCGGACTAGGCCTTTTAATACTCGATAGGTTTCATAGAACATAGAACAGAGAGATCCTGCCTCCTTCCTCTGACGAGCACAGGCCTAGAGCCATCAAACTCTCATACATTAACCCTTTCATTCACAGGATCATTCTCATGAACCTCTTCTGGAAACCTCTACAATGCAGAACATCCCTCCTCAGATAATGGGCCCAACGCTTGAAGGGAACTAACCATCTTTGAACCCGGTTGTACGGTACTTCAGGCTTCTGTACCTCCTGCCCTATGTGAGAATACAAGGCAATTGCAACGTTTAAGAGAAATTTGGTTAGGTACATGGATGGGAGGGATATGGACGGCCATAGTCCAGATGCTGGTTGATGGCACCTGGCAGATTAATGATTAGGCATGGACTGGATGTGCTGTAGTGTTCTGTGACTCTAGGCTACTGTGAGCTGGACGGCGGGATATCGTTGATGTTGCTTTCTCGAGCAGTGCCTTCTATAGACACTACTGATGGTGGGGAGGAACGTGCCCACTTTCTTTCATCAAGGACCGACATCAACTTCATTTGCCATATACATTTACATGCTTTAGGAATTTGCCGTGGTGTGCTGGCGTGACATACCAAAGTCCAAATACTTTGGCTGGTAGGTTAATTGGTCCTAGTAAATTGTCCCATGATTAAATTGGGGGATTGATGGATGGTGCAGCTCTAAGGGCAGAGAGGGCCTATTGTGTGTTGTAGATCAATAATTAGATGAATGAACAATCAATCAGATAGATACATAAATAGAACCTTCAATAATTATAAAATGCACTCAGTGGCCGCTTTATTAAGTACAGGAGGTAACTATTGGAATTTTCCTTGTCTTTATATTTACAGTTATATAAAGGACAAGTAATTAGAGTTTAATATGTGTTTATTTTATAGTGTGACACAGAGATATAGTGTGGAACAGGCCCTTCCTGCCCAACAAGCTGCATCACCCATTTAACCCTGACCTAATTACAGGACAATTTACAATGGCCAATTAACCTACCAACCAGCATGTCGTTTGGGCATGGGAGGAAACTGGCGTAGCTGGAGGAAGCCCATGTGGTTCACGGGGAGAACGTACAGGCACCTCACAGGCGGCACTGGAATTAAACTCCAGAGTGGCCCCAGCTGTAACAGTGTTAACCCCAAGCTAACCACTCTGCTACCACAGCACCTCAAGGCCACAAGTATCTCCAAACTGTCACTCACTTAGAATGATACAGACACATTTTAGATTTATGTTTAGTGTTATGATGAAGAAATAATTAAACAATATTAAAATTCAAACACTAGAAGTGCAAAGGGACTTGGGTGTCCTTGTGCAGGACTTCCTAAAGCTTGCAGGTTGAGTCAGTGGTGAGGAAGGCAAATGCATTGTTAGCATTCATTTCAAGAGAACTAGAATATAAGAGCAAGGATTTGATGCTGAGGCTTTATAAGGCACTAGTCAGACTGTACTTGGAGTATCATGTGCAGTTTTGGCCCTTTAGCTAAGAAAAGGTGTGTTGGCTTTGGAGTGAGTCAAGAGGAGGTTCACACGAATGATTCTGGGAATGAAAGGGTTATTGTATGAGGAGTGTTTAGTGGCTCTGAGCCTGTATCTGTTGGAATTTAGAAGAATGAGGGGGGATCTCATTGAAACCTAGCAAATATTAAAAGGCCCAAATAGAGTGGATGTAGAGAGGATGCTTCCTGCAGTGGAGGAGTCTAGGACCAGAGGGCACAACTTCAAGAGAGTGGGACATCCATTTAGAACTGAGATGAGAAGGGATTTCTTTAGCCAGAGGATGGTGTATCTGTGGAATTCATTGCCACAGATGACTGTGGAGGACAGGTCACTGAGTATATTTAAAGTGGAGACTGATAGTCAAGCTATCAAGGCGTCAAAATCTATAGGGAGAAGGCAGGAGAATGGTGTTGAGAGGGATAATAAATCAGCTATGGTGGAATGGTGGAGCAGACTCAATGGGCTGAATGGCTTAATTCTGTTCCTATGTCCTCTGTTCTAGTGGTCCAACAAACAAATTATGTGTTCTTATCAGCCACTGCCAAATTTTTTACAGGTGCCAGAGCCTGTATTTTCATAATCACCAGGCTTACGACCAATTTCTGGCTAACGTAACTCCTTTAAACTTCTAAAAGTGTTACGTAGAATACTGCAAGTCCAGTTCACTGGTTCACGGATGGACTGACGGTGAGGGAGCTGTGTTGGCTTGGTTGTTGCAGGAATTACAAGCAACCTGACTGCAAGACCCTACAAAGGATTACGAGAGCTGCTGGGGGGTCATCAGGGTCTCTTCCTCCCATCAGAGATATTTATCAGGAGTGCTGCCTACTCAGGGAACTTAGCAATGTCAGTGATCCCTCCCATCCATCCAACAATCTCTCTGACCCTCTCGCATCAGGCAGGATGTACTGTAGCATCAGGACAGGGACTGTTAGGTGAGGAAACAGCTTCTTCCCCCTGGCCGTAAGACTACTGAATTCCCTGCCAACACCCAGGTCTCATCACATATGAAGCGTCAGTAGTATTATACTGTTTACTTTTTAACCTGTGTCGTAAATGCACCTTACGCTAAATGTCAATCTGAGATAGAAACTGTCCTTGAGGCTGGTGGTACGTGCTTTCAGAACTGTTGTATCTTCTGCCTGATGGGGGGAGAGGAGAGGGAATATCCAGTGTGGGTGGGGGGGGGGGGGGAAGTCTCTTGTTATTCTCTCTGCTTTACTGAGGCTGGAAGTGTAGACAGAGTCCACAGGCTGGTTCCTGTGATGTGATGTGCTGAGCTGTGTCCACAACTCTGCAATTTCTTGTGGTCACGTGCAGATCAGTTGCTGTATCAGACTGTGATGCATCCAAAATTGGTAAGGATAGATGGGAGCATATCCAATTTCTTTAGCCTCCTGAGGAAGTAGAGGCATTGTTGAGTTTTTGAGACTGTGACATCAACATGGTTTTGTTGTGTATTTAATATATCAGTAATATATTTTAAAAATTGCCCCATTTTTTAGTAATTGCTTAGTTGGAACAGTGGAGATACCAGGCAGGATAGCTGAATTCTCCTCTTGTGGGATGTGGGAAGGTAGGGAGACTCCCAGTGTCTCTGAAGACTACAACTGCAAGAAGTGCATCCAGCTGTAGCTTCTAACAAACCGCTTTAAGGAGTTGGAGCTGGAACTGGATGAACTCTGGATCATTCACTAGGCCAAGGGTGTGATAGATAGGATATATCGATAGGTAGTTATAGCCAAAGTGCAGGACGCAGGAAACCGGGTGATGGCCAGGAACAGGAAAGCAGTCAAGGAGTCAGTGCAGAGTACCCCTGTGGCCATCCCACTCAACGTCAGGTATATCACTTTGGAATCTGTCAGTGGGGGGGAGCGTTGGAATGACCTGCTAGAGGAAAGTCACAGTCTCTGGCACTGAGTCTCCCTCTGTGACTCAGGGAAGTGGAGAGAAGAGGCACACTGTGGTGACAGGGGAATTGTTAGTTAGGAGAACAGAAAAGAGTTTCTGTGGATAAGAGCAAGATTTCCAGTTGGCATATTGCCTTCTGGGTGCCAGGGTCCAGGGCATCTTGGATCGATTCCTCAGCATTCTTAAGTGCGAGGGTGAACAGCCGGAGATCGTGATTCATGCAGGGTACCAATGACATGGCTAAGAAGATTGAAGAGGTTTTGCAAAGTGAGTTCAAGGAGTTAGGTCCCAAGTTAAAGGGCAAGACCTCCAGGGTTGTGATCTCAGGATTGCTACTCGTGCCACGTGCAAGTGAGGCCAGAACTGGGAAGATTATACAAGATTTTTGGATCATTGGGCTCTCTTCCCGGGAGGATGGGACTTGTACATTGGCCTTCATCAACTGTGGGATTGAGTTTAAGAGCCAAGAGGTAATGTTACAGCTATATAGACCCCACTTGGTCAGGCTCCACTTCGAGTACTGTGCTCAGTTCTGGTCACCGCGCTACAGGAAGGATGTGGAAACTATTGAAGGGGTGCAGAGGAGATTTACAAGGGTGTTGCCTGGATTGGGGAGCATGCCTTATGAGAATAGGTTGAGTGAACTCAGCCTTTTCTCCTTGGAGCAACGGAGGATGAGAAGTGACCTGAGAAACGTGTGTAAGATGATGAGAGGCATTGATTGTGTGGATAGTCAGAGGCTTTTTCCCAGGCTGAAATGGTTAGCATGAGAGGACACAGGTTTAAGATGCTGGGGAGTAGGTACAGAGGAGATGTCAGGGGTAAGTTCTTTTACGCAGAGAGTGGTGAGCGTGTGGAATGGGCCGCCAGTGACTGTGGTGGAGACGGATATGACAGGGTCTTTTAAGAGACTCCTGGTTAGGTATATGGAGCTTAAAAAAATAGAGGGCTATGGGTAATCCTGGGTAATTTTTAAAATAAGTACATGTTCAGCTCAGCATTGTGGGCCAAAGGGCCTTTATTGTGCTGTAGGTTTTCTATGTTTCTACATTTCTGAGTTAATGGGGCTATCTTACAGACCACTCAACAGTGTGAGGGACTTAGAGGAGCACATTTGTAAAGAGATTGCAGACTGTTGCAAGAAAAATAAGGTTGTTATAGTAGGTGATTTTAACTTTCCACATATAAAAGACTATAAGACCATAAGATATAGGAGCAGATGTAAACCATTTGGCCCATCGAGTCTGCCCCCTGCCACTTCATCATTGTTGGTCCAACTTTCCTTTCAGCCCCAATATCCTGCCTTCTCCCCATATCCCTTCATGCCCTGACTAATTAAGAATCAATCAACCTCTGCTTTGAACATGCATAAAGACTCCACAGCTGCCTATGGCAATGAATTCCACAGATTCACCACTCTCTGCCTGAAAAAATTCCTCCTCATCTCTATTCTAAAAGGACACCTTTCTATTCTGAGGCTGTAGCCTCTGGTCCTAGACTCTCCCACTATAGGAAACATCTTATCTACATGCCCTCTGTCAAGGCCTTTCACTACTCAATACGTTTCAATTAGGTTTGCACTGCTACACAGGTGTATTTAAACTAAGTAGTGGGGGGAGGGGATGAACTGGAAATATAAGAATGGAGTTAAAGGAAAAGAGAGAATAAAGTAAGTTAAGAAAAACAACAGAATTAACGGGGCAGAAAGCTATGGATTAAAAGTATTAGATATGAATGCACGGAGTATAAGAAATAAAGTGGATGAGCTTGAGGCTCAATTGGAAATTGGCAAGTATGATGTTGTGGGAATAACAGAGACATGGCTACAAGAGGACCAGGGCTGGGAAATGAATATTCAAGGCTATACATCCTATCGAAAGGACAGACAGGTGGGCAGAGGGAGTGAGGTGGTTCTGTTGGTGAGGAATGAAATTCAGTCACTTGTGGGGGGCGACATAGAATCGGGAGATGTAGAGTCAGTATGGATACAACTGAGAAACTGTAAGGGCAAAAAGACCCCGATGGGAGTTATCTACAGGCCCCCAAACAGTAGCCTGGATATGGGGTGCAAGTTAAATCAAGAGTTAAAATTGGCATGTCGCAAAGATAATGCTACGGTTGTTATGGGGGATTTTAACATGCATGTAGACTGGGAAAATCAGGTTGGTACTGGACCCCAAGAAGGGGAGTTTGTGGAGAGCCTCAGATGGATTCTTAGAGCAGCTTGTATTAGAGCCTACCAAGGAGAAGGCAATTCTGGATTTAGTGTTGTGTAATGAACTGGATTTGATCAGGGAACTCGAGGTAAAGGAGCCATTAGGAGGCAGTGACCATAATATGGTAAGTTTTAAACTACAATTTGAGAGGGAGAAGGGAAAAGCAGAAGTGTCAGTATTACAGTTGAACAAAGGGGACTATGGACCCATGAAGGAGGAGCTGGCCAAAGTTGACTGGAAAGATACCCTAGCAGGGATGACAGTGGAACAACAATGGCAGGTATTTCTGGGAATAATACAGAAGGTGCAGGATCAGTTCATTCCAAAGAGGAAGAAAGATTTTAAGGGGAGTAAGGGGCGACCATGGCTGACAAGGGAAGTCAAGGACAATATAAAAATAAAAGAGAAGAAGTATAACATAGCAAAGATGAGTGGGAAGCCAGAGGATTGGGAAACTTTTAAAGAGCAACAGAGGATAACTAAAAAGGCAATACGGGGAGAGAAGAAGAGATACGAAGGCAAGCTAGCCAAGAATATAAAGGAGGATAGTAAAAGCTTCTTTAAGTATGTGAAGAGGAAAAAATTAGTTAAGACCAAAGTTGGGCCTGTGAAGACAGAAGCGGGTGAATTTATTATGGGGAACAAGGAAATGGCAGATGAGCTGAACAGGTACTTTGGATTTGTCTTCACTACGGAAGACAGAAACAATCTCCCAGATGTAATAGTGGCCCGACGACCTGGGGTAACGGAGGAACGGAAGGAGATTCACATTAGGCAGAAAATGGTGTTGGATAGACTGATGGGACTGAAGGCTGATAAATCCCCAGGGCCTGATAATCTGCACCCCAGGGTACTTAAGGAGGTGGCTCCAGAAATCGTGGACGCATTGGTAATTATTTTCCAATGTTCTATAGATTCAGGATCAGTTCCTGAGGACTGGAGGGTAGCTAATGTTATCCCACTTTTTAAAGAAAGGAGGGAGAGAAAACAGGCAATTATAGACCAGTTAGCCTGACATCAGTGGTGGGGAAGATGCTGGAGTCAATTATAAAGGAAGAAATAGCGGCACATTTGGATAGCAGTAACAGGATCGGTCCGAGTCAGCATGGATTTACGAAGGGGAAATCATGCTTGACTAATCTTCTGGAATTTTTTGAAGATGTAACTATGAAAATGGACAAGGGACAGCCAGTGGATGTAGTGTACCTGGACTTTCAGAAAGCCTTTGATAAGGTCCCACACAGGAGATTAATGGGCAAAATTAGAGCACATAGTATTGGGGGTAGGGTACTGACATGGATCGTAAATTGGTTGGCAGGCAGGAAACAAAGAGTAGGGATTAATGGGTCCCTTTCAGAATGGCAGGCGGTGACTAGTGGGTACCGCAAGGCTCGGTGCTGGGACTGCAGCTATTTACAATATACATTAATGATTTAGATGAAGGGATTAAAAGTAACATTAGCAAATTTGCAGATGACACAAAGCTGGGTGACAGTGTGAAATGTGTGGAGGATGTTGAGATAATGCAGGATGACTTGGACAGGTTGGGTGAGTGGGCAGATGCAGTTTAATGTGGATAAATGTGAGGTTATCCACTTTGGTGGCAAGAACAGAAAGGCAGATTACTATCTGAATGGTGCTAATTTAGGAAAAGGGGAAATATAACGAGATCTTGGTGTCCTTGTTCATCGGTCACTGAAAGTAAGCATGCAAGTACAGCAGGCAGTGAAGAAAGCTAATGGCATGCTGGCCTTCATAACAAGGGGAATTGAGTATAAGAGCAGAGAGGTCCTTCTGCAGCTGCACAGGGCCCTGGTGAGACCACACCTGGAGTACTGTGTGCAGTTTTGGTCTCCAAATTTGAGGAAGGACATTCTTGCTATTGAGGGAGTGCAGCGGAGGTTCACGAGGTTAATTCCCGGGATGGCGGGACTGTCATATGTTGAAAGATTGGAGCGACTAGGCTTGTATACACTGGAATTTAGAAGGATGAGAGGGGATCTGATTGAAACATGTAAGATTATTAAGGGATTCAACACGCTAGAGGCAGGAAACATATTCTCGATGTTGAGGGAGTCCAGAACCAAAGGCCACAATTTGAGAATAAGGGGTAGGCCATTTAGAATGGAGTTGAGGAAGAACTTTTTCACCCAGAGAGTTGTGGATCTGTGGAATGCTCTGCCTCAGAAGGCAGTGGAGGCCAATTCTCTGGATGCTTTCAAGAAAGAGTTAGATAGAGCTCTTAATGATAGCAGAGTCAAGGGATATGGGGATAAGACAGGAACAGGATACTGATTGTGGATGATCAGCCATGATCACAGTGAATAGCGGTGCTGGCTCGAAGGGCCGAATGGCCTACTCCTGCACCTATTGACTATTGTCTATTGTCATCCATCATTCATCTGAATCCTAGTGAATACAGGCCCAGAGCCATCAAGTGCTCTTCACAGGGCAAGCCTTTTCAATCCTGGAATCATTTTTGTGAACTTCCTTTGAATCTCTATTTTCAGCACATCCTGTCTGAGATGAGGAGCTCAAAACTGCCCGAAGTGAGGCCTCGCCAGTGCTTTATAAAGTCTCAAAACTACATCCTTGCTTTTATATTCTAATCCTCTTGAAATGAATACTGAAATGGCACCTTGTCAAAAGCTTTTTGAAAATCCAAGTACGGAACATCAGCCAATTCTCCTTTGACTATCCTGCTTGTTATTTAAAAAAAATTCCAACAGATTTGTCAGGCAAGATTTTCCCTTGAGGAGACCATGCTGACTACGGCCTATTTTATCATGTATCTCCAAGTACCCTGAGACCTTATCTTTAATAATCGGTTCCAACATCTTCCCAAACACTGAAGTCAGCCTAACTGGCCTATAGTTCCCTTTCTTCTGCCTTCTTGAGAAGTGGAGTGACGTTTGTAATTTTCCTGTCTTCCAGAACCATTCCAGAATCTAGTGATTCTTGAAAGATTACTAATGCCTCCACAATCTCTTCAGCTACCTCTTTCAGAACCTCTGTTGGCATTTAAAAGCTTCCCAATCCGCTAACTTCCCATTAATTTTTGCTCTATTTTATGCCCTCTCTTTGGCTTTTATATTGGCTTTGACTTCTCCTGTTAGCCGCGGTTGTGTCATTTTGCCAGTAGATTACTTCTTCCTCTTTGGGATGTATATATCCTGTGCCTTCCAAATTACTTTCCAGATTTCTAGCCATTGGTGCTCTGCTGACATTCCTGCCGGTGTTTTTTTTGCACTGAATTCTGGCCAACTCCTTTCTTAGGCCTCTGTAATTCCCTTTAGTCCACAGTAATACTGATATATCTGACTTTAGCTTCTCCTTATCAAATTCGGGGTGAATTCAATCATATTACGATCACTTTCCCTGAAGTGTTCTTTTACTTTAAGGCCTCTAATCAATTGTGGTTCATTGCACAGCACCCAGAATAGCTGATCCTCTAGTGAGCTCAGCCACAAGCTGCTCCAAAAAGCCATCTCGTGGGCACTCTAGAAATTTCCCCCTATTGGAATCCAGCACCAACCTGATTTTCCCAATCTTCTTGCATTTTGAAATCCCCATGACTATTATAACAATGCCCTTTTGGCATGCATTTTCTAGCTCCCATTGAAATTTGTAGACCTTATTCTTACAATTTCCATCAAGGACTTTTTACCCTTGCAGTTCCTTAGCTCTATCCAAAATGTTTCAACACCTTCTGACCTTAGTAAAGGCATTCGTTAGTCTTGTGAGACCATTGATCTGAGTCTGGAAAGTCTTCACTCTCCAGGGCGCAGGCCTGGACAAGATCGTATGGAAGACCAGCAGTTGCCCATGCTGTAAGTCTCCCCTCTCCATGACACCAATGTTGTCCAAGGGAAGGGCATTAGGACCCATACAGCTTGGCACCAGTGTCGTCGCAGAGCAATATGTGATTAAATGCCTTGCTCAAGGACACAACACGTTCCCTCGGCTGGGGCTCGAACTCACAACCTTCAGGTCACTAGTCCAATGCCTTAACCACTTGGCCTTCTGACCTAATGTCACCTCTTTTTAATGATTTGATTTAATTTTTACCAACAGAGCAAAGCTGCTCCATCTGCCTTGCTTCCTGTCCTTTCATTTTAATGTGTATCCAGCTATAATCTTCTTTCATTCATGATTCAGTAATGTCTACAACATCATACCTGCCAATCATTGCAAGTTCATCTACCTTATTCCATATACTGCGCACATTCGGATACAACACCTTCAGTCCTGGATTCACCTATTTCGATTTTGTCTATCTTTTACATTGCAACTCATCCTGTTGACTGCAATTTCCCCCTCTCCTCACTACACATTGCCTCTGCTTGTAAACCAGCTACCTCATCTTCAGCACTATCATCCACCTTTCCTACGGTTCTTCTTGCATTGAAATACATGCAGCTCAGGACACTAGTGGCACCATGCTTAAGCTTTTGATTCCTAACTTAGTCTGAGGTCTTACCAACATCTGTCTCCACAACCTCTCCACTCACTGTTCTGGCACTCTGGTTCCCATCCCCCTGCAACTCTAGTTTAAACCCCACTGTGCAGCATTAACAAACCCTTCCACTAGGATATTAGTCCCCCTCCAGTTCAGGTGCAAGCCATCCCTTCTGTAGAGCCCACCTTCCCTGGAAGAGAGCCCAATGCCCTCCCTCCTACACCAACGCTTTAGCTACGTGTTAAACTGTATAATCTTCCTAGCTCTGGATTCACTAGCACGTGGCACGGGTAGCAATCCTGAGATCACAGCCCTCGAGGTCCTTCCCTTTAACTAGGCACCTAATTCCCTGAACTCCAACTGCAGAACCTCGTCACTCATCCTACCCGTGTCATTGGTACCTACATGGACCATGACCTCTGGCTGTTCACCTCCCTGCTTAGGAATGCTGAGGACCTGATCCGACAAGTCCCGGGCCCTGCCACTCAGGAGACAACGTACCATCCGGGAATCTCGCTCTTGCCCACCGAACTTCCTATCTATTCCTCTCACTAACGGATCCCCCATCACCACCACGTGCCTTTCCTCCTCCCTTCCCTTCTGAGTCACAGATTCAGACTCAGTGCCGGAGACCCAACCACTGTGAGTTTCCTCTGTTAGGGCAACCCCACCCAACAGTATCCAAAGTGATAAACCTGTTGTTGAGTGGGACAGCCACAGGGTAACTCTGCACTGGCTCCTTAACCCCTTTCCCCTTCCTGACTGTCACCCAGTTTCCTGTGTCTGAACCTTGGGTGTAACCACCTCTGTGTCCTATCTATTACTCCCTTTAGCCTCCTGAATGATCCAGAGTTCATCCAGTTCCAGCTTCAACTCTTTAACGTGGTTTGTTAGAAGCTGCCGCTGGATGAACTTCTCACAGTTGTAGTCGTCAGGGACACTGAAGTTCTCCCTGCTTTCCCACATCCCACAAAAGAAGCATTCCACTATCCTGTCTGGCATCTCTACTGTCCTAGTTCATAGTCACAGACATAGCCATAGTCATACTTTATTAATCCCGGGGGAAATTGGTTTTCGTTACAGTTGCACCATAAATAATAAACAGTAATAGAACCATAAATAGTTAAATAGTAATATGTAAATTATGCCAGTAAATTATGAAATACGTCCAGGACCAGCCTATTGGCTCAAGGTGTCTGACCCTCCAAGGGAGGAGTTGTAAAGTTTGATGGCCACAGGCAGGAATGACTTCCTATGACGCTCTGTGTTGCATCTCGGTGGAATGAGTCTCTGGCTGAATGTACTCCTGTGCCCACCCAGTATATTATGTAGTGGATGGGAGACATTGACCAAGATGGCATGCAACTTAGACAGCATCCTCTTTTCAGACACCACCGTGAGAGAGTCCAGTTCCATCCCCACAACATCACTGGCCTTACGAATGAGTTTGTTGATTCTGTTGGTGTCTGCCACCCTCAGCCTGCTGCCCCAGCACACAACAGCAAACATGATAGCACTGGCCACCACAGACTCGTAGAACATCCTCAGCATCATCAGGTAGATGTTAAAGGACCTCAGTCTCCTCAAGAAATAGAGACGGCTCTGACTCTTCTTGTAGACAGCCTCAGTGTTCTTTGACCAGTCCAGTTTATTGTCAATTCGTATCCCCAGGTATTTGTAATCCTCCACCATGTCCACACTAACCCCCTGGATGGAAACAGGGGTCACCGGTACCTTAGCTCTCCTCAGGTCTACCACCAACTCCGTAGTCTTTTTCACATTAAGCTGCAGATAATTCTGCTCACACCATGTGACAAAGTCTCCTACCGTAGCCCTGTACTCAGCCTTATCTCCCTTGCTGATGCATCCAACTATGGCAGAGTCATCAGAAAACTTTTGAAGATGACAAGACTCTGTGCAGTAGTTGAAGTCCGAGGTGTAAATGGTGAAGAGAAGGGGAGACAAGACAGTCCCCTGTGGAGCCCCAGTGCTGCTGATCACTCTGTCGGACACACACTGTTGCAAGCACACGTACTGTGGTCTGCCAGTCAGGTAATCAAGAATCCATGATACCAGGGAAGCATCCACCTGCATCGCTGTCAGCTTCTCCCCCAGCAGAGCAGGGCGGATGGTGTTGAACACACTGGAGAAGTCAAAAAACATGACCCTCACAGTGCTCACTGGCTTGAGGGTTGAGCAGATATAAAGAGGGGAAAGAGAGAGAAAAAACTTAACCTTGAGCTTTTCTTTTCTTGGATTTACTCTACATGAAGTCTTTCTTCGCTGAAGCCTCAAAGATCACCAACCTGACTCTGTCCACTCCATGTTGACTGGGACTCTAATACTGTAAGAGGACTAGATAGGATAGAGTTTGTCAACTATGTTCTGGAAATTTCCTTTATCAGTACGTAGAAGTCGCAATGAGAGAGTGTGCAGTACTTGATATGCTATTAGGGAATGAGACAGGACAAGTGTCTTCAAAAGTGAAATTCTGAGAGTACAAAGCTTGCATGTGCTGGTCAGAATAAAAGGTAAAGATAACAAGTGTAGGGAAACTTAGCTTTCAAGAGATATTGAGGCCCTAATTAAGAAAAAAAAGGAGGTTCATAGCAGGTGTAGGCAGATAGGAACAAATGAGGTGCTTATGGATTATAAGAAATGCCAGAGAACACTGAAGAAAGTAATCAAGAGGGCTGAAAGAAGGCATGATGTTTCCCTAACATACAAGGTGATGGAGAATCCTAAGGGAGTCTACAGATATGTTAAAGAGCAAAAGGATTGCAAGGGGCAAAATTGGCTCTCTGGAAGATCAGAATGGTAATCATGTGTGGACCCAAAACAGACTGGGAGATTTAAAATAAATTCTTTGCATCTGCATTTACTCAGGAGACTGACACAGAATATACAGAAGTGAGGCAAAGTGGCACGAACTTCATGGACCCTATACAGATTACAGAGGAGGAGGTGTTTGCTATCCCGAGGCAAATCAAGGTGCATAATTCCCCAGAGCCGGACAAGATGTTTCCTCGGACCCTATGGGAGCCAAGTGCAGAAATCGCTGGGGCCCTATTAGAGATATTTAAATCATCCTTTGTGACAGGAGAAGTACCAGAGGATTAGAGGTTAGCTAATGTTATTGGAGAATAGCTGTTTAAGACAGGCTCTAAAAATAAACCAGGAAATTATATAGATAGATAGATAGATATAGGCCAGTGAGTCTGACATCAGTTGTGAGAAAGTTATTGGAAGGTGTTCTAAGGGACTGATAGAAGCATTTGGATAGACATGGACTGATTAAGGATAGTCAGCATGACTTTGTGCGTGATAAGTCATGTCTAACCAATCTTATGGAGTTTTTGGGGAAGTTACCAAGAAAGTCGATGAAGACAGGGCAATGGATATTGTTTACATGGGCTTTAGCAAGGCATTTGACAAGGTCCCACGTGGGAGGTTGGTCAAGAAGGTTCAGTCGCTCTGCATTCAAGATGAGGTAATAAATTGGATTACACCACCACATCATAAGTGTGTGCCTCACTACAGTAAAAACAAATAGTAAGCGTTCATCCCAGTTTCTCGTGCTTTTCTTTCAATTTAAATGAAACTGAGGTGACTACCAAACATGTTGAAGCACAGCTTATTTTTTTTGTTTGAAAGGAAAAAGAGACGCTTGAGTTTTCCAAAAAAGCACGGTGAGATGGTTCATTAAACAAAAAGTGCAGCACGTCTTTTCTTCGGCAAGAGAAGAAAAACGCTCCAGTTTAAAAAAAGGCAGAATAGAAATGAAATTCACAGGTTCATAAACAGTGAGTACAGACTGAAATAATAAATTTAAAAAAAGATCAGAAATGGTTGGCTACATCGGAAAGATAGACACATTCGAAAGCACAGAAGATAACTGGCTAATATATACTGAGTGAATTGAGCAGTATTTTGTAGCCAATGAAAAGCGAGTGCCAATTTTGCAAAACGCATTGGGTGGAAAAGTATCCAGTTTGCTTAGAAGTTTAATTGCTCCAACCAAACCAACTGAAATGAGCTTTGAACATTTAGAACTGAAATATTGTTGATTGCAGAATGCTTTAGGTTTCATAGATGGAATCAAAAGGCCGGGGAGTCCATTTCAGCCAATGTGGCTGAATTGAAAAATTGAGCATTGTCAGTTCAGTGATGGGCTTAATGATGCACTGCAAGATCTTTTAGTTTGTGGAATCTTAAAGAAAGATTTCAAAAAAGCCTTGTAACTAAATCACAACTCATTTAAAAGGGCAGTTGAAATTGCTGTATCAATGGAAACAGCAGACAGACATGCAATTGAATTGCCGTCAGGAATGAAAGTAAGTATGAACAAAATTGCAATGTTAAACAGAAACCTACCTGGCTGAACACATTGTGCTTCCATACACCAGAACAATGCAGGTTTAAATGTGAAACTTACAGAACATGCAACAAAATAGGACACATAAAAAGTGCATGTCAGTCAGACAAAAATAAGTGTACTACTCAGGGAAGAGAAAAAGATAAAAAGTCAAGTTGCAGTTTCAAAAAGAGCACTGATCAGTATGCTATTGATGAAAAATCTGATAGTGATAAGAGTAGCATAGAAACATAGAAAACATACATCACAATACAGGCCCTTCGGCCCACAAAGCTGTGCCAAACATATCCCTACCTTAGAACTACCTAGGCTTTACTCATAGCCCTCTATTTTTCTAAGCTCCATGTAGACATCCAGAAGTCTCTTAAAAGATCCTATCATTTCTGCCTCCACCACCATCGCCAGCAGCCCATTCCATGCACTCACCACTCTCTGCATAAAAAACTTACCCCTGACATCTCCTTTGTACCTGCTTCCAAGCACCTTAAAACTATGCCCTCTCGTGCTAGCCATTTCAGCCCTGGGAAAAAGCCTCTGACTACCCACATGATTAATGCCTCTCACCATTTTGTACACCTCCATCAGGTCACCTCTCATCCTCCATTGCTCCAAGGAGAAAAGGCCAAGTTCACTCAACCTGTTCTCATAAGGCATGCTCCCCATTCCAGGCAACATCCTTGTAAATCTCCTCTGCACCCTTTCTATGGTTTTCATGTCCTTCCTGTAGTGAGGCGACCAGAATTGAGCACAGTACTCCAAGTGGGGTCTGACCAGCGTCCTATATAGCTGCAATATTACCTCTCGGCTCCTAAACTCAATCCCTGATTGATGAAGGCCAATACACCGTACGCCTTCTTAAACACAGAGTCAACCTGCACAGCAGCTTTGAGCGTCCTATGGACTCGGACCCCAAGATCCCTCTGATCCTCCACACTGCCAAGAGTCTTACCATTAATACTATATTCTGCCATCATATTTGATCTACCAAAGTGAACCACCTCACACTTATCTGGGTTGAACTCCATCTCAGGAATGAGTAGTCTTGAGATTTACAATGTGAAAACTAACAATAGACAAGCAATGTGAATGAGAAATTAATTAAGATGGAATTGGACTCTGACTCGGCTGTTTTATTCATTCCACAAAATGAGTTTGAACAGTATTTCAAAGATAATGACCTGAAGTCTGCTGATAGACATATAGCTGAAGAAGCATAGAAGAGAGCAGCAAACAGCCTGCTGGAGGAGTTCAGTGTGTCGATCAGCATCTGTTAAATGGAAAGGCATTGTCAACACTTTTGGTTGAGAACTGGCAAAAGCCTTCCAGATTCTAGCATCTTCACTGACAAGCTGAAACTCTGACAATTCCTTTCCTCCAAACACAAAGGCTGAACGACCTAAAGGGTTCCTCAAGCAGATTGAGAGCGCTCTCTTCTTGCTGCTACCATTGGGCAAAAGGTGCAGGAGCCCCAAATCCCACACCACCACGTTCAGGAGCAGTTATTACCCCTCAACTGTCAGGCTCCTAAACCAGAGGGGATAACTTCAAACTCAAGCTTATTGTCACCTGACTGTACAATTATACAACCAAATGAAGCAACGTTCCTCTGGACCATGGTGCACCTACAAAATATACACTCACTCCCAACATTGAACTGATTCTACAACCAATAAACTCATTTTTAAGGAATCTACAACTCCTGTTCTTGATATTTATTGTTTATTAATTTATTATTATTTATTTTTTTCTCAGCACAAGTTGGTAAAACCTGAGGGTCAGGCACATTCACTTGTCAGTTGCTAGGAACTTTTGAACTATTCTAGTGGTGTTTAGTACTGTGGCTTTCTGAAGATCTACATAGATTTTACTGTGTAACTGTTGATGATGTTTGTCCCTGTATCCTGTTAAGTCAGTCTCAAGTTCCATTACTTGGTAATAAACACATATTATGAACGTGTTTACTTCTAATGATCATTTCAAGTGTGTCTTTCTTCTCTTAACTGCTTGAGTAGCCTCAGATGTAAGTGGACTGCTCTCCTGAGAAACACTTGCAACAGTCATATCCACTTATTCAGCAGTGCACCTTACAGTTTGCTTACTGTAATGCCCAATGCTAGCTCCAGGGATGCCCAGGCAATCCCCAGGCAGTGCAGTACCACTCTGTTCTGTAAACACCTCTCCATTTCTAAAGTGAAGATATTGCTTTTTATACCTACAGCCAGGTTTTAGGTCCAGCCGCCCCTAACATGGAGAACAGACACTGAGCAGAGCACCGCCTAGTCTGGGTACGGGTTATCATTATTAGCAAAATTTGCTTTTTGGATATGCACCATTTGCTGCCTTTTGCACTTTTTGTCTGTCTTGTGAGTTTCTTCATTGACTCTATTGTGTTTCTTTCTATTTACTATCAATGCCTGAAAGAAAATGAATTTCTAGGTAGTATATGATGGCATATGTGTATTTTGATAATAAATTTGCTTTGACTTTTTGCAGATTCATAATTCCTTTCCCCTGCAACACAGACGGTGCTTGGCTGAGTAAGTTCATCCATCAGATTATATGTACTCCAGGATCCAGCATCTATGCTCCATTGTGTCTTCAAGTGTAGAAGGCAGTCCGTCTCAAGAGGCTGTGCCAGTATAAACCCTTCAAACTCACCTTGTAAATCTGCCAACGATGAATAAACATAATATTTCTTTGCGTGATTTGGCTTTCCTGGTCCTGGGCTTATTTGGAATACTTCGCCTTTTCATGTATGAAATATGCTTCATTTGCTTCCTTGCTAACAAATACCAATTCTCTCATTGTAGCACTAAGCCAACATTCTTGTTTTAACTGATTAAAACGATGTGTTTTATTTGCAAGTCATCTGTGCCATCCCTGCGCCTGGCAAATGGAAAGTATTTTCTGTAACAACAATTCCTTGTTCCTGCTCTTGAAATGTTTCAGAATGTGTTCCATCGCTCCAAATGCCATGTGAGTATTCAAATGCCAAGAGCTCTCGTTAATTCACTGCTTCAGAACATAGCAGAAGTGGAATAATACCTGATGATTCAACATTGGAAAATTTTCTGTGAAAAAATGTTTAAGAAGCTTTTCATTTTCCATCTGGGTAGCTCCAGCATAATGGTATGAACATCAGTTTTTCCAATTTCCCATCATTTCTTCCCCTTCCCTCCTTCTCTCCTTTTGCATTCCCCATTCTAGCTCCTGTCTCATCCCTTCTCTTCTCCTCACCTGCCTATTATCTCCCTCTGGTGCCTCTCCTTCTTCCCCTTCTCCCATGGTCCACACTCCTCTCCTATTAGATTCTTTCTTCTCCAGCCCTTTACCTCTTCCTCCTATCACCTGCCAGCTTGTACTCCTTCCCCTCCCTCACCCACCCAGCTTCCCCCTCACCTGGTCTCACCTATCACCTGCCAGCTTGTGCTCCTTCCCCTCCCCCACCCACCCAGCTTCCCCCTCACCTGGTCTCACCTATCACCTGCCAGCTTGTGCTCCTTCCCCTCCCTCCCCTACCTTATTCTGGCTTCTTCCCCCTTCCTTTCCAGTCCCAAAGGAGGGTCTTGGCCTGAAGCATCAACTGTTTTTTCATTTTCATAGAGTTCCTCTAGCACTTTGTATGTGTTACTCTGGATTTCCAGCGTCTGCAGGATTGTTTCTTCCCATTTTCACTTATTCCACTATCCGATTTTCTTGCTCCTGTTTTGTTGAAACAAAATAAAATAATTTCCAAAATTCGATTGGTAACCACAATTCTTTAAAGATAAAGTACAAGGTTAGCTTTATTTGTCACATGTACTTTGAAACATTAAACCCTCCAGTGAAATGTGTCATTTGCACCAACGGCCAATGACCTGAGTTCCCAACCCTTTTTTTACGTCATGGACCAATACCACTAAGCAAGGTGTCTGTGGATGCCTAGTTGGGAACCCCTAGCCTACACAGTCTGAGGACATGCTGGGATCACGCTTCACGTGCCAATATAACTTGCCCACAACTTACTAACCCTCACCTGCACGCTTTGGAATGTGAGAAGAAAGCAAAGGAAAACCCATGTGGTCATGGGGGGGAATGTAATATCTCCTCCCAGAAAGCAGAGGGAATAGGACACCAACCTGTGATCCCTGGTGTTGTAACAGTGTTATTGTGCTGCCCTGAGGAGATCAACTGTTCAGGGAACCTCCAGGGAGAATGTGCTATAAATGATCTTGGAATATGTGTTCAATTCTGATTGCCTTATTATAGAAAGGATGTGGAAACTTTAGAGAAGGTACAAAAGTGATTTACCAGGATGCTGCCTGGATTAGAGGATATGTCTTGTGAAGATAGGTTCAGCAAGCGAGGGGGCTTTTCTCTTTGGGGTGAAAGAGGATGAGATGTGACTTGATAGAGGTGTGCAAGATGATAAGAGGCATAGATCAAATAGGGCGGAAATGTGCCATGTCGTTTGACATGGACGATCATGGTCCTCCATTTGTCTTTAATCTGCCTGTGGGGAAGACCCCCTTCTTAATGTTGCTCTTAATCTTTTCTCTACCCCTGACCATGATTGTTCTTGGCAAATTTTTCTACAGATGTGGTTTGCCATTGCCGTCTTCTGAGCAGTGTCTCTACAAGACGGGTGACCCCAGCCATCATCAATACTCTTCAGAGATTGTCTGCCTGGCGTCAGTGGTTGCATAACCAGGACTTGCGATATGCACCAGCTGCTCATATGGCCATCCACCACCTGATCCTGTGGCCTCAGGTGACCTTGATCGAGAAGCTAGCAGGGGAAAGGAGCACCTTATTCCTCCCTTCATAGAGAAAGTATAGGGGGAATATCAGTGATTGTTTTTTAGACAGAGAGTGGTGGTTGTGGGGAATGCCCTGCTAGGTTTGGTGGTGGAAGCAAATGCCTACATCAGGGACATTTGAGTTCAAGGTCAAGTTTGTTGTCATCTGACTGTACACGTAAATAACCAAATGAAACAACGTTCCTCTAACCACCGTGCACCCAAAAAAAACAAGTATCACACACACACACAAAAGGAAATATTACCACAAATAAGTAAATAAAATGTAATAAAGTATGGGGAGGGGAACGTCAACTCAGACCATGAGAGGCCTGCGTCGGGCATTTTCATGCCTTACAAGGCGCAGATTGGAAGTCTGTGTGGGGCGCCACTCCTCGTACAGACTAGAGCCATGTGTGATTAAGTGCCTTGCTCAAGGGCACAAACACGTTGCCACAGCTGAGGCTCGAACTAGTGACCTTCAAATTGCTAGACAAACGCCTTAACCACTTGGCCACGTGCCCAACACTTGTATAAAGTATAATAAAATTTAATTCAAAGCAAATATAAATTTAAGAGATTTTTAGGCATATGGATGATAGATAAATGGAGGTTACGTGGGAGAGAAGGGTTAGATTGATCTCAGAGTAGGTTAAAGGGCTTGCACAACATTGTGGGCCGAAGGGCCTGTACTGTGCTGTAATATTACATGTTCACCTATCACTTCCCAGCTTCTGTTACCATTTCCACTCTCCCCTCCTCCATCTACCTGTCACCCCTTCTCACCTGGATCCACCTATCAGCTTCCAGCTCCTACTCCACCTCCTACTCCACCTCCTTCTTCGCACCCTCTCATACTGGCTACCCTCCTCCCCCTTTATCTCGTTTATTTACTTATGGGGGCGGCGTGGTAGCATAGCAGTTAGAGCAACGATCTACAGCGGGGTGCCAGTGGTCGGAATTCAACTCCCGCCATTGACTGCTTGCCACGTACTCATACGGGGAGGGAGAAACTAAAGCCAAATGTATCAGTATTACAGTGGAATAAGGGGAATTGCAGATGGCTGAAGATGATTGGAAAGGGACACTGGCAGAGATGTCAGCAGACAGCAAGAGCTGGAGTTTCTGCGGTCAGATAGATACATTCTAGAGGGAGAATGAGGCAACCATGGCTGACAAGGGAAGTCAAAGACAACATCGAAGCAAAAGAGAGGGCATGTAATAAAGCAACAATTAGCATGAAGGTCAGAGAATAGAAGCCAACAGAAGGCAACAAAAATATAGGAAGAGAAAAGATTAAATATGAAGGTAAGCTTGCTAATTTTATCAAAGGGTACCAAAAGTTTTTTCAGATATATAAAGAGTGAAAGATAGACAAGAGTGAATATCGGATTGCTAGAAAATGCCACTGGAGAAGTAGCAATGGGGACAAAAAAATGGTAAATGAACTTAATAAGTATTTTCTGTCATGCTTCACTGTGGAAGGCACTAGCAGTATGCCAGAAATTTGAGTGTCGAAGGGCAGAAGTGAGTTTAGTTGCTATTACTAAGAAGGAGGTGTTTGGGAAACAGAAAAGTCTGAAGGTAGATAAGTCACCTGGACCAGGAGGACCACTCCAGGGTTCTGAAAGAGGTAGCTGAACAGATTGTGGAAGTATTAGTAATGATCTTTCAAGAATCACAAAGATTCTGCAATGGTTCTGGAGGACTGGAAAATTGCAAATGTCACTACACTCTTTAAGAAGGGAGGGAAGCAGAAAAAAGGAAATTATAGGCCAGTTTGCCTGACCTCATTGGTTGGGAGGATGTTGGAGTCTATTATTAAGAATGAGGTTTTGGGGTACTTGGAGACATATAATATCAAAGGTCAAAGTCAGCATGGATTCCAAAAGGGAAATCTTGTCTGACAAATCTGTTGGAATTAGAAACAGGAACATAGAAAACCTACAGTACAATACAGGCCCTTCAGCCCACAAAGCTGTGCCAAACATGTCCTTACCTTAGAAATTACCTAGGGTTACCCATAGCCCTCTAATTTTCTGAGCCCCATGTACCTGTCCAGGCATCTCTTGAATGACCCTATTGTATCGTATTCTACGCAAGATTCGAACAGAAGAGGAGCGTCTTGCTCCCTCCGGATGAACTGGTCCTGGTGGCATCGAGATTCATCGTCACCGAGGAGGACGTTAGAAGGGTCCTCCTGAAGATAAATCCAAGGAAGGCGACCGGCCCAGATGGCGTCACGGGACGGGTTCTCCGGGCCTGTGCAAGCGAGCTAGCTGGAGTGTTTGCTGACATCTTCAACTGCTCCTTGCTTCAGTCTAAGATCCCCTCGTGTTTTAAGAAGGCAACAATAATCCCAGTGCCGAAGAAGAGCAAGGTGGCATGCCTGAATGACTATCGACCTGTGGCTCTGACATCAATTGCTATGAAGTGCTTCGAGAGATTGATTATGGCACACATCAACCACAGCCTACCGGTCAGCCTCAACGCTTTGCAATTCGCCTACTGGAGCAACAGGTCAACGGCAGGTGCCATCTCTCTGGCCCTACATTCCTCCTTAGAACACCTGGAGAATAAAGACACATCCTTTTCATTGACTACAGCTCTGCCTTTAATACCATCATTCCAAATAAACTGATTCCTAAGCTCCGGAACCTGGGCCTTAGCACTCAGATCTGCAGCTGGATCATCAACTTCCTCACAGACAGGACCCAGGCTGTAAAAATAGGGGACAAGCTCTCCTCTACAATCACTCTGAGCGCCGGTGCCCCACAAGGCTGTGTACTCAGCCCCCTGCTGTACTTACTGTACACCCATGATTGTGTAGCCAAGTTTCCATCGAACTCAATATATAAGTTTGCTGATGACACAACAATTGTAGGCCATATCTCGGGTAATGATGAGTTTGAGTACAGAGAGGAAGTTAAGAACCTGGTGGCATGGTGCGAAGACAATAACGTATCCCTCAATGTCAGCAAGACGAAGGAATTGGTTGTTGACTTCAGAAGGAGTAGCAGACCGCACGACCACATTTACATTGGTGGTGCGCAAGTGGAACAGGTCAAGAGCTTTAAGTTCCTTGGGGTCAATATCACAAATAACCTGACTTGGTCCAACCAAGCAGAGTTCACTGCCAAGAAGGCCCACCAGCACCTTTACTTCCTGAGAAAACTAAAGAAATTTGGCCTGTCCCCTAAACCTCTCACTAATTTTTATAGATGCACCGTAGAAAGCATTCTTCTAGGGTGCATCACAACCTGGTATGGAAGTTGTCCTGTCCAAGACCGGAAGAAGCTGCAGAAGATTGTGAACATGGCGCAGCACATCACACAAACCAATCTTCTGTCCTTGGACTCACTTTACACCGCACGCTGTCGGAGCAGTGCTGCCAGGATAATCAAGGACACGACCCACCCAGCCAACACACTTTTCATCCCTCTTCCCTCCGGGAAAAGGCTCAGGAGTTTGAAGACCCGTACGGCCAGAGTTGTGATAAGACTGCTGAATGGATCCTGACCCAGATCTGGGCCGTACCCTCCAAATATCCAGACCTGCCTCTAGGTCTTTTTGCACTACCTTACTTTCCGTTCCCTATTTATGATTCATAATCTAAATTTTTAGTATATTTTCTATCAATTTGTACTCCAGGGAGCGCGAAGCGCAGAATCAAATATCGCTGTGATGATTGTACGCTTTTGTATCAATTGTTTGGCGACAATAAAGTAAAGTAATAAAAGTATCCGCCTCCACCACCTTCACCGGCAGCCCATTCCACGCACTCACTACTCTCTGTGTAAAAACTCACCCCTGACATCTCCTCTGTACCTACTCCCCAGCACCTTAAAACTGTGCCCTCTCACGCTAGCCATTTCAGCCCTGGGAAAAAGCCTCTGACTATCCACACGATCAATGCCTCTCATCATCTTATACACCTCTATCAGGTCACCTCTCATCCTCTGTCGCTCCAAGACAAAAAGGCCAAGTTCACTCAACCTATTCTCATAAGGCATGCTCCCCAGTTCAGGCAACATTCTTGTAAATCTCCTCTGCACCCTCTCTATGGTTTCCACATCCTTCCTGTAGTGAGGTGACCAGAACTGAGCACAGTACTGAAAGTGGGGTCTGATCAGGGTCCTATATAGCTGCAACATTCATGATCGACTTTATCATTGTGAGACGTAGTGACATCAAGGACGTTCTCGTCACCCGTGCCATGAGAGGTGCAGAGTGCTGGACTGACCACCGTATGATTGTGGCCAAGCTCCATATGAAAGTGTGTCCCCCCTTGCGGCTGCAAAAACCCAATAAAAAGCAGCTAAATTGCAACCGCCTGAGAAACACAGAAGCAAGAAGTAAGTTTCAACGCATTATAGCTGAGAAACTAAGAGAGCTGGAACCTTGTCTGAGCTCAGAAAATACCATGGAACAACAGTGGACCTATATCAGCTCTGTGCTCCATGAGGCAGCAGCCCAATCCATCGGCCATAAGAGCAGGAAACACCAAGACTGGTTTGACGATAACTCAGACACCATCCACAACTTGCTTAAGGACATGCACAAAGCACACCGGGCAACCTTAGACAACCCTTCATCCACCAGCATCAGGCAGCATTGGCAGGCAGCTTGGAGGAAAGTGCAAAAGGCAATACAGAATGAGCGGTGGACTGAAAAGGCACGGAACCAGTCCTTTGCCGATAATAATGACATGCATAATTTTTACAACGCTGTCAAAACCATCTACGGCCCAATAAATCGATGCGTTACTCCCCTGAAAACAGCAGATGGTCTAACATTTCTGAAGAATCAGAAAACCCTTCTGCTGAGGTGGGCTGAGCATTTTAACACCCTGCTTAATTAGGACTCTGACGCTGACCCCACCATTCTGGACGAACTACCTGAACTTCCTCCTATTCATGACCTTAGTCTACCACCAACCTTCTAGGAGGTTCTATCAGTTGTCCATTCCCTTAAGAACAACAAGTCCCCTGGCACTGACAATATCCCTGCTGAGTTACTGAAGAACGGAGGGTACATGTGTATGCGCACCCTCTACCAGTGCATCACCAAGGCCTGGACTGATGAGAACATCTCACAGCAATGGAGAAATGAAAACATCGTCGCCATTTATAAGAAATAGGGTGACAAGGCCATCTGAGACAATAGTCGGGGTATTTCACTCCTTTCTGTTGCTGGAAAGGTCCTGGCTAAGGTGATGCTTCAGAGACTCATCAGCAACATCACCGAGTCAATGCTGCCTGAGTCGCAGTGTGGATTTAGGAAGAACAGGAGCATGATCGACATGGTCTTCACAGCCCGGCAGCTGCAGGAAAGGTGCCGGGAGCAACATCAGGATCTGTTTATGGCCTTTGTCGACCTCTCAAAAACATTCGACACTGTGCAAAGAGAGCTCTTATGGGATGTCCTCCTCAGGTTTGGCTGTCTCAATAAATTTGTTAACATCCTCCGCCAGTTCCGCGATGGGATGACTGCTCAGGTGACCATAGGAGGACAACTGTCCGAGCCCTTCCTTGTACGCACAGGGTGAGGCAAGGGGTATGTACTAGCGCCAGTGCTCTTTAACATCTTCCCCTTGTGTGTTACCAAGCTTCTCCACAACGAGATTGAAGACAGCAGCGGTGCGGCAATGGACGTCGGATTAGATGGCAACCTCTTTGACATCAGGAGGCTGCACGCAACCACCAAACTCCGGAGAGAGCGGGTTCTGAAGCTGCAATATGCAGACAACTGTGCTCTTGTGGCCCATACTCCGGAGGATCTTCAGACTGTCCTTGCTGTGGCGGTGAGAGTGTACAGCCGGATGGGGCTGACTGACAATACCACCAAGACAGAAGTGGTTTGCCAATGGAGTACCAGTGTCCCACCCACTCTACCTGCCTTCACTGTTGGTGATGAAAAGCTGTCAGTAGTGCCATCTTTCAAATATCTGGGGAGCATTCTCTCTGAGGATAGCGGCATTGACAACGACATCCAGGGCCACATTAAACAGGCATCAGCTGCCTTTGGGAGACTTCAGCGTAGAGTCTTTCAGAACAGGAGCCTTCGTCCCTCCACAAAGCTCACCGTATACCAAGCGGTCTGTGTCACCACCCTCCTTTATAGCTGTGAAGCTTGGGTAACCTACAGCCGTCACATCAAGTCCTTGGAGCACTTCCACATAAGTTGCGTCCAGCACATCCTGGGAATTACCTGGCGTGAGCGGGTGCCTCACACTGAAATACTTGTAAAGACCAACTGCAGGAGTATTGAGGCCGTGATCACCCAGTGTCAGCTGCAGTGGCTGGGGCACGTGATAAGGATGCCCCCATGTCGGCTACCCCGCAGAGTGTTATACAGCCAGCTACATCATGGTCAACGCTCAGCTGGAAGGCCGAAGAAGTGCTATAAGGATCAGAAGAAGAATGCTTTAAGGAAGTGCAAGATCAGACCCGAGGACCCGGAGGATGTTGCTGCTGACCGTACCACTTGGCGACAGCTGTGTAGGGACGGGGTTCGTGTTCTGGAGATGGAAAGAACAACCAGAAGACAGCAGAAGAGAGCTGGGAGAAATGCAGCCATGGTTGCCACCACTACTACATAAACATGTCCCACCTGCAACAGAGCTTGTGGGCCCAGGATAGGACTGTATAGTCATCAAAGATCTCACCGTTAAAGGAGTGGACGTCGTCATCGGATTTCGATGGACAACCGAAGAAGAAGAGTAGCTGCAACATTACCTCTCGGCTCCTAAGCTCAATCCCATGATTAATGAAGGTCAGTGCACCGTATGCTTTCCTAACCAGAGTCAACCTGTGCAGCAGCTTTGAGTGTCCTATGGATTTAGACCCCAAGATCCCTCTGATCCTCCACACTTCCAGGAGTCTTACCATTAATACTATATTCTGCCATCATATTTGACCTACCAAAATGAACCACTTTACACTTATTTGGGTTGAACTCCATCTGCCACTTCTCAGCCCAGTTTTGCATCCTATCGATGTCCCGCTGTAACCTCTGACAACCCTCCACACTATCCACAACACCTCCAACCTTTGTGTCATCAGCAAATTTACTAACCCATCCCCCCACTTCTTCATGCAGGTCCTTTTGTAAAAATCATGAAGAGTAGGGGTCCCAGAACAGATCCCTGAGGTACACTACTGGTGACCGACCTCCATGCAGAATATGACCTGTCTACAACCACTCTTTGCCTTCTGTGGGCAAGGTATTTCTGGATTGACAAAGCAATGTCCCCTTGGATCCTATGCCTCCTTACTTTCTCAATAAGCGTTATATGGGGTACCTTATCAAGTGCCTTGCTGAAATCCATATACACTACATCTACTGCTCTTCCTTCATCAATGTGTTTAGTCACATCCTCAAAAAATTCAATTCGGCTCGTAAGGCACAATCTGCCTTTCACAAAGCCATGCTGACTATTCCTAACCATATTATTCTTCTCCAAATGTTCATAAATCCTGTCTCTCAGGATCTTTTCCATCAACTTACCAACCACTGAAGTAAGACTCACTAGTCTATAATTTCCTGGGCTATCCCTACTCCCTTTCTTGAATAATGGAACAACATCCGCAACTCCCCAATCCTCCGAAACCTCTCCCGTCCCCATTGATGATGCAAAGATCATTGCCAGATGCTCAGCAATCTTCTTCCTCGCCTCCCACAGTAGACCAGGGTACAACCCCTCAAGTCCTGGTGACTTATCCAACTCGATGCTTTCTAAAAGCTCCAGCACATCCTCTTCCTTAACATCTACATGCTCAAGCTTTTCAGTCTGCTGTAAGTCATCCCTACAATCGCCAAGATCCTTTTCCATAGTGAATACTGAAGCAAAGTATTCATTAAGTACCTCTGCTTTCTCCTCCGGTTCCATACACACTTTTCCACTGTCACTCTTCATTGGTCTTATTCCCTCACGTCTTATCCTCTTGCTCTTCTTTGAAGAAATAACAAGCATAGACAAAGGAGGGTCAGTGAATGTTGTTAACTTGGATTTTCAGAAGGCTGCTGACAAGGTGCCACACATGAGGCTGCTTAACAAGATAAGAAGAGCCCGTGGTATTACAGGAAAGATTCTAGCATGGAGAAAGCAATGACTGATTGGCAGGAGGTAAAGAATGGGAATAAAGGGAAGCTTTTTTGGTTGGCTGCTGGTGACAAGTGGTGTTCCACAGAGTTTGGTATTGGGACCAACTCTTTTTATGTTATGTCAATGATTTGGATAAAGGAATTGATAGCTTTGTGATCAGGTTTGCAGATGACACAAAGATATGGGGAGGGGCAGGTAGTGTTGAGGGAGCAGAGAGCTTTGCAGAAGGACTTGGGCAGATTGGAAGAGAGGGCAAAGAAATAGCAGATGGAATACTGTGTCCAGTTCTGGTCACCTCACTATAGGAAGGATGTGGAAGCATTGGAAAGGGTACAGAGGAGATTTACCAGGATGCTGCCTGGTTTAGAAAGGATGCATTATGATCAGAGATTAAGGGAGCTAGGGCTTTACTCTTTGGAGAGAAGGAGGATGAGAGGAGACATGATAAAGGTATACAAGATAACAAGAGGAATAGATAGAGTGGATAGCCAGCGCCTCTTCCCCAGGGCACCACTGCTCAATACAAGAGGACATGGCTTTAAGGTAAGGGGTGGGAAGTTCAAGGGGGATATTAGAGGAAGGTTTTTTTACTCAGAGAGTGGTTGGTGCGTGGAATGCACTGCCTGAGTCAGTGGGGGAGGCAGATACACTAGTGAAGTTTAAGAGACTACTAGACAGGTATATGGAGGAATATAAGGTGGGGTCTTATATGGGAGGCGGGGTTTGAGGATCGGCACAACATTGTGGGCCGAAGGGCCTGTACTGTGCTGTACTATTCTATGTTCTATGTTCTATGTAATACAGAATCAGGAAGTACGTGGTCATGCACTTTGGTAGAAGGAATAAAGGTGTAGATGATTTTCAAAATGGAGAGAAAATCTGAACATCAGAGGTGCAAAGGAACTTGGGAGTCTTCATGCAGGATTCCTTACAGGTGGGAAGGAAGGCAAATGCAATGTTAGCATTCATTTCGAGAGGACTAGAATATCAAAACAAGGATGTAATGCTCAGGCTTTATGTCATTGGTCAGACCGCACTCGGAATATTGTGAACAGTTTTATCCCCCTTATCTAACAAAAGATGTGCTGGCCTCCATAGCCATCCATCCTAATGAATTCCACAGATTCTCCACCTTCCAGCTAAAAGCAAAGCCTCATCATCTCTGTTCTAAATGATGTCCCTCGATTCTGAGGCTGTGCCTGTAGTTCTAGAGTCCCCTACTGTCCAGCGGCCCAATCAGCAGCAGGAGCAGGCCACAGCAACAAGGTGTCTCACGGGTCAGTGCAGTACAGAAGGGCCATTGTTGGGCGTGGGCCATTGGTGAGAGGAGGTGTGTCAGGCTTTGGCTCAAAGAAGGCTTCAGCTTGGATGAGACAATGGTTCTGGGTAAGTTTCTATTAAGTTTTCCTTTTCTTCCTCTTACTGTACATAGTGTAGTAAATGGCCATTGTGTGCTCTTCATGTCAGGTTTTGGAATCCTGGGAGACCCAGACTCTCCAAGGGAACTACATCTGTGTGAAGTGCATCCGGCTGCAGCTCCTTGAAGAGCGTGTTAGGGATCTGGAGCAGCAGCTGGATGACCTTCGGCTTACATGGGAGAGCGAGGAGATAATCGATCGGAGTTACAGAGTAGTAGTCACTCCGAAGTTGCAGGAGACAAGTAGCTGGGTGACTATGAGGAGAAATGGAAATATGAATACGCAGTTAGCACAGAGCACCCCTGTGGCCATTCCCCTCAATAATAAGTATACCACTTTGGATTCTGTTGTGGGGGATGACCTTCCAGGGAAATGCCAGGGAGACTGGGTTACTGCCACTGAGCATGGGGTCATGGTGCTGAAGGGAAAAGAGGGAGAAGAGGGGAGCGGTAGTGATAGGGCACTCAATAGTCAGATGAACAGACAGGAGATTCTGTGAACATGAACAGGACACCCGGATGGGGGTCAGGGACGTCTTGATTTGCATCCACAGCATTTTGGAGAGGGAGGGAGAGCAGTCAGATGTCCTGGTACATACTGGTACTCAAAACATAGGAAGAAAAAGCAAAGACATCTTGGAAAGAGAATTTAGAGAGCTAGGTATAAAGCTGAGAAGCAGGACCTCCCGGGTAGTAATTTCTATTTCTGGATTACTGCCTGTACTGTGCACCCATGAGGGTAGAAACAGGATGGTTTGGCAGATAAATGTGTGGCTGAGAAGTTGGTGCAGGGGGCAGGGCTTCAGGTTCTTGGATCATTGGGATCTCTTCTGGGGAGGTATGACCTGCACAAAAGTTATGGATTGCACCTGAACCCAAGGGGAACCGATATTCTCATGGCAGGTTTGTTAGAGCTGTTGGGGAGGGTTTAAACTAATTTGGCGGTGAGGGGGGGGGTGGTGTGAACCAAAATGAAGGGACTCGGGATAGGATGGATGGTAAAAAAGTAAAGATAGCATGCAGTCAGAAGGGCAGGCAGACAATAAGACAAAATTGCAGCCAGCGGGGTGAATATCAGTGCATCAGGGATGCAGAATCAAAAAGGGTAGCAAGTACAGTTCTCAAAGTGTTATATCTCAATGCAGGGAACATAAGAAATAAGGTGGATGATCTTGTTGCACTTTTACAGATTTTCAGGTATGATGTTGTGGCCATCACTGAATCGTGGCTGAAGGATGGTTGTAGTTGGGAGCTGATTGTCCACGGTTACACGTCGTATCGGAGGTAAGCAGAGAGGGAGGCATGTCTCTGCTGGTAAAGAATAGCATCAAATCAGTAGAAAGATGTGACATAGGATCAGAAGATGATGAATCCTTGTGGGTTGAGTTAAGAAACTGAAAGGTAAAAGGACCCTGATGTCAGTTCTATACAGGCCTCCCAACACCAACTGGGACGTGGACCACAGATTACAATGGGAAGTGGAAAAGGCGTGTCAAAAGGGGCAACGTTATGACAGCCATGGGTGATTTCAACATACAGTTGACTGGGAAAACAGGTTCAAAGTCACTTAGATCACATTTCTTCCCCATTCTGATGTTTGGTCTGAGCAACAACAGAACCTCTTGATCACGTCTATGTGCTTTTATGTGTTAAGTTGCTGCCACATGATTGGCTGATTGGATATCGGCATTAAAGAGCAAGTGTACAAGTGTACCTGTTGGAAAATGCATGGTCGTGCACTTTGGTGGTAGAAATAAATGTGCAGACTATTTTCTAAACAGGGAAAAAATCCAAAAATCTGAGATGCAAAAATACTGGGAGTCCTTATGCAGAACATCCTGAAGGTTAACTTGCAGGTTGAGTCAGTAGTGAGGAAGGCAAATGCAATGTTAGCATTCATTTCAAGAGGTCTAGAACACAAGAGTAGGGATGTGATGCTGAGGCTTTATAAGACACTGGTATGGCCTTATCTAAGAAAAGATGCGCTGGTATTGGAGAGGGTCAGAGAAGGTTCAGAAGGATGATTTTGGGAATGAAAGGGTTATCATACGAGGAACATTTGATAGCTCTGTGTCTGTACTCGCTGGAATTTAGAAGGATGGGGGGGATCTCACTGAAACCTTCAAATACTGAAACGCCTAGACTGAGTAGATGTGGAAAGGATGTTTCCCATGGTGGGGGAGTCTAGGACAAGAGGGCACAGCCTCAGGATAGAGAGGCGTCCATTTAAAACAGAGATGCAGAGAAATTTCTTTAGCCAGAAGGTGGAGTATTTGTGGAATTTGTTGCCACATGTAGCTGTGTAGGCCAGGTCATTGGGTGTATTTAAGGTAGAGATTGATAGGTTCTTGATTGGACATGGCATCAAAGGTTACGGGGAGAGGGATGGGTAGTGGGGCTGAGGAGGGGAAAAATGGATCAGCCATGATGAAATGGTGGAGCAGACCCAATAGGTGAAATGGCTTAATTCTGCTCCTATATCTTATGGTCTTATGGCCTTATGGTCTTACGGTCTTACGGAAACATCCTCTTCATGTCCACTCTGCCTAGATCTTTCAATATTAGATAGATTTCAATGAGGTCCTCACTCGTTCTTCTAAACTCCAATGAATACAAGCTCAGAGCCATCAAATGCTCCTCATGTGTTAACCCCTTCATCCCAGGATCATTCTCATGAGCCTTATCCAAACTCTCTCCAATGCACTCACTGCTCCCTTTAAGGCTGCCCTGATAGGATTAGGTTCTCACTTGTTTAAGGTGCTTAACAACTGTTTTTTATGAGCCGAAGCAAAAGGCCTGTAAAACTTCACCGTCAGTTTTCATTCACTGTTCCACTGCTGGCAGAGCCTCGAGCTGTCGTTGTTGTTTTCAATACACATTAGCTGAAAAATTACTGCCAAAATATTTCAGGCCAGGAATAAGCAGAAAGCCTTTGATAAAGTCCCACATAGGAGATTAGTGGGCAAAATTAGGGCACATGGTATTGGGGGCAGAGTACTGACATGGATTGAAAATTGGCTGGCTGACAGAAAACAAAGAGTAGCGATTAATGGGTCCCTTTTGGAATGGCAGGCGGTGACCAGTGGGGTACCACAGGGTTCAGTGCTGGGACCACAGCTGTTTACAATATATATTAATGATTTAGATGAGGGAATTAAAAGTAACATTAGCAAATTTGCTGATGACACAAAGCTGGGTGGCAGTGTGAAATGTGAGGAGGATGTTATGAGAATGCAGGGTGACTTGGACAGGTTGGGTGAGTAGGCAGATGCAGTTTAATGTGGATAAATGTGAGGTTGTCCACTTTGGTGGTAAGAATGGGAAGGCAGATTATTATCTATATGGAGTCAAGTTAGGAAAAGGGGAAGCACAACGAGATCTAGGTGTTCTTGTACATCAGTCACTGAAAGCAAGCATGCAAGTACAGCAGGCAGTGAAGAAAGCTAATGGCATGCTGGCCTCCATAACAAGGGGAATTGAGTATAAGAGCAAAGAGGTCCTTCTGCAGCTGTACAGGGCCCTGGTGAGACCACACCTGGAGTACTGTGTGCAGTTTTGGTCTCCAAATTTGAGGAAGGATGTTCTTGCTATTGAGGGAGTGCAGCATAGGTTCACAAGGTTAATTCCCGGGATTGTGGGACTGTCATATGTCAAAAGATTGGAGCGACTGGGCTTGTATACTCTGGAATTTAGAAGGCTGAGAGGGGATCTTATTGAAACATATAAGATTATTAAGGGATTGGACACGCTGCAGGCAGGAAGCATGTTCCTGCTGATGGGTGAGTTCAGAACCAGAGGCCACAGTTTAAGAATTAGGGTAGGCCATTTAGAACGGAGTTGAGGAAAAACTTTTTCACCCAGAGAGTGGTGGATATATGGAATGCTCTGCCCCAGAAGGCTGTGGAAGCCAAGTCTCTGGATGCTTTCAAGAAAGAGATGGATAGAGCTCTTAAAGATAGCGGAATCAAAGGTTATGGGGATAAGGCAGGAACTGGATACTGATAGTGGATGATCAGCCATGATCACAGTGAATGGCGGTGCTGGCTCAAAGGGCCGAATGGTCTACTCCTGCACCTATTGTCTATTGTCTATAAACAGTCAATGTTTTGAGATGGGCAGGTGAGGAGAAGATGAAGGGTCTCAGCCGAAAATGTGAACTGCTTGTTCACTTCTACAGATGCTCTCTGACCTGCTGAGTTCCTCCACCATTTTGCCTGTATTACTCTGGATTTCCAGCTTCTGCAGAATAGAGTCACAGAGTGATAGAGAAATCTAGCACAGAAACAGGCCCTTCACCCCACCTAATCCATGCTAAACCATTGAAATTGGCCACTCCGATCGAGTTGCACCCAGACATCAGCCCTCCATAGCCCTGCTACCCATGATTCTATCCAAAACTTCCCTCAAACATTGAAATCGAGCTCACAGGTACCAGTTGTGCTGGCAGCTCATTCCACTCTCTCACGATCCTGTGAGTGAAGGAATTTCCCCTCCTGTTCCCCTTACACTTTCACCAGTCACTCATGATCTCAGGTTGTAGTCCCTCCTAACCTCAGTGGAAAAAACCTGCTTGCATTTATCCTTCCTATACCTCACATCATTTTGTATACCTCCAATAAATCTCCCCTGAATGTTTTACGTTCCAAAGAGTGAAGTCCTAACCTATTCAATCTCTAGTGTTGATGCTATTTTTAATGAAGATTATAATTAGGCTTACACAATCTTACTTAACATTGAGCGCTGACCATCTGTTCGTATTGGCCTGAAATATTTTGTGTGTGGAGCATTAAAAATAGCACAGTATGTCGACTAAGATCCTTGAACATATTCAGAGAGGGAAAAATAACAGATGATCTGAATTATGGAAGTCTGAAGTTCTACTAATTAAATTTAACTAATCCCACATGTAAAATAGCAATGACCTAACTGTGCGGCAATATTATGAAAGAAGGCATATACAGTGGAGCAGTTAACGTGGCTGTATTTGACTGACCACAAATTACCAACCCAAGTCTGTATGTCTTTGGAATGCAGGAGGAAACTACAGGTCCCAGAGGAAACCCACGTTGTCACGGGGAGAACATACAAACTCCTTACAGGCAGCGGCTGGAATTGAAACCTAACCGTTGAGTGTCTTCGCTCCGTTCACGACAGGGAGGATGTCCCTGCGGCTACTCCATTTAATTCCACTTCCCATTCCCATTCTGATGTGTTGGTCCATGGCCTCCTCTACCTCCACAAAGAGACCACAGGAGCAACACCTCATATTCTGTCTGGATAGTCTCCAACCTGATGGCACCAACATCGATTTCTCCAATGTTTGGTAATTTCTTCCCCCTCCTTTCTCTCTTTACCCTGTTCCCATTGTGGCTCCCCTCTCACCCTTCATCTCTCCTCACCTGCCCATCACCTCCCTCTGGTGCCCCCCTGTCTTCCCTTTCTCCTACTGTCCACTCTCCTCTCCTATCAGATTCCTTCTTCTCCATCCCCTTACCTTTTCCACTTATCAGGTCCCAGCTTCAGACCACTCCCCCACCTACCTGGATTTACCCATCACCTGCCAGTTGTACTCCTCCCACTGTCATTTTATTCTGGTGTCTTCCCCTTCTTTTCTGGTCCTGATGAAGGGTCTCAGTCTGAAATGTTGGATTGTTTATTCATTTCCATAGAGACTGCCTGACCTGCATTTTGTGTGTGTTACTTTGGATCTCTAGCATATGCAGAATCTCTTCTGTTTAGTACTTGGTTTAAAAGATTACTCCATACAGCCGTTTTGTGACTTTGTAATCCAAACCAGGGACAACCAGAGTGAACTCCCAGCTCCAAGCCATTGGACAGCTCATCAACAAATTGGGCTTGCAGTTCCAGACCCATAAAATGGAATATCAATGAAATACAAGGCATGGTTATATAACACGAATGATTATAACATTTACGTACACTATATACTTTATAGTCGCCAAACAATTGATACTAGAACGTACAATCATCACAGTGATATTTGATTCTGCGCTTCCCGCTCCCTGGATTACAAATCGATAGTAAATATTAAAAATTTAAATTATAAATCATAAATAGAAAATAGAAAAATGGAAAGTAAGGTAGTGCAAAGAAACCGAGAGGCAGGTCCGGATATTTGGAGGGTACGGCCCAGATCCGGGTCAGGATCCGTTCAGCAGTCTTATCACAGTTGGAAAGAAGCTGTTCCCAAATCTGGCCGTACGAGTCGTCAAGCTCCTGAGCCTTCTCCCGGAGGGAAGAAGGACGAAAAGTGTGTTGGCTGAGTGGGTCGTGTCCTTGATTATCCCCGCAGCACTGCTCCGACAGCATGGGGTGTAAAGTGAGTCCAAGGCCAGAAGATTGGTTTGTGTGATATGCTGCGCCATGTTCACGATCTTGTTAATTATTCAATCAATATTCCAGTTTCTCATACGCTGTTCTAATCAGAATCAAAAATCTCTGGCATATGCTGTGAAATTTGTTGTTTTGCAGCAGCAGTACCTTCAATAAATAATAATAAAACTGTAAATTACAATCAGGGGTAACTTCTCCACTCATGTGAGGGTTGTGTACCTCTCCATGAGGGTCATGTGCCTCTCCATGTGAGAATGGAGAACAAGCTGCCAGTGTGTTGGTGTCTATGAGCCCAATTTTGACGTTTAAGAGAAGTTTGGAGAGGTACATGGATGGCAGGGGTATGGAGGGCTAGGGTACCAGGTCAATGGTACCAGGCAGTTTAAATGGTTTGGAACAGACTAGATGGGCTGAAGTGCCTGTTTCTGTGCGGTATTTTCTATGATGCTATAACTCTATACGGTATCTATCTATCCAGCTAAATCAGGTGCTCCATTGGCCAGTACGTTAGCCACAGCAGTTAGATATGGAGAACAAGCCGTTGCCCATACAGGCTTCCCCTCTCCACACAGCTCACGAACCCAAAGGAACGGCAGAGACCGATACAGTTTGGTACTGGTGGCTTCGCAGGAGTTGCCAGTCAGCGTTGAACTCAACTTAAGACTGCCTTAGGGACTCCGACTCAGGATTTTTCCTTGGGGCTCACAGCCGAAGCCTTCTCCGTGAGTGGGTAAAGCTGCAAGGCAGCAATAGTTTGAGGTGAGAGTTTTCCTTCTCCTAGCTGAGCTGCTAACCACGGCTGACGAGCCCCCTCTGCCTGAAGCAACCGGTTTTAAAGCGCCAGTAACCTGCCTTTGCCCCTTCTCCTGTCAGTAGAAATGGTTCCACCGAGTTTAGCAGCTGAGGCGCACATGAAAGCCAGGAGCTGGAAATGGCTGTCAGAGGCTATTTGAGATGCACGCACTTGAGAGGATTTAATAAGTAGTGTGGGTTTAGTGGGAGTTTATCCTCACTATCTCCGCTGGCTATGACAACCTTAAAGAACCTAGATATGTATCTGTATCCATTTATCTATATATATATCTATCAATCTACACACACACAGACGGTCAGACAGACACAGTGGATTCCGATTAATTGGGTCATCAGTTAATTGGGGCAGTTGCTTTATTTGGGACGCTATGCCATTTAATTAGGACAGGAGACTGTTGCCAAACAGTTTCTAACTAGTATCAGGTGCATGCACATGTGACCATTAAGACACTACACTGCGCTTAGACCAAACAATTTTTTTTAAACAGCATCAGTTTTGTGTGCCTTTGTTCAAAAAACAATGATTTTTTTCACTGATAGTTAGCAAGAAATAAGCAGTAAGACAATTCAGAACTGTTTTGCTCTCTGCTGCTTCAAGTATTAAGGCTCCCCCACTTGCTGATTGACATGGGACTTAATTCGGGATGTTAGGGTGGATTTGCTTAATGGAGAACGACTGTGCGTGACTTTGTTTAACATGGGGAGGCTGACGGACGGGCAGCCACCACTCGATCCTTGACAATGGGATCAGGGTCCAGTGGCCTGGGGTGACTGGGGACCCCTCACTTCTGCAGCCTTCCTCTGCCTTCACTGCCTTTGTGATGATCTTCCACCATCACCTTCTACTGAGCTCTAGGTTGGCTCGCTCTTTGTGTGGACCCTCCCCTTTGACCTTACCACCATGGGTGACCCTACCAGGAGCTAAGCTCCAGACGGCACTGCTTTTGGAGTCTCAGGAACTGACAAGCCTCAGTTTTGTGCGGGGTGGCGGGGGAGGGAGACACGTCTCTACCAAAGGAAGTGTAAGCTGCTCCTTCCCTCTGCGAGCCTGCAGGTCTTCCTTGGGCAAAGTGTAGCACCTGCTTAGCCCCCCCGCCTCTGATCTGGATCACGTGAAGCCTTGGGAGCAGGTGGTGGATGGTTTTCTGAGCAGATGGTGCAGATCACAAGTCTGTGCATATCAGTATGTGCACGCTGACACCAGGCAGACAATCTCTGAAAAGTATCAATAATGGCTGGAGTCACCCGTCTTGTGAAAACACTGCCCAGAAGAAGAGAATGACAAAACCATTTTGTAGAAAAAATTGCCAAAAATTGGTCATGGTCAAAGAGACCATGACTGCCCATGCCACATAATAATGATTATATAGATATATTATAAATAATATATAATAATACATAAGGTTCCAAGGTTGTCATGCCGAGGAGTAGTAGTGGGGACAAGCTCCCACTACCTAAAAGTGCTCCTCACGGCATGCGCCTCAAATAGCCTCTGACAACAACTCCTGGCCTTCTCGTGTGGTTTAGCCTCTAAGCCCAGCGGAACTGTTTTTACTGACAGGAGAAGGGGCGAAGGCGGATCCTGGCGCCTTAAAACCAGTGCTTCGGGTAGGTAGAGCTCGTCAGCCTGGGAAGGCAGTCCATCTAAGAGAGGGAAAACTCTGATTTCAAACCTCTGCTGCCTTGCGGCCATACCCACTCATGGGAAAGGCTTCGGGACTAAACCCTGAGGACAAATCCAGAGCTGGAGTCCCTAAGACAGTCCGACGTTGCCTTCAACCTCGTTCTGGCAACTCCTGCGATGACACTGGTGCCAAGCTGTATCGGCCCTTGCCCTTCCCTTGGACAACATCGGTGTTGTGGAGAAGGGAGACTTGCTGCATGGGCAACTGCCGGTCTTCCATACAACCTTGCCCAGGCCTGCGCCCTGGAGAGGACACTAGACTTTCCAGGCACAGATCCATGGTCTCGCGAGACTAACGGATGCCACCAAAAATTATAAGTAAGTATTGAAGTGGTGTGAAAAGAGAGCAAAATATTGAGACAGTGTTCATGGGTTCATTGTCTATTCAGAAATCTGATGGCGGAGTTGAAGGAACTGTTCCTAACATGTAGAGTGTGTTCTCTCAGGCTTCTGTACCTCCCCTCCTCTCAGAGTCAGAATCAGAATCAGGTTTATTATCATCGGCATGTGACGTGAAATGTGTTAACTTCAGCAGCAGCAGTTTCATGCAATGCATAATCTAGCAGAGAGAAAAGATAATAAATAAAATAAAAAAAATAATAAATAAACAAGCAATGATGGTAGCAATGAGAAAACATGGTAGGGCGTGTCTTGGATGGTGAGAGTTCTTAATGATGGAATCCGCCTTTTGAAGATGCATTGATGCTGGGGAGGCTATTCAGTAAAATCCTGACATTTCAAAACTATTGTGAATTGTGGATGAGAGCGTTCAGCAAGGTGGCACTCACTGATCTGTACCATGCAAAACTCTGCTTATGAAGCTTAGTTAAGGCCAATATTTCACTTCCTGTTTCACTGGCCAATTCAACGATACTCTTAAATATGTTTTACAAGAAACTATTCCACTAACGTAGAGTACCACAGGCTCTGTTAGAACAGCAGTGTTTTCCAGCGAAACCTGTTATACTAGTTCAGTAGAAATGAACAAACAGTCCATAGATGCTACCTGATCTGCTGAGTTCCTCCAGCATTTTGAGTGTGTTGCCCTGGATTTCCCGCATCTGCAGAATCTCTTATGTTTATACGTGTTTGATGATTGACATGCCTAACACAAGACAAAGTTCAAAGTAAATCTTATTACCAAACTACCTATATGTCATGATCTACCACCTTGAGATTAATTTTCTTGTAGACATTCACAGTAGATCAAAAAATCCAACAGAATCAATGATAAACATGCACAAAGACTGACAACCAATGTACAAAAGAAGGCAAACTGAAAATACAAAAAAGAAATAATAATGAAAATAAATAAACAAGTAAATAAATAATACTGAGAACATGAGATATAGAGTCATTGTAAGTGAGTCGATAGGTTGTGGGAACAGTTCAGTGATGGGGTGAGGGAAGTTATCCCCTCTGGTTCAGGAGCCTGATGGTTGAGGGGTGATAAATATTCCTGAAGCTGGTGGTGTAGGACCTGAGGCTCTTGGAGTTTTTCATTGATCCTATTGTATTTCTTTGTTCTGCCATGAATGCCTGCAAGAAAGGGAATCTCAGGGTTGTATATGGTGACATATACATACTTTGAAGATAAATTTACTTTGAACTTTGATGTAAATGACACATTTCACTGTATGTTTTGATTTTTTGATGTACGTGTGACAAGTAAAGCAAATCTTAACCTCTTTCTTTAAGTAAGAATCATCAGGCAAGCATTTGGTCCATAATAACAGATGAGGAAACTCGTTAAACTCAATAACCATTTAATTGTGATAGGCACAAAACCGACCGGGCACCATGACCCGGAGAGTGAACCCAGCCAGTCTCACACCGACGGGGGAGGTGACCATCACACACTCTGGTTACTGTCAGGGTGACCCACAAATACACAAATGAATAACTGTATAACCCAAGCTAAAATGTAACAATAAATGAACTGGAACTTCCCACCATAATCCCACAAAAGCATTTTAATACAAGAACAATAAACAGTACTGGTCATTAGAAATGCAGGGGTGGGCTGTCGACCACGCCCCTCCCTCCCAGAGCATCACTATATAAAGCGTTAAAGAGAAAAAGAGAAAGAAGATGCACAGTGTTACATTTTGCAACTCCAAAACATAAAACTAATCAACAGAAGAACACGGAGCTGGGAATTACAATGTGCTTAGTTTGGCTTTACTTTCAGTGAGGCATGCACGTAGATGTGGTGACGTGATGACGTATGCTGTTCACATACTTCACATATAACCCGTAATGAATTATGTAAACAACAAAGAATGCTTAGTCAAACAATATATTTATAATATTACTGAATATGAAATACACAACAGACAGGATATTAAGGTAATAAAGTTAAAGAGAAACAGAGAGGACACTGTCACTTGTATTTGGGAGTTGTTGTTTTCGTCTTTTAACAGCAGGCCCAGACACGAAGGCAGAAAACTCAGTGTTGCAAGCTATTGTTATGACAGTGAATCATTTGTCATGCACTGGAGGTTCTGGTCTGTGACTGTGTTTTAAAAAGACTTTGTACTGTTCTCGACCAGAAATATACAGCTGATCACCACCTCCTGTACCTAACAAAGAGGCCACTGAATGTACACTCATCATCTTCTGCTGCAGGAGCCCATCCACTTCAGAGTTCCACATGTGATGAGAGTTGATCTGATCAACCATACTAGTTAGCCCCCCACCACCAGCCCCTCTATCTATTACCCTCACCACAGCACTACACTGTAAACATTTCAAACCACTGTTTTTAGTGTTGTTTACATTGTAAGTACACACTGGTATTGATGTATTTCTGCACATTTTATTCCATATCCGTACTTTAACCTCTAACTCCATTTCTTATGTAACTCTTATTCTCTTTTTTATTTAGAGATACGGTGTAGAACAGACCCTTCTGACCCAGAGAGCCAAATCACACAGCAGCCCACATTTTTAACCCTAGTCTAATCACAGGACTATTTACAATGACAATTAACCTACCAACTGGTACACCTATGGACTGTGGGAGGAAACCAGAGCACCCGGAGGAAATTTATGTGGTCACACGGGGAACATACAAACTCCTTACAGACTGTGCTGGAATTGAATTCTAAAATCCGACGGACCGAGCGGTAATGTCACATTAAGCTTACTCTTTATAATTGTTGAACGTTGTTTTCTGTTGCTGGTTGCACTCTGATCAACACACCACAGTAAATTTTGTCCCTTACAATCCTTTTGTTGTTAACGTATCTGTAGAATCCCTTAGGATTTTCTCCTTCACTTGTCTGCTATTGCAACCTCAGGGCTTCTTTTAGCCTTCTGATTTGTTTTTTTAAGATTTCTTTCTTAAAAAAAAGGAATAAATATCAAGCACATGAGATGAAGAATTCTTCAAAGAGAGTGCACAGGATGTGGAAATAGTTCTGTGTTGAGTAAAGCTTTCCCCCTCTGGTTCAAGAGCCAGATGGTTGAGGGGTAGTAACTGTTTCTGAACCTGGTGGTGTGGGACCTGAGGTTCCTGCACCTCCTGTCTGATGGCAGCAGCGAGAAGAGAGCATGTCCTGGGTTGGTGGGGGTCTCTGACGATGGAAAATGTCATGAGATGCACAGTTTGCAAGAATGTCATGAACTCAGGAAGTTTGTGATTGCTTCATCATGAGAAGGGAGGATAATTATCTTTCACAATTCCATGACAGTGAAACACATTTCTGCCAGAAATATTTGAGATACCATAGCTTTTCTCCTCTCCTACCCAAACCAGACACTGCAGGAATATTTCAGGAATCAATCAGAATCAGTATCGTGTTTAATATCACTGGCACATAAGACCATAAAACACTGGAGCAGAATTAGGCTATTTGGCCCATCGAGTCTGCTCTGCCGTTCCATCATGGCTGATCCATTTCCCTCTCATCCTCAATCTTCTGCTTTCTCCCTATATCCCTTCAGGTCCTGGACCAATCAATAATCTATCAACCTCTGCTGTAAATATACATAATGACTTGGCCTCCACAGCTGCCTGTGGCAACAAATTCCGCAGATTCACCACTCTTTGGTTAAGGAAATTCCTCCTCATCTTTGTTCTAGAAGATTGACCCTCTATATTCTGAGGCTGTGTCATCTGGTCTTAGACTTTGCCACCATAAGAAACATCCCCTCCACATCCACTCTATCAAGGCCTTTCACTATTCAATAGTTTTCAATGAGGTCACCCCTCATACTTCTGAATTCCAGTGAATACAGGCCCAGAGCCATCAAATGCTCTTCATATGACAAGCCATTCAATCCTGGAATCATTTTTGTGAACTTCTTATGAACCGTCTCCAGTTTCAGCACATCCTTTCTATGATAAGCGGCCCAGAACTGCTCACAATACTCCAGGTGAAGTCTCACCAGTGCTTTATAAAGTCTCAACATTACATCCTTCCTTTTATATTCTCATCCTCTCGAAGTGAATGCTAACATCACATTTGCCTTCCTGACCATAGACTCAACCTGCAAATTAACCTTTAGGAAATCCTGCACAAGGACTCCCAAATCCCTTTGCACCTCAGATTTTTGTATTTTCTCTCCATTTAGAAAATAGTCAAGCCTTTCATTTCTTCTACCAAAGTGCATATGACTGTACACTTCCCGACACTGTATTCCATCTGTCATTTCTTTGCCCATTCTCCTAATCTTTCCGAGTCCATCTGTAGTCTCTCCACTTCCTCAAAAGTGCCTGTCCCTCCACCTATCTTTGTGTCATCGGCAAACTTTGCAACAAAACCATCAATTTCATCATCCAAATCATTGATATATAACGTAAAAAGAAGAATCGGTCCAACACAGACCCCTGTTGAACACCACTAGTCACTGGCAGCCAGCCAGAAATTGCTCCCTTTATTCCCACACTTTGTCTCCTGCCAATCAGTCACTGCTTTACCCATGCTAGGATCTTTCCTGTAATACTGTGGGCTTGTAGCTTGTTAAGTAGCCTCATGTGTGGCACCTTGTCAAAGGCCTTCTGAAAATCCAAGTATACAACATCCAACGATTCTCCTTTGTCTATCCTGCTTGTTACTTCTTCAAAGAATTCCAACAGATTTGTCAGGCAAGATTTTCCCTTGAGGAAACCATGCTGACTACAGCCTATTTTATCATGTGCCTCCAAGTACTTGACATCTCATCCTTAATAATCGACTCCAATACCTTCCAACGCTGAGGTCAAACTAACTGGCCTATAATTTCCTTTATTCTGCCTCTCTCCCTTCTGGAAGAGTGGAGTGAAATTTGCAATTTTCCTGTCTTATAAAACTATTCCACAATCTAGTGATTCTTGAAAGATGATTACTAATGCCTCCACAATCTCTTCAGCCACCTCTTTCACAAACCTGGGGTGTACACCATCTGCTCTAGATGACTTATCTACCTTCAGATCTTCCAGTTTTACAAGAACCTTCTCCCTAGTAATGGTAACTTCACACAATTCATGCCCCCGACACCTGGAACTTCTACCATACTGCTGGTGTCTTCCACAGTCATGACTGATGTAAAATACTTATTCAGTCCATCCACCATTTCCTTGTCCCTCATTACCACCTCTTCAGCGTTGTTTTCCAGCATTCCGATATCCACTCTCACCTCTCTTTCACACATTATGTATCCAAAGAAAGTCTTTGTAACCTCTTTATTATTATTGGCTAGCTTACACTCGTATTCTATCTTAATGACTTTTTTTAGTTACATTCTGTTGGTACAGTATTTGAAAGCTTCCCAGTCCTCTAACATCCCATTAATTTTTGATCTACTACATGCCCTCTCCTTGGCTTTTATGTTGGCTTTGACTTCTCTTGTTAGCCATGGTTGTGTCATCTTGCCTTTAGAATACTTCTTCCTCTTTGGGATGTATATATCCTGTGCCTTCTGAATTGCTTCCAGAAATTCCAGCCATTGCTGCTCTGCCGTCATCCCTGGCAGTTTCCTTTCTAATCCATTCTGGCCAACTCCTCTCTCCAGCCTCCGTAATTCCTTTTTCTCCACTGTAACATTGATACATCTGACTTTAGCTTCTGCTTCTCAAAACTCAGTGTGAATTCAATCATATGATCATTGGCCCCAAGAGTTTATTTACCTTAAGCTCTCTAATCAATTCTGGTTCACTGCACCACACCCAATCCGGAATAGCTGATCCCCTAGAGGGCTCACCATGAGCCATTCTGTCGTTATTCTAGAAGATTCCCCCCTCTTGGCATCCAGCACCAACCTGATTTTTCCAATCTACATGCATATTGAAATCCCTCATGACTATTCTAACATTGGCCTTTTGGCACACAGTATCTATCTCCTGATGTAATTTGTAGACATCCTTACTGCTGATTGGGGATGAGGTTTGTACATGACACCTATCAGGGCCTTTTTACCTTTGCATTTCCTTTGCTTTATCCGCAATGAATCAACACCTTCCGACCCTATGACTCGTTTTTCTAACGATTTGATTTCATTTTTTACCAACAGAGCAATGCCACCCACCTCTGCCTTTCTGCCTGATTTTGATACAATCCTTGGACAATAAGCTCCCAGCTATAACCTTCTTTCAGCCGTGATTCAGTGATGCCCACAATATCATACTTGCCAATCTGTAACTGTGCTACAAGTTCATCTACCTTATTTTCTGTTGGTCCGTGTGCAGGTCAGTGGCACTAGGCAGAAAATGGTTCGGCACAGCCAAGAAGGGCCAAAAGGCCTGTTTCTGTGCTGTAGTTTTTCTGTGGTTTCTGTGGTTTCTATTCCGTATACTGCGTGCATTCAAATATAACACCTTCAGTCCTGTATTCACACTTTTCAATTTTGTCCACCTCTTACATTGTAACTCATCCTGTTGACTGCAATTTTGCCCTGTCATCAGCCTCTCCTTGCTAGGAGTCCCATTACACATTGCCTCTGTTTGTAAACCGACTCCCTCATCCTCAGCATTATCACTCCGGTTCCCATCCCCTTGACAAGTTAGTTTAAACCCTCCTGAACTACTCCAGCAAACCTGCCCGCAAGGAGACTGGACCTCCTCCAGTTCAGGTGTAACCTGTCCCTTTTGTTACAGGTCACACCTTCCCCAGAAGAAAGCTGATCTGAACCCCTGCCCCCTACACCGGTTCCTCAGCCACACATTCACCTGCCAAATCATCCAATTCTTACCCTCATTGGCCTGTGGCACAGGCAGCAATCCAGAGAAATTGTCGTGAAATGTATTGTTTTGCAGCAATAAATAAAAACTATAAATTACATAAAAAGACAGCAAAATAGGGAGGTAGTGTTCAAGGGTTTATCGCCCGCTCCAACGCCGTATTCAAGTTTGCCGATGGCACCACTGTCGAGGGTCATACCAAAAGTGGTGATGAATCAATACACAGGAGAGAGACTGGAAATTTGGCAGAGCAGTGCCATAACAACCGCCTCTCACTCAGTGTCAATAAGACCAAGGAACTGATTGTAGACTTCAGGAGAGGGAAACCAAAGGTCCATAAGCCAGTCTTCCTCAGAGGATCAGGGTTAGTAACTTTTATGTTGGCTTTTCAAAGAAAGAAAGCACAACACCACCTCTGCTTCCTCAGAAGTTTGCAGAGATTTGGCATGACATCAAAAAGCTTGGCAAACTTCTATAGACGTGTGTTGGAAAGTGTACTGACAGGCTGCATTATGGCCTGGTATTGGAACACCAATGCCTTTAAGCGGAAAATCCTACAGAAGGTGATGGGTTCAGACCAGAACGTCACAGTTTCAGCCCTCACAACCAATGAGCACATCTACATGACATGATGTCGTAAAAAACAGTATCCATCATCAGAGATCCTCACCACCCAGGCCATGCTCTTTTCTCGCTGCTGTTATCAGGTAGAAGGTACAAGTGTCTCAGGGCTTGCACCACCAGGTTCAAGAATAGTTACTACCCCTCAACCATCAGACTCTTGAACAAAAGGAGATGACTACACTCATCTATTGAGATGCTCCCACAAGAAGTGATTTCATTTTAAGGACTCTTTATCCTGTTATTTGTGCTGTTTATTTACTGCTATTTATTTATATTTGCATTTTCACAGTTTGTTGTCTTCTATGCACTACTTGTATCTATCATTGATCCTGTTTACAGTTACTATTCTATAGATTTGCTGAGTATGCCTGCAGGAAAAAGAATCTTAGGGTTGTACGTGGTGACATGTCTGTACTCTGATCATAAATTTTACTTTGAACTTCAAAACCTGATGGAGGAGGGGAAGAAGATGTTCCTCAAATGGTGAGTGTGTGTCTTCAGACTCCTGTACCTCTTCCCTGTGGTATTAATGAGTGGGAGTCCTTACTGATGGATGGCACCTTCCTGAGGTAATGCCCTTTGAAGATGTCCTTGATGGTGTGTGCCCATGATGTAATCTAATAAAATGATAGAACTGAGTCACAGATTTGTCTACTCTTGTCTTGTTAGTCCTAAACAACTATCCCAACAAGGGAGAGGATAATGAAATGTTTATGTCTGCTGAGTGTTCAGCACTGACTGAAATGCCAACAGCACCCCCTGTAGGTGATGCTCTGACATAGCAGCTCATGTTTGTGAATTATTTTGTTAGTTCATAGTCATAGTCATACTTTATTGATCCTGGGGGAAATTGGTTTTTGTTACAGTTGCACCATAAATAATAAATAGTAATAGAACCATAAATAGTTAAATAGTAATATGTACATTATGCCAGTAAATTATGAAATAAGTCCAGTTAAGTTAAAGGTTCTTCTGATGTTGCTAATTGGTAAGGATCTACCGTATGAAAAAAGATGTTTAAAATCACTCATATCTCAATGGGTAATATCAATAAGTAGCTATCGCCCCATTAGTCATCACTAAATTTTCCAAATCATCACCAGACCATGGTAGAAATATGGATTTCATTGCCACAGACGGATGAGAAGGCCAAGTCATTGGGTATATTTAAAGCAGAGTCTGGTATAGAAACATAGAAACATAGAAAATAGGTGCAGGAGTAGGCCATTCGGCCCCTCGAGCCTGCACCGCCATTTATTATGATCATGGCTGATCATCGATTAGTCAGGGTGTCAAATGTTACGGGGAGAAGGCAGGAGAATGAGGCTGAGAGGGATAGTAAATCAGCCATGACAATGGCAGAACAGACTCAATGGGCTGAATGGCCTAATTCTGCTCTGATGTCTTAGGGTGATGGAAATAGTTGTCACAATTGAGTGGTGCTCACTAACCCAATAGCCCACTCACTGATACCCAGAACAACAAGCACAAAATGCTGGAGAGCATTCTAACTGGTTGCATCACCGTCTGGCATGGGGGGTTCTGTGTCGGAGGTGGGGGGCACTGCACAGGATGCAGAAACTGTAAACTCAGCCGGCTCCATCATGGGCACTAGACTCCCCACCTTCAACAGGCGATGTCTCAGAAAGGCAGCATCCATCATTAAGGACCCCTATTACCCCAGGAGCAGGTACAGGAGCCTGAATGCACACACTTAACATTTCCGGAATAGCTTCTTCCCTCTGCCATCAAAATCAGCTAAGGTGCCTATGACCTTTGCACTGTACTGTGGTGATTTTATGTATTGCACTGTGCTACTGCTGCAAAAAAGAACAAATTTCATGACATGTGAGTGATGATAAACCTGATTCTGATATGGGTCTGTATTGTGGACCAAGTGTGGGAGGGGGCAGGGAGAGGGGAGGGAGTAGGAAGCACCAGAAAGACATTCTATAATGATCAGTAAACCAATGGGTTGGAATCAAATGACGCTGCCTGGTGTCTTAGGGCTGGGTGTGGCGGTAACCACAATCTTCCCTCACCCCCACCCCGGCACTACTTCTCTGCCACCTGACCAACACACCTCCCGTGGTGCTCCACACTCACCATTCCCAACATCCTTCACTCCCTCCAGATTTAGACACTTACTCTTTGCACCACATTGACGAATATGGTACTGTGTAAAAGTCTTAGGCACATTAGCTATATACCGAATACGTGCCTAAGACTTTTTACACAGTTCTGTATATATATTTTCTTATTATAAGTTATAGTTTTTAAAATTATTATGTACTGTAATGTTGGATGGCGGGGTGGAGATACGTCTCTACCAAAGGAGGTGTAAGGCGCTCCGTCCCTCCACTAGCCTGCAGGTCACCCTTGGGCAGGGTGTAGCACTGGCTTAGCCCCCCCCCCCCACTGCCCCCCTCCCAAATCATGGCTACGTGAAGCCATGGGAGCAGATGGTGGATGGTCGTATGAGTAGCTGATCACAAGTCCTGGTTATGCGACCACTGATGCCAAGCAGACAAACTCTGAAGAGTATTGATTCTGGCTGGGGTCACCCGTCTTGTAAAGATTATGGTCAGAAGGCAGCAAAGGCAAACCACTTCGGCAGAAGAAATTGCCAGGAACAGTAACAGTCATGGACAGACCATGATTGTCCACCTCATACAACATGGCACATAATGAATTGAAATGTACTGTTGCCGGAAAACCACTAATTTCATGACATATATCAATAATATTTTACCTGGTTCTGATTCTTTATGGCAAGATAGCTGAGAAAGCTGTTACAGCACTGCTAGAGTGTAATTGGACACTGTTCTGATGTTCAACCCAAGGCCTGTCAAAACCTGGGAATCCCTTTAACATCTGTAAGAGAGGGTACAAGTGAGTTTCTACAGATCTCTGCTGGTCCCCCAGCATATGAATACACTCCTTGAACAATGGGAGTCGCTCAGAGTGGAGAGGGTTGAATTACAGGACAGCTTTAGAAGTTGGCCAAGAGCCAACCTTGGTCGAGAAAATACAGAAGAGGTGTGAGAAAGGGAATAAGAGGGGGAAAGAGAAAGTAATCGGAGCTAAATTCAGAAGAGGCATAAAATCTGTGATAATTAAAGAAATAGCAGAGTGACACACACAAAATGCTCAGGAACGCAGCAGGTCAGACACCATCTATGGCAGGGATTCTCAACCTGCAGTGCACAGACCCCTAGCTTAATGGGATTGGTTCATGGCATAAAAAAGGCTGGGAACCCCCGTATAGATCTATGGAAAGGAATAAACAGGCAACTTTTCAGACCAAGACCCTTCATCAGGACTTGATGAAGGGACTTGGCCTGAAATATTGACTGTTTATTAACAGAGAACATAGAAATCTACAGTACGTTACAGGCCCTTCAGCCCACAATGTTGCGCCACCCATGTAACCTACTCTAGAAACTGCCTAGAATTTCCCTACCGCACAGCCCTCTGTTTTTCTGAGCTCCATGTACCTATCCAAGAGGATCTTAAAAGACCCTATTGTATCCACTTCCACCACTGCTGCCAGCAGTGCATTCCACGCACCCACCACTGTCTGTGTGAAAAACTTAGCCCTGACATCCCCTCAGTACCTGTTTCCAAGAACCTTAAAACTATGCCCCCTTGTGTTAGCCCTTTCAGCCCTGGGAAAAAGCCCCTGGCTATCCACACCCTCATCATCTTATACACCCAGATCAGGTCACATCTCATCCTCCGTCACTCGACCTGTTGTTATAAGGTATGCCCTCCAATCCAGGCATCATTGCACTCTCTCTGTAGTATCCACGCCCTTCCTGTAGTGAAGTGACCAGAACTGAACACAGTACTCCAAGTGGGGTCTAACTAAGGTCTTATGTAGCTATAACATTACCTCACGGCTCTTGAATTCAGTGCCAACACACCATACGCCTTCTTAACAACACTGTCAAGCTGTGCAGCAGCTTTGAGTGCCCTATTGACATGGACCCCAAGATCTCTCAGATCCTCCACACTACCAAGAGTCTTACCATTAATATTATATTCTGTCTTCAAACTTGAGCTACCGAAATGAACCACTTCACACTTATCTGGGTTGAAGTCCATCTGCCACTTCATTTCCATATTCATTTCCATGCTGAGTTCCTCCAGCATTTTGTGTGCGTTACTCAGGATTTCTAGCATCTGCAGAATTGCTTGTGTTTACGCAGAAGCAAAAACGTATTGAGAGAAAAAGTGGGCCTAATTGAGAGAAAAGATAATCTGTGTAATGATTTGATCTGTATTTAGCATACCTCAGTACATGTAATTCTCATCATCCCTGTGTTGAGTTTCTGGGCTTTTTGAGCACCTGCATTTACTAATCATCCTTACCTAGAGTTGTTAAGCCCTTGTGTTTTTGGTTTAATCTTGTTAAGTTAATTGTGTCCGGCACAAGTTCTCCACACAGTCTATGATTATTTAAAGAGGACTCTCAGTTGGTGCTATGGTGGGGTCATTGTTGATGGAGAGGGTGAATTTTTGAGGTGCTGCACACTCACTCATCTGAGTCTCTGATTCCAAAGTTTAACCTCTTGTTTCAGTCTCTTTCTGGGGGTCCTGCCATCCTCCGAACCCAGGTTTAGTCCTTTGTGAGCGTGCCATGGCAGGAACAATGTGATCGCAGTCAGTATGGTAACATGGTGGTTAGTGGAACACTTTACTGTGCTAGCGATTGTGGTTCAATTTCCATCCCACCACTACCTGTATGGTCTCCCTGTAACCAGACTGCTTTCCTCCCCACTCACATTCCAAAGACGTATGAGTTAGGGTTAGTGAGTTGAGGGCTTGCTATGTTGGCGCTGAAAGCATGTTGACACTTGTGGGCTGCCCCCAGTGCATCCTCGGACTGTGTTGGTTGTTGATGCAAATGACAGATTTCACTGTTTAGAAGATTCAATGCACGTGTGACAAATAAAGCTCAAACCTTTGGGCTGAATTGGGAGAAAAGATGGACGGTATGTGAGACAAGATTTTCGCTGTACCTGTTATTTATTTTATTTCAGGGTACGGCATGGAGCCAGCCCTTCAAGCTATGCCGGTCGGCTGCCCACCTATTTAACCCCAGTCTAATCACAAGACAATTTAAAATGACCAATTAAATGGTCGGGCTTTGGACTGTGAGAGGAAACCAGAAAACTTGGAGGAAACCCACACGCTCACGGGGAGGACGTACAACCGTCTTACAGATGATGCCGGAATTGAACCCCAATCTCCAACACCCCGAGCTGTTATGGTGTCGTGCTAATTGCTACGTTACTGTCATGTCAGCATGTGTATCGTGTTACATGTGACAATAATAAACCAATAGCAGTACCAATGAAGTAGAAACGCCCACCTGCTGAGCTGCGTCCTGTAGAAAAGAAAGATAGGGATTGTGGTGGTATTCACAAAACCCTTCAATCCTCCTTTGAATTTGGAATTGTTACCAGAGAACAAGGGGCACTGCAAATTCCTATACACATGTGCAAAACATATGAGGAAAATTTGATGGCTCTGGGCCTGTTCTTGCTGGCGTTTAGAAGAATGAGGGGAGGTCTTATTGAAACCTATTGAATGTTGAAATCCCTAGATAGGGTGGATGTGGAAAGGATGTTCCTTGAAATGTGGAGTCTAGGAATAGAGGGTTCAGACTCACTGAAAAAGGAATTTCCTTTAGAACAGAGTTGAGGAGGAATTTCTTTAGCTAGAGGGTGGTGAATCTGTGGAATTCATTGCCACGGTCAGCTTTGGAGGCCAAGTCATTGTGTATGTTTAAAGCAGAGGCTGATAGGTTCTTGATTAATCAGGGCATCAAAGGTTACGAGGAGAAGGCAGGGGAATGAGGTTGAGAGGGATAATAAATCAGCCATGATGGAATGGTGGAGTAGACTTTCATAATTTGAATTTGAATTTATTTAAATCTTACATCCATCTCACAACATGAGGGAGTAAAAATCTTTGTGTTATGACTCCGTTGCAATGTACAGACATGAATTTAAAAGTCTAATGGTTTGTAGAGAGAAGCTCTCCTGTAGCCTGTTGGTCCTGGCTTCAATGCTGCGGTACTGTTTGCCAGACGGAAGCAGCTGGAGCAGTTTTGAAGGTCTTGATGATTTTGGGGCTCGTGCCAGACTTCTTCAGTAGCCTGAGCAGGAAGAGACGCTGTTGTGTTTTTTTTGTCACAAACTCAGCGTGTACAGTCCAGGTGAGATCTTCGGTGATGTGTACAGCGAGGAATTTGAAACTACTCACCCTATCTGCAGGCCCATTGATGTTGGTCAGGCCGAGCCTGTCTCCGTTCCTCCTGTAATCCACAAGCAGCTTTTTTTATTATTTGGACACTGAGGGAGAGGTTGTTATCTTGGCATCACTGTGTCAGGGTGTCTCATCACCACTAGAAATAAGGCCAATCAAAGTTACTGTGTGTTATGTGTACTACTGTGCTTTACACCCTGGTTTGAAGAAACATTGTCTCATCTCTATATACATTATATGATCATACATGTTATGTACATGTATGTAGTTAAATGACATTAAACTTCACTTCATTTCATTTGATGAACTGAATGGCCTAATTCTGCTCCTGTGTCTTTTGGACATGTTCTAGCCAAGGTATACTATATATTGACCCAATTACGAAGAAGGCAAGCCAGTGGCTATATTTCAATAAGAGCTCCAGGAGACTTTATATGTCTCCAGACTCTTGTAAATTTTTATAGATGTACCGTGGAGAGCACTCTGTCTGCTTGTATCACCGTCTGGTATGGAGGGGCCACTGCGCCCCAGGATTGAAATAAGCTGCAGAAAGTTGTAAACTCAGCCAACTCCATGGGCACCAGCCTCCCCAGCATCTGGGGTATCTTCATAAGGAGATGCCTTGAAAAGGTGGCATCCATCATGAAGGACCCTCAGCACCCAGGACGTGCCCTCTTCTCATGGCTACCATCAAGAAGGAGGTACAGGAGCCTGAAGACACACACACAACATGTCAGGAACAGCTTCTTCCCCTCTGTCGTCAGATTTCTGAATGGACAATGAACCTATTTATACTACCTCACTATTTTGTTACTTTTTCACTTATTTTATATATTCATTGTAATTAATAATAAATTTTTGTTTTGCACTGTACTGCTGCCACAAAACACATTTCTCAACATACGTCATTGATATAAACATAATTCTGAATTTTGAATTCAATAAATAATTATTAGGAGTGGTTTCAAGCAACACACATCAAAGTTGCTGGTGAATGCAGCAGGTCAGGCAGCATCTCTAGGAAGAGGTACAGTCGACGATTCAGGCCAAGACCCTTCGCCAGGACACTTCGTTAGTCCTGACGAAGGGTCTCAGACCGAAACGTCAACTGTACCTCTTCCTAGAGATGCTGCCTGGCCTGCTGCGTTCACCAGCAACTTTTATGTGTGTTGCTTGAAATTCCAGCATCTGCAGATTTCCTTGTGGTTGCGAGGAGTGGTATCAAGTTGAGTTCTGTTGTTATCTTGAGAAACCGAGAGTGTAGGATTGTTATTGATAGAATAGAAATCGTTAAGGGGAGAGGGATTTGTCAGAAAGTTTACCAGAGTCACACAGGCATGAGATCAAGCTCAAGTTTGTTGTCATCTGACCGTACTTGTATACAACCAAACAAAGCAACGTTCCTCTGGAGCATGGTGCACACGCAAAACATGTATCACAGAGTATATACACCAAAATATTGCCAAAAATAACTGAATAAAATAAAAGTCAAAATGCACACAGCGCATGACACAAGTAAACAGCTTGTTGAGACCTTGGTGGTGACAGTATTCATTAGTCCTGCAGCCTGAGGGAAGAAGCTGTTAACCAGTCTGACAGTCCAAGTCCTGATTGTCCTGTACTTCCTTCCTGACAGTTGTGGATCAGAGAGATTGTGGAATGGGTAAACATTTCACCTTCACCCTTAATGTGTGATCTCTAGTTGTAGTCTCACCCAACCTCAGGAAAGAGCCTACTTGCATTTACCCCATCTATACCCCGTACTGTTACCTCTCAAATGTCAGAACATCTTTCCTTAGATAAACTGCTCACAATATTCCAAGTGAGGCCTCACCAGTGACTTGTAATCATTACATTCTTGCTTTTGTACTCTAGTCCTCTTGAAATGAATGCCAACATTGCATTTGCCTATCTCACCATGAACTCAGCCTGCAAGCTAACCTTCAGGGAACCCTGCACAAGGACTCCCAAATCCCCTGCACTCTGCTTTTTGTATTTGCTCTCCACTTAGAAAACAGTCAACCCTTTCTTTCCTTCTACCAAAGTGCATGGCCATACACTTCCTGACACTGTATTCCATCTACCACTTTGCCCCTTCTTCTAATCTGTCGAAGTCCTTCTGTAGCCTCTTTACTTCCTCAAAACTACCTGTCTTCCACCTATCTTTGTATCATTTGCATACTTTGCAACAAAGCCATCAATTCCATTATCCAAATCATTGACATTAGTGTAAAAATTGGTCCCAAACTTGACTCCTGGGGAACACCACCAGTCACCAGCAGCCAACCAGAAAAGGCTCCCTTTATTCCCACTCTTTGCTTCCTGCCAATCAGCCATTGCTTTATTCATGCTAGTATCTTTCCTGGGTTCTTGACATGTTAAGCAGCCTCATCCAACAGATCCAACAGATTGTCCGCAATTTCTTTGGCCTCCTTTATCACCTCTCCAGCATCATTTTCCAGCACTCCGATATCTACTCTTGCCTCTTTTTTTACACTTCATATCTGAAGAAACTTATTTAATATTATTGCCTAGCTTACCTTTGTATTCCATCTTCTCCTCCTTTATGATTTTTTTAGTTGCCTTGTGTTGGTTTTTTAAAAACTTCCCACTAATTTTTGCTCTATTGTATGCCCTCTCTTTGGCTTTTATGTTGGCTTTGACTTCTCTTGTTAGCCATGGTTGTGTCATCTTGCCTTTAGAATACTTTTTCCTCTTTGGGATGTATATATCCTGTGCCTTCTGAATTGCTTCCAGAAATTCGGGCCACTGCTACTCTGTTGTCATCCCTGCAAATGTTCTTTTCCAATCAATTTTGGCTTGCTCATCTCTCATGCCTTTGTAATTCTCTTTACTCCGCTGTGCATTGAGACCATAGGGCATGGGAGCAGAATGAGGCCATTTGACCCGTCAAGTCTGCTCTGTCATTCCATCATGGCTGATTTATTATCCCTCTCAATCCCATTCTCCTGCCTTCTCCCTGTAACTTTGGCACCCTGCCTAATCAAGAACATATCAACTTCCACTTTAAATATACCCAGTGAGTTGGCCTCCACAGCTGTCTATGGCAATGAATTCCAGATTTGCCTGCCTCTTGCATGAGCGCCTGTAATTCCAGCATTATGACTTTCAGATTTCAGATTCGTTTGTTTATCACACGTATTTTGAAACATATGAAATGTTTTTTTTTGAATTAACAACCAGCAACAAGGATGTGCTGGGGGCAGCCTGCAAGTGTTGCCACATACTCTGGTATCAACGTAGTATGGCCACAATAGAACATCGAACAGTACAGCCCTTTCAGCCTACGGTGTTGTGCCAATCTTTTACCTACTCTAAGATCAAGTTGTTCCCTCCTACAAACCCCTCCATTTTTCTATCATCCATTTATCAAACAACAACAACAAAGCAAAAACAACAAAATTATAAACACAGATTCTGCACATGCTGGAAATCCCAGAGCAACACACACAAAAGGCCAGGCAGCATCTACGGAGGGGAATAAACATTTGATCTTTTGGGCTGACACCCTTCATCAAGACTTGAAAGGAAAGAGGAAGATGCCAGATCTTTGGACTGTGGGAGGAAACTGGAGCACCCAGAGGAAACCCACGTGGTCACGGGGAGAACATTGTAAATTTGTAATTGGTCATTGTAAATTGTGCTGTGATTAGGCTAGGATTAAATCGGTCTTTGTTGGGTGGTGTGGCTCGAAGGGTCGAAAGTGCCTGTTCCTCATTGTAGCTCAATAAATAAATAATAAATATTTCTAAATGGAAACAGTTACTTCTCCCAAGCTGTAAGAGGCGAACAACACCTCCACTCACTAACCCACCCCTCTACACCCTCAACCACCGCTACTTTATCATTTCCTGTCAGTCACCTTATGTACAGACACTCCTGTACCCAGCATCACTTTAAGGACATAAAATCTTATGTATTTATATATATTGTGTGTTTTATATTATTGTGTTCTTTATCTTATTGTGTACTTTTGTGGCTACGTCGGGTCTGGAGTAACAATTATTTCATTCTCCTTTACACTTGTATACTGGAAATGACATTAAACAACCTTGACTCTTGAACGAATGTGAAGCTTTACTTTCTCAGACCACCAGCATCAAGTTTGAAATCAGGACTCCGGAACGCCCAGTGAGGTTCAATAAAGCTCGACATTACTTTGGCTCCCTGCTGATAGTTACTTTACAACTTGACAGCGTTTCCCGGCACCTTATTCCAGGTGTGCGAGGTTTTTCAGGTTTCCTTCACACCTGTCACCACCTTGCACGTGAAGCATCCCATGTATGCGCGGCGGATGCTTATTGTGTCTCTAACTCCAAGATGGCATTCTTTTCCACCATTATTCAGTTAGAAAATACCTGCAGCCTAGCAGCCTGGCTCATCCACTTTCTTTGAATGTTTTGTATATCTATTATCACATGAAGCTCATCGCTGAAGACCTCGAAGTAGACTATTTGAGTAAACATTGTGGTTACCTATAACTGTTATGTTTGAGGTACTGGGAAGCTGGGTGGCTGTGAATAACACACACGAGAGATGGAGAGGTGAGGATCAACTCAGGCGCAGTTTATTTTACTTGCAAACCATCTACCCAGAATGCCCTCTAATGTTACGTTCAGTACGGAGCACACAGGGAAGCTCAACAGCAAGCCGTAAGGGTCAAAATAGACATGAATGTGTAACGGCTGTGAGGTGACCAAGATTCAAGATTGTTTGATGTCATTTCCTGTACACAAGTGTAATGGAGGACAAAATCATTGTTACTCTGGATACAATGCAGCACAAAAAAACATGATAAGATCATCATCATCTTCACATGCCATGTCATATGATGCGTGTGATCAACGTCTTTCCATGACCATGATTGTTCTCGGCAAATTTTTCTACAGAAGTGGTTTGTCATTCCCTTCATCTGGGCAGTGTCTTTACAAGATGGGTGACCCCAGCCATTATCAGTGCTCTTCAGAAATTCTTAAAGAGACCATCTGCCTGACGTCAGTCGTCACATAACCAGGTGCTACACCTGACCAAGGGTGATCTGCAGGCTAGTGGAGGGAAGGAGCACCTTACACCTCCTTTGGTAGAGAGATATCACCACCCCACCGCCCAAACAATAAGATAAAGAACACAATAATTAAAAAATGCACATTGAATATAAATACATAAGATAGCTTCTATACATTGATTGTTTGTATGTCCATAGAGTGACACTGAGCACTGGAGTATCTGTACATAAGGTGACTCTGACAGGAAATGATTACGTAGTGGTGGTTGGGGGTGTGGAGGGGTGGGTCAGTGGGTGGAGGTGTTGATCAGCCTGACTGCTTGGGGAAAGTAACTGTTTTTGAGTCTGGTGGTCCTGGCGTGGATGCTACATAGCATCCTCCCTGATGGGAGTGGGACAAACAGTCCATGAGTAGCATAGGGTGGACTCCCAGAATAAGATTTGTTGTAATAATTGGAGTATTGAGTTCAGTTCTGGCCACTTCATTATAGGAAGGATGTGGAAGCTTTAGAGAGGGTACAAAGGAAATCTACCAGGATGCTGCCTGGATTAGAGAGCACATCTTATGAGGCCAGTTGAGTGAGCTAGGGCTTTTCTCTTTGGAGTGAAGGAGGGTAAGAGGTGACTAGATAGAGGTGTACAAGATGATAAGAGGCACAGAGATTGAGGGACAGCCAGAGACTTTTTCCCATGGAGGAAATGACTAATGCAAGGGGGTGTAATTTTAATGTGATTGGATGAAAGTACAGGAGATGAGGATGTCAGAGGTAAGTTTTTTATACAGAGAGCAGTGGCGCAGGGGATGTTAGGGACACTTCAGAATCTCTTAGATAGGCACATGGATGATTATTAAATGGAGTGCTACTTAGCATAGAAGGTTTAGATCTCAGAGTAGGTTAAAAGGTCAGCACATCATTGTGGGCCAAAGGGCCTGTACTGTGCTGTAATCTTCTATGTTCTACCCACCCCTGGTAGTGTATTCCACACATCCTCCACTCTCTGTGTAAAAAAAAGAATTACCTCTGACATCTTCCTAGACTTTGCTTCAACCACTTTCAAATTGTGTCCCATTTATTTATTCTGCTATATTTTCCTGTTTTCCGTTACCCCTTTGAGTAAGGACAGAATCAGCTTTGGCTATCCATGCTCCCTCGGATCACCTGGACAATACAAATGTCTATGTCAGGATGCTGTTTATCAACTATAGCTCAGCATTAAACACCATCATTCCTACAGTCCTGATGGAAAAGCTACAGAACCTGGCAATCTGTACCTCCCTCTGCAAAAGGACTCGTGACCTCCTAACTGGAAGACCACAATCTGTGTGGGTTGGAATGAACATCTCCACCTCACTGATAATCAACACTGGTGCACCTCAGGGATGTGTGGCTAGGTATAGCTCAAATACCACCTGATGATACAACCGTTGCTGGCAGAAATTCAGATGGTAACCAGAGGGTGTACAGGAGTGAGATATACCAGTTAGTTGAATGGTGTTGCAGCAACAATCTGGCACTCAGCATCAGTAAGACCAAAGAGCTGATTGTGGACTTCAAAAAGGGAAAAATGAGGGAACATGAACCAATTCTCATGAGGGGATCAGAAGAGGAGAGAGAGAGCAATTTCAAGTTCATGGATGGTAATATCTCTGAGAATCTAATCTGGTCCCAACATTCCTATGCAGCTATAAAGAAGGTAAGACATTGGGTAAATTTCATTAGGAGTTTGAGGAGATTTGGAATGCAACCTCAAACATGGAAATTTCTACAGATGTGCTGTGGAGAGCATTCGTATTGGCTGCATCACTGTCTGGTATGGGGGGGGGGGTTGCTGGCTGCTGCACAGGATTGTAGTAAGCTGCAGAGAGTTGTAAAATTAGTCGGCTCTATCATGGGCACAAGTCTCCGTAATACCCAAGACATCTTCAAGGAGTAGTGCCTCAAAAAGGACCCCCATTACCCAGGTCATGCCCTCTTCTCAATGTTATCGTCAGGTAGGAGGTACAGGAGCCTGAAGGCACACACTCAGCAATTCTGGAACAGCTTCTTCCCCTCTGCCATCTGATTTCTGAATGGACATTGAACCCATGAACACTACCTCACGACTATTTTATTTCTGTTTTTGTACTACTTATTTAATTTAACTATTTGATATACATACTGTATATATATATTTAGAGTAAGTCAGTTTTTTTCTATATTATCATGTATTGCATTGTACCGCTGCACAAAGTTAATGAATTTCACAACGCGTGCTGGTGATATTAAACCTGGTTCTGATTCTGAAATGGATGAGGACCCAAGTTGTGCTTTTCAGAATAAAAAGTCTGTATAACCTGAGGTAATAGGCCAGCTGCACCCTTACAATGATAGAGGTGTATAAGCTTCAGAGAGGGTGCAAAGGAGATCTGTTTTTTATTTATAGTTATCGTAAATTTATAGTTTTTATTACAAAGTACTGCCTCTGCAAACCAACAAATTTCATACCGTACTGTATGTGGGTGATATTAAACCTGATTCTGATGCTGAGCTAATTCAGTACCATTCAGATTCCTAACCGTGATCTACTAGTGTTTGTGAGAAAATGATAATCACCATATTTGCCTGGTTCATCGGCTTTGAGGGAGAAGCCATAGAGTGATAGTGGAGGGTTGCCTCTCTGCAAACTGAGGCAGCCCAACATGGGCTCTTTTGCTGTATTGTGTAACTATGGCTCCAACACAGAACAACTACCGAGGCTGGTCCTGCAGTATAGTTGTATGGTTGAAGACTAGACTTTCCAGCATCAAGGACGATCACAAAAGGCGATGACTCAAAAAAGCAGTATCCATCATTAAGGACACCCATCACCCCGGGCATGTCCTCTTCTCATCAAGGAGGAGGTACAGGAGCCTGAAGACACACATTCAATGATTCAGGAACAGATTCTTCCCCTCCACCATCAGATTTCTGAATGGACATTGAACCCATGCACACTACCTCACTATTTTTGCTCTCTTTTTAGACCATAAGACCATAAGACAAAGGAGCAGAAGTTGGCCATTCGGCCCATCGAGTCTGCTCTGCCATTTTATCATGAACTGATCCATTCTCCCATTTAGTCCCACTCCCCCGCCTTCTCACCATAACCTTTAATGCCCTGGCTACTCAGATACCTATCAATCTCTGCCTTAAACACACCCAATGACTTGGCCTCCACTCTTTTTTAATTACTTATTTATCTTTTTTATATATATCTTATAATTTATAGTATACCTTATGTACTGCTCTGTACTTCTGCGGCAAAACAGCAAATTTCATGACATAAGTCAGTGATAATAAACCTGATTCAGAATTAACATGCTTCCGATGTTGATGTGAAGACTCATATAGATCAGTGCCACACATAAAGAGATCCTTTGATCCTCCATGAAAGTGGTTTACACAATGACAATCTAATCCTACCTCCCTGCACATGGTCCATATCCCTCCATGTTAGTATCCTAACTGGTTGCATCACGGCCTGGTATGGGAACACCAATGTTTAGGAATGGAAATATGGTGCCAGTGACCCAGGTTCAAATCTGCAGCTACCGGTAAGGAGTTTGTATGTTCACCCGGTGTCTGCGTGGGTTTCCTCCTACATTCCAAAGACTTATGAGTCTCTAACTTCCAGCAATTTCTCCCCCTCCCCTTCTCTTTTTCCATTCCCCATTCTGGTTCCCCTTCTCTTCCCCTCATCTGCCGATCAGTTCCTTGTTTCCCTCCCCTTCCCTTTCTCCCATGGTCCACTCTCCTCTCCTTCTTCAGCCCTTTACCCCTTCCACCTATCACCTTCCAGCTTCTCACTTCATCCCTCCTCCCCCACCCACCCACCTGTCAACTGCCAGTTTGTACTCCTTGCCCTTTGCCCCCAAACTCCTATTCTGGCTTCAGCTCCTTCCTTTCCAGTCCCGATAGTCACAGAGTCACAGAGAAGTACAGCACAGAAACAGGCTCTTCGGCCCGACTAGTCTATTCTGAACCATTTAAGCTGCCTATTCCCATCGATTGCCACCCAGTCCATAGCCCTCCAAACCCCTACCATACATGTACCCATCCAAACTTCTCTTAAGAATTGAAGTCAAGGTTGCATGACCACTTGAGCTGGCGGCTCATTCCGCACTCTTATGGTTCTCTGAGTGAAGAAGTTTCCCCTTAAACTTCTCACCGTTCACCCTTAACCTGTGATTTTTGGTTGTAGTCCCACCCAAACTCAGTGGAAAAAGCCTGCTTGAATTTACCCTATCTATACCCCTCATAATTTTGCATACCTCCATCAAATTTCCTCTAAATCTTCAACGTTCTAAAGAACACAGTCCTAACCTATTCAATCTTTCCTTATAATTCATGTCCTCCAGACCTTGCAACATTCTTGTAAACTTTCTATGCATTCTTTCAATCTTGTTTACATCTTTCCTGTAGATAGGTGACCAGAACTGCTCACAGTACTCCAAGGCAGGCCTCGAATATGTCCTCCACATCATCAGCATTACATCCCAGCTTCTGTACTCGATACATTGATTTATGAAGGCAATGTGCCAAACGCTTCCTTTACGACCCTGTCTACCTGTGATGCCACTTTCAATGAATTATGGACTTGTATTCCCAGATCCCTCTGTTCTACCACACTCCTCAGTGCCCTACCGTTCACTGTGTAAGACCTACCCTGGTTGGTCCGACTGAAGTGCAAAGCCTCGTGCTTGTCTGCATTAAATTCCATATGCCATGTTTCAGCCCATGTTTTGAGCTGAGCAGATCCCTCCATAAGCCACGATAGCCTTCCTCACTGTCCACTACACCCCCAATCTTGCTGATCTAGTTAACCACATTATCATCCAGATCTTTGATACAGATGACAAACAACAAAGGACCCAGTACTGATCCATGCGGCACACCACTAGTTACGGGCCTCCAGTCTGTGAGGCAACCCTCCACTACAACCGTCTGGCTTCTCCCACAAAGCCAATGTCTAATCTAATTTACTACCTCATCCTGAATGCTGAGCGATTGAACATTCTTGACCAGCCTCCCATGTGGGACCTTGACAAATGCCTTACTAAGGTCGATGCAGACAATATCCGTTGCCTCATCTTCATCCATTTTCCTGGTAACTTCCTCAAAAACTCTATAAGATTGGTTAGACATGACCTACCATGCACAAAGTCACACTTACTATCCTTAACCAGTCCATGTTTATCCAAATGCTCATATGTCCAGTCCCTTAGAACACCTTCCAATAACTTTCCCACAGCTGATGTCAGACTCACTGGCCTATAATTTCCTGGTTTCTGTTTAGAGCCTTTTTTAAACAACATTGGTTATCCTCGAATCCTCTGGTACCTCCCCTGTCATGAAGGATGATTTTAAATCTCTCCTTGGACTCCAGCAACACTGCACTTGTCTTTCGGGGGTTCCGAGGGAACACTTTGTCAGGCCCTGGGAATTTAACCACCCTGATTTGTCTCAGGGTAGCAAACACCTCCTCCTCAAGGTCTATGAAGTTGATGCTGCTTTGCCTTACGTGTGGGCACGTGGCCAAGTGGTCACGGCATTCGACTAGCGACCTGAAGGTCGTAAGTTCGAGCCCCAGCCAAGGGAACGTGTTGTGTCCTTGAGCAAGGCACTTAATCACACACTGCTCTGCGACGACACTGGTGCCAAGCTGTATGGGTCCTAATGCCCTTCCCTTGGACAACATCGGTGTCGTGGAGAGGGAGACTTGCAGCATGTGCTACTGCCGGTCTTCCATACAACCTTGCCCAGGCCTGCGCCCTGGAGAGTGAAGACTAACGGATGCCTTACTTCATAGACTCTGTATCCGTCTCCTGAGTAAATACAGAAGCAAAGAATTTATTTAAGATCTCCACACATGGATTACCATTCTGGTCTTCCAGAGGACAGTTTTGTCCTTTTGCTCTTAACATAACTGTAGAATCCCATAGGATTCTCCTTCACCTTGTCTGCTAGAGCATAAGACGTTCACACCATACCGTAGGAGCAGTATTGGGCCATTCAGCCCATCGAGTCTGCTTCATCATTCCATCATGGCTGATTTATTATCACTCTCGACACCATCCTCCTGACTTTTATTGGTAATCTTTGACGCCTTAACTAATTAAGAACCTATCAACCTCTCATTAAATATACCCAGTGACCGAATGTGTGCCAACGCCTGCGGGCTGCCCCCAGCACAGTCAAAGTTCAAAGTACATTTATTATCAAAGTATGCATACATTATACAACCTTGAGATTTGTCTCCTAACAGGCAGCCACAAAACCAAGAAACCACAAAAGAACTGACTGTAAAAAAGACCGTCAAACACGCAATGCGCAGAGAGAGAAAGAAGATCAAACAGCACAAACAATAAAAGTAAGCACATAGCTTTAGAACTAAAGTTTTATGACAGACGCTAAGTCAGGCATCACTGCAGCTGAGGAGGCCACAGCCGCAGTTCATCGCAAAGCCAAGTGAACGTCACGAGACCACAGACACGAAGTCAGGCGTCACTGCAGCCAAGCAGGCCACAGCCGCAGTTCAGCGTGGAGTGGAGCAAACATCGCGGAGCATCGCGCAGAATCGAGCAGACGGGGCTGAGCTGACCCTTGCCTCACCATTGGTTGCTAACACGCTTCACTGTATGTTCTGATGTACGCGTGATAAATAAATCTGATTCAGAATCAGAATTTGAAGCTAATACGAGGCGCTGCACATCGTACAGGACAAACTGTGATGCTTTGATCGATCACTGACTGGATTTGGGAACTGCTGAGGCATAACAGTCACAAAGAATATTTGGTCCTGGTCCTTTTGATGGGCCAGCAAGCTCAGTCACTGACCAAGACTTCCATCCACAGAAGAACATTAACACAGAGGCCTCTGCAGATGCTGAAAACTCAGAGCAACACACACAAAATGGACAACGCATATTGAAGATGATGGAGAAACTCAGCAGGTCAGACAGCATCTATGGAGAGGAATAAGCAGTCAGCATTTCAAGCCAAGACCCATCAGAGTTCATCCCGCATTTTGTGTGTGTTATCCGCAGAAAAAAATAGCTGAGTGAAAATAGCTGGAGTGGTTGTTCTGTTACAAAACATGACATATCAAACCACTTGTACCAAGACCTTCCTTGCTTAGAGATGCTGGAGTGAAATATTAATTCAACCAGCGTGACATTCTCTCACTGAAATTCTCTTCCTTGGGCAGCACGGTAGCGTAGTGGTTAGCACAATGCTTTAGAGTACCAGTGACATGGGTTCAATTCCCACCACTGCCTGTAAGGAGTTTTTACCTTCTCCCCATGACCGTGTGGGTTTCCTCCGGGTGCTCTGGTTTCCTCCCACAGTCCAAAGACATACTGGTTGGTAGGTTAATTGGTCATTGTAAATCCTCCTGTGAAAAGGCTAGGATAAAGTTGGTGGGTTGCTGGGTGGCATGGCTTGAAGGCTGGAAGGGCCTATTCTGCACTGTATCTCAATAAAATGAAGCAGTACCTAACTATAAACACGTGTCTAATGTAGCCAACAATAAAGGCGTTAATATTTCACATTAGTAGCACTTAACTCCTTGGACTGCCTGTATAAAGGTTTTCTTTTCTATTTTTTGTTTGGTTTTCTCTGGTGTTTTGATATTTATGCAGAGAAAAGGTGAGAGAAAGCTTTGCATGAGCGAGTGTGCATGTGTATGAGTGTGAATGTAAGTGTGTGAGTGAGTGTGACATCTGGCTTTTTCAGGGCCAACCATAAGCGCCAACAAATCCTCCCGGGAGGGGTGAGAAGATGGTGGCGCGGCGGCAGCACGCGCAGCCACTTCGGTGATAAATATCTGTTATCTGTCAAGTAGGGGACCATGCACAATCCTGATTTGATGGAGACAGACGTGAGAGCACAGCGGAACATCTGGAAAACTTCTGAAATGCCCGCTTCACTGCCGCTGCTACTGTGTAGTAACCGGAATCTCCGGAGCTGAAGGCCCCGAAATCCTCGGCTTTGCGTGTTTCAGCAGCCGGGGAGAGGTCGAAGGCGCTCGGCAGAGGATGGCGCTCGGGAGACTGTATCGGAGAGGCTGCTCAGAAGCTCGGAGTTTTCGGATGGACGGACTCAGGGTTGGCTGGGGTCGGCTGCTTCCATGGTATCGGCAAGTTGACGGTGCCTGGAGGTTTATGGCAGGGAGTTTCTCCCTTTTGCCGCCTGCTATCGGGGACTTGGGAGTCGATCGACTCGGGGAATTTGAGACTTTTTTTTACCGTGCCCACGGTTTGTTCTTCATCAAATTATAGTATTGCTTTGCACTGCTGTAACTATATGTTACAATTATGTGGTTCTGTCAGTGTTAGTCTTTGGTCTGTCCTGTTTTCTGTGATATCACTCCGGAGAAACATTGTACCATTTCCTAATGCATGTATGCATTTCTAAATGACAATAAAAGAGGACTGATCCTACCCCATCAGTGAGTTGCTCGTTGGTGGAGAAACTGAAGGAGCTGGACTTGGTGAGGATCGAGCTGCTGTCTGTGTCAGAGAGGCATTGGAGTGAGTGGATGAGGGCGGTGCGCAGTCTAACAGTGAGTGATCATTTTCATTGCTCTTCTTGTGATGACAAGACCCTGTTGGACACTGTTAATGTGGAGTGCTGCGAGTCTGATTCACTGGTTTACTGGCAGAGGGGCTGCGTGGCCTCGGTTATAGTGAGGACAAGGCCTCAAGCCCCAGTGTTGCCTGGTCACAGCCCAGAGGCATTGGAGTTGGTGCGGTCCGCCGGAGCACGGCAGGTGGTGTGGCACAGCATCCAAGCTGTATCCCCCCCCCCCCACCCTCGCAGAAGACAACCCCTATTGTGCTCAACTGCAGACTGCTGCAACAGTCATGGACTCGGGGTCTTGGGCTATATTCTTTTGTGTGACTGTATTTTACCCATATCTTATGTGCTTGCTGCCTTATATGTGCCGTGATCTGTGTGTGACTGCAAGTACCGTGTTCTGCACCCCGGCCCTGGACTAACTATTCCATTTGTCTATGTTCGTGGGTATTCGTGTATGGTTGAACGACAATTGAACTCGAGCTTGAACTTAAGTGTGTCAGTGTGTGTGTGTGTGTCAGTGTGTCAGTGTGTTTGTGTGTCAGTGTATAAGAGTATATATGAGTGTGTGTGTGTGTGTAGAAGCTGCTGCAATCAAATGGGTCGCCATTTTACTGGAAGCCCCAGAATAACATTGTTGTCATTGTCTGTATTTATGGGTGTTCATGTATGGGTAAATGACAATTACACTCAAACTATGTGTGAGAGTGTGTGTGTGTGTGTGTGTGTGTGTGTGTGTGTGTGTGTGTGTGTGTGAGAGAGAGAGAGAGAGAGGGGGTGTGAGTATGTGAGTGTGCATGTGAAGTGTGTGCATGTCTGAGTGTGAGAAAGTGTGTGTCTGAATGTATAGTCATAGTCATACTTTATTAATCCCGGGGGAAATTGGTTTTCGTTACAGTTGCACCATAAATAATAAATAGTAATAGAACCATAAATAGTTAAGTAGTAATATGTAAATTATGCCAGTAAATTATGGAGTAAGTCCAGGACCAGCCTATTGGCTCAGGGTGTCTGACCCTCCAAGGGAGGAGTTGTAAAGTTTGTATGAGTGTGTATGTGTGAAAGTGAGTGTGTGTGTGAAAGTTTGCATGTGTATGTGTGTGTGAGTAAGTGTGTGTGGGTGTATGAGAGTGTACGTGAATGTGTATGTGTGTGAGTGAGTGTGAGAGAGGAAAAGAATAAATGTGACCAGTGATAGTTGAGGGAAAAGAAAGGATTATTTCAGCGGGGAATATTCCACCCATTACTGTAACTTTGCCGCTTCAGTGGAAAGTGTCCCTCTCACCAATGCCAGCCTCCCTCCCATTTCCAAGAACACAGTCCCAGCCCAGTGTTTTTCTTTTCCATAAGTCTGCAGACCTCATGTGTGCCTTTGACATGAGTCAGCCAGTAAATGAAGCTTGAAAAGCTGAAATGGACAGGAAAATAAAATACAGAAATTAGATGGAGAGTGTGTGTCTGATTTGTGATTGCCACCGGCTGCAGGCTGCTGGGCTCATCAATCCATTACTGAAGCAGGCATCACCACTCTCACAAGGACCAGACGCCTCATTTAGACAGCAGCGACTTCGTATTTTCACAAACACAAGAGATTTTGCAGTTGCTGGAAATCCAAAATAACAGACACAAAATACTGGAGGAACTCTGCAGGTCAGGCAGCTTCTATGAAAACGAATAAACATTCGAGATCCTTCCCCTCCGCAGATGCTGCCTGGCCTGCTGAGTTCCTCCGGCATTTTGAGTGTATTTTTTTCAGTTCAATTGTAGACCAGAAATATCTGCATATAATCAAACGGTCACAGTGTGAATGAAGGATGTGTTCACATGCAGATGTCGACTCAGATTTACTTATTACTTTATCGAGATACAGTGTGGGACAGGCCCTTGCAGCCCTTCAGCAATTCCCCGAATTAACCCTAGCCTAATCACAGTACAATTTACACTGAGCAGTTAACCTACCAAACCGGTACATCTTTGGACTGTGGGAGGAAACTGGAGTACCCGGAGGAAACCCACGTGGTCACAGGGAGAACGTACAAACTCCTTACAGACAGAGGCGGGAACTGAACTTGGATCGCTGGACCTGTAATGTGTCACCCCGTACACATACATTGAAACACAGTGAAATGCAGGGATGGTGGTAGAAGCAGATACATTAGGGATGTTTAAGAGACTCTCAGATAGGTACGTGAGTGACAGAAAAATGGAGGGGGTATGTGGGAGGAAAGGGTTAAATTTATCTTAGATTAGGTTAACAGGTCAGCACAACATTGTGGGCTGAGGAACCTGTATTGCGCTGTAATACTCTATATTCTACAACCTCACAATCCTCCTCATTATTACCTTGGACTTTATTGTCTGCCTGATCTGCAATTTCTCTGTAGTCGTTACACATTCTGCATTCTGTTACTGTTTTATCTTGTTCTACCTCAATGCACTGTGTAATGGTTTGATCTGTAGAGAGTATGCAGGGCAAGTTTTGTACTGCACAATAAAGATGAAAAGATCTTTTAAGATTCAATTTATTTATCATGTGTACATTGAAACATTGAAACATTCAGTGAAATGCATTGTTAGCGTCAACGACCAACAATTCGCCTACCGACAAGACCAATTGACAGATGCGCAATAACCACAGCAGTCTTTACACATCTGGAGAAGAGGGATACTTATGTGAGAATGCTGTTCTTGGACTACAGTTTAGCATGCAACACCATAATTCCCTCCAGGCTCGACAAGAAGCTCAGAGACCTCAGCCTTCACCCTGCCTTGTGTAGCTGGATCCTGGACTTCCTGTCAGATCGCTTTCAGGTGGTAAGAGTGGGCTCCCTCACCTCTACCCCTCTGACCCTAAACACAGGTGCCCCTCAGGGCTGTGTCCTAAGTCCCTCCTTTACTCTCTGTATACCCGTGATTGTGTCGCCACCCACAGGTGTGTTATATAGGACTAGGTGTTAATATCCCTTATTTGCAGTCCTGAGACCTGCTGCCTGGACTCTGTGGGGTGGCCAGTGAGTGGTGGCATCCTCTGGGTTATCAAGCGGGCACCCTTTTTCCTCAGTGTTTTGCTGACAGGCCCACGACACCTCCGGAGGGTCCAGCAGTGAACCCCGGCGTCTTGGGCTCACCCCCGAGATGCCTTTCACTCACCTGGGGGCCCAGATGGAATCCTTTCTCTTCATCCAGAGCCACTGACTACCCTTTTCAGCAGCTCCCTCGCACTTCCAACTCCCAGAGTAGCCTTGATATTGATGTGGCCACAAATCCTCTGCGGCCTACTTCGACCGGTCGGACCCTGCTTTCCAGCCACGTTGTTGTGCATCGGCTGCAAGCTCAGCATACCTCAGCTTCTTGCGCTCGTAGGCCTCCTCCACTGCATCCTCCCAGGGCACTGTAAGCTCGATGATGTAAACGAGATGGAGTGAGGCTGACCATAGCACAAGGTCTGGCCTGAGGTTGATTTCCGTGATTTCAGTTGGGAAGCAGAGCCTCTAGCCTAAATCTGCCACCATCTTCCAATCACATGGCCCGCCTAGCCGCTGGTGTCTCGACTCGATGTATCGACTCTGGCTTGACCTTCACCTTCCTGGACAAATGCTGTTAATGGCCAGCAGGATGAAGGGGGAGGGAGAGCGTTGACGCTCATCCGCCGACTTTCCAGCACTACTGCAAGACACCGTAACACCTGGTTGTGCCACCAGGTGTATCGGCCTTGAGTAAGGCTGGTCTTGTAGCCCACCAGATTGTGTTTTAGTGTTGCTGAAGTTGGGCAGAGGGAGCATGTGGGGTCCTCTCCATACCACTGGCTGAGATTCATGGGAGACGGCAAGACATCGTAGGCAGCCCTGATGGTGAAGCTCACTCTGAATGTCCCCATCTCCCACAGCTCTTTCTTTTCTCCACTCCCTCCCATCTCATCCATTGCCCCTGCCTTGCCTGAGCAATGGCCTTTGCACACCTTGCCGCCTCCTCCTGCCGATGTATCTCCTGCGTCACAAGCCTGCGTCTCTGAGACGGAGCAGCCTTGTTCCAGGCTGGTGTACTGTCCCCAGGGCCAAGACCGCTCCTCCCGTGCTGCACTCGGCCCACGATGTCCCTATGCTTGAGTGCCACCTTTGCTTGCTCGGTTGCTTCTGATGGAGTCCATTTCCTCCCAGTATCCAGGATGAGGGCAGCTTGTGCTACAAATGGATCACTGGCCTCTGTTAACATCATCTCCAGTCTGACTTTGGTGCACTCATACTCCCCTAAAAGACTGGAAATGGGTAGCTCTGGGTCTCCTTTGCCGTAAAGCCCAATGCTGCTGAGGCACCTGGGAAGACCGAGCCGCTTCCTTACGTATGAGCTGATCAGTCTCTCCAGCTTTTCCACCTTCGAGATTCGAACTTCATACAGGGTTAGTGGCTACATGAGGCGTGGAAGGAGCCCAAATTGCATACAGCAGAGCTTCAACTTGTTGGAGAGTGTGGTTCTGTCGATGCTCTCAAGGCCACTGACAGCATCCTTCCTGAGCTGAGCTACACCCTCTGTGTCTTTGAGGGATGCATTATACCACCGACCTAGGTTGGCTGAATGGAAAGAGGTGGCTGAAGATTATAGGAAAGATGTCAACAAAATTGAGAGAGTACATAGAAGGTTTACTAGAATGTTACCTGGGTTTCATCTCCTAAGTTACAGAGAAAGGTTGAACAAGTTGGGTCTCTATTCTTTGGAGCGTAGAAGGTTGAGAGGGGACTTGATAGAGGTATTTAAAATTATGAAGGGGATAGATAGAGTTGACGTGGATAGGCTTTTTCCATTGAGAGTGGGGGCAAGTCAAACAAGAGGACATGAGTTGAGAGTTAAAGGGCAAAAGTTTAGGGGTAACATGAGGGGGAACTTCTTTATTCAGAGAGTGGTAGCTGTGTGGAACGAGCTTCCAGCAGAAGTGGTTGAGGCAGGTTTGATGTTGTTGTTTAAAGTTAAACTGGACGGCTATATGGACAGGAAAAGAATGGAGGGTTATGGGCTGAGTGTAGGTCGGTGGGACTAGGTGAGAGTAAGCGTTCGGCATGGACTAGAAGGGCCAAGATGGCCTGTTTCCGTGCTGTAATTGTTATATGGTTATATGGTTATAAGAGATTGTGGAGGGATTAGAAATGATCTTTCTAAAATTAGTACATTCTGGCAAAGTTCTGCAGGACTGGAAAATTGCTAACGTCCACTCTTCAGGAAGGGAGAGAGGCAAAAAAAAGGAAATCGTAGGCCAGTCAGTCTGGCCTCAGTGCTTGGGAAGGCGTTGGCAGTTGATTGTAAAGGATGTGGTTTCAGGGTACTTGGGGGCACATGATAAAATTAACTCAGGATGGTTTCCTTAAGGGAAAATCTTGCCTGATAAATATGTTTAAATTGTTTGAATAAATAACAAGCAGGATAGACAAAGAAGAATCGGTTGATGTTATGTACTTGAATTTCAGAAGGCACTTGACAAGGTGCCACGCATGATGCTATTTAACAGGCTACAAGCCCATGGTATTCCGGGAAAGATTCCAGCATAGATGAATCATTGGCTGATTGGCAGGAGACAAAGAGCAGGAACAAAGGGAGCCTTTTCTGGCTGGCTGCTGGTGACTAGTGGTGTTCCACAGGGGTCTGTGATGGGACCGATGCTTTTTACATTATATATCAATGATTCGGATGATGGAATTGATGGCTTGTTGCAAAGTATGCTGACAATATGAAGATAGGTGGAGGGGCAGGTAATTTTGAGGAAGCAGAGAGGCTACAGAAGGACTTTGATTTGGCGAATGGACAAAGAAGTATCAGATGGAATACAGTGTAGGGAAGTGAATGGTCATGCACATGGTAGAAGAAATAAAAGCGTAGACTATTTTCTAAATGGAGAGAAAATACTAAAAACTGGGTTGCAAAGTAACTTGGGAGTCCTTGTGCGGGATTCCCTAAAGGTTAATTTGCAGGTTGAGTCAGTGGTGAGGAAGACAAATGTGATGCTAGCATTCATTTTGAGAGGAACTAGAATATAAAAACAAGGACGTACGTTGAAATTTTATAAAGCACTGGTGAGGCCTCATTTGGGGTACTGTGAGCAGTTTTGGGCCCCTTACCTTAGAAAGGAGTTGAGGAATTGCTGACATTGGAGAGGGTTCAAAGGAGGTTCATGGAAATAATTCTGGGATTGAAAGGCTTGTCATATGAGGAGAGTGGGTGTGGAGAGGATATTTCCTGTGGTGGAAGAGCCTAATACCAGAGGACACAGCCTCAGAACAGAGGGATGTCCATTAGAACAGAGATGAGGAGGAATTTCTTTAGCCAGAGAACAAATAATCTCTGGAATTCATTGCCACAAGTGGCTGGGGAGGCCAAGTCATTAGGTATATTTAAGGCAGAGGATGATATATTTTTGATTAGTCAGGGCACGAAGAGGTGCGAGAAGAAGGCAGGAGGTTGGGGCTGGTAGGGAAATGGATCAGTCATGATGAGATGGTGGAGCATTCTTTATGGTCTAATTCTGTTCCTATATCTTATGGTCTTATCTTAAAAAGTAGTGGATACAGCCTAGCCCATCATGGGTAAAACCATTAAGCACTTCTACACAGAGCACTGTTTCAGGAAAATAGCATTCATCATCAGACCCCACCATCCAGGACGTGATCTAGTTGTTTCCTGGCACATAAGATGGATAAACTCTTCTCAGACTTCCAACCAGATACAGGTATCGATTTTAACCGACAAACTCTACCACCTTCATCAGGGATGATGCTTGGTCATGTCTAGTCCAGTGGTACTTGTACCTCGGTTGTCTGTCCCTCCTGACTGGCTGATCCTCATCCAATCAGGTTTCCGCTCTACCACCTTGTTTACAATCAAATTACAGTTCTTACTTAGAGCGAGACCTTTGTCTTTGTTAAAATTCTTTTCCTCTAGTTTTATTTCAAAGGCTTCCTTTACCAGGCGGTCCCAAAAGCCATTGGCATGGCACAGTAGTATTGTGCCATCGAAGTCAATCCTATGCGAGACTGCCTGAGGCTGCTGATGGAGTAACAGCTCTCTACTGCTGCTCCTAATTTACTTACTTTTCTCTCCAACCTTTTGAAATACTATTGTTAGATGGGATATTATTTTAATATGACTACTAAAGCAGCTTTAGTGTGGTGTTGGCGCGTGGTCAAGTTTGACTTTAAACGACAACATCAAACCTGCCTCAACCACTTCTGCTGGAAGCTCGTTCCACACAGCCACCATTCTCTGAGTAAAGAAGTTCCCCCTCATGTTACCCCTAAACTTTTGCCCTTTAACTCTCAACTAAACACAATACTCCAGATTCGGCCTCACCAATGCCTTATACAACCTCATCATAACATTCCAGCTCTTATACTCAATACTTTGATTAATAAAGGCCAATGTACCAAAAGCTCTCTTTACGACCCTATCTACCTGTGACGCCACTTTTAGGGAATTTTGTATCTGTATTCCCAGATCCCTCTGTTCCACTGCACTCCTCAGTGCCTTACCATTAACCCTGTATGTTCTACCTTGGTTTGTCCTTCCAACATGCCATACCTCACACTTGTCTGTATTAAACTCCATCTGCCATTTTTCAGCCCATTTTTCCAGCTGGTCCAAGTCCCTCTGCAGGCTTTGAAAACCTTCCTCACTGTCTACTACACCTCCAATCTTTGTATCATCAGCAAATTTGCTGATCCAATTTACCACATTATCATCCAGATCATTGATATAGATGACAAATAACAATGGACCCAGCACTGATCCCTGTGGCACACCACTAGTCACAGGCCTCCACTCAGAGAAGCAATTCTCTACCACCACTCTTTGGCTTCTTCCATTGAGCCAATGTCAAATCCAATTTACCACCTCTCCATGTATACCTAGCGACTGAATTTTCCTAACTAACCTCCCATGCGGGACCTTGTCAAAGGCCTTACTGAAGTCCATGTAGACAATATCCACTGCCTTCCCTTCATCCAATTTCCTGGTAACCTCCTCGAAAAACTCCAATAGATTGGTCAAACATGACCTACCACGCACAAAGCCATGTTGACTCTCCCTAATACGTCCCTGTCTATCCAAATGCTTGTAGATTGTGTCTCTTAGTACTCCCTCCAATAACTTACCTACTACCGATGTTAAACTTACCGGCCTATAATTTCCCGGATTACTTTTTGATCCTTTTTTAAACAACGGAACAACATGAGCCACTCTCCAATCCTCCGGCACCTCACCTGTAGACAGCGACATTTTAAATATTTCTGCCAGGGCCCCTGCAATTTCAACACTAGTCTCCTTCAAGGTCCGAGGGAACACCCTGTCAGGTCCCGGGGATTCAACCACTTTAATTTTCCTCAAGACAGCAAGCACCTCCTCCTTTTCAATCTGTACAGTTTCCATGATCTCACTACCTGTTTCCCTGAATTCCATAGACTTCATGCCAGTTTCCTTAGTAAATACAGATGCAAAAAACCTGTTTAAGATCTCCCCCATTTCCTTTGGTTCCGCACATAGCCGACCACTCTAATCTTCAAGAGGACCAATTTTATCCCTTACAATCCTTTTGCTCTTAATATACCTGTAAAAGCTCTTTGGATTAGCCTTCACTTTGACTGCCAAGGCAACCTCATGTCTTCTTTTAGCCCTCCTGATTTCTTTCTTAAGTATTTTCTTGCACTTCTTATACTCCTCAAGCACCTTATTTACTCTCTGCTTCCTATAAATGTCATAGAACTCCCTCCTCTTCTTTATCAGAGTTGCAATATCCTTTGAGAACCAGGGTTCCTTATTCCTATTCAATTTGCCTTTAATCCTGACAGGAACATACAAACTCTGCACTCTCAAAATTTCTCCTTTGAAGGCTTCCCACCTTCTGATCACATCCTTGCCAGAGAACAACCTGTCCCAGTCCACGCTTTTTAGATCCTTTCTCATTTCTTCAAATTTGGCCTTCTTCCAGTTCAGAACCTCAACCCTAGGATCAGATCTATCCTTGTCCATGATCAAGTTGAAACTAATGGTGTTATGATCACTGGAACCAAAGTGCTCCCCTACACAGACTTCCGTCACTTGTCCTAACTCGTTTCCTAACAGGAGATCCAATATTGCATTCCCTCTAGTTGGTCCCTCTATATATTGATTTAGAAAACTTTCCTGAACACATTTTACATACTCTAAACCATCTAGACACCTAACAGTATGGGAGACCCGATCAATATATGGAAAATTAAAATCCCCTACCACCACAACTTTATGTTTCCTGCAGTTGCCTGCTATCTCTCTGCAGATTTGCTCTTCCAATTCTCATTGACTATTGGGTGGTCTGTAATACAATCCCACTAATGTGGCCATACCTTTCCTGTTTCTCAGCTTCACCCATAAGGACTCAGTAGACAAGCCCTCTAATCTGTCCTGCCTGAGCACTGCTGTAATATTTTCCCTAACTAGCAATGCTACTCCCCCACCTTTCATTCCTCTGCCTCAATCACATCTAAAACATCGGAACCCTGGAATATTAAGCTGCCAGTCCTGCCCCTCCTGTAGCCAAGTTTCACTAATTGCTATAATGTCATAATTCCATGTGTCAATCCACACCCTCAACTCATCCGCCTTCCCCGCAATACTCCTAGCATTGAAATATATACACCTCAGAAGATTTTTACCACCACTCACAACCTTTCTATTAGCAGACTTGCTTGAACTTTTAACATCATTTATTTTCACCCCAGCCACGCTGTCAGCTCTGGCACTCTGGTTCCCATTCCCCTGCAAATCTAGTTTAAAGCCTCCCCAATAGCACTAACAAACCTCCCTGAAAGGATATTGGTCCCCTGTAGTTCAAGTGTAACCCGTCTCTCTTGTACAGGTCCCACCTGCCCCAGAAGAGGTCCCAATTATCCTGAAATCTGAAACCCTGCCCCCTACACCAGTTCCTCAGCCACTTGTTCATCCTCCAGAGCATCCTATTCCTACACTCACTGGCACGTAGCACAGGTAGCAATCCTGAGATTACCACCCTTGATGTCCTGCTTTTCAACTTCCTACCAAGCTCTCTATACTCACTCTCCAGGACCTCCTCACACTTCCTTGCTATGTCATTGGTACCGATGTGCACTACGACATCTGGCTGGTCACCCTCCCACTTCAGAATGTCATGCAAGCGATTAGAGACATCCTTGACCCTGGCACCCGGGAGGAAACAAACCATCCTGGATTCTCTGTCACGACCACAGAACCTCCTATCTGCACCTCTAACTATCGAGTCCCCTATCACTACCGCTCTCCTCTTTTTCCACCCTCCCTTCTGCACTGCAGAGCCAGACTCAGTGCCAGAGATCCGGCTACTGCAGCTTGTCCCTGGTAAGTCATCCCCCCCAACAGTATCCAATGCAGTATACTTGTTGAGGGGAATGGCCACAGGGGAACCCTGCTCTGCCTGCCCTTTCCTCTTCCCTCGCCTGACAGTGACCCAATTTCCTGTCCTCTGCTCCTTTGGCGTAACTACCTCCCTGTAGCTACTATCTATAATCTCCTCATTCTCCCGAATGATCAGCAGGTCATCCAGCTCCTGCTCCAGTTCCCTAACGCGGTTTGTTAGGAGCTGCAGCTGGATGCACTCCTTGCAGGTGTCATTGTCAGGGACACAGGAGGGCTCCCTGACTTCCCACATCCTGCAAGAGGAGCATTCCAACATCCTGCCTGGCATTCTCCCTGCTCTAAACAATCTGAATAAAAAACTTACCGGAACCTACCCTGGTCTCTGCCTGTTCTCGCTGAAGCCTGTTGAGCCAAAGCCGTCCCACTCTGACTCAGACCACTCCGACGATGGCCGCTACGATGATGGCCTCTGTATATGGTGGTCTGCTTTTAAACCTTGGCGCACTACGTCATGCGCCTGAGCAGTGCAGACCCTTCTCCCCGAGCAGTGTTTAAAAAAAACGGATTTTTCTACCCGATTTCTTCACTCCCTTCTTCTCAGCTGCTTGCTTCGACTAAACCAAGAACCATTGAAAATTTCTCTTTTTAAACCTTGGCATGCTACGTCACGCGCCTGCACAGTGCAGACCCTTCTCCCCGAGCAGTGTTTAAAAAAAAACGATTTTTTCTACCCGATTTCTTCACTCCCTTCTTCTCAGCTGCTTGCTTCGACTGAAACCCTTGCTTCGACCGGAGGAATAGCTTACGAATCTTGGGACTTAAAGAAAAAACAGAAGGAGATAATCCTAAAGAATTCTTTGCAAATCTTTTGATGGAATTATTCCCTGATATTATAAAGTCTCTGCCTTTGATTGATCACGCTCACAGGTCACCTATCTACCAATCGGCTTCAAAATCTAAACCAAGATCAGTCACTATATGTTTCCATGAATTTCAAATAAAGGATCGTCTGATTCGTGCTGCCCGTGGAAAAGGTATGATTGACTACCAAGATCAAAAGATACATATTGTTCAGGATTTTTCATCAGAAGTCATGGCAGAACGTGTTAAGTTCAAAAAAGTTATGATGAAGTTATACAGTCAAAATTTTAAACCCTCTCTTTGTTCTCCAGCTCAACTGAGGATTACATTGGAAGACAGATTATTTAAATGGCTTTATATGAAGGAACAGGTGCAAGAATTTTTAGACTTTAAAAAAGTGAATGACTGTGTATATATATTGAATAGACTAAAAATCTTGCAAAACACAAACACTACATATTAAAAAATGACTGTTTAATATTTTTTAGTATGAATACTTGTTATTTCTGTTTGCTAAACCTGTCTAAGCTTGTTTCTCACTGTATTATTTAGTCTAGGTTGGAAAGTAAATAACCTTGTATTCTTGGAGTGGTTCCAACAGGCTTTCTAAGGGAATGTGTTTAAGGGAAGTAGATAATGGTTGCTCTATGACTGAGTTTCTTTCTTTGGTGGTGGGGGAGGAGGGATGGGGAGTCTTTTTTTCTTGAAGCTGATTTAGGAATTTAGTCAATTCTGTAGCTTAGTTAATATATTTCAAGGTTTATATATTTTATTATATATTAATATATTTCAAGGGTTTGATCTACATTTTTCTGATTGCTATTTTAATCTTTCTTATAAAAAGCCTTAAAAGGATCAAAGTATTCATTTAATTTTAATGTAAAAGGACAAATCACCCTGTGAAAAGAAATAAGATTTTTGCCTATACTAAAAAAACTTAAGGTACTCGTTTTTTTTCAAGAAACACATGTACGTAGGTGTGACAATTCACGCTTTTTTTATCGATGGAGAGGGACTAATTTTCAATCTTCGTTTCAAGCCGAAGCAAGAGGCGTTTAGATCCTTATAGATAATAAAGTTTCCTTTGTTCAACATAAAGTAATTTCTGATACTAATGGGTGTTTTGTTAGAGTATCAGGGAAACTAAATAACAAATTAATGGTATTTGCCAATGTATATGCTCTGAATATAGATGACCCAGGTTTCTTTGAGTGTTTTTTTCCATTTTTGCCAGGTCTAAGTCTGTACTCATTGGTGATGAGTGGAGACTTTAATTGTTGCTTAGATCCAGTTTTAGATCATTCATCTTTTAAACCAATGATACCAAATAAATCAGCTGTGTTTAATAAATCTTTTTTAATGAAATGTGGCATTGTTGATGCCTGGCATTTTTTTCATCCAGTAGATAAGGAATATTCGTTTTTTTCTCATGTTCATCATACATATTCCAGGATTGATTTTTCTTTATTGATAGCCAACTGATTCCATTAGTTTGATCCTGTGAATATTTAGAGATTGATGTTTCAGATCATGCTCCTGTGGTTCTATCTTTAAATCTTCCTGGTCTTCTTCAAACAAATAGATTTTGGCAATTTAATCTAACTTTGTTATCTGATAAAGATTTTTAAAAGTTTATGGAGAGACAAATTACCTTTTTTTGAAGAGAATACGGTAGAGGAGACTTCTAGTCTTATTAGACGGGATGCCTTTAAGGCATATGTTAGAGGACAAATTATTTCTTATACTGCAAGTATTAAGAGGAAAGCTAATAAATACAGAAGTGATTTAGCTAATCAGCTGAAACAGTTAGACCAAGAGGACGTCTTGGCTCCAGAACCTGCTTTATATAAAAGACATGTTGAAATTAAAACTAAATATGATCTTTTCACTTATCCAATTGAAACCCAACTCCTAAAAGATAAAAGTCAATTTTATATTCATGGAGATAAAACAGGTAAATTATTGGCAGATCAAATTAAAACCTTTGGAGCTAAGCAACAGATTAAAGAAATATGCAAAGCTAATGGTGATAGGACAACTGATTATTTAGAAATAAATGATACTTTCAGAGAATTTTACTCTGAACTTTATAGTTCTGAATCTTCTAAAGATGATACTGTAATGAACAATATTTTAGATTAAACTAATATTCCTACAATTTCTGCTGACAACAGAAAATTGTTGGAACAACCTATTTCTTTTGAGGAAATTGTTGAGGCTGTGCGCTCATTATGTTTGAGGAAAGCTCTGGGTCCAGATGGATTTTCTGGAGAATTTTACAGGACCTTTTCCTCACTGCTCATTTATTTCCTCATTTATGCTCAGTTTTTTCGGATTCGTTTAAGTCAGTCAGACTCCCTCAATCTTTTTACGAGGCTTCCATTTTGCTCATTCTTAAGAGGAATAAGGATCCAACTGAATGCTCTTCTTGTAGACCAATTTCTTTACTTAATGTTGATGCTAAGATCTTATCTAAAGTATTGGCCCACAGGATTAAAAATGTTTTACCATCTGTCATTTCTGATAACCAAACCGGATTCATCAAAAATCAATATTCTCACTTTAATATTTGGTGGTTATTAAATGTTATTTATTCTCCTTCTAACACGGTATCAGTATGTGTGGTATCCCTAGATGCTGAGAAAGCTTTTGACAGAATTGAATGGAATTATTTATTTAAAACTATAGAAGAATTTAATTTTGGACCTGTTTTCATTCAACGGATTAAATTACTTTATTTGGCCCCTTCTTCTAGGGTTATCACTAATTTTCATAACTATAAAAAGTCTTATTGTATGCTGATGATTTGCTGCTATTTATTTCTAATGTTGAGACTTCATTACCCCATATGTGCTTTCTTTACTCTTCTGTTTTAGCCAGTTTTCATGTTATAAATTAAACCTACATTAAAGTGAACTTTTCCCTTTGAACAATTTGATACCAACAAATTCTAACCTTCCTTTTAAAATTGTAAGAAACCAATTTATTTATTTAAGTGTAACAATTACTAAAAGTTACAAGTGTCTATTTAAAGAAGATTTTCTTACGCTATTGAATCATGTAAAAAGAATACTATTAAATTGGTCGCTTCTTTCGTTATCGTTAACTAGTCCAATTAACTCTATCAAAATGAGTATATTACCTAAATTTATATATCTTTTTCAGGCATTACTGGTTCTCATTCCTAAATCCTTTTTTGATTCTCTTGACTCTATTGCATCTTATTATATATGGAAGAATAAGCGTTCTAGATTAAATAAAATTCATCTTCAGAAAGATAAGAAGAATGGAGGATTAGCCTTACCAAATTTTAGATTTTATTCTTATTATATAAGAAATCTTACATTTTGGTTATATTATATAAATCGTGAGGATTGCCCAGTGTGGGTTTTCTTAGAAGCTAATTCCATTAATAAATTCTCTATTATTTCTCTTCTTGGATCCTCATTTCCTTTGTCTTTGAGTAAGTTAACTGACAATCTGGTAGTTAAACACACTATGAGGATTTGGATACAATTTTGAAAATATTTTGGCTTACTGAGATTTTCTCTTTCGAGTCCCATTTTTTCTAATTTTTTTTTTAAACCCTCTATGATTGATGAGGCTTTTAAAGAATGGGATAGATTAGGTATTAATTGTTTTCAGGACTTGTTTGAGAGGGAAGTCTTCTTTCATTTGAACAATTGTTAACTAAATATAGTTTACCCAAAACTCATTTTTTTTGATATCTACAAATAAGAGATTTTTTACGGTCTCAAATAAGTACATTTCCTAAAAGTCCTGATAAGAATCTACTAGATGTAATTTTTAATCTGAAACCTTTTTATAATGGATCTATATCTAATATTTATACTATGCTGTTGGGAATGAGAAGTGTTCCTTTAAATAAAATTAAAAATCTTGGGGAACAAGATTTACAGATTTCAATTACTGAGGAAACTTGGAATCAAATTTTTAAATTGGTCAGCACTTCATTATTTTGTGCCCGCCACTCTCTCCTACATTTTAAAGTGGTCCATAGGGCCCATATGGCTAAGGATAAGTTGTCTCGTTTTTATTTGGGTATATCTCCATATTGTAATACATGTAATAATGGAGAAGCTTCACTCATTCATATGTTTTGGACATGTCCGAGTCTTGGAAAATATTGGAAAGAAGTATTTCAAACCTTTTTGATACTTTTTAAAGTAAATTTCAAGCCTAATCCTTTGACTGCTTTATCTGGTATTGTTGGAGGAAAGGATATTATTTTGGAACCATCTGATTTGCACATTTTGGCTTTTATGTCTCTTATGGCCAGAAGGACGCTTTTGCTTTAATGCAAAGATGTGGCCCCTCCTATTCATGCCCAATGGTTACATGATGTGACGTCATGTTTAAATTTAGGGAAGATTCGATGTTCCATCTTTGAATCTAATCAAGACTTTCAAACATTGTGGGGACCTTTTCTGAATTATTTTAAAAAACTTTGATTTTCTGTTAAAGCACAAATGATGACTAACAATCTTTTTTCTTTTTTTTCTGCTAATCAGCTTCAGTCTTGATAGTGGGTTAGATTTTTTTATATAATAAAATTATTATTTTTCAATGCTACGACTTGTACGAATATAGGGTAAAGAGTCTTTATACGCGATTTAGCTCAATGTATTGACATATATATTTTTTCCTGTACTCTGTATTCTTATATATGTATAAATTAATAAAAATATTGTAAGAGAAGCCAATCCTATTCAATGTTCTGCCACTGATGATTTCTCTGGGTAGGCCAAACGGATACACCTCCTGTGCTCCTTTCACCGTGCGTCCCATCTGGCTGATATTTCCTGGAAACCCCAGTTGTCCTGAGTCCCAGGTCATCTTTGACCTGTATAACCCGTGCTTTGAGCTTCCTTACGGATTTGTGGATGGTATTCATCCAGTATTTCTTCAGGATTCTGGTAATTCTTTCAAAAGCTGTGGAAATAGAGGGAAGACAGTTGGAGGCAACAGGTTCCTCCTTGTTGTTAGGTTTCCTAGTTTTCACATCAGCCCTTTTAAGGACCGGCTTGATTCTCTTCAGCTTGTTGCCATTCTGTGGGAATGTCGTGCATAATCGTCTTATTTCCTTGAGGACACTCTCTAGGTCTGAAATAGTTCTCATACGGTTAATCGAAGTAGAAAGAACTGCTCTACTTTGAGAGGCGTGATGGTGGCTGTTATTATCAAGGTATAAGTCCATGTGAGTGGGTTTCCGATAGACGCCATGCCAGAGGTTACCATTTGGTTTCTGTTGTATCAGAATGTCCAGGAACATCCCATATCCAGCTGAACCCGGAGGACCTGATAGTCAGTTTCAACAAGAGTTCCCATGAAGTACAGCTTGGCCCTCCTGTGATCAAGGTTTGATAAGGGTACCATTGACCTTTTTGTACAGACCCTTACATTGATGTACTTCCTCAATATGGGGAACTACTTTGAAGAAACGGACGGAGTACCCATGGGATCGCCCTTGTTGCAGGCTATGCTAATTTCTACATGGGGGACTTTGAGGAGAGGGCTCTGAGCTTATCACCCTTGCTCCCCAAATACTTCTTCAGATACATCGAAGACACCTTCGTAGTGTGGCCTCTTGGGCTCCAGGCACCCTAGCAGTACCACGACTATCTGAACAATATCCATCCAAACATTCAATTTACGATGGCGATGGAGAAGAATGATTGCCTCCCGTCTGGGACATTCTAATATGACGGAAACTGGACGGTAGCCTCAAACGTGGCGTCTACTGGAAACTCACTCACACGGACTTATGCCTCAATAATAACAGCCACCATCACACCTCCTAGCGTAGAGCAGTTCTTTCTACTTTGATTAACCGTGTGAGAACAATTTTGACCTGGAGTCTCCCCGAGGAAATAAGACAATTACGCATGACGTTACCACAGAATGACTACAAGGTGAAGGAAATCAATCCGGCCCTTAAAAAGGCTGATGGAATAACCAGGAAACCTAACAATGAGGAGGAACCCGTCACTACCACCTGTCTTCCCTATATTTGCACGGTTTCCGGAAGGATCGCCAGGACCATGAAGAAATACCGGATTAATACCAACCACAAACCCGTAAGGAAGCTCAAGTCACAGTTTATGCAGATCACAGGTGACCTGGGACTCCAGTTGGCTGGCATTTACAGGATTCCCTGTGAGTGAGGAGCAGTGTATATCGACCAGATGGGATGCATGGTGGAAACCCACATCAAGGACCACAGGAGGTGTATCCATTTGGGTTACTTGGAGAAATCGGCGATAGCTGAACACTGCATTCGCAAAGGCCATAGGATTGACTTTGACGGCACAGAACTACATTGCTGAGCTTTTGGGACTGCTTGGTAAAGGAAGCCATTGAAATAAAATTAGAGGAGAAGAATTTTAACAAAGAGGAAGGTCTTGCTCTAAGTAAGAACCAGAACTTGATTGTAACCAAGTTAGGAGAGCAGAAACCCGATTGGATGAGAACTAACCAATCAGGAGGGATGGATACAGGGGTATAAATACCACCTGACTAGACATGCCCAGGCATAATCCCTGATGAAGATGCGGAGTTTGTCATCAAAATGTTGGTTATAATCGATATCTGTACCTGGCTGGAAGCCTGAGAAGTTTATTCGTCATATATGCTGGGAAAGCACTAGATCCATTTTCTAAGAAGAGGTTATTCATTATTATTATTATTTCTTTTTTTTTCCTTTTGTATTTGCACAGTTTGTTATCTTTTGCACATTGGTCATTTGTCCATCCTGTTGGGTGAGGTCTTTTATTGTTTCTATTATGTTTCTTGGATTTATTGAGTATGCCCGCAAGAAAATGAATCTCAGGGTTGTATATGGTGAGGCATGTGATAATAAATTAAATTGAACTTTGAACTTCTGTAAGAACAGGTCTGAAATCAGAGATCTGAAAGCACACTAGGGCATGGATTCTGAACTAACATTGCAGAACTGTGCAAGGATCGTGTTGGGAGCAGTTCCTTCAGTCACTGAAGCTGCTAGAGTGACAACTCAGCTACTGAAGATAATTAATAACCATGGAGCAGAGAGCTGGCCAAGAGTGGAATGTGACTTAACACTCCAAGGTTTCATTGTAACATGCACAAAATGCTGGAGGAACTCAACAGGTCAGGCAGCATCTATGGAAGTGACATTTCGTGCCAAGACCCTTCATCAGGACTGGAAAGGAAGATGGAGATGTCAGAATAAGAAGGTGGTGGGAGGTGAAGGAGGACAAGCTGGCAGGTGACAGGTGAGACTAGGTGAGGGGGGAAGGTGGGTTGGTGGCAGAAAAGGAAGTGAAGTGAGAAGCTGGCAGGTGACAGGTGAGACTAGGTGAGGGGGTAAGGTGGGTCAGTGGGAGAAAAGGAAATGAAGTGAGAAGTTGGGAGCTGATAGATGAGACGAGGTGAGGGGGGAAGGTGGGTCGGTGGGAGAAAAGGAAATGAAGTGAGAAGCTGGCAGGTGATAGGTGAAAGAGGTAAAGGACTGAAGAAAAAGGAATCTGATAGGAGAGGACAGTGGACCATGGGAGAAAGGGAAGGAGGAGGGGCACCAGACTGAGGTGATGGACAGGTAAAGAGCAGAAGAGGGGTGACAGGGTAGCCAGAATGGGAAATGGAAAAAAACAGAAGGGGGAGGGGAGAGAAATCACCAGAAGTTAGAGAAATTGATGCTCATGTCGTCAGGTTGGAGGCTACCCAGACATAATATGAGGCGTTGCTCCTCCATCTTGAGGGTGGCCTCATTGTGGCCATAGAGGAGGCTAAGGCCTGACGTGTAGAGGAGGGAACTGGGAGGATGCTGTGGTCAGCACAGACCAGCTGGGCTGACAGCTCTGTTTCCGTGTTGTATGACTTTATGACTCTGGGTGTCCAGACTGAGACTGATAGGGAGCCACAATGCTTATTCTGCAAAAATAGCCACAATGCTACTTAGGACAAAAACACTTGAATGAAGCGGAATTTAGATTCAAGATCAGGATACAAGATTCAAATTTATTCATCACACATACATGGAAACATACAGTGAAATCTGTCATTTGCGTTAACAACCAGCACAACGTAAGGATGTTTGGGGGCAGTTCACACGTGTCAGCACACATTCTGTGCCACCAGAGCAATCTCATAATACTCACCCGTGCTGTGCACTCTACGTGCGCTTTCAATTATATGTTATTAACTTAATTTTGGTCAGATTTTGTTTTACGTGCTGTGTGTGGGTGCACTGTGGTCCAGAGGTTCATTGTTTCATTTGGTTGTATATATATACAGTCAAATGACAATCGTCATATGCGGACTTCAAGGACCAGACCATGACCACAATAGACTTGAATTTGAACAAAGCAGAACACAACAAGTAACAAAAGAACAACAGCAAAGCAAGCCCTATTCCTCCCTCCCACCCAGCCCTCTAACTCCAAGACAGGCCATGGTCAGCCCCCCTCCAGCATCCAGTGGATCCAGACTTGGACTCACATACATTGGGCCTTTCATTCCTCCAGCACACTTGCAGAGATTTGCAGGCTTGAGCTCTGGCCAATGACTTTCGGCGTTCCGATCTGATCCCGTAGACTCGATCCTCAGCGTCAACTCCAGGAGCTGATGATCACCAAACACTAGACCTCAATCTCTGGACTTGCCGATGATGGGCCCTTGAACATTAGACCTTGAAATCCGGTCACACAAATTCACAAACCCAGTGGATCATTGGGCCTTGTCCCTCTGCCTGCACAGAACTCTGTCTATGGAGCATGCTGACAACATACACAAGGGATGCACAATCAACATCACCAACACAGCCAAGATTAAGAGATTGAAAGTCAAGGTGAAGTCTATTGCTTCTTAAAGCAAAACTGCTGCCTTAACATTGGTGAATTGCCACGAACTTTCAATTATCAATCTCTTGAACCAGTGAGGATAACTTCACTCACACCATCACTGAACTGTTCCCACAACGCATGGACTCACTTTCAAGCACACTTCATCTCATGTTCTCAATATTTATCACTTATTTATTTATTTATTATTATTATTATTTCTTTTTTTCTCTTTTGTGTTTGTCTTTTGCACATTGGTTGTTTGTCTGACCTATTGTGTGCGGTTTTCCATTGATTCTATCATGTTTACTATATTTACAGTGAATGCCTGCAAGAAAATGAATCTCAGAGTTGTATATGGTGACACAAATGCACTTTGATAATAAAATTACTTTGAACTTTGAGCTTTGCACTTAACGGATTATATCATGTTGCTTCACTTGTAAGTTTCGTTTTACTGTGCTGAAGACCCACTGCCCAGAACAAACAGATGTGTCTGAACATAGAAACTACAGCTCAGTACAGTCCCTTCCTTTGATCCACTCTGCTCTGCCGACCCTTAGCTACTCCAAGATCCACATAACCCTTCGCTCTACATAGTCCTCCATTTTTATATCATTCATGTGCCTGTCTAAGAGTTTCTTAATTGTCACTAATGTATCTGCCTTTATCACCATCCCTGACAGGGCGTTCCATGCACACTCCACTCTCTATAAAAATCTTACCTTTGACATCCCACTATACTTTCCTCTAATCACCTTAAAATTATGCCTCTTCGTATTAGCCATTTCCACTCTCAGAAAAAAAACTGTCTATCCACTACATCAATGTTTCTTATTATCTGATACACCTCCATCGATTCACTCTTCATCATCCCTCACTTTAAAGAGAAAAACCCTGGCTTACTCATCCCATCCTCATAAGACATGCTCTCTCATCCAGGCAGCATTGTGGTAAATCTCCTCTGCACCCTCTCTACTCCAGGCAGCATCCTGGTAAATCTCCTCTGCACTCTCTCTCATCCAGGCAGCATCCCAGTAAATCTGCTCTGCACCCTCTCTAATCCAGACAGCATCCCAGTAAATCTCCTCTGCACCCTCTCTAATCCAGGCAGCATCCTGGTAACTCTCCTCTGCACCCTCTCTAATCCATGCAACATCCTGGTAAATCTCCTCTGCACCCTCTCTAATCCAGGCAGCATCCTGGTAAATCTCCTCTGCACCCTCTCTAATCCATGCAGCATCCTGGTAAATCTCCTCTGCACTCTTATAAAGCTTCCGCATCATTCCTATAATGAGGCATCCACAACTGAAAATAATACTCTCAGTGGGGTCTAACCAGGGTTTTATAGAGCTACAACATTCCCTCGGGGCTCTTGATCTCAATCCACCGGTTAATGAAGACCAACACACCATATGCCTTCTTAAACACCCTATCAACTTGCATGGGAACTTTGGGAGATTAATGGATGTGGACCCCAAGATCCCTCTGTTCCTCCACACGGCTATGAATCCTGCCATTAACCTGTATTCTGCCTTCAAATTCAACTCTCCAAAGTGAATCACTTCACACTTTTCTGGATTGAACTCCATCTGCCTCTGCCTGGCCCAGCTGTGCATCCTGTCAATGTCCCATTGTAACTTACAACAACGCTCTATGCTACACACAACTCCGACAGTCTTCGTATCATCTGCAAACTTACTAACCCACCTTCCGCTTCCTCATTCAAGTCATTTATAAAAATCACAGAGAGGGCCCCAGCACAGCCCTCCAGGCAGATTACACTCCATCTGCAACCACCCACATTTTTGATTAAAGAATAGTTTTATTTGTGACATGTACATCGAAACATACAATGCGCTGTTTGCGTCAAATCACAGTGAAGATTGCGCAGGGCAGCACGCTAGTGTTGCCAAACTTCCAGAGCCAACATAGCACGCCCACAACTTACTCACCCAACCTTATGTCTTTGTAATATGGGAGGAAACACCATAAGACCTTGAGACCAAAAGATATAGCAGCAGAATTTAGGCCATTCGGCCCATTGAGTCTGCTCTGCCATTCCATCATGGTCGATTTATTATCCCTCTCAACCCCATTCACCTGCCTTTGCCCCTTAACTTTTGATGCTCTGACTAATCAAGAACCTATCACCCAATGTCTTGGTCTCCATAGCCGGCTGTGGCAATGAATTCTACAGATTCACCGCCCTCTGGCTAAAGGAATACTCACTGTTATAAAGGGATGCCCTCTAAGGGATGTCTTGCAATGCTCTATAGTATGAGTACAGGTCAGGCTTGCCATCTGATATTTTTATGAATGTAGAACTTAGAACAGTACAGCACAGGAACAATGTTGTACCCAACCAATTAAATTAGTCATCACCAAATGAGCGACTAAACTAATCCCCTCTGCCTACACAATGTCCATATCCTTCCACTTCTTTCACATTCACGTGCCTATCTAAACGTATCTTGAATGTCTCTAATGTATCTGCCTCTACCACCACCCCAGACAGCATATTCCAGGCACCCACCACTCTCCGTGTAAAAACCTGACCCTCACATCTCTTCTGAAATTATTCTCCTCACCATAAATGCATGTCCTCTGGTATTAGACATTTCGACCCTGGGAAAAAGTCACTTCCTGTCTATTGTATCTATGCCTCTCAGAATTTATTTATTTTTATTTTTATTTAGAGATACACCACAGAACAGGACTTTCCAACCTAAAGAGCTGCATTGTCCAGCACACCACCAATTTAACCTTAGCCTAATCACAGGACAATTTACAATGACCATTTAACCTGTTAACTTGTACAACTTTGGACTGTGGGAGGAAACTCATGCACTCATGGTGAGAACGTACAAACTCCTTACAGACAGCGCTGGAACTGAACTCTGAGTTCAGGAAGCCCCAATCTGTAATATCATTACGTTAACCACGATGTTACCACGGTGCCCAAAAATCTTATAAACCTCTATCACACTCCCCAAAGCACTCTCGAAATATGGACATGTAAGAGTGTGGGAATAAAGCTGTATAAATATTTGCTCAACTAATTCAGCAATAAATTTATGTTGTTACATCTTCCTCAATACTCAACGCCCAAGATGAGCTTCAGTTCACTCATTAAAGTTCATGGGCTTTTAAAGTCGTGAATCCTGGTGCTGTTAGTGTCTGCAATTGTAATGGACAGATGAATTGCCCTGAAAGTTTTCCTTGTAGAATGTAGTGGATCAGAAGTCTCTTGTTTATTTTGGCAGAGTATAGACTTTTCCATAACCAGAAAAGTTTGGATTCTTGTTAAAAGAATAACTTCTGCAATAACATCAGGAACATCTGCGCGGGCTAATGCTGAGCAGGCGGGCTGTTTGGAGGCGATTGAAGTGTTGTCTGGCCATGTCAGTAGTCTAGTTATTTGATGTGATTTTTGGATACATGGTCTTCACTGCAAACTGGCTGTCATATCTGACTCTGGGTCAACAGAAAACTGTAGAGAGCAGAGGACACAGCTGTGCACACACAAACTGTCAGCGATTACAACAGCCTCTTCAGAAATCTAAGTAAAATTGCCGAATTCATTTTTAGTCCACCAAAAGAGAAATAAACACAAGAAAATCTGCAGAGTTGGAAATTCAGAGCATCACACACAAAATGCTGGAGGAAATCGGCAGGTCAGGCAGCTATGGAAGTGAATAAACAGTCGCCGTTCTGGACGAGAACCTCTTCAGGACTGAGAAGGAAGGGGAAAGAAGCCAGAATGAAAAAAGAGGGGGAGGGGAAGGAAGACAGATAGAAAATGATGGTAGGTGAAGCCAGGTGGGTAGGAAAAGTAAAGGGCTGGAGAGGAAGGAACCTGATAGGAGAGGAGAGTGGACCACAGAGGAAAAGGAAGGAGGATGGGGCCCAGGTGAGAACAGGTGAGAGGCTAGAGTGGGGAATAGAAGAAAAGTAGAGGGGTGAGAGAAAAATGTTTTTACCTGGAAGAGAAATTGATGTTCATGCCATTATGTTGGAAGCTACCCAGTTGGAATATAAGCTGCTGCTCCTCCATTCTAAGGGTGGCCTCATCATGGCACAAGAGGAGGCCATGGACCATCATGTTGGAAAGGGAATGGCACTCAGAATTAAAATGTTTGGCCACTGGGAAGTGCTTTATTTACAGTTCAACACATCACGGGAATCAGCCTCCCCTCTGTGGACTCTGTCTACACTTCTCACTGCCTCATTAAATAATACAGCCTCTGTTGGTCTGGGTCAACCATGGATGTTCTGTCCTAGCTGCTGTCTACCTTTTGATAGAAAGGGAAGTTCAAGGGGGATATTAAAGGAAGGTTTTTCACTCAGAGAGTGGTTGGTGTGTGGAATGCACTGCCTGAGTCAGTGGTGGAGGCAGATACACTAGTGAAGTTTAAGAGACTACTAGACAGGTATATGGAGGAATTTAAGGTGGGGGCTTATATGGGAGGCAGGGTTTGAGGGTCGGCACAACATTGAGGGCCAAAGGGCCTGTACTGGGCTGTACTGTTCTATGTTCTATATTCTATGATACGCAAGCCAGGGCAGTACGATATGGAGAGCAAACTGTTGCCCATGCAGCAGGCTCCTCCTCTCCACACAGCTGACAAACCCAAAGGAACGGCAGAGACCGATACAGTTTGGCAGGAGTTGCTAGTCAGTGTTGAACTCAACGTAGGATTGCCTTAGGGGACTCCAGATTTTTACTCCAGGATTTACTCCAGAAGCCTTCCCTATGAGTGCGTAGAGCTGCAAGGCAGCGGAGGTCTGAGATCAGAGTTTTCCTTCTCTTAGATAAGCTGCCAACTACCTCAGGAGCCCATCTGTCTCAGGAAAGCAGCCAGCATAATCAAAGACTCCACCCAACCCAGGCATTCTTGCTTCTCCCGTTTTCCATCAAGCAGAAGATACAAAAGCCTGAAAGCATGTATCACCAGACATAAGAGCAACTTCTTTCCTACTGTTGAATGGCTTGCCAGTATGATACGACGAACTGTTGATCTCATAATTGACCTCGTTAAGATCTGATAACTTACTCTATCCCAGCACTGCGCTTTCTCTGTATCCATTACACTTCCTTTTGCATTCTCTTATTGTTTTACATCTGTAAGATTGCTGATGATGCAACCATTCAAGGCAGAATCTCAGATGGTGACAAGAGAGCGAACAGGAGCGAGATATACCAGCTAGTTGAATGGTGTTGTAGCAACAACCTTACACTCAACGTTAGCAAGACCAAAGAGCTGATTGTGGTCTTCAGAAAGGGTGAGACAAGGGAACACAAACCAGTCCTCGTAGAGGGATCGGAAGTGGAAAGAGTGAGCAATTCCAAGTTCCTGGGTGTCAATATCTCTATGGACCCAACCTGGTCCCAACAGATCGATGCAGCTATAAAGAAGCAAGACCATTGCTATATTTCATCAGGAGTTTGAGGAGATTTGGTTTGTCATCTAAAACACTCAAAATCTTCTACAGATATACCGTGGAGAGCATTCTGACAAGCTGCATCACTGCCTGGTATGGGGGGGGACGTGAGGGTGGGCTACTACACAGCATTGAAGTGAGTTGCAGAAAGTTGTAAAATTACTTTGCTCCATCATGGATAGTAATCTCCATAGTATCCAAGACATCTTAAGAAGACAGCGTCCATCATTAAGGGCCCGCACTACCCAGGACATGCCCTTTTCTCATTGTTGTCATCAGGAAGGAAGTACAGGAGCCTGAAGGCACACACTCAGTGACTCAGGAACAGCTTCTTCTCCTCTGCCATCCGATTTCTAAATGGACATTGAACCCTTGAACACTACCTCAATAATTTTTTTATTTCTGTTTTTGCACTACTTATTTAACAATTTAATATACACATATATAATTACTGTAATTCAGTTTTTTAAATATTTATCATGTATTGCATTGTACTGCTGCCACAAAGTTAACAAATTTCACAACATATGCTGGTGATATTAAACCTGATTCTGATTCTAGTTCAGTGCATTGTGTAATGAACAGTATGCAAGACAAGCTTTTCACTACACCTCAGTGCATGTGACAATAATCCAATTCCAATTCACAATGCACCTTAAGTTTGCAACCAGCCAGGAATTTCTGACATGTGGACAAAGATCACAGTTGCATATCTTAACATAAAGTCTGTCATAATGATGGGGCTGCATAGTTTTCAATGTTTGTTGAGGGATAGGTATTGTTAAATCTCTGGCAAAGAACTTCCCTGCTCTCCAATGAAACAGTACTACGGGATTTTTAACCCCCTATGAGACATTTGGACAGGTACATGGATAAGTGTGGTTTTGAGCGATGTGGGCCAAATACAGACAAATGGAACCAGCACTATGGTTAGCTAGAATGAGTTGGGCCAAAGAATCTGTTACCATTCTATAACCTACCTCATTGACCATCGCCCAGGAACTCTTACTGTGATGAAGTGCTTTGCGAAATCAGTGATGAAGTATATCAACTCCTGCCTAAGAAGTGACTCAGATTCGTTCCAATCACAAACAAGAGAAAATCTATAGATGCTGGAAATCCAGAGCAACACACACACAGTGCTGGAGGAACTCAGCAGGCCAGGCTGCATCTATGGAAATGAGTAAACAGTCAACGTTTCGGGCCAAGACCTTTCATCAGAACTGGAGAAAAGAGATGAGAAGTGAGAGTAAGAGTCCGTTCCATTCTGCCTCAAGTAAAATAAAACTTTATTGTCATTGCTCAAGACAACAAGGTTGTGGTGCTACTCCAGTCTGTATAAAACAGATATTTACAATGCATGTGGTATGGCTTAATTTTTTAAAAATCTCATATCTATCTGCAACAAACCTTAATACTTAAAGGTTCTTGGCAAGCTGGGGTGTAGCATTGATCATCTGTACCACAGCCCTTGGGAGGAGGCTGTTTTTCAGTCTAACTCTCTTGGCTAAGATCTTTCTGTATCTTGATCAGATAGTGATTGGTCGTTAACAATGCTACGAGTGCACCATTGGCATGGAGAGCGGCACAAAGTAGATGCCATTTCATTGGCTCATTACCCAGCTCTGGAATCTTGAACATAGAGCAGAGAACAGTACCGCACAGTACAGGCCCTTCAGCCCATAATGTTGTGCTGACTTTTTAACTCCCACATAGCTCAGCAGGTCAGGCAGCATCTATGAAAATGAATAAACAGCTGACATTTTGGGCCAAGACCCTTCATCAGGACTTGGAAAGAAAGATGAAAGAACTCAGAATAAGAGACGGAGGGAAGGGGAAGGAGTACAAGCTGGCAGGTGATAGGTAAGACTAGGTGAGTGGGAAATCAGTTGGGGGAGGGTGAAGTAAAAAGATGGGAGGTGATAGTGGGAAAGGCTGAAGAAGTACGAATCTGACAGGAGAGGAGAATGGGACCTTGGAAGAAAGGGAAGGAGGAGGGGCAATGGAGAGAGGTGATGGGTAGGCGAGGAGAAGTAAAGGGGTAAGAGCGGAGCTAAAATGGGGAATGGAAAAAGAGAGAAGGAAGAGGGGGAGAAATTACTGGAAGTTAGAGAATTCAATGTCCATGCCATCAGAGTAGGACGCTACCCAAACAGAAAAGGTGAGAAAGGCAAATGTGACATTAACATTTATTTCAAGAGGACTAGAATATAAAGAATATAATGTTGAGACTTTATAAATCACTGGTGAGGTCTCATTTGGAGAAATGTGAGCAGTTTTGGGCCTTTTATCTAAGAAAGGATGTGCTGACATTGGAGAGAGTACAAAGGAGGTTCACAAAAATGATTCCAGGACTGAATGGCTTGTCATATGAAGAGTGTTTGATGGCTCTGGGCCTATATTCACTGGAATTCAGAAGAATGAGGCGTGACCTCATTGAAACATATCAAATGGTGAAAGGCCTTGATAGAGTGGATGTGGATGTCCATGTCCTTCCACTTTCCTCACATTCATGTGCCTATCTAAACATTTCTTAAAAATCTAATGTATCTGCCTCTACCACCATCCCAGGGAGCACATTCCAGGTACGAGCCACACTCTGTAAAAACTTGCCCCTCACATCTCCTTTGAAATTATCCCCCTCTCCATAAGTACATGCCCTCTAGCATCAGACATTTCAAACCAAGGGAAAAGATAATGTCTGTCTACTTTACCTATGCCTCTCATAATCATATAAACCTCTTTCAGATCTCCCCTCAGCCTCTGACGCGCCACACAGAATACAGTCTAACAGCTATAGAGAGAGTGCAGCGCAGGTCGACAGTAAAGTGCAAGATCGGAATGAGGTCAAGAGTCCAGCTTAATGTACTAGGGAGCCATTCAATAGTCATATAACACTGGAATAGAGGTTGTCGTTGAGCCCAGGCTATTGGACTTTCAGGCTATTGGACTTCTACCCTGTAGGAGGGGAAGAAGAGAGATTATCTGGAGTGGGTGGGGTCTTCAATTATGAGGCAGTGAGAAGTGTAGACAGAGTCCTTAGAGGGGAGCAACACACATCAAAGTTGCTGGTGAATGCAGCAGGCCAGGCAGCATCTCTAGGAAGAGATACAGTCGATGTTTCGGGCCGAGATCCTTCGACAGGACTAACTGAAAGAAGAGCTAGTAAGAGATTTGAAAGAGATTTCAAATTTCAAAGAGGTCGACTGTACCTCTTCCTAGAGATGCTGCTTGGCCTGTTGCGTTCAGCAGCAACTTTGATGTGTGTTGCTTGAAATTCCAGCATCTGCAGATTTCCTCATGTTTGCCCTAGAGGGAAGGCTGGTGTTTGTGATGTACTGAGCTGTGTCCACAAATCTTTGCAGTTTCCTGCAATCACATGCGGAGCAATTGTCATACCAAGCTGTGATGCACTCAGGCAGAATGCTTTCTATGGTGCATTGACAAAAATTGGTAAGGGCCAACAGAGACATGAATCATATTTTTAACTCCTGAGAAAGTGGAGACGCCGGTGAGCTTTCTTGCTTGTGGCTTCTACATGGTTAGACCAGGACAGGCTGTTATTGATGTTCGTAGCTAGGAATCTGAAGCCTTTCTTAACCACAACACCATTGACATAGACAGGAACATGTGTACTGCATCCTGTTGGAAGCCAATAACCAGCTCTCCTGTTGAAGCTGAGGGAAAGGTTGTTGTCTTGACGCCAGGCTCCCTGCCTCCTGCCCATACACCAAATCATTGTTATCTGAGATGCAGCCCACTATGGTGGTGTAACACTTGGCTCGATCAAATCACGTTCGTCCAGGGGAAGCTGTCATCTGCCCGCCAAACTGTGTCTCACATTTGCGTAGACGCTGTGTAATGCACCCCGGTACAAACCCACAATGTAAAACAGCATACAGTATGCAATATGCGATTAAATAATTACACTTTATAACTCTTATTTGGTGATGTGGTTAGTAGAGAAGCAAAATAGTAAAGAAGAAAGCGCCACTGTAGTTAACTTTAATCAGTCTGTGCACAAGTAAATTCATTGTAGCTCACGGAACTAGGTCTCCTTTCCACCAATCAATCTTCTCCGAACTCCATCGACTCTCGGCTGGGACCACACCCGGTGGTCTACCAGAGCGCTCCACACGCGTCCTTCCTCTTCTCTTCTCTCCTCGATGAAAAGCCCGCGCACTAACTCCAGTTCCCATAGATACAAGATAGAACAACATGACTTCCATTGGTTAGTTCCCCGTTATCTGTAGTTATAACCCAAACATTGCAGCTACAGAGAAACATTACCTCATCAGTTAACGTTACAGAGAAGCCATTTCATTATAACACTACAGAGAAGCCATGTTATTATCAGTTAACGTTACTGAGAACCCCCCCCCACCGAATTTAGTCATGCCCTCCTGACACTCAGATAATTTGCCAGCCCTTCCTGCAAACCACAGAGCCCAACCCAAGTGCAGAAAGCAGTGACATAGCTCCCCAAAACAGTAGAGATCACACCCTGTTCCCCAGGCGCTACATAAGCCAACCTATCTGGGGGGGTTCCTAATCTTCTGTACCTCCTCTTCTAACTCAGACATTACTGGAGACACTTTGGGGCTACCTGGCGAAACCTCCAGCAATCTGTCACTCAAACACCTCTGCAACTCGGAACCCCCTGTCCCCTATCTTGGGTTCAGACTCCACCTCCTCCCCTTCAGAGTCCTGCTGTACTCCAGGCTGCCCACCAATAGCCCCCTTCACCTCCCCTGATGCAGTGGGAGAAAGGTCAGGAGTCCCTTCCTCCATCATGGGGGAGTTAGCGAACGGCAGCACGTACCACTCATCCGAATCTTCATCCTCCAAGTCAGTATCCCTCACAGGGGCTGGGCCAGGCCCAGTCTCCTCCGGGTTGGGCTCTTCCATCACCCCATGTGTTCGCTGAGTCCTTGTACTAGGTGCAGATTCCAAGTCTGGCTCTAGGTCTACCTGCACCTCTTGTCCCAGGGGCAACAGGTGGTTCTGATGGAGAATCTTGACAGGCCTGTTCCCCTCCTCAGGCCTCACCCGGAAAACTGGTAGATTTGGCATTTGACTCTCCACCACATAGGGCGTGGCCACCCAGAGGTCAGCCAACTTGTGTTTTCCAGGTAGTCCCAAGTTCCTTATGAGGACTCGGTCTCCCTGCAGGAGTTGGGAGAACTTCACTTTCTGGTCATACCTCCTCTTATTTCCCTGATTCTGCTCGGCGGCTGCCACTCCAGCCAACTCGTAAGCCCTTTTCAGCTTTCTCCTCATATCAGACACATACTTCAGATAATGCTTCGGTGGTAGGTCACCCGCGTCAGTCCCAAAACAGAGGTTAATGGACAACCTTGCCTCGCGCCCGAACATCAGATAATAGAGTGAGTATCCAGTAGCATCATTGTGTGTACAGTTGTAACAGTGAACCAGATGCCCAATATGTTGACTCCACTTGCTCTTCTTACTGATCTCCAGAGTCCCAAGCATGTCTAGCAAGGTCCGATTAAACCTCTCAGGCTGGGGATTGCCTTGCGGATGATAGGGCGTGGTCCTCGATTTCTCAACTCCCAGCATGCCCAGCAACTCATGGATGGGCCTACTCTCAAAGTCCCGTCCCTGGTCACTATGTATCCACCAGGGAAGGCCATAATGCACAAAATACTTCTCCCATAACACTTTTGCCACTGTAGTCGCCCTCTAGTCCTTGGTAGGAAAAGCCTGAGCATATCTTGTGTTGTGGTCCGTGATAACTAAGACATTCACTGTGTTGCTGGTATCGGGTTCAATGGACAGAAAATCCATATCCACCAAGTCCATTATGGCCTTCCCCAGTGGATACATAGTGACCAGCCTCTTCAACCTCTCTCTAAACGGGATGTCCTCAGTCACCTGGATGGTGTGGTGAGTGCTCTTGGAACAACCCACATCAAACTCGCCAAGGGAAAAAAAATCTTCCAGCTTCCAATATCTTCTCCACCAGACTTCGTTTCCAGCCCAGCGGCACAGGAGAGTCCCCAAAGTTAAAGGCCTCAGCAGTCAGCTTTTCCCTGTTTTCCAATAGCTCTCCCCCCACCCCCCAGCAGGCTTCACAGGGGCGCTAGACATTACCGTCACCGGGAACAAATGTACCAGGGGCATCCCTCTCTTAAAGGTGATTTCTCTCTTCGTGGTGTTCCTCACAATCACCGCCATCCTGCTCGCCCGTACCACCAAGGGCCTCTGTACTTCGGACCTCACCAGCACCCCAGCCGGAAATCGCGACTCCCCCTCGAGGTCTTCCTGGGGCATCCACTAAAAGGGCCTTGCCATCAGGCACTCCAGGAAATCTGGGGGTTCCCATCACTCTCGCTACTTCCCCGGGCCTTACTACCTTAGGCTTCAACTGGGTGCACCACACAGTCCCTCGTTTAAATTCAGTATCCGGCCCAGTGCAGCCACACACTTCCTCAAAAGCAGCTTGAAACACTGGGTGCACAGCCAGGGTCCCCAAAAAGTTCTCACCCGCCCTTTCCTGGCAGGCCCCCATGAGCCTCCGCACCAAAGGGGTGTTAGCCCCCACCAGGATCGAAGCACCACCGTCTCAAACCGGACAAACCAGCACTAACGTCTCCAGAACTTCAGACACTCCCACCTCAGCTTCTGAAAACTCCAGTCTCACTGACAAATACCCATCATACGGATAATCACCAGCACTGATGCCCCAAACCCCTAGCGCACTGAATGGAGTCAAGGGCAAATGCTTTAAATACTGGTTCTGCGGTTAAATGTCACTGCATTCGAATTTCCACTCATCACATTTGAAGGGAGATGATTGCAAATTTCCTGGAACAGTTTCTACAGTGAGGTCAAGTGAAGATCACTGGCTGTCACTTACTGACATTAGAAAACCCATTCACCGCCCCAGCGAAGAAAAGAGCTGAAAAAGTTACTGTTTACTGCATCCACCCTAGCAGTCTCCTTTTCACCAAATTGCCATCAGGGGGATACTGCAAGTCCATCAACATCGGGACTAGATGTCACCTCCAAAACTTCTTCCCTGGAGCTATCCAGCTTCTCAACAACACTCACTCTGGTGTAGTACCCTAGCCGTCCCTTCACAATATTTGTTAATGATCTTTGCTGCTCTCCTTGTTTTTTTGATAATTACTGAGTCTGTTTATATGTTCTCATTTATTTAAGTTTGATTTTTAATATCTGTGCATGTCACCAATCTGCTAATTGTTGGTCGCTTAAACACGAGGAATTCTGCAGATGCTGGAAATTCAAGCAACACACATCAAAGTTGCTAGTGAACGCAGCAGGCCAGGCAGCATCTCTAGGAAGAGGTACAGTCGTTTACCTCCTCCCTCACCTCCATTCAGGGCCCCAAACAGTCCTTCTAGGTGAGGCAACACTTGGTGAGAAAATGTTCCCCTCCCCTTCCTCCCCCCTCTTCTTCTATTCCCTCTCCGGCCTCTTACCTGGTTATCACCTCTCCATGGGTCACCTCCTCCCTCCTTTTCTTCAATGGTCCACTCTCTTCTCCTGTCAGATTCCTTCCTCTCCAGCCCTTTATCTTTCCAACCCACCTGGCTGCTCCTATGACCTTCTAGGTTGTCCTCCTTCCCCTCCCTCACCCCGATCTTTTTATTCTGGCATCTTATCCCTTCCTTTCCTGTCCTGAAGAAGGGTCTCAGCCTGAAATGCTGACTGTTTATTCTTTTCCACAGATGCTGCCTCCAGCATTTTGTGTGCATTTCAGTATGAAAAACCTATTCATATTACATAGAAACCTACAGCACATTACAGGCCATTCAGCCCACAATGTTGTGCCGACCATGTAACCTTGTTGGTCAGAAGAAACTTCAGTCTGATCAAGGACAGGGGAAGCAGACCAGTCAGTTGTCTTTGTTTCCTCCCATTTTGTGGACTCTGAACTGATTCTAATCAGAGCAACTGAACATGGACACAGGAAGCTTCAGGTAATGATCTGTTAAACGTGAGACCATTCTCAAACAAGAAGCTATTTGTTATGTGAAAGAGCATAGACTCTGAACTGATCCTTGACTCTGGGACAATCTAATCAGAGCAATAAACCTGAGACCATTCTCAGAGGAGTAGCTACTTGTTATGTAAAATGCCAGACCTGCAGTCGGTAATCTCGTTAGACTCTGTCTGGGTTGCCTCATTTAACTGGCTTGGACCAGTCAGAGTGTAAAGACACAAATACCCAAGGCTGGGGTGGGCAGAGCCACGAAACGATGTTGGCTGTAGCCCTGTACAATGACCAGTAAGAAGGTGACCCAGGTAGGTCAGGTCACCTTGAGCCAATAGGATGAAGTATAAAACTCAGGAGCTCCAAATACACAGGGGCGATAACTCTCCAGCAGTCAGAGACCAACCATCGCGGATAAGGAGGACCCCACGGACATGTGGAGATCGGAACCATGAGAAATGCCTGGCCAGCATTGACTCCTTTCCCAGGTAATACCTTTTCTCTTCATTGACTGTTCATGGAGTGTCAGGGTTCTAGTAAGGAGCACACAGGAAAATAGAGTGTGAACCCACACGCTTTTTAGTTGAAATAACAAGTCACTTGTCATTAAATACAGATTCTCTGTGCCTCACTGATCATTATTACAAGGGGTGATTCTTGTAACAGAATTACTCTAGAAACCGCCTAGAGTTACTCTACCTCATAGCCCTCTTTTTTTCTAAAAAAATCAGAAGCCCATTGTACTAGTGTTGTACATTTCCTGAGTACATCTGTTCCCAATTTATGCTCTCAAATTCCTGCCTAATAGCATCATAATTCACCCTCTCCCAAATAAATACTTCCTCGTCCTGTCTGCTCCCATCCTTCTATGGGGCTATGGTAAAGGCAGGGGCCATGGTGACTGCCTCTGAAATGCTCTCCCATCGAGAGATCTGACACCTGACCAGGTTCACTGGTTAAGTAAAGCTTTGGGAGGGGGGGTGTGCAGGAATGATGTTGTATTTCTGAATTAGTACCAGAGTGAAAGGCTGGATTGACATTGTCTATACGCGTGAAGGCAGCCGCTGTTTTTAGTCCAAACACTTGTTAGTTACAATCATTTATTAAGTGTGTAAGAACGAAGAATGAAACAAAGAAATAGCAAAAGATAAAATCGTCTTGGTTGTCTTATACTAAAAACTAGCTCAGGTTAAAAGATAATAAGACCTCCATGATAACAAATAGCAGATCAAATAGCCAGAATCGTGGTGTGGTACCTGTCACGCATGTAGACCCTGAGTTCTCACTATCACACCTCTAAAAGACTCCCACTTGTCTGAGGTCTGCTTGTGCACAAGCAACCTGCTCCATTCAATCTTTGCAAGCTCCTGTCTCATACTGTTAAAGTTGCAACCTCCATCAGACATCTGTAGAGGTTTGTTAAAGCTTTAGATGTTATACCGAATCATCACGGATTCCTAACGAAGTACAGGCGCTGCAGTGCTTTCCTCGTAATTGCACTTGCGTGCTGGGCCCAGCACTGATCCCCTGAACTGAAAACTCTGAGGAATTTCAATTTGCTGACCCTCTCCACCTCTGATCCTCCAATGAGGACTGGCTCATGGACCTCTGGTTCCCTTCTCCTGAAGTCAATCATCATCTCCTTGGCCTTGCTGACATTGGTTATTGTTGTGGCACCACTCTGCCAGATTTTCAATCTCCCTCCTATATGCCAATTCATCACTTCCTTTGATTCACAGTCATGAGTGTAAAACGAGTAGAGCGGGAGCTAACCACACAGCCCTACTATGCTGAGGGAGATTGAGGAGGAGATGTTGTTAATCCGAACTGGCTGGGCTCTTCAAGTGAAGAAATCGAGGACCCAATTGCAGGCCAAGGCCCTGAAGCTTATTGATTAGTTTTGAATAGTACAAAACACAGAAAAACATCCAGTGAGTGGTCTCTCTCTGGCTATCCATCCCATAGGATGATGATGGTTCCTTTCAGTCAGTTAGTGGGGTTCGATATGTGCGTCCTGGAGTGGCTGTACAGGCCGATCCTTGACAGGCGCCGCTTGCCACATACTTGGCAGGTGCGCTGTCTTCGAAACATCTTAAATATCAACTGGGAAGATAGAAGAACCAACGTCAGCATGTTAAATGAAGCAAAAACAACAAGCATTGAAGCCTACGTCATCAAGAACCAACTAAGAGGGAGTGGTCATGTTGTTCAGATGAAAGACGAACGTCTGTGGAAACAAATCTTCTACTCCCAGCTTAAAGAAGACAAACATAAAAGAGGCAGACAACAGAAGAGATTCAAAGACGTCTTAAAAGCCAACATGAAGAAATGTAACATCAACATCAACAATTGGGAAACCAATGCCAAGGACTGGAAACTCTGGCAAGCCATCATCCGAGAAGGAACAGCAACTTTCGAAGCCAACAGATGTGCAGAATTAGAAGAAAAGAGAAGAAAATGGAAAGAGAGGCAGCAACAACCGAAGCTCGATCTGCCATCTGGAACTACCTATCCTGAATGTGGAAGAACTTTCAAAGCCAAGATTGGACTCATAATCCACTTGAGAGCCCATAAGTAGATCAACAGAACGAAGACCATCATCCTCAATCTTGAGGGATAGCCATGACGACAACTTGGCAGGTGAGGCCTGGAGGGGTAGCAGGGGCAGAAGCTCTGTTGTGGCGTTTCCTGTGTCTTTCCTCTGTTGCCTCATTGAGCTTGTTCTCAGCAGCGTCCACACCTTTTCTGATGGCGTCCCTCCACTGTGAGCGATCTTGAGCCAGATCCTCCCATGTTGATGGGGCAATGTCAGCTTTCCTGAGGCTCCTGTGCAGAACATCCTTGTACCGTAGTCGCTGGCCTCCTCGTTTTCGGGTACCACTGGACAGTTGGCCGTACAAGATGTCCTTGGGCAGTCTTCCGTCAGGCATTCTGACAACATGTCCTGCCCAGCGCAGTTGGGCTGACATCACCAAGGTTGAAACTGCTGGCATTCCGACTCGAGAGAGGACCTCAGTATTGGAGACTTTGTCTTGCCAGGTGATTTTCATCAGAGAACGTAGGTGACACTGCTGTAGTTGGTCAAATTGGCGTAAGTGTCTCTGATATAGGCACCGTGTCTCACATCCGTATAACAAAGTTGATATGACCACAGCCCTGTATACCTTGTACTTGGTGGCCAACCTGATGTGCTGTGACCAAACTCTATCTTTCAGCTGACCAAAGGCAAAGCAGGCTTTTCTGGTTCTTGACTCAATCTCTACATCCAGAGAAACTGAGGATGTTATTATGCTGCCCAGGTAGCAAAACCTGTTGACAGCTTTGAGACGAGTGTCATCAATGAGGACAGTTGGTTCTTCGTAGCTTGAGCCAGGAGCCGGTTGGTACAAAACTTCTGTCTTTTTCAGGCTGATTGTCAGTCCGAAGCTTTTGGCTGCACTGGCAAAGTGACTGGTGATCTCCTGTAAGTCCTCGAGAGAGTGGGCAACCAGTGCACAGTCATCAGCAAACTGTAGCTCATGCGCCACAATGTCCCTGACTTTTGTTTTTGCTCTCAATCTCGCGAGGTTGAGGAACCCGCCATCAGCCCTCGTTTGTAGGAAGACCCCTGACTCCAGGTCTGATGTGGCATCCTGAAGAACAGCAGCAAAGACTAGTCCAATCAGAGTAGCAGCCAGAACACAACCCTGTTTTATGCCGTTGCTGTTGGAAAATGGGTCTGACACTCACCACACACGTTGATGCGGCCTTCCATGCCTTCGTGGAACTGACAGATGATGTTGGTTAGGCGTGCGGGGGGGGGGGGGGGCAACCGAATTTTAGTTGGAGCTTCCACAGGCCATCTCTACCAATAGTGTCAAACACTCTTGGTTAGATCAACAAATGTGACATGGAGACTTCTCTGCTGCTCAACATATTTCTCTTGGAGCTGCCTCAGTGAAAAGATCATGTCCACTGTACTACACCCTGTTCGAAAACCACACTGGCTTTCTGGAAGGATGTTATCACTGAAGTTGGACACCAAGCGTCTAAGGATGATCTTTGCGAAGCATTTTGCCCCAACTGACAGAAGAGAGATGCCACGGTAGTTGTTGCAGTCTCTCTTGTCTCCCTTGTTCTTGTAGATGTCACAATTGATGCATCTTTGAAGTATTGTGGTAGTTCTGCAGCTCCCCACAACTTTGTGAACAGCTGGTGCAGGCATGATGTCAGTGTATGACCACCATACTGGTAGATCTCGGCTGCGATACCGTCAGGCCCTGGTGCTTTGTTGGGTTTTAGCCGTTTGATGGCTTTGATGACCTTGTGAAGAGTAGGGGGAGCATCTAGCTCGAACAGTATGGGTCGAGGGTGTACTCTGCCCAGTGCTTCATCGATGATGGTTCCTGGTCTGTTCAGCAGCTCGTGGAAGTGTTCTTGCTATCTTTTTATGTGCTCTGACTTCTCAATGAAGATGGATGTACTGTCCTTGCTCAGGAGTTGCGAGGTTCCTTGTTTTGATGGACCATACATGACCTTGATTGCTTCATAGAAGCTTCTTGAGTCACTACAGTCAGTGAAAGCTTGTAACTCCTTGGCCTTGTTCGTCCATCTCTGGTCCTTCATAGCTCTGAGCTGCCTCTGCAAGGTTGATTTTGCACTCAAAAAGGCACATTTTTTGGAACTTGAGTTTGAGTGTCGAAGAAGAGCCTGGTGTGCAGCTGCCTTAGCTCTTAGAAGGTCTTGCACAGATTGATTTCTCATCAAACCAGTCCTGATGCTCGCGCTTGACTTCTCCCAAGGTGTCCTGGGCAGCGCTGTTGACCGCTTCTTTGAAGACATTCCGGTGCTCAGTAATATCGTCTGGCGGATTCGCAACCAGTCTGCTTAGAGCAGTTTCCATAGAGGATTTCAGGGCATCAGCACACTCGCTATGTTTCAGTTTGGTGGTGTTCAGCTTTTTGGGTGGTTTGGCAGCATTCAGTCTGCGTGGAGGTTTGATCGATAGACATAGATCCGACCACACCATTTGATGATCAGTTGAGCACTCAGCTCCACACAGACTCTGGTGACACGAACGTCAGAGATGTCTCGTTGTCGGGTGATGACATAGTCAATGAGGTGCCAGCTTTTAGATCGTGGATGCATCCATGTGCGTTTGAGCTTGTCTGGCAATCCGAACAGTTAGTCATGCACAGTTTGAATTCTGTGCACATCGAGAGGAGCAGTAGACCATTACCGTTACTGTTGCCAATCCCTTGGTGTCCTATCACACCAGGCCACACAGTGGACTCCTTGCCAATCCGAGCATTAAAGTCTCCCAGCAACAGCAGCTTATTGGAAGTTGCCACGCTACTGATGGTGGTTTTCAGCTCACTGTAGAATGCCTCCTTGACTTCACTGGGATTAGTCAGAGTTGGGGCGTAAACGTTGACTGTGGCGAGGTGGTGTTTTCCTTGCAAAGATGTACGCAAGGTCTAGATTCAGTCATTTACAGCAACAGGCAGGGTTGGTAGCTTTGCTGCGAGGCAGTTCTTGATAGCCAAGCACACACCAGATTCTCTACATTCTTCTTCGGGCCTGCCAGACCAGAAGGAATGTGTAACCTCCTTACTCTTCACAAAGCGTGCCCTCTCCGGTGAGTCAGGACTCCTGGAGAGCCGCAATGTCCACCCTGTAGCCCTTGAGCACACGAGCAACAAGTGCAGTGCGTCTCTCCGGGCGATCTGGGTTAGCATTGTCCAACAGATTTCGTATGTTCCATGAGGCAACGATCAGATTCTGCTTGTGATTCTTACTGCTAGAGTTGGACGACCCGCCAGCCACAGCAGACTGGCCAGGTTGGTGCGAGTGGGCTTTGTTTGAGCCACCTTTTCTAGGCCCTTCCCTAATTATAGGGTGAGCAGTGCCTCCCTGAACAGGGCTGCTCAGACGCAGAGGGTGCTGCCTCACCGGATCTCTGCTGTGTAATCCATGTGCGACTACTTTCCCCTGCTGCCTGCATGCAGACCTGTGACTACGGCTTCCAGCTGGTCAGGCCTTCCGCTTCGCCACTTGTACAGGACTTGGGTGTGTTGAGGATACCCCACTCCTCAGAAAGGAACAGCGTGTGCGTGAGTGGACTTTATGTGAGTAGGAGGTTGCACAGGTCCAGACCCACCCTCTCGACATCCCCTCCTGGCTCCAGCGGCATGGTGGGGTCCAAGACGGCTGGGGGAAGTTCTGTTGCAGTGAATGGTCAGACCAAGCTTCGATGCAAGGGGTGCCCTTTTCGCACTTCACGGCACGTGTTTGCTAGATGGCAGTTGACCCTACGAGAGGGTTCATCCGCCCTTTGACAGGTCTTGTTTTCCATCTTGCAGGGTGTCTAGCCACCCTCCTAACCAGGCAATCCTGGTGGGGGACCGTGTGACGGGTAGTACTGGGTTACATCATACCAGTAGCACTCAGACGAGTGACCTGGTGAGTGGTAGTTCTGTGGGTAAAAACGCCTTGTTAATGAGAGAGGTCAGTGGAGAATGGACAGACTGGTTCAAGCTAACAGGAAGGCGGCAGTAACTCAAAAAACCACGTGTTACCATCATGCTGTGCAGAAGAGCATTTCTGAACGCACAACACATTGGAACTTGAAGTGGATGGGCTACAGAAGAGAATGACCATCAGGGTATAAGGTACAGGAGCAGAATTAGGCCATTTGGCCCATCGATTCTGCACTGCCATTTCATTATGGCTGATCCAAATTCCCTCTCTACTCCAATTTCCTACCTTCTCCCCATATCCCTTCATGCCCTGACCAATCAAGAATGTATCAACCTCTGCCTTAAATAGACATAAAGACTTGGCCTCCACAGCCGCCTGTGACAAAGAATTTCACAGATTCTTCACTCTCTGGCTGAAGAAATTTATCCTCATGTCTTTTGCACCTCAATTTTTTGTATTTTCTCCCCATTTAGAAAATAGTCAACTCCTTCATTTCTTTTACCAAAGAGCATGAGCATACTGTATTCCATCTGCCATTTCTTTGCTCACTTTCCTAATCTGTCTATGTTCTTCTGTAGCCTCTCTACTTCCTGAAAACTACCTGCCCCTCTAGCTGTCTTCATATCATTTACAAACTAGTCACCGGCAGCCATCTGGTCCAGGTGACTTACCTACCTTCAGACTTTTCAGTTTCCTAAGAACCTTCTCTCTAGTTATGGTAATTTCATATACTTCATGCTCCCGACACCTGGAACTTTCACCATACTGCTACACCATACATAGACCCTGAAGTTGGGTCATACATTAATGAAAACAGTTCAGCAAAGTAAGAGGATGTTAACTGATTCCAGAAGAGCCATTTTATAATGTAGAGTGGGTTCTGAGCAGTAATTATGGTATTTCATTTAAAAACAAAATCTCATGTTGGTTGATTCCCTCTGCGAATTTGATGAGGATAAAACAAAGAAGCATTGATTCAATTGAATTGAAGCTGAAGAGGGAAGTAACAAAGTCTTGCTGTGCAGGCCACGTCATTGGGTATTTTCCAGGTCGAGGGTGTTTCCTACAGTGGGGAGTGTAGGACCAGAGGGCTCAGCTACTGGACCTGGAGACAATCTAAATGCTTATGGTGCACTGGTAACCCATCCTATCCCAGACACTGTCTGTTCAATCTCCCACCTTTGGTAATAGGTACAGAAACATCTTAGCCAAGAGAGTTAGACTGAAAAACAGCTTCTTCCTGAGGGCTGTTGTGCAGCTGAACAATGCTACACCAATGGCTTTTCAATGACCTTTGAGTGTTATGGACTCTCAAAGTCACTTGTTGCAGGTAAATTTGGGATTTTTAAAATTAAGCCATATTGCATACATTGTAGATATCTATTTTGCATGGACTGGAGTAGCACCGCAATCTTTGTCTTGAACAATGACAATAAAGGTCTATTTTATTCTATTCTAGGGGAATGTCCATTTGGAAAGGCGATGAGGAGGAATTTCTTTTGCTAGAGGGTAGTGAATCTGTGGAATTTACTTCCGTAGATGGCTGTGGAGGCCAAGTCATTGGGTATATTTAAAGTGGAGATTAATAGGCTCTTGATTAGTAAGGGTGTCAATTGGTACAGGAAGTGGGCAGGAGAATGGCATTGAGAAGGATAATAATAGATAGATAGATATACTTTATTAATCCCGAGGGAAATTGGGTTTCGTTACAGCTGCACCAACCAAGAATAGAGTGTAAATATAGCAATACAAAAAACCCCAACAATCAAACACCAAAATGCGAACTATGCCAGATGGAAAATAAGTCCAGGAGCAGTCTATTGGCTCAAGGTGTCTGACCCTCCACGGGAGGACCTTCACGTTCGATGGCCACAGGCAGGAACGATCTCCCATGCCGCCAAGTGTTGTATCACGGTGGAATGGGGCCGAAATCCAACAGTAAAAAGTTCAATATCCAGTCTGCAAGCACGTTCCTCGATCGTAATATACCCTGGATTGCACCATCCGTTGTTAACCAGATCAGTAAGCACCCAATTCCTTTACACTTACCGCTCTCAGTGTACTTCCGGTCAGCCGGAATGGTATTACCCACTGAACTCCTCTTCTCCAAAAGTCTCTGTTGTCTCGACCCGGTCCTCTTTCCTCAGCTTTGTGATCCCCCTCTGTGAGTTTTCCTCCGGATTTCAGCCAGGGTGGCCGCCGCTCTGTTCGCTAAGCTGGCCGGTGTTTGCTGGTCCGTGAAATACACAATGCGACCTTGCTTCTGTCCCGTGTGTTGCGATGTAACCATTTCCAGCGCTAAAGAAAACCCAAATAAAACTCTCTCTACCAGCATGTTAGAGAGGGTGCTGCTTCGATGTGTTACCGTGAGAAAAAAAATACAAAAAATAATGTAAATTAAAAAGTAAGAAGAAGAAAGTAAGAATAGATCGGAACGGCTGTACCAGGCTGCATGCACAACCGGTGCACGCGCACTTCAGCCATGATGGAATGTTGGAGCAGGCTGGATGGGCTGAATGGCCTAATTCTGCTCCTATCTCTTATGGTCTTATTTCTCTCATTCTTTAGGATGTTTTTTGGAATAAAAAATATTTTTCCGCAGGGTCCCGCACCACCGGGTTCAGGAACAGTTCAAAATGTGGTTAGACCTTACTTGGAGTATTGTGTTCAGTTCTGAATGTCTCATTATAGGAAGAATGTGGAGGCTCTAGAGAGGGTGCAGAGGAGATTTAGAAGTAAGCTTATTCCTCAGTGATGGGTGAGCCCATCAACATGCAGCGCTGTTGCAGGAAAGCAGCATCCATCATCAAAGATTCCCACCACCCAGGACATGCTCACTTTCCACTGCTGCCATCAGAAAGGAGGTACAGGAGCCTCAGAACCCAGAGCAACAGGCTCAGGAACAGTCATTGTCCCTCAACCATCAGGCTCTTGAACTAGAGGGGATAAATTCAGTTGAGTGTATAAATATGTTGGGGCATTTAAGGTTAAAGATGAAGAAGCGTTGGGCCTCCTAATGACTATTAAGGTAGATAAATCCCCATGACCTGATAGGATTTATTCCGGGTTATTGAAAGAGGCAAGAGACAAGAATGCTGGGTCCTTAACCAGTATCTTCATGTCCTCTCTGGGTACAGGCAAGGTCTTGGAGGACTGGTGAGTGGCTAATGTTGTAGCCAAGGGAAGGGAACAAAGGAAAATCCTGGGAATTATAGATTGACGAAGGGAACAAAGGAAAATCCTGGGAATTATAGATTGACGAGTCTCACGTCAGTTATGGGGAATTTGCTGGAGAAAATTCTTAGGAAAACGATATCTGAGCATTTGGAAACCCTTAGCCTAATTAGGGAGAGCCAGCATGGCTTTGTGCGTGGCAGATCGTGCTTTGCCAACTTGATTGAGTTTTTTGACAAGGTGATGAGAGGGATTGATGAGGGTAGGGCAGTGGATATTGAGCACATGGATTTTGACAAGACATTTGACAAAGTCCCACATGAGAGGCTAATTCAGAAGACTAAGATGCATGGGGCCCATGGCAAATTGGCTGTTTGGATTCAGAACTGGTTTGCGCATAGAAGACAGAGAATAGTGGTTGAGGGGACCTATTCGAGCTGGATGTCTGTAATTTGTGGTGTTCCACAGGGATCTGTGCTGGGACCTCTGCTGTTTGTGGTGTATTTAAACGATCTGGATAAAAATGTAGATGGGTGGATTAGCAAGTTTGTGGATGATACTAAGATTGGTGGAATTGTGGATAGTCTAGGAGACTGGAAAAGCATACAGCACAATATAGATCAGTTACAGATATGGGCAGAGAAATGGCAGATAAAGCTTAACCCAAATAAATGTGAAGTGTTGTAACCTTGGTAGGGCAAATGCAAGTAGACAGTACACTGTTAAAGGCAAGATAGCAGTGTTGCTAAGCAGAGAGACCTTGCTCAATATAAAGTGGTACATAGAAAATTACAGCACAGTATGAGCCTACAATGTTGTGCCGACCTTTGAACCGACTCTAAGATCAATCTAACTCCTCCCTCCCACATTTTTCTATCATCCATGTGCCAATCTAAGAATCTCTTAAGTATTCCTAATATATCTGCCCTCTCCCACCACCTCTGGCAGGACATTTCTGTGCAAACAAATCTGACATCCCCCCTATACTTTCTTTGAAATCACCTTAAAATTATATCCCTCATATTAGCCATTTCTGTCCTGGGGAAAAAGGCATTGCTATCCACTCTATTTATGCAAATGCATATCAACTTGTGTATCATATATGCAATTGTCAAAAAACACCAGATGAATTAGAAATTGTCTTAAACCATAGAAACCATAGAAACTACAGTACAGAAACAGGCCCTTTGGCCCTTCTTGGCTGTGCTGAACCATTTTCTGCCTAGTCCCACTGACCTGCACACTGACCTCCATACACCTCCCATCCATGTATCTGTCCAATTTATTCTTAAATATTAAAAAAGAACCCGCATTTACCATCTCGTCTGGCAGCAAATTCCATACTCCCACCACTCTCTGTGTGAAGAAGCCCCCCCTAATGTTCCCTTTAAACTTTTCTCCCCTCACCCTTAACCCATGTCCTCTGGCTTTTTTCTCCCCTTGCCTCAGTGGAAAAAGCCTGCTTGCATTCACTCTATCTATACCCATCATAATTTTATATACCTCTATCAAATCTCCCCTCATTCTTCTACGCTCCAGGGAATAAAGTCCTAACCAATTCAACCTTTCTCTGTAACTCAGTTTCTCAAGTCCCGGCAACATCCTTGTAAACCTTCTCTGCACTCTTTCAACCTTATTAATATCCTTCCTGTAATTTGGTGACCAAAACTGAACACAATACTCCGGATTCGGCCTCACCAATGCCTTATACAACCTCATCATAACATTCCAGCTCTTATACTCAATACTTTGATTAATAAAGGCCAATATACCAAAAGCTCTCTTTACGACCCTACCTACCTGTTACGCCACTTTTAGGGAATTTTGTATCTGTATTCCCAGATCCCTCTGTTCCACTGCACTCCTCAGTGCCTTACCATTAACCCTGTATGTTCTACCTTGGTTTGTCCTTCCAACATGCAATACCTCACACTTGTCTGTATTAAACTCCATCTGCCATTTTTCAGCCCATTTTTCCAGCTGGTCCAAGTCCCTCTGCAGGCTCTGAGAACCTTCCTCACTGTCTACTACACCTCCAATCTTTGTATCATCAGCAAACTTGCTGATCCAGTTTACCACATTATCATCCAGATCATTGATATAGATGACAAATAACAATGGACCCTGCACTGATCCCTGTGGCACACCACTAGTCACAGGCCTCCACTCAGAGGAGCAATTCTCTAATACCACTCTTTGGCTTCTTCCATTGAGCCAATGTCTAATCCATTTTACCACCTTTCCATGTATACCTAGCGACTGAATTTTCCTAACTAACCTCCCATGCGGGACCTTGTCAAAGGCCTTACCGAAGTCCATGTAGACAATATCCACTGCCTTCCCTTCATCCACTTTCCTGGTAACCTCGTCGAAAAACTCCAATAGATTGGTCAAACATGACCTACCATGCACAAAGCCATGTTGACTCTCCCTAATAAGTCCCTGTCTATCCAAATGCTTGTAGATTCTGCCTCTTAGTACTCCCTCCAATAACTTAGCTACTACCGACGTTAAACTTACTGGCCTATAATTTCCCGGATTACTTTTCGATCCTTTTTTAAACAACGGAACAACATGAGCCACTCTCCAATCCTCTGGCACCTCACCTGTAGACAGCGACATTTTAAATATTTCTGCCAGGGCCCCTGCAATTTCAACACTAGTCTCCTTCAAGGTCTGAGGGAACACCCTGTCAGGTCCCGGGGATTTATCTACTTTAATTTTTCTCAAGACAGCAAGGACCTCCTCCTTTTCGATCTGTACAGTTTCCATGATCTCACTACTTCATTCCCTCAATTCCATAGACTTCATGCCAGTTTCCTTCGTAAATACAGACGCAAAAAACCTATTTAAGATCTCCACCATTTCCTTTGGTTCCGCACATAGCCAACCACTCTGATCTTCAAGAGGACCAATTTTATCCCTTACAATCCTTTTGCTCTTAATATACCTGTAAAAGCTCTTTGGATTAGCCTTCACTTTGACTGCAAGGCAACCTCATGTCTTCTTTTAGCCCTCCTGATTTCTTTCTTAAGTATTTTCTTGCACTTCTTATACTCCTCAAGCACCTTATTTACTCTCTGCTTCCTATACATGTCATACAACTCCCTCTTCTTTATCAGAGTTGCAATATCCCTTGAGAACCAGGGTTCCTTATTCCTATTCACTTTGCCTTTAATCCTGACAGGAACGTACAAACTCTGCACTCTCAAAATTTCTCCTTTGAAGGCTTCCCACCTTCTGATCACATCCTTGCCAGAGAACAACCTGTCCCAGTCCACGCTTTTTAGATCCTTTCTCATTTCTTCAAATTTGGCCTTCTTCCAGTTAAGAATCTCAACCCTAGGACCAGATCTATCCTTGTCCATGATCAAGTTGAAACTAATGGTGTTATGATCACGGGAACCAAAGTGCTCCCCTACACAGACTTCCGTCACTTGTCCTAACTCGTTTCCTAACAGGAGATCCAAAATTGCATCCCCTCTAGTTGGTCCCTCTATATATTGATTTAGAAAACTTTCCTGAACACATTTTACAAACTCTAAACCATCTAGACTCCTAACAGTATGGGAGACCCGATCAATATATGGAAAATTAAAATCCCCTACCACCACAACTTTATGTTTCCTGCAGTTACCTGCTATCTCTCTGCAGATTTGCTCTTCCAATTCTCGTTGACTGTTGGGTGGTCTGTAATACAATCCCACCAATGTGGCCATACCTTTCCTGTTTCTCAGCTCCACCCATAAGGACTCAGTAGACAAGCCCTCTAATCTGTCCTGCCTGAGCACTGCTGTAATATTTTCCCTAACAAGCAATGCTACTCCCCCACCTTTCATTCCTCTGCCTCGATCACATCTGAAACATCGGAACCCTGGAATATTAAGCTGCCAGTCCTGCCCCTCCTGTAGCCAAGTTTCACTAATTGCTATAACGTCATAATTCCACATGTCAATCCATGCCCTCAACCCATCCGCCTTCCCCGCAATACTCCTAGCATTGAAATATATACACCTCAGAAGATTTTTACCACCACTCACAACCTTTCTATTAGTGGATTTGCTTGAACTTTTAACATCATTTATTTTCACCCCAGCCACACTGTCAGCTCTGGCACTCTGGTTCCCATCCCCCTGCAAATCTAGTTTAAAGCCTCCCCAATAGCACTAACAAACCTCTCTGAAAGGATATTGGTCCCCCTGTGGTTCAAGTGTAACCTGTCTCTCTTGTACAGGTCCCACCTGCCCCAGAAGAGGTCCCAATGATCCTGAAATCTGAAACCTTGCTCCCAACACCAGTTCTTCAGCCACTTGTTCATCCTCCAGAGCATCCTATTCCTACCCTCACTGACATGTAGCACAGGTAGCAATCCTGAGATTACCACCCTCGAGGTCCTGCTTTTCAACTTCCTACCAAGCTCTCTATACTCACTCTCCAGGACCTCCTCACTCTTCCTAGCTATGTCATTGGTACCGATGTGCACCACGACATCTGGCTGATCACCCTCCCACTTCAGAATGTCATGCAATCGATCAGAGACATCCTTGACCCTGGCACCCGGGAGGCAACAAACCATCCTGGATTCTCTGTCACGACTATTTACTTTTTTTAATCACTTTTTTCCCCAATATTACAAATTTTCCAAGATTTAAGATTCAAGATTGTTTAATGTTATTCATTACCAGTAAAGGAGAATGAAGTAATTGTTACTCTGGATCTGATGCAGCCCAAAAAAAAGCACAATAAAAAAAAACTCAATATGAAAAATAACACAATAAATATAAATTCATAAGATAGCTTATATACGCAGATTAATTGTATGCCCATAAAGACCATAAGACATAGGAGTATAATTAGGTCTTTCAGCCCATTGAGTCTGCTCCCCCATTCCATCATGGCTGATCCCGGATCCCACTCAAACCCATGCACCAGCCTTCTTTCCATATCCTTTGATGCTCTGACCGATCAGGAAACTATCAACTTCTGCCTTAAATATATGCACAGACTTGGCCTCCACCACAGTCTGTGGCACAGCGTTCCACAGATTCACTACTCTCTACCTAAAAAAATTTCTCCTTACATCTGTTCTAAAGGGTGACCCCTCAGTTTTGAGGCTGTGCCTTCTAGTTCTGGATACCCCACCCGAGGAAACATCCTCTCCACATCCATCCTATTTAGTCCTTTCAATATTTGGTAGGCTTCAATGAGATCCCCCTGCATTCTTCTAAATTCCAGTGAGAACAGGCCCAAAGCTGCCAAACACTCCTCATATATTAACCCCTTCATTCCTGGAATCATCCTCATGAACCTCCTCTGGACTCTCTCCATTGACAACACATCCTTTCTGAGATATGGGGCCCAAAACTGTTGACAATACTCTAGGTGCCAGAGAAAGCAGGATCTCCCAGTGGCCACACATTTTAATTCTACATCCCATTCCCATTCTGACATGTCTATCCACGGCCTTCTCTACTGTCAAGATGAAGCCACACTCAGGTTGGAGGAACAATGCCTTATATTCCGTCTGGGTAGCCTCCAACCTGATGGCATGAACATTGACTTCTCTAACTTCCGTTAATGCCCCACCTCCCCTTCTTATCCCATCTCTTATTTATTTATTTATTTCCCCTTTTTCTCTCTCTCTCTTTTTTCTCCCTCTGTCCCTCTGACTATAACTCCTTGCCTGCTCTCCATCTTCCTTTGGGCTCCCCTCCTCCTTTCTTTCTCCCTAGGCCTCCCATCCCATGATCCTGTCCCTTATCCAGCCTTGTATCCCTTTTGCCAATTAACTTTCCAGTCTTGGCTCCACCCTCCCCCCTCTAGTCTTCTCCTATCATTTTGGATCTCACCCTCCCTCTCTCACTTCCAAATCTCTTACTATTTCTTCTTTCAGTTAGTCCTGATGAAGGGTCTCGGCCCAAAACGTCGACTGTACATCTTCTAATATATGTTGCCTGGCCCGCTGCGTTCCATCAGCATTTTGGGTGTGTTGCTTGAATTTCCAGCATCTGCAGATTTCCTTGTGTTATCACTTTCGTGAACCTGCTTTGAACCCTCTGTAGTGTCAGCACATCCTTTCTAAGATAAGGGGCCCAATACTGCTCACAATGTCAAGTGAGGCCTCATCAGTGCTTTATAAAGTCTTAACATTATAACTTTGCTTTTATATTCTAGTCCTCTTGAAATGAATGATAACTCTGCAAAATTGTATGTTTTCATGTACATGTGACAAATAAAGCTATCTTTAAATCTTTCTCTGAGACTCTGTGGAAATATTCTTGTTGCCAACTGCCCTCTGCTGGTGATCCCTGGTTAGGTAATAACAGTACACTGGACAATCTGTATACTCGAGCCTTCAAAGATTTCAGCATTGGATATTCCTTTCATAATGTTGGGATATTTTAAAGTCAGGCAGAGTAAATTATTTATTCCAATGTAATTACATGAAATAACCAAAAAAAAAAAGCCAATGTACATACAAGGATATCAGGAACTGGTTCAACTGCTTTCCTGGTATTGGTTGAGTGAGGTAGATTAGATTAGCTTTATCTATTGCATGTACATAATTTCAACGACCAACACAGTTCCGAGGGTGTGCTGGGGGCAGCCCACCAGTGACACTGTGCTTCCACACTTTTACCACCCTCTAGCTAAAGAAATTCCTCCCCCTCATCACAACAGAGACTAATGGAGAAGAGGAGTTTGGTGGGTAATACCATTCCGGCTGACCGGAAGTGCACTGAGAGCGGTAAGCGTAAAGGAGTTGGGTGCTTACTGATCTGGTTAACAACAGATGGTGCAATCCGGGGTATATTACGATCGAGGAACGTGTTTGTAGACCGGATATTGAACTTTTTACTGTTGGACTTCGGCCATATTCCACCTTGATACAACACTGGGCGGCACGGGAGGTGGTTCCTGCCTGTGGCCATCCAATGTGCAGCTCCTCCCGTGGAGGGTCAGACACCCTGAGCCAATAGACTGGTCCTGGACTTATTTTCCATCTGGCATAGTCTTCAGTTTGTTGTTTGATTGTTTGTGGTTTTTGTATTGCTATATTTATGCTCTATTCTTGGTTGGTGCGGCTGTAACTAAACCAAATTTCCCTCGGGATTAATAAAGTATATCTATCTATCTATCTACCTCTGCTCTAAAGGGACTTCCTTCCATTCTGGGGCTGTGCTCTCTGGTGCTAAGACTCTCCCACATCCACCCTACGGAGCAGAAAGCAGCTCATTGTAGGGAAGGAGGCGGCTGGGTTTGCTAGACAGATCATTGAAAAACTTACAATTTCTGCTTATGGTAAGATTGACGGGTGATCCACATGAAGCGTATAAAGAGCACAGAGGATTTCATTGGGTAGAGTCCATGAAACCTTCGTCGGATTTCAGGAGAAACCTGGATGTCACAGTAGTGCAGTGGATATTAATAAATCTTTCTCCAACTGGGCAGAAACTGAGGTCATACGTTCTCCCCATGATTGCAAGGGCTTCCTCCAGGTGCTCTGGTTTCCTCCCACATTCCAACACCAATGCCCTTGAATGGAAAATCCTGCAAAAAGTACAAGAAGTCCAACATGGGCAATGCCCTCCCCACCAAAGTTCAGAGTTCAAAGTAAAACTTATTATCAGAGCACATACATGACACCACATACAACCCTGAGAATTCTTTTCCTGCGGGCATACTTAGCCAATCTATTGAACAATAACTGTAAACAGGATCAATGGACAACAAACTGCAAATACAGCTATAAACAAATAGCAATAAATAACAAGCATGAAGTAACAAGATAAAGAGTTCTTAAAGTGAGACCATTGGTTGTGGGAACACCAGAAATAGAATGAGTGTAGTTAGACCATAAAACAAAGTAGGCCATTCGGCCCATCGAGTCTGCTCCACCATTTTATCATGAGCTGATCCATTCTCCTATTTAGTCCCACTATCCCACCTTCTCACCATAACCTTTGATGCCCTGGCTACTCAGATACCTATCAATCTCTGCCTTAAATACACCCAATGACTTGGCCTCCACTGCTGCCCGTGGCAACAAATTCCATAGATTCACCACCCTCTGGCTAAAAAAATTTCTTCGCATTTCTGTTCTGAAAGGGCACCCTTCAATCCTTAAGTCATGCCCTCTCGTACTAGACTCCCCCATCATGGGAGACAACTTTGCAACATCCACTCTGTCCATGCCTTTCAACATTAGTTATCCCCTTTTATTCAAGAGCTTGATGGTTGAGAGGTAGTAACTGTTCTTGAACCTGGTGAAGTGAGTCCTGAGGCACCTGCACCTTCTGCCTGATGGCAGCAGTGAGAAAAGTGCTGGCTGGTGAGGATCTCTGATGATGGTGGCTGATTTTCTATGGCAATGATTCACGTAGATGTGCTCAATGGTTGGGAGGGTTTTACCTGTGATGTACTGGGCCAAATCCACTACCTTTTGTAGAATTTTCCGCTCAAAGGCATTGGTGTTCCCATACCAGGCCATAATGCAGTCAGTCGGTACACCTTCCACCACACATCTATAAACGTTTGCCAAGGCTTTTGATGACGTGCCAATGCTCCGCAGACTCCTATTTATATGATGGGTCCAGGACAGGTCCTCTGAGATAATGATTCCCAGGAATTTGAAGTTACTGACCCTCTCCACCTCTGATCCTCTGATGGTCGCTGGCTCATGGACCTCAGGTTTCCCTCTCCTGAAGTCTGCAATCAGTACCTTGGTCACTATTCAGACAGGAGCTGATATGCTTCAACACCAACCTCTCAAACACTTCATCACTGTGAATGTAAATGCCAATGGGCAATAGTCATGGGACTTGGGCACTTGATATGATTGAAGCCAGTTTGAAGCATAAGACCATAAGACATAGGAGCAGAATTAGGCCATCTGGCTCATCGAGTCTGCTCTGCCATTCAATCATGGCTGATCCTTTTTTTTCCTCTTCTTCAACCCCATTTCCTGGCCTTCTCCCTGTAACCTTTGATGCCATGTCCAATCAAGAACCTATCAATCTCTGCCTTTAATACACCCAACAACCTGGCCTCCACAGCTGCATGTGGCAACAAATTCCACACATTCACCACCCTTTGGCTAAAGAAATTTCTCCACCTCTCTGTTTTGAAAGGGTGCCATTCTATTCTGAGGTTTTGCTATCTTGTCCTAGACTCTCCCACCAAGGGAAACATCCTTTCCACATCTACTCTGTCTAGGCCTTTCAACATTCGAAAGGTTTCAATGAGATCCCTCCTCATCCTTCTGAATTCCAGTGACTACAGACCCAGAGCCATCAAACATTCCTCATATGATAACCTTTTCATTCCTGGAATCATCCTTGTGAACCTCCTCTGGACCCTCTCCAATTCCAGCACATCTTTTCCAAAATGAGGGGCCCAAAACTGTTCACAATACTCAAGCTGAGGCCTCACCAGTGCCTTATAAAGCCTCAGCATCACATCCCTGCTCTTGTATTCTAGACCTCTTGAAATGAATGCTAACATGGCATTTGCCTTCCTCACCACCGACTCAACTTGCAAGTTAACATTTAGGGTGTTCTGCACAAAGACTCCCTCTGCATCTCAGATTCCTGGATTTTCTCCCCGTTAAGAAAATAGTCCACACATTTATTTCTACTACCAAAGTGCATGACCATGCATTTTCCAACATTGTATTTCATTTGTCACTTTCTTGCCCATTCTCCTAATCTGACTAAGCCCTACTGCATCCTACCCGTTTCCTCAACACTACCTCCCCCTCCACCAATCTTCATATCATCTGCAATCCTGGCAGCAAAGCCATCTATTCCATCATCTGAATCATTTATATACAGCATAAAAAGGAGTGGTCCCAAGACCAACCTCTGTGGAACACCGCTAGTCACTGGCAGCCGACCAGAAAAGGATCCTTTTATTCCCACTCGCTGCCTCCTACCAATCAGCCAATGCTCTAACCATGTTAGTAACTTTCTTGTAATACCATGGGCTCTTAACTTGGTAAGCAGCCTCACATGTGGCACCTTGTCAAAGGCCTTCTGAAAGTCCAAATATACAACATCCACAGCATCCCTTTTATCTATCCTACTTGTAATCTCCTCAAAGAATTGCAAAGGGTTCGGCAGGCAGGATTTTCCCTGACGGAAGCCATGCTGACTTTGTACTATCTTGTCCTGTGTCACCAAGCACTCCATCACCTCATCCTTAACAATTGACTCCAACATCTTCCCAACCACTGAGGTCAGGCTAATTGGTCTACAATTTCCTTTCTGCTGCCTTCCTCCTTTCTTAAAGAGTGGAGTGACATTAGCAATTTTCCAGTCCACTGGCACTATGCCAGAGTCCAATCATTTTTGAAAGATCATTTCTAACACTACCTCTTTCAGAACCCTAGGGTGCAGTTCTTCTGGTCTGGGTGACTTAATGTACCTTTAGGTCTTTCAGCTTTTTGAGCACCTTCTCTCTTGTAATAGTAACTGCACCCACTTCTCTTCCTTCACACAACATCAGGCATATTGCTAGTGTCTTCCACAGTGAAGATTGACACAAAATACTCATTTAGGTCATCAGCCATCTCCTTGTCCCCCATTATTATTTCTCCTGCCTCATTTTCTAGTGGTCCTATTTTCACTCTCATTTCTCTTTTATTTTTAACATACTTGAAAAAACTTTTACTATCCACTTTGATATTATTTGCTAGCTTGCTTTCATATTTCATCTTTTCCCTTCTAATGATTTTTTAGTTGCTCTCTGTAGGTTTTTAAAAACTTCTCAATCCTCTATCTTCACACTAATTTTTGCTTTGTTGTATGCCCTTTCTTTTGCTTTTACAATAGCTTTGACTTCCCTTGTCAGCCATGGTTGTACTATTTTAGCATTTGAGTATTTCTTCATTTTTGGAATACATATATCCTGCACCTTCCTCATTTTTCCCAGAAACGCAAGCCATTGCTGCTCTGCTGACATCCCTGGCAACAGCTCCTTCCAATTTATTTTGGCCAACTCCTCTCTCATACACTGTAATTTCCTTTATTCCACTGAAATACTGCTACATCAGACTTTACTTTCTCCCTATCAAATTTCAAGTTGAACTCACTCATATTCTGATCACTGTTCCAAAGGGTTCTTTTACTTTAAGCTCCCGAATTGCCTCCAGTTCATTACACAACACCCAATCCAGTATAGCTGATCTCCAATTAGACTCAATGACAAACTGCTCTAAAAAGATATCTCTTAGACATTCAACAAACTCACTCACTCACTCTCTTGAGATCCATTACCCACCTGAATTTTCCCAATCGACCTGCATGTTAAAATCTCACATGACTACCATAACATTGCCGTTTTGGCTTGCCTTTTCTATTTCCTGTTGTAATCTGTGGTCCACCTCCCAGTCAGTCTAGGGAGGCCTGTATAAAACTGCCATCAATGTCTTTTTAACCTTGCAGTTTCTTAACTTAACCCACAAGGATTTAATATCTTCCAATCCTATGTCACATCTTTCTACTGATTTGATGCCATTCTTTACCAGTTGGATACATGGCCAAGTGGTTAAGGTGTTCGTCTAGTGACCTGAAGGTTGCTAGTTTGAGCCTCAGCTGTGGCAGCGTGTTTGTGTCCTTGAGCAAGGCACTTAACCACACATTACTCTAGTGTCTGTGCAAGGAGTGGCGCCCCACACAGACTTCCAATCTGCCCTTGGTAAGGCTTGAAAATGCCCAATGCAGGCCTCTCATGGTCTGAGTCAACATTCCCCTCTTTACCATTACAGCCACACCATCCCCTCTGCCTACCTTTCTATCCCTCTGATATAATGTGTAACCTTGGACATTCAGCTCCCAACTACAACCATCCTTCAGCCACGATTCAGTGATGGCCACAACACCATACCTGGCAATCTGTAATAGTGCAATAAGATCATCCACCTTATTTCTTATAATACGCACATTTACATACAACACCTTGAGTACCGTATTTACTGTCCTTTCTGATTCTGCATCCCTAATGATTTGATACTCAGCCTGTTGGCTGCAACTAAGTGCAATCACCTGCCTGCCCTTCCTGACAGTCTGACTGCATGCTATCTTTACTTTCTTGCCATCTGTCCTTTCCTGAGTACCTTCACTTTGGTTTAAACCCTCCCCAACATCTCTAACAAACCTGCCCATGAGAATATTGATCTCCCTTGGGTTCAGGTACAACCCGTCACCTTTAAACAGGTCATACCTCCCCCAGAAGAGATCCTAATGATCCAAGAACCTGAAGCCCTGTCCCATGCACCAGCTTCTCAGCCACGCATTAATCTGCCAAATCATCATGTTTCTACCCTCACTGGCATGTGGCACAGGCAGCAATCCAGAAACTACTACTCAGGAGGCCCTGCTTCTCAGCTTTCTACCAGGGTCACTAAATTCGTTTTTCAGGACCTCATTGCTTTTCCATCGTATGTCACTGGTACCAATATGTACCAAGACATCTGGCTGCTCCCAATCCCACTCCAAAATGTTGTGGATGCGATCTGAGACATCCCTGACCCTGGCACCTGGGAGGAAGCATACCATCCAGGCGTTCCATTCACGTCTACAGAATCTCCTGTCTGGTCCCCTGACTATTCAGTCCCCTATCATTAGTGCTCCCTTCTTCTCCCTTTCCCTTCTGCACCACGGACGTGGGCACAGCTTTTCAGTACTCAGCCAGGTACTCCATCCGGACTGGATGCTTTCCTTGGATTCACTTTCTTGAAGGCAGCTCGCATGTCATCTTCAGATACTGAGACCAAAGGATCCATCAGGAGACATGGGGGCACACAATGGTTCCCCCCTGTTCTGGCGGTCAAAGAGAGTATAGAAGACATTGAGCTTATCTGGAAGTGAAGCTCCGCTGTCCCCTATGTCACAAGATTTAATTTTGTAGGAGGTTATGGCATTCAAACCCTGCCACAGCTGTCGAGCATTCCTTGATTCCAGTTTAGTCTGGAATCTCCACTTCACCGGTGAGATGGCTTTCTCGAGATCATACCTGCACCTTTTGTAGCATTCTTAATCCCCAGACTTGAATACTTCTGATCTGGCTCTCAACAGGTTCTGGATTTCATTGCTCATCCAGGGCTTCTGATTGGGACACACTCTATAATCTACACAGAGCACTGTCACAGAAAGCAGCATCAATATCAGGGACCCCGCCATCAATGCCATGCTCTTTTCTCACTGTTTCCATCAGAACTCACACCACCAGGTTCAGGAACAGTTATTGTCCCTCAACCGTCATGCTTTTGAAGCAGAAGGGATAACTTCATTCAACTCGATTTCACTGCTTAAGATAATTTTGGATAGGTTCTTGGTTGGAGGGCTATGGTCTGAGTGCAGATTGATGGTAGTAGGCAGTTTAAATGGTTTGGCATGCACTAGATGGACTAAAGGGCCTGTTTTCTGTGCTGTACTTGTCTATGACTTTTAACTTCATTCACCCCAACACGGCACTGTTCCCACAACCTATGGATTTACTTTCAATGACTCTTCACCTCATGTTCTCAATATTTATTGCTTATTTAATTATTATTACTTTTTCTTTTTATATTTGCAGTTTGTTGTCTTGTGCATATTGGTTCTCAGTTTTGCAAGCAGTCTTTCATTGATTCTATTGTGTTTCTTTGTACTTACTGTGAATACTTGCAAGAAAATTAATCTCAGAATCATATATGGTGACATATCTGTACAAGCCATGGTGTTGCCTGTTTGCAGCCATCGAGGAGAGTCAGTGTGGCACAGCGTCCAGGCTGGCATCGGTGCTGCCCTTCAGTGTTCCCTCGGCAGAAGAAAAGCTGTATAGTGTTTGACTGCACGTTTACTGCCATCTTTCATATGCCTTGTGTTATGTATGACTGTTGGTACTGTGTTTGGCACCTTGGTACTGGAGTAACGTTGTTTTGTTTGGCTGTATTCATGTATGGTTGAATGACCACTAAACTTGAACTTGAAATTTGATAATAAATTTACTTTGAACTTTGAAGATGTATAGGCTCATTGGGCTGGAAGGACCTGTCACTGTGCTGATGGAAGTCCTGGGAGACATTGGCCCTAGAAGGAGAGGCAGTCACACACACTGTAGCTGCTGATTCTAACTATACATCATCTCTTTGCTCTTCCTAGGGTACAAAAAATAGAGGGCAGGAGATGAAAAATATAATAAAACTAATTATAAAAAGCTGGAGATTCTGCAGACGCTGGAAATCCAAAGCAACATACACAAAATGCTGGAGGAACTCAGCAGGTCAGGCAGCTTCTATGGAAATGAATAAACAGTCACCATTTCAGTTGAGACCCTTCATCAGGGGTGATAATAATAATGAAAATAATTACATTTTATTGTAATGTGCATATTATAATAGAAGAGAAAATAAAAATAAAATCATTAGTAATTTATTTTGTTTCTGTTTAATGGATCAATTTACATAAGGTAAGTTCATTTATGCTTCTGAAATAAAAGTAATACTGATAAATTCTGATTGAAGTTTAGATCTTATATAATTATGTTATAAAAATCTCTGGTACAAGCAATATTCTGTGTTGCTAAATAATTGGCAAGGATATGGTAGATTTTTTTCACTTATACATTGGCTAATGTTACTTTTGAATGCATGTCCTTACTTTGTGTTGCTGAGGACATTACAACAGTCGTCACTACCATTCGGGGCCCCAAACAGCCCTTCCAGGTGAGCAGCACCTCACCTCTGAGTCTGTTGGGGTCATACACTGTGTCCGGTGCTCCTGGTGTGGCCACCTGTATATCGGTGAATCCCGACATAGATTGGGAGACCGCTTCGCTGAGCACCTACACTCCATCCATCAGAAAAAGGCATGGGGTGCGGCAGCATTATTTATTTATTTATTTAGTTTGGGCGGCCGGGTGGAGATAAGTTTCTATCAAAGGAGGTGTAAGGTGCTCCTTTGCTCCACTAGTCTGTAATTCACCCATGGACAAGGTGTAGCACCTGCTTGGTTCCCCCACAACCCCCCAGATCAGGGTCACATGAAGCCATGGGGGTAGGTGATGGATGGTGTGTATCACAAGTCCTGGTTATGTGACCTCTGAAGCCACGTAGACAAGCTCTGAAGAGTATTGATAATGGCTGGGGTCACCAGTCTTGTAAAGGAGAACCACCCAGAAGAAGACAATGGCAAACCACTTCTGTAGAAAAATTTGCCAAGAACAATCATGGAAAGACTATGATCAAATATGCCATATGATTGCCTATGGCACATAATGAACAAACACATTAGACAGGTATATGGAGGAATCTAAGGTAGAGGCTTATATGGGAGCCAGGGTTTGAGGGTTGGCACAACATTGTGGGCCGAAGGGCCTGTACTGTGCTGTACTATTCTATATTCTATGTTCTATTTAGCAACACAGTGTGGAACCTTCCAGCTCTTTGAGCAGTCCTGCCCCAGCATCCCTCAACAAACCCCAATTTAACTCTAACCTAATCATGGCACAATTTACAATGACCAATTAACCTATCTGGTATGTCTTTAGACTGTGGGAGCAGGAGGCCAGAGCACCCGGGGAAATGCATTCCATGGAGAGGATGTACAGAATCCTTACAGGTGACATTGGAACTGAACTCCAAACTTGGCTGTAATAGCATCGTGCTAATATATGGGAAATTCAACACTACTAGTTGTTATATTACAATTAACCACTACTTTTAGCTTAGAATTAAAAGTGTGAGAGCAGCTTACTGACCACTATTCTAATCCCAAACTCCCAAGCCCAGCTGTGAAAGGAGGAGGAGGGTTGGACATGGCTTTAGCAACACAAACCCATAAAAACCCAGAGCTACAGAAATGCCAATGGACTTCATCCCTGGGCAAGCAAGGATCTTCACCTGGAAGACCTGTAGATAGGCTACACCTGGACTTGAAAGACTGGCCCAGCTGGGGTGATGGGATTAAGGAGGAGACATGCATCTCCATTCACGAATAATGTAATATATGCTAGTGCTCTCTAGCAATCTGCTGTGATGACAAAAACAAAATTGAGATATAAACTTCTTAAATCTATTTTATGCTCAATTCCTGGGGACTTCCAAGACCAATTGGTTATAATCCAGATTTCTAATTCTTATTTGAAACGTGTGCTTTGAAAAAGTCTACTGCTCAACAAAGAACCAGGGCTGTCAAAGAAAAATTCAGGGCATTCCAAGAGAAAATTCCACCCTCAAAAATCAATGTTTAAAAATATATACATATACATGACATTCCTAAAATTAATTTCCACTTGGGAGTTTCTCACATTTTGGGAATAACCAAATTTTTGACTAAACTACCATCAGTGAATGTTGCCAGGAATTCTACCCTTTGAGTTTTCACATCAAGTAGATGCAACAAAGGTGCCTGCAACCCAAAAACCAAAACTGTTATGGTATCGGACCACGTCACCAGGTTCAGGAACAGTCCGGCTCTTCAACCAGAGGGGTACCTTCACTCACCCCATCACTGAACTGTTCCACAACCAATGCACTCACTTTCAAGGACCCTACAACTCATTCCCGATATTCATTGCTTATTTATTTTTTACCATCATCATCATTTTGTCTGGTATTTGCGCAGTCTGTTGTCCTTGCACACTGGTTGTTTGTCTATCTTTGTTATATGTGGCCTGTCATTGATTCTACTGTCTTTCTTTGTATCTACTGTGAATACCCACAAGAAAATGAATCTCAAGGTAACGTACATGTACATTGATAATAAATTTACTTTGACTTCATGCTTGGGTGCCTTGATTCCAGAAGGGAACTCACCGGCCAGGTTTCATGTTCTCAGTATTATTTATTTACTTTAATTTATTGATTATTGGAATAAATTGCATTTTTGGATATTTGCCAGCCCTAGGATTTGGAATGCAGTGGATAAAAGAGGTTTGATTCCACTCAGCTACTTAAACCCACTGAACTGTAAGTAATATAACAAGGACATGCCCTCTTCTCACTGTTACCATCAGGAAGGAGGTACAGAGCCTGAAGGCACACACTCAGCGATTCAGGAACAGCTTCTTCCCCTCTGCCATCAGATTTTCTGAATGGACATTGAACCCATGAACATTATCTCACGACTTCTAAAAAAATTCTGATTTTGCACTACTTATTTTAAAGTAACTATTAATACACATATACTTACTGCAGTAAAGCTTTATTTCTATATTTATCATGCATTGCATTGTAATGCTGCCGCAAAATTAACAAATTTGACGAATATACTGGTGATCTTAACCCGATTCTGATGCTGAGAGTTACAGTGGGAACAGGCCCTTATGGCCCAATGAACCATGCTGCCCAGCAACCCCCAATTAACCCTAGCCTAATCAAGGGACAATTTACAATCACCAATTAACCTGCTAATCAGCAAGTCTTTGAACTGTGGGAGGAAACTGGAGCACCCAGAAAAGATGGTGAGGACGTACAGACTCCTTACAGATGACATCAGAATTGCAGAATTATACTCAGTGGCCATTTTACTAGGTACCCCTGCTCAGTAATGCAAATATCTAATCAGCCAGTCATGTGGCAGCAACTCAATGCATAAAAGCATGCAGACATGGTCAAGAGGTTCAGTTGTTCAGACCAAACATCAGAATGAGGAACAAATGTGATCCAAGTGACTTTGACCATGGAACAATCAACATTGGCACACCTCAGGGCTATGTGCTTAACCCACTGCTCTACTCTCTATATACACATGACTGTGCGGCTAGGCATAGCTCAAGTCCCATCTATAAATTTGCTGACAATACAACCGTTGTTGGTAGAATCTCAGGTGGTGACAAGAGGGCGTACAGGAGTGAGATATGAGTACTGCTGCAGCAACAACCTGGCACTCAACGTCAGTAAGATGAAAGAGCTGATTGTGGACTTCAGGAAGGGTAAGACAAAGGAACACATACCTTCAGAGGGATCAGAAGTGGAGAGAGTGAGCAGCTTCAAGTTCCTGGGTGTCAAGATCTCTGAGGATCTAACCTGGTCACAACATATCGATGTAGTTATAAAGAAGGCAAGACTATATTTTATTAGGAGTTTGAAGAGATTTGGCATATCAAAAAATACACTCAAAAACTTCTATAGATGTACCATGGAGAGCATTCTGACAGGCTGCATCACTGTCTGGTATGGAGGGGCTACTGCACAGGACTGAAAGAAGCTGCAGAAGATTGTAAATCTAGTCAGCTCCATCTTGGGCACCAGCCTACAAAGTACCCAGGACATCTTTAGGGAGTGGTGTCTCAGCAAGGCAGCATCCATTATTAAGGACCTCCAGCACCCAGGGCATGCCCTTTTCTCACTGTTACCATCAGCAATTCAGGAACAGCTTCTTCCCCTCTGCCATCTGATTCCTAAATGGACATTGCATCTTTGGACACTACCTCACTTTTTTTTAAAAAAGTATACAGTATTTCAATTTCTACACTTTTTAAAAATCTATTCAATATACATAATTGATTTACTTGTTTATTTATCATTATTTTATTTATAATTTTTTTCCCTGCTAGATTATGTGCTCCACTGCAACATAACAAATTTCATGACATACATCAGGGATATTAAACCTGATTCTGAAGTTGGTCCTTGGTCCTTGAAGATTTCAGGTCACCTATACATTACAGGTTTGAGCCAAAAGAAAAAGCTCTGAATTTCATGACATTTTATTCATTTTTGAGCTTAAGTCTCAATTATTTGAATACCTGGGCAAAATTAAGAATTTCTCCCAATAATCTTAAAACTATGGCTTATGTTGTCCAACATTCTGTTGTCTGGAGAAGATATTTTCCAAGAACAAAGGATTAAGGAAATTTTTCATTTAGTCATTTGAAAAAAAAATATTTTTAGCCAAAATGATAAGTATTAGCATTTATTTGGCATATTTTAACAATTATATACTTTTCACAAAATTGCCATTTATTTTTTTCTTGCATAGCTGTAAGTAAAATATCAGTTCATATTCCCTGCACTGGTATTTTCCACTTCTAAATTATTGCTAATTTTTGTCCCCCAAAGAAAAGAATTCCAAATAGAATGGTTGCATAATCTTTAAAAGGAGAAGAAGTTGGATTTGAGAAGGAACGGTTGTGTCAGAAGCAGAGGCTGCGACAAGCACCTGATAAAGTGGCTTTGATCCTGGAACTGAATATTTATTGCGTCATTTTACTTCATGTTCTCAATTAGGACAGCGATCCCTTGGCCACCTCCAATGCATGCGGAACCCACTGCATATTTACCTCCCCGGCGCCTGAAACAACAAAAAAAATGTAAGGGACACATCCAGTATTAATATTCATCAACAGTTTTTTGATATTTGGGATGATTGGGCCATTTTGCCCCCCACCCACCCATCCAATTACATAGAACATAGAACAGTAAAGCACAGGAACAGGCCATTTGGCCCATAACGTTGTGCCGAACTAAAATTAAATTTGTAATCAAATAGTCAACTAATCTCTTCTGCTTACACAATGTACATTTCCCTCCATTTTCCTCACATTCATGTGCCTATCTAGATGTCTCTTAAAAGTCTCTAATGTGTCTGCCTCTACCAGCACCTCAGGCAGTGCATTCCAGGCACTGACCACTCTCTGTAAAAAAAAACTTGCTTCTCACATTTTTGAAATTAACACATCTCACCTTAAGTGCATGAAATATTAGGTATTTCAACCCTGGGAAAAGGATATTTTCTGTCTACTTTATCTACGCTTCTCATAATCCTAAAAACCTCTATCAAATCTTTCCTCAGCCTCCGCCACTCCAGAGAAACCACCCCAAGTTTGTCCAACTTCTTGTTATAGCACATGTCCTCTAATCAGGCAGCATCCTGACAACAAATCCACACACAAAAAAAAAAATCAGCAGATAATGGAAATCCAAGGCAAAACACACAAAATGCTGGAGGAACTCAGCAGGCCAGGCAACATCTATGGAAAAGAGTAAACAGTTTACATTTTGGGCTCATGAAGGGTCTCAGCCGCAAACCTGCACTGTTAACTCTTGTCCATAGATGTCGCCTGGCCTGCTGAGCATCCTGATAAACCTCTTCTGCACCCTCTCCAAAAACCTCAATCATAGCTTATTTAAAATTACTATTTGCCACCATTGGCCTTGACAGCCATTCCTAATAAAACTCTTAAAAAGATTTATTTATCACATGTACATGGAAACAGACAGCGAAATGCATCAAGTCAAATCATATAACCATTTAACCATAACCATAAGTTAAATCAACGTGGATCAATTGCAGGTAGGCTGGTTGGGCAATTCTGACTACCCATTGTAGAGCCTTCCTGTCTGCCAGTGTAATTTCTGTACCGTGCAGTGGTGCAGCTTGTTAGGATGCTCTTTAGTGCATATCCGCAGAAGGACGCGAGTATATAGACATGCATAGTTCAGCTCTCTTTAGCTTCTTCAGAAAGTAGAGACGTTGGTGAGCTTTCCTGATTGTGTAGAATGTGTTCTGGGACCATGAGAGATTGTTGGAGATGTGCACTCCTAGGAGTTTGAAACAGATCTCAATAAAGATAGGTGTACAGTGACGCATTTTGGAAAGTTAAACCAGTGAAGGATTTGTATTATGAATGGCCCGGCACTGTAGTGTTAAGGAACAGAGGAATTTAAGACCACAAGTCATAGTTCATTGGAAGTGGCATCACAGGTCGACAGGTTGGTGAAAAAGACATTTAGCATGCTGGCCTTCATCAGTCAGGGCAATGAGTATTGGAGTCGGGACATTATGTTGCACCTGCACAACTCAAGAATGAGGCTGTATTTGGAGAGCCGTGTACAGTTTTAGCCACCATGTTATAGGAAGGCTCCTTAAGGTTGTCATAGCCGGGGAAGGTAGTGGGAATGAGCTCCCTTTACCTATTAAATGCTCCCAATGGCATGCATCTCTGCAACAATGGCATATAGTCTCTGACAACCAAGTCCAGCACCTGGCATTCATACATGGCTTAGCTACTAAGCCCGAGGGAACCTTTTATACTGATAGAAGAAGGGTCAAAGATGGGTTACTGGTGTCTTAAAACCATTTGCTCTGGGCATATGCGGCTTGTCGGCCAGGGTTGGCATCTCATGTAGGAGAAGGGAAGCTCTGAACTCAAATCTCTGCTGCCTCACAGCTATACCCACTCATGGGAAAGGCTTCAAGAATAAACCCCGAGGAAAAATCCGGAGCTGAAGTCCCTAAGGCAGTTATATGTTGAGTTCGATGCTGACTGGCAACTCCAGCGATGCCCCAGTGCCAAATCGTATCAACGTCTACCATTCCTTTGGGCTCGCCAGCTGCATGGAGAGGAGTCTGCTGCACTGGCAACATATCTTACTGCGCCAGCTTGTATGTCACGTAGGAAACAACATCCATGGTCAACCTGACCAACAGAGGGCCTCAAAATAAGATTAGCTTTGTCACATATACATCATAAAACATAGAACATTACAGCACAGGTACAGGCATGTCACCCCATGATGTTCTGCCAGCCTTTTGACCTACACTAAGATCAATCTAACCCTTCCCTCCCAGATAGCCCACCATTTTTCTTTCATCCATGTGCCTTTCTAGAAGTCTCTTAAACACCCCTAATGTATCTGCCTCTACTACCACCACCCCTGGCACCCACCACTCTCAGTGTAAAAAAAAAAGCTTCTCTAATATTCTACCCCTATACTTTCCTCCAATCACCTTAAAATTATGCCTCCCTGGAATTAGCCATTTCCACCCTGGGAAAAAGCCTGGCTATCCATTTGATCTATGCCTCTCATCACCTCCACACTAAATCTCTGCTATCTAGTTTTGGTCTCCCTTACCCTGTGATTAGTGGGCAAAATTAGGGCACGTGGTACTGACATGGATTGAAAATTGGCTGGCTGACAGAAAGCAAAGAGTAGCGATTTACGGGTCCCTTTCGGAATGGCAGACGGCGACCAGTGGGGTACCGCAGGGTTCAGTGCTGGGACCGCAGCTGTTTACAATATATATTAATGATTTAGATGAAGGGATTAAAAGTAACATTAGCAAATTTGCCGATGACACAAAGCTGGGTGGCAGTGTGAAATGTGAGGAGGATGTTATGAGAACGCAGGGCGACTTGGACAGGCTGGCTGAGTGGGCGGATGCATGGCAGATGCAGTTTAATGTGGATAAATGTGAGGTTATCCACTTTGGTGGTAAGAATGGGAAGGCAGATTATTATCTAAATGGAGTCAAGTTAGGAAAAGGGGAAGTACAACGAGATCTAGGTGTTCTTGTACATCAGTCACTGAAAGCAAGCATGCAAGTACAGCAGGCAGTGAAGAAAGCTAATGGCATGCTGGCCTTCATAACAAGGGAAATTGAGTATAAGAGCAGAGAGGTCCTTCTGCAGCTGTACAGGACCCTGGTGAGACCACACCTGGAGTACTGTGTGCGGTTTTGGTCTCCAAATTTGAGGAAGGACATTCTTGCTATTGAGGGAGTGCAGCGTAGGCTCACGAGGTTAATTCCTGGGATGGCGGGACTGTCATATGTTGAAAGATTGGAGAGACTGGGCTTGTATACTCTGGAATTTAGAAGGCTGAGAGGGGATCTTATTGAAACATATAAGATTATTAAGGGATTGGACATGCTGCAGGCAGGAAGCATGTTCCCGCTGATGGGCGAGTCCAGAAACAGAGGCCACAGTTTAAGAATAATGGGTACGCCAGTTAGAACGGAGTTGAGGAAAAACTTTTTCACCCAGAGAGTGGTGGATATATGGAATGCTCTGCCCCGGAAGGCTGTGGAGGCCAAGTCTCTGGAAGCTTTCAAGAAAGAGATGGATAGAGCTCTTAAAGATAGCGGAATCAAAGGTTATGGGGATAAGGCAGGAACTGGATACTGATTGTGGATGATTAACCATGATCACAGTGAATGGCGGTGCTGGCTGGAAGGGCCAAATGGCCTACTCCTGCACCTATTGTCTAATGGCTATTGAAAGAGTAACCTCTTCCATAGATGCTGCCTGGCCTGCTGAGTTCCTCCAGCATTTTTGTGTTGTGTTGTTTTGTGTTAACAACCAACACAATCCAAGAATTGTGGGAAGCCTGCAAGTGTCACCACAATTCCGGCAGTAAAATAGAATGCTCACAACTTATTAACCCTAACTCGTACGTCTTTGGAATGTGGGAGGAAACTGGAGCACCTGGAGGAGACATACGTAGTTGCTGGGAGAACGTACAAAATTCCCACAGACAGCCATGGGAATCGAACCCTGATTGGTGATTGCTGGGCTGTAAAGGGATTGCACTAACTTATGCCACCATGCCACCCAGACACGAGGAAACTGAAAAGAGTGCAGAAGAGATGTACAAGGGTGGTTCCAAGACTAGAGGGCCTGAGTTATAAAGAGGGGGAGGGGAGGGAACGTCGACTCAGACCATGAGAGGCCTGCGTCGGGCATTTTCATGCCTTACAAGGCGCAGATTGGAAGTCTGTATTGGACGCCACTCCTCGCACAGACACTAGAGCAATGTGTGGTTAAGTGCCTTGCTCAAGTACACAAACACGCTGCCACAGCTGAAGCTCCAACTAGCAACCTTCAGATCACTAGACAAATGCCTTAACCACTTGGCCACGTGCCAAGGAGATGTTGGCCAAATTAGGCCTTTATTGCTCAGAATGTAACAGAAACATTGGAACATTTTAGAAACACATTCTATCCCCTCTGTGAGATTTATGAATGGACCATGAATACTACCTCACTATTTTTGCACCACTTAATCTTTTAATATATCTGTATATAAAATAGCAGAATTGGAGTGCCAAGGTAAAGAGTTTGTATGTCCTGCCCTTAGAATGCATGGGCTTCCTCCTGGTGCTCCTGTCTCCTTCCACGGTCCAAAGACGTACTGGTTGGGAGGTTAATTGGTCATTGTAAATCGTCTTTAATTAGGCTAGGGTTAAATGGGAGGTTGCTGCGCTGCGTGGCTTGAAGGGCTGAAAAGGCTTATTCTGTGCTGTATCTCAATAAATGAAATTATTTTTATAAAATGCAGTGAATTCCAGATAATTGGAACACACCAGTACATTTTGGCCCAATTAAGTGGCTGCTCTAATTAGCTGAAGTTTCATAGAAATAATTAAAAGGCATAACAAAGACAAACTACTGTTAAACTGAATAACAAATTAGGTATTTAGTTGAAATACAGAACAAATTAGAGCACTACCAATATTATTACAGTATGCATTTTTCTTAATAGTTATTGACAAAAGAATTCATCGGACTGACTGTATATAAAACAACATCAGCACATATACATAGTGCAGATAATGGACTGCCTTTATTGCCTTCCTGTATAAAGTCAAAATATAAAATAAAATTATCAAAAATCACTGCTTAACATAACATAACACAAGCACATGCAACTGACACTATTTAAAAACTGTTTGCTCAGTAATGTCTAACAACCGTTTCTAGCATCTCCAAGCTTGAAACCGCTGTAAGCAAAACTGTTATGAATTGTTTTACTGCTTATTTCTTGTCACCCATCAGTGACAAAAATCACTACTTACTGAACACAAACACATGCAAAAGACGTTACTTAAAAATTGCTCACTCTGAACACGGTAGTGTCTAATGGTCACACGAGTGCACGTCTGATGCTAGTTAGAAACCATACGTGAACATTCTGCTGTCCCAATTAAGTGGCGTAGTGTCCCAAATATACAAAGGGAATCTCAGCTATTTTCTCAATTAGTTTTTGTTCTTTAAGAGTTCTCCCAAATAAGTGGTTGCCCTGATTAGCAGATGGCTCAAATAACTGGAATCCACTGTATTTCTTATTGTAATTTATGTTTTTTTTGTGTATTGTACTGTACCACCACCACAAAACAAATTTCACAACATATGTCTGTGATATTAAAGCCAATTCTGAATGAGGGGTGACCACATTTGTTCGATGGTTATGTGCCGTGTCATATGATGTAGGCGATCATAGTCTTTCCATGATCATGATTGTTCTTCACAAATTTCACTGCAGCAGTGGTTTGACATTGGCAATGTATTTTCAAGAAGGGTGACCCCAGCCATTATCAATACTTTTCAGAGGTAGTCTGCTTGGGGTCAATAGTCGCATAACCTGGACTTGTGATAGGTATCAGCTGTTCCATGGCTTCACATGACCCAGATAAGGGGGAAGGAGTGGCTAAATAGGTGCTACAACTTGCCCAAGGGTGACCTGCAGGCTAGCAGGGGGATGGAGCACCTATGCTCCTTTGGTAGAGATGCCTCTCCAGCCCACCACACTTGACCCTAAAGAAATGGTTAAAATTATGATAGGCATGTTTGTCATACCTGAGCTCATGAACCAGATGTACTGTTATCCTGGTTCCTGATGCCCCCAGAGGGTGTCCTAATGCAATAGCGCCTCCATTTACATTGGTGTTTTCAGGATCCAAGTTCAGAGCCTTCTGCACGGACAAGAACTGAGGGGCAAATGCTTCATTGACCTTTTTGGTAAAAGACACATAACAATCAGTGACAGCATACGTTGAAGGACTTTGAACAAAATAAAATGTTCACCTTGGTTATCCATTTACTAACTCAGTGAATTGCTGTACCTCAGCTTAGAATTCTCAACCCAGCTCCCACCATTCATACAAAGTTAATTTTCAACATAGAACACTACAGCACAGTACAAGTCCAACAGCCCATAACGTTGTGTCGAGCTTTTAACCTACCCCGTTCAATTTAATCCTGTCCTCTTACATAGACCTCCATTTTTCCATCATCCATGCGCCTATCTAAGAGTCTCTTAAATGTCCCTAATGTATCTGCCTCTACGACCACCCCGGCAGCATGTTCCATACCCCCACTACTGTGTAAATAGAAACACTGACATCCTCCTTATAATTTTCTCCAACTAACTTAAAATTATGCCTAATTGTATTAGCAATTTCCACCATGGGAAGTCGTCTCTGGCTATCCACACTATCTATGTCTTATCATCAAGTTCACCTCTATCATCCACACTATCTATGCCTTATCATCAGTTCACCTCTCATCATCCTTTGCTCCAAAGAGAAACTCCCTAGCTCACCCAACCTTTTCTCATAACATATGCTTTGCAATCCAGGCAGTATCTGGTAAATCTCCTCTGCACCCAGTCTAAGATGTCCATATCCTTCCAATAATTGGGCAACCAGAACGAACACAGCATTCCAAGTGTGGTCTAACCAGAACTGTTTCACAAATAGTATGAAGACAGGTAAAGAAGCTGGAAACATTTGTCCTCCTAACCCTTATTCATGCGTTGTTGGAATCTGGTAAGGCATTTTAATTACTTAACACTCCACATAGAATTGTGTTATCTCTTAAAATGCCTACCATTTTACCATATGCCCCTTGGAGGACATATGGTAGCTCATGATAAAATGGCGGAGCAGACTCCACGGGCCGAATGGCTGACTTCTGCTCCTTTTTCTTATGGTCTTATGGACATTCAACTTACTCTTGGTAATTCTTCTCTGCACCCTTTCTAAACTATTAACTTAACTATAATTTGCTCCAGCGGAAAGTGAATAAAAATCCAACTCTGCTTAGAAAGTTGGCTTTGTAAATGTTGCAGGACATAGAAACTTAGAAAACCTACAGCACAACACAGGCCCTTCGGCCCACAATGCTGTGCCGAACATGTCCCTGCTTTAGAAAATACTAGGCTTACCCATAGCCGTCTATTTTTCTAAGCTCCATGTACCTATCCAAAAGTCTCTTGAAAGACCCTACCATATCCGCCTCCACCACTGTTGCCAGCAGCCCATTCTACGCACTCACCACTGTCTGCATAAAAAACTTACCCCTGACATCTCCTCTGTACCTACTCCCCAGCACCTTAAACCTGTGTCCTCTTGCGGCAACCATTTCAGCCCTGGGAAAAAGCCTCCGATTATCCACATGATCAATGCCTCTCATCATCTTATACACCTCTATCAGGTCACCTCTCATCCTCCGTCACTCCAAGGAGAAAAGGCCGGGTTCACTCAACCTGTTTTCATAAGGCATGCTCTCCAATCCAGGCAACATCCTTGTAAATCTCCTCTGCAGCCTTTCTATGGCTTCCACATCCTTCCTATAGTGAGGCAACCAGAACTCAGCACAGTACTCCAAGTGGGGTCTGACCAGAGTCCTATATGACTGCAACATTACCTCTTGGCTCCTAAATTCAATTCCACGTTTGATGAAGGCCAATACACCGTATGCCTTCTTAACCACACAGTCAACCTGCACAGCTGCTTTGAGCATCCTATGGACTCAGACCTCAAGATCCCTCTGCTCCTCCATACCGCTAACAGTTTTACCATTAATACTATATTTTGCCATCATATTTGACCTACCAAAATGAACCACTTCACACTTATCTAGGTTGAACTCCATCTGCCACTTCTCAGCCCAGTTTTACATCCTATTAATGTCCCGCTGTAACCTCTGACAGCCCTCCACACTATCCACAACACCTCCAACCTTTGTGTCATCAGCAAACTTACTAACCCATCCTTCCACTTCCTCATCCAGGTCATGTATAAAAATCACGAAGAGTAAAGGTCCCAGAACAGATCCCTGAGGCACACCACTGGTCACTGACCTCCATGCAAAACATGACCCATCTACAACCACTCTTTGCCTTCTGTGGGCAAGCCAGTTCTGGAGCCACAAAGCAATGTCCCCTTGGATCCCATGCCTCCTTACTTTCTCAATAAGCCTTGCATTGGGTACCTTATCAAATGCCTTGCTGAACTCTATACACACTGCATCTATTGTTTTCCTTCAACAATGTGTTTAGTCACATCCTCAAGAAATTCAATCAGGCTCATAAGGCAGGACCTGCTCTTGACAAAGCCATGCCTACTATTCCTAATCATATTATGCCTCTCCAAATGTTCATAAATCCGGCCTCTCAGGATCTTCTCCATCAACTTACCAACCACTGAAGTAAGACTCACTGGTCTATAATTTCCTGGACTATCTCTACTCCCTTTCTTGAATAAAGGAACATCATCCACAACCCTCCAATCCTCTGGAAACTCCAATCCTCAGGACCCATTACCGACCATTCTGTTAAAATCTTGGATAAAGCAAATCCAGATTCACCAGCACCACCAGATTCAGGAACGGTTATTACCCCTCAACCATCAGGCTCTTGAACCAAAGGGGACAAATTCACTCGCCCCATCACTGGACTGTTTCCACAACCTATAGACTCACTTACAAGGACTCTTCATTTCATGGTCTCAATATTTATTGCTTATTTATTGTTATTATTGTTATTTTGTTTTTTTCCCCCTCTTTTGTATTTGTAGAGCTTGTTGTATTTTGCACATTGGTTGTTCGTCTCTTTCTTTTGTGTGTTTTTTCATCGATTCTAATGTGTTTCTTTGCAATTATTGTGAATGCCCACAAGAAAATGAATCTCAGGGTTGTATATGGCGACGTATATGGACTTTGATAATAATTTTACTTAGAACTTTGGTGTTAACATGAAGTATTGTGATGCAGGAAATTTACCACAGAGAAACTGAAGTTGTACGTTGTGGGGGATCAGAAAACATGAGTCAGGCACCTTACATTGTTCAAAATATGAATCTCAGGGTTGTATATAGTGACATGTATGTACTTCGATAATAAATTTACTTTGAAATCTGAGAAGGAAATTGCCGCAAACAGGATAACGAGGATTCACGAATAAGGATCAGAAAAAAAGGAAGAGGTTCTCATGGCCCAACGAGCCCACTCCACCCAGTTACACCCTTACGACCAATGAACCTACTAACCTGTACACCTTTGGAATGTGGGAGGAAGCTGGAGCACTCAGACAAAACCCACGCTGTCACGGGGAGAATGGACAGTCCTCACAGACAGTAGGGGGAATTGAAACCTGATCATTGAGCATCTTCGCTCCTTCTGCAACAGGGAGGATTTCCCAGTGCCCAACCATTTTAATTCCACTTCCCATTCCCATGCTGACAAGTCCATCCATGCCCTCCTCTACTACCACAATGGAGGAGCAACACTTTATATTCTGTCTGGGTGGCCTCCAACCTTACAGACGGCAATGGAATTGAGCTCGGTTTGCCAGCGCTGTATTAGAATTACGCTAACACATTAACCTCTATGTTAATGTGCCGCCCCAAATACAAATACAGACCTCTACTAAATCCATGTCTTTCAAGGATAATCCTGCTTTCTTCAGAACCCCATTGATTGCAGGCACGGGACCTGTCAGAGATAGATAAAAAGAGTTCATTAATAAGGGAGCAGTTTTGAAGTTAGGCCATAAGACATATCAGCAGAATTCAACACATTCAGTCTGCTCTGCCATTCAATCATGGCTAACCTATTATTGCTTTCAACTCCATTCTCCCAACTTCTTCCTGTAATCTTTAACATCCTGTCTACACAAAAACTTATTAACCTCTGCTTTAAATATACCCAATGACTTGGCATTCACAGCTTTCACAGATTCACTACCCTCAGGCTAAAGGAATTCCTCATCTCTACCCTAAATGGACATCCCTCTACTTTGAGGCTATGGCCTCTGGTCCCGGATTTCCCTTCTACTGGAAACATCCTCTCCACATCCACTCTATCTAGGCCTTTCAATATTCAACAGGTTTCAATGAGATTCCTCCCCCACCCCCACCCCCCACCCCAGTGTAATCTAGCGAGTATAGGCCGGGCGCCATCAAATGTTCTTTATACTGGATGCTAACCTTTAAGTCCAGGAATCAAAGATTTTATGCCTTCTCTCTAAATTGCCCATCATATTTTGAATAAGCAACATAAAGCCAGAGGTTAGAATACAGGACTGGCATCCTGTCCTGCAACAGGCAGAGTTTCACATCCACAGGTGTACATGCTAAGTTTGCAGTTTTAGCCATTCTGCTCACAGGAAGGGATCCTTATAGCCTGGGGTGGCAGTGGGGATAAGCTCTCACTACCTATTAAATGTTCCCAACGTCACGAGTCTCAAATGGCCTCTGACAACCACACTCCAGCTCCTGGTGTTTGTATCTGGCTTAGCTTTAAGCCCAGCAGGACCATTTCTACTGACAGGAGAAGGGGCAAAGGCAGGTTACTGGCACCTTAAAACCAGTCGCTTCGGGCAGATGGAGCTCGTCAGCAGTAGAGAAGGGAAACTCTGCTGCCTTGTGGCTGTACCCACTGATGGGGAAGGCTTCGGAAGTAAACCCAGAGGTAAAATCCAGAGCTGGAGGCCCCAAGGAAGTTCCTGCGACATCCCTGGTCCTTGCTGTTCCTTTAGACCCATCAGCTGTGTAGAGAGGGGGAGCCTGTTGCATGGGCAGCAGCTTGCTCTCCATGTCATATCTGCCCTGGCTTGTGTATCACGTAGACAGCTGGGACGTAACAATGGAGGGCCTCAATCACAGGAAGACATGGTCAGAAAGTGGATAATCTCCATGGGAGAGAGTAGAGGAAAGGTCAAGTTTAATTATCATTCAGCCATACAGACAAATATATCCAAACGTAACAGCTTTCCTCCAGGGCCAGGGTGCAAAACATATAACCAACAGCACACAGCACACAGCACACGTAGTTACAATTGCAGAAAAACATACAAATGGAACAGGGCAAAGGCATTCCATTCATCAGTCCTGACAAAGGATCATGGCCTGAAACATTGGCTCTTTATCCCTCTCCATAGATGCTGCCCGACCTGCTGAGTTCCTACAGCATTTTGTGCATGTTACTCAAGATTTCTAGCATCTGCAGAATCGCTTGTGTTTAAAGCATTCAATTTGTGGCTTTTGCTTGTCAGCTGGTTCAAGAAACAGTCAAATTTGGAGTACTGTGTGCAGTTCTGGTTATCTACCTACAGGTAATTAGATTGAAAGCGTGCAGAGAAAATTTACGAGGATGTTGCCAGGAATTGAGGATCCAAGTTATAGGGAATGGGTGAATAGGTTAGGACCTTATTCTTACAGCACAGCAGAATGAGGGGAGATTTGATAGAGGTATACAAAATTATGAGGGGTATGGGTAAGGTAAATACAAGCGGGCTTTTTCCACAGAGGTTGGGTGAGAGTACAACTAGAGGTCATGGGTTAAGGGTGAAAAGTGAAATGTTTAAAAGGAACCCGAGGGGGAACAGCATCACTCACAGGGTGGTGAGAGTGTGGAATGAGCTGCCAGTGAATGCAGGTTCAATCTGAACATTTAAGTGAAAGATAGGTGTATGGAGGGTTATGATCCAGGTGCAGGTCAATGCGACTAGGCAGTTTAACTGTTCAGCATGTACCAGATGGGCCTATTTCTATGCCGCAGTGCTCTATGACTAAATGCCAGATTAAATGGTTTCAGCAGGACACAGCTTGTGGTTTCACGGGGAAATAGCTGATTCACTAAATCTCAAGTATAAATATTTCAGTTTCTGCAGTGAAATGTAACCCAGCATGAATCAGTAATAAATGCATATGTCAGCATTCTGTAGTCTGGTAAAAATAAAATTAGATCTAACTTCCAATTTAAATTACGTTTACACTACAAACATGAAAATTGTATAAGAGAATTAAGCAAAGATATTACAGCAATGAAGTTACATTGTTATAAACCAATAGTGACAAGGAGGCATACAGCAGTGAGACACACACTCAGCGTCAGTAAGACCAAGGAACTGATTGCGGACTTCAGGAAGGGGAAGTCAGGAACCCACTGAGGGATCAGAAGCGGAAAGGGTGAGAGGTTTCAAGTTCCTGGATGTCAACAGCTCTGAGGATCTATCCTGGGCCCAACATTTTGAAGCAATTACAAAGAAGACACGACAGTGGCTATATTTCATTAGGAGTTTGAGGAAACTTGGTATGTCACTAAAGACTCTCCCAAGTTTCTACAGATGTACCATGAGGAGCATTATAACTGATTGCATCACCGGCTGGCACTGATATGCCACTGCACAGGATCAGAAAAAGCTGCAGAAAGCTGTAAAGTCAGTCAGCTCCATCGTAGGGCACCAGCATCACGGGCACCTTCAAAAGGAGATGCCTCAAAAAGGTGGCATCCATCATGAAGGACCCCCATCACCCAGGACATGCCTTCTTCTCACTGATACCATCAAGGAGGTGGTACAGGAGCCTGAAGACACACTGAACATTTCAGGAACAGCCTTTTCCCCTCTGCCAGCAGATTTCTGAACGGACAACAGATCCATGAACACCACCTCAGTGTATTTTGTGCTCCTGTTTCGCACTATCTATTTAATTTTTATACTTATTGTAATTTAGTTTTTTTTCATTATGTATTGCGATATACTGCAGCCGCAAAGCAACAAATTTCACAACATATGTCAGTGAGATTAAAACCGATTCTCAGTCGGATTCTTTAACAAATAAAATCCAATAAGTTGCACTGCTTTTAAAAAAAACACCAAGTCAGCTTCAGCGGACCTGGTGGATGAGATCAACAGTGAGATCTAATGGGCAGGAAGGCAGCTCTGTAACACTTTGTGATGAGCGAAAGGGATGACAAGCCATAGAAGTCACGATCATCCATTGCAACCAAGGAAGATCCCAGTTGTGACAACTACTCGTACCACTGAACCCAAACTTCTGAGGTCGAGAGAGTGGAACTTCCCCAGTGCAATGGGCTTCTTTGTGCAGTTCACATCACAGCTGCTCAAATCTAATTGTCGTCATCAGATACGATGGACAACTAAACACAGTAACTGTATTTACTCAGCAATATGTATTTGTAAGATCAAATTGCAACCTCCTCCTGCACAAAGCAGGAAGGATGTGCAAGCCTCAGAGAGTGCAGAGGAGATTTACCAGGATGCTGAAAAGGTCACTGGCTGCAATCTACTATCATTGCAGGGCTTGTACGTGTCCAGGACAAAGAAGCGGGCAGAAAATCATTGATGTCAGTACCAAACCCCAACCCCCCGCCCCCCACTGCAAAGTGCCTTTCCCAAAAGTTCTCTTATGGAAAGCACAATGGGGATATTAAAACAAAAACTTCACACCATATTAAAAGTCTCTTCCCCCAGACAAGTAATCTGATCAAGCCTCCACTCCCCCCCCCAATACCCAGTCACTGTAAACACTTTAAACACTTTAAACCACATTTTATACTGCTGTAAATACATGAACATTTTATTCCATATCCGTACTTTAACCCTAACTACTTGTTGCTTATAATTGTTGAATGTTGTCGTTTTTTGTTGCATGTTGCACCCTGACCAGCACATCACAGCAAATGACTAATACATTCAAGATTTATGATTGTTTAAAGACATTTCCTGTACACCAGTGTAAAGGAGAACAAGATAATTGTTGCTCCAGATCCAATGCAGCACAAAAAAAAGGAACACAATAATAATAAAAATACAAACAACATAAATACATAAGACAGCTTCTATACATAGATATTGTATATTCATAAAGTGATGATAAGCACAGGAGTGTCTGTACTCTGACATTAAGTGATAAAGTCATGATGGTTGGAGGTGTGGAGGGGTGGGTTAGTGGTTGGAGGTGTTAATCAGCCTTACTGCTTGGGGAAAGTAACTGTTTTGAATCTGGTGGTCCCAGCATAAATATTCTTGTAAATATCTATGCTGAATAAAGTTGACTCTTGATCCTTAACACTAATGAACGTTAGTGCCAACACAGAGGCTTCCTGGACATGATTCCTGAGGTGTCACTTTATAGCACAATTAATGATCCAGTGACACAAGTTCAAATCCCACCACTGACGATGAAGAATTACACAAATTGAATCTGGGAATACAGGTCCATAATTCCTTGAAAATGGTATTACAGATAGATAAGGTCCCAAGGAAAACATTTGGCACACTGGACTTCATAAATGAAAGCACTGAGTATAGGAAATAGGATGCTAGGTTGAGGTTGTGTAAGACATTGGATAGGAATGTCATAAGACATTGCTTAAGAGAAGTTTGGATAGGTACATGGAGCAAGGAGGGCTATGGTCCAGGTACCGTTTGATGGGAGTAGGGAAATTAATAGGTCTGCATGGACTAGATGGACTGAAGAGCTTGCTTCTGTACTGTAGTGTTCTATACCTCTAAATAAGATCATGCACTCCTAAATAAGTGGAGCAAATGATGTCAGTATTCAGTCTTTAAGTGTATTATTTAATTACCTGTGTAATAGTTCATCACAAATTGTACAGTAACAAGACAGAATCTGCAGATGCTGGAAATCAAAGCAACACACACAAAATGCTGAGACCCTTCAGCCCAAAACATCGACTGTAATTTTTCCCCATAGATGCTGCCTGGCCTGCTGAGTTCCTCCAGCACCTTGTGTGCATTGCACAAATTGTACACTAATCGTTTACTAGCCTGGCATACACTAGTTCAAAATTAGTGGGCGCTGCGGTAGCACAGTGGTTAGTGTGACGCTACTACAGCTTGGGGCATAGAGAGTTAGCAGGTCAATTCCATTGTCATCTGTAAGGAGTTTGTACGTTCTCCCTGTGGAATGCATGGGTTTTCTCCAGGTGCTCCAGCTTCCTCCCACAGTCCAAAGTTGTACCAGTTGGGTTAATTAGTCATTGTAAATTATCCTGCAATTAAGAGTAGGGTTAAATCTGGGGTTGCTGGGTAGTATGGCTCAAAGGGCCAGAAGGGTCTATACTGTGCAAATCTCAACAAATGAACGAGCAAACAAACAGTTACACAGCAGTAGGACTCACCAATTCCCATAATGTTTGGATCACACCCACTTGCATGGTAAGCCACTATTCTGGCCAATGGCGTCAAACCATGTTTGTGAACTGCCTCTTCACTTGATAATATCACTGCAGCAGCTCCATCACACACTCCCTATTGGAAATACATCAAAAATATCATTAGAGGAAAAGCAGGGTTTGGTCAAAACCCATTACAGCCCAGCATCTGTGTTTCCATGTCCAGTGGAGGCTGGAGACCGAAGACAAAAGTGTATCCTGGGGTGGGAGAACTGTGTACGTGTGTGGGGTGGGTAGGAGGGAGGAACAGGGGCGTGTTTTGCTACTGTTGTTTTGTTGCTTGTCTGTTTTGTTGTGTTCCGAGTTGTTCTCCCGAGCATTTGAGGGCACGTTACATAGAACATAGAATAGTACAGCGCAGTACAGGCCCTTCGGCCCACAATGTTGTGCCGACCCTCAAACCCTGCCTCCCATATAAGTCCCCACCTTAGATTCCTCCATATACCTGTCTAGTAGTCTCTTAAACTTCACTAGTGTATCTGCCTCCACCACTGACTCAGGCAATGCATTCCACGCACCAGCCACTCTCTGAGTAAAAAACCTTCCTCTAATATCCCTCTTGAACTTCCCACCCCTTACCTTAAAGCCATGTCCTCTTGTATTGAGCAGTGGTGCCCTGGGCAAGAGGCGCTGGCTATCCACTCTATCTATTCCTCTTATTATCTTGTACACCTCTATCATGTCTCCTCTCATCCTCCTTCTCTCCAAAGAGTAAAGCCCTAGCTCCCTTAATCTCTGATCATAATGCATACTTTCTGAACCAGGCAGCCAGAATGCAGACTGCCCCCAGCGTATACTCAGGTGTGTTGGTTCTTTACATAAACGTATTTTACATGTTTCGATGACACATGATAAATAATCTTGAACTTACTTAATTCTTCTTGTTAACTACTCCCAGCCTGATTTAGTTAGGAATTGGATTCCTAACTTTTGATGAGATAATTAGACCATTAGCCATGCTGTAGGAGCAGAATTGGGCCATTCAGCCTATCAAGTCTCTCCACCATTCCATCATGGCTGATTTACTTTCCCTCTCAACCACAGTCTCCTGCTCTCTCCCCTCAATCTTTGATATCCGTACTAATCAAGAACCTACCAATCTCTGCTTTAGATATACTTAGTTACCTGGCCTCCATAGCCGTCGGTGGCAATGGATTCCACAGAGTCACCACCACCTGGCTAAAGAAATTCCTCCTCATCTCCATTCTAAAAGGACATGTGTCAGCATTCTGACTTGTACAAGAGTCTGGACAGAACATGGCTCTGGTACAGCTTCACCTTGGTGTGGAGACTGTACTTGGTTGATTCCCATACATATGTTGGTCATTGATCTGAAGATGTTTCTAGCTTTGCTGAGTCTCCATTGGATGCCATATGCCTTGACGGGAGGAGGAGACTCTACATTGAGAGTCACGGTCTCAGTCTTTCTCTTCATAGTTATTAACTTTTTGAAGTATCGAAATAGATCCATTTTCATTCCAGGCCATTTCTGGCACCGCCAAGCCTCACAGCTTGAAACTGCAGTGAACAAAGCAGTTCTGAATTGTCTTACTGCATAATTCTCGCAAATGATCAGTGTCAAAAAAACACTGCTTTTTGAACACAAGCACACACAACTGGTGCTATTTAAAACACGTTCAATCCAAGCACAGTGTAATGTCTAACGCCCTGATGCTTGTTAGAGACTGTCTCCTGGCCCAGTTAAGTACCATTGATCTGAAGATGTCTCAAATAAATGAAGGGGAACCCGGCCATTTTCTCGATTTGTTTTTATTCTTCAAGAGTTGTCACAAATAAACGGCTGCCTCATTAACTGATGGCCCAATTAACTGGAATCCACTGTACTTTGTCAAGCTCAATTCAAGGGCTCAGAGGATGAGTGACCTGTGAACTTTTACAGTGAGGGTTAAGTAGCAGATAAGCTGAAATAGAAGAGATGTAACAGACATGTAACAGGTTAAAGTGGATGTGCAGGGAAGAGCTCACTTCAGGATCAAATCAAAAGTCTAGATAGTACACAGATAAGGTCATCTGGGTACAGAATGCACTGTTTGTCTTATTTGAAGTAGCAGAGATGTTCCCAAGAGCAACACGTGATATGACAACATTTGACAGCCATGCAAGGTCATATTTTGACAGCTGGGTGAAACGTTGGTCAAAGAAATAGATTTTCTTTAGATGACATGATAGTATAGTGGGTAGCAGGTAGTGGGCAGCATAATGCTATTACAGCGTCAGTGACTGGGTTCGATTCCCACAACTACCCGCAAGGAGTTTGTACATTCTCCCCATGGGTTTCCTTCCACATTCTAAAGTCGCACGGGTTAGTAGGTTAATCGGCCACATGGTGTAATTTGGTGGCCCGAGCTTGTTGGGCCGGAAGGCTGCGTTACCACACTCTATCTTTAAATAAATAAATTAAAATTTTGATAAGGATTTCTAAGCTGACACTTTCCCATGACACGATGCCATTCAGCCCATCTAGCCAATACCAGTTTGCAGAGCTATCCCATTCCTCCATGTATCTCATTATAATCTATTCTCTCACACATACCAATTACACCCTGTTGTTTCTCTTATCACCTATTTTCAAGTCAAGTTTATTGTGATTTAACTACATACATGTATACTGTCAAATGAGACAGTGTTTCTCTGAACCAGGGTGGGTGTACATAAATAATAAAGTAACGATGAAATCTACAAATGAATTACACATAACTAAACTGCATAAATTAAATATTGTAAGAAACAGAACAGACTAACCAGCGACACTGGCATGTGATGTGGCTGGAAGTTCAGAAGCCTAATGGCCTGGGGGAAGAAGCTATTTCCCATCTTGACCGTTCTTGTTTTTAATGCATCTGAGTCTCCTGCCTGATGGCAGAAAGTCAAAGAGGATGCTCGATGGATGGGTGGGAACCTTAATAATACTAACGGCACTGCATACGTAGTGCTCCTGATAAGTGTCCCCGATGGATGGTAGGGAGAACCCTATGATCTTCTCAGCTGTACTCACAGTCCTTTGTAGGGACTTCAGATCCGATGCTCTGCTCCCAGACGTGATAGAGATACAACTTGTCAGGACACTCTCAATGATGCTCCTATAAAATGCAACTAAGATGGCGGGGGGGGGGGGGGGGAGCCTTGCTTTCCACAATCTCCTTAGGAAGTGGAGACGCTGCTGGGCCTTGTTGTTCAGGAAGCTAATACTGAGACACCAGGTGAGGTTGTCCATGATGTGAACTCCCAAGAACTTGGTGCACTTAACTTTCTGTACCAAAGAGCCATGTATGCGCAGAGGGGGGTGGTTCATCTGCACCTTCCTGAAGTCCACAGTGATTTCCTTTGTCTTCTCCATGTTCAGACTTGGGTTGTTCTTCTCAGACCAGTCCACCAGACACTCCACTTCCTCTCTGTACTCTGTCTTGTCATCGTTCTTGATAAGACCAACCACTGTTGTCATCCACAAACTTGACGACACGGTTTGAGCTGAATCCTGCGACACAGCCATGTGTCAGCAGTGTGAACAGCAGCGGGCCGAGCACACAGCCCTAGGGAGCAGAGTGCTCAGTGGAATGGGACTAGAGATGCTGCTGCCCACACAGACTGACTGTGGCCTTTCTGTTAAGAAGTCCAGGATTCAGTCACAGAGGGAGGTGTTGCGACCCAGCAAGAACAGTTTCCCCACCAGTCTCTGGGGTATGATAGTGATAAACAACAATCTGAAGTCTATAATCGGCAGCCTTGCATATGAGATTCCTTTTTCCAGGTGAAATAGGGCAGAGTGGAGGGTGAGGCTATTACATCATCAGTGGATCGATGTGAGTGATAAGCAAACTGGAAAGGGTCCAATATAGCGGCTTTAATGAGCTCCATGACCAGCTGCTCAAAGTACTTCATGATGGTTGATGTTAATGCCTCCGGACAACAGTTATTCAGGCAGGTTACTGTCACCTTCTTTGAAACTGGATTGGTGGTTACCACCTTGAAAACTGAAGGGACAGTGAACTGTTCCAGAGAGACGTTGAATATATCTGTCAGCACCTCAGTTAGCTGGGCTGCACAGTCTTTCAGAACCCAAACTGGTATATTATCGGATGCTGCAGCTTTGCATGGATTGACTCTGGCCAGGGATTTCCTCACCAGCACTTTGTTCTCCGCATCAAGCTGGGCATAAAAGACATTCAGCCTGTCGGGGAGTGAGGCATTCTGGTCACTAGCATGCAGGATAGACTTGTAGTGTGTAACTCTCTGAATTCCCTGTCACATGTGGCTTTTATCCCTGGTATTACAGAAGTGGCTGTCTATTCTTGAGAATACTCCTATTTTGCTTTCCAGATGGAGCAGGAAAGCACAGTTCTTGTTTCCAAGAGCTGTCACACCCCCCAGTCTAAAGGGAGCATCACGATGTTTGCAGTAAGCCATGGCTTCTGATGTGCTCTCACGTGGATGTGCTTCATGATGGTAACATTCTCAGTCCACTTCTCTATGTAGCTGATCACAGAATCCACATACTCCTCAATGTTAACGCGGTTGCCATAAGTAGCAGCCTCTCTGAACGTTCTCCAGTTCATGTTTTCAACGAAGACCTGCAGTGCTGACCTTGCTCCTTCGGGCCAGGTTTTCACCCCCTATAGAACTGGTTTGACATATCTGATCGGTATGATAGAATTAGCATTACAGGTAAGTGATTTGAGAGCCCAATGTGGGGGCCAAAGGACCTGGTATGTCCGTATAAACCAGGTCCAGTGTACTTCCACCTCTGGTAGCAAAACCAAATTGCTGGTGGAATTTAGGAAGGACTGTTTTTAGGTTCACATGGTTAAAAATCACCTGTGATAATGAAGATATCTTTGGGGTGTTTGATTTGAAAGTTACCAATGATGCTACAGACCTCACACAGTGGGGGAAATATATACAGCTACCAACACAACTGTTGTGAATTCCCTCAGTATAAAAAACTGTTTGCACTTCACAAAAAATGACCTCAATCATTAGTGAACAGTGGGACACCACTGCTAAAGGGTCCGTACACCAGTTCCTATTTATGTAAATACAGATAGCGCTACTGTGGTCTTGCCTGAGATTGCTGGGTTCCTGTCAGCTTGAAACGCGCTGAAACCCTTCAGGTGGATAGCTATATCTGGTATGGAGTCATGAGAACAAGCAAGCAGATGTTCCTCGTCTCTCGCTGGTTCAGTCTCAAGCACAGGTAGTCCAGTTGACTATTATTACTATTTACTATTATTAGGGGATTTAACCAAGTATGTCCTTCGCAAACATGTTCTTGTGTATTTATATTTATTAGGATTTTTATTATTCTGTCCTTTTGCGCTGTATCGGATCTGGAGTAACAACTGTTTCACTCTTCTTTACATTTGTGTACTGGAAATGGCTTAACAATCTTGAATAGGAGAGAAAACTAGAGAACCATCTGAATGGCACTTAGATGTCCTCCTTGTGACTGCAAGATGGCAGCCACTGGATCAAACTGTTTAATCGTTATTTTCTTTGCAGTTTAACAATTAATTATCTGCATGTATTTTATATAATTACTTATACACAAGGAACTTCCTAGTATGCTCCCTGGTGGTCACAGTATGTATATGCAGCTGTTCAGTGTTCCCCTAGTGGTTACACTGGTACGATTTGAGAAGCTTCTCTGTTCTGCATTATTTGAATAAGCTTTCTCATTGATTGATTCTTTCTACAAAGAATCGATCAACATCTGCCTTAAACACAAGAAAATGGTGCGATCGTAATGTACACACATGTTTGTGTTTCTAGGACGGAGATTAGCTTTATTTGTCACATGTGCAGTGAAACATACAGTGAAAATGCACCATTTGTGTCAACACCCAACACAGTTTGAGGATTGTGCCCACTTCCAGCACTAACACAGCATGCCTATAACTTACAAACCCTAGCCCGTACATCTTTGGAGGAAACCGGAGCACCCAGAGGAAACCCACGCAGTCACAGAGAGAGGTACAAGCTCCTTACAGCCTAATCTAAGCTGGAGAAACAGAAGTATTTGACAGCAGACTGTGTCAATGTACACATACTTAATTCACGAGGGAAGTGGGATGCCACAGCAGCATAGCGGTTAGCACACCGCTATTAAAGGTCGTGACGCTGGAGTTCGGAGTTCAATTCCACCGTCACCCATAAGGAGTTTGCTTGCCCTCCACATGAACACGATGCTTCCTCTCACAGTCTAAAGACATATAGGCTAGTTGGTTAATTGGTCATTGTAAGCTGTCCTGTGATTAGGCCAGGGTTAAATAGGTGGATTGCTGGGCAGTTGGGCCGAAAGAGCCCGTTCCACACTATATCCCTAAATAAGTAATCTAAGCAAGAGAAATAAGAACACAAAGAGATCCTGCAGATGCTGGAAATCTAGAGCAACACACACAAAGTGCTGGATGATCTCAGCAGGTCAGGCAGCATCTATGGAAATGAATAAACAGTCGATGTTTCGGGCTGAGACCCTTCATCAGGCCTGGAAAGGAAGGGGGAAGACACCAGAATAAAAAGGTGTGGGGAGGGGATGGAGTATGCGCTAGAAGGTGATAGGTGAACCCAGCTGGGCAGAAGCAGGGGGATGAAGTAAGAAGCTGGGAGGTGATAATTAGGAAAGGTAAGGGACCGGAGAAGGAGGAACCTGACAGGAGAGGAGAGTGGACCATGGGAGAAGGGGAAGGAGGGGAACCAGGGGGAGGTGATAGGCAGGTGAAGAGAAGTAGTAAGAGGCCAGGGTGGGGAATAGAAGAAGGGGGAGGGGAAAAGAATTACCAGAAAAATAAATCGTTGTTCATGCTGTCAGGTTGGAGGCTACCCAGATGGAATATGAGGTGTTGTTCCTCCACCCCAAGAGTGGTCGCACTGTGGCAAAAAGATAAGGACATGTCGGAACAGGAACAGGGACAGGAACTAAAATGGTTGGCTACTGGGAAGTCGTGCTTTCAGTGAATGGAACAGAAGTGCTCGACAAAGCAGTCCCCCAATTTACGTTGGGTCTCACCAATGCAGAGGAGTATATAAAACTACTTGACAGTAAACCTTGTCAATGCAGCTATTTGACGAGGAAAGTGCACTGGAACTTACTGAGGCATTTGCTGCTGTGACAGTGCCATTTTCCTTGAACACAGTTGGTAGCTTGGCCATCTGCTCCGCCGTGGTCTGAGGTCTGGGGTGCTCGTCCTGTGCTAAAACTTCCTTTCCTTTCTTGGTTTTCACATCTATGGGAGCCATCTCTTCATTGAAGTAACCAGCATCATGAGCTGCATCACATCAACAGCAACACAATAATGTACAGTTTATCACAGTAAATGCATATATACATCCTCCAAGCCACTGCTACACTTTTAACCAAAACCAGGATGAGGGACCAGATCACACCCATCCTAGCTACTCTGCATCGGCTTCCTGTATCCTTAAGAACTGATTTTAAAGCCCTCTTGCTTGTTTTTAATGCTCTCGGTGGTCTGGGACCAGAGTACATCACAGAATTGCTTTTGTTTTATAATCCTGCTCGAGCTCTCAGGTCCTTGTCCACTGGTTTCTTAAAATTTAAACTATCTCCCTCAAAAGACGATTAACAGGACAGCTTTTTTTGAACGATGCTCTTAAAATGTGGAATCTAATCCCTAAAACTAGAAGGGATGCAGACGCAGCTGACACTTGTAAACACCAGCTCAAAACCTTCGCTTCCTTCTGTGTTCACTTTGACCAGCAGAACAGGGAACCACTGTGTGGCCCATGTCTTCAGATGATCCTTCGGTCTCAGTATCTGAAGATGACATGCAGGAGAGTCATCTTCAAGAGAGTCAATCCAAGGAAAACATCCAGTCCAGACAGAGTACCTGGCCGGGTATTGAAAACCTGTGCTAACCAACTGGCTGGTGCACTCACGGATAGCTTCAACCTCTCGCACCTGCAGTGTGTGGTACCCACCTGCTTCAAGCCGGCTTTAGTCATACCAGTACCCAACAAGAGCATGATAACCTGTCTAAATGACTATTGCCCAGTGGCATTTACATCCACAGTGATGAAGTGTTTTGAGAGGCTAGTGTTGAAGCATATCAGTTTCTGTCTGAATGATGACTTGGATCTGCTCCAATTTGCCTAACAAAGCAACAGGTCTACAGCAGGTGCAATCTCATTGGCTGTTTACACAACCCTGAAACATCTAGACAGCAAAGATGCATACATCAGGATGCTCTTTATCGATTACAGCTTGGCATTTAACACCATCATCCCCTCAAAACTAATCAGTAAACTCCATGACCTGGGCCTCAATACTCCCTTATGAAATTGGATCCTGGATTTCCTCGCTTGTAGACCCCAGTCAGTTCAGATTAGCAATATCTCCTCTACAATCTCCATCAGCATAGGAGTACCGTGGGGATGTGTACTTAGCCCCTGCTATACTTGATTTACACCTACGACTGCAAGGCTAAGTACAGCTCCAACGTCATAACAAGTTTGCTGATGACACCACTGTTGTGGGCTGTTTCAAAGGGGGTGATGAATCAGCGTACAGGAGGGAGATTGAAATCTTGGCTGAATGGTGTAACAACCTCTCACTCAATGTCAACAAGACCAAGAAATTGATTATAGACTTCAAGGGAGGGAAACCAGAAGTCCATGAGCCAGTAATCATCGGAGGATCGGAGGTGGAGAGGGTCAGTAATTTTAAATTCCTGGGTGTCACTATCTCAGAGGACCTGTCCTGGACCCATCATATAAATATAATTGCGAAGAAAGCACGACAGTGCCTCTACTTCCTCAGGAGTCTGCGGAGATTCAGCACGTCATCAAAAACATTGTCAAACGTCTCTATATGTGTGTTGGAAAGTGTACTGACCGGCTGCATTATGGCCTGGTATGGGAACACCAATGGCTTTGAGTGGAAAATCCTACAAAAGGAAGTGGATTCAGTCCAGTACATCACGGGTAAAACACTCCCATCCATTGAGCACATCTACATGAGACATTGCTGTAGAAAAGCAGCATCCATCATAGGTCCTCACCACCCAGCCCAAGCTCTTTCCTCGCTGCTGTCATCAGGTAGAACAGGGGTCCCCAACCTTTTTTGTACCGTGGACCAGTCTAATATTGACAATATTCTTGCGGACCGGACGACCTGGGGGTGTTCAAGTAGGGTTAAACTCACCTCAACATGTCTTTTACAGTTAGTGTCGCCAACTTTCTCACTCCCAAATAAGGGACAAAAGTAGCAGTCAAATCCCGGGACACTTTACCCCTGAAAGACTAGAATGACCATGAAGCCTTGCGCGGGCACCTGTGTGCGCATGCGTGACGTGCACATGTGATGTGCGCATGCGTGACGTGCGCATATGATGTGCGCATGCGCATACATGATTTTTTCCCACAAACCAGTTTTGCCTCCATCTTCCCGACTATACTGTACATACATTATTTCTACTTTATATAGGCTGTGTATTTATCATATCATTCCTGCTTTTACTATATGTTAATGTTATTTATTTCCGGTTTTATGTCTTATTTGGTATGATTAGTTAGGTTATTTTTTGGGTCTGGGAACGCTCAAAAAATTTTCCCATATAAATTAATAGTAATTGCTTCTTCGCTTCACGCCATTTCGGCACGAAAGGTTTCATAGGAACGCTCTACATTAGTGGGGGAAATATGGGACAAGGGCGGTCCCGTATGGGACAAACCAATTTAGCTCAATATACGGATGTCCCAGCAAATACGGGACAGTTGGCAACCCTATGTTCAAGTTCAACAGTGCATGACAGGGAATGAGGGAAGGTGCAGCTGACTCATATCGTTTCCTCACGGCCCAGTACCACATGCTTTGAGGCCCGGTACCGGTCTGCAGCCTGGTGGTTGGGGACCGCTGAGGTAGAGGTACAGGTGCCTCAGGACTCACACCACCAGGTCCAAGAACAGTTACTACCCTTCAACCATCAGGCTCTTGAACATTTTGTGTGTGTGTGTGTGTGTGTGTGTGTGTGTGTGTGTGTGTATGTATGTATATATATAAAATGAAAATTATGTAAGCAGTGCAGAAAGACAGGGAGGAAAATAGTGAGGTAGTGCCCATGGGTTTACTGTCCAATCAGAAATTAGATGGTAGAGAGGAAGAAGCTGTTCCTGAAATGTTGGGTGTGTCTTCAGGCTCATGTACCTCTTCCTTGACAGTAGCCATGAGAAGAGGGCATGTGCTGGGTGATGGGGATCCTTAACGATGGATGCCTCTTTTTGAGGAATCACCTTTTGAACGTATCCACGATGGTGGGGAGTCAAATGCCCATGATGAGTTTCATTGCTAAAAAAATGATTCCTCATTCAGGCTTTTAATATTTAAAGGTCCCATTTCCAATTTAGTTACAATTAGTATGCCAAATACGAGGGGTGATTGATAAATTCGTGGCCTAAGGTAGAAGGAGATGAGTTATTAACTTCAAACTTTCTGCATTATCACTCAAAGAGTCGAACTGCACGTGCATGTAACGAGAGCATCTTGGACCTTCAGGTGGTCCACAGCAGGGGTGATTGATAAATTCGTGGCCTAAGGTAGAAGGAGAAGGAAATACAGCTCTCGTTACATGCACGTGCAGTTCTACTCTTTGAGTGAAAATGTAGAAAATTTGAAGTTAATAACTCACCTTCTTCTACATTAGGCCATGGACTTATCAATCACCCCCGTTGTGGACCACTTCTGGAGGTCCAAGGCGCCAACTTCTACAAAGAAGGGATCTGTATGCTCCACGACCTCTGGACTAAGTGTGTAAATGTAGGAAAAATAAATGTGTTAGGTTTTCTAAAATTGACTCCTTCTACTTTAGGCCATGAACTTATCAATCAGCCCTCATATGTTAAACTGGTTTAAGTCCTATTGTGTTCGACCGCAGACTGCTGCAATATTCATGGACTCAAGGTCTTGGACTAAATTTTTTTGTGTGACTGTTACTTTACTGATATCTTATATGTGCAACATGTGCCTTGTGCTGTTTGTGACTGCTGATATTGTGTTTTGCACCTTGGCCTGGAGTAATACTGTTTTGTTTGGCCGTATTAATATATGATCAAATGCCAATGAAACTTGAACTGGTCTCCTTGTGATCTTCAGCTGGTTTGAGATCTCTGCTTGTAACAAATGCACTCATGAGACTGAGTAGTTGAGATTCTACTTACTAAATTCCAATCAGAAAACATGCAGAAAGATCTGTTTAGAATGTCTTATAGATTCTAAAGTAACTTAATTAAAGCTCTATAATATTTGCAGTGAACTTCCATCTTAGTTTCAAATATTTACCTTCCATTATTTACGTTTTTCTTTGATGGTCTCTGAAGTATATTCCAAAGTACATACTCTGTATGCTTACCTGCTTTCCATCTCTGCTGTGATTTCAATGCAAAAGCATCACATTCACTCCTACTTATTTCATACTGATCAGCAAGATTTTCGGCTGTAAGACCCATCGGAGTTTTAATGTAGAGGTCAGTCAGTCCTGTCCATAAGGTGTCCTCCATCTGTAATGAAATGAGTTTAAATCTATTTCGTGAAATAGAACATTAAACATGATAAGACCCTAAGACATAGGAGTAAAATGAGGCCATTCGGCCCATTGAGTCCATTCTGCCATTCCATCATGGCTAATTTATTACCCTTCTGCATCCTAATCTCTTGTCTTCTCCCTGTAACCTTTAAAACCCTAATATATCAAGAACCTATCAACCTCCGCTTTAAATATATCCAATAACTTCACAGCTGTTTGTGTCAATGAATTCCACGACTCACCACCTCCTGGCTGAAGAAATTCCTCCCCATCTGTTCTAAAGAGACATCTTTCTATTCAGAGGTTGTGCCCTCCGGTCCTAGACACCCCATTATAAGATAATCCTCTCTATGTCCACTCTATCTAGGCCTTCCAAAATTTATTGGAGAATGGGGAGGGGGATATATTAAAACCTATGCTCCAGAAAGTACTGGCCCAGAACCATCAAATACTCTTCATACCTTAATCCTTTCACTCCAATTTGATGGCAATACTTCATTTTCCACCAGGTACAAGCTTAAGTGGCACGGTAGCACCACAGTTAGCTTTGCAGCGCTAGCGCTCTGGGTGCAATTCCTGCCGCAGATTGTACATTTATTTAGAGATGCACACAGAACAGGCCTGTCTGGCATAATGAACCACATCACCCAGTAACCCAGCTCTTCAGCACTATCCTAATCACAGGGCAATTTACAACGGCCAAATAACCTACTAAACCCGAAAGTCTTTGGAGGCTGGGGGAAACCACAGCGCCCAGAGGAAACTCACATAGTTCACAGGGAGGAAATACAAAACCCATTACAGACGGCGCTGGAATTGAACTCTGGAATGCCAGCAGCTGTAATAGTATTGCTCTGTAGGTACTGGCAGTTAACACGGTGCTATTACAGCTCCTGGTGTTCCGGAGTTCAGAATTCATTCCTGGTGCTGCTCTGTAAAGACTCTCTGCTCGTCCTCCCTGTGGAATGCGTGGGTTTTCCCAGGTGCTCTGGTTTCCTCCCACACTTCATGGGTGTACACATAGGTTAATTCATCATTGTGAACTGGGTTAGGGTTAATCAGGCTTGTTGGGGGTTGCTGAGACGGCATGGCTTGAAAGGGCAGAAGGGCCTACTCTGTGCTGTAGTGCTAGACAAATAAAAAATAAAAATAAGTAAAATAAACGCTGCCTATCTTGTTATCCACTTTGAAGCTCAATCTTTAGCACATCCTTGCACTATGATGGTTGTTAATGCAAACATCACGTCTCACTATAATTTTTTCAATGTACATGTTACATATAAAGCTAAGCTTCAATCTTTAATCCGGTGAAAAATGAAGTAAATGCCATTAAGTTGGAATATTTTTCACTCAGCTCGACACCGATCAAATCACTGGAGGAACTGTGGATATGAAAGCCTTCATCACCATGAAAAACAGAACACAGCTATTCTAAAATCTTCTGATGACAGACAGCCAAACCCCCAATCATTGATAAAGCTAAGTGATAGTATCAATTTGGTCTGCAAGCTTCCTTGAACTTGTTTACAATGGTGCAAATCACATTTTTTTATAGATTTTTTTAGATTATCAGGACACTCAGTCCTTGTTTATTGTCATTTAGTAATGCATGCATTAAAAAAATGATACAATGTTCCTCTGCTATGATATCACAGAAACACAAGACAACACAAGACTAAAACTGACAAAAACCACATAATTATAATACAGTTACAACAGTGCAAAGCAATACCATAATTTGATAACAGCAGACCATAGGCACGGTAAAAAAAAGTCTCAAAGTCCCGATAGCCCCAACATCTCACGCAGATGGTAGAAGGAAGAAACTCTCCCTGCCATGAGCTTCCAGCGCCGCAAACTTGCCGATGCAGCATCCTGGAAGCACCCGGCCACAGTCCGACTCTGAGTCCATTCAAAAACTTCGAGCCTCCGACCAGCCCTCCGACACTGAGCACCATCTCTGCCGAGCGTTTAAACTCATAGTTGCTTGGATTCATGCAGGCCAATTAACACGACCCCATTGTCTTAACCTTCAGCTGATGCTTTTGCGAATGTCTCATGGTCACTATTTTGCAAATTGTATCTCCTAGTCTGTGCCCCACAGAAGGTATTGTTTATTTGCAATAGTGTGCTTTTAACTTCAATTTATAATTTATGCTAAGAACTGAAAATTGGTTCTTGTTTGAATTAATATTTGCTTTATTCACAAAACTCTAGAATACTTCCTAGAAGACATCTACTGGAACAGAACATCCCTTTTGATACAAAACCTACAAAGACCAGTTATTCATCTCTTTCACATGCTGGCCACAGAATGCAGCATACAAGTCTGTTTACTTTATCACTGGGTTCATTCAAAATTTAAACCACCAAAGACAATAAGAACAAGATCTTTGGGACAACATCAGTTTAGAGTTTCCCTACAGGATGTACTGGAATGCACCATTGTTTCTTCTTGGTTAGTGGTCAACATCTTGAAGTTCCTATTGCACAATAAGCCAGAAGCACCAAAAGTAAGTACTTATTTAGTTTGAAGGGAAGATCTAATACCTTCTCCTTCAAAACAAAGATGGATTTGTTAGGATAAACATCCTTAAAAACAAACGAGAAAAGGCTAAATGCACTGACACTATAATATGCATTGGATTATAAAATAGTCATTTGCCAATAACACTCAATAATTGAGTTCCGACTGTATATTGAGAGTTGTTAACACATCAAGTTCCATTTAGGGCACTTTAATTTTAAGCATCACACACAAAATGCTAGAAGAACTCAGCATGTCAGGCAGGATCTACAGAAATACATAAACATCCGATGTTTCGGGCCAAGTCCTGAAGAAGTATCTTGGCCTGAAGCATCGACTGTTTATTCATTTCTATTGATGTTGCCTGACTTGCTGAGTTCCTCCAGCGTTTTATGTGTGATGCTTTCGATTCCAGCATCTGCAGACTTTCTCATGTTTAACATTACTTCTATTTAACACTTAAGTGACAAATCTTACTCCATTGAATTGCACTCTGATGCAGGAACCCAGTACCCTGGGTTAGAATTTTTTATGATACTTGTAACTATACAACTATGTTTCTACATGGGATGATGGACATCTGGAGTCCAGGCCTCCATTCTGCACTTGAAGGCCTCCGGCGTGAATGGGCGATGAAGGACATCTCTGGCTGCTGGGCTATCGAGCGTCAATGGGTCCTGGGGTAGGATATCTGTACCAGGAGGAGGCATGACGGCTGGTGAGGCGATCATCAGCTAATCTAGGGGTTGATAGTGAAGTTCGAAGCCTGATCGGGAGTCTGGAAATCATAGCCCAATGGCCGAAGCCTGCAGGCTGGAGTTTGAAGGCCCGGAAGCCTGTCCTAGAGTTGGAGAACTGTCCATGTTTTGCAATTACTGTTTTTTGACGCTTGTTGTATTCTGCTTTGTGTTGCTCTGCCAAGCATTGTGGGCATGCTATGATGCTATGTTGGCACTGGAATCTATGGCAATACTTGCAGGCTGTTCCCAGCACACCTTTAGGTTGAGTTGGTTGTTAATGCAAACGACACATTTCACTGTGTGTTTCAATGCACGTGATAAATTAATGGATCTGAATGTGAATCTGATACTTTTACCCAGAAAAATGAAGGATAGTTAATCATTGGTCCAATCACTACTAATGATAGCTGAGGCTCATTTTACCTTGATATCAATCCCGAGCTTTGTGCCAAATCGGATATTTCGAACAGCGTAAGGAGCCTGACTCATGTTTTCTGATCCTCCGCAAAGTACAACTTCAGCTTCTCTGAGGCAAATTTCCTGCAACACAGTGTTTCATGTTAAACACCATTCAGAATTTGAACTAATTCATCTAAAATTGACTGACTTGGCATCAAAATAACACAAATTTATTAACAATTCCATTGTGTATTTATTCCAGTTAAACCACAGAGAGATAAAGGCTCCACGGTGCACAACTGTGGAAAAATGTTGAGCTTTTCCACCCGCTACCTTCTTAAAACTCTCACCAGACAAGAAAGAAATGGCAGAGCAGATGGGCTGAATGACCTAATTCTGTTCTCATGTCTTACAGTTGATAGGTTCTTGATTAGTCAGGGCATCAAAGGTTACAGGGAGAAGGCAGGAGAATGGGGTTGAGAGGGACAATAAACCGGTCATGATGGAATGGTAGAGCAGACTTGATGGGCTGGGTAGCCTAATTTGCTCCAATGTCTTATGGAGCCTAATTCTAATCACAATGCAAAACCAGTTCATGATCTGATTCTACAAAAACAATAATCTCATTGATCTGTACTTTAAGGATTTTGAAGGCATTTAGTGAAGAGGGCTATTTCCATTGTGGGCAAGATTAGATCCAGGGATGTAAATACAAAACACAATAAATAAATGAAATTGGAAGCTCAGTTTATTTTATCTTAATTAAGGATACAGTGCAGAACTGGCCCTTGCACCCCAGGTATGCCACCAATTTAACCCTAGCCTAACCATAGGACAATTTACAATGAGCTTAAAATTGTGTCCCTTTGTATTAACCATCCCAGCCTGGGAAAAAAGTCTCTGGCTGTCCATTCAGTCTACGGAGAATCTGAGGAATGTTGCTGACTTGAGGGCCAGCACAGAATTGGTGGGCTAAATGGCCTGTTACTGTGCTATATGACTCTATCATGGGTTCCCAACCTTGTTTATGCCATGGACCCCTACAATTATCTGAGGAGTCCATGGACCCCAAATTGGGAACCCCTATTCTAAGTCCCAAAAGAGGTTTTGCAATCTTCTGACAAAATGCTTTTATTTTTACTAATTTTATTTTTTATTTAGAGATCTAGCCTGGAACAGGTTTTTCCGGCCCAACGAGCCACACCACCTATTTAACTCTAGCCTAATCACAGGACAATTTACCTACTAACCGGTATGTCTTTGGAACGTTGGAGGAAACTGGAACATCCAGAGGAAACCCACATGCTCACAGGGAGAAAGTACAAACTCCTTACAGACGGCACTAGTATTGAACTCCGATGCCCCGAGCTGTAACGGTGTCACGTTAATCGCTTCGTTACGCTACCATGATCAGAGAGATGGCAATTGATTTAGGAGGAAGAGGACTGTGACGAGTCCTGTATACATTCTGGGAGAGTTGCGGTGGTGGAGGAGTACAAATACTTTGGTGTTCACCTTGACAACAGTCTTGACTGGAAAGCCAAAACCAAGAAGGGGATGAGCAGACTCTATTTTCTAAGGAAGCTGAGACCCTTCGATGTGTGTAACAGGATGTTGGAGATCTTTTACCAGTCTGTTATAGTGAGTTCAGTCCTCTTTGCAGCTTTATGCTGGGGGAGCAGCAACGATGGTGGTAATCCAAAAATACTAAATAAGCTCATCAAAAAGACTGGATCGTCCTTGGCTACAACCCCAACTCTTTTGAGTCAGTGGAGGAGAGAAGGTCACTAAACAAACTGTTATCCATCATGGACAATCAGGCACATCCTCTCCATGACCAATTGAATAAGCAGCAGCACATTTTTTTTTTTGAACAGATTCATTTAACTCCGCGGTCACAAGGATCGTTACAGAAAATCTTTCCTACCAAATGCAATAAGTATATACAACAGTTCATCTCTGTGCTACAGGAGAACACACATCATAGTACAATAGTCTGTTTTATTATTTCGTAAATTATTATTGCACATTGGTAAATTGTGTATATTATGATTCTATATTTTATCATTAGTTAATATTATTACATTTATTACTATTTATGTAACACCCTAGTAAAGGTTTTACTGCTGATGTTGCAGGGTGTTTCATGTGATGGCCTTTCTGTGTAAGCAGTGTTTGGGTTACTGTCAGAGATAAAGGATGCTTAGGAATGTGCGCCATCCAATCAGGAGAATGGAATGGGGAGAAGGTTCTAGAGAAGGCTGGTGGGGGGGAGGGGAGCAGCTTTGTGACTGACATGGTGTGGGTCTTTGTCTTCTGTTCGGCGGGAGATGAACAGGGAAGATGCTGAAGAGAATGGGTCATAGGATTTGATCCAGTGGGGAAGATGCGATTCAATGGAGCCAAGGCACAGAAGCCTACCAATGTTCGGTGAATGTGACTTTTGGAAGATTTGAGCTTTAATTATAATGGGCCTTTGTTTTTTCATTTTCTTTTCTTTACTCTTTGGTTGAGGTAACGTTCATGAATATACATTTTTTAAAACTGTACGCAGTGAGATCTGTTATTTCTTGCCGATGGGCTATTGCGGGCAGTAAATCACACAGCATTCACATGAACCAGGGTTCGGGTGGGCATGACATCCCAACCCCACAGATTTGGTGGGACTAAAGTCATATACTCCCTAGACGTACAAAGCCTGAGAAAGGTGGGTTTCTTGCCATGGAATCCAGTGGCTGTAAGCAAGGGGCTAATGTGCTGCATTTCCAGAGAGCCCAGTAAAAAAAAAGGGTTTCATTGTGGGGGTATTGTCCTGGATCAAATTCATCGAAAGCTGTGTGATTGCCCCAAGAATTGATTAAGTGGGTTTGTGCTTAAACCCGTGTTATAAACTATTGCCTGGGAAAGTGATTAAGATATGTGGTTAAGGATGCTGCAGGGGTTAAGCATTGGTGTGATTCAAAGAGATTACCTGTAGCTAGTGCCTGCTGTGAGTGGGGTGGATATCCACAGCCCAGGTGAATTGTTGATAAGGGTCTTAAGCACTGTTAAAATATTAGGGAAAGTTATGGTCATGGAGCGGCAGTTTGACCAAGCGGATGGGAAAGATGTAGTGTTAGTTCAGACTAGCGCTGACATCGGGGAGTGGATCTGCCTGGTACCATTGGGGTCCCGGGAGAGGCAGAGCAATGGGCCGTCCACACTTTCCAAAGGAAGGGGGAATGTAGGCGGGTGTTGAATTGGAAGCAGAGTTTCCCGTAGCGGAGGGCAGAAACTTAAAAGACAAGCTGCTCTCATTTCTGCAGAGTGAAGGGGAAGGACTGGTCTGATGTGGAAAGTCTAACGAGTCTTCCAGCAAGAGGTGAAGATTCTGAGTTGGTATCAGCCTTTATATCCCTGACAGATAAATGGCAAAGTGCACCAGCAGAGAGTCAAAGTTAGCATAGGCTGAGGATATCCTCGGGAGTGAAGCCCACCTCCAAGGGGGAGGAGGAATATAAGACTTGGACAGAGCAGACTTCAGATGCTGGATGAGTGGCAGTACTCTGACCACATAAAAAGACTGCAACTGGTAGAGTCTAAAATGTCCAGCTGCTGAAGCTGAGGTCCTCAAAGGCAGAGGACTCCTTAGCTACTTCCGCCTGTTACCTGCAAGCACTAGTTTTTGGCATGACAGGAAGCCCAGCGGAGCTTATGACGGAGTTTCAGAGCATGTTTCAGGAGAAGGGGGAGAAACTTTCTGCTTACGTTTTTCAGCTAGAGAGGTAGCTGCATTGCTTGTGGCATAGACGGGTCACCCAAATGGCTGAGGTGAATCAATTAAGGATGGACCAAGTGGCGAAGGGTGCACAGTCCCAGGATACGGTCGATTGCAGCCTTTGAATGTCTCGTAAGACATGCCCCCGCTCCCACTTTTGTTGAGCTGACCAGAGAAGTAAAAGAGGAGGAAAATGTGATGGAGGAGAGAGAGGCCTCCATCAGCAGGGTCCAGGGTCCGCTGCATCTGCTCCAAGGATGAGGTTTTCCGTTCCAGGACATTCCAAATGTCCTCTTTAAGGATCGTGGTTTCCCTTCTGCTGTCATCAATGATGCCCTCACCTGCATCTCCTCCATTTCCCGCACTTTGACCCTCATCCCATCCTCCCGCCACCACAACAGGGACAGAGTTCCCCTTGTCCTCACCTACCACCCCACCAGCCTCCGGATCCAACACATTATCCTCCACAACTTCCGCCACCTTCAACAGGACCCCACCACTAAGCACATCTTTCCCTCTCCACCCCTCTCCGCCTTCCGCAGGGATCGGTCCCTCCACGACTCCCTGGTCCACATGTCCCTCCCCACGAATCTCCCACCCGGCACTTATCCCTGTAAGTGCAAGTGCTACACCTGTCCCTACACCTCCTCTCTTGCCACCATTCAGGGCCCCAAACAGTACTTCCAAGTGAGGCAACACTTCAGCTGAGTCTGTTGGGGTCATCTATTGCATCCGGTACTCCCGGTGCGGCCTCCTCTACATCGGTGAAACCCGACACAGATCGGGGGACCGTTTCGTCGAGCACCTCCGCTCTGTCCGCCAAAACAGACAGGATCTCCCAGTAGCCACCCACTTCAACTCTGCTTCCCACTCCCATTCAGATATGTCCATACGTGGCCTCCTCTACTGCCATGATGAGGCTAAACTCAGGTTGGAGGAGCAACACCTCATATACCGTCTAGGTAGTCTCCAGCCCCTTGGTATGAACATAGAATTCTCCAACTTCCGGTAATTCCCTCCCCCTCCCTCCCCCTATCCCTATGTCATTCTGCCCCCTCTCCCAGCTGCCTATCACCTCCCTCATGGTTCCGCCTCCTTCTACTACCCATTGTGTTTTCCCCTATTCTTTCTTCACCTTTCTTGCCTATCACCTTCCTGCCTCCCTTCCCCCACCTCTTTATCTTTCCCCTTGCTGGTTTTTCACCTGGAACCTACCAGCCTTCTCCTTCCCACCCTCCCACCACCTTCTTTGTAGGGCCTCTGCCCCCTCCCTCTACAGTCCTGACGAAGGGTTCTGGCCCGAAACATCGACTGATCTTTTCTACGGATGCTGCCCAACCTGCTGAGTTCCTCCAGCGTGTTGTGAGTGTTGCTTTGACCCCAGCATCTGCAGATTATTTTGTGTTTCCAGTCCTCGGTAGTAGCCTCTGTTACTGAAGTGACCCCTGATGTCCTACAAATGGGGCTGTTACACAAGTTTGTGGCAGATTTTAGAGCTGAGGTATCCCGGTTGTTATCGGTGGGTGCTGCCACCAAGCATAACTAAGCTGATAAGGAGCCGCAGCCACTGAAGGGATGTACTAAGCAGAGGGCTGCTGTTTTTCAAGAGTCTCTTGAAAAGTGGAGTGACCAGTATTGTCTGTTACACCTATGGTGAATAGGAACACTTCAGGCGGGAATGTGTTGAATGGGAAAACCTTTAGAAGTGAGCCCACAGTTACTTAAGCATAAAGGGAAGTCGGGAAACTTCAAAGAGACCCAGTGAGGGAATGGCCTGGTGTCTTGGGGGAAACTCGTTCCAATCAATGTATCAAGGAAGACTTGAAAGAGAAAAACCTTATTCTTGACGGCTTAGTGGGGCCAAGCTCCAGTGTATCCCTATGGATCGAGGGTATTTTTGCTAGAGCCATACTATACACAGGCTGTCAGATTACTCTGCTGTACCATTCACTTTACAACTGGTATTTGACAGACACATTTACCATTGCCACCACTCAGTGTCCTAGAGCTCTGGGGGCTTAGTACTGATGACTACCCGTACGATGGTTACTTGTCATTGAATCTGGAGTTTTTGGAAACAGATGTGGGAGTAGCTGAGGTCCTTGATATGTTAGTGTTGGTTTGTCGAGAAGGGTGAAGCTCGTATTCTGAGGAGTCTAGTGGGAGTCTGCAAGAAGAAATTGATGGGGTTAGAAGAAGAGATTGATTGAGAAGATGTTGAAGTTCGAAGATGTCTTTTCTACTGATGAGTTTGATGTGGGTTGTTCCAAGAATACTTGCCACACCATTCAAGTGATGGAGGACACCCCTTTCAGAGAAAGGTCTCGGCGACTGGCACCCCCTGAGGTGGAGGATGTTTGGCAGCATCTGCGGAAGCTGAAGGAATCCGGGATTATCACCGATTCCAGGAGTCCCTATGTGTCTCCCCCCCATAGTGGTGGTGAGGAAAAAGAATGGGAAGGTATGATTGTTTGTGGACTATCGGACTTTGAACTGACACATAGTCCTCAGCCAGTGTATTGTTCTGATGATTGAGGACGCACTGGCCTGCCTGAGTGGAGCAAAGTGGTTCAGTGTGCTGGACCTAAGGAGTGGGTATTATCAGATACCCACGAGTGAAGCTGACAAGGAGAAGATGGCATTCCTGTCAACTTGGATTCTTTCAGTTTGAAAGGATACCCCAGGGCATATCAGGAGCACCAGCTCCTCTCCAGAGTGTCACGGAGAAAATTGTTCGGGATATGAACTTGCTTGAGATGCAGGTGTAGCTGGATGATGTCAAAGTGTTCGGGTCCGCCCTGGAAAAGCATGAGGCGACGCTACTGAAGGCGTTAGGCTGCCTGAAAGCTGAAGGGATAAAATGTCAATGGGGAAGAGCCAACTCTGCAAGACATCTGTCAACTACGTTGGGCACATAGTCTCACGGAACAGAGTAGCTACGAATCCTCAAAGAGCCAGTGAACACACGGCCAAGGTTCATGAATGTGAGTGCCCTACTCTTGTTCCTTGGATTCTGTGGGTATTACCGGAGGTTTGTGAAATACTCTAAAGTGAGTCACCCTTGGAATCAGCTTCTGTACGGCTACCCTCCCTTAGGGAAGAATGGGAGCAGGACAAAAGGAAAAGATGGTAAAGATGATCTTAGCCCTTCAAAGCCTTTTGGAGCAAGACCAGATGCAAAATGTCAAGAGCCCTTTCAATTGTCGAAGGAGCTGCTGACGAAAGCGCCTTTGTTGGTTTTTGAAAACCCCCATTGCTGCATGTATTGCATACAAATGCCAGCCATGAGGGTTAGAGGGCATTCTGTATCAGGATCAGGGCACAGGGTTGAGATCTGTCGCTGGAGTCTGTCACCCTCCCAGCGAAACTACCCCAAGCACACATTGGCGTTTCTGGCATTGAAATGGGCTGTGGTGGATAAGTTAAGTGATTCTCTATATGGTGCCAAGTTCAAGGTAAGGACGGATAACAATCCGTTGACTTATACCTGACATTGGCGAAATTGGATGCTACAAGCCCTCGTTGGTTGGCGGCGTTGTCTGCCTATGATTTCAGCCTGAAGTACCACCTGGGTAGCCGGAACATTGATGTTGATGCGTTTTCCCGATGTGCATATGAAGGTCTGGAAATGGACAGAGAGCGGAAGAGTGTTCCTGCCCCTGGAGTTAAAGTAGTGTGCCAGTTTCCCATCACAGGGAAGTCAGAGGCGAGGCTAGGGCAAGGTCGAGCAGTGGAATATTTGGGAGCTTCTGGTTGTACCATTCCACAACCTGTCTGCTCTGAATACAAAGCAGTTGCCTGAGTTGAGTCCAGGGGAAGTGGCTGCCGCTCAGCGAGATGACCCACGTACAGGTACCGTTTGGTCAGCTGATGTGGAAGGAGATATGACCCAAGCTGAAAAGATGAAACACCCTCCTGTATCTCTACTGCTGAGAGAATGAAACAAACTTGGGTTGAGGAACCAGGTTCTATTCCTGGTCATGTCTCCTCCAGACAGGCCTCACCGTTCCCATTTGGTTCTGCCTGAGAAATATCGAAGGATTGTGTTGAAGTTACTTCACGATGATTCAGGTCATTTGGAGTCTGACAAGACCTATGGATTGGTCAGAGATTGGTTCTACTGGCCCCGAATGAAGCCTGAGGTCGAAGAGTATTGCAAGTTGTACGTTCAATGTATTTGGAGGAAGGCACTGCCTACAAGGGCTGCTCCTTTATCCCACTTACAGAGTGCGGGGCCACTTGATCTGGTATGTATGGATTTCCTCTCCATAGAGCCTGATCCCAGCAACACAGTGAATGTCTTGGTTATTACTGATCACTACACCAGATATGCTCAAGCTTTCCCTGCAAAGGATCAGAGAGTGCCCACCGTGGCCAAAGTGTTATGGGAAAAGTATTTCATTCATTATGGCTTTCCCAGGCTAATACATAATGATCGGGGATGGTATTTTGAGAGTAGGCTCATACATGAGTTACTGAGCATGCTTGGTGTCGAGAAGTCGAAGACCACACCTTAAAACCCTCAAGGTGAACCCAAGCCCGAGGGGTTCAATCGGACATTGCTAGACTGCTCGGAACCCTGGATATCAGCAAGAAGAACAAATGGAGTCAGCGTATTTGGCATCTGGTCCATTGCAGCAACTGTACACAGAATGAAGCCACTGGATACTCACCACATTATTTAATGTTTGGGTGCGAAGCAAGGTTGCCTGTTGACCTCTGTTTTGGGACTGGTGGCAAGATTTCCCATAGGACACCTATCTGAAGTATGTGTCTGACATGAGCATGTAATTGCAAAAGGCTTATGAACTAGTAGATGTCTCTGCTACAAAGCAGAATCAAGGAAATAAGGAGATATAATCAAAAGATTAGGTTCACTCAACTGATGCCTGGAGACAGAGTTCTCATGAAGAACTTGGGCTACCACAGAAGCATAAGATTGCTGACTGCTGGGTGGCTACGCCTTACGTAGTGGAGAGTCAGATGCCAAATGTACCAGTTTGGTGAAACCAGAGGATGGGAATGGACCTGTCAAGATTCTCCATCAGACCACCTTCAACCTCTGTTGACCCAGAGCCTGACCAGGACCCTACACCTAGTAAGAGGTCTCTGCGGCAACGTGGGAGAACAGAGGACTCACGGTGGAAAGGCCTGGAAGGGATGTAACCACTGACTTTGTTACAGACTCAGAGGATGAGGAAGTGGGGGTATGGTATATGCTACCCTATGCAAGCTCCCCAATAACTGACGAAGAGATTCCCAGACCTCCCCATGTGTACGCGGATGAAACGGAGGGGACTAGCCGTTGACAGGCACGTGGCTGCACAATGAAGGAAGACTGGGCTCTAAAGTAACTGGCAATGAAGTTGAGCTCAACCAAGTGACAAGGGGACCTGAGTTGCCAGAAGGCACAAGTAATAAACCTCTCCACATAGATGGGAAAGATCCCAGGGAGTGTCTGAACATGAAGTAAAAGATGATGGGATAAGGAGGTATCAAAGAATCAGGAAACCCCCAGACAGGTGGCCTATGTCACACTGGGGGAAGAGAGTGTCGCACCTATTCCACCAATGAAATCCATACAAATGGATCGGAGGTTCAGACATCACAAAGTTCCTTTGAAATGAGCGTCATAGGAAGTCATTCCTGCCTGTGGCCATCAAACTTTACAACTCCTCCCTTGGAAGGACAGACACCCTGAGCCGATAGGCTGGTCCTGGACTTATTTCCTGGCATAATTTACATATTACTATTGTGACAAAAGAGGGTTACAAAAAGTACACATAGACTGTCCTGTGCTAGCACCAGTGGGATCAGCAGTTGATCTGCCACCTGTCTTCAGGAGAAAGAGAGATAAGGAAGACAATGGAGCAGCATTTGGAAATGTTAATTAAGAGACGAGAGAGTTTAACGGAAGGAGACACCGGTCTAAGAACTGTCAAGATCGGCTCCTTTTTGAACCCTGAACTGTTTGAAGTGTGATGGACAGGTGATACCCCAGCAGGGGGATAAAAAGGGACAGGTTCGCTAAGGCAGGACACACACGACACCACGAGGTAACGAGACCCTGGAAGCGGTGCGCCTCCCACAAGTCGGTGGGAGTTTTTGGAGGGCTGGTCACGGGACCAAGCCATAGACGCACAGGGTGGAAAAATACGATCGGCGGGAACCTGGTGTGTGTCCGCCCTTGCCTGGGTGCCAGGTTCACTGCAGAGGAACAATCGTATCTGAAACGGAGGGGTCACAGTTGGTGACCTCAGAAGACATTACAAAGGGCTCGCCCGAAAGCTGACTGTGAGGAATATCGAAGGTCTGTTTGGAATCCGATTTTCTTTTTTTTTTTTTTTTTCTTCTCTCTCTCTCTCTCTCTCTCTCTCTCTCTCTCTCTCTCTCTCTCTCTCTCTCTCTCCCTCCCTCTCCCTCCCTCTCCCTCCCTCTCCCTCCCTCTCTCTCTCTCTCCCTCCCTCTCTCCCCCTCTCTCCCCCCCCCCCACTCCCACCCCACCCCCCACCGGCACGGCAGTGATTACTGTGAACTGAGCTGAACTCAATTGAACTGAACTTTGCGTCACTTTGAAACTGGTCATTTACCCCTAGGTGACGATAGAGCTTGATTGATCCTATTATCCTAGTTCTGTGTACATGTGTGTTTATCATTGCTGAACTGTTGTATTTATTATCCTTTTGATTAGAGTACTGTATTGCTTATTTCTTTAATAAAACTTTCTTAGTTCCAGTAATCCAGACTCCAACTGAGTGGTCCATTTCTGCTGGTTTGGCAACCCAGTTACGGGATACGTAACACTATTTAACTATTTATTGTTTTATTACTATTTAATTATTTATGGTGCAACTGTAACGAAAACCAATTTCCCTTGGGATCAATAAAGTATGACTATGACTACGAAAACTGTCTCATTAATGGAGGTTGATGAATTTCAAAGTCATGAGGACATGATTTTTGGTGAGGGGGAAAGAGTGTAACACAGTGCAAAGGTTTTACTGATAATGTTGTAGGGTGTTTCATTTAATGGTCTTTCTGTAGAAGAAGTATTTGAGTTACTGTTAAAGATAAGGGGTGCTTAGGAATGTAGGCCGTCCAATCAGGAGAGTGGAATGGGGAGAAGGTTCTAGAAAAGGCTGAGGGGGGAAGCAGCTTTGTGACTGACATGGTGTGGGTCTTTGTCTTTTGTTCGGCAGGAGATGAAGAGGGAAGACACTGGAGAGAAGAGATTGTAGGATTCGATTGGTAGGAAAACGCAAGTTGATGGAGCCAAGGCATGGCAGTCTACAAAGGATCGATGAATGTAGCTTCTGGAAAATTTGAGCTCCAACCGGTGCACATTTGACTATTTAATTATAATGAGTCCTTTTTGTTTTTTTTCTTTACTAACTTTTTAGGTAAGACAACGCTACCAAATATACTTTATTGTACTGTAGTGCCATTTGCATGTTAGTGCTGAAAAAGCAGCAATTTTTATCACCGACAGTTGGAGAGAAGTAAGCAGTGAGACAATTCAGGACCATTTTGCTCATTACGGTTTCAAGCATTCACACTTAGAGATACCAGCAAAAGCTGGGAGTGAAAATGAAACAATTTCACTACTTCAACAAGTTAGGAATTATGAAGAAATTAAAGGCATCGACAATTATCTTCAATGTTACAATGAAAATGAAGATTTAGAGGATGGATGCAAATGTCAAGTATTGTACTAAGGCAGTCCATTATGATTACTAGGTGTCTGCGCTGATTTTGTCCATTTACCGTGAATCAAAAGAACACAACAGCATACACTGGAAAAATTCCTCCATCGATAATTATTAGGAACTAACGCACAGTTTTATAGTACTGTAGTAGTATTGACAGTGTTATAATTTGTTCTGCATTTTGTTTAAATGCATAATTTGTTACTTAGTTAAACAGTAGTTTGTCTTTTTTGAGGCAGATACACTTGTGAGGTTTAAGAGACTACTAGACAGGCATATGGAGGAATTTAAAGTGGGGGGTTATATGGGAGGCAGGGCTTGAGGGTCGGCACAACAGCTGTTGTTCTATGTACATCTTTTTAACTATTCCCAGGAAACTTCAGCTAACTGGGGCAGCTGGCTAATTGGGCCAAAATGAGTCCCAATTAAATGGAATGAACTATATTGACTAGGTGTAAAATGCCAAGATCAATTCACTAATGTACAGGAGAGTACCTGTGCTCCAGTGGCGATTGACTGGAAACCAGATCCACAGAGTCTGTTTACTGTTAAGGCCGGCACGGAAATCGGAATTCCAACTTGTAGTCCAACATGTCTTGCAATGTAAGCAGCATCTGCAGAACTCTTTCAAAACAAGGAAACAAAGGAAGTTCACATTCAAATTTATTGTCACGTGTATGCTGCCAAACAAAACAAAGTTCCACCAGACCAAGGTGCACAATACAGTACATACAAATCACACACAAAACACATACAGTGTTACTGCAAATCAATAATAAGGTGCATATATGACACAAATTGTTTGGGCATGTGGCCAAGTGGTTAAGGCATTGGACTAGCTACCTAAAGGTCATGAGTTCGAGCCCCAGCCGAGGGAACGTGTTGTGTCCTCGAGCAAGGCACTTAATCACACATTGCTCTGCGACAACACTGGTGCCAAGCTGTATGGGTCCTAATGCCCTTCCCTTGGACAACATTGGTGTCATGGAGAGGGGAGACTTGCAGCATGGGCAACTGCTGGTCTTCCATACAACCTTGCCCGGGCCTGCGCCCTGGAGAGTGAAGACTTTCCAGGCGCAGCTCCATGGTCTCGCAAGACTAACGGATGCCTTTATTTATTTATGACACAAATTAAAAAGTAAACAGTATAATGCTACTGGTGCTTCATATGCAATGAGACCTGGATGGTGGAAGGGAGTTCAGTAGTCTTACAGCCTGGGGGATGAAGCTGTTTCCCATTCTAACAAGTTCTTGTCCTAATGCTATGGTACCTCCTATCTGATGGTTGGGTATCAAAGAGATTGTTGGATGAATGGGAGGGATAACTGAGAATACTAAGGACCATGCGTACACAGCAGTCCTGATTAATATTGGTTTTAATCAGGATTGACTCCCACTGATTATAGAAACATAGAAAATAGGTGCAGGAGTAGGCCATTCGGCCCTTCGAGCCTGCACCGCCATTTATTATGACCATGGCTGATCATCCAACTCAGAACCCTGCACCAGCCTTCCCTCCATACCCCCTGATCCCCATAGCCACAAGGGCCATATCTAACTCCCTCTTAAACATAGCCAATGAACTGGCCTCAACCGTTTCCTGTGGCAGAGAATTCCACAGATTCACCACTCTCTGTGTGAAGAAGTTTTTCCTAATCTCAGTCCTAAAAGGCTTCCCCCTTCTCCTCAAACTGTGACCCCTCATTCTGGACTTCCCCAACATCGGGAACAATCTTCCTGCATCTAGCCTGTCCAATCCCTTTAGGATTTTATATGTTTCAATCAGATCCCCCCTCAATCTTCTAAATTCCAACGAGTTCAAGCCTAGTTCATCCAGTCTTTCTTCATATGAAAGCCCTGCCATCCCAGGAATCAATCTGGTGAACCTTCTTTGTACTCCCTCTATGGCAAGGATGTCTTTCCTCAGATTAGGGGACCAAAACTGCACACAATACTCCAGGTGTGGTCTCACCAAGGCCTTGTACAACTGCAGTAGTACCTCCCTGCTCCTGTACTCGAATCCTCTCGCTATAAATGCCAGCATACCATTCGCCTTTTTCACCGCCTGCTGTACCTGCATGCCCACTTTCAATGACTGGTGTATAATGACACCCAGGTCTCATTGCACTTCCCCTTTTCCTAATCGGCCACCATTCAGATAATAATCTGTTTTCCTATTTTTGCCACCAAAGTGGATAACTTCACATTTATCCACATTAAATTGCATCTGCCATGAATTTGCCCACTCACCCAACCTATCCAAGTCACCCTGCATTCTCTTAGCATCCTCCTCACAGCTAACACTGCTGCCCAGCTTCGTGCCATCCGCAAACGTGGAGATGCTGCATTTAATTCCCTCATCCAAGTCATTAATATATATTGTAAACAACTGGTTATAGTTATAGTTAACCCCGAAGGCAGAGTCTGCAAACCTGGACCAGGGACTGGAGGCTGGAGGCCTGACATCTACAATTCTGAGAATCCAGGGACAAGGACAAGGAGTGGAAGCCCTTAGGTGGCTTGTCCTGGGATTGAAAGCCAGTCTCTGTGTGTGTAATGGAATTAGTGCACAGGAGGGTGGGAAAGGGGCTTGCTGCTGCAGGAGAAAGGAGGTACACAGGACCCACACAGTCAGGTTCGGGAACAGTTATTACCCTCAACCATCAGGCTCTTGAACCAATGGGGATAACTTCCCTCACCCCACCCCATCACTGACCTGCTCCCACAACCCATAGACTCACTTTCAAGGACAATGTTGTGCCGAACCAAATAAATTAGTAATTAAATGGTTAACTAATCCTTTATGAGTACACAATGTCCATTTTCCTCACATTCATGTGCCTATCCAAACGTCTCTTAGAAGTCCCTCACGTATCTGCCTCTACCACCACCCCAGGCAGCACATTCCATCCACCTACCACTCTCTGGGTAAAAACTTGCCCCTCACATCTACTTTGAAATGATCCTCCTCTCACCTTAAATGCATGTTCTCTAGTATTAGACGTTTCTATCCTGGGAAAAAGATGCTGTCTGTCTATTTTATCTATACCTCTCAATCTTACAAACTTCTATCAGACCTCCCGTCAACGTCCATTGCTCGACAGAAAACAACACGTTTGTCCAGCCTCTCATAGACATTGATAAAGAATGGTTTGAAACTTTGTCTTAGAAGACAAAACCAATTGCGAGGTTCATGGATTCTACCATATACTAACCTGTATTACATTGCCAACAACAACACTGTCCACCAGTTCAGGGCTGACCTGCCCAGCAGCCAATGCAGCCCTTGCAGCATGGGCAGCTAAATATATGGCACTGTAATCCTTCAGCTTTCCTCCGTAGGTGCCAAAGGGAGTCCGTTTGGCAGCAATAATAAATACACCTGTAAAATGAAAATGAAAGAAACTTGCTCCAGTTTACTATGGACTGGACATTTATCCAAATTCTTGCAACAGTAATGTCACAACTTTGAAAATAATTCATAAAATTCAGATTCTGATGTTTTTAAATCCTAGGTTCTTTCAGAAGTCAGGAAAGAAGCACAAAACTTGTTGCTTCATTATCATTTTATTAAGTGCTAATTGAACAAAGAATTACACATAGACAGTGATGTGAAGGAAGAGAGAAGCAGAAAATTGGCACCACTGCACTTTGATAATACATAGATGAAAAAATCCCATTAAATTTGCATGCAAGAGTCATCCAATCAGAACTCCCTCCCCCTCACTTGAATAATAAGACCATAAGATATAGGAGCATAGTCCTCCGGCGGGAGGAGAAGATGGTAGCGCGCCTGCGTGTACGCAGCCCTCCGGTGAAAAATGATATCGTATCTGTTAAATAGGGGCCGTGGACAATTCTGATTTGATGGAGAATGGACGTGAAAGCACAGAGGAACATCTGGAAAAATTTCTGAAACGCCCGTCCGCTGCTGTCGTTACTGTGTGGTCAGGAATCTTTCAGAGGGTAGGCCTCAAAATCCCCAGCCTTGCCTGCTTTTGGCGACCGAGAAGGAGGTCGAATCGTTCGGACAGAGATGGCGCTCAGTACTCAGTGTCGGAGAGCTGATCCGAGCTCGAACCTTTCCGATGACTCAGAGTCGGATTGTGGTCGGCATGGCAGGAAGAGTTTTTCTTCCTTCTCCCGTCTGCGTGAGATGTGGGACATTTGAGAAGCTTTGAACTTTACTGTGCTCATGGACTTCTTCATCAAGTTATGGTATTGTTGCACTGTTGTAACTATATGCTATAATTATGTGGTTTTGTCAGTTTTTCCAGTCTTGGTCTGTCCTGTGTTTTGTGATATCACACCGGAGGAAATAATGTATCATTTCGTAACGCATGTATTACTAAATGACAATAAAAAGAGGACGTGTCTTCATAATCATTAAATCATAATTAGGCCATTAAGCCCACCATGTCTGCTTCACCATTTCACCATGGCTGATCCATTTCCCTCTCAGGCCCAATCTCCTGCCTTCTCCCTATATCCCTTCATGCCCTGACCAATCAAGAATCTATCAACCTTTTCCTTAAATATACATAAAAACTTGGTCTCTACAGCTGTCTGTGGTAACAAACTCCATAGATTCACCACTCTCTCACATAAGAGGACACACTTGCACATACATCACAAATACAAAAAAATCTGCAGATGCTGGAAATCAAAGTAACACACACACACACAAAATGCTGGAGGAACTCAGCAGGTCAGGCAGCATCTATGGAAAAAAGTACAGTTGATGTTTCGGGCTGAGACCCTTCATCAGGACTGTACGTGACCACTAGGGGACACACTGAACAGCTGCATATACATACTGTGACCATTAGGGGGCACTGAACAGCTGCATATACATACTGTGACCACTAGGGCTTACTCTGAACAGCTGCATATACATACTGTGCAGCAGGTAATTAATTGTTAGACTGCAAAGAAAATATCAATTAAACAAATTCAACATAAATGATTATATTTTCATAAATAATGAACTCAAAATTAATTAGAATGCATCACATCTCAGATAAATAGCTTACAATAGGCCTGCAAATGCAAATACGCATGTTCACAGGAACGCTCCAAAATGGGTAGTCAAATCTGCATGCACAATACATTATTGGCACAGCCTACCCATCATCAATGACATATATACAGAAAGGTGCCAGAAGATGGCCAGTAACATCATGAAGGATCCCACCCATCCTGCATATGGACTGTTTGCCCCACACACGTTAGGGAGGAGGCTATGTAGCATCCACTCCAGGACCACCAGACAGAAAAACAGTTACTTTCCCCAAGCAGAAAGGCTGATCAACACCTCCACCCACTAACCCACCCCTCTACATCCCCAACCACCACTACTTTATCATTTCCAGTCAGAGTCACCTTATGTACAGACACTCCTGTGCCTAGCGTCACTTTATGGACACACAATCTATGTATATAAGCTATCGGAGAAGATGGCAGCACGACGCAGCTTGCGCGGCCACTCCGGTGAATGATATCTGTAATCTGTCAAGTAGGGTGCCGTGCACAATCCTGATTTGATGGAGACAGACGTGACAGAACGGAGGAACATCTGGAGAAACTTCTGAAATGCCTTTTTCGCTGCCGCTGTTACTGTGTGATCCAGAATCTCCGGAGGAGAAGGCCCCGAGTCCTCGGCTTTGCTTGTTGTTTGGTGGCCGGGACAGGGTCGAAGTGCTCGGCCGAGATGGTGCTCGGTGTCGAAAGGCTGGTTGGAGGCTCAAAGTTTTCAGCCGGACTCAGAGTCGGCTGGGGTTGGGTGCTTCCAATGCATCGACAGCTGTCGGTGCCTGGAGGTTTATGGCAGAGAGAGTTTTTCCTTTCTGCCACCTGCTATCGGGGACTATTGGGGGTCGATCGGAACTTTGAGACTTTTTTTTACCGTGCGCATGGTCTGTTCTTTATCAAATTATGGTATTGCTTTGCACTGCTGTAACTAAATGTTATAATTATGTGGTCTTGTCAGTGTTAGTCTTTGGTTTGTCCTGTTTTTTGTGTGATAACACTCTGGAGGGACATTGTATCAATTCTTAATGCATATATGCATTTCTAAATGACAATAAACGAGGACTGTGTCCTCATAATCTAATATTTTGTGTTTTTATTATTATTGTGTTCTTTATCTTAATTTTTTTGTGTTGCATCCGATCTGGAGTAACAATTATTTTGTTCTCCTCTACACCTGTGTACAAGAAATTACATTAAATAATCCTGCTTGAATCTTTATTCATTTACAGAACATGCTCCACTGCCAACAATCTAGTAATTTCATTCCATGGCCATCATTGCTGATGCAAGCATATTATTATAGATTGATTAACAGTATTAACATATCAGAAGTTTTAGAAACATATAAATTTGCTGGAGCATTTATGGAAATGAATACACAGTCCATGTTTCGGGCCAACATGTTTCATCAGGGCCATGATGAAGATCGGTTCTGATGAAAGGTCTAGGCCCGAAGCGTTGACTGGTTATTTCTCTCCATAGATGCTGCTTGACCTGCCGAGTTTCTCCAGCGTTTTGTGTGTGTGACTCTGGATCTTCAGCATCTGCACAACCTCGTGTTGATGAGAGGCTGTAGGAGTTCATTTGTTTCTGCATGCCTGCTCCACCATTCAGCGTTTAGCATTAACCTTATAGCCTTCGATTTCTCACTAAATTCCAAAACCCAGATGCTGCCTTAGGCCACAAGAACAAAGGAGGAGAATCACACACACAAAATGCCGAAGGTCAAGGAGCATCCATGGAAATGAACAAGCAGTCGATGTTTCCGGCCAAAACCCGAGCTGGAAAGGAAGGAGGTAGATGCCAAAATACAAAGATGGGGGGAGGGGAAGTATGATAGCTAAAAGGTGATAGGTGAAGCCAGGTGGGTGGGAAAGATAAAGGGCTGGAGAAAGAGGAATCTGATAAAAGAGTAGAGTGGACCATGGGAGAAAGGAAAGGAGATGGGGATCCATAGGGAGCTGATAAACAGGAAAGAAAAGACAAGAGGCCAGAGAGAAGGATAGAAGAAGGGAGGAGGAAGGGAATTTTATTAAACCAGAAGGAGAAATCGATATTTATGCCATCAAGTTGGGGGTTACCCAGATGGAATACAAGGTTCTGCTTCTCCACTCTGAGTGTGGCTTTATCTTGGCACAAGAGGAGGCAATGGACTGACCTGTCAGAACAGGAATGGGAATCGGAATTAAATTGTTTGGCCCCTGGAAGCTCTGCTTTTGGCAGATGGAGTGGAGGTGCTCAATGAAGCAGTCCCCCAATTTACAACGCGTCTCACCAATGCAGAGGAGGCCGTGTCAGGCGCACCAGACACAATAGACAATCCCAACGGATTCGCAAGTGAAGTGTTGCCTTACCTGGAAAGGGCCCTTATGAAAGTGAGGCAACAGGTATATGGGCAGGTATGGCACTGAGCTCACTTGCAAGGTTTGGTGCCAGGAGGGAGATTAGTGGGGTGGGATGAATAGACGAGGGAATCACAGAGGGAGTGATCCCTATGGAAAGCGGGAAGCTGGGGGGGGGGGGAGGGGGAGAGGAAGAGGTAAAGACTTGTTTGGAGGTAGGATCCCTTTGGAAGTTGCGAAGGATGAAACGGATGTGGAGGCTTATGGACAAGAGCAACTCTATCACTGTTAAGGCGGTGGGAAGATGGCGTGAGTGCAGATGTTCGGGAAATGGGAGAGATGTGGTGAGGGCAGCATCAATAGTGGAGGAAGGGAAACCCCATTCTTTGAAGAAGGAGGACATCTCCGATGTCATGGAAAGAAAGCCTCATCCTGGGAACAGATGCGGCAGAGACGAAGGAACTAAGAAAAGGGAATAGCATTTTTACAGGAGACAGGGTGGGAAGAGGTATAGTCAAGATAACTGTGGGAATCGGTAGATTTATATAAGAAGGCAGTCAACAGTACAGAGATGAGACAGAGAGATCAAGGAAAGGGGAGGGAGGTGTCAGAAATGGACCAGTGCATATAAGGGTACGGTGGAATTTATAGGCAGAATTGAAGAAATTGATGAGCTCGTTATGGATGCGTGAAGTAGCACCAATCAGTCATCAATATAATGGAAAAAGAGTTGATGAGCATTACCAGGGAAGGCTTGGAACATAGACTTCCACATAGCCAATGAAAAGGCAAGCAGAGCTGGGGCGATGGGGGGGGGGGCACAGCTACCTCTCGAGTCTGCAGAAAGTGGGGAGGAGCCAAAGGAAAAATTGTTCATGTGAAGACCAGTTCTGCCAGACTGAGGAAGGTGGTGGTGGAGAGGAACTGGTTAGTTCTCCCATTGAGAAAGAAATGGAGAGCTTCAAGGCCTTCTTGATGGGGGATAGAAATGTACAGCAGAAGTAAGCCATTTGGCCCATTGAGTCTGCTCCACTTATTCCATCATGGCTGAATCATTATCCCTCTCAGCCCCATTCTCCTACCTTCTCCCCATAACCTTTGACATCCTCACTAAACATGAACCTATCAGTCCCCACTTTAAATATACCCAATGAATTGGCCTCCACAGCCGTCTGTGGCAATGAATTCCACAGATTCACCACCCTCTGGCTAAAGAAATCCCTCCTGATCTTTGATCTAACTGAATGCCCCTCTGTTCTGAGGCTGTGCCCTCTAGTGGAAACATCCTGTCCACATCCACTCTAGCCAAACCTTTCAATATTCAATAGGTTTCAATGAGATCCACCCCCCCCCCCCCCCCAATTCTTCTAAACTCTAGTGAGTACAGGCCCAGACCCTCAAACACTCCTCATATGTTAACATTTTCATTCCTGGAATCATCCTCATGAACCTTCCCTGGATCCTTTCCAACGGAAGTACATCCTTTCTTAGATAAGAGACCCAAAATTGCTCACGATACTCCAACTGCAGTCTGACCATTACCTTATAAAGCCTCAGCATTCTATACTTGTTCTTATATTCTAGTCCCCTTGAAGTGAATGCTAATTTTCCTTCCTTACCACCGACTCAGGGCACTCCTGCACATTGACTCAGATGTTAATGAGCAACACTCACAAAATGCTGGAGGAACCAGCAGGTCAGGCAACCTCTATGGAGGGAAATGAACAATCAGCATTGGGTCTGAAGCATCAACTCGTTATTCCCATCAGTAGATTCCTTGCCTACTGAGTTCCTCCAACTTTGTGTGTGTGTGTGTGTGTGTGTGTGTGTGTGTGTGCGCTGCTCAAGATTTCCATCATCTGCAGAATCTTTTGTGTCTAAGACTCTGCCTTGTGAGCGAGACTCCACTGACCTCCTAGGAAGAGAACACTAAAGATTCATTATCCTCAAGTGAAGAAATTCCTTCCCATTTTATTGTTGAATGGCCAGTCTCTTTGAAACTGTGACCCCTGGTTCTAACCTACCTTGTTAGTTCCATAGAATTTTGCATATCTGTACAAGATCTCTTTTTTTAAGCAGAGTTCAAGAGCTGAGAAGTAACGTTACAGATCTATAAAACCTTGGCTAGTCCACACTTGGAATGCAAACAACAGGAATTCTGCAGATGCTGGAAATTCAAGCAACACACATCAAAGTTGCTGGTGACCAGCAACTTTGATGTGTGTTGTCCACACTTGGAATATTGTGTTCAGTTCTGGTTCCCTCATTATAGGGAGGATATGAAAGCTTTAGGTTGCAGAGGAGATTTACCAGGATGCTGCCTGGATTAGGGAGCAAATCTAGTGAGGTAAGGTTAAGTGAGCTGGAGTGAAGCAGGATGAGAGGGAGAGGTGACTTGATAGTGTGTAGGATAAGAGGAACAGAATGGACAGCCAGTGCCATTTTCCCAGGGTGACAATGGCTAATACGAGGGGGCATTATTTTAAGGTAATTGGAGGAAAGTGTAGGGGCGAAGTTAGTGATAGTTGTTTGTTTGTTTTTTTTTTAAAACACAGAGTGGTAAGTGCATGGAACACACTGCAAGGGTTGGTGGTACAGCCAGGTATGTTAAGGACATTTAAGAGGTTCTTTGGTAGGCATGTAGATTATAGAAAAATGGAGGGCTGTGTAGGAGGGAAGAGTTAGATTGATCTTGGAGTAGATTAAAAGGTCAGTACTTGTGGGCCAAAAGGCCTGTACTGTGCCGTAATGCTCAATGTTCTATTACTAGCTAAAATCCAGCCCGTCATTCCACTCCCTTTCTGTGTAACTGATGTACATGCCATATGTCACCTGTTGCACAACACTCAAGCCTTTGTTGTTTCAACAGTTGCCAGCAGTGTTTAGTAGCTATAAAGTTACTACCTAGTTGCATAGACTATGCACTTTGGTCATTCCTCTAACTTGCACTTATTCAGTACTTCAATATGGTAAAAAGTTTCAAGATGCTTCATGTGCAATTCTCAAACAAATCTGACACTGCACAGTGTGAAATTTTAAGACAGCAAACTAACAGCGTTGTCAAAGAAGCAAGAGGCAGGAAGCAGAGGAGTGTAGCGATTTGGAGAGTTTTAGTAAAAAAGAGAGAAAGATTAGCTTGATTTGTCAGGTGTGTATCGAAATGTACAGTGAAATGCATTGTTTGCATCAAATCAATTCTCCGAGGGTCACTGTGGGCAGCCCGCAAGTGTTGTCACGCTTCCAATGCTAACCTAGCATGACCACAATTTACCCTAACCCCACCCGTATGTTGGAGGAAACCAGGGCACCCAGAGAAAACCCATGCAATCACGGAGAAAGTGTACAAATTCTTTGCAGGCAGCAGCAGGAATCAGTGTTCACTGGCGCTAACCACTACACTACCCAGAAGACAAGGTCATGGAGAGATTTGAAAGATGAGCACCAAAGTTCATCTGCCAGAGCAGAGTGGATCAACAAACAGTTGATGGTGTTGAGAATTAATCATAAATAGACTAACAACTGATGGAACTCATGTTCTCATGTGCAGATGAGAAACTCAACACAGGAATATGTGCTGTTATAAATAATAACAACATTTATAGAGCACAGGCAGTGTAGTTCAGGGTGCTTTACAAAAGGATAAAGTACAAACATGAAGATAAACTTGTAAAATAAACAGTTTTTGAGCTGGCGTTTAAACTATCAACTAAGTCTGTATCCCTTATAGTTTTACGTATTGAATTCTGGGTACATAGAGCTCGTCAGCCTGGGAAGGCAGTCCACCTAAGAGAGGGAAAACTCTGATCTCAAACCTCCGCTGCCTTGCGGCCATACCCACTCACGGGAAAGGCTTCGGGAGTAAACCCGGAGGACAAATCCGGAGCTGGAGTCCCTAAGACAGTCCGACGTTGCCTTCAACCTCGTTCTGGCAACTCCTGCAACGACACTGGTGCCAAGCTGAATCAGCCCTTGCCCTTCCCTTGGACAACATTTGTGTCGTGGAGAGGGGAGACTTGCTGCATGGGCAACTGCCGGTCTTCCATACAACCTTGCCCAGGCCTGCACCCTGGAGAGGACACTAGACTTTCCAGGCACAGATCCGTGGTCTCGTGAGATTAACGGATGCCACCACCACCATTATTGAATTCCACAGTTTAGGAGCATAGTTCAAAAAAGCTGACCTGACAATTATCTTTTGAGGGAGATTGTTTAAATTGAAGAGACCAACATAAGACCAATGAGCTCGAGCAGGGTTATAAAACAGAAGTGATTCTGAGATGTACATCAGTGTCAGCCCATTAAGAGCTTTAAAAACAAGTAAGAGAATGTTAAAATCAATTCTGTAAGAAATAAGGAGCCAATGCAGAGTAGCTAGTACGGGAGTGATAAGCTCCCTTATCCACATTGAGTGTGGTAGTTCTGTGGCTTGGTTACTGGATTAGCAATATTGAGATACTATCTTAACAGTTTCAGATCCATCAAGGACAGCTAGGGAATTTAATTTCATTATAGAAAGGATGTTGAGGCTTTGGAGAGGGTGCAGGAGAGTTTACCTGGACATTACCTGGATTAGAGAGAATGTGCTATAACGAGAGGTTGGACAAACTTGGGTTGTTTTCTCTGGAGTGATGAAGGCTGAAGGGAGATCTGATAGAGGTCTGTAGATAGATACCTGTATTGATCCCAAAGGTAATCACAGTGTCACAGTAGCATTACAAGTGCACAGATATAAATATTAGAAGAGAAATAAGGAAGAATTAAAAAAAGTTGCCTCAAACAGTCTAGCAGGAGGAGCTCATCACTTCCCCAGCTATAGGTTAACTCATTATAGAGCCTAATAGCCAAGGGTAAGAATGCCCTCATATAGCACTCTTTGGGGTTACGCAGTTGTCTTAGACTATTACTGAAGGTACTCCTCTCTTCAGCCAAGGTGACATGCAGAGGGTGAGAAACATTGTCCAGAATTGCCAGGATTTTCTGTAGGGTCCATTGTTCTACCACAGTCCAGTTTGACTCCTAAAACAGAGCCAGCCTTTCTAATCAGTTTATTGAGACTGTAGGTATTACCCATGTTGATGCCATTGCCTTAGCACACCAACCACCGCATAGAGCATTGTACTGGTAACAGACTGGTAGAACACGTGAAGGAGAGGCCTGCATACTCCAAGGGCCCTCAGTCTCCTCCAGAAGTAGAGGCGACACTGCCTCTGTGTTGGTGCTGCACTCAACTCTGTTATCCACGTGCACTGTCAGGTACTTGTAGGTCCTCACCACATCCATGTCCTCACCATCAATAGTAACAGGGAGCAATCCAGACTTAAAGGGTCTTAACCTGAAATGTCGACTACTTTTTCCATAGAAGCTGCCTGGCCTGCTGAGTTCCTCCAGTACTTTTGTGTGTTGCTTACTCTTCCTAAAGTCCATTACCATCTCTTTTGTCTTACTGATGTTGAGCTGCAGATGATTCAGCTTGAACCATTTGACAAGGTCCTCCGCCAGAGCCCTGCTTTCATCCTCCTGTCCTCCCTTAATAAACTCAACCATTGCTGAGTCATCAGAGAATTTCTGCAGATGACATGACTCATGGTTGTATCAAATGTCCAAGATATACAGGGTAAACAGAAAGGAAGCCAATACAGTCCCCTGTGGGGCTCCAGTGCTGCTAAAAGCCATGTCTGACACACAGCTCTGAAGCCACAAACTGTGGTCTTTCAGTCAGATAGTCTTTTGTCCAGGGTACAATGGAAGTGCCAACCTGCATTGAGCGATTATTTATATTATCTTGTATTATCATTATACGACTATGAGAGGCATAGATAGACAGGCAATATTTTTCCAAGGGTTGGAATGTCTAATATCAGAGGGCATGCATTTAAGGTGAGGGGGTAAGTCCAGAGGAGATGTGAGGGGCAAGTTTTTTCACACAGTGGTGGGTTCCTAGAATGCTCTGCCTGGGCTGGTGGTAGAGGCAGAAACATGAGAGACTTTTCAGAGATGATTATGACATGATAGACATGAATGTGTGGGAAATGAAAGGATATGTACATTGTGTAGGTAGAAGAGATTAGCTGACTTTTTTTTCACTAATTTCATTGGTTCGGCACAACATTGTGGGTCAAAGAGACCGTTTCTGTGCTGTACTCTGCTATGTTCTGTGTTCACTTTAGTTAGAGGTACAGCAGCGTAACAGGTCCTTACGGCTCAATGTGCCGGTGCCAAGTATACCACGTGACCAATTCGTCTACCAGCCAAGTATACCACGTGACCAATTCGTCTACCAGCCAAGTATACCACGTGACCAATTCGTCTACTAGCCAGTGCGTCTTTGGACTCTGGGAGGAACCAGGAGCATCCGGAGGAAACCCATGCGGTCATGGGGAGAACATGACAGATAGCAGAGGGAATTGAACCAACCCGTAACTGGCGCTGTAATAACGTTACGCTAACCGCTGTGCTGTCCCTTATTAGGAAACAGAAAGGTAACAAAAGGTAGCTACAGAAAGGTAACAGAAAGGTAGCTACAGAAAGGTAACACCCCCTTCTGGCCCAAAGAGCCCGTACGGCCCAATTAATTGATTGTTGGAATGAGGATGATGAGTATGAATGCATGGGGGGGGGGGGTGCGAGAGAAGTGTTGTTGATCTTTGAGAATAAGCCATTGAATAAGCCTGAGTCAGCGGTGGAGGCAGATACACTAGTGAAGTTTAAGAGACTACTAGACAGGTATATGGAGGAATTTAAGGTGAGGGGTTATATGGGAGGCAGGGTTTGAGGGTCGGCACAACATTGTGGGCCGAAGGGCCTGTACTGTGCTGTACTATTCTATGTTCTATGACCCTACATTCTCTTGAATTCCAGAATCAGAATCACTTTTTTGCCAGTATGTGAAACATACCAGAATTGATTGTAGTTCGGTGCCAAGCATAAAACACAGAATAATACCATAACAGACAACACAATAGCAACCAACAATTTACAAGACAACAGTGCAAATAGCTATGAGCAATCAAACATCAATAATTAAACTTAAATATGAACAGACTCGATAATTATCAACAGAGCAAGGAGAGCAGAAAAGACCATTTAACGGATGTTGTGCAGGGGCAGTTAGAGTTCAAGTTCAAGAATATTATCACCTAACTGTACATAAATCTCCTATGCAACCTAAAGCTTTCACATCCTCCTTATAATGTGAGGGGACCAGAAATGAACACAATATTCCAAGTGTGGCCTAGCCAAGGTTTTATAGATCTGCAATGTTACCTCTCAGCTCTTGAACTGATTCCACCGACTAATGAAGACCACCAACACACCATGTCTTCTCAACCACCATAACAAGTTGCATGGTCAGCAAAGACATGGACCGCATGATCACTCTGTTCATGCACACTGCTAAGAATCCTGCCATTAACTCTGTATTCTGCCTTCAAGTTTGATCTTCCAAACTTTATCATTTCACACATCTCCATTTGCCACTTCTCAGTTCAGCTTCCTATTAATGTCCTATTGTAACCAACACTATCAAAACACCAACAACCTTTGTATCATCTGCAAACTTACTAACCCACCTTCCACTTCCTCATCCAAGTCACCTATAAAAATCACAAAGAGTAGGGGGCCCTGTGGAACACCACTGGTCACCGACCTCCAGGCAGAATACTCTCCATCTACAACCACACTGTGCCATCTGTTGGCAACAAGCCAAATTCGAATCCATGCAGCCTCATTTCCCTGAATCCCATTCCTCCTGACTTTCTGAACAAGCCAACTACGGGGCACCTTGTCGAATACCTTACTAGAATCCATTATCACCACACCCACTACACCACCTTCACCAAAGTGCTTTGTCACATCCTCAAAAAATTCAATCAGGCTTGTGAAATACGACTTGCTGACTATCCTTAATCGGACTAAGTCATAAATCCTGTCTCCAAGAACCTTCTCCAACAGTTTTCCTGAACGATGATTTGAGACTCACTGGTCTATAATTCCCAATTATATCATTGCAATCCAGGGAGCGGGAAGCGCAGAATCAAATATCGCTATGATGATTGTACGTTCTAGTATCAGTTGTTTGGTGACAATGAAGAATAAATAAAGTATATTTAATATTCCAAACCTGAAAAAAATCCAAAACATCAACACTTCTAGCCTCAAGCATTTCAGATAAGAGATACTGAACCTTGCTAAGAAATGAGTTACACATTCTGTTGTGTGCTTTCCTGAGAACATATAGTGAGAACACAGTGTATGTTTATGATAGGCATCCTTAAAAACAATAACAACACTTTCAAAATTTCTTTCTGAAATTAAGTTGACGATTAAATTGAAGAAATGCTATATTAAAAAACGTGTCCTGAAGACTGAAGGGGCTGTGGCAATATAAATTAGAAAAGACAAATTTAAAAGTTGCACAAGAAATATTAAGAACAAGGATATATGTATATATATACACACACATATATATATGTCCTTGTTCTTAATATTTCTTATGCAACTTTTATATTATATATATATATATATATATATATATAGCTCATTGTAAGTAGTAAGGAAAAGAGTTTCTTAAACTGCTGAGAACTTATAAATAGAAACATAGGACAGAATATTGTGTAATCTGTTCTGGCCCAAGAGATATGATGTCTTTGTAGAGAGTACAGAGGAGATTTAACTAGAAACTTCAGTGAAGTGGTAGTTCAGTCATGGCAAAAGACTAGGGAATCTGGACATGTTCTCCTGAGAGTGTCGGTTGCATGGGTAACTGACAGAGCTTAAAATCATGAAGGTATAAACAGATTAGATTTCAGGATCATTCCCATCGGAAAAGGAGTTTAAGTTCTAAGTAAATTTATTATCAAAGTACAAATATGTCACCACATACAAGCCTGAAATTTGTTTCTTGTGGACATACTCAATAAATCCAAGAACCACAACAGAATCAATGAAAGACCGTATCCAACAGGACAGACAAACAGCCAATGTGTAAAAGACAACAAATGTAAATGAAAAAAGTAATAAGTAAGCAATAAATATCGAGAACATGAGATGAAGAGTCCTTGAAAGTGAGGCCATTGTGGGAACATTTCAGTTGAAATAAAGTGAGGTGATGGTTGAAGTGTCCCAGGTGGGGAGGGGTCTGAGACTCCTACGCCTCCAGTGGGGAAAAAAAGTGTTGCAAGAAATTATTTATTTATATTTAACGATACAGCGCGGGGCATGGCCTTCACGCCACACCACTCAGCAACCCGTGACAAACCCTAACCTAATCACAGGACAATTAGCAATGACCAATTAGCCTACCCCATACATCTTTGGTCTATGAAAGGAAACTGGAGTACCTCAGGAAAACCCACAGGGAGGACATAGAGAGACTCCTCGCAGAATAGCGCCGAAACTGAACTCTGAAACTGTAATAGCATTACAGTAACAACTAGGCTACCGAGACACCCAATGTGTAAACAAATCAAAAGAATTGGTAAATGAACCGGGAAACACACAAAACGCTGGAGGAACTTAGCAGGCCAGACAGCAGCTATAGAAAAAAAAAGTACTCTTTTCCATAGATGCTGCCTGGCCTGCTGAGTTCCTCCAGCATTCCGTGTGTATTGCTTGGATTTCCAGCATCTGCAGATTCTCTCAGGTTTGTAAATGAACTGGAAATGATGTGTGGATTTCCGTGTTTTGTTTTTGTACTGCAGCTGGTTCAGGACAGGGCGGTAGTGAAACTGATTGAAGAAATATCCTGTAGGACTATGTGTGAAAGAAAGGGGAATTAATTTGCTCTTCTGTACATAAAACAGAAACATTATTTTCCCCTGTCCACAAATACTGCTTCACATGGTAATTTTCAGAACTTCCTGATTTAAAATCAAAAAACCAGAGTTTGGAAAAGTGAGATTGTAAACAGAAGTTTCTAGGAGCATTGAATTCTTCCAGAAATATTTATGGAGCATAGACCAAGCAGAAACAGAGGAACAAATTAAATTGCTTTTCTTTCTCTCCCCAGACACACATTACTACAGATGTACCGTGGAGAACATTCTAACTGGCTGCAACCTTTCTGGAATGGAAGGGCAACTGCACAGGATTGGAAAAAGCAATCACAGCCAGCTCCATCATGGGCACTAGCCTCCCCCACATCAAGGACACCTTCAAGGCAATGCCTCAAAAAAAAAAAAAAAAGCAGCACCATTATTAAGGGCCCCCATCACCCAAGACATGCCCTGGTCACATCGCTACCACCAGGAAGGAGGTACAGGAGCCTGAAGACACACACTCAACATTTCAGGAACAGTTTCTTCCCCTCTGCCATCAGATTTCTGAATAGACAATAAATCCATGTACACTACCTCACATTTTTTTCTTTGTTTTGCTCTGTTTTTGCAATACTTAATTTAAAAATTTAAAATACATTTCCTATTGTTACTTATAACTTCTTAGCTGTCGATTGTAATGTACTGTTGCCACAAGACATATGCCAGTGACATTAAGCCCGATTCTGAATCACCAACTGTTCTATTCAGTATATACAGATTTTTGATTTTTATATTTCAGATTCCCAATTAATCTGATAAATAACTTGACAGGCAGATTGTTCTCTTTCCAACATAGTTGTTTTACGAAGTCCTATTTACTTTGCAAAGCCCCTCTTGCATGCGTCCTTGCCGACTACCCTTGCTTTGCTTAATACCTTCTCTCCTGACTATGCAGTACAATCGTCCGCCTTTCAGTGAGTCACTCTGTCCAACCACAGCATCTTCAAACGTTTCAGACATGACTCCTAATACCCAACCATGGGCAAACTGTCAAAAGCATCCCAATCTCTGCAGACTTTAAATCCCCATTATTTCTTTTATAAAAGTTCAAAGTAACTTTATTATCAAAGTACATATATGTCACCAAATACAACCCTGAGATTCGTTTTCTTGCAGATATACTGAATAAATCCAATAACCATAATAGAATCAATAAAAAAAAATTGCACTCAACAGAGTGGACAATCAATGTGCAAAAGACAACAAACCGGGCAATATAAAAGAAAATAAATGATTAGCAGGAAATATAGAGAAATGAGGATAAATTGTGGTGTTCTTTTTTCACTATTTATTTATTTTACAATTTGTAGAAATTTTATGATTTTGCGAAGAGCTGCCGCCACACATAAAAAAAATGAAATTTCTCGTAAGAATACACACGGATAATAAATAACTTTGCAACTGCGTCATATTTCCGAGCGGTCCATGAGCCGATTTTGCCTTATTCCTTAGGTTTTGGAACTGAAAGTAAATGTTATGTTTGCACTGAATTGCTGTCGCTAAACAACAAATTGGTTAGATTTAAATTCCAATGTGTTCACCCTGCGCACCTAAGTTTGTATGGAGAACAGGGCATTTCAAAGTTCAAGGCTTACACCCAGTGCTAACTCAGCCCTGTCAAATGTTGTCCAGGCTACTATCTTATACATCAAAGAGTGGATTATTTTGCTTATTCAACACTGAACAAGTAGTTAGAGGTTTAGAGAAGATATTTAGAGAGACTAACACACCTCTCAGCAGAGACATCTTACTGCGACTTCCAGCTCAGTCTTCACAGCAAGTCTTTCACTCCAGGCACCACATTCAATTTGCTTGTGTTTCACGACCGTAAATAAATCATTACAGTACAAAAACAGATTTAGAAAATGCAATGCATATATTTGAAGACAATTAATGATTAACTCAGTTGATTTTTACGTAAACGTTTTTTGACGAAAGTTCCAACTTGTTGAAATGACTACCCGCCAACGGAGAACGATAGCCCTACGTACTTATTGCTTGACACCCACACCAACCAATAGATAAGGCGTTTACTCACCTGCGCAGCTGTTTTGATAGACAATTGGGTGGAGGTGTTGATTGACATAGAAAATAACCAATAGAAAGCGGCCAAAAGGGGTGGGTGCTTACTGTCGCCTTTTCTGCGCATGCTCACTGTCAGCGGGTGGAGGTTTTGGTCGCGGGCGGAGGATAGGTAGGTCAAGGTCTGGGGAGGAACTTTCTAAATGTGGTTCGTTACCTGAGAGAAGCCGAGTCAATGCTTCTCGATGAAGAAATGGATTCATACTGAAATGGGGAAGTGTTTGAGGTTAGAATCCATGCCCAAGTGAACGTGGTCATTTTCCTTATATGATCGGGCCGTGTGGAGCCCGAGGTGATTTAAGTCAGTTCTGGCGATGGGACAAGTGTGTTCACTTTCTTCAGTTAACTAGATCACACTCAGGCTTACTATCAGTAACTCGGCGTGACTTTTGTTTTTTTCAGGAGCGGTGCAGTTAAAAATTACAAAATAAATCAATAGTGCTAAAACATAAGGATCAGTTTATGGGCTGTTCAGAAATCCGAAGCGGGAAGGGAAGAACTGATATCCTTTATTGTTAGCTAGCTCTCACATTTTAAATACAAACTTTAGGAGAGGGGAAGGCAACCTGGGCTATGTGTCAAGTATCAGCTGTTCTTTTAGTTAAAGTTGTCTATGCCTTGACGGGGCATTGATTAGTAGGGAAAGGGAACTTTAAAGAGGGTAGGTGTGCCGATCTCTGCAAATGGTCAGTGATGACTAGCCCACTGCGCAATCTGAGTTCAAAATGAACTTTACTGATGGAATCAGTGCTGGAAAACAAGTCTGAGGCCATGCAATGAAACATGAGGCTAAAAATGAAAAGCATAAATGTGCAAACATTGTAAATCTGCCAGGGTGCCATGGTAGCATGGCAGCTAGTGTGATGGTATTACAGCTTGGGCCTTTGGAGTTCGGAGTTCAATTCTGATGCTGTCTATAGGAAGTTTGTACGCTCTCCCTGTGACTGGGTGGGTTTCCTCCAGGTGCTCACAGTCCAAAGACATACTGGTTAGTCTGTTAATTGGTCATTGTGAATTGTCCCATGATTAGGCTGAGATTAAATCGGAAGATTGCTGGGTGCTGTGGCTTGTTGGGCCAGAAAAGCCTTTTCTGCACTGTCACTAAATAAAATAAATAAACTTGATCTATGCCTCTTGCACACATCGAACAGGTCATGCAAGACTGTATGTAGCATGTGACAATAATAACCCAATTCCAGGGAGCAAATAAACTTTCTCTTGAATGTTGAGATAGGTGAACAAAATCGGCTGATGAAGAGCCACATGTCCTTCATCTCCATAGTTCTCAGTTATTTGCAGAGATTTCCATTCTTTGCCAACTAATAAAATGTATGTACACTGTTGAAAATTGCAGTGTCTGACCTCTCACCTAATTACTGTGTTAATCCACATGACAGTCTGGGGAAGTCAGCTTTATTAGTTTGACCTTTGTAGTTTGAATGCAAACGTGTTCATAAACAAGTACAAGGTGTATTTATTTAACCTCTGACTTAGTTTTTCCCAGTCAGTTTCAAAAATTACAACTTGTAAACATGGGTTTTAATGAAATTGATATGCCACAGAATATCAATCAGATTTATCCTGCTAAATCTTTTTACACAAGTACCTACTTCCATCAGCACGAGCAAATGCATTAGGAGAAGGGGTGGCCACTTAAACTCCAGCTTACTCTGTCATTAGACAAAGATCATTGCTGGCTGTAACCACTACTCCACATTTCCAGCTGACAGAAGAACTTTTCACCCAGTTGCTTATCAACAATACCTCTCTTCCTCTCTCCATCGTTCTCTCCTTTGTCTCTTTACCTCTGAAGCAGATTATTTGAATATTTTCACCACTAGATACTTGCGTGCCACTAAAAAAAATCTCTGCTCTCCCTTATTTTTAAGCAGTGATCCTTTCTTCATTTTCTCACACAAGGTAACAAGTTCAATTTTATTGTCATGGGTATACACACCCAGGGTACAAATGGCATGAAATGTACTGTAGTTTTATGCAGGAGCAGCAAAATACACTTCAAGCATAAAACAAATTATACATAGTGGTTTTCCGTCATGTCCTGCGATGACAGAAAATCTGTGTGGGAGAGTTTAAAGTGGAAAAGCCATTGCACTGGGCCAGATCCACTCTCTCATCCTCAGAAGTCCAGGTCCAGTGGTACGAACAAGTACGAACAAACTGGGGTCCTCCTTGATTTCAAAAGATGCCCATGAAATCTTCTGTGTCTTATCTTTCCCTTTGCTTTACACAGAGCATTACAGAACTGCCTTCCTGGTCGTTAGATTTCACTGTAGATCTCATCCGCCCAGTATGTTGGAACCAACTTCACGTGCTGGGACAGGAATGTCCCTATCTCACTGGGGTATGAGGCTGCCGGTTACCCTCATGTGCTTTAGCCTGCCTGATGAAGCAGTATACAGGGCTGTGGCTGCTGTCACATGTAAACTGCTACTTGGAGCCACAGGTGAGGGCTGAATGTCTGGTGGGGACCCAAAGGTGAATGAGCTACCTCAGAATGGACATGACAAGCCCCTTCACCAGAGGTGCTAACCCTCCCTGGACATCCCATGCACCTCAAATTATGCATAACTCACCACAAAATAAACAACAGTAGTGCAAATTGGAGACATGAGATTCTGCAGATGCTAGAAATCCTGAGCAACACACAAAATGCTGGAGGAACTCAGCAGGTCGGACAGTGTATCATGGCTCAGTAGCGCAGTGGTTAGCATAACGTTATAGAGAGGCAGCTGTAAGATGGGGGTCAATTCCTGCCACCGTTTGTAAGGAGTTTGTATGTTTTCCCCGTGACCATGTGAGTTTGCTCCCACATTCCAAGGACGCTACGGGTAAGTTATGGGCATGCAACGTCAGAGCCGGAAGACTGGCAACATTTATGGATTGCCCTCGGCACATCGTCAGACTTTATTGATCATTGACACAAACGGCACATTTCCCTAATGTTTCAATATTTCATTGTACATGTGACAAATAAAGCTAATCACTATTCTTAATCTCTCCTTTCCCTGTTATTTGCACAGACTGGGTGAATCGTGGCCTGGTATGGAAACAGCAATGCCTCTGAATGTGAAATCCTACAAAGGGGAGATTGGGCCCAGTACACCACGGCTAAAGCCCTCCCAGCCATTGAGCGCATCTGCATGAAACTTGTATGAAAGCAGCATCCATCATTAGAGATCCCCACCACCTAGGCCATGCTCTTTTCTCACTGCTGTCACCAGGAAGGAGGTACAGGAGCCTCAGAACTCGCACCACCAGGTTCAAAAACAATTATTACCCCTCAACCGTCAGGCTCTTGAACAAAAGGGGATAATGTGAGGGGCAGGTTTTTTATGCAGAGTGTGGTGAGTGCGTGGATTGGGCTGCCGGTGGAGGCAGATACGATAGGGTCTTTTAAGAGACTCCTGGATAAGTACATGGAGTTGAGGGCTATGGGTAATCCTAGGTAATTTCTGAAATAAGTGGATGTTCGGCACAGCATTGTGGGCCGAAGGGCCTGTACTGTGTTGTAGGTTTTCTATGTTTCTAACTACACTCATGCCCCATCATTGAGATGTTTCCAACAACCAATGGTCTCACTTTACGGATTCGATCTCATGTTCTTGTTATTTATTGCTATTTATTTATATTTTTATTTGCACAGTTTGTTGTCTCCTGTACTCTGGTTGATCTTGTTACAGTTGCTGTTATATAGATTTGCTGAGATTTCCCACAGGAAAATGAATATCATGGTTGTATATGGTATCATATATGTACTTTGATAATAAATTTACATTGAGCTCTATGGAATGCTCCAGTTCAGTGGCCTTGGTGATTTAGACTTGAGTTAATTTAAAATAAAAAGATTCTCAACATTAGGGAAATCAAAGGATATGGGGATAGTGCAGAAAAATGGAGGAGAGGTAGATCAGTAGAACCAGCCTTAAAGGGCTGGATGCATTACACTCTCAGTCTTCATTTGATTTCTCCATTATAGAGACTGCATTTTCTGCACCAAATCTAAGCTATTAAATCCAAGCAAGAACAGCATTTCTTCTTCTTATCTATATTTCAGACCAGATGTTGCTCTTACCTCGGTCAATCTTGATTTTCTCCTTAGTAAACAACAAGGAAAAATTTTCATTAAAAATTCCACCGCTCCTCTGTGGCTCAAGATATAGGTGGTCCTGCTGATCTTCAAAGGAACCTACTCTGTCCCTATCCATCCTTTTATTTTTAATAGAACTCTAGGACCACTTGGTTCCTTATGGTTGTTATGGACACGCATGGTACTGGGGATGAACTCTCACTACTAATTAAATGCTCCCAACAGTGTGTGTCTCAAGTAGCCTCCGACAATCAAAATCCAGCTCCTGGCGTTCACGTGTGGCTTAGTTACTAATCCTGGTGGAACCATTTCTACTGACAGGAAAAAGGTTACTGGTGCCTTGAAACCAATCACTTCGGGCAGATGGGGCTCGTCAGCCATTGTTGGCTGCTCACCTGGGAGAAGGAAAACTGTGACCTCAAACTTACACTGCCTTGAGGCTACACCTACTTATGGGGAAGTCTTTGGGAATGAACCTGGAGAAAAAATCTGGAGCTGGAGTCCTAAGGCAGCTGAGTTCAATGCAGATTGGCAATTCCTGCGACGCTGTAGGTGTCAAACTGTATTGGTCTCCTCTTTGCTTTGGATTCATCAGCTGCGTGTGTGGAGCGGAGGACATCGAAGCACAGCTGTTGGAACGGCTTAACGAGTCACCATGGTATGCTATCCAGGTCGACGAGTCTACTGATGTCGACAACAAGGCGATACTGCTGGTTTATGTGCCATATATATTTCAAGACGATGTGCACGAGGATATATTGTGTGCACTAACACAACTAGGGCAGAACTATCCAAGTCTTTGAATGACTACATGTCAGGCAAACTGGACTGGTCATTCTGTTTTGGAATATACACAGACAGGGCTGCAGCAATGACTGGATGGCTGTCTGATTTCACTACCCGAGTCAAAGAGGTTGCTCCTGAATGCCAGTCTACCCACTTTCAAATCTCTTACTAGCTTTTCTTTCAGTTAATCCTGAGGAAGGGTCTCGGCCCGAAATGTTGACTGTACCTCTTCCTAGAGATGCTGCCTGGCCTGCTGCATTCACCAGCAACTTTAATGTGCGCTGCTTAAAATGTTATGATGCTATTGACTTATAAGTGACTTATAATTGACTTATCACTATATTCATGGGGGGAAAATATGTGCTGTGTGTTTAATATTAAATTTATTAGATAAACCCTTTTAGAAACGAAGTTGAGTGTATTAGCCACTTATAAGTGATTTATAGTTGACTTATCACCTATATTCTGGTCGTGATTAACACCGCCCCCCCCCCGCCCCGTCAGCCGGTCCGCAAGAATATTGTCAATATTAAGCCGGTCCGCGGTGCAAAAGAGGTCAGTGACCCCTGACGTAGACAGCTGGGACCAACATCCGTGGTTGACCCTGATCAATGGAGGACTTCCAGAACCACTTGGGATTTTCCTCAACTTTACCTGCCAGAATCATCTCCGAGGTATCATCTTCTTTCAGTCATGATTCAGTGATGCTTCCAACATCATACATGCCAATCTGTAACTGCTACAAGTTCATCTACCTTTTTCTGTATACTGTGCACATTCAAATATAACACCTTCAGTCCCGTATTCACCCTTTTTGATTTTGTCTGCCTTTTACATTGGATCTCATCCTGTTGACTGCAATTTTGCCCTATCATCAGCTTCTCCTTGCTATGTGTCTCACTACACATTGCCTCTTTTGTAAAACAACTATCTTATCTTCAGCACTGTCACCCCAGTTCTCATCCATTGCCAAATTAGCTTAAACCCACCCGAACAACTCTAGCCAACCTGCCCGCAATGATATTGGACCCCCTTGGATTCCAGTGTAGCCTGTTGCTTTTATACAGGTACCTTCCCCAGAAGAGATCTGAATGATCCATAGATCTGAACCCCTGCCCCTCTGCACCAGTTCCTCAGCCACACATTCACCTGCCAAATCATCCTTTTCTTACCCTCACTGGCACGTGGCACAGTTACTCTACTGGGGGTATTCTATAGGTCCCCTGGTAGCAGCAGAGATACAGAGGAGCAGATTGGGAGGCAGATTTTGGAAAGGTGCAAAAATAACAGGGTTGTTATCATGGGTGACTTTAACTTCCCTAATATTGATTGGCACCTGATTCGTTCCAAGGGTTTAGATGGGGCAGAATTTGTTAAGTGTGTCCAGGATGGATTCCTGTCACAGTATGTGGACAGGCCAACCAGGGGGAATGCCATACTAGATCAAGTACTAGGTAATGAACCGGGTCAGGTCACAGATCTCTCAGTGGGTGAGCATCTGGGGGACAGTGACCACCGCTCTTTATAATTATCATGGAAAAGGATGGAATCAAAGAGGACAGGAAAATTTTTAATTGGGGAAGGGCAAATTATGAGGCTATAAGGCTAGAACTTGCAGGTGTGAATTGGGATGATGTTTTTGCAGGGAAATGTACTATGGACACGTGGTCGATGTTTAGAGATCTCTTGCGGGATGTAAGGGATAAATTTGTCCCGGTGAGGAAGATAAAGAATGGTAGGGTGAAGGAACCATGGGTGACAAGTGAGGTGGAAAATCTAGTCAGGAGGAAGAAGGCAGCATACATGAGGTTTAGGAAGCAAGGATCAGATGGGTCTATTGAGGAATATAGGCAAGCAAGAAAGGAGCTTAAGAAGGGGCTGAGAAGAGCAAGAAGGGGGCATGAGAAGGCCTTGACGAGTAGGGTAAAGGAAAACCCCAAGGCATTCTTCAATTATGTGAAGAAAAAAAGGATGACAGGAGTGAAGGTAGGACCGATTAGAGATAAAGGTGGGAAGATGTGCCTGGAGGCTGTGGAAGTGAGCGAGGTCCTCAATGAATACTTCTCTTCGGTATTCACCAATGAGAGGGAACTTGATGGTGAGGACAATATGAGTGAGGTTGATGTTCTGGAGCATGTTGATATTAAGGGAGAGGAGGTGTTGGAGTTGTTAAAGTACATTAGGACAGATAAGTCCCCGGGGCCTGACGGAATATTCCCCAGGTTGCTCCACGAGGCGAGAGAAGAGATTGCTGAGCCTCTGGCTAGGATCTTTATGTCCTCGGGAATGGTACCGGAGGATTGGAGGGAGGCGAATGTTGTTCCCTTGTTCAAAAAAGGTAGTAGGGATAGTCCGGGTAATTATAGACCAGTAAGCCTTACCACTGTGGTGGGAAAGCTGTTGGAAAAGATTCTTAGAGATAGGATCTATAGGCATTTAGAGAATCATGGTCTGTTCAGGGACAGTCAGCATGGCTTTGTGAAGGGCAGATCGTGTCTAACAAGCCTGATAGAGTTCTTTGAGGAGGTGACCAGGCATATAGATGAGGGTAGTGCAGTGGATGTGATCTAAATATGGATTTTAGTCAGGCATTTGACAAGGTTCCACATGGTAGGCTTATTCAGAAAATTAGAAGGCATGGGATCCAGGGAAGTTTGGCCAGGTGGATTCAGAATTGGCTTGCCTGCAGAAGGCAGAGGGTGGTGGTGGAGGGAGTACATTCAGATTGGAGGATTGTGACTAGTGGTGTCCCACAAGGATCTGTTCTGGGACCTCTACTTTTCGTGATTTTTATTGACGACCAGGATGTTGGGGTAGAAGGGTGGGTTGGCAAGTTTGCAGACGACACAAAGGTTGGTGGTGTTGTAGATAGTGTAGAGGATTGTCAAAGTTTGCAAAGAGACATTGATAGGATGCAGAAGTGGGCTGAGAAGTAGCAGATGGAGTTCAACCCGGAGAAGTGTGAGGTGGTACACTTTGGAAGGACAAACTCCAAGCAGAGTACAAAGTAAAAGGCAGGATTCTTGGTAGTGTGGAGGAGCAGAGGGATCTTGGGGTACATGTCCGCAGATCCCTGAAAGTTGCCTCACAGGTGGATAGGGTAGTAAAGAAAGCTTATGGGGTGTTAGCTTTCATAAAGTTGAGGGATAGAGTTTAAGAGTCGCGATGTAATGATGCAGCTCTATAAAACTCTGGTTAGGCCACACTTGGAGTACTGTGTCTAGTTCTGGTCACCTCACTATAGGAAGGATGTGGAAGCATTGGAAAGGGTACAGAGGAGATTTACCAGGATGCTGCCTGGTTTAGAAAGTATGCATTATGATCAGAGATTAAGGGAGCTAGGGCTTTACTCTTTGGAGAGAAGGAGAATGAGAGGAGACATAATAGAGGTGTACAAGAAAATGAGAGGAATAGATAGAGGGGATAGCCAGCGCCTCTTCCCCAGGGCACCACTGCTCAATACAAGAGGACATGGCTTTAAGGTAAGGGGTGGGAAGTTCAAGGGGGATATTAGAGGAAGGTTTTTTACTCAGAGAGTGGTTGGTGCGTGGAATGCACTGCCTGAGTCCGTGGTGGAGGCAGATACACTAGTGAAGTTTAAGAGACTACTTGACAGGTAGGAGGAATCTAAGGTGGGGGCTTATATGGGAGGCAGGGTTTGAGGGTCGGCACAACATTGTGGGCCGAAGGGCCTGTACTCTGCTGTACTATTCTATGTTCTACATGCAGCAATCCAGAGATTATGCGCTGGAGGTCCTGTTTCTCAGCTTTCTACCCAGCTCCCCAAAATCTCTCTTCAGGACCTCCTCACCCTGTCTACCTGTGCCATTGGTGCCAGTATGTACTAAGACTTCTGGCTGCTCATCCTTGCCCTTGAGAATGCCATGGACACAATCTGAGACATCCCTGATCCTGGCACCAGGGAGTCAACATATCGTCCGGATGTCTCTAGTGTCCACAGAACCTCGTCTCTATTCCTCTGACTAAGGAATCTCCTATCAACGTTGTCGTCCTCTTCACCTCTCTTCTCTTCTGAGCCATAGCACCGAACTCGGTCACTGTGGCTCCCCATGGTAGGTCATACCCCTCAATTGTATCTAAAGTTGACTTCCGGGTTGAGCATGGAGTGAGTGGGTGCGTATGAGTGTGGCTCCCGATTTTTATTGAAAATCTACCTGTTTATCTTTGCCGTATGTTCGAGATAACTGAATATTTAACATTGTGAACAACCCGGGACGTTGCTGGACTCTGAAATGGCAAATACAATGTACCTTCGAAGTAAAACTGGGGAAAAAGATAGCGAAGCCTCGAGCAAGAAGGCTGATGTTACAGTAATGGCGCCGTTTCACGCTGCTGGACCTGGACCTGAAGAGGCTTCGTTTAGTGCTTCTTACTGACATGACGCAAGCGGTGCATTCTGCTCTAAAAAGAGAACTTGAAGGTGCTTTATCACCAGTGAATGCTACCATGGAACAAATTATGTCTTGTTATGAGTTGCACGACGAATGCATTCATGAGGTTGAAGACGGCCCGAATGATTACAGTGACCGACTGGTGAGCGCCGACGCCGCATTTCTGAAGGGAAAGCTAAATGACCTCGAAAATCGGTCGCGGAGATCCAATTTAAGAGTGGTCGGCATTCCTGAAAATTTGGAAGGTTTGGACCCTGTTAGATTTATGACCGAGTTTTTTTACATAGTGCTGGGGACAAATTTCTTCCTAAGGCCTCTCGTGCTCACCGAGTTGGGCTTAAACCATCCGGTGTCTCTGGAGCCAAGCAAACGAGACCAAGAACGTTCCTGGTTCTCTTTCACTACTTTCAAGATAAGCAACGCGTTATCAGTAGACGGAAGCAGGAGCTGTATTTCCGCGGACACCGCGTGTTTTTTCATGAAGATTTTAGTGCGGAGCTGAGGAGAAAACGAGCAGCGTTCAAGAAGGTGAAATCCCTGCTTTACGGGAAAGGGGTCAGATTCGGCCTCTGGTATCCTGCCCGGCTCCGGGTCATGCATGAAGGTAAAAAGCATTATTTCGACACACCAGAGTCGGCCAAATTGTTTTTCCATTTGCGCTGGGGAGAATAAGAACGGGAAGAGCAGTTACTTTCTTTTAGGTTATTCATGCAGCATTGAAGGGGCCTCCTGCTGAGGCAAACTATTAGTTTTCGCAATCCACTTCTTCGTTCATTTTTTCCGGTTTAATTTGTGGAACGCGATCGGGTCAAACTGCTATGCTGCAGAATCTGATTAATGAAAACTTTCAACCAGCAAAATGTAAGTATTTGGGATTTGTATCTCTGGCGTTTAGTTTCCTAGTTTTTTAATGCTTTGGTTAACCTGTGTTATCTTTTATATATATATATGAAAGGTAGAATAAGTGATGGTATAAATTTTAAGCAAGGGAGCCACCCTAGATTAAATTGAAAGTTTGGTTGTATGGGGAACACTTTGGAAGTTTTTTGTTTGGTAATGCCTGCAATCATCCTCAGTTGGGGAGGCAGGTCTAGGTTTCCGGGGTTAATTGGGTTTTTTTGCTGTTTGTGTAAAGGGATGGGGGGAGTGTTTTGGGGGATTACCATGGCAGTTTATTCTTTTGTGTGTTACGGATTGGCCAGACTTTCTTTTCATTGTGCGTTATTGTGTGCAGCTTGTGCCCTCACACTGTTTTGGATTGTAGGCCCTGTGTGTCTTGATATGGCTAACATGGGCGATGCTGATGGAGGCCATCCTGTGAGGTTTATTTCTTGGAACGTAAAGGGGCTGAATGGTCCTGTTAAAAGAGCTAAAGTTTTCTCTCGTCTGAAACAATTAAAAGCAGATATAGTATTCCTACAAGAGACAAGTTTAAGAGCGGAAGACCATAATAGACTTCGTAAAGCATAGATTAGTCAGGTTTTTCATTCCAGATTTATTAGTAGGTTCAGGGGGGTGGCAATATTAATCACCGAAAGAATGCAGTTCACACCATCTGATGTATCAGTGACCCTAATAGTCACTTTATTATAGTCTCTGGATCTCTCTTTCAGATACCTGTCATTTTGGTAAATGTTTATGCCCCTAATTGGGATGACGTCCACTTTGCAATTAAGGTTTTGTCATTTATACCTAACCTGAATACACACCAGCTAATCTTTTCAGGAGATTTGAACTGTGCTATTGACCCACTGCTTGATAGGTCTAGCCCTAGGGGAACATTTTCTGGTATGGCAAAGGCCTTCTTGATGTTTATGCAACAAAATGGTTATATGGATCCTTGGAGATTTTTGAATCCATTAGTTAAGCAATTCTCTTCCTTTTCTCATGTTCACCACTCCTATTCCAGGCTAGACTATTTCTTTATAGATAGCTCCTTGATACCAATGATTAGACAAATTGAATACACTGCTATAGTTATATCTGATCACTCGCCTGTGAAACTGGACCTATGTTTTCCTTTAAACATTAGAGAACAGCCTCTGTGGAGAATTAACCCCCTTTTGCTTTCCAATGAGAAATTTTACAGTTATATATCGGCTATCATTGACACATTCTTCGAGACTAACAAAACTGAGTCGGTATTGTATTCTCTACTTTGGGAAACTTTAAAAGCTTAGTTGAGGGGTCAAGTAATATCTTATACTTCACATGCCAATAAAGAACGTAGGAAGGAAATGCAAGTGTTGCTGCAATCTATTTTGGACCTGGACAGGCAATACTCTGAGGCACCCACTGCGGAATTATATAAAAGCTGGGCTGATTTGCAAGCGAAGGTTTGTAGAGAGAAGATTAAACTATCAGAACAATTAATTCTTAAGACACGTGGCCTCTATTATGAATATAGTGACAAGGCGAGCCAGCTTATGGCTCATCAGTTGAAACGTCAAGCTGCATCATCACTTATTCCCCAGATAAGAGACACGCACCAAAACTTGACAAGCAATCCAAAGGAGATTAATAACATCTTTGCAACTTTGTATTCCTCTCTGTACACCTCAGAGTTTCCCTCAGATATAACAGATATGGAACGTTTTTTAGATAATTTGGAAATACCAACTCTTGAACCAGAGGAGGTAGAGAATTTAGATCAGGCTCTTGGGCAGGAAGAGATTAATAATGCCATTATGGCTTTGCAGAGTAGTAAGTCCCCAGGCCCTAATGGTTGTCCAATAGACTTTTATAAGAAATTTAAAGATACGCTCATACCAGTCCTTCTAGAAGTGCTTCAGGAATCTTTGGAGAACAGTTCCTTACCCCCTACTCTTTCACAGGCAGCTATTTCATTACTTAAAAAGGACAAGGACCCGACTCAATGTGGATCATATCACCCCATCTCACTTTTGAATGTGGATATGAAAATTTTGGCTAAAGTGCTTACGTGCCGTTTAGAACGCCCCCTTCCCAAGATAATTTCAGGTGATCAAACAGGTTTTATTAAAAATCGCCATTCTTTTTTTAATATCCGTTGACTGGCTGATGTGGTTTATTCACCCAGTGATTCTCGGAGTCCGGAGGTTGTTATCTCCTTGGACGCGGAGAAGGCATTTGATAGAGTGGAGTGGGTATACTTGTTTAGTGTTTTAGAGAAATTTGGATTTGGCAGAATATTTGTAGCCTGGGTTAAGCTATTATATCACTTGCCTGTAGCATGTATACAGACAAATTATTTACAATCTGACTGTTTCCCAATAACACGTGGCACTCGCCAAGGCTGCCCATTGTCCCCTCTTCTTTTTGCAATTGCAATTGAGTCTCTTTTTATTACACTTAAGTCAACTACATTATTTCAAGGTGTTAGGAGAGAGGACATGGAACACCGTGTATCCCTATATGCTGATGTCCTCTTACTTTATGTTAGCAACCCTGCAGGTAGCAGTCCTGCTATTGTGTCATTGTTAGGTCAGCTTGGAACCTTCTCTGGAACTTTCAAAAAAGCAAATTGTATCTAAAGTTGTATACTTAGCCACAGGTGTACTCTGCACTGGCTGTACGCTTCCCCTTCTGACGGTCACCCAGTTACCTGTCTCCTGCAGCCGAGAGCCTGGAGCTCCTGTCTTATCCCCTCCTCATTCTCCGGTATGAGTCAAAAGGCATCGAGTTTATAAGGTATTGTAAGGAACTGGTCAGAACACACTGAATGTTGTGAGAAGTTTTGACCCACTGAACTAAGAAAGGATGTGCTGGCATTGGAGAGGGTTCAGAGATTCATGAGAATGATCCAGGGAATGAAAGGGTTAACATATGAGGAGCATTTGATAGCTCTGGGCTAGTACTCACTGGAGTTTAGAAGAATGAGCAGGGTTGGGGGGTGGATATTGAATGGCCTAGATAAGAGTTTCCTATAGTTGGTGGGGGGGAGGAAGGAGTTCTAGGATGTGGGCAAAGCCTCAGAATAGAGCGATGATCCTTTAGAAATTCAGGGTAAATGTTTTATCGAAGTACATGTATGTCACTGTATACAACCTTGAGATTCATTTTCTTGTGGGCATACTCAATAAATCCATGATAGACATAATGAAAGACCGCACCAATTTGGATGCTCAGCAATTGTGCAAAAGGCAACAAACTGGGGAAATACATAATGAGGAATAATAAATAAATAAATAAATAAGCAACAAATATCAAGAATATGAGATGAAGAGACCTTGAAAATGAGGACATTTCAATGATGGGCAAGTGAAGTTGAGTGAAGTTATCCACTTTGGTTCAAGAGCCTGATGGTTGGGGGCTAATAACTGTTTCTGAACCTGATGGTGTGAGTCCTGAGGCTCCTGTACCTTTTTTCCTGATGGCAGCAGCAAGAAGAGAGCATGGCCTGGATGTTAGAAGTCCTTGATGATGGATGCTGCTTTTCTACAACAACGATCCGAGTAGATGTGCTGAATTGTGGGAGAACTTTACCTGTGATGGACTAGGCTGTATCCACTATTTTTGTAGGATTTTCCATTCAAAAGCTTTGGTGTTTCCATACCAGACTGTGATGCAGCCAGTCAATAGGAGTCACTCTCCACAACACATCTATAGAAGTTTGTCAAATTTTTAGATGTCATTCAAAATCTTCACAAACTCCTAAGGATGTAGAGACGCTGCATGCTTTCTTCGTAATTGCACTTATGTGCTGGGCCCAGGGGAGGTCCTCTAACATGACAACACCAAGGAATTTAAAGTTGCTGACCCCCTCCGACTCTGATCCTCTGAAGAGGATAGGCTCATGGACCTCCGGTTTCCTGCTCCTGAACTAATGATCAGCTCCTTGGTCTTGCTGACATTGAGTAAGGAGTTGTTGTTGTGACACCACTCAGCCAGATTTTTAATTTCCCTCCTACATGCTGATTTGTCACCATAAGACGGTAAGATATAGAAGCAGAATTAGACCATTTGGCCCATTGAGTCTGCTCCACCATTTTATCATGGCTGAGCCATTTTTCCTCTCTGCCACTATCTCCTGCCTACCCTGCCCCCAATGTATTGCTTCATGCCCTGACTAATTAATAATCTATCAACCTCTGCATTAAATATACATAGAGATTTGGCCTCCACATCTCCCTGTGACAAAGGATTCATTAGATTCACCACTTTCTGGCTAAAGTAATTCCTCATCTTCGTTCTAAAAGGACTCCTGTCTATTCTGAGGCTGTGTCCTCTGGTCTTAGACTCTCCCACCATAGGAAACATCCTCTCCACATCCACTCTATTGAGGCCTTTCACCATTTGATAGGTTTCTATGAGGTCACCCCTCATTCTTCTGAATTCCAGTAAATACACTCCCAGAGACATCAAATGCTCTTCATATGACAAGTCATTTAATCCAGGTATCATTTTCAAAGGTCACCACCTTTGATTCGGCCTACAGCAGTGGTATCATTAGCAAACTTAAAGATGGCAGACACAAAATACTCTGCAGATGCTGGGGTCAAAGCAACACGTACAACACACTGGAGGAACTCAGCAGGTCGGGCAGCATCCGTGGAAATGAACAGTCAACGTTTTGGGCCGAGACCCTTCGTCAGGACAGTAGAGGGAAGGGGCAGAGGCCCTATAAAGAAGGTGGGGGGAGGGTGGGAAGGAGAAGGCTGGTAGGTTCCAGGTGAAAAACCAGTAAGGGGAAAGATAAAGGGGTGGGGGAGGGGAGGCAGGGAGGTGATAGGCAGGAAAGGTGAAGAAGGAATACGGGAAAGCACAATGGGTAGTAGAAGGAGGCAGAACCATAAGGGAGGTGATAGGCAACTGGAGGAGGGGGCAGAGTGAAACTAGGATGGGGGAGGGAATTACCAGAAGTTGGAGAATTCAATGTTCATGCTAAGGGTCCGGAGACTACCCAGACGGTATATGAGGTGTTGCTCCTCCAACCTGAGTTTAGCCTCATCATGGCAGTAGGGGAGGCCATATATGGACATATCCGAATGGGAATGTGAAGCAGAGTTGAAGTGGGTGGCAACCGGGAGATCCTGTCCGTTGTGGCGGACGGAGCGGAGGTGCTCGACGAAGTGGTCCTCCAATCTGCATTGGGTCTCACCAATATAGAGGAGGCTGCACCGGGAGCACCGGATGCAATAGATGACCCCAACAGACTCACAAGTGAAGTGTTGCCTCACCTGCTTTCCCTGCCCCACCCCTTGATCTTTCCCCTTACTGCTTTTTCACCTGGCACGTACCAGCCTTCTCCTTCCCACCCTCCCCCCACCTTCTTTATAGGGCCCCTGCCCCCTCCCTTTTCAGTCCTGACAGAGGGTCTCGGCCCGAAACGTTGACTGTTCGTTTCCACAGATGCTGCCCGACCCGCTGAGTTCCTCCAGTGCATTGTGAGTGTTGCTTAAAGATGGCAGAGCTGTGCTCAGCTGCACAGTCATAAGTGTAAAGTGAGTAGAGCGGGGCTCTAAACATAGTTTAGAGGTGACAAGGTGACAACAGAGATGAGGAGGAATTTCTTTAGCTAGAGTGTGCTAAATCTGTAGAATTCATTGCCACAGATGGCTGTGGAGACCAAGTCATTGGGTATATTTAAACCAGAGGTTGATAGGTTCTTGATTAGTCAGGACATCAAAGGTTATGAGTAGAAGGCAGGAAAATGAGGTTGAGGGGGATAATAAAACAGCTATGATTGAATGGCAGAGCAGACATTGATGGGCCAAATGGCATAATTCTGCTCTGGTATTTTATGGTCTAATCTTCAGAGAAATGTATGGTGTTGCCTCTTCATAAGTTTGTCAAACATCCACCAAAGTTATATTTTGAAGAATTTGCGGCAGAAATCCCACACCAGTGGTGCTGCTGCAATTCCCTATCCAAACAGGGGTGTCACTGTAGGACAGATGTTGAAGATGCAGAATTTTTACAGTGACGTGAATATGTCTGAATTTGAGTAAGCAAACAGCGTAAGGAAGGAAGAAAAACAACATGAGGTATGACTGCACGATCTAATTCTCTAGCAGAGGAAGCCATTTCAGTGAGGGAGGTGGATAGCAAGTCATGTCAGGATGGCCGAGTGGTCTAAGGCGCCAGACTCAAGGAATAAAGTCCTTCTGTAATAAAGTGGGTGTTCTGGTCTCCAAATGGAGGCGTGGGTTCAAATCCCACTTCTGACATGAAATTTTGGGCAGTGCAGTGGAGTTTGAACATCCTCCCTGTGTCCATCAGTGGTAGAATAAAAATGGCATTATAATGGAGGAGTTATTATTTCCAATATGGTCAATGCAAGATCGATGGCCCACTTCCATGTTTGGTACCACCACAGCGTAGCGGTTAGTGCGACACTTCTACAGTTTGGAGCAATGCAGAGTTCAATCCCGCTGCCATCTGTATGAAGTTTTTATGTTCTCCCTGTGACCATGTGGGTTTCTTCACACAGTCCAAAGACGTACTGGTTAACAGGTAAATTGGTCACTGTGAATTGTCTTGTGATTAGGCTAGTGTTAATAGATGGGTTGCTGGGTAATATGGCTCGTTGGGCCAGAAGGGCTTCTCCACACTTTGTCTTTAAATAGTAAAGAAATGAAAAATAATTTCGCCACATATGGCATGTTTACTACAGTCCAGAGGGATGGGGTTGAAAGCGATAATAAATCAGTCATGATGGAATGGAGGAGCAGACTCGATGGACCAAATGGCCTAATTCTGCTCGTATGTCATATGATCTTTACTCATAGTGATGAAAGAGTATTATTTTCCCTCCATTTTTCTTTTATCCATGTGCCCAAGTGTTTCTTAAATGTTCCTACGGTATCTGCCTCTATCACCACCCTTGGCAGCATGTTCTATGCACCCACCGGTCTCCATGTAAAAAAAACTTACCTCTGATAACTCCCCCTATACTTACCTCCAATCACCTTAAGATTATGTCCCTTCATATTAGCCATTTCCACCCGGGAAAAAGTCTGTTGCTCTCCACTCAATCATTGCCTTTTATCATCTAGTACATCTCTATCAAATCACCTCTCATCCTCTTTCGCTCCAAAGAGAAAACAACTTGCTCAATCTATCCTCATAAGACAGGCTCTGTAATTCAGCAGGGTCCTGGCAAATTTCCCCTGCATCCTCTCTCAAGCTTCCACATGCTTCCTATAATAAATTGGTCAGAACTGAACACAATATTCTGAGTGTGATCTAAACAGGGCTTTATAGAGCTGCAACATTACCTCATGGCTCTTGAACTCATGAACTGATGAAGGCCAACACGCCCTATGTCTTCTGAACAACCTATTACATAACCTACACGTTTGTTCTTCTTAATGTTTATGTATGCTTTAGGAATAGGAGGCTTTCTGCACGATCTTTGAGAATTATTTTCTCTTCAGTTGAGATAACTTATTATCTTCTTTGTAAAGCTTGACAGATATACAATTAGATTGCAGTTTATGCAATGAAAACATATTTAACATTCCTGAAAGTGGACTTTGCTCTCTCTTTGCTTCAGCTTCCTTATAATTAGGGTGTTCAGTAAATAACAAGATTATTCTATCACTGCATGATTGTATAATTATAAATAAGCATTTAATATCTCCTGGTTTGCAACTTTGAATGGAAAGGCTGTGGGCTGTAATGAAACCTAAGAATTATTCTCCTAGATGCCCCCATCTGTTTTGATTTTATTTTGAAATACAGCGCACAGTAACACGCTCTTCCAGAACAGTGAGCCCATGCCATCCAATTACAATACTGTGCAAAAGTCTTCACACCTTAGATATTTTATATGCCTTCAGATGGTACGGCCTCCACAGAGTCCTGATCTCAACATCATCAAAGCTGTCTGGGATTACTTGGACAGACAGGAGAAAGTGAGACAGCCAAAGTCGCAGAACTCCTAGATGCTTGGAACAAGCTACCAGCTGATTTTTTTAATATAAAACTGTATGACAGTGTATTTAAGAGAAACGATGCAATTTTAAAGGCAAAGGATGGTCACGCCAAATATTGATTTGATTTAGTTTATTTTACTGTTTACAGCTCTTTATAGCAATTTTTTTGATATTTAGACACTTTGCATTTCATTATTTTTGAAAGCATCTTCACTTTTATGACGTGCCTAAGACTTTTGCTCAGTACTGTATACCTATGCTCTGATTCAGATTCATTTATTATCAATCATATCTTGAGGCTCCCTGCTGGTCAAGGTCATCCACAGATGTTGCGTCCCAACTATCTGTGATACATAAGCTAGTACACAAGCCAGGGCAGGACGATATGGAGAGCAAGCTGTTGCCCATGCAGCAGGCTCCCCCTCTCCATGCAGCTGATGAACCCAAAGGAGCAGCAGAGGCCAATACAGTTTAGCACCAGTAGGTTTTTGGGGTTTACTCCCAAAGCCTTCACCATGAGTGTGAACGTTTGAAATCAGAGTTTTCCTTCTCCCAGATGAGCTGCCAGCCCTGGCTGTTGAACCCATCTGACTGAAGCGGCTGTCAGTAGAAACATTTCCACCGGGCTTCATAGCTAAGCCAGATTTGGTTGTCCTTCTACCTGCATACAGGTTACAGAGACTAGGGCAACAAAGAGGGAGACGCTGGAGGCCGAGGGGCAGCTACAGGATTGCTTGGAGTCAATGGACTAGGCCATGCTCAAGGACTCGTCTGTGGATCTGAATGAGTACACCGTGGTGTCAGGGACTTTATAAAAAACAGTTGTAGGTCTTTCAGAGTCTACCCCAACCAGAAGCCCTAGATGGGGCATGAGATCCACAATCTGCTGAGGGCCAGAGCACTCTAGTCTGGTGACCAATAAGCTAAAAGAGGTCCAAGGACAATTTCCGGAAAGCCAAAGGCGAAGTGGCAATTTCTGCCTGAACTTGACTCAATGAAGGATGCTCAACAGTTGTGGCAGGGCTTGAATGCCATCACCTCTTATAAAGTGAAACCAAGTGAATTAAGCGACACCAGGGCTTTGCTTCCAGGTTAGCTCAACGCCGTCCATGCTCACTTTGACTGTCAAAATGTGGAGGGACCATCACGAGCTCCCACAGCTCCCAGTGATCCTACAATTTCAGTCTCTGAGGCCAACGTGCAAGCAGCCTTCAGGAGGGTGAACCCACGGAAAGCATCCCGATCAGACAGAGGACCTGGCTGAGTGCTAAAGATCAGTGCTGAACAACAGTCTGGAGTGTTGGCAGAGGTCTTTAACCTCTCGCTTCCGCAGGCTGAGGTGTCCACTAGCTTTGAGTGGGCTTCAGTTACACTGGTGCCCAAGAAAAACATGGTAGCCTGCCTCAGTGAGTCCACTAGCACTGAATACACAGTGATGAAGTGTTTTGAGAGGTTGGTGATGAAACATATCAACTCCTGCCTGAGGAGTGACCTAGATCTGCTCCAATTTGCCTACTGGTACAACAGGTCCACAGCAGATGCCATCTCACTGGCTCTTCACTCAACCCTGGAACATCTGGACTGCAAAGATGCACACATCAGATGCTCTTTATCAACTACAGCTCAGCATTCAATACAATCATACACTTAAAGCTTCAAGACCTTGACCTCAATACCTCGTGCAATTGAATCCTTGATTTCCTCATTTGCAGACCCCAGTTAGTTTGAATTTTCAACAACATCACCATCAACACAGGTGCACCAAAAGCTGTGCCCTTAGTCCCCTGCTCTACTCACTTTACACCTCTGACTGTGTGGCTAAGCACAGCTCCAATGCTATATTCAAGTTTACTGATGACAGTATCGTTGGCCGAATCAAAATAGGGGACTCAAGAGTTAGGGGGTCAGACAGGCGATTCTGTGGATGCAGGAAAGAAACACAGATGGTATTTTGCCTCCCAGATGCCAGGGATGTTTCTGATCGCATGTACGATATCCTGAAGTGGGAAGGAGAACAGCTGGAGGTCGTGGTACATATTGGTACCAATGAAATAGGTAGGAAAAGGGAGGAGGTCCTGAAAACAGACTACAGGGAGTTAGGAAAGAAGCTGAGAAGCAGGACCTCAAAGGTACTAATTTTGGTATTACTGCCTGTGCCACGCGACAGTGAGTATAGGAATAGAGTGAGGTGGAGGATAAATGCGTGGCTGAGGGATTGGAGCAATGGGCATGGATTCAGATTTCTGGATCATTGGGACTTCTTTTGGGGTAGGTGTGACCTGTACAAAAAGGACGGGTTGCACTTGAATCTGAGGGGGACTAATATCCTGGCAGGAAGGTTTGCTAAGGCTATTGGGGAGAGTTTAAACTAGAATTGCTCGAGGTGGGAACCAAACTGAAGAGACGGAGGGAGGGGCGGTTGGATCACAGATAGAGAAAGCTTGTAGGCAGTGTGGGAGGGAGGATAGGGAGGTGATAGAGAAGGGATGCGCTCAGACTGATGGTTTGAGATGTGTCTATTTTAATGCAAGAAGCATCATGAACAAAGCGGATGAGCCTAGAGCGTGGATCAGTACTTGGAGCTGTGATGTTGTGGCCATTACAGAGACTTAGACGGCTTAAGGGTAGGAATGGCTACTTGGAGTGCCAGGCTTCAGGTGTTTCAGAAAGGACAGGGAGGGAGGCAAAAGAAGTGGGGGCATGGCACTGTTGATCAGAGATAGTGTCACGGCTGTAGAAAAAGAGGAAGTCATGGAGGGATTGTCTACTGAGTCTCTGGGTGGAAGTTAAAAACAAGAAGGGGTCAATAAGTCTACTAGGTGTTTTTTAATAGACCACCCAATAGTAACAGGGACATCAAGGAGCAGATAGGGAGACAGATTCTGGAATGGTACAATAATAACAGGGTTGTCGTGATGAGAGATTTTAATTTCCCCAATATTGATTGGCATCTCCCTAGAACAAGGGGTTTAGGTGGGGTGGTGTTAGTTATGTGTGCTTAGGAAGGTTGTACTTGATCTGGTATTAGGAAATGAACCTGGTCAGGTGTCAGGTCTCTCAGTGGGAGAGCATTTTGGAAATAGTGATGTGAGGGGGTCCAGGAGTGCCCTTATTAACTATTTGTAGAGAGACAAAGAGAGTCATTTATCATTGATGGTTTGTTTTGAAAAAGAGAGAGACAAAGATTGACAGTTGGACTGTCACGTCAGGGCACAGGAGGTGACTTTGGGGTTTCACTTTGGAGATAACACTAAGCAGCTCGTAGGTTGCTATGCTGACCACCAGCACATCATTGATATTCCTTTCAAGGATTTGTTGCTTGCTTGCATTTCTTTGCAGACAAAGGAAGGAGGGACTGTTTGAATGACAGGTGATGCTCAGCCTGGTGAGTTAAATAGGAGGTCAGATGATACAGACTTCAGACACATGATCGGGACACTGAATGAGCATTGTTGTGCCCGCAGAGAAAGTGGTTTTTGGAGGATCGATCAGGCGGATTGATCCAGTTGCTCTGCCAGTGAAAATTCAAAGGCAAGACCGGTGGGGAGTTGTCCATGTGTCCGACCCTGGCCTGGGTAGACAGCTCAACCACACTGAAGTACGGTCCCCTTTGTTGTTAAAGTCACAGTCGGTGACTTGTGAAGGATTTTGGAGGACGACGAGAAGATCAACTGCAACAGCTCACCTGAAGATTCGCTCTCTCGCTCTCTCTCTCTCTCGCTCTCTCTTCAACTAAATCCCACAAACTGAACTGAACTTTACTCAACATTGTAAGACTGTATCTTTTTACCCCCAGACTTAAAGAAGCTTGGTTTTCAGACATATTTTTCCACACCTACTGATTTACTTATATATATGTAATTATTGCTAACCTGCTTGATTTGGGGATACGAACTGACAATAAACTGGAATGGTCAAAGAACACTGAGGCTGTCTACAAGGAGGGTCAGAGCCGTCTCTATTTCCTGAGGAGACTGAGGTCCTTTAACATCTGCCGGACGGTGCTGAGGATGTTCTACGAGTCTGTGGTGGCCAGTGCTATCATGTTTGCTGTTGTGTGCTAGGGCAGCAGGCTGAGGGTAGCAGACACCAACAGAAACAACAAACTCATTCGTAAGGCCAGTGATGTTGAGGGGATGGAACTGGACTCTCTCACGGTGGTGTCTGAAAAGAGGATGCTGTCTAAGTTGCATGCCATCTTGGTCAATGTCTCCCATCCACTACATAATGTACTGGGTGGGCACAGGAGTACATTCAGCCAGAGACTCATTCCTCCGAGATGCAGCACAGAGCGTCACAGGAAGTCATTCCTGCCTGTGGCCATCAAACTTTACAACTCCTCCCTTGGAGGGTCAGACACCCTGAGCCGATAGGCTGGTCCTGGACTTATTTCATAATTTACTAGCGTAATTTACATATTACTATTTAATTATTTATTACTATTTTCTACTACTATTCTATTACTATTTATATACCAAGAAAGTGGATGAAGGGAAGGCAGTGGATATTGTCTACATGGACTTCAATAAGACCTTTGACAAGGTCCTGCATGGGAGGTTAGTTAGGAAAATTCAGTCGCTAGGTATACATGGAGGGGTGGTAAATTGGATTAGACATTGACTCAATGGAAGAAGCCAAAGAGTGGTAGTAGAGAATTGCTTCTCCGAGTGGAGGCCTGTGACTAGTGGTGTGCCACAGGGATCAGTGCTGGGTCCATTGTTATTTGTCATCTATATCAATGATCTGGATGATAATGTGGTAAATTGGATCAGCAAATTTGCTGATGATACAAAGATTGGAGGTGTAGTAGACAGTGAGGAAGGTTTTCAGAGCCTGCAGAGGGACTTGGACCAGCTGGAAAAATGGGCTGAAAAATGGCAGAGGGAGTTTAATACTGACAAGTGTGAGGTATTGCATGTTGGAAGGACAAACCAAGGTAGAACATACAGGGTTAATGGTAAGGCACTGAGGAGTGCAGTGGAACAGAGGGATCTGGGAATACAGATACAAAATTCCCTAAAATTGGCATCACAGGTAGATAGGGTTGTAAAGAGAGCTTTTGGTACATTGGCCTTTATTAATCAAAGTATTGAGTATAAGAGCTGGAATGTTATGATGAGGTTGTATAAGGCATTGGTGAGGCCGAATCTGGAGTATTGTGTTCAGTTTTGGTCACTAAATTACAGGAAGGATATAAATAAGGTTGAAAGAGTGCAGAGAAGGTTTACAAGGATGTTGCCAGGACTTGAGAAACTCAGTTACAGAGAAAGGTTGAATAGGTTAGGACTTTATTCCCTGGAGCGTAGAAGAATGAGGGGAGATTTGATAGAGGTATATAAAATTATGATGGGTATAGATAGAGTGAATGCAAGCAGGCTTTTTCCACTGAGGCAAGAGGAGAAAAAAAAACAGAGGATATGGGTTAAGGGTGAGGGGGGAAAAGTTTAAAGAGAACATTGGGGGGGGCTTCTTCACACAGAGAGTGGTGGGAGTATGGAATGAGCTGCCAGAGGAGGTGGTAAATGTGGGTTCTTTTTTAACATTTAAGAATAAATTGGACAGATACATGGATGGGAGGTGTATGGAGGGATATGGTCTGTGTGCAGGTCAGTGGGACTAGGCAGAAAATGGTTTGGCACAGCCAAGAAGGGTCAAAAGGCCTGTTTCTGTGCTGTAGTTTCTATGGTTCTATGGTTCTATTTCTATGACTATTACCATTTACTATTTACTAATAGTAATATTACTATTACTATTTCTATTACTATTTCTTATTTATGGTGCAACTGTAACGTAAACCAATTTCCCCCGGGATCAATAAAGTATGACTATGACTTATCTTCACTTAGTTTACTGTATTGCGTAGTTACTAATAAATATTATTAGTTTATAGCAATACTAGACTCCAAAGTGGTTTCTATTTCTTCTGGTTCTTTATTCCCATCACTGGGTACGTGATCAGAATTCTATCTCCTTTACCATACCATTGGAGACGGATAGGAGCAGATAAGTCAGGAAAATGTGTAATTGGAGTAAGGGGAAATATGAAGCTATCTGGCAGGAACTTGGAAGCATAAATTGGGAGCATATGATCTCAGGGAAATATAGGGCAGAAATGTGGCAAATGTTCGGGGGATATTTGCGTGACGTTCTGCATAGGTACATTCCAGTGAGACATGGAAAGGATGGTAGGGTACAGGACCCATGATGTATAAAGGCTGTTGAATAGCTGTTCAAGAAGAAAAGAGAAGCTTACGAAAGGTTCATAAAACTAGATAATGATAGAGATCACAAAAATTATAAGGCTTGTAGGAAGGAGCTTAAGAATGAAATTAGGAGAGCCTGAAGGGGACATGAAAAGGCCTTGGCAAGCAGGATTAAGGAAAACCTAAGGCATTTTGCAAGCATGTGAACAGGAGGATAAGACGTGAGAGAATAGGACCAATCAAGTGTGACAGTGGAGAAGTGTGTATGGAACCGAAGGAGATAGCGGAGGTACTTAATAAATACTTTGCTTCAGTATTCACTACGGTAAAGGACCTTGGTGATTGTAGGGATGACTTACAGTGGACTGAAAAGCTTGAGCATATAGACGTTAAGAAAGAGGATGTGCTGGAGCTTTTGGAAAGCATCAAGTTGGATAAGTCACCGGGACTGGACAAGATATTACCCAGGCTACTGTGGGGGGTGAGGGAGGAGATTGCTGAGCCTCTGGCAATGGTCCTTGCATCATCAATGGGGATGGGAGAGGTTCCGGAGGATTGGAGGTTTGCAGATGCTGTTCTCTTATTCAAGAACGGGAGTAGAGATAGCCCAGGAAATTATAGACCAGTGAGTCTTACTTCACTGGTTGGTAAGTTGATGGAGAAGATCCTGGGAGGCAGGATTTATGAACATTTGGAGAGGCATAATATGGTTAGAAATTGTCAGCATGGCTTTGTCAAAGGCAGGTCGTATCTTACAAGCCTGATTGAATTTTTTGAGGATACGACTAAACACATTGATGAAGGTAGAGTAGTAGATGTAGTGTATATGGATTTCAGCAAGGTATTTGATAAGGTACCCCATGCAATGCTTATTGAAAAAGTAAGGAAGCATGGGATCCAAGGGGACATTGCTTTGTGGATCCAGAATTGGCTTGCCCACAGAAGGCAAAGAGTGGTTGTAGACAGGTCATATTCTGCGTGGAGGTCAGTGACCAGTGGTGTGCCTCAGGGATCTGTTCTGGGACTCCTTCTCTTCGTGATGTTTATAAATGACCTGGATGAGGAAGTGGAGGGATGGGTTAGTAAATATGCTGATGACACAAAGGTTGGGGATGTTGTGGATAGTGTGGCGGGTTGTCAGAGGTTACAGCGGGACATTGATAGGATGCAGAACTGGGCTGAGAAATGGCAGTTGGAGTTCAACCCAGATAAGTGTGAGGTGGTTCATTTTGGTAGATCAAATATGAAGGCAGAATATATTATTAATGGTGAGACACTTGGCAGTGTGGAGAATCAGAGGGATCCAAGTCCACAGGACACTCAAAGCTGTTGTGCAGGTTGACTGTGTGGTTAAGAAGGTACATTAGCCTTCACCAACTGTGGGATTGAGTTCAAGAGCCGAGAGGTAATGTTTTTTTTAGATTACGAGAACACTCAGTCCTCTTTTATTGTCATTTAGAAATGCATACATGCATTAAGAAATGATACAATGTTTCTCCAGAGTGATATCACAGAAAACAAGACAGAGCAAAAACTAACACTGACAAAACCACATAATTATAACATATAGTTACAGCAGTGTAAAGCAATGCCATAATTTGATAAAGAACAGACCAGAGGCACAGTGAAAAAAAAGTTCTCAAAGTCCCGAGTCCCCGATAGCAGGCAACAAAAGGGAGAAACTCCCTGCCATAAACCTCCAGGCACTGTCAACTTGCTGAGACCTTGGAAGCAGCCGACCCTGAGTCCATCCGTCCGAAAACTCCGAGCTTCCGAGCAGCCTCTCCGATACAGTCTCCCAAGCGCCTTCAACCTCTCCCCGGCTGCTGAAACACACAAAGCCGAGGATTTCAGGGCCTTCATCTGGAGTACTCCATCTGCTAATGTTATAGCTATATAAGACCCTGGTCAGACCCCACTTGGAGTACTGTGCTCAGTTCTGGTCACCTCACTACAGGAAGAATGTGAAAACTATAGAAAGGGTGCAGAGGAGCTTTACAAGAATGTTGCCTGGATTGGGGAGCATGCCTTTTGAGAATAGGTTGAGTGAACTTGGCCTTTTCTCCTTGGAGCAATGGAGGATGAGAGGTGACCTGATAGAGGTGTATAAGATGATGAGAGGCATTGATCATGTGGATAGTCAGAGGCTTTTCCTCAACGCTGAATTGGCTATAACGAGAGGGCATAGTTTTAAGGTGCTTGGAAGTAGGTACAGAGGAGATGTCAGGGGTAAGTTTTTTACACAGAGAGTGGTGAGTGTGGGGAATGGGCTGCCAGCGATGGTGGTGGAGGCGGATACAATAGGCTCTTTAAAGAGACTCTTGGATAGGTACATGGAGCTTAGAAAGATAGAGGGCTATGGGTAACCTGAGGTAATTTCTAAAGTAAGTATATGTTCGGCACAGCATTGTGGGCCAAAGGGTCTGTAGATTTTCTATGTTTCCATTATATTCTTGCTTTCTTTTATTCATTTGCTTAGTTTGTTGTATTTTGCACAGCAGTTGACACCGAATTTGATGAGGTCTTTCATTGATTCTATTATTGGATATATTGAGTATGCCCTCGAAAAAAAATCTTAGGGTTGTATATGGTGATATATTTGTACTTCGATAATAAGTTGGACTTGGTTGTCAGTGGCTATTTGAGATATGCTCTATTGGGAGCATATAATCGATATTGGAAGCTTAGCCCCTCTACCACACCCCAGTGATAACAACTTGAAGTAATTCTGCTCCAATGTCTTATGGTCTTCTTGTGCTCATGTTCAGTTAAGTTTCAAGTTTGAGAATGAACCTGAAACCAGCTAGGATACTGGCTTTCTTCTTCCCTGCTGCAGTTAAATGCAAATTACATTTTATGTTTATTGCATTGCTGAGAGAAGCACTCTCTATGTGCCATGCAAAATTATTAATTGAGAAAGACCTTCCCTGCACAAGGACTCGCTCACTTCGCCGTCTATTATCTTCATTATTAAACGTATAAAAATGATGCTTAGAATGAGAAAAATTAGTTTGCTGCCATCAGGCTAGCTCTTACAAATGAGACATGTACAATTTACAGTCAGGAACCACGTGGTTCATTCATTGTTCCCATTTTCTTTGGAAATTAGTAATGAGGAGTACTCCCAACCACACAACTTTATCATTTCCTGTCAGAGTCACCTGATATACAGCTGTGGCCAGCCACAACTGTATGGCTAGGCACAGCTCAAATGGCATCTATAAATTTGCAGACAATACAGCTATTGTTGGACAATTTTAGTTGGTAATGAGGATATGTACAGGAGCGAGATACATCAGCTGGTTAAGTGGTGTTGCAGCAACAACCTTTGGATCTCCCCCTCCTCCCACTTTCAAATCTCTTACTATCTCTTTCAGTTAGGCCTGACAAAGGGTCTTGGCCCGAAACGTCCACTGTACCAGTTCCTATAGATGCTGCCTGGCCTGCTGCGTTCCACCGGCATTTTGTGTGTGTTGCTTGAATTTCCAGCATCTGCAGATTTCCTCATGTTTGCGTTTTTAAATTTCACGACATATGGCTTTGCTATTTCATCATGGTTGATCCAATTTTCATCTCAGCCCCAGTCTCTTGCCTTCTCCCCATATCCCTTCATGCTCTGACCAATCAAGAATCTATTAATCTCTGCCTTAAACTTACATAAAGACTTAGCCTCCATAGCTGCTGGTGCCAAAAAAGTTCCATAGATTAACCACTCGCTGGCTAAAGAAATTCCTCCTTATCTCTGTTCTAAAAGGACATCCCTCTATTCTGAGGCTATGTCCTCTGATCTGAGACTCTCCCACCATAGGAAACATCCTCTCCACTTCCACTCTATCAAGGCCTTTCACCATTTGATAGGTTTCAATGAGGGCACTCCTTATTTTTCTGAATTCCAGTGAATACAGGCCATCAAACTCTTTATAATGACAAGCCATTCAATCCTAGAATCAATTTCATAAACCTCCTTTGAACCCTCTCCAGTTTCAGCATATGCTTTCTAAGATAAGGGGCCCAAAACTGTTCACAATGCTCCGTAGCTTTATAAAGTCTCAACACTATATCCTTGCTTTTATATTCTAGTCCTCTTGAAATGAATGCTAACATTGCATTTGCCTTCCTCACCACAGACTCGACCTCCAAATTAACCTTTAGGGAATCTTGCACAAGGACTTCCAAGTCCCTTTGCCCTCAGCTTTTGTGCATGTTCTCGCCATTTAGAAAATTGTCAACCCTTTCATTTCTTCTACCAAAGGGCATGACTGTACACTTCCCAACGCTGTATTCCATCTGCCATTTCTTTGTCCATTCTCCTAATCTGTCTAAGTTCTTCTGTAGCTTCTCTACTTCCTCAAAACTACCTGCCCCTCCACCTATCTTCAGATCGTCTGCAAACTTTGCAACAAAGCCATCAATTCCATCATCCAGATCATTAACATATAAGGTAAAAAGAATCAGTCCAACACAGACCCCTGTTGAACACCACTGGTCACCGGCAGCCGGCTAGAAAAGGCTCCTTTTATTCCCACTCCTTGCCTTCTGCCAATCAGCCACTGCTTTATCCATGCTAGAATCTTTCCTGTAATACCATGGGCTCGTAGCTTGTTAAGCAGCTTCATTGGCTGTCACCTAGTCAAAGGCCTTTTGAAAATCCAAGTACACAACATCAACTGATTTTCCACTGTCTTTCATGCTTGCTGTTTCTTCAAAGAATTCCAACAAATGTGTCAGCTAAGATTTTCTCTTGATGAAATCATGAAGAGCCTATTTTATCATGTGCCTCCAAGTACCCAGAGACCTCATCCTTAATAATTGACTCCAACATCTTCCCAACCGCTGAGGTCAGACTAACTGGCCTATAGTTTCCTTTCTTCTGCCTCTGTCCCTTTATGAAAGGGAGTAACATTTCCAATTTTCCAGTCTTCCAGAACCATTCCAGAATCTAGTGATTCTTAAAAGATCATTACTAATGTGTCCACTATCTCTTCAGCCTCCTCTTTCAGAACGATGGTGTGTACACCATCTGGTCCAGGTGACTTATCTATCTTAAGACCTTTTCAGTTTCCCAAGAACTTTCTCTCTAATTAGGGTAACTTAACACACTTCATGCCCCCGACACCCAGAACTTCCACCATACTGCCTGTGCCTTCCACAGTGAAGACCGGTGCAAAATATTTATAAAGTTCATCCGCTATTTCATTCTCTCCTATTACCACCTCTCCAGTGTCGTTTAATTTAAATTTATTATTTTTATATTTTTTTTTATCATTATTGTACTCCTTTATCTTACTGTGTTGTTTTTGTGCTGCATCGGATCTGCTGTAACAATTATTTTGTTTTCCTTTACACTTGTGTACAGAAAATCGAGTCTTAAATCTTGCATCTAGTTCAGTGCACAGTTGAGCTAAAATTTCAGAATGTGAAATATTACTGTCCACATGGGAGAGTCAGATACATCAGGGAGATTGAAGTCCTGGTTTGTTTAATTGTTATTCAACTATACCTGTGAACAAAGACAAATGAAACAGCGTGTCTCCAGGGCTAAGGTGCAAAACAAAGTGCCAACAGTCGCACACGACAGAAGACTCATAGTCATAGTCATACTTTATTGATCCCAAGGGAAATTGGGTTTCGTTACAGTTGCACCAACCAAGAATAGAATATAAATATAGCAATATAAAACCATAAATAATTAAATAATAATATGTAAATTATGCCAGAAAATAAAGTCCAGAACCAGCCTATTGGCTCAGGGTGTCTGACCCTCCAAGGGTGGAATTGTAGAGTTTGATGGCCACAGGCAGGAATGACTTCCTATGACGCTCTGTGCTGCATCTCGGTGGAATGAGTCTCTGGCTGAATGTACTCCCTGTGCCCAACCAGTACATTATGTAGTGGATGGGAGACATTGTCCAAGATGGCATGCAACTTGGACAGCATTCTCTTTTCAGACACCACTGTCAGAGAGTCCAGTTCCATCCCCACAACATCACTGGCCTTACGAATGAGTTTGTTAATTCTGTTGGTGTCTGCTACCCTCAACCTGCTGCCCCAGCACACAACAGCAAACATGATAGCACTGGCCACCACAAACTATAACTATAATAGCAGAAAAACATAATCACAAAGAAAGAAACTCTTAGTTAGGAATATGGATGATAGAAAAATGGAGGGCTATGTAGGAGGGAAGGGATTAGATTGATCTTAGAGTTGGTTAAAAGGTCAGCACAACATTGTGGGCCGAAGGGCCTGTACTGTGCTGCACCGTGTGATGTTCTAGGCAGTAAAGAATCACTTCTCTCTTTAAACATTCTCTTCTGCAACTGCAGAACATTTAAAAGACTTCATTATTTTGTAACTTTACCAAGTATTAATTTCTAAGTAAAGATTTTAATAAGGCTAATGATTGCATTGCAGCGCACACAAAATGCTGGAGGAACTCAGCTGCACAGGCAGCATCCATGGAAATGAATAAACTGTCGACATTTTAGACTCAGACCCTTCATCAGGACTGAGAAGGAAGGGGGAAGATACCAGAATGAAAATATAGGTGGAGGGGATGGAGGATACCTAGAAGATGATAGTTGAAGCCAGGTGGTTGGGAAAGGGAAAGGCGAAGGAATCTGATAGGAGTGGAGAATGGACGATAGGAGATAGGGAAGGAGGAGGGGACCCAAGGGGAGATGGTAGGTAAAGTGCCAGTGGCGAATAGAAGAAGAGGGGAGGAGAAGGGAATAAATTTTGCCAGAAGGAGTAATTGATGTTCATGCCATAAGGTTGGACTCAGATGGAATGTGAGGTGTTGCTCCTCCACCCTGAGGATGGTCTCATCGTGGCATGAGAGGAGTCCATGGACCAAAATGTCTGAATGGGAATGGGAACTGGAATTAAAATGTCTGGCCATCAGAAAGTTCTGTTTTTGGTGGGTGGAGTGGCGGTGCTTGACAAAAGCGATTCCCCCAATTTACGAAGGGTCTCGCCAGTGTAGAGGAGGTCACGTTGGAAGCACTAGCTACAATAGAGGATCCCAGCAGATTCACAGGTTAAATGTTGCCTCACTTGGAAGGATTATTTGTGGCCCCGAATAGAGGTGAGGGAGAAGGTGAATAGGCAGGTGTAGCACTTTGACCACTTGCAGGGATGAATGTCAGGCTGGAGATTAGTGGGGAGGGATGAACGGACAAAGGAATCACAGAGGGAGAGATCCTTGTGGAAAGCAGTGAGTGGGGGAGGAGGTAGAGATGTGTTTGGTGATAGGATTCCTTTGGAGATGGCAGTAGTTGTGGAGAATGATGTTTTTAGATGTGGAAGCTCTTGGGGTGGTAGGTAAGGACAAGAGGAACTCTATCACTGTTAAAGAGGCAAGAAGAGGTGAGTGTGCATGTTCATGAAATAGAGGAGATGCCTGTGAGAGCATCATCAATAGTGGAGGAAGCAAAACTCTGTTCTTGAAGAAGGGGGATGTCTCTGATGTCCCGGAAAGGAAAGCTTCTGCCCGGTCACAGATGCAGCAGAGCTGAAGGAACTGAGAAAAGGGAGTAGCATTTTTACAGGAAACGGTGGGAAGAGGTATGGTCAAGATAGCTGTGGGAATTGATAGGTTTAGAAAAGATGTCGGTCGACAGTTTGACTCCAGAGATAGAGGCAGAGATCAAGAAAGAGGAGGGAGGTGTCAGAAGTGGAATAAGTGAATGTAAGGGCAGAGTGGAAGTTACAGGCAAAGTTGATGAAATGGGTGCATGAAGGACCATTAATGCAGTCATCAATGTAGTGGAGGAAGGGATGGTAAGCATTACTGGGGAAGGCTTGGAACATGGACTGTTCTGGGTAGCCAACAAAAAGGCAGGCGTAACTGGGGCTCCTGTGGATGCCTATGGCTACCCCTCGAGTCTGGAGAAAATACGAGAAACCGAAGGATAAATTGTTGATGGTGATGACTGTTTGTTTATTTCCATGGATGCAGCCTGGCCTGCTGAGTTCCTCCAGCATTTTGTGTGTGTTTCTCTAGATTTTCAGAATATGCAGAATTTGTTGTGTTTATAATAATTCCATTCTGTGTTTAAATGTTATATCTTTGTACCGTCCCTCTCCCCTTAATTTCCATTGAAAATATTGTTTCCATAGCAACACATCAGAAAGCAAAAGAGAGAGTATAAAACAGAGCAAAATTTAGTGGGAAGGTGGTGGATTGGAAAGCTTTTACAATCCAACAGAAGGCAACTAAAAAGCCATAAGCAGGGAAAAGATGAAATATGAAGATACAGTAAGCTGGCCTGTAATATCAAAGAGGATACCAAAAGTTTTTTTCAGATATATATAAAGAGTAAAACAGAGGCGAGAGTTGATATTGGAAGTACTTTGCATAAGTCTTCACTGGGAAAGACACTAGTGTTATGCTGGAAGTTCAAGACTGTCAGGGAGCAGAAGTGAGTGCAGTTGCTATTACTAGGGAGAGGGTGCTTGGGAAGCTGAAAGTTCTGAGGTTAGATAAGTTCTGTAGTCTGGATGGACTACAGTCCAGGGTTCTGAAGGAGGTAGCTGAAGAGACTGTGGAGGCATTAGTAGTTATCTTTCAAGAATCAATAGATTCTGCCATGGTTCCGGCAGTCTGGAAAATTGAAAATGTCACTCCACTCTTCAAGTGGAAGGGAGACAGAAGAAAAGAAATTATAGGCCAATGGTCAGGAAGATGTTGAGTTGATTAAGGATGTGGTTTCGGGGTACTGGGAGGCACACAATAAAATAGATCAGAATCAGCATGTTTTCCTTAAGGGAAAATATTGCCTGACACATTTGTTGCAATTAATATACCGGGATTTTGAACCTTTGAAAAGACAGAGAAGGAGGTAAAGTGTGTGTGTGTGTGGGGGGGAGGGGGGTGTTGCAGTATTAATCAGGGACAATATCACTGCTGCACTTGGGAGACATAACAGAATGGTCAAACTCTGAATCCTTTTGGGTAGAACTCAGGAATAGGAAGGGTGCAATTACACTGATGAGATTGTACTACAGATCCCCAATATCCACTGGGACATTGAGGAACAGATATGTAATCAGATTAAGGAAATATGTAACAATAATAGGGTTGTTGTATTGGGAGTTTGCAAGTACCCTAATATAAATTGGGACCTTCTTAGTGCAAGGGGATTGGATGGGGCAGAATTTGTTAAGTGTATTCAGGAGGGTTCTTAAATCAATATATGAATGGTGCAATGAGTGGAGGGGGTGTACTGGACCTGGTGTTGGGTAATGAGCCTGGGCAGGTGACTTGACCAAATCAGGTGGTGAGCATTTAGGGAACAGTGACCACAACTCCTTAACTTTCAGGATAGCTATAGATAAGGATAGGCATGGTCCTTCCGGGAGAATTTTAAATTGGAGTAGGGCAAATTATGAGGGCATTAGACAGGAACTAAGAAGAGTTAATTGGAAACACCTGTTTTTTCTGGCAAATCCACATCAGATATGTGGATGGTGTTTAAGGATCAATTGCACAGAGAATAGGAAAGGTAGAGTCATTGAAAAGTACAGCACAGAAACAGGCCCTTTGGCCCATCTAACCATGCTAAAACCATTAACATTGCCTACTGTCATTAACCTGCCCTCCATACCCCTACTATCCATGTACCTATCCAAATTTTGCTTAAGCATTGAAATCAAGCCTCCATGCACCACTTGTGCTAGTGGCCTTTTCCACACTCTCATGACCCTCTGAGTGAAGAAGTTCCCCTCATGTTCCCCTTAAACTTTTCACCTTTCACCCTTAACCCATGACCTCTAGTTGTAGTCCCACCCAACCTCAGTGGAAAAAACCTGTTTGCATTTACCTTATCTATGCCCCTCATAATTTAGTATACCTCTGTCAAATCTCCTCTCTGTCTTCTATGTTCTAACGAATAAAATCCCAACCTATTCAATCTTTCCTTATAACTCAGGTCTTTCAGACCCGGCAACATCCTTGTAAATTTTTTCTGTACTCTTTCAACCTTGTTTACATCTTTCCTACAGTAAGTGCCCAAAACTGCACAAAATAGTCCAAATTAGGCCTCACCAATGTCTTATACAACTTCAACATAACATCCCATCTCATGTACTCAATACTTTGACTTATGAAGGCCAATGTGCCAAAAGCTTTCTTTATAGATGCTGTCTACCTGTGACACCACTTTCAATGAATTATATACCCGTATTCCCAGATCCCATAGTTCTACCACACTCCTTAAGTACCCTGTGTGAGACCAAGCATACTCTTTGTTCTGTCACACTACTGAGTACTGTGTTATATGTTCACTGTATAAGATCCACCCTGGTTGGTCCTACCAAAGTTCAATATCTCACACTTGTCTGTATTAAATTCCATCTGCCATTTTTCAGCCCATTTTTCCAGCTGATCCAGATACCTCTGCAAGCCAATGATAACCTTCCTCACTGCCCATTACACCGTCAATTTTGGTGTCATCCACAAATTTGCTCCTGTTAGAAGGAAGGACAGCGATGGAAAGATAAGAGAACCTTGGATGTTCAGAGAGATGATGAAATTAGTCAGGAAGAAAAAGGAAAATTATATAAAGCTTTGGAAGTCAGGACCAAATGGAACACATGATGAGTATAAGGAAGCCAGAAAAGAACTAAAGAAGGGAATTAGGAAAACCGGGAGGCGCCATGAAAAGTCCTTGGCAAGTAGGATTAAGGTGAATCCCAAGGCATTCTACACATACATTGAAAGCAAGAGGACGATAGGACCACTCAAGGATAAAGGGAGGAACATTTGCTTGGATGGGGAGAGTGTGAGTGAGATACTTAATGAGCACTTTGTTTCAGTAGTTACCAAGTAAAAGGATATGGAAGACCAGATCATCAGTGCTGAGACTATAACTACGTTAGGGCATCTAGAGTTCAAGGAGGAGGAAGTGTTGGGTCTCTTATTGAGTAGTAAGGTGAAGAAGTACCCAGGGCCTGATGGGATTTACCCCGGGTTATAGAAGGAGGCAAGAGATGAGATTGCTGGGCCCTTCACCAGTATCTTCGTGTCCTCTCTAGGCACAGGCAAGGTCCTGGAGGACTGGCGAGTGGCTAATGTTTTACCTCTACTTAAGAAAGGAACTACCGACTGATGAGTCTCATGTCAATTGTATGGAAGTTGCTGGAGAAAATTCTTAGGGATAGAAAGTGTGAACCTTTGGAAACTCACGGCCTAATTAGGGAGAACCAGCATGGGTTTGACAATAGACAATAGGTGCAGGAGTAGGCCATTCGGCCCTTCGAGCCAGCACCGCCATTCACTATGATCATGGCTGATCATCCACAATCAGTATCCAGTTCCTGCCTTATCCCCATTACCGTGTTTGTGCACAGCAGGTTGTATCTCACCAACTTGATTGAGTCTTTCGACAAGGTGATGAGAGAGGTTGATGAAGGTAGGGCAGTGTATATTGTCTACATGGATTTTAGTAAGGCATTTGACAAAGTCCCTGGCGGGAGGCTAATCCAGAAGATTAAGATGCAGGGGGGTTGCGGTGAATTGGCTGTTTGGATTTAGAACTGGTTTGCGCATAGAAGACAGAAAGTAGTGGTTGAAGGGACTTATTCGAACTGGAGGTCTGTAATTAGTGGTGTTCTGCAGGAATCTGTGCTGGGACCCCTGCTATTTGTGACGTATATAAATGACCTGGACGAAAATGTAGATGGATGATACCAAGATTGGTAGAGTTGCAGATAGTGTAGAAGACTGGAAAAAATACAGCACGATATAGATCAGTTGCAGATGTAGGCAGAGAAATGACAGACAGAGATAAATGTGAAGTGTTGCACCTTGGTAGGGCAAATGCAAGGAGACAGGACAGTGTTAAGAGCAAGGTCAGTGTTGCTGAGCAGAGAGACCTTGGGATCTAAGTTCATAGCTCCTTGAAAGAGGCTACACAGAGCGATAGGCTAATGGAATGTATTGAGTTCAAAAGTCAGGAGGTTGTTTTGCAACTTTATAAATCTCTGGTTAGGCCACATCTGGAGTATTGCTTACAGATCTGGTCGCCCCAACTACAGGAAGGATGTTGAGGCTTTGAAGAGGGTGCAGAAGAGGCTTACCGGGATACTGCTTGGTTTAGAGGGCATGTGCTAGCATGAGAGGTTGGATAAACTTTGGTTGTTTTCTTTTGAGCGTCAGAGGCTGAGGGGAGATCTGATAGAGGTTTAAAAAATCATGAGAGGCAGAGATAGAGTAGATGGGGAATATCTGTTTCCCAGGGTAGAAGTATCTTAATACTAGAAGGCGCTCATTGAAAGTGGGGGGGGGGGGGGGTAAGGTTTTTACTAGAAGAGTGGTGGATGCTTGGATTGCACTGCCCCGGTATGGTGGTAAAGGCAAATACATTAGAGATTTTTAAGAGATGTTTAGGTAAGCAAATGAATGTGAGGAACATGGAGGGATATGGACATTGTGTAGGTAGGAGGGATTAATTTTAGTGTGTTTTTGATTTACTTTTTAGCTGGTTCGGCACAATATTAGCAGCAGCGGTACATTACAATACATAATAAACTAAACCACAGTAAGTTTATACATCTCTTTTTCTCTTTTTTTGAACTACTTATTTAATTTAACTTCATAAAGAATTAGACAAATAGTGCAAAAAGTTAGAGAAAAGAAAAAGTAGTGAGGTGGTGTTCATGGGTTCACTATCCATTTAGAAATCTGATGGCGGAGGGGAAGAAGCTGTTCCTGAAACATTGAGTGTGTGTCTTCAGGCTCCTCTACCTCCTCCCTGATGGTAGTGATGAGAAGAGGGCATGTCCTGGGTGATGGGCATCCTTAATGATGGATACCGCCTTTTTGAGGCATCACTCCTCAAAGATGTCCTGGATGCTGGGGAGGCTAGTGCTCATGAGGAAGCTGAACATGGATGACACGTTCACATGGATTTTAGTAAGGCATTTGACAAGATCTCTCATGGGAGGCTGATACAAAAGATTAAGATTAAGTTTAAAGTCAGTGCGAATTGGTTGTTTGGATTCAGAACTGGCTTTCGCACAGAAGACAGAGAGTAGTGGTCGAAGGGACTTATTCTAGCTGGGGGTCTGTGATGAGTGGTGCTCTGCGGGGATCTGTACTGGAACCTCTGCTGTTTGTGATGTATATAAATGAAAACGTAGATGGGTTCTTTGGAACAAAGAAGGTTGAGGGGGGACTTGATCGAGGTATTTAAAATTATGAGGGGGATAGATAGAGTTGACGTGGATAGGCTTTTTCCATTGAGAGTGGGGGAGATTCAAACAAGAGGACATGAATTGAGAGCAAAGCGCAAAAGTTTAGGGGTAACATTAGGGGGAACTTCTTTACTCAGAGAGTGGTAGTTGTGTGGAACAAGCTTCCAGCAGAAGTGGCTGAGGCAGGTTCGCTGTTGTCGTTTAAAGTTAAATTGGACAGCTATATGGACAGGAAAGGAATGGAGGGTTATGGGCAGGTCGGTGGGACGAGGTGAGGGTAAGAGTTCGGCATGGACGAGAAGGGCCGAGATGGCCTGTTTCCGTGCTGTAATTGTATATATGGTTATATAGGTGCGCTGGTAAGTTTGCAGATGATATGAAGATTAGTGTTATGGATAACATAAATGACTGGTAAAGATACAATAGATCAGATAGATGCAGATATGAGCAGAGAAATGACACATGGAGAAATGGCACCCAGCCAAATGTGAAGTGTTGCACTTGGTAGGGCATCTGTAAAGAGACAACACATTATTCAGTGCAAATTCCTTAACAGTGTTGATGAGCAGAGGGATCTTGGGGCCAAGTTCATAGCTCCCTGAAAGTGGTTACACAGGTTGACAGGGTGGGTAACAAGGCATAGAACATAGAATAGTACAGCACAGTAAGGCCCTTCAGCCCACAATGTTGTGCCGACCCTCAAACCCTGCCTCCCATATAAGACCCCACCTTAAATTCCTCCATATACCTGTCTAGTAGTCTCTTAAACTTCACTAGTGTATCTGCCTCCACCACTGACTCAGGCAGTGCATTCCACGCACCAACCACTCTCTGAGTAAAAAACCTTCCTCTATTATCCCTCTTGAACTTCCCACCCCTTACCTTAAAGCCATGTCCTCTTGTATTGAGCAGTGGTGCCCTGGGAAGAGGCGCTGGCTATTGACTCTATCTATTCCTCTTATTATCTTGTACACCTCTATCATGTCTCCTCTCATCCTCCTTATCTCCAAAGAGTAAAGCCCTAGCTCCCTTAATCTCTGATCATAATGCATACTTTCTAAACCAGGCAGCATCCTGGTAAATCTCCTCTGTACCCTTTCCAATGCTTCTACATCCTTCCTAATGCTTCCACATCCTTCCTATAGTGAGGTGACCAGAACTGGACACAGTACTCCAAGTGTGGCCGAACCAGAGTTTTATAGAGCTGCATCATTACATCGCGACTCTTAAACTCTATCCCTCGACTTATGAAAGCTAACACCCCATAAGCTTTCTTAACTACCCTGTCCACCTGTGAGGCAACTTTCAGGGATCTGTGGACATGTGCCCCGAGATCCCTCTGCTCCTCCACACTACCAAGTATCCTGCCATTTACTTTGTACTCTGCCTTGGAGTTTGTCCTTCCAAAGTGTACCACCTCACACTTCTCCGGGTTGAACTCCATCTGCCACTTCTCAGCCCACTCCTGCATCCTATCAATGTCTCTCTGCAATCCTCGACAATCCTCTACACTATCTACAACACCACCAATCTTTGTGTCGTCTGCAAACTTGCCAACCCACCCTTCTACCCCCACATCCAGATCGTTAATAAAAATCACGAAAAGTAGAGATCCCAGAACAGATCCTTGTGGGACACCACTAGTCACAATCCTCCAATCTGAATGTACTCCCTCTACCACCACCCTCTGCCTTTTGCAGGTAAGCCAATTCTGAATCCACCTGGCCAAACTTCCCTGGATCCCATGCCTTCTAACTTTCTGAATAAGCCTACCGTGTGGAACCTTGTCAAATGCCTTACTAAAATCCATATAGATCACATCCACTGCACTACCCTCATCTATATGCCTGGTCACCTCCTCAAAGAACTCTATCAGGCTTGTTAGACACGATCTGCCCTTCACAAAGCCATGCTGACTGTCCTTGATCAGACCATGATTCTCTAAATGCCTATAGATCCTATCTCTAAGAATCTTTTCCAACAGCTTTCCCACCACAGGCGTAAGGCTCACTGGTCTATAATTACCCGGACTATCCCTGCTACCTTTTTTGAACAAGGGGACAACATTTGCCTCCCTCCAATCCTCCGGTACCATTCCCGTGGACAACGAGGACATAAAGATTCTAACCAGAGGCTCAGCAATCTCTTCTCTCGCCTCGTGGAGCAGCCTGGGGCATATTCTGTCAGGCCCCAGGGACTTATCTGTCCTAATGTATTTTAACAACCCCAACACCTCCTCTCCCTTAATATCAACATGCTCCAGAACATCAACCTCACTCATATTGTCCTCACCATTATCAAGTTCCCTCTCATTGGTGAATACCAAAGAGAAGTATTCATTGAGGACCTCGCTCACTTCCACAGCCTCCAGGCACATCTTCCCACCTTTATCTCTAATCGGTCCTACCTTCACTCCTGTCATCCTTTTTTTCTTCACATAATTGAAGAATGCCTTGGGGTTTTCCTTTACCCTACTCGCCAAGGCCTTCTCATGCCCCCTTCTTGCTCTTTTCAGCCCCTTCTTAAGCTCCTTTCTTGCTTCCCTATATTCCTCAATAGACCCATCTGATCCTTGCTTCCTAAACCTCATGTATGCTGCCTTCTTCCACCTGACTAGATTTTCCACCCCACTTGTCACCCATGGTTCCTTCACCCTACCATTCTTTATCTTCCTCACCTGGACAAATTTATCCCTAACATCCCGTAAGCGATCTCTAAACATCGACCACATGTCTATAGTATATTTCCCTGCAAAAACATCATCCCAATTCACACCCGCAAGTTCTAGCCTTATAGCCTCATAATTTGCCTTTCCCCAATTAAAAATTTTCCTGTCCTCTCTGATTCTTTCCTTTTCCATGATAATGCTAAAGGCCAGGGAGCAGTGGTCACTGTCCCCCAGATGCTCACCCACTGAGAGATCTGTGACCTGATCCGGTTCATTACCTAGTACTAGATCTAGTGTGGCATTCCCCCTGGTCGGCCTGGCCACATACTGTGACAGGAATCCATCCTGGACACACTTAACAAATTCTGGCCCATCTAAACCCTTGGAACTAATCAGGTGCCAATCAATATTAGGGAAGTTAAAGTCACCCATGATAACAACCCTGTTATTTTTGCACCTTTCCAAAATCTGCCTCCCAATCTGCTCCTTTGTATCTCTGCTGCTACCAGGGGGCCTGTAGAATACCCCCAGTAGAGTTAACTGCTCCCTTTTTGTTCCTGACTTCCACCCATATTGACTCAAAAGAGGATCCTGCTACATGACCCACCCATTCTGTAGCTGTAATAGTATCCCTGACCAGTAATGCCACCCCTCCTCCCCTTTTTCCGCCCTCTCTATCCCTTTTAAAGCACTGAAATCCAGGAATATTGAGAATCCATTCCTGCCCTGGTGCCAGCCAAATCTCTGTAATGGCCACTACATCATAATTCCATGTATGTATCCAAGCTCTCAGTTCATCACCTTTGTTCCTGATGCTTCTTGCATTGAGGTACACACATTTCAGCCCTTCTACCTTACTGTCTTTACACCGTTTATTCTGCTTCTCTTTCCTCAAAGCCTCTCTGTATGTTAGATCTGACTTTACTCCATGCACTTCTTTCACTGCTCTATCGCTCTGGGTCCCATCCCCCTAGCAAATTAGTTTAAACCCTCCCGAACCATGCTAGCAAACCTACCTGCAAGGATATTGCTCCCCCTCGAGTTCAGGTGCAACCCATCCAATCTGTACAGGTCCCACCTTCCCCAGAAGAGATCCCAATGATCTAAAAATCTAAAACCCTGCTCCCTGCACCAACTCCTCAGCCACACATTCAACTGCCATCTCCTCCAATTCTTACCATCACTGTCATGTAGCACTGGCAGCAATCCTGAGAACGCCACCCTTGAGGTCCTGTTCTTCAGCCTTCTGCCTGGTTCCTGAAACTCACACTTCAGGACCTCATCCCTCTTCCTACCTATGTTGTTGGTCCCAACATGTATCACAACTTCTGGTTGCTTTCCCTCTCGTACTAGGATGTTGTGCACCCAGTCAGAGACATCCTGGGCCCTGGCACCCGGGAGGCGACAAACCATGCGGGTGTCCTTCTCACGTCCACAAAATCTCCTGTCTGCTCCCCTGACTATAGAGTCTCCAATGACGACAGCTCTCCTCTTCTCCGTCCCACCCTTCTGCACCACCAGGTCAGACTCAGTGCCGGAGGCCCTGCCACCATGGCTCACACCTAGTCGGTCGTCCCCGCCAACAGTATCCAGGATGGTAAACATTATTCAGGGGAATGGCTACAGGGGTGCTCTGCACTACCTGTCTGCTCACCTTCGCTTTCCCCCCTCTGACTGTCACCCAACGACCTGCTTCTGACAGCCTAGGTGTGACTACCTCCCTGTAGCTCTCATCTATGACTGCCTCATTCTCCCTTAGGAGTCGAAGGTCATCCAGCTGCTGCTCCAGATTCCTTACATGCTCTTCCAGATCACCCAGCCGTATGCACTTCTGGCAGATGTGACTCTGCGGGAGAGGGGAGTTCTCCCAAGACTGCCACATCTCACATGAGAGGCACATCACCATCTCAGGAGACATTGTAAAAATTAACTGCGAGCTTAGCTTGTCCTCCGCCTCTTCTCGTCGAAGCCATGTGGCTTGCTTGCCTGTAATAGTCAAGGCATTGAGTTCAAAAGTCAGGAGGTTATGTTAAACCTAAGTTAAAGGTTAGGAGAGGCATAAAATAGACAGACAGTATCTTTTTTCCCCAGAGTTGACATGTCTAATACCCGAGGGCATGCATTTAAGGTGAAAGGGGGCAAGTTCAAAGGAGATGTGAAGGGCAATTTTTTTTTACATAGAAGGAGGTGGGTGCCTGGAATGCACTGCATGGTAGAAGCAGATACATTTGAGATTTTTAAAAGATGTTTAGATAGGCACATGAATCTGAGGAAAATTGAAGGATTTGGGTATTGTGCCGCTAGAAGGGATTAGCTTAGTTAGCCACGTGATTACTAATTTAATTGGCTTGCCACAACATTGTGTTCTTGTGCTGTACTCTTGTATGTTCTAACTCCGCAACAGAGATTGAATTGACATTGTCTTGCTGAATGAAGACACTTTCCCATCCAGTCTTCAGAACATCCTATGCTGACCCCATCTGAATAAATGAATCACTTTATTCCTCAGGGACACACGAGTCAGATTTCAACAGTACAACAGTCTGTGTAAAACAGTTTTTAATTACCTCAGCTGTGCTTAATTCTTTTCCAACAATATCTGAACATAATGCTGCCTCTCTTTCTCATGCAACTTAATAAAGTCATATATACTTATACCATCGTTTTTTCTTTCATAAATCTAAATTAAAAATAAATGACTTTTAAACCTTGAAAAAATCAAACTTGCCTAACTTAAAATATTACAAAGAAATGTTTTCTCAATACATTTATGTAATCTGTCAATATTTGAACACAGTACTTTAATATCTTCTTTTGTAACCAGAAATACTTTATTATTTTACCCAGTTCCATTATCCAGTGTAGTTTTCATTAGACACTGCAAAGATAACGAAGAATTCAAGTCTCAAAATTCAATCTTTGCCTCTTCAGGGCTTCCACTTCATTGTTCCAGTGTAGAGGTGGGAAGAGCAGCTGGAGAAGTTGGAGTAGGAAAGTATGAGGATCAAGTATTTTGCTTGTGAACGTGTGTGAATTCTCTGAGATTTTTATGGAGCTGTCAGCTTGGCTTCATAGAATAATGACTGACAATGAGAATTCATACACTGTGCCCTTTACAGACCATGTGTGTAATATGAATACACATCGTATGTCTACAACTGTGTTTGTGTCAACAGTAATCAATTCTCCTGCAACAAGTTCAATATAGGAACATGCAAGTGGAAAAAAATTTTGATTCAGGACTAGGTGTTGGAGTGATTTAGTCAGAGGTGTAAAAGGCACATGGTTCCCACACATTGGCTAGTGTTGTAGGACAGAATAGGACAGTTAAATGGAATGCAACTCTCTATAAAACAGCAGTAAACTATATTCAATTCATAAATGTCTGCTAGATTTAAATATCATTCTGCCATGGATGGTCCCAAGCCTGGCTGTGAAAGGGGGAGGGGTTGGGCGCAGGGCCAGCAAACCTATCCCATAAAGACCCAGAGTTACAGAAACACCAACAGAAGTTGCAGAGGCCTCATCCCTGGAAGAGGAAGGATCTTTGAAGATGGAGACAACTTGAAAGACTGGCCCAGGACAGAGGACTCTGGCAAGCTGCTGTTGGTGGCTGTACGGGTGATGGGCTTAAGAAGAAGATGATTTAAATATGACGATTCTGACTTTGCCAGTGTGGTTTTGTTGTCTCTGTAAAGGAGACCTCTCTCAGGTGTTAGATATTGCAAGATCTGTACAAATAATGATTGGCAACGTCCTGAATTGCAACACAATGGGGAAGTTTCTGCAAATCACAATTGATCAATAAATCTATTCACCAGGAATGTTGCGCTGTCACCATCTCACAAGCTGTGAAGCTTTTGTGGTTGTGACATGATGCATCATATCAATGTCACCAACTGAAATGGTGATCGTTTCTGGGGGTTATGTGGGGACACAATGAAATTGATCCCTCAAGCAAGGCACAGTTACAGAGCGAACAAGCTCACAGTGGAAGCTTGCAGCAAACTGCTCAATACCTTTTTGGCCAACTTTCATACATAGAAGCATGATTTTTCTCAAACAACAGTGATAAAACATATCCACACCAGCATAAATGAGGGGAAAATAGATTAGACCAGGGGTTCCCAACCTTTTTTTAGGCTATGGACCCCTACCAGTAACCATGGAGTCCATGGACCCCAGGTTGTCAACCCCTGGATTAGACCTATAGAAAGGTGATATTAACCCTAGTTTGGCTGTATGTATTGACCAGACCCAAATCCCAGCCTTCCCTTACACAAACACAAGACATTCTGCAGATGATGGAAATCCACACACTAAATACCAGAGAAACTCAGCAGGTCAGGCAGCATCTATAGAGGGGAATAAATAGTTGAATTTCAGGCTGAAACCCTTCACATCAGTACTGGACCATCTTGATGATCCAGTCCTGACTGGATATCCAGTCCTAATGTAGGGTCTCAGGGTCTTGGCCTGAACTATCGCCTGTTTATTCCTCTCCATAATTTCTCTGAAAAATTAGATTGTATCTCTATAGAATACACTGGAAATAATTCAGGAAATATGTAGCTTGTATGGTTGATGGTTGGTTTGAACTGTTCTCCAGTCTTGGAAATTTACTTGCAAATGTTTCATCACCATCCGAAGAGACATCATCAGTGAGCTGTTAATTGTAGCGTCTTCTGAATGCATGGGCTTTATACACTTAACAATCAGCTGATTGGTTGTCATTACGGAAACTTAATTGTGATGTGGGGAGGAAATCTCATCACTGATCGGTTGTGTGGAAAGCTTTGTGCGTTGTGGTTTGGAATTTTACCTCAATGGATCATAAATAGGATCAAGGTCTACATGTCTGTATACAGAAATGTTCATGATAGAATTCCTAGAAGCATGGTTTTCCACAAACAATCCTGTAAACATTCAAATGGACCTTGATCCTATTTATGAGCCAATGCGGGCATAATTCCAGACCACAATGCACAGAGTTTGCCACACAACCAATCAGCGATAAGACTTTCTCCCTACATCACAACTGAGTTTCCGTAATGACAACCAATCAGCTGATTTGTAAGTATATAAAGGCCAAGTATTCGGAGGACACCACAATTAACAGCGCATTGATGGTGTCTCCTCGTATGGTGACAGAGAACAATTCCACCCAACCATAGATTGCTCTGTCACTGAATGTATTAGGAATGCAAAGTAGGCTCTTCCATTTCAGACCTGATGAATTGTGACAGGAAGCCAAAGATGAGTTGCAAAACATGCAGAAATCACGTTACAAATCCAGCCTCCTCTTCTTCTGGTTATAAAGTTTACATGGGTCATAAATATCAAAATCTGTGGCGCGGTCTTCTCTGTTTTTATATTATACTCAACAAGTTGTCATTGCTTTGTTAATTATAAAAATAAGACATTGTCTATCACTGCAGATGCATGATGTTCCATCTAAATAAATTACAGATGGTTTGTGTGAGATGTTTATTCGCAACGATGATGGGTTATTTCGAGTTTTGATATGCTTGTGTGATTCATTGTTCCAGTAATCACTGAGACGCAGCAACCTTCAGGTTTCCTCCTTCTCTGTAAACGTGCACAGAAACCCTTTGCTCTACACTCGGATGAGGAAAGTCAAGTTCAGGTTTGCTGGGATGTGTATGGTGTCCAGGTTGAGTGACGAAGGGTTGAATGGGAACATAACAGGAAACATGCGCTTGAAGTCCAACAGTAGCTGAGGCTGTTCATTGCGGTCTTGTAAACTGGACTGCACGGGGAGAAAACAATGATCAGTTCTACGAACAGGTACACACGCATGTATTCTTATACAAGTAAATTTCACAGCACAGCTACGCACTAGTGCACAAAAGTTTTACTCCACAAGAAAATACTTATACATAAGTAAATTCTACTACACAAGTATAAGACCATGACATAAGAGCAGAATTAGGCTATTTGAGTCTGCTCCACCATTCCATCATGGCTGACTTATTATTCATCTCAACCCCATTCTGCTACCTTCTTCCCATAATCTTTGATGCCTGACTATCAAGAGCCACATCAACTTCCATTTTAAATATACTCTATGACTTGGCCTCTGCAGCTGTCTGTGGCAATGAATTCCATAGATTTTACCACCCTCTGGCTAAAGAAATTCCTCCTCATCTCTGATCTAAATAAACACCCCTCAATTCTGAGTTGTGTCCTCTGGTTCTACGCTCCCCATTATAGGAAACATCATCTCCATATCCACTCTATCTATGCCTTTCAATATTTGATAGGTTTCAATGAATCCCCCCACATTCTTCTAAACTCCAGTCAATACAGGCCCAGAGCCATCAAACACTTCTTATACTTTAACCCTTTCATTTCTGAAATCATTCTCGTGAACCTCCTCTGGACCTTCTCCAATGCCAGCACATTATATGCACTCATTCAAACTTTGTATATGTTTATGTACAATAAGGTTCTTTAAGGCTGTCATAGCTGTTTGGGGGGGAGGGGATGGTGGGGATGAGCTCCCACTACCCATTAGATGCTCCTAATGGCATGTGCCTCAAATAGTCTCTGGCAACCAAGCCCAGCTCTTGACCTTCGTGGGTGGCTTAGCTACAAAACTCGGTAGAACCATTTCTACTGACAGGAGGAGGGGCAAAGGCAGGTTACTTACACCTTAAAACCAGTTGCCCTGGACATATAGGTTCCTTCAACCACTATCGGCAGCTCATCTAGAAGGAGGAAAACTCTGATCTCCAAGCTCTGCTGCCTTGTGACTATACCCATTCACGGGGAAGGCTTCGGAAGCAAACCTCAAGGGGGAAATCCAGAGCTGGAGTCCTTAAGGCAATCCTACATTGAGTTCAGTGCTGACTGCCAACCCTGAGAAGCCGCTGGTGCCAAACAGTATTGTTCTCTGCCGTTCCTTTGCATTCATCAGCTGCGTGGGGAAGGAAGCTGTTACGTGGATAACAGCCTGTTCTTCATATCGTACTGCCCTGGCTTGTGTATCACATAGACAGCTAGAATGCAATATCCATGGTCAACCCTAACCAACGGAGGGCCTCTCTCACACAAGGAAACAGAGTAGTGATTATATTTTCCTTTTTTATTCGCTCTCAACTGAGGACTTTTCTCCACCAGAAAAAAAAACAGATATTGTTGTTGCCGGAATGTATGGTGATACTTGCTGGCTGCCACCAGCATCTCCCCAGGTTGCACTGATGTTCATGCAAAGGGCACATTTCACCGAAAGTTACGATGTTCAGGTGATAAATAAATCTGATCTCTGAACAGTACAGCATGGAAACAGACCCTTTGGCCCAGATTGCCTATGCTGAACATGATGCCAAATTAAAATAAACCTATTCTGCCTACTCATGGTCCACACCCGTTCCTCTATATTCATGTGTCTGTTGTGTTCTGGATCATAGCCCTCATTCATCAAACTTCTCTTAAATGCTGAAATCAAACCCACATCCACACTCTCACCATCTTTTCTAAAATGTCAGCAATCAACACAATTGCAAATTTGTCTTAATTGGTAAAGGTGAGTAACTGAATGGCATTTTTCAAAGAAAAACTTTGACAATATCTTGCCAAATTATTCTCAAAGCATCATGTCTCCAATCTCTGAGCGAACACCTTATTGATCCATGAAATGCTTACCTGAATATTTCTAATGAAGGATACAGTTACACGTTCTTCAAACTCATTTAGTGGTGTGTATAGGTTTAATATTTTGACAATCTGTTTTGAAAAAAAGAACAATATTTTATTGAGTTGAATACATAGCAATCAGATAAACATGACACATCCAAGGTCTGGGGGAGTCTGGTCCCAGAGGGCACAACCTCAGAATATGGAGATGTCCATTTAGGACAAGAGATGAGGAGGAATTTCTTTAGCCAGAGGGTGGTGAATCTGCGGAATTCACTTCCACAGATGGCTATGGAGGCTAAGTCATCAGGGTGGAGGCTGGTAGGTTCTTGTTTAGCCAACCTCTGCTTTTAATAAACCAAATTACTTTGCCTCCACATTGGTCTGTGGCAATGAATTCCACAGTTTCCTCACTCTCTGGCTAAAGAAATTCCTCTTACCTTTGTTCTAAAGGAACATCTCTCTATTCTCTGTTTTGAAAAATTAATATCTACCACCTCTACATTCTTCTCCTGTTCATTGATATTAATTCCAGTTTCCTTCTTCTCACTGTTATTGACGTAGTTGTGGGGATCTCTGGAGTTGATATAGTCAGCATAAGATATTAACACGTCTGACGCTTCGTAGCAGACTAACACAGAAAATGGAGGAACTCAGCAAGTGAGGCAGCATCTAAGACCATAAGACATAAGAGCAGAATTGAGCCTTTTGGCCCATCGAGTCTGCTCCACCATTCCAATATGGCTGATTTAAGGAATAAGGGGTCAACGTTTCGGGCTGAGACCCCATATCAAGGTGCTTAACAATGGAGGAGGAAGAATTTTTTCAGCCAGAGGGCGTTGAATCTGTGGAATGCATTGCCACAGACAGATGTGAGTATATTTAAAGTGGAGGTTGATAAAATCTTGATTAGTCAGGGCATCAAAGGTTATGGAGAGAAGGCAGGAGAATGGGATTGAGAGGGAAATGGATCAACCATGTTGAAATGTTTCAGACTTGATGGGCCGAATAGCCTAATTCTGCTCCTATGTCTTATGGTCTTAACAGCTGTTGAATTGACTGAAGACTGACAGCTCAGCCAGAACCACATGAATAGTGAAAGGCCATTTACCTGTTGTGTGGACAAATCTTTACACATCGAGCAGATGGCTGCAGCATCTTCAGTGGATTTCTTCTTCACTTGGAGAAGTTGTGCAGCTTGGATTAGAGGCTCCAATGTCTTCACGGCCCCACTTTGTTGTAAGTTTTTTCCTCGCAACCACTCTTCTAGCTGGCTGATGTTATATCTACCGAAACAAATCTGATAGTTATTTACACAATATTTTTAGAGAAAAAAAATCCAAATAAACCTGAGGAAAACTCATATAAATCTTTGAATTAGGATGAAGGAAAGGCCATCAAATCTGAGGCGTCACTTCATAACATCACTACTGATCGAACTGCAGCACACACAAGTGCTGGAGGAACTCTCCAGATCACACAGCATCTATGGAAATGAACAGACAGTTGAAGTTTCTGGCTGAGACCCTTCATCCGTATTGGAAAGGAAGGGGGAAGATGCCAGACAAAAAAAGGTGGGGGAAGGGGAAGAAGGATAGCCAGAAGGAGAAGCCAAGCAGGTGGAAAAGGTAGAAGGCTGGAGAGGATGGAATCTGATACAAGAGGAGAGTGGACCATGGGAAAAAGGGAAGGAGGAGTGGCACCGGAGGGAGGTGATCAGTACGTGGGGATAGAAGAAAAGGGGAGGACTTTTTTAAATAGCTATTTTAAAATGATAGCTATTTGTTGAATTATTTGTTGAAAACATTCCATTAACTGTCCCATTATTCTTCCTCAATGTCTTGTCTTCCCTCCTCCCCAATGCCAAACCAACTCATTATACAACAAAATCAACTATTCTTCACAACCATGTCATGGCTTTTTCACTAAGTGGTGGTGTAGGAGCCTGAAGACACACACTTAATGTTCAGAACAGCCAGAGAAAGCAGGATCTCCCAGTGGCCACACATTTTAATTCCACACCCCATTCCCATTCTGACATGTCTATCCACGGCCTCCTCTACTGTAAAGATGAAGCCACACTCAGGTTGGAGGAACAACACCTTATATTCCGTCTGGGTAGCCTCCAACCTGATGGCATGAACATTGACTTCTCTAACTTTCGCTAATGCCCCACCTCCCCCCGTACCCCATCCATTATTTATATACACATTTTTTCTCTCACTCTCCTTTTTCTCCCTCTGTCTCTCTGACTATACCCCTTGCTCATCCTCTGCCCCCCCCCCCCCCCCGTCTTTCTCCCTAGGCCTCCCATTCCATGATCCTCTCGTATTCCTTTTGCCAATCACCTGTCCAGCTCTTGGCTCCATCCCTCCCCTTCCTGTCTTCTCCTATCATTTTGGATCTCCCCCTCCCCCTCCCACTTTCAAATCTCGTACTAACTCTTCCTTCAGTTAGTCCTGACGAAGGGTCTTGGCCTGAAATGTCGACTGTACCTCTTCCTAGAGATGCTGCCTGGCCTGCTGCGTTCACCAGCAACTTTGATGTGTGTTGTTCAGAACAGCTACGTCCCCTCTGCCATCCAATTTCTGAATGGACAGTAACCTCTACCCCTCACCACTGTGCTCTCTATTTCCACTATTTATGGATTGAATATTTATTTCTTATTGCAATTAAAAGTATGTTTTATGTTTTTCAATGTACTGCTGCCACAAAACAGCTCATTTCACAACACATGTCAGTGATAATAAACCTGACTCTGGTTTTGTACAGTGAAAACCTTTGTTTCACATGCTGGCCTCACAGATCATTTCATTGCAATAAACCGCCATGTTGCCTGTTTTAGAGTGTCTTTGCCAAAGGGAGGGGTTAAGAACAAACAACATAGAACAGTACAGCACAGGAACAAGCTCTTTGACCCACAATGTTGTACCGAACCAATTAAATTGGTAATCAAATGGACAACTAAACTAATCCCTTCTGCCTACACAATGTCCATATCCTAATGTCCTCATGTTCACATGCCCATCTAAATGTCCCTAATATTTCTGCCTCTACCAGCACCCCAGGCACTGCATTCCAGGCACTCACCACTCTCGCTGTAAAAAAAAATAATACTTACCCTCACATCCCCTTTGAATTTACCCCCTCTCACCTTAAATACATGCCCTCTGATATTAGACATTTCAACCCTGGGAAAAAGGTACTGTCTCTCTACTCTATCTATGCATCTTATAATCCTATCAACCACTATCAGATCTGCCCTCAGCTATGCTGCTCCAGAGAAAACAAACCAGGTTTGTTCCACCTGCCGGTATAAGACATGCATCCTGATAAATCTCTTCTGCACACACTCCAGACCCTTGACATCATTCCTACCATGGGGCATGGACCAGAATGGTATGCAATACTCGATGCATTAAACTTGGTTTCTCTGGGGCACTGGAACCTCAGGGACAATCTGATAAATGAGAAGCATAGACAAGGGAAATAATTGAAGTATTTTTCCGCCAGGGTGAATATGTCATATTCTGAGGGTCATGGATTTAAGGAGGGGTGGGGACAGAATTTAAAGGTTCAACACATTGCTCAACCCACTGACTTTTTCCAGCAATCTGTGTATTGCTTGAGATTCCAGTGTTGGCAGCCTCTTGCGTCTCCAAGATTCAAGATTGTTCAATGCTATTTTGAGTACACGAGTGCAAAGGAGAACAAAATAATTGTTACTCCAGATCTGATACAGCACAAAAAACGCCCACGAAAGATAAAGAACACAATAATAAAAAATATCATGAAGGATAAGTGCATAAGATAGCTTATATGCATTGATTGAAAGTGACGCTAGACACAGGAGTGTTTGTACATGAGATAGCTGACAGGAAATGATAAAGTAATGGCGGTTGGGGGTGTGGAGGGGTGGGTTAGTGGGTGGAGGTGTTGATCAGCCCTACTGCTTGGGGAAAGTAACTGTTTTTGAGTCTGGTGGTCCTGGTGTGGATGCTACATAACCTCCACCCTGATGCACTGTATCCACTCTTATTGCACTGTAATCTTCTGCAAAACAAATTCCATTACAGCGGTTAGTGGTCTATTACAGGTCTAGGACCTGGATTCAATTCCCACCGCTGCATGAAAGGAATTTGTCCATTCTCCCTGTGACCACGTGGGTCTCCTTCGGGTGCTCTGGTTTTCTCCCACATTCCAAAAGTGGACTGTTCAGAAGCTCTATTGGTCACATGGGTGTAGTTAGGTCACAGGGACTCATTGGGCCAAAAAGACCTGTTACCGTGCTGTGTCTCATAAGGTGTACATGCAAACACCACACAGATATTGCCTAGGTCAGTTCTCACCACCAGTGGTGATGATAGAGGCAGCCTACGGGTTACTAGGTTAGTTGGTCACATGGGTGTAATTGGGCAGTGCGGGCTTGTTGGGCTGGAAGGACCTGATATCTCTATATAAAAAACTATATTAAAAATTTAGAGCTGTATCTCTAAATAAAAAAACTATAACCTCAATATTTTGCTTGCTTTTTACACTATTTATTTTTTAATATATTTCCTATGGTAACAAAGTAATTTTTATTGAGTATTGTACTGTATTGCTGCAGCAAAACAACACATTTCATGATGTATAAGACCATAAGATACAGGAGCAGAATTAGGCCATTTGGCCCATCAAGTCTATTCCACCATTTCATCATGACTTATCCAATTTCCCTCTCAGCTCCAACTTCCTGCCCTCTCCCTGTATCCTTTTATTGCCCAACAAATCAAAGATCTATCAACCTCTGCCTTAAATGTACCCAATGAATTGGCCTCCACAGCCATCTGTGACAGAGACCTATGGAGAAGAGGGTTCGGTGGGTAATAAAATGGACGAGTTCACGGCGCTAGCCAGGCGTCAGAGAACATTTCGGAAGTGCAATGTGATGTGTTTCACTGGAACGGGGCTGCACGAGGACATACCCGATCAAAACTTTTCCATGGACGGCTTCCAGACCATTCCGGCTGACCGGAAGTGCACTGAGAGTGGTAAGCATAAAGGAGTTGGGTGCTTACTGTTCTGGTTAACAACAGATGGCGCAATCCTGGTCATATTACAATCGAGGAACATGTTTGTAGACCAGATATTGAACTTTCTGCTGTTGGACTCCAGCCATATTCCACTGAGATACAACACTGGGCGGCACGGGAGGTTGTTCCTGCCTGTGACCATCGAACTTTGTAGCTCCTCCCATGGAGGGTCAGGCACCCTGAGCCAATAGGCTGGTCCTGGACTTACTTTCCATCTGGCATAGTTTGCATTTTGTTGTTTGATTGTTTGTGGTTTTTGTATTGCTATATTTATGCTCTATTCTTGGTTGGTGCGGCTGTAACGAAACCCGATTTCCCTCAGGATCAATAAAGTATATCTATCTATCTATCTATCAAATTCCACAGATTCACCACTCTTTGGCTAAAGAAATTCCTCCTCATCCCTGTTTTATATGGACATCCTTCTATTCTGAGGCTGTGTCCTCTGGTCTTAGACTCCACCAACATAGGAAACATCCTCTCCACATACACTCTTTCAGATCGGTTTCAATGAGATCCCCCTCATTCTTCTAAACTCCAGTGAGTAATATATCAGTGATATTAATGCTAATTCTGATTAGGATTCAAACTCAATCCTCTTCCACCATGTAAGGAATTATTCCAGCTATTGAAATGGTTTTCTTAAATGTCTATTGACTTAAGTTTTACCACACACTTGCTATCTTGATATCATATTTACCTCAAGAATTCACGCTCGCTATTAATCAGTTCCTGCATTTTTAGGAAGCAATAACAAACTTGCATGGCAGGGTAGAGTTACGTCTCTACCAAAGGAGGTGTGAGGCGCTCCTTCCCTCTGCTAGCCTGCAGGTCACCCTTGGGCAAGGTGTAGCACCTGCTTAGCCTCCCGATCAGGGTCAAGTGCAGGCATGGGAGCAGGTGGTGGATGGTCGTACGAGCAGCTGATGCATATTACGTCCCGGATACGTGACCACTATGTCAGGCAGACAATCTCTGAAGAGTATTGACAATGGCTGGGGTCACCTGTCTTGTAAAGACACTGCCCAGAAGAAGACAATGGCAAACCACTTCTGTGGAAAAAATTGCCAAGAACAATCGCGGTAGGTAATGGAAAGACCATGATTGCCCACGTCATATGATGCACATAATGATGATGAGGAATAACAAACTAAATTCTTTACCAACACTTTTTATCTTGTTATTTGGGCTTGGAGATTCCTAATTAATCTTCAACTGCAAAGGGGTGAGAGGGGATTAATCTGTAGAGCCTTGGCATCCTGCACCAACCATACCTGATCTGCATTCCCGTACTCCATGAGCAGACGTCCTTCCTCAGCAGCAGATTGTTGAGCGTCACAGCATTGATGATGTAGAAAAGTTGCCGAAAGACCTGCTGGATAATCTCCGGATCCAGTCCATGCTCACACATAGTGTGGTTTAACAAGTTCAGTTGGCGCAACATGGCATCTAGCGTGTAGCTGTCGTCTCCGTCCACCCTGCTGGAAGAACGCTTCCTGTAGCCCGTGGGTTTCATGCTCGACAGACCCTGGATACTCTCATTCTCCAGCATTGCAGACACTTCATAGGAAAGCAGCAGTATTAACATCCAATTAGCATTACAACAAAACTTATGACAGGGTAAATGCAAGCAGGCTTTTTCCACTGAGGTTGGGTGAGACTACAACGAGAGGACATGGGTTAAGGGTGAAAGGTGAAATGTTTAAGGGGAACATGAAAGGGAACTTCTTTACTCAGGGAATGGCGCGAGCGTGGAATGAGCTGCCGACAGAAGTGGTGGATGTGGGTTCAATTGCAGTATTTAAGAGAGGTTTGGATGTACACGGACAGGAAGGGTATGGAGGGCTATGATCCAGGGGCAGGTTGATGGAACCAGACAGATTAATAGCTCAGCACAGACTAGATGAGCCAAAGGGCTTGTTTCAGTGCTGTACTGATCTATGACTCTATAAGGAAGGATGGGAGTGGCATGGGAGGAACAGAGTCCAGGTGCACATTGACGGAGCTACACATGGACTAAATGGGCTGAAGGGCCTGTTTCTGTGCTGTAGTGATCTATGGCTCTATGACTCAACATGGATGGGAGGAGTGTGGAGAAATTATGGTCGATGGGACTATGCAAGGATTAGATGGGCGGAAGGGCCTGTTTCTGTGCTGTGGTATTCTGTGACTTTAAATTGTTTACTTAGTCTTTTGCTGAGGAACATTAAAAATCAACCACATTGCTGTGGAATCACAAATACCAGTTGGCAAGGCCTTGCAGAGGGCAGTTTACAATCAGCCCCATTGGAATTGGACACGGATGGTGGAACCAGGTAAGATTGTAAGACAACCTGGGAGTTTCACGGTGGAATCCTAACTTCCATACACAGTTATACAACTCATTAATTAAACTTGAAATCCTCGATTGCCGCGATGGAACTTGGTGTCGGTTTTGGAATTGGATTATTATTGTCGCATATACCAAGATACTGTTAAAAGCTATGATACTATGTTTTAGTTTGGAGAAAATCAGAAGTCAAACTTTTGATCCTTGATTTGATTTTGAGAAAAGGTGGGGTTCATTTGCCCACTACTATTATCTGATTTGAGTTAATTAAGATAGTTTCCTTCTGATTTTTGTTTAAATGGATTTGAGTTGGCGGATTGATGTTTTTCTTTTATGGAAACTTGTATGGCGTATAGCTCCGGGGTTGTGCTCCCAATGGGTTTTTATTTTGTTTTAGTTAGTAGGGCTTCTTTTTTTTTTTCCCTTTTTTTCTTTCAAAAAAAGATATTCTTAACACTATTTTTTTCTTATTATTATTGATATATTGTTTAGCTTTGTTAATCAGTTATTTGGTAATTTAATTCTTCATTGTACATACTGACTTGATTACCTTAACGTATTTTTTTGTTGATCTTTAATAATAATTAATAAAAGAAGATTTTAAAATGAAAAGCTTGTCTTACACATTGTTCATATAGCTCAGAGGGCATTAAGGTAGAACAAGGCAAAACAATAACAGAATGCAGAATAAAGTGTAACAGCTACAGAGAGAGTGCAGTGCAGGCTGACAGTAATGTGAAGGATCAAAATGAGGTAGATTGTGAGGCCATCTTATGTACTAGGAAGCCATTCAATAATCTTATAACAGTGGGTAAGAAGCTGCTTCGAGCCTGGATCGGTGAGTGTGGTACTGGAATTGGTTTATTATTGTCATATGTACTGAGGTACAGTGAAAAGCTTGTCTTGTAGACTGTTCATACAGATCAGATCATTATGCACTTTTGGGTATTTAGCAGTCTAGGGGCCCTGCGGTAGCGTGGCGATTTGTGCGACGCCACGGCAGCTTGGGGTGCTAGAGTCCGGAGTTCAAATCTGGTGTACCTGTAAGGAGTTTGTTTGCTTCCCCCCGTGACTACATAGGTTTCCTCCGGGTGCATCAGTTTCCTCCCTAGTCCAAAGACGTACGGGTTAGAAGGTTAATTGGTCATTGTAAATTGTCCTGTGATTATGCTAGGGTTAAATAGGTGAGTTGCTGGGCGGTGAGGCTCACTGGGCTGGAAGGGCCTGTTCTGTGCTGTATCTCTAAATAAGATAAATGAAATACGGAACATTGAGGGAGAACAATGTAACACAATAACAGAATGCAGAATAAAGTGTAACAGCTACAGAGAAAGTGCAGTGCAGGCAGACAATAAAGTGCAAGAAATAGAATTTAATAAGGATGCCTTGATGACAAGACTTACCTATCATTGGCTGAAGGAGACCTTCTGCAACCTTAACCAGTTGCTGATAAATCTGAATGGAGAGGTCACTCAGAACTTGGCGGTACTCCGTGAGGTCAAAGTTCTTCAGGCTGTGCTCATTCTGCCGCGAGTTATTCTGTTTCATGAAATCCTACAGGAATTGAGATGGAGGGTGAGAACGCGCAGCTCCGCAGATGCTTTAATGGCAAAGGTTGCTGGCATAATGAGATCATACACATAAGAGGTTCTGCAGACGCCGGAAATCCTGAGCAACACACACAGAATGCTGGAGGAACTTAGCAGGTCTGGCAGCAGCTATGGAAATGAATAAACAGTCGACATTACCAGGCTGAGATCCTTCCTCAGCACAAGAAAGGAAGGGTGAAGAAGCCAGAATAAGAAGGTGGAGAGAGGGAGGAGGGGAAGCTGGTAAGAGATGGGTGAAGCCAGCTGGGTGGGGGAGGGTGGGATGAAGTAGGAAGTTGGGAAAGGGAAAGGACTGGAGAAGGAGGAATCTGATAGGAGAGAACTGTGGAGGAGGGGCACCAGAGAGAGGTGACAGGCAAGTGAGGAAAAGAGATTAGTGGGTACCACATAGAGAAATGAAGAAGAGTGAAAGGGAAGGGGGAAAATTACTTAAGTTGGAAAAATTGATGTTTAAGCCATCAGGTTAGAGGCTACCCAGTCAGATATGAGGTGTTGCTCTTCCAGCCTGAGAGTGGTTCATCTTCACAGTACGGGATGTAATGGACTGACATGTCAGAATGGGAATTGGAATTAAAATGGCTGACCACTGGGAGATCTTGCTTCCTATGGATGGAGCGAAGTTGCTTAACAAAGCAGATATGAGTGCATGTCTTATGAGAATCAGAACCACAATCGGGTGGGAAGATTGAATGGACTTTTCTCCATTATAGGAAGGATGTGGAAGCTTTTGAGATGGTGCAGAGGAGATTTAGCAGGATGCTGCCTGAATTGAGGGGAAACTTCTTTACTCAGAATGAGCTGCCAGTGCAAGTGTGGATATGATTTTAATATTTAAGAGACATTTTGACAGGTACATGGATAGCAGGGGTATGGAGGATTATGATCCAGGTACAGGTCGATGGGACTAGGTAATTTAAATGCCTCAGCATAGACTAGATAGGCTGAAGGGCCTACTTCTGTGCTGTAGTTTTCTGTGACTCTATTAGAGAGCATGTGTTATGAGAACATGTTGAGCAAGCTAGTGTTTTTCTTTTTGGAGCAAAGGAGGATGAGAGGCAACTTGATAGAGATGTACAAGATGATCAGAGGCATAGATTGAGTGGACAGCCAGAGACTTTCTCCCAGGGTGGAAATGGCCAACACCCTTCTAAAGTATGGTACTTCAGTAGGACCAACTAGTATAAGTCTTACATGGTGTATGGTAGGAAACCGAGGAGTATGGTAGAACAAAGGGATCTGGGAATACAGGTATTTAATTAATTGAAAGTGGCATCACAGGTAGATAGAGCATTGGCCTTCATAAATCAAAGTATTGGGGACAAGAGATGGGATGTTATGCTGAAGTTGTATAAGACATTGGTGAGGCCATATTTTGATTGTGTGCAGTTTTGGTCGCCCACCTACAGGAAAGATGTAAATAAGGTTGAAAGAATACAGAGACAATTTACCAGGGTGTTTCTGGCTCTGGAGGACCTGAGTTATAAGGAAAGATTAAATAGGTTAGGACTTTATTCCTTGGGACGTAAAAGACTGAGAGCAGTTTTGATAGAGGTACACAAAATTATGAAGGGTATAGATAGGGTGAATGCATGCAGGCTTTTTCCACTGAGGTTGGGTGAGACTAAGGGTGAAAGGTGAAAAGTTTAAGGGAACATGAGGGGAAACCTCTTCACTCAGAGGGTCGTAAGAATGTAGAATGAGCTGCCAGCATAAGTAGTTCATGCAAGCTCGATATTAACATTTCAGAGAAGTTTGGATAGGTACACGAGTGGTAGAGGTATGGAAGGCTATGGTCCCAGTGCAGGTTGATGGGGTTAGGCACCTTAAATGGTTCAGCATGGGCTAGACAGTCCCTCCCACATAGCCCAAACACAAGAAATCCAAAGCAACACACACAAATACTGGAGGAACTCAGCAGGTCAGGCAGCATCAATGGAAATGAATGAATAGTTGACTTTTTGGGACAAGACCCTTCATCATGACTGGAAAGGAAGGGGAGAAGTTGATCGTTTCAGGCCGAGATCCTTCATCAGGACTGGAAAGGAAGGCGAGATGTCCTTCCTCTTTTCCACAGATGCTGCCTAGCCTGTTGAGTTAGTTCCTCCAGCATTTTATGTGTGTTGCCTCCCACATAGCCCTCGATGTGCCTATCTAAGAGTCTCACAAATGACCCTAATGGATCTGCCTCTACTTTATCTTGGAACTAGTGAAGGAAGAGATGGTTTTTCATTGATTCTATCATATTTCGTTGTTCTACTGTGAGTGCCTGTAAAAAAAAATGAATCTCATGTTGTATATTGTGACATATACATAGTTTAATAATAAGTTTATTTGACCTTTGAAAGCAGATAATTGTTACTACAGACTTTAGGGGAATATCCAATTGCTTTTAAAAGAATTTGATATTAGGCCACTTTATGATATGCATGAATTAAAGATTCAAGATTAACACACACAAAAACTCAGCAGGTCAGGCAGGGTCAACAGAAGTGAACAGGCAGTCACCATTCCGGGCAGAGACCCTTCACCAGGATTCCAATATCTGCAGAGCCTCTTGTGTTTAAGATCAAAGATTAGATTTATTTGTCACACGTACATTGAAACATACAGCAAAATGCAGCTCCCAAATGTTGCTCAACTTTCAACGTCAACATAGTATACCCGCAGCTTAATAACCATAAAAATATGTCTTTGGAATGTGGGAAGATACTGGAGCACCCAAGGAAACCCACATCATCACAGGGAGAACTTAAAACTCCTCAATTTTGTCAGCTTGGATGAGCACGGGATATAGTGTCCTACCTGTTCCAACAACGACATCCTGCACTTTAATGAATGATCCCTTATTTTTGAGAATGAACAAGAGAACATAACCCACTCACAAACGGAAATGATAAACCAGATTTACCTCATCCCCACTGTATTGTTTTAAACAATGTAATAGGCGGCAAGTGTTGGATAACCAAAATGACATCATTTCAAAGTCATCATTGTGTTTCTGTAAAAGAAAGTTAAAAAAAAACTTTAAACATCAGAGCGATTTGATGTCATTGCTGAGAATAGAATAAAATAACAAAAATAAAGTAACTCGGACCCAGAACACATGCAAACTTACAACTCAACAATATTTTATTCTGCTTGTGCACAAGGGGAACAGCACGGCCCTTGTCACCCACACTATTCTGAATTCTCAACAGAGGAATGCCATTTTTATACAGAATTTGCCAGCAGTTGTTAATATTGATTATTTGGTAAACTGTGCATGCCTGAATTCCTTATTTGCAAGATCAATCACCATTCATGATAGACCTGTTAAAACAATAGAAACTACAACCTGACAACTGATGATACTCTGAAGTTAGTAAAGTAATTGTCCCCCGAGTTTGTGTGTGTGCCTTGCATCATTTATCTCAATTCCAGACACCTGGGGCACAAAGGGAAGCTTTGTTCTTCAAAGACCGTTCTTGCCTGACTGTCTGCACTCTATCTTCAACTTACCCTTGTCTGGATATTATGTTAACCCTTACCTTACCACCACTTCCACTAATACAGTTTAAAAACAAAGTACTTCCAGTTTCCTTCTTGGCTCACTGTGAAACTTAACAACACAATCAGGAAGGTCACAGATTCAGTCTTTGAGTTTGCATTGAATTAGCTGACCCTGGCTGGGGTGGGGACTACAAAATTTATCGACCCACTTTACCTGTGCAGTATGGAGGGGAACAGAAATAATCCAAGGCTCTGGTCCTGCTAACTATCGAGTGATGATTGGCTGACTGGCAGAAGGAAAAGAGTGGGAATAAAGGGAGCCTTTTCCTGGTGGTCTGCTAGTGATTAGTGCTGATCTTCAGGGGCCAGTGTTGCAACCGATTCTTTTCACGTCATGTGTCAGCGATTAGAATGGTGGAATTGATGGCTCTGTGGCCAGACTTAGCCATAGTCATACTTTATTGATCCCGGGGGAAATTGGTTTTCGTTACAGTTGCACCATAAATAATAAATAGTAATAGAACCATAAATAGTTAAATAGTAATATGTAAATTATGCCAGTAAATTATGAAGTAAGTCCAGGACCAGCCTATTGGGTCAGGGTGTCTGACCCTCCAAGGGAGGAGTTGTAAAGTTTGATGGCCACACGCAGGAATGACTTCCTATGACGCTCTGTGCTGCATCTCGGTGGAATGAGTCTCTGGCTGAATGTATTCCTGTGCCCAACCAGTACATTATGTAGTGGATGGGAGACATTGACCAAGATGACATGCAACTTAGACAGCATCCTCTTTTCAGACACCACCATCAGAGAGTCCAGTTCCATCCCCACAACATCACTGGCCTTACAAATGAGTTTGTTGATTCTGTTGGTGTCTGCTACCCTCAGCCTGCTGCCCCAGCACACAACAGCAAGCATGATAGCACTGGCCACCACAGACTCGTAAAACATCCTCAGCATCGTCCGACAGATGTTAAAGGACCTCAGTCTCCTCAGGAAATAGAGACGGCTCTGACCCTTCTTGTAGACAGCCTCAGTGTTCTTTGACCAGTCCAGTTTATTGTCAATTTGTATCCCCAGGTATTTGTAATCCTCCACCATGTCCACACTGACCCCCTGGATGGAAACAGGGGTCACCGGTACCTTCGCTCTCCTCAGGTCTACCACCAGCTCCTTAGTCTTTTTCACATTAAGCTGCAGATAATTCTGCTCACACCATGTGACAAAGTTAACTACTGTAGCCCTGTACTCAGCCTCATCTCCCTTGCTGGACATACTTGTGGACAATACAAAGATAAGTGGAGGGGCAGGCGGTGTTGAAGAAGCAGAGAGTATGCAGAAGAACTCAGACCAGGGGTTCGCAACCTTTTTTTATGCCATGGATCCTTATCATTAACCGAGAGGTCCATGGACCCAAGGTTGGGAATCCCTGACACAGACAGAGTAGAAGAATGGGCAAAGAACTGGCAGATGGAATACAGTGTCAGGAAGGGTATCGACAGGAAATGATGAAGTAGTGGTAACACATTTAACTCAAAATTATTTCAGTAGGTAACCAACACCCATTAGAAGATGACAGGAAAAGTGGGATCTTATGATTTTTACACAAATATATCAAAGTCTAATAAATTGTCAGACCGTCCCTCAGCTATGGCATAACCTGCAGAGTATTTGGTGGTCAGATTGATGAGCTGATCGTTTACCTTTAATACTTTTTTGATGCTATTGATAGTCCCAGTTAGCAGTGAGTGGACCTTCTGGTCATCGTTGAGATAATCTGCGTGTCTAAGGCACATGAAGAGGATATATGCCGGCAGGCCGGGCACGGTGGCAGACACTGCTTGGGGTTTCAGATCTACAAAGTACAGAAAACAAGTGCCATCAGCAATCTATATCAACTGAGGAGAAAGCTGAGAATTAATCAGAATCAGGTTCGTAATCACTGCCTTAGATGTTGTGAAATGTGCTATTTTCCGGCAGCAAGACATAAAATTAGTAGAAAATACAAAATTCCTAAATATTGTAAAGAATGGAACGACGGTTCATGGTCCATTCAGAGATCTGGTGGCGGAGGGGAAGAAGCTGAGCGTTTGTCTTCAGGCTCCTGTACCTCCTCCCTGTTGGCAGTGATAACAAAGAGACATGTCCCAAGTGGTGAGGGTCCTTAATGATGGATGTCGCCTCTTTGAGATATTTGTCAGTGGTGGGGAGCATTGCGTCCATGATGAAGCTGGCTGAGAGTACAGCCCTTCTTGATCCTTTTCCAACCCTCTTTCGATCCTGTGCATTTCAGTCTCCATGTTAGTCACTAACGTAGCCAGACAGAATGCTCTCCACCATATCGGTGTAGAAATCTGTCAAATCTCCTCAAACTTTTAATGAAAAGTTTGGTGTGCCTTCATGTAAATGCATCAATAAGTTGGGCCTAGCGATGTCCCTGGGTGTCCACATCTTCAGAGATATTGACACACAGGAACGTAAAACTACTCACTATTTCCACTACTGATCCCTCCATTAGTTCATTCCAGTAACTCATATAAAATAATTAATGCTGGAACTACTCCTTTCCATTCTTCATACTTTGCAACATTGTACAATCTACTTCTATCTTCTGCCCAACATCCACAAACAGCAGTCTCAGCAGAATGGCGTATATTTGAAATGGAATATCGAAGCCTGGATAGAGAGCGTGTAGGGAGGATGTGGAGAAGTCTAGGACCAGAGGGCACCGCCTCAGAATAGAAGGACGTCCATTTTGAACAGAAATAAGGAGGAATTTATTTCACCAGAGGATGGGGAATCTGTGGAATTCACTGCCACAGACAGCTGTGGAGGCCACGACATTGGGGTATTTAAAGAGGAGGTTAATGGGTTCTTCATTAGTCAGGGCATCAATGGTTACAGGGAGAAAGCAGGAGAATGGGGTTGAAAAGGAATATAAAATCAGCCCTGATCAAATGGCAGTGCATGCTCGATGGGCTGAATGGCCTATGTCTTATGATCTTATTCTATGTGTGCTGTAACCAGAGTTTCATAGAGCTGCACCTTTATTAACTTAAGTATCTCCCAGTTTAACAGCATACCTGTGATGAGCCTGCGAATAAGTAGCGGTTCATCCTCCTTATAATATTCCAGCATTCCCTGGAACTCCTTCTCCTTCCGTTGCACAGTGACCTGTCGGGTTAGCTGTTCTCGTCTTGCCTCTTTCTGTGCTGTGTTTCGGGCTTTTGGTATTCAAACACAACACTAAGTTAACGAGGTCAAACTAACAATGATTAAGAAGCATAACAGTTTACAAATGCAAGAAAGAAATATTGGGTAACACACACAAAACGCTGGAGGAACTCAGCAGGTCGGGCAGCATCCGTGGAATCGATGAGTCGACGTTTCGGGTCAGAACCCTTCGTCAGGACTGTAGAGGGAAGGGGCAGAGGCTCTATAAAGAAGGTGGGGGGAGGGAGGGAAGGAGAAGGCTGGTAGGTTCCAGGTGAAAAAACAGTAAGGGGAAAGATCAAGGGGTGGGGGAGGGGAGACAGGGAGGGGATAGGCAGGAAAGGTGAAGAAGGAATAGGGGAAAACACAATGGGTAGTAGAAGGAGGTGGAACCATGAGGGAGGTAGTAGGCAGCTGGGGGAGGGGGCAGAGTGACATACGGATAGGGGAAGGGAGGGGGAGGGGGAGGGAATTACCAGAAATTGGAGAATTCTATGTTCATACCAAGGGGCTGGAGACTACCTAGATGGTATGTGAGGTGTTGCTCCTCCAACCTGAGCTTAGCCTCATCATGGCAGTAGAGGAGGCCATGTATGGACATATCTGAATGGGAGTGGGAAGCAGAGTTGAAGTGGGTGGCTACTGGGAGATCCTGGGCTGTGCTTTCTACAAGCTACCGCCATCAGGAAGGAGGCACAGGAGCATCAGAACCCACACCACCAAGTTCACAAACTCACCCCTGAACCATCAGGCTCTTGAGCCAGAGGGGATAACTTCACTCACCCCATCACTGAACTATTCCCACAACCTAAGGACTCTTCATCTCATGTTCTCAATATTTCTTGCTTATTTTTTTTTTCTCAGCTCTAGCTGGTAAAATCTGAGGTACAGGCATAGCCAACACACTCATTTCTCAATTGCTGAGAACTTTTGGACTATTCTAGTGGTGTTTAGTATTGTGGCTTTCTGAAGATTTACATAAATATTGCTGTGTAGCCCTAATTGTTTAATGCTATTGTGTAGTGACTTGGGGATGATACCAGTTGTAGATATTACTACAGGGACAATGTATACCCTGTTCATGTTCCGAAGTCTTCCAATTTCCTCTTTTAATTCAGAGTATTTCTGGTGTTTTTCACTTACTGATTTCTGTATGTTATGTGTGTTTGGAATGGCAATATCTATTCAATAAGTTGTTCTTGCTTGTTTGTCCTGTATTATTGTATCTAGATGGTTATTATTATTGTTATTATTTCTTCTTTCCTTTTGTAATTACACAGTTTGTTGCCTGTCATTGATTCTATTATGGATATTGGATTTATCAAATATGCCTGTAAGAATATGAATCTCAGCATTGTATTTGGTGATGTGTATGTACTTCAATAGTAAATTTACATTGAATTTTGAATTTAACCTACTAACTTCGGAGTGTGGGAGGAAACCAGAGCACCGGACGGAAACCCACATGGTGGATGGGGAGAACATACAAATAACAATGGAATTGAATTCCAAGCTCCCTGAGATGTAGTATCATCGTGCTAACCTCTAGGTTAACATGCCACCCTAAATTTGGAGACGACTGAGCTAAATTCTGTTCTTGTCATACATCCCTATTCAGGCTTTTCCCTCATTCCATCAGATTATCAGATTTCTGCACGGACAGCACGATCCACCCACAGGGAAGAGATTAGATTAGATTAGATTACGAGGACACGCAGTTCTCTTTTATTGTCATTTAGTAATGCATGCGTTATTGCCTTTTACATGCCTCACAAAATAAAGTTTCCCACAGTGTGACCTGTGGAGCCTGTTGATTTAAGGTTCTATACATTATTTCAACAAAAATAAGATTGCCTTGGAACGTGTTTTTTAAAACTTTTTTTAAGAGGTCCTTCTGGCCTATCGCGCTGCACTACCCTGCAACCCACCTACTTAACCTGAGCACTAAAATAGTCAGTTTACAATGGCCAGTTCCTTGGACCCTGAGAGGAAACTGGAGCCCCAGGAGGAAACCCAAGCATTCACAGGAAGAATGTTCAAACTTTCTTACACAGGATTTCGGAACTGAACTCTGAACCCTGATGTTCCAAGCTGTAAGAGCATCGCGCTAGCCACTGGGGGTTACTGTGGTCCCTCAAATATGACATTTTAAAGAAAACACATAGAATTTTAGACTAGTTAGCAAAGCTGGTAGTTCCTCAAATGAAATTTTGTTTTCATATCAGAATATAACACGGTCTGACACAGTGATAGGTTCACATTTGTATCCCCAACTTCTGATCAGTACCAACAACTGAAAAGCAGAAAGATAGAATCCATCTTTCCCTCACGTTGGGTGAGATTGGAACTAAATGCCATGGGTTAAGACTGGTAGGTGAAATATTTAAGGGAACATGAGGGGGAAGCTTCAGCAGTCAGAGGGTGGTGCAAGTGTGGAACGAACTGCCATCAGAGGCGCTGGATGCAGGTTGGATTGCAAAACTTAAGAGAAGTTTGGATAGGTGGGATACTGAGGGCTATCGTCCCGGTGCAGGTAGGTGGGACTAGACAGATTAAAAGTTTGGCATGGACTAGATGGGTCAAAGGGCATGCTTTTTGTGCTGTTAACGTTTTATAACTCTACATGGATGGAATGGGTGTGGAGCAATTATATTCCAGGTCCAAAGCACAGTTTAGCATGGACTAGATGGACTGAAGGGCCTTTTTCCGTGCTATATGACTCTAAACGCAATTATACCTTCAAGCTCTTGCACTTTCTTCATGTGAATCTTGAGTTGCTTCTTCAGTTTCTTCTCATTCTTCTCCTGTTTTTCCACCAGCTCCTTAAGGTCCTAGAAAAGAAAATGAAAACAGTTTGGAGGGAACAACACTTGCTTGACTAAATTGATGGTCTTCCACAGGGTATCCAGCAACCTATCTTGGCAGCCTCCAACCTAATGGCATGAACATCAATTTCTCCGTTCTTCGGTCATTTTTCCCCTCCCCCTTCTCTCTTTTTTCAATTCCCTATTCTGTCCTCTTACCTCTTCTCCTTATCTACATGTCCTTTCGCCTTGGTGTCCCTGTCTCCCATGGTCCACTCCCCTCTCCTATCAGATTCCATCTTCTCCAGGCTTTTCTATCTGTCACCTCCCAATTTCTTACTTCATTCCCCTCCCCTACTTGCCTCACTTCATCTATCACCTTCTAGATTGCTGTCCTTCTCCTCCCCTATCTTCTTGTTCTGGTATCTTCCCCTTCCTTTGCAGTACTGAAGAAAGTACGCTTTGGCCCAAAACGTTGACTGTTTTTCTCCCCCTCCATAGATGCTGCCTGACTTGCTGAGTTCCTCCAGCAACTTAAGTGCATTGCTCTGAATTTCCATTATCTGCAGAATCTCTTGTGTTCCTCCCTTGTTTCTCTTGTAATGGCAGTCAATTGCTTTCTTGCTCATCTTTGTTCCACCTTCAATACTCAGACATCCAGTCAGATTTAGGATATGGCCAACTGGGCGTTGAATGGGCTCAGGTACTGAGACAGCTTTGACTTTATAGGAAGCCACAAAATGCACAGCCAGTCTTTGTGTTTAGTAAACTTAAAGTGCTTTGTGACTGGCAACACTGGACGTAATAAATACAAGGATAAAGTATAAAGCAGCCATTGGCCAAGGTGAGGGATGACCTGGGTCATTGGGAGACCGAATCAGTCAGTCTTAGTAATGGAGCTGATATATCCTTCTTTTTGAAGCCCTCCGTTGATTGGGGTCATCCATGCATGTTGAGCCCTAGCTGACTAAGTATCTGCAAGCCAGGGCAGTACGATAAGGAGAGCAAGCTGTGGCCCATGTTGTGGGCTCCCCCTCTCCACATAGATTCATCCAAAGGAATAGCAGAGACTGATACAGTTTGGCACCAGAGGCATCGCAGGAGCTCCCAGTCAGCGTTGAACTCAGCATAGGACTGCCTTAGGGATTCCACCTAAAAAAATTTCCTTGGGGTTTATTCCCTAAGCCTCCCCCATGAGTGGGTACAGCTGCAAGGCAGCAGAAGTATGAGACTAGAGCTTTCCTTCTCCAAGATAAGCTGACAAGTCCCATCTGCCTGAAGAAGTGGTTTTAAGGCACCAGTAACTTGCCATTGTCCCTTGTCCTGTCAGTAAAAATGGTGCCACTGGGCTTAGTAGCTAAGCCACATGTGAAGGCCAGGAGCTGGACTTGGTTGTCAGAGGCTATTTGAGATGTACGCAATTGAGACCCTATAATAGGCAGTGGGAGTTTATTCCCCACCACCTTCCCCAGCTATGACAACCTTAAGGAAAAGTTCCGCCATGACTAATCTATTATCCCTCTCAACCCCATTCTCCTGCCTTCTCCCAGTAACTTTTGACACCCTGACTAACGAAAAACCCATCACCCTTAGCTTTAAATATACTCAATGGCTTGGCCTCCACAGCCACCTGTGGCAATGCATTCCAAAGATTCACCACCCTCTGGCTGAAGAATTCTTCCTCATCTCTGTTCTGAATTGATGCCCCTCTATTGTGAAGCTGTGCTCTTTGGTCCTAGACTCTCCCACTATGAAAACATCCTCTCCACATCCACTCTATCAAGGCCATTTAAGAAAGGTCACACACACACACAGAATGCTGAAGGAACTCAGTGAGACAAGCATCTCTGGAGGGGACTAAAGAGTCAACCCTGCGGGCTGAGACCATACATCAGGACTGGGTCATGTCTACGTGATGGATTTCCTTACCAGGTTCTCATTGGTGAGACGGGTGATCTCCTGTTGTATGTTATACTCAATGCGTGCATCTGGAGACATCTGTAGTGTCTGTGTGAGCACCTGTTGCTGCTTTTCCATCTCCTCCTTCAGACTCTCGATCTGCGTCTGCAGTCTCTCCACCTCTTCGTCGTGTTGCTTGATCTGAGACTGCAACTGTGCCTCAAGTAGCCTGCAGCACAAAGGCAACAACTATCAGCCGGAGGGGTTTGTTCATACACACTCCAAGGCCACCTTATTAGGTACACCTGTACATCTTAATGCAAATATCTAACACAGATATCCAATCCTGTGGCAGCAACTCAATGCATAAAAGCATGCAGGCATGGTCAAGAGGTTCAGTTGTTGTTCAGAACAAACATCAGAATGGGGAAGAAATGTGATCTAAGTGACTTTGACTGTGGAATGATTGTTGGTGCCAGACGGCGTGGTTTGAGTATCTCAGAGTCTGCTGATCTCCTGGAGTTTTCTTGCACAACATTCTCTGGAGTTCACAGAGAATGGCGCGCGAAAAAACTCTCATGTGAGCGACAGTTCTGTGGGCAAAAATACCTTGTTAATGAGAGAGGTCAGAGGAGAATGGGCAGACTGGTTCAAGCTGACAGGAAGGCAACAGTTACTTAAATAACCACACATTACAACAGTGGTGTGCAAAAGCACATCTCTGAATACACAACACATTGAATCTTTAAGTGGATGGGCTACAGCAGCAGAAGACCACAAACATACCCTCAGTGGCCACTTTATACCGAAGAGATACCGAATAAGGTGGCCAATGAGTGAGAGAGAGAGTGTGTGAGTGTGAGAGGGAGTGAGAGAGAGAGAGTGTGTGAGTCTGAGTGCGCGCACGCATGCGTTGTTATGCCATTTCTTAATTACTCAAAACATTGTGACTTTGGTACTGAATAGTTCCATGCTGGTATCTTCCACCAACCACTCATCAAATTTATTTTTGTTTAAAGTTTTCCAGATTCTCTTGATTCTATTATATCTTCTTATATATGGAAGAATAAGTGTTCAAAATTAAATAAAATTCATCTTCAGAAAGATAAAAAGAATGGAGGATTAGCCTTACCAAACTTTAGATTTTATTACTGGGCAGTTAATATAAGAAATCTTACATTTTGGTTATATTACATTAATTGTGAGGATTGCCCGATGTGGGTTTTTTTTTAGAAGCTAACTCTGTTGATGAATTCTCTATTATTTCTCTTCTTAGATCCTCATTTCCTTTGTCTCTGAGTAAGTTAACTGACAATCTGGTAGTTAACCAAACTATGAGAATTTGGATACAATTCCGAAAATACTTTGGCTTACTGAGATTTTCTCTTTCGAGTCCCATTTTTTCTAATTTTTTTTTTAAACCCTCCATGATTGATGTGGCTTTTAAAGAATGGGATAGATTAGGTATTAAATGCTTTCAGGACTTGTTTGAGAGGGAACTCTTTTTTCGTTGAACAACTGTCATCTAAATTTAGTTTACCTAAAACTCATTTTTCTCGATACCTACAAATAAGAGATTTTTTTACGGTCTCAAATAAGTACATTTCCTAAAAGTCCTGATCAGAATCTATTAGATGTAATTTTTAATTTGAAACCTTTTTATAATGGATCTATATCTAATATTTATAATATGGTGTTGGGAATGAGAAGTGTTCATTTAGATAAAATTAAAAATCTTTGGGAACAAGAATTATAGACTTCAGTTTCTGAGGAAACTTGGAATCCAATTTTTAACTGGTTAACACTTCATCGTTATGTGCCCGACACTCTCTCCTTCAATTTAAAGTGGTCCATAGGGCCCATATGACCCTTGTTTTTATTTGGGTATATCTCCGTATTGTGATAAATGTAATAATGGAGAAGCTTCACTCATTCATATGTTTTGGACATGCCCGAGTCTTGAAAAATATTGGAAAGAAGTATTTCAAACTTTCTCGATACTTTACAAAGTAAACTTTAAGCCTAATCCTTTGACCGCTTTATTTGGTATTGTTGGAGGAAAGGATATTATTTTGGAGTCATCTGACTTACACATTTTGACTTTTATTTCTCTTATGGCCAGAAGGACACTTTGCTTGAATGGAAAGATGTGGGCCCTCCTATTCACGCTCAATGGTTACGTGATGTGATGTCATGTTTAAATTTAGAGAAGATTCGATGTTCAATCTCTGAACCTAGCCAAGATTTCCAAACATTGTGGGGACCTTTTTTGAATTATTTTCCAAACCTTTGATTTGCTGTTAAAGCACAGATGATGACTAATAATTTTTTTTCCTTCTTTTCTTTACTAATCAGCTTCGGTCTTGGTAGTGGGTTAGATTTTTTTTATATAATAAAGTTACTATATTTCAATGCTACGAATTAATCTGTATGAATATAGGGTAAGGAGTCTTTATATGCGATTTAGTATAATATATTGATATATAGTTTTTCTTGTACTCTGTATTCTTATATGTAAAATTAATAAAAATATTGGAAAAGGAGAAGAAAGCTTTCCAGACTGTTGAGTATGGATTGTTCATATTCTAGTCTTTGTGCAACCTCCCAAGGCAATTTGTATCAATGTGCAATCATTCTGCAGTTCTTACTTTGGCCAACACCAATTCCACAACCTACAGACTCATTTTCAAAGACTCTGCAAATATAATTTAGTTTCTGATTTGCACAATTTGTTGTTTGCACATTTTTTGTTTGTCAGTCTTTATGTATATTTTCATAAATCCTATTTCATACTATGTGCCCTCTAATCCATCTTGCTATTTCAAGATTCAGGATTCTAGGTTATCTATCATGTGTACATCAAAACATACAGTGGATTGTGAGGAGCTAAGGATGATGCCTTTGCAAATCAGTTTAAATCTCCTCTTCTCATGTTTTCTTTTTCCTTTTCATGGGTGCCGGGGTCATGTTGGAGTCCATGATCTACAGCTGCACTCAAACTACATTCTTCATGGACGGTAGGTTCTCGCTCTTGGAAGAGCCTGGCTTTTCAAGATGCCCAGGTGCAGCCTGGAAGATGTGTGCCTTCGGGAAGTGGCCCCGTGGACGACCCGATTTCTCACCAACATCGCCTACTGAATCATGACGGGAGATTGAGAAGTTGAGACGGCGGGCAGTGCGTACAGCTGTCGACGCCTCCTGCACTTGAGCTATCTCCCTCTTTCTCTCTTGATGCTAAGTGTGAGTCTGTTGGAATTTGAGTCTGGGTCTCAGACAAGAGACACAGCAGATTGGAACATTGGAACAGAGAGCTATTTGGTCTTCCTTCTTGCTGTGGCAGAAGCGATATCTCTCCTCCTTGCTAGGGGAGGGAGAGAACCTGTCTGAGATGTCAAAGTGTTGGGATGGACAGCAGTTATTGAGGAACCCCTGATGATGGTATCTAGGGGCTTGCATGTTGGGTGGGTGGTGGGGGGGTGGTGCTTGTGCTGGAGCAAGTGGAGGAAGGGGGAGGGTTGATGCTTTTGCTGCTGTCTGTGAACGGGAGGGGGAAGGAGAGACTTTGGGGTTCTAGCTTCATTCTTTGGGTCTTTGTTCTCTCTGTTTTGTGGATGGCCGTGAAGAGTAAGAATTCCAGGTTGTATACTGTATACCTTCCCTGATAATAAATGGAACCATTGGACCATCGAGAAAGTGTCAATGGCGTTAACAATCAACAAACCCAAGGGTGTGCTGGGGGCAGCCACACATTCTAGTGCATGGCAGAACAACGCATAACGCAACAAATCACAACATTTTATACCTTAAAAGCGCCATGTAAAAAATACCAAATGCTTTTGGTCCACAAAACACCGAATGTGGACTCCTGACATGTTTTACAGTTATTCAAAAAGAAAAGGCAAGCAAAGTTTGACCTGGCAACTTGCTTTAGGCCTTGATATGCCAGGCCAAGCTCTCCATCTTCATTGAGGTAGCGCCAGTCTTCAGCCTGGCTGCAAGGGTGTGACAGGTAAAAGGAAACAGGAACAGGGGAAAGAAGGAGAAAGGAGCAAAAAAAGTGTCATTCAGAAAGAGAAAAGCCAAAGTCACCACAGAAAGCAAGAAGAAACACCAACATTTCAGAGGTTTACGAGGGAAAATAAGGTAGAAATCCCAGAAATTAAGGTCAGCATTACTAGAATTGGCTGCTCTCACCCTAACAGCAAGTGTAAAGTGTATAGAACATTGAGGATTGTGCAAATGTGTCCTATACCCACATTCCACTCTGTTAGTGTGAAAGTGAGAGAACACAGCAGCACAAGGAGGTGCTGGGGATCCAGAGCAACACACAAAATGGTGGAGGAACTCAGCATCTATGGAGGAGAATGAACACTCGGCGTTTTGGGCTGAGACCCTTCATCAGGACGGGAAAGGAAGGGGGAAGATGCCAGGATAAGAAGGTGGGGGGGGGGGAGTGATAGGTGAGACCAGGTGAGGGGGAAGGAGGGTTGCGTTGGGGAGGGGGATGAAGTGAGAAGATGGGTGGTAATCGATGGGAAAGGTAAAGGGCTGGAGAAGAAAGTTCAAAATAAAATTTATTATCAGAGCACATACATGTCACCAGATACAACCCTGAGATTCTTTTGCTGTGGGCTACTTAGCAAATCTAAAAATTAGTAAATGTAAATTGTAAACATTAGGAACGGTAAACTGTAAAAATGCAGATATAAATAAATAGCAATAAATAATGAGCATGAAATAACAGGATAAAAGAGTCCTTAAATGAGGGTAGCTATCCCCTTTTATTCAAGAACCTGGATCTGAGAGTCTAACATACGAAGGATCTGATAGGAGAGGAGAGTGGACCGTGGGAGAAAGGGATGAAGGAAGGACACCAGAGGGAGGTGATAGGCAGGTGAGGAGAAGAGAAGTGGTAAGAGGGGAGCCAGAATAGAGCATGGGTCGGGGTGGGGGTGGAATCACTGGAAGTTAAAGAGGTCAGTGTTTCTGCTACCCAAATGGAATACGAGACCATAAGACATAGGAGTAGAACCAGACTAATTGGCCCATCAAGTCACAGCTGATCCACTATCCCACTCCACCCCACTTTCCCGCCCTCTCCCCGTGACCTTTGATGCCCTGACTACTCAAGAACCTATCAACCTCTGCTTTAAATGTACCCAATGACTTGGCTTCCACAGCAACCTGTCGATTCACTACCCTCTGGCTAAGGAAATCCCTCTTCATGAGGTGTTCCTTCTTCGGCCTGAGAATGGCCTTAACACAGTAGTAGGGGAGGCCATGGACTGACATGTCAGAATGGGAATGACAGGAGGAATTTCACACAGAAAGATGGAGGTGAGTTTATGGAAGGAGCTGCCAGGGGAAGTGGTTGAAGCTGGTACAGTGCTATCATTTAAAGAGAACATGGATAGGTCCCTGGAGGGTCAAGGCTTAGAGGGATATGGGCTGAATGCAGGAAACTGGGACTAGCTGACTTGGCAGTGCGGTTGGCATGGATTTGCTGGGTTGAAGGGCCTGTATTCGTGCTATATTCCTCTATCATTTTTTCAAAATCTCCTTTTCATATGTAAGGGGTTTCTTCTTTCATGTTACTTGCCAAGGCTAATCAAATGCCTTCTCTGTAGTGTTATAATAAAATGGCTTCTTTGTAATGTTAACTGCTGAGGTAAGGGGTTCTCTGTAACAGCATGTTTGGGTTATAATTACTGATAACGGGACTTGTATTCATTTGCTAACCAATTGGGATAGATGTTATTCTTTCTTGTGTGTCTGAAAGCTGTTGTTTGCGCAGGATTTGGGCAGAATGCGCCATGGGGGAGGAGAAAAGACGCACCCGAAGGGATGCTGTGACCCGGTGAGCGGACCAAACCCTGAGCGGGGGCTCGGGACCCGGCAGAATTCGGAGGAGATCGAATGGTGGAAAGTGGATATTGCGTGAGCTCCAACAAATTAATTGTGCACAGACTGAATAAAGATACAGTGGTGCCTTTGGTTCATTTTATTATAGTTCAAGTAAGAATTATAAAATCTTAATTATTTAACCACATCCTGTGTACGGCTTGTCACTACGGGGTACTGATTTGAAATGGGGGACACATCACACAGCATTCACCCAAACAAGAGTTATAAGATTTGGCCAGGCAGAGGGTTATCACCCTAAGATCATGCCACTAGGCAAAGTGAGCATTACGCATATTAAGAAGGTTGGATCTCGTTCCTGCTGTTAGCTAATTTCCCCTGAGGTGCAAACAGAAATAATAGAAAATCAGTAGTTGCCACAGATTTGCTGACAGAGGAAAAATGAGATTAGTATTTATTTATAACCCTGATTGGTATCCACTGATTTGGGTTAGAGCAAATGCCTGAATCAGGTAACTTGTGTGATGAGATATCTTGTAAAATAAAATGTGACCCTGTTCTGAGATCTGAAATGCAATTCGGTTAAGGACAACCACCAGCAAAACTCTTTTATTCCATCAGAAACACACGAGAAATTCTGCAGAAAATGAAAATCCAGAGCAACACACGCAAAATGCTAGAAGAATGTAGCAGGTCAGGCAGTATCCATGGAGAGGAATAAACAGACACGCTTTGATTCAAGGACTCAGTGAAGGGTTTGATGGGTCCCGATGAAAGATCTCGGCATGAAACATCAACTGTTTATTCCTCTCCATAGATGCTGCCTGTTCTGCTAAGTTCCTCCAGCATTTTGCATGTTTCATTCCATTAGCCTGAACTTTACTTCTGAACTATGCAGACAGAATCTGTTCTGCGCTCTCTCTTTAAATAAATAAATAAAACCAACATACCTATTAGTCTCACATATGCCATTGTAGGCCTCAATTGCATCGTCCTTGTCTGTGTTTTCATCACTTCTTTTCCACTCATATTTTTCGGTCACGTTATCCTACAACAGGAATTGAAAATTACTTTATCTGACATGTCCAAACGTAACTTTTAATTCAGCCAAAATGTGCGTTCTATGTGGAACACCAGGGAAATAATCACTCCCATCAGGAAAGAGGCTATGTAGCATCCATACCAGAACCACCAGACTCAAAAACAGGAAGGCTCTACAGCGGGTGGTCAAACACTGCCCAACACATCACTGGCACCAGCCTACCCATCACTGAGGACATAGATACAGACAGGTGCTGGAAAAGGGTCAGTAACATCATGAAAGATCCACCCACCCTGCTCATGCACTGTTTGCCACATTCCCAGCAGGAAGGAGGTTATGTAGCATCCACATCAGGACCACCAGACTCAAAAACAGTTACTTTCTCCATGCAGTGAGGCTGATCAACATCTCCACCACTACTTTATTATTTCCCATTAGTCACCTTATGTACAGCCTTATGGACTTACTATCGATTTTGGGAATGAAAGGGTTACCATATGAGGAATGTCTGGCAGCTCTTGGGCAGCATTCCCTGAAATTCAGGAGAATGGGGGGGGGGGGAGAATCACATGGAATCATTCCAAATGTTAAAAAGCCTGAACAGATTAGATATGGCAAAGCTATTTCCCATGGTAGGGGAGTCTAGGATAAGAGGGCATGACTTCAGGATTGAAGGACATCCATTTAGAACAGAGATGCAGAGAAATTACTTTAGTCTGAGGGTGATAAATCTGTGGAATTTGTTGCCATGAGTAGCTGTGGAAGCCAAATTATTGGGTGCATTCAAAGCAGAGATAGATAGATTCTTGATTAGCCAGGGAATCAAAAGGTATGGGGAGAAGCAGGGGTGTGGGGATGACCGGAAGAATTGGATCAGCCCATAATTGAATGGTGGGACAGACTCAATGGACCGAATGGCCTACTTCTGCTCCTATATCTTATGATCTTATGTATATAAGCTATCCGATGTATTTCTATTTACTGTATTTTTAATTATTGTGTTCTTTATCTTATTGTGGTTTGTTTTTGTGCTGCGTCAGATTAAGAGTAACAATTATTTGTTCTCCTTTACTCTTGCGCACTGGAAATGACATTAAAGAATCCTGAATTACGGTTTTGCAACAAACATTAAATCTTAATGATGCATTCACAACTTGTGAAGACCAGATGGATAATTTTAAGGTTATGATAAGAGACACAGGTCAAGTGGACAGCCAGAGACCTTTTCCCAGGGCACAAATGGCTAATACCAGGAAGCGTCATTTTAAGGTGATTGGAGGAATGTATGGGAGGGGGATTGAATATCAGAGATATATATGTAACGCCGTGGTTCACATTTTTACTGTTACTCTGTAGGTATTTCATTTAGCAGTTCTGTGAGAGCTGCCTGTTCTGCTTTCAGCATGGTTGGGTTACTGTTGAAAATGGGGAATGTGTGTCATCCAATTAGGATGTTGGAACTGGGGGGAGATTTTTCTTGGTGAGGGACACCAAGGTTAGTCTTGGGCCTTTTGTTTGGTGGGAGATGAAGGGAGAAGACGCTGGAGAGAACCGGTCATAGGATTTGACCTGCTGCGGGACCACGATTCAATGGAGCCAGGAGCCAAGATCAACTGGGGATTGGTGAATATGAATTTTGGGAAGAGTTGAGCTCCAACTTGTGCACATTTGAATGTTTAATTAAAATGGGCCCTTTTCTTTTTGTTTCTCTTTACTAACCCTTTAGTTAAGGTTCATAAATATAATTCCTTATACATACATACACATTAAAGGAATTATAAAGATAATAACAAAACATATATATATATATTTTGTTATTATCTTTTTTTACATGGAGTGCATGGAACATCCTGCTGGGGGGGGTGTTGGGGACTGGTGATAGTCACATGGATGATAGAGAAATTGAGGGCTATGTAGGAGGGAAGGTTTCGATTCATCTTAGAGTAGGATACGTGGCCTGCTGTGATCCATGAAATGAACAGAAATCCCTACGAGATCCATGAAGCTGACAAATGAACTGTCTCATCGCCTCGGTAAGCAGGACTGGTTAGCACAAAGCTTTACCGCACCAGCGACTGGAAGATCAGGGTTCAATTCCTGCCGCTGTCTATAAGGATCCTGTACGTCCTCCCCGTGACAGAACGAGCACAAGTATCTTTCCTACCGCACCTCACAACATTAATCTCATCCCTGAGCTTGCTATGTTTTATGTTCTTTGTTTTCAGAAATAAAATAATAGGAGAAATTACTTAAAGTTAGACTCAAGGCTCTCGGTTCCTAAATGTCACTGGTTTGGAACTCGGAATGTGGAAGGAAACCGGAGCACCCGGAGAAAACCCATGAGATCACCAAAAGAACACAGAAATTCCTTGCAGACTGTGTCGGGATTTGAACCCCATCACTGATCACTGGAAAGCTACATTACTGTACCTTCCCCAATAATAAACTAACTCCAGTCCCAATCCCAAGCACTCCTTCCAGCCTCTAACCCAAAGTTTTAACCTCCTCCAGAGAAAATTCTGCATTTTCTGGGCAGAATAACAGGTCAGTAGTGACTAGATGGGCCAAAGGGCCTGTTTCTGTGCTGTAGAGCTCTTTGACTCTCTGCTCCCCAAAGCCATCATGTAAGACTCCACTTCTCCAATGTTGAACTTCAGTCAATATGGACGGCACAGTCGCGTAGCAGTTAGCGCAACGCCTTACAGCAGCTGTGAGATCCAAGTTCCATTCCTGTCGCTGTTTGTACGGAGTTTGGACATTTTCCCTGTGACCACGAGTTTCCTCGGTGCGCCAGTGTTCTTCCACAGTCCAAAGACATATGGCTTAGGGTTAGTAAGTTGTGGGCCTGTTATATTGTTGGTGACACTTGCGGGCTGCCCCCAGCACATGTTGGACTGCATCACGGCCTGGTTCAGAAATTGCGCCATCTTGGATCACAAGACCCTGCAGCGGATAGTGAGGTCAGCTGAGAAGATCATTGGGGTCTCTCTTCCCGCCATTACAGACATTTACACCACACGCTGCATCCGCAAAGCAAACAGCATTATGAAGGACCCCTCGCACCTCTCATACAAACTCTTCTCCCTCTTGCCATCTGGCAAAAGGCACCGAAGCATTCAGGCTCTCACAAGCAGACTATGCAACAGTTTCTTCCCCCAAGCCATCAGACTCCTCAATACCCAGAGCCTGGCTTGACACCAACCTACTGCCCTCTACTGTGCCTACTGTCTTGTTTATTATTTATTATTTATTGTAGTGCCTGCACTGTTTTGTGCAATTTATGCAGTCCTGGATAGGTCTGTAGCCTAGTGTAGTTTTTGTGTTTTTTTTTTCTTTACGTAGTTCAGTGTAGTTTTTGTATTGTTTCATGTAGCACCATGGTCCTGAAAAACGTTTTCATTTTTACTATGTTCTGTACCAGCAGTTATGGTTGAAATGACAATAAAAAGTGACTTGACTTGACTTGAGATACAGTGCGGAACAGGGCCTTCTGGTCCACTGAGCCACACCGCCCAGCAACCCAACGATTTAACCCTAGTTAATGGGAGAATTTACAATGACCAACTAACCTACCAACCAGTACATTTTTGGACTGTGAGAGAAAATTGGAGAACCCGGAGGAAACACTTATGCTTATGGGTAGAATGTACAAATTGCTTACAGAGCATGCCGGAAATAAACTCTGAACTCTGACACCGCGAGCTGTCGTAGAGTCATGCTAACCGCTATGCTACTGTGGCACCCTGTTTCGAAGTACATGTGATTGATAAAACTAATCTCGATCTAATCCAGTTCTGCCCGTCCCTCCCACTGCCACTTTCAGTACACAACATTACCGTGGTCATGTGATTGATAAGGCTAATCTCGATCTAATCCAGTTCTGCTCATCCCTCCCACTGCCACTTTCAGTACACGACATTACCGTAGTTTTTGCCTCCTCATTCTGCTGAGCCGCTTTGACTATCTGAGTTCTCAGCATGAGGACCTCCTCCTTCCGCACCTCCAGCTCCTCGCTGGCCATTTTCAGCTGATGTAGAAGTACACCGTAGGCATTTTCTGATTCATCATTAGAGTCCTCCGCCGCCGATCTCTCTGCCACGGCTTTCCTTAGATCATTGAGTTCGTTCTTCAGCTTCTTGTTTTCCGATTCGAGCTCATGTCGCTGTGAAGTGATGTCAAATTGGAAAATACCTTTGCTTAATTATTTCAATTACAGTTTACCATTTTATTATTGATTTTCCAGTAAATTACATTTCAAAATAGAGTGATACACTCAATGGCCATTATTATTTAGTACACCTGCTCGTTAATGCAAATATCTAATTAGCCAATCATGTGGCAGCAAATCAATATGTAAAAGCATTCAGACATGGTCAAGAGGTTCAGATGTTGTTGTTCAGACCAAACATCAGAATGGGGAAGAAATGTGATCTAAGTGACTTTGACTGTGGAATGATTGTTGGTGCCAGATGGGGTGGTTTGATTAACTCAGAAACCTGCTTATCTCCAGGGATTTTCATGCACAACAGTCTCTAGAGTTTACCGAGAATGGTGCGAAAAACAAAAAAAATCCAGTGTGTGGCAGATTTGTGGGCGAAAATGGCTTGTTAATGAGAGAGGTCAGAGGAGAATAACCATACTAGTTCAAGCTGACAGAAAGGCAACGTTAACTCTAATAACTACACATGCAGAAGAGCATCTCTGAATGTACAACCCGTCCAACTTTGAAGTGGTTGGGCTACAACAGCAGAAGGCCACGAACGTGCACTCAGTGGCCACTTTATTAGGTACAGGACGTACATCAAGTGTATATTTCGAAAGCAAGAGTTGCAGATGCTTAAAATCTGTAATCTATAAGTTTGCCAGTGACATAATTATTGTTGGCAAAATTTCAGATAGTGATGAGGAGGCATACACGAGCAAGATAGATCAGCTGGTTGAGTGGTGTCTCAACAACCACCTTACACTCATCATCAGTAAGACCAAGGAACTGATGGTGAACCTCAGGAAGGGGAAGTTGAGGGAACACACTCCAGTCCTCATCGAGGGATCAGCAGTGGAAAGGGTGAGCAGTTTCAAGTTCCTGGGTAACAGCATCTCTGAAGACCTATCCTGGGCCCAACATGTTGATGCAATTACAAAGAAGACATGACAGTGGCTGTATTTCATTAGGAGTTTAAGGAGATTTGGTATGTCATCAAAGACTAGCAAATTTCCACAGATGTACTGTGGAAAGCATTCTGACATTCCTTTTCTGGTTTGGACTGAACATTTAACATTGTCTCTGAAAGTCAATGTCATTCTCTCTAAACCCATATTAAATTTGATACACACAGTGAATACATCTATCCATCGTCCTTCATTCTTACTGCTTTCGGACTGACTTGAATTTTCACACTATCTCCATTGCTTCCATTGACCTTAAGAAAACTTTTGAAAAGGTAACACCTAGAAGGTAACTGAAGTCTAAGACATAAGAGATTCAACAGATGCTGGAAATCCAGAGCAATACACACAAAATACAGGAGGAACTCAGCAGGCCAGGTCAGTTGCTTTGTTTGTGTTTGTAAGACCCAGCTGGGCATTGATAATATGGAATGCAACAAGTCCGGTTCACTGCTTTTCTGGCGAACAGCAGGAGAGCTGCGTGGCCGCTATTGCAGCAAGGACTAGGCCTCAAGCCAGGGTGTCGCCTGCTTGCAGCCATCCAGGAGAGGGTCGTTGGACTTGGTCTGGTGGTGGTGTGGTGCAATGCAGCATCCATGCTGGGGGTGTTGGTGCTGCCCTCTTGTGCTCACTTGGCAAAAGGCAAGCTGTATTGTGTTTTACTGCAGACTGCTGCAACATTCATACTCTCAGGGACTTGGACGAAGTTTTTTGTGTGACTGTATGTTTACTGCTATCTTATATGTGCCTTGTACTGTGAATAACTGCTGTTACTGTTACTTTTGCATCTTTGCCCTGGAGTAACACTGTTTCGTTTGACTATTCATGGGTATTCATGTTTGGTTAAATGGCAAATCAACTTGAACTTGAACGTGATCTATGTCGGGGAATAAACCATCGACATTTTGGACTGTGATCATTCATCAGAATTTATGCCTTTGTCCACTGCATTTTCCCATCTATAAATTTATGCATTTTGAAGGACTGAAATCATGCAATTTGTTGTTTTGTTGTAGCAGTACAGTGCAATACATAAAAATTACTATAAGTTAAAATAAGAAATACAGTATATTAAAAATAATTATGTAGTGCAAAAAGTCATCACTGTCGCCATCAGGTAGATGGGACAGGTGCCTCAGGACTCGCACCACCAGGTTCAAGAACAGTTACCATCAGGCTCTTGAACAAAACGGGATAACCACACTCATTTAAGGACTCTTTTATTCTCTTATTTAATGCTCATTATTTATTGCTATATATTTATACCTGTACACAGGTTGTTTTCCATTGATCTGTTTACAGTTTCTGTTCTGTAGATTTGCTAAGTATGCCCACAATAAAACAATCTCGAGGTTGTATGTGGTGACATGTATATACTCTGATGATAAATTTTGCTTTGAGTGGCGGAGGGGAAGAAACCGTTCCTGAAGTGTTGAGTGTGTGTCTTAAGACTCCTGTACCTCCTCCCTGATGGTAGCAATGAGAAGAAGGCACGCTCTCTTCTCATTAAACAATGATATGGTAAATATTTTTTATAGAAGCATGATGGTTCCTCTCAGGCACTCTCCCAGGGGAGATCACTGACCTTTACCAGTATTTTTATTGAATTTTCTAAAGAAACATTTTTTAATTGATTTGCTGTACATGAGCATGCTAGAGAAAAAAAACTGCTGAACTTGGCACTATATGAAATGTAGGAATCGTACATTGAGCCATTTCTACAGAGATATCTAGCCTGCCAGGCAGGTCCTCAACTCGTAATACAGACCTAGAGTCTACAAGTGCTGTTAACTGAACACATTAAGCCATCTTCACTCTGTGACATTCACCGTAATATGCTAAAGGTCATGGGTTAAGGGTGAAAGGTGAAATACTTAAGGGGAACCTGAGGTGGAGCTTCTTCACTCACAGGGTGGTGAGAGTGCAGAACGAGCTGCCAGTGGGAGTAGCGGTTGAGGGTTCAGTCGTAACATTAAAGAGACGTTTGGATAAGTACATGGATGCGATGGGTATGGAGGGCCATGGTACAGGTGAAGGTCGTTGGGTCTACGCAAAATAACGGTTCAGCACAGACTGGATGGGACGAAGGGCCTGTTGCAATGCTGGGGTGCTCTATGATTCCATACATCCATCTGCTGATCTCCTACTGAAAACCAACCTGTACTCCTTTGCCTGCGAACTCTGACCAGAATCATTCACTGATCCCCTCTCCTCAGATGCTGCTGACCAAGCTGCTGGGCTTTTCAGCATCTGCAGTTTCATTTTTAAACATCCAGTCTCCGTGCACTGGGTCCTTCCACATTCCTCCAAGCAGGCTCAAGGGCAGCTTCTAACTCGCTGTCACAGGAACACCGCTCAACTTTTCCTCATAAGACAAGCTCTCTAATCCAGGCAGCATCCTGGTAAATCTCCTCTGCACCCTCTCTAAAGCTCCCAGATGCTTCCAGTAATGTCATTTTGATGGACCGTGGATGAAGATCTCTTTTGGGGCTTTTGCTGTTGCTTGTATGGTGGGTGGGGAGTGGGGGGGGGTCTGTGCTTTGCTGGCACAAGATAGAGGGCATGGGGGTCGATGCTTTCACTGCTGCTTCTGTGAAGGTTGGGGGAGGGTGAGTTTCAGGCTACAATGTTCTATCATTCATTCTATGGGGTCGCTTGTTCATGGACGTCTGTGAAGAGTACGAATTTCAGGTTGTGTATTGTATAATTTTCTGATATAAAAGAAACCTAAGTCTACAAAAATAATCTAATGAGATGACCAGACCGAACACAATACTTCAACTGTGGTTGCTCTCTTCTTCCCTGTTCTCTCGCACAGAAGGGACAAAAGCCTGAAAGCACATACCACTAGGCTCAAGGATAGATTTAATCCAACTGTTATAAGACTATTAAATAGTTTCCTAGTATAATAAATTGGATTTCTGTCCTCACAATCTATCTCATTGTGATCTTGCCCCTCTTGTACTGCTCTTTCTCTGTAGCTGTTACACTTTATTCTGCATTCTGTTACTGTTTTACCTTGTTCTACCTCAATGCACTGTGTGATGATCTGATCTGTATAAACAGTTTGCAAGACAAGTTTTTCATGCATTGCAGTCCCTGTGACAAGAATAAACCAATTCCAACACCTACCTTTAAGCTTTCATAGGCCATTTCTGCAGCTTGTTCGTTATCTGGGATGCTGTTGTACGCATTTGCCTTTGTGGAAGGAAAGCAAATTTATTGTCACAGAATGAAAAATAATGCTCAAATCAGAAATAAATAAACTGTCATTATTTCCCTCTGATTTTTCTCCACAGACACTGGATGAGTTTAGGGTAGAGCTCCAAAGTAGAAGGGAATTTTATTTTGTTTTATTTAGAGTTACAGCTTCGAATAGGCCCTCATGGCCCAATAAGCCGAGCCACCCAGTAACACACCGATTTCACCCTAGCCTAATCACAGGACAATTTACAATGACCATTTAACCTACTAACTGGAATGTCTTTGGAATGTGGGAGGAAACCGGAGCACCTGGAGGAAACCAAATGCCCATGGATGGAATGTACAAATTTGCTTACATAGGACGCCGGATTGAAATCTGAACTCCGATGCTTCAAGCTGTAATGGTGTCTCGATTACCACTACGTTACTATGGTGCCTATTTATTCTACCAGGCAACCACTCAATCGTTTAATGCCAGAGAGGGGAAAAGATGTCTGTATCCAAACCAGCAAGCAGGACTGAATACAGTTGGCTGCAGTTCGTAGTGATTACAATACCATCGTTTTGGTTTCCTTTTGCTCCAACTCTGCGCGTAATGACTTTCTCTCTTGTTCCAGCTCCCGCACTCGTTTCTGCAGTTTCAGGAACAGAGTCATGTCCATAGCAGCGTTCTCCAGACCTGCTTCCTGTGAAGGACACGGCATGAAGTTCATCAAACACAGATACTTCCACAGTCTACACACAAAGACCTATGATTACATGTACTGACATACAAGAAAATACACTGGATTCCAGATAATTGGATCATCAATTAATCAGGGCAGCCATTTATTTGGAACAAGTCTTAAAAGAAAAAAATCTAATCTAGAAAATAGCTGGGATTCCCTATGTATATTTGAGATATTGTACCTCTTAATTGGGACAGGAGACTTGTCAAACAGATTCGGATTAGTGTCAGTTGTGTGCACTTGTGTGGCCACTGGCCACTACGCCATGTTTAGAGCAAACATTTTTTGAATTGTGTCAGTTGCATATGCTTGTGTTCAAAAAGCAGAAATTTTTGTTACTGATAGTTGGTGAGAAAATAAGCAGTAAGACAATCCAGAACTGTTTACCTCACTGCATTTTCAAGCATTGAGGCTTTGAGATTTCAGAAACAGCCGAGAGTAAAAATGAAATGGTTTCACTGCTTCAACAAGTTAGGCACTACGAAGAATTTGAAGACATCGAGAATCATCTTGAATGTTACTATGAAAATAAAGATTTGGAGGATGCAAAGATCTCCAGGCTGCACACAATTATTCCTTGATTAAATTAACTGATAGATAAGAAGGTATTTCACAGCTTTGCACTGAAACATTATTGGACGGTAATGTAATAATGTTGGTTTAATGTATAGCTATTCTATATTTTTGTCCACGGCATCACAACAGACCCTGTATGGGTCCCATATGTACTCAGTGGCCACTTTATAAGATACATCTGTCCATCTGTTTGTTATTGCAAATATCTAGTCAGCCAATTCTGTGGCAGCAACTCAATACATAAAATATAAAAGCATGCAGACATGGTCAAGAGGTTCAGCTGCTGTGCAGACCAGACATCAAAATGAGCAAGAAATGTGATCTAAGTGACTTTGACTGTGGAATGATTGTTGGTGCCAGATGGGGTGATTTGAGTATGTCAGAAACTGCTGATCTCCTGGGATTTTCATGCACAACAGTCTCTAGAGTCACAGAGCATGGTGCAAAAAACAAACAAAAAAAAACATCCAGTGAGCAGCAGTTCTGTTTGCGAGGACAATGCGTAAAAGCATGCAGGCATGGTCAACAGATTCAGTTATTAATGTGTGAGGTCAGAAGTGACTGGTTCAAGTTGACACGAAGGCAACGGTAACTCAACCATGTGTTACAACAGTGGTACGCTGAAGACACAACACATTGAACCTTGAAGTGGGTGGGCTACAGCAGCAGAAGACCACAAACATACACTTAGTGGCCACTTTATTAGGTACGGGAGGTTTCTAATAAAGTTGCCCCTGAGGGTATGTCACAGCTTTGCATGAAGAAACCTGTCTGTCCTGTTGGGGGCGATCTTTCATTGATTCTATTCTGTTTATTGGATTTACTGTGAATGCCCGCATACGAATCTCAGGGATGTCTGTGGTGACATATTATGTACTTAGATAATAAATTTATTTTGAACTTTGGATAAAATCTAAAGATTAAACATGATCTTTGTTTGACAATTATACATAGAAACATGTGGTGAAATGTGTCATTTGCATCAATAACCAGCAAAGTCCAAGAATGTGCTGGGGCAACTCAAACATGTCACACTGTTTCCAACAGCAATATAACATGCTCACAACTTACGAACACTAAGCAGTACATTTCTGGAACGTGGGACGAAACGGGAGATGGACAGCCAATGTCAGGCGTGCGTAAAAAGAGCTACCTTTCAATCAAGATGGCAACAGAGATTTAAACTGTAGAGCTTTGTGGCAGTTTCTCTGAGTTGGGGAGTGACCAAGCAAGAAGAGGGATTAATTAGAAAAGGCCAATAGAAAGAACACAAGTGCAAGTGGAGCAGCCAGTTATTTTTGAGAGTGCCAGTGTTTAGAGTGGCTTTGGCTCATCAGTCTTAGGCAATATCTGGCTTGGGTGAAATAAAGTAATCGGTAAGTTTCTCTCTTTCTGTTCATATTTGTTCATTCCTCACCTGTTAGGGCATATGGATTAGTGAGAATGGCTCTGGGGTAGTGTTTTGTACAGTGTCTGGGATATAGGAGGTCTCGGAGACCTGATTCTGCTCGAGGCACACCAAGTTGTAGTTCCTGAGAGAACATATTGAGGAACTGGAGCTGCAGCTCGATGACCTTCGACTCAAATGGGAGAATGAGGTGATAGGCAGGAGCTACAGGGAGGTAGTCACCCCAAGGTTGCAGGAGACAGGACACTGGGTGACTGTCAGGAGAAGGAGGGGAAATGCACAGCCAGTGCAGAGTACACCTGTGGCCATTCCCCTCAATAGTAAATATACAACTTCAGATACAATTGAGGGGGGATGACCTACCACAGGGAGCCATAGTGACCAGGTCTCTGACACTGAGTCTGGTTCTGTGACTCAGGACAACAGAGAGGTAAAGAGGACTGCAGTGTTGTTAGGAGATTCCCCAGTCAGAGGGACATAGACAAGGTCCTGTGGGTGCAATTGAGACACCCAGATGCTATGTTGCCTCCTGGTGCCAGGATCAGGGATATCTCGGATCAGGTCCGTGGCATTTCCATGGCATGGCTGAGGAACTGGTGCAGGGGGCAGAGGTTCAGATTTATGGATCATTGGGATCTCTTCTGGGGAGTACGACCTGTAGAAAAGGGATGGGTTACACCTGAACCCAAGGGGGGCCCAAAATCCCTGTGGGCAGCTTGGCCAGAGTTGTTCAGGAGGGTTTAAGCTAATTTGGCAGGGAGATGGGAACCAGGTAGTACTGAGGATGAGCTAGTTGCTTTACAAACAGGTAACGTGTAGTGAGACTGCTAGCAAGGAAGAGCTAAAGATCGGGCAAAATAGCAGTCAGCTGGATGAGTTGCAAGGTAAAGAGTGGTCAAAATTGAAAAGGATGAATACAGGACCGAAGGCATTATATTTGAATGCACGCAGTACACAGAATAAGGTTGATGAACTTGTAGCACAGTTACATTTTGGCATGTAAGATGTTGTAGGCATAATTAATCATGGCTGAAAGATTATAGCTGGGAGCTTAATGTCCAGGGATACACATTGTACTGAAAGGACAGGAAGGAAAGCAGAGGGGATGGCATTGCTCCACTGGTAAAAAGTGAAATCATTAGAAAGTAGTGTCATAGGGTCGTAAGGTGTTGATTCAATGTGGATAGAGCTGAGGAAGTGCAAGGGTAAAGAGACCCTAATGGGAGTTGTACACAAACCCCCAAACAGTAGTAAGGATGTGGTCTACAAAATACAAATGGAGATAGAAAATGCATGTCGAAAAGGTAATGTTACAATAGTCATGGGGGATTTCAATATGCAAGTATATTGGGAAAATCAGGTTGGTGTTGGATCCTTTGAGGAAGGATTTCGAGAATGCCTATGAAATGGCTTTTTAGAGCAGCTTGCCGTTGTGTCCACTAGGGGATCAGCTATTCTGGATCGGGTGTTGTGTAATGAACCAGAATTGATCGGGGAGCTTAAGGTAAAAGAACCCATAGGGGCCAGCGATCAGACTATGATTGAATTCACCCTGAAATTTGAGAAGGAGAAGCTAAAGTCAGATGTATCAGTATTACAGTGGAGTAAAGAGAATTAGAGGCATGAGAGAGAAATTGGCCAGGATTGATTGGAAAAGAACACTGGCAGGGATGATGGCAGAGCAGCAATGGCTGGAATTTCTGGAAGCAATTCAGAAGGTACAGCATACATACATCCCAAAGAGGAAGATATATTCTAAAGGCAAGATGACACAACAGAGGCTAACGAGAGAAATCAAAGCCAATATAAAAGCCAAAGAGAGAGCATAATAGATAAAAAATTAGAGGATTAGGAAGCTTTTAAAAACCAACAGAAGACAACTAAAAATAGTGATTAAGAAGGTAAAGATAGAATATGAAACTAAGCTAGCCAATAATATTAAAGAGGATACCATAAGTTTCTTTGGTACATAAAGTGTAAAAGAGAGGTGAGAGTGGATATCAGATCACTGGAAAACAATGCTGAAGAGGTACTAATGGGGGACAAGGAAATGGCAGATGAACTGACTAAGTATTTTGCATCAGTCTTCACTGTGGAAGACACTAGCAGAATGGTGGAAGTTCCTGGTGTCAGGTGTCAAGTGTGAGAAGTTACCATTACTAGGGAGAAGGTTCTTGGGAAACTGAAAGGTCTGAAGGTAGATAAATCACCTGGACCAGATGGTCTACACGCCAAGTTTCTGAAAGAGGTGGCTGAAGAGATTGTGGAGGCATTAGTAATGATCTTTCTAGAATCACTAGATTCTGGAATGGTTCTGGAAGTCTGGAAAATTGCAAATGTCACTCCATTCTTCAAGAAGGGAGAGAAGCAGAAGAAAGGGAGATAGTCTGACCTCCGTGGTTAAGAAGATATTGGAATTGATTGTTAAGGATGTGGTTTTGGGGTACTTGGAGGCACGTAATAAAATAGGCCATGGTCAGCATGATTTCCTCAAGGGAACATCTTGCCTGATGAATCTGTTGGAATTCTTTGAAGAAATAACAAGCGGGACAGACTAGTTGAACCAGTTGATGTTGTGTACTTGGATTTTCAGAAAGCCTTTGACAAGATGCCACATATGAGGCTGCTTAACAAGCTACGAGCCCATGGTATTACAGGAAAGATTCTAGCATGGGTAAAGCAGTGGCTGATTGGCAGAAGACAAAGGTTAATTTGCAGGTTGAGTCTGTGGTGAGGAAGGTAAATGTGATATTAGCATTCATTTCAAGAGGACTAGAATATAAAAGCAAGGATGTAATGTTGCAACTTTATAAAGCACTGGTGAGGCCTCACTTGGAGTCTTGTGAACAATTTTGGGCTCCATATCTGAGAAAGGATTTTCTGAGACTTGAGAGGGTTCAAAGGAGGCTCACGAAAATTATTCCACAATTGAGCGGCTTGTCATACTAAACAGCATTTGATGGTTCTGAGCCTGTTTATACTAGAATTTGGAAGAATGAGGGGTGATCTAATTGAAACCTAATGAATGGTGAAAGGCCTTGATAAAGTAGATGTGGAGAGGATATTTTCTATGGCAGTAGAGTCTAAGACCAGAAGAAGCGGCTCAGAATAGTGGGGCATCCTCTTAGAACAGAGATGAGGAGGACTTCAGCCAGAGAGTTGTGAATCTGTGGAATTCATTGCCACAGGCAGCTGTGAAGGCCAAGTCATTGTGTATATTTATGGCAGAGGTTGATAGGTTCTTAAATGGTCAGGACATGAAGGGATACAGGTAGTAAGCAGGAGATTGGAACTGAGAGGGAAAATGGATTAGCCATGATAAAATGGCAGAACAGACTCAATGGGCCAAATGGCATAATTCTGCTCCTATATCTTATGGTCTTATAGGAAAACCAGAAAAAACACACGTGGTCACAGGAAGACTATACAACCTCCTTACAAACAGCGTCGGGAATTGAACCCTGTACTTGCTGGAGTTTGGAAGAACGAGGAAGGATCACATTGGAGTCTATCAACTGTTGAAAGGACTAGATAGAGTGGACATGGAGAGGTTGTTTCCAATAGTGGGAGAGTCTAGGACCAGAAAGCACAGCCTCATAATAGAGGAACATCCACTTAGGACAGAGATGAGGAGGAATTTCTTTAGCCACAGGATAGTGAATCTGTGGAATTCATTGCCACAGATGGCCAGGTCGTTGTTTTCACTGAGCACCTGTTCTTCGTTATCAGGCTAGACCAGTTGAACGTGTTTATTTGTTAAACAGCTGTGGAGGCAGTCATTGGGTATACTTAAAGCGGAGGTCGGTAGGTTCTTGATGAGTTAGGGTGTCAAAAGCTATGGGAAGAGAACAGGAAAGTGGGATCGAAATGAAAATTAAAGCAGCCATGGTTGATTGACGGAGCAGATTCGACAGGCTGAATGGCCTATTTCTGATCCTGGTTGTAAAAAGCAAGCTGTGGTTAGAGATCTCTCACTGTATTAGTCGGTTGGAAGTCTTTGTGTTGCCAAGTTATGAAATTGTAGAATCTAAAATCAGTCACCTCAACCAGCTGCACGGCGTCCTCGGTGTCCCCGATGTCAGACATTGAGATGGAGGGATAGTTGGAATCAGATTCGAGGCTGCTTTGATTGGAGGGGTTTCTCCGGTGGCCTGGCGTTTGCTAAAATAATGTGAGAAAATAATTGAGGAATTAGTGGAACAAGACAGAGCAAGGATCCGGGAATTAGATCTTCATTTACATCATCAATTATTCTCCCAGGAACAACTCTATCATTTGTATTCACGCTCTGTGCATCTTGGGTCATTATTTAATGAAATGCATCAGTAGTTATTGGGCGGCATGGTAGTACAGCATCTGGAGTAACACGTTACATTACTAACAATCAGGGTTCAATTCCCACGGCTGCCTTTAAGGAATCTGTACGTTCTCCCCACAACCACTCCGGGCTCCTCCCACATTCTATACGGGTTAGGGCTAAAGATGGTGGAGAGGGTGCAGAAGAGATTCACCAGGATGAGCCTGGATTAGAGAGCGTGTGCTATAACGAGAGGTTGGACAAACTTGGGTTGTTTTCTCAAGAACAACAGAGGCTGAGGGGAGATCTGAGAGAGCTTTATAAGATTATGAGAGGCATAGACAGCATCTTTTTCTTTTTCCCAGGGTTGAAACATCTGATACCAAAGGACATGCATTTAAAGTGTGGGGGGGGGGGTAATTTCAAAGATGTGAGGGGCAAGTTTTTTTACACAGGGAGTGGTGGACTCCTGGGGTGGTGGTAGAGGCAGATACATTAGAGACTTTTAAGAGGTGTTTAAATGGGGACATGAATGTGAGGAAAGTGGAAGGGTGCGGGCATTGTGTGGGCAAAAGAGATTAGTTTAGTTGGCCCTTTCACTATTGCGTAGGTTCACAAGGTTAATTCCTGGGATGGCAGGACTGTCATATTTCGAAAGATTGGAGTAACTGGGCTTGCATACTCTGGAATTTAGAAGGCTGAGAGGGGATCTTATTGAAACATATAAGATTATTAAGGGATTGGACACGCTGGAGGCAGGAAGCATGTTCCCGCTGATGGGTGAGTCCAGAACCAGAGGCCACAGTTTAAGAATTAGGGGTAGGCCATTTAGAACGGAGTTGAGGAAAAACTTTTTCACCCAGAGAGTGGTGGATATATGGAATGCTCTGCCCCAGAAGGCTGTGGAGGCCAAGTCTCTGGATGCTTTCAAGAAAGAGATGGATAGAGCTCTTAAAGATAGCTGAATCAAAGGTTATGGGGCTAAGGCAGGAACTGGATACTGATTGTGGATGATCAGCCATGATCACAGTGAATGGCGGTGCTGGTTTGAAGGGCTGAATGGCCTACTCCTGCACCTATTGTCTATTACTAATTTAATTGGTTTGACACAACATTGGGCCAAAGGACTTGCTCCTTGTGCTGTACTGGTCGATGCTCGATGTTCTTTGGTGACACTTGTGGGCTATCCCCAGCTCATCCTAGACTATGTTGGTTGTTGGTGCAAATGATGTACCTCACTCAATGTTTCAATATTGCGATGTACAATGTTGCCCCCTCCCATCACTGCTGCCCTCCAGTGTTCACTCAGTGGAAGACAAGCTGGATCAGGACAACAGCCCATGCACCATCAATCTACAGACCAGGGACTGGGGCGATATTTTTTTGGTGACTATGTTTTTCTGTTTCTGTAAGAATATGTGCTGTGTGCTGCTGGCTCTATGTTTTGCCCCCTGGCCCTGGAGGAACGCTGCTTTACTTGGATGTATTCATGTGTATGGTTGAATGATAATTGAACTTGAGCTTCAATGTGACAAAGGAAGATAATTTTAGGCAATACACAAATGCCTTCAAGCAGTGTTGAGATGTCACGTTAAACACTGCCGCTGACAAAGGAATCGTGCTGAGCGGTAACGAAGATTAAAGTTCTGCTTTCTTTGTTGTGTACTTAGAAACGTACGATGAAATGTGTTGTTTTGTGTCAAATCAGGTCAGCGGGGATATGCTGGGTTGAATCTATTTGGTAGAAGACATGGACGGTTCTAAGCCCGGCTGCGACAGGGGCTAGCAGTCCCATCCCATTAAAAATCCAGAGCTGCAGAAGCTCCAGAGACGACTTCCTGGGAGAGGAAGGATCTTCGACAATGGGCTACACCTGGGGATAACTTGGGGGACTGGCTCAGGTCAGAGGGGTCGGGAGAGCTGTTGTCAAGAGCCGATGCCCCAGAAGGGGTGATGGGCTTAAGAAAGTTGTGTCCTGCACTCCTAAAGACCAACAAATCATGGAGAGGATAAAATGCTGGAGGAACTCAGCAGATCAGAGAGCATCCATGAGAAATGAAAAGCCTTGACCTGATATATATATTTATTTAGAGAAACAGTGAAGAACAGGCCCTTGTGGCCCACCGAGCTGCACCACCCAGCAACCCGTAAATTTAACCCTAGTCTCATTACAACGAGCAATTAACTTACTAACGGTTACGTCTTTGGACTGTGGGAGGAAACCGGAGCACCCGGAGGAAACCCAGGCACTCAGGGAGAATATACAAACTTTCTAACAGAGGACACCGGAATTGAACTCTGAATTCTGATGCCCCGGGCTATAACAGCGTTGCTGTAACTGCGGCACTACCACCACCCCTACCCCCCACTCCAGAAAACACAAAATGCTGTGGGATCTCAGCAGGTCAGGCATGCTCTCCAGAACTGCTGTCCATCTTGATCCACATCTGTGGCTCTCCGAGACAGAACAGAGGCAAAAGACGCCTCAGTTCTGTGCCCTTGTCAGAGTTGGATTGCAGTGTAAAATTGCTTTTTTGTTTTGTTTTTGCAGTTTAACTTTTCCAATGCCAGCTTGTATTTTATATAAAATCACCAACATACAGTATAGCTGAATCTGTATCTTTCTAGAAGCTTCTCTGCAGCAGGTGTCACACCACTGAACCTGCTATTTCACAGACTATTCTTATCACTGGAACGTCTTGTTTTCAGATCACAGAACATTACAGCACAGTGCAGGCCTTTTGGCTCACAATGCTGTGCCGACCTTTTCAAACATAAACATAGAAATCTACAGCCCGTTACAGGCCCAGGACTTGGACAAATTGTTAGAATGGGCAAAAAAGTGGCAGATGGAATACAGTGTTGGGAGATGTATGATAATGCATTTTGGTAAAAAGGAACAATAGTGCAGACTATTATTTAAATGGGGAGAAGGTTCAAACATCAGAGGTGCAGAGGGACTTGGGAGTTTTTGTACCAAATTGAATCTCTGGTAAATAGAAGGCAAATGCAATGTTGGGATTTATTTAAAGGGGAATAAAGTATAAAAACAAGGAGATAATGCTGAGCCTTTATAAGACACTAGTCAGGCTGCACTTGGAGTATTGTCAACAGTTTTGGGCCCCATATCTCAGAAAACATGTGTTGTCATTGGAGAGAGTCCAGAGGAGGTTCATGAGGATGATTCTGGGAATTGAGGGGTTAATATAGGAGGAGCCTTTGGCAGCTTTGGGCCTGTATTCACTGGAATTTAGAAGAATGCTGGGGGGATCTCATTGAAACCTACCAAATGTTGAAAGGGCTAGATAGAGTGGATGTGGAGAGGATGTTTCCTCTGGTGGGGGTATCCAGAACTACAGGGCACAGCCTCAGAATTGAGAGGTGACCCTTTAGAACAGAGATAATGAGGATTTTTTTTAAGCCAGAGAGTAGTAAATCTGTACAATGCTCAGCCACGGACTGTGGTGGAGACCAAGCCTGTGCATATATTTAAGGTGGAAGTTCATCGTTTCCTGATCGGTCAGGGCATCAAAGGATATGGCAAGAAGGCAGGTGTATGGGGTTGAGTGGGATCCAGGATCACCATGATGGAATGGGGGAGCAGACTCAATGGGCCGAATGGCCTAATTGTGCTCCCGTGCCTCATGGTCTTATGTCTAAATGACCGGGAGAGAAATTGAAACTATTTCTCTACTTCAGTAAGTTAGGAGTACAAAGAATTTGAAAGTATTGGCAATCATTTTCAATGTTATGATGAAAATAAAGATTTGGAGGATGCAATCATCCATAACATTGTATGAAAGCAATCCAGTTTCTTCACTTCAGCTAATTGGGGCAGCCACTTAACTGGACCAAAATGTACTGGTCTTGTTGTGTCCCAATGAAATGGAATCCATTGTTAACCAGAAGTATTCAGATGTAAATGTAGGCTTTTTAAACTACAGTACTTGTTTGTATTAGTCTGTAAAAGTTTATAGAAACACCTTAACGAACGTCATCTCCTCCTGCAGATTGTCATAGCGCTGCTCCAGACGGGAATACTCCTTCAGGAGGTTTTGATAGCGAGATCGTTCTTCGTCTATCTCCTTCCTTGACTGCGCATTTTCCTTTGCTATCTTCTCTGAGAATTTTTCTGTAGACACAGTACAATCCTGTTATAGGCGGTGGCTTGGGGCAGAAAAGAATGTGCCTAATCAGATTTCTAATTTTCCTGTGATTCACATTTTAAAGAAATACTTCAATTGCACCTCATTAGGGAGATGAAGTGACCCCTGGGAGCCTGTTTGGATCTGCTGTGCCATTCCACTTGCAAAAGGCATAGACAAAAGATGCACAATAGAGGTGGCACTATGGAGCATCAAACACGTTAGAATTCTGCAGTAGAAGGAACTTGTAACATAAACAAAGTAATTTTTACTATTACCCATGGAGGTGAGGGGTGCAGAAATGTTTTAAAGAGAAAGTTCTACATCAGTTAGGACATTATGGGCAAAGGATGAATATTCTGTGATTGCAGTCACCTGCAAAACGTGTGATCTCCCCGCAGCGGCCATTTTATTAGCTACACGTGTACACCTGCTCATTACTGCAAATATCTCATCAGGCAATTATGTGGCAGCAATTCAATGTATCACTCAGTGACCACTTTAATAATTACCTCCTGTACTTTATAAAGTGCCCACAGAGTGTATGTTTGTGGTCTTCTGCTGCTGTAGTCCACCCACTTCAAGTTTCACTGAGTTGTGTGTTCAGAGATGCTCTTCTGCATACCACTGTTGTAACGTGTGATTATTTGAGCTACTGTCACCTCGAACCACTCTGGCTATTATCCTCACACCTCTCTGAGTAACAATGCATTTTTACCCACAGAACTGCCACTCATTGGATGTCTCTTTTGCTTTTCGCACTGTTCTCTGTAAACTCCTCTAGAGACTGTTGTGTGTGAAAATTCCAGGAGATCCTCAGTTGTTGAGATACTCAGACCTTACCATCTGACACCAATAATCATTCTATGGTCAAAATCACTTAGATAACATTTCTTCCCCATTCTGATATTTGGTCTGAACAACAATTGAACCTCTTGACCACTTCTGCATTGAGTTGCTGCCACATGATTGGCTGATTAGATATTTGCATTCATAAGACACAAGGGCAGAATTAGGCCACTTGGCCCATCGAATCTGCTCTGCCATTCAATCACGGCTGATCCTTTTTTTTACCCCTCCTCAGCAATACTTCCCAGTCTTCTTCCCCATAACCTTTGATGCCATCTCCAATCAAGAACTTATCAAGCTCTGCCTTAAATGTGCCCAATGACCTGGTCTCCACAGCTGCCTGTGGTAACAAATTCCACAAATTCACCACCCTCTGGCCAAAGAAATTTCTCCGCATCTCTGTTTTAAGTGTACGTCCTCTATCCTGAGGTTGTGCCCTCTTGTCCTAGGCTTTCCCCACAGCAGGAAGCATCTTTTCCCCATCTACTCAGTCTAGGCCCTTCAACATTCAAAAGGTTTCAATGAGGTCCCCCCTCATCCTTCTAAATTCCAGCGAGTACAGACCTAGAGCTATCAAACGTCCTTCGTATGATAACTCTTTCATTCCCGGAATCATCCTTGTGAACCTCCTCTGGACCCTCTCCAAAGCCAGCACGTCTTTTCTAAGATGAAGGCCCCAAAACTGTTCACAATACTCAAGATGAGGCCTCACCAGTGCCTTATAAAGCCTCAGCATCACATCCCTGCTCTTGTATTCTGATCCTCTTGAAATGAATGCTAACATTGCATTTGCCTTCCTCACCACTGACACACCCTGCAAGTTAACCTTTAGAGTGTTCTGCACAAGGACTCCCATATCCCTTTGCATCTCAAACTTTTGGATTTTCTCCTGTAACAGTGCAACAAGGTCATCCGCCTTACTTCCTATACTCTATGCGTTAGGATAAAATACTTTGCATACTGTATTTGCTACCCTTTTTTGATTCTGCATCCCTAACGCACTGACACCCTGCAAGCTGCAATCTTGCCCTATCACCTACTCTTCCTGACAGTCTGACTGCACGCTATCTTTGCTTTTTTTGCTATCTGTCCTATCCTGAGTCTCTTCACTCTGGTTCCCACCCCACTGCCTAATTAATTTAAACCCTCCCCAACAGCTCAAACAAACCTGCCCACGAGAATGTTGGTCCCCCTCGGGTTCAGGTGCAACCCATCACTCTTGAACAGGTCATATCTCCCCCAGAAGAGATCCCAGTGATCCAAGAACCTGAAGCCCTGCCCCCTGCACCAGCTTCTCAGCCACACATTAATCTGCCAAACCATCCTGTTTCTACCCTCACTGGCTACCCGGGAGGTCCTTCTTCGCAACTTTCTACCTAGCTCTCTAAATTCTCTTTTCAGGACCTCTTTGCTTTGCCTTCCTATGTCATTGGTACCGATATGTACCAAGACATCTGGCTGTTCTCCCTCCATCTCCAAAATGCTGTCCACGTGCTCCCAGACATCCCTGACCCTGGCACCTGGGAGGCAACATACCATTCAGGTGTCCTGTTCACATCCACAGAACCTTCTGTCTGTTCCCCTGATTATTGGGTCCCCTCTCACTACTACTCCCCTCTTCTCCCTCTTTTGCTTCTGCCAATAAAGTGGCCATGTGTGTGTGTGTGTGTGCACGCGCGCACTCCTGCCTTACCTGACATTGCATTTAATTAATAATGATTTCTTACTGTAGTTTGTTAACAAACCAAGAACACGAAGAATGTAAAGTCATATGATTTATTAAATCCCTCTGTTCAACTATACCAGAAACTCCAACCTCCATTTGCAAATAATTCGAGGATATTATTGTCGAAAGAATTAATTCTTTCGCTAAAGTTCAAAGTAAATTGATTATCAAAGTAAATATATGTCACCATATACAATCCTGAGATTCATTTTCTCGCGGGCATACTCAATAAATCCATACCTGAATAATAACCAAAACAGAATCAATGAAAGATCGTCCAACTTGGACCACCAATAAATAAGCAATATTGAGAGCATGAGATGAAGAGTCCTTCAAAGTGTGTCCATTGGTTGTGGGAACATTTCAGTGTTGGGACAAGTGAAGTTGAGTGAAGTTTGAAAAGACACAAACCAGATTAAACATGTTGATGTGTATGTAAAACATGGCAGCCATAAAATGATCATGTTAGTTTCATCTCTTGACCAAAATTTCTTTGTTATGTCCTTTGGGTAACTGTTTACAGATCCCTCGCTATTATCCAGTAATTCACTCTTGTTTAGTTAGTTTTGTTTTGCTGTGATAATAGAGGCATACAGTACAGAAAATGGATTTCTGGGCTGAACGGCATGATCTCGAATTCCATTTATGTATTTTAGAACAGATGATTTGCCATAACTCAAGGAAAAGTTTTATATTAATGTTAAATAATAATGTTTTGTATTAATGATTTCAAATGTTATAATAAGGAAAATATTTGGTGGGGTAGAGGTACATTTCCACTGAAGCAGGTGTAAGGTGCTCCTTCCTCCCACTAGCCTGCAGGTCACCCTTGAGCGAGGTGTAGCACCTGCTTAGCCCCCTCCCCCCACTGCCCCCCCCCCCGATCAGGGTCCCATGAAGCCATGGGAGCAGGGGGTGGATGGTCATAGGAACAGCTGGTGAATATCACAGGTCCTGGTTATGTGACCATTGACGCCAGGCAATCACTGAAGAGTATTGATAATGGCTGGGGGTCACCCATCAAAGACCACGATCACCCACGTCATACGACATGGCACATAATGGTGGTGATGATCGAGGAGGAAATGTTATCTTGTTTCTGTGAGTGAATTTGTCACTGTGGTTTTAGTAAATCCTAGTCCTGTAATTTGATTTATTTTTATTTATTTAAGACTCACAAATTTCTACAGGTGTACCATGGAGAGCATTCTAACTGGTTGCATCACCTCCTGGTACGGAGGGGCCACGGCACAGGATCAGAAAAAGCTGCAGAAAGTTGTCAACTCAGCCAGCTCCATCGCAGGTACTAGCCTCCACAGCACCAAGGACACCTGCAATAAGTGATAGCTCAAAAAGGCAGCAACCATCATGAAGGACCCCCACAATTCAGGACATGCCCTCTTCTTAACAGAAGAACTTCGTGCCAGCGCGCTACTTCATCGGCTGAGGTACAGGAGCATGAGGACTGGGACTGCCAGACTGGGTAACGGCTGTGAGGCTAATGTATACCCTGCCACCACTGAGGTCTCATCGCTAGAACACCAAGCTGTTTACTGTTTACCTGTGCTAACTTATTATATGTTATTAACTTATTTATGGTAATATCATGCTGTGTGTGATGTATGGTTTGTTGGTGCGTCATAGTCCTGAGGAGCACGGTTTCATTTGGATTTATTTATGTTCAGACAACAATAAACTTGAACTTGATCTCACCTGCTGCGTCCTTGCATTCGCTCATGATGCGTTGGTTCAGTTCCTCCTTTTCATGTTTCAGAAGTGTGTTCTCCTGTTCCAGTTCCAGCACACGCTGTCGAGACAAAAAGCAAGGGTAACGTGTCAGCAATTCATCAGCCTCTTGTTCCCCGAGAACGTCGCTTTGTGCTGTGCTGTGCCTCCGTTCACAACCACCAATTCGCACATCTCAATACTTCAAAGTATATTTATTCTCAAAGTACGTCTATCTCACCATATAAAACCATGAGATCCATTTTCTTGTAGGCATTCAGAATAAATACAAAGAAACACAATAGAATCAATGAAAAAACTGCACACAACAAAGAAGGACAAACAACCAATGTTCAAAAGACAACAAACTGTGCAAATACAAAAAAGAAAAAGAAACAAAATAATAAATAAATAATAACTTATTGTGTCAATCTGCCTGCGTCACTTTCCATGACATCCTAGCAATGCATATCAAAGTTGCTGGTGAATGCAGCAGGCCAGGCAGCATCTCTAGGAAGGGGTACAGTTGACGTTTCAGGCCGAGACCCTTCATCAGGACTAACTGAAGGAAGAGTTAGTAAGAGATTCTCTATCATCTTCCGCCTTAAATATACCCAAATCTCTTACTAACTCTTCCTTCAGTTAGTCCTGACGAAGGGTCTCGGCCTGAAACGTCGACTGTACCTCTTCCTAGAGATGCTGCCTGGCCTGCTGCGTTCACCAGCAACTTTTATATGTGTTGCTTGAATTTCCAGCTTCTGCAGAATTCCTGTTGTTTCCATGACATCCTAATTGGTTTGGCATGGTCTCTGCTCCACATGTGACCGCAGGAAACTTCAGAGAGTTGTGGACACAGCTCAGAGCATCATAGGAACCAGCCTCCCTTCCACGGACTCTGTTTACACTTCTCACTGCCTCACCATAATCAAAGATACTACCCACCTCATCCCTCCCATATGCAGAAGATACCATCAGGTTGGGAACCCTTGTTCTACCTGAATGTACTGTATTGATGATTTGATCCGTATGAACAGTCTGCAAGTCAAGCTTTTCATTGGATCTTGGTACATGTGACAATAACAAACCAAACCCAATTAAATGGTTTCCTAGTATGATAAGAGGGACTCTTAGCCTCACAGTCTACCTCGTTATGATCTTGCACCTTATTGTCTACCCGCGCTGCGCTTTCTCTGTAGCTGTTGCACTTTATTCTGCATTCTGTCATTGTTTTACCTTGTTCTACCTCAATGCTCTGTGTAATGGTTTGATCCGTACAAACAGTATGCAAGACAACATTTTAACTTGGAACGTGTGACAATAATAAGACCATAAGACATAGGAGCAGAATTACACCATTTGGCCATTGAGTTTGTTCCATCATTTCATCATGGCTGATCCAATTTTCCTCTCAGCTCCATTCTCCTATCTTCTCCTCATAACCCTTCACGCCCTGACTTATCAAGAACCTATCATCTTCCGCCTTAAATGTACCCAATGACTTGCCTTCTACGGCCACCTGTGGCAATGAATTCCACGGATTCACTACCCTCTGACTAAAGAAATTCCTCCTCATCTGTGTCCTAAATGGACGTCCTTCTCTTCTCAGGCTGTGCCCTCTGGTCTTAGACTCCCCCAATGTTGGAAACATCCTGTCCACATCCACTCTTTTGAGGCTTTTCAACATTCAATAGATCCCCTCTCATTTTCCTAAATTCCAGCGAGTAGAGGCACAGAGCCATCGAATGCTTCTCATATGAAGCCTTTCATTGCCAGAATAATTTTTGTGACTCTCCTTTGAACCCTCTCCATTGTCAGCCTACCCTTTCTTAGATAAGGCTGCATGCGCCAGTCGTGCCTGTTACAGCCGTTCCGACTAGTTTTCTTACTTTTTTAACTTACGTTATTTGTTGCATCTTTTTCTCACAGTAACACGCTGAAGCTGCACCCTCTCTAACATGCTGGTGGAGAGAGTTTTATTTGGGTTTTTAGCGTTGGAAATAGTTACACTCGGACACGTCTTATTAGCGGGACAGCAGTATGGTCGCATTGTTTATTCCAGGGACCAGCTGATTGCGCTAATGCCGGCTGGTTTAGTGAACAGAGTGGCGGACACCCCTGCTGAAATCTGGAGGAAAACACACAGAGGATGCAGAGGGGGATCAAAAAGGTGAGGGAAGAGGACCGGGTCGAGACAACAGAGACTTATGGAGAAGAGGAGTTATAAGCCGTGTCGCCCCTCTCTCATTATGGGCAATGTGAGATCGCTGGGTAATAAAATGGATGAATTGACGGCACTAGCCAGGAGTCAGAGAACATTTCAGAAGTGCAATGTTATGTGTTTTACTGAAACGTGGCTGCACGTGGACATACCCGACCAAAAAGGGCTTCCAGACCATTCAGGCTGACTGGAAGTGCACTGAGAGTGGTAGGCGTAAAGGAGGGGGGCTTGCTGTGCTGGTTGTTGTGTACATCCCTCCCTCTGCCAACCCGACGTCGGCGTGTAACATCATTTACGCCGTTGGGCACAGGATTACATTCAGCCAGAGACTCATTCCACCGGGATGCAGCACTGAGTGTCATGGGAAGTCATTCCTGCCTGTGGCCATCAAACTATGCAGCTCCTCCCTTGGAAGGTTGGACACTCTGGGCCGATGGGATGGTCCTGGATTTATTTCCGTCTGGCATGGTTTACATATTATTATTTGATTGTTTGTGGTTTTGTATTGCTATGTTTGTACTCTGTTCTTGGTTGGTGCAACTGTAACGAAACCTAATTTCCCTCGGGATCAATAAGGTATGTCTATCTATCAATCTATCTAAAACTGCTCACAATCTTCCAAGTGAGGCCTCACCAATGCTTTATGAAGCCTCAACAATACATCCTTGCTTTTACATCCTAGACCTCTTGAAATGAATGTTAATGTTGCATTTGTTTTCCTCATCACCAACTGAATTTCACAGATTCAGCGAGTAAAATTATAGATTTTTTTTTCCCCAGCATAGAATGAATATACTTATAAAGAATTGCTTTGAAGTGGTCAGTAAGCATTTTCCGTCATTATTTGTTTGTTTAGAGATACAGTGTGGAACAGGCCCTTCCAGCTCAATGAGCTGCACTGCCCGGGACCCACCAAAACTGCCTCAGAATACCGGGGGTCCTTTTAGAATGGAGATAAGGAGCAATTTCTTTAGCCAGTGAGTGGTGAATCTGTGGCATTCTTTGCCACAGGCAGCTGTAGAGGCAAAGTCATTGGGTGTATTTAAAGCAGAGGCTGATAGGTTCTTGATTTGTCAGGGCATGAAGGGATACGGGGAGAAGGCAGGAGACTGGGACTGAGAAGGAGACTGGATCAGTCATGATAAAATGATGGAGCAGACTCGATGGGCTTAAGATTTAACCCTACAGGACAATTAACAATGACCAATTAACCTACATCTTTGGACTGTGGGAGGAAACCCACGCACTCATGGGGAGAACGTACAAACTTCTTACAGACAACGTCGGAATTGAACCCTAAACTCTGACACCCCAAGCTATAGTAGCGTCGTGCTAACTTGGTTGATGTTGACTCGTGTTGTTCAGTTACCTGCTGAAGTTCTGCTTTTTCTCTTGCAGAAGAATCCTCCAAGATTTTGCGTTCTTTCTGTGACTTCTCAAGTTCCTTGTGGAGTTCGTCAATCTCCTCCTGTAAACTGGTTGCTCTGTTCTCCTGGCCCTGCTGTTCCCGGCATCGCTCCAACTCCTTCTGGAGTTTATCAATTTCGGTCGCCCGTGCTGTATTCACTGCCATTATCTGCTCGGTTAGTGCCTTGTACTCCTTGTTCTGTGGAATGGATCACAAACATGGGTTAGGCGTTGCCTGGATTGGAGAATACATTGAAAAACTTTAAGATTAACTTTATTTGTCACATGGATGTTGACATACGTCATTCTGCATCATTTCAAATCAGTGGGAAATCTGCTAGGCAGTCTGCAAGTGTTGCTTCTGGTGTCAACACAGCATGCCCACACCTTACTAACCCTAATCAAATTAAACCCGGGCACCTGCAGGAATCGCGCGCGGTCACGGCAAGAATGTACAAGCTCCTTATAGACTGCAGTCAGAATGGAACCCTGGTCTTATTATGTGATTGTGATCTTGTGTGGGCTTACAGTATGTGACTGTTGGTAAATGTGTCTTTGCACCTTGACCCTTAGTGACGCTGTCTTATTTGGCTGTATTCATATATGGTTAAATGACAATTAAACTTGAATTGAATTGAATTACAACTGGCTCTGAAATCTTACACAGTGCCACCCATACAGGGAATGAGAAATTTACTGCATGAGGAAGGGTTGAGTGAGCTAGGGAGTAATAGAAGATAGGAGACAACTTGACAGAGGAGGATACGTTTAGCAGAGGCATTGGCAGAGTGGACAACCGTTACCTTTTTTCCCCAGAGTGTGGGTTGGATGTCAGAGACAGGCCTTTCACACAGAGAGTAGTGGGTGCCTGGAATGCACTGCCTGGGTCGGTGGTAGAGGCAGATACATTAGATACTTTAAGAGACGTTTAGATGAATAAAATAAAATGGAGATTTATGGGCCGTGTAGGAGGGAAAGTTTAGATTGATGGTGGAGTAGGTTTATATAAGTCTGCACACCATCATGGGCCGAAGAGCCCATTCTGTGCTATATTGTTAAGACCATCAGACATAGGAGCACAGTTAGGCCATTTGGCCCATTGAGTTTGCTCTGCCATTTCATCATGGTGATTTATTAACCTTTCAACCCCATTCTCCTGCCTTTGACACCTTTACTAATCAAGAAATTACCAACCTCCATTTTAAATATACCCAATGATTTGGCCTCTGCAGCCGCCTGTGCCACTGGATTCCACAGATTCACCACCCTCTGGCTAAAGAAATTACTCTTCAATCTCCGTTCTAAAGGGATGTCCCTCTATTCTGAGGCTGTGCCCTCTAGTCCTAGACTGCCCCTCTGTAGGAAACATCCTCTCCATGTCCACTCTGTCGAGGCCTGGGGTTCCTAATCAGGGATCCACAAAGCCCTTGCTTAGTGGTGTAGGTCAATGGCATAAAAAATTGAGAACTCAGCCAGGGTTACAGGGCAATAGAGGCATGGTGCAGTTAAAACAGAAAGCAACAAATACTGGACTGAAAGTGTTATATTTGAAAGCACTCAGCATAAGAAATAAAATGGACGATCTTGAAATTCAGCAACAGATTGGCAAGTATGACATTGTGGCCGTCTCTGAAACTTGGCTAAAGGATGGCTGCCATTGAGAGCCAAACATCCAAGGATATATGGTGTATCAGAAAGATAGGTTAGTAGGCAGAGGGGGTAGTGTGGCCCTGTGTATGCGAAATAATATTAAATCATTAGAAAGGGATGACATAGGATTGGAAGGTGTAGAGTCTCTACGGGTTGAGTTAAGAAATGGCAAGGGTAAAAGGCCCCTAATGGCAGTTGTATACAGGCCTCCAAACAGCAGCCAGGATGTGGATTACAAATTACAACAGGAGATAGAAAAGGCGTGTCAGAAGGACAATGTTGTGATAATCATTGTGGATTTTAACATGGAAGTGGATTGGGAAAACCAGGCCAGTACTGGACCTCAAGAGAGAGAATTTGAAGAATGCCTAAGGGATGGCTTTTTAGAACAGCTTGTTGTCGAGCCACCTAGGGGGTCGGCTGTGCCGGATTGAGTGTTGTGCAATGATCCGGAAGTGATAAGAGAACTTAAGGTTGAAGAACCCTTAGGGAACAGTGATCACAATGTGATCAAGTTCACTTTGAAATTTGAGAAGGAGAAACTAAAATCCAATGTGTCAGTATTTCAGTGGACTAAAGGAAATTACAATAGCATGAGAGGGGAACTGGCCAAAGTTGACTGGAAAGGGACACTAGCAGGAAGGACAGCAGAGCAGCAATGGCTGGAGTTTCTGCAAAAAATGAGAGAAGTGCAAAACAGATATATTCCAAATAAGAAGACAGTTTCGAATGGAAGAACAACACTACCGTGGCTGACAAGTGAAGTCAGAGCCAAAGTAAAAGCAAATGAGAGGGCATACAAGGAAGCCAAAGCTAGTGGGAAGCTAGAGGATTGGGAAGCTTTTAAAACCTTGCAGAAGAAAACTAAGAAGGCCATTTGGAAGGAAAAGATGAATTATGAAAGGAAGCTGGCGACCAATTTCAAAGAAGATACTAAAAGCTTTTTTTAAGTATCTAAAGGGTAAAAGAGGGTTGAGGGTAGATATAGGACCAATAGAAAATGACGCTGGAGATATTGTAATGAGAGACGCAGAGATGGCAGAGGAACTGAGTGCATATTTTGCATCAGTCTTCACAGTGGAAGACATCTGCAGCATACTGGACATTCAAGAGTGTCAGGGAAGTGAAGTATGAGCAGTGAAAATTATGACTGAGAAGGTGCTGAGGGTGGATAAATCTCCTAGACCTGATGGAATGCACTCTCGGGGTCTGAAGGAAGTAGCTGGAGAGATTACGGAGGTATTAACAATGATCTTTCAAGAATTGATAGATTCTGGCATTGTACCAGATGACAGAAAAATTGGAAATGTTACTCCGCTATTTAAGAAGGGTGGGAGGCAGCAGAAAGGAAACTATAGACTGTTAGCTTGACATCAGTGGTTGGGAAGTTGCTGGAATTGATTGTTAGGGATGAGACTACGGAGTACCTGCAGGCACATGACAAGATAGGCCAAAGCCAGCATGGTTTCCTGAAAGGAAAATCCTGCCTGACAAACCTACTGCAATTTTTTGAGGAAATTCCAAGCAGGGTAGACAAAGGAGATGCAGTAGATGTGGTGTACTTGGATTTTCAGGAGGCCTTTGACAAGGTGCCGCATATGAGGCTGCTTAGCAAGGTAATAGCCCATTACAGGGAAGTTACTAACATGGGTGGAGCATTGGCTGATCAGCAGAAAACAGAGAGTGGGAATAAAGGGATCCTGTTCTGGCTGGCTGCCGGTTACCAGCGGAGTTCCACAGGGGTCGGTGTTGGGACCGCTGCTTTTTACGATGTATTTCAATGATTTGGACTATGGGATTAATGAGTTTGTGGCTAAATTTGCTGATGATACAATGATAGGTGGAGGAGCGGATAGTGTTGAGGAAACAGAGAGCCTGCAGAGAGACTTAGATAGTTTAGGGGAATGGGCAAAGAAGTGGCAAATGAAATACAATGTTGGAAAGTGTATGGTCATGCACTTTGGTGGAAGAAGTAAATGGGCAGACTATTATTTAGATGGGTAGAGAATTCAAAATGCAGAGATACAAAGGAACTTGGGAGTCCTTGTGCAGGATACCCTAAAGGTTAACCTCCAGGTTGAGTTGGTGGTTGAGAAGGCAAATGCAATGCTGGCATTCGTTTCTAGAGGTATAGAATATAAGAGATGTGATGCTGAGGCTCTATAAGGCACTTGTGAGACCACACTTGGAGTATTGTGTGTAGTTCTGGGCTCCTTATATGGGAAACGATATAGTGACATTGTCCTGACGAAGGGTCTCGGTCCGAAACGTAGACTGTACCTCTTCCTAGAGATGCTGCCTGATCTACTGTGTTCACCAGCAACTTTGATGTGTGTTACTGACATTGGAGGGGGTTCAGAGAAGATTCACGAGAATGATTTCAGGAATGTAAGGGTTACTGTATGAGGAATGTCTGGCAACTCTTGTGCTGTATTCCCTGGAGTTCAGGAGAATGAGGGGAGATCTCATAGAAACATTCCAAATGTTAAAAGGCCTGAACAGATTAGATATGGCAAAGTTATTTCCCATGGTAGACGATTCTAGAACAAGAGGACACGACTTCAGGATTGAAGGACGTCCATTTAGAGCAGAGATGCAAGTAAATTACTTCAGTCAGAGGGTGGTAAATCTGTGGAATTTGTTGCCACGAGTGGCTGTGGAGGCCAAGTCATTGGGTGTATTTAAGGCAGAGATAGATAGGTTCTTGATTAGCCAGGGCATCAAAAGGTATGGGGAGAAGGCAGGGGAGTGGGGATGACTGGAAGAATTGGATCAGCTCATGATTGAATGGCAGAGCAGATTCGATAGGCCGAATGGCCTACTTCTGCTCCTATATCTTATAGTCTTATGATGTAGGCCTTTTAATATTTGATAGGTTTCGATGAGACCCTCCTCATTCTTGTAAACTCTAGCGAGTACAGACCTAGAGCTACCAAATGTGTTCTTTCCATACTGAAAGCTCTCTCACCTGATCATCCACTTTCCGTTGAAGTTGAACAACTTTGTTCTCCATGCCGCTGGTGAGCTTCTTGTAGTGTTCCACTGATCGCGCTTCAATGCGCAACACCTTCAGCTCGCGACGTGCCTTCATCCGTCTGTAACAACACTGCAGGTAAACGACTGCATTGCGAATCCTGCGGAATCGCTTGCGAGTCATCCAGCCCCTCACGTTCTTCTGAATGACGGTAGCTTTGTGCTGGAATAGTAACTGTGGGAAGAGCAAAGTGCAGGAGCGACATCAAAGACAACCTGGATAACCAGAGACACCGGGGAAATGGGCAGGAAAATTACACAGATTCATACACAACCAGTCCACAGAGACACCGGAGAAATGGGCAGGAAAATTACACAGATTCATACATAACCAGTCCACAGAGACACCGGGGAAATGGGCAGGAAAATTACACAGACTCATACATAACCAGTCCACAGAGACACATGGAAATGGGCAGGAAAATTACACAGATTCATACACAACCAGTCCACAGAGACACATGGAAATGGGCAGGAAAATTACACAGATTCATACACAACCAGTCCACAGAGACACATGGAAATGAGCAGGAAAATTACACAGATTCATACATAACCAGTCCACAGAGACACCGGGGAAATGGGCAGGAAAATTACACAGATTCATACATAACCAGTCCACAGAGACACTTGGAAATGGGCAGGAAAATTACACAGATTCATACACAACCAGTCCACAGAGACACATGGAAATGGGCAGGAAAATTACACAGATTCATACACAACCAGTCCACAGAGACACATGGAAATGGGCAGGAAAATTACACAGATTCATACATAACCAGTCCACAGAGACACCGTGGAAATGGGCAGGAAAATTACAGATTTATACATAACCAGTCCACAGAGACACCGGGGAAATGGGCAGGAAAATTACACAGATTCATACACAACCAGTCCACAGAGACACAGTGAAAATGGGCAGGAAAATTACATAGGTTCATACAAACACACACACTCTCTCTCTCTCACACACATATTCACAGATACACACACTCTCTCACACATTCACACAGACACACACACTCTCACACATTCACACAGACACACACACTCTCTCTCACACATTCACAGACACACATGCTCTCTCACACATTTACACTTACGTACACACACACACTCACACATACATACATACTCACACACTCTCTTACAGACACATACACACACACACACACATACACACAACAGCCAATGGATATCCACATTCTCCATTTTGGGGGAGAAATCTCTTTAAAATAATCAGAGAGACCACAGCCTGTACCTATACACTAAGGTACGTATCCAGACGAGATTGAGAGGGACATAGAACAGAGAACAGGCCCAAAGTAATTTAACCACAATGATCACGGAAATGAAAAAGTGATGGGACTAGGCAGAGCAACAGTTCAGCACAGACTAAAGGGCCTGTTTCTAGGCGGTAATAATCTATGATTCCATAAAGATGGTTTTGACATCCATTGCTGAGGATTATATTGTGTCATATACACTTAGTGGCCACTTTATCAGGTATGCCTCTACACTTGCTTGTTAATGCCAATATCTAATCAGCCAATCAAGTGGCAGCAACTCAACGCATAAAAGCATGCAGACATGGTCAAGAGGTTCAGTTGTTGCTTAGATCAAACAGAATGGGGAAGAAATCCAATCCGAGTGACTTCGACCATGAAGTGATTGTTGGTGCCAGACAGGGTGGTTTGAGTATTCAGAAACTACTGACTTCCTGGGATTTTCATGCATAACAGTCTCTAGAGTTTATAGAGAATGGCGTGAACAAACAAAAAAAATCCAGTGAGCAGCAGTTCTGTGGTCAAAAACACCTTGTTAATGAGAAAAGTCAGAGGAGAATGGCCAGACTGCTTCAAGCTGACAGCAACTCAAGTAACACTTGTTACAACAGTGGTGTGCAGAAGAGCATCTCCGAATGCACAACACATCGAACATTGAATTGGATGGGCTACAGCAGCAGAAGACCATGCCGGGTTCCACTCCTGTAACTAATAATGTGGTGACTGAATTAAATTTTTGTAATTTCTACTTTAATTCTGTAGTTTATGGTAAACAATTTTTATTGAAAATTATTGTGTTCATTAATTAAAATGCATTCATTAAAATTTAATATAGATTAAAACACTTTTCAAAGATTCACAAAAATTTGTTTTCATTAAATTTGACTTAACCCTCACTTAAATTAGAGAAATAACATGCATTTAAGCATAATTTTGGTATTTTGTAGTGTGAGTACAAGAGATGGTAAATTATATTGCTGAGAAAACATACTGTTCTACCACAACGTTCAGGGTTTGCTGAGGTGTTTTAAGTTTGAATTGCAGACAAAGTTAAAGGAATTAATTAATGTGTGTTTCAACAGCGTTGTGATATTACTGTGAAGGAACAGTGAAGAATATTATGTCTTGTCATCTGACCCTTGAAGAAGGATGTTGAAGCATTCATTAATAATTACCTCATTTTTCACACTATTCCTTCCCTTCTGCAAATTAACATTACAGGATAGGATCAGCCATACCATATCAAAAAGCTCTTAACACTGTATTGTGTACACAGTCATAGAGTATTACATCACGGAAACAGGCCCTTCAGCCCATCAATTCCATGCTGAACTGTTATTCTGCCTAGTCCCATCCACCTGCACATGGCCCATAACCCTCTATTTATTTATTTATCTATTATTATTCTTTTCTTTATGTATTTGCACAATTTGTCTCCATTTGCACATCAGCTGTCTGTCTTTGTGTGTAGTTTTTCATTGATTCTATTGCGTTTCTTTATATTTACTGTAAATGCCCACAAGAAAATGAATCTCGGGCTTGTATAAGATGGCATAAATGTACTTTGATAATAAATTTACTTTAAACTTTGAACATACGCCTCCCATCCATGTACTTATCCCTTATATGTTGAAATGAAATCCACATCCACCTCTTCTGCTGGCAGCTCATTCCACACTCTCACTGCCCTCTGAGTGAAAAAGTTCCCCATAAACTTTTCACCTTTCACCCCTAACCCATGACCTCTAGTTGTAGTCTCACCCAACCTCAGTGGAAAAAGCTTGCTTGCATTTACTGTATCTACACCCCTCATAATTTTGTATACCTCCATCAAATCTCCCTCAATCTCTTTTTGTGGACTCCCTACACAATGTGAATTCTCAAAGATGATACGTAAAATTTAATTCCATGTAAATAATTTACAAATTCATGCATCTCATATTGTTGGTACCACCAAAACCTGATGCTCTGGCTTGTGATTTCACCACCTTTGGTTTCCAGGGCTAGGAACAAATCGTTGAAACGTTTATTTATTTAGCAATACTTTCAAACCACGCCACCCAGCAACACCACAACCCCGATTACCTTAACCTCATCACAGGGCAATTTTTCAATGACCAATTAATCTATTCAAAACATCTTTGTAGCATGGGTGGAAAGCAGAGCACCTGGGGAAAACCCACTCATTCCGGGGGGAAGACGTACAAAGACTCCTTACGGGCGCCGTCGGAATCGAACTCCGAACTCCGGAAGGCCCGAGCTGTAATAGCGTTCTGCTCACCGCGATGCTACAGTTCAGTCCATCAATATTTAAATAGAGCTAACCAATCAGGAAATGAATCACAATGAAGATCCTATGTCAACTGCAGAGTGGTATGAACTGCACACTTTATGTTTTCATAGAGATACAGCATGGTAACAGGCCCAACGAGCCCTCTCTGCCCAACTACACCCACGGCCAATTCTCCAACTAACCCGTATGTGATGGGAACGTGGGAGGAAACCAGAGCACTGAAAAGCATTCGGCTACCTTGCCATCTATCATTTCATGGGCATCAAAGTCACTTAGCAAGGAGCTACTGCTGAAATACAAATGTAAACTTTTTTAAAATTCAGAACAAGTCAGAATGAGCACAAGTATTGGTCCTACCCCATACCATAACATTAATCTGTTTTCATTGTGAAGTCTCTTCGAGGGACGCCTTCCCTGAAAAAGTTTAAATCTTCTCTTTGACAGGAGTTGAGTGAGACCCACTCTCACTGATCCCCTTTCTCTGATTTCTGCTGCTCTCGGACTCCTCAATCATCTTCTAACTTGTCCTCTCCCCCACACACCCCACTTCTTTACTCTGGCATCTTTCCCCTTCCTTTCCAGTCCATAAACATCAGCTGTTTATTCCTCTTCACAGATGCTGCCTGACCTGCTGAGTTCCTCCAGCATTTTGTGAGAGCTTTGTGGTCTTTACTAGAAGATGTATGAAGTCGTGTGGTGAAAGCAGAAGCTTTCTGTCAGCCCAGAATCACCACCATAGGAACATGGAATGTAAAGACCGTGTATGAACGTGGAACTTGCTGTCACAACCTTGAAGCTGAACATGGACTACACCTGGGGACAATCTGAAAGACAGGCCCAGGACAGAGGACGTTGGCGAGCTGCTGTCGGCGGACTACACCTCTGTAAGGGTGATAGAGTTAACTAACTCACTTACCTCACGGTACACCTGACGCACAGACCTCCCCCGAGCGTACGCCTGAATTGTGATAGCTGCGTTGCGAAATTTCAGGAACTTGCGACGGGCTGCCAGCATCCTGCACTGTTTCTGCAAGATTATCGCTGCTCGCGATCTCCGCAGGAAGTCCGCCAACCTTAGAATGAACAGAGAAGAAAGTCAAAGGAAGAGCAACTTTACATGCAGCACAACTCACCCGCTGCTCAATTCACATGCCTGCACCTGAGACACCCCTTAGCAATTTCAACTCATTTATGGAATACAAACGCGAGGATGTCAGCTTGAGGCTCTACAAGGCTTCGGTCAGACTGCACTTGGAATATTGTGATCAGTTTTGGGCCTCTTATCTAAGGAAAGGTGTGCTGACATTGGAGCCAGCAGGAGGTTCACAAGAGTGATCCCAGGAATGAAAGGGTTAAAGTATGAGGAGTGTTTGATGGCTCTGGGCCTGTACTCACTGGAGTTTAGAAGTATGGGGGGGGGGATCTCATTGAAACCTATCGAATATTGAAAGGCCCAGACAGAATGGATGTGGAGAGAATGTTTCCTATAGTGTGGGAGTCTAGGACCAGAGGACACAGCCTCCGAGTAGAAGGACATTCCTTGAAAACAGAGATGAGGAGGAATTTCTTTAGCCAGAGGGTGGTGAATCTGTGGAATTTGTTGCCACAGGCCAAGTTATTGAATAGATTTAAAGCAGAGATTGACAGGTGGTTGATGAGTCAGGGTGTTAAAGATCGCGGGGAAGACAGCAGAATGGGGTTGAGGTGGATAATAAATCAGCCATGATGGAATGCAGAACAGACTCGATGGGCTGAATTGCTTAATCCTGCTCCTCTGTCTTATAGTCTTAGACTCTTATGGAGCTCAGCAGGCCAGGCAGCATCCATGGAGGGAAATAAACGTTTCGGGCCGAGTCCCTACATCAGGACTGGGAAGGAAGGGGGCAGAAGCTAGAGTAAGAAGTGGGGAGGGGGAGGGAGGAAAAAGCACAAGCTAGCAGGTAATGTGAGACCAGGTGAGGGGGAAGGTGTGAGGTGGTAGAGGAAAGATTGAAGAAGGAGGAACCTGATAGGAGAGGAGAATGGAATTTGGAAGAAAGGGAAGGAGGAGGGGAACCAGAGAGAGATGATAAACAGGTGAGGAGAAGGTAACGGGTGAGGGGGACCAAAATGGGTAATGGAAATATTTTATCAAAATACCTTGAAGTACTGAAAATGAATTAAAATCATTATGATAAAAAACATAATAAGAAATGTTTTTATATTTGTTATCTTCCTCAGAGGTGTAAATCCTATTTAACTGTCTCCCAATCCCCAGCTAATCTCTGACCGCAAAGTTCAAAGTATCTTTATTATCAAAGTGTATTATCATCATATACAATTGTGAGATTCATTTTCTTGCGGGCATTCACACTAAGTACAAAGAAACACAATAGAAGTCCTGTACACAACAGGATAGACAAACAACCAATGTGCAAACGACAACAGACTGGGCAAATACAAAAAGAAATCATAATAATAATGAACTAAGCAATAAATATCAAGAAAATGAGATGAAGAGTCCTTAAAAGTGAGTCCATAGGTTGTGGGAACTGTTCAGTGATGAGGTGAGTGAAGTTGAGTGAAGTTATCCCCTCTGGTTCAAGAGCCTGATGGTTGAGGGGTATTAACTGTTCCTGAACCCACTGGTGTGAGTCCTGAGGCTCCTCTAACTTCCTCCTTATGGCAGCCATGAGAAGAGAGCATGGCCTGGGTGGTGTGGTTCCTGATGATGGATGCTGCTTTCCTGAGACAGCACTTGGTGTAGATATGCTCAGTGGTGGCGAGGGGTTTACCTGTGATGGACTTCTGCACTTCCCACTGTGCAGGTGTGGAAACTGGAGATGAATTGAACAGGTAAACAGGGATAATTGATGGTTCTGATGAAGAAATGGAATTGTTCCTCTGAGGGCCAATATGGAACTGAAGGATCAAATAGCCTTCTTCTGTGTCATTATACAATGTAATTATTTTCTAATTCAATGCTCTTCAATTAGGCTCTCCTGTTGAAGCTGCTGGACTGGTTTTGAGCATTTGTCATGGTCAATGGGACTATTCACAGCTAACAGCTCATCGAAGGGTCAGCGGTGGAAAGGGCGAGCAGCATCAACATCTCAGAGGATCTATTCTAGGCCCAACACATTCTAGAAGGCACGCCGGAGGCTCTACTTCGTTAGCAGTTTGAGGAGATCTGTGTTAATGAGTAGGTGCAATGGTACACCAATGAAAGTGTCACCATTGACTTTTGCAAATCTCTACAAGAGCTTTCTGACTGGCTTGCATCACTGTCTGATACACAACCCCAATGCACAGGATCACAAGAGGCCAAAGGGCATTGTAAAATCAGCCAGATCCATCAGAGGCCCAACCCTTCCCACCATCGAAGATATCCTTACGAGTTGATGCCTCAAGAAGGTGGCATCCAACACTAAAGGCCTTGACATCATGCATCATTCCCTCTTCTGTGTACTACCATCAGGGAGGAGGTACAGGAGTCTTAGCACCCACAATGAATGATTCAAGACAGCATTTTCCCCTCTGCCATCTAAATGGTTCATGAACACCATCATATTATTCCTTTTGATTTTAAACACTATCTAATTTGTAATTTATAGTAATTTTATACCTTTGCATTGTACCTCACTATTTTTTTTGCCCTCATCAATACTACATATATATATTCAGAACTATTTTGCTCACTGTGATTTCAAGCATTCTGCCTTGGAGATGCCAGAAATGATGGGAGTGAAAATGAAATGATTTCACAACTTCAATAAGTTCAGAACTCTGAAGAATTAGAAGGTATCGACAATCATCTTGAATGTTACAATGAAAATGAAGATTTGGAGGATGCAATTCATTATCTGCACTGATTTTGTTCATTTACAGTCAATTAAAAACATACAGCAGCATACACTGGATAAATTCCTCTGATGATAACTATTAGGAACTAATACACAGAAACTGAAGATTGCGCAAATGGATCTACCTGCGTGCCTGATAACCTCGGACGTATCTTTGAATTGTGATGGCAGCCTTCCTCATCCTCCTGTACTTGATTCTCTGCAACCAGCCACGAACCGTCTTCTGGATCATCATACAGGCAGCCCGGAACTTGTCGGCTCGAAGCTTTTCCAGGTACGCCACCTGACCAGCACGGAAAAAGATCTTGGTTTTGCCAAACTGGAATTTATCCGGATCCTGACAAGACAGAATAGAAGTTCAAAGGTCAAAATAAATTTATTAGCAAAGTACGTGTATGTCACCATATACAATCCTGAGATTCATTTTCTGCAGACATTTACAGTAGAACAAAGGAATATAATAGAATCAATGACAAACTACACACAAAGACAATACTTTACTTTATACTTTATTGTCGCCAAACAATTGGTACTAGAACGTACAATCATCACAGCGATATTTGATTCTGCGCTTCCCGCTCCCTGGATTACAAATATTAAATATTAAAAATAGTAAAAATTAGTAAATATTCAAAATTTAATTTATAAATCATAAATAGAAAAGAGAAAAATGGGAAGACAATGTGTAAAAGACAAACTGAGCAAGTACAAAAAAACACACAAATAAAAATAAATAAATAAGACTGAGAGCATGAGTTGTACAGATGGTGGAGCATTCGGACGCAGCAGCCTCTGGGGGGGCAAATCAAAGGTGTTTTTTCTTTGTTAAATGTGTTTTATTATGATTGCAAGATGGTGCTGGGCTCCAAGAGCTTCAGGTGCTTTGGGCTACCCTATCAGTGAGCTGCTTGTTGATTGGAGGAGCCGGCCAGGCTGGCGGAGGAGTCCTGTGGCGTCGGAATAGTTGCCAGTGTGTCGGGGCAGCCGGATTGGGTTTGGAGGACAGGCCTGGTTACAGATGGTGTTGCTGCTTGCTACCCGAAGGCACTGGAGTGCTGCACAAAGGCGGCGTGCAGTGTAACCGTGGGTGATTGTCTTGTACGTTTCTCTTGCGATCGCAAGACCCTGTTGGCCATTGATAATGTAAGGTGCCAGAAGCCTGTTTGCCCTGTTTGGTGGCATGGCAGGTGGCATGGGAACCGTGTGGCCTCAGCTGAAGTGAGGATTGGGCCTCAAACGACGGGTTTGCCTGCTGCTGCAGACCAGGAGAGGGATGCTGGAGGCGGTGTAGCATGGCATCTGTGCTCGGTTGCGGGCTGTCCTGCAGTGTTTGACTGGTGGACTCGCAGGCTGGATGGCAGTAGCTGTGCACTGCTGGGAATCTGTACAATTCACTTGTAGGTCTTCCACTCTGCTTCTTGGAGTACATACCCGGTTTTTTGCTTACTATTTTGTACATGCTCAGGAGCCTGACGGTTTTAGGGTAATAACTCATCTTGAACCTGGTGTTGTGTGCCCTTTGGCTACTGCACTTCCTTCCTGATGGCAGCAGCAAGAAGAGAGCATAGCGTGGTTGCTGGGGGTCCCTGATGATGGTTTACAACTCCCACTGATGTAGGAAACAGAGTAACTTATTGAGAGATCTGAACGGTTTGCAATGCCAAAGGCGGGATGTAAACACAGAGCAAAACAAACAACATGCAGACCTTAGCAAGAGAAGGCACCTCTCGTCACCTGTTGACAAAGACTGGCCTTTTTAACTAACAGTTAATTTGTTCACATATATACAGAAAAGGGCCAGTAACATCCCACCAACTCTACTCATGGATGAAGCCAGGACCGTCAGGCTTCACCTAGCACCTTCCAGCGACCCCCCTTCCCCTTCCCCCACCTTTTAATTCTGGCATCTTTCCCCTTCCTTTCCAGTCCTGAAAAAGGGTCTCGGCCCGAAATGTCGGTTCTTTATTCATCTCCATAGATGCTGCCTGACCTGCTGAGTTCCTCCAGCATTTTATTGCTTTGTTTCCAGCATCTGCAGTATTTCTTGTGTTTAAGACTCAAAAACAGTTCCTTTCCCCAAGCAGTGAGGCTGATCAACCCCTCCACACCCCCAATCACCGCTACTTTATCATTTCCTGTCAGTCACCTTATGTCCAATCAATCTATGTATATAAACTCTCTCATGTATTTATATTTATTGTGGTTTTCTTTTGCATCGGATCCAGAGTAACAATTATTTTGTTCTTTACACTTGTGAACGGGAAATGACATTAAATAATCTTAATTCTTGAAGTCATGATTACCTTGATAATATTATCCAGAAGCCTCCTGCAGGTCTCTTTCTTATCATTCAAAATTATGTTCTTCTTCCTCATTAGGACCCGATATCTGTCAAAGAATTCGTGGTACGTCCACCTATTGAGAAATAGCAGATGGTATTTAATCTGGGCAAACAAGGCATTGCAGGGTTCTGAGGAACAATGATATACAGAGAGCCCTGGGGATTCTGGTCCATAGCTCCCTGAAGGTGGATCACAAGTAGGTAGTGGAAAGTGGACAGTTTGTTTGCCTTCGTTGGTCCATAAGAACATATATGGTCCAATTTAGGTCTATAACACAACAGCAGGGATGCGATGCTGAGGCTTTATAAGGCACTGGTGAGGATTCACCTTGAGTATTGTGAACAGTTTTGGGATCCTCATCTGAGAAAAGATGTGCTGGTATTGGAGAGGGTCCAGAGGAGGTTCACAATGATGATTCTGGGAATGAAAGGGTTATCATACGAGGACGGAGTGACGGAGGATGAGAGGTGACCTGATAGAGGTGCATAAGATGATGAGAGGCATTGACCGTGTGGATAGTCAGAGGCTTTCTCGAGGGCTGTAATGGCTAGCACGAGAGGACACAGTTTTAAGGTGCTTGGGAGTAGGTACAGAGGGGATGTCAGGGTGAGAGCGGTGAGTGCGTCGAATGGGCTGCTGGCGACGGTGGTGGAGGCAGAAACGACAGGGTCTTTTAAGAGACTCCTGGATAGGTACATGGAGCTTAGAAATATAGAGGCTATGGGTAACTCGAGATAATTTCTAAAGTAAATACATGCTCGGCACAGCATTGTGGGCCGAAGGGCCTGTATTGTACTGTAGGTTTTCTATGATTCTATTAGCTCTGGGTCTGTACTCACTGGATGAGGGGGACCTTTCAAATGTTGACAAGCCTAGACAAAGTAGATGTGGAAAGGATGTTTCCCGTGGTGGGGGAGTCTAGGACAAGAGGGCACAGCCTCAGGATAGAGGGGTGTCCATTTAAAACAGAAATGCAGAGAACTTTTTTTCACTAGAGGGTGGTGAATTTGCAGAATTTATTACCACAGGCAACTATGGAGGCCAAGTCTTTTGGTGTATTTAAGGCAGATCTTGATAGGTTTTTATTTGGACACAGCAATAAAGGTTATGGGGAGAAGGCCAGGGAATGGGGCTGAGATGGAGAAAAAAGGTCAGCATGATTGAATGGCAGAGCAGACTTGATGGGCCAACTGACCTAATTCTGCTCCTATGTCTTATGGTCTTATATATTGGAGCAGAATTAGGCTATTCTGTACATTGAACAACTTCTGCCATTCCATCATGGCTGACTTATTATCCCTCTCAAACCCATTCTCCTGCCTTCTGCCCGAAACCTTTGATGCCCTGACTAATCAAGAACCTATTAACCTCCACTTTAAATACACCCAATAACTTGGCCTCCACGGCCATCCATGGCAATAAATTCCACAGACTCACCACCCTCTGACTAAAGAAATTCCTTCTCATCTCTGTTCTAAATGGACGTCACTCTATCCTGAAGCTGTGCCATCTGGATCAAGACTCCCCCACCACAGGAAACATTTATCTAACAAAATATCCACTCTATCAAGACCTTTCAATATTCAAAAGTATTCAATGAGATCCCCCCTCATTCTTCTAAACTCCAGCGAGGGCGGACCCAGAGCTACCAAACACTCCACGTGTTAGCCTTTTCATTCCTGGTATCATTAACCTGGCATTATATCCTGGCAATCAGGGGTGAACATACAACTCTGTGAAGTGCTTGTGTGCTCCCTGTGACCGCATCAGTTTTGCCCAAGTGCTCCAATTTCCTGCCATGTTCCAAAGCCATACGGTTAGGGCTGGGGTTAGTAAAACGTGGGCCTGTGATGTTGGTGGTAGAGCACGGCAACATTTGTGGACTGCCCCAACACATCCTTGGATGCAAACAATGCATTTCACTGCATGTTTCGATGTACATGTGACAAATAAAGGAGGCGGGAGGAGAAGATGGCGGCACGACGCAGTGAGCGCAGCCTCTCCGGTGAAATGATATCGTATTTGTTAAATAGGGTACCATGCACAATTCTGATTTGATGGAGACAGCCGTGAGAAGTACAGAGGAACATCTGGAGAAACTTCTGAAATGCCCGGTTCGCTGCCGCTGCTACTGTGCGATCGAGAATCTCTGGAGGGAAAGCCCCAAAATCCTCGGCTTTGCCTGCTGCTGGCGGCCGGGACTGGGGTCGAAGTGCTTGGCAGAGATGGTACTCGGTGCTCAGTGTCAGAGGGCTGGTCGGAGGCTCAAAGTTTTCGGGCGACTCAGAGTCGGACTGTGGTCGGGCATGGCAGGGAGAGTTTTCTTCCTTCTCCCGTCTGCGTGAGATGTGGGACTTTCAGAGACTTTGAACTTTTTTACCATGCCCATGGCCTGCTCTTCGTCAAATTACGGTATTGCTTTGCACTGTTGTAACTATATGTTATAATTATGTGGTTTTTGTCAGTTTTTCAGTCTTGGTCTGTCCTGTGTTTTTGTGATATCACACTGGATGCATTACTAAGTGACAATAAAAGAGGACTGCGTGTCCTCATAATCTAATAATCTAATCTAATCTTTAATCTTTCCCTACGGAAAGCAGCAGGAATTGAACCCCAGTCACGGGTAGTATAGAGCTTTATACTAACCACAATGTTACCATAGCGCCCCCTAAGTAAGCAGTTATCATTTAAGATGGGATCTTTATTCTACAGTCCAAGCTATAGATTTGAGATTAACCTCAGTACAGTGGAAGGAGCAGTACACCTACCTGGAGGGATATCCTGCGGCACTAATACGGATCGTCTCCAACACCCCACAGGCCCGGAGTTGCTGAACAGCTCGTGCAGGGTCAAACCTGGAAAAGAAAGGAGAAATTCAGAAAGGTTGCTGGTTCAGCCTACCCACCATCAGGGACAGAGATACAGAAAGGTGCCAGAAAAGGGCCAGTAACATCATGAAGGATCTCACCCACCCTGCTCATGGACTGTTTGTCCCACTCCCATCAGGGAGGAGACTACGTAACATCCACACCAGGACTACCAGACTCAAAAACAGTTACTTTCCCCAAGCAGTGAGGCTGATCAACACCTTCACCCACTAACCCACCCCTCCACACCCCCGACCACCACTACTTTATCATTATATTTCTCATTATCATTATTTTATCTTTATCATTAGCAGTATTTTGTGTTTACTACTTTATCACTTCCTGTCAGACAACTTATGTACAGACACTCCTGTGCCTAGAGTCACTCTATGACATACAATCAATGTATATAAGCTATCTTATGTATTTATATTTATTGTGTTTTTATTATTATTGTGTTATTTATCTTATGTGTTTTTTGTGCTGCATTGGATCCGCAGTAGCAATTATTTTGTTTTCCTCTACACTTGTGCACTGGAAATGACATGAAACAATCTTGAATTCCCAATCCATTTACTGTTTAAGAACATGTTTAATTGTACTTGGGTTGAGAACCACTGCTGATGATGATGGGATTTAATGCAGGCAAGAGTGAGGCGTCATGGCTTTGTGACTGGTAGGTCATGTTTTCTGAACGGGTTTCCAGGGAAGTTGATGGACAAAAGGCGCTGGATGTTGTCTACATGGACCTTGACAAGGTCCTGCATGGAAGGTTGGTCGAGAAGGTTCAGTCAGTCAGCATTCAGTATGAGGTAGTGAATTGGATTTGACATTGGCTTTGCGTGAGAAGCCAGACAGTGGTAGTATACAGTTGAGTGGGGTGGCCACAGGGGTACTCTACGCTGGCTCTTTAACCTCTTTCCTCTTCCTGACTCTCACCCAGTTTCCTGTGTCCTGCACCTTGGGTGTAACTATTATGTCCTATCTATCACGCCTTCAGCCTCCCGAATGATCCAGAGTTCATCCAGCTCCAACTTCTTAACACGGATTGTTAGAAGCTGCAGCTGGATGCTCTTTTTGCAGGTGTGGTTGTCAGGGACACTGGAGGTCTCCCTGCCTTCCCACATCCCGCAAGAGGAGCATCGCGCTATCCTGTCCAGCATCCCCACTGCTCCAAGTGTGCATAAGAAAGAAAGAAAGAATAAGTAATGAGAGAAGATCTACTTATGGCCTATGCCTCTACTCTCCAAAGCCTTGATGAGCTGAAGTATCAACTGCCCACTCCGAGACGAGCTGCTCCGCATAAACTAAACTTCTTTTTATTTATTCCTTGACAGGAGTGATTACAAGAATGGTTCCAGGTAGGAGAGGGTATGAGGAACGTCAGGCTGTAATCACTGGAGTTCAGGAGAATGAGGGGGGAATCTCATAGAAACATTCTGGATGTTAAAAGGCCTGAAGAGATTAGATATGGCAAAGTTATTTCCCATGGTAGGACAAGAGGGCATGCCTTCAGGATTGAAGGACGTCTATTTAGAATAGAGATAAGGAGAAATTACTTTAGTCAGAGGGTGGTAAATCTGTGAAATTTGATGCTGTGAGCGGCTGTGGAGGCCAAGTCACTGGGTGTATTTAAGGTAGAGATAGATAGGTTCTTGATTAGCCAGGGCATCAAAGGGTATGGGGAGAAGGCAGGGGAGTGGGGATGACTGGAAGAATTGGATCAGCCCATGACTGAATGGCGGAGCAGACTTGATGGGCCGAATGGCCTACTTCTCCTATATCTGATGGCCAGATGTCTGATCTTTGTCGGGGTGTAGTCAGAGGTAAGTGCAGGTTAGAACACAGAGCATTACAGTACAGCAGAGGCTCTTCAGCCCACGATGTTGTGCTGACCTTTTAACCTACATTAAGATCAATCTAACCCTTCCCTCCTACATAGCCCTCCATTTTTCTATCACCCATGTGTCTATAGAGATTTATAAATGTCCAAAGTGTTTCTGCCTCTACCACCACCCTGGCAGGGCATTCCACACACCCACCACTCTCTGTGTAAAAAAAACCTACCACTGACGCACCCCTCCATAATTTCCTCCAATCACCTTAAAATTATGACCTCTCATACTAGCCTTATCCACTCTGGGCAAATGTTTCTGGCTGTCCACTCTATCAATGCCTCTTATCATCTTGTATACCTCTATCAAGTCACCTCTTATCCTCCTTCGCTGCAAAAAGAAAGCCATAGCTCACTCAACCTATTCTACACCACAAGACACAGGAGCACAATCAGGCCATTCAGCCCATTTCAATCATGGCTGCTCCATTTCCCTCTCAACCCCATTCTCCTGCCTTCTCCCCATAACCTTTCACGCTCTGACTAATCAAGAACCTGTCAACCTCTGTCTTAAATGCACCCAATGACCTGGCCTCCATGGCCACATCTCGTAAGACATGCTCTCTAATCCAGTCAGCATCCTGGCAAATCTCCTCTGCACCCTCTCTAAAGCTTTCACATCATTCCTATAATGAGGTGACCAGAACTGAACACAATACTCCAAGTGTGGTCTAACCAGGGTTTTATAGATCTGCAACATTACCTCACAGGTCTTGAAACAATCTCCAACCCTTGACTAATGAAGGCCAATAGATAATACATTTTCTTAACCACCCTATCAACTTGTTCTGCAACTTTGAGGAATCTATGGATGTGAATCCCAAGATCCCTCTGTTCCTCCAAACTGCCTCTAACCCCGTCTTCTGCCTTGAAATTTGACTTTATAAAGTGAAACACTCCACACTTTTCTGGGCTGAACTCCATCTAAAACTTCTGAGCCCAGCTCCTGTTGCAACCAATGACAACCTCCTACACTATAACAGTACACTTCTCAACTACTTTCTCTGGCAGCTGATTTCGGACACTCACTTGCCTCTGGGTAAAGACGCTACCTCTCAGCTCCCTTTTAAATCTCTCCTCTCTCATCTTGTGTCTGTGCTCTCACTTTCCATTGTTGTAATACTGAAAAGAGGATTTTTATAGGATTTTAAACATAGAAAACCTACAGCACAATACAGGCCCTTCAGCCCACAAAGCTATGCCGAACATGTCCTTACCTTAGAAGTACCTAGGCTTACCCATAACCCTCTATTTTTCTAAGCTCCATGTACCTACCCAGGAGTCTCTTAAAACACCCTATCATTTCCGCCTCCACCACTGCCGCCAGCAGCCCATTCCATGCACTCACCACTCTCTGCCTAAAAAACTTAACCTTAACATCTCCTCGGTACCTACTTCCAAGCACCTTAAAGCTATGCCCCCATGTGCTAGCCATTTCAGCCCTGGGAAAAAGCCTCTGACTATCCACAAGATCAATGCCTTTCATTATCTTGTAAACCTCTATTAGGTCACCTCTCATCCTCCGCTGCTCCGAGAAGAAAAGGCCGAGTTCACTCAATATATTCTCATAAGGCATGCTCCCCAATCCAGGCAACATCCTTGTAAATCTCCTCTGCACCCTTTCTATGGTTTCCATGTCCTTCCTGTAGTGAGGTGACCAGAACTGAGCACAGTACTTCAAGTGGATCCCATGCCTCCTTACTTTCTCAATAAGCCTTGCATGAGGTACCTTATCAAATGCCTTGCTAAAATCCATATACACTACATCTACAGCTCTACCTTAATCAATATGAGTTTAGTCACATCCTCAAAAAATTCAATCAGGCTTGTAAGGCACAACCTGCCTTTGACAAAGCCATGCTGACTACTCCTAATCATATTATGCCTCTCCAAATGTTCATAAATCCTGCCTCTCAGGATCTTCTCCATCAACTTACCAACCACTGAACTAAGACTCACTGGTCTATAATTTCCTGGGCTATCTCTACCCCCTTTCTTGAATAAGGAAACAATATCCTCAACCCTCCAATCCTCCAGAACATCTCCCATCCTCATTGATGATGCAAAGATCGTCACTAGAGGCTCAGCAATCTCCTCCCTCGCTCCCCACAGTAGCCTGGGGTACATCTCATCTGGTCCCGGTGGTTATCCAACATGATGCTTTCCAAAAGCTCCAGCACATCCTCTTCCTTAATATCTACATGCTCAAGCTTTTCAGTCTGCTGTAAGTCATCCCTACAATCGCCAAGACCCTTTTCCATAGTGAATACTGAAGTAAAGTATTCATTAAGCACCTCTGCTATTTCCTCCAGTTCCATACACACTTTTCCACTGTCACGCTTGATTGGTCCTATTCTCTCACGTCTTATCCTCTTGCTCTTCACATACTTGTAGAATGCCTTGGGGTTTTCCTTAATCCTGTCCACCAAGGCCTTCTCATGGCCCCTTCTGGCTCTCCTAATTTCATTCTTATGTTCCTTCCTGCTAGCCTTATAATCTTATAGATCTCCATCATTAACTAGTTTTTTGAACCTTTTGTAAGCTCTTCTTTTCTCCTTAACTAGATTTACAACAGCCTTTGTACACCACGGTTCCTGTACCCTACCATCCTTTCCATGTCTCGTTGGAACGTACTTATGCAGAACCCCACGCAAATATCCCCTGAACATTTGCTACATTTCTTCCGTACGTTTCCTGAGAACATCTGTTTCCAATTTATGCTTCCAAGTTCCTGCCTGATAGCCTAATATTTCCCCTAACTCCAATTAAACGTTTCCCTAACTTGTCTGTTCCTATCTCTCTCCAATGCTATTGTAAAGGAGATAGAATTGTGATCACTGTCTCTAAAATGCTCTGCCACTGAGAGACCTGACACCTGACCAGGTTCATTCCCAATACCAGATCAAGTACAGCCTCCCCTCTTGCAGGCTTATTTACATATTGCATCAAGAAACCTTCCTGAACACACCTAACAAACTCCACCCCATCTGAGCACCTCACTCGAGGGAGATGCCAATCAATATTTGGGAAATTAAAATCTCCCACCACAACAACCCTGTTATTATCACACCTTTGCAGAATCTGTCTCCCTATCTGTTCTTTGAAGTCTCTGTTATTATTGTGTGGTCTATAAAAAACACCCAGTGGAGCTATTCCACCCACAGAGACTCCGTAGACAACCCCTCCATGACTTCCTCCTTTTCTACAGCTGTGGCACTATCTCTGATCAGCAGTGCCATGTCCCCACCTCTTTTGTCTCCCTCCCTGTCTAAAGTCTGGCACTTGAAGTAGCCATTCCACAACATCATATCTCCAAGTGCTGATCCACGCTTTAAGCTCATCCACTTTGTTCATAATACTCTTTACACTAAAATAGACACATCTCAAACAATCGGTCTGAGTGCATCCCTTCTCTATCACCTGCCTATCCTCCCTTTCGCACTGTCTCCAAGCTGTCTCGATTTGTGAGCCAACCTCCCTTCCTCCGTCACTTCAGTTCCATTCCCACCCCCAGCAATTCTAGTTTAAACTCTCCCCAATAGCCTTACCAACTCTCCCCACCAGGATATTGTTCCCCCTAGGATTCAAGTGCAACCCGTCCTTTTTGTACAGGTCACACCTGCCCCAGAAGAGGTCCCAATGATCCAGAAATCTGAATCCTTGCCCACTGCTCCAATCCCTCAACCACACATTTATCCTCCACCTCACTCTATTCCTGTACTCACTGTCACATGGCACAGGCAGTAATCCCGAGATTACTACCTTTGAGGTCCTGCTTCTCAGCTTCTTTCCTAACTTCCTGTGGTCTGTTTTCAGGACCTCCTCCCTTATCCTACCTATGTCGATGGTACCAATATGTACCATGACCTCTGGCTGTTCACCTTCCCACTTCAGGATGTCGTGGACACAATCAGAAACATCCCGGACCCTGGCACCTGGGAGGCAAACTACCATCCGTGTTTCTTTCCTGCATCCATATCTTGTTCTCTCAACTTTATATTCACAGTACAATAAACATCTGTTAATACAGCAAGCTACTTTATATTCACAGTGGAATAAACATCTGTTAATACAGCAAGCTACTTTATATTCACAGTGGAATAAACATCTGTTAATACAGCAAGCTACTTTATATTCACAGTGGAATAAACATCTGTTAATACAGCAAGCTACTTTATATTCACAGTAGAATAAACATCTGTTAATACAGCAAGCTACTTTATATTCACAGTAGAATAAACATCTGTTAATACAGCAAGCTACTTTATATTCACAGTAGAATAAACATCTGTTAATACAGAAAGCTACTTCCAGCACCATGGCTTGAAGGAAAGGCCATTTTTCACAAGTAGCAGTATATTTTATTTTCCTGCATGCCAACAGAAGCAGGTGCTGATAGATAGCTTTTCCTGGCTTTAAAAATAAATATCTCACTTGTGCATTATTGCCCAAGATTGCCTTTGGGAAAAAAAATACCTCCAGCCAAATAACAGACTTGTCTCAATATCAGTAAGTCACGTCAACAAGGCAAGAAATAAAGAAACTGCAAATGGTCCAACTGTTTACTATAAGCTGTGAACAGTTATTTTGAGGCTGATAGTTTGGCATTAGAAAGTGAGTGTGTACTGTTGCTATCGGACTTTCACACAGCAGGTTTCTAATTACAAAACAAATGTTGTTCCAGTGTGATGACTACATCTATTTAAACACACTGTCAAGGTAATAGGTATGAATTAAAAAACTGTACTTACTTATTGCCAATGGCAACTACCAATACTTTCAAATACCAGATCAATATTCTAATCACAGGATCGGAAAAAGCTGCAGAAAGTTGTAAACTCAGCCAGCTCCATCATGGACACTAGTCTCTGCAGCATCGAGGACATCTATAAAAGGCGATGCCTCAGAAAGGCAGCCTCCATCATTAGAGACCTCCATCACCAGGACGTGCCCTCTTCTCATTGCTACCAGCAAGGAGGAGGTACAGGAGCCTGAAGACACACACTCAACATTTCGGGAACAGTTTCTTCCCCTCCGCCATCAGGTTTCTGAATGGACAATAAACCCATGAATACTACCTCACTATTTTCCCTCTTTTTTTATACTACTTATTTAATTTAATTTTTGATCTATTTTCTACTTTTTTCGTTAATTTGAAACAGATGAGCTTTAATTTTGTTTAATTGTCGCCGTTCTGTTACTCTTTACTGTAGTGATAAAGCATGTTACAATACCTACATACACCAGAATCCCAATATTCCAATAGCAACATAATACACACACCAAACCCAGAAATAGTACATCTATAGATAACCATAGCACATTATTAGAACTGAAACAGTACCATAGCACATTATTAAAACATGAAATAGTACCATAGCATATTATAGGCATCTGTTAGTCTCTTGAGACCATGGATTTGCGCCTTGGAAGGTTTCCAGGACGCGGGCCTGGGCGAGGTTGTATGGAAGACCGGCAGGTGCCCATGCTGCAAGTCTCCCCTCTCCACACCACCGATGTTGTCCAAGGGAAGGGCATTAGGACCCATACAGCTTGGCACCAGTGTTGTCGCAGAGCAACGTGTGGCTAAGTGCCTTGCTCAAGGACACGCACGCTGCCTCAGCCAAGGCTCAAACTAGCGACCTTCAAATCACCAGACGAACGCCTTAACCACTTGGCCACGTGCATAGCACATTATTAGAACATGAAACAGTACAGTACACGAACAGGCCCTTCAGCCCACCATGTTGTGCCAAACCAAATAAATTAATAATCAAATGGCAACTAAACTAATCTCTTTTGCCTACTCAATGTCTATATCTCTTCATTTTCCTCACATTCACGTGCCCTTCTGAACGTCCCTTAAAAGTCTCCAATATTTCTGCCCCTACCACCACCCCAGGCAGCACATTCCAGGCACCCACCACTCTGTGTGACAAACTTGTCTCTCTTATCCTCTTTGAAATTACCCCCCCTCACCTTAAATACATGCCCTCTGGTATTAGACATTTCAACATTGGGAAACGATATTGTCTGTCAACGCCTCTCATAATCTTATCAACCATTATGTTCTTATGAGATCTTCCCCCAGCCTCCGCCACTCCAGTGAAAACAACCAAAGTTTGTCCAGCCTCTCATGATAGCACATGCTCTCTCATCCAGGCAGCATCCTGGTAACTCTCTTTTGCTTCCTTCCAAAGCCTAACATCCTTCCTACAGTGGGGTGACCAGAACTGTAGGCAAATTACTTTGGAGATTCTAGAGACTGCAACTCTGCAGTACTCCAAGTTAAAATGTATGCATGACCCTGACCTTGGAATAAACCCCTTCACCCAGTGACAGAGTACCATATTGATCAATGCATAATACTTACGAGAAAGCACACTTCCCATCGTTTGGCTTGATGCAGCGCACATAATGCGGTGTCGTGGCATTCAGCGTCTCCATCAGCAGATGCAGTGAGTTCCGAAACTGAAAGGAAAATGGATCTCTCAAATTCCGCAATTTTTTAGGCCGCAGAGAAGCAAATGCAGCTTAACAGAGGAGCATAGGACTGTATCTATCTGTGTCAGAGCGCGAAGAATCTTACTGTCTACCGCATTGTGATCTTGGACCTTATAGTGTATGCGACTCAAGATTCAAGTTTATTTGTCACATGTCCATCGAATGAGTGGCTGGTAGCGTAGTGGTTAGCACAACACTTTACGGTACAGGCCACCTGGGTTCAATTCCCACCACTGCCTGGAAGGACTTTATACATTCGCCACTGGACTGCGTGGGTTTCCTCTGGGTGCTCTGGTTTCCTCCCACAAGCCAAACATGGTTGGTAGGTTAATTGGTCATTGTAAATTGTGCCACGATTAGGCTCAGATTAAAACCGGGGGACTGCTGGGCTGGAATGTGCTGTATCTCAATAAACAAACACACAGTGAAATACGTTGTTTGAGTTAACAGCCAACACAGCCGAGAGTGTGCTGGGGATAGCGTGCAAACATCACCACGTATTCCGGCTTTCTCTGGAACTGTTACACCGTATCCTGCCTTGTCATCGTTCTACCTCGATGGATTGTGTGAATGGCTCACAGGACAAGCTTCTCACTGCATCTCCCTACATGCTACAATAATAAACCAACTCCATTCATTTGAGAGAAGATAGATCTCCTGGGCAACACGTTTCAGGTTCTGTTACAGGATGGACATCTACAGTCACAGATGCAACAACTTTCACCCTTTACATTCTGTGTCCAGTCTTGCACTTACAGAATAGTTTAACCCACACCTCAATGCAAGTGCTTAGGGTTGGCCCTCAGAGTATTAAACACAACGGGCCCTTCAGCCCTTCAATTTTCTATCATTTATCTGCCAATATAAGAGTCTTCTAAATGTGTCTGCATCTACCACTCACCACTCTCTGTATTAAAAACCTACCTCTGACATCCCCCTCTCCATGCTTTCCTACAATCACATTAAAACCATGCCCCCTGGTATTAGCCATTTCTGTCCTAGGAAAATGTCTCGGGTTGCCCACGCGATCTATGCCTCTTCTTATCTAGTACACCCCTATCAGGTCACTTTTTGCTCCAAAGAGAAAAGCCCTAAGCTCACTCAACCTTACCTCATAGGACATGCTCTCTACTCCAGGCAGCGTCCTGAGAAATCTCCTCTGCACCCTCTAAACCAGATCTGAACACAATGCTCCAAGTGTGGAGCTGCCACATTACCTCATTTTAGAGCAGGGGATACAGTATAACACACATAGAGTGCTGGGGGAAATCTGCAGGTCAGGCAGCATCTCTGGAGCAGAATAAACAGTCAGCATTTAGGGCCGAGACCCTTCAACAACACTCATAATTTCCACATGATACAGTGAAAAGCACACTGGTCATACTGATCAATTGATTACACAGTGCACTGAGTACAAAGTCAAACAATAGCAGAATAAGGTGTAAACAACAGGAATTCTACAGATGCAGAAGAAGATGTAACAGCTTAAGAGAAAATGCAGCACAGGTAGATGGTAAAGTGCAGGGTCATAATGAGGTAGATTGTGAGGTCAAGAGTCTATCTTATCGTACAAGAAAGTATTCAACAGTCTGATTATTTGTGCTCATTGGAGCTGGTGACTGCAATTCAAAGGTTCTTGGGAATTCAGGAGTGAGGCACAAAACCTGTTGGTTATGGACCTCCCATAAGTTCAAAGTTAATTTATTATCGAAGTACATAAATGCCACCATATACAACCCTCAGATTCATTTCCTTGCAGGCATACTCAATAACTCCATAATAGAATCAATGAAAGACCGCACCAACTTGGAAGTTCAATCTGTTTGCAAAGACAGCAAACTGTGCAAATACAAAAAGAGCAAAATAATACTGATAAATAAATAAGCAATAAATTCACTGAAAGGTTACATGTATATTGCTGATTATTTAAAAATACTTTTTATATGGACTTTTTCAGTCCTTTGGGTCTTATGTACTTTTGCCCATTCTTCTTGTTTTCTTTGTGTGGGGGAGGTGAATTTGAGGCTTGATGTTCTTGTTGCATTTTGTGCGGGTGAGGGTGGTTGGGGGGGCAGAGAAATTGACGATTGAGGTACAGTTCTTTTTTGTGCGGAAGGGTGAGGTTGCTGCTTTTCTTTGAATTGACTTTCATGGTTTCCTTTGTTCCATGGCTATCTGGAGAAGACAGATCTTAGAGTTGCATACGGCATACATCAATAATAAATGAACCTTTGAAATACAAGCAAGCATAGGTTCAAGATATATTTATTATCAAAATATGCGTGTAGCATACATTTCTGAGATTCATCATGGGACATAGGACGTAGAATAGATCAAGTGAAAATACGAGGAAAATAACAATTTTACACTCTAATCCAATATTCTGCTTTCTGGAACCATGATGGATATTTCCTGCCAGCTTGCTGGCACCTACAAGTAGTCAGTGGTCCTTTTCAATCTTAGCCCCCTTGCCCCTGTCCCACAAGCTTCATTCAGTTGATAATATCACTCGATGTGACCAGCCTTCCTCTGCACATACTGGAACCAAACTTGCAATCTATCAGATTAACAGAATCAAGCATCAAGATTGTTTAACGTCATTTCCTGTACACAGGTTCAAAAGAAAACAAAATAATTGTTACTCCGGATCTGATGCAGTGCCAAAAAAAAATACAATAAGATCAAGAATACAGTAATAATAAAAACACGATAAACATAAATGCATAAGATAGCTTCTATAGATTGATTGATTGTATGTCCATAAAACGAGACTAGGCTGTACGTAAGGTGATGGTCAGGAAATAACAAAATAACAGTGGAGTTAGTGGGTGGAGGTGTTGATCAGCCTTACTGCTTGGGGACAGTGACTGGTGTTCAGTCTGGTGGTCCTGGTATGGATGCTACGTAGCCTTCTCCTTGATGGGAGTGGGACAAACACTCCATGAGCAGGGTGGGTGGGATCCTTCTTGATGTTACTGGCCCTTTTCCGGCACCTTTCTGTATAAATATCCTTCATGGTTGGCTGGTAGGCCGGTGCTGGTGGTGCACTGGGAAGTTTGGACTACCCACTGTACAGCCTTCCTCTCCGCCGCAGTGCAGTTTCCGTACCACTGGCTGATGCAGCTTGTTAGGATGCTCACTACTGTAGAATGGCATGAGTTTCGATGTGCACAGTCCACCTCTGTTCAGCCTCCTCAGAAAGGAGAGGAGTTGGTGAGCCTCCGAGAGCACTGCAATACGTCATGAGATTTGTTGTTGTCATTCAAAACCAGCCTGCAGCAGGGCTGCACAGAGTGACATGCACAAACAGGGTGAAAGAAGGGATTAGGTATTAGAAAGTGACAAAATTAATCAAATTTATGAATCATGGTCACCTTCTACAGCAACCCTTCTCACCAACAAACGTTCACCTCAAAGACACTGTAATCATTTGTTTGAGTGCAGCTGGCTCAAGATGCAATTTTAAAACAGCAATTAGATTAGCTTTCCTTTAGTATTACAATTTATGGCCTAGCAAAGCAACGAGGACTCCTCTTCACTGGAGTCTGTCCAGAATTCACGTCTGTAATTCATTTAAACTGAAGAATCGATGGGCCAGTGGAGACTCCTCGTCCTCCCTTTCTGCAGATAATAACTTGCTGAGCTTTAGTTAAAGAGTCATAGAGCACCACTGCACTGAAACAAGCCCTTCAGCCCATCTAGTCCATGCTGAACTATTATTCTGCGTGGCCCCATTCACCTGCACCAGAACCACGGACCTCCATGCCCCTCCCATCCATGTACTTTCCCCCCTCAAGTCCTGGCAACGCCCTTGTAAATTTTCTCAGCACTCTTTCAATATCGTTTTTTTTTTATTGATATCTTTCCTGTAGGTAGGTGACCAGAAGTGCACACAATAGTTTCATGTGTATGCAGGTATTGAATTTATTTAGAGATACAGTGTGGAACAGGCCATTCCGGCCCTTCGAGCTGTACTGCCCAGTAACCCACTGATTTAACCCTGGCCTAATCACCAGACAATTTACAACAACCAATCAACCTACTAATCAGTATGTCTCTGGAATGTGGGAGGAAACCACAGCACCCGGAGGAAACCCAAGCAGTCATGGGGAGAGTGTACATGGAGAGGACGCAGAATTGAACTCTGAACTTCGACCCCTGAGCTGTAATAGTGTCATGCTAACCACTCTGTTACTGTGGCGTCCCAGACAACAAATTCCACAACATATGTCAGAGATATCTGATTCTGAACAGAGGATGCCCACACTTTACTAACCCTAACCCGTATGCCTTTGGAACGTGGAGGAAACCGACGCAGTCACAGGGGGAACGTACAGACTCCTTACAGACAGCAGTAGGAATTGAACCCGGATCACAGTTGATAACGTTGTAAAGCATTACGCAAACCCCGCCACTGTGTCACCCGCTGCTTTTTGATCCCGATACACACCGTAGCAAGTTTCTACTTCAACATGGTTGAATTCTTTACTGCTAATTTACAGAAAAGGTTAAAATATCATTCAAAACCAGTCAAATCCAGGCAATGTTGGACTGTACAAGACACTTCTCAAATAATTATGGATTTACTTGCTACATTTTACAGAGAATGCATGCAGTTCACCTGCCTGGTGAAATAATGATTCTAATTTTGCTGTGAAAGCAATTAATGACATCAAAGAGCTTTTCCAAAACAGTCTGAGCGTCTGGAGTGTGCAGCGGAGAGCAGAGGCTGCGGACTGTCCGGCAGGGAGTAGCCAAAAGCACTCTAACAGATTACTGCAGCAGCCTCACTGTGTGCAGGGAAGCAAGCCAGCGGCAGCAAGATCAGGGGTAGCCATGACAACTGCGGTGGGAGTGAAGGCTACAGGTTCCATCACCCACTCCCCTTCATCCTGAGCTCGGCTCCTTTGAGTCCTCATCTGCTTGTTTCCATGTGGTGTTAACCCACATAATCAGAGTGATGGGTGCCAGAAGGTATGTTGGCCCATCGAATATGTTCGGACATTCCACCATGGCTGATTTATTATCCCTCTCCATTTCATTCTCCTCTCTTCTCCCAGAAATCTTTGACGCCCTGACTAAGCAGGGACCTATCAATCTCTGCTTTAAATATACCCGACAACTTGGCAATAAATTCTACAGATTCACCACCCTCTGGCTCAATAAATTCCTCCTCATCTCTGTTCTAAGAGAACATCCCTCTATTCTGAAGCTATGCCTCTGGTCTTGGACTACCCCAGTGTAGGAAATATCCTCTCCACATCCACTCTATCTAGGCCTTTCAATATTCGATAGGTTTCAATGAGATCCCCACTTATTCTTCAAGTACAGGCCCAGAGCCATCAAACATTCCTCATACATTAACCCTTTCGTTCCCGGGATCATTCTCATGAATCTCCTCTGGACCCTCTCCAATGCCAGTACATCCTTTCTTAGATATGGAGCCCAAACCTCCTCACAATATCCCAAATGCAGCCTGACCAATGCCTTATAAAGCCTTGCTGGAAAACCTGACTTGCTGGGATCCAATTACTCACTGAACTCGGTCCTAGAGTAAGTGTAGCTCATTCCCACCCCACAGGATTGAAACAATATACTAACAGAGTGTGCAAAACAACAGCTATTAGCAAAAAAATTGATATTTAGTCAGGGAATGGCTTGAAACTTTATGAGATAGATGATATTAGATGATAGGTAGATGATACTTTATGAGATATCTGAATGCATGATGAAAGCTTCCTGTGGTGGGCCCAGGAGAACCCCCACCAGAAAGATGACATAACAAAATTGCTTTACTTAAAAATGTTCCACTTTTAACTTACTGAAAGGGTGTTCATCTGCCAAAAAATGGAATTTCCCGGTGGCTAAATAGCTGAATTCCTATCCCCATTCCAATATGTTGGTTCACAACCTCCTCTTCTGCCACAACAAGGCCACTCTCAGGGTGGAGGAATAGCACCTTATATTCCACCAAGGTAGCCTCCAACCCGATGGCATGAACATCGATTCTCCTTCTGGTAATTTCTCCCTCCCCTTCTCTCTTCTTCTATTCCCCACTCTGGCCTCTTACCTCTTCTCCTCACCTGCTGGTACCCCTCCTTCTTCATTTTCGCCCATGGTCCACTCTCCTCTCCTGTCAGATTCCTTCTTCTCCAGCCCATTACCTTTTCCATCCACCTAGCTTCACCTGTCATCTTCCAGCTTTTCCTCCTTCCCCTGCCCCTTCCTTTCCAGTCCTGATGGCCGGTCCCAGCCCAAAATGACGACAGTCCATTCATTTCCATAGATGCTGCCCGACATGCTGAGTTCCTCCAGCATTTTGTGTGTGTTGAAAAGATGCTTACTGCACTCTCATGAAAGTGCTCACTCAGACTTGGAAAACTGTTGTGCAGACAAGAGACAGCCGTAGCTGAGGTACTGAGGCCAGAAATCGATAGCTTCAGGAGGCTGGAAACTGAAGGCAAAAGTAGGTGACTGATGAACCACACTGACGACCGTTGTGGATCTGTCAATAAGACCCACCAACTTGCTGGTAAGTTTGTTAAATGAGTGCTCTTCAAATATTTTAATAATTTTTTTTATATATTGTAGTCTTGATTTGATTTCAACCATCCCTATCTGCCCTGAGAAGACATCTGGGCGGTGTGCGAGTGCCACTGCAGTTTGCTCTACCTGAGGCCTAGTTGCCACTCGTAAGTGGACTTGACTGTGTAACTCTATAACAGTCCTAGTACAGGTCTTCAGTACTGGCGAAAGCCTGGTCACCAAGGGATGAGCAAGGATCTGGGAAGGGCTGGTGTAAAGTTGAGATACAGGCCAAGTCCTGTGCAATCCAGCCCAGTAGATTTTCCTCCTATTCACCTTAAGAGTTTAATTTTAGAATTTTATTTAGAGATACTGCATGGTAATGGGCCCCATTCTAATTTGCTCTTTAGCTATGTGCCATGTCGTATGATGCGGCTGATCATGGTCTTTTCGTGACCATGATTGTGCTCGGCAAATTTTTCTACAGAAGTGGTTTGCCATTGCCTCCTTCTGGGCAGTGCCTTTACAAGACGGGTGACCCCAGCCATTATCAATACTATTTATAGATTGTCTGCCTGGTGTCCGTGGTCGCATAACCAGGACTTGTGATATCCACCTCCTGCTCCTGTGGCATCTCGTGACCCTGACTGCGGTGGTTGGGGGGGGGGGGGGTAAACAGGTGCTACACCTTGCCCATGGGTGACCTGCAGGCCAGTGGCCAGTGAGGGAAGGAACACCTTACACCTCCTTTGGAGAAATATATCTCCACCCCACCATCACACCCTTCCTTCCTTTTACACCCTATGACTTATTAACCAGTATGTTTTTGGACTGTGGGAGGAAACTGAAGCGCCTCGTGGTCACGGAGAGAACATACAAACTCCTGACAGAGAGTGCCAGAGTTGAACCCCGGCCGCTGGTGGCGCTTGCTGCAGTACCGTTACACTAACTGCTGCACTACCGTGCCACCCCAAGCCGCTAATTTAAAAAAAATCTCTTTCTGCTTGGGAACGGGACCAAATGGAGCCCATACCTGATGTCCAACAGTTTTCTTGTGCTCTTTGCTGGATGTCTTCATGGCAGGCTTGAGAGGACGAACGTTTATTTTTCCCGTTTTCACTTTGCCAGTGGGAGCTGAAGAGTCCTCCTCCTGGAACAGGTCGGCCACCAGCTGGTACTGAAACCCAAGGAAAAGGGGGCAACAAGACAGAGACTTGGGTTATTCAGGTCCTTTAATGAACTACCCACATTGTCTCTCATGCTAACTCACTACTTTTTCTCTCCTTTTGCACTATTTACTTAATTTAACTTTTTTAATATATTCTGAGTGCAATTTACAGATTTTTTATTATCATAATTGTAGTGTACCGCTGCCACATGACAACAAATTTCCTGACGTATGCTGGTGATATTAAAGATAGATAGAGAGTTAAATAGACAGACATACTTTATTGATCCCAAAGGAAATTGGGTTTCGTTACAGTTGCACCAACCAAGAATAGAGATAAATATAGCAATATAAACCCACAAATAATTAAATAATATGTAAATTATGCCAGATGGAAATAAGTCCAGGACTAGCCTATTGGCTCAGGGTGTCTGACCCTCCAAGGGAGGAGTTGTAAAGTTTGATGGCCACAGGCAGGAATGACTTCCTATGACGCTCTGTGCTGCAACTCAGTGGAATGAGTCTCTGGCTGAATGTACCCCTGTGCCCAACCAGAACATTATGTAGTGGATGGGAGACATTGTCCAAGATGGCATGCAACTTGGACAGCATCCTCTTTTCAGACACCACCGTCAGAGAGTCCAGTTCCATCCCCACAACATCGCTGGCCTTACAAATGAGTTTGTTGATTCTGTTGGTGTCTGCTACCCTCAGCCTGCTGCCCCAGCACACAACAGCAAACATGATCGCACTGGCCACCACAGACTCGTAGGACATCCTCAGCGTCGTCCGACAGATGTTAAAGGACCTCAGTCTCCTCAGGAAATAGAGACAGCTCTGACCCTTCTTGTAGACAGCCTCAGTGTTCTTTGACCAGTCCAGTTTATTGTCAATTCGTATCCCCAGGTATTTGTAATCCTCCACCATGTCCACACTGACCCCCTGGATGGAAACAGGGGTCACCGGTACCTTAGCTCTCCTCAGGTCTACCACCAGCTCCTTAGTCTTTTTCACATTAAGCTGCAGATAATTCTGCTCACACCATGTGACAAAGTTTCCTACCGTAGCCCTGTACTCAGCCTCATCTCCCTTGCTGATGCATCCAACTATGGCAGAGTCATCAGAAAACTTCTGAAGATGACAAGACTCTGTGCAGTAGTTGAAGTCCGAGGTGTAAATGGTGAAGAGAAAGGGAGACAAGACAGTCCCCTGTGGAGCCCCAGTGCTGCTGATCACTCTGTCGGACACACAGTGTTGCAAGCACACGTACTGTGGTCTGCCAGTCAGGTAATCAAGAATCCATGACACCAGGGAAGCATCCACCTGCATCGCTGTCAGCTTCTCCCCCAGCAGAGCAGAGTGGATGGTGTTGAACGCACTGGAGAAGTCAAAAAACATGACCCTCACGGTGCTCGCTGGCTTGTCCAGGTTGGCGTAGCCACGGTTCAGCAGGAAGACGGTGGCATCCTCAACTCCTAGTCAGGGCTGGTAGGTGAACTGGAGGGGGTCTAAGTGTGGCCTAGCCATAGGCTGGAGGTCAATGCCACCGGTCTGTAGTCATTGAAGCCACTGGGGCGCGGCGTCTTCGGCACAGGGACGAGGCAGGATGTCTTCCACAGCACAGGAACCCTCTGGAGACTCAGGCTCAGGTTGAAGACATGGCGAAGTACTCCACATAGCTGAGGGGCACAGGCTTTGAGCACCCTGGTACTGACACCATCCGGGCCTGCAGCCTTGCTTGGGTTGAGACATTTCAACTGCCTTCTCACCTGTTCAGCTGTGAAGCTCACCATGGTGGTTTCATGTGGGGAAGGGGTATAGTCATGAGAGCAGGGTGGGGGGCTGTGAGGAGGGGGTAGGAGGGGAGAGTGGAGTATGTGTTGGTTGGGGGCCGACAACAGATGAATCATGTGGGGGATGGGCAGGGGCCACAATGTCAAATCTGTTAAAGAACAGGTTAAATTCGTTGGCCCTGTTCACAATCAGTCCACACCTGATTCTGATGACGCAAAGGTTGGTGGTGTAGTGGATAGTTGTCAACAGGCCAGACAGCATCTGTGGAGAGGATGAGGCCTTTCATCAGGACTAGGTGAAGGGTATTGGCCCGAAACATTGACTCTTTATTCCTTTCCGTAGATAATGTCTGACCTGTTGAGTTCCTCCAGCATTTTGTGTGTGTTACTCTGGATTTCCAGCGCCTGCACAATCTTTTCTGTTTCTCCTTGCAGGCAGTGGTGGGAATTGAACCCGAGTTGCTGGTATTGTAAAGCATTATCGTGCTACCATGTCGTGCTTTTCAAAAAAAAAATTATTATTGTGTTCTTTACCTTATTCTGTAGGTTACAACAGGACATTGAAAGGATGTAGAACTGGGCTGAGAAGTGGCAGATGGAGTTTAACACAGAAAAGTGTGAGGTGATGCACTCTGGAAGGTCGAACTTGAAGGCAGAGTACAGGGTTAATGGCAGGATTCTTAGCAGTGTGGAGGAAAAAAAAAGATCGTGAGGTCCAAGTCCATAGGTCCTGCAAAGTTGCCGTGCAAGTTGATAAGAGTGATTAAGACCATAAAATGGAGCAGAATTAGGCCATTTGACCCATTGAGTCTACTCTACCATTTCATCATGGCTGATCTATTTTTCCTCTCAGCCCCAATCTCCTGCCTTCTCCCTGTAACCTTTCATGCCTTCCCTGACCAATCAAGAGTCCATCAACCTCTGCCGTAAATATACCTAATGACTTGGCCTCCACAACTGCATGTGACAATGAGTTCCACAAAATCGCCACTCTCTGGCTAAAGAAATTTCTCCTCATCTCAATTCTATATGGACGTCCTTCTATTCTGAAGCTGTGCCCTCTGATCTTAGACTCCCCCAACCAAGGGAAACATCCTCTCCACATCCACTCTATCCAGGTCTTTCAACATACACAAGAAAATCTGCAGATGCTGGAAACTCAAGCAACACACACAAAATGCTGGTGGAACGCAGCAGGCCAGGCAGCATCTATAGGAAGAAGTACAGTCGACGTTTCGAGTCGAGACCCTTTGTCAGGACTAACTGAAAAAAGAGATAGTAAGAGATTTGTAAGTGGGAGGGGGAGGGGAGATTCAAAATGATAGGAGAAGACTGGAGGGGGAGGGATGGAGCTAACAGCTGGGAAGTTGATTGGCAAATGGGATACGAGGCTGGAGAAGGGAGAATATCATGGGATGGAAGGCCTTGGAAAAAAAAAAGGGGGAGGGAAGCACCAGAGGAAGATGGAGAACAGGCAAGGAGTTATTGTGAGAGGGAAATAGATAAAATAATAATAATAATAAATTAGGGATGGGGTAAGACGGGAGGGGGGCATTATCGGTAGTTAGAGGAGTCAATGTTCATGCCATCAGGTTTGAGGCTACCCAGATGGAATATATGGTGTCATTCCTCCAACCTGAGTGTGGCTTCATCTTAACAGTAGAGCAGGCCATGGATTGCCATATCAGAATGGGAATGGGATGTGGAATTAAAATGTGTGGCCACTGGGAGATCCTGCTTTCTCTGGGGGACAGAGCGTAGGTGTTCAGCGAAACGGTCTCCCAGTTTGCGTCGGGTCTCGCCAATATATAAAAGGCCACAGCGGGAGCACCGGACGCAGTATATCACCCCAGCCGACTCACAGGTGAAGCGTCGCCTCACCTGGAAGGACTGTCTGGGGCCCTGAATGGTGGTGAGGGAGGAAGTGTAAGGGCATGTGTAGCACTTCTTCTGCTTACAAGGATCAGTGCCGGGAGGGAGATCGGTGGGAAGGGATGGGCGGGATGAATGGACAAGGGAGTCGCGTAGGGAGCAATCCCTGTGGAAAGCAGAAAGGTGGGGGGGGGTGGTGGGAAAGATGTGCTTGGTGGTGGGATCCTGTTGGAGGTGGCGGAAGTTACAGAGAATTATATGTTGGACCCAAAGGCTGGTGGGGTGGTAGGTGAGGACAAGAGGAACCCTATCCCTAGTGGGGTGGCAGGAGGATGGGGTGAGAGCCATTGTGCGTGGGAGAGATGTGTTTGAGGGCAGAGTTGATGGTGGAGGAAAGGAAGCCCCCTTCTTTAAAAAATGAAAACATCTCCTTCATCCTGGAAAGAAAAGCCTCATTCTGAGAGCAGATGCAGCGGAGACGGAGGAATTGAGAGAAGGGGATGGCATTTTTACAAGTAAAAGGGTGGGAACAGGAATAGTCCAGGTAGCTGTGAGAGTCTGTGGGCTTATAGTAGACATCAGTAGATAAGCTGTCTCCAGAGACAGAGAGATCAAGGAAGGGAAGGGAAGGGAGGTGTCAGAAATGGACCAGGTAAATTTGAGGGCAGGGTGGAAGTTGGAGGCAAAGTTAATGAAGTCAACGAGTTTAGCATGCGTGCAGGAAGCAGCGCCAATGCAGTCGTTGATGTAGCGAAGGAGAAGTGGGGGACCAATACCAGTATAGGCTTGGAACATGGACTGTTCAACATACACTAGGTTTTAGTGAGATCTCTCCTCACTCTTTTCAGTACCAGCGTAGAGCCATCAATTGGTCCTCGTATGGTAATCCTTTTATTCCCAGAATCGTTCTCATGAACTTCCACTGAACCCTCTCCAATAGCAGCACATCCTTTTTTATAAGGGGCCCAAAACTGCTCAGAAGCAGTAATTTAGTTTTCGTTAGCTGGGGGCAATGCTGCAGCTCTGTAAATTTGGGTTAGACCACACTTGGAGTATTGTGTTCAGTCTGGTCACCTCATTATGGGAAGCATATGGAAGCTTTAGAGAGGGTGCAGAGGAGATTTACCAGGATGCTGCCTGGATGAGAGAGCATGCCTTATGAGGATAGGTGTGCCTGAATAGGGTTTTCATTTATCTTAATATCATGAGGTGTATGGGGTGTCAGGGAGGGGTAGCACCTCTGGTGGGGGAACATGTCGCGTCCTTTTCAAGGCGGTTAGTTCACCTTCTGTCCCCACCTGGCACTCAGCTCTCACTTGGGACTCCCCGTAGCTGTTTGCATGCGACAGCGGCCACACTCCGGGCAACAGCTTTGACAAGCCGGCTAAATCAGGTGAGGGTAGCTGACGGGCCTCAAACCCTCGGTGAGATAGGGGGTTATCTATCCCAGCATGTGAAGACAGACTCCGGTGGATTGAGCGAATGAAACCAATGGAAGGTCCAATGGTCAAGAAGGTGGTCTCTGCAAAGGTTGTGGAAAACGTAGAGCGAGACAAGACATAGAAGATGTCCTGGTCATCCACTGCGCCTAGTTCCGTCTCTCTGTCTTGCCACTGGATCCAGATGGGAATTGGGAAGAGACAGTGAGGCTGACGCTGCGCAACTCTCCCTCACTTAAATCCAAGTCACGCGCTAGTCTCGACACCATCATCATCATCATCATCATAATAATGGTGTCGAGGTCTTCATCGACGACGATGGATGAACAACCAATACTAGTATAGGTTTCTCCCGCTATCCGAAAGTACTGCGTTCCTAAGAAACCTTTCGTAAGCCGAAATGGCGTAAAGCGAAGAAGCAATTACCATTCATTTATATGGGAAAAATCTTTGAGCGTTCTCAGACCCAAAAAAAACCTACCAAATCATACCAAATAACACATAAAACCTAAAATAACACTAACATATAGTAAAAGCAGGAACTGTAATTATTTTCTCCAGTTCTTCTGGGAAGTTTTCAGCAGCTTCAGTACCAGCCGAAGCACTCTCTCCAGTAACCTTTAAGCTATGAAGCTGCCCTTGCTTCAAAAACCGATCAAACCACCCATGACTACCTTTAATTCCACTTTCGCAACACTTTCATCACCATCGTCCAGTGCTTTCTGTTTCAGCTTATTAAAAAGACTGACTGATTTCTCCTTAAGTATAAGATAATTTAACGGAACACCACGCTTTGTACACCAATCAATCCACTCAAGCAATAGACTTTCCATTTTACCCATTACTGGATGCTGACTAAAAGAGACCACTTTGCTACTAGCAGAACCAATAGTAACATCGGCAGCTTTTAAAATTCTTTCTCTCTGCGTGTAAATAGTACGAATGGTGGATGCAGGCAAGTTCAACGCGTGGACAATGTCCTTACTTCATTCACCACGATCGAACGCTTAATTACGTCCAGTTTTACGCTAAGCTTAACACCCTTACGAGCTCTCTTAGGTTTTTCTGATACCTGAGGACACATTTTGCTAACAGATGCACAAAATAAATGGAGATAAAGCACAGATGCTCACAGACACAGTTCAAAGCTATGGCAGCTTGGTGCCAAGATGCTGAGTGCAGTTCCCGGGGAAGGAGCTTGGCAGCGCCACTCTCGCTGCTCGGGGTGCGTGCTGCCTCTATAACAGCTCGCTGCAAAACAAACGCCAAATGCTATTTTCGCTTTTCGCCTTTTTTTTGTAAAAGCGAAACTCTTATTCGGATTTCTTTCGGTTAGCAAAAACAGGTACTAATGTAGGTCTTTCGTAAAAGTGAAGTGGCGTAAAGCGAACTTTTGAAAAGCAGGAGATACCTGTAAAGGGTTTAATCTACTTTCTGAATATTCGATATCATAAAGTTCAAAGTAAATTATATTATCAAAGTACATAATTTGTGGACACCATATACAACCCCGAGATTCATTTTCTTGTGGGCATACACAATAAATCCATAGAATAATAACCATAACAGAGTCAATGAAAACCTGCCCAACCAGGGTGTTTAACCGGTGTGCAGGAGACAACAAACTGTGCAAATACAAAAAGAAAAAACAATGATAATAAATAAATAAGCAACATATATAAAGAATATGAGGTAAAGCGTCCATTGGTTGTGGGAACATTTCAAAGAGGAGGCAAGTGAAGTTATCCCCTCTGGTTCAGGAGCCTGATGATAACTGTTCCGGAGTCTGGTGGTGCAAGTCCTGGGCCCATTGTATCTCCTTCCTGATGGCAGCAGCGAGAAGAAAGCCTGACCTGAGTGGTGGGGGGGGGGGGGGGGGGTGTCCCTGATGCTGGATGCTGCTTTTCTGTGACTGTGTTTCATGTAGATGTGTTCAATGGTGGGGAGGGCTTTTCCTGTGACAGACTGGGCTGTATCCACTATTTTTTGTAGGATTTTTTGTTTAAGGGCATTGGTGTTTCAATACCAGGCTGTGATGCAGCCAGTTAATACACTCTCCACCACGCATCTGTAGAAGTGCCATTCTTATTGCAGGACAACGTTTAAGAATATCAGAAATAGCAAGAAAAAAACATTTGGTCCTTTCATTCTGTTCCACCATTCATTAGGGTTCGGGGTGAATCTGTAAATCAACAACCTTTTTGTGCTCTACCCCCATATTCCTTTATTCGCCCAGTATCCAAAACTCAGAAAGCCAATAGGAGGATTAGAAAGGTGTATGGAGTGTAGGCATTTATTTGTCACGGAATTCAAGAGCCGTGAGATATTGTTGCAGCTCTATAAATCTCTGGTTAGACCACACATGAATCTGAAGTGCCAGAGATTCGTTCGAAGTTTCCTTCAAAAGAAAATGTTTCTTGTGACGGGCGAGAGCTGATACACAACAAAATCTTCCTGCTATCGGCCTCCCAACAAGCAGCTCAAGGGAAATCAGGTCACTGTTACCGAGACATCAATCAGTAAAGTGGTTTATTGAAGAAGCTGCCAACAGCTGATCAACATTTCAGAGAAATAGTGACTGAACTATTCAATTTAATGTTATTTTACTTTAAGTTAATAAAGTCCCCCGCCACCACTACTTTACTTCCTGTCAGTCACCTTACGTACAGACACTCCTGTGCTTAGTCACTTTATGAACGTACAATAACCTATGTGTATAAGCTAACTTATGTATTGTACAGCTACAGAGCAGAACAGGCCATTCTGGCCTTGCGAGCTGTACCACCCAGCAATGCCTCGATTTACCCCAGCCTAATCACTGGACAATTTGCAATGACAAATTAACCGTCCAACCGGTACATCTTTGGACTGTGGGGGGAAACCGGAGCACCCGGAGGAAACTCATGCGGTCAAGGGAGAAAGGACAAACTCCTTACAGGCAGTGGCAGGAATTGAACCAGGGTCACTGGTGCTGTAAAGAGTTGTGCTAACCACTACACTACCGTGCCATTTTTAAAATTATTATTGTGTTCTTTATCTTATTCTGTGTTTTTTTCGTGCTGCATCAAATCCAGAGTAACAATTAATTCTGTTCTCCTCTACACTTGTGTGCTGGAAATGACATTAAACAACATTGAATCCTTTCTTCTTTGAAGAAATTATATACTTCCAGCAGATAAACCAAAAAGGAATTCATCCATACCTTAATAGGTTCACCTCTAAAACACTCATCACAGCTCTGTCATTAAGTTCAGAGAGCCAACCCACTGTAAGCTAAAGAAATTGCATTTCTGTATTAGTCCTGCCCAATCCTGCACAACGAGGTTTCCTCCACTTCATCGTAAGACCTTATTCTTAAAATTTTAAAATTTTAAGGAGGAGAAGGTGGCGGCGCAACACAGCTCACAGTGGCCACTCCGGTGGTGATGTCTGTTATTTGCCAAGTAGGGTGCCGTGCACAATCCTGATTTGATGGAGACAGACGTGAGAGAACGGAGGAACATCTGGTGAAACTTCTGAAATGCCTTCTTCGCTGCCGCTGCTACTGTGTGATCCAGAATCTCCGGAGGGGAAGGCCCCGAGTCCTCGGCTTTGCTTGTTGCTCGGCGGCCGGGGCAGGGTCAAAGCACTCGGCAGAGGATGGTGCTTGGTGCTCGGTGTTCGGTGTCAGAGGGCTGGTCGGAGGCTCGAAGTTTTCAGACAGACTCAGAGTCCGCTGTGGTCGGGTGCTTCCAATGGTGCTGCATCGGCAAGTTTATGGTGCTGGAGGTTCATGGCAGGGAGAGTTTCTCCCTTCTACTGTCTGCATGAATGATGGGCTATCGGAACTTTGAGACGTTTTTTTTACCGTGCCTATGGTCTGCTCTTTGTCAAATTATGGTATTGCTTTGCACTGTTGTAACTATATGTTATAATTATATGCTTTTGTCAGTTTTAGTCTTGGTTTGTCCTGTGTTTCTGTGATATCATTCTGGAGGAACATTGTATCATTTTTTAATGTATGCATTTCTAAATGACAATAAACGAGGACTGATTGTCCTCATAATCGAATCTAAAAAATTTTATTTCGAGGTACGGGCCCTTTTGGCTCACCCAGCCTACACTGCCCAGTGACACTCATCTGACCAATTAACCCACGTCTTTGGACTGTGGGAGGAAACTGGGGCACCCAGAGGAAACCCACGCGGTCACAGGGAGAATGTACAAAGTCCTCACAGAGAGAGGCGGAAATTGAACCTGGGTCATTGTTGTGTGAAGTGTTATGCTAACCGTTACATGAATGTGCCCCCTCGAGTTGCTCATTAAAAACAGTCTGGTTCTGCCTGGGAAAGGGACCAAAGGAAGCCCATGCCTGATATGGTGCTCTTTTCTGGGTGCCTTTGTGGCAGAAAGCATTAAAGACCCACAAGTCAGAGAACAGCATTATCTTTGCTTATGTAGCTGACGTAACCCAGCGGTACAGTGGCATAGCGGTTAGCACAACGCTTTACATCATCGGCTGAAAATAAGACAACAGTGGCCCTTTACCCACTATTTTTACAGTTCTGGTCACCTACCTACAGGAAAAAATATCAAGAAGATTGAAAAAGAGTAGAGAAAATTTACAAGGATGTTGTCAGGACTTGAGGATCTGAGTCATAGGGAAAGGATGAATACGTTAGGACTTCATTTCCTGGAGCGTAGGAGAATGAGGAGAGATTTGATGGAGGTATACAAAATTATGAGGGGTATAGATAAGGTAAATGCAAGCAGGCTTTTTCCACTCAGGTTAGGTGAGACAAGAACTAGAGGTCATAGGTTAAGGGTGAAAGGTGAACTGTTTATGGGGCACCCTGAGGGGGAGCTTTGTCACTCAAAGGGCGGTGAGAGTGTGGAACAAGCTGCCAGTGGAAGTGGAGGATACTGATACAGTTTCAACATTTAAGAGAAGTTTGGATAAGTATATGGATGGGTTGGGTATGGACGGCTATGGCCCCGGTGCGGGTCGATGGGACTAGACAGACCAGATGGGCTGAAGAGCTTACTTCTGGTCTGTGATGCTCTGTGACTCTATGACTTTAAATAGTGCAAAATACTGAGGTAGAGTACATGAGTTCATTGTCCATTCAGAAATCTGATGCTGGATGGGAAGAAGCTGTTCTTGTGTGTCTTCAGGCTCCTGTATCTCCTCCCTAATGGTAGTAATGAGGAGTGGGCTTGTCCTTGATGGTGATGGTCCTTATTGATGGATGCCACCTTCCAGAGGCTTCACTTGTTGAATACGTCCTTGCCTAACTAGAAATTCAGGCTTCCCCTTCTTCACAAAGGCAAATCCAGTTTCAGGTGTCAGTATTACAGCCCAATTCTCACCACACATACAGCAGGAAGCAGCAGGGTATCGAGGCCTCAGTAGGGCTAAAGTTCAGTTTAAGCTTACAAGGGGCATGCACAGGGAGGGTGCTCATGGTGTTTTTCCAGGCAGAGGATTGGGAACCAAGGATTGGTTCCTTGATTGTTTAAAAACACAGCTGTGATGGACAACCTATTTAAACAACCTTTCTCTACATTTTTGCCCTGATGCAACCCGTGAAATAATTTCCCCGTCTCGGGGAACACCTGTGCAAAAAATATTATATCCACAGCTCACAGTACATTAGTGTGATCAGTAGGTTCAAAATAATCCAAAAATAATTGTCAATGCTCTTTTGTGTAGAGGATGAAGTTTTAACCAACCTTCCTTGAAAAAAACAAATAGCTAAGCAGAGTTTACCTTTCTTGAAATTAATCTCTTTCTTTTCCTTTCATAATATTTTTAAAACTCATAAGGCAAATATAATAAATTTCTGTAAATAACTGGCTAATGCCAAAATGGGATTTAATTTTTTAAAAGATGGGCTCAGTAGATTTAATTTAAATAAAGGTTGCAAATTGATTTTAACTAATGCTCTTTACAACAAAAAAATTTATTGACAATGTTAAATAGTAGAACTACTTATAACCATAAGCCAGAGCAATATGAATAAAAATATAGACTGCGGCACAATTTTATACAATAACTTGAAAAGACATTTTCTTACTAAGTGACATGATCGGCTCAAATATAGGCCTAGGCACGAAACCTGTACTTGTTTTTTGCTGCACAAATACTCAATTCTGGGTCAAACTTGAGATAAGCTCACACGGATTTCATCTTCTGATGCTTGTTAAACAAGAAAAAGCTTGCTCACACATGTTAGAAGTTGTTATCTGCAGAAAAATATTAATTTCTTTCCTATGAATGGCAGGATACTCTTCTTTCACAGAAATCCAGAGCTTGTCCAGGGGCAGGTCACAAAATCTCATCTTGAGTGTATGATCAGACTGCAGCTCACAAAATTCTTCCTCTTCTTTCAAAGTCAAGTTCTCAGGCTGAGCAGAAGATTCAGAGAAAGGGTCCTACACCCAGTCACACACTTGTGTTGAAAGGGAGGAAAAGTACTGTTCAATTTTGTTCTGCAGTTCTTCCAGATGGTTTTCAATAAGACTCGAGACTTTCTGATATCCTTCCCCACTCAAGCCCAAACAACAGTGGAAATACTTTAAGATTTCCTTTTGCAACATGATTTTTCCAAAGATTCAGTTTCCTTTTAAATCCATGAATCTTGTCACTTGAAGTCAAAACGTTTTCTCCAGGGCCTTGCAGAGACTTGTTCAACTGATTCATATGATGAAAAATGCCTGTTAAGTAGGCTAGTATCTGCAGCCATTCTTCATCTTCAAAGCACTCAGCAAAATCTGGCCTACTATTTTCTTGAAGTACTCCTGCAATTCACCTTTCAGCTCAAACACCCTGTTTACAACTCTTCTTCTGCCAAGCCACTGGATTTCTGTACATAGCAGGAGATTGGTGTGCTCTTTGCCCAGGTTTTCACACAGATCTAAAACATCCTCGAGGGAACTGGTTTTTGTTTAATAAAGTTAAACATTTTTGTAGCATCATCCGGAACTTTTTTCATTTAATCTCCAAGAGTTTTTGACATCAGTAGCTCTCTGTGAAGACAGCAGTGTGTTGTGACAATGTCAGGATTTTTTTTTACAAGAGAAACAAAACCTCTCATGGAGCCAACCATTGATGCCTAAACAGTTCCTCCACGACAGACCTTTTGTTTCCAGATATGAAGTCAAAACATTAAATATACCTTGGCCTTTACTTGGTTCAGGTAGCTCTTTGCAACACAAAAAGTTTTCTCGAATTTCACCATCATTTACAAATCTTACAAATGCTACAACATGCCATTTATTGGTGAAACCTGTTGGCTCTCAGCCTGGATAGAGAAGCTGTTCTTTTTCAGTTTATGACACAAAACCTCTTCAGCATCTTTTGACATGTCATCAATACATCGACTTATCGTACTGCTTGAGAGTGGCCACCTTCTTGCCCGAACACAAACCACTCAAGAACCCACTCTTGAGCTACCATATGCAAACGACTGCACTCTTCTCCAACGACACTACGGTAGTAAGGGACATTGACAATCAATTCGCCAGAGCCAGCAGAGCCTTCGGGCACCTCCAGAAACATGTGTGGAAGAACCACCAGCTGTGTCTTTCCACAGAAATCCAGGTGCACAGGGTTGCCATTGTTATCCGGCTCCGAAGCCTGGGTCTTGTACCGCAAGCAAATCCGGTTGCTCGAGTGCTTCCATCAGTGCTGCCTCCTCTCCACCATGGCTATCAGATGGCAGGATCGTGTCTCCAACAGTGAGGTCCTGGAGAAGCCTCAACTTCCCAGCACTGAAACCGCTCTGCTGCTCAGGCAGATCGGCTGGTCAGGCCACTTGTCTCGCATGGACAACTCCAGGTTACCGAAAGTAGTACTCTACAGAGAACTCTCTCAGGGCAAGAGAGATCATGGTGCTCCGTGCAAGAGGTACAAAGACCAACTTATGCAGCAGCTCCCTCAGGTAAATATCGAGGTCAACGAGTGGCAGCAGCTGACTCGTGACACTGGAGGATGCTGATCCACGGAGCAGCCAAGAATTTTGAGGAATCCTGAAGAATGACTGCTGAAGAGAAGAGGAGACGACGGAAGGATCCTACTACCCAAACACCTGCATCCCGGTTATTCCCGTTGTCCCTTCTGCTCTGGAGTCCATAGATCCAGAATTGGTCTCTACGGTCACCAACAATCATGCTGTCACTCCTGAGGACTCTTCCTTCCTCCTCTTAGCAAGCGAAGAACTGGCCATCATCGAGCGTGAAACCTTTTCAATTTCTCCTACTGCATCTTGCCCTAGCATTTTACCCACTATAATTTTACATGCTGGCATTATTAGGTTCTTACCAACAGGTGACTAATCCTTTTCTGGGTAATAAGCTCTGCTATTAAATAACTTGCCTCCTTTCTCCTTTTACTGACTGTGACTTCATTAACAAATGCTTTACTCTGTTTTGAGTTTCCAATAGCCTTTTAAAATAATAAGCAATTTTACATGTCACATGACTGTGACTTGTAGTTAAGTGTCTTTTCAATATTGCTGGAGCCATTGCTACATTTGTAAGTTGTTTGCCACAGACTAGGCACAATGGGATAGGACATCTTGGATCCCCAGTCCATGGAAAACCCATTGATAAGTCTTTTCATTGTAAAGGCAGTCTTTTGTGTGTCCATTGTTGCACGAGTACAGTGAAGTAACTCAGAAGATTGTAACTCATAAATCGTCACATTGAACCATTAGACATGTCTGTAAAACGCAGGGGTTAATAAAACATAAAAATGGGCGAGTCCATTCAATGCTTGGAGAATGCACTTCACACTCTTCATCAGCCTACCAGCCTCCCCTCTGTGCAAAACAGCGCTCACCAATTATCAATAGCTTCCCCTATCTAACTGCAAAAACTGAGAATAGACTCAGCAAATAAACACAGTCCTACTGTGCACTGCCATGTGGGCGGAGAGGCCTCCAAAGAGATTGCTAACGGGGCTGCTCAGTCACTGCACCACTGCGAACGCTAGCATCACGCATCACGCACTCAAAAACGATGTTTTTTTTTATCACAATCTCTCACGGAACCCTCGAGAAACCTTGCATTAAAGAATGGATGAATTCATTTTATTTGTTGACAGCATATAATTTGGAACACATTTGAATCAATGAAAGACTACACATAAAGACAGACAGTCAATGTACAGAAGACAACAAATTGTGCAAACACAAAATAAATAAATAAATAATACCAAGAACATGAAATGAAAAGTCCTTGAGAGTGAGGTTGTGAGATAATTTCAGAGTTGTAGTGAGTAACTATAGCTGGTTCAGGAGCCTGATGGTTGAGGGGTGAGTCCTGAGGCTCCTGTACCTCCTTCCCGATAGCAGCAGCGAGAAGAGAGCAAGGCCTGGATGGTGGGGGTCCTTGATGATGGTGCTGCTTTCCTGTGGCAGGACTCCTTGTCGATGTGCTCAATGGTGAGGAGAGTTTTGTCTGTGATAGATTGGGCCATATCCACTACCTTTCTGAATGTGTTTCCATTCTTGGATATTGGTGTTTCCATACCAGGTCATGTCAGGATACTCTTCATTGTGCAGCTACGTATACTAGCTCAGATGGACATCTCGGTCATTTGGGCTGAAGGGTCTGGTTTCTGTGCTGTTTGACTCTGATTGTAAACCTTCATTATCAATAACCCAGTTATGGCAGTGAAAACTGCTGAACATACAAATGAAGCTGAAGAATCAGAATTACAGAACTATTTAATTTTTGAATAGAAAATAAGACCATGTAGAGTAACATGGTACTGTAGTAATTTTATGTATTGCACTGTATACTGCCACAAAGAGAGAGAAACAAATTTCATGACATATGTGAGTGATGATAAACCTGAACCTGATATGGGTTTCACTTGTGGACATCTACAGTCAGAGTGGGAAGGGAGCAGGGAGAGGGCAATCATGTTTGGGAAAAGGGAAAGGGAGAATGGAGGGAGTGGGAAGCACCAGAAGGACAGTCTGTATTGATCAATAAACCAATTAAGACCATAAGATTTGGGAGCAGAATTAAGCCATTTGGCCTACCAAGTCTGCTCTGCCATTTCATCATGGCTGATCCATTTTCCGTCTCAGCACCAATCTTCTGCCTTCTCCCTGCAACAATTTATGCCCTGGCCAATCAAGGATCTATCAACCTCTGCCTTAAATATGCATAAAGTCTTGACCTGCACAGCAGTTTGTGGCAAAGACTTCCACAGACTCACCACTCTCTGGCTAAATAAATTCCCCCTCATCTCCGTTCTAAAAGAACGCCCCTCTATTCTGAGCTGTGCCCTCTGGTCTTAGACTCTCCCACCTTAGGAAATATTCTCTCCACATCCACTCTATCAAGGCCTTTCACCATTCAATAGGTTTCAATGAGGTCACCCCTCATTCTTCTGAATTCCAATGAATACAGGCCCAGAGCCATCAAACACTCTTCATGTGACAAACCATTCGATCCTGGAATTATTTTCATGAGACTCCTTTGAACCAGCTCCAGTTTCAGTACATCCTTTCAAAGGTAAGAGGCCCACACCTGATCACAATACTCCAAGTGAGACCTCACTAGTGCTTTATAAATCCTCAACATTTCATCCTTGCTTTTATATCTTAGAGGTAGAGCCCAGTGGAGTGGTCATTCTGGGAGCAGTTGTCAGAGGCAGAGTAGTAAGGTATTAGCTCAAAAGGGCATCAGCAAGAACAGGTGGAGGCAAGGTAAGCAGATAAGTCATTCCTTAGTTCTTTTTTTCTGAATTAACTCTTGAGAGAATAGGGGGTATGTGTACAGTGCCAGCGTGCTGTTCTGGGTGTCCAATGTGGAATTTCCGGGATACTCCCAGCCTCTCCAATGACCACATCTGCACCAGCTGCCTTAGAGATGGTGTTCAGGAATTGGAGCTGCAGCTCGATGACGTTCAGCTTGTTAGGGAAAGTGAGGAGGTGATAGTCAGGAGCTACAGGGAGGTAGCTACTGGAGACAGATAAATGAGTGACTGTCAGGAGAGGGAAGGGAGAACATCAGGTAGTGGAGAGCACCACTGTAGCCATCCCCCTCAACAATAAGTACTCCAATTTGAGTATTGTTGGGGGGGGGGGAAGGCCCTATCTGGGGAAGAAATAGCAGCTATGCCTCTGGCACTGAGTCTGTCCCTGTGGCTCAGAAGAAGATGGCACCAGTAATAGGGGACTCTATAGTTAGGGGGACAGGTAGGTGATTCTGTAGACACAAAAACACGGATGGTAGTTTGCTCCGAGCTGTCAGGGTCTGCGATGTTTCTAAACATATCCACAATATCCGGAAAATGGAGGATGAACAGCCAGAAGTCATGGTACGTATTAGTACCAATGACATAGGGAGAAAAAGGGAGGAGATCCTGAAAACAGAATTCATGGAGTTAGGAAGGAAGCTGAGAAGCAGGACCACAAGGGTAGTCTCGGGACTGCTGCCTGTGCCACGCGACGGTGAGGATAGGAATAGAAGGAGGTGGCAGATAAACTCGTGGCTGACGAATTGGAGCAGTGGACAGGGATTCAGATTTCTGGATAATTGGGACCTCTTCTGGGGCAGATGTGACCTGTACAAAAGGGACGGGTTGCACTCGTATCCGAGTGGGACCAATATCCTTGTGGGCAGGTTTGCTAGAGCTAGGGGTGGCAGAGCCCGGGTCCGAGAGCTGGGGACAACCTGAGATTTGGACGATTAAACACGGGGGCAGATTGAACAGGTCGGGTTTTAGGGCCAGAGGCGATGCACAGCTTGCTGCTCCATGAAGTTTACTCACCCCCGCCCTGAACTGAGGCGGTGGCCTGCAACTAACAGGCTCCTGAATCAGCTGTGACGCGGGGCTTCATGTCTCACTTTCGACTGTGTCTCGCTGTGGACTCACTTCCACGCATGTCAGCTATTTGCTTACTTTTATCGCTTGCACCATTTATATTTTTCTCTCTGCACATTGGGTGTTTTTTTTTAATGGTTTCTATTGGGTTTCTTTGTTTTGTGGCTGTCTGTAAGGATATTGATTTCAAGGTTGTATAAAGTATATATAACAAATGTACTTTGAACTTTGAGTCCCAGACGGTCAATTCTCCAAAAGCCGCTGTAGAGTAGAAATTCAATTGGACCAGCTACCTAAATACTGCTGCTATGAGAGCCGATATGGTTGGGTATGCTGTTGTGGGTGACTCATTTCTTGAAAGCCTGAGGGACTTCCACTGTCTACAAAGCAGAAGTGAGGAGTATGACTCATTTCCATATATGCAGAGTGGACGGCATTCTAATCGGCTGCATCATGGCCTGGTGCAGAAACACCAATGCCCAGGAATAGAAAATGGTGGATACAGTCGAGTCCATCACAGGTGAAGCCCTCCCCACCATTGAGCACTTTTACGTGAAGCACTACCACAGGAAAGTAGACTCCATCATAAAAGACCACCCCCACCCAAATATTCAGGCCATGCTCTCTTCTCCCTGTTGCCATCGGGCAGGAGGTTATTCTTTGTCTATAACACACACAATGAAGGGAGAAGGGTCTTGACCCGAAATATCAACTGTTTATTCCCAACCGTCGATCCTGCCTGACCGCCGAGCTGCTCCTGCATGCTGTGTGCATTGCTTTAGATTTCCAGCTCCCGGAGTACCTCTTGTGTCTACTCGTTGTTTGTGTTTCGTTTCTCTCTGATCCTGTTTTATTTCTTTGCTCTACTGTGAGTGCCTGCAAGAAAATGAACCTCTGGGTAGTATATGGTGACATACAAGTTCAAAAGTTTAGAAGTTTGAAGTAAGTTTATTATCATGGAATATATACATCACCATATACAACCGTGAGATTCATTTTCTTGCTAACACTCACAGTAAATACAAAGAAACACGATAGAATCAATGAAAGACCGTGCACGATAAGATGGACAAACAACCAATGTGCAAAAGTCTACAAACTGTGCAAATACAAAAATAATAATAATAATAAATAAGTAAATTTGACAACATGGGATGAGTGGTCGTTGAAGGTGAGTTCATATGTAGGTTATGTTCAGTTCAATGTTGGGATGAGTGAAGTTGAGTGAACGTATACATATATATACTTGGATAATAAATTTACTTTGAACTTTGAAAAGAAAAACTAATGTAATATGTGAATTATTGAGAGAACTGAGGCACATTTGTGGTATTAGCATGTTCCTTGTTCTAGAAAGCAATACTTGAAGATGAAAATATTCTGAATGCTTCAGGTTAGTAAACAATTTCTTCCTCCCATAGACCCGCTTTTGGGAGAGGTTGTTGCCTAAGTTTCTTTCGAGTGTATTTCAAAATTCAGATTTGAGATTTATCATAATTGATGAGATGCTTTATTTAATACTGTACACTTGCAGCTCTTACTGGTTTCATCACTCCCTGGTATGAAGGCTCCAAGAAAGAAGACACAGAGGGATGCAAGCTTCCCAGCTACTGAGGATATCTTCAAGGGGTGGAGCATCAAGGAGTCGGAATCCATCGTTCAGGATCCTCAGTGTCCAGTATACGCCCTCTTCTGATTACTACCATCAGGCAGGGGGACAGCAGCCTGAAGATCCACACTCAATGGTTCTTCCCCTCCACCATCAGAATTCTTAACGGTCCATGAACCCATGTACATTACCGCACTATTCCCCTTTTGCACTATTTACTCATTTACCAATCTATTTATTTTTTATTGTAAATTATAGTAATTTTCATGTCATGCACTCTGGTGTTACCACAAAACTACAAATATCACAACATATTCAGTGTTAGTCTTCCTCATTCTGACTTATTGTACAGATACTGTATGCAGCAGACAGCACAGAAACAGGCCCTTCAGCCCATTTGGTCCATGATGAACCATTAAATTGCTGAGTCCCATCGACCTGCACCCGGACCATAGCCTTCCATAACCCTACTATTCATGTACCTATCCAACTGTCTCTTAAATGTTGAAATCACGCTCGCATTCACCACTTGCACTGGCAGCTCGTTCCACAGTCTCACGACCCTCATGCTCCCCGACACTTTTCACCTTTCATCCTTAACCTATGACCCACCATGACCCATGATGTAGTTCCATCCAAACTCATGGAAAAAGCCTGCTTGTATTTACCCTATTTATATCTCTCTAACATTTTGTATACCTCTTTCAAGTCTCCCTCAATCTTTTACGTTCCAAGGAATAAAGTCCTAACCTATTCAATCTTTCCTTCTAACTCAAGTCCTCCAGTCCCAGCAACACGCTCAGACATTTTCTCCGTTATCTTTCAACCTTATTTACATCTTTCTTGTATGTGGGTGACCAAAAACTGCACACTATACTCCACCAGGCCTCACCAATGTCTTATACAACATCAAAATAACATTCCATCTCCTGTACTCAGCACCTTGGTTTCTGAAGGCCAATGTGCCAAAAGCTTTCTTTACAACCCTATCAAACTGTGCCAGCACTGTCAATAAGTTATGGGCCTGTATTCCCGGATCCCTTTGTTCTATCACACTCCTCAATGCCCTATGGCTCTCTGCGTAAGACCTACCCTAGTTGGTCCTATCAAAGTGCAACACCACACATTTGTATGTACTAAATTCCATCTGCTGTTTCTCTGCCCATTTTTCCAGCTGGTCCAGATGCTTTGATAGTCTTCCTCAGTGTCCACTACATCCCCAATCTTGGTGTCATCTGTAAATTTGCTGACCCAGTTAACCACATTATCATCCATTAGTCTTGCGAGACCATGGATCTGCGCCTGGAAAGTCTTCACTCTCCAGGGCGCAGGCCTGGGCAAGGTTGTATGGAAGACTAGCAATTGCCCATGCTGCAAGTCTCCCCTCTCCATGACACCAATGTTGTCCAAGGGAAGGGCATTAGGACCCATACAGCTTGGCACCAGTGTCGTCGCAGAGCAATGTGTGATTAAGTGCCTTGCTCAAGGACACAACACTTTCCCTCGGCTGGGGCTCAAACTCACGACCTTCAGATAGCTAGTCCAATGCCTTAACGACTTGGCCACATGCTCACACACATTATCATTCAGATCATTGATATAGTTATATCATTGATATAGGGAGTCTTCGATTGAAGTACTGTGCAGACACAACAGAAGCATACCCGTGTAGGTCCGATGAAGAGCTTAAAAAACCCTGTCTCTATAAAAGAGAGGTACCGTCTAGTGGAGTGGTCATCATGGGAGCGATTGTTGTTGGAGTAGTCTGAGTCAGAGTAGTAAGGTTTTGGCTCAACAGGGCTTCGTTGAGAACAGGCGGTGGCAAGGTAACTAGATAAGTTCATTCCTTATTTCTTATTTCTCTTTTTCTGAATTAACGCTTGAGAGAATGGGGGTATGTCTGCAGTGGCAGTGTTCTGTTCTGAGTGACAGATGTGGGATTTCTGAGAGACTACTAGCATGCTCGATGGCCACATCTGCACCGGGAGCATCAAGATGCAGCTCCTTGGAGACCATGTTGAGAAACTGGAGCAGCAGCTCGATGACTTTTGGCTTGTTTGGGAAAGTGAAGAGGTGATAGACAGGTGCTACAGGGAGATAGTCACCACAAGGCTACAGGAGGCAGATAAATGGGTGACTGTCAGGAGAGGGAAGGAGAACGTCAGATTGTGGAGATCAACCCTGTGGCTGAACCCTCAACCATAAGTATTCCATTTTGAGTACTGTTTGGGGGTGAGCGAAGTACTGGGGGAGGGAACAGTGGCCTTGCCTCTGGCACTGAGCCTGGCCCTGTGGCTCAGAGGGTAAGGAATTGAAAAGGATGGCAGCAGTGATAGGGGACTTAATAGTCAGGGGGACAGATAGGTGATTCTGCGGACACAAAAAGGAAACATGATGGTAGTTTGCCTCCCAGGTGCCAGGCTCTGTGATGTTTCTAAACGCATTCACAATATTCTGAAAAGAGAGACTGAGCAGCCAGAAGCCATGGTACTTATTGGTAGCAACAACATGGGTAGAAAAAGGGAGGAGGTCCTGAAAATAGAACGCAGGGAGTTAGGAAGGAAGCTGAGAAGCAGGACCTCAAGGGTAGTAATCTCATGATTGCTGCCCGTGCCACGCGACAGTGAGGATAGGAATAGAATGAAGTGGTGAATAAACTTATGGCTGAAGAATTGGAGGAGTGGGCAGGAATTCAGAATTCAGTATAATTGAGACCTCTTCTGGGGCAAGTGTTACTAGTATAAAAGGGAAGGGTTGTACTTGAATCTGAGGGGGGGGCCAATATTCTTGCGGGCAGGTTTACTAGATCTGTTGGGAGTGGTTTAAACTAATATGGCAGGGGGATGGGAACCAGTATGATAGAGCTGAGGATGAGGCAGCAGGTTTACAAGTAGATGATGTATGTAACAAGAATGTAAGGAAGGACAAGCCAATGATTGGGTACAAATGCAGACGGAGTAAAGAGTTAAATTGTACCACAGAAGCAAAATTCAGAAGGGCAAAGAACACAGGACTGAAGGTGAAAACAGCAGGCCAGGCAGCATCTCTAGGAAGAGGTACAGTCGACGTTTCAGGCCGAGACCCTTTGTCAGGACTAACTGAAGGAAGAGCTAGTAAGAGATTTGAAAGTGGGAGGGGGAGGGGGAGATCCAAAATGATAGGAGAAGACAGGAAGTGGAGGGATGGAGCCAAGAGCTGGACAGGTGATTGGCAAAAGGGATATGAGAGGATCATGGGACAGGAGGCCCAGGGAGAAAGAAAAGGGGGAGGGAGGATGCCCAGAGGATGGGCAAGGGGTATAGTCAGAGGGACAGAGGGAGAAAAAGGAGAGAGAGAGAAAGAATGTGTGTATATAAATAAATAACGGATGGGGTACAAGGGGGAGGTGGGGCATTAACGGAAGTTTGAGGTCAATGTTCATGCCATCAGGTTGGAGGCTACCCAGACGGAATATAAGGTGTTGTTCCTCCAACCTGAGTGTGGCTTCATCTTTACAGTAGAGGAGGCCGTGGATAGACAAGTCAGAATGGGAATGGGATGTGGAATTAAAATGTGTGGCCACTGGGAGATCCTGCTTTTTCTGGCAGACAGACTGGGAGATCCTGCTTTCTCTGGCGGACAGACTGGGAGATCCTGCTTTCTCTGGTGGTCAGACTGGGAGATCCTGCTTTCTCTGGCGGACAGACTGGGAGATCCTGCTTTCTCTGGCGGACAGACTGGGAGATCCTGCTCTCTGGCGGACATACTCAGGAGCGGACCCGACTAGTTTTGAACTCGAGAACCTCCACTCCCAGGTCCGGCGCCGATGTCGTTGTGCCACCAGCCGGCCCGTCATTGAGTATATTTAAAGCAGAGTTTGATTGGTTCTTGATTAGTAAGGGTGTAAAAGACTACAGTGGCAAGGTAGGAGAATGGGTTGAGAGTTGAGAGGGATAATAAATCAGCCATGATGCAGAGTCAGTGGGCCAAATGGTCTAATTTGCTCCTATGTCTTAAGGTCATATGGTCTAATTTCTGAACCAGATACAGGTCACAGCAGTCTGAGTCACAAAACAGTGGCAAAGATACTGTATTCTGAAATGTGCTTTACCTTGCTGGCCTTCAGTATGTTGATCTGCTCTTCATGGACCGTGTCCCTGTTCTTCTCTAGGAACCCATCACACTGATACTCCACCTGTAAAACACAACAGCAGCCCGAGCTTTAACAGTTCCTTTTCTCATGGCAGTGTGAAGGATATCAGAGAGAGAAACTCGGAAAATCGCAGCCACTTCAATCAGAATCAGAATTAGGTTTAACGTCAAAGATTTATTATCAAAGTATGTATGCAGTCTACAACCCTGAGATTTGTCTTCCCACAGACAGCCGCAAAACAAAGAAACACCGTGGAATCCGTTCAAAGAAAACATCAAAACCAAAAAAAAGAACAAATTGTGCAAACAGCAAAAAATGGATGTCAAACATCAATCTGCAGAGTCCATGAAACAGTTCAGGAATGTTCAGTTCAATCTAGTACTGTGTCAGTCGTTGACTCAGGCCACAGAGACAGTCTGCCCCACCCCCCACAATCAAAATAGCACAAAATAGCAAGCAGAAAAGGAAAGAGAAATACATCATAACATGAACTACAGAGTCCAATCCACAAACTGCATCGATTAAACCTTGCCCGAGATACGAGTCTAGTACCATCCTCCAGCAGCATTGACTAAGAGTGAGAGAGAGGCTGTTCACCTTCCTCCAGGAGCACCAAGCAAGGGTGAGGCAGAAACTGGTCACACGCAGGCACAGTATGATTGAGTTTCTCATACAAATGGAGGGTGCAATAGTTCAATCTAAAACCAGTGTATTATGCCTAAACATTGGAGACTACAATGGGATGAGGGAGAATTTGGTTTGTGCAGATTGGGAAAACATGCTATATGGTGGGACAATTGAGGAACAGTGGAAGACTTTCAAAGTGATTTTTCACAGTGTTCAACAGAAGTCTATTCCAGTTAAGAGCAAGGACAGTAAGGGTGGGGAGAGCCAGCCTTGGATAACTAAGGAAATAAAAGGTGGCATCAAACTACAAGCTTATGCATACAATGTTGCCAAGAGTAGTGGGAAACTGGAAGATTGGGAAAACTTTAAAAGCAATAAAGAACTACTAAGTGAGCAATAAAGAAAGGGAAGCTAGATTATGAAAATAAACTAGCATAAAATATAAAAACAGATAGTAAAAGATTTTATCATTACATAGATCGGAAAGAGGTGGCTAAAGTGAACGTAGGTCCCTTTGAGGACGAGAAGGGGGAATTGATATTGGGTAATGAGGAAATGGCAGAGGCTTTGAATTACTATTTTGTGTCAATCTTCATGGTGGAGGACACATTTAACATGTTGAAGAGAGATGTTATGGATGTGATGGGAGGTGAGGACCTTGATACAATAGCTATCACTAAAGAAATAGTGCTGAGCAAACTTGTGAACCTGAAGATAGATAAGTCCCTTGGTCCTGATGGAATGTATCCTGGGGTACTGAAAGACATGACAGAAGTTATAGTAGAGGCTTTGGTGATAACTTACCAAAATTCTCTGGACTCTGGGTAGATCCCGGTGGATTTGAAGATGGCAATTGTCATGCAACTTTTCAAAAAAGGATTAGGCAAAAGGCAGGTAACTATAAGCCGGTTAGTTTAACATCCGTAGTTGGGAAAATGCTTGAAGCTATTATTAAAGAAGAAATAGCGTGGCATCTGGAAAGAAATGGACCCATCAGGCAGACGCAGCATGGACTCAGGAAAGGCAGGTCCTGTTTGACAAACTTACTGGAGTTCTTTGAGGATATAATGAGCACAGTGGATAGAGGGGAACAGATGGATGTTATTTACTTGGATTTCCAGAAGGCGTTCAATAAGGTGCCACATAAAAGACCTAAGGTGCCATAAGATAAGGATGCATAGAGCTGGGGGTGATGTATTAGCATGGATAGGGGATTGGTTAACTAATAGAAAGCAGAGAGTTGGGATACATGGGTGTTACTCTGGTTGGCAATCAGTGGTGAAGCGATGTGCTGCAGGGGTTGGTGCTGGGCCCACAACTGTTTACAATTTACAATAATAATCTAGAAGAGATGACCGAGTGTATTGTTTCAAAGTTTGCTGATGATACCGAATTGAGTGGAAAAGCAAATTGTGCAGAAGATAGAGAGTCTGCAGAGAGATATAGATAGGTTAAGTGAGTGGGCAAGGGTCTGGCAGATGGAGTACAATATTTATAAGTGTGAGGTCATCCACTTTGGAAAGAAAAATGAAAGAGCAGATTATTATTTAAATGCTGCTGTGCCGAGGGACTTGAGAGTGCTTGTGCGTGAATCACAAAAGGTTGGTTTATAGGTGCAGCAGACTGTCAAGAAGGCAAATGGAATGTTGGCTTTCATTGCTAGAGGGATTGAATTTAAGAGCAGGGAGGTTATGCTGCAACTGTACAGGGTACTGGTGAGGCCGTACCTGGAGTACTGCGTGCAGTTCTGGTCTCCTTACGTGAGGAAGGATATACTGGCTTTGGAGGTGGTGCAGAGGAGGTTCACCAGGTTGATTCCAGAGACGAGGGGGTTAGACTATGAGGAGAGATTGAGTCGGCTGGGACTGTACTCGCTGGAATTCAGAAGAATGAGAGGAGATCTTATAGAAACACATAAAATTATGAAAGGGATAGATAAGATAGATGCAGGTATCTGGTAGGTGAGACTAGAACTAGAGGACATAGTCTCAATATTCAGGGGAGTAGATTTAGGACAGAGATAAGGAGGAACTGATTTTCCCAGAGAGTGGTGAATCTCTGGAATTCTCTTCCCAATGAAGCAGTGAAGGCTACCTCAGTAAATATATTTAAGACAAGTTGGATAGATCTTTCCATGGTAGGGGAATTAAGGGTTATAGGGAAAAGGCAGGTAGGTGGAGATGAGTCCATGGCCAGATCAGTCATGATCTTATTGAATGGTGGAGCAGGCTTGACGGGCCAGATGGCCGACTCCTGCTCCTATTTCTTCTTCTCCTATGTTCTTCCTCTAGGAGCAGTAAGCAAGAGCGAGAGAGAGCGACTGGTCAGACGCAGGCACCTTCCTTTGGCAGCAGCGAGTGGGAGGAGGAGAAACCAGTCAAATGGAGGCAGGTGGCACTGAACTCCCAGTCGCCTGCCACTCTCGTCCTTGTTGACTTCAAACTTGCTCGAGGCTTTGATTGGCGGGATCGGCGAGAAATTGAGTCGATCTTGGGTCACGTCCTGTCACCAGGCTCCTTGGCCTCCAGGCCATGCACTCCGACCTCACCAAGCTCTCTCAGAGACAATAAAGCTACGGACCGCCCAATCAGCCCAAAAACACACCATCAACATGCAAATCACAGGTTCCAAATGCATGGAAAAGCTTCGGAGCAGAATCATCTTTGAAAGAAGTAGAAGTTTCATGAACTGTCTGAAGGACATGTCCTTCGGTCACGTTATTCTCTGCTGCCATCTTCCAAGTCTTATCGCTGGAACATGTTGGCAAATGTGGTGCTTTGCGGCAGCAGTACATTGCAATACATAATAAAAAGTCTATCAATTACAATGAGAAATATATACAGTATATATAAAACTATGCAAAAAAAGAGCAAACACAAGAAAGTGAGGTAGAGTACACAGATTCATTGTCCATTTAGAACTCTGATGATGAAGGCTCCTGTACCTCCTCCCTGAAGGTAGCAATGAGAAGAAGTAGTGTACATAGGTAGTGAGGTAGTGTACATAGGTTCATTGTCCATTCAGAACTCTAATGATGAAGGTGAAGAATTTGTTCCTAAATCATTGAGTGAGTGTCTGTAGGCTCCTGTACCTTCTCCCTGAAGGTAGCAATGAGAAGAAGGCGCGTCCTGGGTGTGGGTCCTTAATGATGGATGCTGCCTTTTTACGGCATCGTGAAAAGGAGGATCTCCTGGTGCCACCCATTCCAATTTGATTTCCAATTCCCATTCCGACATGCTGGTCCATACCCTCCCACTACTACCATGAAGACACCAAACTCAGGTTTTATTTTGTTCATTTATTTATTTACAGATACAGTGTGGAACAGGCTGTCCCGGCCCAACGAGCCACACTGCCAAGAAACCCACTGATTTAACCCTACCCTGGCCCATCCTACAGGACAATTTACAATGACGAACTAACCTACTATCCGGTACATGTTGGGATGTGGGAGGAAACCCACACAGTTCACAGGGAGAACAGGAAACTCAGAAAAGACAGCGCCAGAATTGAACTCTGTGGCCTGCAGATATCAGACACTGAGCTGAATTCAATATGCCTGGACTCTTTTCAATTTTGCGTTTTTCACTCATTTTTTTTGGTTGCCATTGGCCCGATTTGTTTATTTTCAGTGCGTGGGGGAGGGAATTGATATTTTCCTTTGAATGGGTTCCATGTTTTTTCTTTGTTTCATGGCTATCTGGAGAAGACGAATCTCAGAGTTGTACACTGCGTACATACTTTGATAATAAATGCACTTCGAGCCTTTGAACTCTGGAGCGCTCCGAGTTATAAAACATCACACCAGCTGCCACACTACTATTTTGAACAACACCTCATAGTCCGTTTGGGTAGCCTCCAGCCTGATGGCATGAATGTTCATTTTCCTAATTTCGGGTAATTTCTTCCCCCTCCCTCATTTGTCCTTCCAAAGTGTAACACCTCACACTTGTTTGCATTAAATACCATCTGCCATTTTTCAGCCCATTTTTCCAGCTGGTCCAGATCCCACTGCAAGCTACAGTCAGAATCATGGTGTTGTCTACAAATCTGCTGATGGAATTCTCCTTGTTATCATCTAAATCTTTAACAGAGTTGACAAACAACAACGGGCCCATCAGCAATCCCTGTGTCACACCACAAGTCACAGGCCTCCAGTCAGAGAGACAACCATTCGGGTGAATAAATAATAAATCTTAAAATGGGCATAACACCTCATTAACACTAATCTGAAAGTGATATAAAACAGTAGTCGATGTGATGCTGCAAGAGTGGAGAAATCACTGGATGATCTCTGGCAAACGTGGATTAAAATTCTCCATTATAAACATGAGAAAGTCTGCAGATGCTGGAAATCCGGAGCAGGATGCTCAAAATGCTGGAGGAACTCAGCAGGTCGTGCAGCATCTATGGAGGGGAATAAACGTTTCAAGCCGAAACCCTTCATTAGGCCTGAAAAGCAAGGGGTAAGAAGCTAGATTAAGAAGGTAAGGGGAGGGGAAGGAGGACAATTCTGTTTTTACTATAAAAGCTTTATTTGATTTATTTATTCCTCCTCAGTCTAAAGGTAGTCACAGTAAAGGTAGTTGTGGTAAAGATGGTCATAGCAGTCTAAATGAGTCTAACTGGTTGTTGTGGTCTAGTAGCAGTCTAAATGAGGTAAAATTTACAAGACTTGGAAAACAATCTGGAGAAAGATTGACTGTTTATTCATTTCCAGGAGTGTGCAAAAAGAGTTACTTTTTGATCAGGTCGGTGATTGTGATTTAGAAGGCAGAGTTTCACAGTAGTTATTCTGATTTGAGAAGCAACCAATCAACAATCGGCAATGCGTAAAAACAGCTACCTTTCAGTCAGGTCCACGTTCAACATTTAAAAAGCAGAGCTTCGAGCCAGTTTTCTCTGAGTTGGACAATCCACACCGGGGCAGGGAAAAAAGCTTCTTTTTAACCAGGGCGGCGGTCAAGATTTTGAAGGCATATTTTTGTGGCAGTTTTTCTGATTTAGGGAGCAACTCAAGTGCAAGCTGTGCAGCCATTCAATCTGAATGGGCCAGTGTTTCGAGTGGCCGTGGCTCATCGGGCTCAGATGAGACAGGTTTGGGAGAGGTACATTGTCTTGTAAGTTACTCTCTCTCTGTCCTTATTTATTCATTCCTTTATCTGTTAGGGCATAGCAGATTAGTGAGAATGCTTCCAGGGGCAGTGTTTTATACTCTGTGTGGGATGTGGGAAGTCTCCAGTCTCCAGATAAACATCTGCATCAGATGCACTGAGTTGCAGCTCCTGAGACAACGTATTAATGAACTGGAGCTGTAGCTCAATGACCTTTGACTCATACGGGAGAATGAGGAAGTGGTCAACAGGAGCTACAGGGAGGTCGTCACCTCCAGGTTGCAGGAGACAGGACACTGGGTGACTGTCAGGAGAAGGAGGGGAGATGCACAGCCAGTGCAGAGTACACCTGTGGCTATTCCCCTCAATAATAAGTATACAACCTTAGATGCTATTGAGGGGGACAACCTACCACGGGGAGCCACAGTAACCAGGTCTCTGGCACTGGGTCTAGTGCTGTGGCTCAGAACAGCAGAGAGGTGAAGAGGGCTGCAGTGGTGATAGGAGATTCCTCAGTCAGAGGAACAGAGACGAGGTTCTGTGGGCTGTGGAGGGGAGGTGGGGAAGATAGAGACATTTGGATGGTATGTTGCCTCCCTGGTGCCAGGATCAGGGATGTCTTGGATCAGGTCCGTGGCATTCTCAAGGGTGAGGGTGTGCAACCAGAAGTCTTAGTACCACTGACATAGGCAGACAAGGTGAGGAGGTCCTGAAGAGAGATTTTAGGGAGCTGGGTAGAAAGCTGAGAAACAAGACATCCAGGGTTGTCATCTCTGGATTGCTGCCTGTGCCACATGCCAGTGAGGGTAAGAATAAGACGATTTGGCAGGTAAATGCATGGCTGAGGAACGGGTGCGGGGGGCAGGGGTTCAGATTTATGGATCATTGGGATCTGTTCTGTGGAAAGTATGACCTGTACAAAAGTAACAGGTTACACCAGAACCTAAGAGGGTCCAATATCGTTACGGGCAGTTTGGCTAGAGTTGTTCAGGTGAGTTTAAACTAATTTGTCAGGGGGATGGGAACTGGAGTGAGAGTGCTGACGATAAGGTAGTTGTTTACAAACAGAAGCAATGTGTACTGAGACTCCTAGCAAGGAGAGACTGACGATCGAGCAAATTTGCAGTCAACAGGATGAGTTACAACGTAAGAGGTAGACAAAATTGATAAGGGTGAATACAGGACTGAAGGTGTTATATCTGAATGCACGCAGTATACGGAATAAGGTAGAGGAACTTGTAGCAGTTACAGATTGGATTGTATGATATTGTAGACACCACTGAATCATGACTGAAAGAAGATTATAGCTGGGAGCTTAATGTCCAAGGATACGCATTGTATCGAAAGGACAAGCAGGAAGGCAGAGGAGGTGGCATTGCTCTGTTGGTTAAAAAAAAGAAATTAAACTATGAGAAAGAGTTAGCACAGGGTTGGAAGGTGCTGAATCACTGTGGATAGAGCAAAGGAACTGTGAGGGTAAAGAGACCCTGATAGTAATTGTACACAGACCCCCAAATAGTAGTGAGGATGTGGTCTACAATTAAAACAGGAGATATGAAATGCATTGCAAAAGAATATATTACAATAGTCATGGGGGATTTCAATATGCGGGTAGATTAGGAAAATCAGATTGGCACTGGAATCTAAGGGGGGAAATTTCTAGAATGCCTATGAGTTGGCTTTTTAGAGCAGCTTATGGTTGAGCTCATGAGGGTATCAGCTATTCTGGTTTGGGTGCTGTGCAATAAACCAGAATTGATTAGAGAGCTTAAGGTAAAAGAACCCTTAGGGAGGGGGGAGGAAATGTCAACTCAGACCATGAGAGGCCTGCATCGGGCATTTTCATGCCTTACAAGGCGCAGATTGGAAGTCTGTGTGGGTCGCCACTCCTCGCACAGACACGAGAGCAATGTGTGGTTAAGTGCCTCGCTCAAGGGCATAAACACGCTGTCACAGCTGAGGCTCAAACTAGCGACCTTCAGATCACTAGATGAATGCCTTAACCACTTGGCCACGTGCCCAAGTGTGCCCTTAGAGATAAGTGTTCATAATATGAGAAGGAGAAGATAAAGTCAACTATACCAGTACTAGAGCGGGGAAAAGGGAATTACAGAGACATGAGAGAGGAGCTGGCCAGAATTGACTGGAAAAGAACACTGGCAAGGATGACGACAGAGCAGCAATGGCTGGAATTTCTGGAATCAATTTGGATGGCACAGGAGATATACATTCCAAAGAAGAAGAAGCATTTTACAGGCAGGATAACAAGTCAAAGCCAACATAAAAGCCAAAAAAGAGCAAAAATTAGTGGGGAAGTTAGAGGATTGGGAAGCTTTTAAATACCAACAGAAGCCAACTAAAAAAGGCATGAAGAAAGTAAAGACTGAATATGAAAACAAGCTATCCAATAATATTAAAGAGGATACTAAAAGTTTCTTCAGATACATAAAGTGAAAAAGAGAGATGAGAGTAGGTATCAGATAGCTGGAAAACGACGTTGGAGAGGTAGTAATGTGGGACAAGGAAGTGGAAGATGAACTCAATAAGTATTTTGCATCAGTCTACACTGTGGAAGTTCCAGGTGTTGGGGGCACGAAGTGTGTGAAGTTACCATAACTAGAGAGAAGGTTCTTGGGAAACTGAAAGATCTGAAGGTAGATAAGTCACCTGGACCAGATGGTGCACACCCCATCGTTCTGAAAGAGGTGGCTGAAGAGATAGTGGAGGCATTAGTAATGACCTTTCAAGAATCACTAGATCCTGGAATGGTTCTGGAAGACTGAAAATTGCAAATGTCACTCCAGTCTTCAAGAAGGGAGTGAGGCAGAAGAAAGGAAACTATAGGCCAGTTAGTCTGACCTCAGTAGTTGGGAATATGGTGGAGTCGATTGTTAAGGATGTGGTTTTGGAAGTCTTGGAAGCACATGATAAAATAGGCTGCAGTCAGCATGGTTTCCTCAGGGAAAGGTCTTGACTGACTAATCTGCTGAAATTGTTTAAAGAAATAACAAGCAGGAAAGACAAAGGAGAATCATCTGATGCTGTGGACTTGGATTTTCAGAAGGCCTTTGATAAGGTGCCACAAATGAGGCTGTGTAACAAGCTATGAGTCCATGGTATTACAGGAAAGATTCTAGCATGAATAAGGCAGTGTCTGATTGGCAGGAGGCAAAGAGTGGGAATAGAGGGAGTTTTTTCGGTTGGCTGCCTGTGGCTAGAGGTGTTCCATAGGGGTCCGTGTTGAGACTGATTGTTTTTACATTACATGTCAGTGACTTGGATGACGGAATTAATGACTTTGTTGCAAAGTTTGCAGACTATACAAAGATTAGTGGAGGGGGTAGGTAGTTTTGAGAGGTCAAGAGGCTACAGAGGGACCTAGACAGATTAGGAGAAGTGGTCCTATTTCCATAGATGCTGCCTGATCTGCTGATTTCCTCAATCATTTTGTATGCTTTGATCTGGATTTCCAGCAACTTACTAAAAAGATGGATGCTTGAACATGTTGGTCAACAGGTTTCAGCAAGTTCTTCTCCCTTTTTCTAGCCCATAAGACCATAAGGTATGGGAGCAGAATTAGACCATTTGGCCCATTGAGTCTGCTCCACCATTTCATCATGGCTGATCTATTTTTCCTCTCAGCCTCAATCTTCTGCCTTCTCCCTGTATCCTTTCATGCTCTGACTAATCAAGAATCTATAAACCTATGCCTTAAATATACATAATGACTTGTCCTCCACAGCCAACTGTGGCAAAGAATTCCACAGATTCACCACTCTCTAGCTGAAGAAATTCCCCCTCATCGCCATTCTAAAAGGAAGCTCCTCTGTTCTGAGGCTGTGTCCTCCAGTCAAAGACTCTCCCATGACAGAAAATATCCTCCCCACATCCACTCTGTCAAGGTCTTTCACCATTCGAGAGGTTTCAATGAGGTTTCTGCTAAATTCTGGTGAATATAGGCCCAGAGGTTCCTCAAGGTTGTTATAACCAGGAGTGGTAAAGGAGATAAGCTCCAACTGCCTATTAAATGCTTCCAATGGCTTGCATCTCAAATAGTCTCTGGTAACTAAGTCCAGCTGCTAGCCTTCACATGTGGCTTAGCTACTAAGCCCAGCGGAACCATTTCTACTGACAGGAGAAGGGGCAAAGGCAGGTTACAGGTGCCTTAAAAACCAGCCTCTCTGGGCAAATGGGGCTCGTCAGCCATGGCTGGAAGCTCATCGAGGAGAAGGAAAACTCTGATCTCAAACCTCTGCTGCCTTGAGGCTAAACTCACTCATGGAGAAGGCTTCGGGAGTAAACGCCAAAAGAAAAATCCGGAGCTGGAATCCCTAAGGCAGTCCTACATTGACTTCAATGCTGGCTGGCAGCTCCAGTGACGCTGCTGGTACCAAACTATACTGGCCCTGCTGTTCCTTTGGGTTCATCAGCTGCGTGGAGAGGGGGAGCTTGCTACATGGGCAACAGGTTGTTCTCCATATCATACTGCCCAGGCTTGCGTATCTAGATAACTAGGATGCAATATCCATGGTCATATCTGACCAATGGAGGTCTCAGCTCAGACAAGCCCCGAGCCATCAGATGCCCTTCATATGAAAAGCTATTCAAATCCGGAATCATTTTCATGAACTTCCATTGAAACCTCTCCAGATTCAGCACATCCTTTCAAAGATAGGGAGCCAAAACCGCTCACAATACTCCAAGTGAGGCCTCAGCAGTGATTTATAAAGTCTCAACATTACATCCTTGCTTTTATATTCCAGACCACTTGAAATGAATGGAGTATGATTGGAGTATGGCACAGACACAGGAGAAGCATTGCCGCACAAGTCCGGTGAAGAGCTTTAAAAAGCATCAAGTTCTCCAGTGGAGGTCTATGATTGGAGTACGGCACAGATGCAGTAGGAGCATTCCTGTGCAGGTCTGGTGATGAGCTTTGAAAACCCAGTCTCCATAAAAGAAGGGTACTGTTTAGTGGAGTGGTCATCGTGGGAGCGGTCGTTGTCAGAGTAGTAAGGCTTTGGCTCAACAGGACTTCGGCAAGAACAGGTGGAGGCAAGGTAGGTAGCTAAGTAAGTTCATTCCTTATTTCTTTTCTCTTATTTAAATCTTGAGAGAATAGGAGGTATGTCTACAGCACCAGTGTTCTGTTCTGGGAGTCAGATGCGGAATTTCTGGGAGACTACCAGCCTCCCCGATGGCCACACCATCTGCACCAGGTGCATCGAGATGCAGATCCTTAGAGACCGTGTGAACCAACTGGAGCTGCAGCTCGATGACCGCTGGCTTGTTAGGGCAAGTGAGGAAGTGATAGACAGGAGCCACAGAGAGGTAGTCACACCAAGGCTACAAGAGATAGATAAATGGGTGACTATCAAGTGAGGAAAGGGAGAAGATCAGATAGTGGAGAGCACCCCTGTGGCAGTCCCCTTCAACAATGAGTACTCCATTTTGAGTACCCTTGGGGTGGGGTGGGGGGAGGGACAAGCAACAGCAGCCAAGCCTCTGGCACGGTGTATGGCCCTGTGGCTCAGAAGTGTAGGGAATAGAAGAGAATGACAGCAGTAAAAGAGGAAAAGATAGGCGATTCTGTAGATGTGAAAAAGAAACACAAATGGTAGTTTGCCTCCCAGGTGCCAGGATCTGCGATATTTCTGAATGCATTCATAATATCCTGAAAAGAAGAGGGTGAGCAGCCAGAAGTCGTGGTACATATAGGTACCAATGACATTGATCGAAAAAGTGAGGAGGTCCTGAAAACTGAATACAGGGAGTTAGGAAGGAAGCTGAAAGGAGGACCTCAAGGGTAGTAATCTTGGGAGAGGAATAAAATGAGATGGTAGATAAATGAGCGGCTACAGAAATGGAGCAGGGAACAAGGGTTAGATTTCTGGATCATTCAGACCTCTTCTGGGGTAGGTGTGACCTGTACAAAAGGGATGGGTTGCACTTGAAACCAAGGGGGACCAACATTTTTGCGGGCAGGTTTGCTAGAGCTGTTGGGAGTAGTTTAAACTAATATGGCAGGGGGATGGGAACCAGTATGATGGAGCTGAGGATGAGCCAGCAGGTTTACAAGTAGATGTTGAGTGTGACGTGAATGTAAGGAAGGACAGGCCAATTATTGGGTATAAATGCAGGCAGAGCAAAGGGTTAAATTGTACCACAGAGACAAAATTCAAAAGGTTGAAGAATGCAGGACTGAAGGTGCTGTATTTAAATCCGTGCAGTATCAGAATAAGGTGGATGAACTCGTGTCGCAATAAGAGATTGGTCAGTATGACATTGTGGGCATCACTGAGTTGTGGCTGAAAGAAGGCCTTAGTTGGGGAGCTTAACATCAAAGGATATACTTTGTATCAAAAGAACGGACAGGAAGGCATAGGTGGTGGTGTGGCTCTGTTGGTAAGAAAAGGAATTACATCTTTAGAAAGAGGTGACATAGGGTCAGAGAATGTGGAATCTTTGTAGGTGGAGTTAAGAAACTGCAAGGATTAAAAAAAAACATTATGAGAATCATATATAGGCCTCCAAATAATAGCCAAGACGTGGGGTTGAGATTGCAAAGGGAGCTGGAAAAGGCATGTAATAAGGGCAATGACACAATTGTAATGGGGACTTCAATATGCAAGGGAATTGGGAAAATCAGATTGGTGTTGGGAATAATGACAGAGCAGAGATGGATGAAGTTTCTGGGAATAGTTCACAAGGTGCAGGATAGATATGTCCCACAGAAGAAGTTCTCAAATGACAGGAGTAGGCAACCGTTGCTGACAAAGGAAGTTAAGGACTGCATAAAAGCCAAGGAAAGGGCATATAAGGTAGCAAAAGTGAGTGGGAAGTTGGGTGATTGGGAAGCTTTTAAAATCCAACAAAAGGCAACTAAAAAGCTATGAGGGGAAAAGATGAAATATGAAGGCAAACAAGCTAATAATATAAAGCAGGATATAAAAGTTCTTTTCAGTTATATAAAGAGTAAAAAGGAGGTGAGAGTTGATATTGGACCACTGGAAAATGATGCTGGTGAGGTAGTAATGGAGGACAAAGATATGGCAGATGAACTTAATGAATACTTTGCATCAGTCTTCACTGCGGAAGACACTAGCAGTGTGCTTGAGGTCTGTGAGTGTCAAGGAGCAGGAGTGAGTGCCATTGCTATTACAAAGGGGACTGTGCTAGGCAAACTGAAAGGTCTTAAGGTGGATAAGTCACCTGGGCCAGATGGACTACATCCCAGAGTCCTGAGAGAGGTTCCTGAAGAGAGAGCAGATGCATTGGTCATGATCTTTCAAGAATCACTTGATTCTGGCATGGTCCCAGAACACTGGAAAATTGCAAATGTCACTCCACTCTTGAAGACAGGAGGAAGGCAAAAGAAAGGAAGTTATAGGCCAGTTAGCCTAACCTCAGTGGTTGGGAAAGGGTTGGAGTCCATTACTAAGGGCAAGATTTTGGGGTACTTGGAGACTAATGATAAAATAAGTCAAAGTCAGCATGGTTTCTGTAAAGAGAAATCTTCCCTGACAAATCTGTTAAGAGTTCTTCAAGGAATTAACAAGCAGGGTGCACAAAGGAGAGGCAGTGGATGTCATTTACTTAGATTTTCAGAAGGCACTTTATAAGGTACCATACGTGAGGCTGATTAACAAGATAAAGCCCTGTGGCATTACAGGAAAGATACTGGCATTAATAGAGGAATGGCTGACTGATGAGAGACATTGAGTGGGTATAAAGGGGGCCTTTTCTGGTTGGCTGCCAGTGACTAGTGGTGTTCCTCAGGGGTCAGTATTGGGATCACTGTTTTTCATTGTTTGTCAATGATTTAGATAATGGAATTGATGGCTTTGTGGCAAAGTTTACCAAATATACAAAAATACGTGGAAGGGTAGGTAGTGCTGAGGAAGCAATGTGATTGCAGCAGGATGTGGATAATTTGGAAGAATGGGCAAAAGGTGGCAGATGGAATAGAGCTTTGGGAAATGTATGATATTGCATTTTGGTAAAAGGAACAATAGTATGGACATTATCTAAATAGGGAGAAAATTCAGTCATCAGAGGTGCAGAGGGACTTTGCAGTCCTCGTGCAAGATTCCCAGAAATTTAATTTACAGGTTGTTCTCACTGGAATTTAGGAGAATGCGAGGGGATCTCATTGAAACCTACCGAACGTTGAAAGGACTCAACAAGGTGAGTATGGAGAGGATGTTTCCTATGTTGGGGCATCCAGACCTGGAGGGCACAGCCTTAAAATTAAAGGGCGATGTTTTAGAACAGAGGTAAGGAGGAATTTTTTTGGCCAGAGTGGTGAATCTGTGGAATGCTCTGTGATGGAGGCCAAGTCCGTGAGTGCACTTAAAGTGGAAGTTGATAGTTTCCTGATCGGCCAGGGCATCAAAGGATATGTTCAGAAGGCAGGCGTATGTGGTTGAGTGGGATCCAGCATCCACCATGATGAAATGGCCAAGTAGACTCGATGGGCTGAATGGCTAATTCTACTTCTATGGCTTCTGGTCTAACATTGCATTTTCCTTCCTCACCACAGACTCAACCTGCAAATTAACCTTTAGGAAACCCTGCACAAGGACTCCCAAGTCCCTTTACACCTCATTTTTTTTTGTTTTATATTCTAAACTTTCATTTCTTCTACCAAAGTGATGACCATACTTCCTTGTATTCCATCGGCCATTGCTTTGCCCATTCTCCTAATCTGTCTAAGTCCTTCTGTAGCCTCTCTATTTCCTCAAAACTACCTGCCCCTTCACCTATCTTCATATCGTCTGCAAACTTTGCAAGAAAGACACCGATTCCATCATCCGAGGTGTTGATGTATAATGTTACAGAACCCTGTGGAACACCACTAGTTACCGGCAGCCAACCAGAAAGGCTCCCTTTATTCCCACTTGTGCCTCCTACTAATCAGACACTGCTTTATCCATAGTCATACTTTATTGATCCCGGGGGAAATTGGTTTTCGTTACAGTTGCATCATAAATAGTAAATAGTAATATAACCATAAATAGTTAAATAGTAGTATGTAAATTATGCCAGTAAATTATGAAATAAGTCCAGGACCAGCCTATCAGCTCAGGGTGTCTGACCCTCCAAGGGAGGAGTTGTAAAGTTTGATGGCCACAGGCAGGAATGACTTCCTATGACGCTCTGTGCTGCATCTTGGAGGAATGAGTCTCTGGCTGAATGTACTCCTGTGCCCACCCAGTACATTATGTAGTGGATGGGAGACATTGACCAAGATGGCATACAACTTAGACAGCATCCTCTTTTCAGACACCGCCGTGAGAGAGTCCAGTTCCATCCCCACAACATCACTGGCCTTTTGAATAAGTTTGTTGATTCTGTTGGTGTCTGCCAACCTCAGCCTGCTGCCCCAGCACACAACAGCAAACATGATAGCACTGGCCACCACAGACTCGGAGAACATCCTCAGCATCGTCCGGCAGATGTTAAAGGACCTCAGTCTCCTCAGGAAATAGAGACGGCTCTGACCCTTCTTGTAGACAGCCTCAGTGTTCTTAGACCAGTCCAGTTTATTGTCAATTCTTATCCCTAGGTATTTGTAATCCTCCACCATGTCCACACTGACCCGCTACAAGCCCATGGTATTACAGGAAAGATCCATGCTGGAATCTTTCCTGTAATACCATGGGCTTGTAGCTTGTTAAGCAGCCTCGCGTGGCAGCTTGTCAAAGGCCTTCTGAAAATCCAAGTACACAACTTCAGGTGATTCTCCTTTGTCTATCCTGCTTGTTATTTCTTCAACGTATTCCAGCAGATTTGTCAGCCAAGATTTTCCCTTGAGGAAGCCATGCTGACTATGGCCTATTTTATCATGCGTCTCCAGGTACCCCGAAACCACACAACACACACAAAATGCTGGAGGAACTCAGCAGGCCAGGTAGCATCTATGGAAAAGGGTACACTTGACCTTTTAGGCTGAGACCCTTCAGCAGGATGTAGAAAAAAAGGTGAGGGGTAGAGTTAAAAGGTGAGGGGAGAGGAGGGAGAAACACAAAGTGATCGTTGAAACTGGGAGGGGAAGGTGTGAGGTAAAGAACTGGCATATTGATTGGTGAAAGAGATACTGGGCTAGAGAAGGGGGGAGTCTGATAGGAGAGGATAGAAGGCTATGGAAGAAAGAAAAGTGGGGAAGGAGCACCAGAGGGAGGCGATGGGCAGGCAAGGAGATAAGGTGAGAGAGGGAAAAGGGGATGGGGAATGGTGAAGGGTGGGGAGTTTTGCCAGAAGTTCAAGAGATCGATGTTCTTGCCATCAGGTTGGATGCTACCCAGACAGAATATAAAGTGTTGTTCCTCCAACCTGAGTGCAGCCTGATTGCAACAGTAGAGGAGAACATGGATTAATATATGAGAATGGGAATGGGAAGTGGAATTAAAATGGGTGGCTAATGGGAGATCCCACTTCTTCTGGCGAATAGAGCGTAGGTGCCCAGCAAAGCCGTCTCCCAATCTACGACGGGTCTCACCAATATACAGGAGGCTACACTGGGAGCACCGGCCAGAGAATATGACCCCAACATCCTCACAGGTGAAGTGTTGCCTCACCTGGAAAGACTGTTTGGGGTCCTGAATGGTAGTGACGGAGGAGGTGCCACATCCTTAACAATGGACTCCAACATCTTCCCAACCACTGAGGTCAGACTAACTGGCCTATAGTTTCCTTTCTTCTGCCTCGATCCCTTCTTGAAGAGTGGAGTGACATTTGCTATTTTCCAGTCTTCCAGAACCATTCCAGAATCTAGAGATTCTTAAGACCATAAGACAAAGGAGCAGGAGTCAGCCATTCGGCCCATCGAGTCTGCTCTGCCATTTTATCATGAGCTGATCCAATCTCCTATTTAGTCCCACTCCCCCACCTTTTCACCACAACCTTTGATGCCCTGGTTACTCAGATACCTATCAATCTCTGCCTTAAATATACCCAATGACTTGGCCTCCACTGCCGGCCGTGGCAACAAATTCCATAGATTCACCACCCTCTGACTCAAAAAAATTTCTTCACATCTCCGTTCTGAATGGGCACCCTTCAATCCTTAAGTCATGCCCTCTCGTACTAGGCTCCTCCATCATGGGAAACAACTTTGCCACATCCACTCTGTCCATGCCTTTCAACATTCAAAATGTTTCTATGAGGTCTCCCCTTATTCTTCTAAACTCCAAGAAAAACAGTCCAAGAGCGGACAAACATTCCTCATATGTTAACCCTCTCATTCTTGAAAGATCATTATTAATGCCTCCACAATCTCTTCAGCCACCTCTTTCAGAACTCTGGGGTGTAGACCATCTGATCCAGGTGACTTATCGAGCTTCAAACCTTCCAGTTTCCCAAGAACCTTCTCCCTAGTAATGGTAACCACAAATTTCATGACCCCTGACACCTAGAACTTCCACCATACGGCTAGTGCCTTCCACAGCGAAGACTGATGCAAAATACTTAGTCAGTTTGTCTGCCATTTCCTTGTCAAGGAAGGGTTAGACTTTGGAGTAGGTTAAAGGGACAGCACAATATTGTGGGCTGAAGGGTCTGTACTGTGTCAATGTTAATTTTCATTGAATGCAAATGAAGGATTCAGAAAGGATGGTGACTCTGCAGACCTGGGGCACCACAGTAGACTAGATATTACAGGTCGGGGCTTTGGAGTTCAATTCAGGAGTGCTCTGTAAGCGAGTTTGTATGTTCCTTCCCATGTGTGTGTGTGTTTCCTCTGGGTACCTGGGTTTCTTCCCGCAGTAATTCGGTGAGTGTTAAATCAGCGGGTTGCTGGGCTTGAAGGGCCAGCTCCACAGTGTATCTCTAAATCAGGGTTTCCCAACCTGGGGTCCTAGTACCCCTTGGTTAATGGTGGGGGGGGAGAGGGTGGTCCATGGCATGAAAGATGTAGGGACCCTCTGCAATAAAAGGATTAACATGCATGGTTGAAATTAAAAATAGATTGTAGAATAATCACTGTATTGTGAATTACCTTATCAGCAAAATGTATAACAAGGAAAGCCATATTGGACATTCGGGGTTTCTGAAAGTACGGGCTGCTCGAATGGCGATCATACAGTTTCTGGGCCCAGCTCTGGTCCGTGCCTTTCGGCATCTGAAAGGAGAAACCAAACCAAGTTAACTCAGAAACTGATCAGTGGCACAGAAAAGCAATCAATATTCGTAAAGCAATATTTAATATAACATCGTTGATGTGCTTGTGTCACAGCAGAAATGAGATACCGATCCCCTCTTCTGTCTACTTCTGCCTCTGTAAAGCAGACAGTGTCGTCAAAGACCCCACCTACCGTACGTCTTTAGACTGTGGGAAGAAACAAGACATTCTATTTTCTCTCCATCTCCCATAGAAAAGCCTGAAAGCATGTCCCATCGGGTTCAAGGGCAGCTTCCTATTCCACCCTGCTGTTGTAAGATTATTAAACAGTTCCCTAGTAGGATAAGATAGATTCTTGGCCTCACAATCTACCTTGCCCCTTTTGCTCACCTGCACTGCACTCTCTCTGTTGCTGTTACACTTTATTCTGCATTCTGTTATTGTTTTACCTTGTTCTTCCTCAATACACTGTGTAATGATCTGATCTGTGTGAACAGCGTGCAAGACAAGCTTTTCACTGGATCCCAGTACGTGTGACACTAATAATCCAATTCTAAACAAAACAAGGTAAAATTGATGTATTTATTTTATTTGGCGATACAGTGAGGAACAGGCTCTTCTGGCCCATGAGCCCCACCACCCAGCAACCTACCGATTACACTCTACCCTAGTCACAGTACAATTTACATTGACTAATTAAAGTTCAAAAGTTCAAAGCAGATTTTATTATCAAAGTACATATATGAGAACATCAGATAACAAGACAAAGTGTCCTTAAAGTGAGATCATTGGTCATGGGAACATTACAATGTTGTGGGAACATTGCAAGTGAGTGCAGTTACCCCTTTGCTAAAGAGTCTGATGGTTGAGGGGTAGTAACTGTTCTTGAACATGGTGGTGCGAGTCTTGAGGCACCTGTACCTCCTACCTGATGGCAGCAGCAAGTAGAAAGCATGACCTGAGTGGTGGGGGTCCCAGGTGATGAATGCTGCTTTCCTATGACAGTGTTTCATGTAAATTTGCTCAGTGTTGGAGAGGGCTTTACCCATGATGTGCTGGCTAAACCCACTAGGTTTTGCAGGATTTTCCATTCAGGGGCATTGGTGTTTCCATACCAGGCCGTGATGCAGCCAGTCAATATACTCTCCACTACACATCTATAGTAGTTCGTTAAAGTTTTAGATGTCATTCCAAATCTCCGCAGACTCCTAAGGGAGTCGAGGCACTGCCGTGCTTTCTTCACAATTACCCTTACTTGCTAGGCCCAGGACAGGTCCCCTGAAATGATAACACCTAGGAATTTAAAGTTTCTAACCCTCTCCACCTCTGATTGTCCGATGAGGACTGGCTCTGGACCTCTGGTTTCCTCTCCTGAAGACTACAATCAGTTCCCAGGTCTTGCTCATATTAAGTGAGAGGTTATTGTCATGCCACCACTCAGCCAAATTTTCAAAATCTCCCTCCTGTATGCTGATTCGTCACCACTTTTGATTTGGCCCAAAAGAGTGGTGTCCCAGCAAACCTGAATATGGGATAGGAGCTGTTCCTAGTCACACAGTCAGAGGTGTAAAGTGAGTCGGGCAGGGGGGTAAGCACACAGCCTTGTGGTGCACCTATGCTGATGGAGATTCTTTTGTTGCCAATCCGTACTGACTGGGGTCTACAAGTGAGGAAATCCAGGGTCCAACTGCACAAGGAGGCATTGAGGTCAAGGTTTTGGAGATCATTGAATAGTTTTGACGGGATTAAGTGCAGAGCTGTAATTGATAAAGAGCAGCTTTAAGCTACTAACTGGTACGTTTTTGGACTGGGGGAGAAAACTTGCACACCTGGTGGAAACACAGGCACACACAGGGAGGAACGTACAAACTTCCTCCCCATAACCCTTGATGCTCTTATTAATCAAGAGCCTATCAATCTCTGCTTTAAATAACTTGGCCTCCACAGCCGTCTGTGGCGAAGAGTTCCACAGGTTCAGCACGCTGAGGCTAAAGAAATTCCTCCTCATCTCTGTTCTAAATGGACGTACCTCTATTCTGAGGTTGGGTCTTTTGGTCTTAGACTCTCCCAGCATAGGAGACATCCTCTCCACATCCACTCTGTCTAACCCTTTCTTCTAAACTCCAACAAGTTCTTTACTTTATACTTTATTGTCGCCAAACAATTGGTACTAGAACGCACAATCATCACAGCGATATTTGATTCTGCGCTTTACCTTTAATTGATCAGATTAAACTTTTATTTACCAAATGGTCCCCAATCTCTTTGTCTTTGATTGGTCGGACTAACGCTATTAAGATGATCATTTTGCCTGAATTTTTGTATATATTTCAATCGGTTCCAATTTTTATCCCAAAATCTTTTTTTGATAACGTGGATTCAAAAATTTCCTCATATATTTGGCAGAATAAAAATCCTAGGCTAGGTAAAAGATATTTACAGAAATCCAAGAAGGAGGGGGGACTTGCCCTCCCAAATTTTAGATTCTATTATTGGGCAATTAATATTCGATATTTAAAATTTTGGCTACAAGATTTGGACGCATCTTTAAACCCTCATTGGGTAAATCTTGAATCTAATTCATTACAAGGGTTTTCCTTGGGTTCGGTTTTAGGAACTTTACTTCCTTTTACTTCTTTTAAATCATATAAACAAATGAATAACCCAATAGTTAAACATACTTTACGTATATGGTTTCAATTCCGAAAATTTTTTGGGTTTAATCAATTCATTCTAGCAAGTCCCATTATATCAAATTTTCTTTTTCAACCTTCCATGATGGATCAAGCTTACTTTGATTGGAAAACCAAAGGTATAATATCTTTTCGCGATTTATTCTTGGATAACTGTTTTATGTCTTTTGATCAACTCTCTAATAAATATAATTTACCCAGATCTCACTTTTTTAGATATTTACAGATTAGAAACTTTTTAATTACTGTCTCTCCTAATTTTCCACACCCATATCCAATGGACACTTTGGAAAAGATCTTAGACTTAAATCTTTCTCAGAAAGGTGTAATAGCAATTGTATATAATATAATTATGAATTTATGTCCTGATGCCTCTAATAAAATTAAAGCTGACTGGGAAAGAGAACTTGAGATTAATATACCGACTGAAAAATGGGAAAAAATTCTTCAGTTGGTGAATTTATCCTCTGTATATGCTAAGCATAGGTTGATACTGTTTAAAGTAGTTCACAGGGCTCATATGTCCAAAGATAAACTATCTCGTTATTACTCTTATATTAATCCAATATGTGACAGATGCCAGTCTGAGATTGCTTCTTTAACTCACATGTTTTGGTCATATCCCTTGTTGGAGAAATATTGGAAAGATATTTTTGATATTATTTCAACGGTCCTAAATCTAGACTTACAACCTCATCCAATTACTGCTATCTTTGGATTACCAATGATAGACTCAAATAATTTAACCTCTTCATCACGAAGGATGATTGCATTTCTTACTTTAATAGCTAGAAGGTCCATCTTGTTGAATTGGAAAGAGATCAACCCTCCTACAGTATTTCATTGGTTTTCACAAACTATGGTGTGTCTGAATTTGGAGAAAATTAGAAGTGCAGTTTATGACCCTTCTATTAAGTTTGAAAAAATTTGGAGGCCATTTATTCAGCATTTTCATTTGATGTAATTTGATCATTTCCAAACTGGTTTTATTTCTCTGTACTGTTGTTGGAGGGGAGTGGAGGCGTCGACGCTGAGGTTTTCTTCTTTTCCATTTTTAAGTTGTTAGTTTTGCCCCAGTCTTTTAGTTTAGTGTAGTTTTTTTTCTTTTGGGATGGGTTTTTTTTTTGTCTTTTTCCTTTTTTTTTGCTTTATATTATCTGTGATCAGTTCTACATGTAGGGGAGTTTTGGTAATTTCCACTATTTGGTTTTGCAATTACTCTTTTTTTAAATGTAACAATACATCTCATATTATCTGTATTATTGCTATGTTTTGTTTCTATATTTTGAAATTAATAAAAAGATTGAAAAAGAAAGAAAGATTCTGCGCTTCACACTCCTTGGATTACAAATATTAAATATTAAAATATTAAAAATAGTAAAAAATTACTAAATATTAAAAATTTAAATTATAAATCATAAATAGAAAATAGAAAAATGGAAAGTAAGGTAGTGCAAAAAAACCGAGAGGCAGGTCTGGATATTTGGAGGGTACGGCCCAGATCTGGGTCAGGATCCGTTCAGCAGTCTTATCACAGTTGGAAAGAAGCTGTTCCCAAATCTGGCCGTACGAGTCTTTAAGCTCCTGAGCCTTCTCCCAGAGGGAAGAGGGACAAAAAGTGTGTTGGCTGGGTGGGTCATGTCCTTGATTATCTTGGCAGCACTGCTCCGACAGCGTGCAGTGTAAAGTGAGTCCACGGACGGAAGATTGGTTTGTGTGATACCCTGAGACCACAACCTTGACAATCAACATCTTCCCAACCACTGAGGTCAGACTAACTAACCTACAATTTCCTTTATTCTGCCTCCGTCCCTCAAGGAAACCATGCTGACTTTGGCCTTACTGGCATGCTCATTGTCCTGTGAGATAGTCTGTCCCGTCACTACCCTTTGTGACGACGAAGACATTAACACCTCAAATGAAACGTGGGTGAAACTCATTGGCTGCCTTTACCCTGCATTCTTCATCCAACAGGTCCAAGATGCCCAGCTTGGCCTCAATCAGGTCAATGCATGGCTGGTTGTCGGAAAAGTCGATGAGCGTCCAGGGTATTTGTTCCTTCATGTACTCTTCCTGCTCCAATTTGAAGACGTGCTGAAAAACATTGAAAATACACAACAAATTGTGATAATACCGGTACACATAAAATGTATCCCTTAACACTTACAGATCTGTTCATTCGTAGAACACCACAGCACAGAAATAAGCCCTTCAGCCCATCTATCCTGTGCCGAACTATTATTCAGCCTAATCCCATTGACCCACACCTGGACCACAGCTCTCCTTAGACCTCCCATCCACCACTTCCACTGGCAGCTCACTCCACATTCGTACCACCCTCTGAGCTTCTACTCATGCTCCCCTTAAACATTTCACCTTTCACCCTTAACCTATGACCTCTAGTTCCAGTCTCATCTAACCTCAGTACAAAAAACTTTTTTTTTATTTAGTCCATAAGACTATAAAAACTTGAGACACTGGCTGAATTCTGCTCCATTCACCTCATCGAGTCTGTTGACAATTCCATCGTGGCCAATTCATTATCCCTCTTAACCCCGTTCTCCTGCCTTCTCCCTGTAACCTTTAACACTCTGACTAATCAAGACCTATCCATAGCCACTTTAAGTATATCCAGTGACTTGGCCTCCACAGCTGTCTGTGACAATGAATTCCACAGATTCACCACCCTCTGGCTAAAGAAATTCCTCCTCATCTCTGTTCTAAATGGATCTCCCTATATTCCGAGTCTGTGTGCGCTGGTCCTGTACTCCCCCACTTTAGGAAACATCCTCTCCATGTCCACTCTATCAAGCCCTTTCAATATTACCCTATCTATACCCCTCATAGTTCTGTATACCTCTATCAAATCTCTCCTCTAAGGATTAATGGAGTTGTGATAAAAATGGACATCAGGTAACTGACTACGGAAGCTTTGTGACTGGTTACCAAATCTATCCATACTATCCTTTGGTCACATACTTACAGATACAGATTGCGACGTCTCACTGGTTTAGGCAGGGCATGGGTGGGGCTCACTCGACAGGGTATATAAGGAGGTGTCTCTTGGGGGACTGGGCACTTGACTAACTTGTGCCTGAGGAAGACGGTTGGGTTTACCATTGAAATGTTGCAATCAGTATCTGTGATACTGATGTTACTGATGTGACTGTTAGCGCCAAAGGATAAGAAGGATAGACATCGGGTAAACCTGCCGAAATTAGAACTGAATAAAACTGTTTGTTAAAATATATAAGCACATACATGGAGACACAAGAACATGTGCGCACATACCTGAAGACACATGAGCAGGTTCACACATACATGAAGGCACATGAGCAGGTTCACACATACATCAAGGCACATGAGCAGGTTCACACATACATGCACAAGTACACAATACAGTGTTCTCACCAGGTTAAATTGCTGCTGCAATTTCTCATTAGCGTAGTTGATGCAAAATTGTTCAAAACTGTTGATATCAAAAGTTTCAAACCTGAAGTGGACAGAAAATAGACATTATCTCTCTGAAAATAACTGTTTACTGTTGAACTAGTTTCACAAGAGCAACCCGAACAATGATCCAACACTTGCTGGAACAGCTAACCTCCAGTTGTCAGTCTGTACCATTCTTGTACTCCTCAGTGCACCTATTCCTTCCCAGAACTTTCCAGAAGTTCATGCTAGCAACAACATTTTATCAATTGATTATCAGCTGTGATTGTGTTGTGCTAATCACTATGCTACCGTGGTACCATGTATTGTCATGTTTGCTCTACATCCCATTGTGAAGCACGTTGAACTACATCGTCTGTACAGAACATGCTCTGTCGGTGTAGGTGTAGTGATCTACAGGTGTAGTGGACAGAGAGGAAGGCGACTATGGATTGCGGTAGGATCTGGACCAATAGAAAACTGGGCTGAAAAATGCCAGATGGAATTTAATGCAGATGAGCTTGAGCTTTTGCACTTTGGTAGGACCAGCCAGAGTAGGTCTTACACAGTGAATGGCAGGGCACTGAGGAGCGTGCTAGGACAAAGGGATCTGGGAATACAGGCCCATAATTCCTTAAAAGTGATGCCACAGGTAGATAGAGTCATAAAGAAGGCTTTTAGCACATTGGCCTTCATAAACCCACGTATTCAGTACGGGAGTTGGGACGTTATGTTGAAATTGTATAAGATCCTGGTGAGGCCTAAATTGTAATATTGTGTGCAGTTTTAGCCATCTACCTACAGGAAAGATGCAAATAAGATTGAAAGAGTCCAGAGAAGATTTACAAGGATGTTGGTGGGACCTAGAACCTGAGTTATAAGGAAAGGTAGAACAGTTTAGGACTTCATTCCCTGGAACGTAGCAGATTGAGGGAAGATTTGACAGAGGTATACAAAATTATGAGGAATTTCGACAGGGTAAGTGCAAGCAGACTTTCACCACAGGGGTTGGGTGGGGCTACAACTGGAGGTTACGGGTTAAGGGTGAAAGGTGAAAAGCTAAGCGGAACCTGAGGGGAAACTTCTTCAATCAGAGGGTGGTGACAACGTGGAATGAGCTGCCAGCAGAAGTCATGCATGTGAGGTTGATTTCAATGTTTAAGAGTTTTGGATAGATACATAGATGGGAGGGATGTGGAGGGCAATGGTCTGGTAGAGGTCAATGTTTCAAGGTGGATTAATAGTTCGGCATGGACCAGATGGGCCGAAGGACCTGTTTCTGTGCTGGAGTGCTCTATGACCTTATAAATAATCTATTATTATTATTAATTTTGAATACACCTTTCATGTTCTCCATCAGTCCTCTTAGCCTACTTTGTCACTCTTCGTAGCTGAAATGCTTTCTGCGGCGATAAGCACTTACGAGCAATTAATTCACAGAGTGAGCGGTTCATAACAGATGATGGCCTTTTCTCCCCTTATTGTGACACAAATCCCTCATGAACTTACACCCAATCATAATCCACAAAACAACTTCAACAGAAGAGATTCTGTAGATACTAGAAATCCAGAGTAACATAGACAAAATGCTGGAGGAACTCAGCGGGTCAGGCAACACCTACAGAGAGGAATAAACAGACAACGTTTTGGGCTACAGCCATTCATCAGGACTGGAAAAGAAGGGGGAAGAAGCCAGAATAAATGGGTAGGAAGGAGCTGGGAAGAGAAGAAACAAGCAGGTGATAGGCTGGTGGGGAGGCAAGAGGCGGGGAGAAGTGTGAACAGAATACTGTGAGAAGCTGGGAGGCAATAGGTGGAAAAGGCAAAGGGCTGAAGAAGAAGGGATCTGATAGGAGAGGAGAGTAGACCATGGAATAAAGGGAGGGAGGGAGGAAATCAGGAAGAGGAAGGTGCAGGTAATGGGGAGGTTCTGAGGATGAGGGAAGGGAAGGAGAAGGGGTAATGGTGCCAAAGGGACATGGCAAAACACAGGTAAGATTTATTTCCTCTCAGATAGGTAACTTATGAAGACACGCCCTAGGGTGCCATGGTAGCATATTGGTTAGCACCTCTCTTCCAGCTTGGCACATTCCAGAGTTCAGAGTTCAATTCCTGCGCCAAACGTAAGGAGCCTGCATGTTCTCTCTGTGAACCGTGTGGGTTTCCTCTGAGTGCTCTGGTTTCCTCCCGCAGTCCAAAGACGACCCGGTTGGTAGGTTAATGGGTCAATGTAAATTGTCCCGTGACGAGACCGGTGGATTGCTGAGCAGTTTGGCTCATTGGTCTGGAACGGCCTGTTTGGCACTATATCTCTAAATAAATAAATACTGAAAATAAATTAAATTATCCCCCCAAAATAATCATCTCATCCATTTCATCAGATCAATCCATAAAGCCTACCTCTGCACCGTCTCTAAAGCTTCTGCACCCTTTCTATAGAGGCGACCTGAACTGTGCAGGTAATGGGGAGGTTCTGAGGGTGGTCTAACCAGAGTTTTATAGAGTTGAACATCACTTCATGGCTCCTAAACTCAATCCCCTGAATTGTTGCCAGTAGAAACCGCAGTATGGCTTACAGAGACCAAGAACTGTGGATTTATAGCTGGTCCATTAAAAAAAGGCATCTTGGAGCTACAAGAACACGGGGGCAGCTGGCCAGATTTACGCTGGGTTAGAGAAGGTCAGCAAAATCTTCAGCCAGCTGGCGGGAGTATTCAAGGACATTTTCAACCTCTCATAGCTATGGGCAGAAGTTCCCACTTGCTTCAAAAAGGCAACAATTATAACAGTGCCTACGAAGAAGAATGTGAGCTGCCTTAATGACTATCACCTGGGAGTACTCACATCTACAGTGATGAAATGCTTTGAGAGGTTGGTGATGACTAGACTGAATTCCTGCCTCAGCAAGGACCTGGACCCACTGCAGTTTGCCTAAACCACAATAGGTCAACGGCAGACACAGTCTCAATGGCTCTTCACATGTCCTTAGGCCACCTGGACAATACAAACACCTATGTCAGGATGCTGTTCATCGACTATAGCTCAGCATTTAACACCATCATTCCCACAATCGTGATTGAGAAGTTAGAGAACCTAGGCCTCTGTACCTCCCTCTGCAATTGGATCTTCGACTTCCTAACCAGAAGACAACAATCTGCGCGGATTGGTGATGACATATCCTCCTCACTGACGATCAACACTGGTGCACCTCAAGGGTGTGTGCTTAGCCTCTCTCTATATCCATGACTGTGTGGCTAGGCATAGATCAAATAGCATCTATAAATTTGCTGATGATACAGCTATTGTTGGTAGAATCTCAGATGTTGATGAGAGGGCGTACAAGAGCGAGATATAACAACTAGTGGAATGGTGTCACAGCTACAACCTCATACTCAACATCAGTAAGACGAAAGAGCTGATTGTGGACTTCAGGAAGGGTAAGATGAAGGAACATGTACCAATCCTCATAGAGGGATCAGAAGTGGAGAGAGTGAGTAGTTTCGAGTTCCAGGGTGTCAAGATCTCTGAGGACCTTTCCTGGTCCCAACATACTGATGCAGCTATACAGAAAGCAAGACAGCAGCTAGACTTCATTAGAAGTTCGAAGAGATTTGGTAGGTCAACAAATACACTCAAAAACTTCTACAGATGTACCGTGGAGAGCATTCTGATAGGCTGCATCTTTGTCTGGTACAGGGGGTGGGAGTGGGGGTGGGGTGCTACTGCACAGGACCAAAAGAAGCTGCAGAGGGTTGTAAATTTAGTCAGCTCCATCTTGGGTACTAGCCTACAAAGTACCCAGGACATCTTCAAGGAGCGGTGTCTCAGAAAGGTAGCATGTATTATTAAGGACGTCCAGCACCCAGGGCATGCCCTTTTCTCACTGTTACCATCAGGTAGGAGGTACAGAAGCCTGAAGGCACACACTCAGTGATTCAGGAACAGCTTCTTCCCCTCTGCCATCCAATTCCTAAATGGACATTGAACCCGTGAACACTACCTCAATTTTTTCAATATATATTATTTCTGTTTTTTGCATGATCTTAATATATTCAATATATGTATACTGTAATTTATTATTTTAATTATTATTATTTTTTTTCTTCTTCTTCTTCTATATTATGTATTGCATTGAACTGCTGCTGCTAAGTTAACAAATTTCACAACATATGCCGGTGATAATAAACCTGATTCTGATTCAATGTCGGCCACCCATTTAAATTCTACTTCCCATTCCCTTTCTAACGTATTTATCCATGGTCTCCTGTCCTGCACAATGAGGCCATTCCCAGCTTGGAGGAGCAACTCCTCATATTCTGCCTCAGCAGCCTCCAATCTGACAGCATGAATATTGATTTCTCCAACATCTGGCAATTTCTCCTCTTCCTGGCTTCCCTCTTACCCCTTCTCTTCTCACTTGCCCATCTCCTCCCTCTGGTGCTCCTCTTTCTTCCATGATCCACTCTCCTCTCCTATCAGATGCCTTCTTCTTCAGCCCTTTACCTCTTCTACCTATCTGCCTCCCAGCAGCTTCTTACTTCATCCCCTCAGTCCCACTCATCCACACTCCCCCCTCACCTAGTCTTACCTATCACCTTGGCTTGGCTTAAGATGTCAACTGTTTATTCCCCTCCATAGATGCTCTCCGACCTGCTGTGTTCCTCCAGCATTTTGTGTGTGTTACTCTGGAATTCTGGCATCTGCAGAATCTCTTATGTTTTTAATTTGGCGATGGTTTTTTTTTCAGTGCCCCGATGAACCATAAATATGCACTTGTCAGGCAGCATCACCATCAGCAGGCTTGGCTGCAATCTCCGAACAGCACTCCCACCGTCTAAAATAACAGCCTCTGGAGAATTCCCAGGGACAGCACAAAAGATAATTGGATTGCGGAAAATGTCTCAGGCAGTCCTTTCAACTTGGGTTTGAGTCTGACCTTGTACAAAGTTGGTTTTTAATAATCACAATTTAGCTTCTAACGGGTTGATGTCTGCAGGACAAGAATAGCACTGGAGGGGCCATTGTGGGAACCGAAAAAGACATAACACAGCACTTCTCTCCTCCACAGCTCAACGTGTGCACATGCAGAGGGACTGACTTCCAACCTCACCACCGGACTGCATAAACATATGGACCCAAAGCACAGTATTGTCCATTCCAGGCTGGAATTCTTGAACCATGATACGTACAGTATCCACACAAAAATAACAGTCTTGATGAAGGGCCTTAGCCTAAAACGTCAGCTGTTCATTTCTCTCAAGGGACACGGGAGTTCTACTGCAAGAGCGAGGAACGACCCGAAGCTGGGCCAGATTGAAAAGGTCAGGGTGTCAGGGGTCAGAGGTGAGGGACAGGCTGGTTCAGCTCACTGCCTTGTGTGGTTTGTTTGTCTCTGCACTGAACTGAGGCTGTGGCCTGCAACGAACAGGCTCCTGGATCAGCTGTAGTCATGACTGGCTTCATGTCTGTGGACTCACTTCCGTGAACTTCAGTTCTGAATGTTAATTGCTTACATTTATTGTTTGCATGATTTGTTTTTTTTTCCTCTCTGCACATTGGGTGTTTGATGGCTTTTGTTAACGGGTTTCTTTGTTTTGTGGCTGTCTGAAAGGAGACAAATCTCAAGGTCACAAGTAATTCTGCTGTTATGTTTTATGCTTTCGATAGGTACTGCCTGATGTGCTGAGTTCCTCCAGCATTTTGTGTGTCCAAAAGTGACATTGACTCAACTGTTAAATGACTTGAATGAAGTCTGTATGGATGGAAGGGTAAGACAGTGGTTAGTTCCAGCAACCTGGTTTCAGTTCCGCCACTGTGCATCAGGAGCTTATGTGTTCCTCCTGGGACCACGTGGGTTTCCTCCAGATAAAATGAATCTCATTAGTATATGGTGACATATATGTACTTTGTTAATACTGTAAGTATGCTTCAAACTTTGAACAGGTTAGCAGGTCAATTAAGGGAGGGCTGTGTCACCGAAACCAAAAGCCGCAGCCACTGCACCAGAATATATGGATCCCGATCGGCCACTACAGCCACCTGAGGACCCAACAAAAGACAACCCCCTTAGGAGAACATCATACCCTAAACATCTCTGAGGATCTATCCTGGGCCCAATGTACTAATGCCATTGGAAAGAAGGCACGACAGTGCTATATTTCATTCGGAGAATCAGGAGACTTGGTATGTCAACAATGACTCTTGCAAATTTCTAGAGACGTACTGTGGAGAGTATTCTAACTGGCTGCATTTCCATCTGGTACGAAGGTGCCATTGCACATGATCAGAAAAAGCTGCAAAAAGCTGTAAACAGCCAGCTCCATCATGGGCACTAGCCTCCCCAGCATCGAGAGCACCTTCAAAAGGCGATGTATCCATCACTGAGGACCCCCATCACCCAGGACATGCCCTCTTCTCATCGCTACCATCAGGGAGGAGGTACAGGAGCCTGAAGACACACACTCAACATTTCAGGGACAGCTTCTTCCCCTCTGCCATCAGATTTCTGAACAGACAATGAACCCATTCACTACTTGTTTCTTTTTTTTTGCTCTCTTTTTACATTACTTACTATATACTTATTGTAATGTATAGCTTTTTATTTGAGCTCCAAATTCCAGCATCTACAGTCTCTTCCATCTCCTTTAGTTGGACTACATTTGGCATTCTTTGATCGTCGTGCTTGGGCCCTGAGATCCTGTGGAGCAGAGGCCATTGCTGAGCACCTGTCTCCATTGTCGATGGCCTGGTTGGAGTTCATCAATGTTTCTGCAATCCATTGTATCCACTGCACAGGGGGCTGGCCTAGACAGCTTCACCAGAGCCCTGTTAGCCGATCTTACCCGTTTCTACCTCTCATGATGGGAACATAACTTTTCTTTCCTTTTTTTGGTTTCATGGCACAAGACAGCATAACAATAAACTTCAGGACATATGCCAGTGACATTAAACCCGATACTGATTCTGATACCTGACTCGCGTGATCGCAGTAACACTTGTCACTAAACCGCACTCATTATCAACCCCAGTTCCCAGTTTGGCGGGACGCAATGCCATGTAAACCCTGCTCAGTTGCGTACCCGTAAATATCCAGGACGCCAATGAACGAGTGCTGTTTGCTGGTTGTATGAAGTGCCTTGTTGATTTGTTCCACGATCCAGTTGAAGAGCTGGGCGTAGATGTGCTTGGCCAATGCATTCCTGGCATTGAGGGCATGCTGCCTGGCCATGGACTTCACATACGTCTCTGACGTGGTGACGAGCTTGCGATGACAGAGCCAGTGTTCCATCTGGTCGTGTTCAACCCCCAGCAGATCACAGAAGTAGCTTAGGTGCTTATCCTTCTTCTGAAAGTACAGAGATGAATGGTTAACAAGCTAGAGTGCTGTTCATCTTTTGATAGCTAAAAAGCTGTTAATACTTGATATGTTAATAATCGATTTTCAAATTGTTAATAATTGATATTTAATATGTCAAGATTTGATATGCTAGATATAATGAGAGATTTTCTGATAGTTATGATGGCACATTTACAGTAATTTTTAAAGAGAAACATGAGAAACTCTGCAGATGCTGCAAATCCAAGCAACACACACAAAATGCCAGAGGAACTGAGCAGGTCAGGCAGCATTTATGGAAAAAGTACAGAAACAGAGATGGGGTTTTGGGGGTTAATGTGCCTGATCCGTTTTGTTTGTTTTTAGTGTGGGAGGAGGGATTTGGGGTAGATGTGCTTGTTCCATTTTTGTTTCTTTTTTTCATGCGGGAGGAGGGATTTGGAAGTCGATATGCTGATCTGTTTTGTTCTTTTGTTTTGCGGGGAGGTGGGATTTGGGGGTCGATGATCGTGCTGCCTTTCTTTTCTTTCTTGGTTTCATGGTTACCTAGAGAATGGAAGAACTTCAGAGTTGTATGCTTTGGTAATAAAATGAACTTTGAACATTTTGAAAGAAAATGAAAATAATTTTTATAAACCTTTCTTGAATGTTTTCTTGCACCTCTTTATCAGCTGAGTATGATCAAAGCCTCTCAAAGTCCAACACTATGTCCCCGTCATGAGAGGAAGAAACAGGCAAGGTTGGCTAACAGGGCTCTGGTGAAGCCGTATAGGCTAATCCCCTGTATAGTGGACACAATAGATTACAGAAACATTGGTGAACTCCAACCATACCATTGACTTCAGAGGACAATGGAGACAGGTGCTCAGCAATGGCCTCTGCTCCACTTAGGATCCAAGGGCCCAAGCAAGCACGATGATCAAAGAATGCCAAATGTAGTCCAACTAAAGGAGATGTAAGAGATTGTAGTTGCTGGAATTTGGAGCTAAAGAAACAATTGTAGAACGATCGTCTAGAGGAAGAGGTTTAGAAGTTAAGATATGACAACATTTAACAGAGATGATTATCTTTTAACTGTTAATAAAAATGTCTCACACCTCCAACACACATCAAAGTAAGAGATTTGAAAGTGGGGGGGGAGGGGGAGATCCAAAATTTGAAAGTGGGAGGGGGAGGAGGATCTCCCCCTCCCCCTCTCAAATCTCTTACTAGCTCTTCCTTCAGTTAGTCCTGACAAAGGGTCTTGGCCTGAAATATCGACTGTACCTCTTCCTAGAGATACTGCCTGGCCTGCTGCGTTCACCAGCAACCTTGATGTATGTTGCTTGAATTTCCAGCTTCTGCAGAATTCCTCGTGTTTGTGTCTCACACCTGTCTGCATTAACAAAAAACTATTGAATGAGGACTAGCATGCATTTTTACATTCTAGAAAGACAAACCAGAGCAGCAGAGAGATCTTGGGATCCAAGTTCACAGCTCCCTTGAAAGTGGCTACACAGGTCGATAAGGTGGTTAAGAAGGTTTATGCGGTTTGATTTTATGAGTAGAGGCTTTGAGTTCAAAAGTCAGGAGGTTACGTTGCAACTTTATAAGACTCTGGTTTGGCCACATCCGGAGTATTGCACACTGTTCTGGTCACCCCACTAGAGTAAGGGTGTTGAGGCTTTGGAGGGGGTGCAGAGAAGGTTTACCAGGATGCTGCCTGGTTTAGAGCACATCATGAGAGGCTAGATGGGCTGTTTGTTCTGGAGTGCCAGAGACTGAGGGGAGATCTGTTTGAGATTCATAAGATTGAGAGGCATAGACAGAGTGGACAGAGAGCATCTGTTTCCCAGGGTTGCAATGTCTAATACCAGAGGGCATGCATTAAAGGTAAGAGGGGATAGGTTCAAGGTGGATGAGTTTTTTTTACTCAGAGGGTGGTGGATGCCTGGAATGCGCTGCCTGGTCTGGTGGTAGAGGCAAATACATTAGAGGCTTTTAAGAGATGTTTGGATAGGCGCATGGATCTGAGGAAGATGGAGGGATATGGACATGGTGTAGGTAGGAGGGATTAGCGTTTGGGCACTTTAGATTTGTTTTTCAGCTGGATCAGCACAACACTGTGGGCCAAAGGGCCTGTTCTTGCGCTGTACTGTTCTATGTTCTAGGACACTGAAGTGTGCAGTAGAACAAAGAAATCTGGGGAGAGAGATCCATAATTCCTTGAAAGTGGCATCACAGATAGATAGGGTTTTAAAGGGTTGAGTCTCTTCATCAGCTGTGCTCTGACCTAGTTTAACTTCATATTTGTATGAATTGAATTCCATTTTCTAATTCGTTGCACATTTTTCCAGTTGGCCTGGATCCTGTTGTAACCTTAGACATATCTAGGAGCCATGTATCTATTTTCTGTCTGCATTGTATTTTGTGTTGCGAGTTTATTATGGGTAGCTAGTCACGTGGGTTGGGACGTGGTTGAAGTGAAGAGTTTAGTTACATATTCATGCTTTGTCTTTACTTCAGTTTAGTTTGGGTAAAGCCAGGGAGTGGGCCGGGGGGGGGGTGATATCACTTTATGATCTACTTAAAGACATTAAATACTCTTAAATATGTTTAAGAACGCTTCACTGCACTTAAATACACTAAGACTATTTTGTTAGTTTTAGTTTCATTAGTTTTTATCGTTTCAAGATCGCTTGTTTTGTTGGTTTGAACTACTTGCTTCGAGTTTACAACTTTGTGATTGGTGGAGCGCGTCAAACAGAGTCAACACCCACCCCTCCATGCTCAGTCTCTGAGTGGGTTTGGTTTCTTTTCAAGTAACTGCTACAGACACCCCTCGCTCTCCGCTATACCACTAGCCGGTCTAGAATTCATTACGCAGAGACTGGTTTAAATAGCGCTCAGTCCCCAGTACATTACCGAGGCAAAATTTAAATGTCCATAGGACAGTCACTGAACAAAGGTTGGGCTCACCAACAACCATGAGACGGCCTACTGACACGAGGTGGAAGAGCACGAGGCTCGGTGCTAGGAAAATAACCTCTTCCTTAATGTCAACCAGACAAAGGAGATGGTTATTGACTTCAGACAACTCACACCTCTTTACGTTGGTAGCACGGCAGTGGAAACCATGAGCAGTTTCAAACTCCTGGGAGTATTCATCACACACAACCTCTCATACTTCCAGGATGCATCCTACACAATCAGAAACGCTCACTAGTGCCTCTACTTTCTGCAGAGGCTGAACTGTGCACATCTGTCTGACCTACAGGTGTACAGTTGAGAGCATCCTAACATGCTGCATCATTGCTTGGTATGGAAATTACTCCATGGCAGAGAGGAAGGCTCTGCAATGGGTAGTCAAAAAATACCCAACGCATCACTGGCACCAGACTACCCATCACCAAGGACATATAGACAGAAAGATGCCAGAAATGGGCCAGTAACATCATGAAGGATCCCACCCACCTTGCTCATGGACTGCTTGTCCCACTCCATCAGGGAGGAGGCTATGTAGCATCCACACCAGGACAACCAGACTCAAAAGTAGTTGCTTTCCCCAAGCAGTAAGGCTGTTTGGCACCTCCACCCACTAACCCACCCCTCCACATCCCCAACCACCACTACCTTATCATTTTCTGTCAGAGTCACTTTATGTACAGACACCTGTGCCTAGCGTCACATTGTTCACTCAATCTTTATGTACCGTGAGTGTATGACATGAGTGATCGTGGTCTTTCCATCACCATGATTGCTCTTGGCAAATTTTTTTCACAGAAGTGGTTTGCCATTGCCTTCTTCTGGGCAGTGTCTTTCCGGGACAAGTGACCCCAGTCATTATCAATACTCTTCAGAGATTGTCAGCCTGGCGTCAGTGGTCGCATAACCAGGACGTGTGATATACACCGGCTGCTCGTATGACCATCCACCGTCTGCTCTCATGGCTTCATGTGACCCTGATCGGGGGCTAGGTAGGTGCTACACCTTGCCCAAGGGTGACCTGCAGGCTAACAGAGGACAGGAGCGTCTTACACCTCCTTTGGTAGGGACATACCTCCACCCTGACACCCCTTTATGTATGTACATAAGCTAATCTTACGTATTTTTATATATTGTGTTATGCTTATTGTGTGAGTTTTTTTTTGTGCTATATCAGATCCCGAGTAGCCATTAATTTGTTCTCCTTTACACTTGTGTACTGGGAGTGACAGTAAACTATCTTGAATCTTGAAACCTGCAGGGTACAGGATGTAACTACTTTATAGCAGTGACTTACAGCAACACCACACGAGTCCATATCTCTCTCTGAAACAATCTCTACGTTTCCCAGATGGAGAATGGAAGCGATCACTCTATAAACGTTCACCTGGTGTGCATCCTTCACACCTGAAGGGCAGAAACATATCATTAACACCATCACCAGTAAATGCGGAAATACAAACCTTCACATTGATAACTTCATAACTCCAAAAGCAAACTGCTCAGTATACCTCATCTGAGATATTGACACCCTGAATAATCAAGTACCTATCAATCTGTGCTTTAAATATACCCAATAACTAGTTCTCCACAGCTGTCTGCCGCAACGGACTCCACAGTTTCACCACTCTCTGGATAAAGAAATTTCTTCTCGTCTCTGTCTCAACATAGAGATCAAATGTTAGGACCCAACATTTGAATCTCCGAAGGGTAGGCCCCAGAATCCCCGGCTTTGCCTGCTGCTGGCAACTGAGGCTGAGGTCGAAGGGTTCGGATAGAGATGGTGCTCGGTACTCGGTGTCGGAGGGCTGATCAGAGCTCGAAGTTTTCGGACGACTCAGAGTCAGACTGTGGTCAGCATGGCAGGGAGAGTTTTCTTCCTTCTCCTGCCTGTGTGAGATGTGGGACTTCCGAGAAACTTTGAACTTTTTTTACCGTGCAATGGACTGTTCTTCATCAAGTTATGGTATTGTTGCTCTGTTGTAACTATATGTTATAGTTATGTGGTTTTGTTAGTTTTTCAGTCTTGCTCTGTCCTGTGTCTTTGTGATATCACACCGGAGGAATATTGTATCATTCCTTAATGCATACATTACTAAATGACAATAAAAGAGGACTGCGTCTCCTCATAATCTAACCCTTCAGTCTAACTGATGTTGTCAATGTTATTTATTTATTATATGCACATTGTCAGTCTTTGTGCGTGGTTTTTCATTGATTTTACTATATTTCTCTGTTCCACTGTGAATGCCTGCTAGAAAATGAATCACAGGGTTGTATATGGTGACATATATGTACTTTGATAATAAATTTACTTTGAACTAAATCACCATCAGTTGAAATTTGAAATGGGGCTTTTGGGAAGAGTATAGAATTGAACCCCTGGCCTTACCAAGTAGAGCAAAGGCATCCCAAGTTTTCTCAAAGTCTTCAGCATCGTTAACTCCGTCTATTAACGTGTTGCCACCCTGGGTGGTGTAGAAGTAGTCTTCTGCACTGCCTGAAAGATAGCAAAGCTCTGGTTATTCATAAACACAGATGTGCAGATGGTCAGGTCTGTGTTCTGCTCCACCCCGAAGGATAATATTACTGAGGCACCAATATTATTGTTCATCAGCAGAACAGCTTACTGCTAGAAAAGACAAATTAGTTTTAATCTACACACTTAAAGCTAAGTCTAAAGGGATTGTCATTCCCCCCGTCCCCCAGTTTACAGCAATTCTAAGTTACTGTGAAGATTCAGTCAGGTTTGGTTTCATGTTTCAATCATATTCACACCAGGTTAGTTTTAGAACATACAATAGTACAGCACATTACAGGCCCTTCGGCCCACAATGTTGTGCCGACCCTCAAACCCTGCCTCCCATATAACCCCCCACCTTAAATTCCTCCATATACCTGTCTGGTAGTCCCTTAAACTTCACTAGTGTATCAAAATAGTCCATCCACACTGACAGCTTCACTGCAATTAAAATTATGTATTTCGTATCACTTAGATATTCCTTCCTTGGTAATTTCTGATTATTTATCACCAGGACTGAAAATTTAACTGGAGTCAATGTCATACGGCACTACAGCACAGAAAGACACCTTTCAGCCCATCTAGTCTGCCTAGTCCCATTGACCTGCAGGCGGACCATACCCCTCCCATCCATATACAGTACTTATCCAAACTTCTCTGAAATGTAATCAAACCTGAAGCTCTCTCTCCCACTGGAAGCTCCTTTCACCCTCAAACCACAGACTGAGTTGCCCCCTCATATTCCCCTCAAACATTTTACCGTTCACCCTTAACCCATGACCTCTGGTTCTAGTCTCACTCAAACTCAGTGGGAAAAAGCCTGCTTGTGTTTACCCAAAGTAGGAACGACAGCAGCTAGATTTCATTAAGGCGGCATCAATCACCCATCGCCTGGGCCTAACGAACTAATGGCTTTGCAAGGAAGGCATGACAGTGGCTGTATTTCACTAGGAGTTTCAGGAGACTTTGGGGTGTCAACGATGGCTCTCGTAAATTTCTACAAACGTACCATGGAGAGTATTCTCACTGGTTGTATCACTGTCTGGTATGGAGGGGCCACCGCACAGGATTGAAAGAAGCTGCAGAAGGCTGTGAACTCATTCGGCTCCATCATGGGCATGAACTTTCGGAGCACCCAGGATATCTTCAAGGAGTGATGCCTCAAAAAGGCGGCATCCATCATTAAGGACCTCCATCACCCAGAACATGCCCTCTGCCCATTGTTACCATCAGGGAGGGGTTTACAGGAGCCTGAAGGCACACACTCAGCGATTCAGGAACAGCTTCTTCCCCATTGTCAGATTTCTAAATGGACATTGAACCCATGAACACCACCTCACTACATTTTTGCAATATATATTTACTGTAATTGACAGCTGTTTATTATCTACTGCAATGTCCTGCGGCCGCAAAACAACCAATTTCAGGACATATGCTGTTGATATTAAACCTGATTCTGATTCTATGCCTCCCATAATTTTATAAACCCCTCATTCTCCAAATAGAATATTAAGAGTTTGAGTTTAAACTCCAAAATAAAGAACATTGTCAGAGCTGTCAGCAAATCAATCTGTATTAACATGATATCTTGTTCTCATTATCCTCTTAAAACTCATTGCCAAGCCATCGTTAATAAGCAGCTGTAATTATCTTCTATATGACAATCTGAGTGTTAATTGCTAACATTAGCTTCTTGGACCATGGTTAAATGGCTATTTCTACACAGATCACATACAAAGGAATGCACTTTAGAATCCACCAAATTGTCAGCTCATCAGCAGAACAATTCCAGAGCACCTGGGAAATTGATGAATGAGTCACCTTGAGAGTGTCCGTGACAAGGCAATATGTCACACTCCCTTTCATTCCCATAACACTCCAAAACAATGTAATGTAATGCCGAGACTCTCTAAGGCGTCGGTCAAACGCACTTGGGAGTACTGTCAGCAGCTTTGGGCCCTTTAACTAAGGAAAGATGTGCTGGCGTTTGAAAGGGTCCAGAGGAGGTTCACAAGAATGATTCCAGGAATGCAAAGTTTAACATATGAGAAGAGTTTGATGGCCCTGGGCCTGAACTCACTGAAGTTTAGAAGAATGAGGAGAGAATCTTATTGAAATTTATTTAATATTGAAAGGCCTGGACACAGTGGATGTGGAGGGGATGTTTCCGACAGTGGGATGTTCAGGACCAGAGGACTCAGTCTCAGAATAGAGGGACATCCCTTTAGAACAGAGACGAGGAGAAACTTCTTTAGCCAGAACGTGGTGAATCGATGGAATTCACTGCCACAGCTGGCTGTGGAGGCCAAGTCATGACTTTTGCACAGTACTGTACTTGTCAACAAGGAGCAGAAAACAACTTTGCAAATTAGGCAGGGGCATAGGATGTTGGGAAAGGCAAGGGTGGAGCACTGTGAGAGGGGTGTGGGACAGGCGGCAGAGGAGGAGTCCCAGGGGTGGCGAGTGCATACATACACATCCAGTCCTGAGACACCAGGCAATATCACTTTATTCCAACTACTACGTTGACTCAGGCCTAGGGGGCCGGCGTCGGGCATGATGACGGACTCTCCACTTCTCCCTCTCCCTCATCAGTGTGTTCAGTTCATCTACATTAGCCGCGCCGCTGTCTTCTAGCATGTTGACCACAGTCTTGGGAGGGTGCCCAGGGTTCATCCTCCCGTGCTTGGCTCCCAAATGATGACTAGGCTGGCAGGTAGCTCAGGGTGGCGTAGACAGTGCCCCGCTAGTTGCAGTCTCCTCGCCTCAATTTTAGTGGTGAGCATCGGTAGGTTGTTATAGAGCTCAACGTTCGTCATGTGCTGTTGCCAACTCACGTCAAGAGCCATCCGGAGCATTCGTGTATAGCAACCATCTAGAGACTTCCGCATCGTCTTGGTGAGTGTCCACGTCTCGCATCCGTACGTGAGAATGGACTCTATGACTGCTATGAAAATCCTCTTTTTAAGCCCTCTGGTCAGGTTCGACTTCCAGATTTCCTTCATGTCATTCATAGCCCTCCACGCCAGCGCCTTCTGTATATCTTTATGTCCTTCTCCAAACTCATCATTCTTGACCCGAGGTACTTGTAGTCAAAGACTTTCTTAATTTATTCCAGACAACTGATTTATTGATCATCACAGAACGTCTCTCTGGTGCTTACTGCTCCTTCTCCTCTCCCTTTCCCTTTTCCCAACCATGATTCCCCTCCTCCCTCTCCCCCTTCCCACTCTCTGTCCACAATAGAGACCCATAACAGAATCCAGTTTATGCTATATGTCATGATTTTTTTTGGCAGCAGAACAGTGCAATACATAAAATTACTGCAGTACTGTGTAAAAGTCTTCAGTACCCTAGCTATAAATATGTCCGTAAGACTTTTGCACAGTATTGTATGTCAGTGATAATAAACTAGATTCAGATTCTGAGTCTGGTCTGCCATTCAATCATGGCTGATTCAAAGTGCCTATAAAAGCATTCACCCCCACCCCCCCCTTGGAAGTTTTCATGTTTTTTTTTCTTCTTACAACATTGAATCACAGTGGATTTAATTTTCTTTTTCGATACTGATCAACAGAAGAAGACTCTCCATGTCAGAGTGAAAACAGATCCCTACAAACTGATCTGAATTAACTACAAATATAAAACACAAAATAATTGATTGCATAAGTTTTTGCCCTCTTTAATATGATACACCAAATCATCACCAGTGCAGCCGATTGGTTTTAGAAGTCACATAATTAGTTAGATGGAGATCTGTTTTTGGAGACCTGTGTGCAGTCAAGGTGTTTGAATTGATTGTAGTAAAAATACACCTGTATCTGGAAGGTCCAATTGCTGGTGAGTCAGTATCCTGGCAAAAACTACACCACGAACACAAATGAACACTCCAGGCAACTCCGCAGAAAGGTTATTGAAAAGCACAAGTCAGGAGATGGATACAAGAACATTTCCAAGTCACTGAATATCAGTTAAGTCAATCATCAGGAAATGGAAAGAATATGGCACAGCTGTAAATCTGCCTAGAGCAGGTTGTCCTCAAAAACTGAGTGACTGTCAAGAAGTGGACTAGTGAGGGAGGCCACCAATGGACTAATGACCACTCTGAAAGAATCAGTGGCTGAGATGGGAGAGACTGTGCATACAACTGTTCCCAGGTGCTTCACCAGTCACAGCTTTATGGGAGAGTGGCAAAGAGAAAGCCACTGTTGAAAAAAAATTCACATGAAATCTCGGCTGGAGTTTGGCATGTGGGAGCATCTGAAGTCAGCCGGAAGAATGTTTTATGGTCTGATGAAACCAAAATTGAGCTTTTTGGCCATCAGACGAAACGCTATGTTTGGTATAAGGCAAACACTGCACATCATCAAAAACACACCATCCCTACCATGAAGCATGGTAGTGGCAGCAGGCCCTGGAAGGCTTGTGAAGGTAGAGGGTAAAACGAACGCAGCAAAATACAGGGAAATCCTGGAGGAAAGCCTGATGCAGTCTGCAAGAGAAATGCAGCTTGGGAGAAGATTTGTTTTACAGCAAAACAAAGACCCAAGGCATAAAGCCAAAGCTACACAGGAATGGACTAAAAGCAACAAAATTAATATCCCAGAGTGGCTAAGTCAGAGTCCAGACCTCAATCCAGTTGAGAATTTTTGGCTGGACTTGAAAAAAGGTCTTTCACTCAAGCAATCTGACAGAGCTTGAGCAGTTTTGTAAAGAAGAATGTAGAAAAATTGCAGTGTCCAGGTGTGCAAAGCTGATAGAGGCCTATCCACACAGACTCAAGGCTGTAATTGCTGCCAAAGGTGCATCTACTAAATACTGACTTGAAGGGAGTGAATACATATGCAATCAATTATTTTGTGTTCTATATTTGTAATTAATTTAGATGTGTAGACAGGGACGATGGAGGGGAGATATTGTTGTACCGATCTCTAAGTGAAGTCTACTACCCATTATTCTGTGACAGTGAACCCTAGTTTGAAATGCCTGCTTTGGTGGAAACAACTTCTGTGCATTCCCTACATAAAACACTTTAAAGATTCCGTATGACAATCAGTTTATGTTTAAAACCTATTCTTACGAATTTTATTCTTATGATTCTTTATTGTGTTCTTTATGCTTATTGTAGTTTTTATAAAGCTCTGTGGGATCTGGAATAACAATCATTTTGTTCTCCTTTACACTCATCTACTGATGAATGACAATAAACTATCTTGTTGAAGGAAACATCTTTGATCATTTCTGACTGTTCATGATGATGCCCTGATGAGCTTCCTCAGTGACGGCTCAGAGATTGGAACTGGTTTATTATGGTCTCATGTACGTCCAACAAACACAACTAACTTCCCATGTACCCCATACAACTTCAACAGTGGGATGCTTTCCCTTAGGTTCCCAGTGACACCAGATTTGCCGTTACACCTTGATACAGTTCTCATTCAAAAATGTGCGTGATGAACAGGACAGTTGTTCTTTTCCCCAAATCTCAGGTCCTTGGGTCCATGTTTACACTACGGCTGTTAAAAGGTCCAAGGTTAAGGGTGAAAGGTGAAATATTTAAAGGGAACCTGCAGGGGGAGCTCCCTCACTCAGAGGGAGGTGTGAGTGTGAAACGAGCTGCCAGCGGAAGTGATGGATCCGATCCAGAGTATCACCATTTCATTCTCCTTTACACGCCAGCCACATTAGCAGAAGAAAAACCTCCAGTATTTCTGGGACCTAGCTGTGGAGAAACTGTCACTCATATTAGTGAACTTAGGTTTGAAGCTCAAAGATCGAACAGATGTCCAGAGATCAAGGCGCAATGGTCAAAGGCCTGAGTCTGTGAATCTCTGCAAATTTGCTGGGGAAGGTCCAAGGCCCAATGTTTCCGAATTCACGAGTCTGCTGGGAAAGTCCAAGGTCCAATGTTTGCGAATTCACGTATATGCTGGGAAAGTCCAAGGCCCAATGTTTGTGAATTCACAAGTCTGCTGGGGAAGTCCAAGGCCCAATGTTTGTGAATTCACAAGTCTGCTGGGGAAGTCCAAGGCCCAATGTTTCTGAATTCGTGAGTCTGCTGGGAAAGTCCAAGGCCCAATGTTTGCAAATTCACGTATCTGCTGGGAAAGTCCAAGGCTTAATGTTTCCAAATTCACACATCTGCTGGGAAAGTCCAAGGCCCAATGTTTGCGAATTCACAAGTCTGCTGGAGGCGGAAGTCACCTGGCCTGGGGTTAGAGGACTGTGTATGTGGGTGGGTGGGTGGGTGGGTGGGAGAGAGGACCGAGCCTTGTTTTGCTGCTGTTGCTTTGTCGCCTGGCATGCTCTCATTTGTTGTGTCCTCTGCTGTCCTGCTGATCATGCTGGCCATGCTAAGTGGGCAGCAGAATGTGAGGCGACACTTGCGGGCTGCCCCCAGCACAACCTTGGATGTGCTGGCTGTTAACACAGATGATGTGTTTCACTATATGTTTTGCTGTAATGGGATAAATAAATCTGTATCTGGAAATAGGCATGACTGAACATCAAACGTAATCAATTAGCTGAAAAACATTTGAAGAAGTTCCAGTCAAGGTTTCAAGCTGAGACCCTTCATCAGGATTTCTACCATCTGCAGTACCTCGTGTCTCTGAAGAAGGTCCAGGCCCTTGACAAAATGGAATCGAACATTACAGGAAAAAGCCGAGAACAGCTCTTTGCCGAGTCTACGTTGAATTAAACAGGCACAAAGTCAGTTGTAACATTTTGCATTTATATAGATTTTTTGGGCAAGATAACTTACTTAAATAAAGTTCCTTGAATTCTGGGCGATTGGCGGAGGCACACAGCTGATAGAAGATATGGTAGTTGCGCTCATCTTCTGCCTGATAAAGAGAAAAAGCAAACCTGATTCCTCATGGACAGGTAGACTGGGGGTAAGTTAGTAATGCCAACAACTAAATCACTATATATATAACTCTTCATTGTAATTTAGTTTTAAAGCTATACAGTGCCTTTAAAAAACTATTCACCCCCCCCTCCCCGGGAAGTTTTCATGTTTTATTGTTTTACAGTGGATTTAATTTGGCTTTTTTTACACCGATCAACAGAAAAAGACTCTTTCATGTCAAAGTGAAAACAGATCTCTAGTAAGTGATCTAAATTACTTTCAAATATAAAAAACACAAAATAATTGATTGCATAAGTATTCACCACACCTCCCCTTCTTTTAATATGACATGCCAAGTCGTCACTGGTGCAGCCAATTGGTTATATTGACATCACTGTGCACAGTCAAGGTATTTCAATTGATTGTAGTAAAACCCCAGCAAAGTTAATGTGCAGGAGTAGCCAAGTCAGAGACCAGACTCAATTCAATTGAGAATTTGTGTCTGGACTTGAAAAGGGCTGTCCACTCATTATCCCCATGCAATCTGACAGAGGTTGAGCAGTTTTGTAAAGAAGAATGGGGAAAAATTGCAGTGTTCAGATGTGCAAAGCTGATAGAGACCTATCCACACAGACTCAAGGCTGTAATTGCTGCCAAAGGTGCATCTACTAAATACTGACTTGAAGGGGGTGAATGCTTGTGAAATCAATTATTTTGTGTTTTATATTTGCCATTAAATTAGATCACTTTGTAGAGGTCTAGTTTCCCTGTGACACAAAAGAGTCTTTTCTGTTGATCAGTGTCAAAATAAAGCCAATTAAGATCCACCATGATTCAATGTTGTAGCAATAAAACATGAAAACTTCCAAGACGGGGTGAATACTTTTTATAGGCACTGTATGCATTGCAAAAATAAATTTACTTTGAACTTGGAACATACTTGATGACCTACGACAGTGATATTAAACCTGTTCCTGACTCTGATTGCCAACATTCAGTCTCTGTGCCACCTGAACTCCAACTAGCTGAGAAAACACAATCCCAGACTCAGTTTCAGGTTTATTATCACTGACCTACGTCTTGAAATCTGTTGTTTTGTGGCAGCACTACATGCAAAGAAATTACTATAAGTTCCAGTAATAAAAAAATTTAAAATAGTGCCAAAGGAGGAATAGTGATGTGGTTGGTGTTCTTGAGGTCATCAACCATTCAGAAATCTGATGGCAGAGGGGATGAAGCTGTTTCTAAAGTGTTGAGTGTGTGTCTTCAGGCTCCTGTACCTCCCTCCTTAATGGCAGCAATGGGAAGAGGGTGATGGGGTCCTTAGTGATGGATGCCCATTCACTCATTTTGAATTGTCATCGATCACAAGGTATACCCAGAGTAACATTCAAAAACCTATCTCACCCTTACCAGCTTCCTTCACTGTTAAAATAACGAGTTAAAATGCTATTGGTTTAGGCTACGTCCACACTACGCCAGATAATTTTGAAAACGCCGGTTTCCAGTAAAAACGACAGGCGTCCACACTAAACGTTTTTCAAAATATCTCTATCCACATTAGATGGATATTTGGGCGAATCTCCTCCTACTGGGCACGCGCAGGACACACAGAAAACAAGCGAAGAGGAAACGATATACTTGGTGCGCGTTTGTCCAGTTACAGAGTAGAAAAACTTAAAAGGAATTGCTCTTGGCTCTCACACAGGAGGACTTAAAACTAAAAAAAAAACAAATATTGGAGCGTATGAAGGCAACCGACAGGGAGTTCAGGGACAGTATGACCCGGCTGACGACGAACATTGAAAAACTGACTCACTCTGTTGCATTAATAAAGCACCTTGTTAAATGTATAAAATGTCTGCATCAGTGTTATCTTGTATTTCCATACAATGTTACATTAGGCTGTTACACATCTATTGTAAGAGAAATACTTGCATAACTAGGTGAACCATCTTCATACAAGCAAGGACAGAGAACAGGGCAAAGTGAGTATACTTATTTATTCAGTAAGCTATGGGTCAAATTATTTGGTGAGTACATTTCTAACCCTTCTGGCTTCAGTCTCGTTGCTGTCTGTTCTGAAATTGTTAAGTGGTGGCGTTCAAAAAAACAACAAACATCTGTTTCGGCATGTCATGACAGCGTTTTTAAATAGTCAAAAAAGCTCACTTTACAATTTAACTCTCACATCGTTCACACTGACTGCGCGTTATAACAACTTGCGCAGTACCAAGCAGAAACAGAAAAAGCATTGTTGTTGTGGTGTTGTCATGACAGCATTTTTAAATCTCTCTGTTTACCCTGTACACACTACAACGGATATTAAGCCTTTTCAGATTTATTCACTCTGCAGACCGTTTCTGAAAATCTCCGTTTTCGGGGGATGAAAACGCTGTTTCAGTGTAGACATAAGGTCAAAACAAAGAGAAAAATCTTCGTTTTCAAAATTATCCGGCGTAATATGGACGTACCCTCGTACTGCAGATGATGTATTTCTATCATAACCATTACGATGTAGATATTGACATCTGAAAAGTATATCAATATAGATGACCCAAGATGAGAATGCTTACATTGTACTTGGCAAATGCGCAGCTGTTCTAATGTCTTGTGTTCTAGAGTCATTTTATTCTGAGAAGCTCAACTTCAGTCTGTATCCAATTCTATGAAACTAATTCTGTCCTCACCCAAAGTGGCAACAGAAAACAGGAAAGTATACAATAAATAAATGGGACACAGTTTGAAAATGATTGGAGCAAAGTCTAGGGAGAATGTCAGGTTTTTTTTTACACAAAGAGTGGCAGATGTGTGGAAGGGGTTGGGTTAAACATAGAACATTAATACAGTACAGGCCCTTTGGCCAACAATGTTGTGCCAACCTTTTAACTTACTTTAAGATCTAAACTTTCCCTCCCACACAGTCCTCCATTTTTCTACCATCCATGTTCCTATCCAAGAGTGCCTAATGTATCTGCCTCTACCAACAACCCTGGTCAGGCATTCCAAGCACCCACCATGCTGTGTGTAAAAATTTTACCCCACCCCCATACTTTCCACCAATCACCTTAAAATTGTGCCCCCTTGCATTAGCTGGGAAAACGTCTCTGGCTGTCCACTTGATCTATGCCTCTGATCATCCTGTACACCTCTATCAAGTCATCTCTCATCCTTCTTTGCTCCAAAGAAAAAACCCCAAGCTCGTTCAACCTACCTTCAAGGACACGCTCTCTGATCCAGGTAGCATTCTGGTAAATCTCCTCTGCAACCCCTCTAAATACATTAGGGATATTTAAGAAACTCTTAGACACGTGGGTGATAGAAAAGTGGAGGAAAAGTGGTTGATCTTAGAGTAGGTTAAAAGGTCAGCACAACATTGTGTACTTTAAGGCCTGTACTGTGCTGTATTGTTCTATGTTCTAAAAAACAAAACAAAAGATATAGAAAATCATAGAGGAGCAACTCAACAGAATACAATTTGTATGCTCAGCCTTGAACACTGCAGGAGGCTTCAGAATTTTAGATTGTGTAAGATAAGAAGAATTTAAGTGGATTAATATTCAGCACATTATAATCTTGGCCCACACTGTGCATTCATGAACTTCTTTTATGCTACATCTGACTAATCCAAAAATACTTTAATGTTTTGACTGTTCATTCCTGAAACATTGGTAGCTGACCAATCATGGACAACCAGGGTGGTGTGAGATGTCATGTTCCCATTTTCCTCTCAGGTCATTTCCTATGAAAACCTTCTACACTATCCACAAAACCACTAACCTTCACATCATTTGCAAATCCTTCCAATTCTTTGTCTAAGTCATTTGTAAAAGCCACAAAGAACAGGAGACCCAGAATAGATCCTTGCAGTACACACCTGGTTACCAACATCAAGACGGAATATGCTCCATTTACAGCACCTTCTGCCAAGCCAATTCCGAATTTATGTAGCCATCTGATTTTCTGAATAAGCCTATCATGGGGAACCTTGTCAAATGCTGTACTAAAATCCATATATAACACATCTGCCACTCAACCTTCATCCATTTATGCTAAGAAGCCAAAGTTGTCTATCTCCCTTTAAATAGAATATTCCAAATTATTTTACAATGGTTATTCAACCTATTGCAGACGTGTGTACCAACCTGGAAAACCACTCTTGACTTCTCCAGCAGATATGTCCGCATGTTGGCACCAATTATGTAATATCGGCGGTCAAAACCAATTTGAATATATTTCCCAAAGCGACTGCTGTTATCATTCCTTGTCGTCTTAGCATTACCAATGGCCTGTTTAAAATAAAGAATAATTACAACATAGCAATATAACAACGCACGAGTTACATACACCCAGTGGCCACTTTATTAGCTACACCTGTACACCTGCTTGCTCGATTGATTGAGCTACATTGCAGAATAAGCCCTTCAAGCCGTGCTGCCCAGCAATCCCCGTTTTAATCCTAGTCTAATCACAGAACAAGTCACAATGACCAATTAACCTACCAAACGGTATGTGTTTGGACTGTGGGAGGAAACTGAGACACCAGGAGAAAACCCATTTAGTCACAGGGAGAATGTAGGAAGTCGTCACAGGCAGCAGCAGGAATTGAGCCTGAGTCACCTGCACTGTAAAGCACTGTGCAAACCACTAGACTACTGTGCAACTATCTAATCAGCCAATCATGTGGCAGCAACTCAATACATAAAAGCATGCAGACATGGTCAAAAGGATCAGTTGTTGTTCAGACCAACCATCAGAATGGGGAAGAAATGTGATCTAAGTGACTTTGACCATTGGTGCTAGATGATGTTGTTTGACTATCTCAGAAGCTGCTGGTCTCCTGGGATTTTCAAGTACCACATTCTCTAGAGTTTACAGAGAATGGTGCGAGAAACAAAATAACAGCTAGTGAGTAGCAGTTCTGTGGGAAAAAATGCCTTGTTATTGTGAGACACACAAAAAATGCTGGTGAACACAGCAGGCCAGGCAGCATCTATAGGAAGAGGTACAGTCGAAGCTTCAGGCCGAGACCCTTCGTCAGGACTAACTGAAAGAAGAGATAGTAAGAGATTTGAAAGTGGGAGGGGGAGGGGGAGATCTGAAATGATAGGAGAAGACAGGAGGGGGAGGGATGGAGCTGAGAGCTGGAAAGTTGATTGGCAAAAGGGATACGAGGCTAGAGAAGGGAGAGGATCATAGGAAGGGAGGCCTAGGGAGAAAGGGGGAGGGGGGAGCCCAGAGGATGGGCAAGGAGTTATAGTGAGAGGGACAGAGGGAGAGAGAGAGAAAGAAAGAAAGAAAGAAAGAAAGAAATAAGGGATGGGGTACGAAGGGGAGGTGGGGCATTAACGGAAGTTAGAGAAGTGGATGTTCATGTCATCAGGTTGGAGGCTACTCAGACAGAATATAAGGTGTTGCTCCTCCAACCTGAGTGTGGCCTCATCTTGGCAGTAGAGGAGGCCGTGGATAGACATATCAGAATGGGAATGGGATGTGGAATTTTAATTTTTATTAAAAATTAATCACACATTTTAATTCCATGTCGCATTCCCACAAAATGTTGTTCAGCTCACTACCACATGAGGCTTTACTGATCTCAGCGCTGAACTGCTTCTATAGCTGAATCCTGCAGCCACTGGCATTAACTTCTGAATTGAACTGCCTGTGCAGCTGCAGCCTGCAGCCACCAGCGCTCGACTCAGCACTGAACTGGCTCCGTGGCTGCGGCCTGCAGCCACCAGCGCTCGACTCAGCACTGAACTGGCTCCGTGGCTGTGGCCTGCAGCCACCAGCACTCGACTCAGCACTGAACTGGCTCCATGGCTGTGGACTCAGTTTTGGGGACTCCAGTTCATGTTGTGTGTGTGTGTGTGTGTGTGTGTGTGTGTGTTTTTACTGTTTGCGTGATTTGTTCTTTTTTTGCATATTTACTGTTTGAAGGTTTTTGTTGTGTGGGGTTTTTGTGAACTCTATTGTGTTTCTTTGTTTTGGACTGCCTGCAAGAAGATGAATCTCAAGGTTGTATATGGTGTACATATTTTGACAAGAAATGTACTTTGAAATTCAATTAACTCAAGTTACCAAGCAATTTCAACCTCTGCCTCTTTCAATTCCATACACAACATTGCACTAAGGTCAACAACTGTGCATTAGAGTCACAGAGCACTACAACACAGAAAAAAAACCCTCAGCCGATTGAGTCCATGCAGAACTATGATTCTGCCTCGTTCTTCCCATGGACCTGCACCATTGTGCCCTCCTCTGCAGTTGCCTCTTGGTCTGTCACACACCAAGTCACTTTATTACCCCACATTATAACTCGGTTACAAACACCAGAACACTTACATTCACACAGAATGCTGAAAGAACTCAGCTAGTCAGGTGGGATCGATGGAGGGGAATAAACAGATAACAGTTCGAGCCGATACTCTTCATCCAAAGCTGGAAAGGGAAGGGGGCAGGCAGAAGGCGGGGGAGGGCAAGGAGCTAAAGCTGACAGGTGAGTAAGGTGGTGGGTGGGTGGAGAGGGGTGGAATGAAGTAAAAATCTGGGAAGTGATAGGTGGAAGAGAGAAAGGGCTGAAGAAAGAGGAATCTGATCGGAGAGGAGAGTGGACCACGGGAGAAAGGGAAGGAGGAGATAGGCAGGTGAGGATAGGAGCAGAGATGAAAGGGAAGCCACAATGGGGAATGTAAAAAGAGGGAAGGGGAGGAGAACGAATGACCAGAAGGGCTTTGGGAAGAACAGGCAAAGGCAAGGTAAGTATGTACAGATGTAGTCAGAAGTTTACATACACCTTAGCCAAATACATTTAAACTCAATTTTTCACAATTCCTGACATTTTTGGGCAGAACTGAAAAAACGTGTGCGAGCAAGGAGGCCTACAAACCTGACTCAGTTACACCAGTTCTGTCTGGAGGAATGGAACAAAATTCCAGCAACTTACTGTGAGAAGTTTGTGGAAGGCTACCCAATACGTTTGACCCAAGTTAAACAATTTAAAGGCAATGCTACCAAATACTAACAAAGTGTACATGAACTTCTGACCCACTGGGAAAGTAATGAAAGAAATAAAAGCTGAAATAAATTATTCTCTCTACTATTATTCTGACATTTCACATTCTTAGAACAAAGTAGTGATCCTAACTGACCTAAGACAGGGAATGTTTTCTAGGATTAAATGTCAGGAATTGTGAAAAACTGAATTTAAATGTATTTGGCTAAGGTGTATGTAAACTTCTGACTTCAACTGTAAGTTCATTCCTTATTTTTTACTTAACTCTTGAGAGAATAGGGGGTATGTCTACAGGGCCAGTGTTCTGTTCTGGGAGTCAGATGTGGGATTTCCATGAGACTACCAGCCTCCCGATGGCCACATCTGTACCAGGTGCATTGAGATGCAGCTCCTTAGGAATTGTGTTAAGAAACAGGAGCTGCAGCTTGATGACCTTCAGCTTGTTTGGGAAAGTGAAGAGGTGTTAGACAGGAGGTAGAGGGAGGTAGTCACCCCAAGGCTACAGGAGACAGATAAACGGGTGACTGTCAGGAGAGGGAAGGGGGAATGTCAGATAGTAGGGAGTACCACTGTGGCCATCCCCCTCAACAATAAGTACTCCATTTTGAGTACTGTTGGAGGGCAACGACCTACCTGGCAACAGTGGCTGTGCCTCTGGCACTGAGTCTGGCCCTGTGGCTCAGAAGAGCAGGGAACTGAAGAGGATGGCAGCAGTAATAGGGAACTCTATAATTAGGGGGACGGATAGGTGATTCTGTGGATGCGAGAAAGAAACACAGATGATAATTTGCCTCCCAGGTGCCAGAGTCTACTATATTCCTGAATGTGTCTACAATATCCTGAAAAGGGAGGGTGAGCAGCCAGAAGTCGTGATATATATTAGTAGTAATGACATAGGTAGAAAAAGGGAGGAGAATACAGGGCATTAGGAAGGAAGTTAAGAAGCAAGACCTCAAAGGTTGTAATCTTGGCATTGTTGCCTGTGCCATGCGACAGTGAGAATAGGAATAGAATGAGATGGCAGATAAATGCCTGGCTGAAAATTGGAGAAGGGGGCAGGGATTCAGATTTCTGGATAATTGAGACCTCTTCTGGGGCAGGTGTGACCTGGACAAAAAGGATGGGTTGCACTTGAATCTGAGGGGGACCAATATTCTTGCAGGCATGGTTGCTAGAGCTGTTGGGAGTGGTTTCAACTAATATGGCAGAGAGATGGGAGCCAGTATGATAGAGCTGAGGATGAGCCAGCAGGTTTACAAGTAGATGACGGATGTAACATGAATGTAAGGAAGGACAAGTCAAGGATTGGGTACAAATGCAGACAGAGCAAAGAGTTAATTTGTACCACAGATGTAATACTCAAAAGGGCAAAGAATGCAGGACTGAAGGTGCTGTATTTAAATGCGCATAGCATTCAAAATAAGGTGGACAAACTCATGGCGCAATTATAGAGATTGGTCAGTATGACGTTGTGGGCATCACTCAGTTGTGGCTGAAAGATGGCCATAGTTGGGAGCTTAACATCAAAGGATATAGTTTGTATTGAAAGGTCAGGCTGGAAGGCATAGGCGGTGGCGTGGCTCTGTTGGTAAGAGATGGAATTACATCTTTAGGAAGAGGTGACATAGGGTCACAGAATGTTGAATCTTTGTGGGTGGAGTCAAGAAACTGCAAGGGTAAAAAAACCATTAGGGAATCATATATAGGCCTCCAAATTGTAGTCAAGATGTGGGGCTGAGCTTGCAAAGGGATGTGGAAAAGACATGTAATAGGTTAATATCACAATTGTAATGGGGGACTTCAATATGCAAGGGTACTGGGAAAATCAGGTTGGTGTCAGATCGCAAGAGAGGGAACTTGTTGAATCCCTATGAGATGGCTTTTTAGAGCAGCTTCTTCTTGATCCTACTTGGGGAAAGGCTATCTTAGATTGGGTGATGTGTTATAACCCAGATCTTATCAGGGAGCTTAATGTAAAGGAACACTTAGCAGGCAGTGAGCATAATATGATTCAATTCATACTGCACTTTGAGAAGGAGAATCATAACTCACATGTATCAGTATCACAATGGAATAAAGGGAATTACTGAGGCATGAGAGAGGAGCTTGTACTGGTGGATTGGAGGAAGATACTGGTGGGGATGAGGTAAGAGGAGAGATGGCTGAAGTTTCTAAGAATATTTCACAAGGTGAAGGATAGATATGTCCCACAAAAGAAGTTGCTTTCAAATGGCAAGTGTAGCAGCCGTGGCTGACAAGGGAAGTTAAGGGCTGCATAAAAGCCAAGGAAAGGCATGTAAGGTAGCAAAGGAGAGGCAGTGGATGTCATTCACTTGGACTTTCAGAAGGCATATGATAAGGTGGCGCTCATGAGGCTGTTTAACAAGATAAAATCTTGTGGCATTACTGGAAAGATACTGGTATGGATAGAGGATTGGCTGACAGGCAGGAGGCAGCAAGTGGGAATAAAGGGGGCTTTTCTGGTTGGTTGCTGCCAGTGACTACTGGTGTTTCTCAGGGGTCAATATTGAGACCACTTCTTACATTGTTTGTCAATGATTTGAATAATGGAATTGATGGCTTTGTGGCAAAGTTCATAGGTAATACGAAGATCGGTGGAGGGGTAGGTAGTGCTGAGGAAGCAATGCGATTGCAGCAGGACTTAGACAAATTGGAAGAATGGGCAAAAAATTGGCAGCCGGAATATGGTGTTGGGAAATGTATGATAATGTATTTTGGTAAAATAACATCCAGGTGGTCTTTTACAAACCTGAGATGTGCAGTAATGTTTTTTTTTTGGAGAGGGAACAGTGGTTTCCTCCGTGGTGTCCTTCCATGAACACCATTCTTGTTCAGTGATTTTCTTATAGTGGACACATAAACAGAGACTTCAGCAAGTCCTGAGATTTCTGCAGGTCTTTTGCTGTTACCCTTGGGTTCTTTTTCACCAACATTGCACGTTGTGCTCTTGGTGTGATCTTTGCAGGATACCCAGTCCTAGGAAGAGTAGCAACAGTACTGAGTTTCCTCCATTTGTCGACAATTTTGCTTACTGTGACTGATGAACACTCAGGTCTTTAGAAATGCTTTTGATGCACTTTACTTTGTTTATTTATGTGTAATTCATCTGTAGATTTTATTCTTAATTTCCTAAGGGAGGAGAAGATGGCAGCGTGACGCAGCGCACGCGGTCGTTCCGAATTGATATCGTATCTGTGAAGTAGGATGCTGTGCACAATCCTGATTTGATGGAGACAGACGTGAAGAAGCACAGAGGAACATCTGGAGAAACTTCTGAAATGTCTGCTTTGCTGCCGCTGCTACTATGCGGTCAAGAATCTCCGGAGGGGAGGGCCCCAAATCCTCGGCTTTGCCTGTTGCCTGTAGCCGGGGCCGGGGTCGAAACGCTCGGCAGAGATGGTGCTCGGCGCTTGGTGTCGGAGAACTGGTCGGAGACTCGGAGTTTTCGGACGGACTCGGAGTCGGACTGTGGTCGGATGCTGCATCGGCAAGTGTGCGGCGCTGGAGGTCCACCGTCTGCGTGAGATGATGGGACTTTCAAGAGACTTCGAGACTGTACCATGCCCGTGGTCTGTTCTTATCAAATTACGGTATTGCTTTGCACTGTTGTAACTATATGTTATAATTATGTGGTTTTTGTCAGTTTTTCAGTCTTGGTTTGTCATGTGTCTCTGTGATATCATTCTGGAAAGACATTGTATCATTTCTTAACGCATGCATTACTAAATGACAATAAAAGAGGACTGCGTGTCCTCATAATCTAATCTAAGTTATTGTGTGTTACGTGTATGTGATGTGGACTACTGTGCTTTACATCCTGGTCCAGAGAAACGTTATTTCATTTGACTGTGTACATGTATATAGTTAACAATAAACTTGACTTGACTTCACTTGACTTGAAATGGGAGATTCTGCCTCCTAACTTTCTGTTGTAAGCAAATCCAAAGAAGATCAACATTCAAGATTGAAGTCTATCACTTGTACGTTGAAACGTACAGTGAAATGCATCATTTGCATCAACTGAGGGTGTGGTGTGGACAGCCTATTATTGTCGCTACACATTCCAGCACCAACATAGCATGTTATAACATACATAGCATGTCATTCTTTCCCTCGGCCAATCGGCTCTCTAATCAGTCAACCTATAGCTGGGGGGGGAGGTGTTGGAATGTTTGAGGTAACTTATTTTTCATTCTTTCTACTTCTCTTCTAATATTTGTATATCTTTGCACTTGTAGTGCTACTGTGACACTGTAATTTCCTTTGGGATCCAAAAAGTATTTATACTTTATTATTTATAAAGTATCTATGTCATACAGTGATGCTAGGAAGTCTGTGAACCCTGTAGACTTTTCTCTATTTCTGCATAAATATCACCTAAAATGTGCAGATCTTCACATATGTCCTAAAATAAATAACACAAAAATATCATACTTGTTCATCTATTTATTGAGAAATAATGTTTTCTACAAAAGCTTTCAGGTGTTCCAATCAATGAGATGAGATTGGAGGTGTGGGTTGTAGAGGTGCCCCGCCCTATAAAAAAGACAAAGTCAGGTTACTGACAGAGCCTGCTCTTCTCAAGAAAAACCTGTTTATATGCACCATGCCTCAATCGAAACAACTTTCAGAGGACCTTAGAAGAAGAATTTTAGAGAAAATTCATGAAACTAGAAAAGGCTACAAAAGCATTTCTAAAGACCTGAATGTTCATTGGTCACAGTAAGAGAAATTGTCGACAAATGGAGGAAACTCAGTACTGTTGCTACTCTCTCTAGGAGTGGGCATCCTGCAAAGATCACACCAAGAGCACAACGTGCAATGTTGGTGAAAAAGACTCCAAAGGTAACAGCAAAAGACCTACAGAAATCTCTAGAACTTGGTAAAGTCTCTGTTCACATGTCCACTATAAGAAAAACACTAAACAAGAATGGTGTTCATTGAGGAAACGACTGTTCTCTCTCCAAAAAAAACATTACTGCACATCTCAAGTTTGCAAAAGACCACCTGGATGTTCTGCAATGCTTCTGGGACAACGTTCTGTGCACAGATGAGACAAAATTGAACTTTTTGGCAGGAATGCACATTGCTATGTTTGGAGGAAAAAGGGCTCTCCACACCAACACCAAAACCTCATCCCAACTGTAAAGCATGATGGAAGGAGCATCATGGTTTCGAACTACTTTGCTGCCTCAGGGGCTGGACCGCTTGCAATCGTTGAGGGAAAATTGAATTCAAAATTGTCTCAAGACATTTTACAGGACAATGTCAGCGCAGCAGTCCATCACCTGAAGCTTAACAGAAGTTGGATAATGTAACAAGACAATGACCTGTAAGACAAGAGTAAATCAACAACAGAATGGTTTAAAAAGAAGAACATTTGTGTTCTGGAATGGCCGAGTCAAAGTCCTGACCTTAATCCTATAGAAATGTTGTGGAAGGACCTTTCACAAGCAGTTCATGTAAGGAAGCCCACCAACATCCCAGAGCTAAAGCGGTTTTGTCAGGAGGAATGGCCTGAAATTCCTCCAAGCTGATGTGCAGGACTGATCAACAGTTACCAGAAATGTTTGGTTGAAATTATTGCTGTAAAAGGGAGTCACACCAGTTACTGAAAGCAAAGGTTCACATACTTTTTCCAACAAGTACATGTAATATTGGATCATTTTTCTCAATAAATAGATGAACAAGGATAATGTTTTTGTGTTATTTATTTAATTGGGTTCTCTTTATTTAGTTTTAGGACTTCAAAGAACTGATCGCATTTTAGGTCATATTTATGCAGAAATTGAGAAAATTCTACAGGGTTCACAAACTTTCTGGCACCACTGTAGCTAAATCAAGATCGTCACAAATTTACAATGACTTAAGGCTGATTTATACTTGTGCGCCAAATCGACGCCGTAGGTACGGTGTAGCCGTGAACCCTACACAGAGCCTACGTGGATCCCTACGCCATAGCCTGGCACACACCTCTCCCAAAATGTAACTACACGTCGCGGCAACTCAGACCGTAACAACTGTGATTGGTCCGCTTGGTAGCATCGCATTTCCTCCTACGCTGCAATAGCTTCCCATTGGGTGACTGAAGGGCAGGGAAGGAACTCTGGCTGCAATGCTTTCCATAAAGCTTTACAGACCTCCGAAATTATGGAGGATACGTTTCCCTTTTACGAAAAAAGTCGCTCGCTTTAAACTTGTTTACCCCAAGAAAGACTACCATGACCATGAAGCCTTGCAAGGGCAGGTGTGTGCGCATGCGCAACGTGCGAATGCATGACGTGTACGTGCCCAAATTGCAGAGAGGCGCAGACACACCAACGCACAAGTATAAATGCTCACAATAGCATTGCCCACCTGCGTAGGCTATGGCGCAAGCTTGACGCACAAGTATAAATCAGCCTTTATTCTGAATGAACGTGCTTACCTCCATAATTGGACTTGAGGCCAGGACCTTCTCCTCAACATTTGCTTCGCTGGCTGAGCCACCCACCGTCGCAAAGTAGCGCATGGCGTACTTGGCCGACACTGTCTTTCCAGCTCCAGACTCGCCGCTCACAATGATCGATTGGTTCTTCTCATCTCTGAGGCAGAAAAAAAAGACGTTTACAACTTAAATCTGTGCCTCTCCATTAGAAAGCAGTGCATCTCACCTCTCCACTCTCAGTCCCGGTGCAGGGTTCAAAGCTCAAAGTACATTTATGTCACTGTATACAACCCAGAGATTCATTTTCTTCCAGGCATTCACAGTAGAACAAAGCAAAACAATAGAATCGATGAGAAGCTGCACGCATACAAAGACTGACAAACAGCCAATGTGCAAAAGAACACAAACTGAACAAATACAGAAAGACAAATAATAAAAAAAATATAAATAAGATTCAAGCTTAAAAACTGTTTAATGTCATTTCCAGTACACAAGTGTAAAGGAGAATAAAGTAATTGTTATTCCAGATCCAAATCAGCACAAAAAGCACAATGTAAAGAACACAATAATTTTAAAAACACAATAAATATAAACACATAAGATAGCTTGTACACATAGATTGATTATATGTTCATAAACTGACACCAGGCACGGGGGTGTCTGTACACAAGATGACTGACAGGAAATGATGTTAGTGGTGGTTGGGGGTGTGGAGGGGTGGGTTAGTGGGTGGAGGTGTTGATCAGCCTTACTGTTTGGGGAAATAACTGTTTTTGAGTCTGGTGGTCCTGGAGTGGATGTTATGTAACCTCCTCCCTGATGGGAGTGGGTTGAACAGTCCATGAGCAGGGTGGGTGGGATCCTTCATGATGTTACTGACCCTTTTCCAGCACCTTTCTGTTTTTATGTTCTTGATGATGGGTAGGCTGGTGCTGGTGATGCATTGGGTGGTTTTGACTACCCTTTGTAGAGTGAGTAATAAAGTTGGACTTCACCTAAACGCTAAAAAGACAGAGTACATGGTGTTTAACTGCGACGAAGGTACTCCCAAGACCGTAGAGAATGATACCATTAAGAAAGCCTTTGTCTACAAGTACCTCGGGTCAAGAATGATGAGTTCAGAGAAGGACATAAAGTTATGGAAGGCGCTGGCGTGGAGGGCTATGAACGACATGAAGGAAATCTGGAAGTCGAACCTGACCAGAGGGCTTAAAAAGAAGATTTTCATAGCAGTCATAGAGTCCATTCTCATATACGGATGCGAGATGTGGACACTCACCAAGACTATGCGGAAGTCTCTAGATGGTTGCTATACACGAATGCTCCGGATGGCTCTTGATGTGAGTTGGCAACAGCACGTGACAAACGTCGAACTCTATAACAACCTACCGATGCTCACCACTAAAATCGAGGCAAGAAGACTGCAACTAGTGTGGCACTGTCTACACCACCCCGAGTTACCTGCCAGCCTAGTCATCATATGGGAGCCCAAGCACGGGAGGATGAACCCTGGGTGCCCTCCCAAGACTATGGTCAACACGCTCCTAGAAGACAGCGGCACGGCTAATGTAGATGAACTGAACACACTGATGAGGGAGAGGGAGAAGTGGAGGGTCCGTCATCATGCCCGATGCTGGCCCCCTAGGCCTGAGTCGATGCAGTAGTAGTAGTAGTGTAGAATGAGTGGAGGTGTAGATTACCCTACTACTTCGGGATAGCAAAGAAATAATATTGAGAACATGAGTTGTGGAGTTATTAAAAGTGAGTCCATGGGTTGTGGAATCAGTTCAGAGTTGAGGTGAGTGAAGTTCTCCACACTGGTTCAGGAGCCTGATGGTTGAGGGGTGATAACTGTTCCTGAACCTGGTGGTGTGGGACCTGAGGCTCTGGAATCTCCTTCCCAATGCTTCACCCCATGATGCCTTCAACTTCCTATTCATACAGGTACTTTATTAAGATCAAAGGTTAGCTTTATTTGCCAATGCACATCGAAACGTAGTGAAATGTGCCATTTGCGTCAAGTTAAATCAGTGAAGATTGTTCTGGGGCAGCCCACAAGTGACACCATGCTTCCGTCACCAGCATCGCATTCCCACAATTTACTAACCTTCACCCTAACTCAGCTTACTAGTTCTATTTCAGATCGCTGGCGTTTTTATTATTGCCAGTCATTATTTGAGAGGGTTTGTTTATTTATTTAGAGATACGGCACGGTAACAGGCCCTTCACACCCAACGAGCCCGTGCCGTGTAATTACACCCATGTGACCAATGAAGCTACCAATCCACATGTACGCGGGAGGAAGCCGGAGGAACTTCACGTGCTGCCGTGGAGACCGCACCATCTCCTTACAGACATTGGTGGGAATTGAATGCGGATCACTGGCGCAGTATAACGCTAATCACTAGGCCACTGTGACTCCCTATGTTAAGCACTCTTACCTCTATCAGTGGAGGACATTATCATTGAACACAACTACCAAAGAACAGCCTTCCCTTTCAAACACAAGAGATTCTGCAGGTCCTGGGAAACCTTGAGCAACACACACATAAGGTTGAAGGAACTCAGCCAGTCAGGCAACATCTATGTGGGAAGAGCAAACCAGAACCCATGATCCCTAGAACTTGCCTTCATATTGGAAAATTCTCTCAATCTCTAGGAAAGTTGAAAAGGGGAACCCAGGGAACAGTGGGTCTGTTGAGGAGACTTGGAATGTAACCGAATACTCTCACAAATTTCTGCAGATGTACTGCAGAGAGCCTTCTAACTGGTTGCATCACCGTCTGGTATGGGGAGCGGGGGGGGGGGGGGGAATGTACAGCATCAGAAAGAGCAGCAGAAAGTTGCAAACTCAACCAGCGCCATCCTGGGAACCCTCCTCCCCAACGTCCTGGGCACCGTCCTCCCCAGCGTCCCGGGCACTCTCCCCCCCCCCCAGCATTCCGGGACATCGTCCTCCCCAGCGTCCCGGGCACCGTCCTCCCCAGCGTCCCGGGCACTTTCCTCCCCAGCGTCCCAGGAACTGTCCTCCCCAGCGTCCCGAGCACTCTCCTCCCCAGCGTCCCGGGCACCGTCCTCCCCAGCATCCCGGGCACCATCCTCCCCAGCGTACCGGGACACCGTCCTCCCCGGTGTCCCGGACATCTTCAAAAGGTGATGCTTCAAACAAGTGGAATCCTTCATAAAGAACCCCATCACCCTGGACATACCCTCCTCTCACTGCTACCACCAGGAAGGAGGTACAGGAGCCTGAAGACACACACCTAATGTTTCAGGAACAACCTCTCCCCCTCCACCACCAGATTTCTGAATGGACAATGAACCCATGTACACTACGTCAATTTTTTTTGTACTTATGTAATTTAATCTTTTATAATACAGTATTTTCCATTGTAATTTAGAGTTTTATTATTATATATTGCAATGCACTGCTGCTGCAAAGCCACAAGTTCTGACACAGGTGGGTGATATTAAACCTGGTTCTGATAACGCTGGAACTTGCAACAGCTCAGACGACAACCTGCTGGTCTGATTCCAGTTGTAACGCAAGTCCTCTGGATTGTAATGTGTCAAGTCAGAAGGCACGTCTCGGGGGGGGGGGGGGGAGATGGGCAGCCGGTGGGGGAGGAGCGAGCCTCAGTAGGGGGGGGGGGTGGCAAGACACAGTGGGAGTGGCAGGACATTGTGGTGGGGGGGCAGGACTCAGAGGGGGAGGGGCTCATCCCAGGGGGGCAGGGACACGTCCCAAAGGGGCAGGGGCTCGTCTCAGAGGGGATGGGACTTATCTCAGAGGGGTGGGGGCAGCTCTCAGGGGGTAGGGACACGTCTCAGATGGTAGGGGCTGGTCTCAGGGGGGTAGGGACACATCTCAGAGGGGTGGGGACAGCTCTCAGGGGGTAGGGACACGTCTCAGAGGGTAGAGGCTCGTCTCAGGGGGGGAAGGACGCGCCTCAGAGGGTAGAGGCACGTCTCAGAGGGGTAGGGGCTCGTCTCAGAGGGGTAGGGACACGTCTCAGATGGTAGGGGCTGGTCTCAGGGGAGTAGGGACACGTCTCAGGGGGGAGGGACACATCTCAGAGGGTAGAGGCTGGTCTCAGAGGGGTAGGGACACGTCTCAGAGGGGCACGGGCTCGTCCCAGAGGGGTAGGAGCTAGTTTCAGGGGGGTAGGGACACGTCTCGGAGGGGTAGGGGCTGGTCTCAGGGGGGTAGGGGCTGGTCTCAGGGGGGTAGGGGCACGTCTCAGAGGGTAGGGGTTGGTCTCAGGGGGGTAGGGGCTCGTCCCAGGGGGTTACGGGCTCATCCCAGAGGGGTAGGGACACGTCTCAGAGGGGAAGGGGCTCGTCCCAGAGGGGCAGGGACACAGCTCAGAGGGGTAGGGGCACGTCTCAGAGGGGTAGGGGCTCGTCTCAGAGGGGTATGGACACGTCTCAGAGGGGTAGGGGCTCGTCCCAGAGGGGCAGGGACACAGCTCAGAGGGGTAGGGGCTCATCTCAGAGGGGTAGGGGCTCATCTCAGAGGGGTAGGGGCTGATCTCAGTGGGGTAGGGGCTGATCTCAGTGGGGTAGGGGCTGGTCTCAGGGGGGTAGGGGCTCGTCCCAGAGGGGTAGGGGCTCGTCCCAGAGGGGAGAGTAGAAGAGCACAAACCAATAGATAATTCAGTAAGAATGGGAGTGGGCTGGATGAATCGAATGACAGGCAGCCCAAGCTGACAGACCTGTTGTGCATTTCTGTGATATTCGTATTTATTAAGGAATTTGTTGCATTCCTTACCACTCAACATTTTGCATAAATGTAAATACCTTCTCTCCAGGCAACCCAATATTATGCACATAAACCCAAATTCAAGTACACGCTCAATTTCCTGTCATTCAACTGGACAAGTGTATACAGCTAAACAAAACACAACTGTACATATAGCTCATGCAAATAACAAATAAGGCCATATTGCCCATTGAGTCTGATCCATTTTATCATTCTTCCTCTCTCAGCCCCAGTCTGCTACCTTCTCTCCGTATCCCTTCATGCCCTGACCAATGAAGAGTCTACCATCCTCTGCCATAAATATACAGAAAGACTTGGCCTCCACAGCTGCCTGTGGCAATGAATTCCACAGATTCATCACCATATCGCTAAAGAAATTCCTCCTCATCTCTGTTCTGAAAGGATGTCCCTCTATTCTGAGGCTGTGTCCTCTGGTATTAGACTCTCTCACCATAGGAAACATCCTCTCCACATCCACCCGATCAAGGCCTTTCACCGTTCAGTAGGTTTCAAGGAGGTCACCCCTCATTCTTCTAAATTCTAATGAATACAGGCCCAGAGTTATCAAAAGTTCTTCATATAACAAACAATTCAACCCTGGAATCATTTTCATGAACCTCCTTTGAACCCTCTCCAGTTTCAGCACATCCAAGATAAGGGGCCCAGAACTGCTCACAACCCTCCAAGTGAAGTCTCACCCGTGTTTTATAAAGTCTCAACATTACATTCTTGTATTTATATTCTCGTCTTCTGGAAATGAATGTGAACATTGCATTTGCCTTCTTCACCACAGACTCAACCTGCAAATTAACCTTTAGGAAATCCTGCCCTGCACAAGAATTCCCAGGTCCCTTTGCATCTTAGTTTTTTGTATTTTCTCTACATTTATAAAACAGTCAACCCTTTCATTTCTCCTACCAAAGTGCATGGCCATACACTTCCCAACACTGAATTCTATAAGCCATTTCTTTGCCCATTCTCCTAATCTGTCCAAGTCCTTCAACAGCCTCTTTACTTCCTCAAAACTATCTGCCCCTCCACCCATATTTGTATTGCCTGCAAACTTCTCAACAAAGCCATCAATTCCATCATCCATGGGCTCATAACACATTATGCAGTCTCTGGTGTGGCAATCAAATCACAAACAGGAGAAAATCTGCAGATGCTGAAAATCCAAGCAACACATACAAAATGTTGGAGGAACTCAGCAGGCCAGGCAGCATCGATGGAAAAGACCCTTTGGGCCAAGACCCTTTGGCAGGACTGGGGAGTGCTGAGGAGTAGAGTTAAAAGGTTGGGGGAGGGGAGGGAGAAACACCAGGTGACGGGTGAAATTTGGAGAGGGAGGGATGAAGCAAAGAGCTGGGAAGTTGATTGGTGAAAGAGACAGAAGGCCATGGAAGAAAGAAAAGGGGGGAGGAGCACCAGAAGAAGGCGATGGATGGGCAAGGAGATAAGGTGAGAGAGGAAAAAGGGGATGGGAATTGGTGAAAGGTGGGGGGGGGGGCATTATCACAAGTTTGAGAAATCAATGTTCATGCCATCAGATTGGAGGTTACCCAAATGGAATATAAAGTGTTGTTCCTCCAGTCTGAGTATGGCCTCATCATGACAGTGGAGGAGGCCATCAATGGACATATCGGAATGGGAATGGGGAGTGGAATTAAAATGGTGGCCAGTGGGAGATCCTGCTTGTTCTGGCGGACGGAGCATAGATGATCAGCAAAGCGGTCTCCCAATCTACGTTGAGTCTCACCGATATACAGGAAGCCACACCAGGAGACAGTATATGACCCCAACAGACTCACAGGTAAAGCTTTGCCTCACCTGGAAGGACTGTTTAGGGCCCTGAATGGTAGTGAGGGAGGATGTGTAGGGGCAGGTGTAGCACTTGTTCTGCTTGCAAGGATAAGCACCTGGAGGGAAATCAGTGGGGAGGGGCAAATGGACGAGGGAGTCGTGTAGGGAGCAATCCCCACAGAAAACAGAAATTTGAGGGGAGGGAGAGATGTGCTTGGTGGTGGGATCCTGTTGGAGATGGCAGAAATTTCAGAGAATTATGTGCTGGATGTGGAGGCTGGTGGGGTGGTAGATGAGGACAAAAGGAACCCTATCCCTGGTAGGATGGAGGGAGGATGGGGTGAGGGCAGACATGCATGAAATGAAAGAGACGTGGTTGAGGGCAGCGTTGATGGTGGAGGAAGGGAAACCCCTTTCTTCGAAAAAGGAGGACATCTGTGAGTCTGTTGGGGTCATTTATGTGTTCGGTGCTCCCAGTGTAGCCTCCTGTATATCGGTGAGGCCCGACGTAGATTGGAAGATTGCTTCGTCGAGCATCTACTCTCCAACCACCAAAACAAACAGGATCTCTAACTGGCCACCCATTTTAATTCCACTTCCCATTCCCATATGTCTATCCGTGGCCTCCTCCACTGTTGTGATGAGGCCACACTTAGGTTGGAGAAACACACTGGATTCCGTTTGGGTAGCCCCCAACCTGGTGGCATGAACATTGATTTCTCAAACTTGTGATAATGCCCCCCACCCCCTGCCCCTTTCATCAATTCCCATCCGCTTTTTCCTCTCTCACCTTATCTCCTTGTCCACCCATCGCCTCCCTCTTGTGCTCCTCTCCCCTTTTTCTTTCTTCCATGGCCTTCTGTTTTTTTCACCAATCAACTTCCCAGCTCTTTACTTCATCGCTCCCACTTCAGGTTTCACCCATCACCTAGTGTTTCTCTCTTCCATCCCCAACCTTTTAAATCAGCCTTTTTTTCTCCAGTCCTGTCTAAGGATTTGGCTCGAAACGTCAACAGTTCCTTTTTCCATTGATGCTGCCTGGCCTGCTGAGTTCCTCCAGCATTTTGCATGTGCTGCTTATATGTGGGACCTTGTCAAAGGTCTTCCAAAAATCCAAATATGCAACATCAACTATCCTGCTTGTTATTTCTGCAAAGAATTCCAACCGATTTGTCAGGCAAGATTTTCCCTTGATGAAACCATGATGACTATGGCCTATCTTATCATGCGCCAAGTAACCCAAAACCGCATCCTTAAAAATTGACTCCAGAATCTTCCCAACCACTGAAGACAGACAAACTGGCCTATAGTTTCTTTTCTTCTGCTTCTCTCCCTTCTTGCAGAGTAGAGTCATATTTGTAATTTTCTAGTCTTCCGGAACCATTCCAGAATCTAGTGATTCCTGAAAGGTCATTACTAATGCCTCCACAATCTCTTCAGCCACCTCTTTCAGAACTCTAGTGTGTACACCATCTGTTCCAAGTGACTTATCTACCTTCAGACTCTTCAGTTTCCCAAGAAGTTTCTCTCTAGTAAAGGGAACTTCACACACACATCATGATCCCTGACTCCTGGAACTTCCACCATCCTGCTGGTGTCTTCCACAGTGAAGACTGACACAAAATATTTATTCAGTTCACTGCCATTTTGTTGTTCCCCCATGATTACCTCTCCAGCATCGCTTTCCAGTGGTCCGATATCCACTCTTACCTCTCTCTTACACCTTATGTATCTGAAGACACTTTTGGTATCCTCCAAAATGTTATTGGCTAGCTTACTTTCGTATTCCATCTTTAGCTTCTCAATGACTTTTTTAGTTGCCTTCTGTTGGTTTTTAAAAGCTTGCCACAAATAAAGTAACGAATAATAAGGTGTATCTTGCGATTGATGTGCAGGACGAACAATTACACCATTAGTTGGAGCTGCAGAGGCTGCTGTGACTGGACATGTCGCATTTTACCTTATAAAGCAAGTGATTACTTTGGTAACGACAAAACACAAAACCCTGATAATTGATATCTCAATCACAGTATATCATGTCCCAAAAAGAATCACTTTCAGTCATACTGCACTCTAAATCCATTACTTTCAGTGTTTTTGCAAAGGCTGGAGAGAGTGGACGTCGAGCCAATCGAGTCTTCCCTGACATTCCACCATGGCTGATTTATTATCCCTCTCAACTCCATTCTCCTGCCTTCTCCCTGTAGCCTTTGATATCCTGACTAATCAAGAACATATCAACCTCTGTTTTAAATATACCCAATGACTTGCCCTCCACAGCCATCTGTGCAATGAATTCCACAGATTCACCACCCTCTGACAAAAGACGTCCTCCTCATCTCTGTTCCAAAGGGACATCCTTGTATTCTGAGGCTTTTTAGCAACAAAGCTGATTTCCAGCAGGAAGAGTCTGATGACTCCCCGTGTGCCTCACAACCAATCGCTCCCAACCTTCTCCACCTCACTCCCAATCCCAGAGTGTCATGTCTCCATCTCCTGCCAGGTATATTGTTTCCTCTGTTTCATTATTATTTTAGGGTGTCATATCCGTGGGGGGTGGGGTTCCGAAGTGAGTGCAGATAGCCTCAGACCACAAGAAAGAGTCAGTTCAGCACTCAGGAGAGTGCCGATGGCCTCAGGCCATAGCTGCAGAGTCAGTTCAGTGTTGGGTGGCAGCCTCCAGTCTCAAATACAGTCAGTTCAGTGTTGGGGTGACGGCCTCCGGTCTGAAATACAGTCAGTTCAGTGTTGGGGTGACGGCCTCCGGTCTGAAATACAGTCAGTTCAGTGTTGGGCTGACGGCCTCCGGTCTGAAATACAGTCAGTTCAGTGTTGGGCTGACGGCCTCCGGTCTCAAATACAGTCAGTTCAGTGTTGGGCTGACGGCCTCCGGTCTCAAATACAGTCAGTTCAGTGTTGGGCTGACGGCCTCCGGTCTCAAATACAGTCAGTTAGGTGTTGGGCTGACGGCCTCCGGTCTCAAATACAGTCAGTTAGGTGTTGGGCTGACGGCCTCCGGTCTCAAATACAGTCAGTTCAGTGTTGGGGTGACGGCCTCCAGTCTCATGCAGTCAGTTCAGTGTTGGGCTGAGTGCCAATAGCCTCAGGCTGCAGCTGCAGAACCAGTTCAGCGCTGGGGCGAGTGCTGATGGCTGCAGGCCAGAGCTGTGTAGTGAACCTCAGTTCTGGGGCGAATGCTGACGATTGACGGCCACAACAACGGAGTCAATTCAGCGCGAGGCAAGTAAAGCCTCACAGAGTAGTGAAGTGAACGCTAACAAGTATTCATTTCGAGATTCAGACACGATGTACATTGTCTGTATTTGGGAGGGAGGGGCAGAATGCAAAGGGAAGATACAATCATGCACTTGATACTCAGCAGTACCTTGAGCAGCTGAAACAACAAAAGAAAGTGCTTGTTCATTTCAAAGGTATTGAAAGCTGTTTTATTTTCTGATGATTAAGGCTTCTTGGCAAAAATCACAAATTCATCTGTGTGGAACAATTCAGTACCGACTACAACCTGCGGGATTTAATTGAATCTGAACCTATTCTATTGTTTCGTATTCTTTTCAAAACACTTCCCTTCTCCCAAATCACTCCGGCCTTTGGGCATTTCGTTCCCTCCTCCACTGAAATGAAAGATTTATGTCAAATTTACTGCCCACTAAAGCCTCCAGACAAATCACACTACAGCAGTTCATTACAGTTGATCTGTTCTAAACCACTATCTCATTGAATTTACCGTGCAGTTCTATACAAAATAAAGCTGCACTTCAAATTTAATCTTGCTGAACTACATCAGTGAAAGCAATAATCTTTAATAGACGTACATCTCAAACCATGCAAGCCATCACTACTTTGGCCCTAAAAGTTGGTGGACTGTAGCATACGTGTGCTGAGATTTAAAAGTTTCTGTAACCAAATGCAACTTCAAATTTCATCCGTAATCTGGACTAAAACCTTCACAAAACAGAACAGGAAAGAATAGAGGAGAGAAAAAAAAACACAACATATCAATTCAGTTACGAAAAAGGCACTCCAGAGGCTGTATTTCACCAGGAGTTTGAGGAAACTCGGTATGTCACCAATTACTCTTGTAAATTTCTACAGATGTACTCTGCAGAGCATTCTAACTGGTTGCATCACCGTCCGGTACGGAGGGGTCACTGCACAGGATCAGAAAAAGCTGCAATATTTTCAAACTCAAGCAGTTCCATCATGGAGACTAGCCTCGCCAGTATCGAGGACACCTTCAAAAGGCGGTGCTCAAAAAGGCAGCACCCAGCACCCAGGATATACCCTCTTGGCATTGCTATCATCAGGGAGACGATAAGACATAGGAGCAGAATTAGGCCATTCAGCCCATCGAGTCTGCTCCACCATTCCAGCACGGCTGATTCCGGATCCTACTCAACCCTATACACCTACCTTCTCACCATATCCTTTGATGCCCTGAACAATCAGGAAACGATCAACTTCTGCCTTAAATATACCCATGAACTTGGCCTCCACCGCAGTCTGTGGCAGAGCATTCCACAGATTCATCGTTCTCTGGCTAAAAAAATTCCTCCTCACCTCTGTTGTAAAAGATCACTCCTCAATTTTGAAGCTGTGCCCTCTAGTTCTGGATACCCCCACCATAGGAAATATCCTCTCCACATTTACCCTATTTAATTCTTTCAACATTTGGTAGGTTTCAATGAAATCCCCCTGCATTCTTCTAAATTCCAGTGAATACAGGCCAAAAGCTGCCAAACGCTCCTCATGTGTTAACCCTTTCATTCCCAAAATCATCCTTGTGAACCTCCTCTGGACTCTCCAATGACAACACATCCTTTCTGAGATATGGGGCCCAAAACTGTTGACAATACTCCAAGTGTGAACTGACTAGTGTCTTATAAAGCCTCAGCATTATCTCCTCGTTTTTATATTCTATTCCCCTCGAAATAAATGCCAACATTCTATTTGTCTTCTTTACCACAGACTCAACCTGTAAATTAACCTTCTGGGAGTCTTGCACAAGGACTTCTAAGTCACTCTGCATCGCTGATGTTTGAACTTTCTCTCCATTTAGATAATAGGCTGCACTATTGTTCCTTTTACCAAAATGCACTATCATGCATTTCCCAACACTGTATTCTATCTGCCACTTTTTTGCCCATTCTTCCCATTTGTCTAAGTCCTGTTTCAATCACGTTGCCTCCTCAGCACTACCTAACCCTCCACCTATTTTCGTATCACCCGCAAACTTTCCCCAAAGCCATCAGTTCCGTTCTCCAAGTCATTGACAAACAATATGAAAAGTAGCGGTCCCATTACTAACCCGAGGAACACCCGTAGTCACCGCAGCCAACCAGAAAAGGCCTCTTTTATTCCTACTTGCTGCCTCTCCTCTAACCACGTCAGTATCCTTCATGTAATGTGATATGGTTCATCTTGTTAAACAGCCTGTGTGGCACCTTATCAAATGCCTTCTGAAAGTCCAAGTAAATGACTTCCACAGCCTCTCCTTTGTCCACCCTGCTTGTTACTTCCTCGAAGAACTCTAACAGGTTTGTCAGGCAAGATTTCCCTTGGCAGAAACCATGCTGACTTTGACTTATTTGATCAGTAGTCTCCAAGTACCCTGAAACCTCATCCTAACTACTAGACTCAAACACTTTCCCAACCACTGGGGTTAGGCTAACTGACCTACAATTTCCTTTCTTTTGTCTTCCACCCTCCTTAAAGAGTGGAGTGACTTTTACAAATTTGTCAGAGGAGCCTGAAGACACACACTCAACATTTCAGGAAGTTTCTTCCCCTCCGCCATCAGATTTCTGAATGGACAATGGACCCATGTACACTACCTCAGTATTTTCTCTCCAGTAAGATTAATGGTGAGACCATAAGACATAGGCCCATCTTGTTCATGGCAAACCATTAATCTGCCTAGTCCCATTGATCTGCACCTGGACCATAGCCCTTCATATCCCTCCCATCCATGTTAACCAAATATCTCTTAAATGTTGAAATTGAACCTGCACCGCTTCTGCTGGTCAGAGTCAGAATCAGAATCAGGTTTATTAGCACCAGCACGTGACGTGAAATTTGTTAACTTAGCAGCAGCAGTTCAATGCAATACATAATTTAGCAGAGAGAGAGAGAGAAAAAATGAAATATAATAATAAATAAACAAGTAAATCAATTATGTATATTGAATAGATTATTTTTTAAAATGTGCAAAAACAGAAGTACTGTATATTAAAAAAGTGAGGTAGCGTCCAAAGCTTCAATGTCCATTTAAAAATCGGATGGCAGAGGGGAAGAAGCTGTTCCTGAAACGCTGAGTGTGTGCCTTCAGGCTTCTGTATCTCCTACCTGATTCCATCTCACTGTTCCCCTTAAACATCTCACCTTTCACCCCTTAGTTGTAGTGTCACCTAATCTCAGTGGATACGCCTCATAATTTTATATTCCTCTAACGTCTTATTTGCATCTTTCCTGCAGGTAGGTGACCAAAACTACACACAAAACTCCAAATCAGGCCTCACCAACATCTTATACAACCTCAACATAACATCCCATCTCCTGTAAATACTTTGATTTATGAAGGCCAATGTGCCAAAAAAATACAACAGAAAGAAATATGTTTACGGTTTTATGAGCATTTATCAGAAATTGAAATATGAAATATTATTATTGGTCTAGAAAGATTAATTCAGTAAATATCAGTAGATTACAGCCATGTCCACTCACCTGGCCATCTGCTTATATGCCTCTTCGGCCACGGCAAAGATATGGGGGTCCATGTCCCCCATATTTTGCCCACTGTACGCCTGAATGACATCCTCTCCATAAATCGGCAGCTGCTCATAAGGATTAATAGCGACCAAGACGATACCTAAAAAGACAGAATTGCCCCATGACATGTTGAAAATAGACACACTGATGTTTTCACATTGGTTATCTGCATTCTGGTGAGATAAAACAAGGCATTATGTTTTCTGGAAGGATCCAGAGAATGGAGGTGGTCACAGTGGGTGTAAAACTTAAATAACATTTTATTTACCACAGCAGATACGAAACACTGGGGGGACTCAGCAGGTTGAGCAGCAACTTTGGAAAAGAAACAAGTGTCAGCGTTTTGGGCCAAGACTTTTTTTCAGGACTGGAAAGGAAAAGGGGAAGATGCCAGAATAAGAAGGTGGAGGAGGGAGAGGACAAGCTAGAAGGTGATAGGAGAAGCCAGATAGGTGAAAGAGTTGGGGTATGAAGTAAGAAGCTGGGAGGTGATTGGTGGAGGATGTAAAGCGATGAAGATGAAGGAATCTGATAGGAGAGCAGAGTGGATCATGGCAGGAAGGGCAGGAGGGGGGCCACTAGGGGGAGCTGATAAGCAAATGAAGAGAAGAGAAGGGGTAAGAGGGGAGCCAGGAATTTACATTTACAGTAATGAGTTTTTTTTCCTCAGAAGGAACTCCATTGAATATACTTCTGTTTTACTCTTCCCTCGAACAGAAGAAAATGGTATAAATTTAATAAACTGTTTCAGCAAATTAATTTATTTGTTGATTTTCAGGGCCTAAATCAGATTAACATTTATTGTGCAGTATCTAGCAAGTTAACTCAGTATATTTGTATCAGATTTTGTTAAACTACACCCGTAGGAAACCTACGTGGTGACAAAGAGAACACAGAAACTCTTTCAGACTTTACATCACTCCATAGCGGCCAAAACTGAATCTCGACCAGCGATTGTTAGTGCTGTTGAGAGATGCGCAAGAACAAAGACGTCATCAATAAGCCATTGATGCCCAAAAGATAAAAACAACTGTTGTCCCATTTTCAACCTCCCTTTTCTCTCAAAGTCCTTGAACAGGGGGCTGCCTGCTTTACCATCAATAAAATGTCTCTCTCTGCCATAACTCTCCAGACAACCTGCACCACTCCACACCCTGCCTCAGTCCCCTTGTTATTGATCAATGTGTCTTTAGCTGGCTGTTCTAAGCCTCTCCATCTCTCTACCTGCATTCCAATGCTCATTAAGACATATTCATCTGACATTGCTGGTAGTCACCTGTCCCAATACCTCCAGAACATTACCTTGCAGAGCTGCAACTCAATCCCCTGACCAGAGAAGGCCAACACACTTCAAGCCTTCTTAACCCCCTGTGCTGTAGACTAGGCAGTGAGCTCCCTGCATATGAGAGACATCATCAACAACCCATGCCTGGGATGGCAAGGCCTCGGCTCTACAAACTTCCACTGACAGGGGAGAGCAAGTGCAAGGGACAGGTGTGGCATGGTCCAGGCACAGATGCGGAACTGTGAGGACAAAAGGCGGGTATTGAAGACAGTGGAGTCGGGGTCACAGGGTGCCTGGACGAAATAGGGTCTTCCTAAGCACAAGGTCACTTGGGCAGAGCTTCGGAGAATGGGGCCCTTCTGCATCCCTCTGCTCCTGCAGCGCGCGTATGACACTCTCCCTACACTATCACAGATGCACACGAGGGCTGAGAGAGGACCCCAGCTGCAAGCCTGGTGGTCAGCGGGGCTCACTGGAACGCATACTGTCAGGATGCAAAACAGCTTTAGCACAACGACGGTTTAGATGGCCTCACGACAAGGCCCTGCTGTCCCTTGCTGACACACTGGAGCAGGAGAGGTGTAAAAAGAGACCAGCTGGCAGGGAGACAAACAGAGCAGTCAATTTCATCAAGGAGAGGACCACGCCAATCATATCAAAGAGGCCTAAATCCAATCTGCTGCAAACTGCCACATCATGGGAGATGAGGGTCAATATGGGGAGGAGGTTGCAGTTCCTGTAGGTGGTGCAAACCACATTTCAACCAGACATGGTACTGTGGTCCACCAAAGACAGGAAAATCATCCTGGTGCAGCTCACAGTACCATGGGAGGAAGGATGTGAGGAGGCTCACGAGAGGAAGGCCTTGAAGTACCAGTCCTCAGTCCAGGAGAGCAGGGACGAAGGACGGCAGACATGGCTATTCCCCATGGAGATCGGCTGTAGAGGGTTCTGGGCAAGGTCGGTATGAAGGTTGCTGTCTGCACCAGACAGCAAGAAAAGAGCAAGAACCAAACAGCTCGCAGTATGGAGGAGGCAGAAAGACCCTCTTGCTGGATATGGAGCAGGTGAGAGGAGATGAGCTGGAGGTCAGGAGCAGATGGGCAGTGACTAGGCCACCACTGCTGACCTGCCAACTGGAGAGTGTAGTGGTTAAAGGTCAACGGTTGGGCACCACCTGACAACATCTGTCCCTAGCCAAAGGTCACGGTTACCTCATCAGGTAACTGAAGAAAGCACCCCTGGTGTATGATGCAAGTGACATCAGGTTCACCAGTGACCTCCAGGAAAGACTGGATGGCAACCTTGAAAGGTCAGTGTCATTGGAAAGACAGCTGACCTCCAGGACAGATTGGCACAGGCACACAAGGCTAACAACCTTGTGTGTAACACTTGCAAAAGGGCACCATACAGGTTATGGATAAACTAAATACGCAATACCCTCAGAGTTTCCCGAGAGGAGGGGAGGATGAAAGACTAAATAGGATGGACATAACGTCAGTGGCCGGGACTGGAAATATGACAATGAAGAGGCTCAAGCAAACAACACAAGCCGGGGCAGCATTCATTGCAAAGTGCCATTGCAGATAAATCTGTAAAACCATCAAAGGGCCGAAGATACACCAAAGCAGGTCCAGCTGCGGAACAAAGACAGCTCAAGTGCAACAAACAGAATCAACATCCAGTAGTCGATGGAGAACTCCAGCCAGAGAGCACCGAACAGAGCTGAAGATCTCTCCGCACCTGAGCCGCCCCCATGCCAAAGGAGAAACCAAGTGAGTGACCCCTCCGAGATCCTAATCCATTCATCAAGGAAAGAGAGGATCAGATGGCCTTGATCATCGGACAGTGTATCTTGGAAGCAGTTTGATGATGGCCTGGACTGCATCTTGGAAGCTACACTGGCAGGACCTGTTCATAGGAAAATCGACTCCCTCACAGCCATTATGTTCAACTTCACTAAAGAGCGATTCAGCCCAGTGGAGAAGAAAGAGGACCCTAAACCATCACAGCAACCAAACAGGAGGGAAAGAGAGATTCGCCACCTGAGAGGCAAAATAAAGACCATGAACAAACAATTCAAGAAGAGTTCACCTGATGAATAAGAAGGTGTCAAAGATCTAACCGGCAAACTGCAGGAACAACTGCACAAGCTCAGGAGGGTGGAGCAGCTGTGAAATTGATGCACCTTCAATTACTCCAAAAGACTGAAGTAGGGTAAGTACTGAAAGGCTTTTATTCGCAGTAAAATGTGACCTCCATCATGCTGAGTATCCGCCCCTGGACTGAGGAGGAGGAGCAGTGACACAATCACCTTTATTCAGGGGTCTGTGGGAGGAGCCACAGGGGCAGTCAGCAGAGGGGCGTGTCCAGACAGGTAACCCAGTTATAACACATATATATGGTTTACCACATTCACCCCTCCTTTTTTTTTTAAAAAGAGTCCCGCGGGGTGAAGTGACTGACAATATTACAAGAAGTATATTTACAGGTCAAGTCTATCAGGCAGTCGAGTCCGTCGCTGTGATCTACGTAGCACCAGCGACGGCGGTTGTGCTGGCTCCGGCCTGACTTGAGGTGCCAGCACGTTAGGCGTCGGTAATCCCTCGTGCGTGTGCGTCGCGCCCGGTATGCCACAGAAAGCGAAGAGGGAAGGAGAGCACAGCTTGTTAAAGACCCACTCAGGTTCACCAGGGCTCTTCTCAGTCGGTGAAAATCTGGCACCCTAGCCAGCTCAAAGCAGGACGTGGAATCACACAGCCATCCACGTAGGGATCAGGGACTAGAATTCAATCTAAATGCCCCCCACCCAAGAATCCCAGCAGCTGAAAATGTGTCAGAGCCCACGTGGCAGGAGGTCCAGGATATCATCAAAAGAGCAAAGACATCTGCCACCCCAGGACCAAGTAGTACAGCCTACAAGGTAGATAAGAAATGCCCAAACTCCTCCAGAAGTTGTGGAAGATAATGAGGAAGACTTGGACCAAAGGCTCTATCCCACCAAGCTGGAAAATGGCTGAAGGATGCTTTATTCCCAAGGAAGAAGATTCTTCTACAATCATCCAGTTTCGGGCAACCTCTCTCCTTAGCGTGGAGTGCAAGATATTCCTCTCGGTGCTTGCGAGAAGGCTGACCTCTGACTTAATGGAGGACCACTATATCACACATCCATCCAGGAAGGTGGCAGCCCAGGTTTCTCTGGGTGCCTTGAACACACCTCAAAAATCAGCCAATTTATCCACGAGGCCATGCAAGGGAAAGGTGACCTAACAGTCATCTGGTTAGATCTAGCCAATGTCTATGGATCAATTCCACAAGTCCCCATCCAAGTTGCCTTGGACCACTACCATATCCTGCCAATAACGCGAGGCATGATCACCAGCTATCTGGGAGGATTCAAGCTATGCTTCACTTCAGCCCACTTTACAACCAGGTGGCAAGACCTCCAAAATTCCAACGGGTTGTACCATCTCCCCCATCTTGTTTGTCATGGGTATGAACCTCGTCATATCAGCAGCAGCAGACGTAAGCCGAGGCGTGTTGGAGCCCAGCATCCGACAACCTGCAAAATGGGGGTTCATGCATGACATCGCAGTAATGACTGTAACCCATGTCCAAGCAAGATGGGTATTGGAAACCCTGGACATTGTAGCTACCTGGGCCAGGATGACCTTCAAGGCCAGAAAGTCCAGATGCATGGTGATCAAAAAGGGCAAGGTTACTAGCAGGTTCAGTCTTCAAGTATAGGGAGAAGCCATTCCATCCATAGAAGACAACCCAGTAAAGTGCTTTATAAAGTGGTTTAATGCAGCAATGACAGACATTTCTGCCTCTACAGTGTGGCACCAAGTTGCCTTTGGTCTTCCTCATTTTCTCTGCCCTTCAGGGGTCTAGTGAAGTGCTGTTTTGAAGATTGTGTTGGCCTCTTTTCCCATCACGTGCCCAATCCATCTCCAACATTTCCTCATGATGATTGTAGCCATGTCCTTGTTGCCACTGAAGAGGTAGGGTGTGGTTGGAGATCTTTCTTGGCCAGAAAATACAGGGGATCTTCTGAAAGCTCATGGTGTGGAATGATGGCAGTTTGGCAAGGTCGCTCTCTGTCATGCGTCAGTATTCTGACCTGTACAAGAGTATGGACAGAACACGGCTCAGGTACAGCTTCACCTTGGTGTGGACGCTATACTTGGTTGATCCTTATACGTTGCTCATTGATCCAAAGACGTTTCTAGTCATGATTGTTTTATAAGTGCTAATAGTCACAATTCTTTTATAAGCGTTAACAGAACAAAGAAATTTGAAAATATGGAGCCACAAAATTCTAGTAGTTAAGGACAGAGATCTAAAACACTAAATATGATGGGTTTGCATGCTCCGCCTTTCTTCTATCTCAAAGATAAGAAACATTTGATTGAAATTGGTAGATAAAAGTCTGCCAATCAGAGAGCCCCTACTTTCCAGAATGGTATAAAGAATTGTAGCCACTAGGGGACACACAAACAATTTTTATATGTATAAATTAAGTGCTAAACTGACAAGAAAGTAACAATTAAGCAGTCTAATCTAGTAAAGGAACATCCAGAAAGTCATCAGGCATGGAATCTGGGGAAACCTGGCTGTGTGGATTCAGAATTGGCTTGCTCACAGAAGGCAGAGGATGGCTGTAGATGGAGCGTATTCTGCCTGGAGGTCAGTGACCCACAGTGATCCAAAGGGATCTGTTCTGGGATACCTGCTGTTGATGATTTTTATAAATGTCTTGGATGAAGAAGTGGAAGTCTGCAGATGTCATGAAAGTTGAGTTATGGATAGTGGTATGGAAATGGACAGTGATATGCATATGGATAGTGGTATGGATATGGACAGTGGTATGGATATGGACAGTGGTATGGATATGGATAATGGTATGGATATGGACAGTGGTATGGATATGGATAATGGTATGGACAGTGGGAAGGAGGGAGGAGAAGATGGTGGCGCGACGTAGCGCGCGCAGCCGTTCCAAATGATATCGTATTTGTGAAGTAGGATGCCGTGCACAATCCTGATTTGATAGAGACAGCCGTGAGAAGCGCGGAGGAATATCTGGAGAAACATCTGAAATGCCTGCTTCGCTGCCACTGCTACTGTGCGATTGAGAATCTCTGGAGGGGAAGGCCCCAAATCCTCGGCCTTGCCTATTGCCGGGGCCGGGGTCGAAGCACTTGGCAGAGATGGTGCTTGGTGCTCGGTGTCGGGAGGTGGTCGGAGGCTCGGAGTTTTCGGACGGGCTCAGAGTCGGACTGTGGTCGGATGCTTCCGGGATGCTGCATCGGCAAGTTTGCGGTGCTGGAGGTTTACCGTCTGCGTGAGATGATGGGACTTTTGAGAGACTTCGAGACTGTACCGTACCTATTGTCTGTTCTTATCAAATTACGGAATTGCTTTGCACTGTTGTAACCATATGTTATAATTATGTGGTTTTTGTCAGTTTTTCAGTCTTAGTTTGTCATGTGTTTCTGTGATATCATTCTGGAAAAACATTGTATCATTTCTTAACGCATGCATTACTAAATGACAATAAAAGAGGGCTGTGTGTCCTCATAATCTAATCTAATATGGATAGTGCTTTGGATATGGATAGTGGTATGGATATGGATAGTGGTATGGATATGGATAGTGGTATGGATATGGATGGTGGTATAGAGGGTAGTCAGACCATAAGACCATAAGGTATAGCAGCAGGTGTGGTCACCATGGGATATTGATTGGGCAGAGCTGGGGTGAGAAGGAGCAGATGAAGTTCAATATAGAAAAGTGATTCACTTTGGAAGGTTGAACTTTAAGATCGAGTACAAGGTTAATAGGATTCTTAGCAAAGTTAAAAGTAAATTTATTATTAAAGTACATACATGTCACGATATATAGCCCTGAGATTCATTTTCTTGCAGGCATACTCAATGAATCCAATAACTATAATAGAATCAATGAAAGCCTGCACCAACAGTGTGGAAAAACAGAGGGATCTTGGGGTCCATGTCCATAGATTTCTCAAAGTTGCCACAAAAATGCATAGGGTGGTTAAGACGGTGCATGGTGTGTTGACCTTCTCTGGTCAGGGGATTGAGTTGCAGCTCTGCAAGGTAATGTTCTGGAGGTATTGGGACAGGTGACTGCCAGCAATGTCAGATGAGTAGGTCTTAATGAGCACTGGAATGGAGGCAGAGAGATGGCGAAGCTCGGCACAGCTGAAGACACACTGACCAGTAACGGGGGAACAAATATGGAAGCCCTTGAGGCAGACCGGGGACTGGTGCAGGCAGCCTGGAGAGTTATGGCAGAGAGAGGTTCACCACGAAAAGGAGGTGAAGGCTTTGGAGGAACTTTCAAAACCTGAGATCAGGAGATTGCTTAACAGTGAGCCAGTGATGGGCAGTGTAGTGGCGATGAGTGTTGTTGAGAGTTAGGGCACTGGCAATACTATTTTATTTATTTAGTTAGAGAAACAGCATGGTAACAGGCCCATCAGGCCCAGTGACACCACACCGGACAATTACACTCCTGTGACCACTAACCTACGAACTCGTACTCCTTTGGAATGTGGGAGGACACCAGGGCACCCAGAGGAAACACACATAGTCACAGCAGGATGTACAAACTCCTTACAGACAGTGGCGGGAATTGAACCTGAGTTGCTGGTGCTGTGATAGCCTTACGCTTGCTTGCATCATATACCAGGGTGCTCTCTACAGTTGCCTGATGAGGTAACCATGGCCTTTGGCCAGGAGCAGATGTTCTCAGGTGCTACCCAACTTCCGACCCTTAACCTCTACACTCTCCAGTTGGCAGGTCAGCAGTGGTGGCCAAGTCTCTGCCCATCTGCTCCTGACTTCCAGCTCAATTCCTTCTGCTCGCTCCATATCCAGCAAGACGCCCTCTCTGCTTCCTCCCTGATCTTGCGAGATGCTTGGTTCTTGCTCTTTTCATCAAGGCCCAGTGCAGACAGCAACCTCCATACCAACCTTGCCGGGAACCCTCGACAGCTGATATCCTTGAGGAATAACCATACCTGCCGTCCTTTGTCCCTGCACTCCTGGACTAAGGACTGGTACTTCAGGGGCTTCCTCTCATGAGCCTCCTCACATCCTTCCTCCCGTGGTGCTGTGAGCTCCACCAGGATGATTTTCCTGTCTTCGGTGGACCACAGTACAATGTCTGGTTGAAGTGCGGTTTGCACCACTTACAGGGACTGCAACCTCCTCCCCATATCGACCCTCATCTCCCATGATTTGGCAATTTGCAGCAGATTGGATTTAGGCCTCTTTGATATGACTGGTGTGGCCTCTCCTTGATGAAAATGGATGCCCTGTTTGTCTCTCTACCAGCTGGTCTCTTTTTACACCTCTGCCACTCTGGTGTGTCAGCAAGGGACAGGAGGACCTGTTGTGACACCACTTAAACCATCCTTGTGTTAAAGCTGTTTTGCATCTTGACAGTACATGTTCCAGTGAGCCCCGCTAACTACCAGGCGTGCAGCTGGGGTCCTCTCTCAGCCCCCATGCATGCAGCTGTGATGGTGTTGGGAGAGTGCCATACACGGACCGCAGGAGCAAAGAATTGCGGAAGGGCTCCAGTCTCCAAAGCTCTGCCCAAGTGATTCTGTACTTGGGAAGATCCAATTTTGTCCAGGCGCCCTGTGACCCCCAACTCCACTGCCTTCGATAACCACCTTTCATCCTCGCGGTTCTGTACCTCTGCCTGGATGACGTCCCACCTACCCCTTCCACTTGCACTCCACCGTCATTGGAAGCCAGCTGAACTGAGGCTTTGCCGTCCCAGGCATGGGTTGTCAATGATGTCTCTCAACTGTGGGAAGCTCAGATTCATATACAGCACATCCACTACATGACCTTCTCAGCCCAGCTCTAGATCTGTCAGTAACCCATTGTAACCTGCAGCAACCTTCTACACCATCCACAACTCCGCCAGCCTTCATGTTCCCCCAGTGGCGGCTTTTAGCAACAGGATGACCTCACTGATATCGCATCAGTTCCAGATCACATTCGTTTACTCACCACAGTAGGTGTATATGGCATTGGATTCAAGGAAGCGGACCTTCAGATTGTGGAGCACCGCAGGCTCATGGAGATAACTGAGCGCAGTCAGGTCATTCTCACCGACAAGTATATCTGGATTACGGAGGAAAGGCAGCTGATTTGCCTTCGAATTGACAGGATGCTCGAGAGGCTGCAGTAAATCAGAGAATCACAAGAAGGAAAAAAGTCAGATTTAGTAAACTCTCATCAGTGAGGAGGTTATATAGCATCCACGCCAGGATCACCAGACTCAAAAACAGTTACTTTCCCACGCAGTGAGGCTAATCACCACTTCCACCCACTAACTCACCCCTCCACACCCCCAACCACCACTACTTTATCATTACCTGTCAGTCACCTTATGCACAGACACTACTGCGACTAGCTTCAATTTATGGACATACAACAATCTATGTATACAAGTTATCTTATATATTTATATTTATTGATTTTTTTATGATTGTGTTCTTTATCTTATTGTGTTTTTTGTGCTGCATTGGATCCAGAGTAACAATTATTTTGCTCTCCTCTACACTTGTATACTGGAAGTGACAATAAACAACCTTGAATCTTGAATTGTGAGTCTTGTGAACATTCTAAAGACATACACTGAATACCATGGCATATACAGTAGATTATTTTTTTGTATAGGCTAGGACCACTCCACTGAAAAAACTGTGACTTATGCCTGCTTGAGGCCTTGTGCTACCATTCGGAAAAATATACTTGATGACCGACCTGCCTAAAGTTGTAAGTGGGTGAACGTTGCACATTGGTTTGTTGGGGCAAATAGACTCTTTTATACATCGGTTGTTTGTCTGTCTTTATGTGCAGTTTTTCATGGATTCTGCTGTGTTTGTATTTACTGTGAATGCCCACAAGGAAATGAATTCGAGGGCTGTATATCTGTAACACACACAAAAGGCTGGAGGAACGCAGCAGACCAGACAGCATCCCTGTGACCTGCCGAAGGGTTTCGACCCGAAACGTCGACTGTGCTTTTTTCCGTACATGCTGCCTGGCCTGCTGAGTTCCTCCAGCACTTTGTGTGTGTTGCTCAGATTTGCAGCATCTGCAGATTTTCTATTGGTTGTTTATATGTACTTTGATAATAAATTTACTCTGAACTTTTAAATACAAAGTATTATTTTCTTAAAGCTGCAGTTGTGAAAAATCTGAAACAAAAGCAGAAGGGGCTGAGATTACTCCACAGGGCCAGGAACATCGAAGGAGGGAGGAAAGGAGGAAGGGATGGAGGGAGGGGCAGAGGAACGGAAAGGCAGAGGGAGGGATGGAGGGAAGGAGGGGAGAAAGAGACGAAGGGACGGAGGGAGGGAGGGAAGCAGAGAAGGGGGAAGGGAGGGAGCATGTAAGAAAAGGGGATATGGATGGAGAGGGGGAGGGAGGGGAAGGAAGGTGGGGTGGAGGGAGGGAGGGATAGAAATGTTTCACATCAATCAGCCTTAATCTTTGTTGATTTTCTTGGTATTCCCGTCGAAAGGGTTGAATATTTTAGTCGGTAAAGTCATAGCAGCACAGAAACAGGTCCTTCAGCCATTCTAGTCCATGCCAAACTCTTATTCTACCTAGTCCTGTTGACCTGCACTGCACCATAGACCTCCACACCCCTGCCACCCAGGTACCTATTCTAATTCCTCTTAAATGTTGAAATCAAACCCACATCCACCAATTGAATTGACAGCTCGGTTCCACACTCTCACCACCACCGAGTGAAGATATTCCTCTTCAGGTTCCCCTTAAGCATTTCACCTTTTACCCTTTTACCCATGACCTCTAGTTCTAGTCTCACCCCACCTCACTGAAAAAAATGTGCTTACGTTTACCCTATCTATACCCTCATTGTATGTCTCTATCAAACCTCCCCTCATTCTCCTACACTCCAGGGAATAAAGTCCAAACCTACTCAATCTTTCCCTGTAACTCAGGTCATCAGGTCCTGCCCGGTTGCTCTTTACATGGATTTTACTAAGGTGCTTAACAAAGTCCCTCACAGGTTGCTCTCTCTATCTTATTGATATCTTTCCTGTAGGGAGGTGACCGGAACTGCACACAACACTCCAAATTAGACCTCACCAACATCTTACACAACTTCAACGTAACATCCCAACTCCTGTATTCAGTACTTTGATTTACGAAGGCCAATGTGCCAAAAGCTTTCTTTATTGTCCTATCTACCAGTAACACCACTTTCAAGGAATTATAGATCTGTATTCCCAGATCCCTCTTCTACCACATTGCTCAATATCCCGTGCAAGTCCGAACCTGGTTTGTCACCACTGCAGCCCCTGTTCCAGAATGCAACACCACACACTAGTCCTAATTAAATGTTTCTTAATGCAGACAAGTATGGCACTACTTTATCAATATTAAAAGCCTCCAACCTGTTGGCATGAATATCGATTTCTCCTTCCTGTATATAAGGGGTTTCTTTTTTTTAAATCACTGCGTAGTCTAATTAAAATGGCTTCTTTGTTATGTTATAATCGAAGGGCTTCTTTGTTATGTTAACTGCTGAGAAAGTCCTCCCGCTGGCAGTTTGTTTGGATCATGTTACTGATAAGAAGGTGTTACAAACCAATGGGGATAGTTGTTATGCTTTTGGTGTGTCTGTAAGATACTGTACACGCGGGGTTTTGGGGAGAAGGCGGGAGAGAGAGACAGAGGATGGACCAGGTGCTGTGAGTCCGCTAATGGGGTCGGACCCCGAGCGGTGCGTTCGGCGAGGAGAAGAGACGGAGACGGACTCATGTGGAGCGTCTGGTCCACCACCGTTGTTGGTCCCAGGCGGCCGGTCGAGGTGGTCCGAGGGGTTGCAGGGTGAAGAAGAAGGGTTCTGAGCTCCAACTGTTTGTGCACGAAGTGATTGAACTCTGATAAGTGTGGTGCCTTTTATTTTCCTTTTATATTTTATTCCCTATTAATTATATAGTTCCAGTAATATCTATAAACTGTAAATCATTTAATCGTATCTGGTGTATTGTCTGTTATTTGGGCGGGGTGGGGTACACCACACAGCATCCACACAAATTAATTACCCAGTTTGGCGGAGCCGAGGCGGTTTCCCTAGACGACAGCGAGCTGAGCAACCCTCAGGTTGGCCAGGGGGGCTACACGTAAAAAAAAATCTTCCCGTCCCCTCTTCTTCTATTCCTCACTCTAGACTCTTACCACCTTTCACTTGCCTATCATCTCCTCCTGTGTCTCCTCGTCCTCTCCTCCTTCCTCTACTCCCATGGTCCACTCTCCTCTCCTTTGAGATTCTATCATCTCCAGCCCTTTTCTTTTCCTACCTACCTGGCATCACCTATCACCTTCTAGCTATCCTCCTTCCCCTCCCTGCACCTTTTTATTCTGGTGTCTTCCCCCTTCCTTTCCAGTCCTGATGAAGGATCTCAGGCTGAAGCATCTCTAACTTCCGCTAATGCCCCACCTCCCCCTTGTATCCCATCCATTATTTATTTATATAGACACATTCTTTCTCTCAATCTCCTTTTTCTCCCTCTGTCCCTCTGACTATACCCCTTGCCCATCCTCTGGGTTTCCCCCCCTCCCCCTTTTCCTTCTCCCTGGGCCTCCTGTCCCATGACCCTCTCGTATCCCTTTTTGCCAATCACCTGTCCAGCTCTTGGCTCCATCCCTCCCCCTCCTGTCTTCTCCTATCATTTCAGATCTCCCCCTCCCCCTCCCACTTTCAAATCTCTTACTCACTCTTCCTTCACTTAGTCCTGACGAAGGGTCTCAGCCTGAAACGTCGACTGTACCTCTTCCTAGAGATGCTGCCTGGCCTGCTGCGTTCACCAACAACTTTGATGTGTGTTGCATCAACTGCTTATTCATTTTTATAGATGCTACCTGATCTGCTAAGTTCTTCCAGCATTTTGTGTGTATTGCTCTGGATTTCCAGCATCTGCAGACTTTAGAACGTAGAACATAAAACAATATAGCACAGTCACAGGCCATTCAGCCCACAATGTTGTGCTGAACAAGCTAAAAAGTAAGTCAAAAAACCCCCAAACACTAATCCCTCCTACCTACACCGTGTCCGTATCCGTCCATCTTCCTTACGAACACGTGTCTATCCAAACGTCTCTTGAAACTCACTAATGTATTTGCCTCAAGCACCATACTAGACTCTCTGAGTAAAAAACTCACCCTCACATCCCCCCTGAACATACCCCCTCTCACCCTCAATACTGCCCTCTGGTACTGGACATTTCAACTCTCTGTCCACTCTGTCAATGCCTCTCATAATTTTGTAAACTTCTTTCAGATCTCCCCTCAGCCTCCAGTGCTCCAGTGAAAACAACCAAAGTTTATCCAGCCTCTCATGATAGCACATGCCCTCTAATCCAGGCAGCATCCTGGTAAACCTCTCCTCTCCAAAGCCTAACATCCTTCCTTTAATGGGGCAACCAGAACTATATACAATAGTCCAGATGTGGCCTAACCAGAGTTTTATAAAGTTGTAACATAACCTCCTGACTTTTGAACTCAATGCCTCGACAAATAAGAACAAGCATTGCATGGGACTTCTTAACCACCTTATCCACCTGTGTAGCCTCTTTCAAGGAGTTATGAACTTGCATCCCAAGATCTCTCTGCTCAGCAACATTGTTAAGGATCTTGCCCTTAACAGTCTACTGTGTCCTTGCAATTGCCCAACCAAGGTGTAACATTTCACATTTATCTGGGTTGAACTCCATCTTCCTTTTCTCTGCCCATATCTGCAACTGATCTATATCATGCTGTATTCTTTGCCAGTCTTCTACAGTATCCTCAACTCCACCAATCCTGGTATCATCCGTAAACTTGCTAACCCACCCATCTACATTTTCATCCAGGTCATTTATACACATCACAAACAGCAGAGGTCTCAGCAGAGATCCCTGTGGAACACCACTAATTACACACCTCCAGCTCAATTAAGTCCCTTCAACCACTACTCTGCCTTCTCTGCGTGAGCCAGTTCTGAATCCAGACAGCCAATTCACTACAGATCCCATGCATCTGGATTGGTCCCCCGTGAGGGCCTTTGTTAAGCACCTTAGTAAAATCCATGCAGACAACATCGACTGCCCTACCCTCATTGATCTCTCTCGTCAGCTTGTTAAAAATCTCAATCAAGTTGGCAAAGTGCAATGTGCCACACACAAAGCCATCCTGGCTCTCCCTAATTAGGTTTCCAAAAGTTCATACAGTATATCCTGTTCTATATCACATTGTCCCTGATCTCAGTGCCCCACCGTTCAATGTGCAAGTCTACCCTGGTTTGTCCTGCAAAGTTTGTAATATTTGGATAGATGTCTTTACATGGGCCAATTCTAAAAACCAATTGCCTCTGCTGATGACCCAAGATTTGTTATACCTGTATGACAGGCCCTCCAATAACTCCGGTAAAGATCGCTCCAAAAATTGAAAATATGTATTTGATCCTTTATTTGCAATTTGTAAACATACAATCTTGGAACAATGAAACTTAAGTGTACTAGATGTAAATAAGTGTAACTAAGTGGTCAACAAAAGCTATGGCATCTGTAGGTCCCCCGCTCCAAACTGCCCCAAAGAAAGCACAAATACACAACCTATATATAGAAAGGGTACAGAGGAGATTTACAAGGATATTGCCTGGATTGGGGAGCATGCCTTATGTGAATAGGTTGAATGAACTCGGCCTTTTCTCCTTGGAGCGACAGAGGATGAGAGGTGACCTGATAGAGGTGTATAAGATGATGAGAGGCATTGATCGTGTGGATAGTCAGAGGCTTTTTCCCAGGATTGAAATGGTTGGCACAAGAGGACACGGGTTTAAGGTGCTGGGGAGTAGGTACAGAGGAGATATCAGGGGTAACTTTTTTTTTTACGCAGAGAGTAGTGAGTACGTGGAATGGGCTGCCGGCAACGGTGGTGGAGGCGGATACAATAAGGTCTTTTAAGAGACTTTTGGATAGGTACATGGAGCTTAGAAAAATAGAGGGCTATGGGTAAGCCTAGTAATTTCTAAGGTAGGGACATGTTCGGCACCAATTTGTGGGCCGAAGGGCCTGTATTGTGCTGTAGGTTTTCTATGTTTTATTCCCTTCACTTTACCACACTCCCACCCATGTGACTAGTTACCATAATAAACGTGCAGCACAGCTCAGAATACAATGCGGATAGAGAACAGGCACACAGATACACAGACACGTAAACCCACATCCTACGGGAGAATATACAGAGAAAATGGACAGAAGATAAATCTCATTGTAATTAAATGAGGAAGAGGGGCAAGGCAGAAGGAGAATGTAAAAACAAAAATGAGTGTGTTAAAATCCTGCTTCACTAGGAATCAATGCAACTAACATCTTGAACACGAGAGATTCTGCAGATGCTGGAAATCCATAGCAACACACACACACACACACCCCTCAGCAGCATCTGTGGAAATGAAAAACAGTCGATGCTTCAGGCTGAGACCCTTCATCAGGACTGGAAGGGAAGGGGAAGAAGCCAAAATAAGAATGTGGGGGAGAGGGGGAGGAGGAAAGGCTGGATGCTGATAGGTGAAGCCAGGCGAGGGGAAGGTAGGTGGGTGGGGGAGGGGTTATGAGGAAGAAACTGGAAGGTGATTGGTGGAAGAGAAGGGGTGAAGAAGAAGGAATCTGATAAGAGAGGACGGAGGGTGGGATTTCTTCTACTTCAACCCCTTGAGTCGCCTACTTCTATAGCTACTGGGTTACACACACAAAACTCAGGGACTCAGCTAGCCAGGCAACATCTATGGAGAAGAATAAAAAGTCAGCATATCAGGCCAAGACCCTTCACTGTTTCCTCTCCATAGATGCCCCCTGACCTGTTGAGTTCCTCCAACGTTTTGTGGATGCAAGTAAGACACTGGGTAGCTGGAGAATATTGAGAGAGTAAATGCACAGGCCCTCTAAGAGGACCACAAACCTTTTCCTGGTTTGGAGGTTTGCGTGCCTCAATTACCCGGAGAGCTATGCTGCCTTTGTGCTTTGACTCTTGGTAGGGTCACCCATGCCAATTAGGTCAAAGGGTAGAGGCCAGGCTAAGCATGGTCCACTGGTCCTCCAGATTTGGGGTCTGACTGGTCAAACAAAATTGCTATGGAAACAGCAACAAAGAATCCTTCTATATCTGTGTGTGACGGTATTCCTGAATCTCCACATGGGACTTGCTTGACTGACAGCAGTGAAAACCAAGAGGACGCCGCTGACACGATGAAGGAAGCCATGAATGCCACCAGAGATGGAGGACCTTTATTGCTGCCCTAAACACCACTGATGACACAGGTAGAAGAGTTTTGGAGAAGTTAAAATGAAGGAGGCAAGGTCAGAGTTCATGACATTTTCAATTACACAATTGGCCTATGCGGTAGGGTAACTCTAGGCAGTCTCTAGAGTAGGTTACATGGTCGGCACAACATTGTGGGCCGAAGGGCCTGCCATGTGCTGTAGATTTCTATGTTCTATGTTCTAACCACAAGGATAAACAATGATCGCTCTGGAGTCAAACAGTAGATAACAGAATCCTCTCCAGCTTCACACTGGCACGCTGGAAGTCATCCCGTTCAGCTTCTGCCAGACGTTTCAAACGCGACAACCCATATCATTAGCTGTCTGGCAATGGTCACAGTCTTGACTGAAACAGGACACAAGAGAGGGCAGACACTGGAATCTATAGTATAGTATAGTATAGTCATACTTTATTAATCCCGGGGGAAATTGGTTAAAAAAATCCGGAGGGAGGGAGAAAACCAGACTTGCTGAAGGATCTCTGTGGGTCAGGCAGCATCTGTGGAAGGAAACGGAGAGACCCATTTTGGGACAAGGCCTTTCATCTGATCCTGAAACTTTAACTGTCCACTTTCCTCCACGGATGCCGCCTGACTTGCTGATTTCCTCATCACTAGAGATTCTGAAGATGCTGGAAGTACAGACCAACACACACAAGTGCTGGGGGAACTCAGCAGGTCAGGCAGCATCGATGGAGAGCAATAATCGGTTGATGTTTAAGGCTGAGACCCTTCATCGGGATAGGAAGTCAGAATAAGAACAGGAGTAGGCCCTACCAGTATTTTCTTCCCGTGGTTTAAATGTCTAATACCAGAGGGCATGAATTTAAGGTGAGGGGAGTAATTTCAAAGGAGATGTGATGGGCAAGTTTTTTTTACACACACAGTGTGGTGGGTGCCTGGAATGCACTGCCTGGGGTGGTGGTAGAGGCAGAAGCTTTAGAGACTTTTAGATAGATGTGAATGTGAGGAAAATGGAAGGATGTGGACATCGCGTAGGAAGAAGAAATTAGTTTGGTTGGTTATTTGATGACTAATTTAATTGGTCAGCTCAACATTGCGGGCCAAAGGGCCTGTCTCTGTTCTACGTTCCAAACACATTGTAGTGTAATCACTCGATGTTCTCCTCGGTAACAATACACTCACACACATCAAAAGGAAGCTGACGTCGTTTTAGATATGATTCCTTTTCTGTTCCTTCCCCTGCACCACAACCAGCCCCCCCAACCCTGCTCTAACAAATCCTTCAATTGGTGTCTCATCACAACCATAGCTGCCAAAACCTGCAATCTTTAAAACAAATGGTAGACAGAATATAAAGGAAAATAACTATTAGGACAAGGAACTTTTGGAAACTACATTCTTGAAACAAGATTCAAGATCCAAAGCACACAGTGAACCACATTGTTTGTGTTCAATAAACCCAAGGATGTGCTGGGGCAGACGGCAAGAGTCACCACACATTCCAGCATATCACACCCACAATGTACAGCAGAACAACACAGAGCACAACAAGCAACAGACCAACAACAAAACAACCCTCGTTTCACCGACACAGTCCTCCAACCCCAACACAAGCCGTCTTCAGCCTCAGACCTGCAGACAAAGGATATGTTTTCAGGTCAGAAAGAGAGCCTTTGCGATAGAGGCCTTCACAAATCAGGGTATTGAGTATAGGAGTTAGGGTGTTATGTTGGAATTGTACTAGATGTCGATGAGGCCAAATTCGGAGTATTGTGTGGAAATCTGGTCACCTACTTACAGGAAAGGTGTCAATAATCTTGAAAGGGTGCAGAGAAAATTTACAAGGATGTTGCTAGGACTTGGGTTCCTAAGTTTTAGGGAAAAGTATATAAAAATTGCAAGGGGGAGAGATATGGTGAGTGGGTGCCAGGGTGGAGATACGTCTTTACCAAAGGAGGTGCAAGTCCCTCCTTCCGTCCGCTAGCCTGCAGGTCACCCTGGGGCAAGGTATAACACCTGCCTAGTCCCTCAATCAGGGTCACGTGAAGCCATGGGAGCAGGTGGTGGATGGCAATATGAGCAGCTGGTACACATCACAAGTCCTGTTTACGCGACCACTAATGTCAGGCAAACAACCTCTGAAGAGTATTGATGATGACTGGGGTCACCTGTCTTGTAAAGACACCGCCCAGAAGAAGGCAATGGCAAACCACTGCTGTAGAAAAATTTGCCAAGAAAAGTCATGGTGTTGGAAAGACCATGACTGCCTGCCCATGTCATATGACTCAGCTCATAAAGAACGAATGAACAAGATAGAGTGAATGCAAGCAGGCTTTTTTCCTTTCATTTTGGGTGAGGCTAGGAGTCAGGGTGAAAGGTGAAATGTTTAAGGGGAACCTCTTCACTCAGAAGTGGTGCAAATGTGAAATGAGCTGCCAGCAGAAGTGATGGATGTGGGTTCAATTCTAACATTTAAGAGGGAAGTTTTGATCAGAACCAGAATCAGGTTTATTATCTCCCGCATCTGTCGTGAAATTTGTTGACTTTGTGATAGGTACACGAAAGGAAGGGGTTTGGAGGGTTATGGTCTGGATGCAGGTAGAATAGATTAGGCAGAAGACCAGATCGACACAGACTAGATGGGCTGAAGGGACTTTTCCCGTGCTGTAGTGCACAATGGCTCTGTAGAGACTATAAAACAAAGGAGCAGAATTAGGCAGATGAATCTGTCCTCAGTCTCCCTCCTTTCAAAAGGCCACTCCAGTGCCTGCGCAGTTCAAGACAAACCTCTAAGAGCAGCTCAGATTAAAGTCACCTCAGACCCAACATGAGGCAAGAGTTCAACATTGACCCTTTTCCCCACATTCCCAAAGAGATACTGACCGTTTCATCTTCCAGTTTCAAGTGAAGAACCTCATCACCGTCTCTGTAGTCCTTGGTGATTTCTGCGGATTTCCAAACATCCTCGGGGTCCGGAATCCAAACTTTTGTATACTGCAAATCAAATTTCAGCTTATTAGTGTCTATAGAAGGCATCAGGTTACATTGAATACATTCTCTTCACACCATAATGAACAGGATTAGACTCTGTTACGTTGTGTGTGAGATGAAAGCAAGTTACTGCTAAAAGTGACCAATCCTCTGAATGTAGCTACTGAAACCCCATCATCCATCATCAGGGACCCCCAACGTCCAGGTCCTGCTCTCTTCTCACTGCTGCCATCAGGAAGCTGGTACAGGAGCCTCAGGACCCACACCACCAGGTTCAAGAACAGTTACTACCCCCCAACGTGAATAAAAGGTGATTACGACACTCACTTGCCCCATCATTGAGATGTTCCTACAGCCAATGATCTCATTATCTCATGTTCTTGTTATTGATTTATATTTGCATTTGCACAGTTTGTTGTGTTCTGCACTCTGGTTGATCTTTCATTGACCCTGTTATATTTACTATTCTATAGATTTGCTGAGTACGGCTACAAGAAAATGAAACTTGGAGTTGTCTATGGTGATATATATGTACTTTGTGTCTGTGAACTCTGTGGAGATTTGACATGCTAATATGATGAACTGAATACTGAGGCTCTGGGCCTACTTCAGGCTGCTGTGGGATTTGAATCCAGGGAGCCAATTTGGTTCGGAATGCTGTGTTGTTGCTTGCTTCTATTGTTTCCATGATTTGCTTTGTGTTTTTTTTCTCTTTCTCTGTGGGCACAGGGGGTTGGTCGTTTTTTTAATTGGATTCTTTCAAGTTTCTTGCTTTGCGACTGCCTGTAAGCAAACAGACCTCAGAGTTGTATAATTTATACATTCTTTGATGATAAATGCCCTTCAAATTTTTGATAATAAAATTTACTTTGTACTTTGAACTTTCAGTAAGTTATTACCCCTCAACCATCAAGCTCTTGAACCAGAGGGGATAACTTCACACATCTTCATGCACCCCATCACTGAACTGCTCCCACAACCCATAGACTCATTTTCAAAGGCTCTTCATCTCATGTTCTCAATATTTATTTATTTATTATTATTTCACATTATTTTTCTATTTGTTTTGGCACAGTTTATCATCTTTTGCACGTTGGTTGTTGTCTGTCCTTTGGGGTACAGTCCTTCATTGAATCTATTGTTTTTCTTGTATTTACTATGAATGCCCACAAGAAAATTTATCTCAGGATTGTGTATGGTGACATACATGTACTTTGATAATAAATTTACTTTGAACTAATATTAACCAGTCATCCTTGCAAGATTCACCAAGCGAGTGTACCAAAAAATCTTGATATACACTCAGTAGGTACTGTACCACCAGTACCACCAGTACACCTGCCTGTTAATGCAAATATCAAATCAATCTTTCTTGTGGTAACATCTCCATGCACTAAAGCATGCAGACATGGTCAAGAAGTTCAGTTGCTGTTCAGACCAAACAGCAGGATAGGGAAGAAATGTGATCTAAATGACTTTGACTGTGGAATGATTGTTGGCGCCAGATGGGGTGGTTTGAGTATCTCAGAAACTGATCTCCTGGGATGTTCACGCACAACAGTCTCTGGAGTTTGCAGAGAATGGTGCAAAAATTTTTAAAAAAACATTCAGCGAGTGTAAGTTCTGTGGAAGTAAACACCTTGTTACTGAGAGAAGTCAGAGGAGAATGGCCAGACTGGTTCAAGCTGACAGGAAGGTGACAGTAACTCAAATAACTCATTACAACAGTGGTGTGCAAAAGAGCATCTCTGAACCCACAACACATCAAACCTTGAAGTGCCTTGTTGAGCTGCAGAAGCAGAAAACCACTAACAAACACCTAGTGGCCACTTTATTAGGTACAGGAAGTACTGAATAAAGTGGCCACTAAGTTTATGTTCCAAGTACACTATATTTTATTTCAGAAACTAAAGATAAGTTGACTCTTCCTGGTGCAGGGTCTTGACCCAAAACATCAACTACTTATTCCTCTCCATAGGTGCTGCCTGACCAACATTTGTATGTGTTACATTAAAGGGTGTGACTATAGGAACAGAACAGATCAGAAGCCAGAATAAAGTGGAGGAAGAGAAGCTAGAAGGTGTTAGAAGAAGCGGGGGAATGGAGATGAAGTAAGAAGATGGAATGTGACAATTGGAAGGGGTGAATAAAAAGGAATCTGATTAAAGAGGAGAGTGAACTATGGGACAAAAGAAAGGAGGGGCACCAGAGGGAGGTGCAGAGAAGACCAGCAGGAAAAGGGGAGCAAGAATATGGAATGGAAAAGGAGAGAGTGGGAGGAGAGAGAAATTACCAGTAGTTGGAGAAAATCAATGTTCATGCTATCAGGTTGGAGGCTACCCGATGTAATGTGAGGTGTCAGTCCACGGTAACACATGGAAATCTGCAGATGCTGGAAATTCAAGCAACACACATAAAAGTTGCTGGCGAACGCAGCAGGCCAGGCAGCATCTGTAGGAAGAGGTACAGTCGGCGTTTCGGGCCGAGACTCTGCTGTCATAATGAAACCACTGTCAGTTTGGAAAACCAACACTGCAAATTCGTGCTCATCCCCTCCGCCCACCTCCTTGCTCCAGCATCTTTCCAGTTCCTTTCCAGTCCTGATGAAGGGTCTCAGCCCAAAATGTCGACTGTTTAGCCCCTCCATTGATGCTGCCTGACCTGCTGAGTTCCTCCCACATTTTGTGAGAGTAGCTCTGGGTTTCCAGCATCTGCTGAAACTCTTGCATCTCCATTAAACAGTTACTGAGCAGACAACTTCAGAGCTCTACTGTCCAGTCAAACAGAACTGACCCACTTACGTTTATTGGGGGAAAAAAATAAACTAACTACAATAAGATGGGTCTTGAAAGTAAACAAACAATTCTTTCTTTTGACTGAAGACCTTTGATGAGTGGTGTGCTGAGAGAAGCTGGTGAGTGGTCGTAGATGGTTGCCTCTTTGACTGGAGGCCTGTGCCTACTGGTGTTACACAAGGATCAGTGCTGGGCCCTTTGAAGTTTGTCATCTGTATCAATGATCGAGATGATAATGTGATACTTGGATCTGTGAATAACACCAAGACTGGGGGGTGGAGTGGACAGTGAGGAAGAGCTTGCAGCGAGATTTGGACCAGATGGAAAAGTGAGTTGAAAAAATGAGAGGTGGAATTTAATGCAGACTAGTGTGAGATGTTACACTTTGGGCGGACCAACCAGGGTAGGGCACTGAGGAGTGTGGTAGAACGTGGGATTCAGGAAATACAGGTCCATAATTCTTTGAAAGTGGTATCACAGGTAAACAAGGTTATAAAGAAAGCTTTTGGCACATTGGCCTTCATAAATCAAAGTACTGAGTACAGGAGTTGGGATGTTATGTTGGAGTTGTATAAGGCGTTGGTGAGTCCTAATTTGGAGTATTTTGTGTAATTCTAGCCACCTATCTACAGGATAGAAAGGATACAGAGAAAATTCACAAGGATGTCACTAGGAGTTCAGTTAAAGAAAAAGGATGAATAGTTTATTTCATGAAGCATAGAGAATGAGAGGAGATTTGACCAAAGCCAGTGAAAGTGTGGAACAAGCTTCCAGTGGAAGTGGTGGATGCGATTTCAACATTTAAGAGAATTTTGGATAGGTACGTGGATGGGATGGGTCTGCAGGGTGACGGGACTAGGCAGAATAATGGTTCGGCATAGACAGATGGGAGAAGGAGCTGGTTCTGTGCTGTGGTGCTCTATGACTAAGAGAACTCGATAGGAACTGTTGTACTAGTGTGGAAGACAATCTTTCCTCTCGACCTCGACACATGAAGATACCAATACAACATGAAAAAGAGGTGCTGGAGGATCTCAGCAGGTCAGTCAGCATCTATAGAGGAAAGTGTATTGTTGATGTTTCAGAAACTCTTCATTTGGACTGACTGAAGTGATGAGCATGTGGGGAAGATAAACCAGAATTAGTGTAGATAGGTGCCTGGTAGTGAGATGGTCCAAAAACCATGCTTCATGAATCTATGGGACCTCTCCAATCAGATTCCTTCTTCTTCAGCCCTTATCTCTTCTACCTATCCCCTCCTCCACCCATCCACCTTCCCCCTCACCTGGTCTCACCTATCACCTGTTAGCTTCTATTTCATCTCCTCCCCCCGCCCCCAGCTTCTTATTCTGGCTTCCCCACCCCCTTCTTCCCGGTCCTGATGAAAGGTCTTTGCTTTGTTAACTGTTTCTCTCCCTCCACCAATGCTGCCTGACCTGCTGAGTTCCTCAGCATTTTGTGTGTATTGTTCAAGATTTCCAGCATCTGCTGGATCTCTTTATGAACCTGTGCAAATCTGGTGTGGCTGTGATGAGCCAAACTATATTTATTTTTAATTTTATTTTTATTTAGAACCACAGCACAGTAACAGGCCCTTCCAGTCCGAGGAGCCTGCGCCTCCCAGTTACAGCTACGTGACCAATTAACCAACTAACCTGTACGTCCTTGGACTGTAGAAGGAAACTACAGCACGCGGAGGAATTCCGCGGTCACAGGGAGAACATACAAACAGGCCTGAAAAGTGGCAGATGGAGTTCAACCCAGATAAGTGCGAGGTGGTTCATTTTGGTAGGTCAATTATGATAGCAGAATATAGTATTAATGGCAAGACTATTGGCAATGTGGAGGATCAGAGGGATCTTGGGATCCGAGTCCATAGGACACTCAAAGCAGCTGTACAGGTTGACTGTGTGGTTAAGAAGGCATACGGTGCATTGGCCTTCATCAACCATGGGATTGAGTTTAGGAGCCAAGAGGTAATGTTGCAGCTACATAGGACCCTGGTCAGACGCCACTTGGAAAACTGTGCTCAGTTCTGGTCGCCTCACCACAGGAAGGATGTGGAAACCATAGAAAAGGTGCAGAGGAGATTTACAAGGATGTTGCCTGGATTGGGGAGCATGTCTTATGAAAACAGGTTGAGCGAACTCGGCCTTTTCTCCTTGGAGCGATGGAGGATGAGAGGTGACCTGATAGAGGTGTATAAGATGATGAGAGGTATTGATTGTGTGGATAGTCAGAGGCTTTTTCCCAGGGCTGAAATGGTTGCCACAAGAGGACACAGGTTTAAGGTGCTGGGTAGTAGGTACAAAGGAGACGTCAGTTGTAGGGTTTTTAAGCAAAGAGTGGTGAGTGCGTGGAATGGGTTTCCTGCGACGGTGGTGGAGGCGGATACGACAGGGTCTTTTAATAGACTCCTGGATAGGTACATGGAGCTTAGAAAAATAGGGGGCTATAGGTAAGCCTAGTAATTTCTAAGGTAGGGACATGTTCAGTACAACTTTGTGGGCCGAAGGGCCTGTATTGTGCTGTAGGTTTTATACGTTTCTAAACTCCTTACAGACAATGGCAGGAGTCAAACCCGGGTCACAGGCACTGCATTAGCGTTATCCTAACAACTGCGCTCCTATGCAATTTTAAGTGGACACAACTTAGGATTTCAGACACAAGCAACAATCACCTTGAGAGAGTGAAGTTTTTATCCAGTAATTTGTTTTTGCCTTCAGTGCTTTAAGCTCCAAAATTAAATGAAAGAAAAATTTTAACAACCAAGTCCTTCTAGCCAACAGAAACTATCAAAGTAAGTCCTATTGTGGACACTGCAAGTACGTTTAATTTCAACTGCAGATACCAAACATTTATCAAGTTAGTGATGTAGGAGTGAAAGCAAACAATCTGTGATATTTAGGTCATCTAGGCTGCTGAATTGGAGCTCAATTCAATTTTCATGAACAGCTCCCAGAAACTTGGCTCAGAGATCATGTGTGTGAAGTACACGTCTGCCTGCTAATTATTGACAGAGGATATTACTTTTGCACAATTTAAACCATAATGTCATCAACTAATTTTCCCCTCAAGGATTGCAAAAGGCATAATTGGGCTGTTATGTTGAAGTTGATATTGACTATTAATTAAATTGGTTCAGGACAACATTGTGGGCCAAAGGGCCGGTTTCTGTGCTGTAGAGTTCTATGCTCCAAGTCAAGTTGGGTGTCTGAGCATTTTACATCTTACATAATGCTGCAAAGCTCATACATCAATGGCTTTCGGCCCGAAACATCAACTGTTCCCTCTTTTCCATAGACGCTGCCTGGCCCGTCGAGATCCTCCAGCATTGTGTGTGTGTTAAATGCCAGTGCTTGCTGGCAAGTTGCTGAATCTATGTTCTCGCCGTTGCTTGGTTCAATCCAATCGAAAGAAGCTGCAGAGGGTTGCAGAGGGCCCAGCAGATCTCTGCTGCACCTGATGACCCTGTGATCTCTGTCTTGGAGGCTGTCTTTAAAGAGAGTGAAACCTTGCAAGGCGGAAGGTCCCGATGGAGTACTTGGTAAGGCTCTGAAAATCTGTGCCAACCAACTGGCGGGAGTATTCAGGGACATTTTCAATCTCTCACTGCTATGGGCGGAAGTTCCCACTTGCTTCAAAAAGGCAATAATTATACCAGTGTCCAAGAAGAATAATGGGAACTGCCTTAATGACTATCACCGAGTAGCACTCACATCTACAGTGATGAGATGCTTTGAGAGGTTGGTCATGACTAGGCTGAACTCCTGTCTCAGCAAGGACCTGGACCCATTGCAATTTGCCTGTCACCACAATGGGTCAACAGCAGACACAATCTCAATGGCTCCTCACACAGCCAGAGACCACCTGGGCAACACAAACACCTCCGTCAGGATGCAGTTCATCAACTATAGCTCAGCATTTAACACCATCATTCCCACAATCCTGATTGAGAAGTTGCAGAACCTGGGCCTCTGCACCTCCGTCTGCAATTGAATCCTCGACTTCCTCACTGGAAGACCACAACCTGTGCGAATTGGTGATAATATCTCCTCCTCACTGACAATCAACATTGGTGCACCTCAGGGGTGTGTGCTTAGCCCACTGCTCTACTCTCTGTATACACATGACTCGGCATAACTCAAACACCATCTATTAATTTTCTGTTAATACAAAAATTCTTGGTAGAATCTCAGGTGGAGACGAAAGGACGTGCAGGAGCACAATATACCAACTAGTGGAGTGGTGTCGCAGCAACAACCTGGCACTCAATATCAGTAAGACGAAAGAGCTGATTGTGGACTTCAGGAAGGGTAAGATGAAGGAACACATACCAATCCTCATAGAGGGATCAGAAGTGGAGAGAGTGAGCAGTTTCAAGTTCCTGGGTGTCAAGGTCTCTGAGGACCTAACCTGGTCCCAACATATCGATGTAGTTATAAAGAAGGCAAGATAGTGACTGCACTTCATTAGGAGTTTGAAGAGATTTGGCATGTCAACAAATACACTCAAAAACTTATATAGATGTACTGTGGAGAGCATTCTGACAGGATGCATCACTGTCTGGTATGGGGGGCTACTGCACAGGACTGAAAGAAGCTGCAGAGGGTTGTAAATTTAGTCAGCTCCATCTTGGGCACTATCCTACGAAGTACCCAGGACATCTTCAAGGAGCAGTGTCTCAGAAAGGCAGCGTCCGTTATTAAGGATCTCCAGCACCCAGGGCCCGCCCTTTTATCACTGTTACCATCAGGGAGGAGGTACAGAATCCTGAAGGTACACATTCGGCCGTTCAGGAACAGCTTCTTCCCCTCTGTCATCCAATTCTTAAATGGACATTGAGAACACTACCTCACTTTTTTAATATAAATTATTTCTGTTTTTGCATGATTTTTAATCTACTCAATATACATATATTGTAATTGATTTCCTTATTTATTATTATTTTTCTTCTATATTATGCATTGCATTAAACTGCTGCTGCTAAGATAACAATTTTCATGACACGTGCCAGTGATAATAAACCTGATTCTGAATTCTGAAACTCAGCTCGCTCCTTCACGGACACAACCTTCCTCACCATTGAGGACATCTTCAAAAGGCAGTGTCTCAAGAAAGCAGCATCCATCGATAACAGGGGTCCCCGATCTTTTTATGCCATGGACCCCTACCATTAACCGAGGGGTCTGTGGACCCCAAGTTGGTAACCCCTAATCTGCAAGGATCCTCATCATCTGTGACTTTCCCTCTTCTCTTTACTTCCATCGGAGAGAAGGTACAGGAGCCTGAAGAGCCAGACTCCATGATTCAGCAACAGCTTCTTCTCTGCCACCATCAGATTCTGAACGGTCTGTGAACTCCAGCTCACTATTCCTCTTTCCCACTAATTATTTTTCATTGTAACTTATTATAATATTTACGTATTGCACAGTACTGCTGCCACAAAACAACAAATTACATGACCCTTTCTCCCTCTTGTCCGCTGCTTCCAGAAGAAGGTCCCTGCATTCGAATGCTCTCTCTTTCTCTTCCTTTCACTCACTGCCGGATGATGGTGCTGGAGTTCTGGGTCTTGGGCAAGGTTTAATTGACACGGTTTGTGGTCTGCAGTTCACAGGACGATGTGTATCCAATTGCTCCGATCTTATTGCCATTTTCTGCGATTTTAATTGGGGCAGACAGGCTCTGAGGCCTGAAGTTAAAGATTTTACCACAGCAGTGGAGAGCGGTAGGAACAGACAGTTTAGGAAAGCGTTTAATTGGAGCAAGGGGAAATATGAAGCTATCAGGCAGGAACTTGGAAGCATAAATTGGGAACAGATGTTCTCAGGGAAATGTACGGAAGAAATGTGGCAAATGTTCAGGGGATATTTGCGTAGGGTTCTGCATAGGTACATTTCAATGAGACAGGGAAAGAATGGTAGGGTACAGGTGTACAAGGGCTGTTGTAAATCTAGTCAAGAAGAAAAGAAGAGCTTATGAAAGGTTCAAAAAACTAGGTAGTGATAGAGATCTAGAAGATTATAAGGCTAGCAGGAAGGAGTTTAAGAATGAAATTAGGAGAGCCAGAAAGGGCCATGAGAGGGTTTTGGTGAGCAGGATTAAGGAAAACCCCAAGGCATTCTACAAGTATGTGAAGAGCAAGAGGGTAAGACATGACAGAATAAGACCAATCAAGTGTGACAGTGGAAAAGTGTGTATGGAACCGGAGGAGATAGCAGAGGAAGTAGTACTCACTACGGAAAAAGGATCCTGGCGATTGTAAGGATGACTTGCAGTGGATGTTGTTCCCTTATTCAAGAAAGGGAGTAGAGATAGCCCAGGAAATTATAGACCAGTGAATCTTACTTCAGTGGTTGGTAAGTTGATGGAGAAGATCCTGAGAGGCAGGATTTATGAACATTTGCAGAGGCATAATATGATGAGGAATAGTCAGCATGGCTTTGTGAAAGGTAGGTTATATCTTACAAGCCTGAATGAGTAGAGCAGGAGATGTAGTGTATATGGATTTAAGTAAGGCATTTGATAAGATACCCTATACAGGCTTACCCCATGCAGAAAGTAAGAAGGCATAGGATCCAAGGGGACTTTGCTTTGTGGATCCAGAACTGGCTTGCTCATAGAAGGGAAAGAGTGGTTGTAGACTGGTCATATTCTGCATGGAGGTCAGTGACCAGTTGAGTGCCTCAGGGATCTGTTCTGGATGAGGAAGTGCAGGGATGGGTTAGTAAATTTGCTGATGACACAAAGGTTGGAGGTGTTGTGGATAGTGTGGAGGGCTGTCAGAGGTTACAGTGGGACATTGATAGGATGCAAAACTGGGCTGAAAAGTGGCAGATGGAGTTCAACCCAGATAAGTGTGAAGTGGTTCATTTTGGTAGGTCAAAAATGAAGGCAGAATATAGTATTAAATGGTAAGACTCTTGGCAGTGTGGAGGATCAGAGGGATCTTGGGGTCCAAGTCCATAGGACACTCAAAGCTGCTGTGCAGGTTGACTCTGTAGTTAAGAAGGCATACGGTGCATTGGCCTTCATCAATCATGGGATTGAGTTTAGGAGCCGAGAGGTCATCTTGCAGCTATATAGGACCCCGGTCAGACCCCACTTGGAGTACTGTGCTCAGTTCTGGTCGCCTCACTACAGGAAGGATGTGGAAACCATAGAAAGGGTACAGAGGAGATTTACAAGGATGTTGCCTGAATTGGGAAGCATGCCTTATGAGATTAGGTTGACTAAACTCGGCCTTTTCTCCTTGGAGCGACGGAGGGTGAGAAGTGACCTGATAGAGGTGTATAAGATGATGAGAGGCATTGATCGTGTGGATAATCAGAGGCTTTTTCCCAGGGATGAAATGGTTAATGTGAGAGGGCACAATTTTAAGGTGCATGGAAGTACGTACAGAGGAGATGTTAGGGGTACGTTTTTTTTTTACGCAGAGAGTGGTGAGTGCGTGGAATGGGCTGCCGGCGACGGTGGTGGAGGCGGATACGATAGGGTCTTTTAAGAGACTCCTGGATAGGTTCATGGAGCTCAGAAAAATAGAGGGCTATGGGTAACCCTAGGTAATTTCTAAGGTAATGACATGTTCGGCACAACTTTGTGGGCCAAAGGGCCTGGATTGTGCTGTAGGTTTTCTATGTTTCTCGATTAAACTGAATGGAATATGCCTGGACTCGTTTAATGATTTGTGGTTTTTTATTCTGTGTTTTTTTGGGGGTTTTATTTTGCCGTTTCTGCAACTTGTTTTATTTGCATGTTGGGCGTTTGATTATTTTCTTTGAATTGGTTCCATGCTTTTCTTTGATTTGTAGCTGTCTGTGGGAGGATAATTCCCAGGAGTATGTACTGCATGCATACTTTGATAATAAATGTACTTTTTATCTTTGAACTTGTCAGTGATAATCAACCTGATTCTGAATCTGTGCTTTTAGTGCCAGGATTTCTGCTGAATTCTAAATTCATCTATTTGGTTTATTTCTTTATTTTCCCATGAATGCCTGCAAGACAACAAATCTCAGGGTTGCATATGGTGATAGTTACTTGCTTTGATAATAAATTTACTTTGAACTTTGCATCTCTGTTCTAAAGGCACCTGTGAAACTGTGTCCCTTGGAGTTGGAGATTTGAAATGCAGGAACACCTTCATACTTACAGTTAATGAGTAACTTCATTTTCAGGGTCACTCTTGTGAATCCAGACAAAGTCCCTTCACGTGTGTTGATTCTGGCAGACCGTGAGCTGTGGACAATAAGTTCTAGGCTGGGAAATGACAGGTTGTTGGTAAGGGACTAGCTGAGGACTAACAACTTTCGAATTTCAAAGTAAATGTATTATCCAGGACCTCTGTGTCAGTAAATACTCCCCTGATGTTTATTTTCTTGCAGGCGTTCACAGTGGAACAGAAAAATACAATAGAATCAGTGAAAAACTACACACAAAGACTGTCAAACAACCAATTTGCAAAAAGACAAACTCTGCAAATGAACTGCCAGTGAAAGTAGTGGATGGGGGTTCACTATAACGGTTAAGAGAAATCTGGATAGGTACATGGATGGGAGACATACAGAGGGCTAAGCTCCAGCTGCAGGTTGACGAGACGGAGCAGCATAATAATTCGGCATGAACTAGACGGGCAGAATAACTTGTTTCTGTGTTGTAGTGCTTATGACTCCATGAAGACCATTAGACATAGGAACACAATCGGGTCACTTGGCCCATCAAATCTGCCAATATACTACATACATAGATAAATAAATAAACAGATAGAGAAATAAACAAATACACAAATAAATACATCAGTACATAAATAAATAGGAAAAATAAAGAATACTGAGAATGTGAGTTGCAGAGTCTTGAAAGTGAGTCTCTAGGTTGTGGATTTAAACGCAAACAACAGGAATTCTGCAGATGCTGGAAATTCAAGCAACATACATCAAAGTTGCTGGTGAACGCAGCAGGCCAGGCAGCATCTGTAGGAAGAGGTGCAGTCGACGTTTCAGGCCGAACCTGACGAAGGGTCTCGGCCTGAAACGTCGACTGCACCTCTTCCTACAGATGCTGCCTGGCCTGCTGCGTTCACCAGCAACTTTGATGTGTGTTGCTCTAGGTTGTGGAATCAGTTCAGTGCTAAAGTGGTTAAAGCTATTCCAGCTGGTTCAGGAGCCTGATGGTTGAGGGATAATAACTGCTCCTAATCCCAGTGATGTGGTACGCAAGCCTCCCGTACCTCCTTCCCAATGACAGCAGGGAGAAGACTCTTTTGGTGTGCTTGACAGCTTCAGCATTGACCTTCTAGTAGCAATGCTTACGTTGACACTGGTGTTATGGAATATCAACCAAGGAACTGGTTGTGGACTTCAGGAAGGGGAAGTCGAGGGAATGAACACCAATCCTTCGAGGGATCAGCAGAGGAAAGAGTGAGCAGTTTCAAGTACCTGGGTGTCAACATCTCTGAAGATCTATCCTGGTCCCAACATATTGATGTAATTACAAAGACGGCACATGAATGGCTATACTTCATTACGAGTCTGAGGAGTCTTGGTACGCCACCAAAGACTCCAAGACTTGGTACATCACCAAAGACCCCAAAACTTGGTACGCCACCAAAGACTCCAAGACTTGGTATCTCACCAAAGACTCCAAGACTTGGTACATCACCAAAGACTCCAAGACTTGGTACATCACCAAAGACTCCAAGACTTGGTACGCCACCAAAGACCCCAAAACTTGGAGCCTGAAGAAACGCACTCAGCATTTTAGGAAGAGCTTCTTCCCCCGCGCCCCCCCCCAGGATTTCTGAATGGAAATGGACAACAACCCCATTTACATTACCTTATTATGTATTTCTTTTTTTTTGTTCTCTTTTTGCACTACTAATTTACTTTTATACATATTTTCTTATTGTAACTTGTAGCTTTTCCATTATTATGGATGGCAGTGTACTGCTGCCTCAAAACAAATTTCATGATATATGCCAGTGCTATTAAACACGATTCTGATTCTCTTCACAATGAGGCAAGTTCCCTTCTCTTTTGCCCCACCCTATTGCATGAATACTCACAATTACTCTAAGGCAGGCCAAGCTTGTCCTGTTGTTCATTTGGATCAAGGTACATTTATTCAGTCACAGGCATCACGTGGTATATTTAGCCTATATACCAAGATTATGAGAAATCAATTGCATTCTTATGTAATTTATAAATCTGAGAGCATCCCGAACCTTTGCGTGATTTGTCCACGTCAAATTTCAAAGTAAACTTTTTACCAAAGTATACATGTCATATACCCTGAGATTCATTTTGCTTGTGAGCATTCACAGCACAGCAAAGAAATACAACATACCACACACAACAAGATGGACAAAGAACCACTGTGCAATAGACAACAAACTATTGTCTAAACAGACTAAAGAGAAGGAGGAGAAGATGGCGGCGCGACACAGCGTGCGCAGCCACTCCGGTGAATGATATCTGTAATCTGTCAAGTAGGGTGCCATGCACAATCCTGATTTGATGGAGACAGACGTAAGAGCATGGAAGAACATCTGGTGAAACTTCTGAAATGCGTTTTTCGCTGCTGCTGCTACTATGTGATCCAGAATCTCCGGAGGGGAAGGTCCCGAGTCCTCGGCTTTGCTTGTTGCTCGGCAGCCGGGGCAGGGTCGAAGCACTCGGCAGGGATGGTGCTCGGTGTCAAAGGGCTGGTCGGAGGCTCGAAGTTTTCGGACGGACTCAAAGTCGGCTGTGGTGGGGTGCTTCCAATGCATCGGCAGTTGTCAGTGCCTGGAGGTTTATGGCAGGGAGAGTTTCTCCCTTCTGCCGCCTACTATCGGGGACTATCGGGAGTCGATCAGAACTTTGAGGCTTTTTTTTTTACCGTGCCCATGATCTGCTCTTTATCAAATTATGGTATTGCTTTGTACTGCTGTAACTATATGTTATAATTATGTGGTCTTGTCAGTGTTAGTCTTTGGTTTGTACTGTTTTTTTTGTGACATCACTCTGGAGGAACATTGTATCATTTCTTACTGCATGTATGCATTTCTAAATGACAATAAATGAGGATTGAGTGTCCTCATAATCTAATCTAATCTAAACTGTGCAAATTAAAAACTAAGTAAATAAATAATATTGAGAACATGAGTTGTAGAGCCCTTGAAAATGAGTGGTAATACAAAGATGAGAAAATCTGCAGATGCCGGAAATCCAGAGCAACGCACATGAAATGCTGGAGGATCTCAGCAGGTCACGCAGCGTCAATGGAAAAAAAGTACAGTCGACGTTTCAGGATGAGACCCTTCATCAGGTCCCATAGTTGGTGGAATCAGTTCAGTGTTGGGGAGAGTGAAGTTATTAATGCTGGTTCAGGAGGCTGATGATTGTAGGGTAATAACTGTCCCTGAACCTGGTGATATTGGGCGTAAGGCTCCTGTATCCCCTTCTTGATGGTGGTGGCAAGAGGAGAACATGTTCTGGATGAAGGGTCTTTTCCCGAAACGTTGACTCTTTATTCCTTTCCACAGACTCTGCCTGAGCTGCTGAGTTTCTCCAGTGCTCCGTGTCTGTTACTCTGGGGGGTGGGGGTCATCGACGACGGATGCTGCTTTCTTGTGGCCGTGCTCCACTCAGACGCCCACTTGGTCATATTTGAGTTTTGAAGTGTTAAAACTCCATGGCTACACCCAGAGTTGATACACTGGTTATTAAACTGCGGGGTGTCCAGGAAGGGGTAGCATCTCTGGTGAAGGGGCTTGTCGTGTCTGTTCTGGGGGAACTCACTCACCTTCGGTCCCCACCGGACATTCATTTTTTACCTGTGGCTCCAGTTAGGTGCTTGCAAATGACAGTGGCCACATCCCAGTACACTGCTTCGACAGGGGGGCTGAACCAGCTAACGGTAGCTGCCAGGCCTTGGAGGTCTAAGCCAGCTGACAGATGCTGCCGGGCCTTGGGGGGGGGCTAAGTGAGCTGCCGGGCCTCGAGGGGGGGGCTAAATCAGCTGACGGTAGCTGGAGGGGCCTCGGGGGGCTAAATCAGCTGATGGTCACTTCCAGGCCTTGGGGGGGGCGCTAAGCCAGCTGACAGTCGCTGCCGGGCCTCGGGGTGGGGGGGGGGGGGGGGCTAAGTGAGCTGCCAGGCCTCGGGGGTCTAAATCAGCTGACAGTAGCTGCTGGACCTCGGGGGGGGGCTAAGCCAGCTGCCAGTAGCTAGCGGGTCTCGGAACACGTTTTCCGAGCATGCAAAGTCATCTCCAGCGGACTGGGTGGGTGAGATCTACAGAGAGCTCCAACAGCCAAGAAGACTGTTCACAACGCTCCATGGAGAGCAAAGGACATGATAAGGCATGCTAGAAGTCACAGTCATCCACCGCAACCAAGAAAGACCTCAAATGTGACAACTGCTTGTACCACTGGACCTGGTCTTCTGACATTGAGAGAGTGGAACTACCCCAATGCAAAGGCTTTACTACTTTAAAAACTCTCCCGCATTGGTTTCCTGTCATCATTGGATACTATAGACAAAAAACCGATTACACACCAATTAAATTTTTTCCATTTTTATTGTTGCCCTTTCACACAACCATCTTATGCCCCCTTTTTGAGTTGCTGATGTCCAGAATGTACCTATTCACAGTCCTCCGTACCTGACCAATTCTAGAAGTTTTATAGAACATTTATAATATGTGAGACTGTTGATAACTCAGCCAGGGACATCCAATGAGAAACCCCGAAGGTGATCAGAGATTAGAGTACAGAAATCAGACTTCAAGATTCGCTGCTCCACTGTGAAGTCTCTTCAAGTGGTGCTACCCTGAAGAAGTTTAAATCTTCTCTTTGACCAGAGTTCATTGAGACCCTCTCTCACTGCTCCTTTTTAGTGATCTCTCCTGCTCTCTGACTCTTCAACCATGTACTCACCTAAACTCACTACCATAGCCACACAGCTTTGCTAGGAATTTGAATGCTGCCACCTTGTTTCTTGTCCATCTATTACCTCTCAGCTTCTTACTTCATCCCCCAACCCTCCCCTCCCCTACCCACCTGGCCTTACCTATCACCTTCTAGCTTGTTCTCCTTCCCATCCCCTCACCTTTTTATTCTGGTAACTCCCCCCCCCCCCCCCCCGAGTCCTGATGAAGGGGCTCAGCCCAAAGGTTTGACTGTTTACCTATCGATGCTGCCTGACCTGCTGAGTTCCTCCAGCATTTTGTGTGCGTTACTCTGGATTTCCAACAACTGCAGAATCTTTGGGCTCATGAATGTCAACCTCTCTGAAGATCTATCCTGGGTCCAACACACTGATGCAGTTACAAAGAAGGCACAAGAACAGCTATATTTCATTACGAGTTTGAGGAGAACTGGTATGTCACCCAAAGATACTCGCAAATTTCTACAGATGTACTGTAAAAAGCATTCTGACTGGAAGTATCACTGTCTGGCGTGGAAGGTCCACTACACAAGATCAGAAAAAGCTGCAGGAAGTTGTAAACTCAGCCAGCTGCATTATACACACAAGCCCCTCCAGCTTCCAGGATACCATCAAAAGGTGATGGCTCAAAAAGGCAGCATCCGTCATTCACACCCAGGACAGGCCCGACTTCTCATATGACATAGGGGCAGAATTAGGACATCAAGCCTGCTCCACCATTCCATCATGGCTGATCTATTATCCCTCTCACCTCATTCTCCTGCCTTCTCCCCATAACCTTTGAAACCCTGACTAATCAAGAACCTATCGACCTCCACTTCACATGTACTTAATACTCAGTATTCTCATTGCTATCGTCAAGGAGGTGGTACAGGAGCCTGAAGACGCACACTCAACGTTTCAGGAACAGCTTCTTCCCCTCTGCCCATGAACACTACCTCACCATTTTTCCTCTCTTTTGGCACTGCTTGCATAATACTTCTACTGTTAGAAGTTTTCATGTTTTATTGTTTTACAACATTGAATCACAGTGGCTTTAATTTGGCTTTTTTGAGGCTAATCAAAAGAAAAGACTCTTTTGTGTTGAAGCAAAAACAAATTCCTACATATTAATCTGAATTTATCACAATTATCAAACACAAAATAATTGATTGCATAATTATTCAATCCCTTCAAGTCAGTACTTAGTAGATGCACTTTTGGCAGCAATTACAGCCTTGAGTCTGTGTGAATAGGTCTCAATCAGCTTTGCACATCTGGACACTGCAATTTTTCCCCATTCTTCTTTACAAAACTGCTCAACCTCTGTCAGATTGCATGGGGATTGTGAGTGAACAGCACTTTTCAAGTCCAGCCACAAATTCTCAATTGGATTGAGGTCTGAACTCTGACTTGGCCATTGCTGGAGAGTAACTTTGTTGTTTTTAAGTCATTCCTGTGTAGCTTTGGCTTTATTCTTGGGGTCATTGTCTTGCTGGAAAACAAATCTTCTCCCAAGCCGCAGTTCTCTTGCAGACTGCATCAGGTTTTCCTCCAGGATTTCCCTGTATTTTGCTCCATTCATTTTACCCTCTATCTTCACAAGCCTTCCAGGGCCTGCTGCAGTGAAGCATCCTCACAGTACGATACGACTATACTACCGCGCTTCACGGTAGAGATGGTGTGTTTTTGGTAATGTGCGATGTTTTGGCTTATGCCAAACAAAGCGTTTAGTCTGATGGCCAAAAAGCTCAGTTTTGGTTTCATCAGAACATAGGACCTTCTTCCAGCGGACTTCAGAGTCTCCCACATGCTTTCTGGCAAACTCTAGCTGAAGTTTCATGTGAGTTTTTTTTCCCCAACAGTGGCTTTCTCTTTGCCACTCTCCCATAAAGCTGTTACTGGTGACAGTTGTATGCGCAGTCTCTCTCATCTCAGCCACTGAAGCTTGTGACTCCTCCAGAATTGTCATTGCTTTCTTGGTGGCCTCTCTCATTAGTCCCCTTCTTGCAGTCACTCAGTTTTTGAGGATGGCCTGCTCTAGGCAGATTTACAGCTGTGCCATACTCCTTCTCTTTCTTAATGATTAACTTAACTGTATTCCAAGAGATATTCAGTAACTTGGAAATTTTCTTGTATCCATCTCCTGACTTGCGCTTTTCTAAAACCTTTTCACAGAGTTGCTTCGAGTGTTCTTTTGTCTTCATGCTGTAGTATTTACCAGGATACCGACTCACCAGCAGTTGGGCCTTCCAGATACAGGTGTATTTTCACTACAATCAATTGACTACTCACAGCTCTCCAAAAACAGAACTCCAATTAACTAATGATGTGACTTCTAAAACCAGTCGGCTGCACCAGTGATGATTTGGTGTGTCATATTAGAGGGGGCACATTATTATGCAATCAATTATTTTATGTTTTATATTTGTAATTAATTTAGTTCACTTTGTAAAGATCTGTCACAATGGTGGGGCATTGGGAGCAAGAGTGGACCCAAATGCAAGACACATCTTGTGAGGGTAATTAAATTGAGTTTATTGTTTGTTACCAGGAGAGCAAAGCAGAAGCAGGAATAGCAAACTGGACAAGGACTCAGGACTACGACTAGGCTGGGACAAGGGTCTGGGCTTGGACTCGGAATCGGATCCCAGAACTAGCGGCGACATGAAGAGGCTATGGTATGGACTCCGAGCCAGGGACTGGGCAAGGACCCAGCACCTGGGTCTTGCCTCGGGCTCGGACCCCAGAACCAGGCATGGACATGACATGGGCTAGGGAGAGGAGGAACATGGGAAAACAGAGCCTTGGTCTCGGGAGAGCAGGTACACGGAACCATGAATACATACACAGAAAACAGAGTCGGGACCCCTCCTTGGGTACAGGACATAGGGCTGGGACTCATGACCCTCCAGTGGGGCAACGGCAAGATGGCCTGACTTACCCCATGGAGGTGAGGACAAGACAAGACATGACCCCCCCCCCCCGCGGGGCAACGGCAAGACGGCCTGACTTACCCCACGGAGGCAAGGACCAGACAAGACCAACACAAAAGAACACCAGACAATACCTATCTAGCTCCGGCGATAGAACTAGACCAAAGTGCAGGTGAGGGCTGCAGACGAGGGCTAGATGCAAGAGGGGTAGAGAAGGGATACAGACAGGGGGGTAGGACAGGAATCATAGACCGCCAGGGCTAGGACTTGACTCGGAACTTGGAAGCCGCCAGGGCCAGGACTTGACTAGGTACTTGGAAGCCACCAGGGCCAGAACTTGACTAGGTACTTGGATGCCCCCGGAGCCAGGACTTGACTTGGATCCTCCGGGTAGTGGCGAGTTCTCGACTTGGCCCGGGAACAGTAGACAGCAGTTCTTGATTCCCTCCGGCGGGTTAACTGACGGACCCTCCTCAGTGAGGAAACTTTGCAGGCTCGCTTTGGCGAGGTAACTGGACAGGGTTGCTCCGGTGAGGAGAGGTGAATTACCGGCGCTCGCTTCGGGGGGAGACAAGGCTTGCTCCGGCCAGATGGCATTGGTACGCCATAACTTTGGTGACTTTGCAAACGCTCCCGCACCAAACAGCTGAAAGCCGGAGGCTACAAACTACCGGTTCAACCGAGAGTAAATTGCCTCTAATCACCAAGGCTGAGGGACACGGGAAAACAGGGAACCAAAGGGAAACAGGGAGTCAATGGTCCGGATCGTAACATAAACAAAGTAAATTTAAAGAGACCCCGATCCGGACCATGACAAGATCGGTTTTCACTTTGTCACGAAAGAGTCTTTTTCCGTTGATCATTGTCAAACAAAAGCCAAATTAAATCCGCTGTGATTCAAGGTTGTAAAACAATAAAACATGAAATCTTCCAAGGGAGTTGAATACTTTTTATAGGGGGAGGGGGGAGGGGGGAGGGGGGAGGGCAGGGAGGGGGGAAGGGGGGAAGGGGGGAAGGAGGGAAGGGGGGAAGGGGGGAAGGGGTAGTATTTATTATTGTAATTTATAATTTTTTATTATGTATTGCAATGTACTACTACCACAAAACTACAAATTTCATGACATATACCAGTGATATTAAATCTGATTTGGATTTGGATAATTGTCTTTTCAAAAATATGTTCTCACTCTTTCTGTGTCCCTGGTTGCCTGAGAAAACGCAAACTGAACTGAGCTGGGTGGTCTTGAATGGTTTATTGAACAACACAAATGGTGCTTCTGTACAGATGATTGCTGCCTTGGGGAGTGTCTTCCCCAATTTACATATCCTTAGAGTGTTATTTCAAACCATATCTCATGAGATGTCACCAAGAAAGACTCACATTACTCAGTATAATTTCCCGTATGAAACAATGCAGGAAGCGAAAGTCCTATATTTGGTAAGTGAAGGTGTGTCCCATGTACGCGTAATCTTGTAACCTTATTTGGCTTGTTGTCTGCTACGTGAAGTGAAAGAGTCCCTGATGAAGGGTCTCAGCCCGAAATGTTGCCTGCATTTACTCCTCTCCATAGATGCTGCCTGACCTGCTGAGTTCCTCCAGCATTTTGTGTGTGTGTGTTACTGTGGATTCCCAGAGTCTGCAGAGTCTCCGGTGTTTGTGAAAAGGATAAACTTTTTGCAGTGTCCAGCTCATGACATCATTAAACCCCAGGGGCAACTCCCATCACCCAACCTGACAGCTGCGTCATTTCAATCGTGAGCTTGCATGTTTCAAACAGCGCCGGCTCCCATCTTTCTTTCAAAATATGGGGTCAGAGGTTAAGCTGCCAACGCCTCAGTTTACCTGCATCATTCCCAGCTATAGGGAATGCTTGACATACCTGCATTTTGCTTGGCTGGAAATAATCCTGTAATCTCCTTGTTTAAACCTTAGCTGTCAGTGGAACATAAATCTAGCATTATGAAAATCAGTCGCCATACCCTGAAATTGAAGGACATAGCAAAGTACACGCCCTTCAGCACACAGTGGTATGCTGACCTTTCACCCACTCTAAAATCAATCTAACAATTCCCTCTCTCATAGTCCTCCTTTTTTCTATCATCCATGTGCCAAAGACATACAAATCTCCTCCTTTGCTTCCCATAGAAAACCAGGATCTATCCCATCCATCCCCAGGGACTTACCCATAAGATATAGGAGCAGAATTAGGCCATTCAGTCCCTCAAGTCCCTGCGCATTATCTAGCCTAATATATCTGCCACTACCACCATGCCTGGCAGGATGTTCCACAAACCCCCACTCTCTGTGTAAAACTACCTCTGATATTCCTCCACACTTTCCTCCAATCACCCTCAAAGTATGCCTCTTCATATTAGCCATTTCCATTCTGGGGAAAAGTCTGAGGATTTAATAAAAAAACTATAATATCAATAATATCGAACACAGAACAGTAGGGCCCTTCAGCCCACGATGTTGTGCTGGCCCACTGACCTACTCCAAGATCTATTTAACTATTCCCTCCCATTTAGCTCTCCATTTTGTTTTTTTATAACCCTTCTTTATAACCTGAGACAGGGTGTCCAGGAAGGGGTAGCACCTCTAGTGAAGGGACTTGTTGTGCCCAATCTGGGGAAGCTCCCTCACCTTTGGTCCCACCAGACACCCAGCTCTCACCTGCGGCTCCAAGTAGCTCAAAGTTCAAAGCAACTGAAGACACACACACACTCAGTTTTTCAGGAACAGCTTTTTCCCCTCCACCATCAGATTTTTGAATAGTGCATGATTATCTCCTCACTAATCATCTTTTGCACCAGTTATTTAATTTTTATATATCCTTATTATAATTTATACTAATTTTTCCTCTGTCATCAGTCTTGTGAACGGCCCAGAAACACAACCTTGTTATTCCTTTCTTTGCACTGTTTAGTTTCAGACTTGTAATAATTTTGTTTTGCACTGCAAAACAACATATCTCACAACACAGGAGATTCTGCAGATGCTGGAAATCCAAAGCAACACACACAAAATGCTGGAGGAACTCAGCAGGTCAGGCAGCATTGACGGAAAAGAATGAACAGTCGACGTTTCTGGCCAAAACCCTTCTTCAGGGCTGGAAAGGAAGAGAACAGAAGCCAGAGTAACAAATTTGGTGGCGAGGGGGGGGAAGAGGACAAATGAGAGGTGAGACCAGGTGAGGGGAAAGGTAGGTGGGTGTGGTAAGGGTGTTGAGGTACGAAGCTGGGAGGAGGTGATAGATGGAAAAGATAAAGTGCTGAAGACCTATTCGTAACATATTTTACAATGTATGTCAGTGATAACAAAGCTGATCCTCACACTCCTGAGGTGGCCCAACCAGTTTTATAAAGCTGCAGAGTAACTTCGTGACTCTTGAACATAATGCCTCAAATAATAAAGGCAGGTATGTCAACTTGTATGGCCACTCTCAGAGAGATCCGAAATAAAATGACAATATTAGAGTACAGAGTAGGTCCGCCAGATCTGTGAACAGGAAAAGTTGATAGATCCAGATACATTCGGGACTTTTAAAAGATATTTAGATAGGCACGTGAATGTGAGGAAAATGGAGGGATATGGAAAGGTTAGTTTAGTTAGTCAAGTCAAGTCTATTGGGACATCGACAGGATGCAATACTGGGCTGAGAAGTGGCAGATGGAGTTCAACCCAGATAAGTGTGAGATGGTTCATTTTGGTAGGCCATATACGATGGCAGAATATAGAATTAATGGTAAGATTCTTGGCAGTGTGGAGGATCAGAGGGATCTTGGGGACCAAGTTCATAGGACACTCAAAGCTGCTGCGCTGGTTGACTCTGTGGTTAAGAAGGCATATGGTGCATTGGCCTTCATCAACTGTGGGATTGTGTTTAAGAGCCGAGAGGTAACGTTGCAGCTATATAGGACCCTGGTCAGACCCCACTTGGAGGACTGTGCTCAGTTCTGGTCACCTCACTGCAGGATGGATGTGGAAACTATAGAAAGGGTGCAGAGGAGATTTACAAGGATGTTGCCTGGATTGGGGAGCATGCCTTATGAGAATAGGTTGAGTGAACTCGGCCTTTTCTCCTTGGAGCGACGGAGGATGAGAGGTGACCTGACAGAGGTGTATAAGATGATGAGAGGCATTGATCGTGTGGATAGTCAGAGGTTTTTTCCCAGGGCTGAAATGGCTAACACGAGAGGGCATAGTTTTAAGGTGCTTGGAAGTAGGCAGAGAGGAGATGTCAGGGGTAAGTTTTTTTTTTTTTTTACGCAGAAAGTGGTGAGTGTGTGGAATGGGCTGCCGGCGACGGTGGTGGAGGCGGAAACGATAGAGTACTTTAAGAGATTCCTGAACAGGTACATGGAGCTTAGGAAAATAGAGGGCTATGGGTAACCCTAGTTAATTTCTACAGCAAGTACGTGTTCGGCACAGCTTTGTGGGCTGAAGGGCCTGTATTGTGCTGTAGGTTTTCTGTGTCATTTAACTACATACGCATGTATAATACATATATATATATATATCTCCATATAATGTGTATAGAAACGAGTCAGTGTTTCTCCAAACCAGGGTGTAAAGCAGATTAATTTACAAAGGTAAGGATGAAATCTATAGATGAATCACTCATAAATAACAAACTAAAGCACATTAATATTAAATATTGTAAGGTACGGAACAGATTAACCAGCGACACTTCAAATATGATGCAGCAGGGGGTTCAGAAGCCTAATGGTCTGGGGGGGGGTGGCGGGGCGGGGAGAAACTGTCTCTCATCCTGACCGTTCCTGATTGCCCATCTGATGACCAATTTAATTGGTTGAGCTCAACTTTGTCCTGAAGGGACTGTTCCTGGGCTGTACTGTTCGATGACCTATGTTCCAAAAAGTTAACCATTCAGAGTGAATACCTCTCAATTTCTTTGCTCTCCACAGATATATATAACTTAATTTAGAATTACAGCACGGCAGTTGCCTCTTCCAGCCTAACAAGCCCACATCACTCAATCAATCAATTACACCCATACACCAACCCGTACATCCGTACATCTTTGGAATGTGGAAGGAAACCAGAGCACCTGGAGTAATCCTATGTGGTCACGGGGAGAGCGTACAAACTCCTTACAGACAGTAGCGAGAATTGAACCCCAGTTGCTGGTTCTGTAAAGCGATGGGCACAATGTTATGCTGCTTTGCTGCTGTGTGAGATGGTGGGTACTGTGTTTTTGCAAAGCAATGAGGTTTCATTTAGCTGTATACATGTGCATTGGTTGAGTGGCAATAAACTTGAACACGATGGATAATTGTTTTTAGTGGTGGAAAATCAACATTCCTTCCCTATCCACTTGGTCAACCCCTTACCAACTGTAGAAACTGTGATGGTAGTCACTTTACTGGAAGGTGAACGTAGACCGAAGACAGGAGAGTGGAGGCCTATCCTGCGGTTTCAGGACTGTCTGCGAGTGTGTGTGGGAGAGAGGGAGGAATGGGGCTTGTTTTGCTGTTGTTGTTTTGTTGCTTGTTGTGTTCCTGTTGTTCTGCCGGGAATACGATGCTGGCACTGGAATGTGTGCTGACACTTGTGGGCTGCCCCCACCACACCCTTTGATGTGTTGGTTGTTAATACAAACAATGCATTTCACTGAATGTTAACATGTACATATGATAAATACATGTGAAATGCTGGAGGAACTCAGCAGGTCAGGCAGCATCTTTGGAGAGGAATAAAGAGTAGACATTTTGGGCCGAGATGTTTAAGTCCTGATGAAGGGTTGCAGCCTGAAACGTACACTCATTATTCCTCTCCGTAAATGCTGCCTGACCTCCTGAGTTCCTCCAGCATTTTGTGTGTGTGTGTGTGTGTGTGTGTGTGTGTGTTACTTCAGATTTCTAGCATCTGCAAAATCTCTTGTGTTTATGCGATAAATAAATCTGAAACTGAAATAATCACTGATTCAATCCCTTGTGTTGGTTCTGTCACGCAATAAGATTAGTGACATTTTCCTTTACTGACCTTATATCCGTTGATTATCTTGACACCAAAACACAACACAGCTGGATCAGGGGACATGAAATCCGGATGAATTTATATAAGCAATACCCCTTACAAAACAATTTGCAAGGACTGTTTCAGTGCCTAGAAACCTGCTGATATGTACTGGCCATTTAACGGACCACCGCTCTGTACACAGTCAGACAAATAGTATCTACCCTGAGAGGATATTCACTCATGGTCCATTTATTTCCTCAAGGACATGGGTCTTTTTTAAAGCAAAGCACACAAAATGCTGGAGTAACTCAGCAGGTCAGATAGCATCAATGAAAATGAACACAGGAACTAGAAGCACGAGTAGCCATCTGGCCCGTTGAATCTGCTCCACCACTGAATTAGATCATGGCTGATCTGGCCATGGACTCATCTCCACCCATCTGCCTTTTCATCATAACCTTTAATTCCCCTATGCAAAAATCTATCCAACCTTGTTTTAAATATATTTACTGAGGTAGCCTCCACTGCTTCACTGGACAGAGAACTCCACAGATTCACCATCCTCTGGGAAAAGCAGTTTCTCCTCATCTCCGTCCTACATCTATTCCCCCAAATCCTGGCCGAACAGTCAACACTCGGGCCAAGACCCTTCATCAGGACTGGAAAGGAAGGATGAAGATACCAGAATAAGAATGTGGGGGAAGAGAGGGAGGACAGCTGAGGTGATGGGTGAAGCCAAGCAGATGGGGGAGGGGAGGATGAATTTAAAAAACTGGAAGATGATTTATTTTTTTAATCTTGTTCTGGGAATAAGTAGAAAATCAAATCAATTATCTAAAATTGGAGATCAAGCATGGGACAAACATTCAGCCCATCTGTTCCACCATTCTATCATGGCTGATTTATTATCCCTCTCAACCCCATTCTCCTGCCTTCTTCCCATAACCTCTGACACCCCAACTAATCAAGAAACTATCAACCTCTGCTTTACATATACCCAATGACTTGGCCTCCACAGTCATGACCACGTCCATTCTTTGTATTAAGCATAAAATACATTTTCTGGAAAATACAATATTACATTACCTAGGCAAAAAGCAGTGATTAGAAAGCAAGATCAAGATTAAAGTTTATTTAACACACGTGTATCAAAGCACAAGTGAAATTCTCCATTTGCATTAACAAGCAATGCACACGAGGGTGTGTGGGAGACAGCCCGCAGCTCTCACTGGTGCCAATGCAGCATGCCCACAATGTTTGGCAAATGCCCAGCGGAATATATTAGCTTATCGCCACACACATCAGTGTGCAATGGAACACCTTGTTCACATCAAGTACACAGAGAAAATAAATATGGCAACAAATGCAAAACCACTGGAAAGGCGCAAAGATTGTGGTGCAGTCTGAAGTATAAAAAAAATTATAGCGTGAGTGGACGAACAACCAAGAAAGCCCGAGTTAGGAGCACGAGAAGATGCCAGCACCACCGGTAAAGAGGCAGAAATCCTTCAACATCAACATTTATTTTGCTCACCTGCTCTCTCTTTCCATTCCCCATTCTGGCCCACTCTTACCCTCACCTGCCCATCACCTTCACGTAGTTCCCCTCCTCCTTCTCTTTCTCCCATGGTCCACTCTCCTCTCCTATCAGAATCCTCCTTCTTCAGCCTTTTACCTCATCTCCCAGCTTCTTACTTCATCCTCACCTTCCTCCAGCCTCCTACCTTCCCCTCCTCCTGGTTTCTCCCATCACCTTCCAGCTTGCACTCCCTTCCCTTCCCCTCCCCTCCCCAACCACCTTATTCTGGCTTCTTCCCCCTTCCTTTCCAGTCCTAATGAAGGGTTTTGGCTCGAAGCATCATCTGTTTATTATGTAAGCCGTGCAAAAATAGAACAAAAGGAAAAGAAGTGAGTTAGTGTTCATGGGTTCATTGTCCATTCGGAAATCTGACATGGAAGGTATTGAGTGAGGCTCTTCAAGCTCCTGTACCTCTCCTTTGATGGTAGCAATGAGAAAAGGGGTAACGGGTGTCCTTAATGATGGATGCTGCCTTTTTGAGGCATTGCCTTTTGAAGATGTCCTCAATGCTGGGGAGGCTCGTGCCCACGATGGAGCTGCCTGAGTTTACAGCTTTCTTCCGAACCTATGCAGTGGCCTCCCTGTACCAGATGACAATGATGCCACATTTACCACCCTCTGCGGGGTCTGTCGTCCAGAGCAGAGCAGTTACCATTCAGGCTGAGATGCAACCTGGCAAGACACTTTTTAGTACCACACCTACGGGAGTCAGGGAGAACACCGATGGACAAGCCTAATGGTCTCAAACGCCTACAGAAGTGAATTTTCCTGACGAGATCACCAGGTGAGGTTACTGGCATCATGGGTACCAAGGAATAAAAAGCTGTTGACTATATCAAGCAGGATTGTATTCACACTATCCCCCACTTCCTTGGGTAATCAACCAGCTATTTCATCTTGCTGCCATTAAGGACAGCATGAGACAATGTTCGTCATCGTTTTCCTGTACCTTACCAACTCATTGTGTTGATCCATGATATAACCCTGAGTGGTGATTGCTGGTACTGTAAAGCAATTGCACTAACCACCACCCTACCCAGCCACCCCATCTTACGGCCGTCAGATAACTGGTGCAGGAACCTGAAGCTACACATTCAATGTTTTAGAAACAATTTCTTCCTTACCGTCAGATTTCTGAATGGCCCATGAACACTACCTCACACCATTTTGCTCTTTTTGGACTACTGATTTTTAAACTGTTTCTTATTATAACTTATAGTATTTTTATTGTATTGTACTGTACTGCTGCCACAAAACAATAAACTTCACGACATATGTCAGTGATAATAAACCTGATTCAAATTTGAGTACCTTCCATCTTTGGATGAAGGAAAGGGGATTATTAGTTATTTTGTGATTTGTAGAATATTTTGTCTTTGCCCTATACTGCTGCAACAAACAACACATTTCACACCATACACAGTGATAATAAACCTGATTCTGTTCCTTACTGAGGAACACTTTCAAAGGACGAGGTAGTTGCAGTAGCTTGCAATGACAATTCAGAAAAAGCTGACTGGGGCAGGAACAAAAAAATCCCCAAATAGGAATCAACAAAAATTAAGCTCAACAATTCCAGCATTGACCCCTGGGGAAATATCAGCTTCCAAATCTGAAAGTTAACCATGTATCACACCTCTCTGCTTTCTAGCTTTTAGTCAACTACAGTGACCTCTTTACTAAGTACACATGCTCGTTAAATAACTAATTAATCAATCATGTGGCAACAACTCAAACATAAAATCATGCAGACACGATCAAGAGCTTCAACTGTTGTTCAGACCAACCATCAGGATTGGGAAGAAATGTGCTCTGAGTGACTTTGACCATGGAATGATTGTTAGTGAGAGACTGGGTGGTTTTGAGTAGCTCACAAACTGCTCGTCTGAGATTTTCAGGCACAACAGTCTCCAGAGTTCACAGAGAATAGTGTAAAAACCTTGTTAATGAGAGAGGTCAGAGGAGAATAGCCGGACTGGTTTAAGCTGAGAGGAAGACGGCAGTAACTCGAATAAGCACACGTTATAATAGCTGTGTGCAGAACAACATCTCTGCAAGCACAACGTGACAAACTTTGAAGTGGATGGGCTGCAGCAGCAGGTGACTACATTGGATTCTACTCTGAGATCTAATAATCAGAATCATAACATCATAAGATATAGAAGCAGAATTAGGCCATTTGGCCCATCGAGTCTGCTCTGTCATTTTATCATGGCTGACCCAATTTTCCTCTCAGCCCCAGTCCTGCTTTCTCCCCTTATCCCTTCGTGCCCTGACCAGTCAAGAATCTATCAATCTCTGCCTTAAATAAACATAAAGACGACCACCACAGCTGCCTGTGGCAAACAATTCCAGAGTCACCACCCTATATTCTGAGGCTGTGTCCTCAAGTCCTAGACTCACCCACCATAACAAATACACTCTCCACATCCACTGAATCACGGCCATTTGATAAGTTTCAATGAGGTTAACCTTCATTCTTCTGAATTCTAGTGAATACCGGCCCAGAGCCATCAAATGCTCTTCATATGACAAACCGTTCAATCCGGGAATCATTTTCACGAATCTCCTTTGAACACTCACCAGACTCAGCACATCCTTTCTAAGATAAGGGGTCCAAACCTGCTCACAATACTCCAAGTGAGGCCTCACCGATTCTTTATAAAGTTTCAACATTACATCCTTGCTTTTATATTCCACTCCTCTTGAATTGAATGCTAACACTGCATTTACCTTCCTCAACACAGGCTCAACATGCAAATTAACCTTTTATGAAACCCTGCGCAAGGACTCCCAAGCCCCTTTACACCTCAGTTTTTTTTATATTTTCTCCCCATTAGAAAACAGTCAACCCTTTCATTTCTTCTACGTTGTATTCCATCTGCCACTTCTTTGCCCATTCTCCTCATCTGTCTAAGTCCTTCTGTAGTCCCTCTACTTCCTCAAAACTACCAACCCCTCCACCTGTCTTCATATTGCCTGCAAAGTTTGCAACAAACCATCAATTCTATCATCCCAATCATTGACATATAACGTAAAATGAATCGGTTCCAACACAGACCGCTGTGGAACATCACTAGTCACCAACTTTTATTCCCACTCTGCCTCCTGCCAATCAGCTAGAATATTTCCTGTTACATCTTGGGCTCGTAGCTTGTTAAGCACCTCATGTGTGTCACCTTGTCAAAGTCCTTCTGAAAATCCAAGTACACAACATCAACAGATTCTCCTCTGTCTATCCTGCTTGTTATTCATTCAAAGAATTCCAACAGATTGTCAGCCAATTTCCCTTGAGGAAACCATGCTGAATACGGCCTATTTAATCATGTGCCAAATACCCTGAGGCCTCATCCTTAACAATGGACTCCAACATCTTCCCAACCATGGAGGTCAGACTAACTGGCCTATAAGTTTCCTTTCTTCTGCCTCTCTTCCTCCTTGTAGAGTGAAGTGACATTTGCTATTTTCCAGTCTTCTGAAACCGTTCCAAAATCTATTGATTCTTGAAAGATAATTACTAGTGCCACCACAATCTCTTCAGCCACCTCGTTCAGAACGATGGGGTGTGCACCATCTGGTCTGGGTGACTTATCCACCTTCAGACCTTTCAGTTTCCTAACAACCCTTCTCTCTAGTTATGTAATTTCACACACTTCTCATCACTTGCCACCTGGAACTTCCACCATACTGCTAGTGTCTTCCACAGTGAAGACTGAAGCAAAATACTCATTCAGTTCATCTTCCATTTCTTTGTGCCCCATTACTACTCTCCAGGATCATTTTCCAGTGGTCTGTTGTCCACTCTCGCCTCTCTTTTACACTTTATGCATCTGAAGATCCCCTTTAATATTTGGTATCCTCTTGAATATTATTGACTTAATGACTTTTTAAGTTGCCTTCTGTTGGCTTATAAAAGCTTCCCAATCTCTAACCTCCCACTAATTGTTGCTCTATTATATGCCCTCTCTTTGGCTTTAACGTTGACTTTGAATTTTCTTGTTAGCTGTGGTTGTGTCATCTTCCTTTAGACCACTTATTCCTCTTTATATATCCTGTGCTTTCTGAATTGCTTCCAGAAATTCCAGCCATTGCGGCTCTGTCGTCATCCCCACCAGAGTTACACAGAACAGAGAACATACAGCACATCACAGGCCCTTCAGCCCACAATGTTGTGTTAACTATGTAACCTACTCTAGAAACTGCCTACAATTTCCCTAGTACATAGCCCTCTATTTTTCTATGCTCCATGTACCTATCTAAGAGGCTCTTAAAAGACCCTATTGTATCCACTTCCGCCACCGTAGCCAGCAGTGCATTCTACGCACCCACCACTCTCTGTGTGAAAAACGTACCCCTGAAATCCCCTCAGTACGTATTTCCAAGCACCCTAAAACTATGCCCCCTCGTGTTAGCCATTTCAGCCCTGGGTAAAAGCCTCTGGCTATCCACACCCTCATCACCTTATACATCCAGATCGGGTCACCTCTCATCCTCCATCGCTAAAAGGGGAAAAGGCCAAGTTCACTCAATCTATTCTCATAAGGCATGCTCCCCAATCCAGGCAATATCCTTGTAAATCTCCTCTGTACTCTCTCCATAGTATCCACATCCTTCCTGTAGTGAGCTGACTGGAAATGAACACAGTACTCCAAGTGGGGTCTGACCAAGGTCCAATACAACTGTAACATTACATCACGGTTCTTGAACTCAGTCCCATGGTTGATGAATGCCAACACACCATATGCCTTCTTAACAACACTGTCAACCTGCGCAGCAGCTTTGAGTATCCTATCAACACAGACCCCAAGATCCCTCTGATCTTCCACACTGCCAAGAGTCATACCATTTATATTATACTGTCTTCAAACTTGACCTACCAAAATTAACCACTTCACACTTTCTTGGGATGAAGTCCATCTCAGCCCAGCTCTGCATCTTATCGCTCTCCCGCTGTAACCTCTGACAACCCTCCAGACTATCCACAACACCCCCAATTTTCCAATCAATTCTGGCCATCTCCTCCCTCATGCCTCAGTAATTCCCCTTACTCCACTGTAATACCAGTACATCCGACTTTAGTTCTCCTTCTCAAATATCAGGGTGAATTCGATCATATTATGATCACTGGCCCCTAAGGGTTCTTTTACCTTAAACTCTCTAATCAATTCTGTTTCATTGCACAACACCCTATCCAGAATAGTTGATCTTCTCATGGGCTCAACTGTGAGCTGTTCTAAAAAGCCAAATCGTAGGCGCTCTAGAAGCTCCCCCCTCTTGGAATCCAGCACCATCCTGATTTTTCCAATCTACCTGCATATTTAAGTCCCTCATGATTATTGTAACATTGCCCTTTTGTCATGCATTTTCTATCCCCTCTTGTAATTTGCAGGTCACATCCTCATCGCTGTTTGAGGGTCTGAATGCAACTCCCATCGGGACTTTTTACTCTTGCAGTTCCATAGCTCTATCCACAATGATTGAACAGCTTCCAACCCTATGTCTCCTCTTTCTAATGACTTGATTTCATTTTTTTTTAACCAGCAAAGCAATGCTGGCCCCTCTGCCTTCCTGACACTCCTTTATATATAATTGGACATTAAGCTTCCAGCTATAATCTTTCTGCCGTGATTCAGTGACGCCTACAACATCATACCTGCCAAACTGCAACTATGCTACAAGTTTATTTACCTTATTCTGTATACTGCACGCATTCAGATATACCACCTTCAGCACTGTATTCAAGTTTAATATCACTGGCATAGTTGTGAAATTTGTTGTTTTGCAGCAACTGTATATTGCAATGCATATTTTTTTTTTTAATTACAATAAATACTATATACAGTGGTATGCAAAAGTTTGGGCATCCCTGGTCAAAATTTCTGTTACTGTGAATAGCTAAGCGAGTAAAAGATGAACTGATTTCCAAAAGGCATAAAGTTAAAGATGACACATTTCTTTAATACTTTAAGCAAGAAAACTTTTTTTATTTCCATCTTTTACAGTTTCAAAATAACAAAAAAGGAAAAGGGCCAAAAGCAAAAGTTTGGGCACCCTGCATGGTCAGTACTTAGTAACACCCCCTTTGGCAAGTATCACAGCTTGTAAACACTTGCTGCCGCCAGCTAAGAGTCTTTCAATTCTTGTTTGGGGGATTTTCGCCCATTCTTCCTTGCAAAGGGCTTCTAGTTCTGTGAGAATCTTGGGCCATCTTGCATACACTGCTTTTTTGAGGTCTATCCACAGATTCTCGATGATGTTTAGGTCGGGGGACGGTGAGGGCCATGGCAAAACCTACAGCTTGCGCCTCTTGAGGTAGTCCATTGTGGATTTTGAGGTGTGTTTAGGATCATTATCCTGTTGTAGAAGCCATCCTCTTTTCACCTTTGGCTTTTTTACAGACGGTGTGATGTTTGCTTCCAGAATTTGCTGGTATTTAATTGAATTCATTCTTCCCTGTACCAGTGAAATGTTCCCCGTGCCACTGGCTGCAACACAAGCCCAAAGCATAATCGATCCACCCCCGTGCTTAACAGTTGGAGAGGGGTTCTTTTCATGAAATTCTGCACCCTTTTTTCTCCAAACATACCTTTGCTCATTGCAGCCAAAAAGTTCTATTCAAAGGGTTCAAAGGGACATCTAAACAAGCCTGATGCATTTTGGAAACAAGTCCTGTGGACTGATGAAGTTAAAATAGAACTTTTTGGCCACAATGAGCAAAGGTATGTTTGAAGAGAAAAGGGTGCAGAATTTCATGAAAGAAACACCTCTCCCGTCTTGTAAAGACACTGTCCAGAAGAAGTCAATGGCAAACTATTTCTATGGAAAAATTTGCCAACAGCAATCATCGTCATGGAAAGACCATGATGGCCCACGACATACAACACGGCACATAATAAATGAATGAACAGAGATGCTAACTTAATACCATTTCCAAATATATTGTCCATCCAACATATATATACATGATTCTAAAGGATAGGGGAATGTGGAAGAATGTCGATTATACACCCAGTGGTTTGTGTGGGCACCCACTGTCTGCAAAGTTTGGTGTAACATGATCATTACAAAGCACACCCTACACAATTACCAACACCTCTCTTGTGCAACCTTCCAATTGATAAGCCTACGGTTTATGTGACTCCAAACCCATTACTGTAGTATGATTACATACAACATTACAGCATAGTACAGGATCTTCAGCCCACAAAGTTATGCCAACCTTTTAACCTAATTCATGATCAACTAACCCTTCTATTTTTCTGTCATCCATGTGTCTACCCAAGAGTTACTTAAATGCTCCTCGTGTCCCTACCTCTACCACCACCACTGGCAGGGTGTTCCACATATCCACACTCCTCTGTGAAAACCTTGCCACTGATAGCCCACTACGCATTCCTCCAATCACTTTAAAATTATTCCCCTTGGTATGAGCTATTTCCACCTGGGGAAAAGGTCTCTGGCTAGCCACTCAATCTATGCCTTTATTAATTCACCTCTCATCCTCCTCACTCAATCTATCTGCATGACATGCTCTCCAGTCCAGGCAGCATCTTGGTAAATCACTCTGCACCCTCCCTAAAGCATCCACACCCTTCCTATAATGAGGCAAGCGAAACTGAACACAATAGTCCAAGTGTTGTTTAACCCATTTTATAGAGCTGCAACATTACCTCATGGCTCTTGAAATCAGTTCCCCAACTAATGAAGTCCAACATACCATATGTTTTCTTAACAGCCTTATCAACTTGTATAACAACTTTGAGGTGTTTATGGATGTGGACCCCAAGATCTCTCTCTCCCTCCACACTGCCAAAAATCCTGCGATGAACCCTGTATTCTGCCTTCAAATTCAACCTTCCAAAATGAATCATTTCACACTTTTTTAGGTTGAATTGCATCTGCCACTTTCAGCCCATCCTATCAATGTCCCACTGTAATCTACAACAACCCTCCACAGTATCCACAGCTCACCAACCATCATGTCATCTGTAAACTTAAGAACCCACCCTTCCATTGTATTTAGTTCAGTGGTCCCCAACCACCGGGCTGCGAGGAAATTATATGATTTGGCGATATGAAACGATATGAGTCAGCTGCACCTTTCCTCATGCCCGGTCACGCACTGTTGAACTTGAAATAACCCGCCAAATCATACCAAATAACACATAAAACCTAAAATAACACTAACATTTAGTAAAAGCAGGAATGATATGATAAATACACAGCTTATATAAAGTAGAAATAATGTATGTACAGTGTAGTTTCACTTAACAGAATCGAGAAGATTAAGCCAAAACCGATTTGTAGAAAAAAAATCAGGTGCCCGCGCAAGGCTTCATGGTCATTGTAGTCTTTCTTGCGGTAAACACAAGTGTCCCGTATTTGACTGCTACTTTTGTCCTTTATTTGGGAGTGAGAAAGTTGGCATCCCTACTTGAACACCACACCCCCCCTCCACCCCAAGTCGGCTGGTCCGCAAGGATATTGTCAATATTAAACCAGTCCGTGGTGCAAAAAAGATTGGGTCTCACTGATTTAGCTTATATGGATCAATGTAAAAGCCTGACTCTACTTCAACCCAGGAAGCCAAAGAAAGTTGGCAGTAACCGTCGACTCCTACTACACTTTATCAATGCAACATAGAAAGCATTCTTGTGTTCAAGAATTCAAGATTGTTTAATGTCATTTCCAGTACACAAGTGTAAAGGAGAACATAATAATTGTTACTACAGATCCAATGCATAAAAAACACAATAGGATAAAGAACACAATAATACAAAGTCACAATAAATATAAATACATGAGATAAGGGTGGCGGGGTGGAGATCTTTTTCTACCAAAGGAGGTGTAAAGCACTCCGTCCCTCTGTTAGCCTGCAAGTCACCCTTGGGCAAGGTGTAGCACCTGCTTAGCCCCTGATCAGGGTCACATGAAGTCACGTGGGCAGGTGGTGGATGGTCGTATCAGCAGCCAGTGCATATCACAAGTCCTGGTTGTGTGACCACTGACGCCAGGGAGACAATCTCTGAAGAGTATTGATAATGGTAGGGGTTACCCGTCTTGTAAGGACACTGCCCAGAAGGTGGCAATGGCCAGAGGGCAAACCACTTTTGTAGAAAAATTTGCCAAGATAAATCACAGTCACGGAAAGACCATGATCGATCGCCCATGTCATACACATAAGGATGATGATGATCTTATTGTGTAGCCATTAAAAATTGGTGAGGGTAAATTGGGGACATGTTGAAGTTCATCAGCCTCCTGAGGTGCTGGTAAACTTCAAGGCCCTCTGGCCCTCAACGCTTACACTATTGGAAACGTTCTCTCCATGGATGAAATCTGAAGCACACTGGTTGAGGGGTTGGTGAAGAATCAGAATCAGGTTAATAACAATAATAATAATTTGTCAAGAAATTTGTTGCTTAGGGGCAGCAATACAATGTAATAAAAACTATTAAGTATATATATAATTGAATAAGTAATGTATAAAGAAAAACAGTGAGGTAGTATTCATGAGATTATTGTCTATTCAGAAATCTGATGGTGGAGGGAAGAACCTGTTCCTAAAGCATTGAGTGTGTGTCTTCTGGCTCCCATACCTCCTTCCTGATGGTAGCAATGAGAAGAGGGCATGTCCTGGGTGATGGGGGCCCTTAATGACAGATGTTGCCTTTTTGAGGCATCAGCTTTTGAAGATTTCCTCGATGCTTAGAATGGTCATATCAGTTAAGGAGTAAAAGCAAACAATTTGCTTTGTGATAGCCGAATGAATAGGGTTTGGAAAGTTCACACCAGTCATTACCTTTCAACTATCAGGCTCCTGAACCAGCATCGATAACTTCACTCACCACAACTCTGAACTGATTCCACAACCTATGGACTCATTTTCAAGGACTCAACAACTCATTTTCGCAATATTATATATTTATTATCATTACGTTTTCCTTTTTGTATTTGCACTTTTTGTCATCTTTTGCACAATGGTTGTGTGTCTGTCTTTGTTGTGTAGCTTTTCACTGATTCTATTGCGTTTCTTTGCATTTACTGTGAATGCCCACAAGAAAATGACTCTCAGGGTTGCAGATGGTGACACATATGTACTTTGATAATAAATTTACTTTAAACTTTGAGCTGTCTAATTGGGCACTAATTGTCATATACAATAGTCCCAATCAACAGCTAGATATTGTGTAGGACATTGTGTTTGGCAATGAGAAGAGACTGGATAAACTGGGCTTCTTTTCATTGGAGTGGAGTAACCATAGTTCCAAATGCATTTGGAACTGTGAAGGGTAAAATAAGGGCCGTCCTCATCAAGGGATTAGAAGTGGGGAGAGTGAGCAGTTTCGAGTTCCTGGGTCAACATCTCTGAGGATCTACCCTGAGCCAACCCTTAATGCAGTTATGACAGTGGCTATATTTCATTAGGAGTTTGAGGTGACTTGGCAAGTCACCAAAGACACTCACAAATTTCTACAGATGTACCATGGAGAATATTCTATCTAGCTGAATCACTGTCTGGTATGAGGTGGAGTGGTCACTTCACAGGATTGAAATAAGCTGCAGAATGTTATGAACTCAAGTCAGCTCCATCATGGGCACTAGGAGGTTGAAGGTACACACTCGATTCAAGTGTTTCTTCCCCTCTGCAGTCAGATTTCTGAACGGACACTGAACCTGAACACCACCTCACTACTTTAATTTATTTATGTACAGTAACTTGCATTTTTTATTGTTCTGTAGATGCATTTGTGTTATTGTTCTGTATTGTAATGTACTGCTGCCCAATAATAACAAATTTCATGACCTATGCTGATGATATTAAACCCGATTCTGATAGTGAGAAACACATTCCCTCAGAGCTGCCCATAACAGAGGAAATCAGTGTAAGGAGTGTCTGTTCATAAGGTGACTCTGACAGGAAATGATAAAGCAGTGGTGGTTGGGAGTGTAGAGGGGTGGGTTAGTGGCTGGAGGTGTTGATCAGCCTTACTGCTTGGAGAAATAACTGTTTCTGAGTCTGGTGGTCCTGTGTGGATTCTGCATAGCCTCCTCCTTCCACCATGGCTGACAAATTATTCTTCTCAACCCCATTCTCCTGCCTTCTCTCTGTAAATCTTTGACGCCCTGACTAATCCAGGATCTATCAACTCCTGCTTGAAATATACCCAATGCCTTGGCCTCCACAACCGTCTTTGGCAATGCATTCCACACATTCACCACCTTCTGGCTAAAGAAATTCCTTATCTCTGTTGCAAAGGGACGCTCTTCTATTCCAAGTCTATGCCCTCCAGTCCTAGACTCCCTCACTCCAGGAAACAGCTGAAATCTGAAACACACTGTTTGTGGGGTAGTGGTGATGGAGGAAGACTGTACCAGTTACAGAGCAATTCGGATTGGCATGTGATTTGCTGTGGATCAGAAGTGCTGGCTTTGAAAGGCAGGTATGAGCACAGTGAGTCAATAGCTATTCTGTGCTCACTGTAATCTTGCAAATTAAACCAAAAAGCAGAAAACACTTTCTATAATGTGAAGCAAGGCAATATATCAAAGGGTGGTTTTATATTGAGGGAAGTGGTTAACAGTGGCAGAGGAATGTGCTCTTTAAATAAACCAACCAAAACTTATCTGAATATCATGCAAATCATCTTACACAGAGCCCTGTGTGTCATGAACTTTCAATGCTCATCCTTAAAGGGCTTCATAGCCCTTCGAGTAAAACTATTAAACTGATTGAGTTATCAATATAAAGATAAAGATTATCTCAAAGATTATCTCTATTGCTCACCTGTACCTCGAAACATACAGTGAAATGCGTCGTTTGTGTCAACGACCAGCATAGTTTGAGGGCAGCCGTAAGTATCGCCACACTTCCAAAGCCAACATAGAACTCCCACAACTTACTGGCCCTAACCTGTGTGTCTTTGGAGAAATCTGGAAAACCAATGAAGTCACACAAGCAGAAAGTACAAACTTCTAACAGAATACCGGGGGGGGGGGGGCGGGATTGAATCTCGATCCAAAGCGCTGTAAACATTACAATACTATGCTATCGTGTCACCCCCAATATCAAAATATAGCATTTGGCATATCTTCAACGTAGTGTGTCCATGAAATCCACAAGTACATGTGAATGGAAATCAAATCTTTTTTTAAATGGTTCTTCACAAACAATACAGGGCAGACCCCCATCATCCAGGCCACTCTCTCTTCCTGCTACCTCCGTCGGGCAGCAGGTATTGGCGCCCGAGGCCGCCTCCAGTTCCAGCAACAGCTATTATAACCATCAGGCCTCTGAACCAGTGTGGATAACTTCACTCAGCGCAACGCTGAAATTATTCCACAATCTACTGGCTCACTTTCAAGGACTCCTTACAATTCAAGTTCTCAGTATTATTTTTATTTATTTACTGAGATACAGTGTGGAACAGGCCCTTCCGGTTGTTAAGCCACCCGGCAAAATCCCCCAATTTCATCCTAACCTAATCACTGAACAATTTACAACGACCAATTAACCTGGTAACTGGTAGGTCTTTAGAGTACAGAAGCACCCGGGGGAAACCCACGACTCACAGGGAGAACGTACAAATCTCTCACAGACAGCGGTGAGAACTGAACCTGGGGCGCCTACATTGTTTAGTGTTGTGCTACCCACAATGCCACTGTGCAGCCCCAGTAATATATTTTATTTGCACATTTCGACTTCTTTTGCACATTATTTGTTTGCCAGTCTTTGTTTAGTTTTTCATAAAACTCTATCATGAAAAAAGAAATGATGATAATAATAAATAAATAAGCATTAAATATCGAGAGCATGAGATAGAGTCATTAAAAGTGAGATTCTCCCCACTGTCTGTATAGAGTTTGGACACATGGCCTTCCATCAAGCATTCCAAAGAGATACTGGTTAGGGTTTCTGAGTTGTGGGCATGCTATTTTGGTGCCAGAAGCATGGCGACACTCGCAGACATCCCCCATCACAGTCCTCACTGATTCCAATTCATGCAAACGGTACATTTCACTGTATGTGCTGATGTATAACTCTAAACTGCAACTGGTGATGAGGCTCTGATTGGGGACCTTCAGAGCTTTGGGGAAGTGGAGTTACCCCTTAGTCATTCATTGCTCCCAGGGCCGCTCTGACCCAGAACAGTAGCACCTGCAAGGGTTCCTGCTCAGGATTCGAGCGAAGGCCAACGGCAGATCCGGCAGGTTCAGTAACTGAACTTATGACGGAGAAGGCAGATGAGCTACGACCTCACATGTCAACGGCTATCGTACAGACGGATGAACATTTGGGAGGGGAAATGGCCATTTCTTTAGTTCGCCCAATGGTAGGCAATAGCAAACCACCATTGCTAGATATTAGGTTTCCTAGAATCTATTTGCTAAGAAAACCATGGTCAAACTCACAAAATGTATTGCACAACAACAGCGTCAAGAGGATCTTCAAGGCAATTCTGAAGAAGCTTTGCTCGGTAGGGTTGATTCTAGGCAGCAGGGGATCCCCGACCGTCATCAAGCTACTGCTCATAAAATTCAAGTAACACAAAAGAAAATTATTGCCACTTGGAATGTAAGAACCCTATATCAAGCAGGAAGATTGGACAATGTGATAAATGAAATGGAGAGACTAAATATTAACGTCATGGGAATTAGCGAAGTTGGTTGGATAGGTGCTGGACCATGTCAGAATGGAAATAAAACACCTATTTATTCTTGTGGAACATCCCATACTAATGGAATAGGAATTCTTATGGATGAAAACATGGCAAAAAGCGTTTTAGAACATTGGGCAATATCAGAAAAAATGCTCCTTGTTAGATTCAGAGGACAACCATTTGATTTAGTAATTATACAGGTATATGCACCAACAACAGATGGAACACATGAAGATATAGATAAATTCTATGAAGAGCTTGAACAAGCAAAGAATGGATGCAAATCTCAAGATATTGTTATTATCATGGGAGGTCTAAATGCTAAAGTTGGACAAGGTGCTGATGGAAATACCACAGGAAAATTTGGACTGGGGAAAGAAATGAAAGAGGTGAGAAATGGGTAGAATGGTGCAAGATGAATAATCAGGTCATTATGAATACCTACTTTAAAAACCATCCAAGACACTTGTGGACCTGGAAAAGTCCAGATGATAACACTAGAAATCAAACTGACTTTATTACTATAAACCAAAGATTTAAAAACTCAGTGACTCAATGCAAAACATATCCAGGTGCAGACTGTAATAGTGACTATAACCCAGTAGTATGTCATGTAAAAGTAAAACTTAAGAAACTAAAGAAGCAGAAACCTGAACAATCCCTTGACTACTCGCAATTAATTAAAGAAGAAAACTTAAGACAAAAATTTACAATTGAAGTAAGGAATAGATTTCAAAGTCTAGAAATAGAATCTGTTGAAGATGATAGCAATCATGTAGAAATGAAGTTTGGAAATGAAGTTTAACTCTCTGAAGGATGCCTTGGGAGAATCAGCAAAGTCACTGATTCCAAAAAAAGAAAAAAGCACAAAGAATAAATGGGTGACAGACGAAATCAAAAGTCTAATGGAAGAAAGGAGACTGAAGAAAGCAAATCCTATGGAATACAAGTCCTTACGTAAAAAAGTTAAAAGCTTATGTCAAAAAGCCAAAGAAGAATGGTTAAACCAGGAATGTGAGCAAATAGAAAGAATCCCTATTACTGATCCAAAAAGGTTACATCAACAAATCAAGAATATCACTGGTAAAAAGCTCCTCTGTTCTTCAGATGGATGTTTGAAAGCAAAGGACGGTACCATTATCATGGAAAAAGATGAGATTATGAACAGAAGGACTGAGTATATTCAGGGATTGTTTGAAGACGATCGAGGCGAAAAACCAGAAACTAAGAAGAACATTGAAGGTCCAAGTATTTTAAAATCTGAAGGTCGTAATGCAATAAATAAGATGAAGAGAGGAAAGGCAGCAGGTCCTGATGAATTAGTAATAGAACAAATTATTGCCCTTGAAGATTATAGAATTGAAAAACTTACTGATTTAATCAATGACATTTATGAGACTGGATTAATACCAGAAGAGATTGAAAAATCAGTATTTATCACTCTTCCTAAGAAACCTGAGCAACAGAATGTGAATTACATAGGACCACAAGTTTAATGAGTCATATCACTAAGATACTTCTAAGAACTTTGATGACAAGAGCTAAAAGTAAGATACAAGCTGAAATAGGTAAAGAGCAATGTGGTTTGGTGAAAGACAAAGGTACAAGAAACGCAATATTGATGTTAAGGATACTATCAGAATGAGCTACTCAAGTGCAAAAAGATTTGTTTGTTTGTTTTATTGACTACACAAAAGCATTTGATAAAATGAAGCACAATAAGTTATTTGAAATATTACAGGAAACTCTAGATCTAGATTTGAAAGACATCCGCTTAATCAGAAACCTGTACTGGGAACAAACTGCCACTGTAAGAATAGATGGAAAAGTGAGTCAGTTTACGAAAATCAAGAGAGGTGTTAGACAAGGGTGTGTTTTCTCCCCCGATTTGTTTAATGTGTACAGTGAAACAATATTACAAAAATAAGAGACATCTTGGGAATCAAAGTTGGTGGTGTAAGCATCAATAATTTCAGATACGCGGATGACACTGTGTTAATTGCAAGTACGGAGGAAGAACTACAAAATTTAATTGATATAGTTGTTGAAGAAAGTGCAAAAATGGGTCTATCAATCGCAAAAAGACAAAATGTGTGGTGATATCCAAAAAGAAGGAGAATCCTATCTGCAGGCTGAGAATAAACGGGGAAGACATTAAACAAGTAAAGAACTTTTGCTACTTAGGAAGCTGGGGACATCAGATGGCAGGTGCGACATGGACATCAAAAGAAGAATAGGGATGGCAAAAGACACCTTTACAAGAATGAAGAGTATACTGACCAACATTAAACTAGGCATGACAACCTGCCTCAGAGTACTGAAATGTTACGTTTATCCAGTTATGTTATATGGATCAGAATGTTGGACAATATCTGGTAACATGAGGAAACGAATTGAAGCAGCAGAGATGTGGTTTTTGAGGAGAATGCAAAGAATATCATGGATGAAACAAATATCTAATGAGGATGTCAAGAGCAAACACAAAAAGAGAAATAATGTATGAGATCATGAAAGGGCAACGTAACTTCATTGGACATGTGATTAGGAAAGAGGAGTTAGAATGCACGGTAATTATGGGAAAGATGAAGGGAAGAAGGCAAAAGGAAGGCAAAGACAAATGATGATGGAGACAGCAGCCAGAGAACTGGAAATGAATGGTGGCCGATTAGGAAAAGGGGAGGTGCAACGAGACCTGGGTGTCATTATACACCAGTCATTGAAAGTGGGCATGCAGGTACAGCAGGCGGTAAAGAAGGCGAATGGTATGCTGGCATTTATAGCGAGAGGATTCGAGTACAGGAGCAGGGAGGTACTACTGCAGTTGTACAAGGCCTTGGTGAGACCACACCTGGAGTATTGTCCCCTAGTCTGAGGAAGGACATCCTTGTCACAGAGGGAGTACAAAGAAGGTTCACCAGATTGATTCCTGGGATGGCAGGACTTTCATATGATGAGAGACTGGATCGACTAGGCTTATACTCGTTGGAATTTAGAAGATTGAGGGGGGATCTTATTGAAATGTATAAAATCCTAAAGGGATTGGACAGGCTAGATGCAGGAAGATTGTTCCCAATGTTGGGGAAGTCCAGAATGAGGGGTCACAGTTTGAGGATAAAGGGGAAGTCTTTTAGGACCGAGATGAGGAAAAACTCCTTCACACAGAGAGTGCTGAATCTGTGGAATTCTCTGCCACAGGAAACAGTTGAGGCCAGTTCATTGGCTATATTTAAGAGGGAGTTAGATATGGCCCTTGTGGCTAAAGGGATCAGGGGGTATGGAGGGAAGGCTGGTACAGGGTTCTGAGTTGGATGATCAGCCATGATCATACTGAATGGCGGTGCAGGCTCGAAGGGCCGAATGGCCTACTCCTGCACCTATTTTCTATGTCTATGTTTCTGTCTCATGTTCTCGATATTTATTGCTTATTTATTTGTTATTATTTTGTATTTGCACTTTGTTGTCTTTTGCACACTGGTTGTCTGTCCTGTTGGTTGCGATCTTCCATTGATTCTATTACAGTTCTTGGGTTTATTAAGTATGCCCACAAGAAAACAAATCTCAGGGTTGTATATGGTGGCATATATGTACTTTGATAATAAACTTACTTTGAACTTTGAAAAGAGATTCTGAAGCATTTAAGAATATTCTTTGCCCCATTGTATTTGACATGCAATCTGTGATTAGGCTAGGGGCAATCAGGTGGGTTTTATTGATTTAATGGATTACAGATACAGCACACAACAGGCCCCTCTGGCCCTTCATCGTTCACTGCCCAGCATCCCCTGACAACCTTGATTTTAACCTGACTGTAATCACGGGACAATATCCAGTTAACCTCGTCTTTGGATGGTGGGGGGGAAACCAGAGCACCGGGAGAAAATCCACAGATTCCACAGGGCTGAGGTACAGATCCCTTACAGAGGAAGCTGGGACTGAACTCCGAATTCCAACGCCCTGAGCTGTAATAGCACCATGCTAACGTAGTGCTGGGTGATGTGGCTCGGAGAGTCAGAAAGGCCTGGTCCACACTGTATCGCTAAATAAACAAATTCTAACTTAATCCCGCCAAAAAGTAGATTCTCATTAGATTTTATCCTTCAGGAATTCCAGGGTAATAATTAGCCATTATGCCTCCAAGCTTTGCATTTTTAATCCACTTGGGCCTCATTCCAGCATTCCTGATTTGGTGTTTCGTTGGATGATACTTAATTCCAAAGTTAATCTAGTCCCCAGCCGATCGATACAATAGAGTAACAGAGTCATGTAAAATTAGAAATGTTTAAGGTAGTAAAAGATATACAACATAGTGTTTGAGACTAATGGACAATTTTGCATCATAGAATCATAGCACTACAGCATAGAAACAGCTGCTTCAGCCCATGTAGTCCGTGCAAAACCGATTCTGCCTAGTCTCATCAACCTGCATCTGCACCATAACCCTCCACACACCTCCCAATCATGTACATCCAAACTTCTCTTAACCACTGAAACTGCGGCAGGAGTGCCGTCTCTCTCCCCCTCGTTAGTGAGACTGAGAGCCTGTGGGATGTCAACCTGTTGGCTGAACAGTGGTTTTTGATGGACTATAGGTCATGGTGTCTTTGGGAGCTTTGCTGTTCCTTGCATGGGGGGGTGGTGAGGGGCTGATTCTTCCTGCTGGAATACTGGGGGGGAGGGGTGGGGGGAGGTTGCTGCTTGAGCGTGGGAGGAGGGGGGGCTTTGGAGTTGTAATGTTTTTCTGTCATTCATTCTTTGGGGTTTTCCATCTGTTTCGTGGATGTCTGTGAAGAGTAAGAATTTCAGGTTGTATACTGTATACATTCTCTGATATTAAATTAAACCACTGAAACCAAATTCACCACTTCTGCTGGCAGCCCGTTCCACACTTTCACCACCCTGAATGAAGAAGTTCCCCCTCGTGCTCCCTTTAATATTTCACTGTTCACTCTGAATCTATGATCTTCTGTTCTAAACTGAACTTCTCAGCTTCTTCCCCACATTCATCTGCAGGAGCAGTGGGTTCGAGTGAGGCTGCAGACACTTGAAGACTCTGCCAGTTCCATCGCAGGAACAAGCCTCTCCACCACTGAGGACACTTTCAAGGGGTGGTGTGCCTTCAGAAGGTGGAGTCCATGATTAAGGACCCTCACCATCTCCTCATTACTACCATCAATGAGGACACACAGGAGCCTGAAGACCCACACTCAACAATCAAGGAACAGCTTCTTTCTGCTGCAGCATCATATTACTGGTGGTCCATGAACCCATGTCATTCCTTTGTTGCCCAACTCATTTGCATAATTTACAGTAATTCTTATCTCTTGCACTGTGCTACTGCCAAAAAACAACAAATTTTACAACACATATCAGTGACAGATTCCGCTGTAACCCATCTGCAAGTTCTCAGGTGATACCACCATGGACAGCCGTATCACAAATCATGATGAGTCAAGATAGAGAGCTTATTGACATGGTGTCATTATAACAATCTTTCCCTCAATGTCAACAAAACACAAGAGACAGTCATTCAGTTAGAAAGTTGGGTGGTGCAACTACACCTGTCTCATTCAATGGTGTTGAGGTTGGGAGGGTTGAGAGCTTCAAACTCTTAGCTGTGAACATCACTAATAGCGTGACCTGGGCCAGTCACGATGATGTTATAACCAAGAAAGCTCACCAATGCCTCTTTTCCCTCAGGAAGCTACAGAAATTTGGCAAGTGCCCAACAACTCTTACCAATTCTTAATCAATGCACCATAGCGTTTAATAATATTTATTTATTATTCCCTTCTCTTTGTGTTTGCACAGTTTGCCTTTTGCACACTGCCTAAACGTTCAAGTTGGTGCTGTCTTTCATTAATTCTATTTTGGTTATTAGTCTATTATGGATTTATTGAGCATGCCCACGAGAAAATGAACCTCAGGGTGACATATAAATACTTTGTTAATAAATTGACTTTGAACTTTAGAAAGATCCTGTCTGGATGCATCACGGCTGGGTATGGCGGCTGCTCTGCACATGAGCACAGAGAGCTGCAGAGACTGTGGACACAGCTCAGCACATCACAGGAACCAGCCTCCCCTCCGTGGACTCTGTCAATATTTCTCACTACCTCAGTAGATGAACCATCATAACCAAAGACCCCTCCCCCCCATCCCAGACATTCTCTCTTCTCCCTTCCCCCACCAGGCTGAAGATGCAGAAGCCTAAAAGCACGTACCACCAGGCTCAAAGATTCCGATTCATTCAACTCAGCACAAAGCAGTAAAGTATCTTGCAGCCATTATCTAATCAAATTGCTTAAGGCTTCAAGAAAGGAGTACATTTGTTCCCACCTACATTGCTGAAGAATGTCAGAGCACTTACAAAACCCATTTAACAAAAGGCCTTTCAGAATCACTGATAGACCGCACCAGTAGGGCGGACAGCAGTCAGCAATAGACAACAAACTGTGCAAATACAAAAAAAAAGGAAAAATACTAATGATAAATAATAAATATTGAGAATGTGAAATGAAGAGTCTTTGAAAATGGGTCCATAGATTGTGGGAATAGTTCAGTAATGGGCCAAGTGAAGTTGAATGAAGTTATCCCTCTGGTTCAGGAGCCTGATAGTTGAGAAGTAATGACTGTCCCTGAACCTGGTGGTGTGGGCTCTGAGGCTCTTATACCTTCTTCCTGGTGGCAGCAGCAAGAAAAGAGCATGCTCTGGGTGGTGGGGGTTCCTGATGATGGATGCTGCTTTCCTGCAACAACGCTCCGTGTAGATACGTTCAATGGTGGGGAGGGCTTTACCAATGATAGACTGGGCCGTATCCACTACCTTTTGTAGGATTTTCCATTTAAGGACATTGGTGTTTCCATCCCAAGCGGTGATGTAGCCAGTCAATATACTCTCCACTACAGATCTATAGAAGTTTTCCAAGGTTACAGATTCAGCAAAGCATCTTCACAAGGAAGTAGAGCGCTGCCCAGCTTTCTTCATAACTGCATTTACATACTGGACCCAGGACAGATCCTCTGAAATTATAACACCGAGGAATTCTGCATTGCTGCAAAATGACAGAATTCATGACATATGCCACCGACATTAAACCTGGTTATGATTACAATAGAATCTCTCCATTGCATCAACGATTGGATGTGAATCAGAATCAGGTTTATTATCATTGATACAGTACGTCATGAAATTTGTTGTTTTGTGACGGCGGTACACTGCAACACAAAAATCTACTATAAATTACAAGAAATATATACTGGAAAGAATGGAAGATTAAAGGTGTAAATACAGCAGGTGATCTCTATGAGAATGGGTTTTTTATGTCATATGTGGATTTGCAGAGGAAATATAACTTTGTAGATAAAGGGAATTTTTGGAAGTATTTACAAATAAGACTAGTAGCATATTCAAAAACGTGACCCACGAAGTAACTCTTTAACTGAATACTTTACATTACCACTGCAAGTTCATAAAGCATCTGTGTTTTATAAAATGTTCAAGCATTCTGTGGGTGAACCATGTAACAATCTCAAAGCACTATGGCAGAGGATCTTGGAAGCGATATTGAAGATAATGAGTGGCCAAATATTTTATCAAATGTGGGTAGACATATTAGGGAAGCGAGAGGGAAATTTATTCAGTATAAGATAGTAGACATATTATTGGACACCAACTAGACTGTACAAAATGGATTGTTGATAATAATTTATGCTGAAAATGTAAAAATGAGGTGGGCACATATTTTCACATGATTTGGGAGTGTTTCATGGTTCGTCCATTTTGGTGTAAAGTTCTCTATTTGTTAGGGAATTGGTTGGGTTCCACACTGCCCTTGTGCCCATGGCTTTGTCTCCTGGGTGATAGGACAATGATACCTAATGTAAACAATGACAAATTTACTATTTTCAAGGTGGGTCTCATCACAGCTGCAAGAATTATATTGCAAAACTGGAAAGTACACAGATGTCTCACTGTGAAGGAATGGACTGAGGAAATGATTAAGATTTCATCATATGAACACATGTTGAGAAGAGTTAACAGTGAGGGAAAAGTGCAAGAAGCGTGGGATCAATGTTGGTTGTATGTTAATTTAACTTAAATTAGAACTTCTTTCTGTCTCTAAGTTTTATTTGTTTTCCTGTCATAGGATGGCTGTGTAAATATGCTGTACTGTATCTGCTCTGTGATATGCTGTGCTGCTTTGTAAAATAAGAATAAATAATAATAAAAGTTTGAACTAAAAAAAGAAATACTGTATATAAGGAAGAAATCAGCAGTGGAAAAATAGAGCAGAAGTGGTGAGGTACTGTTCATAAACCTGATGGCAGAGAAGAAGAAGCTATTTATAAATCATTGAGTGTGTGTCTTCAGGCTTCTGTAGCTCCTCCTTTCTGGCAGCAGTGAGGAGAGGGCATGTCCGGGGTGGTGGGGGTCCTTGGTGAAGGATGTTGCCTTCCTGAAGATGTGCACGGTGAAGCAGCACTTGTCCTTGAAGAGGAATGACATCAACTGTTTTTAAAGTCTGTTTCTCCACAGACATTTAAAGGTTTTAGATTGCAGAAACAAAAGTCATTTGAGGGAACTATTTATAAGATTTATTGCTCCAGCAGATAACTTAACTTCCTACCATGAACTCTTAAGATGCAGTACACCAATTGCAGAGAAAAGATGTGAAGAGAAAGGCGCAATGCACAGAATTCCCCTAAACAGAGAACATACAGCAGTACAGCGCGGAGAAAGCCCTTCTGCCCACAGAGACCTGCACAATGTGTGTACGTGTACCTCACATACGGTTAGCCCCAGTTGACCATACTCAGCCAGTCATCCTCCAAGTCCTTCCCCTCCATGCACCTCTCCAAAGCCCTTTGAAATGCTGCAGTTATACTCGCCTTGACCATTTCTTCTGGCATCTGCACCCTCCACGGAGCACTCTAGTGTGCAGCAAAGCATCAATAAATACACAGACTTGCAGTACCCCAAAGACTACTCGTTCACCCAATAATTTGACATACCACACGCTCTGTCTCTCTCTCTCCTTAATAAGGGAAAAAGAGGAGTGCCTGTTTTCAGGCAACATCCTGGTAAATCTCCTCTGCACCCTCTCTAATCCAGACAGCATCCTGGTAAATCTCATCTGCACCCTATCTAATCCAGGCAGCATCCTGGTAAATCTCCTCTGCACCTTCTCTAATCCAGGCAGCATCCTGGTAAATCTCCTCTGCACCCTCTCTAAAGCAGAGCACAACTGTTTTTAAAGTAAGTTTCTGCACAGGTAATAGATCTGAAAGGGTGTAGACTACAGAAGCAAGGGAAATATTTAAAATATATTGCTCTCATAAATAATTTATCTTCTGACCAAGAATTCTTAAGATTCCACACACCATTTGCAAGTTGCAGAACAAATGTGAAAGAAAAGGGAAAATACACATAAAATGGGAATAAAACACACTTGAGCCTTGTTTTATAATCAGATTTATCCCTTCCCAAATCACAACACAACCATCTTCCAGTCTGCTAATACATAGGCATCAGCAGAACCACCATCTGTACATGAGAAAATCTGTGCGTTTCTGTTCCTCATTGGAACTCCACAACAATGCCTGGTTCTAAATTTACTGCAGTGATGATCAGTTTATTATCAAGCTGTTTGGGTACTTTAGTGTGAAGATCCATATCTGGTTTTTCTAATTAAATCACCAATTTTTTAATGACTTCATTGCCACAAACAGCTGTGAAGGCCGAGTCTTTGGGGACATTTAAAGTAGAGATTGAAAAGTTCTCACCTTCCCTTCATTTCTCCCTGGGTCCCCTCTTCCTCTTCTTTCCCCCATGGTCCACTCTCTGCTTATATCAGATTCCTGCTTCTCCAGCCCTTTACCTTTCCTACTCACTCGGCTTTACCTATCACCTTCCAGCTAGCCTCCTTCCCCTCTTCCACCTAACCTGGCATCTTCCCCCTTCCTTCTCAGTCCTGAAGAAGGGTCTCAGCCTGAAACCTTGACTATCTATTCATTTCCATAGATGCAACCAAGCTCGCTGAGTCTCCACTATAATATCTCTGCTGCTTTGGATTTCGAGCATCTGCAGACTCTCTCATGTTATAGAAACATAGAAAATAGGTGCAGGAGTAGGCCATTCGGCCCTTCGAGCCTGCACCGCCATTCAGTATGATCATGGCTGATCATCCAACTCAGAACCCTGTACCAGCCTTCCCTCCATACCCCTGATCCCTTTAGCCACAAGGGCCATATATAACTCCCTCTTAAATATAGCCAATGAACTGGCCTCAACTATTTCCTGTGGCAGAGAATTCCACAGACTCACCACTCCGTGTGAAGAAGTTTTTCCTAATCTCGGTCCTAAAAGGCTTCCCCTTTATCCTCAAACTGTGACTCCTCGTTCTGGACTTCCCCAACATCAGGAACAATCTTCCTGCATCTAGCCTGTCCAATCCCTTTAGGATTTTATATGTTTCAATAAGATCCCCCCTCAATCTTCTAAATTCCAACGAGTATAAGCCTAGTCGATCCAGTCTCTCATCATATGAAAGTCCTGCCATCCCAGGAATCAATCAGGTGAACCTGATTGCAAACATTGAGTTCGTCACAATGATTCTCCATCCGATGACGCTCTGAAAGGCATTCAGAACAATTTGCAATTCTGCTCATCAATAAAATTACCCATCTGGTCTCCATCAACTCATGATCTGCCATCAAAAGTTGATGTTTTGCAACACCGTAATACAAGATTGAAGATTATTTCTGTCTTTTCCACAAGTGTAAAAGAGAACAAAGTAATTATCACTTTGGATCCAATGCAGCACAAAAATAACACAATAAGATTTTAAAAACACAATAATAAGAACAAACACAATAAATATAAATACATTAGGCAGTTTATACACATTGATTTTTTGTCTAGAAAGTGATACTAGATTCAGGAGTGTCTGTACATAAGGTGACTGACAGGAAATGATAAAGTAGTGGTGGCTGGGGGTGTGGAGGGTTGGGTTAGTGGGTAGAGGTGTTGGGGAAAGTAACTGTTTTAGAGTCTGGTGATCCTGGTGTGGATGCTGCGTAGCCTCCTCCCTGATAGGAGTGCGTGAGATCCCTCATGATGTTACTGGCCCTTTTCCAGGAAGCAGAAATCGATATTCAAGCCATCAGGTTCGAGGGTACTCAGATGGAATATTAGGTGTTGCTTCTCCCCCTGAGGCACAAGAGGAGGTCATGGGCCGATACATTGAAACAGGAGTGGGAATCAGAATTAAAGTGTTTGGCCACTGGGTAGTCCCGCTTGGGGTAGATGGTGTGGAGGTGCTTGACGGTGGAGTCCCACAATTTAAGGCACTCTCAACAATGTAGAGGGGGCCACATCAACAGCACTGGACACAATACGCCAACTAAAGGAACCCCTTAATAAAGATGTGGAGAAATGGGGTCCCGGACCATAAAAATGGGACAAACATTTAGAACAAAGATGAGGAGGAATTTCTTTAGCCAGAGGGTGGTGAATCTGTGGCATTCAAAATAGAGGTTGATAGGTTCTTGATTAGACAAGGCGCCAAAGGCTACAGAAGAAGGCAGGAGAATGGGGTTGAGAGGGATAATAAATCAGATGATGGAATGATGGAGCAGACTCGATGGGCCGACTGGCCTAATTCTATTCCCATGTGTTAAGGTTTTAAAACCATAAGGCACTGGAGTAGAATTGGGCCACTCAGCATCCATCTTTAAAGGCACTCAGCATCTGAGACACTCTCTCTTCTCATTATTACTATCAAGGAGATGGTGCAGGAGCCTGAAGACACACACTCAATGTTTTGGGAACAACTTCTTCCCCTGCATCATCAGATTTCTGAAAGGACAATGAACTCATGAAAACTACCACCTGTCTCTATTGAATCAAGTCATGTACGGTACTTGGGCTCCCCATTCCATCCCACAACGTACTGTATGTGGGCTCCCCGTCCCACAACGTATGGCACACGGGCTCCCCATTCCACAACATACTGTACGTGGGCTCCCCGTCCCACAACGTGCGGTACGCGGGTTCCCCATTCCATGGTACAATGTACAGTACGCGGGCTCCCCACTCCATCATACAACAAGCGGTACGCGGACTCCCCAATCCATCGTACAATGTATGGCACACGGGGTCCCCATTCCATCGTACAATGTATGGCACGTGGGCTCCCCATTCCATTGTACAACGTATGGCACACGGGGTCCCCATTCCATCGTACAATGTATGGCACGTGGGCTCCCCATTCCACAACGTGCGGTACATGGGCTCCCTACAGTGTACAGTATACAGGCTCTCCATGGTACAACGTACGGTACGCGGGCTCCCCATCCCACAATATATGGTACCTGCGCTCCCTATCCCACAACATACGGTACACAGGTTCCCAATTGCACAAGATAATTGACACAGATTCGTTGTCCTCTTTGGTACTATTTATTCATTTTTATCGTATTTTTGCACTGAATTGCTGTCACTAAAGAACAAGCTTTCTGACATAAGCATATATATGTCCCTATGTCCAGAAGACATAGGTGCAAAATTAGGCCATTCGGCCCATCAAATCTGCTCTGCCATTCCATCATGGCTGATTTATTCTCCCTTTTAACTCCATTCTCCTGCCTCTCTCTGTAACCTTTGACGCCCTGACTCATCCTGAGCTAATCAACCTCCACTTTACATTTACCCTCTGCCATCTGATTTCTAAATGGACACTGAACCCATGAATGCTACAACACTATCTCAGTACTTTTGCTTTTATTTCTGTTTTTTTTTACACTACCAAGACTAATCATAAGGACTGAAGGAAACAAGAGCCAGCAGAGCATTAGAAATTGCGAGGGACCAAAGTCTGTTTAACTCCACTGCAGAGAGTCCTAAGCCCAGCTGCAAAACAAGAAGTACTGAGTACAGGACCAGCAGCCTCATCCCGTAAAAACACAGCACTTACAGAAACACCAACAGAAACTTTCCGAAGACCTCATCCCAGGGAGTGGAAGGGCCTTCAGCGGACTACATATTGAAAGACAGAGAGACTGGTCCATGACAGAGGCCTCTGAAGAGCTGCTGACAGCTGCCTATGCCCCACAAAGGGTGATAGGCTAAAGGAGAGGACGAAAGCCTGATGAGATGACCAAATATCCATTCTGACAGTTCACTTTTCCTATCAATTTCGTCAATGTTTATCAATACGCCCTTTATAAAGTCTATTTCCTTTAGAACTCATTCGAACAGCCATAATCCAATCGCTCTGTCCATTTGGGAGGCACGGTCGCGTAGTGGTTAGCAGACTTTAGATTACCGGTGGCCTACGTTCTATTCCCACTGCTGTAAGGTGTTTGTATGCTCTGCCTGTGATCACATGCGTTTCTTCTGGGTTTCCAGTTCTCCCCACAGTCCAAAGGCCTACCGGTTGGTAGGCTAGTTGGTCATTGTAAATTGTTCTGTGATTAAGCTAGGGTTAAATCAGAGGACAACTTGGTGGTGTGGCTCAAAGAACTGGAAGTAATTTTATGTAATGCAGTGCTCTGCTGCCGCAAAAAGAAACAAATTTCATGACACATGTAAGCGATGGTAAAACTAATTTGATAAGGGTCTCAATTGTGGACTCAGAGTGGGAGGTGGGGGGGAGAAACATTCTGTAGCGATCAATCACCCAGTTGTTTGGAATCAAATGACATAGCCTGGTGTCTCAGGGCTGGGTGTGTCTACACCCGTGCCAACTCCCACTCCTGGCATTCCTTCTCTCCCACCTGTCCCACATTCCTCTCATGGCGCTCCACCCTCACCATTCCCAACATCATTTGTTCCTGCCAGATTTACAAACTCGGTCACCATTCCATGCTGACAAATACAGTACTGTGCAAAATTCATAGGCACCTTAGCTATGTTCAGTATATGTGCCTAAGACAATTGCACAGCACTACACATTCTGAACAAGTTCTCTTCGAAGTTCAAAAGTTCAAAGTAAATTTATTATTAAAGTGCATATATGTGATATCAATCCAGTGTAGCTGAGTAGCGAGTAACAGCTCTAGAATGAAAACTTGGATAATTTTGCTTTCATAGCCTTTCCAAGCAAACACCGGATTGTATTCACGATCTCTGTGATGCCAACTGCACAACAGAAAGGTCAATTGATTCTAAATTGCTTATTTCCTGCACAATACTCTGCTGAAAGCATTTTCTCTGATCTCGTTTTTTGTATTGAGTTGAAGAGGTCCAAAGCTTACTGTCTGCTCCAAATACACACATCTATTACTTCTTTAAGAGATATTCACAAAGCACAAAGTTCACAAAGCAAAAGCAATACAACTCACTGCAGTTAGTCAGTACAGCCACTCATAAATCCCTGTTAGGGGAGTGTATGTTGCCTCTTCTTCCCCTTTCTTCTACATGGATTAAACTTTTTTTAGTTTTGAATTTGCTGAAAGTATGTAATTATGATTTTAATTTAGAAATACTGCACAGTAACAAGTCTTTCCAGTCCAACCAATCTAATTACACCCACATGACTAATTAACCTACTAACACATACCGTACATCTCTGGAATGTGGGAGGAAACTGGAGCACCCGGAGGAAACCCACACAGTCACGGGGAGAACGTACAAACTCCTTACAGACAGCGGCAGGAATTGAACCCGGGTCGCTGGCATTGTAAAGCGTTGCGCTAATTGCTACCCTACTGTGCTGCCCCACAAATTCTTCAATAAGTGAAGAGGAATGAACATAGAACGCTACCGGCCCTTCAGCCCACAAAGTGCCGACCTTTTAACCTGCTCCAGGATCAACCTAACCATTCTGTCTTACATAGCCCACCATTTTCTCATCATCCATGTACCTGTTTAAGAGTTTCTGAAATGTCCCATGTATGACTCCCTCTACCATCACCCCTGGGAGGGTGCTGCACGCATTCACCACTCTCAGTCTAAAAAATCATACTTCTGACATCCCCCTATACTTTCAATCACCTTAAAATTAAGCCCCCACGTGTGGTGGGGTGGAGATATGTTTCTATCAAGGGAGGTGTAAGGCACTCGGTCCCTCCACTATTCTGCAGGTCGCCCCGGGCAAGGTGTAGCCCCCGATCAGGTTCTCATGAAGCCATGGGAGCAGATAGTGGATGGTTGTATGAGCAGATGGTGCAGATCACAAGTTCTGGTAATTCGACCACTGATGCCAGGCAGGTAATCTCTGAAGAGTATTGATAATGGCTGGGGTCATCCATCTCATAAAGACACTGCCCAGAAAAACATTTCTGTAGAAAAATTTGCCAAGAACAATCATGATCGTCCATATCATACAACACAGCACATAATGATAATGATGATCATTTTGTCTTAGTCACTTCTACCCTGGGAAAGAGTTGGTGCTCTCCACTCAATCTATTCCTCTCATCATCTTGCACACCCCTATCAAGTCAGCTCTCATCCTCCTTTGCTCCAAAGAGAAAAGCCCGAGCTTGCTGAACCAATCCTCATAAGTTGCACTCTCTAATTGAGGCAGTGTGCTGGTAAATCTCCCCTGCACCCTCTCTAAAGCTTCCATATCCTTCCTATAATGAGGCGACCAGAACTGAACACACTATGGTCAAAGCAGAGTTTTACAGAGCTGCAAAAGAAATTTTAAAACTTTTTGTAGTAGTCTTATCAAACATGCCAGACGAGCTGAAGACAGTGGCACGGTATGTAAATAGACTCCCTCCTTCGTGGGCATGCTCTACTGCATGAATAGCAACACTTGAGTAATATAGCTGAAGACACTTTTCAATTAACAAAATGTCAAACTTTGCCCCAAAGTATCCACGGGGCAAATTCTTCTTTAAATTTACTTAGTGATACAGCACAGAATAGGCCATTCCAGCCATTCGAGCCATGTTGCCCCAGCAACCCCTGACAAGCCCCGTTAACCCTAACCTAATCACAGGACAAGTTACAAAGAACAATTAACCTACGCAGTACGTCTTTGGACTGTGGGAGGAAACTGAAGCACCCGGAGAAAACCCACGCATTTCACAGAGAGGACGTATGGAGAGTCTGTGCAGAGTGGTGCCAAAATTGAACTCTGAGCTCCGGAACGCCAAGAGCTGTAATAGCGGTTTGATAAACTATTAGAAAATACTTTCTAATACAAGAACATGAAGAAGACTGCAGATGCTAGAAATTCAAGCAACACACATCAAAGTTGCTGGTGAACGCAGCAGGCCAGGCAGCATCTCTAGGAAGAGGTACAGTCGACGTTTCCGGCCGAGACCCTTCGTCAGGACTAACTGAACGAAGAGCTAGTAAGAGATTTGAAAGTGGGAGGGGGAGGGGGAGATCCAAAATGATAGGAGAAGACAGGAGGGGGAGGGATGAAGCCAAGAACTGGACAGGTGATAGGCAAAAGGGATATGAGAGGATCATGGGACAGGAGGCCCACGGAGAAGGAAAAGGTGGGGGGGGGGAACCCAGAGGATGGGCAAGGGGAATAGTCTGAGGGACAGAGGGGGAAAAAGGAGAGAGAGAAAAAGAATGTGTATATATAAATAAATAACGAGGGGGAGGTGGGGCATTAGCAGAAGTTAGAGAAGTCAATGTTCATGCCATCAGGTTGGAGGCTACTGAGACGGAATATAAGGTGTTGTTCCTCCAACCTGAGTGTGGGTTTATCTTTACAGTAGAGGAGGCTGTGGATAGACATATCAGAATGGGAATGGGTTGTGGAATTAAATGGGATGTGGGAGGTTGCGTTCTCAGCCTCCTTGCTCTACTCTTTGCACTCATGACTGTGTAACTAGATTCTGTTCCAACTCCATCTACAACTTTGCAGATGATATCACCATTGTCGGCCGCATTTCAAATAACAATGAGACAGTGTACAGGAAGGAGAGAGAGGGCTGAGTGACATGGTGTCATGAGAACAATCTTTCCCACAATGTCAACAAAAAAGGTGGTCAGTGATTTCAGAAAAGGGGAGGGGTGTAGCTGCATCTATCCACATCAATGGTGTTGAGGTTGAGAGGGTGAACAGCTTCAGGGTCTGAGGTGTGAGCATCACCAACAGCCTGTCATGACCCAGCCACGAGAAACCTCCTGGTTCCCTTGGCTGAGTGAATCTAGGGAAGACAACTCTGGCCCTGCCACACTGGTGAGATTGGGGCATGCTCGATCCCACTCCAAACCGAGGTTTGTATAGATGCTGGGTAATTTGCTACCATTGCAAATTAGTGCCACGAAACAACAGACGGTACACTGCATAGGATTAAGGAATTATATTTATGAATCTTAACTTAAATAAAGGGTTCATAAAGAATATCAAAAATAACAAAAAAGCAAAAGAAAGTAAACAGTCAAATGTGCACAAGTTGAGCTCATCTCTTACTTCTCTGTCACTCATGCTCTGGGCCCTCGGTCAATGTGGAAGTACACACCACTTTCGGAACGTCACTCGCAATCCACTTTGAACAAACGGGTCTCCCACCAGATCATTTGCTACAACTGGTTCTCCCCAGCATCCCTTATCTTCAACAATAATCCAAACAGGTTGAAAGCAGAACTGCTAAATGAAATACCCACAACGTAACAGTAAAGATGTGAACCAAGGGATCACACACGTATTTACCTCAGCCAAGAAAATTCACCAACGCCTCTACTTCCTCAGGAGGCTAAAGAAATTTGACATGGCTCCATGGCTCCCCAGTTTTTATTGGTGCACCACAGAAAGCATCTTACCTGGCTGAATCACTGTGTGGTACGGCAACTGCTCTGCCTGTGACCGCAAGAAACCGCAGAGCGTTGCTCAGCGCGTTTTAGATAGACTTTTACATAATAGGGGAATTAAGGGTTATGGGGAAAAGGCAGGTAGATGGAGTTGAGTTTACAGACAGATCAGCCATGATCTTATTGAATGGCGGGGCAGGCTCGATGGGCCAGATGGTCGATTCCTGCTCCTATTTCTTATGTTCTTATGCATCACAGAAACCAGATTTCCCCGCATCGACCCTGACTATACTTCTTTCTGCCTCCATAAGGAAGCTGGCATAATCAAAGACCCCAGACATCCTCTCTTCTCCACTCTCCCAGGGCAGAAAATGTAAAAGCCTGAAAGCATGTACCGGCAGGCCCAGGGACACCTTCTATCAGACTATTAAATGGTTCCCCAGTACAACAGGGTGGACTTTACACCTCACAATCTACCTTGTTATAATCTTGAACCAGCACTGCACTTTCTCTGTTGCTGTTACACTTTATTCTGCATTCTGTTGTTGTTTTAATTGTTCTAGCTCAATGTAATGTATAATAATTTGATCTGTATAAACAGTATGCAAGACAAAGCTTTTCACTGTATCCCAGTATATGTGACACTAATAAACCAATTACCAATATTTGTATTCCCTGCTGAAAATCTTTAATACATCAGCCTTACTGCCGCTATAAAAAATCCTAATTGATCGCAGTTTTAGTCAGGCAAGTCGAATTAAATCCTTAATTGAAAATCTCTGCTCTATGATGCAAGACTTCAAAGTCTCAGTATTGAAGGCAATTAGTTAAGTGCTAATCAAATCTAAATTTCTTACATGTGTGTTGTAAATGCAAGAGCAGAGTCTAGCAAAAGTACTTGCCATCTGCTTTTGGTGACTTACAACCCAAAAATACTTCAGTACTCTGTTCAATAACTCCACCAGGGATGGCAGCAAGCCTGGCTGTGAAAGGAGGAGGGTTGGGCATGGAGCTAGCAACCCCATCTCGTAAAAACCAACCACAACAGAAACACCAACAGAAGCTCCAAACACCTCATCCCTGGGAGTGCAAGGATCTTCGCGTAGAAGACGTATAAGATGGCTACACCTGTGGGGTGGATGTAAGTCTCAACCAAAGGAGGTGTAAGGTAGCAAGGTGGAGATACAAATGAGGTGCAAGGCCTCACTAGCCACCAGCCTGCAGGTCACCTTTGGGCAAGGTGTAGCGTCTGTTTAGCCCCCCAACCCCCGACCAGGGTTACATGAAGTCATGGGAGCAGGTGGTGGATGGTCGTATGAGCAGCTGGTGCCCATCACCTCCTGGTTATGCGACCACTGACGCCAGGCAGACAATGTCTAAAGAGTATTGATAATAGCTGATCACCCGTCTTGTAAAGTTACTGCTCAAAAGAAGGCAATGGCAAAGTACTTCTGTAGAAAACTTTTCCAAAAACAATCATGGTGATGGAAAGACCACAATTGCCCACTTGATATGATATGGCACATAACAAACAAACACCGTGGACAGCTTGAAAGTCAGGCCCAGGGCAGAGGACTCTGGTGAGCTGCTGTTGCCCCCAGTAGGGGCAATGGGCTGAAGAAGAAGACTGTGTTAAATGCACCATTGTGATTTGGTTGTAACAGTATTGGTGCTACTTTAAATGGAAACCAGGATTCATATTCAGATTTATCACACGTACATCGAAGTATGCAGTGAAATGCATCATTTGCCTCAGGATGTGCTGGGGCAAGTGTAGCCACACATTTCAGCACCAACTTTACATGCCCACAATGTTCTGCACAACAACAGCAAAACAAGCCCCTCTCCACACAGACACAGACAGGCCACCCTTGGGCCTCCAGTCTTTGTCCCCAGATTCTCAGAAGCTGGGCCTCCAACTTCGGACATCACCCCAGGACTCGCCAATCACATTTAACCACTGGGCCTTGGCTGTGTGACTCACACAGACCTCCAACCTGACCCAGGCCCTCACCTTGAACATTCAACTTTCAGGCTTCTGTCTCTGGACTCACTGTGCTTTGCCCTCTGGACTTTACTAAGTTTGATTTTCAGGCCTCAACCTCTGGACTTGCAAGGACCTCCCACCCTGGTGACCCAGGGGAGAGGGTTCATCGGCCTTCATGGGACCCACCCTGGGGTTTGCCAATCCCAACACGCTCACAGTGGACAATAGCTGTTAAGGCTGCTCACCTTGCTCTTCTTGGGCACTGGTATCATTGTTGCCTTTTTGAAGCAGGTGGGGAACTTCTGACTGTAGCCATGAGAGATTGAAAACACATTTGAATACCCCAGCCAGTCGGTTAGCACAGGTCTTCTGAGCCTTACCAGGTACTCCATTGGGGCCTATCACCTTACGAGAGTTCACCCACTTGAAAGACAGGCATTGGTCTCCAAGACAGATCACAGGGTCACCGGGTGCCTCCAGAGTATCCAGGATATCTTCAGGAAGTGATGCCTCAGAAAGGCAGTGTCCATCATTAAGGACCTTACACCACCCAGGACATGCCTTATTCTCATTGCTACCATCAAGGAGGAGGTACAGAAGCCTGAAACCACACACTCAACAATTCAGGAACAGCTTTTTCCCCTCTACCATCCAATTTCTGAATGGACATTGGACCCATGAACACTACCTCACGACTATTTTTTAATTTCCTACTTTTGTACTACTTATTTAATTTAACTCGAAGGTCACACAAGTGACCATCAGATGTGGAATTCACCAGGGTAATGCACTATCCCCACTGCTGTTCTGCAGAGGCCTGAACCCCCCTCAGCCAGATCCTCTCAAAGAGTGGAGTGACCATCAGCCACCTCCTGTACATGGATGGCATCAAGCTGAATGCCAGAAATGGATACTTACTCTCTAATCCACCCGACAAGGGTGTACAGCAGAGACATCGGGATGTCATTTGGAAACAGCCAGATGGTAGAGAGAAGAGGCAAACTCATCAAGACTGAGGGAGTCAGGTTACCCGAAGGCCACATACCAGATGTACAGGACAGCAACAAACACCTGGGGATCCTGCACACGCATGGAAGCCATGACGAAGACACAAGGAAGGCTGCAACATCCAAGTACCTCAAAGAGTGAGGCAGGTCATAAAAATCCAGCTGAATGGGAAGAACCAGATCAGAGCCATCAACACATTCACCCTACCAGTCATCAGAAACCCAGCTGTAATAGTGTGCTGGCCTAGGAACAAACTGGAAGCCACTGACATCAAGACCTAGAAGCTACTAACAAGAATGGGGGATTCCATCTGAAGTCCAACATCGAGTGACTGTACAGGAGGACAGGGACTTGGAAGTGTCAACCACAGTCCTGGAAGAAATGTGGAACATCCATGAGTATGTCAGGAAGATGGCCCCCCAAGGACAACCTGCTAGGAGAATACCTCAGGCAGCAGGCAGGGGGCATGGAAATGTAAGGGGGTGAAGCAGAGCCAAAGGACCAGAGGCCACGGCCGGACAAACCACTGCATGGGATGTCCCATCACCAGATAGCAGAGGCGTCTGACATTGTGAAGTCCTACCAAAGGCTGGAAATGGCAGGGCTGAGGGGCTGCTCATGGCTGCACAAGACCAGGCGCTGAGCACAAGAGCAATGGAAGAAGGGGTCTACCACACCAGACAAGACCCAAGATGCAGACTGTGCAAGGAATCCGCTGAAACCATCCAGCAGGGTGCAGGATACAGGGAGGGACAGCATACACTGAACGGCAGAACCAAGCTGCAGGAATTGTGTACAGGAACATCTGCACTGAGTATGGATTGGACACTCCCAAGTCCAAATGGGAAATGCCCGAGAAGGCAGTGGAGAATGACAGAGCTGAGATCCTGTGGGATTTCCAAATACTGACTGATCAGCAGGTACTGGCCAACCAACCAGACATAGTAATACTGGACAAGGAACAGAAGGCGGCAATTGTAATAAATATGGCAATCCTAAACAACAGCAACATCAGGAAGAAAGAACATGAGAGGCTGGAGAAACACCAGGGCTTGAAGGAGCAGATAGAAAGGTTAAAGCCAGCATAATCCCGGTGGTGATAGAAGCACTTGGGGCTCTGACACCTGGACTGGGAGAGTGGCTCCAACAAATCCCCGGAACAACATCTAAGATCTTGGTCCAGAAGAGTGCGCTGCTAGGAACAGCAAGGAGTCAGTGCCAAGCCCTCAAGCTTAAACCCCAAGAGATTCTGCAGATGCTGGAAATCCAGAGCAACTCACGCAAAGTGCTGGAAGAACCCAGCAGGTCAGTTAGCATGAATGGAGGGGGAATAAAAAGTCGATGTTTAGTCCCTCTATCAGGACTAATTAGTGTTTTGGGCTAATTAGTGTTTACGATCGGTCTAAATTCTATAAGCTCACTAATGTCACATTTTCTAACCAGTCACCTTTCTGCTCACACTTCAGAATCAGGTTTATTATCACCGGCATGTCACGTGAAAGTTGTAAAACTTAGTTCAATGCAATACATAATCTAGCAGAGAAAAAATAATAATAAAAACTAAAATAAAAATAATAATAAATAAATGAGTAAATCAATTACGTATATTGAATAGATTAAAAAAAATGCAAAAATAGAAATACTGTAAATTTTTTTAAAAGTGAGGTAGTGTCCAAAGATTCAATGTCCACTTAGGAATCAGATGGCAGAGGGGAAGAAGCTGTTCCTGAATCGCTGAGTGTGTGCCTTCAGGCTTCTGTACCTCCTACCTGATGGTAACAGTGAGAAAAGGGCATGCCCTGGGTGCTGGAGGTCCTTGATAATGGATGCTGCCTTTCTGAGACACCGCTCCCTGGAGATGTCCTGGGTACTTTGTAGGCTAGTACCCAAGATGGAAATTGAGGTACAGCATGAAATAGACTCTTCCAGCCCTTTGAGGTGCACTGTCACAGGAACTCACCGATTTAACCCTAACCTAATCACTTACAATGATCAATTGACCTGCTAACCAGTACATCTTTGGACCGTAGGAGGAAACCGGAGCACTCGGAGAAATGTTCCCTCCGTTTTTTTTTTACAGCTGCGAGAACCAACCATGACTCTGAACAGGAAACACAAACCACAGTTTACAACACAAGTAAACAATGTCAGGCAGTTAAAACAACTGACAGGCACAACGGCAATTGTTAAACATTTTGACTAGACAGTATCAACCTTCAGCAGGCCGGCAGTTTATTAACAATGAGCTACCGACTTCCGTTCTGTGTCTATTGTCACAATTGTAACAGTGTTGTAATTTGAAACACTGACAATGTAAAATACGTTGAAGCTCTAAAATGTTTCAAAGCTGTGCTACGTTTCTTATTTGGAAAATTTAAGGATTATATTCATTAACAATTAATTATTTCACAATTATATTTTTTATAATTTTTAAAGAGTCTTTTAAAAGACGCTTAGGTTCATGGAGCTTAGAAAAATAGAGAGCAATGCGGTAGGGAATTTCTAGGCAGTTTCTAGAGTAGGTTACATGGTCGCCACAACATTGTATTAACATAGATTTATCTATATTAAAAATCTATATTAACATAGATTTCAAAATTATATTAACATTATATTTTTTAAAATCCAACAAAGGCTCTGTGTGCAGGAGTGGTTCTGTTACTGCATGACTGTGCGCGCACACACACACACACACACACACAGCTTAGGGAGAACAGTGACCTAGAAGAAACCCATGCATACGGACTCCCTATAGAAGAAATCAGAACTGAACTCAGACACTCTGAGCTATAATAGCATCATGCTAACCACTATGCTACCATGGTACCCAAAACTTTGTCACAATGAAAGAGATCTTGAACAAATCCGTCACAATTTTATTGCCATTATTCAATGTCTAAGCATCAGTAAAGCAACTGTTGTCATTTTACTCATGACAATTCAGCAGAATGTGCCAAAAATAAACAATGACAACATCTTAGAATGAGAAGATATGCAATTTAATTTACTGGAACACATCATGTTTCTTGCAAGATACTGACACAACTTCTTTGTATTTCCAGAATTTCCACCCCCTGCCTTGTCCCACACTACCAGGTTCAGAAACAATTATTACCCTACAACCATCAGGCCCCTGAACCAATGCAGATAATTTCCCTCACCCTCAACACTGAACTGATTTCACAACCTGGAGACCTGCTTTTTAAAGCTCTTGTTCTTTGTATTATTTATTACTGATTTATCTATTACTATTTGATTTCTGTTTTTATAGTTGCAGCTTGACGCCTTTTCTACATTGATTGTTTGTCGGTCTTTCGTTGTACATTGTTTTTCATTTATTCTATTATGTTTCTTCTACTGTGAATACCCATAAGAATATTAATCTCAGGGTTGTATATGGTGACATACAGGTACTTTGATAATAAATTTACTTTGAACTTCATGTTAGACTTGTGGTCTGATTAGGCTCCGACTGTACATGCCAGGTAACCAACTGGATATTCTCAATTAGACCTACTGCTCTGTCTATGACTACACAGGATCTCACCTGGTCCTTTGACACCATCTCTTTGGTCAAGAAAGCACAGCAGCATCTCCACTTCCTGAGGAGGTTGAGGCGAGTGAGACTCCCCACCACCATCATTTTAACAAATTTTTATAGGGACTCCATGGAGAGTGTCTTGACCAGCTACATCACCATCTAGTACAGGAATTGCAAGGCATCCGATCACAAGTCCCTACAAAGGATTGCAAGAGCTGCTGAGAAGATCATTGGGATCTCCCTTCCACCCATCTGAGATATTCATGAGGAGTTGTCAATGATCCCTCCCATCCATCCAACAATCTGTGAATAGCGTTAGAACAAGAACAAGAACTTAGGATGGGAAACAGCTTCATCCCCCAGGCCGCAAGACTACTGAACTGCCTGTCACCACCCAGGTCTCTGCACGTATGAAGCAGCAATAGTGTTATACTGTTTACATTTTAACTTGTCATAAATGCACCTTATTATTTGTTAATTTATTTGTGGTAATATTACTTTACATGTTGTGTGTGAGTTATGTGTACTGTGTTGTGCACCTTCACCTTGGTCTGGAGGAACATCATCTCATTCGGTGGTATACATGTGTACGGATGAATGACAATACACTTAAACTTGATTGAACACAGATAGGGTGCATGCACACAGTTTTCCTCCCCTGCAGCTGTGGAATCAGGAACTAGTGGGTATTGGTTTAAGGTGAGACGGTAAAAGATTTAATATGGACAACATTTGTTTGCACGCAGAGCAGGGTCCGTTTATGGAACAAGCTGTCAGAGGAAGTGGTTGAGGCAGGTACAATGCCAACTCTTCAAAGACAAGTTGCATAGGCACATGGATATGAAAGTTTTAGATCAGGGGTTTCCCAGCCTAGGGTCCACAGATCCCTTGCTTAATGGCACTGGTCCTTGGCATAAAAAAGATTGGGAACCCCTGGTTTAGAAGGATATGGGCCAAATGCAGGCAAATGGGATAGGCTTCAATGAGCTCCTTGGTTGGCAGGGACTAGATGAGCCAAACAGCCTATTTCCTGACTATTTGCGCAGAGAATTATTTTCCTTAACTCACCTCTAATTCTTCTCCCGGTTATCCTTCAGCTAAGAGAAACAGGTCATAGTCGTAGACCTCCCATAGTCATCCCATCTAGTTTGTGCCAAACCATTAACTTGCCTAGTTTGAATCGACCTGAAACCGGACCATAACCATCCATATCTCTCCCATCATGTGCCTACCCAAATTTCTCTTGAATGCTGAAATCAAACCTACATCCGCCACTTCTATTGGCAGCTCATTCCACACTTGCACCTCCCTCTGAGTGAAGAAATTAACCCTCAGGTTCCTCTTAAACATTTCACCTTTCAGCCTTAACCTATGACCTCTAGTTGTACTCTCACCCAATCTCAGTGGAAAAAGCCTGCTTGTATTTACCTTATCTATACCACTCATACTTCTGCACACCACTATCAAACTCCCCCCAACTCTCCTACGCTCCAGGGAATAACGTCTGAACATTCCCCCATAACTCAGGTCCCAGAGTCCCGGCAACATTCTCGTAAATATTCTCTGGACTGTGAGGAGGAATAAAGGGAAAGGTTAGGATGAGTGTAAACAGGGGTTGGTGCAGACATGTTAGGCCAAATGTCTGTTGTCATAGTATACTCCTCTATGGCACACCATGGTGTACCCCTGTATGGTTTTATAATAGTTTCCAGCTGATAACTGTGCACGTCTCTGAATGAGGATGACATGGAAGTTTGGCGATTAGCACTGCGCTTTACAGCGCTAGTGATAACCAATCAGTGTTTAATTCCCACCGCTACAAAGGAGCTTGGACATTCTCCCCGTGACTGTGTGGGTTTCCTCCGGATGCTCTGGTTTCCTCCCACAGTCCAAAGACGTACCTGTTAGGGTTTGTGAGTTGTGGGCATGCTATGTTGGCACCAAAATCATAGCTGCTCTAGTGGGCTGCCACCAGCATGATCTTCACTGATCTGATTTAATGTCCACGATGCATTTCACTGTATGTTTCTGTGTACAAGTGATTAATAAAACTAATCTTAATATGACAGTGACTGGGGATTAGTTTTCACCTTCTAACCTGAATAGTTTCAACCAGGAGGCAATAACTAGACTCGTTTCATATTAAGAGATAACAGAACAGGAAAAAGAAACTGCTAGACGGTTTACACTTTCCAGCAGGTGTCTGTAAGGAGTTTGTACATTCTCCCCGTTAGCACATGGGCTTCCTCCCATAGTCCGAAGGCTGGTAGGTTAGTTGATCATTGTAAATTGTCCCGTGATTAAGACAGAGTTAAATCGGGGGTCGCTGGGCAGTCCAGCTTGTTGAGCCGGTAGGGCCTATTCTGTGCTGGATCGCCAAATAAATAAAATTAAAAATAATTATTTTCAAAATAATAGTTCCAAAATACTTTAGCAGATTGTTCATAAAGGTAGCAGCAATCAAGTGAATATTCTGACAAAAACAAGATGACCAGTCACAAATCAAGCAAAACAGGAGTTTATGAAAACAGACAGACTTTGTCCCTGATACCACTTACACTGGCTATCTGCCAAAAACCAAAGAATCGGTCTTCAAAAGAACAAGTTCTTTCCTTCTGCCTGTTTCTCAGTCATATTTGGTGCATCAGGTTACAAGCAAAAGAGCAAAGGTTATTTCAACTCGAATCCTGCAATTATGGCCGTGTGACATCCTGGCTGCCAGTGAGCAGATCCACAGAGAGGCGCCACCACAAAACGGTAGCATCCACCACCCAGGCCATGCTCTGCCATCGGGAAAGGGATACCGGACCCTGAGAACCCACACCACCAGGTTCAGGAACAGTTACTACCCTTTGGGAATGTCGAATACTGGGTGAAACGCGAAGTCTTTGGGGTAACTGCAAGTCTGTGTCTTTGCTCACACTTGAGTGCTCGGTGGTGGTGCCAATGCGTGTTCTTTGCCGGTGGGGAGGAGGGGGATTGTTGCTCGCTACCGCTTACACGTGAGAGACAGGGGAGTGGGGGGGGGACTTTGGGGTTCTAACATTTAACTGTTGTTCATTCTTTGGGGCACTCCTCTGTTTTCGTGGATGTTTGCAAAGAAAAAGCATTTCAGGATGTATATTGTATACATTTCTCTGATATTAAATTGCACCCTTGAACCTTCTACAGAGGTGATAATTTCACTCACCTCAGCAATGAACTGGTTCCACAATCTATGGACTCACTTTCAAGAACTCTACAACTCATGTTCCAGATATTATTTATGGCTTCTTTATCTATTATTATTATTATTATTATTGCTCTATTATTTATCTATTGCTTTTCTTCTTGTATTTGCACAATTCGTTGTCTTTCTTGTGTGTAGTTTTTTTTTCATTGATTCTATTCTGTTTTTTGTTTGTGTTTATTTTGAGTGGCCACAAATAATTGCACAAAATGTTGGGGGAGCTCAGCAGGTCAGGCAGCATTACAGTCGACATTTCGGGCCGAGACCCTTCATCAGGACTGGAAAGGAAGGGGGCAGACGCCTGAATAAAGAGGGAAGGGGACGGGGACGGGGAGGAGTACAAGCTGGTAGGTGAGACCAGGTAAAGGGGGAAAGGAGGGTGGCTGGGGGAGGACAGACGATGTGAGAAACTGAGAGGTGAAGAGGAATAGTGCTGAAGGAGGAATCTGAACCATGGGAGAAAGGAGGAAGGGTATCTGAGGGAGATGGTGAGCAGGTCATGGGGGGGAGGGAAGAGGGGAAGAGAAGCGGCCTCACCACCTTTCTTCTCCAATCCTGAAGGGTCTTGGCTCAAAATATTGACTGTTTATACTTCTCCGTGGATGCTGCCTCACCTGCTGAGTTCCTGCATCATTTTGAGCATGCTGTTCAGGATTTCCAACACGTGCAGATTCTCTTGTAACTCAGCTAATGAAGCATCCTTTGTTGAAGGCAGTCAACTCTCAGCTGATTCAATACCTTGTCAGAGGTCATCTGACCGAGTGCATTGCATAGTAAAGATATACTATATTTCTTAAACACAAGAGATTCTGCAGATGCTAGATATCCAAAGCATCACACACAGAATGCTGGAGGAACTCAGCAGGCCAGGCAGCATCTATGGAAATGAACGAACAGTCGACATTTCAGGCTGAGACCCTTCATCAGGACTGGCAAGGAAGGGGGGAGCAGTCAGAATAAGGTGGGTGGGGAGGGCAATGGATATGAATTTGCAGTGTTGCTTCTCCAAATGAGAGTGCTCTCGTCATGGCAGTAGAGATTGTGTTGGGCCAACACCTCATATTCTGACTAGGTAGCCTCAAACCTGAACATCAATTTCTCCAACTTCTCCTCCCCCTTCTCTCTTTTTCCATTCCCCATTCTGGTTCCCCTCTCATCCCTCCTCTTCTCCTTGTCTGCCCATCACCTTCCTCTGATGCCCTTTCTCTTCCATCAGATTCCTTCATCTCCAGCCCTTTACCTTTTCCACCCAGAACCTCCCAATTTCTATCACCTGCCAGCTCGTCCTCCTTCCCATCCCCCACCTTCTTATTCTGGCATCTTCCCCCTTCCCTTCCAGCCCTGATGAAGGGTCTCAGCCCAAAACATCAACTGTTGTCTGATGCTACCTGAACTGCTGGGTTGCTCCAGCATTTTGTGTGTGTTGTTATATATCTTTGCTCATATAAAAAGCAGAACTAAAGGGAGCAACTAGAGGTCATGGGTTAAGGCTGAATGGTGAACTGTTTAAGCGAAACATGAGAAGAAACCTCTTCTCTCAAGGGGTGGTGAGAGTGTGGAACAAGCTGCCAGCACAAGTGGTGGATCTGAGTTTGATTTAGTCATAGTCATACTTTATTGATCCCAGGGGAAATTGGTTTTCGTTACAGTTACACCATAAATAATAAATAGTAATAAAACCATAAATAGTTAAATAGTAATATGTAAATTATGCCAGGAAATAAGTCCAGGACCAGCCTATTGGCTCAGGGTGTCTGATCCTCCAAAGGAGGAGTTGTAAAGTTTGATGGCCACAGGCAGGAATGACTTCCTGTGACGCTCTGTGTTGCATCTCGGAGGAATGAGTCTCTGGCTGAATGTACTCCTGTGCCCACCCAGTACATTATGTAGTGGATGGGAGACATTGACTAAGATGGCATGCAACTTGGACAGCATCCTCTTTTCAGACACCACCATCAGAGAGTCCAGTTCCATCCCTACAACATCACTGGCCTTACGAATGAGTTTGCTGATTCTGTTGGTGTCTGCTACCCTTCAACATTTAAGAGAAATTTGGATCGGTGCAGTATATGGATGGAAGGGAGGGGCATGCAGGGGCTCTGGTCCGGGTGAAGATTGACACAAAGGACCTATTTCTCTGCCTTCATGTTCGATGATTATATATACTAACATTATATCAGAGATTGACAATAGAAAGGTCAGGGATATTTCCAGTGACATACGCGTGTGACTTTTCAGGTGCACCTGTATTTCTTTTCAAGAATCCTCCCCTCCCAAGTACAAATGCCAAAGTTCAAAGTAAATTTATCAAATATACATGTCACAATATACTATCCTGAGCATGAGGAATTCTGCAGATGCTGGAAATTCAAGCAACACACATCAAAGTTGCTGGTGAACGCAGCAGGCCAGGCAGCATCTCTAGGAAGAGGTACGGTCAACGTTTCGGGCCGAGACCCTTCGTCAGGACTAACTGAAAGAAGAGTTAGTAAGAGATTTGAAAGTGGGAGGGGGAGGGGGAGATCCCCCCTCACTCCCACTTTCAAATCTCTTACTAGCTTAGTCCTGACGAAGGGTCTCGGCCCGAAACGTCGACCGTACCTCTTCCTAGAGATGCTGCCTGGCCTGCTGCGTTCACCAGCAACTTTGATGTGTGTTACTATCCTGAGGTTCATTTTCTCACAGACATGCACAGTAGATACAAAGAAACACAATAGGATCAAAAACAGACAAACAACCCCAACCTCTGTGTGCAAAAGACAAACTTTACAATATATAAAAAAAAGAAAGAAATAATGAATAACTACATCTGCATGAAGAGCATCCAACTGCAGCTCCTTGAAGACTGTGTTGGGGATCTGAAGCAGTAGCTGGATTTTCAGCTTGGAAGGGAGAGTGAGGAGATAATCGATCAGAGTCACAGGGAAGTAGTCATACTGAAGTTGCAGGAGGCGAGTAACTGGGTGACCGTCAGGAGAAATGGAAATGTGAATAGGCAGTTAGAGCAGAGCGCGCCAGGCTCAGTAATAAGTACTGTATACCATTTTGGATACTGTTGTGGGGGGATGACCTCCTGGAGAATGCCACGCCGACCGGGTTACTGGCACTGAGCATGGGTCCATGGTGCAGAAGGGAAACAGAGAGAAGAGGGGAGAGATAGTGATAAGAGACTCAGTAGTTAGAGGAGCAGACAAGAGATTGTGTGGACGGATGGTACGTTGCCTCCCTGATGCCAGGGTCAGGGATATCTCAGATAGCATCCACAGCATTTTAGAGGGGAAGGGAGAGCAGCCAGATAATCTTGTTGCACCTTTACAGATTGTCAGGAATGATGTTGTGACCATCACTGAATCGTGGCTGAAGGATGGTTGTAGTTGGGAGCTGAATGTCCAATGTTGCACTTTGTATTGAAGGGATAGGAAGGTAAGCAAAGTGAGTGGGCATGGCTCTACTGGAGAAGAATGGCATCAAATCAGTAGAACGATGTGACATACAATTGGAAGATGTTGAATCGTTGTGGGTTGAGTTAAGAAACTACGAGGGTAAAAGGACCCTGATGGAAATTATACACAGGCCTCCCAACAGAAGCTGGGATGTGGACCACAGATTACAACGGAAAATAGAAAAGGCGTGTCAAAAGGGCAATGTTATGATAGTCATGGAAGATTTGGAAAAATCAGGTTGGTAATGGATCCCAAGAGAGTGAGTTTGTTGAATGCCTACGAGGTGGCTTTTTAAAGCAGGTCGTCACTGAGCCTATTAGGGGATCAGCTATACTGGATTGGGTGTTAAGTAATGAACTAGAGCTGATTAGGGAGCTTAAGGTAAAATAACTTTTAGGAGGCAGTGATCACAATATGATTGAGTTCAACTTGAAATTTGATAGGGAGAAAGTAAAATCTGACATAGCAGTATTTCAGTGGAGAAAAAGGAAAGTACAGTGGTATGAAAGTGAAGTTGATCAAAATAAATTGGAAGGAAATGCTGGCAGGGATGACAGCAGAGCAAAAATGGTATGAGTTTCTGGAAAAAATGAGGAATCAGCAGGATAGATTTATTCCAAAAATAAAGAAATACTCAAATGGCAAAATAGTACAACCGTGGTTAACAAAGGAAGTCAAAGCTAATGTAAAAACTAAAGACAGGGCATACAACAAAGCAAAAATTAGTGGGAAGATAGAGAATTGGGAAGTTTTTAAAAACCTACAGAGAGCAACTAAAAGAATCATTAGGAAGGAAAAGATAAATATGAAAGCAAGCTATCAAATTCGATAGTAAGAGCTTTTTCAAGTATGTAAAAAAAAGAGATGAGAGTAGATATAAGACCGCTAGAAAATAAGGCAGGAGAAATAATAGTGGGGGACAAGGAGATGACAGATGAACCAAGTTAGTACTTTGCATCAATCTTCTAGTGGAATTCACTAGGTGTGCCAGATGTTGAAGGGTGTGAGGGAAGAGATGAGTGCAGTTACTATTATAAGGGAGAAGGTGCTCAAAAAGCTGAAAGACCTAAGGGTACACAAGTCACCCAGACCTGATGAACCGCACCCTAGGGTTCTGAAAGAAGTAGCAGTAGAGATTGTGGAGGCAATAGCAATGATCTTCCAAAAAAAATCAATGGACTCTGAAATGATGTCAGAGGACTGGAAAGTTGCAAATGTCACTCCACTCTTTTAAGAAAGGAGGAAGGCAGCAGAAAGAAAATTATAGATGTTAGCCTGACTTCAGTAGTTGGGAAGATGTTGGAGTCAATTGTTAAGGATGAAGTTATGGAGTGATTGGTGAGGCAGGACAAGATAGGACAAAGTCAGCATGGTTTCCTTCAGGGAAAATCTTGCCTGACAAACCTGTTGGAATTTTTTTAAGGAGATTACAAGTAGGATAGATAATAGAGATGCAGTGGATGTTGTATATTTGGACTTTCAGAAGGCCTTTGAGAAGGTGCCACACATGAGGCTGCTTACCAAGTTAAGAGCCAATGGTATTACAGGAAAGTTACTGGCATGGTTAGGGCACTGACTGATTGGCAGGAGGCTGTGCATGGGAGTAAAAAGATCCTTTTCTGGTTGGCTACCAGTGACTACCGGTGTTCCACAGCGATCAGTGTAGGGACCGCTTCTTAGCTTTGTTGCCACGTTTGCAGATGATACGAAGATTGATGGAGGGGCAGGTAGTGTTGAGGAAACAGGTAGGATGCAGAAAGACTTAGATTAGAAGAATGGGCAAGAAAGTGGCAAATGAAATACAATGTTGGAAAATACATGGTCATGCACTTTTGTAGAAGAAATAAATGTGCAGACTATTTTCAAAATGGAGAGAAAATCCAGAAATCTGAGAGTGTTGTGCAGAACACCTTAAAGGTTAACTTGCAGGCTGAGTCGGTGGTGAAGAAGGCAAATGCAATGTTGCATTCATTTCGAGAGGTTTAGAATGCAAAAGCAGGGATGTGATACTGAGGCTTTATGAGGCACTGGTGAGGCCTCACCTTGAGTACTGTGAACAGTTTTGGGTCATCAAAAAAAGGTTGTGCTGGCATTGGAGATGTTTCAGAGGAGGTTCACAAGGATGATTCCGCAAATGAAAGGGTTATCATACGAGGAACGCCTGTACTCAATGGAATTTAGAAGGATGAGGAGAGAATCTCATTGAAACCTTTTGAGTGTTCAAAGGCCCAGACAGAGTAGATCTGGAAAGGTTGTTTCCCATGGTGGGGGAGTCTAGGACAAGAGGACACAGCCTCAGGATAGAGAGGCATCCATTTAATACAGAGATGCAGAGAAATTTATTTGGCCAGAGGGTGGTGAACTTGTGGAATTTGTTACCACATGCAGCTGTGGAGGCCAGGTTGTTGGGTACATTTAAGGCAGAGATTGATAGCTTCTTGATTGGACATGGCATCAAAGGTTACGGGGAGAAGGCCGGGGAGTAGGGCTGAGGAGGGGGGAAAAAAGGATCAGCCACAATTGAGTGGCAGAGCAGACTCGATGGGCCAGGTGGGCTAATTCTGCTCTTATCTCTTACAGTCTAATTATGAACACAAGTTGAAGAGTCCCATTAAGGTGAGTGAATCCAAGATGGTGCTGGTGATACACAGCAATGTTTTTCAGGCAATTCTCAAAACCTCCACATATACTTCTTCTGAACTAACTTTCAACTTAGTCCAAGATCAATCTAACCTCTCCCTCCTATCTAGTCCTCGAATTGTCTTACACCCATGTGCCTATCTAACCATCTCTTAAATATCCTTAATGTATCTGCCTCTACCACCACCCCATTGGTGAAATATCAATGCCCTTGAATGGAAAAGCCTATAAAAAGTAGTGGGTACAATCCACTCCATCACGGGTAAAGCCTTCCCCACCATTAAGCACATCTACCATGGTGGTCATGTTCTCTTCACACCGCTGCCATCAGAGAAAAGGTACAGGAGTCTCAGGTCCCACACCACCAGGTTCACGAACAGTTATCACCCCCCGACCATCCGGCTCCTGAACCAGTGTGGATAACTTCACTCACAACTCTGAACTGATTCCACAACCGAAAGGCTCACTTTCAAGGACTCTACAACTCATGTTCTCAGTATTTTTTTTTAATTCCACAATTCTTTTGCACATTGGTTGTTTGTCCATCTGTGTTTATATAGAGTTTTCATAAATTCTATTGCAGTTCTTTAATTTCTGGTAAATACCAGCAAGAAAATGAATCTCAAGGTGACGTTCATGCTTTGATAATAAATTTACTTTGACTTTGACTAGAAAGGGAAATTACTCATTGAACTGGCTAAATCACTTAGGTCAATTAGTTTGCATCCCAAAACACAGAAGAAACAAAGAACAGTTCAGGTCATTCAGCCCACAATGTTGTGCTGACCTTTTAACCTACCCCATGATCAACCTAACCCTTTCTTCCCACATTGCCCTCCATGTGTCTATCTCAGAGTCTCTATAATGTCCCTAACATATCTGCATCTACCACCACTCCTGGCAGAGCGTTCCATACTCTTACCACTCTGTAAAATACTTACCTCTGACATCCCCCCTGTACTTTCCTCCAATCACCTTTAAATGATGCCCCCTTGTAAAGTAATTTCCACCCTGGGAAAAAGTCTCTGACTGTCCACTCAATCTATGCCTCTTCTCATCTTCTACACCTCCTCTATCATGTCACCTCTCACCCACAATGCCGTGCCTACCTATATAACCCACTCTAAGCTCAATTTAATTATGCCCTCCCACATACCCCTCCATTTTTCTATCACCCACGTGTCTATCTAAGTGCCCCTAATGTACCTGCCTTTATCACCCACCCCCCCCCCACCCAGGGCATTCAATGCACTCGTCACTCCCAGTATTAAAAAAAAACACTACCTCTGGCATCCTCCCTATCCTATCCTCTCCTCCAGTCACCTTAAAATAATGCCTCCGAAGTTTGGATCTTGTGATAGGCTGAATTTCCAACACCTCAAGATTGTTTTGCGTCTACGGCATAACGTGTGCAGTTTATTTAACAGCACACAAGGCGAGTCTGCCGATTACAACAACTACAGAACATTACAGTCACTGGCAGCAAAACAGGCGTTTAATTAACATGTGCATTCTCCAGGTAGAGACTACGTTGCCCAGTCACGCAGTGACGGGGAAGGTTTCTGCTTTGGCGAATTGCACCATCATCGCTTTCCAGCGCTAAATGAAAGTTTAGTTCAGTAAACAACCGCGTTCCTTAAACCGTCATTCAGTGTTTTCTATCTTGAATGAGAGGCAACGGCTGATAAATATCAACCCATGTAAACGCTGTCACCATATGAACACCAACAATTCCAATCCCATTCCAGGTGCGTCTGCAGAGGGGCGGGGGTAACATCGCACCGTCCCCATTTAATGCTGCCCCCGGGGGGGGGGGGGAGGAGAGAACAGGTGTCGCCTGTCGTGTGGCGAAACAGGTGAAAGAGGGTGGGGAGAGTTGAGGTGCGAGAACAGATGAAACGTCAGTGTAAAAGATCAGTTAAACTAGATAGGGCCGGGAGAGGGGGCAGCGGAAACAGGTGATGGGGGAAGGAGGAGAACAGGTGTCCCGGGTCGGGGAAGGTGGAGGTGGGGCAACAGGCGACCAGGGTCGGAGACGAGGGGAGGGGGTAGGAACCCGGGTCGCGGAGAGTAGGGGGGGGCGGGGTAACAGGTGTCTCGGGTCGGTAAGGCAAGGCAAGGCGAGGCGAGGCGGGGCGGGGGCGGGGGCGGGGGCGGGGGCGGTGGGACGGAGAACGGGTGTCCCGGGACAGTAGGGTGGTGACAGGGGTCCCGGGGGGGGGGGGACGGAGAACGGGTGTCCCGGGACAGTAGGGTGGTGACAGAGGTCCGGGGGCGGGGGGAGAGGGTGAGGGAGACAGAGGTCCCGGGTCGGTAGGGTAGGGTAGGGGGAACAGGGGTCCCGGGTTGGTAGGGGTGGGGGGGAACAGGGGTCCCGGGTTGGTAAGGCGGGGGGTGCGGGGAGGAAGAACAGGTGTCCCGGGTTGGTAAGGCGGGGGGGGGAGGGAGAACAGGTGTCCCGGGTTGGTAAGGCGGGGGGGGGGGAGGGAGAACAGGTGTCCCGGGTTGGTAAGGCGGGGGGGGGAGGGAGAACAGGTGTCCCGGGTTGGTAAGGCGGGGGGGAGGGAGAACAGGTGTCCCGGGTCGGTAGGGTGGGGGGGGTGGGGAACAGGTGTCCCGGGGCGGTAGGGTGGGAGGGGGGTGGGGAACAGGTGTCCCGGGTCGGTAGGGTGGGAGGGGGGGTGGGGCACAGGTGTCCCGGGTCGGTAGGGTGGGAGGGGGGGGTGGGGCACAGGTGTCCCGGGTCGGTAGGGTGGGAGGGGGGGTGGGGCACAGGTGTCCCGGGTCGGTAGGGTGGGAGGGGGGAAAGAAACAGGTGTCCCGGGTCGGTAGGGTGGGAGGGGGGAGAGAAACAGGTGTCCCGGGTCGGTAGGGTGGGAGGGGGGAGAGAAACAGGTGTCCCGGGTCGGTAGGGTGGGAGGGGGGTGGGGAGCAGGTGTCCCGGGTCGGTAGGGTGGGAGGGGGGAACAGGTGTCCCGGGTTGGTAAGGCGGGGGGGGGGGAGGGAGAACAGGTGTCGCGGGTTGGTAAGGCGGGGGGATGGAGAGGGAGAACAGGTGTCCCGGGTTGGTAAGGCGGGGGGGAGGGAGAACAGGTGTGCCGGGTCGGTAGGGTGGGGGGGAGGGAGAACAGGTGTCCCGGGTCGGTAGGGTGGGGGGGAGGGAGAACAGGTGTCCCGGGTCGGTAGGGTGGGGGGGAGGGAGAACAGGTGTCCCGGGTCGGTAGGGTGGGGGGGGGGAACAGGTGTCCCGGGGGTGGTGGGGAACAGGTGTCCCGGGGCGGTAGGGTGGGAGGGGGGGTGGGGAACAGGTGTCCCGGGGCGGTAGGGTGGGAGGGGGGGTGGGGAACAGGTGTCCCGGGTCGGTAGGGTGGGAGGGGGGGTGGGGAACAGGTGTCCCGGGTCGGTAGGGTGGGAGGGGGGAGAGAAACAGGTGTCCCGGGTCGGTAGGGTGGGAGGGGGGGTGGGGAGCAGGTGTCCCGGGTCGGTAGGGTGGGAGGGGGGGTGGGGAGCAGGTGTCCCGGGTCGGTAGGGTGGGAGGGGGGTGGGGAGCAGGTGTCCCGGGTCGGTAGGGTGGGAGGGGGGTGGGGAGCAGGTGTCCCGGGTCGGTAGGGTGGGAGGGGGGAACAGGTGTCCCGGGTCGGTGGGAGGGGAGCGGGGGAACAGGTGTCCCGGTTGGGTAGGGTGGTGGGGGGGGGGGGAAGAGAAGCAGGTGTCCCGGGTCGGTAGGGTGGGAGGGGGGAGAGAAACAGGTGTCCCGGGTCAGTAGGGGGGGTGGGGACAGGTGACGAAAAGCTGGCGGGTCTCCCGGAGATGCAGCCACACGGGAAATGGTTACAACTGAAGGGGCAGAGGCGCGGCGACACCAGACTCACTCAGTCACTCACTCACCTTGCTGTAAAGTTCCGAGACCGACATGTCGCCGATGTCCAGCCACCGGGAGACGCCGCTCCGCTGGGGCCGCCTACACTGCGCGTCGGGAGGGCGGCAGCTTCCCGGTCGCCATGTTCAACGCTGCTCTCCTGCTCTCCCTCTCTCCCTCCTTCCCTCCGCCTCCTCCCTGTCTCCTGTCTCCGCCTCCCAGCGACCTCTCCCCAGGTGCCGAGTTTTCCGCCCAGTCCCGGGTGCCTCCCGCAGCCTGACCGGAGGGAGGGAGGGAGGGAGCCGTGTCGGCCGGAGGGGAAACAGTGGGTGCGCTTTCCTCCAGAGAAGTCAGGTGGAGGAAAAGGAGAAAAATAAAGGTGACCTGGGCACAGGCGGGCAGAGCTTCCCCGCGGAAATCGGGCAGCGGCGGTGAGACATCTACCGGCCACTTCCGCCTTCTCAGGCTGCCCAACCGGTGCGACTCCCCCTGCCGAGGGACCGGGACCGGGACGGTGACAGTGCGGGTCCGCCCGCCGGGGGACCGGGGAGGACGGTAACTGTTCGGGTTTCTCCCGACCCTCTCTCTCGGGACGAGAACTCCGAATCAGGTTTGTTGTCGCTATCTTAACGTGAAATGTGTTGTTTTGCGGCAGCGGCACGGTGCAAAGATATAAAGTTATTACAATTTTTAAAATAAATGAAACTAGTGCAAAAACCAGTTTTATTATAGTCACGGAACACTATATGACGGAAACAGGCCCTTCGGCCCGTCTAGTGTGTGCCGAACCATTAATCTGCCTAGTCCCAATGACCTGCACCAGACCACAGCCTTCCATATCCCTCCCAGCCATGCACCTCCCAAATGCTGCGATTAAACGCGCTGAAAGTTATTCAACACTCTCACCACCTTCTGAGTGAAGAAGTTTCCCTCGTGTTCCCCTTCAACATTTCACCTATGACCTCTTGTTCTAGCCTCAGTGGAAAAAGCCTGCTTGCAGATACCCAATTTATAATCTTAATTTTATATACCAAAATCAAATCTCCATGGCGTAAAAAAGGATTGGGTACTCCTGTTCTAGTGAATAAAGCCCTATAACTCTGTATCTGGGTTCCCAAGTACCAACGCAGAATGGACCCTTCCAGCTCCGCTGTCATCCGACTTAATCATAGGAACTGGAGAAAATCTGCAAATCCAAGAGACAGACAGACAGACACAGACACACACACACACACACACACACACACCAGCAATCGCACAAACTCCTTACACACAGCGGCAGGAATTGAACCCGGGTCTCTGCTATAAAGCGTTGTGCTAACCACTATGCTACCGTGCCACTTAAATTCTCTTGTATTTATGATGTGAAATGTGTGTTTTTCTGCAGAAGCATGGTCCACAGATATAAACTTGGAACAAATTACAAGATAAATAAGCGGTGCAAAACAGAATTATAATCAGGTTTATTATCACGGACTTAAGATGTGAAATTTGTTTAGTGGCAAGTGTACAGTGTAAAGAGAAAAAGAGACTGTACCATAAATTTTACAAAAAAGGAATCAGAATTAGTTTTAGAATCAGTAGCATTGTTTTCCGATACTCTACAGTGCAAAGACATAAAGTTGCTACAAATTACAAAATAAATATATAGTGCAAAAATTCAGATCCATGTTTGTTATCACTCTTAGTGGATGTGAAATTTGTATTGCCTCAGTGGTATAGAGCAAAGACATAAAATTACTATAAATTACAAAACAAATAAATAACACCAAAATGAAACAGAATCAGGTTTATTATCAGTCCGATAAGATGTAACATTTGTTGTTTTAGAGCAGCATTATAGTGCAAAGACATAAAATATACAAATCACAAAAATTAATTTTCAGACATCCGAGAATCCTTTAATTAGATTGAACAAATCCCGAAATGGTGCCACATGGTGAGGAAGTTTTCTTCAACTCTCAGCTCTTCCATGAATTCACTAGACTTTTTGCCTACCCCTCCAATAGGTCTTTTCCACTTACTCTCTCATAGAGACCGATAACTTTACAAGTCTTGAATACGAATCAGGTGTATGATCACTGTCTCATATGGCAAGAAATCTATTTTTTTTACATCAGCAGCACAATGCAAAGACTATAAGTTACAAACCAAATGCACAGTTTTAAAAAAAGAAACAGTGAGGTAGTGTTCATGGACCGTTCAGAAATCTGATGGTGGAGGGGGAGAAGCTGTTCCTGAATCTTGAACCAGATGGGATAACTTCACTCAACCCAACACTGATCTGTTCCCTCAACCTGCCTCGCTTTCAAAGACTCTTCATCTCATGTTCTCTATATTTATTGCTTATTAACTTATTCTTCCTTTCTTTTAGTAATTGCCTGTTGGGTGCAGTCTTTCATTGACTCTATTGTGTTTCTGCTATTTACTGTGAATGTATGCAGGAAGGGTAAGACAAAGGAACACATATCAATCCTCATAGAGGGATCAGAAGTGGAGAGAGTGAGCAGCTTCAAGTTCTTGGGTGTCAAGATCTCTGAGGACCTAACCTGGTCCCAACATATTGATGCAGCTATAAAGAAGGCAAGACAGCAACTGTACTTCATTAGGAGTTTGAAGAGGTTTGGTATGTCAACATATACACTCAAAAACTTCTATAGTTGTACTGTGGGGAGCATTCTGACAGGCTGCAGCACTGTCTGGTATGGGGGGGGGGCACAGGACGGAAAGAAGCTGCAGAGGACCATAAATATAGTTGGCTCCATCTTGGGTACTATCCTACAAAGTACCCAGGACATCTTCAGGGAGCGGTGTCTCAGAAAGGTAGCGTCCATTATTAAGGACCTCCAGCACCCAGGACATGCCCTTTTCTCACTGTTACCATCAGGTAGGAGGTACAGAAGCCTGAAGGCACACACTCAGCGATTCAGGAACAGCTTCTTCCCCTCTGCCATCCGATTCCTAAATGGACATTGAACCTGTGAACACTACCTCACTTTTTCAATGTATATTTCTGTTTTTGCATGATTTTTATCTCCAATATACATATACTGTAACTGACTTATTTATTTATTCTTTATTACATTGAACTGCTGCTGCTAAGTTAACAAATTTCATGACACATGCCGGTGATAATTAACCACATTCTGATTCTGAAAATGAATCTCAGGGTTGTATATGGTGACATATATGTACTATGATAATCAATTTACTTTAAAGTTTTGAACTTTGAGTGTCTGTAGTTAGGCTCTTGTACCTCCTCCCGGTGACAGTAATGAAAATAGGGCATGCTTCTGATGGGGAAGGTCTTAGGTAGCACTTTTTGAAGAGAATTGTGCCTGTGATGGAGCTAGTTGAGACCGCAACCCTCTGCAGCCTCTTGCAATCCTGTGCATTGGTGGCTCCATACCTTCAGGGGACGCAACTAGTCAGAATGTACATCTATAGAATTTTGTGATATACCAAAACTCCTAAAGAAGTATCACTTCTGATTTGCCTTCTTCATAATTGCACCAATATGCTGGCTGTAGGAGAGGTCTTTCAAGACGTTGACATCCAGGAAATTAAAGCTGCTCACCCTTTCCACTACTGGCCCCTTGATGAGGACTTGTGTGTGTCCAGTGACTCTCCCTTCCTGAAGTCCACAATCAATTCCTACGCCCTACTGACATTGAGTGTCAACTAGCCCATCTATCTCACTCCTGTAACCTCAACCGTCCCTCTAGCTCCCAAGACCACTTAGGTTTGTCAGTGTCCTCCAGTTACAACCCTGAGGATCCTATTTCTTAATTACCTTAAGGCCAAAGACCATTATTGCTGAAAGTAACCGGTGAGGAACTCAGGTAGAGTTTGGGACAACAAAATAATGTTCCTTTCTGTCACAGGGTGTGCGGGCAATGACTGTGGAGGAATGACAGAACTCGGAACGTAGAGACAGCAACAAGAATTTGTTCATTATAATTCCAAAATTACTATTATGTATTGAAATGTACTGCTGCTTCATAACGACAAATTTCACATCATATGCCAATGGTATTAAACCTGATTCTGATAATATTGGTGGCTCAATCGAGCGACACGGCAAAAAATAACATTATTCTTGAACCTTGCGAATAGTACTAATCAGGCATCCACTTAAATAAACCATGTAACACAGAGTCCCCGAGCCAATCAAAATAAACTTAACAAATTAAACTGAAGGCACCAGGAGACCGCAATACTAAGAGCAAGTTACTCAAGAAAAACACAAGGAACTCTAAATGATTAAGGATGCTTGTTAAACAACGATAAACAAATTCAGGTGCTCTTAAGACAGGGGAGCCCAATGCTCTTGAGTGCCCCACACAGGCCCGAAGAGCTCATTACACCTTTCCATCCGAAAAATAAAACAGAAACTACTGATGCTGGAAAATCTGAAACAAAAGTCGGAAATGCTGGAGGAACTCAGCAGGTTAGGCAGCATCAGGGGAGTTGTCGTTTCGGGCTGAGTCCTGATGAAGAAACCGGGATGAGGAGGTGGAGGAGGAAGGAGTACAAGCTAGCAGGTGATCGGTGGGTGGGGGGGGGGGAGGGGGATGAAGCAAGAAGCTTGGAAGTCAAACGGTAAAGGCCTGGAGAAGAAGGAATCTGATAGGAGAGGAGAAAGGCCCATGGGAGAGAGGGAAGGGCATCAGAGGGAGGTGATGGGCAGGTGAGGAAAAGAGAAGGGGTTAGAGGAAAGATAGATTGGGGAATGTAAAAAGAGAGAAGTGGGAGGGAGGAGAAATTACAGAAGTTGGAGAAATCAATGCTCATGTTGTCAGGTTGGAGGCTACACAAACTTCCCCTCCCTCCCTCCTCCTTATTCTGGCTTCTTTCCCCTCCCAGTCCTGATGAAGGGTGTCAGCCTCAAACATCGACCGTTTATTCCTCTCCATAGATGCTGCCTGGCCTGCTGAGTTTGTCCAGCATTTTGTGTGTCTTGCTCTGAATTTGCAACTCTGCCGTGGGTGGTGCCAAGCCCGGCTGCGAAAGGAAGAGGGTTGGGCATGGATCTAGCAGCCCCATCCCCCTAAAAGCCCAGAGTTACTGAAATGTCAACAGAAGCTCAAAAGACCTCATCCCTGGGAAAGAAATGATCTTCAAATGGCCCAGGACAGACAACTCTGATGAGCTGCATAGCAGTCTATGACCCAGTTTGGGCGATGGGCTTAATTAACTTTTGATTTCCAACAGCTGCACAATCTCTTGTGTTTATCTTTGCGAATATTCTCTGCTTCCTTTCTAGTTTAAAGACATTGTATCATTTCTTAATGCATGCATTACTAAATGACAATAAAAGAGGACTGTGTGTCCTCATAATCCAATCTAGTCCAATCCTTCCCTTTGCTGTGTGACCAGAACTACTCCCCAAGTGTAGTCTCACCAGTGAGACTCGAGGTCCTAACTCTTATACTCTGTGTCCTGACTGATGGAGACAAGTGTGTGAAACGCCTCCTTCATCACCCTGTCTACACATCGTCACATTTTCATGTAACATTGCTCTTTTACCCAAACTCTCTCTGTTTACATGACTGTCCAGAGCCCTGCCATTCACTGTGCAAGCCTTGGTCTGGGGTGTTCATGAGGAGCATTTGATGGCTCTGGGCCTGTACTCAAAGTACAAAGTAAATTTATCATTAAAATACACATATGTCACCAAATCCAATCCTGAGAATCATTTTCTTGTGAGCATACACTGTAAATCCAAGAATCAATGAAAGACTGCATCCAATGTGCAAAAGGCAATAAACTTTGCATATGTAAATACAAAATGAAAAGCAAAATAATAATAATAAACAAATAAGCAATAAATATCAAGAACATAAGATGAAAACTCCTTGAGCGTGAGTCCATAGGTTGTGGAAACAGTTCAGTGTTAGGGTGAGTGAAGTTATCTCCTCTGGTTCAAGGGCCTTATGGTTGAGGGTTAATAACTGTTTCTGAACCTGGTGGTGTGAGTCCTGAGGTTCCTGTACCTTCTCCCTGATGGCATAAGGGAGCAGAGAAAAGCAGGGATCATGGGGGTCTTTAAGACCATAAGACAGAGAAGCAGAACTAGGCCATTCTGTCCATCGAGTCTGTTCTGCCATGGCTGATCCCAGATCCCACTCAACCCCCATACACCTGCCTTCTTGCCATATTCTTTGATGCCCTGACTGATCAGGAAACAGTCAACTTCTGCCTTAAATATATCCACGGACTTGGCCTCCACCGCAGATTCACTACTCCCTGGCTAAATAAATTCCTCCTTACCTCCATTTTAAAAGGTCACCCCTCAATTTTGAGGTTGTCCCCTCTACCCCTCTAGCTCTGGATACTCCACCATAGGAAACATCCTCTCCACATCCACGGTAGTCTTTTCAACATTCGATAGGTTTCAATGAGATTCCCCCCCCCCCATTCTTCTAAATTCCAGTGAGTACAGGCCCAAAGCTGCCAAACTCTCCTCATTTGTTAATCCCTTCATTACTAGAATCATCCTCGTGAAACTCAGATGATGGATGGATGATCATTTGATGATTGACAGCACTATGTGCTCTGTAGTGGAGAGGGCTTTACCCCTGATTGACAGCACTATGTGCTCTGTAGTGGAGAGGGCTTTACCCCTGATGGACTGGGCTGAACCCACTACTTTTTGTAGGATTTTCTATTTGGGGTCATTGGTGTTTCCATACAAGGCTCTAAACTCGCTGGATTTTTGAAGAATGTGGGGTGATCTCATTGAAACCTATGGAATATTGAAAGCAACACACTCAAGGAAGACCCTGGAGAGACTTGTTCTGGAGCTGCTCCGGCCTATGGTCAGGCCACACTTAGATCCCCTCCAGTTCACCTACCAGCCCCGACTAGGAGTTGAGGATGCCATCGTCTTCCTGCTGAACCGTGTCTACGCCCACCTGGACAAGCCAGCGAGCACTGTGAGGGTCATGTTTTTTGACTTCTCCAGTGCGTTCAACACCATCCGCCCTGCTCTGCTGGGGGAGAAGCTGACAGCGATGCAGGGGGATGCTTCCCTGGTATCATGGATTCTTGATTACCTGACTGGCAGACCACAGTACGTGTGCTTGCAACACTGTGTGTCCGACAGAGTGATCAGCAGCACTGGGGCTCCACAGGGGACTGTCTTGTCTCCCTTTCTCTTCACCATTTACACCTCGGACTTCAACTACTGCACAGTCTTATCATCTTCAGAAGTTTTCGGGTGACTCTGCCATAGTTGGATGCATCAGCAAGGGAGATGAGGCTGAGTACAGGGCTATGGTAGGAAACTTTGTCACATGGTGTGAGCAGAATTATCTGCAGCTTAATGTGAAAAAGACTAAGGAGCTGGTGGTAGACCTGAGGAGAGCTAAGGTACCAGTGACCCCTGTTTCCATCCAGGGTGTCAGTGTGGACATGGTGAAGGATTACAAATACCTGGGGATACGAATTGACAATAAACCGGACTGGTCAAAGAACACTGAGGCTGTCTACAAGAAGGGTCAGAGCCATCTCTATTTCCTGAGGAGACTGAGGTCCTTTAACATCTGTCTGAAAAGAGGATGCTGTCTAAGTTGCATGCCATCTTGGTCAATGTCTCCCCTCCACTACATAATGTACTGGGTGGGCAAAGGAGTACATTCAGCCAGAGACTCATTCCACTGAGATGTAACACAGAGCGTCATAGGAAGTCATTCCTGCCTGTGGCCATCAAACTTTACAACTCCTCCCTCGGAGGGTCAGACATCCTGAGCCAATAGTCCTGGACTTATTTCATAATTTACTGGTATAATTTACATATTACTATTTAACTATTTATGGTTCTATTACTATTTATTATTTATGGAGCAACTGTAACGAAAACCAATTTCCCCCGGGATCAATAAAGTATGACTATGACTATGACTAAATTCTGGAGGAACTCCGCAGGGCAGGTATCATCTATAGAAAAGAGAAAACAGTCGATGTTTTGGGCCAAGACCTTTCTTAAGTCTGACCTGCTGAGTTCCTCCAGCATTTTGTGTGTGTTGCTCTGGATTTCCAGCATCTGCAGATTTTCTTGTGTTTGGCCTAGACAGAGTGGATGGGGAGAGCCTCGGACCAGAGGGAACAGCGGCAGAACAGAGGGACGTCCATTTAGAACAGAAATGAGGAGAAATTCCTTTCGCCATTGCAAGACATAAAATATACTATAAATTATAATAAGCTGTACATTTTTTATAAATTAAGAGGTGCGTCACCATCTGAGGTTTGTGTGTTAGAGCAGTGGCTATAGAAAGGTAGATAAACTGAAATTAAAATAACGAACAGCATTTTACACCTAATGTGATCAATGCCTTCCACTGTCAGATTTCTGAACAGTTCATGAACTCCACCTCATTGTCCCTCTCTTTATGTTTGTATTATGATATATTACAGTAATATTTATATATCACACTGTACCGCAGCCACAAAAAAAAATCATACGTCAGTGATAATAAACCTAATTATGATCCTGAGATTAACCATTCCGGGCATGTCCTCTTTCCATCGCTCCCATCAAGGGGGAGGTACGCGAGCCTGAAGACACATACTCAATGTTTCAGGAACAGCTTCTTCCCCTTCACCATCAGATTTCAGAACGGTCTATGAACCAATAAACACTACTTCATTCATCTGCTCTCTCGTTGTATTGCTGATTTAGTTTTGATAAATCCTTACTGTAACTTACAGTAATTTTTAGTAATTTCAGTGTGTTGGCTGTTCTTCGTATCTGGTGAAGACAGGAGACCTGTACGGGAGGTGGGTAGTTCCACTCTCTCGACCTCGGGAGTCTGGGTCCAGAGCTACGAACAAGCTTCACAACTGTGTCTTTCTTGGTTGTAGTGGATGACCATGACTTTTTCTGTGACGTATTTTCAGCTTGGCTCTCCGCGGAGCGTTGCTGAACTGCCTTCCTGGCCGTTGGAACTCACTGTAGATCGCATTCACCCAGTCCGCCATTGCTAACTTCACACGTTTTTCAGGCAAATCGCGAACTCACCGGGTTATGAGACCTTGCGGCTACGGCTACGCTCACCTGGCTTTGCGGTGTGGCCGCTGCCGCATGCAAACAGACACTTGGAGCCACAGATGAGAGCTGAGGGTCCAGCGAGGGCCAAAGGTAAGTGAGCTGCCCCGGAACGGACACGAGAAGCCCCTCCCTCGACACCTTATGCATCCGTATGTACTGCTGCTGCAAAACAAGAAGTTTTACATCATGTGTCGGCGATTCTAAACCTGATTCTGACTTCAGGATTAACAGAGTGGAAACCACTAACAGTATTGAAGAAAATGGTTGAACTTGCAGAGACGATAGATCTTGTGTGCACTCTGCCGAACGTCAGTTAGACTTTACACCCTGCAGCTGCAATGCCTCAGAAGAGAACATCATCATCATCATCATCAGGTGCCATGCCCAGTTTGAGCTTTGACTGCCATGGCCCACACACTGCTGTTTCAGGTCAAGTGGATCAATTCATTGGTATTCATTTCCAGTTCTCTGGCTGCTGTCTCCATCATCATTTGTCTTTGCCTTTCTTTTGCTTTCTTCCCTTCACTCTTTTCCATAATTACCGTGCATTCTAACTCCTCTTTCCTAATCACATGTCCAATGAATTTATGTAGCCTTTTCATGATCTCATACATTATTTCTCTTTTTGTGTTTGCTCTGTTCATGACATCTTCGTTAGATAATTGTTTCATCCATGATATTCTTTGCGTCCTCCTCAAAAACCACATCTCTGCTGCTTCAATTTGTTTCCTCATGTTACTAGATATTGTCCAACATTCTGAGCCACATAACATAACTGGATAAACGGAACATTTTGGTACTCTGAAGCTTTGATGAGAACATTGAACCTATTTGCTGACAGGTTCTGTAAAAGAATCAACGCTTCCTTACTTGTGATGAGTTTCTTGAATGTGATCGTAGGCTGAATCCATCCAAGTGGACTGTTCGCTGACAATCACATTGCTTACCTAAACCAGAGCAACACACACAAAGTGCTGGAGCAACTCAGCAGCTCAGGCTGTGTCTCTGGGAATGAATAAACAGTCGACGTTTCGGGCCGAGACTGGAAAGGAAGGGGGAAGACGCCGAAATAAGAAGGTGGGGGGAGGGAAAGAAGGATGAGCTGGAAGGTGATAGGTGAAGCCAAGTGGGTGGGGAGGGAGATGAAGTGAGAAACTAGGTGGTGATAGGTGGAAAGGGCAAAGGGTTTGGCCTTGTTCAAAACAGAAAATTCAAAGTAAATTTATTAACATGCATACTGTGGTAAACCATATATATGTTGTAACTGGGTTAGCTGTCTGGACACGCCCCTCTGCTGACTGCCCCTGTGGCTCCTCCCACAGAATCCTATATAAAGGTGTTTTGCCCTGTTCCTCCCCCTCAGTCCGGGGGCAGACACTCACCGTGGAGGTCGTATTGTACAGTGAATAAAAGCCTTTCGGTATTTTACCTAACCTCAGTCTTTTGGAGTTATTGAAGGTGCTTTAATTTTATTCGCTATACACATAAATGTCACTATATAGTACCCTGGGATTCATTTTCTTCATTCACAGTAAGTACAAAGAAACACAATAGAATTAATGAAAACCCACACACAATAAGACAGACAAGCAACCAATGTGCAAAAGACAAGCAAATGTGCAAATACAGTAAGAGAAAACAGTCAAAATAATAATAATAAACAAATAAGCAATAAATATCGAGAACATGAAATTAAAAGTGTTTCTCTCCCTCTCCCCCTCTCTCTCTCTCCCTCCCCCCCTCTCTCCCTCCCTCCCTCTCTCCCTCCCTCCCTCCTCCTTCCCTCCACCCCCTTGGGCCACCCTAACACCCTGAGTCAGAAGAGTCTGCAGATGCTGGGATCTGGAACATTCCACAAACTGCTGGATGAACTCAGTGAGTCGAAAGCAGCCATGGAGGCAAAGGGGATGGTTGACCTCAGTCGGGCTATCCATACAGAAATCTAACGTCACTTCAAATGCACAAGCTCCTTTCTACATTAACAGTGCTGAGGTTGAGAGAGTTGAAGCTTCCATTTCCTCGGAGTGAACATCACCAATAGCCTTTTCTGGTCCAACCACATAGACACCATGGCCGGAAAAGCTTACCAGTACCTCTCCTCCCTCAAGAGACTAAAGACACTTTCATTTACCCTTTGACCCTTACCAATTTTTACTGATGCACCATGGGAAGCATCCAGTCTGGATGACCATGGCAACAACTCTGCACGTGACCACATCAAACTGCAAAGAGTTGTGGACATAGCTCAGTATATCATGGACTTCAGCCTCCCCATGGACTTTGTCAATACTTCTCACTGCCTCAGTAAAGCAGCCAACATAATCAAAGATCCCACCTTACCTCAGATATTCTTTCTTCTCTTCCCCCGCCCCACCCTTCATATAGAAGATACAAGAGCCTGAAAGCATGTACCACCAGGCTCCAGGATAGCTTCTAACCCACTGTTATCAGACCATTGAACAGATCCCTAGTAAAGTAAAATGGACTCTTGACTTCACAATCTACCATCCGTCTTATGGTCTACCTGCACTGTGCTTTCTCTGTAGATTGTTGAGCACCTTCTTGCTGCTACTTATAACAAAACAACAATTAACTGTGACTGGATCAATCATAAGCATGTTTATTTTACTTGCTGCAAGGAAAAACTAGCACCGCACAAGAGCTGGTGATAGCTTTGAAAAGGACAGGGTGCATTTTATTGGTCTGCTTCATCAGTGTATCTGGCATTCTTCCAGTAAGGCAACTGCATGTCTTTCTGCAGTTGGTCATGTACTCAGGGTCCATCAGAATAATTTTGCATGGACACTCATAGCAAAGCACTCTGCTACAATACATGTTCCATTTGGTTACAGAGAAAAATGCCATTTTGTTACCTGTCTGCAAGCTATTACATCTTATTTTGAACTTTTTTTTCCACCTTGTACTACCTCAGTGGGGTGTACAGGGTGTTCAGGGAGGGGTAGCGCCACTGGTGAAGGGGTTTGTCATGTTCATTCCAGTCAGATCACTCACCTTTAGTCCCCACCAGACACTCAGCTCTCATCTGTGGCTCTAAGTAACCGTTTGCACTCAACAGTGGCCACACCCCAATGCACCACTTTGACAGGCGGCCTCATACCCGGTGAGATAGGGACATGCCTGTCCCAGCATGCACAGTCAGCTCCAGCAGACTGGGCAGATGAGATCTACATTGAGATCCAATGGCCAGGAAGGCCATTCTGCAATGCTCTGTGGAGAGCCAAGAGCATGACAAGGCACAGAAGACATGATGGTCATCCATTGCAACCAAGGACGACCCCAGTTTGCGATGCTTGTTTGTACCACTGGACCTGGACTTCTAAGATTGAGAGAGTGGAAATGACCCAATACACCAGCTTTTCCACTTTAAAAACTGTCCCGCACTGTTCTTGGATACGATGGACAACCACCGCCAGCACCACTACCTCAATGTACTGTTGTAATTCTTTGAAGTGTATGGACAGCATGCAAGACAAGATATTAACTGTACCTCAGTACATGTGATAATAAATAAACCAATTTACCAACTTACCAAGTCTGGTCCACCTCCAAGTCCATCTTCGATGTTCTCAATTGGCATGGTAGTTACCAAGGCGTGGGGAGGAGGTGATGTTAGCAGGGACAGGGTAAAAAGGAGAGGAGATTCCAGTTGAGAATTCTATATATGGTTCACATGGTTCCCCACAGACTGTGTGTAACTTGTACAAACACACATGTAATGGTGTTACTAATTGTGATGAGACAAAGACAGATACCTGGGATTGTTTTTCCCTCTTTTCCTTACAGTGACTTAGTGACCTTAGGACACAAGTTGCCCCAGGTTCAGCTGTTGACAAGTTAAACCTGAAGTCAGATCGAGAGTGCCAGAGGTTTTCTCTTTGGTGCAAAGGAGGTTGAGAGATGACTTAATAAAGGTGTACAAGATGATGAGAGGCATAGATCTAGTGGACAACCAGAGCAGAAATAATTAATATGAGGGACCATAATCTTAAGGTGATTGGAGGAGAGTATAGGGGGGAAGTCAGAGGTAAGTTTGTTTTTTTACACAGAATGGTGCAATGCACTGCAGGGGTGTTGGTAGAGGCAGGTACATAAGAGGGATTCAAAAGAGCCTTTGACAGGCACATGAATTATAGAAAAATGGAAAGCTATATAGGAAGGAAGGATTAGATTGATCTCAGAGTGAGTTAAAAGGTCGGCACAACATTGTGGGTCAAAGGGTCTGTACTATGCTGTAATGTTTTATGTTCTGTGAAAGGACAAGTAGAAACCTTAATGTTTTAACCTTTATGGAATGGTTTTCAGAAATTATGCAGAAGAATCCACAGTAGATGCAAAAAGAAAATGGAACAAATATTTTTAAAATAGAAAGGGTAAACAGCAGATTAATAGATCTAAGAAAACTTACTTGAGAATTGGCATGGGTAAAAAGTTGAATCTTCTGTTCTGGAATTTTTTTTATTTTGTTCACAGGCTTTGATAATCCCTGTAATCCCTACGGGGAGTCTAGGACCATGGTGCACAACCTCAGAATAGAGGGACGTCCATTTAGATTAGAGATGAGGAGTAATTTCTTTAGCCAGAGGGTGGTGAATCTGTGGAACTTGTTGCCACAGGCTGTTGTGGAGGCTAGGTCTTTGGGTTCATTTAAGGCAGAGGTTGATAGATTCTTGATAAATCAGGGTGTGAAGGGTTACGGTGGGAGGGCAGGAGAATGGAGTGGAGAGGCAAATGGCAGACTGACTCAATGGCTTAATTCTGCTCCAACGTCTTATGGTCTTATGAACTTATGTTCACGGCAAGCCAATGAACAGTAGTTGCCTGAGAAGTAATGTTAGGTTTGAAGAACCCTTGCACCCCTATGAGTCAGAGACTTCATAGAAGATATTAATTTATATGAAATTGCTACATTAACAATAGGTGAAGAATAAATTAGTTCATAGACTTCTGGTAAAGTGAAAATTGACAGGTGCTTGATTAATCGGGGCATCAACGGTTTCGGGGTGAAGGCAGGAGAATGGGTTGAGAGGAACAATAAATGGCAGACCAGACTTAATGGGCTAAATGGCCCAATGCTGCTCCTACATAATGTTATGATGCATCGGTGAATTTCAATTTCTAATGATGCTGGCTTGTTATACTTACCAAAAGGTAACAGAATGATTGGGATATACTTAACAATGAGGTGCAAAATGAGCATCCAGGGTAGTTCACAGGGATGTTATTACCTACAATGGCATCATTAATGAGTATTAATCAGTGTATCATTCGTGTAGTTAATTAGCAGCCCTATGAATCATAGGAAATTGAAATTCATTGATGTACCAGGAGTTGTATGAACTAATTTATATTCCAACCCATTAAATTATTAATACTGCAGTTTAATATTCACTCGGTCTCCACTGTATTAGGTACACCTGTACACCTGCTCATTAATGCAAATATCTAATCAGCCAATCATGCGGCAGCAATTCAAAACATAAAAGCATGCAGGGGTTCATTTGTTGTTTGGAACAAACATCAAAATGACTTTGACACTGGAATGATTGATGGGGTGGTTTGAATATCTCAGAAACTGCTGATCTCCTAGAATTTTCATGCACGACAGTCTCTAAAGTTTACAGAGAATGCTGCAAAAAAACCAAAACATACAGTGAGTGGTAGTTCTACCAGTGAAAATACTTTGTTAATGAGAGAGGTCAGAGGAGAATGGACAGACTGGTTCAAGCTGGCAGGAAGGTGACAGTAACTCAAATAATGACGCATTACAACAGTGATGTGCAGAAGAGCATCTCTGAACACACAATACATCAAAACTTGAAGTGGATGGCTACAGCAGCAGAAGATCATGGATATCTACTCAGGGGCCACTTTATTAGGTACAGGAGGTACTTAAAGTGGCCACCGAATGTAAATTAAAACAATTCACCACAGAAAATACCTGAAAATATTTTTGCAAGGGGGTATTTTTAATCAAAGTGTTACGGGGCCATTAAAGCATTACGAGACTTTGTCAGTAACTTGGTCTTTGGAGAGGAAATGCTATCCAATCAAAAAGGTCTCACTGGAGAGTACACTAGCAAAATGCTGCAGATGATGGAAGTCTGAAACAAACTTCTGGAAATACTAAGCATATGCAGCAACGTTTGTAGAGAGAGGAACAGAGATGGCATTTTAAAACATTACACAAACTAAATGCTGGAGAAACTCAGCAGGTCAGGCAGCATCTATGGAAAGGAATAGAGAGATGACTTTTCAGACCGAGACCCCTCATCAGGAATACAAATGCACAGAAACACTCTAGGTGGCCACTTTATTAAGTATCTCCTTAATGTCAAGATTTCACATTGGTTTCCTTACAAGAGAACTAGAAAAAGTTAGAAATCAAACTTGTTTTCAGATGCAGAGAAGGGAAAAGGATGTTAAAAAAAAACAAAGGGGGCATTTGTAGTTATGAGAAGTGATTGAATGATGCTAATTATGAATACAGGAGATTCTACTCACATCATTCTACAAATGCACAGTAACGAGCATCCTAACATGGTACAGAAACTGCATAGCAGCAGACAGAACTAGTCAAAACTGCCCAGTGTATCACTGGCACCAGCCTCCCCACCGTCAAGAACATATATACAGAAAGGTGCTGGAAAAGGACCATAACATCATGAAGGATCCCATCCATCCTGCTCATGGACTGTTTGCCCCACTCCATCAGAGAGGAGACTACACCAGGACCACCAGACAATGACAGTCACTTTCCTAAAGCAGTAAGGCTGATCAACATCTCCACTCACTAACCCACCCCTTCACACCCCCAACCACCACTACTTTATCATTTCCTGTCAGTCACCTTACATACAGACACTCCTGTGCCTAGCATCACTTGGATAATCAATCTATATATATAAACTATACTACGTATTTATATTTATTATGATTTTTTTATTATTGAGTTCTTTCTCGGTGTATTTTTTTATGCTGAATCAGATTCAGAGTAATAATTATTTCATTCTCCTTTACACCTGTGCACTGGAAATGACATGAAACAATCTTGAATCTTGAGCAAAACACACAAAATGCTGGAGGAACTCAGAAGGTCAGGCAGCATCTATGGAAATGAATAAACAGTTGAAGTTTTGGGTCTTAGCCTGTTTATTCCTTTCCATCGACACTGCCTGACCTGCTAAGTTTCTCCAGTATTTTGTGTATGTTGCTCTGGATTTCCAGCTTTTTTAGAATCTCCTGTGTTTATGGTCTTAGCCCTAGAATGGAATTAACATCTTCCTTCTCACTGAACTGCTTCCACAACCTATGGAGTCACTTTCAAGGACTCTTGAAAAAGTAAATTTATTATCAAAGTACATATATGTCACCATATACAATCCTGAGATCCATTTTCTCGATAAATACAATAACCATAATGGAATCAATCAAAGACCACACCAACGGGGTAGACAACCACTGTGCAAAATACATCAAACTGTGCAAATACAAAAAGAAAAATAACAATAATAAATAAATAAGCAATAGATATCTTGAACATCAGCTGAAGGGTGCTTGAAAATGAGTCCATAGGTTGAGGGAACACTTCAGAGATGGTGTGAGTGAAGTTGAGTAAAGTTATCCCCATTGGTTCAAAGGCCTGATGGTTGAGGGGTAGTAACTGTTCCTGACCTGGTGGTGTGAGTCCTGAGGCTCATATACCTTCTTCCCGGAGGCAGCAGCCAAAAGAAAGTATGTCCTAGGTGGTGCGGGGCCGGGGGGTGGTGGGGGGGGGGACCCTGATGATGGACCCGAACACCCAGGTCATCTCATGTTCTTTGTATTTATTGCTTACTTGTTTATTATTATTATTTTGCTCTTTTTTGTTGTTTCTTTGAATTTACTATGAATGTCTGCAAGAAGATGAATCTCAGGGTTGTATATGGTGATGTATATGTGCTTTGATAATAAATTTACTTTGAAATTGAGGAGGAGTTCATTTACTGATCAATAGCAAACCAACAGATACACTGCTTGGATTTGGCAAGGATTACTCATTTCCGAACCTTGGTTAAAATATGGACAAAAGATTTAAGTTTCAGAAATGTGGTATAAATGCCTATCTTTGACACTGATGTAGTACCTAACCAAGGGAGGCACCAATGAATCTTGTAGAACCGCACTCAATGGTCATCAATGATAAACACTCCAATGGCTGGCCTCAAGCCTTGAGAAAGAAGGCAATGGTTGTTATACTAACTTCTTGATTAGAAATGGTGCCACAGGTAATGGGGAGAAGACAGGAGAATGGGATTGAGAAGGATAACAAACCAGCCACGACGGAATGGCGGAGCAGACTCAATGGCCTGGATGGCTGAATTTTGTTCCTATGCCTCATGGTCATAAAGTCTATTTCCTGCCCAATTTTGGAAATTAATAGATCAGGCTGAAACTCCTGGAGGGGTTTTGAAGCAGATTCTGGTGACCTGCTTTCTTTGGGGCATCAATAAAAATTGGAAAGGCTCAAAGTGAACATGTCAAATTTCTTTAGCCTCCTGTGGAAGGAGAAGCGATTCTATTGATGTTGCGGAATACATCACTTGGTACAAAAGGGAAAGAGGCAAGTACGCAATGTTGGGACTCTTTAAGGTGATGATGCGGGTCAGGTAGAAGGAACTTTTCTGACTGTGTTTGGATAGGTAGGAAGTTAAGCAAGTGAGATTGAAGATGGGTTAGGAATTCACTGTGATGTGTTGGCACTGGTGGTTATTCATCATGTCCAATGATGACAGGGAACCTTTGTGGGAGAGATTTTAAAGTGGAGATGTTGTTGTACTGGGGTAGTTCCACTCTCTAGACCTCAGAAGTCCGGGTCCAGTGGTACAATAAAGCACTACAACTGGAGTCTTCCTTGGTTGCAGTGGATGACCATGACTTCTCTGTGCCATATCATGCCCTTTGCTCTCCACGGAGCATTGCAGAACTGCCTTCCTGGCCATTGGATCTCACTGTAGATCTAATCCGTCCAGTCCACCAGAGCTGACTTTGCAAAATTGGACTGGCATGTCCCTATCACACTAGGGTATGAGGCTCGCTGACTACCCTCACCTGGTTTAGCTATCTGTCGAAGCGACGTACCGGGATGTGGCCACTGTCTCATGCAAACAGTTACTTGGAGCCACAACTAAGAGCTGAGTGTGTGGTGGGGCCCACAAGTGGAGTGAGCTGCCCCAGATAGACAAAAGAAGCCCTTCTACTAGACATGCTAAACTCCCTGGATTCCCCATACACCTCACTACATGGCACTACATGCAACAAAAATCAACAACATTCAACAACTTTTTTTTATGTATTAAAAAGATTCGGAGGATAGAAGAGAATGATGTAATGTGATTGCTAATATTGGATGAAATTGAGAACTCTGTGAGGACAAAATGTGTGTCGTTATACTGTAGGTGGTAATCTAAAAAATACTTATCCAGTGTGAAAGGAAACATGAACTAAAGAATGCACAACTTTTTGGTTCAATATTTTAATTAGTAAAGTTATAATCAAACTAGTAAAGTTACACAGAAACATGTAACACATTCTAGGCACCATTATTAAATACTTTACACAATTTAAAAAAAAGTTCTTCTAAGAATTAAATACCATTCAAATACCCTTATAAATCAAATGAAACCATGGCATCCATCCATAAATCTAACACACTTCACTACAATGCTTTCTCCTCCATGGGTGAATTTGCTCAGTGTCAGTAAGGGGTTTGGAAAGAGCTGCCTGAAGTTTCTTCTGGTAGGCTACCTCTTCCAGTTTTGCTGCCTCGGTTTCCCGCTGTCTCTCTGCTTTCTCCCTCTCGCGCTGTTCCTTTTGGTAGTTGATCTGAGTCAAGAGGTCCTGCTGATTGGCTTTCCGTTCTTGTTTCGCCCTGCAGTCAAAGAATGATATTCATTCAGATTTATCAAATGTACGTCGATTGCATGTCTTGTGAGGAGATATTGAGTCATAGAGTACTACAGCACAGAAACAGGCCCTTTGGTCCATCCGCTCCATGCCGAGCTACTAATCGACCATCCAGCTGCACTTGGACCATAACCCTCCATACACCTCCCATCTAGGTATGTATCCAAACTTCTCTTAAACATTGAAATCGACCCCACATCTACCAGTTCTGCTGGCAGCTTGTCACACACTCTTACCAAATTCTGAGTGAAGAATTTCCCCCTCATGTTCCCCTTAAATATTTCACCTTTCACCCTTAACCTATGACCTCTACTATTCTCACCCAACCTCAGTGGAAAAAGCCTGCTTGTATTTACCCTATCTAAATCCCTCATAATTTTATCTTTATCAAATCTCTCCTCATTCTCCTAGGCTCTAGGGAATAAAGGCCTAACCTATTCAATTTTTCCTGATAACTCAGATCTTCCAGACCTGGCAACATCTTGTAAATTTTCTCTGCATTCTTGTAAACTTATTTACATCTTTCCCGTGTGTAGGTGACCAGAACTGCACACAGCACTCCAAATTAAGCCTCATCAATATCTTATACAACTTCAACATAACGTCACTGGGTTTCTCCATCCTGGGAGGACCTAGCAGGAAGGGGACCTGAATACATCTGAGGATAAACGGGGGAGGGTTCGGAGCTGGGGCCCCACAAACACCAACATCGTGTTGTTAAATGTGATGGGATGTCCCACTGTAACCTATGAAACCTGCTACACTATCCACACCACCAGCAACCTTCGTGTCATCTGATAATGAATGATTACAATCATTAACTACAAGACTTCCAGGAATGTTTATTATACCAGTATGAAGGCTAAGGCACAGAGCTCAGAAATTAGAATTCATGTAGAGTACAGAAACTCCCATTCCTCAGGTGTCTTTTTAAAGACCAGTGGATCCTCTTCTTTTCTACCAAAATAAATAAGAGTAATCCAAATTTTAGGGACCTGATGCAATCTGATGCATTATTTCAGTAGAACCTCTCTACCAATTTCAGAAAAAGTTTGTAAATTTTAAATAATTACAGCATTGAAAGTTGCTGTGAATAGTGCAGTGAAATTTCACCTTCTAATAATCATTTGGCACCATCTGTTGGTCATTCCAACACACTGCACCCAATTCCCTTTCATTAAAGAGGCATCCTCAGAATGCACGGCACTTCTCTCAAGCATTAATTTTATTAGCCATATACATTAATCTGTATTAGGAATTTGATGTCGTTTGTTGGTCAAGGCATGGCATGCAACGCAACAGCTGTTGAATAATTGTCTAGAGAGCACAGACTCAGAATACAAAGGTATCCCTCTGGAAGAGAGTTGAAGAGAAATTTTTTCAGCCAGAGGGTGAATCTGTGGAATTTATTTCCACAGATGGCTGTGGAGGGCAAGTCATTTAGTATATTTAAAGCAGAGGTTGATAGGTTCCTGATTAGTAAGGGTGTCAAAGGTGAAAGGGAGAAGGCAAGAGAATGGGGTTAAGAGGAATAATAAATCAGCCATAATGAAATGGTGGAGCAGACTCGATGGGCCAAACAGGCTAATTCTGCTCCTATGTCTTATAGTCTTACATAAAGACTAAACAATTATGTAAAAATAAAGTACAGATATGGAATAAAATGTGCATAAATACCAGTGTATATTTACAATGTAGACAGTATTATAACGGTAGTTTAAAGTGTTTACAGTACAGTGCAGTGACAGGGGTAATCGATGATAGAGGGTGGTAAGGAGGGTGTCTAATTAGAATGGTTGATCAGAGTGAGGGAAGACTGAACTTTTAAGATGGTGTGAAGTTTGTGTTTTAATAGTCCTATTGCACTTTCCAGAAGGCTGGGTGGCTGCCTCCTTATCTTGCTTTATCGACAGATTGCGTCTCACAACTGTGCACTTTCTCTTCCACCTTCACCTGTAAAATATTTTCACTGCAGCACAGAATCTGCTATCAGTGCAGTGACCAGAATGCCCACAGTCATCGAGCTGAAGTCTAACGATCGGTTTGTAAAGTTGTAGCACAACATCACTGCTGATGTCCTGACTGATGAAGGTCAGAATCAGAAACCTACATCCTTTTGACCTCATTATAGAAACATAGAAAACCTACAGCACAACACAGGCTCTTCGGCCCACAAAGTTGTGCTAAACATGTCCCTACCTTAGAAATTACGAGGCTTACCTCAAGCCCTGTATTTTCCTAAGCTCCATGTACCTATCCAAAAGTCTCTTAAAAGATGAGAGGCATTGATTGTGTGGGTAGTCAGAGGCTTTTTTTCCAGTGCTGAAATGGTTGCCACAAGAGGACACAGGGTTTAAGGTGCTGGGGAGTAGGTACAGAGGAGATGTCAGGGGTAAGTTTTTCACTCAGAGAGTGATGAGTGTGTGGGATGGGCTGCCGGCAATGGTGGAAAAGGTAAAGGGCTGGAGAGAAGAGAAGACCATAGAAAAATGGAAGTGAGGAGGTGCATTAGGGGGAGGTAATAGGCAGGTTAGAAGAGGTAAGAGGCCAGAGTGTGGAATAGAAGAAGAAGGAACTTTTTTTTTAAACAGAACGAGAAATTGATAGTCATGCCATCGGGTTGGGGACTACCCAGACAGAATATGAAGTGTTGCTCCTCTGCCATGAGGGTGGCCTCATCATGGCACAGGATGAGGTCATGGACTGACACGTTGCAGTGGGAATGAGAATCAGAATTAAAATGTTTTGGGGCTGAGTAACACACACAAAATGCTGGAGGAACTCAGCAAGTCATGCAGCATCTATGGAGGGGAATAAACAGTCGACACTTTGGGCGGAGACCCTTCATAAGGACTGGAAAGGAACGGGGCAGAAGCCAGAATAAGAAGGTGGGGAAAGGGAAGAAATACAAGCTAGCAGGAGATAGGTGAGACCAGATGAGGGGAAAGGAGGGTGAGTGAGGAGACTGAAGTAAAAAGCTGGAAGGGGATAGGTTGAAAAGGTAAAGGGCTGAGGAAGGAGGAACCTGATAGGGTTAGAGTAGAGTGGTAGATTAGCAGGCTTACATGTGACAGGGTGGGTAGAGGTACAGTCAAGGGCCAGTAGGTTTGTAAAATATATCAGTGGATAGTCTGTCTCCATTGTCCTCTCTTATTAGATTTCTTCTTCTTTAGCCCTTTATCGTTTCCTTTTGTCCCCTCCCAGCTTCATCTCCTCTCCCTCACCGATGCTTCCCCTCACCTGGTACTTCTGCCTCTCCCACCTTCTTATTCTGGCTTCTGCCCTCATGCTATCTATTCCTCAGGAAGGGTCTCGGCATTCCCCTCCATAGATGTTGCCTTATCTTCTGAGTGTAATTGAGGAACAAGTCCAAATTTTACAAGTTGGGTTAATCAGTGACAACACAATGAGAAAACTTCAGGAACATAGAACAGTATAGCCCAGGAACAGGCCCTTCAGCCCACAGTGTTGTGCTGAACTAATTAAATTAGTAATTATGTGGCCGACTAGACTAATGCCTTCTGCCTACACAATGTTTATATCCTTCCATTTCCCTCACATTCATGTACCTATCAAAATCTCTTGAAAGTCCCCGATGTATCTGCCTCTACCACCATCCCAGGCCATACATTCCAGGCACCAACCACTCTCTGTGTAAAAAACTTGTCCCTTTCATCTCCTTTGAAATGACTCCCTTTCACCTTAAATGCATGCCCTCTGATGTTAGACATTTTGACCCTCAGAAAAAGATACTGTCTTTCTACTTTACCTATGCCTCTCAATCTTATAAATCTCTCTCAGATCTCCCCTCAGCCTCTGCTGTAAAGAGAAGACATCCCAAGTCTGTCCAATCTCTTGTTGTAGCGCATGCTCTCTATCCAGTCAGTATCCTGGTAAACCTCTTCTGCACCCTCTCCAAAGCAGGTTTATATGTTTAAACAAAACATAAACGATTAGCTTTATTTCTCATATGTACATCAAACATTGAAACATATCATGAAATGTATCAAATCAAATCAATGAGAATGTGCTGGGGGGCAGCCCACAAGCTTTACCATGCTTCTGGCAACATAGCACATCCATAACTCACTAACCCTAACCAAAGGTTTTTGAAATGTGGGAGGAAAACAGTGCATCCCTGAGGAAACCCATGTGGTCGCTGGGAGAAAATACAAACTCCTTACAGACAGTGGCAGGAATTGAACCCTGATTGGTACATTGCTAGCACCATAATTGACTGCACACTACCAGTTAATTGGAATTAAGGTAGAGGCAAAGATGACCACAAGACCATTAGATTTTGGAGCTGATTTAGGCTATTCTGCTCAACAAGTCTGCTCTTACTAATGCTACAGAAATGGATTAGTAGTCTTGTAGGGAAGCAAATTCAAAGGCAAGCCAGAATCAAAGGGTCACAGGTGTTGAGTTGATTGAGAGGAACATTCCCCACCATCCAGGTCACACTCTCTTCTTGCTGTTGCCATCCAGGAGCTGCAGGAGCCTCAGGACCCACAACACCAGGTTCAGGAACAGTTACAGGATTACCCTACAACAATTAGGCTCCTGAACCAGATTCACTCACCTCAACTCTGAACTGCTTCCACAACCCAAAGTCTGACTTTTAAGGACTCTACTACTCATGTTCTTAATATTATTTATTACTTTATTATTACGACTCTTTTGTAATTGCACACTTTATCTTCTTATGCGCATCGGTTTGTCAATCTTCGTGTGTACTTTTTTCATTGACTCTATAGTGTTTCCTTTTATCTACTGTCTGCAGGAAAAAAATCTCAGAGTTGTACATGGTGATATATTTCTACATTGATAATAAACTTACTTTGAATTTGAACTTTGAATGTTCAACCCATTAAATGCAATGTAGTTCATCCATCGTGGAGATAGCAGTCACTGGAGAAAACTGGGCATCATGGTAGACAGCTATTACAGCTCGGGGGTGTCAGAGTTCAATTCTGGCATGCTCTGTAAGCAAGCTTGTATGTTCCTTCCCATGTACATGTGGGTTTCCTCCCACAGTCGAAAACATACCAGTCAGGAGATTTATTAGTTATTATAAATTATCCTGTGATTAGGCTAGGGTTAAACTGGTGGGTTGAAGTGGAGTGTGGCTCGAAGGGCCAAAAGGGGACGTATCCCTAAATAAAACAAAAACAAATAAATAAATAACATTAAAGCTAATCACACATTTACCTGACCAGTTTCTCCTCCTCCACTTGATTCTGCTCTTCCACAGACTTCTCCAGTTTTGCTCGCTCAGCTGCCAGTTGTTGTGGGGCCTTCACATTTCTCTCCACTGAAAACAGGCATCAAACATTTATTGAGAACCTCTTTCCCAGGTTGAAACTGTATCCACTGGACATTCAAAAAGGGGCAGAGAGAAGGCTGGGAGCATGAGCACCATGTATGGGAAGATCTGTAAGGTAGCTTGCTCATAGACACGATAGATTGTGCAGATGCTGGGAATCCAAAGCGACACACACAGAATGCCCCTTCATATTCCCCTCCATAGATTCGGCCTGACCAGCTGAGTTCCTCCAGTATTTTGTGTGTGTGGATTGCTCATAACTCTGTCAAGTCACATTTAAGTTTATTGTCATCTGACAGTACATATATATTACCAAATGAAACAATGTTCCTCCTGACCACGGTGCATCCACAAAACATACAGCACACACAGCACTTAAGAGAAAATATTACCATAAATAAGTTAATAAAATATAATTCAACATGGATGTAGTGCACAGCATAGGTTAGCAGTAAAGAGTACAGTAAACATTCGCTGTTTTTGTGACAAAAGCTCGGTGGTGGCAGGGTGTTCTTTAGTCTTAGAGCCAGAGGGAAGAAGCTGTTACCCAGTCTGGCAGTTCTAGTCCTGATGCTCCTCTACCTCCTTCCTGATGGTAGTGGGTCAGAGAGATTGTGGGATGGGTAGTAGGAGTCCTCAACAATGCTTCAGGCCCTTTGTCTACAACACTCCCAGTAAATGTTGCAAATGGTGCGGGGGGGGGGGGAGAGAGGGAGACTCTGATGGTCCTCTCAGCAGTTTTTACTATCCTCTGTAGGTTCTTGTGTTCTGATGCTGCGCAGACTCCATACCACACAATCTTTCAGCCAGACAGGACATTCCTGATGTCCAATTGTGAGAAGGAAAGCATAGAGGAAACTGTCAGCTCATACCAAGGTGATCAGGGCTGGAAATGCAATAAGGAATAAGGACTAGAATAATGGAATAAGGCTGTGCTCTCTTCTTGCTGCTACTATCAGGCAGGAGGTACAGGAGCCTCAGGACCCACACCACCAGGTTCAGGAACAGTTATTACCCCTCAACTATCAGGTACCTTGAACCAAGGGTCATCATCTTCTTCTCCTTCCCCTCCTTCCCCCCATCACCCCTACTGGGGCAAAGGTTGCTGACAGCAGGTTACTACAGCCCACTGTCCAGCTGACTTCAGAGTTTCTGGCAAACTCTAGCCGAGACTTCATTTGAGTATTTTTCAACAGTGGCTTTCCCTCTGCCACTCCCCCACAAAGCTGCGACTGGTAAAGCACCTAGGCAAGAGTTGTTGTATGCAGAGTCTCTCTCATCTCAGCCACAAAAGCTTGTGACTCCTCCAGAGTTGTCAGAGGTCTCTTGGTGGCCTCCCTCACAAGTCCCCTTCTTGCACGATCATTCAGTTTTGGAGGATGGCCCACCCTAGGCAGATTTACAGCTGTGCCATATTCTTTCCATTTCTTGATGATTGACAACTGTACTCCAAAGGATATTCAGTGACTTGGAAATTTTCTTGTATCCATCTCCTGACTTGTGCTATTCAATAAACTTCTGGTGGAGTTGCTTGGAGTGTTATTTTGTCTTCATTGTGAAGGTTTTGCCAGGAAACTGACTCACTAGCAGTTGGACCTTCCAGATACAGGTGTAATTTTACAACAATCGATTGAAGCACCTTGACTACACATGGTGATCTCCATTTAACTAATTATGTGATTTCTAAACCAACTGGCTGCACCAGTGATGATTTGGTGTGTCATATGAAAGCAGGTGAATACTTAGGCAATCAATTTATGTTTTGTATTTGTAATTAATTTAGATCACTTTATAAAGATCTGCTTTCACTTCGGCACGAAGGAATCTGTTTTTGTTGACCAGTGTCAAAAAGGCCAAATTAAATCCACTGTGATTCAATGTCGTAAAACAATAAACACAAAGACTTCCAAGAGGGATGAGTACTTTATGTACTATACGTACTTTGACAACAACTTCACTTTGAACTTTGAATAAGCAGGCAGAGCACATGAGAAAAGTGATTAGTGGAGGCACAATATTTAGGAGGCTCTAAATTAAAACTGGCACAACTGGAATACAAGGAAGAAACTCATAACACAAGAACAAATGAAAATTGGAGCAGGAGTCGGTCTCCTGGCCCCTCAGGCCTGCCCTACTATTCAATCAGAGTCAGAATCGAGTTTAATATCATTGGTTTTATGTCATGAAATTTGTTGTTTTGCAGCAGCAGTACATTTCAATACATAATAAAAAGAACTATAAATTAAATTAAGAAATATTTTAATAAGTTGTGCAAAAAGAGGGCAAAAAGTAATGAGGCAGTGTACATTGTCCATTCAACAATCTGATGACAAAGGAAAAGCTGTTTCTGACCACTGAGTGTGTGTATTCAGGCTCCTGTACCTCCTCCTTGATGGTAGCAATGAGAAGAGGGCATGTCCTGGGTGATGAGGGTCCTTAATGATGCATGCCCCCTTTTTTGAGGCATCGCCTTTTGAAGATGTCCTTGAGCTTAGGGAAGCTCTTGCCCATGATGGGACTGACTAAGTATGCAACTTTCTGCAGCATCTTCTGACCCTGTGCAGTGGCCTCTCCATACCAGACCGTGATGCAAACAGTTAGAATGCTCTCGACATCTCTCGTAATTTGCGAGAGTCTTTGGTGTCATACTAATATGTAACACACACGTAACCCTGGAGGAACACAGCAGGTCAGGCAGTATCTCTGGAGGAAATGTGATTGATATTTTGGGCTGAAACAGTTCATCAAATGGAATGCAGATGAGTGAATTACAGAGGTACCTAGGTGTACTTGTGCATGAATCACAAACAAATTAACAAGCAGATCAAACAAATAGTTAAGAATTCAAATGGGGCCTTGGCCTTAATAGCAAAGATTTGGTGTGGACTATTTTCTAAACAGGGAGAAAATTCAAAAATTGGAGGTGCAAAGGGACTTGGGAGTCCTCGTGCAGGATTCCCTAAAGGTTAACACGCAGGTTGAATCAGTGGTAAGGAAGGCAAATACAATGTTAACATTCATTTCAAGGGGAGTAGAATATAAGTGCAAGGATGTAATGCTGAGGCTTTATAAAACATTGGTCAGACTGCACATGGAGTATTGTGAACAGTTTTGGGCCCCTTATCTAAAGCTTTGGGCCCCTTGTGACAACAAGGTTTCACTCCCAGATGAGTTCAATGACTTTTATGCTCACTTTGACCGACAGAACATGGAGGCACCTTCATGAATTCCCTCAGCCTCTGATGACCCTGTGATTTCAGTCACTGAGGCCATCATAAGAGCATCCTTCAGGATGGCAAATCCACAGAAAGCATCTGGCTCAGGCGATGATTTGGCCACGTACTGAGACCTGTGCTGATCAAGTGGCTGGAGTTGATTACAGACATCTTCACCTCTCATTTCAGAAGACTGAGATACACACCTGCTTCAAGCGGGCTTCAGTCATACCAGTCCCCAAGAAGAACATGGTAAGCTGCCTCAATGACTGTCATCCAGTAGCATTTACATCTACTGTGATGAAGTGCTTTGAGAGGTTGGTCATGAAGCATATCAACTCCTGCCTGAGGAGTGACCTGGATCTGCTCCAATTTGCCTACCATCACAACAGGTCAAGAGCAGATGCCATTTCATTGGCTCTTCACTTAATCCTGGAACATCTGAATAGCAAAGATGCAGACATCAGGATGTTCTTCACTGACTACAATTCAGCATTCAATACTATCATTTCCTCAAAACTAATCAATAAGCTTCAGTATCTCCCTGCGCAACTAGACACTTGATTTCCTCACTTGCAGATCCTAGTCTGTACTCCCCCGATACCTCCCCTATACCTTCCTCCAATCACCTTAAAATTATGCCCCCTCATACTGGTCCTGGGAAAAAAAATCCTCTGGCTATCCACTTGATCTTGTACACCTCTGTCAGGTCACCTCTTATCCTCCTTCATTCCAAAGAGAAAAGCCCTAGCTTGCTCAACCTTTCCTCCGAAGATATGTTCTCAAATTCAGGCAGCATCCTGGTAAATTTTCTCTGCACTATCTCTAAATCTTCTACTGTCATCACCGATAATAAAATAAAATAACTACAATAACTGAGCCCAGAGCACATTCTCTCTTCCAACTCACACACTGTTTATGTTACTTGTGCACAAGGAGAACTGTGTGGCCCCTATTACGATCCTGCTCTGAAGCCAGGACAGAAAACTACTATTTTTATACAGAACCTGCTCATCAGTTACAGATATTGACCACTTGGTAAACAGTACATGTTTGAATCCCATACTTGCAAGATCAATTGCCATTCACAATACAGGTGTTAGAAGTTTAAGCTGACAACCATTGATATTTTAGAAGTTAGTAAAACAATTGCCCCTTAGTTGGGTGTATTTCTCATCCTTCAGCTATTCCAATCTCATCTGTCTCCAGTAGTCCCTATTGTATAAAGGAGTGTTTTTTGGAAGACGTTTCTGGAAAGGTCTCACTGCAGAGGCCTCACTCATCTGGCTTGAGTAACACTGCTGCAGTCACCACCCCCCACCCACCCCACCCGTCTCATCTGTAGTAAGCAGAGATGTCTCCAGTAATCTCACTTCAAAGGTCTCACTTGACTACAACTGCTCCAGGCTAACCTTGCCTTAATGCTTGCCTTACCAAAACTTCCCCATTACATCTTCCCCAATAATAAGACAACCATAATGAACACAATATTCCAAAATGTGGTCTATCCAGAGTTTTATAGAGCTGCAACATTACCTCATGACTCTTGAATTCAATATGGATTTTGGCAAAAGAATAAAAATGATTGGGAAAAAGCAAAACAAGATTCTTACATTTCTCTTGAATCTGAAGTCTGCGTGTTTCCATCACTTCCTTCTGGAGGCGGTCTTGAGCCTCTTTCTTCAAGCGCACCCGTTCTTGGCGTTTGGCCCATGTTTTCTCCATGTCCGCCTCAATGAGCCGGTTTGCTTCCTCTTCCTGACGCTTTTCATCCTCTGCCTTCTGGGCCAAGTAATTTCGGTACAGCTGCTGTTCTCGTCTTAGGTCCATCTGAGATAAACAAAATAATCAAAAATTAAAATAATCATTAAAACAAAATTAACATGGTTTTGAGCAACATTAGCTTCCTCCCTTCTGGTCACTCATGCCCCCCTAGGTCAGCAGGTCCCCTAATCAGTTGGGATTTTAATTTGTATCTCTTGATTGTGTTGAGGTCTTGGCATTACTAATTTAACCACCATTGCCAAACCACCTCTCCATGAGGAATCAGATTTGTTCTTTCTCTTTATCAACAGACTTGATGGGCCAAATGGCCTAATTCTGCATGTGTGTCTTATGGTCTTAATGATGGATGATGCTTCTTTTGAGGCTTGAAGTTCAGAGTCACTTCATCAGCAAATCCAGAGTTTGAGGCCTGGAATTTTGGGTCCCTTCATAGGCGAGTTCAGAGTTTGATGCCCAGAGTCCGTGGTTCCTTCATTGGTGAGTCTGGAGTTTGAGATCCCTTTATCAGTGAATCTGGAGTTTGAGGACTGGAGTTCAGGGTCTCTTCATCGGGAGTTTGGAGTTTGAGGCCTGGAGTTTTGAGTCCTTTTATCAGTGAATCTGGAGTTTGAGATCCCTTTATCAGTGAGTATGGAGTTTGAGGCCTGGAGTTCAGGGTCTCTTCATTGGGAATCTAGAGCTTCAGGGATGGAGTTTGGGGTCTCTTCATCGTGACTCTGGCATTCATGGTCCCTTCATCAACAAGTCTGTAGTTCAAAGCTCAGAGCTTAGGGTCGTATCAATTTTCAAGACTAGATAGTTTGATCCAAAAATTAGAGTTTGGCCTTTTACTGTGAAATCAGGAAAATAAAAGATACCCTAATTGTCTCCTAGGTCTGTTAGACTATTCAAAGTGGTCATAGCTGATTTTTGACTAAATCTACCTCTACCACCACCTCCGGCAATGCATTCTACACATGCACTGTGTAAAAAAAATCTACCTCTAAATTCATTCCTATACTTTTCTCCAATCAATTTAAAATTATGCCCCCTTGTATTAGTCATCTCCATTCTGGAAAGAAGTCGCTGGCTGTCCACTCAATCTATGACTCTTTTCATCTTGTAATCTCTATAAAGTCATCTCTCAGCCTCCTTTACTTCAAAGAAAAAAGCCTAGTTGGCTCAGGCTAGCTTCATAAGACATGGGTGGGGAGGGTGGGGAGGAGAAGATGGCGGCGCGACACAGCGCGCGCGGCCGCTCCAAAATTATATCGTATTTGTTAAGTAGGTACCGTGCACAATCCTGATTTGATGGATACAGATGTGAGAAGCATGGAGGAACATCTGGAGAAACTTCTGAAATGCCTGTTTCACTGCCGTTGCTACTGCGTGATCGAGAATCTCCAGAAGGGAAGGCCCCAAATCCTCGGCTTTGCCTATTGCCGTGGTCGAAGCGGTCGGCAGAGATGGTGCTCGGTGCTCGGTGTCGGAGGGCTGGTCGGAGGCTCGGAGTTTTCGAACAGACTCAGAGTCGGACTGTGGTCGGGTGCTTCCAGGATGCTGCATCGGCAAGTTTGCGGCGCTGGAAGCTCATGGCTAGAAGAGAGTTTCTCTTCCTTCTACCGTTTGCGTGAGATGATGGGGCTTTCGAGAGACTTTGAGACTTTTTTTTTTACCATGCCCATGGTCTGTTCTTTATCAACTTATGGTATTGCTTTGCACTGTTGTAACTATATGTTATAATGATGTGATTTTTGTCAGTTTTTTTAGTCTTGGTTTGTCTTGTGTTTCTGTGATATCATTCTGGAGGAACATTGTATCATTTCTTAATGCATGTATTACTAAATGACAATAGAAGAGGACTGTGTGTCCTCATTATCCAGGCAGCATCCTGGTAAATCTCCTCTGCACCCCCTCTAAATGTTCCACATCCCTCCTATAACTGAGGCAACCAGAACTGAAGACAATACTCCAGGAAAGATCTAACCAGGTTTATTATCACGGACATATGTCAGAGTCACAGAACACTATAGTCATAGAAACATGCCATTTGGCTCATTTAGTCTGTGCCGAACTATTAATATGCCTAGTCCATCGACCTGAATGGGACCATAGCTCTCTATACCCCACCCATCCATGTGCCTATCCAAATTTCTCCTAAATGTTGAAATCGAACCCAAATTCACCACTTCCACTGGCAGCTCATTCCACACTTGCACCTCTGACTGAAGAAGTTCCCCTCATGTTCCCCTTAACAGTTCATCATTCACCCAAGATCTATGACTTCCAGTTCTAGTCTCACCCAACCTCAGTGAAAAAAACTTGTTTGCATTACCCTATCTTTTCCCCTCATAATTTTGTACACCTCTATCAAATCTTCCCTCATTCTCCTGCACTCTAGGTTATAAAGTCCTAACCTATTCAACCTTTCCCTATAATTTGAGTCCTCGAGTGCTGGCAACATCATTGTAAATTTTCTCAGCACTCTTTCTATCTTATTGATATCTTGTATCCTGTAGGTAGGTGACTAGAACGGCACACAATACTCCAAATTCGGCCTCATCAATGTCTTAAACAACTTCAACATAACTTCCCAGCTCCTGTTCTCAATACTTTGATTTATGAAGGCTAATGTGCCAAAAACTTTCTTTACGACCCCATCTACCTGTGACGCCACTTTCAATGAGTTACAGCACTGTATTCCTATATTCTGAGAATACACACCTCAATGACCCCTACTACTCACTGTGTAAGTCCCACACTAGTTTGTCCTCCCAGAGTGTACCTACCATTTTCCAGCTTCTCCAGATCCTATTGCAAGCCATGATAGCCTTCTCGTTGTCCACTACACGCCCAATCTGGATGTTATCTGCAAAATTGCTGATCCAGTTAGCCATATTATCACCCAGATCATTGATACAGATGACAAATAGCAATGATCCTGCGGCACACCACTAGTCACAGGCCTCCAGTCAGAGAGACAACCATCTACTACCCATTCTATGGCTTCTACAGCAAAGCCAATGTCCAATCCAATTTACTACCTCAACCTGAGTGCCAAGCAACTGAACCTTCTTGACTAACCTTCCATTCGGCCCCTTGTCAAAGGCCTTATTAAAGTCCATATAGGCAACATCTAATTCCTTGCCTTCATCAACTTACCTGGTAACTTCCTCAAAGAACTCTATAAGATTGGTTAGGCATGACATACCTCATATAAAGCCATGTTGACTAATCCTAATCAGTCCCTGTCTATCCTAATACTTATATATCTGGTCCCTTAGAATACCTTACGTAATATATTCATTTTGATAGAGTTAATTCGACCAATCAGCAATAACGAAAGAGGCGACCAATTTAATAGTATCCTTCTTACGTGATTCAATAGGGTAAGAAAATTTTCTTTAAACAGACACATAGTTTTTAGTGATTGTTACACCTAACCAGACCTATCCTTCTCCATAACTATACTGAAACTAATGGCATTATGACCATCAGATGCAAAGCGTTCCCCTACACAAACTTCTGCCACACACCCTGCCTCATTCCCTGAAGGAGATCTTGTATTGCACTCCCTCTGGTTGGGACCTCCATGTATTAGTTAGGGACACTGAACACTGTCCAATCTAGTCCTTTTATAGTATAGGCATTACAGTCAATATGTGGAAAGTTAAAATCACTTGCCATCACAACCTTATGTTTCTTACAACAGTCTGCAACCTCTCTACAAATTATTCCTCTGAATCCTGCTGATGGCCGGAGGTCAATAACATAATCCCATTAATATGGTCATCCCTTTCTTATTCCTCATTTCCACCCATATAGCCTCAGTAGACAAGCTCTCTGGACAGCCCTGTCTGACACTTTCCCTGAGTCGTAATACCACCCTTCCCTTTTAATCCCACTCATCCCATGTCATGAAATTTGTTGCTTTGTGGCAGCAGTCCAGTGCAATATATTAAAAAAATACTAAAATTTACAATAAGAAATATCTTAGAAAATAAGTCTTACAAAGAATGCAGCATAACACCATAAGACATAGGAGCAGAATTAGGCCATTCAGCCCATTGAGTCTGCTCCACCATTCAATCATGGTTGATCCCAGATCCCACTGAACCCTATACACCTGCCTTCTCGCTATATCCTTTGATGCCTTGACTCATCAGGAAACAATCAACTTCCTCCTTAAATATACACGTGGACTTGACCTCCACTGCAGTCTGTGGCAGAGCATTCCACAGATTTACTACTCTCTGGCTAAAAAAAAAATCTCCTTACCTCTGTTCTAAAGGGTCCCCCCCTCAATTCTGAGGCTGTGTCCTCTAGTTCTGGATACCCCTAACAAAGGAAACATCCTCTCCTTATCCACCCTATCTAGTCCTTTCAACATTCTGTAGGTTTCAATGAGATCCCCCCACATTCTTCTAAATTCCAGTGAGTACAGGCCCAAAGCTGCCAAATGCACCTCATATGTTAACCCCTTCATTCCTGGAATCATCCTTGTGAACCTCCTCTTAACTCTCTCCAATGACAACACATATTGAGATCTAGGGCCCAAAACTGTTGACAATACTCCAAGTGCAGCGTGACTAGTGTCTTATAAAGGCTCAGCATTACCTTCTTGCTTTTATATTCTATTCGCTTTGAAATAAATGCCAACATTGCATTTGCCTTCTTTACCACAGACTCAACCTGTAAGTTAACCTTCTGGGAGTCTTGCATGAGGATCCTAAGTAGCTCTGCACCTCTGATGTTTGAACCTTCTCCCCATTTAGATAATAGACCGCACTATTGTTCCTTTTACCAAAATGCATTATCATGCATTTCCCAACACTGTATTCCATCTGCCACATTTTTGCCCATTCTTCCAATTTTTCTCTTTCCAATATTTTTATTAGTTTCTACAAAGGAGAATACAGAGTACAAGAAAGTATATATAAAAGGTCAAAAAAGATTTTTAAAAACTACCAATTACATTACATCTATCCATAATAACAATCTCATTACCTGTATTCATGTAAGTTAGTCAATAGCTATATTGAAATATACTCATTTATTACAAAAAACAGAATCCAACCCCTACTAAGACCGAAGCTGTTTATTAAGGAGAGAAAAGGTAAAATACCTTCTCATATAATAAAAAATAATAATAGCCAACATCTGAATTTAAACAACGAATTGAAGGTTTTGAAAATAATTCAGAAAAGGTCCCCACAATGTTTGAAAGTCTTGACGAGATTCAGAAATTGAACAACGAATCTTCTCTAAATCTTAGCATGACATAATGTCGCATAACCATTGAGCATGAGTAGGAGGAAAAACATCGTTCCATTTAAACAAAAGCGCCCTCCTAGCTATAAGAGAGCTAAAGGCCAAAACATGTAAATCAGATGTCTTCAGCTTGATATCTTGTCCGGCAACAATACTAAATAGCGCTGTCAGAGGATTAGGGTTAAAATTGACCTTGAAAAGTAAAGAAAAAGTTTGAAAAACTTCCTTCCAATTTTTTTCAAGACTCGGACAAGTCCAAAACAGATGAATTAATGAAGCTTCTCCATTATTACATCTGTCACAGTAGGGAGATATATCCGAATAAAAACGAGATAGCTTATCCTTAGTCATGTGAGCTCTATGTACCACCTTAAGTTGTTTATGAGGGAATGGCGAACACATAACAATGAAGTATTAACCAGTTTAAAAATTCCATTCCAAGTTTCCTCAGATATTGATGCCCGTCAACCTTGTTCCCAGAGATTCTTAATTTTGTCTTAAGGAACATTCCCTGTCTCCAATAACATGCCACAAATATCAGATATTGAACCATTATAAAAAGGTGTCAAATTGAAAATTACATCCAGTAAGTTCTTATCCGAGCTTATAGGAAATGTGCATAATTGAGACCTTAGAAAATCTCTCATTTGTAAGTATCTAAAAAAGTGAGTTTTGGGTAAGCTATATTTAGCTGACAATTGCTCAAATGAAAAAAAGATTCCTCCAACAAACAGATCCCAAAAACATTTAATACCCAACTTATCCCATTCTTTAAAAACTAAATCAGTCATGGAGGGTTTAAAAAAAAGTTAGAATAAGTGGGACTTGAAAGGGAAAATCTCAATAAACCAAAGTGTTTTCTAAATTGTATCTGGATCCTCAGAGTATGTTTAATGATTAAGTTATCAGTTAGTTTACTTACAGATAAAGGAACTGAGGATCCAAGAAGAGAAATAATATAAAATTTATTAACAGAGTTAGCTTCTAAAGAAACCCATACTGGACAGTCTACATGATTAATATAATATAGCCAAAACGTAAGATATCGTATATTAACTGCCCAGTAATAAAACCTAAAATTAGGTAAGGCTAAACCTCCAGACTTTTTAGATTTCTGAAGATGAACTTCATTTAATTAAGGATGTTTATTTTTCCATATATAAGAGGGCAAAATAGAATCAGGAGAGTCAAAAAACGATTTAGGAATAAAAACGGGTAAAGCCTGAAAAAGATAGAAAAATTTAGATAGAACATTCATTTTAATAGAATTAATTTGTCCAATCAAAGATATTGAAACAGGTGACCAATTTAGTGATCCCTTTTTACACTGTTCAATAAAGTAAGAAAGTTTTCTTTAAACAGGCGTTTGTAATTCTTAGTGACTGTTACACCCAAATAAGTAAATTGATTCCTTACTATTTTAAAAGGGAGATTAGTATTAATTGATACCAAATTATTTAAGGAAAATAATTCACTCTTACGTAGGTTCAATTTATATCCTGAAAACTGGCTAAAACGGGAGAGTAAAGAAAGTACACAAGGTAACGAGGTCTCAGCATTAGAGATAAAAAGCAATATATCATCAGCGTAAAGCCAGATTTTGTGGGTGATACCTCTCCTTAAAATACCACAGGTATCATTAGATTCTCGAAAAGCAATGGCAAGGAGTTCTAAAGCTAGATCAAAGAGCAAAGGACTCAACGGACAACCTTGTCTAGTTCTGCGGTGAAGTTTAAATGGTTTGGAATTTTGAAATTTAGTAAGAACCCGAGCAAAAGGAGGTAATAAAGTAAGTTAATCCATTGAACAAAATCTGGTCCAAAATTAAATTTTTCTAAGGTTTTAATTAAATAATTCCATTCAACCCGATTGGAGGCCTTCTCAGCATCTAAGGATATCACACATTCCGATATCTCCTCAGAAGGAGAGTAAGTAACATTTAATACACGGCGTATATTAAAATGGGAATGTCAGTTTTTAATAAATCCAGTCTGGTCATCAGCAATAATAGAAGGCAAGATATTTCCAGTCCTGTGAGCCAGAACTTTAGAAAGGATTTTAGTATCAACATTGAGTAATGAAATTGGCCTTGTTCTTTTTTAGGATAAGCAAAATAGAAGCTTCATAGAAATCTTCATAGAAAGATTCAGGCAAGCTACCCAATTTGAAAGAATCCAAAAAGACTAAGTGTAACTTCGGTATAACTAATGAGGAAAAAGCCTTATTCTTTTTTAGGATAAGCAAAATACAAGCTTCATAGAAATCTTCATAGAAAGATTCAGGCAAGCTACCCAATTTGAAAGAATCCAAAAAGACTAAGTGTAACTTCGGTATAACTAATGAGGAAAAAGCCTTATAAAATTCTCCAGAAAATTCATCTGGACCCGGAGCCTTCCCTGAGTGTAGTAAATGTATAGCCTCGAAAATTTCCTCATAAGAAATGGGTTGATCCACCTGTTTGCAATTATCTGCAGAAAGTGCAGGGATATTCAATTGATCTAGAAAATTATTCATTACAGTACTATCCTTAGGGGAATCAGAACTATAAAGTTTAGAATAGAATTCTCTAAAGGTATCATTTATTTCAGAGTGATCAGTTGTCCTATCACTATTATTATGATTGTGATTATGAGGACACGCAGTCTCCTTTTATTGTCATTTAGTAATGCATGCATTAAGAAATGATAAAATGTTTTTCCAGAATGATATCACGAAAACACATCACAAACCGACTTAAAAACTAACAAAAGAACACATATTTATAACATATAGTTGCAACAGTGCAAAGCAATACCATAATTTGATAAGAACAGACCATGGCACAGTAAAAGTCTCAAAGCCTCTTGAAAGTCCCATCATCTCATGCAGACGGTAAACCTCCAGCGCCGCCAACTTGCCGGTGCAGCATCCTGGAAGCACCCGACCACAGTCCGATTCCGAGTCCGTCCGAAAAACTCCGAGCCTCCGACCACCTCCCGACACCGAGCACCATCTCTGCCGAGCACTTCAACCCCGGCCCCAGCAACAGGCGATACGCAAAGCCAAGGATTTGGGGCCTTCGTCTCCGGAGAATCTCGATCGCACAGTAGCAATGGCAGTGAAGCAGGCATTTCAGAAGTTACTCCAGATGTTCCTCTGCGCTTCTCACGGCTGTCTCCATCAAATCTAGATTGTGCACGGCCCCTAGTTACACATAACTGATATTCATTTGGAACGGCCGCGCGCGCTGCATCGCACCATCTTCTCCTCCCTCACTTTAGTTTTACAAATTTCTTTAATTTGTCGTTTAACTACAGAAGTTTTTAATTGGTTAGTCAATACTTTGCCTGATTTATCTCCATGAATGTAAAATTGAGTCTTATCTTTAAGAAGTTGAGTTTTAATTGGATATGTTAAAATGCCAAAATCTGTTTGTTTGATAAAGGCCAGGGGGATTTAAAGATAGAAATACAGAAGCTTGATCTGAGATAGCAATCTCTTTATATTTACAGGAACGAACTGATGAAACCATTTGACTATCGATAAAAAAAAAATCAATCCTGGAATATGTATGATGGACATGGGAAAAAAACGAGTACTCCCTATCTAAAAGACGTAAAAAAACGCCAAACATCAACAATACCACACTTCAATAAAAAAGATTGAATAAACAAAGCTGATTTATTAAGAGTCACTGGCTTAGAAAATGATCGGTCTAAAATTGGATCTAGACAACAGTTAAAATCTCCTATCACCAGAGAACAAAGACTCAGATCTGGTAAAAGCAAAAAAAAACACTCAAGGAAACCTGGATCATCTATCGTTTGTACATTTGCGGCATACACAATGGCAAATGCTATTAATTTATTATCTAGTTCTCCTGAAACTATAACAAAACGTACATTGGTATCCGACACTACTTTACGTTGGGCAAAGGAAAATGTATTATCTATAAGAATCGAAACTCCTCTAGATTTGGCCTGAAAAGAAGAATGAAAACAAAAACTATTCCAATGGCTAAAAAAAATGCAAATTATCACATTTGCGTATGTGAGTTTCTTGTAAGATAATAATAGGGACCTTAAATTTCTTAATACAAGCAAAAATCTTATTACGTTTAACAGGGTGATTTAACTCTTTCACGTTAAAACCGAGTATATTAATAGTTTGGTCCATTTTTAATATTATTTAAAGGAAGGGTTAAAATGTAAGTTAAAACCAACCCATAAGCCTTGAGAAATGGTAACCAAGCAACAAGTTGGCTAAAAATTCGAAAACAGCTTCTGAGAAAAAAAAACATACCCCTGCCTCCCAAAGAAAGAAGGCCGACCAATAGAAAACCAGCATCTACAACTACGGACAACCCCCCAAAAAACCTGGTGATCGCTCCAATTAGTTTCAAGGTTATTATTTATTCCAACCTAGACAAAACAATATCCAAACAAGAAATTCAATTCTCGTATATCAAAAATACAGTATTAAAGAGTACAAAAGGAAATTAGTTACAAAGGTTTACCAAAAGTAAAAGATGGCATTATTCATACAGAAAGACATTAAACATTAATCTTGTATCTTCATGAAAAAACAGACTAAGCAGTGAGCTTCCAAATTTAAAAAATCTTTGTGCTTCAGCATTCAAACGAAACCATTCCAAGGATCCATCTTTAATGAGATTCTCAGTCAAACTGGGTAGCCAGGGGACGGCTTGAAACCCTTGTTAAAAAAAAGTCCAACAAAGCTTGTTTAAATTTGCATGTTCCTGCATAACCTCAAACGAATAATCTTCGAGAATCTTAATATTCCAACCTATAACCAATCATGCCCCTTCAACAGGATCCATGAGTTAAAAGTTTCTCATTTAATCCTGTGTCTTCATGTAAAGACAAATTAAACAGCTAGTCTTCGAATTTAAAAAACCTTTGTACTTCAACAGTCGAACGAAACCATTCAAAAGATCCATTTTTAAGTGTGATTTTGAGTCAGGCTGGGTAGTGAAAGGAAGGCTTGAAACCCTTGTTAAAAATCATGGACATAACTTCTTTGAACTTAGCATGTTCCTGCATAACCTCAGGTGAGTAATCTTCAACAATTCTAATCTTACGACCATTATAGTCAATCATGCCTCTTCAACGAAATTCACAAATTAACAGTTCCTTTGTTTTAAATTCATGAAAACAGATTATTACTGACCTTGGTCTATCTCCCTTAGGTCTAAACACAGGAGATCTGTGAACTCGATCAATCATAGGCAAAGACGTTAAAATTTCCGGAAATAATTCTTGCAAAAAGTTTACAAAAAATTCCAAACGATGATTACCTTCGATTAATTCTTCGAGACCCAGAACCCATAGGTTGTTTCTTCTACTTCTATTCTCTAGGTTGATCATCTTCTGTCTTCACTTTTCGTCGGACTTCGATAGCTTTTCACAAAGCTTCTGCAATTCAGTCACTTCCATTTCCAGAGACGACAAAATTGCTTCATTATTTTTTATACGTTTATCATGTTCATTAAGAGTTTGTTGAATAGAATCCGATTTACCATCTACTTGTTTAAGTTCAGAGCTGAAATGTTGAAACTTCTCAGAGGCTTCTCGTGTATGATTTTGCAGCAAATCCATAATAGAATCCAAAGAAGCAAGGAGATCATCCTTTTTAGTACTCTGGCCCTCCTTCCAGTCATAATGAAAGAATATCACACTTAAAAAAGAAGTTTCAAGACAGGTTGGAAATATTAAGATAATTCGAGTTGGAGCAATGGCAGGTTGCTGTTACTCCATCAGCCACCACCAGGAAAATTCCAATCTTTCTGTCCTGCTGCAATCGCATTGCTTCCTCAGCACGACCTACCCCTCCACCTATCTTCACATCATCCGCAAAGATTGCCACAAAGCCATCAACTCCATTATCTGAATCACTGACAAATATTGTGAAAATATACTGACCCCTAAGGAACACCTCTAGTCACTGGCAGCCAACCAGAAAAGGCCTCTTTTATTCCCACTCACTGCCTCCTGCCTGTCAGTCATTTTGCTATCCATGCCATTATCAAGAATATAGTGAAGCAGTGTTCATGGGTTCATTGTCCATTCAGAAATCTGATGAAGGAGGGGAAAAACCTGTTCATAAAACATCAAGTGTGTGTCTTCAGGCTCCTGTATCTCCTCCCTGGTGGTAGTAATGAGAAGAGGGCATGTCCTGGGTGGTGAGGGTCCTTTATGATGGATGATGCCTTTTTGAGGCAATAGTTTTGAAGATTTCCTTTACAGCTGCAACATTACCATATGGCTCTTGAACTCAATACTCTGACTAACGAAGGCCAACACATCATATGCAACTCCACCATGGACAGTCCCAAGCCCAGCTGCAAAGTAAGGATGATTGGGCATGGGGCTAGCAACCACATCCCATAAAAACCCAGTGTTACAGAAACACTAACAGAAGCTCTGAAGACCTCATCTCTAGGAGAGGAAGATGGGCTACTTCAGCGGTCCACAACCACTGGGCTGCAGACTGGTACCGGGCCGTAAAGCATGTGCTATTGGGCCACGAGGAAACGATATGATTTGGCGATATGAGTCAGCTGCACCTTTCCTCATTCTCTGTCACGCCAACTGTTGAGCTTGAATGCACACGAGGTCATTACGCACGCGTCATCCATGTCAGCGCAGGAAGAAGATCAATTCCTCGAGCTTGTGGGCTGAAAAGTATCTTTGACATAACATCTCTGCTGGCATTCTGGATCAAAGTCAAGGCTAAATATCCTTGAGATAGCCACAAAGACACTGAAAACATTGCTTCAATTTCCAACATATCTCTGCAACGAATGCAACGAAAACTAAATTGCGGAATAGACTGGACATAAGGAACCCCCTTTGCGTATCGCTGTTTCCCATTCACCCCTCTATGGCACCATCTTGTTGCAGGGAAACAAGCCCAGGGCTCCCACTGATTCAGCGATATTGGTATGTGGCAATGATTTTATATGTTATTGGTATGTGGCAATAATTTTATTATGTTCATACGGGGGAAATATGTGCTGTGTGTTTAATATCCAAAAGTTACTTAAAATGTTATGATGCTATTGACTTATAACTGACTTATAATTGACTTATCACTATATTCATGCGAGGAAAATATGCGCTGTGTGTTTAATATTAAATTCGTTAGATAAACCCTTTTGGAAATGAAATTGAGTGTATTAGCCACTTATCACCTATATTCCGGTCGCGATTAACACCGCACCCCCCCCCCCGAACAGAATCGCCAAAAACGATTTGTAGAAAAAAAATCAGCACGTACACGCATGTGCACTGGTGCCCGCGCAAGGCTTCATCGGGGTAAACACAATGTATTTGACTGCTACTCTTGTCCGTTGGCAACCCTACCCCCCTCACCCCACCCCCCCGCCCCCGGGTCGGCCAGTCCACAAGAATATTGTCAATAATAAACCGGTCCGCGATACAAAAAAGGTTGATGACCCCTGGGCTACTTAGAAACATAGAAAACCTGCAGCACAATCGGCCCACAAAGCTGTGCTTCTGTACTTTTGGAGACAAACTGAAGGACTGGCTGTGAGGTACAGGCGTTGTAGGGAGCCTAAGTCTCTTGGGAAAATAAACTGGCTCCACCACAATAGGAGGAGTTGGTGTTTTATTAAGTGTTCACAAAGTCCCAAACTGTGAAAATATATGTATAGTGAAAAAAAACTAATTTTAGGTATATAATTAGAGGTTTAGGACAGGTGGCAGAGAAGGAATCTCAAAATTTCAAAATTCAAAATAAAATTTATTATCAGAGTACATACATGTCACCCTTCATTTCCTGCAGGCATACTTAGCAAATCTATAGAACAATAACTGTAAACTGGATCAATGAAAAACAAATTGTGCAAATGCAAATATAAATAAATAACGAGTATGAAATAACAAAATCAAGAGTCCTTAAAGTGAGACAATCAGTTGTGGGAACACTAGAAATAGAATGAGTGTAGTTATCAACCTTTGTTCAAGAGCCTGATGGTTGAGGGGCAGTATCTGTTCTTGAACCTGGTGGTGTGAGTCCTGAGGCTCTTGTACCTTCTCCCTGATGGCAGCGGTGAGAAAAGAACATGAAGGGTGGGTTGGGGGGGTGGTGCGGGTGCAGACACACTCAGCCCTGAAACACCAGGGAAGGTCATTTGATTCCAAACAATTGGTTTATTGATCATTACAGAATGTCTCTCTGGGGCTCCCTGCCCTCTGCCCTCTCTCTTCCCCTTTTCCCAACCATGATTCCCCTCTCCCTACTCTCTTCCCATTCTCAGTCCACATTGAGACCCATATCAAAACCAGGTTTATCATCACTCACAAATGTCACAAAATTTGTTTTTTTTTTATATATATTGCAGCAGTACAATGCAATACATAAAATTGCCACAGTACAGTGCAAAACTCCGAACCACTTGAGCTATACATATGTGTCTAAGACTTTTGCACAGTGTTGTATATAAAATGCACTGTATATATAATATAATATTTACACAGATCAACCAATATTCAACTCCTTCCTCCAGTTAGTTCATGAGCAACTAAGGTCTATCGCCAACCACCTCTGGGGGATACTACACTGAGACCCATTTATTACCTTTAACACCCCCCCCCCCCCATTTGTCCTTCTGTACACTGCACATGTGCAGTTTCTCACTAATAATACTGGTCCGGAAGCAACGCCTCGGTTTTGCCAAGATATATCCAGAACCGCCAAACTACAAATGAATGAACAGATAAACAACAAATGTAAAACAAATAAAGATTTATGTATGAATAAACTTAAATAGTATTCCCCGTGTGCAATTGTGTCTGTGTTACTTCGCAGTTGTAACATTGCAGTGCTGTCCAAGGCTGGTGACAGAGCCCTATGTCACACCAGCCCAGGACTAAAGGTTCTGGCAAGCTGCTGTTGGGAGCCTATGGTTCGGTAGGGAAGATGGGCTTAAGAAGAAGAAGATACCATACACCTTCTTAACCACCCAATCAAAAAACATTACATTATGCAGAATGGGTACCTTCTTCTGCATCAGCGCCTGGGCATCATCGGCTTCTTCCTTCAGTGCTTGATCCATTAACTTTATATCCAGAGCCTGCTCTTCCTCCTGCTCCTTCGTGATTCGCTTCACCTTCAGTGCCTTCGCACTGTCCAGAGTATCGCGGAGTTTCTTCTGCTTCTGCACTTTCTCCCTCTCAAGCCGCTCATCTTCCAACTTTGAAAGACGCTGCTTTTCTTTCTATGATGACATGCCACATTATTATGAGAAATTTTACATTCTGGGCTTTTCCTTGAATACAGATGGAGAGAACTTAGGATTCAAGATTGTTAAATGTCATTCCCAGTACACAAGCGTAGAGAACAACAAAATAACTGTTACTCCAGATCTGATGCAGCACAAATAAAAAACAATTAGATAAAGCACATAATAATAAAAAATACAATAAATATAAATACTACATAAGGTAGTTTATATACATAGATTGTATGTCCACAAAGTGACACCAGGCACAGGAGTGTCTGTACATAAGGTGACGGACAGGAAAGGATAAAGTAGTGGTGATTGAGGGTGGGGAGGGGTGGGTTAGCGGGTGGAGGTGTTGAACAGCCTTGCTGCTTGGTGAAAGAAACGGTTTTTGAACCTGGTGGTCCTGGCGTGGATGCTACATAGCCTCTTCCCTAATGGGAGTGGGACGAACAGCCTGAGCAGGGTGGGTGTGATCCTTCATGATGTTACTGGCACTCTTACGGGTCGAATTAAGAAATGGCAAGGGTAAAAAGACACTAATAGCAGTTATATACAGGCCTCCAAACAGCAGCCGGGATGTGGACTGCAAGTTACAGCTGGAAATAGAAAAAGCGTGTCAGAAGGAAAATGTCAAGATAATTATGGGGGATTTTAATATGAAAGTGGATTGGGAAAGTCAGGAAGGTACTGGATCTCAGGAGAGGGAGTTTGTAGAATGCCTACGGGATGGCTTTTTGGAGCAGCTTGTCCATAAGCCCACCAGGGGATCAGCTGTTTTGGATTGGGTGCTGTGTAATGAACCTGAGGCGATTAGGGAGCTGGAGGTAATGGAACCCGTTGGAAGTAGTGATCATAATATGATTGAGTTCGGTTTCAAATTTGAAAAGGAGAAGCTGGTATCAGGTGTATCGATATTTCAGTGGAACAAAGGAAATTACAGTGGTATGAGAGAGGAACTGGCCCAAGTAGATTGGAAAAGTAAGCTAGATGGAGGTATGGTAGAACAGAATTGGATGAAATTCCTACAAGAAATAAGGAAAGTGCAGGAAAAATATATTCCAAGAAAAAAGAAAATCATGAATGGAAAAATGGCACAAATGTGGCTCACAAGAGAGGTTAAAACTAAAATAAAAGCAAAAGAGACGGCGTACAAGGAAGCAAAAATTAGTGGGAAAACTGAGGACTGGACGAAATTTAAAAACTTACAGAAGGAAACTAAGAAAGTCATTAGGAAAGAAAAGATGAATTATGAAAGGAAGTTGGCAATTAACATTAAAAAGGATACTAAGAGTTTTTTTTAAATATGTGAAGAGTAAAACTCAAAAATCAGAAGTGCAAAGTGACTTGGGGGCTCTCGCGCAGGATACCCTAAAGGTTATCCACCAGGTTGGGTTGGCAGTAAGGAAAGCAAATGCTATGTTGGCATTCATTTCAAGAGGAATAGTGTATAAGAGTAAGGAGGTGTTGATGAGGCTCTATGGGGCACTGATGAGACTTCATTTGGAATACTGTGTGCAGTTTTGGGCCCCGTATCTTAGAAGGGGTGTTCTGATGTTGGAGAGAGTTCAGAGAAGATTTACAAGGATGATTCCTGGAATGCAGGGGCTAACATATGCGGAGCGTTTGTCGGCTCTTGGATTGTATTCATTAGAGTATAGAAGAATGAGAGGGGATCTCATAGAAGCATTTTGAATGTCGAAAGGGTTGGACAGAGTAGACGTGGAAAGGCTGTTTCCCTTGGTGGGTGAGTCCAGAACAAGAGGCCACAGTCTTAGAATTAGAGGGTATCCGTTTAAAACAGCGATGAGGAGAAATTTTTTTAGCCAGAGGGTCGTGGATTTATGGAATTCATTGCCACATACACCTGTGGAGGCCCGATCATTGAGGATGTTTAAGGAGGAGATTGATAGGTATCTAATTAGTCAGGGTATCAAGGGATATGGGGAAAAGGCCAGAAATTGGAACTAGATGGGAGAACAGTTTAGCTCATGGTGGAGTGGCGGAGCAGACTCAACAAGCCGAATGTTATACTTCTGCTCCTTTGTCTTGTAATCTTATGATCTGCCGGCATTATATAAAATCTTGGGAAAAATTCATACTTATGCAAGGAATTTTAGGTTCCAATTCAGATTAATTTATCATATGTACATGTTGTGAAATGCATTGTTTGCATTAACAACCAACACAACCCAAGTGTCATCACACATTCTAATGGGTGAAAGAAAGATATCCTTTGTAGGGATATGTGATCAGGTGCTTTGCAATTCCCATACCAGACAGTGATGTAGCTGGTCAAGACCCTCTCAATAGAGGGGTGGAGGGGAAGCCTCACTTGCCTTGATCTCCTCAGGAAGTAGAAGCATCGCTATGCTTTTTTGACAAAAAGTGTTACTAGGTGATATTGTCCGTAATGTGCATTTCCAGAAACTTGGTGCTCCTAACTCTCTCCAAGGAGGAGCCTTGTATATCCAGTGAGGAGTAGTCAGCCTGCATCTTGCTATGGAACACAATCATCTTTTGGTCTTGTCCACATTGAGACTCAAGTAGTTGTGCTCACACCATTCTACCTCCTCTCTGAACCCCATCTTGTTCTCATTGTTGAAGCCAACCACAATTGTGTCAGTGAACTTGACGATTCCATTTGAACTAGATCTGGCCATGCAGTAATGCGCCAGCAAAGAGCACAGAGCCGGGCTCAGCATGCAGCCCTGGGGAGCGCGAGTGCTTAGCTTAATGGAACTAGAGATGTTTCTGCCAACATGAATGACCGTGACCTTTCTGTCAAGATGTCCAGGATCGGATCCAGTGACAGAGAAAGGGGTTGAAACCCAACAGAAGGGGGGGTGGGGAGAAGGAAGGGGGTAGCAGGAGGGGGGGAGAAGAGAGGGGGGGGAGAAGAGAGGGGGGGGAGAAGAGGGGGGGGAGAAGAGGGGGGGGGAGAAGAGAGGGGGGGAGAAGAGAGGGGGGGAGAAGAGAGGGGGGGAGAAGAGAGGGGGGGAGAAGGGGGGGAGAAGAGAGGGGGGGGAGAAGAGAGGGGGGGAGAAGAGAGGGGGGAGAAGAGAGGGGGGAGAAGAGAGGGGGGAGAAGAGAGGGGGGGAGAAGAGAGGGGGGGGGAGAAGAGAGGGGGGGGAGAAGAGAGGGGGGGGAGAAGAGAGGGGGGGGAGAAGAGAGGGGGGGGAGAAGAGAGGGGGGGGAGAAGAGAGGGGGGGGAGAAGAGAGGGGGGGGAGAAGAGAGGGGGGGGAGAAGAGAGGGGGGGGAGAAGAGAGGGGGGGGAGAAGAGAGGGGGGGGAGAAGAGGGGGGGGAGAAGAGAGGGGGGGGGAGAAGAGAGGGGGGGAGAAGAGAGGGGGGGGAGAAGAGAGGGGGGGGAGAAGAGAGGGGGGGGAGAAGAGAGGGGGGGGAGAAGAGAGGGGGGGGGAGAAGAGAGGGGGGGAGAAGAGAGGGGGGGGAGAAGAGGGGGGGGGAGAAGAGGGGGGGGGAGAAGAGAGGGGGGGAGAAGAGAGGGGGGGAGAAGAGAGGGGGGGAGAAGAGAGGGGGAGAAGTAAGGGGGAAGGGAAAGAGAAGGAAGGGAGGGGGAGTAAATAAGGGAAAGGGGGAAAGACTGGTTTTATTTGTTACATCAAAACATACAGTAAAATGCTTCATTTGTGTCAAATCAAATCAGTGAGGATTGAGCTGGCAGCATCCGCAAGTGTCGCCAGCATAACATGTCCACAGCTCACTAATCGTAAGCTTCAGGTATTTACAATGTGGGAGGAAACCCACCCATAAAGAACAGAATGGATTTCAGACATTGAACATATAACAATATTAAAATTTGGTAAAATAATGTGTTACTCTGTTGAGGCATTTTCTTTTCTTACCATCACCCCTGCCTCGTGTTCTTTCTGATGCTTCTGATCCACACGTTTCGCGTTGATCTCCGCTATTTGCTTCAGCTGAATAGCCAGGGCTTCCTGCTTTTTCCGGTTTTCCTCTCTCAGCTCTTTCTCTGCCCTCTCCTCTTTGGCAAGTCGGTCCTTCTCCCACAGTTCATCAAAGAGTTGATCCTCTTCCTTTTTCTGATTCTGCAGTCTCCTGTTGAATTCGATTTGTGCCTGCCAGTCTCTGGCCAGCTCCTGCTCTCGTTGGTGGGATAGTTCTGCCTGAAGCTCCTTGCATTGCTCCCTAAAATATAAGCACAAAATACAGTGCATTCCGGTTAACTGGGCCATTGGTTAATAGGGGTAGCCACTTTTGGGACAACTTTTAATGAACAAAAATGAAATTGAGAAAATAACAGGGTTTATTTGGGACACCGTGCTGCTGAACTGAGAGACAGACTGCTGCCAAACAGTTTAACTGATGTCAGTCAAGTGCACTTCACAAGTTAGATACAACACTGTGCTCAAAGCAAATATTTGCATGTGTGTTCAAAAATCAGAGATTTTTGTCACCGATATTTGGCAAGATAAACAGTAAGACAATTCAGAACTGTTTTGCTTACTGCTGCTTCAAACATTCCAGCTTGGCAATGTCAGAAACAGTTGAGAGTGAAAATGAAACACTTTCACTACTTCCACAAGTTAGGAACTACAAAAATTTGGAAGGTATGGACAATCACGAATGTTACAATGAAAATGAAAATTAAGGATGCAATCATCAATAGCATTGTATGAAGGCAGTCCATTATCTGTACTAAGTGTCTATGTTGATTTTGTTCACTTACAGCTATTCAAAAGAACATAGAGGGCTATGGGTAACCTGAGGAAATTTCTAAAGTAAGTACATGTTTGGCACAGCATTGTGGGCCAAAGCGCCTGTATTGTGTTGTAGGGTTTCTATGTTTCTAACATGGCAGCGTACACTGAATGAATTCCTACTTCAATAACTATAAGGGACTAAAATACAGTTTTATTACTAGTATTAGTACTATGTTATTGTAATAGTATCGCTAGTGTTCCAAGTTGTTCTGTATTTCATTTGAATACAAAACTTGTTACTCATTTAAACTGTAGTTTGTCTTTTTGTAGAACACAGAACATACCGCACATTTCAGGCTCTTCGACCCACAGTGTTGTACCAACCATGTAACCTACTCTAGAAAATGCCTAGAATTTCCCTACCGCACAGCCCTCTATTTTTCTAAGCTCCATGTACCTATCTAAGAGGCTCGTAAAAGACCCTATTGTATCCACCTCCACCATCGTCGCCAGCAGTGCATTCCACGCACCCACCACTCTGTGTTAAGAACTTAACCCTGACATCCCCTCTGTACCTACTTCCAAGCACCTTAAAACTATGCCCTCTCGTATTAGCCATTTCAGCCCTGGGAAAAAGCCTCTAGCTATCCACCATGATCAATGCCTCTGATCATCTTACACACCTCTATCAGGTCACCTCTCATTCTCCATCGCTCCAAGGATAAAAGGTCAAGTTCACTCAACCTATTCTCATAAGGCACGCTTTCCAATGCAGACAACATCCTCGTAAATCTCTTCTGCACTCTTTCTATAGTATCCATATCCTTCCTGTAGTGAGGTGATCAGAACTGAACACAGTACTCCAAGTGGGGTCTAACTAAGGTTTTATATAGCTGTAACATTATCTCACAGCTCTTGAACTCAATCCCACGGTTGATGAAAGCCAACACACCATACACCTTCTTCACAACTCTGTCAACCCGCGCAGCAGCTTTGAGTGTCCAACGGACATGGATCTCAAGATCTCTCTGATCCTCCACACTGCCAACAGTCTTACCATTAATTCATACTATATCTTCAAATTTGACCAACCAAAATGAACTACTTCACACTTATCTGGATTGAACTCCATCCGTCACTTCTCAGCCCAGTTCTGCATCCTATCAATGTCCCACTATAACCTCTGACAACCCTCCAGACTATCCACAATACCCCCAACTTTTGTGTCATCAGCAAACATACTAACCCACCCTTCTACTTCCTCATCCAGGTCATTTATGAAAATCACAAAGAAGGGTCCCAGAACCAATGTTCCCTCTAATTTTTAGTGTCAGTGTGCACAAAAATCTTATGTTGTGCAATTTTTTTTCCTGTGACAAAAGTATGTGCGCACTGACTGCACACATGGGACAGTTTATGTAGGTTTACAAAATATTTGACCTAAAACTGCACAGAATAACATATATATTTAAGTCACACACACACAAAAAATGCTGGTGAACATAGCAGGCCAGGCAGCATCTCTAGGAACAGGTACAGTCGACGTTTCGGGCCGAGACCCTTCGTCAGGACTAACTGAAAGGAGAGATAGTAAGAGATTTGAAAGTGGAAGGGGAGGGGCAGACCTGAAATGATGGGAGAAGACAGGAGGGGGAGGGATGGAGCTAGGAGCTGGAAGGTTGATTAGCAAAAGAGATACGAGGCTGGAGAAGGGAGGGGATCATGGGATGGGAGGCCTAGGGAGAAAGCGGGGGGGAGCCCAGAGGATGGGCAAGGAGTTATAGTGAGAGGGACAGAGGGAGAAAAAGAGAGAAAAAAAGGGAAAGAAAGAAAGAAAAATAAATAAATAAATAAATAAATAAATAAGGGATGCGGTACAAAGGGGAGGTGGGGCATTAACGGAAGTTAGAGAAGTCAATTTTCATGCCATCAGGTTGGAAATATTTAATCTGTATCATATTTAAGTCACTCAGTTATTTTTTTCTCTCTCCTGTCTTCGACATTTACCCATTCTTTGTAAACTCTTGTTTCGACTAATAGAACTTCCACCCCATTGATAGCTTTTGATTCTTATTAACATATCCAAATAACATTCACCTAAACGGTTTCTCAGCTTGTTTTTGAGTTGATTCATTAGGCTAAAACCTCGCTCACAGTCCACACTAGACGCAAGAAAGGTTCCCCCAATGTCCATCAGCTGTGCAAGCTCGCAAAACTGTTCATTTTGAAGTACAAATGCCACCATTTGAGCAAAGTTTGAAATCGGTTTGGATATAATTTTTTCTTGCATGGAAAATTTGAAATCATTAAACTGTCTAACTATTACAATATTCTCAGCTAGAAATTCATGATATTTTAGACATAAGGCATTAACTTGTTCATCACCAAGTGTGAAATCACAATCTGCAATTGCAGAGAAATTAAAAGCTGACCATTCTTGTACCTCAACTTTGATCTCCTCTGGGTTTGATCATTTTCGCTCATCTGCACTCTACCATAACATGCGTAGCACTCCTGTAACGGGTAATGACGGGTTCTGTTGCCTGAGCTTTTGTACACCGTCCAAATGCAATTTACTTGCCAAACGATGCTTCAAAAAGTCAAGTTTCAAATATCATCCCACTTCTTTCCACTAGCAAATTCTCCAGCAACTTTCGCATCACAACAATACAAACAATACAAACTTCAGTTTCCGAATCATACATGAATATTTCTCGTAGCTGAACATTCATGACGTCATGAGCTTTCGGTGTAACAGTTTCTACTGTTTTGTGAAGCCATTCAACTTTAAACAAATTTGCAGTTCTTTTGTGCTTCACGCCCTTCGCTTCTTTTGAATTTGACATAGTGAATCAATATTTTTTCCAATAAAAACTTAGTAAGCTATCCACAGGATTTGAAACAGATCTTTGTAAATTTCACGATATGAACACTGTCCACTAAATATGGCTGCCGCCGTGATGCAGCTGTACAAACCGGAACAAGATAGGTGAGAAGACATAAATTAGTGACGTGCATTGTGGTATTTGAAAAACCGACTAATTAGTTAACAGAAACAGTTAGCTATAAGATTATTTTCAATAAGTATAATTATTAACTACTACATTATTTTAGGTAACTAACCTTTTGTGCGCACAGTAATTTCCTTTGTGCGCTGGTTGAAAAACGTGTGCGCTCGCACACGCGCACAGCTTAGAGGGAACTATGCCCAAAACTGATCCCTGAGGCACACCACTGGTCACCAACCTCTATACAGAATACAAACCATCTACAACTGCCCTGTGGGCAAACCAATTCTGGGTCCACAAACCAAGATCTCCTTAGATCCCATGCCTCCTTACTTTCTGAAGGAACCTTGCATGGGGAACCTAATCAAATGCCTTACTGAAATCCATATACACTACATCCACTGCTCTACTTTCATCAATGTGTTTTGTTACTTTCTCAAAGAATTCAATCAGGCTCATAAGGCACGACCTGCCCTTGGCAAAGCCATGTTGCTTATCCCTAATCAGATTATGTCCCTCCAAATGCTCATAAATCTTCTCAGGTTTTTTTCGAGGGTTTCAGACATTGAAAAGTGAGATATTATGCTCAAGTGCACAGTTTATTTCAATACAAAACATACCGAAATTGCTGATCAAGTTTTTCTGCGATCAGTTTTTGACGCTCCTGCTCCCTTTGTATTTTAAGGTCTTTTACTTGTTGCCTCATTTTTGCTTGTCGTTCTAAAACTGTTTCTCCCAAAAGGTTCAGTTGATTCATGTAATCTTTCTCCTCAGCCTCCAGAAGATCTCGTAACCTCAAGTGATTGAAAAAAAAAATTATTTTAAAGGAATTGCAGGTGTATTGGAAAAGAAATTTCACTAACATTAATGTGATTTTTAGCTAAGCAAAATTAACTGAGATCAAGTTGACTGGATTAAAATTATTCAATTTAAAAAGGCCTGTACTCACCGGTGTTGAGAAGAATAAAGGGGGATCTCATTGAAGCCTATTGAATATTGAAAGACCTGGGATATGGAGAAGATGTTTCCTATGTAGTAGGAGTCAAAGACCAGAGGGCACAGCCTCAGAATAGAGGGACATCCCTTTAAAATGGAGGAGAGGAGGAATTTCTTTAACCAAAAGGTAGTGAATCAGTGGAATTCATTGCCACAGACAGCTGAGGAAACCAAGTCATTGGGTATATTTAAAGCAGAGGTTGATAAGTTCTTGATTAGTCAGGACATCAAAGGTTGCAGGGAGAAGGCAGGAGAATGGTGTTGAGAGAGATAGTAAATTAGCCATGATGGAATGGCAGAGCAGACTCAATGGGCCAAATGACCTAATTCTGCTCCTATGTCTTATGGTTTAATAGCAAAGACTTCTTTGCAGGAAGTTTTAGTGAAGAGATTCATAGAAAAAGCAATATTGAACAGGACTTCCGCCCATGATGTTGTGCCAAACTAATTCAAAGGTTCATTTATTAGCAAAGTATGTATGCAGTATACAACTCTGAGATTTTTCTTCTCCAGATTGCCACAAAACAAAGAAAACCATGGGAGTCATTCAAAGAAAAATATTAACACCTGCCCTGTACAAAAATATCTCGCAAATGGCAAGAAAAATAATCGCATAAATGGCTAAATGATCATCAACCCCACCACACAAAAAAAATGAAGCAAACGGCAACAAGAACATCAATTCCCAGACTCCCAACCACAACCCCTCCCCCCACACACACACAAAAAACTAAAAGATCACCCCGAGTGGGAACAAGAAAGAATGGGCAAAAACACAGTGTAAAAACACATAAAACTGAACCTAGCTAACCCACTTCTCCCTTCACAAGGGCCACCTTTCCATTCCCCACACATTCTTGAGTCTATCTAGGAGCCTTTGAACACGCTATTGTAATGGCAGAGCATTCCAGGCATCCACCACTCTGTGTAGAATATGTGATTCGCGTTCTAGACTTACTGCCTCTCGCCTTTAAATGCTCAGCCTGGGAAAAAGATACTGGCCATCTATTCTGTCTATGCCTCTAGTGATTTTATGAGTCTCCGTTAGATTCACAGCCCTCAGCCTCTACTCATCCTAAGAAAACAACTGCAGTTTGTCCAACCTCTTCTTATATCACAAGCCCTCGAATTTGGGCAGCATCCCGATGAACCTCTTTTGCATCCTCAACAAATCACTTACATCCCTTCTGTAATGGAGCAACCAGAATTGAATGCAATACTCCAGATACAGCCTTACCAGAGTTTCATAAAGTTGTAACATAACTTTCTAACTGTTGAATTCAGTGCTTCCGTGAATAAAGGCAAGTACACCATATACCTTCTTTACTACCTATCAACCTGTGTAGCTATGGACTGGACCCCAAGATCCTTCTGTTCATTAACATTGTTAAGGGCCTTCCATTAGCATGTATACTGTACTTGTTCTTTCATATCTGATCTTCATTGAGGGATCGGAAGTGGAAAGGGTGAACAGTTTCAAGTTCCTGAATCAACATCTCTGAATATCTACAGTATCCTGGGCCCTACATATTGATGCAATCACAAAAAATGGCATGACAACCATCAACCATCAGGCTCTTGAAAAAAAGAGGGTAACTACAGTAATCTATTGATATGGCCCACAATCAATAATCTCACTTTAAGGACTCTTTATCTTGCTATTTTATGCTGTCATTATTTATTGCTATTTACTTATATTTGCATTTGCACAGTTTTTTGTCTTCTGTGCTTTTAGCTCTTTCATTGATCCTGTTTACAGTTACTATTCTATAGATTTGCTGAGTATGCCCAAGGGAAAAAGAATCTTAGGGTTGTATGTGGTGACGTGTGTACTCTGATAATAAATTTTACTTTGAACTCTAAGTAACTATATTTCATCAAGAGTTTGAAGAGACTTGGTATGACAGCAAAGACTTGCGATTTTATAAATTTTACTTTGAACTCTGAGCAACTATATTTCATCAAGAGTTTGAAGAGACTTGGTATGACACCAAAGACTTGCAATTTCCTACAGGTGTACCATAGGGAACATTCTAATGGGTTGCATCACATGGGATTGGAAAAAACTGCAGAAAGTTGCAAAGTCAGTCACCTTTGTCATGGGCACTTGCTTCCCCAGCATTGAGAACATCTTCAAAAGGTGATGCCTCAAAGAGGTGACCCCATCACTCAGTTCATGCCCTTTTCTCATTGCTACCATCAAGGAGGAAGTACAGGAGCCTGAAGACGCACACTCAGCATTTTAAGAACAGCTTCTTCCCCTCCATCATCAGACTTCTGAATGGACAATGAACCCACAAACCCCTCAAAATATTTTATTGCTCTTTTTGCACTACTTATTTATATATATATCTTTTGTAATTTATAGTTCTTTTACTATTATATATTGAAATGCCACAAAACAACAAATTTCAAGACATGTGAATGATAGTAGACCTGATTTTGACATACAGTTGGCCAAAATTAAACTCCATCTGCCATTCTTACTAGATCTTATTCTGTGTTTAATCGGACTTTATTCATTCTTTTCTTTCTCTGCAATGAATTCCCATTGCTTATAGAGCTGGACTGACAATTCCATCATTCGGTATACTCCCAGATGACCTTGTAATTCCATATTCAGCTCACACTTCAGCTTGTGATTAATTTTGTTTGAACTGAAGAATGATAAAAAAAAAGGAACACAATCGAGCACAAAACAAAATAATGCACCATTTGTGTCAACAACTAACACAGTCCAAGGATGTGCTTGGGGCAAGAGTCACCACACTTCCAGCACCAACATAGCACGCCCTCAACTCACTAACCCTGACCTGTACGTCTTTGGAAAATGGGAGGAAACTAGAGCACCAGGAGGAAATCCACATGGTCAAGCATATAAACGCTCTACAGACAGCAGCAGAATTCAACGTGGGCTACTGGCACAGTAATATAATTAGAATTAGAATAAAATAGAACAAGTCTCAAGACAATGCTCAATGCTCAAGGCAACAAGATTGCAGTGCTATTCCAGTCTGTGTAAAATAGATATTTACAATACATGAAGTATGGCTTAATTTTTCAAAAAAAAATCCCATATTTACCTGCAACAAGTGACGTTGATAGTTCATAACACTCAAAGACCATTGACAAGCCATTGGTGTAGCATTATTCAGCTGTACAACAGCCCTCGGGAACAAACTCTCTTGGCTAAGACGTTTCTCTACAGTGTCCGGGATAAGATGGGTCTTCAATAGTGTTACACTAACTGCAACACTACTGTGCCACCCCTAGAAAATATCCATACTCAACAAATTTTGGGCTCAGTATCAAGCCATGCATTACATTTAGTAATAAAAACACTCTAATAACTGGATATTGAATAAGTAAAGGAAATCATAGGTCCATTTTGCAATTTGACAAAATCTTTCCTTCTACTATACCTTAAAATGTCACAAGGTTTGTATTAATATTTTGAAGAACTTATCATTGGGCTGTTTTCTCTGTAGCGGTGGAGGCTGATGGGAACCCTGATAGAAGTTTATAAAATTATGAGGCAGGAGTAGAGCAGACAGCCAATTTCACATTCCTGTGGTTGAAACTAGAGGACATTTAAAGTAAGAGCAGAAACATTCATAAGAGATGTGTGGGGCAAGTGATTTTTTTTAAACACAGAGAATGGTGGATGTGTGGAATGTGCTGCCAGGGGAGTTAGAGACTGATGTGATAAAAATATTTGAAAGACTCTCAGACAGGCAGATGAATATGTAGAAAATGGAGGGATGTGGACCACAAACACACGAGATTCTGCAAATGCTAGAAATCCAAAGCTACACAAAGGAACTCAGCAGGTCAGACAGTATCTATGGAAATTAATAAACAGTCCACGTTTTGGACCAAGGCGCTTCATCAGTACTCAAAAGGAAGAGGGAAAATGCCAGAATAAGAAGGTGATAGGTGAAGTCAGGTGGGTGGGAAAGGTAAAGAGCTGGAGAAGAAGGAATCTGATAGGAGAGGAGAGTGGACCATGGAAGAATGGGTAGGAGGACAGGTACCAGAGGAAGGTGATAGGCAGATGAGGAGAAGAGGTAAGAGGCCAGAGTGGGGATAGAAGAAGAAGGAAGTGGGAGGGAGGGAAATTTTTACTGGAAGAGAAATTGATGTTCATGAAATCATGTTGGAGGCTACCCAGACAGAATATGAGGTGTTGTTCCTCCAACCTGAGAGTGGCCTCATCATAGCAAAAGAGGAAGCCAAGCACCAACATGTCAGAACAGAACTGGGAACAGGAATTGAAATGGTTGGCCACCAGAAATTCCTGCGTTTTGTATATGGAGTGGAGGTGCTCAACAAAACGGGCACCTAATCTACGTTGGGTCTCCCCAGCGAAGAGGAGGCTGCTTTGGGAGCACAGCATATACACCAAGTGCAGGCGGAAGAGAGTAGTTTAATTCGGCACCATTAGTTTAATTAGTTTGGCACAACAACACATGCTAAAGGGCTGGTTCCTGAGTTATGCCATTCTGTGTTCTATGTTCTAAACTACCATTACCCATAATGTCCGTCTCTCAAGTTAAAGCAAATGTTGTTACAGATTTTCCGAGGTTTAATTTCATCTTTAAAAGTCAGTACTGCCATTGATTTACCTTTCTCTTCGTTCTTCGATGTTGTCTTTATAAAATTCCATTGCCCTTTTGAGTCTGTGTCTGATGGTGCACAGTAACCATTTATGTTGTTCTTCTAACTCTAGAATATTCTTTGTTTTGCATGCTTCAAAGTCTTTTACAAAGTTTCGATATTCATCACGAACTAAATCCAGTTCAGCTTCTTTCATCATTTTTGATTGAATCTTGGGTCCCGTGCGTTTCTCCATCTAGAATACGTAACAATAACATTGTTCAACTTTCACCTTGCCACATCCTTCCACAACCAAAAGAATTCCAGTTGACGCCAAGAGATTAGTAACACAAATTAAGGAATTGGTAAAGAGAAGAGTAAACTCAGGTGAAAAGTTTAAGGAGAACATTAGGGGAAGCTTCTTCACTTGGAGGGTCGTGAGGGTGTTGAATGAGCTGCCAGCATAAGTGAGATCAATTTCAATGTTTAAGCGAAGTTTGGATAGGTACATGGATAGAAGGAGTATGGAGTGTTGTGGTCCCGGTGCAGGTCGATGGGAATAAGCAGTTACTAAACCAATGCTGTTGCTGGCAACCCCCATGAATTGTTATCCTTATATGATCACCCCACAATTGATCCCATATAAAGTGTTCCAAAAGTCAAAGAACTGTACTTGACCCTTTATTAGCAACTAACAAAACCAACAATCTTGAAGCAGTGAAACTGAACACAATGAAGTGCAAATAAGTATACTTAAGTGGTCAGCAAAAGAGGCAACATCCGTCAGCTCCCAGCTTAAAATTGTCCTGAACAAAGCACAAATATGTAGCTTATTCCCTTTCTTTTTTAAACTATACCTTCACTCACAGGACTATTTACTATAATAAACACACAACACTGAATACAATCTATATAGAAAGCAGATGAATGGCTCCTACTCCCCTTATGTACAGACACTCCTGTGCCTAGTGTCACCTTATGGACATAGAATTAATCTATGCATATAAGCTATTTTATATAATAATTTTTTTTATTACTGTGTTCTTTATTTTTGGATCTGGAGTAACAAATATTTCATTCTGCGTTACACTTGTATACTGGAAATGACATTAAACAATCTTAAATCAACAGAATGGGAGTGAGAGTACATAATTTTCAATCCTAATTAGCAGCTATACAAAGAAGGCCAATCCACAAATTATCCTAATCCTGCTAAAAGGCAACACACAGAAGAGAAACATACAAAAAACGCAGGCGGAACTCAGCAGGTCTGGCGGCATCAATATAAATGAATAAACCGTGAATGCATTGGGTCGAGACCCTTCATCAGGAATCCTGATGTCAGGTGCCCTGATTCAGTATCTCAGCCTTAAATGTCAATTGTTCATTAACCAGTTCCTCAGCATTTTCAGTATGTTGTACTGGATTTCCAAAATCTGCAAAATCGTTTCCATTTATGATTTTGTAATCTACCTTGTTATGATTTTGTACTTTGTTTACCTGCACAGCACCTTCTCTGGTACTGTTATTTATTCTGCATTCTGTTATTGTTTTACCTTGTTCTACCTTATGCACAGTTGTAATTAATTCATCTGCATGAGCAGTATGCAGGTCAAGTTTTTCACTGTAACTCGGTACACGAGGCAATAATAAGCCAATTTGCCTTCTGTTTGGGGCTAGCTGATGTGATTAATTCTCTTAACACACCACCTTCACACAGTTCTCTCACCAATACTTTATTACTACTATCTCTTTCTTCTCCAAAGTCTTTGAAGTACCATGCTCATCTCTCACAACTTTGCACTACACCATACATGTGACAATAATCCAATTCCAATTAATTATCTATAAAATATAGTCAGATTTTCTCAATTTCAGCAGCCAACTTGGCACACGATCTAACAAATGATCAGGGAGAGCCATTCGAAACATCTGTTCCTATGTTTATTTACTGTCTGGGTCCCTCTCTGACTTTCTATCCTGAGCCCAACATATTGATGCAATTGCAAAGAAGGCATGGCAACGCCTATATTTCATTAGGAATTTGAGGAGAATTGGTACATCACCAAATACGTTCGCAAATTTCTACAGATGCACCGTCGAGAGAATTCTAACTGGTTGCATCATCGTCTAGTATGGAAGGGCCACTGCACAGGATCAGAAAAGCTATTCAGGAAGTTGTAAACTCAGCCAGCTCCATCATGGCCACAAGCCTCCCCAGCATCGATGACATCTTCTAAAGGTGATGCCTGGAAAAGGCGGCATCGATCATTAAGGACCGCCAACACCCAGAACATGTCCTCTTGCCTTCTTCTCATTGCTATCAGGAACAGCTTCTTCCCCACTACCATCAGAGTTTTGAATGATCAATGAACCCACCTTCACTATCTCAATATTTTGCTCACTTTTTGATCTACTATTTTAATTTCATATATATGCAGTATATAGATAGATAGATATAGATGTACTTATTATGGTAATTTATACTTTGCAATGTACGGCCGTGCATAACAACAAGCTTCACAACATATGCTCGTGATATTAAACCTGATTCTGATTCTGATTCTGATATCCCGGGCAAACCCGAACCGGTTACTCACCACGGCCACAGTGCACGGAGCTGGGCCCGTCACCTCCCTGCAGCGAGGGCCGCACCGGTAACGAGTCGCCGCCGCCGCCTCTCCTCCCACGGGCAACATGGTGGGGAAACTCTGGGTGTTTTACAGAGAAGACTCTCTGTGCAGCCGCGGCCACAGAGACGCCACAAAACTTCCCTCTACTCGGTCACCCCGGCAACCAACAACAGATCTGCCCGGAACCGGAAACAAGCCCGTTGCCAGGGATATGCGTCTTCACCATGGCAACAGCGCTGCTTTCAAATCAACGGAACATTTCCCACATTAATTGCATTGGACGTTCGTGTTATCAAAGAATTTACTTTGCAATCTAGTAATTAAAATGCAATGTTTTAATCTGTAATCGCTCAAACGATTTCTATGGGGAAATTAACGAGGTTTCACGGGATCTCGCGAGACCGCTTCCGGATCGGCGCGAATTTCAGAGAAGTGCCGTTAGTAACGCTTCGTCTCGTTTTTTAAAAAAGAAGATTGTTAGTAATTTATAATTGTTTCTGCTACGAGCTGTGAAAATCATACGGCGGGGGCGCTGATTTGAAGTGGCCTCCCGCTTCGTGCCCGGACGGAGGGATTCTCCAGGAACCGATCGGCTGCGTCCTCCCTCCCCGTCAGGATCAGGTTAATATCACTGGCATATGCCAGGGAAACCGTTGTTTTGCGGCAGCAGTACCGTGCAATGTATGTTGCTATGTTACAAATAAATAAATAATGCAAAAGAGGAAAATCGTGTTCATATAAGTAGTGCAAAAAGAGAGGAAACAATACTGAGGAGTTGTTCATGAGTTCGTTGTCCATTCAGAACTCTGATGGCGGAGGGGGAGAAGCTACTCCTGAAAAGATGTGTGTGTGTGTGTGCTTTCAGGCTCCTGTACCTCCTCCTTGATGGTAGCCATGAGAAAAGGGCACGTCCTGGGTGATGGAAGTCCTTATAGATGAATGTCTGCTTCTGAAGATGTCCTCGATTGGGTGGTGGGGGTGTTGCATGCACGGTGGAGTCGGTTGAGTCTGCAGCTTCTTTCGATCCTAAGCATTGGAGCCTGTCAGTGATACAACCAGTCAGAATGCTCACTAACATGCATCTCTAGAAATCTGCTGGAGCGCTTGGTGACTCCTGGTGAAATATAGCAACAGGGGTGCCATCTTCTTGATTGCATCAGTGGGTTGGGCCCAGGTTAGATATATTGAGATGTTGACACCCAGGAACTTGAAACCGCTCATTGCCGATCCATCAATGAATCAGAATCGGGTTTATTAGCACCGGCATGTGTAGTGAAATTTGTTAACTTAGCAGCAGCAGTTCAATGCAATACATAATATAGAGAAAAAAATACAGTGTATGCATATTGAATAGATTAAAATTGTGTTTAAAAAAACAAACAATATATATTTAATAAGTGAGGTAGTGTTCACAGGTTCAATGTCCATTTAGGAAACGGATGGTGGAGGGGAAGAAGCTGTGCCTGAATTGCTGAGTGTGTGCCTTCAGGCTTCTGTACCTCCTACCTTATGGTAACAGTGAGAAAAGGGCATGCCCTGGGTGCTGGAAGTCGTTAATAATGGATGCTGCCCCTTGAAGACGTCTTGGGTACTTTGTAGGCCAGTACCCAAGATGTGAAGCTGACTAAATTGACAACCCTCTGCAGCCTCTTTTGGTCCTGTACAGTAGCACCGCGCGCCCCCCCCCCCCCATACCAGACAGTGATGCAGCCTGTCAGAATGCTCTCCACGGTACATCTATAGAAGTTTTTGAGTGTTTTTGTTGTCACACCAAATCACTTCAAACTCCTAATAAAGTATAGTCGTGGTCGTGAGGTCCACAATCAGTTCCTTGGTGCTGTTGATGGTGAGTTGCAACACACCCTCAGTGGAAAAGAGGGCATGTGCTAGATGGTAACTTGGTTTGTTATTGTCACACGCACTGAGGTGTTTTAACAGGACAATGCATTACACAGTGCACTGAGGTAGTCAAGGGAAGATGAGAACAGAATGTACAATAAGGTTACAGGGAACGTGCAATGCAGGTGGACAATAAGGGGCAAGATCACAACGAGGTGGATTGTGCATCATACTAGGCATCCATTCAGTAGTCGTAACGGTGGGATAGAAACTGCCTTTGAGCCTAGTGGTGTGTACTTCCAGGCTTTTCAGGAGGTAGTGCCTGAAGAAGGCAGTATCTGTCATTAAGAGCCCTCACCATCTGGTACATACTCTCTTCTTGTTATGCCATCACAGAAAAATTACAGGAGTGTGAAGATCCACCCTCAACAACTTAGGAACAGTTCCTTCCTCTCTGCCATTAGATTTATAAAATATTTCTTTTAAAGAAGTTCAAGACTTGTTATTAAGGCTGTTCAATGTACTGATATATGCGGTGGATTTCAGTTAATTGTGCAGTCAGTTAATCAGGGCAGCTGCTTATTTGGGACAACTCCTAAAGAACAAAAACTAATGGAGTAAATAACTGGGATTCCCTTTGTTCATTTGGGACACTATGCTGCTTAATTGGAACAGGAGACTTTTGACAAACAGTTTTCTAACTTGTGTCAGTCACGTGCACTTGTGTGGCCATCAGACATTACACTGTACTTAGAACAGTTTTTAAATAGTGTCTGTTGTGTTCAGAAAGCAGTGATTTTTGTCACTGATAGTTGGTAAGAAATGAGCAGCAAGACAATTCAGAACTGTTTTGCTAACTGCAGTTTCAAGCATTCATTCGTGGAGATGCCAGAAATGGCCAGATGTGAAAAAGAAACAATTTCATGACTTCAAGAACTGCAAAGAATTTGAAAGTATGGACAGTATTCTTGAATGTTGCAATGAAATTGCAGATTCGGAGGATACAGTTGTCGAAAGCATTGTATGAAGGCAGTCCATTATCTACAATAGGTGTCTGCACTAATTTTGTTCATTTACGGTCAATCAAAAGAACATGGCAGCATGCACTGGATTAATTCCTCCATTGATCACTATTGGGAACTAATGCACAGTTTTATAGGACTGTAGTAGTTTTGATAGTGCTCTAATTTGTACATACACATAATTTGTTACTTGGTTAAGTATTAGTTTGTATTTTTAACACGTTTTTGACTTTCCATGAAATGTCGGCTATTTGGGCCAAAGTATACTGGTCCTGATGTGTCCCAGTTAACTGGAATCCACTGTACTATTCGTGTGTGTGTAATGGTCAGCGCAACACTTCTTACAGCTTTGGGTGTTGCAAGAGTTTAATTCTGGCACCATCTGTAAAGAGTTTGTACTTTCTGTCTGTGACAGTGTGGGTTTCCTCTGGATGCTCTGGTTTGCATCCACTGTCCAAAGTTGGTACATTGCTCATTGTAAATTGTCCTGTGATTAGGCTAAGGTTAAATAGGTGGTTGCTGGGCAGAGCAGCTCAGTGGGCAGGAATGATCTGTTCCATGCACTATCTCTAAATAAATATATTGTTACATTATTTTAGATTTAAACTGACTTTGTGAAGATGGCCTCTTTGGAAGATGTATCCCTTCAGCTGAATGATAAGATAGCTTCCATCAAAAGATTGTTTCATCTGAAGAGCATAGGTAAGCTGAATGAATTGACTTGGTACTTTTCAGCTCATCCTCATTTGTGAAATTTACTGGTCAATAAGCTTTGAAAACATTAAACTTATGTGTTGCTTTGGAGAAAGATTTGGTCTTGTGAATCAATAAAATGCATGTACATTTGGTTGCAATTTCAATTAAAATGTAGTAGAAATAAAACATTACCTTGTCAGAAATGCTGTCAGTAACTCAGCATGGAGACCAAGGATTCCCAACCTTTTTTATGCCATGGACCAGTTTCCCAAGCAAGAGGTCCTTGGACCCTAGGTTGGGAGCCCCTGATCTAGAAGAACTGGGAAACAAGATCATATATTTTTATAGCTATACTTTTGTGTATTGACCTGGCCCATGATGTTGTGTTGACAAGCTAACCTACTCCAAGATCAATCTGACTCTTCCTTCCCACAGAGCCCTCTATTTTTCTTTCATCCATGTGCCGAATAGTCTCTTCAATCTCCCTAATATATTCCAGTCTATCAGAACTGCTGGCAGCATGTTCCATGCTCTTGCAACGCTACACTTAAAAAAAAACACAACAACTACTTCTTACATCTCCCCCCCTGAACTTTCTGCCAATCACCTTAGAATGATGCCCCCTTGTATTAGCCATTTCTGACCTGGGAAAAAGTCTCTGGCTGTCCGCTCAATCTGTACCTCTTATCGATTTGTACACCTCTGTAAAGTCACCTTTCATCCTCCTTTGCTCCAAAGAGAAATGTCCTAGTCACTCAACCTATCCATTTGTAATGAGAAATGTTTCTTTAACTCCTAAAACACATGCTAAAATATGCATGTAAACATTTTTACAAACAGCCCTTCCAACTGATGCAACACTTCATCAACAAATCTGTTGGGGTCATCTGTTGTATCCATTGCCCCCATGTGGTCTCCTCTACATTGGTGAGACCTGACGCAGGTTGGGGAAACCACTTTGTTGAGCACCTGTTTCATTCACAAAAAGCGGAATTTCCTACCCCATTCCCATTGAAACTTGTTAGTCCATGGCCTCCTCTTTTGCCACGATGTGGCCACACATGGTGGTGGGGTAACACCTCATATTCCATCTAGATAGCTTCCATCCTGATAGCATGAATATTGATTTATTCCGGTAATTATTTTCCCTCACCTGGTTCACCTTCTTCCCTTTCTCCTATAGCCCACTGTCCTCTTCTGTCACTTTCCTTCTTCAGCTCTTTACCTTTTCCACCCACCTGGCTTCACCTATCACCTTCTTGCTCCTTCACCTCCCCCTCCCACCTTTTTATTCTGGCAACTTCTCCCTTCCTTTCCAGTCCTGATGAAGCGCCTCGGCCCGAAACATCGACTATCTATTCAATTCCATAGATGTTGCTTAACCTGCAGAGTTTCTCCAGCATTTTGTGCGTGTTTCTCTGGATTTCCAGCATTTGCAGAATCTTGTTTTTGCAAATATTTTTTTTTCAGGAAATGACCCTTCCCTTACAACAATTCTTCAGAAGATTGGACTGGAGTTGGCTAACATTCAGAATAATTTGGATACATTTCAAGCACGGATACAGCTACAACAAACTGAAATGAAATCCTTGAAGGTAAGGCTTTTGTATTGTATTTGCCAAAGCAATAAGTATCTATCATCAATTAAAACTATATTATCTTTGTCAATAAATTGTATACCAATTTTTCTGAGCATTTCAAATACCAAAATTCAGATGTTCAAAATCAAGTTTAATATCATTGGCGTATGTTGTGAAATTTGTTGTTTAGCAGCAGCAATACAATGCAATACATAATAAAAACTATTAATTACAATGGGAAATATATTAAAATAAAAAAATGAAATAAGTATTGTAAAAAGAGTGAAAAAAAATTGAGGTAGTGTACGTGGGTTCATTGTCTAATCAGAAATCTGATGGTGATGTGGAAGTAGCTATTCCTAAAATGTTGAGTGTTTGTCTTCAGCATCCTGTACCACCTCCTTGATGGTAGCAATGAGAAGAGGGCATGTCCTGGGTGATAGGGGTACTTAAACATGGATGCTAACTTTTTGAGGCATCGCCTTGTGAAGGTATCCTCGATGCTGACGAGACTCGTGACCATGATGAGCTGGCTGAGTTTTTCAACTTTCTGCAGCTTTTTTGGATCCTGCGCAGTGGCCCCTTCATACCAGACAGTGATGCAACCCGTTAGAATGCTGGTACGTCTGTAGAAATATGCAAGAGTTCCACCAAGTCTCCTCAAACTCCAGATGAAATATAGCCACTGTCATGCCTTCTTTGTAATTGCATCAATATGTTGGACCCAGGACAGATCTTCAAAAGATGTTGACAACCCAGGAACTTGAAACTGCTCACTCTGTCCACTGCAGATGTCTCAATGAGGACTGGTGTATGTTCCCTCAGCTTCCCCTGCCTGAAGTCCACAATTGATTCCTTGATCTTACTGACATTGTGTGCAAGGTGGTTGTTATGACAGCATAGAATAGAATAGAAACAGAAAACCTACAGCACAATACAGGCCCTTCGGCCCACAAAGTTGTGCTGAACACGTCCTTACCTTAGAAACTACTAGGCTTACCCATAGCCCTCTATTTTTCTAAGCTCCATGTACCTATCCAAATGTCTCTTAAAAGACCCTATCGTATCTGCCTCCACCACCGTTGCCGGCAGCCCTTTCCACGCACTCACCACTCTCTGAGTAAAAAAACTTACCCCTGACATCTCCTCTGTACCTACTCCCCAGCACCTTAAACCTGTGTCCTCTTGTGGCAATGATTTCAGCCCTGGGAAAAAGCCTCTGACTATCCACACGATCAACGCCTCTCATCATCTTATACACCTCTATCAGGTCACCTTTCATATTCCGTCGCTCCAAGGAGAAAGGGCCGAGTTCACTCAACCTATTCTCATAAGGCATGCTACCCAATCCAGGCAACGTCCTTGTAAATCTCCTTTGCACGCTTTCTATGGCTTCCACATCCTTCCTGTAGTGAGGCGACCAGAACTGAGCACAGTACTCCAAGTGGGGTCTGACCAGGGTCCTATATAGCTGCAACATCACCTCTCGGCTCCTAAATTCAGTTCCACAATTGATGAAGGTGATTACACCGTGCGCCTTCTTAACCACGGAGTCAACCTGTGCAGCTGCTTTGAGCGTCCTATGGACTCGGACCCGAAGATCCCTCTGATCCTCCACATTGCCAAGAGTCTTACCATTAATACTATATTCTGCCATCATGTTTGATCACTCAACCAGCTGATATATCTCGCTCCTCTATGCCTCTTCATCACCGTCTGAAGTTCTGCCCACAATAGTTGTGTCATCGGCAAATTTATAGATGGTGTTTGAACTGTGCTGAGCCAGTCAGTCATGAATGTAGAGGGTAAAGTGGTCCCTGAGGTGTGCCAGAGTTGTTTGTCAGCATGGTGACAATGTTATTTCCAATCCACACAGACTGGTCTCCCAGTGAGGAGGTCAAAGATCGAGTTGCAGGTTGCACATTCATCACTAATGAAATAGAAACATGTATTAAGGAGATGTTCTTTAAGGTTGTCATAGCTAGAGGAGGTAGAGGGGATAAGCTTGCACGACCTGTGAAATGCTCTCAATGGTGTACATCTCATATGGTCTCTGACAATCAAGTCCAACACCTGGCCTTCACTGATGGAATTGTTTCTACTGACAGGTTACTGGCACCTTAAAATTAGTTGTCTTGAGCAGATGGGGCTCATTAGCCTTGGTTGGCAGCTGAACAAGTAGGAAAACTCTGATCTCAAACCTACATTGCCTTGGGGAAGATGTGAGTAAATCCCTGAGGTACTCCTGCAACGCCATTGGTGCCAGAATGTATTGGTCTCTATCACTCCTTTGCATTCATCAAGTGCATGGAGAGGGGGAGCCTGTTGCTTGGGCAACAGCTTGCTCTCCATGCTGTACTGTTCTGGCTTGTATATAAAGTAGACGGCTAGGATGCAACATCCATGATCAACCTAACCAACAGAGGGGCCGAGGGGATCAGAGAGAGAATGTGTATTTTCAGTGTGCCTTATCACCTAGTTTTATTCATTGAAGTGAATGGGAATCCCTGGCAAAGCCTGCAGTTATTGACTATCTCTGTCTGCCGTTTAGGCTTCCCACTTGACCTGCAGTAATCTAACCAATTAAGGTTTTCCTGCAGTGTTGAAAGATGGACAACTCCAAGATTTTGAACAAATATTTCCTTCTCACTATCCTGTGAGACTTGGTAGAAACTTAGGAGGTAGTCTATCCGCTTGCTACTGTCCTCTTCCCAGGTGGTAGAGGTCGTGCATTTAGAACATAGAACATTACAGCACAGGTGTTGTGCTGACCTTTTAACCTACTCAATTAATCCTTCAATATAACCTTTCTCTCCCATATAACCTTACATATTTCTATCATCTATGTACCTATCTAAGAGTTTCTTAAATGCCCCTAATGTATCTGCCTCTCTATACCACATACTCACCACTCTGTGTTTAAACAAAAGAAAACTTGATCCATGAGCACTACTTCATCATTCCCTGTTTTACACTATTATAACTTATAGTAATTGTATGTCTTCGCACCATACCGCTTAAACAATAAGCTTAAGCAATAAACTTATCAAACAATAAGCTTCATGATATACAAGTCAGTGATAATAACCCTAATTCTGATTCAATACACTCACGACTACATGATCAGGTTCAGCTCTAACTCCATCTACAAGCTTACAGCTAACACCACTGTAGTGGTCAAATGTATGGGATGTCCATGGAAGGGTAGCCCCTCTGGTAAAGGGACTTGTCATGTCCATTCTGGGGCAGCTCACTCACCTTTGGTCCCCACTGGTCACTCAGCTCTCATCTGTGACTCCAAGTAGCTGTTTGCATGCGACAGCAGCCACATCCTGGTACACCGCTTTGACGGATGGACTAAACCAGGAGAGAGTAGCCAGTGGGCCTCATTCTCTGGTGAGATAGCAACATGCATGTGAAGTCAGTTCCACAGACGAGGTGGATGAGATCAGCAGATGGCTACAGCGCCCAGGAAGGTGGGTCTGCAATGCTCCGTGGAGAGTGACAGGCATGGCAAGGCAGAGAAGAAGTTATGGTCATCCACTGCAACCAAGGAAGACCTCAGTTGTGATGACTACTCGCACCACTGGACAGCCAAGATTGAGAGAGTAGAACTGCCCCATTTCAACAGCTTTTCCACTTTTCAAACTTCTGGCCCGGGTTTTTCTCATCACGGGATATGACGTACAACCAACAGTGATCTGACTCACAAATGTTACAAGATCACCCCTTGTATTAATGATCAGAGAGGCACAGAGGGAATCTGTATTTACTGACAATTAACCTTTATTGTCTCAGCTAAAAGGCACATGGGTTCACAAATTTACTCCCTGTGTACACACCCATTAGAATTCCTGACCCTCCATGAACAGTCAATGAAGAGAAAAGGTATTACAATCAGACCATAAGAGCAGAATTAGGCCATTTGGCCTGTCAAGTCTATTCCGTCATTCAATCATGGCTGACCCCCTTTTTTTCCCCCTCCTCAGCCCTTCTCCCTGTAACCTTTGATGCTGTGGCCAATCAAAACCACTTTATATACACCCAACAGCTGGGCCTCCACAGCTACGTGTGATAACAAATTCACCACCCACTGGCAAAAGAAATTTCTCCACATTTCTGTTTTAAATAAACTCCCCTCTCTCCTGAGGCTTTGCCTATGGCCTATACTCCCCCACCATTCTTTCCACATCGACTTTATCTAGGCCTTCCAACATTCAAAAGGTTTCAATGAGATCCCCCCACCCCCATCTTTCTAAATTCCAGCGAGTACAGGCTGAGAGCCATCAAACATTCCTCATATAATAACCCTTTCATTCCCAAAATCATCCTTTTGAACCCTCTCAAATGCCAGAACATCTTTACTTGGATAAGGAGCCTAAAGCTGTTCACAATTCTCAAGGTGAGCTCTCACCAGTGCCTTATAAAGCTTCAGCATCACATCCCTGCTCTTGTATTCTGGGCCTCTTGCAATTAGTGCTAACATTATATTTGCTTTCCTCACTACCGACTCAACCTGCAAGTTAACCTTCAGGTTGTTCTGCACAAGGACTCCCAAGTCCCTATGTATCTTTGATATCTGGATCTTCTCCCTGTTTAGAAAATAGTCTGTACAATTTTCTTACACCAAAGTGCATGACCATGCATTTTTCAGCATTGAATTTCATTTGCCACTTTCTTGCCCATTTTCCTAATCTGTTAAAGTCCTGCAGCCTTCCTGTTTCCTCAACACTATGTGCCCCTCCAGCAATCTTGATATCATCTGCAAACTGGTAACAAAGCCATCTATTCCATCTTCTAATCATTGATATACAGCATAAAAAGAAGTGGTCCCAACACTAACCCCTGTGGAACACCACTAGTCACTGGCAACAGGATCCTTTTATTCCCACTCGCTGTCTCCTACCAATCAGCCAATGTTCTAACCATGTTAGTAACTTTCCTATAATACCGTGGGCTCTGAACTTGGTGAGCAGCTTAATATGTGGCACCTTCTCAAAGACCTTCTGAAAGTCCAAATACACAACATCCACTATATCCCCTTTATCTATCCTACTTGTAATCTCCTCAAAGAATTCCAACAGGTTCATCAGGCAAGATTTTCCCTTAAGGAAACCATGCTGGCTTTGTCTCACCAAGTGCTCCATAAACTCTTCCTTAACAATTGACGCCAACATCTTCCCAACCACTGAGGTCAGTCTATAATTTCCTTTCCCCTGCCTCCCACCTTTCTTAAAGAGTGGAATGACATTTGCAATTTTCCATTCCTCCAGAACCTTGCCAGAGTCCAATAATTCTTGGAAGATCATTACTAATGCCTCTGCAATCTCTAACTCTACCCCTTTCAGAACCCTGGGGTGCTGTTCGTGTGGTCTGGGTGACTTATGCACCTTTAGGTCTTTCAACTTTTTGAGCACTTTCTCCCTTGTAATAGTAACTGCACTCACTTCTCTTGCCTCACACCCTTCAACACTTGGTACACTGCTAGTGTCTTCCACGGTGAATACTGACGTAAAATACTTATTTAGTTCATCTGCCATCTCCTTATACTCCGTTATTATTTCTCCAGCCTCATTTTCTAGCATCCTACATCCACTCTCATCTCTCTTTTATTTCTTATATACTTGAAAAACCTTTTCCTATTCACCTTGATATTGTTTGCTAGCTTGCTTTCATATTTTATCTTTCCCCTCCTAATGCTTCTTTTAGAGCAGTAGCTCTCGGTAGGTTTTTAAAAGCTTCCCAATCTATCTTCCCACTAATTTTTGGTTTGTTGTATGCTCTCTCTTTTCCTTTTACATTAGCTTTGACTTCCCATGTCAGCCACAGTTGTACTATTTTGCCATTTGAATATTTCTTTGTTTTGGGAATACATCTAATCTGCATCTTCCTCATTTTTCCCAGAAACGTAAGCCATTGCTGCTCTGCTGTCATCCTTGCCAGCATCTACCGATTTACTTTGGTCAACTCTTCTTTTGTACCATTGTAATTTCCTTTACTCCACTTAAATACTGCTACACCAGAGTTTACTTTGTCCCTATCAAATGTCAAGTTGAAATCAGTGATATCGTGAACACTGCTCCTGCCATTACCAACCCAATTTTCCTAATCTACCTGCATGTTAAAGCCTCCTGTGACTATCATAACATAGCCCTCTTGACACGCCTTTTCTATTTCCTGTTGTAATCTGTGGTCCACATCCCAGCTGCTGTTTGGAAGCCTGTATATAACTGCCAATCAGGGTCCTTTGCATTTTCTTAACTCAACCCACAAGGATTCAACATCTTCTGATCCTGTCACATCTTTCTGCTGATTTGCTGCCATTCTTTATCAGCAGAGCCACGCCACCTTCTCTGCCTACCTTCCTATCTCTTCAATGCAATGTGAACCTTGGACAGTCAACTCCCAACTACAACCATCATTCATTCCGCCGTGATTCAGTGATGGCCACAACATCATACCTGAAAATCTGTAGTAGTGCAACAAGATCATCCACCTTATTTCTTATACTATGTGCATTGAGATATAACACTTTGTGTACTGTATTTGCTACCCATTTTGATTCTGCATCCCTAATGTACTGATACTCACCCTGCTGGCTGAAACTTTGTCCTATCATCTGCCTGCCCTTCCTGACAGTCTGACTGTACGCTATCTTTGCTTTTTTATCATCTGTCCTATCTTGAGTCCCTTCACTCCATTTCCCACCCCCCTGCCAAATTAGTTTAAATCCTTCCCACAGCTCTAAGAAACCTGCTTGCAAGAATATTGGTCCCCCTCAGCAACCAATCCCATTTGTAGAGGTTATACCTCCCCCAGAAGAGATTCCGATGATCCAAGAACCTGAAGCACTGCTGCCTGCACCAGCTTCTCAGCCACACACTTATCTGCCAAATCATCCTGTTTCTACCATCACTGGCGATCCAGAAATTACTATCCTGGAGGTCCTGCTCTGTTTTCTGCCTAGCTCTCTAAATTCTCTCTTCAGGACCTCTTTGCTTTTCCTTCCTATGTCATTGGTACCAATGTGCACCACGACATCTGGCTACTCTCCCTCCCCTCCAAATGCAGTGGATGCGATCTGAGATGATCCTAACCCTGGTACCTGGGAGGCAACATACCATCCTGATGTCCCGTTCACCTCCACAGAACTTCCTGTCTGTTCCTCTATCACTATCACTTCCCTCTTTTCCCTCTTTCCCTTCTGCACCACGTATGTGCTCAGTGCCGGTATTCTGGTCTCTGTGGCATTCTCGTAAGAGATCATCCCCCGCAACAGTATCCAAAACAATACACTCATTATTGAGGGGGAATGGCCATTGGGGTGCTCTGCACTAACTGCCTATTCATCTTCCCGAATAAACAGGACCTTTTCAGAATGGCAGGCAGTGACTAGTGGGGTACCGCAAGGCTCAGTTCTGGGACCCCAGTTGTTTACAGTATATATTAATGACTTAGATGAGGGAATTAAATGCAGCATCTCAAAGTTTGCGGATGACACGAAGCTGGGTGGCAGTGTTAACTGTGAGGAGGATGCTAAGAGGATGCAGGGTGACTTGGATAGGTTAGGTGAGTGGGCAAATTCATGGCAGATGCAATTTAATGTGGATAATTGTTGAAAGGCATGGACAGAGTGGATGTGGCAAAGTTGTTTCCCATGATGGGGGAGTCTAGTACGAGAGGGCATGACTTAAGGATTGAAGGGCGCCCATTCAGAACAGAGATGCAAAGAAATATTTTTAGTCAGAGGGTGGTGAATTGATGGAATTTGTTGCCACCGGCAGCAGTGGAGGCCAAGTCATTCAGTGTATTTAAGGCAGAGATTGATAGGTATCTGAGTAGCCAGGGCATCAAAGGTTATGGTGAAAAGGCGGGGGAGTGGGACTGAATGGGAGAATGGATCAGCTCATGATAAAATGGCAGAGCAGACTCGATGGGCCGAATGGCCGACATCTGCTCCTTTGTCTTATGGTCTTATGGTTATCCACTTTGGTGGTAAGAACAGGAAAACAGATTATTATCTGAATGGTGGCCGATTAGGAAAAGGGGAGGTGCAACGAGACCTGGGTGTCATTGTACACCAGTCATTGAAAGTGGGCATGCAGGTACAGCAGGCGGTGAAAAAGGTAAATGGTATGCTGGCATTCATAGCAAGAGGATTCGAGTACAGGAGCAGGGAGGTACTACTGCAGTTGTACAAGACCTTGGTGAGACCACACCTGGAGTATTGTGTGCAGTTTTGGTCCCCTAATCTGAGGAAAGACATTCTTGCCATAGTGGGGGTACAAAGAAGGTTCACCAGATTGATTCCTGGGATGGCAGGACTTTCATATGATGAAAGACTGGATCGACTAGGCTTATACTCTATGGAATTTAGAAAATTGAGGGGGGATCTGACTGAAACGTATAAAATTCTAAAGGGATTGGACAGGCTAGATGTAGGAAGATTGTTCCCGGTGTTGGGGAAGTCCAGAACAAGGGGTCACAGTTTGAGGATAAAGGGGAAGCCTTTTAGGACCGAGATGAGGAAAAACTTCTTCACACAGAGAGTGGTGAATCTGTGGAATTCTCTGCCACAGGAAACAGTTGAGGCCAGTTCATTGGCTATATTTAAGAGGAAGTTAGATATGGCCCTTGTGGCTAAAGGGATCGGGGGTATGGAGAGAAGGCAGGTACAGGGTCCTGAGTTGGATGATCGGCCATGATCATACTGAATGGCAGTGCAGGCTCGAAGGGCTAAATGGTCTACTCCTGCACCTATTTTCTATGTTTCTATGTTTCCCATTCCTTCTCCTGACGGTCACCCAGCTTCCCGCATCCTGCAACAAAGGGGTGACTACTTCCCTGTAACTCCAATTGATGATCTCCTCACTCTCCTGTGCAAGCCAAAGATCATCCAGATGCCTGTTGCAGATCCCTTACACAGTCTTCAAGGAGCTGCAGCTGGATGCACTTCATGCAGATGAAGTTCCCTGGGAGACTCTGGGTCTCTCAGGACTCCCAACATCCGGCACGAAGAACCCACGATGGCCATTTAAACCACACAAAGAATCCCTGACACAGTAAGAAAAAAGGGAAACTTGTCAGAAGCTTACCCAGAGCCAATGCCTCTTCCATGCTGTAGCCGCCTTTGAGCCAAAACCTGGCACTCCCACCCTGACTTCTTACCCGGGAAAGGAATCTTATGCTGTCCAGGCTCTTCTCGTGGTCCAGATCTCCACGTGTCTGTGGCGTCCTCCTCATCGATGGTGGCTGGTCTCTGGTTGCTGGAGAGTTATCATCATTACGTCTTTGGAGCTCCTGACTCTCCGATTAGATTATCCCAGAGCAAGAATCAGTTCAGAGTTCACAAAATGGAGGGGGGGGGGTGGAGAGAGACAAAGACAATTGGTCAGCTCCACCTATCCCTGATTCATCCAAATCCACTAATTTGTAGAATGTACTTACTCTGACCAACGCAAATAATGATGAATTGGCATATAGGAAAGAGATAGGGAGCCTGGTGGTATGATGTCATGTCTGCAAACTGGGGGGAGGGGTGGAGATAGTGTACGTACCCTTTTTTTACATTAATGGTACAAGAGATTGTTTCTAGGAGTAAACATCACCAGTAGTCTATCCTGATATATACCACAAAAATGCCATGGATAGAAATCTCACCCATGACTATATCCTTGGGATTTGGCAGACTTTCTCCGACCCTCATCAGTTTTTATCATTGCACCCTGTTCGGATGCATCATGGATTGGTATGGCCATTGCTATTCTCAAAACCATTGCAGACCAGACCCAGCTAAGCACATCATGGAAACCGGCCTCCCTTCTGGGGTCTGTCTATAATTCTTGCTGCTTTGGAAAAGTCTCCAATCTAATCAAAATTCCCACTCTATCCAGTAATTTTCTTTTTGCCCCCCCCCCCCCCCCATCAGTCAGAAGATATAAAACCCTGAAAGAGGTTCCAACATGTTCAAGGACATTTCTCGGTCCTATCTCTTCTCTCTTCCATTCCCCATTCCGACTCCCCTGTTACCCACTCTCATCTATCATTGCCTCCCTTTAATTCCCCTCCTCCTTCCTATCTTCTTTCTTTTCACCCATCATTGAACACATCATCCCCTCCTCCACCCACTCTCACCTATCTCCTGCCAGTTGTCCTCCTTTCCCTCTCACCACCACCTTATTCTGGCTTCTTTCCCCTTCCTTTCCAGTTCTGATGGAGGGTCTTGACCCAAAATGTCAACTGCTGGTTCCTCAAAGCAGATGCTGAGTTCCTCCAGCGTTTTGTGTGTTCCTCTATGTACTGGTTATGAAATGATCTGTGTGGATGGCATGCAAGAAGTATTTCACTATACCTTGATACATATGACAATAATAAATTTATCAACTTATTTTGTTTACAAAATATACTGGCACAAGTTTGTCAAATGTTATCATCCTGAGGATGAAATTTTGATTTGACCTGCTTATTCTGTGTAAGATTATTCTGCTAGTATAGCATGTTTACTAATCTTTGTAATCTTACCAGTTATGTGAATTCTTGATTTTATTGCTAAAATTGTTGCATTTTGATGGAAATTTGCTTATGGAGCATAGAACAATACAGCACAGGAACAGGCCCTTCAGCCCACAATGTTGTGCTGAACCAATTAAATTAGTCATCAAATCGCCGACAATATCCATATCCCAAACATGAGAAAATCTGCAGATGCCGGAAATCCAAGCAACACGTACAAAATGCTATAGGAACTCAGCAGGTCAGGCACCATCTATGGAAAAGAGTACTGTTGACATTTCAGGCTGAGACCCAGTCCCGAAATATCAATGTACTCTTTCATAGATGCTGCCTGGCCAGCTGAGTTCTTCCAGCATTTTGTGTGTGTTGCTTCAATATCCATACCCTCCAATCTTTCTCACGTGTCTATCTAAACATCTCTTAAAAAATCTCGAATGTATCTGCCTCTACCAGCACTTCAGGCAGTGCATTCCAGGCACCCACCACTCTGTGTAAAGGGGAAAAAAAAAACTTATCCCTTTCATTTCCTTTGAAATGACCCTTTCTCGCCTTAATTGCATGTCTAGTATTAGATATTTCAACCCTTGGGAAAAGATACTGTCTATCTGCTATATTTATGCCTCAGAATCTTATAAATATCCATTAGATCTTTCCTCAGCCTCCACTGCTCTAGTAAAAACAACCCAAGTTTGTCCAGTTTCTCTTTAATCATTGCAATTCTGTAAATCCTTTTTTATAGTTCAATTTTATTTCGAATAATTTTTTTCTCTAGGATCTGAAGAATTCAGTTCAGAAGAATTCAGAAGTAGCACATCATTTACTGGAAAATATTCCAGCTCATCTTCCCAGGAAAACTGCACAGAGTAGGTAAGTCAAAATGACCTCTACCAGGATATGTCCCAATGGTTTAAAAGATAAACTACATTGTAAACAGTGATTTTTGCTCTACATTGTAAGTTGTGATTTTAAGAGGGATCTTGGGGTCCAGGTTCATAGCCCCCTGACAATGGCTACACAGGTGTTGCATCTTGGTAGGTCAAATGTAGAGAGACAGTACACTGTTAAGTGCAAGACCCTGAACAGTTGATGAGCAGGAGGATCTTGAGATCCAAGTAGCTACATGGGTTGGTAGGGTGGTTAAGAAGGCATAAGGTATACTTGCCTTTATTGAGGCATCAAGTTCAAAAGTCAGGAAGTTATGTTGCGGCTTTATAAAACTCTAGTTAGGCTGCATCTGGTTGCCCCGTTATAGAAAGGGTGTCGAAGAGGTTTACCAGGATGTTGCCAAGATTAGAGGGCATGTGCTATAATGGGAGGTTAGACAAACTGAGGTTTTTTTCTGGAGCAGCAGAGGCTGAGGGGCAATCTGATAGAGGTTTATATCATTATCAGAGGCATAGATAGGGTAGACAGACATTATCTTTTTCCTAGAGTTGAAATGTCTAATATCAGAGGACATGCATTTTAGGTAAGAGGGGGTAATTTCGGTCAAGATGGCATAAGCGAATAATGATTCCTCTGGCGACATCTTACAGATAGCAAATATTTCCAAGTATTTCACTTTTTCTACGCCTTCTGCTTGTCCTTTTTGTCTTGTGTTATGGAAACTATTTGAGCCTGTGATGTACAGTTTGAACCTTGATCAACTAGTCCAGCACTGTGCTGTGTCTGGAGAGCTGCCTCACGGAGATCAGAGACAGGGACAAATAGGTCTGAGAACGCAGGCTAACTCGTGGATAAGGCCAGAGACGAGGTGCGGGATCATGAACAGCTCCATCTCGAAGCAGCAAAGTGAATGGAGGATGGGTCAGCAGCGTTCGGCCTAGGGTCGATGGTCATTTATGGAAGGACTGAGTTTGTGTGGCTGCTCTCCTTGTATGCAGATGAAAGGACATTTCCCATGTTCTGAGATTTGTGATTATTGGACTGTACATTATAATGGTTTCCTTCAGTTTTTCAGTGCTTTCTTTCTTGTGGTTGATTGGTGGATGATCTGATAACTTTTTTTGCATGTAAGGGGTGGGGTTGAGAGCCTTGTGCAACTGTTGCTGTTTGTTTCTATGAGTGAGGTGGGTCGGGGATTGTTATGTGTAGGGGGTTGTTATTGTGGCTGTTTTTTTTTCTGCAGGCGAGTGGGGGATTTTGGGGTCTGTGAGTTTTATTTTTTCCTGCTGGGGGGGAGTTAATGTCGTTTCTTTCATCAACACCCATGGTCTTTCTGTATTTAATGGCCATCTGGCGTGGACAAATATCAGAGGTGTATGTATTACACATACATACTTTGACAATAAAATGAACGTTTGAAACTTTGATTTCAAAGGAGACATGAGCGGCAGTTTTTTACACAGTAGTGGGTGCCTGGAATGTGCTGCTTGGAGTGACAGAAAATGGAAGGATATGGACATTGAGTAGGCAGAAGGGATGGCCTTTTGATGGAGGTGAGAGGGAAATCAGCCATGATGGAATGGTGGAGTGGCCTAATTCTTCTCCTCTGTCTCGTGGTCTTATTTCTCCATCCTTTTGGAAGGAATTGCATGAAAACATTGGATGGTTAAAACCTGTAACCCAAACTAGTATACACTGAGTGTATATTTATGATCTTCTACTGCTGTAGCCCATCCTATTGAAGTCTTGACATGTGCATTCAGTAATGCTCTTCTGCACACCACTATTGTAGCACTTGGTTATTTGAGTTACTGTTGCCTTCCTGTCAGCTTGAACCAGTTTGACTACCCTCCTCTAACCTCTCTCATTAACAAGGTATTTCCACCCTCAGAACTGCTGCTCACTGTTTCTCACGCCATTCTTTGTAAAACTTTAGAAACAGTTGTGCATGAAAATTCCAGGAGATCAGCAGTTTCTGAGATACTCAAACCACCCTGTCTGGCACAAACAACCATTCCACGGTCAAGGTCATTTAGATCACATTTTTTTTCATCCTTCTGATGTTTGGTCCGAACAACAATTGAAACTCTTGACCATGTTTGCAAGGCAAACTTCTATGTACAGTATTGAGTTGCTGCTGCTTGATTGTCTGATTAGATATCTGCATTAGCGAGCAGGTGTACCTAATAAAGTGGCCACTGAGTGTATGTTCTCTACCAATCACGATGTTATCTCTTGTTGAGGTTTAAAATGCTCCCCTTGTCACTCTGACTTACCGGCCTGTAACTATCTGACAGTATAGGATTCCCTTGCTTTTTAAATCATATCGAATCCTAGACAACATTTATTCCTCACTCAGCATCACTGAAACAAATTATATAGTTGATGTTGTTACCCTTACTGTGCAGAAATAAACCTAGAATACTGACTAAGTTACAAACATAGGAGATTCTGTAGAGGCTGGACATTCAGAAGAACAGACACAGGATGTCGGAGGTCAGGCAGAAGAATAAAGAGTGGACATTTCGGGCTGAGGTCCCTCATCAGGATTGCAAAGGAAGGGGGAAGAAGCCAGAATAAGAACATGGGGCGAGGGGAAGGAGTAGAAGCTAGAAGGTGATAGGTGAGTTGAAGAGGAAGGTAAGCGGGTTGGAGAGGGGGTTGTAGTAAGAAGCTGGGAGGTGATTGATAGGTGGAAAGGGGCTGATGAAGAAGGAATCTGGTAGGAGAGGGGAGTGGACCACGGGAGAAAGGGAAGGAGGAGGGGCATCAGAGTTGCCCCGGAATGGGCATCACAAGCCCTTTCACCAGAGGTGCTACCACTCCCTTGGCACACCATACACCAAAGTTTAGGTGATCTTTAGACTATTATACTTTCACAAAAACCCAGTAATTAGTTGATTTACTGATATTAACTTCAGGAAAGGAAATCTGTTATCCTTGGCTGTGACTAAGCTTTTGCCTCTGAATTGGCCCAGCAAACTACCAAGATAATAATGTAGGATCAACAACAAATGCTGGATTTTTTTAGTGGGAAAATTGCATGAAATAAATATTTCAGTAAAACAATAGGTTCTCAGTTCTGACTAGATGAGACAGAAGGATGCAAACTCCAGTGATCTACTTGCTGATCAACTACAAAACCGTGTTTATTAGGACAGAACAGGGCAAGCATTAAAATACTTATCTAGTTGTGCATGGCCCCCTCCTATTGCATCACTCCTCCCATTCTGCTCAAGCCTGTTGATGAGGCCTCAAAGAACTACTTTTAGACCTTTTCCACTATATGAAATGCTGCTGTAAGTGGACTAATACACAGCACCAACTGAAACCACCGAATTAGAACTAATCATCGCTTGTCACCACTCTTCATGAGTTCCTCCCCTGCGTTCACCACATTCCCACAGCTGTTCCCACCGTATTGCATCTCATGGTGTATCCCCCATAGCAGTATCAAAGCTCCTGCAGTCAGTTCTGCTACATTCAAGGCCACAGTGGTGGTGAGACATTTGACAGACATAAAGATTAACCCTTTACAATACAATAATTTTAGCTGGAAATATTTAATGGTACAAAAGATCCCCAAAGGAAAATGTTAGAGGAAAAAATGTTTAGTTTTTAAATGTGTAGTTTTTTTTGGGAGAAACTAACAATCATTTGGTAGATACCCATCTCCCTGCAGTTATAATCTGAACGCTGGGCTCCAAGGAGCAAGTAGTTCTATTGTTTTCAGCCAAGTTGCTTCCTGTGTGTTCTAATCAAGAGTAGCAGAGATTGGATAATTTGTGCCTCATCTTTACTGAATATTTCAAACAAAGATACTTAAATTGAAAACTAAGAAATTAGATATTGAGCTTGTTACAGTTCCTGCTGTCATGGGAAAGCAACCTCCATCTTCAAAGACAGCCACAAATCAGGCCATGCTCTCTTCTTGCTGTTGCCATCAGGAAGAAGATACAGGAACCTTGGGTTCCATGTCACCAGGTTCAGGAACAATTATTACCCTGCCACCGTCAGGCTTTTAAACCATCTTGGGTAACTTCGCTCACCTCAACACTGAACTGATTCCACAACCTATGGCCTCACTTTCAAGGACTTTCATCTCATGTTCTCAATACTTATTGCTTACCTAGTTATTTATTTTTTATATATGAACAGTTTGCTGTCTGTTGCACATGAGTTGTTTGTCCATCTTGAATGTGGTTTATCATTCATTCTATTGTGTTTCTTTGTATTGACTGTGAGTGCCCGCAAGAAAATGAATCTCAGGGTTGCATATGATGACATGTATGTACTTTGTTAATAAATTTACTTTGAACTTTGAAAAGTCATTCTGTAAACAGTTTCTTGGTAAATGAAGGGAAATTAATAATTGTAAACATTCATCTGGATAGTTAAATATTTCATTGTCATGTGATGTTTATCAAATTTAAACACTTAAAAATATGGACCCTAGATCCATGAAGATTGGTCTTTTATATGATTTCTGTTTAATAATGGCTATATAATTTGTGTATTTCCAGTACAGCAGATCCAAAAGATGAAAAGGTTGCAGGGAATCCTGTTCAACCTGAGCCTGCAAAGAAATCTGTCAAGTCTAAATATTTTGTTCGTGAAATAGAGTACCTCTTAATGGAGGAATTTAACCATGTTCCTGGGTGAGTTTCTGAATGTTTCTGGCCTTCAACAGATTTTCAGTAGGATTTCTTTAGAACCCAGAGAATTACACAAAATGTGCAGCACACCTTTGCACAGTCTTTGCACACCTGGTGACTTCAAGGTAGTTTCTGTTTGCTTTTCATGCATACATTTGGTATCCTTCTGTGGTGATGTCGGTGGAGGTTACACTCTTTCTCTGGAGATGTGATGGAGAATTCATTTATGGCAGCTGCAGGAATTCAAATTCAAGCCATTAAATTTGAGTGCTGGTTGACCACAAAACAACTATAATTTAAAACTTATGTGTATCCCATTTCAGAGAATGAAATCTCCCATCCTTACTCAGTTTGGTCTAGGCATGAATTTCATTGTATTTAGAGATGCAGCACGGTAACAGGCTCTTCCATCTCAATGAGTACACGCTGCTAAATTCAGACCCTCTAATGTGGTTGGCATCTAACTGCCCTCTGAAGAGGTCTGGCATGCCATCCAATTCAGGTTCCAATTAGGGAAAGCCAATTGGCTGAAACAGGTTTCTATTGTTCAGACTGGGAAATGTCAGAAACAGCTGGGACTGAAAGTGAAACAGATTTACAATTCAACAAGTTAGGAAAGAATTTGAAGGTATCAGCAGTTATCTTGAATGTTACAATGAAAATGAAGATTTGGAGGGTGTAATCATCAAAAGCATTGTATGAAGGCGGTCCATTATCTACATGAGGTGTCCAAGCTGATTCTGTTCATTTACAATCATTCAAAAGAAAGTGTACACTGGATAAATTCCTCTGTAGATAACTATTAGGAACTAATACACAGTTTTATAGTACTGTAATAGTATTGATAGTGTTCTAATTTGTTCTGTATTTCATTTAAATACGTAATTTGTTACTCAGTTAAATGGTAGTTTGTGGTTTTATACCTTTTTAACTATTTCCGTGAAACTTTGGATATTTGGAGCAGCCACTTAATTGGGCCAAAATATACTGGTGCTGATGTATCCCAATTAACCAGAGTACACTGTATTTCTTCTCTGAGGGCAGTGAATCTCTGGAATCCTCTGCCTCCAAGGCTGACAGAGGTCAGACTATTAGAATAATTTAAGATGGAGGTTGATAAGTATTTGACAGATATTTGGGCTGTACTCTACCTTGTGTTAGTGAATAAGGAAGGGTGAGAGTGGAAGCTATCTGGGGGAGCCCTTTGGGAGCAGTCAAGGTAGAAAAAGATATGGATGGTCTTGGGATTAAGGCCTTAAATTGGGGAAGAGCTGATTTCAGTGGGACCTGGAGAAAGTTGGTTGGGAGCAGCTGTAGAGGAGAAAATGGTGTCTTTCCAAAAGCCAGTTCTGTATCCAGTTGGCTGTATCCCATGTGATGAAACCTATCAGACCAGCCTACCACATGGGACCTCAATCTAAAATCTTTCTTAATGTTCTTAGTTTAAATCATTAAAAGACTGTAGAGTGAGATTGTGTTTAACCAACCAGTAACTATAGCCACCACTTACCCTGTCCACACTGCACCAGAATATATGGATCCTGGACTGGCTTCTACAGCCACTTGAGGACCCACCAATAGACAACCCCTTAGGAGAACATCATACTTGACTACTACTAACTGACTGACACTTGTGCTAGAAATGGCATTAAACAATCTTGAATCTTTTAAAATCCATTTTTTATTATTTGGATTAGATATTAAGTTGATCTTTTAAAAATATTTTTGTATTTAGGTACATGAAAGGCCGTATGACCTACGATCAAATTAATGCTGTCATCGATGAGCTTAACACCGCTGTGAAAGCGAAGTACAAGATCTTAAACCAGCCATTGAAATCCATGTCTAACATCACTCGTAACCAGTACAATACTTTCAAAGAACAGGAAACCAAGGAAACCAAAGGTACAAAAAATTGTACAGTAATAACTATCAAGCTATGGTTTCTCAATTTTTAAAGTATGAAACATTTGATTACATGAAAGTGTAATGTTAAAAAGATTAAGTCTTTATTGCTTAATTCCCACATAATCTAGAATCTTCTGATATTTAATCAGAAACTTGAGCACACAGGCTAATGTGCCGATTTAATTTATATGATGCTATTCCTGATGTAATAACTTATTATCTACTGAGTTTATTCAGATTAGTGTAATTCCTTTACATTATCTTAACAATTTCATTCTTGTTCCACACGGCCATAAGATATAGGAACAGAATTAGGCCATTCAGCCCATCAAGTCTGCTCCACCATTCCAGCGTGGCTGATTTATTATCCCTCTCAACTCCATTCTCCTGCCATCTCCCTGTAACCTATGATACCATAATTAACCAAGAATCTATCAACTTCCACTTTAAATATGCTCAACAACTAGGCCCCCTAGTTCACTACCCTCTGGCTAAAGAAATTCCTCCGCACCTCTGTTCTAAGTGGATGTTCCTTTACTCTGCCTTCTGGGCTTAGACTCCCCCACTATAGGAAACATCCTCTCCACATTCACTCTATCTAGGCTTTTCAATATTCCATAGGTTTCAATAGCATCCTCCCTCATTCCACTAAATTCCTGCGAGTACAGGCCCAGAGCCATCAAACTGTCCTCATACATTAACTCTTTCATTCACGTGAGGCTCCTCTGGACTCTCATTCATTCATTCTTAGATAAGTGGCCCAAAACTGCTCACAATACTCCAAGTGTGGTCTGACCAATGTCTTACAAAGTGTTAGCATTACATCCTGTAACCTCTATTCAACCAATAACATAACCTTGAGGAACAATCTTTTCTACAATTTTAAAAAGTGGATGCACAACATCTATTGGTCTTCCTGTTTGAAAAGTTCCCTCTTGAAAAGTTACCTCCAAGTACCTTAGCAATGTGCCTTTAATAAAAAAAAACACAAGAGATTGCTTATAGTTTTCTGAATCTGACTTTTAAAAATGGGCACTACAGTTGCAACTGTATACTTGACCTGAGCCCTTACTGTTGAATGTTAAGTTGATGGGCTTTGAGAAGAATGTTGTTGGATTTGGATTGGAGTGCACCAGCTGGCTGGATGGTATGTATGCCAAATCCTGGGACAAATGCTGGATGTACTGCCATCTAATGAGAACAGAAAGGAACTGAGGTGGGAGGCAGCCCTGAAGTGGACAGCCAGATAGAGGAATGTTCTGGAACAGGGGTTCCCAACCTTTTTATGCCATGGAGCCTTACTATTAACCTAGGGATCTGTGGAGCCCAGGTTGGGAACCACTGTTCTGAGATCAGTATCCTGGGAGCAGTAACTGCAGCAAAGCCTACAGAAAGCTTCTGAGCTGAGAGAATTGAGCAACTGTCCTTGCCAGTAGAGCTGGCTACTTGACCAGAACCTAGTATCTTATTTGGGATGTGTATCAGAAACATTTTGAAATGGGTTTCGATTGGTTATGGTTACCATGGGTTCAGGTTAAGTTTGCTATTATGCATGAAGAGATCTCTAACAGGGGTGCCATAGAGATAAACTTTTCCTCAGAATGCAAGACTAGTAGTGATGATATGAAGCACTGAATGTTCTCTTCTGTTGCTACTCAAACTCCAGCCTGGCAGATTTCCTGTGCATTACCTTCAATGCTACTATATCCTTCCTTAATAAGTGGGCATGGTATTCCAGGTGGTGGCTTCATCAGTGACCCATACAACCAACAAAATCTCCCTACTTTTTAAACTTCAGCTCCTTTGTAATCAAGGCCAGAATTCCGTTTGCCGATTTTCCACACAGAACAAACTGCCGGAAGCTCAGATTGAGATTCATTTATTTATCACATGTACGTCGAAACATACAGTGAAATGCATCATTTACATTAACAACCAACACAACTTAAATGTCCCTACACATTCCAGCGCCAACAATTTAGGTACAATTACACTGTTTTAACTGCAATATGTGTACAATTACAGCATTTAAAAGACATCTGGACAGGTAAATGGACAGGAATAGAGGAATTTGGGCCACACTGGTTAATGGGAGTAGCTTAGGGAAGTACCTTGGTTGGCTGGGGCAAGTTAGACCGAAAAGCCTGTTTCTGCACTGTATAACTTCGTAACTATATATCACTCTACATATACCTGCCCTACAGAATTTATGAAAATATAAGTTTTTGCAGATCCTGCTGTCTCTGATTCCTAGCACAGTTTTTGCAAAAAAAAAATCTTTTGGTACTTCATCCCTATGTAATCATTCCTTTGTGTTTTTTGTATATCAATGACTTTTTTCCTGGAAGTAATTTGTTTCTAAGCATTTTACAAAAGATATTTACTAAAGATTGGAGGAAAGTATAGGGGGTGTGTTGGGGCAAGTTCTTTACACAGTGGTGGGTGTGTGGAATGCCCCACCCAGGTGGTATTAGAGGCAGATACATTAGGAGCATTTAAGAGACTCTTAGATAAGTACATGGATGAATACAAAAATGAAGGGCTGTGTAGGAGGGAAGGGTGTTCTCTTTGGAGCGAAGAGGAATGAGGGGCAACTTGACAGAGGTGTATAATAGGATAAGCGGCATGGAAATAGTGGACAGCCAGCATCTTTTTTTCCCAGGGTGGAAAATGGAAATGGCTCAGGGGACTTGGCTGGTGGCGTAGTGGCATCAGTGTTGGACTTGGGACGAAAGGTTCCGAGTTTGAATCCAGCCGGCTCCCCTGCACGCTTTCCATCCGTGCTGCTGTAACTTGTCTCGTACGCGGTTCCCCAGTACGTCAGAGAGGCGTGGAGGGAAATCGTACGCTAACCGGAGAAACTCCGGATGCAGCATATCTTTCCTTTCCTTTTATACAAGCAGTATGATTTATGGAGATTGGAGGAAAGTGTGGAGGAGGGAAGATGAGAGGTACTTTTTTTTTTAACACTGTGTGCTGCCAGGTGTGGTGATTGAGGCAGATGCATTAGGGCATTTAAGAAACTCTTAGGTACATTGATGATAGAAAAATGGAAGGCTTTGAGGGAGAGAAGGGTTAGATTGATTTTAGAGTAGATTAAAAGGTCAGCAGAACATCCTGTGTGCTAATGTTCTATAGTTTTCAAAGTCTTAGAAAATGAGGGAATTCCTTTTACACTTCAGCTAGTGTTGAAACAAAGATTGCAGTTTGAGAAGTCCAAAAATTCAAGTACTTTAATTGACTCTTTAAGCTTGCATCCAATTCCTAGTTTCCTTCAGTTGGAATTGGATTTCTCAGCCAGCAACACAGTGAATTGCCAAACGATAACAGGCCTGAAATTCTATACAGAAGCTGTAATCACCCAAACTAAAGAGCTACAAATTGAGCTAAGCTAACACACGGGTATGCTGAAGAAATAATTTGATGTTTTAAAATCTAAATTGATTTAATGTTATGTTTGAAATTTGTCCAGGCTATTGCTGAGGTAGGCTTTTAACTGACAAGACAAATAAGACCATAAGACATTGGAGCAGAATTAGGCCCATCATCTGCTCTGCCATTCCAATATGGCTGATTCATTATCCCTCACAATCCTGTTCTCCTGCCTTCTCCCCATAGCCTTTGACGTCTTTATTAATCAAGAATCTATCAACCTCCACTTTAAATATACCCGCAATGAGGTCCATAGATTTACTACCCTCTGGCTAAAGAAATTCTTTCTCATCTTTGTTCTAAATGAAATTCATCTTAGTCTATTTTGAAGCTGTGCACTCTGAACCTAAACTTCCCGCTATAGGAAACATCCGCTGTATCTAGGTGTTTCAATATTCAATAGGCTACAATGAGATCCCCCTTCATCCGTCTAAACTCCACAAATACAGCATTGGAATCATGAAACGCTTCTCATACATCATCAATTAATGTATAGTGCTCTGGTAAAAGGTCTTTAAGATGCTGCTGAATGCTTGGTTGCCAACTACACCAATTTCATTTAACACTCTCAAAAGCTGGAGGATCTCAGAAGGTCAGACAGCATCTATGGAGAGGAATAGTCATTTGACATTTCCAACCAAGACCCTCTATCAGGATACAGTAGATAGAATCTGTTTCTGTTTCATTTATTGATTTCTATTCTTTCACTAGAACCAAAGGTTATCTAATTTTTTTTTCCTTTTATAGGTCAGTGTTTCTTTGTAGAAGCTGATATAAAGGACTTCACGCGTCTTAAAGTTGACAAAAAACTTAATGGAATCTTCAATATTCTGCGGCATTGTCACCGAATACGGGAAGTCCGGGGCAATCACCTTGTGCGTTATGTGCTACTTTAAGAGGATTGTGAATTACTTTGGTATATTTTTGTGCATATGAATGCTGAAAACTAAAGGAACAATTTGGTAGTCATATTGCAGTAAGGAAAATTATTGGTTTTATTTTAGTTTCTCTATCGCTAAGTGATTTTCTGCTAAGGAATGATCTCTACCAGTACTGAAGAAATGTCTAAAGATATTTTAAATGGTTAGATCTTTCCCTTTAAGCACTCCCCTTGTAATATCCTGATATCATACATCACTTTAATAGCTTTACACACACTTCGATCTGTGTATCCAAAATGAAATGAAACGGCTTTCTCCTGGTCTGTTATAATTAAAGATAGCATTTGTAGTAGCTGATGCAAGTTCATGAAATGCAATGGAAAAATGAGATAAGCCTCATACCTCTCTGTAGAGCTGGGCAAAACTTCACAGATCAAGCATGAATAAAAGTTCCTCACATCCCTTGGATTTATTATATATTTAAACAAATAATGCAAATTTCAGTTGCTATCTCTGCATAACAGCACACGAGAAAGTGAAAAGATGTTGAATAATAAAAGATTAAAAGAAAAGATTGTCTGCATCGACATACAGAGAAATGTGTTGTTTTGCTTCAATGACTAACACAGTTGGAGGATTCTGCTGGCCAGCCTGCAATTGTCGCCACACTTCCGGCACCAACACAGCATGCCCACAAGTTACTACTAATCCTAACCCATACAGCTTTGGAGTGTGGGAGGTAACCCGAGCACCTGGAGAAAACCCAAGTGGTCAAGGGGAAAATGTACAAACTCCTTGCAGACATCAGCAAGAATTGAACTCTAATCGCTGGCGCTACAGAGTGTTGTGCTAACTGTCCTATAAACTATCAAGTTTGGGTGAGGTCAGCTTTGTCAAATCACCAAGCTAATAGGCATAGGCCTTTTTATAAATAAATACATGCAATAAGGTTTCCAGGTATTCATTATTTTTAATGCAGTTTGAGGAATTAGTTTCTGATTCTATTAGAGTCAGTGAGAATTATAGACCAAACATATTCAGTCATGTCGTAAGCTCTGTAAAACATTTAAAATACAGCTTAAGTTGTTTTCTTTCCCTTTTCTGATGTGTTAAGTTAATACTTCAGTGTGATTCATTACTGACCTGTGGTTGCAAGAACCTGAACCACAGCCCTCCAATGCTTCCCATCCATGTACTTATCCATGACAGAAGAGGGTGCATACTTCTAAGGTGATTGGAGAAAAGTATAGGAGAGATGTCAGAAGTAAGTTTTTGACACACGCAATGGTGGGTACATGGATGGTAAAAAGAAAAAATGATGGGCTATGTAGAGAGGAGTAGGTCGAAGGGCCTGTATTGAGCTGTTATGTTCTATGTTCTAATTGCAATTGTACCTGCATCGACCACTTTCGCTGAAAGCTTGTACCACACTTTCAGCACCCTCTGAATGAAGTTGTTCTCCATCATGTTCCCCTTGGACATTTCACCCTTACACCTAACCAGGGCAGAACAGCAGCAGAGTTACAGGGCAGGGGAGAAAAATTCATGTGCACGAGGTGCTATTTAAAATGAGAATTGCAAATGGTTTATTATTGTCACAGTGCAAAGCTTGTCTTGTATAACGTCCATACAGATTCTGTTCATACAGGTACAAAGACTTGGATGGTTCAGGGGCAGGAATGGTTACTTCGAGTGCCAGGCTATAGATGTTTCAGAAAGGACAGGGAGGGAGGCAAAAGAGGTGGGGGTGTGGCACTGCTGATCTCATGGCTGCAGAAAAGGAGGAAGTCATGGAGGGATTGTCTACTGAGTTTCTGTGGGTGGAAGTAACAAACAGGAAGGGGTCAATAACTCTACTGGGTGTTTTTTATAGACCATCCAATAGTAAGACGGACATAGAGGAACAAATAGGGAGACAGATTCTGGACAGGTGTAATTATAACTGGATTGTCGTGGTGGGAGATTTCAATTTCCCAAATACTGATTGGCATCTCCCTAGAGCAAGGTGTTTAGATGGGATGGAGTTTGTTAGGTGTGTTCAGGAAGGTTTTCTGACGCAATATGTAGATAAGCCTACAAGAGGAGAGGCTGTACTTGATCTGGTATTGGGAAATGAACCTGGTCAGGTGTCAGGTCTCTCAGTGGGAGAATATTTTGGAGATAGTGATCACAATTCTATCTCCTTTACCATGATATTGGAGAGGGATAGGAACAGACAAGTTAGGAAAGCGCTTTATTGGAGTAAGGGGAAATATGAAGCTATTAGGCAAGAACTTGGAAACATAAATTGGGAATGGATGTTCTCAGAGAAATGTACGGCAGAAATGTGGCAAATGTTCATGTTGATATTTGCATGGCATTCTGCACAGGTACGTTCTAATGAGACAGGGAAAGGATGGTAGGATATAGGAACCGTGGTATACAAAGGCTGTTGAAAATCTAGACAAGAAGGAAAGAAAAGCTTACGAAAGCTTCAAAAAACCAGGTAATGATAGAGATCTAGAAAATTATCAGGCTAGCAGGAAGGAGCTTCAGAATGAAATTAGGAGAGCCAGAAGAGGCCATGAGAAGGCCTTGGCGAGCAGGATTAAGGAAAACTCCAAGGCATTCTGCAAGTATGTGAAGAGCAAGAGGATAAGACGTGAGAGAATAGGACCAACCAAGTGTGACAGTGGAAAAGTGTGTATGGAACCGGAGGAGTTAGCAGAGATACTTAGTGAATACTTTGCTTCAGCATTCACTACAGAAAAGGATCTTGGCGATTGTAGGGATGACTTACAGTGGGTTGAAAAGTTTGAGCATATAGACATTAAGAAAGAGGATGTGCTGGAGCTTTTGGAAAGCATCAAGTTGGATAAGTCTCCGGGACCGGATGAGATGTACCCCAGGCTACTGTGGGAGGTGAGGGAGGAGATTACTGAGCTTCTGGCAATTATCTTTGCATTATCAATGAGGATGGGAGAGGTTCCGGAGGATTGGAGGGTTGCAGATGTTGTTCCCTTATTCAGGAAAGGGAGTAGAGATAGCCTGGGAAATTATAGACCAGCACATCTTACTCCAGTGGTTGGTAAGTTGATGGAAAAGATCCTGAGAAGCAGGATTTATGAACATTTGGAGAAGCATAATATGATTAGAAATAGTCACCGTAGCTTTGTCAAAGGCAGTTCATGCCTTACGAGCCTGACTGAATTTTTTGAGGATGCGACTAAACACATTGATGAAGGTAGAGCAGTAGATGTAGTGTATATGGATTTCAGCAAGGCATTTGCTAAGGTACCCCATGCAAGGCTTATTGAGAAAGTAAGGAGGCATGGGATCCAAGGGGACCTTGCTTTGTGGATCCAGAATTGGCTTGCTCACAGAAGGCAAAGAGTGGTTGTAGACGGGTCATATTCTGCATGGAGGTTGGTCACTAGTGGTGTGCCTCAGGGATCTGTTCTGGGATTCCTTCTCTTTGTGATGTTTATAAATGACCAGGATGCGGAAGTGGAGGGATGGGTTTGTAAATTTGCTGATGACACAAAGGTTGGAGGTGTTGTGGATAGTGTGGAGGGTTGTAAGAGGTTACAGCAGGACACCGATAGGATGCAGAACTGGGCTGAGAAGTGGCAGATGGAGTTCAACCCAGATTAGTGTGAGGTGGTTCATTTTGGTAGGTCAGATATGATGGCAGAATATAGTATTAATGGTAAAACTCTTGGCAGTGTGGAGGATCAGAGGAATCTTGGGATCCGAGTCCACAGGATATTCAAAGCTGCTGTGCAGGTTGACTCTGTGGTTAAGATGGCATATGGTGCATTGGCTTTCATCAACCGTGGTATTGAGTTTAAAAGCCGAGAGGTAATGTTACAGCTATATAGGACCCTGGTCAGACCCTACTTGGAGTACTGTGCTCAGTTCTGGTTACCTCACTATAGGAAGGATGTGGAAACCATAGAAAGGGTGCAGAGGTCATTTACATGGATGTTGCCTGGATTGGGGAGCATGTCTTATGAGAATAGGTTGAGTGTGGCAGTGGCAGATGGAGTTCAGCCGGGAGAAGTGTGAGGTGGTACACTTTGGAAGGACAAACTCCAAGACAGAGTACAAAGTAAAGGCAGGATACTTGCTAGTGTGGAGGAGCAGAGGGATCTGGGGGTACATGTCCACAAATCCCAGAAAGTTGCCTCACAGGTGGATAGGGTAGTTAAGAAAGCTTATGGGGTGTTAGCTTTCATATGTCGAGGGATAGCGTTTAAGAGTCGCGAGGTAATGATGTAGCTCTATAAAACTCTGGGTAGGCCACACTTGGAGTACTGTGTCCAATTCTGGTCGCCTCACTATAGGAAGGATGTGGAAGCATTGGAAAGGGTACAGAGGAGATTTACCAGGATGCTGCCTGGTTTAGAGGGTATGGATTATGATCAGAGATTAAGGGAGCTGGGGCTTTACTCTTTGGAGAGAAGGAGGATGAGAGGAGACATGATAGAGGTGTACAAGATATTAAGATGAATAGATAGAATGGATAGCCAGCGCCTCTTCCCCAGGGCACCACTGCTCAATACAAGAGGATATGGCTTTAAGGTAAGGGGTGGGATGTTCAAGGGGGATATTAGAGGAAGGTTTTTTTACTCAGAGAGTGGTTGGTGCGTGGAATGCACTGCCTGAGTCAGTGGTGGAGGCAGATACACTGGTGAAATTAAGAGACTACTAGACAGGTATATGGAGGAATTTAAGGTGGTGGGGTGTTATATGGGAGGCAGGGTTTGAGGATCAGCACAACAATGTGGGCTGAAGGGCCTGTACTGTGCTGTACTATTCTATGTTCTATTATACGATAGCATCTTTTAAGAGACTCCTGCATAGGTACATGGAGTTTAGTAAAATAGAGGGCTATGGGTAACCTTGGGTAATTTCTAAGTAAGTACAAGATTGGCACAGCATGGTGGGCCAAAGGGCCTGTATTGTGCTGTAGGTTTTCTATGTTTCTAGATCAATGCATTACAAAGCGCATTGAGTTAGAATAAAATAAAATAATAATTCTAAATATATTGTAAAAGCTACCAAAAAAAGTGCAGTCAGGTGAACAATAAGGTGCAAGACCATGAGGAGGTACTGTAGATTGAGAGGTCAAGAGTCCATATTATCGTACAAGAGGGCTGTTCAAGTCTGATAACAGTGGGATAGAAGTTGTCCTGGAGCCCGGTGGCACGTGCTTTTAGGTGTTAGTATCTCCTGCTTGACGAGGGAGGGAAGAAGTGAGAATGTCCCGGGTGGGTGGACTCCTTGATTGTGCTGGCTGCTTTACTGAGACAGCAAAAAAATGTAGACAGGGTCAAGAGAGGAGAAGCTGATTTCTGTGATATGTTGAGCTGCATTGAACCCTCTGCATTTTCTTGCGGTCACATGCAGATCAGTTGCAGTACCAAGCGATGATGCATCCATTTAGGATGCTCTCTATGGTGCATTAATGAAAATTGGTAAAGGTCGATGGGGACATGGCAAACTTCTTTAGCTTCCTAAGAATTCTTTGGAAGTGGTGGATGCATTGTAGAAGCAAGCAACACAGAAGTGGGCCCTTTCAGTTCACCGCATCAATTTCTATCAGGATGCCTGTGTCTAGTTCAAGATTCAAGACTGTTTAATGTTATTTTCTGTACACAAATCCAAGGAGAATGAAATAATTGTTATTCTGGATCTGATGCGGAACAAAAGATAAAAAGACACAATAAATATAAATACATAAGATAGCTTATATACATTGATCGTATGTACATAAAGAGACACTTGGCTGAACACAAGGTGACTGACAAGAGATAATAAAGTAGTGGTGGAGTTAGTGGGTGGAGGTGTTGATCAGCCTTCTTGGGGAAAGTAACTTTTGAATATGGTCATCGTGGCTTGGATACTACATAGGCTACTCCCTGTTAGGAGTGGGACAAACAGTCCGAGAGCAGGGTGGATGCAATCCTTTAGACATTACTGGCCCTGTTCCAGTACCTCTCTGGATATGTCCTTGATGGTGGGTTGGCTGGTGCCATTAATGCAATGACTACCTGTTGTAGAATCCTCCTGTTCCTGCAGTGCTGTTTCCGTACCAAGTAGTGATGCAGCTTGTTAAGATGCCCTCTACTGCACATCTTTGCAATGACTTATGTTTGAATGTGTAAAGTCCAGCTCTCTTCAGCCGCCTGAGAAACTAGAGGTGTCGCTGAGCTTTGTTGACTGTGCATGATGACCTCTGAGACCATGAGAGGATGTGCGTGATGTGGATTCACAGGAGTTTGAAACTGTTTGCAGTTCCCACTGCTGTGTCACTGATATAAAGAGGGGTGTAAGTGATGTGAGTTCTCCTGAAGTCAATAACCCATTCCTTTGTCTTGTTGACATTAAGGAAGAGGTTATTTTCTTGGCACCAAGCCCTGTGCTCTTGCTCTTCCTCTTCCTCTTCCTCTTTGTAGGCTGTTACATCATTGTTGATGGTGTCTATCATGTCATCAGCAAACTTGACAATGTGATTTTTCTGGCGTTTGGCTGTGCAATCATATGGTCATAATCCAATTTGCACTATAGTATTCCTCTATACCTTACCTATCCCAAGTGAGTTTTCAGATGACCTTTAATTGTTGTAATCATATCTGTCTCCACCTCTAGCAGTGTGAGCCTTTAATTGTGGGTCACTGCCCAGGGAAAATGATTCGAGTAATCTATCCTGTCTAAGACCTTCTTAATTTTGAAATTATAAAGTCATCTCCTGCCACATTACTGATCTGCTTTCATCAATCTCCTCATTAAGCTTAGATTCGTGAGACATGATATCCTCTGCACGAACCCATGCTGATTCGTAATCTGCTTTCGTCTTTCCAAATGAATACAAATTCTATTCCCCAGAATCTTCTCCAGTAACTTCTCTACCACAGTGGACGGTGAGGACCAGAAATGCTCTTACTGTTCTGTGATGGAAGAAAAGAGCTAAGATCAGAAGTATGTTCTATTTCTGTTCATTTTCTGTTACAGCAGATTTTGAAAATCTAAACTCCTTATTTATTTAGAGCAGAGGTTCCCAATCTAGGGTCCATGGACCCCTTGCTTAATGTTATGAGTCCATGGCATAAAAAGGGTTGGGAGCCCCTGAATTAGAGACAGTGTAGAACAGACCCTGCTAGCCTAATGAGCTGTGCTGCCCATTGGAGCAAACTCACGCATTCATGGGAAGGAACGTACAAACTTGCTTACAGAGAACACCAGAATTGAACTCCAAACTCTGGTGCTGAAATAGCATTGTGCAGTTGTAAAATAAACTCCTGTGAATGCTTCTGCAACAATTGATTATGTTAGAAGTCCTTATTGCTATCTTTATGAAAAAAAATCTGTGCGGCAGAGCAGTTACATAAATTGCTCTGATGTTTAACTGTAAGGGAAGGTTTAAGATAGTAGCGAAAACTGGGGTTAGGTGCTGTAGGGAGATTCAAAGTTTAAGGTAAATTTATTATCAAAGTACATATGTCATCTTATACTACCCTGAGATTCATTTTCTTGTGGTCATTCACAATAAATACAAGAACCATAATAGAGCAATAAAAATTTGGACAACCAGTGTTCAAAATACATCAAATTGTTGTCAAAAAATAAAAACAATCAGAATAAATATTGAGGACATGAGTTACAGCATCCTTGAAAGTGTGCAAGTAACATTATATACAAAATACTTAATTTAGATTAAGATAATAGATTATGACGTGGTTACAGATCATTCTGAAGCTTAGTCTCGATGGATGTAGCAGATGGAAATGTTGATCTAAGTGTTGAATGACTGGACAGCTTAATCTACAGCTGCATAAGTCCTTCACTAACTAGCAAGGCAGCCTTTCTGAAAATTTGTCAATAAATTAGAATCACTTTTTTATTCCCACTGACATGTGAAGTTTCTTGTTCTGTGGCAGCAGTACGTGGCAATAAATATGAAAAGAATGACTAAGTTACAATAAGGAATATTTTTTAAAAAGTCCTACACAAAGAGTAAAATAGTGAGGTAGTGTACAAGGGTTCATCCTGAAATCAGATAGCGAGGGGAAGAAACTGTTCCTTAAATGTTCAGTGTCGATCTTCAGGCTCCTATACCTCTTCCCTGACAGTAGTAATGGGAAAAGGGCATTTGCTGGATAAGTTAGTGCCCGTAATGGAGCTGGTTGAATCTACAACCTTCTGCAGTTTTTTCCAATACTGTGCATTGGAGCCTCCATACCAGGCAGTGATGTAACCAGTCAGAATGCTCTCCACTGTACATCTGTAAAAGTTTTTGATGACATCAAAATCAGGTTTAATATCACTGGCGTATGTCGTGACATTTGGTGTTTTGCAGCAGGGGAACAGGAGCATAATAAAAATCTATAAATTACAGCAAGAAATGTCTATAGAGTTAAATAAGTACTGTAATGCAAAAAGAGAAAAAAAGTGAGATAGTGTACTGTACATGGATTCATTGTCTGTTCAGAAATCTGATGACAGAGAGAAAGAAGCTGTTCATAAAATGCTGCATCAGTCTTCAGGCTCCTGTACCACTTCCTGATGGTGACAATGAGAAGAAGTCATGTCTGAGTGATGTTGGGGGGGGGGGGGTGCTGTCCTTAATGATGGATGCAGCCTATTTGAGGCATCACCTTTTGAAGATGCTCTTGATGCTGGAGACATGCCAAACTCCTAATGAAATGTAGCTACAGGTGTGACTGCTTCATAATTGCATCAACATGTTGGACTCAGGATAGATCTTCAGAGATGTTGACACCCAGCAACTTGATACTTAATGAGATAATATTTAATGGTAAAGTAGTACAAGCTCAACTTTGTTTATCCTCTTCTTGAAGAACATCTTCAAACTATTTGTTATTTTGTTCCTCTTCATGGGATTTATTACACAAAGTTCAAGTTCCAGAATCTGACTGAACATATACTGTATACAACCAAACGAAACAATGTTCCTCTGGACCATAGTGCACCCACAAAGCATATTACACACAGCATTTATACCAAAATCTAGTATAGAATTCAAAATGGGTGTAGTGCACAGCACAGGTAAACAGTAAACTAGAGCATTTAGCTTCACTGTCTTTGTTGAATTCAGTGCACTCATCCATATCGTTCATGTTGGATTTATGTAGTCAATGGTCCCTGCCATCTGGTTGATGTTTACTGTTTAACACTGGTCTTCCAATTCTTTCTGTTGATCCTTCAGTTTATCACAATCTTCCTGAGCTTGTAGCCTCACATCCAGCTGAATCCCTTGCACCAGCAGAATGTTGTGGTTTTAACGCTGTAAACTGAATCTATAACCTAAAAAGTGCCATCACTTATGTGTTCTGTGGGTGCACCGTGGTCTGGAGGAACAGTGTTTTGTTTGGCTATGTATGTGTAGTCAGATGACAATAACCATGAACTGTAACATTGATCCTCCCTATATTTTCTTTCCATAGAACCACAGAACATTACGGCACAGAAACAGGCCTTTTGGCCCTTCTTGGCTGTGCCGAACCATTTTTCTGCCTAGTCCCACTGACCTGCACCTGGACCATATCCTTCCATACACCTCTCATTCATGTACCTGTCCAAGTTCTTCCTAAATGTTAAAAGTGAGCCCACATTTACCACTTCATCTGGCAGCTCATTCCACACTCCCACCACTCTCTGTGTGAAGAAGCACCCCCCCCCACAATGTTCCCTTTAAATTTTTCCCCCTTCACCCTTAACCTATGTCCTCTGTTTTTTTTCTCCCCTTGCCTCAGTGGAAAAAGCCTGCTTGCATTCACTTTATCTATACCCATCATAATTTTATATACCTCTATCAAATCTCCCCTCATTCTTCTACGCTCCAGGGAATAAAGTCCTAACCTATTCAACCTTTCTCTGTAACTGAGTTTCTCAAGTCCTGGCAACATCCTTGTAAACCTTCTCTGCATTCTTTCAACCTTATTAATATCCTTCCCGTAATTTGGTGACGAAAACTGCACACAATACTCCAAATTCTGCCTCACCAATGCCTTATGCAACCTCACCATAACATTCCAACTCTTATACTCAATACTTTGATTTATAAAGGCCAATGTACCAAAAGCTCTCTTTACGATCCTATCTACCTGTGATGCCACTTTTAGGGAATTTTGTATCTGTATTCCCAGATCCCTCTGTTCTACTGCACTCCTCAGTGCCCTACCATTTACCTTGTATGTTCTACCTTGGTTTGTCGTTCCAAAGTGCAATACCTCACACTTGTCTGTATTAGTCTCCATCTGCCATTTTTCAGCCCATTTTTCCAGTTGGTCCAAATCCCTCTGCAAACTTTGAAAATTTTCCTCTCTGTCCACTGCACCCAATCTTTGTATCATCAGCAAATTTGCTGATCCAACTTACCACATTATCATCCAGATCATTGATATAGATGACAAATAACAATGGACCCAGCACTGATCCCTGTGGCACACCACTAGTCATAGGCCTCCACTCAGAGAAGTAATCCTCTACTACCACTCTCTGGCTTCTTCCATTGAGTCAATGTCTAATCCAATTTACTACCTCTCCATATATACCTGGCGACTGAATCTTCCTAACTAACCTCCCATGCGGGACCTTGTCAAAGGCATTACTGAAGTCCATGTAGACAACATCCACCGCCTTCCCTTCAGCAACTTTCCCGGTAACCTCCTCGAAAAACTCTAATAGATTTGTTAAACATGACCGACTACGCACAAAGCCATGTTGACTCTCCCTAATAAGTCCCTGTCCATCCAAATACTTGTAGATCCTATCTCTTAGTACTCCTTCCAATAATTTACCTACTACCGACATCAAACTTACCGGGCTATAGTTTCCCGGATTACTTTTAGAACCTTTTTTAAACAATGGAACAACATGAGCTATCTTCCAATTCTCTGGCACCTCACCTGTAGATACCGACATTTTAAATATATCTGCCAGGGCCCCTGCAATTTCAACACTAGTCTCCTTCAAGGTCCGAAGGAATACCCTATCAGATCCTGGGGATTTATCTACTCTGATTTGCCTCAAGATAGCAAGCACCTCCTCCTCTTCAATCAGTATAGGTTCCATAACCTCACTACTTGTTTGCTTTATTTCCATTGATTCCATGCCAGTTTCCTTAGTAAATACAGATGCAAAAAAAACCATTTAAGATATCCCCCATTTCTTTTGGTTCCATACATAGCCGACCACTCTGATCTTCAAGAGGACCAATTTTATCCCTTACTATCCTATTGCTCTTAATATACCTGTAGAAGCTCTTTGGATTATCCTTCACCTTGACTGCCAAAGCAACCTCATGTCTTCTTTTAGCCCTCCTGATTTCTTTCTTAAGTATTTTTTGCACTTTTTATACTCCTCAAGCACCTTATTTGCTCCCTTTCAAAAGCACTGCATTTTGAACAATAACATGGTCTATGGATTGCATCAAAGATGTTATGTCATGTTGGATCTGACTGTTTATTATTGCAGCTTAACAATTCATTTGCTTGTATTTTAAGTAGTTCCTGTACACATTAAACTGTTTAGTATGCTTCCTGGTGGTCACAGAATGTATGTGCAATTGTTCATTGTGTTCCTTAGTAGTTATATTGCTATAAATCTGGAAAGTTCTGGAATCTTCTCTTAGTGTTGCATTGTTTGAATTGGGGTATCTCATTGATTGATTCTAATCTAAACATTTTAATGGAATTTTCCTTATCTATGTAGTAGAAAAAGAGCTGCACCACAAGGCATGTGCCATCTTAGTTCTTTTGTCTCTCCCTTCGCTTAGTAGACCTCTATCACTGTTCGTTTCCAACTGTCTTTGTTCTATTAATGCTTAATAAAGCAATCATGAAGCAGCAGGTTTCGTGCCAACCCCTATGGAACACCACTGGTCACTGGCAGCCAACCAGAAAAGGATCCTTTTATTCCCACTCACTGCCTCCTACCAATCAGCCAATGCCCTAACCATGCCAGTAACTTTACTGTAATACCGTGCGCTCTTAAGTAGGTAAGCAGCCTCATGTGTGGCACTTTGGCAAAGGCCTTCTGAAAATACAAATGTACAACTTCCACTGCATCCCCTTTATCTATCCTACTTGTAATCTCAAAGAATTCCACACGTTAGTCAGGAAAGATTTTCCCTAAAAGATACCATGCTGTCCTATCTTGTCCTGTGTCACCAAATACTCCATAACCTTATCCTTAACAATTGACTCCAACATCTTCCCAACCACTGAGGTCAGACTAACTGGTCTATAATTTTCTTTCTGCTGTCTTCTTCCCTTCTTAAGGAGTATTTAAGTCATTTATGCCTAAGGCATTTGCACAGTACTGCATATTTAAATGGATAAAATATTGACTGAACTATTTGTATGGCCATTACTCTTACAGTATATTTAAGCACAGTACCACTTACTTGACATTAATCCCTTTAGTCCTTGTTCAGCAGCAGACTTTATAACCGTGATTATCCTTGCTTTATGAATCATCTCTTTATGTAAAGCCCTGTCCACCATTGAGTACACCTACTTGGAGCACTGCCACAGGAAAGCAGCATTTATCACCAGGGACCCCCGCCACCTAAGTCAGACTCTCTTCTTGCTGTTGCCATCAGGAAGAATGTACAGGAGTCAGGACCCACACCAAGTTCAGGAACAGTTATCCCTCAACTATCAGGCTCTTGAAGCTGTGGAGATATCTTCACTTGCCCCATCACTGAACTATTTCCACAACCAATGGACTCACTTTCAAGGATTCTTCATTTTCTGTTCTCAATATTTATTCTTTATATATTTATTATTCTCCTTCCTTTTTTTGTACTTGCACAGTTTGTGGTCTTTTGCACACTGGTTGTTGATCTTGTTATATGCAGTCTTTCATTGATCCTCTGACAACCGAACTTCAAACGTTTGGCCAGAAAATTGATGTCCAAGGAGTTCTTTACTGGGCTAAGTAAATGTTGCATTGAACTCTAACCATGGATTGGATGGACCAACACATTTGATGAGGGAATTAAATGCAGCATCTCCAAGTTTGCGGATGACACGAAGCTGGGTGGCAGTGTTAGCTGTGAGGAGGATGCTAAGAGGATGCAGGGTGACTTGGATAGGTTGGGTGAGTGGACAAATTCATGGCAGATGCAATTTAATGTGGATAAATGTGAAGTTGTCCACTTTGGTGGCAAAAATAGGAAAACAGATTATTATCTGAATGGTGACCGATTAGGAAAAGGGGAGGTGCAACGAGACCTGGGTGTCATTATACACCAGTCATTGAAAGTGGGCATGCAGGTACAGCAGGTGGTGAAAAAGGCGAATGGTATGCTGGCATTTATAGCGAGAGGATTCGAGTACAGGAGCAGGGAGGTACTACTGCAGTTGTACAAGGCCTTGGTGAGACCACACCTGGAGTATTGTGTGCAGTTTTGGTCCCCTAATCTGAGGAAAGACATCCTTGCCATAGAGGGAGTACAAAGAAGGTTCACCAGATTGATTCCTGGGATGGCAGGACTTTCATATGAAGAAAGACTGGATGAACTGGGCTTGTACTCGTTGGAATTTAGAAGATTGAGGGAGGATCTGATTGAAACGTATAAGATCCTAAAGGGATTGGACAGGCTAGATGCAAGAAGATTGTTCCCGATGTTGGGAAAGTCCAGAACGAGGGGCCACAGTTTGAGGATAGAGGGGAAGCCTTTTAGGACCGAGATTAGGAAAAACTTCTTCACACAGAGAGTAGTGAATCTGTGGAATTCTCTGCCACAGGAAACAGTTGAGGCCAGTTCATTGGCTATATTTAAGAGGGAGTTAGATATGGCCCTTGTGTCTATGGGGGTCAGGGGGTATGGAGGGAAGGCTGGGGCGGGGTTCTGAGTTGGATGATCAGCCATGATCATAATAAATGGCGGTGCAGGCTCGAAGGGCCGAATGGCCTACTCCTGCACCTATTTTCTATGTTTCTATGTTTCTATGTTTAAAACAGTGAAGTTGTGTATATATTGTTGGAAAAAAATCTTGTGCATTTGATGTTTATAGTATCTATGTTAATCAGGTGCAAGTGTAATTTTCTGAGGCCTCAGAAAAAATACTTTGATAGAAATGTCCTAACTGTGGACCCTGCCAGGAGTCTGGCTGCTCTTGCAGGTGGGCAGCTGAAAGAAGACGTCTATCATGCAGGTGAGAATGATTGCATTCCAGCCAATTAGGGTTTCTTTGTAATTGTATTTAACTCTCGTCTTTTGTTTCATTCTTGTTAAATCTTGACTGAAGCACAGCAACAACAACGCTCCCTGCTTACCTTAATCCACATTCCGGGAAAGAAGATCAGTGATTTGGATCGATGCTGTTTAGGCAGTGGTATTAATTTAGTTCTAGGTTGCTGCTTTTGACGACCCATTAGCTTTTAGGTAGTTTGACGACATTAGCTTTAGCTAGCAGCCCTTTTGGTTTAGCGTTTAATTTCCTCTGTTCTGAATAGTTGTTATTAAAACTCAGTGAACCGTTCATTCCGTGTCTGTATCTCTCCTTCTGCCCTTGGGTCATCACTGAACTCCCGTCAAGAAAAGCATAAAATTCTGGGAGTACTCAGCAGAAAGAGTTTTTTCATTGACAGGAAACATTAACTTTGTTTCTTCCACCACACCTGCTGAAAATTTATGTTAAAGATCTTCAGCATCTGCAGTTTTTTTTTGCAATTAATATATTTTTAATATTTATGGTTGGGAAGCAGGGCCGGATTTTAGGCAGGGCTAGGCTGGGCTGCAGCCCAGGGGCCAGAGCTACAGAGGGGCCCAAAATAGGTAGCTATCATCATGGCCGACAAAAAAAATACGAGAGTGGAGCGCAGAAAAAAAACGATACAAGAAAAAGAGGACCGTGAGAAAGAAGCATTAAAAAAGACATTGAAATTGGCAGAATTTTTTAAACCTGTTCTCAATGACGCAGTGTACCATCGCTCTTGTCACAGTCTGAGACGGGTGGACAAACGGAGACTTGTTCAACAGCTAGTGCTAACACCAGCGTTAGCACAGGAGCACTGTCCTTGCCACAGTCAGCAGCTAACGTTGAAGAGGCAGAGAGCATGACTTTGGAATTCCCGACCACAGAGGCCTCCGAACAACCAAGCCATTAATGTTAACGTTACCACTGCTGAGGATCCTTACAGCACTGATCCTGTTCGCCGGGGAAAGGAAATGTTAGATGATTCAGTCCGAGCGTACTGGGCTAAGAAAGGGCCGGAGTCCTGCCAGAATTAGGATGTGGATATCAAAGCTTCAAAACGAGTATATGAACAGCAAAGATGTTTTTTCTCCAAATTTCACTTCAAATGCAAGCTCGTAAATGGTGAGTACATATCAAGGCAATGGCTCTTATATTCCCCTCCCACCGGCTGTGTGTTTTGTTTTGCATGCTGCATCTTCAGTGATGGTAACATTCAGTCCATCTTCGAAACTGGCTTTAGCGACTGGAAACATGCCGCTGAGCGCATAGGAGAGAATGAAAATAGTGAACACCACAGGAAAACGATACTGACCTACGTTGCACTAGCGTCTGACAGTGGAAGAATAGATACAGAACTGCAAAAACAGTTCGAGTCAGTGTGTCTACTGGACTGACGTATTGAGAAGAGTGGTGGCAGTTGTGAAGTTTTTGGTCAAGAGGGGACTGGCTATCTGAGGCTCCAGTGACATATTTGGCAGGCCTGATTTTAGTGATCTGATCAAGGACTTTGCTGCGAAGAAATCCAGAAGAGCTAGGCTTTAATTTTGAAAAACAAGCATCTGTCTTTGTAAATATCTAAGCTAGTGTGTCAGTGCTGTTCCTGTTTTTGTGGCAATAGGCTAATAGTTGACTGTTTACAAAGTTAGTAAGTAATAATTGGTTTTTACTCTGCAAGCCGTACAGTACAGCAATAGGTTAGTATGTGCTAGATCCTATTTTTCAAAAAGATCGTTGGAGTATTGTGAAGTTTCCTAGTTTGCCATAGTGCCATCTCTCTTGGCCTTTTTGTCTCTCATTTCTATTTTACTTTCTCAGAACACACGGTTGAGAAAAATACCTAGATAAAAATGCTTTGGCATTGTTTGAGAAATAAGGCCTATGGTATGTGCAGCAATAGCTGAATAAAGATTTAAGATTGGGTACATCATACTTCGTCTCCCTCATAACTTTACTAAGCCAACTAAGCCTAGGTCAGTTTTTGAGTGTTTTAGATGCTGTCCTTCAAACTAAGAATCTGCATTACTTTCTGTCCTCCCTCTTAAGGCCTGTAAGATTATAGCCTACGTATTGTACTAAACCAATATCTTGGTCCACAGCTTTGATATTTAGACCAGTACGACCTTTGTTTTTGTTCTTGCCTTTTTTTTGCTTGGTACAGCAGCATTTTACAGTGTCGGCAGGGGCCCATCAGGGCCTCCAGCCCAGGGCCCCCCGGCCCTGTTGGGAAGCTATGATGATTCATCATTCTATGTGTGAATGCATACATTAATTAATATTTGTTCCCTTGTGGAAGAGCCAGCGATCAGACACAAGAGATTTGTATCATAACTATGCCAACTTTTGGCTTCAGAACATAGGACAGTTCCTTTATAGGACACTTTAGAACCCAATGCAGATTGGGGAACCGCTTCGTCGAGCACCTCCGCTCCGTCCGCCACAACAGACAGGATCTCCCAGTTGCCACCCACTTCAACTCTGCTTCACATTCCCATTCGGACATGTCCATACATGGCCTCCTCTACTGCCATGATGAGGCTAAACTCAGGTTGGAGGAGCAACACCTCATATACCATCTAGGTAGTCTCCAGCCCCTTGGTGTAAACATTGAATTCTCCAACTTCCGGTAATTTCCTCCCCCTCCCTTCCTCTATCCCTATTTCACTCTGCCCCCTCCCCCAGCTGCCTATCACCTCCCTCATGGTTCCACCTCCTTCTACTACCCATTGTGCTTTCCCCTATTCCTTCCTCACCTTTCCTGCCTATCACCTCCCTGTCTCCCCTCCCCCACCCCTTTATCTTTCCCCTTACTGGTTTTTCACCTGGAACCTACCAGCCTTCTCCTTCCCACCCTCCCCCCACCTTCTTTATAGGGCCTCTGCCCCTTCCCTCTACTGTCCTGACGAAGGGTTCCGGCCTGAAACGTTGACTGATCGTTTCCACGGATGCTGCCCGACCTGCTGAGTTCCTCCAGCATGTTGTAAGTGTAACATAGGACAGTTCTCTGCCAACCTTTTAACATACTCCAAGATCAATCCAACACTGTCCTCCATTTTTCTTTCATCTGTGTATTATCTATCTAAGAGTCTCTTAAATATCTTTGATTTACCTACCACCTACCCCTGGCAGGGCATTCCACCCACCTACCATTCTCTGTGTAACAACCTACTTCTGATATCCCCCCCACTATACTTTCCACCGATCACCTTAACATTATAACTTCTTATATTAAAAATTCCCTCTGTATTTCCTGTGAAGAGCAGGATTGGAAATTAAGAATGCCTAGCACAGAGTTTCTTATAATGTCCCTAATGTATCTGCCTCTACCACCACCTCTGGCAGCGCTCTCCACACACCCACCATTCTCCATGTAAACTACCTATTCCTGATATCCCCTCTATACTTCCCTCCAATCACTTTAAAATTATACCCCCTTGCATTAGCAATTTCCACCCTGGGAAAGTCTATAGTTCAATCATCACCTCTCATTCTCCTGGTTCACTCAACCTTTCCTCATAAAGCATGCTCTCTTGCATTGGTTAGACCGCACTTGGAGTATTGTGAGTAGTTCTAGGCCCCTTATCTAAGAAGGGATGTGCTGGCATTGGAGAGGACCCAGAGGAGGTTTACGAGAATGATTCCAGGAATGAAAGCGTTCACGCATGAGGAGTGTTTGATGGCTCTAGGCCCATACTCGCTGAAGTTTAGAAGAATGAGGGAAGATCTTATTGAAACCTATCAAATATTGAAAGGCCTAGAGAGTGGATGTGGAGAGGATGTTTCCTATAGCAGGGAGTCTAAGGCCACAGGGCACAGACTCAAAATAGAGGGGCATTCCTTTTGAACAGAGATGAGAAAGACTTTCTTTAGCCAGAGGGTGGTAAATGTGTGCAATTTATTGCCACTATCGGCTGTGGAGGCCAATTCATTTGGTATATTTAAAGCAGAGGTTGATAGGTTTTCGATTAGTAAGGACGACAAAGACAGGAGAATGGAGTTGAGATGGATAATAAATCAGCCACGATGGCATGGCAGAGCAGACTCAATACTGAATGGCCAAATTCTGCTCCTATGTCTAATGGCCTTATACCTCTAATCCAGGCAGCATCCTGGTAAATCACCTCTGCACTCTCCAAAAGGAATGGTTATAAAACACCACACTTTTATTTTGGTTATAACCTCACTCGGCCACATGTTCCCTTTGACCCTCATTAATTCTTATCAATCCCACACAGAAAGCATCAAGTCTTGGTACAGCAACGGCTCTGACCATGACTAGAGAAACTGCAGGGAGATGTAGACACAGATTAGCACATCACAGAAACCACTCTCCCCTCAGTGAACTCTGTCTATACTTCTCACTGCCTCAGTAAAGCCGCCAGCATATCCAAAGACCCTACCCACCCTGGATATTCTCCCCTCTCCCATTGAACAGAAGATATAATAGCCAGAAATCATGTCCCACCAGGCTCGAGAACAGCCTCTATCCCACTGTTATAAGACTACTTATCAGCACCTACAGGAAAAATGTAAATAAGGTTGAAAGAGAACAGAGCTAATCCACTAGGATGTTGCGGAGTCTGAAGGACCTGAGTTATGAGGAAAGGTTGAACAGGTTAGGACTTTATTCCTTGGAACGTAGACGATCGAGAGGAGATTTGATAGAGGTACCCCCAGATCCCTCTGCTCCTCCACACTACCAAGTATCCTGCCATTTACTTGTACTCTGTACTTCGTACTTTTTACTTTGTAAGTATTCCTGACTCCTCTGAACAGTCAAAGAATAGGAAAGGTATTACCTGGACAAAGGAGTCTACACTGGTCAGGCGTTCCCCGTAGTCCCAATTCACTCACCATGTGTTTTACGCAAGGTTGCTCATGATTGTATCTGTGATGGTTATTCTTTGAAGTTACCGCTACCAGCACACACAAAGCATCCACTTTTATATATATTTCTTATCAATTCAAATATTGCATCCCAGTGTCATTGGCCACAGGTCATGTGTCCAACCTTTAATACCTTGTTATTGGCTCTGCTACAAGCCAGCATCCATTTATTGCCCTCTTCCCATCAAGTGACAGTCAATAGTTTATGGCTCTTTGTTCTCGATCAGCAATAAGCTTGATTCATGCAGAACAGATATTGACTCCAACAATCAAAAACCTTCATACTATATCAAACCGAGGAACATCCCACAAGTAACTTCTAATTTGGAAATGATCTCCAGTCCAGCAGATTACCTGGAGCACCATTGTGTCTTCCTTAAAACATTGATCAAGCCCAGCACTTCAAGCTCACAAAATGGAGAACAGAGTTTCTTCAAAAATGGCGGCCTTCATCCCCAAGCGCATGGCAAAAACAAAGACAATTAGTCTGTTTGTTTCCAATGTCCTTGATTCATTTCAAGTCACTGATTTGTAGACTGTCATTCTTTCTGGCCAACACTTATTTATCAATTATTATTATTTTGTTTTCTTTTTGTATTTGCACATTTTGTTGTCTTTTGCACAGCAGTTGTCTGTCTCTGTTGTGTAGTTTTTCATTGATTCTATTGTGTTTCTTCATACTTATTGTGAATTCCTGCAAGACTTTAGATAGTGACATGGATGTACTTTGATATAAATTTACTCTTGCTCTCCATGGCATCTGACTGACAACTGAAAGTCACTCTTTTCCTGACTTCATTACATCATCATCCCTGAGGCCTGATGTGGACATTCTGTCAGAAACCTCAAGGAAGGTAGTGATAGTAGAGCTGACTGTGCCTTGGGAAGACCAGATTGAGGAGATATCCGAGCATAAGAAAGGCAAATACTAGGGGCTGGTAGAGCAGTGCCAGTGACAGGGGTGGAGGGCACAACGCCAGCCTGTAGAGGTGAAGTGTGGAGGTTTTGCTGGCTGTTCGCTCTGCAGAATCTACTCTCTCCCTGGCATTACAGGAGGGAGAAGAACCACCAGGACCATCACAGAGCTGCTGTGCAAGCCTCCAAATGGCAATGGATCAAGAGGTGTTACCCTGGACCAGTGCTGCTTTGACACAAGCCAGGGCCTGATCAACCCTGGCTGGGTTGTGTGGGCAAGACTGTCTGATCTTGAAAGATCAGAAATATGGACGACCCCAGGTTACATCGCTGATGATGTGTCCCAGCACAGCCTAGGATATCTCTCAGCATCATGAACTTTGAACTTTGAAATGTAGAATCATGCAGCAAATAGGCTGTTTGTTAATATCTCCCGAAATAGAATTCACCTCAGAAAGGATGTTGGCCGAATGAGATAGCAACCCACCCCACCACCACTACATCCATGTCGGTCACTCCTCACCACAGCCCCTCAGCACCTTTTATCCCCCCATTCACTGCCACATTACGTACACACTCCACGTCTCATACCTACAACGACGCAGTCACTGTCCTGTGTTTCATATGCCTCGATGATACCCAGAAGAATTCCTCTTGCCAAGAATCAATTTGACACTTGATCACTCTCTGTCAGTCACCTTATGTTCAGATACTCCTGCACCTAATGTCACTTTACGTACATACAATCAGTCTGTGTACATAAGCTAATTTTATGTATATATGGACACACTCAAACAGTTACTTGTTCAATGTCATTTATAAAATTACTTTTATATTTATATTTATTGTGTATTTTTTAAATTGTGTTCTTCATATTCTGTGTTTTTTGTGCTGCACTGGATCCAGAGTAACAACCACTTTGTTCTCCTTTATGTTCGTGTACTGAAGAATGACAGTAAACTATCTTCAATCTTGAATCATGAATCTATAAACAGAAGTGATTCTGCAGTTGCTGGAAATCCAGAGTAACAACAAAATGCTAAAGGAATTCAACGGGTTAGGCAGTGTTTATTGGAAGGGAATAATCCTCCATAGATGCTGCTTGATTTGCTGAGTTGCTCCGGCATTTTGTGTGTTACTCTGGATTTCCAGCATCTGCAGAATCGCTTGTCTTCATGCTTTACAGTTCTTTGTTCTGTGTTCCTTTCGGGCGAGTTGCTGGATTCGTACTGTTGTCACCCCTAGCTTATTTTAAAGGGGTTTCCCCCAACGATGTAGAAATAGGATATTAAAGGTGTTTATTTATTGTTGAGATAACATCCTGTTTCCCTGCGGCAGCACTCTGTCATACGGAAGTGGCTAGGAACGGACCCAAGTGCAAGACACAGACACTGAAGTACTAGGGACAGGACTAGGATACAGGGTGAGGGCAAGGACATAGACACGAAAACCGGGAACCCAGAACACGACTGGACAAGAGAGCTAGAAGCCCGGGCTTGGACTCCGAGCCAGAGACTGGACAAGGACCCAGTACCTGGGTTTTGCCTCTGGATCGGACCCCAGAACAAGGCAAGGACGAGGCTTGGCAGGCAGGCAGTTTGAGGCTGGAGTCTTCAGGCTTGAGGCTAGAGGCAAGGCTTGGAAGGAGGCAGGAGGCTGGAGGCTGGAGTCTTCAGGCTTGAGGCTAGAGGCGAGGCTTGTCAAGAGGCAGGAGGCTGGAGTCTTCAGGCTTGAGGCTAGAGGCGAAGCTTGGCAGGAGGCAGCAGGCAGGAGGCTGGAGTCTTCAGGCTTGAGGCTAGAGGCTAGAGACGAGGCTTGGCAGGAGGCAGGAGGCTGGAATCTTCAGGCTTGAGGCTAGGCAGGAGGCTGGAGTCTTCAGGCTTGAGGTTAGGCAGGAGGCTGAAGTCTTCAGGCTTGAGGCTAGGCAGGCTCCTCCTGGGCAGGGCACGGTTCACCTAGGCAGGGTGTGGATCACCACCCGACAGAGGCATGGGACAGGAAGGGACAGAACCAACCGCAGGTAACGGCAAGGTGCCCTGGCTTACCCAACGGAGGCAAAGGACAGAACCAACCGCAGGTAACGGCAAAATGGCCTGGCTTACCTGACGGAGGCAGGGGACAGGAAGGGACAGAACCAAACGCAGGTAATGGCAAGATGGCCTGGCTTACCTGGGCGGAGGCAAGGGACAGGAAGGGAGCTAGGTACAGGGTGGCTCCAGGACAAGACTGCAGGCAAGACTAGGCGCGAGTTACCAGCAAGACAAGGCAAGGCTTCTGGCAAAGCAAGGCGAGATGAGAACTTCAGGCGAGGTGAGAGTTACCGGCAAGACAAGGCAGGGCTTCAGGCGAGGAAACAGAAGGCAGAGGAAGGGATACAAGGAGTAAGGACAAGAACAATCCAGCAGCCACGCCCTGGTCTCTGAAGCTATTTATGCAGCCAGCCCAACGAGCATCAGCGGCCTCAATTAGAGCTCAACTAGAACAGAAACAGGATAGACAGGAAAACCTGCAGCAAGGGTTCATGGACCAGTCCGTGAACCGGAATACAGACTTCACGGACCGGACCATGACACACTCGGGTCCTCGACTGCGCACTATGCTCCAAGACATTACGGTGATCAGAATCAGAATCAGGTTTAATATCACTAACATGTCATGAAATTTGTTGTTTTACAGAGCAGAATATTTCAATACATAATGATAAAAACAATAAATTACAACACGATACACATAATAAATTAAATGTAGTGCAAAAAAAGAACAAAAAATAGTGTGGTGGTGTTTATGGGTTCACTGTCCATTCAGATGTCTGATGGTGGAGGGGAAGAAGCTGTTCCTGACATATTGAGTGTATATCTTCAGGCTCCTGTACCTCCTCCCTGATGGTAGCAATGAGACGAGGGCATGTCCTGGGTGACGGAGATCCATAATCATGGATGCTACCCTTTTGAGGCATCATCTTTTGAAGATGTTCTGGATGCCGTGGAGGCTACTGGCTGACTTTACAACTTCCTGCAGCTTTTTCATCAACTGCAATGTTTGTTTATACTCTTTCTTTATCCAGATGCATGTCAGGTGCCTCTCCATTAGACGCAAAAAAAATTTCTTCACCCTCTCCCACTCTTTACCCTCTCACACTATCTACCTTTGTCTGTCTATCTCTGTCCTCTCCCTTCCTCTCTCTCCCTCTCCCTTTCCCACTCCCGCTCTCTCCCTTTCATAGAAACATAGAATAGTACAGCACAGTACAGGCCCTTCAGCCCACAATGTTGTGCCGACCCTCAAACCCTGCCTCCCATATAAGCCCCCACCTTAAATTCCTCCATATACCTGTCCAGTAGTCTCCTAAACCTCATCAGTGTATCCGCCTCCACCACTGACTCAGGCAGTGCATTCCATGCACCAACCACTCTCTGAGTAAAACAACTTTCCTCTAATATCCCCCTTGTACTTCCCACCCCTTATCTTAAAGCCATGTCCTCTTGTATTGAGCAGTGGTGCCCTGGGGAAGAGGCGCTGGCTATCTACTCTATCTATTCCTCTTATTATCTTGTACACCTCTATCCTGTCTCCTCTTATCCTCCTTCTCTCCAAAGAGTAAAGCCCTAGCTCCCTTAACCTCTGATCATAATGCATGCTCTCTAAATCAGGCAGCATCCTGGTAAATCTCCTCTGTACCCTTTCCAATGCTTCCACATCCTTCCTATAGTGAGGCGACCAGAACTGGACACAGTACTCCAAGTGTGACCTAACCAGAGTTTTATAAAGCTGCATCATTACATTGCAACTCTTAATCTCTATCCCTCGACTTATGAAAGCTAACACCCCATAAGCTAACACCCTATCCACCTGTGAGGCAACTTTCAGGGATCTGTGGACATGTACCCCCAGATCCCTCTGCTCCTCCACACTACCAAGTATCCTGCCATTTACTTTGTACTCTGCCTTGGAGTTTGTCCTTCCAAAGTGTACCACCTCACACTTCTCCGGGTTGAACTCCATCTGCCACTTCTCAGCCCACTTCTGCATCCTATCAATGTCTCTCTGCAATCTTCGACAATCCTCTACACTATCTACAACCTTTGTGTCGTCTGCAAACTTGCCAACCCACCCTTCTACCCCACATCCAGGTCGTTAATAAAAATCACGAAAAGTAGAGGTCCCAGAACAGATCCTTGTGGGACACCACTAGTCACAATCCTCCAATCTGAATGTACTCCCTCCACCACGACCCTCTGCCTTCTGCAGGCAAGCCAATTCTGAATCCACTTGGCCAAACTTCCCTGGATCCCATGTCTTCTGACTTTCTGAATAATCCTACCGTGTGGAACCTTGTCAAATGCCTTACTAAAATCCATATAGATCACATCCACTGCACTACCCTCATCTATACGCCTGGTCACCTCCTCAAAGAACTCTATCAGGCTTGTTAGACATGATCTGCCCTTCACAAAGCCATGCTGACTGTCCCTGATCAGACCATGATTCTCTAAATGCCCAGAGGTCCTATCTCTAAGAATCTTTTCCAACAGCTTTCCCACCACAGATGTAAGGCTCATTGGTCTATAATTACCCGGACTACCCCTACTACCTTTTTTGAACAAGGGGACAACATTCGCCTCCCTCCAATCCTCCTGTACCATTCCTGTGGATAACGAGGACATAAAGATCCTAGCCAGAGACTCAGCAATCTCTTCCCTCGCCTCCTGGAACAGCCTGGGGGATATTCTGTCAGGCCCCGAGGGCTTATCCATCCTAATGTATTTTAACAACTCCAACACCTCCTCTCCCTTAATATCAACATGCTCCAGAACATCAACCTCACTCATATTGTCCTCACCATCATCAAGTTCCCTCTCATTGGTGAATACCGAAGAGAAGTATTCATTGAGGACCTCACTCACTTCCACAGCCTCCAGGCACATCTTCCCACCTTTATCTCTAATCGGTCCTACCTTCACTCCTGTCATCCTTTTTTTCTTCACAAAATTGAAGAATGCCTTGGGGTTTTCCTTTACCCTACTCGCCAAGGCCTTCTCATGCCCCTTTCTTGCTCTTCTCAGCCCCTTCTTAAGCTCCTTTCTTGCTTCCCTATATTCCATCTGATCCTTGCTTCCTAAACCTCCTGTATGCTGCCTTCTTCCACCTGACTAGATTTTCCACCTCACTTGTCACCCATGGTTCCTTGACCCTACCATTCTTTATCTTCCTCACAGGGACAAATTTATCCCTTACATCCCACAAGAGATCTCGAAACACCGACCACATGTCCATAGTACATTTCCCTGCAAAAACATCATCGCAATTCACACCTGCAAGTTCTAGCCTTATAGCCTCATAATTTGCCCTTTCCCAATTAAAAATTTTCCTGTCCTCTCTGATTCTATCCTTTTCCATGATAATGTTAAAGGCCAGGGAGCGGTGGTCACTGCCCCCCAGATGCTCACCCACTCAGAGATCTGTGACCTGACCCGGTTCATTACCTAGTACTAAATCTAGTATGGCATTCCCCCTGGTTGGCCTGAACACATACTGTGACAGGAATCCATCCTGGACACACTTAACAAATTCTGCCCCATCTAAACCCTTCTCTCTCTCTCTCTCTCTCTCTCTCTCTCTCTCTCTCTATCTATCTATCTATCTATCTCTCTCTATCTCTCCTTCTCTCTCTTCTTCTTTCTCCCTCACTCCCCTCACACTCCTCTGTCTCCCCCTCTCCCTCTTCAGCCTCTCCACTCCCTTTTTCTCTCTTTCCCTCTCCCACTCTCCCCTCTCTCTCTATCTCCCTCTCCTCACCCCTCTTCCTGTCACTCTCTCTTGCTCTCCCTCACCTTCCCTCTCTGCTCCCTCTCCCTCTTTATTTCCCTCTCTCTGTCTTCCCCTCTCTCTTCTCTCTCCCCTCTCCCTTTCTGTCTCTCCTTCCCCCCTCGCTCCATCTCTCTCTCTCCCTCCTCTCTCGCTTTCCTCTCTCTGTCCCTCTCCCTCTCCTTCCCTCCCGGCTCCTTTCTCTCCCTCTCCTTTCTTTCCCTTTTCTCTCTCCATCCGCTTTTCTCAATCCCCCTAACTCTCTCTCTCCCTCTCCTTCCCTCCCTGCCCCATCTCTCTCCCTCCTCTCTTTCCCTCACCTTCTCTCTCTCCATCTTCTTCTCTTTCCTTAGCTCTTTTTCTCTTCTCCCTCTGTCGATCTCTATCTCTCCTTCCCTCTCTCTTTCCGTCTCTCACTTTCTCTCTCCACCCTCCCTCTCCTTCCCTGCCCCCCTCTCTCTCTCGCCCTTCCTCTTCTCTCTCTTTCCCTCTATTTTTCTCTCCCTCGCCCTCTCCCTGCCAAACTACGAGGGACCATCGTTTGCAGAACATCAGGTGGACACGGTGTGATTGACAGCTCGGCTGACGTCAGTGCCCCGGCGCGGCGCTCCCTCCCTCTCTCTCCCTCTCTCCCTCTCTCTCTCTCTCTCTCACTCTCTCTCTCTGTCCCTCTCCCTCTCCCCCGCGGAAGAGGACACTGGCCGTACTGAATCACATCGCCTCCCGCACTCGGCTGATTGCCCCGATTACACCGCCGCGGTCTCCTTCGTGGTAAGTCTGATTTCTCGTTGCACGGCGAAGGAATCGGTGACAGCCGTTCTTTCCCACAGCATTTTCAGTTGACAGTGCGTGGATTTATTAAAGAAAAAACCCAGAAATGCAGGGAAATGGCCAGCGGAGAAAGGATGTGGGGATGTGAAAACCATCTCTGACTCTCAGAATACATGCATATTTGCGAAGTATCTCGTCTTTGTCTCCCTTTAATGAGTGTACGTGTGCCTGTGTGAACGGAAAACGGTTCATCTTAGCGCAAAACACCACCACTGGTCCTGTATAAATAATAGATGAATACAGACACGCAGCGAGTTAACGGAGCTCGCGTCTCTCGAAAAGCTTGGAGATTTAATCTCTACGGTAAGTATATTTTACAGCATACATACGGAAAGGGCCAGTAACATCATGAAGGATCCCACTCACCCTGCTTATGGACTGTTTGTCCCACTCCCATGGAGGGTAGAGGCTGTGTAGCACCCACGCCAGAGCCACCAGACTCAAAAGCAGTAAGACTGATCAACACCCCCACCCACTAACCCACCTCTCCACACCCCCAACCACCACTACTTTATCGTTTCCTGTCAGTCACCTTATGTACTGACACTCCTGTGTCTAATGTCACTTTATGGACATACAATCCATCTATGTATATAAGCTATCATGCATTTACATTTTTGTGTTTTTGTTATTATTGTGTTCTTTATCTTATTTTTATTTTGTACTGTAAAGGAATAATAATTATCTCCATCTCCTTTACACTCCTGTACTGGAAATTACATTAAACAATCCAGAATCTTAAAAATAAACTATTCCCATTTGCTGTCCAGTCTCAGAGACTGTAAAAGCAAGATTGTGGTGGAGATATAGCTTCAAAAGAATTAGACCATTCAACCCAACAAGTCTGGTCTGTCATTATTATCCCTCTCTATCCCAGTCTCCTGCCTTCTCCCCATAACCTTTGATGCCCTGTCTAATCAAGAGCCTATCAACCTCTGCTTTAAATATACCCAATGACTTGCCCTCCACAGCCGTCTGTGGCAATGATTCACCACTCTCTAACCCTGTGGCCATTTCCCCCCAACAATAAATATTCCACTTTGGATACTGTTGGGGGGGGGTGACCTATGGGAGGGGGACAAGGTGGGGGGTGCTGCAGCAACTGGGTCTCTGGCACCGGAGCTCAGAAGAGAAGAGGTGAAGAAGAGGACTGCAGTAGTGATAGGAAATTCCATAGTCAGAAGAGCAGAGTCGAGATTCTGTGGATGCGATAGAGATACCTGGATGGTATGTTGCCTCCCAGGCGCCAGAATCAGGGATGTCTTGGTTCGGGTTCATGGCGTTCTAAAGGGTGAAGGTGAGCAAGCAGAAGTTCTGGTACATACTGGCACCAGTGACACAGGGAGACGAGGTGAGAAGGTCCTGAAGAGAGATTTTAGGGAGCTAAGTAGAAAGCTGAGAAACAGGACCTTCGGGGTAGTAATCTCCGGATTGCTGCCTGTGCCACGTGCCAGTGAGGGTAAGAATAGAATGATTTGGCAGGTGAATGCGTGGCTGAGGAGCTGGTGCGGGGGGGGGAGCAGGGGTTCAGAATTACAGATCATTAGGATATCTTCTGGGGAAGGTATGACCTATACAAAAGGGACAGGTTACACCTAAACCCAAGGTGGTCCAATATCCTTGTAAGCTGTTCGGGAGGGCTTAAACTAATTTGGCTGGGATTGGGAGCCGGATTGATTGGGCTGAGGATAGGATAGTTAGTTTACAAACAGAGGCAATGTGTAGTGGGACTCCTAGCAAGGAGAGGCTGATGATAGGGCAACATTGCAGTCAACAAGATAAGTTGCAATGTAAAAGGCAGACAAAATTAAAAAGTGGGTATACAGGACTGAAGGTATTATATTTGAATGCATGCAGTATACGGAATAAGGTAGGTGAACTTGGAGCACAGCTACAGATTGGCATTTATGACATTGTGGGCATCACTGAATCATGGCTAAAAGATGATTACAGCTGAGAGCTTAATGTCCAAGAAAACACATTGTATCGAAAGGACAGGCATGTAGGCAAAGGGGTTGTTGTGGTTCTGTTGGTCAAAAAATGAAATCAAATCATTAGAGAGAGGTGATACAGGATTGGAAGGTATGGAATCCTTATGGGCAGAACTAAGAAACTGCAAGGGTAAAAAGACCCTGATGGGAGTTTTATACTGACCTCCGAACAGCAGCAAAGATGTGTACAAGTGTACAAGTTACAATAGGAGATAGAAAATGCATGTCAAAAGGGCAATGTTACAATAGACTTGGGGGACTTCAGTATGCAGGTAGATTGGGGAAATCAGGTTGGTGCGGGATCCCAAGAGGGAAATTTCTCGAATGCCTAAAAGATAGCTTTTTAGAGCAGCAAACACGAGGAAATCTGCAGATGCTGGAATTTCAAGCAACACACATAAAAGTTGCTGGTGAATGCAGCAGGCCAGGCAGCATCTCTAGGAAGAGGTACAGTTGACTGTATCTCTTCCTAGAGATGCTGCCTGGCCTGCTGTGTTCACCAGCAACTTTTATGTGTGCTGCTTTTTAGAGCAGCTTGGGTTTGAGTCCACTGGGGGATCAGCGATTCTGGATTAGGTGTTAGGCAATGAACCAGAATTGATTAGACAGCTTAAGGTAAAGGGACCCTTAGGGGGAAAGTGATCATAATATGTTAGAATTCATCCTGCAATGTGAGAAGTAGAAGTGAGATGTATCAGTATTACAGTAAAGTAAAGGGAATTACAGAGGCATGAGAGAGGAGCCGGCTAATATTGATTGAAAGGGAACATTTTCGAGGCTGACAGCCAAGTAGCAGTGGTTGGAGTTCCTAGGAGCAATTCAGAAGCTGCAGGATAGATATATACCAAAAAAGAAGAAGCATTATAAAGGCAGGATGGTGAAATTGTAGCTGACAGAAGTCAAAACCAACATAAAAGCCTAAGAGAGGGCATATAATAGAGCAAAAAAATTGTGAGAATTAGAGGATTGGGAAGCTTTTAAAAGCAACAGATGTTGTAAAAAAAAATCTTGTGCTTTCCTGGCAGATTGGCAAATAAACTCATCTCAGGCTTCCAGGTGGGGACAGATATCAATTATAACCGTAGTCCGTCCCTCCTGATTGGTTAATCTTCATCCAATCAGGTTCCGCTCACCCAGCTTGTTTATAATTGAATTCCAGTTCATACTTAGAGCAAGACCTCCATCTTTGTTAAAATTCTTTTCCTCGAGTTTTATTTCAATGGCGGTAGCAGATCACTGCTTTCGCAGTGGCCATAGGATTGACTCTGATGGCACAAAACTACCATACCGCACCAATGGCTTTTGGGACTGCTTGGCAAAGGACTAACCAATCAGTAGGGATGGACTGCGGGGGTATAAATACCACCAGACTAGACATGTCCAGGCATCATCCCTGAAGAAGGTGGCAGAGTTTGTCACTGAGATGCCAGTTATAATTGATACCTATACCCAACTGGAAGCCCTTTGACAAGGTGCTGCTTAACAAGTTAAGAGCCCATGGTATTACAGGAAATATTCGAGCATGGATAAAGCCGTAGCTGATTGGCAGGAGGCAAAGAGTGGTAATAAAGGGAGCCTTTTCTGGCTGGCTGCCAGCTGGTAACTAGTACTGTTCCACAGCGGTCTGTGTTGGGAATTATGAATTATGCTAATAGTTTGGATGACTGTATTGATGGCTTTGTAGACAAGTTTGTGGACAATATGAAGATAGGTGGACGGGCAGGTAGTGTTCAGGAAGCAGGCAGGCTACAGAAGGACTTAGACAGATTAGGAGAAAGGGCAAAGAAGAGGCAGATGGAGTACATTGTCAGGAAATGTATAGTCATGCACTTTTGTGGAAGGAATAAAAGCGTAGACTATTTTTGAAATTGAGAAAAAATACAAAAAAACAGATGCACAAAGGGACTTGGAAGTCCTTGTGTGGGATTCCCTAAGGATTAGTTCGCCAGGTTGAATCTGTGGCAAATCCAATACAGTATTAGCATTCATTTCAAGAGGACTGGAATATAGATGAAAGGCTGTTATGTTGAGGCACTGATGAGGCCTCACGTGGAGTATTGTGAACAGATTTGGGCCCCTTATCCAAGGAAAGATGTGCTGGTATTGGAGCCAGTTCAAAGAACATTAATGAAATGATTCCAGGATTGAAAGACTTTTTCATATGAGGACAGTTTGATGGCTCTGGACCTGTACTCAGTGGAATTCAGAAGAATGAGGGGGGATCCCGTTGAAACACCCAATGTCAAAAGGCTTTGATAGAGTGGATGTGGAGAGAATGTTTCTTATGGTGGGGGTGTCTAACACCAGAGGACACAGCCTCAGAATAGAGGGACGTCCATTTAGAGCAGAGATGAGGAGGAATTTTTTTTGGCTAGGGAGTAGTGAATCTGTGGAATTCATTGCCACAGGAGGCTGTGAAGCCAAGTCATTGGGTTTATTTAAGGCAGAGGTTGATATATTCTTGATTGGTCAGGGCATGAAGGGATACGGGGAGAAGGCAGGAGATTCAGGAGACTGGGACTGAGAGGGAAATGAATCACCATGGTGAAATGGTGGAGCAGACTCAATGGGCCAAATGGCTTAATTCTGCTCCTATATCTTATGGTTTAAAGGTTCAAAGGTTCATTTTGTTATCGAAGTAGACACCTCTGAAGTTCTTCAATTCTCCGAGTACCCATAAAACCAAGAAAGAAAAGAAAGAAAGGCAGCACCATCATCAACCCCAAATCCCACCTCTGGGCAAAAAAAAACATGAACAAAAACGGAACAGGAACATCAACCCCTAAATCCCTCCTCCTGCACAAAAAAAATGAAGAAAACTGATCAGGCATATCAACCCTCCGCAAATCCCTCCTCCCACACAAGAAAAATGAACAAAAAGGATCAGGCACATTGACCCTCCCAAATCGCTCTACCCACACAAAAAAGAAGAGCAGATTGGGTGAAAGAACACAGAATATGAAAACTTGAAGACTGAGAAAGTCTATGGTCCGAAGTCCAAATCCAAAAGGTAGAAAAACCTGGGCAATGTTCACCGGGAGCAGCAGCAGGCTCTGCCTGCTCTGGTACAGGACAACCGATCAAAAGGCAAGCAGCCAGGTGCAGCCTCTGCACTCGCATTGATGCTTCAATCTCCCTCATCTCTTTAATCAGCAAAATGGAGCCAAACATCGACTTCACCGCTACAGGGTTCATGCATGCCGCAAAGTGCTGGAACACCCAAATAAGCTCCAAACCTCCGCACTCACCTTGATGTTTCAATTGCCCTCGTTGCTTTAATTGGCAAACAATGGAAGCTACAATCGGCAAAATGGGGTTAAACGTCAGCTCAACACACACAAAATGCTGGAGGAACTCAGCAGGCCAGGCGCAGTCAGGCTGAAATGTCGACTGTACTTTTTCCCATGGATGCTCCAGCATTTGTGTGTGTTGCTCAGATTTCCAGAAAATGCAGCTTTTCTCTTGGTTGTGATTTGATTAAACATCAGCTCGCACACCATCCTGCACCCTTCTCACCATGAGGTTTGTTCACGCTGCCTCTGTCTCCTGGAATCCTCTTGGAGACTAGAGCGCTGAAGCACCCAGACGATCTCCAAACAGCAAAGCACAGGCTCCAACAGGTCCAGAATCACGTACAAGCCGAGGAACAAATGTAAAAGACATAAAAGAAGTGAAAAAGACGGTGTCAACATCTGTTCGGAAGATGCTGACCAAAGGAGTGTTGTATGCAGGCGTCATCTTGAATGGAAGGTCTCTCGGGCTTAAAGAAATTCCTCCTCACCTCTGTTCTAAATAGATGTCCCTCTGAACTAAGGTTGTGCCCTCTGGTCCTAGACTCCCCCACTATAGCAAACATCATCTCCACATCCACTCTATCTAGGCCTTCCAATATTCAATGGGTATAGTTCAGCATTCTTTTAGAGCTAATTATCTGTGGTGATATTGATGCCAACACTGCCATTAATCTGACAGGACATGTTGGCTGTCCATCGTATCCAGGAGATCTTTGTGGGAGAGTTTTTAAAGTGGAAAAGCTATTGCACTGGGGCAGTTCCACTCTCTCGACGTTGGTACAAGTAGTTGTCATATCTGGGGTCTTCTTTGGTTGTAGTGGGTGATTATGATTCCTTCTGTGCTTTCTCATAGCTTTGCCCTTCACAAAGTATTACAGAACCACCTTTCTGACATCGGCAATTTATTTCAGCTGGGGAGATATGCTCAGTGCCTATTTTATTAGGTACATCCTGCACCTAATAAAGTGATCATTGAGAGGGTGTTCATGGTCTTCCGCTCCTGTAGCTCATCCACTTAAAGCTTCAGCATGTTGTGAATTCAGAGATACTCTTCCGCACACCGCTGTTGTAATATGAGGTGTTTTGAGTTACTGTCGCTTTCCTGTCAGCTTGAACCACTCTGGCCATTATTCTCTGACCTCCCTCATTAACAAGGGGTTTTCACCCACAAAACTGCCACTCACTGGATTCTTTTTTTAACTTTTCACACCATTCACTGTAAACTCTAGAAACTGTTGTGTGTGAAAATCCCAGGAGATCACAGTTTCTGAAATACTCAAACCACCAACAATAATTCCACGGTCGAAGTCACTTAGATCATATTTCTTCCCATTCTGATGTTTGGTCTGAATAACAACTGAACCTCTTGACCATGTCTGCATGCTTTTATGTATTGAGTTGCTGCCATATGATTGGCTAATTAGCTATTTACATTAATGAGCAGGTGTACAGGTGTACCAAATAAAGTGGCCACTGAGTATATTTGATGAGACAGATTTTTCAGACTTTACCTGAAAGAACTGAAGAGAGATACTGAAGGAACCAACAAAGGTTTGACAGTTTGAAAAGCTTTGTACATGCTGTATTGTACAATGATCAGAAACTTTAGAACCTGATACTAGAAGCAGATTAACACATTCAAGTGAATCAGAGAAGTTCTCAGCTTTTTATTCCACCCAGAATTTCCTTATCGGATTTTTGAGGCTCTGGGAATAAACTTACTCTCCCTTGGACCAATTTGAAATATTTGCTTAAGAGTCAGGCAAGTGTGATTAATTTTCTTCATTATAGTTAGATAAGAGGACTGGAATATAAAAGCAAGGATGTAATATCATAAGATATGCTCTCTAATCCAGGCAGCATCCTAGTAAATCTCCTCTGCACTCTCTCTAAAGCTTCCACATCGTTCCTATAGTGAGGTGACCAGAACAAAACACAATATTCCAAGTGTGGTCTAACCAGAGTTTTATCGAGCTATAATGTTACCTCGTGGCTCCAAAACTCAATACCCTAACTAATGAATGACAACATATCAAATGCATTCTTAACCACCCTATCAACTTGTGCGGCAATCAGATGGACGGAAAGAAGAAGGAGAGCTCTGAATGTAACGTTATCTACAATGAACCAGCTTTGTGAGGATCAAAACTCATTTAGGGCAACTATCCATAGGGTCGCCTTGAGTCAACGCTGACTCAATGGCACTCAACAACAATGGACGTGGACCCCAAGATCCCTCTGTCAAGATGGCACCAGCGTACAGCACTCCTTTGGTCGACATCTTCCAGATGGTCCAGGAAACTACTTACTTCACATCTTTTGTGTCTGTTTTCCATCTTAAGAGTGTTTCTGAAACTGTTGGAGCCTGCAATTTACAGTTTGGAGATCGATTGAGTCATCCAGTGCTTTGCTGTCTCTGAAGAGAATCTGGGAAGTGATTGCGAGCTGATGTCCAACTTCATTTCACCGATTAAATGTCAATTAATCACTGATTAAAGCATTAAGGAAGATTGAAACATGGAGGCGAATGTGGAAGTCAAGCGAGGACTCGGCACTGACTGCCTGCTTTTTGATCACTGATGGGATCCCTCTGCTCCTGGAGAAGGAGACGGTGTGGCGGATCACTGTGGTCAGAGGGTAGGTCTCTGCATTCGAGTAGTGGCCCTCTCTTTTGATGATATTGGAGGATGCTACCGAGGTTCTGCATTAATGGATTTGACTGTTGCGTCTAAGGACTGTGGACTTTTCCAGTCATATGGTTTTTATATCCTGTGCTTTCATCCACTCTTTCTCATTGGTTTTTTGTTTGGGGGGAGCGGGTTGGGGATCATTTCTTGTTCCATTTTGTTAGATTTCTTGTGCAGAGGGAGGGGGTTGGGGGCCAATGTTTTTGGTGCATTTTGTGTGGGCGGGAGGGGTTTGATGATCGTGTTGTTCTTTTTTGTGTGAGGGTGGATGTGGGTCTGTTGTTTCTCTTTGAATGACAACCATTGTTTTTTGCTGTTTCATTGCTATCTAGAGAAGATGAATCTCAGGGTTGTATACTGCATGAATACTTTGATTATAAATGAACTTCTGAAACTTTGAACTTCTTTCCTCCACCCTGGTAAGAATCCCACTAATAACCCCTATTTTCTGCCTTCAAGTTCAACCTTTCAAAATGAATCATTCACACTTTTCTGGGTTGAACTCCATCGGCCACTTTTCAACCCAGTTCTGCGTCCTATCAATGCCCCCCCCCACCGTAACAAATGATAACCTACCCACAACACCACCAGCCTTCAAATTTGAGGTTCAGTTTAACCTTCTTTAACCCAGTCCACTTATGTTCATTCGCTTGTTGTTTCTGAATTGTGTAAACATTATTAATTTTTTCAGGATTCAAGATAGACTTTTCGACAAGCATAGATTTTACCTGAAAATCTAGTTGTCATTATATTTTTCATTTACGGCAATTCTTTGAAAGCTTTTGCAGGACACATACTAGTCTAAAAATGATAGTTGGTCTCAAAATATGCATATGAATCCTGAAACTCTGGAACATCTGGAGAACAGAGATGCATACATCAGGGTGCTCTTTATTGACTACAACTCAGCATTCAGTACCATCATCCCCTCAAGTCTAATCAATAATCTCCAAGACCTTAGTCTTAATACCCCCTTATGCAATTGGATCCTCAATTTCCTCATTTGCAGGCCCCAAACTGTTCAGATTGGCAACAAATCTCCTCCATGCTCTCCATCAGTACAGGTGCAGCACGAGGCTGTATGATTAGTCCCCTGCTCTTAAAATACCCTATTGTATCCACCTCTACCACTGCCACCAGCAGTGCACTCAATGCACCCACCACTCTCTGTGTGAAAAACTTACCCTTGACATCCCCTCAGTACCTATTTCCAAGTACATTAAAACTATGCCCCCTCATGTTAGCCATTTCAGCCCTGGGAAAAAGCCTCTGGCTATCCACGTGATCAATGCCTCTCATCATCTTATACACCTCTATCAGGTCACCTCTCATTCTCCATTGCTCCAAGGAGAAAAGGCCAAGTTCACTCAACCTATTCTCATAAGGTACGCTCTCCAATCTAGACAACACCCTTGTAAATCTCCTCTGCACTCTCTCTATAGTATCCACATCTTTCCTGTAGTGAAGTGACCAGAACTGAACACAGTACTCAAAGTTAAGTCTAACTACGGTCTTGTATGGCTGTAACATTACCTAACAGCTCTTGAACTCAATCCCATGGTTGATGAATGCCAACACACCATACGCCTTCTTAACAACACTGTCAACCTGTGCAGCAGCTTTGAATGTCCTTTTGACATGGACCTCAAGATCTCACATATCCTCCACACCGCCAAGAGTCTTACCATTAATTCTATATCCTGTCTTCAAATTGGACTGACCAACATGAGCCACTTCACACTTATCTGGGTTGAACTCCATCTGCCACCTCTCAGCCCAGCTCTGCATCCTATTGATGTCCTGCTGTAACCTCTGACAACCCCCTAGACTATCCACAACACCCCCAACCTTTGTGTCATCAGTAAACTTACTAACCTACCCTTCTACTTCTTCATCCAGGTCATTTATAAAAATCACAAAGAGGAGGGGTCCCAGAATAGATCCCTGAAGAACACCACTGGTCACCAACCTTCATGCAGAATACAAACCATCTACAACCACCATTTTCCTTCACTGGGCAAGCCAATTCTGGAACCACAAAGCAAGGTCTCCTTGAATCCCATGCTTCCTTACTTTCTGAAAGAGCCTTGCATGGGGAACCTCATCAAATGCCTTACTGAAATCGATATACATTACACTCACTGCTCTACCTTCATCAATGTGTTTTGTTACATCCTCAAAGAATTCAATTAGGCTCGTAAGGCATGACCAATTCTTGACAAAGCCATGCTGGCTATCCCTAATCAGATTAAATGCTCATAAATCTTTCCCCTCACGATCTTCTTCAACAATTTGCCCACCATTGAAGTAACACTCACTGGTCTATAATTTCCTGGTTATCTCTACTCCCTTTCTTGAACAAGTGAACAACATTTGCAAACCCTCAAATCTTCCAGTACTTCTCCCGTCCTTATTGATGACACACAGATCATCGTCTGGGGTTCAGCAATCTCCTCCCTCACTTCCTACAGCAGCCTTCTATGGTCAAGTCAATTCTGGATCCACAAAGCAAGGTCTCCTTGGATCCCATGCCTCAATACTTTCTGAATGAGCCTTGCATGGGGAACCTTATCAAATGCTTTACTGAAATCCATATACACTACATCCACTGCTCTACCTTCATCAATGACATCCACTGTTCAACTTATTGATTATGACCGCAAAACAGTGAGCCTTGAACTTTTGAACTTCAATGTTTGATCCCTTCTGTGCTGTTTTAAAAATGAATCAATTGATACCTTCATTCTCGGGAAAGGAAAGGTATGAGTAGTGTGTGATGGTTCCGGCCTGTATTCACTGAAGTTTAGAAGAATAAGGGGGGATCTCATTGAAACCTATGGAATATTAAAAGGCTTAGACAGAGAGGATGTTTCCTGTAGTGGGAGTATCTAGAACCAGAGGGCACAGCCTCAGAATGTAGGGTCATCCCTTAAGAACAGAGATGAGGAGGGATTTCTTTTGCCAAAGGGTAGTGAATCTGTGGAATTCATTGCCACAGACAGCTGTGGAGGTCAAGTCATTAAATACATTTAAAGTGGGGATTGAGAGGTTGTTGATTAGTCAGGGCATTAAAGGTTATGGGGATAGGCCAGGAGGATGGGGTTGAAAAGGATAATAAATAAAAATCAGGTTTAGTATCATCGGCATATGATGTGAAATTTGTTGTTTTGTGGCAGCAGTACATTGCAATACATAATAATAAAAAGCTATAAATTATATATATATATTTAAAGTTAAATTAAACAAGTAGTGCAAAAGAGGGAAAAAAAGTGAGGTAACGTTCATGGGTTCAATGTCCATTCAGAAATCAGATGACAGAGGGGAAGGAGCCGTTCCTGAATCGCTGAGTGTGTGCCTTCGGGCTCTTATACCTGTTCCTGATAGTAGCAATGAGAAGAGGGCATGTCCTGAGTGATGAGGGTCCCTAATGACGGGTGCCACCTTTTTGAGGCATCACCTTTTGAAGATGTCCTTGATGCTGAGGAGGTTAGTGCCCATAATGGAGCTGAGTGAGTTTACAAATTTTTGCAGCTTATTTTGATCCTGTGCAATGCTCCCGGCCCCCATACCAGACAATGATACAGCCAGTTAGAATGCTCTCCATGGTACATTTGTGGAAATTATGAGTGTCTTTAGTGACAGACCAAGTCTTCTCAAATTCCTAATGAAATAATGCCACTGTTGTGTCTTTTTTTTGCAACTGCATCAATATGTTGGCCCAGGATAGATCTTCCAAGATATTGACACCCAGAAGATGAGCCATGATGGTATGGCACAGCAGACTTGCTGAGCCAAAAAGCCTAATTCTGCTCCAATGCCTTATGGTGTAATGGAATTTATCCAAATATTAAACAGACATAACATCTGAGTAACAAGTTCAAAAGTTCAAAGCAAATTTATTATCAAAGTTCATGTAAGTGAACAAGTGAACTCCATATATGTGAAGTTCATATATGCTCAGCACAACATTGCGGGCCGAAGGGCCTGTTCCTGTACTGTATGCTTCTGTGTTCTATATTCTATCTATGTCGCCATATACAACCCTGAGATTCAATTTCTTGCAGGCATACTCAATAAATGCATAATAGAATAATAGCTATAATAGAATCAATGAATGCCCACTTGGGTGTTCAACCAGCGTGCAAAAAACAACACTGTGCAAATAAAAAAAGAAAGAATAATAATAATAATAATAAATAAACAAGCAATAAATATCGAGAGCATGAGATGAAGAATCCATGAAAGTGACTCCATAGGTTGTAGAAACGTTTCAGTGTTGGGGTGAAGTGAAGGTGAATGAAGTTATTCACTATTTGTTCAAAAGCCTGATGGTTGAGGGGTAATAACTGATCCTGAATATGATAGTGTAAGTGCTGAGGCTCCTGCATCTTCTTGCTGACGGCAGCAGCGAGAAGGCAGCTTGTCCTGGGTGGTGGAGGTTCTTGATGATGGACGCTGCTTTCCCGCAACAATGCTCCTTGTAGATGTGGTCAATGGAGGGGATGGCTTTACCCATGATGGACTGGGCCGTGTCCATTTCTTTGTTAACTGAAGAGCAAACAAAGGAAAGGCTCTTCAGATGAGTTGAAAAATGTTTTTGTACCAGTCTTCATTGTGAAGAACACTGCTTATAACCCTACAGAATCAGACAGGCTAATTTCAAATAACAGGTAGGAGAGACAAAGCACTGGAGAAATTTAGGGGACTCAACCAGACAGGTCATCAGGACCCGATGGACTATATGCCAGGGCTTTAAAAGAAATGACAGCTGAGGTGGTGGAGCCATTGACGAATAGCTGTCAGTAGAGCCTCGAACTATGGGACATAACTACAAGTTCCGTGCTGGTTACTTAAATCTGAGATACATAAAAATTTCTTCTCACAGAGGGTGGTGAACCTCTGGAATTCTCTGCTTTGGTGGGTGCAGGAAGCTGGATCATCAGAAGTATTTAAAGTGGAGATGGATAAATTTTGAGGAACAGAAAGGTATGAAGAAGAGGTCAGCATATAGACATGATCATAGAGAACAATAGGGCAGTCTTAGGGTGTCTGATGAGCTGCTCCTGGTCTCATTTCTTCTGTTCTTGTGACACTGAACAAAATCAAAGCTGCAACAAAACTTAGCTCTACACGGCAACACACACTCAAATCCCTTTAAAACCCTGGCATGCAGTCCTTTCGGTGCTGGTGACTTGTCTGCTTGAGCCTCCGGAATTTCTCCAGTACTTGGTCCCTTCTACCTGTTGGGTGGCATGGTTAGCACAACACTTTTCAGTACCAATGAGCAGGGTTCAGTTCCCACCTCTACCTGTAAGGAGTCTGTACGTTCTCCCCGTGACTGCATGGGTTTCCTCTTGTTGCTCCAGTTTCCTCCCACAGTGCAAAGACGTACCACTTGGTAGGTTAATTGGTCATTGTAAATTGTCCTGTGATTAGGCCAGGGTCAAACCGGGGGTTGCTGAGCAGCACGGCTCAAAGGGCCAGAGGGGCCTGTTCCTCGCTGTAACTCAATAAATAGAATAGATAAAATGTTGGAGGAACTCGGCTGGTCAGGCAGCAGCTATTGAAATGAATAAACAGTTGACATTTTGGGCTGATATCCTTCACACACCATTTGTACCACAAAATGGAAATGAAAGAAAAAGAACGATTAGCCTTATTTGTCATATGTACACGGAAACATCAAAACTTACAGTGAAACATGTCATTTGCATCACATCAAATTAAATCAGTGAGGATTGTATTGGGGGCAACCTGCAATTGCCCACAACTTACTAGCCCCAACCCGTACATTTTTGGAATGTATGGGGGTGCGGGGAAACTGGACCCCCAGGAGGAAATGTGCGCAGTCGTGGGGAGAACGTACAGATACCTTGCAGAGAGCAGCAGGAGTTGATCCCTAGTCTTACTGCTGGCACTGTAAAATGTTGTGCCTATATGGCACCACACGTGTGGCAACCTCACCCACCTGTGATAACACACCTAGACTGCAAAGTGTCCCAGATATGCTGTTATCTAAACACATCGCCGGGCCGTAGAGAACACAACATGTTACAGGTATTATCAGAAAGGCCAAAGCCTATAAAACTGATAGCCTTGTGATTCCCAGGAAAAAATGCTGTTTTACCACACTTGGAATATTGTGTTCAGTTCTAATCACCTTATTGTAGGAAGGATGTGGAAGCTGTAGAGGGGGTCCAGAGGAGATTTACCAGGATGCTGACTGGATTAGGGAGCGTGTATTTTATGGATAGGTTGAGCAAGCTAGGACTTTTCTCTTTAGAGTAAAGGAGGATGAGAGGTGACTTGATAGAGGTGTATAAGATAAGAGGAATAGACAGAGTGGAAAGCCAGGGACTTCTCACTGGGTAGAAATGGCTAATACAAGAGGGCTTAATTTTAAGGTAATTGGAGGACAGTATAGGTGGGGGGGGGGGTGTCCGAGGTAAGTTTTTTATTCAGACAGTGGTGAATGCACGGAACGTTCTACTGGAGGTGGTGGTAGAGGCAGATAAATTAGGGATATTTAAGAGACTCTTAGATAGGCACATGGATGATAGAGAAATGGAGGGCTACGTGGGAGGGAAGGGTTAGATTAATCTTGGAGTAGGTTCAAAGGGTGGCACAATATTGTGCTGAACATTGTAGGCATGGAATATTTGGTGACACTTTCAGAGTACCCCAACACACCTTTGAGTATGTTATTTGTTCATGCAAGTGATGTATTTCACAGCATGTTTCGATATATGTGAGATAGATGGATGGATAAATCAGATCTGCCTCATCTGCTGAGTTCCTCTGGCAATTTTTTTTTTCTTTACTGTAGGTGTCTAATAAAGTGGCCACGAAGTACATATACAATTTCCTGTGAAAATTACTGATGCATCAACTTCCATTACGCTTTCTGATCATGTAGAACTTAGCATAATGATCTACAGTACTAACAACCAGTGATTAGAGATCAGGGTTCAATTTCCACCAGCATCTGAAAGGAGTTTGACATTCTCCCTGTGACTGCCCAGGTTTCCTGTGGGTACTCCGGACACCCATCTCGTTCCACTGATGTACGGGTTAGGATTAATAAGTTGTAGGCATGCTATGTTGGTGTTGGAAGCATGGCGACACTTACGGTCTTCTCCCAGCGAATCCTCACTGATTTAATTTGATTTGACGCAAACAATGTTTTTCACTGTATGTTTCAATGTTTCCATAAGATACAGGGGCAGAATTAGGCCATTCAGCCCATCAAATCTGCTCTGCAATTCTTTCAAGGCTGATTTATTATCCCCTTCAGCCCTATTCTCCTGCCTTATTGTAGCCATTGATGCCCTTAATAATCAAGAACCTATCAGCCTCCGCTTTAAATATACCAATGACTTGGCCTCCACAGCCGTCTGTGGCAAAGAATTCAACAGATTCACCACCCCTAGCTAAAGAAATTCCTCTTCCAAGGGGGATGTACATGTTTTGATATGACTTGACAAATAAAGCTAATCATTTATTGCTTGTCTAATGTTTGAAGCAGCCCTCATTTCTGATTTGTCTTCAAACGTTGTATTTTCATAGAGAAGATGAGTCTGCTGCAACTGTTTTTTAAGCCATAGCCAACTTGGAGTGAAACAACAAGATGTAGGAAGCTAAAGGATCCAAGAAGCCTTTAGAAGCAAAGGCAAGGAAGAGGACCAAACCCTGCCAATTGACAGCTGACTACTGTGGAGGAGAGCTTGCATGGTCAGGGACTGTGGAAAGTTGTCGGCTGCGATCGAGCCCACCAAAGAAAGTTTACCCAGGTACGACGAGCCTGCTGTAGCTTAGAAGGTCAAATATGGTTATGTTTAATTCAAGATATTAACTATAGAGTCACAGAACACTACAGCACAGAAGCAGGCCTCTGTGACCATCTAGCCCGTGCCCCACTATTAATCTTTATTTATTTAGAGATAGAGTGCTGAACAGGCCCTTCCGGCCCAACGAGCTGCATCGCCTAGTAACCCATCTATTTAACCCTGGCCTAATCACAGAACAACTTACAATGACTGGTTAACCTACTAACTGGTACGTCTTTAGACTGTGGGAGGAAACCGGAACGATTACAATGACCGGTTAACCTACTAACTGGTACGTCTTTAGACCGTGGGAGGAAACCGGAGTGATTACGGGAAGGACGTACAGACTTCTTGCAGAGGATGCTGGAAGTGAAATGCAAACTCAACACCCTGAGCTGTGTTGGCATTGCGCTAGCAGGACACCACGGTCCCGATGACCTGCACCCAGAACGCAGCTCTCTGATTATACCTATAAGATTAATTCTCTTACAACATCTATTCTGGAATGTATTTTATGTCCTTACATCTAAATAAGGAAGGAGCTGTCTCCTCATTTCCCTTTCAGAGCAACTGAAAGTCATGGCAACGTGAAAGGTGATTGGAATGCAATTCCCACCACTGTCTATGAGGAGTTTGTACGTTCTCCCCATAGTCGGGTGAGTTTCCTCTGGGTGCTCTGGTTTCCTCCCACAGTCCAAAGGCGTACAAGTTAGGGTTAGTGAGCTGTGGACATGTTATGATGGTGCTGGAAGCATGGTGACAATTGTGGGTGGCTCTCGCTGATTGGATTTGTTGTGAATGACACATTCTGTTGTACATGTGACAAATAAAGCTTATCCTTAATGAGAAGAGGGCATGGACCAGAAAGTGAGGGTCCTTAATGATTGATGGACCCAGAAATATATAAACACAAGACATTCTGTAGATGCTGGAAATCCAAAGCAACACACAAAAAGTGCTGGAGGAACTCAGCAGGTCAGGCAGCAGCTATAGACAGGAATGAACAGTTGACGTTTCAGGCCGAGACCCTGCATCAGAACTGAAAAGGAAGGGGGAAGACGCCAGAATAAAAATGTGGGGGGAGGAGAAGACGGACGTTAGAAGTTGATAGGCGAAGCCAGGTGAGTGGGAAAGGAAAAGGGCTGGAGAGGAAATAGTCTGATGTGAGAGGAGGGTGGACCATGGGAGAGAGGAAAGGGGGGGGCACCAGGGAAAGGTGGTAGACAGGTGAGAAGAGGTAAGAGGTCAGAGTGGGGAATAGAAGAAGAGGGAAAAGAGAAGGAAAACATTTTTTACCAGAAGGAGTGATGGTCGTGCCATCAGGTTGGAGGCTACCCAGACGGAATATAAGGTGTGTCTCCTCCACCCTGAGGGTGGCCTCATTGTAGCACAAGAGGAGGCCGTGGACTGACATGTTGGTATATATTGGTACCAATGACATAGGAAGGTTAAAGAGAGGAGACCCTAAAGAGAGACTTTCACGAGCTAGGTAGAAAGCTGAAAAGCAGGACCCCCAAGGTACCAATCTCTGGATTACTACCTATGCCACATGCCAGTGAGGGTAAGAATAGTATCATTTGGCAGGTGAATGCATGGCTGAGGAACTGGTTCAGGGAGCAGGGTTTCAGATTTATGGATCATTGGGATGTCTTCTGGGGAAGGTGTGACCTGTACAATAAAGTGGCATTAACATCATAAATTATGAAATGCTTTGAGCAGCTGGTCACGGAGCACCTTAAAACCTTACTACCGGCTACATTGGGCCCTCTCCAGTTTGGTTATCACTCGAATCGATCCACTGACGATGCTTTAGCCTCTGCCCTGCACTCTGTCTTGTCCCAGCTGGAAAATGGGGTCTCGTATGCCAGTCTGCTGATGATAGACTTCAGTTTGGCGTTTAGCACCATCATACCCCAGAAACTTGTGGGGAAACTGTCCTCACAGGACCGCAACATCTCCCTCTGCAACTGAGTACTAGACTTCTTAACAGAAAGACCACAGTCAGTCCGTGTGGGCAGCAACGTCTCTAGTCCCATTACACTGAGCACTGGCACTTCCCAAGGCTGTGTGCTCAGCCCACTGCTGATGCACGACTGTGTCGCAGGATTCTGTGCACCACTGTAGTAACGTGTGGTTATTTGAGTTACTGTCACTTTCCTGTCAACTTGAACCAGTCTGGCCATTCTCCTCGGACCTCTCTCATGAACATGGTGTTTTCACCCACAGGACTGTCACTCACCTTTTTTTTTGTTTTTCACACCATTCTCTGTAAACTCTAGAGACTGTTGTGTGTGAAAATCCCAGGAGATCAGCAGTTTCTGATATATTCAAACCACCCCATCTGGCACCAGCAACTATTCCACGGTCAGAGTCACTTAGATCACATTTATTCCCAATTCTGATGTTTGGTCTGAACAACAACTGAACCTCTTGACCATGTCTGTGAGCTTTTATGCATTGAGTTGCTGCCATAGTTTAGATATTTGCATTAATGAGCAGGAGTACAGGCATATGTAATAAAGTGGCCACTGAGTATATTTACATATAGATGGTTCTCGCCAGTGCTGGGATATTTATTTAATTATTTAGAGATACTGTGCAAAGTAGGCCCTTCTCAGGAGAAATTGATGTGTTTCATTACCAAACTCTCAAAACACTTCGTCACTATGGATGTAAGTGCAACTGGGTGATAGTCAATGAGGCAGGTCACCATGTTCTTGTCTAGCATGTATAATTCAAGCATGCTAGAAACAGGTGGGTCCTCAGACCGCTGAAGTGAGAGGTTAAGGATATCAGTGAACAGTCCAGCCAGTTGATCAGCACAGGTCTTTGGTGCTCAGCCAGGTCCGTTGCTTTCCGTGGGTTCACCCTCGCGAAGGATGCTCTCACATTGGCCTCAGAAACTGAAATCATAGGGTCATCAACAGCTGTGGGAGCTTGTGATGATACCTCCATGTTTTGATGGTCAAGGGAAACATAAAAGACATTGAGCTCATCTGGAAGGGAAGCCCTGTTGTCATATATGTTGCCTGTTAAGAGGTGATGGCATTCAAGCCCTGTCACAGCTGTTCAGCATCCTTCAGTGATTCAGGTTTGGTTCAGAATTGCCGCTTCACCCATGAGATGACTTTCCGGAGATCATATCTGGACTGCTTCTGTCTTACTTGGTCGCCAGACCTGAATGCCTCTGATCTGGCCCTCAGCAGATTGTGGATCTCATGGTTCATCCAGGGCTTCTGGTTGAGGAAGATTCTGAATGATTATGTGGGGCTTTACTCGTCAACTCTGTTTTCATAAAGCCTGTGACAACCATGGTGTATTCATACAGATCCACTGAGGAGTCCTTGAACATGGCCCAGTCTACTGACTCAAAGAGCCACTCTGAGACCGCCTCTTCATTGTCCTTACCTCCGGAGCCTTGCTCTTTAGCCTCTGCCTGTGTACAGGTAGGAGAAGGGCAGCGGAGTGAGCACGTTTCCTGAAATATGACCAAATTACCCTACCTGGCACGTCTTTTGATTGTGGGAGGAAACTGGAGCATACAGAGAAAACCCTTGCAGTCAGCGGGGAGGATATATGGTGCCCCTTTAAAGACAGCGCCAGAACTGAACTCCAAACTCCAGAACTCCCCAATATGTTACAGTGTCGCACCAGGTCCTACTTGAGGTCACGCAAACCGTCACCATTAATCCAATTAGTACATTTGTATGAGACCTCCACCAATTTCGGTGGACCTTTGACGCTTAGTCCTTCAGCGATCCTTGGAATTGTTTGTTTTTTAATTTATTTTATTTTATTGAGACACAGTGAAGAGTAGGCCCTTCTGGCCCTTTGAGCTGTGCTGCTCAGCAGGCAGTTTTTGACCCTTTATCTTAGGAAGGATGTGCTGAAACTGGAGAGGGTTCAAAAGAGGTTCACAAAAATGATTCCAGGTTTGAATGGCTCGTCATATGAAGAGCATCTCATGGCTCTGGGCCTGTATTCACTTGAATTCAGGGGTGACCTAATTGAAACCTATCGAATAGTGGAAGGCCTTGATAGATTGGATGCAGAGAAGATGTTTTCTATGGTGGGAGAGTCTCAGATCAGAGCACACAGCCTCATAACAGAGGGGCATTCGTTTAGAATGGAGATGAGGAGGAATTTCTTTAGCCAGAGAGTGGTGAATCTGTGGAATTCTTTGCCACAGGCAGATGTTGAGGCCGAGTCTTTAAGTATATTTATGGCAGAGGTTGAGAGATTCTTGACTTGTCAGGGCATGAAAGGATATGGGGAGATGGCAGGAAACTGGGGGAAAATTGGATCAACCATGATGAAATGGTGGAGCAGGCTCGATGGGCCAAATGGCCTAATTCTGCTCCTATTTCTTACAATCTTATGGTCTCACCCCTAATTTAACCCTAGCCTAATCACATGACAATTTAGTGACTAATTAACCTACCAATGAGTACATCTTTGGACAGTGGGAGGAAACCAGAGCACCTGCAGGAAACCGAGGTGGTCATGGGTGAACATACAAACTCCTTACAGACAGCAGCGGGAAATGACTTGCACCAGGAGCACTGAGACTAACAAAGATCATAGAGTGTTATAGCACCGTATAGGCCCTTCGGCCCACAATGTGGTACCAACCTCTTAACCTGCTCTAAGATGAATCTAACTCTTCCCTCCTATCATCCACCTAAGTCTCTTAAATGTCCCTAATGTATCTGCCTCAATTACCACTCCAGCAGTGGATTCCACACATGCACCACTCTGTGTTTAAAGAAAATTTACCTCTGACATCATCCCCCTATACTTTCCTCCAAGAAGATAATTAACTTTCTGCCTGAGTACACAGCCTTGGTGATGTATCTTAAAATTATGCCCCCTTGTATTAGCCCTTTCCGCTCTGGCAAAAAATATCCGGCTCTCCACTCTGTCACCTTGTACATCTCTATCAGGTCACCTCTCAGCCTGCTTCACTCCAAAGAGAAAAGGAGGAGTCTAAACAGGGTCGCACTCCAATCAGCGAGAAAGCTACAAGCTACCTAACAAGCTACATCACTGCATGGTGCAGAAACTGCTCTATGGTGGACAGGAAGGCTCTACAGTGGATAGTGAAAACTATCTGACACATCACCAGCCCCAGCCTACCTGCCAACAAGGACATATAAGGTGCCAGAAAAGGGCCAGTGATATCACGAAGGATCCCACCCACCCTGCTCACGGACTGTCTGTCCCACTCCCATCAGGGAGGAGGCTGCATGGCATCCACACCAGGACCACCAGACTCAAAAACAGTTACTTGCCCCAAGCAGTGAGGCTGATCAACACCTTCGCCCACTAACCCACCCCTCCACACCCCCAACCACCACTACTTTATCATTTCCTGTCAATCACCTTGTGTACAGACACTCCTGTGCCTAGCGTCACTTTATGGACATACAATCAATGTATATAAGCCAACTCATTTATTTATATTTATTGTGTTTTATTGTTTTATTGTTATTGTGTTCTTTATCTTATTGTACTTTTTTTGTGCTGCACAGATCCCGAGTAACAATTATTTCATTCTCCTTTACACTTGTGCACTGGCAATGACATTGAACATTGAATCTTAAATCGTGGAAAAGCCCCGTGGATTGAAGTTCCACGTTCCTTCCGCAGTTTGTTGTTTTGCTCCTGGTCAAATAGACTGGGATCTTCTAAACAACTATAGTGTGCTCAGCAGATCTGTGGCATCTTGCCATATGCTTAGACAGCACTTGTGGGACACTGGCATAGAGGGAAGGATAATCATTGTCCCCACTAGGAGCTCTCACTGGTGCTTCCGATGTCCCGGAACCACAGGGAAGACGCATCCTGGGCAAATCCACAGGCCCCTTTCAGCACATTACTTTCCACTCACTCAGAAGGAGCTGATTACCTTTCTGCCTGAGTACACAGCCTCCGTGTTGTCTCTGAGGGGCACGAACTAGATCATGTGGTGCGTGCACAGGTGTCTGGCATTGACAGGAGTTCAGTGATCACCCGAGTGCAGAGGGAGAGGCACAGAACCAGAATGAGCAGCTCACTGGGTTTTTAATAAGAACTGTTCAGAACAGAGGAAAATAATAATCACAAGACCAACAGGTCCACTAACTAAAAACTAACACAGTCACTGCGGCTCGAAGTCAACAACTTAGAACTAAACTAATACCGCTCCTTTAACAGCGCCTATCTAATCTTCTTTCCTGGAACGTGGATAGCAGAGAGTGTAATTATCGCTGAGCTTCAATCAAGACTTGACAAGACTGAAACAAGAGACGAGAGTTAAATACGATTACAAGGAAACACTAATTGGCTGGAATGCGATCATTCTCACCTGCATGATAGCCGTCCTCTTTCAGCTGCCCACCTGCAAGAGCACCCAGGCTCCATGGTTGTGATAGATATGATCTGGGGGCTAAAATGTTCAGGACCACTGTAGTCTGAACTGCTACAGACGTAACAACACACAAAATACTGGAAGAACCCAGCGGGCCAGGCGGTGTCTATGGGCGGGGTGGTGGGGGGGGGGGGGGGCCAATAAACGTCTCAGACCAACACCCTTCATCAGGACTGGAAAGGAAGGGGGCAGAAGCCTGAATAAAAAGGTGGGGGAAGGGGAAGGAGTACAAGCTGGCAGGTGATAGGTGAGACCAGGTAAGGGGGGAGGTGGGTTGAAGTGAGAATTTCGAAGGTGACAGGTGGTAAAGGTAAAGAGTTGCAGAGGACAGAATCTGATCGGAGACGAGAAAGGAAAGGAGGAGGGGGGACCATAGGCAGGTAAGGAGAAAAGGAGGCGTGAGGAGGGGACCAGGGTGGAGTGCAAGAGGGGTGTGGGACAGGTAGCAGAGGTGGCGTGGGTGCAGACACACCCAGCCCTGAGATACCAGGCAAGGTCATTTGATTCCAAACAATTGGTTAATTGATCATTACAGAATGTCTCTCTGGTGTTTCCTGCTCCCTCCCCTCTCCCTTCCCCCTATCCCAACTATGGCTCCCCTCTTCCTGCCCCCTTTTCCACTCTCAGTCCACAATAGAGACCCATATCAGAATCAGATTTATCATCACTCACATATGTCACAAAATTTGCTTTTTTATTTTTGTAGCAGCAGTACAAAGAACATAGAACATAGAATAGTACAGCACAGTACAGGCCCTTCGGCCCACAATGTTGTGCCAACCCTCAAATCCTGCCTCCCATATAAGCCCCCACCTTAAATTCCTCCATATACCTGTCTAGTAGTCTCTTAAACTTCACTAGTGTATCTGCCTCCACCACTGACTCAGGCAGTGCATTCCACGCACCAACCACTCTCTGAGTAAAAAACCTTCCTCTAATATCCCCCTTGTACTTCCCACCCCTTATCTTAAAGCCATGTCCTCTTGTATTGAGCAGTGGTGCCCTGGGGAAGAGGCGCTGGCTATCCACTCTATCTATTCCTCTTATTATCTTGTACACCTCTATCATGTCTCCTTTCATCCTCCTTCTCTCCAAAGAGTAAAGCCCTAGCTCCCTTAATCTCTGATCATAATGCATACTCTCTAAACCAGGTAGCATACTGGTAAATCTCCTCTGTACCCTTTCCAATGCTTCCACATCCTTCCTATAGTGAGGTGACCAGAACTGGACACAATACTCCAAGTGTGGCCTAACCAGAGTTTTATAGAGCTGCATCATTACATCGCGACTCTTAAACTCTATCCCTCGACTTATGAAAGCTGACACCCCATAAGCTTTCCATCTGTCCACCTACCCTATCCACCTGTGAGAAATAATACATAAAATTACTACAGTACTGTGCAAAAGTCTTAGGCACCCTAGCTACAAATATGTGCCTAAGGCTTTGGCACAGTATTGTATTGTATATTATTTGTAAGTGCACCATACACTTAGAAGGGAAATGGTAGTGGCTCTTATCGGAGCAAAGGAGAATGAGAGGTCACTGATCGAAGTGTACAAGATGATAAGAGGCCAAGATCAAATGGATAGCCAGAGATTTTTTCTCCCCCAGGGCAGAAATGGTTAATGCCAAGGGACATAATTTTAAGGTGATTGGAGGAAGATATAGTGGAATGTCAGAGGTAGGTTTTTTACACAGAGAGTGGTGGGTGCGTGGAACACCCTGCTGGGGTGGTGGTAGAGGGAGATACATTAGGTACATTTAAGAGACTCTTAGATAGGTACAGATCACAAAGGACTCCAATGGGTGATTATGACGGCTCAGCACATCACTGGGGCTCAACTAATGAACCAGGAGACAATCTACAACTCTTGATGCATATGGCATGTTCGTAACATCATTAAAGACCCAGCCCGTCCCAGACACCGTCTGTTCAATCTCCTGCCATCTGGTAGGAGATACAGAAACATCTTAGCCAAGAGAGTTAGACTGAAGAACAGTTTCTTCCCAAGAGCTGATTTATAGCTGAATAATGCTACACTCCAGCTTGCCAATGACCTTTGAGTGTCATGGACTATCAGTCACCTGTTGCAGGTAAATATGGGATTTTTTGTTTTTAATTAAGCCATACTGCATGCATTGTAAATACCTGTTTTACACAGGCTGGAGTAGCCCCGCAATCTTGTTGTCTCGAGCAATGATAATAAGGTTCTATTCTGTTCCATTCCATTCTATTTTACATGAATGATAGAAACATAGAGGGCTATGTAATAGGGAAGGGTTAGATTGATCTCAGAGGAGGCTCAAAGGTTGGCACAACATTTTGGGCCAAAAAACCTGTACTGTATTGTAATGTTTATATTCTGTTTAACTTGGCTTGTTGGTTTATTATTGTCACATTTACCAAGGTGCAGAGAAAAGGTTGGTCTGCACCCATTCGGGAGGAGAAGAGAAGCAGCGCGCTGCGCGTGCGCAGCCTTCTGATGAAAAATGATATCGTACCCGTTAATTAGGGGCCGTGGACAATTCTGATTTGATGAAAATGGACGTGAAAGCACAGAGAAACATCTGGAAAAATTCCTAAAACACTCGTTCGCTGCTGTTGTTACTGCGCGGTCAGGAATCTTTCAGAGGGTAGGCCTCAAAATCCCCGGTTTTGCCTGCTGTTGGCGACCGAGAAGGAGGTCAAATCATTTGGATAGTGATGGCGCTCAGTACTCGGTGTCGGAGAGCTGATCAGAGCTCGAAGTTTTCAGATGACTCAGAGTCCGACCGTGGCCGGGTATGGCAGGGAGAGTTTTTCTTCTTTCTCTCTGTCTGCGTGAGATGTGGGACATTTGAGACACCTTGAACTTTTAAATGTGATCATGGACTTCTTCATCAAGTTATGGTATTGTTGCATTGTTGTAACTATATGTTATAATTATGTGATTTTGTTAGTTTTTTTCAGTCTTGGTCTGCCCTGTGTTTTGTGATATCACACTGGAGGAAATATTGTATCGTTTCTTAATACATGCGTTACTAAATGACAATAAAAGAGGACTGCGTGTCTTCATTATCATAATCTAAATACATACAGGTCCATTCATTACAAAGGGCCTTTGAGGTAGTACGTGGGCAAATAAAAGGATTCGCTTCATTTGTTACATGGGCATCAAAAACATTGAAACATGTAGTGAAACATGTCGTCTTGTGTCAAATCAGCGAGCATTGTGCTGGGGTAGCCCACAAGTGTCGCTGCTGTCTGTAAGGAGATTGTATGTTCTCCCCGTGTCCTGGCTTTCCACCAGGTGCTCCAGTTTCCTCCTAGATTCCAAAGACATATGGGTTAGGGTTAGTAAGTTGTGGGCGTGCTATGTTGGCGCCAGAAGCATGGCAACACTTGTGGGCTGCCCCCAGCACAAGCCTCAGTCTGCATTGGTCGTTGATGTAAGCAACATATTTCACTGTATGTTTCGATGTTTCGCTATGCACGTGGCAAATAACGCTAATCATGTCTTTAATCTTTATTCTTTCTCTTTAATGCTTATCTTTTATCTTCATCTCTGCAGTTTCCTGTGGTCATGGGCAGAGCAGTTGCCATGACAACCTTTTTATGCATTCAGATAGGATGCTTTCTGTAGTACGTTGAGATAATCACTAAATCACAGGTTGGCCATTTTGTGCAGATATGGAAATACATAACTTCATAAAGAGGGCGGTGAACCTTTGGAATTTGCCACTCAAGAGGTGTGGGAACGGAGCAGTCTTGTGCTTATTCAAGAACAAGAATGATAGGCTTTAAATATTAAGTGAATTGAGGGAAATGGCTTATCAGAATCAGATTTATTAGTGACATACGCTCAGTGGCCACTTTATTAGGTACACCTGTACCCCTGAAAATATCTGATCAGCCAATCATCTGGCAGCAACTCAATGCATAAAAGCATGCAGACATGGTCAAGAGGTTTGGTTGTTGTTCAGGTCAAACATCAGAATGAGGAAAGAAATGTGATCTAAATGACTTTGATCGTGGAAGGATTGTAGTTGCCAGACGGGGTGGTTTGAGTATCTCAGAAACTGCTGATCTCCTGGGAGTTACACACACAACAGTCTCACACAAGAGTTTACAGAGAATGGTGCAAGAAACAAAAAAAAACATCCAGTGAGCAGCAGTTCTGTGGGTGTAAATGACTTGATAACGAGAAGGTCAGAGGAGAATGGCCAGACTGGATCAAGCTGCCAGGAGGGCGGCAGTAACTCAAATAACCACACGTTACAACAGTGGTGTGTGGAAGAACATCTCTGAACGTACAGCAGGTGGAACCTTGCAGTGGATGGACTGCAGCAGCAGAAGACCATGAACGTACACTCACTGGCCACTGAGTGTTTGTTGCAAAATTTGTTTTGCGGCAGCTGTACAATGCAAGACATAAGAAAACTATGATTTACAAATGATTAAATTGCAGATGAGGAATAGTGAGACAGTGTTCATGGACCATTCAGAAATCTAACAGTGGAAGGGTAGAAGCTGCTCCTGAAATGTTGAATTAATGTGGGAAAATGGAGCTGCGGTCATAAACCTACTGAAGGATAGAACAGGCACAAGAGACAGGATGGCCTTCTCCTTCCTGTGCCTTCTTAATTAACCTCCTTGCTGCCAGCATGTAGAAAACGGCAATTCAATTTGACGAGTAGCTTGAGGCAAACTGACAACGCAGTCAGAAATCCTGATCAAAACTCCAGTCGAACTGGGACCCAGAGGGCCCAAAGGAAGGGGACTACATGAACACAAGAGATTCTGAAGATGCTGGGAATCCCGAGTAACAAGCACAACACGCTGGGGGAGCTCAACCAGTCAAGTAGCATCTGTTGAGGCCTTCCGTTGGTCCGAGTCGACCATGGATGTTGTGTCCTAGTTGTCTACATTGTTGGTGCAGCACTGCCAGTACATAAACCAGGGCAGTACGACATGGAGAGCGAGCTGTTCCCCATGCAGCAGCCTCCCCCTCTCCAATGCAGCTGATGAATCGAAAGGAGTGGCAGGGAGTGATACAGTTTGGCACCAGCAGTGTCACAGGATTTACCAGTCAGTGTTGAATTCAACGTAGGACTGCCTTAGGGACTCCAGCTCCAGATACTTTCTCAGGGTTTACTCTTGGAATGCTCCCCATGAGTGGGTGCAGCCACAAGGCAGCTGAGATTTGAGATCAGAGTTTTCCTTCGCTGATCTGAGCTGCCAACCATGGCTGACGAGTCCCATCTGCTGAAGTGACTGGTTTTTGAGGCACCAGTAACCCGTCCGTGCCCCTTCTCCTACCAGGTTCCATTGGGCTTAGGAGCTAAGCCACACGTGAAGCCAGGAGCTGAGCTTGGTTGTCAGAGGCTATTTGAGACGCACGCCATTGGGAGCATTTAATAGATAGTGGGGGTTTATCCCCACTACCTCCCCCAGGTATCACAACCTTAAGGAACTGGCAGTGGAGTGGAAGAAACAGTCAGTGTTTCAATCTAAGACCCCTCATCAAAATGGAACCTGACCAGAGGGCTTAAAAAGAGGATCTTCATAGCAGTCATAGAGTCCATTCTCACATACAGATGTGAAACGTGGACACTCACCAAGACGATGCGGAAGTCTCTAGATGGTTGCTATACACAAATGCTCCGGATGGCTCTTGACGTGAGTTGGCAACAACACATGACAAACGTCGAGCTCTATGACAGCCTACTGATACTCACCACTAAATTTGAGGCGAGAAGACTGCAACTAGCGGAGCACTGTCTACGCCACCCCGAGCTACCTGCCAGCCTAGTCATCATATGGGAGCCAAGCACGGGAGGATGAACCCTGGGCGCCCTCCCAAGACTATGGTCAACATGCTCCTAGAAGACAGCGGCGCGGCTAATGTAGATGAACTGAACACACTGATGAGGGAGAGGGAGAAGTGGAGAGTCCGTCAACGTGCCCGACGCCGGCACCCTAGGCCTGAGTCGACGTAGTAGTAGTACCCCTCATCAGGACTGGAAAGGAAGCGGGAAGGGGGGAGCCAGAATAAGGAGGGAGGAGAGGAAGGTGTCTAAGCTGGCAAGAGGTTGGTGAGACCAGATGAGGGGGAAAGTGAGAGGGTGCTGGGCAGGGATGAAGTGAGAAGCTGGGAGGTGATAAGTGGAAGAAGGAAAGGGCCGAAGAAGAAGGAATCTGATCGACAGGAGACTGGAGGAAGGGAAGGAAGAGGGAAACCAGAGGCAGGTGACCAGAAGAGAGGGAAACCAGAATGGGGAATGGAAAAGAGAGAAGGAGGAGGCGTGAGAAATTACTGCAAGTTGTAGGAATAAATTTTCATGCTGTCAGCTTGGAAGCTATCCAGACAGAGTGTGAGATGTTGCTACATGTTCCCATTCCTGGGCCATTATTTTAACTGCTTGATGTTATTGAAGAAATTTCAGGTACAATAATGGAAAGCCTTTGGAAATTTTCTATTGAACTATTTTTCTCTTTCAGGAAGAGCCTCAGATTGGATTAAGGTTCAGCTGTTGCTGTAACACCGCAGATATAAACAGCAGTGCATCTCTCAGTGGGCTGTTCGGTGCAGTTACGGAGCTGAGGAAGACAGGCACGTGTCTGCTCTGTTATTGCAAGCCACCATGAGAATTCCAGCAGGCACTCAACATCCCTAGAAAGTTCTCCGAAGCCATGCTGACCAGAAGTTAACCCTCTTTGACGGGGGACTGTATAGTTTGCCTAACTGATCATTGAGAGGAAAAAAAATCTAATAATTTTTTGGATGAAAATAAACATCAAGGTCTGCTGTGACTAGGGAAATGGCTGAGAATTTTGTCTGTGTCACCCATGTCCACGGATTTGACCTAGGTGCTCGCTACATTGACTTGCAGCCTCTGGGTTATGGCGCCAATGGACTGGTCTTTGCAGCCATCGACAGCCAAAGCTACCGAAAAGTCGCAGTGAAAAAGATCACTATTAGTGACGCCCGAAGCCTCAAGCACGCTCTGCGGGAGATCAAGATTATCCGGCGATTGGATCATGACAACATTGTAAAGGTTTTTGAGGTTCTGGGTCCCAAGGGAAGCGATATACCTCAAGACATTTATCGGTTGAGTGTGGTTTATATTGTCCAAGAACACATGGACACTGACCTTGCTCGCCTCTTGGAACAGGGACCCCTTTCGGAGGAGCACGCCAAGCTCTTCATATACCAGCTGCTTCGAGGACTTAAGTACATACACTCAGCCAACATACTGCACCGAGACCTAAAGCCGGCCAATATCTTCATCAATACCGAAGACCTGGTGTTGAAAATTGGGGACTTTGGATTGGCGAGGATTGTGGATCCACACTACTCCCATAAAGTAAGTTCATGTTTTAAACTTATTTGTTTGTTGAATGAGGATGGAATGGCAGTGATATAATTGTCTCCAAACTGAGCAGATAGTAGAGTCAACTGGCAGAAGCAATTTAATCAAAATTGTTTAATTCAAGTTACAATATTCAAGATTGTTTAATGTCAATTCTAATACACAAGTGTAAAGGAGAATGGAAAAATTGTTACCCCAGATCCCTTGCAGAACTACACACAATATGGTGGGGTTCCGCAATAAGATAATAACACTAAGAACACTATATATATTTTTTTTTTAAATTTATTTAATTTTGTATATACACACACACAATTCCAATCAGAATCAGGGTTAATATCACTGACATGTTGTGAAATTTGTTGTATTGTAATACATAATAACAACTGTAATTTACAGTAATATATTTTTTCATTAAAGAATTAAATAAGTAATGAGGTAATGTCATGGTAATGTCATGAGTTCAATGTCCGTTCAGTAATTTAATGGCAGAGGGAAAGAAGTTGTTCCTTCTATGTATAGGTACAGTATACAAGATTCCTGATTGGTCAGGGCATGAAGGGATACGGGGAGAAGGCAGGAAATTGGGGATTGGTTAGGGCATGGAGGGAGACGGGGAGAAGGCAGGAGACTGGGGATTGGTCAGGGCATGAAGGGATACGGGGAGAAGGCAGGAAATTGGGGATTGGTCAGGGCATGAAGGGAGACGGGGAGAAGGCAGGAAATTGGGGATTGGTTAGGGCATGAAGGGAGACAGGGAGAAGGTAGGAGATTGGGGATTGGTCAGGGCATGAAGGGATACCGGGAGAAGGGCAGAGAAGAAAATTGGATCAGCCATGATGAAATGGTGGAGCTGACTCAATGAGTCAAATGGTCTAATTCTGTTCCTATATCTTATGGTCTCTTATAAGACAGCTAATAAACATAGATTGACTGTACGTCCATAACATGATGCTACGCACAGGGTGTTTATACACCAGGTGACAGACAGGAAATGATAAAGTAGTCATAGTCTACACTAGACAATTTGAGATGTTGCACTTTGGGAAGACAAACCAATGAGCAGTAGGGCACTGAAAAGTGTGATAGAACAGATCTGGGAATACAAAATTTCTTAATTCCTTGAATGTTGCATCACAGGTAGATAGAGTTGTAAAGAGAGCTTTTGGCACGTTGGCCTTCATATATCAGAGCACAGCAGGTGAAGTTGTGTAAAACAACCATAAGACCCACTTTGGAGTATTGTGTGTAGTTCTGGTCACCTACCTACAGGAAGATGTCAGTAAGACTGAAAGGGTGCAGAGAAAATTGACAAGGATGTTGCTGGGAATTGAGGACCTGAGTTATAGGGAAAGGATGAAGCGGTTAGGGCTTCACTCCCTGGAGTGAAGGGAGTTCAGTTTTCATAAAGGTATCAAAGTAATGAGGGGTATAAATAGGGTAAATAGAAGCAGGCTTTTTCCACTGAGCAACACACACAAAATGCTGGAGAACTCAGCAGGCCAGGCAACAATCCTACTTGCCAAAGGGTCTCGACCTCAAACATTGATTCTACTCTTTTCCATAGAGGCTGCCGGGCCTGCTGAATTCTTCCACCATTTTGTGTGTGTTGCTTGGATTTCCAGCCTCTGCAAATTTTCCCTTGTTTGTTTTTGCATTAAGGTTGAGTGTGAGACTAGAACTAGAGGTCATGGTTAAGGGTGAAAGGAGAGAATGTTTAGGGGAACATGAAGGGGAATTTTTTCACTCAGAGGGTGGTGAGAGTGTGGGATAAGCGGCCAACTGAAGTGGCGGATGTGGATTCGATTTCAGCATTTAAAAGAAGTTTGGATAAGTACATTGATGGGAGGGGTTTGGAGAATGATGGTCCTGCTACAGGTCGGTAAGACTAGGCAGATTAATAGTATAGCACAGACTAGATGGGCTAAAGGGCCTGTTTCTGTGCTGTAGTACTCTAAGAATCTATGACTACATCTCTTCAACAATTCAACAGTTATATCAAAAATAAAGTTGGAGGTTAAAGTACAGGTATGGAATAAAATATGCATAAATACATAAATACCAGCATGTATTTACAATGTAAAAAGCATTACAAAAAGTGGTTTAAGTACTTAGAGTGCTCTTCAGATAACTAGAATGATTGATCAGATCAACTGGCTGGGGGAAGAAACTTTTATGATGGTGTGAAGTTTTTGTTTTAATAAGCCTGTGGTGCTTTCCAGAAGGGAACTTTTGGAAAAGGTAGTTTGCTGAGTGAATTGTGTCTGCAATGATTTTCCTTCCTGCGTCTTTGTCCTGGGCACATACTAGTCCTGCAGTGATGGGAGACTGCAGTCAATGACCTTTTCTGCTGACCTGACAGTTTGCTGTTGTTTTCGTACACTGTGGGAGGATGCTTCTCCAAACCAGGCAGTAATGGCTGATGTAAGGATGCTCTCTACGATGGCACCAGTGCGTTCTGGGCAAGCTGGAATTTTACCAAATGCTGCAAGTAGTGCATCTTCTGCTGAGCCTTTTCATTAATGAAGGAATATGGTTCTCCCACATGAGGTCCTGTGAGATAATAATGCCCAGGACCCTGAGTGTTGAGACAGCGCTAACTGTAGAATGCTGATGATGAGTGGGTGGAAAGGAGACACAAGTCCCCTGAAGTCGACATGCAGCCCCATGATTTTGAGTGTGTTCAGCACCAAGTCGTTGTGATTACACCAGGACACTAGCTCCAAATGTGGCCAGACCAAAGTTTTAAACTGCTGCTAAGTGACGCCTCAACTACTGTATACACTTCCCCACACTGTATTCCATCTGCCTCTTTTTTGCCCATTCCCCCAATCTGCCAATGTCCTCTGCGTGTGGATTATGCTAATTTGCTGAGGCCTCTCGAGATAACTAGAATTCAATGAGATGATGGCTGATATGGGTGTAAATTCAACCCCGCCATATTGTGTGTAGTTCTGATCACCTACCAACAAGAAAGATGTCAATAGGGTTAAAAGAGTGCAGACAACATTTACAAGGGTGTTGCTGAAAGTTGCGCTCCTGAGTTATAGGGAAGGGTTGAACAGGTTAGGACTTGATTCCCTCAAGCAAAGAAGATTGCGGCGAGATTTTATAGAGGTGTACTGTACTAAATTATCAAGGGTATGGATAGGGGAAGTGCAAGCAGGCTTTTCCCACCAAGGTTGGGTGAGACTAGAACTAGAGGTCATGGGTTAAGGGTGAAAGGTGAAATGTTTAAAGGGAACATAGGAGGGTAAGTTCGTCATTCACCAGCTGGTGAGTGTGCGGAACAAGCTGCCAGCAGAAGTGGTGGATGTGTGTTCGATTTCAACATTCAGTTCGATGGCACCAGGCAGATTACTAGTTCAGCACAGACTAGGGCCTGTTTCTGTGCCTGTGCAGTAGTATTCTACGACTCTATCCATCCATTACCTTCAACGCAAGAGATTCTGCGGATACTGGAAATCTTGGAAGAAATGCTGGAGTTTATTTTGACCTTTTGGAATCAGAAGCAGGTTTATTGTCACTGACATATGCTGTGAAATCTGTTTTTGTGGTACCTCACGTTGGTCTGGACTGATCTCCATCTGCTGTTTCCGAGTCTTTTGGTTGGGGTGAGGGGCTGTGCTAACAGGGGTAGGGGAGCAATTTTATTAGTCCGCTAGTTCCTTCAAATTATAACACAGGTCAGTTGCAAGTTCCAATATTTTCTTAATCTTAGCCAATAAAGTAACAGGTTTTTTTTACCATTAAGGTTCAAGATTCAGGATTGTTTAATGTCATTTCAGCACACAAGTATAAAGGAGAATGAAATTATTGTAACTCTGGATCCAAAATAGCACAAAAAACACAAAAGATGAAAAACAATAATAATTACAAAAACACACAATAAATATCAACACATAGGATAGATTGATTGTATATCCATTAAGTGACACAAGGTTGTATATAAGTTGTCTGATGAGAAATAATTATGTAGTAGTGGAGATAGTGGGCGGAGGTTTTGATCAGCCTTACTGCATGGGAAAAGTAACTGTTCTTGAGTCTGGTGGTCCTGGCGTGGATGTTATGGAGCCTCCTCTCTGATGGTACTGGACAAACAGTCCATGAGCAGGGTGGCTCATGATGTTACTAGCCCTTTTCCAGCACCTTTCTGTATATATCTATAATCCTTTATAGTATAAAAGGGTGACACCTGTCTGTCCCTTTATTGTGAAGAGAGAGAGAGCCTGTGACATGTTGAATTGTCGGGTGAATGATTAGTTTTTGTTGTACTGCAGATCATGGTCTTTCTTGGGGGCTTTGCTGTTGCTTGCTTGGTGGGTGGAGGGTGCTGATGGTTTTTGCTGAAGTAAGTGGGGGAGGGAGAGGGTTGATGCTTTGCTGCTCCTTGTGCGTGGGAGGGGGGAGTACGGGGGGCTTTGGGGTTCTAATGTTTTTACTGTCACTCATTCTTTGGGGCACTCTTCTGTTTCTGTATGTCTGTGAAGAACAAGAATTTCAGGGTGTCCATTGTATACATTCTCTGATATTAAGTGGAACTATTGAATTATATTATATTATATTATTGAATTCTGTAGAACAGAGGGATCTAGGAATAATGGTGCATAGTTCCCTGAAGGTGGAATCTCATGTGGATAGGGTGATGAAGAAAGCTTTTGGTATGCTAGCCTTTATTAACCAGAGCATTGAGTATAGGAGTTGGGATATAATGTTGAAATTGTATATGGCATTGGTAAGGCCAAATTTGGAGTATTGTGTGCAGTTCTGGTCACTGAATTACAGAAAACATGTCAATAAGATTGAGAGAGTACAGAGGAGGTTTACTAAAATGTTGCCTGGGTTTCACCTCCTAAGTTACAGAGAAAGGTTGAACAAGTTGGGTCTTTATTCTTTGGAGCGTAGAAGGTTGAGGGGGGACTTGATAGAGGTATTTAAAATTATGAGGGGGATAGATGGAGTTGACATGGATAGGCTTTTTCCATTGAGAGTGGGGAAGATTCAAACAAGAGGACATGGGTTGAGAGTTAAGGGGCAAAAGTTCAGGGGTAACATGAGGGGCAACTTCTTTACTCAGAGAGTGGTAGCTGTGTGGAACGAGCTTCCAGTAGAAGTGGTTGAGGCAGGTTCAATGTCGTCATTTAAAGTTAAATTGGATCGATATATGGACAGGAAAGGAATGGAGGGTTATGAGCTGAGTGCAGGTTGCTGGGACTAGGTGAGAGTAAGAGTTCAGCACGGACTAGAAGGGCCAAGATGGCCTGTTTCCGTGCTGTAATTGTTATATGGTTATGGTTATATATGTCCTTGATGGTGGATAGGCTGGTGCCGGTAATGTATTGGGCAGTTTTGACTACCCATTGCAGAGCCTTTCTGTTAAGTCATTAACAAAAATGTGCTGAGAACCTTAGAACACAGTAACAGTAACAGTGTAGTTAATGTTTGAGACTATTACCAACTTTGAATGACATAACAACTTCTATTTCTGTAACATGTGTGAAGATGTAAATAGTCATAGTCATAGTCAAACTTTAATGATCCCGAGGGAAATTTGGTTTTGTTACAGTTGCACCAAACAAGAACAGAGTATAAGTATAGCAATATAAACCAATAAATAATTAAATAATAATATGTAAATTATGCCAGGAAATAAGTCCAGGACCAGGGTGTCTGACCCTCCAAAGGAGGAGTTGTAAAGTTTGATGGCCACAGGCAGGAATGACTTCCTATGACGCTCAGTGTTGCATCTCAGTGGAATGAGTCTCTGGCTGAATGTACTCCTGTGCCCACCCAGTACATTATGTAGTGGATGGGAGACATTATTCAAGATGGCATGCAACTTGGACGGTATCCTCTTTTCAGACACCACTGTCAGAGAGTCCAGTTCCATCCCCACAACATCACTGGCCTTACGAATGAGTTTGTTGATTCTGTTGGTGTCTGCTACCCTCAGCCTGCTGCCCCAGCACACAACAGCAAACATGATAGCACTGGCCACCACAGACTCGTAGAACATCCTCAGCATCGTCCGGCAGATGTTAAAGGACCTCAGTCTCCTCAGGAAATAGAGACGGCTCTGACCCTTCTTGTAGAGAGCGTCAGTGTTCTTTGACCAGTCCCATTTATTGTCAATTCGTATCCCCAAGTATTTGTAATCCTCCACCATGTCCACACTAACCCCCTGGATGGAAACAGGGGTCACCGGTACCTTAGCTCTCCTCAGGTCCACCACCAGCTCCTTAGTCTTTTTCACATTAAGCTGCAGATAATTTTGCTCACACCATGTGACAAAGTTTCCTGCCATAGCCCTGTACTCAGCCTCATCTCCCTTGCTGATGCATCCAACTATGGCAGAGTCATCAGAAAACTTCTGAAGATGGCAAGACTCTGATGCAGACTCTGTGAAGTCCGAGGTATAAATGGTGAAGAGAAAGGGAGACAAGACAGTCCCCTGTGGAGCCCCAGTGCTGCTGATCACTCTGTCTGACACACAGTGTTGCAAGCACACGTACTGTGGGCTGCCAGTCAGGTAATCAATAATCCATGACACCAGGAAAGCATCCACCTAAAGATACCAAGGCAAAGCAAATTAATGCAAACCTGGATTTTATTTTAATTTATCTAGAGATACAGTACAGAGTAGGCCCTTCTGGCCCAGTGAGCCATCGCACACAGCAACCCCCAATTTAATCCTAGCGTAATCACTGGACAGTTTACAATGACCAATTAACCTACTAACCAGATACGTCTTTGGACCGTGAGAGGAAACCGGAGAACCCAGAGAAAACCCACACATTCCAAGGGGATAACGTACGGTCTCCTTACAGATGACATTGGAATTGAACTTCGAACTCTGATACCCCTGAGCTGTAACAGCTTTGTGTGAACCAATACGTTACTGTGGCACCAGCCCACTAGCTCCACTAGCTTTTGGGGTAACATAATAATGTAGTGGTTAGCATAATGCTATTACAGTGACAGTGACCAGGTTCAATTCTGCCACTGTCTGTAAGGAGTTTGTACATTCTCACCATGACCACTGGGGTTTCCTCCAAGTACTCAGCTTTCTTCCCATATTCCAAAGACATACGTGTTAGAGTTAGGAAGTTGTAAGCATGCTACATTGGTGTCAGATGCATGACAACACTGGCGGGTGCCCATCACAATCCTCGCTGATCTGCCTCGACACAGACAATGCATTTCACTGTATGTCTTGATGTTCCATTGTACTGTGCATGTGATAAATAAAGCTAACCTTCGATCTTTAATCTTTTCTAAGCTTCCTAATCTACACAGCATCCACTCCAGGACCACTAGACTCAAAGACAGTTATTTCCCCCAAGATCTCAGGCAGTTCAACACCACCCACTAACCCACCCCTCCGCACCCCCAATCACCACAAGGTACACATCGCCTGGTGCTACTTTAGGTAAATACAATCTGTCTATGTATAAAATCGTTGCTTGTGTGTTGTGTTTTACAGGATTGCTTTTTTATTTATATTAATTTTGGGTATTTTTGATTTTTTTTATTGTGTTATCTATGCTTATTGTGACATTCTAAATCTCCTCAATCTCCTCATGAAGCTGGCGTGCCCTCTAATTGCATCAATATCTTGGGTCTTGGATAGATCTTCAGATATAAGACCAAAAGACAGAGGAGCAGAATTAGGCCATTTGGCCCATCAAGTCTGCTCCAGTATTCATTCATGGCTGATTTATTATCCCCCTCCACCCTATTTTCCCACCTTCTCCCCATAACCTTTCCCACCCTAGAACCAATCTAGAAATATAGAACCAATCAACCTCTGCCTTAAAAATACTTGATAACTTGGCCTCCACAGCTTTCTGTGGCAATGAATTCCACAGATTCATCACCTTCTGAGAAAGAAATTCTTCCTCATCTCTGTTCTAAATTGATGCCCCTCTTTCCTGAGCTGTGCCCTCTGGTTCTAGACTCTCCCACTATAGGAAATATCCTCTCCATGTCCACTCTATTTAGGCCTGTCAATATTCGACAAGTTTCAATGAGATCCCCTCTCATTCTTCTAAACTCCAGTAAGTGCAAGCCCAGAGCTATGTTGTGTTCTTCGTGAAGTCAGTGAAAGATTTTCCTTGCAGATCTTCGGCGAGTGATTGATGTAAACAAGTGCATGGTCCAAGTAAAGTCTATTGTCAAGTTGGGTTTATCATTGACATGCTGAAGTTCAGTGAGGTAAAAGTACAACGAAAGGTTTGTTTGCAGCAGCATCACAGCCACATAGGTGCAGACAACACAGAGAATATAAATTACACAAGAATATGATAGTAGGAAGGATATGGAAGCTTTAGAGAGGGTGCAGAGGAGATTTACCAGGATGCTGACTGGACTAGAGAGCATATTTTATGAGGACAGGTTGAGTGAGCTAGTGCTTTTCTCTTTGGAGTGAAGGCAAATGATTCATGACTATAGAGGTGTACAAAATAATGAGTGGAATAGGTCAAGTGGATAGCCAGAGACCTTTTTTTGTCAGGGCAGAAATAATGAATATGTTGGGACATAATACTTCACTTTATTGTCGCCAAACAATTGATACTAGAGCGTACAATCATCACAGCGATATTTGATTCTGCACTTCGCGCTCCCTGGAGTACAAATCGATAGTAAATAGTAAAAATTTAAATTATAAATCATAAATAGAAAATAGAAAAGGGAAAGTAAGGTAGTGCAAGAAACTGAGAGGCAGGTCCGGATATTTGGAGGGTACGGCCCAGATCCGGGTCAGGATCTGTTCAGCAGTCATTATCACAGTTGGAAAGAAGCTGTTCCCAAATCTGGCCGTACGAGTCTTCAAGCTCCTGAGCCTTCTCCCGGAGGGAAGAGGGATGAAATGTGTGTTGGCTGGGTGGGTCGTAATTTTAAGGTGACTGGAGGAAAGTATAGGGAGGATTTCAGTGGTAAGGTTTTTACACAGAGAGTGGTGGGTGCGTGGAATGCCCTGCCAGGGTGGTGGTAGAGGCAGATGCATTGTGGACATTTAAGAAACTCTCATATAGCCACGTGGATGAAAGAAAAATGGAGGGTTATGTAGGAGGGAAAGGTTTGATTGTTGGACCTGTGTGTTTAATTCTTAGAATAGACGGTTTAATTGTTATTTTCTTTACAGTTTAACAATTAATTGTCTGCTTGTATTTTATTGAATTGAATTGACTTTATTTCTTACATCCTTCACATACATGAGGAGTAAAAATCTCTCCATCTAAGTGTGCAATGTGCAATCATAGTCATTTATAACAAATAGAACAGTCAATGTAACATAGAAATACTCTCAAATCAGTGTGAGTTAATCAGTCTGATGGCCTGGGGGAAGAAGCTGTCCCGGAGACCATTGGTCCTGGCTTTTATAGATTTATCCCAGACCCAAGATATTGATGCAATTCGAAGGCACGCCAGCAGCTGTTCTTCATGAGGAGATTGAGGAGATTTAGAATGTCACAATAAGCATAGATAACACAATAAAAAAACATCAAAAGTACCCAAAATACATATAAGTAAAAAAGCAATCCTGTAAAACACAACGTACCATTTCCCGGATGGTAGCAGCTGGAGTAGATTGCGGTTGGGGTGACTCAGGTCCCTAATGATCCTTTGGGCCCTTTTTTCACACCTGTCTTTGTAAATGTCCTGAATCATGGGAAGTTCACATCTACAGATGCGCTGGGCTGTCCACACCACTCTCTGCAGAATCCTGCGATCAAGGGAAGTACAGTTCCCATACCAGGCAGTGATGCAGCCAGTCAGGATGCTCTCAATTGTGCCCCTGTAGAAAGTTCTTAGGATTTGGGGGCCCATACCAAACTTCCTCAACCATCTGAGGTGAAAGAGGCGCTGTTGTATCTTTCTCACCACACAGCTGGTGTGTACAGACCACATGAGGTCCACAGTGATGTGGGCGCCAAGGAACTTAAAGCTGTTTAGCCTCTCAACCCCAGATCCTTTGATGTCAGCATGGTAGCATAGTGATAAATACAATGCCATCGCAGCGCCAGTGACCCAGATTCCATTCCTGCCTCAGTCGTAAGGAGTTTGTAAATCCTGTTTCCCCTCACATTCTAAAGAAGTTTTGGTCACCTACCTACAGGAAAGATATAAATAAGGTTGAAAGAGTATTGGGAAAATTTATGAGGATGTTGCCAGGTCTGGGGGACCTGGGTTATAATGAAAGATTGGATAGGTTAGGACTTTATTCCTTGGAACATAGAAGATTGAGAAGAGATTTGATAGAGGTATACAAAATTATGAGGGGTACTGATAGGGTTTTTCCATTGAGGTTGGGTGGGACTACAACTAGAGGTCATGGGTTATGGACGAAAGGCAAAAAAAAATTAAGGGAAACTTGAGGGGAAACTGCTTCACTCAGAGGGTCGTGAGAGTGTGGAATGAGCCTCCAGAATCAGTTGTGCATGTGAGGTTGATTTCAACATTTAGAGAAGTTTGGATAGTCGGGGTATGGGGGGCTATGGTCCTGGTGCAAGTCGATGAGAGTGGGTAGTTTAAATGGTCCGGCATGGTCTAGATGGACCGAAGGGCCTGTTTCTGCGCTGCAGTTTTCTATGACTCTCTGAGTCTATGTATAGGTTAGTAGTTTAATGGGTGTAAATGGGCAGCGCAGGCTTTTTTTTGGCATGTGCCTGCGTGCGTGCGAGTCTGTGCTTGTGCGTGTGCGTGCGTCCGTCCGTGGTGATGTCTTTTTCATAGCTTTTCACAAGGCGTGGAGCGAGCGAGAGACTGTGAGGCGCGCCACTCCTCACACAGACATTTTCGCAGTATTTTCCCTTTTATTTTACGAGGTCGAGTTGCGATCTCGACACTCAACCTGGCACGGATGGAAAGCGTACTCGGGAGCGGATCCAAGTAGTTTCGAACCCGGGAACCTCCGCTCCTGGGTCTGGCGCCAATGTTGTTGCGCCACCAGCCCGGGCAGCGCAGGCTTGTTGGTCCTGTAGGGCGTGTTACTGTGCTGTGTCTGAATAAAGAATCAGGAAGGTTGTATTCACAGGTGGTGATGTTGAGGAGTGTTACATGAGGGCTGGTAGTGTATGGAAACTTTGGTGCATGTGGGGCCACGAGAAAATCCTTCTGGTTTTCGAATGGTAACAGAACACTCTGTCCTTCCTCTGGAGTGTTTTAATGGCTCGTGAGCATCCAGCAATGTAATGAGCTAAAAAAAAAACTGCTCAGTACTGCCCACGGACATTGTTAGCTACCCTGTAGATTTGCATAACTAGAATGAGTCCACTTGGAAAGTAATTCATTGTAAAGTAATGCCTTGGGGCATCTTGAGAAATGTGACAGGATTATTTTTAAACAACTCCTCTTTCCTTAATCAGGATTCTGTGATTCATATTTGGTCTGGAATTGCCACTTTGATTGTGATATGGCTTTCCAGAGGTCATAGATTAGATTAGATTAGATTAGATTCAACTTTATTGTCATTGCGCTGAGTACAGATACAAGGCCAATGAAGTGCAGTTAGCATCTGACCAGAGATGCTAAGAATAGTGTTATTTACAAAATAACTGCGAATAAGAATTAAGTGCTGCAGCACACAAATATGCTGGACCTCTAATACTTTCCTTGGTCACCACCAATGTGGTTCTCGGCGGGCTGTGGATCTCTTGGTTCACCCAGGGCTTCTAGATAGGGAAGACTCTGAATAATGGTGTGGGGACACAATCGTCCACTGCTGGCTTTATAAAGTCCGTGACACCCGTGACGTATTCGTTCAGATTCTCTGTCTTTGTCCAGTCCGCTGACGCAATAGAATCCCTTAGCCACTCCTCTGCCTCCTGTGACCACGTCTTTGTTGTCCTTACCTTCAACCTTATTCCAGACTTTAAAACTTTCCACTCTGTGCATGATTTGGATATTCTTTAATTATTGTTGTATATTGTAGCTGTTTAACTGGTTTTAAAGGTACAATAATGATGTGATATCTGTTCCAGGAGAAACATGACGCTGCGTGCACCCTTTTGCTAAAATTAGACGGCTAATTAGTGAAGGATGAGACTGAAGGTCGAGTCCATCATTTATCAACAGAGCTTCAGTTTGACAGGCACAATAAGCAAAGTCAAGGTCAAAGTCGTTTATTGTCATCTGCACAAGTCATGCTGTGCACAGATGCAATGAAGAACATACTTTCAGCAGCCCCGCGGACACATAGCTCCATTTAAGCAGCATTCACAAAAAAATAAAAGATAAATTATACACATTTTTTACAAGGAAACACAATCAAAACAAAAAGACACAATTAGATCCATCACCACCCAGGACATGCTGTCTTCTCATTGCTACCATCAAGGAGGAGGTACCAGAGCCTGAAGACACACACTCAGTGTTTTTTGAACAGCTTCTCCCTCTCTTCCATCAGATTTCTGTATGGAGAATTAACCCTTGAACACTACCTCACTAGTTTTCTCTCTTTTTGCACTACATATTCAAATTTTTAGTATATATTTTTATTGCAATTTATAGTATACGTATTACACTACTGCCACAAACAAATAAATACACCTGTTAGGGTGCATTCTCCAGATACCTTTTTTAGGTAACCGTAGCCTTCAGCCAGGAGCAGATGTCATCAGGTGGTTCCCAACCTTCACCGAGCGTTTTGACCCTTAACCACAACACTCTCCAGTTGGTGGGCCGGCAGTGATGGCCAAATCACTGCCCATCTGCTCCTGGCTTCCAGCTCCCCTCCTCTCGCCTACTCCACATCCAACAAGAAGCTCGTTCTGCCTCTTCCCCCATCCTACGAGCTGCTTGTTTTTTGCTCCTTTCGTCCAGGCCCAGAGCTGACAACAACCGCCATGCTGATTTGGTTGGGAAACCTCTGCAACCGATCTCCACAGGGAACAACCATGCCTGCCATCCCTTGTCTTTACACTCCTGCACTAAGGGCTGGCACTTCAAGACTTTTCTCTCATGGGCCTCTTCCTGTCCCTCCTCCCACGGCACAGTCAGCTCAACCAGAATTATTTTCTTGTCTTCGGTTGACCACAGTAGAATGTCTGGACGTAGGGTTGTATGCACCACATCCGGGAACTGCACCCTCCTTCCCACATCAACCCTCATTTCCCAGGACCTGGCCGTTAGCAGCAGATTGGCCTTTGATTGTTTGGTTACAAAAGGCCTGGCTACCTCTTTGATGAAGGTGATGGCTTTCCTCAAATCTGTGCCAGCCGTCCTCTTCTTGCATCTCTCCCGCTCTAGTGTGTCAGCAAGAGCCAGAAGCACCTTATCGTGGTGCCACCTATACCGTCCTTGAGTTAGAGCTGTTTTACACCCGGACAGTATATGAGCCAGTGATCCCTTTTGACCACAGAGCTTACAGTTCGGGTCCTCTCTCATCCCCCATGTGTACAGATGTAATGGTGAAGGAAGGGTGTCATACACGGATCGCAAGAGGAAGGAAATACGGAAGGGCTCCAGTCTCCATAACTCTGCCCATGAGATCTTGCGCTTAGGCAGATCCCATTTTGTCCAGGCACCCTGGGACCCTTGTTCCACTGCTTTTGAAATCCGCTTCTCTTCCTCACAGATCCGTACTTCTGCCTGTATCATGTCTCGCCTGTTCCTTATGCTTGCGCTTCCCCACTGCCGGAAGTGAACTGAGCCGAGGCCTTGCCGCCCGATGCAGGGGATGCCAATGATATCTTGCAGCTTCAGAGGACACACTGCCTCCTCCACAGCTGCGTTGGCTGCCCACTCGCGCCCGGATCTGGTTGTAACGCCCGCTTGCTTTACCAAGACATCATTGGAATCTCTCAAGCTTAATAAGGCTCTGCATTTTGCCGCCTTGAATTCCTCCACAACAGATGACAGGGGAAGCTGCAGTTGCCCAGATCGAATGTAGAGGCCACTGAAGAGAAGCTTGGGGGAACTCCCAACCATCTCCGCAAGTGCTTGTTGGTTTTCCTCTCGATGCCCTCTACGGCAGTTATGGGGAACTCATAAAGTGTGAAGAGCCAGCGAAGCCTGGGCAGAATGCCGTATTGGAACAGCCAGGTCTTGAATTTACCGGGAAGTCCGGATTTGTTCATCTTCTTCAGCCATTCGTCTGTCTGCTTCACAGCATTGGTGACATTGGCCCCATCTGTCAGTGATAACAAATCTGACTCTGATTCTGAAAATACTCACAAAGTCCATTTTAGTTTAAGGTGGTCAGGTTGGTCACGATCGCCCAAGTCATACAACACAGCACATAATGATGATGATGGTCATGGTATTGCTGATCTGCAGTGATGAGGGTTGGTTCAAGAAACATAGAAACATAGAAAACCGACAGCACAGTACAGGCCCTTTGGCCCACAGAGCTGTGCCGAATATGTCCTTACCTTAGAAATTACCTAGGGTTACCCATAGCCCTCTACTTTTCTGAGCTCCATATACCTGTCCAGGAGTCTCTTAAAAGACCCAGTCGTATCCACCTCCACCACTGTCGCCAGCAGCCCATTCCACGCACTCACCACTCTCTGCGCAAAAAAAATTTACCCCTGGCATATCCTCTGTACCCACTTCCAAGCACCTTAAAGCTGTGCCCTCTTGTGTTAGCCATTTCAGCCCTGGGAAAAAGCCTCTGACCATCCACACGATCAATGCCTCTCATCATCTTATACACTTCTATCAGGTCATTTCTCATCGTCTATCGCTCCAAGGAGAAAAGGCTAAGTTCACTCAACCTATTCTCATAAGGCATGCTCCCCAATCCAGGATATTTGTAAATCTCCTCTGCACCTTTTCTTTCATTTTTAAAATCTTTTTATTGATACATAATCTTCTACAGCTTTAAAATGATACAAGACTTCAACAAAATGATATATATACAGTTAATAAAGCCGGAAAAAAAATATCAAAAAAGAATAATATATGATAATGAAAAAATATTATTTTTTATAAAGAAAAGAAGGAAAAAAGAGAACCCCAACTAACTAAAAGAAAAAAACTCCACTAACTACAAGACAAAGAAAAAGAAAAAGAAGAAAAAAGAGAAAAAAACCCATTAGGAACCAACTCCTGGAGCAATACGCCTTACAATCATCCGCATATATAAGGAAGAAAAATCATCAACTGCCAATTCACATTTATATAAAATAAGATTGGAAGGAAACCATATAAATTAATTAAAATTAAATGATAATATTTGGCAAAAAAAGCCCCATCTTCTCTCAAAATCGAATCGAGGATCAAAAGTTCTACTTCTAATTTTTTCCAAGCTAAGACATAACATTACTTGAAAAAACCTTTGAATTAATGTAGGGACAGAGGTATCTTTCCATTTCAATAAAATACAGTAGCCCTTCTTGCCAACAATGTGACAAATGCAATTACATGTTGGTCTGAAGATGAAATACCCTGAATATGATGCGGAATTATTCCAAATAAGACAGTCAATGTATTAGGTTGTAAATTAATTTTCAGAGCTTTAGAAATGGTAGAAAATAAAGATTTCCAAAAATATTTTAATGAAGAACATGACCAGAACATATGTGACAAAGAGGCTCCTTCAGTTTTACACCTATCACAATAGTTGTCTATGTTAGGAAATATTTTGGATAGTCTCTCCTTTGTTAAATAATAACGGTGAACAATTTTAAATTGAATTAAACAGTGATTGGCACATATTGAAGAAGAATTGACCATTTTCAAAACTCGCAACCAATCTTCATTAACAAAGGTCATATTAAGTTCTCTCTCCCAGTCTTGTTTAATCTTTAGTGAGAGGTTATTTTTTTGTAGTAAAAATAAATTATAAATTCTACCAATGGAACCTCTCACTAAGGAGTCATATTCAAAATAGTATCCAACAAATCAGATTCTTGCATATATGGAAACTTAGATAAGTATTTTTTGTAAAAAATGTCTAACCTGAAAATATTGCAGGAAGTGTGTCTGAGAGAATATTTGCTTTCTATGGTTTCCACATCCTTGCAAGAGTGAGGCAACCAGAACTGAGCACAGTACTCCAAGTGGGGTCTGACCGGGGTCCTATTCAACATTACCTCTCGGCTCCTAAATCTAATTCCACAATTAATGAAGGCCAATACACCATACGCCTTCTTACCAGAGAGTCAACCTGCGCAGCAGCTTTGAGCATCCTATGGACTCGGTCCCCAAGATCCCTCTGATCCTCCACACTGCCAAGAGCCTTACCATTAATAAGGGGAAAGGAAAAACGACAACTCCAAATGGCTGTATTGAGCCGGCAAACAACCGCTAGGGGAGAAGAGGTCTGATAGAGTTCAGGAAGGGCGCGAGAAATTTATTTCGGCCGGATTGGTGTCGGTGAAGGAAGGGTCAAACCCAGTTCCCGTACGGTTCTCGAGAGACACTAGGGCTTGTCAGTCATTGATCTTAAGGAGGGTGTAAGACTTTAGTTCAAAGACCGAGACTGGGGAGGTCAGTGTGATAAAAGGCATTGGGAAAGGGACTGAAGCAGTACCTTTGCACCAGATACACCTAGAAAGTGACTTGGTCTCCGGACTGGTCATGATAGTGGTGAGGCCTGAACTACCGATGGAAGACGTGGAGGTCTTACTCGGTAATGACCTCGCCGGCGGAGATGTGTACCCAGCAGTAAAGCTGACAAGCCAGGATTGAGGCCCCGCTCATGGACTCACAGGTTTATCCCGTTTGCGCAGTGACTCGGAGCATGTCCAGAAAGGCTGCCGAAGCAAATGTAGATTTAGCTGAGACATTTTTACCAGCCTTGTACCAGGAGGGGTTAGAAAGTGAGAAGAAGGAGCATAGTGAAACGGAATGAAGTGAGGGAGTTGAGGTAGATTTATCATTAGCGAGGAAGGAATTTATACTGGCACAGGAACGAGACGAGGAGCTGATGGTTTTGACGGGGACAGCTCTCTCCGAAGCAGAAATAAAAAGGGAACCAGTGGGCTATTATGTGAAGGAGGGAGTACTGATGAGGAAGTGGAGACCAAGTACCGTGCCTGCAGATGAGGAGTGGAGGGTGGTACACCAGGTGGTAGTGCCGAAAATTTATAGGGAAGATTTTTAACCTGGCCCACAAGATAACCCTCAGTGGACATTTTGGGGTGAGGAAGACAGTCGATAGAATTATGAAAGAATTTTACTAGCCGAACATGAGGAAGGATATTGTTAAATATTGTAGGCGATGTCATTTATGTCAGGTGGTAGGAAAGCTGAATCAGGTCCTGCCTAAAACGCCCCTTCGACTGATACCCGCTTTTGGGGAAGCTTTTCCCGAATAATTGTGGATTTTGTCGGTCCCCTGCCCAGAACTGCAAGTGGGCGAGAGTATGTGATGACTATGATGTGCACCGCCACCAGGTTTCCTGAGGTGGTGCCCCTGGCAAGCGTCAAGGCTCCCGCAGTGGTAAAGGCACTTGTGAAATTTTTCACTATGGTGGGACTGCCCAGGGAAATCCAGTCAGATCAGGGGAGTGTCTTCACATCTCACACATTCCGACGGATGTTGGATGAGATGGGAGCAAAGCAGATTTTGGCCTCCGCTTACCACCCAGAGTCCCAAGGGGCGTTGGAAAGATTCCACGCAACATTAAAGACCATGATTAAAATTTATTGTCAAGAGAATGCTAGGGACTGGGATGATGCCTTGCCTCTTCTGCTATTTGCCGTAAGGGACACAGTTCAGGAGTCATTGGGGTTCAGCCCATTCAAGCTCGTCTTCGGTCATCGGCCCAGAGGACCCCTGACCTTACTGAAAGAGCAATGGTCCAGTCCGGCAGTACAAGTCAATGTGATTGACTGTGTTTTAAAATTTCGTGAGAGGCTTAAAAGGATCCGTGACCTTGCCAAAGAAAATCTACGACACTCCCAAACTAAAATGAAACAGTGGTATGATAGACGTGCCTGCGAACAAGTGTTTCAAGTGGGCGATGGGGTCTTAGTTCTGTTTCCAGTGGTAACCAACCCCCTCCAGGCGAGATTCCACGGTCCGTACAAAGTGATTAAAAAGATAGACTCTTTGAATTATGCTATCGAAACACTGGACAGGCTTAAGCCAACACAATTGGTACACATTAACATGTTAAAAGCTTACTACGATCAGAACGCAGATCTAGTTGGTGTTATCACGAAAATTAATGAGGCTGGGGTGTCAAATGATAAGGGGAAAACCCACCTTGAAAAGATAAATATGGTGCCGACCAGATTGGAGAACTCTATTGTTTTGGCCAACTTTGCTGATAAGGTCTCTCACTTAACCCCCGAACAGAGCGAGACGCTGATAAAGCTAATTAACCGGCATGCAGACGTACGTCCAGATGTCCCGAGGCAATACAAAGGGACGGTGCATGATGTTGTTGTCACCTCAGACCAGCCTATTAAACAACACCCCTATAGGATGAACTTGGAGAAGGGCAAGCTAGTGTTGAAAGAAATTGAACACATGCTAACCACAGGTATTATTAGGCCATCCAAATCGGAATGGGCGTCTCCCTGTGTGGTTGTCCCGAAACCCGATGGGAGCATACGATTCTGTACAGGTTACAGAAAGGTGAACACCATCACAAAAACTGATGCTTACTCCATCCCAAGGGTAGACGATTGCATCGATAAAGTGGGGAGAGCTAAGTACATCACAAAGATCGATTTGCTAAAAGGGTACTGGTGCGTTCCTTTAACCAACCGGGCTAGAGAAATCTCGGCATTTGTCACTCCATCCGGGTTATACGAGTATAATGTTTTACCTTTTGGCATGAAAAATGCCAAAAGGGACCTTCCAGAGGATGATTAATTCAGTGATAAAAGAGTTAAGGAACGCAGAAGCGTATATTGACGATTTAGTGGTCTGGAGTGACACGTGGGAGGAGCACATTGCGGCAGTAGAGGAACTGTTTAAACGGCTTTCTGAAGCCAACCTGACAGCGAACTCGCAAAAAGTGAATTTGGCCACGCGAAGATCACTTATCCAGGATTTGTGGTAAGACAGGGGCAGCTGGCACCGATGCAGGCTAAGGTGCAGGCTATCTCTGAAGTTCCCATCCTGACAGACAAGAAAGCCCTGAGAAGGTTCTTGGAGATGGTGGGGTACGATCGGAAGTTTTGCAAAAACTTTGCGGATACTACCCTCCCTCTTACTAAGCTCTTGCCGAAGAATGCGAAGTTTGTGTGGGACGACCTTTGTCAACAAGCCTTCGAGAGTCTGAAGACGATTTTGTATCACCACCCTGTGCTGAATGCAGCTGACTTTTCAGAACCCTTCTCCCTAACAACAGATGCTAGCGACGAAGCGGCCGGGGCAGTGCTGTTGCAGACAGACAAAGAGGAGATTGACCACCCAGTGGCTTATTTTTCAAAGAAGTTTAATGTCCATCAGAGAAATTATTCCACTGTGGAGAAGGAATTACTGGCAATCATACTAGCATTACAACATTTTGAGCTTTATATTTGTCCGGTATGAAAACCATTGATAATTTCCACGAATCACAACCCATTCGTGTTTTTGGCCACTATGAAGGATAAAAACAAAAGGTTGCTAAGTTGGAGCCTGGTCTTGCAAGAAAATGATATTAAAATAAAACATATAAAAGGAACGGACAATGTGATTGCTGACTGTCTGTCAAGGTGTTGAAACTTAAAGTTCTCTGTATTAGCCGAATAGCTGATGACTACCTGTATATTAGTGTGTATCTAATAATGTGCATTCATGCCCATGATTTTTACCCCGGTAAAAATCCTTTTAAGGCTAGGGGTGTGACGCCAAACAAAGCTATCGGACAATTGATGCTAATGAGAGAGATAAGAGAGACAATGGAGAAACGTTCAAAATGTTAATGAGAGAGAAGAGAGGGATTAACAGAAAAGAAACACAATTCAGAATATTGACAGACCGGTTACTTTGAACCTGAACTGTTTGAAGTTTAATGGACAGGTGATAACCCAGCAGGGGGATAAAAAGAGCAGGTTCGCTAAGGCACGCAACACACCACGAGATCACGAGGCAACGCGACCCTGGAAAGAGCGGTGTGCCCCCACAAGTGGTGAGAGTTTAGAGATCCAGTTCACGGGAACCGACCATAGGCTCACAGGGTGTAAAGGTACGATGGGTGGGAACCTGGTGTGTGTGTCCGCCCTTGCCTGGGTGCCGGATTCACCGCGGAAGAACGATCATGTCCGGAATGAAGGGGTCACAGTCGGTGACCACAGCGGGATAGAAGACATCAAAAAGGGTCTGCCCGAAACCAACTGCGAAGACATCAAAGGTTTGCCTGAACCAAACTGCATCCGCCCCCTCTCCAACGGTACGACAGCGATTACTGCAAACTGCACTAAGCTAAAATGAACTCTGCGTCGCTGTAAGACTGATCATTTTGCCCCTAGACTGTGATAGAGCTTGGTTGATTCCTATTACCCTAGTTCTGCGTATAGGTGTGCATTATCATTGCTAACCTGTTACATTTATATCCTTACGATTAGAGTACTGTATTATTTGTTTCTTTAATAAAACTTTATTAGTTCCTAGTAATCCAGACTCCAACGAGTGTTCCATTTCTGCTGGTTCGGCAACCCAGTTACGGAGTACGTAACACTACATGCTCAAGTTTTTCAGTCCGCTGTAAGTCATCCCTACAATCACCAAGATCCTTTTCCGTAGTAAATACTGAAGCAAAGTATTCATTAAGTACCTCTGCTATCTCCTCCGGTTCCATACACACTTTTCCACTGTCACACTTGATTGGTCCTATTCTCTCACGTCCGATCTCCTCTTGCTCTTCACATACTTGTAGAATGCCTTTGGGTTTTCCTTAATCCTGTCCGCCAAGGCCTTCTCATGGTCTCTTCTGGCTCTCTTAATTTCTTTCATGAGCTCCTTCCTGCTAGCTTTATAATCTTCTAGATCTCTATCATTACCTCATTTTTTCTAATCTTTCATAAGCTGCTTATTGCATCTTTACAGAACCTGTCTCCCTATCTGCTGCTCGATGTCCATGTTACTATTGGGCGGTCTATAAAAAAACACCCAGTAGAGATATTGACCCCTTTCTGTTCCTAACTTCCACACACACAGACTCAGTAGACAATCCCGCCATGACTTCCTCCTTTTCTGCAGCTGTGACACTATCTCTGATCAGCAGTGCCATGCTCCCACCTCTTTTGCCTCCGCCCCCCCCCGTCCTTTCTGAAATATCTAAAGCTTGGCACTCGAAGTAACCATTCCTGCCCCTGAGTCATCCAAATCTCTGTAATGGCCACAATATCATAGCTCCAGGTTCTGATCCATGCTCCTAGCTCATTTGCTTTGTTCATAATATGCCCTGCATTAAAATAGACACATCTCAAACCTTCGGTCTGAGCACGTTCCTTCTGGAGGGAAGAGAAGATGGCGGTGCAATGCAGTGCATGCGGCCGTTCCGAATGATATCGATATGTGTAACTAGGGGCCGTGCATCAATCCGGATTTGATGGAGACAGCCGTGAAAGCGCAGAGGAACATCTGGAGTAACTTCTGAAATTCCTGCTTTGCTGCCGCTGCTGCTGTGCGATTGAGAATCTCCGGAGACGAAGGCCCCAAACCATCGGCTTTGCGTGCTGCCGGGGTCGAAACGCTCGGCAGAGATGGTGCTCGGTGCTCGGTGTCGGAGAGCTGGTCGGAGGCTCGGAGTTTTTTGGACGGACTCGGAGTCGGACTGCGGTCGGATGCTTCCAGGATGCTGCATCAGCAAGTTGGTGGTATTGGGGGCTTACTGTCTGTGTGAGATGATGGGACTTTCTGAGACTTTTACTGTGCCATGGTCTGTTCTTATCAAATTACGGTATTGCTTTGCACTGTTGTAACTATATGTTATAATTATGTGGTTTTTGTTAGTTTTTAAATCGGTTTGTCGTGTTTTCATGATATCATTCTGGAAAAACATTTTTATCATTTCTTAATGCATGCATTACTAAATGACAATAATCATAATAATAATATATCAAGCAACACACATCAAAGTTGCTGGCGAACGCAGCAGGCCAGGCAGCATCTCTAGGAAGAGGTACAGTCGATGTTTCAGGCCGAGACCCTTCGGCTTGGCCCAAAATGTTGACTGTACCTCTTCCTAGAGATGCTGCCTGGCCTGCTGCATTCACCAGCAACTTTGATGTGTGTTGCTTGAATTTCCAGCATCTGCAGAATTCCTCGTGTTTGCGTTAATAATATATCACATGCCTATCCTCCCTCTTGCACTATCTCCAAATTTTCACTACTTGTGATTCAACCACCTCTTCCCCTGTCTCTTCAGTTTGGTTCCCACCCCTCGGAAATCCCAGTTTAAACCCTCCCCAATAGCCCCGATCAAACCGCTGAAGAAATAACTGAACGTAAGAACATAAGAAATAGGAGCAGGAGTAGGCCATCCGGCCCATTGAGCCTGCCCCACCATCCAATAAGATCATGGCTAATCTGTCCGTAAACTCAGCTCCATCTACCTGTCTTTTCCCCATAACTCTTAATTCCCTTACTATGTAAAAACCTATCTAACTGTATCTTAAATATATTTAGTGAAGAAGCTTCAACTGCTTCCCTGGGCAGAGAATTCCACAAATTCACCACTCTCTGGGAAAAACAGTTTCTCTTCATCTCCATCCTAAATCTTCTCAACTGAATCTTGAGGCAATATCCCCTAGTTCTAGTCTCACCTACCAATGGAAACAACTTCCCTACTCTATCTTATCTATCCCTTTCAAAATTTTGTATATTTCTATAAGATCCCCTCTCATTCTTGTGAATTCCAGAGAATATAGTCCCAGGCGACTCAATCTCTCCTCATAGGTTAACCCCTTCATCTCTGGAATCAACCTGGTGAACCTCCTCTGCACTGCCTCCAAAGCAGGTATATCCCTCCTCAAGTACGGAGACCAGAACTGCACACAGTACTCCAGGTGTGGCCTCACCGGTACTCTGTATCACTGCAGCATGACCTCCCTGCTCTTGAATTCAATCCCTTTAGCAACAAAGGCCAACATTCCGTTTACCTTCTTAATAACCTGTTGTACCTGCAAGCCAACTGTTTGCGATTCATGCACAAGCACTCCCAAGTCCCTCTGCACAATAGCATGCTTCAATCTTTCACCATTTAAATGATAATCTCTTCTATTATTCCTACCAAAGTGGATGATCTCGCATTTACCAACGTTGTATTCCATCTTTGCCATAGAGGGAGGACAAAGGAGGTTCACCAGATTGATTCCTGGGATGGCAGGACTTTCATATGATGAAAGGCTGGATTGACTAGGCTTATACTCGTTGGAATTTAGAAGATTGAGGGGGGATCTTATTGAAACGTATAAAATCCTAAAGGGATTGGACAGGCTAGATGCAGGAAGATTGTTCCTGATGTTGGGGAAGTCCAGAACGAGGGGTCACAGTTTGAGGATAAAGGGGAAGCCTTTTAGGACCGAGATGAGGAAAAACTTCTAAAAAACAGAAAGTGGTGAATCTGTGGAATTCTCTGCCACAGGAAACAGTTGAGGCCAGTTCATTGGCTATATTTAAGAGGGAGTTAGATATGGCCCTTGTGGCTAAAGGGATCGGGGGTATGGAGAGAAGGCAGGTACAGGGTTCTGAGTTGGATGATCAGCCATGATCATACTGAATGGCGGTGCAGGCTCGAATGTCCGAATGACCTACTCCTGCACCTATTTTCTATGTTTCTACGTTTCTAATGGTTGATGGGAAGTAGCTGTTCCCTGAACCTAGTGCTAGCTGTTTTTGAACCTGATTGTTGTGTGACCTCAGGTTTCTGGACCTCCGCAATATGGTAATTGTCAGATGATGACATGGTCTCAATGGTGGAGATCTTTGATGATGGAAGTTGCCTTCTGGAGATACTGCCTCCTATAGCTACTACCAACGGCTCATAGTTCATAAGTTCATGGTTTCAACTGAATTATTGCTCACTGTTGTTTATGCAGTTTAATATTATTATCAAATTTAACATTGATTGCTGAGATACCTCAATCTCTGTCGTTACTGGCAACTACAAATTGTTTAATTGACAATCTTAAAATGCCATAGCATCATGGTACCTGCTAGTCATATTATGTAATACTAAAACCATAGGGAAGTTATGGGCAAGAGAATGAGACAAAAAGATAAGAAATAAGTGCAGTATTAGAAGGTAGAGCAGTGGATGTAGTGTACAAGGATTTCAGTAAGGCATTTGATAAGGTTCCCCATGCAAGACTCCTTCAGAAAGTAAGGAGGCATGGGATCCAAGGAGACCTTGCTTTGTGGATCCAGAACTGGCTTGCCCACAGAAAGCAAAGGGTGGTTGTAGACGGTTCATATTCTGCATGGAGGTCGGTGAAGAGTGGTGTTCCTCAGGGATCTGTTTTGGGACGCTTCTTCTTTGCGATTTTAATAAATGACCAGGATGAGGAAGTAGAAGGGTGGGTTAGTCAGTCTGCTGATGACAGAAAGGTTGGGGGTGTTGTGTAGTCTAGAGGGTTGTCAGTGGTTACAGCGGGCCATCGATAGGATGCAGAACTGGGCTGAGAAGTGGCAGATGGACTTCAACCCAGATAAGTGTGAGGTGGTTCATTTTGGTCAGTCCAATTTGAAGACAGAATATAATATAAATGGTAAGATTCTTGGCAGCGTGGAGGACCTGAGAGATCTTGGGGTCTATGTCAATCTCCACACCCAGAGCTGCTGCGCAGGTTGACAGTGTTGTTAAGAAGGCATATGGTGTGTTAGCATTCATCAACTGTGAGATTGAGTTCAACAGCCGTGAGGTCTTAGTTGGACCTTAGTTAGACTTAGCTTGGAGTACTGTGTTCAGTTCTGGTTACCTTACTGCAAGAAGGACGTGGATACTGTAGAGAGAGTGCAGAGGAGATTTACAAAGATGTTGCCTGGATTGGAGAGCGTACCTTATGAGAATAGGTTGAGTGAACTTGGCTTTTTCTCCTTGGAGCGACGGAAGATGAGAGGTGACCTGATAGAGGTGTACAAGATAATGAGAGGCATTGATTGTGTGGATAGTCAGAGACTTTTTCCCAGGGCTGAAATGGCTAGCATGAGAGGGCATAGTTTTAAGGTGCTTGAAAATAGGTACTGAGGGGATGTCAGAGGTAAGGTTTTCACGCAGAGAGTGGTGGATGCACTGGCGGTGGTGGAGGTGGATATAATAGGGCCTTTTAAGAGCCTCTTAGATAGATACATGGAGCTTAGAAAAATAGAGGGCTATGTGGTGGGGAAATTCTAGGCAATTTCTAGAGTAGGTTACATGGTCAGCATAACATTGTGGGCCGAAGGGCCTGTGTGCTGTGTTCTACGTTCTTTAAGTGAGTGGAAAATCAGAGACACAAGATACTCTGCAGATGCTGGAAATCCAGAGCAACACACACACAATGCTGGAGGAACTCAGCAGGTCAGGCAACATCTCTGGAAATGAATAAACGGTTAATGTTTTGGGTTGAGACACTTCAGCAGAACTGGAGAAGAAGGAGGAAGAAGCCAGAGTATGAAGGTGGGGAGGGGTGCAGGTGTACAAGCTGTTGGGTGATAGGTAAGACCAGGTGAGGGAGAAGGTAGGTGGGTGGGGGAAGGGGGGTATGAAGTAGGAAGCTGGGAGGTGATTGGTGGAAGAGATAAGGAGCTGAAGAAGAAGAAATCTGATAGGAGAGGACATTCGACCACAGAAGAAAGGGAAAGAGGAGAGGAACCAGAGGGAGGTAAATAGGTAGGTGAGGAGAAGAGAAGGGGTGAAAGGGTAATCAGAATGGGGAATAGAAAAAGAGAAAAGGAGGGGAAAAGAAATGATCATTCTGAAATGTGATCATTAGGTGGCTAATGTTGTCCCTCTCTTCAAGAAGGGAGGAAGACAGAAAACAGGGAATTATAGACCGGTTAGCCTGACATCGGTGGTGGGAAAGATGCTGGAGTCAGTTATAAAAGATGAAATTACGACACATCTGGATAGCAGTAACAGGATCGGTCCGAGTCAGCATGGATTTACGAAGGGGAAATCGTACTTGACTAATCTTCTGGAATTTTTTGAGAACGTAACTATGAAAATGGACAAGGGAGAGCCAGTGGATGTAGTGTACCTGGACTTTCAGAAAGCCTTTGATAAAGTCCCACATAGGAGATTAGTGGGCAAAATTAGGGCACATGGTATTGGGGGTAGGGTACTGACATGGATAGAAAATTGGTTGGCAGACAGGAAACAAAGAGTAGGGATTAATGGGTCCTTTTCAGAATGGCAGGCAGTGACTAGTGGGGTACTGCAAGGCTCGGTGCTGGGACCGCAGCTATTTACAATATATATTAATGATTTAGATGAAGAGGTTAAAAGTAACATTAGCAAATTTGCAGATGACACAAAGCTGGGTGGCAGTGTGAAATGTGAGGAGGATGTTATGAGAATGCAGGGTGACTTGGACAGGTTGGGTGAGTGGGCAGATGCATGGCAGATGCAGTTTAATGTGGATAAATGTGAGGTTATCCACTTTGGTAGCAAGAACAGGAAGGCAGATTACTATCTGAATGGTGTCAAGTTAGGAAAAGGGGAAGTACAACGAGATCTAGGTGTCCTTATTCATCAGTCACTGAAAGTAAGCATGCAGGTACAACAGGCAGTGAAGAAAGCTAATGGCATGCTGGCCTTCATAACAAGGGAAATTGAGTATAAGAGCAAAGAGGTCCTTCTGCAGCTGTACAGTGCCCTGGTGAGACCACACCTGGAGTACTGTGTGCAGTTTTGGTCTCTAAATTTGAGGAAGGACATTTTTGCTATTGAGGGAGTGCAGCGTAGTTTCACAAGGTTAATTCCTGGGATGGCAGGACTGTCATATTTCGAAAGATTGGAGTAACTGGGCATGTATACTCTGGAATTTAGAAGGCTGAGAGGGGATCTTATTGAAACATATAAGATTATTAAGGGATTGGACACGCTGGAGGCAGGAAGCATGTTCTCGCTGATGGGTGAGTCCAGAACCAGAGGCCACAGTTTAAGAATAAGGGGTAGGCCATTTAGAACAGAGTTGCGGAAAAACTTTTTCCCCCAGATAGTGGTGGATATATGGAATGCTCTGCCCCAGAAGGCTGTGGAGGCCAAGTCTCTGGATGGTTTCAAGAAAGAGATGGATAAAGCTCTAAAAGATAGTGGAATCAAAGGTTATGGGGATAAGGCAGGAACTGGATACTGATTGTGGATGATCAGCCATGATCACAGTGAATGGCGGTGCTGGCTTGAAGGGCTGAATGGCCTACTCCTGCACCTATTGTCTATTGAAATCGGACCTGAATGTGTTGCCCTGCCATCGTCCCCAATGAGTTTGATGTCTATCGGTGTTTTTAATGCGTTATAATGCCTTTAACCTGTATGAAACGAGGAAGTGGATTTTTATCAGTGACTAATTTTTATGGAGTTGCAAACGAAAACTGGCAGCCATGGTTGCAATCTTTCGAACAAGCTGGTTCAGACCGGTGGAAACTGGAATGATTCAAGGCCAGTGACTGACCTGAGTTGCTCTAGCCAGTAATTGCATACACAGAAAGAGAAAGGAACACTGTGAGGAAGAGATCACTGGAATGTTTTACAATCAAATCATTATCTTTATTATGATTTTCTTGTCTGAAAACCACTTATCACAGGAGCATTGTTTAGCCAGAAAATATCTCAATATAATTAGAGGTGGGCTATAAATGAGATCTTGCCAAGTCTGCCCGTGTCCCACAGAACATAGAATATAGAACATTTTAGAACAGTACAGGCCCTTCAGCCCACAATGTTGTGCCAACCCTTTAACCTGCTCTAAGATCTCTTCAACATAGCCCTTCATTTTTCTATTGTCTACAGTATGTGCCCATTGGGATGGTGGAGATGCATTTCTACCAAAGGAGATGTACAGTGCTCCTTCCCTCCACTAGCCTGCAGGTCACCCTTGGGCAAGGTGTAACACCTGCTTAGCCCCCCGATCAGGGTCACATGAAGCTGTGGGAGCAGGTGGTGGATGGTTGTTTCAGCAGCTGGTGCATATCACAAGTCCTGGTTATGTGACCACTAACACCAGGCAGACAATCTCTGAAGAGTATTGATTGTGGCTGGGGTCGCCTGTCTTGTAAAGAAGGACCCACCCAGAAGAAGACAATAGCAAACCATTTCTGAGAAAAAATTTGGTAAAATCAATAGTGGTGATGGAAAGACCATGATCGCACAGGTCATACAACATGGCACCTAACAAACATGAGTCTCTTAATTGCCTCTGATGTATCCGCCTTTCCCACCATCCATGGGAGGGTATTCTACACACCCACCACTCTCTGCGTAAAGAACTTACCACTGACATCCCCCCATACTTTCCTGCAATCACCTAGAGATTATACGCCCGTGTATCAGCCACTTCCACTTCTGGGAGAGAGTCTCCGACTGTCCACTTACCTGGCTGTGCCTCTTATCATCTATACTCCTCTAGAAACTCACCTCTCATCCTCCTTCACTGCAAAGAAAAAAGCCCAAGCTCAAAATAAGCACTTTACCAGGCATTTGTAGTCATACAATTGGTTCCCATTCTGGCACAGACTTTCTCTCTCGTGACTGCAAAGTGAATCTCAAACGTAACATCTATAGGTATGTGGTGGAGAGTATATTGACTGGCTGCATCACTACCTGGTATGGAAACACCAATGCCCTTGAATGGAAAAGCCAACAAAAGTAGTGGATATGGCCCAGTCCATCATGTGTAAAGTCCTCTTCACCATTGAGCACATCCACATGGAGTGCTGTCACAGGAAAACGGCATCCATCATCATCAGGAACCCCCACCACCCAGCACAAACTCCCTTCTTGCTGCTGCCATCAGGAAGGAGGTACAGGAGCCTCAGGACCAACACCACCAGGTTCAGGAACAGTTATTACCCCTCAACCATCAGGATCTTGAACCAGAGGGGATATCTTCACTCACCCCATCACTGACTGTTCCCACAATCTATGTTCACACTTTCAAGGAGACTTCATCTCATGTCCTCAATTTTAATTATTATTATTATTTATTTATTTTCTTTTTTAGTCCTTGCACAGCTTGTCGTCTTTCTCACACAGGTTGTCTGCTTTGTTGGTACTGTCTTTCATTGAAAGTAAATCTCAGGGTTGTATACGGTGACATATATGTATTTTCACAATGAACTTTGAACTTGCTGTTTTCAATGGCTGCCACTCTCGCACATGAACAGTCCCAAGCCCAGCTGCGAAATGAGAAGGTTTGGGCATGGGGCTACCATCCCCATTTTGTAAAAAATCTAGAGCTACGGCAATGCCAGCTGAAGCTCCAAATACTTCATTCCTGGAAGAAAAATCTTCACCTAGAAGACATATGAAGTTGTGTGATGAAAGCCACAGGGCCAATCAACCTTCTATCATCGAGGATTATCACCACTGGAGTCTCCGCGGAAAGCTGGAGAGGGGCTGGCCAAGGAATACCTGCCAACACAACTTTGAAGCTGACACTACAAAGATGGGCCACACCTGGGGGATAACTTGAAAGACTGGCCTAGGACAGAGAACTCTGGCCCCAGTAGGGGTGATTGACTTAACTAAGGAGGCACTCAGCTTGTCAGGCGGTATCTATGGAGGGGAATAAACAGTCGACATTTCGGACCAAAACCTTTCATCAGGACTGGAAAGGAAGGGGGAAGAAGTCAGAATAAGTCGGTGGGAAGAGGTGGAGGAGTAAAAATTGGCAGGCAATAGGTGAGACCTGGTGAGGGGGAAAGTGGATGGGTGGGGAGGGGGGATGAAGTGAGAAGCTGGGAGGTGATAGATGGAATATGTGAAGGGCTGTCGATGAAGAAATCTGATATGACTGGAGAGAGGAGATTCCTCCTTATTCAGTTCCCAAGACAATGTGGTTAGACACAGCTGAAACACCATCTATAAACTGGCAGATGACTCCACCGTTATGAGCACAATCTCAGGTGGTAACGAAGAGTGAGGTTGATCAGCTGGTTATGTAGTGTGGCAACAAACTCACACTCAACGTCCATAAAACTGAAGAATTGATTGTGTAACTTAGAGTAACTTTAATAGTTCACATTGTACTGCTGCCACAAAACAACAAATTCAACATCATACAAAATTGATAGTAAAATTCATTTTGATTCTGAAGTTGTATAAGGTGTTGCTGAGGCCTAATGTGGAGTACTGTGTGCAGTTTTGGTTATTTATCTACAGGAAAGATATCAATAAGATTGAAAGAGTACAGAGAAATTTTACAATATATTATCAGGACTGGAAGACCTCAGTTATAGGGAGAGGTTGAATAGAAACATAGAAAATAGGTGCAGGAGTAGGCCATTCGGCCCTTCGAGCCTGCACCGCCATTCAGTATGATCATGGCTGATCATCCAACTCAGAACCCTGTACCTGCCTTCTCTCCATACCCCCGATCCCTTTAGTCACAAGGGCCATATCTAACTCCCTCTTAAATATAGCCAATGAACTGGCCTCAACTGTTTCCTGTGGCAAAGAATTCCACAGATTCACCACTCTCTGTGTGAAGAAGTTTTTCCTCATCTCGGTCCTAAAAGGCTTCCCCTTTATCTTCAAACTGTGACCCCTCGTTCTGGACTTCCCCAACATCGGGAACAATCTTCCTGCATCTAGCCTGTCCAATCCCTTTAGGATTTTATACGTTTCAATCAGATCCCCCCTCAATCTTCTAAATTCCAACGAGTATAAGCCTAGTTGATCCAGTCTTTCATCATATGAAAGTCCTGCCATCCCAGGAATCAATATGGTGAACCCTTCTTTGTACTCCCTCTATGGCAAGGATGTCTTTCCTCAGATTAGGGGACCAAAACTGCACACAATACTCCAGGTGTGGTCTCACCAAGGCCTTGTACAACTGCAGTAGTACCTCCCTGCTCCTGTACTCGAATCCTCTTGCTATAAATGCCAGCATACCATTCGCATTTTTCACCGCTTGCTGTACCTGCATGCCCACTTTCAATGACTGCTGTATAATGACACCCAGGTCTCGTTGCACCTCCCCTTTTCCTAATCGGCCACCATTCAGATAATAATCTGTTTTTCTGTTTTTGCCACCAAAGTGGATAACTTCACATTTATCCACATTAAATTGCATCTGCCATGAATTTGCCCACTCACCCAACCTATCCAAGTCACCCTGCATCCTCTTAGCATCCTCCTCACAGCTAACACTGCCGCCCAGCTTCGTGTCATCCGCAAACTTGGAGATGCTGCATTTAATTCCCTCATCCAAGTCATTAATATATATTGTAAACAACTGGGGTCCCAGCACTGAGCCTTGCGGTACCCCACTAGTCACCGTCTGCCATTCTGAAAATGTCCCGTTTATTCCCACTCTTTACTTCTTGTCTGCCAACCAATTCTCTGTCCACGTCAATACCGTGTGCTTTAAGTTTGCACACTGATCTCCCGTGCGGGACCTTGTCAAAAGCCTTTTGAAAATCCAAATATACCACATCCACTGGTTCTCCCCTATCCTCTCTACTAGTTACATCCTCAAAAAATTCTATGAGATTCGTCAGACATGATTTTCCTTTCACAAATCCATGCCGACTTTGTCCGATGATTTCACCGTTTTCCAAATGTGCTGTTATCACATCCTTGATAACTGACTCCAGCAGTTTCCCCACCACCGACATTAGGCTAACTGGTCTATAATTCCCTGGTTTCTCTCTCCCTCCTTTTTTAAAAAGTGGGGTTACATTAGCCACCCTCCAATCCTCAGGAACTAGTCCAGAATCTAAAGAGTTTTGAAAAATTATCACTAATGCATCCACTATTTCTTGGGCTACTTCCTTAAGCACTCTGGGATGCAGACCATTTGGCAGGACCATTTGGCCCTGGGGATTTATCTGCCTTTAATCCCTTCAATTTACCTAACACCACTTCCCTACTAACATGTATTTCCCTCAGTTCCTCCATCTCATTGGACCCTCTGTCCCCTACTATTTCCAGAAGATTATTTATGTCCTCCTTAGTGAAGACAGAACCAAAGTAATTATTCAATTGGTCTGCCATGTCCTTGCTCCCCATAATCAATTCACCTGTTTCTGTCTGTAGGGGACCTACATTTGTATTAACCAATCTTTTTCTTTTCACATATCTATGAAAGCTTTTACAGTCAGTTTTTATGTTCCCTGCCAGTTTTCTCTCATAATCTTTTTTCCCCTTCCTAATTAAGCCCTTTGTCCTCCTCTGCTGAACTCTGAGTTTCTCCCAGTCCTCAGGTGAGCCACTTTTTCTGGCTAATTTGTATGCTTCTTCTTTGGAATTGATACTATCCTTAATTTCCCTTGTCAGCCATGGGTGCACTACTTTCCTTGATTTATTCTTTTGCCAAACTGGGATGAACAATTGTTGTAGTTCATCCATGCGACCTTTAAATGCTTGCCATTGCATATCCACCGTCAACCCTTTAAGTGTCATTTTCCAGTCTACCTTAGCTAATTCACGTCTCATACCTTCAAAGTTACCCTTCTTTAAGTTCAGAACCTTTGTTTCTGAATTAACTATGTCACTCTCTATCTTAATGAAGAATTCCACCATATTATGGTCACTCTTACCCAAGGGGCCTCTCACGACAAGATTGCTAATTAACCCTTCCTCATTGCTCAATACCCAGTCCAGAATAGCCTGCTCTCTAGTTGGTTCCTCGACATATTGGTTCAAAAAACCATCCCGCATACATTCCAAGAAATCCTCTTCCTCAGCACCCTTACCAATTTGGTTCACCCAATCTACATGTAGATTGAAGTCACCCATTATAACTGCTGTTCCTTTATTGCACACATTTCTAATTTCCTGTTTAATACCATCCCCAACCTCACTATTACTGTTAGGTGGCCTGTACACAACTCCCACCAGCGTTTTCTGCCCCTTAGTGTTATGCAGCTCTACCCATATCGATTCCACATCCTCCCGGCTTATGTCCTTCCTTTCTATTGCGTTAATCTCCTCTCTAACCAGCAACGCCACCCCACCTCCTTTTCTTTCATGTCTATCCCTCCTGAATATTGAATATCCCTGAATGTTGAGCTCCCATCCTTGGTCACCCTGGAGCCATGTCTCTGTGATCCCAACTATATCATATTCATTAATAACAATCTGCACTTTTAATTCATCTACCTTGTTACGAATGCTCCTTGCATTGACACACAAAGCCTTCAGGCGCGCTTTTACAACTCTCTTAGCCCTTATACAATTATGTTGAAAAGTGGCCCTTTTTGATGTTTGCCCTGGATTTGTCGGCCTGCCACTTTTACTTTTCACCTTACTACTTTTTGCTTCTACCCTCATTTTACACCCCTCTGTCTCTCTGCACTGGTTCCCATCCCCCTGTAGTGAACTAACCTCCTCTCGCCTAGCCTCTTTAATTTGATTCCCACCCCCCAACCATTCTAGTTTAGGTCAGGACCCTATTCCCGGGAGCATAAAAATTGAGGGGAGATTTGATAGAGCTGAAAAGAAATTATGAAGGGTTATCGATACGGTAAATGTAAGCAGGCTTTTTCCACTAAGGCGGGGCTAGACAAGGATGAGAGGTCATAGGTTAAGGGTGAAAGGTGAAATACTTAGGGGAACTTCTTCACTCAGAGGTGATGAGAATGTGGAATGAGCTTCCAGGGGAAGTAATAGATGTAGGTTCAATTTTAACATTTAAGAGAAATTTGGGGAAGTATGTTCATGGATGGGAGGGGTATGGTCCGGCTACGAGTAGATGAGACTAGGCACAATAACAATTTGGCATGAACTATATGGACCAAATGGTCTGTTTCTGTGCTGTGATGATCTTTGACTTTGTGACTGTGCCTCGTCCAAGACATTAAGCAATATAATTGTCTCACAAAACACCTTTTCCATTTCTTTGTCCAAAGTGAGTATCAATGGTATTTCTCGCAATTATGTTTTCTGCTTTTTGCTGTCCAGGGTCATCTTTCGGAAGGCTTAGTAACAAAGTGGTATCGGTCTCCACGTCTCCTTCTTTCACCAAACAACTATACCAAAGCCATTGACATGTGGGCGGCTGGCTGTATATTGATAGAGATGCTGACTGGAAAGATGTTGTTTGCTGGTAAGAAAGTTCCAATGTTTATATGTTCCACCTTTCAGCTACGGCCTCAGACATTGATCTATAGGGAGTTAATTCTGATTGAATTATGAGTGGAACTTACTTGTTCCATAGAGGCATTTAGTGTAGCAGTTTACATCATACTTTACTGCACCAGCGATCAGAAGATCGGGGTTCAATTCCTGCCACTGTCTGTAAGAAGTTTATATGTTCTCCCCATGACTGCATGGGTTTCCTCAGGTGTTCTGATTTCCTCCCACATTCCAAAGGTTATATGAAAAGTTTCAGCCTGAAACATCAGCTGTTTATTCCACTGCATAGATACTGCCTGATCTGCTGAGTTACTCCAGCATTTTGTGTGTGTTACTCAAGATTTGGGTGCCATGGTAGTGTGACGGTTAGCACTACGCTATTAGAGCTCAGGCATTCCAGGGTCCAGAGTTCAATTCCAGTGCTTTATATTTCAAACTGTACTTGGTCTTGAGCATTTGGTGGCTCTGGGTCTGTACTCATTGGAGTATTGAAGAGGGTGAGGGTATCACATTGAAACTTATTGAATATTGAAAGGCCTCGCAAGACTGGATGTGGAGAGGATGTTTCCTACAGTGTGGGAGTCTAGGACCATAAGACAGTATTAGGCCATTTGGCTCATCGAGTCTGCTCCACCACTCTCTCATGGCTGATTTATTATCCCTCTCACCTGTAACCTTTGACACCATCACTAATCAGGAACCTGTGAATCTTCATTTCAAATACACCCAATTACTTGGCCTCCACAGCCGTCTGTGGCAACAAATTCCAGAGATTCACCACACACTGGCTAAAGAAATTCCTCCTCATCTCTGTTCAAAATGGACATCCTTCTATTCTGAGGCTGTGGCCTCTGCTCCTAGACTCTCCCACTATAGGAAACATCCTTTCCACATCCACTCTGTCTAGTCCTATCAATTCTCGATAGCTTTCAATGAGATCCTCCCTCATTCTTATAAACTTCAGCAAGTGCAGGCCCAGAGCCATCAAAAGTTTCACAATAGTTCTTTCATTCCCAGAATCATTCAGAATGCCTAGAAAGAGTGGATGTGGAGGTGTGGAGAGGATGTTTCCCATAGTGGGGGGAGTCTAGGATCAGAGCTACAGTCTCAAAATACAAGGACACCCATTTATTCAGAAATGAGGAGGAATTTCTTTAGCTAGAGGTTGGTGAATCTGTAGAATTCATTGCCACAGATGGAGTGGAAACAAAGTCAGTCAGGGTGTCAAAGGTTACAGGGAGAAGCCAGGAAAATGGGGTTCAGAGGGATAATTATAGGCATCTGTTCATCTCGTGAGACCATGGGTTTGCGTCTTAGAAGGTTTCCAGGGCACAGGCCTGGGCAAGGTTGCATGGAAGACCGGCAGTTGCCCATGCTGCGAGTCTCCCATCTCCACGCCACCGATGTTGTCCAAGGGAAGGGCACTAGGACCCATACAGCTTGGCACCAGTGTCATTGCAGAGCAATGTGTGGTTAAGTGCCTTGCTCAAGGACACAACACGCTGCCTCAGCTGAGGCTCGAACTGGCGACTTTCAGATCACTAGACCAACACCTTAACCACTTGGCCACACGCCAACATATATATCAGCCATAATAGAAGGGTGGAGCAGTCAATGGGCCAAGCAGCTAAATTCTACTCCCATGTCTTGAATTGACTTTATTACTTACATCCTTCATATACATGAGGAGTAAAAATATTTATGTTACGTCTCCATCTAGATGTGCAATGTGCAATTTATAGTAATTTTTTATAAATACTATTTACAACAGAATAGTCAATATAACATAGAGATACAGTTGTGTCAGCATGAATTAATCAGTCTGATGGCCTGTTGGGAGAAGCTGTCCCAGAGCCTGTTGGTCCTGGCTTTTATGCTGCGGTACCGTTTCCTGGATGGTAGCAGCTGGTAGTGTTTGGGTGACTCAGGTCCCCAATGATCCTTCGGGCCCTTTTTACAGACCTGTCTTTATAAATGTCCTGAATAGTGGAAAGTTCATATCTACAGATGAGCTGGGCTGTCCACACCACTCTCTGCAGAGCCCTGTGATTGAGGGAAGTACAGTTCCCATACCAAAAAGTGATGCAGCCAGTCAGGATGGCCTCAATTGTGCTCCTGTAGAAAGTTCTTAGGATTTGGGGGCCCATACCAAACTTCTTCAACCGTCTGAGGTGAAAGAGGTGCTATTGTGCCTTTTTCACCACACAACTGGTATGTGTAGACTACGTGAGATCCTCAGTGATGTTTATGCCGAAGAACTTAAAGCTGTTCACCCTCTCAACTCCAATGTCAATAGGGGCTAGCCTGTCTCCATTCCTCCTGTAGTCCACAACCAGCTCCTTTGATTTTGCAACATTGAGGGGGAGGTTGTTCTCTTGACACCACTGTGTCAGGCTGATTATTTCTTCTCCATAGGCTGACTACGGAGAAGCCTATGTAGGCTTACGGTCTGAGCTGTATGTTCTGTGATGAAAAAGCGGTGGGCTTGCATTAGTACACTCTGATTTCCTATGACATTCTGCTGTTTGTTTCTCAGGTGCACATGAGCTGGAACAGATGCAGCTGATTCTGAAAACAATTCCTGTCGTTCGAGAGGAGGACAAACAGGAGCTACTCCGTGTCATGCCAGCTTACATCAGCCCAAAGTGGGAGGTTTCAAAACCCCTGACAGATCTACTTCCTGAAGGAAATGCCGAAGGTAAATTAGTTGTATGTTCATTCTGACGACTTCCCCCTTCCTTTCTAGTCCTGATGAAGGGTCCATGCCAAACTGCCTAGTCCCATCGACCTGCACCTAGACCATAGTCCTCCATACCTCTCCCATCCATGGACACATCCAAATTTCTGTAAAATGTTGAAATTGACGCCAGGTCCAAAACTTCCACTGGCTGCTCATTCCACACTCTCACCACCCACTGAGTGAAAAAGTTCTCTCTCAAGTTCTCCTTAAACATTTCACCTTTCACCCTTAACCTTTGACTTCTTGTTCTAGTCTCATCCAACCTCAGTGGAAAAAGCCTGCTTGCAATTGCCCTATCTATACACCTCATAATTTTCTACACGTCTATTAAATCTCCCCTCATTCTCCTACACTCCAAGGGAATGAACTTCTTTTTTCTAAGTAAGGTAACTTTGTTTCCTGGACAATAGATTGTTTCTTGGGTCACATGACCATTCTACCTCCACCTCACTGGTTGGTGTGACGTTGAAATTACTCTGGTTCTCACTGATTCTTATGGGAAAATTTATAGATGATGCGGGTGTAGAGAGAGTAGAGCAGTGGGCTATGCATGCATCCTTCAGGTCCGTCTGTGTCAATTGTCAGCAAGGAGGAGATGTTATTTCTGATCCACGCAGACCATAGTCTCCCGGTGAGGAAGTTAAAGATCCAGCTGCAGAGCGGGGTAAAAAGCCCGTGGTTTTGGAGCTTGTTGATTAGAACTGAGGGTATGATTCTGTTGAACGCTGAGCTGTGATCAATAAACACCAGGTATTACTATCGCCCCGGTGATCCAAGGCTGATAGAGAGCCAGCAAGATTACATTGGCTGTAGACCTCTTGTGGTGATAGGCATATCGCACCGGATCCAGGACCTTGCTTAAGCAGGAGTTGATTCTAGCGATGACCTCAAAGCAATTCATCTCAGTAGATGTGAGTGTAACTGGGCGATAGTCATTGAGGCAGCTCACACTACGCTTCTTGGGCACTGGTATGATTGTTGCACTCTTGAAGCAGGTGGGAACCTCTGAGTGTAGCAGTGAGAGATTGAAGATGTCCTTGAACACTCCTGCCAGTTGGTTAGCACAGGTTTATAATACCAGGTACACCATCTGGGCTTGACACCTTACAATGGTTCGAGTTCTTGAAAGATGTGCTGATGTCGGTCTCCAAGACAGAGATCACAGGGTCACCTGTAGGCAGATGACCATAACTGCACACAATAATCCAAAATTGGTTTCACCAATGTCTTGTACTACTTCAGCAGAACATCCCAACTCCTGCTCTCAATACTTTGATTTATGAAGGCCAATGTGCAAAGAGCTTACTTTATGACCTTATATGACTTTATGACTTTATAACCCTGTGTGCCACTTTCAAGGAATTATGGACCTGTATTCACAGAATCCTCTGTTCCGAGAGCAGCTCTTGGCTCCATCCCTCCCCCTCCTGTCTTCTCCTATCATTTTGGATCTCCCTCTCCCCCTCCCACTTTCAAATCTCTTACTAACTCTTCCTTCAGTTAGTCCTGACGTAGGGTCTCGGCCCGAAACGTCGACTGTACCTCTTCCTATAAATGATGCCTGGCCTGCTGCGTTCACCAGCAACTTTGATGTGTATTACTTGAATTTCCAGCATCTGCAGATTTCCTCGTGTTTGCATCTATCACTGTCTGGATACACCTGCAAAGCCAATATCTAATCCAATTCACAACCTCAGCTTGAATGCTGAGTGTCTGAATCTTCTTGACCAACAATCATGTTGGACCTTGTCAAAGGCCTTGCTACAGTCCGTGCAGACAGCATCAACTGCCTTGTCTTCATCAATACTCCTGCTAACTTCCTTGAAGGACTCTATAAGATTTGTTAAACATGACCTACCACTTACTAAGCCACGTAGTCTATCTAAATACTTATAGATTCGGTCCCTTAGAATATCTTCCAATAACTTACTCACCGTTGATGTCAAACTCATCAGCCTATAATTTCCTGGTTTATGTTTAGAGCCTTTATTGAACAATGGAACAACATTAGCTATCCTCCAATTCTCTGGCACCTCACCTGTCACTAATGATGTTTTAAATATCTCTGCTAGGGCCACCGCAGTTTCAGCACTAGTTTCCCACATGGTCCGAGGGGACAGTTTGTCAGGCCCTGGTGAGTTGTCCTATAATTTGCCTCAAGACAGCAAACACCACCTCCCCTGTAATCTGTATTCAATGCATGACCTCACTGCTGTTTTGCATCACTTCTTTAGACTCTGTCCACCTCCCAAGTAAATACAGATGTAAACAATCTATTTAATATTTCCCTATCTCTTTTGGCTCCACACATAGATAGTCACACTGATCTTCCAAAGGACCAATTTTGTCCTTTGCTATTTTTTTTCTCTTAATGTATCAGTAGAAACCCTTAGGATTCTCCTTCACCTTGTCTACTAGAGAAATCTCATGCCTTCTTTTAGACCTGGTTTCTCTCTTAAGTGTTCTCTTGCATTTCTTTTACTCTTCAAGTACCTCATTTGTTCCTGCCTGCCTATACCTGCTTTTTCTTAACCAGGGCCTCAATATTTCTCAAAAACAAGGTTCCCTAAACTTGCTCCCCTTATCTTTTATTCTGGCAGGAACGTACAAACTTTGTACTCTCAAAATTTCACTTTTGAAGGTTTACCACTTACCAAGCTTTCCTTTGCCAGAAAACAACTTGTCCCAAACCACACCTGTCAGATCATTTCTGATACCATCAGAATTGGTCTTTCTCCAGTTTAGAATTTCAACCCGGGGACCAGACCTGTCTTTCTCCATAATTATCTTGAAACTAATGGCATTGTGATTACTAGATGCAAGGTGTTCCCCTACACAAATTTCTGTCACTTGCCCTGTCTCAGTCCCTAATGGTAAATCCAGTATCACACTCGATCTAGTTGGGACCTCTGTACGTTGATTAAGGAAAATTTCAGTTCCTCTAGCAGTTTATGTGTTGCTATGTGTGGTCATTTTTTTCCTATGGGAGATCTTTCCAGGAATCAAGAGGTTGTCTGTTAAAAGAGGGAGAGGTGGAGCAGATTTGAGGAAACCTCTGTACTTTCTGACAATGTACCTGAAGCATCAAGAGGGTTCCAGTACTGTGGAATCTACCTCTGCTACACTACAAAACAAATGTAGTATTATTTACTTACTCAGTATAATTTATATACTTTTCATATATTATTGGCACAATTTGTCCTCGTTCTATTGTATTTCTTTGTTTTCCCGTAATGCGTAAAGAAAATGAATGTCGGGGTAGTATGTGCATGTACTTACTGGAGTTTAGAAGAATGAGGGGGAATATCTCATTGAAAACTATCTAATTCTGAAAGGCCTGGACAGAGCAGACATTGAGGGGACGTTTCCTATAATGGAGGATTCTAGGACCAGAGGACACCGATTCAGAATACAGGGATGTCCACTAAGCACAGAGATGAAGAGGAATTTCTTTAGCCAGAGAATCCTTCATCAGGAATTTTAGCTTAAAATGTTGACTTTTACTATGTTCCATAGATGCTGCCTGGCCTGCTGAGCTCCTCCAGCATTTTGTGTGTGTTGCTTTGGATTTCCAACATCAGCAGATTTCCTTGCGTTTGTAGGTTCTTGATTAGTCAGGGTGCTGAAGATTTCGGGGGAAAGGGAGGAGAATGGGGTTGAAAGGGTTAATAAATCAGCCATGATGGAATGGCAGAGCAGACTCGATGGAATAAATGGACTAATTCTGCCGTTGTCTTCTGGTCTTACAGACAGAGACGTACTTTAACAATAACTCTACTTTGAACTTCGAATTTCATAACACTGATACCTGCAGAAAAAATGGTCTCATGGCCTGTTTACACTGCTGTTTCTGCATGTTCATGTTGCTGACGTGTGTGTATATTATGGCCAAAACATTATCTAAGCAGGTGTGGATGACAAGGCATCTTGAGCCTGCACCACCATTTAATAATATCATGTGTATTCCATAGAAACATAGAACAATACAGCACAAAACAATGGGACAATGATGTGCTGACCTATATAAACCTATTCCACGATCAGTCTAATTCTTCCCTCTGTTGGATGAGACTGAATAATTGTTACTTTCTTTGCCAAAGGTACAAGGGGGGTATCAGAGGTAAGTTTTTCACATAGAGAGTGGTAGGTGCGTGGAATGCACTGCCAGCAATGGTAGTAGAGGCGGATATAATTGGGTCTTTTAAGAGACTCTTAGATAGGTACATGGAGTTTAGAAAAATAGTCATAGTCATAGTCATACTTTATTGATCCCGAGGGAAACTAGTTTTCGTTACAGTTGCACCATAAATAATAAATAGTGATAAAACCACAAATAGTTAAATAGTAATATGTAAATTATGCCAGGAAATAAGTCCAGGACCAGCCTATTGGCTCAGGGTGTCTGACCCTCCAAGGGAGGAGTTGTAAAGTTTGATGGCCACAGGCAGAAATGACTTCCTATAACGCTCTGTGTTGCATCTCGGTGGAATGAGTCTCTGGCTGAATGTACTCCTGTGCCCAACCAGTACATTATGTAGTGGATGGGAGACATTGTCCATGATGGCATGCAACTTGGACAGCATCCTCTTTTGAGACACCACCGTCAGAGAGTCCAGTTCCATCCCCACAACATCACTGGCCTTACGAATGAGTTTGTTGATTCTTTTGGTGTCTGCTACCCTCAGCTTGCTGCCCCAGCACACAACAGCAAACATGATAGCACTGGTCACCACAGACTCGTAGAACATCCTCAGCATTGTCCGGCAGATGTTAAAGGACCTCAGTCTCCTCAGGAAATAGAGATGGCTCTGACCCTTCTTGTAGACAGCCTCAGTGTTCTTTGACCAGTCCAGTTTATTGTCAATTCGTATCCCCAGGTATTTGTAATCCTCCACCATGTCCACACTGACCCCCTGGATGGAAACAGGGGTCACCGGTACCTTAGCTCTCCTCAGGTCTACCACCAGCTCCTTAGTCTTTTTCACATTAAGCTGCAGATAATTTTGCTCACACCATGTGACAAAGTTTCCTACCGTAGCCCTGTACTCAGCCTCATCTTCCTTGCTGATGCATCCAGCTATGGCAGAGTCATCCGAAAACTTCTGAAGATGACAAGACTCTGTGCAGTAGTTGAAGTCTGAGGTGTAAATGGTGAAGAGAAAGGGAGACAAGACAAAATAGAGGGCTATGCGGCGGTAAATTCCAGGCAGCTTCTAGAGTAGGTTATAAGGTCTATGCCACATTGTGGGCCGAAGGGCCTGTAATGTGCTGCAGAATTTCTGTGTTTCTATGTTTCTAATTTATGCCTGCTTGCATTTTATTTAACTACCTACCGTATATACATGTAACTGTTTAGTCTGTGTCCTAGGTGTCACAATATGTAAACAGTGTGTCCCTTAGTGGTCACAGCATGTACAGTGCCTATAAAAGGTATTCACCCGCTTGGAAGTTTTCAAGTTTTATTGTTTTACAACATTGAATCACATGGATTTAATTTGGCTTTTTCTGACACTGACCAACAAAAAAGACTCTGTCATGTCAAAGTGAAAACAAATTTCTACAAATTGCTCTAAATTTATTACAATTATTAAACAGAAAATAATTAATTGTATAATAACTCACCACCTTCAAGTCAGTATTTAACAGACCAATCACAAACAAGAGAAAATCTGCAGATGCAGGAAATCCAAGCAACACACACAAAATGCTGGAGGAACTCGGCAGGCCAGGCAGCATCTAGGAAAAGAGTACAGTCAATGTTTCGGGCTGAGACCCTTCAACGGGACTGGAGAGAAAAAGCTGAGGAGTAGATTTAAAAGGTGGGGGGAGGGGATAGGTGAAACCTGAAGCTGGAGCGATGAAGTAAAGAGCTGGGAAGTTGATTGGTGAAAGAGATACAGGGCTGGAGAAGGGGGAGTCTGATAGAAGAGGACTATGGAAGAAAGAAAAGGGGGGAGGAGCACCAGAGGGAGGTGAGAGAGAGAAATGGGAATGGGCTATGGTGAAGGAGAGGCGTGTGGGATGTCTATGCCATCAGGTTGGATGCTACCCAGATGGGATATAAGGTGTTGCTCCTCCACCCTGAGTGTGGCCTCATCGTGACAGTGGAGGAGGCCATGGATGGACATCGGAATGGGAAAAGGAAGTGGAATTCAAATGGGTGGCCATTGGAAGATCCCGCTTTTTCTGGTGGATAGAGCGTAGGCGCTCAGCGAAGCAGTCTTCCAATCTATGTTGGGTCTCACTGATATACAGGATGCCACACCAGGAGCACCGAACACAGTATATGACCCCCAACAGACTCACAGGAGAAAGGGGAGTGAGGTGTCAGAAATGGACCAGGTAAATTTGAGAGCAGGGTGGAAGTTGGAGGCAAAGTGAACGAAGTTGACGAGTTCCCCATGGGGGTAGGAAGCAGCACCAATACAGTAGATGCATCTTTGGCTGCAATTACAGCCTTGAGTCTGCTGGATAGGTTTTTATCAGCTTTGCACATCTGGACAGTGCGATTTTGCCCCATTTCCTTTACAAAACCGCTCAAGCTCTGTCAGATTGCATGGGGGATTGTGAGTGAACAGCACTTTTCAAATCCAGCCACAAACTCTCAATTGGATTGAGGTCAGAACTCTGACTTGGCCACTCCAGGACATTAACTTTGTTGTTTTTAAGCCATTCCTGTCTAGCTTTGGCTTTATGCTCAGGGTCATTGTCTTGCTGGAAAACAAATGCTCTCCTAAGTCACAGTTCTCTTGTAGACTACAGCAGGCTTCCCTTCAGGATTTCCCTGTATTTTGCTGCATTCATTTTACCCTCTAGCTTCACAAGCCTTCCAGAGCCTGCCGCAGTGAAGCATCCCCACAGCATGATGCAGCCACCACCATGCCTCACGGTAGGGATGGTGTGTGTTTGACAGATGACCAAAAGGCTCATCAGACCGTGGCACCTTCTTCCTGCTAAACCTGGGGTGTCTCGTTTGACTACTGGCAAACTCTAGCCCAGATTTCATGTGAGTTTTTTTTCCAACAGTGGTTTTCTCTTTGCCACTCTTCCATAAAGCTGGCACTGGTGAAGTACCCAGGCAACAGGTGTTGTATGCGCAGACTCTCCCATCTCAGCCACTGAAGCTTGTAACTCCTCCATTGTTGTCATTGGTCTCTTGGTGGCCTCCCTCACTCGTCCCCTCCTTGCACAGTCACTCAGTTTTTGAGGACGGCCTGCTCTAGGCAGATTTACAGCTGTGCCATATTCTTCCCATTTCTTAATGATCAACTTAATTGTACTCCAAAGAGATTCAGTGACTTGGAAATTTCCTTCCATCCATCTCCTGAGTTGTACTTTTCAATAACCTTTGCACGGAGTTCCTTGGAGTGTTCTTTTGTCTTCATGGTGTAGTTTTTGCCAGGATACTCACTCACCAGCAGTTAGACCTTCGAGATACAGGTGTATTTTTACTGCAACCAGTTCAAACACCTTGACTGCACACAGGTCTCCAAAAACAGATCTCCATTTAACTAATTATGTGACTGCCAAAACCAATTGGCTGCACCAGTGATGATTTGGTGTGTCATATTAAACAAGGTGAACACTTATGCAATCAATTATTTTGTGTTTTATGTATAATTAATTTAGATAACCTTGTAGAGATCTGTTTTCACTTTGACACAAAAGAGTCTTTTTCTGTTGATCAGTGTCAAAAAAAACCAAATTAAATCCACTGTGATTCAATGTTGTAAAACAACAAAACATGAAAGCTTCCTGGGGGGGGGGGTGAATAGTTTTTATAGGCACTTTATATGCAGTTGTTCAGTGTGTCCTCGGTAATTACAGTTCTTTGCATGTTCTGGAAATTACTCTTGGTAAAGCGTTATTTGAATAAGGGCTATTTGATTGGTTAACTCTTATCTATAAATTGGAATGGAATGTCTCAAAATAATAGTATAAGTAGGGCTGAACATGTTGGCTTACCATCTTTGTTTCTTCTTTCCTTCCCCTACTACACCTTGCTACCCTCAGATTCCATGTTTCTTTCTTCTGTTACTGCTTAATTAAACAATCATGAAGCAACAAGTTTTGTGCCTCTTTCCTAACTTCCAAAAGAACATTGAAACAAAAACATCAGAATCCAAAACCTCCTATATAGCCTGTAACTCTCTATTTCTCTTACATCCATGTGCCTACCCAAGAGTTTCTTAAACATCCCAATTTGTCAGTCTCTACTATCACCTCTGGCAATGTGCTCCAAGCACTTATCACTTTGTGAAAAAAACTACCTCTGATTTTCCCACTATAGTTTCCTCCAGGATCTGTAGATAATATGAACACAGAATAGTTTGCAGTTCTCATTTTCAGTTTCATGTTAATCAGTTACACAAGGTTCCTTTGCATTTACTGGTCTCCTTATCTTTCTGAGGCATTTGTTATCTCTTAACAAGCATAGATAAAGATTCCCAGATCTCATTTGTTGATACAGCAAGCTATTGTCAGGAAATGTTGACCAAGATCAGAGCAGTGGAGATGACTTGGCAGTAAACAATCTTTCACTAATAAACTGCAAAATAACAAGCCATGAGGGATCACAAACCAAGAGGGAACAAATACTTAACACCAGAAGACATTGGAGCAGAATTAGGCTATTCAGCCCATTGAGTCTACTCTGCCATTTGATCATGTCTGATCCAATTCCCTCTCAACCCCACTCTCCTGCCTTCTCCCCATAACCTTTCACATCCCAACTCATCAAGAATCTATCAACCTTCACCTTAAATACCCTCAATGACCTGGCCTCCACGGGCACCTGCAGCAACAAATTATACAGATCCACCACTTTCTGGCTGAAGAAATTCCTCCTCATCTCCATTCTAAATGGACACCCCTCTATTCTGAAGTTTTATCCTCTGGTCCTACACTCCCCCACCATAGGAAACATCCTTTTCACATCCACCTATTTAGGCCTTCCAATAAGATTCCCCCCCTTCCCCCCCCCCCCCACCCATCATTCCTCTAAATTCTAGTGAGTACAGGCCCAGGGCCATCAAATGCTTCTCATGTGATAAGCCTTTCAATCCTGAAATCATTTTTGTGAACTTCCTTTGAACCCTCTCCATTGCCAACACATCCTTTCTTAGAGAATGGCCCCAAAACTGCTCACAGTGCTCCAAGTGAGGACTCACCACTGCCTTATAAAGCCTCAGCATTACTTCCTTGTTTTTCTATCTCAGTCCTCTCAAAACGAATGCCTGCTTCACCACTGATTCAACTCGCAAGTTAAGACCTAAGACATTGGAGATGAATTAGGTCATTGGTCCATCAAGTCTGCTCTGCCATTTTAGTCATGCGTGATCCTCAGCACCACTCCCAGCCTTCTTTCCGCAACCTTTGATGCCTTGTCCAAACAAGAAGCTATAAATCTCTGCCCTAAATACACCTAACGACCTGGCCTCCACAGCGGCATGTGGTAACAAATTCCACAAATTCACCGCACTCTGGCTAAAGAAATTTCTCCACAACTCTGTTTTAAATAGATGCCCCTCTATCCTGAGGCTGTGCCCTCTTGTCCTACACTCCCCCACCATGGGAAACATCCTTTCCACATTTACACTGTCTAGGCCTTTCAACATTTGAAAGGTTTTAATGAGATCTCCCGCTCATCCTTCAAAATTCAAAGGAATACAGACAGAGTCTCTTATGATAGCTTTTTCATTCCTGGAATCATCTTTGTGAACCTCCTCTGCACCCTATCCAATGCCAGCACATCTTTTCTAAGATGAGGAGCCCAAAACTATTCACAATACTCAAGGTGAGGCCTCACCAGTGCCGTATAAAGCCTCAGCATCACATCCCTGCTCTTGTATTCTGGACCTCTTGAAATGAATGCTAACATTGCATTTGCCTTCCTCACCACGGACTCAACCTGCAAGTTAATCTTTAGGGTGTTCTGTACAAAGACTCCTAAGTCCCTTTGCATCTCAGACTTCTGGATTTTCTCCCCATTTAGAAAATTGTGTGAACATTTATTTCTACTACCAAAGTGCATGGCCATGGATTTTCCAACATTGTATTTCATTTGCCACTTTCTTGCCCATTCTTCTAATCTGTCTAAGTCCTTCTGCATCATACCTGTTTCCTCAACACTACCTGCCCCTCTACCAATCTTCATATCATCTGCAAACTTGGCAACAAAGCCATCTAAATCATTTATATACAGCAGAAAAAGAAGTGGTCCCAAAACCAACCCCTGTGGAACCCCACTAGTCACTGGCAGCTAACTAGAAAAGGATCTTTTTATTCCCACTGACTACCTCCTACCAATCAGCCAATGCTCTAACCGTGCTAGTAACTTTCCTGCAATACCATGAGCTCTTAACTTGGTAAGCAGCCTCATCTGTGGCACCTTGTCAAAGGCCTTCTGAAAGTCCAAATATCCAACATCCACTGCATCCCCTTTATCTATCCTCCTTGTAATCTTTTCAAAGAATTCCAACAGGTTCATCAGGCAATATATTCTCTTAAGGTAACCATGCCGGGTTTGTCCTATCTTGTACTGTGTCACTAAGTAGTCCATAACTTCATCCTTATCAATTGACTCCAACATCTTCCTAAGCACGGAGGTCAGGCTGACTGGCTTATAATTCCCTTTCTTCTGCCTCCCCCTTCTTGAAGTGGAGTGACATTTACAATTTTCCAATCCTCCAGAACCATTCCAGAGTCAAGTGATTCTTGAAAAATCATTATTAATACCTCCACAATCTATTCAGCTACCTCCTTCAGAATCCTTTGGTGTAATCCATCTGGTTCAGGTGACTTATTTACCTTCAGACCTTTCAGTTTCCCAAGCAGCACCTCCCTAATAATAGCAACTGCACATGCCTCTGCCCCTTGACACTCTTGAAATTCCAGCATACTGCTAGTGTCTTCCACAGTGATGAATGATGAAAAATACTTATCCATTTCATCTGTCATTTTCTTGTCCCCCAGTACTACTTCTCTACTGTCATTTTCCAGCTGTCCCATTTAATTGTCACCTCTTTTACTCTACTTACATCTGAAATCGTATCCTCTTTGATGTTATTGGCTACCTTACCTTCATATTTCATCTTTTCACGTTATTCCTTTTTGATTTGCCTTCTGTTGGTTTTTAAAAGCTTCCCAATCCTCCAACTTCCCACTAATTTTTGCTCTATTATATTTTTGCCCTCTTGTTTATTTTTATCTTGGCTTTGAAGTCACTGTCAGCCATAGTTGTGTCATCTTGCCTTTAGAGTACTTCTTCTTCTATCCTGCACCTTCCAAATAACTCGCAGAAGCTCCAGCCATTGCTGCTCTGCCATCGTCCCTGCTACTGCCCCTTCCAATCAACATTAGCCAGCTCCTCTCTCGTGCCTCTGTAATTCCCTTTACTCCACTGATACATATGACTTTAGCTTCTCCCTCTCAAATTACAGAGTGAATTCTATCATATTATGATCACTGTCTCCTAAGGGTTCCTTTACCTTAAGCTCCCTAATCAAATCCAGTTCATTACAGATCACTCAATCCAGAATACCTGATCCCCTCGTGGACTCAACCACAAGCTGCTCTAAAGAGCCCTCTTGTAGGCATTCTACAAATTATTCTCTCGGGATCAAAAATCAGCTCCAACCTGATTTTCCCTATCTACATGCATATCGAAATCCCCTATGACTATCATAATATTGCCTTATTGACATGCTTGTTCTATCTCCCATTATAATTTGTATCCCACATCCTGGCTGCTCTTTGGAGGCCTGTATATAACTGGCATTAAGGTCTTTTTACCCTTGCAGTTCCTAAACTCTACTCACAATGATTCTACATCTCCCGATCCTGTTTCCTCTTTCTTAGGATTTGATTTAATCTTTTACTAACAGAGCCATGCCGCCCCCTCTGAAGATCTGTCTGTCATTTCAATACAATATGTATACTTGGGTGTTAAGTTCCCAACTATTATCTTCTTTCAGCCATGACTCAGTGATGCTCACAATGTTGTACCTGCCAAACTCGAACTGCGCTACAATATGATCTACGTTGCCTTATTTTGTATGCTGCATGCATTCAGACATAACAACTTCAGTCCTGTATTTGTCACCCTTTTTGATTTTGTCCCCCTGTTACACTGCCCTATCTTCTGCCTGTCCTTCCTCACAGTCTCACTACACTCTGCCTCTGCATGCCTACCAACTGCCCCATCCTCATTCCTATCCCCCTGCCAAATTAGTTTAAACCATCTCCAATAACTCTAGCCATAGTCTGTTTCTATTTATTATCTCCTTGTAGAGTAAACCCACCACCCTTGGAACCAGTTCACTGATTTTTGCAGCACTCCTTCTAAGACAAATACATTCACTTTTGTGTAAGCAAAGGCCCATATAAAGGCAGGGATACCTTTAGTCCTTCATGCACATCTTAATGAAAGGCAACATGGCCATCTGTCTTCCTTAATCACTGAGATGACAATTCCTATATATTCTGAAAGGTTCTAAATATCAAGCTCTGTGATATAGTTTAATTACAAGGAAAATGTATGAAAACAAATTACCCTTTATCTGTTTGTCCATTAATTGAGGGACTAATATTGATCACAAACATGAGAAAATCTGCAGGTACTGGAAATTCAAAGCAAGGCACACAAAATGCTGGAGGAACTCAGCAGGCCAGGCAGCATCCACAGAAAAGAACAACCAGTCAACGTTTCGGGCCGAGCCCCTTCTTCAGGACTGGAAAAAAAGATGAGAGGTCAGATAAAGGAGGTGGAGGGAGGGGAAGGGGTAGTATCAGGTGGTAGATAATAAGTGAAACTGGGGGAGGGGGAGGGGGAGGGATGAAGTAAAGAGCTGGGAAGTTCTTGGTGAAAGAGATAAAGGGCTGGAGAAGGGGGAATCTGATAGGAGAGGGAAGAAAGGGAAGGGGAGGATCACCGGAGGGAGATGATGGGCACATAAGGGGATAAGATGAGAAACAGGAATAGATAATGGCAATTACCGAAATTTTGAGAAACTGATGTTCACTAGTATTGATAATCTTTCCAATGCTGCCATAGTAACATTTAAGAGACATTTAGATGGGCACAGGAACAGGTGGGGAAAGGAGAGAAAAATACCTTAGACCATAGAACATACAGTCAATCAATACACAGTCAGTGGCCATTTTATAAGCTATCTCCTGTACCTAATAAAGTAGCCACTGTGTGTATGTTCATGGTCTTCTCACAAAACTTCAAGGTCTGATGTGTTATGTCTTTGAAGGTGGTCTTCTGTGGCAACACGTGGTTACTTGAGTTACTGTCGCCTTCCTGTTAGCTTGAACCAGTCTGGACATTCTCCTCTGACCTTCTCAGTAACAAGGCATTTTCACCCACAGAACTGCCACTCACTAGATCTTTTGTTTCTCGTGCCATTCTCTCTAAACTCGAGAGGCAGCTGTGCATGGAAATCCCAGGAGATCAGCAGTTTCTGAGTTTGTTGGTCTGGCACCAACAATCATTCCACAGTCAAAGTCACTCAGATCACATTTCTTCTCCATTCTGATATCTGGTCTGAAGAACGATTGAACCTCTTGACCACATCTGCGTGCTTTCGTGCATTGAGTTGCTGCCGTGTGATTGGCTGTTTAGATATTTGCATTAATGAGAGTTGTACAGGTGTACCTAATAAAGTGACCATTGAGTGCTGAACATAGTACAACACAGGCCTTTTGGCCAACGATCTTTGAACCTACTTTAAGATCAATCTAGCCCGTCCCTCCTGCTTAGTCCTCCATTTTTCCGTCGTCCATGTGCCCATCTAAAAATTTCTTAAATGCCCCAAATGCATCTGCCTCTACCTCTTCTGCAGGGCATTGCACAAATTGGCATCTCGGTCAGCAGGGACATTGTGGACTGAAGCACCTGATCCTTTGCTGTACTCTTCAATGTTTTATGTCCAGGGTTCCACTACATAATGAAAAGGGAAAGGGTTGCCAACACTGCACTGGCCAGGCAACATCTGCAGAAGGGAAAACGGGGCTAACATTACGAGTCAAAGAGCCTACATGACAAAATGAGAACTTTCAAAGTTCAAAGTACATTTATTATCAGACTATGTCTACCACATACAACTTTGAGATACATTCTCCTGCAAACACCCTCAGGGAATCAGAGAAGTACAATAGAATCCACGAAAAATCATACATAAGAAAAGCAGGCTCCCTGAAAGTGAGTCAACAGGCTGTGGAGTCAGTTCAGCACTGAGGGGGTGAAGCCATCCACGTTGTTCCTGGAGCCCAGTGGCTGTAGGGCAATAATTGTTCCTGAACCTGGTGGTGTGAGACCCAAGGCTCCTGCGCCCCCTACCCGATGGTAGCAGCGAGAAGAGGGGAGGCGGGTCAAACAAGGGCAGGTGGGATGGACTCAGGTGGAGCACCTTGGCTGAGACTAGAGTAGTGAGCTGAGCACCGGTTCATTTTCCGTTCTCGGGCCTCAACACTTTAATTTGGCTGAAAGTCCGGCCTGACTATCTCTCTTCTGGTGATGGCCAACGTCATTCTGCACGAAGATGCCAAACCTGCATTCCTGAGAGTCGAATTCATCAAATCCTTCTACTTACTGCCTGTTACTTCACTGGCACCTAGGGCAGAAATGGAGGTCCTCCATCTCTGTCTGTCCTTGACCATCTTCTCTATTGGGCCCCAGGTGTGGCTTAGAGTCTTACTTTCTGCCTCCATGGTAAGGCCCACCAAATTGTCTTATGTCTCCCACATTTCCTCTGCCCTTCATTGGTCCAATGAAGTGCTGTCTTGATGATGGAGTTGGCCCCTTTTCTCATCACTACCCAATCCATCTCCAACATTTCCTCATAATGATTGTTGATATGTCCTCTTGATGACACTGAAGGAGTTAGGGCATTGCTGGAGACATTTCTTGGCCAGAAGATATGGAGGATCTTCCAGAAGCTCATGTTGTGGAATGGTGACAGCTTGGCAAGGTCACTCTCTGTCATGTGTCAGCATTCTGACCTGTACAAGAGTCTGGACAGCACACAGCTCTGGTACAGCTTCACCTTGGTGTGGAGACTGTACTTGGTTGATACCCATATGTTGCTCATTGATATGAAGATGTTTCTAGCTTCGCTGAGTCATCAAATCATTCGGGAGATCGTAAAATTGCTAGTTTGATTTAGATGGTTCAAAAGTGTTTCCAACACGTCCACTTGCAGCTCGTTTTGCACTCATACCACCCTCCAAATGAAGAAGTTTCCCCTCATGTTTCCCTTAAACATTTCACCTTTCACGCTTGACCCATGACCTCTAGTTCTCGCCCACCTCTACCCCTCGTGAAAGGGAAGACCTTACCTTGCTATGCCACCAGTCTCTCTCAGCAAAGCCTCTGCACTTTGACCTCAAAACTGCAGCTCCGATTGGACCACTTCCCTAGTTACAAATGTGGCCATCACATACTCAATGCCATGTCACCATGGCAACTTAATGCACCGTGTATGGGCAGGAAAGGGAGCCTAACTCAGGATAGAAATGGATATGATGCCAGTGGTTTCCAGACCTAGCAGATGATGGGACTCCAAATGACCAGCCCTTGGTCCCCTCTTGGCACAGACATTCATCCCGGGACCCAATGATCTGGGACAGCCCGACATCCATGGACGTCCTCCATCACCCATCCATGACCTTTGTTCCCTAAAGGTTAACTTGCAGGTTAAGTCAGTGGTGAGGAAGGCAAAGGCACTGTCAGCATTCATTTCGCAAGGACTGGAATATAAAAGCAAGGATGTAATGCTTAGGCTTCATAAGGCACTGGTCAGGACACACTTGGAGTATTGTGGGCAGCTTTGAGCCCCTTATCTAAGGAAGTATGCACTGGCATTTAAGAGGGTCCAGAGGAAGTTCATGAGAATGATCCCATGACTGAAAGGGTTAACATAGAGTATGGGGAGAGTTTGATGGCTCTGGGCTTGTACTCACTGGAGTTTAAAGAATGGGGGGTGGATCTCATTGAAACCTACTGAATATTGAAAGATCTGGATAGAGTGGATGTGGAGTGGATGTTTCCATAGTGAGAGAGCCTTGGACCAGAGGGCACAGCCTTAGAATAGAAGGACTTCCCTTTAGAACAGAGATCAGGAGGAATTTCTTTAGCCAAAGTGTGGTGACTCTGTGGACTTCACTGCCACAAACTGTTGTGGAGGCCAAGTGATTAGGATATTTAAAGCAGAGGTTAATAATTTCTTGATTAGTCAGGGCATCAAAGGTTTTGGGGAGAAGGCGGGAGAATGGGGTTGAGAGATAATAAATCTGCCATGATGGAATGGTGGAGCAGATTCGATGGGCCAAATGGCCTAATTCTGTTCCTATGTCTTATGCTCTTTTGCTGTACAATAACAGTGACTGCATTTCAGGACCAGTTTATCAATTGCTAGAAATGCAAGAACATTTCTTTATAAATATGAGTTATATTAATAAGTATAAATATTCATGTCCGTGGCCTCCTCTTCTGCCATGATGAGACCACTCTCAGTGTGGATGAGCAACACCTCATATCCTGTCTAAGTGCCCTCCAAACTGATCGCATGAATATCAAAGTTGCTGGTGAACGCAGCAGGCCAGGCAGCATCTCTAGGAAGAGGTACAGTCGACGTTTCGGGCCGAGACCCTTCGTCAGGACTCGACCCGACAAAGGGTCTCGGCCTGAAACGTCGACTGTACCTCTTCCTAGAGATGCTGCCTGGCCTGCTGCGTTCACCAGCAACTTTGATGTGTGTTGCTTCAATTTCCAGCATCTGCAGAATTCCCGTTGTTTGCATGAATATCAATTTTTCCTTCTGGTAATTGTTTTCCCTCCCCCTTCCCTCTTCTCTTCCCAACTCTGGCCACTTACCTCTTCCCCTCACCTGCTTATCACTGCCTCCTTCCCTTTCTCCCATGGTCCACTCTCCTCTCCTCTCAGATCCCATCTCCTCCATCCCTTTACCTTTCCCATGTATCATCTCCCAGTTTCTCAGTTCATCCCCGCTCCCCCACTTTCTCAATTCATCCCAGCTCCCCCACCCACCTGACTTACCTATCACTTTCTAGCTTGTCTTCCTTCTCCTCCACCCACCACCTTACTCTGGCATCTTTCCTGTTCCTTTCCAGTCCTGATGAAGGGTCGGGCCCAAAACTTCAACTGTTTATTCTTCTCCCTAGAAGCTGCCTGACCAGCTGAGTTCCTCCAGCATTTTGTGTGTGTGTTATATTATTGAATTGAATTGAATTGACTTTATTTCTTACATCCTTCACGTAAATGAGGAGTAAAAATCTTTACGTTACATGTCCGTCTGAATGTGCAGTGTGCAAATTAGAAATTTGTAATAAACAGTATAGCAAATAGGATAGTATTTGTAATAATACAATAAGATATACAAAAGAACAGTCAATATAGCTTAGAAATACAATTGTGTCAGTGTGAATTAATCAGTCTGATATCCTGGTGGCAGAACCCGGAGCCTGTTGGTCCTGGCTTTAATGCTGCAGTACCGTTTCCCAGCTGGACCAGTTTGTGGTTGGGGTGACTCAGGTCCCCAATGATCCTTCAGCCCCTTTTTACGCACCTGTCACTGTAAATGTCCTGAATTGTGGGAAGTTCACATCCACAGATGTGCTGGGCTGTCCTCACCACTCTCTGCAGAGTCCTGCGATTGAGGGAAGTACAGTTCCCATAACAGGCAGTGATGCAGCCGGTCAGGATGCTCTCAGTTGTGCTCCTGTAGAAAGTTCTTAGGATTTGGAGACTCAGGCCGAATTTCTTCGGCCGTCTGAGGTGAAAGAGGCGCTGTTGTGCTATTTTCACCACACAGAGAATACATTTTCCTTTGTTTACTGTTTAGTGGGGTGGCAGGGTGGAGATATATCTCAACCAAAGGAGGTATAAGGTGCTCCTTCCTTCCACTAGCCTCCAGGTCACCCTTGGGCAAGGTGTAGCACCTGCTTACTCTTCCCTCACCCCACCACCCCAATCAGGGTCACATGAAGCCACGGGAGCAGGTGGTGGATGGTCATATGAGCAGCTGGTGCATATTACAAGCCCTGGCTATGTGACCACTGACACCAGGTATATAATCTCTGAAGAGTATTGTTAATGGCTGGGATCGCCTGTCTTATAAAGAAGAACCTGCCCAGAAGAAGGTAATAGTAAACCAATTCTGTAAAAAAATTTGCCAAGAACAATCATGGTCATGGAAAGACCATGATTACCCACGTCATAGGACACAGCACATAGCAAACAAACATGTGTCTCTCTAAATGCCTCCAATGTATCTGCCTTTACCACCACCCCTGGCAGGGAGTTCTACATCCCCACCACTCTCTGTGTAAAAGACCTTCCTCTGACATTCCTTCTATAGTTTCCAATCACCTCAACATTATGCCCCCTCGTATTAGCCACTTCTCCCTGGGAGAAAGTCTGGCTGTCCACTGGATCTGTGCCTCTTATCATCTTGTGCATCTTTATCAAGTCACCTCTCATCCTCCTTCTCTCCACAGGAAAATAGCCCTAGCTCAAGAAGAAAAAAAAATTACCAATTGTAACCATGCATTTGGTTCCCGCTCTCTTACAGACTTTCTCTCTCATTTTGCTGCAAAGTGAATCTCACACTTAACTTCTATAGATGTGTGCTGGAGATTATATTGACTGCCAGCCTCACTATCTGGCATGGAAACACCGATGCCCTTGTATGGAGACTCCCACAAAAGTAGTGGATAAGAAGACCCAGTCCATCATGTGCAAATCCTTCCTCACCATTGAGCACATCCACACAGAGCATTGTCTCAAGAAGGCATTATCCATAATCCCCATGATTGCCTACATCGTAAGACATGGCACATGATGATAATGATATCTGCTTTTGCAAAACATAATGGGCATTCAGGATAAAGATTAATATATCAAGTGAAATATCATTACCAAGCTTCTCTACCGAGGAATGAAAACATTACTTCCAGCTTTCTTTTTGCAATCAGCGTATATTCAAGTACTGAGTAAACATCACATGTTTGTGGTTCAAACAAGCCCAGTTTGTCATTTTTATCAGTGTATCAGTTTTGTGTTGGGATAACCAAATGCAGTGTTTGCAAAAGTAACAGATATTATCTACTTGAAACAGCCATCGATTTCCTGGAAAGGATCCTGACATTTAACTCGATGGATCGCTTAACAGCAGAAGAGAGCTTGGCGCATCCCTTTATGAGCCCTTACTCGTGCCCGCAGGATGAGCCAGTATCCCAGCAGCCTTTCAGAATTGAAGACGAGATAGATGACATACTACTGATGGAAGCAAGCCAGAGCCAGATGTTCAACTGGGAGAGGTATAAAGGACTGAGTCGATTTACGTTTAGTAAAATAATCCCCACCCCCACTCTGACATGTTAGTCCATGGCCTCCTCTACTATCAAGTTGGAGGATCAGTGCCTCATAGTTTAGACCATAAGATACGGGAACAGAATTAGGCCATTTGGCCCATTGAGTCTGCTCCCCCATTCGAACATGGCCGATCCTTTCTTCTCCCGTCCTCAGCCCAATTCCCTGGCCTTCTCCCCATAACTTTTGATGCTGTGTCCAATCAAGAACCTGTCAAGCTCTGCCTTAAATACACCCAACAACATGGCCTCCACAGCTGCCTGTGCAAGCAAATTCCACTGATTCACCACCTTCTGGCTAACAAAATTTCTCCGCATCGCTGGTTTAAATGGACACTCTATCGTGAGGCTGTACCCTCTTGTCCTAGACTCCCACAAAATGGGAAACATCCTTTCCACATCTATTCTGTCTAGGCCTTTAAACATTCAAAAGGTTTCAATTGAGATCCCCCTCATCCTTCTAAATTACAGCAAGTACAGACCCAGAACCACCAAACGTGCCTCATATGATTATCCTTTCATTCCTGGAATCATCCTTGTGAACCTCCTCTGAAACCCCTCCAAGGCCAGCACATCTTTTCTTAGATGAAGAGCCCAGAACTGTTCACAATACTCAAGCTGAGAGCTCACCAGTGCCTTATAAAGCCTCAGCATCACATCACTGCTTACATATATATAAAACAGATCTCTTGATCTCTTGAAATGAATGCTAACATTGCATTTGCCTTCCTCACCACCAACTCTACCTGCAAGTTAACCTTTAGGGTGTTCTGTACAAGGACTCCCAAGTCCCATTTCAACTCAGATTTTTTGGATTTTCTCCCTATTTAGGCAATAGTCTGCACATATATTTCTTCTACCAAAGTGTATGACCATGCATTTTCCAACATTGTGTTTCATTTGCCACTTTCTTGCCCATTCTCCTAATCTGTCTAAGTCCTTCTGCAGCCTATCTGTTTCTTCAACACTAACTGCCCCTCCATCAATCTGTGTATCATCTGCAAACTTGGCAACAAAGCCATCTATTCCATCATCTAAATCATTGATATACAGCATAAAAAGAAGTGGTCCCAACACCAACCCCTGCGAAACACTACTAGTCACCGGCAGCCAACCAGAAAAGGATCCTTTTATTCCCACTTGCTGCCTCCTACCAATCAGCCAATGCTCTAACCAGCCAGTAACTTTCTAGTAATACTATAGGCTCTTAACTTGGTAAGCCACCTCATGTGTGGCACCTTGTCAAAGGCCTCTGAAAGTCCAAATATACAACATCCATTATCTATCCTACATGTAATCTCATCAAAGAACTCCAACAGGTTTGTCACGCAAGATTTTCCCTTAAGGGACCATGCTGACTTTCTCCTATCTTGTCTTGTGTCACCAGGTGCTCCATAACCTCATCCTTAACAATTGACTCCAACATCTTCCCAACCACTCAGATCAGGCTAACTGACCTATAATTTCCTTCCTGCTGTCTTCCTCCTATCTTAAAGAGTGGAGTGACATTTGCAGTTTTCCAGTCCTCTGGTACCATGCCAGAGTCCAATGTTTTTTGAAGGATCATTACTATCGCCCCCACAATCTTTTCTGCTACCTCCTTCATAACCCTGGGGTGCAGTTCATTTGGTTTGGGTGACTTATGTACCTTTGGGTCTTTCAGCTTTTCGAGCACCTTCACCCTTGTAATAGTAACTGCACTCACTTCTCTTCCTTCACACCCTTCAACACCTGGAACACTACTAGCATCTTCCACAGTGAAGACTGATGCAAAATACTCATTTAGTTCATCTGCCATCTCCTTGTCCCCCATTATTATTTCTCTGGCCTCATTTCCTCACAGTCCTATATCCACCCTCATCTGTTTTTTTTATTTTTTACATACTTGAAGAAGCTTTTACTATTCACTTTGATATTGTTTGCTAACTTTTCATCTTTTCCCTCCTAATAATTCTTTTAGTTGCTCTCTGTAGGGTTTAAAAGCTTTCCAACCCTCCGTCTTCCCCCGAATTTTTGCTTTGTTATGTGCCTTCTCATTTGCTTTTACATTAGATTTGCCTTCCTTTGTCAGCCACAGTTGTACTATTTGCTATTTGACTATTCCGAAAACAAGGAATATATCTATCCTGCACCTTCTACATTTTTTCCAGAAACTCACACCGTTCCTGTCTGATTAGCCTCACTCATTGATGGCATGAACATCAATTTTTCCAATTCTGGTAATTGTCCCCCTCCCCCTTCTCTCTTCAATTTCTCCACTCTGGCCCACCTCTTACCTCTTCTCATCTGCCTATCACCTCCCTCTGGTGGCCCTCCTCCTTCTCTTTCTCCCATGGTCCACTCTCCTCTCCTATTAGATTCTATCTTCTCCAGCCCTTTATCTTTACCTCTCACCTTCTAGATTACTTCAACCCCCCTCTCCTGCCCACCTATCACCTCTTACCTCGTGCACCTTCCCCTCCCCCACCTTCTTATTCTGGCACCTTCCCTCTTCATTTCCAGTCCTGCAGAGGGGTTTCAGCCCAAAGGATCAACTATTTATTTATCTCCATAGATGCTGCCTGGCCTGCTGAGTTCTTCCAGCATTTTGTGTCTGTTGCTCTTGATTTCCGTCATCTGAAGAACCTCTTGTGTTGATGATAGCCAGCGTATCTGTTAAGAGGCTTTTCTTTCTGAAGAATCTATTATTCTTTATAACAGACGTATTGTTGGAGTTCATGGCATGTACATACATCCTTAACTCTCATAATCAATTCTTCATCTTTGAAGAAACTGGTAATTAGATTTGTCACACGTTGCTTGCATGTACAGTGAAATGCGTTGTTTGTGTCAATATCCAGCACAGTCCGCGGGTGTGCTGGGAGCAGCCCATAGGTATCACTGTGCTTCTGGCGTCCACAACCTACTAACCTGTACATCTGCTGGGAAACCAGGGTGGCAGGATGGAGATACATCCCTACCAAAGGTGCTGTAAGGTGCTACTTCCCTCCTCTGGCCTGCAGGTCACCCTTGGGCAAGGTGTAGCACCTGCTTAACCCTCCAATCAAGGTCACATGAAACCATGGGAGCAGGCGTTGGATGGTCATATGATCAGCTGGTGCATATCACAAGTCCAGGTTATGCGACCACTGACGCCAGGTAGACAATCTCTGAAGTGCATTGATGATGTCTGGTAAAAACAGCCGTCTTGTAAAGACACAACCCACAAGAAAGCAATGACAAACGACTTATGTGGAAAAATTTTCTGGGAACAGTCAAGGTCAAGGGACCATGATCACCCATGTTATACGACACAGCACATAATGTTGATGATGGTAGGAGACCAGAGCACCTGGAGAAAACCCATGTGTTCATCAGGAGAATGTGAGAGTGATGGGGATTGAACCCCGATCGCTGGTCCTGCAAAGTGTTGTGCTGACTGGGTGTCTCACAGGCCAAAAGGGCAACAGGATGGGAAACTCTGATCTTTCACTGGCTGGTCAGTAATACTATTTCTTTAGCCAAAGGGTAGAAATTTGTGGAAATTGTTGTCACATGCAGCTGTGGAGGCCAGGTCATTGGGTGTATTTAAGGCAGAGATTGATAGGTTCAAGATTGGACATGGCGTCAAAAGTTATGGGAGAAGGCCAGGAACTGGGGTTGAGGAGGAGGGGAATAAAAGATCAGGCACGATTGAATGGTAGAGCAGACTCGATGGGCCAAATGGCCTAATTCTGCTCCTATGTCTTATGGTCTTATGGTCTATTCAAATACTCTACATTCCTCTGGTGCAGTCATTTAAACACTCAGCCTCAGATTCAGCTTGAAAATCAAATTTATATCATGAAATATGTTGTTTTGTACAGCATTAAACAAAGAAACAAACTATAAATTACAATAGGAAATATATCTATAAAAATTTTAAATTAAATAATTCATCCAAAGAGTGAGCAAAAATAGTTAGGTAGTGTTCAGTGGATGGTTCGTTATCCTTTCAGTAATCTGATGGCGGAGGGGAAGGAGCTGTTTCTGAAACATTGAGTGTGTGTCTTCAGGCTTCTGTACCTCTCTCTGATGGTAGTAATAAGAAGAGGGAATGTTCTGGGTAATGAGGGTCTTTAATGATGGATGCCACATTTCTGAGGTATCGCCTTTTGAAGATGTCCTTGATGCCGGGGAATTCAGTGCCCATGATGGAGCTGGCTGATTTGCAACCCTCTGCAGCTTTTTCCATCCTGTGCATCATGTCTGTAGTGCCACTCCATCCCAGATAGTGGGCTCGAACTGGGTTGAATTACCAGTCTAACCAGACTCAATGGAGAGCAACTGAAGCCAGCCTCCCCAGCCTGAACATGAATGAACACAAATAAACAGGGGCCCCCTATCAGCGGCTGGGCCAGCAAGTGATGGGACACTCCGGGAGAGGTGCAATTGGGGTGAAGGATGCTGTCTGTTCTCAGGGACTCATTCAGAGATGGACATCGAGTCTGACTGGCATATCGTCAACTCTGTGAAAGACTTCATTTGGTCTTCCCAAAGCCTGTCGGTCTGCCAACACATCGAGGTGCCCGTGGGAGAATGCTGCCCACTGGCACGGTGCAGACTGCAGGAGTACGTGCTGAGGGAAGCACTGAAGCTCGGTGAGGAAGAGCCACAGTGTAGGGTTCTTCTCCTACTGGAGAGGGAGGGGCCGGCCCCCTCAATTATTGTTATAGTTAGTATATCACTCCAGGGAGTCTCATGAGTGGCAACAATCCTTTGGTTTGAAGGAATGTCATAGCTTAACACATTATCTATGAATGTAAGAATGAGGTATTGCACAGTTTATTCTTATAAATATTTATTTTTATTATGAATAAAGTTTATGCTCATGTAAATAAAAGCAGAGATCAGCCCAAACCTCTCCTGCAGATCGATCACAGGGAATGAGAGACTTGTACGCAATATTGAAAGACCAAGATAGAGTAGATGCGGAGAGGATGTTTCCCATAGTAGGAGAGTCTAGGACCAGAGGGCACAGCCTCAGAATGGAGGGACGTCCATTTGGAACAGAGATAGAGAGGAATTTCTTTAGCCAGAGGGTGGTGAATCTGTGGACTCCCACCATCCAACTATTCAACCTTTAGAATTAAATCTCTAAGCCACGTATTTCATTGATGAATATCATACTTGTATAAAGTTAGAATGAAAATAATCTGATAACATGCAGTCTTTTAGGAGATTGTCCATTCTCTCTGGGACCATGAGAGTTTCCTCCATTTGCTCCAGTTTCCTCCTATATTTCAAAGACATATAGATTAGTAAGTTGTGGGCATGTTACGTTGGCACTGGAAGCGTCACAACACTGGACACTAAATGTTGACTCTTTATTCCTTTCCATAGGTGCTGCCTGACCTGCTGAGTTCCTCAAGCGTTTTGTGTGTTTGGTGGTTATAACCACATTCACACCTCAATATGTTCAATTATTTCAGCAATCTCCCAAGGGCTGTAAACAGAATGTATAATTGCAGGCATATTAATTGATTCAGATTTATTCATCACGGCTACATTAAAACATACAGTGAAATTCATCATTTGCATTATCAATCACATCCTAAGGAAGTGTTGGAGGCTGCCCACAAGTGTCTCCACATATCCATAAGACCATAAGACAACCATAAGACAAAGGAGCAGAAGTTGGCCATTTGGCCCATCAAGTCTGCTCTGCCATTTTATCATGAGCTGATCCATTCTCCCATTTAGTCCCACTCCCCTGCCTTCTCACCATAACCTTTGATGCCCTGGCTACTCAGATACCTATCAATCTGCCTTAAATACACCCAATGACTTGGCCTCCACTGCCGCCCGTGGCAACAAATTCCATAGATTCACCACTCTCTGGCTAAAAAATTTCTTCACATCTCTGTTCTGAATGGGCGCCCTTCAATCCTTAAGTCATGCCCTCTCGTACTAGACTCCCCCATCATGGAAAACAACTTTGCCACATCCACTCTGTCCATGCCTTTCAACATTTGAAATGTTTCTATGAGGTCCCCCCTCATTCTTCTAAACTCCAAGGAATGCAGTTCAAGAGCAGACAAACGTTCCTCATATGTTAACCCTCTCATTCCCAGAATCATTCCAGTGAATCTTCTCTGTACCCTCTCCAACGTCAGCACATCCTTTCTTAAATAAGGAGACCAAAACTGCCCACAGTACTCCAAGTAAGGTCTTACCAGCGCCTTATAGAGCCTCTACATCACATCCCTGCTCCTATACTCTATTCCTCTAGAAATGAATGCCAACATTGCATTTGCCTTCTTCACTACTGACTCAACCTGGAGGTTAACCTTAAGGGTATCCTGCATGAGGACTCCCAAGTCCCATTGCATCTCAGAACTTTGAATTCTCTCCTCATTTAAATAATAGTCTGCCCGTTTATTTCTTCTGCCAAAGTGCACAACCATACACTTTCCAACATTGTATTTCATTTGCCGCTTCTTTGCCCATTCTTCCAATCTATGCAAGTCTCTCTGCAGTCTCTCTGTTTCCTCAGCACTACCGGCCCCTCCACCTACCTTCGTATCATCAGCAAACTTAGCCACAAAGCCATCTATTCCATAATCCAAATTGTTGATGTACAACATAAAAAGAAGCGGCCCCAACACGGACCCCTGTGGAACACCACTGGTAACTGGCAGCCAACCAGAATAGGATCCCTTTATTCCCACTCTCTGTTTCCTGCCAATCAGCCAACGCCCTATCCACGTATGTAACTTTCCCATAATTCCATGGGCTCTTATCTTGTTAAGTAGCCTCATGTGTGGCACCTTGTCAAAGACCTTCTGAAAATCCAAATATACAACATCCACTGCATCTCCCTTGTCTAGCCTACTGGTAATTTCCTCAAAAAATTGTCATAGGTTTGTCAGGCAGGATTTTCCTTTAAGGAAACCATGCTGTGTTCTGCCTATCTTGTCATATGCCTCCAGGTACTCCGTAACCTCATCCTTGACAATCGACTCTAACAAATTCCCAACCACCGATGTTGTCCTGGTACATCCTGGTACCAACACAGCACGTCACCAGGTTCAGCAGAACAACACGAGCAACAGGCACAAGGGTGAAAGAAAAAAATGGAGGGTTAAGTAGGAGGGAAGGAATAGGTTGACCTTAGAGTCATACAGTCATAGAGCATTACAATACTGAAACAAGCCATTCAGCCCATCTAGTCCATGCTGAACTGTTATTCTGTCTAGTCCCATCGACCTGTACCTGGACCCATAACCCTCAGAATCAGAATCAGGTTTAATATCACCAGTTTAAGTCATGAAATCTGTTATCTCTGAGGCAGCAGTATAATGCAATATATAATAACAGAAAAAAATAGAACTATGAATTACAGTAAGTTTTTAAATATTGTCACGTACCCCGTGACGGGGATTAAGAAACCAGCAGAAATAGAAAACACTTTGGAGTCTTATATTGCTAACAACTAATAATATTTATTAGTAACTACACAATACAATAATATCAAAGAAAATAATTCACACAGGTTAGCAATGAATATATATATATATATATATATATATATATATATATAAAAGTAAGTGTGGAATATATATGTATGAAAACCAAGCTTCTTTAAGTCTAGGGGTAAAAAGATACAGTCTTACGATGTTGAGTAAAGTTCAGCTCATGGTATTTAGTTGAGAAGAGAGAGAGGTATATATATATATCTGCCTGATCGATCCTCCAAAACCCACTTTCTCTGCTGGCACAACAATGCTCATTTAGTGTCCAGATCATGGTCACCATAGCAACCTTCGAGCTGCTCAGTTTTTATCTCCAAAGTAAAACTCCAAAGTTAACTCATGCGTCAGTCCAACCGTCAATCTTGGTCTCTCTCTCCTTTCCAAACAAACCATCAATGATAAATGTCTCTCTCTGTCTCTCTTCAGACAGTTAATAGGGGCACTCCTGGATCCCCTCACAATATATAAAAAAGTTATTTTATATTAGTTTTATATTTTGTAAAATAATTATATAATAGTTTAATTTATATTAGATAAGTAGTGCAAAAATAGAAATAAAAAAGTATTGAGGTAGTTTTCATTGGTTCAATTTCCATTCAGAACTAGATGGCAGAAGGAAAGAAGCTGTTCCTGAATCACTGAGTGTGTGTCTTCAGGCTTCTATACCTCCTCCCTGATGGTAACAATGAGAACAGGGCTTGTCCAGGGTGATGGGGTCCTTAATGAGGGATGCCGCTTTTTTGAGGGATCACTCCTTGAAGGTGTCCTGGATAGCATGAAGACTACTACCCAATGATGGAGCTAAGTTCATAACTCTCTGCAAACCTTCTCTGTAACCCTCCCATCCATGTACCTATACAAGTTTCTCTTCAATGTTGCATTCAAACCCGCTGATTTGCAGAAGCCCAGTTTTAAGTTTTGCAACACACACAAAATGTCAGCAGGCCAGGCAGCATCTATGGAAAAGAGTAAACAGTTGACGTTTCAGGCAGAGACCTTTCGTCAGCACTGGGGGGAAAAAAAGATGAGAAGTTAGGGCAAGAAGGTGAGGGGAGGGGAGGAAGAAGTACAAGGTGGCAAGTGATAGGTGAAACCAGGAGAGGGGGAGGGGTGAAGTAAAGAGCTGGGAAGCTGACAGTAAGTAAGTAAGTCGCTTTTATTGTCATTTCAACCATAACTGCTGGTACAGTACACAGTAAAAATGAAACAACGTTCCTCCAGGACCATGGTGCCACATGAAACAACACAAAACTGCACTAGACTACCTGAAACAACACAAAACTACATTAGACTTCAGGCCTACACGGGACTACATAAAGTGCACAAGGTGAAGGAGTTAAAGGGATGGGGGAAGGGAGAATCTGACAGAAGGCCATGGAAGAAAGTGAAGGGGTAAGAGAACCAGAGGGAGGTGTTGAGCAGGTAAGGAGATCAGGTGAGAGAGGGAAATGGGAATGGGAATGGTGGGGGGGGGGGTGCAATTACCAGAAGTTTGAGAAATCGATGTTTACGCCATCAGGTTAAAGGTTACCTGGACAGAATATAAGGTGTTGCTCCTCCAACCTGAGTGTGGCCTCATTGCAACAGTAGAGGAGACCATGAACTGACATGTCAGAATGGGAATGGGAAATAGAACTGAAGAGGGTGGCCACCAAGAGATTGTGTGTTTTCTGGTGGATGGAGCGTAGGTGTTCGGCGAAGTGGTCGCCCAATTTACATCGGGTCTCATTGGTACACTAGGTGTGTCGGATACAGTAGAAGATCCCAAAAGACTCCAAGTGAGGTGTCTCCTCACCTAGAAGGACCATTTGGGGCCCTGAATGGTAATGAGGTAAGAGGTGTAGGGGTAGGTGTAGCACTTGTTCTGCTTACAAGGATAAGTACCAGGAGAGAGATCAATGGGGAGGGATGAATGGACAAGAGGAGAAACGCCTTATATTCCATCTGGGTAGCCTCCAACCTGATGGCATGAACATCAATTTCTCGAATTTCCAGTAATTGTCCGCCCCCCCCCTTCACCATTCCCATTTCCTTCTCTCACCTTATAGAAACCATAGAAACTACAGCACAGAAACAGGCCTTTTGGCCCTTCTTGGCTGTGCCGAACCATTATCTCTTTATCTGCCCATCACCTCCTTCTGGTGCTTCTCCCTTTTGTTCTACCCTCTCCAATCAGATTCTCCCTTCTCCAGTCCCTTTATCTCTTTCACCGATCAGCTTCCCAGCTCTTTACTTCACCTCTCTCCCTCACAGTTTCACCTATCACCTGCCACCTCATACCTCTTCCTCCCTTGCCCCCACCTTCTTGCCCTAACCTCACCTTTTTCTCCAGTCCTGAAGAAGGGTATCAGTCCAAAACCTTGACTGTTTACCTTAGCTGCTGCCTGGCCTGCTGAGTTCCTCCAGCATTTTGTGTGTGTTGCTTGGATCTCTCGTCAGCATCTGCAGATTTTCTGGTCTTTGTTTTAATTTTTGCATCTCACTTTGGCAGAGAAGCTAAGTCTGAAAATCGCTGATGATTAAGTAGTGTTTAATCACTCGTCCCTCCAAGGGTGCTGTTAAATGGGGAGTAAGGTGATGAGGCAGCGCAGTTCATTTCTGTCCTGAGAATAATAAATTGCAAGCTTGCATCCACCAATAGTCCAGAGAGATAATTAGTCATTTCTACTCTGCGGGTTTGATAGGAGAATGCTTTCCCACAGGGCAGCAATGGCCATTGTCTCACTCAGATCAAGGCACACAGATTGATGATGCCCCATAGAGTGGAGATGGGTAAAATCACATAACAACCGCAGATTTTAAAGTACAAATTTCAAAGCTAAAAATTCAAAGTAAAATTATTATCAAAGTACATCCAGTTCTGTGCAAGTCTTTGGCACGTAAATATAGCTAGGGTGCCTAAGACATTTGCACAGTATTATTGTAATTTTATGTATTGCACTGTACTGCTGCCTCAAAAAGAAAACAAATTTAATGACAGACATGAGCTTTGATCAGCAGCCAATTCGGACATCGGAAGTTTTGAGAGGAGAGGCTTCAATCTCGTCCACTGCCCAAGTACGAAAGGCAGCAGCGAAAAAGAGCTTTGACCAGCGACCAATTGGCATTTGGGATTGATTAGCAAGAACAAATTAAAGGGAGGCGGGGGCAAGCACAGTGACCGTCATCGCAGATGCCATTGTCTGAATGGACAGAGTCAGAGTGGTCATCTTGAGGCTTTAGCTCTCCAAGGCATCCGCGAAGAGAGGTCCAGTCAGACAAAGCAAAAGAGAAGAAAGGCACAAACACGAGGAATTCTGCAGATGCTGGAATTTCAAGCAACACACATCAAAGTTGCTGGTGAACGCAGCAGGCCAGGCAGCATCTCTAGGAAGAGGTACAGTCGACGTTTCGGGCCGAGACCCTTCGTCAGGACTAACTGAAAGAAGAGCTAGTAAGAGATTTGAAAGTGAGAGCGGGAGGGGGAGATCCAAAATGATAGGAGAAGACAGGAGGGGGAGGGATGGAGCCAAGAGCTGGACAGGTGATTGGCAAAAGGGATATGAGAGCATCATGGAACAGGAGGCCAAGGGAGAAGGAAAAGGGGTGGGGGGAACCCAGCGGATGGGCAAGGGGAATAGTGAGAGGGACAGAGGGAGAAAAAGGAGAGAGAGAGAAAGAATGTGTGTATATAAATAAATAACGGATGGGCTACAAGGGGGGAGGTGGGGCATTAGCGGAAGTTTGAGAAGTCAATGTTCATGCCATCAGGTTGGAGGCTACCCAGACGGAATATAAGGTGTTGTTCCTCCAACCTGAGTGTGGCTTCATCTTGACAGTAGAGGAGGCCGTGGATAGACATATCAGAATGGGAATGGGACGTGGAATTAAAATGTGTGGCCACTGGGAGATCCTGCTTTCTCTGGCGGACAGAGTGTAGGTGTTCAGCGAAACGATCTCCCAGTCTGCGTCGGGTCGAGAAGAAAGGCTCATTTTTTTCCTTTCCTTCTTTACATCTGCTCAGCTGGGATAGAAAAGATGCCCAGGTGGGATAGTTGAATGCTCCTCTTGCGGGATGTGGGAAGGGCAAGGAGACCTCCAGTGTCCCTGATGACTACAACAGCGAAAGTGCAGCCAGCTGCAGCTTCTAACAAACAGCATTAAGGAGCTGGAACTGGAACTGGAACTGGATGAACTCCAGATCATTCAGGAGGCTGAGGGCATGATGGATAAGACATACAGAGAGGCAGTTATACGCATGGTGCAGGACACAGGAAACTGGGTGACAGTCAGGAAGGGAAAGGGGTTAAGGAGTCAGTGCAGAGTACCCCTGTGGCCATCCCACTCAACAACAGGTACATCACTTTGGATACCGTCGGAGGGGCGGGGGAAGACTTAGCAGAGGAAAGTCAGAGGAAGGTTGGGGTATCTGGTACTGAGTCAGTCTCTGTGACTCAGAAGGGAAATGGAAAGAGAAGAGGCACACTGCAGTGATAGGGTATTCATTAGTTACGGGACTGGGCAAGGAGTTCTATGAGTGAAAATGAGATTCCCCAATGATATGTTGCCACATGGCTGCCAGGGCCTGGGAAATCTCATATTGAGTCCTCAGCATTCTGAATTTGGAGGGTGAACAGCCAGAGGTCGTGGTCCATGTAGGTACCAATGACATGGGTAGGATGAGTGACGAGGTTCTGCATAAGGAATTCAGGGAGTTAGGTACTAACTTAAAGAGCAGGACCTCCAGGGCTGTGATCTCAGGATTGCCACCTATGACACGTGCTAGTGAGGCCAAAACTAGGAAGATATAACAGTTTAATACGTGACTAAGGAATTGGTGTAGGAAGGAGGGCAAATGATTTTTGGATCACTGGGATCTCTTCCAGGTAGGGTGGGACCTGTACAAAACGGATGCTTTGCACCTGGACTGGAGGGGGACTGGAAGGTTTGTTAATGCTGCATGGTGGGGTTAAACTTAGAGTTGCAGGGGGATGGGAACCAGAGTGCTAGAACAGTTAGCGGAGAGGTTGTGAAGAAAGACGTTGCTAAGATTGAGCATGGTGTGACTAGTGTCTTGAGCTGCATATACTTCAATGCAAGAAGTAGCATAGGAAAGGCAGATAATAGTGCTGAAGAGAAGGTAATCGGTGTACAAATAGAGGTAACAGGTAGTAAGGAGAGGCTGTTGACAGGGAAAAATTGCAGGCAACAGGGTGAGTTGCAACGTAAAAGATGAACAAGATCGAAAAGGGTGACTACAGGACCAAAGGAGTTGTATCTGAATGTAGACAGTATACAGAATAAGGTAGATGAACTTGCAGCACAGTTGCAGATTGGTAGGTGTGATGTTGTAGGCATCACTGAATCACGGCAGAAAGATTATAGCTGGGAGCTTAATGTCCAAGGATACACATTGTATTGAAAGGATAAACAGGAAGGCAGTGGGGGGCGGCGTTGTTCTGTTACTAAAAAATGAAATCATATCATTAGAAAAAGGAGACATAGGATTCGGAAGGTGATGAATCATTGTGGATAGAGCTAAGAAACTGCAAGGGTAAAAAGACCCTGATGGGAGTTGTATACAGACCCTAAATAGTAGTTAGAATGTGGCCTACAAATTACAATGGGAGATAGAAAATGCATGCCAATAGGGCAATGTTACGATAGTCATGGAGGACTTGAATATGCAGGTAGATTGGGAAAGTCAGGTTGGTGCTAGATCCCAAGAGGGGGAATTTCGAGAGTGCCTACAAAATGGCTTTTTAGAGTAACTTGTGGTTGAGTCCACTAGGGGAATCAGCTATTCTAGATTGGATGTTGTGCAAGGAACCAGAATTGATTAGAGAATTTAAGGTAAAATAACCCTAAGGGACAAGTGATCATAATATGATAGAGTTCACCCTGCATCCTGCAATTTGTGAAGGAGAAGCTATTGTCAGATGTATCAATATTACAATGAAGAGAAAGGAATTACAGAGGCATGAGAGAGGAGTTGGCCAGAACTTATTTGAAAAGAACACTGACAGGGATGACAGAAGAGCAGCAATGGCTGGAATTTCTGGAAGCAATTCAGAATACATCCCAAAGAGGAAGAAGTATTCTAAAGGAAAGATGAAACAACCGTGGCTAACAAGAGGTCAAAGCCAACATAAAAGTCAAAGACAGGGCATATAATAGAGCAAAAATGAATGGGAAGTTAGAGGATTGGGAAGCTTTTAAAAACCAACTGAAGGCAAATTAAAAGGTCATTAAGAAGGTAAAGATGAAATACAAAAGTAAGCTAACCAATAATATTAAAGAGGATACCAAATGTTTCTTCAGTTACATGAAGTGTAAAAGAAACCAGAGTGGGTATCGGACTGCTGGAAAATGATGCTGGGGAGGTAATAATGGAGGACAACTGAATGGCTGATGAACTGACTAAGTATTTTGCATCAGTCTTCACTGTGGAAGACATTAGAAGTATGGTGGAAATTCCAGCAGTCAGGGATCAAGAAGTGTGTAAAGTTACCAGAACTCAGGAGAAGGTTCTTGGGAAACTGAAAGATCTGAAGGTAGATAAGTCACTTGGACCAGATGGTGTACAACCCAGGGTAGTGAAAGAGGTGGCTGAAGAGATCATGGAGGCATTAGTAATAACCTTCCAAGAATCACTAGATTCTGGATTGGTTCTGGAAGACTAGAAAGTTGCAAATGTCACTCCTCTTTTCAAGAAGGGAGGGAGGCAGAAGAAAGGAAACTATTAACCAGTTAGTCTGACGTCAGTGGTTGGGAGGATGTTGGAGTCGATTATTAAGAGTGAGGTCTCAGGGTACTTGGAGATACATGATAAAATAGGTTGTAGTCAGTATGGCTTCCTCAAGAGAAAATCTTGCCTGACAAATCTGTTGGAATTCTTTGAAGAAATAACAGGCAGGATAGACAAAGAAGAATGGGTTGATGTTGTGTACTTGGATTTTCAGAAGGCCTTTGACAAAGTGCCACACATGAGGCTGCTTAACAAGCTATGAGCCCGCGGTATTACAGGAAAGATCCTAGCATGGATAAAGCAGTGGCAGATTGGCAGGAGGCAAAGAGTAGGAATAAGGGAGCCTTTTCTGGTGGTGTTCCACAGGAGTCTGTGTTGGGACTGATTCCTTTTATGTTATATATTAATAATTAGGATAGTGGAATTGATAGCATTGTAGCAAAGTTTGCAGACGATATGAAGATAGATGGGGGGGCAGATAGTTTTGAGAAAGTAGCAAGACTACAGAAAGACATAGACAGATCAACAGAATGGGCAAAGAAATGGCAGATGGAGTGCATTGTTGGCAAGTTTAAGGTCAGGCACTTTGGTAGAAGAAAGGAAAGGGTTGACTATTTTCTAAATGGAAAGAAAATACAAAACACTGAGGTGCAAAGGGATTTGGGAGCCCTTGTGCAAGATTCCCTAAAGGTTAATTTGCAGGTTGAGTTGGTGGTGAGGAAGGCAAATGGAAAGTTAGCATTCATTTCAAGAGGACTAGAATATAAAAGAAATGGTGTAATGTTGAGAACTTATAAAACACTGGTGAGGCCTCACTTGGAATACTATGAGCAGTTTTGGGCCCCGCATCTTAGAAAGGATGTGCTGAATCTGAAGAGGGTGCAAAGGAGGTTCACAAAAATGATTCCAGGATTGAATGGCTTGTCATATGAAGAGTATTTGATGGCTCTGGGCCTGTATTCACTGGAATTCAGAAGAATGAGGCATGACCTCATTGAAACCTATCGAATGGTGAAAGGCCTTGATAGAGTGGATGTGTAAAGGATATTTCCGATGGTGGGAGAGTCTAAGACCAGAGAACACAGTTTCAGAATAGAGGAGTATCCTTTTAGAACAGAGATGAGGAGGAATTTCTTTAGCCAGAGAGTGGCGATTCTGTGGAATTCATTGTCCAAGGTGACTGTGGAGGCCAAGTCTTTATGTTTACTTAAGGCAGAGGTGTGGTAAACCATATATATAAGTTGTAACTGGGTTACCTGTCTGGACACCCCCCTCTGCTGACTGCTCCTGTGGCTCCTCCCACAGACCCCTGAATAAAGGTGATTGTGTCACTGCTCCTCCCTCAGTCCGGGGCAGATACTCAGCATGGACAAGGACCCATTTTACTGATAATAAAAGCCTTTCAGTATTTACTCTACTTCTAGTCTTTTGGAGTAATTGATAGTGCTTCAGGAGGTTGATTGATTATTGATTGGTCAGGGCATGAAAGGATATGGGAAGAACGCTGGAGAGTGGGGCTGAGAGGAAAATTGGATCAGCAATGATGAAATAATGGAGCAGACTCGATGGGCCAAATGGCCTAATTCTGCTCCTATATCTTATGGTCTTCTAGTCTTCTGATAAATGTGACTCTGATATGGGTCTCTGTTATGGACTGAGAGCGGGTAGCGAGCAGGGAGAGGAGATTCATGGCTGAGAAAGGGGGAAGGGAGAGGGGAGAGAATGGGAAGCACCAGAGAGACATTCTGTATTGATCAATAAACCAATCACTTGGAATCAACTGACCTTGCCTTGAGCCTCAGAGCTGGGTGTGCCTGCACTCCCCACCTCCCGGCTCCTGGCTCTCCTTCTCTGCTACCCGTCCCATGCCCCTCCCGCAGCGCTCCACCCTCACCATACCCAGCGTCCTTTACTCCCAGCAGATTTACAAACTTGCTCTCCGCTCTACGTCGTCAAGTACACTACTGTGCAAAGGTTTTAGGCACCCAGGGGGGTATATATGTACCTAAGACTTTTGCACAGTACTGTAAGTGACCACTACTGAAACAGTACTCCAAATTTGTTCTCACCAATGGATGATATGGATGGCAAGGTAGCATAGTGATTAGCATTACGCTATCAACAGTGCCAACAACCTGGGTTCAATTCCTGCCGCTAATGGAATGGTCTCTCTGTGACCACGTGGATTTCCTCTGGGTGGACCAGTTTTATCCCACAGTCCAAAAGCGTACAGGTTAGGGTTAGTAAGTTGTGGATCTGCATGCTGTCCTAACACATCCACAGACTGCGTTGGTCATTGATGCAAATGATGCATTTCACTCTCAGTTTCAAATAAATACATGCAGGAGTTTACGCATATTTAGTTCCATATTTGTACTTCTAGTTTCATTTGATTTAAATCGTTTACTTTGAATAATTGTTGAATGTTGTCATTTTATGTTGCATGCTGTGCCAAAACACCAGAGTGATTTCCTAATATGGTTAATAGAACCATCGGTTAATTGGAGCAGCCTTTATTTGGGACAACTCTTAAAGAATAAAAACTAATGGAGAAAATAGCTGAGATTCCCTTCATTTATTTGGGAAACTATGCCACTTAATTGGGCAGAAGACTGTTGCTGAACAGTTTTCTAGCTAGTGTCAATCACACGCACTTGTGTGGCCATTAGACACTACACCAAGCTTAGAGCAAACAGCTTTTAAACAGTGTCAGCGGCATTTGTTTGTGTTTAAAATCAGAGATTTTGTCACTGATAGTTGGCGAGAAATAAGCAGTAAGACAATTCAGAACTGTTTTTGCTCACTGTTGTTTCAGACATTCAGGCTTGGAGATGCCAGAAACAGCTGTTAGTCATTACTGAGCGAACAGTTTTTAAATAGCATGAGTGGCGTGTGCTTGTGATATGTTATCCTTTTAGGGCGACGGACACTGATTCAAAAAGCAGTGATTTTTTTATTGTTTTGTTTTTTTTATTTTGACTTTATACATGAAGGCAGTCTATTATCTGCACAAGGTGTCTGCACTGATTTTGTTCATTTACATTCAATCAAAAAAACACAGCAGCATACACTGAATGAATTCCTCCATCAATGACTTTGAGGAACTAGTACAGAGTTTTATAGTACTGTAGTAGTATTGGCAGTGTTCTGTAATTCATTTAAATGAATAATTTGTTACTCATTTGAATGGTAGTTTGTCTTTGTTGTGCCTTTTTAATATTTCCATGAAAATTTGGCTAACTGAGACAGCTGCTTCATTGGGTCAGAATGTACTGGTTCCGATGTGTCCCAATTAACCAGAGTCCACTGTACATGTAAATGTATACAGTGAATAACATTGAACCCTGATCCTTGATGATTTGATGTGTATGTGACAAATAAAGCTAATCTTTAATCTTCATACAATTTCAACAGAACACCCCAACTTCTTTGTTCGATTCTCTGATTTATGAAGGCCAATGTGCCAGAACTTCTTTTTATGACCCTATTGATCTGTGACGCCATTTTGAAGGAACCATGGGTTTGTATTTCCAGAACACTTTGTTCTAGTGCACTCTTCAGTGCCCGAATATTCACTAATAGAATTGCTCTAACCACTGTTCATATAAATCTCTGCTGCTTTACTTTAAAATTATCATAATTATCATTTCTATTACAGATATCACGACAGCTTCTCTTCTGACCTGGAGTGGCTCCGGGACAAATATGGGGACTTAGATGAGGTGCAGCGAGATCCCCGTGCTATGTTCAAAGCTGTGGCAGAGGATGTACAGGTCGACCCGCGTAAATATTCACAGAGCAGCTCAGAGAGGCTCCTGGAGCAGTCTCACACATCAATGGACAGAGTGTGTGAAATGGACTACGGACGATCGTGCGATTATAAAATTGGATCGCCCTCGTACCTGGATAGACTACTCTGGAGGGACAACAAACCCCATCATTACTCTGAACCCAAGCTTATTCTGGATCTGTCTCATCGGAAAAGAACAGCAACTGCCTCATGTGTGGCTGTTTCTCTAGATGAAGGAAAATCGGATCTCCTTTTGAAAGTCTCCGACTACAGGAATGGGAGTCCTTTGAAAATTGATTGTTCCAGCTCTCTGCCAAACATTCAGGAAAGGAGTCAACCGTCATCCCCGCGCACTTTGGCCTCTTCAGAAATATCAAACGGGGCAGGCTCCCAATTTGATTTTGATGTCTTCATCTCCAGAGCTCTGAAGCTTTGTGGGAAGCAGGAAGAGCTAGCCGATAGTAAACTGAACGATTTGAATGGTACTTGTCTGCCAGAACATACCAATGAAATTGTGCAGACCGAAGTTAATGAGAAAGAGAGGTGGTAAAATTCAGCCTTATTGGTTGTTTCTGGAATTAAGGCACTGGGGTTTCACTTCAGAAAGGTGACAGCTCAACAAAAACAAGCAGAACATCCTAATGGAAAATAAGCAGGAAAATTAGTTCTTGGAGATGTTATGGGCTTGATTCATTCCAATCCAGGATGGCTACTTCACCCATTGGAAGGTAGCTGGTAGTGATGCTTTTAGAAATATGAAAGCTTGCAATTTTTTGTGTATTTCTAGACAATATCACCAATGGTTTTATACCAGCAGTGGCCGCTTTATTCGGTACCTCCTATACCTAATAAAGTGGCCACTGAGTACATGTCCGTGGTCTTCTGCTGCTGTAGCCCATCCACTTTAAGGTTCGATATGTTGTGTGTTCAGAGATGCTCTTCTGCACACCACTGTTGTAACGCGTGGTTATTTGAATTACTATCACCTTCCTGTCAGCTTGAACCAGTCTGTCCATTCTCCTCTGACCTCTCTCATTAACAAAGTGTTTTCACTCTTAGAACTGCCACTCACTGGATGTTTTTTTTTGTTTTTCACACCATTCTCTGTAAACTCTAGAGTAGGGGTTCCCAATCTGGGGTCCATGGACCCCTTGCTTAGTTCATGGCATAAAAAGTTTGGGAACTCCTGATCTGAAGACAGATGTGCATGAAAATCTCAGGAGATCAGCAGTTTCTGAGATACTCAAACCATCCCATCAGGCACCAATATCAGAGTCACTTAGGTCACATTGCTTCTCCATACTGATTTTCGGTTTGAACAACAACTGAACCTCTTGACCATGTCTGCATGCTTTCATGCATTGAGTTGCTGCCACATGATTGGCTGATTAGATATTTACATTAACAAGCAGGTGTTCCTAATAAAGTGGCCACTGTGTGTATTTCTCTGATTAAAAAATCCCAATAACATTAAGTGACACATATTAAATCTTTGGTTTATGTTTTTGAATTAGGGGCAATAACATGGTGACGTTTTTTATTTTCAAAATTTAAATCCATTTTTTATACTTGATACATTGCCCAGTTGTTACTTTCTGCTGTCTTGTTCTCGGTTTGTATGCAGAACTTCTGAAGTGATTATTTTATATCTGCCCCACTTCACATGCAAAGCCTCCTGAATACCTTCCATTTCAAGTTCAAACTGAAGTTCAAATTCAAGTTTAATTGTCATTCAACCATACGCATGAATACAGCCAAACAAAACAGTATTCCTCTGGGGCCAAGGCACAAAGCACAGACAACAGTCACACTCAGCACACAGCACATATAGTACGTATATTTATGATAGCAGAAAAACATAGTTACAAAAATTACTTTAAAAATAATAATATAGCCTAGGTCCCTGAGTTGTCATGCCCTGTAGATCGATTGTGCCTGGGATGGTTGCATTCCTGCCTACCCCTTCAACAAGAATTCTGATGGGTTTTATTTTGGCATGGCTTTGAGCGCAGATCATACACGCAAGAGATTCTGCAGTTGCTGGAAATCCAGAGTAACACACGCAAAATGCTAGAGGAACTCAGCAGGTCAGGCAGCATCTATGGGAAAGAGTAAACAGTCGACGTTCTGAGCCAAGACCGTTCTTCAGGACTGGAAGGAAGGGGAACGATGCCAGAATATGAAGGTTGGGAGGAAGGGAGGGAGGACGGCTAGAAGGTGATAGGTGAAGCCGGGTGGGTAGGAAAGGTGAAGGGCTGGAGAGGAAGGAATCTGAAGGGAGAGGAGACTGGACCAGAGGAGAAAGAGGAGGAGGAAAGGCTAAGAATGTCAAAGTTTGGAAATTCCACCAGGCAACTACAATTGAAATTTAAATAATAATAAAAATTAGTACGCAGGTAAATTCTGGGCATTATGGAACTTAGTCTGGATGATTTGTTGCCAAAATTCCTTAATCTGCATAATTTTTATCTGAGCAGCTGAACTGAAGAGCATCTGTTGTGTTAGCATCAGCCCAAGAGATCTCCTTCAGCCTTTATTTGCTAATTTTACAAAATGATCTGTATTAATTTATATTTTCCCTAAGCATAACACTGAAAAACAGAACCAAGAGTTCATTTAACCAAATGGTAATTTTGGATGAAAGATACATAATAGAACAGGATGGAAAAAACATTTCGGTTACTGGCATAAAACATTTTTATAACGAAATTTAAAGTTCAAAGTTACTACCAAATCTAAAAAAGGTCAAAGTAAGTTAATTATCACAGTACAGCTATATCACCAGATACAACCCGGAGATTCATTTTCTTGCAAACATTCACAGTAAATCCAAGAAACACAACAGAATCAATGAAAGACTGTATGTAATAAAACAGACAAATAACCAATGTGCAGAAAGAAATAACAAACTACAAATATAAAAAGAAAGAGGGAAAAATAGAAACAATTATAATAATAAATAAATAATAAATACCGAGACCATGAGATGAACAGTGCTTGTAAGTGGGTCCATAAGTTGTGGGAACAGTTGGTTGGGGCGAGTGAAGTTATTCTCTCTGGTTCAGGAGCGTGATTGCCAAGAAGTATTAAATCTTGCTGAACCTGGTGGTGTGGGCCCTGAGGCTCCTGTACATCCTTCCTGATGGCAGCAGTGAGAAGAAAGTCATTTTGTTTTGAAATGGTATATTCTTATTTACACTAAGGATAAAATTGTATTACTCATAAAAACTGTCAAGCTGAATTATTCTGAGGTGACTTATTATGACAGATGTTGGACAAAAATTAGTCAATTACTTATCTGTTTAATCTCTGACTGAGAATGATGCCCCAAAGACACCAGTTAAATGATGGTGTAGCATAGTAGGGCGCCTTGGTGGCTGATAGAATGACACTATTATAATTCTGTGTGTCAGAGCTCGGTATTCAATTCTGACGCTGTCCATAAAGAGTTTGTATGTTCTTCCTGTGAGCGTGTGGGTTTCCTCCAGGTGCTCTGGTTCCCTCCCGCAGTCCAAAGAAATACCAGTTAGTAGACTAATTGGTTATTGTAAATTGTTTCATGATGAGGCTAGATTAAATTGAGGGTGGCATTGCTCATTGGTCTGCAAGGGTTGTGTCTCTAAAATAATAAATTAAGAACCAAATCCATTGTTCCATTATGATGTTCCATTGTGAACATCAGTCATATGTTATTCTCATACCTATGTCTAAAAGAACTGTAATATTAAAGGTCATTATATACATTTACATGTATTAGAAATTTGCAGCGGTGTGTTGGTGAGGGCACGATGTGGAACAAAAAACAACAGAATTCAATAATGATGAAGAATAAAATGATGTCACTGTTTTATATTTCCCTTTCGTCTTTACCACAGACAAATTTAATCCAACCCATTTTGTGTTTACTTTTTTAAACAATTGTTGGTCATTTTTGGGGGGAAAAGGCACAAAATTGGCCTTCTGAAATAAATTAAAACTTTTCCATCAGTATAAAACTCAATCCAGGATCAGAATATCCATGGGCTATTTAAGGAAAAAAGCCCAAACGATGCACACAGAGTTCTGGAGGAACTCAGCAGGTCAGGCAGTATCTCTGGAGAGGAATAAACAGTCGATGTTTTGGGTTGAGACCCTACATGAGGACTGAGAAGGAAAGGGGAAGAAGTCAGAATAAGAATGTGGCAGAAGCACAAGCTAGAAGGTGATAGGTGAAACCAAGCTGGCAAGATAAGCCCAAATAAAATTGAAGATGGCACGACAGCATAGCTGTAGTGTAACGCTTTTACAAATGCCAGTGATCTGGGTTTGATTCCCGCCACTGTGAGGAATTTGTACGTTCTCCCTGTGACTGTGTAGGTTTCCTCTGGGTGCTCCAGTTTCATCCCACATTCCAAAGACGTATGGGTTAGTAGGTTAATTGGTCACATGAGTGTGATGGTGTCATGTGGACTTCTTGGGCCAGGAGGACCTGTTATTGAACAGTTCACTAACAAAAATAATATACAGGAAAAGGTCCATGCCATTAGAACCAATATATGGCTGAACTAATAAATCTTTGACTGGCCTCAATGCAGATTCCAATTTCTGAACAATCGCACTGACCAAAGACCTCTGTTTACTTAATAACAGTTCAAATGGAATTGAAAGCATCAGACCAAATCGTGATGTAACGCGCTTGCCCTTATGACTAAGAGCACATTCGTTGGACTTATGATGGCCCATTCTATTGAAGTTCTCACCATCTTTCTCACATATTTCCAATGTCCTTTCTAGTCCTGATGACGCGTCTCGGCTTGAAACATCAACCGTTCATTCTTCTCCATTGATGCTGCCTGACCTGCTGAGTTCCTCCAGCATTTACTGTGTGCTATTGGAGCTTTTGTTGTTTAAATAGCCCATTTTGCTGTAGTCCAGAGTCAAGCAAACTGAAAAAAAAGAAGTTTTTGAAATTCATGCTAAAACTTCAGATATTTTTCAATTAAGTTCCCTCACCATAGAGTCAGGATCAAAGAGCACTTCAATAGAGAAACAGGCCCATCAGCCCATCTAGTTTGTGCCAAACTGTTATTCTACCTAGTAACATTGACCCACACCTGGACCATGGCCCTCCATACCCTTCCCATCCATGTACCTATTCAAACTTCTCTTAAGTGTTGCAATCAAACTCGCAACCACCACTTCCACTGGCAGCTTGTTCCACACTCTCACCGCCCTCTGTGTGAGTAAGCCCCCCTTCACATTCTTCTTAAGCTTTTCACCTTTCACCCTTAACCATGACCTCTAGTTCTAGTCCCACCCAACCTCAGTGGAAAAAGCCTGCTTGCATTTACTGCGTCTATACCCGTATAATTTTGCATACCTCCACCAGATTTCCCCTCGATCTTCTACATGTTAGGCACCGAAGTCCTAATCTGTTCAATCTTTCCCTATAACTCGGGTCCTCCAGTCCCGGCAATAACATCATAAATTTTCTCCGTACTAAATAATGTTTATGTATTAATCTCTGATTTACAAGATATGTATATACCTGCATTTAAGAATTAAATTATATATTGTTAATAGGGCACAGGAGTAGAACAGTATGTTGCATTTTACTCTTCTAAATCATCTGATCTACTCTGTCCCATATTACAGAATATCAAAAATGTTTGCTTCATGGATGCTGCCCACCCTGCTGGGGATTTCCATTAATTTTTGCTCAGTTCCAGTTTTGCAAATTGTACACAGGAGGTGCTGTGGATGCTGAAAATCCAGAGTGACACACACAAGATTATAAGTCACTCAGTTAGAAATACTCAGATCTATCATCACTGGGGGTACTTAATGGTCTGGGACAGAAGTACATCACAGAATCATTTTCATTTTATAATTCTGGTCAAACTCTCAGGTCTTGTTCCGCTGGGTCATTTAAATTTAAGAAATCTCCCTCAAAAGATAATTGGCATGTCAGCTTTTTTGAACTATACCCCTAAACTATGGAATTCAATATCTAAAACTATGGGTGTCACGATAGCGTGGTGATGATTTACAGTACCAGTGACCCGGGTTCAATTCCTGTTGCTGTCTGTAAGGAGTTTATTCATTCTCCCTGTGGCTGTATGAGTTTCCTTCAGCTGCTCCAGTTTCCTCTTATGGTCCAAAGATGTACCGGTTAGGTCATTGTAATTTGTCCATGATTGGGCTAGGGTTAAATTGGGGAATGCTGAGCTGCAGTTGTAAGGGCCAGAATGGCCTTTTCCGCACTGTATCTCAATAAAGAAACAAGGCTGGCAGATCCAGTTGACACTTTGAAATGCCAGCTATAACTATTTATTTAACCTTGCTTTTAACCAACATCTTTATCTTTTATTTTCATGTTTATACTTCTATGCCATTGTAAAGCACTTTGAACTACATCATTTGTATGGAAAGTGCTCTATAAATGAAGTTATTATTATTATTTCAGTTTACCACAAGCAGCTCAAAGGAGTGGAGAGTAGTTAACCCCTAGTGATGGAGACTTATTGACCGTTACCATACCACCTACACTGGTGTCTTGTTGAATTGAGCATTCGTTGTACATGACTCTAGTCAAAGTTCAAAGTAAATTTCTTGTCAAAATACATATATGTCACCATACACTACCCTGAGATTTGGGGGGTTTTTTGCAGGCATTTCACAGCAAAATAAAGAAATACAATAGAATTTGTGAAAAACTATACATAAATGCACAAACAACCAATGTGCAAATGAAGACAAACTGTGCCACTGTCCAGTTGTAGATTCCTTGAAGTGATTCTGTAGGTTGTGGAATGTGTTCAGAGTTGTCGTGAGTGAAGTTATCCACACTGGTTCTGGAGCCTGACGTCTGAGGGGTAATAACTGTTCCTAAGCCTGGCTGTGAGTTACCTAAATCTCCTGAGCATTGGTGTTTCAGGAGCTTGATGGTGGTAGGGTAATAACTGCTACTCAACCTCAAAGCACTTTCCAATTGAATAAAAATTGTTTTAATATCAAGACATTAACATGCTGAAGTTTTAGAGTGATTTGATGCAACAGAATTGTCTAGTCTGCGCCAAACTTGTAATCTAGTCCCATCTACCTGCACACAGACCATAGCCCTCCATGCCCTTACTATCCATCTATCTATTGAAATTTCTCTTAAACGTTGAAATCGAACCCGCATCCACCACTTGCGCTGGCATTTATAGTTAAATAATTCTACATTTTCCAAGATCCTTCTTTATCTGAGAGAACTCTGAATTACTTTCATTTGCTTTATACTAGTATGAACATCAGCCAAACACTTGGGATACGGGACCCTCCAAGTACTGTATGAATCTGTAAGGTGTGAAGCCTACAAAAAGTAATGGATACTGCCTTGTCCATCACGGGTAAAGCCCTCGCCACCATTGAGCACATCTATATGGAACATTGTTGTAGGAAAGCAGCATCTATCATCATGGCTCCCCACCTTCCAGGCCATGCTCTCTTCTCACTGCTGCCATCAGAAGGTACAGGAGCCTCAGGTTCAGGAGCAAGATTCTCAACCATCAGGCTCTTGAATCAGAGGGGATAACTTCACTCACCCCATCACTGAACTGCTCTCACAACCTCTGGACTCTCTTTCAAGGACACTTCATCTCATGTTCTCAATATTTATTGCTTTTTTCCCCCTTCATTTTGTTTTTGGACAGTCTATCATCTTCTGTACATTGTTTCTCTGGCCTTTTGGGTGTGGTCTTTCATTAATTCTATCGTCTTCCTTTTATTTACTATCAATGGCTACAAGAAAACAAATCTCAGGGTTGTATATGGTGACATATATGTACTTTGATAATAAATTTACTTTGATCTTTTGTAAACCCAATGAGCTCAGAATATCTTGTGCATAGGAATTTAGACCGATTGTTCTGCCTTACTGCTGTCATGTTGGGCCTCAGTTAGGTGAGGATATTGTTATCATGGGTAGAAAATACATAAGAGTTGTGCAAGCAAGTGGCAAAATAAATCTTAAAATGTAATTGAAATAATTATGCTCTGCAAGAAATTAAATAGTAATGTGCTTCTTTTAATGAAAATGGTGGCCTTAAAAATGAATTTGAATTACTAAAGAAAATGGTTACCAGCTCAGGAGATCTGCTTAAATGTGGCCTCAAAATAGTTTTGCTATATTTTGTTATGAAAGTAGGCCTGCAAAAGGGATAATATCACTTTAAAATGGAAAGAATTAAATGTCTTGATAATGCACTGTATAGTAAAATTTATATTTAAGATCAGTGACAGAAATGAATGTTTTGCACAACATTGTAATTCGTGCATAAGACAGAATTCCAATGTGCATTTTATAAACACCATGTTAATTGACTCAAAATATGAGATGGAAAGAATGCGTTGTGGTTTTATTTTTAAAAGCATTTACTGTATATTCTTCATTATTCTTGATTTACCGGGATATAAGGGTAAACATGTAAATCCTTCCAAAAATAAAGATAATTTTTTCAAGAATATGTCTTCTGCGCTGAGCCTAGTGCAATGGTTTGATATTGTACACTTATGAAAGACACGCATCCAAAAATTAACACAAGAGATTCTGCAGATCACCACACACTAAATGCTGGAGGAGCTCAGCAGGCCAGGCAGCATCCAGGGGAAAAAGTACAGTCGACATTTCGGGCTGAAACGCTTCAGCAGGACTGGGGAGGAAAAAGCTGCTGGAAATCCATAGCAAAGCACTCAAAATGCTGCAGAAGCTCGGGCAGGCCAGGCAATATCGAATAGAAGCGAATAAACAGTTGATGTTTCTGGCCAAGATCCTTCTTCAGGACTGGAGAGGAAGGGGGAAGATCCCAGAATATGAAGGTGGGGGAGGGGTGCAGGGTAGCCGAAGATGATGGGTGAAACCTGGTAAGGGGCAAGGTAGGTGGGTGGGGGAGGAGGGAATTAAGTGAAAAGCAGGTCATGATGGGTGAAAAAGGTGAGGGGCTGAAGAAGGAGAAATCTGATATGAGAGGACAATGGACCATGGGAGAAAGGGTGGAGGAGGGAAACCAGAGAGAGGTGATGGGCACGTGAGGAGAAGATAAGAGGCAAGAGGGGAGCCAGAATGGGGAATTGAAAAGGAGAGAAAATTACTGGAAATTAGAGAAATTGATGTTCATGCCATCAGGTTGGAAACCAGCCAGATGGAATACGAGATGGAATATAAGGTGTATTCTCCTCCAGACTAAGAGAGGCCTCATCGTGACAGTAAAGGAGGCTATGGACCAACATGTTGGAATAGGATTGGGAAGTAGAATTAAATTGGCTGGCCAGTGGGAAACCATGCCTATTGATAAAGGTGCTCCATCTCAAAAATAACCTGACTGCAGTTGTGAATTGAGACACAGTTATTCTTAATATGCACGTTTGTTACCAACACGTGTGTGCACCAGCAAATGACCGAAAATTACCGGAGATTTCAGAGTGCAACAGTAACACTTTGTCCACGAGTCTCATGTACATGTTCGGGGGTAAGGTCTGAAACCTGAGTGACTATTCTTAGACTCTTGCAGTTAATCTTGAACTTACTCTTCCAATTCCCATATAGAGCAGAGAAAGAGGCCCTTCAGCCCATTTAATCTGTGCCAAACTATTATTTTGCCTAATCTCATTGACCTGCAACAGGACCATAGCCCTCCATAACACTCAGATCCATGTACCTATCCAAATTTCTCTTAAATGTTGAAATCAAATCCGTATCCACCTCTTCTGCCGGCAGTTGTTCCACATCTCACCACCCTCTGAGTAAAGAAGTTCCCCCTCAGGTTCTCCTTAAATATTTCGCCTTTCACCTCTAACCCATGACCTCTACTTTAGTTTCACTCTTAATTTATGATCTTTAGTTCTAGTCTCACCCATTCTCAGTGGAGAAAGCCTGCTTGCATTTACTCACCTACACACCTCATAACTGTGCATACCCCTATCAAATCTCCCCTCATTCTCTTACACTCCAGGGAATAAAGTTCTAACCCATTCGACCTTCCCTTATAACTCAGGTCTTCAAGATCCGGCAACATCCTTGTAAATTTTCTCTGTACACTTTCAATTTTATTCATATCCTTCCTGTAGGTAGGTGACTGGAACTGCACACAATATTCCAAATTAGGCCTCACCAGCATCTTAAACATCTTTGACATAGCATTTTCAACTTCAATCATTTTAAAGATTCAAAGTACATTTATTATCAAAGTATGTATGCAGTATACAGCCCTGAGATTTGTCCTCCCACAGACAGACACGAAACAAAGAAAACCATAGAACTTGTTCAAAGAAACATCAAACCCCACCCCCCACATGCAAAAAAAAGAACAAATTGCACAAGTGGCAAAAAGCGAGTAAGATCAGAATATAAAACATTAAACCGCAAAGTCATTGAAGCAGTTCAGGAATGTTCAGTTCAGTTCAATCTAGTATTGTGTTATTTGTTCACTGTGCCATTTTCAGTTCTACAAAAAATATTCGTGTGGGGTCCAAGTCCAGAGCTCCTTGAAAGCAGCCAGACAAGTTGATGGAGTGACCCAAAACAACAAATGTCATATTATACATGATAATGAACGACTTTGATTCCAAATGAAGTGTATGGCTCACTTGCCTTTATTACCCGAGGCACTGAGTTCAAGAGTCAGGAGATTATAGTCTTTGCATTGCCGATGGATGCTGTCTGATTTGCTGAGTTCCTCCAGCATGTTGTGGGTGTTGCTCAAGATTTCCAACATCTGCAGTGTCTCTTGTGTTTAGGAAACATGTTGCAGTTTTATAAAGTCTGGTTAAGCCATTTCTGGAATAATGGCTTTCCATTCTGGTTGCCCAATTACAGGAAGACTATGGAGGCTTTGGAGAGGGTGCAGGAGAGGTCTTCCAGAACACTGCCTGCACTAGAAAACGAGCTCAGAGAGCTTAAGACGAGGTTAGATGAATTTGAACAACAGACACAAAATGCTGGAGGAACCCATCAGGCCAGGCAGCATCTATGGAACAAAGTACAGTCAACGTTTCAGGCCCGGCCTGCTGAGCTCCTTCAGCATTTTGTGTGTGTTGCTTGGATTTCCAGCTTCTGCAGATTTTCTCTTGTTTGTGATTAGACAAATTTGAGATTTTTTTTTTCCTGGAGTGATGGAGCCTGAGTAGAGATTTGATAAAGGTTTATCTGATAAAGGCATAGATAGACAGCTAGTTTCTTTATCTCTGGGTTGAAATGTCTAATACCAGAGGGGATGGATTGAGATTCAGATTCAGATTCAGATTCATTTACTTATTACACACACGTTCAAACACACAGTGAAATGGGCCATTTGCATTAACAACCAACACAACCCGAGGATGTACTGGGGGCAGCTCACAAATGTCACCACACATTCCAGCGACAACATAGCGTGCCCACGATGCTCAGCAGAATAACACAGGACACAACAAGCAACAAAAAACAGAACAACAACAGCAAAACAGGCCCCTCTCCTCCATCCCACCTACATATACAAACAATCCACCATCCCTAGGACAGAGAGTCTAAGGAGATGCACAGGGTAATCTTTTTATACAGTGGTTAATGCTTGCCTGAAGTGTACTCTCTGGATGGTAGTGGAAGCAGGTGCAAAAGGGGTGATTATGTAGTTCTTAGATGTCCACACACATCTTTAGTACTCGGCCAGTACATTGTCTGGACTAGACATCTTTTGTGGATTCTCTCTCATGAAGGATGCCTAAACATTTGCCTCAAAGACTGAGATTACAGGGTCATCTGGAGATGTGTGTCATAGTTCTCCCTATCAAACAGCTCATCTCGGAGTGACCTCTTACCCTGCCTAATCTCGCCGTGTAGGAAGTGACAGAATCAGAATCAGGTTTATTACCACTGACATATGGCATGAAATCTGTTGTTTTGTGCCAGGGGTACAGTACAAGCCATAAAAACTTACTCTAAATTTATTTATTTAGAGATACAGCACAGAACAGACCCTTCTGGCCCTTTGAGCCACGATTTACCGCTAGCCTAATCATGGAACTATTTATAATGACCAACTAACCTACTAATCGGTCTGTCTTTGGACTGTGGGAGGGAGGAAATGCGGGCAAATGGGAAGCAATGTACGAACTTGTTTACAGAGGATGCTGGAAATGAACTCCGAACTCTGATGCCCCAAGCTGTAATAGCGTCGCGCTGACCACTACACGACTGTGGATAGCGTTGAACTGCTGGAGTGTTTCTCAGCTACACTTATTCAATCAAGTTAAGAGTATTCTGGTAACTTTATGCCTTTGCATTGCACCGCTGCCACAAAAAACAAATTTCACATCATCCGACTGATTAATTGGTTGTTCATCATGTCTGACAATGACAGGAAACCCGTGCGGAAGAATATTTAAAGTGGAAAACACATTGCACTGAAACAGTTTCATTCTTAACCTTGGATGTCCAGGTCCAGTGGTACAAGTAGTCGTCACAACTGGGGTCTTCCTTGGTTGCAGTGGATGACCATGACATCTTCATTGCCTCATCATACCCTTCGCTCTCCAAGGAGCATTGCAGAACCACCTTCCTGGGCATTGGATCTCACTGCAGATCTCATCCACCCAATCGCCGGAGCTGACTTCACATGCAAGGACAGCTCTGTCCTTGTCCCACCACAGTATGAGGCCCAGGGCCTACCCTCACCTGGTTTAGCCCACCTTTTAAAGGTGTACCAGGATGTGCAGCTACTTGGAGCCACAGATGAGAGCTGAACATCTGGTGGGGCCCAAAGGTGAATAAGCTGTCCTGGAATGGACACGACAAACCCCTTCGCCAGCAGTGCTACCCCTCCCTGGACATCCCATACATGCCCCACATCATATAAGATTTGGTTCTGATTCTATAACTCATGTTGATGTTTTCCTGGTGAAAGCTGCTTATATGATGCTTTGTATTGTTGCTGCAATAATTCACTATATCAAAGTGAAAGTTAAAGAAAATTTATTATCAAAGTACATACTGTATATGTCACCATATATTACCTTGACATTTGTTTTCTTGCAGACAGTTAACAGGCAAATAAAAAAATACAATAAAATTCATGAAAAGCAATAAATAACAAAGATTTGGTAATAACCAATGTGCAAAAAATAATAAAGTAAATAAATAATAGAGAGCAGACTAGAGTATAAAAGCATGAATGTAATGTTGAGGCTTTATAAAGCACTGAGCATTGGTGGATTGTGAGCAGTTTTGGGCCCCTTATCTTAGAAAGGATGTACTGACACTGGAGAGGGTTCAAAGGAGGTTCACAGAGATGATTGCGGGATTGAAAAGCTTGTCATATGAAGAGTGTTTGATGGCTTTGGCCTGTACTCACTGGAACTTAGAATGAGGAGGATCTCATTGAAACCTATCAAATGTTGAAAGGCCTTTTTAGAGTGGATGTGGAGATGATGTTTCCTACAGTAGGAGAATCTAAGACCAGAGGACACAGCCTCAGAATAGAGGGGCGTCCTTTTAGAATGGAGATGTGGAGGAATTTCTTTAGCCAGAGAGTGGTGAATCTATAGAATTCATTGCCACAGGCAGCTGTGGAGGCCAAGTCCTTGGGTATATTTAAGGGAGATTTTGATTCTTGAAAGGATACGGGGCAACAGCAGGATATTGGGGCTGAGAGGGAAATGGATCAGCCATGATGAAACAGACTTGATGGGCCAAATGGCCTAATTCTGCTCCTATACCTTATGGTTTTATGGTCTAACGCAAGTCGTAGAGTCTTTGAAATTGAGTCTATGGATTGTAGTTGTGGTTGTTTGGCTCTTGAACTGAAAAGCATAACTTGACTCAACTTCATTGCCCTATACTTGAAATGTTCCCACAGCCTATGGACTCACTTTCAAGGACTCTTCACTTCATGTTCTTGATACTTATTGTGTATTTATTTATTATTATCTTACGGTATTTTCAGTTTGTAGTCTTTTGCATACTGGTTGAACGTCCAGGTTGGTGCGGTCTTTCATTGATTCTGTTATGGATTTATTGAAAATGCCCACAATAAAATGAATCTCAGGATTGCATATGGTTACATATATGCACTTTGATATTAAATTTACTTTGCACTTTGAACTTTGGAGTCAGGTCAATATTTTGATGAGTGAAGTTATCCATGCTAGTTCCGGAGCCTGATGGTTGTAATAATATCAATAATTTATTAATTGAGCACTTTTCATACAAATGATGTAGTTCGAAGTGTTTTACAATGGGATGAAGTTCAAACATGAAAATAAAAGACAAAAAGATGTTAGTTTAAAGCAAAGTTAAATAAATAAGTGTCACAAAGGGGATGATGTTGGGAGGGAACCCAAATGCAAGACACAGACACTGAAGTACTAGGAACAGGACAGGACTAGAGACTAGAGTTAGGGATGTGACTGGATGCAGACTAGGAGCTGGGACAAGAACACAGACTTGGGCTAGAACATTGGCTAGGCAAGCGGGACCAGGACAAGGAACTGGGAACTAGCTTAGACTCTGAGCCAGAGACTGGACAAGGACCCAGAACCTGGGTCTTGACTCAGGCTCAGACTCCAGAACTAGGAGAAGACATGACGTGGTCTTGGGAGACAGGAACCTCAGAACACAAAGCTGGAAGCCTTGACTTGGTCTTGGGGAGGACAGGAACAGAAAGCCTTGGTCCAGAGCACAGAAACACGGAGCCTTGGACTTGAGAGACAGGAACATGGAACACAGAGCCGGGATTCCCCCCCCTCTTGGGAACAGGACGTAGAGCCGGGACTCATACACAGAATGCTGAACACGACAAGACGATTCCCAACACTAGGTAGCGGCAAATGGCCAGACCTACCTAGTGAAGGCGTGGACACAGAGACGGTTCCCAACACTAGTGGCAAACGGCTGGACCTACCCAGCGAGGGCGTGGACACAGAGGCAGTTCCAACTCAACAATTGACAGTTCCTTACCTTGACACAGAAAGGCTCCGGTCTCACTCCAGTGGTAGAACTTGACAAGGTTGCCGTCAAGGCTCCAGACACAGGTTGCAGGGCAAGGCTCCAGAAGGAAGGGGAAGGGGAAGGGGAAGGGAAGGGAACAGTCCAGCCTCAGGGTAACAACAAAGCCAGCCTGGCTTACCCAACAGAGACAAGGACAGGAAGGGACAGATCCAACTGCAGGGTAACAGCAAAGCCGGCCTGACTTACCCCACAGAGGTGAGGACAGGATACTGACAAGACAAACCAGCACCCACACGCGAACCCAGGGCCATTTATATTCCCAGCCCCAAGACGAGCATCAGGTGCCCATGATTAAGCCCAACTGAAACCAGAGACAGCCCGAAGACCCGGAGTCTGGAGTGCATGGACTGGACCATGAACCGGAACGTGAACTTCACAGACTTTACATGACAATAAGTTTTGAGCTGTCATTTAAAGGTATACTGCGTCTGTATCCTTTATAGTTTTCAGTATTGCATTCCACAGTTTAGGAGAGTAGTTCAAAAAAGCTGACCTGCCAATTATCTTTTGAGGGTGATTGTTTAAATTTAAGATACTGGTGGAAGAAGACCTGAGAGCTCAAGCAGGGTTTTAAAATGGAAGCAATTCTGAGATGATGTAGGGTAATAACTGTTCCTGAACCTGGTGCTGTGGGACCTATGACAATAAAATTTACTTTGTCTTTATTGAGACCATAAGTCCACAAGGCATAGGAGCAGAATTAGGTCTTTCATCCCATCAAATTGCTCCACATATTGAATGGTGGAACAGACAAGAAGGACCCAATTGTCTACTTCATTTTTCTGGTACATACTTTTTTGTACAACTGGGTGCAAAAGGGAAAGGCAAAGTTGTAAACTCAGCCAGCACCATCACGGGCACTAATCTCCCCGGCATCCAGGACATCTCCAAAACGTGGCATCCATCATTAAGGACCTCATCACCAGGACATGCCCTCTTCTCATCGCTACCATCAAGGAGGAAGTACAGGAGCCTGAAGACACACACTCAACGTGTCAGGAACAGTTTCTTCCCCTCTGCCATCAGATTTCTGAATAGACAATAAACCCATGTACACTACCTTAACCATTTCCCCCTTTTTCTTTTTGCACTACCTATTTAATTAGACTTTTTAAAATATATTCTTTTTATTGTAATTAATAGTTTTGTTATTATGCATTGCAATGTAGTGCCACCGCAAAACATCAAATTTCATGACATCCGCCAGTGATATTAATTCTGATTGTGAAAAAGGCAGCGAAAGTACGATTTTAATAGGACATCAAAGAGGTCAGCTGAAGCTCCCATTGGACCATCCCGGCCATCAATCTCCTACAAGCCCCACTTTGGACCAGTCTGATCATCAATCTCCAGCAGCCGTGCTCTCTGAATGGCTGGGCGTTGCCGGAGTCCCGCCCCTCTTCTTGCTGACGTAAGGCCAGCCCGCGATAGGAACGGAGGGAGGGAGGTTGGGCTCGTGTGGCGCTCGATTACTCATCGGGCCGGGTGGTGAGAGGAGGTGGCCGGCTGTACGGTGAGTGCCTTGCTGGGGGCCCGAGAGTAACCGGGGGTGGGGGCCGACCGAATGAATGGAATGGAATGGGGTGAGGTGAGGAGAGGAGTGCGAGGCTGGTGTCTGAGGGGAAATTTGTTGCTGATGCTGAGGTGATGCCTGAAGCTGCTCTCTGACTTCTAACATCGGACTTAAGACAGAGAACATTATAGCACAGGAACAGGCCCTTCGGCCCACAATGTGGTGCAAGGCCAAATAAATTAATAATGGAATGGCCAACTGAGCTAATCCCTTCTGTCTACACAACGCCAAAACGTTTCATTTTCCTCACATTCAAAGTAAATTTATTATCAAAGTATATATACGTGGCCATAAACAACCTTCAGAGTCCTTTCCTGTCGGCATTTACAGTAAATACGAAGAAACACCAATAGAATCAAAGAAAAAACACAAAACAAGCCTGACAGACAGCCGCTGTGCAAATACAAAAAGAGGAAATAAATGAGTCAAAATCTAAAGGTCTCTTAAAAGTTTCTAACGTAGCTGCTTCTACCACCATTCCAGGCACCCACCACTCTCTGCAAAAGCTTGCCCCCCACATCTCCTTTGAAATTACCCCCTCACCTTAAATGCATGTTCTCTATAATTAGATGTTTTAATACTGCTAAATAGGTATGATGCCTCATAATTTTATAAATATCTTATCAGATCTCCCCTCAACTTACACTGCGCCAGAAAAAAACCTAAGTTTGTGCAACATCTCATTATAGTACATGCCCTGTAATCCAGGCGGCATCCTGATAAACCTCTTACAACGCTTCAACATCCTCCCTGTAATGGGGCGACTAGTATAATCCCAAAGATGGTTCTCGGCCCTAAACATCAACTGTTTATACATTTCCATAGATGCTAACTGACTTGCTGAGTTCCTCCAGCATTTTGTGGATTTTCAGCATCTGCGGTCTCTGTGGATTGTGCCGTCCCTTATTTCAGGGGATAGCATAGTTCCCTCCCTTTCTTTAAAAAGAAATGGTACATACATTATGTGAGTTGAAATAGAAACCCAGCAGAGATTTACTGTTCTCAATTGTTCATCCCAGGTCATTTTTTTGTTAATAATTTCAGAGTTGGGTTCATTTTCACAGTGTTATATGATGTGACATTGTTTCGTGGCAAAAATTACCATGAGTTACAAAGAGTAGTAGATATGTCCCAGTCCATCAAGGGTAAAACCCTCCCCACTCCTGAGCAGATCCACAAGGAATGCTGTAACAGGAAAGCAGCATCCACCATCAAGGACGTCTGTCATCCAGACCATGCTCTCTTCTCACTGCCACCATCAGGAAGGGGGTACAGGAGCTCCAGGGCTCACACCAGCAGCTTCAGGACCCACCTCAACCATCAGGGTCTTGAACCAGAGGGGATAACTTCAATTACCACAACTCTGAACTGATTTCACAACCTGGGGACTCAACTTTCAAGGACTCTGCAATTCATGTTCTCAATATTATTTATTTTTTACTTGTTTTTTTTTGTATTTGCGGTCTGTCTTTTGCACATTGGTTGTTAGTTTTTGTGTGTGATTTTTCATTAATTCAGTTGTATTTCTTTGTATCTACTGTGAATGCCTGCACAAAAGTGAATCAGGGTTATATATGGTACTTTGATAATAAAGTTACTTTGAACTTTGAAACTAGTGAGGTCACGTTCATAGTATTCCTTATCTTGCCTGTTCAGTATTACAACAATGGAAAGTGAGAGCACAGGTACAAGGTGAGAGGGGAGAGATTTAAAAGAGACCTGAGAGGTAATTTCTTTACACACAGGCTAGTGAGTAGCTGGAATGATCAGCCAGAGGGAGTGGTTGAGTTGAATACAATTATAATATAGGAGGTTGTTATAGGTTGCAATGGGAGCTGGGCTGAGAAGTGGCAGATGTAGTTCAACCCGGAAAAGTGTGAAGTGATTCACTTTGGAAGGTCAAATTTGAAGGCAGAATACAGGGTTAAAGGCAGGATTCTTAGCAGCATGGAGGAACAAAGGGATCTTGGGGTCCATGGCCATAGATCTCTCAAAGTTGCCGAACAAGTTGAAAGGGTGGTTAAGAAGTGTTGCCCTTCATAAATCAGGGGGTTGAGTTTTAAGAGCCATGAGGTAATGTTGCAATTCTATAAAATGGGTTAAACAAACCTTGGAATATTGTGTTCAGTTCTGGTCACCTCATTATAGGAAGGATATGGAAGTTTGAGAGAGGGTGCAGAGGAGATTTACCAGGATGCTGCCTGGATTAGAGAACATGTCTTATGAGGAAAGGCTGAGCAAAGGGTGAAGAAGGATGAGAGGTGACTTGATAGAGCTGTACTAGATGATAAGACCCATGAATTAAGTGAATAAACCAGAGACATTTTCCTACGGCACAAGGGACATAATTTTAAGGTGATTAGAGGAAAGTATAGGTTGGATGTCAGAGGTAGTTGAGTGGTGGGTGTGTGGAATGCCCTGCCAGGGCTGGTGGTAGAGGTACATACATTAAGAACACACACAAATTGCTGGAGGAACTCAGCAGGTCAGGCAGCATCTGTGAAAATCAATAGACAGTCGATGTTTCAGGCTGAGACCCTTCTTAAGGACTCAGTCGAAAAGTCAACTATTTATTCATTTCCATAGATGATGCCTAAGCTGCTGAGTTCCCTCAGCATTCTGTGTGTGTTGCTTTAGATTTCCAGCTTCTGCAGATTTGCTTCTGTTTATATTAGGGACATTTAAGAGAATCTTAATAGGCACATGGGTGACAGAAAAATAGATTGTTATGTAGGAGAGGAGGGTTCAAAGTAAATTTATTATCAAAGTGCATATATGTCACCATATACAACCCTGCAATTCATTTTCTAGTGGGTGTACTCAATAATAATATTACCATAATAGAATCAATGTAAGACTGCCCAGATATGGCATGCAACCAGACTGCAGAAGACAACAAACTGCAAACACAAAAATAAATAACCAATAAATATTGAGAACATTAGATGAAGAGTCCTTGAAAGTGAGTCCATAGGTTGTGGAACATTTCAGTGATAGGGTAAGTGAAGTTGAGTGATGTTATCCCCTTTGGTTTTAGAGCCTGATGGTTGAGAAATGCCTGTTCCTGAACCTGGTGGTGTGAGTCCTGAGGTTCCTGTGCCAGCTTCCTGATGGCAGCAGTGAGAAGAGAACATGGCCTGGATAATGGGAGTCCTTGAGGATGGATGCTGCTTTCCTGCAACAGCGTTTCATGTAGATGTGTTCAGTGGTGGAGAGGGTTTTACCCGTGATGGCTGGGCCATACTCGTTACTTTTTGTAGGATTAGGTTGTCCTTGGAGTAGGTTAGAAGATTGACACAATATCATGGGCTGAAGGCCTGTACTGTGCTGCAGTACTATGTTCTATGTAATATTTTAGAAGAATTTGGATAGGTACCAGAGAGGAAGACCTTGAAGGCTGAATGCTGGTGACTAGAATGAGTAGGGTAGATTCTGTGGTCAGCATGGACCAGAATCAGATTTATTATTACTGTCGTATGTCGTGAAATTTTTTGTTTTGTGTCATTAAAGTTACTATAAGTTAAAAGTAAATGGGGCAAAAGAGGAATAACAAAGTAGTGTTCATGAGTTTATGGACTCATCAGAAATCTGATGGTGGAGGGGAAGAAGCTGTTCCTGACTTATTAATTCAAGTACATTTATTATCAAAGAATGTATAAATTGTATAGCCTTGAGATTTGCTTGCTCACAGGTAGCCGCAAAGCAAGAACCCAGTTTAAGAAAATAAAAGACCAATACTCGATGCACAGGAGAAAGAAAAAAGTTACGAATTACTCAAACAATTGAAGCAAACATTTAGTGTGGATCTTTAAGCTCTTGCACCTCCTTCCCAATGGTAGTAATGAGAAGAAGGCATGTTGTGGATGGCAATGGTCCTTAATGTTGGATGCTACTTTGTTAAGCACTGCCTTTCTAAGATGTTCTCCTTGGTGGGGAGGGTTGTACTCCTGATGGAACTGGCAGAGTCTACATCCCTCTGTTACAGCAATGGTAACATGTTTGCAATGTCCATCCCTTTGGCAGACTAATATTGTTTTATCTGTTCAGTAACAAGATGGTCAGTGTTGGTAAATTGGTGATCATCAGTGTACAAAAGTAAGTCACAAAGCTAAAGTCTATGTCTTATGGACTGATGGAAGTGTTGCAGGAAATGTAGCAGCCAACCAATACCGTAAACAATATAAACACTGCTTCCATAAACAGCAGTATGAAATCTACTCAAATGTTCATTGTAAATATTTAGGAGCAGTTAGTACCCCTCAACTATCAAGCTCTTGAAGAGACGGGATAACTTCACTTAGCATCACTGAACTGTTCACTCAACCTATGGACTCACTTTCAAAGGCTCTTCATCATGTTCTCGATATTCATTGTTTATTTATTATCATTTTGTTTCTTTGTATTCACTGTGAATACCCACAAGAAAAGGAATCTTGGAGACATATATGTACTTTGATAATAAATTTACTTTGAACTTTGAAGAATTTGAATTCATTAGGGTGACTGATCTTCCAGAATGTGTCATGGAAATTTCCTTTGACCTTCTGAGGCAATAAGGGGTCTTTGTATCCTGTGAAAGATGGCGTCCCTAACAATATGTTGTTAATGTGGAATACCAGTGTTGATTTTACCCCGAGGACAATGGAACACAGTCTAATTAGCACTCACTAATTTTACTTATTTAGTGGATCAGCATATAGGGTAGGTTTCTATAGTTGGAGTTTTATTGCATTTAAAATAAATATAATGCACACGGAATAAGGATCTCTGATTTTTGTTGTGGTATTGCTATTTCTGTGCTGTTGTAAATATGAAACTGCACCTCAGCCAGTTTTGCTTTTAAGGTTGAACTCAAAAATGCAGAGATGATCTTTGACAATTTGTAATAGGGCTTGGTCATCAGTTATAAAACTATGCAATTTATTAAACACCAGCAGTTCTTTTATTTTGTGATGTGTCGGCAGAATTGATGCAATTGAAAATGCAAGAGGGTGAACCACATTTGGACTGAATATGTGGAAGTTTAGATTTGTTTTTATTCACTTACTATTGCACCAGATAAACAGTTTTTCCAAAATATTCATATTTCTAAGTTCAAATTACATTTTGTTATCAAAGTACATGTATGGCATCACATGCAACCCAGAGATTCATTTTTTGTGGGCATACTACAGAATAATAACCATTACAGAATCATTGAAACACCACCCAACCAGGACATTCAACCAGAGTGCAGAGGACAAAAAGCTGTGCAAATACAAAAAGAATAAATATCTTTTATTAGTTAAATTGGTTTAATTTTGAAATCTGTTTTTAAGTTTAATTGTCATATTACCATACAGGAATACCCATGAATACAACCAAATGAAACACTGTTGCTCTCGGGCCAAAATGCAAAAAAACAGTATCAAATCATACACAACACAAGGCACATACGGTACAAATAAGTTATCAGTAAAATAGTCTCACAGAAAAATATACTCCAAGACCCTGGGTCCATGGATGTTGCAGCAGTCTGCAGTTGAACACAATAGGGGTTGTCTTCTGCCAAGCAAACACAGGAGGGCAAAACCAAATCCTCTGTTACCAGCTCCAGTGCCTCTATCCTGAACGCTGTAAACAGGTGACACAGTGGTTTGAGGCCAAGTCCTTGCTATGACTGAGGGCATGCAGCTCCCCCGTCGTTCACCAGTAAACCAGTGAATCAGATTTGCAGCATTCCATGTTACCAATGCCCAAAAACACTTTATTGGCCTCGTAGAAGCCACTGTGTCTGAGCATGCCACCACCTTACTGGAAGTCCTGCTCCTATCAGGGAGAAGGCAACACAGTATTCACACCAGGACCACCAGACTCAAAAACAGTTATTTTTTCACAAGCTGTAAGACTGATCAACACTTCCTCTCACTAATCCATGCCTGTATGCACCCAACCCCCACTACTTTATCATTTCCTCTCAATGTCAACTTATGTACAGACTCCTGTGCCTATCATCACTTTTGGGGCGTATGTATCTATATACATCGATGGATAGACTTGTATATCTTGTATATATCTTATTTATTTATTATTATTTAGTTCTGTCTTTTTTTTGCTTGCATCAGATCTAGAGTCACAATTATTTTGTTCTCCTTTATATTTGTGTACTAGAAACAACATTAAACAATTTTGAGCAAATACCAAATATTAAGCCACAAAGTACTGGAGGAACTCAGCAGGAACGTATGAAGGGCCTTCTGTGTCAGTGGACCCTGACTCCGATCTGTCAAGGTCTGTGGTGGTGCCTCTCGGTGTTAAACAAAGTAACACACAGACATTCTTTCTCCATTAAAGAAAGTGGAAAGATAAGGCTCATTTTATACCCTTAATTGTTATCTGCAGTTCTTGCTATTAAAAGTAACATTTGTTTATTTACTTGACTGGCCATACACCCACCCACCTACCCACATAGGAACAGGCCCTTCCGGTGTAACGAGCTGAGCCAACAGCAACCCAATTTAATCCTAATAACAGGACAATTTACTATGACTAATTAACCTACTAACTGATTTAACTTTGGACTGTGGGAGGAAATCCACGCCTTCCATGGGGAGGATGTATAGACTCCTTACGGTTGAACTCTGACTTCCACCCCAAGCTGTAACAGCATTGCAGTAGCTGCTATGCTACTGTGCCCGCTTATAACATTCTTCAAGCATGAGCTATTCTCTTTTATTTTCTCTTTTCAACAAAGCTGACTGTCCAAGTAGGCCGATTGTCTCTGCCTGCTTTTGCCCCACTTAACTCGTGTTAAACCCCATACCTAAACCCCATTCTTTCCCCCTTGGTTCAGTTCTTTCCCACGTATGTTCGCAACACTTCTCATGCCCTGATCTTCACCATTGATGTTCAATCCCTATAAATGTCTAACCCCCATTAAGAAGGCCTCAAAGCTCTCTACTTCTTTCTCAAGAAAAGAACCAGCCAGTTCCCTGCCACCACCATCCTCCTCTGTCTGGCAGAACTGGTCCTCGCCCTCATCAGTTTTTCCTTTGGCTCCTCCCACTTTTTCCAGACTCGGTAGCTATGGGCACCCTCAGGAGCTCCAATAATGCCTGCCTCTTCATTGGCAACATAGAACAGTCCATGTTCCAAGCTTTTCTCGGTAATGCTGCCCAGCTGTTCCTCTGCCTCATTGATAACTTCTTTGGAGCAGCTTCGTGCACCCATGCAGAGCCCAACAGTTTCATTAACTTTGCCTCTAACTTCCACCCTGCCCTTAAATTCACTTGTCCATTTCTGACACCCTTCTTCTCTTTCTCAATCCCTCTGTCTCCATCTCTGGAGACAAACTGTCAAACGACATCTTTTATAAATATACCAATTCCCGCAGTTATCTTGACTATATTTCTTCCCAACCCATCTCCTGTAAAGATATCATTCTCTTTTCTCAGTTCCTTAGTCTCCGCCACATCTGTTTCCTGGATGCAACTTTCCTTTCCAGGGTGATAGAGAGATCCTCAATTTCCCTTCCTCCGCTATTGTTGCTGGCCTCACTAGCATCTCCTCCATGTCCCGAGCATCCGTGCTCACCCATCTTCCTACTGCCTTTATATTAATAAGAGTTCCTCTTGTCCTTACTCACCAATCCATGAGCTTCCACATCTAACACGTCATCATCCATTCTTGCGGACAAGTTTGTTAGAGCTGTTGGGAGTGGTTTAAACTAATATGGCAGGGGGATGGGAACCAGTATGATAGAGCTGAGGATGAGCCAGCAGGTTTACAAGTAGATGATGGGTGTAACATGAATGTAAGGAAGGACAAGCCAATGATTGGATACAAATGCAGACAGAGCAAAGAGTTAAATTGTACCACAGAGGCAAAATTCAAAAGGACGAGAATGCAGGACTGAAGGTGCTGTATTTAAATGAGTGTAGCATTTGGAATAAGATGGAGAAACTCGTGGTGTAATTAGAGATTGGTCGGTATGATGCTGTGCCCATCACTGAGTCGTGGCTGAAAGAAGATCATCGTTGGGAGCTTAACATCAAAGGATATACTTTGTATCCAAAGGACAGATAGGAAGGCATAGGTGGTGGTGTTGCTCTGTTGATAATAGATGGAACTACATTTTTAGAAAGAGGTGACATAGGGTCAGAGAATGTTAAATCTTTGTGGGTGGAGTTAAGAAACTGCAAGGGCAATAAAACCATTATGGGAATCATATATAGGCCTCCAAATAGTAGCCAAGCTGTGGAGTTACTTGCCAAGAAATGGAGCTGGAAAAGGCATGTAATAAGGGTAATGACACAGTTGTAATGGGGACTTCAATACTCCTCTGGGGGGGTATCCAGAACTAGAGGGCATAGCCTCAAAGTTAAGGGGTGACCTTTTAGAACGGAGGTATGGAGTAATGTTTTTGGCCAGAGAGTAGTGAATCTGTGGAATGCTCTGCCACAGACTGCAGTGGAGGCCAAGTCCATGGGTATATTTAAGGTGGAAGTTGATCGGTCAGAGCATCAAAGGATATGGAGAGAAGGCAGGTGTAAGGGGTTGAGTGGGATCTGGGATCAGCCATGATGGAATGGAGCAGACTTGATGGGCTGAATGGCCTAATTCTGCTCCTATGTCTTATGGTCTTGTCCACAACTTCCACCACCTCCTACGGGATCCTGCCACTATATGTATCTTTACCTTCCCCCCCCCCCCCCCCACTCTGCTTTTTGCAGGTACCTCTGTAATTCCCTTGTCCATTCGTCCGTCCCCACAAATCTTAGTCCCAGCACTTATCCCTCCAAGTGGCCTTAGTGCTTCAACTGCCCATTCACCTCCTCCCTCGCCTCCATTCAGGGCCCTAACAGTCCTTCCAGATGAGGCAGTACTTCACTTGCAAATCTGCTGTGGCCATCTATTGTGTCCCGTGCTCCCGATATAGCCTCCTCTGTTGCTGAGACCCATTGTAAATTGAGGGACCACTTCATCAAGCACCTCTGCTCCATCCATCAAAAGCAAAAATTGCTGGTGGCCAAACATTTTAATTTCTATTCCCTTTCAGTTCTGAAATGTTGAGCCATGGCCTTGCCCTGTGCCAAGAAGAGGCCTCCTATGGGGTGGGGGAGCAACACCTTATATTTTGTTTGGGTAGCCTCTAACCTGAAGGCATGAATATCGATTTCTGTCTGGGGGAAAAATTCCATCCCTCTTTCCCTTTTCTTCTATTCCCTACTCTGGTTTCTCATCTTTTCTCACCTCCCCTGATACCTCTCCTCCTTCCCTTTCTCCTATGGTTCATCTCCTCTCCAGCTCTTTACCTTTTTCACCCACCTGGCTTCATCTGTCACCTTCTAGCTATCTTCCTTCCCCTCCCCTATCTTTTAATTGTGGCGTCTTCCCCCTTCCTTTCTAGTCCTGGTGAAGGGTCTCAGCCTGAAACGTCAACTGTTTATTCATTTCCATAAATGCTGCCTGACCTGCTGAGTGCCTCCAGCATTTTATGTATGTTCTCTTTTTGATTTATGCTTTAACAAGTTGTGACTCATGTATTGTTGGCAATGGTTATTGGCAAAGACCTTGTCATAAGCCTGTGTGTGCACATTTCCTTTTTCACAATGCAAGGAATGGTTTGTCAAAACCACGCTTCAGTATCAGTCTTTGTTTATTGTCTATACTTTTTGATCTTCATTTTGAGACAGAAATGTGCTCAGAGCCCCAGTGTCTCCATTTTAATGACATTAGATTCTTCTAGAAGGTGTGAGAAATTACTGAATATAGCCCTTGCCTGCTTTAAAAAAATTTCCAATCCCTTGAAGTTCACAAGAAATATTTCCATTCTAAATCCTCAACAGAATTGATTTTGCATTTCTTTGAAGAATAAAAACTAATAAAGTGAGACGAACAGGGCAGTTGGAGTAGAGATGGGTGGACATTGTGATGGATCCCACCCAATCTATTCGACTCTTTATCAGGCATGTAGCATCCACATCAGGACCACCGGACTCAAAAATGGTTTCTTTCCCCAAGCTGTAAGGCTGATCAACACCTCCACCCGCTAACCAACCCCTCCACACCCCTAACCACCATCATTTCTTGTTAGTTCCTTATGTACAGATACTGTGCCTTGTGTCACTTTGTGAACATACAATCAATCTATGTATACAAGCTATCTTAGATATTTTTGGTACTACATGGGATCTGGAGTAACTTTCAGAGTATGTCCACAGTGATGAAGTGCCTTGAAACGTATCAACTCGTGCCTGAGGAGTGACCTGGATCTGCTCTACCCTCACAGAAGGCAGATGTCATCTCACTGGCTCTTCAGTCAATCCTGGAACATTTGGACAGCAGAGATGCATACATCAGGATAGTCTTTTTCTTTCTTTTTCAATCTTTTTATTAGTTTCATAAAATATAAACATAACATAATAGTAGTACAAAGTTATTGGGAATACATTCTTATAATTAACATGAGTAATTATAAAACCAAAAAATACTTGATTGACAAAACTCCCAATCATATAGGATACCAATGAATAATACAGAACAAAAAGAAATATCTAGACAAAAATCATGAAAAAGGAAAAAATATATATATAACCCTCCTCCCCAAAAAACTAATCTAAACAGAATTAATCAACTAAACTAAAAAAAAGACCTGAGCTGTTTTAACATCGTAAAAAAAAGGGAGAAAAGAAAAACCTTAGTGTCGATGACTCTGTTCCTCTCAACCAACATTACAAAAAAGTAAAATAGGTTTAGAAATGGTCAAATAACATCATATGAAAATGCTGAATAAATGGCCTCCAAGTCTTTTCGAATTTAATGGAAGGGAGGATAGCCTTTGTTAACTACAGCTCGGCATTTAATACCATCATCCCCTCGAAACTAATCAATAAGCTCCAAGACCTGGTCCTTAATATCTCCTTATGCAACTGGATCCTCGATTTCCTCACTTGCAGATCCCATTCAGTTTGAATTGGCAACAACATCTCCACAATCACCATTAGCAAAGAGCTTTGTACTTGGCCCCCTGCTCCACTCACTTTACATTCATTACTGTGAGACTGTGCAGCTCCAAAGCCATATTTAAGTTTGCTGATAACATCACCGTTGGTTGAGTCAAAGGTAGTGACAAATCAGCATATAGGAGGGAGATTGAAAGTCTATCTAAATTTTGCCACAGCAATCTCTCACTCAATGTCAGCAAGACCTGATTATTGATTACAGGAGGAGGTCCATGAGCTGGTCCTCATCAGGGGATCAGAAGTGGAGAGGGTCGTAAACTTTAAATTCCTTAGTGTTACCAGTTCAGAGGATCTGTCCTGGGTCTACCATATAAGTGTCATTACAAAGAATGCACAACGGTCCCTTATTTCTCTGGAAGTTTGTGAAGAATCAGCATGTCATTTAAAACTTTAACAAACTCCTATTGCTGTGTGGTGGCTCTACAATGGAAAAGCCCACAAAAAGTAGTGGTACAACCCAGTCCATCACAGGTAAAGACCCCTTCACCACTGAGCACATCTAAAAGGAACACTTTCACAGGAAAGCAGCATCCATCATTAGGGTCCTCCACCATCCAGGCCATGCTCTCTTCTTGCTGTTACCAATAGGAAGGAATGACTTTGGTCTCACACCACCAAGTTCAGGAACAGTTAATATCCCTCAACTGTCAGGTTCCTGAACCGGAGGGGATAACTTCACTTAATTTCAGAGAAACATTGTCTCGTTTCTATATAAGTTATATGGGTTATATACATGTATATGCCTGTGTGCCTAGGTACCATATCCGATGCAGACTTTGGTGACTATGGTTTTCCATATAGATCTATCCTTCATTTTTTGGATGACTTCCATTTTCTCAATGTGTAGCCACCTGGCTATGCTTTTGATGTACATAAGCTGAGGTCTTCCTCTAGGTTTGCTCCCCTCAATCTTTCCAGAGAGTATGAGTTTTTCCAGTTCATCTTCCCGCATGATGTGTCCTAGGAATCTGAGTTGTCTTTCTCTTATTGTTGGTATGAGTGATCGAACTGCTTGGGCTCTTCTGAGAACTTCTTCATTTAATGTGTGTGTGGTCCATGATATTTGTAACCTTCTCCTGTAGAACCATAATTCAGCTGCTTCTAGTCTCTTTTCCATTGCTGAAGAAATGGTCCAGCATTCACTTCCATAAGTCAGGATAAAATAAATGTAGCACTGCAGTATCCTGTTTTTAGTGTACATGCTCATCTTTCTGTCTGTTAATATGGTCTTCATTTTTTGGAAGGCTTCTTTCGCCATTGCTATTCTGTATTTGATATCTGTGTCGCGTATATACTTGTATATAGTTAAAATAAACTTGACTTGGTTCATTGTTTCTAAATGAATCGAAATCAGCTTTGAGTGGATTGTTAAGCAGATCGGTGATATTAGTGGTTGTGGTCAGAGTTACAATAGGAGAGCTGTTATTCAGTTCTGGGGATCAATTAACTTAGTTTTATTGAAGTCACCCTGTCTTTAAAACTCATATTATTGTCTTGTTTTTAATTCTTTTCTCTTTCATGTTCTTTCCACTGCACATGAACAAAACTGCAAAGATACACAAGTACAGATGTTATACTCAAATGATCCATGCAGCTATTCATAACAAGAACATTTTGTTCTTTTATATTGCACAGCAGAGGTTGTGAGCACCTGATTTGTAAGTGGAGATAAGAAAATTAATTGTCTCCCACTCATTGGACCACAAATCAAAGCTTCATAAAATGGTGTTTTCAACACTCTTGTCATGGTCAAGCAGTGTGAAGGTAAGATATTCAGCCCACCAGGTCTGAGATGGCCTCAGTCTCCCATTGCTGCTTATTCTAATGGAAAAGCAGTTGTCAATATTATGTAGGAATATATCATAAATAAATAAAACTCCAGCTAGTGGTGCTTGTCTGGCAGTAACAGAAAGCCTGTGCAGGAGAGTTTTTAAGGTGGAAAAGACCATAAGATATAGGAGCAGAAGTAAGCCATTCGGCCCATCGAGTCTGCTCCACCATTCAATCATGGGCTGATCTAATTCTTCCAGTCTTCCCCCCCAGCTTTCAGGCCCATACCCTTTGATGCCCTGGCGAATCAAGAACCTATCTATCTGTGCCTTAAATACACTCAATAACTTGGCCTCAACAGCTGCTTGTGGCAACAAATTCCACAGATTAACCAACCTCTACTAAACTAATTTCTCCGCATCTCAGTTCTAAAAGGACGCCCTTCAATCCTGAAGTTGTGCCCTCTTGTCCTAGACTCCCCTACCATGGGAAATAACTTTGCCATATCTAATCTGTTTAGGCCTTTTAACATTTGAAATGTTTCAATGAGATGCCTCCTCATTCTCTTGAACTCCAGGGAATACAGCCCAAGAGCTGCCAGACATTCCTCATACGGTAACCATTTAATTCTTGGAATCATTCTCGTGAATCTTCTCTTAAACCCTCTCCAATGTCAGTATATCCTTTCTAAAATAAGGAGCCTAAAACTGCACACAATACTCCAAGTGTGATCTCACGAGTGCCTTATAGAGCCTCAACATTGCATCCCTGCTCTTATATTCTAAACTTCTAGAAATGAATGCCGGCATTGCATTCGCCTTCTTCACAACCAACTCAACCTGGAGATTAACCTTTAGGGTATCTTGCACAAGGACTCCCAAGTCCCTTTGCATCTCTGCATTTTGAATTCTCTCCCCATTTAAATAATAGTCTGCCCGTTTATTTCTTCCACCAAGGTGTATGACTGTACACTATCCAACATTGTATTTCATTTGCCACTTCTTTGCCCATTCCCCTAAACTATTTAGTCATAGTCATACTGTATTGATCCCGAGGGAAATTGGTTTTCGTTACAGTTGCACCTTAAATAATTAGTGATAAAACCATAAATAATTAAATAGTAATATGTAAATTATGCCAGAAAATAAGTCAAGGACCAGCCTATCGGCTCAGGGTGTCTGACCCTCCAAGGGAGGAGTTGTAAAGTTTGATGGCCACAGGCAGGAATGACTTCCTATGACGCTCTGTGTTGCATCTTGGTGGAATGAGTCTCTGGCTGAATGTACTCCTGTGCCCAACCAATCCATTATGTAGTGGATGGGAGACATTGTCCAAGATGGCATGCAACTTTGACAGCATCCTCTTTTCAGACACCACCATCAGAGAGTCCAGTTCCATCCCCACAACATCACTGGCCTTACGAATGAGTTTGCTGATTCTGTTGGTGTCTGCTACCCTCAGCCTGCTGCCCCAGCACACAACAGCAAACATGATAGCACTGGCCACCACAGACTCATAGAACATCCTCAGCATCGTCCGACAGATGTTAAAGGATCTCAGTCTCCTCAGGAAATAGGGACGGCTCTGACCCTTCTTGTAGACAGCCTCAGTCTCTCTACAGGCTCTGTTTCCTCAACACTACCTGCTCCTCCACCTATCTTTGTATCAACAAATTTAGCCACAAATCCATTAATACCGTTGTACCATATAACCTACTGTATAATATAGGACTACTTTATGTTGTACTAATACATTATATTGAGCATGCGCTATTAGGCGGGTATTGATCTGTATATATGTGTTCAGTTCGGGTTCCGTAAGTAAAAAGCAACACTCATAACACGCTGGAGGAACTCAGCAGGTCGGGCAGCATCTGTGGAAAAGATGGGTCGACGTTTCGGGCTGGAACCCTTCGTCAGGACTGTAGAGGGAAGGGGCAGAAGCCCTATAAAGAAGATGGGGGAGGGTGGGAAGGAGAAGGCTGGTAGGTTTCAGGTGAAAAACCAGTAAGGGGACACTATCTCGGACACTTCTTCTCCCCTTTCTCGCTCTCTCTGTCTCCATCTCTGGAGACAGACATCTTCTACAAGCCCACTGACTCTCATAACTACCTCAACTATACCTCTTCCCACCCCGCCACATGCAAAAATGCCATTCCCCATTCCCAGTTCCTCCATCCCCGCCGCATCTGCTCCCAGGATGAGGTTTTCTGTTCCAGGACATCTCAAATGTCCTCTTTCTGTAAGGATCGTGGTTTCCCTTCTGCTGTCATTAATGATGCCCTCACCCGCATCTCCTCCATTTCCCGCACTTCGGCTCTCACCCCATCCTCCCACCACCACAACAGGGACAGAGTTCCCCTTGTCCTCACCTACGGCCCCACCAGCCTCCGGATCCAGCACATTATCCTCCGCAACTTCCACCTCCTTCAACAGGACCCCACCAAGAAGCACATCTTTCCCTTTCCACCCCTCTCTGCTTTCCGCAGGGATCGGTCCCTCCGCGACTCCCTGGTCCACACGTCCCTCCCCACGGATCTCCCACCTGGCACTTATCCCTGTAAGCGCAAGTGCTACACCTGTCCCTACACCTCCTCTCTTGCCACCATTCAGGGCCCCAAACAGTACTTCCAAGTGAGGCAACACTTCACTTGTGAGTCTGTTGGGGTCATCTATTGCATCCGGTGCTCCCGGTGCGGCCTCCTCTACATCGGTGAAACCCGACGCAGATTGGGGGACCACTTCGTCGAGCACCTCCGACCATCCGCCATAACAGACAGGATTTCCCAGTAGCCACCCACTTCAACTCTGCTTCCCATTCCGGTTCAGATACGTCCATACATGGCCTCCTCTACTACCATGATGAGGCTAAACTCAGGTTGGAGGAGCAAAACCTCATATACCGTCTAGGTAGTCTCCAGCCCCTGGGTATGAACATTGAATTCTCCAACTTCCGGTAATACCCTCCCCCTGCCTTCCTCTATCCCTATGTCACTCTGCCCCCTCTCCCAGCTGCCTATCACCTCCCTCATGGTTCTGCCTCCTTCTACTACCCATTGTGTTTTCCCCTATTCCTTCTTCACCTTTCTTGCCTATCACCTCCCTGCCTCCCTTCCCCCACCCCTTTATCTTTCCCCTTGCTGGTTTTTCACCTGGAACCTACCAGCCTTCTCCTTCCCACCCTCCCCCCATCTTCTTTATAGGGCCTCTACCCCCTTCCCTCTACAGTCCACAGGGATCAGTGCTGGGTCCATTGTTATTTGTCATCTATATCAATGATCTGGATGATAATGTGGTAAATTGGATCAGCAAGTTTGCTGATGATACAAAGATTGAAGGTGTAGTAGACAGTGAGGAAGGTTTTCAGAGCCTGCAGAGGGACTTGGACCATCTGGAAAAATGGGCTGAAAAATGGCAGATGGAGTTTAATACTGACAAGTGTGAGGTATTGCACGTTGGAAGGACAAACCAACGTAGAACATACAGGGTTAATGGTAAGGCACTGAGGAGTGCAGTGGAACAGAGGGATCTGGGAATACAGATACAAAATTCCCTAAAGGTGTCGTCACAGGTAGATAGGGTTGTAAAGAGAGCTTTTGGTAGATTGGCCTTTATTAATCGAAGTATTGAGTATAAGAGCTGGAATATTGTTATGAGGTTGTATAAGGCATTGGTGAGGCCGAATCTGGAGTATTGTGTTCAGTTTTGGTCACCAAATTACAGGAAGGATATAAATAAGGTTGAAAGAGTGCAGAGAAGGTTTACAAGGATGTTGCCGGGACTTGAGAAACTCAGTTACAGAGAAAGGTTGAATAGGTTAGGACTTTAGTCCCTGGAGTGTAGAAGAATGAGGGGAGATTTGATAGAGGTATATAAAATTATGATGGGTATAGATAGAGTGAATGCAAGCAGGCTTTTTCCACTGAGGCAAGGGGAGAAAAAAACCAGAGGACATGGGTTAAGGGTGAGGGGGGGAAAGTTTAAAGGGAACATTAAGGGGGGCTTCTTCACACAGAGAGTGGTGGGAGTATGGAATGAGCTGCCAGAGGAGGTGGTAAATGCGGGTTCTTTTTTTAACATTTAAGAATAAATTGGACAGATACATGGATGGGAGGTGTATGGAGGGATATGGTCCGTGTGCAGGTCAGTGGGACTAGGCAGAAAATGGTTCGGCACAGCCAAGAAGGGCCAAAGGGCCTGTTTCTGTGCTGTAGTTTCTATGGTTCTATGAAACATCGACTCATCGTTTCCACGGATGCTGTCCGACCTGCTGAGTTCCTCCAGTGAGTGTTGCTTTGACCCCAGCATCTGTAGATTATTTTGTCCGTAAGTAAAAAAACCCTGTTAACTTAGCTCCAGTCTTTAGTGTTTTTACTTATAGTTTTGTTGTGTAACCTGGCCACATACACAAAAAAATGGCGATGAGGTTACTGAACCTGCATCGTATCAGAACGTCGTGTTTTAATTGATAACGGCACTCAGAAGAAGCAGAATGAGGCCGCGAGTCTGAAAAGAGGGAGACCAAAAGACACAGTCGGAGCTGTGGCGCGTCCAGGCGAGACCACAGCCGGCGCTGAACCCCAGGGCTGAGGGTCTGCCTGCCTCAGAAGGGAGATTTAAAAAAAAAAGGAGCAACGCACGCATCTAGCCAGAGCACGCTCGCGACGCTAGCAAAAAAAGGTCACCTGAGTCAAAAAGAAAACAAGGGACTGGGATTAAATTAACAAGGGACTGGGGCTAAATTCACATAACAAGGATAAATTAACACAACAAGAATAGCGTTAATTGGAACCATTACAGCATTTGATAGTGGCATTGAAGACTGGGCAAGTTATATTGAAAGAATAGAGTTATACTGCGATGCTAAATATGTTAATGAAGAAAAGAGAGCCAGCGTCTTACTTAGGCTACATCCACACTAGACCAGATAAATCCGTAACTGAAGCTTTTTCCTCTTCATTTTGACCCTCCGTCCACACTGAAACACCATTTTCCTCCCCCGAAAACGGAGATTTTCAGAAACGTTCTCCAGAGCGAATAAGTCTGAAAACGCCTAATATCCAGTGTAGTGTGTACAGGGTAACCATCTATTTTTTAAACCGCTGTTATGACGTGCTGGAACAAATGGAGGTGGCAGCGCGGCATTTCATTGTTTTCTTGAACGCAACCTCCAACACCACAACAATATCTGACAATAGATGTGTAACATCCTAATGTAACATTATATGGAGATACAAGATAACACTGATGTAGACATGTTTTATACATTTAACAAGGTGCTTTATTAATGTATTGCTTGTGCAATTGTCACTTTTGCCCAGTAACTCGTTTTATTGCACATGTTAAATACAGCAAAATAATACACAAAGACATGGCAAAAGTAAAGGCAAGCAAATTTCACTTTTGCCCAGTAACAAGCCTTATTGCATTTAGTTATAGCTGTCACCCCTTTCATCGGTGAAGAGACTATGGCTGTAAGAAATGTTTCTGGACAAACGCACCAAGTCTTTCGTTTGGCAATTTCTAGTCTGTAACTGGACAAATGCGCACCAAATACACCATTTCCTCTTCGCTTGTTTTCTGTGTGTCCTGCGCATGCCCAGTAGGAGGAGATTCGCCCAAATATCCGTTTTAATGTGAACAGAGGTATTTTTAAAAACACCTAGTGTGGACACCTGTCGTTTTTTGCACGAAACTGGCGTTTTAAAAATTATCTGGTCTAGTGTGGACGTAGCCTTAGTGTAATGAGCGCGAAAACATATGGCCTGCTACGGAGCTTGTTAGCCCCTGAAAACCCAGCTGACAAAATATTCAAGCAAATAGTAGACATTCTCCAACAGCACTTAAACCCCAAACTGCTGGTCATTGCTGAAAGATTTAAATTCCATAAACGGAATCAGCAAAAATGAAAACATTTCTGAATATTGTGCTGAATTGTTCAAATTATCAGAATATTGTCAATTTGGAGCTGGTCTATCGGATGCATTAAGGGACAGGTTAGTGTGTGGCATGCACTGTGAAACCACACAGAAGAAGCTCCTGTATGAAAAAGACCTTACATTCAAGAAAGTGCGAAACATTGCAATATCATTAGAGGTGATATTGAGAGGTGCCTCAGAGATGCTCAAAAATCTCTGGAATATGCTACAAATAAAATGTCACTGAGCAGAAATGAAGGAAAGAAATGTTACCATTATGAAAACATGCTGAACAGAAATGAAGGAAAGAAATGTTACCGTTATGAGAACATGCTGAACAGAAACGAAGGAAAGAAATGTTACTGTTATGAGAACATGCTGAACAGAAATGAAGGAAAGAAACGTTACCGTTATGAGAACATGCTGAACAGAAACGAAGGAAAGAAACGTTACCATTGTGAGAACATGCTGAACAGAAATGAAGGAAAGAAACGTTACCATTATGAGAACATGCTGAACAGAAATGAAGGAAAGAAACGTTACCATTATGAGAACATGCTGAACAGAAATGAAGGAAAGAAACGTTACCATTATGAGAACACACTGAACAGAAATGAAGGAAAGAAATGTTACCATTATGAGAACATGCTGAACAGAAATGAAGGAAAGAAATGTTACCGTTGTGGGAACAGATCACATGACCCTGATGACTGCTGGTTTAAAGACAAAGAATGCCGAAACTGTGGCAAACAGGGCCACACTGGCAGAGTATGCAAAGCTTGTCAACAGCAGGAAAAGGGCAAAATACAGAGAAACAAGAAACCCCAGGAAGGAAAATACAACAAGGTACACAAAATGAAGGAAGGCAGTTCTGATGAAAACGACTCCGATGAAAGTGAATTATCTTGTCTGCAACTTTACAGCATGAAAGAGACAGATGATCGAAGAGTAATAAGGATCACTCCACAAGTGGTAGACGTGAGACTGAAAATGAAGTTGGATACAGGCTCAGTTTTAACAGTAATCTCTGTACACGACTACAAACGACTGTTGGAATCGATTGCTAGGGATGAGATTACGGAGTATCTGGAGGCACAGGACAAAATAGGCCAAGGCCAGCATGGTTTCCTGAAAGGAAAATCCTGCCTGACAAACCTACTGCAATTCTTTGAGGAAATTATAAGCAGGGCAGACAAAGGAGATGCAGTAGACATGGTGTACTTGGATTTTCAGAAGGCCTTTGACAAGGTGCCGCACATGAGGCTGCTTAACAAGATAAGAGCTCATGGAATTACAGGGAAGTTACTCGTGTGGGTGGAGCATTGGCTGGTCGGCAGAAAACAGAGGGTGGAAATAAAAGGGTCCTATTTTGGCTGGCTGCCGGTTTCCAGTGGAGTTCCACAGGGTTTGGTGTTGTGTATGTGGCTGGGTTACACAACAAAACTATAAATAAAAACACTAACCTATTAGCGTGGCCACCGAGGTGAACGTTCGTGGTCTTTTGCTGCTGTAGCCCATCCACTGGTGTGTGCTGAGAGATGCTCTTCTGCGCGCCACTGTTGTAACGGGTGAATATTTGAGTTACCATCGCCTTCCTGTCAGGTCGAACCAGTCCGCCTATTCTCCTCCGACCTCTCTCGTTAACAAGGTGTCTTCACCCTCAGAACTGCCGCTCACCGGGTGCTTTTTGTTTCTTGCACCACTCTGTCTGGCCGGACGTCTGTGGAATGCGGGAGGAAACTGGAGCACTCAGGAAACCCACACAGTCACAGCGAGCTCCTCACAGACCATGTCGGAATTGAACCCGGGCCACTGGGGCTGTATTAGTGTTAGGCTAAGTGCCACGCTATCGCGCCAGCCACACTTGGCCAAACACTGCTTTGATGTCTCAGCCCACCCCCCGGGATTCAGTTTGGGAGACAAGAGGCCCATCATGGTTGAGAGGATTTCAACTGACCCCAATCAGTGAGCAGGAGCACCAGAAGAGAGAAGGTTTGCACTCAAGATTAAAAAGACAATGCTTCACGGCAGTTTTTGGGGTAGTTTATTGATAGACGTTACCCAGAGGAGCAGAGAAGACCCCCTCCAGAGACTTCAGTTATATTTATTATAATTATTATTATTACATTACCATATTATAATTTGATATTAAGTTACTAAGTAAATAATTGGTAAGTGTTTGTATGTTAAGGGTACGCATACTGGGGGCACTATGCTAAACAATAAAAATAACAGTTGATACGCTATTAAAATAAAAGAGTGTACCATATAACCTACTGTGTAACATAGGACTACTTAATGTTCTACTAATACATCGTATTGAGCACGAGCTATTGGGCGTGTAATGATCTGTATATATGTGTTCAGTTTGGGTTCCGTAAGTAAAATGCCCTGTTAACTTAGCTCCAGTCTCTAGTGTTTTTATTTGTAGTTTTGTTGTGTAACCCGGCCGCATACACAACAACCGTAGTCCAAATCATTGACATACATCGTAAAAAGCAGTGGTCCCAACACCAAACCCTGTGGAACTCCACTGGAAACCGGCAGCCAGCCAAAATAGGATCCTTTTATTCCCACCCTCTGTTTTCTGCCGACCAGCCAATGCTCTACCCATGCTCGTAACTTCCCTGTAATTCCATGAGCTCTTATCTTGCTAAGCAGCCTCATGTGTGGCACCTTGTCAGAGGCCTTCTGAAAATCCAAGTACACCACATCTACTGCATCTCCTTTGTCTGCCCTGCTTGTAATTTTCTCAAAGAATTGCAGTAGGTTTGTCAGGCAGGATTTTCCTTTCAGGAACCCATGCTGGCCTTGGCCTGTTTTGTCCTGTGCCTCCAGATACTCCGTAATCTCATCCCTAGCAATCGATTCCAACAACTTCCCAACCACTGATGTCAGGCTAACGGGTCTATAATTTCCTTTCTGCTGCCTTGCACCCTTCTTAAATAGCAGAGTAATACTTGCAATTTTCCAGTCATCTGGTACAATGCCAGAATCTATCGATTCTTGAAAGATCATCATTAATGCCTCTGTAATCTCTGTAGCTATTTCCTTCAGGACCACACTTCCTTCACTTTCTTCAGTGAAAAGCCTTGCACTGGGGCATTTCTACACTCTCAACCTCAGAAGTCTGGATCCAGTGACATGAACAAATGTCACAAATTGTAGTTTTTCTTGGTTGCAATGGATGACCATTTATTCTGTGCTTTGTCATGCCCTTCGCGCTCCGGGGTGTTGTAGAACTGTCTTTCTGGCCGTTGTATCTTACTGTATCTCATCCACTTAGTCCGCATGCTACAAAACAGCTATGTCACTTTTGCACTGGGTGGGTGTGGCTGTCATTGCATGCAGGCAACTAATTAGAGCACACGCGAGAGCTGAGTGTCCAGAGGGAACCAAAGGTGAGTGAGCTACTCCTGAATGATCATGAGAAGCCCCTTCAGTAGAGGTGCTACTCCTCTCTGGGCACCTGATATATTCCTGCACCTAGTAGAAATCTGAAAAAAGAAACAGAAAATGCTGGAAAAGCTCAACGGGTTTGGCAGCAACTGTGGAAAGAGAAACAGTGAACATTTTGAGGTGAAAACAATTAATCTGTTTTGACCATATCTCAGTATGGCAAACTAAAAATCTTGTCACATTACATTCAGGATTGTTCAGGATTTGATGGTTACATAAAACTTGAGTATTTTTGTGGATGAAATTGGAAATGTAATCATGGAGATCTGCTTCCAAGCATTAATCTGCTTTTGAGTGCAAAACTATAACTTAATCTTTCTTGCTATACCATTTGATTTGTCTAAGTTTCTGTTTTGTTTAACTTTTCTTGTAATATCTTCCAATACATTTGGGGCTAAGATTCTTTTCAAGTTCCAAGTTCAATGGAAGGCATGTTGGGGCCATTTTATGCACTTTTTAAAAATTGCATGCATAATGTCAGAATCTACATAACCAGGTTCAGGAACAGGAATGAATATCAGCTCTTTGTTCTACCAAACTCCATTGACAGCAGCAGCAGAATTTTAGTGCTGGCCATCTTTTGTGTTGAGATTAAGCCATGAAGTATCTTTGATTCTTTAATTCTGGAGGATTTTAATGAAAGAAATGTAATGGTCAAATAAATTAAGTACGAATATATCAGATCAGTACATTTCATCATGACACTCAGGGACTTGGGCTATTTTTTTTGTGTGTGATTGTATGTCTTTCTGCTGTTGTAATCATATAGGTAGGCATCCGTTAGTCTCGTGAGACCATGGATTTTGCACCTTGGAAGGTTTCCAGGGCGCAGGTCTCAGCAAGGTTGTAGGGAAGACCAGCAGTTGCCCATGCTGCAAGTCTCCCCTCTCCACGCCACCGATGTTGTCCAAGGGAAGGGCATTAGACCCATACAGCTTGACACCGGTGTTGTCGCAGAGCAATGTGTGGTTAAGTGCCTTGCTCAAGGACACAACACGCTGCCTCAGCCAAGGCTCGAACTAGCGACCTCCAGATCACTAGACGAACGCCTTAACCACTTGGCCACGTGCCAACACTGTAATCATATATACAGATGGCATTGCATTGCATCTAATTGCAGTGGCTTCTACGGGATCAGCCAAAGTACTGCAGGTCCATCCCAGCAGCGAGTTGCTCAGTGCTGGAGAAACTGAAGGAGCTGAACTTGGTGTGGATCAAAGTACATATACAGAATGTCAACATATGCAACCCTGAGATTCATTTTCCTGTGGGCATACTCAGCAAATCTGTAGAATATTAACTATAACAAGAACAATGAAAGATCACCGGAGTGCAGAAGACGACAAACTGTGCAAATGAAAATATAAATAAATGGTAATAAATAATGAGAGCATGAGATAATATGATAAAAAATCCTTAAAGTGAGATCATCGATTGTGAGAGTGTTTCAATTATGGGGACGTGAGTGTAGTTATCCTCTTTTTTTTCTCTCCAAGAGCCTGATGGTTGTGGGGTTGAACCTGTTTTTGAACCTGGTAGTGTGGGTCCTGAGGCTCTTGTACCTTCTTCCTGATGGCAGCAGCAAGAAGAGAGCATGGCCTGGTGGTGGGGCTCTCTGATGATGAATGCGCTTTCCTACGACAGTGTTTCATGTAGATGTGCTCAGTGGTTGGGAGGGCTTTACGCATGATGTACTGGGCTGAATCCACCATTTTTTTTTCTGTTCAAAGGCTTTTGTGTTTCCATACCTAGCCACGATGCAGTGTCAATACACTCTACTGCACATATGGAAGTTTTAGATGCAATGCCAAATCTCTGCAGACTCCTGAGAAAGTAGAGGCACGGTTAAAAAAAAAAGTCTCAAAAGTTCCGATCGACTCCCGGTAGTCCCGATAGCAGGCGGCAGAATGGAGAAACTCTCCCTGCCATAAACCTCCAGGCACCGACAACTGTCGATGCAGAGTGGATGTGGAGAGGATGTTTCCTATGGTGGGAGAGTCTAAGACCAGAAAACACAGCCTCAGAATAGAGAGCTGTTCTTGTGGAACTCTGTGGAATTCTTTGCCACAGTCAGCTGTGGAGGCCAAGTCTTTCTGTATATTTAAGGCAGAGGTTGATAGATTCTTGATTGGTCAGGGCATGAAGGGAAACAGGGAGAAGGCAGGAGATTGGGGCTCAGAGGAAAAGTTAGATCAGCCATGATGAAATGGCCTAATTTGGTTCCTACATCTATGGTCTTGTGTATTGCTGCCCCATAGATACTGCCTGACCTGCTGAGTTCCCTCAGTACTTTGTGTGTGTGTGTGTCTCTCTCTCCCCCCCCCCCCCGGTTTCCAGCATCAACAGAATTTCTTGTGTTTAAAGTTTCATTATATATGTCAGTGACAGTAAACCTGTTTCTGATTGGTCAGCTTGAACCAATGCCTACATCGGTTTACAGTGGCATTTTCAAAAGACTGTCAACAAAGCATTTACTTCAACTGCATTGATGGAGAAATTGTAGGTTGTGGAAAAGAGAACAATTCCAACTTCAAAAGCTTGCTAATTATTGCAAAATGACAATGATAAATATTCTCGTTCATCTTGCTATCAGCACATTAAAAAAAATCTGTCACCATGTATATTGAACCTTGTGTGAATAGTTTACTGGAAAACGCAACTCCATAAACTCTTCCAATTGTAGAATATAACATACACAAGTCACTAAAATGGTGATCATACTTTTTAAATTCCTGCAGATTCAATCTTGAAAGATGTTGTCCCGAATTAAATTAGCTGCAAGACCATGTGCGTACTTGTACCGTTGTGTACACACGAAGGAGAAGGGAAGACCGTTGATGCTCAGTCCCAGAACAAACAAGGTAATATTTCATACTACTTTAACATAGAATGGCATAACCTTTACTTGAAATATTTCAGGATATTGTCTAATGATGGGATTAGTTGCTTGCTGCAAAGCAGTAAGTGCAGACCTCAGAGAAAAGATAAGAGTGCTTTGCCTCAATTTTTGTTTTCTCATTGTATTGTCTTTATTCCAACAAAATAGTCACTGAACACAACGGTAATGTATTTATCTAAATTTGAATAGCACCAATAACTTATTGAAAATTTTTGCGGAGATGAGGCGGGAGGGCAAATTGATGCTAAGTTGAAGGTGCAGAGGTCTCTCAAGGAAGCGATTATTTTAACCAAGAAGACAAAGTAGTTAAATTTGGGGTTTAAATTTATATTTGCAAAAGGAGGAAGTTTGCACAATAAATTTGGCTCAAGTTTTAAATTTCAAATTCAAGATACTAAATATGCAATTTGTCCCTTTGTGCATATTGTAGAGTTTAAATAGCAAGAAATTAAATTCATGAAGTGTTTCAGAGGTGTTCATTTTTCTAGATTAGTATGTAAATTACTGTGTTCAGTTCTGGCCACTTCACTACAGGAAGGATGTGGATACTATAGAGAGAGTGAAGAGGAGATTTACAAGGATGTCACCTGGATTGGAGGCCGTACCTTATGAGAATAGGTTGAGTGAACTTGGCCTTTTCTCCTTGGAGCAACGGAGGATGAGAGGTGACCTGATAGAGGTGCATAAGATGATGAGGGCATTTTTCGTGTGGATAGCCAGAGGCTTTTCCCAGAGCTGAAATGGCTGACACGAGGGGGCATAGTTTTAAGGTGCTTGGAAATGGGTACCGAAGGGATATCAGGGGTAAGTTATTCACACAGAGTGGTCGATGCGTGGAATGCACTGCTAGCAGCGGTGGTAGACGTGGATATAATGGGAGCCTCTTAAATAGGAACCTGGAGCTTAGAAAAATAAAAGGCTAAGTGCTAGGGAAATTTCTAGAGTAGGTTACATGGTTGGCACAACACTGTGGGCCATAAGGCCTGTAATGTGCTGTAGATTTCTATGTTCTAAAGAAAGTAATGCTCTGTACAGAAGGTGACTTGATAGGAAATGATAAAGTAGTGATGGTTGGTGCAGAGGCATAGATTAGTGGGTGGAAGTGTTGAACAGCCATGCTGCTTGGGGAAAGTAATTGTTTTTGAGTCTGGTGGTCCTGGCATGCATCTGTATCTATATACACATTGGAGATGAGGATTTCTTTTGCTGAACTTCAGTATAACTAATCTGGATCTGTATAAGTTGTTTCTCAAAAAGATTAATATTTAAGCTAAGTGGCATCAGTCTGCATAAACATCATATCTGCCATTTTAATGGATAACATTTGACAAGTGACTCAGAAAGGCAGCATCCATTATTAAGGACCTCCAGCACCCAGGGCATGCCCTTTTCTCACTGTTACCATCAGGTAGGAGGTATAGAAGCCTGAAGGCACACACTCAGTGATTCAGGAACAGCTTCTTCCCCTCTGCCATCCGATTCCTAAATGGACATTGAAGCTTTGGACACTACCTCACTTTTTTTAATATACAGTATTTCTGTTTTTGCACGCTTTTTTAATCTATTCAATATATGTAATTGATTTACTTGTTTATTTATTATTATTATGTTTATTTTGTTATTATTTTTTCTCTCTGCTAAATTATGTATTACATTGAACTGCTGCTGCTAAGTTAACAAATTTCATGTCATATGCCATTCATAATAAAGTTGATTCTGAAGTGTATCTGCCTTTGGTTGCCAATTTTTGTCTTTAGTATGTGGCAGCATTGTGCTATCAATATTGACTACATGTAGATTGAAAACAGGTTCACACTCTTGGAAGCTGTCTGGACAGAAGACGGTGCCAGTCTGAGAGGCGGACAGGTCTGTGTGTCAAAAATTGGCGCTGAAATAAAGCCGAGGAGACAAGACGTCAGGCAGAGCCGTGGTAGTAGGGGACACCATAGTGAGAGGTACAGATAGGGGTTTCTGTGGCAACAGGCGAGATTTAAGGATGGTGTGTTGCCTCCCTGGTGCCAGGATCCAGGACGTCACGGACCGATTGCAGGGCATCCTCAAGGGAGAAGGTGATCAGCCGGAGGTGGTGGTGCATGTTGGCACAAATGACGTTGGGAAGAAGATGAGAGACATTTTGCAGCGTGACTTTAGAGAACTCGGAAGAAGGCTAAAAAGCAGGACCTCCAGGGTGGTTATCTTGGGTTTGCTTCCAGTTCCTTGTGCTGGAGAGGACATGAACAGGAGATAGGGGATCTGAATGTGTGGCTGAGGAGCTGGTACGGGAGGCAGGGATTTAGATTCTTGGACCACTGGGATCTGTTTTGGGGTAAGGATGAATTGTACAGAAGGGACGGGTTGCACCTCAGCAGACGAGGGACCAGCGTTCTGGCAGGCAGGTTTGCCACTGCTACACGGGTGTGTGTAAACTAAGTAGTGGGGGGGAGGGGATGAACTGGAAATATAAGAATGGAGTTAAAGGGAATGAGAGAATAAGAAAAGATAAGAAAGACAACAGTTAAAGGGGCAGTAAGATCAGGACGGGATCGAAGAGTATGGGCAAGTGCAATAGGAATTAATGTGAAAGGTGAGGGGAGTAAAAGTATTACTTTAAAAGGATTAAAAGTATTATATATGAATGCACGGAGTATAAGAAATAAAGTGGATGAGCTTGAGGCTCATTTGGGAATTGGCAAGTATGATTTTGTGGGAATAACAGATACATGGCTGCTAGAGGACCAGGGCTGGGAAATGAATATTCAGAGTATACATCCTATCGAAAGGACAGACAGGTTGGCAGAGGGGGGTGGGGTGGCTCTGTTGGTGAGGAATGAAATTCAGTCACTTGCAAGGGGGGACATAGAATCAGGAGATGTAGAGTCAGTATGGATAGAACCGAGAAACTGTAAGGGCAAAAAGACCTTGATGGGAGTTATCTACAGGCCCCCAAACAGTAGCCTGGATATAGGGTGCAAGTTAAATCGAGTTAAAATTGGCATGTCGCAAAGGTAATTCTGCGGTTGTTATGGGGGATTTTAACATGCACGTAGACTGGGAATATCAGGTTGGTACTGGACACCGAGAAAGGGAGTTTGTGGAGAGCCTCAGATGGATTCTTAGAGCAGCTTGTATTAGAGCCTACCAGGGAGAAGGCAATTCTGGATTTAGTGTTGGGTAATGAGCCAGATTTGATAAGGGAACTCGAGGTGAAGGAGCTATTAGGAGGTAGTGACCATAATATGATAAGTTTTAATCTACAATTTGAGAGGGAGAAGGGAGGATCGGAAGTGTCAGTATTACAGTTGAACAAAGGGGACTATGGAGCCATGAGGGAGGAGCTAGCAATAGTTGACTGGAAAGATACCCTAGTAGGGATGACAGTGGAACAACAATGGCAGGTATTTCTGGGAATAATACAGAAGGTGCAGGATCAGTTCATTCCAAAGAGGAAGAAAGGTTCTAAGGGGAGTAAGGGGCGACTGTGGATGACGAGGGAAGTCAAGGACAGTATAAAATTAAAAGAGAGGAAGTATAACATAGCAAGGATGAGTGGGAAGCCAGGGGATTGGGAGACTTTTAAGGAGCAACAAAAGATAACTAAAAAGGCAATACGGGGGGAAAAGATGAGGTACGAAGTTAAGCTAGCCAAAAATATAAAGGAGGATAGTAAAAGCTTTAGGTATGCGAAGAGGAAAAAATTAGTTAAGACCAAAATTGGGCCCTTGAAGACAGAAACAGGTGAAATTATTGTGGGGAACAAGGAAATGGCAGATGAGCTGAACAGGTACTTTGGATCTGTCTTCACTAGGGAAGACACAAACAATCTCCCAGATGTAATAGTGGCCAGAGGACCTAGGGTAACAAAGGAACTGAAGGAAATTCGCATAAGGCACAAAATGGTGTTGGGTAAACTGATGGGACTGAAGGTCCCCAGGGCCTGATGGTCCGCATCCTAGGGTACTTAAGGAGGTGGCTCTAGAAATCAATTATAAAAGATGAAATAGCGGCATATTTGGATGGCAGTGGCAGGATAGGTCCGAGTCAGCATGGATTTACGAAGGGGAAATCATGCTTGACTAATCTTCTGGAATTTTTTGAGAATGTAACTATGAAAATGGACATGGGAAAGCCAGTGGATGTAGTGTACCTGGACTTTCAGAAAGCCTTTGATAAGGTCCCACATAGGAGGTTAGTGTGCAAAATTAGAGCAAATGGTATTGGGGGTAGGGTACTGACATGGATAGAAAATTGGTTGGCAGACAGGAAACAAAGAGTAGGGATTAATGGGTCCTTTTCAGAATGGCAGGCAGTGACTAGTGGGGTACTGCAAGGCTCGGTGCTGGGACCGCAGCTATTTACAATATACATTAATGATTTAGATGAAGAGGTTAAAAGTAACATTAGCAAATTTGCAGATGACACAAAGCTGGGTGGCAGTGTGAAATGTGAGGAGGATGTTATGAGAATGCAGGGTGACTTGGACAGGTTGGGTGAGTGGGCAGATGCATGGCAGATGCAGTTTAATGTGGATAAATGTGAGGTTATCCACTTTGGTAGCAAGAACAGGAAGGCAGATTACTATCTGAATGGTGTCAAGTTAGGAAAAGGGGAAGTACAACGAGATCTAGGTGTCCTTATTCATCAGTCACTGAAAGTAAGCATGCAGGTACAACAGGCAGTGAAGAAAGCTAATGGCATGCTGGCCTTCATAACAACGGGAGCAAAGAGGTCTTTCTGCAGTTGTACAGGGCCCTGGTGAGACCACACCTGGAATATTGTGTACAGTTTTGCTCTCCAGATTTGAGGAAGGACATTCTAGCTATTGAGGGAGTGCAGCACAGGTTCACGAGGTTAATTTCCAGGATGGCGGGGCTGTCATATGTTGAAAGATTGGAGTGACTGGGGTTGTATACACTGGAATTTAGAAGGATGAGAGGGGATCTGATTGAAACATATAAAATTATTGAGGGATTGGACATGCTAGAGGCAGGAAACATGTTCCCGATGTTGGGGGAGTCCAGAACCAGAGGCTACAGTTTTAAGAATAAGGGGTAGACAATTTAGAACGGAGTTGAGGAAAAACTTTTTCACCCAGAGAGTTGTGGATCTGTGGAATGCTCTGTCTCAGAAGGCAGTGGAGGCCAATTCTCTGGATTCTTTCAAAAAGGAGTTAGATAGAGCTCTTAAAGATAACGGAGTGAAGGGATATGGGGAGAAGGCAGGAACAGGGTACTGATTGTGGATGATCAGCTATGATCACAGTGAATGGTGGTGCTGGCTTGGAGGGCTGAATGGCCTACTCCTGCACATATTGTCTATTGTAGAATTAAGTTGAAAAGGATTTTGATTCTGTCCGATTTTGGAGTTATGCTTGCCATCTTGTTCCAGAAATTCTAACAGGAAAATAGCTAAGGGAAGTGGCATATTCAGACTTTCAAAAGGCCTTTGCTTAATAATCTCGTGTTAAGGTTGTTCATTGTCATTCTTCACGATACAAGTGTAAAGGAGAACAAAATGATTGTTACTCCGGATCCAATACAGAATTTTAAAAAAAAACACAGTGAGAATAAATAACACAATAAATATAAATATAGATGCAATTCTATAAAACATAACTGAGCGCAGCTGTATATACATAAGATTAGCTTATATGCACAGACTGATTGTGTGTACATAAAATGATGTTGGCAATAGAGTATCTGTACTCAAGGTGAGTTTGACAGGATATGAGAGTAACAGTGACTCTTGGCAAGAGGAATGTGGCAGCTTATCAAAATTTACAGAACATGGGGATTTGGAAATAGTACGGATAGAGAATTGGTTAATTACAAAACCATAAGTTGATGTATTTTGGCCAGTCATTTTATGTTAAGTGTTTCTTAAAAGAAACTTACTGAAAGTGTGGATAAGTGAAGAATTATTTTGCTTTTATTCACAGGTTTAGAAGAAGAATCGTGTGGATGTGAATTATGCATCTATGTAGAACTGTGTTTACCTTACAGTGCTTTGGTTGTCATTGTTGAGTCACTTGTCAATATGTTTTTAGGGCATGGCATTCACCTTGGAAGAAAGACAGATCCTTGGCTTGCATGGGCTTCTGCCTCCTAAAATAGAAACACAAGATATTCAAGCAATGCGCTTTAAGAGGAACTTGGAAAAAATTCGAAACCCACTGACGAAGTAAGGCTCAGTTATTCCCTCATGTATTAGTCATAGTTACAGAGTACTATTACACGGAAACCTCATTGACTATCCACTCACCCCTTCAGGTATCTTCTGACCTATCAGTGGTATTGTAGAACTGAGGGAGGGTCTTGGACTATGCCTGTGTTTACATAGTAGATAACACAGTTATTTTTGTCTACAGTAGATTCATTTTACATGTATAATTCAAGACTGTGTGATATCATTTCCAGTACACAAGTTTAAAAGAGAATAAAATAACTCGTCCCCACCTTCAACAATTTGGCCCTTCCCACTTCCTTCAAACCCAGAGTGTCTCTTTGGCCACTCGCATGGTTGCTGGTTATTCTTGCTGTTTCCTCAGCTATGTGGAACAGTCTGAGTTTCAAGCCCACACCAGCATTGTTTCCCAGCTCTTCCTGCACTACATTTATGCTGCTTCTGGCACCCATGCTGAGCTAGTCAATTTCATCAACTTAGCCCCCAATTTCCCACTGCCCTGAAATTTACTTGGTCCATTTCAAACACCTCTCACCCCCTTCTCGATCTCCAGAAATGGAGACAGTCTATCTACTGATATCTTTTATAAATCCACTGACTCTCATAGCTATCTGGTCCATATCCCTTCCCACCCTGTCATTTGTAAAACTGCCATTCTCAGTTCCTCCGTTTCATTCTTGCTTTTCATTCCAGAACAACTGAGATGTCATCCTCCTTCAAAGAAAGGTTCTTCTTTCGCTGCCTCCACCATCAATGTTGCCCTCACCTGCATCTCTTCCATTTCGTGCACATCTGTCTTCACCCCATCCTCCTGCCACAACAGGTTCCTTTTGTCCTTACTTGCCACCCAATAAGCCTCCACATCCGGCACATAATTCTCTGTAACTTCTGCCGCCTCCGTCTGGATTCCACCACCAAAAGCATCTTTCCCTTCACCGCCCTACTTTCCGCTTTCTGCAGGGATTGCTTCCTACACAACTCCCTTGTCCACTTGTCCCTCCCATTGATTTCTCACCTGGTACTTGTCATTGCAAATGGAACAAGTGCCACAGCTGTCCCTACATCACCTCCCTCGGGGGCCCCAAACAGTCCTTCCAGGTGAGATGACACTTCACCTGCAAGTCTGTTGGGGTCATCTACTGTATCCAGTGCTGCTGGTGTGGTCTCCTGTATGTTGGTGAGACCCAACGTAGATTGGGAGACGGCTTCGTCAAGGACCTTCACTCCGACCATTACAAAAAGCAGAATTTCCTGATGGCTACCATTTCGATTCTATTTCTCATTCCTATTCTGACATGTCGGTCCATGGCCTCCTCTACTGCCACTGTAGGATAACGCAATTGGTGACAATGTACCTGTTTCAAAACCACCGACATTGAGTGAAGATTTCATTTTAGACCATGAGACATAGGAGCAGAATTAGGCCATTTGGTACATTGAGTCTGCTCCACCATTCAATCATGGCTGATGCTGTTTTCCCCTCCTCAGCCCAGCTCCCTGGCCTTCTCTCTGTAACCTTTGATATTGTGTCCAATCAAGAACCTATCAAACTCTGTCTTAAATATTCCCAATGACGTGGCCTCCACAGCTGTCTGTGGTAACAAATTCCACAAATTCATCACCCCCGGCTAAAGAAATTTCTCCACATCTTTGTTTTAAATGGATGCCCCTGTATCCTGAGGTTGTGCCCTCTTGTCCTAGACTCCCCCACCATGGGAAACATCCTCTCCACATCTACTCTGTTGAGGCCTTTCAACATTCGAAAGACTTCAATGGGATGCCCTTCATCCTTCTATATTCCAGCGAGTACAGACCCAGAGCCATCAAACATTCCTCTGATGAAAATCCTTTCGTTTCTGGATTCCTCCTTGTAAACCTTCTCAGGACCCTGTCCAATGCCAGCACATCTTTTAGATGAGAAGCCAAAAACTGTTCCCAATATTTAAGGTGAGGCCTCATCATTGCCTTATAAAACCTCAGCATCACAACCCTGTGCTTGTATTCTAGATCTCTTCAAATGAATGCTAACATTGTATTTGCCGCCTAATCTTTAGGGTGTTCTACACAAGGACTCTCAAGTCCCTCTGCATCTCAGATTACTTGATTTTCTCTGTTTAGAAAATAGCCCGCACATGTATTTCTACTACCAAAGTGAATGACCATGTATTTTCCAACATTGAATTTCATTTGCCACTTTCTTGCCCATTATCCTAATCTGTCCTTCAGGTGTAGGTGCAGGTGATCAAGGGAATCAGATTTATTCTCCCATTTGTGCAGGTGATCAAGGGAATCATTTATTCTCCCATTCTACACTCACAGGGCACTTTTTTAGGTGCATCCTGTACCTAATAAAGTGGCCACTGAGTGTATATTCACGGTCTTTTGCTGCTGTAACCTCTCTACTTCAAGGTTCGATGTGTTGTGCATTCAGAGATGGTTTTCAGCACATCACTTTTGTAAAGAATCCATCTGCAGTCTATCTGTTTCCTCAACACTACCTGCCCCTCCACCAATCTTTGTATCATCTGCAAACTTGGCAACAAAGCTGTCTATTTCATCATCTAAGTCATTGATATACAGCATAAAGAGAAGTGGTCCCAGCACCAACCCGTGGAGTACCACTAGTCACTGGCAGCCAACCAGAAAAGGATCCTTTTATTCCCTCTCGCTGCCTCCTACCAATCAACCAATGCTCTAGTCATGCCAGTAACTTTCCTGTAACATCACTGACTCTTAACTTGGTAAGCAGCCTCGTATGTGGCACCTTCTCAAAGGCCTTCTGAAAATCCAAATATACAATATCCACTGCATCTCTATTATCTATCCTACTTGTAATCTCCTTAAAAAATTCCAACAGGTTTGTCAGGCAAGATTTTCCTGAAGGAAACCATGCTGAGTTTGTCCTATCTTGTCCTGTGTCACCAAGCACACCGTAACTTCATCCTTAACAATTGACTCCAACGTCTTCCCAACTACTGAAGTCAGGCTAACATCTATAATTTTCTTTCTGCTGCCTTCCTCCTTTCTTAAAAGAGTGGAGTGACATTTGTAACTTTCCAGTCCTCTGACATCATTCCAGAGTCCATTGATTTTTTTTTCCTCCATAATCTCTACTGCTACCTCTTTCAGAACCCTAGGGTGCAGTTCATCTGCTCCGGGTGACTTGTGTACCCTTGGGTCTTTCAGCTTTTGAGCACCATCTCCTTTGTAATAGTAACTGCACTCACTTCTCTTCCCTTCAAAATCTGACAGACTGATGCATAATACTCATTTAGTTCATTTGCCATCTCCTTGTCCTCCATTATTAGTTCTCTGGCCTCATTTTCCGGTGTTCCTATATGTACTCATCTTCATTTCATTTCCAATTCTCTGGCTGCTGTCTCCATCATCATTTGTCCTTGTCTTTCTCTTGCTTTCTTCCCTTCAATCTTTCCCAAAAATACCATGCATTCTAACTCCTCTTTCCTGATCACAAGTTACGTTGCCTTTTCATGATCTCATACATTATTTCTCTTTTTGTGTATGCGCTGTTCATGACATCCTTGTTAGATATTAGTTTTGTCCATGACATTCTTTGCATCCTCCTCAAAAACCACATCTCTGCTGCTACAATTCATTTCCTCACGTTACCAGATATTGTCCAACATTCTGAGCCATATAACATAACTGGATAAACATAATATTTCAGTACTCTGAGGTGGGTTGTCATGCCTAGTTTTGTATTGGTCAGTATGCTCTTCATTCTCGTAAAGGTATCTTTTGCCATCCCTATTCTTCTTTTGATGTCCAAGTCGCACCTGCCATCTGATGTCACCCAGCTTCCTAAGTAGCAAAAGTTCTGTACTTGTTTTATGTCTTCCCCATTTATTCTCAGCCTGCAGATAGGATTCTCCTTTTTGGATATCACAACATTCTGTCTTTTTGCAATTGATAGACCCATTTTTGCACTTTCTTCAACAATTATATCAATTAAATTTTGTAGTTCTTCCTCCCTGCTTGCAATTAACTCAGTGTCGTCTGCATATCTGAAATTATTGATGTTTTCACCGCCAACTTTGATTCCCAAGATGTCTCTTATTTTTTGTAATATTGTTTCACTGTACACATTAAACAAATCAGGGGAGAAAACACACCCTTGTCTAATGGCTCTCTTGATTTTCGTAAACTGACTCACTTCTCCATCTATTCTTACAGCAGCAGTTTGATCACAGTACAGATTTCTGATTAGGCAGAGGTCTTTCGAATCTAGATCTAGAGTTTTCTATAATGTTTCAAATAACTTATTGTGCTTTACTTTATCAAGTGCTTTTGTGTAGTCAATAAAACAAACAAATCTCTTTGCACTTGAATAGCTCGTTCTGATGGTATCCTTAACATCAATATGGCATTTCTTGTACCTTTGTCTTTCACAAAACTACATCGTTCTTTGCCTATGTTGCCCCCTGGTAAGCCTCAGGCTCGCTCAACTTGCTTTCATCTAGGGGGAGCAGCCTTCGGCCCCACCTAACTGGGTAATCAAGTTTGTGTGGATACTGTGGCATGTACCCCACCCCACCAAGTAACAGACAATACACCATATGTGATTAAATGATTACACTTTATAGATCTTGCTGGAACTTTGTAATTAATAGAGATAAAAATATAAAAGGAAAATAAAAGGTGCCAAACTTAGCAATGTTCAACCACTTCATGCACAACAGTTGGAGCTCAATTAACGGAGTCTTCTTTCCACCATTCGATCCCCTCTGACCCCCTCAACCTGCCGCCTGGGACCAACCACAGTGGTCAGCCAGTTGCTCCACACGAGTCTGTCTTCATCTCCTCTCCTCGCCGAAGACCCTGGGCCTCAGACTCCCACTCAGGGTTGGTCCCGCCGCCCAGGGTCACTGCATCGCGTCTCCTCTGTCTGTCCCTAACACGCCTTTTGCGCCAAAACCCGCGAAACACAATAGCTTACAGACACACAAGAAAGAATAACATCTATCCCAAATGTTTTGTTCCCTCTGTTTTTAATAATATCACCCAAACAAGCGGAGCGAGAGAGAACTCCTGACATCGCAATTATTATTACAGAAAAGTCATTTTAATTATAACATAACAAAGAAGCCATTTTCTTAGCCTTCGCAGTAACATAAAAGAAGAAACCCCTTACACCTATTTCAGCTTGTATCTTACTTTTAGCTCTTATCATCAAAATTCTTAGAAGTATCTTAGTGATATGACTCATTAAACTTATGGTCCTATGTAATTCACATTCTATTGCTCCAGCTTTCTTAGGAAGAGTGATAAATACTTTTTTTTTTCATCTCTTCTGGTATTATTCCAGTCTCATAATTGTCATTGACTAAATTAGTAAGTTTTTCAATTCCATAATCTTCAAGGGCAATAATTTTTTCTATTACTAATTCATCAGGACCTGCTGCCTTTCCTTGCTTCATCTTATTTATTGCATTATGAACTTAAGATTTTAAAATACTTGGACCTTCAATGTTTTTCTTAATTTCTGGTTTTTCGCCTCCATCGTCTTCAAACAATTCGTGAATATACTCAGTCCATCTGTTCATCATCTCATCCTTTGCTTTCAAACATTCACCAGAAGAACAGAGGAGCTTTTTACCAGTGATATTCTTGATTTGTTGATGTAACCTTTTTGGATCAGTAATAGGGATTCTTTCTATTTGCTCACATTCCTGGTTTAACCATTCTTCTTTGGCTTTTTGACATAAGCTTTTAACTTTTTTATCGAAGGACTTATATTCAATAGGATTTGCTTTCTTCCGTCTCCTTTCTTCCATTAGATTTTTGATTTTGTCTGTCATCCATTTATTCTTTGTGCTTTTTTCTTTTTTAGGAATCAGTGACTTTGCTGATTCTACCAAGGCATCCTTTAGAGAGTTAAATTTCATTTCTACATGATTGCTATCATCTTCAACAGATTCTATTTTTAGACTTTGAAATCTATTCCTTACTTCAATTGTAAATTTTTGTCTTAAGTTTTCTTCTTTAATTAATTGTGAGTAGTCAAGGGATTGTTGAGGTTTTTGCTTCTTTAGTTTTTTAAGTTTTACTTTTACATGACATACTACTGGGTTATGGTCACTATTACAGTCTGCACCTGGATATGTTTTGCATTGAGTCACTGAGTTTTTAAATCTTTGGTTTATAGTAATAAAGTCAATTTGATTTCTGGTGCTATCACCTGGACTTTTCCAGGTCCACAAGCATCTTGGATGGTTTTTAAAGTAGATATTCATAATGACCTGATTATTCATCTTGCACCATTCTACCCATTTCTCACCTTTCATTTCTTGCCCCTAGTCCAAATTTTCCTATAGTATTTCAATCAGCTCCTTGTCCTACTTCAGCATTTAGATCTCCCATGACAATAACAATATCTTGAGATTTGCATCCATTCTTTGCTTGTTCAAGCTCTTCATAGAATTTTTCTATATCTTCATTTGTTCCACCTGTTGTTGGTGCGTATACCTGTATAATTGCTAAATCAAGTGGTTGCCCTCTGAATCTAACAAGGAGCATTCTTTCTGATATTGCCCAATGTTCTAAAACAATTTTTGCCATGTTTTCATCCATAAAAATTCCTACTCCATTAGTATGAGATGTTCCACAAGAATAAACTAGTGTTTTATTTCTAATCTGACATGTTCCAGCACCTATCCAATGAACTTCGCTAATTCCAGTGATAATCTTTAGTCTTTCCATTTCATTTATCACATTGTCCCATCTTCCTGCTTAATATAGGGTTCTTGCATTCCAAGTGGCAATAATTTTCTTTTGTGTTACTTTAATTTTATGAGCAGTAGCTTGATGACGGCAGGAGATCCCCTGCTGGCCAGAATCAACCCTACTGAAGGAAACATCTTCAGAGTTGTCTTGAAGATCCTCTTGACGCTGTTGTTGTGTGATACATTTTGTGAGTTTGACCATGGTTTTCTTAGCAAATTGCAACGGTGGTTTGCTATTGCCTACCATTGGGCAAACTAAAGAAATCTCCATTTCTCTTCCCAAATGTCCATCCGCCTATACTATAGCCATTGATATTTGAGGTCGTAGCTCATCCGCCTTCTCCATCATAAGTTCAGTTACTGAACCTGCTGGATCTGTCGTTGGCCTTTGCTCGTATCCTGAGCAGGAACACTTGCAGGTGCTACTGTTCTGGATCAGAGCGGCCCTGGGAGCAATGAATGACTAAGGGGTAACTCCACTTTCCCCAAAGCTCTGTAAGTCAGAGCCTCATCACCGGTTGCAGATTAGAGTCATACCCAGGACTGAAACTTGGAACCTACCCTCGCCTCTGCCTGTTGAGCCAAAGCCATCCCACTTTGACTCAGTCCGCTCTGCCGATGGCCGCTTCGCTAGACGAAACTTCTTTTATAGTACTCTAGCTGACCGACTGTCCACCTTAATATTGTTTACTAGCTTGCTTTCATATATTATCTTCTCCCTCCTAATGATTCTTTTAGTTGATTTCTGTAGGTTTTTAAAAGCTTCCCAATGCTTTATCTTTCCACTAATTTTTTGCTTTGTTGTATGCCCTCCCTTTTGCTTTTACATTAGTTTTGACTTCCCTTGTGAACCAGATTGTACTATTTTGCCATTTGAGTATTTTTTTAATTTTGGAGTACATCTATCCTGCACCTTCCACATGTTTCTCGGAAACTCACACCATTACTGCACTGCTGTCATCCCTGCTAGTATCTTCTTCCAATTTACTTTGGCCAACTCCTCTCTCGTACCACTGTAATTTCCTTTACTCCACTGAAATACTGCTGTGTCAGATTTACTTCTCCATTTCAAATTTCAAGTTGAACTCAATCATATTGCAACACACAAAATGCTGGAGGAACTCAACAGGCCAAGCAGCAGCTATGGAAAATAGTACAGTTGATAATTTGGGCGAAGACACTTCACAGGACAGAAACGTTGGTCCAAAATGTTGACTATACTCTTTTCTATAGATGCTGCCTGGCGTGCTGAGTTCCTCATGCATTTTGTGTACGTTACTTGGATTTCCAGCATCTGCAGATTTTCTCTGGTTTGCCATTCATATTGTGATCACTGCCTCCAAAGGCAGTGATGAACCCCCTCATCACTTCCAGTTCATTACATAACACCCAATCCAGTATAGCTGATCCCATGGTAGGCTCAAAGACAAACTGCTCTAAAAAGCAATCTCGTAAGCATTCAACAAGCTCACCCTCTTGAGATCCATTACCAACCCGATTTTCCCAGTCGGCCTGCATGTTGAAATCTCCCATGGCTACTATAACATTGCCCTCTGGACGCGTCTTTTCTATTTCCTATTGTAAACTGTGGTCCACATCCCAGCTGCTATTGGGAGGCCTGTATATAACTGCCATCAGGGTCCTTTTACCCTTGCCATTTCTTAACTCAACCCACAAGGATTCGACATCTTCCAATCCTGTGTTGTATCTTTCCACTGACTTGATGCCATTCTTTATCAGCAGAGCCACGCCACCCACTCTGTCTACCTTCCTGTCCCTCCGATACAGCATGTAACCTTGGACATTCAGCTCCCAACTACAACCATCCTTCAGCCATGATTCAGTGATGTCCACAACATCATACCTGACAATCTGTAAAAGTGCAACAAGATCATCCACCTTATTTCTTTAAGAGAAGTAAGAGGCTGGTTTGACATGTTGACATAATTATGTAAAGGATTTTTTAGTTTGCTTTGTGTTCAGTTTTCTCGGTGTTCAATAAATCTGTTGCTATGGCTTTCCCGAAACATAACATGCTTCTAGCACTTTATTTGCGAAAACCTGCAGTGGTGACCCTGATGATGTAGGACGATTCTAGAGTTATTGAACATGTTGGCCAATGCAGTGGCATTGCAGTTGCAACACAACGTGTATTTCTATGTAGTTGAGTTGCTCAGAAACTCCATGGCAGCAAGAGTGTCGAGCCTACCAGAACACAATAAATACTGATCACTGAAAACTCACCTTTTACAGACTTTTGGACTATTGGAGTCTGATCACAGCAAACAGTTGCTCTACTTGCCCGGCCTCGACGATGGTAAGGCTTCGGATCTATTGGACCACATGCCGTCTCTCCTGGGAAATCACCATCCTTGTTTCACTTTGAAAGAACTCTTCATGCAGCGAATGCCTGATCAAGTTTGCTTAGCCCTCGCTTATGCAACTGCGATGGACTACAGGGAGCTTGCTAAAATGGCTGATAGTCTACACTCAGCTAGGCAGCAGTGTATCATTCCTTCTCCTTTCTCTGCCTCAATAAGCCTGGTCAGCAAGGCCCCCAACATGAGGACGATTGCAGCTGCAAAACAGATAATGCCAGGCCTGTATTTTCACCACACTTGCTTTGGTAGGAACACTAGGAAGTGCTGACTGCCTTGCAGCTTCGACAGCACTAGTGCATCGGGACATCAGAGGTCTATGAACACCATGGGTTCCAGCTGCCAGGGTTATCTCCTGTTCATTATGATACTCTTCTTGTGTGACATAGGTGCTCAAGTAAGTGTGCTGCTGGCACCACCCATTGACGAATAGGTAAAGATTGTTAAAACTTTGCTGAGGTCACCAACGGCACAAGATCTTGATCTACGGGACATGACAGGTGACGCTCTGCTTTTATGGGCAACGTTATGCTTGGGACTTCATCCTGGCCAATGTGGCTAGACCTCTGCTTTGTGTGGATTTCCTGTGTGCTCAAGGACTGTAAGTTGATCTTGAGAACTGCCAGCTTGTGGATGTCAAGGGCTTTGGGTGGTTACCCTGCTGCCCCAGTAAGTTCCCCACAATGGCACTCTCAAGCGTATGCACCACTGCATGTGAGTTTACTTGACTGCTGGTTGAATTCCCAAACCTCTCATTCTCCATGACAGTCACGAAACATGGGGTGGAGCGCCACGTTTCTGCAACTGGCCCACCAGTCCATGCCTATGTGTGTAGACTGGATGCAGAAAAGCTGGCAAAGGTGAAGGCTGAGTTTGCCATCGTGGAAAACTTGGCATTGTACACCAGTTGAATACCCCTTGGTCTTCACCCCTCCATATGGTCCCCAAGTCTGATAGTGGTTACCGCCCATGTGATTACCGACGCCATATCGAGGCCACCATACTGATCATTCCCCGGTCCCACACATCCAAGACTTTTCAGCACATTTAGCTGGAAAGTCCATTTTCTTCCAGAGTTGATTTAGTTAGGGGCTGCTATCAGGTGCCTGTGTGTTCGGAGGACATTCCCAAAAACAGCTGTGATGACTCTATTTGGCCCCTCTGAGTTTCTGTGCTTGCTGTTTTGTCTGAAAACTGCAGCACAGACTTTCCAACGGCTGATGGACTCTGTACTAAAAGACTTGGATTTTCTTTTGTTTACCTGTGCATATTTGTTGCCAATGCATCCAAACCCTAAGGTTGTCATAGCTGGGAGTGGTAATGGGGGGCAATGGGGATAAGCTCCCACTACCTACAAATGGCGTGTGTCTCTAACAGCCTCTGACAACCAAGTCTAACACTTGGCCTTCACGTGTGGCTTAGCTACTAGGCCCAGCAGAACTGTTTCTACTGACAAGAGAAGGGGCAAGGGCAGATCATTGGCGCCTCAAAACCGGTTGCTTCAGGCAGGTGGGGCTCCTCAGCCCTTGGACGGCAGCCCGCGGAGGAGAAGGAAAACTCTGGTTTTAAATCTCCTCTGCCTTGTGGCCATGCCCACCCACGGGAAAGGCCTCGGGAGTAAACCCCGAGGAAGAAATCTGAAGCTGGGGTCCCTAAGGCAGTTTGATGATGTTTACGACTTCACTCTGGCAACCTCTGTGCCAATACTGATGCCAAGCTGTATTGGTGCTTGCCCTTCCCTTGGACTATATCAGTGACGTGGAGAGGGGGATCCCGCTACATGGGCCACAGCCGGTTCTTCAAATCTTCCCACTCAGGCTTGCACCCTGGAGAGGACACAGTCTACCAGAGGCACTAACCCATGATCCCCTGCGACTGATGGCTGCTTACTACTGCATCCAATTCCAACACTTATCCCATCTCTGCACACTTTTCAAGTGCTTAAGCCAGCATGGGTTGAATATTAACCCTGCTAACCCTGCTAAATGCCAGTCTGGGTTGTCAACCATTGACTTTCTCAGCCATTGCATCTCCACAGAAGGTGTGAAACCCCTCCCATCAAAAGTAGCCGCTGTTAAGGATTTTCCACTGTCCCTACTACTAAAGTACTACAGGAGACTTTCGGCATGGTGAATTTCTTTTTCTGCTTCATTCCACAAGCTGCTGAACTTGTGCTTCCCCTGTATAGTGCACTTAAAGACAATACCCCTAATCAAGTGCTTAACTGGTCAGTGGGCGTGACCATGGTGTTTGATGACACCAGACAAGCTCCCCATAGCCATTACTACTGACACTTCAGACTATGCTGTGGGTGCTGTCTACAAACAGTTGGTCAGAGTTGTGTGGCACCCACTTGCCGCTTTCAGTCACCAGCTCGGTCCCCCACCCCTGAAAGGAACTACAGCATGTTTAACCATGAACTTCTCGGCCTGTCCACTAATTTCGTTTTCTACTAGAGGGTTGCCATTTCACAGCATTTGTGACCATAAACCCCTCGTGTACACGATGGCCAAAATGTCAGACCTTTGGTCTGCACGGCAACAGCGCCAACCTGCCTATATATCCGAGTTCATAACTGATATTCAACAAGGGGAAGAATAATGCTGTGCTTGATTACCTCTCATGGCCAGCCACAGAGGCCATGCACATAGGGGTTGACAATGCCAGCACGGTAGCCAATCAAGCCAGAAGTCCAGGCTTACAGAACAGCATCATGGGCTGTGGTTGGCTGATAGTAAGTTCGGGGAAGTTGGGGTTTCTCTTCTATGCAATGTCTCAACCGATCACCCTTGCTCCATCGTGCCTACAAACTGTGATTTTGACTCCATTCATGGCTTCTTGCAACCGGGCCAGAAGGCTTCACAGAAACTGGTTGCACTAAAGTTTGTGTGGCATGGCCTTCGAAAAGACGTATATGATTGGACTGCAAGCCTGTGTGGAGTGCCAGCAGGCAAAAATTAACTGTCATGTTCAGGTGCCATTGGCACCTTTTGAGGTCCCTGAGTGATGGTTTGACCATGTCAAAACGTACCTTGTTGGGCCTCTTCTTTCCACCCCCCCCACCCCCAAACTGTGGTTTCACACACCTCCTTACCAAGGTGGACTGTACCACTAGGTGGCCAGAGGTTGTCCCTCTAGCATCAACAATGGCTGCAGATGTGGCTTGGGCATTCATCAGCACCCCATCTGATATTTCCTCTGACTACAGTCCTGAATTCATATCAAACCTCTGGGCTACGATGGCCCAGTACCTCAGTGTTAAGCTACATCACGCCATGACCTATCATCCACAATCCAACAGCCTATGCAAGTAGGTTCACCACTCCTTAAGGGCTGCTCTGAGGGCTTTCCTGACTGATGCACGTTGCCATGATCGTCTCCTGTGGGTCTTGGGCTCAGAACAGCCCCAAAAAGAGGATAGTGGTAGTCCGTGGCTGAGCTGGCATGTGGAAAGCCGTTAAGAGTGCCAGGTGATTTCTTTCCTGATACTGCGACCACCTGGTTGGCTCCGAATGGCATTCCATCCTCCTCAGTAAGTTCAGGAATTTCCACCCTCCTCAGGAATTAAGGGTTATGGAGTAAAGGCAGTTAGGTGGAGATGAGTCCACAGTCAGATCAGCCATGATTTTATTGAATGCCGGAGCAAGCTTGATGGGCCAGGTGGCCTACTCCTGCTCCTATTTCTTATGTTCTTATCATGGCGTACAGCACTCTTCGGTTGACCTACATTCTGCATTGTTCGTTTTCATCCGCCATTATGCAAACCAACATCCTCTTAGGCCCCTTATGATGGCCTGTTCTGTATTTTGGAACAGTGAGAAAAGACTTTTATTATAGATAACAGAGGTAAACCTGGACATATTTCAATAGATCGCCTTAAACTGGCCCACCAAGATTTGGAGGATTCAGTTACCGTGCTCCCTGCCGTCACAATGTGACCATGAATGTGTTACCACATCTGTGCCAGAGCTAGAGGCACCTGCTGTTCCTCCACCCTTGGAATATAGGACCTGAGTTGGGCGGCTTTTCTGAGATCGGACAGGTTCAATGCTGGTTTTAGTGAATTCTGAGGGGCCTGTGTAGGGTAACGTATAGATACAAATGTACATAATTCCCAGCCATAAGACATAGGAGCAGAATTAGGTCATCTGGCTCATCGAGTCTGCTCCATCATTCAATCATGGTTGATCCGTTTTTTTAATCTCCTCCTCAACCTCATTTCCTGGCCTTCTCTCCATAACTTTTGATGTCCTATCAAGAACCTATCAATCTCTGCCTTAAATACGCCCAGTACCTGGGAGGTCCTGCTTCTCAGCTTTCTACCTAGCTCCCTAAATTCCCTTTTCAGGACCTCATTGCTTTTCCTTCCTATGTTATTGGTACCGATATGTACTAAAACATCTGGCTGCACCCCTCCTTCTCCAAAGTGTTGTGGACACGATCTGAGGCATCCCTGACCCTGGCACCTGGGAGGCAGTGTATCATCCACAGCAGGGGTGTCAAACTCATTTTAGGCCACGGGCTGGATAAGGCAAAATGTGACTTCCTGCGGGCCAGATCAGCTGTGCACGCGCAAATGCATGCATGCCTGCTCCCACAGTTTTTGTTGCCTTTGTTTTTTCAACCTGCTGTCATGTGTCTCAGTCTCTGCTGTAACTACAAAGTGTTTCACTTTACGAATTTCGTTTCTTATGAAGGAGATTGCCTAACAAGCATTATTTTTATGATTGGTATTAACTACAAGAAAGTTGTGATGGGAGAGAGAAAAAACAATGCTATTTTGGCTAAGATTGTTTTGGGAGCCACACTCTTTCCATTAATGAACCATTTGAAATCGAACATTAGCAAACACAAATGTAGACCTAATGAAACAAGTTGTAAATGTAGGCTGTACAACTGCACCTAATTTTTATTAGCCTGCTTCCAGCAACCAAACTCAGACAATGAACACAGTTAGCTTCTCATTTTTATTGATCACATTTACAATAATAGAATAGTCAGAAAATGAATGAATCACAATATTATGACACTCAATATTTCATAATGCATTTTGCTTGCATGTCGCTGTGCATCGAACAGTGTCACTCATTTTTCACTTGCTGCTTCCAGACACCTAACATCTCTTGGCTTTAACCAGCCTGTCAACATCAGGGACCAGTTTCTGGGCAGTTGTGATTTTCATAATGTTATTTAGATGTTTATGTGTCAGCTGCGAGCGCAGTTTGGATTTGTTAATGTTCATTATGGAGAATGCCTGCTCACAGAGATATGCTGTCCCGAACATGCAAAGGATCTTTGAGGCAAAGTCTGTCATCTTGGGGTATATCAGTCCCAGGTATTGATAGAATGAGTCCAGACTCTCAGTCTCAAATTTATATTTCAAAGCTGAGTTATGCTGAATTTCAATTAGTTCCATTTGGAGTTCCTCTGGCACATCTGATGCTGCATTGATGGCAAACGGCGAGCAAAATAGTGAGAATTCCTTCTCGAGCTGAGTGAAGACTTGGAAACAATTCTGAAACTCACTTTTCAGCTGTGATATTTTGCCCTTGTACCTGTCAATGTTGTCATTATTCCCATGAGTGACACGCACGGACTGCAAAGAGGGGAAATGAGCTGGGTTGCTCTGGGATAGTTGCATCTCCCACAGGCCTAATTTAATTTGAAAGGCACGAATCCTGTCGTCGTATTCCGTAACAAGTTTATTGCGGCCTTGCATGTTAGCATTAAGCACATTTAAGTGCTCTGTTATATCCACCAAAAATGCAAGATCATGAAGCTAGTCTGGGTCATTCAACTCTGCCACTGGCTTCCCTTTCTCATTCATGAATAGTCCAACTTCCACACGTAATTGAATAAAAATGTTTGAGCACAACCCCTCGGCTCAACCAGCAGACCTCAGTGTGGTAGGGTAGGCCGTGTCCAATTTTACTTTCAGACAAAAGAGTGTCAAATTGCCGATGGTTGAGTCCCTTGGCTCTAATAAAATTAACCGTTTTGATTACTACATCCATGACATTGTCCATTTTCAGGCTCCTGCTACATAATGCCTCTTGGTGTATAATACAATGAAAATTCCAGAATTCCTGCTCTGGATTCCCTGTCTGAACTTCCTCTCTGAGTTTCGCAACAACACCTGACTTTTTTCCGACCATGGATGGTGCGCCATCTGTTGCCACGCTGACAGCGTGACTCCAGTCAACCCCCAGCCTGTCCAAGGCCTTGACGAGGCTGGGGAAAACGTCGTTCGCCGTTGTGGTGTTTGTCATGGGCACCATCTCCACAGACTCCTTGGTGACGGTCAAAGATGCATCAACACCATGAATAAATATTCCCAATTGAGCTACATCAGTCACGCCGGTGCTCTCATCAATTGCAATAAAGAAAAGACTTTGTCTTTTAGTTGACTGTTCAAATCTCCTGCAAGGTCCCCGATTCTCTCTGCCACAGTATTTCTTGACAAGCTGATATTACCAAAAGCCTGTCTCTTCTCAGGGCACACCAGCTCAGCCGCCGTCAGCATGCATGCTTTGATGAATTCCCCCTCTGAGTATGACTTCGACGCGGCAGCTATTTTGTTGGCAATAATATAGCTGGCCTTGACAGCTCCATCATGAGTCTTGACTTTTGGTGAACACTGATTGCTATTTTTTCAGAGCTGCTTCAAGCTCGTTTACCTTTTGCGTTCTGAGTCGTCCTGTGTACTTGTCATATTTTTCTCCGTGTGACGTCTCATAGTGTTGTTTGATATTGTACTCTTTTCCCAGAGCCACTTGTTGTGAGCATATCAGACACACTGGTTTGCCGTTGACCTCACAGAAGAAAAAACGATCTTTCCAATTATTGTTGAATATCTGACCTCCGATGTCAACTTTTCTTGGAAAGCATTTTGAACCACAGCAGCAAACAGTCTCAGCCTTGCTACAGGTGTTACTTACCTGAGTACCCTGTGTTTATACTGTGTCTGACAACGTAAGTGGGGCCCTAGTGGTCTTCAGTGCAGGGTGGTAGGTGCTTATGCACAGCAGGTGGTTAACTGCTGCCTATTGTTTTCTAAGTACACACAACAAGCTGCCGGCACAGCAGGCAGCACAGACAGCGGTGGGAGAGAGAGCGGCTGCCATACAGATACATAATAAATGGTCGTGAATATACTTTTTTTTCCCCCAAATCATCCCGAGGGCCGGATTGGACCCCCTTCGCGGGCTGGTAATTTGACACCCCTGATCCACAGAATCTCCTGTCTGTTCCCCTCACTATCGAATCCCCTATCACTACCGCTCCCTTCTTCTTTCTCTTTCCCTTCTGCACCACGGACCCATGCTCAGTGCCTGTAACCCAGGTGCTGTGGCATTCTCCCGAGAGGTCATCCCCCACTAAAGTATCCAAACTGGTATACTTGCTTTTGAGGGAATGGCCACAGGGGTGCTTTGCTCTCACTGCCTATTTCCATTTCTCCTGGTGGTCACCCAGCTACTTGCCTCCTGCAACCTCGGGGTGACTATTTCCATGTAACTTTGATCAATTATATCCTCACTCTCCCATACAAGCCAAAGATCATCCAGTTGATGCTCCAGATCCCTAACATGGTCTTCATGGAGCTGTAGCCGGATGCACTTCACGCAGATGTAGTTCCCTGGGAGTCTCTGGGTCTCCCAGTTCTCCAACATCCGGCACAATGAGCACACCACAGCCAATTAAATGGCACAGTAAGAAAGGGGGAAAAATCCAAAGAGGAAACCTTAACAGATACATTACACAGAGCCAATGCCTCTTCCGAACCAAAGCCTGGTTTCAGCCAAAACCTTTATCTTCTACTCTCACCACTGGCCTACTCCTGTACAATGGCCGCTCCGTTTATCCCTTCTGTACTTTTACTTAGTTTATAGAGCTCTGTTGATGCTGCTGATAATCCACGTACAATGGACAAACGCTCTCGAAGCTCCCTTTTTAAATAACTGCCGCCGACCTGTGAGAAATCTGTCTTGACAAAGCTCTGTTGATGCCGCTGATCGGCCACGTACGACCACTGATATTGAGTTGGGGTTTCACTTTCAGAGACTGGTCTGATGTGATGACATTATGTAAAGAGTTCTTAGCATGCTTTGTGTTAAGATTTTTTGGTGTTTAATAAGTGAGTTGCACTCGGGTTGGAGAACCAACACTTTATATTCCATCTGGGTAGCCTTCAACCTGATGGCATAAGCATTGATTGCTTGAACTTCTGGTAATTGCCCCCGCTGTCCTTCACCATTCTCCGTTCCTGTTTCCCTGTCACCTTATCTCCTTCCCTATCCTAGTGTTTCTTCTCCTTCCCTTTCTTCCATGGTCTTCTATCCTCTCCTATTACATTCCCCCTTTCTCAGCCCTTTATCTCTCTCACCAATCAACTTCCTAGCTCTTTTCTTCACCCCTTCCCGCTCTTCCAGTTTTACTTATCACCTGCCACCTTGTACTTCTTGCCCCTTCCTTTCCAATCCTGTTGAAGGGACTCAGCTTGAAATGTCGACTGTTTATTCATTTCTATAGATGCTGCCTGACCTGCTGAGTTCCTCCAGCATTTTGTGTGTGTTGCTTTGGATTTCTAGCGTCTGCAGATTTTCTTGTGTTTGAGAATAAAATAATTGTTACTCCAGATCCGAAGCAGTATTTAAAAAAAATAAAAGCGCAATAATAAAAAAACACAATAAATATAAATACATAAGATAACTTGTACATTGTATGTCTGTAAAGTGACACTAGGCACAGAAGTGCCTGTAGATAAGATGTGTGACTGGAAATTATAAAGTAGTTGTGGTTGGGGGTGTGTGGGGGTGGGTTAGTGGGTAGAGGTTTTGATCAGCTTTATTGCTTAGAGAAGGTAATTAGTTTTGAGTTTGGTGATCCTGGAGTGGGATAAATAGTCTATGAGCAGGTGGGTGGGTTCCTTCATGATGTTACTGGCCCTTTTTCAGCACCTTTCTGTATATATGCCCTTGATTGTGGGTTGGCTGGTGGTGGTGATGCTTTGCACACTTTTGACTTCCCATTATAGAGCCTTTTGAGTACACTTGTGATATATGTTTAATACCATGATTGAGTGAAACTGAACTGATTGCATTTAGAATCTTGTATGAATTTGTATGTTTGATTTTAATTTTTTTGTGGGTAACTGAGTCTTTAGCTGCTCTGTTGTGAACATATTGTTAGCCTGATTTTATCAAATTTTCTGATTGTTAATATCTGCAAAAAATCTGGTCAACCACAAGCAGAATAAATATGTTTCAATCTTTACAAAAATATTTAAATTTGGCCACCATTGAAAACAAGGGATAATGCAGCTTTATTTAGAACTTCACAGCTGAAATATTTTAAAACTTTGGAGAGAAATGATAGGGATTGTGGAAAAATATGTTTAGAGAAGTACCCCAACCAGTTTTTCTTGAAGATTCTAGAAATAGTATTTTTACTTGTTTAGACGTAGCAATCAATAACTTGAGAAATACAACTGTTATGGATGGTTGGACTATATCCAGCTCTGACATTGTTTCTTGCCAGTGATTTATTTCTGCTTAAGAACCAATCAATTATACAAAAGTGAGTGAATATAGATTGGCATTGTAGATTTTGTTAGAAATAATCAGTCATTTAAGATTAGTTTTCCTTCTAATTTTACTTGATGTATTAAATTATCTATCTGATGTTCTAATGCATGCTTTGGTTTAATGTTTCAATTCCATCAGTCTAACGTTGAGAACTTTCTTGCAAAATGGCTCATTTCAGTTTCCAGAATTTCATTCCTTGCTTGTTACAGTGGTATAGAATTTTCCAAGTGCAATGCACCAACATCACAATGGGTAACTCCTAACAGAATTGGGGTGAATTTCAAAGCAGTTCTTAAATTTTCTGTCTTTTCTTTTGGAAAAGTATTCAGTTTCACTGTTTTTTAAAGTTAGTATTTATTCTGGCCTGAACACGTGGCCTTCCTTATGCAGTCTCTTGGGGTCCAGGATAACTTGCTTCCACTCCATTTTTTGTGGTTTCTGAGATGACTAAGGTCAATGCAGGAGCTGCACATTCATCCACTGATGGGATAGAAGGTGCCTGACAAAGGAGATGGGTAGTTAGTGAGGTTGTGCACTGTTTCTGCAGTATTTCCATGTACTCTTAGTGCATGGACTTGTGGTTCTTAATACCTCCTCAATTGGCTCCATGTCTACTGTACGAACATGGAATGGTTCAGCACAGTACAACCCCTTCGGCCCATGATATTGTGCTGAACTTTTAATCTACAAGGTCAATCTAATCTTTCCCTCTTGCATGGCCCTCAATCTTTCTATCATCCATGTGTCATTTAAGAGTTTCTTAAATGTCCCTAGTGAACTTGCTTCTGCTACCACCCTCGACAGGGTGTTCTACACACCCAGCACTCTATAATAAAAAAACTTACCTGTGATGTCCTACCCTGTACTTTACTCCAATCACCTTAAAATTATTGCCCCTCAATTAGCCACTTCTGCCCTGGAAAAGGTTTCTGGGTGTCCACCTGAACTAAGCCTTTTATCATCTTGTACACCTCTGTCAAGCAACCTCTCATCTGCATCGTCATATTACCCATACTGCCTGCCTGCCTGGACTGTAACACTGCCTCCTAATCCGTCTACCTTTTGCACCATACACATTCAGGCCTGCTGATCACACCATCTACAGTCTGCTAACATATCTGTCAAAAGAGTTCTGGTAATTGCATCTTCTATTTGTATCAAATGCCTGTGGACATTTAAACTCAAAGGAATTAGTGACAGCTTTGTAGAATTGGGGGGCAACTCCAGAGCTGATTAGTAATTTTAAGAGCCACAGGAGCTTGTGAGGGTGGAGGGTGTGAAATTGTGGGAAACTAAAATACCTTCATGTAAACAGTCCTGCAAATGTTTCCAAGTGTTTCTGTTATAATTGTTGTTCCATTACAGATACATTTATGTAATGGGAATCCAGGAAAGAAATGAAAAGTTATTCTACAGGGTGCTGCTGGACAACATTGAGGAGTTAATGCCAATTGTTTATACTCCAACAGTGGGTCTGGCCTGCTCACGATATGGACATATCTTTAGGAGACCAAAGTAAGTCGAAAGCACATTTCACTCTGATTTAACAACTTCTGTATTTCAGAATATTGTATGTTAATTCCTGGATCTAAACTTGGTGTAAGTGCTGATGACTGGACAGCAGATTAATCTGATTTGTAATTGATTTTACTTTATATTTAAACTAATACCTTAGTTAAAAGTATCAGGAAAACATTAAATCAAAATAGCAAAATGTGTACTGGTGCTGGCATTCCAGATTTCTCGGGTGTCTTAAGTAACACAAGACCAAGTTCAAGTTTATTGTCATCTGACTGAATATCTATGGTGACCTTATTGAAACCAATCGAATAGTGAAAGGCTTCGATAGAGTGGGTGTGGAGAGGATGTTTCCTATGGTGGGAGAGAATAAGTCCAGAGGATGCAGCCTAAGAATAGAGAGGTGTCCTTTTAGAACGGAGATGAAGGATTTTTTTTAGCCAGAATCCTTTCAGGGTTCAGGCAGCTGTGGAGGCCAAGTCTTTATGTTTATTTAAGGCAGAAGTTGATAGATTTTTGATTAGTCAGGGCATGAAGGGACATGGGGAGGAGGCAGGAGATTGGGACTAAGGGGAAAATTGGATCAACCATGATGAAATGGCGGAGCAGACTTGCCGGACCAAACGGCCTAATTCTGCTCCTATATCTTATGTCCATACAGCCAAATGGAACAATGTTCCTCTGAACCCTGGTACACCCACGCAACATATATCACGCACACCACATAAAACAAAATATTACTGTAAATAAGTGAACAAAAAATGCATGTAGTGTGCAGTACAGGTAAACACAGTAACAGCTCGCTGTCCTAGTGATGAGACCTTGGTGGTGGCAGGGTTTTCATTTGTCTCACAACCTGAGGGGAGAAGCTGTTACCCAGTCTGGCAGCCCTAGTTCTGATGCTTCCTCATGGTAGTGGGTTAAAGAAATTGTGGGATGTGCGGTAGGGATCCTCAACAATACTTCAGGCCCCCCACCCACAAATTGATAGGGCGGATAATAGAGGATATAGGGCTAAGGAGCTGGGGCAGGCAGGTTTTGATTTACAGTTGTGGAAGGTGGGATTGATATTTAGGGTTTTGGGGAGCTGCAACGTGTCAGGCATCGGGTTTACTTTCCTCTGGATTTTAAAGGGTCCAATGAACATTGGCACCAAATTTCTAGATTCCGCTTGAGGAGGCAAATCATGAGTAAACAGCCCGACCTTTTGCCGAGGCTGTAAAGCGGATCCCTGACTTCTCCTTTGGTTTGCCTTGGTCTCCACTTTCCGGGTAGAGGTCAGCAAGAACTCTCTTGCCCTAATCCATTTTTGCTTGCAGCACTGGATGAGATCTTTGGCTGCAGGAACCCCAACCTCGACCTCTTTTTCCAGAAAGAGAGGGCGGGTGGGGTGGGGATAACCAAACTGGCGTTTGAAAGGTGACATCCTGTACACTAAATGCTGTAAGGTGTTAGGTGTTGTGGGTGATCTCTGCTATCATCAGATGTTCACACCATTCATCAGGTCTTTCCAAGGCCAGGCATTTTGGGGTACGTTCCAAATCCTGGTTGGCCCACTCTACCTGGCCATTGGACTGCGGGTGAAACCCAAAGGAAAGACTTGCTGTTGCCCCTATCAGTTTACAGAACACCCTCCAAAAATGTGATGTGAATTGTGGACCACAATCCAAGACAATGTCCACCAGGAATCCATGGATCCTGAAGACCTGCTCCAGGATAATTTCAGCCGACTCCACTGCTAATGGTAGCTCCTCTAAGACAATGAACTTGCAGGCTTTCGAAAACTGACCGGCAATTACTGACTTCCCCTTGAATGGCAGGAGATCAGTGATAAAGTCCATGGAGATGTGTGCCCAAGGTTTTTCCTGAACAGGTAGGAGGTGGAGGGGCCCTGAGGTCGGGTATGGGGCTCCTTGTTTTGGGTGCACTGCCAAACCTCTTTCGTCTTTCCAGGCCACTAATACCTTCTCTTGATAAATCCAAGGTCTTGGCAATCCTTGGGTGTGTAGTCATTTTTGTTGGAGTACCTGGGACCAGATGGAACTTGGGATGAACAGCTAACCCAGAGGATTGTCCTTGGGAATCTCCCCTTGTACTTGGGCCTTGTGAACAAGAGTGTCGATTCCCCAACGAATTAGTGTTACCACTCTGGCTTGGGGCAAAATAGTGGAAAGCTGCCACCATCACTGTCTTCCTGACACTGGATGGACTTAGCAGCTCTCTAGGTAGCTGCAGCTTTGGTGATCTGCTCCCTGCAGTAAGATCAGCAATCTTGACTCCGACGCCGGGACCTCTCATCATTGGAGAGGCTAGAGCAACCGAGTTGCATGGGTTCGACTGAAGGCTATGGGTAACCCTAGGTAATCTCTAAAGTAAGTGCATGTTCAGCACAGCATTATGGGCCGAAGGGCCTGTATTGTGCTGTAGTTTTTCTATGTTTCTGTGGTGTGTTGGCCTTCATTAGTTGGGGGATTCAATTCAAGAGATGTGATAATGTTGTAGCTCTGTGAAACTCAGGTTAGACCACACTTGATTTGGCAGGGGGATGGGAACCCGAGTGATAGGCCTGAGGATGTGGCATCTGACATACAAGCAGAGGCAAAATGTATTGAGCATGTCAGGGGGGACAGTTCAAAGTACATTTATTATCAAAGTATGAATACATTATACAACCTTGAGATTCGTCTTCAAAGAGGCTGCCACAAAACAAAGAAACCCAAAAGTAAACCCCATATATATGAAAGAAGACTGTCTTAACACCCAATGTGCAGAGACTTAAAAAGTACATCATGTCCATAAGAAAATAAAGTAATAAAAAACCCATAAAAAGACCTTCAAACACCCAATCGGCAATGAAAAAAAACAACATGCAAACAATAACCACAAGCAAATAGTGTTTCTGAATTGAAGTCTGTAAGAGAGTCCCATAGTTCAGTGCAGAGCTGAGTAAACATTGTGGAGCAGCGATCTTAGCCTGTACCTCGCCTCGGGCCCTGATATTCTGACCTTTTCAATCTGACCTGGCACTGAACTCTCCACCTGAGCATCAGGTTCTGCCGCTCTGAGCAGTGATCTGAACAGGCCTGCACTTCGCCTCATGCCTCGACACCTTGACCTTTTCAATCTGGCTCAGTGCTTAACTCTCTGTCCGAACAGCAAGTTCTGTTGCTTGGAATCGCCGGAGTGCGCTACTTCGATTTGTCCTGTAAATCTCTATGTACATCATGCTCAGTCAAGCCCTGTGGCTTTGATTCAGCCTGTGCCCAATCTTTCATGCTCTTCTATGCTCTTGACAGCGGGCCTGCTGCCTCACCTTGCCTCAGATATGCCACATTGAATTGCCTCCAAGTCCAGAGGGAAGTTATAGAGTATAGACTATTACTTATGATGATTGTTTGGCAGAAAAAATTGTGGTTAACAAAGTATTTTGTTGCTATCTTTGTTTCATTAGCCACCAGCCATAAGTCGCAGAGGTTAACCAGCGCTATCTTAAACCAGAAGCAGATTACAGGTTTCCCCCTCCATCCGAAGGTAGAGCGTTCCTGTGAAATGGTTCGTAAGCCGAAATGTCGTAAAGCGAAGAAGCAATTACCATTATTTATATGGGAAAATTTTGTAAGCGTTTGCAGACCCAAAAATAACCTACCAAATCATGCCAAATAACACATAAAACAGTAACATATAGTAAAAGCAGGAATGATATGATAAACACACAGCCTATATAAAGTAGAAATACTTTTTCACAATCATTGCCGGCACAGATCTCCGTAGCGAAAATCTCACACAAGCGCTGTTGGCAAAAATACGGCACAAGCACTCTTCAGTAATCTTTAAACTATGAAGCTGCCAAATCATACCAAATAACGCGTAAAAATACACAGCCTAAGTAGAAATAATGTATGTACAGTGTAGTATCACTTATGGGAATCGGGAAGACAACGAGCACACTGATGATGGTGTGTTAGACTGAGTCGTCGCAGGCTGGGCTGGTGCAATGACCCCCACCCTCCAGGCCGCTGAGCGATACATTGCCGCGAAGCACGCAGGGGCACAGCGGTAGCCGGGAGGCACACAGCACATCTTTAAGAAAAAAGCCGAAACAAACATGCTAATTAATTAGGTGCTGCCCATAATTGTCGGCCCAGATCAGTGCCGATTTCCGATTGCGTCGTCTCTGATCTGGGCCGACAATTACGTGTCGGCGGCACCTAATTAATTAGCATGTTTATTTTGGCTCTTTTCTTAAAAGAGTGTGTCTCCCGGCTACCTTTGCATTCTCCGCGAATCGGTATCTTTCTGTGGCCTGGGGGTTGGGGTGGTGGGACACGGGTGTCATCTCGTCGCCTATTTCCATTAGAGCAGGCAGCTCATCTTCTTCTATCTTTGCCTGTCTCGATGTCAAAGGTCGAGGTTTGTTGTCTGCTGTGGCTGATGTGGAAGGCTTGTTTGACTGCTGAGCCTCGTGCATTTTTCTATCACACAGTTCTTTAATAAGGACTCAAACCATCCTGCAAATATCCGCTAAACCGACGTACCCTTTAAAAACTAAAGTCGTACTTTATCATTACTCATTCGGTTTCGATTGTTATCCTTTTTTCTTCCAATTGCATCAGCTCTTCATCTGTCAGTTCTTGGTGATGGGATGCCAAAACCTCTTCAACATCATTTTCGTCAGCTTCCACAAGCCAAACTCACGTTGTCCTTACTTCGTTCACCATGATCAAAACGCTTAATTATGTCTAGTTTTACCATAAGTGTAACACCCTTACGAGCTCTTTCAGGCTTTTCTGATACCATAGAGCTCATCTTGCAAACGGCTGCTCACAGGCAGGTGTTAAAGCAAAGCAGTTCCGAATCCGGGGGGGGGGGGAGCGGCTGCTCGGGGCGCGCTGCCTTTTTTCGCGTGCTGAATTTTTTTTTTCGTAATGGTGAAAACACCTTCTGAAAGCGAAAATGGAGTACTAATGTAGGTCTTTCGTAACAGCGAGGTTTTGTAAAGCAAACGTTGGAAAAGCGGGGGACAGCTGTATAGGCAAAATTGCAGTCAGTGGAATAAGTTACAGTGTAACAAGACAAAATCGAAAAGGATGATGAATATAGGATTGTAGACGTTGTATTTGAATACACACAGTATACAGTAAAAGGTAGATGATCTTGTATCGCAGTTAGAGATTGGCAGGTATGATGTTGTGGGCATCACTAGAAGATTATAATTGGGAGCTTAACTTCCAAGGATACAGGTTGTATCGAAAGGACAGGCGGGTAGGCAGAGAGGGTGGTGTGGTACTGTTGGCAAAAATTGAAATCTTAATGCATGCATTACTAAATGACAATAAAAGAGGACTGTGTGTCCTCATAATCTAATCTTAAAAAAAAATCAAATCCTTAGAAAAAGGTGACATAGAATCCTTATGGGCAGAGGTAAGAAAATGCATGGGTAAAAAGACCCTGATAGGAGTTATGTACAGGACTCTGAACCGTAGCCAGGATGCAGGCTGCAAATTACAATGGGAGACAGAAAAAGCATGTCAAAAGGACAATGTTGGAAGAGTCATGGGGGATTTCATCATGCAAGTAGACTGGAAACATCAGGTTGGTGGTGGATCTCAAAAGAGAATCTGTAGAATGCCTAAAATTATGTTTATCTAGAGCCCACTAGGAGATCAGCTATTGGATATTGTGTAATGAACCTAATTTGATTAGGGAGCTTAAACTAAAGGAACCCTTAAGAGGTAGTGATCATAATATGATAGAATTCACCCTACAATTTGAGAGGGAGAAGCTGAGGTCAAATGTATCAGTGGAGTAAATGGCATGAGAGAGGAGCTGGTCAAAGTTGATTGGAAAGGGACACCATCAGGGAGGAGAGCAGAGGAGCAATGCCGAGAGTTTCTGGGAGCAAATTGGAAGGTGCAGGATGGATATATCCCAAAGAAGTAGCAGTATTCGAAAGGCAAGGTGACACAACCATGGATGACAAAGCCAACATAAAAGCAAAGGAGCACAAATAATAGCAACACACATCAAAGTTGCTGGTGAACGCAGCAGGCCAGGCAGCATCTCTAGGAAGAGGTACAGTCGACGTTTCGGGCTGAGACCCTTCATCAGGACTAACTGAAGGAAGAGCTAGTAAGAGATTTAAAAGTGGGAGGGGGAGGGGAGATCCGAAATGATAGGAGAAGACAGGAGAGGGAGGGATGGAGCCAAGAGCTGGACAGGTGATTGGCAAAAGGGATATGAGAGGATCATGGGACAGGAGGCCTAGGGAGAAAGAAAAGGGGGAGGGGGGGAAATCAGAGTTGGAATTGCTCTTCCCGTGTAAATGAATAGTCTGGTGTGATTACTGAACTGCTGTTGAGATGGTCTGTGGATAATAAGACTGACACAGCAACAGTATCTCTGGAAGAGATGGTTGCTAATGCAATCAGAGTGTTCCACTTTTCTCATTGTGGATCTTATTGGTATGTTATGGGTGACTGGGAATAGAGCGGTGCAGAACCTTTTGCTTCAGCCACTATTTATAATTACACTGAGCTACTGATAGTTTTCAGAGTAGTTGGCATTTATTGGTCTTTTGAATGCACGACTTCTGTTCTAAGTTTTGTCAGTGCCTTGAGTTCTTTTCTGGCTCCTTTATAAGATTACGATAGGCATACTGTCAATAGAATAGACACACATCTTTCTCCTATGGTTGAAATGGCTAATACCAGGGAGCATACATTTAAGGTGGGAGGTGGTAATTATAAAGGAGATGTGAGAGGCAAGTGGTGGATGTCTGGAGTGCACTGCCTGGGTTGGTGGTAGAGGCAGATACATTAGGGACTTTTAAGAGATGTTTAAGGTTGGCACATAGATGTGAGGAAAATGGAAAGATATGGATGTCAGGTAAGCATAAAGGACTAGTTTAGTTGCCCATTTGATGGGCTGAAGGGCCTGCTCTTGTGCTGTACTGTTCTGTTTAAATTGTGTAATTATGTGTGTGTTGGAGGAGAAATTGGGTTATTTGAGTTTCTGTTGCTACATGGAAATGAGATTGGTTGTTTCCATCTGACATGAGTAAACCATTTAACCTCTTGTGCTTGTTCTATCGTTCAAAAAGATTGTAGCTAATCTTTCAACTTGATATCCTAATATCCTTTGATTCTTGTATTTTCCAAAACTCTCTTCACTAATGACTGACTGAAACATTTTTTACAACTTTTTTTTTAAAGTTTGAAGAAAATTTCCAAGCAAATTATTCTGGGCACCAAAATAATTGCAAAACATGTTTTAACTAACAGAAGACAGTCCAAAGGTTTAGTTTTCAATACGGTCATGGATGTAATTTTAAGTGTTAATTTTTGTCTATTTTTCCCACATTTCTACAGGGGTGTATTTATTTCCATCTTGGACAAAGGCCACGTTAGATCGATTCTTGACAACTGGCCAGAGACTCAGATTAAGGTAAAGATCAAATGGTGCGTAGTTGGTATCGGGCATGTTGGCAAAGTCTGGAAATCATCACTTCCTATCCTCAATACTTCAAGTTCATGATCTACAGTGGATTCCACTTAATTGGGGCTCATCACAACCAATACATTTTTGCCCAATTAAACAGCTGCCCAATTAACCGAAAGGAATTTACTGTTGGTCATTTCTAGCATCTCCAAGCCTGAATGCTTGAAATTGCAATGAGCAAGACATTTCGGACTTGTCTTACTGCTTTGTTCTTGCCAAATACCAATGACATAAATCACTGCTTTTAACGGTTAAATCTTTGGATTACAGCAAGTGTTGTGTTATGTTCTTGTGGAATAATTAAAGTTTTTTGTTTTGATTTCCAATGGTTAATTGGATCTTTTTTCCAGTTGCATATTGATTTTTCTGGAGCATTTTAAGAGGAATTTGAAGGTTGTATTCTATTTTTCCCACAGGCTGTAGTTGTAACAGATGGAGAACGGATATTGGGACTTGGAGATCTGGGAGTTTATGGCATGGGAATACCAGTAGGAAAGCTGTGCCTGTACACGACGTGTGCTGGAATTGATCCGCGGGGATGCCTTCCTGTCTGTATCGACGTCGGTACTGATAATGAGGTAATTCCATCAAGTGCTAAAGTAATGACGCATTCCAAGTTTTCAAACGTCTATTTTAGCAACAATGAGGTTAAAACGTGTATTCTATAACTGGAAAGGCTTATGCCTGCCTAGAACAGTTGGAAAATTTGGAAGTTTGATCACTGAGCTTGGCAAAATATTTGCAGGCGTTTCGGCTCCAATCAAGAAGCCATGAGCAGAGCAGTCAAAAAAAAAATGTGTGATTGCAGTTTGACAGTAAAGAACCCATTGAAAGGTAAAAATTTGTTCGTGGAGACAGCGTAGGAAGTTAAATTAAGAGATAGCTACTAATTTAGCAGTGCCTGTGCTAAATTCAAACTGATTTTGTTCACTTTGTTTCTTGCCTTGCATCTGCTGCTTTACTTTGAATTAATTGTATCTGCAAAAATATGCCTGGATCTGTTACTTATCTGAAAGATACTACAGTACTTAGAATCAGAGTCAAGTTTAATATCACTGGCGTATGTTATAAAATGTGTTGTTTTGCAATACATAATTTTTTTTAAAAACTAAATTACGATAAGAAATGTATGTCAAAATCAGTGCAAAAAGAGAGCAAATAAAAATTAGTGAGGTATCGTACGTGGGTTCATTATCTATTAAAAAAAAACATGATGGCGATGGGGAAGAAGTTGTTCCAAAATTGTTGAATGTGTGTCTTTGGGCTCCTGTACCGCTTCCTTGATGGTAGCAATGAGAAGGGTGCACGTCCTGGGTGAGGGGGGTCCTTAGTGATGGATGCTGCCTTTCTGAGGCATCACCTTTTTGAAGGTATCCTGGATGGTGAGGAGGCTAGTGCCCATGACGGAGCTTGCTGAACTTACAACTCTCTGAGGGTTTTTCCAATCCTGTTCAGTGGTCCCTCCATTGCAGATGGTGATACAACCAGTCAGAATGCTCTTCACGGTACACCTGTAGAAATTTGAGAGTCTTGGTGACGTACCAAGTCTCCTCAAACTCTGTGCAAATTCAGCTTGCTCTCTCTGACTTTGGGAGGAAGAAATGAGACTTGAATTCTGTTGCAGACAGTGTCATCTCTGTGGTTGTTGACCATGTCTACATTAAACAGATGATAATCTAAGGTTTATCTAATTTGTGCATTTCCTGGGAAGTCCAATGGAATAAGTAACATTTGTGATTTATCTTTACAGACTTAAAGTTTGTTTGTTTTCCAGACTCTATTGAAAGATCCATTTTATATGGGTCTTTACCAGAGAAGAGATCGCTCGCACAATTATGATGAACTTATTGATGAGTTTATGGAAGCAATTGTGAATAAGTAAGTAATCTATAAAAAGATAAAAGATTAGCTTTATTTGACATATGTACATACAGAGAAACCTACAATGAAACATGTCGTTTGCATCAAATCAATGAAGATTATGCTAGGCAGCCCACAATTGTTGTCATGGCTCCTTCGCCAACATAGTATGGCCATAATTTATTAACCCTAACTGTATGTCTTTGGAATGTAGGAGAAAACCCATGCAGTTATAGAGAGAATATATAAATGCCCTGTATGCAGCGGCAAGTAAAACCCTCCACCCATTGAGCATATCTACACTGAGCATCCATCATTAAGGATGGGAATCAGTATGACAGAGCTGAGGATGAGCCAGTAGGTTTACAAGTAGATGACAGATGTAACGTGAATGTAAGGAAGGACAGACCAATGATTGGATACAAATGCAGACAGAGCAAAGAGTTAACTTGTACCACAGAGGCAAAATTCAAAAGGGTGAAGAGTGCAGGACTGAAGGTGCTGTATTTAAATGCACATAGCATTTCAAATAAGGTGGACGAACTCGTGGCACAATTAGAAGTTGGTCAGTATGATGTTTTAGGCATCACTGAGTTGTGGCTGAAAGAAGGCCATAGTTGGGAGCTTAACATCAAGGGATATACTTTGTATTGAAAGGACAGGCAGGAAGGTATAAGCGCTGGTGTGGCTCTGTTGGTAAAAGATGGAACTACATCTTTAGAGGTAACATCGATCAGAGAATGCTGAATCTTTGTTCGTGGAGTTAAAAAAAAATTGCAAGGGTAAAAACACCATGATGGGTATCATATATAGGCCTCCAAATAGTAGCCAAGATGGGTGGGGTTGAGATTGCAAAGGGAGCTGGAAAAGGCATGTAATAAGGGTAATGAGACAATTGTAATGGGGGACTTCAATGTCCAAAGGGATTGGGAAAATCAGGTTGGTGTCAGATTGCAAGGGAGGGAATTTGTTGAATGCCTATGAGATGGCTTTTTAGAGCAGCTTGTGCTTGAGCCTACTTAGGGAAAGGCCATCTTAGACTGGGTGTTGTGTAATAACCCAGATCTTATTAGGGAGCTTAACGTAAAGGAACCCTTAGGAGGCGATGATCATAATACGATTGAATTCGTACGGCAATTTGAGAAGGAGTAGCATAAGTCACATGTATCAATATTGCAATGGAATAAGGGGAATTATAGAAGTATGAGAGAGGAGCTTGCCCAGGTGGATTGGAGGATACTGGTGAGGATGACAGCAGAGCAGAGATGAAATAGTTTTGGATTAGTTCACAAGGCACAGGGTAGATATATCCCACAGAAGAAGTAGTTCTCAAATGGCAAGGGTAGGCAACCGGCTGACAAAAGAAGTTAAGGACTGCATAAAAGGTAGCAAAAGTGAGTGCGAAGCTGGATGATTTGCAAACTTTTAAAATCTAACAAAAGACAAAGAAAAAAACTATAAGAAGGGAAAAGATGAAAAATGAAGGCAGACTACCAATAATATCAAGCAGGATGCCAAAAGTTTTTTCAGTTATTTAAAGAGTAAAAGGGAGGTGAGAGTTGATATTGGACCACTGGAAAATAATGCTGGTGAGGTAGTAATGGAGGGGCAAAGAAATGTCAGCTGAATTTAATGAGTACTTTGGATCTGTCTTCAATGTGGAAGACACTAGCAGTGTGCCAGAGGTCTGTGAGTGTCAAGGAGCAGGAGTGAGTGCCATTGCTATCACAAAGGAAAAAGTGCTCATCAAACTCAAAGGTCTTGAGATGGATCAGTCACCTGGACCAGATGGACTACATTCCAGAGTCCTGAGAGAGGTTGCTGAGGAGGTAGCAGATGCATTGGTCATGATCTTTCAAGAATCACTCGATTCTGGCATGATCCCAGGGGACTGGAAGATTGCAAATATCACTCCACTCTTTAAGAAGAGGAGAAAGCAAAAGAAAGGAGACTATAGGCCAGTTAACCTAACGTCAGTGGCTGGGAAAGTGTTGGAGTCTATTATTAAGGATGAGGTTTCGGGGTAGTTGGAGAGTAATGATAAAACAAGTCAAAGTCAGCATGGTTTCTTGCAAGGGGAAATCTTGCCTGACAAATCTGTTACATTTCTTTGAGGAAGTAACAAGCAGAGTGGACAAAGGAGAGGCAGTGGATGTCATTCACTTGGATTTTCAGAAGGTATTTGATAAGGTGCCATACATAAGACTGCTTAACAGGATAAAATCTTATGGTGTTATAGGAAAGATACTGGCTTGGATAGCAGAATGGCAGATGGTCAGGGGGCAATGTGTGGGAATAAAAGGAATCTTTTCTGCCAGTGAATGTTGTGTTCGTTGGGTCAGTATTGGGACTGTTAATTTTTACATCGTCAATGATTTAGATAATGGATGGTTTTGTGGCAAAATTTGCAGATGATATGAAGACAGGGGTAGGTAGTGCTGAGGAAACAGTGCGATTGCAGTGGGACATAGACAAATCGGAAGAATCGGCAAAAAAGTGGCAGATGGAATATCGTGTTGGGAAATGTACAATAATGCATTTTGGTAAAAGTAACAATAGTGCAGACTATTATCTAAATGGAAAGAAGGTTCAAACGTCAGACATGCAGAGGGTCTTGGGAGTCCTCATGCAAGACTCCCAAAAGGTTAATTTACAGGTTGAGTCTGTGGTAAAGAAGGCAAATGCAATGTTGCCATTTATTTCAAAGGGAATAGAATATAAAAACAAGGAGATAATGCTGGGGTTTTGTAAGACACTAGTCAGGCTGCACTTAGAGTGTTGTCAACCGTTTTGGGCCCCATATCTCAGAAAGGGTGTCTAGTCATTGGAGAGAGTCCAGAGGAGGTTCATGAGGATGATTCCAAGAAAGAAGGGGATAACATTTGAGGAGCGTTTGGCACCTTTGGGCCTGTACACTGGAATTTAGAAGAATGCTGGTGGGGGGGGGGGGGAACTCATTGAAACCAACTGAATGTTGAATGGACTAGATAGGGTGGATGTGGAGTGGACGTCTCCTGTCGTGAGGGTATACAGAACTAGAGGACACAGCCTCAAAATTGAGGGGGTGACCCTTTAGAACAGAGTTAAGGAGGATTTTTCTTTTAACCAGAGAGTAGTAAATCTGTAGAATGCCCTGCCACAGACTGCTGGAGGCAAAGTCCATAGGTATATTTAAATTGGAAGTTGATACTTTCTGGTCGGTCAGGGCATCAAAGGATATATGCCGAGAAGGCAGGTGTATGGGGTTGAGTGGGATCCAGGATAAGCCATGATGGAATGACAGAACAGACTCGATGGGCTGAATGGCTTAATTCTGCCCTATGTCTTCTGGTCGTAAGGATCTTCACCACCCTGGCCGTTCTCTCTTCTTGCTGCTGCAGTCAGGAAGAAGGTACTGTAGCCTCAGGACTCACAACCATCAGGTTCCTGCACCAGAGTGGATAACCTCATTCAACTTCACTTGCCCCATCACTGAACTGTACCAAAAACAACTGGTGGCATCATATATGATGAGACTTGGGTGGTGCAAGGGAGTTTTAGTTTCATGGCCTGGAGGAAGAAGCTGTTTCCTGTCCTAACAGTTCTTGTCCTAATGCAATTTTTGTCTCATGCTTGGTGGTAGGGTGTAATTGAAGTAATCTTGAACTCTGCCGAGGAAGCTGTTTCTTATTAACAACCTTTACTCAAATTTTCTGAAGTGAGTTTTCCTGTAACTTTTTAAAATTGTGTATTGGTCATTGAATCATATAGTTTCATTGTAAGGTTATTCATTTATATCAAGAAAAAAGGATAATACAATAAAATGCTGCTTAAGGAGAGAAAAGAGTGAGTACACAACTTGTTATGTATCTGTCCAACTGTTGCAGGGGCTGCTTTTTAAAAAAAAGTATTTACTGTTAATTTTCTTAGTCCTTTTGAGAATGAATTTTAGTTACACGATTTTAAATAGTTTGGCAAGATTTTGTAGCATAGCAGATATGACCCCAGGAATATGAGGAGCGTTTAATGGTTCTGGGCCTATATTCAATGGAGTTTGGAAGAATGAGGAGGGATCTCTTTGAAAGCTATTAAATATTGAAAGGCCTAGACAGAGTGGATGTGGAGAGGATGTTTCCCTTTAGTGGGAGAGTCCAGCACCAGAGGCCACAGCCTCAGAATAGAACGTCTATTCAAAACATAGATGAGGGAGATTTCTTTAGCCAGAGGGTAGTGAATCTGTGCAATTTGATGCCACAAGGCTGTGGAGGCAGAATCATTGGTGAATTTGATGCAGACGCTGATGGGTTCTTGATTAGTCACAGCATCAGAGGTTAGGGGAGAAAGCAGGAGAATGGGGTCGAGAGAGAGAATAAATAAGCCATGGTGGAATGGTGGAGCAGACCGATGGGCTGAATGTCTTATGGTTCTGTGCTGTTATTAGACATGGACCATTGCTGGGGCACTGGTGATATTTATTTGTATAAGTTTCATCCTGGCTTTCATGTGTTGGATCTTCTGATTCTCTTACCACCTGATGTTCAATGTGATGTGAGCAGCTGCCCTCCCCTCTTTACTTGGCTGCTTATTACCATCAAGAAATCTCCAGACTGTTAAGAAGTGTGCCACCAAACAGGGAGATAGGAGTGAGAGTGAAATTCTGTTGCACATAATGGCATCCCTGGGTTTGTTGAGCGTGCTTGGTTTGGTTTAAACAGATCACAATAGTGGCAGTATGGTAGTGTAACACTTAGCAAATCACTTCACTGGGTTTATTTCCCGCTGCTGTCTGTAAGGAGTTTGTATGTTCTCCCAGTGACCTTTGGGTGCTGCAGTTTCCTTTCACATTCCAAAGACATACAGTGGCCCCAACTTACCCTGTGGATCAAGGTGCTTCCCTGAGCCTATCATTACCCCACTGAGCAGAGGCATTAATTGTCCCTTTCTCTCAAATGCTAGCCATAAGACATACTGTAGGAGCTGAATTAGACCATTCGCCCATCGTCTGCTCCATTATTTCATTGTGGCTGATTTATTATCCCACTAACCGCATTCTTTCATAACCTTTGACACCTTTATGCTTATTGCTGTTTGGATGGATCCACGGGGCGCAACAAACCTAATGATTTTCTGGGGCAGCCTGAATGTGTTGCCACACATTCCAGTGCCAAGATAGCATGCCCAGAATTTATTTATTTAGAGATACAGTGTGGAACAGGCCCTTCCGGTCCAATGAGCCATGCTGTCAGCAACCCACACAAGCCTAATCCTGGGATAATTTACGATGACTGGTACATCTTTGGAATGCAGGAGGAGACCGGAACACCCAGAGGAAACCCACGCACTCACGGAGCAGATGAACAAACACCCGACAAAGCACGCTGGGATTGAACTCTGACATCCTGAGCTGTAATAGTGTCAAGCTAACCAGCAGGATACCATGGCATCTCTGTTCAGCAAAACAATGTGAACAAAAACAACAGCAAAACAGGCACCTTCCTTTCCTCCCACCCACTCACACACAGAGAGAAGCCGCCTCCAGTATCTTGTCTGGATTCTCAGACTGCCAGGTATCAGGTCTCCATCACTGAGCCTCTGATTGGTAAACAGCGTGGGTTTTCCCCAGATGATCAGTTTCCTTCCACATCCCAAACACTTAAACCATAAGACTGTAAGACATTGGAGCAGAATTAGGCCATTCAGCCCATTGAATTAGGCCACTCAGCTCTGCCATTCCATCATGGCTCATTTGTAATTCCTTTCAACACCATTCTCCTGTCTTCTCCCTGTAACCTTTGGTGTCCTTAAAAATCAAGAACCAATCAACCTCAATGACTTGGCCTCCACAGCTGCCTGTGGCAATGAATTCCACAGATTCACTGCTCAGGGAGACTGTCTACACCTGCAAAGAACAAGGCTTTGTATCAGGTTTCAGCACAGCAGTCTTGGGAGTTGAGTGTCTAAACTTTACCAGCCTTTGAATTTTTTTGCTGCTTCTCTGCTAGCTCTAAGTTCTTCTGTCGTGTTGTACTTACTAACCTATACGGTATAAGCAGGCTCCTAACAATGCTACTTACTTAAAACTCTGAAGAGACTTAAACCTTTTAATTAATGTTTAAAAATTTTATTTTAGTTTTCAAATGCTTCCATGACCTCCTTCCCACAGCCCTTCTAAATGCCTCCAATCTGATGGAACGAACTTCGAATTCTTTGATATCCAATAATTTCTCCTCCCTCCCTCTTCCATTGCCATTCGGGTTCCCCTTTTCCTCTCTCCTCCCTGTCACCTCCCTCTGGTGCCCCTCCTTCCCTTTCTCCCATGGTCCACTCTCCTATCCCTTCCCATCTATCAACCTTTCCACCTATAATCTCCCAGTTTCTCACTTCCCTTCTGTGTTGTACCCCTTCCCACCCTCCTGCTTACTCTGGCTTCATCTTCCTTCCTTTCCAGTCCGAATGAAGGGTCTTGGCCCAAAACGTGGCCTGTTTACTCCCCTCCATATTTGCTGCCTGACCTGCTGAGTTTCTCCAGCATTTTGTGAATATTATTCAGGATATCTACCATGTGCAGAATATCTTGTGTTCAAGATATATAGGTACCTCTTTCTAGTCACCTGCACATCTCAGTTTTGCCAACTTCTTTGAACTGCTGAAGCTGAATTTTGGAATACCCCCTGTAAATCTATCCCTATCTCTGTTTGTTTCCATATTTTAATTGTCCTCTTCAAACCTACTAATTTCAGTTATATTTTGGTCATCCTACAGAACTGGATAATTTGTTGAATTTTGCTTCATTACATCCCTATCAAGTTTGATCAAACACTTTGAAATATCAAAACCATTGTAAAAATGCATGATGGATTTTGCTATCAAGAAACTTAATACATAATTATTTATGTTAAAACAGGTATGGTCGTGATACCCTTATTCAATTTGAAGATTTTGGGAATCACAATGCCTTCAGGTTTTTGAGGAAATACAAAGATAAATATTGTACATTCAATGATGATATTCAAGGTGAGTTTCTAACAATTATGATCATACCAACAAAAAATAAATTGGATAAAATAGTTGTTATCTGCCGAACTTCAGGGCACATCTGAGTCTAATATTGTTAGAGAATGTACAAACTACGTACAGACAGTGGCAGAATTGAACTGGGGTTGCTGGCGCTGCAGTAATGTTACTCCAACTGCTATATTATCAAGCCACCCGAAAAATATCTGAGAGTAAGTTGCAGGCAAATAAGGAAATGGGATCACTCCCTGTGAACACGCATGAACCCAATAGGCCAATTGGCCTCCTGTGGTATTTCAAGCACAGTTAATGATTATCTAATTAGTGATAATTAGAGCTAAAGTTAGTGATGGGAGTGGGAGTTTGTCCCACTCCCGTTAGGGGGGGTGGCTGCATAGGTAGCACCCATGCCAGGACCACCAAACTCAAAAACAGTTACTTTCCCCAGTCGGGCTGATCAACACTTTCACCCATCAGCCACCTCTCCTTTATCGTTTCCTGTCAGAAAATCCTGTGTCTAGTGTCACTTTATGGACATACAATAAATCTATGTACTGTATATAAGCTATTTTATGTACTAATTTTTATCGTGTTCTTTATCTTAGTGTTTCTTTGTATTGGATTCAGAGTGACAATTATTTTGTTCTCTTTTACACTTGTGTATTGGAAATGATATAAAAATCTTGAATTTTGAATCAGCCTAATTGAACTAAAGGTGGGCTTTTGAACTAGTGAGAATTAATTGATTTTTACTCTGAAATGAGAGATCAAGTACTATGGTTATCTGAAGAACCTATATCCATGTTGGATTTCACTGGATACGTGGGCATTAAAAGCACAGGCAAAGAAACTATAGACTAATATTTCTTAGTGAAACGAGGTCCTGGGTTAGATTATTAGGATTTTCAAAGGGCAGGTTTATATTGTTAAAGCAAAAGACTGTGGAAACAGAATTAAAAACAGAAAATAGTGGAAATATTCAGCAGGTTATGCAGCATCAAGGATCAGCTTCATTCACATATACATTTACATGTATTAGGGCTTAGGTATAGTGTATTGGTCAAGGCACAGCATGCAACAAAAACAGCATTCAAAAATTGTAAAGAATTATGTTAAAAATGTTTGAAGTTAAAGTACAGATATGGAATAAAATGTGCAGAAATGTATAAATACCGGCATCAGTAGAAAAAAGAACAAAATTAATGTGTAGGGAAATAATTTGCCTCTGAACTACAAGTATGACCAAAAGGGTGGTGAAGAGTAGGGGAAGGTAAGTAGAAACATTATAAGGAGGTGCTTAATGTCGAATTCAACACGGATACCTTGGAAATTGATGAATGCAAGGAGGGGCTCAAGAGTAAGAATGTTGGAGGAGAGATGTGTTATGAGACTGATCAGCATTTCACTCATTTGGTCCCAGGGAACATCAGCACATAGGCTGGCCACATCCTGGGGTAGGTAGGTGTCGATAACCGACAAATTATTATGGGCAATAATATGGTCCAGTCTCTCCACTGCTAGTGATAATATCTGAAAATAGAACACTTTTGAAAGAATTTCTTTATTAAGTTCAAAGTCAAACTAAACAATGAAACAACATTTCTGCAGACACAGTACATATAACTCAGACACAACACATAAAGTAGTATTTCCACAAATAACTTAATAAGGTGTACTTACGACACAAGTTAAACAGTATAATGCTACTGATACTTCATACTTCATAAGAGAATCTTAATTGGATTTTGGACAGATGGGATGTCTTGCCATAGAATTACGAGGATTCTGCACTGGAATTATATCATGAAAGTAAAATAACCTCTCTTCAGAATCAGGTTTAACGTCATTGGGATGTGCAGTACATTGCAATACAGAAGTGTTTTTTAAAAATATATAAATTACAGTAAGAAATGTATTTTAAAAAGTTAAATAGGTCACACAAAAGAGCAAAAAATATTGAGGTAGCATACAGTACTGTGCAGAAGTGTTAAGGATGTGACATCTGAGGATGATAAACCTGATTCTGATATGGATTTCTATTGTGGACTGGGGGTGGGAAGGGGGCAGGGAGAGGGGAATCTTGGTTGGGAGAGGGGAGGGAGCGTGGAAGCACCGGAGAGACATTCTGTAATCAATAAACCAATTGTTTGGAATCAAATGACCTTGTCTAGTATCTAAGTACTAGTTGTGTTTACACCCGTGCCAGCCCACGCCCCTGGCACTCCTTCTCTGCCACCTGTTGCATACCCCTCCCACAGTTGAGTAAGAAACTGTTCCTAAAGCCTTGAATGTGTGTCTTCAGGCTGCTGTACCACATTGATGGTAGCAATGAGAAGAGCGTAATCGTATCTTTCATGATGAATACTGCTGCTTGCTTTTTTTTTTTTTTTGAGGCATTACCTTTGAAGATGTCCTTGGTGCTGGGGAGGCTAGTGCCCATGATGGAGCTGGCTGAGTTTGCAGCTTTCTACAGCTTTTTTCAATCCTGTGTAGTCACTTCTCATACCGGGTGATGATGCAAACGGTCTGAATGCTCTCCACAGTATACTGTAAATGTAGAAAGTTGTGAGAGTCTGTCTTTGAGTACCTGTAAGAAAATGAATCTTAGGATAGTATATGATTACATTTATGTACTTTGATAATCAATTTACTTTGAATTTTCATTTAAATGTTTCTTTATTTTTATTATTGAATCATAGCAATGAGCCACGGTTTGTATTCCTCTGTATATTGTAAGATTATCAACCGTGATATAGTGAATGAATTTCAATCTTCTGAAATACATTTGAAATGGATAGGAATAGTCATCCTGACAAGTCAGTAGAAAATGAGAACTGTTGAAAACATTCAAAAAAATGAACTCAAGTTTAACAACTGTGTATTTTGTAAAGATTAAGAAATTTTAAATTTGAATAAGAATCTGGAGTGCTCAATATATTTTTCTCTTTATTAATGAAATTCCAAGGTCTTGTAGTAATTTTGATTTTGAGTATTAACTGTATTTAACATCACAAGACAAACTTTTAAGTGTTCGAGTGTTCAATACCCACTTTAAAGTGTGCCTTCTTTCTCTTTGATTAACACCTAGTTGTGATTTTATAATATACAGGCACGGCATCAGTAGCACTTGCAGGATTATTGTCAGCTCAGAGAGTGATTAACAAACCAATCACCGAGCACCGATATCTGTTTCTTGGAGCTGGGGAGGTGAGACCATGTAATCTATCTTTTTCAACATTTTTTTTTAATATTATGGGCAAATTTTCCAGCATCTGCAGAATCTCTTGGGTTTATCAAATACTTTTCTGAATTCCACGCGCTTAATATCCATTGGCATTCCTCACTCACTGATTTTTTTTTTTCAGGTGTAACTTGTCTAATGCTTGAACACCCTTTAATGATGTCCTGTTATACAGTAATGCATTTACTCCATAACTCTCAGACACTCATTTATGAAAAAACTCTGGCTTAACGAAATCTAATAGTTCCTTTTTTGGCATCCTTCATAAAACGTTGAGCACCATCATTGACTCCAAGAAGACAAATATTCACATATTATTCAGTTTACTAAATCTGACTCATTATACTTGAATAAATTTGGCATGGCATCACCTTTATTTGTTCAGCAATTATATTTCAATAACCAACTATTTTGAACACCAGGAATTTCATTATTTTGCTGTGATGAGCTAATATTTTCCAATTACCAGAAAAAAAGTTGTTAGAAAGCTCCTATTTGCTGCATAACACCACTTCTTGGCAAAAAAGGGTTAATTTTTTAATTAACCACCAGCGTTCACCAGCAACTTTTATGTGTGTTTTTCACGTACATCTGCTCTCACTCCATCCTCCTGCCACCCCACTAGGAATAGGGTTCCCCTGGTCCTCACCTACCACCCCACCAGCCTCCGGGTCCAACATATTATTCTCCGTAACTTCCGCCACCTCCAACGGGATCCCACCACTAAGCACATCTTTCCCTCCCCCCCACCCCCCGGATTCCGCAGGGATCGCTCCCTACGCAACTCTCTTGTCCATTCGTCCCCCCCATCCATCCCTACTGATCTCTCTCCTGGCACTTATCCGTGTAAGCGGAACAGGTGCTACACATGCCCTTACTCTTCCTCCCTTACCACCATTCAGGCCCCCAAACAGTCCTTCCAGGTGAGGCAACACTTCACCTGTGAGTCGGCTGGGGTGATATACTGCGTCTGGTGCTCCCGATGTGGCCTTTTATATATTGGCGAGACCCAACGCAGACTGGGAGACCGCTTTGCTGAACATCTACGCTCTGTCCTCCAGAGAAAGCAGGATCTCCCAGTGGCCACACATTTTAATTCCACATCCCATTCCCATTCTGACATGTCTATCCACGGCCTCCTCTACTGTAAAGATGAAGCCACACTCAGGTTGGAGGAACAACACCTTATATTCCGTCTGAGTAGCCTCCAACCTGATGGCATGAACATCGACTTCTCTAACTTCCGCTAGTGCCCCACCTCCCCCTCGTACCCCATCTGTTACTCATTTTTATGCACACATTCTTTCTCTCACTCTCTTTTTTCTCCCTCTGTCCCTCTGAATATACCCCTTACCCATCCTCTGGGTCCCCCCCCCCCCCCCGTCTTTCTTCCCGGACCTCCTGTCCCATGATCCTCTCGTATCCCTTTTGCCAATCACCTGTCCAGCTCTTGGCTCCATCCCTCCCCCTCCTGTCTTCTCCTATCATTTTGGATCTCCCCCCTCCCCCTCCAACTTTCAAATCCCTTACTCACTCTTCCTTCAGTTAGTCCTGACGAAGGGTCTCGGCCTGAAACGTCGACTGCACCTCTTCCTAGAGATGCTGCATTCACCAGCAACTTTTATGTGTGTTGCTTAATTTTTTAACATGGATTATCATTTTTTCAGCTGTTGGAGATTTAAATATTTTTTATTTATCTCTTACTGTATGTAATTTTGAATTAGACTGTTTAATTGTTACTTTCTTTGCAGCTTAACAAATTACCTGTTCATATTTTTATAACAAATGGGAGAAAAAAACCAGAGGACATGGGTTAAGGGTGGGGGGGGGGGAGTTTAAAGGGAACATTGGAGGGGGGGGCTTCTTCACACAGAGAGTGGTGGGAGTATGGAATGAGCTGCCAGACGAGGTGGTAAATGCGGGTTCTTTTTTAACATTTAAGAATAAATTGGACAGATACATGGATGGGAGGTGTATGGAGGGATATGGTCTGTGTGCAGGTCAGTGGGACAAGGCAGAAAATGGTTTGGCACAGCCAAGAAGGGCCAAAAGGCCTGTTTCTGTGCTGTAGTTTCTATGGTTCTATGATACACATTTGGTATGTTTCCTAGTGTCCACAGTATGCATATGCAGTTGTTCAGTGTGTCCCCAAGTGGTTAAATTTGTATGATTCTAGAGGCTCTCTTGTAATGAATTATTTGAATAGGGGCTATCTGTATGATTCACTCTTATATGCAAATTTGAATGGAATATTTCTTATCTGTGGGGTACAAAAAGAGCTGATTGCAAGGCTTTGCCATCTTTTTTTGGCTGCTTCTCTCCCTTCTACTACCTTCTGCTGCTGTTAATGAATGTTGTCAATTTTCTTTATATTATTAATAAAAAATCATGAAGCAACAAGCTTTGTGCCTCTTTCCTGTCTTCCAAAAGAACCTTGAAACAAAAGCATTGGAATCCAGAATACCTTACACAGCCTGTAACTCTCCATTTCTCTTATATCCATATGCCTATTCAAGAGTCTCTTAAACTTCCCGATTTTTCAGCCTCTACCATCACCCCTGGCAATGCATACCATGCACTTATCACTTTGTGGAAAAAAAAACTGTCTCTGATATACCCCCTATATTTTCCTCCAATCACCTTGGACCTGTAGGTAATATGAATAGAGAACAGTCTAATGAAAGGTTCCTTCATGATGGTTTTAGTAAGTGTTAATAGAACAAAGAAAATTGAAAACGTTCAGTAACAGTAGGATTTTCCAACAGTAGTATCTGTCCTTGCAAATGAATTCGTGTTCTTCTACTAAGTTTGTTGTCTATTTCCAATTTCTTACTTTTTCCAAAACTCCTGCAATCTCTCAAGAAAATGGCCACTTCCCCCATCCATCAAGAATGTTCCGGGGCATCTTATTGACCAAAATGTTAACAAGACAAATCCTATTGGCTAATGCCAAACAGATCTGAATGGTATTGCCAACCATCAGTGACAAAAATCACTAATTTTTGGAAACGAGCACAGGTAACTGATGGTATTTAAAAACTGTTCACTCTAAGCATGGTGTAGTGTCTTAACAGCCATGCAAATCCACAAGACTGATGCTGATTAGAAACTGTTTGGCAATAGTCTTCTGCCTTACTAAAGTCACTCTGTTTATTCCTTCAAAAGTAAAAATACTCTTGGTTCAATTTTACTCTTGAGCATGTCTAGCTCTGTGATTTTGTCCGCTGTGGCTAAATTCTCTCCAGTTTATTATTTTCAAATTATTTTAATGCTGGTATCTTCTGAAACTACTATCATGCAGGCAGCATTAGGCATTGCTGAGCTGATCGTGATGGCGATGAAAGAGTCAGGTGTGCCCGATGAGGAAGCACGGAAGAAGATCTGGATGTTTGACAAGTATGGTTTGCTTTGTAAGGTGAGAGCATAGTTTCATGCTTTTTTGAAATTAACCTTTATGGATATTTGAGTTGTCTGGCTTGTATATATGTAAGGCAGATTTCTTTTATATTCCCCTTTTAGACCATTAAGACATAGAAGCAGAATTATGCCGTTTGGTCCATCGTGTCTGCTCTGCCATTCTACCATGGCTGATTTATTATCCCTCTCAACCCCATTTTCTTGACTTCTCCCTGTAACCTTTTACGCCCTTACTAATTAAGAACCTATCAACCTCAGCTTTGAATAAACCAATGACTCGGCCTCCACAGCTGTCTGTAATAATGAATTCCACAGATTTGCCGTCTTCTGGTTTAAGAAATTCCTCCTTATCTCTGTTTTTAAAGAGACTTCCTTCTATTCTTGAGGCTGTACCCTCTGGTCCTAGACTTCCCCACTATAAGAAACATCCTTTCCTGTATCCATTCTATCTATGCAATCCCCCATTTGTGGTTGGAATAGAGGTTGAGTCGCACATATACATGTTCTGGTTGGCTGCTGCTGACTTGTGGTATTCCATAAGACCACAAGACATGGGAGCAGAATTAAGCCATTCAGCCCATCAGGTCTGCTCTGCCATTCCATCATGGCTGATCCCAGATCCCACTCAACCCCACACACCTGCCTTCTTGCCATATCTTTTGATGCTCTGACCAATCAGGAAACTGTCATCTTTTGCTTTAAATATACCCACGGACTTGGCCTCCGCTGCAGTCTGGGGCAGAGCATTCCACAGATTCACTACTACTCTAGATAGATAGGTATATGTATGTGTGTGTGTGTGTGTATATATATATATGTGTGTGTATGTATGTATATATATATAAAAATCCTCCTTGCCTCTGTTCTAGAAAGTTGACCCTCAGTTTTGAAATTATGCCCTCTAGTTCTGGATACCCCCACCATATGAAATGTCCTCTCCACATCCAACCAATCTAGTCCTTTCAATATTTGGTAAGTTTCAATGAGATTCTCTCCCCCCCCCCCCCATTCTTCGAACAGGCCCAAAGCTGCCAAACGCTCCTCCTAAATTAACCCCTTCATTCCCAGAATTATCCTTGTGAGCCTCCTCTGGACTCTCTCCAATGACAACACATCCTTTCTGAGATATGGGGCCCAAAACTGTTGATAATACTCAAAGTGCAGCCTGACTAGTGTCTTATAGGAGCTTAGCATTATCTCCTTGCTTTTATATTCTATTCCCTTTGAAATAAATGCCAGCATTGCATTTGCCTTCTTTACAACAGACTCAACCTGTAAATTAACCTTCTGGGAGTCTTGCGTGAGGACTCCCAAGACCCTCTGCACCTCTGATGTTTGAACCTTCTCCCCATCAGGACTCGACGAAGGGTCTCGGCCGGAAACATCAACTGTAACTCTTCCTATAGATGCTGCCTGGCCTGCTGCGTTCACCAGCAATTTTTATGTGTGTTGCTCAAGCATATTGTGATCACTGTTCTCTAAAGGTTCCTTAACCTTAAGATCACTTATTGCACAACACCCAATCCAGCACAGCCGATCCCCTAGTGGGCTCAACAACAAGCTGTTCTAAAAAGCCATCCTTTAGACATCCTATGAATCCTCTTTCTTGAGGTCCAGCACTGACCTGATTTTCCCAATCCACTTTCATGTTAAAATCCCCAAGGATTATCATGACATTGCCCTTCTGACATGCCTTTTCTATCTCCTGTTGTAATTTGGAGGCCTGTATACAACTGCCATTAGGGTCCTTTTACCTTTGCCATTTCTTTACTCACCCATAGAGACTCAAACCTTCTAATTCTATGTCATCCCTTTCTAATGATTTAATATTATTTCTTATACACAGGGCCACACCACCTCCTCTGCCTACCAACCTAGCTTTCTGATACACTGTATCTACTTAGACGTTCAGCTCCCAATGGCAGCCATCCTTTAGCCAAGTTTCAGAGATGGCCACAATGTCATACTTGCCAACTGTAGCTGAATTTCAAGATTTTTATTTCTTATGCTGCATGCATTCAACCACACTTTCAGTCCAATATTTGTTGCTTTCTGTTTTAACTGCACCATGCCTCTATTCCCTTGTAAATCATCCCACTGGCTGTGATTATGCCTTATCTCCTGCCTGTCCTTTCTATCATCTCTGTTGCATGCTATCTTTAATTTATTTCTGTTTTCCCCTTCCTCAGCCCTACCACTCTGGTTCCTATCCCCCTGCCAAGTTAGCTTAAACCCTCCCTAACAGCTCTATTAAACCTGCCTGCTAGGATATTGGACACCTTTGGGTTCAGGTGTAACCCGTCCTTTTTGTACAGGTCGTACCTCCCCCAGAAGAAGCCCCAATGATCCAGGAACCCGAAGCCCTGCCCCTGCACCAGTCTCTCATGCCTGATTAACATGCCTGATCATGCTACTTTTGCACTTGTTAGCACGTGGCACAGGCAGCAATCCTGAAGTTACTACCCTGGAGGTCCTACTTTTCAGCTATCTACCCAACTCCCTGAATTCTGTCTTCAGGTCCTCCTCCCTTTTTCTACCTGTCATTGGTACCAATGTGTACCAAGACTTCTGGCTTTTCACCCTCTCCCTTGAGAATACTCTGCACCCGATCCGAGACATCTCACACCCTGGCGACCTGAGAGGCAACACACCATGCGGGTATCTCTACCAGGCTGACAGAACCTCCTGTCTCTTTCCCTCACTATGGAATCCCCTGTGACTACCGCATTCCTCATCATCTTCCCTCCCTTCTGCACCATGGAACCAGGTTCAGTGCCAGAGATCCATTCGCCGTGGTCATCCTCTGTCAGGTCACCCCCCTCAACAGCATCCAAAACGAGATAATGATTACTGAGGGGAATGGCCACAGGGGTGCTCTCTACTATCTGAGCTCATCCCATCCCTCCCTTGACAGTCACTCACTTATCTAACTCCTGCATCCACGGGGTGACCAACTCCCTGTAGCTCCTACCTATCACCTGTTCACTTTCCCCAACAAGCTGCACAGGCCACAGCTCCAGATCCCTAACACGCTCTCTCAGGAGCTGTATCTCGGTGCACCTGGTGCAGATGTGGCCATCTGGGAGACTGGAAGATTCCCAGGATTCCCACATCTGACACCCAGAGCAGAACACTCACCCTACAGACATGCTCTCTCTATTCCTCCAAAAAAAAATGCAAGGAAAAAATGAAGGCTTTGATGCAAAGTGTGCACATGATGGGAAGATAGGTGGAGTGGTAGGTAGTTTTGAGGAAGTAGCGAGGCTATAGAATGACCTTGACAAATTAGGAGGTTGGGCGAATGGCAGATGGTGTACATTATTGGGAAGTGTATGGTCATGCACTTTGGTAGAAGAAATAAAAGGTAAACTATTTTCTAAATGGAGAGAAAATTCAAAAATCTGAGGTGCAAAGGGACTTGTGAGATCTTGTGCAGGGTTCCCTAAAGGTTAATTTGCAGGTTGAATCAATGGTGAGAAAAGCAAATGCAATGTTGGCATTTATTTCAAGAGGACTAGAATATAAAAGCAAGGACTTTATAGAGCACTGCTGAGGCCTCATTTGGAGTATGGTAAGCAGTTTTGGGCCCCTTAGAAAGCATGAGGTGACATTGGGAAGGATTCAAAGGGAGTTCGTGAAAATGTTTCCAGGATTGAACAGCTTGTACAATGAAGAGCGTTAGGGCCTGTATTCACTGGAATTCAGAACAATCGGTACTGACTGAATTGAAACCTATCGAATGGCGAAAGGTCTTGATAGAGTGGATATAGAGAGGGTGTTTCCTATGGTGGGAGAGTCAAGGACCAGATGACAGAGCCTCAGAATAGAGGGATGTCCTTTTAGAACAGAGATGAGGAGGAATTACTGTAGCCATTGGGTGGTGAATTTGGAATTCATTGGCACAGGGGGCTGTGGAGGCCAAGTCATTGGGTATATTTAAGGCAGAGGTTGATAGATTCTTGACGTTTGAGGCATGCAGGGATACAGGGAGAAGGCAGGAGATTGGAAGAATGGATCAGCTATGATGAAGTAGCGGAGCAGACCCGATTTGCCAAATAGCCTAACTCTGCTCCTGTATCTTATTGTCTCATGGTCTCATATATCGAGGTTCACTGGAATGATGCCAGGAATGAAAGGGTTAAAATATGGGGAGAATATAGAATATAAAATGGGAAAATATGGTATGGAGGGGGGCTACTACACAGGACTGAAAGAAGCTGCAGAGGGTTGTAAATTTAATCAGCTCCATCTTGGATCTTAGCCTACAAAGTACCCAGGACATCTTCAAGGAGCAGTGTCTCAGAAAGGCAGTGTCCATTATTAAGGACCTCCGACATCCAGGGCATGCCCTTTTCTCACTATTACCATCAGGTAGGAGGTACAGAAGCCTGAAGGCACACACTCAGCGATTTAGGAACAGCTTCTTCCCCTCTGCCATCCATTTGCTAAGTGGTCACTGACATTGGATATTGAACCCTTGGACACTACCTCACTTTTCTAATGTATATTATTTGGTTTTTTTTTGCATGGTTTTTAATCCGGTCAATGTGCGTATACTGTAATTGATTATTATTTTATTTTGTTCTTTTTTCTTCCATATTATGTATTACATTGAACTGCTGCTGCTAAGTTAGCAAATTTCATGACGCATGCTGGTGATAATAAACCTGATTCTGATATTGAGAGGCCTAGATAGAGTGGATGTGAAGAGGATATTTCCTAGGACTAGAGAGCACAGCCTTAGAATAGTGAGACATCCATTTAGAACAGAGATGAGGAGAAATATCTTTAGCCAGAGGGTTGTGAATCTGTGAAATTCATTGCCACAGACAGCTATCCAGATGAAGTCACTGAGTATATTTAAGGCAGAGGTTGATAGGTTCTTCATTAGTTCAGGTGTCAAGGATTGCGGGAAGAAGAGAGGAGAATGGGGTTGAGAGGGGTGATGGATCAGCCATGATGGAATGGCGGAGCAGACTCAAGCGCCAAGTGGCCTAATTCTGCTCCTGTGTCTTGTAGTTCAGAAACAATACTCATGAACTCTTGGACAATTATTTCAGAATAAAATCGCACATGTTGGTCAGAAATAATGCGGTCATGACTGATGATCAAACAGCTGAATTGGTGAAAATATTGCTATTTTTTAATTTAGAGATACAGCATAGAATAGGCCCTTCTGGCCCTTTGTGCCATTTCACCAGCAACTCCTGATTTAATACTAGCCTAACTAACCGGTACATCTTTGGACTGTCGGGAAGAAAATGGGGCACCCTGATGAAACCCACATGTGACATGGGGAGGGTGTGCAAACTCCTTACGTGGGATGCTGGGATTGAACTTCAAGCTCCAATGGTCCGAGCTGTAGTAGCGCTGTGCTAACCACAATGTTACCTGGTGCCCCAATATGTATTATTTATGATGAGATATAGAAGCAGGTTGCCTATGAGGCCTATTTGGGTGTGTAAGTGAGTGGGTGGGAGGGTGGGTGAGAAATGGACTTGTTTTGCTTTTGCTGTCTTGTTGGTATTGCTGCGTGTGTTCTACTGATGAGCATTGTGGGTATGCTATATTGGTGCTGGAATATGTGGCAACACTTGTGGGCTACCCCAGTATATTCCTGGTTATTAACACATGATGCATTTCACTGTATGCTTCCATGTATGTGTGATAAATATGAAACTGAAGCAACACATAGAAAATGCTGGAGGAACTCAGCAGGTCAGGCAGCACCTATGGAGAGGAATAAACAGTCAGCGTTTTGGGCTGAGACTGGAAAGGAAGGGGGAAGATGCCAGAATAAGATGGTGAGGGAGGGAAATGAGCACAAGCAAGAAGGTGATAAGTGAAGCCAAGTGGATGGGAAAGCTAATAGGCAGGAGAAGGAATCTGATAGGAGAGGAGAGTGCACCATTGGAGAAAGGGAAGGAAGAAGTGATGGACAGGTGAGGAGAAGAGGGAAGAAGCCAGAGTGGAGGAATAAAAGAAGAGGGAAGGAAAATATTTACTGAAAGTTGGAGAGATCACTGTTCATGCCACCAGGTTGGAGACTACTTAATGGAATACAAGCTGTTGCTTCTCCACCCTGAGAGTGGCTTCATTGTGGTAAAAGAGGAGGCCGTGGACTGACATATTGGAACGGAAATGGGGATAGGAATTAAAATGGTTAGCCTCTGGGATATTCCGCTTTTGACATAATAAATAAATCTGAATATATGTTGCACTGTGAATACTTTCCCAGGTCAGCAAGTCTGAATCTGCATTCTCCGGAAAATGTTTGTAAAGAAGAGCCCATGTGGTGACTCTAATTGTATGTGCTGCTGTATTTCTCCGGAAGAAATGAGCTAATTTATACATTAATGGTTTGATTAACTACATATAGTTACTACTGTTTAGTGTGGTAGTGTGGCAGTCAGCATAACGTTTTACAGTGCCAGTGACCTGGATTTAATTCCCACTGCTGCCATTAAGGGTTTGTGCCTTCTCCCCATGACCTTTTGTGTTTCCTCTGGATGCTCCGGTTTCAAAGACATGGATTAGTAGGATAATTGGTCACCTGGGTGTAATTAGATGACACGGATTTGTTGGGCTGGAAGGGCCTATGTACATTAAATAAATATATGCAAGTCAGAGTATACTTAAACAAGCAAACAAGGTATGTTATTCAGATTCCCAGAGTGTCAGAGATTGATATTTATAGTAAAGTACTTGTATTAGAGAGGCGTCTAATATGAGCATGAGTAAATTTGTAAAATAAAGGGAATATGGTTTGGAAATTCAGTGTTATTAGATTATGAAAATAGTCATTTATCTGCATTATTCGGATTAATATGGATTCTCAAAAATACCATGTTGTCTAGTTTTGTTATTAGGTACAGCTGATAGCCTTTTAAAAACTTTGACCATAGGACTTGGGAACAGAGCTAGGCTATTCAGCCAGTTGAGTTTCTCCACCATTCAACCATGGCTGATTTATCTCCCTCACCTCCATTCTCTTGACTTCTCCCCATAACTTTCGACGCTGTTACTAATCAAGAACCTGTCAAGCTCTGCTTAAGTATACCCAGTGAAATGACACCCACATCAGCCTGTGACAGTGAACTCCACAGATTCACTACTCTCTGGCAAAAGAAATTCCTTTTCACCTCAGTTCTAAGGATGTCCTTCAATTACGAGACTGCCCTCTGGTCCTAGATTCCCCCACTATAGGAAATACTCCCTCCACATCCACTCTATCTTGGCTTTTCACTATTCAATAGATTTCACTGAGATCCCACCTTCATTCTCATAAATATTAGCGAGTACAGGCTCAGAGCCATCAAATGCAGCTCATTCATTAACCCTTTCATTTCCTAGATTATTTGTGTTCAATTATAGCTCTTGGAAGTAGCTTTTTAAATAGAATTTTGTTGTGGATATGAACCTGGATATTTGATGCAGTTCATTGTCAAAAACCAGCAAAGCTTCTTCACCCTATACATCTGACTATCAAATTTCTAATTTATTGTCTTCTCACTTGGCAAATCCAATGGGGAAAGAATAGAGAGTAACTCTTCTATTTTTAAATATTTAATCTCTCTTTATATGTTGGGAATTTGAGCTGAGATTAAATGGCTTGTCTGTAGTTGTTCATCAGAATCAGAGTAATTATTTTGCATGTTATTAAATGTCAAGGACATACTGATGCATTGGAAAACATTGATTCAGAGTCAGGTTTAATATCACTGGTATATATTGAGTGTTTGTCTTCAGGTTCCTGTACCACCACCTTGATGGTAGCAATGGGAAGAGGGCAGGCATATCTTGGGTGATGGGTATCATTAATGACAGATGTCAGCTTTTTGAGGTGTCACCTTTTGAAGATGGGGAGGCTAGTGCCCATGATGGAGCTGGCTGAGTTTACAACTTCCTGCAGTGTTCTCTGCTCCTGTGCAGTGGCCACTCCATACCAGTTGGTAATGCAACCAGTTAGAATGCTCTCTATAGTACATCTGACTCTAAATGATGCTGCTTCTGACTACAGGGTCGTTCAGAGGCGATAGAGGGCCACCAGGAAGCATATGCCCATCCAGCACCTGATCAATCAGCCAAGACATTTCTGGATGCAGTCAACATACTCAAGCCCACTGCTATTATAGGTAAGTGGTAGAAACTTCAGCAGAAATGTTGAAAACTAAAAATGGCTTCACTTGTAGATTTTAGAAACTAATTTGAGTGGTATTTTGATTAAGAAGGTTTAAATATTGAATATATGTATTGGGGGATTTTTTTTGAATACTTAAAAGGAAATGCTTGGGAGTATTGAACAGTTTTACAGTGCTCTTGGGCAATTTGGGCATTATATTGCCATTTTGTATATATTATTTATTTAGAAATGCAGTGCAAAACAGACCCTTCTGGCCCAACGAGCTTCACCACCCTGCAACCCACCTATTTTAACACTAGCTTTATCCCAGAACAATTTACAATGACCAATCAACCTACTAACTTGTACATCATTGGAATGTAGAAGAAAACTGGAGCACCAAGAGAGAACGCACACAGTTTACGGGAGAATGTACAACCCCCCTTCTGATGGCGGTGGAAATGGACACTGAACTCTGGAACGCCCTAAGCTGCAATAGCGTTGTGTTATGCCACTGTGATATTGAAGCAAGTTGGAAAATGCATGGTCATGCACATTGGTTGAAGAAATAAATGTGCAGACTATTTTCTAAACAGGAAGAAAATCCAAAAATCTGAGATGCAAAGGGACTTGGGAGTCTTTGTGCAGAACACCCTAAAGGTTAACTTGCAGGTTGAATCAGTGGTGAAGAAGGCAAATGCAATGTTAGCATTCAGTTAAAAAGGTCTAGAATACAAGAGCAGGAATGCGATGCAGATGCTTTATAAGGCAATGGTGAGGCCTCATCTTGAATATTGTGAACAGTTTTGGTCTCCTTATCTAAGAAAAGATATGCTGGCATTGAAGAGGGTTCAGAGGAGGTTAATAAAGATGATTCCAGGAATTAAAGGGTTATCATACAAAGAATGTTTGATGGATTTGGGCCTGTACTCGCTGGAATTTAGAAGGATGGGGGGGTGGGGGGGGGGATCTCATTGAAGCTTTCAAATGTTGAAAGGCCTAGACAGATTAGATGTGGAATGGATGTTTCCCATGGTGGGAGAGTCTAGGGCAAGAGGGCACAGCCTCAGATAGAGGGGTGTTCATTTAAAACAGAGACACGGAGAAATTTCTTTAGCCAGAGGGTGGTGAATTTGTGTATTTTGCTACCATAGGCGGCTGTGGAAGCCAGGTTGCTGGGGTGTATTTAGGCAGAGATTGGTAGGTTCTTGATTGGACACGGCATTAAACGTTACAGGGAGAAGGTCGATGAGGGGAGAAAAGGATCAGCCATGATTGAATGACTGAGCAAACTCGATGGGCCAAATGGCCTAATTATGCTCCTATGTCGTATGGTCTTATGGTATCTTGTTCATGTACCTCCACCAAGGATGAGCCTAAGCCCAGCTGCAAAAGGAGCAGTGTTGGGCTTAGGGCCAACAACCCCATCCCATTAAAAGCCAGAGCAACAGAAGTTCCAAAGACCTCATCTCTGGGAAAGGAAGGATCTTCTCCATGAAGATGTACGAAATTGTGTGGTGAAAGTGGAAGCCACAAGGCCAATTAAACTTTTCTCAGCCCAGAACAGAGGACTCTGGCCAGCTACTTTTGGCTGCCCGTGCCCCAGTAGGGAAGATGAGGGTGCGAAGGAAATTCTGTTCCTATAGATTGCCACTACTCAAGCATCTCAAGTAGTCTTGCCTTTCAAATCCACAATTTTTTGTCTAGTTAAATATTTCCTATTAGGTTTCCCCCATCACAAAATGAACCATCTTAGCCAAAGTTACAAATGAGATGCCCTACAACCTGATTAGAGTACATTTTGCTGACCTCTTAAGTCTTCATTTCCCTGCACACTCATTCGTGTGTCACCCAGGTTTCTGCTCAGTTATTGATTTAGATGAGAGAACAGCCTGGTTCTGGTGGTTTATATAAAGCAGCTTGAGCGCCAAGTGCTTTTTTTGTCTCTAGAGTCTTTCATCCTATCCATCACCAAGCGGCTGCAGTAGACCCCCTTCTGTTACTAATCGGCCTGTCAACATCATCTGTCGCTATGGCAGCATTCTCCACATGTGCCCTAACAATATTATCTTTCCTCTATGTAGGTCAACCCCCAACAAAATATCTGTTTTCAGGCAATACATCCTGACATATGGGCTGCTGTTTTTTTCCTTCATTTAACCCTGGCAGAAATCCTCTGAACCTGCCACTGCCTCAGTGTACAAGTATTGGAAAACAAAATGAAATGCAGTTGCTGTAAATTTGAAATAAACACCAAAGATATTGGCAATGCATTGAAAAGTGAGGTTGCTCTGGGTCAATGACCCTTCATCAGTTTGAAAATTTGAACCATGTTTTAATCAACACAGGCTTTCCCAATGTTGTCGATTAGAATTTGGTCATGTTAGAAAAACACAGGGCTTCATTAAATTGCCACTTTAGCCATCTGCACTTGTGTATTTGGTTTTTCAAATATTAAAAAATTTAATTTTAAATTTTGTAGCTGTGTGATTTTAAAGGTTTCTCAATTTTTATTTTATTACCAGCAAGGGATTCAGACTGATGGCCTTGTAATGACTTTACAATCAGGAAAGCTAGATTGATTTCTAGTACTAAACTGGAGCTTATTTGAAACTTTATTAAAAATTATACATGTTAGAATGTCATTCAGTTCAATCCAAAGTGGAAGTCAGATTATTCTCATTTCCCAGCTCTTGGTCCTTGGCTTTGTAAATCGTAGCACAGCTGATGCTCAGCAGTATGTTTTCAGGCATTGATTTCCAGCACCCCTGGCTGGAACAGAAAATGTCTTCACCTCTGTCTAATCCTTCTACCAACTGTCATAAATGTAAGCTCAGTGGCCAATTTATTAGGCATACCTGTACACTTTGTTAATGCAAATATCTAATCACCCGATTACGTGGCAGCAGCTTAATGCATAAAAGCATGCAGGCATGGACAAGCAGTTCAGTTGTTGTTCCGATCAAATATCAGAATGAGGAAGAATGTGATCTAAGTGTCATTGACTGTGGGATGATTGTTGGTGCCAGACAGCGTGGTTTGAGTATCTCAGAAACTGCTAATCTTCTGGGATTTTCATGTACAGCAGTTTAGTTTACAGAGAATGGTTCATAAAACATCCAGTGTATGGCAGTTCTGTAGGCAAAAACTCCCTTGTTAATGAAAGGGGTCAGAGGAGAATGGCCAGACTGGTTCAAGCTGACAGGAAGGTGACAATCACCCAACCACAATTATGCAGTGATGTGCAGAAGAGCATCCACATGCACAACACATCGAAGACCTCACTGGGTTTCATTCCTATGGCCACTTATTAGGTACACTCCTGTACCTAGTAAAGTGGCCACTGACTATATGTCCAGAGTTTGACCTAAAGGAAGCATGATATAGAACTTTGTTGTAGGTAATTCCAATAGATTTTTCCTTCTCCTCCTCTTTTTCAAAGAAAATGAATATATTTATACTTATTGGCAAAAGATATAACCAACTTGATCCAGGCTGTTCTCTCACTAAAATCAATAACTGAGCCCAGCCAGTCTTCAAAAACCCTTGCATTGAATCCTGATCTTTGGATCCTTCAAAAGTCAAAATGAGGCATAAATCTTTTTGCTTATTGCGAAAAATGAAGAAGAAAGAGGAGCCGAGAGAGCAAAGACAAAGGAAGAAAATAGTCGTGGTCGCCTCACACTCAGACCAGAGATGACAAAAATTCCAGTGATAACAATTATACTATAAGCTAAGAAGATTCTAGAAAAATACATAAGCAAATGAGCTATAAATACTGGAAAATTCACTGAACATGTTATAGGTGATTACATAAAAATACAAGCATGCATAGGAAAGTTAAACTACAAGAATAATAACAATTCTTCACCAAAATCTAACACTAAGCATCAGAAGTCCTCACAGCATCCTGTTGTATGGGGACTTCTGGTCCTTCCTGTAAACTGGAGACCCAAATGAATACATTGCTCCACCTGATGCCAAATGAATTCTGTGTGGTTCTGGAATCATGTTTATGTTCTATGCCTCTGCCTAAAAAGTATACTGTATGCTACCAATCTACCCAGAGCATACAGGTGTTTATCAATACTACTTAAGGGGTTTGTAGCCTGTTCGGCTTCCTACTCTTCTTCCTCATTTCAGTATAATTTATTGTTTATTTTCTTGCCTTGTTTACTCAACTAAAAATATACCACTGCACAGACAGCATCCTGAAGCCTGTGTGTAATGTGTTAACTTTATTTTCTTGAAGTTTCAGCTTTGACTTTATTTAATTTGTTTTTTGACAGGGGTCGCAGGTGCTGGTAGACTGTTCACCAAAGAAGTGATTAGTGCCCTGGGCAGAATTAATGAGCGTCCTATAATTTTTGCATTGAGTAATCCAACAACTCAAGCTGAATGTACTGCAGAAGAGGCATACACTTTTACAGAGGTATTATGGGTTGTTGTCACTCTTTTCTTTCACACCATCTAATGTTGGCTTGTATATCCATGTCTTCAGAAGTTTATTTTTATATATGCTTTCTATAATTTAAAATTCTTGCTGAAGTGGTATCTACTACTTTCCTTCATCCTGCAAGTTAATTTTTGGTTTCAAGAACCAATCTTGAGATTTGTGCATAGAATGTAATCTATGTCACGATGGCGCCTTTTACTGGCGACTTTGCGTGCAGCCCTGATAGAAATCATCACATATTCCTGTTTAAGACTACTAGAGCTGAAGTCCACTGTCACAGCCATGGGTACTTCAGTAAACAGTCTTTCTCTTTTTGCACTAATTTAATTTAATTTTTTTTTACATACTGATTGTCATTTATAGTTTTTATTATTATATATTGCAATTTACTGCTGCCGCATACCAACAAATTTCACAGCGCGTGCCAGTGATCTTAACTCTGATTCTGATTATAATCTGATGGAGAGTTCATTTGTTTTTAGAGTCAAAGAACACTACAGCACAAAAACAAGCCCTTTGGCCCATCTAGTCAGTGCCAAACAGTTAGTCCCATTGATCTGCACACGGACCAAAGCCCTTCATTCCCCAAATCCTGCAGTTATAACAAACTATTCAAAGACCCCATATCACCTGCCAACTTTAAATTTTGAAGATTGTTCTGAAATGATCCATTAACAGAGAACATCATAGTATTTATTTATTATTGAGATACAGCACAGAACAGGCTCTTCTGGCCCTTTGAGCCGCACTGTGCATCAACCCACTCATTAATCCGAGTTTACTCATGGGACAATTTGCAATGACCTATTTACCTACTGACTGGTACGTCTTTGGACTGTGGGAGGAAGCCCATGCATTCCACAGGGAGGGGTGCAGAGACTCCTTACAGATGAAGTCAGGATTGAACTCTGAACTACAATGCCCCGAGCTGTAATAGCATCGCGCTAGCAGCTACGCTTCTGTGGCACCCATAGTACAGCATGTGTTACTGGATTATTAATCCAGAGACCGTGATCAGTCAACTGGTTAGGTGTGATCGAATGGCTGTGCTGCCGTGTCACCTTTACACTCTGCCCGTGATGGTGTTGGAGAAACATGGGACCTTGTTGAAAATGGATTTGTCACCAGTCTTGATAATCTTTAAATAGAATTGTGCCAGGCTGTTTGTTGTCTTTGTAGGAAGTTTGGCACACTAAAGCATGTGCTCTGTAATCTGGTCTGGATGAGTCTCTGCCAAATACAATTGTTATACTTGTGTTGACAATCAAGGTCAGACTTAGTTGATTTTTATGTTTGTAGGGTGGTTTTGGGGACAGAGGGGAGTTGGGGGTCACGTTAGGATTCAGGGTCAAGGATGTGGGGAATGAGGGATTCCAAGCCTCTGCTCTGCATTCAAAGGCCAGTGACATGGACATGGTTGGATTTCGGGCCAGCAGACCAGTGAGGATGATGGTTGGTGGACCTCCAGAAAAGCAAGCTGAGACTGGAGTTCATAGCCTAGTGTTCAGGATCCCATCATTGGCTTGTCTGGAGTTCGGGTTTTCATCCAGAGATCTCATTCAGCGGAAGATCGATCCCAAAGGTGATTGGAATTCCAGAAATTGAGGCCTGATGATGGAGCCTTGAGTCTGAATCTTTGTGAGTCTGACGGGGAGGTCGAAGACCCAAAGTCTGTGAATCTACTAATCTGCAGGAGACCGAAGAATGCATGTTCTGGGTTAGAGGACTATATGTATGTGGGTTAGTGGGTGGTTGATGAGGAGAAATGGGGCTTGTTTGGCTATTGTTGCTTGATATGTTCTGTTTTGTTGTGTTCTGGGTTGTTCTGCTGAACATTATGGGCATTTTGTGTTGGTGCTGGAATATGTGGTGACATTTGAAAGCTAACCCCAGCACATCCTTGAATGTGTAGGTTGTTAACGCAACAGTACATTTCACCGTATGTTTCAGTATACATGTGATAAATAAATAAATCTGAATCTGAAACCTACAAGGCCTGCGAGAAGGTGGAAACTCTATAGAAACCTCACGAGGTCAGGTTTGATCCTTCATCGTTGGGACTGTGAGGTAGCAGCACTAATTCCTAAATCACATCTGTGTATTTTTGTCTTTGATTTATCTCCATTCATAAAGGGGCTGGGAAAGAGGGTTGCATTTTAATGGCTATTTTATTTTGCTTTTTTTCCTTTTTATTTTGAAAGCCAGGTATATTCTTGGTTGTAATTTTTTTAAAATAATGTATAAAATATTTCAGCTGTTTGGAGAGCCAACTATAAGAAGCAGTAGAATTGCCAGCAGTTGAAATGTTCTTTTAGCTGTTGCTTGTTTTTCACAGGGCAGATGCCTTTTTGCCAGCGGCAGCCCATTTGATCCAGTGACATTACCAGATGGACGTGTGTTTCGACCAGGCCAGGGAAACAACGCTTACATTTTTCCTGGTGAGTCTGTTGTCTTTGGTTCTCTTGTTGTACTTGTTAACATCTTCCTATTTCTGGAATTAAGTTTTCTCCTTTCAAGGTTATTGGTTTTATTATGTAATCATGCTACCCATTCTCAACTTTCCCTATATTTTGTGTATATATATTTCTATATCATATATAATAATAATGTAGGTCACATCTGGAAAAAAAAATATATACATACATACACACACAGTGGCATGCAAAAGTTTGGGCACCCCTGGTCAAAATTTCTGTAAATGTGAATAGCTAAGTGAATAAAGGATGACCTGATTTCCAAAAGGCATGAAGTTAAAGAGGACACATTTCTTTTAATGTTCAAAGGAAGAAAACATTTTTATTTCCATCTTTTACAGTTTCAAAATAACAAAAAAGGAAAAAGGCCCGAAGCAAATGTTTGGGCACCCAGCATAGTCAGTACTTTGTAACACCCCCTTTGGCAAGTATCACAGCTTATAAATGTTTTTTGTAGCCAGCTAAGAGTCTTTCAATTCTATTTTGGGGGATTTTTGCCCATTCTTCCTTGCAAAAAGGCTCTAGTTCTGTGAGATTCTTGGGCCATCTTGCATACACTGCTCTTTTGAGGTCTATCCACAGATTTTCAATGATGTTTAGGTTGTGGGACTGTGAGGGCCATGGCAAAACCTTCATCTTGGGCCTCTTGAGGTAGTCCATTGTGGATTTTGAGTTGTGTTTAGGATCATTATCCTGTTGTAGAAGCCATCCTGTTTTCATCTTCGCAAACAACAGGAATTCTGCAGATGCTGGAAATTCAAGCAACACACATCAAAGTTGCTGGTGAATGCAGCAGGCCAGGCAGCATCTCTAGGAAGAGGTACAGTCGACGTTTCAGGCTGAGACCCTTCGTCATGAAGTATCTTTTCATGAAATTTTGCACCCTTCTTTCCTCCAAACATACCTTTGCTCATTGCGGCCAAAAAGTCCTGTTTTAACTTCATCAGTCCACAGGACTTGTTTCCAAGATGCATCAGGCTTGTTTAGGCGTTCCTTTGCAAACTTCTGACACTGAATTTTGTGGTGAAGACGCAGGAAAGGTTTTCTTCTGATGAATCTTCCATGAAGGTCATATTTGTGCAGGTGTCGCTGCACAGTAGAACAGTGCACCACCACCCCAGAGTCTGCTAAACCTTACTGAAGGTCTTTTGCAGTGAAATGAAGGTTTTGATTTGCCTTTCTAGCAATCCTACAAGCAGTTCTCTCGGAGAGTTTTCTTGGTCTTCCAGACCCCAACTTGACCTCCACCATTCCTGTTAACTGCTATTTCTTAATTACGAACTGAGGAAACGGGTACCTGAAAATGCTTTGCTATCTTCTTATAGACTTCTCCTGCTTTGTGGGTATCATTTATTTTAATTTTCGGAGTGCTAGGCAGCTGCTTAGAGGAGCCCATGGCTGCTGATTGTTGGGGCAAGGTTTGAGGAGTCAGGGTATTTATAAAGCTTTGAAATTTGCATCACCTGGCCTTTCCTAACGATGATTGTGAACAACTCATAGCCCTAACAAGCTAATTAAGATCTGAGATCTTGGTAAAAGTTATCTGAGAGCTCAAATCTCTTGGGGTGCCCAAATGTTTGCACGCACACGCACACGCACACACACACACACACAGCGAGACGCGTGCGACACACACAGGTTTGTTATGCACAACTGTCTTTAGAATTTACAGAAAATGGTGTGGGGGGTAAAATACCCAGTAAGCAGCAGTCCTGTGAACAAAAATGCCTTGCTAATGAGAGAGGTCAGAGGAGAACGGCCAGACTGGATCAAGTTGACAGGAAGGCAAGATTAACTCAAATAACCACACATTCCAACAGTGGTGTGCAGAAGAGCATCTCTCAATGCATAGCATGTGGAACCTTGAAGTGGATGGGCTGCAGCAGCAGAGGATCACACCAGGTTCCACCTAATAAGCTGGCCACTGAGTGTATAGTGGAATGTTCTCCATAGACCGCTTCGCCTTTCTACATTTGTGTACTTCCTAAAATAGGTTTCAGATCAAAACTTTTCTCTTTGCTTCACTTACCTCAATTATCTTTATCCTCCTGCTTATCGACTTTATTGAATTTTAATTTTGCATGTGGAGGTACACACTTTTAACATAGAAGAGAACAACACAGGAACAGGCATTTTGGCCCACAATGTTGTGCCAAACCAGTTAAAAAGCAAATTAAAAAACCATACAAACACTAATCCCTCCTAATCCTTGTCAAATTTATATCAGCCGTTATTTGGTTTAGTAGGCTATAAGATGATTGTTCTGCCTTTACAAGTGCAGTTAAGTTCAAATTTAAGCTGCAAATTAAAAGTATCCTAGCAAACAGCACATCCCCACCCAGCCATCGACAGCTAAAGGTGCATCAGGAATGAGGTCCACATTGAATTGTCAAATTGGTATATGATGAATCAATTTTCTGTTGGTTTATAAACTGGGAAATGTTGTTACTGTGTTCGAAGTTATTGGAGAGACACTGAAGCTGGTGATACACAAGTCTTAAACACAGGAAATACTGCAGATGCTGGAAATCCAAAGCAACACACACAAAATGCTGAGGAACTCAACAGAGCAGCAGCATTGATGGAAATGAATAAACAGTTGACATTTTGGGCTGAGGCCCCCCTCCAAAAGGATCCTAGTACCAAACACATCTTTATCTCTCTTTTCTTCCTCCCCCCCCCCCCCCCAACTCTCTGCTTCCTCTGCGATTTCCTTGTTCATTTGTCCCTCTCCACTAATCTCCCTCCTGGCACTTATCCCAGCAAGCAGCCAATGTGTGCCCATTCACTCCTCCTCCATTCAGGGCCCCAGTCCTTCCAGGTGAGGCAAAACTTCACTTGTGAATCTACTGAGGTCAGTAATTGTATCAGGCGCTCCTGATGCGGCCTCCCCTTGGTGAAACTGGATATAACTTGGCGGTCCCTTTTGTCAAGCACCTCCAGTCCATCCCTTGAGCTGAATTTCCCAGTGCTCAACCATTTTAATTCCTATTCCCATTCCCGTTCTGACATGTCGGTCCGTGGCCTCCTCTTGTGCCATGATTAGGCTACTGAGTGGAGGAGCAACACCTCGTATTCCATCTGCATATCCTCCAAATTGATGCCATGAACATTGGTTTCTCTTATCAGTTTAAAAAACTTTCCTTCCCCCCTTCCCTCATCTTCTATTCTCCACTCTGGCCTTATCTCTTCTCACCAGCCTATCACCTGTCCCTGGTGCTCCTCCTTCCCTCTCCCATGGTCTGAACTAATTTGGCAGGGGTATGGAAACTGGGGTGAAGATATTCGGGATAGGATGAATGGTAAAAAAAAAAAGCAAAGATTGCATACAGTTAGACTATCAGGAAGGACAGGCAGTTAATAGGACAAAATTGCAGCCAGCAGGGTAAGTATCAGTGTATTAGCATTGCAAAATCAAAAAGGGTAGCAAATGCAGTACTCAGTGTTATATCTCAATGCATGGAGAATAAGAAATGAGGTGAATGATCTTATTACACGTTTACAGATCATCAGGAATAATATTATAGCTATCACTGAATCATAGCTGAAGGATGGTTGTAATTGGGAGCTGAATGTCTTAAGGTTCACATTGTATTGGAGGGGTAAGAAGGTAGGCAGAGGGGGTGGTATGACCCTACTGGTAAAGAATGGCATCGAATCATTAGAAAGATGTGACTTAGAATGTTGAATACTTATGGGTTGTGTTAAGAAACTGCAAGGGTAAAAGAACCCTGATGGCAGTATATACAGGCCTCCAACCAGTAGCAGGAGTGTGGACTATAGATTACAACATATAGGAGCAGGAGTAGGCCATCTTGCCCATCGAGTCTGCTCTGCCATTCAATAAGATCATGGCTGATCTGGCCATGGACTCATCTTCACCTACCTGCCTATTCCCCATAACCTTCAATTACCCTACAATGCAAAAATCTATCCAAAAATGAGGAAGGTGCAGGATAGATGTATTCCAAAAACAAAGAAATACTCAGATGGTAAAACAGTACAACTATGGCTGACAAGGGAAGTCAAAGCTAATGTAAAAGCAAAAGAGAGGGTGTACAACAAAGCAAAAAAATTAGTGGGAAGATAGAAATTGGGAAGCTTTTAAAATCCTACAGAAAGCAACTAAAAGAATCATTAGGAAAGAGAAGATGAAATATGAAAGCAAGCTAGCAAACAATATCAAGGTGGATAGGAAAAGCTTTTTCAAGAATATGAAAAAGAAGAGGTCAGAGCAGATATGGAACCACTAGAAAATGAGGCCAGAGAAATAACGGGGGACAAGGAGATGGCAGATGAACTAAGTGAATATTTTGCATCAGTCTTCAATGTGGAAGACACTAGCAGTGTGCCAGGTGTTAAAGGGTGTGAGGGAAGAGAAGAAAAGGAGTTACTATTACAAGGGAGAAAGACCTAAAGGTGCATAAGTCATCCAGACCAGATGAACTGTACTCTAGGGGTCTGAAAGAGCTGGCGGTAGAGATTGTGGCGGCATTAGTAATAATCTTTCAAGAAGCATTGGACTCTGACATGGTGCCAGAGGACTGGAAAATTGCATATGTCATTTCCACTCTTTAAGAAAGGAGGAAAGCAGCAGAAAGGAAATTATAGACCAGTTAGCCTGACCTCAGTGGTTGGGGAGATGTTGGAGTCATTTGTTAAGGATGAGGTTTTGGAGTACTTGGTGACACAGGACAAGATCTTGGCTCCAGTCAGCATGGTTTTCTTCAGGGAAAATCTTGCCTGAAAACTTGTTGGAATTCTTTAAGGAGATTACAAGTAGGATCAACAAAGGGAATGCAGTGGATGTTGAGAATTTTCAGAAGGCCTTTGACAAGGTGCCACACATGAGGCTGCTTACCAAGTTAAGAGCCCATGGTATTACAGGAAAGCTACTAACATGGTTAGAGCATTGGCTTATTGATAGGAGGCAGCAAGTGGGAATAAAAGGATCCTTTTCTGGTTCAGAGAAGATTCATGAGAATGATTCCAGGAATGAAAGGGTTACCGTATGAGGAACGTCTGGCAGCTCTTGGGCTGTATTCCCTGGAGTTCAGGAGAATGAGGGGGATCTCATTGAAACATGGCAAAGTTATTTCCCATGCTAGCGGAGTCTAGGACAAGGGGAGTTTAGAACGGAGATGTGGAGAAATTACTTTAGTCAGAGGGTGGTAAATCTGTGGAATTTGATGCTGTGAGCGGCTGTGTAGGCCAAGTCATAGATAGATAGGTTCTTGATTAGCCAGGACATCAAAGGGTCTGGGGAGAAGGCAAGGGAGTGGGGATGACCGGAAGAATTGGATCAGCCCATGATTGAATGGCGGAGCAGACTCGATGGGCTGAATGGCCTGCTTCTGCTCCTATATATTATGGTCTTATAAGACATAGGAGCAGAATTAGGCCATTCAGCTGATTGAGTCTGCTCTGCCATTCCATCATGTTTGATCCTGGATCCCATTCAACCCCATGCACTGCTTTCTCGCCATATCCTTTGATGCTCTGATCAATCAGGAAGCTATCAACTTTCGCTTTAAGTATGCCCATGGACTTGGCCTCCACCACAGTATGTGGCAGAGCATTCCACAGATTCAACACTATCTGGCTAAACCAAATTCCTCCTTACCTCTGTTCTAAAAGGTCACTCTTCAGTTCTGAGGCTGCGCCCTCTAGTTCTAGATACCACCACAGAGGAAACATCCTCTTCAAATCCACCTTATCTTGTCCTTTCAACATTTGGTAGGTTTCAATGAGATCCGCACACATTCTTCTAAATTTCACTGAGTACTGGCCCAAAGCTGCCAAACACTCCTCATAAGTTAACCCCTTCTTTCCCAGAATCATCCTCATGAACCTTCTCTGGACTCTCCAATGACATCATTTCTGAGATAATGAGGCCCAAAACTGTTGACAATACTCCAAGTGTGGCCTGACTAGTCTCTTATAAAGCCTCAGCATTATCTCCATGCTTTTATATTCTATTCCAGTTGAAATAAATATCAACATTGCATTTGCTGCCTTTACCACAGACTCATCCTGTAAATTTACCTTCTGGGAGTCTTACACGAGGATTCCTAAGTCCCTCTGCACCTCTGATGTTTGAACCTTCTCTCCATTTAGATAATAGTCCACACTATTGTTCCTTTTACCAAAATGCTTCATCATTGTATTCCATCTGCCACTTTTTTGTCCATTCTTCCAATTTGTCTAAGTCCTGCTGCAATCTCATTGCTTCCTCAGCACTACCTACCCCTCTACCTATCTTTGTATCATCTGCAAACTTTGCCACAAAGCCCTCAATTCCATTATCCAAATCACTGACAAACATTGTGAAAAGTAGCAGTCCCAATGCTGACCCCTGAGGAACACCACTAGTCACTGGCAGCCAACCAGAAAAGGGCCCCTTTATACCCACTCGCTGCCTCCTGCCTGTCAGCCATTCCTCTATCCATGCCAGTATCTTTCCAGTAATGCCATAGGATTTTATCTTGTTAAGCAGTCTCATGTGTGGCACCTTATCAAATGCCTTCTGAAAATCCAAGTAAATGACATCCACTGCCTCCCCTTTGTGTACCCTGCTTGTTACTTCCTCGAAGAACTCTAACAGATTGGCCAGGCAAGATTTCCCTTCACAGAAACCATGCTGATTTTGACTTATTTTATCATTAGTCTCCAAGTATCCCGAAACCTCATCCTTAATAATAGACTCCAACACTTTCCCAACTACTGAGGTTGGGATATTTTCAAGAGATTATTGGAAATTGTGGTGTTCTGATGTCTGAAACATTGTCTAATTGCTATTTGCTTAGCTGATTACATGTAGAATATACTGTGAAAGTTTCCTCCCATTTCTGCTCAGATCCAGTTTGACGTTGGTCATTGAAGTTATGATTGTGTTGCAGGTGTTGCACTAGCCGTTACCCTCGTAGGGGTTCGTAAAATCAGCGATGAAGTTTTCTTGGAAGCTGCAAAGGTTTGTGATAGAGACATAATTAACATCTGTGGAATACATTACTTTTTCTTGAGGGGTGATGTTTTCTCTTACAAAATATGATTCCAGTTCATTTGAGGAAAAGGAGGTATAAAAACTAAAGGAATCTCAATCAACAGTGCAGCCCCAACCTGAGACCCTTCTCCAGTTGCCATTCTTCAGCTTCATTTTCCAGCATTTCTGCTGCACAGCTCCATTGAGCACTCCTGTGTTCAGTAACTACACCAATGCTTTAGCTCCCTCTACTGTCCCTAAGGAGGGTGCTTTAGTAGCAGTAGCAATAGTAACACTCAAGTGGAGTATTATGTTCTCATAAGGGGTTGTTTATTAGTGGATCCTCAGATGGCTGTAGAGCAGGGGCTCCCAACCTCAGTTAATGATAGGGATAGATGGCATAAAAAAGGTTGGGAACCCTGATCTGGGATCCACATATTCTGGTGCAGTGTGGGTAAGAGTAAATTAGTCTCTATTTAGGATGAGTTTCAATGGATGGAGGCAATTAGTTTAACTCATTTTATAATTTGAAAAATAAAACCTTTGGCTCAATATTACATTTTTATTTCCTATTATTGAAAATGAAAATGAAAATGTAACATTCATATGCCCATTCTCCATACAGGGCCATAAAAAAATCCCACTATGAATTTGACCATACTCACCCAGATACTTGGGAAGAATTTGCTTTCCATTTTCCTTTGGTTTTAGCATTTAACTGCATAATTTCCTGAAATGGTCTTTTGGGTGTAATATTTAAATTGCTTACTATATTTCTAAATTTGTGTAACATTTAAGACTTACTGCCCGTTATGCTGCTGGTGTTTAGGGCAGCATAGCAGGTCCTCTATCTCTGTCGGTGTTCATAGCTTCCTTCATCGTGTCAGTAGCTTCCTCTCACTTTTCACTGCTGTCAGTCGTGCAAGGTCCAGGTGGAGATTCAGGAATACCATTGCACACAGATGTAGAAGGATTCTTCATTGCTGATTCTGTAACAGATTTGTTTTACCAATTAGGGTTGTAAGTCCTGAGCTGAACCCCCAAACACAGAGGACCGGTGGATCACTCTTAGTCTGGTCTCTATCCTTTGACCTGTCTACCAAAAGCCAAAGCACAAAGCCTTGACTTGAGCCAACGTAGCTCTCCGGGTCATTGACGCACATAAGCCTCCAAACCATGACAAGGCTGTGGTCCTCTTGAGGATAACAGTTAAGAGCTGCTAGGTTAATTACGGAACCAAAAGGTGTTAGCATTCTCAGCTTTGGACTTGTGTAAAAGAGCTGGTTAAATATTTTAGTCAGCAATGCCATGCACCAGTCTGAAACTGGCTTTGTTTTCTTTACATGAATTGGCTAGTTTCCAGTGATATCATTGGGCCTAATTTCAAGCATTGAAGCCACTATGCATTTCAATCAGATTAATTCAAAGTATGATATACTAGTATGAGATTTTTCTTACAGGTATTTACAGGAAAATAAAGAAATACAGTAGTATTTATGAAAAGCTATACATAAAGTCTGACAAACAATGTGCAGAAGAAAAATTATGCAAATTAAAAAATAAATAATATTGAGAACATGAGATGTAGAGTCCTTTAAAGTGAGTCTGCAGGATGTGGAATCAGTTCAGAGTGAAGTTATCCATGTTGGTTCAGCGGCCCGATGGTTGTAGGGTAATAACTGTTCCCGAACCTAGTGGTGTTGACTTAAGGCTCTTGCATCTCCTTCCTTTAGGGAGTTGCGAGAAGAGAGCATAGCCTAGATGGTGGGGGTCTTTGATGATGGATGTTGCTCTCTTGTGGCAGCACTCTGAGTGAATTCACCCAATGGATGGACTTTGCCTGTGATGGACTGGGTGTATCCACCACTTCCTGTACACTTTTCCATTGGTGTTTCTATACCAGGTTGTGATGCAACTACCTAGGATACTCTTCAGTGTGAATCTACAGAAGTTTGTCAAAGTTTTAGATGACAAGTTGAATCTAAACAAACTTCTCAGAAAGTAGATGCACTTGTACTGTATTAGTGTGGTTAAGTGCAACACTAGTGTTGGTGCGTGGCCAAGTGGTTAAGGCGTTCGTCTAGTGATCTGAAGGTCACTAGTTCGAGCCTTGTATCCTTGAGCAAGGCAATTAACCACACTGCCACGACACTGGTGCCAAGCTGTACTGGCCCTAATGCCCTTCCTTTGGACAACATCGGTGGCGTGGAGAAGAGGGACTTGCAGCATGGGAAACTGCCGGTCTTCCATACAACCTGCCAAGGCGCAAATCCATGGTCTCACAAGACTAACGGATGCCTATATATAAAAGTACGATTTGGAGAAACTTGAGACAGGCAAGACATATATTTTGGACCAGGGCTAGCAAAAGGATCTCTCCCCTTCCTGAATGCAATGCTTGTAGTCAATTGTATTCCTTTGTTCTACTTGAATGCCTGCAAGCAAATAAATCTGAAGGCTGTCTATGATGACAAATACGTACTTTGGTAATAAATTTACTTTGCACTTTGAATAAGTAAAAGGCACTGTCCAGCTTCCAGTGAAGTTCTGATCACCACTATAAGCTTTTATGCCTTGCACCAAGAGGGACTGAGGAAGAAGGAGATCACGGTAGTGAAGCAGTTAACATAATGTTTTTTTCAGCTTGTGGCTTTCTGGAGTTCAGAGTTCAATCCTGGTGCCATTTTGCAAGGACTTTCTGTAAGTCCTCCCCATGGATTTTTCCTGGGTGCTCTGGTTTCCTCTCACTGGCCAGTAACATACTGGATAGGTTAATTGGTCATTATAAAAATTGTCTAGTGATTAGGTTAGGGTTAACCTGGATTGTGGGGTTGCTGGGACAGCCTGGGTCAAAGGGCCGGAAGGGCCTACTCTACGTGTATTCATTAAAGAAGCAAATTTAGCCAGGGCTCCCATGGATTGCCAGTGATCACTTGGGTGAAGAGTCGTGGAACTTCACCCGTAGAATTATACCACCACAACAGCAAGGTTAGCAACTTCAGGAGAGGAAAGAAGATTGGAAGAGAAACAAGGAAACAGGGATTTCTTTAGAGTTTCTTGATTAGTGAGGGTGTCAAAGGTTATGGGGAGAAGGCAGGAGAATGGGTTTGAGAGGTATAATAAATCAGCCATGATTGAACAGCCGAACAGACACGATGGAATAAATGGCCTAATTCTGCTCCTAAGTCTTATGTGTATGGTTTATGATTTTCATGGATTAACACAATGTAATCAAAAGTTCAAAGTAAAATTTATTATCAGTCTACACACATGTCATCACATACAACCCTGAGGTTCTTTTTCCTGCGGACATACTTAACAAATCAATAGAACAGTAACTGTAAACGGTGTCAATGAACAACAAACTGTGCAAATGCAAATATAAATAAATAGCAATAAATAACAAGAGCATGAAATGACGAGATAGGGTCATGAAAGTGAAACCATTGGTCCTGGGAACACCAGAAACCAGATAGTTATCCCCTTTTGTTCAAGAGCCTGATGGTTGAGGAGTAATAACTGTTCTTGAACCTGGTGGTGATATTGTGTTATTAATCCAAAACTGCATTAATTACTGGTATTTGGTTTACAGTTGAATCAGTCACATAGCTAAAAATGTCCTTCTGCAGTTTATCAAACCCATTATAATTTTTGTGTTTTATACTTATAATTCCATATGTAAATTTTGTGCAGGCACTTGCTCAGCAGGTGACCAACGATGAACTGGCTGAAGGGCGCCTTTATCCACCCTTGTCTAATATCCGGGAAGTGTCTGTTAATACTGCAGTTAAAGTGAGTATCCTTATACTATGGAGATCATATTTCTTGTAAAACTATATCAGAATGTATTGGGAATGATGAAATAATTGGGATCGTTGAGGAGTTTTAAGTCTTCAATCCTCACTGGTGGGGTGGGGGTGTGCAAAACAGAGTACATATTGTCACACACAGCATACATAGTTATTATCCAGCACACTCAGTCACAAAGTAATGGCACAAGCCCCTGAGTGGCATGGCCTTAAGATTGACAGGTCGACATAAAGTGCGAAGTGTGTGAAAATAGTATACGTTACAGACACTATTCAAATTTAATTGTCATTCAACCATGCATGAACACCCATGAATACAGCCAAATGTAGCATCTTTACTCCAGGACCAAGGTGCAAAACACAGTACCAAGAATCATACACGGCACAGGGCTCACATAGCACATATAAGATAGCAGTAAAATACCGTCACACAAAAATATATATAGTCCAAGTCCCTGAGTTCATGAACGTTACAGCGGTCTGCAGTCAAACACAATACAGCTTGTCCTTTGCCAAGCAAACACTGGGGGACAGCATTGACTCCAGCATGGATGCTATGTCACTCCAGTAGAACACACCAACTCTGATGCCTCGCTCCTGGATGGCTGTAAGCAGATGACACCGTGGCTTGAGGCTGAGTCCTTGCTATGACTGAGGCCATGCAGCTCCCCTGCCATCTACCAATAAACCAGTGAATTGGACTTGCAGCATTTCACATCAACAATGTTTAACAGAGGCTTGCAATCACATGATTATAATAAAGCAAGCAGTGTGTGAATCAGCAGCAATAACAGTTGAAAAGTGGCCAGTGCAGGATGAGAGTGTGTCTGAGAGTTAGGGAGTGTTTAGATCATGTGTTTTCCTTTTATACCTGTAGATACAATATTTTAAACAGTCATTTCAGTTAAAATAAATCTTTCATTTGAAGTTTTCACCTTCCTGATAAATTATTTGTGCTATATTGCAATTGTATCTTTACTCATGGTAATGTGCAGGTTAGTGCAATGCTTTGCAGTTCTGGTTTCCTCCCACATTCCAAAGACGTACGGGTTACATAAGAGCATAAGAAATAGGAGCAGGAGTAGGCCATCCGGCCCATCGAGCCTGCCCCGCCATTCAATAAGATCATGGCTGATCTGTCTGTAAACTCAGCTCCATCTACCTGCCTTTTCCCCATAACCCTTAATTCCCCTACTATGTTAAAATCTATCTAACTGTATCTTAAATATATTTAGTGAAGAAGCTTCAACTGCTTCCCTGGGCAGAGAATTCCACAGATACACCGTTCTCTGGGAGAAACAGTTTCTCCTCATCTCAGTTCTAAATCTTTTCCCCTGAATCTTGAAGCAATGTCCCCTAGTTAGAGTTAGTGAGATGTGGGCTTACTATGTTAGTGCCGGAAGCGTGGTGACACTTGTGGGCAGCCCTCAGCACATCCTTGGATTGTGTTGGTCATTGATGGAAATGACGCTTTTCACTGTATGTTTTCAGTGCAGACATGGAGAATAAAGCTAATCTTTATCTTTCTTAAATGAGACAGCTGGAATTCTGTTTCCTTTACCAGTGGAATCTCATTGGCTGGGAACAACGTCGATCCACTTGATATTAGCTTGACATGACAAGGGTTGTGTGACAAGGGCTGGAAGAACTGGTTGTCTGCAGGGAGGAAACTGGAGCAACCAGAGGAAACCCACTCAGTCATGGGGAGAATGTACAAACTCCTTACAGGCAGTGACACACACAAAATGCTGGACGAACATAGCAGGCCAGGCAGCATCTATAGAGAAAAGTACAGTCAACATTTCGGGCTGAGACCCTTCGGCAGGACTCTTACAGACAGTGGGAGGAATTGAACCCGGGTTGCTGGTGCACACAAGCCTTAATTTGATCTTAAGAGCAGAATCAGGACACTTGACTCATCAAGTCTGCTGTAATGGCAGATTTACCATCCCTCTCAGCCCCATTCTCTTGCCTTCTCTTCATGACCTTTCACACCCTGACTCTTCAAGAACCTGTCTGTCAGGGTCTGAGGAAGACTAAACGTTGTGCAGTCATCTGTGGATACATGTGGTTTCGGAGGCCGAAGGCCGAAGCACACATGGGGTTGCAGGTTGGACATGGAATGGCGGTTGTTAGAACAGGTGCATACACAGCTTTGCGGTGTCAGTCTCGTGCTGCTGCAAGGTGCTGATTTCGGTCATCCTCAGAGTCAGATGCAGCTTTTCCGGTCAGGGTGTCACGCAGCCCTGTCGGCTGTGGACCCCTCAAGTTGTCGAGGCTGAAGGTCTGCCCATTTGATGTACGATTTCAGATTGTCTTTAAATCTTTTTTTGGGGCGGCCCTGATTGCGACTGCTGTGCTCAAGCTCACTGTAGAGCAGCTGCCTGGGGATGCTTGTTTCACCCATGCGGATTACATGGCCAGTCCAATGTCGCTGGGCCTGGAGGATCCTTGCCTCAATGCTTGTGCTGTTGGCTCTGTCAAGGACTTCCTGGTTGGTGATTTGGTCCTGCCATCGAATCCTCGAGATCGACCGCAGAGAGTGCATGTGAAACTGCTCCAGCTGTTTGATGTGCCTGCGGTACAGGGTCCAGGTTTTGGAGCCGTACAGGAGAGAGGTGAGGACCACAGCCTTGTACACCTTGAGCTTGGTTGAAAGCTGAATGTCCTTGCGCTCCAGAACTTTGACACGGAATATCCGTGTCTGAGGTGACCAGAACTGGACACAATACTCCAAGTGTGGCCTAACCAGAGTTTTATAGAGCTGCATCATTACATCGCGACTCTTAAACTCTATCCCTCGACTTATGAAAGCTAACACCCTATAAGCTTTCTTAACTACCCTATCCACCTGTGAGGCAACTTTCAGGGATCTGTGGACATGTACCCCGAGATCCCTCTGCTCCTCCACACTACCAAGTATCCTGCCATTTACTTTGTACTCTGCCTTGGAGTTTGTCCTTCCAAAGTGTACCACCTCACACTTCTCCGGGTTGAACTCCGTCTGCCACTTCTCAGCCCACTTCTGCATCCTATCAATGTCTCTCTGCAATCTTTGACAATCCTCTACACTATCTACAACACCACCAACCTTTGTGTCGTCTGCAAACTTGCCAACCCACCCTTCTACGCCCACATCCAAGTCGTTAATAAAAATCACGAAAAGTAGTCCCAAAACAGATCCTTGTGGGACACCTCTAGTCACAATCCTCCAATCTGAATGTACTCCCTCCACCACCACCCTCTGCCTTCTGCAGGCAAGCCAATTCTGAATCCACCTGGCCAAACTTCCCTGGATCCCAAACCTTCTAACTTTCTGAATAAGCCTACCGTGTGGAACCTTGTCAAATGCCTTACTAAAATCCATATAGATCACATCCACTGCACTACCCTCATCTATATGCCTGGTCACCTCCTCAAAGAACTCTATCAGGCTTGCTAGACACGATCTGCCCTTCACAAAGCCATGCTGACTGTCCCTGATCAGACCATGATTCTCTAAATGCCTATAGATCCTATCTCTAAGAATCTTTTCCAACAGCTTTCCCACCACAGACGTAAGGCTCACTGGTCTATAATTACCCGGACTATCCCTACTACCTTTTTTGAACAAGGGAACAACATTCGCCTCCCTCCAATCCTCCTGTACCATTCCCGTGGACAACGAGGGCATAAAGATCCTAGCCAGAGGCTCAGCAATCTCTTCTCTCGCCTCGTGGAGCAGCCTGGGGGATATTCCGTCAGGCCCCGGGGACTTATCTGTCCTAATGTATTTTAACAACTCCAACACCTCCTCTCCCTTAATATCAACATGCTCCAGAACATCAACCTCACTCATATTGTCCTCACCATCATCAAGTTCCCTCTCATTGGTGAATACCGAAGAGAAGTATTCATTGAGGACCTCGCTCACTTCCACAGCCTCCAGGCACATCTTCCCACCTTTATCTCTAATCGGTCCTACCTTCACTCCTGTCATCCTTTTTTTTCTTCACATAATTGAAGAATGCCTTGGGGTTTTCCTTTAGCCTACGCACCAAGGCCTTCTCATGCCCCCTTCTTGCTCTTCTCAGCCCCTTCTTAAGCTCCTTTCTTGCTTCCCTATATTCCTCAATAGACCCAGCTGATCCTTGCTTCCTAAACCTCATGTATGCTGCCTTCTTCCTCCTGACTAGATTTTCCACCTCACTTGTCACCCATGGTTCCTTCACCCTATCATTCTTTATCTTCCTTACCGGGACAAATTTATCCCTTACATCCCACAAGAGATCTCTAAACATCGACCACATGTCCATAGTACAATTCCCTGCAAAAACATCATCCCAATTCACACCCGCAAGTTCTAGCCTTATAGCCTCATAATTTGCCTTTCCCCAATTAAAAGTTTTCCCATCCTCTTTGATTCTATCCTTTTTCATGATAATTATAAAGGCCAGGGAACGGTGGTCACTGTCCCCCAGATGCTCACCCACTGAGAGATCTGTGACCTGACCTGGTTCATTACCTAGTACTAGATCTAGTATGGCATTCCCCCAGTCGGCCTGTCCACATACTGTGACAGGAATCCATCCTGGACACACTTAACAAATTCTGCCCCATCTAAACCCTTGGAACTAATCAGGTGCCAATCAATATTAGGGAAGTTAAAGTCACCCGTGATAACAACCCTGTTATTTTTGCACCTTTCCAAAATCTGCCTCCCAATCTGCTCCTCTGTATCTCTGCTGCTACCAGGGGGCCTATAGAATACCCCCAGTAGAGTAACTGCTCCCTTCCTGTTCCTGACTTGCACCCATATTGACTGAAAAGAGGATCCTGCTACATTACCCACCCTTTCTAAAGCTGTAATAGTATCCCTGATCAGTAATGCCACCCCTCCTCCCCTTTTTCCGCCCTCTCTATCCCTTTTAAAGCACTGAAATCCAGGAATATTGAGAATCCATTCCTGCCCTGGTGCCAGCCAAGTCTCTGTAATGGCCACTACATCATAATTCCATGTATGTATCCAAGCTCTCAGTTCATCACCTTTGATCCTCATGCTTCTTGCATTGAGGTACACACATTTCAGCCCTTCTACCTTACTGTCTTTACACCGTTTATTCTGCTTCTCTTTCCTCAAAGCCTCTCTGTATGTTAGATCTGGCTTTACTCCATGCACTTCTTTCACTGCTCTATCGCTCTGGGTCTCATCCCCCTCGCAAATTAGTTTAAACCCTCCCGAACCATGCTAGCAAACCTACCTGCAAGGATATTGCTCCCCTCGAGTTCAGGTGCAACCCATCCAATCTGTACAGGTCCCACCTTCCCCAGAAGAGAGATCCCAATGATCTAAAAATCTAAAACCCTGCTCCCTGCACCAACTCCTCAGCCACGCATTCAACTGCCATCTCCTCCAATTCTTACAATCACTGTCACGTAGCACTGGCAACAATCCTGAGAACGTCACCCTTGAGGTCCTGTTCTTCAGCCTTCTGCCTAATTCCCGAAACTCACACTTCAGGGCCTCATCCCTCTTCCTGCCTATGTCGTTGGTCCCAACATGTATCACGACTTCTGGTTGCTTTCCCTCTCGTACCAGGATGTCGTGCACCCGGTCAGAGACATCCTGGACCCTGGCACCCGGGAGGCAACAAACCATGCGGGTGTCCTTCTCACGTCCACAAAATCTCCTGTCTGCTCCCCTGACTATGGAGTCTCCAATGACGACAGCTCTCCTCTTCTCCGTCCCACCCTTCTGCACCACAGGGTCAGACTCAGTGCCGGAGGCCCTGCCACCATGGCTCACACCTGGTCAGTCGTCCCCGCTAACAGTATCCAGGAAGGTAAACTTATTATTCAGGGGAATTAAAATTATTTACCAGAATAAACTGTTCAATGCCTTTTCATTCTTTACATTCATAGTCAATACTTTCAGTACTGTTCTATTACAATCCAACACATCAGTAGTATTGTTGCCACTCGTGTCACCCTGGGGCCCTAGGTTTCAATGAGATCCTCATTCTTCTAAACTTCATCCCCTCATCCGTTAACACTTTCATTCTCAAGAACCTCCTCTGGACCCTCTCCAAATCCTGCACATCTTTTTTTTAAGATAAGGGGACAAAAACTGCTCACAATACTCCCAAGTGTGGTCTAACCAATGCTTTATAAATCATCAGCGTTACATCCTTGCTTTTATATTCTAGCCCTCTTGAAATCAATGCTAACCACTTGGTTTTGTTTTGTTACAGGTTGCAGAATACTTTTATGCAAATGGGATTGCATTAGAGTACCCAGAGCCAAAGGACAAAAAACAATTTTTTCTTTCAAAGATGTGGAGAACTAATTACGAGTCATTCCTTCCAGATGTTTATGACTGGCCAGAGTCTGCAACAAAGCTCCCTAATTTGTAACATAATTCCACCTTAACCCTTGCTATTGGCACAGAAGAGTTAAAATTAGGTTTTTGACAAATTGCCTTGAAACTTTGTACAAAAAGGAAATTTTGTGAGCTAACTTTTTCTGACTTTAACTGTTATTCGTTGGATTCACAGTTCTTGAAGTTAACTGTGGTGTAATGAACGTGAAATGTGGCTCCTTCAAAACTGGTTCAGCAATGATCTAGACGGAAGTGTAACTTTAACTGTGTTTAGGAGGCAAGAGTTGTCCCATGATTTCACTTGCAAGTTATCTTTGTTGGAATGGAATTATTACTGTTGAAAAGCTTAAGCAAAATATTAGAACTATGATTCTCCTCCACCTCAAATTCAGGTGCTGCATTATTTGTGGTGACAAATATATATTTTTAAATGTATAATTTAAAATAGCCTCATTTAAAAACAGCAAATTAAATTCTTGGAAAGTATATGTGAAAAAATAGGAATTGCATATTAAACTTGTTAATGTAAATTTCAGTCATGACTGATTTTAAAGGTGTTGGTGAAAGCACTTAAATATTGTTTGTGCTAAGCTGTTGACAAAACGGTGATATTTCGATTTCTGCTAATGTCAGTTGAAAAGCAGTATAACTTCAACACAAATTTCCTGTCAGGTTGTTTGCAGTGCAGACTAAATGCTTGAAGATAACAGTGTTAGTGTACCAAATCTAAAATATGACTCGTAGTTTATAGCCTGGTTAAATATTTCATATTGCCCATAGAACGAGACTCTGAGAAGTAGTCATTTGGATTAGAAAAAGTTCTTCAACAGAAATATTCTGCTCAAAGTATAGGATACAATTGATCCTAAACATTCCTCAAACAAAAAAAGTTTTTTTTTTTACAAACTTCGTCAAATGTTATTTGCACAGCATTTCTGATGAATATTTGACTGATGCATAGATCCATTTCTACTTTCTACTTCTTCCCAACACTCTTCAGTATCCTGTTTTAAAAAAAAATTATCTTTCATTATAGGACCATGTCAGAAATTCAACCAGTGTTCTATGCCATTAACTATAAGAATTTTCAATTGCTGATTGATGTAAAGAATATTTTCCCATTCATTGAGAAAATACAGTATTTTTGTACAAAGATGTGTTACTTGTTTCGCTGGAGTATGGAAATTCCAGTGTTTGTGTGTGGAGGAAAGTAGTGACAACCATATTCCTACTTAACATTAAATTACAATGATGCTGAAAATTTGGAAGAGATCTCTCATCAATTGCGCTTCTTGGAATAATGAAAATAAAACTTTTTTTAAAAGCTTCAGTAGTTGTTGATAAACTGAAATGGGTAAAATGCTGATGATCTGCTGTCAAATTATTTTAAAATTCCAATAGTTATTGAGATGCCAGTTTAATATCAGGTTTATTATCTCTGACAGATTATGAAATTTGTTATTTTGCAGCAGTATAGTATAATACATAAAATACTATAAATTATAATAAAAATCTACAAACCCCATTTCCAGAAAAGTTGGGATATTTTCCAAAATGCAATAAAAACAAAAATCTGTGATATGTTAATTCACGTGAACCTTTATTTAACTGACAAAAGTACAAAGAAAAGATTTCAATAGTTTTACTGACCAACTTAATTGTATTTTGTAAACATAGACAAATTTAGAATTTGATGGCTGCAACACACTCAACAAAAGTTGGGACAGAAGCATGTTTACCATTGTGTTACATCACCTTTCCTTTTAATAATACTTTTTAATCATTTTGGAACTGAGGATACTAATTGTAGTAGATTTGCAATTGGAAATTTTGTCCATTCTCGCTTGATATAAGACTTCAGCTGCTCAACAGTCCGTGGTCTCCGTTGTCTGCTTCTCCTCTTCATGATGTGCCATACATTTTCAATAGGAGATATATCTGGACTGGCAGCAGGCCAGTCAAGCACACGCACTCTGTGTCTACAAAGCCACGCTGTTGCAGCCCGTGCAGAATGTGGTCTGGCATTGTCCGGCTGAAATAAGCATGGACGTCCCGGGAAGAGACGTCGCCTTGATGGCAACATATGTCTCTCTAAAATCCTAATATATGCCTCAGAGTCAATGGTACCTTCACATACATGCAACTCACCCATGCCATGGGCACTGATGCACCCCCATACCATCACAGATGCTGGGTTTTGCACCTTTTGCTGATAATCTGGATGGTCATTTTCATCTTTGGCACGGAGAACCTGACGCCTGTTTCTTCCGAAAGCTAGCTGAACTGTGGACTCATCTGACCACAGCACACGGTTCCAGTCTTTCAGTCCATCTGAGATGAGCTCGGGCCCAGAGAACTCGCCGGCGTTTCTGCATAGAGTTGATTTATGGCTTCCTCCTTGCGTAATACAGTTTCAAGTTGCATTTCTGGATGCAGCGACGAACTGTGTTGAGTGACAATGGTTTTCCGAAGTACTTACAATCTTGCGTTGAGAAACGTTCCTTTTGAACTGACTAACAATTCTCTCACGAATTTTGGCACAAAGGGGTGAGCCAAGACCCATCCTTGCTTGCAAAGACTGAGCCTTTGATGGTTGCTACTTTTACACCCAGTCATACCTCACCTGCTACCAATTAGCCTGCTTAATATGAAGTCTTCCAAACCGGTGTTACTTGAATATTCTGTGCACTTTTCAATCTTATTTTAACTCTGTCCCAACTTTTGAGTGTGTTGCAGCCATCAAATTCTAAATTTGTGTATGTTTACAAAATACAATTAAGTCGGTCAGTAAAACTATTGAAAATCTTTTCTTTGTACTTTTGTCAGTTAAATAAAGGTTCACGTGAATTAACATATCACAGATTTTTGTTTTTATTGCATTTTGGAAAATATCCCAACTTATCTGGAAATGGGGTTTGTATTCTAAATTTAAATAGTGGAAAAATGGTAAGGAAGTGTTCATTAACCATTCAGAAATCTGATGGCAATGTGGAAGAAGATGTTCCTAAAATGTTGAGCATGTGTCTTCAGGCTCCTGTACCACCACCTTGACGGAAGCGATGAGAAGAGGCCTTGTCCTGGGTGATTGGGGGGGGGGTGCGTAGAGAGGTCCTTAATAATGGATGCTACTTTTTTTTTTGGAGGCATCACATTTTGATGATGTCCTGAATGCTGGGGAGGCTAGTTTACAACCCTCTGCAACTTCCTGCTCTTACTTAAAAATTTTATTAAATACTGTGTAACATCTTAAAACTTGTTTATAAGTGTATTAATGCAATTCCAATAGTCCAGCACACAAAAATTCCCAAACATGCAAGGTTATCAGAGTTTTACTATTACAAACATAGGTTGATGAGTTATCCAAGAAAAGTAACCAAGTAAACTTTAGGGACACATATAACATGTAGGAGGAACTTAGCTGGTCAAGCAACATCAATGGAAATGAATAAACAGTAAACGTTCCAGGCCAAGGCCTTCATCCTAAGGGTTCTTTTACCTTAAGCTGGCTAATCATATCCAGTTGAATACACAACATCCAATCCAGAATAACTTTTCCCTAGTGGAAACAACCACAAGCAGCTCTAAAAAGCCATATTATGGGCATTCCACAAATTCTCTCCCTTAGGATCCAAAATCAGTACCAACCTGATTTGGCCAATCTTCCTGCATATTGAAATCCATCCCCCACCACCCAGATCGTAGTATTTCCCTTTTAACATGTATTTTCTGTCTACTGTTGTAATTTGCTCAGATCCTGGCTACTATTCGAAGGCCTGTATATAACTCTCATCAGAGTCTACTACTACTGCGTTGACTCAGGCCTAGGGGGTCGGTGTCAGGTACGATGATGGACACTCCACTGCTCCCTCTCCCTCTCCCTCGTCAGTATGTTCAGTTCATTTACATTAGCCACGCTGCTGTCTTCTAGGAGCGTGTTGACCATCGTCTTGGGAGGGCGCCCAGGGTTCATCCTCCCATGCTTGGGCTCCCAAATGATGACTAGGCTGGCAGGTAGGTAGCTTGGGGTGGCGTAGACAGTGCCCCACTAGTTGCAGTCTTGCCTTGATTTTACACTAACACTCGCTTTATAAAAACGATCATCTCAACCTTCAACGCAAACACCACCTCTTGCCTCATCAGAGTCTTTTAACCATTACAGTTTCTTATCTCTACACGCAAAGACTATACATCTTCCTATCCTATGTCACCTAAGGATTTGATTTAATTTTTACTAATGGAGTCAAGCTATCACCTTTGCCTACCTTCCTGTCCTTTCAACACAATGTATATCCTTGGAAGTTAAACTCTCAACTATGATCTTTCAGCCATGACTCAGTGATGCCCATGACATTATACCTACAAATCTCTAACTCTGCTAACTTATTTATACCTATATCCTTTCAAATATAACACCTTCAGTCCTGTATTTGTCACCCTTTTAGATGTTGGCCCTATGTTACACTGCAACTCATCCCACTGACTGTAATTTTGCTCTATCATCTGCCTATCCTTCCTGATAGTCTCATTGCATACTGCATCTAGTTGTATACCATCTGCCCCATCCTTAGGCCTATCACTCTGGTTCCCATCTCCCTGCTGATTTAAGTTAAATCCTCCCCAACAGCTCTTGTAAACCTGCCAGCAAGGATATTGGTCTCCATTGAGTTCAGGAGAAATGTACAGGTCATACCTTTCCCATTAGAGTAGGGCGCCATTGTAGCGTAGCGGTTAGCGTGACGATTACAGCTCGGGGCATTCTGGACTTTGCAGTTAAGTTCTGGGGCCATTAATGTATGGGTTTTCCCCGGGTGCTCCAGTTTCCTCCCACAGTCCAAAGACCTACTGGTTAGTAGGTTAATTGGTCGTAAATTGTCCTGTGATTATATTAGGATTAATCAGGGTTGTGGGGGGTTTGCTGGGTGATGCGGCTCGAAAGGCCGGAAGGGTCTACTCTGCACTGTATCGCTAAATAAAATAAATAAAGAGAGATCCCAATGATCCCGAAATCTGAAACCCTGCCCCCTGCACCACTTCCTCAGCCCTGTGTTCATCTGTCAAATCATCCTATTCTTAATTGGTGTGTGACACAGGCAGCAATCTAGAGATAGCTACCCTGGAGGTCCTGCTTTTCAGCTTTCTACCTAACTCCCTCGATTCTCTCTTCAGGACCTCCTCCCATTTCCTACCTATATCATTGGTGCCAATATGTAGCAAGACTTGTGGCATTAGAATTAAACCTCGTGTGTTTTTATGAAAGGTAAATCACATTTGACAAATTTGTTCAATTTCTTTGATTATTTAACATAGGAGGCAGTGCATAAAAGGTTGACCAAGCTAATTCTTGGGGTGACAAGAATTGCCCTACCTAGAAAGGTTAAATAGTTTGGGCCGCTATTTCTTGGGGTTTACATGAATAAGAGGGCAAACTTTTTCAAACAGAAGGCCCAAAGGGAACTTGTCAGGGTGGATGTTTTCACATGAAACAAAGGGACATAACTATAAGATAAGGAACTGGTCACTTAAAACTGTGGTACGTACAAATTTTTCCTTGTTGAGGGTGGTGAATCTCTGGAGTTCTCTACCCTGACAGGTGGGGGAAGCTTGATCATTGGAACTATTTAAAATAGAGATAGAAAAATATTTAATAGACTGAAGAATAAACTGACATGGAGAAATGAAATTGTCACCAGCACCTATTGGCCATGATCATATTAAATGACAGAACAGGCTTCAGGGCCTTACAGTCAACTTCTGCTTCTGTTTTCTTGTGCGTTGTTTCAAATTAGTGAGTCTGCTGTAACCTCCTCACTTGTGCAGGATCTCAGCCTGAAACATCGACTGTTTATTAATTTCCATAGCTGCTGCCTGACCTGCTAAGTTCTTCCAGTATTTTGTGTGTGTTGCTCTGGATTTCCAGCATCGGCAGAATCTGTTGTGCATATTGTATGTTTCTCCTGGAGTTTTTCTTTGGAATCTCTCCCATCCAGTTTCTGCCTCTGACACAGAATTAAAATTACCTATTGTCATATTTATTAATGGCAGCTTGTCCATCAGCCACTTTGATAAGCTACTCTTCCTTCCTTGAATTGCTGACCAACTCTTGTCCACTGCCTTTGATTTAGTTGAACTATGTTTAGCTCCTCTTTTCCCAGCTGTAGTCAGAGCAACATATTGAGCCACTTCTCTGTTCTAAACGAGTCAACCAGCAATACTACATGAAAATTCTGTAACTATAAGCTTCATTCCTGAGGTAACAGACTGTGGCTGAACTATAATATTCGTATATGATATCTATGATCCTCGTTTCTTTGCTATCATTGATGCAGTATCTTTCCATTAGCCAATTCCATTTATCTTTTACGGAATCACCATGAGTATAATTATTGAATCTAGACTTAACTATTCCAACAAATGTACTTCTGGGAGATTCCATTATTCTACTCTCCATAGTTGAGTTTGCCCAAAACTTGTATCAAGATGTGTTAACTAGTCCACACAAGAGATTCTCCAGATGCTGGAAACCTCCAGAATTTTGTCTGTGTTCGTTTGTCTACCTTATGAAGACTGTTTAAACAATACTTTCATCTTAAAGTATTAGTCTTTGCTTCAAATTAGTCTTTGGCCTTGACCCTTGTTTTTGTAGTTACCTCTAGCCCATAAATCCTTTGAAATATTTTCTCTTTCGCACCCCATTTTAATTACTCCTTTGCTGGTAGCTGATAAGTTCCCTTCTTATGTCATCATCTTTATTCCATCTGTCTTTAAGACACTTGTTTAAAAATCCTTTTCATTCAGTTCTCTCTCATAATAACTGTCACTTATTGTCAAGACTTTTTGTGTAACTCATTAAATTGCATATTCAGGCATTTAAGAACTTAATGAATACTTAGTGTGAAAGACACTAGCAGTGTGCCAGGTGTTGTAGTGTGAAGGAAGAGACGTGAGTACAGTTACTATTACAAGGGAAAAAGTTTTCAAAAAGCTGAAAGACCAAAGTGTACTTAAGTCACCTGGACCAGATGAACTGCACTTCAGGGTTCTGAAAGAGGTAGCTTTAGAGGTTGTGGAGGCATTAGCAATGATCTTTCAAAATTCATTGGACTCTAGCATGGTGCCAGAAGACTGGAAAACTGCAAATATCACTCCACTCTTTAAGAAAGGAGGAAAGCAGCAGAAAGGAAATTATAGACCATTTAGCCTGCCTCAGTGGTTGGGAAGATGTTGGAGTCAATTGTTAAGGATGAGGTTATGAAGTACTTGGTGACAGAGGACAAGATAGGACAAAGTCAGCATGGTTTCCTTAAGGGGAAATCTTGCCTGTCGAACCTGTTGGAATTCTTTGAGGAGATTACAAGAAGGATAGATAAAGGAGATGTAGTGGAAGTTGTGTATTTGGACTTTCAGACGACCTTTGACAAGGTGCCACACATGAGGCTGCTTACCAAGTTTAGAGCCCATGTCATTACAGGAAAGTTACTAACATGGTTAGTGCATTGGTGGATTGGTAGGAGGCAGCAATGGGGAATAAAAGGATCCTTTTCTGGTTGACTGCCAGTGAGCAGTATTGTTTCGCAAGGGTCCATGTTGCGACGGCTTCTTTTTATGCTGTATATTAATGATTTAGAAGATGGAATAGAAGCCTTTGCTACCAAGTTTACAAATGATCTGAAGAATGGTGGAGAGGCACGTTGTGTTGAGGAAATAGATAGTCTGCAGAAGAACTTAGACAGATTAGGAGAATGGGCAAGAAAGTGGCAAATGAAATACAATGTTAGAAATTGCCAGGCCATGCACTTCTGTGGTAGAAATAAATATGCAGACTATTTTCTAACTGGGGGAAAAAATCCAGGAAGCTGAGATGCAAAGGGACTTGGGAGTCCTTGTGCAGAACACCCTGAAGGTTAACTTGCAGTTTGAGTCGGTGGTGAGGAAGGCAAATACAATGTTAGCTTTCATTTCAAGAGGTCTCAATACAAGAGCTGAGATGTGATGCTGAGGCTTTATAAGGCACTGTGAACAATTCTAGGCTCTTCATCTATGAAAAGATGCCCTGGTATTGGAGAGGGTCCAGAGGCGGTTCACGATGATTCTGGGAATGAAAGGGTTATTGAACAAGGAATGTTTGAAGGCTCTGGGTCTGTACTTGCTGGAATTTAGAAGGATGGGGGGGGGGGTCTCATTGAAGCATTTTGAATGTTAAAAAGCCTAGACAAAGCAGATGTGGAAAGGACATTTCCCATGGTGGGGAGTCAAGGACAAGTGGGGCATTTATTTAAAACAGATGCGGAGAAATTTCTTCAGCCAGAGGCTGGTGAATTTGTGGAATTTGTTACGACAGGCAGCTGTGGGGGCCAGGTCATTGGGTATATTTAAGGCAGAAATTGATAGGTTCTTGATTGGACATTGCATCAAAGGTTACAGGGAGAAGGCTGTGGAATAGGGTTGAAAAGGGGGGGAAAGGATCAGCCATGATTGAATGGTGGAGCAGACTCGATGGGCCAAATGGGCTAATTCTGCTCCTATGTCTTATGGCAAACGAGAAAAAATGCAGATGCTGGAAATCCGAGCAATACACACAAGATGCTGGAGGAATGCTGAGTTGCTGAGTTCCTCCAGCATTTTGTGTGTGTTGCCTATGTCTTACGGTTTTATTTTAAGGTACTACACAAATAGGAGAAAGAAAGTTAAACTTAAATCAGTGACTCTGAGAAAATGACATTAAAAGTATCTTTGCACTGAAGGCAATATTAATGTTGTGGTTAAAGTTTTTTTGGTTTTAGTATTTGGAATTGTTTTCTGTCACTCCAAATAACAACAAATAAAGTGAAGAATCGTTCCTAGCTTCCTGTAATCTTAATATCAACTGTAACAGCTAATGTACTGAAGATCTACCTTTTGTTTATTGCTTTTGTTTATTACTGAATAAAATATTCTAATATTATGAAAAGTTTCATTTTTGAATTGTAGTTAGAAATACACGTGGACTAAGATGTTAACTGTCCTGTGCTATCACCAGTGGGATCATCAGTTGATCTGCCACCTGTCTTCAGGAGTTTCGGCCCGCTTATGATCAAGACTCTCTCGAGGTGGTGGGCCAGCAGCGCTAAAGCACCACCTCCCACTGGTAAGCTTAAAAACTTGGCATCTGCCTCTATCAGTCACTTCCATCCAACAGATAGTCTGCTGTTCAGGTGTCTATGCAACTACTGAAGGGTTTGCAAGATATGTATACACTGTCTGACTATCTGCCCCGCTGGACGTACTTGGTCCACACCCATGCTGATCCTTTCTCTGCTGCCTCGGCTACAGCCCTGCTGGTTGACTTAATCTCTCTTCTAGTGAAGCCAAGGTCACACAGCCACTTCTGGAAAGTGAACGCAATATACCCACTGCAGCCTACTTCGAATGGATAGCATGAGACCTTCAATTGAATTTTAATAGGACTGTGGAGCTTAAGTAAATATTGTTGTTCTGGAGGCAATTGAGCCGGAAGGCAATAAATTCATTGACCATGGTCCACTCTCAGATTCCTCCTTTCTCAGCTCTTTACCTTTTCTGCCCATCACCTCATCTAGCTACCTTTCCCCTCACTTGGCTTCCTCTATCACCTGTCAGCTTGTACTTCTTCACCTCCTTCCCCCCACATTCTTATTCTGCCTTCTTACCCCCTTCCTTTCCAGTCCTGATGAAGGGTCTCAGCCCAAAACGTTATGTTTTTATTTATTTCCATAGATGCTGTTTGATCTGCTGAGACCCTCCAGCACTTTGTGACCTGTACCGTAGGATATTAAGAGATTGTTATAGAGGCTTTGTGTGGGCATGTGGCCAAGTGGTTAAGGCATTGGACTAGTGACCTGAAGGTCGTGAGTTTGAGCCCCAGCCAAGGCAATGTGTTGTGTCCTTGAGCAAGGCACTTAACCATACAGTGTTCTGCGACGACACTGGTGCCAAGCTGTATCGGCCCTTGCCCTTCCCTTGGACAACATCAGTATCGTGGAGAAGGGAGACTTGCAGCATGGGCAACTGCCGGTCTTCCATACAACCTTACCCAGGCCTGCACCCTGGAGAGTGAAGACTTTCCAGGCGCAGATCCATGGTCTCGCAAGACTAACGGATGTCTTAAATAGAGTCTGTGACTGCATTGGGTTTGACTTCCCAGACCTCCCTAGTGTTAGGGTTATAAAATTATCGACGGCATAATTATGGTTTAATTAAAATGAGAACCATTATTCAGAAAGAAAAACCTGTACAATCTGACTTCCAATTGATAACCATGGAATTACATAAACATAAGAACAATACACACCCAATGCTGGAGGGCCAGACACCCAAAATATATCCTTTTGTTACAGTGTTGACAGATTGCAACATGAATATTAATTAACCGGAGGGTTAATAACAAAACAGATCAGCTTGAATTGTGCATTAAGTAGCAAGTAGCACCTTTAACAATGTGCTAATAGCAGGAAAGTCCATCTATTGTCTTCCCCTATGTAGTTTCAATGGGACCACCCACAATATTGGTTTTACTAGCCACAACAACAATACTGAATCTGACCATAGATGTGTAACAGCCTAGTGTAACATTGTATGGAAATCAAGAAAACACTGATGTAGACAAGTTTTATACATATAACAAGGCGCTTTATTAATATATTGCTTGTGCAAACATTCAATAGATGCAATTGTGAGTACTTCCAAAATGTCATTTTTAAGTAGTAGCTTAGACTCGAAAATGTTAAGGCCAAAAGAGGAAAATTGTAAGTTTCACTTTTACTCCGGTAAAAATAAAATCACTTTTGCCCAGTGTTACATGCCCACAGTTTGATCATGGGACAGTGAGATGATGTAATTGTCTCATGACCGTGGGTGATGTTATGTCACATTTTGGCATAGAACCGTAGAACATTACAGCACAGAAACAGGCCTCTTGGCCCTTCTTGGCTGTGCCGAACCATTTTCCTGCCTAGTCCCACTGACCTGCACCTGGACCATATCCCTCCACACACCTCTCATCCATGTGTCTGTCCAAGTTTTTCTTAAATGTCAAAAGTGAGCCCACATTTACCACTTCATCTGGCAGCTCATTCCACACTCCCACCACTCTTTGTGTGAAGAAGCCCCCACTAATGTTCCCTTTAAACTTTTCCCCCCTCACCCTTAACCCATGTCCTCTGGTTTTTTTTCTCCCCCTAGCCTCAATGGAAAAAGCCTGCTGGCATTCACTCTATCTATACCCGTCATAATTTTATATACCTCTATCAAATTCCCCTCTTTCTTCTACGCTCCAGGGAATAAAGTCCTAACCTATTCAACCTTTCTCTGTAACTCAGTTTCTCAAGTCCCGGCAACATCCTTGTAAACTTTCTCTACTCTTTCAACCTTATTAATATCCTTCTTGTAATTTGGTGACCAAAACTGAACACAATACTCCAAACTCAGCCTCACCAATGCCTTATACAACCATAACACTCCAACTCTTATACTCAATACTTTGATTTATAAAGGCCAATGTACCAAAAGCTCTCTTTACAACCCTATCTACCTGTGACACCACTTTTAGGGAATTTTGTATCTGTATTCCAGATTCCGCTGTTCTACTGCACTCCTCAGTGCCTTACCATTTACCATGTTCCCTACGGTATTTAAGGAAGGTGCCAAAGTGTGACGCAGTTTTACTGTACTTTCTATTTTAAGGCGCAAACACGTTGTTGCCGGCAGTTTTGCCAGTCGCTGTCAGTTTTTGTTTGTTGCACATTTGTTTTACTTTGACAGTCTAGTATTGGAGAGTGAAGACCTTACCAATATACGGGAACCCAAAGGATTGGGTAAAGTTAACGACATTCGGTGTTTTGGAAGTAATCGACTGTTTGGAATCGGAATCGTCTGGGAAACTGTGGCATGCACATTTGAGTTAAACCCCTGCAAGGTCAGGACGGTTTGTGCAGTGTCCACCCTCCCGAGAGAAAAGGTCAGTTCCTTTACTTCTTCGTGATTGCTTCAACAAGGCATCGCTCGACTGTGATCGACAGATTTGTCATTTTCTTCGGAGGAATTGTTGCTGCAGTAAAGTCTCTCCTTAAAAACTGTAAAAATCACTAGGACTTTTCCACTGACTGCTTTAAGATTGTGTTCGAATTTACCACTTTAAGACCTATTTCTAAGTTCCACTGTTCGGTATAGCCGCATAACAGTTAACTTCTGGTTAAACTACTTTGTTTACTTTTCTATGCTTTTGAGTAGAGGTTAATAAATATCATTGTTTGTTTATAAAACCTGACTCAATTTCATATCCATTGTTGCTGGACACATGACACCAGTAACTCGTTTTATTGCATTTAGTTGTAGCTGTCGTCCCTTTCATCGGTGAAGAGACTATGGCTGTAGGAAATGTTTCCAGGGTGACCCCTCTGTGGGAGTGGGGAAGATGTTGGTGGGGCCACCCGGGGGTCTGTGTATCCGTATGTGTAGCTATTGTAGTGGCTGTGAGGCTGGTATTGTGGCAGTGACAAGTACGGGGGGGGGAGGGGTGCAGAGCCATCATATTCCTCATCATTGCAGATCCCTCTGCAACAGAGTTAGTCAGTTTTTCAATGTTCATCGTCAGCCGGGTCATACTGTCCACGAACTCCCTGTCGGTTGCCTCCATACTCTCCAGTATTTTTTTTTAGTTTTAAGTCCTCCTGCGTGAGAGCCAACAGCTGTCCGTCGTTTGGCAATTTCCTTTTAAGTTTTTCTCATCTGTAACTGGACAAACGCACACCAAGTCTTTTGTTTGGCAATTTCCTTTCAAGTTTTTCTAGTCTGTAACTGGACAAATGTGCACCAAGTATACCGTTTCCTCTTCGCTTGTTTTCCGTAGATGCGTCCTGCGCCTGCCCAGTAGGAGGAGATTTGCCCAAATACCCGTTTTAATATGGACGGAGGTATTTTCAAAAACGCCTGGTGTGGACGCCTATCGTTTTTACGTGAAACTGGCGTTTTCAAACTTATCTGGTCTAGTGTGGACGTAGCCTCAGGGCTGTATACTACATACATACTTTGATAATAAATGTACTTTGAAGCTTTGAAATGTTAAAATTAAGTAGGTGATTATAGTAATTGAAACTGTAGTTAACCATCTCTTGTAATCATTGTATTGAAGGAAACGATGTGTCGAGAGAGTTAGATTCTCCTGGACACTCTCTGAGGTCTGCCGTGTGAATAAAGACACCAGTAATTCGTTTGTAAATTTTCTTTCCCAGTTACATCTTCTGTGTAGCTCAGTTACTGTCAGTCATAGCACCTGGATTAGAGAATAGTAGATTGGAAGGAGGCAAATATAACTTAATGACCACAAAAAGGAGGCAGAATTTTATAGAGGCCTGCTAGCCAGATATCCATATTAGGGGAATGTGTTGTGTCTATTGAGATGACAGTAGGGCAGCTGGTGAAAGTAGTTTGAGTGATGATCAGGAGGAGAAGAGGGTCCAGACATTGTGCAACATTCCGTCGTTTCCAACAGTGACAGGAGACCTGTGTGGGAGAATTTTTAAAGTAGAAAAGCCATTAAACTGGGACAGTTCCACTTTCTTGACCTCGGATATCTTGGTCCAGTGGTACGAGTACTTATCACAAACTGAAGTCTACCTTGGTTTGACTTGGCCTCCGTTGCAGTCTATGGCAGAGCATTCCACAGGTTCACTACTCCGGCTAAAAAACTTCCACCCTACCTCTGTTCTAAAAGGTTTCCCCTCAATTTTGAGGCTGTGTCCTCCAGTTCTGGATACAATCACCATAGGAAGCATCCTCTCCACATCCAGCCTATCTTGTCCTCTCAATATTTAGTAGGTTTCAATGAGCTCCCCCCGCATTCTTCTAAATTCCAGTGAGTACAGGCCCAAAACTGCCAATTACATCTCATATATTAACCCCTTAATTCCCCAAATCATCCTCGTGAACCTCCTCTGGACTGTCTGTTTGCTCAAGATTTCCATCATCTGCAGAAAATCTGATGAAAGCCTCGGCCCGAAACGCCGACTGTTTACTCTAATTTTCCATAGCTGCTGCCTGGCCTGCCGAGCTCCTCCAGCATTTCGTGACTGTTGATCTGCAGAATCTCTTGTTTTTCTAATGTGTCTTATTGACGTCTGCAGTCGCCTGAAACTCACCAGTTCGCAGGAGAAATCTATTATAATTGTGAGGCATTATTATACTGATTTGGGAATTCATAACATATGACAGTTCTGAGAGTCCGCTACCCCGGTTCCTCCGATCATCGGGGTTTGATTTCACGATTCCGGTATCTGCAGGTTTGTATTTTCCGCCGTCTTTGATTGACGGGGTCACGTGGCGATCTGAGCCAATACAGGAGCGGGAATGGTGAAGGGGTGGATTTTGAGGGGGAGGGGTGACAGGAGGCACACTGCGCATGTGCGAGGGGTCGAGCCGCCCGCTCCATGAGGACAGGCTTCAGCTGCCGCTGTCGTAATGTCGGTGGAGCTGACTTTTCTGGGCACTGGGTCGGCCTATCCGTCGCCGAGCCGCGGGGCCTCGGCCGTGGTGCTGCGCTACGAGGGAGAGTGCTGGCTTTTCGACTGCGGCGAGGGCACGCAGACCCAGCTGATGCGGAGCCACCTGAGAGCAGGTGAGGCTCCCCGACCAAGCGGCCGCTCAGCCGGCCGCTGCCTCCCTCAGCCACCGGCTTTACACACAGACGGAAAAAGCGCGGATGGAAGGGGAGGGTGGCCATTCGGCCCATTGAGTTGCTCCGCCATTCCATTATGACTGATTTAATACCCCTCTCAACCCCATTCTCCTACCTCCTCCCCGGAACCATTGACGCCCCGACTAAACAAGAAACTATCAATCAGTGCTTTAAGTAATCTCCATGACTTGGCTTCGGCAGCCGTCTGTGGCAATTAATTCCACAGATTTACCTCTCTCTGGCTAAAGAAATGTATCCTCATCTCTGTTCTAGATGGACGTCCTCCTTTTCTGATCTGACCCCTCTGGTCCTAGACTCACCCAGTATAGGAAACATTCACCCTATCTGGATCTTTAAAAATTCCATAGGTTTCAATGAGAACTTTACCTCCTCCCCGCCCTCGGCTTTCTGCAGGGATTGCTTCCCTGTGATTCCCTCCTCTACTTGTCCCTCTCCACCAATCTCCTTCCTGGCACTTAATCCTGCAAATGGAAGAAGTGCTACGTCTTTCCATTCACCACCTCCCTCACATCCATTCAGGGACCCTAACAATCCAGGTGAGGAACAATTCGCTTGCAAATCTGTTGCGGCCACCTCTACGTTGGTGAGATGTATATTGGGAAACTGCTTTGTCGAGCACCTCTGCTCCATCCACAAAATGCAGAATTTCACTTAATTTCCTATCCTCTTTCCTATTCTGACATGTTGGTCCTCTTCTAACATGATGAGGCCACTCTCAGGTTGAAGAAGCAATACCTCACATTCTGTCTATTAACTGATTGAAGCATACACATGAGAAATTATATAAATTATGTAATAGTTTTTTTTCAGATGCCATTCAAAAAACAGTTAAATCTTGTTTGGCAATAAGTTAAGATAAATACTAATTTTAAATCTTTTTTTAAAGACTCAGATTTAAAAATAATATACAAATCTTTCTTTTTCAGGTAAAATTTCAAAAGTTTTCATTACTCATCTCCATGGTGACCATCTGTTTGGTTTGCCTGGACTGCTGTGCACAGTGAGCCTCCAGTGTAGTTCTCTCCCGAACAAGCAGCCTGTTGAAGTTTATGGGCCAGTTGGATTAAGGAAATTTCTGAGGGCATGCATGCAGCTTTCACACTCTCAGTTGGTCTTTCCATATGTAGTCCATGAACTGGTTCCAACAGAAGATCAGTGTTTTCCTGAGGAATGGAGGCCCCCCTCTGTGCATGGTGTGGATGACCAGCTTCATCCACAGGAACTACAAGGAACAACAATTCACCTTGACCCTCAGCAAGACTGTTATAATCTCTTGACTCATGAACAATTCACTGTAAAAGCCTTTAGGCTTTTTCACCGCATACCGTCATTTGGGTTTGTAATCAAAGAGAAAGAACGACCAGGAAAACTTCAGACTCAGAAATTGAAAGATATGGGTAATTTTGTCTATTGCATTGTTAGATTTCTTCAGATTCAGTTGTCAGAACCTCTAACTGCTGGCAATATGATGTACACAGAGGTTCTTAAAAATTCATGCAATGGGTTGAACTAGATCAAAACAATAAGTTATACTCCCTTCTCTCCCCTCCCAAAGATAAAGAAACAGTGGGGCTCCATCATACTGTAAAAGCTGAGGGAATAACTTTTTAAAAGAAATTTGCTTTAATTAACTTTTGTCCTGGCATTGATACTATTTATCTATCTATGTGTCCATCCATCGCAGTACGGACTCTCCTGACCCAATTAGCTGCACTGCCCAGCAATCCCTGATTTAATCCTGCCCTAATCACGAGACAATTACAATCAGCAATTAACCTACTAACCGGTACCTTTGGAACGTGGGAGGAAACCGGAGCATCCGGAGGAAACCCACGAGTTCATGGGAAGGGCGTACCTTACAAAGGATGTCGGAATTGAACTCCGAACTCTGACACCGTGAGCTGTAATAGTGTCACACTAATTACTACGCTTCCACAACGCCCATGGGTAATTAAGGCCACTGAGCTAGTCATATCTGTTTTATCTCTTTGAAAACTTTCATACACGGTGTCTTGTCTTGGTTTTGGCCTCATCTCTGTTTTTCACCTTCTTGTACTTAACATTCAAAAGTAAGTTTATTATCAAAGTACATACTTTCTATGTCACCTATAATACCCTGAGGTTCTTTTTCTTGAGAGTATTCACAGTAGAATAAAGAAATATAATGGAATTAATGAACTACTACACAAATACTGACAAACTACCAATGTGCAAAATAAGGCAACTGCAAAATACATAAAAAAAAAAGTAAATAAATAATACTGACAACGTGAGTTGTAGAGACCTTAAAAGTGAGTCCATAGGTTGTGAAATCAGTTCAGTGTTGAGGTGACTGAAGTTATCCATGCTGGTTCAGGAGCCTAATGGCTGAAGGGTAATAACTGTTCCTGAACTTGGTGGTGTGGGACCTAATTTATTGGGGAGAACATTCCAGATTTCAATAACTGGAAATAATTCTCTACGTCTTTTTCAAAATGACTCTGAGTCCTACCCCTTTACTTCTGGCCTATTCTTCAGAGGGAATTGTTATTTCTGTCTGCTTTATCAAAACCTCTTGAAATCCATAAGATAACCATTTAACCACATCCAAATTAGCCTGAGCTCCCTTGAAGTGTGGTGACTAGTTTTAACCTTAGCTAATTTATGAAGTGATAACAATTTTTTTTCTATATATAAACATAAGTAAACTCTCCAATATACACCAGCCCACAGATAATTGGAATAGCTGATGGCTAACATTACTGTGGAGAATCTAGAGCTGTAGCCACTGTTTGAAAATGCCAGTTGAAAATGAGTAAACCTTAACATCTTTTTTTTGTGCTTGCTTATTTGCTTCCATTAAGACAAATTTTTGGAAAGACTTTAGAAAATTATTTTGGCCTCCACGGTTTTAATTTTCCTATTTTTTAAGTTGCTATTCCTGGACTGAATGACCATGATTGGATTACTTGGTATTCATGTTGAATATTTAGAGTCACCTTTCTCTGCAAGATGAATTATTTTTCTTCGTAATCTAGTCTACCCATTCCAGCCCATTTTGTTTTCAAGTGCATTGCAGTCTGAAGGTTGGGTGTTGTCCTGGCATGTATCCTTGCAAGCGACAGAAATGATACACCTATCTCCTCGGTCGCCTCCATTCAGGGAATTAAACCTGGGTTGCTGGTACTGTAAAGTGTTGTGCTATTCACTACCCTACCGTGCCACCGTACGGTTTTCTCCAACTATCTTTATTTTTGTAAGTGGTCTTAATTTGGGTTTGGACAGTCATATTCCAGCCTGATTGAAAACTAAATTTTGGGAGGGGGAGAATAGAAAGAATGTTACAGAGTAGGTTATGAAATAAGAAGTTAAACTGTGCTCCTATGTCATATGATCTGATTACCTCTGCAGGTTATTGTGGAAAGTAAATTGTGAATAAACACGAACTGTTAGAAACACACTGAATCTACTTCTGAAGCTATGACATTTAAATTTGCATTATAAAATTGTCTAAATCCAAAAATTTAAATTCTACTGAACAGTACTATTTAAATACTACCGCTTGTGGGAAGGCAAATCAGTAAAAAAGATTACCTTAGATTTACAAAATATGATACATACTTAAAGCTCATCACCCTTAACTGGGGCATAGGCAGCCGACAGCTTGCCAGGGTCTTGTCCTGGTGAAGATCCTTCCTCTTCCATGAATGAGGACTTTGGAGCTTCTGTTGGTGTTTCTGAAACTCTAGGTTTTTATCGGATGGGGTTGCTAGCCCCATGCCCAACCCTCCCTCTTTCGCAGCTGGGCTTGGGACCGTCCATCACACAAAATACTGGAGGAACTCTGTAGGCAAGGCAGTGTCTATGGAAAAAAGTAGAGTCGACGTTTTGGGCCAAAACCCTTCGGAATCCTGCCAGCATTTTATGTGTGTTGCTCGGATTTCCAGCAACTGCAGATTTTCTCTTGTTTGGGACCATCCATGGCCGAGTTAAAATATGACTGTACTGTACTCTTTTCCATAGATGCTGCCTGACCTACTGAGTTCCTCCAGCATTTTGTGTGTGTTGCTTAAAATTTGATATGTTTGCCTTTTTTATTTTTCCTTTTACTTTTTTAACTTGTGCTTTCTTTTCCCCCCTAAATGTTGTTAACGGAATAATCTAGGTATTCAGCCAGGACCTCTGTATGGGAAACTTAAAAATGGACAGCCCATCACTCTTAACAGTGGCGTTACTGTTTATCCTATGGATGTGCTGGAAACTCCGATTCCGGGTCGAAAAATATGCATTTTGGGAGACTGCTCGAGACCGGTGGGTGAAAAGGCGAAAGAACTTTGTGCTGATGCAGATGTTCTGGTGCATGAGGCCACATTAAATGATAATCAGTCTGACAAAGCTGAGGAACGCGGACACTGCACGCCAAAAACCGCTGCAGAATTTGCAAAATTATGTAAAGGTAAACGGCTGATCCTTACTCATTTCAGTCAAAGGTACAAGCCTACTGCCCTTGCTGCTGAAGGGGATGATGATGATATCACGGAACTGAAGAATCAAGCTGAACAGATACTGAAAGGACAGGAAGTGACATTGGCTGAAGATTTTATGGTGATTGAAATCCCTTTGAACAAGACAAAGCAACAAATAATCCCTCACAGTGAAACACTTCAATGACAGAATATAGAATGTGACCAGATGGATTAATAAAATCTGTCTGCAGTTAATTTTACAATGGTTTTCAGGGTTTTTATGATGTCATCTGTGCAATGAGGTAACTGCTAACTCTTGATAATGAATCAGAATCAGGTTTAATATCACTGGTGGTGGCCCCTTTGTACCAGATGCTGATGCAACTAGTTAAAATGCTCTCCAAGGAACATCTGTAGAAATTTGTGAGTCTTTGGTGAGGTACCAAGTTTCTTCAGAACTTCTCATGAAATATAGCTGTTGTTGTGCCTTACTTATAATAGCATCAATATGTTGAGCCTAGGATAGATTCTCAGAGATGTTGACACCCAGGAACTGCTTCTGAACGAGAAACAGAAGAGGAAATATCTGCATTGCTTGCACCTGGTTGTCTGATGTGGACGGTTGTTATAAATTTAGAAAATTAACTGAGCAGTGGGTTGCAAGTTCTTGCTTTTACTGTGGACTCCCACTGTTAACTTTGCCTTAGTCATAGAACACTAAGCACAGAAACAGACTTTCGACCCATCTAGTCCATACTGAACTGTGACGGAGAGCGCAGTTTTATATATACACATACACACAACAGTGACATTCTACTGTTGTTGTGCTGAGTGTGCGCACTTCAATTTTCAATGTTTTTCCCCCCTGGTATATTCTTATAAAGGTTTTGGCTTTATGATACCTTTCCTGCCATACACATAGTGGGATGGGGATTTGTAAATATGTATATATTGTTTATGTACTGTATTTAAGTGTGGGCACGTGGCCAAGTGGTTATGGCATGGACTAGCGACCTGAAGGTCGTGAGTTCAAGCCCCATCCAAGGCAACGTGTTATGTCCTTGAACAAGGCACTTAATCACACATTGCTTTGTGACAATACTGGTGCCAAGCTGTATGGGTCCTAATGCCCTTCCCTTGGACAACATCGGTGGCATGGAGAGGGGAGACTTACAGCATGGGCAACTGCTGGTCTTCCATACAACCTTGCCCAGGCCTGCGCCCTGGAGAGTGAAGACTTTCCAAGCGCAGATCCATGGTCTCGCAAGACTAACGGATGCCTTTACTTTACTGTATTTAAGGTAGATATTTCTGTTTATTTTATAATATGATTGTAATTACATTGTGGGGTGCATCATATTCTAATTCGTGTAGTTTTAAGTTAACTTTGTGGGTAATTAAAGATTGTCCTGGTGCTGAAAATTAGGACAGTTTGCCTCAGTAGCTGGGGAGAGAGAGATTGAGCTGCCAGGAGTTCACACCGAACATAGTATGCAGCTATAATTGTGTTTTCTGGTAGATACCTTTTTGTAAATATTGGCAGTTTTCTTTTTGATATTTTTGTAAGTTTGATTTTTGACGCACCGAATAAATACCCTTGCACGAAAGTGCTGAGTGACTCCAGCCATTTTTTTCTTTGAGTTGAAACCCATGTATTGAAACATGAACTATTAATATTCCTCGTCCCATTGACCTGCACCCGGACCATAGCCTTCCATAACTCTCCCATCTACATACCTATCGAAATTTCTCTTAAATATTGAAATTGACCCAGCATCCACCACTTCCACTGGCAGCTAATTTTTTTTTTTTACAAAACTATAAAAGTTTATTTACATTACATATGCACAAGGTACAGACAGTCAATATTTACAAGACAGTAAGTATACTCAAAATACAGTTACTACTGTCTATAAAACAGTCAATACCCCGGGAGACCCATTGCTTCTGGAAGTCCCCACTGTATCCATTGCGACCGCATGTTCCCTCTCCAAGGACAGCTGGGCACGAACGTAGCCTCGGAAAAGGGGCAGGCAGTCAGCCCGGGCAGCACCCTCCATTTTTCACCGTCTAGACCCATGCCACTGGCGGCTCATTCCCCACACTCCACCCTGTGAGTGAAGAAGTTCCCCCTCAGTTTCCCCTTAAATATCTCACCCAACCTCAGTGGAAAAAGCCCGCTTGCATTTACCCTATCTATACCCCTCATAATTGTCTATACCTCTATCAAATCTCCTGTCCCCTTGGGTAGGCTTATCCCTTAACTCCAAATTTAATTAATTAGACAATGTAGAATTTGCTGACCTTTTTGTTTTTCTAGCCATAATGACTTATGCTTGGTTAGGTGTGATATGCACCTGTGAATACTCAGACTGCTCTTGGAATTGTCTAGTGCAAGGAGCAGGTAATCATGAATACCTGAGCTGCATGCTGGTAGAAAGGGAATGGAGCTTGATGTACTCAGCTTTTCTCTTTCTGAAAAAGGAATGGAAAATTCCAAATTGTGAGAGCCATTTGAAATGCAAATCAAATAGTTCACTTCAATCTTGAGAAATGTCTATCTTTACTGCTTTAAGACCATAAAACATAGGATCAGAATTAGACCATTTGGCCCATCAAATCTGCTCTGCTATTCTATCATGGTTGATTTATTATTCCTCTCAACTCCATTCTCCTGCCTTCTCCCATAACTTTTGACATCCTTACTAATCAGGAACCTATCAACCTCCATGTTAAATATACCCAAGGACTTGGCCTCAAGAGCTGCCTGAGGCAGTGAATTCCATAAGTTCACCACCCTGTGGTTAAAGAATTTTTTCCTCATCTTTGTTCTAAATGGACGTCTCTTTATTAAGGCTGTGCTCTCTGGTCCTAGACTCACTTATCATAGGAAATGTCCTTTCCACATCATCTTTTAAATTTTCAATGAGATCACCCCCCACCCCATTCTTTTCAACTCCAGCGAGTACAGGCCTAAACACTCCTCATATGTGAACACTTTCATTCCTGGAATCATTCTCATGAACCTCTTCTAGACACTGTTGGAGAGATTTATGATGGCAGATATTTAAGGTAAGATTGAATCCAGTCTACTGTCTGAGGGAAAGATGTGCTCAAACCAAATGTATCCTTTGGATGCCTTAGATTAGCTTTATTTGTTGCATGCGCATCAAAGCATAGTGGAATGTGTTGTTTGCATCAAATTAAATCAGTGAAGATTGTGACGGAAGCATCCTGCAAGTGTGGCTGTGCCTCTGGCATAATAGAATCTATATAAAACTACACAAAGACTGACTAACAACCAATGTGCAAAAGACAAACTGTGCAAATACAAACAAAATAATAAATAATACTGAATATGTGTTGTGAAGTCCTTGAAAGTGAGTCCATAGGTTGTGGAATTAGTTCAGTATTGAGGTGAGTGAAGTTATCCACTTCAGTTCAGGAGCCTGATAGTTGAGGGGTAGTAACTGTTCCTGAACCTGGGTGTATGGGACCTAAGGCACCTGTGCCTCCTTCCCAATGATAGTAGCGATAAGAGAACATGGGCTGGGATAGTGGGTGCTACATTCTTGTGTCAGAACTCCATGTAGATGTAATCAATGCTAGGGAGGGCTTTGCTTGTGATGTTCTGGGCTGTATCCATTACTTTTTGTAGGTTTTTTCATTTTTTGGGCATTAGTATTTCCATACCAGGCCTCCACCACAAATCTTTAGAAGTTTGTATTATGTTGATCCTCTTTGTGACTCGGAAGACTCCTTGTCATTTCTTGGTTTTTAAAAATCAAATTTGTCCCTTAAGTTTCTTTGTCATCTAAAACTTTTGACAAACTTCTATAGATGGCTGGTGGAGAGCATATTGACTGGTTGCATCCTGGCCTGGTATGGAAACACCAATATCTTTGAATGGAACCGCCTATACAAAGTACAGTAGTGGATATGACTCAGTCCATCATGGGTAAAGTCCTCCCCACCATTGAGCACATCCACACAGAGCACTGTCACAGGAAAGCAGCACTGGTTGTTTGTCCATCCTGTTGGGTGTGATCTTTCATGGATTGAATTGTGTTTCTTGTATTTACTGTGAAAGAAAATTAATCTCAGGGTTGTATATGGTGACATATGTACTTTGATAATAACTATACTTTGAACTTCATCTTACTTTCTTGTTGCATGATACAGGAGTTAAGAATGATTTTTTTTATCTGCTTCCATGCAGTTGGCAGTTTCTGTTGTATCCGACAATGATAGGAGACATAGGAGAGAGTTTTAATGCGGAAAAGCCATTGCACTATGGCAGCTCCACTCTCTTAACTTTGGAAGTCCAGGTTCGGTAGTAAGAGTAGTCTTTCTTCATTGCAGTGGATGACCATGAATTTTTCTGTGCCTTGTCATTCCCTGAATTCTCCACGGAGCGTTGCAGAACTGACTTCCTGGCCACTGGAGTTCACTGTTGAGCTCATCTGCCCAGTCCGCTGGAGCTGACGTTTCATTTTTGGACGGGCATGTCTGTCTCACCAAGGTATGAGGCCCACTTACTCCCCTCACCTGGTTTAGCCCACTTGTAGAAGCAGTGCATAAATGTCAGTCCGCTGTTGTATGCAAATAACTACTTAAAGCCACAGGGTGAGAGTGAATGTCCAGTGGGGCCCAAAGGTGAGTGAGCTGCCCCAAAATGGACATGATAAACCCCTTCACCAGAGGTGCTACCCTCCCTGAACAACCCTTACAATTATCACTAAATCATCAAGACAGAGCAGTATCAGATTGCATGCCAAGAGCTGGCAAATGATATTAATGTAAGACTATAGACATGGGCAGAATTAGGCCATTTGGCCCATTGAGTCTGCTCTGCTATTTGATCATGGCTAATTTATTAACCTTCTCGACCTCATTGACATGCTTTCTCCCCATAACCTTTGACACCCTAACTAATCAAAAGCCTATCAACTTCTGCTTTAAATATACCCAATAACTTGGCCTCCTTAACCATAAGTGAAAATAAGTTCCACAGATTCACCACCCCCTGACTAAACAAATTACTCTTTATCTCTGTTCTAAAGGGACATCCTTTCTATTTATTTATATTTAGAGGTACAGCACTGAACGGGCTCCTGCAGCCTAACAAGCCACACCATCCAACAACTATCCCATTTTAACATCACATTAATCAAAGCACAATTTACAAGGACCAATTAACCTACTAACCGGTACGTCTTTGGACCGTGGGAGGAAACCCGAGCACCTGGAGAAAGTTCGCATAGTCACAGGGAGAATATACAAATTCCTTACAGACAAAGGCAGAAATGAACCCAGGTCGCTGACATTAACCACTACACTGCTATGCCGCTCCAAAATCACCCTTAATGAAGTTTAAATTTCTCCCCACTTTTATGTGTTTTTCATATTTGTGTTTCATATTTCTGATTTGTTTAATAATTGTTGATCTATCCTACCCAGGGATCAAATGTGTTTTATTCTTCACTAGGCTGAATTAAAATCTAATTTCTGCTCACTCATCTCTCCATCCCCTGCCCTATTGCAGAGGAGGATTTTAATGGAGTCATACAGTATGGAAACAGGCTATTCAGCCTATGCTAGCCTCAAACATCACTCCTACACTAACCTCCACAATTCGATCAATTCCAAACCATTTTTTAAAAAGATGAACAGGCTCTTACGACCCAGCGAGCCCCACCACCCACCAGCCCATCTTTTTAACCCTAGCCTAATGACAATTCAATTTGCAATGACTAATTAACCTAATAGCAGGTATGTGTTTAGATTTTGGGAGGAAACTGGAGCACCCAGAGGACACTCACACAGTTTACAGAGAGTATGGGAAGGAACATACAAACTCCTTGCTGAGGATACTGGAAATGAACTCCGAAATCCAATGTACTGAGCTGTAATAGCTTTGTGTTCACCACTAAGCTACCATGGAACCTATTTTTAGTTTTAGAGACAATATAAATCCTGTGGACTTATCAATGTGTATTTTTAAAGTAGACCTATTACAAAAATTATTATAAATCCCTTGATGTCATATTACATAGCACATTTAAGTTCTTCCTATCATTGCAAAATCTAATTATATTTATTTGATGTATTAATCTTAATTATCTTTATTATCCAGTGTACATAACACTTATTAAATAAAATTATTGATAAAGGATCACCCAAATACTTCCAAACAAGAGAGAATCTGCAGGTGCTGGAAAAACAAGCAACATACACAAGATGTTGGAGGTACACAGCAGACCCGAAACGCCAACTGTACTTTTTTTTCCCCATAGATGTTGCCTAGCCTGCTGAGTTCCTCCAGCATTGTGTGTGTGTTGCCCTAATACTCGCCTATTTTAAGAGATTGAGGAGATCAAAGCTTCAGCCTTGCTTCTTGCCCCTACACCAGCTGATGAGACCAGCTTTGTCTGTTGTCCCTGCACCAGCTGAAGACCCAGGGCTTCAGCCTTGCCTCCTTCTCCTGACACAACACACACCTCGCAGGGCGCATGCGCTCCCCGGCCGCCATGTTGTGTCCTGAACAAAAACTGGGTGAGGGGGAGCGGAGAGAGCCCGGTGAAAACGAGTAAATGAGACCCGGGAGTCGAGCGCTGAGCTCCGATGCGGCCTGGGTATTCCGGGAGGAGAGTCACCGGAGAGCGGCTGGCCTCCGACAGCGGCGAGCGAGCAGCGGTAAGCAGGGCTGGGGGAAATTTGGCGTCAGATTGGGGGGGGGGGCGCCGAGGCCCGGCTAGGCCGCAGCTCACGGCCGGGGCTTTTTCACTGGGACAGGGGGAGGCTGCTGTTCGTTCACCGGCATACGGCCCTGGTTCTTTAACATCGTCGAGGGTCCCGGCCTTTCTTTCATCACCGCACACCGCCCTTGGTTGTTGTCCCGTGGCCGCGACTGTTCTCGCCGTGTCGGAGTCCGCTGGCCGATGAGAGTATGTACTGTGATCGAAAAGATATTTATACTGGTTCGTCGGCTCGGGTTTCAGATCTTTAAAGGGGCCTCTCGACACCGTAAACACGAGACTGGAGGGGGTAGGTTTCCGGTCTCACCACATACCCCCAAAACATTATACACAGAAATACACTTTTAAAATTCCCTTTTCTTATTCTCACTGGCTCCTTCTCACGCTCTCTCATTCTCTGTCCTCTTCACTTACTCTTTCACACACTCATTCACTCTCATACTCTTATTCACTCCTTCTCGCTCTCATTAAACGTTTATCTCCCTTACCACACATTCTCGCTCATCCTCATTCCCTCGCTCTCCCCTCCAACACCCCCCGCCCTCCAGCCTCTCCCTCTCCCCTCCAACCCCACCTCTCCAGCCTCTCGCCATCTCTCGCTCGCACCTCCAACACCCCCTTCAGCTTCTCCCCATCTCTCCCTCTCCCCATCTCTCCCTCTCCCCATCTCTCCCTCTCCCCATCTCTCCCTCTCCCCATCTCTCCCTCTCCCCATCCCCTCCCTCTCCCCATCCCCTCCCTCTCCCCATCCCCTCCCTCTCCCCATCCCCTCCCTCTCCCCATCCCCTCCCTCTCCCCATCCCCTCCCTCTCCCCATCCTCCCCTCCCCATCTCCCCTCCCCATCTCCCCCTCTCCCCTCCAACATCCTAACTCCAGCATCTCCCCATCTCTCGCTCTCCCCTGCAACATCCTAACTCCAGCATCTCTCCACCTCCAGCCTCCTACCCCGCTTGCTCTCCACTGCACCCTAGTCCAGCCTCTCCCCATCTCTCACTCACACCTCCAACACCTCCTTCAGCCACTTGCCATCTCTCACTCTCCCCTCCAACACCCCCTGCCCTCCAGACTGTCCCCATCTCTCCCTTTCCCCTCCAGCCTCTCCCCATCTCTCCCTCTCCCCTCCAACAACCCCTGCCCTCCAGCCTCTCCCCTCCAACTCCTCCCCCTCCTCTCGGACCCCCCTCCTCTCGGACCACCCCCCCCTCCGGTCCTCCCCCTCCTCTCAGACCACCCCCCTCCAGTTCTCCCCCTCCTCTCGGACCCCCCCATCCTCCCCCACCTCTCGGACCCCCCTCCAGTTCTCCCCCTCCTCTCGGACCCCCCTCCAGTTCTCCCCCTCCTCTCGGACCCCCCCATCCTCCCCCACCTCTCGGACCCTCCCCCCCGGTCCTCCTCCACCTCTCGGACCCCCCCCCCGGTCCTCCCCCAGCTCTCGGACCCCCCCCCCCCGTCCTCCCCCACCTCTCGGACCCCCCCCTGTCCTCCCCCACCTCTTGGACCCTCCCCCGCCCTCTCCAGCTCCCCTCCTCCTCCCCCCGCCCTCTCCAGCTCCCCTCCTCCACCCCCCTGCCCTCCCCAGCTCCCCTCCTCCTCCCCTCCCACCCTCCCCAGCTCCCCTCCTCCTCCCCTCCCACACTCCCCAGCTCCCCTCCTCCTCCCCGCCCTCCCCAGATCCCCTCCTCCTCCCGTCGCCCTCCCCAGCTCCCCTCCTCTTTGCCCTCCTCCTCCCCCCTCCTCTTCCCCAGCTCCCCTCCTCCTCCTCCCCCCTCCTCTTCCCCAGCTCCCCTCCTCCTCCTCCTCACCACACGCCCTCTCCCCCCCCCCCGTACTTTGTAATGGCCGTGTCAGAGTTTGGATCTTAGTGCAATTGGGATGTTGTGGTATGACTTGAAGAGGGCTGTTCATGTAAGCTCTCCCAGAAATATTGATGAACTGAAACAGTTTTGTATGTGGATATTGTCTAAAATAGACAGATTGTGTTTGGCTGTTACCGTGAGTTAGTTGATACAGAAAACCAGGTAATTGCAAAGGGTTGAGTATGTGTCTTCATGCTCCTGTATCTCCTCCCTAATGATAGTAATGAGAAGGGGGCATGTCCTTGCTGGTGGTGGTCCTTAATGATGGATACCACCTTCTTGAGGCATAGCATTTTAAAGATGTCATTGATGGTGGGGAGTCTAGTGCCCAAGATGGAGGTGGCTTAGTTTAAACTCTCTGCAACTTTTTCTGATCAATTCTGACAATGATGCAGTCAGAATTACTCTAGGTTTGCTTGTGTCTTTGGTGACATACGAAATCTCTTCAAACCGGTAATGAATTACGGTGGATTCTGGGTAACTGGGGACACAAAGGGACCGGTACATTTTGGCCCAGATAAGCAGCTGCCCTAGTTAGTCAAAGTTTCATCGAATAGTTAAAGAAGTACAAAAATGCAAATTGAGTAAGAAATTATGTATTTAAATAAAATATTGAATAGATTTGAACACCCTCAATACTACTACAGAACTACAAAACCAAGCAACACACAAAATGCTGAGACCCTTCGGCCCAAAGCATCGACTACTTTTTTTCCATCGAAGCTGCCTGGCCTGCTGAGTTCCTCCAGCATTTGTGTGTGTTGCTAGAACTTCCAGCACTGGCAGATTTTCTCGATTCTTTATAAAACTTTGTTTTAGCTCATAACAAATGTCAACGGAGGAATTGATTCTGTGTATGCTGCTGTGTTCTTTTGATTGACTGTAAATTAATAAAATCAGTGCACAGTGCAGTTAGTGGACTGCCTTTTGATGATTACATCCTCTAAATCTTCATTTTCACTGTAACATTCAAGATGATTGTTGATACCTTGAAATTCCTCACAGGAGTGTGTCCTAGACAAGGAAGGTTATTGTTTTTAGTGTTTTATTGGTATTTAAATAAAAGGCCAGAGCCATGAAAACCCTGCTGGTTCACTAATGCCCTATCTGAGGAAAGCTTGTCCAGCTGGACCTCTCTACAACTTCAGACCCACAGCAACGAATCAAAGTCTGAAACGGCTTGGCTGATTTCTCAATAACAGCCAAGAATGGGCACTCAATGTCTACATCCTGAAAAATGAATTTAAAACTGAAAGACTGGATTGTATTGAATTTTGAGTATATTTCAGTAAGATCCTTTAGTAGTACAGGTCCACAACCCCTTATCCGAAATCCTTGAGGCCAGTTGCATTTCGGAATTCAGAATTTTTTGGATTTCAGACCCCGCCACCATACCAAAAAACACGAATGCTCAAGTCCCTTATTTAACTGTCTCAGTACGGTGGTCTTCAGGACCCAGCGGTGCACCAAACCTACGCACATTCTCGCGTATACTTTAAATCATCTCTAGTTTACTTACAATACCTAATACAATGTAAATACTATGTAAATAATTGTTATACTGTGTTGTTTAGGGAATAATGACAAGAAGAAATTTTATTTCCAACAGAAACATTCAATAAAACAAAAATACACAGCTTCAAACAAACCGAATCAAACACATGGTAATTGACTTATTGGAATAAATGTAGAACGTCACTGTCACTATAAAACTTCAGTAACTTGTCTTTCTGTTTATTTAAATCATATACAGTGGTAGCTCCGACACTTATTTTCTTCGGTAAGACGCTGCACAGACACAAGATGATCGAGCTTCTGCAATAACTCCACTTTCTGCGTTATTGATAGAGAAGATTCTTTCTCTTTTTTCTCATTGTTACCCATAGGGGTATCTGCAGCTCTTTTTGACATTTTCACAGTGAAATTAAACACAAAGTCAACAGTGAACACAAAATATCAGTGAACAGCAAATGCACGTGTAACCAGTACGAGCGCTGAGCCACAACTGACGTCTGGCGGCCTCTGCTAGTGCTGCCACGTCACACCTGAGTGACATCAGCTGTTGGCGAAAAAATCTTCGGTTTTTGGAGCTTTTTGGATTTCAGAATTTTGGATAAAGGAATGTGCACCTGTATTTTAGTACGATTTTTTAATATTGAGGACGCTTGATATCGGCTTTCTGATTGACAGATCCTAAATGTCTGAAGTCAAAGGGGGGCCATAGAGGTTTCAGAATCATAATCAGGATTAATATAATATCACTGGAATTTGTTGTGAAGTACTGTATGTTGTTTTGCAGCAATACATTGTAATACCTATTACTAAAGAAACTAAATTGCAATAAAAAAATATTGATCCTGCATTTATTAATATCATTTGTATGAGGCGCGGCAGCTTGGCACCCACCAGCGGCGGGAGAGCTGGCATGCGCTGGTCAGTCCACCTTCTCGCCCGCCTGCCGGCAGTCGCACACTACCTTCCGGCGTCACCCGGCCGGCGCTCCGTTTTCTTCTGCCTATGACCTCAGATCAGACGTGGTGACCTGCTGAATTTAAGCATATTACTAAGCGGAGGAAAAGAAACTAACGAGGACTCCCTTTCGTAACTGCGAGTGCAATGTAGTGTTTGGGGTAACTGCAAATGTGTGCCTTTGCTATCGCTTAGCTCATGGTTGAGTGCTGGTAGTGGGTGTGCTTTATTTTTTGCCGGTGGGGAGGGAGGATTGTTGCTCACTGCTGTTTACATGCGGGAGGGAGGGGAGCGGGGGGGGTAGCTTAGGAGTTTAAATGACATTTAACTGTCATTCATTCTTTGGGGCACTCCTCTATTTTTGTAGATGGTTGCGAAGGAAAAGCATTTCAGGATGTATATTGTATACATTTCTCTGACATTAAGTGAACCTTTGAATCCTTTGATATCTTAAAGGCATGATGAGGTAATTAGCTATTGGTTAATGTGATCCTTCTGTAAATCGGCATTTTCACTAATCCGGCACTCCTCAGGTCCCAATGGTGCCGGATTATAGAAGGTCAACCTGTATTATAAAATAACTAAGTAGTACATAGTATAAAAAAAAGTATTGGTAGTATACTGGGGTATACAGACACTCCCAGCCTCCCAGACAGCCACATCTGTGTCCTTAGGGACCAGGTTAGGGAACTGGAGATGCAGCTCGATGACCTTTGTCTGGTCAGGGAGAGTGAGGAGGTGATAGAGAGGAACTATAGGCATGTAGTTACTGGGGCCTCGGGAGACAAATAAGTGGGTAACAGTCAGGAGAGGGAAGGGTAAGAGGCAGATACTAGAGAGTACCCCTGTGGCTGTCCCCCTTAACAATAAGTACTCCTGTTTGCGTACTGTTGCGGGGGGTTGGCCTACCTGGGGGACGAAACTGCGGCCACTTCTCTGGCACAGAGTCTAGCCCTGTGGCTCAGAAGGGTAGGGAAAGGAAGAGGATGGCAGCACTGATAGGGGACTCTATAGTTAGGGGGACAGACAGGTGATTCTCTGGATGCAGGAAAGAAATGCAGATGGTAGCTTGCCTCTCAGGTGCCAGCGTCCGGGATGTTTCTGATTGCGTTCACGATTTCCTGAAGTGGGAAGGTAAAGAGCCAGAGGTTGTGGTACATATTGGCACCAACGACATAGGTAGGAAAAGGGAGGAGGTCCTGAAAACAGACAACAGGGATTTAGGAAGGAAGTTGAGAAGCAGGACCTCAGAGGTTGTAATCTTGGGATTACTGCCTGTGCCACGTGACAGTGAGTATAGGAATAGAGTGAGGTGGAGAATAAATGCGTGGCTGAGGGATTGGAGCAAGGTGCATGGATTCAGATTTCTGGATCATTGGGTCCTCTTTTGGGGCAGGCGTGACCTGTACAAAAAGGATGAGTTGCACTTGAATTCGATGAGGACCAATTTCCTGAAAGGGAGGTTTGCAAAGGCTATTGGGGAGAGTTTAAACTAGAATTGCTGGGGGGTGGGAACTGAACTGAAGAGATGGAAGAAGGGGCGGTTGATTTACAAATCAAGAAAGCTTGTAGGCAGTGTGAGAGGGAGGATAGGCAGGTGATGAGAAGGGATGTGCTCAGACTGATGGTTTGAGATGTGCTTATTTTAATGCAAGAAGCATCATGAATAAAGCAGATGAGCTTAGAGTGTGGATCAGTACTTGGAGCTGTGATGTTGTGGCCATTACAGAGATTTGCATGGCTCAAGGGCAGGAATGGTTTCTTGGAGTGCCAGGCTTCAGGTGTTTCAGAAAGGACAGGGAGGGAGCCAAAACAGGTGGGGGCATGGCACTGCTGATCAGAGATAGTGTCAGGGCTGCAGAAGAGGAGGAAGTCATGGAGGGATTGTCTACAGAGTCCCTGTGGGTGGAACAGGGAGTGGTCAAAAACTTTACTGGGTGTTTTTTATAGACCACCCAATAGTAACAGGGACATCGAGGAGCAGATAGGGAGACATATTCTGGAAAGGTGTAATGATAACAGGGTCATCGTGGTGGGAGATTTTAATTTCCTCATTATTGATTGGCATCTTCCAAGAGCTAGGGACTTAGATGAGGTGGAGTTTGTTTGGTGTGTTCAGGAAGGTTTCTTGACACAATATGTAGATAAGCCTACAAGAGGAGAGGTTGTATTTGATCTGGTATTGGAAAATGAACCTAGTCAGGTGTCAGGTCTCTTAGTGGGAGAGTATTTTGGAGATAGTGATCACAATTCTATCTCCTTTACCATAGCATTGGAGAGGGATAGGAACAGACTAGTTAGGAAAGCATTTAATTGGAGTAAGGGGAAATATGAAGCTATAAGGCAGGAATTTGGAAGCATAAATTAAGAACAGATGTTCTCGGAAATGTACAGCAGAAATGTATCAAATGTTCAGGGGATATTTGCGTGGAGTTCTGCATAGTTATGTTCCAATGATACAGGGAAAGGATGGTAGGGTACAGGAACTGTGGTGTACAAAGGCTGTTGAAAATCTAGTCAAGAAGAAAAGAAAAGCTTATTAAAGGTTCAAAAAACTAGGTAATGATAGAGATCTAGAAAATTATAAGGCTAGCAGGAAGGAGTTTAAGAGTGAAATTAGGAGAGCCGGAATGGGCCATGAGAAGGCCTTGGCAAGCAAGATTAAGGAAAACCCCAAGGCATTCTACAAGTATATGAAGAGCAAGAGGATATGACGTGAGAGAATAGGACCAATCAAGTGTGACAGTGGAAAGTGTGTATGGAACCGGAGGAGATAGCGGAGATACTTAATGAATACTTTTCTTCAGTATTCACTATGGAAAAGGATCTTGACAATCGTAGGGATGACTTACAGGGGACTGAAAAGCTTGAGCATATAGACATTAAGAAAGAGGATGCACTGGAGCTTTTGGAAAGCATCAAGTTGGATAAGTCACCAGGACTGGACGAGGTATACCCTAGGCTACTGTGGGAGGCGAGGGAGGAGATTGCTGATCCTCTGGCAATGATCTTTGCATTATCAATGGGTCTGGAGAGGTTCCGGAGGATTGGAGGGTTACGGATGTTGTTCCCTTATTCAAGAAAGGGAGTAGGGATATCCCATGAAATAATAGACCAGTGAGTCTTACTTCAGTGGTTGGTAAGTTGATGGAGAAGATCTTGAGAGGTAGGATTTATGAACATTTGGAGAGGCATAATATGATTAGGAATGGTCAGCATGGATTTGTCAAAGGCAGGTCGTGCCTTACGAGCCTGATGGAATTTTTTTGAGTTTGTGACTAAAAACATTGAGGGTAGAGTAGTAGATGTAGTGTATATGGATTTTAACAAGGCATTTGATAAGGTACCCCATGCCAGGCTAATTGAGAAAGTAAGGAGGCGTGGGATCCAAGGGGACCTTGCTTTGTGGATCCAGAACTGGCTTGCCCACAGAAGGCAAAGAGTGGTTGTAAACGGGTCATATTCTGCATGGAGGTTGGTGACCAGTGGTGTGCCTCGGGGATCTGTTCTGGGTCCCGCTCTCTTTCTGATTTTTATAAATGACCAGGGTGAGGAAGTGGAGGGATGGGTTAGTAAATTTGCTGATGGGGGGGGGGTTGGAGGTGTTGTGGATAGTATGGAGGGCTGTCAGAGGTTACAGCGGGACATTGATAGGATGCAAACATTGGCTGAGAAGTGGCAGATGGAGTTCAACCCAGATAACTGTGAGGTTGTTCATTGTGGTAGGTCTAATATGATGGCAGAATATAGAATTAATGGTAAGACTCTTGGCAGTGTGGAGGATCAGAGGGATCTTGGGGTTTGAGTCCATAGGACGCTCAAAGCTGCTGTACAGGTTGAGGTGTGGTTAAGAAGGCATACGGTGCATTGGCCTTCATCAACCGTGGGACTGAGTTTAAGAGCCGAGAGGTAATGTCACAGCTTCACAGGACCCTGGTCAGACCCCACTTGGAGTACTGTGCTCAGTTTTGGTCACCTCCTTACAGGAAGGATGTGGAAACTATAGAAAGGGTGCAGAGGAGATTTACAAGGATGTTGCCTGGATTGGAGAGCATGTCTATGAGAATAGGTTGAGTGAACTTAGCCTTTTCTCCTTGGAGTGACAGAGGATGAGAGGTGACCTGATAGAGGTGTACAAGATGATGAGAGGCATTGATCGTGTGGATAGCCAGAGGCTTTTTCCCAGGGCTGAAATGGCTAATACAAGAAGGCATAGTTTTAGGGTGCTTGGAAGTAGGTACAGAGGGGATGTCAGAGGTAAGTTTTTTACACAGAGAGTGGTGAGTGTGTAGATTGAGTTGCTGGCAATGGTGGTGGAGGGGGATACGACAGGGTTTAAGAGACTCCTGGATAGGTACGTGGAGCTTAGAAAAATAGAGGGCTATGGGTAACCCTAAAGTAAGTACATGTTCGGCACTATATCGTGGGCCGAAGGGCCTATATTGTGCTGTAGGTTCTCTGTGTTTCTATATTTCTAAGTCTGATGGAGGGGGAGGAGCTGTTCCTGAAACATTGTGTGTTTTCAGGCTCCTGTACCTCTTCGCGTTGCTACCGTCAAAGAAGAGGGCATGTCCTGGATGATGATAATCCTTTATGATGGATGCTGACTTTTTGAGGCATCACGTTTTGAAGATGTCCTTGCTTCTGGGGAAGCTAGTGTCCGTGATGGAGCAGACTGAGTTTGCCAGGCGCAACAGAGCAACAGAACAACAGAGTAAAGTGTTTTTACATTTGTTGATGTAAACTAAGTACTTCAATATGTATTCTTCAAACCAAAAAACGTGATTTAGTTGGATGCAAAATTAAATAGCAGATGGTTAAGAAATCTTAAGTATTTGGGTGACATATTTCATGACCTTGGCATGCCACAAAGCACTCTACAGCCAATTAAATATCTTGGTTCAACTGGAGGTTGATGTTGTCATGCTGAAAATATCACGGTAAATTTTTCTACTGCAGGTTGCCACTGTCAGTGAAGTAAAAAACCATTTACTAGATAGAGTGGATGTGAAAAGGATGTTTCCTATAATGGGGGAGTCTGGGACCAGAGGGCATGGGCTGAGAATAGAGGGACGTCCATTTAGAACAGAGATGAGGAGGAATTTCTTTAGCCAGAGGGTAGCGAATCTATGGGATTCATTGCCACAGACTGCCATGGACGCCAAGTCATTGCGTATATTTAAAACGGAGGTTGATAGGTTCTTGATTGGTCAGGGCATCAAAGTTTATGGGGAGAGGGCAGGAGAATTGAGTTGAGAGGGATAATAAACAGCCATGATGGAATGGCGGAGTGGACTTGATGGGCCAAGTTTTCCTATGTCTTACTGTTCTAGTGATTTTGGTTTAGGGATCAGTATTTTTGAAGATTCCCATGTATTTTAAAATGCTCTCCATTTGAGAAAGAAAATTTACTAGAGACACAAGAGACTGCAGATGTCAGAATCTGGAGCAGTCCACAATGTGCTGAAGGAACTCAGTGGGTCCTTCTGGCCCAACGAGCCCTTGTAACCAATTAACCTGCTAACCCATACATCTTTGCAATGTGGGAGGGAACCGGAGCACTTGGAGGAATCCCATGCAGCACAGGGAGAACGTACAAACTCCTTACTGAGAGCAGCGGGATTTGAACCCATGTTGCTGTCACTTTAATAGCTTTATGCTAACCACTACATTTTTCTGCATGGGAAAGAGAGGGAAGGTTCCTATATAAAACCGTGGATGGAAGAGCTGAAACAAAGCTGGTACGTGAAAACTGGATCCACGTGAGGGAATGATCATGTAAACTGAGGGGTGACAGGTGGAAGAATAATGCTTGAGAATTTCATATTCATGTCATCACATTTAAGATTTATGATTGTTTATGGCCTTTCCAGTACACAAGTGTAAAGGGGAATGAAATAATTGCTGCAATCAGATAACAATAATAATAAAAAATAATAAATATAAATACGTAAGGTTGCTTATATGCTTAAATGATAAAAGTAGTGGTTGTTGGGGATGTGGAAGGGTGGGTTAGTAGGTGGAGGTGGAGGTCTTACTGCTTGTGGAAAGCAACTGTTTTTGAGTCTGGTGGGCCTGGTGTGGATGCTATGTAACCTCCTTCCTGATGAGAGTGGGACAAACAGTCCATGAGCAGAGTGGCTGGGATCCTTCATGATGTTCTGGCACTTTTCTGGCATCTTTTTGTATATATGTCCTTGATGGAGACTGTTCAGGTGGAATGAGATGATGTTCTTTTAATTTGTGTTTAGCTTTGACTTGAGGTTGAGGATCGATATGTTGATGGGGGAATGGGGAGTGGAATTAAGGTGGCTGGCTGCTGGGATATGCCAGCTAGCATAGCGGACGGACAAGAATGTACTTGGTAAAGCGTTGTTGGACTGAGTGATGTAGAGAAATCCACAATGGGAGCACCACAAGCAGTAAATTATACTGCTGGATTCACATGGGAAAGACTATCTCACCTGGTTTTGGGCCCAAGATGGTAGCAAAGAAGGAGGCAAGAGTAGGTGTTACATTTTTTGTGGTTATGAGGGAGGGATGTTCAGTGGCATGCAAAAGTTTGGGAACCCCGGTCAAAATTTGTTACTGTGAATAGCTAAGTGAGTAAAAGATGAACTGATTTCCAAAAGGCATAAAGTTAAAGATGACACATATCTTTAATATCTTAAGCAAGATTACTTTTTTATTTCCATCTTTTACAGTTTCAAAATAACAAAAAAGGAAAAGGGCCTGAAGCAAAAGTTTGGGCACCCTGCATGGTCAGTACTTAGTAATACCCCCTTTGGCAAGTATCACAGCTTATAAACGCTTTTTGTAGCCAGTTAAGAGTCTTTCAGTTCTTGTTTGGGGGATCTTCGCCTATTCCTCCTTGCAAAAGGCTTCTAGTTCTGTGAGATTCTTGGGCCGTCTTGCATGCACTGCTCTTTTGAGGTCTATCCACAGATTCTCGATGATGTTTAGGTCAGGGGACTGTGAGGGCCATGGCAAAACCTTCAGCTTGGGCCTCTTGAGGTAGTCCATTGTGGATTTTGAGGTGTGTTTAGGATCATTATCCTGTTGTAGAAGCCATCCTGTTTTCATCTTTGGCTTTCTTACAGATGGTGTGATGTTTGCTTCCAGAATTTGCTGGTATTTAATTGAATTCATTCTTCGCTCTACCAGTAAATGTTCCCCATGTCACTGGCTGCAACACAAGCCCAAAGCATGATTGATCCACCCCCGTGCTTAACAGTTGGAGAGGGGTTCTTTTCATGAAATTCTGCGCTCTTTTTTTCTCCAAACATACCTTTGCTCATTGCAGCCAAAAAGTTCTGTTTTAACTTCATCATTCCACAGGACTTGTTTCCAGAATGCATCAGGCTTGTTTAGATGTTCCTTTGAACCTTTTGAATAGAACTTTTGACCGGGGTGCCCAAACTTTTGCATGCCACTGTATCTGGAGAGCGAGGGGTTTGGGTAGGGAGGGAGGAGCGGAGAAGGGAATCATGGAGAGAGTGAATCATGTGGAAAGCTGAGTGGTGGGGGTGGTTGTGTAGAATGTGCCCGGTGGTGGGATTCTGCTTTAGATGGTGGAAGTAAGAAGAGTGATATGGTGGGTACATTGGATGTGGAGGTAAGTGAAGATTAGGATGGGTGGGAGTAAGGGTAAGGTGAGATGTGTGTGAGGGTTCCTCAATAGCAGTTTGGGGTCATGGACCCCGTTGAAGCTGGGTGGTGAGGTAGAAGAGGTAAAGGACTGAAGAAGAAGGAATCTGATAGGAGTGGAGAGTAGACTATGGGAGAAAGGGAAGGAGGAGGGAACCGGGTTGGCGAGGTGGGGGGAGGTGATGGGCAGATGAGAAGAGGAGAGCCAGAATGGGGAATGAATCCTTGGCACACTGGTCTCTTTGCACCACTAGTGGACAAGTGAATATTTTTTTATGAGGTACATTGTGCCTCTGAAAGAGGCTGATTTGAGTTGGTAGTACCAAGCTGCTTCACTCTTTAAATTAAACTTTGTATAAGCTGTGAAAGCATTTTTAGATTCAGGAGTTATATCACCTGCGACAGGACGCCTGGCTTCATCTGGCTGTTTCATATCTGTGCTGGAGAATTTGATGCTGATGCCATTGATCAGGATGGGGACGTGGTTAGGCTCTTGAGTGTGCTATTGGAAATGGTTTATTATAGTGACATGTACCAAGATCTAGTACAAAGCTTGTCTTACATACTGTTCATACAGGACAATTTATTACACAATACATTGAGGTAGAACAAGATAAAACAATAAGAGAATGTAGAATAAAGTGTAACAGCAACAGAGAAAGTGCAGCCCAGAAAAAACGGTAATGTGCAAGATCAAAATACAGTAGATGATGATGTTGAACCCATCTTATCTTACCACTTAACCAATTAAGAGGGAACCACTTTAATACTAACAGGGTAGAAGCAATCCTTGAGCATGGACATGTGTTTTTAGGCTTTTGTATTTTCTGCCCGAAGGGAGTGGAGATAATATCTGTTGTGGTGGGGCTTTACTGAGGCAACGAGAAGTATAGATAGAGCCTATGGAGGGAGACCTGTCCCAGTGAAAGGTCTCAACACGAAATGTCGACTGTCTATACTCGTTTCCTTAGATGCTATTGGCCTGCTGAGTTCCTCCAGCATTTTGTGGATGGACGGGACAGGCTATCAGTGATGTTCACTCCTAGGAACTTGAAGTTCTCTATCTCAATACTTTTGGCATAGACAGGAGCATATGCTCTTTTCCCCTTTCTGAAGTCAGTGACCAGCTCTTTTGGTGATGTTGAGGGAATAGGGTGTTGTCATGACACCACATTCCTGTTTTTTATTCACTCGTAAAATCGTAAGATTGTTTACTGATATGAGTAGGCCATTCTGCTTATTGAGCCTAGGCTGACACCTTATTGTCATGATGAGATGTTAACGAGCTGTCTCCCTCTTTTCTGTACTCTAACTCATCAGTGTAGAGCAGAATCTGGCCACACCATCACAGGGAATACAGCAGGGCGCTGAGTTGTGGCAGTGAGTGTTTAAGATCATCAGGGTGGTAATGTTGCCTATCCTTACTGATTGTGATCTGTTGGTCAGGGAGTCAATGATCAAATTGCAGAGGGGGGGCTTTAATAATGGTTTGATGATGAGTTGGCTTGGAATTAAGATATTGAAGGCAAAGCCACAGCCTGTAAACAATAGTCAGATGTAGGTGTGTTTACTATCCAGATGCCGGGGAGATTGCATCCATCATGGACCTGTTACAGCAGAAGGCAAATTGCAGTGGGTTAAGTTGTCTGGAAGGCCGGAGTTAATGCACGCCAACACCAGCCTTTCGAAGCACCTCATGATACTGGATGTCAGGGCCACTGGGCAGTAGTCGTTGAGGCACATTATCTTGTTTTATAGTACTGTCAATTATACCTATATGTTCATTAATGATTAGGATTGACATGATGATTAACTAGACTACACCTGCTTTGCTTTTTATGGTCTACCTCATTTAGGGTATACCTCATTAACTTTCCATATAGCATTTTCGTGGCTGCAGGTGAACCACTGAACCAGAAGTGTGCGCTGGTTTGGGAGATTTTGTATTGTACACTCCCAATAATTTGGAGTGTTGAGTGCTCTCAATTCGTTAATATCATAGGTAACTTGTCAAATTAGCTGAAGATTGGTTCCTACCAAGGTGGCAATGTTGGAAGGTCTGAGACATCATGTTCACTTGGCACTTCTGTTTGAAGATGCTATCAAATGCTTCTGCCTTGTGTTTTTCCCTTCCCTGTTGGACTCTGCTGTTTTTGATTTGTTTGTTACGCCTGCTTTAGCTGCTTAATTGTGCACTGTACACCATCAGGACTATAGAGCATTGATCTGATCTGTTTATAAATTTTATTTGGTCTTTTCTATCTCCCGCTGTTTCTATTTGGCCTTCTTTCAATCTCAGGATTGTTTAAGGCCCTGTTCCTGTCCTGTACTATCTTCTAATGTAAATATTATAACCAATATTCCAGTAATTTAAATGCCAGCTTAGGAAGTTGCAGATGATGAATTTTTTGTAAGTTATATTCTTCATGTGGTTTGTTTTCAAGGTTGCTCCAAGGAAATCTTCAGACCTATTGCTTTGCTGCCTTTGAATATCTCGCTGCAGCGGACAGACTGAGCTTCGTGCCTTTTTGTACACAAGAGCAGGACCGGTTAACTTTAAACGATTGTGCTTTTAAGGACAAAATAAAACTGATTGAGGGATCAGCATCATGTCTATCACCAATACCCCGACTAGTAATGATGCCTGCCTGAGCATTGTACACAGTTTGATGTGCCATCGACAAGGTGGAGAAAGTGAAACCTTTGCCAAAAGAGCCATTGAGAGCTTGGTCAAAAAGCTGAAGGAGAAGAAAGATGAGCTGGATTCATTAATCACAGCTATAACAACCAATGGAGCTCACCCCAGCAAATGTGTCACAATACAAAGGACACTAGATGGAAGGCTTCAGGTAAGTGTTCAGAGGACTTTTTCTTACAAATAACTATTTGTATTAATAGAATGCCTTTCCTGCATATAAACATTCCAAGGAGAATGAAATCTCCAGCACATCTTGGGATAGGGTGCCATGGTAGTGTAGCGGTTATTGTGATTTTATTACCACGGGGTGTGTCAGAATTCAATTCCGCCATCCTTGGTAAAAAGAATTTGTGCATTCTCCTCATGACTGTGCATTTCCACCAGGGTGCTCCGGTTTCCTCCCACAGTCCAAAGCTGTACTGGTTATTAGGTTAAATGGCCATTGTAAATTGGATTAGTGTTAAATAGGTGGGTTGCTGGGCAGTGCAGCTCATTGGGCTGGAGGGGCCTGTTCTGTGCTGCATATATGCAAAAAAAAAAATCATGTCCCGGGAAGAGGAGATAAAAAATAGAGGACATCGAGTTTAAGGTGACAGTTAACAGATTTAAGAATCCTGAGGGGCAACTTCTTCGCCAAGAGGGTGGTGCATATAAGGAATAACGTGCCAGAGGAAGTGGTTGAGGCAGGTACAATAATATTTAAAAGACATTTGGATAAGTTCATGGATAAGAGGTATTTAAAGGGAAATGGGCCACACGCAGGCAAATGGGTCTAGCTTGGTGGGCACCATGGTCACCTTGGGCAAGTTGGGCTGAAGAGCCTGTTTCTGCAACTCTGTATGTAATAGAAGTTGTTATTTCATTGTCTGACAACCAAGTCCAGCTCCTGGCCTTTATAGGTGATCTACTAAGTCTATCGGAACTGTTTCTGCTGACAGGAGAAAGAGCTAAGACGGGTTACTGGGTTCTAAAAACAGTTGCTTTGGGCAGATGGGGCTCATCAGCCGTGGTTGGCATTTCATCTAGGAGAAGGAAAACTCTGATCGCAAACCTCCGCTGCCTTGTGGTTATACCCACTATTGGTGAGGGCTTTGGGAGTAAACCTCGAGGATTGATTTCAAGAGCCGAGAAGTAATGTTACAGATATATGGAACTCTGGTCAGACCCCACTTGGAGTACTGTGCTCAGTTCCGGTCACCTCACTACAGGAAGGATGTGGAAACTATAGAAAGGGTGCAGAGGAGATTTACAGGGATGTTGCCTGGATTGGGGAGCATGCCTTATGAGAATAGGTTGAGTGACCTTGGTCTTTTCTCCTTGGAGCGCCAGAGGATAAGAGGTGACCTGATAGAGGTGTATAAGATGACGAGAGGCATTGATCATGTGGATAGTCAGAGGCTTTCTCCCAGGGCTGAAATGGCTAACACGAGAGGGCACAGTTTTAAAGTGCTTGGAAGTAGGTACAGAGGAGATATCAGGGTTAAGTTTTTTACGCAGAGAGTGGTGAGTGTGTGGAATGGGCTGCCGGTGACGGTGGTGGAGGTGGAAACCATAGGGTCTTTTAAGAGGCTCCTGGGTAGGTACATGAAGCTTCGAAAAATAGAGGGCTATGGGTAATCCTAGGTAATTTCTAAAGTAAGTACATGTTCAGTACAGCATTGTGGGCCGATACTCACAATACACTGGAGGAACTCAGCAGGTCGGGCAGCATCCGTGGAAACGATCAGTCAACGTTTTGGGTCAGAACCCTTCGTCAGGACTGTAGAGGGAAGGGGCAGGGGCCCTATAAAGAAGGTGGGGGGAGGGTGGGAAGGAGAAGGCTGGTAGGTTCCAGGTGAAGAACCAGTAAGGGGAAAGATCAAGGGGTGGGGAAGGGGAAGCAGGGAGGGGATAGACAGGAAAGGTGAAGAAGGAATAGGGGAAAACACAATGGGTAGTAGAAGGAGGCAGGACCATGAGGGAGGTAGTAGGCAGCTGGGGGAGGGGGCAGAGTGAAACGGGGATAGGGGAAGGGAGGGGGAGGGAATTACCGGAGGTTGGAGAATTCAGTGTTCATACCGAGGGGCTGGAGACTACCTAGACGGTATATGAGGTGTTGCTCCTCCAACCTGAGTTTAGCCTCATCATGGCAGTAGAGGAGGCCATGTATGGACATATCCAAATCCTGGGAGATCCTGACTGTTGTCGCGGATGGAGCGGAGGTGCTCAACGAAGCAGTCCCCCAATCTGTCGGGTTTCACCAATGTAGAGGAGGCCGCACCGGGAGCACTGGGAATTCGCCAACTTCTGGTAATTTCCTCCCCCTCCCTTCCCCTATCCCAGTTTCACTCTGCCCCCTCCCCCAGCTGCCTCCTACCTCCCTCATGGTTCCGTCTCCTCCTACCCATTGTGCTTTCCCCTATTCCTTCTTCACCTTTCCTGCCTATCCCCTCCCTGCTTCCCCTCCCCCACCCCTTGATGTTTCCCCTTACTGGTTTTTCACCTGGCACCTACCAGCCTTCTCCTTCCCACCCTCCCCCCACCTTCTTTATAGGTGCCCCCTCCCTCTTTAGTCCTGACGAAGGGTTCCGGCCCAAAACGTTGACTGTTCGTTTCCACGGATGCTACCCGACCTGCTGAGTTCCTCCAGTGTGTTGTGAGTGTTGCTTTGACCCCAGCATCTGCAGAGTATTTTGTATTGTGGGCTCATAGGCCTGTATTTTGCTGTAGATTTTCTGTGTTTCTATGTTTCTAAAGTCCAGAGCTGGAGTCCCTAAGGCAGACCTACGCTGAGTTCAACAGTGACTGGCAATTCCTGCAATGCCACTGGTGCCAAACTGTATTGGTGTCTGCTGTTCCTTTGGATTCATCAGCTGTGTGGAGAGGGGGAGCTTGCTGCAGAGCACAGCTTACTCTCCATATTGCATTACCCTGGCTTGTGTATTGACGTCTAGGACACAACATCCATGGTTGGCGCCAACCCATGGAGGGCCTCTGCTTCATTGCTGTGATTTTTGCAACAACTATTGGGACAAAAATCCATATTGGTTTCTTTTCATCTTTGCGAATTATCAGTAGAAGTCGTTATTTTGGTTAACTGTTTAGATCTTGTTGGCTATTAAACATATATTTCAGTTGCAGATAGTTGTGTCATCTTTGAGGCTTCACTCAGAGAAAACAAAAGCTCAAGTTTTTTTTCCTTCTCTTTATATCTGCTCATTTAGGTAGAGAGGACAGGTGAATAGTGCATGCTCTTCTTGTGGGATGTGGGAAAACGGGGGACCTCCAGTGTCCCTGACCACTCCCAACTACGAGAAGTGCATCTAGCTGCTGCTTCCAATAAACTGCATTAAGGAGTTGGAACTGGATGAACTCTGGATCATTCGGAAGGCTGAAGGGGTGATAGATAGGACATATAGAGAGGTTTTTACACCCAGGGTGTCAGGACCCAGGAAACTGGGTGATGGTTAGGAAGGGGAAGGGGTTGAAGGAGCCAGTGCAGAGTACCTCTGAATGTCCCCCTGAACAACAGGTATCACTTTGCATATTGTCAGGGGAATGACTGAACAGAGGAAGGTCACAGTGGTCGGGTCTCTGGCACAGTCTGCGTCTGTGACTCAGAAGGGAAGGAGGAAGAAGAAGCGCACCGTGGTGATAGGAGGTTCATTGGTTAGGGAAATGGATGGGATCTTCTGTGGGCGAGAATGAGATTCCTGGATGATACGTTGCCATCTGGGATATCTCAGATCGAGTCCTCAGCATTCTTAAGTGGGAGGGTGAACAACCAGATGTTGTGGTTCATGTAGGTACCAATGACATGGATAGGATGAGCGATGAGGTTCTGCAAAGGGAGTTCATGGAGTTAGGTGCTAAGTTAAAGGGCAAGACCTCCAGGGTTGTGATTTCAGGATTGCTACCTGTGCTACGTACCAGTGAGGCTAGAAGTAGGAAGATTATACAGCTTAACACGTGGCTAAGGAGTCGGTGTAGAAGGGAAGGCTTAAGACTTTAGATCATTGGACTCTCTTCCAGGAAAAGTGGGACCTGTACAAAAGGGACGGTTTGCACCTGACCTGGAGGAGAACTAATGTTAGCAGGAAGGATTTTATAAGGCTGCATGGTGGGGTTTAAGCTAGAGCTGCAGGGGGGTGGGAGCCAGAGCGCCAGAACAGTTAGTGGAGAAGCTGTGGAGGCAAATGTTGGTTAGACCTCAGACAAAGTAAAGAATCAAAAGGTTGACCATGGTGTGAAAATCAAAAAGGGTGAATACAGGACTGAAGGTGTTGTATCTGAATGCGTGCAGTATACGGAATAAGGTAGATGAACTTGCATTACAGTTGCAGACTGGCAGGTATGTTTTAGGCACTGAATTATGGTTGAAAGATTATAGCTGGAGCTTAATGTCCAAGGATACACATTGTATCAAAAGGATAGGCAGGAAGGCAGAGGGGGTGGCATTGCTCTGTTGGTAAAAAAAAAATGAAATCAAATCATTAGAAAGGGTGACATAGGCTTAGAAGGTATTGAATCATTGTGGATAGAGCTAAGGAGCTGTAAGGATAAAAAGACCCCAGTGGGAGTTGTATACGGACCTCCAAACAGTGGTAAAGATGTGGCCTAAATAGAAAATGGGAGATAGAAAATGCTTGTCAAAAGTGCAGCGTTACAATAGTCATGGGGGATTTCAACATGCAGATAGACTTGGAAAATCAGGTTGGTGCTGAATTACAGGAAGGGACATTTCTAGAATGCTCACGAGATGGCTTTTTAGAGCAGCTTGTGGTTGAGTCCGCTAGAAGATCGGCTACTCTGGATTGCGTGTTGTGCAATCAGCCAGAATTGATTAGAGAGCTTAAGGTAAAAGAACCCTAAGGGTAAGTGATCATAATATGATCTAATTCACCCTGAAATTTGAGAAGGAGAAGCTAAAGTCAGATGTATCAGTATTACAGTGGAGTAAAGGGAATTACAGAGGCATGAGAGAGAAATTGGCCAGGATTGATTGGAAAGGAACACTGGCAGCACTGACAGCAGAGCAGCAGTGGCCAGAATTTCTGGAAGCAATTCAGAAGGCTCAGGATATATACATCCCAAAGAGGAAGAGGTATGCTTAAAGGAAAGATGATACCACCACAACTAACGAGAAGTCAAAGCCAACATACAGTGTGTACAAACACATATACAATACTGGAGGAACTTAACAGGCCAGGCAGCATCTATGGGGAAAAAAAAGCACAGTTGACATTTTGGGCTGAGACCCTTCGACAGGACTGGAGAAAAAAGATGAGAACTAGATTTAAAAGATGGGGGAGGGGAGAGAGAAACTCAAGGTGATAGGTGAAACCAAGAGGGGGAGAGATGAAGTAAAGAGCTGGGAAGTTGATTGGTGAAAGAGATACTGGGCTGGAGAAGGGGGGAGTGCAATAGGAGAGGACAGAAGGCCATGGAAGAAAGAAAAGTGGAGGAGCGTCAGAAGGAACTAATGGGCAGGCAAGGAAATAAGATGAGAGAGGGTAAAGGAGATAAGAAATGGTGGTGGTGGGGGGGAGCATTACCGGAAGTTCGAGAAATAGATGTTCATACCAGCAAGTTGGAGGCTACCCAGATGGAATATAAGGTGTTGCTCCTCCAACCTGAGTGTGACCTCATCACGACAGTCGAGGAGGCATTGAATAGCAATGAGGCCACACTCATGTTGGAGGTGTTAGGGTACTTGGAGGCACACAATAAAATAGGCTGTAGTCAGCATGGATTCCTCAAGGGAAAATCTTACTTGACAAATCTGTTGGAATTCTTTGAAGAAATAACAAGCAGGATAGACAAAGGAGAATCGGTTGATATCGTGTACTTGGATTTTCAGAAGGCCTTTGACAGGGTGCCATGTAAGGCTGCTTAACAAGCTACGAGCTCATGGCATTACAGGAAAGATTCTAGAATGAATAAAGCATTGGTTGGAGGCAAAGAGTGAGAATAAAGGGAGCCTTTTCTGGTTGGCCGCCGGTGACTAGTGGTGTTCCACATTTGTGTTGGGACCATATCTTTTCCGTTATATGTCAATGATTTGGATGATGAAATTGATGGCTTTGTTGCAAAGTTTGTAGATGATATAAAGATAGGTGGAGGGGCAGGTAGTTTTGAGGAAGTAGGGAGCGACAGAAGGGCTTCAATTAGGAAAATGGACAAAGAAATGGCAGATGGAATATGGTAAACACAAAATAATCTGCAGATGCTGGGGTCAAAGCAACACTCACAACACGCTGGAGGAACTCAGCAGGTCGGGCAGCATCCGTGGAAAAGATCGGTCGACGTTTCGGGCCGGAACCCCTCGTCATGACTGAAGAGGGAAGGGGAGGGGCAGAGGCCCTATAAAGAAGGTGGGGGGAGGGTGGGAAGGAGAAGGCTGGTAGGTGCCAGGTGAAAAACCAGTAAGGGGAAAGATAAAGGGGTGGGGGAGGGGAAGCAGGGAGGTGATAGGCAGGAAAGGTGAAGAAGGAATAGGGGAAAACAAAATGGGTAGTAGAGGAGGCAGAACTATGAGGGAGGTGATAGGCAGCTGGGGGAGGGGGCAGAATGACGTTAGGGATAGGGGGAGGGAGGGGGAGGGAATTATCGGAAGTTGGAGCATTCTATGTTCATACCAAGGGGCTGGAGACTACCTAGACAGTATATGAGGTGTTGCTCCTCCGACCTGAGTTTAGCCTCATCATGGCAGTAGAGGAGGCCATGTATGGACATATCTGAATGGGAGTGGGAAGCAGAGTTGAAATGGGTGGCTACTGGGAGATCCTATCTGTTGTGGCGGACAGAGCGGAGGTGCTCGACGAAGCAGTCCCCCAATCTGCATCGGGTTTCACCGATGTAGAGGAGGCTGCAGCAGGAGCACTGGATGCAATAGATGACCCCAACAGACTCAGAAGTGAAGTGTTGCCTCACTTGGAAGGACTGTTTGGGGCCCTGAATGGTGGCAAGAGAGGAGGTGTAGGGACAGGTGTAGCACTTGCACTTACAGAGATAATTGCCAGGTGGGAGATCCATGGGGAGGGACGTGTGGACCAGGGAGTCGCGGAGGGACCGATCCCTGCGGAAGGTGGAGAGGGAAACATAGAAAATAGGTGCAGGAGTAGGTCATTCGAAAAGATAGATCTTGGTGATTGTCATGCTGACTTACAGCAGACTGAAAAGCTTGAGCATGTAGATATTAAGGAAGAGGATGTGCTGGAGGTTTTAGAAAGCATCAAGTTGGATAAGTCATCGGGACCGGACGGGATGTACCCTAGGCTACTGTGAAAGCGAGGGAGGAGATTGCTGAGCCTCTGGCGATGAGCTTTGCATCATCAATGAGGATGGGAGAGGTTCTTGAGGATTGGAGGGTTGCGGATGTTGTTCTGTTATTCAAGAAAGGGAGTAGGGATACCCCAGGAAACTACAGATCAGTGAGCCTTACTTCAGTGGGTGGTAAGTTGGTGGAGAAGATCCTGAGAGGCAGGATTTATGAACATTTGGAGAGGCATAATATGATTAAGAATAGTCAGCATGGCTTTGTCAAAGGCAGGTCGTGCCTTACAAGCCTGATTGAATTTTTTGAGGATGTGACTAAACACATTGATGAAGGAAGAGCAGTAGATGTACTGTTTATGGATTTCAGCAAGGCATTTGATAAGGTACCTCATGCAAGGCTTATTGAGAAAGTAAGCAGTTATGGGATCCAAGGGAAAATTGCTTTGTGGATCCAGAACTGGCTTGCCCACAGAAGACAAAGAGTGGTTGTAGATGGGTCATATTCTGCATGGAGGTCAGTGATCGGTGGCGTGCCTCGGGGATCTGTTCTAGGACCCTTACTCTTCTGATTTTAAAAAATGACCTGGATGAGGAAGTGGAGGGATGGGTTAGTAAGATAGCTGATAACACAAAGGTTAGAGATGTTGTGGATAATGTGGAGGGCTGTCAGAGGTTACAGCGAGACATTGATGGGATGCAAAACTGGGCTGAGAAGTGGCAGATGGAGTTCAACCTAGGTAAGTGTGAGGTAGTTCATTTTGGTAGGTCAAATATGATGGCAGAATATAGTATTAATGGTAAGACACTTGGCAGTGTGGAGGATCAGAGGGATCTTGAGGTCAGAGTCCATAGGACACTCAAAGCTGCTGTGCAGGTTGACTCTGTGGTTAAGAAGGCATACGGTATATTGGCCTTTATTAATCATGGAATTGAATTTAGGAGCCGAGAGGTAATGTCACAGCTTCACAGGACCCTGGTCAGACCCCACTTGGAGTACTGTGCTCAGTTCTGGTCACCTCACTACAGGAAGGATGTGGAAACCATAGAGTGCAGAGCAGATTTACAAGGGTGTTGCCTGGATTGGGGAGCATGCCTTATGAGAATAGGTTGAGTGAACTCGGCCTTTTCTCCTTGGAGTGATGGAGGATGAGAGTTAACTTGATAGAAGTGTACAAGATAATGGGAGGCATTGATCGTGTGGGTAGTCAGAGGCTTTTTCCTCAGGGCTGAAATGGCAAGCACGAGAGGGCATAGTTTTAAGGTGCTTGGAAGTAGGTACAGAGGAGATGTCAGGGGTAAGTTTTTTATGCAGAGAGTGGTGAGTACGTGGAATGGGCTGCCGGCGACGGTGGTGGAGGGGGAAACAATGGGGTCTTTTAAGAGACTCCTGGATGGATACATGGACCGTAGCCCTCTAAGCCTAAGTAGTTCTAAGGTAAGGACATGTTTGGCACAGCTTTGTGGGCCTGTATTGTGCCGTAGGTTTTCTATGTTTCTGTTGGGGCTGAGAGGAAAATTGGATTCAGTGGTCCAAATGGCCTAACTCTGCTCCTATATCTTATGTTCTTTAGTCTTAATCTTGATGTGGGCTGCTTCTCAAATAATCTTGTTTGGTTCATGTTAAAGTTATTACAGCAATGCCTGTTACTGAAAAATTTACTCCTTTGCAAAGAGTAGGGGAAAATAATGCAATTTAAAGATGTTCAAATGGGAATAAATAAACTTGTGGGGTAGAGATACGTCCGTTCCTAAAGGAGGTGTAAGGCATTCCTTCCCTCCGCTAGCATGCAGGTGTAGCAAGATGTAGCACCTGCTTAGCCCCCTAATCAGTGTCACATGAAGCCATGGGAGCAGGCGGTGGATAGTTGTATGAGCTGCTGGTGTATATTACAAGTCCTGGTTATGTGACAGTCTCTGAAGAATATTGATAATGGCTAGGGTTACCCTTCATGTAATGACACTGCCCAGAAGAAGGGAGTGGTAAACTACTTTAGAAAAATTTGTCAAGAACAATCGTGCTCATGGATAAGACCATGATTGCACATTTCAAACGACACAGCACATAATGATTAAGTTTGTGACTAAGGAGAAAAGAAAAAGCAGTGACATTAATAACAATTCTTAACTGTACTGAACATCTTGGCTCAAACAATGCCTAAAGATTACAAAAAGAAGTATTACTCCGTCTTCATTAGCCTGTGTTTTTTAATTATTTATGCATTGATCCACTCTTTGAGATATGGTGTTCCCCACATTAACAACTTGTATGAGATTTGCGTTATTTCAAGGTGCTGAAATCAGTAATTGCCAATGCATGGGAGCACACTTTTTTAATCAAAAATGTTGATGTAAGACCTGACTATTTGATATTTCAGTTCTCCTGGATATTTGGTGACTTGCGCTTGGTTTTGAATCTTGGCTTTACGTAGCTTAACCTACATAGCTTCATCTCTTAAATATCCTTCTTGTCCTTAATATTTCGGTTATGTTACCAGAGGAAATGGACTTTTTTGTGTCTATGCTAGCAAATGTTTTCCTCATTTTAAACACTGTTAGATTAACGTCTCAATCTTCTGTACTTGAGAATTCAAGCCAAAGCTTATGCAACATGTCCTGTTGAGTTCTGCGATTGTTATACCCATTCAAGGTCATGTATTTTTGTGGGTATACTGCCCAAAAGTGAATATAGTACTTCAGATGATTAGAGGTCTGCATAACTGAACAATACATTTCTTTCCACAAGAAGAAACAGATGTTCTGTTAAAACTTTTGACTCTTCCTTGTTAATACCTGCAGGATTTTCATAATCTGAAAACCCAGATCTCTCCAGCTTCTCCACAGTTGTCACTATAAATACATTACTCAAGTTCAAGTATAGTTTATTGCCTTTCATCTGTTCAATTGTATACCATCTAATGAAACAACTTTCCTTTGGACCAAAGTGCATTGCTTTGTACTGAATATAACTCACACACATAATGTATAAAGTGATATTATCACCATAAATTAAGAAATAATAAAGTGCATGTAGATTTAGAATTAGAATATTATTTCTTACAATGTGATGGAGTAAAAATATTTGTTGTATTTCTGTCATTATGTACAAGCAATAAGAAAGGGAAATGAGGGAGGATATTGCCTAAACACTAAGACTGTATACATAATTGTTTTGTATACATGTATGTACAGTCAGATCAATGTGTATTGATACATCTGATGGACTAGTGAAAGAAGCCCGGCCTGTTGGTCCTGGCCTTAATGCTGTGAGACCATTTGCCAGATGGAAGGAGTTGAAATAGTTTGTGGTTGGGGTGACTGGAGTCCCTGATGATCCTTCGGGCCCTTTTTGTGCACCTGCTGCTGCAAATTTCCTGAATAGGTACACTGGGCTATCCACACCACTTTCTGCAGTGCTCTGTGATTGAGGCTAGTACATTTCCCATACTAGGCGATGACACAGCCAATCTGGATGCTTTCGATGGTGCTCCTGTAGAAAGTCCTGAGGATCTGGGGATGCATGTCAGACTTCAGCTATCTGAAGTGAAAGAGGCGCTGTTGTGCTTTTTTCACCACACAGTCGGTATGTATAGTCCAGGTGAGATCCTCTGTGATGTGTACACCCAGAAACTTGAATCTACTCACTCTCTCAACTACAGTCCCAATTGATGTCAATAGAGGCTAGCCTGTCTCTGTTCCTCCTCTAATCCACAATCAACTCCTTTTGTTTTTTTCGACTTTGAGAGAGAGGTTGTTTTCTTGGCACCACTGTGTCAGGGTGTTGACTTCTCCTCTGTAGGCTGTATGACACCAGTTTGAAAGTAAACAGTATAACACTGCTAGCACATCATATGTGATGAGACCTGGGTGGTAACAGGGAGTCCAGTTGTCTAGGGGAAGAAGCTATCTCTGGTCCCAATGGGTCCCCTCCAAATGGGTGTGGGGGGAGGGGGGAGAAGCAGGGGTCAAAGAGATTGTTGGATGGATAGGAGGGATCATTGATACTGGTTAGGGCCCTGCGTATGCAGCACTCCTGGTAAGTATCTCTAATAGGAAGAAGGGAGAACCCAGTGATCCTCTCGCAGTTCTTGCAATCCTTTGTAGAGACTTGCAGTCAGATGCCACACTGTTCCCGTACCAGACAGCTTGTGGAGACACACTCGATGGTGTTCCTTAAAAATTGGTTAGGTTGGTAAGTGGGCGGGGGGGGGGTGTTTAGGGCTTCACTGGCCTTAACTTCCTCAGGAAGTGGAGAGTGGAGATGCTGTTGTGACCAAAGAGCTGGTATTGAGGGAGCAGCTGAGATCATCTGCATACTCAGAAACTCAGTGCTCCTGTCTCTCTCCACAGAGGAGTCACTTGTCTGCAGTGAGGGGTGGTCAGCCTGCGCCTTCCTGAAGTCCCCAGTCAGCTCTCTGGTCTTCCCCATGTTGAGATTCAAGTCATCATGTTTTCTGTAGAGGGAAATCTTGCCTGACTAATTTGTTAGAATTCTTCGAGGAAGTAACAAGCAGGATGGACAAAGGGAGGCATTGGATGTCACTTACTTGGATTTTCAGAAGGTGTTTGATAAGGTGCCACATATGAGGCTGCTTAACAAGATAAAATCCTATGGTGTTATAGGAAAGATACTGGCATGGATAGCGGAATGACTGACAGGCAGGAGGCAACAAGTGGGAATAAAAGGGGCCCTTTCTGGTTGGCTGCCACTGACTATTGGTGTTCCTCAGGGGTTAGTCTTGGGACCACTGCTTTTCACATTGTTAATGATTTTGATAATGATTATTGGCGAAGTTTGCTGATGATACGAAGGTGGGTGGAGGGGTAGTTGGTACTGAGGAAACAATGTGATTACAGCAGGACTTAGACAAATTTGGGAGAATGGGCAAAAAAGTAGCAGATGGAATAGAGTGTTGGGAAATGTATGAAAATGCATTTTGGTAAAAGGAACAATAGTGTGGACTGTTATCTAACTCGGGTGAAGGTTCAAACATCAGAGGTGCTGAGGGACTTAGAAGTTGTGCAAGACTCCCAGAAGGTTAACTTCCAGGTTGAGTATGTGGTAAAGAAGGCAAGTGCAATGTTGGCATTTATTTCAAGGGGATAATTCTGAGCCTTTATAGAACACTAGTCAGAACGCTCTTGAAGTATTGTCAACATATTTTGGGCCCCATATCCCATAAAGCATGTGTTGTCATTGGAGAGAGTCCAGTGGAGGTTCATGATGATGATTCTGGGAATGAAGGGGTTAACATATGAGGAGTGTTTGGCAGCTTTGGGCTGGTACTACTGTGGGGATCTCATTGATACCTACCAAATGTTGAAAGGACTAGATAGGACTAGATACGGTGGGGTGTCCAGAACTTGAGGGCACAGCCGCTAAATTAAGGGGTGACCCTTTAGAACAGAGGTAAGGGAATTTTTTTTGAGTCAGAAAGTAGTAAACCTGTGAATGCTCTGCCACTGACTATGGTGGAGGCCAAGTCTGTGAGAATATTTAAGACAGAAGTTGGCCAGGGCATCAAAGGAAATGGCGAGAAAGCAGGTGTATGGGTTTGAGTGGGATCTGGGATCAGCCATGATGGAATGGTGGAGCAGATTCAATGGGCTGCATGGTCTAATTCTGCTCCTGTATCTTATGGTCTTGTATCCTAGAGGGGAAATATGCTTTTGCAACTGGAGAGAATTTTAACTAGATTGGCAGGAGGGTACCACAGGGATTTCAACTTTGATAAGCGTGAGGTGATGTATTTTGGACTGTTGAACGAAGGCAGGATTCATAGATGTGGAACAGAAGGACCTGGGAGTACAAGTACACATTTGGCTGAGAGATTCAAGATAATTTATTGTCATTCTTCAGCACGAGTGTAAAAGAGAACAAAATGATTGTTGTTCTGGATCCAGTGCAGCTTTAAAAAAATACAATCTGCATAAAAACCCAATACGAAACAAATAAACCACAGCAAATATAAATATAAAAGTAATCCTGTTAAAATGTACAAGGAACTATTATATTCATAAACACAAGAAATTGTGCAGATGCTGGAAAACCAAAGCGACACACAGAAAACATTGGAGGAACTCAGTGGTTCAGGCAGCATTTATAGAAATGAATAAACAGTCGCCATTTCGGGCTGAGACCCTTTTCAGGGCTAGACTGTATGTACATAAAATGGTGCTAGATAACGTGTGTCTAGTGGTGGTTGGGGGTGTGGAGGGGTGCGTTACTGGGTGGAAGTGTTGTACAGCCTGATTGCTTGGGAGAAGTAATTGCTTTTCAGTCTGGTGGTCCCGGCGTGAATACTATAATAATATATGACTCTCTTGATTGTAAGGGTTTTAATCCTATTGTTTTAATAGTTTATAAATAACTCTTTTCAGGACAGGAGTAAAATTGAGCCTATTGTTCCCACCATCTCCTGCCACATAACCAGTTTCCTAAAGAGGGATCTGCTATTTCTGAGTGTTAACTTTAGTTAGGTTTCTTATGAGGGCCTTTTGTGAACTTGTGAGTAAATCCATGTCAGTTACTCAGCTCTGTAGTGATATGTTTGCCAATTAACCTGACTCTTAAAAACTCTCACTCATTATTTACTTGCGCACAAGGAGAACAGCATGACCCCTGTCCACCATACCATTCTGAAGAAATTACATTTTTGTACAGAACTGGTCAGCAGTTACAGATATTGATAACTTTCAAATTCCATATTTGCAAGATCAACCACCGTTCACAATAGGTTTACCACTGATGATACTTTGAAGTTGGTGAAGCAGTTGTTCCTTAGTTGGTACGTGTGCCTTGAATCCTTCCTTACATTCTCAAAGCGTCACAGTAAGCCACAGTGGCTCCTTTTCTTTACTGTGCAAATGGAAGCTATGCTTTTCTAAGACCTTTCCTAAAAGATCTTTCTTGCCTGATCTGCTTAAGATATATATATTCATTGAGAATATTCTCAATTCAAGATTGCCTAATGTCATTTCCAGTACACAAGTGTAAGAGAGAACTAAATAAATGCTATTCCGGATCCGATGCAGCACACACAAAAAAAAACAAATAAGATTATTAACACAATAATAATAAAAAGCTCAATGAATATAAATACACAAGAACTTATGTATATAGATTGATTGTGTGTCCATAAAGTGATGCTAGGCACGCGTCTGTACATCAGGTGACAGGAAATGATAAAGTAGTGATAGTTGGGGGTGTGGAGGGGTTGGTTGGTAGTTGGATATGTTGATCAGCCTTACTGTTCGTGGAAAGTAATCTTTTTGAGTCTGATGGTCCTGGTGTAAATGCCTTGTAGCCTCCTCCCTGATGGAGTGGGACAAACAGTCCATGAATAGGGTGGGTAGGATCCTACATGATATTGCTGACCTTTTTGCCAGCACCTTTCTGTATATATGTTCTTAATGACAGGTTGGCTAGTGCTGGTGATGCACTGGGCAGTTTGACTACTCATTGTAGAGCCTTCCTCTCTGCCGCAGTGTAGTTTCCATACCCTGCAGTGATGCAGCATGTTCAGATACTCTCTGCTATGCATTTGTAGAATGATGTATGCATAGACCATCTCGCTTCAGCCTCCTCAGAGGGTAGAGGCATTGGTGAGCTTTCCTGATTGTGTAGGATGTGTCCAGGGCCATGAGAAGTTGTGTGTAATGTGCACTCCCTAGAGTTTGAAACTGCTGGCACTGGTGTAAAGAGGCATGTGAATTTGATAACCATCTCCTTTGCCTTGTTGACATTAAGGAAGAGGTTATTTGCGTGGCACCAGGTCTCAAGCTCTTGTGCCTCATCGTTGTTGGTAACCAAGGTAAGAGATCAGCATTAGCGATTCAGTGGCCTATTCTGGTTTCCACTTGAACTTGCTACATACAATGCAAGAGGTCATTGTGTTCATTGTGCCCATGCCAACTCCCACTAGTACAGTTCCATTCGTCCCGAAGGTTGATTGAAGTCTAGTGGTCAGGGCCCAAAGTCCTGAGTCCAGTGTTTGGAAATCCATGAGTCCGCTGGAACTGGGGCCATGGACAGTCTGTCCTGGGTTAGAGGACTGTGTGCATTGGTGGTTGAGTGAGTGGGAGGGAAGAACAGGATTTGTTTTGCTGTTGCTGTTTTGTTATGTTCTGTGTTGTTCTGCCGAGCATTGTGGGCATGCTGTGCTGGTGCTAGAATGTGTGCAGATATCTGCAGGCTGTCCCCAGCATATCTATGTTGATTGTTGACGCAAAAGGCACATTCCATTATGTGTGCTGATGTTTGGATATACATGTACCAAATAAAGCTGATCTTTATTTTTCCAACTAGCTGGGGTCCATGCTCCCCACAGCTCACTTCTAGTGCTCCGGGGTCCTTGGTTCTTGTGCTCACTTGAAAAACAATGGGTTCACTAGAACAACTGTTGTGTAACCACTTTAAATGAATAAGTGTTTTATTTTATTTGGAGATACAGTGTGACACAGGCCCTCCAAGATGCGCTGCCCAGCTTCCTCCAACTGTCCTGACAAAGGATCTCGGCCCGAAACGTCGACTGTACCTCTTCCTATAGATGCTGCCTGGCCTGCTGCGTTCACCAGCAACTTTGATGTGTGTTACCTTCAATTTAAACCTAGCCTAATCACAGGTCAATTTACAATGACCAATTACCCTTCTAACCGAAGGACATACAAACATCAAACAGAGGTCAATGAGCTCTGACGCCCCAAGCTGTAATAGTATCGTGCTAATTGCACACGATAAGGACTAGATAGGGTGGATGTGGAGAGGATGTTTCCTATGGTGGGGATATCTATAACTAGAGGGCAAAGCCTCAGAATTGAGGAACGACCCTTTAGAACAGAGGTAAGGAGGAATTTTTTTAGCCGGAGAGTAGTGAATCTGTGGAATGCTCTGCCACAGTGGTAGAGACCAAGTCAGTGGGTATATTTAAGGCAGAAGTTGATCGCTACCTGATTGGTCAGGGAATCAAAGGATTATGGTGAGAAGGCAGGTATATGGGTTTGAGTGGGATCTGGGATCAGCCATGATAGAATGGGGGAGAGGCTCGATGGGCTGAATGGTCAATTTCTGCTCCTATGTCTTATGGTCTTAGAGACCCCAGGTCCAGGGGGGGTGGTGTGGTGTGGTAATCTTTAATTACTTTGCCCTGTATGTTTTTGTTTGCTAATAAGAGTTCCTTCCTTTCTTTCATGCATGATATCAGGCTTCTTTAGTGATGTTGGAGCTGCACTCGTCCAGAAGTGGAGAATATCCCATGAACTGTGCCTTGTATAGCATGGGAGGCAACAATCCCTGTAATACTTATTTACAGCTACACAGACCAGCTATTGCTCTGAGTGGAAAATTTTTACACGGCCTGAAAACTGCGTGGCACTTTAAATGTATTTTTGGAATATGCATATCAAACAGAAATCACAGCTCACAACACAAGTAAATGATGGCATGCAGTCAGAACAACTGATAGGCACAATAGCAGAAGTAAAGACTAGACAATATTGGTGTTCAGCGGGCTGGCACTTTATTAACACTGGGCTACTGACTTCCATTCTGTGTTTATTGTTACAATTTATAACAGTATTGTAACTTGATACAACCAACACACATCAAAGTTGCTGGTAAACGCAGCAGGCCAGGCAGCATCTGTAGGAAGCGGTGCAGTCGACGTTTCAGGCCGAGATCCTTCGTCAGGACTAACTGAAGGAAGAGTGAGTAAGGGATTTGAAAGTTGGAGGGGGAGGGGGAGATCCAAAATGGTAGGAGAAGACAGGAGGGGGAAGGGATAGAGCCAAGAGCTGGACAGGTGATAGGCAAAAGGGGATACGAGAGGATCATGGGACAGGAGGTCCGGGAAGAAAGACAAGGGGGGGGGGACCCAGAGGATGGGCAGGAGGTATATTCAGAGGGACAGAGGGAGAAAAAGGAGAGTGAGAGAAAGAACGTGTGCATAAAAATGAGTAGCAGATAGGGTACGAGGGGGAGGTGGGGCCTTAGCAGAAGTTAGAGAAGTCGATGTTCATGCCATCAGGTTGGAGGCTACCCAGACGGAATATAAGGTGTTGTTCCTCCAACCTGAGTGTGGCTTCATCTTTACAGTAGAGGAGGCCGTGGATGGACATGTCAGAATGGGAATGGGATGTGGAATTAAAATGTGTGGCCACTGGGAGATCCTGCTTTCTCTGGTGGACAGAGCGAGATGTTCAGCAAAGCAGTCTCCCAGTCTGCGTCGGGTCTCGCCGATATATAAAAGGCCACATCGGGAGCACCGGACGCAGTATTATACTGACTAAAATATGCTGAAGCCCTGAAGTGTTTCAAAGTAAAGGTTGTGGTAGATTTATAATTATGTGGGCACGTGGCCAAGTGGTTAAGGCATTGGACTAGCGACCTGAAGGTCGTGAGTTCGAGCCCCAGCCGAGGCAACATGTGTTGTGTCCTTGAGCAAGGCATTTAATCACACATTGCTCTGCGACGACACTGGTGCCAAGCTGTATGGGTCCTAATGCCCTTCCCTTGGACAACATTGGTGTCATGGAGAGGGGAGACTTGCAGCATGGGCAACTGCTGGACTTCCATACAACCTTGCCCAGGCCTGCGCCCTGGAGAGTGAAGACTTTCCAGGCGCAGATCCATGGTCTCGCAAGACTATTGGATGCCTGCATTTATTTATTTATTTATTTAGATTTATAATTTAGAAAATTATTAGATTATATCCATTAACACATAATTACTGGGTATTTCATGATTACATTAACATAGATTTCAAAATTATATCTGTATTAGCATAATTTCAATATTGTATTCACTTTATATAAAATATCATCAACAAGACACTGTGCATGGGAGCATTTCAGTTACTACATGGTCACACACCTGGGAGCTTAGAGGGTACATTTGTGGGAGGGTGTTGAAGTGTGAAGAAGTGAGTCACTCACAGGGAACCCAATCTCTGACTTGCTTTGTAGTCATGGTATTTCTGTGGCTTTTCAGTCTGAGTGTCCCAAAATATTGAAGTAAATGACATCATTAACCATTGAGATTGTACTGAATCGTCTGCTGTTCACCTTTGATCTTTAGGGTATAAAAATATGATGTACTTTTGGGTTTGTGAGCCTCTACCAAGAGCATCTCCAAGCGAATGTTTGTTTGTTGTTATGAATAAAGACTTGTATATCCACAACTCCAGTGTGTCTCCTGCAGGATGTTGATGTTGGGAATTCCATTACTTAATGCCACTGAATGTTGAAGATAGGTGATTGACACTCTTTTTGGAGGTGTCATTGCTTAGAACTGTTACGGCGCAAATGTTTCTTGCCAGCTATTAGTCCATGGTTGCTTTTTTCTTGGTTCTGGAGTGTGCAGGCCTGAATGCTTGAAACTGCAGTGATCAAAGCAATTCCAAATTGTCCTACTGTTTATTTCTTGCCAACTGTCAGTGACAAAAATTACTGCTATTTGAACACAAATGCATGCAACTGATGCTATTTAATAACACTAACAAGAGAAAGTCTGCAGATGCTGGAAATCCGAGCAGCAGACGCAAAATGCTGGAGGAACTCAGCAGGCCAGGTAGCATCTATGAAAGAAAAATGCACAGTTAATGTTTCAGGCTGAAACCCTTCGGCAGGACTGGTGGGGGAAAAGCTGAGGAGTAGATTTGAAAGGTGGGACGAGGGGAGAGAGAAACACCAGGCGATACATGAAGCTTGGAGGGGAAAGGATGAAGCAAGGAGCTAGGAAGTTGATTGGTGAAAGAGACAGAAGGCCATGGGCGAAAGAAAAGGGGAGGGGAAGGAGCACCAGAGGGAGGCAATGGGCAGGCAAGGAAATAAAATGAGAGAAGGAAAAGGGGATAGGAAATGGTGGGGGGGAGGCATTACTGGAAGTTTGAGAAATCAAAGTTCATGCCATCAGATTGGAGGCTACCCAAACAGAATATAAGGTGTTGGTCTTCCAACCATGGATGAACATGTTGGAATGGCAGTGGGAGGTGGAATTAAAATGGGTGGCCACTGGGGGGATCCTGCTTGTTCTGGGAGACGGAGCGTAGATGCTCAGCGAAGCCGTCTCCCAATCTATGTCAAGTCTCACTGGTAAACAGGAGGCCATACCAAGAGCACTGAACTCAGTATATGACCCCAACACTCTCACAGGTGAAGTGTCGCCTCACCTGGAAGGACTGTTTGGGACCCTAAATCGTAGTGAGGTAGGAGGTGAAGAGGTAAGTGTAGCACTTGTTCCGGTTGCAAGGGTAAGTGCCAGGAGGGAGATCAGTGGGGAAGGACGAATGGACAAGGGAGTCACGTAGGGAGCAATCCCTGCGGAAAGCAGAAAGTCCAACTGGATCCCACCACCAAACATGTCTTCCCCACTTTTAGCTTTTTTCTCCAGTCCTACTGAAGGGTTTCAGCCTGAAACGTTGACTGTGCTTTTTTCCATAGATGCTACCTGGCCTGCTGAGTTCCTCCAGCATTTCATGTGTGCTATTTAAAAACTGATCACTCTAAGCATGGTGTAGAGTCTAACGGCCACACAAATGCACGTGACTGACGCTAGTTAAAAACTGCTCAGCAACAGTCTCCTATCCGAATTAAGCAGCACAGTATTCCAAATAAATGAGGGAATCCTGGCTATTTTCTTGATTAGGTTTTGTTCTTTAAGATTTGAGTGGCTGTCCTGATTAACCGAAGACCCAGTCAACTGGAACCCATTGTATTAGAAAATAGTACGAAATTTAGCTAACATTGAAATGCAGAGAAATCTAATATGGTAAATCATGTATTTTAAGTAGCAAATAATGATAAAGAACATTTGTTGTCTGTTTTGAGTTCAGTAATTTGACTGTTCCCATGATTGATTTTCTACATAGCCTGATCTGTTCTTTTTATTTAATTGAAGTTTCAAATTCATATTCACAGTATTAGCTATTGCACTATTCCCAGGTTACTTCTGCACAATTAATTATTGTATAGTTTATGATGACTTTTGTGTGTATGTATAAATATATATCTATATATAAAAAAAATCCTGTCTTCCCCAGGTTGCTGGACGGAAAGGTTTTCCACATGTGATTTACGCCAGGCTCTGGAGATGGCCTGATCTTCACAAAAATGAACTCAAACATGTAAAATATTGTCAGTATGCATTTGACCTGAAATGTGACAGTGTCTGCGTGAACCCTTATCACTATGAGCGTGTGGTTTCTCCTGGCATTGGTAAGGGCTTCTGTTTTATTTTCTATACGTATGTACTAACAAATCTGTAGTGCGTGAATTAGCTACTTGTGGTCAGGTGCCTGGGACAACATTGACTTTGTGTTTATTGTCATCTGACTCTACACATATTCGACCATAAGAAACAACATTCCTCCGGACCATGGTGCACCCACAATACATATGATGTACATAGCACATAAACAAAGTATTATCACAATTAAGTTAGTAAAATATAATTCAAAATACATGTGAAGTATGCGGCACTGGTAAAAAGTGCAGTATACAGCTTGCTATACTAGTGATGGGACCTTGGTACTGGCAGGGTATTCATTAGTGTCATGGCCTGTGGGAAGACTTACTTTCACTATAGCAACACCTCAGTGAGGAGCAAGTCTAGGTGCAAGCTATTTCTGGTCCTCAGTGCAATAAAGATTAGAAGAAGAATAGTTAGTTGACAACAGAGTTGGTGATGTACTTTGTAAGCAATAGCGAAATGAGGAAAAACTGAGGGGTCTTCCATAGATTTGGAGTTCTTGGCCAGAAATTGGAGCAGTATGCAGTACTCAGCCTTGATGTAAATCTTCATACTATCCCTGCTACAAATCAGAATCAGGTTTATTATCACCAGCATGTGATGTGAAATTTGTTAACTTAGAAGCAACAGTACAATGCAATACATAATCTAGCAGAGGAAAAAAATAATAAATAAAATAAAATAAAGAAGTAAATCAACTATGTATATTGAATAGATTACAGAAAAAGTGCAAAAACAGAAAAACTGTATATTTTAAAAAAAAGAGTGAGTTGAGTGTCCAAACATTCAATGTCCATTTAGGAATTGGATGGCAGAGGGGAAGAAGCTGTTCCTGAATCGCTGAGTGTGTGCCTTCAGTTGGGGTGTAGATAAGGTAAATACAAGCAGCAGAGTATATAGATAGGGTAACTAACAAACAGATTTCTTCCACTGAGGTTGGGTGAGACTAGAACTAGAGGTCATAGGTTAAGAGGGAAAGGTGAAATATTTATGGGAACATGGGTTCCCATAAATATTTCACCTTTCCCTCTTAACCTATGACCTCTAGTTAACATGGGTTCCCATAAATGGGTTGTCACTCGAGCTGGTGGGAGTATGGAACGAGCTGTCAGGAGAAGTGTTAGATGCGGGTTCAATCGCAACATTAAGGAAAGTTTGGATAGGTACATGGATGGGAGGGATATGGAGGGCTCTGGTCTGTGTGCAGGTCAATGGGACTCAGCAGTTTATTAGCATGGACTAGATAGGCTGAAGTGCCTGTTTCTGTACTATAGTGTTCTATGACTCTATATTAAGAAAAAGCAAGTGAAGGTTGATGGTGAGGGGATTTTCATCATGATTTTCATCATCATTAATCATCCTTGCCACCTTTGGTTATGTTATTTTGATATGTAAGTAAGGCATGATGAATATCAAAACAATTAGAATTGGAAAAACCTGAATTAATAAGTTCAACAGCCTTCCACCTTAGATTTATACTAATTTTGATGCTTTTGTGTATCATGTTTCAAATTTTGTTTAATAATCTGGTATTTATTAGTGTTTTGAAAGTGTTTTGGTTGGAGACTGCTCATGCCACTGCAGCAAATGCTGCAGATTTGCCCATCGTCATAGCACAGAAATAGGCTCTTCAGCTCAGCTACTTCATGCTGAACTATTAATCTGCCTAGTCCCATTGACCTGCACCTGGACCATCAGCATCAGCGATCGCTCGTAGTCGAGTATGATTCTTCTCCTGGTGGTTGATCTGGTCACTTGTGGATCTTGAAATGACTGAAGAGACCGATGCGTGATTCACAAGTCCTATTGCATTGTTGGCAGGTGCCAGTCATTGAAGTGGTGGTGGATGTAGCTGGTTGGGCCAATTTCTCTTAAATGTTGAAATTGAACCTGAATCCATCACTTTTACTGGCAGCTCATTTCACATTCTCACTACCCTCTGAATGAAGAAGCTCTCACTCAGGTTCATCTTAAGCATTTTTCTATTTACACCTCTGATAATTTTGCGTACCTCTATCAAGTCTCCTATATTCTCGTACACTCCAGGGAGTCAAGTCCTAACCTATTCAACCTTTCCTTATAACTCAAGTTCTGGCAATATCCTTGTAAATCTCCGCACTCTTTCAATCTTATCTAGGTCTTTCATGTAGGTAGGTGGCCAGAACTGCACACAATACTCCAAATTAGGCCTTGCAATGTGTTATACAACTTCAACATAGCAACCCAACTCCTGTCCTCAGTACTTTGGTTTATGAAGGCCCAATGTGCCAAAAGCTCTCTGTACAACCCTATCTACTTGTGACATCACTTTCAAAGAATTATGGATCTGTATTCCCAGATCCCTTTTTTTTACTACTCAGTGCTCTACCACTCAGTGTTTTAAGTCCCACCCTGGTGTGTCCTACTAAAGTGCAACTTATTTGCATTAAATACCATCTGCCATTTTCAGCCCATTTTTCCAGCTGGTCTGGATCCTGCTGCAAGCTTTGATATCCTTCCTTGCTATCTTGGTGTCATCCACAAATTTGCTGATCCAGTTTTATGTGAATATTCAGTCATTAGATTACACTGTGGTACCACTGTTATTTCCTGACAACATATTTGAACATATTATATAGTTACAGAATACTGCAGGCAAGGGTCTTGGCCCTAAAAGAAGAACTGTCCATTTCTCTCCATAGATGCTTCCTGATCCACTTAGTTCCTGTAGCTTTTTGTGAGTTACTTCAATTTATACTATTTGAATGCATTATGAAACACTATTGCTGCTTGCTAAAATATAACCATATATAATATAAGAATTACAGCACGGAAACAGGCCCGTGCCGAATTCTTTCTCTCACCTAGTCCCACCGACCTGCACTCAGCCCATAACCCTCCATTCCTTTCCTGTCCATATATCTATCCAATTTAACTTTAAACGACAACATCGAACCTGCCTCAACCACTTCTGCTGGAAGCTCGTTCCACACAGCCACCACTCTCTGAGTAAAAAAGTTCCCCCTCATGTTACCCTTAAACTTTTGCCCTTTAAATCTCAACTCATATCCTCTTGTTTGAATCTCCCCCACTCTCAATGGAAAAAGCCTATCCACGTCAACTCTATCTATCCCCCTCATAATTTTAAATGCCTCTATCAAGTCCCCCCTCAACCTTCTACGTTCCAAAGAATGAAGACCCAACTTGTTCAACCTTTCTCTGTAACTTTGGTGATGAAACCCAGGTAACATTCTAGTAAACCTTCTCTGTACTCTCTCTATTTTGTTGACATCTTTCCTCTAATTTGGTGACCAGAACTGTACACAATACTCCAAATTTGACCTCACCAATGCCTTGTACAATTTTAACATTACATCCCAACTCCTATACTCAATGCTCTGATTTATAAAGGCCAGCATACCAAAAGCTTTCTTCACCACCCTACCCACATGAGATTCCACCTTCAGGGAACTGTGCACCGTTATTCCTAGATCCCTCTGTTCTACTGCATTCTTCAATGCCCTACCATTTACCATGTATGTCCTATTTTGATTAGTCCTACCAAAGTGTAGCACCTAATATTTATCAGCATTAAACTCCATCTGCCATCTTTCAGCCCACTCTTCTAACTGGCCTAAATCTCTCTGCAAGCTTTGAAAACCTACTTCATTATCCACAACTCCACCTATCTTAGTATCATCTGCATACTTATTTATTAAATATACCACCCCATCATCCAGATCATTAATGTATATGACAAATAACATTGGATCCAGTACAGATCCCTGAGGTACACCACTAGTAAACGGCTGAACAAGAAAATTTAGCTGCATATGGTGCATATGGAAATAATCTTTAATTTTCACATTTTGTTAGAAAAAGGTAATGCCGCTTGTTTGGTTTCATTGAAGGATTGGTTTTAATGTGCCTACTTTGTTCATCTTAATGCAGGATGTACTTGGTCTTTTGTGCCATTGCTATACAGACTAATTTTGTGAAAGCTATATTAAAACCATAAGACATAGCTGAATTAGACCATTTGGCCCATTGAGTCAGCTCCACTACTCAAATATGGCTAATCCTTCTCCCCTTCTCAGCCCCACTAACCCTTTGATGCTGTGTCCAATCAAAAACCGATCAAGCTCTTCCTTAAGTATACCCAATGACCTGGTCTCCACAGCTGCCAGTGGTAATTAATTCCACAAATTCACCACCCTCTAGCTAAAGAAATTTCTCCACATCTCTGTTTTAAATGGACGCCCCTCTATCCTGGGGCTGTGCTCTCTTGTATACCCCCCATCATAGGGAACATCCTTTCCACATCTACTTTACTTAGGCCTTTCAACATTCAAAAAGTTTCAATGAGATCCCCCCCCTTATCCTTCTAAGTTCCATCGATTAGAGACCCAGAGCCACCAAACATTCTTCGTATAATAACCCTTTCATTCCCTGAATCATCCTTGTAAACCTCCTCTGAACCCTCTCCAATGCCAGCACATCTTTTCTTAGATGAGGTGCCTAAAACTATTCACAATACTCAAGGTTAGGCCTCACCAGTGCCTTATAAAGCTTCAGTATCAATCCCTGCTCTTGCATTCTAGACCTCTTGAAATGAATGTTAACATTGCATTTGCTTTCCTCACCACAAACGCTACCTGCAAGTTAACCTTTAGGGCTTTTTGCACAAGGACTCCCAAATCCACTTGCATCTCAGATTTTTGGATTTTTTCTCCCTGTTTAGAAAATAGTCTGCACATTTATTTCTATTACCAAAGTGCTTTACCGTGCATTTTCCAACTTTGTATTTCATTTGCCACTTTCTTGCACATTCTCCTAATCTATTTAAGTCCTTCTACATACTACTTATTTACTCAACACTACCTGCCTGTCCACCAGTCTTTGCATCATCTGCAAACTTGGCAACAAAGCCATCTATTCTATCATCTAAATCAATCATATACAGCATAAAAAGAAGCGGTCCCAACACCAGCCCCTGTAGAATACCACTAGTCACTGGCAGCCAACCAGAAAAGGGTCGTTTTCCCACTCACTGCTTCCTACCAATCAGCCAATGCTCTAACTCAGTGGTCCCCAACCACTGGGTGCGGACCAGTACCGGGCCACAAGGAAACGATATGAGTCAACTTCACCTTTCCTCATACCCTATCACGCCCACTGTTCAACTTGAACACACACGAGGTCATTACCCACGCGAGGACATCAGTCGGTCTTTAACCTACAACTACTCGATGAGTGAAAAACAAAGGTAGCTTGAGAGTTTCTTTGGAAGAGATGGTAGGGGACATAAAAGGCCTAACGTTGATGATAACGTAGAGGCAGCTGAGGCCGAGACTGCAAAAAAAGAAAGCTTCCTTCAACAGAAAATATGACAAGTCGTACATAAAATATGGCTTTATTGCGACCGGTGACTTGCATGCTCCAAGCCCCCTGTGTGTGACATGTGGAGACAAGCTGTCCAATGAGGCAATGAAGCCCTCAAATCTGCTTCAGCACCTTGAGTCCAAGCATCCTGCACTTAAAGACAAACCCATTGAGTTTTTTGAGTGGAAAAAACGTGAGCAAGTGGAACAGAAGCAAGTGCTGAGAGCCACCACCTCCACAAATGCTGCTGCTCTGAGAGTGTCGTACTTAGTGGCTAGCCGTATTGCTAAGGCTAAGAAGCCTTTCACTGTTGATGAAGAATTGATTCTGCCTACTGCCAAGTACATGTGCCGTGAACTGTTGGGAGAAGCTGCAGCTAACACGATGGCACAGGTTTCTCTTTCAGCTACCACAGTTTCAAGGAGAATCGATGACATAGCAGAGGACATTGAAGCACAGTTGTTGGAACGGCTTAACAAGTCTGGTTTCACTACCTGAGTCAAAGAGGTTGCTCCTGAATGCCAGTCACACACAGGGAAATGCTGGCTAGCTGAAAAATGTCACCTGGTCTTAACAGTGTATTGAGTGACGTTGTTGAAGTTATCAATCACATCAAAGCAAAAGCCCTTAACTCACGTCTGTTTGAGCAGCTTTGCAAGGAAATGGATGCAGAGCACAAACGCCTTCTCTTACACACTGAAGTCAGGTGGCTATCAAGGGGGAGAGCCCTGGCCAGTGTTTTTGAGTTAAGAGAGCAGCTACAGAGATTTCTTTCAGGAAAGAAGTCACCACTGGCAGCACACTTCAGTGACGAGGAGTGGATAGCAAAACTCGCTTATCTGTGTGACATCTTCAACCTGCTCAATGAACTCAATTTGTCACTTCAGGGGATAATGACAACTGTCTTCAAGTTGGCAGATAAAGTGTGCTTTCAAAGCCAAAGTGGAACTGTGGGGACGAGGAGTGGACAGGGGCATATTTGACATTCCCGACATTAGCTGGGAATTTGGAAGAGACTGAGGCTCACAGCTGGTGCATGAACACCTATCTTCGCTTTCGACAGAATTCGAGTGTTACTTCCCAACCGCAAATGACCCAAGACCTGCAAAGGAATGGGTCCGTGACCCATTTGTGAATGTCCCCGGTGAATCATCCATGTCAGCGCAGGAAGAAACATAGAAACATAGAAAATAGGTGCAAGAGTAGGCCATTTGGCCTTTCGAGCCTGCACCACCATTTATTATGATCATGGCTGATCATCCAACTCAGAACCCCGCCCCAGCCTTCCCTCCATACCCCCTGACCCCCGTAGCCACAAGGGCCATATCTAACTCCCTCTTAAATATAGCCAATGAACTGGCCTCAACTGTTTCCTGTGGCAGAGAATTCCACAGATTCACCACTCTCTGTGTGAAGAAGTTTTTCCTAATCTCAGTCCTAAAAGGCTTCCCCTCTATCCTCAAACTGTGGCCCCTCGTTCTGGACTTCCCCAACATCGGGAACAATCTTCCTGCATCTAGCCTGTCCAATCCCTTTAGGATTTTATACGTTTCAATCAGATCCCCCCTCAATCTTCTAAATTCCAACGAGTACAAGCCCAGTTCATCCAGTCTTTCTTCATATGAAAGTCCTGCCATCCCAGGAATCAATCTTGTGAACCTTCTTTGTACTCCCTCTATGGCAAGGATGTCTTTCCTCAGATCAGGGGACCAAAACTGCACACAATACTCCAGGTGTGGTCTCACCAAGGCCTTGTACAACTGCAGTAGTACCTCCCTGCTCCTGTACTCGAATCCTCTTGCTATAAATGCCAGCATACCATTCGCCTTTTTCACCGCCTGCTGTACCTGCATGCCCACTTTCAATGACTGGTGTATAATGACACCCAGGTCTCGTTGCACCTCCCCTTTTCCTAATCGGCCACCATTCAGATAATAATCTGTTTTCCTATTTTTGCCACCAAAGTGGATAACTTCACATTTATCCACATTAAATTGCATCTGCCATGAATTTGCCCACTCACCCAACCTATCCAAGTCACCCTGCATCCTCTTAGCATCCTCCTCACAGCCAACACCGCCACCCAGCTTCGTGTCATCCGCAAACTTGGAGATGCTGCATTTAATTCCCTCATCCAAGTCATTAATATATATTGTAAACAACTGGGGTCCCAGCACTGAGCCTTGCGGTACCCCACTAGTCACCACCTGCCATTCTGAAAAGGTCCCGTTTATTCCCACTCTTTGCTTCCTGTCTGCTAACCAATTCTCCACCCACACCAATACCTTACCCCCAATACCGTGTGCTTTAAGTTTGCACACTAATCTCCTGTGTGGGACCTTGTCAAAAGCCTTTTGAAAATCCAAATATACCACATCCACTGGTTCTCCCCTATCCACTCTACTAGTTACATCCTCAAAAAATTCTATGAGATTCGTCAGACATGATTTTCCTTTCACAAATCCATGCTGACTTTGTCCGATCATTTCACCGCCGTCCAAATGTGCTGTTATCACATCCTTGATAACTGACTCCAGCAGTTTCCCCACCACCGACGTTAGGCTAACCGGTCTATAATTCCCCGGTTTCTCTCTCCCTCCTTTTTTAAAAAGTGGGGTTACATTAGCCACCCTCCAATCCTCAGGAACTAGTCCAGAATCTAAAGAGTTTTGAAAAATTATCACTAATGCATCCACTATTTCTTGGGCTACTTCCTTAAGCACTCTAGGATGCAGACCATCTGGCCCTGGGGATTTATCTGCCTTCAATCCCTTCAATTTACCTAACACCACTTCCCTACTAACATGTATTTCGCTCAGTTCCTCCATCTCACTGGACCCTCTGTCCCCTACTATTTCTGGAAGATTATTTATGTCCTCCTTAGTGAAGACAGAACCAAAGTAATTATTCAATTGGTCTGCCATGTCCTTGCTCCCCATAATCAATTCACCTGTTTCTGTCTGCAGGGGACCTACATTTGTCTTTACCAGTCTTTTCCTTTTTACATATCTATAAAAGCTTTTACAGTCCATTTTTATGTTCCCTGCCAGTTTTCTCTCATAATCTTTTTTCCCCTTCCTAATTAAGCCCTTTGTCCTCCTCTGCTGAACTCTGAATTTCTCCCAGTCCTCAGGTGAGCCACTTTCTCTGGCTAATTTGTATGCTTCTTCTTTGGAATTGATACTATCCCTAATTTCTCTTGTCAGCCACGGGTGCACTACCTTCCTTGATTTATTCTTTTGCCAAACTGGGATGAACAATTGTTGTAGTTCATCCATGCAACCTTTAAATGCTTGCCATTGCATATCCACCGTCAATCCTTTAAGTGTCATTTGCCAGTCTATCTTAGCTAATTCACGTCTCATACCTTCAAAGTTACCCCTCTTTAAGTTCAGAACCTTTGTTTCTGAATTAACTATGTCACTCTCCATCTTAATGAAGAATTCCACCATATTATGGTCACTCTTACCCAAGGGGCCTCTCATGACAAGATTGCTAATTAACCCTTCCTCATTGCTCAGAACCCAGTCCAGAATAGCCTGCTCTCTAGTTGGTTCCTCGACATGTTGGTTCAAAAAACCATCCCGCATACATTCCAAGAAATCCTCTTCCTCAGCACCTTTACCAATTTGGTTCACCCAATCTACATGTAGATTGAAGTCACCCATTATAACTGCTGTTCCTTTATTGCACACATTTCTAATTTCCTGTTTAATACCATCTCCGACCTCACTACTACTGTTAGGTGGCCTGTACACAACTCCCACCAGCGTCTTCTGCCCCTTAGTGTTACGCAGCTCTACCCATATCGATTCCACATCTTCCCGGCTTATGTCCTTCCTTTCTATTGCGTTAATCTCTTCTTTAACCAGCAACGCCACCCCACCTCCTCTTCCTTCATGTCTATCCCTCCTGAATATTGAATATCCCTGAACGTTGAGCTCCCATCCCTGGTCACCCTGGAGCCATGTCTCTGTGATCCCAACTATATCATAATCATTAATAACAATCTGCACTTTCAATTCATCCACCTTATTACGAATGCTCCTTGCATTGACACACAAAGCCTTCAGGCGCTCTTTTACAACTCTCTTAGCCCTTATACAATTATGCTGAAAAGTGGCCCTTTTTAATGCTTGCCCTGGATTTGTCGGCCTGCCACTTTTACTTTTCTCCTTAGTACTTTTTGCTTCTACCCTCACTTTACACCCCTCTGTCTCTCTGCACTGGTTCCCATCCCCCTGTTGTGAACTAACCTCCTCTCGCCTAGCCTCTTTATTTTGATTCCCACCCCCTAACCATTCTAGTTTAAAGTCACCTCAGTAGCCCCCGCTAATCTCCCTGCCAGGATATTGGTTCCCCCTCGGATTCAAGTGTAACCCGTCCTTTTTGTACAGGTCACGCCTGCGCCAAAAGAGGTCCCAATGATCCAAAAACTTGAATCCCTGCCCCCTGCTCCAATCCCTCAGCCACGCATTTATCCTCCACCTCATCGCATTCCTACTCTCCCTGTCGCGTGGCACAGGCAGTAATCCCGAGATTACTACCTTTGCGGTCCTTTTTCTCAACTCCCTTCCTAGCTCCCTATATTCTCCTTTCAGGACCTCATCCCTTTTCCTACCTATGTCATTGGTACCTATATGTACCACGACCTCTGGCGCCTCACCCTCCCACTTCAGGATATCTTGGACACGATCAGAAATATCCCGGACCCTGGCATCAGGGAGGCAAACTACCATCCGGGTCTCTGGACTGCGTCCACAGAATCGCCTATCTGATCCCCTTACTATCGAGTCCCCTATCACAACTGCCCTCCTCTTCCTTGCCCTACCCTTCTGAGCTACAGGGCCAGACTCTGTGCTGGAGGCACGGCCACTGTCGCTTCCCCCGGGTAAGCTGTCCCCCCCAACAGTACTCAAACAGGAGTACCTGTTGTTAAGGGGCACAGCCACTGGGGTACTCCCTATTACCTGACTCTTCCCCTTCCCCCTCCTAACCGTGACCCACTTGTCTGCCTCCCGTGGCCCCGGCGTCCTCTCTATCACCTCATCACTCTCCCTGACCAGACAAAGGTCATTGAGCTGCAGCTCCAGTTCCGTAACGCGGTCCCTTAGGAGCTGCATCTCGATGCACTTGGCGCAGATGTAGACGTCCGGGAGGCTTGGAGACTCCAGGGCCTCCCACATCCGACACCGAGAACAACAAACTGCCCTCACACTCATACTGCCCCTCTCCTCAAATAACAACTGAAAATGAATGCCAAACCTTCCTCGCCCGTTTCCGCCTAAGCCCGTTGAGCCGAAGCCCTTAAGTCTTCACTCTGCTCCCGGCTCACTCCGCAGCCCGCAAACTACGCTGCCCGCTCTATGAGGCTCTGTTCCTTTTAAATCTGCCGCGCTGCACAGCCCGACTCCTTGATCAACTCCTTGAGCTTGCAAATGACAGTGGGCTGAAAAGTATATTTGACATAACATCTCTGCCGGCATTCTGGATCAAAGTCAAGACTAAATATCCTGAGATAGCTACGAAAGCACTGAAAACGTAGCTTCCATTTCCAACATCATATCTCTGTGAAGCGGAGTTTTCTGCAACGAATGCAACGAAAACTAAATTGTGGAACAGTCTGGACATAAGGATACAATTGACTTATCACTATATTCATGTAAGGAAAATATGTCCTCTGTATTTAATATTAAACTGCAGCCTCATGTGTGGCACCTTGTCAGAGGCCTTCTGAAAGTCCAAATATACAATGTAGACTGCATCCCCTTTCTCTCTCCTATGTATAATCTCAAAAAGTTCCAACAGGTTCGTCAGGCAAAATCTTCCCTTAAGGAAACCATGCTGACTTTGACCTCTCTTATCCTGTGTCACTAGGTACTCCATAATCACATCCTTAACAATTGACTCCAATATCTTCCCAACCACTGAGGTCAGGCAAACTGGTCGATAATTTCCTTTCTGCTGCCTTCCTCCTTTCTTAAAGAGTAGAGTGATATTTGCAGTTTTCCAGTCCTCTGGCACCATGCCAGAGTCCAATCATTTTTGAAAGATCATTGCTAATGCCGCCACAATCTCTAATGCTACTTCTTTCAGAACCCTAGGGTGCAGTTCATCTGGTCTGGGTGACTTATGTACCCTTAGGTCTTTCAGCTTTTTGAGCACCTTCTCTCTTGTAATAATAACTGCACTCACTTCTCTTCCCTCACCCTTCAACATCTGGCACACTGTTAATGTATTCCACAGTGAAGACTGATGCAAAATGCTCATTTAGTTCATCTGCTATCTTCTTGGCCACCGTTATTATTTCTCTGGCTTCATTTTCTAGCAGTCCTATATCCTATTCTCAGCTGTCTTTTATTTTTTATATCCTTGAAAAAGGTTTTACTATCCACATTGGAATAGTTTGCGAGTTTGCTTTCATATTTCATCTTTTCCCTCCTAATGATTCTTTTAGTGGCTCTCTGTAGGGGTTTAAAAGCTTTCCAATCCTCTGCCTTCCCACTGATTTTTACTTTGTTATGTGTCCTGTCTTTTGCTTTTACATTAGCTTTGACTTCCCAAGCCATGGTTGTACTATTTCGCCGTTTGAGTATTTCTTTGTTTTTGGAATACATCTATTCTGCACCTTCCTCATTTTTCCTATAAACTCATGCCATTGCTGCTCTGCTGTCATCCCTGCCAGCATCTCCTTCCAGTGTATTTTGGCCAACACGATCTCTCGTGCCACTGTAATTTCCTTTACTGCACTGAAATACTGCTACATCAGTCTTTACTTTCTCCCTATCAAATTAAATTATCTTATGTACATTAATTATTACTCATGTTAATACTGCAAATGCACCATCTGTTGGATTCTGATGTTTTTAATCCAAGCTTCTTTTGAAGGTCAAAAAAGAGGCATAAAACTTGTTGCTTCACAGGAATTTTATGAAGCTTTAATAGAACAAAGAAAATTGAAATGGACTGTGTAGAGGTATAGTAAGGAACAGGAGAGAAGAGGCATAAGATGGGAGGTTTTCTTGGCCATCTCTTTTTATACCCCAAAGATGAGAAACATTCCATTCAAATTCATAGATAAGATTCAACTAATTGGATAGCTCTTGTTGAAATAATGAAACACCAGAGAACCAGAAAAGCTTCCAAAGCTTTCCAGAATGATTCAAAGAACTGTAACGACTAGGGACACTCTAAACTGCATATACATTCTGTTGCCGCTAGGAAGCGTACTACACAGTTACATGTATATAAGCAGTTATTTAAAAAAGTGCTAGCAGGTATTAATAGTTAAACTGCAAAGATAATGCCAATTAAACAATCTAATCCAACATATTGTAGTTAATTTATACTAATGTTAATTTCATCTTTGTATTGAGATCTGTTGATCATACAATGCAGCTGTGTTCAAAGTTTTTATAAGACTGAATTTCATACCACTTTATACATATACAAGCTTTTTGGTGTTGTTAAAAAGTACTATTTCTAACGATGATTAGAGAGGCACAGAGAGATCTGTATTTACTGACAAGTACCTTTACGGGAACTCATACACTAAATACCTTGTGCAGCACACCCGCTTCGTATCACTGACTCTCCTGAATAGTCAAAGAATAACAAAGGTATTACCCGGGCAAGGGAGTTTATGGTGGCCAGGCGTTCCTCATTGTCCCAATTCACCCTCGTGTTTCACACAGGGTTGCTCTCGCTTGTATCTGCGATGCTTATTCTTCAAAGTTACTTCTGCCAGCACACATGAAGTGTCCACTTTTATATTCTTCCTTTTCAATTCAAATATTGCATTCCAGTATCACTGGCCACAGGTCATGTGTTTGTCCTTTAACACCTTGTTATTGGCTCCAAACCAGCGTCCATATATTGCCCTCTTCCCATCAAGTGACAGTCGACAATTTATGGCTCTTTGTTCTTAATCAGCAATAAGCTTGATTCATGCAGAACAGATACTAACAACAGTCAAAAACCTGCATGTTATGTCCAACCAAATAACATCTCACAAATAACTTATTTGGAAATGATCGTCCGTCCAGCAGATTACCTGAAGTATCATTGTGTCTTCTTTAAAACATTGATCAAGCCCAGCATGTCAAGCTCAGAAAATGGAGAATAGAGTGTCTTCACAAAATGGCAGGCTCCATCTCCAAGCATGCGGCAAGAACAAAGACAGTTAGTCTGTCTGCTTCCACTGTCCTTGATTCATTTGAATTCACTGATTTATAGACTGTCATTCTTTCTGGCCAACATTGGCATAGATCTTCTTAACCACCTTTTCAAAGTCGTTAATTGAACATGGTTTTAACTACAGGTTGACCTTCACTCATCCGGCACCATTGGGACCTGAGGAGTGCCGGATTAGTGAAAATGCCAAATTACAGAAGGATCACATTAAGCAATAGCTAACCATCTCATCATAGCTTTAAATTATCATGTAAATCAGTACAAGTTAGGTAATAATAAAACAGAAATATTAAATGAGTAGCAAGTGAAATTTTAATTAAATAATATACTGTACAGGCACAGATAAAATAAAGGGTACAGGTAAGTGTACAGGAATTAACTTATACAGAAAAGTTGAGCACTTCCACTTCTAAAGTGAGACATTTAATATACCTTCAGGCAAAGTTACATGTCTGCAAGTGTGGGGTTGTCAGGATCATCAACATCTTCATCTTGAAAAATGAGTGAAGCATCGAGCTGGTGCTGAAACTGGCACAACAGTTTCTTCACAAACTGTTGATGTTGGTGGCAGCACATTTGGGTGAGCAGAAGTTGATGGCACTGGATTTTGAAGTGTTAGCTCCCGTGTTGCACTTTTTTAGCAATTTTTTTGAACATATCTTCCAAGGTAAGCTGTTTCATATATTTTGGTCTCTCTCTGCTTAGCTTATCCTGCAGCATATAAACACTCATTATTTCTTGCTCAGTTATAAAACATTGTTGCTCTCATCCTTTCAGCAATTCACCTGTCCACTTAATTAGCTTGTCAATAGAAAGTCTGCTACAACGTCCTCATCTTCATCACTGCTTTCTCCTCCAATATCTTCCTTCTCTGGATGTACAACCATCTGCACAATTTCCAAGTCAGTATAATGATGAACAGTAGGCTCATACTCATCCACTCAACATTGTCATCATTGAACCTTGATGCAAGATCCTTGGCAGCAGGATTAGTTAGCTCTTGAGCAAAAGAAAGCATTTCACGTATCATCTGTTTTTCCTTGGAAATTCTAAAGCCTGTAAAGTCATTTCCAGTGTCTTCACCAGGTGCAGACTCATTGAACCTGGCCATAATTTATGCCAACCATTCTTCAGTGTGGATGGCTCTACAGACCTCCAAGCATTAGCAGCACAGTAAATCATCTCTGTCATATTAAAATCCTTTATAAATTCCTTTACCAGTCTGCCAGCATTAACTGGACTCAAAAGGCGCCTCATAAACAGGGAACGATACTTCGACTTGAGAGAACGTAATATGTCATTGTCCAGGGGTTGAATTAATGACAGTCTGGTGGCAGGAAGATACCGAAAACATTGTTTTTTTTTACCAGGAGTTTTGCTTTCGGGTGTGCTGAACAGTTGTCTAAACTAAACATTTGTGATGCAGGCCAAGATAGTCAGTGAGCTCGTCCTTTGGGAACGAAATAATTTTCAAACCATTCTAGTGTGGTGCTAGTTGTAATCCATCCGTTTTTGTTAGCACAGTAAATTACAGGAAATTGCGTCATACCTTTGAAGGCCCTGGGATGTAAGCTTTTGCCAGTGACCAGTAACTTACATCTGTGGGTTCCTGCAGCATTAGAGCAGCCTAGCAAAGTCACACGATTTCTCGATGCCTTATACCCTGTTGGCGATTCTGCATCTGCTGTTGTTAGTGTTCTTCTTGGTGTACATCTCCAATACAAAGCAGTCTCATCAGCATTGTACAGCTGCTTGGGGCTTAATTTTTCATCGGAGACTAACTGCTGCTTTCTTGTCTGCTGAACGTTTTTCACCACACACTGCATGAAACTGTAAACCATGACGCTGCTTGTACCGATGAAGCCAGCTTTCACTATAGTCACACTCATAACTTAGACCTAGTTCTTCATGAAACACTTTTGCTTGTTCCTTCACCATATTTCTAGATAGTTCAACACCTTCACTTACACGAAGATTAAACCACATTATCAACACTTTATTTACTGAACTTCTTCCGTCTTTCATTGTTTTTCTTACGCGCATCTGTTTCTTTGAGCCACTATCAGCAAAAAATGTAGCAGTTTTCTTTATATTGTACAGTCAATGTTGTAACACTCGCACAAGCTTTTCACCGATACACCACTGTCCAGTTTTTTCAAGAGCTTAACCTTGTTAACCATGGATAACGTGCAGTGTTTTCGCTTCACAGCACGAGGTGCGTTTCCTTTACTCACTGGGCCCATAATTAGGGCTAAAAAAGAGCCAGTGATATTAATAAATGCAGGAAAACAAGCAGGCATCGCCTGTCTGTGCATACAAGAGGGCGCCAACACGTGAGCAGAACTAGCGCAACCAAAACAATGCGCAGCAGATTGGTATGGTGGCCCGGGAAATTTGAAATTACAGTTGCGCGGAAAATTTGAAATCAGTGCAGGATTATCGAAGGAACTGGATTACAGGTAGTCGGATTAGTGAAGGTTGACTGTATTTCAGTGGGGAGTTGGGATACAAACTACATGTTTAAAGTTACTGCCATTTGCATCCCTCTAGCCTGCAACCAAAATCAAGTTACCCTACTACAGTTTTACTATGATGAGCTGCTGTGGTAGGACCAAGGAGCTTTTGAGAGCTGCTTTTAAATTTTGGATCTGTATAATAAAATTTGCATAAATCTTAAGTTACTGATAATAATGTTTCTTTATATTCTGATTCTGGTTTTAAGAAAAGACCCCCAGAAATAAATTAAAAGGCTCACCACCATTAGGATCAGGATACTCGACCTCAGTGGCTAATTATTCATTGCTGTAGATTAGACATTGCTGCATTTAGTTGAATAAAGGTTGTGGTAATTGTTGCAACTTTGGAATTTCTAATTGGGAGCAGAGGCCTATGAAGTTTCCATCTCTTTTCAACCGATATGTTAGATTGTATCTGTGTTCAGTGGTGAAGTAAGAGTTGGAGGTGAATGGATTTATTAAAAGTTGATAAACCTGAGCACAATTCTGTATTGTGGGCACTGTTTGTTATGGTACCACTGATGTTGACTTAATTCTGGGTACCTATCTCTACAGACTGACATGGACCCCACACAGTGAGTGGGTTTCACTGCATTACTGGTATCAATCAGTATTGTAGAATGTATTGCTTTCTCATGTTGGTCTTATTTAACATTTATTACAGAAAAGCACCTGTAGTTAAATTTTTGTAATATTTGAATAAAATAAAATAAGTACTAATTTTTGATTTTTTCATTAAATGAAGATCTCTCAGGATTGACGCTGCAAAGCTCAGGTAAGAAACATCACCAATTGCTTCTGGGTTAATCGGTTTGTGAATTTAATTAGTTCTTATCTTCTGATTGTAAGATAGCTGTTCAGTGTAAATCTCTTCCTTTCTGCACTCTGCACTTCATGCACTGAGTACTGGACTCAGTAGTCTGCACTGCTAGCATTAATTCAGAGTTGCAGGTGCTAAATTCAATTTTGGTGTTGTATTCAGTCTCCTGAATATGAATGGAAAAAAGAATTTCAACCCCGCAATTAATGAAATGGCTCGGTCACTTCGAATTAAGCTTTGTTTTGCATGTTTAACTTGGCATTGAAAATATAACTGAAAAGTTAGCATGTGCACCGGAGTCAGAGAATAGTTTAATTACTAAATGATGATGACATGAATATTGATTTCTCCAACTTCCAGTAATATTTCACCCTTCCCCTTCACTCTTTTCTCATTGCCCATTCTTTTTCTATTCCCTCATACCCCTTCTCTTTTCATGTGCCTATCACCTCCCTCTGATGCCCCTCCTTCCCTTCCTCTCATGATCCATTCTCATCTCCTATCAAGTTCTTTCTTTGTCAGCCCTTTACCTTTTCCACCTATCATCTTCATACCCCTTCCCCTGCCCACAAGATTTCTTCTATCACATTCCAGCTTACACTCCTTCCCCTCTCCCCACCACCTTATTCTGGCTTCTTCCCCCTTCCTTTCCAGTTCTGATGAAGGCCCTCGGCCTAAAATTTCATCAGTTTGTCTCTCTGCATTGAAGCTGCCTGACCTGCTGAATTCCTCCAGAATTTTGTGTGTGTTGCTGTGGATTACCAGCATCTGCAGAAGTGTTAAGGATTTGATTATACTGATTTATTTCTCCTATCACACACCCTTTTCCACATCGCAAGTATATCTTCACACACCTCTTGATAGTAAACAAAAGCAGGTACGGTCTGGTCTGTTATTGGTTTTCCAATCCAACCAGCTGATAGTGAACTGGAATGTGACTTCAGACCAGTGCATCCCCTCCCTAACCCAGAAAACTAAGGCCATTGCAGCCCTCCATTCATTACTGCATTGGCTTGTATCAGCTTGAGAATTTAATAAAACACATTTCAGCAAACACTGTTACCAGAATCTTAAAGTAATTTACCCATCAATACTAATCAGGAAGTATCAGAATGTGGCATGTAAGAACATGTTCAGAGGGATAGATTTGAATTGGGCATCTGAATCTAGAGAGAGGCAGCATGGCAAAATAGTTTTCATCATCAAGCCCCCCACCACCATCCAGACTATGCTGCCTTCTTGCCGCTGCCACCAAGAAGCAGGTACAGGAGACTTGGGATCCACATCACCGGGTTCTTCAACAGTTATTACCCCTCAACCAGCGTGGATAACTTCATTTACCACAACTTGGAAGCGATTCCTCAACCTATGTATGGACTCACTTTCAAGGTCTTTGCAACTCATGTTCTCATTATTATTTATTTACTTAGTTATTATTATGTTTGGCATTTGATAGTTTGTATTTTGTACATTGTCAGTCTTTGTAGATTTTCATTGATTCTATTGTATTTCTTTGTATCTACTGCGAATGCCCAGAAGAAAATGAATCTCAAGGTAGTATATTAAAAATATGCTAATATATTAATAAATGATAATTATTACACTAATAATAAATGAATTTTGAGTATCAAGCCCACTCCCAAGCTGACTTCCTTTGCTCTTTTTCTGTTACTAGAGGTTATTCCAAAACCTACATTCTCTCTCTGCAAAACAAACCACGACTTAGAAGTCTTCAAAGTTCAAAATAAATTTATTATCAAATACCTATATGTCATCATATAAAATCCTGAGATTCATTTTCTTGTGGACATTCACAATAATTACAAGAAACACAATACAATCAATGAAAGACTGCACCCAACAGGATAGACAAACAGCCAATGCGCAAAGAACAACAAACTGCAAGTATGAAAGAGGGAAAAGATAACAATAAATAAATAAGCAATAAATATTGAAAACATGAGATCAAATGTTTTCAAATCCTCTGTCTCATCTCTTCAGTCCCTATGTCTCAAGATGATTATGTTTAATTTTGCTGTGCTCATCTACAAATCCATTGGTGATAACTAGCATGTTCTGGAGCTCTGGATTTCTCTACTGCACCACCTCAGCCACTTTTACCTCTCCACCCCTTTGCTCCTTTCAAGATGCTACTTCAAACCCATCTATTGTTATCAAACATGCCAACTTTCCTAACATAAATACAAGGGATTTTACAGATGCTCGAAATCCAGAACAACATATATAAAATGCTGGAGGAACTCAGCTGGACAGTCACTGTTTCAGGCCAAGACCCCTTCATCAGGTCTTTGGGTATCCCCTGGTTTCTGCCTCCTTTCTTTCCAATCCTGATGAAGGGTTTCAGCCCAAAATGTCGACTGTTTATTCCCCTCAATAGATGTTGCCTGACCTGCGGAGTTCCTCCAGCATTGTGTGTGAACTTCCCTAACATTTATCCTCGTGGCTCAGTGCCATTTTGCTCAAAGTGCTCAAATGCATTAGCTGTGCACGCAAAAGTGGCAAAATAAATAGAATTTTTTGATAAAGTTGAAGTTGCTAATGAGGCTTTCATAAATCAGTACTCTACACATTATTGGCATATTAATGATTTAACTGGATCTTTGGAATGGGAGCATCATTGAATCTGAAATGGTAACATTATAAAGATTTAAATGGCAACAAACTTAATGAAAGTTGTTCTTCATCTGTAACAAATCACAACCCCAACACTTTTCAGCAGTCGATCTCCACAGTAGAATAAGGTGGGAAGGGGTAGAGCAACTGTTCTCCAGATTCTGGCATGAGCACAAAATATTAGCACATGCTTAAGTAATCTTGCTTCAGCTATTTCAAGTTGATTATTATATTGACTTTAAGGAAGTATTTAAAGATCATCAGTCCTAATGGAATTGTATTCAGAATCTGACATATGTTGTGAAATTAGTTTTGTGACAGCAATACGTAAAATACACTATCACGTACAATAAGAAATAGATATTATTGCAGTGTAGAATAGGTACTTCCGGCCGCCCAGTACAAAAAGGGGGCAAGCATAGTGAGGTAGTGTATACTGTCTGTTAAGAAACCTGATGGCGGACTAGAAGAAGCTGTTTCTAAAATGTTGAGTGTGTGTCTGTAGGTTCCTGTACCTCCTCTCTGATGGTAGTAGTGAGAAAAGGGCACGTCCTAGGTGGTTAAGGTCCTTAATGATGGATGCTGCCAAGTTGCGGCATCGCCTTTTGAAGATGACCTGGATTGTGGGTAGGTTAGTGCACATGATGGAGCTGGCTGAGTTTACAACTCACTGCAGCCTTTTCTGATCCTGTGCAGTGGCTCCTTCATACCAGACGATGATGTAGCCAGCCAGAATGCTCTCCACAGTATATCTGTAGAAATTTGCCAAGTATTTTTGGTGACATACTAAATCTTGAGGTAAACTTTGAATGAACCTTGTGACAAATGAGAAGTAGAAGCACGCCTAATAATGTAGACGATCTAAACCATTTGATCAGCTTCTGGTGTCAGATCAGACTGGATTTATGGAAGCCTGGAAGCATGTTTATTTTAATAGCGGATAACGTGAAAGATCATATTATAAGAGAAAGTACCAAATACCAAATGTGTAGTCTGTTAATAATTTTTCCATTAATTCCAGGTCAAACAAGCCTTTTAGTGAAAGATGAATTTGTAAATGATTATGTGCAAGTTGAAGGCCCGCCGTCTCTGTTGAATACCGAAGGACATTCTTTGCAAACCATTCAGCATCCACCCAGCGCCAGGCAACCAAATGAAAGTTACAGTGGACCAGCCATGTTAACACCAGCAGAGCCAAGTACTCCAAGCACCACAAATTTCCCCAGTATTCCTGTTGCTACCACAAGTGAGTAGAAATGTGATTCTTATTGTAAGCTAAATTGGTGTGTAATGTAAAAAAAAACTTTCATATTTTATGTAATAAAAAAGTTTCAGTATCTAGTATGTTTTTATAACATCTATTTTAAAGGTTCTGCATCTGTCGTGTGTTTCAAACTGTAGTGCTCTAAAACCCGTGTTGAATTTTTTTTTAATGGCAATTTATTTTTTAAATTTTGAGACTATTTTCTTTTCTGCTAAATCTCACCAAGACTACTGGCTGCTTTTTAAAAATCACTTCTGTGGCTGTTGGGGGTTGTTTTGTTGTTAGGGGGATGTCAGGTACGTTTTTACACAGAGAGTGGTGAGTGCATGGAATGTGCTGGTAGAGGCAAATATATTACAGACATTGAAGGAACTCTTAGAGAGGCACATAGATGATAGAAAAATGGAGGGCTATGTAGGCGAAAAGTGTTAGATCGATCTTAGAGTTGGTTAAAACAGCGGTCCCTAACCACCGGGCCGCAAAGCCTGTGCTACCGGGCCGTGAGGAAATGATATGAGTCAGCTTCACCTTTCCTCATTCCCTGTCATGCACTGTTGAACTTGAACATAGGGTTGCCAACTGTCCCATATCTGCCAGGACATCCCGTATATTGGGCTAAATTGGTTTGTCCTGTACTTTCCCCGCTAAGGTAGAGCGTTCCTGTGAAACCTTTCGTGCCAAATTGGCATGAAGCAAAGAAGCAATTACCATTAATTTATATGGGAAAAATTTTTGAGCATTCCCAGACCCAAAAAATAACCTAACAAATCATACCAAATAACACATAAAACCAAAAATAAATAACATTAACATATGGTAAAAGCAGGAATGATATGATAAATACACAGCCTATATAAAGTAGAAATACAGTATGTACAGTATAGTTGGGAAGATAAAGGCAAAACCGATTTGTGGGAAAAAAGGGCAAGCGCACATCATATGCTCACGTCACGCATGCGCACACAGGTGCCCGCGCAAGGCTTCATGGTCATGGTAGTCTTTCCTGGGGTAAAGTGTCCTGGGATTTGACTGCTACTTTTGTCCCTTATTTGGGAGTGAGAAAGTTGGCAACCCTAACTGTAAGAGACATGTTGAGGTGAGTTTAACCCTAGTTGAACACCCCCCACCCCCCGCTCGGCTGGTCCGCAAGAATATTGTCAATATTAAACCGGTCCACAGTGGTGTTCTATGTTTTATATATTTTGAAACTCTTTTAATATGGAGTTTACGTGCATGGGTATTTTATAAGTTTGCTATACCGGAGGGAAGTGTGGAGTGGTGAGGGGGGGGTGCACGGTAATGCTACTTCTGGAAATGGAACAAAGCAGAAAATGTGTTGGATTTCAGAAGTTCCGTTGGCAGCAGTGGAGAACAGAAATATACTATTTAACTCCAATTCTATGAATGAATCTAAAGTATATGTACTTAATAGCATTGTTTGATTGGGTGTAGAGGGCGATTGAACATGTCAGCATCATAGCACAGATCAGATACAGCATATCTGTGCTGTTGCATCGACCTTCAAACAATATGATTGTTGCTGTCTACAAACAAATAAAAAAAAGCTGCAGATTTTGTGCATGTGAGCAGGGGGAAATGGGTTTAAGGGGTCTGGCACTTAACTCCATTTACTTGCCTTTCCCCTTTTCTCTTGGTCTCTGAAAATTAAAAGTGCACGTGCTGGTAATCTGAAACAAAAAAGACAAGCAGGAAATACACAGCAGGTCTGGCAGCAACTCTGGAAGGAAGATCTTCAGGTTGAAAATCTTTTGTCAGAATTGAGAAACAAAAAGTAGAGAGGGGAATGGGTAGAACAAAAGGAAAACATCTGACAGGTTGAGGCGATTGATGCTGTAGGGGTAAGTTGTTAATGGGGCCGTTAGAAGATGACAAAGTATGATGTGTTTCAAGTTGGGGTGTACTACTGGAGAGGAGAAAAAGCTGAGCCAACATTACAGAAAGATAATCAGAATCAGGTTTTTTATCACTAATGTCATGAAATTTGTTTTGTGGCAGCAAAACAGTGCAATGCATAAAAAATTGCTATAAATTACAATAAGAATATATAGTCAAAATAAATAGTGCAAAAAGAGAGCAAAATAGTGGTGTTCATGGGTTCGTGGACTATTCAGAAATCAAATGGCAGAGAGCAGTTGCAGTTTCTAAAACATTGAGTCTGTGTCTTCAGGCTCCTGTACTGCTTCACTGATGGAGTAATGAGAAGAAGGCATGTCCTGGATGGTGGGGGGGTCCTTCATGATGGATGAGGTCTCACTGAGGTATCGCCTTTTGAAGATGTCCTCAGTGGTGGGCCCCACAATGGAGCTGGCTGTTTTCACAACTTCCTGCAGCTTTTTCTGATACTGTGCATCAGGGCCTCTGTACCAGGCAGTGATTCAGCCAGTCATAATGCTGTGAATTTTGAACATTTATTTACTTCTCATTTACAGTGTATAAGATGACACTTTAATTGTAGCTGTGCTGTATAGCTTTGGAGTCTAATGGGAACTATTGTGATTCCTCACAACCTTATTACTTCAACAACAGGAATTCTGCAGATGCTGGAAATTCAAGCAACACACATGAAAGTTGCTGGTGAACGCAGCAGGCCAGGCAGCATCTGTAGGAAGAGGTACAGTCTTCCTAGAGATGCTGCCTGGCCTGCTGCGTTCACCAGCAACTTTTATGTGTGTAACCTTATTACTTGTAGTGTTTTTGAAACATAGTACAGAGAATGTAGAACAGTATTATCACAGTATAGGTCCTGTAGCTCATGATGTTGTGTTGACCCATCTAACCCCTTCCTACCTCCCACTCACCCGCAAACCCACCCATTACCATTGTGGCTAAGTGCCAAAGAGTTTATGTTTAATCTTGCGTTTTGTGAAGCATCTCCGCTCCATCCACCAAAAGCAGAACTTCCTGGTGGTCAAACATTTTAATTCCAATTTACACTCCGACATGGCGGTCCATGGCCTCATCTCAGCACCTCAGGGTGGAGGAGCAACACTTTATACTCCATCTGGGTAGTCTCCAACCTGATGGCATGAATATTGATTTCTCCTTCTGGTAAAAACAAAACTCTGGCCCCCTTCCCTCTTCTCTTCCCCATTCTGGCCTCTTATCACTTCTCACCTGCCTATCACCTCCCCTTGGGTCTGCTCTGTCTCATCATTCTCCTATGGTCCACTGCCCTTTCAGATTCTTTCCTCTCTAGCCCTTTATATTTTCTTTTCACCTGGTTTCACCTATCACCTTCTAGCTGTCCTCCTTGCCCTCCCCCAATCTTTTTATTCTGGCGTCTTCCCCCTTCCTTTCCAGTCCTGATGATGGGTCTTGGTTTGAAACATCGACTGTTTCTTCATTTCCATTGATCCTGCCTGACCTACTGAGTTTCTCCAGGATTTTGTGTGTGCTGCTCTGGATTTCCAGCATCTGCAGACTTTCTTGGTTTATAATCTTCCACTCTACTTTATTCTCTCAGGTCAGCCGAGTAACATGTTGCCAGTGAGCCATAATGATGGATTAATACCGATTGCCTCGGGACCTCAGCAAACAACGCAGCAGAATGGCTTCCCTGCACAACCAGCAACTTACCATCACAGTAAGGAAACAATTTTCCAGATTTTTTTTGAGTATCGTTGTGACATGTGATCTGCCTGAAGAACAAATACAGTGGATCCGACTAATTGGGACATAAAGGGACCAGTACGTTTTGGCCTAATTAAGTGACTGTCCCAATTAGTTGAACTTAATGAAAATAGTTAAAAAGGTACTTAGGAAAAAACAAACTACCGTTTAACTGAGTAACAAATTTATGTATTTAAATGAAATACAAAACAAATTAGAACATTACCAATACCTCCGTAGTACTATAAAATTGTGTATTAGTTCCTCATAGTTATCAACAGAAGAATTCATCCAGTGTACACAGCCATGTTCTTTTGATTGACTGTAAGTGAGCAAAATCAGCAACAGGCTACTTTCATATAATTTTCTAAGATTGCATTCTCTAAATCTTCATTTTCATTGTAACATTCAAGATGATTGTCGATACCTTTTAACCCTTCATAGTTCCCAACTGGTTGAAGTAGTGAAATTGTTTCATTTTCACTCCCTGGCCATTTCTAAAGTTATTTAAAAACTGTTTGCTCTAGGTACAGTATACTATCTAATGGCCACACAAGTGCATGTGGCTGGCCCGATTAGAAAATGTTTGGCAACAGTCTCTTGTCCCAGTTAAGCAGCATAGTGCCCCAAATAAATGAAGTTGTCCCAAATAAGTAAGTGACTGTCACAATTAACTGATGGTCCAATTAATCGGAATCCACTGTAGTCACAGATGATTAAATCCTCTGAGGCTAAGATTAAATGGCAGTTTGACTCATTCAAATCAAGGCATGCGTATCACATACATCGTGTGTGTTTGATGGTTTCATAAAGTATAGTGCTAGTTTGTATTGTTGGGCTCATTCTTATGCAATTTTTTAATTGTTGTTCCTGGTATTTTTTAAAACTGATTTAATTTCAGGCTCTACTTATGGAACACAAGAGATTCTGCAGATTTTATTTTATTTATTTATGACAGCGCAGAATAGGCCCTTTGGGCCTTTCCAGCCCTTCAAACCATGCCACTCAACAACCCCCACAACATTGATTTAGCTCTAACCCAATCTTGGTACAATTTACAATGACCAGTTAACCTGCCTTGTACATCTTTGGACTGTGGGAGGAAACCGGAGAATCCGAATTAAATCCCACACATTCAGCGGAGAGCATGTACAGACTCCTTACAGAGGATGCTGGGATTGAACTCCAACATAATGGCATTGCGCTTACCTAACTGATATAAATGATCACATAATCACAAACAATTATGCACATGCTGGAAATCCAGAGCAACACACACAAAATGCTGGGGGAGCTCAGTATTTCAGGCAACATCTATGGAAATGAATAAACGGTCGATGTTTTGGGTCAAGGCTCTTCAGGGCGGAGAAGGAAGGAGGGGGAAGATACTAGAATAAGAAGGTAGGGCGAGGAGGGAGGAGAACAAGCTATAAGCTATTCCTGCTGAAGGGTTTCAGCTCAAAACATCAACTGTTTATTAATTTCCATAGATGCTGCCTGACTTGCTGAGTTCCTCCAGCATTTTATGTGTTTTGCTCTACTTTATGGAAGTTTATTTTGCTAAGTAATTAGTTGCTTTAATTGTTGTTTTGAGTTCAGTCTGCTGATTCAAAGTGCTTGTACTTGGGGATATATATCAAATAAAGAAGTTTAACCTGGCGAAAATGAGAGCTGTTGAAACAGATTGTTTTTTTTTTATTAAGAAGAGAGGCTTGACATCTGTGTTAACAAATCAGCCATGATGGAATGGTGGAGTAGGCCTAATTATGCTCCTATGTCTTATAGTAATGGAAGGATGTGGAGAGGTGGGAAAGCTTGGACCATTTGGGATGAATATCCTGTTGTTACACTGCTAATTCTGCATATTTGCTTGAATCTGCTTTTCTACAGTAACCACTCATGCCAGAGTTAATATGGTTAAATTCCTTTAAAAGCTTACCAACCTGCCTTGTTCTGAATATTACCAGTTAAACTTGTTGTTCATTCAAGTTTTTGTCCCATTGTGAGTTGAAACAGAATACATATAGATCGACGTTTGGAATACCATGACTTTATCAGTAATTAAATATTTAAAATCTTAAGAGGGTTGCTATGGAACAAATTTGTTAAACACATTCCTCTACGTTGTTCATTTCACTTTTCATCAAAGAATGGGGCCATTCATTTGGACCCACTCTTGTTGCACTGATACACTCGATGATTTGATGATGTTCTGAAAATTCTTTGCACATTGCTCTAAAATTGTGACTCTCGGGAAGCACGGCGGGCCTGTTTGGAAATGCGTGTTTACGATGAGCTGCCTCAGTTTGGTTGCTGCTTGCGGCTGGGAAATATATGGAGACATTTCACGACACAGAAGCTGCCATTATGTGCACCAAAACAAAACTTCAGACGAGAAATTGTATAGAGGTGCAGCACCATGAGGAGGAATTGTTCAGAAAGGACAAAACCAAACACTGTCCCATAGATGGCAAAAATCAAAATTGTGGTGGCCAATTGTTTGGAAAAAAAATCTTTATATGCTCTTCTCTGTACCCAAGATATGTTTGAGAGGAAGTAAGAGTGATCCAGCTTGCATTAAATCTGTGCTGTCTCTGCATTGGAAATAATTGCTGGAGGGATGTGGAGGAAGCAGGGTTCACGCACAATATCCTGAACCTGTCAAAGCCTTTGGCAAGAGGCAACACAGGTGTGCCTTTTCATCATACTAGAGACAGTCATCCTTTTCTCACTAAGTTATCTTAAAATCTATCAAAATCGCTAAATCGCTGTGCTAATGTCATCTTTTAAACTTTGCAAATCAGGAAATAGGTCCAATATCCTTTGAATGCATCAGACATAATACTACCAACTCTTGGTGTGTAGTGAACATGCGCAGACTAACCAACAGCTGTAAGACATATTTAGCTTGTGATGACTTTAGCTTGTGGCAGCACTCCCAGATTTTCTTATAATTCTCATTTAATAAAACATTAAACTCAGTTTTCCATGACTTAAAATCATTCCTCATTATCGCAAACCCCTCCACAATTTTTCCCTCTCCCCTCAGTAAGAACAGGCCGAACCTCTTTAGCCTCTTGTAATGGGCTAGGAGTCATCCATTTTTCCCCCTCTGAATCCTTTCATATGAATGTACTTGTCCTCCTGGATAATCGATATATGCTGAGATTCCCGCTTCGCCTGTTTTTCTCACAGATACCTCGACGGATCCGAACCTTGTAACCATTGAAGATGAAGGTGATGATGAGGATGATTATGAGGAGCCCCAGGAGATTATTCATCCAGATTCTCCGGGGGATGATCCAGATAATGGGCCAAATAGGTGGAGGTCTTCGAGTTGGATTCCTGAAGAGACTTTGTTAAAAATTGAGGAATGTCACAGTGCCATGTTGATCGACGGTTTCCAAAGGATCGAAGAAGGAATTCATGGACTGCGCCAAGACATGAATGAGCACATGGAGAATTTGTGTGGCTCCATCGAGTCTCTCCGTACACCCCTGCAACTAATAGGACAAACCCTTCGGGAACTTCTTGCACACTTGCAGGCCAGTCACCGGCCAGTGCAGGTGGATTCGGCAACTTCACATACTGAAGCGACTGCAGAGCCTGGTCCTTCCAGTGTCTCTTTAGAAACAGTACTTGGACAGAGTGAAAGAGGGCCATTCAAGAAACAAAGAATTAATTGAAGATAGGTAGATCTCCATGGGACAGTTTTTTAAAAATCTTGTACATATTAGCTTTTCTTGGAAAGTGTGGTCTTGCCTTAAAAAATGTGTGACATCACATATGTAGGTTTGGCTTCCTATAAAGGAGGTGCCAATTTCTTTTTTTAAACAAAATTTATTTTTGCCTTTTACTATTTTGCGCACTGACACATTCCCTTTCCAGCCCATCAAATGAAAACCTGACATAAACAATCATATAACCACGAGATTCTGGAGATGTTGGAAATCCAGAGAGAGTGTGTGTGTGTGTGTGTGTGTGTGTGTCTCTCTCTCTCTCTCTCTCTCTCTGTCTCTGTCTCTGTCTCTCTCTCATACACACACACACACACACACACACACACTCGCTCTTACGCACACACACTCTCGCTCTTACACACACACACAGACTCGCTCTTGCTCACACACACACAAACACACACACACACAAACACACACACACACACACACACACACACACACACACTCTCTCGCTCACACACACAAGTACACACACACACAAACACACACATAAACTCACTCTCTCTCTCACACACACACACACACACACACACACACATCTACCTAGAGGAACACAGCAGGTCAGACGGCATGCCTGGAAAGCAATAAAGAGTCAACATTTCATGCTGAGACCCTTCACCTAGTCCTGATGAAGGGTCTTGGTTCAAAGCTGGAGAGCTTTATTCTTCTCCATAGATGCTGCCTGACCTGCTGAGTTCCTCAGCTTTTTGTGTTATTATAAATCATCACATTCTGTCATGTAGTTGCGCTGTAAGTTACCATAACGGAAAGTTTAGCTATGCTATTTTGATTACTATACAGTATTTTAAAGGACTATATAATGTGGAGAATGTTGTAGACATGTATCTGAGAATGAAAATCCCTCTTCAGACCACCAAGTTTACTCTTTAAGTGGCATGTCTTGTGGTACAGTGTATTTGATTATCTCTGCTGGTCTTTATGAGAATGAAGGACCCCCATGCCTGACTTCAAGATCTTTGCATCTAAAAAAAGAACAAAATCTAAGAAAGGGTGAGGTCAATGATATGTTTGGAATAAATATATAGAGCTATATGTGTTTATATACATATACAGTGGATTCCAGTTAATTGAGATTCATCGGGACCAGTACATTTTGGCCCAATTAAGTGGCTACCCCAGTTACTGACGGAGGGATTCATCGATTGTACATTGCAGTATTCTTTTGATTGACTGTAAATAAACAAAATCAGCACAAGCTCCTAGTGCAGATAATGGACTGCCTTCATACAATTTTCTAAGATTGTATCATCCAAATCTTCATTTTCATTGTAGCATTAAAGATTATTGTTGATGTCTTCAAATTCTTTGTAGTTCCTAACTTGTTGAAGTAGTGAAATTGTTTCATTTTCATTCCCAGCCATCTCTAGCATCTCCAAGAGTGAAAGCTTGAAACCACAGTGAACAAGCCTGTTCCAAATCGTCTTACTGCTTATTTCTTGCTAGCTATCACTGACAAAAATCACTACTTTTTGAACACAAGCTCACGCAACTGATGCTATCTAAAAACTGTTCACTCTAAGTGTAGTGTCTAAAGCGGCACGAGTGCACACATCTGACACTAGTTAGAAATTGTTCAGCAACAGACACCTTCCCCAATTAAGCGACATAGTGTCCCAAATAAATGAAGGGAACCCTGGCTATTTTGTCGATTTGTTTTTGTTCTTTGAGTTGTCCCAAATAAGCAGCCACCCTGATTATCTGATGGCCCAATTAACCAGAATCCACCGTATAAAGTTATATCTGTTTGGAATACATATGTAAGGTATGGGTGCTATGGTAGGGTGGTGGTTAGCATGACACTATTACATCTTGGGCCATTGGAGTTTGGAGTTCAATTCTGGTGCCATCTGTAAGGAATTTGTATGCTCTCTCCACGAACACTGGGTTTCCTCCAAGTGCTCCAGTTTCCTCCCACAGTCCAAAGATGTGGATTAATTGATCATTACAAATTATCCGGTGATTAGGTTGCTTGGTGGCTTGGCTTGTTGAGTTGGTAGGGTCTGTTCTGCACTGTATAAATAAATAATAAATAAAATTATTCCTTACGTTTGAGATTAAAATGAGCCAACTTCACTTGACCCTCTGATTAAACTTGCCCCATTGGGACTGGAAGACTGCAGAACCTGTGATATGTACTAATCCGGGGAAATGTTCCAAGGGACAATGTTCCCACTCCTCTCCTCCAGCCCACCTTGATAATGCAATGGTGATATTATTAATTTTGCACTTAGTATGTTAATACTTTTCAGATTTGTCTGAATTGTGCATGGGTATTCCCTTGGTTAGATTGGCTTTGCGTTAGATGTTGGAATAAAAGGGTTATGAAGCTACTTTGCATTATGTTATTCTGTCTGGCTTAAGAAATGGTTAATTGGATTTAACAGCACCATATTCTAGGCAGCTGTAAGATGGCTGATGCATATTAGTATTGACAATTGAAATAGTTTGAGTTTTAATTATGCAGATTATGGGGACCTCATTACAGTGCAGAAGCAACTCAGATCCAGGTTTCAGAACTCCATAGATCCTGCTTGGGTTCTGCATAAACTATGGTGTTAGATTTGTATTTCAGAACAGTTAGGGTGTTCACTCATTAACTCCTCTCTTGACTGTGAAGTGTGGGTTCTGCAACTTGGTCAGAATGTTTTACAGGAGAAAGAGTGGTAGTATGCATTTAAAGAACGATTGTAAAGATTATGTTAAGAATGAGGGGAGATGTAATCTGTTACACTTTGACAAATCTTTTCCTGTTTATTCCTCAAAGCTTTAGACATGTTGGTAATTTTCATATCTGAAAATAATAGCTACAATTTCTTTGCTGAGAGGCACTTAAAACTAAAACTTATGGACACTATTCATCCATAAGATAAAGCTCGTTTGTAGAAGTATTCTGTTATTTGACCTACGTGCATCAGTAAAACTTTTTATTAAAATTACCTGTGCATTTAATTCACCATTTTAATTGAAGCAGTTTTATTATTGGCTCAAGCAACACACATCAAAGTTGCTGGTGAACGCAGCAGGCCAGGCAGCATCTATAGGAAGAGGTACAGTCGACATTTTGGGCCGAGACCCTTCGTCAGGACTAACTGAAAGAAGAGATAGTAAGAGATTTGAGAGGGGGAGGGGGAGGAGGGATGGAGCCAAGAGCTGGACAGGTGATTGGCAAAAGGGATGTGAGAGGACCATGGGACAAAAAAGAAAAGGGGAGGGGGGGAACCCAGAGGATGGGCAAGGGGTATAGTGAGAGGGACAGGGAGAAAAAGGAGAGAGAGAGAGAGAGAAAAAGAATGTGTGTATATAAATAAATAAATGGATGGGGTACGAGGGGGAGGTGGGGCATTAGCGGAAGTTTGAGAAGTCAATGTTCATGCTATCATTTTCGAGGCCATCCAGACGGAATGTAAGGTGTTGTTCCCCCAACCTGAGTGTGGCTTCATCTTTACAGTAGAGGAGGCCGTGGATAGAGGAGGCCTGCTACATTCACCAGCAACTTTGATGTGTGTTGCTTGAATTTCCAGCATCTGCAGATTTCCTAGTGTTTGCGTTATTATTGGCTCAACTGCCATGAGTTTTTCTATCAAGTTCAGTTTTCTGATCTGCAAATATAAAATTATGATGAAAATTACAAATTTACAAGTTTATTTGTTTGTAGTAGAGGGAATTTGAAATGATGGCGTTTAATATTGAGCATAATCTGAATATTTCATGAAGAATTTATATACAGAGCAAATTTCAAGTCTAATAACACATCTTTTATCGCTGGCAATAAAGGTTTACTGTTCTGACAATTTCTGACCATTTGATGTACTTATACTCTATACAGTTGGACTGCTTTTTATCTCAAATAAATCCTTATAATGAGCACCATTGTTATGGAATCCTTTCACGTAAGAGTCTTTTGACATTTCATAATAGCCATAATTTCTTTCCATACTATGAAACAGGCATTGCCTCAGCTTTCTGTTCCAGAATGTAAAGAGTATTGTGGGGTGTTGAAGTTAATATTAAAAGACTCATCCTTGTTTCTTCTTGGCTTATTGGACTTGCTGGGACCTAAGCTGCCAACAGCAGCTTGCCATAGTCCGCTATTGTGGGCCAGTCTTTCAAATTGTCCCAAGGTGTAGACCATCTTTGAAGATCCTTCATCTCCTAGGATGAGGTATTTGGAGCTTCGGTTGGCATTTCTGTAGTGCTGTGTCTTTACGGATGGGGTTGCTAGAGCCATGCCCAACCCTCCTGATTTCACAGCTAGGCTTGGTACCGTCCATGGAGGAGTTAAAAGATTAATTCTTGTTTATAAATTCACAATATAACTAAACATTTTAAATCAAAATTCCTCTCCATTATATTAAAAGTAGTTCTTCAAATGTATTGCATGTTGACAACTGATTTATGTATTTGATTGTTGATGATATTGGGTCTCTATTTATTTCACTGAGAAGCAATTACAATGGGCTTAATTTCCTGGTCCTATATGTAAACGGCGTGTAATATTAACAGTAGGTGTGATTGTCCCTTTATATTTTATTCAATGTTAGGCCTTTTGATGACACAGGTTTTTTTTTTAAGGTGGTTTTTCTCAACCCCATTTTTAGCACCTTAACTGGGTAAAGCTATATATCAAAAGAAGCACCAAAAAACTGATATTTGGATTATATTGATATATTTTGGTGAAAATGTAATTGAATATTTCTGCTGTAATGTTTATTTAACAAAGATTATATCCTTATATCTTCCCACTGTATTTACATATTTGAAGATTGACACCTTTTTAAATTTGTAAATTAAATATTTGATTTAATTGTAAAAATTCATATGCAACTATATCTTCCCAATTTGTAACTTTTAACAGATAGCACTACAACTTGGACTGGAAACAGGACAGCAACATTTACACCAAGCATGCCTCATCACCAGAATGGACACCTTCAACACCATACCCCTATGCACCATACAGGCCATTACTGTAAGTCATTGTGATCAGAATAAAAATTGCTATTAGGAAAATGAAAGGAAGTGAAAGATTTAATTTGTATCGTACATTTTGGACTGCAGCATTATTTTGTGTTAGTGTGCTGATGAAGTCAATAGTGGTTGAAACAATGGGTTGGGAACTTCTCTACATTTTAGTTTCTTAGTGTGCAATGGTCTTGATCAATTTATTTAATTGGAATCCCTAGATTTGTCTTTCAATCTGTTATTTATTTATTTATTTATTTATTGGGATAGTTCACGGAATAGACCCTTCCAGCCCTTTGAGCCGCACCACCCAGCAACCCCCATATTAATCCTAGCCTAATCATGGGACAATTTACAATGACCAATTAACCTACCAACCAGTTAGGCTGTGGGAGGAAGCTGGGGAACCTGGAGGAAACCCATGCAATCACAGGGAGAAAATAGAAACTCCTTACAAACTGTGGCGGTAATTAAACCTGGGTCGATGGCTCTGTAAGTTGTTACTATGCTATTGTGCCAATGTATTTGTATTGTTAACACATTAATTTTACATTAAAATTTACTTAATTTAAAAAATTTCATTTTCCCTTTTAGTCATTACAAATGATGAATCTCAGTGTTGTATTTGCCAACGTACATGTATTTTGATAATAAGCTTACTTTGAACAAAAGGAAGGTTTAAAACAGCTTACGTAAAATTGCATAAAACTCCTTTCGAAGTGCTTCCCAGTCTTCTTACTAAAGTTATTTGCACATAAAATTCCAACATAGTTGATGTCGATCACCTGTGTGCCATTAATTAGTTCATTCAACTTTTAAGACAGCATTACATTTTAGAGAGGAAGTTCTGAAGAATGGGGGGGGGGGGTGGACCTCATTAAAACCTATTGAATATTGAAAGGCGTAGACAGGGTGGATGTGGCGAGGATGTTTCCTCTGGTGGTGGGGGGGGGGGGGGTGCGGTCGGTCTAGGACCAGAGAGCACAGCCTCAGAATTGAGAAATGTCTATTTTAAACAGGGATGAGGAGAAATTTATTTAGCTAGAGGGTGTTGAATCTGTGGAATTCGTTGCCACAGTTGGTTGTATCATTGGATATGTTTGAAACAGAGGATGTACAGTACAGGAACAGGCCCTACAGCCCACAATGTTGCACCAGACCAATTAAGTTAGTAATCAAATGGCCACCTAAACTAATCTCATCTGCTTACACAATGTCCATATCCTTCCATTTTCCTCACATTCATAAAGGCTTCAAAGGTTATTAGAAGATAGGAGGATGAGGTTGAGGAATAATAAATTAATGATGATGTAATCACAAAGCAGACTTGATGGGCTGAATGTCCCAATTCTGCTCCTGTGACTAATGGTTCATGGACTGTTCAGAAGTCTGATGGTGGAGGGGAAGATCACTGAGTAGTCTTCAGGTCTCATAAATATTGATACGTAGTAAAAGAAGCAATTTTATATTTATTTATTTATTGATTGATTGATTAGCAACATAGTACAGAAAGGAATTTGGAAAAAGGAGGTCTGCTTCATTGGGATAAATGGGCTAGTATAATTTCCACACTTAGGCCATAAGATATAAGAACAGAATTAGGTCATTTGGGCATCGAGTCTGCTCCACCATTTCATCATGGCTAATCTAATTTTCCTCTTGGCCTCAATCTCCTGCCTTCTCCCTGTATTCCTTCATGCCTTGACCAATCAAGAACCTATCAACCTCTGCCTTAAATATATATAAAGACTTGACCTATCAAGTCGATCAAGGTTTTTCAGCTTTCAATATGTTTCAATTAGGCCACCCCTCATTCTTCTGAATTCTAGTGAATACAGGCCCAGAGCTATCAAATGCTCTTCATATGATAAGCCATTCAATCCTGAAATCACTTTTGCGAACCTCCTTTGAACCCTTTCCAGTTTCAGCACATCCTTTCTAAGATGAAAGCCACAAGGGACTGTCCTATTTCTGTTTCTGTTCATACTGTACTTTTCAGTACAAATCTGAGTCTTGTCACTTGCAGAAGCCCTCTGATTTCTCTGCGGTGGTTGGGTGTATCAGAGATGGGCAGGAGTCAGAGGACAGGAGACAAGTTTGTGGGGAGGTACAGGAGGAATCACCTGCTGCTAAATGTGGCCAAAACCCGGGAGATGGTGATTAATTTAAGAGGAAGAGGACTGTGATGAGGCCTGTATACATTCTGGGAGAAGAAGTTATGGTGGTGGAGGAGTACGGATACTTTGGTGTTCACCTCAACAACAGACTCGACTGGAAAACCAACTCCAAGGCTGTTTACGAGAAGGGGATGAGCAGACTCTTATTTCCTAAGGAAGCTGTGATCCTTCAATGTGTGTAACAGGATGTTGGCGATCTTTTACCAGTCTGTTGTAGTGAGTGCAGTCCTCTTTGCAGCTTTATGTTGGGGGAGCAGCATTGATGGTGGTAATCCAGAAAGACTAAATAAGTTCATCAAAAAGACTGGATCGTCCTCGGCTACAACCCCGACTCTTTTGAGTCAGTGGTGGAGAGAAAGTCACTAAACAAACTATTATCCATCATGGACAATCAGTCACATCCTCCCCATGACCAACTGAATAAGTAGTTGAGCACCCTTTTGAATAGACTCATTCAGCTTGCTGTCACAAGAATTGTTACAAAAAATCTTTCCTACCAAATGCAATAGGCATATAAAACAGTTCATCTCAATGTAACAGGAGAACTCACATCGTAGTACAGTATTCTCTGTTTTATTATTTTGTACATTACTATTGCACATTGGTAAATTATTGTATATATTATGATTCTGTACTTATTATTAATATATTTATTATTGCAAATTGTGTTTTTAAATGTTGCTGCTCTAACAAAATAATATCCCACTTGGGATCAGTAAAGTACTTATTATTATTAATATTATTATTAAGGGGCTCAAAACTGTTCACAATATTCCATGAGGCCTCACCAGTGCTTTATGAAGTCTCAACATTACATCCAAGCTTTTCTATTCTAGTCCTCTTGAAATGAATGCTAACATCACATTTGCCTTCATAAAAAGATCTATGAAAGATCACATCACACTTGTGTGGCTATTCCACCTTATTATCTAGACCATAGATCATTACAGCCTTCGGCTTACAATATTATGCTGAACCAATTAGATGAGTAATCAAATTGCCAACTAAACTAATCTCTTCTGCCTTTACAATGTCCATATGCCTCCGTTTTCCTCACATTCATGTGCCTATCTAAGCACCTTTGAAAAGTTTCCAATGTTTCCGCCTCTACAACCACCCAAGGCAGCGCATTCCAGACACCCGTCCCTTGTGTGAAAAACAACTTGCCCCGCTCACTTCCTTTGAAATTATGCCCTTCACCTTAAATGTATGCCCTCTGGTATTAGACATTTCAACTCCTGGAAAAAGATATTGCCTGTCTACTCTCCCTATGCCCCTCATAATCTTATAACCTCTATCAGATCTGTCCTTAGCCTCCAGCGCTCCAGAGAAAATCAGCCAGGTTTGTCCAATTTCTCACTCTAGCACACGCCCTCTAATCTAGGCAACATCCTTTTCTGTGTCTTCTCCAAAGCCTCAGCATCTTTCCTAATGGGGTGACCAGAACTACATGCAATATTCCAGATATGGCTTAACTAGAGATTTATAAAGCTGCAGCATAACTTCCTGACTTTTGGACTCGATGCCTAAACTAATAAAAGCAAGCATGGCAAAGTTCAGAGTTCAAATTTATTTTGGAAGTATGTATATATGTACTGCCTTGAGATTCTTCACCTCTCACAAAACAGAAAAAACAGAATAGAATTCACAATAAACACACACACACACACACACACACACACACACACACACACACACACACACACACACACACAAGACCGCTACATCATATCCATTTTGCAAAGGAAGTCGTCCTGCAAATAGTAAAAAAAAAGTAATCAACAACACGTGAAACATGAATTGCAGATCCCCAAAAGTGAGTCCACAGCTGCAGAGCCTGTTCAGTGCTGGGGTAGGTGAAGCCCATACAGGATCCTAATGGCTGTAGGGCAACAACTGCTCCCAAACCTGGCAGTGTGGGACCCAAGACGCCTGCATGTGCCATGTGTCGTCTTAAACATCCTATCAACCTGTGTAACCAATTTTAGGGACTTTGAAGTACTGTTGACTAAAATAGTGCATTTCATTAATGTAGTGAGACTTTTTAACAATATTCATTTTGCCACTGTTGATGTCAGAAGTACAGACATTATAGCCCATTTTAAATGAATTAAATTGTCAGTTTAGTTCATACTCTTAAAACAAATCTTTTCTACTCATAGCGTAGTAATTTGTGTGTGTTGTGTATTTAAATTATAAAATTACATGCAACTTTCTTTCCCTAGGGGCAGTACATAATGAGCTTGCCTACCAGCCGCCCATATCTAATCATCCAGGTTAGTAAAAATGATATCTGACGGCTGCATTATCTACATAGATACTTATAATTTGAATCTTGACTGAAATGTATGTTGTTTCACTAAGTTAGAAGCAGTCAGTGTTTAGGAGTGATGCTCCAAAGGTGGAAATCCAACCTGTCAGTCCACAGCCTCCTCTACTGCTGTGATGAGGCCACTCTTGGGTTGGAGGAGCAACACCTTATATTCTGCCTGGGTAGCCTCCAACCTGAGGGTATGAACATCAAATTCTTGAACTTCCTGTAATGGACCCCCCCCCCCCCCACTTCACCTTTCCCATTCCCGTTTCTCTCTCTCACCTTATCTTCTTCCCTGCCCATCACTTCCTTCTGGTGTTCCTCCCCTTCTCTTTCTTCCACGGTCTTCTACGGTCTTCTACGCTCTCCTATCAGATTCCCCGTTCTCCAGCCCTGTATCTTTTTCACTAATCAACTTCCCAGCTCTTTACTTCACCCTCTTCCCCCTCTCCCAGTTTCACCTACCTACCTTGTACTTCTTTCTCCCTTCCCCCCCACCTTCTTAACCTGACTGCTCATCTTTGTTTCCAGTCCTGACAAAGGATCTTGGCCCAAAACTTTGGCTGTTTATTCTTTTCCATAGATGCTGCCTTGCCTACAATTTGTATGTGTTGCATGGAAATTTATCAGTGGTTTTTCAGATGCACATGACATGGATTGAGAGATCTATGAAAGATCAAAAAAAAGTTATGGGCTCCATTTTAAATATATACTTGAGAAAAGAAGCCTTATGAACTGGACAATTATATTAATAGTTGTAAAATAAATGCATGAATTATAATAGTTCATTATCAAAATAATTGCTTGTATCTACCTGTTAATTCAGATTAATCCCTGGAAATAGTCTTTAAGATCTTAAGATTCACTGATGCAAGAAAGGCTTTTATGCTTAGGTATTCAGAGCACTACCACATCTGAGAGAAGCTACTTGATATAGCCACTGGATTATCTGTGATGTGTAGATTGAAAAGCTTCAGAGTGCAGAAATTGCTTGAGGGTTGCCGGAGATGAGAGTTTCATATCTGCTGTTCTGGCCATTCATGTGCATCTTAAAATCACCAGTCATCACGGTTAAAATGGATCATTTATTGAGGTATCAGGAAGCTTAGTGAAAGGGTCCTGTCTCAAACAGAAAACAGCTCTTCAATATGTGTTGCTGTATTCTGCTTGGTGAGCAAAGCTATGTATATGCTTGCAGATCTTTTTCAGGCAAAATTCAACCAAATCTGATGAAGAAGAACTTTTGCTGATGTTCCAGAGTTAATGTTGGGTGTCAGTGGTGTGAAGCACTACGTGATTTCTGGATATGACCAGGAAGCATGTGATGCATCAGGCCATAGATCTATCACATTCACGAGGGTGTAAGAGTCATTGATGTCATAGAATTATACAGGATGGAGCGAGCCCATTTTGTTCAAGCCTTTTAAACATTAATTGTATGCATTTCTACAGCTCCCTCTGACAGCCTGTTCTGTATGGTAAAGGTTGTCCTTGGATCCTTTTTAAATCTTTCCCCTCTGTTATTTATGCCCTCTTTGATTTTATATACTTGTATATTTTAGCAGTGCATGTGATGTGGTTATGAATATAACCTGATATTTCATCAAGTAAGTTTTGAATTCTGGTCTAGTAGTGACAGGTTAGTAGATATGAGAGTCTTTCTTTCCTCACAAATTGAAAGAGAAATGTATAATTTGCAAATCTACATTTAAATTGGATAATTGAGTTCTGTAAATAGCAGGCCTAATATGATGATTTTATGATCCTTTAATTCTTTTCCCATTTTCAGAATGAAATGATTGACTATATTTTTGGGTTACAATATGATTTTTATTCTCGCCGAATGCTTAGTGTTAAATCGTAAAATTCTTTCAATCCATTTTCAAGTTCCTGAATACTGGTGCTCTATTGCCTACTTTGAGATGGACGTTCAGGTTGGAGAAACATTCAAGGTGCCCTCTAGCTGCCCTGTGGTTACTGTGGATGGATATGTGGATCCTTCTGGAGGTGATCGTTTCTGTCTGGGTCAGCTTTCCAATGTACACAGAACCGATGCCATTGAAAGAGCCAGGTAAAAAAAAAAGTTTAAGTTCAAGTTTAATTGTCATTCAACCATATATGAATACTCATGAATACAGACAAATGAAACAGTGTTCCTGTGAAGCACATATAGCACATAAAAAAGAAAATGAAAAGAAAAAGGGCCCATTTTAAGGAAAAAGTCAAAAGTGCACATTGGAACTCACTGATGTGGCCATTCATCAACCAGTGCCCTCTTTCGAGCGTCACTGACCTTTGGACCCTCGCTTCCAGTCCACTTCATCCGGTGGTCTACCAGCTCTCTCCACATGCGTCTTCCTTCTTCATCTCTCGCTGTCAAAAGACCATGAAAATCCCTCTTCCAGACCCACAAGAAAGGACAACATTCCTCTCATTGGATAGCCCCACATTCCAAAGCCCCGTTATCTCTAGTCATAACCCAAACATATACTGCTACAGAGAAACCATTACATTAGCAGTGAAACATTACAGAGTGGCCATTACATTAGCTGAAGGTTTTGCCATGGCCCTCACAGTCCCCTGACCTAAACATCATCGAGAATCTGTGGATAGACCTCAAAAGAGCAGTGCATGCAAGACGGCCCAAGAATCTCACAGAACTAGAAGCCTTTTGCAAGGAAGAATGGGTGAAAATCTCGCAAACAAGAATTGAAAGACTCTTAGCTGGCTACAAAAAGCATTTACACGCTGTGATACTTGCCAAAGGGGGTGTTACAAAGTACTGACCATGCTGGGTGCCCAAACATTTGCTTTGGGCCCTTTTCCTTTTTTGTTATTTTGAAACTGTAAAAGATGGAAATAAAAAAGTTTTCTTGCTTAAAATATTAAAGGAATATGTCGTCTTTAACTTTATGCCTTTTGGAAATCAGTTCATCTTTTACTTGCTTAGCTATTCACAGAAACCGAAATTTTGACCAGGGGTGCCCAAACTTTTGCATGCCACTGTATGTGCCTAAGACTTTTGCACAGTACTGTTAATGGGTGGATTAGTAAGTTTACAGACAATACACTTCATTATAAGGAGGATGTGGAGGCTATGAAGAGGGTTCAGAAGAGGTTTATCAGGATGCTGCCTGGATGAGAGGGCATGTGTTATTAGAAAAGTTTAGACAAACTAGGGTTGTTTTCTCTGGAACAGTGGAAACCAAGGGGAGCCCTGATTGGTTTATAAAATAACAAGAGGTATAGATAGACAGCCAGAATCAGAATCAGGTTTATTATCACTGACTATAAGACAGCAGTCCAGTACAAAGACATAAACATCTCCGCATGACAAAAGTAAATAGGACAAAGAGAAGGAATGTGGGGGGAGTGTTCAGAAATCCTATGGTGAAGGGAAGAAGTTGTTCCTAAATCACTGAGAGTGGCTTGCCAGGCTCCTATACCTTCTCCTTGATGGTAATTCTGATGAACTGGGTGTTAAAGATCTTCATGATGGATGCCACCTTCTTGATGCACCATATTTTGAAGATGGGGCGGAATAACCATATAACATATAACCATATAACAATTACAGCACGGAAACAGGCCATCTCGGCCCTTCGAGTCTGTTCCGAACTCTTACTCTCACCTAGTCCCATCAACCTGCACTCGGCCCATAACCCTCCATTCCTTTCCTGTCCATATAGCTACCCAATTTAACTTTAAATGACAATATTGAACCTGCCTTAGCCACTTCTGCTGGAAGCTCATTCCACACAGCTACCACTCTCTGAGTAAAGAAGTTCCCCCTCATGTTACCCCTAAACTTTTGCCCCCTAACTCTCAACTCATGTCCTCTTGTTTGAATCTCCCCCACTCTCAATGGAAAGCCTATCCACGTCAACTCTATCTATCCCCCTCATAATTTTAAATACCTCTATCAAGTCCCCCCTCAACCTTCTATGCTCCAAAGAATAAAGACCCAACTCGTTCAATCTTTCTGTGTAACTTATGAGATGAAACCCAGGTAACATTCTAGTAAATCTTCTCTGTGCTCTCTCAATTTTGTTGACATCTTTCCCATAATTCGGTGACCAGAACTGTACACAATACTCCAAATTTGGCCTTACCAATGCCTTGTACAATTTCAACATTACATCCCAACTCCTATACTCAATGCTCTGATTTATAAAGGCCAGCATACCAAAAGCTTTCTTCACCACCCTATCCACATGAGATTCCACCTTCAGGGAACTATGCACCATTATTCCTAGATCCCTCTGTTCTACTGCATTCTTCAGTGCCCTACCATTTACCATGTATGTCCTATTTTCATTAATCCTACCAAAATATAGCACCTTACATTTATCAGCATTAAACTCCATCTGCCATCTTTCAGCCCACTCTTCTAACTGGCCTAAATTTCTCTGCAAGCTTTGAAAACCTACTTCATTATCCACAACTCCACCTATCTTAATATCATTTGCTGAGTCTATCTGTCTGAGGCCTCCATCGGTCAGAGTTGACCATGGATATTTATCCTAGCTCTCTAGATACACAGGCCTGAGCAGTACAATATGGAGAGCAACCTGTTCTCATGCGGCAAGCTCTCCCTCTCCACGCATCTATGAACTCAAAGGAACGGCAGAGACTGAAACAGTTTGGTATCAGTAGTGTCACAGAAGTTGCCAGTCAGCAATTGAACTCAATGTGGAACTGCCTTAGGGACTTCAGCTCTGGATTTTTCCCTCAGGGTTTACTCCCGAACCCTTCCCCATGTGTGGGCATAGCTGCAAGGCAGCAGAGGTTTGAGATCAGAGTTTTAAGTCAAGTCTGTGATGTGGGAGAAATATCAGACACTTCAGGGCATAAATTTAGAAGTCGGGGAATTTATCAGAGATGAGCAGGGCAAGTTTTTTTACACAAAGAGTGGTGGGTACCTAGAATGCACTGCCAAGGATTATAGTGGGGACAGACATGATAGAGGTATTTAAGAGGCTCTTAGATTGACAAAATATGTAGAGACTGGAGGGAGAAGGGCCAGTTGCAATCAGAAGGAATTAGGTGTCATTAGTTTGGCACAGCTTTGCAGACTTTGCTGTACTCTTTTCATGTTCAACACTTTAAGAAATGTTATTGTGGGCCAGTGGATATAATACTTCCAGTTAACAAATTACCAAACAAAATTGTAAGGAATGGTAAGCTTGATCACAAAATTAAAATCTGTGCAAGCCCACAAGCAAGTGGGATTGTAAATGAACTCGGGACAGAATGCAACTTTAGTGACTGGGAAGATTTATGTGGTGGGTTCTGCTGGAAGGTACAAGAGACCTTGCTTTCATGATGAATTCACACTCAGTGCAGTAGTGGAACACAGTGTGGTCTTCTGCTGCTGTAGCCCATCCACTTCAAGGTTTGATGTGTTCTTTGTTCGGAGATGCTCTCCTACACAACAATGTTGTATCCCATGTTTATTTGAGTTGCTGTCAGCTTGAGGCATTTTCCTCTGGCCTCTCATAAACAAGACGTTTTTACCCAGAGTACTGCCGCTCACTGGATTTTTTCTTTGTTTTTCGCACCATTCTCTGTAAACTGTAGAGACTGTTGTACATGAAAACTCCAGGAGATCCGCAGTTTCTTCGATGCCTTGTCTGGCAGCAACTATCATTCCACAGTCGAAGTTGCTTGGATCACATTTCTTCCCCATTCATAAGTTTGGTCCGAACAACAACTAAACCTCTTGAGCATTTCTGCATGCTTTTATGCATTGAGTTGCTGCCACGTGAATGGCTGATTAGATATTTGGATTAACGAGCTGGTGTACCTAATAAAGTGGCCAATGAGTGTATAAATGATTTGGAGTTAAATATAATGGCCACATTTAGAAATTTGTTAATTTGGGGAGATGATCTTCTCGTTCAGTATATTAAGGAAGCAAAAGGCTACTTTATAAATGCTATACAGCAGAGAGAAATAGTTAATTAATAATCTGGCAGTTCTGGTCCCTCAAGGAAAAGTAATTATTCTGCTTAATTGAAAGTTATTTAGATCAATTTGAAGCTGAGTCTTTCAAACCAAGCCACCCACAGAGGTATGAGGCATCAGTTGACTGGTAGATTTGAAGATTAAATTAAGTAGAGAACGTATGATGGATAACAAAGAATTAGTACTTGGTTCATGACAAATTTTAAACCCTTTAAGGCATAAAACCTCAATTTTCATGGTCAACAAAAAATTTTTTAAAAACATACCCAATGTAATGCTTGTAATGTTGAAGAAAAGAACAACAAAGCTGTGCTTTGCAGCTTTTAAATTCTGTTACCTTTTTTTGAAGATTTTTGGTAAAATTTTAGCAAAGGAAGGTATTGAGAAGGGTAAGAGGAAAAGGAAAAGCCAAATCCAACTCCACTATGTGAGTGGAGGCCAAGTCATTGGCTATATTTATAGTGGAAGTTGATATGTACTTGATTAGTCAGGGTTTCAAAGGTTACGGAGAAGGCAGGAGAACGAGGTTGAGAGGGAATGAGTTATATAAGCCATGATTGAGCAGACTCATTGATCTAAATGGTCTAATTTTGCTCCTGGGTCTTGTGGTATTAGGGGAAGCATGATTAATCTTGCTAAGAGTATAAAAACAAATAGAAAAAAACTTCTATAGATAGGTTAAGAAAAAAATAAGTTAATATGGGATTATTACTAACTGAGGAATTAGCAATGAAATGAAATATTCAGTGAAAATAAGGTAGAGAAAACCTGCTGGGAAAAATGGAGAATTTAGTGGGTCTGAAATTTGCCAGATTCGCAGGATCTGCAGATGCCAAACCTTTACGAGAGTCAGATAGGGAGGTACTGCATGCCATGTTATTAGTGTTTATTTATTTAGAGACACAGCTCAGTAACAGGCCTTTCTGGCGCAATGAGCTTGTGCCTCCCAATTACACCCACGTGACCAACTATCCTACTAACCCGTACATCTTTTAACTGTGGAGGAAACCCACGCAGTCACAGAGAAAAATACAAACTGCTTACAGACAGCGGCAGGAATGGACCCTGGGTCACTGGCTCTGTAAAAGCATTGCACTAATGGCTACGCTACCATGTTGCCGTTCTTGTCATCTCACAAATTACAGAACAACTCTGGCATAAGGTGCCGAAGGTTTACTACTGTGATTTCTTATGTTCACTTTAAATGAACATACTGATTTTGATAGTGGAGAAACAAAGTACTTGAGAACTTCCACAAATATTCTTTAATACAGATCATGTGAAAAAGGTGAAATAGTTTAGTGATCCATTCAAAGACATAGAAACATAGAAAAGCACCAGACAGAAACTGGCTTTTCAGCCCACCATGTCTGTGTTAACAATGATATGAAATTAAACTGATCCCACTGCCTGCACTTGATCTTTATCTCTCTATTCCCTGCTTGTAGGTCGGTCTAAGTGCCTCTTAAATAGTGCTAATTCCCCTGGTTGAGGGCACAGCCTCAAAATAGAGGGATGTCGGTTTAGAACAGAGATGAGGAATGTCTTTAGCCAGAGGTTGCTGAGTTTGTGAAATTTGTTGTCATAGGCAGTGGTGGAGCAATGACATCAACACGGATGATGCCAGCAGGCGCAATAAACTGATTAGAAATGCTGACTCTAGGAGTTAAACTGGACACACTAAAGACTGTGGTAGAACAAAAGACCCTATGGAAAATCCTGCAATTCTGGACAATGTTTCTCACCCTCTGCATGCCACCTAGGCTGAACAGAGGAGCACTTTTCAGTAATAGACTAAGACAACTGCACTGCTCCAAAGAGCGCTATATGAGCTCATTCTTAACCCTCAGCCATTAGGCTCTATAATGTGTCAACCTATATCCGGGGAAGTAATGAGCCCCTCCTCTTAGACTGTTTGAGGTAACTAATTTTTGAAAATTCTTTCTTACTTCTCTTCTGATATTTGTATATCTGTGCACTTGGAATGCTACTGTGACACTGTAGTTTCCTTTGGGATCAATAAAGTATATCAATCTATCTATCTATCACCAGTGCTTTATAAAGTCTCAACATTACATCCTTGCTTTTATCTTCTGGTCCTCTTGAAATGAAAGCTAACATTGCATCTTCCTTCCTCACTACAAGCTCAACTTGCAAATTAATCTTCAGAGAATCCTGCACAATGACTCTCAGGATCCTTTGCACCTCAATTTTTTTTGTATTTTCTCTCCATTTAGAAAATATTCAACCCTTTCATTTCTTCTACCAAAATGTATGTCCATACACTTCCCAACCCAGTATTCCACCTGCCATTTCTTCGCCCATTCTCTTAATCAGTTTTATGTCGTTCTGTAACCTCTCTACTTCCTCAAAACTAGGTGCTCCTCCACTTCTCTTCATATCAGCTGGAAACTTTGCAACAAAGTCATCAATTCCATCACCCAAATCATTGACATATAACGTAAAAAGAATCAACCAAGTTCCCTGTGGAACACCACTAGTCACCGGCAGCCAGCCAGAAAAGGCTCCTTTTATTCCCACTCTTTGCCTCCTGCCAATCCTCCTGCTTTATCCCTGTTAGAATTTTTCCTGTAATACCATGAGCTCCTAACTTGTTAAGCAGCCTCATGTGTGGCACCTTGTCAAAGGCCTTCTGAAAATCCAAGTGCACAACATCAATTGATTCTTTGTCTATCGTGCTTGTACTTCTTAATTCCAACAGATTTGTTAGTGCCCTTGAGGGAACCATGATGACTGCGTCCTATTTTATCATGTGCCTCATACTTTGAGACCTCATCCTTAATAATTGACTCCCAACATCTTCCCAACCTCTGACGTCATACTAATTGGTCTGAGTTTCCTTTTTTTCTTCCTCTCTCCCCTCTTGAAGAGTGGAGTGACATTTGCAATTTTCCAGTCTTCAGGAACTATTCCAGAATCGGGTGATTCTTGAAAGGTCATTACTAATGCCTCCGTTTCTCTTCAGACACCTCTTTCAGAACTCTGGTGTGTTCACCATCTGGTCCAGGTGACTTATCTACCTTCAGACCTTTCAGTTTCCCAAGAACCTTCTCTCTAGTTATGTTAACTTCATATACTTCATGCTCCCTGGCACCTGGAACTTCCACCATACTGTTAGTGTCATCCACAGCAAAGATTGATACAAAATACTTATTCAGTTCATCCATCATTTCCTTGGCCCCTTTTACTACTTTTCCAGCACCATTTTCCAGAGGTCAGATATCCACTCTCTCCTCTTTTACATTTTAAGTTTCTGAAGAAACTTTTGGTGTCTTAATTAATATTATTGTCTAGCCACTTTCGTATTCTATCGTTACCTTTTTAATGACTTTTTTAGGTGTCTTTTGTTTTTTTTAAAGCTTCCCAATCCTCTAACCTCCCACTAATTTTTGGTCTATTATGTCCCCTCTCTTTGGCTTTTATATTGGCTTTGATTTCTCTTGTTAGCCACTGATGTGGCATTTTTCCTTTAGAATACTTCTTCCTCTTTGGGATGTATATACTGTGTTTTCTGAATTGCTTCCAGAAATTCCAGCCATTGCTCTTTTGTTGTCATCTCTGCAGTGTTCTTTTCCAATCAGTTCTGGCCAACTCCACTCTCATGCCTCTGTAATTCCCTTAACTCCACTGTAATACTGATACATCTGATTTAGCTTCTCTTCAAATTGCACAGTGAATTCTATCATATTGTCGCAAACACAAGGAAATCTGCAGATGCTGGAATTTCAAGCAACACATAAAAGTTGCTGGTGAACGCAGTAGGCCAGGCAGCATCTCTAGGAAAAGGTACAGTTGACGTTTCGGGCCAAGACCCTTCGTCAGGACTAACTGAAAGAAGAGCTAGTAGGAGATTTGAAAGTGGGAGGGGGAGGGAGAGATCCAAAATGATAGGAGAAGACAGGAGGGGGAGGGGGAGATCCAAAATGATAGGAGAAGACGAGGGGGAGGGATGGAGCCAGGAGCTGGACAGTTGATTGGCAAAAGAGATCAGCTGTCCAGCTCTTGGCTGCATCCCTCCCCCTGCTGTCTTCTCTTATCATTTTAGATCTCCCCCTCCCCCTCCCACTTTCAAATCTCTTACTAGCTCTTCTTTCTGTTAGTCCTGACGAAGGGTCTCGGCCCGAAACATCGACTGTACCTCTATCATATTGTGATCACTTTTCCCCACGAGTTCTTTAACCTGAAGTTCTCTTATCAATTCTGGTTCATTGTGCAAATCCAGAGTAGCTTATCCCCTAGGGGGCTCAACCACGAGCTGCTCTAAAGAGCTATCTTGTAGGCACTGTAGAAATTCCCCCTTCTGTATTCCAGCACCAACCTGATTTTTCCAATCTACCTGCATATTGAAGTTCCCAGTGACTATTGTAACATTAAACACAAAATAATCTGCAGATGCTGTTGTCAAAGGAACACTCACAATGCGCTGGAGGAACTCAGCAGGTCAGTCAGCATCAGTTGAAAAGATTAGTCGACGTTTCGGGCCGAAACCCTTTGTCAGGACTGAAGGAAGAACTTTGGGGAGGGTTTGAAGAATGCTGGTAGTTGAAAAAACAGTAATTTGAAAGACAAAGGGGTGGGGGAGGGGAAGCAGGGAGGTGATTGGCAGGAGAACAATAGTAGAAGGCGGTGGAACCATGAGGGAGCTGGGGGAAGGTGGCAGAGTGAAATAGGGATAGAGGAAGGGAGGGGGAGGGAATTACCGGAAGTTGGAGAATTCTATGTTCATACCAAGGGGCTGGAGACTACCTAGACGGTATATGAGGTGTTGCTCCTCCAACCTGAGTTTAGCCTCATCATGGCAGTAGAGGAGGCCATGTATGGACATATCTGAATGGGAGTGGGAAGCAGAGTTGAAGTGGGTGGCTACCGGGAGATCCTGTCTGTTGTGGCGGACGGAGTGGAGGTGCTCGACGAAGCAGTCCTCCAGTCTGCGTCGGGTTTCACCGATGTAGAGGAGGCCGCACCGGGAGCACCGGATGCAATAGATAACCCCAACAGATTTGCAAGTAAAGTGTTGCCTCACCTGGAAGGGCTGTTTGGGGCCCTGAATGGTGGCAAGAGAGGAGGTGTAGGGACAGGTGTAGCACTTACGCTTACAGGGATAAGTGCCGGATGGGAGATCCGTGGGGATGGACGTGCGGATAAGTGGGTTGCGGAGGGATCGATCCCTGCGGAAAGCGGAGAGGGGTGGAGAGGGAAAGATGTGCTTAGTGGTGGGGTCCTGTTGAAGGTAGCGGAAGTTGCAGAGGATAATGTGCTGGATCCGGAGGCTGGTGGGGTAGTAGGTGAGGAACATTGTAACATTGCCTTTTTGGCATGTATTTTCTATCTCCTGTTGTAATTTGTAGGCCACATCCTTACTATAGTTTGGGGGTCTGTATACAACTCCCAACAGGGTATTTTTACCCTTGCAGTTCCTTAGCGCTATCCACAATGATTCATCACCTTCCAACTGTCTGCCGCCTCTTTCTAATGATTTGATTTCATTTTTTACCAACAGATGAACGCTGCCCCCTATGCCTTCCTGACTATCCTTTCAATACAATGTGCATCCTTGGACATAAAACTCCCAGCTATAATCTTTCAGCCATGATTCAGTGGTGCCTACAACATCATACCTGCCAATCTGCAACTGGGTTGCAAGTACATCTACCTTGTTCAGTGAACGACATGCATTCTGATACACCTTCAGTCCTGTATTCGCGCTTTTCCATTTTGTTGTATCACGTTCAGCGTTTTGATTCCTAACTTTGTCTGAGGTCTTACCAACATCTGCCTCCACAACCTCTCCACTAACTGATCTTGCCCTCTAGCTCCCATTCCCCTGCATCTCTAGTTTAAACCCCACTGTGCAGCATTAACAAATCTTACTGCTAGGATATTAGTTCCCCTGCAGTTCAGGTGCAAACTGCCCCTTCTGTACAGGTCCCACCTTCCCTGGATAAGAGCCCAATGATCCAAAAATCTTGTGCCCTCCCTCCTACACCAACTCCTTAGCCACGTATTAAACTGTGTAATCTTCCTACTTCTAACCTCACCTCACTAGCACGTAGCACAGGTAGCAGTCCTGAGATCACAACCCTGAAGGTCCTGCCCTATATCTTAGCACCGATCTCCATGAACTGTCTATGCAGAACCTCGTCACTGGCTGTTCTCCCTCCCACTTGAGAATGCCGAGGACTCGATGTGAGATATCCCAGACGTTTGCACCTGGAAGGCAACATACCATCCAGGAATTTTATTTTCTCCCACAGAATCTCCTGTCTGTTCCCCTAAGAAACAAATCCCCTATTACCACAGCAGGCCTTTTCTTTGCCCTTCCCTTCTGGTCTCAGAGGCAGACTCCGTGCCAGAGACCCAACCACTGTGTCTTTCCTCTGTTTGCCCCCCCCACCCTCCCAAAGTGATATACCTGTTGTTGAGTGGGATGGCCACAAGGGTATCCTGCACTGGCTCTTTAACCCCTTTCCCCTTCCTGACTGTCACCCAATTTTCTGTGTCCTGTGCCTTGGGTGTAACTACTTCTCTGCATGTCCTATCTATCACCCCTTCAGCCTCCCAAATGATCCAGAGTTCATCCAGTTCCAACTCTTTAACATGGTTTGTTAGTTGGATGCACTTCTCACAGTTGTCGTGGTTAGGACCACTGGAGTTCTCCCTGCTGTCCCACATCCTGCAGGAGGAGCATTGCAGTATCCTGCTGTCATCTCTACTGACCTAGCTGAGCAGGTATAAAGAAGAGAAGGAAAAAAACTCTTTCCTTTGCTTTATCTGAATGAAGCCTCTGTTCTCTAAAGCCTCAAAGACCCCTAAAGCCTTAAGATCACCACTCTGCCTGTGTCTACTCAGACAACAGCCACTGCGCTTGCCCCGCCTCCTTTAATTTGTTCTTACTAATTAATCCCAAACTTCGCTTGGTCGCTGATCAAAGCTCTGTTACACTGCCGTGAACTGCTCCTGCCTTCTATTCTCAGGCTGTGGATCTGACTGAAGTGTATTCCTCTCTAAAGTTCCGATGTTTGGATTGGCCACTGGTCAAAGCTCTATTGTAGAAGACAGATGAACAAACTGAAGTGTTCAATTGTTTTGAACCATGTAGCTTTTGATTAATTGGAGGAAATGAATACTTTTGGCATTTTGGAAGTCCTGGGCAGTGGTGAATGAAGTGAAATGAGGCAGATTGGTAGCCTTTTAAATCGTCGTTTGGATTGTGGGTTTGTTCTTTGTGTAGTGGGTGCCTGGTGCCAGTTTGAGGTATTGCAAACTTGAAGGTTGACATGCAATTCAAGTACAATAATGCATTTGCAAAAAAAAAAACATTATAGCAACCAGAATGGCTACTTAGAACTGAAATGATGCTCTTGCAATTTCATCTACATTTGTGGGACTAAACCTGACCAGAGGTACAATTCAGGAAAGAGGCAGAAATTACAACACTCCTCCTTTTCCCCCCTTGTATCTGTAAAGTGCTATCTAAATTTAAAAATACTTGCACAGTTTACATGATTGAAGCCCAAAGGTCTCAATAAATCAATAAATCTTAATCTATTAGTATTATTTTAGACCATAAGGCCACAAGATATAGGAGTAGAACAGGGACTTTCAGCCCATAAACTCTGCTTTGCCAATCCATCATGGCTGATTTATTACCCTGCTTGAGCATTCCTGCCTCCTCCCTGTAGCCTTTGATGCCCTGGCTAATCAAGAACCTATCAACCTCCGTTTTAAATATACCCAGTGTCTGCGGCAATAAATTCCACAGATTCACCACCCCCGGCTAAAGAAATTCCTCATCTTGTAACCTTGATTAACCACCTCTTTTTATTCCTTTACCATTGAATTTTTAAACCGGCTTCATTTGATTTTGACAGGTTACACATTGGGAAAGGCGTGCAGTTAGAGTGCAAAGGGGAAGGAGATGTCTGGGTCCGATGTTTGAGTGATCACGCCGTGTTTGTGCAGAGTTACTACTTGGATCGGGAAGCAGGCCGTGCACCTGGAGACGCAGTTCATAAGATTTACCCAAGTGCATACATTAAGGTTTGTTCAATTGGATTAACTAAGTGATCAATATATTCATTTCTAAAATATCTGTGTAGTTTCATGTTACATAAAGCCATAGTTATTTCTCAAAATGTTCTACAGTTTTTTTTTAAAGGCAAACTTTAATTATAGACCATAGGTCATAGAGCATTACAGAACAGTACAAGCTCTATGGCCCACGATGTGCTGACCTTTTAACTCTTTAATCTAGGGCTTCCATTCCACATAGCCCTCCATTTTTCTATCATCCATTTAAGGGTCTCTTAAATGTTCCAAATGTATCTGCCTCGATCACCACCCCGAAAGGGTGTTCCACACACCCAGAACTCTGTGTGTTTAAAAAAAACAAACAAACTACCTTTGACATCACCTCTATCCTTTCCTCCAGTCGCATTAAAGTTATGCCTCTGATATTTGTCATTTCTGTCCTGGCAAAAAGTCTCTGACTAGCCACTTGATTTATGCCTCATAACATCAGTATTCCTCTATGAAGTCACTTTCATCCTCCTTTTTTCCAAAGAGAAAAGCCCTAGCTCATATTACCTATCCTTATAAGATGTGCTCTCTAATGCAGGCAGTGTCTTCAATAGATTTCAGTAGGTACATTTAATGTCAGAGAAATGTATACAATATACATTCTGAAATTCTTTTTCTTCACGGACATCCATGAAAAGAGGAATGCCCCAAAGGGTGAATAACAGTTAAATGTTAGAACCCCAGCTCGCCCACCCACTTGTAAACAGCAGCAAAGCAACAACCCCGCCACTAGCAAGAAAGCATCTGCTCCCTCCACTGAGCAGTCAAGCGTGCATCAATAAAGACACAGACTTGCAGTACCCCAAAGACTACTTGTTCATCTGATAATTCGATATACTAATGGCTCTCTCTCTCCCTAATAAGGAAAAAAGAGGCCCCGTTTCACAGCAAGATGGGAGACAGAACAAAACAACTCACCGATATATGGTGTTAGAAGTCTGTCTGTTGTTTTTTCTGAGCTCTGTGCCCAAAGATCTCGGGTCTCTGGGCAAACAGCCAGCAGCCAGCTTGCTGCTTTTGATTTTCCATGTACTCCCATGACACACCAGTTTTCTGCGTCGGCACCGACCTCGAATCCACCCACCTCCAGAGCCACGAAAATCTGCCACCCTGAAGGTGTGCTAGTCTTTCAGGTTGCATCCTTGGCATATCAAAAAGCGGCCAGTTGTGAGGCCCTGAGAGTGGGTCCCATTCCCACAAAGAGCTGAATCTTGGTAAATCTCCTCTGTGCCTTCATTACAGCACAGTGCAGGCCCTTTGGCCCTCAAATATTGTGCTGACCTTATAAGCTGGAGATGAAAATATAACCAGTGTGTTAATTATAGCAAAGGTATCCACAATCAATAAAATCCAGGACATAATGCTGCACGTTTACTCTCAGGTCATTAAGATACTGGAATCTTAACTTAACAAATGTGTCCTACAGAAAGCAAGAAAATCCCTTCTTGCCAAATACTTTCCTACAGTCAATCTTCAAATGCACTGGATTTCGGTTAATTGGCCACCAGTTATTCAGGGCAGCCGCTTATTTGGGGCAACTAATCAAGAAAATAGCTGGGATTCCCTTTGTTTATTTGGGAACTATGCTGCTTAATTGGGCCAAACAGTTTCTGACTACTGTCAGTTATATGCACTTGTGTGGCTGTTAGACATTACACTATGCTTAGAGCAAACAGATTTTAAATAGTGTCAGTTGAATGTGTTTGTGTTCAAAAAGCAATGATTTTTGTCACTGATAGTTGGTGAGAAATAAACAGTAAGGCAATTCAGAACTGTTTTGTTCACTGTGGTTTCAAGCATTCATGCTTGGAGATGCCAGAAACAGTTGGGAATGAAAATGAAAATTTGGAGATGCAATCATGAAAAACATTGTTTGAAGGCAGTCCATTATCTACAATAGGTGTTGGTGCTGATTTTGTTCATTTACAGTTGATCTAAAGAACACAGCAGCATACACTGGATGAATTTCTCCATCAATAGCTATTAGAAACTAATACAATTTTATAGTGACACACACAAATTGCTGGAGGAACTCAGCAGGTCAGGCAGCATCTATGGAAATGAATAGATGGTCAATATTCTTCAGAACGAGGAAGATGCCAGAATAAAAAGGTGGGGGGGGGAGGGGAAAGGTCCAGCTGGAAGGTGATAGATGAAGCCAGGTTGTTGGGAAAGGCCAAGGGTTGAAGAAGGAGGAATCTGATAGGAGAGAAGATTGGACAGTAGGAGGAAGGGAAAGAAGAGGAGCCCCAGGGAGAAGAAATTGGCAGGTGAGAAGAGGTAAACGGTCAGAGTGGGGGAATAAAGGAAAGGGGGAGGGGGAAATTTGATTATCAGAAGGAGAAATCAATATTCATGCCATCATAGAAACATAGAAAACCTACAGCACAATACAGGCCCTTCGGCTCACAAAGCTGTGCCGCACATGTCCCTACCTTAGAACTACCTAGGCTCTACCCATAGCCCTCTATTTTTCTAAGCTCTATGTAGCCATCCAGGAGTCTCTTAAAAGACCCTATCATTTCGCCTCCACCACTGCTGCCGGCAGCCCATTCCATGCACTCACCACTCTGCGTAAAAAAACTTACCCCTGACATCTCCTCTTTACCTACTTCCAAGCACCTTAAAACTATGCCCTCTTGTGCTAGCCACTTCAGCCCTGGGAAAAAGCCTCTGACTATCCACACGATCAATGCCTCTCATCATCTTATACACCTCTATCAGGTCACCTCTCATCCTCAGTCACTCCAAGGAGAAAAGGCCGAGTTCACTCAACCTATTCTCATAGGGCATGCTCCCCAATCCAGGCAACATCCTTGCAAATCTCCTCTGTACCCTTTCTATAGTTTCCACATCCTTCCAGTAGTGAGGTGACCAGAACTGAGCACAGTACTCCAAGTGGGGTCTGACCAGGGTCCTATATAACTGTAACATTCCCTCTCAGCTCTTAAACTCAATCCCATGATTGATGAAGGCCAATGCACCGTATGCCACAGAGTCAACCTGCGCAGCAGCTTTGAGTCTCCTATGGACTCGGACCCCAAGATCCCTCTGATCCTCCACACTGCCAACAGGCTTACCATTAATACTATATTCTGCCATCATATTTGACCTACCAAAATGAACCACCTCACATTTATCTGGGTTGAACTCCATCTGCCACTTCTCAGCCCAGTTTTGCATCCTATCAATGTCCCTTTTTTAAATCTTTTTATTAATTTTCAAGTTCATAAACATAATAACAATAGTTATACAAAGAGATTGGAATTAGCTTATTGTTAATAAACATATACAAAAAAAGACTACAAATAGTACAAGTGTAATAGACTTCCAAGCTCTTGATATAGATAATCATGGAAAAAAAATAAAAAGGATATTGCAAAGAAAACCCCCAAAAAACCAGGAAAAAAACTAAAAAAAAATAGAACTAATGGCTAAACCCCCAAAAAAGCAAACAGAACAAAACAAGACTGAACCAATATATTAGATTGAATACAATCATTAATGTCGTCAACTCCGCTCCTCTATTCATATATTCTAAGTTAATAAAAAGGATTTGGAAAAGGTCAAACTACATCATATGAAAATGTTGAATAAATGGCTTCCAAGTCTCTTCAAATTTAACCGAAGGATCAAAAATGACACTTCTAATTGTTTCTGAATTTAAACATGATATAGTTTGAGAAAACCATTGGAATGTAGTAGGGGGGTAGGTCTCTTTCCAATTCAATAAAATGGATCTTCTGGCCATTAGTGTAACAAATGCGATCGTCCGACAGGCTGAAGAGGATAAATATCTATGTTCTGTCATTGGCAAACCAAAAATTGCCGTGATAGGGTGGGGTTGTAAATCAAAACACAAAACTGTTGAAATAATATCAAAAATATCTTTTCAAAATTTTTCCAAGAGAGGGCAGGACCAGATCATATGAGTCAAAGAAGCCACCTCAGAGTGACATCTGTCACAAATAGGATTTATATGGGAGTAAAAACAAGCTAGTTTATCTTTAGACATGTGGGCCCTATGCACTACCTTAGATTGTACCAGCGTATGTTTAGCACATATAGAGGAAGAACTAACAAATTGAAATATTTTTTCCCATTTCTCTATAGGTAGACGAAGTTGAAGTTCCCTTTCCCATTTATTTTTAATTTTATCAGATATACCTGACTGTAATTTCATAATTGTATCATAGATAGTTGCTATTAATCCCTTCTGATAAGGATTTAAACCTAAAATTTTGTCTATGATATCAGTAGAGTGTTAAATCGGAAAGATAGGCAGTGTGGTATTTAAAAAGTTTCTTATTTGTAAATATCTAAAAAAAATGGGATCTGGGCAAGTTATATTTATTAGATAACTGTTCAAAAGACATGAAACAGTTATCCAAGAATAAATCACGGAAACATGTTATACCCTTCATTTTCCATTTCAAAAAGGCTTGATCCATAACCAAGGGTTGGAAAAAAAATTAGATATATTAGGGCTTGATAATATGAACCAAAAAATTTTACGAAATTGGAATCATATTGGTAATGTATATTTAATTATTGGATTAACCATTTGCTTATTCAATTTAGAAAATACAAAGGGAAGTGAAGTTCCTAAAATAGAAACCAATGAAAACCCTTGTACAGAGTAATCTTCGAGGTTTACCCATTGTGGACTTGGAATTATATCCCAATCTTGTGTCCAAAATATTAAATATCAAATATTAATTGCCCAGTAATAGAATCTTAAATTCGGCAATGCTAAAAGCACCATCTTTCTTGGACCTCTGTAAATATTTTTTACTTAGCCTGGGATTTTTATTCTGCCATATACAAGAGGAAATTTTAGAATCAATAGTATCAAAAAAAGATTTAGGAATAAAAATTGGTACCGCTTGAAATAAATATAAAAATTTAGGTAAAATAATCATTTTAATAACATTGATTCGGCCAATCAGTGATAGAGACAATGGGGACCATTTAGTAAGCGATTGTTTAACCTGACTAATTAACGTTGAAAAATTGAGCTTGAATAGGTCCTTATGTCTCTTAGCAATTTTAACCCCCAAATACGTAAAATAGTTAGTAGTCAATCTGAATGGTGAACATCTATAAATGGGAACCTGCATATTTACTGGAAAAAGTTCGCTCTTACCAAGATTCGATTTGTAACCAGAAAAACTACTAAACTGAGCAAGCAAAGATAATACAGCTGGAATTGATTTCTCAGGGTTAGAAATATATAATAGTAAATCATCTGCGTATAGTGATAATTTATGTATCTCATTCCCACGGGTAATACCAAATCTGTTAGGAGAGTCACGAATAGCAATAGCTAACGGTTCCAGGGCAATATCGAATAATAATGGACTAAGAGAGCAATCTTGCCTAGTACCACGGAATAACTGAGAAAAGGGAGATCTTTGATTATTGGTAAATACTGAAGCCAAAGGAGTAAGGTTTATCAGTTTAATCCAGAGCAGGGAGTAGGGGTCCCAGAACAGATCCCTGAGGCACACCACTGGTCACTGACCTCCATGCAGAATATGACTCGTCTACTACCACTCCTTGCTTTCTGTGGGCAAGCCATTTCTGGATCCACAAAGCAATGTCCCCTTGGATCCCATGCCTCCTTACTTTCTTAATCAGATTGGAGGCTAAGTAGACAGAATATAAGGTATTGCTCCTCCACCCTGTAGGTGGCCTCATCTTGGTACAAGAGGAGACCATGGACCTACATGTTGGAATGGGAAGTCCTGCTTGTGGCAGATGGTGCGGAGGTGCTCGACAAAGTGGTCCCCCAATTGATAACGATGTAGAGGAGGCAGCATTGGGAGCACTGGACACAATAGATGGCCCCAGCAGATTGGCAGGTGAAGTGTTGCATCACCTGGAAAGAATGCCTGGGGCCCTGAATGGAAGTGAGGGAGGAGAGTACTGTAGTACTATTGGTAGTATTCTAATTTGTTGTGTATTTCATTGCATTACATAAAATTTGTTACTCGATTTGTCTTTTTGATACCTTTTTAACTACTTCCATTAAACTTTCGTTCATTGGACCAAAATGTACTATCCTGATGTGTCCCAATTAACCAGAATCCATTGTATTCCTAAAATGATGGAAAATATTGCTGATGTATTATACAACACTTACTAAAAATCTGTCAACAGATGTTCAACTTAAACTCAACTGGGACCACTCAGTTCCACACCTCTTTGTAACCTTGGCCCAAACATTAATGAACTAAATTACTTACAGTGGTGAAGTGAGTGACTGCCTAGGATATGATACAGCATCTCACCTAGTGCAGTGACATCCATTTGTCCCAAACCCCAGAACTGCACTGAAGTAATGTTGAATGTTAAAATTGGGTACTCTGAACTTAGCCAGTGTTGGTGATAACAATCCACCAATACCCACAGTATCATAGTCTCAAAAGTTGTCTAGCTGGTGAATTCTGGATGTGCTGTGTTCTGAAAAGTAATGGATACATCCCAGTCCATCACAGGTAAAGCTCTGCCCTCCACTGAATACATCTACATGGGCCACAAGAAAACAGCATCCATCATCAAGGACTCCAGCCATTCAGGCCTTTGTCTCTTCTCGCTGTTGCCATCAGGAAGAAGGTACAGGAGCATCAGGACCCACACCACCAGATTCAGGAATGGTTATTACCCCTCAACCATGAGACTCTTAAACCAGAGGGGGATAATTTCACTCAACTTCTCTCTCCCCAGACCTGAACTGTTTCCACAACTTATCATTGAGTTCAACTTGAAATTTGATAGGGAGAAAGTAAAGTCTGACATAGCAGTATTTCAGTGGAGTAAGGGAAATTACAGTGGTATAAGAGAGGAGTTGGCCAAAGTAAATTGGAAGGAGCTGCTGGCAAGGATGTCAGCAGAGCAGCAATGGCATGCATTTCTGGGGAAAATGAGGAAGGTGCAGGATATATGTATTCCAAAAATGAAGAAATACTCAAATGGCAAAATAGTACAACCATGGCTGATAAGGGAAGTCAAAGCTAATGTAAAAACAACAGAGAGGACATACAACAAAGCAAAAGTTAGTGGGACGATAGAGGATTGGGAAGTTTTTAAAAGATTTGATAGAGGTATATAAAATTATGATGGGTATAGATAGAGTGAATGCAAGCAGGCTTTTTCCACTGAGGCAAGGGGAGAAAAAAACCAGAGGACATGGGTTAAGGATGAGGGGGGGAAAAATTTAAAGGGAACATTAGGGGGGTCTTCTTCACACAGAGAGTGGTGGGAGTATGGAATGAGCTGCCAGACGAGGTGGTAAATGCGGGTTCTTTTTTAACATTTAAGAATAAATTGGACAGATACATGGATGGGAGGTGTATGGAGGGATATGGTCCGTGTGCAGGTCAGTGGGACTAGGCAGAAAATGGTTCGGCACAGCCAAGAAGGGCCAAAAGGCCTGTTTCTGTGCTGTAGTTTCTATGGTTTCTATACAGAGATTAACTAAAAGAATAATTAGAAGGGAAAAGATAAAAATATGAAAGCAAGCTAGCAAATAATATCAAAGTGGGTAGTAAAAGCTTTTTCAAGTATGTAAAAAAAAAATAAGAGATGAGAGTGGATGTAGGACCGCTAGAAAATGAGGCAGGAGAAATAATAATGGGGGACAAGGAGATGGCAGATGAAGTAAATGAGTATTTTGCATCACTAGCAGTGTGCCAGATGTTGCAGTGCGTGAAGGAAGAGAAGTGGGTGCGGTTACTATTACAAGGAAGCAGGTGTTCAAAAAGCTGAAAGACCTAAGGTTCCATAAGTCACCCAGACCAGATGAACTGCACCCCAGGGTTCTGAAAGAAGTAGCATTAGAGATTTTGATGGCATTAGCAATGATCTTTCAAAAATTATTGGACTCTGGCATGGTGCCAGAGGACTGGAAAGGAGGAAGGTAGCAGAAAGGAAATTATAGACCAGTTAGCTTGACCTTAGTGGTTGGGAAGATGTTAGAGTCAATTGTTAAGGACGAGGTGATGGAGTACTTGATCACACAGGATAAGATAGGACAAAGTCAGCATGGTTTCCTTAAGGGAAAATCCTGCCTGATGAACCTGTTGGAATTCTTTGAGGAGATTACAAGTAGGATAGATAAAGCGAATGCAGTGGATGTTGCATATTTGGACTTTCAGAAGGTGTTTGACAGGGGTCAGTGTTGAGACCACTTCTTTTTATGCTGTATATAAATGATTTAGATAATGAAATGGCTTTTTTGCTACGTTTGCAGATGATACAAAGACTGGTGAAAAATCAGGTTGTGTTGAGGAAACAGGTAGGAAGCAGAAGGACTTAGATGAGGAGAATGGGCAGGAAAGTGGCAAATGAAATATAATGCTGGAAAGTGCGTGGTTATGTACTTTGGTAGTAGAAATAAATGTGTGGACTATTTTCTAAACAAGGAGAAAATTCAAAAATCTGAGATGCAAAGGGACTTGTGAGTCCTTGTGCAGAACATCCTAAAGGTAAACTTGCAGGTTGAGTCGGTGGTGAGGAACGCAAATGCAATGTTAACGTTCATTTCTAGAGGTCTAGAATACAAGAGCAGGGATGTGATGCTGAGGCTTTATAAGGCACTGGTGAGGCCTCACCTTGAGTATTGTGAACAGTTTTGGGCTCCTCATCTTAGAAAAGATGTGCTGGCATTGGAGAGGGTCCAGAGGAGGTTCACAAAGATGATTCCAGGAATGAAAGGGTTATCATACAAGGAACGTTTGATGGCTCTGGATCTGTATTCACGGGAATTTAGAAGGATGAGGGTGGATCTCATTGAAACTTTTCGAATGTTGAAAGGCCTAGGCAGAGTAGATGTGGAAAGGATGTTTCCCATGGTGGGAGAGTCTAGGACAAGAGGGCATAGCCTCAGGATAGAGGGGTGTCCATTTAAAATAGAGGTGCAGAGAAATTTCTTTAGCCAGAGGGTGGTGAATTTGTGGAATTTGTTGCCACATGCAGCTGTGGAAGCCAGGTCGTTGGGTGTAGTTAAGGCAGGGATTGATAGGTCAGGGAGAAGGCAGGAAAATGGGGTTGAGGAGGAGAAAAAAAAGTATCAGCCATGATTGAATGGTGGAGCAGACTTGATGGGCCAAATGGCCTAATTCTGCTCCTATGTCTTTTGGTCTTATGGACTCACATTCAAGGACTATTCATCTCTTGTTCTTGATTTATTGCTTGTCTCTCTGTCCTTGTTAATTCCTAAGATCCTGAGGGCTGTGCTGTCTGGAGATTAGCCTCCTGGCTTTTAGATCCGGGTAGGTCTGGAAGCCCCTCAGAATATGTAGATTTTGGATGAGCATCTACAGTCACCTTGAAGACCCACCAACAGACAACCCTTTAGGCAAACAACATACTCGACTCATGTGATTGCACTACTACTACAACTATTATTACTGTACCAACAACAACTACAATTACAAAATGACAAAGAATCATACTGTGGGTTGAGTGGACAGCCAGAGACATTGTCCCAGGGTAGAAATGGCTAATCAAAGGAGTCACAAGTTTTAATGTGTTTGGGCGAAAGTCTAGGGGGATGTGAGGTAGGTTTTTTTACACAGACTGGTTGGTGTGTGGAATGCCCTGCCGGGGTTGCGGTAAAAATCTCTTAGACAGGCACATGGATGAAAGAAAAATGGAGAGCCATATAGGAGGGAAGAGTTTGGTGAGCTTAGAGCAGGTTAAAAAGACAGTGCAACATCATGGACTGAAGGCCCTGTACTGTGTGATGTCGCGTTCTATGTTCTATATACCAGATGCAAAATACGAACACGACCTTGGAGTTTGTCTTCATGTGTTGATAATTTATGTGGGTTTTGAATGTTGGATGTGCATGGGAACAGTTTCCTCATAAAGGCCAAAAGGATCTTTTCTAAATATATTTTGAAGTCTTGTCCAATCCTGATGTATAGTCATTTTAAAATCCATGTTTTTTTGTGTTTCAGGTGTTTGATTTGCGTCAGTGTCACCGCCAAATGCAACAGCAGGCTGCCACGGCTCAGGCTGCGGCTGCTGCCCAGGCCGCAGCTGTTGCTGGAAATATTCCTGGACCAGGTTCAGTGGGAGGGATTGCCCCAGCCATCAGTAAGTAACGATGCCAGCCAGCACCTTTGTTCTTCACAAAATTCACAGCGTGGTACATACAGAGCCATTGATTTAGTCATAGGGTCATAGTGTTCTGCAGCAGAGAAACAGGCCTAGTCCCATCTACCTGACCCAGACCATAGCCCTCCACACCTCTCCCATCAAAAGTACATTTATTATCAAAGTATGTATGCAGTATACAACTCGAGATTTGTCTTCCTGTGGACAGCCACGAAACAAAGAAACAGCATGGAACCCCTTCAATGACAACATCAAACACCCAGTGTTCAAAAAAAGAACAAATTGCGCAAATGGCAAGAAGTGAGCGAATAACACACTGAGTATTACACGCCAAACCACAGAGTCATTAAAACAGTCTAAGAATGTTCACTTTAGTTCAGTTCAGTTCAAAGTACCGCTGTGTCATTCATTGAATGCAGGCTGCAGAGCCAGTGCATCATGATCAAAGTTGTGCAAAATAGCAATTAAAAAATGGAGTATCCATGTACATACTTATCCAAACTTCTCTTAAATGTTGCAGTTGAATCTGCATCCACCACTTCTGCTGGCAGCTCATTCTACATTCTTACCATGCTCTGAGTGAAGTGGTTCTCAGATTTCCCTTCAGTATTCACCTTTTATCCTTCACCTATGTTCTTTAGTTTGACCCAACCTCAGTGGAAAAAGCCTGCATGCATTCAACCTATCTATACCCTTCATAATTTTGTATACCCCTATCAAATCTTTCCTCAATCTCCTACGCTGCAGGGAATAAAGTCCGAACCTGTTAAACCTTTCCTAAGTGTAAATTTTCTCTGTACTTGTTCAATCTTATTCATATCTTTCTTGTAGATAGGTGACCAGAACTACATACAGTAGTCCAAATTAGGCCTCTCTAATGTCTTATCCAAAACATCCCAACTCCTGTACTTAGTACATTGATTTTTAAAAGCCGGTGTGCTAAAAGCTTTCTTGACAACCCTATCTACCTGTGACGCCACTTTCAAGGAAAAATTAATCTGTATTCCTTGATCCCTCTGGTCCTTCTCACTCCTCAGTGCCCTACCACTCACTGTATAAGACCTATCCTGATCGGTCCTCTGAGTGCAACACCTCACACGTCTCCAATAAATACTGTTTTTCAGCCCGTTTTCCCTACTGGTTCAAATCACCCTTGAAGATGTGATAGTCTTTCTTCTGTCCATTTTGCCTCCAGTCTTGCTGTCATCTGGAAATTTGCTGATCTAATTTTCTACATTATTATCTAAATTATTAATTTAGCTATCAAATGAAAACAGACGCACTGATTCATGTGGTACAAAACTAGTCATAGGTCTCCAATCAAAGAGGCAACCATTTAGTTCCACTGTTTGGCTTCTCCGGTTAAACTAACGTTGAATCCAGCTGACCACTTCATCTTGGAAAAAAATGATTTTTTTTGATGAAGTAACAAAACAAATTGATAAAGATAGAGTGGTGGATGTGGTGTATATGGATTTTAGTAAGCTGTTGGACAAGGTTCCCCATAGAAAGTCATCAGGCATGGGATCCCGGGAAATTTGGCTGTGTGGATTCTGTTAGCTTGCCGATAGAGGGCAGGTGATGGTAGTAGATGGAAAATATTCTGTCTGGAAGTCAGTGACTAAGTGTTCTGCAGGGATCTGATATTTGTGTCTTTTTATAACTGACTTGGGTGAGGAAGTGGAAGGGTGGGTTGGTAAGTTTGCAGATGAAACAAAGATTGGTGGTTTTGTGGACAGTGTCAAAGATTGTTGTAGGTTACAATGGAACAGGATGCATAACCTGTCTGAGAAGTGGCAGTTAGAGCTCATTACAGAAAAGTGTGAGGTGATTCACAGGTGAAATTTGAAGGCAGTGTACGGGGTTAATAGCAGGATTCTTACCACTATGGTGGAACAGAAGGATCTTGGGGTCCTCGTCCATAGATCCCTCAAAGTTTCCTTGCAAGTTGATAGGGTGAATAAACTCTTCCCGGGCTTCCGTCCGGGTGTAGATATAGATTTAACCAAGGTTTTGATGCCAAACTTCAACAAGAACGATGCCTAGGCATATGTAGTCCGGTGGCATATGTACCCCAGTTGCTTGTCCCTCCTGATTAGCTAGTCCTCATCCAATCAGGTTTCCCCTGTCCCACCTTGCACACAATTGAATTGCATTTCTTACTTGGAGTGAGACCTTTGGTTTTGAAATTGAAAGTGTACGTCCGACCTATTTCGACATGTGACATGTTACATGGGATTTGTTTTAGATATTTGTCATCCTAACAGTAAGTTAAGTACCAGAGGGGATAACTTCAGCCATCCAGCTCTGTCCAGAATATTGAAGGATGTTCAATAAACTGTGTAAGAGTAAATCATTTGTAGGGATAGATTTGGGGGCAAAGGGTGGTCAGATTAGGATTTAGAGACAGGGATGTGGAGAAGTAAGGTGGTAGGATTAGAGTTTCAGGACAGGTTCTGGGGGGAGTTAGAGGACAGGCTCCACATTTGAAGACCAGGTGGACAGGTGATGAAGAACATCAGTGGATGTCTGGCTATTCCAGGTCTGTGGGACCCCGGATCAGATGTGCATGCGAGCAGGAGGCATGGGAAGCCAGTTGATCAGCAAGCCCAGAGTTCGAGCCTGGATTACGTCACTGTCTTGTCTAGGTGTTGATGCTGATTTCTGAAGCCCATAGGTTGATCAAAAGTCTGGAACTCAAAGTCGGATGGCTGGAGGCCTGTCTTTGATTTGGAGGGCTGCTGTGTGTGCGAGTGGGTAGGAGGGGTGAATAGGGTTTGTTTTGCAGCTTGTTGTGTTTTATTGTCTTCTGTGTTGTTCTGCCGACCATTGTGGGAATGCTGTGTTGGCACCAGGATGTGTGGTATCACTAGGGAGCATGGTGACGTAGTGGTTAGCATGACACTTCAGAATTTGTAGTAAAAATCCCTTGTCATCTGTAAGGATTTCAAGTTCAATTGTCACTGAATACCCATGTATACAGCCAAATGAAAGGGAGTTACTCCAGGGCAAAGTTGTAAAACACATTACCAGCGGTCATACACAGCACAAGACACTTATAGCACATATAAGATAGCAGTAAAGTAAACTTACAGTCTCAGAAAAAATATAGTCCAAGTCCTTGAGTCCATAAATGTTGCAGCAGTCTGCAGTCAAAGACATGCCTTCTGCCAAGCTATCACTGGAGGGCAGCACCAACCAAGCTTGGACACCACACCACACTGCCCCCAGTACTCCAGTGGAGTGCACAGACTCCAACGTCTGTCTCCTGGGCAGCTGTATATAGGTGACACCACAGCTTGAGGCCCAGTCCTCGCCATGACCAAGGCCACACAGCTGTCCTGCCGTCCGCTGATAAATCAGTGAGTCGGACTTTCAGCATTCCATATTAAAAATGTTCACAAGAAACATAATCTCTATGTCCTCCCTGTAAACAAGTGGGTTTCCTGCCACAGTCCAAAGGCGTACTGGTTAGTTGGTTTATTGTGATTGTAAGTTGTCCTGTGATTAACCTGGGGGTAAATTACTGAGTTGCTGGGTGGCATGGTTTGAAGGGCTGGAGGTGCTTGCTCTGTGCTGTATCTCTTAATAAAAGAAAGAAATAAACTTGTGGGCTTTCCTCAACACATCCTTTGGTTGTTAACACAAATGACACATCACAATATGTTTTGATGTACTGTACCACGTGAAAAATGAATCTGTGGTAACCAAGTAAACTGGAACTAAAATCATCTCATTATTATTTCTGCAGAAGTAGGAATGCTACTAAAATGGTATTCATTTCCAGTATTCAAAGACATTTGAAGATTTGAGCTATAGGCATTCAGATGATAGAACATTAGCAAAATCAATATACATAATATAGGTTGAGTACCCCTTATCCGAAAATCCAGAAGTTTTTTGAGTGCTGACATGACGTAACAATGGAAAATTCCACATGGTGCTGGGAAGGTTCCTAGGCAATGCACAGGTCTCTGTGGATCACAGACAGTTCTGAAAAATGACCTCATGTATGTAATGAACAGAAGTACATACAGTAGAAACACTGCATAAAGCAAAAAAAATGAAGATCTCAAATATGTATTGGAAGAGTGGATTCATCTGTGTTGTGAACATATGCCGCTTTACAGTATGCTGATCACGAAACAAAGATCTATTGTGATGAAGTGAAAATTGAAGGTAATTAGGAATATTCAGCAGACTGGTTGCAGAAGTCTAAGAAAAGGCATGGCAATAAGTTTTTCAAGACTTTAAAAATTTTAAAGATAAAGTGTTTGATAATCGTAGAGCAGCTGAGAAATTCATTGATGAGTTTGCCAAGATCATTGCTGATGAAAATCTAACACAGAACAAGTTAACAATGCTGTCTGTTTTTATACCTTACATAAAACCTTAAAAAAGTAAAATATAAATAGTGTACTGTAACAATCAAAACATTGCTATTGTTTGTTATTCAACTGCTGATTCAGATATTCTCCCTATGATGCTTTGCTGCTTTTGTTACCCTGCATATATTATATTCCAAATTTTTTTTAAAAATCCACGGTTGGAAAGTTCCAGTCCCAAACATTTCAAACAAGGGGTACTCAAGTTGTATTAGTTTATTGGTGTAGACATGGAATGGAAAGTTGTGCCAGACAGCCTTCACGACAATCCTTTTGGAATTTGGCTAATCTGGCCGAGATTTGGAACCCTTCAGTGTTTATTTCTAACAGTCATAGACCATAAGACATAGGAGCAGAATCCATTGAGCCTGCATTACGGCTGATATTTAATCCCTCTCAACCCAGTTCTCCTGCCTTCTCCCCGTGGCCTTTGGCGCCCTGACTAATCAAGAACCTGTCAAGCTCCACTTTAAATATACCTGGAGATTTGGCCTCCAAAGCCATCTGTGTCAATAAATTCCACAGATTCATTACCTCTGACTTAAAGAAATTCTTTTTCATCTCTGTTCTAAATGGATGTCCTGCTATTCTGAGGCTATGCCCCTCTGGTCCTAGACTCATTCACTGTAGGAAATATCCACTCCACACCCACTCTATCTAGGCCTTTCAGTTTTTGATAGGTTTCATTGAGATCCCCCATAATTCTCTACATTCCAGCAAGCATAGGTCCAGAGACATCAAACATTCCTCATATGTTAACCCTTTCATTTTTGTGAATATCCTCTGGACCTTCTCCAATCCCAGCACTCTTTCTTTCAGTTACACCCAGTTAATTACGACTCAAATGTTTATTATCATTCTTCAGTAAACAGGTGTAAAGGAGAACAAAATGATTGTTACCCTGAATCTGATGCTCCATAGAAAAAATTCATTGAGCATAAAAAACACAATTAAGAAAACATGATAAATATAAATACACAAGAGTAGCTTATATACACTCAGTGGCCATTGGGTGTATATAAACAAGTAATTGTCTGCTGATGTAGTCCTTCCACTTCAAGGTTCGACGTGTATGTTCAGAGATGCTCTGCTGCACACCACTGTTGTAACATGTGGTTATTTGAGTTACTGTCACCTTCCTCTCAGCTTGAACTGGTCTGGCTATTCTCCCCTCTGATCTCTATCATTAACAAGGCATTTTTGCCTGCAGAACTGCTGCTGACTGGATGTTTTTTTCTGCTTTTCGCATTATTCACTGTAAACTCTAGAGACTGTTGTGCACGAAAATCTCAGGAGACCAGTAGTTCTGTAAGAGCAGCTTGTTTGGGTTACTGTTGAAGATAAGGGATGATGTGGAGTGTGTGCCATCCAATTAGCGGGAGGTTTTCTTGGTGTGGGACAATAAGGTTGGTCTTGGACTTTTGGTGGGTGGGAAATGAAGAGACAAGACGCTGGGGAGAACCGGTCGTAGCGTACGATCCGGTGGGAGACCCGTTTGTTCGAGATGGACTGTGAGCGATGTTTGGAAGGTGGTGTGGGCATTCACGTTGACGAGGGCCCAGCTCGTGAGTGACAGAGAAGTTCAAGATGACTTCCAACTTGTCCACATTTGAGTGGGCCCTCAAATTAGAACGGGCCCTTTTCTTTTTGTTATTCTTTATGTAACTCTCGGTTCGGCTCGCGGATTAAACTAGGGGAAGACAGCCCTCGGCCCGGCCAAACTTAAGAAATCTTGTATGGGTGAATGCTGCGCAATTTGTCCCATTACAAATCAGTACCACTAAATAACAAACAGTACACAATAGGTGATTAAATGATTGAGCTTCATAATTCTTAATCCGACTCTACGGTTAGTAAAAAAACTAAAAAAAAAGAAAAGGGCCCATTCTCATGAAACAGTCTAATGCACAACGTTGGAGCTCACGGTTCAGTCCACTGGTTTCCCGTCGATCTCCTCTGAACATAGCCGACCCTCGGACCCTCGCTCGATGTCCATTCCGTCTGGCGGTCTACCAACTCTCTCCATTCTCATCTTCTCTCATCCCTCCTCAGCAAAAGACCGCGGAATTGTTGCTCCTAGACCCACAAGAAAGAATAACATCCCTCTCATTGGATAGCCCCACATTCCAAAGCCTTGTTATAGGAACGTAAGAACATAAGAAATAGGAGCAGGAGTAGGCCATCTGGCCCATCGTGCCTGCCCTGCCATTCAATAAGATCATGGCTGATCTGTCCGTAAGCTCAGCTTCGTCTACCTGCCTTTTTCCCATAACCCTTAATTCCCCTACTATGTAAAAATCTATCTAACTGTATCTTAAATATACCTAGCGAAGAAGCCTCAACTGCTTCCCTGGGCAGAGAATTCCACAGATTCACCACTCTCTGGGAAAAACAGTTTCTCCTCATCTCCGTCCTAAATCTTCTTCCCGAATCCTGAGGCAATGTCCCCTAGTTCTAGTCTCACCTACCAATGGAAACAAATTTCCTACTTCTGTCTTATCTATCCCTTTCAAAATTTTGTATGTTTCTATAAGATCCCCTCTCATTCTTCTGAACTCCAGAAAGTATAGTCCCAGGAGACGCAATCTCTCCTCATAGGTTAACCTGTTCATCTCTGGAATCAACCTGGTGAACCTCCTCTGCACTGCCTCCAAAGCCAGTATATCCAGTATAGCCAGAAGACGCTGGTGGGAGTTGTGTACAGGCCACCTAACAGTAGTAGTGAGGTCGGAGATGGTATTAAACAGGAAATTAGAAATGTGTGCAATAAAGGAACAGCAGTTATAATGGGTGACTTCAATCTACATGTAGATTGGGTGAACCAAATTGGTAAAGGTGCTGAGGAAGAGGATTTCTTGGAATGTATGCGGGATGGTTTTTTGAACCAACATGTCGAGGAACCGAGCAGGCTATTCTAGACTGGGTTTTGAGTAATGAGGAAGGGTTAATTAGCAATCTTGTCGTGAGAGGCCCCTTGGGTAAGAGTGACCATAATATGGTGGAATTCTTCATTAAGATGGAGAGTGACATAGTTAATTCAGAAACAAAGGTTCTGAACTTAAAGAGGGGTAACTTTGAAGGTATGAGACGTGAATTAGCTAAGATAGACTGGCAAATGACACTTAAAGGATTGACGGTGGATATGCAATGGCAAGCATTTAAAGGTTGCATGGATGAACTGCAACAAATGTTCATCTCTGTTTGGCAAAAGAATAAATCAAGGAAGGTAGTGCACCCATGGCTGACAAGAGAAATTAGGGATAGTATCAATTCCAAAGAAGCAGCATACAAATTAGCCAGAGAAAGTGGCTCACCTGAGGACTGGGAGAAATTCAGAGTTCAGCAGAGGAGGACAAAGGGCTTAATTAGGAAGGGGAAAAAAGATTATGAGAGAAAACTGGCAGGCAACATAAAAACGGACTGTAAAAGCTTTTATAGATATGTAAAAAGGAAAAGACTGGTAAAGACAAATGTAGGTCCCCTGCAGGCAGAAACAGGTGAGTTGATTATGGGGAGCAAGGACATGGCAGACCAATTGAATAATTACTTTGGTTCTGTCTTCACTAAGGAGGACATACATAATCTTCCAGAAATAGTAGGGGACAGAGGGTCCAGTGAGATGGAGGAACTGAGCGAAATACATGTTAGTAGGGAAGTGGTGTTAGGTAAATTGAAGGGATTGAAGGCAGATAAATCCCCAGGGCCAGATGGTCTGCATCCCAGGGTGCTTAAGGAAGTAGCCCAAGAAATAGTGGATGCATTAGTGATAATTTTTCAAAACTCATTAGATTCTGGACTAGTTCCTGAGGATTGGAGGGTGGCTAATGTAACTCCACTTTTTAAAAAAGGAGGGAGAGAGAAACCGGGGAATTATAGACCGGTTAGCCTAACGTCGGTGGTGGGGAAACTGCTGGAGTCAGTTATCAAGGATGTGATAACAGCACATTTGGAAAGTGGTGAAATCATCGGACAAAGTCAGCATGGATTTGTGAAAGGAAAATCATGTCTGACGAATCTCAGAATTTTTTGAGGATGTAACTAGTAGAGTGGATAGGGGAGAACCAGTGGATGTGGTATATTTGGATTTTCAAAAGGCTTTTGACAAGGTCCCACACAGGAGATTAGTGTGCAAACTTAAAGCACACGGTATTGGGGGTAAGGTATTGGTGTGGGTGGAGAGTTGGTTAGCAGACAGGAAGCAAAGAGTGGGAATAAACGGGACCTTTTCAGAATGGCAGGCGGTGACTAGTGGGGTACCGCAAGGCTCAGTGCTGGGACCCCAGTTGTTTACAATATATATTAATGACTTGGATGAGGGAATTAAATGCAGCATCTCCAAGTTTGCGGATGACACGAAGCTGGGTGGCAGTGTTAGCTGTGAGGAGGATGCTAAGAGGATGCAGGGTGACTTGGATAGGTTGGGTGAGTGGGCAAATTCATGGCAGATGCAATTTAATGTGGATCAATGTGAAGTTATCCACTTTGGTGGCAAAAATAGGAAAACAGATTATTATCTGAATGGTGGCGGATTAGGAAAAGGGGAGGTGCAACGTGACCTGGGTGTCATTGTACACCAGTCATTGAAAGTGGGCATGCAGGTACAGCAGGCGGTGAAAAAGGCGAATGGTATGCTGGCATTTATAGCGAGAGGATTTGAGTACAGGAGCAGGGAGGTACTACTGCAGTTGTACAAGGCCTTGGTGAGACCGCACCTGGAGTAGTGTGTGCAGTTTTGGTCCCCTAATCTGAGGAAAGACATCCTTGCCATAGAGGGAGTACAGAGAAGGTTCACCAGATTGATTCCTGGGATGGCAGGACTTTCATATGAAGAAAGAATGGATGAACTGGGCTTGTACTCGTTGGAATTTAGAAGATTGAGGGGGGATCTGATTGAAACGTATAAGATCCTAAAGGGATTGGACAGGCTAGATGCAGGAAGATTGTTCCCGATGTTGGGGAAGTCCAGAACGAGGGGTCACAGTTTGAGGATAGAGGGGAAGCCTTTTAGGACTGAGATTAGGAAAAACTTCTTCACACAGAGAGTGGTGAATCTGTGGAATTCTCTGCCACAGGAAACAGTTGAGGCCAGTTCATTGGCTATATTTAAGAGGGAGTTAGATATGGCCCTTGTGGCTACGGGGGTCAGGGGGTATGGAGGGAAGGCTGGGGCGGTGTTCTGAGTTGGATGATCAGCCATGATCATAATAAATGGCGGTGCAGGCTCGAAGGGCCGAATGGCCTACTCCTGCACCTATTTTCTATGTTTCTTTGTTTCTATCCTTCCTCAAGTATGGAGACCAGAATTGCACACAGTACTCCAGGTGCGGCCTCAGCAGTACCCTGTATAGTTGCAGCATGACCTCCCTGCTCTTGAATTAATCCCTCTAGCAATAAAGGCCAACATTCCGTTTGCCTTCTTAATAACCTGTTATACCTGCAAGCCAACTGTTTGCGATTCATGCACAAGCACTCCCAAGTCCCTCTGCACAACAGCATGCTGCAATCTTTCACCATTTAAATAATAATCTGCTCTTCTATTATTCCTTCCAAAGTGGATGATCTCACATTTACCAATGTTGTATTCCATCTGCCAGACCTTGGCCCACTCACTTAACCTATCTATATCCCTCTGCAGACTCTCCACATCCTTTGTACAATTTGCTTTTCCACTCAGTTTAGTGTCATAAGCAAATAACAAAGACGCCATTTTAATTAGCCTCCGCGGTAACATAAAAGTTGAAACCCCCTTACACTACGCTACACTCAGTCCCCATCCAAATCATCAATGTAAATAGTGAACAGCTGCGGGCCCAGCACTGACCCCTGCGGCACCCCACTCACCACTGACTGCCAACCAGAGAAACACCCATTTATACCAACTCTCTGCCTTCTATTGGTTAACCAATCCACTATCCATGCCAGTACACTTCCTCTGACTCCATGCATCCGTATCTTATTTATAAGTCTTTTGTGCAGCACCTTATCGAATGCCTTCTGGAAATTCAAGTATGTGACATCCACCTGTTTTCCTCTATCCACTGCACTCATTATGTCCTCAAAGAACTCCTGTTAGTTTGTCAAACAGGTCCTGCCCTTTCTGAATCCCTGCTGCATCTGTCTAATGGAACCACTCCTTTCTGAATGTTTCACTATTTCTTCCTTAATGACAGCTTCAAGCATTTTCTCGACTACAGATGTCAAGCTAACTGGCCTGTAGTTGTCCATCTTTTGCCTACATCCTTTTTTAAAAAGTGGCGTGACATTTGCTGTCTTCCAATCTGCTGGGACCTTCCCAGAGTCTAGAGAGTTTTGGTAAATGATTACCAATGAGTCTACAATAGCCTCCGCCAATTCCCTCAGCATCCTGGGATACATCCCCTCAGTCATAACCCAGACGTTGCTGCTACAGAGAAACCATTACATTAGCAGCGAAACCTTGCAGCACGTTAATTTGCTAACCCTTTGGTTAAGTTAAGATTCATAAATATAATTCCTTTAATTGTATAACTGTCTGTTATTTTGTGGCACCAGTTTGTAACAGGGTAGCAAGTTACGCAGCATCCCCACAAATTGGGGTGTGGGTTGAGAGAGTGTCTCAATCTCATGAGTTTGGCAGTGCTGGAGGTTGCCCTCCCTAGACTTATGCAGCCAAGGACACCAGAGGGCTTCTTTGGGTTTGAACAACAACTGAACCGCTTGACCATGTCTGCATACTTTTATGTATTGAGTTACTGCCACATGATTGACTGATTAGATATTTGCATTAACGAGCTGGTGTACCTCATTAAATGGCCACTGAGTGTACATAGACTGATTGTACATAAGATGACTGATGGGAAATTATAAAATACTAGTAGTTAAAAACAAATTGTAGTTTTACACAAGCTTTTGCAGTAATCTAATTGTTGTTATCTCCAGGTTTGTCAGCTGCAGCTGGAATTGGAGTGGACGATCTGCGACGTCTATGCATTCTCAGGATGAGCTTTGTTAAAGGCTGGGGACCTGATTACCCAAGACAAAGCATTAAAGAAACCCCTTGCTGGATTGAAATCCACCTGCACCGTGCCCTCCAGTTACTGGATGAAGTGCTTCACACCATGCCAATCGCAGAACCACAGCCCTTGGACTGAGTTCCTCTGTGCAGTTACCGTCTTGCTTGGGTGGGGTGAGGGAGAAGACTAGAGTTCTGCCTTGCTTAAAAACTGATCTATTTTACCATTGTTCACAATATGCTTTCAGAACAAAAAAAAAGGTATGCAAAAAGAAAACCAAACTATTGTTCATTTCTCTCAAGACAAGAAACCCAGTATTCCATCTTATGCCTTTGTTTTATAGCTAACCAGTTATATATAACTGGTGTTCCTGAAACTCCACCAGTTTGTTTCTCAGCCTGTGTTATTTGTAACAGACTGCATTTTAGTTCCCAGGAACAGTTAGTTAATTAAGCCCATCACCCCTAGTGGGACATAGACCACCAACAGCAACTTGCCAGGGTTCTCTGTCCAGGGCCAGTACTTCAAGTTGTCTCCAGGTGTAGCCCATCTTCAAAGAGCCTTCCTGTCCCAGGGATGAGGTCTTTGGAGTTTATGCTGGTGTTTCTGTAGCGCTGGGCTTTTTACAGGATGGGTTTGCTAGCCCCATGCCCAATCCTCCTCCTTTCACAGCTGGGCTTGGGACCATTCATGGCGGAGTTTCCCAGGAATAATGCCTTCCCTTTATATTCTGTGAAGAAAGCTTAACTTGGTTTAGAAACAGGCCGTTAGCTTATTTTAAGTTAAGATACTTTTCTTGAATCCAAATTGAATATCTGGAGTGGTGGTGAAGAGATGGAGGGGTGTGTGGGGAAGAGGGAGATGGTGATTGAGAAGTTGGTGGGACAAATGAAGTGCAGGAGTGAACATTAATTAGTTGTTTTTGCTGCCTGTGTCAAGGGAGGCAGTAAAGGAGAGGATTTATTTTAAGTTAAGGAAAAGACATGGTTTATGATTTATAATTTAGAAATTTCAAAAACTGATTTTAGAAAATTGGTAGATGGATGGCAGCCTTCTATCGCATTGTAGTTCATGCATTAGTTCAAGGAAGCCAATCTCTTGCTACCCTTTACACATCCAGGCTTTCTTTATTTGAAAGAACACCTGTATTGGCACTTTATTCAAATTTCTGTGTATGTACTACACCCTTGAGAGATCTCCTCTCCAGAGAAATGTTTGTCTTGTACAGTCTGTTCTTTACCATTAATATAAGTTAGCTTCATTATTTTTTTCAGTTTGAATTTTCTTTACGATTTTTTTTCCATTTGGCCTGTTTTACTAACTTGCTTTGGCCAAAGTCTTCAGAATGTTCAGTTTCTTATCAGGAAAGAGGTTCCAAAAGGGGGTTAAAAATGATAAGGAGCCCAGTTCTTGTTAGTAACACTAAAGAATAGTGGAACTTTTCCCAGTAGCAGCCGACATTGAAACAGCTCTTTTCTTATCTTTATCAGCTAACCCATCCTATTTTAACCAGCTACAGGGACAGGCTGGAAACGATAAACATCGTCAGTGATGTTCCCTGTGAGATGGGCTTTTGTTGATGGTGAATATTCCTACAATTTGCAGCCGTACCAAATTTTATTTTTAATAGCTCATACTTGTAGATCTTTTGAACTTCAATTTTTAAAAAAGAATTCACTAGTGTTGATCCTCAATGTAATCTGCCCTAAAACAGATCTTGGAAAATGACACCATCCGAAATTGCTTCTACCATTATCACCAGGTGTTTTATCGAGTGCAAATATTCTCGTCAGAGGCAGCCTAAATTTGAACGGTCAGAATCTGAATTATGTTATTGGATGTTTTCCAGTTTGGGTGGACATGACGTGTAAGTTCTGAGTATCATCCCTCTCTGAGGAAAAAATACCCAAAAGGGAGTGTGTCAATGACTACTTCACATCATTGAAATTTAAATTATTTCATTTCTTGCTCCGAATCAAAATTGGGTTTATCACTGGGATACAATGAAATTTGTTGTTTTGTGGTACAGGTATGTCTGCTGATTAGTTTCTGTGAAAGACAAACTACCACCATTTCAAGTGAATCCAAGTCTAAAATGGAGTGTATCTCTTATGAAATATTTGTCATTTTAACGGGAATTAAAAGTGAAGATAGGAAACTATAAACTTACATGATTTTTTATCAACATCACATTGTCTTTGAATTACTTGTCAATAATGTTGAAGACATGACCATCTAGAAATGCAATAAGTGGAGTACAATAACTCAAAATACAAGATTTTTTTTTGCACACCCTCTTTAAAATGTTGAATCTGGAATTATCTACTTTCTGGTTACTGGCTATTATTTAAATTGCAAGTGATTTGCTACTGTAAAGTTTTTATAAACTTTACTAAAGGGCAAAAGGGGAAATTGCTGGCAAACTTTTTTTCTCCTCCCGTTTTGATGTGTATGTGTGCACATTTTGCAAATTCTTTACACAATGCTTAGGCACCATTTGTATCTAGAGACTACTAGAAAACCAAGTATTATTAGGTTACTTAAAGCAAAACATGGTAAAAGTCTGAAATATCTATCTAGAAATAGTAAAGAGAGTCCTTTTTCTTACATTAGAGTTGCATTGGATTATGGTATTTATTAAAACTAATGTGCAAGAGATCAGGCATTGACATTACATAGGTGAGGATGAAATAATGGTGATGAATTCCAATGAGGTGAATGAGTGCCTGTCTCACACGTCTATTTTAATTATTTGAATGGGGGGAGATGTGAAACCTTGAACACAGATGTATTTAGGATACTATTTTCTTTCCACAAGTATATTTAAATCTAGGAATACATGTCACTTTCAAAATTACAAACTTTAAAAGGTGAGTTTAAGAAAAACTTATTCTTCATATCAAGACCAAGTCAATTTCTATGAGGCCATACAGCATTGTGGGCTCTTCTCATCATCTCTTCTGATAAATAGGGCACCACAGTACCATAGTGGTTAGCGTGAGGCTATTACAGCTTGGGGCATGGAGTTCGGACTTCAATTCTGGTGTTCTCCATAAAGTACATTCTTCCTGTGTGCATGTGGGTTTCCTCTAGGTGCTCTGGTTTCTTCCCACAGTCCAAAGACATTCTGGTTAGTAGGTTAAATGGTCATTGTAAATTGTCCTGTGATTAGACTAGGGTTAATCAGTGGTTTGCTGCGCAGTGTGGCTCCAAGGACTGGAAGAACCTATTCCATGCTGTATGTCTAAATAAATAAAATGTATAAATTTTGTTGTAATAGACTAACAAAGGCTATTATGACATGACTGAGCTCAATTAAGGAAAAAAAAATCCTGAAAAATAATTCTGCATCAAAATGGCAAAACGTTAATTGATGAAATGGTATCCATATTACTTTGACACCAAATCCATTATTAGTGAGAGTCAGGCATTCGGAAGTGTTCTTTGGAGTAACTATTTGGTGATGGGATGGCATTGACTGCACAAGGCAGCACTGAAAGCCTGTCTAAGGTAGAACAATTTTAACAAAAAATGTCATTAAACGTTTCAGTTGAGCAAGTAATGTATGCATTTTATCTTTTCAGCAACTAGTATAAATAAAATGTTTGCGAAGTATAATATTTTTCATTTTTACAGCCTCTTTCTTAAAATTATCTATAAATTTAGATATTCTATTCAACCTGAAATATTGTATATCTCCAAATAATGTAGACTACTTTGATTATATTCTGTAGGTGTGTAGACTGCAATAAATAATTTGCAGTTTGATTATGTCTCTTGATATGCTTAATTTGTATTGGTTAACGGGTCAAGGGTAAGATGGCGGCGCGTTCGATCACAGTGGCTTCTACGGGGTCAGTGAAAGGTGCCTTTCAAATGGATTTTTTACGATCGCAAGACCCTGCTGGACGTTAAGTATCGCAGTCTACCCCATCAGCAAGTTGCTCATTGGCGGAGAATCCGAAGGATCTGGGCAGTGTGGACCGTGTTGCTGTCTGCATCAGAGAGGCGTCAGTAAGTGAAGGAGCTGTGCTGTCTAACTGCGAGTGAACATCTTGGTCACTTTTATTGTGATCGCAAGAGCCTGTTGGACATTATTATGTGTAATGCTTCAAATACAATTTGCTGATATATTGACGGACAGTGGGGAAGCTGCGTGGCCTCGGCCATAGCAAGTTCTAGGCCTCAAGCCGTGGTGTCACCTGTTTACAGCTGCCCGCCCCCTAGTGTTTGCTCAGCAGAGGAGAAGCTGTATTGTATTTGCAAACTTTGCCACATTCATGGAATCGGGGTCTTTTTGTGTGACTGTATCTTACTGCTTTGCTTTGTGCTGTGTGTGACTGTTGGTACTGGTGTGTTACACCTTGGCCTCGGAGTAACAGTATTTAGTTTGGCTGTGTTCGTGTATGGTTGAATGACAGTTAAACTTGAACCTGAACTGAAGGGTTTATCTGGTCTCTTAATACCATCCAGTTTGTTCAGTAGCAACTTTAAGATGTAAAGAAAACTAAAAATTCATAATGTATTAATTCATATAATATTAATGGTAAGACTCTTGGCAGTATGGAGGATCAGAGGGATCTTGGGGTCCGAGTCCATAGGACGCTCAAAGCTGCTGCGCAGGTTGACTCTGTGGTTAAGATGGCATATGGTGTATTGGCCTTCATCAACTGTGGGATTGAGTTTAGGAACCGAGAGGTAATGTTACAGCTATATAGGACCCTGGTCAGACCCCGCTTGGAGTACTGTGCTCAGTTCTGGTCATCTCACTGCAGGAAGGATGTGGAAACCATAGAAAGGGTGCAGAGGAGATTTACAAGGATGTTGCCTGGATTGGGGAGTATGCCCTATGAGAATAGGTTGAGTGAACTCGGCCTTTTCTCATTGGAGTGACTGAGGATGAGAGGTGACCTGATAGAGGTGTATAAGATGATGAGAGGCATTGATCATGTGGATAGTCAGAGGCTTTTTCCCAGGGCTGAAATGGCTAGCACGAGAGGACACAGTTTTAAGGTGCTTGGAAGTAGATACAGAGGGGATGTCAGGGTTAAATTTTTTTTACAAAGTGGTGAGTGCGTGGAATGGGCTGCCAGCGATGGTGGTGGAGGCGGAAACGATAGGATCTTTTAAGAGACTCCTGGACAGGTACATGGAGCTCAGAAAAATAGAGGGCTATGGGTAACCCCGGGTAATTTCTAAGTAAGTACATATTCAGCACAGCCTTGTGGGCCGAAGGGCCTGTATTGTGCTGTAGGTTTTCTATGTTTCTATGTAGTGTCACTGATACAGGTTATAAATCTGAAATCTGACTCAGGATGGTTTCTGATCTGCTTTTGTAGTGGTCTAAATATAGGACCATAAGAAATAAGAACAGAAGTCGGCCATTTGGCCTGTCGAGCTTGCTCTGCTATTCAATAGGATTGTGGCTGACTCAGCTCCAGCTACCTGCCTTTTTCTGTAAACCTTTAAGTCCCCTGCTGTGCAAAAATCCATCTGAACTTGTCTAAGGGAGCCAGGGTAGTGCAGCAGTGTGCAGGACTGTATTACAGCTTGGGGCGTTCCGGAGTTCAGAGGTCAATTCTGGCACCATTATGTAAGGAGCCTCCATATGTCCACCCATTGAATGTGTGGGTTTCCTCCAGGTGCTCCAGTCCACAACCTAAAGATGTAAGAGGTAGATTAATTGGTCATTGTAAATTGTCCTGTGATTAGGTTAGGATTAATTGGGTTTGTCAGGGGTTGATGGGGCTCAAAAGGGCAGGAAGGCCCTATTCTGCACAGTATCGCTAAATAGATAAAATATATTTAATGAAGGAGCCTGGACAGAGAATTCCACAGATTCACTGCTCTCTGGGAGAAAATGTTTCCCCTCATCCCTGTTCTAAAGCAATGCCTCTGAATCTTGATACTATGTTCTCTAGTTCCAACCAATTTTGCCCTTTCATCAGCCTCTCCTTGCTAGGGTCTCACTACACATTGCCTTTGTTTGTAAACCAACTACCTCATTCTTTGCACCATCACTCTGGTTTCCAACCCCTGCCAAATTAGTTTAAACAGTCCCTAACAACTCCAGCAAACCTACCCACAAGGATATCGGATCCCCTTGGGTTCAGGTGTAACCCGTCCCTTTTGTACAGGTGGTACCGTCCCCGGAAGAGATTCCAATGAACCCCTGCCCCGTGCACCAGTTCCTTAGCCATGCATTCACTTGCCAAATAATACTATTCTTATCCTCACTGGCAGCAATCTAAACACTGGCAGACTCAAAAGAATGGCCTTTCCAATAGCACTTGCATTATTTTTATTCACTCTTTCTGTTGAATCCTTCTCATTGATTGCTCTTTTGATTGGTCACTGCCCAACTCAATCTGCAGTATTGTAGCAACGCACATCAAAGTTGCTGGTGAACACAGCAGGCCAGGCAGCATCTCTAGGAAGAGGTACAGTCGACGTTTCAGGCCGAAACCCTTCGTCAGGAGATGCTGCCTGGCCTGCTGCGTTCACCAGCAACTTTGATGTGTGTTGCTTGAATTTCCAGCATCTGCAGAATTCCTCGTGCTGGAGTATTGTATTCAGTTTTAGCTACCTACAAGAAAGATATAAATAAGATTGAAAGAGTACAGAGAAAATTTACAAGGATGTTGCCAGGACTGGGACCTCTGGTGTTTGTGATGTATATAAATTACCTGGATGAAAATGTAGGTGAGTGGGTTATAAATTTGCAGATGATACCAAAATTGGTGGAGTTATGGACAGTGTAGAGGACTGGAAAAGAATACAACGCAATATAGATCAGTTACAGATGGAGTTAAACCCAGATAAATGTGAGCAACACACATCAAAGTTGCTGGTGAACGCAGCAGGCCAGGCAGCATCTCTAGGAAGAGGTACAGTCGACTCGCACAGACTAGAGCAATGTGTGATTAAGTGCCTTGCTCAAGGACACAAACAGGCAGCCACAGCTGAGGCCTGAACTAGCAACCTTGAGGTAACTAGACGAACGCCTCAACCACTTGGCCACATGCCCAACACCAAATGGGAGAGACTGCACATACATCTGTTGCCTGGGTGCTTCATCAGTGCAGCTTTATGGGAGAGTGGCAAACAGAAAGCCACTGTTGAAAAAAAATTACATGAAATCTTGGCTGGAGTTGGCCAGAAGGCATGTAGGAGAATCTGAAGTCAGCTGGAAGAAAGTTCTATGGTCCGATGAAACCGAAATTGAGCTTCTTGGCCATCAGACTAAACGCTATGTTTGGCATAAGCCAAACACCGCACATAATCAAAAAAACACTATCCCTACTGTGAAGCATAGAAACATAAAAAACCTACAGCACAATACAGGCCCTTCGGCCCACAAAGTTGTACCGAACATGTCCCTACCTTAGAAATTACTAGGCTTACCTATAGCCCTCTATTTTACTAAGCTCCATGTACCTATCCAAAAGTCTCTTATGGTGGCTGCATCATGCTGTGGGGATGCTTCACTGCAGCAGCCCTGGGACGCTTCTGAAGGTAGAGGGTAAAATGAATGCAACAAAATACAGGGAAATATTGGCGAACCTGATGCAGTCTGCAAGATCTGCAATTTGGTAGAAAATTTGTTTTCCAGCAAGGCAATGACCCCAAACATAAAGCCAAAGCTACACAACAAAAAACAACAAAGTTAATGTCCTGGAGTGGTCATGTCAGAGTCCAGACCCCAATCCAATTGAAAATTTGTGGCTGGACTTGAAAAGGGCTGTTCACGCACTATCCCAGTGTAATCTGACAGAATCTGAGCAGTTTTGTAAAGAATGGGTAAAAGTTGCGGTGTCCAGATGTGCTGATCTGTCCACACAATCCCAAGGCTGTCATTGCTCTAAAGATGCACCTAAATACTGACCTGAAGGGGCTGAATTCTTATGCAATCAATTATTTTGTGTTTTATATTTGTAATTAATTTAGATCACTTTGGAGAGATCTGTTTTCACTTTGATATGAGAGTCTTTTTCTATTGATCAATATCAAAAAATCCAAATTAAATCCACTGTGATTCAATATTGTAAAATAATAAAACATGATAACTTCCAAGGGGGGGGGGTGAATACATTTTATAGGTGCTGTAGTTAGAGTGGATAGAGAGAATCTGTTTCCCTGGATTGAAATATCTAATATCAGAGGAGATGCAGTGAAGGTGAGAGGGGGCAGGTTCAAATGGGACTTGAGGAGTAAGTTTTTTTTACTCGAGTCCTGGATCTGGAAATCGCTGCCTGGTATGCTGGTAGAAGCAAATGCATTGAAGGTTTTTAAGAGATGTTTGGTTAGGCACATTGATTGTAAGGAAGATGGAGGGATATGAACATGGTGTAGGTTGGAGGAATTAGTGTTTCAGTGTTTTACATTTGCTTTTTAGCTGGTTCAGCACAACATTTTGGGCTGATTAGCTTGTTCCTGTGTTAATACCGTTCTATGTTCCTCAGTACCCAACTCAGTGCTGTGTCTGTCTCCTGAGTGAATATAGATACAAAGAATTAATTTAAGAACTCCCCCATCTACTTTGGCTCCATACATAGATTACCATTCTGATCTTCCAGAAGACCTACATTGTCCCTTGCAACACACATCAAAGTTGCTGGTGAACGCAGCAGGCCAGGCAGCATCTCTAGGAAGAGGTACAGTCGACGTTTCAGGCCGAGACCCTTCGTCAGGACTAACTGAAGGAAGAGTGAGTAAGGGATTTGAAAGTTGGAGGGGGAGGGGGAGATCCAAAATGATAGGAGAAGACAGGAGGGGGAGGGATGGAGCCAAGAGCTGGATAGGTGATAGGCAAAAGGGATACGAGAGGATCATGGGACAGGAGGTCCGGGAAGAAAGACGGGGGGGGGGGGACCCAGAGGATGGGCAAGGGGTATATTCACAGGGACAGAGGGAGAAAAAGGAGAGTGAGAGAAAGAATCTGTGTATAAAAATAAGTAACAGATGGGGTACGAGGGGGAGGTGGGGCATTAGCGGAAGTTAGAGAAGTCGATGTTCATGCCATCAGGTTGGAGGCTACTCAGACGGAATATAAGGAACCTGAGTGTGGCTTCATCTTTACAGTAGAGGAGGCCGTGGATAGACATGTCAGAATGGGAATGGGATGTGGAATTAAAATCTGTGGCCACTGGGAGATCCTGCTTTCTCTGGTGGTCAGAGCGTAGGTGTTCAGCAAAGCGGTCTCCCAGTCTGCGTTGGGTCTCACCAATATATAAAAGGCCACATCGGGAGCACTGGACGCAGTATATCACCCCAGCCGACCCACAGGTGAAGTGTTGCCTCACCTGAAAGGACTGTTTGGGGCCCTGAATGGTGGTAAGGGAGGAAGTGTAAGGACATGTGTAGCTCTTGTTCCGCTTACACGGATAAGTGCCAGGAGGGAGATCAGTGGGGAGGACGAATGGACAAGAGAGTTGCGTAGGGAGCGATCCCTGCGGAATGCGGGGGGGGGGAGGGAAATATGTGCTTAGTGGTGGGATCCCGTTGGAGGTGGCGAAAGTTACGGAAAATCTTCTCCTATCATTTTGGATCTCCCCTCCCCCTCCAACTTTCAAATCCCTTACTCACTCTTCCTTCAGTTAGTCCTGACGAAGGGTCTCGGCCTGAAACGTCGACTGCACCTCTTCCTAGAGATGCTGCCTGGCCTGCTGCATTCACCAGCAACTTTTATGTGTGTTGCTTGAATTTCCAGCATCTGCAGAATTCCTGTTGTTTGCGTTTTATTGTCCCTTGCAATCGTTTTGCTCTTAATCCCTTGGGATTCACCTTCACCTTGACTGCTAGAGCAACCACACCCCTTCTTTTAGCCCTCCTAATGTGTGAGTGATGGTAGGGAAGCTGGAGCACCTGTGGAAAGAGAAATGATAGTATTTCAGTTTGAAGAACTTTCATTGGAACTAAGAGAAAACAAACTAGTAGAGAGTAGAGAAAGGCGGGTAACCAAGGAAAGGGTAATGGAGCCATTAAATGGATGGCTTATCAACACACACACCACAAAATTGGTGATATTGTGGTCTGACCTGCTGTGCCCAGGGATTCGAATATACAACTGGAATGAAGTAAAGAGGAATGCCAATTAAAATGAAATAAAGTTCAAAGAAAAATATTATCTAGAATTGACAAATTCAATAGACATTCAGTGCCGACTCTATTAGTTACACCTACTTGTTAATGTGAATATCTAATCAGCCAATCATGTGACAGCAGCTGAATGCATAAAAGCATGCAGACATGGTCAAGAGGTTCGGTTGTTGTTCGGACCAAACATCAGAATGGGGAACACACACAAAATGCTGGAGGAAATCCGCAGGCCAGGCAGCATCTATGGAAAAGAGTGAACAGTCGATGTTTCCAGCCGAGACTCGTCATGAGACCTGATGAAGGGTCTGTGCCCGAAACATCAACTATTTATTATTTTCTGTGGATGCTGTCTGGCCTGCTGAGTTCTTCCAGCATTTTGTGTGTGTTGCCTGGATTTTCAGCATCTGCAGATTTTCTGTTTGTGATCAGAATGGGGAAGAAATGTGATCTAAGTGACTTTGACTGTGCAATGATTGTTGGTGCCAGAGGGAATGGTTTGAGCATCTCAGTAACTGCTGATGTCCTGTGATTTTCACACATGCAGTCTCTAATGTTTACACCAAATGGTGTGAGAAATATAAAACGTCCAGTGTGGCAGTTCTCTGGGTGAAAGCAGCTTGCTAATGAGAGAAGTCAGAGGAGAATGGCCAGGCTGCTCCAAGCCGACAGTAACTCAAAAACAGCGCATTACAACAGTGGTGTGCAGAGGGAGCATCTCAGAACACACATGTTGAACTATGAAGCGGCTGGGATACAACAGAAGTTCATAAATATATACACTGTGGCCACTTTATTAGGTACCCCCCCCCCCAACCCCATCAAACATTCCTCCAATCACCTTACAATTCTGTCCTTGGAAAATAGCCATCTCTGCCTTGGAAAAAGTCCCAGACTGGCAACCTGATCTATGCCTCTTATCATCTTGTACACTAGGGTGGAAATGCCTTATACAAGAGTGGCATACTTTTAAGAGGTCAGAGATTGGTGGGTGCATGGACCGCCTGGCAGGTGCAGTGGTAGAGACAGATACATTAAGGGCATTTAAGAAACTCATAGACAGGCACATGGATGAGGACAAAATAGAGGGCTGTGTAGGAGGGAAGGGTTTGATTGATCTTGGAGTAGGTTAGGGTGTGGGCAGGATATTGAGGGCTAAGGGGCCTGAACTGTGCTGTAGTGTTCTAGTCCTGCAGAACATACTTGATACCAACTCTAACAGATGCCATGTGTGAGCCATGGAAATCTGTGAACCCACCATGTGGCTTCCTGAGACATTGTTCCAGTCAGTGGCATAGATGAGCTGAACTGCATCTAATGTTGATGTTTAATGAGTATTCAGTCATGAATCTTTCTCCAGTCAACGCAGAATCAATCTTTACAGAGAGCTCTTAAAATTATGCAAAACATTTAGTTCACTTTGGAAGTAGAGTTCCATACATGAATCAGATGTCCATCGGCTATAACTATGCAAAAGAGGGTAAATAACCTTTGATCCAGAATCAAATCACACAAATTCCTCAGGAAAAACATTAATTTCTTATAAAGAGCTACCCACAAATGTAACAGGAACTAGTATAAACCATAAAATCATAAGACTGAGGAGCTGAATTAGGCTTTTTGGCCCATTGAATGTGCTCTGCCATTCCATTATGACTGATTAATTAACCCTCCCAATCTCCCAATGCCATTGTCCTGCCATCCCCCTGTAACCTTTGATGCCGTTACTAATCAACCTGTTTTAAATATACCCAATGATTTGGCCTTCACAGCTGTCTGTGGCAATGAATTCCTTCCTCTGGCTAAAGAAATTCTTCCTCATCTCCATTCTAAATGGATATCCCTCTATTCTGAGGCTGTGTCCTCTGGTCCTATACTCCCCCACCATAGGAAACATCTCCACATCCACTCTATCAAGGCCTTTCACCATTTGATAGGTTTCAATGAGGTGACACCGCATTCTTCTGAATTCCAGTGTATACAGGCCCCAAGCTATTTAATCCTGGAATCATTTACCAATCGACTGGACCCTGAACCCAATCTAAGCATCAGCCTCCCCTCATTAAACAAAGTCATGTTCTCCATTAAGGCAATCCACCATAACATCCCAGAGGCTTTTTCCCAGAGCTGAAATGGCCAATACGAGAGGGCACAGTTTTAAGTTGCTTGGAAGCAGGTACAGAGGAGATGTCAGGGTAAGTTTTTTACGCAAAGTGGTGAGTGCGTGGAATGGGCTGCTGGTGGTGGAGGCGGATACGATAGGATCTTTTAAGAGACTCCTGAACAGGTACATGGAGCTTAAAAAAAAAGAGCGCTATTGGTAACCCTATGTAATTTCTAAAGTAGGTAAATGTTCAGCACAGCATTGTGGGCCGAAGGGCCTGTATTGTGCTGTAGGTTTTCCATGTTTCTATCCCAGATTAGGTTTTGTGGTGGTCAACGAGTGACAAAGGGAGAAGGATTGTGAGGTGTGGATCCTGGACTGGTCTCTACCTGAGGACCCACCAATAGACAATCCCTTTGGAGAACATCATACTTGGCTCAAGTGATCACACTACACTAAATCTCCAAAGACCTTTGCAAAATAAATGAGTGAGGGATAGAGTTTTCCTTACCAATGAATTTTTTTTTACTATTGCTTTGGATGATTTGCAGTGTGAATAAGCAATTTAAAAGATAGCAAATAGGAGTAGGTGTCCAAAGCAATTTAATTTTATTTATTTGCTTGTTAATGTAGCATAACATTTCATGTTCTCAGTAATTTTTTATTTGCACAATTTGTCAGCCGGAGACTCTTTCCCCGGCATGGCAACAGCAAATACAAGGGTGATTGGAGGAAGGTGTCAGATTGATCTTAAAGTAGGTTCAAAAATCATGGGCCAAAGGGCCTGTACTGAGCTGTATGTTAATATTCAACGTTTTTCGGATTGATTGATTGTCAGTCTTTGTTCTTGTACCATTTTTCGTAAGCTCCATTGTATTTCTTTATTTTCCTGTGAACACCTGTAAGAAAATGAATCTCAGGGTTGTGTATGATAACATATACATACTTGAATAATAAATTTATGTTCAAAAAGGTTCGCACAACTTCAGTCGACAAGTGAAATTTTATTCTGTTTGAAGAATTTGCACTAAAGTCAAAAGAAGAAACATGTTGTTTTCAAACTTTAGGCAAAATAAAGATTATAAATTAGCTATAGCTGCCACTGATGGGTAAACATTGAACATTCTGCTTGAGAATTGTTTGGTAATAACCAGCAAGAAATGAACAGAGCACCCTCTACTGGTATAACAGCATATGACAAATAATTTAAGGCCACAAACTAAGAAGTGATTAAACACAATTTCTAGAGTTCAGAGACAAAGATCAAATCAAGGGAGTACTGAAATTTGGTTTGAAAGAGTACTAGATTTAAATGTCTAAAGAATCAAAATCAGAAGCAGGTTTAATATCACTGGCATATATCATGGAATTTGTTTCACAGCAAAAGAACATTACAATACGTAATAAAAACTACAAATTACAATAAGAACTTTATATACATTATACATATACAATATCATAGGGTGTCTAAGACAGTACTTTAGTAATTTTATGTATTGTACTGTACTGCTGTTCCCCCCCCAAAAAAAAACATTTCATGGCATATGTGAGTGATGATTTTGATACGGGTCTCTATTTTGAACTGAGAGGGGGGAGGGGGCAGGGAGAGGGGAATCATGGTTGGGAAAAGGGAAAAGGAGAGGGGATGGAGCAGGAAGCACCAGAGAGACATTCTGTAATGATCAATAAACCAATTGTTTGGAATCAAATGATTCCTGGTGTCTCAGGGCTGGGTGTGTCTACACCCCTGGCACTCCTTCTCTGCCACCTGTCCCACACCCATCTCACAGCACTCCACCATCACCATTCCCAACACCCTTTGCTCCTGCCAGATTTACAAACTCGCTCTCTACTCCATGTTGACAAATACAGTACTGTGCAACAGTCTCAGGCACCCTAGCTATATATACAGTAAGTGCCTGACTTTTTCACAGTACTATATATATATATAATTTATCAGACGATGTGCTGAAGGGCCTGTTTCTGTGCTGTAGTTGTTCTACGATCAAATTAGTGTGAAAAGAGAGCAAAAAATAGTGAGGCAGTGTACATTCAGAAATTTGATGGTGGAGGGGAAGAAGCTGTTCCTAAAATGTTGTATGTGTTTCTTCAGGCTCCTGTACCTCCTCCTTGATGGTAGCAATGAGAAGAGGGCATGTCCTGGGTGGTGAGAGTTCCTGCGGATGACAACAGTTCCCAACATCCGTATCCATACACTGTACAATTGCTTCACTTGTCTTATCCAAGATTTGTGATCAGTATCTCAACATTAGCATATCTCCACGCAAACTGTTGTACAAATACAGTGGTGCTAGAAAGTTTGTGAACCCTGTAGAATTTTCTCTATTTTTGCATAAATATGACCTAAAGTGTGGTCAGATCTTCATGTTAAGTCCCAAGACTAGATAAAGAGAACCCAATTAAATAAATATTATACTTGTTCATTTACTTATTGAGAAAAATGATCCAATATTACATGTATTTGTTGGAAAAAGTATGTGGACCTTTGCTTTCAGTGACTGGTGTGAACCCCTTGTACAGCAATAACTTCAAACGAACGTTTCTGGTAACTGTTGATCGGTCCTGCACATTGGTTTGGAGTCTGGGATGTTGGTGGGCTTCCGCAACATTTCTATAGGATTAAGGTAAGGACTTTGATCTGGCCATTCCAAAATACAAGGTTTCTTCTTTTTAAACTATTCTGTTGTTGATTTACTCTTGTATTTTGGATCATTGTCTTGTTGCATTATCCAACTTCTATTAAGCTTCAGGTGATGGACTGCTATGCTGACATTCTCCTGTAAAATGTCTTGATACAATTTTGAATTTATTGTTTCCTCAACGATTGAAAGTTGTCCAGGCCCTGAGGCAGCAAAGCAGCCCCAAACCATGATGTTCTTTCCACCATGCTTCACAGTTGGGATGAGGTTTTGGTGTTGGTGTGCAATGCCCTTTTTCCTCCAAACATAGCAATGTGCATTTCTGCCAAAAAGTCCAACTTCTGTCTCATCTGTCCACAGAACATTCTCTCAGAAGAACATCCAGGTTGTCTTTTGCAAACTTGAGACATGCAGCAATGTTTGTTTTGGAGAGTAGTGGTTTCCTCTGTGGTGTCCTTCCATGAACATCATTCTTGTTCAGTGTTTTTCTTATAGTGGACACATGAGCAGAGACTTTAGCAAGTTCTAGAGATTTCTGCAGGTCTTTTGCTGTTACCTTGGGTTCTTTTTCACCTCCTTCAGCATTGCATGTTGTGCTTTTGGTGTGATTTTTGCAGGTTGCCCACTCCTAGGGAGAGTAGCAACAGTACTGAGTTTCCTCCATTTGTAGACAATTTCTCTTACTGTGGACTGATGAACACTCAGGTCTTTAGAAATGCTTTTGTAGCCTTTTCCAGCTTCATGCTTCTCCACAATTCTTCTTCTAAGGTCCACTGAAAGTTTTTTGATCGAGGCATGATGCACATAAACAGATCTTTCTTGAGACCAGGCTTTGTCAGTAACCCGACTTTGTGTGTTTTTGTTTCTATAGCATGGGGCACCTCTACAATCCACACGTCCAATATCATCTCACTGACTGGAACACCTGACTCCAAATAGCTTTTGTAGAAATCATTACCCCAGTGGTTCACATACTTTTTCCAACAAATACATGTAATATTGGATCATTTTTCTTAATAAATAAATGAGCAAGTATAATGTTTATTTGTGTTATTTATTTAATTGGGTTCTCTTTATCTAGTTTTAGGTCTTATATGAAGTTCTAATCAGCTGAGTGATGATGACTTTAAACGGCGACTCCTTTGTTTGCATTTTCAGACGCAGCTCTAGTTCTATCTTTGATATTTCTTTTTCTCCCTTTCAAGGTTCTTTTGAAGGCCCTGGCCTGAAGTTACACTCTAACTTTGGTTCTTTGCGGGAATGGGACCAGCTCTCAGGGCATCGTGGCCGGCCACTTTTCGATATTCCAAGGACGCGGCCTGGAGGATTAACGCACCTTCAGGGTGCCGGATTTTCGTGGCTCTGGAAGTGGGCAGATTCAAGGCTGGTGCCACCACCGCTGACTGATGCGTCGGGGGAGAACAAGGAAGGTCGGAAGCAGTGTGCCTGCTGTTGTCTGCGTGCCCAGAGGTACAGAACTCGGAAAAAGTGACACAACAGACTTTGAACACCATAAATCAGCATGTTGTTTTGTTATGTCTCTCCTCTCACTGTGAAATGGGGACACCCTTTTTTCCCTTATTAGGGAGAGAGAGAGAGCCTGTGGTATGTCGAATACCGGCTGAATGAGTAGTCTTTGGGTACTGCAGGTCTGTGTCTTTATTGATGCTTTGTTGCATGTTTGAGTGATTGGTGGGGGGGCACCGATGCTTTTTTGCTGGTGGGGGTGGGGTCATTGCCCTGCTGCTGTTTATGCGTGGGGAAGGGAGCTGGGAGACTTTGGGGCGCTAAGACTTAATTGTCATTCATTCTTTAGGGTACTCTTTTCACGGATGTTTGCAAAGAAAAAGAATTTCAGGATGTATGTTGTATACATTTCACTGACATTAAATGTACCTACTGAAACCTATTTGTGAATCCTATGGCTGCAGACAGTGAGGAGGCAGACAGGTGAGGCAGGTTTGGGGGATGAGCCATGCTGTGAGGCGCGATGTGTTTGAGCCGCAGATGGAGACGGAGTTCATGTCGCTGCCGGAGAGGGATTTGGAGAGGAGTCGACGAGGAAGAGATGGATGCCATCCACCTAAGCCAGGTGTGGGGTGCGGGGTTGTTGGCTCACCCTAAGTGGTGATCTGATTTGGCGAGATTGGAACTGAGTAGCCCAAGCAAGTCCGGGTGCTGGAGTGTGGCACTACTCAGCACTCGGACAATTTAAACGCTGGCCCAGATAGACTGAAAGCCCAAGGGTTGGGCTAATTTTGCTTGCTCTACTGTGAATGTTCATTCCTTAGCCTGTGGCACTGAGGCTGTGGACTGATCTGGCTGTTGTGTGTTTCTGCCCCCCTGGCGTCATGTTCTCGGGATCAGGGTTTGGGCCTACTCTGGCTGCTCCAGGAGTGGATCTGGACTCAGTCTGGTTTTAGATGCTGTTGGCTTGCCCCTATTGTTTGCATAATATGTATTTTTTCCCGCTCTTTCTCTGCACAGTGGATTTTGGTCCGTTTTTAAAATTGGGTTATTTGGGTTTCTTGCTTTGTGACTGGTTGTAAGCAGATTCCAAGCAGTATTATTTATACATTCTTTGATAATAAATATGCTTTGAATCTTGAATCCTTGTAGATTTCCTCTGCACTCTTTCAATCTTATTTATGTATTGGAAGAGTGAGCTGCTTCAAGTTCCTGGGGGTCAAGATCTCTGAGGATCTAACCTGGTCCCAACATATTGATGTAGTTATAAAGAAGGCAAGACAGTGGCTATACTTTATTAGGAGTTTGAAGAGATTTGGCATGTTGACAAATACACTCAAAAACTTCTATAGTTGTACCGTGGAGAGCATTCTGACAGGCTACATCACTGTCTGGTATGGAGGGGCTACTGCACAGGACCGAAAGAAGCTGCAGAGGGTTGTAAAGCTAGTCAGCTCCATCTTGGGCACTAGCCTACAAAGTACCCAGGACATCTTCAGGGAGCGGTGTCTTACGACCCTATCTATTTGTGACTCCACTTCCAAGGAATTTTGGCTCTGTATTTCCAGATCCCTCTGTTCTACCACAATCCTCACTGTTCTTGATCTGAGATTTATTCCTTTCTGCATTTTCAGTTCATAATAAGACCATAAGATATAGGAGAAGAATTAGGCCATTTGGCCCATGTAGTCTGCTCCACCATTCCATCATGGCATCATAGGAACAGACAAGTTAGAAAAGCGTTTAATTGGAGTAAGGGGAATTATGAGGCTATGAGGCAGGAACTTGGAAGTTAAATTGAGAACAGATGTTCTCAGGGAAAGGTACGGAAGAAATGTGGCAAATGTTCAGAGGATATTTGTGTGGAGTTCTGTATAGGTACGTTCCAACGAGACAGGGAAGTTATGGTAGGGTACAGGAACCATGGTGTACAAAGGCTGTAGTAAATGTAGTCAAGAAGAAAAGAAAAGCTTACAACAGGTTCAGAGAGCTAGGTAGCGTTAGAGATCTAGAAGATTATAAGGCTAACAAGAAAGAGCTTAAGAGGAAATTAGGAGAGCCAGAAGGGGCCATGAGAAGGCCTTGGCGGGTAGGATTAAGGAAAACTCCAAGGCGTTCTATAAGTATGTGAAGAGCAATAAGATAAGACATGAAAGAATAGGACCTACCAAGTGTGACAGTGGGAAAGTGTGTATGGAACGAGAGGAAATAGCAGAGGTACTTAATGAATACTTTACTTCAGTATTCACTATGGAAGAAGATCTTGGTGATTGTAGTGATGCAGTGGACTGAAAAGCTTGAGCATGTAGTTATTAAGAAAGAGGATGTGCTGGAGCTTTTGGAAAGCATCAAGTTGGATGAGTCGCTGGGACCGGATGAGGTGTACCCCAGGCTACTGTGGGAGGTGAAGGAGGAGATTGCTGAGCCTCTGGCGATGAACTTTGCATCATCAATGGGGACGGGAGAGGTTCTGAAGGACTGGAAGGTTGCAGATGTTGTTCTCTTATTCAAGAAAGGGAGTAGAGATAGCCCAGGAAATTATAGACCAGTGAGTCTTACTTCAGTGGTTGGTAAGTTGATGGAGAAGAGCCTGAGAGGCAGGATTTATGAACATTTGGAGAGGTATAATATGATTAGGAATAGTCAGCATGGCTTTGTCAAGGGCAAGTCGTGCCTTACGAACCTGATTGAATTTTTTGAGGATGTGACTAAACACATTGATGAAGGAAGAGCAGTAGATGTAGTGTTTATGGATTTCAGCAAGGCATTTGACAAGGTAACCATGTGAGGCTTATTGAGAAAGTAAGCAGTTATGGGATCCAAGGGGAAATTGCTTTGTGGATCCAGAACTGGCTTGCCTACAGAAGGCAAAGAGTGGTTGTAGATGGGTGATATTCTGCATGGAGGTCAGTGACCAGTGGTGTGCCTCAAGGATCTGTTCTGGGACCTTTACTCTTGGTGATTTTTATAAATGACCTGGATGGGAAACTGGAGGGATGGGTTAGTAGGTTTGCTGATGACATAAAGGTTGGGGGTGTTGTGGATAGTGTGGAGGGATGTCAGAGGTTACAGTGGGACATTGACAGGATGCAAAAACTGGGCTGATAGTGGCAGATGCAGTTCAACCCAGATAAGTGTGAAGTGGTTCATTTTGGTAGGTCAAATACGATGGCAGAATATAGTATTAATGGTAAGACTCTTGGCAGTGTGGAGGATCAGAGGGATCTTGAGGTCCGAGTCCATAGGACACTCAAAGTAGCTGCGCAGGTTGGCTCTGTGGTTAAGAAGGCATACTGTGTATTGGCCTTCATCAATCATGGAATTAAATTTAGGAGCCCAGAGGTAATGTTGCAGCTATATAGGACCCAGGTCAGACCCCACTTGGAGAACTATGCTCAGTTTTGGTCATCTCACTACAGGAAGGATGTGGAAGCCATAGAAAGTGTGCAGAGGAAATTTACAAGGATGTTGCCTGGATTTGGGAGCATGCCTGATGAAGACAGGTTGAGTGAACTCAGCTTTTTCTCCTTGGAGTGACGGAGGATGAGAGGTGATCTGATAGAGGTGTATAAGATGATGAGAGGCATTGATCGTGTGGATAGTCAGGGGCTTTTTCCCGGGGCTGAAGTGGTTGCCACAAGAGGACACAGGTTTAAGGTGCTTGAGAGTAGGTACAGAGGAGATGTCAGGGGTAAGTTTTTACGCAGAGAGTGGTAAGCGTGTAGAATGGGTTACTGGCAACAGTGGTGGAGGCAGATACGATAGGGTCTTTTAAGAGTCTTTTAGATAGGTACATGGAGCTTAGAAAAATAGAGGGCTATGGTTAACCCTAGTAATTTTTATGGTAGGGACATGTTTGGCACAACTTTGTGGGCTGAAGGGCCTGTATTGTGCTGTAGGTTTTCTATGTTTCTATAATTTATTATACCTCTCAAACCCATTCGCCTGCCTTCTCCTCGACACCCTTACTAATCAAAAACTTGAACCCAATAACTCCAACTTAGGCCTCACCAATGTCTTAAAGAACTTAAACATCCCGACTGTTTAGGCTCTCCGGATTGGAAGGCCATGGGAGGTTGGTGTGGCAGTATAGATGATTATTCTGCCACTGTAACATCCTACATCTCCTTCTGTGAAGATGCTGAAGACAAATTCTGTGAAGACTATTTTCATGACATATGCTGGCGATATGAAATCTAGTTCTGAAGATGAGCATCTTACTGAAAAAAGACCATTGTGAGGTAGAACTACCCTAAGTCATGGTCCATCAAGGATTGAGAACATCAGATCTGTAAAGGATCATGACTAGAGGTCTGGAAACAAGAATCGGCTCTGCAAATGGCAGGTTAGTAAAGATCTGGAAGTGGCGAAAACCATTTACAAGGACTGTCTAGAGAGAGACTTCAACAATAACCAGGCAGACTGGAGTTCCCTGCAAGATCTTACCATCTTCAAACAGAAGTGTTCCCAAATCTTCCCCTCCCCTACCTTGGACAATCAGTTTTATTGCCAGTTTGATATGGACATTCAACATCTATGTCTTCTCACTCCCTCTGACCTTTATATGCTGAGCCCCTACCCCTTCCCTTTCACACCACTCCAATATCATCATGTCTTCAGTCTCCTCCCTCTCCCTCCAACCCCACCCTGTACTTTCGGCGAAGCAAGAAGACGTTTGCAAACTATTTGGAAAATCAGGACTATTAGAAAAGCTGCAGGCCCTGTTGGCACGACATCTCACCTAAGACACTCTGCATCAGCTAGCACCTGTCTTCACTGAGATACCTAACACCTCCCTGCAACTATGCAGGGATCCCATCTGCTTTAAAGTTGCTATAATCATTCCATTTCTCAAGAAAGACAAGATCACTGGACTTAGCGATTATAGATCAGTTGCGCTGACTTCAGTAGTTATGAAAATCTTTGAACATCTAATGTTAGCCTGCTTCAAATCCAAGACGATCCTCCTCTTGACCCGCTACAGTTTATAGAGCAAATTGCTCAGTTGAGGATGCAGTTAACTTGCACCTTCATTACTTACTTCAACATTTGAACTCCCCCAACACCTAGGCTATGTGAGGATCTTGTTTGTGGATTTTAGCTCTGCCTTCAACACTACTGTTCTGGAGTTTTCCCACAGCAATCTAGCTGTACCCTGCAGTTCATGTCAGTGCTGACAGGAAGGAAGCAGAATGTAAGGCTGGGGTCTACTTGTCCAGTCCAATGTCTATAGCACAGGTTCTCCCCAGGCTGTGTTCTTTCACCCTCCTGCTGTCACTTTATTCACAGGTAGATCCATTAAAATCCTAAATTCGCAGATGACACGACTGTAGTTGGTCACATCAATAATAATGATGTGACTTGTTATTAAAGTGAGATAAGCTGTCTTGCAGCATTTGTAACAACTCAAAGCTTAATGCTATCATAACAGAGGAAATGAGGATTGACTTCCATCGACAACCTGCCCTCTCTTGGAAATTAACACTCATGGGGAGTACCATTTCCAATAAACCGAAGTGGGACCAGCATGTTCCACTCACCATTAGGAAAGTCCAGCAGAGACTGGTTTTCCTACGCCAGCTTAGGAAACTTAATACCGCAGGGAATATTCTGAACAACTCAACTCAGCCATTATTGTGAACATTGTGACCTCCTCAGTCGTCAGGTTACATGTATATCGTCAAAGGCATTTCTCCGAACCAGGGTGTAAAACACAATAGTACATATTACACACATATAACACACAATATCTTAGGAAAGAATAAAATCTACAGATGAATTATGCATAAACAAAGTAAGGTACATAATTTAGATATTCTAAGGTACGGAACAGATTAGCCAGATATCATCATTTCGTTTCCTGCTGCCTCCTCCCTCACCAGTTATAGGTTACAGTGAGTGATCCTCTCAGCAGAGATCTTTGGCTGTCAGCTACCGAAGAAAACATCAGTTCATCGCCAGAGTGAGGGAAAGAGCTGAAAAGTTTACTGTTGACTCCATCCACCATTTGGTGATGGTCACTTATTCACCAAATTGCCATCAGGGAGATGCTACAAGTCCATCACTATCAGGGCTAGATGTCATCTTTGAAACTCGTTTCCCATAGCTCAACAAAACTCACTCAGATGTAATACCCTAACTGTCCCTGAACATCTGTTAAATGGTTTTTCCTACTCTCCTTGTTCTGTTGATAATTAATGAGTCTGTTCATATGCTCACATTTAAGTTTAATTATTGATCATGGCTATTTGGACTGTTGTCTTGTAAATTGTTGGTTGCTATTGTGTTGTCTGTTATGGTATTGTCCTGGGCAGGTTTACTGGAGCTGTCGGGAGTGGTTTAAACTAATATGGCAGGGGGATAGGAGCCAGTATGATGGAGCTGAGGATGACCCAGCATTTTTACAAGCAGATGACGGATGTAACGTGAATGTAAGGAAGGACAGGCCAATGACTGGGTCCAAATGCAGACAAAGCAAGGAGTTAAACTGTACCACAGAGGCAAAATTCAAAAGGGTGAAGAATGCAGACTGAACGTACTTAAATGTACATAGCATTTGGAATAAGGTGGATAAACTCGTGATGCAATTAGAGATTGGTCGGTGTGCGTTTTGGGCATCACTGAGTCATGGCTGAAAGAAGGTCATCATTGGGAGCTTAGCATCAAAGGATATACTTTGTATCCAAAGGACAGGCAGGAATGCATAGGTGATGGTGTGGCTGTATTGGTAAGAGATGGAATTATATCTTCAGAAAGTGGTGACATAAGGTCAGAGAATGTTGTATCTTTCTGGGTGGAGTTAAGAAATTTCAAGGGTGAAAAAACCATTATGGGAATCATATATAGGCCTCCAAATAGTAGCCAAGATGTGGGGTTGAGATTGCAAAGGGAGCTGGAAAAGGCATGTAATAAGGGGAATGTCACAATTGTAATGGGGAACCGCAATATGTGAAGAGATTAGGGAAATCGGGTTGGTGTCAGATCACAAGAGAGGGAATGTGTTGAATGCTTATGAGATGGCTTTTTAGAACAGCTTGTGCTTGAGCCTACAAGGGGAAAGGCTATCTTAGATTGGGTATTTTGAAACAACCCCGATCTTATTAGGGAGCTTAACATAAAGGAACCCTTAGGGGACAGTGATCATAATATGATTGAATTCATATTGCAATTTGAGAGGGAGAAGTACAAGTCACATGTATCAGTATCACAATGGAATAAAGGGAATTACAGAGGTATGAGGGAGGAGCTTGCCCAGGTGGATTGGAGGAGGATGCTGGTGGGAATAACGACAGAACAGAGGTGGCTGAAGTTTCTGGGAATAGTTCACGAGGTGCAGGATAGGTATGTCCCACAGAAGAAGTTCTCAAATGACAGGGGTAGGCAACCGTGGCTGACAAGGGAAGTTAAGGACTGCATAAAAGCCAAGGAAAGGGCACATAAGGTAGCAAAAGTGAGTGGAAGTTGGATGATTGGGAATCTTAAAATACAACAAAAGGCAACTAAAAAAGCTCTAAGGAAGGAAAAGAAATATGAGTGAAGACTAGCTAATAATATAAAAGCAGGATAGCAGAAGTTTTTTCTGAGTTATATAAAGAGTAAAAGGGAGGTGAGAGTTAATACTGGACCACTGGAAAATGATGCTGGTGAGTTAGTAATGGGGGGGGGGGACAAAGAAATGGCAGATGAACCTAATAAATACTTTGCATCACTCTTCACTGTGGAAGTCACTAACAGTGTGCCAGAGGTCCGTAAGTGTCAGGGAGCAGGAGCGAGCGCCATTGCTATTACAAAGGAAGAAGTGCCAGGCAAACTGAAAGGTCTTAAGGTGGATAAGACACCTGGACCAGATGGACTGCATCCTAGAGTCCTGAGAGAGGTTGCTGAAGAGATAATGGATGCATTGGTCATGATCTTTCAAGAATCACTTGATTCTGGCATGGTCCCGGAGGACTGAAAGATTGCAAACGTCACTCCACTCTTTAAGAAGGGAGGAAGGCAAAATAAAGGATTATAGGCAAGTTAGTCTAACCTCAGTGGTTGGGAAGGCCAGGGAGCATCTCTAGGAAGAGGTACAGTCGACATTTCGGGCCGGGACCCTTCGTCAGGACTAACTGAAGGAAGAGCTAGTAAGAGATTTGAAAGTGAGAGTGGGAGGGGGAGGGGGAAATCCAAAATAATAGGAGAAGACAGGAGGGGGAGGGATGGTGCTAAGAGCTGGAAAGTTGATTGGCAAAAGGGATATGAGAGGATCATGGGACGGACGGGAGGCCTAGGGAGAAAGAAGGGGGGAGGGGGGACGCCCAGAAGATGGGCAAGGGGTATAGTGAGAGGAACAGAGGGAGAAAAAGGAGAGAGAGAAAAAGAATATAAAATAATAAATAAATAACGGATGAGGTACGAAGGGGAGGAGGGGTAGAGAAATCAATGTTCATGCCATCAGGTTGGAGGCTACCCAGACGGAATATAAGGTGTTGTTCCTCCAACCTGAGTGTGGCTTCATCTTTACAGTAGAGGCCGTGGATAGACATATCAGAATGGGAATGGGATGTGGAATTAAAATGTGTGGCCACTGGGAGATCCTGCTTTCTCCGGCGGACAGAGCGTGGGTGTTCAGTGAAACGGCCTCCCAGTCTGCGTTGGGTCTGGCACATCTTTCCCTCCTCCCCCCTCTGCTTTCCGCAGGGACCGCTCCCTACGCGACTCCCTTGTCCATTTGTCCCCCCCATCCCTCCCACCGATCTCCCTCCCGGCACTTATCCTTGTAAGCGGAGCAAGTGCTACACATGCCCTTACACTTCCTCCCTCACCACCATTCAAGGCCCCAGAGTCTTTCCAGGTGAGGCGACACTTCACCCGTGAGTTGGCTGGGGTGATATACTGCATCTGGTGCTCCCGATGCAGCCTTCTATATATTGGTGAGACCCGACGCAGACTGGGAGACCATATTATATTTATTTAATATATTTTTCTCTCTCTCCTTTTTCTCCCTCTGTCCCTCTCACTATATTCCTTGCCTATCCTCTGGGTTTCCCTCCTCCCCCTTTTCCTTCTCTCTAGGCCTCCTGTCCCATGATCCTCTTATATCCCTTTTGCCAATCACCTGTCCAGCTCTTGGCTCCATCCCTCCCCCTCCTGTCTTCTCCTATCATTTTGGATCTCCCCCTCCCCCTCTCAAATCTCTTACCAGTTCTTCCTTCAGTTAGTCCTGACGAAGGGTCTCGGCCCGAAATGTTGACTGTACCTCTTCCTACAGATGCTGCCTGGCCTGCCGCGTTCACCAGCAACTTCTATGTGTGTTGCTTGAAATTCCAGCATCTGCAGAATTCCTCGTGTCAGTGGTTGGGAAAGTGTTTTGAGGTGCTTGGAGACTAAAGATAAAATTCTTTGAGGAAATAACAAGCAGAGTGGACAGAGAGGTAGTGGATGTCGTTTACTTTGATTTTCAGAAGGCGTTTGATAGGGTGCCTCACATGAGGCTGCTTAACAAGATAAAATCCTATGGTGTAACATGAAATATACTGGCTTGGATAGCAGAATGGCTGACAGGCAGGAGGCAGTGAGTGGGAATAAAAGGGGCCTTTCGTGTTTGCTTGCTGGTGACCAGTAGTGTTCCTCAGGGGTCAGAATTGGCACCACTAATTTTCACATTGTTTGTCATTGATTTGGATAATGGAATAGATGACTTTGTGGCAAAGTTTGCGGATGATACAAAGATAGGTGCAGGGGTAGGTACTGCTGAGGAAGCAATGTGATTGTAGCAGGACTTCAAATTGGAAAAATGGGCAAAAAAAGTGGCAGATGGAATACAGTGGGAGATGTATGATAATGCATTTTGGTAAAAGGAACAATGGTGCAGACTATTATCTAAATGGGGTGAAGGTTCAAATGTCAGAGGTGCAGAGGGACCTCGGAGTCCTTGTGCAAGACTCCCAGAAGGTTAATTTACAGAGCAAGTCTGTGCAAAAGGTGGAAAATGCAATGTTGGCATTTATTTCAAGGGGAATAGAATATAAAATACTAAGCCTTTATAAGACACTAGTCAGACCACATTTGGGAGTATTTTCAACAATTTTGGGCCCCGTATCTCAGAAAGGATGTGTTGTCATTGGAAAGAGTCCAGAGGAGCTTGACAAAGATGATTCCAGGAATGAAGGGGTTAACGTGTGAGGAGCAGTTGGCAGCTTTAGGCCTGTACTCACTGGAATTTAGAAGAGTGCATGGAGATCTCGTTGAAACCCACCGAATGTTGAAAGGACTGGATAGGATGGTTGTGGAGAGGATGTTTTCTATCGTGGGGGCATCCAGAACTAGAGGGCACGGCCTCAAAATTGATGTGTGGCCTTTTAGAACAGAGGTAAGGAGGAATTTTTTAGCCAGAGAGTGGTGAATCTGTGGAATGTTCTGTCACAGACTGTGATGAAGGCCAAGTCTATGGGTATATTTAAGGCGGAAGTTGATCACTTCCTGAACGGTCAGGGCATCAGATGATATGGCGAGAAGGCAGGTGTATGGGGTTGAGTGGGATCCAGGATCAGCTGTGATGGAATGACAGAGCAGACATGATGGGCTGAATGGCCTAATTCTGCTCCTATGTCTTATGGTTTTTTCCTTGGCATCAAACCACAATCAATTCTGGTTTGTTTCACATACTGGCACTAAAGTGATTCAGATTCAATGTGTCAAAAGCTATGACTCTATCTACATATGATGCAACTTCCAAAGAATTTTATGAATCTCTAGTCTAAGAGACATCCTTGTACTCTGGGGCTGTGCCCTCTGGTCCTAGACTCTCCCACTATAGGAAACATTCCCTCCACATATACTATATCTAGGCTGTTCAATATTAAATAGGTTTCAATGAAATCCCACCTCATTCTTCCAAACTCAACAGGTATAGATAGGCCCAGAACCACCAAACACTCCTCATACATTAACCCATTAGGTTGTTCAATAATGATTCATATTGAAGCAATACAGTTTCTATTTACTTCATATTAAATGACCACAATGGGTTCCTGTGGTTTCAAGCAGCATAGAAGTACAGATTTTACTCAAATCTTTCCCAGCAGAAAATGGGTTTCATTTCTACCTCTGGCCATTAGAACTTGTTGAAGCTATTTATCTTCCAGGAGAATGATTCCAGGAATGAAAGGGTTAATGTATGAGTAGTATTTGATGCCTCGGGGTCTGTACTCATTAGGAATGTAGAAGCAGCCTTCCATGAACTGGAAACCTGCATCGTGTGCGTGATTCACATTCAACAAGTTTTGTGTTGTTCTGCCAAGCACTGTGGACATCGGTGGTGACACTTACGGGCTGCCCTTAGTACACTTTTGGGTGCATCGTTAATGCAAACAACACATTTCACTGTCTGTTCCCATGTACCTGTGAGAAGAAAATAAATCCAAAAGCTGTTCTGTAAACACAAGAGATTCTGCAGATGCTGGAAATCCAGAGCAACTGGAGGAACTCAGTAGGTCAGGCAGCATACTTTCAAGACTCAAGATTGTTCGTCATTTCCAGTACACAAAGTTAAAAGAGAACAAAATAATTGTTACTCTGGATCCCATGCAGCACAAAAAAAAGTAAGATAAAAAACAATAATTAAGAATCCATTAAATATAAATACACATGATAGCATATATACAGATTGATTGTATGTTCATAAAGTGACAGGAGACACAGGGTGTCTGTACATAAGGTGACCGACAGGAAATGATAAAGTAGTGGTGGTTGGGGGTGTGGAGAGATAGGTCAGTGGGTGAAAGTGTTGATCAGCCTTACTGCTTGGGGAAAGTAACTGTTTTTGAGTCTGGTAGTCCTGGTGTGGTTGCTACATAGCATCCTCCCTGATGGGAGTGGGACAAATAGTCCACGGGCAGGATGAAGGGTCTCTGCCTGAAACGTCAACTGTTTAGTCCTCTCCTTAGAAGTTGCCTGACCCGCTGAGTTTCTCCAGCATTTTGTGTGTGGCCTTGGATTTCCAGCATTTGCAGATTTCCTTGTGTTTGAGCCCATGAGCAGGGTGGGTGGGAGCCTTCGTTATGTTCCCGTATATATATCCTTGATAGCTGGTAGGCTGGTGCCCATGATGCATTGGGTAGTTTTGACTACCCATTGTTGACCCTTCCTACTCTTTGATTCAGGCTCTCAGGTGTCATCACTCTTGAGTTTAGCACTGGTATTCTAATATTCAAATTTTGATTACATTGGATTATACTCAAAAGATTTTACTGGGTCAGTTAATCGTCTACTTGGGCCATTAGCTCCCAGTGGAGCACAGGCCATTGAGGACCTCCTGTCTCCATCGTCCAAAGTGAATGGTTTGGTTGGAGTTCAATGTTTGGGTAATCTATTGTATCCCCCATACAGGGGATTGACCAATACAACTTCATCAGAGTCCTGCTGGCTGGCTTTACTTATTTCCATCTCTCAGAGGTGGGCCAGTTAATCAACAAGCATTAAAAACCAGATGCGTCAGTTTTAATGGAAACCGTCTTTATTAAGTAACTTTTAATATCAGAAAAATAAAACTCTTATAATTCTCTTTACAGCAAATATATATCAGTGCTTTGGCCACATTAAGTTAAAGGCCCTTTATCATAAAATATATGGTTTTAAACTTTACTCAATAAATTGAATTTTTATCCCTATCACTTTCCTACATATACATAACAAACAAGGTATTGTAAAATTAGCAAATACTAAACTCTATTGGTATGTTTTTTCCATTCTTGGTTTGTGTGTTTTTTCTTCTGAACTAGAAATAATACAGGCTTGTGTTATTTCCTTGGCTTTTTTCCCCAATTGTAGTGTACAGTATAATGCAGTTTAAAGTTTACTAATACAAAATACATGCGTAGCGAACTTTTGTTTAATACCTATTCCAATATGGCAACTAGTGTTCATTTTAATACTGACGTCAACTAGTCTACAAGCAAAAATTAGCAGTGAAGTTATGCATTACATCATAAATGCCATCAAGGCGATTTTCATACTGAAAAAAAACTTGAAATAAAAACCTTTATTTTTGTAAACTTTGAATAAGAAATGTAACTTCAAGTGGAAATAAAAAATAAATTGTATATCTACTCAATGAATATATATTTACATGTACTGAAGTTAAACCTGCCCTTGAGTGGAGAACAAATACCAGTTATATTTTGACAAATTAATGTTCTATGTGGCAGTAGGACATAGGTCTACCAGACTAATCTTCCTGTTTCAAAGAGTACCCTCACCACCAACTTTCTGCCAGTCTCTCATTTGGAGAGGTTGCCTGCTTTCCAGGCTCCAGATCCAAATGTGAACACTACTTCCCATATTTCACCCAAGTCATTATATCCCCAACTCCGTCTGGCTGTGAAAGGAGGGTGGGGCATGGAACTAGCAACCCCATCCTGTTAAAATCCCAGTGCTACAGAAATGGCAACAGAAGCTTTGAAACCTTAGCCCTGGGAGAGGAAGGATCTACAAAGATGGGCTACACCTGGGGACAATTTGAAAGACTGGCCTGGGACAGAGGACTCTGGTGAGTTGCTGTTGGTGGCCTACACCTGCTCTATGCGTCATTGTGCGTAACACTAACCTGTCCAGCACAATTCTACTTCACATCTTGCTCCTACAAAGTGAACTGTATAAGGATTAATTTAAAGTCACATTAGTTTCAGTGATTCGTTATCCCTGCTCAAATTTGCCTACTGTTGCGATGCAGCCTGCTCCAGTGAGTGGTAAGTGAACTAACTTCACCCACAGCAGACACACATATCATTTGCATTTAGACTACTAGTCTGTTTGTCAAATGGAAGCTCCCCCAACATCACAAACAAGCTAATTCAGGGCAAAACCCAAGCACTAGGCTACATAATTCTTAACAGTTTAATAACTGGGAGTTAGCAAAACACTTACAGCTCAGGGTGCCAGTGTTTGGAGTGCAATTCTGACATCCTCTGTACGTCCTCCACGTGGAATGCATGGTTTCCCTGGGTGCTCCAGTTTCCTCACACAGTCCAAAGACATAAGGAGTAGGTGAACTGGTCATTGTAAACTGATCAAGTTAGCATTAAATCAGCATTGTTGGGGCAGTGCTACTTGAAGGGCTGGAAGAGCCTACTTCACGCTGTATTGCTAAATAATTAAAAAAAACTTTAAAAACTTAAAAGTTTGTTGGCTAAAGATACAGTCACACTTATGATCATTACAAGTTCCAAGTTAAATGGGGGGGGGGGTGCAAGAGAGAAGGAGAGCAGGGTTAAATAGACAGATGTCTCCTGGTAACTACCTCATGAGACAAAACAGTGCTTATTATTAATAATGAGTAGAAGATCTCTAAATCAAAGGAAAATTGCCAGAAGTGTGGCTCATTGCTGGCCTCAAAGTTCCACTGCTTGTTGGGAGGAAAGAGGAATATTACCCAAGATGTGTACCCGATGGCATATTGTATTTAATAGGCAGTATTCAATGAGTTTTGCAAGACACTTGCATTAAGGCTATATAAGGACCCGGGCAATTTGCTTTAGATACATAACTATCTGGTTTTATTTTTAAAAAATTTTAGATACAGCGCGAAACAGCCCTAGCCTAATCACAGGACAATTTACACAATGCCCAATTACCCTATTAATTTGTACATCTTTAGACTGTGGAAGGAAACTGGAGCACCCGGAGGAAACTCACTCGCACACGGGAAGGATGTACAAACTTTCTTTCAGAGAATGCAGGAATTGAACTTTGAACTCTGACACCCCAAGCAGTACTAGCATCACACTAACCACTACACGACTGTGGTTAAAAAAATTTTCACTCCGAAATTGGAAACAGCTTTCACATTGATTATAGAATCTTTTAGAGTCTATATCTAACAGAACCTTAAAACAAGATTTGTAATTTTTTTTATATTAAAAAGGTAAAAAGCTGGAATGCTATTTAAAAATTAATGCTGAATTTCTGCTACAGGCAGCTCTGATCAGAGCCCAGTGAGAATTGTGTTCTTGGGATGACCTCCCATGGGGTTGATATGCTGCTTTAAAACTCATTTCCATCTCATTACACACCTTGCATCCTTCTCAGGGTCAAGTTTGATAAAAATATTGAAGCAATAACACCACAAAAACCAAAAGATAGAATTTTCCAGAGAGATTCAGAAACTTTGCAGAGGGTGAAGAAGTTCACCAGGAGTAGAGGGTATGTACTATAACGAGAGGATGGGATGGACAAACTTGGGTTGTTTTCTCTGGAGCGACAGAAGCTGAGGGGAGATCTGACAGAGGTTTATAAGATTATGAGAGGCATAGATATAGACAGACAATATCTTTTTCCCAGGGTTGAAATGTCCAATACCAGAGGACGTGCATTTATAGTGAACAAAGTAATTTCAAAGGAGATGTGAGGGGCAAGTTTTTAATAGAGAGTGGTAGGTGTCTGGAATGCACTGCCTGGGGTGGTGGTAGAGGCAGATACATTAGAGACATTTAACAGTTGTTTAGATAGTAACATGAATGCAAGGGAAATGGAAGGATATGGACATTGTGTAGCAGAAGAGATCAGTTTAGGTAGTCATTTGATAATAACCTAATGGGTTCAGCACCAAAGGGCCTGTTCCTGAGCTGTACTGTTCCATGTAGAATAACAATGCATCCCATTTTGATTAGTTACAAAGTGGATAAACTATCTCTCCACATACTACCTGTTTAAGTTAGCACTGACCTTACACTTGATATGCACAAATATATCAGTCTAAGATTTATCACTGTGATAGATTTTTACAAGTCAAGCATATAGTCAGTGGTAATTTTAAACAGGTGGTACATGGAGGGAAAGTTTAATTCGAAGATTTTTCAGTTGGAAGTAAGCTAAATAAACGGTTACTGAAAGATCTGCTTCCAAGAAATTTACAATGGGAGATTTCAGTAAACTGTGACTCCCAACAGGTGTCCATAATAAAAAAATGTATCAAAGTGAAAAATATCAAGCTGGTTGAAAACCAATGTTGCAGATCTCTCAGGCCATTTAATTTAATTTGCATGTTTAGAGATACAGTACAAGTCCTTCCAGCCCAATGGGTCACGCTGCCCAGCAACCACCTATTTAACACCAGCCCAATCACAGGACTATTTACAACGATCAGTTAACCTAACCAGTACGTTTTTGGACTGCAGGAGGAAACCCACACATTCACAGGGAGGAATGTATAAACTCCTTACAGATAATGTCAGAATTGAACTTTCAACTGTCACACTTTCAAAAAGACATGGGAGTGCAATTTTCAAATCATCTGACATTTTAAAGAAAAACAAAAATGTTACAGAGAATCACTGGTCTGTTTCAGATTTCAATCTATAAAAGGCTGCAATTTAAAAAATATCATAATTCCCCCCCTCAAAAAAAAATTAAAATGAGAGAGGATGTGGCTCAATTCATGACACATCTTGGTCCTGTTAATGGTGTTCACTTACTTCACATCCACGATCTGTGATCAAAAGTGCACCCAAACCAAAATTTCAACTGTTATCCATGAGCAGAATCAGTAATTAATGCATTAACATTAAAAATGTAAAAACTCCCAAGTCATTCTAAAGAACAAAAAAAAATCAATGAACCTTTTACCCAGGATATGATATATAAAAAAACCAGCCCAGCCAAATTGCAACTAAATAAATTGGTCCAATTAACTAGCCTCCTCCTGTTGAGAGCTGTAACAGGCAGTTGGAAACAAACTACAAATACCATGGCAAAATAAAAATTACTGTGTTAATTAAAATTTGAACAGCTAGTAGTGATAGTGCTTTTATCGCTGCCTTCAAAACAATCTGAGATATGAAGACACAGGAAACTGAGGACACCCCGCTCCCCCCCCACCACTGGACAGTTCTGTTATCATCAATGCTTTAAATCAAGTTCTTGGGTAACAGTGCTGAATCTCGGTGGTGAAATGCATTGAAACTTTAGAAAAAATAGTCTGCACACAAAAATAAAAAATTTCACATATCCCAAAGTACAGTGGATTCCAGTTAAATGGGCCATTGGGACAGCCACTTATTTCAGACAAACCAACAAAATCTACTCAAGAAATAGGTGGGATAGGAGGATGCTGCCAAACAGTTTCTAACTAGCACCATTAGACACTACACTGTTCTTAGAGCAAACAGTTTTTAAAATAGTGTAATTTGCCAGTGTTTCTGTTTAAAAAGCAGTGATTTTGTGTTGGTGAGAAATAAACAGTAAGACAATTCAGAACTGCTTTGCTCACCGTCGTTTTAAGTATTCAAGCCTGGAGACGCCAGAAACAGCTGGGAGTGAAAATGAAATGATTTCACTACTTCAACAAGTTTGGAACTACAAAGAATTTGAAGGTATCAACAATCATCTTGAACAATGAAAAATAAGATTTGAAGAATGCAATTGTTGATAGCGTTGTATGAAGGCAGACCATTATCTACACTAAGTGCCTATGCTGATTTTACAGTCAAAAGAACACAGCAGCATACAGTGGATGAATTCCTCCGTTGATAACTACTAGGAACTAATACAGTTTGTAGTACATTGGTAGTTTTGGTAGTGTTCTAATCTGTTCTGTATTTCATTTAAACACATAATTCGTTACTCAGTTAAATAGTAGTTTGTCTTTTTTATACCTTTTTAACTATTTCCATGCTATTCCAGCTAATTGGGGCAGCTGCTTAATTCTGCCAAAATAGGTCCCCACGTGTCCCTGCTAACTGGAATCCACTGCATAGACATTCCTTCTTCATAGGATCCAAATATGGTAACATCCAATCTAACAGGATTATGGGAATATCTTTACAAGAGGGTTAATGCTCACTTCCATTTGCTGAAGGGATTAAGAGCCTCACTAATAATGCCCATATGCCGTAAACAGAAACCCTGAACAGTTTTCTAAACTGTTCCTAAGAGAAGGAAGGTAGTTACTGCACAATATTGGCCAGTTTAGAAAAACAAAGGAAACAATGATGGAGAAAAACCACAGGGTTCAGAGAAATTATGCAGAAAAAAAGGTTACTAGTTTATGATTGGAAGCCAAGGCTGGTGACTCCTGGACTAATACCTACAGAATATTTAAAAAATTTTAAATGGCAGGGATTTGCAGCTTGTTGAGCATTGAGACTTAGTCCACAATCCATCATGAAGAATATTAAAAAATCAAAAATCACTCAGCTGTTCATTAGCCAAGTTCCTCCCACAAGGAAACCACTAAAAAGACCTCCAGAAGTCACACTCTAGAAACAATATTGGTTAATTTAGCGAAGTTAAAGAAACAGGGAAAAGTCATGAGATTCAGGGCAAGCATTATGGAGGGAAAACACCTGCAAGCTTATGATTGGAGGCCAAGCCTGGGGCCTGCTAATAATACAAGATTACTGAAAATTTGAAAATTTTCTATAGCAGGGATTTGCAACTCTTTGAGTATTAAGATTCAGTCCATAACCATCTACGTTTATGTATAATAAAAATTCTTTAAAAATCACTCAACTGTTCATCAGCCAAGTTCTTCCCCCAGGGAACAAGTCTCACTCAAAAATCAACAAACTACCACCTAGCAGCCTGGGTTCAGAATACTTGCCAAATGGCTGAAGATCAAAACTCAAAAAGAGCAGTCGTTCACTTACCATCGCCAAACACGAATCCCACCCCACTAGAAAAACAGCCTTTCCCTCTCCACCCACCAACTACTTCAGTATGTCATTCAAACTGATAGCAAATGTATTTCTGCATCGCTAGAAATGGTCTGTCTTTGATTAAAGACAATTGGTATGTGTAGGACACATACGCTAATGGCTCAATAAGGTTTGCAGATATATAATGACTTACTTTTTTCTAACAGACAATACTCAACATTTTTAAAATGTTAAATCAAATCACAGGAGTTGAGAAGGCAGAGAATCTACCTGCAACAACTGACAAAATGCCCAATTTTCCATATCCACAGAATAACAAGTCCTCAATTTTCCTCTGGATCCAACCAATTTCATGGCAGTTTCACATTTGTCATACCTGTATCTTTTGATCCTAATCCCAACTTTTAACTCTTTTCCTCAAATCCCTTACTGCACTAGAGTTTCATAGGTGCTTGCAATCCTCTCATACCTCACCCAAGTTTGAACCATCAACTGGTGGGACGAAAGAAAAGTTTAAAAGACAATTGTCAGGGGGTTTCAAAATAACAAGCTGTTTTCTCATTTAGACATTTCCAGTAGGAATAACCAGAGCATGGAAATGGTTTTAGAGATCAGGTACCCTGGCAGAGAATTTTAACTAGGCTTGAAAAAAGTGGTACAACTTAAAATATTAACTCCTCAAGACCACTTTCACATTGTTGAGAAGCATATTTTCCAAAGTGTTTATACTCAAGCTGATTCATCTTGCATCTTAATCCATTAAACAGATTTACCCATCAAAAAATTACCCAACTGATTTAAATTTAGAGAAAACCCACAGTCTAATCCCATGCATCCAACTACGTAACAGTCATGGTTTAGAATTAGGAAGTTTCCAGACAAGTACCAACATCTAAACTCTTCCTTGCCCATTAATCACCCTGCCAATTGGTCCATTGAGTAGATGCGGATTGCCTGAGTAACGAGTGAGTTACACACCGGGCACACCGGCTCTTCCTTGTCGCAGATTCTGTTGGCACACTCCATGCAGAAATGGTTGTGCCCGCAAGGCACCAGGGCTGCAATCACTTCACTTTCAAAGCAGACCACACAATCGCGTTTGCCCCGGGCCATTCCGGAGCCGGAGGAGTCGGTGGGCGAGCCGGACGTGGCGCTGCTGTTGGAGGAGTAACTTGTACCGTTGGAGAAGGCAGAGATGTATACTGGAAGCCCAACTTGACTGACCATGTTCAAGGGATCACTGCAAGGCCTCCTGGCAAGGTGGATCTCTATGTTTTCCATAAAGGTTGGTGATAGGCGGGGGGTGGTCGGCTGACTGTCATGTGTTAGTGCACCAGCAGCCGATTCATTAGCGATGCCAATAGGATTTCCCTGTTCAAATGGACACCAGATGACAGACTGAGGTGTGGCCGGAAGAGGGTCAAAAGCAGAAGATTCAAAGCCCAAATCATCCGAACTCATGGTTGCAACAGACTCACCGAACCAGAAACCACTTGCACCGAATGGGCTTGTCGGGCTAAAGTCAGCCACCTGGTTATTTCCAAAGTAGGAATCAGTTGATCCACTCCCGAGGGAGCTGGAGCTGTCGTTTCTGTAGCTGGAGAGAAGTCTGTTGCGGGTGGTGGGAACAGAGCTCATCTTCCCCCACGTTGACTCAAACCCACTGCTGTCAAAACTCACATCTGTGCCATTTGAGTGGAAGTCATTCTCTTCATTTACTTCAATGTAGTTGCCCGTACGAACAGCAATATGTGCTTCTATTTCTTCCCTAGCTCGGTCAACATTCTCAGGCATACCGGTCACTTCGAACACCGGCTCCTTGTCCCGACTGGGAGTGACTATGTACGTATGGGTTTGCTGTTGAATACGTTTAATCGTGGCTCCTTTGGGCCCCACTACCAAACCCACCACACGGTAAGGAACCCGTACCTGAATGGTGGTTTGCCCAGGCAGATTGGGAGTGCCAGGTACAGCGAGGCCAGGTATTCCAGAAGGAGCGCCAGGTACAACCCCAGTTTTGTTTCGGGATGCTCGTATCATTGAGAAGTGCTCTGCAGCCGAAATGATCTCCCTCTTGGCCATTGCCACATCCTCCTTTCTCCCAGTGACAACAAAAATGGGCTCTTCTCCTCGAACTGGAGTTTTGATGTAAGTGTTGGTTTTTGCTCTTAGTGCTTTGATTTTGCAACCTTTAAACAGTTGGGATGGGGGACAGCAGGACAGAGAAAAAGAATGGCAAAACATTAGTAAAACATTTAAATGGAATTGCACCAGTGTTCAGTTATTCTTGTTAATTTACAATGCACAGATCTCAAATTAACACAGAACAGTTCAGGACAAAACGGGCTCTTGGCCCACAATATTGTGCTGACATTTTAACCAACTCCAAGATCAATCAACCCTTCCCTCCCACATAACTCTCCATTTTTTTCTATCATTCATGTGCCTATCTAAGAATATCTTAAATGTCCCTAATCTATCTGTCTCTATCATTCCCCCCATCCCTGGCAGTGCATTCCACACATTCACCACTGTTTAATAAACCTATCTGTTCTACACTTTCATCGCAACATCTCAAATTTATATCCCCTTGTATTAACTATTTTACCCATGGAAAGTCACTGGCTGTCCATTTAATATATGCCTTATCATCTGGTCCACCTTTATCAAGTTAACATGAGATTACCATGAGATTTTCTATTTCAGAATCTTTAGCAAATGTTCTTAAAGAATAAAAAACAAACTTGAGTTTGAAGGAACGTGGAAAATCAGGCAGCGTCTATGGAGAGAAACGGTTACCATTTCAGGCCGAGAGCCTTCATCAGGACTTCACTTAGTTTAACTTCAATCCAAGAGGACTATGACCCATGCAGGATGTTTACCAGATTTACAATATTTTAGAGAACTTTACAAGTAATGTTTTGGAGCAGCCTATTGTTACAAGTTTAATGAATGGTTCTCTAATAGGTGGACTCTTGACTTCAGAATCAGGTTTAATATCACTAGCATATGTCATGAAATTTGTTGTTTTGTGGCAGCAGTACATTGCAATACATAATAAAAAATAATTTACAATAAGGAATATATTGAAAACAATTAAATAAGTAGGGCAAAAAGAGCAAAAAATGTGAGGTAGTATTCACAGGTTCATAGTCCATTCAGAAATATGTTGGTGAAGGGAAGGAAGCTGTTCCTGAATCATTGAGTGTCAGTCTTCAGGCTCCTGTACCTTCTCCTTGATGAGAAGAGGGTACGTCCTGGGTGCTGGATGTTGCCTTGTTACATGCTTTAATATGCCTTATTATATTAATCTTGCACCTTGTCTACCTGCACTGGTCTGCACCCCTACTGGTTTGTCTTGTACGATCTCAATATATAAAAATCTGTATAAACAGTATGCCACACAAGCTTTTCACCGTATCTTGGTATATGCAAGAACAATAAACCAATTCCACTGACATAAGAGTCAGACAGCATTTCACCGTATTTATTTTGAGATACAGTGCAAAACAGGCCCTTCAGCCCAACAAGCCATGCCGTCCAGCAAGCCACCTACTTTAACACTAGTCCAATCACAGGATAACCTAATGATCAATTAACCTTCTAACCAGTATGTCTTTGAATTGTGGAAGGAAACCCATGTGCACAAAGAAATGCACTTCCAAACTCATTACAGAGGATGTTGGAATTGAACTCCAAACTCCGATGCTGCGAGCTGGAATAACACTGCGCTAACCACTACGCTGCCATGGCGGTTCCCAATATGTTTAGATATACGCGATAAACAAATAGAGTAGGAGCTACCCAAGTGGTTAACTCTTACCTACAAATTTGAATGGAAAGTTTCTTTATCTATGAGCGAGAAGGAAGGTCAACCATATTGGTCCACCATCTTTTAGCCTTTAGTCACTGTTTTTAGCTACTAGACTTTTGCAGCTGTAAATTTCCAATTTTCTTTGTGCTTAATAAAATGATTGTGAAGCAACAAGATAGAGAAATAACACGCAGGCGTGTAGACGTCAGCGAGTTAGGCCGGCCGGAAGAGTATAAAAAAAGAAGACAGCTTTACAGAGTGGGTGGCAGAATATAGGAAGTCAAAGTAGGAGGGTTTTGGCTCAACGGGTCCAGGTGAAGTAACTTATTTGCGATGAATAGGTATAGGAGGTATGCCTAGGAGGCCAGTGTTCTGTACTGGCCATCGGGCGACTGAAGGGTTGGGAAGGAACTCTGGCTGCAATGCTTTCCATAAAGCTTTACAGACCTCCGAAATTATGGAGGACCCTGTGCTTGACGCCAGTCTGTAGCTAGCTGCTGCAGCCTGTTGACTTCCACCTGAAGCTGAAACTCGAATGGTGATTGCCAGTCTCAGAGTATACCGTGCATACATTGATGCAAAATAAATGGCTGGAGACGATGAACCAAATCTTTAAATATTCCTGCTGACACCCAAAGATATTTGAAATGCATTTCCTCGTCCATATCTCTCAGTGGCCGGACAAGCACAGAAAATTCACCCTCCTTCAGTTTCAGTCGCCATTGTTTGAAGTTTGAGTTTCTTCGTGTTGAGTTTCAACATGAAGAAACTTAACACAGTGGCATAGAAACCTCACTGCCAACTAGCGTTTTGGCTGTGAATTGCAGACAGACGCAGACACACCAATGCAAAAGTATAAATGCTCACAAGGGCGTAGCCCACTTGCGTAGGCTACGGTGTAAGCTAGTACGCACAAGTATAAATCAGCCTGATCTCTGATGTCTTCTACCAGCCAGTGGCTCCAAACAGTGAATGGATCACAGATGCGGTAGATTGGCTGTACCTGTTGTTCTTGGAGTACAGCATAGTCTTATGATCATTAAAAAAAAAATTTTAAAACCAGAAGTGCACCTTTGGTTGGCCCCTGAGAAGCCACTACATTCGAATGTGCCATCATCTTACCAGAAGTTTTAGTCCGGTTAAGTAATGGGGAAGTAATAAATTTACTTGGAACTTTAAAAGCTCCGTGGGAATGCAATGCCCACAAAGTAATAAGTCATTTAACTAAAAGCTACAGTCTTAAATGCGAGGCAGACAAAACCCCCACATTGATATTGTGGTCGGAAAGCTGCAGCACTGTGTTGATCAGGTTTGAGGCACCCAAGGCAGAGGTCTGGTGAGGTATACAACTGAAACCCAGATTATAAATCCAACCCAAAGTCAAGTCACACTGGCTCTAATTGGGAAAAGTACAGAGCCAGACAACTAAATTAACACAATTTTAGTCCCTTGGTACAACAGGCAGAAACAATTAAAGAACTTAGAATGAGTTGAGAGAAGTAATTAAAATTTTGGGATACAAGTTTGGAAAGTGAGAGGGCTGTGCGATCAAGTAACAGGAATGCAGGAACTTGGGTCTCTGTTGATTGGTTTTCCTCCAAAAGAAATTAATTAGAATACAGCAATTGTTCATTAATGCAAATATCTAATCAGCCAATCACGTGGCAGCAACTCAGTACATAAAAACATGTAAACACGGCCAAGAGGATCAGTTGTGGCTCAGGCCAAACATCAGAATGGGGAGGAAATGTGATTCAAGAGACTTTGACCGTGGAATGATTGTTGGTGCCAGATGGGGTGGTTTGACTGTCTCAGACACTGCTGATCTTCTTGAGTTTTCATGCATAACAGTCTCTAAAGTTTACAGAGAATGGTGTGGAAAGCAAAACTATGTAGTGAGTGTCTGTGGGCAAAAACAGCTTGTTAATGACAGAAGTCAGAGGAGAATATGGCCAGACTGGTTAAAGCTGATAGGAAGACCACATAACCACAAGTTACAAAAGTGGTGTGCAGAAGAATACTACTGAACGCACAGCACGGTGAACCTTCAAAGTAAATGGGCTACATCTACTTTTAAAAGTAAATGGCAGCAGACCACCAGGTTCTACTTCTGTCAGCTAAGAACAGGACATTGAGGCTAGTGGGCACAGGTTCACTAAAACAGGACAGTTGAAGATTGGAAAAACATTGCCTGGTCTGATGAATCTCTATTTCTGCTGTGACATGTAGATGGTAGGGTTTGAATCTGACAGAAACAATATGAATCCGTGAAACCGTCCTGCCTTTTGTCAACTGTTCAGGCTGCTGGTGGTATAATGGCGTGTGGAACGCTTTCTCCACAGATCTGAATATGGAGTATTGCATACATTATAGCTGCTTCATTATATGAAGGATGTTAAGGCTTTGGAGTGGGTGCAGAATAGGCAAGCTCCCACTACCTATTAAATGTTCCCAATGGCATGTGTCTCAAATAGCCTCTGACAACCAGTCCATCCAGTTCCTGGCCGTCACGTATGGCTCAGCTATTAAGCTTGGTGGAACCATTTCTATTGACAGGAGACGGACAAAGGCAGCTTACTGTCACTCTAAAACTAGTCGCTTCATGCAGATGTGGCTCGACAGCTCTGGTTGGCCCCTCATCTCAGTTGCCATGCAGCTATACCCACTCATGGGGAAAGCCTCGGGAGTAAATATCAAGGAAAACCCGGAGATGGAGTCCTGAAGGCAATCCAATATCGAGTTCAACACCAGCAACTCTTGCCTCGCGGCCAGTGCCAAACTGTATTGGTTTCTGCTATTCTTTTGGATTCATCAGCTGCATGGGGATGGGGGCCTGCAGCATGGGCAACAGCTTCCTCTCTATATCGTACTGCCCTGGCTTGCATATCAAACGTAGACAGGTAGGACGCTACCTCCATGGTCGATCCTGACCAATGAGGGGCCTCCTAGCTGGAGAGGATGCAGAACTCATCAGAGATTGAGCTAGAAAGAGAGATCAAATATACAAAAATACAAGAGATATATATAAATAAAAGACAAAAATTTTATCCCGTAGTAGGGGTGTCTAACACAGGAGGGCAGAGGTAAAAGGTGAGAGGTAGTAAGTTCTGCCCCCTCCACACACGGAGAAAGTGGTCGGAATCTGGAATGCACTACTCTCAGAACATATTATCTACACGTTTAATCACCAAGGTGCAGAAGACTACAGAACAAATAAAGGAAAGTTCGGGAAATGTATCAAGTACTACAGTTGGCAAATGGACTGTTACTGTGCTGTACGATGACAACTTCAACACAGGCGACTATGCCAGAGGTAGTTTTGTTTAACACACACACACACACACACACACACACACACACACACAGTGGAAAATTGAAAATTGGAAGGCTATTAGATTGAACTTGGAGAAGGTTAAAATGTCCACACAATATCATGGGCCGAAGGGCCTGTACTGTGCTCTATGAAAATATCAATGATGATATATCAGCGTGGGTTAATGTAGAGATCACAAGGCAGAGGAGCAGAATTAGATCACTCGGCCCAAGTCTGTTCTGCCATTCTATCATGGTTAACACAATGTTATATCATGAGGGAAGGGAAACTTAGATCTTCAGTGTACAGCTATCTTTGGCAATTCATTAAAATTGGGAACTATTATTATGTAGTTTCAGTTAACTGGGCCATCAGTTAATCGGGGCAGCTACTTATTTGAGACAACACTTAAAGAATGAAAACTAATCAAGAAAATAGCTGGGATTCCCTTAGTTTATTTGAATACATAATTTGTTACTCAGTTAAATGGTAGTTTGTATTTTTTTATACCTTTTTAACTATTTTCATGAAGCTTCAGCTAATTGTTGGCTAAGTGGGGCAGCCACTTAATTGGGTCAAAATGTATTGGTCCTGATGTGGCCCCATTAACCGGAATCCACTGTACTTAGATCTACATTAAAAAATATATTTTATTTAATTTTTAAAAGAAGAAACATAAGGACTCAATTAATACAACAATACATATTGAAACAAATTCAAATACATTAATAAGTCCAAAAGAAAAAAAAGAACAGCTATCACAACACCATGTCCTCGCATTTAGAAAAAAAAAGGGAGGAAAAAAACATAAAAGACAGAGGAAAGAAAGGAGAGAAGAAAAAAGAAGAGAAAAAAAATAAAAAAGAGTAGGCATCCCCCTCTCAGAGTCAGTTTAAAATACAAATTAAATAAACTAGCTTATAATAAGGGATACATTAATTTTAAAAAATTAAAATAAAAAGATTAAACAAGCTGGGCATTTAAGTAATCCAAATATGGTTGCCAAATCTCAATGAATTTAGTGTATCCATTCCTAAGGGTGTAAGTAATCTTCTCAAGGGGTATACAACTTTGCATTTCTTTATTCCAACGATCAATATGTACAAGGGAATCGGATTTCCATGTTACTGCTATTCATTTCCTGGCCACTGACAATGCAATTTTAATAAATTTGGATTTATTCCTGGGGAGGTTAACTTTCAGAACTGCTAAGTTCCCGAGAAGAAACAATTCTGGGTCTAGAGGGAAATCCATCCCCCGAATCTTTCCTAGTAGCTCCCCAAGATCTATCCAAAAAGATCTGTTTCGTGCATAGCCAGGTGGAATGCAAAAAGGTACCAACATCTATGCCACACCTGAAACACCTGTCAGAAATTTCTGGTTTATTTTTATGTATTTTTTCAGGTGTGAGATACAACTGATGTAAAAAATTAAAATGTATCATTCTGTATCTTGAGTTGATAGAAGTGGTAACACTATCCAAACATAGATGTGACCAACATTGATGATCAATTACAATGCCCAAATCCGACTCCCATCTCTCCCTCGATCTGTATATACCAAGCTTTGGGCATTGGTCTTGGAATGAAGAATACATATTAGAAATAAATTTAGTTGTATTCCCCTTTTGAATTAAAATCTCCATGTCTGAGCACCTTGGTAGGGCCAGTGACGGACCCAAACAGTCCCTCAAAAAAGATCGTCATGTTTCTTCTGAATATTCTTCTGCGGTCATAAGAATTAATTCCAAAAAAAAAGGAATGGCATTATAGTGTACAAATTATATAATGAAAACATTTTGTTATGTCACTAATAGATTATGCTGTGGAGAAGTGATTAAGCATATAGAAACATGAATCTTCTGTATCCAAATTAGAGGATAAAATTTATTTTATTTGTTTACAGATTGAGCGCAGTAACTGGCCTTGCCAGCCCAGCAAGCCCCCACTGCACATCCATGTGACCATTTAACCTATTAACTGGTACGCTTTTGGAGTGTGTGAGGAAACCCAAAGTCATGGGGAAAACGTACAAACTCTTTCCAGACAGTGGTGGGATTGAACCTGGGTCACTGACGCTGTAAGCGTTATGCTAACTGATATGCTATGATAGCATAATGGTTAGTGCGACGCTATTACAGCTCAGGGCAGAGCTCGTAGCTTAGTTCTGGCATCCTCGTTAAAGTAGTGTGTATGTCATGCTGTCAACATGTGTGTTTCCTCTCACATTTCAAAGACATACCACTTCGTAGATTAATTGGTCATTGTAAATTATCCTGCAATTAGGATAGCATTAAATAGGTGGGTTGCTGGGTGGTGCAGCTCGTTGGGCCAGAAGGACCAGTCCAAAGCTATATCTCTAAGTAAATTTTGCCAAAATCTAGGGCACACCGGCTTTGAACAAGCTTCCCATTCAGGCTTTCACAAGTGTGCACATCAGACTCTGAAGTTTAAATGTTGGAAAATTAAGAGTAGCCTTTTCTGTTCCACATACACATCTTTAAAAGGATTAATTGTTACAATAAAAAAATGCTGTTTTATGGAACAAAGTAGTCCAGTGTAAATCATTGGCTGAGAATAGATCGTCCATATCAGGAGTTTAACATATACCCATGCCTGTGTTGCAACATATAAAATGACATATAAAATTTGATGACAGATTCAATAGCTTTGCATACAAATTGGAATAATTTAAAAAAGTTTCTCTCAACGCTGATTAGTAAAGAAGATTAAGGAAGAGAAGGCAGCCATAAGGCCCCATTCCTGGGATTATGGCTAATCCAAGACCCCATTCATGTTCCTGCTGAGTTGCCATGTTCTTCAGATTCTTTTGGCCTAGAAACCTCTACTAATGACTGAGGACATACAGAGCTCTGGACAGAAGGTAAACAAGGGATCTTTTTATCAACTAGAAAATTGAAGTTAAATTAGTATTGTCTAAAGGAAAGGAAAATCTTTTGGACATTATGGACAGGTTTGTTGAACTGAAAGGCCTAGATAAAGTGGACCCGGGGTGGGTGTTTCATATTGTGAGGAAGTCACAGCCTCAGAATACAGGGACGCCCAATTAGAACAGAAATGATTTTTTTAAAGCCAGAGAGTGGTGAATCTACCACAGATGACTCTGGAGAACAAATCACTGCGTATATTTAAAGCGGATGTTGACAGGTTCTTGATTAGTCAGAGCAAAGATTATGGGTAGAAGACAGGAGAATGGGGCTGAGAGTGATTAATAAATCATGATAGAATAGTGGAGGAGTAGACAGCTCAATTTTGTTCCTATGTTTTATGGTCCAGACTCTAGATCAGAGGTTCCTAACCTGTGGTCCACAGACCTCTTGCTTAATAGTATTGGTCCTTGATACCAGGTGTTGAGCTAGATAGAAAACTACAAAATCTACATTAAAACTACCCCATTGTTTAGAATTCCTTAAGGCTTGGCACCTGAATGATCAAGGTCTCATTTCTACTAATCCCTTTAAAATCACCAAATGTTTTGATGTAAAAATTGAGATGCTACAAAGTAGTATAATAACCGACAAACTAAAGGCATTGTTGTATAGTAGGATGATTAATATCCAATAGTTCTTAAAAATCTGACAGTTCAGCACTGAAATTTGAATGGTACCAGATTAGATACAGCATGGAACAGGCCCTTCTGGCCTAACAAGCCCACGGCACTCAACATCAAACCTAGTTAACCCTAACCTAATCACAGGACAATACACAATGATAAGGCTTTGATTGGAGTACTGCGCAGCAGCAGCATTCCCGCACAAGTCTGAAGAGCATTAAAAACCCAGTCTCCATAAAAGAGGGGTACCGTCTAGCAGAGCAGTCATCATCGGAGTAGTCTGAATCAGAGTGGTACGGATTTAGCTCAACAGGCCTTTGGCAAGTTAAGGCAGAGGCAAGATAGGCAAGTTCATTTCTTACGTATTTCTTTTTTCTTATTTAACTCTTGAGAGAATAGGGGGTACGAATACAGGGCCAGTGTTCTGTTCTGGGTGTCAGATGTGGAATTTCTGGGAGACTACCAGGTGGCCACATCTGTACCAGGTGCTTCAAGATGCAGCTCCTTAGAGACCATGTTGAGAAACTAGAGCAGCAGCTTGATGACCTTCAGCTTGTTTGGGAAAGTGAGGAGGTGATAGACAGGAACTACAGGGAGACAGTCACCCCAAGGCGACAGGAGACAGATAAATGGGTGACTGTCAGGAGAGGGAAGGAAGAATGACAGATAGTGGAGAGTACCACTGTGGCCATCCCCCTCAACAATTGTTGGAGAGGAATGACCTGTCTGGGGGAAGCAACAGTGGCTGTGCCTCTGGCACTGAGTCTGGCCCTGTGGCTCAGAAGAGTAGGGAACTGAAGAGGATGGCAGTAGTAAGAGGGGACTCTATAGTTAGGGGGACGGATAGGACATTCTGTGGATGCAAAAAAGAAACAGGGATGGTAATTTGCCTCCTAGCTGCCAGGGTCCGTGATGTTTCTGAACGTGTCCACAATATCCTGAAAAGGGAGGGTGAGCAGGCAGAAGTCGTGGTACATATTGGTGCTAACGACACAGGAAGAAAAAGAGAGGAGGTCCTGAAAACAGAACGCAGGGAGTTAAGAAGGAAGCTGAGAAGCATGACTTCAAGGGTAGTTACCTTGGGATTACTGCCTGTGCCACGTGACAGTGAGTATAGGAATAGAATGAGGTGGCAGAAAAACTCATGGCTGAAGAATTGGAGCAGGGGGCAGGTGTGACCTGTACAAAAGAAATGGATTACACTTGAAACCAAGGGGGACCAATATTCTTGTGGGCAGGTTTACTAGAGCTCTTGGGAGTGGTTTAAACTAATATGGCAGCGGGATGGGAACCAGTATGATAGAGCTGAGGATGAGTAGGTTTACAAGTAGATGATGGGTATAACATGAATGTAAGGAAGGACAAGCCAATGATTGTGTACAAATTCAGACAGAGCAAAGATTGTACCTCTGAGGCAAAATTCAAACGGGTAAAGAATGCAGGGCTAAAGGTGCTGCATTTAAATGCACATAGCATTCAGAATAAGGTGGACAAACTTGAGGCACAATTGGAGACTGGTCAGTATGACATTGTGGGCATCACTGAGTCATGGCTGGAAGAAGGCCAGTTGGGAGTTTAACATCAGAGGATATACTTTGTATCGAAAGGACAGGAAGGAAGGCATAGGCGGTTTTGTTGGTAAGAGATGGAATTAAGTCTTTAGAAAGAGATGACATAGGATCAGAGAATGTTGAATCTTTGTGGGTGGAGTTAAGAAACTGCAAGGGCTAAAAAACCATTGTGGGAATCATAAACAGGCCTCCAAATAGTAGCCAGTTGAAATTACAAAGGGAGCTGGAAAAGGCATGTAATAAGGGTAATGTCACAATTGTAAAGGGGGACTTCAAAATGTAAGGAAATCAGAAAAATCAGGTTGGTGTCAGATTGCAAAAGAGGGAATTTGTTGAATGCCCTTTGTTGATGGCTTTTGAGAGCAACTTGTGCTTGAGCCTACTATGGGAAAGGCCATCTTAGATTGGATGTTGTGTAATAATCCAGATATTAGGGTGCATAACATAAAGGAACTCTTAGGAGACAGTGATCCATAATATGATTGAATTCATACTGCAATTTGAGAGGGAGAAGCACTATCACATATATCAGTATTACAATGGAGTAAAGGGGATTACTGCAGCATCAGAGAGGAGCTTGATGCTGGTGAGGTAGTAATGGGGGACAAAGAAATCGCAGATGAACTTAATGGGTATTTTGCATCAATCTTCACTGTGGAAGGCACTAGCAGTGTACCAGAGCCCGTGAGTGTCAGGGAGCAGGAGTGAGTGCCATTACTATTACAAGGAAAAAGTGCTAGGCAAACTCAAAGGTCTTAAGGTGGATAAGTCACCTGGATGAGATGGACTACATCCTAGAGACCTGAGAGAGGTTGCTAAAGAGATAACAGACACATTAGTCATGATCTTTCAAGAATCACTTGATACTGGCATGGTCCTACAGGACTGGAAAACTGCATATGTCACTCCACTCTAAGAAAGGAGCAAGGCAAAAGAAAGGTGGTTGGGAAAGTGTTGGAGTCTACTATTAAGGATGAGGTCTCAGGGTACTTGGAGACCAATGATAAACTGTCAAAGTCAGCGAGTGGGAATAAAGGGGTCCTCTTCTGGTTGGTTGCCATGAGTAATGGTGTTCCTCAAGGGTTAGTATTGGGGCCGCAACTTTTCACAATGTTTGTCAATGATTTAGATAATAGAATTGATGGCTTTGTGGCAAAGTTTGCGGATGATATGAAGATAGGTGGAGGGTTAGGTAGTGCTGAGGAAGCAATGCGATTGCAGCAGGAATACAGTCAACACACACAAAATTCTGGGTGAACTCAGCAGGCCAGGCAGTATCTATGGAAAAAAACATTTTTTCCATATTCCCAGCATCTGCAGACTCTCTCGTTTGTAAGATGAAATACAGTGTTGGGAAACGTATGATAATGCATTTTGATAAAAGGAACAATAGTGTGGACTATTATCTAAATGGGGAGAAAATTCAAACATCAGAGGTGCAGAGGGACTTGGGAGTCCTCATGCAGGAGTCTCAGAAGGTGAATTTCCAGGTCGAGTCTGTGGTAAAGGAGGGAAATGCAATGTTGGCATTTATTTCAAGGGCAACAGAATATAAAAGCAAGGAAATAATGCTGAGGCTTTATAAGACACTAGGCAGGTCACACTTAAATACTGTCAACAGTTTGGGCCCCATATCTCAGAAAGGATGTGTCATCATTGGAGAGAGTCCAAAGGAGGGCATGAGGATGATTCCAGGAATGAAGGCGTTAACATATAAAGAGTGTTTGTCAGCTTTTGCTCTGTACTCACTGGAATTTAGAAGAATGCTGGGGGGATCTCATTGAAACTTACTGAATGTTGAAAGGACTAGATAAGGTGGACATGGAGAAGATTTTTCCTACGGTAGGGGTATCCAGAACTAGAGGGCACCGCCTCAAAATGGAGGGGCAACCTTTTATAGCGGAGGTAAAGAGGAATTTCTTTTAGCCAGAGAGTAGTAAATCTGTGGAATGCTCTGCCACAGTCTACTGTGGAGGCCAAGTCCATGGGTATATTTAAAATGGAAGTCAGGGCAAAGGATATGGCAAGAAGGTAGGTGTATGGGATTTTGTGAGATCCGGGATCAACCACAATGAAATGGTGGAGCATATTCGATGGGCTGAATGGCCCAATTCTGTTCCTATGTTGCATGCACCAATTAAGCTAGTTCCTCCAGCATTTTGCATGTTGCTCGAATTTCCAGCATCTGTAGACTTTATCTCATCTGCCATCCAGAGGAAACCCACACATTCCACGGGTAGGAACATACAAACTCATTACAGATGCAGTTGGAATTGAACTCTGACGTCCCAGGCTGAACAGCATCACGCCAACACTACCGTGGTACCCATCCTTAAAATTATTTTGAAAGGTGATGAAATTCAGACCTTTATCTGTGGCTTATGGAAATATTAAATATTACAATATCTACATTACTGGTTACAGGAGTGGCACAGTAGTGTAGTGGTTAGCACGATGCTTTACAGTACCAGTGACCAGGGTTCCGTTCCCTATAAGGAGTTTATACATTTTTCTTGTGACCACCAGGTTTCCTCCGGGTGCTCCAGTTTCATCCCACAGTCCAAAGACGTACCGGTTAGTGGGTTAATTGGTCATTGTAAATTGTCCCATGATTAGGCTAGGGTTGGTGGGTGGTGCGGCTTGGAGGGTAAAAGTAGTGCATAGGGCTCTAGCACTAAGAATAGACAATTAACAAACACAAGACAATAGACATAGATGGAGTTTATAGCCAGAAACATTTTCACAGGGTGGAAATGACTAATACGAGGTATCATGTTTTGTAAATCCAAAACATTAAACTAATTGAAAGGAAAAAAACAGGAGTCTGAAATGAGAGTCTAACTTCGTGTTTACTTTAAGCTCTGTGCACAGGTATGACAAGGCGTAGACTATTCACCCACAGTAATTTATACATGTATCAATAATGAATTATTTAAACAAAGAAAGCTTAATCAAATATATTTAGAATATCACCCAAATATTACTGATATATTAAATACAGAATTAAGTTTACTTTTAGAAAGAATGGTGTGTGCAAGGAATATGCTGTCAGGAGTAGTGGTAGAGGCAGATACATTAGAGACATTTAAGAGACTCTTAGGCACACACACATGGACGACAGAAAATTGGAGGGATAAATTTAAAGATTAGCACAAGGTCATTGGCCGAAGGGCCTTTACTGTGCTTTAATATTATTTGTTCTAAATCCTGGACTACGGAAATCTCTGGACACCCTTCAAGACTGCCTCAAGAGGCATTTAGCCAGGGTGAACCTATATATCTGAGAGAAAAATTACAAGCTAGAAAAATAAAGAGATGTGGGATGAAGCCCCTGACAAAAGAACAGAAAGCACAATAAAATTTTGTTTTGAAACATTAATTCACTTCTGAATCCATATGCATGACCTTACTATTTTCTTCAGTTTTTGCTCTTTTTGCATTGATTCAATTTAATGTTTATATTTTATAGCTTTTTTTTTATTATGCATTGCAATGTACTGCTGCAAAACGAAGTTCATGACATATGCCAATAATATTCTGAGGTTTATAGAAAGGAGAGGCACTCTCATTGACTATGGGAGGAAAACAAGAGCATTTAAAACACTAACAACAGGAATTCTGCAGATGCTGGAAATTCAAGCAACACACATCAAAGTTGCTGGTGAACGCAGCAGGCCAGGCAGCATCTGTAGGAAGAGGTACCGTCGACGTTTCAGGCCGAGACCCTTCGTCAGGACTAACTGAAGGAAGAGTGAGTAAGGAATTTGAAAGTTGGAGGGGGGGGGGGATCCAAAATGATAGCAGAAGACAGGAGGGGGAGGGATAGAGCCAAGAGCTGGACAGGTGATAGGCAAAAGGGGATACGAGAGGATCATGGGACAGGAGGCAAGAGTGAGCCAGAAGATCCACACTTCACTTTACAAATACGTGGATTCCATCCAGCTAATTGGGACACATCGGGAACAGTACATTTTGGCCCAATTAAGTGGCTGTCCAAATTAGCCAAAGCTACATAGAATAGTTAAAAAGGTATTAAAAAAGACAAACTAATTTTAACTGAATAACAAATTATTTAAATGAAACACATAACAAATCAGTATGCTATCAATATTACGACAGTACTAAAAAACTGTATGAGTTCCCAATAGTTATCTATCAATGTAGGAATTCAACGTGCACTACCGTGCTCTTTTGATTAAATGAATAAAATCAGTGCAAACACCTAGTGCAGATTGTACTGCCTTTATACAATGCGTTCAATGCCTGCATGCTCCAAAAATTCATTTTCAGTGTAACATTCAAGATGACTGTCTATGCCTTTAAATTCTTTGTAGTTCCTAACATGTTAACGTAGTGAAATTTTTCTATTTTCACTCCCAGCCGTTTCTGTCATCTCCAAACCTGAATGCTTGAAACCTCAATGAGCAAAACAGTTCTGAATCATCTCACCAGTGACAAAAATCACTGCCTTTTGAACAGAAACACATGCAAGTGACACTATTTCTAAACTGCTCCAAACACAGTTTAGTTTCTAATGGCCACACAATGTGACTGACACTAGTTAGAAATTGTTCAGCAACATCCTCTTTCCCAATTAAGCAGCGGTGTGTCCCAAATGAGCAAAGGGAATCCCGTCTATTTTCTCAACTAGTTTTTGTTCTTTAAGAATTGTCCCAAACAAGTGGCTGCCCTGATTAACTGATGGACCAACAGACGATCCAATTAACTCTATTTTGATTCGTGTTTTACCATACCAATTCACTGATCCAGTGAACAAACCCATGGAAAATTGTGTGAACAGATTAAGTTTAATCATTAAATATAGCAGAGCACTCAACGTGACACCTCACTATCTTCTTTTGGTTAGTCAAAATTTGTTCTCTTCACGATCAAATGGAAACTGCTCAGATATTCAAGCAGTTTGCATCTACATCTAGAGATACACACAATATATAGGCCTTGGGTGGGTGACAAGCTGAGTCACAATGCACACTTCACAATAATAACCCTTTATAGAGCCATAGAACACCACAGCACAGAAATAGACCACTCAGCCCATCAAGTCCATGCAGAACTATTAATCTACCTAGTCTCATTAACCTGCATCCAGACCATAGCCATCCACACCCCTTCCATCCACATACCTATCAAAACTTCTTAAATATTATAATCAAAACTTGCATCCACCACGTCCACTAGCAGCTTGTTCCACACTCGCCACCCTCTGGAGTGACGGAGTTCCTCTGAAACATTTCACCTTTAACCCATGACCTCCTATTCAAGATTGCTTAATGTCATTTCCACTGAGTGAGGCCTCCGTCGATTAGGTTTGACCATGATGTTGTGTCCTAGCTGTATAGATACGCAAGCCTGGACAGTATGATATAGAGAACAAACTGTTGTCCATGTAGCAAGCTCCCCCTCTCTATCCATCTGATGAACCCAAAGGAATGGCAAAGACCGATACAGTTTGGCACCAGCTGCATTGCAGGAGTTGCCGGTCAGCGTTGAACTCAAGGCAGGACTGCCTTAGGGACTCCAGCTCTGGCTTTTTGCCCCTAGGGGTTTACACCTGAAGCCTTCCCCATGAGCAGGTATAGCTGCATGGCAGCGGAGACCAGAATCTTCCTTCTCCTAAATGAGCTGCCAACTATGGCTGATGAGCCCCATCTGCCTGAAGTGACTGGTTTTAAGGCACCAATAACCCACCTATGCTCTTTCTCCTTTCAGCAGAAACTGTTCTGCCTGGCTTGCTAAGCCACACATGAAGGCCAGGAGCTGGACTTGGTTGCCAGAGGCTATTTGGATACACTTCCAGTACAAAAGTGTAAAGAAGAACAAAATAATTGCTATTCCAGATCCGATGCAGCACAAAAACACAATGATAAAGAACACAATAACTAAGAAACAAAATACAGACACACAAGATAGGCACAGGAGAATCTGTACAGAAGGTGACTGACAGGAAATGATAAAAGTAGTGATCGGGGGCGGGGAGTGGAGTGTGAAGGGGTGGGTTAGTGGGTGAGTGGGCGTTGATTGGCTTTATTGCTTGGGTAAATCCTGTCCTTGTCTCTTCTGACCTCAGTAGAAAAAGCCTGCTTGCATTTACTCAATCAATACCCTTAATTTTGTATACCCCTATCAAACCTCCCCTCATTTTTCTCTGCTCTAGGAAATAAAGTCCTAACCTATTCAACCTTTCCCTTTAACTTAGGTCCTCAAGTTCCAGCAACATCCTTGTAAACTTCATTTATACTCTTTCAATCTTCTTGTCATCTTTCCTGTTGGTAGGTGAACATAAACTGCACACAATAATAAAAGGAGTCAATCCACCTATTATTCAAAGACATCACTATTAACAAAGCCCTCGACATCACCATCCGAGGGATCATTACTGATTAGAAACCAATAGGAAATGGAATTTAATGTGGGGGAATGTGGGCCAGGCCATTTGAAAACAGAAACCAGAGGGGACAGCAGCTAAAGAATACTGGTGAGAAAGTACAGGGAAACCTAGATGTTCTAGTGCATGAATTATAACATTAGTAGGCAGGGCCACCAGAGAGTACTGCAAGAATGTTGGATTTTAAATAATGAGGTTCTGTTGCAAACATCCAGGAGGTTCATGACATCTCACCTGGAATACCAGACAATTCTGGTTCCCTTACCCAAAAGATATAGCAACAATGGAAGATCGACAAAATGAAAAATGCCTACGTATTCAAGTCAAAATGAGAGACAAGGACCAATTCTGACAGTTATACATTTAGAAACATCTGCTTAGACATTAAACACTCTAATAAAGATAGCAGTTATCATTAATAACATTGAGAGTTCAATAATAAATTAAAATAAAAATGGAAGAATTTAGGAAATCTTTATCAAACACACTGGAAACCGTCAGAAAGCACGTGGAAAGAGAAAACAGATAACAATGTTAAATAATAACTCACAGACTAGTTTGAGAATGCCCATTAATTTACAGCATAAACACAAAATTACTTCATTCATACAGCATGACCACATGCTAGCTCCCTTGATGGCCTTGTAAACCACCTGAAGACAAAGCTGAATCTCTTCAACCTACTGATATGTTGAATAAGTGGTGTCAAATTATTTAATATATCATACAACTATGTAACCCCAAAAACAAAGGAAAGGGCTTTCACTGGAATACAAATTAAAAGGACAATCAGAAATAAAGTTTCTGCAAATGCAACTTTTCAAAAGTTTGACAGGAAAAAGACTGTATAAGTAAAATATTCGAAGAAGTGATTTCATTGAATATTCAGTAGGAAAGTTAAGCACACTGTCAAAGTGGCAACAGAATAAAGTACTTCAAAACAAAATAGACTGCTCTTAGATAGGCTCAAATTTAGTTTAAAGTCCAGACTAAGAACCCAACAGGCAAGAATAAAGGAGAGGCCATAAGGAGCTCAACATAGTCTTAACACAAGAAACAGAACAATGCTGACTCCATTTTCAATATTGCAAAGCTGTCCAGTCTTGATGAAGGGTCTCTGCCTGAAACGTCAATTGTTTATTCATTTCCATAGATGCAGCCTGACCTACTGAGTTCCTCCAGCATTTTCTGAGAGACTCTGGCTTTCCAGCATCCGCAGAATCTCTTTGTTCATAGCAAAGCTACCACCTGGTTAAGAATGGCAAGATTTTCCTCTCACACAATGTGTGCTCAGCTGCAAAGCATTTCAAACAGATTGTTTTAAACTTTATCTACAGATCCAACAGAAAGTTGCCAATAAAATTCCTGCTGAAAGGACACCAGCAATGTCAGTGATAATCACGATGATGCAGGATAATTTATTAACTATGTCCAATAATTATTTGAAGACTGGAAAGCAAGGGAACATTTTGTGTGCTTCAAACAAGAGTCATTTGGATCCCTTAGAATCAGAAACTTGAGACAACTGTCAAAATGTGAACCGAATAAAGCAATTACATCAAAAATTCCATACATCAGCATTTCCTGGAGAGAATTTTTGGGGGGTGGGGTGGGGGGGGGGAGAAAAAGAATTGTGCAGACAACAAAAATCGCACTTTAATCAAATGGTCACATGCAATTTAATTTGACCAAATTAACCTGTTATTTAAAAGGAGATGCAATACAGCCCAAGCAGGTTAGGTGAATTAAACAATGACCCACTTCAGCCACATTAACAAAACCTCAAAATGCCAAAGTAATCACACTACTCTCAAAACAGTAACAACATATTAATCTGTGATTTGGTTACATAACATTTAGAGCATTGAAGTTTAAACAGTTAACTTTGCATTAGAGATAGTCCAAGGAGATCTAAGTGAATGACTTGAATGAGCGCAGTGCTATTACAGCTCAGGCCGTTGGTGTTCAGAGTTCAATTCCAGTGCACCTGCAATGAGTTTGTACATCCTCTCATGAACACGTGGGTTTCCACCAGATGCTCTGGTTTCCTCCCACAGTTCAAAGACATCCCAGTTGGTAGGTTAATTGCTCTTTGTAAATTGCTATGATTAGGCTAGGGTTAAATAGGTGGATTCCTGGGCTTCACAACTTGTTGGGCCAGAAGGGCCTTTTCCATGCTCTTATCACCCAATAAAGTCTCTAAAGATATAGCTGGTACATTTGCAGATAACTCAAAAGGTAGGTAGGAAAGCACATTGAGATGATGGTTATAGAGAAACTAGAAAGGAACGTGGACAAGTAAATGTGCAAATAAAATGAGGAACGTGTAAAACTGGCAAAAGAAAGTAAAAAGCATACTTCTAAACAAGGTTGCACATATCAAATATACAAAAGGATCCGATTGTCCCAGCACATCATCTACAAACCTGGTATGCCGGCAATTAGGGAAGTTACCAAAAGCAGGGAAATTATGCATCAGTGATGTAGGATGCGGATGAAAGTTCATCCAGAGTACTGGGTACAGAATTGTTCTCTATTTAGAGTGGTCTAAATTGCAGTTAGAGAATTCAGGGAGGGGAACGGCCAACATTAAAAAGGCATCTGTATTAGTTGGCTCAGCTGACTCAAAAATGAAAAAAATCTCGAGGTCCTGATGAAATGTATCCAAAGCCACTGTGGGAGGCAAGACTGCAGGCGCCCTGAGCTGTTTAAATCTTTCCTGGCCATAGACGAGGCACCAGAATACTGAAGGTAGCAAATATGGTAATGTTATTCAAAGGCAGCATTGATAAACCACCTCATTACAGAGCTGTGAATCTAACATCAGTAATAGGGTGTTTGAAGACAAAATTAATCTGACAATTAGAAAGGCAGAAATTAAGCAAAAGAATAACATGCATTGATTCAGTCTACACAAACTTCAATAAGACCTTTGACAAGGTCCTACAGAAACCCAGAGGATCTGAGACAAACTGGATCCAAAACCTATTTGGAGACGGGAGATATTTGGTATTTGTTGCTCTGTGTTAGAATCAGAATCAGGTCTAATATCACTGGCATATGTCTGAAATTTGTTGACTTTGTGGCAGCAGTACATACCATACATGATAAATATAGAAAAACTGAATTACAGTAAATTATATATTAAACAGTTAAGTAAACATAGTGCAAAAATAGAAATTAAAAAATAGTGAAATAGAGTTCATGGGTTCAATGTCCATTCAAAAATCGGATGGCAGAGGGGAAGAAACTGTTCCTGAATCGTTGAGTATGTGTCTTCAGGCTTCTGTACCTCCTCCTTCATGGTAACAATGAGAACAAGGCACGACCCGGGTGGTACAGGGTCCTTAATAACGGACATCACCTCTTTGAGGCTACAGCCCACAATGGAACTAGGTTCACATCTCTCTGCAGCATACTTCGATCCTGTGCAGTAGCCCCCTCCATACCAGACTGTGATGCAGCCGGTTAGAATGCTCTGCATGGTACATTGTCTTTGGAGACACACCAAATGTCTTGATGCTATGACTTTTACTGTTTGATATATATAATAATAGTTTGGTTATGAACCTGGGTTGAAATAGTAACTCCGCAGACATGAAAATTGATGTTGTTGGTAGCAAGGTGGTGGTCTAAGGACACGGATGAATTGGTAAAATGGGTGAAATAATAGCAGATGGTAATTAATCCTGCTGGGGAGGTAATACATCTTGGGATGATTAATAAAGGTAGGACATACAGAATTAGGTTTATTATCACTGACATATGTTATAAAATCTGTTGTTTTTCAGCAGCACACTGCAAAGGAATAGTGCGGTTCACGAACTGCTCAGAAATCTTATGGCAAAGGGGAAAAAGCTGTTCCTAAATTGTTGAGTGTTGATCTTCAGAATTTACAACTACTCTTTTAAAAAAAATGTGGTATAATCTATTTAAAACAGACAAGGAATATTTTCCTCAAACCGCTGCAAGAAGTCACAAGTCTAGAACTTTTCCCTAAAGGGCACGAGAAGTCAAGGTTCTTGAATACCGTGCCTATAAAAAATATTGCCCCCCTCCCGGAAGTTTTCATGTTTTACTGATTTACAACATTGAATCACAGTGGATTTTATTTGGCTTTTGACACTGATCAACACAATGACACTTGTGGCAAAGTGAAAACAGATCTCTACAGTTATCTAAATTAACTACAAATATAAAACACAAAATTACTGTTTGTGTAAGTATTCACCCTCTTTAATGACACACCAAATCATCACTAGTGCAGCCAATTAGTTTCTGAAGTCACATAATTAGTTAAATAGAGATCACCTGTGCGCAGTCAAGGTGTTATAAATCAACTGTTGTAAAAATACTCCTGGAAGGTGGTGTGGTGGGACATGGTGGAGTTGTGACTGGGGGGGGGATAGGGGGGGGATAGGGGGGGAGAGGGGGGAGGAGAGGGGGAGGAGAGGGGGGAGGAGGGGGGGAGAGGGGGGGAGGAGGGGGGAGGAGGGGGGGAGAGGGGGAGGAGGGGGAGGAGGGGGGGAGGGGGGGAGGGGGGAGGGGGGAGGGGGGGAGGGGGGAGGGGGGGAGGGGGGAGGGGGGAGGGGGGAGGGGGGGAGGGGGGGGAGGGAGGGGGGGGGAGGGAGGGGGGGGAGGGAGGGGGGGGGGGAGGGAGGGGGGGGGAGGGGGGGGGAGGGGGGGGGAGGGGGGAGGGGGGGGGAGGGGGGGGAGAGGGGGGGGAGGGGGGGGGGAGGGGGGGGGAGGGGGGGGGAGGGGGGGGAGGGGGGGGAGAGGGGGGAGGGAGGGGGGGGGGAGGGGGGAGGGAGGGGGGGGGAGAGGGGGAGGGAGAGGGGGGGGGAGAGGGGGGGAGGGAGGGGGGGGGAGAGGGGGGAGGGAGGGGGGGGGAGAGGGGGGAGGGAGGGGGGGGGGAGAGAGGGGGAGGGAGGGGGGGGGAGAGGGGGGAGGGAGGGGGGGGGAGAGGGGGGAGGGAGGGGGGGGGGAGAGGGGGGAGGGAGGGGGGGGAGAGGGGGGAGGGAGGGGGGGGAGAGGGGGGAGGGAGGGGGGGGGAGAGGGGGGAGGGAGGGGGGGGGAGAGGGGGGAGGGAGGGGGGGGGGGAGAGGGGGAGGGAGGGGGGGGAGAGGGGGGAGGGAGGGGGGGGGAGAGGGGGAGGGAGGGGGGGGGAGAGGGGGGAGGGAGGGGGGGGAGAGGGGGGAGGGAGGGGGGGGGAGAGGGGGGAGGGAGGGGGGGGGAGAGGGGGGGAGGGAGGGGGAGGGAGGGAGGGGGGGGAGAGGGAGGGGGGGAGAGGAGGGGGGGAGAGGGGAGAGGGAGGGGGGAGAGGGGAGAGGGAGGGGGGGAGAGGGGGTGAGGGAGGGGGGGGAGAGGGAGGGGGGGAGAGGGAGGGGGGGAGAGGGGGGGAGGGAGGGGGGGGAGAGGGGGGAGGGAGGGGGGGGGAGAGGGGGGAGGGGGGGGAGAGGGGGGAGGGAGGGGGGGGGAGGGGGGGGAGGGGGGGAGGGAGGGGGGGGGAGGGAGGGGGGGAGGGGGGGGAGGGGGGGAGGGAGGGAGGGAGGGAGAGAGAGAGAACGAACAAACAAACATCAAGGAACGAGCCAAGCTGTTGAAGGAAGTTTTTGGCGAGAGTGGAAGTGAACTAGAGATGGAGGTCGGCGGGAAGAGGAACAGAATGGAAAGAGGAAGAAAAGAAAGCAGAGGTATGGGATATCAAACTCTGAGGAGTCAGTGGATGATCAAAACAGGACAGCAAAGCAATGGAAAGAAGATGAGATTAAAGCAATTATAAAACTAAGTGAAGATGGGGTTGCCTTTTGGTGATTGGAACCTGATTCGTTTGATGAAGATGCTCAACAAGATAATAGGTGAGATTAAAGGAGCAAAAATTTTATGAAATGTATCGCTATTAGTGATTTGTCGGGATACTGCTCAGCAAGGCAAAATGATAAGATTATGTAAAATAGATGGCAAAGAAGTACAATGCTCAACAATAGAAAGTGGACCAGAGAGTTATTTCAGGGATACCAACAAAAGTTACTATGGATGAGATTAAACAGAACATAAAAGGAGCAAAAATTATTGAGGCCAAACATTTGAAAGTTACAAGAACTGGGAAAAAGTGTGATAGTTTATTGGTAATGATTAATTTTGATGACAGAGATTGCTGACTAACGTTTACTTAGGGTATATGTGTTATGCGGTTAGATATAAATACCACCGCCTTTAAGATGCTACAAATGTCAGAAATTCAGGCAAATTGCGGCGGTCTGCAGAGGAAAACAGATGTGGGAGATGTGCTGGAGAACATGAATATGGGAAATGTGAAGCGGGAGCTAGGCTGAAATGCTGCAATTGTGGCGAGGAACACAGCGCAGCTTACCCAGGGTGCATTTATAGCAAGAAGGCAGCTGAGATACGATATGTAAAAGTAACTCAAGGAATCAGTTATGCAAAGGCAGTGAAAAAATTTGATGAAAAGAGGCTGTCAAGCAAACAAATACAGGGAATAATAAACTGGTGAACTGTGAGAGCTGTAACGTGAAAAAATAAGGATACACTATTAATGAGTAGAAAGGATTTCGTGCTTTTTCTGGTGGATGCAATCAATTGTTCAGCACAAACAAGCAAAAGAACTGAGAAAATTAAAATTATCGTCAAGTCTGCAGAAAAGTATCTTGGTATTAAAGGGATTAGGTGGGAAGAAGTCAAAGAAACACTGAATGGAGGATCCAACAGTTCACAGGCAGGGGAGATGGAATCTTAATGGCAATTTCTTGCAAATGGTCAAGAATATAAGAAATGTTTCAGAACTTAAGGAAAATCCTCAGATTTTATGGTTGAAGCCCAGGGTAAATGTGCAGAACTGCAACAACAAATAGAAGTACCGGACAAGAACAACAGTGAGTTGGAAAGAGATTGGAAGATAGAGGAAATTATTATAAGGATACAAAAGGAAAAGGAATTTGTTGCAAGTGAATATCTACATTCAGATTATAAAATGAAAACATGGAAGCAAATGAAGAAGAACTCTGAGGTCTCAGTAAACAACTGCAAGCTATGATCCAAGAAAAGGAAAACCTGAAAAAAGCAGATAGACTTGGAAAAAACAGCAATTTTAAAAGTATAACATGCGATAATTACTATTCTTTAACAAGACAATTTTAGTCTTACAAGTGATGTAGATGAAATCAATGTAAGTGAGGTAATGCAACTACACGAAAACGTGACAAAATTAGGGGAAAATAGCAGTTTGCGGCATTATCTAATGAGAGTATTAAGCATTCACGAGGAATTGCAACTACAGAGTGATGCTAATAGGGAACTGCAGGTTCAACTAGATTGTCTAAAGTAGAGAACTCCAGGACGTATTTGGTTGGAACACAAGAAGTCTAGCAGGTGGCAGTAATGCACTGAAAACTGGTTGCCAACCGCCATATAACAAAAAAGTAGTAGTAGTACTCCTGGAAGGTCCATCTGCTGGCAAGTCAATATCCTGGCAAAAACTATACCATGAAGACAAAAGAACATCCCAAGCAACTCCACAAAAAAAGTTATGAAAAGATGGATACAAGAAATCTCCAAGTCATTGAATATCCCTTGGAGAAACAGTTGTCAATTATCAAGAAATAGAAAGAATATGGCACTATTGTATATCTGCCCAGAGCAGGCCACCCTCAAAAACTGAGTGACCATACAAGAAGGGGGACTAGTAATGGAGGCCACCAAGAGACCAATGACAGTTCTGGAGTGGTCACAAGCTTCAGTGGCTGAGATGGGAGAGACTGTGCATACAACTGTTGCCCAGGTGCTTCACCAATTGCAGCTTTATGGAGAGTGGCAAAGAGAAAGCCAATGTTGGGAAAAAAAAAACACTCACATGCCGAAGGGTCTCCACCCAAAACGTTGACTGTACCTCTTCCTATGGATGCTGCCTGGCCTGCTATATTCACCAGCAATTTTTTATGTGTGTTACTCACATGAAATCTCAGCTAGAGTTTGCCAGAAGGCATGTGGGGTGCTCTGAAGTCAGCAGGAAGGTTCTATGGTTTGATGAAACCAAAATTGAGTTTTTTGGCCACCAAACTAAACGCTATATTTGGCACAAGTCAAACACCGCAGATAATCAAAAACACACCATCCCTACCGTGAGGCATGGTGGTGGCTGCATCATGCGGTGGGGATACTTCACTGAAGCAGGCTCTGGAAAGCTTGTGAAGGTAGAGGGTAAAACGAAATGCAGCAAAATACAGGGAAATTCTAGTGGAAAGCCTGATGTAGTCTTCAAGAGAACTACAACTTAGAAAGATCTGTTTTCCAGCAAGACAATGACCCCAAGCATAAAGCCAAAGCTACACAGGAATGACTTAAAAACAAAGTTGATGTCCTAGAGTAGCCCAGTCAGAGTGCAGACCTTCAACCCAATTGAGAATTTGTGGCCGGACTTGAAAAGGACTGTTCACTTACGATCCACATGCAATCTAACAGAGCTTGAGCAGCTTTTGCAAAGAAGAATGGGGAAATATTGCAGTATCCAGATGTGCAAAGCTGTTATAGACCTATCCACACAGACTCAAGACTGTAATTGCTGCCAAAGGTGCATCTAAATACTGACTTGTAGGGGGTGAATGCAATAATTTTGTGTTTTATATTTGTAATTAATTTAGATAACTTTGTAGAGATCTGTTTTCACTTTGAAACAAGAGTCCTTTTTCTGTCAGTGTCAAAAAAAGCCAAATTAAATCCACTGTGATTCAATGTTGTTAAAACAATAAAACATCAAAAACTTCCAAGGGGGCGAATACTTTTTATAGGTACTGTATTTTTGAGAAATAATAAAGATAAAGGGATGAAAGGTTACTGTGAGCAAATGGACTAAAGAGTTGAAGTTGCAATTTGATCAGCCATGCTTTGACTGGTCTGGGGGCTTGGTGGCCTAATCTTGAGCTCAATTCATATGCTCATGGGTCTCCAGAGGAAAATTACTAATCCCTGCAAACATGCCACGGCAAAAAGAATCAAAAAGCATGGATATGTCTGTCATTGGCATGTTCTTTGAGACCAACTTTATTAAGACAAGTTTCTTTCCAGGAGAGTAGTGATAAAAGCCTTTAAGAAAACAACTGAACTAACACAAATCAAAAAACCTGCAGATACAAGAAATATTAAAAGCAGAAGATACCAGAAATCTATTATGAATTGTCTATAAATGCATCGCAGCTCCTGAAGTTCTCTGACAGCACTTTCCAAAACCACAACAGTAACAAACATACAGCACTGCAAAATTCTACAAAGGAACCACAATGCTAATTTGGAACTACAACTGCTATTTCTACATTATTATCTTGTCCAATTATTGGTACTCCCCACCAAGACTCAAATTTAGAAGACACTCATCCAAGGACCACAGTCATCGAGCACTACAGCACACAAACAGGCTCTTCAGCACAACTAGTCCGTGCCAAACTAATTAAACCCGAACTATAGCTCTCCATACTCCTCCCATCCATGTACCTATTCAAATGTTGTAATCGAACTTGCATCTACTTCTACTGGCAGTTCGTTCCACACTCTCACCACCTTCTGAGTGAAGGAGAACCCCCCCCCCCCATGTTCTCCTTAAACCTATCACCCTTAACCTCTAGTTTTTGTCTCCCCAACCTTAGTGGCATTTAACCTACTTAGACCCTTCAGTTTTGTTTATTTCATCCTCCTACGCTCTAGGACTAAATTTCAAACCTATTCAAACTTTCCCTATAACTCAGGACCACAGCAGTGTAAAACAGTTTACAAGCACCTCAAGGAAAAGTTATAGCTATGCAATTGTTGACAATTATGTGCTCTCCACTTTAAACTAATGCTTTAAGTGGGTTTAATCAAGCCTTAAAACACAAAGCATCACCTTCTAAAAAGAATTTCAAGCACCAACTATGGCTGAGTTGCTTCATTCTTATCTCAAATATAAAGCAGGATACTAAATGTTTTTTCAGTGATATAAAGAGTAAAAGGGAGATGAGAACTGACATTGGACCATTGGAAAATGATGCTGGTGAGGTAGTAACGGGCGACAAAGAAATGGCAGATGAACTTAATAAGTCTTTGCATCGGTCTTCACTGCGGAAGACACTAGCAGTGTGCCAGAGGTCCATAGGTGTCAGGAAGCAGGAGTAAATGCCATTGTTATTACAAAGGAAAACATGCCAGGCAAACTCAAAGGTCTTAAGGTGGATAAGTCACCTGGGCCAGATGGACTACATCCCAGAGTCCTGAGAGAGGTTGCTGAAGAGATAACAGATGCATTGGTCACGATCTTTCAAGAATCACTTGATTCTGGCATGATCCCGGAGGACTGGAAGGTTGCAAATGTTACTCCACTCTTAACGGAGGAAGGCAAAATAAAGGAAATTATAGGTCAGTTAGCCTAACCTCAGTGGTTGGGAAAGTGTTGGCGTCTATTATTAAGGATGAGGTTTTGGGGTACTTGGAGACAAATGATAAAATAAGTCAATGTCAGTTTCTGTAAAGGGAAATCTTGCCCGACAAATCTGTTATGAGTTCTTAGAGGGTAGACAAAGGAGAGGCAGTGGATGTCATTTACTTAGATTTTCAGAATGCATTTAATAAGATGTCTCACAAGAGGCTGCTGAACAAAATAGTATGGTGTTACAGGAAAGATACTGACACAGACAGAGGAATGGCTGACAGGCAGAGGCAGAGAGTGGTTAAGGTTGGCTGCCTGTGACTAGTGGTGTTTGTCAGGGGTCAGTATTGGGTTCCGCTACCTTTTATATTGTTTGCTGATGATTTGGATAATGGAATTGATGGTTTTGTGGCAAAGTGTGCAGATGATACAAAGATAGGTGGAGGGGTAGATAGTGCTGAGGAAGCAATGCAGTTGCAGCAGGACTTAGACAAATTGGAAGAATGGGCAAAAAAAAAAAGTGGCAGATGGAACACAGTGTTAGGAAATGTACAATAATGCCTTTTGATGAAAGGAACGATAGTGTGGACTATTATCTAAATTGGGAGAATAATAATATATGCTGCAGAGAGGAGTGTTGAGCAGCTTTGGGCCTGTACTCACTGGAACTTAGAAGAGTGCCTGGGGTGGGGGGCCAGGGGGAGAATCTCATAGACCACCTGGATAATACAATGCACAGGACCAAAAGAAGATTCAGAGCGCTATAAATTTAGTCGGCTCCATCTTGCATACTAGTCTACAAAGTACCCAGGACATCTCCAGGGAGCTGTGTCTCAGAAAGGCAGCGTCCATTATTAAGGACCTCTAGCATCCAGGACATACCCTTTTCTCACCGTTACCATCGGGTAGGAGGTACAGAAGCCTGAAGGCACCCACTCAGTGATTCAGGAACCGCTTCTTCCCCTCTGCCATCTGATTCCTAAATGAACAATGAACCCGTGAACACTACCCATTTTTTAAAATATATATTATTCCTGTTTTTTGCATGATTTTTAATCTATTCAATATACATATACTGTAATTGAGTTATTAATTATTTTTTCTTCTTCATTATGTATTGCATTGAACTGCTAAGTTAACAAATTTCATGACACATGCCAGTGATAATAAACCTAATTCTAATTCATTGAACCAACTGAATGTTGATAGGACTAGAGCAGGTGGATGTTGAGAGGATGTTTCCGTTGGCAGGGGTATCCAGAACCACAGGGCACAGCCTCAACATTGAGGGGTGACCTTTTAGAACAGAGGTAAGGAGGAATTTTTTTTCAGCCAGAGTAGTGAATCTGTGGAATGCTCTGCCACACACTACGGTGGAGGCCAAGTTCGAGGGTATATTTAAGGCAGAAGTTGATAGTTTCCAGATCGGTCAGGGCATCAAAGAATATAGCAAGAAGGCAGGTGTATGGGGTTGAGTGGGTTTTCTACTATCTGTAGTTTGATGCAGTTTTTGCAGGATAGAATACAGCAACAACTCTTCCTACGTGATACTGCAAACTCATTTCATAGTCAAATAATCTTGGAAATTTCTAACACTAACACATTATTGTACTGCATCGAAAGGCAGATCAAATTTCGGTCAAACATCCAGTGCAGCGAGAATGAGCACCAACACATTTAAACTCAAAAGCACCTTCTACTCTTGTCAGGGGAACATAAAACATCCCCAGCCATGACTTTTTTGTTCTCTTCAAGAGTTAGCAAAATGGTATGGGATAGTACAGTACAGTTATACCCCAAAGAACATTACAAAGCAAAAAGCAGTGCTATTTCTATGTAACTGGCCCTCATTTTGTACGTCACTGTTATGATTTTAAATTATTTAGGGATGTATGATTCTGAAATGTATTATATAACTGAAAGTGTCATTCATCCCTCAACTGTATAGCCACAAAAGCATCTCTACATCCATTAAAATCCAACCTAAACTGAAGATGACCCAAACAGCGACTCAAAAATATTTAAGGTAACAAATCAGTAATTCTGTTGAACAAGCAATGTTCTTCTTTTTTATTTCTTAGACACTGAATATAAACTCATGATTTACTAAATTATGCTCAGGCAAAGTTTAAGGTTAACTGCCATCAATGGTCCCCAGCCCAGCTGTGAAAAGAGAGTTGGCCTGGGGCCATCAAACCTATCTCATTAAAAAACCCTAGAGCTACAGAAACTCCAATGACCTCATCCATGGGAGAGAAGGGCTAAGGAGGGCTACACCTGGAGAAAGACGGGCTCAGGACAGAGGACTGTGGCGAGCTACTTTCAGCAGCCAATGTCCCAGTAGGGGCAATGGGCTTATGCAAGTTTAAAGTTGTTTCACTTAATCTGCTTTACAGCAAAAGGAGGAAAACATCACAGACCATTTCCTCTCTAGTCAGCCCTACATCAGTTAATTCTCCCTTCCCGCCCAGACAGAAATTAGCAAGGTTAAACTGACAGAATTACTTTCTTACAGGACTCTTGCTAACCAAGTTAGAAACTAATTTATTCACTTCTGTACAATTTAAATACAAATTTCAAACTAAGGCTCCAAGATGTTCTCCTTTTAATTTGGCAGTATCTCAGAAATTAAACTGAGCTGTTGCCAAACACAAAATACATTCCAAAGCTAATAAACTGAAAAGATTTATGATGCAAATATTTCAGTTAAAATATGATAGGGCTTACTAACAGTTGAATTTTCAGATCATACAATCCTGTACACCAAGAACTAGTCAACCAAACTTTTGAGTTTATGTCAAATGCTCAAGGAAACAAGTGCCATTTCAGAAATCCTGCAACTTCATTTTGGTAAATTCCATTAGTTCTTTTGTGTAAAATAAGTGACCAAGAACCTTTAATCCAAAGAGTAATGACTCTGACGCAATTTTCAAAATGTATATATCAACCATTGGTAAGAAATTTCAATTTTCTCTTCCTGAAGCACAGTGGCGATCACATGAGATCTACAAGGAATTATATTATAATCTGCTTATTCAGCATGCTGGTGCTGGAGAATGAATTTTCAACAATTTGGTTTGTCTAATTCAAATGCTGTTTCTTAACTGAAAAGTGTCTTGCAGAACTATTATGTATTATTTTAAAGTTGACAGCTTGTGATTAACAAATAACAACAATTCTCAGGTGTGTTTAAAAAAAAGACTACAGATGTGGCAGAGGGGTGAGAGAGGGCTTTGTTTATGTTTATGTCTATGTTTATCTCTTTCATTCTTTTGGGGTCTTTTTCTGTGGATGCCTGAAGACAAGTATGTCAGGTTGTATTCTGTATACATCCTCCGATAATAAGCAGAACCATTTAACCATGAAATGTCTTGCAACATACAAAGACTTCTCAAAGCTGCAGAACGTGCTAAAGAACTCAACTAATCAAGTACTTTTGATGGGTTATTATCATCAAATATATAGTCGTAATATCAATGAGTAAAGCTTTATAAGGTTAGGTTGATCGAACTAGGTCTTTTTTCTTTGGAGGGAAGGAAGATGAGGCGACTTGAAGATGTACAGAAATGACAGATCAAGTAAACAGCCAGAGACGGTTTCCCAGGGCAGAAATGGCCAATAGACGGGAGTTAGAGGAAGTATAAAGGGTGGCAAGTTGTTTACACTGAGAGTGGTGAATGCATGGAACACCCTGTCCAGTGGTAAGGGCAGATACATTATGGACATTTAAGAGAATCTAAGAAAGGCAGATGGATGAAAGAAAAATGGAAGATTATGCAAGAGAAAAGGGTTAAATTGATCTTGGAGTAGATCAATTCTTCATAGGCTGAAAAGCATGTAAGGTGCCGTAATGTTTGCAGTTCTATGTTAAAGTCTGCAACATCAGTTGGATAAATACAAGACAAATTAAACTGATACTGGATCAATCTGTTTTCTTTCCCATGGAGTCTTTTGGATACAGGAGAAGGTAACACTGCCTCACATGTACAGTAGAAATCACCCAGTGTTGCATTGTAAAGTTGTTCCCCTTACTTTGCGCTACCGCCTCTGGAGACTTCAGAATCTGCATCTCTAAAGCTCAGACTTTAAACTGTTTATTGATAAACTGGTTTATAACAGCATGTGTCATTAATAATGGTGTGTCCTGACGTTGGAGGTCTGTCTGTATGAGGTGACGGGAGGATGCGCGGGTGGGAAAGGAGCTGGTTTTGCATCTGTTGTAAGGTTTTGTTGCGTTGTTCTGCTGAACATTGTGGGCATGTAACATTGGCACTGCAACACTTGTGAGCTGCCCTAGTACTTCCTTGTTGGGTGTGTTGGCTGTTAACACAAACGATGCACTTCACTGTATGCTTCAATGTACACTGGATAAGTACCATGATTCTGAAGAAAAAAATATTACTGGAAGGAGAAATTGATATTGGGAGGGAAGGGGGGAATTGGGGGGGACCGGAGTGTGGGGGGGGTGGAAAGGGGGGGACTGGTGTGGAGGGGGAGGGCAGGAGGGGGGGGGTCCGGTGTAGAGGGGGAGGTCGGGAAGGGGGTACTGGTATAGAGGGGGAGGGGGGAAACACTGGTGTGGGGGGGCAGGAAGTGGGGGAACACAAGTGTGGGGGGGGCAGGAGGGGGTGGCACCAGTGTGCAGGGAGGGGGCAGGGGGGTGGCACCAGTGTGCAGGGAGGGGGCGGGACACTGGAGGGGGGTCGGGAGGGGGAGACTGGTGGGGACACTGGTGTGGGGGGGGCGCGGGAGGTGGGGGGCACCGGTGTACAGGGGGCAGGAGGGGAGGGGACACTGGTGTGGAGGGAGGGGGTGGGACACTGTGGAGGAGGAGCGGGGGGGGTTACACTGGTATGGGGAGGCGGGAAGGGGGGACACACCGGTGTGGGGGGGGGGACACCGGTGTGGGGGGGGAGGGGGGGACACCGGTGTGGAGGGAGGGGGCAGGTCACTATGGAGGGGGGGGGGGCGCTGGTGTGGAGAGGGGGCAGGAAGGGGGGAACATCGGTGTGGAGGGGGGGACAGGAAGGGGGGACACCGGTGTGGGGGGGGACAGGAAGGGGGGGACACGGGTGTGGAGGGAGTGCAAGAAGGGGGGGACACTGGTGTGGGGGGGGCGGGAAGGAGGGGGAACACCGGTGTGGAGGGGGGCGGGAAGGAGGGGGAACACCGGTGTGGAGGGGGGCAGGAAGGGGGGGGCACCGGTGTGGAGGGGGGCGGGAAAGGGGGGACACCGGTGTGGAGGGGGGCGGGAAGGGGGGGACACCGGTGTGGAGGGGGGCGGGAAGGGGGGGGACACCGGTGTGGAGGGGGGAGGCGGCAAGGGGGGGCACCGGTGTGGAGGGGGGGACTAGTGTGGGGGGGAGGGGGGACTGGTGTGGGGGGGGAGAAGGGGGGGACACCGGTGTGGAGGGGGAGAAGGGGGGCACCGGTGTGGAGGGGGAGAAGGGGGGCAGGAAGTGGGGGGCACCGGTGTGGAGGGGAGGACTGGTGTGGGGGGGAGAAGGGGGGGACACCAGTGTGGGGGGGAGAAGTGGGGGACACCGGTGTGGAGGGGGAGAAGGGGGGACACCGGTGTGGAGGGGGGAGAAGGGGGGGCACCGGTGTGGAGGGGGAGAAGGGGGGCACCGGTGTGGAGGGGGTGGGAAGTGGGGGGCACTGGTGTGGGGGGGGCAGGAAGTGGGGGGGCACCGGTGTGGGGGGGCGGGGTGTTGGGGGGGAGGGAAGTGGGGGGCACCAGTGTGGGGGGGAGAAGGGGGGGAGGGGGGGCACCGGTGTGGGGGGAGAAGGGGGGGAGGGGGGGCTGGTGTGGGGGGGAGAAGAGGGGGACACCGGTGTGGAGGGGGAGAAGGGGGGGACACCGGTGTGGAGGGGGAGAAGGGGGGGGGAACACCGGTGTGGGGGGGGAGAAGGGGGGGGACACCGGTGTGGAGGGGGAGAAGGGGGGGGCACCGGTGTGGAGGGGGACACCGGTGTGGAGGGGGAGAAGGGGGGGGGGACACCGGTGTGGAGGGGGAGAAGGGGGGGGGACACCGGTGTGGAGGGGGAGAAGGGGGGGGGGACACCGGTGTGGAGGGGGAGAAGGGGGGGGACACCGGTGTGGAGGGGGAGGAGGGGGAGAAGGGGGGCACCGGTGTGGAGGGGGTGGGAAGTGGGGGGCACCGGTGTGGGGGGGGCAGGAAGTGGGGGGCACCGGTGTGGGGGGGCGGGGAGGGAAGTGGGGGGGCACCAGTGTGGGGGGGGAGAAGGGGGGGGAGGGGGGCACCGGTGTGGGGGGGGAGAAGGGGGGGAGGGGGGCACCGGTGTGGGGGGGAGAAGGGGGGGAGGGGGGCACCGGTGTGGGGGGGAGAAGGGGGGGAGGGGGGGCTGGTGTGGGGGGGAGAAGGGGGGGGACACCGGTGTGGAGGGGGAGAAGGGGGGGGGACACCGGTGTGGAGGGGTGAAGGGGGGGGGACACCGGTGTGGAGGGGTGAAGGGGGGGGGACACCGGTGTGGGGGGGGAGAGGGGGGTGACACCGGTGTGGGGGGGGAGAAGGGGCTGGTGTCGGGGCCCCACTTTCCTTTCCTCGCCTGCCGTCACTCACCCTGCCTGCCCACGATCTCAGCGACGTGCTCGGAGCTGGGCACGGGCACACACTCGGTCATGTTGACGCTCTTCTTCCTGGGCGGCGGCTGCTGTTGCGGCGGCTGGACCTGCTCGGCGTCGAATAGAGCCAGGACGGAGGAAACGAGGGGAAGGCCGCCGGGGCAAGGGGCCGCTCCTTGCGGCGGGAGGAGCGGCCCGACCCCGGGCCCAGACACCGAAACCCCGCCGGCCCCGGCCGACGACGGCGGGGGCGGCGAAGGCGGGGAGTCGGTGTCCGGGCCCCGGCGGTGCTGAGCGGAAGGAGGCGGCGAGTCTGGGAGGCCGAACACGGAGAGTTGTTCCATGGCGATGTGGAGCGGCCTGGAGTCGCCGTCGTCCCGCTCCACCTCTGTAAACACTGTACTACTCGGCATTGTACAACACTAACAGCACAAGATTATCATTAAATATTTTTCTCATTAAATAATAAACCTCTTCTTTTTTTAAAAAAATATTTTTTTCTCTACAAAAGCGCCAGCGCCCCTGAATTAATTCTTTTGTTCTTTCACTCCATCGTCGGAAGGTCTATAGCCACGCCCCCAACCGAAGGAAGCGTGCATTCTGATTGGCTCCGTTCTAGTGGAGTCCCGCCCATTTCCAGTCAAACTCGCGACTGACGCGCGGCTCTCAGCGCGCATTGGATGGATGAGCTGTCACTCATGCACAGTTGTCCCGCCCCGCCACCCTGCACTCGCCGAGGCGACGGGATGGCGTCACGCCGACCCGTTCCGAGGCTTCGTGTCGGCCGTTTCAAATGTGATGGGCGAGAGCCCGCTGCCCATTGTCCTCCGTATCTTCCAAGCCGGCCGTCGAACGGCGTGAAGTTAAACGAAAACAATGCTGGTGGTGGCGCTGAATGGTTTATCTCTATTCATGATGGCTCAGGCAAGGTCACGCCCTGTTCCCGCCATCAGAGATGGTGGGCGAGTGAGTTAGTTTGCTAGTTAGTTGCTTGGTGACTGGGTGACTAGGTTGGTTGGTGATTGACTGAGCTGGTCGGTTAGTTTGGTTGTTTAGTTGCTTGGTGTGTGTCTTGAGTGATTTGGCTAGTTGATTGACCCCAAGACTATAGGAAACAGGAGCAGAACTAGGGTGTTTGGCCCATTCAGTCATGGCTGATCATTTTTTTCTTTCTCCTCAACTCCATTCACTGGCCTTCTCCCCATAACCTTTGATGCCATGTCCAATCAAGAACCTATCAACTTTTGCCTTAAGTACACCCAATGACCTGACCTCCACAGCTGCGCGTGGCAACAAATTCCACAAATTCACTGCCCACTGGCTAAAGAAATTTCTCCTCATCTGTTTTAAATAAACGCCCCTTTATCCTGAGACTGTGCCCTCTTGTCCTAGACTCTCCCACCATAGCAAACATCCTTTTCACGTCTACTCTGTCTAGGCCTTTCAACATTCAAAAGTTTTCAGTGCGATCCTCCTCATCCTTTTGAATTTCAATGAGTACAGATCCAGAGCCATCAAACATCCCTTGTATGAAACTTTTCATTCCTGGAATCATCCCTGTGAACCACCTCTGGACCTTGTTCAATGCCAGCATATTTCTTCTGAGATAAGGAGCCCAAACCTGTTCATAATACTCAAGATGAGGCCTCACCAGTGCCTTATAAAGCCTCAGCATCACATCCCTGCTCTTGTATTCTAGACCTCTTGAAATGAATGCTAACATTGTATTTGCCTTCCTCACTACCAACTAAACCTGCAACACCTTTAGGGTGTTCTGCACAAGGACTCCCAAGTCCCTTTGCATCTCAGATTTTTCGATTTTCTCCCCGTTTAGAAAATAGTCCGCACACTTATTTCTACTACTAAAGTGCATGACTATGCATTTTCCAACATTGTATTTCATTTGCCACTTTCTTGCCCATTCTCTTAAATCTGTCTTTAAGTCCTCCTGTACCCTACCTGTTTCCTTAACACTACCTACCCCTCCTCCAATCTTTATATCATCTGTAAACTTGGCAACAAAGCCATCTATTTCATCATCTGAATCATTGATATACAGCATAAAAAGATGTGGTCCCAACACTGACCCCTGTGGAACACCACTAGTCACTGGCAGCCAACCACACAGGGATCCTTTTATTCCCACTTGCTGCCTCCTGTCAATCAGCCAATGCTCTAACCATGTTAGTAACTTTCTTGTAATATCATGGGCTCTTAACTTGGTAAGCAGCCTCATGTGTGGCACCTTGTCAAAGGCCTTCTGAAAGTCCAAATGTACAACATCCACTGCATCCCCTTTATCTATCCTACTTGTAATCTCCTCAAAAAAACCAACAGGTCTGTCAGGCAAGATTTTTCCTCAAGGAAACCATGCTGACTTTGTCCTATCTTCTCCGGAGTCACCAAGTACTCATCACCTCGTACTTAATGATTGACTCTAACATCTTCCCAACCAATGAGGTCAGGCTAACTGGTCTATAATTTCCTTTCTGCTGCCTTCCTCCTTTCTTAAAGAGTGGAGTGACATTTGCAATTTTCTAATCCTCTGGCACCAATGCTAGCGTCCACTGATTTTTGAAAGATAATTTCTAATGCTGCCACAATCTCTACTGCTATCTCTTTCAGAACCTTAGGGTGCAGTTCATCTGGTCTGGGTGACATATACTTTTAGGTCTTTTAAGTTTTTTTGAGCACCTTCTCCCTTGTAATAGTAACTGCACCCACTTCTCTTCCTCCACACAACATCAGGCATATTGCTAGTGTCTTCCACAGTGAAGACTGATGCAAAATACTCATTTAGTTAATCTGCCAACTCCTTGTCCCCGTTATTATTTCTCCTGTCTCATTTTCTAGCAGTCCTATATCCAGTCTCATCACTCTTTTATTTTTCTACATACTTGAAAAAGTTTTTACTATCCACTTTGATATTATTTGCTAGCTTGCTTTCATATTTCATCTCTTCCCTTCTAATGATTCTTTTAGTTGCTCTCTGTAGGTTTTTAGAAACTTCTCACTAATTTTTACTTTGTATGCTTTCTCTTTTGTTTTTACATTAGTTTTGATTCCCTTGTCAACCACAGTTGTACTATTTTACCATTTGAGTATTTCTTCACTTTTGGAATACACATGTCCTGTACCTTCTTCATTTTCCCCAGAAATGCACACTATTGCTGCTCTGCTGACATCCCTGCCAGCAGCTCCTTCCAATTTACTTTGTGGCCAATTTACTTTGATTGGTAATTGAGTGAATTGGTTGACTGGTGGTGATTGCATTGTTGATGGGTGGGTATCTGAGTGATTCGGCTGGTTGGTTGGTAATTGAGTGAATTGGTTGACTGGTGGTGATTGCATTGTTGATTGGTGGGTGATCGAGTGAGTTGGCTGGTAGGGTTGAGTTGTTTGGTAGTTTGCTTGGTTAGTTGGTGGTTGGTGCAGGGCTTGAAATAGTATTCCCTTGGAATGTAGCAAAACACTACAAATGCAAAAATAAAGTGTAATTTAGTTTCACAGCGAATTCCTTACCATGAAGTCGGTATGAAACGGTGGAACCATACAGTTCTCTCTCAGACAATTGAGTTTGATCGGCATTTTCAGAATCAGATTCATTATCGCTGATGTGTTATGTGAAGTTTGTTGCTTTGCTGCATCATTGTAGAGCAAAGACAAAATATTAAAAACTGCAAAAATAAATAGTGCAAAAGAAAAGGAATACTGAAGTGCTGTTGGGTTCTTGAACCATTCAGAATTATTTTTGTCTAAGATCTCATTATACTGAAGTATAAAGTGTGTTGCCCTGGAGGCATTTGTTTAGCTTTGTTGGGTTTCTGCTTTAAATAATTTGTTCATAACTAATTTCTAGTTAAAGATAAAATTCATTGTCTATGGTATATCGCAGCATGTGATGACGTCACCTCCGGTTTCTCTGTGCCTTGTGGGTAACTTCCGGTTTGGAGAAGGAGAAAAGGTGGGGTCCCGTGCGTGCAACATGAACGTAAAAAACTCTATGTCTGTCCACAAAGAAACATTATAGAAGCAACGCCGTAGGTTCGTATGACGGTAGACATGTTGAAGTAAAAATATTAACGCGGATTTTGTTAAAGGAAGCGGCGATTCAGGTGGCGCACATGGCGGCTTTCCAATTTCAAATGCGGGGTCAGCTCGAGCCCGGCGGCGGTTTGACGCGACCCCCACTCCCTACTCGGGGCGGCTGTAGACACTCTCTAAAAGAAGAGAGCGTGCGCGGTCTCCAGAATGAAACAGACGCTGTATATGTTTGTATTTTTTTATCAGCAGTTTTCACCATACGATGTTAATGTGGAAGAGTGAACAGTAAGTGGTTAACCTTACTACAACTCTGTCTTTATTGGCTCCGGTTTAACTTAGTGTTTAGTCAAAGTTTCAACACACTGCACGAGAATACTACAGTGAAAAGGCGGAATCATTAGATGTTTTGACAAGTAGTATGGTGGCTTCGTGATCAAGCACCAAGTTGTTTGCATCCAGCGCCAAGAGCAGTAGGACATTGGCAAGTGTGGCTGCCCTCGCAGGAGCTAAAGCAGAAGCCGCCAAGGTGCGAGCATCATACGCTAACCAAGAAGCAAAACTGAAAATGGAAAAGGCTGCCAGAAAAGCGGAAAGTATCACAAGAGACGCACAAAACCAGATGGAAAAGGCTGCCAGAGAAGCAGAAAACCAGTTGGAAAAGGCAAGGATAGATACAGAGTTAGAATTGCTGATGCTACAATGAGAAGCTGATGGAGCCGCAGTGGAAGCACAAGTGTTGGAAAATGCTGAAGAAATGCACGTTCTAGATGAAATAGGAAAATCTATATCAGAAAGGGCCAAATTAGAATGCACCAGCAAATATGTCCAATCTCAAATTGACCTGCAGATTCATTCTCCCTCTCCATCCTTGCCTGTTGGTGTCCCAACTCATGTGAAATCACAGGGAAGCTTCGTTGCAACGTGTCCACCTGGGGAAGACAACTCACAATTGCAACCTTGCCACAAACTCAGGTATGAAAGGGCTGACTATAAATACTTCCCAACACCAAACTTACCAGATCTGGCGAGAGCAGAGACAAAGGCGGAAGTCAGAACATCAAATCCCATCATGAACGTACACGCTCAGTCATATGTCCCCCAACATATTCCCCCAGCTAGCACGCCACCTGCAGCAGAACCCTTGGCACAGTATTTAGCGCGGCGAGACCTCGTCAATTCAGGACTACCAGTATGACGATAAGCCTGAAAATTACCGTGCATGGTACTCCTCATTCACCAGTGCAGCCACCAGAGTCCAGCTCACAGCAACCCAAGAGTTGGACCTTGTCACTAAATGGCTGGGAAAGGAATCAAGTGAACAGGTGAAATGTATACGCTCAGTGTACGTCAACAACCCCAAGCTAGCCTTACACAAAGCGTGGGAGAGACCTCGGGACTGCTATGCGGCCCCTGAAATTGTTGAGAGGGTACTATTTCAACAGCTGGACAATTTTCCTAGGGTGTCAGCCAAGGACCACACTAAATTACGAGAACTCAGAGATTTACTCATGGAGATTGAAGGTGCTAAAGAAGATGGCTATTTAACTGGGTTGTCGTATCTGGATACTTCACGTGGAATTGGACCAATTGTGGATAAACTTGCATTTGGGCTGCAGGAAAGTTGGGTGTCTATTGGCTCAGGGTACAAGGAAGAAAACGGTAGTTGATTCCTCCCTTTGAGTATTTTAGTAGGTTTGTGTGCAGTGAGGCGAAGAAGCGAAACGACCTTAGCTTCATGAATCAATGTAGCACCACAACTCACACCAAGCCAGTGAAATCCATTTTGAACAATTTTAACATCGATAAACCCATCTCCGTGCATAAAACCGAAGTCTCCGCAACCAACAACGACCCTAGCAAGAATTGTCCATTGCACAACAAACCCCACCCCCTCAGAAAATGCAGAATGTTTAGAAACTAACACTTTGACGAAAGAAAAGCTCTTCTCAAGGAAAAAAGAATATGTTTTAAGTGCTGTTCCTCTACCTCCCACCTCGCTGAAGAGTGCACGTTCCCCGTAAAGTGCTCAGATTGCAACAGCACTAATCATGATGGGGCTATGCATCCCGGCCCGTCACCGCAAACTGCCAAGGCTCCTCCACTCCCACAAGAGGATGGCGGGGAGGGAGAGGATCACTCTGATACAACTATTGTCACCTCGAGCTGCACGGAAGTTTGTGGTCCAGGTCAGTCAAGCCGTTCGTGTTCAAAGATCTGCCTCACTAAGGTATCCCCTAAGGGAGCCAAAGACAAGGCCATCAAAGTCTATGTAGTTCTGGACGACCTGAGCAACCGCTCACTAGTCAGACCAGAGTTCTTCGAGTTGTTCAGCATAGAGAGTAATCCATTCCCATACTACCTCAGAACTTGCTCTAGCATTGCAGAAACATCTGGGAGGAAGGCAGAAGGCTTCTAGCTTGAGTTGCTGGATGGCAAAGTTGTCATCTGTCTCCCTCCACTTGTAGAGTGCAACGAGATCTTGAATAACCGATCCGAGATTCCGACGCCAAACGCAGTGCTACACCAGCCCCATCTCCACCACATTGCCAAGCACATCCCAGAACTGGATCCGGAAGCAGAAATACTCCTGCTACTCGGAAGAGACGTTCTTAGGGTGCACAAAGCCAGGCAGCAGGTCAATGGACCACACAACGCCCCCTTCGCCCAACGTCTGGATCTGGGCTGGGTGGTGATAGGGGAGGTGTGCCTTGGCAATGCACACAAACTGACAGTTAACACGCTCAAGACTAACGTGCTAGAGAGTGGCTGCTATTCAATTTTTCAGCCCTGCACAAGCGTTATGTGTAGCAAGGAAGCACAAGCATAGTAAAGTAACCGAGAAGACACTGAGACAGTCAGTCTTCGCCCAAATCGAGCACGACAATAAACTTGCTCCATCAGTGGAAGACACCATCTTCTGAAAAATAATGGATACAAAGGTCTTTAGAGACGAAGCAAACAACTGGGTTGCCCACTACCATTCAGAGAACCACGCCAGCGCTTGCCAAACAACAAAGAGCAGGCAGTCATGGAGTCCTTCCCACCCGATGACTGTGCTCCAGTGATCAAGGACCTAGATCTGGGTGGAGAAACCATACCCACACAAAGGAGTTTGGGTCTCCTGTGGGAGATCACGACCGGCGCATTCACGTTCTCCATGCCAAACACCAACAAACCATTCACCTGCCGTGGAGTTTTCTCCACTGTCAACAATGTTTTCGATCCCCTGGGTCTGCTGGTGCTGGTTATGATCCAGCGAAGAGCCCTCCTCGGAGAACTTACCTCTGAGCTTTCCAACTGGGACACTCCGCTACCAGAAGACAAGCTTAGCAGATGGGAAGCTTGGAGAGATTCACTCCAAGACCTAAAACAGCTTTGTGTCCCATGTAGGTACACTGTGACCTCACTCACCGAGGCCGTGCATAGAGAATTGTGAGTGTTCTCAGATGTGTCAATCAAGGCCATCGGTGCTGTTGCTAACCTGAAAGTAGCTCGGAAAGATGGTCAAGTTGAAGTGGGATTTGTAACTGGCAAGGTGAAGCTAGCACCTCAGTCTGAGCCTACAGTCCCAAGGCTTGAACAGTGCGCAGCTGTCCTAGCTGTGGAAATGGCAGATCTTATCCGGGACGAGCTAGACCTAGAGCTAGATGCCACCAACTTCTACACAGACAGCAAAGTAGTGCTCAGCTATATCTACAATGAATCAAAACGTTTCTATGTGTACGTTCACAATAGAGTTCAACGCATCTGCCTGTCCTCAAAGCCCGAACAATGGCATTATGTACGTACAGAGGAAAACCCTGCAGACCACACATCGAGATCCTTACCTGCATCCCGTTTGGCGCAGTCCTCCTGGTTCACCGGACCCTCCTGCCTGCGTCAGCCACCAGCAGAGAACACAAACAAACGAGCAAGACATTTGAGCTGATCGAACCCGAAAGAGACTGGGAAATCCGCCTGCAAATACAAACCTGTGCCACCTACCTGGAAGAATTAATACGTACCACTGACCGCTTTCAGCGGTTCTCCACCTTGAGCTCCTTAGTGAGAGGAATTGCATTCCTCATCCGCATCACCAGATCTCACAAACAGTGGGTCATCATGTTCAGCTGCATGAGTTCGAGCGCTGTGCACATTGAGGTCATCGAGTCTTTAGCTACATCCAGCTGCATCCAGGCTCTGCTTTGCACTAAGAGGCCCAGCAAAACAGTTAAGATCCGATTGCGGCACAAACTTTGTTGGAGCGTGCAAGGAGCTTGGGATGGACAAGACTGTGCAAAGGTACCTCAGTGAGCAGGGATGCAACTGGGAATTCAACCCACCACACGCCTCTCACACGGGAGACTCTTGGGAGCGGATGATTGGCATCGCCAGAAGAATCCTTGATTCAGTGTTTCTGCAGCAAAGGACACGCCTGACCCATGAGGTACTGTGCACACTAATGGCAGAGGTCACAGCCATTATAAATGTGTGACCACCGCTACCTGTGTCTTCGGACCCGGAAAGCCCCTTCACACTCTCACCATCAATGCTCCTTACTCAGAAGGCAGGAGTTCCCCCTCCACCTGGAGACTTCTCGGACAAGGACTTGTACACGAAGCAATGGAGACAGGTTCAGGCTCTTGCAAATCAGTTCTGGACCTGTTGGAGCCACGAATACCTACCTTTGTTAAAACACAGACAGAAGTGGACAGAACCTCGCAGGAACCTTCAAGTTGGAGATCTAGTCCTGCTCAGGGGCAAGCAGGTCGCCCGCAACTGCTGGCCGATGGCCAGAATCACTGCCACATTCCCTGGAAAGGATGGACATGTCAGGAAGGTTGAGTTAAAAACTATTGACCAAAGTGATGTGAAAACTTACCTGAGACCAGTTGCAGAGGTCGTTCTACTTCTATGTTCTGGGAGGAGGAGGAGGAGAAGATGGCGGCGCGGCGCAGTGCGCGCAGCCTCTCTGGTGATGAGTATCTGTAATCTGTCAAGTAGGAGGCCGTGCACAATTCTGATTTGATAGAGGCAGAGGTGACAGCATGGAGGAACATCTGGTGAAACTTCTGAAATGCCTGCTTCACTGCTGCTGCTACTGTGTGATCAGAAATCTCCGGAGGGGAAGGCCCCGAATCCTCGGCTTTGCCTGTTGCTTGGTGGCCGGGGCCGGGGTCCAAGCGCTCTGCAGAGATGGTGCTTGATGTTGGAGGGCTGGTCGGAGGCTCGAAGTTTTCGGACAGACTCAGAGTCGGACTGTGGTGGGGTGCTTCCAGGATACTGCATCGGCAAGTTTGTGGCGCTGGAAGCTCACAGCAGGCAGAGTTTCTTCCTTCTACCGTCGGTGTGAGATATTGGGGCTATTGGAACTTTGAGACTTTTTTTCTTTTACTGTGCCCATGGTCTGCTCTTTATCAAATTACGGTATTGCTTTGCACTGTTGTAACTATATGTTATAATTATGTGGTTTTTGTCAGTTTTAATCTTGGTCTGTCTTGTGTTTCTGTGCTATCATACCGGAGGAGCATTGTATCATTTTTTAATGCATGCATTGCTAAATGACAACAAACGAGGACTGAGTGTCCTCATAATCTAATCTAATCTAAAGACTGCTCTAGAGACTGAAGTTCTATCCCATGTTCATAGTGACCTTACAAAGGTCAGGCGGGGAGTGTGTTGCCCTGGAGGCATTTGTATAGCTTTGTTGGGTTTTTGCTTTAAGTAATTTGTTGTAACTATTTTCTAGTTAAAGATAAAATTCATTGTCTATGGTATATCGCGGCATGTGATGACGTCACCTCTGGTTTTGCCGCATCTTGTGGGTAACTTCTGGTTTGGAGAAGGAGAAAAGGTGGGATCCCCTGCATGCAGCATGAATGTAAAAAGCTCCATGTCTACCCACAAAGAAACATTATAGAAGCAACGCTGTAAGTTCATGTGACAGCAGACATGTTGAAGTAAAAATATTAACGCGGATTCTGTTAAAGGAAGCGGCGGTTGGAGCGGCGCGTGTGTTGGCTTTTCAATTTCAAACGCGTGGTTGGCCTGAGACTGGCGGTGGTCTGACGTGACCCCCCCCTACTCTGGGCGGCTATAGACATTCGCTAAAAGAGAAGAGCGCGCGTGGTCTCAAGAATGAAACAGACACTGTATATGTATTTTTTTATCAACAGTTTTCACCATACGATGTTAATGTGGAAGAGTGAACATTAAATGGTTAACCTTACTACGACTCGGTCTTCATTGGCTCCGGTGTAACATGGTGTTTAGTCAGAGTTTCAACACACTGCATGAGAACACTACATAAAGTTATAAATGCTGTTCCATATTCTTTTCAAACACCAGTAGATTGATTCTGTTTGCATTATTGCTTAAGGCAGTAAAATTCAGATCACAGTTGCGTACTTAAACTATATGTTTGGGTAAGTACATAAATGGAAGATGTTTAGGGGGATTTGGGTCAAATGCAGGCAACTGGAGTTAATTTCATGGGCACTATGATCAGCTTGGTTGAGCTGAACTGAAGGTCCAGTCTCTAAAGTGTTCTCAATGACTTTATATTGTAAAATGTAGGATTGAGGTTGCATTTAAAGAGTCTGGATCCAAAGTGTCTTTTTACTCTTCCATAAGATGCTGCCTGACCTGCTGAGTGCCTCCAGTATCTTGTTTAATTAAAGAGTAAAGATGAGCCTTATTTGCCACATGTTCATCAAAGTTCAAAGAAAATTTATTATTGAAGTACATGTATGTCACCATTTACCACCCTGAGATTCATTTTCTTGTGGGCATTCACAGTAAATACAAAGAAACACAATAGAAAAACTGCACAAAGATGGACAACTAACGCACAAAAGACAGCAAACTGCAATACAAAAAGAAAATAATATTAAATTACTATTGAGAACATGAATTGTTGGGTCCCTGAGAGTGAAATGTGTCATTTGTATCAATGACCAAAACGGTATGAATATGTGCTGGGAGCAGCCTGCAAGTTACTGTGTTTCCGGCTCTAACATAGCATGCGAGCGACTTACTAACCTGTACGTCTTTGGACTGAGGGAGGAAACCCCTGCATCAATGGGGAGAACTGACACACCCCTTACAGCAGTGGGAATTGAATCCTGAACACTGGATCTGCTACTCTACCAGATTCAGATTTGTCACTTGTACATTGAAACGTGTCATTTGTGTTAACAACCAACGCACGCAAGGATGTGCTCAGGACAGCCCGCAAGTATCACTGCACATTCCAGCACCAACATAGCATCCCCACTGTGCTTAGCAGAACAACACAGAACGCAGCAAAATGGAACACACCAAGTATCAAATCAACAACAGCAAAACGAGCCCCATTCTTCCTTCCCACCCACCCAATCACACACAATCCCTTCCAAGCTGTTACGAACAGGAAAATGTTAACGTTTAGATAATCTATTTTAATAATATCACAGGACAGCAAATTTTCTCAAAAGTTTTGCTTCCTAAGAATTTTTTTTTTGCTTAATTATAGATCTCTTGAAGCTGAACACAAATATAATTTCAGACTACTGGTATCATGTTGGAATTTGGAGAAATAAGAGATGAGGTTTTATTGAATATAATGTGTTTATTTGCATAATGATGCTGACACTTTGCAATAGTTCAACTAAGCTAAAGCATTAAGCATGTATGCCTGTACACCTGCTTGTTAATGCAAATATCTAATCAGCTAATCATGTGGCAGCAACTCAGTGCATAAAAGCATGCAGACATGGTTAAGAGGTTCAGTTGTTATTCAGACTAAACATCAGAATAGGGAAGAAATATGATCTAAATGACTTTGATTGTGAAATGATTGTTGGTGCTAGACAGGGTGGTTTAAGTATCTCAGAAACTGCTGATCTCCTGGGACTTTGATGCACAACAGTCTCTGGAGTCGATAGAGAATAGTGTGAAAAACAAAAAAAAAAAAAGAGTGGCAGTTTTGTGGGTGAAAAAGCCTTGTTAATGAGAGAGGTCAGAGGAGCATGGCTAGACTGGTTCAAGCTGATAGGAAGCAACAGTAACTTGTTACAATAATAGTGTGCAGAAGAGCATCTCTGACATTGAAAATGTAAGATGTTTCCTGGGCATTGATAGTATAAGATGCTGCAGACCTGTTTCCCTTGTTTGGTGGTGAGACAGGCGGCACGGGTGCTATGCAGCCTCGGTCGCAGTGAGGGCTAGGTCTCAAGCCGCAGGCTTGCCTGCTGCGGCAGTCCGGGTGAGAAGATGCCAGAGATGGTGTAGCGTGGCGTCTGACCTCCTTTGGAGGTTGGGCTCTCCTGTCAGCGCTACCCTCCAGTGTTCAATCATTGGAATCACAGGCTGGATTGCCAGGAACTGTACCATCGAATTGCAGGACATGTCGATCAGGGTCTTGGACTATATATGTGTTTCTTTGTGTGTCTGTTTCTTTTGCTTGCTATTTTGAATGTGCTGTGATTGTTTTGCACCTTGGCCCTTGAGGAAAGCTGTTTCGTTTAGCTGTGTCCATGTATGGTTGAATGACAATTAAACTTGATTTCATTTCATTTGTTTTGACTTTGAATGCAAAACACATTGGCCCTTGAAGTGGATGGGTTACATCAGCAGAAGACCATGGATATACAGTCAGTGGCCACTTTATTATATACAGGAGGTACCTAATAAAGTGGCCACTATGTGTATACGGACTTTGATAATACATTTTACTCTGCCTCTGACTTTGACTTTGCAGTGAATCAAGAAAGATGGTTATCACTGTCCTTCACTGGCCTTGTCAGTGACACTAATATTGCATAAGAGAATTAAATCTGGGCACTTACAGATGTTATACTAAGTATGAGTGAGAGCTAGACTGTTGAATTTCATGCCTTTTGGAAGAATTAAACCAAGGTTCCATTTGCTCACTCAGCAAAGTCTAGAAGATTGTGAGATACCATTTTGAAGAAGCAGGGTGGTGATAATACCATTATCTGGGCAATATTTCTCTCTCCACCAACATCATTAAATCAGGCTATTCGATTCCAGTGATGTTAATGAGAAGGTGCTGTGAACAAATTTCCTGATATATCTGCTGCTCTTGATCAATGTGCTCTTCAAAGCATACTTAATCATTTGTTTGATAAAGAACATAGAACAGTACAAGCAGCTTGGCCCCACAATGTTGTGGTGGCATCCGTTAGTCTTGCAAGACCATGGATCTGCGCCTGGAAAGGTTCTCCAGGGTGCAGGCCTGGGCAAGGTTGTATGAAAGACCGGCAGTTGCTCATGCAGCAAGTCTCCCTTCTCCACAACACCGATGTTGGCCAAGGGAAGGGCAAGGGCCGGTATAGCTTGGCACCAGTGTCATCGCAGGAGTTGCCAGAACGAGGTTGAAGGCAATGTCGGACTGTCTTAGGGACTCCAGCTCTGGATTTGTCCTCAGGGTTTATTCCCGAAGCCTTTCCCATGAGTGGGTATGGTCGCAAGGCAGCAGAGGTTTGAAATCGGAGTTTTCCCTCTCTTAGGTGGACTGCCTTCCCAGGCTGACGAGCTCCACCTACCCGAAGCACTGGTTTTAAGGCGCCAGGACCCGCCTTCGCCCCTTCTCCTGTCAGTAAAAACAGTTCCGCCGGGCTTAGAGGCTAATCCACAGGAGAAGGCCAGGAGTTGGACTTGGTTGTCAGAGGCTATTTGAGGCGCATGCTGTGAGGAGTACTTTTAGGTAGTGGGAGCTTGTCCCCACTACCACTCCTCGGCTTGACAACCTTGGAATCCCACAATGTTGTACTGACCTTTTAATGTACTCTAAGATCAATCTAATTCTTCCCTCCCACATGGCCTTCCATTTTTCTTTCATCCATGTACCTATTTAAAATTAAACATTAGCTTTATTTGTCGCACATACATTGAAACGTACAGTGAAATGTGTTGTTTGCACCTACGACCAACATGGCATGCCCACGACTTACTAACCCTAACCGATACATCTTATGAACACGGGAGGAAATTGGAGCACCCAGAGGAAACCCACGCATCATGGGGAGAATGTACAGATACCTTTTGGACAGTGGTGGAAAAGAATTGAACCCTGATCTTACAGCTAGTGCTTAAGAGTCTCTTTAATGTCCCTAGTGTATCTCCCTTGATCGCCTCTCCTAGTAGGTGGGAGGAAGGAATGGGGATTATTTTGCTCTTGTTGTTTTGTTGTTGTTCTGCTGAACACTGTGGACATGCTATGTTGGTGCCGGAATGTGTGGCGACACGTCTGGGTTGCCCCAGCACACCCTTGGGTTGCGTTGGTTGTTAACATAAATGACACTTCACTGTATATGTCAATGTACATACGATGAGTAAATCTGAATGTCAGGGCGGTCTACTCAACCACCACTCTTTGTGTTCAAAAAAAAATCTACCTGACATCCTCCCCTATGCTTCCCTCCAATGAGCTAAAAATTATGCCCTCTTGTATTTGCCATTTCCACCCTGGGAAAAAGTCCCTTGCTATCCTCTTCATCTAGGCCTTTTATCATCTTGTACACATCTATTAAGTTCAAAGAAAATTTATTTCCAAAGTACACATATGTCACCACATACAAACCTGAGATTCATTTTTTTGTGGACATACTCAGAAAATCTATAGAATAATAACAACGGAATGATAACAACAATCCGGGTCATAGTACGATCGAGGAACGCGTTTGTAGACCGGATATTGAACTTTTTGCTGTTGGACTTCAGCCATATTCCACTGAGATACACACTGGGCGTCGCGGGAGGTCGTTCCTGTCTGTGGCCATCGAACTTTGCAGCTCCTCCCGTGGAGGATCAGACACCCTGAGCCAATAGGCTGGTCCTGGACTTATTTCCATCTGGCATAGTTTGCATATTGTTGTTTGATTGTTTGTGGTTTTTGTATTTCTATATTTATGCTCTATTCTTGGTGCAGCTGTAACGAAACCCAATTTTCCTCGGGATCAATAAAGTATGTCTTATCTATCTATCTATGATGGAAAGACTGCCCAACTTGGGCATTCAGTGTGAGTGCAGAAGACAACAAACTGCAAATACAAAAAGAAAGATAATAATAATAGTGAATAAATAAGCAATAAATATTCAGAACTTGAGATGAAGAGTCCTTGAAAGTGAGTCCTTTGGTTGTGGGAACATTTCAGAGATTGGGCAAGTGAAGCTGAGTGAAGTTATCCCCTTTGGTTCAAGAGTCTGATGGTTGAGGGGTAGTATCTGTTCCTAACCTGGTAGCATGAGTCCTGAGGCTCATGTATCTTTTTCCTGATAGCAGCAATGAGAAGAGAGCATGTCCTGAGTGGTGGGAGTTCCTGATGATGGATGCAGCTTTCCTGCAGCAGCATTTCATGTAGATGTGCTCAGTAGTTGGAAGGGCTTTACTCGCGACAGACTGGGTCATCCTTTGTAGGATCCCTCGCTCAGGCACATTGGTGTTTCTATGCTAAGCCGTGATGCAGTCAATATACTCTACACTACATATGTATAGAAGTTTGTTGAAGTTTCGGATGTCATTCCACATCTCCACAAACCCCTAAGGAAGTAGAGGCACTGTCATGCTTTCTTCGTAATTGCTGGGCCCGGGACAGGTCCTCCAAAATAATAACATCAAGGAATTTAAAGTTTCTGATCCTCTGCTGAGAACTGGCTCATGGATCTTTGCTTTCCTTCTACTAAAGTGAATAATCAGCTCGATGATCTTGCTGACATTGAGTACGAGGTTGTTATGGCACCACTCAGGCAGATTTTCAATCTTGATCCTATATGCTGATTCTTCACCACCTTTGATTCAGCCAATGACAGTGGTGTCATCAGCAAACTTGAATATGGCATTGGAGCTGTCTTTAGCCTCACAGTCAAAGTGTAAAGCGAGTCGAGCAGGGGACTAAGCACACAGCCTTGTGGTGCACATGTGTTGATGGAGATTATGGAGGGGAATGTTGTTGCCAATCTGAACTGACTAGGGTCTGCAAATGAGGAAATCAAGGATCTAGTTGCACAAGTAGGTATTGAGGCCAAGGTCTTGAAGCTTATTAATTGTTTTTGAGGGGATGATGGTATGAAATGCTGAGCTGTAGTAATTTTTGCTGCCCGTATACTCCATGGTTGAGTAAAGAGCCAATGACTTGGCACCTGCTGCAGACCTGTAGGCAAACTGGAGTCACTTATCAGGCAGGTGTTGAAATGTTTCATCACCATCCTCTCAAAACATTTTATCACAGTGGATGTAAATGCTACTGGATGATAATTATCGAGGCATTGAAGTTAATTCTCATTGGCTAATGAGAATTACTTCTCTCCAAAGAACCAAGCCCGAGCACACTCAACCTGGTCATTAATATCATTTCTTTTTGCTTTCTTCTCCATTTAAAATATATTTCACTTCTTCATTCTCAGACCATTGTTGTACATTCTGCTCACACATGACTGCACAGCCAAACATTTGAGTAATCACATTGTCAAGTTCACCGATGAAACGACAGTGGTGGGGCTCATCACCAACAATGATAAGATGGCCTACAGTGAGGAGGAGGAACAGCTCGAGGCCTGGTGCTAGACAAATAATCTGTTCCTCAATGCCAACAAAACAAGGGAGACGGTTATTGGCTTCAGGAGAATCGCACCACTCACACCCCTCTTTACATCGGCAACATAGCAGTATCAAACACCTGGGAGTGCACACCTTGCACAACCTCTCATGGTCCTAGAACAATTATATACATTCAGAAAAGTTCACCAATGCATCTACTTTCTGAGGAGGTTGAAGAGAGCTGGGCTACATATGTACATCTGTACTCCCATCATTCTACAGATGTGCAGTAGAGAGCATCCTAGCAAGTTGTATCACCACATGGGATGGAAACTTCAATGCAACAAACAGGAAAGCTCTATAATGGGTAGTAAAAACTGCCCAGCACATTACCAGCACCAGTCTAACTGCCATCAAGGACATACATACAGAAAGTGCTGGAAAAAAGCCAGTAACATCACGAAGGATCCCACCCACCCTGCTCATGGACTGTTTTGTCTCACTCCCATCAGGGAGGAGGCTACATAGCATCCACACCAGGATCACCAGACTCAAAAAGAGTAACTTTCTCCAAGCAGTAAATCTGATCAACAGCTCCATCCACTAACCCACCCATCCACACCCCTAACCACAACTACTTTATCATTTCCTGTCAGTCACCTTATGTAGAGACATTTCTGTGCCTAGTGTCACTTTAAAGGCATCTGTTAGTCTTGTGAGACCATGGGTCTGCACCTGGAAAGTCTTCACTCTCCAGGGCGCAGGCCTGGGCAAGGTTGTATGGAAGACCATCAGTTGCCCATGCTGCAAGTCTCCCCTCTCCACGACACCAGTGTTGTCCAAGGGAAGGGCATTGGAACCCATACAGCTTGGCACCAGTGTCGTCGCAGAGCAATGTGTGATTAAGTACCTTGCTCAAGGACACAACATGTTCCCTCGACTGGGGCTCGAACTCATGACCTTCAGGTTTCTAGTCCAATGCCTTAACCACTTGGCCACGTGCCCACACGTGTCACTTTATGGATATACAATCAATCTATATGCTATCTTATGCATTTATATTGTTACATGCTCAAGGAGATCTTTTTTTTTTGAGAATGCTGTAATGGTCTTTTGGAGGTCACCTGATGTGATTTTCCTGCCGATGTGAGGTCACGTGATGACATGTGCCCCGTGACTATCTGGGGGTCGGCTCAGATGACGCAGTGGGTTTTTGAGTTTGTAGATTTCCAGGTAGAACGTGTTGTGCCTCCGTTTCAGTTGCATATTTGTTTTTGTGACGCAGTTTCATTTTTAAAATGGTTGTACGTTCTGTTCAAAGATTCCATATTACTTGGACTGGAAATTTGTGGCTGGAAGTGCCAATTTACTCAATTCCGACAGTTTTGAAGAGAGAGTGAAGAATTCATCGAAGTGAAGGATCGAGAGAAGTCGGCATCGGTTGGCAGTTTAATAAAGGATCGACCTTATTGAGTCTTCGTTGAAGAGAAGCTGCATTGGGATAACTCTTGTAAAAGCGCAATGAGTTCATGCACAAAGGCTCTCTCTCTGAACAATTTAAGATCAGTCGATTTAAACTGTTTATTTTCGGCATCGGGAATCCTGTGGACAGAACTGACAGTAAAGGTGCGTCGGTGAAGAAATCGTTCTCCAGAGGAGTCTGTCCTGATTGAATGTGTAAAACTGTTGGACTTTTGAAGTTATCGCTTTAAGAACTGTATCTGACTGTATCGCTTTAAGAACTGTTTTCGCATTTAGCGCTTTAAGAACCAGAGCCGAGTGGAGTTGATGAATGGCTGCGTACCTGTTTAACCTCCGGTCAAAGTTTTCCTTTGGTTTTTTTTTCCCTTATCATTTATATGTGTTTAATAAATGTTTGGTGGTTTTTATAAAACCTGTCTTGATTAATATTCATTGTTGCCGGTTACGTAACAATATTTACAGTCTACCTATATATATTAGTTTATTTTGTTATCGCGTCTTATTGTGTATTTTTGTGCTGCAGCAGATTTGGAGTAGCATTTATTTTGTTCTCTTTTACATTTGTGTGCTGGAAATAGCATTAAACAATCTTGAATTTTCAAAATTTTTAGGCATTAAGTGGTATCTGTCACTACTGTTGTGTATTGTTCAGCTACTTCTAACATTCAATAGCAAACTACAATAAATTCACAATGGATCAAGTTATAGGTGAATTTTATTCACTTACAAGTGTAGACTACCTCCACATGTTATCATCCAGAAAATAGCTTCAATCTTATAGCTCAAACAAAGAACTTTTATATCTTTTACAGAAAACAGTAATCAGGTTCTTTCATTCCATACAGACATTCTTCTGTTATCTGCAAATGTCTCCAGTTCCTGCCATTTCTTCTTCAGTTAATCCATTTGTTTTTAGAGGCTTCTGCCTCATGACAGCCATGTCCTGTTTTTCTCTGTTGTCGAAATATCCTTGCCATAAACACACCCCTATCATAAAGCACACATCCCCTATCGTAAAACACACACAACTTCCAATATGCCTCTATTCATACCAGCAAAGCACTCTGGAATCTCACAGGTTCCATTTTGTCACATTACATTTTACAAAGGTTATAAATTCATAAAGACTTCAGGATTGCAGAAATATTTCCACTCTATTATTCAAGTCCCACTAGTTGAGCTATGTCCTTACTCAGTCCATTATTGACATCTTAATTTTATATACCTCTCAATTTGTTGTCATATATCTTTTCTTATTTCTAAAGTTTTGATTTTAGTACACTCAACTACCAGAAGTAGTTCTGTTAAAGAGCATTTTGAACTCAATAACCTGACAATGGTTCTACTTTATATAAGACATTGATTGTTAAAATAGCAATTTCATTTTTATATTACAATGCACATACACAACATAAGGGTTGGCACGGTAGTGTAGCAGGAAGCACGTTGCTTTCCAGCAGCAGCTGTAAGATCAGGGTTCGATTCCCGTCACTGTCTATAAGAACAATTTCAAGTTCCTGAGTGTCAATGTCTCTGGGGATCTTACCTGGACCCAATATATCGATGCAATTACAAAGAAGGCACGACAGTGGCTATATTTCATTAGTAGTCTGAGGAGATTTGATATGTCACCAAAAACACTCACAGATTTCTACAGGTGTACTGTGGAGAGCACAGGATCGAAGTAAACTGTAGAGAGTTTAAACTTAGTCAGCTCTGTCATGGGCATTAGCCCTCTTCTCATTGCTACCATCAGGAAGGAGGTACCGTATGGAAGCCTGAAGGCAAATAATTCAGGAACAGCTTCTTCCCCTCTTCCATCCATTTTATGAATGGGCATTGAACCCATGGACACTAGCTCACTACTTTTTTACTTCTATTTTTGCACCTCTTATTTAATTCAGCTGTCATATATTTGCTGTAATTCAGTGTTTTTCTATTATTCTGTATCGCATTGTACTGCAGCTGCAAAGTCAACGAATTTCATGACATATGCCAGTAATATTAAAGCTGATTCCGATTCTGAAGGAGTTTGTTTGCTTTCCACTTGACCTCATAGGCTACCTCCGGGTGCTCCCACTTCCTCCCACGTTCCAAAGACGTAAGTTGTGGGCATGCTATGTTGCTTCCAGAAGCGTGGTGACACTTGCGGACCGACCCCAGCGCATCCTCAACACAAAATAATACATTTCGTTGTATGTTTTGATGTTTTTGTTCAATAATTGTGATCTTTAAAATAAAGGCAATCTTTAAAAATCTTTAATACATAAAACAGAAAGGCACAGAAATAGGCCTTGGTGTCTACACAATATCCATAATCCTTTCATTTCATGTATATTCATGTGCCTCTTGAACACCCCTTTCCTGTCTGTGTCAACCACAACCACTGGCAGTGCATTCCAAGCATTCATCACTCTCCATTTGATAAAGCTTGCCCTGTACATCTCTTTTGAACCTCCTCCCGCTCATCTTAAGTACTTGAGTTTTGGTATTAGACAGTTCAATTCTGGGAAAAAGATACTGTTTGTCTACTCTACCTATGCCGCTCATAATCTTACAAACCTCTATTGTATCTCTCCTCAGCCTCTACTGCTCAAGAGAAAACAACTCTTGAAGCTAGATGGGAGAATAGTATAGCTCATGGTGGAGTGGCGGAGCAGACTCAATGGGCTGAATGGCCTACTTCTGCTCCTTTGTCTTGTGATCTTGTGAACAACCCAAATCAAGTTCATGAGAATAATCCCAGGAATGAAAGGGTTAATGTATGAGGATTGTTTGAGGGCTCTGGGCCTGTACTTGTTGGAGTTTCGAGGAACAAGGGGCAATCTCATAGAAATTGATTGAATATTGAAAGGCCTAGATAGAATGAATGAGGAAAGGATGTGTCCTTTAGTGCAGTGGTCCGCAAACTCTGGGCCGCGGACCGATACTGATCCGCAGCCCGGAGGTTGGGGACCACTGCTTTAGTGGGCGAGTCTAGGACCAGAGGGCACAGCTTCAGAATAGAGGAATGTCCAATTAGAACTGAAATGGGAAAGAATTTCATCAGCCAGAGGGTGGTGAATCTATGGAATTTGTGGTACAGACAGCTGTAGAGTCCAATTCATTTAAAGTGGAGGCAGAGGTTGATAAGTTCTTGATTAGCAAGGGGAGAAGGCAGAAGAATGGAGGTGAAGGGAAAATAAATCAGCTATAATGAAATGGCAGAGTAGACTTGATGGGCCAAATGGCCTAATTCTGATCCTCAGCCTTATGAAATAAGAATTGAATGGCTTTTAAAGATTTATGGGTAAAATGCAGTATTCTATTTCCCTTCTTTCTAATTTCCTCCTGTTAACTGCAAACTCTGATGACCATAAGACATAGGAGCAGAATTGGGCTGTTTGGCCCATCAAGTCTGCTCCACCAATCCATCATGGCTGATTTACTATCCCACTCAACCTTATTAACCATGAGAGAGGAACTGATTTATTGCAAACAATGAGGGATAGAATCCAAGCAATATTGTGAATTCATTGCCAGTTACCAGCAGATTTATTTTGTTATTTACTTTCTTATTACGTTATATTTCAAATGAAGCCATGAGGAGCATGAAGTCAGGTATATAATGTGCCCAGAGAATAAGTTACCATGAATGCTTTAACAAGAAGCTTGCAGAAATATTTCTGGAGAGCACAACCATGAATGCTTTAACAAGAAGCTTGCAGAAATATTTCTGGAGAGCACAGCCATATGGAAATTATTTGTCAAAGTATAGAATTATTGGTAAAGTGACCTTTTTGAATATTGTTTACTTAGTTATGAACTTGACAAACTGAAGGGTTTTAGATTACCAGCTATACGAAGTCCAGTAACATTTGCTGATCTCTGTTAATAAGTATTCTCTGGTAATTATGTAATTCTTAAATCTTCTTGTATAAGTAAGTGTTCTTTCTTTGGAAGTTGTCTCAGTGGAACTTATTTTAACATCTGAAATGGATGCCAAATATGGAATTGTTGGATTAGACTGGTTCATTGTTGTTTTCTTTTCTGCTTATAATTATTTGCCTGCTAGTATTTTTGTACGTAGCCTGCAGAATGTCATTGTGGTTCACCAGCAACATCTTGCATGAGTACAGTAGCCTCAGGACTTGCACCACCAAATTCAGCAACAACACTCAGCCAAATTTTTAATCTCCCTCCTATATGCTGGTAAGTCATTACCTTTGACTTAGCTCTCAACAGCGGTGTCATAGGTATAAAACAAATGGAGCAGGACGTTAAGCACACAGCCTCGTGGTCCAATTCTGCTGATGGAGATCATGGAGGAGGTTTGTTGCCAATCCAAATTGACTGGAGTCTACAAGTGAGGAGATCCAGAATCCAGTTGCACAAGGAAGTATTGGGGCTAATGTCTTGGAAGTTACTGATGGGCATACTCTATTATAGTCTAGATATAATTTATATGTACTGATGGGCATTATAGAACAATAACCATAATAGAATCAATGAAAGATTGCACCAACTTGGGTATTCAACCAGTGTGCAAAAGACAGCAAACTGTGCAAGTACAAAGAGAAAGGAATCATAATAATTAATTAATAAATAAGAAATAACTATCGTAACTATGAGGTGAAGGCATTGAAATTGTGTCTATTTGTTGTGGGAACATTTCAATAATGGGGCAAGTGTAGTTGACTGAAGCTACCCCCTTTGGTTCAAGAGTCAACTTGGTCATCAACGGATTATAGACCTCACAAGTGCGCATGCGCCGGTTGTGCATGCAGCCTGGTACAGCCGTTCCAATCTATTCTTACTTTCTTCTTCTTACTTTTTAATTTACATTTTTTTTTCTCACGGTAACACGTCGAAGCTGCACCCTCTCTAACATGCTGGTAGAGAGAGTTTTACTTGGGTTTTCTTTAGCGCTGGAAATGGTTACATCCCGACACACGGGACAGAAGCAAGGTTGCATTGTGTATTCCACGGATAGCAAACACCGGCCGGCTTAGCGAACAGAGCAGCGGACACCCCTGCTGAAATCCGGAGGAAAACACACAGAGGGGGATCACAAAGCTGAGGAAAGAGGACCGGGCCGAGACAACAGAGACTTTTGGAGAAGAGGAGTTCAGTGGGTAATACCATTCTGGCTGACCGGAAGTACACTGAGAGCGGTAAGTGTAAAGGAGTTGGGTGCTTACTGATCTGGTTAACAACGGATGGTGCAATCCAGGGTATATTACGATCGAGGAACGTGTCTGCAGACTGGATATTGAACTTTTTACTGTTGGACTTCGGCCACATTCCACCGTGATACAACACTTGGTAGCACAGGAGGTCGTTCCTGCCTGTGGCCATCAAACGTGCAGCTCCTCCCATGAACGGTCAGACACCCTGAGCCAATAGACTGGTCTTGGACTTATTTTCCATCTGGCATAGTTTGCATTTTGGTGTTTGATTGTTGGGTTTTTTTGTATTGCTATATTTACGCTCTATTCTTGGTTGGTGCGGCTGTAACGAAACTAAATTTCCCTCGGGATTAATAAAGTATATCTATCTATCTATCTAAGAGGGAAGACAAAGGTCCGTGAAGCAGCCTCATTGGAGGATCAGAGACGGAGTGGGTTAGCAACTTTAAATTCCCGGTTACTACTATTTCAGAGGACCTGTCCTGGACCCAGTACTTAAGTGCAATTGTGAAGAAAGCATGGCAGTGCCTCTATGTCCTCAGGAGTTTGTGGAGATTCAGCATGACATCTAAAATTTTGACAAATATCTATAGACGTGTAGTGGAGAATATATTGACTGGCTTCATCATAGCCTGGTATGGAAACACCAATGCCCTTGAATGGAAAATCCTACATAAAGTAGTGGATTCGGCCCACTATATCACGGATAAAGCCTCCTTACCATTGAGCACATCTACATGAAATGCTGTCATAAGAAAGCAGCATCCATGATCAGAGGTCCCCACCACCCAGGTCAAGCTCTCTTCTCGCTGTTGCCATTAGGAAGAAATTACAACATTTTCAGAACTCACACCACCTGGTTCAAGAACAGTTACTACTCCTCAACCATCAGGTCTTGAATTAAAGGGGTTAAGTTCACTCAACTACACTTGTCCCATCATTGAAATGTTCCCGCAATGAATGATGTCACTTTCAAAGACACTTCATCTCATGTTCTCATTCTTTATCGCTATTTATTTACATTTGCATTTGCAGTTTCTTGTCTCTTGCACTCTGGTTGATCTTTCATTGATCCTGTTTATCGTTACTATTCTATAGATTTGCTGAGTATGCCCACAAGAAAATTAATCTCAAGGTTGTATATGGTGATAAATATGTACTTTGATAATAATTTTACTTTGTACTTCGTATTTTTTATAACTACTTATATATATGTAACTGTTTGGTATGTTTTCTAGTGGTCACAGTATGTACATACAGTTGTTCAGTGTGTCCCCTAGTGGTTATTTGTATGATTCTGGACGTTTCTCTGGTATTGCATTATTTGGGTAAGAACTACTTGATTGGTTGACTCTTATCTGATCTCCATCTCTTATCTCTATTTATATGGAGTATGAAAAGAGCTGACCTCGAGGCTCTGATATCTTTTTGCTTCTCTCTCCCTGCTATCACTGGCCACTTTTGCAATTCTCTTTGTTCAATTAATGCTTAATAAAATGATCATGAAACAACAAATGTTGTGCTTCTTTCCTGACTTCTGAAAGAACCTTGGATTAAAAGCATCAGAATCCGATAGAATAAATCATATCCTTTTGGGACAGGACAATTTACATGACATCATTAAGAAGTGATTTATGTTGCCAGGTTTATTGGCTGTTCTTTTACCTCTTATGATTACTTTGTGGAAGTGAATAATATGACTACAGTAGATCAATTTCTGAAATTTGATTTCCAAGATTGAATAGCTTTTCACTCCTTCCCTGGCAACAGAGGGCTTTGCAGTCCATTATATTGTCAAAATGCCCTTCTTCACAGCAAGAGCAGTTGAATTATTTGGCAATGGCCATACCTGCAGTTAGAGTTTAAAGTAGTCCTATTTACACTTTCTAAGAGGCCATCTCAAAACACTTCATCACTGTGGATGCCAGTGCCACTGGACGATAGCCATTGAGGCCGGTTACCATGCTCTTCTTGGGATTATGTCTTTCCTGATAACAGGGATCATTCTGCTCGGGAGGTGAGACTTGTGGCTGTGAAACAATCTCAGGTTTGGGGCCTCTTCCATGGTGGTTGTAGGAGTTGACTCTGAGATTGCAGGAAGTGGTTCTGACAGCTCTGGACTCCTTTCTTTTCCTTTTCTCTCTCTGAATCTCCTTGATCCTTTTCTTTTTCTTTCTCATGTTCCTTCTCTCTTCCACACCACCTTTCTTCTTGGCCTTCCATTCATCCAGCTGGGCTTTGGTCTTTGCATTTACTTTTACAAGAGGCTTTTTGTCCCCACTTGAAGTTCATGCAACAGCTTTAACTTACGCAGAGTAGATTCTGGTCCTTTGTACTCGCAATAGCTGAATGCTTGCAACTTTCCTGAAGCTCCTTGAACTCTCTTCCAGCTTAAAACCAAGCCGCATTTTGCAAGTAACTGCCTGATTAACAAATCAGAAGCTTTCTCAGATACGTTGCTTACAAACTGTTGTAGTTGACCACTTCATCACTTTCACGCTTCCTCTGAGCAAGCAATGTGTTTTCTGGGTTGAATTTGCTTACCAACCAGAGGCACAGAGGTTGGCACCTCTGTTGGACCTCTGTTCATGGGGTTTGGCATGGAGACAGTTGTGGCATCATTCAGTTCCTTTCTTAATTCGCTTTCTGTTGGCTTCATTGCGAGGGATGTGGCATGCAAATGGTGGCTGGATCTCCAATCAAAGTTGTAGTTGTCTCAACCACTCCTGTCCTCGCAATGCTGGTCTGGTCCTCCTGTTTTTACCACAAACAAGTATAATGTGTCTTGTTGGTTGTTGTATTTCACTGTTATGAATGTCATTCCCACAAGAGTTATCTTTCCTCCAGTATAAGTAACATTTACGATTTTCCAGTTGTGTTGACCTTAAGGCATTTATTTGACTTTGTTGGGTCTACGGTTTCAATGATTTGTTTGTAACTATTTTCTAGTTAAAGTTAAAGGTTGTTAATTAAGTTACAGTATAACAAAGGTAAATTCATTGTCTATGGTATATCGCAGCATGTGATAACGTCACCTCTGGTTTCGCCGTGTCTTATGTGTAACTTCTGGTTCGGGGAAGGTGTGAAGGTGGGTGCCACGCGTGCAGCGTGATCGTGATCGTGAAGAGCTCCGTTTCTACCCACAAAGAAACATTATCGAAGCAACACCATAAGTTCGTAAGAATGTATTTGAAGTAAAAATATTAACGCGGTTTCTGTTAAGGAAGCGACGGTTCGGGTGACACGTGTGCCGGCTTTTCAATTTCAAACGCGGGGTCGGCTGGAGCCCGATGGTGGTTTAACGGGACCCCCTCGCTCCCTACTCAGGGCAGCTGGAGACACTCGCTAAAAGAAGAGAGAGCGCGTGGTCTCCAGAATGAGACAGACGCTGTATATGTTTGTATTTTTTTTATCAACAGTTTCACCATACGATGTTAATGTGGAAGAGTGCACAGAAAATGGTTAACCTTACTACGATGCTGTCTTCATTGGCTCCAGTTTAACTTGGTGTTTAGTCAGAGTTTCAACACACTGCACGAGAACACTACACCAGTCACCCGGTATAATGCCAGGTTCTTGCGATTCTTGAAAGATCATTGTTAATGCCTCTGCAATCTCTCCAGCTACTTCCAGGAATGGGTAGTGTTGAGGAAACAGAGAGCCTGCAGAGAGACTAAGATAGTTTAGGGGAATGGGTAAAGAAGTGGCAAATGAAATACAATGTTGGAAAGTGTATGGTCATGCACTTTGGTGGAGGAAATAAACAGGCAGATTATTATTTAGATGGGAAAAAATTCAAAATGCAGAGATGCAAAGGGACTTAGGGAGTCCTTGTGCAGGATACCCTAAAGGTTAACCTCCTGGTTGAGTCGGTGGTGAAGAAGGTGAATGCAATGTTGGCATTCATTTCTAGAGGTATAGAATACGAGGGGTGATTGATAAGTTCATGGCCTAAGGTAGAAGGAGTCAATTTTAGAAAACCTGGCACATTTATTTTTCAACATAGTCCCCTCCTACATTTACAGACTTAGTCCAGCGGTCGTGGAGCATATGGATCTTGGACCTCCAGAGAGTGTCCACAGCACAGATACTTGATAAGTTCGTGGCCTAAGGTAGAAGGAGATGAGTTATACTGCTCTCGTTACATGCACATGCAGTTCAACTCTTTGAGTGATTATGCAGAAAGTTTGAAGTTAATAGCTCATCAGTTAATAACTCATCAGGGGTGATTGATAAATTCATGACCTAAGGTAGAAGGAGATGGGTTATTAACTTCAAACTTTCTGCATAATCACTCAAAGCCACACTCAGGTTGGAGGAACAGCACCTTATATTCCGTCTGGTTAGCCTCCAACCTGATGGCATGAACATTGACTTCTCTAACTTCCGTTAATGCCCCCCCCCCGTTCGTACCCCATCCCTTATTTGTTTGTTTATTTATTTATTATCTCCCCCCCCCCCCCTTTTTTTCTATCTCTGTCCCTCTCACTATAACTCCTTGCCCAACCTCTGGGCTTCCCCCCCCCTCTTTCTCCCCAGGCTCCTGTCCCATGATCCTCTCATATCCCTTTTGCCTATCACCTGTCCAGCTCTTGGCTTCATCCCTCCCCCTCCTGTCTTCTCCTATCATTTCGGATCTCCCCCTCCCCCTCTCACTTTCAAATCTCTTTGTATCTCTTCTTTCAGTTAGTCCTGACAAAGTGTCTCGGCCCGAAACGTCGACTGTACCTCTTCCTATAGATGCTGCCTAGCCTGCTGCGTTCACCAGCATTTTATGTGTGTTGCTTGAATTTCCAGCATCTGCATATTTCCTCATGTTCGCTTGTCTATTGTTAGTTTTCACATTGAAAATCTCACGGCTATTCAGTTCTGTGTCACTCTCATCATTATCAGATTTTACATCAACAGAAATGAAGATTAGTGCTCTTTTTGAAACTCCAACTTGACTGTTTATCTTCTCCTCTTCCCTGAGCATCCCATTTATTTTTGTCTGCCTGATATACTCTTCGTATGTGTCCTTCTTTGTTACATTTTCTGCAAGTTTCACTTTGAATCTGTGTTTGTTTGGTGTATGTAAGCCCCATGCCACAATGTTCACACAATTTGTTTGGCTGGACGGTTTCTGTTTAGATGATGCAATTTTGTTCATGCTCACTTTCATTCCTGATTGCAACTCTTTAAGACCATAAGACATAGGAGCAGAATTAGGTCATTCAGCCCATCAAGGCTCTTCTGCCATTCCATCATGGCTGATGCCAGATCCTACTCAACCCCATACACCTGCCTTCTCACCATATCTTTTGATGCCCTGACCAAAGAAGAAACTATCAACGTTCGCTTTAAATATACCCATGGACTTGGTCTCCACCGCAGTCTGTGCCAGAGCATTTAACAGATTTACTACTCTCTGGCTAAAAAAAATTCCTCTTTACTTCTGTTCTAAAATGTCACCCCTCAATTTTGAGGCTGTGCCATCTAGTTCTGGATACCCTCACCATAGGAAACGTCCTCTCCACATCCACCTTATCCAGTCTTTTCAACATTTGGTAGGTTTCAATGAGATCTTCTAAATTCCAGTGCGTACAGGCCCAATGCTGCCAAACACTCCTCATATGCTAACTGTTCCATTCCTGGAATCATTCTCGTAAACCTCCTCTGGACTTTCTCCAATGACAATAAATCCTTTCTGAGACATGGGGCCCAAAACTGTTGACAATACTCCAAGTGCAGCCTGACTAGGGTCTTATAAAGCCTCAGCATTATCTCCTTGCCTTTATATTCTATTCCCCTTGAAATAAATGCCAGCTCAATTGCATCCGTCTGCAGTTTCCATTGAAATTGTGATTTCCATTGCTCTTTTAAATGTAAGCTGTGCTTCAATTAGGAGCTGTTTTTGAATGCTTTATTTTAAGATTCCACCAGCCAAACAATCTCTCAATGTATCATTACACCCATTACTGAATTTACAATGCTCAGACAATCTCTTAATTCAACTACGTGTGCCTCTTCTTATTAATTCTGCCTGTGAAACCTAAAGCGTTCGGCAATCAATAATGGCTTTGGTTCTAAGTGTTCCTGCATTATTTTTACAATTGTCGCAAAGCTCATTTCAGATGGTTTGTTTGGAGCAGTGAAACTTTGAAGCAAACTATATGCATTTAAACCTAATACACTGAGCAAAATTGGCACTCGCTTTTCATTGGCTAAATTTCACTTGCTTCAAAATACTGTTCCAGTAACTCAGTATACACGAGCCAATTACCTGTTTAATCAAATTTGTCAATCTTTCTGACACAGCCAGCCAATTCTGGTTTTTTAAATAATTATTATCACCCAGTACTCACTCTTTATGAACCCTGAATTCTTCCGTTTATGGCCTTTTTTCTTAAACTCGATCTTGTCTTCCCTTTGTGCATAGAGCTCGGAAAAAGCGACGCAAGAGACTTTTATCGTGGTAAATCAGCTAGTGTTTGTTATGTCTCCCCTTTTGCTGGTGGGGGAGGGAAGGGATCGTCACTTTGCAGCTGCTTACACGTGGGAGGGGGGAGCTGCGGTTCTTTTAACTGTCATTCATTCTTTGGGGCACTCCTCTGTTTTCAAGGATGGTTGTGAAGAAAAAGCATTTCAGGATGTATATTGTATGCATTTCTCTGACACTAAATCTACCTATGAAACCTTGAAACCTTCTGAAGAACATGTGGTGCTCTATTTTGATATTGCTCATTCTTATTCCAAACATCTCCTTGCAACAAGTTGATAGCTGTGTCAGGTTCATTTTGAAAATACCTTATTGCCAATGTTATATTGTACAACTTCAAAATGTTAAATTCGTTCAAATGAAGATGGGAGTCTGAAATGTAAGTGTAATTTTGTCTTTAGGTGAGGTGCACATGTATCATGTGGTAGGTAGCATGATGATGTATTTTTACATATAACCAGTAATTAAGTATTTAAACAAACAAGAATGCTTAATCAAAGAACTGTGTACATATACACACAAGATTACTCTAATGTAACTAAAGTAATTAAATACACAACAATGTCCTCACTTGCAGACCCCAGTCAGTTCAGATGTACCGTGGAGAGCATTCTAACAGCCACTGCACAGGATTGGAAAACATTGTAGAGGGTTGCAGTCAGTCAGGTCCATCGTGTGCGTTAGTCTCCCCACCATCATGGACATCTTTAGTGCCCCAAAAAGGTGGCATTCATCATTAAGGTCATGCCTTGTTCTCATTGCCACCATCAGGGAGGAGGTACAGAAGCCTGAAGACACACACTCAATATTTCAGGAACAGCTTCTTCCCCTCTGCCGTCAGATTTCTGAATGGACATTGAACCCATGAACAGTACCTCACTATTTTTGTTTTCTGTTTTGCACCTCTAACCTCCTGTGCCTAATAAAGTGGCCACTGAGTGTATGTTTATGGGCTTTTGCTGCTGTAGCTCATCCACTTCAAGGTTCAACGTGTTGTGCATGCACACTGCTGTTGTAATGTGATTATTTGAATTACTGTCACTTTCCTGTCAGCTTTAACAAGTCTGGCCATTCTCCTCTGAACCACTTTCGCCCCTCACTGGATATATTTTACTTTTTGCACCGTTCTCTGTAAACTCTAGAGACTTGTGCATGAAAATCCCAGGAGGTCAGCAGTTTCTGAGATACTCAAACCATCCCTTCTGGCACCATCAATCATTCCACAGTCAAAGTCAATGAGATCACATTCTTTCCCCATTTTGGTGTTTGGTCGAAGCAAGCCCCTTGACAATGCCTGCATGCTTTTGTGCATTAGGTTGCTGTGACGTGATTGGCTGATTAAGTATTTGCCTTAATGAGCAGGAGTATGATTGTACCTAATAAAGTGGGTGACCACAAAACAACAAATTTATTGACACATGTCAGTGATAATAAACCTGATTATGAATCAACTTAATTAGGTGGGGAAGAAATGAATAAATATGGAATTAACTTTTTATTGGAAGAGCCAATTCAGTAAATGGAAGTATGGGGACATACTAAACAAAGTTTCTATACAAAGTTTAGATATTTCTTTCTACTTTCAATGTAAAACACTTCAAAGTCAAAGTAAAAATCAAAGTAAACTTATTATCAATGTACTTATTAGTTAATTTATTTGTTTATCATTATATTTGTCATTTATATTTATTGGTTGCTTTGTTAGATTAGGTTAGATTTTTTTTATTTATCACATGTACTACAGCAACACATTCAGAGAAAAGCAACACACACAAAATGCTGAAGGAACTCAGCAGGCCAGGCAGCATCTATTCAAAAGTGTAGTCAATGTTTCAGGCTGAGACCTTTCATCAGGACTGAAGAAAAAAAGATGAGGAGTCATTTGGAAGGTGGGGAAGGGGGGAAAGAAATGCAAGGTGATAGGTGAAACCGGGGCTGGGGTGAAGTAAAGACCTGGGAAGTTGTTTGGTGATGCAAGGCTGGGGAAGAGGGAGGTTGATAGGAGAGGACGCAAGTCCATGGAAGGAAGAAAAGGGGGTGAAGCACCTGAGGGAGGTGATAAGCAGGTAAGGAGGGAAGGTGAAAGAGGGAAAAGGGAATAGGGAATGATGAAGGGGGCGGGCATTACTGGAAGTTCGAGAAATCGATGTTCATGCCACCAGGTTGGAGGCCACCCAGATGGAATATAAGGTGTTGCTCCTCCAACTTGAGTGTAGCCTCATCGTGACAGTAGAGGAAGCCATGGACTGACATACCGGAATGGGAATGGGAAGTGGAATCAAAATGGGTGCCCACTGGGAGATCCCACTTTTTCTGACAGATGGAGCGTAGGTGCTCGGCGAAGTAGTCTCCCAGTCTATATTGGGGTCTCACTGCTATACAGGAGGCCACACAGGGAGCACTGGATACAGTAATTGACTCCGACAGAGTCATAGATAAAATGTCGCCTCACCTGGAAGGACTGTTTGGAGCCCTGAATGGTAGTGAGGGAGGAGGTGTAGGGGCAGGTGTGGCACTTGTTCTGCTTGCAAGGCTAAGTGCCTGGAGGGAGATCTGTGGGGAGGGACGAATGGTCAAGAGAGTCACGTAGGGTACAATTCCTGTGGAAAGCAGAAAGTGGGCAGAAAGCAGAAGGTGGAATCGAGTCGACTTGACATGATTTGAACAGGCAATGTCTTTGTACTGACCACATCCAGACAGATGCTCCAGAGATCAAGCTTGTTGTTCTAGTCAATGCCAAGGATATTGGGATCTGGCTGGTCCGTTCGGTACACACACCATTGACCTGGTTACCATTTAGCTTCACCATGCAGTGCAGTTCACCAATCAGCTGGAGGGTTCTACCCAACGCACTGCAGGCGGAGTGGTGAGTGTTCTGGGGACCCAAGTGTCTGTCATATGGTTTGGAGATAATAGTGATGTATCGAGTTGTAGCTTAACCAACTGATTGTTGATAAATACGTTGAATTACCTTCTCAAAAGTTTCAATGGTACTATATACATCCCGAAATTCTTTATCTTCGCAACCATCCACGAAAACAGAGGTGCCCCAAAGAATGAATGACAGTTAAACGTTAGAACCCCAAACGCCCCCCAGCTACCTCCTCCCATGTGTAAACAGCAGCAAAGCAATGATCCCCCCCTCCCCCACTAGCAAAAATAGCATCAGTGCCCCCCCACTGAGCACTCAAACGTGCTGCAAAGCATTAATGAAGCACAGACTTGCAGTATCCCAAAGACTACTCGTTCACCCGGTAATTCAACATACCACAGGCTCTCTCTCTCCCTAATGAGGGAAAAAGAAGTGTCCCCGTTTCACAACGAGAGGGGAGACATAACAAACAACTGGCTGATTTATGATGTTAAAAGTCTGTTGCGTCACTTTTCCGAGTTCTGTGCCCAAAGATATCTGGTCTCCGGGCACACAGCCAGCAGCCAGCTCGCTGCTTTCAATCTTCCCTCTCCCACGACACACCAGTTTCCTGTGGAGGCACCGACCTCGAGTCCACCTGCTTCCAGACCCATGAAATCCCAGAACCCTGAAGGTGCAGTAGTCTTCTAGGCCGTGTCCTTAGCATAGCGAATAATGGCCAATTGTGAGATCCTGAGAGTGGGTCCCATTCCCACAGAGAACTGCAGTCAGTGTGTAATTCAGGGTCTGGGTCTTCAAAAGAACCTTGAAAGGGTAAAACAGAGATAATAAAGATAGAAATAGAGCAGTTTCCGAAGATGCAAACAAAGGAGTTGCCGTTAGGCGCCATGGAGTCACTGTTAGGGCGAAGGCAACTTTGAATGCCAGCATTTTTTTGCAGACATACACAATAGAACAAAGAAATACAATAGAATCAATGAAAAAATACACACAGAGACTGACAAACAACCAATGTGCAAAAGTAGAATAAGATTTAAGATTCAAGATTCAAGATTCAAAAAACTTTATTGTCATTCTAACCATACATTAGCTCTGCAGGGCAGAATGAGACAGCATTTCTCAGGGGCAGTGCAATCATAACATAACAAAACGCAACACTAAATAATAAACATAACAATAAATAGTAAAACACAACAGCCACATGTCAGTTAAAATCAAGTTATAAGTGTCCAGTGCAAGTTAAAAGTGTCCAAAAGCAGAGTCAGGTAGAGCAGCTATTTAGCAGTCTGACTGCCTGTGGGAGGAAGCTGTTTAGTAGCCTTGTGGTTTTAGTTTTGATGCTCCTGTAACATTTGCCTAATTACAGAAGAACAAACAGTTCTTGGAGAGGGTGTGAGGGGTCTTTAATTATGTACCGTGTCTTCTGGAGGCATTGACTCTGAAAGAGGTCTTGGACAGAAGGTAGGGAGACCCCAATAACCTTCTCTGCTCCCCTAACCACCCTCTGCAAATGCATCCTCACCCAATAACTGTGCAAATACAAAAAAATGAGCAAATAATGATAATGGTGAGGTCTTTGTTAGTCATGGTTGACCATGGATGTTGCATCCTGGCAGTTTAGACACGCAAGCTAGTACACACACCAGGGTAGTACAACGTGGAGAGCATGCTGTTGCCCATGTTGCAGGCTCGCGCTCTCCATGCAGCTGATAAACCAAAGGAATGGTAGAGACCAATACAATTTGGCACCAGCAGCACCGCAGGGGTGGCCAGTCAGCATTGAGCTCAACGTAGGACTGCCTTAGGAACTCCAGCTCCAGATATTTTCTCAGGCTTTACTCCCGAAGCCTTTCCCATGAGTGGGTATAGTCGCAAGGCAGCGGAGGTTTGACAGTTTTCTTTCTCCTAGATGAGCTGTCAACCACGGCCGAGGAGTCCCACCTGCACCAATAATAATGATATGCAGAGTCTTTGAAAGAGAGTGCAAAGGTTGTGGAATCAGTTCAGTATTAAGTTGAGAGGTAAAATATAGAATATCAACTGAGATGCAAATGAGGACCCTATTCTGCAAAGTTAATAGGGAAACACACAAAGTTTGAAGATTGCCTAGCTATTCAATAGAACAGGAATGACATTTTTCAGATTATTAATTGGTGTACATTGACATGTTCCATTTGTAAGTTGTGGTTGAATGCCTCAAGCTAATAAGTAAATAATTCCTTGATGTGTGGCCAATGTGATAACATTGTTTAGCCAAATGAATTGCTGTGGAACTGAGATCCTACATTCCTATATTCTCGAAGTAAAGACCATAAGTGTGAAGCATCAGCCAAGAGAAAAAGGCTTTGTCACTCTTTGCAATTATTTTGCTTACCTAGGGTAGGGAACGAAATGGCACATAGTGCGATCACATTGTAAAACTGCTATGGTATTGCTGGTATGTGATGTCATTGTATTTTTAAAGATTTAGCTTCAGTTGTCAAAGGGTACAGGCAGAAGGCAGGGGAATAGTGTGGAGAGTGTCCTGTCGGCTATGCCCCATCTTGCTATTATCTCCTTGATTAGGTCTGAATCCCCTGGTCTGATTTCCAAGTGTTCCCAGTTTTCATTAGTTACAGCACACCTGCTTTCCGTCAGCGAACTGAGGATAAGAACCCTGGCGTCACTGTCACACTTCGCCAGTTCGTTGGTCTATTCTAGTGTGTGTAAATCTCGTTTCCTGATTCCTTAGGACTGTCAGTTCCAAGCTCCGCACCATTCCCTGGATAATCTACGTAAATCTTGTCCAGGGATTCTCCTGAATACCTGTTCCACGTTGGCGGCTGCGCTAACGCCTCATGACCCTGTCTCCATGCCTGTGTCCTGCTCTTGGGTTCGTCCCCAGCCACGTCCTCGCAACAGAGAGGGATAATAAACCAGCCATGATCAAATGGCTAGCAGACTCGATGGGCGGAATGGCCTAATTCTGCTGCTGTATCTTCTGGTTTAACCCTGATCTTTGGAATGTGGGAGGAAACAGAGAGGCAGGAGAAAACCCACATGGTCACGGGGAGAACGTACAAACTCTTTACACGGACGGCAGTAGGAACTGAACCTCTCATCACTGGTGCTGCTAGGTGTTACGTTAGCTGCTCTGCTTTGCTTATCTGGGGAAGATACAACATTGTATATGGCATTAAAATGTTTGACCATAGTGTAAAAATCATACATCTGGTCACCTATCCACAGAAAAGATTTGTTGCTGGGACTGGAGGGCCTGAGTAATAGGGAAAGTTTGAATAGGTTAGAACTTTATTCCCTGGAGCGTAGCAGGATGAGAGGATATTGATGGAGGTATACCAAATGAATTGGGGTCTAGGTAGGGTAAATGCAACCAGGCTTTTTCCACTGAGGTTTGGTGAGACGACAACTAGAGGTCATACGCTAAGGATGAAAGGTGAGATATCTAAGTGGAACCTGAGAGGGAACTTCTTCACTTAGAAGGTGGTAAAAGTGTGGAACGATCTGCCAATGGAAACAGTGGACCTGGGTTTGGTTGCAATTTTTTAAGAGAAATTTGGATAGGTACATGGATGGGATGGGTATGGAGTGCTTTGGTCCAGGTGCAAGTCAATGGGACTAGGCAAAATAATCATTCAACATAGACTAGATGGGCCAAAGAGTATGCTTTTGTGCTGTAGTACTCTACGACTCTATGACTGTAAAAATGCTTCAGTGTTGTTAATATGGGCGATGCCATTGCACTGGAATGGATGCTAAACACAAGAAATTCTGTAGATGCTGGAAATCCAGAGTAAAACACACAAAATACTGGAGGAACTCAGCAGAATTATGGAAATAAATAAATATTTGACGTTTTTGGCTGAGCCACCTCTTCAGGATTGGAAAGGAAGGGGGAAGATGCCAGAATCAGAAAGTGAGGGGAGGGAAAGTAGTACAAACTGGAAGGTGATAGGTGAAGCCTAGTGATTGGTGGTTGGGGGGAGGGCTGACGAAGTAAGAAGCTGGGAGGTGATAGGTGGAAAAAGTGAAGGCTGTAGAAAAAATAACTTGATAGGACAGCAGAAGTTCAAAGTAAATTTATTATCAAAGTACATACTTTATATGTCACCATATACAACCCTGAGATTCATTTTCTTGCAGGCATACTGTAAATCCAAGAATCATAGTAGAATCAATGAAAGACCATACCCCACAGGGTGGACAATCAGTGTATACAAAAGCCAACAATCCATGCAAATATAAAAAAAATTATAGTAAATAAATAAACAATAAATATTGAGAGCATGAGATGAAGAGGCCTTGAATCCGCTGGTTGTGGGAACAGTTCAGTGATGGAGCGTGAAGTTATGTGAAGTTATTTCCTCTGGTTCAGAAGCCTGATGGCTGAGGGGTAATAACTGTTCCTGAACCTGGTGGTGCGGGTCCTGTACCTCCTTCCTGATGGCAGCAGCAAGAAGAGAGCATGACCTGGATGGTGTGTGTCTCTTATGATGAGAAAGGGAAGGAGAGGGCACAAGGGGGAGGTGATAGGCAGGTGACGGGACGAGGTAAGGGGTCAGAATGGTGAATGGAAGAACAGGGAAGGGGGAAAAATTACCAGAAGCTGGAAAAATTGATATTCATGTCATCTGGTTGGAGACAGAATCCAAAATGGATGCAGTTGTTTTGACTGCTCCTTCCTGGTAAAGAGGATGATGCCTTTAATGTATGTCAGTCCTGACAGGAGTTGTGTTATTATCAGAGCAGTCTGAACTGAAGGTAAACACTACTGAGTTGACTGAAGAAGGTGACTCCTCTCCAGACCTTGTGACACTGCTTAAATATTTGTTGAGATTGAAGCTGCTCTTTGACCTTAAGTCTGCTTTCTTGTCTGATATTAACAGTTATTGATCCTTTAAAATCCAAATCTTTATCATTTCACACTTGTTTAAAAACAAAAGATTGATGATTAATTTTATTTTCACATGCACATTGAAACATACAGTGAAATGCGTCTTTTGCGTCAAATCAAATCCACAAGGCTGGTACTGGATAGCACACAAGTGTCACCACGTTTCCAGAGTTAGTATGGCTTTAAGATTTTTTTAAGATTAAATTTTAAGGTTGGCTTTGTGTCATTTGCCTCTACGACCAACACAGTCCGAACATGTGTGGTGGGCAGTTGTTAGGAATTTACTTGTTAACTAGTAGATCTGCTGACTTTTCAGTTGGACCACAACTGGAAGTCAGCCAATTTTGTTTTTAGTGCAGTTTACCAGTCAGCCTGAAGTAGGAAAGGCAGATAAGCTTATGACATAGATCTACAAGTGGAATTATGATATTGTAGCCACTAGTGAGACTTATTTGCAGGAGGGGCAGGACTGGCGGCTTAATGTTCCCAGGTTCCATTGTTTCAGATGTGATAAAGCAGGAGGGATTAAAGGGGAGAGGTGGTATTACTAGTCAGGGAAAATACCACAGCAGTGTTCAGTCAGGAAAGACTGGAGAACTCATCTAGTGAAACGTTATGAGTGGAACTGAGGAATAGGAAAGGTACAATTACATTAACTGTATTATATTATAGACCACCCAAAAGTCTGTGGGATTCAGTTGAGGAAATTTGTAGAGAGGTTGCAGACTGTTGCAAGAAACATAATGCTGTGATAGTAGGTGATTTTAACTTTCTACAAATTGACTGGAGCTCCCATACTGTAAAAGGTGTAGCCATGGGCACCTACATGGGTTCCCGCTATCCTTGCCTTTTTGCCAACTACGTGGAACAGTCAATGTTCCAAGCCTACACTGGTATCACCTTCCCAACTTTTCCTATGCTACATTGACAACTGCATTGGTGCTGCTTCCTGCACCCATGTGGAACTCGTTGACTTAATCAACTTTGCCTCCATCTTCCACCCTTCCCTCAAATTTACTTGGTCCATTTCCAACACCTCCCTCTCCTTTCTCGATATATATATTCTCATTCTCTCATTCTCTCTCTCTCTCTCTCTCTCTCTCTCTCTCTCTCTCTCTCTCTCTCTCACACACACACACGCACACAAAATCTGGAGACAGCTTGTCTACTCATGTCTATTAAAGAAGCACTGACTCTCACAGCTACCTGAAATATACCTCTTTGCACTCTGTTACCTGTAAAAATGCCATCCTCTTCTCTCAATTCCTCCATCTCCGCTGCATCTGCTCTCAGGATGAGGCTTTTCATTCCAGAGCTAATGAGATGTCTTTCTTCTTCATGGAAAGGGGCTTCCCTTCTTCCATTATCAGCGCTGCCCTCAAATGCATCTCTTCCATTTCACTCACATCTGCCCTCACCCCATCCTCCCACCACCCCACCAGGGATAGGGTTCCACTTATCCTCACCTACCACCCCACCAGCCTCCGCGTCTAGCACATAATTCTCTGTAGCTTCCGCCATCTCCAACGCGATCCCACCACCAATAACATATTTCCCTCCCCCCCCAACCCACTTTCTGCTTTCTGCAGGGATTGCTCCCTGCTCAACTCCCATCTCTATTCGTCACTCCCCACTGATCTCTCTCCTGGCACGTATCCTTGCATGCCAAGTAAATGCTACACCTGTTCCAACATCTCCTCCCTCACTACCATTCAGGGCCCCAAACAGTCCTTCCAGGTGAGGTGACAATTTACTTGTGAGTGACATATATCAGAGATAATAAACCTGATTCTGATTCTGATTTTGATCTGATGCTCCTGGTGTAGCATCTTCCACTATCAACGCTGCCCTCAAATGCATCTCTTCCATTTCACACACATCTGCTCTCTCCCCATGCTCCCACCACCCCACCAGGGATAGGGTTCCTCTTATCCTTGTATGAAGGAATGGCGAGCACATAACGATGAAGTATTAACCAGTTTAAAATTTTCATTCCAAGTTCCCTCAGACATTGATGTCTGTAAATCTTGTTCCCAGAGATTCTTAATTTTATCTAAAGGAACATTCCTCGTCTCCAGTAACATACCATAAATATTAGATATTGAACCATTATAAAAAGATGTCAAATTAAAAATTACGTCCAGTAAGTTCTTATCTGAGCTTATAGGAAATGTGCATAATTGAGATCTTAGAAAGTCTCTGATTTGTAGATATCTAAAAAAGTGAGTTTAGGGTAGGCTATATTTAGTTGGCAATTGCTCAAATGAAAAAAGATTTCCTCCACAAACAGATCCCAAAAACATTTAATTCCCAACCTGTCCCATTCTTTAAAAACTAAATCAGTCATGGAGGGTTTAAAAAAATTAGAATAAATGGGTCTAGAAAGGGAAAATCTCAATAAACCAAAATGTTTTCTAAATTGTATCCAGACCCTCAGAGTATGTTTAACTACTAAATTATCAGTTAGTTTACTTACAAATAAAGGAAGTGAGGATCCAAGAAGAGAAATAATAGAAAACTTATTAACAGAATTAGCTTCTAAAGAAACCCATACCTGACAGTCTGCACGATTAATATAATATAGCCAAAATGTAAGATATCGTATGTTAACTGCCCAGTAATGAAACCTAAAATTAGGTAAGGCTAAACCTCCAGACTTTTTAAATTTTTGAAGATGAACTTTATTTAAACGAGGACATTTATTTTTCCATACATAGGAGGATAGAGTAGATGCAAGAGAGTCAAAAAAGGATTTAGGAATAAAAACGGGTAAAGCCTGAAAAAGATTTATAAGTTTAGGTAGAATATTTATTTTAATAGAATTAATTCATCCAATCAATGATATTGAGAGAGGTGACCAATTTAATAATATCTTTTTTACATGGTTCAATTATGTAAGAAAGTTTTCTTTAAACTGGTGTTTGTAATTCTTAGTGATTGTTACACTCAAATAAGTAAATTGATTCCTTACAATTTTAGAAGGGATATTAGTATTAATTGATACCAATTTATTTAAAGGAAATAATTCACTCTTATGTAGGTTCAATTTATATCCTGAAAACTGACTAAAACGGGAGAGTAAAGAAAGTACAGAAGGTAACGAGGTCTCAACATTAGAGATAAAAAGCAATATATCATCAGTGTAAAGCCACATTTTGTGAGTAATACCTCTCCTTAAAATACCACAGGTATCATTAGATTCTCGAAAAGCAATGGCAAGGGGTTCTAAAGCTAGATCAAAGAGCAAAGGACTCAATGGACAACCTTGTCTAGTTCTGCGGTGAAGTTTAAATGGTTTGGAATTTTGAAAATTAGTAAGAACCCGAGCAGAAGGAGATAAATAAAGTAATTTAATCTATTGAATAAAATCTGGTCCAAAATTAAATTTTTCTAAGGTTTTAAATAAATAATTCCATTCAACCCAATCGAAGGCCTTCGCAGCATCTAAGGATATCACATATTCCGATATCTCCTGAGAAGGAGAGTAAATAACGTTTAATACACGGCGTATATTAAAATAGGACTGTCGGTTTTTAATAAATCCAGTCTGATCATCAGAAATAATAGAAGGTAAAATAGAAAGAATTTTAGTATCTACATTAAGTAATGAATTTGGCCTATATGAAGAGCATTCAGTTGGGTCCTTGTTGTTTTTTAGGATAAGCGAAATAGAAGCTTCATAAAAAGATTGAGGCAAACTACCCAATTTGAAAGAATCCAAAAAGACTAAATGTAACTGCAGTATAATTAATGAAGAAAAAGCCTTGTAAAATTCTCCAGAAAATCCATCTGGACCCAGAGCCTTCTGAATGTATAGCCTTGGCGATTTCCTCATAAGAAATGGGTTGATCCACCTGTTTGCAATGATCTGCAGAAGGTGCAGGGATATTTAATTGATCTAGAAAATTATTCATTATAGTATTATCTTTAGAGGAATCAGAACTATAACATTTAGAATAGAATTCTCTAAAAGCATAATATATTTCAGAGTTGTTTGTCCATCGTTGATGTTGATGAGGACCTCGACACCAGATGGTGTCGAGACTAGTGCGTGATTTGGATTTAAGTGAGGGAGCGTTGCGCAGCGTCAGCCTCACTCTCTCTTCCCAATTCCCATCTGGATCCAGTGGCAAGACAGAGTCAAGACGGCTGGATATTGGACTGGGCGCAGTGGATGACCAGGACATCTTCTGTGTCTTGTCCTGCTCTACACGTTCCATGACGCTTGCAGAGACCACCTTCTTGACCGTTAGACCTTCCATTGGTCTCGTCCGCTCAATCCACTGGAGTCTGTCTTCACATGCTGGGATAGACAACTCCTTATCTCACCAAGGGTTTGAGACCCATCGGCTACCCTCACCTGGTTTAGCCGGCTTGTCGAAGCCGTTGCCCAGGGTGTGGCCACTGTTGCATGCAAAAGCTATGGGGAGCCACAGGTGAGAGTTGAGTGCCAGGTGGGGACCAAAGGTGGACTAACCGTCTTGAAAAGGACGCAACATGTTCTCCCACCAGAGGTGCTACCCCTCCCTGACACCCCATACACCCCTATTTCAGAGTAATCAGTTGTCCTATCACCATTAGTTTTGCAAATTTCTTTAATTTGTTGTTTAACTGCAGAAATTTTTAACTGGTTGGCCGATATTTTGCCTGATTTATCTCTGTGAATGTAAAATTGAGTTTTATCTTTAAGAAGTTGAGTTTCAATTGGATATGTTAACAGAAGATCATATTTAGTTTTAACTTCAACACGTCTTTTATATAAAACAGGATCTGGAGCTGCAGCATATTTTTGATCTAATTGTTTTAATTGATTGGCTAAATCAATTCTTTCTTTATTAGCTTTATTCTTAACACTCGCAGTATAAGAAATAATTTGTCCTCTAATATAGGCCTTGAAAGTATCCCATACAATAAGATTAGAAGTCTCTTCCTTTTTATTCTCTTCAAAAAAGAAAATAATATGCTTCTCCAGAAATTTTAAAAATTCCTTATCAGGTAACAAAGTTGTATTAAAACGCTTCCCTCCTACAATTTAAAGTGGTACATAGGGCCCATATGTCTAAAGACAAGCTCTGCCGTTTTTTTGTAGAGATGTCTCCTTATTGTGACAGATGTAATATGGAGAGGCTTCATTAATTCATATGTTTTGGTCATGTTCGAGCCTTGAAACATATTGGAAAGGTGTATTCCAAACTTTTTCTGTACTTTTTAAAGTTGATTTTAAGCCCAATCCTTTGACTGCCTTATTTGGTATTGTTGAGGAAAAGCTATAATTTTGGAGCCTTCTCATTTGCAGGTACTGGCTTTTATTTCTCTTACGGCTAGGAGGGCGACCTTGCTTAAATGGAAGGATGTTGCCCCCCCCCACACACATGCTCAATGGTTATGCGATGTTATGTCATGTTTAAATTTAGAGAAGATACGTTGTTCGATTTCTGATTCTAATCAAGATTTTCAAATGCTATGGGGACCCTTTCTGAACTATTTTAAAAATCTTTGAATTGTTATTGTTAATAAAATGTAGATCTGGGCCATTATTATAAAACCCTATATGGTAAAGTACTAAAGTACTCTTTTTTTTTTCTCTTGTTTTTTTTTTACCAACCAGCTTTGTCTTGGTAGTGGGGGTAGATTTAAAAAAAATAATATAATTAACCATATTATTGTATTTCATAATTCAATTTATTTTATTTGATTGATCATGAATATGGGATACCATGATTGTATCAGTGTGATTTATATATAGTGCATTTGCGCTATCTTATTTTGATTTATAATAAGTATCCTTATGAATTCTGTATTTGTGTATTTGAAGTTTAATAAAAATATTGGAAGAAGAAAGAAAGAATGAAAACGCCAATATCTCTTGGTTTGAAGAAGACCAGGGAGTTTTAAAGATAAAAATATAGGAACATGATCTGAAACAACAATCTCTTTATAGTCACAGGAACGAACTGATGAGATCATTTGACTATCGATAAAACAATAATCAATCCTGGAATATGTGTGATGAACATGGAAAAAAATGAATTCTCCCTACCTAAAGGATGTAAAAAATGCCAAACACCAACTATACCACACTTCAATAAAAAGGATTGAATAAACAAAGCTGATTTACTAAGAGACGCTGGTTTAGAAGATGATCGGTCTAAAATTGGGTCTAGCCAACAGTTAAAATCTCCTCCCATCACCAAAGAATAAAGATTCAGATCTGGTAAAAATGAAAAAAACTGTTCAAAGAATCCTGGGTCATCTACATTTGGGGCATACACATTGGCATATACTATTAATTTATTATCTAGTTTTCCTGAAACTGTAATAAAACATCCTACACTACTTTATGTACATCCTACATCAGACACTACTTTATGTTGGACAAAGGAAAGTGTATTGTCTATAAAAATTGAAACTCCTCTAGGTTTGGCCTGAAAAGAAGAGTGAAAACAAAGTTCATTCCAACGGCTAAAAAAACATAGATTATCACATTTGTATATGTGAGTTTCTTGTAAAAAATAATAGGGACCTTAAATTTCTTAATATAAGCAAAAATCTTATTAATTTTTTTTACAGGGTGATTTAACCCTTTCATGTTAAAACTGAGTAAATTAATAGTTTGGTCCATTTTTTATATTATTTAAAGGGAGGGCTAAAATGTAAGTTAAAAACCAAGCCATAAACCTTGAGAAATGGTAACCAAGCAACAAGTTGGCTAAAAATTCGAAAACAGTTTCTGGGAAAAAAACCCCATAACCTTGCCCACCTCCCAAAGAAAGAAAACTAACTAATAGAAAGTCGGCATCTACAAACTATGGACAAACCCCCAAAAAACCTGGTGATTGCTCCAAAGAAGACTATAAGACCATAAGACAAAGGAGCAGAAGTAGGCCATTCGGCCCATCGAGTCTGCTCCGTCATTTTATCATGAGCTGATCCATTTTATCCTATTTAGTCCCACTGCCCCGCCTTCTCACCATAACCTTTGATGCCCTGGCTACTCAGATACCTATCAATCTCTGCCTTAAATACGCCCAATGACTTGGCCTCCACTGCTGCCCGTGGCAACAAATTCCATAGATTCACCACCCTCTGACTAAAAAAATTTCTTCGCATTTCTGTTCTGAAAGGGCACCCTTCAATCCTGAAGTCATGCCCTCTCATACTAGACTCCCCCATTATGGGAAACAACTTTGCCACATCCACTCTGTCCATGCCTTTTAACATTCGAAATGTTTCTATGAGGTCTCCCCTCATTCTTCTAAACTCCAACGAATACAGTCCAAGAGCGGACAAACGTTCCTCATATGTTAACCCTCTCATTCCCGGAATCATTCTCGTGAATCTTCTCTGTACCCTCTCCAACGTCAGCACGTCCTTTCTTAAATAAGGAGACCAAAACTAGTTTCAAGGTTATTTATATTCCAACCTAGACTAAACAACACCCAAACAAGAGATTCAATTCTCGTCTATCAAAAATACAGTATTAAAAATATGAAAGGAAATTAGTTACAAAGGTTTACCAAAAGTAAAAGGTACAATTATTCATACAGACAGACATTGAACATTAATCTTATATCTTCATGGGAAAACAGACTAAGCAATTAGCCTTCAACTTTAAAAAATCTTAGTGCCTCAGCATTCAAACGAAACCATTCGAAGGATCCATCTTTATTGAGATTCTCAGTCAAACTGGGTAGCCAAGGGATGGGTTAAAACCCTTGTTAAAAAAATTCCAGCAGAGCTTGTTTAAATTTAGCACATTCCTGAATAACCTCAAGCGAATAATCTTCAAGAATCTTAATATTCCACCCTATAACCAATCATGCCCCTTCGATGGGATTTGCGAATTAAAAGTTTCTTATTTAATCTTGTGTCTTCATGTGAGGAGAAACTAAACAGTTAGCCTTCAGATTTTAAAAACTTTTGTGCTTCAACAGTTGAGCGGAACCATTTGAAAGAACCATTTTTAAGTGTGATTCTGAATCAGCCTGGGTAGCAAAGGGAAGGCTTGAAACCCATATTAAAAAGCTCGGACATAACTTCTTTGAACTCAACACGCTCCTGCAGAACCTTAGGTGAATAATCTTCAACAATTCTAATCTTGCGACCTTTATAATCAATCATGCCTCTTTGACGAGATTCGCAAATTAAGAGTTCCTTTGTTTTAAATTCCTGAAAACAGATTATTACTTATCTTGGTCTCTGAGCGTTAGGAGGTCTAAATGCAGGAGATCTGTGAACTCCATTGATCATAGGCACAGACGTCAAAATCTCCGGAAATAATTCTTGCAAAAAGTTTGTAAACAACTCCATAGGATGGTTACCTTCAATTAATTCTTCGAGACCCAGAACCCGTAGGTTGTTCCTTCTACTTCTATTTTCTAGGTTGATAATCTTCTGTCTTAACTTTTCATTGGACTTCGATAGCTTTTCACAAAGCTTCTGCAATTCATCCACTTCCATTTCCAGAGCCAACAGATTTTCCTCATTATTCTTGATACGTTCATCGTGTTCATTAAGACTTTGTTGAATAGAATCCGATTTACCATCTATTTGTTTAAATTCAGAGCTGAATTGTTGAAACTTCTCAGAGGTGTTGTGTGTATGACTCCGCAGCAAATCCATAATAGAATTCAAAGAGGCAGGAAAATCATCCTTTTTAGTACTTCTGGCCCTCCTTCCAGCCATAATGAAAGAATATCACACTTAAAAAAAGAAGTTTCAAGACAGATTGGAAATAGTAAGATAATTAGAGTTGGAGCAATGGCAGATTGCTGTTACTCCATCAGCCACCACCAGGAAATCTCAAGTCAAGTCAAGTCAAGTTTATTGTCATTTCGACCATAAGCTGCTGGTACAATACACAGTAAAAATGAAACAACTTTCCTCCAGGACCCTGGTGCTACATGAAACAACACAAAACTACACTAGACTAGGTGAGACAGGACAAGGCTACACTAGACTATGTAAAACAACATAAAAACTACACTAGACTACAGACCTGCACAGGACTACATAAAATGCACAAAACAGTGCAGGGCAGTACAATAATTAATAAACAAGACAATAGGCACAGTCGAGGACAAATTACAATATAATAATAAATGATGTAGATGTCAGTCTAGACTCGGAGTATTGAGGAGTCTGATGGCTTGGGGGAAGAAACTGTTGCACAGTCTGGTTGTGAGAGCCCGAATGCTTCGGTACCTTTTGCCAGATGGCAGGAGGGAGGAGAGTTTGTATGAGGGGTGCGTGGGGTCCTTCACAATACTGTTAGCTTTGCGGGTGCAGCGTGTGCTGTAAATGTCTGTAATAGTAGGAAGTGAGACCCCGATGATTTCTCAGCTCGTCTCTGATTGGGTCCACATTATTCAGGTTTGCTGGAGTTGTTCGGGAGGGTGAGCAGCCAGAAGTCTTGGTACATATTGGCACCAATGACATGGGTAGGAAAGACGAGGAGGTTCTGAAGAGAGATTTTAGGGAGCTAGATAGAAAGCTGAACAGCAGGAGCACTGGGGTAGTAACCTCTGGATTGCTGCCTGAGGGTAAGAATAGGATGATCTGGCAGGTGAATACATGGTGTGAGGAACTGGTGCAGAGGGTGTGGGTTCAGGTTTATGGATCATTGTGGTCTTTTCTGGAGAAGGTATGACCTGCAGAAAAGAGACGGGTTTCACCTGAACCTGAAGGGGGCCAAAATCATTGTGAGCAGGTTTGCTGGAGTTGTTAAGGAAGGTAAAAACTGATTTGGCAAGGCTATAGAAATAGAGTGATCTGGCTGACCTGACTTTATCTGCTCAGGGGATCTCCCATCCACTGCTACCAACCTTATAGTTCCCACACCTTGCACTTCCCATTTCTACCTCCTACCCAATATCCACAAACCTGCCTGTCCTGGCAGACCTATTGTCTCAACTTGCTCCTGCCCCACCGAACTCATTTCTACATACCTCGGCACAGTTTTATCCCCCCTTGTTCAATCCCTTCCTACCTATGTTCGTGACACTTCTCACGCTCTTAAACTTTTCGATGATTTTAAGTTCCCTGGCCCCCATCGCTTTATTCTCACCATGGATGTCCAGGCCCTATATACTTCCATCCCCCATCAGGAAGGTCTCAAAGCTCTCCGCTTCTTTTTGGATTCCAGACCTAACCAGTTCCCCTCTACCACCACTCTGCTCCGTCTAGCGGAATTAGTCCTTACTCTTAATAATTTCTCCTTTGGCTCCTCTCACTTCCTCCAAACTAAAGATGTAGCTATGGGCACCCGTATGGGTCCTAGCTATGCCTGCCTTTTTTGTTGGCTTTGTGGAACAATCTATGTTCCAAACCTATTCTGGTATCTTTCCCCCACTTTTCCTTCACTACATTGATGACTGCATTAGCGCTGCTTCCTGCACGCATGCTGAGCTCGTTGACTTCATTAACTTTGTCTCCAACCTTCACCATGCCCTCAAGTTTACCTGGTCCATTTCCGACACCTCCCTCCCCTTTCTAGATCTTTCTGTCTCTGTCTCTGGAGATAGCTTATCTACTGATGTCTACTATAAGCCTACTGACTCTCACAGCTATCTGGACTATTCCTCTTCTCACCCTGTCTCTTGCAAAAATGCCATCCCCTTCTCACAATTCCTCCATCTCCGCCGCATCTGCTCTTAGGATGAGGCTTTTCATTCCAAGACGAGGGAGATGTCCTCCTGTTTTAAAGAAAGGAGCTTCCCTTCCTCCACCATCAACTCTGCTCTCAAACGCATCTCCCCCATTTCACGCACATCTGCTCTCACTCCATCCTCCCGTCACTCCACTAGGAATAGGGTTCCCCTGGTCCTCACCTACCACCCCACCAGCCTCCGGGTCCAATATATTATTCTCTATAACTTCCACCACCTCCAAAGGGATCCCACCCCTAAGCACATCTTTCCCTCCCCCCTTTCTGTTTTCCGCAGGGATCGCTCCCTACGCGACTCCCTTGTCCATTTGTCCCCCAGCATCCCTCCCCACTGATATCCCTCCTGGCACTTATCCTTGTAAGTGGAACAAGTGCTACACATGCCCTTACACTTCCTCCCTTACCACCATTCAGGGCCCCAGACAATCCTTCCAGGTGAGGTGACACTTCACCTGTGAGTCGGCTGGGGTGATATACTGTGTCTGGTGCTCCCAATGTGGCCTTCTATATATTGGCGAGACCCGACGCAGGCTGGGAAGACTGCTTTGCTGAACACCTATGCTCTGTCCGCCAGAGAAAGCAGGATCTCCCAGTGGCCACACATTTTAATTCCACATCCCATTCCCATTCTGATATGTCTATCCACGGCCTCCTCTACTGTAAAGATGAAGCCACACTCAGGTTGGAGGATCAACACCTTATATTCCATCTGGGTAGCCTCCAACCTGATGGCATGAACATTGACTTATCTAACTTCTGCTAATGCCCCACCTACCCCTCATACCCCATCTGTTATTTATTTATATACACGCATTCTTTCTCTCACTCTCCTTTTTCTCCCTCTGTCCCTCTGACTATACCCCTTGCCCATCCTCTGGATTTTCCCCCCCTCCCCCTTTTCCTTCTCCCTGGGCCTCCTGTCCCATGATCCTCTCATATCCCTTTTGCCAATCACCTGTCCAGCTCTTGGCTCCATTCCTCCCCCTCCTATCTTCTCCCATCATTTTGGATCTCCCCCTCCCCCTCCCACTTTCAAATCTCTTACTAGCTTTTCCTTCAGTTAGTCCTGATGAAAGGTCTCGGCCCGAAACGTCGACTGTACCTCTTCGTAGAGATGCTGCCTGGCCTGCTGCGTTCACCAGCAACTTTGATGTGTGTTGCTTGATCTGGCTGAGGATGGGATAGTTAGTTTACAAACAGAGGCAATGTGTAGTGAGACTGCTGGCAAGGAGAGGCTGATGATAGGGCAAAATTGCAGTCAACAGGACAAGATGCAATGTAAAAGGGGGACAAAATCAGAAAAGGTGATGAGTACAGGATTGAAGGTGTTATATCTGAATGCACACAGTATATGGAATGAGGAGATGAATTTGTAACACAGTTACAGATTGGCAGGTATTATGTTGTGGGGATCACTGAATCATGGATGAAAGAGGATTACTGTATAGCTGGAAGCTTAAGATCCAAACACATTGTATCAGAAAGACAGGAAGACAGAGAGGTGGGGTGGCTCTGTTGGTAAAAAAATGAAATCAAATCCTTAGAAAGATAGGATCGGAAGGTGTTGAACCATTGTGACTAGAGCAAGTAAATAAACACTGATGAGAGTTATATACAGACCTCCAAACAGTAGCAAAGCTATGATGTACAAATTACAACAGGAGATAGAAAAAGCAAGTCAGGAGGGCAATGTTACAATGGTCATGGGGGATTTCAATATGCAGGTAGATTGGGAAAGACAGGAGCTGGATCCCAAGGTGGGGAATTTGCAGAACACCTATGAGATGCTTTTTAGAGCAGCTCTTGGTTAAGCCCACCGGGGATCTACCTATTCAGGATTGAATGTTGTGCAATGAACTGGATTTGATTAGAGAGCTTAAGCTAAAGGAACCCTTATGGGACAGTGATCATAATATGACACAATATATTAATGGCATGGTTGGAGCATTGGCTGATTGGTAGGAGGCAGTCAGTGGGAATAAAAAGATCTGTTTCTGGTTGGCTGCCAGTGACTAGTGGTGTTCTGCAAGGGTTGATGTTGGGACCACTTCTTTTTATACCATATATCAATAATTAAGATGATGACTTTGTTGCTAAGTTTGCAAATGATATGAAGATTGGCGGAGGAGCAGATAGTGTTGAGGAAACAGAAAGGCTGCAGAAGGCCTTAGACAGCTTTAGGAGAATGGGCAAGAGAGTGGCAAATGAAATACAATGTTGTAAAATGCATGGTCATGCACTCTGGTAGTAGAGATAAATGTGCGGACTACTTTCTAAATGGGGAGAAAAACCAAAAAGTCTGAGATGCAACGGGACTTGGGAGTTCTTGTGCAGAACAATCTAAATGTTAACTTGCTAGTAGTGTCGGTGGTGAGGAAGGCAAATGCAATCAAAAGAAAATCTGCAGATGCTGGAAATCTGAGCAACACACACAAAATGCTGGAGGAACTCAGCAGGCCAGGCAGCATCTACGGAAAAAAAGTACAGTTGACGTTTTGGGCCAAAACCCTTTGGCAGGACAGGAGAAAAAAAGCCAAAGAGAAGGTTTGAAAGGTGGGACGAGGGGAGAGAGAAACACCAGGCGATAGGTGAGACTTGGAGAGGGAGGGATGAAGCAAAGAGCTAGGAAGATGATTGGTGAAAGAGACAGACGGCCATGGAAACGGGGGGGGGGTGGGAAAGGAGTACCAGAGGGAGGCGATAGGTGAGCAAGGAGATAACATGAAAGAGGGACAAGAGGATGGGAAATGGTGAAGTGGGGTGGAAGCATTACTGGAAGTTTGAAAAATCAATGTTCATGCCATCAGGTTGGAGGCTACCCAAACAGAATATAAGGTGTTGTTCCTCCAACCTAAGTGTGGCCTTATCCCGACAGTGGAGGAGGCCATGCATGCATGGACATATCAGAATGGGAATGGGAAGTGGAATTAAAATGAGTGGCCAATGGGAGATCCCGCTTGTTCTGGCAGACGGAGCGTAGATGCTTGGCGAAGCGGTCTCCCAATCTACGTCGGGTCTCACCGGTATACAAGAGGCCACACTGGGAGCACCAAACACAGTATATGACCCCAACAGACTCACAGGTGAAGTGTTGCCTCACCTGGAAGGACTGTTTGGGGCTCTGAATGGTAGTGAGGGAGGAGGTGTAGGGGCAGGTGAAGCACTTGTTTCGATTGCAAGGATAAGTGCCGGGAGGGAGATCAGTGGGGAGGGATGAATGTACAAGGGAGTGGCATAGGGAGCGATCCCTGCGAAAGCAGAAAGTGTGGGGGGGGGGGGAGGAAAAGATGTGTTTGGTAGTGGGATCCAGTTGGAGGTGGCGGAGGTTTTGGAGAATTATGTGCTGGATGCGGAGGTAGTAGGTGAGGGCAGGAAGAACCCTGTCCCTGATAGGGTGGCCGGAGGATGGGGTAAGAGCAGATGTACATGAAATGGAAAAGATGCGGTTGAGGGCAGTGTTGACGGTGGAGGAAAGGAAACCCCTTTCTTTGAAAAAGGAAGACATCCGCGCTTTGTTCTAGAATGAAAAGCTTCATTCTGGGAGTAGATGTGGCAGAGACAGAAAAATTGAGAGAAGGGGATGGTGTTTTTACAAGTAGCAGGGTGGGATGAGGTATAGTCCAGGTAGCTGTGAGAGTCCGTTGTTTATAATAGACAGCAGTGGATAACCTGTCTCCAGGGATCGAGACAGTCAGATCCAGAAAGGGAAGGGATATGTCAGAAATGGGCCAGGGGAATTTGCGGGCCGGGTGGAAGATGGAGGCAAGGTGGATGAAATGGACGAGTTCAGCACAGGTGCAGGAAGCTGCACCAATGCAGCCATCGATGTAGCGTAGGAAAAGTGCGGGATGGTCACCAGTGTCATAGGACAAAAGCAAATGCAATGTTAGCATTCTTTTCAAGAGGTCTGGAATACAAGAGCAGGGATGCGATGCTGAGGCTTTATAAGGCACTGGTGAGGCCTCACCTTGAATATTGTGAACAGTTTTGAGCTCCTCATCTAAGAAAAGATGTGCTGGTATTAGAGAGGGTCCAGAGGAGGTTCACAAGGATGATTCCAGGAATGGAAGGGTTATCATATGAGGAATGGTAGATGGGTCTGGGTTTGTACTCGCTGGAATTTACAAGGATGAGGGAGGATCGCATTGAAACCTTTCAGATGTTGAAAGGCCTAGACAGAGTAGATGAGAAAAGGCTGTTTCCCATGGTGGGAGAGTCTAGGACAAGAGGACACAGCATCAGGATAGAGGGGTGTCCATTTAAAACAGAGACGCAGAGACATTTCTTTAGCCAGAGGGTGGTGAATGTGTGGAATTTGTTACCACAGGCAGCTGTGGAGGCCAGGTCGTTGGGTGTATTTAAGGCAGAGATTGATAGGTTCTTGATTGGACATGGCATCAAAGATTATGGGGAGGAAGCTGGGGAGTGGGGCTGAGGAGGGGTAAAAAAGGATCAGCCATGATTGAATGGCAAAGCAGACTCGATGTGCCAAATGGCCTAATTCTGCTCCTATGTCATAGTCTTAATATGAGAATTCACCCTGCAATTTGAGAGGGAGAAGCTAAGGTGAGATGTATCAATTTTACATTGGAGTGAAGGGGATCAAATCAAATCAAGTTTAATTATCATCCAACCATACACAGATACAGCTGAAAAATATACACATACACACATAAATATATATAAATAATCCAGATTCCCGAGTGACCAGTCCCGCAAATTGACAGTGTATTTCATGGCAGTCTCCACAGTCAAGTACACACACGGAATTCAGCTCTCAACGGGAGAGGCTAGCCCCCAACCAAGCATGGATGCCACACTACATTGCCGCTGGCATTTCCTCTCTCGGACTGCAGCGGCAGGCAAGCCCGTGATCCTCGTTACAACTGAGGCCACACAGCTGTCCTGCCACTTGTTGCATTACCGGACAGGGGAAACAGGCCTGGGGCACCTTATGTTCTGAACGTACAACAAGGTATTGCAGTGACAAGGGAAGCATCCAAGGCAACCACCCATGGTTACATGGTGGCTTCATGCACCAGCTCCAATGCCTTCGATGTCTCCTTTTCGCAGGCAGCAACACGGCTGCACCTAGTCCAGATCCTCCGCCAACGAGCAGCCCACTGATGAGATAGACTTGCAGTACCCGAAGTTCTTGGATGGCAGCATTGTCTTGCAATTGTAGAAGAGGCATTTGACACAGAAATAATACACCTTTGGTTGGCCCTCGGAGATGGCGCTGTATCTGAATGTACCACCACCTCTCCAGAAGCTATCGGAATTACAGAGGCATGAGAGAGGAGCTGGCCAGAGTTGGTCGGAAGGGTTCACTAGCCAGCAGGGCTGACAGCAGAGCGGCAATGGCTGGTGTTTCTGGAAGCAAATCTGAAGGTGCAGGATAGATACATCCCAAAAATGAAGAAGTACTCTAAAGGGTGGATGATGCAACCGTGGCTGACAAGGGAAGTCAAAGGCAACACTAAAGCCAAAGAGAGGGGTAATAAAAGAGCAAAAATTAGTCGTAAGTTAGAGGAAGTTTTAAAAAACCAATAGGAAGCAACTAAAAAAGAGGGTAAGGATGGAATGTGAAGGTAAGCTAGTCAATAATATTAAAGAGGATATCAAAAGTTTGTTTATGTATATAAAGTGTAAAAGAGAGGTGAGTAGATATTGTACTGCTGGAAAATGATGCTGGAGAGGTAGTAATTTGAGCAAGGAAATGGTTAATGAACTGAATAAGTATTTTGCATCAGCCTTCACTGTAGAAGACACTAGCAGTATGCCTGAAGTTCAGGAGTTTCAGGGGGCAGATGTGAGTGAACTTGCCTTTACTAGGGAGAAGGTGTTTGGAAACCTGGAAGGTCTGAAGGTAGATAAGTCACCTGGATCAGATGGTCTGCACCCCAATGTTCTGAAAGAGGTAGCTGAAGAGATTGTGGAGGCATTAGTAATGATCTTTCAAGAATCAATAGATTCAGGCATGGTTCTGGAGGACAGAAAAATTGCAGATGTCACTCCACTCTTCAAGAAAGGTGAGAGGCAGCAGAAAGGAAATCATAGGCCAGTTAGTCTAACCTCAGTAGTTGTGAAGATGTTGGAGTTGATTGTTTACGCTGTGGTTTCTGGGTACATGGAAGTACATGGTAAAATATGCCAGAGTCAGCTTGGTTTTTGTAATGGAAAATCTTGTCTGACAAATCTGTTGGAATTGTTTGAAGAAGTAACAAGCAAGATAGACAAAGGTGAATTGGTGGGTGTTGTGTACTTGGATTTTCAGACGGCCATTGACAAGGTGCCGCACATAAGGTTGTTTAACAAGTTATGAGCCCATAGTATTACAGGAAAGAATTTGGCATGGATAGAGCATTGGCTTATTGGCAAGAGGCAAAGAATGGGATTAAAGGGAAGCTTTTCTGGTTGGCTGTCAGTGACTAGTGGTGTTCCACAGGGGTCTATTTTGGGACCTCTTCTTTTTATGTAATTTGTCAATGATTTGGATGATGGAATTGATGGGTTTGTTGCGAAGTTTTCAGATGATACAAAGATAGGGAGTCAGCAGAAGACAGACAAATTAGTGGAATGGGCAAAGAAATGGCAGATGGAGTACAGTATTGGGAAGTGTATGGTCATGACTTTGGTTGAAGAAATAAAAGCAAAGACTATTTTCTAAATGGAGATAAAATTCAAAAATCTGAAGTGGGAAGGATCTGGGGAATCCTTGTGCAGGATTCTCTGAAGGTTAATTTGCATGTTGAGCTTGTAGTGAGGAAGGCAAATGCAATGTTAGCATTCATTTCAAAAGGACTAGACTATAAAGACAAGGATGTAATGTTGAGGGGGAGGAGAAAGTTTACCAGAGTTGGAGAAATCAATGCTATCACATTGGAGGCTACAAGAACAAGGCATGCTATTACTTTTTAAATTATTTGTATTTTAAAAACATTTTTTGTGCTTTTAAGTTTTTTTTACACTTTATTAAATGTCAAGGATATTCAGGTGCATTGGAAAACTTTGAAAATCATAAATTGCTGAATTGTAGAGCAGGCTCTTGGACTATGTGGCTTCTTGTGCCTTCTAATGTTCTTGAAACCATTGGGTGAAGCTGATCTTTTCCATTGTGAGGAGATTTTGCAACTGGTGGCACAGTAGCCTAACAGTTATCGTAATGCTAATTACAGCCAATGAACTAGGCCCAATTCCCACCGCAATGTGTGAGGAATTTGCACATTCTCCCCATGCCGGGGTGGATTTCCTCCGGGTGTTCCAGTTTGCTCCCACATTCCAAAGACGGATGTGTTGATTGGTCACGTGGGTGTAACTGGGCAGAGAGGGCTTGCTGGGCCGAGAGGACCCGTAACTGTGTTGTACATCTGAATAAACAAATAAATGACTGAAAGAATTGGAAGGGATGGAAAGAAGCAAGGTACATGTGACTAAACAATGTAATCATTTTCAATTTTTAGACAAGCATTTATTTTTTTTTAAGCAATTGAAGAACCTGAGTTCAAAGATTTCTAGAACAGAAAAATCTTGCACCTCCTTTGGTAGAGTCTTATCTGCACCCCGTCACCCATTTATTGAGTATGCCTGCAGAAAAATGAATCGCAGGGTCGTATATGGTGCCATATATGTACTTTGATAATAAATTTACATCAAAATTGAAATAACATCCCGATGCTGAACATTGAGATGTTAGTTTATTGCAATTCACCACCTTCTGATTTAATCGTGTGTTTAATTGGTCATTTTCCCTGAGGTGCTAACATCATGTCATTGTGATGCTGTTACGGTAAAACGGTATCCAAAATATTAAAGTCTCCAAGAATTGTGGAGTAGTTCGTTTATTAACATGACACAGAATGCTTCAAGAAAAAAAATGAAGGCTTTGCAGTTTACAGTGATTAATCAGAAAGCTACACTCATCAATATAATCTTGCCAATAAGTTGAGGAAGTGGGTGAAACTTACTATATTTAAAGTCGAGTTTATGGAAACTCATTAATCAAAACTGAGTGGATCTGCATTCCAAGTAGAAAGAAATATCTTAAAAATTAAAGAGGGATGTGGCCTGGATTAGAGAACATGTCTTATGAGGATAGGTTGAGTGAGCTAGGGGCTTTCTCTTTAGAGCAAAGCAGGATGAGAGGTGACTCTATAGGGGTGTGCAAGATGATAACAGGCATAGATAGAGTGGACAGCCAGAGACTTTTTCCTAGGGCAGAAATAGCTGATATCAAAGGGCACAATTTTAAGGTGACTGGTTGAAAGTAGAGGGGGATTTTCACACAGAGAGTGGTGAGTGCGTGGAACATGCTGCCAGGGATGATGGTAGAGACAGATACATTAGGGTCATTTAAGAGACTCTTAGACGGGCACATGGAGGCAAGAAAAATGGAGGATTATAGGGTGTGTAGGAAGGAAGGATTAGATTGATGGTGGAGTAGGTTTATATGGGTCAGCACAACATTGTGGGCCGAAGGGCCTGTACTGTGTCCCACTGTTCTATGCTCAAAGTTCAAAGTTCAAAATAAATTGTGGGAGGAGTAACGTGGCGGGAGGAGAAGATGGTGGCGCGACACAGCGCGCGCAGCCTCGCCGATGAAATGATATCGTATTTGTTAAATAAGGGCCGTGCACAATTCTGATTTGATGGAGACAGACGTGAGAAGCACGGAGGAACATCTGGTGAAACTTCTGAAATGCCCGGTTCGCTGCCGCTGCAACTGTGCGATTGAGAATCTCTGGAGGGGAAGGCCCCAAATCCTCGGCTTTTCCTGTTGCTGGCGGCCAGGGCCGGGTCGAAGCGCTCAGCAGAGATGGTGCTCGGTGCTCAGTGTCGGAGGGTTGGTCGGAGGCTCAAAGTTTTCGGACGACTCAGAGTCAGACTGTGGTTGGGTATGGCAGGGAGAGTTTTCTTCCTTCTCCCGTCTGCGTGAGATCATGGGACTTTCGAGAGACTTTGAACTTTTTTTTTTACTGTGCCCATGGCCTGTTCTTCATCAAGTTACGGTATTGCTTGCACTGTTGTAACTATATGTTATAATTATGTGGTTTTTGTCAGTTTTTCAGTCTTGGTCTGTCTTGTGTTTCTGTAATATCACACTGGAGGAACAAATTGTATCATTTCTTAATGCCTGCATTACTAAATGACAATAAAAGAGGACTGACTGTCCTCATAATCTAATAATCTAATCTAAATTTATTATCAAAATACATAAATGTCACCATATAGAACCCTGAGATTTGTTTTCTTACAGGTATTCACAATAGAATCAATGAAACACTGTACATAACAAAGTTGGATAAACAACCAGTGCGTAAAAGACAACAAAGTGTGCAAATACAGAATAAAAACACAAAATAATGATAATAAATAATAAATAATATTGAGAAAATGAGCTGAAGAGTCCTTGAAAGTGAGTCCATTGGTTGTGACGTCAGTTCAGAGTTGAGATGAGTGAAGTTATCCACGGTGATCTAGGAGCCCGTTAGTTAAAGGGTAGTAACTATTTCTGATCCTGATGGTTTGGGACCAATTTCTCAGGCTCCTGGACTTCTGTTGGATTAGGCTTTAAAATTGTTATGTTCCTTGTAAATTAACTTTCTTATGCCTGTTTGTATTCATATATAATTACCCATGTACATTTATTGTTCAACATGTTTCCTCGTGGTTGTAGTTGCTTTTACAACGACTTGGTTGTGATTGCGAGTATCACATTACTTGAATGTGGGCTATCTTATTGGATCATTCAAGCAACAGAATTTGAATGGCATTTATTGCAGCCACCCAGGATTGAGGCATCGGAGTTGGTGTGGTGTGGTATCTAAGCTGATGTTGGTTGTGCTCTCCAGTGTTTCCTCGGCAGAAGACAAGCTGTATTGTGTTCGACTGCAGACTACTGCAACATTCATGGACTCAGAGATTTGAACTATATATTTTTTGTGTGACTGTATTTTACTACTGTCTAATATGTGCTATGTGCGTACGTGCCTTGTGATGTGTATGATTGTCAGTACTATGTTTTGTACCTTGGCCTCAGAGTAATGGTGTTTCACTTGTCTGTATTCATGGGTATTCATGTATGGTTGACAATTAAACTTGAACAAACTATTGCTGTTAACAAAATGGTATAAAAAGGATAAACCATGTTGCATCAGCCCCTTTTGTTATCTTCACCTTCCTTCACTACTAGGCCCTGCTTTCGCTACTCTCCTTTCCTAATCCCTTTGTCCTCAGAACTTAATAAACACTTGGTAAGCAACACATTTTATGCCTCATTCTTGACTTATGAAGAACCTCCGATCCAGACCATCAGCATCCAGCACTACTTTCCTGAAGGCAGTAGTGAGAAGAGAGCATGGGCTTTATGTCACGTTCTGTATGTTTTCAAACAAAATTGCTGATATTTGAACTGAATGACTTTATTTATTTAGAGATACAGCACGGAACAGCCCCTTCTGCCTCTTGAGCTGCACCAACCAGCAACCCACGTAATCCTGGCCTAATCACAGGACAATTTACAAAGACCGATTAACCTACTAACCGATATGTCTTTGGACTGTGGGAGGAAACCAGAGCACCTGGAGGATACTCACACATTCAAGGGGAGAACGTACAAACTCCTTACAGATGATATCGGAATTGAATTCCAAAATCTGACTGTTACTGTGTCATGCTAACTGCTACACCACCATAGCACCCGGCAGGTGTTTCGTCCCAACTCCATCTCAAACATCTGTCCTTACATGACCAATCTACCAAAGGAAAGCTTGAATTAAGGAAAACAAATCTTACATTAATGAGCGCTACAAATGTGTTCACTCGATGAGGCTAGTTCCTCTGCACCATAGGGATTTTAGACGCCAATGAAATTTTTCTCTCCTTTTGCATCCACTGTTACCATAGCAACAATCATGGAAAGCATGAAACCTATCTGTCTGTCATTATTACCCATTTTAAAGGCATCAATCTGTCGAAAGGAGGTTGGCTATTTTCTGAAGGTTAACTTGGTTTTCTAGTCTCTATGTACTGTAACATATAATATAGATTGCAAAATGTGTGAAGAGAGTAACAATCTTCAATCATCAGCCAGCCAAGATACCAGTATTATCTTTAATGATATAGTTCTTCTTCGTCTCTTTACTCCTAGTGGAGCACAGGCTATTGACAATCTCCCGTCTCCATTGTCCTCTGCTCTGAGCCATTTTCTCAAGGGTGGACCGGGAATGTAGACTTCAGGAGAGGATCAGAGGTGAAGAGGGTCAGTAATTTTAAATTCCTGGGTGTCACTATCTCAGAGGACCTGTCCTGGACCCATCATATAAATATAATTGCGAAGAAAGCACGGCAGTGGCCTCTATTTCCTCAGGAGTCTGCGGAGATGCACACGTCATCGAAAACCTTGGCAAACTTGTATAGATGGGTGGTGGAAAGTGTGCTGACTGGCTGCATTATGGCTGAGTATGGGAACACTGATATGTCTGAGTGGAAAATCTTACAAAAAGTAATAGATTCAGCCCAGTACATCATGGTAAAACCCTCCCAGCCATTGAGCACCTTCACATGAAAAGGTGACATAGGAAAGCAGCATCCATCATCAGAGATCCTTACCACCCAGGCCATGCTTTTTTCTCACTGTTGCCATCAGGTAGAAGGTACAAGAGCCTCAGGTCTTGCATCATCAAGATCAAGAACAGTTACTACCCCTCAACCATCAGGCTCTTGAGCAAAATGGGATAGCTACACTTATTTAAGGACTCTTACCTTGTTATTTCATACTTGTTGTTTATTGCTATTTATTTATATTTAAATTTGCACAGTTTGTTGTCCATTTGATCCTGTTTACAGTTACTGTACAATAGATTTGTTAAGTATGCCGATAGAAGGGTTGTATGTGGTGACATGTATGTACTCTGATAATAAATTTTACTTTGAACTTTGAACTCAGAGTGTCCCCATCATCTAATTTCAGTCTCTCTGTGATGCCCTTGTTCATTTGTCCCTCCGCAATAATCTCCTTCCTGGCATTTACCCCTGCAGGCTGCTGAAGTGCTACACTTACCCATTCACCTCCTCCCTCACCTCCACTCAGGGCCCCAAACAGTCCTTTCAGGTGAGGCAACACTTCACCTGTGAATCTACTGGGGTCAGTAATTGTATCAGGCGCTCCTGATGCAGCCTCCCCTTGGTGAAATCCGACATAACTTGAGGGTCCACTTTGTCGAGCACCTCCACTCCATCCCCCACAAGCAGAATTTCCCAGTGGCCAACCATTTTAATTCCTGCTCCCATTCCCGTTCTGACATGTCGGTCCATGGCCCCCCCCCCCCCCCCCCCCTGGCCTTGTGCCATGATTAGGCTACTTTGAGTGGAGGAGCAACACCTCGTATTCCATCTGTGTATCCTCCAACTTGATGGCATGAACATTGGTTTCTCCTACTGGTTTGAAAAAATCCCTCTTCCCTCCTTCGTCCTCTATTCCCCACTCTGGCCTCATCTCTTCTCCTCACCAGCCTAATCTCTGCTCCTGGTGCTCCTCCTTCTTCCCCCCTTTCATAATTTGGCAGGGGGATGGAAACTGGAGAGAAGGGACTTGGGATAGGACGGATGGTTAAAAAAAAGCAAAGATAGGGTGCGGTCAGACTGTCAGGAAGTGCAGGCAGATGATAGGACATAACTGCAGCCAGCAGGGTGCATATCTGTGCATTAGGAATGCAGAATCAAAAGAGTAGCAAATACAGTACTCAAAGTGTTATATCTCAATGCATGGAGAATAAGAAATAAGGTGGATGATCTGGTTGTACTAATACAGATTGTCAGGTATGATGTTGTAGCCATCACTGAATCGTGGCTGAAGGATGGTTGTTGTTGGGAGCTGAATGTCCAAGGTTACACGTTGTATTGGAGGGATAGGACTGTAGACAGAGGGAGTGGCATGGCTCTGCTGGTAAACAATGGCATCAAATTAGTTGAAAGATGAGACATAGGACAGGAAGATGTTGAATCTTTGTGGATTGAGTTAAGAAACTGCAAGTGTCAAAGGACCTTGATGGCAGCTAGAAACAGACCTCCCAACAGTAGCTGGGATGTGGGCCACAGATTACAATGAGAAATAGAAAAGGTGTGTCAAAAGGGCAATGTTATGATAGTCATGGGAGATTTTAACATGCAGGCCAATTGGGAAAATCAGGTTGGTGATGGATCTCAAGAGAGTGAGTTTGTTGAGCGCCTACAAGATGGCTTTTTAGAGCAGTTTGGCATTGAGCTACTAGAGAATCAGCTATACTGGATTGGGTGTTATGTAATGAAGTGGAAGCAATTAGGGAGCTTGAGGTAAACGAGTCCTTAGGAGCCAGTGATCATAATGTGATTGAGTTCAACTTGAAATTTGATAGGGAGAAAGTAAAGTCTGACATAGCAGTATCTCAGTGGTGTAAAGGAAATTTCAGTGTTATGAGCGAGGAGATGGCCAAAGTAAATTGGAAGGAGGTGCTGGCAGGGATGACAGCAGAGCAGCGATGGCATGAGTTTCTGGAAAAAATGAGGAAGGTGCAGGATAGATGTATTCCAAAAACAAAAAGATACTCAGGAGGCAAATTAGTACAACTATGGCTGACAAGGGAAGTCAAAGCTAATAAAAACAAAAGAGAGGGCATAAAACAAAGCAAAAATTATGGAGAGATGGAGGATTAGGAAGTTTTAAAAACTTTATAGAGCGAAACTCAAAGGATCATTAGGAAGGAAAAGATGAAATATGAAAGCAAGCTTGCAAACAATATCAAAGTGGGTAGTGAAAAATAAAAGAGAGGTGGGAGTAGATATAGGACCGCTAGTAAATGAGGCAGGAGTAATAATAATTGGGGACAAGAAGATGGCAGATGAACTAAATGAGTGTTTTGCATCAGTCTTCACTGTGGAAGACACTAGCAGTGTGCCAGATGTTGAAGGGTGAGAGGGAAGAGAAGTGAGTGCAGTTACTATTACACGGGAGAAGATGCTTAAAAAGCTGAAAGACCTAAGGGTACATAAGTCACCCGGACCAAATAAGCCGCACCCTAGGGTTCTGAAAGAGGTAGCAGTAGAGATTGTGGAGGAATTTGTAATGACCTTTCAAAAATCTTTTGACACTGGCATGGTCTGGACTGGAAAATTGCAAATGTCACTCCACTCTTTAAGGAAGGAAGAAGGCAGCAGAAAAGAAATTGTGACCAATTAGCCTGACCTCAGTGATTGGCAAGATGTTGGAGTCAATTGTTAAGGATGACGTTATGGAGTACTTGGTGACACAGGTCAAAATAGACAAAGTCAGCATGGTTTCCTTAAGGGAAAATCTTGCCCGACAAACCTGTTGGAATTCTTTGAGGAGAATACAAGTAGGATAGATAAAGGGGATGCAGTGGATGATGTATATTTGGACTTTCAGAAGGCCTTTGACAAGGTGCCACACATGAGGCTGCTTATCAAGTTAAGAGTCCACGGCATTACAGAGAAATTACTGGTTGGTTAGAGCATTGGCTGATTGGTAGGAGGCAGCAAGAGAAGATAAAAGAATCCTTGTCTGGTTGGCTGTCAGTGAATAGTGGTGTTCCGCAGAGGTTGGTGTTGGGACCGCTTCTTTTTATGCTGTATATAAATGATTTAGATGATGGAATATATGACTTTGTTGCCAAGCTTGCAGATGATAGGAAGATTGGTGGAGGAGTAGGTAGTGTTGAGGAAGCAGGTAGGCTGCAGAAAGAATTAGACAGATTAGGAGAATGGGCAAGAGAGTGGCAAATGAAATACAATGTTGGAAAATGCATGGTCATGCACTTTGGTAGAAGAAGTAAATGTGCAGACTATTTTCAAAACAAAGAGAAAATTCAGAAATCTGAGATGCAAAGGGATGTGGAAGTCCTTGTGCACAACAACCTAAAGGTTAACTTGCAGGTAGAGTCGATAGTGTGGAAGGTTAATGCCATGTTAGCATTAATCTCAAGAGATCTAGAATACAAGAGCAGGGATGTGATGCTGAGGTTTTATAAGGTACTGGTGAGGCTTCACCTTGAGCACTGTGAACAGTTTTGGGCACTTCATCAAAGAAAAGATGCGTTGGCATTGGAGAGGGTTTAGAGGAGGTTCACAAGGATGACTCCGGGAATGGAAGGGTTATCATATAAGGAAGGTTTGATAGCTCTGGATCTGTACTCACTGGAATTTAGAAGGATGAGGGGGATCTCATTAAAACCTTTCAAAGGTAGATGTGGAAAGGATGTTTCCCATGGTAGGGGAATCTAGGATAATAGGGCACAGCCTCAGGATAGAGGAGCGTCCATTTAAAACAGAAATGTGGAGGAATTCCTCTTGCCAGATGGTGGTGAACTTATGAAATTTATTATACAATTTATTATGTATTTAAGGCAGAGCTTGATAGGTTCTTGATTGGACACAGAATCAAAGGTTACTGGGAGAAGGCTGGGGGTGGGGCTGAGGAGGGGCAAAACGGATCAACCATGACCGAATAGTAGAACAGACTCAATGGGCCAAATGGCCTAATTCTGCTCCTATGTCTTATGGTCTTGCAGTCCAATAGTAGTAAAACGCTATTATAGGAAAGGCAGATGGGCGCAGGGCATGGATCAACATCTGGAATTAAGATATTGTAGACATTAGTGAGACTTGTTTGTCGGAGGGGCATGTCTGGGAGCTTAGTGTTCCAGGGTTCTGTTGTTTTGGATGTGAAAGAGTGGGAGGGATGAAAGAGGGAGGGGTGGCATTACTAGTCAGGGAAAATGTCATGGCCGTGGTCAGACAGGACAGACGAGAGAACTTGCTTAGTGAGGCTTTACGGATAGAACTGAGGAATAAAGACATTATGATCACATTAATGGGATTATATTATAGACTACCCACAGTCCGTGGGATTTAAAGAAACAAATTTATAGGGAGATCGCAGACTGTTGCAAGAAACTTAAGGTTGTGATAGTAGGTGATTATAACTTTTGACATGTTGACTGTGATTCCCATACTGTAAGCTGGCTGTATGGGAAAGAATTTGTCAAATGTGTTAGGAAAATTTCCTTAATCAGTATGTAGAAGTCCCAACTAGAGAGAGTGTGACACTAGATCTCCTATTAGAGAATGAGACATGGCAGGTGACAGACTTGTGTAGGGGAACACATTGTATCCAATGACCACAATGTCATTAGTTTCAAAGTAAATATGCAAAAAGATAGGTCTGGTCCTCGGGTTGAAATTATAAATCGGAGAAAGGTCAATTTTGTTGGTATCAGGAATGATCAGACTAGTGTGGATTGGGACAGGTTGTTTTCTGGCAAAGGTGTACTTGGTAAATGGGAGGCCTTCAAAAGTGAAATTTGAGAGTACGGTTTGTAAGTTCCTGTCAGAATAAAAAGCAAAGATAACAGGTTAAGGGAACCTTGGTTTTTGAGAGATATTGAGGCCCTGGTTAAGACAAAGGTATAGGCAGGTAGGAACAAATTAGGTGCTTATGGTGTGTAAGAAATGCAAGAGAACATTTAAGAAGGAAATCAGGAGGGCTAAAAGAAGGCATGAGGTTGCTCTAGCAGACAAGGTGAAGGAGAGTCCTAAGGGATTCTACAGATATGTTAAGAGTAAAAAGACTGTAAGGGACAAAATCGATCCTCTGGAAGATCAGAATGGTAATCCATGTGTGGAGCCGAAAGAGATGAGGGAGATCTTAAATGGATTTTTTGCATCTGTATTTATTTAGGAGATGGACACAGAGTCCACAGAAATGAGGCAAAGCAGCAGTGAGGTCATGGACCTGATAGAGATTACAGAGGAGGTGTTTGCTGTTGAGGAGAGCTAATTTTGTTCTGTTGTTTAAGAAAGGCTCTAAGGATAAGCCAGGAAATTGTCACCGGGATCGGATATGGCCCATGTGCTGAGCGAGAGACACTGAAGCAGGTCGATAGTTCACAGACTTCAATGCGAACAGTGTCAAAGGGAAAAGAAAACAATATACACTAGGCCAAACAGGACCGTTAGCAAAAACTCTCAAATGGTGAATGAAGCCTACACTGCGGCTGAAAAGAACAACTGAGGATAAAACGAATACTGCTAGACTTCAGATTTGGTTGACCCGACTGTCCAATTTCTCAGGCAAGACGGAATGCAAGCAGGCAGCAAAGCATTGCTGTGTCCGGGTCTCGATAAATACTTGATGAAATGAATGGAGTTAAACACTATCACAATGAAATAATAATTAATTGACATGTGCGTATTCACGAGTGCAATTGCCGAACCTGCTGCAGCACTGAATCTGTAGTGGTGACAGGAAATTATAGCCCAGTGAGCCTGACATACTTAGAGACCATAAGATCATAAGATATAGGAGCAGAATTAGGCTATTTGACCCATTGAGTCTGCTCACCATTTCATCATGGCTGATCCATTTTCCCTCTCAGCTCCAATCTCCTGCCCTCTCCCCATATCCCTTCGTGCCCTAACCAATCAAGAATCTATCAACCACTGCCTCAAATATACATAAAGACTTGGCAAAGAATTCCACAGATCCACCACTCTCTGGCTAAAAAAATTCCTTCTCATTTCTGTTCTAAAAGGACACCCTTCTTTTCTGAGGCTGTGTCTTCTGGTCTTGGACTTGACCACCATAGGAGACATCATCTCCACACCCACTCTGTCAAGATCTTTCACCATTCAATAGGTTTCAATGAGGTCACCCCTCATTCTTCCAAATTCCAGTGAATATAGGCCCAGACCCATCAAACACTCTTCATGCGACAAGCCGTTCAATCCTGGAATCATTTTCATGAACCTCCCTTGAACTCTGCAGTTGCAGCACATCCTTTCTAAGGTAAGGGGACCAAACCTGTTCACAATACTCCAAGTGAGGCCTCTCCAGTGATTAATAAACTTTGAACATTACATGCTAGTCCTCTTGAAATGAATGCTAATTTGCCTTCCTCACCACAGATTCAACCTGCAAATTAACCTTCAGGGAATACCGCACAACGACTCCCAAGGGCCTTTGCATCTCAGTTTTTTTTTGTATTTTTGCTCCATTTAGAAAATAGTCGAGGACTTCCGGTAAGATGGCGATAGGTTAGTCGCTTAAAACTGTCGCTCCGTTTCATTTCTTACCTCTGCACTTCTTATCTTTTTTTTACCCCAAGCTGCTAATTTTTTTTTGTTCTCCTACCTGCCTGCGAATACACCTGTCCTACAATGGCTTTCAAGCCCTCTAAATCTGGGAAAAAAGAACTCTCTGTGACTGCAACTGCGACTGCCTCCGGCTCCTCTACCAACATTACCGCCATTTTGGATCAGCACCGACAAGAGATTATATCTCAATTTAAGTCCGAATATAAGACTTCTTTCAGTTTGTTGGAGTCAAAATTGTATCAAATTAATTCCAAAGTGGAGGATCATGCCGTACGTCTCTCTCATCTTGACTCAGAGACCGAAGAGTTAAAATGTCGTGTTCAGCAGCTGTAAGCCGTTTGTTCTAATTTGAGTGAGTATAACACCAAGTTAACATCTAATTTAACTGATCTTGAAGCTCGGAGCAGAAGGTATAATCTACGAATCCTCGGTCTGCCAGAGGCCATCGAAAGCGGATCTCCTGTTGAATTTTTTTCTTTTTTACATTGTGAGATTTTTGGGAAAGATCTCTGACTTTACCCAAGTTAGACAGAGCTCACCGTTCATTTCTGGCCAAGCCCGAGTTAGGCTCTAGGCCACGCCCAGTTATACTCTGTTTTCATTGACATCAGATGAAAAACCTTTTGATTATGGAAGCATGTCGGAGTGGAAAATTGCATTTCAAGGTTCATTCCATTTGTATTGTTGAAGATTATGCTCCTCAAGTTTTGAGGCTGCATGCCGAATACAAAGTCGTGAGAGATTCACACCCTCTCTGCGTTATCCTGCCCATCTCCGAATAACTCTTTCTACTGGGGACAAAAAATGGTTCAACTCTGTTACAGAAGCTCAGGAATTCTTCGAAGGTCTGTCTGCCATCGCAACTCCTTCAGACTCGATTTGATTATTTTAAATGGCTGATTAGTACTTTTTTTCTCTCTTTGGTTTTTTCCCTGTTTTCTTTTTAAACTAAATTTTTAATTACTGAATTCTTTTTTATAGTTTTTCACGGGTATGGTACTCTGGATTATTATTTTGAGTTAAGTCTAATACTCTTTGATTGTACTGTTTCTTTCTTTATGTACAATTTTTAATTCGTAGTGCATAAGTTCTCTGGTTTTTTAAATGAACTGTTAATTAAATGGAGCTTATGAGGATATTCAGAAACTGAAGTTGGGTTTAGGGGCAGTTTTTTTCTGAAGAGCTTGCTGCTGTTCTTTGGTAGCTTTCTTGCTTTGGGATTAGAGGGAGGGGAGGGTCCTAGTGCCAATACTATTTATACAACCCTTAGTTGTTCTTTGTTACTCAGGACTATTTTTTGTGTCCTGATTTTCTTGTCTTATACTTTTGCCCCACAGCTGTTATTTGAATGTTTGTTCCTATTTATGCCTACTACCCTTTATGCTTTTTTATATGACAATGGTTAGCCCGTTGAATCTTATAAGCTGGAATGTTAAGGGATTGAACCATCAATTAAAAGGAAGGTGTTTTCACATCTTAAGCAGCTCAAAGCTGACATTGCTTTTTTGCAATTTTGCAATCAAATTTGTAGTTTTGATAACTCTCGCTTTATGTCTAGGTGGGTGGGACAGCACTTCCATTCTGCTTTTCCGGCTAAAGCCAAGGGGGGGGGGCATGTTTCAATCCTTATTAGGGATCCGAGAAGTGCAGAAATGAAAAGATCCTTACTAGAATTCAACTCCATTGCCACCCATTTTGGGCAGTCAGACCGATTATGGAAGAAAGAATGAAGAATAAGACAACGAACGTTGGCTGCCCAATAATATAAACAAAAATTAGGCAAGGCCATACCACTTCCTTTTTAGATTTTTGAAGGTGAGCTTTTTACTAAGCTCCATGCAACTATCTAAAAGTCTCTTATAAGACCTTACCATATCCGCCTCCACCACCGCCGCCGGCAGCCCATTCCACGCACTCACCACTCTCTGCGTAAAAAAACTTACCCCTGACATCTCCTCTGTACCTGCTTCCAAGCACCTTAAAACTGTGCTCTCTCATGCTAGCCATTTCAGCCCTGGGGAAAAGCCTCTGACTATCCACACGATCAATGCCTCTCAACATCTTATACACCTCTATCAGGTCACTTCTTATCCTCTGCCACTCTAAGGAGAAAAGGCCGAGTTCACTCAACCTATTCTCATAAGGCATGCTCCCCAATCCAGGCAACATCCTCGTAAATCTCCTCTGCACTCTCTCTATGGCTTCCACATCCTTCCTGTAGTGAGGTGACCAGAACTGAGCACAGTACTCCAAGTGGGGTCTGACCAGGGTCCTATAGCTGCAACATTACCTCTGTAGCAAGTCCTTCTGTAGCATCACTATTTCCTCAAAACTACCTGGCCCTTCACCTATCTTCATACCGTCTGCAAACTTTGTAACAAAGCCATCAATTCCAATATCTAAATCGTTGACATATAACGTAAAAAGAATTGGTCCTAATACAGACCCCTGTCGAACACCATTAGTCACTGGCAGCCAGCTGGAAATGGCTCCCTCTATTCCCACTCTTTGCCTCCTGCCAATCAGACATTGCTTTATCTTTCCCGTAATACCATGGGCTTGTAGCTTGTTAAGCAGCCTTATGTGTGGCACCTTGCCAAAGGCCATCTGAAAACACCTGCCTTCATTTAATTTGCTCTTACTAATCAATCCTGATTGAGTTGATTGAAGTTGGATCGCTGTTCAAAGCTCTATTATGCTCTCGCCTTTTATCCTCGAGCAGTGGACCTGATTGAAGTCCCTTCCTCTCCAAATTTAGTGGGGAAGTCATTGGAAGGTATTCTAAGGGACTGGATATATAAGTATTTGCATAGACAAGGACTGATTAAGGATAGTCAACATGGCTTTGTGTGTGTTAGGTCATACCTAGCTAATCTTACAGAATTTTTCAAGGAAGTTACCAGGAAAGTTGATGAAGGAAAGGCAGTAGATGTTGTCTACATGGACTTTAGCAAAGCATTTGACAAGGTCCCGCATGGAAGGTTGGTCAAGAAGGTTCAGTCACTCAGCATTCAAAATGAGGTAGCAAATTGGATTAGGTTCAGGCTTTGTGTGAGAAGCTGGAGAGTGGTTGTAGGTGGTTGTCTCTCTGAACGGAGGTCTGTGAATAGTGGAGTGCCTCAGTTATCACTACTGGGCCCGTTGTTGTTTGTCACCTACTGAATGTCAATGATCTGGATGAAAATGTGATTAACTGGATCAGTAAATTTGTGGATGACACCAAGATTGGTGTTGTAGTGGACAGCGAGGAAGACTATCATGGCTTGTAGAGTGATCTGCATCAGCTGGAAAAATGGGCTGAAAATGGCATATGGAAGTTAATGCAGACAAGTACGAGGTTTTGCACTTCAGTAGGGCCAACCAGGGTAGGTTTTACACAATGAACGGTAGGGCACTGAGGAGTGTGGTAGAACAAAGAATCTGGGAATACAGGTCCATAATTCATTGAAATTGGCTGCACAGGTAGGTAGGGTCATAAAGAAAGCTTTTGGCACATTGACCTTCATAAATCAAGTACTGAGTACAGGAGATGGGATGTTTTGTTGAAGTTGTATGAGATGATGATGAAGCCTAATTTGGAGTACTGTGTGCAGTTTTGGTCACCTGCCTACAGGAAAGATGCAAGTAAGGTTGAAAGAGGACAGAGAAAATCTACAAGGCCAGACCCTTCTTCAGGATAAGGCTTACAGCCCAAAACATTGTGTGTTTGCTCTTTTCCATAGTTACTGCCTGACCTGCTGAGTTCCTCCAGTAGTTTCTGTGAATTGCTTTTGATTTCCAGCATCTGCAGATTTTCTCATGTTTGTGAATATTTACAAGGATGTTGCTGGGTCTGGAAGTCCTGAGCTCAGCATTTAATGCTATCATTCCTACAATCCTGATTGAGAAGTTGCAGAATTTGGGCCTCTGTACCTCCCTCTGCAATTGAATCCTTGACTTCCTAACTGGAAGACAACAAACTGTGCAGATTGCTGATAACATCTCCTCCTCGCTGGCGATCAACACTGGCACACCTCAGGGGCGTGTGCTTAGCCCACTGCTCTACTCCCTAAATACACGTGACCGTGTGGCTAGGCTTAGCTCAAATACCATCTATAAATTTGCCGACAATACAACCATTGTTGGTAGAATCTCAGGTGGTGACGAGAGGGCGTACAGGAGCGAGATATGCCATCTAGTGGGGTGGTGCTGCAGCAACAACCTGGCACTCAATGTCAGTAAGATGAAAGAGCTGATTGTGAACTTCAGGAAGGGTAAGATGAAGGAACACATCCCAATCCTCATAGAGGGATCAGAAGTGGAGAGATTGAGCAGTTTCAAGTTCCTGGGTGTCAAGATCTCTGAGGATCTAACCTGGTCCCAACATATCGATGTAGTTATAAAGAAGGCAAGACAGCGGCTATACTTTATGAGGAGTTTGAAGAGATTTGTCATGTCAGCAAATGCACTCAAAGACTTCTATAGTTGTACCATGGAGAGCATTCTGACAGGCTGAGTCACTGTCTGATATGGAGGGGCTACTGCACAGGACGAAAAGAATCTGCAGAAGGTTGTAAATCTAGTCAGCTTCATCTTGGGAAAGGAAATTGCCTTTTTAAACTCACAAGAGAGCATAGGCCATCAACTTTTTGCTGTTGATGTTTCCGTAGCAGGCAATTTCTTTTTTACAAGGTCGAGTTGCTAGCTCGACGCTCAACCCCGCACGGATGGAAAGCATGCCTGGGGAGCCGGCTGGGTTTGAACTTGGGAGCCTTCGGTCCAAAGTCTGGCGCTGATGCCACTAGGAGGGAGGAGAAGATGGCGGCGCGACGCAGTGCGCGCGGCCGCTCCAAATTGATATCGTATTTATGAAGTGCACAATCCTGATTTGATGGAGACAGCCGTGAGAAGCACAGAGGAACATCTGGAGAAACTTCTGAAATGCCTGCTTCACTGCCGCTGCTACTGTGCGATCGAGAATCTCCGGAAGGGAAGGCCCCGAGTCCTCGGCATTGCCTATTGCCTATTGCTGGGGTCGGGGTCGAAGCGCTCGGCAAAGATGGTGCTCGGTGCTCAGTGTCGGAGAGCTGGTCGGAGGCTCGGAGTTTTCAGACGGACTCAGAGTCGGATTGTGGTTGGGTGCTTCCAGGATGCTGCATCGGCAAGTTTGCGGCGCTGGAAGCCCATGGCAGGGAGAGTTTCTCCCTTCAACCGTCTGCGTGAGATGATGGGACTTTCGAGAGACTTTGAAATTTTTTTACCGTGTCCATGGTCTGTTCTTATCAAATTACGGTATTGCTTGCACTGTTGTAACTATATGTTATAATTATGTGGTTTTTGTCAGTTTTTTTAGTCTTGGTTTGTCTTGTGTTTCTGTGATATCATTCTGGAGGAAGAAATTGTATCATTTCTTCATGCATGCATTACTAAATGACCATAAAAGAGGACTGCGTGTCCTCATAATCTAATCTAATCTAATGTACGTCACCAGCCGGCTTTTCATCTTGGGTACTAGCCTAGAAAGTACCCAGGACATCTGCAGGGAGCCGTGTCTCAGAGAGGCAGCTTCCATTATTAAGGACTTCCAGCACCCAGGGCATGCCCTTTTCTCACTGTTACCATCAGGTAGGAGGTACAGAAGCCTGAAGGCACACACTCAGTGATTCAGGAACAGCTTCTTCCTCTCTGCCATCTGATTTCTAAATGGACATTGAATCTTTAGACACTACCTCACTTTTTTTTAATATACAGTATTTCTGTTTTTGCATATTTAAAAAAATCTGTTCAATATACATATACTGTAATGGATTTACATTATTATTATTATTTTTTTTCTCTGCTAGATTATTTGTTGCATTGAACTGCTGCTGCTAAGTTAACAAATTTCACATCACATGCCAGTAATAATAAACCTGATTCTGATTCTGATTATAAGGAAAGATTGAATAAGTTAGAACTTTATTTCCTGGAATGTAGAAGATTGAGAGGAGATTTGACAGAGGTATACAGAATTATGAGGGGTATAGATAGAGTAAATACAAGCAGGCTTTTCCCACTGAGATTGGGGTTGACTACAACTAGAGGTCATGGGTTAAGGGTGGAAGGTGAAATGTTTAAGGGGAGTTTGAGGGAAACTTCTTCATACAGAGGGTTATGAGAGAGGATGAGGGGCCAGTGCAAGTTGTGCATGCGAGCTCGATTTCAACATTTAAGAGAATTTTGGATAGATACATGGATGGTAGGGGTATGCTCCTTGTGCAGATCAATAGGAATAGGCCGTTTAAATGTTTTGGCATGGATTAGTTTCTATGCTGTACTTTTCTAAGACTATATGACTCTAAACGCCAAGCTGGATTAAAAAGATTAAGGCATTGACGCCGAGGGCAAGTCCGAAATGTTGTTCAGTGCACTACTTTGTGAGAGTTTACTCATCTCAGCACTGAACTGGCTCAGTGACTGTGGCCTGCAGCCATCGGCACTCACCTCAGCTCTGGACCTGGCCTCGTAGCTGTGGCCTGCAGCTATGGGCTCCTGGGCCAGCTGCAGTGCTGTGGACTCACTTTCAGGGAACCTGCATGTACCATATAGCCTACAGTATAAAGAGGGACTACTTTATGTTTTAGTAACACGTCGTTGAATGAGCATGTGTTATTAGGCATGTATTGGTCTGTACATGTGTGCGGAGTTCGGTTTCTGCCAGTAAAGAACCATGAAACTTAACTCTCGTCTCCAGCATTTTTATTAATGGCATTGTTGTGTAACCAGGCCCCATACACAACAAATTGGCGAAAAGGTTAATGAACCTACATCGTATCGGAACGCCGTGTTTTAATTGATAATGACACTCGTAAAAAGAACGCAAGGAACGAACCAAGGAGCGGGAGAAGGAGGCAGAGCGAGGCTGCGAGTCTGAAAGGAAGCAGGAGCACAGCCGGAGTCGGGAACATCGGGAGACCAAGAGACACAGTTGGAGCCGCAGAATGTCCAGCTGAGACCACAGCCGGTGCTGACCCCCAGGGGCTGAGGGTCTGCCTGCCCCAGAAGGGAGATAAAAAGGAGCGACACACACATCTAGACGGTGTCCGCATATGGCACTAGCAAAAAGGACACGTGAGTCAAAAAGGAAAATAAGGGGAGAACGGAGCTTAATTAACATAACAAAGGTGGCGATGATTGGAACCATTACAGCATTTGATAGTGGCACTGAAGACTGGGCAGCTTACATTGAAAGAGTGGAGTTATATTGTGAGGCTAACGGTGTTAAGGATGAAAAGAAAGCCAACGTCTTAGGCTACGTCCACACTAGACCAGATAAATCCTTAACTAAAGCTTTTTCTCTTCGTTTTGACCCTCTGTCCACACCGAAACGACGTTTTCCTCCCCTGAAAACGGAGCTTTTCTAAAACACTCTCCAGAGTGTTTAAACCTGAAAACGCCAGTTGGACTGTGTAGTGTGTACGGAGTAACTGGCTAATTTTAAAACCGCTGTCATGACGTGCCAGAACAAATGGTGGTGGCAGCGCGGCACTTCATTGTTTTCTTGAACGCAACCTCCAACACCACAACAATATCTGACAATAGATGTGTAACAGCCTAATGTAACATTGTGTGGAAATACAAGATAACACTGATGTAGACGTTTTATACATTTAACAAGGTGCTTTATTAATGTACTGCTTGTGCAAATATTCAATAGATGTAATTGTCACTACTTCCAAAATGTTATTTTTAAGTCGTAACTTATGTTTGGCATAGACGTGAAAATGTTAAGGCCAAAAAAGGAAAATTGTAAGTTTCACTGTTACTCAGGTAAAAATGAAATCACTTTTGCCCAGTAACTCATTTTATTGCACATGTTAAATACAGCAAAATAATGGCAAGAGTAAAGGCAAACAAATGAGGTAACAGCAAATTTCACTTTTGTCCGGTATCAAGCCTTACTGCATTTAGTTGTAGCTGTCGTCCCTTTCATCGGTAAAGAGATGATGGCTGTGGGAGTGGGGAAGGTGTTGGTGGGGCCACTTGGGGGTCTGTGTGGCCGTATGTGTAGCTATTGTAGTGGCTGTGAGGCTGGTATTGTGACAGTGAAAAGTACTGGGGGGGGCCATCATATTCCTCATCATTGCAAGTCCCTCTGCAACAGAGTTAGTCACTTTTTCAATGTTCATCATCAGCCGGGTCATACTGTCCACGAACTCCCTGTCGGTTGCCTCCATACTCTCCAGTATTTGTTTTTTCAGTTTTAAGTTCTCCTGCGTGAGAGCCAACAGCTGTCCGTCATTTGGCAATTTCCTTTTAAGTTTTTCTAGCCTGTAACTGGACAAACGCACACCAAATATACCGTTTCCTCTTCGCTTGTTTTCTGTAGATGTGTCCTGCGCATGCCCAGTAGGAGGAGATTCGCCCAAATACCCGTTTTAATGTGGACAGAGGTATTTTCAAAAACGCCTGGTGTGGATGCCTATTGCTCTTATGCGAAACCGGCGTTTTCAAAATTATCCGGTCTAGTGTGGACGTAGCCTTACTCAGTATTATGGGAGTAAAAACATACGGCCTGCTACGGAACTTGTTAACCCCTGAAAAGCCAGCTGACAAAACGTTCAAGCAAATAGTAGACATTCTCCAACAGCATTTAAACCCCAAACCGCTGGTCATTGCTGAAAGATTTAAATTTCACAATCGGAATCAGAGCAAAAATGAAAGCATTTCTGAATATTGTGCTGAATTGTGCTGAACATTGTCAATTTGGAGCTGGTCTATCGGAGGCATTGAGGGACAGGTTAGTGTGTGGCATGCACTGTGAAACCACACAGAAGAAACTTCTGTGTGAAAGAGACCTTACATTCAAGAAAGCGCTAAACATTGCAATATCAATGGAAACAGCGGCATGGGGTGCTTCCGAGATACAACAAAAATCTCTGGAATATGCCACAAATAAAATGTCACTAAACAGGAATGAAGGAAAGAAATGTTACCGTTGTGGGAACAGGTCACATTACCCTGATGACTGCTGGATTAAAGACAAAGAATGCAGAAACTGTGGTAAACAGGGCCACATTGGCAGAATATGCAAAGCTAGTAAACAGCAGAAAAAGTACAAAATACAGAGTAACAAGAAACCCCAGAAAGGAAAACACAACAATGTACACAAAACGAAAGAAAGCAGTTCTGATGAAAATGACACAGACAAAAGTGAATTGTCTTGTCTGCAACTTCACAGCGTGAAAGAGACAGATGATCTAAGAGTAATATGAATCACTCCACAAGTGGCAGGCGTGAGACTGAAAATGGAGTTGGACACGGGCTCAGCTTTAACAGCGATTTCTGTACACGACAACAAATGACTGTTTTCTCACATACCTCTGAAATGAACTAAACGACTGCTAAAGACTTAAAACAAGACAGAAAGTGCATCCCAAAGGTAAAATTAAAGTACAGTGACCTACGGAGACGAAACACAGCAGCTGAACCTCTGTGTACTGAAAAATGGAGGACCACCATTGCTGGGACGTGAATGGCTCAGGAAAACCCAGTTGGATTGGCACACCATCAAGGCACTAGATGTGTCAACAAAGGAGGGCAGCTCTGTGGGGAAGATGTCCACAGCTCTCCTCTCACCCATTGTTGACTATTACAATGACGAGGAGGAGCTAGACAGCATTGACAATAAGGGCAAATGCAGTATCTGTGGCTGTGACTCGGATGAAGATACAGAGGATGCAAGGGAGACAGATATTGCCAATAAGCAGGATGATGAAGACTACCTGGAAGTAAAAGAGCAGATGACCCAGGAGAAATTGACATCTCTCAAAAGACAGCTACAGCAGTTACAGGAAGGCACCCTGCAGGAGTATCAGAAAAGGATGAAGAAACGAGATCAATCATACAAGGAAAGAATATGAAATGCAGAGCTTTTTCTGCAACTGGAGACAGAACAAGTGGGAAGGAATTATATTAAAGAGAAGAAAGCAGCAGTGAAGGAATTTGAAGATAAAAAGATTGAGTGAGAAGAAAAGATTATTTGTTCACTTTTTTATTGTTTGTGCAATTTCTTCTCTGTTAGCACATCGGATGTTTGAGTCTTTGTTATTGACTCTTTGTTTTTTCCCTGATTGCAAGAAGATGAATCTTAAGGCTATGTGTGGTATACATACTTCAATAATAAATGTACTTTGAACTTTGGGTTCCAGTTCTGTGCAAAAATGTTCAAATTCCATTGGTTTGCACAATGAAAAGTCATCACATTTACATTGCTGTAAATCTCCATCATATTCTCCAGAGAGTACTTAAAGAAAATCTATCAATCAAATGTGATTTATTTCATATACTGTAATACAATCTGTGAACTAATCTCCCTTCACTATGACGCTCCAGCATCTAACATTGACTAAACAATTATGACAATCTGCAGAGTGTCTTTTGCCTAAGATAACTTAAAATGGTCTCCTCTTTTATTTCGTGATATATCCAAGGCCTGTTATAACTCAGCTCAACTTCCATCAGTGGCTGACGTTTGGGATAAATGGTGAATTATTTCCCAGATGTGAACTGGTTCAGAGATGGGCTGTTTAGTTCCAGATGGAATGATTAATGTTTGAAATACCACGTGCTATGAAAAGTTATGCCAATGAACAAATTGATATATCTAGCATTACCAGTACACAAACACCCAACGGTGTATTGGAGGATATGCTGTAATGTTACAGTCATCGGCAGTACAGCACTGAAACAGGCCCTTCAGTCCATCTAGTATGTGCTAGACTATTAATCTGCCTAGTCCCATCAACCTACACCCAGACATGTCCCTTTATATCCCTCACGCCCATGTATTTATCCAAATTTCTCTTAAATGTTGAAATCAAATCTGCATGCACCGCCAGTACTGACAACTCATTCCATAATCTCACCACCCTCTGAGTGAAGAAGTTTCCCTTCTTGTTCCCTTAATCACCTCACCTTTCACTCTTCAGTTTTCTGTGTGGAATTCACCACTTTTCTGGTGTAATAGATAAAGTATTTACTGTTAACACATGAGATTCAACAGACATTGGAAATCCAGAGCCACACACACAGAATACTGGAGGAACTCAGCAGGTCAGACAGCATCCATGGAAGTGAGTGAAGTGTCGAAGTTTCAGGCCGAGGCCCTTCGTCAGGATTGAACAGGAAGGGGGCAGATGGCAGAAGGTAGGGGGAGGGAGCGGGGTACAGGCTGACAGGTCGTTGGTAAGACCAGGTGAGGAGGAAGGAGAGTGGGTGGGGCGGAAGGATGAAATAAGAAGTTGGGAGGTAATAGGTGTGGAAGGGGTTTCTTTTTTATATGTCACTGCATAGTCTAATTAAAATGGCTCCTTTGTTATGTTATAATTGAAAAGGCTTCTTTGTTATGTTAACTGCTGAGAAAGTCCTCCCGCTAGCAGATTGTTTGGATCACGTTACTGATAGGAAGGTGTTACGAACCAATTGGGATAGCTGTTATGCTTTTGGTGTGTCTGTAAGATATTGTATGCGCGGGGTTTTGGGCAGAAGGTGGGAGAGAGAGACAGAGGATGGACCAGGTGCTGTGAGTCTGCTAACGGGGTCGGACCCCGAGCAGGAGTCCAAGGTCCAGGGTGAGGAGAGGAGAGGAGATGGAGATGGACTCGTGTGGAGCGTCTGGTCAACCACTGTGGTTGTTCCCAGGTGGCCGGTCGAGGTGGTCTGAGGGATCGCAGGTGAAGAAGAAGGGTCCTGAGCTCCAACTGTTTGTGCACGAACAGATTGAACTTTGAACTTTTATTTTCCTGTTATATTTTCTTCTCTCTTAATTATAAGGTTCCAGTAATATCTATAAACTGTAAATTATTTAATCGTATCTGGTGTATTGTCTATTATTTGGGCGGGGTGGGGTACATCACACAGCATCCACACAAACTAATTACCCAGTTTGGCGGGGCCGAGGGCTGTTTCCCTAGACGACAGTGAGCTGAGCGACCCTGAGGCTGGCCAGGGGGGCTACAGGTGGAAAAGGTATAGGGTTGAAGAAGAAGGATTCTGATTGGAGAGGAGAGTGGACCATGGGAGAAAGGGAAGGAGGAGGGGAACCGGGGGGGGGCCGTGATGGGCAGGTGAGGAGAAGAGAAGAGGCCGGAAGGGAGCCAGAATGTGGAATGGAAAGAGGGAGAAAGGAGAGGGGGATGCACAATGGGGAACATTCTAACTGGCTGTATTACATGTTTAGTACAGAGGCACTCCTGCACAGGATCGGAAAAAGCTGCAGAGGGTTGCTGGGGAGGCTAGGGCCCATGATGGAACTCAGCAAGCTCTACCTTGGGCTCTAGCCTCCCAGCATCGAGAACATCTTCAAAAGGCAGTGCATCAAAAAGATGAAGGACCCTCACCAACAGAACAGGTCCTCATCTCCTCCATCAAAGGGGAGGTACAGGAGCCTGAAGACACACACTCAGTGTTTCAGGACAGCGTCATCCCACTGCCATCAGATTTCTGAATGGACGATGATCTTATAATGCTTCACTATTTTGCTATCTTTATTTCTTTATTTTTTTACATATTTGTATAGTAACATAGTAACTTTATGTATCGCGCTGTACTGCTGTTGCAAAACAACAGATTTCATAACGTATATAAGTGACGATCAACTGATTCTGATTGTGATGAAAGGGAACAGTGACATTCATTCTATAGCTGTCATGTCAACCCCTCTATTGCCTCAGAGCTGATTGGTATAAATTTGTAAGAAAGACAAAATGTTCTGCCACCCTGAAATTGTCTGCAGTTGTTGGTTAGTCTAGGGACTATGCAGGCTCAAGAGGCAAAAATTATTTATTTCCGAATGTACTTTAACAAGCCTCCCCTCACTCAATTCAGGGTCACAATCAGTCCTTCCAGGTGGGGCAACTCTTGCAGAGTGTTGCTGATATGGCCTCCTCTACACTGGTGAGATCTGTCGTACATTGGGAGACCGCTTTGTTGAGCACCTCCACTCGTTACGTCAAAAGCAGAACTTCCTGGTAGCCGAACATTTTAATTCTCATTCCCATTTCAAGCTGACAGGAAAGTGGCAGTACCTCAACTACACGTTACAACAGTGGTGTGCAGAAGAGCATCTCTGAACACACAACATGCCTAACCTTGATGTTGATTGGCTACAGCGGCAGAAGGAGGTACCAATAAAGTAGCCACTGACTGCCTATGTACATTACTTTGATAATAAATTTTACTTTGAACTTTCAAAATACTTTCAGCATACTGGAGGAAAATTGAAAATTTGGCTGAATGGTGTCACTCAACATCAACAAGACCAAGGAACTGATTACAGACTTCAGGAGAGGGAAACCAGAAGTCCATGAGCCAGATCTCATTGGAGGATCAGAGATGGAGAGGGTTAGCAACGTTAAATTCCTGGGTGTCACTATTCCAGAGGACCTGTCCTGGATCCAGCACGTAAGTGTAATTGTGAAGAAAGCTCGGCAGTGCCTTACTTCTTTTGGAGCCTGGAGATTCAAAAACTTTGACAAACTTCCATAGGTGTGTTGTGGAGAGAGTATTGACTGGTTGCATTATTGCCTGGTATGGAAAGACTAATGACTTTGAACAGAAGATCCTGAATAAGGTCGCTCCACCGGTTTCAAAAACAGTTACTTCCCACAATCAGCAGGCTCTTGAACAAAAGGGGATAACTACACCCACTTGCCCATCCATTGAGATGTTCCCAGCACCAGTGATCTCACTTTAAGGACTCTTTATCTTGTTACTTTATGTTTGTAATGCTCAGTTATATTGTCTCATATATATCTAGGGGAAATCCCACCCAGCACCTGCCTTAACGCTCCCCACAGGGTCGGTTGCCACCCGAATTAATCCCAAACATCAATCATCAGCCAGCACACCCAGTAAATTTTAACAAGTACACTTTATAGATATTACTAATTCTATGACATTAATATAAATTCGATACAGAAAGGGAAGTAATGAAAAAAAAGGCGCCAACACTTATCAAAGTCCAAGTTCTTTGCGCACAACCGTTGGAGCTCAATCGATTCCGGACGACCACCCGAATCCTGTTGACTCACGGCTCGGGACCACCCGGAGTGATCGACTGGAGCCTCTCCGCACGTCCGCCGTCCTCCCCGTCTCTTCTCCACCCTCCTCGTCTCTCCTCCGACTCCTCGTCTCTCTTCCGTCCTCCTCGTCTCTCCTCCGACTCTCCGTTTCTCCTCCGACTCCCCATCAAAACCCCATCCACCGTCCTCATGGTCTCTCCTCCGACTCCCCGTCTCTCCACCGTCCTCCCCGTCTCTCCTCCGTCCTCCTGGTCTCTCCTCCGACTCTCCGTTTCTCCTCCAACTCCCCGTCAAAACCCCATCCACCGTCCTCCCCGTCTCTCCTCCGTCCTCCTGGTCTCTCCTCCGTCCTCCCCGTCTCTCCACCGTCCTCCTCGTCTCTCCTCCAACTTCTCGTCTCTCCCCCGACTCCCTGCCAAAAACCCCCGTCTGCCGTCCTCCCCGTCTCTCCTCCGACTCCCCATCAAAACCCCGTCCACCGTCATATGGTACAGCATTGTATCCGAAAACAAAACGATACACGACCACCCATTGGTTAATAGCACCCTGCTATCTCTAATAACCCAAGCAACTGTCTAGTTAGAGACTGTCTCAGCATTCCCCAGTATAACATAACAAAGAAGCCATTTTACATTTAACAAAAAAGAAAGACTCCGTACATGTTTTTGTTATTTATTGCTATTTATTTATATTTGCATATGCACAGCTGTTGTTTTCTGCAATTTGTTTGATCTTTCATTAATCCTGTTATAGTTACTATTCTGTAGAATTTCCAAGTATGCCTGCAGGAAAATATATGGTGATGTATCTGTACTTCGATTATAAAATTTACTTTGAACTTCTTGAATTTTGGATACTCCACAAACAGAGAAGTACGAGGGAAGGATTGCACAGTCTGAAAGCTCCGCTGGATGGCGCTATTGATCAGGCTTTGAACATGAGGAGACACGATATGGAATTGTCTTTAGCAGATGGTCCACAGCAGGCAGCCAGTAATTATTTAATTAATAACCAAGTACGATTGATTCAATCACAGACTCTAACAAACAATATGTGATTTAGAAATGATTGCTGCTTCTGTAGTAGCCTCTCCTGCCCCATGTTGTGTTGTACAATGAAGTCTGTTGCACTCCATGGAATAATTCATCATGAATTGCCTTGTCTTCACAAAACAAAAGTACTTCGAAAATTTGTTTGCACACACAAACACAAAGATTTGAACTATCCCTCTTAGGAGCTGTTATTCTTTTGGTTTTTTTTTAACCTAGAACATAGAATACTACAGCACAGTACAGGCCCTTTGGCCCACAATGTTGTGCTGACCTTCTAACCTACTCCGAGATCAATTTAACCTTTCCCTCCATTTTACCGTCATCCATGTGCCTATCTAATAATTAATCTCCCCTCATTCTCTTACATTCCAGGGAATGAAGTCCTAACATTTTTAACCTTTCCCTATAACCAGGTCCTCAAGTCCCAGTAATATCCTTGTCAATTTTCTCAGAATGCTGTGAAAATGAATTCCACTTCATTCACCTCTCTGATACATCTGTGTATAATAGATTAACAGATTTTGTTCTAATTCTTCCCGAGAACTGTGCATTCAGCCCCGGCAGTAAACGTAAGGTGTGGTGGTGAAATTACATGCAGTGGCCACTTTATTAGGTACACCTGAACTCCTACTCGTCAATGCGTATCTCGCATCAGCCAATCATGTGGCAGCAACTCAATGCATAAAAAAAACATGCAGGTGTGGTCAAGAGGTTCACTCGTTGTTCAAACCAAACATCGGAATGGGGAAGAAATGTTTGACTTTGACCGTGTGTGTAATTGGGTGGCGTGGGCTCGTCGGGCTGGAAGGACCTGCTACTGTGCTGGGTCTCTAAATTAATTAAATTAAATCTGTCAGCAACGCCCAGAATCTCATAAATGGAAAAAAAACAGCATTCAGAATTTTAAGTGTAGGCTGTGATAAGTTGTGTGGCTGTGGTCTGAAGCTATTGACATGACGCTGAACTGAAGGATTTGTCTCCTAGATTGAATTTATTTGCTTCGGCAGCTCATGGCTGTGGACTCTGTTATGCTTTGTAACTTCAAAACGTTAAATTAATTCAGAGGAAGACACGGGGGTCCAAAATGTGGGTCTATCTTTGTGCGTGATAATGTATGCAATTTATACTAATAACCCGTAATGAATTATTTAAATAAACAAGAATGCTTATCAACCAATATATATATACAAGATTACTCATATACTATTGAAATATTAAATACACAACACACTCACTTTCGGGGGCTCTACGATTTGATGTTTAATGTTTTGTATGTTATTTATTCGCATTTTTGCTGTTTGCACAATCTGTTCTTTTTTTGCACGTCTATGGTCTTGCTGTGTGAGGGTTTTCTTAAAACAGGTTCCAAGGTGTTTCTCTTTGTTTTGTGGCCGTTTGCAAGGAGACGAATTTCAAAGTTGTATAATTTATACATACAGTACTTTGATAAATGTACTTTGAACTGAACTTTGATTATCACAGTTCGAGCTTTTGTGATCTTACTGAATGATGTTTTAGAACATCCTTTGATAATCTATAAAATTTACCATCCATAAAATTTCACTATTCCTGCTACTTACTCTTACTTACAGACCTTTGAGCAGCTTCTGTTTAAATTCACTGGCAGGCAAGCTTTTAATTAGTTTTCATTGATGGTGCATTTGAACATTTACACTAATGCAAGCAGTAAATGATTTTTTTTTAAAGACAGCTTCAATTAGAAGTCGCTTACTCACAAGTAGTGGATTAGCGCAAAATAAATTGCTTGATTTATGGGGCAAGGCTGCTTTCTGTTCAGTTAATCAAACTGTGCAATTATCCTCCTGTAGAATATGAAGGTACATTTTTGAAAAGTTCACGCTCTGAAAGACTACCTGATTGTACTTATTAATGGAAAATTTAACAGTATGCAAGTGTGCTTGAGAAGGAACTATTGTAATTTTGGATGCATTTTGCAAACAGATCACCAGCTGTTTGTAAATATCTGTGAATATCAATTCATTCAATCTATGTACTGTATATAACTATCTGATGTATTTATATTTATTCTGTTCTTTTATTGTTTTCTTCATCTTATTGTGATTCTCTTGCGCTGCATCAGATCTAGAATCATAGAGTCATAGAAAAGAACAGCATAGAATCTGGCCCTTCGGCCCATTCTAGTCTGTGCTGAAACATTTAAACTGCCTACTCCCATTGACCTGCAGAGGGACCATAGCCCTCCATACTGTCCATGTACCTATCCAAACTTCTCTTAAACATTGAAATCGAACTTGCATGCACCACTTGTGTTGGCGGCTCATTCCACACTCTCATGGCCTCTGAGTGAAGAAGTTTCACCCTCCTGCTCCCCTTAAACATTTCACCTTTCACCCTTAACCCATGACCTCTAGTTGTAGTACCACCTAACTTCAATGGAAAAAGCCTGCTTGCGGGTTAACAATTAATCTGGAGTAACAATTATTTTGTTCTCCTTTACACTTGTGAACCAGAAATCACATTAAACAATCTCGAGTAACATGGATTTCTCCCAGTCCCTCTGATGAACTGCAATGTAGTGAAAAGAATCCCTTGGACAAATCCGGCCAACTTTTTTCTTCTTGTGTGTTGCACCTCCAGCTGGGAAAGATGTCTTAAGGAGACTGGAGTTCCAGGCTTTTGAGCATGGACTTAGCACGTCCTCTTCTTCCGAAGGTGAGTCTGACGATCAAGCTAAACTCACTTTTATTCTGTTTCATGGGTTCTGAGACGATGGATAAGGACAAATCAATCAATCAAGATTGTTTAATGTCACTTACGTGCACAATTTACTTAACTATTTATTTATGGGGATACAGGCCCTTCCAGCCCTTCGAACCATGCAAACCCCCGCCACCCCCCCACCCACCGGTTTAATCCAAGCCTAATCACGGAACAATTTACAGTGACCAATTCACCTCCCAACCGGTACGTCTTTGGACTGTGGCAAGAAACCAAGTCATCCAGTGGAAAGCCACGCGGTGACGGGGAGGGCGTACAGACTCTTTACAGGCAGCGGTGGGAATTGAACCTGAGTTGCCTGGACTGTGAAGTGTTGTGCGAACCACTACACTACCGTGCCACAGGAGAATGAAATAATTGTTACTCCCGGTCTGACACAGCACAAAAATGCACAATAAGATCAAGAACACAACAATACTAAAAAGCACAATAAATATAAATACACGGGATAGCTCATATACACAGATTGATTGTGTGTCCATCAAGTGACACTGGGTTCAGGAGTGTCTGTACTCAAGGTGACTGACAGGAAATGGTAAAGTAATCCTATCACAAACAGGAGAAAATCTGCAAAAATATGCTGGAGGAACTCAGCAGGCCAGGCAGCGTCTGTGGAAAAGAATAAACAGTCGAAACTTCAGGCCAAGACCCTTCATCGGGACTGGAGAAAAAGAGATGAGAGGTTAGAGTAAGAAGGTAGGAGGAAGAAGTAAAAGGAGGTGGGTGATAAATGAAACTGGAGAGGGGGGAGGTGAAGTGAAAATCTGGGAAGTTGATTGGTGAATGAGACAAAGAGCTGGAAATGGTGGGGGGGGGTGGTGTTTGAAAGGAGAGGACAGATGGCCAAGGAAGAAAGGGCAGGGGGGAGAGCACCGGAGGGAGGTGATGGGCAGGTAGGTGAGAGAGGGAAATGGGAATAGGAAATGGTGAGGGGCGAGCATTAAAGTTGGAGAAATCAATGTTCATGCCATCAGGTTAGAGGCTACCCAGATGGAATATAAGGTGTTGCTCCTTCAACCTGAGTGTGGCCTCATCATGGCAGTGGAGGAGGCCATGGACTGACATATTGGAATGGGAAGTGGAATTGAAATGGGTGGGCACTGAGATCCCGCTTTTTCTGGTGGATGGAGCATAGGTGCTTGGTGAAGTGGTCTCCTAATCTACATTGGGTCTTACTGATGTGCAGGAGGCCACACCGGGAGCACCAGACACAGTATATGATCCCAACAGATACACAGGTGAAGTGTCACCTCACCTGGAAGGACTGTTTGGGACTCTGAATGGTAATGACAGAGTAGGTGTAGGGGCAGGTGTAGCACTTGTTCCACTTGCAAGGATAAGTGCCGGGAGGAGATTAATGAGGAAGGATATATGGACAAGGGAACAAGGGAGTCGTGTAGGGAGTGACCCTGCAGAAAGCAGAACGTGGAGTGGGAGGGAAAGATGTGCTTGGTGGTGGGATCCCTTTGGAGGTGGTGGAAGCTACAGAGAATTACGTGCTGGATGTGGAGGTAAACGGGGTGGTAGGTGAGGATAAGAGGAACCCTATTCCAGGTGTGGTGGCAGGAGGATGGGGTGAGGGCAGGAGTGTGTGAAATGGAAGAGATGAGGGTGAGGACAATGTTGATGGTGGAGGAAAGGAAGTCCCTTTCTTTGAAGAAGGAGGATATCGCCTTGGTTCTGGAATGAAAAGCTTGCTTTGCTCCAAAGAGAAAAGCCCTAGCTCGCTGAAACTATCCTCGTAAGACATGCTCTCTAATCCTGGTAAATCTCCTCTGCACCCTCTGTAAAGTTTGCACATCCTTCCTATAATGAGGCAACCAGGAATGGACACAATATGTGAGTGTGGTCTTACAAAGGTTTTATCGATCTGCAACATTACCCCATGGTTCTTAAACTCAATCCTCTGGCTAATGAAGACCAACATATTTAAGCTTTTAAACCACCGTAACGACTTGTGCGGCAACTTTGAGGGATCTATAGATGTGGACCCCAGATAGCTGATGAGCAAAAGTGTAGGAGCTGTAAGTTCTTCTGACAGGGTTGGACGTGCGTGGTGGGGTAGGTGGGTGAGCAATCTATAAGGTTCTGTGTTCCTTCTTCCATTCACCCAAGTCTTCTGCGTGCTCCTGACTGATCATGGGAATGAAAGGGTTAACGTATGAGGAACATTTGACGGCTCTGGGCCTGTACTCGCTGGAGTTTAGCAGAACGAGGGGGGGAATCTCATCGAAACCTATTGAATATTGAAAAGCCTAGTTTCACGGTGTTTGGATATCTCCCAAGTGTGGAGAGGGAGAGACACTGAAGTGGGTCGATAGTTCACAGACTTTAATGCAAACAGGATTTTAAGGGAAAGGAAAATAACAAATGCTAGCCCAGACAGGGCCGTTAACTAAAACACTCATGTGGAAAACTAGATGCCAACATCGTAGCTGAAAGGAATATCTAAATATAAAAAGAGAAGTTTTGATCCAAGATGGAGGCCTGTTCAGACGCAGCGACCACTTCAACTCCAGGTGTAATAGTTCGTCCATGCTCCGTACGTCTTTGAAAATGAATACCACCAGCCTCCGGCATTATTTGACTCAACAGTTCACTTTCTCAGGCGAGGCCGAATGCAAACAGGCCACGTAATGTTGCCGTGCTTCGCCCAAGTGTCGACAAGCATGACAACGGAAAGAAGGGACTAAAATACCACCATAATGAAATAATAACTAGCTGACATGTGCATATTCACGAGCGCAATTGCCGAATCTGCTGTGCAGCCCATCTGCGTAAACCCTGTATCAGAGTCTGTGGTTGTGACGCCCAGATGAAGTGGATGTGCAGTGGGTGTTTCCAACAGTGGGGGAGCCTTGGACCAGAGGGCACAGCCTCAGAATACAGGGATGCCCATTAGTAAGAGAGATGAGGAGGAATTCCTTTAACAAGAGGTTGGTGACTCTGTGGAATGTATTGCCACAGGTGGCTGTGAAGGTCAAGTCATTGTGTACATTTAAAGCAGAGGTTGCTAAGTTCTTGATTAGTTACGGTGTCAAAGATTATGGGGAGAAGGCAGATGAAAGGGGTTGAGGGGGATAATAAATCAGCTATGATGGAATGGCAGAGCAGACTCAATGGGCTGAATGGCCTAATTCTGCTCCTATGTCTTATAGTCTTATAGTTTCATGACACATGGGTTTTAGGTTGTCAGTATCAACCTGAAAGGTTTTCTCTACTTCAAGTGGCAATGGACCAGGGGGTCCCCAAGAAATAAGGAGAGATTGCATTTTTCAAGTAGGCTATGAAGACTCTTGAATTTCTTCATCTGTTCACCTGGTAACACAGCATGTTGTTTCCACATTTGAGCGAGGCAAAGATGTTCACCACAGGGAAACTTGTTGAGATACCAAAATAGCTTATTCTCGATGACAAAATTCACTTCATGGAGATAATGTTCCCCTAATTAAATTAAATTAGTTTCTGATTGGCACACGTATCGAAGTACAGTGAAATATTTGTCTGGCATATTGTTCATGCAGATCAGTTTATTAGAACAGTTAATTGAGGTAGTACAAGCTAAAACAATAACAGAGAGCAGAATAGGATTGGGTAGCATTTAACACAATGCTTTACTGCATCAGCTGTAAGATCAGGGTTCGATTACCGCCAATGTCTGTGATGAGTTTGTATATACTGTCTGTGAGGAGTTGTTTGTATATACTGTCTGTGAGGGGTTTCGACATACTGTCTGTGAGGAGTTTGTACATACTGTCTGTGAGGGGTTTGTGCACACTGACTGTGAGGAGTTTGTACATACTGTCTGTGAGGGGTTTGTACATACTGTCTGTGAGGGGTTGTATATACTGTGTGAGGGGTTTGTACACACTGACTGTGAGGAGTTTGTACACACTGTGAGGAGTTTGTACATACTGTCTGTGAGGGGTTTGTATATACTGTGTGAGGGGTTTGTACACACTGACTGTGAGGAGTTTGTACACACTGTGAGGAGTTTGTACATACTGTCTGTGAGGGGTTTGTACATTCTGTCTGTGAGGGGTTTGTACATACTGTCTGTGAGGGGTTTGTATATACTGTCTGTGAGGGGTTTGTACATTCTGTCTGAGAGGGGTCTGTACATACTGTCTGTGAGGGGTTGTATATACTGTCTGTGAGGAGTTTGTACATACTGTCTGTAAGGAGTTTGTATATAATGTCTGTGAGGGGTTTGTACATACTGTCTGTGTGGAGTTTGTATATACTGTCTGTGAGGGGTTTGTACATACTGTCTGTGAGGGGTTTGTATATACCGTCTGTGAGGGGTTTGTATATACTGTCTGTGAGGAGTTTGTATATACTGTCTGTGAGGGGTTTGTACATACTGTCTGTGTGGAGTTTGTATATACTGTCTGTGAGGGGTTTGTACATACTGTCTGTGAGGGGTTTGTATATACTGTCTGTGAAGGGGTTGTACATTCTGTCTGAGAGGGGTTAGTACATACTGTCTGTGAGGGGTTGTATATACTGTCTGTGAGGAGTTTGTACATACTGTCTGTGAGGGGTTTGTACATACTGTCTGTGCGGGGTTTGTATATACTGTCTGTGAGGGGTTTGTACATACCGTCTGTGAGGGGTTTGTATATACTGTCTGTGAGGAGTTTGTATATAATGTCTGTGAGGGGTTTGTACACACTGACGGTGAGGAGTTTGTACATACTGTCTGTGAGGAGTTTGTATATAATGTCTGTGAGGGGTTTGTACATACTGTCTGTGTGGAGTTTGTATATACTGTCTGTGAGGGGTTTGTACATACTGTCTGTGAGGAGTTTGTATATACCATCTGTGAGGGGTTTGTATATACTGTCTGTGAGGAGTTTGTATATACTGTCTGTGAGGGGTTTGTACATACTGTCTGTAAGGAGTTTGTATATACTGTCTGTGAGGGGTTTGTATATACTGTCTGTGAGGGGTTTGTACACACTGACTGTGAGGAGTTTGTACACACTGTGAGGAGTTTGTACATACTGTCTATGAGGGGTTTGTACATTCTGTCTGTGAGGGGTTTGTACATTCTGTCTGTGCGGGGTATGTATATACTGTCTGTGAGGGGTTTGTACATACCGTCTGTGAGGGGTTTGTATATACTGTCTGTGAGGAGTTTGTACATACGGTCTGTGAGGGGTTTGTACATTCTGTCTGTGAGGGGTTTGTACATACTGTCTGTGAGGGGTTTGTATATACTGTCTGTGAGGGGGTTGTACATTCTGTCTGAGAGGGGTTAGTACATACTGTATGTGAGGGGTTGTATATACTGTCTGTGAGGAGTTTGTATATAATGTCTGTGAGGGGTTTGTACATACTGTCTGTGCGGGGTTTGTATATACCGTCTGTGAGGGGTTTGTACATACCGTCTGTGAGGGGTTTGTATATACTGTCTGTGAGGAGTTTGTATATACTGTCTTTGAGGGGTTTGTACACACTGACGGTGAGGAGTTTGTACATACTGTCTGTGAGGAGTTTGTATATAATGTCTGTGAGGGGTTTGTACATACTGTCTGTGTGGAGTTTGTATATACTGTCTGTGAGGGGTTTGTACATACTGTCTGTGAGGGGTTTGTATATACCGTCTGTGAGGGCTTTGTATATACTGTCTGTGAGGAGTTTGTATATACTGTCTGTGAGGGGTTTGTACATACTGTCTGTAAGGAGTTTGTATATACTGTCTCTGAGGGGTTTGTATATACTGTCTGTGAGGGGTTTGTACACACTGACTGTGAGGAGTTTGTACACACTGTGAGGAGTTTGTACATACTGTCTATGAGGGGTTTGTACATTCTGTCTGTGAGGGGTTTGTACATACTGTCTGTGAGGGGTTTGTACATTCTGTCTGCGAGGGGTTAGTACATACTGTCTGTGAGGGGTTGTATATACTGTCTGTGAGGAGTTTGTACATACTGTCTGTGAGGGGTTTGTACATTCTGTCTGTGAGGGGTTTGTACATACTGTCTGTGAGGGGTTTGTATATACTGTCTGTGAGTGGGTTGTACATTCTGTCTGAGAGGGGTTAGTACATACTGTATGTGAGGGGTTGTATATACTGTCTGTGAGGAGTTTGTATATACTGTCTGTGAGGAGTTTGTACATTCTGTCTGTGAGGGGTTTGTACATACTGTCTGTGAGGGGTTTGTATATACTGTCTGTGAGGGGTTTGTACATTCTGTCTGAGAGGGGTCTGTACATACTGTCTGTAAGGAGTTTGTATATACTGTCTGTGAGGAGTTTGTATATAATGTCTGTGAGGAGTTTGTACATACTGTCTGTGAGGGGTTTGTACATACTGTCTGTGAGGAGTTTGTATATACTGTCTGTGAGGGGTTTGTACATACTGTCTGTAAGGAGTTTGTATATACTGTCTGTGAGGGGTTTGTATATACTGTGTGAGGGGTTTGTACACACTGTCTGTGAGGAGTTTGTATATGCTGTCTGTGAGGGGTTTGTACATAATGTCTGTGAGGGGTTTGTACGTATTGTCTGTCAGGAGTTTGTATGTACTGTCTGTGAGGGGTTTGTACATACTGTCTGTGAGGGGTTGTATATACTGTCTGTGAGGGGTTTGTACATACTGTCTGTGAGGAGTTTGTACATACTGTCTGTGAGAGGTTTGTATATACTGTCTGTGAGGAGTTTGTATATACTGCCTGTGAGGAGTTTGTATATACTGTCTGTGAGGGGTTTGTACATACTGTCTGTGCAGGGTTTCTACATTCTGTCTGTGAGGGGTTTGTATATACCGTCTGTGAGGGGTTTGTACATACTGTGTGTGAGGGGTTTGTACATTCTGTCTGTGAGGGGTTGTATATACTGTCTGTGAGGGGTTTGTACATACTGTCTGTGAGGAGTTTGTACATACTGTCTGTGAGGAGTTTGTATATACTGTCTCTGAGGGGTTTGTACGTATTGTCTGTCAGGAGTTTGTATGTACTGTCTGTGAGGAGATTGTATATACTGTCTGTGAGGGGTTTGTACATACTGTCTGTGAGGGGTTTGTACATACTGTCTGTGTGGAGTTTGTATATACTGTCTGTGAGGGGTTTGTACATACTGTCTGTGAGGGGTTTGTATATACTGTCTGTGAGGGGGTTGTACATTCTGTCTGAGAGGGGTTAGTACATACTGTCTGTGAGGGGTTGTATATACTGTCTGTGAGGAGTTTGTACATACTGTCTGTGAGGGGTTTGTACATACTGTCTGTGCGGGGTTTGTATATACTGTCTGTGAGGGGTTTGTACATACCGTCTGTGAGGGGTTTGTATATACTGTCTGTGAGGAGTTTGTATATACTGTCTGTGAGGGGTTTGTACACAATGACGGTGAGGAGTTTGTACATACTGTCTGTGAGGAGTTTGTATATAATGTCTGTGAGGGGTTTGTACATACTGTCTGTGTGGAGTTTGTGTATACTGTCTGTGAGGGGTTTGTACATACTGTCTGTGAGGAGTTTGTATATACCATCTGTGAGGGGTTTGTATATACTGTCTGTGAGGAGTTTGTATATACTGTCTGTGAGGGGTTTGTACATACTGTCTGTAAGGAGTTTGTATATACTGTCTGTGAGGGGTTTGTATATACTGTCTGTGAGGGGTTTGTACACACTGACTGTGAGGAGTTTGTACACACTGTGAGGAGTTTGTACATACTGTCTATGAGGGGTTGTACATTCTGTCTGTGAGGGGTTTGTACATTCTGTCTGTGCGGGGTATGTATATACTGTCTGTGAGGGGTTTGTACATACCGTCTGTGAGGGGTTTGTATATACTGTCTGTGAGGAGTTTGTACATACGGTCTGTGAGGGGTTTGTACATTCTGTCTGTGAGGGGTTTGTACATACTGTCTGTGAGGGGTTTGTATATACTGTCTGTGAGGGGGTTGTACATTCTGTCTGAGAGGGGTTAGTACATACTGTATGTGAGGGGTTGTATATACTGTCTGTGAGGAGTTTGTATATACTGTCTGTGAGGGGTTTGTACATACTGTCTGTGCGGGGTTTGTATATACCGTCTGTGAGGGGTTTGTACATACCGTCTGTGAGGGGTTTGTATATACTGTCTGTGAGGAGTTTGTATATACTGTCTTTGAGGGGTTTGTACACACTGACGGTGAGGAGTTTGTACATACTGTCTGTGAGGAGTTTGTATATAATGTCTGTGAGGGGTTTGTACATACTGTCTGTGTGGAGTTTGTATATACTGTCTGTGAGGGGTTTGTACATATTGTCTGTGAGGGGTTTGTATATACCGTCTGTGAGGGGTTTGTATATACTGTCTGTGAGGAGTTTGTATATACTGTCTGTGAGGGGTTTGTACATACTGTCTGTAAGGAGTTTGTATATACTGTCTCTGAGGGGTTTGTATATACTGTCTGTGAGGGGTTTGTACACACTGACTGTGAGGAGTTTGTACACACTGTGAGGAGTTTGTACATACTGTCTATGAGGGGTTTGTACATTCTGTCTGTGAGGGGTTTGTACATACTGTCTGTGAGGGGTTTGTACATTCTGTCTGCGAGGGGTTAGTACATACTGTCTGTGAGGGGTTGTATATACTGTCTGTGAGGAGTTTGTATATACTGTCTGTGAGGGGTTTGTACATACTGTCTGTGCGGGGTTTGTATATACTGTCTGTGATGGGTTTGTACATACCGTCTGTGAGGGGTTTGTATATACTGTCTGTGAGGAGTTTGTACATACTGTCTGTGAGGGGTTTGTACATTCTGTCTGTGAGGGGTTTGTACATACTGTCTGTGAGGGGTTTGTATATACTGTCTGTGAGGGGGTTGTACATTCTGTCTGAGAGGGGTTAGTACATACTGTATGTGAGGGGTTGTATATACTGTCTGTGAGGAGTTTGTATATACTGTCTGTGAGGAGTTTGTACATTCTGTCTGTGAGGGGTTTGTACATACTGTCTGTGAGGGGTTTGTATATACTGTCTGTGAGGGGTTTGTACATTCTGTCTGAGAGGGGTCTGTACATACTGTCCGTGAGGGGTTGTATATACTGTCTGTGAGGAGTTTGTACATACTGTCTGTGAGGAGTTTGTATATAATGTCTGTGAGGAGTTTGTACATACTGTCTGTGAGGGGTTTGTACATACTGTCTGTGAGGAGTTTGTATATACTGTCTGCGAGGGGTTTGTACATACTGTCTGTAAGGAGTTTGTATATACTGTCTGTGAGGGGTTTGTATATACTGTGTGAGGGGTTTGTACACACTGACTGTGAGGAGTTTGTATATACTGTCTGTGAGGAGTTTGTATATGCTGTCTGTGAGGGGTTTGTACATAATGTCTGTGAGGGGTTTGTACGTATTGTCTGTCAGGAGTTTGTATGTACTGTCTGTGAGGGGTTGTATATACTGTCTGTGAGGGGTTTGTACATACTGTCTGTGAGGAGTTTGTACATACTGTCTGTGAGAGGTTTGTATATACTGTCTGTGAGGAGTTTGTATATACTGCCTGTGAGGAGTTTGTATATACTGTCTGTGAGGGGTTTGTACATACTGTCTGTGCAGGGTTTCTACATTCTGTCTGTGAGGGGTTTGTATATACCGTCTGTGAGGGGTTTGTACATACTGTGTGTGAGGGGTTTGTACATTCTGTCTGTGAGGGGTTGTATATACTGTCTGTGAGGGGTTTGTACATACTGTCTGTGAGGAGTTTGTACATACTGTCTGTGAGGAGTTTGTATATACTGTCTCTGAGGGGTTTGTACGTATTGTCTGTCAGGAGTTTGTATGTACTGTCTGTGAGAAGTTTGTATATACTGTCTGTGAGGGGTTTGTACATACTGTCTGTGAGGGGTTTGTACATTCTGTCTGTGAGGGGTTTGTATTGACTGTCTGTAAGGGGTTTGTACGTACTGTCTGTGAGGGGTTTGTACGTATTGTCTGTCAGGAGTTTGTACGTACTCTCTGTGAGGAGTTTGTACATACTGTCTGTGAGGAGTTTGTATATACTGTCTGTGAGGAGTTTGTATATGCTGTCTGTGAGGGGTTTGTACATAATGTCTGTGAGGGGTTTGTACATTCTGTCTGTGAGGGGTTTGTACATTCTGTCTGTGAGGGGTTTGTACATAATGTCTGTGAGGGGTTTGTACGTATTGTCTGTCAGGAGTGTGTATGTACTGTCTGTGAGGGGTTTGTACATACTGTCTGTGAGGAGTTTGTACATACTGTTTGTGAGGGGTTTGTACTTACTGTCTGTGAGGGGTTTGTACATACTGTCTGTGAGCGGTTTTTACATTCTGTCTGAGAGGGGTTTGTAAATACTGTCCGTGAGGGGTTGTATATACTGTCTGTGAGGAGTTTGTACATACTGTCTGTGAGGGGTTTGTACATACTGTCTGTGAGGAGTTTGTATATACTGTCTGTGAGGGGTTTGTATATACTGTCTGTAAGGAGTTTGTATATACTGTCTGTGAGGGGTTTGTATATACTGTGTGAGGGGTTTGTACACACTGACTGTGAGGAGTTTGTATATACTGTCTGTGAGGAGTTTGTATATGCTGTCTGTGAGGGGTTTGTACATAATGTCTGTGAGGGGTTTGTACATTCTGTCTGTGAGGGGTTTGTACATAATGTCTGTGAGGGGTTTGTACGTATTGTCTGTCAGGAGTTTGTATGTACTGTCTGTGAGGGGTTTGTACATACTGTCTGTGAGGAGTTTGTACATACTATCTGTGAGGAGTTTGTACACACTGTCTGTGAGGAGCTTGTTTATACTGTCTCTGAGGAGTTTGCATATACTGTCTGTGAGGAGTTTATATGTTCTGTCTGTGAGGTGTTTGTATATACTGTCTGTGAGGGGTTTGTACATTCTGTCTGTGAGGGGTTTGTATATACTGTCTGTGAGGGGTTTGTACATACTGTCTGTGAGGAGTTTGTATATAATGTATGTGAGGGGTTTGTACATACTGTCTGTGTGGAGTTTGTATATACTGTCTGTGAGGGGTTTGTACATACTGTCTGTGAGGGGTTTGTATACACCGTCTGTGAGGGGTTTGTATATACTGTCTGTGAGGAGTTTGTATATACTGTCTGTGAGGGGTTTGTACACACTGACTGTGAGGAGTTTGTACACACTGTGAGGAGTTTGTACATACTGTCTATGAGGGGTTTGTACATTCGGTCTGTGAGGGGTTTGTACATACTGTCTGTGAGGGGTTTGTACATACTGTCTGTGAGGGGTTTGTACATACTGTCTGTGAGAGGTTTGTATATACTTTCTGTGAGGGGTTTGTACATACCGTCTGTGAGGGGTTTGTATATACTGTCTGTGAGGAGTTTGTATATACTGTCTGTGAGGGGTTTGTACACACTGACGGTGAGGAGTTTGTACATACTGTCTGTGAGGGGTTTGTACATTCTGTCTGTGAGGGGTTTGTATATACTGTCCGTGAGGGGTTTGTACATACTGTCTGTGAGGGGTTTGTATATACTGTCTGTGAGGAGTTTGTATATACTGTCTGTGAGGAGTTTGTATATACTGTCTGTGAGGGGTTTGTATATACTGTCCGTGAGGGGTTTGTACATACTGTCTGTGAGGGGTTTGTATATACTGTCTGTGAGGGGTTTGTACACACTGACTGTGAGGAGTTTGTACACACTGTGAGGAGTTTGTACATACTGTCTATGAGGGGTTTGTACATTCTGTCTGTGAGGGGTTTGTACATACTGTCTGTGAGGGGTTTGTACATACTGTCTGTGAGGGGTTTGTATATACTGTGTGAGGGGTTTGTACATACTGTCTGTGAGGGGTTTGTACATACTGTCTGTGAGGAGTTTGTACATACTGTCTGTGAGGAGTTTGTACATACTGTCTGTGAGGAGTTTGTATATACTGTCTGTGAGGGGTTTGTACGTATTGTCTGTCAGGAGTTTGTATGTACTGTCTGTGAGGAGTTTGTATATACTGTCTGTGAGGAGTTTGTACATACTGTCTGTGAGGGGTTTGTACATACTGTCTGTGAGGAGTTTGTATATACTGTCTGTGAGGGGTTTGTATATACTGTCTGTAAGGAGTTTGTATATACTGTCTGTGAGGGGTTTGTATATACTGTGTGAGGGGTTTGTACACACTGACTGTGAGGAGTTTGTATATACTGTCTGTGAGGAGTTTGTATATGCTGTCTGTGAGGGGTTTGTACATAATGTCTGTGAGGGGTTTGTACATTCTGTCTGTGAGGGGTTTGTACATAATGTCTGTGAGGGGTTTGTACGTATTGTCTGTCAGGAGTTTGTATGTACTGTCTGTGAGGGGTTTGTACATACTGTCTGTGAGGAGTTTGTACATACTATCTGTGAGGAGTTTGTACACACTGTCTGTGAGGAGCTTGTATATACTGTCTCTGAGGAGTTTGCATATACTGTCTGTGAGGAGTTTATATGTTCTGTCTGTGAGGTGTTTGTATATACTGTCTGTGAGGGGTTTGTACATTCTGTCTGTGAGGGGTTTGTATATACTGTCTGTGAGGGGTTTGTACATACTGTCTGTGAGGAGTTTGTATATAATGTATGTGAGGGGTTTGTACATACTGTCTGTGTGGAGTTTGTATATACTGTCTGTGAGGGGTTTGTACATACTGTCTGTGAGGGGTTTGTATATACCGTCTGTGAGGGGTTTGTATATACTGTCTGTGAGGAGTTTGTATATACTGTCTGTGAGGGGTTTGTACACACTGACTGTGAGGAGTTTGTACACACTGTGAGGAGTTTGTACATACTGTCTATGAGGGGTTTGTACATTCGGTCTGTGAGGGGTTTGTACATACTGTCTGTGAGGGGTTTGTACATACTGTCTGTGAGGGGTTTGTACATACTGTCTGTGAGAGGTTTGTATATACTTTCTGTGAGGGGTTTGTACATACCGTCTGTGAGGGGTTTGTATATACTGTCTGTGAGGAGTTTGTATATACTGTCTGTGAGGGGTTTGTACACACTGACGGTGAGGAGTTTGTACATACTGTCTGTGAGGGGTTTGTACATTCTGTCTGTGAGGGGTTTGTATATACTGTCCGTGAGGGGTTTGTACATACTGTCTGTGAGGGGTTTGTATATACTGTCTGTGAGGAGTTTGTATATACTGTCTGTGAGGAGTTTGTATATACTGTCTGTGAGGGGTTTGTATATACTGTCCGTGAGGGGTTTGTACATACTGTCTGTGAGGGGTTTGTATATACTGTCTGTGAGGGGTTTGTACACACTGACTGTGAGGAGTTTGTACACAATGTGAGGAGTTTGTACATACTGTCTATGAGGGGTTTGTACATTCTGTCTGTGAGGGGTTTGTACATACTTTCTGTGAGGGGTTTGTACATACTGTCTGTGAGGGGTTTGTATATACTGTGTGAGGGGTTTGTACACACTGACTGTGAGGAGTTTGTACACACTGTGAGGAGTTTGTTCATACTGTCTGTGAGTGGTTGGTACATTCTGTCTGTGAGGGATTTGTACATACTGTCTGTGAGGGGTTGTATACACTGTCTGTGAGGAGTTTGTACATACTGTCAGTGAGGAGTTTGTATATACTGTCTGTGAGGGGTTTGTACATACTGTCTGTGAGGAGTTTGTACATACTGTCTGTGAGGAGTTTGTACATACTGTCTGTGAGGAGTTTGTATATACTGTCTGTGAGGGGTTTGTACGTATTGTCTGTCAGGAGTTTGTATGTACTGTCTGTGAGGAGTTTGTATATACTGTCTGTGAGGGGTTTGTACATACTGTCTGTGAGGGGTTTGTATTTACTGTCTGTGAGGGGTTTGTACATACTGTCTGTGAGGGGTTTGTACGTATTGTCTGTCAGGAGTTTGTATGTACTGTCTGTGAGGAGTTTGTACCTACTGTCTGTGAGGAGTTTGTATATACTGTCTGTGAGGAGTTTGTATATACTGTCTGTGAGGGGTTTGTACATACTGTCTGTGAGGGGTTTGTACATTCTGTCTGTGAGGGGTTTGTATATACTGTCTGTGAGGGGCTTGTACATACTGTCTGTGAGGGTTTTGTACATTCTGTCTGTGAGGGGTTTGTACATACTGTCTGTGAGGGGTTGTATATACTGTCTGTGAGGGGTTTGTACATACTGTCTGTGAGGAGTTTGTACATACTGTCTGTGACAGGTTTGTATATACTGTCTGTGAGGAGTTTGTATATACTGTCTGTGAGGAGTTTGTACATACTGTCTGTGAGGGGTTGTATATACTGTCTGTGAGGGGTTTGTACATACTGTCTGTGAGGAGTTTGTACATACTGTCTGTGACAGGTTTTTATATACTGTCTGTGAGGAGTTTGTATATACTGTCTGTGAGGAGTTTGTATATACTGTCTGTGAGGGGTTTGTACATACTGTCTGTGCAGGGTTTCTACATTCTGTCTGTGAGGGGTTTGTATATACCGTCTGTGAGGGGTTTGTACATGCTGTGTGTGAGGGGTTTGTACATTCTGTCTGTGAGGGGTTGTATATACTGTCTGTGAGGGGTTGTACATACTGTCTGTGAGGAGTTTGTACATACTGTCTGTGAGGAGTTTGTATATACTGTCTCTGAGGGGTTTGTACGTATTGTCTGTCAGGAGTTTGTATGTACTGTCTGTGAGGAGTTTGTATATACTGTCTGTGAGGGGTTTGTACATACTGTCTGTGAGGGGTTTGTATATTCTGTCTGTGAGGTGTTTGTATTTACTGTCTGTGAGGGGTTTGTACGTACTGTCTGTGAGGGGTTTGTACGTATTGTCTGTCAGGAGTTTGTACGTACTGTCTGTGAGGAGTTTGTAGATACTGTCTGTGAGGAGTTTGTATATACTGTCTGTGAGGAGTTTGTATATGTTGTCTGTGAGGGGTTTGTACATAATGTCTGTGAGGGGTTTGTACATTCTGTCTGTGAGGGGTTTGTACATAATGTCTGTGAGGGTTTTGTACGTATTGTCTGTCAGGAGTTTGTATGTACTGTCTGTGAGGGGTTTGTACATACTGTCTGTGAGGAGTTTGTACATACTATCTGTGAGGAGTTTGTACACACTGTCTGTGAGGAGCTTGTATATACTGTCTCTGAGGAGTTTGCATATACTGTCTGTGAGGAGTTTATATGTTCTGTCTGTGAGGTGTTTGTATATACTGTCTGTGAGGGGTTTGTACGTATTGTCTGTCAGGAGTTTGTATGTACTGTCTGTGAGGGGTTTGTATATACTGTCTGTGAGGAGTTTGTACGTATTGTCTGTCAGGAGTGTGTACTGTCTGTGAGGGGTTTGTACATACTGTCTGTGAGGAGTTTGTACATACTGTCTGTGAGGAGTTTGTATATACTGTCTGAGAGGAGTTTGCATATACTGTCTGTGAGGAGTTGTTTGTATATACTGTCTGTGAGGGGTTTGTACATACTGTATGTGAGGAGTTTGTACATACTGTCTGTGAGGGGTTTGTACATACTGTCTGTGAGGGGTTTGTACTTACTGTCTGTGAGGGGTTTGTACATACTGTCTGTGAGGGGTTTGTACATTCTGTCTGAGAGGGGTTTTTAAATACTGTCCGTGAGGGGTTGTATATACTGTCTGTGAGGAGTTTGTACATACTGTCTGTGAGGGGTTTGTACATACTGTCTGTGAGGAGTTTGTATATACTGTCTGTGAGGGGTTTGTATATACTGTGTGAGGGGTTCGTACACACTGACTGTGAGGAGTTTGTACACACTGTGAGGCGTTTGTACATACTGTCTGTGAGGGGTTTGTACATTCTGTCTGTGAGGGGTTTGTACATACTGTCTGTGAGGAGTTTGTACATACTATCTGTGAGGAGTTTGTACACACTGTCTGTGAGGAGCTTGTATATGTTGTCTGTGAGGGGTTTGTACATAATGTCTGTGAGGGGTTTGTACATTCTGTCTGTGAGGGGTTTGTACATAATGTCTGTGAGGGTTTTGTACGTATTGTCTGTCAGGAGTTTGTATGTACTGTCTGTGAGGGGTTTGTACATACTGTCTGTGAGGAGTTTGTACATACTATCTGTGAGGAGTTTGTACACACTGTCTGTGAGGAGCTTGTATATACTGTCTCTGAGGAGTTTGCATATACTGTCTGTGAGGAGTTTATATGTTCTGTCTGTGAGGTGTTTGTATATACTGTCTGTGAGGGGTTTGTACGTATTGTCTGTCAGGAGTTTGTATGTACTGTCTGTGAGGGGTTTGTACATACTGTCTGTGAGGAGTTTGTACGTACTGTCTGTGAGGGGTTTGTATATACTGTCTGTGAGGAGTTTGTACGTATTGTCTGTCAGGAGTGTGTACTGCCTGTGAGGGGTTTGTACATACTGTCTGTGAGGAGTTTGTACATACTGTCTGTGAGGAGTTTGTATATACTGTCTGAGAGGAGTTTGCATATACTGTATGTGAGGAGTTTGTACATACTGTCTGTGAGGGGTTTGTACATACTGTCTGTGAGGGGTTTGTACATACTGTCTGTGAGGGGTTTGTACATACTGTCTGTGAGGGGTTTGTACTTACTGTCTGTGAGGGGTTTGTACATACTGTCTGTGAGGGGTTTGTACATACTGTATGTGAGGAGTTTGTACATACTGTCTGTGAGGGGTTTGTACATACTGTCTGTGAGGGGTTTGTACTTACTGTCTGTGAGGGGTTTGTACATACTGTCTGTGAGGGGTTTGTACATTCTGTCTGAGAGGGGTTTTTAAATACTGTCCGTGAGGGGTTGTATATACTGTCTGTGAGGAGTTTGTACATACTGTCTGTGAGGGGTTTGTACATACTGTCTGTGAGGAGTTTGTATATACTGTCTGTGAGGGGTTTGTATATACTGTGTGAGGGGTTCGTACACACTGACTGTGAGGAGTTTGTACACACTGTGAGGCGTTTGTACATACTGTCTGTGAGGGGTTTGTACATTCTGTCTGTGAGGGGTTTGTACATACTGTCTGTGAGGAGTTTGTACATACTATCTGTGAGGAGTTTGTACACACTGTCTGTGAGGAGCTTGTATATGTTGTCTGTGAGGGGTTTGTACATAATGTCTGTGAGGGGTTTGTACATTCTGTCTGTGAGGGGTTTGTACATAATGTCTGTGAGGGTTTTGTACGTATTGTCTGTCAGGAGTTTGTATGTACTGTCTGTGAGGGGTTTGTACATACTGTCTGTGAGGAGTTTGTACATACTATCTGTGAGGAGTTTGTACACACTGTCTGTGAGGAGCTTGTATATACTGTCTCTGAGGAGTTTGCATATACTGTCTGTGAGGAGTTTATATGTTCTGTCTGTGAGGTGTTTGTATATACTGTCTGTGAGGGGTTTGTACGTATTGTCTGTCAGGAGTTTGTATGTACTGTCTGTGAGGGGTTTGTACATACTGTCTGTGAGGAGTTTGTACGTACTGTCTGTGAGGGGTTTGTATATACTGTCTGTGAGGAGTTTGTACGTATTGTCTGTCAGGAGTGTGTACTGCCTGTGAGGGGTTTGTACATACTGTCTGTGAGGAGTTTGTACATACTGTCTGTGAGGAGTTTGTATATACTGTCTGAGAGGAGTTTGCATATACTGTATGTGAGGAGTTTGTACATACTGTCTGTGAGGGGTTTGTACATACTGTCTGTGAGGGGTTTGTACATACTGTCTGTGAGGGGTTTGTACATACTGTCTGTGAGGGGTTTGTACTTACTGTCTGTGAGGGGTTTGTACATACTGTCTGTGAGGGGTTTGTACATACTGTATGTGAGGAGTTTGTACATACTGTCTGTGAGGGGTTTGTACATACTGTCTGTGAGGGGTTTGTACTTACTGTCTGTGAGGGGTTTGTACATACTGTCTGTGAGGGGTTTGTACATTCTGTCTGAGAGGGGTTTTTAAATACTGTCCGTGAGGGGTTGTATATACTGTCTGTGAGGAGTTTGTACATACTGTCTGTGAGGGGTTTGTACATACTGTCTGTGAGGAGTTTGTATATGTTGTCTGTGAGGGGTTTGTACATAATGTCTGTGAGGGGTTTGTACATTCTGTCTGTGAGGGGTTTGTACATAATGTCTGTGAGGGTTTTGTACGTATTGTCTGTCAGGAGTTTGTATGTACTGTCTGTGAGGGGTTTGTACATACTGTCTGTGAGGAGTTTGTACATACTATCTGTGAGGAGTTTGTACACACTGTCTGTGAGGAGCTTGTATATACTGTCTCTGAGGAGTTTGCATATACTGTCTGTGAGGAGTTTATATGTTCTGTCTGTGAGGTGTTTGTATATACTGTCTGTGAGGGGTTTGTACGTATTGTCTGTCAGGAGTTTGTATGTACTGTCTGTGAGGGGTTTGTATATACTGTCTGTGAGGAGTTTGTACGTATTGTCTGTCAGGAGTGTGTACTGTCTGTGAGGGGTTTGTACATACTGTCTGTGAGGAGTTTGTACATACTGTCTGTGAGGAGTTTGTATATACTGTCTGAGAGGAGTTTGCATATACTGTCTGTGAGGAGTTGTTTGTATATACTGTCTGTGAGGGGTTTGTACATACTGTATGTGAGGAGTTTGTACATACTGTCTGTGAGGGGTTTGTACATACTGTCTGTGAGGGGTTTGTACTTACTGTCTGTGAGGGGTTTGTACATACTGTCTGTGAGGGGTTTGTACATTCTGTCTGAGAGGGGTTTTTAAATACTGTCCGTGAGGGGTTGTATATACTGTCTGTGAGGAGTTTGTACATACTGTCTGTGAGGGGTTTGTACATACTGTCTGTGAGGAGTTTGTATATACTGTCTGTGAGGGGTTTGTATATACTGTGTGAGGGGTTCGTACACACTGACTGTGAGGAGTTTGTACACACTGTGAGGCGTTTGTACATACTGTCTGTGAGGGGTTTGTACATTCTGTCTGTGAGGGGTTTGTACATACTGTCTGTGAGGAGTTTGTACATACTATCTGTGAGGAGTTTGTACACACTGTCTGTGAGGAGCTTGTATATGTTGTCTGTGAGGGGTTTGTACATAATGTCTGTGAGGGGTTTGTACATTCTGTCTGTGAGGGGTTTGTACATAATGTCTGTGAGGGTTTTGTACGTATTGTCTGTCAGGAGTTTGTATGTACTGTCTGTGAGGGGTTTGTACATACTGTCTGTGAGGAGTTTGTACATACTATCTGTGAGGAGTTTGTACACACTGTCTGTGAGGAGCTTGTATATACTGTCTCTGAGGAGTTTGCATATACTGTCTGTGAGGAGTTTATATGTTCTGTCTGTGAGGTGTTTGTATATACTGTCTGTGAGGGGTTTGTACGTATTGTCTGTCAGGAGTTTGTATGTACTGTCTGTGAGGGGTTTGTACATACTGTCTGTGAGGAGTTTGTACGTACTGTCTGTGAGGGGTTTGTATATACTGTCTGTGAGGAGTTTGTACGTATTGTCTGTCAGGAGTGTGTACTGCCTGTGAGGGGTTTGTACATACTGTCTGTGAGGAGTTTGTACATACTGTCTGTGAGGAGTTTGTATATACTGTCTGAGAGGAGTTTGCATATACTGTATGTGAGGAGTTTGTACATACTGTCTGTGAGGGGTTTGTACATACTGTCTGTGAGGGGTTTGTACATACTGTCTGTGAGGGGTTTGTACATACTGTCTGTGAGGGGTTTGTACTTACTGTCTGTGAGGGGTTTGTACATACTGTCTGTGAGGGGTTTGTACATACTGTATGTGAGGAGTTTGTACATACTGTCTGTGAGGGGTTTGTACATACTGTCTGTGAGGGGTTTGTACTTACTGTCTGTGAGGGGTTTGTACATACTGTCTGTGAGGGGTTTGTACATTCTGTCTGAGAGGGGTTTTTAAATACTGTCCGTGAGGGGTTGTATATACTGTCTGTGAGGAGTTTGTACATACTGTCTGTGAGGGGTTTGTACATACTGTCTGTGAGGAGTTTGTATATACTGTCTGTGAGGGGTTTGTATATACTGTGTGAGGGGTTCGTACACACTGACTGTGAGGAGTTTGTACACACTGTGAGGCGTTTGTACATACTGTCTGTGAGGGGTTTGTACATTCTGTCTGTGAGGGGTTTGTACATACTGTCTGTGAGGAGTTTGTACATACTATCTGTGAGGAGTTTGTACACACTGTCTGTGAGGAGCTTGTATATGTTGTCTGTGAGGGGTTTGTACATAATGTCTGTGAGGGGTTTGTACATTCTGTCTGTGAGGGGTTTGTACATAATGTCTGTGAGGGTTTTGTACGTATTGTCTGTCAGGAGTTTGTATGTACTGTCTGTGAGGGGTTTGTACATACTGTCTGTGAGGAGTTTGTACATACTATCTGTGAGGAGTTTGTACACACTGTCTGTGAGGAGCTTGTATATACTGTCTCTGAGGAGTTTGCATATACTGTCTGTGAGGAGTTTATATGTTCTGTCTGTGAGGTGTTTGTATATACTGTCTGTGAGGGGTTTGTACGTATTGTCTGTCAGGAGTTTGTATGTACTGTCTGTGAGGGGTTTGTACATACTGTCTGTGAGGAGTTTGTACGTACTGTCTGTGAGGGGTTTGTATATACTGTCTGTGAGGAGTTTGTACGTATTGTCTGTCAGGAGTGTGTACTGCCTGTGAGGGGTTTGTACATACTGTCTGTGAGGAGTTTGTACATACTGTCTGTGAGGAGTTTGTATATACTGTCTGAGAGGAGTTTGCATATACTGTATGTGAGGAGTTTGTACATACTGTCTGTGAGGGGTTTGTACATACTGTCTGTGAGGGGTTTGTACATACTGTCTGTGAGGGGTTTGTACATACTGTCTGTGAGGGGTTTGTACTTACTGTCTGTGAGGGGTTTGTACATACTGTCTGTGAGGGGTTTGTACATACTGTATGTGAGGAGTTTGTACATACTGTCTGTGAGGGGTTTGTACATACTGTCTGTGAGGGGTTTGTACTTACTGTCTGTGAGGGGTTTGTACATACTGTCTGTGAGGGGTTTGTACATTCTGTCTGAGAGGGGTTTTTAAATACTGTCCGTGAGGGGTTGTATATACTGTCTGTGAGGAGTTTGTACATACTGTCTGTGAGGGGTTTGTACATACTGTCTGTGAGGAGTTTGTATATACTGTCTGTGAGGGGTTTGTATATACTGTGTGAGGGGTTCGTACACACTGACTGTGAGGAGTTTGTACACACTGTGAGGCGTTTGTACATACTGTCTGTGAGGGGTTTGTACATTCTGTCTGTGAGGGGTTTGTACATACTATCTGTGAGGAGTTTGTACATACTATCTGTGAGGAGTTTGTACACACTGTCTGTGAGGAGCTTGTATATACTGTCTCTGAGGAGTTTGCATATACTGTCTGTGAGGGGTTTATATGTTCTGTCTGTGAGGTGTTTGTATATACTGTCTGTGAGGGGTTTGTACGTATTGTCTGTCAGGAGTTTGTATGTACTGTCTGTGAGGGGTTTGTACATACTGTCTGTGAGGAGTTTGTACGTACTGTCTGTAAGGGGTTTGTATATAATGTCTGTGAGGAGTTTGTACGTATTGTCTGTCAGGAGTGTGTATGTACTGTCTGTGAGGGGTTTGTACATACTGTCTGTGAGGAGTTTGTACATACTGTCTGTGAGGAGTTCGTATATACTGTCTGAGAGGGATTTGTATATACTGTCTGTGAGGAGTTGTTTGTATATACTGTCTGTGAGGGGTTTGTACATACTGTCTGTGAGGAGTTTGTACATACTGTCTGTGAGGGGTTTGTACATACTGTCTGTGAGGGGTTTGTACTTACTGTCTGTGAGGGGTTTGTACATACTGTCTGTGAGGGGTTTGTACATTCTGTCTGAGAGGGGTTTGTAAATACTGTCCGTGAGGGGTTGTATATTCTGTCTGTGAGGAGTTTGTACATACTGTCTGTGAGGCGTTTGTACATACTGTCTGTGAGGAGTTTGTATATACTGTCTGTGAGGGGTTTGTATATACTGTGTGAGGGGTTCGTACACACTGACTGTGAGGAGTTTGTACACACTGTGAGGAGTTTGTACATACTGTCTGTGAGGGGTTTGTACATTCTGTCTGTGAGGGGTTTGTACATACTGTCTGTGAGGTGTTTGTACATTCTGTCTGTCAGGAGTTTGTATGTACTGTCTGTGAGGGGTTTGTACACATTGTCTGTGAGGAGTTTGTACATACTGTCTGTGAGGGGTTTGTACATACTGCCTGTGAGGAGTTTGTATATACTGTCTGTGAGGGGTTTGTATATACTGTCTGTGAGGGGTTTGTACAGCTGTCTGTGAGGGGTCTGTACACACTGACTGTGAGGGGTTTGTACACACTGTCTGTGAGGAGTTTGTACATGTTGTCTGTGAGGAGTTTGTGCATTCTCTCTGTGACTGTATGGCGTTCCCATGCACTTTTCTTCCACTTTCCAAGAAACAGGAGTGAAGTTGTGGGCGTCCTATGTTGATGCCAGAAGCATGGCAACGTTTGCGGGCTGCCCCCAGCACATCCTCAGTCATGTTGGTTATCGACACAAACAGCACATTTCACTGTATGTTTCACATTAATGTGACAAACAAAGTTAATCTTTAAATCTATTCTTTAGGACATCGGGACTGTTTTGCTGAAAAGGATTAGGATATCCAAGCATCAAATACAGGTAAACGTCAGGCATTCCTGAACTGGGAACACTTCCAGATTATCTGAGGGCAGAAATTAAAAAAAACTCAGGGGGTCAGACGATGTTGATGGAATCATCAACAATGTTAAAGCTATAGCCACAAGAGATTCTGCAGAAGCTGGAAACCCAGAATAACACACTCTAAATGCTGGAGTAATTCAGCAGGGTCAAGCAGCGCCTGTGGAGAGGAATGAACAGTTGACATTTCAGTTTGAGACCCTTCATCAGTCAAAACTATAGCACGTGTTTTCCATCATTAATGATTTCTGAACTGGGGAGAGTTATAAAGATCAACGTGATAGTGAATAGCTTTATTTGGCACAAGTACATCGAAGCACACAGTGAAATGTGTCATTTGGTTTAAATAAAATCAGCAAGGATGTCCTGGGGGCAGCCCACAAATGTTGTCGATCCTTCAATACCAACGTAGCATGCTCACAACTTACTAACCCTAACCTGTATGTCTTTGGAATGTGGGAGGAAACTAGAGCACCTGGAGGAAACCCACACGGTCACAGGGAGAACGTACAAACTCCTCACACCAGTGAGAGGAATTGAACCCTGATTCTATGACGCTGGTGATGTAAAATAATGTGTTAACTGCCATGCTGCTGTGCAGAACACCTCGCAGGCAGGTTTGCTAGAGCTGTTGGGAGTGGTTTAAAATAATATGGCAGGGGGATGGGAACCAGGATGATAGAGCTGAGGTTGAGCCAGCAGGTTTACAAGTAGATGTTGGATGTAACGTGAATGTAAGGAAGGACAAGTCAATGATTGGGTACAAATGCAGACAGAGCAAAGAGTTAAATTGTACCATAGGGGCAAAATTCAAAAGGGCAAAGAATGCAGACTGAAGGCGCTGTATTTAAATGCATGTAGCTTTTGAAATAAGGTGGATGAACTCATGGTGCAATTAAAGATTAGTTGGTATGATGTTGTGGGCATCATTGAGTCGTGGCTGAAAGAAGGCCATAGTTGGGAGCTTAACGTGAAAGGATATACTTTTATCAAAAAGACAGGCAGGAAGGCATAGGCGATAGTGTGACTTTATTGGTAAGAGATGGAATTACGTCTTTAGAAAGAGGTGACATAGGGTCAGAGAATATAAAATCTTTGTGGGTGGAGTTAAGAAACTGTAAGGGTTAAAAATCCATTTTTTTTTAGATTAGATTTTTTAGATTATGAGGACACTCAGTCCTCATTTATTGTCATTTAGAAATGCATGCATTAAAAATGATACAATGTTCCTCCAGAATGATATCACAAGAAAAACAGGACAAACCAAGACTAAAAATGACAAAACCACATAATTATAACATATAGTTACAACAGTGCAAAGCAATACCATAATTTGATAAAGAGCAGATCATGGGCACGGTAAAAAAAAGTCTCAAAGTCCTGATAGACTCATCATCTAATGCAGGCGGCAGAAGGGAGAAACTCACCCTGTCATGAACCTCCAAGCGCCGATAACTTGCCAACGCATTGGAAGCACCCAACCGCAGCCGACTCCGAGTCCGTCTGAAAACTTCTAGCCCCTCCAATACAGCCCCTCCGATACAGCCTCTCCCAGCACCATCCTCTGCCGAGCGCTTCGACCCCCACCCCGACCGCCAAGCAACAAGCAAAGCCGAGAACTCAGGGCCTTCTTCTCTAGAGATTCTGGACCACACAGTGGCAATGGCAATGAAGCAGGCATTTCAGAAGTTTCACCAGATGTTCCTCCATGTTCTCACGTCCATCTCCATCAAATCAGGATTGTCCATGGCACCCTACTTGACAAATAACGAACATCACCACCGGAGTGGCTGCTGTGAGCTGTGGATTGGAATCATATATAGGCCTCCAAATAGTAGCCAAGATGTGGGGTTGAGATTGCAAAGGGAGCTGGACAGGGCATGTAATAAGGGTATTGACACAATTGTAATGGGGGACTTCAATATTCGAAGGGATTGGGAAAATCAGGTTGGTGTCCAATAGCAAGAGAGGGAGTTTATTGAATGCCGATGAGATGGCTTTTTAAAGCAGATTGTGGTCGAGCCTACCAGGGGAAAGGCTATCTTAAATTTGATGTTGTGAAATAACACAGATTTTATTAGCTTAATGTAAAAAAACCCTTAGCAGGCAGTGGTCATAATATGATTGAATTCATATTGCAATTTGAGTGGGAGAAGCATAACTCACATGTATCAGTATCACAATGGAATAAAGGGAATTACAGAGGCATGAGAGAGGAGCTTGTACTGGTGGATTGGAGGAGGATATTGTTGGGGATGATGGCAGATCAAGGGTGGCTGAAATTTCCAGGAATAGTTCACAAGTCGCAGGATAGATATGTTCCTCAGAAGTTCTCAAACGGCAGGGCTGGGCATCTGTGGCTGACAAAGAAAGTTAAGGACTGCATAAAAGCCAAGGAAAGGGCATATTAGGTAGCAAATGTGAGTGGGAAGTTGGATGATTGGGAAGCTTTTAAAATCCAACAAAAGGCAACTAAAAGATCTATAAGTAGGGAAAAGATGAAATATGAGGGTAAACTAGCCGATAATATAAATCAGGATACTAAAAGTTTTCTCAGTTATATAAGGAATGAAAGGGAGGTGAGAGTTGATATTGGACCACTGGAAAATGATGCTGGTGAGGTAGCAATGGAGGACAAAGAAATGGCAGATGAACTTAAGTACTTTGCTTCAGTCTTCGCTGCGGAAGACACTAGCAGTGTGCCAGAGGTCCATAAGTGTCAGGGAGCAGGAGTGAGTGCCATTGCTATTACAAAGGAAAAAGTGCTAGGCAAACTGAAAGGTCTTAAGGTGGAGAAGTCACCTGGACCAGATGGACTACATCCCAGAGTCCTGAGAGAGGTTGCTGAAGAGATAACGGATACATTGGTCATGATCTTTCAAGAATCACTTGATTCTGGCATGGTCTCGGAGGACTGGAAGATTGCAAATGTTACTCCACTGTTTAAGAAGGGAGGAAGACAAAAGAGAGGAAATTATAGGCCAGTTAGCCTAACCTCAGTGGTTGGGAAAGTGCTGAAGTCCATTATTAAGGATGAGATTTCGGGGTGCTTGGAGTCTAATGATAAAATATGTCAAAATCAGTATGGTTTCTGTAAGGGGAAACTTGCCTGACGAATCTGTTAGAATTCTTCCAGGAAGTTGTTACTTGTTAGTAGGGTGGACATAAAAGAGGCAGCGGATGATGTCATTGACTTGGATTTTCAGAAGACATTTGATAAGGTGCCTCACATGAGGCTGCTTAACAAGATAAAATCCTGTGGCATTGCAGGAAAGGTACTGGCATGGATAGAGGAATGGCTGACAGGCAGGAGGCTGCCAGTGGCTAGTGGTGTTCCTCAAGGGTCAGTATTGGGACGGTTACTTTTCACATTGTTTGTCAATGATTTGGATAATGGAATTGATGACATTGTGGCAAAGTGTGCAGATGATACAAAGGTAGGTGGAGGGGTTGATAGTGCTGAGGAAGCAATGCGATTGCAGTAGGACTTAGACCAATTGGAAGAATGGGCAATAAAGTGGCAGGTGAAATATGACGTTGGGAAATGTATGATAATGCATTTTAGTAAAAGGAACAAAAGTGCAGACTATTAACTAAATTGGGAAAAATCTCAAACATTAGAGGTGCAAAGGGAATAGAATATAAAAGCAAGGTGATAATGCTGAAGCTTTATAAGACACTAGTCGTGGTACACTTGGAGTATTGTCAACAGCTTTGGGACCCTTATCTCAGAAAGGATGTGTTGTCATTGGAAGAGTCCAGAGGATGTTCACAAGGATGATTCTGAGAACGAAGGGGTTAACATATGAAGAGCATTTGGCAGGTTTTGGCCTGTACTCGCTGGAATTTAGAAGAATTTCTTTGAGGAAATTACAAGCAGGGTCAATAAAGAAGATGCAGTAGACGTGGTGTACTTGGATTTTCAGAAGGCCTTGGACAAGGTGCCGCGCATGAGGCTGCTTAGCAAGATAAGAGTCCATGGAATTACAGGAAAGTTACTAGTCTGGGTGGAGCTTTGGCTGGTCGGCAGACAAAAGAGACTGGGAATAAAGGAATCCTGTTCTGGGTGGCTGCCGGTTACCAGTGGAGTTCCACAGGAGTCTGTGTTGGGACCGCTGCTTTTTACAATGTATGTCAATGATTTGGACTATGGTATTAATGGATTTGTGGCTAAATTTGTTGATGATACAAAGATAGGTGGAGAAGTGGGTAGTGTTGAGGAAACAGAAAGCCAACAGAGAGATAGTTTAGGGGAATGGGCAAAGAAGTGGCAAATGAAATACAATGTTGGAAAGTGTATGGTCATGACTTTGGTAGTCAAAATAAATGGGCAGACTATTATTTAGATGGGGAGAGAATTCAAAATGCAGAGATGCAAAGGGACTTGGGAATTCTTGTGCAAGATACCCTGAAGGTTAACCTCCAGGATGAGTTGGTGGTGAAGAAGGTGAATGCAATGTTGGCATTCATTTCTAGAGATATAGAATATAAGAACAGGAATGTGATGTTGAGGCCCTATAAGGCACTTGTGAGACCTCACATGGAGTATTGTGTGCAGTTTTGGGCTCCTTATTTTAGAAAGGATATACTGATATCGGAGAGGGTTCAGAGAAGATTCACAAGAATGATTCCAGGAATGATAGGGTTACCGTATGAGGAAAGTCTGGCAGTTCTTGGGCTGTATTCCCTGGAGTTCAGGCGAATGAGGGGGCATCTCATAGAAACATTCCGAATGTTAAAAGGCCTGAACAGATTAGATATGACAAAGTTATTTCCCATGGTAGGGGATTCTAGGAGAAAAGGGCACGACTTCAGGATTGAAGGAAGTCCTTTTAGAACTGAGATGCGGAGAAACTTCTTTAGCCAGAGGGTGGTAAATCTGTGGAATTTGTTTACACAAGTGGCTGTGGAGGCCAAGTCATTGGGTGTATTTAAGGCAGAGATAGATAGGTCCTTGATTAGCCAGGGCATCAAAGAGTATGGGGTGAAGTCAGGGGAGTGGGGATGACTGGAAGAATTGGATCAGCCCATGGTTGAATGGCGGAACAGACTCGATGAGCTGAATGGCCTACTTCTGCTCCTATATCTTATGTTCTAATGTGTGGGGATATCATTGAAACCTACCGAATGTTGAAAGAACTAGTCAAGATGGATGTGGAAAGGATGTTTCCTATGGTGGGGGTATCCAGGACTAGAGGACACAGCTTCAAAATTGAGGGGTGACCTTTTAGAACAGAAGTAAGGAGGAATTGTTTCAGCCAGAGAGTAATGAATCTGTAGAATGCTCAGCCACAGACTGTGGTGGAGGCCAAGTCTGTGGGTATATTCAAAGCGGAAGTTGATCGATTCCTGATTGGTTGGGGCATAAGGGATATGGTGAGAGGGCAGGTGTATGGGTTCCGGGATCAGTCAGGGTGAAATCGTGGAGCAAACTCGATGGGCCAAATGGCCTAATTCTGCTCCTTTGTCTTATGGTCTAACACTTGCTTCTCATTGAATTCTTTGGGTGGTGAGATGGCTGATAAGCACAGGAGCAGATCTGCAGGCATTACCGCAGGTGGACTATGTAAGCTTGCTAGTGATGGGAAAGGGAGGTGACAACGCACTTGCTCTTGTCTTTGCTTGGTTTTTGCATGCTCCCTTCAAAGATCCAAAGTGCTTTATGGTTTCCTGAGGCACCTCTACCGAGCAGGCCCATCAAGGCCTTTTCAATGACCGATGACCAACACAGTCCGAGGATATGCCAGGGACAGCCTGTAAGTGTCGCCATGCGTCTGGCACCAACATTGCATGCCCACTAGTTACTAACCACAACCCGTACTGTTTGGACTGTGGGAGGAAACCTGAGCACCTGGAGGAAACTCATGAGGTCACGTGGAGGATGTACAAACTCCTCATAGACAGTGGTGGGAATTGAACCCTGATCTGTGATGGTTGGCACTGTGAAGTGATTGTGAACTGCTACACTATCACGCTGCCCTTGGTGGGTTTTTAGCGTAAATTTCATTGCAGTGAGTCTGGAATCAATGTGGGCATTAGGGTATAATTTCCCGAAAGTTACTCGTGACTGCATGTACTTCTACATCAATCCAATTGTTTTGTTCTTATCATTACTGGCAGTGGGTTTTTAAAAAAATATTTCATTTTCTTCTTTTGTTATTTGAATATAAACTCAGTGGTGACTTTACTTGCTACCTCTTTTACCCAATGAAGTGGCCACTGAGTGTATGTTCATGGTCTTCTGCTGCTGTAGCCCACCCACTTCAAGGTTCGAGGTGTGTGCATTCAGAGATGCTCTTCCACACACCACTGTCGTAACGTGTGGTTATTTGAGTTACTACCACCTTCCTGTCAGTTTGAACCAGTCTGGCCATTCTCCTCTGACCTCTCTCATTAACAAGGCGTTTTTGCCCACAGAACCCGAACACTAATGTCACTCACTGGATTTTTTTTTTTTTGATTCTCTGTAAACTCTAGAGAAAGGGCTCCCAATCTTTTTTATGCCAGTGGCCCCGACCATTAACTGAGGAGTCTGTGGACCCCAGGTTAGGAACCCCTGCTCTGGAGCCTGCTGTGTGTGAAAATCACAGGAGATCTACAGTTTCTGAGATATTCTGGCACCAACGATCATGCCACAGTCAAAGTCACTTAGATCACATTTTGTCCCCATTCTGATGTTTGGTCTGAACAACAACTGAATCTCTTGACCATGCTTGCGTGCTTTTATGCCGTGGGTTGCTGCCGCGTGATTGGCTGATTTGATATTTGCATTAATGAGCAGGTGTACAGGTGCACTGTAGACCTCTACGGACGTATCGTGGAAAACATTCTAACTGGTCTGGAGGGGCCACCGCACAGGATCAGAAAAAAGCTGCAGAAAGTTGTAAGCTCAGCCAGCTCCATCATGGGTACTATCCTCCCCAGCATCGAGGACACCTTCAAAATGTGATGCCTCAAGAAGGTGGCATCCATCATTAAGGACCCCCATCACCCAGGACATGCCCTCTTCTCATCGCTACCATCAAGGAAGAGGTACAGGAGTCTGGAGACACGCACCCTATGTTTCAGGAACAGCTTCTTCCCCTCTACCATCAGATTTCTGAATGGACATTGAACCCATGAACACTACCTCACTATATTATTTTTCTTTTTTTGCTCTCTTTTTGCACTACTGATTTAATTTAATTATATATATATTTTTAATATATATTTGTTATTGTAATTCATAGTTTTTTATTATGTATTGAAATGTATTGCTACAAAAAAAACAACAAATTTCATGACATATGTCAGTGATATTAAACCTGATTCTGATTCTGTTTCTAATAAAATGGCCACAGAGTGTATATAATTCTGACTGAAAACCTTGACACAAATACAATAATACCACTAAAATAAGTGAAAACAGGCTTTCAAAATGTTGATATAGCTCACAAAAAGCAAGTAAAATGATGTCAGTTTCCCCTTAAACACGGACATTCTGATGGCAGAGAGCCAGGCTGCGCTGAGCAGTGATTATGCCTGTCTGGGATGATTGCACTCTGCATTACTAGTATGAGTTATGAGAAACTTCTCTTGCTTCATTAGCATATATTATAATTTAATTATAATATTTAAATACAGTTCCCTCCTATTTTCTGCAGTGATAGTTTATGGCTTCCTTCAAATGAATTATGAGGGAGAGTGGGGAACACAATCTTCATGGTGACATTATATTAAAAAAAAACATCATCTAACTGGTTGTATCACTGTCTGGTCTGGAGTGGCCACTGCACAGGATTAGAAAAAGCTGCAGAAAGTTGTAAACTCAGAATCAGAACCAGAATCAGAATCAGGTTTATTATCACTGGCATGTGACGTGAAATTCGTTAACTTAGCAGCAGCAGTTCAATGTAGTACAAAATATAGAAGAGAAAAAATAAGTAAATTAATTACAGTATATGTATATTGAATAGATTAAAATAAGTGCAAAAAACAGAAACAAAAAACAGTGTATTAAAACAAGTGTCCAAGGGTTCAATGTCCATTTAGGAATCAGATGACAGAGGGGAAGAAGCTGTTCCTGAATCGCTGAGTGTGTGCCTTCAGGCTTCTGTACCTCCTACCTGATGGTAACATTGAGAAAAGGGCATGCCCTGGGTGCTGGAGGTCTCTAATAATGGATGCTGCCTTTCTGAAATACCACTCCCTGAAGATGTCCTGGGTACTTTGTAGGCTAGTACCCAAGATGGAGCTGACTAGATTTACAGCCCTCTGCAGCTTCTTTCGGTCCTGTGCAATAACCCCTCCACACCAGACAGTGATGCAGCCTGTCAGAATGCTCTCCACGGCACAACTATAGAAGTTTTTGGGTGTATTTGTTGACATGCCATATCTCTTCAAAACTCCTAATAAAGTATAACAGCTGTCTTGCCTTCTTTATAACTACATCGATATGTTGGGACCAGGTTAGATCCTCAGAGATCTTGACACCCAGGAACTTGAAACTGCTCACTCTCTCCACTTCTGATCCCTCTATGAGGATTGGTATGTGTTCCTTCGTCTTACCCTTCCTGAAGTCCAGTACCAGCTCTTTTGTCTTACTGACATTGAGTGCCAGGTTGTTGCTACGGCATCACTCCACTAGTTGGCATATCTCAGTCCTGTATACCCTCTCGTCACCACCTGAGATTCTACCAACAACGGTTGTATCACCAGCAAATTTATAGATGGTATTTGAGCTATGCCTAGCCACACAGCCACGTGTATACAGAGAGTAGAGCAGTGGGCTAGGCACACACCCCTGAGGTAGAACTCAGACACCTCCATCATGCACACTAGCCTCCCCAGCATCCAGGACACCTTCAAAAGATGATGCCACAAAAAGCTGGCATCCAGCAATAAGGACCCCCTTCACCCAGGACGTGCCCTCTTCTCATTGCTACCATCAAGGAGGTGGTACAAGAGCCTGAAAACACACACTCAACATTTCTGAATGTACAAGGAATCTATGAACACTATCTCACTATTCTTTTGGTCTCTTTTTTACACTACTTAATTTAATTATATATATATATTTCTTATTGTAATTTATAGTTTTGTTTAAATTATTATTTATTGCAATCTACTGTGGTCACAAAACAACAGATCCCCATGATATATTCTGGTGATATTAAACCTGAAAAAAATAATGCTTATTGCCTGTGTTGAAATGGCGAATGGATGAGTGACTTATGAAATGCTAAGTATCCATTCCCTAACACCACAAATGGCCATTTCTAGGTTAATATGTCTGCAGTGATTCTGAAGCTTCACTGGTAGTGAGCACAAATGAAGCACAAGACTTTCCCATAGAACACTCGTATCAATTAAATAACCTTTTCACTGGTTTTCATTGTTATTCCGAACGAGTCCTGATCTCAATTATCTTTTTTTCCCTGTTAAGCAACTTGATAACCGTTTAACTGGTCCTCAAACACTTGAGTTTCAAGGGGATTGTAAATTCAGTGGAAGAGAAAGGAAGATTAAAAAAAGGAAGTATTAGCTTTATTTGTCACATGCTTATCGAAACATTGAAATGTGTCATTTGCATTAATGACCAGCACATTCTGAGGATGTGCTGGGGACAGCCCACAAGAATTGCCATGCTTCTGGTGCCAACATAGCATGCAAAAGAAACACACATAGTCATATGGAGAATGTACAAACTCCATACAGTGGGCAGTGAGAACTGAACCCCAGTTGTTGACACTATAAAACATTATGCTAATAGCTGTATAAACATGTTGCCTGCTGTTGCATCTTATACACCCTCTGGCCACCCTCAGAATCAAAATCAGGTTTAATATCACCGACATATGCTGTGAAATTTGTTGTTTTATGGCAGCAGTACAATGCCATTTAAAATATCAATTACAATAAGGATAATATATAGATACTTAATAATAAATAAAATATTTTTTTACTGTAATTTTTAAAACATACAGTGGATTCTGGTTAACTGGGACCCATCAGGACCAGTGCATTCTAGCCCAATTAAGTTACTGCCCCAATTAGCCAAAGTTTCAGGAAATAGTTAAAAAGGTATAAAAAAGACAAACTACATTTAACTGAATAACAAATTATGTATTTAACTGAAATACAGAATAAATTAGAACACTACCATAACTAAAGATTGGAGCGACTGGGCTTGTATACTCTGGAATTTAGAAGGCTGAGAGAGGATCTTATTGAAACATATAAGATTATTAAGGGATTGGACACGCTGGAGGCAGGAAACATTTTCCCGCTGATGAGTGAGTCCAGAACCAGAAGCCACAGTTTAAGAATAAGGGGTAGGTCATTTAGAACGGAGTTGAGGAAAAACTTTTTCACCCAGGGAGTGGTGGATGTATGGAATGCTTTGCCCCAGAAGGCTGTGGAGGCCAAGTCTCTGGATGCTTTCAAGAAAGAGATGGATAGAGCTCTTAAAGATAGTGGAATCAAAGGTTATGGGGATAAGGCAGGAACTGGATACTGATTGTGGATGATCAGCCATGACCACAGTGAATGGCGGTGCTGGCTCGAAGGGCCGAATGTCCTACTCCTGCACCTATTGTCTGTTGTCTATTGTCTACTATGGTACTATACGGCTGTGTATTAGTTCCAAACAGTTATCAATGGAGGAATTAATCCAGTGCTTGCTGCTGTGTTCGTTTCTATGACTGTAAATGAACAACATCAACGCAGACACCAAGTGTAGATAATGGCTGTCTTCATACAATGCTTTTGATGATTGCATCCTCCAGATCTTCATTTTCATTGTAACATTCAAGAAGATTGTTGACGCCTTCAAATTCTTCATAGTTCCCAACTTGTTGAAATAGTGAAATTGTTTCATTTTCACTGCCAGCCATTTCTGGCATCTCCAAGCCTGAATGTGTGAAACTGCAATGAACTAAACAATTCTGAATTGTCCAACTGCTTATTTCTCACCAAACTATCAGGGAGAAGAATCACTGCTTTTTGAACACAAACACACGTAACTGACACTACATAAAAACTGTTCACTCTACATACATATAGGCATCTGTTAGTCTCGTGAGACCATGGATTTGCGCCTTGGAAGTGTAAGGGGGTTTCGACTTTTATGTTACTGCGGAGGCTAATTAAAATGGCGTCTTTGTTATGTTAATGTGGGGAATGCGGCTTTGTTGTGTTAAAGGCTGAGAAAGTTTGCGCTAGCAGCTTGGTTTGGTTTAGAGGGTGATAAGAGGGTGCTATTAACCAATTGGGATAATTGTTATGGTTTTGGTGTATTTGAATATACTGTATGTGCGGGGTTTTGGGGCAGAAGGCGAGAGAACGAGACAGAGGATGGACCAGGTGCTGTGATGTCCGCTAACGGGGTTGGACCCCGAGCGGGGCGTTCAGCGAGGAGACGGAGACGGACTCGTGTGGAGCGTTTGGTCGACCACCGTTGTTGGTCCCAGGTGGCCGGTCGAGGTGGTCCGAGGGGTCGCAGGGTGAAGAAGAAGATCCTTGAGCTCCAACTGTTTTGTGCACGAAGAGATTGAACTTTGATAAGTGTGGCGCCTTTTATTTTCCTTTTATATTTTATTCTATCTTAATTATAAGGTTCCAGTAATATCTATAAACTGTAAATCATTTGATCGTATCTGGTGTATTGTCTGTTATTTGGGCAGGGTGGTGTACATCACACAGCATCCACACAAACTATTACCCAGTTTGGCGGGGCCGAGGCTGTTTCCCTAGACGACAGCGAGCCGAGTGACCCTGAGCGTGGCCGGGGGGGCTACAGAAAGTTTCCAGGGTGCAGGCCTGGCAAGGTTGTATGGAAGACCGGCAGTTGCCCATGCTGCAAGCCTCCCCTCTCCACGCCACCGATGTTGTCCAAGGGAAGGGCACTAGGGCCGATACAGATTGGCACCGGTATCGTTGCAGAGCAAAGTGCCTTGCTCAGGGATACAACACCCTGCCTCAGCTGAGGCTCAAACTAGAGACCTTGAGGTCACTAGACCGATGCCTTAACCACTTGGCCACGCGCCAACACATACATAAACCAAAATACATAGGAGCAGAATGAGGCGATTCGACCCAAAGAGTCTCCTCCACCGTCCCATCATGGCTGATTTATTATCCCTCTCAACTCCATTCTTCTGCCTTCTTCCTGTAACTTATTAGACCATAGAGCATAGAAAACACACACACACACACACACACACACACACACACACACACACACAATATAAAACATATATCATATATCCCTCAAAGACCTCATCATTGGTTGAGGAGAGATAAAGAAGATGGGCTACACCTGGGGACAATGTGAAAAACTGGCCCAGGACAGAGGACTCTGGCAAGGGACTATCAGCAACCTGTGTCCTGGTAGTGGTGATGGGATTAAGAGAGTAAGTAAATAATCAGGTAGTGAGCCAGACTGTCGAAGATTGGTTGATACCTTATCTGAATTTCTCAATACCAATTGACTGAAACATCGAGACAGCAGGTGGTTTTCAATGTTGTTGGAGGGAGGCTCCTGTAATCGAGCAATCCTCTCTCCCTCTCTTTTTGGTGGTGAGTGAGAGCCTGTTGGTTCTCGAGCCAGGGGACTGGGAGATGTGGCACGGAAGATTGTAATATTGAAACAGTGAGCTGCTGGTCTCCTGCTCTCGCTGTTGCATGAGCTATCTCTCTCCCTCTTTAGTGAGGGAGAACCTGTCTGAGATACTGAATTGTTGGTTTGGGCTGTAGTCAAGGTCTCTTTGGGAACTTTTGCTGTTGCTGGCATGGTGGGGAGGGGTGCTTTTGCTGGTGCAAGTAGTGGGGGGGGAAGAGTTGAATGCTTCTGCTGCTGATTGTATGTGGGAGTGGGGAGGGGGAGGGTGGCTTTAGGGTTCTGATGTTTCTGTCAACGGGAGGAGAAGATGGCGGCGCGACGCAGCTCACAGCGGCCACTCCGGTGGTGATGTCTGTTATTTGTCAAGTAGGGTGCCGTGCACAATCCTGATTTGATGGAGATGGATGTGAGAGCACGGAGGAACATCTGGAGAAACTTCTGAAATGCCTGCTTCGCTGCTGCTGCTACTGTGTGATCTGAAATCTCTGGAGGGGAAGACCCCGAGTCCTCGGCTTTGCTTGTTGCTCGGTGGCCAGGGCGGGGTCGATGCGCTCGGCAGAGATGGTGCTTGGTGCTCGGTGTCGGAGGGCTGGTCGGAGGCTCGAAGTTTTCGGACGGACTCGGAGTCCACTGCGGTCGGGTGCTTCCAATGGTGCTGCATCAGCAAGTTTGCGGTGCTTGGAGGTTCATGGCAGGGAGCCGCCTGCATGAGATGATGAGTCTATCGGGACTTTGGGACTTTTTTTTACCGTGCTCATGGTCTGCTCTTTATCAAATTATGATATTGCTTTGCACTGTTGTAACTATTATTTTGTCAGTTTTAGTCTTGGTTTGTCCTGTGTTTTCTTGTGATATCATTCTGGAGGAAAGTTGTATCATTTTTTAATGCATGCATTTCTAAATGACAATAAATGAGGACTGACTGTCCTCATAATCTAATCTAATTTATTCTTTGGGGTTTTTTGTTTCTTGGGTGTCTGCAAAGAGTAAGAATTTCAAATTATATACTGTATACAATCTCTGATATTAAATTAAACCAGTTGAAGAAAATTTCCCTTTGCACCGACTCAATTACTTCCATGCTGCAAATAAGATAACAACACAGGTATTTAAAGCACAAGCAACTTGCCACTGCCAATCTGCTCAGAGTTACGTGACATCTTCTCATCAGAGCTGCTTGGAGAGTTACAGAAACAAATAATAGCCAAGTTTCAAAATTGCAATCAGATCAGACAATAATAAAGTCTATTAAATCCTGAAGGTCAGATGCCAGTGCAGTCCATAGAGTCATAGAGCACTACAGTAGAAAAACAGGCCCTTTGCCCCATCTATTCTGTGCTGAACTATTAATCTGCTGAGCCTCACTGACCTGCACTTGGACTGTCCTCCATACCCCAATCCATGTACCTATCCAAGTTTCTCTTAAACATTGATTTCAATCCCGCATCTACCAGTTGCCGCTCGTTTCACACTCTCACCATCCTCTGAGTGAAGAAGTTCCCCTTAAACATCTCACCTTTCACCTTTAACCCATGACCTCTAGTTTTAATCTCAACCAACCTCAGTGGAAAAAGCCTGCTTGCATTTACCTTATCTATACCCCCTTAATTTTGTATATCCCTGTCAAATCTCCCCTCATTCTCCTATGCTCCAGGGAATAAAGTCTGAACCTGTTCAACCTTTCCTTGTAAATATCACCCATAAACGCCAGACATTCTGAAGATGCTGGAATTCTTGAGGTGTTGGAGGAACTCAGAAGATCATGTAGCATCTATGGAAGTGAACAGTCGATACAAGGTCTTGGCCCGAAATGTCGACAGATTTTTTACCACACATCAGGGGTTCCCAACCTGCTTTATTCCATGGACCAATACCATTAAGCAAAGGGTCCGAGGACCCCAGGTTGGGAACCCCTGTGTAGATGTTGTCTGACTCGCTGAGATCCTCTAGCATTTCGTGTGTGTTATCAAACACCCAGGTTTCATAATCACGCTGATGAACGGTCTCAGCCCGAAAGGTCAGCAGTTCATTTCCCTCCATAGAAACTGCTGACCTCAGAGTAGAGGGACACCCACTTAGAACAGAGATGAGGAGGAATTTCTTCATCCAGAGAGTGGTGAATCTGTGGAATTCATTGCAACAGATGGTTGTGCAGGCCAAGACATTGTGTATATTCAAAGCAAAATTTGATAAGTTCCTGATTAGTGAAAGCATCAAAGATTATGGGGAGAAGGCAGAAGAATGGGTTTAAGAGGGGAAAATAAATCAGCCATGATTGAATGGTGGGGCAGCTGGGCTGAACGGATTGCTCCTATGCCTTATGGTCTTATGGCAATATCTGGAAAACATTCTTCAATCTCTCAATGGCATTTCCCAACTCTTTCTCTTCAAGCAACACACATCAAAGTTGCTGGTGAACACAGTAGGCCAGGCAGCATCTCTAGGAAGAGGTGCAGTGGACGTTTCAGGCCGAGACCCTTCGTCAGGACTAACTGAAGGAAGAGTTAGTAAGATTTGAAAGTGGGAGGGGGAGGGGGAGATCCAAAATGATAGCAGAAGACGGGAGGGGGAGGGATAGAGCCAAGAGCTGGACAGGTGATAGGCAAAGGGGATACGAGAGGATCATGGGACAGGAGGACAGGAGGGACAGGAGGACAAGATTTCTTTTCAAATCTTTTTATTATTATTACTATTATCGAAAATGAACATGAGTACATCGAAGTAAGCAACACTTACAAAGTCTCAAGAAAAAAACATTATTTTAAAGATTGAAAAATTGTTGGTGATAATAAAAAAAACCCCCACTGAGCAAGAAAAAGTGGGGAAAAACCTATTAGGTGTTCAACCCTGGAGCCATGCGTCATACAAAAAGCTTCCAAAGATAAACATCAAACCGCCAGCAAGAAAAAAAATGTACCAAAAATTTACAATTAGATCGTGGAGGAAATCTATCCATTAACTCAAATGATAATAACGAGCAAATGAACCCCATCTTTTCTCAAAATCAAACATAGGGTCAAAGGTTCGATTTCTAATTTTCTCCAAACTAAGACATAGCATCAACTGAGACAAAACCATTGTGACAAAGTGGGAGCTGATGTATCCTTCCACTTCAACAAAATGGCCCTCCTAGCTTTCAATGTAACAAATGGTCAGACACAGAGATACCACGGATATTTTGAGGAATTACTCCAAAAAGCACAGTTAGTTTGTTAGGTTGTAAATTAATTTGAAGCGCTTTAGAAATTGGCGAAAAAACTGACTTCCAGGACTGTTCCAGTATAGAACAAGACCAAAATATGTGTGTCAGTGTAGCTGTCTCAGTTTTACATCTATCACTGACATCTCCCAACTCTTGACCTCTGCCTGCAAGAAGCATGAGGGCTGCATGTGTGTGACATTACTGCTACCAGCGTGCTCTCCGCAACCACACCATTGTGATCTATATTGCCCTTCCTACGTTGTCCCAAGAATTTCTGAAGGGGAACTATGGATGGACAATTGATGTTGGTCTTCCAGAGCTACTTTATGCTGCAAATGAATAAGTTAGAATCATATTGGTATTGATTTGAAATGGAATTGACTTATTATTGTCACATGTACGGAGATACAATGAAAAGCTTGCCTTGTATACTGTTCATACAGTTAAAATAATTACGCAGTACATTGAGCTAGAATGCATTGACCCAGGCCATGCTCTTTTCTTGCTGATGCTATCTGGTAGAAGGTTCAAAAGCCTTAAATCTCACACCACCAGGTTCAAGAACAGTTACTACCCCACAACCATCAGACTCCTGAACAAAGGGGTTAACTACACTCTCTTACCATCCACTGGGATGTTCCCACAACCAACCATCTCACTTTAAGGACTCTTTATCTTCTTGTCTCACGTTCTTGTTATTTATTGCTATTTATTTATATTGGTATTTGCACAGCTGTTATCTTCTGCACTCTGGTAGACCTTTCATTGATCTTTCAGATTTGCTGAGTATGCCCACAAGAAAATGAATCTCAGGGTTGTATATGGTGACATATATGTACTTTGATAATAAAATTTACATTGTACTTTGTAGAATAAGGTAATAACAATGCAGAATAAAATCTAAAAGGCATTGAAAGAGGGCAGTGCAGGTAAATGATAATGTGTAAGATTGTAATGACGTAGATTGTGAGGTCAGGAGTCTATCTTATCCAACTAGGGAACCATTTACTGGTTTTATAGTAGCAGATAGAAGCTATCCTTGACCCTGGTGGTACATTCTACAGGCTTTTGTATCTACTATCTGATGGGAGAAGGGAGAAGATAGAATGTCCGGGATGCCTGGGGTCTTTAATAATGTTAGTTGCTTCACTGAGTCAACAAGAAGTATAGACAGAGCCCATGGGGTGGGGGGGTGTCACAACCACTGATTCTGCAGCGCAGTAGATATGGCAATTGCGCTTGTGAATTTGCAAGTGTCAGGTAATTATTATTTAATCATGATTGTATTTAACTCCATTGTTGTTGTCGTAGTGTTTGTTGAGACTTGGACAGAACATAGCAACGCTTTGCTGCTGTTTTGTATTCGACCTTCCCTGAACTATTGGACTTCCAAATCAACTGACTCTGAAGACTAATGGTATTCATCTAGTGTTTAGCTGTTCTTTCCAGCCGCAGCGCAGGCTTTGTTTTCCTTTGACAGTTTTAGTTAAGGGCCTTGTTTGGCCTAGCTTTTATTGTTTCATTTTCCCCTTACCACTGTCTGTATTAATGTCTGTGAACTATCGACCTGCTTCAGTGTCTCTCACTCCGCCCTTGGGCCGTATCTGAACCGTGGTGACAGGGGGAGGCTGGTTCCTGTGACGTGCTGAGCTGTCCGCAGTTTCTTGTGGTCATGTGTGGAGCAGTTACCTTACCAAGGCGTGATGCACCTGGATAGTAAACTCAAAATATTCTGCAGATTCTGGGGTCAAAGCAACATGCACAACACGCTGGAGGAACTCAGCAGGTCGGGCAGCATCCATAGAAACGATCAGTCAACGTTTCGGGCCGGAACCCTTCGTCAGGACAGTAGGGGGAAGGGGCAGAAGACCTATAAAGAAGGTGGGGGGAGGGTGGGAAGGAGAAGGCTGGTAGGTTCCAGGTGAAAAACCAGTAAGGGGAAAGATCAAGGGGTGGGGAGGGGAAGCAGGGAGGGGATAGGCAGGAAAGGTGAGGAAGGAATAGGGGAAAGCACAATGGGTAGTAGAAGGAGACGGGACCATGAGGGAGGTAGTAGGCAGCTGGGGGAGGGGGCAGAGTGAAACTGGGATAGGGGAAGGGAGGGGGAAGGAATTACCAGAAGTTGGAGAATTCAATGTTTATACCAAGGGGCTGGAGACTACCTAGACGGTATTTGAGGTGCTGTAGTACAGTATATGCATCTGGATAGGATGCTTTCTATGGTGCATCGATAGAAGTTGATGGGGAACTTCTTTGTGGTCACTTAAGGTGTGATGTAAATTGGAACTGGAATTGGTTTATCATCGTCACATGTACCGAGGTACAGTGAGAAGCTTGTCTTCCATATCATGATCGTTGGACATCGCAGCAGAATTTGGTAATTCAGCCCATCTATTTTGCTCCAGCATTCAATCATGGCTGATTTACCTTGTTCATACAGATCAAATCATTACACAGTGCATTGAGGCACAACAAGGTAAAGCAGTAAAAATGCAGAATAAAGTGTAACAGCTGTAGAGAAAGTGCAGTGCAGGTGAACAATAAGGTGCAGGATCATAGCCAGGTAGTTTGTGAGGTCAACAGTCCAGACTAGTCTCAAATCAGGGGGTGGAAGATGTCTTTGAGCCTGCTGGTATGTGCTTTCAGGCGTTTGTATCTTCCGCCTGATGGGAAAGGTGGTTCATGAAGAAGCACATATTAATAATGATGGAGGAAAAGCATGGAATGATTTAAGAGATGAGGAATGGGGATTCCTGGATGGATGAACAATGATGATCTGCACTGTCTTTGTTAATGGTCTGCTGTTCCTGTGTGTGACCCTCCTACACATATTGAGTCCTAGAATCTCAAAACACTACAGCACAGAAACAGGCCCTTCAGCCCATCCAGTCTTCCTCGTCCTATCAACTTGTGCCTGGACCATAGCCATCCACACTCCTCCAATCATGTATCTGTCCAAATTTCTCCTAAATGTTGAAATCGATTCTGCATCCACCACTTGTGCTGAGTTAAGAAGTTTCCCCTTAAACATTTCACCTTTCACCCCTAACCCATGACCTCTAGTTGTGGTCTCACCCAACCTCAGTGGAAAAAGCTTGCTTGCATTTCCCCTGTCTATACCCCTCATAATTCTGTATATCTCTATCAAATCTCCCCTCATTCTCCTACACTCCAGAGAATAAAGCCCAAACCTGTTCAATCTTTCCCGGTAACCTAGGCTAAAAATGATGACTAAAAATCACCCATAGACACAAGAGATTCTGCAGATGCTGGGGTTCTTGAGGAACATGCACATTTGCCAATAACTGAGGTCCTCTTCGAGACAACAGGACTTCACCATGAAGAAAACTGGACTAAACAGAATATATTAGTGAGCCAGCTGACCTTGGATATGCAAACGTTAGAACAAGCAATAAGGTCACATTAATGAAGATGAATGATTATTGATCATTGTTTAAATGAAAATGAAACACTCTAGCAACATTTAGGGAAGTGTGGGCCTCTATATTGGAGCCTCACTTAATTAGATCATTGCAATATTTATTACAAATGTCCACTAAGATAAAGCTGCACAAATTATTTTAAATATCAAAAACAATCCATTATTTGGTATTAAGTCACTTGAAGTTTGCTTTGGAGATGATTTCTGTGACTTACTAGTGGAAGTAAAGACTTTTAGTATGTTGGGTTGGGTTGTCCTCTGATTAATTGTTCTGTAACTGATGCCTCGTGATAGTATGTTTCAGTGAAGCATCCGTGTAAGATGAAAAGTTGCAGGTGAAGCTCTCCTGTTGGCAAACACATCTGAACATTTGTTGCCCAGAGTTGTTGGAACTAGGTAAATGTGTAGCTTGGGTGCTTGATGGTTGGGTTGCTGATGGTTGGGTTCTCCGATTATCACAACCTAATCAAAAACCACCTGAGCTTCACATTTTCTGAGTTATTTCCACTTTTAATAGGCCTCAAAGTTCCTGGGTGAGCAAGGAAGAGAATTAAATCAAAGTTCAAAGTTCAAAGCAAATCTATGTACTTCCTTCCTGATGGCAGCAGTGAGAAGAGAACTGGTTCAAGAGCCAGAGAATCAGTGAAAATTATAAAGGCAATGTGCAGTTATTTCATGCTCCAGTGGTGAAGTTAACCATCCATCTTCGCACTGATACATCACAAGTGAGATCTTGACATCTTCTATTCAAATACCACCAAGCAGGGGTCTCAGAATTATTAGTTTTGTTTTAGGTTCATGGGGATGGTTTTGGGGACCGAGAAAAGAGTTAGGGTTCAGGTTAGGATTTAGGGACAAGGATGTAATATAGTTTGAGGTCAGACTGGATTCTAGGCTTCCCTTTCCCGTGCTTCATATTCAAAGGCCAACATGGATGTGTCATGAAGGACATCTGTGGTCAGATGTCAGGCCGGCAGAGCAGTGAGGATGAAGGCCGTTCAGTGAGCTGTCAGTAGGTTTCGGGATGGACAGAGGCATGAATGATGGTGACCCCCTCGGTATGCGAGTCAGTGACACTGGAGTTCGAGGCCTAGTGTTTGGGTCCCAGCCTGGCCTGGAGCTTGGGGTCCTCATCCAGCATCCTCTTTTGTCATAATCATCGAGCCCTGTGGTCGATGTTGAAGATTGAAGCCTAAAGGTCGATTAGAGGTCAAGACTGTTGGATCTCTCTTTATTTTCTGATCCTTATTTTAATGTACGGAAAAATACAAAGCAAACTAAATAAAGAGCTGAGATATGATCTAAGACATAAATAAATGGCAAAGACAAAACTATAAAAGTGGCACCTCTGAAAAATCCATCACATTTTTATAGATAAGTTAAGGAAAATTCCTTAGACAAACTAAACCAATCAATGGATGCACAGCAACATCACATGGGTAATGTGCTAATATTTAGCCAATGAAAAATGAGAAAGGTGACAAACTGTTAGTTTAGCTGCTATACCGCTTTCTGTCAGTGAGTGGGGATGGACCACCACATACAAAGAGTTTGTTAAAAAGTAGAAATCTTATAAATAGTATTATTAAAAAATACTGTGTTTTCCTCCAAGGCCTAATAGATGGAGTCCTGGGTCTGCGAGTTATTGGACAATCTGAAACCCAATGTCTGCAGGTCCGCGAGTCCACTGGAGAAAATGGAAGCTGTGAGTCCACCGGGCAATTTGAAACCCAGTGTCTGCGAATCTCAAGTCCTCTGGAGGAAATCAAAGCCCAAAGTCTGCAAATCCAGCTTCCCAGCTTCAATAAGTTCTGATGGCTGGTGGTTAGAGATGGCCTGCCCTGGGGCTGGAGGACAGTGTATGTGAGTGGCTGGGTGGGAGGCAGAAAAGGGGCTTGTTTTGCTGTTGCAGTTTTGTTTCTAGTTGTGTTTTATGTTTTCCTGCTGAACATTGTGGCATATTATGTTGGCGCTGGAGCGTGTGGTGAACCTTGTGGGCTGCCCCCAGCTTATCCTTGGGAGTGTTGGTTGTTAATGCAAATGATGCATTTCACTGTGTGTTTCAACATACATGTGATAAATAAATAAATAAATCTGAATAAAATAAATAAAAAATTAGGAATAAGACCATAAGACCATAAGATATAGGAGCAGAATTAGGCCATTTGGCCAGTCGAGCTTGCTCCACCATTTCATCATGGCTGCTCCATTTTCCCTCTCAGCCCCAATCTCCTGCCTTGCCCCCCATTTCCCTGCATGCCCTGACCAGTAAAGAATATATCAACCTCTTCCTTAAATATACATAAAGACTTGGATTCCATAGCTGTCCGTGGCAGAGAATTCCACGGATTCACCAGTCTCTGGCTAAAGAAACTCATCCTCATGTCCTTTCTTCATCTCCGTTCTAATAGGACGTCCCTCTATTCTGAGGCTGTGTCCTCTGGTCTTAGACACCCCCACCACAGGAAACATCCTCTCCACATCCACTCTGTCAAGGCCTTTCACCATTCAAAGGGTTTCAATGAGGTCACCCCTCGTTCTTCTGAATTCCATCAAACACTCTTCAAGAGACGGAGGAAGGGGCAGCTGGCTCACAAATAGAGAAAGCTTGTAAACAGTGTGAGAAGGAGGATAGGCAGGGATATGCTCAGACTGATGCTCTGAGATGTGTCTATTTTAATGCAAGAAGCATCATGGACAAAGCAGATGAGCTTAGACTGTGGATCAGTACTTGGAGCTATGAGGTTGTGGCCATTACAGAGACTTGGATGGCTCAGGGGCAGGAATGGCTACTTAGAGTGCCAGGCCTTAGATGTTTTAGAGAGGTCAGGGTGGGAGACAAAAGAGGTGGAGGCGTGGCATTGTGGATCAGAGATAGTGTCACGGCTGCAGAAAGGGAGGAAGTCATGGAGGGATTGTCCACTGAGTCTCTGTGGCTGGACGTTAGAAACAGGAAGGGGTCAATAACTCTACTGGGTGTTTTTTAATAGATCACCCAATAGTAACAGGGACATCAAGGAGCAGGTAGGGAGACAGACTCTGGAAAGGAGTTGTGGTTGTCGTGGTGGGACATTTTAATTTCCCAAATAATGATTGATATCTCCCTAGAGCATGGGGTTTAGATGAGGTGGAGTTTGTTAGGTGTGTTCAGGTTTCCTGACACAATATGTCAATAAGCCTACAAGAGGAGAGGCTGTACTTGATCTGGTATTGGGAAATGAACCTGGTCAGGTGTCAGGTCTCTCATTTTGGAGATAGTGATCACAATTCTATCTTCTTTACCATAGCATTGGAGAGGGATAGGAACAGACAAGTTAGGAAAGCGTTTAATTGGAGTAAGGGGAAATATGAAGCTGTCAGACAGGAACTTGGAAGCATAAATTGGGAACTAATGTTCTCAAGGAAATGTACAGCAGAAATGTGGCAAATGTTCAGGGGATATTTGAGTGGCGTTCTGCATAGGTACGTTCCAATAAGACAGGGAAAGGATGGTAGGGTACAGGAAATGTGGTGTACAAAGGCTGTTGAAAATCTAATCAAGGAGAAAAGAAAAGCTTACGAAAGGTTCAAAAAAGTAGGTAATGAAAGAGATCTAGAAGATTGTAAGGCTAACAGGAAGACGCTTAAGAATGAAATTAGGAGAGCCAGAAGGGGTCATGAGAAGACCTTAGCCAGTAGGATTAAAGAAAAGACCAAGGCATTCTACAAGTATGTGAAGAGCAAGAGGATAAGACATGAGAGAATAGGACCAATCAAGTGTGACAGTGTAAACTTGTGTATGGAACCGGAGGAGATAGCAGAGGTACTTAATGAATACTTTGCTTCAGTATTCACTACGGAAAAGGATCTTGGCGATTGTAGGGATGACTTGCAGCGGACTGAAAAGCTTGAGCATGTAGATATTAAGGAAGAGGATGTGCCGGATCTTTTGGAAAGCATCAAGTTGGATAAGTCACTAGGACCGGACAGGATGTACCCCAGGCTACTGTGGGAGGTGAGGGAGGAAATTGCTGAGCCTCTGGCAATGATCATTGCATCATCAATGAGGACGGGAGAGGTTCCGGGGGATTGGAGGGTTGCAGATGTTGTTCCCTTATTCAAGAAAGGGAGTAGAGATAGCCCAGGAAGTTATAGACCAGTGAGTCTTACTTCAGTGGTTGGTAAGTTGATGGAAAAGATCTTGAGGGGCAGGATTTATGAACATTTGGAAAGGCATAATATAATTAGGAATAGTCAGCATGGCTTTATCAAAGGCAGGACGTGCCTTACGAGCCTGATTGAAGTTTTTGAGGATGTGACTAAACATATTGATGAAGGTAGAACAATAGAACTAGTGTATATGGATTTCAGCAAAGCATTTGATAAGGCACCCCATGCAAGGCTTATTGAGAAAGGGGACATTGCTTTGTGGATCCATGACTGGGTGCCCACAGAAGCTAAAGAGTGGTTGTAGACAGGTCATATTCTGCGTGGAGGTCGGTGACCAGTGGTGTGCCTCAGGGGTCTGTTCTGGGACCCCTACTCTTTGTGATTTTTATAAATGACCTGGATGAGGATGTGGAGGGATGGGTTAGTAAATTTGCCGATGACACAAAGGTTGGGGGTGTTGTGGATAGTGTGGAGGGCTGTCAGAGGTTACAGCAGGACATTGATAGGATGCAAAACTGGGCTGAGAAGTGGCAGATGGAGTTCAACCCAAATAAGTGTGAGGTGGTTCACTTTGGTAGGTCAAATATGATGGCAGAATACAATGTTAATAGTAAGATTCTTGGCAGTGTGGAGGATCAGAGGGATCTTGGGTTCCGAGTCCATAGGACGCTCAAAGCTGCTGTACAGGTTGAGGTGTGGTTAAGAAGGCATACGGTGCATTGGCCTTCATCAATCGTGGGATTGAATTTAAGAACTGAGAAGTAATGTTGCGGCTATAAAGGACCCTGGTCAGACCCCACTTGGAGTACTGTGCTCAGTTCTGGTCGCCTCACTACAGGAAGGATGTGGAAGCCATAGAAAGGGTGCAGAGGAGATTTACAAGGATGTTGCCTGGATTGGGGAGCATGCCTTATGAGAATAAGTTGAGTGAACTCGGCCTTTTCTCCTTGGAGTGATGGAGGATGAGAGGTGACCTGATTGAGGTGTATAAGATGATGAGAGGCATTGATCGTGTGGATAGTCAGAGGCTTTTTCCCAGGGTAAATGGCTAGCACAAGAGGGCACAGTTCCAAGGTGCTTGGACGTAGGTACAGAGGAAGTGTCAAGGTAAGTTTTTTATGGTGAGTGCGTGGAATGGGCTGCCAGCGACGGAGGTGGAGGCGGATCCAATAGGGTCTGTTAAGAGACTCCTGGATAGGTACATGAAGCTCAAAAAAATAGGAGAGTCTGTACATCAGATGACTGACAGGAAATGATAAAGTAGAGGTGGTTGGGGTGTGGAGGGGTGGGTTAGTGTGTGGAGGTGTTGATCAGCCTCACTGCTTGGGGAAAGTGACTGTTTTTCAGTCTGGTGGTCCTGGTGTGGATGCTACGTAACCTCCTCCCTGATGGGTGTGGGACAAGCAGTCCATCAGCAGGGTGGTGGGGTCCTTCATGATGTTACTGACCTTTTTCATCACCTTTCTGTATCTATGTCCTTGACGGTGGATAGGCTGCTGCCGGTGATGTGTCCTGTACCATTCTGTGATGCAGTGTGTTAGGGTGCTCTCTACTGTAGCTCTGTAGAATGACATGAATATAGATGTGTATAGTCCGTCTTGCTTCATCTTCCTCAGAAATCAGAGACATTCGTGAGCTTTTCTGATTGTGTAGGATGTGTTCTGGGACCATGAGAGGTTGTGGGTGATGAGCACTTTTAGCAGTTTGAAACTGCTTGCTGTTTCTGTGCAATGCACCAGTCTGCTTTATGATTTGAGTGTAGGAGATTCCAGGGCCACAACAGTTATTATGCCTGTGGTGAAGTGGGCTGACACAGTGACGTCAACCCAGAGGATTTACTGGAATGAATTCAGAGTATATTGCAGGAAGTTAGAGAAAACCAAATCATTAAGTGGGAAATAAAATTCATAAATCATAAAAATTCAGGAGGGGCTACAGCACAGAAATCGGCCCTTTGGGCCATCTAGTTCATGACAGCTGTTATTATGCCTCGTCCCATCGACCTGCACCATGGCACTCCGTATCCTTCACATCCCTCCCCAGACATTGTCTTCTCATCATTACCATTGGGGAGGAGGGACAGGAGCCTGAAGACCCACTCTCAGCAATAACATCTTCACCTCCACCATTAGAGTTTTTAACGGTCCATGTACCCATGAAAGCTACCTCATTATTTAAATATTTTTTGCATTAATTATTTATTTTGTAATTTATATTCATTTTGTATCTTTGCACTGTGCTGCCATATAACAGTGATAATAAACCTGATTCTGTGACAAACAGAACAACATTATGGCTAAAGATGAAATATCATCTTTATTTGTCACATGTACATCGAAACATCGAAACATACAGCACAATGGAGGCGTCGTTTGCCTCAATGACCAAGGATGTGCTTGGGGCAGTCTGAAAGTGTCACCAAGCTTCAGGCACAATATAGCTTGCCCACAACTCACAAACTTTAACCTGTACGTTTTTGGAACATGGGAGGAAACCAGAGCACCCGGAGGAAACACACTCGCTCGCGGGGAGAATGTACAAACTCCTTACAGACTGCAGCGGGAATCAAACCTTGATCGCTGATCGCTGCAATTTTCTGTCTCTAACCACAGCACCTGGAAAGGTTCTCAACACAGTTATAACGTCATGAACTAATCCGGCAGGCCTGTCAGATGATTCCACCGGCTACACACAGACTATTGTCTGTGTTGGGAACTTCTCCCAGCACTGTTGTGGGAGGTGTTCTGTGCTTTGAAAATGACAGCTTGGAGCTTTGAGGGACGTTCATGTGAGACAGGCCCCTATCACAGTACCATGTGTATCAATACCTTTCAGGACCAGGGAGGGCCAGTACGTGGGTGCAGGTTGCGGGGCCTGTTTTTGTGCTGTGGTGTTCTATGATTCTTTCATCAAGCCAACTCTTGCCTCTGAACAAAAAAACATTAGCCAGATTATTACATAAATTCTAACAAAGTTAGGATATTTGCAGTTATGGTTATTATTTCTGGTTCTGTTTGTAGGTGTTTTTAAGAGGAGGGTTCAATTCCATATTTGTCAAAAGTGTACAAGATGTTAAGAGGCATCGAGTGGACAGCCAGAGACATTTTCCCAGGTCAGAAGTGGTTAATACAAGAGGGCAAAACTTTAAGGTGATTGAAGGGAAGTCTGGGCCAGGGGTGGCGGTGGGGTGGAGGTTGGGGTATATCAGAGGTGGTTTTTTAACAAACAGTGGTGGGTATGTGAAACTCCCTTCCAGAGTGGTGGTAGAGGCAAATACATTCGGGACACTTATGAAACTTCAGCTCACACTTTGTTCCTATAATGCGGTGACCAGAACTGGATGCAGTATTCCAACTGTGGTCTAACCAGGGATTTGGAGAAAAATATAGAGAAGAGTTTAGTAGAGAGTGGTAGTTGCAAGGAATGACTCTCTGGGGGGGGGGGGTTGGTGATGTATTGGCAGCGGATACATTAGGGACATTTAAGAGACCCTTAGATAGGCAGATGGATGATAGAAAAATGGAGGGCTATGAAGGAGAGAAGTGTTAGATTGATCCTGGAGTAGCTACGTAGAAATATAGACAATCTACAGCACAATAAAGGCCCTTCGGCCCACAAAGCTGTGCCGAGCATGTCCTTACTTTAGAAATTACCTAGGGTTACCCATATCCCTTTATTTTTCTAAGCTCCATGTACCTGTCCAGGAGTCTCTTAAAAGACCCTACCGTATCCGCCTCCACCACCGTCGCTGGCAGCCCATCCCACGCACTCACCACTCTCTGCGTAAAAAACTTACCCCTGCCATCTCCTCTGTACCTAAAATTTCAGCACAAGATTGTGGGCTGAAGGGCCTGTATTGTGCAGTAGTGTTCCATATTGTATGGTCTATGCTCTATATTCGATATTCTGAGTTCACTGTAAATTTATTATCGAAGTACATCTATATCACCACATATTACCTTGAGGAAAGTAGACAAATACGACAGAAGTTATGAATAACTATACTTAACTAAAGACCGACAAATAGCCAACGTGCAAAAGGAGACAAATTGTGCAAAAAGGATAAACAATACTGAGAACACAAGTTGTAGAGTTCTTGAAGGTGAGCCTGTAGGTTGTGGATTCAGTTCAGAGTTGTGCTGAATGAAGTTATCCACTCTGGTTGTAGGATAATACTACTACTTAGTCGACTCAGGCCTAGGGGGCCGGCGTCAGGCACAATGACGGACTCTCCACTTCTTGCTCTCCCTCATCAGTGTGTTCAGTTCATCTACATTAGCCGCACCGCTGTCTTCTAGGAGCGTGTTGACCATAGTCTTGGGAGGGTGCCCAGGGTTCATCCTCCCTTGCTTGGGCTCCCATATGATGACTAGGCTGGCAGGTATATCGGGGTGGCGTAGACAGTGCCCTGCTAGTTGCAGTCTTGATAAGTGATCCTGAACTTGGTGATGTGAGACCTCAGGCTCCTGTACCTCCGGCCCGATGGTAGCAGTGAGAAAAGGACATGGCCTGGATGGTGGGGGTCCTTGATGATAGAAGCTGCTTTCTCATGGCCGAGTTCCTTGTAAGTGTGCTCAGTAGAGGAGAGGGCTTTACGCTGTGGTGGCATGGGCTGTATCCACCATTTTCTGTAGGCTCTTCTGTACCTGGGCATCGGTGTTTACATACAGGGCTGAGATGCAACCAGTTAGCATGCTCTCAAAGTTCAAAGTTGAAAGTCCACTTTATTATAAAGTGCATATATGTCACCACCCTGAAAATCATTTTCCTGTGAGCATACTCAGCAAATCTATAAAATATTAACTGTAACAGGATTAGTGAAAGGTCAACCAGAGTGCAGAACACAACAAATGGTGTAAATGCAAACATAAAAATAGCAATAAATAACGAGAAGATGAGATAATGAGATAAGGAGCCCTTAAAGTGAGATCATTGGTTGTGGGAACAATTCAGTGATGGGTCAAGTGAGTGTAGTTATCTCCTTTTGTTTTTGAGCCCGGTGCTGTGAATCCTGAGGCTCTTCTACCTGATGGCAGTAGTGAGAACAGACCGTGGACAGCGTGGTGGGGATCTCTGATGATGGAAGCTGCCTTCCTCTGTGCGTCTATAAATAAATTAATTTGACACAGAATAATGATTAAGTTATTTAATTCAATATCAATCATCCTCTCTGATCTAGGTGTTGAGTCTGGTACAAGATGTCAACTTTAGCTGGGGTCCGTGCAACGGACACTGGAGTTCATTCTGTGCAGGCTGTTTCATCTCTCTCCCTACGAGCTTCTAATTGTGGGCTGATGTTTGGCTGCTTGCAATAGTCACAATGAGGCTAATAGGAGCTTCAGATAGATTAATGTCTTCCAGTTAGAGCCTTTGCACTTAAAAAGTGGATCATTCTCTTTCAGAGGACAAGTTATGTTCGTATGGAATGGTAAAAAAGCTTCTTTTTTATTCTGACATCTTGAGGAATATAGGAAAGGTTATAATTACATTGACTATAGAAGAGCATCGAGTGTCCTGTCTGTCTGTCTGCATCATTGTGTGGTATGGAAACTGCATGGGGCCTCAAGACCCTACAGAGGATTGTAAAAACCGCCGAGAGGATTATTGGGGTCTCCCTCTCTCTAAGATCTTTACCAACCATCCCACAATCTTTTTGACCTATTACTATCTGGAAGGAGGTACGGGAGCATTAGGACTAGGACTGCCAGACTGGGTAACAGATCTAACCTGGACCCAGAACGACTCCACATTAGTCAAAAAAGCACAGCAGCATCTACACTTCCTGAGAGGACTGAGTTGTGCAAGGCTCCTTGCTCCCGTTCCAACAACTTTCTACAGGAACACAATCAAGGCTGTCCTGTGGGTCTGTATCATTGTGTGGTACGTAAGCTGCAAGGCATCGGACTGCAGGACCCTACAGAGGAGAGCAGAAATCACCAAGAGGATCACCAGGGGTCTTCTTCCCCACAGTTTGTGACTTTTACCGAGGGTCTTGTATACAAAGGGCCCAAAGATCCCAACCACCCATCCCACAATCTCTCTGACCCACCACTGTCAGGAAGGAGGTACAGGAGCACCAGGACTAGGACTGCCTAACTGGGTAACAGTTTCTTCTCTCAGGCTGTGAGACTAATGAATACCCTGCCACTACCGAGGTCTTGTCACTCGGACAGCGAGCTGTTTACCTGTTTTGTGCGCTACATGCATTTTGAATTATATTTTGTTAACTTATTTATGATAATATTTTGGTTTATGTGCTGTGTGTGATATTTGTTTTATGGGTGCACTGTGGGCTGGAGGAACATTGTTTTGTTTGGTTGTATATATGTACAGTTAGATGATTGTAAACTTGAACTGCATGTGCTCAATATTAGAAACATAGAAACATCGAAAACTTACAGCACAATACAGACCCTTCAGCCCACAATGCTGTGCCGAACATGTCATTACTATAGAAATTACCTAGGCTTACCCATAGCCCTCTATTTTTCTGAGCTCCATGTACCTGTCCAGGAGTCTCTTAAAAGACCCCATCGTATCCGCCTCCACCATCGTTGCCGGCAGCCCATTCCACGCACTCACCACTCTCTGTGTAAAAAACTTACTCTGACATCTCCTCTGTACCTACTTCTAAGCACCTTAAAACTATGCCCTCTCGTGCTAGCCATTTCAGCTCTGGGAAAAAGCCTCTGACTATCCACATGATCAATGCCTCTCATCATCTTATACACCTCTATCAGGTCACCTCTCATCCTCCGTCGTTCCAAGGAGAAAAGGCCAAGTTCACTCAACCTGTCTTCATAAGGCATGCTCCCCAATCCAGGCAACATCCTTGTAAACCTCCTCTGCACCCTTTCTATGGTTTCCACACCCTTCCTGTAGTGAGGTGACCAGAACTGATGTTGATGATGTTCTGACATACGTTTGTACATGTACTTTGATAATAAATTGACTTTGAACTTTGAACATGAGTAAAAGCATATTGACAAGAGTTGGACTGAGAAGGTAAGGAGTGGAAAGAGGGCCATCTAGCTCAATATCTATTTCAATGATTAAGTCAAAGTTTCACCTCTGGGGATAGGAATTCAGACTCAGATTCGTTTATTAATTACAAGGACAATTTCTCCCACATCCACAGATCATCAGAGAAAATGAAAGAGTTAAAAACTCTGCAAGATTAATTTAAGAATTTAGTGGCCTTTAAGAAACTCAGATAGGCACATCGGTGATAGAAAAAAGGAGAGTTATGTAGGAAGGAATGGTTAAATTGATCTTAGAGTTGGTTAAAAGGTCTGAACATTGGTTCATTAAAATGTCATTAGCTGAAGGTCCTGTATTGTGCTGTACTGCTGTATGTTCTATGTTCCTGGAATGAAGGGATTAACTTACCAGGAACGTTTGATGGCTCAAGGCCTGTACTTGCTGGAGTTTAGAAGAATAAGGGGGAACTCATTGAAAACTATAGAATATTGGAAGACCCTAGATAGAGTGGAACTGGAGAGGATTTTTCCTATAGTGGGGGAGTCTAGGACCAGAGGGCACAGCCCCAGAATAGAAGAACATTCATTTAGAATAGAGATGAGGAGGAATTTCTTTAGCCAGAGGGTGGTGAATCCTTGGAATTCATTGCCACAGTCTGCTGTGCAGGCCAAGTCATTGGGAATATTTAAAATGGAAGTTGATAGTCTCTTGATTAGTCAGAGTGTTAAAGGTTACAGGGAGAAGGCAGAAGAGAGGAGTTGAGAGGGATAGTAAGTCAGCCAATATGGAATGGTGGATGGACCGAATAGCCTAACTCTGCTCTTATGTCTTATGGTCTTCAAAGAACTTAAAAGAGAGAGAACACGCAAAGTGTTCGTAGGATGTCAGCCACATACAAATCTGCCTCAGATATCACTGTGTGGGAAGCACTTTGTGTTTGAACATTGTGTTGATGCATAGCCATGTAACCGCAGGGTATGATGTTGCCTGCTTTATAAAAGTGCACATGATGATTCATTTAATCTTGACATTTGTTTCATTATCCACATTTCAAACAGTAACTGCAAGAGTATTTTCTCAAGGTAAAGGAGGTGTTGTAAGGGGAAGGAATAGTTCACTAGCCAATGAAATGCAAGTTATTGTCATAATGTGCAGAATGCAACTGCCTGCTGGGCACAATCAGCTAATTCAAATTTCAAGATTCAAGATTGTTTAATGTTATTTTCTGTGAACAAGTGTAACTTTCTCACCGGGGTTCGTTAGCTAACTCTGCTAACAGCCACGTGACTCAGTAATGAGAGGGCCACCTTCCATAAACAATACACATCTAGGGTCAGTATGAAAGTTGGGATGTTCTGATTGATCGTGATGAATGCTGTGTAAATACTGCTCCATGTAAAGTGATTGTACACCGGCATAAAATTATAAAGAAATATATTTACCAAATTTACAGTTACAGAAAAAAGAAAAGGGAATTAAAAGGGACCATTACAGTAAAACCAGTCCAATATGCACATTAACGTTGGAGCTCATCTCTGCAGTAGTCAGGTGCATCGCTTTACTCACGTGCTGAACCCACGGTCTGCGTGAAGGCACACGCCACAATCTGAATTTATCTCAAAGACCATCTTGAACAAACTGGCTCTCTCAGGAGTATTGGCCCGTCCTCCTTGGAGCCCTTCATCTGCACAAAGCACTTCTTACAACGGGAACTCTCCATTGAAAAGACATTCTGCAGTATCCTGTGCCCCACTCCACAGCTCTGCCAAACAAGACCTCAAATCAGACCCTGTCTTTCAGAGATCTGCTCCTGCCTAGCACTACCTGATGTCCTACTGGGCAGAAAGTTACGACCCATACCAAGACAACCCTGATCGACTGGCACCTCATTCCCAGGTTGGACAACATAGCTCCTTATATTCAGCAAAGCCAAAACACTTTTGCTAGCAGGACACACTGCTTGTTTAGAAAATTATGAAAATAAAGATACCTCACAGCATAGCAGTAGAAATCTTACCCAGGGCATTACATAAGTGTAAAGGAGAACAAAATAATTGCAACTCCAGGCTCGATGCAAAACACAAACACAAGTGCAAAACACAAACACAAACACAAACACTTCTATAATAACAAAAAACATAATAAATATAAATAAATAAGATAGATTAATTATATGTCCATAAAGTGATGCTAGGGACAGGAGTACCTGTACATAAGGTGACTGACAGGAAATGATAAAGTGGTGGTGGTTGGGGGTGTAGAGGGGTGGGTTACTGGGTGAAGGTGTTGATCAGCCTTACTGCCTGGGAAAGGTAACTGTTTTTGAGTTTGGTGGTAGCCTTCTCCTGGATGAGAGTGGGACAAACAATCCATAAGCAGGGTAGCTGGGGTCCTTCATGATGTTATTGGCCCTTCACATGTCTTTATATGCTTACAGAGTGTTTCACTAAGGGGTAAATGTAATCTAAGGTACCAGAAAAAAATCACCTTTGTGACCTCCACAGGTCCTAATACATGTAATGTGTGTGGTAAATAATGTTGATGCTTGATCCTTCTTAGGTGTATTAGGAATTTGCTGTGGTGCGTTGGCATGGCATGCAACAAAAAGCAGCATTTAACAATTAGAGGCATAGAGTCATGGAAAAGCTCAGTACAGAAACAGGCCCTTCAGTCCATCTATTTCATGCTGGACCATTTAAACTGCTTACTCCCATTGTCCTGCACCAGGGTCACAGCCCTCCATACCCCTACCATCCATGTACCTATCCAAACTCCTCTTTAACGTTGAAATCGAACTTGCATCTACTACTTGCACTGGCAGATTGTTCCAAACTTTCACCACCCTCTGAGCGAAGAATTTCCCACTCATATTCCCCTTAAACGTTCCACCTTTCACCCTTAAACCATGACCTTTTGTTCTAGGCTCACCCAACCTCAGTGGAAAAATCCTGCTTGCATTCACCGTATCAATGCCCCTCATAACTGTGTATACCTCTATGAAATCTCCTCTCAATGTCCTTCATGCTGAGGAATAGAGCCCTAATCTATTCAATCTTTCTTTCTCAGGTCCTCCAGACTCAGCAACATCACTATCACTATTAACTATTTACTATTTATCACAATCCACAATAAAGAACCACATAAAAATAAGGAATTATAGAAAAACATTGTGAATGAAGAGTCTGAAGCCTTGGGGTCCTTACCACCCATCCCACAGTCTCATTGACCCACTACCGTCAGGAAGGAGGTACAGGGGTATCAGCACGAGGACTGTCAGACAGGGTAACAGCTTCTTCCCTCAGGCTGTGAGACTAATGAATACCCTGTCACCACTGAGGTCTTGTCACTAGGACAGCGGGCTGCTTACTGCTTACCTGTGCACCACATGATATCTGAATTATACTTTATTAACTTATTTAGGAACATAGAAACGTTGAAAACCTACAGCACAATACAGACCCTTCAGCCCACAAAGTTGTGCCAAACATGTCCTTATCTTAGAAATTACCCTCTATTTTTCTAAGCTCCACTTTCCACAACACCCCCAACCTTTGTGTCATAAACAAATTTACTAACCCATCCCTCCACTTCCTCATCCAGGTCATTTATAAAAATCACAAAGAGTAGGGGTCCCAGAACAGATCCCCGAGGCACACCACCGGTCACCGGCCTCCATGCAGTCTACAACCACTCTTTGCTTTCTGTGAGCAAGCCAATTCTGGATCCGCAATTCAATGTCCCCTTGGATCCTGTACCTCCTTACTTTCTCAATAAGCCTTGCATGGGGTACCTTATCAAATGAATAAGGGAACAACATCCGCAACCATCCAATCCTGCAGAACCTCTCCCGTCCCCATGATGCTGCAAAGATCAGCGCCAGAGGCTCAGCAATCTCCTGCCTCGCCTCCCACAATAGCCTGGGGTACATCCCGTCTGGTCCCGGTGATTCATCCAACTTGATGCTTTTCAAAAGCTCCAGCACATCCTCTTCCTTAATATCTACATGCTCAAGCTTTTCAGTCTGCTGTAAGTCATCCCTACAATCGCCAAGATCCTTTTCCATAGTGAATACTGAAGTAAAGTATTCATCAAGTGCCTCTGCTATTTCCTTCGCTTCCATACACACTTTCCCACTGTCACACTTGATTGGTCCTATTCTCTTATGTCTTATCCTCTTGCTCTTCACATACTTGTAGAATGCCTCGGGGTTTTCCTTAATCCTGTCTGCCAAGGCCTTCTCATGGCCCCTTCTGGCTCTCCTAATTTGATTCTTAAACTCCTTCCTGCTAGCCTTATAATCTTATAGATCTCTGTCATTACATAGTTTTTTAAATCTTTTGTAAGCTCTTCTTTTCATCATGACTAGATTTACAACAGCCTTGTTCACCACTGTTGCTGTACCCTACCATCCTTTCCCTGTAATTGGAATGTATTATTTGTGGTAATATTTTCTATTTATGATTTATAATTTAAGTTTTTAGTATTTACTATTGATTTGTAATCCAGGGAGCGGGAAGTGCAGAATCAAATATCGCTGTGATGATTGTACGTTCTAGTATCAATTGTTTGGTGACAATAAAGTATAAAGTATTTAGTCTTTTGTAATGTGTGTGATATATAAGACAATAAAACTCTAAGAAATAGAAGCCGAATTAGGCCATTTGGCCCATCGAGTCTGCGCCATTTAATCATGGCTGATCCACTTTCCCTATCAACTCCATTCTCCTTCCTCCTCCCCATAACCTTTTATGTTGTCACTAATCAATAACTTATTAATTTTTGCTTTAAATATAAGACCATAAGATTATAAGACATAGGAGCAGAAATAGGCCATAGAAATACTGTATCTCTGCATTTCTGTTTTAAATGGACACTCATCTATCCTGAGGTTCTGCCCTCTTGTCCTAGTCTCCCCCACCATGGGAAACATTTATTTCACATCTACTATGTCTAGACGTTTCAACATTTGAAAGGTTTCAATGAGATCACCCCTCATCCTTCTAAATCCCAGCGAGTACAGACACAGAGCTATCAAACATTCCTCATATGATGACCCTTGCATTCCTGGAATCATCCTTGTGAACCTCCTCTGAACCCTCACCAATGCCAGCACATCTTTTCTAAGATGAAGAGCCCAAAACTTTTCACAATACTCAAGGTGAGGCTTCACCAGTGCTTCACATCCCTGCTCTTGTATTCTAGACCTCTTGAAATGAATGCTAACATTGCATTTGCCTTACTCACCATCAACTCTACCTGCAAGTTAACCTTTAGGATGTTTTGCACAAGGACTCGCAAGTCCCTTTGCATTTCAGATTTCTGGATTTTCTCCCTATTTAGAAAATAGTCTGCATATTAAATTCTACCACAAATGTGCGTGACCTTGCTTTTTCTAACATTGTATTTCATTTGCCACTCTCTTACCAATTCTCCTAATCTAAGTCCTTCTGCATCCTACCTGTTTCCTCAATATTACCTGCTCCACCACCAATCTTCGTATCATCTGCAAACTTGGCAACAATGCCATCTATTCCATCATCTAGTCATTGATATACAGCATAAAACGAAGTGGTCTCAACACGACCCTTGCGGAACACCACTAGTCACTGGCAGCCAACAGAAAAGGATAATTTTATTCCCACTCTCTGCCTCCTACCAATCAGCCAATGCTCTAACCATGTTAGTAACTTTCTTGTAATACCATGGGCTCTCAACTTGGTAAGCAGCCTCATATGTGGCACCTTGTCAAAGGCCTTCTGAAAGTCCAAATATACAACATCCACTGCAGCCCCTTCATCTATTGAACTTTAATCTCCTCAAGGAATTCCAACAGGTTTGTCAGGCAGGATTTTCCTTTAAGGAAACCATGCTGACTTTGACCTATCTTGTCCTTTGTCACTAAGTTTTCCATAACCTCACAGTTAACAATTGACTCCAACATCTTCCCAACCACTGAGGTCAGGCTAACTGGTCCATAATTTCCTTTCTGCTACCTTCCTCCTTTCTTAGAGGGGAGTGACATTTGCAATTTTCCAGTTCTCTGGCACCATGCCAGAGTCCTTTGAAAGATCATTACTAATGCCTCCACAATCTTTAACACTACCTCTTTCAGAGCCCTAGGGTGCAGTTCCTCTGGCCTGGATGCTTTATATACCCTTAGGTCTTTCAACATTTTGAGCACCTTCTCCCTTGTAATAGTAACTGCACTCACTTCTCTTCCCTCACACCCTTCAACATCAGGCACACTGCTAGTGTCTTCCACAGTGACGACCGATATAAAATGCTCATTTAATTTATCTGCCATCTCCTTGGCCCCCATTATTATTTCTCCAGCCTCATTTCTAGTGGTCCTATATCCACTCTCATCTCTCTTTTATTTTTTACATACTTGAAAAAGCTTTCACTACCCACTTTGATATTGTTTGCTAGTTTGCTTTCATATTTCATCTTTTCCCTCCTAATGATTCTTTTAGTTGCTCTTGGTAGGGGTTTAAAAGCTTTGTCTTCCCACTAATTTTTGCTTTGTTGTATGCCTTCTGTTTTGCATTTACATTAGCTTTGACTTCCCTTGTCAGCCATGGTTGTACTATTTTGCTATTTCATTGTTTTTGGAATACACCTATCCTGCATCTTCCTCATTTTTCCCAGAATCACATGCCATTGCTGCTCTGCTATCATCCCTGCCAACATTTCCTTCCAATTTACTTTGGCCAATTCCTTTTCAGGCCACTGTAATTTCCTTTACTCCACTGAAATACTGCTATGTCAGACTTTACTTTCTCCCTGTCACATTTCAAGTTGAACTCAATCATATTCTGATCACTACCTCATAATATGAGGGGACAGTGTTGGATCTCCTGTTAGGGAATGAGACAGGTCAGGTGATGAAGGTTTGTGTTGGGGAGCACTTTGGGTCCAGTGATCACAATGCTATTAGTTTCAATATAATTATGGAGAAGGATAGGTCTGGACCCAGGGTTGAGATTTTTGATTGGAGAAAGGCTAACTTTGAGGAGATGCAAAAGGATTTGGAAGGAGTGGATTGGGACAATTTGTTTTATGGGAAGAATGTAATAGAGAAGTGGAGGTCATTTAAAGGTGAAATTTTGAGGGTGCAGAATCTTTATGTTCCTTTTAGGTTGAAAGGAAAGGTTAAAAGTTTGAGAGAGCCATGGTTTTCAAGGGATATTGGAAACTTGGTTTGGAAAAAGAGAGATATCTACAATAAATATAGGCAGCATGGAGTAAATGAGGTGCTCGAGGAATATAAAGAATGTAAAAAGGATCTTAAGAAAGAAATTAGAAAAGCTAAAAGAAGATATGAGGTTGCTTTGGCAAGGAAGTTGAAAATAAATCCCAAGGGTTTCTACCGTTATATTAATAGTAAAAGGATAGTGAGGGATAAAATTGGGCCCTTAGAGAATCAGAGTGGACAGCTATGTGTGGAGCCAAAAGAGATGGAGGAAGATTCTGAACAATTTCATTTCTTTGGTAGTCACTAAGTCATAGTCATAGTCATAGTCATACTTTATTGATCCTGGGGAAACTGGTTTTCATTACAGTTGCACCATAAATAATAAATAGTAATATGTAAATTATGCCAGTAAATTATGAAATGAGCCCAGGACCAGCCTATCGGCTCAGGGTGTCTGACCCTCCAAGGGAGGAGTTGTAAAGTTTGATGGCCACAGGCAGGAATGACTTCATATGACGCTCTGTGCTGCATCCCAAAGGAATGAGTCTCTGGCTGAATGTACTCCTGTGCCCACCCAGTACATTATGTAGTGGATGGGAGACATTGACCAAGATGGCATGCAACTTAGACAGCATTCTCTTTTCAGACACCACCGTGAGAGAGTCCAGTTCCATCCTCATAACATCACTGGCCTTACGAATGAGTTTGTTGATTCTGTTGGTGTCTGCTACCGTCAGCCTGCTGCCCCAGCACACAACAGCAAACATGATAGCACTGGCCGCCACAGACTCGTAGAACATCCTCCGCATCGTCCGGCAGATGTTAAAGGACCTCATTCTCCTCAGGAAATAGAGACGGCTCTGACCCTTCTTGTAGACAGCCTCAGTGTTCTTAGACCAATCCAGTTTATTGTCAATTTGTATCCCCAGGTATTTGTAATCCTCCACCATGTCCACACTGACCCCCTGGATGGAAACAGGGATCACCGGTACCTTAGCTCTCCTCAAGTCTATCACCAGCTCCTTAGTCTTTTTCACATTAAGCTGCAGATAATTCTGCTCACACCATGTGACAAAGTTTCCTACCGTAGCCCTGTACTCAATCTCATCTCCCTTGCTGATGCATCCAACTATGGCAGAGTCATCTGAAAACTTCTGAAGATGACAAGACTCTGTGCAATAAGGAGAAGGATATTGAATTGTGTAAGATAAGGGAAACAGGTAGGGAAGTTTTGGAAACTATGATGATTAAAGAAGAGTAAGTACTGGAGCTTTTAAGGAATATAAAAGTGGATAAGTCTCCGGGTCCTGACAGGATATTCCCTAGGACCTTGAGGGAAGTTAGTGTGGAAATAGCAGGGGCTCTGACAGAAATATTTCAAATGTCATTAGAAACGAGGATGGTGCCGGAGGTTTGGCGTATTGCTTATGTTGTTCCATTGTTTAAAAAGGGTTCTAAGAGTAAACCTAGCAATTATCGGCCTGTGAGTTTGATGTCAGTGGTGGATAAATTGATGGAAAGTATTCTTAGAGATGGTATATATAATTATCTGGATAGACAGGGTCTGATTAGGAACAGTCAACATGGATTTGTGTGTGGAAGGTCATGTTTGACAAATCTTATTGAATTTTTTGATGAGGTTACTAGGAAAGTTGACGAGGGTAAAGCGGTGGATGTTGTCTATATGGACTTCAGTAAGGCCTTTGACAAGTTTTCATGCAGAAGGTTGGTTAGGAAGATTCAATCGTTAGGTATTAATATTGAAGTAGTAAAATGGATTCAGCAGTGGCTGGATGGGAGATGCCAGAGAGTGCAGGTGGATAACTGTTTGTCAGATTGGAGGCCGGTGACTAGTGGTGTGCCTCAGGGATCTGTACTGGGGCCAATGTTGTTTGTCATTTACATTAATGATCTGGATGATAGGGTGGTAAATTGGATGAGTAAGTATGAAGATGATACTAAGATAGGTGGAGTTGTGGATAATGAAGTAGGTTTTCAAATCTTGCAGAGAGATTTAGGCCAGTTAGAAGGGTGGGCTGAAAGATGGCAGATGGAGTTTAACGCTGATAAATGTGAGGTGCTACATCTTGGTAGGACTAATCAAAATAGGACATACATGGTAAATGGTAGGGCATTGAAGAATGCAGTAGAACAGAGGGATCTAAGAATAACGGTGCACAGTTCCCTGAAGATGGAATCTCATGTGGATAGGGTGGTGAAGAAAGTTTTTGGTATGCTGGCCTTTATAAATCAGAGCATTGAGTATAGGAGCTGGGATGTAATGTTGAAATTGTACAAGGCCTTGGTGAGGCCAAATTTGGAGTATTGTGTGCAGTTTTGGTCACGGAATTATAGGAAAGATGTCAACAAAATAGAGAGAGTACAGAGAAGATTTACTAGAATGTTACCTGGGTTTCATCTCCTAAGTTACAGAGAAAGGTTGAACAAGTTGGGTCTTTATTCCTTGGAACGTAGAAGGTTGAGGGGGGGACTTGATAGAGGTACTTAAAATTATGAGGGGGATAGATAGAGTTGACATGGATAGGCTTTTTCCATTGAGAGTAGGGGAGATTCAAACAAGAGGACATGAGTTGAGAGTTAAAGGGCAAAAGTTTAGAGGTAACATGAGGGGGAACTTCTTTACTCAGAGAGTGGTAGCTGTGTGGAACGAGCTTCCAGCAGAAGTTGTTGTTTGAAGTTAAATTGGACAACTATATGGACAGGAAAGGAATGGAGGGTTGTGGGCTGAGTGCAGGTTGGTGGGACTAGGTGAGAGTAAGAGTTTGGCACGGACTAGAAGGGCTGAGATGGCCTGTTTCCATACTGTAGTTGTTATATGGTTATACCTCCTAAGGTTTCCTTTACCTTAAGCTCCCTAATCACCTCCGGTTCATTACATAGCACCCAAATCAGTCTAGCTGATCCCCTAGTAGGCTCAACAACAAACTGCTCTAAAAAGCCACCTCATAGGCACTCAGCAATCTCACTCTTTTGAGATCTATTTCCTTTCTTTCTTTTTCAATCTTTTTTATTAAGTTTCAAATTAAGAAACATAGCAATAATAATAATGATACAAAGAGATCGAGGTTACATTAATAACGGTTAACATGTACAAGCACAGATTCCAAGTAACAAATGTAGTTTAGCCTCCCAATCTCTTAGTAACTAAACACGAAAAAGATATCTTATAAAGAGAAAAATAACCCCTAAACTAATAAAAACTAAACTAAGAAAAACAAACAAAGATTGGGCTGCCATATTTCATCAGCTAAGGTTATTATTTGTCATTAACTCCGCTCCTCTGTACATGAATAAAAAATTACTACAAAGGATTCAGAAAGGGTCAACTTGTATCGTATGAAAATATTGAATAAATGGCCTCCAAGTTTCTTCAAATTTAACCGAAGGATCCATAGTACCACTCCTAATTTTTTCCAAGTTTAGGCATGCTATTGTTTGGGAAAACCATTGAAATGTAGTGGGGAGATTAGAATCTTTACATTTAAGTAAAATGGATCTTCTGGCTATTAATGTAACAAATGCAATTAGATGACAAGCTGATGAGGATAAATGACTGGAGTGTATCACTGGTAGTCCAAAAATTGCAGTAATAGGATGAGGTTATAAATCAATATGCAGAACTACTGAAATAATATCAAAAATATCTTTCCAGTAGTTTTCTAGAAGAGGACAAGACCAGAACATATGTGTCAAGGAAGCTACCTTAGAATTACATCTATCACAAACAGGATTTATGCGGCAGTAAAAACAAGCAAACTTATCCTTGGACATATGAGCCCTATGAACCACCTTAAACTGTATCAAAGCGTGTCTGGCACACATTGAAGAAGTATTAACTAGTTGAAGAATTTTCTCCCATTTCCGGCTGGGTCACCTGGAGGAGGTTGTATGATGTTGAAAGACCCGAAACACCCGCTGATTCCAGGAACATCACTGAAGGTGTGTCCAGAAGCGTCGATAGATGTATGTACGCAGTAGGTAAAGATATCTGAAGTTCACTTTCTCACTCATTCTTAATTTTATCAGAAGTACCTAAGTGTATTTTCATAATTAAAGCATAAATAAATGCTATTAAACTTTTCCGATAGGGATTTAAACTTAAAATTTTTTCTGTAACTTCAATTTGATGTGATATCAGAAAGGTAAGTAAAATAACATTCAGAAAGTTTCTAATCTGTAAATATCTGAAAAAGTGCGACCTAGGCAACTTATATTTATTAGACTACTGTTCAAAAGACATAAAACAATCATCCATGAATAAATCACGAAAACATGTTATTCCCTTTGTCTTTCATAAAAGAAAAGCTTGATCAATTCTAGATGGTTGACAGAAAAATTAGATATAATAGAACTTGACAGGATAAATTTATTCAATCCAAAAAATTTACCAAATTGAAACCATATTCATATTGTATGTTTAATTATTGGATTTATCATTCGTTTATTCAATTTAGTAAGTGCAAAGGGAAGCACAGCCCCTAAAATAGAAGCCAATGAAAACCCCTGTACGGACTCACGCTCAAGGTTCATCCATCGTGGACATTGAGTTTCATCCCACTCTTGTGTCCAAAACGTTAAATATCGAATATTAATTGCCCAATAATAAAATCTAAGATTCGGCAAAGCCAAACCGCCTTCCTTTTTTGATCTCTGTAAATATTTCTTACTTAACCTAGGATTTCTATTCTGCCATATATATGAAGAAATTTTAGAATCAATAATATCAATTAAAGATTTCGGGATGAAAATTGATACCGCCTGAAATAGATACAGACATTTAGGTAAAATAATCATCTTAATAGCATTAATTCAACCAATCAAAGATAAGGACAATGGGGACCATTTAGTAAACAGTTGTTTAACATGATCAATTAAGGGTAAAAAATTAACTTTAAATAGATCCTTATGCTTCTTAGTAATTTTAACACCCAAATAAATAAAATCATCAATAACCAATCTAAATGGTGATTGTCTGTAAATTGGAACTTGCATATTTAATTGGAAAAGCACACTCTTATAAAGATTCAATTTATAACCAGAAAAACTGCTAAACTGAGCAAGTAGTGCTATTACTGTAGGAATGGATTTCTCTGGGTTAGAGATATATAGTAACAAGTCATCTGCATATAGTGATACTTATGCGTCCCATTCCACGAATAATGCCAATATTGGGTGAATCATGAAGAGCAACTGCCAAGGGCTCCAGGGCAATATCAAATAGTAAAGGGTTTAAAGGACAGCCCTGTCTAGTACCTCGAAAATGCCTAAAAAAGGGTGATATCTGATTATTGATAAATACAGAAACCAAAGGTGTATGATATATCAATGGGATCCAAGTTATAAATTTTGGGCTAAAATTAAATTTCTCAAGTATATTAAATAAATATTCCCATTTAAGTCTGTCAAACGCCTTCTCGGCATCATGCGAAATAACACATTCTGCAGTACAGTATTAGGTGAAGTAGTGTATACGATGTTCATTAACCTCCTAACATTAAAATGTGAATAACGATTTTTAATAAATCCTGTCTGATTCTTGGAGACAATTTGTGGCAATCTAATTGCTAACATTTTGGAAAAAAATTTAGAATCCACATTCAACAAAGATACAGGTCTGTATGATGCACATTCAGTGGGATCTTTATCTTTTTTAGGAATTAAAGAAATAGATGCTTCAAAAAAGGATTGTGGTAATTTACCTACAAATAAGGCATTTTTAAAAATTCTTCATAACCAGCGAGAAAGTAAATCCGAAAAAGATTTTAAAAATTCAGCTGTATACCCATCCGGACCAGGTGCTTTACCAGAGTTCATCGAAAAAATTGCTTTCTTTATTTCCTGATCAGTAATGAGTGAGTCTAGTGCTAAACGTTCATCAACTGGCAATTTCAGAATATTCAATTTCCTTAAAAATTCATGCATTATGGTAGAATCATCAGGAAATTCTGATTGGTATAAATTGGTATAAAATTCTTGAAAAGATTTGTTAATTTCATCATGGTCAACCGTCAAAATACCATCCCGTTTACAAACTTTTTTAATCTGACGCTTCACCAAAGCAGCTTTCAATTGGTTAGCCAATACTTTACCTGATTTATTACCATGTATATAAAATTGACACTTAGTTTTAAGTAATGGATTTTCAATCAGGGTTGTTAATAACAAACTGTGTTGCATCTGAAGTTCATCTCTCTCTTTATAAAGCTCCAGATTGGGAGCAACAGAATATTTTTTATCAATTTCTTTAATCTTCTCAACCAATGTATGTATTTCACTATTAATTCTTTTTTTCAATCCAGCAGAGTATGAAATAATTTGCCCATGGATATATACTTTAAAGGTATCCCATAATATCCCACTGGAAATTTCTTCCGTTGAGTTAGTTGAAAAGAAAAATGCAGTCTGTTCTTTAATGAAGTTAACAAAATTTAAATCCTGAAGCAAAATAGAGTTGAACCACCATTGTCTAGTACTAAAGGTTATATCAATTAATTTACTTGATAATTTCAAAGGCGCATGATCGGAAATGGCGATTGCATCATACTCTCAGGCAGTGACAGATGAAACTAATCAAGAAGAGATACAAATAAATGCTTAAAGAATTCAGGATAGTCAGTATTTGGTGCATAAATATTAACCAAAACTACTTTTTGGTTATAAAGTAAACCAGTACAGTAATTAATAGAAATCTACCATATGGGTCTGAGATTGTATCATAGTGAACAAATGAGTTCGGGGTGTCTATAAAAATAGAAACACCTTTCACCTTAGTCGATGAGTTAGAATGAAATTGTTATTATTTCCAAAACCTAAAAAAAACGCTGATTATCCTGCTTCCTCACATGAGTCTCCTGCACAAAGATAATCTGAGCATTCAATCTATGAAAAACTTTAAAAATCTTCTTCCGTTTAATTGGATGATTCAACCCTTTCGTGTTCCATGAAACAAAGTTAATAATATTATCCATTTTCCTTAAATAAACCATTTAGTATGTAGAGGGTTAACCATATTGCATAGGAAACTCATGAATCAGGAAGAGGGAAAAAAGTTTAAAGAGGAACCAGAAGTTACGACAATATAGAAACTTGGCCTTTCCCCTAAAACCCTCACTAATTTTCGTAGATGCACCGTAGAAAGCATTCTTCTAGGGTGCATCACAACCTGGTATGGAAGTTGTCCTGTCCAAGACCGGAAGAAGCTGCAGAAGATCATGAACACGGCACAGCACATCACACAAACCAATCTTCCGTCCTTGTACTCACTTTACACCGCACGCTGTCGGAGCAGTGCTGCCAGGATAATCAAGGACACGACCCACCCAGCCAACACACTTTTCGTCCCTCTTCCCTCCGGGAGAAGGCTCAGGAGCTTGAAGACTCGTACGGCCAGATTTGGGAACAGCCTCTTTCCAACTGTGATAACGACTGCTGAACGGATCCTGACCCGGATCTGGGCCATACCCTCCAAATATCCGGACCTGCCTCTTGGTTTTTTGCTCTACCTTACTTTCCCTTTTCTATTTTCTATTTATGATTTATAATTTAAATTTTTACTATTTACTATCGATTTGTACTCCAGGGAGTGCGAAGTGCAGAATCAAGTATCGCTGTGATGATTGTACGCTCTAGTATCAATTGTTTGGCGACAATAAAGTAAAAGTAAAGTATTTTTGTAGTTTCAAATCAGCCCAAATGAAAAATACTAAACTAACATAGCCCCACCCCTCACCCACCAAGACCTGGAACCTGGCCAATAGACAGCCAGAAAACTATCTAAGGACCTCCTTACCCCCATCTCTCTTGAGGGCGAGTCTCCAAATTAAAAAAATTAAAAAAAACACCCATAGTCAAAGCATTGTGAAAGAAATGCCAAACACATGTTAAAAAAAAACAACCATTTGCAGACTATTTTAAAAGACAAGGTCTTAAAAAATGAAGCAGAATACAATCTTAATAATATTTAAAGAAAAAACAAATAACCACCAAGTCAGAATCTTAATAATTTTCAAAAGCGAACAATTAAAAATAAAAAGTAAAATAATAAAGGAAAAAGAAAGGAACTTTAACATAGAAGCATAATAAACATCCGTACGCCAAAACGAAGTATGAGTAGAATCAACCCAAGAGGAAAGTTCTACAAACTTAAAATGTCCAAATCTATAAGCTGGTTATTAACTAATAAACCAGATGTATACAAACATAAAGGAACGGTAAACTTATTAGACTTCCGAGCTCAAACTTTGATCCTCAAGAAATTGTTGTGCTTCATCCACGGATTTAAACCATTTAAACGATTTATCAGGCAGAACAACCCTTAGACAAGCAGGGTTTGGCAAAGCCGGTCGGAAGTTGCTTTGATATAATTCCCACATCACCGATTTAAAACGCAATCTTTCTTGCATTACCTCAGGACAATAATCTTCAACCAGACGAAACTTAAGATTTCGATTCTCAATAATTCCTTTCCAATGAGCAATTTGAATTAAATGCTCCTTAGTATTCACATAATGAAATCGAAGAATCACAGTGCGCGGCTTTAACTCTTTCGACGGTTTGGGTCTCAACGCCCGATGCGTACGGTCGAGTATAGGAGGAGAAGAAAAAACCTCAGAGCCAAAGATCTCCATTAAGAATTGAGAAAAATATTTAGTAAGATCCCCGCTCTCAACGTCTTCACTGAGTCCTATCACTCGCAAATTCTGTCTGCGACTACGACTCTCCAAATCAATAATCTTGACTTTATACTGCTCCAATGTATGAGTGGTCGAAGTTAATTTCTTTTCCAAAGAATCTTTCTGTTTCCCAGCTTCAATAAGTTCTGAAGTTTGCCGTTGCTGTTTTTCGTTCTCCTTTTCAAGTGCTGCCAATCTACCTTCGTTCTCCTTTAACAATACTTCCAAAGCAGCAAATCTTTTATCGAGTTTTTCATCCAAGAGCATCGAGACAGCCTGCAAAGTAAGTTGAGACTGTTTAGGCTGTTCAAGGACACCTTCTTTCTTTCCATTTCCATTACCGATTTCCTTGTCTTCGGCTAATGCCTTTCTTCCTCTGGTATTCATTTCCATCAATTAAAATTCAGAATTCAAGCATATAAAAGTGTTATAAACGCTTTGATATAGATAGTAAAAGGGTGGTAAAGAAATTGAAAAATGAATGGAGCAAAACCAAAATGCGACCTACTCCATCTAGCGCCCCCGAGCTCCATTTCCAACTTGATTTTCCCAATTGACATGCTTGTTGAAATCTCCCATGACTATCACAACATTGTCCTTTTGACACATCTTTTCTATTTCCCATTGTAATCTGTGGTCCACATCCCAGCTACCATTGGGAGGCCTGTATATAACTGCCATCAGGGCCCTTTTACCCTTGCTGTCTCTTAACTCAACCTACAAGGATTCAACATCTTCCGATCCTATATCACATCTTTGCACTGATTTGATGCTATTCTTTACCAGCAGAGCCACACCTCCTTCTCTGCCGACCTTCCTATCCCTCCGATACAACATGTAACCTTGGACATTTAGCTCCCAACTACAACCATCCTTCAGCCATGATTCAGTGATGGCCACAACATTTTACCTGGCAATCTGTAATAGTGCAACAAGATCAGCCACCTTATTTGTTATACTCCATCCATTGAGATATAACACTTTGAGTACTGTATTTGCTCCCCTTTTTGATTCTGCATCCCTAATGCACTGATACTCACCCTGCTGGCTGTAATTTTGTCCTATCATCTGCCTGCCCTTCCTGACAGTCTGACCGCACGCTATCTTTGCTTTTTTACCATCCGTCCTATCCAGAGTCCCTTCACTCAGGTTCCCACTCCTTATACCCAATGACTTATCCTCCACAGCAACCTGTGGCAATATTTTCCACAAATTCATCACCCTCTAGCTAAAGAAATTCCTCCTCATCTGTGTCCTAAAGGGGCGTCCCTCTGCCCTGATGCTGCGGCCTCTGGTCCTAGATACGCTCACTGTAAGAAACATCCTCTTATGAGGCCTTTCAATAGTCAGCAGGTTTCAGTGAGATTCCCTCTCATTCTGTGAGAACAGGCACTGAGCCATCAAACACTCATACAATAATCAATTCATTCCTGGAATCATCCTTGTGAACTTGCTATGGAACCTCTCCAATGTCACAATATGCTGTGGGAGGCCTCATCAGTGCCTTCTAAGAGCTCAGAATTGCACTCTTTTTTATATTCTGTTCCCCTCAAAATGACTACTAGCATTGCATTTGCCTTCCTCATCATCGATTCAACCTCCAAATGAACTTTTAGCATAGAGTGGAGTTCTTCCAAGTCCTTTTGCATCTCAGAATTTTGAATTTTCTCTCCATTTAAAAAAAATCTTTGCTTTTGCTCCTTTTGCCTAAAAGCCTGACCATACTCTTCCCAACACTCTATTCCATCTGCCATTTCTTTGCCCATTCTCCAAATCTGTCTAGGTCCTTCTGTAGCCTCTCTATTTCCTCAAAACTATCTGCCCCTCCACCTATCTTCATACCGTCTGGAAAATTCGTGACAAAGCCATGAATTCCATCATCCAAATCATTGAAATAAGAATTGGTCCCATCACTGATCCCTGTGGAACACCACTAGTCACATGCAGCCAACTAGAAAAGTTATTCCCACTCTTTGCCTCCGGCTAATCAGCTAATGTTCTATCCATGCTAGCATTTTCCCTGAGATAATGTGGGCTTGTAGCTTGCTAAGCAGCCTCATGTGTGGCACATTGTCAAATGTTTTCTGGAAATCCAAGCACACAGCATCCACTGACTATCCTTTGTCTATCTTGCTTGTTATCTCCTCAAAGAATTCCAATAGATTTAACAGGCAAGATTTTCCTTTAAGGAAACCAGGATGATATTGGCCTTACCCTTCCCTCCTACATAGTCCTCCACATGCAACTATAGAACCATAGAACACCAAGGCACAGAAAACAGGCCATTCAGCCCTTCTAGTCTGTGCTGAAACATTATTCCGCTAGGCCCATTGACCTGCACCCAGTCTATAACCCTCCAGACCTCTCCCGTCCACGTACCTATCCAATTTATTCTTAAAGCTTAAGAGTGAGCCCACATTTACCACGTCAGATAGCAGCTCGTTCCACACTCCCACCACTCTGGGTGAAGAAGTTCCCCCTAATGTTCCCCCTAAACCTTTCCCCTTTCACCCTAAAGCCATGTCCTTTGGTATTTATCCCTCCTAATCTAAGTGGAAAGAGCCTATTCGCATTTACTCTGTCTATACCCCTCATAATTTTGTAAATCTCTATCAAATCTCCCATCATTCTTCTATGCTCCAAGGAACAAAGTCCTAACCTGTTCGATCTTTCCCTGTAACTCAACTCCTGAAGACCTGGCAACATCCTAGTAAATTTTCTCTGCACTCTTTCAATCTTACTGATTTCCTTCCTATAGATAGGTGACCAGAACTGTACACAATACTCCCAATTTGGCCTCGCCAATGTCTTATACAACCTCACCATAATATCCCAACTCCTATATTCAGTACTTTGATTTATGAATGCCAGGATGCCAAAAGCCTTCTTTACAACCCTGTCTACCTGTGACGCCACTTTCAGGGAATTATGTATCTGAACTCCCAGATCCCCTTGTAGCTCCACACTCCTCAGTGCCCTACCATTTACTGTGTATGTCCTACGTTGATTTGTCCTTCCAAAATGCAACACCTCACACTTGTCTGCATTAAATTCTATCTGCCATTTTCTGGCTCATTTTTCCAGTTGGTCCAGATCCCTCTGCAAACTTTGAAAGCCTTCCTCACTGTCCACAACGCCTCCAATCTTAGTGTCATCAGCAAATTTGCTGATCCAATTTACCACATTATTATCTAGATCATTGATATAGACAACAAACAACAATGCTACCAGCACAGATCCCTGATGCACACCACTAGTCACAGGCCTCCAGTCTGATAAGCAATCATCCACTACCACTCTCTGTCTTCTCCCACACAGCCAATTTTGGATCCAGTTTACAACCTCTCCATGGATACCTAGTGTCTGAACCTTCTGAACTAACCTCCCATGTGGGACCTTGTCAAAGGCCTTACTAAAGTCCATGTAGACAACATCCACAGCCTTTCCTTTGTCTACTTTCTTGGTAACCTCCTCGAAAAACTCTACAAGATTCGTTAAACACGATCTGCCATGCACAAAGCCATGCTGACTATCCTTAATCAGCCCTTGGCTGTCCAAATACTTGTATATCTGATCTCTCAGAACACCCTCCAATAATTTACCTACTACTGATGTCAGGCTCACCGGCCTGTAATTACCTGGTTTATTTTTGGAGCCTTTTTTAAACAACGGAACAACGAGCTACTCTCCAATCGTCAGGCACCGCACCTGTGGCTAAGGGCATTTTAAATATTTCTGCCAGGGCCCCTGCAATTTCTACACTAGTCTCTGACAAGGTCTGAGGAAATATCATGTCAGGCCCGGGGGATTTACCTACCTTTATTTGCTGTAAGGCAGCAAGCTCCTCCTCCTCTTTAATCTCTATATGTTCCATTACACTGCTGCTTGTTTCCCTTCCTCCATATATGCTATGCCAGTTTCCTGAGTAAATACTGATGCAAAAAAATTGTTTAAGATCTCCCCATATCTTGAGGTTCCACACATAGATGACCACCTTGAACTTCTAGGGGACCAATTTTTTTCTCTTACTATCCTTTTACTCTTAATATACTGTTGGCGTGTGGCCAAGTGGTTAAGGCATCAGTCTAGTGACCTGAAGGTCTCTAGTTCGAGCTTCAGCTGAGGCAGCATGTTGTGTCCTTCAGCAAGGCACTTAACCACACATTGCTCTGCGACAACACCAGTGCCAAGCTGTATGGGTCCTAATGCCCTTCCCTTGGACAACATCGGTGGGGTGGAGAGGGGAGACTTGCAGCATGGGCAACTGCCGGTCTTCCGTACAACCTTGCCCAGGCCAGCGCCCTGGAAACCTTCCAAGGCACAAATCCATGGTCTCACGAGACTACTGGATGCCTATTAATATACTTGTAGAAACTCTTCGGGTTTGCCTTCACATTATCTGCCAAAGCAACCTCATGTCTCCTTTTTGCCTTCCTGATTTCCTTCTTTAGTATTTCCTTACATTTTCTATACTCTTCAAGTACCTCATTTTTCCCTTGTTGCCTATACCTGCTATACACCTCTCTCTTTTTCTTACCGGGTCTCCAATATCCCTTGAAAACCAAGGTTCCCTATGCTTGTTAACTTTGCTTTTAATCCTGGCAGGAACATGCAAACTCTGCACTCTCAAAATTTTGCCTTTGAATGCCTTCCATGTACTGAACACATCCTTGCCAGAAAACAACTTATCCCAATCCACTCTTGCTAGATCCTTTCTCATTTCGTCAAAGTTGGCCCTTCTCCAATTTAGAATCTTAACTCGAGGATGAGACCTATCCTTATCCATACTTAACTTGAAACTAATGACATTAAGGTCACTGGACCCAAAATGTCTGCCTACATATACTTCTGTCACCTGACCTGTCTGGTTCCCTAATAGGAGATCAAGTATTGCATCCTCTCTCGTTGGTACCTTTATATATTGATTTAAAAAACTTTCCTGAACACATTTGACAAACTCCACACCATCTAACCCTTTCACAGTGTGGGAGTCCCAGTCAATATGTGGAAAGTTAAAATCCCCTACTATTACAACTTGCTGTTTCTTACATCAGTCTGCTATCTCTCTACAGATTTGCTCCTCCAATTCTCTCTGACTATTGGGCGGTCTATTATACAACCCTATTAGTGTGGTCACACCTTTCCCATTCCTCAGCTCCACCCATATGTCCTCTGTAGACAAGCTCTCTGGGCTGTCCTGTCTATGCACAGCTGTGATATTCTCCCTGACTAGTAATGCCACTCCTCCCCCTTTCATCCCTCCCCCTCTGTCACATCTGAAACAACGGAACCCCGAAACATTAAGCTGCCAGTCCTGCCCCTCCTGCAACCAAGTCTCACTAATAGCAATAATGTCGTAATCCCACGTGTCAATCCACGCCCTAAGCTCACCTGCCTTACCTACAATACTCTTTGCATTGAAATAGATGCACCTGAGAACATTTCTATCACGTACAAACCTTTGATTACTGTCTATACATGCAGTCCTCGCATGACCTTTATCCTTCTCCACCTCACTATCTGCTCCAACACTCTGGTTCCCCTCCCCCTGCAAATCTAGTTCAAACCCCCTGGAGCAGCACTAGCAAATCTACCCGCAAGGATGTTAGTCCCCATCCAGTTCAGGTGCAATCCATCCCGTCAGAACAGGTCCCACCTTCCCTGGAACAAAACCCAATTGCCTAGAAGCATGAAGCCCTCCCTCCTGCACCATCTCCTTAGCCATGTATTTAGCTACATTATCTTCCTATTTCTAGCCTCACTAGCACGTGGCACGGGTAGCAATCCTGAGATTGCAACCCTGGAGGTCCTGTCCTTCAACTTTGCACCTAACTCCCTAAACTCCCTTTGCAGGACTTCCTCCTCCTTCCTATCCACATCTTTGGTCCCCACGTAGAGCACGGCATCTGGCTGCTCACCCTCCCTCCTGAGAATACCGAGAATTCGATCCGAGACATCAAGGACCTTGGCACCAGGGAGGAACAGACCATCTGGGATTCTCGATCTCTCCCACAGAACCTCTTATCTGTCCCCCTAACTATCGAATCCCCTGTCACTACTTCTCTCCTCTTTTCCCTCCTTCCTTTCTAAGCTGAGGGCTCAGTCTCAGTGCCAGAGTCGTTGATCACTACAACTTGTCCCTGGTAGGTCGTCCCCACCAACAGTATCCAAAACGGTATACTTATTATTGATGGGAACATCCACAAGGGTGCTCTGCTCATTCTGTCTACTCCCCTTCCCTCTCCCAGCTTCCTGCCTCCTGACTTTTAGGGGTGACTGTCTCCCTGAAACTCCTGTCTATTTCTGCCTCTGCCTCACGAATGATCCAAAGTTCATCCAGCTCCAGCTCCAGTTCCCTAACTTGGTTTGTCAGGAGCTGCAGCTGGATGCACCTTTCACAGGTGTAGTCATCAGGGACAATTGTGCTGTCCCTGACTTCCCACATACTGCATACAGAGCACTCGACTGCCCTAACCAGAAGTCTCTTAAGTATGCCTCGGTATAAAAAGTTTACCTCTGATATCCCCTCTGTATTTTCCTCCACTCACCTTGAAATTATGCCCCTTAGTATTAGCCATTTCTGTGCTAGGAAAAAGTTAGGACATCTACCTGCTAGAGTGGTTAACAAGAGAAAGAGTCATATAATCACTTTTAAATTACAAGGACTACAGGCGGCCTAATCTCTGTTAATTAGCAGGAAGATACAATTCTAATGGGCAGTGTTAAAGCTTTTTGAGGAGATGAATGAAAAGCTGAGATTTTTTGTGCAACCTTGAAACTAATAAGACCAAAGGATCAGCAGCAACACACTCAAAATTCTGGAGCGACTCAACGGGTCGGGCAGCATCTATGGAGAGGAATAAACACTCGACGTTTCAGGCTGAGACCCTTCATCACGACTGGAAAGGAAGGGGGCAGAAACCAAAATAAGATTTTTCGGAATGGTTTAAACTAATATGGCAGGGGGATGGGAACCAGTATGATAGAGCTGAGGATGAGCCAGCAGGTTTACAAGTAGATGTTGGGTGTGACGTGAATGTAAGGAAGGACAGGCCAATGATTGGATACAAATGCAGACAGAGCAAAGAGTTAAATTGTACCACAGAGACAAAATTCAAAAGGGCGAAGAATGCAGGACTGCATGCTATCTGTATTGAAATGTACATAGCATTCAGAATAAGGTGGATGAATTTGTGATGCAATTAGAGATTGGTTGCTATGACGTTGTGGGCATCACTGAGTCGTGACTGAATGAAGGCCGCAGTTGGGAATTAACATCAAATGATATCCTTTGTATCGAAAGGAGAGGCAGGAAGGCATAGGCGGTGGTGTGGGTCTGTTGGTAAGAGGTGAAATTACACCTTTAGAAAGAGGTGACATAGGGTCAGAGAATGTTGAATCTTTGTGGATGGAGTTCAGAAACTCCAAGGGTGAAAGACCATGATGGGAATCATATATAGGCCTCCAAATAGTAGCCAAGATGTGGGGTTGAGATTGCAAAGGGAGCTGGAAAGGGCATGTAATAAGGGGAATGTCACAATTGTAATGGAGGACTCCAATATGCGAAGGGATTGGAAAAATCAGGTTAGTGTCGGATTGCAAGAGAGAGGATTTGTTGAATGCTTATGAGATGGCTTTTCGGAGCAGCTTATGCTCGAGCCTACAAGGGGAACGGCTATCTTAGATGGAGTGCTGTGTAATAACCCAGATCTTATTAGTCAGCTTAACGTAAAGGAACCCTTAGGAAGCAGTGATCATAATATGATTGAATTCATATTGCAATTTGAGAGGGAGGAGCATAAGTCACATGTATCAGTATTGCAATGAAATAAAGGGAATTACAGAGGTATGAGGGAGGAGCTTGCCCAGGTGGATTGGAGGAGGATGCTGGTGGGGATGACCGCAGAACAGAGGTGGCTGAAGTTTCTGGGAATAGTTCACAAGGCACAGGATGGATGTGTCCCACAGAAGAAGAAGTTCTGAAATGGTAGGACAAGGCAACCATGGCTGACAAGGGAAGTTAAGGACTGCATAAGAGCCAAGGAAAGGGCATATAAGGTAGTAAAAGTGAGTGGGAAGCTGGATGATTAGGAAGTGTTTAAAGTCCAACAAAAGCTATAAGAAAGGAAAAGATGAAATATGAGGGCAAACTAGTCAATAATATAAAGCAGGATACTATAAGTTTTTTTCAGTTATATAAAGAATAACATGGAGGGGAGAGTTGATACTAGACCACTGGAAAATGGTGCTGGTGAGGTAGGAATGGGGGACAAAGAAATGACAGATGAACTTAATAGGTACTTTGCTTCAGTTTTTATTGTAGAATACACTAGCTGTTTGCCAGAGGTCCATGGGTATCAGGGAGCTGGAGTGAGCACCTTTGCTATTACGAAGGAAAAAGTGCAAGGTAAACTGAAAGGTCTTAAGGTGGATAAGTCACCTGGAGCAGATGGACTACATCCCAGAGTCCTGAGAGAGGTTGCTGAAGAGATAATGGATGCAATGGTCATGATCTTTCAAGAATCATTTGATCCTGGTATGGTCTCGGAGGACTGGAAAATTGCAAATGTCACTCCACTCTTTAAAAAGAGAGGAAGGCAAAAGAGAGAAAATTATAGGCCAGTTAGCAGTGGTTGGGAAAATGTTGGATTCCATTATTAAGGATGAGGTTTTGGGTTACCTGGAGATTAATGATAAGATAAATCAAAGTCAGCATAGTTTCAGTAAAGGGAAATCTTGCCTGACTAATCTGTTAGAGTTCTTTGAGGAAGCAGAGTGGATAAAGGAGAGGCAGTGTCACTTACTTAGATTTTCAGAAGGCATTTGGTAAAGTGTCTCATATGAGGCTACTTAATAAGATAAAATCCTGTGGTGTTACAGGAAAGATACTGGCATGGATAGAGGAGTGGCTGACAGGCAGGAGGCAGCGAGTGGGAAGAAAGGGAGCCTTTGCTGGTTGACTGTCAGTGACTACTGGTGTTCCTCAGGGGTCAATATTGGAACCACTACTTTTCACATTGTTTGTCAATGATTTAGATATTGGAATTGATGGCTTTGGGGCAAAGTTTGAGGAGGATATGAAGACAGGTGGAGATAAGTAGTGCTGAGGAAGCAATGTGATTGCAGCAGGACTTAGATAAATGGAAGAACGGGCAAAAAAGTGGCTGATGGGATAGAGTGTTGGGAAACGCATGATAATGCAGTTTTTGTAAAAGGAACAATAGTGCGGACTGTTATCTAAATGGGGGGAATGTTCAAACAGCAGAGGGGCAGAGGGGCTTCAGGATTCTTGTGCAAGACTCCCAAAAGGTTAATTCACAGGTTGATTCTGTGGTTAAGAAGGCAAATACAATGTTGGCAGTTGTTTCAAGGGAATAGAATATAAAAGCAAGAAGATAATGCTGAGGCTTTATAAGACACTAGTCAGGCCACACTTGGAGAATTGTCAACAGTTTTGGGCACTTAATATCAAAAAGGATGTGTTGTCATTGGAAAGGAAGTCCAGTGGAGGCTCACAAGGATGATTCCGGGAACGAAGGGGTTAACATATGAGGAGCATTTGGCAGCTTTGTGCCTGTACTCACTGGAATTTAGAAGAATACGGGAGGAATCTCATTTAAACTTACGAAATGTTGAAAGGTCTAGATAAAGTGGATGTGGAGAGGATGTATCTAATGGTGAGGGTATCCAGTACTAGAGGGCACAGCCTCAAAATTGAGGAGTGACCTTTTAGAACAGAAGTAAGGAGAATTTTTTTCAGCCAAAGAATGGGGAATCTGTGGAATGGTCTGCCACAGGCAGCAGTGGAGGCCAAGTCCGTGTGTATATTTAAAGCGGAATTTGATAAATTCCTGATTAGTCAGTGCATCAAGGGATGTGGTGAGAGGGCACGTGTATGCAGTTGAATAGGATCCGGGATCAGCCGTAACGGAATTGTGGAGTGGACTTGATGTGCAGAATGGCCTAATTCTGCTCCTATATCTTATGCACTTAAGGTGAGAGAGGGAAAGGCGTATAGTCCTGCAGAAGATAGGGGAGACTAGGTCTGGGAGAAGGTGGTGGATTTAGTAAGAAGCTGGAAGGTGATAGTTGGAAGAGGGGAGAGTTTAAACTAGAATTGTTGGGGGGTGGGAACTGAACTGAAGAGACGGGGGAAGAGGCGGTTGGCTCACAAATAGAGAAAGCTCGGAGACAGTGTGTGAGGGAGGATAGGCAGGTGATAGAGAAGGGACGCGCTCAAACGGACAGTTTGAGATGTGTCTGTTTTAACGCAAGGAGTATTATGAATAAAGTGGATGAGCTTAGAGCGTGGATCAGCACTTGGAGCTACGATGTTGTAGCCATTACAGAGACTTGGATGGCTCAGGGACAGGAGTGGTTACTTCAAGTGTCGGGTTTTAGATGTTTCAGAAAGGACAGGGAGGGAGGCAGAAAGAGGTGGGGGTGTGGCACTATTGATCAGAGATTGTGTCACGGCTGCAGAAAAGGTGGATGTCATGGAGGGATTGTCTATGAAGTCTCTGTGGGTGGAGGTTAGGAACAGAAAGGGGTCAATAACTTTACTGGGTGTTTTTTATAGGCTGCCCAATAGCAACAGGGATATCGAGGAGCAGATAGGGAAACAGAACCTGGAAAGGAGTAATAATAATAGGGTTGTCGTGATGGGAGATTTTAATTTCCCAAATATCGATTTAGATGGGGTGGAGTTTGTTAGGTGTGTTCTTGACACAATATGTAGATAAGCCTACAAGAGGAGAGGCTGTACTTGATTTGGTATTGGGAAATGAACCTGGTCAGGTGTCAGATCTCTCAGTGGGAGAGCATTTTGGAGATAGTGATCATAATTCTATCTCCTTTACAATAGCATTGGAGAGAGATAGGAACAGACAAGTTATAAAAGCGTTTAATTGGAGTAAGGGAAATTATGAGGCTATCAGGCAGGAAATTGGAAGCTTAAATTGGGAACAGATGTTCTCAGGGAAAGGTATGGAAGAAATGTGGCCAATGTTCGGGGGATATTTGTGTGGAGTTCTGCATAGGTATGTTCTAATGAGACAGGGAAGTTATGGTAGGGTACAAAGGCTGTAATAAATCTAGTCAAGAAGAAAAGAAAAGCTTACAAAAGGTTCAGAGAGCTAGGTAATGTTAGAGATCTAGAAGACTACAAGGCTAACAGGAAGGAGCTTAAGAAGGAAATTAGGAGAGTCAGGAGGGGCCATGAGAAGGCCTTGGTGGGCAGGATTAAGAAAAACCCCAAGGCATTCTACAAGTATGTGAAGAGCAAGAGGATAAGATGTGAAAGAATAGGACCTATCAAATGTGACAGTGGGAAAGTGTGTATGGAACCGGAGGAAGTAGCTGAGGTACGTAATGAATACTTCACTTCAATATTCACTATGGAAAAGGATCTTGGTGATTGTAGTGATGACTTGCAGTGGACTGAAAAGCTTGAGCATGTAGATATTAAGAAAGAGGATGTGTTGGAGCTTTTGGAAAGCATCAAGTTGGATAAGTCGCTGGGACCGGATGAGATGTACCCCAGGCTACTGTGGGAGGCGAGGGAGGAGATTGCTGAGCCTCTGGCAATGATATTTACATCATCAATGTGGAAGGGAAAGGTTCTGCAGGATTGGAGGGTTGTGGATGAGGAAGCAGCGATAACCCAGGAAATTATAGGCCAGTGAGTCTTACTTCAGTGATTGGTAAGTTGATGGAGAAGATGCTGAGAGGCATAATATAGTCAGCATGGCTTTGTCAAAGGCAGGTCGTGCCTTACGAGCCTGATTGAATTTTTTGAGGATGTGACTAAACACATTGATGAAGGAAGAGCAGTAGATGTAGTGTATATGGATTTCAGCAAGGCATTTGATAAGGTACTCCATGCAAGTCTTATTGAGAAAGTAAGGAGGCATGGGATCCAAGGGGACATTGCTTTGTGGATCCAGAGATGGCTTGCCCATAGAAGACAAAGAGTGGTTGTAGGTGGGTCATATTCTGCATGGAGGTCGGTGACTAGTGGTTCGCCTCAGGGATCTGTTCTGGGACCTTTACTCTTCGTGATTTTTATAGATGAACTGAATGAGGAAGTGAAGGGATGGGATAGTAAATTTGCTGATGACACAAAGGTTGGGGTGTTGTGGATAGTGTGGAGGGCTGTCAGAGGTTACAGCAGGACATTGATAGGATGCAAAACTGGGCTGAGAGGAGGCAGATAGAGTTCAACCCAGATAAGTGTGAAGTGGTTAATTTTGGTCGGTCAAGTACGATGGCAGAATATAGAATTAATGGCAAGACTCTTGGCAGTGTGGAGGATCAGGGTGATCTTGGGGTCCGAGTCTATAGGACGCTCAAATCAGCTGCGCAGGTTGACTCTGTGGTTAAGAAGGCGTACTGTGTATTTGCCTTCATCAATCATGAGATTGAGTTTAAGAGCCGAGAGGTAATGTTGCAGTTATATAGGATCCTGGTCAGACCCCACTTGGATTACTGTGCTCAGTTCTGGTCGCCTCACTACAGGAAGGGTGTGGAAACCATAGAAAGGGTGCAGAGGAGATTTACAAGGATATTGCCTGGATTGGGGAGCATGCCTAATGAAAACAGGTTGAGTGAACTCGGCCTTTTCTCCTTGGAGCGACGGAGGATGAGAGGTGACCTGATAGAGGTGTATAAGATGATGAGAGGCATTGATCGTGTGGATAGTCAGAGGTTTTTTCCCAGGGCTGAAATGGTTGCAACAAGAGGACACAGGTTTAAGGTGCTAGGAGTAGGTAGAGAGGAGATGTCAGGGGTAAGTTTTTTGCGCAGAGAGTGGTGAGTACATGGAATGGGCTGCCGACAATGGTGGTGGAGGCGGATATGATAGGGTCTTTTAAGAGACGTTTGGATAGGTACATGGAGCTTAGAAAAATAGAGGGCTATGGGCAACCCTAGTAATTTCTAAGGTCAGGACATGTTCGGCACAACTTAGTTGGCCGAAGGACCTGTATTGTGCTGTAGGTTTTCTATGTTATGTTTTCTAAAAGAATTATTTTCTTAGGGACAATGCTCCAAAGGACTTGCAGTAACAATAAAGGGTGAAGTGAGAAAATTGCACGTCATCTTCATGCTTACTTGCTGCCTGATTTCAACAATACACAATTTTGCAAAGGGTGATTTTTTTTTTCTAGTCTATATATGAAAGAATATGAGGTAGGTAAGAGGTGTATGGAGTGTCCAGGGAGGTGTAGCATCTCTGGCGAAGGGGTTCATTGTGTCCATTTTGGGGCAGCACACTCACCTTTGGGCCCTGCAACCCACTGAGCTCTCATCTGTTTTCTCATGTGACAGCGGCCACACCCAGGTACACCACTCCAGCAGGCAGGATAAACCAGCTGAGAGTAAACAACGAGCGTCATGCCCCGATGAGAGGGGGAAAATTCTTGTCCTAGCTCTGGTGGACTGGGCGGATGGGATCTACAGTGAGATCCAATGGCCAGGAAGGCAGTTCTGCATCGCCCTGTGGAGAGCCAAAGGCATGATGAGGCCAGAAGATGTTGTGGTCATCCACTGCAACCAAGGAAGACCCCAGTTTGTGTTGCCAGTTCGCACCACTGGACCCGGACCTCTGAGCTCGAGAGAGTGGAACTGCCCCAGTGTAATGGCTTTTCTACTTTAAAATCTCTTTCAGACAGGTTTCCTGTCATCATCGGATATGATGGACAACCAACAACTAACATGAAGTAGGTGATGGTACATTTCTTCTATTGTTTTTATTGGAGAAAGAGTAATGTGAACTGGGTTAAATTAAGCTGTTAATTTGTTTTTGCTTTTCTATTTTTTATGTTTTCCTTTTATATTTTGGTGGAGAATTCTGGTTTGATAGTTTTCATCAATTGCCAGCAGAAATCATTTTTGTGCATGTCTGTGAAATGAAGGGATTCTTGTTCACTAAATCACCGGAAAATAGACTGAGAGCAAAGCACTTTAAAAATACCAACAGAGTAGAAACAGACAAAATCAGTGAAAAGGAATTATTCCACAAAGAATTTCATAGGCGCCAGAAATCACAAATGACTTTTTCCTGTAACAGTTGACACGTTAAAATAAAATTGTCTCTTGCAGGGCATCAAATGATGCATTTCATGGTTGAAGTGCAGAAGAAAAACAGAGTGAGATTAATGTTCACCTGAGCTCCATTGGCTCTGCTCTTGAATTTACTCAATCATCTATCTGCTGTGTTCAATGTTCAAAGTAAATTTATTAGCAAAGTACATATACGTCACCATATGCAACCCTGAGGTTCATTTTCTTGTGGGCATACACAATAAATCCATAATAGAATAATAACCACAACAGAATCAATGAAAGCTGCACCAACTTGGCTGTCAGCCAGTGTGCAAAAGAAAACAAATAGTGCAAATACAGAAAGAAAGAAATAATAATAATAAATAAATAATCAATAAATATTGAGAAAATGAGATGAAATGTCTTTGAAAGTCCATAGGTTGTGGGAACATTTCAATGATGGGGCAAGGGGCAAGTGAAGTTGCAAATGAAAACTGAGGTGCTTATGGAGTAGAAGAGATGCAGGAGAACACGTAAGAAAGAGATCAGCAGGGATAAAAGAAAGCATGAAGTTTTTCTAGCAGACAACATGATGGAGAATCGTCAGGGATTATACGGGTCTGTTAAGAGCAAAAGGATTGCAAGGGATAAAACTGGTCCTCTGGAAGATCAGAATGGTAATCCATGTGTGGAGCCAAAACAGATAGGGGAGATCTTAAATAAGTTGCTTCTATCTGTATTTACTCAGGAGACAGACACAGAGTCTATAGGTGAGGCAAAGTGTAATCAACTTCATGGACAATTATACAGGTTACAGAGGAGGAGGTGTTTGTTTTCCTGAGGTAAATCAGTGTAGATACATCCCCAGGGCCTGACAAGGTGTTCCGTTGCACCCTATGGGAGGCAAGTGCCGAAATTGCTTGGGGCCCCAGAAGAGATATTTAGATCATCCTTAGCGACAGGAGAGGTACCAGAGGATTGGAGAGTAGCCAGTGTTGTTCTACTGTTTAAAAAAGGCTCTACATATAAGCCAGGAAATTATAGGTCGATGAGTTTGACATCAGTTGTGGGAAAGTTAATAGAAGGTATTCTAAAGGACCAGATGTATAAGTATTTGGATAGACATGGACTGATAAAGGATGGCTAGCATAGCTTTGTGCATGGTATGTCAATTCTAAACAGTCTTATAGAGCTTTTTGAGAAGTTACTAGGAAAGTGAATGAAGGCAAGGCAGTGGATGTTGTCTACACGGACTTTATCAAGGCTGTTGTCAAGGTCCTGCATGGGAGATTGGTCAAGAAGGCTCAGTTTCTCGGCATTCAGGATGAGGTAGTAAATTAGATTAGACATTGGCTTAATGGGAGAAACTAAAGAGTTGTAATAGATGGTTGCCTCTCTGATTGAAGGCTTGTGACTAAAGGTGTGCCTCAGGGATCAGTGCTGAATCCTTTGTTGTTTGACATCTATATCAATGATCTGGATGATAATGTGATGAAGTGGACCAGCATATTTGCAGATGACACCAAGACTGTGGGTGTAGTGGGCAGTGAGGAAGGCTATCATGGCTTGCAGGGAGATCAGCATCAGCTGGAAAAATGGGGAGAAAAATATGGCAGATGGGATTTAATGCAGACAAGTGTGAGGTTTTGCAGTTTGGCAGGATCAACCAGGGTAGGTCTTATACAGTGAACGATTGAGCAATGAGGAGTGTGGTAGAACAAAGGGATCTGGGAATACTGATCTATAATTCGTTGAAGGTGGCATCATTGGTAGATAAGGTCTTAAAGAAATTTTTTGACACATTGACCTTCATAAATCAAAGTATTGAGTACAGGAGATGGGATGTTATGTTGAAGTTGTATAAGACATTGTTGAGGCCTAATTTGGAGTATTGTTCACAGTTTTGGTCACCCTTCTACATGAAAGATGTAAATAAGATTGAAAGGGATCAGAGAAAATTTAAGAGGATGTTGCAGGTCTGGAGAATCTGAGTTATAAGGAAAGATTGAATAGGTTAGGACTGTATTCCTTAGAACGTAGAAGATTGAGTGGAGATTGGAGAGAGGTATACATAATTATGAGGGGTATAGTTAGAGTAAATGCAAGCAGGTTTTTTTTTCCACTGAGAGTGGCTGGGGCTACAACCAGAGGTGATGGGTTAAGGGTGAAAGGTGAAATGTTTAAGGGTAACATGAGGGAACACTTCTTGACTCAGAGTGTCGTGAGAGTGTAGAATAAGCTGCCAGCTCAAGTGGTGCATGTAAGTTCGATTTAGGTGTTTAAGAGATGTCTGAATAGGTACATGGATGGCAGGGGTATTGGAGGGCTATGGTCCTGGTGCAGGTCGATGGGAGTAGGAAGTTTAAATGGTTTCAGTATGGATTAGATGCCTAAAGGGCCTGTTAGTGTGGTGTACTTCTCTATGACTCTAAGTTCAGTGAAGTTATCCCTTTGGTTCAAGAGCCTGGTGGTTGCGGGGTAATAACTGTTCCTGAAACTGGTGGTGTGGGTCCTGAGGCTCCTGTACCTGCTTCCTAGTGGCAGCAGCAAGAAGAGAGCATGTGCTGGGTGGTGGGGGTCCCTGATGATGGATTCTGCTTTCCCACAACAACATTTTAGAACATAGAACATAGAACATAGAATAGTACAGCACAGTACAGGCCCTTCGGCCCACAATGTTGTGCCGACCCTTAAACCCTGCCTCCCATATAAGCCCCCACCTTAAATTCCTCCATATACCTGTCTAGTAGTCTCTTAAACTTCACTAGTGTATCTGCCTCCACCACTGACTCAGGCAGTGCATTCCACGCACCAACCACTCTCTGAGTAAAAAACCTTACTCTAATATCTGCCTTGAACTTCCCACCCCTTACCTTAAAGCCATGTTGTCTTGTATTGAGCAGTGGTGCCCTGGGGAAGAGGCGCTGGCTATCCACTCTATCTATTCCTCTTATCTTGTGCACCTCTATCATGTTTCCTCTCATTCTCCTTCTTAATATTTTGTGTAGGTGTGCTCAATGGTGGGGAGGGCTTTACTCCTGAAGGGCTGGACCGTATCCACTACTTTTTGTTTGACTTTCCATTCAAGAGTATTGGTGATTTCCATGCCAATACATTCTCCACTACACATCTATAGAAGCTCTGCAAAGTTTCAGATGTCATGCTGATTCTTTGCAAACTCTTAAGGAAGTAGAGGTGCTGATGTGCTTTCTTTGTAATTGCACCTAGACAGCTCCTCACACTGAAGAATTTGAAGTTGCTGACCCACTCCACATCTGATCCTCTGATGAGTTCTGGCTTATGGACCTCAGGCTGCCTCTTCCTGAAGTGAATCATCAGTTCCTCAGTCTTCTCAGAACAAGGTTCTGAAGCTAAGTGTTTGATCACTGCTGGCTGCTGATATTCCTGAAAGGTAGAATCAGCATCAGGATTTTTATCACTGACATATGCCATGAAATTTGTTGTTTTGTGGCAGCAATACAGTGCAATACATAAATATTACTACAAAGCACAGTAAGAAATACATATAGACATTAAACAAGTTGTGCCAAAAGAGCAAAAAATAGTGGGGTAGTGTACATGGGTTCATTTTCCATTCCGAAGTCTGATGGTGGGGGGGGGGAAGAAGATGTTTATAAAAAGTTGAGTGTGTGTCTTCATGCTCCTGTATCTCCTCTTTGATGGTAGCATTATCGTCGATAGACAGTAAACAATACCAGTGCTTCAATGTTTTCTGCGTTAGAGTTGAGTCGGAAAGAACTACTGCACAGAAACAGGCCCATCTAGTCAATGCTGTCCTGGTCTCTAACTAGTCCCAACTGCCTGCCACCAGACCATAGTGCTCGACACCCCTCCCATCCATCAGAATCAGATTCATAATCAGGTTTAATATCACTGTCATACGTTGTGATATTTGTCATTTTGTGGTAGCAGTGCATTGCAATACATAATAAAAAATTAAATTACAATAAGAAATATATATACTGTATATAAAATTAAATAATATGTTGTGCTAAAAGAGTGCAAAAACAGTGAGGTAGTGTTCATGGGACCATTGTCTATTCAGAAATCTGATGGAGGGAAGAATCTGTTCCTAAAGCATTGAGTGTGTGTCTTCAGGCTCCTGTACCTCCTCCTGGAAAGTAGCAATGACAAAAGGACATGCCCTGGGTGATGGGGGTCCTTAATGATGGACACCGCCTTTTTGAGACATTGCCCTTTGAAGGGACCCTGGATGCTGAGGAGTTTTAAACCCATGATGGAGCTGACTGAGTTTACAATCCTCTACAGCTTTTTCTGGTCCAGTGCACTGGCTCCTCCATACCAAATGGTGATGTCTTTGGTGATATATCAAATCTCTTCAAACTCCTAATGAAATATAGTCACTCTCATGCCTTCTTTGTAATTGCATCAATAAGCTGGATCCAGATGGATTTTCAGAGATATTGACACGTTCCCCACTGGTGTTTTACAACAGGCAGTTGTACAGCAGGCAGTGAAGAAAGCTAATGACATGTTGGCCTTCATAACAAGGGGAGTTGAGTATAGGAGCAAAGAGGTCCTTTTGCAGTTGTACAAGGCCCTGGTGAGATCCCACCTGGAGTATTGTGTGCAGTTTTGGTCTCCAAATTTGAGGAAGGACATTCTTGCTATGGAGGTAGTGCAGCGTAGGTTCACTGGGTTAATTCCAGGGATGGCGGGAATGTCATACGTTGAAAGATTGGAGCGATTGGGGTTGTATACACTGGAATTTAGAAGGATGAGAGGGGATCTGATTGAAACATATAAGATTATTAAGGGATTGGACACACTAGAGGCAGGAAACATGTTCCTTATGTTGGGGGAGTCCAGAACCAAAGGCCACAGTTTAAGAATAAGGGGTAGACCATTTAGAACGGAGTTGAGGAAAAACGTTTTCACATACAGGGTTGTGGATCTGTGGAATGCTCCGCCTCTGAAGGCAGTGGAGGCCAATTCTCTGGATGCCTTCAAGAAAGAGTTAGATAGAGCTCTTAAAGATAGCAGAGTCAAGGGATAGAAACATAGAAACATAGAAAATAGGTGCAGGAGTAGGCCATTCGGCCCTTTGAGCCTGCACCGCCATTTATTATGATCATGGCTGATCATCCAACTCAGAACCCTGCACCAGCCTTCCCTCCATACCTCCTGATCCCCGTAGCCACAAGGGCCATATCTAACTCCCTCTTAAATATAGCCAATGAACTGGCCTCAACTGTTTCCTGTGGCAGAAAATTCCACAGATTCACCACTCTCTGTGTGAAGAAGTTTTTCCTAATCTCAGTCCTAAAAGGCTTCCCCTTTATCCTCAAACTGTGACCCCTCGTTCTGGACTTCACCAACATCGGGAACAATCTTCCTGCATCTAGCCTGTCCAATCCCTTTAGGATTTTATACGTTTCAATCAGATCCCCCCTCAATCTTCTAAATTCCAACGAGTACAAGCCTAGTTCATCCAGTCTTTCTTCATATGAAAGTCCTGCCATCCCAGGAATCAATCTGGTGAACCTTCTTTGTACTCCCTCTATGGCAAGGATGTCTTTCCTCAGATTAGGGGACCAAAACTGCACAGAATACTCCAGGTGTGGTCTCACCAAGGCCCTGTACAACTGCAGTAGTACCTCCCTGCTCCTGTACTCGAATCCTCTCGCTATAAATGCCAGCATACCATTCGCCTTTTTCACCGCCTGCTGTACCTGCATGCCCACTTTCAATGACTGGTGTATAATAACACCCAGGTCTTGTTGCACCTCCCCTTTTCCTAATTGGCCACCATTCAGATAATAATCTGTTTTCCTATTTTTGCCACCAAAGTGGATAACTTCACATTTATCCACATTAAATTGCATCTGCCATGAATTTGCCCACTCACCCAACCTATTCAAGTCACCCTGCATCCTCTTAGCATCCCCCTCACAGCTAACACTGCCGCCCAGCTTCATGTCATCCGCAAACTTGGAGATGCTACATTTAATTCCCTCATCCAAGTCATTAATATATATTGTAAACAACTGGGGTCCCAGCACTGAGCCTTGCGGTACCCCACTAGTCACTGCCTGCCATTCTGAAAAGGTCCCGTTTATTCCCACTCTTTGCTTCCTGTCTGCTAACCAATTCTCTATCCACATCAATACCATACCCCCAATACCGTGTGCTTTAAGTTTGCACACTAATCTCCTGTGTGGGACCTTGTCAAAAGCCTTTTGAAAATCCAAATATACCACATCCACTGGTTCTCCCCTATCCACTCTACTAGTTACATCCTCAAAAAATTCTATGAGATTCGTCAGACATGATTTTCCTTTCACAAATCCATGCTGACTTTGTCCGATGATTTCACCACTTTCCAAATGTGCTGTTATCACATCTTTGATAACTGACTCCAGCAGTTTCCCCACCACCGATATGGGGAGAAGGCAGGAACAGGGTACTGATTGTGAATGATCAGCCACGAGCACTATGAATGGCGGTGCTGGCTTGAGGGGCCAAATGGCCTACTCCTGCGTCTATTGTCTATTGTCTATTGTCTGTTGTTGTTTTCTTCTCTGAGGATTGTCACCTTGTCGTGGTGGAAGGGTTGGAGAGTTCCTGAAATTCTGAGAGTGATGCCATCTGGATCTTGGCTCCCGGTAGTGTCACCCATGACGATAAGGTCAGGGGGGAGGTCCAGACAAAGAATGATCCAACCACGACCTCAGTGATGGAGCTGGTGGAAGATGATGACATCACAATGGCAATGAAGGCGGAGGAGGGCTGCGGCTGAGGCCTCCGGTTGTCTTGCATTCCGTGTCACCAAGCTCTGATCCCAATCTGTCAAAGACCATGTAGTGACTGCCCCTGCACCAGCAACTCTCCGTTAAACAATTTATGTACCGGCATTCACCTTTGAAGGAATCCACCCGAACATCCCAGATTAAGTTCCGTGCTGTTCAGCAAGTGGTGAAGGGGGCAGGATTGTGAGGTCTGGAAGCCCCCAGTCTTGAGCTGGCACATTGGATAGTGGGTATTTCACTCAGTCACTGGGCTCTTGGACTGAGGCAGAGATCGTCCTTCGGCAGCTAAACCCACAACTGAGCAGCTTGGTTTAGGATCTACTCTAATTAACCCACTCAGGGAAGGAGTGGAAAAGGTGCACTAAAAATAGCGACCACAAACCACAGACACAACTACCTGCACCAGAATATGAGGATCCCGGACTGACCTCTACAGCCAGCTGAGGACCCACCAATAGACAACCCCTTCGGATAACATCATGTTTGACTTGAGTCATCGCATTAGGAATGTAAAATCTTCCTCACTGTATAAGTGGGTAGGACAAACAATACTAGGGTCCCAAGATACAGTAACTTGGTTGAGTTGCATTGTTTGAATTTGAGCACTTGGAGGATGTGCTGCCCCCCAGTGTTCACTCAGCAGAAGACAAGCTGTATTGTGTTTGACTGCAGACTGCTTCAATATTTGTGGACTCAGGGACTTGGATTAGTTTTTTTGTGTGAGTATATTTTTCTGATATCTTATATGTGTTATATGTGCCTTGTGCTGTGTGTGATTGTGGGTACTATGGTTTGCATCTTGGCCCTGTGTTTCATTTGTCTGTGTTCATGGGTATTCAATGGGTGGTTGAATGATAATTAAACTTGAAGTTGAACTTGAATTACTCACTAGAAGGTACTGGATTGAGTGGATTTCATGGCCATTATGGATATCTCAGAGTTCCGCTTAAGCAACAAAACTGTAGTCATTTTTTTCCCAAGGAACTCTCTTCACATACTCATTATTTTCTGAATATTGTTAACACCCAATATTGTGCCTGTTCGAAAAACATTCAGTTCTTAACACCTAAGTGAGGGAGAACGGATGGTGTGATGTCCAAATGGAATGATCATCTGGAAACTAAGGAGAAACAACTAATTAGAACCAAAAATGTGTGATGCATTGGGTGTGAAGAAGTGAGAAGCAAGACAAAGAGGTTTTACCGTAGCAGTTGAAGTGGTGTATTTTGTCCCTGAGTCATTTTCCTTTCAGTTTGGTAATTAGGTGGGTGAAGTAATAGGTTTAAAAATAGGTGTAAAATAATACAAAATAATAGGTGTAAAAATAGCCATTTTTACACTTTTGGTAGACGCAAGACCCCCAGGCAGGTTTTACTGAAACCCTTGTCTCTATCACACACATGGCTGTGGAAAGTAGGAATTAACAAAGCTGTTCCGAGCCCCCAGGAACATTGCAAGTATCAGGTTTAAATACTGGAATTACCTGCTAGTTTGAAGATTTGTCAATACAAAAGTTTGCAGGGAAGGCATCCAGTATTTTACTGAGCAGACAAAGGCCATAAAGCAAACATGCTATACCATAAAACCAGACTTAGGAACAGAATTAGGCCATTTGGCCCATCAAGTCTGCTCTGTCATTCAATCATGGCTGATTTATTACCTCCCTCAATCTCATTCACTTGCCTTCTCCCCACAACCTTTGACAACCTGACTCCAACCTGATGGTATGAATATCGATTTCTCCTTCTGGTGAACAAATTTCCACCCCCGGTGCCTTTCTCTATTCCTCATTCTGATCTTTTACCTCTTTTCATTTGCCTCCTTCCCTTTCTCCTATGGCCTACTCTCTTCTCCTATCAAATTCTTTCTTCTCCAGCCCTTGACCTTTCCCACTCACCTGGCTTCACCTATCACCTTCCAGCTAGCCTCCTTCCCCCTCCTTCATCTTTTTATTTTGGCATCTTCCCCTTTTCTTCTGAGTTCTGAAGAAAGGTCTCATCCTGAAATGTTGACTATTGATTAATTTCCAATAGATGCCTCCTGGCCCACGGAGTTCTTCCAGCATTTTGAGCGTGTTAATAAAAATTATTACATTCTCCTTTACACTTGTGTACTGGAATTGACATTAAGTAATCTTATATCTTGAATCATGAAATCTTGCCATCTCAGAGAAGCAGGGAGTCTGCAGAAGGATTTGGATAAATTAGGAGAATGGACAGAGAAGTGGCAGATGGAACACAGTGTAGGGAAGTGAATGATCATGCGCTTTGATAGAAGGAATAAAGGCATAAATTATTTTCTGACCAGGGAGGAAATTCAAAAATCACAGGTGAAAAAGGATCTAAGAGACCTGATGGTGTAAAGGCTAATTTGCAGGTTGAGTTGGTGGTGAGGAAGACAAATGCGATGTTAGCATTCATTTTGAGAAGACTAGAATATAAAAGCAAGGATGAAGTACTGAGGCTTTATAAGACATTGGTCAGATCACATCTGGAGTATTGTCTGTCGGTTTGGATCCCTTATCTAAGAAAGGATATGCTAGCATTGGAGAGGGTACAGAGGAGGTTTATGCGAATAATCTCTGGAATGAAAGGGTTAACGTATGAGCTGCGTTTGATGGCTCTGGGCCTGTACTCACTGGAGTTTAGAAGAATGAGGAAGATCTCATTGAAACCTATCAAATATTTAAAGATTGAGATAGAGTGGATGTGAAGAGGAAGTTTCCACTAGTGTGGGAGCCTTGGACTGGAGGGCACAGACTCAAAATACAGGGATGTCCCTTTAGAAAAGTGATGAGGAGGAAGTTCTTTAGCCAGAGGGTGGTGAATCTGTGAAATTCATTGCCACAGACGGCTGTAGAGTCACTGGGTATTTTTAAAGTGGAGGTTGATAAGTTCTTGATTAGTCTGGGTGTCAGAGGTTACGGGAAGAAGGCGGGGAAAGGGGTTGAGAAGGATAATAAATCAGCCAAGATGGCATGGCGGAGCAGATTCAATCAGCCGACTGGCCAAATTCTGCTCCTATGCCTTATGGTATTATGGTCTTTCATGACACTTGATATTACAATCTGTTTTTCAGATGAGATTTCAAATTGAGGGTCTGTCTGTTTATTGAGATGTATGGAAAAGATCCCAATATATTGACTGTCTGAGGGCTGAGTCTCTCCACTCCTGTGGTGACAAGTGTGTCCATCGGGAATCAAGAATCAGAATCAGGTTTGTTATCACTGACATATGTTGTGAAATTTGTTGTTTTGCGGCAGCGCTGCTGTGCAAGACATGAAAAATTACAAGAAGTTACCAAAAAAAAACAAATAAATAGAACAAAAGGAATAATGAGGTGGCATTCAGAATCAGCATCAGAATTAAGTTCAAAGTTCAAAGTAAGTTTATGACCAAAGTACATATATGGTACCATATTAAATCCTGGGATTTGCTTACTTGAGGGAATGCACAGTAAATCCAAGAATCACAGTAGAATCAATGAAAGACTGCACCCAACAGGGCGGACAAACAGCCAGCGTGCAAATGACAATGAACTGTGCAAATGCAAATCAGAAAAAAAATAATGACAAATAACTAAGCAGTAAATAAATAAAGTTTATTATCACAGACATATGCCGTAAAATTTGTTTTGTAGCAGCAGTACATAAAATTATTACAAGTTGCGTAAAAAATAAATAGGACAAAAGATGAATAATAAAGTACTGTTCAGATTCAGAATCAGGTTTATGATCACTGAAATAAACCAAGAAATTTGTTGCTTTGTGGCAGCAGTACAGTGCCAGACGTAAAAAATAATGTTACAAAGAGCAGTGCAAAAGAGGAATAGCGGGGGAATGTTTTTGGTTACTGGACTATTCAGAAATCTGATGGTGGAGGGGAAGAAGCTGTTCCTGAACCACTGAGTGTGGATCTTCAGGATTCTGTCCCTCCTTCCGATGGCAGCAAGATGATACCAGAGGCTGGAGACATTTTGTGTCCAGCTCTGAAGGGATTTATCAAATACTCCGGTTTGCAGCTTTGTGGACTATACCACTGCATGCCATAAAGGATCAGACAGGTGTCAATGAACTGACAACGGCACACCTGCAGACTGCACATCGGCAGCGTTTGTCATCACTGAGCAGGGAGCCGGAGTGTCCCCGGAGTTTTCAGGCGGTCTGGTCACTGTCCCCAGGTACTGTGGAATCTTGCAGTAAGAGTCCATCTCATATGTTCATCGAAAGCCACTCGCCCTGTGCTAGCAACATACACAAAATGCTGGAGGAACTCAGCAGGCCAGGCAGAACCTAAGGGGAAAAAAGTGCAGTGGACTGAACCACTAGATTCGGGAATGGTTCCGGAAGACTGGAAAATTACAAAAGTCACTTCACTCTTCAAGAAGAGATAGAGGCAGAAGAAAGGAAATTATAGGCCATTTAGTCTGACCTCAGTGGTAGGGAAGATGCTGGAGTTGATTATTAAGGGTGAGGTCTCAGGGTTCTTGGATCCACATGATAAAATAGACCATAGTCAGCATGGTTTCTTCAAGGGAAAATCTTGCCTGATGAATCTATTGGAATTCTTTAAAGAAAGTACTTGGAGCTATGATGTTGTGGCCATTACAGAGACTTGGATGGCTTAGGGGAAGGGATAGTTACTTAGACTGCCAGGCTTTAGATGTTTCAGAAAGGACAGAGAGGGAGGCAAAAGAGGTGGGGGCATGGCACTGCTGATCAGAGATAGTGTCACGGCTGTAGGAAAGGAGGAAGTCCTGGGGGGATTGTCTACTGAGTCTCTGTGGGTGGATGTTAGGAACAGGAAGGGGTTAATAACTCTACTGGGTGTTTTTTCAGACCACGGGGACATTGAGGAACAGATAGGGAGACAGATTCTGGAAAGATGTAATAATAACAGGGTTGTTGTGGTGGGAGATTTTAATTTCCCAAATATTGATTGGCATCTCCCTGAAGCAAGGGGTTTAGATGGGGTGGAGTTTGTTAGGTGTGTTCAGGAAGGTTTCCTGATGCAATATGTAGATAAGCCTACAAGGGGAGAGGCTGTACTTGATCTGGTATTGGGAAATGAACCTGGTCAGGTGTCAGATCTCTCAGTGGGAGAGCATTTTGGAGATAGTGATCATAATTCTATCTCCTTTATCATAGCATTAGCGAGGGATAGGAATAGACAAGTTAGGAAAGTGTTTAATTGGAGTAAGGGGAAATATGAAGCTATCAGGCAGGAACTTGGAAGCAAAAATTGGGAACAGATGTTCTCAGGGAAATGTACAGCAGAAATGTGGCAAATGTTTGGGGATATTTGTGTGGTGTTCTGTATAGGTATGTTCCAATGAGATAGGGAAAGGATGGTAGGAAACAGGAACTGTGGTGTACAAAAGTTATTGAAAATCTAGTCAAGAAGAAAAGAAGCGTTTACGAAAGATTCGAAAAGCTAGGTAATGATAGAGATCTCAAAAATTATAAGGTAAGCAGGAAGGAGCTTAAGAATGAAATTAGGAGAGCCAGAAGGGGTCATGAGAGGCCTTGGTGGACAGGATTAAGGAAAACCCCAAGGCATTCTACAAGTCTGTGAAGAGCAAGAGGACAAGATATGACAGAATAGGACCAATCAAGTGAGACAGTGGAAAAGTGTGTATGGAACCAGACGAGATAGCAGAGGTACTTAATGAATACTTTGCTTCAATATTCACTATGGAAAAGGATCTTGGCGATTGTAGGGATGACTTCCAGTGGATTGAAAAGCTTGAGCATATGGACATTAAGAAAGAGGATGTGCTGGAGCTTTTGGAAAGCATCAAGTTGGATAAGTCTCCGGGACCGGATGAGATGTACCCCAGGCTACGGTGGGAGGCGAGGGAGGAGATTGCTGAGGCTCTGGCAATGATCTTTGCATCATCAATGAGGACAGAAGAGGCTCCAGAGGATTGAAGGGATGCAGATATTGTTCCCTTATTCAAGAAAGTGAGTACAGATAGCCCAGGAAATTATAGATCAGTGAGTCTTACTTCAGTGGTTGGTAAGGCGATGGAAAAAATCCTGAGAGGCAGGATTTATGAACATTTGAAGAGGCATAATATGATAAGAAATAGTCAGCATGGCTTTGTCAAAGGCAGGTTGTGCCTTATGAGCCTGTTTAAATTTTTTGAGGATGTGACTAAACACATTGATGAAGGTAGAGCAGTAGATGTAGTGTATATGGATTTCAGCAAGGCATTTGACAAGGTACCCCATGCAAGACTAATTGAGAAAGTAAGGAGGCATGGGATCCAAGAGTACCTTGCTTTGTGGATCCAGAACTGGCTTGCTCACAGAAGGCAAAGAGTGGTTGTGGATGGGTCATATTCTGCATGGAGGCTGGTCACCAGTGGTGTGCCTCAGGGATCTGTTCTGGGTCCCTTTTTCTTCATGATTTTTATAAATGATCTGGATGAGGAAGTGGAGGGATGGGTTAGTAAATTTGCTGATGACACAAAGGTTGAGTGTGTTGTGGATAGTTTGGAGGACTGTCAGAGGTTACAGTGGGACATTGGTAGGATGAAAAACTGGGCTGAGAAGTGGCAGATTGAGTTCAACCCAGATAAGTGTAAGGTGGTTCATTTTGGTAGGTCAAATATAATGGCAGAATATAGTATTAATGGTAAGACTCTTGGCAGTATGGAGGATCAGAGGGATCTCGGGGTCCGAGTCAATAGGACACTTAAAGCTGCTGTGCAGGTTAACGTGGTTAAGAAGGCATACGGTGCATTGGCCTTCATCAACCATGGTATTGAGTTCAAGATCCAAGAGGTAACGTTACAGTTTTATAGGACCCTGGTCAGACCCCACTTGGAGTACTATGCTTAGTTCTGGTCACCTCACCACAGGAAGGATGTGGAAACTATAGAAAGCATTCAGATGAGATTTACAAGGAAGGTATCTGGATTGGGGTGTGTGCCTTATGAGAATAGATTGAGTGAGCTCATCCTTTTCTCCTTGGAGTGGCGGAGGACGAGAGGTGACCTGATAGAGGTGTAACAGATGACGAAAGCCATTGATCGTGTGGATAGCCAAAGGCTTTTTCTCAGGGCTGAAATGGTGAACACGAGAGGGCATAGTTTTAAGGTGCTTGGAAGTAGGTACAGAGGAGATGTCAGGGGTAAGTTTTTTACGCAGAGAGTGGTTAGTGCGTGGAATGGGCTGCTGGCAACGATGGTGGAGGTGGATACGATAGGGTCTTTTAAGAGACTCCTGAATAGATACATGGAACTTGGAAAAATAGAGGGCTATGGGTAACTCTAGGTAACTTCTAAAGTAAGGACATGTTTGGCACAGCATTGTGGGTCGGAGGGCCTGTATTGTGCTATAGGTTTTCTATGTTTCTGTTAAATAACAAGCAGTCTAGACAAAGGAGAATTAGTTGATGTTGTGTACTTAACAAGCTACAAGCCCATGATGTTACGGGAAAGATTCTGGCATGGATAAAGCAGTGGCTGATTGGCAGGAGGCAAAGAATGGGAATAAAGGGAGTCTTCTGTTTGGCTGCCGGTGACTAGTGGGGTTCCACAGGGGTCTGTGTTGGGACCAATTCTTTCTATGTCAATAATTTGGTTGATGGAATTGATGGCTTTGTTGCAAAGTTTGCAGATGATATGAAGATAGCTGGAGAGGGATGTAGTTTTGAGGAAGTAGAGAGGATTAAGAAGGACTGCGACAGATTAGGAGAACGGGCAAGGAAATGGCAGATGGAATACAGTATTGAGAAAGGTACGGTCATGCACTTTGGTAGAAGAAATAAAAGGGTTGACTATTTGCTAAATGGAAAGAAAATGCAAAAAAATCTGAGGTGCAAAGAGACTTGGGAGTTCCAGTGAAGTATTTGCTAAAGGTTAATTTGCAGGTTGAGTCTGTGGTGAGGAAAGCAAATGTAATGTTAGCATTAATTTTAAGAGGACTGTAATATAAAAGCAGTGGGTCCCAGACCCAAGAGCATACTAAAGCAGCAGGGCCCAGGGCCCAGAGGAAGGAACAACCTTGCTGTTTGGCTGATTTAAGCACGGGAGCAGAATGAAAACGTTAGGGTGTTGGGGGATGGAGGCAAGGGACGGGCCATTGTTCAGCTTGCTGCTCTGCAAGTTTTACTTAGCTCTGCACTGAGGTGAGGTGGTGACTTGCAGCTAACAGACTCCTGGATTGTCTGTGACTGGCTTCATGGCTGGTGAGCTTCCGTTTTGCATATTATTTGCTTACTTTTATTGTTTGCAGGATTTATTCTTTACCACTCATCGGGTGCTTGATGGAATATTCAGATGGGTTCTATTGGGTTTCCTTGTTCTGTTGCTGCCTGTAAAGAGATGAAGCTCGAGGCTGTATAATGTATACATACTTTGATAATGAAGGTGCTTTGAACTTTGAACTTAGTATTGATAGCATTCTAATTTGTTCAGTGTTTCATTTACATAAACAATTTGCTGCTCAGTTAAATGGTAGTTTGTCTTTTTTATACCCTTTTAACTACTTCCACTAACTGAGGCAGCCACTTAATTTGGCCAAATAGACAAATACTGGACGAATATGTCTCAATTAACTGGAATCTACGAACTAAGTACTCACTTTCAAGGACTCTTCATCTCATGTTCTTGATATTTATTGCTTATTTATTTATTATTATTATTTCTTTTTTTTTCTCTTTCTGTACTTGCACAGTTTTTGTCCTTTGCATATTGGCTGTTTGTCCATACTGTTGGGGGTGGTCCTTTCATTGTTTTTCTTTTTATATTTGCTGTTTGTCTTCTTTGGCACATTGGTTCTTGTCCTTCTTTGTTAATGATTAGGTTTTCGTTGATTCTGTGGTGCTCCTTTGTATTTACTGTGAATGCCCTCAAGAAAATAAATCTCAGGGTCGTATATGGTGACATGTATGTACTTTGGTAATAAATTTACTTTTAACTTTGAACTTTAGAAGTCTCGATCCAAGAATATTCAAATAGGCAGCAGACTTGAAATGATCAATATAATTGCTCAAAGCTTGTCATATGTTCCAAAGCATTAGAGAATTGGATAGTGACGAATGCAGGAAGTATGATCTCGTGGTGAGAAAATTACAAGAAACAGTGTAATCACCAGAAACAGAGTTTTACGCATTTGGCTGATTAGAAAGAGTCAAGATAACTTTTTGAAAGGTAATTGATGTCTAGATCAGATCATAAGACCATTAGCCATAGGAGCAGAATTAGGCCATTCGACCCATCAAGTCTGCTGTGCCATTTCATCATGGCTGATCCATTTCCCTCTCAACCCCATTCTCTTGCCCACTCGCTGTAACCTTTCTCTGCCTGACTAATCAAGAACCCATCAACCTCTACCTTAAATACACTCAGTGACCTGGCCTTCACAGCCACCTATGGCAACGATTTCCACAGATTCACCACCCTCAACCAGATGTGCTGAAGGACCTGTATCTGTGCTGGTGTGTTCTATCTGTGCAATTTAATTGAATCCTTTGAACGAGTCGTGGTCTAGTAGAGCAAAGAGCATCAATGACCTTGAGATCATAATTCCATTAGTTTCACGAAAATGCTGGAGGAAGATCTGGGTGATAATATTATAACCAGGATCAACAAATTTGTAGATGGCACCAAAATAGGATGCATAGTGGACAGTAAGGAAGAAAAGAAAGCTTTTCACACATTGTCCTTCATAAATCCATGTATTAAGTACAGAAGGTGGGATATTACAGTACATTAAAGTTGCGTGAGATATTGGCGAGGCTTAATTTGGAGTATAGTGTGAAGTTCTGGTCACCTACATACAGGATAAAGGTATCAATAAGATTGAAAGAGTACAGAGAAGATTTACAATGATGTTGCCGGATCTGGAGGACCTGAGTTATTGGGAAAGGCTGAATAGGTTAGGGCTTTATTCTTGCAGCATCGGAGAATAAGGTGCAAGTCTAGAATGAGCTACCAGTTGAAGTGGTGGATGTAAGTTTGATTGCAACATTTAAGAGAGATTATGATAAGTGCATGGATGAAAGGGGTATGGAGGGCTATGGTCCTGGTACAGGTTGATGGGACTAGGCACAATAACGTTTTGGCACAGACTAGATGGGCTGAAAGGCCTGATTCTGTGCTGTAGTGTTCTACAACTCTATAAAAACAAACATGTCTTTCCTTCCAAGAGAATTGGGAAGAAGCTGCTATCTCTCAGAGCCATGCCCAAAGTTATCTTCATGTTAGAGCAGTTGTATGAAGCTTGCCAAGAAGCTGAAGATCAAAATCAGAAGTTATCTGCAGAGTAGGGAGTGAATACCCTGCCACTCGCTCCGAGGAATGGATTAATTTATGAAAGGATTTCATTACTTGGGATGAATTTATCAGCAATATGAAGAGACGTAGTTGGGGGACAGAAGTAGGTTGGCAGTAAGTCATTGGGTGCACTTAAAGTGGAGGTTAATAGGTTCTTGATTAGTAAGTGTGTCGAAGGTTACGGGGAGAAGTCAGGCGAATGGGGTTGAAAGGGATAATAAATCAGCTGTGATGGAATGTCAGAGCAGACTCGTTGGGTGGCATGGCCTAATTCTGCTCTTATTTATTCGGCCCAACAGAGATTGCACTTTCTAAGGAAGCTTAACAAGCATCACTCCTCACTAACATCTTAACTACGTTCTACAGAGGCGTGGTTGAGAGTGTGCTGACCTTTTGCATCACAATCTGGTATTCCAGCTGCAGTGCTGTTGACAAAAAAGCCTTGCAGAGGGTGGTTAGGGAAGCAGAGAAGGTTATTGGGGTCTCCCTACCTTCTGTCCAAGACCTCTTTCAGAGTCGATGCCTCCAGAAGACACGGTACATCATTAAAGACCCCTCATACCCTCTCCATGAACTGTTTGTTCTTCTGCCATCAGGCAAACGTTACAGGAGCATCAAAACTAAAACCACAAGGCTACTAAACAGCTTCCTCCCACAGGCAGTCAGACTGCTAAATAGCTGCTCCACCTGACTCTGCTTTGGACACTTTTAACTTGCACTGAACACTTATAACTGATTTTAACTGACATGTGGCTGTTGTGTTTTACTATTTATTGTTATGTTTATTATTTAGTGTTGCGTTTGTTATGTTATGATTGCACTGCCCCTGAGAAACGCTGTCTCATTCTGCCCTGCAGAGCTAATGTATGGTTAGAATGACAAGGTTTTTTGAATCTTGAATCTTGAATCTTGAATCTTGAATATTATTTGTTGAGATAAGCATGGAACAGGCCCTTCCGTCCTTTTGGGCCATGTTACCTAGCAACCCCCATCTACTCCCCAATTTAACCCTAGGCTGATCATGGGACAATTGACAATGACCAATTAACCTATCAACTAGTCTGTCTTTGGACTGTGGGAGGAAACCGGAGCACCCGGAAAAAAACCCTACACGTTCCAAGGGGAGGACGTACAAACTCATTACAGAGGGTACTGGGATTGAACTCTGAACTCGGGGCTCTGGGATTGAACTCTGAACCCTGACACCTTGAGCTCTGATAGTGTTACACTAACCACTATGCCCACGTGGCAGCCTATGTCTTATGGTCTTAAAAATTCCTGAGCACCTTCTGTTATCTCAAATCTTAATCATAAAGGCAATTCAATGCCAACTCTGTCAATGAAACAGCTTAATCAAATCCTTGTCCAAAGATTGAATGCAGCATCTGAGACTGCTCTGAATTTATCATTGTACAAGACAATGTTGCTTGGCTATTTGTCTGCACTATGCTAATGGCTCAGAATGTACTCAGTTGTAGACACTGCATTGTTACAACAGGGGTAAGTGACAGCCTCTCTGGTAATGAGTTCACAGTTACAAATGATGTGAGGTTGATGAAACCGAAGATGATGTTATTCTTCACAACATTGACTGTGGTAAGTAATTATCGCTGAGGTTTCTGGTGCTCTGATATTACACAGCTTTGGTCTGTCCCTCCTAATCCTCCGTTCAAAGGAGCTGACTTCGGCCACGTGACACAAAGTCAGTTCTTCAACATCATTTGGAAGTTATGTCACAGCACAGCCCTCATGGATGTTAGTGGCAGTAATTTATCTAACCATTAAGAAGATGTTCATGAGTCACCCTTATCATTATCATGCTGTACATCAAGTTCATGTTCAAGCTTGAATTTAATTGCCATTCAACCATACATACATATACAGCTAAATGAAACATCATATCTCCGGGGCCAAGGTGCAAACTGAGTACATACAGTCAATCACACCACACAGCACATCTAGTTACGATATGCCTGGTATGATGGTAGAGGCAAATACATTAGAGGCTTTTTTAGATGTATATGAGGAGGACGTGTGGGCACGTGGCCAAGTGGTTAAGGCATTGGACTAGCTACTTGAAGGTCGTGGGTCCGAGCCCCAGCTGAGGCAGCGTGTTGTGTCCTTGAGCAAGGCACTTAATCACACATTGCTGTGTGACGACACTGGTGCCAAGCTGTATGGGTCCTAATGCCCTTCCCTTGGACAACATCGGTGGCGTGGAGAGGGGAGACTTGCAGCATGGGCAACTGCTGGTCTTCCGTACAACCCTGCCTAGGCCTGCGCCCTGGAGAGTGAAGACTTTCCAGGCGCAGATCCATGGTCTCGCAAGACTAACAGAGGCCTCTATGAGGAGGATGGAGGGATGTGGACATAGTGTAGGTAGGAGGGATTAGTGGATTTTGATTTAATTTTAGCTGGTTTGGCACAGCATTGAGGGCCGAAGGGTCTGTTCCTGTGCTGTACTCCTCAATGTTCTATAATAGCACCCACAGTCACAAAATAATGTTCAGTTCAGTTCACTGATTTCAGTGTTCAACAGCATCGTACCCCAGAAACTGGTGGGGAAATTGTCCTCTCTGGGTCTCAACTGTCCCTCTGCAACTAGATCCTGGACTTCTTAACAGAAAGGCCACAGTCGGTCTGTGTGGGCAGCAATGTCTCTAGTCCCATTACACTGAACACTGGGCTCCCCAGGGCTGTGTGCTCAGCTCGCTGCTGTTCACACTGCTGACACATGACTATGTCACAGGATTCAACTCAAACCGTGTCATCAGATTTCTGTGACAACAGTGGTTGGTCTTATCAAAAACGATGACAAGACAGAGTACAGAGAGGAAGTGGAGCGTCTGGTAGACCGTTGTGAGAATAACAACCCAAGTCTGAACATGGAGAAGACAAAGGAAATCACTGTGGACTTCAGGAAGGTGCAGATGAACCATCCGCCTCTGTGAATACATGGCTCTTCTGTAGAGAGAGTTAAGTTCACCAAGTTCTTGGGAGTTTGCATCATGGATGACCTCACCTGGCCTCTTAATATCACCTCCCTAAACAAGAAGGCACAGCAGTTCCCCCACTTCCTAAGAACAGTGAGGCAACAAGGCTCCCACCCCCATCTTAACTATGTTTCATCGGAGCACCATTGAGAGTGTCCTAGCATCTCTGTCTGGTCTGGGAGCAGCTGAGCATCGCAACAGAAATCCCTACAAAGGACTGTGAGAACAGCTGAGAAGATCATAGGGGTCTCCCTACCATCCATCTGGAGTGCTGCATATGGAGGGCCCTTAGTACTATTGAGGATCCCACCCATCTATCCAGCATCCTCTTTGACTTTCTACCTTCAGGTACGAGACTATGATGCATAAAAACAAGAATGGTCAGGATGGGAAACGGTTTCTTCCCCCAGGGCCATTAGACTTCTGAACTCCATGTTCAAAGTGTAACCATTCCATACCTCACAATATTTAATATCAATACACTTTAATTTGTTATTTCCCTGTGACTCTATAGATTTTATCCTTACCTTCGTAAGATATAGTGTGTTATGTGCTTTACACCCTGATTCGAAGAAATGTCTCATTTCAAAATACATTATATGATTATATATGTTATATACATGCAAGTAGTTAAATGACAATAAACTTCACATGACACTTGACTTGTCTCACTTCTGTAGAAATCTGTGAGTTAATACAGATGCAAAGAATGTATTTAAGATCTCCCCAGTCTATTTTCGCTCAACACATAGATTACCATTCTGGTCTTCCAGAGGATCAATTTACTCTTTTGCAATCCTTTTGCTCTTAACATACCTGTGGAATCCCTTAGGATTCTCATTCACCTTGTCTGCCAGGGCAACTTCCTGCCCTCTTCCTGATTTAACCCTCTTAAGTGTTCTCTTGCATTTCTTATACTCCATAAGCACCTCATTTGTTCCTACCTGCCTATACCCGCTATGCATCTCCTTTTTTTTCTGTTAACCAGGACCTCAATATCTCCTAAAAACCAAGGTTTCCTACACCTGTTATTTTTACTTTTCATTCTGACAGCTACATAAAAACTTCGTACTCTCAAAATTTCATTTCTGAAGGTCTCCAAGTACACCTTTGCCAGAAAATAGCCTGCTCCAATCCTCATTTAGAAACATAGAAACATAGAAAACATACAGCACAATACAGGCCCTTTGGCCCACAAAGCTCTGCTGAACATGGCCTGCCTGTAGACATTACCTACGGCTACGCATAGACCTCTATTTTTCTAAGCTCCATGTTCTTATCCAGGAGTCTCTTAAAAGACCCTATCATTTGCACCTCCACCACCACCGCTGGCAGCCCATTCCACGCACTCACTACTCTCTGCATAAAAAACTTACCCCTGACATCTCCTCTGTACGTACTTCCAAGCATCTTAAAGCTATGCCCTCTTGTGTTGGGAAAAAAACCTCTGACTATCCACAAGAACAATGCCTCTCATCATCTTGTACACCTCATCCTCCGTCGGTCTAAGGAGAAAAGGCCGAGTTCACTCAATCTATTCTCATAAGGCATGCTCCCCAATCCAGGCAACATCCTGGTAAATCTCCTCTGCACCCTTTCTATGGTTTCCACAGCCTTCCTGTGTTGAGGCGACCAGAAATGAGCAGAGTACTCCAAGTGGGGTCTGACCAGGGTCCTATATAGCTGCAACATTACTTTTCGGCTCTTAAACTCAATCCCACGATTAATGAAGGCCAATGCACCATATGCCTTCTTAACCACACAGTCAACCTGTGTAGCAACTTTGAGTGTCCTATGGACTTGGACCCCAAGATTCCTCTGATCCTCCACACTGCCAAGAGTCTTACCATTAATGCTATGTTCTGCCAGATCACTTGCCAGATCATTTCTGAGACAATCAAAATTGCCTTCCTCCAATTTAGAATGTCAGCCGGCAAACCAGACCTATCTTTTTGCATATTTACTTTGAAACTGCGAAGTGTTCCATGACACAGAAGTCTGTCACCTGCCCTGGCTCATTCCCTAATATCAGATTCAGTAGCGCATGCTCTCTCATTTGAAATTCTATGTACTAATGAGGGAAACGTATGACAAACTGTAACCCATCTAGTCCTTTTACAGAATGGGTTTCCCAGTCGATATGTGGAAAGTTAAAATCACCGATGTGGTTCTTGCAACAGTCTGTGATCTTTTTACAAATTCATTCCTCTGAATCCCTTGGATTGTTGGATGGTCTGTAATATAGACCTATTAATGTGGTCATACTTTCTTATTTCTCAGTTCCACCCTTAACGCCTCACTAGTCCAGTTCTCCAGTCTGTGCTGGTGAAACACTGCTGTGTCATTTTCCCTGACTAGTAACACAACCCCCTTCCTTTGAGCCCTCCTGTTTTGTCATGTCTAAAACATTGGGACCCCATAATACTGATCACCAGTCCTGTCCCTCCTGCAACAAAGTGTCACTAATGGCTGCATCATAATTCCAGGTGTTGATCCATGTCCTGAGCTCATCCATCTTTCCTATGATACTGCCTGCATTGAGATACACGCTGCTCAGGACACTAGTCGCACCATGCTTAAGCTTTTGATTCCTCACTTTGTCTGAGGTCTTACCAACATCTGTCTCCACAACCTCTCCACTCACTGTTCTGGCACTCTGGATCCCACCCCACTGCAACTCTAGTTTAAACCCCACCGTGCGGCATTAACAAACCTTCCTGCTAGGATATTAGCCCCTTCCAGTTCAGGTGCAAACTGTCCCTTTTGTATAGGTCCCACCTTCCCTGGAAGAGGGCTCAATGATCCAAAACTCTTCTGCTCTCCCTCCTACACCAACTCCTTAGCTACATATTAAACTGTATGATCTTCCTAGTTCTGGCCTCACTAGCACGTGGCACGGGTAGCAATCCTGAGATCACAGCCTTAGAGGTCCTGCCCTTTAACTTGGCACCTAACTCCCTGAAGTTCCTGTGCAGAACCTCATCACTCGTCCTACCCATGTTATTGGTACATACATGGACCATGACCTCTGGCTCCCACTTAAAAAGTTTGTTAAAATTTTAGATGTCATGCCAAATCTACGCAAACTCTGAAGGAAGTAAAGGTCGAAAATAATAAAACTGAAAAATTTTAAGTTGGGGACACTTTTCTCCTCTGATCCTCTGAAGAGGACTAGCTCATGGACCTCTGGTTACCTCCTCCTGACGTCAATAATCAGCTCCTTGGTCTAGAGTGAGACTTTGCTCTTATGGTACCACTCAGCCAGATTTTCAGTCTCCCTCCTATATGCTGATTCATCCCCACCTCTGATTCAGCCAACAATAGTGGTGTCGTTAGCAAACTTGAATGTGGCATTGGAGCTGTGCTTAGCCACACAGACATAAGAGTAAAGCGAGTCGAGCAGGGGCTAAACACACAGCCTTCAGTTGCACTAGTGCCGATGGAGATTGTGGAGGAGATGCTGTTGTCAATCCAAAATGACTGGAGTCTGCAAATGAGAAAGTCAAGGATTCAATTGCACAAGGAGGTATAGAGACCAAGGTCTTGAAGCTTATCGATTAGTATTGAGGGGATGATGGTATTGAACGCTGAGCTGTAGTTGATAAAGAGCGCCCTGAGGTATTCATCCTTGCTGTCCAGATGTTCCAGGGTTGAGTGAAGAGCCAACGAGGAGACATCTGCTGTGGACCTGTTGCTCCAGTGGGTAAATTGTAGTGCATACAAGCCACTTCTCAGGTTTCATTGTCAACCTGTCAGAACACTTCATCACAGTGGATGTAAGCGCTACTGGACAATAGTCATTGAGGCAGGTTACCATGTTCTTCTAGGCACCAGGATAACGGAAGCCTGCTTGAAGCAGGTTGGTACCTCAGACTGCCAAAGCAAGAGGTTAAAGATCTCAGTGAAAACTCCAGCTAGTTGATCAGCACAGGTCTTTAGCACTTGATCAAGTACCCCATCTGGGCTGGATGCTTTTTGTGGGTTAACCCTTCTGATGGCTGCTCACACGTCAGCCTCAGAGACTAAAATTATAGGATCATTGGGGGCTGTGGGAGATTGCCGTGGTTCCTCCATGTTTTGATAGTCAAGGCAAGCATAGACGTTATTGAGCTCGTCTGGAAGTGAAACCCCGTTGTTGCCTATATTGCTTTAATTTAACTTCATTCAATCCCTGCCACAACTGTAGAGCATCCTCCATTGATTCACCCATGAGATGTCTTTAGGGACCTGGGCCTCTTGTAGCTTTCTTGGTCGCTAGACGTAAATGCCTTTGATCTGGCCCCCAGCAGATTGCAGATCTCATGATTCATCCAGGGGTTCTAGTTGGGGAAGACTTAGAATGATTTTGTGGGGCCACACTTGTCTAAAACTGTTTTAATGAAGTCTGTGACAACTGTGGTATATTCATCAAGCTTGTTCTGCCAAAATTTCTTGCAATGTATTGTTATTTTTCCAGAAGCAATGTATGCCAACATTTTACTCATTCTCAAGGAATGTTGCAAAGATGAAGTTGTTATGAATAGGGTTTAATCAGCATAAAGAAACAGGTACAAGGGGAGTACAGACCTTCTAAGCAGAGGTTCCTTCTTCAACTAAGTACGGAGAAATTAATCAACATTCATGTGTGTCATGCAAATGATGTTTATAAAATGCAATCATAGAGGCTTTTCAATTTTTAATGTGATTCATTTTGATGTCATAAAAATGCATTAAAAGAGACAGAAAACGTAGTGTGGCTTTCTGAGAGGAGGAATTAAAAAAAAACATCTTAAGACAAGATTAGACTGATGATTTGGGGACTTACTGAGCCCAAAGTCTGCTGCTCGCACCTACACCCAGAGCACATCAGTATGATACCAGTGTACTGGCACGCTTTAGTGGACTTATGGACCCCACCCACCCTGCTCATGGACTGTTTGTCCCACTGCCATCAGGGAAGAGGCTGTGCAGAATCCACATCAGGACCATCAGACTCAAAAACAATTACTTTCCCCAAGCAGTAAGGCTGATCAACACCTCCAGCCACTAACCCACCCCTCCACATCCCCCAATAACCGCTCCATCCAAATTAGCCACTCCTCTCCATAGCCCCTCAGCACCCTCCAGCCCCTCCCATTTACGGCCACTTTACACTCCACACCTCATACACACTGACACAGTCACTGTCCTGCGTTTTCATATGCTTCCATGATACCTAGAAGAGTTCCTCTTCCCAAGAGTCACTTTGACACTTTATCATTTCCTGTCAGAGTCACCTTACGTTCAGATAGTCCTGCACCTAATGTCACTTTATGTACATACAATCAGTCTGTGTATATAAGCTAATCATCTTTTTATTGTGCTACTTACAGTTATTGCTTTTTTTGTGCTGTATTGGATCTGGAGTAGCAATTATTTTGTTCTTTACACTTATGTATTGGAAATTACATTAAACAATCTTGAATCTTGAATCTTGACAGTTTGACAAAAAATATGATTTACATCCACTCTCAGGCTAAGTCTGAATTTTTTGACCCTTTGCCTTTAAAACTGGAATTCTGATGAATGCATTTGTGAAGGTTTGAGCAGCGCAGTTCAGCACTATGCCTCACAGCACCAGTGATCGGGGTTAATTTCTTGTCACTGTCTGTGAGGAGTTTGTATATTCTTCACATGATCTTGTGAGTTTCCTTCCACATTCCAAAGACATACAGGTTAGGGTTATTCAAAACTGATGGCAAGAACATTGATTTCTCAAACTTCTGATAAATGACCTCCCCCTTCCCCCTTCCCCATTCCCCATTCCCCATTTCCCTCTCTCACCTTATCTCCTTACTTCCGCCATCACCTCTGTCTGGTGCTCCCCCCTCTTCCCTTTCTTCCATGGTCTTCTGTCATCTCCTTTCAGACACCCCTTCAGCCCTTTATCTCTTTCACCGATCAACTTCCCAGCTCTTTACTTCACCTCTCCCCCTCTCCCAGTTTCACCTATCACCTGTCACCTTGTACTTCTTCCTCCCCTCCCCCACCTTCTTCCTTTCTAGTCCTGAAGAAGGGTCTTGCCCTGAAACACAGCTCTTTATTCTTTTCCATAGATGCTGGCTGATTTGCTGAGATCCCCTGGCGTTTTGTGTGTGTTGTTCTGGGTTTGTAAATTGTGGGCATGTTGTTGCAGGAAGCATTGTGACACATTCTTGGTCCGTGTTGGTTGCTGATGCAAATAGCCCTCCTCACTGTAGGTTCTGACGTACATGTGACAAAAAAAGCTAATCTGTAATCTTTAATTTTAATTTACAAGCATTTTTATCTATTGGAAAGTATTAATATTTGCTTAAGATCTGATAGTTCATAAGCAATGGATATTTATGCTGACAATACTAAATATTTAATCAAATGCAGTTTTGATCCAGAGTGAAGCCATCATTTTATCCTTGCTGAATTGATGCTAATGCTACGATTAACTATCTAGATTCTAAAAAAACATGACTGTTTTACACAAAATGTTCATAATATTTTCATAAATACCTGGTGCTACACATATATCAAGCTGTCAGTCTATGTTTTTAAATGAGCAGTTTGGGGTATGCATAGAAGAATATTGTTTTTTTAAGGATGTGACTGAACACATTGATGAAGGAAGAGCAGTAGATGTTGTGTTTATGGATTTAGGTTATGAAGACACGTAGTCCCCTTTTATTGTCATTTAGTAACGCATGCATTAAGAAATGATACATTATTTCCTCCGGTGTGATATCACAAAAACACAGCACAAACCAAGACTGAAAAAACTGACAAAACTACATAATTATAACATATAGTTACAACAGTGCATAATACCATAACTTGATGAAGAAGTCCATGAACACAGTAAAGTTCAAAGTTTCTCAAATGTTCCACATCTCACGCAGGTGGGAGAGGGAAGAAAAACTCTCCCTGCCATGCCGACCACAATCCGACTCTGAGTCATCTGAAAACTTCGAGCTCTGATCAGCCCTCTGACACCGAGTACTGAGCGCCATATCTGTCCGAGCGATTCGACTTCTTTCTCGGTCGCCAAAAGCAGGCAAGGCCAGGGATTTTGAGGCCTACCCTCCGAAAGATTCCTGACCACACAGTAATGACAGCAGCGGATGGGCGTTTCAGAAATTTCTCCAGATGTTCCTCTGTGCTTTCACGTCCATTCTCCATCAAATCAGAAATTGTCCACGACCCCAATTTAACAGATACGACATCATTTTTCACCGGAGAGCTGCGCACGTGCGGTGTGCTGCCATCTTCTCCTCCCGTCTTTTCAGCAAGGCATTTGATAAGGTACCCCATACAAGGCTTATTGAGAAAGTAAGGAGGCATGGGATCCAAGGGGACATTGCTTTGTGGATCCAGAACTAGCTTGCCCACAGAAGGCAAAAAGTGGTTGTAGACAGGTCATATTCTGCATGGAGGTCAGTGACCAGTGGAGTGCCTCAGGGATCTGTTCTAGGACCCTTACTCTTTGTGATTTTTATAAATGACCTGGATGAGGAAATGGAGGGATAGGTTAGTAAGTTTGCTGATGCCACAAAGATTGGGGGTGTTGTGGATAGTGTGGAGAGTTGTCAGAGGTTACAACAGGACATTGATAGGATGCAAAACTGGGCTGAGAAGTGGCAGATGGAGTTCAACCCAGATAAGTGTGAAGTGGTTCATTTTGGTGGGTCAAATATGATGGCAGAATATAGTATTAATGGTAAGACTCTTGGCAGTGTGGAGGATCAGAGGGATCTTGGGGTCTGAGTCCATAGGATGCTCAAAGCAGCTGTGCAGGTTGACTCTGTGGTTAAGAAGGCATACGGTATATTGGCCTTCATTAATCGTGGAATTGAATTTAGGAGCCGAGAGGTAATGTTGCAGCTATATAGGACCCTGGTCAGACCCCACCTGGAGTACTGTGCTCATTTCTGGTCACCTCACTACAGGAAGGATGTGGAAACCATAGAAAGGGTGCGGAGGAGATTTACAAGGATGCTGCCTGGATTGGGGAGCATGCCTTATGAGAACAGGTTGAGTGAACTCAGCCTTTTCTCCTTGGAGTGACGGAGGATGAGAGGTGACCTGATTGAGGTGTATAAGATGATGAGAGGCATTGATCGTGTGGATAATCAGAGGCTTTTTCCCAGGGCTGAAATGGTTGCCACAAGAGGGCACAGGTTTAAGCTGCTGGGGAGTAGGTACAGAGGAGATGTTAGGGGTAAGTTTTTTACTCAGAGTGGTGAGTGCGTGGAATGGGCTGCCAGCAACCGTAGTGGAGGTAGATAAGGTAGGGTCTTTTAAGAGTCTTTTGGATAGGTACATGGAGCTTAGAAAAATAGAGGGCTATAGGTAAGCCTAGTAATTCGGCACAACTTTGTGGGCCGAAGGGCCCGTATTGTGCTGTAGGTTTTCTATGTTTCTATGTTTTCATTAACTTGGCAAGCATATTAATTATCACTTGCACCCAGTGGCCACTTTATTAGGTACACCTGTACACCTGCTCGTGAATGCAAATATCTAATCAGCCAATCATGTGGCAGTAACTCAATGCATGAAAGCATGCAGACATGGTCAGGAGATTTGTTTGTTCAGACCAAACATCAGAATGGGGAAGGAATGTGACTTTGACCATCTAATGATTGTTGGTGCCTGTTGAGGTGGTTTGGTTATCTCTGAAACTGGTGATCTCCTGGGATTTTTATGCACACCAGATTCTGGAGTTTATAGAGAATGAAGCAAAAGACATAAAAATCCAGTGAGCAGCAGTTCTGTGGGCGGAAATGCCTTTTTATATAGTGACGTCAGAGGAGATTGGACAGACTGGTTTAAGCTGACAGGAAGGCCGGAGTAACTCAGATAACCACATTTTACAACAGTGCTGTGCTGAAGAGCATTTCAGAATGCATAACATGTCAAATTTTGGAGTGGATGGGCCACACCAGCAGAAGCCCATACCGGCTTCCACTCCTGTATCTAATAAAGTGGCCTGTGAGTGTAAATGGTACAGATGAACTGAATCTGACTCAGGTTTCATATCACTGTCATATGCTTCCTTCACACAGATAAGATAGAGGCAACTTCAGTGTTAGAATATTTCGGGGCCTGTTGCCAGGCAAATAACCTCCTCCTCAATGTCAACAAGATAAAGGAGATGTTTATCGACCAGAAGATCTTGCAAAATTCACACATCTCTTTACATTAGTGGCACAGAAGTGAAACTGCAAGCAGCTTCAAACTCTTGGGAGTGCGTATCCCACATAACATCTCATGGTCACAGAACACAATCCAGAAAGCTCACTAACGTTTGCACTTTCTGAGGAGGTGGATGCGAGCCGGACTATGCAAATCTATATTCACGTCATTTTACAGATGTGCAGTTTTGAGCATCCTGACATGCTGCATCGCTGCGTGGTATGGAAACTGCACTGCGGCAGATAAGGAGGCTCTACAAAGGGCAGTTAAAATTACCCAAAGCATCACCAGCACCAGCCTACCTGCCATCAAGGACATAGATACAGAAAGGTGTTGGAAAAGGGCCGGAAACATCATGAAGGATCCCACCGGCCCTGGTCATGGACTGTTTGTCCCACTCCCATTAGGGAGGGGGCTACATAGCATCCACACCAGGTTCAAAAACCCAAGCTGTAAGGCTGATAGAAACATAGAAACATAGGAAATAGGTGCAGGAGTAGGCCATTCGGCCCTTCGAGCCTGCACTGCCATTCAGTACGATCATGGCTGATCATCCAACTCAGAACCCTGTACCTGCCTTCTCTCCATGCCCCCTGATCCCTTTAGCCACAAGGGCCTCATCTAACTCCCTCTTAAATATAGCCAATGAACTGGCCTCAACTGTTTCCTGTGGCAGAGAATTCCACAGATTCACCACTCTCTGTGTGAAGAAGTTTTTCCTCATCTCGGTCCTCAAGGGCTTCCCCTTTATCCTCAAACTGTGAGCCCTCGTTCTGGACTTCCCCAACATCGGGAACAATCTTCCTGCATCTAGCCTGTCCAATCCCTTTAGGATCTTATACGTTTCAATAAGATTTCCCCTCAATCTTCTAAATTCCAGCGAGTATAAGCCTAGTTGATCCAGTCTTTCATCATATGAAAGTCCTGCCATCCCAGGAATCAATCTGGTGAACCTTCTTTGTACTCCCTTTATGGCAAGGATGTCTTTCCTCAGATTAGGGGACCAAAACTGCACACAATACCCCAGGTGTGGTCTCACCAAGGCCTTGTACAACTGCAGTAGTACCTCCCTGCTCCTGTACTCAAATCCTCGCGCTGATCAACACCTCCACCTACTAACCCACCCCTCCACACTCGCAACCACCACTACTTTATCATTTCCTGTCAGAGTTATCTTATGTACAGACACTCCTGTGACTGGACTCACCTTATGGACAATTTTAGGGGTCTTCGGGAGCTTGGAGGTTGTAGGAAATGTTCTGTTCTGGGGTTGGAGGAATGTAAATGCGTTTGTTTAGGTGGATGTGTGGCAAGGAGAAAAAGGGCTTGTTTTGTTCTTGTTGCTTTGTTGCTTGCTAGGTTCTGTTTTACACTATAAGACAGGGGCACAATTACGCCATTCGGCCGATATGGAGTCTGCTCCATTTTGTGTTCAGCGTTGTTCTACTGAACATTGTGGGCATGCTACGTTGGCACCAGGGCACGTGCTGACCCTTGTCCCCAGCCCATCCTCAGGCTGTGATGGTTGTTAGCGCAAATAACGCATTGCACTGTATGTTTACATGGACTTCAGTAAGGCCTTTGACAAGGTCTCGCATGGGAGCTTAGTTAGAAAAAGTTCAGTTGCTAGGTATACATGGATGGTGGTAAATTGGATTAGACATTGGTTCAATGGAAGAAGCCAAAGAGTGGTAGTAGAGAATTGCTTCTCTGAGTGGAGGCCTGTGACTAGTGGTGTGCCACAGGGATCAGTGCTGGGTCCATTGTTATTTGTCATCTATATCAATGATCTGGATGATAATGTGGTAAATTGGATCAGCAAATTTGCTGATGATACAAAGATTGGAGGTGTGGTGGACAATGAGGAAGGTTTTCAAAGCTTGCAGAGGGATTTGGACCAGCTGGAAAAATGGGCTGAAAAATGGCAGATGCAGTTTAATACAGACAAGTGTGAGGCATTGCACTTTGGAAGGCCAAACCAAGGTAGAACATACAGGGTAAATGGTAAGGCACTGAGGAGTGCAGTAGAACAGAGGGATCTGGGAATACAGGTACAAAATTCCCTAAAAGTGGCGTCACAGGTAGATAGGGTCGTAAAGAGGGCTTTTGGTACATTGGCCTTTATTAATCAAAGTATTGAGTATAACAGCTGGAATGTTATGGTGAGGTTGTATAAGGCATTGGTGAGGCCGAATCTGGAGTATTGTGTTCAGTTTTGGTCACCAAATTACAGGAGGGATATAAATAAGGTTGAAAGAGTGCAGAGGAGGTTTACAAGGATGTTGCCAGGACTTGAGAAACTCAGTTACAGAGAAAGGTTGAATAGGTTAGGACTTTATTCCCTGGAGCGTAGAAGAATGAGGGGAGATTTGATAGAGGGATATAAAATTATGATGGGTATAGATAGAGTGAATGCAAGCAGGCTTTTTCCACTGAGGCAAGGGGAGAAAAAAACCAGAGGACATGGGTTAAGGGTGAGGGGGGAAAAGTTTAAAGGGAACATTAGGAGGGGCTTCTTCACACAGAGAGTGGTGGGAATGAGGAATGAGCTGCCAGACGAGGTGGTAAATGCGGGTTCTTTTTTAACATTTAAGAATAAATTGGACAGATACATGGATGGGAGGTGTATGGAGGGATATGGTCCGTGTGCAGGTCAGTGGGACTAGGCAGAAAATGGTTCGGCACAGCCAAAAAGGGCCAAAAGGCATGTTTCTGTGCTGTAGTTTTTCTACGGTTTCTATGGTTTCAATGTACATGTGATAAATAAATGAGTCTGAAAGAATTATAGAAATATAAGGGCAAGGGCTAGAACAATGCCTCCTCTGCCATTCAAATTAGATCATAGATGGTCTAAACCGCATCCCCAATCAGCCACCAATCACAAACCTCCCAATGCTGTTACCTGAGAAACATGTAATTACTATTAAGTAGGATATTTATTCCTTGATTTTGTTGACATTTCATTTTATTTAGAGATACAGCTGGGTAACAGGCCTTTTTGACCCAATGAGCACACGCCGCCCAATTTCACCCATGTGACCAATTAACCAATTGCTGGGGGATGTCTGCAAGTGTCACCAGGCTTCCTGCACCAGCATAGCATGCCTACGTCTTACTAACCCTAACCTGTCACATGGTGTGAGCAGAATTATCTGCAGCTTAATGTGAAAAAGACTAAGGAGCTGGTGGTAGACCTGAGGAGGGCTAAGGTACTGGTGACCCCTGTTTCCATCCAGGGGGTCAGTGTGGACATGGTGGAGGATTACAAATACCTGGGGATACGAATTGACAATAAACTGGACTGGTCAAAGAACACTGAGGCTGTCTACAAGAAGTGTCAGAGCCATCTCTAATTCCTGAAGAGACTGAGGTCCTTTAACATCTGTCGGACGATGCTGAGGATGTTCTGTGAGTCTGTGGTGGCCAGTGCAATCATGTTTGCTGTTGTGTGCTGGGGCAGCAGGCTGAGGGTAGCAGACACCAACAGAATCAACAAACTCATTTGTAAGGCCAGTGATGTTGTGGGGATGGAACTGGACTCTCTGACAGTGGTGTCTGAAAAGAGGATGCTGTGCAAGTTGCCTGCCATATTGGACAATGTCTCCCATCCGCTACATAATGTATTGGTTGGGCACAGGAGTACATTCAGCCAGAGACTCATTCCACCGAGATGCAACACAGAGCGTCATAGGAAGTCATTCCTGCCTGTGGCCATCAAACTTTACAACTCCTCCCTTGGAGGGTCAGACACCCTGAGCCAATAGGCTGGTCCTGGACTTATTTCCTGGCATAATTTACATACTACTATTTAATTATTTATGGTTTTATATTGCTATATCTATACTCTATTCTTGGTTGGTGCAACTGTAACAAAACTCAATTTCCCTCAGGATCTATAAAGTATGACTATGACTATGACTGTACGGCTTTGGAATGTGGAACGTGCTGACAGGGAGGATGTATAAACTCCTTACAGACAGTGGCAAAATTGAACTCGGCACTGGCGCTACTCTAAATGTGACATCACATGCCGCCCCTAAAGCGTGAGGTCATTATTGCGGCACCACTCAACTACCTATTGATTCGATCTCATTCATGTAAACTACTGACCAGTTAAAGCTCACAATGTATTAGAATAAATTGGGATGTAAATGTCATAGAGTATTTAACAGTGTCAAGACAGGGCATGAAATTTACATGGTGAACTGTATCGAATCAGAATCAGGTTTAGTATCACTGACACACTGTATGTCATGAAATTTGTTGTTTTGTGGCAGCAGTACATTGCTCATTGTCTATTCAGAAAGCTGATGGCAGAGGGGAAGAAGCTGTTCTTGAAACATTGAGGCACTGCGTAATAACAAAACTATAAATTACAATAATGACTGGGACTCCCATAATGTAAAAGCACCTGATGGGAATGCGTTTGTCAAATGTGTTCAGGGAAGTTTCCTTAATCAATACAGAGAGGTCCCAACTGGAGAGGAGAGTACACCTGCTGTTAGGGAATGAGATGGGACAGATGACAGAAGGTTGTGCAGTGGAACACTTTGCCTCTAGTGATCCCAGTGCTGTTAGTTTCAAGGCATTTATGGAAAAGGATGGATCTGGTCATCAGTCTAAGATTCTAAATTGGAGGAAGACCAATTTTGATGGCATCAGGAAGGATCTGGCAAGTGTGGATTGGGACAAGTTGTTTTCTGGCAAAGGTATACTTGGTAAGTGGGAGGCTTTCAAAAGTGAAATTTTGAGAACACAGTTTATTTATGTTCCTGTCAGAAAAAAAGGCAAGGATAACAGGTTTAGGGAACTTTGGTTTTTGAGAGATATTAAGCCCCTGGTTAAGAAAAAGAAGGGGGTGCATCGCAGGTGTAGGCAAGCAGGAACAAATGAAGAGCATAAGAGATGCAAGAGGACAGTTAAGGAAACCAGGAAGGCTAAAAGAAGGCATGAGGTTAATTTAGTAGACAAGATGAAAGAGAATCCCAAGGGCTTCTACAGATATATTATGAGCGAAAGGTTAGCAAGGGACAAAATTAGTGTTTTGGATGGTCAGGGTGGTGATCTATGCATGGAACTGAAAGAGGTGAGGTAGGTAAATTAATTTTTGCATCTGTATTTATTCAGGAGATGGACACAGAATCTATAGAAGTGGAGTAAAATTGCAGTGAGGTTATGGACCCTATACAGATCACAGAGGAAGAGGTGTTTGCTGTCTGGAGGAAACTTAGAATGGAAAATCAGAACTAATGAGATGTCCTCCTTCTTCAAAGAAAGGGGCTTTCCTTTCTCCACCATCAATGCTGCCCTCACCCGCATCTCTTCTATTTCTCGCATGTCTGCCTTCATCTCATCCTCCCGACATTCCACCATTCCACCATAGTCCCCCCACATTCCTCTCCTCCGTCAAGCGGAATTAGTCCTCATCCTTAATAATTTCTCCTTTGGCTCCTCCCACTTCCTTCAAACTAAAGGTGTAGCCATGGGCACCCGTATGTGTCCCAGCTATGCCTGCCTTTTTGTTGGCTTTGTGGAACAATCCATGTTCCAAACCTATTCTGGTATCTGTCCCCCACCTTTCCTTCGCTACATCAACGACTGCATTGTTGGTGCTTCCTGCACGCATGCTGAGCTCGTTGTCTTCATTAACTTTGCCTCCAATTTTCACCCTGCCCTCAAGTGTACCTGGTCCATTTTTGACACCTCTCTCCCCTTTCTAGATCTTTCTATCTCTATCTCTGGAGACAGCTTATCCACTGATGTCTACTATAAGCCTACTGACTCTCACAGCTACCTGGACTATTCCTCTACTCACCCTGTCGCTTGCAAAAATGCCATCCCCTTCTCGCAATTCCTCCGTCTCTGCCGCATCTGCTCTCAGGATGAGGCTTTTCATTCTAGGACGAGGGAGATGTCCTCCTTTTTTAAAGAAAGGGGCTTCCCTTCCTCCACTATCAACTCTGCTCTCAAACGCATCTCCCCCATTTCACGCACATCTGCTCTCACTCCATCCTCCCGTCACCCCACTAGGAATAGGGTTCCCCTGGTCCTCACCTACCACCCCACCAGCCTCCGGGTCCAACATATTCGTAACTTCCGCCACCTCCAACGGGATCCCACCCCTAAGCACATCTTTCCCTCCCCCCCCCAGCTTTCCGCAGGGATCGCTCCCTACTCGACTCCCTTGTCCATTCGTCCCCCCCATCCCTCCCCACGGATCTCCCTCCTGGCACTTATCCTTGTAAATGGAACAAGTGCTACACATGCCCTTACACTTCCTTCCTCACTACCATTCAGGGCCCCAGACAGTGCTTCCAGGTGAGGTGACACTTCACCTGTGAGTTGGCTGGGGTGATATACTGCATCCGGTGCTCCCGATGAGGCCTTCTATATATTGGCGAGACCCATCGCAGGCTGGGAGACTGTTTCACTGAACACCTATGCTCTGTCCGCCAGAGAAAGCAGGATCTCCCAGTGGCCACACATTTTAATTCCACGTCCCATTCCCATTCTGATATGTCTATCCACGGCCTCCTCTACTGTCAAGATGAAGCCACACTCAGGTTGGAGGAACAACACCTTATATTCCGTCTAGGTAGCCTCCAACCTGACGGTATGAACTTTGACTTTTCTAACCTCCGTTAATGCTCTATCTCCCCTTTGTACCCCAACCCTCATTTATTTATTTATTATTGTTTTTTTTTTCTCTCTCTCTCTCCTTTTTCTCCCTCTGTCCCTCTCACTATAACTCCTTGCCCAGCCTCTGGGCTCCCTTCCCCCTTTCTTTCTCCCTAGGCCTCCCGTCCCATGATCCTCTCCTTTCTCCAGCCTTGTATCTCTTTTGCCAATCAACTTTCCAGCACTTGGCTCCATCCCTCCCCCTCCTGTCTTCTCCTATCATTTCAAATCTCCCCCTCCCCCTCACACTTTCAAATCTCTTACTATCTCTTCTTTCAGTTAGTCCTGACGAAGGGTCTCCGCCTGAAACATCGACTATACCTCTTCCTATAGATGCTGCCTAGCCTGTTGCGTTCACCAGCATTTTTCATGTGTGTTGCTAGTATGCATATGCAGTTGTTCAGTGTGTCCCTTAATGAGTAAATCTGTATGATTCTGGAAGCTTCTCTTGGTATTGCATTGTTTGTATAGGTTCTATCTGACTGGTTGACTCTTATCTGAAAACTTGAATGGAACATTTCTTATCTCTGGAACAAAAAGGACTGACAACATTGCTCTGTCATTCTTGCTTCCTCTCCTTTCTGCTGCAAGCCTCTGATCCTATTACTGTCTGCTCCAATTCTCTTTGTTACCCTTGTGCTCAACAAAATAATCATGAAGCCACAAGTTTTGTGCCTCTTTCTGGACTTCCAAAAGAACCTTGGATCAAAAACATCGGAATCCAACAGAGTGGACCATGTAAAAGGTTCCATACAGACTATGGAAGGGAGGGACAAATTGAACGAGAAGCTGGTCCTAATGAAGCTGGAATAAAATTAACACAGAGGCTGTTCTGAAGTGAGAAGCTTCCTGAATAATCTCACACCACAGATGTTGCAGATGTTAATGAGGTAGATTTAGGAGCTAACGTTGTTTCCAAGGGAGCTGCTGACACTCCCTATGATGCATTCGATGTTTCACTATTTCCCATGTGTACTGAAGTAACCACCTTGCAACGTCCCAACACACGCCTCTAATGCAGTAACAGTAATTCAACTGCATAAGAAACCATCCCTGGGAAACGGAATCAGGTCTATTTTCACTGACATAATGTATGTTGCAAAATTTGTTGTTTTGCGGTAGCAGTACAGTACAATAATATACAAAATATAAATTACACTAAGAAATATATAAAAAACAAATAGAACAGAGAACATAGAACAGTACAGCACAGTACAGGCCCTTCGGCCCATAATGTTGTGCCGACCCTCAAACCCTGCCTCCCATATAAGCACCCACCTTAGGTTCCTCCATATACCTGTCTAGTAGTCTCTTAAACTTCACTAGTGTATCTGCCTCCACCACTGACTCAGGCAGTGCATTCCACGCACCAACCACTCTCTGAGTAAAAAACCTTCCTCTAGTCTCCCCTTGAACTTCCCACTCCTTACCTTAAAGCCATGTCCTCTTGTATTGAGCAGTGGTGCCCTGGGGAAGAGGCGCTGGCTATCCACTCTATCTATTCCTCTTATTATCTTGTACACCTCTATCATGTCTCCTCTCATCCTCCTTCTCTCCAAAGAGTAAAGCCCTAGCCCCCTTAATCTCTGATCATAATGCATACTTTCTAAACCAGGCAGCATCCTGGTAAATCTCCTCTGTACCCTTTCCAATGCTTCTACATCCTTCCTATAGTGAGGTGACCAGAACTGGACACAGTACTCCGAGTGTGGCCTAACCAGAGTTTTATAGAGCTGCATCATTACATCGTGACTCTTAAACTCTATCCCTCGACCTATGAAAGCTAACACCCCATAAGCTTTCTTAACTACCCTATCCACCTGTGAGGCAACTTTCAGGGATCTGTGGATATGTACCCCAAGATCCCTCTGCTCCTCCACACTACCAAGTATCCTGCCATTTACTTTGTACTCTGCCTTGGAGTTTATCCTTCCAAAGTGTACCACCTCACACTTCTCCGGGTTGAACTCCATCTGCCACTTCTCAGCCCACTTCTGCATCCTATCAATGTCGCTCTGCAATCTTTGACAATCCTCTACAACACCACCAACCTTTGTGTCGTATGCAAACTTGCCAACCCACCCTTCTACCCCGACATCCAGGTCGTTAATAAAAATCACAAAAAGTAGAGGTCCCAGAACAGATCCTGTGGGACACCACTAGTCACAATCCTCCAATCTGAATGTACTCCCTCCACCACCACCCTCTGCCTTCTGCAGGCAAACCAATTCTGAATCCACCTAGCCAAACTTCCCTGGATCCCATGCCTTCTAACTTTCTGAATAAGCCTACCATGTGGAACCTTGTCAAATGCCTTACTAAAATCCATATAGATCACATCCACTGCACTACCCTCATCTATATGCCTGGTCACCTCCTCAAAGAACTCTATCAGGCTTGTTAGACACGATCTGCCCTTCACAAAGCCATGCTGACTGTCCCTGATCAGACCATGATTCTCTAAATGCCTATAGATCCTATCTCTAAGAATCTTTTCCAACAGCTTTCCCACCACAGACATGAGGCTCACTGGTCTGTAATTACCCGGACTATCCCTACTACCTTTTTTGAACAAGGGAACAACATTCGCCTCCCTCCAATCCTCCGGTACCATTCCCGTGGACAACGAGGACATAAAAATCCTAGCCAGAGGCTCAGCAATCTCTTCTCTGGCCTCGTGGAGCAGCCTGGGGAATATTCCATCAGGCCCTGGGGACTTATCTGTCGTAATGTATTTTAACAACTCCAACACCTCCTCTCCCTTAATATCAACATGCTCCAGAACATCAACCTCACGCATATTGTCCTCACCATCATCAAGTTCCCTCTCATTGGTGAATACCGAAGAGAAGTATTCATTGAGGACCTCGCTCACTTCCACAGCCTCCAGGCACATCTTCCCACCTTTATCTCTAATCGGTCCTACCTTCACTCCTGTCATCCTTTTTTTCTTCACATAATTGAAGAATGCCTTGGGGTTTTCCTTTACCCTACTCGCCAAGGCCTTCTCATGCCCCCTTCTTGCTCTCCTCAGCCCCTTCTTAAGCTCCTTTCTTGCTTCTCTATATTCCTCAATAGACCCAGCTGATCCTTGCTTCCTAAACCTCATTAATACTGCCTTCTTCCTCCTGACTAGATTTTCCACCTCACTTGTCACCCATGGTTCCTTCACCCTACCATTCTTTATCTTCCTCACCAGGACAAATTTATCCCTTACATCCCGCAAGAGATCTCTAAACATCGACCACATGTCCATAGTACATTTCCCTGCAAAAACATCATCCCATTTCACACCCGCAAGCTCTAGCCTTATAGCCTCATAATTTGCCTTTCCCCAATTAAAAATTTTCCTGTCCTCTTTGATTCTATCCTTTTCCATGATAATTATAAAGGCCAGGGAGCGGTGGTCACTGTCCCCCAGATGCTCACCCACTGAGAGATCTGTGAGCTGGCCCAGTTCATTACCTAGTACTAGACCCCGGCATTCCCCCGGTCGGCCTGTCCACATACTGTGACAGGAATCCATCCTGGACACACTTGACAAATTCTGCCCCATCTAAACCCTTGGAACTAATCAGGTGCCAATCAATATTAGGGAAGTTAAAGTCACCCATGATAACAACCCTGTTATTTTTGCACCTTTCCAAAATCTGCCTCCCAATTTGCTCCTCTGTATCTCTGCTGCTACCAGGGGGCCTATAGAATACCTCCAGTAGAGTAACTGCTCCCTTCCTGTTCCTGACTTCCACCCAAATTGACTCAAAAGAGGATCCTGCTACATTACCCACCCTTTCTGTAGCTGTAATAGTATCCCTGACCAGTAATGCCACCCCTCCTCCCCTTTTTCCACCCTCTCTATCCCTTTTAAAGCACTGAAATCCAGGAATATTGAGAATCCATTCCTGCCCTGTTGCCAGCCAAGTCTCTGTAATGGCCACTACATCATAATTCCATGTATGTATCCAAGCTCTCAGTTCATCAGCTTTGTTCGTGATACTTCTTGCATTGAGGTACACACATTTCAGCCCTTCTACCTTACTGTCTTTACACCATTTATTCTGCTTCTCTTTCCTCAAAGCCTCTCTGTATGTTAGATCTGGCTTTACTCCATGCACTTCTTTCACTGCTCCGTCGCTCTGGGTCCCATCCCCCTCGCAAATTAGTTTAAACCCTCCTGAACCATGCTAGCAAACTACGTGCAAGGATATTGCTCCCCCTCGAGTTCAGGTGCAACCCATCTAATCTGTACAGGTCCCACCTTCCCCAGAAGAGATCCCAGTGATCTAAAAATCTAAAACCCTGCTCCCTGCACCAACTCCTCAGCCACGCATTCAACTGCCATCTCCTCCAATTCTTACCATCTCTGTCACGTAGCACTGGCAGCAATCCTGAGAACGTCACCCTTGAGGTCCTGTTCTTCAGCCTTCTGCCTAATTCCCGAAACTCACACTTCAGGACCTCATCCCTCTTCCTGCCTATGTCGTTGGTCCCAACATGTATCACGACTTCTGGTTGCTTTCCCTCTCGTACCAGGATGTCGTGCACCCGGTCAGAGACATCCCGGACCCTGGCACCCGGGAGGCAACAAACCATGCGGGTGTCCTTTTCACATCCCCAAAATCTCCTGTCTGCTCCCCTGACTATAGAGTCTCCAATGACGACAGCTCTCCTCTTCTCCGTCCCACCCTTCTGCACCACAGGGTCAGACTCAGTGCTGGACGCCCTGCCACCGTGGCTCACACATGGTCGGTCGTCCCCGCCAACAGTATCCAGGACGGTAAACTTATTATTCAGGGGAATGGCTACAGGGGTGCTCTGCACTACCTGTCTGCTCACCTTCGCTTTCCCTCCTCTGACTGTCACCCAACGACCTGCTTCCGACAGCCTAGGTGTGACTACCTCCCTGTAGCTCTCATCTATGACTGCCTCATTCTCCCCTATGAGTCGAAGGTCATCCAGCTGCTGCTCCAGATTCCTTACACGGTCTTCCAGATCGCCCAGCCGCATGCACTTCTGGCAGATGTGACTCTGCGGGAGAGGGGCGTTCCCCCAAGACTGCCACATCTCACACGAGAGGCACATCACCATCTCAAATGTGGTGCAAAAGGAGAGCAAAAATAATGAGGTAGTGATCATGGATCATTGCCCATGCAGAAATCTGATGGAAAAGGGGAGGAAGCTGATCCCAAAACATTGAGTGTGTGTCTTCAGGCTCCTGTACCTCTTCCTTGATGGTAGCGATGAGAAGAGGGCATGTCCTGGGCGGTGGGAATGTTTAATGGAGAATGCTGTCATCCTGAGGCATCACCTCCTGATGCTGAGGAGGCTAGTACCAAGTTGGAACTGTTGAGTTTACAACCCTTGGCAGCTTTTCCTCTCTTTCAATATTTTTATTAGTTTCTACATAAAAGAATAAAGAGTACAAGAAAGTATATATAAACTATCAATTACATTATATCTATTCATAATAACAATCTCATTACCCCGTATTCATGTAGGTTAGTCAAAGTTATATTGAAATATACTAATTTATTACAAAAAAAATCTAACCCCTACCAAGACCCAAGACTTATTAAGGAGAAAAAAAGGTAAAATACCTTCTCGTATAATAAAAGTTAATAATAGCCAACATCTAAATTTAAACAATGAATTGAGGGTTTGAAAAGTTTTGAAAATAATTCAGAAAGGGTCCCCAAAATGTATGAAAGTCTTGATGAGATTCAGAAATTTGAACAACGAATCTTCTCTAAATCTAAGCATGACATTTCATCGCATAACCATTGAGCATGAGTAGGAGGAGAGACACCTTTCCATTTAAACAAAAGCGCCCTCCTAGCTATAAGACAGCTAAAGGTCAAAATATGTAAATCTGATGTCTTCAACTTGATATCTTGTCCAGCAACAATACCGAATAGGGCCGTCAGAGGATTAGGCTTAAAATTGACTTTGAAAAGTAAAGAAAAAGTTTGAAAAACTTCCTTCCAATATTTTTCAAGACATGGACAAGTCCAAAAGATATGAATTAATGAAGCTTCTCCATTATTGCATCTGTCACAGTAGGGAGATATACCCGAATAAAAACGAGCTAGCTTATCCTTAGTCATATCAGCTCTATGTACCACCTTAAATTGTATGAAGGAATGGTGAGCACAAAGTGATGACGTATTAACCAGTTTAATAATTTCATTCCAAGTTTCCTCAGATATTGATGTCTGTAAGTCTTGTTCCCAGAGATTCTTAATTTTGTCTAAAGGAACATTCCTCATCTCCAGTAACATACCATAAATATTAGATATTGAACCATTATAAAAGGGTGTCAAATTAAAAATTACAGCTAGTAAGTTCTTATATGAGCTTATAGGAAATGTGCATAATTGAGATCTTAGAAAGTCTCTAATTTGTAGATATCTAAAGAAGTGAGTTTGGGTAGGCTATATTTAGCTGACAATTGCTCAAATGAAAAAAGATTTCCTTCAGCAAACAGATCCCAAAAACATTTAATACCCAACCTGTCCCATTCTTTAAAAGCTAAGTCAGTCATGGAGGGTTTAAAAAAAATTAGAATAAATGGGACTAGAAAGGGAAAATCTCAATAAACCAAAATGTTTCCTAAATTGTATCCAGATCCACAGAGTATGTTTAACTATTAAATTATCAGTTAGTTTAATTACAAATAACGGAAGTGAGGATCCAAGAAGAGAAATAATAGAAAATTTGTTAACAGAATTAGCTTCTAAAGAAACCCAAACCTGACAGTCTACACGATTAATATAATATAGCCAAAATGTAAGGTATCGTATATTAACTGCCCAGTAATAAAACCTAAAATTAGGTAAGGCTAAATCTCCAGACTTCTTAGGTTTTTGAAGACAAAATTTATTTAAATGAGGATGTTTATTTTTCCATATATAGGAGGATAAAATCGATTCAAGAGAGTCAAAAAAGGATTTAGGAATAAAAACAGGTAAAGCCTGAAAAAGATATATAAATTTAGGTAGAATATTCATTTTAATAGAATTAATTCATCCGATCAATGATATTGAAAGAGGTGACCAATTTAATAATATCTTTTTTACATACATAAAGTAAGAAAGTTTTCTTTAAACAGGTATTTGTAATTCTTAGTGATTGTTACTCCCAAATAAGTAAATTGATTCCTTACTATTTTAAAAGGAAGATTAGTATTAATTGATACCAAATTATTTAAAGAAAATAATTCAATCTTTTGTAGGTTCAATTTATATCCTGAAAACTGGCTAAAACGGGAGAGTAAAGGAAGTACACAAGGTAATGAAATCCCAACATTAGAGATAAAAAGCAATATATCATCAGTGTAAAGTGAGATTTTGTGGGTGATACCTCTCCTTGAAATACCACAGATATCATTAGATTCTCAAAAAACAATAGCAAGGGGTTCTAAAGCTAAATCAAAAAGCAAAGGACTCAACGGACAACCTTGTCTAGTTCCACGGTGAAGGTTAAATGGTTTGGAATTTTGAAAATTAGTAAGAACTCGAGCAGAAGGAGATAAATAAAGTAATTTAATCCGTTCAATAAAATCTGGCCCAAAATTAAATTTTTCTAAGGTTTAGATAAATAATTCCATTCAACCTGATCGAAGGCCTTCTCAGCATCTAAGGATATCACACATTCTGATATCTCCTGAGAAGCAGAGTAAATAACATTTAATACACAGCGTATATTAAAATGGGAATGTCAGTTTTTAATAAATTCAGTCTGATCATCAGAAATAATAGAAGGTAAAATATTTTCAATCCTACAAGCCAGAATTTTAGAAAGAATTTTAGTAGCTACATTAAGTAATGAATTTGGCCTATATGAAGAGCATTCAGTTGGGTCCTTGTTCTTTTTTAGGATAAGCAAAATAGAAGTTTCATAAAAAGATTGAGGCAAACTACCCAATTTGAAAGAATCCAAAAAGACTAAATGTAACTGTGGTATAATTAATGAAGAACTTAGTTTTGCAAATTTCATTTATTTGTCGTTTAACTACAGAAAATTTTAATTGGTTGGCCAATACTTTGCCTGATTTATCTCCGTGAATGTAAAATTGAGTTTTATCTTTATGAAGTTGAGTTTCAATTGGATATGTTAACAGAAGATCATATTTAGTTTTAACTTCAACACATCTTTTATATAAAACAGGATCTGGAGCTATAGCACACTTTTGATCTAATTGTTTTAATTGATTGGCTAATTCAATTCTTTCTTTATTAGCTTTATTCTTAACACTCACAGTATAAGAAATAAATTGTCCTCTAATATAGGCCTTGAAAGTATCCCATACAATAAGATTAGAAGTCTCTTCCTTTTTATTCTCTTCAAAAAAACAAAATAATATGTTTCTCTAGAAATTTTAAAAATTCTTTATCAGATAACAAAGTTGTATTAAAATGCCAAGATCTGTTGGTTTGAAGAAGACCAGGGAGTTTTAAAGATAAAAATATAGGAGAATGATCTGAAACAGCAATCTCTTTATATTCACAGGAATGAACAGATGAAATCATTTGACTATCAATAAAAAAGTAATCAATCCTGGAATATGTATGATGAACATGAGTAAAGAACGAATACTCTCTATCTAAGGGATGTAAGAAATGCCAACCACCAACTATACCACACTTCAATAAAAAGGATTGAATAAACAAAGCTGATCTATTAAGAGATGCTGGTTTAGAAGATGATCGGTCTAAGATTGGGTCTAGCCAACTGTTAAAGTCTCCTCCCATCATCAAAGAATAAAGATTCAGATCTGGTAAAAAAAAGTTCAAAGAATCCTGGGTCATCTACATTTGGGTATACACATTGGCAAATACTATTAACTGATTATCTAGTTTTCCTGAGACTATAACAAAATGTCCATTAGTATCAGACACTACTTTATGTTGATCAAAGGAAAGTGTATTATCTATAAGAATCGAAACTTCTCTAGAATTGACCTGAAAAGAAGAGTGAAAACAAAGTCCATTCCAATGGCTAAAAAACTGTAGATTATCACATTTACGTATGTGAGTTTTTTGTAAAAAAATAATGGGGACCTTAGATTTCTTAATATAAGGAAAAACCTTATTACGTTTAACAGGGTGATTTAACCCTTTCATGTTAAAACTGAGTAAATTAATAGTTTGGTCTATTTTTAATATTATTTAAAGGAAGGGTTAAAATGTGAGTTCAAAACCAAGCCATGAGCCTTGAGAAATGGTAACCAAGCAACAAGTTGGCTAAAAATTCGAAAGCAGCTTCTAGGAAAAAAAACATAACCCTGCCCACCTCCCAAAGAAAGAAAACCAACCAATAGAAAGTCAGCATCCACAAACTACTGACAACCCCCCAAAAAACCTGGTGATCGCTGCAATTAGTTTCAAGGATATTTATGTTCCAACCTATCCTAAACAATATCCAAACAAGAGATTCCGCTCTCGTATATCAAAAATACAGTATTAAAAATACGAAAGGAAATTAGTTACAAAGGTTTACCAAAAGTAAAAGATACAATTATTTATATAGATAGGCATTGAACATTAATCTTATATCTTCATGGAAAAAACAGACTAAGCAATTAGCTTTCAAATTTAAAACAAATCTATGTGCTTCAACATTCAAATGAAGCTATTTGAAGGATCCATCTTTAATGAGATTCTCAGTCAAACTGGGTAGCCAAGGGACGGGTTAAAACCCTTGTTAAAAAAATTCCAACAGAGCTTGTTTAAGCTTAACACACTCCTGCATAACCTCAAGCAAATAACCTTCGAGAATCTTAGTATTCCATCCTATAACCAGACATGAACCTTCGATGGAATTTGCGAATTAAAAGTTTCTCATTTTATCTTATGGTGGTGGCTGATGGAGTAACAGCTATCTGTTATTGCTCCAATTTCAATTATCTTACTATTTCTAACCTGTCTTGAAATTTCTTTTTTTTATGTGTGATATTCTTTCATTATGGATACAAGGAGGGCCAGAGGTATTAAAAAGGATGATTTTCCTGTCTCTTTGAATTCTATTATGGATTTGCTGCAAAATCATACACGAGAAGCCTCTGAGAAGCTTAAATATTTCAGCTCTGAATTTAAACAAATAGATGGTAAATTGGATTCTATTCAATAAACTCTTAATGAACACGATGAACGTATCAAGAATAATGAGGAAAATTTGTTGGCTCTGGAAACGGAAGTGGATGAATTGCAGAAGCTTTGTGAAAAGCAATCAAAGTCCAATGAAAAGTTAAGACAGAAGATTATCGACTTAGAAAAAAGAAGTAGAAGGAACAACCTACGGGTTCTGGGTCTCGAAGAATTAATCGAAGGTAACCATCCTATGGAGTTTTTTGCAAACTTTTTGCCAGAATTATTTCTGGAGATTCTGACGTCTGCGCCTCTGATCGAATGAGGCAGCTTTTACCAATCTTGTGGTGTAATCATTAGAATGCTGTCCACAGTACATCTGTAGAAATTTGCTAGTTTTTGGTGACATACCAAATCTCTTCCAACTCCTAATGAAATATACCTGCAGTGTCCCTCTCACTTACTAACGTTGAGTGAAACTGGGTGTTAAACAGAAGGGAGGTGTAGCTATTTTTGTCTCAAAATTGAGATAATTTCATAAAAATACAGTTTGTTCCACCCCCAGTGGGGAGCAGGCTACACAACATCCGCACCAGGACCACCAGACACAAAAGCCGTTACTTCTCCCAAAGTCGTTAGGCTGATTAACACCTCCACCCATTTAATCTTAAATTACACTGGGGCATTGTATTTTGTAGGATTGCTTTTATATTTACAGTGCTGCTCAAAGGTCTGAGGCACATGGATATAACTTGGGTGTTTCAGACTTTTGAACAGTTCTGTAGTAATTTTATGTACTGCACTGTACTGCTGTTGCTGCTGCAGCAAAAAAAAACAAATTTCATGACATATGTGAGTGATCTGGGTCTCTTTTGTGGACTGAGAGTGGGAAGAGGGCAGGGAGAGGAGAATCATGGTTGGGAAAAGGGGAGAGAGAGGGAGGGAGTGGGAAGCACCAGAGGGACATTCTATAATTACATTCTGTAATAATTACAGAGACATTCTGTAATGATCAATAAACCAATTGTGTGGAATCACATGACCTTACCTGTCTCAGGGCTGGGTGTGTCTGTACCCGTGCCACCCCCCACTCCCACCCCCCCAGACCCTGGCTCTCCTTCTCTGCCACCTGTCCCACACCCCTCCCACGGCGCTCCATCTTCATCATTCCCAACATCCTTTGCTCCTCCTGCCAGAGTTTCAAACCTGCTCTCCACCTTACATTGATGCAGTGCTGTGCAGAAGTCTTAGGTGCCCTAGTCATATGTTTGTGCCCAAGACTGTTTTCATAGTACTGTATATTTGTTATGCATTTTTTATAGTGTTCTTTATATTTATTGTGTTTTTTATGCTGTATTGGCATCATTTTGTTCTCCTTTACACCCCTGTACTGAACAATGACATTAAACAATCTTGAATCTTGAAAAATAGAAAGTTATATTAATTAGCAGAGTTGAACACTTGAACTATTTTGATCGAAGACTCAGATGACTCATGTCCTGAAGTGATGAATGATTTCAAATTTTGAATTCAAGGAGTGAAAATTGAGTCTGTAAGTCAAAAGGTGTAGGTCCTCCTTGGGGGTGGTCTTCTGTAGGTGCTTGCTAACCCATTGCATGTAATCTGAGGTACACAAACACAGGTGATTTTGCAGATGAAGGAAATTCAGAGTAACAGACACAAAATGCAGGAGGAACTCAACAGGTTAAGCAGCAGCTATAGAAATGAATAAACGGTCGATGATTTGGGCCGAGACCCTTCATCGGGATTGAAAAGGAAGGGGGAAAATGCAGAATAAGAAGGTGGGGGGAAGGAAAGGAGAGAAAACTTGAAGGTGACTGGTGAAGCTAGGTGAATGGGGGAGGGAGGGTGAAGTAAGAAGCTGGGTGGTGATAGATGGGAAATGTAAAGGGCTGGAGAAGAAGGAATCTGATAGGAGAGGAGAGTGGACAATGGGAGAAAGGGAAGGAGGAGGGGCACCGGGGGGAAGTGATAGGCAGATGAAGAGAAGAGGTAAGAGGTTAGAGTGGAGACTTGAAAAAGAGAGAAGGGGAAGGAAGAAAATTGTCACGGTCCTGATCGGTTATTCCCTGGGTCCCTTTAAATTTACCTTGTGTCACAATCAGAACCGTTGACTCCTTGTTTTCCTTAATTCATTGTTTCCCCGTGTTTCTTGGGCTCTGTAATTAAAGGCACTTCAGTCTCAGCTGAACAAGCTGTATTTAGTGTCGGGCTTACAGCTACTCAGGGCTAGGTTGTCACTGGATGTCACCGAAGCAAGTGTGAGCAAGTCACACTGCCGGAATGAGCCAAGTTACATCGTTGGAGCTACTCAAGTTTTCTCCTTGGAGCGAGTGCCAGTAAGTCGCCTCTCCTCACCGGAGCCAGCCTGTTAAGTTACCTTGCCTGATCGAGCCGCTAAGCTACCTCACTGGAACGGGTCCTTCAAGTTAACCCGCCGGAGTGAGACCAGAGCCGCTGTCTGTAGTTCCTGAGCTGTGTCAAGGGCTTGACACTACTTGGAGCAATTTCATGTCAAGGTATGAGCTGTCTATCATTGTGCAGTACCATCTCTTCATGTCCTTATTTCCGCTGAGTAGGTCCGGCCATTTTGCCGCTACTCTCAGTTAGGAACTGTCTCCTCGTGTCTTCGTCTCCGCTGGGTAGGTCTGGCCGTTTGCCACTACCCTGAGTGGAGAACTGTCTCTTCATGTTCTCGTCTCCACTGAGTAGGTCCGGCCATTTGCTTCTACTCTGAGTTGGGGAATCCTGTCTCTCAGTGTTCTGTGTCCTGTGTTCAAAAGAAGAGTCCCAACTCTATGTCTTGTGTCCAAGGAGGAGCCCCGGCTCAGTGTTCCATGTCCTGTGTCTAAAAAAAGTCTCTGCTCTGTCCTGTACCCAAGGAGGAGCCCCGGCTCAGTGTTCCGTGTCCTGTGTCTAAGAAAGGTCCAGGTTTTGATGTTCCAGGTTCCAAGTCTAGGTTTCAGATGTGCCGAGTTCCAAGTCCAGGCTCTGATGTTCTGATTTCCAGGTTCCGAGTTCCGAGTCCAGGTCCCGAGTTCCAAGTTCTCAGTTCCAAGTCCAAGTCCGGGTCCCGAGTTCCATGTTCTGAGTTCCAAGTCCAAGTCTGAGTCCTGCCACGCTTATTCCCGCTTCTGCTTTGCCCACTCCTTTATCTCTCTCTGAACAATCCTTGCTGCCCTGTTTTCCTAGTAATGATTAATAAACTCTATTCTTGTTAACATTACAAAATGTGTTTGTGTCCTGCTTTTGGGTCCACCCGTGCTCCGCACTTGTGACAAAAGTATTACTAGATGGTATAGAAATCAATGTTAATGCCATCAGGTTGGACGCTACCCAAATGGAATATGAGGTGTTGTTCCTCCAACTTGACAGGTTGTGGACCAACATGCATTTTGTGTGTGCGTTGTAACCTTGTGTCCTGAGAACAACCAAAAATAGAAACCAATCTATTTTTTCCTCCACAACTAACGAGCCGCTAGCAAAGTTGCAAGAGGTGCAGGTTTGGAAAGTATGAATGTGGGAAATGTGATTTTGTTAGCAGATCATTAAATATGGAAAAATAATTCTGCTGATATGCACTGACAAAAAGGAAATTTCTGCTGCTAACAACAGAGTTTTAAATCAGCATTTTATTGACTGTCACCAGCCACCATAAAACAGAGGAACATGTGACTTTCTTGATGAGAATTATTCCATCGCCAAACACAATGTTGTTTGTTATGGTGGATTTAAACACTTTATGAAGGCAGGTGTTATATTTCAGTGTACTTGTGTGTGTTGCTCTGGATTACCAGCATTTTCAGAACCTCTTGTGTTTATATTTCAATTTGCTTGGTTAGATAATTGGTCTACTAAATGAGGCTATGTTTCAACTGATGAATTTTGAAATGGTATGCATAAAATGGGATTTGAAAAATACACTCAGTGGCCACTTTATTAGGTACATCTGCTTATTAATGCAAATATTTACCAGCCAATCATGTGGCAGCAACTCCATGCATAAAAGCATGCAGACATGGTCAAGAGGTTCAATTGTTGTTCAGACCAAACGTCAGAATGGGGAAGAAATGCGATCTAAGTGACTTTGACCGTGGAATGATTGTTGGTGCCAGATGGGGTGATTTAAGTATCTCAGAAACCGCTGATCTCCTGGGGTTTTCACACACAGCAGTGTCTAGAGTTTACAGAGAATGGTGCAAAAAAAAAAACAAAATAAAAACATCCAGTGAGTGGCAGTTCTGTGAGTGAAAACACTTTGTTAATGAAAAGTCAGAGGAGAATGGCCAGACTGGTTCAAGCTGACGGGAAGGCAAAAGTAACGTATATAACAACATGTTACAACAGTGGTGTGCAGAAGAGTATCTCTCAACACACAACACATCAAGACCACACTGGGTTCCACTGCTGTCCCTAATAAAGTGGCCACCAAATGTATGTCTCAATTCTCTCAGTTAGATAACACTGGCCAACTGTTTTGAATGTGTAGTTTCCTCAGAAATTTGTTTATGATAGACCACTTGAAGCTGAACACAAATATAATTTCAGATTACTTGTATCATGTAGGAATTTGGAGAAACAAGAAATTAACTTCTATTGAATAGCATAACGGTGCTGATGCTTTGCAATAGTTCAACTAAGCTAAAAATGTTTTGTTGAGGACCTTTGTTTGTACTCAGTGTCTAAGGCTTCTCGCTTAAGTGTCCAAGAATAATCAGCCAGCAATGATGGATTCCAGTTGCCCTGATATTGTTTCTCCATGACCACAATGCCCTGTTGATTCCTTTCACCATGCTTGTCACCAGCAGTGACGAGATTTGCAGGGAAGAAGTCTAAATGGGAATGCAGAAAGTGAATCTTTAGTGGCATGTTGCACTTCATAGTTTTGTATGCTTAAAACATTTTGTCAACCAGCTGCATGTAGTTTGATGCTCTGTAGTTGCCAGGAAAATTTTCAACAACATCCTTGAATGCCGTCCATGCGATTTTCTCCAGTCCCAAGAGAAGTTCTTTGAATTGCCTGTCATTGATTTGATTTGTGGATCAAAAAAAAAATGCCTTCCTTAATCTTAGCATCAGTTATTCTGATGAATTATGAGTTGAAATAGCAAATATAGGCAATTTCAAACAAATGATATGTGATAGGGAAATTTCATAGTGATTTTCACAAATTGTAGCCCAAAATTCAGAAAATATAACCAAAAGTATTCAAGAAGCAAAATCTTTGTTGCCCAGTGTAATTGGTCTGCTGGATGAAATAACTTTGGAAATGGCATGCATGAAGTAGTATTTGAAATAAACTATTTGGTTGAATGGATTTACCATTCAATGCCAGATCAGTGCACAGGGACCATTAGATTAATTAAATTTCATACAAGTACATGATCACAGCACGGTGGTGTTTAAACAAAAGACTCATTGCAGTTTATCAGGGCTAATTTCTGTAATAACGTGGTCAGATTTAAGAGCAGAGTGAATTCTAGCTGGGGTGACCTTAGCTTGAGTGTACACACACAAGGTAATGAGGAGGGAAAATCTCTGGGGAGATGTGGAATTTGTAATTAAGATGGCATAGGAAATGGGACAGAAATAAGAGCTGGGAACACAGGATGATGCTGTGAAGATGATAAGAAATTGATGAAATGACAAAGTGGAACATCCATGGCCTGATTCAGTGGCGATAATAGCAGGGTGAGGAAGTTGGCAGAATTACATTGATCTACAGCCATATGTGAAGGAACAGGCCCTTCTGAGGGGTATAGAATGGGTAAATGCAAGCAGATTTTTTCCACAGAGGTTGGGTGAGGCTACAACTGGAGGTCATGGGTTAAGGGTTGTAGTGCCCTGGTTCACATCTTTACTGTTATGCTGTTGGTATCTCATTTAGCAGCTCTGTAAGAGCTGTCCGTTCTGCTTTCAGCCTGTTTGGATTATTGTTGAAGGTAAGGGATGATGTGAAATGTGTGCCATCTAATTAGTGGGAGATTTTCTTGGTGAGGGACAATAAGGTTGGGTTTGAGGTTTTCTTTTGTTCAAGAGGAGATGAAGAGCGAAGATGCAGGGGAGAACCAGTCGTGGCATACTATCCAGTGGGAAACCTGTTCCAGATGGACTGCGAGCGACGTTCAGAAGGTGGTGTGTGCTTTCACGTTGACCGAGGGCCCAGCTCGTGAGTGACTGAGAAGTTCAAGATGAGCTCCAACTTGTGCACATTTGACTGTTTAATTAGAATGGTCCCTTTTCTTTTTGTTATTCTTTACTCACCCTCCAGTTAAAATTCATAAATATAATTCCTTGAATTGCATGCAGTGCACTGTCTGTCATTTTGTGGCATTAATTGGTAACAGGGTAGCAAATTACACAGCGTCCACACAAACGGGGTTTGGGGTGGGATCGAGCCATCTCAATCTCACGAGTTTGGCAGGGCCGGAGGTTGTCCTCCCTAGACCTGCGCAGCCAAGGACACCAGGGTGTTTCAGGGTGAAAGGTGAAATGAAAAGTTCAAGGGGAATGTGAGGGTGAGTTTCTTCATTCAGAGGGTCATGAGAATGTGGAATAAGCTGCCAGATTTCAATATTTAAGAGAACTTTGGATAGGTACATAGATGGGAAGGATATGGAGGGCTATGGTCCAGGTGTGAGTTAAAATTCTTGGTCATTTATCATGTATTGCAATGTGTTGCTGCTGCGAAGTTAACAGATTTCACAACATATGCCGATGATATTAAACCTGATTCTGCTACCGAAAGGCCTCAAAAGAGTGGATGTGGAGAGGATTTTTCCTACAGTGGGTGAGTCTTAGACCAGAAGGCACAGACACAGAATAGAGGGATGTCCATTTGGAACAGAGATGAGGAGGAATTTCTTTAGCCAGAAAGTGGTGACTCTGTGCAGAAGCTTCTCCTCATGTTCCCCTTAAACTTCTCACCTTTTGCCCTTAACCCATGATCTCTGGTTGTAGCCCCACCCATCTTTCAATGAGTTTCTATGAGCTTCCCTGTTTTACAGAAACCTCAAATACAGAAGCCAGATTTAGTCATGTAAACACCATGGGACTGCCCATCCAGAAATGTGATCCTGACACCTCAGCAAGTGTCCCAACATAAATTCAGTTACAGATCTAATTCTCTACATTAGATTTTCTTTCAACATCAGTGCAGTCCTTTTAAGTTTGTGTTCACCGACAATATCCAATGGTTAATGCTGTTTAGCCAATCAGACCAATTCTAATACAGAGTTTTAGAACACTGTGATCACAGGACCATCACAGCAGGAGGTGGAGCTCGGAGCTCGGGAGAGCACTGAGTACTGGGAAGCAGCTGAGGAGCTGAGGTGAGTGTGCTTTAAAAGGAGTGCAGAGGGCAACTGAAGGGTTAAACAGTGTTGACTAGTTGATTAGAAGGAGTGAGTACTTGAGATAATTGGCAGGGACAAATAAAAGGAGGGGTAACTGAACAGGAGTGGCTAGTGTGTGAGTGGCTCAGGGTAGGAGTGGAGCTTTGAGGCTTTGGCTCGAGAGGCTTCGGCGAGCAGAGGCTGAGGACGAGCTTGCTCTCAGTGAGGTAAGGCTAGGTAAGTTCCTTTAATTAATTTAATTAACTTAGGAGTAGGTAATGGAGGCAGCAGTTAGGGCAGTCGAGTGCTCTGTATGCAGTATGTGGGAAGTCAGGGACAGCACAATTGTCCCTGATGACTACACCTGTAAAAAGGTGCATCCAGCTGCAGCTCCTGACAAACCAAGTTAGGGAATTAGAGCTGGAGCTGGATGAACTTCAGATCATTTGTGAGGCAGAGGCAGAAATAGACAGGAGTTTCAGGAGACAGTCACCCTTAAAAGTCAGGAGGCAGGTAGCTGGGTGACTGTCAGGAGAGGGAAGGGGAACAGACAGAAAGATCAGAGCACCCCTGTGGCCGTTCCCATCAACAATAAGTATACCGTTTTGGATACTGTTGATGGGGACGACCTACCAGGGACAAGTTGCAGTGGTCACGTCTCTGGCACCGAGACTGGACCCTCAGCTCAGAAAGGAAGGAGGGAAAAGAGGAGAGCAGTAGTGATAGGGAATTCGATAGTTAGGGGGACAGATAAGAGGTTCTGTGGGAGAGATCGAGAATCCCGGATGATCTGTTGCCTCCCTGGTGCCAGGGTCCGTGATATCTCAGATCGAGTTCTCGGTATTCTCAGGAGGGAGGGTGAGCAGCCAGATGTCGTGGTCCATGTAGGACCAATGACGTGGATAGGAAGAAGGAGGAGGTCCTGCAAAGGGAGTTTAGGGAGTTAGGTGCAAAGTTGAAGGACAGGACCTCCAGGGTTGCAATCTCAGGATTGCTACCTGTGCCATGTGCTAGTGAGGCCAGAACTAGGAAGAGAATGCATGGCTAAGGAGATGGTGCAGGAGGGAGGGCTTCATGCTTCTAGGCAATTGGGTTTTGTTCCAGGGAAGGTGGGACCTGTTCTGACGGGATGGATTGCACCTGAACTGGATGGGGACTAACATCCTTGCGGGTAGATTTGCTAGTGCTGCTCCAGGGGGTTTGAACTAGATTTGCAGGGGGAGGGGAATCAGAGCGTTAGAGCAGATAGTGAGGTGGAGAAGGATAAAGGTCATGCGAGGACTGCATGTATAGACAGTTAACAAAGGTTTGTACATGATAGAAATGTTCTCAGGTGCATCTATTTCAATGCAAAGAGTATTGTAGGTAAGGCAGATGAGCTTAGGGTTTGGATTGGCACGTGGGATTACGACATTATTGCTATTAGTGAGATGGTTGCAGGAGGGGCAGGACTGGCAGCTTAATGTTTCGGGGTTCTGTTGTTTCAGATGTGACAGAGGGGGAGGGATGAAAGGGGGAGGAGTGGCATTACTAGTCAGGGAGAATATCACAGCTGTGCATAGACAGGACAGCCCAGAGAGCTTGTCTACAGAGGCCATATGGGTGGACCTGAGGAACAGGAAAGGTGTGACCACACTAATAGGGTTGTATAATAGACCGCCCGATAGTCAGAGAGAATTGGAGGAGCAAATCTGTAGAGAGATAGCAGACCGATGTAAGAAACAGCAAGTTGTAATAGTAGGGGATTTTAACTTTCCACATATTGACTGGGACTCCCACACTGTGAAAGGGCTAGATGGCTTGGAGTTTGTCAAATGTGTTCAGGAAAGTTTTCTAAATCAATATATAGAGGTACCTACGAGAGAGAATGCAATACTTGATCTCCTATTAGAGAACTAGCCAGGTCAGGTTACAGAAGTATGTGTAGGCGAACATTTTGGGTCCAGTGACCATGATGTCATTAGTTTCAAGTTAATAATGGATAAGGATAGGTCTGGTCCTTGAGTTGAGGTTCTGAATTGGAGAAGGGCCAATTTTGTGGAAATGAGAAAGGATCTAGGAAGAGTGGATTGGGATAAGTTGTTTTCTGGCAAGGATGTATTCAGTAAGTGGCAGGCCTTCAAAGGCAAAATTTTGAGAGTGCAGAGTTTGCACGTTCCTGCCAGGATTAAAGGCAAAGTTAGCAGGCATAGGGAACCTTGGTTTTCAAGGGATATTGGCGATCTGGTTAAGAAAAGGAGAGAGGTGTGTAGCAAGTATAGGCAACAAAGAACAAATGAGGTACTTGAAGAGTATAGAAAATGTAAGAAAATACTAAAGAAGGAAATCAGGAAGGCAAAAAGAAGACATGAGAATGCTTTGACAGATAATGTGAAGGTAAACCCAAAGGGTTTCTACAAGTATATGAAGAGTAAGAGGATAGAAATAAGGGACAAAATTGGTCCCCTAGAAGATCAAAGTGGTCGTCTATGTGTGGAGCCTCATGAGATGGGGGAGATCTTAAACAGTTTTTTTGCATCAGTATTTACTCAGGAAACTGGAATAGCATATATGGAAGAAAAGGAAACAAGCAGTAGTGTCATGGAACATATAGAGATTCAGGAGGAGGGGGTGCTTGCTGCCTTACAGGAGTAAAGGTAGATAAATCCCCTAGTCCTGACATGATACTTCCTCGGACCTTGAGAGAGACTAGTGTAGAAATTGCAGGGGCCCTGGCAGAAATATTTAAAATGTCCTCAGCCATGGGTATGGTGTTGGAGGATTGGAGGGTAGCTCATGTTGTTTCGTTGTTTAAAGAAGGCTTCAAAAGTAAACCAGGTAATTTCGGGCTCGTGAGCCTGACACCAGTAGTAGGTAAATTATTGGAAGGTGTTCTGAAAGATCGGATATACAAGTATTTGGATGGCCAAGGGTTGATTAAGGATAGTCAGCATGGCTTTGTGTGTGGTAGATCGTGTTTAACGAATCTTGTAGAATTTTTCGAGGAGGTTACCAAGAAAGTAGATGAATGAAAGGCTGTGGATGTTGTCTACATGGACTTTAGTAAGGGCTATGACAAGGTCCCACATGAGAGGTTAGTTCAGAAGGTTCAGACACTAGGTATCCATAGAGAGGTTGTAAACTGGATTCGAAATTTGCTGTGTGGGAGAAGACAGAGAGTGGTAGTGGATGATTGCTTATCAGACTGGAGGCCTATGACTAGTGGTGTGCATCAGGGATCTGTGCTGGGACCATTGTTGTTTGTTGTCTATATCAATGATCCAGATGATAATGTGGTAAATTGGATCAGCAAGTTTGCTGATGACACTAAGATTGGAGGCATTGTGGACAGCGAGGAAAGCTTGCAAAGCTTGCAGAGGAATCAAGACCAACTGGAAAAATGGGCCAGAAAACAGCAGATGGAATTTAATGCAGACAAGTGTGAGGTGCTGCATTTTGGAAGGACAAATCAAGGAAGGACATACACAGTAAATGGTAGGGCACTGAGGAGTGCGGAGGAACAAGGGGATCTGAGAGTTCAGATACATAATTCCCTGAAAGTGGCATCACAGGTAGACAGGGTTGCAAAGAAGGCTTTTGGCATCCTGGCATTCATAAATCAAAGTATTGAGTATAGGAGTTGGGATGTTATGGTGAGGTTGTATAAGACATTGGTAAGGCCAAATTTGGAGTATTGCATGCAGTTCTGGTCACCTAACTATAGGAAGGATATCAGTAAGATTGAAAGAGTGCAGAGAAGATTTACTAGGATGTTGCCAGGTCTTCAGGAGTTGAGTTACAGGGAAAGATTGAACAAGTTAGGACTTTATTTCTTGGAGCATAGAAGAATGAGGGGGGATTTGATAGAGGTTTACAAAATTATGAGGGGTATAGACAGAGTAAATGTGAGTAAGCTCTTTCCACTTATATTAGGAGAGGTAAATACAAGAGTATATGGCTTTAGGGTGAAAGGGGAAAGGTTTAAGGGGAACATTAAGGGGAATTTCCTCATTCAGAGAGTGGTGGGAGTGTGGAACAAGCTGCCATCTGATGTGGTAAATGCAGGCTCACTTTTAAGTTTTAAGAATAAATTGGGTAGATACACGGATGGGAGATGTCTGGAGGGTTATGGACTGGGTGCAGGTCAATGGGACTAGCGGAATAAAGTTTCGGCACAGGCTAGAAGAACTGAATGGCCTGTTTTCTGTGCTGTAGTGTTCCTTTCTTTTCAAATTTTTTTATTGTTATATTATACAGGAAAAATAACATGAGTACATTGAAGTAACAACACTTACAATGCCTCAAAAAAACATGATCTTAAAGATTGAAAAAAAATTTTGTGATAACAAAAGAAGACCTACTAAGCAGAAAAGTGAGGGAAAAAAAGAGAATCCATTAGGTGTACAACCCCGGAGTCATGCGTCATACAAAAAGCTTCAAAAAATAAACATCAAACCGCCAGCAAGAAAAGAAAATATACTAAAAAATTTACAATTAGATCGTGGAAAAATTATATCAATGAACTCAAATGATAATAATGAGCAAATGAGCCCCATCTTTTCTCAAAATCAAATAAACGTTCGAAGGTTCAACTTCTAATTTTCTCCAAACTAAAACATAGCATCACTTGAGAGAACCATTGTAACAAAATGGGAGCTGATGTATCCTTCCACTTCAACAAAATGGCCGTCCTAGCTATCAATGTAACAAATGCAATAACATTTTGGTCAGACACAGAAATACCATGAATATTTTGAGGAATTATTCCAAAAAGCACAGTTAATTTATTAGGTTGTAAATTAATTTTAAGTGCTTTAGAAATTGTTGAAAAAAACGACTTCCAGAACTGTTCCAATATAGAACAAGACGAAAACATATGTGTCAGTGTAGCTATCTCAGTTTTACATCTATCACAATGACTATCAACATTTGAAAAGATTTTAGAAAGTCTCTCCTTTGTCAAATGATAACGATGTACAATTTTAAATTGAATCAATGAATGGCTAGCACAAATTGAAGAAAAGTTAACCAACTTCAATATCCGCATCCAGTCCTCTGTCATAAAAGTCAAATTAAGTTCCTTTTCCCAATCCTGTTTAATCTTAGATAAAGGATGCTTATCCCATTGTAATAATAAATTATAAATTCTTCCAATAGAACCCTTAATCAAAGGCTTTTTTAAGCCTTCTTTGAGCGATCCAATTTTTTTTACTTTGGAAAAATAAAGGTATTAATTCTTTTTTGGATTTATTTAAAGAAGATAGATTCATGTCTTTTGAACAATTAATCGATAAATATTCTCTTTCATACTCACACTTTCTGCAATACCTTCAAGTTAGACATTTTTTACAAAAATATTTAAGTAATTTTCCTTACATATTGGAGGCTGACCTGTTAGATACTATTATGAGTGTGCTGTAGTGTTCCATTGTTCTATGGTTCTACTACTGCCCAGAAACAGGCCCTTTGGCCCATCTTATCCATGCTGGCCTGATCTTCTGCCTAGCTCTGTCTAACTGCATGCAGCCCATAGCCCTCCATATGCCTCCTATTCATGTACTTATCCAAACTTCTCTTCAATGTTAAAATAAAATCTGCATTCACCACTTCTGCTGGAAGCTTATTCCACACTCTCACCACCTTCTGAGTGAAGAAGTTCCCCCTCAGATTACCCTAAAACAGGGGTTCCCAACCTTTTTAATACCACGGACCCCTACCGTATTCTGAGGGGTCTGTAGACTCCAGCTTGGGAACTCCTGCCCTAAAATATTTCCCCCTTCACCATAAACCTATGACTTCCAGTTCTAGTCTTACCCGACCTGAGTGGAAAAAGTACACAGGAAAGCTTCCTGGATTCATTATTTGTAATGGAAAATAGCCTGGCTTACTCCTTTAGGATATCAATTACAGAGAATAATTCGAGATCAATGGATTTGTGTCTATCTTCAGTCCTGTTGCTTAGTGAATTATTAAAAGTATTATTCTTCTGCCGAGAAATTTGAAAATGGGATGTAATTCAGATGAAAAGTTCTAAATGTACATTTCTGCTACAGTTACAAGAAGGTTATTAATAAATTATCTGCAATACAAATTCACTATGTGAACATCTTGATTAAAGGGGGCAGCACATTTTCATAGGATATGTTGAGCAAGCCAGGACTTTCCTCTTTGGAGCAAAGGAGGATGAGAGGTGACTCAATGGAGATGAACAAAATGACTGTGACGAGAGGTGGTGAACTCAAGTACAGAGTAAGGTCTAAAACAAACTCAAACTCAGACTCAGACCCGAAGTAAACGAGATGGCACAAAAAATCACAAACAGCAGTACAAGAAATGGAACTCCTACAACTGAGCACCAAGGGCTCAGCATAAGGACTTAAAGTGCAGGCTTTCCATGAAGGAATGTGGCAGGCAATAATTGGCAGTCTGAGTCTTAAAGGGGCAGCAGCACCTTATCATACTCTGAGCAATTTGAGCACCGAAACGTGGATGCCAGCTGCTCTTCACTCAGGACCAGACAATGACAAGAAACATAGATTGATTGGACGGTAGACTTTTTCGTAAGGTGGGGGTGACTAATGCAAGGGGGCATAGTTTTAAGGTGTTGGGAGGAAAGTATAGTGGTAATGTTAGAGGTGTTTTACACAGAGTGGTAGGTGCATTGAGCTGCCAGGTGGTAAAGACAGATATACTATGGACATAAAGAGACTCTCAGAAAGGCAGATGGACGATGGAAGAATGAAGGCCTCTGTGGGAGGAGAGGGTTTGATTGATCTCAGAGTAGGTTAGATGGTGGGCACTGCTGTGTATTCAATATTTCAGTAGTACTTGATCAATATTGTAAATACAGTATATTGTTTGATTGAGCACTCTTGTTTATTTAAATAATACATTACAGGTTATATGTAAGAGTATGTGAATACCCTACGTTATCACGCCACCACGTCAGTTGTGCATTTTCGCTAAAGTAAAAATGAAGACAGACTCACATTCTGGACTCCATTGATTTTCTTCCAACTAGTTTTATTCTTTAGAGTTACAAAACATAACAGGCAGAACATTGTTGAGCAAAGGGCCTGTACTGTGATGTAATGTTCCATGTTCCATTGAGGCTTCTTTGGGACTGCATCGATCACTAATCATCAATTTGGAAACGTATGTGGAAAGGAAATGTTAGGTCCTAATCTGCAATTCAACATATGATATTAAATCAAATGAGGTGTCCTCTGATTACACCCCTCCCCTGTACCCTTACACCCTGAGAAAACTAAATCTATCAGCCTCATTACAACAGGTGCCATGGAGATTGGAGCTGGAAGCTAATCAATTCTCATCGTGTCTGAACGATCTGTGTAGTTGCTACAGGCTCTAAAGTTAATGTGTCCATGGGTCTGCTTGTCATGCTCAATTATATATCAAAGGCAAGTTATGGCACATTAAATAGCTCCGAACTGAAATCAGTGAGAAGGCAGAGACTCTGTGCAGAATATGTCCTTCTGGTCCATTGAGCCTCACCGCCCAGCAACCCACCTATTTAACCCTGGCCTAATCACAGGGCAATTTACAATGACCAACTAACCAATTAACCAGGGCATCTTTGGAATGTGGGAGCAAACCAGGGCACCCACACACTCACAGAGGGGATATACAAACTTCTTACAGGGGAGGCCAGAACGGAACTCCAAACTCCAAGGCTCCGAGCTGTAATAACGTAACACTGATAGCTAAATATTTTGTAAATTCATCAAACGGGAAGGACAAAAGATTATAGATTTTTCAAGCCATAACTTTGCCCTTCCTAAAGGGGATCCATTTAAGAATCAAGACTTGAGATTGCCGAACATAGAAACATAGAAAATCTGCAGCACAATACAGGCCATTTGGCCCACAAATTTGTGCCAAACATGTCCTTACCTTAGAACTACCTAGCCTTACCCATAGCCCTCTATTTTTCTAAGCTCCATGTACCCCTCCAGGAGTCTCTTAAAAGACCCTATTGTTTCTGCTTCCACCACTGCCACTGGCAGCCCATTCCACGCACTCACCACTCTCCGTGTAAAAATAAACCTACCCCTGACATCTTTGTACCGACTTCCAAGCATCTTAAAACTATGTCCTCTTATGCCAGCCATTTCAGCCCTGGGAAAAAGCCTCTGACTATCCACACGATCAATGCCTCTCATCATCTTGTATACCTCAGTCAGGTCACCTCTCATCCTCTGTCACCCCAAGGAGAAAAGGCCAAGTTCACTCAACCTATTCTCATAAGGCATACTCCCCAATCCAGGCAACATCCTTGTAAATCTCCTCTGAACCCTTTCTATGGTTTCCACATCCTTCCTGTAGTGAGGCGACCAGAATTGAGCATAGTACACCAAGTGGGGTCTGACCGGGGTCCTATATAGCTGCAACAGTACCTCTCGGCTCTTAAACTCAATCCCACAATTGATGAAAGCCAATGCACCGTATGCCTTCTTAACCAGAGTCAACCTGCGCAGCAGCTTTGAGTGTCTAATGGACCTGGACCCCAAGGTCCCTTTGATGCTCCACACTGCCAAGAGTCTTGCCATTAATATTATATCTGCCATCATATTTGATGAGCAAAATGAACCACCTCATATTTATCTGGGTTGAACTCCATCTGCCACTTCTCAGCCCAGATTTGCATCCTATCAATGTCCCGCTGTAACCTCTGACAGCCCTCCACACCATCCACAACACCCACAACATTTGTGTCATCAGCAGATTTACTAACCCATCCCTCCACTTCCTCATCCAGGTCATTTATAAAAATCATGAAGAGTAGAGGTCCCAGAACAGATCCATATACCCTACATCTATGGCTCTACCTTCATCAATGTGTTTAGTTACATACTTAAAAAATTCAATCAGTCTCATAAAGCACGACCTACCTTTCACAAAGCCATGCTGACTACTCCTAATCATATTATGCCTCTCCAAATGTTCATAAATCCTGCCTCTCAGGCTCTTCTCCATCAACTTACCAACCACTAAATTAAGACTCACTGGTCTATAATTTCCTGGGCTATCTCTACTTCCTTTCTTGAATAAGGGAACAACATCCGCAACCCTCCAATATTCCGGAACCTCTCCTGTCCCCATTGATGATGCAAAGATCATCACCGGAGGCTCAGCAATCTCCTCCGTCTCCTCCCACAGTAGCCAAGGGGGCATCTCATCTGGTCCCGACGACTTATCCAACTTGATGCTTTCCAAAAGCTCCAGCACATCCTCTTTCTTAATATCTACATGCTCAAGCTTTTCAGTCCACTGTAAGTCATCCCTACAATCGCCAAGATCCTTTTCCATAGTGATTACTGAACCAAAGTACTCATTAAGTACCTCTGCTATCTCCGGTTCCATACACACTTTTCCACTGTCACACTTGATTGGTCCTATTCTCTCATGTCTTATCCTCTTGCTCTTCACATACTTGTAGAATGCCTTGGGGTTTTCCTTAATCCGGTCCGCCAAGGCCTTCTCATGGCCCCTTCTTGCTCTCCTAATTTCATTCTTAAGCTCCTTCCTGCCAGCCTTATAATCTTATAGATCTCTGTCATTACATAGTTCTTTAAATCTTTCCTAAGCTCTTCTTTTCTTCTTGACCAGATTTACAACAGGCTTTGTACACCACGGTTCTTGTACCCTACCATCCTTTCCCTGTCTCACTGGAACCCCACACAAATATCTCCTGAACATATGCTACATTTCTTCCGTACATTTCCCTGAGAGCATCAGTTTCCAATTTATGCTTTCAAGTTCCTGCCTGATAGCTTCATATTTCCCCTTACTCCAATTAAACATTTCCCTAACTTGTCTGTTCCTATTCCTCTCCAATGCTCTGGTAAAGGAGATAGAATTATGATCACTATCTCCAAAATGCTCTCCCACTGAGAGACCTGACACTTGACCAGGTTTATTTCCCAGTACCAAATCAAGTACAGTCTCTCCTCTTGTAGGCTTATCTATGTATTGTGTCAAGAAACCTTCCTGAACACACATAACAAACTTCACCCAATCTGAACCCCTCACTCTAGGGAGATGCCTATCAATATTTGGGAAATTAAAATCTCCCACCACAACAACCCTGTTATTATTACTCCTTTCTAGAATCCGTCTCCCTATCTGCTCCTCGATGTCCCTGTTACTGTTGGGTGGTCTATAAATAACACCCAGTTTTTGATATAAAAAGACCCCTTCCTATTCCTAACTTCTATCTACAGAGACTCAGTAAACAACCCCTCCATGACTTCCTCGGCCGTGACACTATCTCTGATCACAGTGCCACTCCCCCACCTCTTTTGCCTCCCTCCCTGTCCTTTCTGAAACGTCTAAAGCCTGGCACTTGAAGTAGCCATTCCTGCCCCAGCACCATCCGAGTCTCTGTAATTCTTATTGTCATTCTTCAGTAAAGGAGAATAAAATGATTATTGTTCTGGATCCGATGCAGCCCTATCTAAAAAAAATCCATAAGCATGAAGAGCACACAAAAAAAAACACAATAAATTAGAATCAGGTTTAGTATCACTGGCATATGTCGTGAAATTTGTTGGGTTGCAGTAGCAATACATAAAAATCTATAAATTATATTAAGAAACATATACGAATTAAATTTATTAAGTCGTGCAAAAAGAGAGCAGAAATAGTGAGGTGGTGTAGATGGGTTGATTCATTGTCCTGTTCAGAAATCTGATCATGGGGGGGTGGGGGGCGGGGTGGCAGAAGAATCTGTATAAATATAAATGAATCGAATTGAATTGACTTTATTTCTTACATCCTTCATATACATGAAGAGTACAAATCTTGACGTTACATCTCCGTCTAAATGTGCAATGTGCAATTTATAGTAATCTATAATAAATATTATCTATAGCAGGATAGTCAATATAACATAGAAATACAGTTGTATCAGCATGAATTAATCAGTCTGATGGCCTGGTGGAAGAAGCTGTCCCAGAGCCTGTTGGTCCTGGATTTTATGTTTCCCGGTTGGTAGCAGCTGGAATAGATTGAGACTAGGGTGACTCGGGTCCCCAATGACCCTTTGGGCCCTTTTTACACACCTGTCTTTGTAAATGTTCTGAATAGTGGGAAGATGACAACTACAGATGTGCTGGGCTGTCTGCACCACTCTCTGCAGAATCCTGCGATTAAGGGAGGTACAGTTCCCATACCAGGCAGTGATGCAGTCAGTCAGGATACTCTCAATTGTGTCCCTATAGAAAGTTCTTAGAACTTGGGGGCCCATACCAAACTTCAACTGTCTGAGGTGAAAGAGGTGGTGGTGTGCCTTTTTCAACACACAGCCGGTATGTACAGACCTCGTGAGAGCCTCAGTGATGTTTATGCCGAGGAATTTAAGGCTGATTCCCCTCTCAGCCCCAGATCTATTGATGTCAATAGGGGTTAGCCTGTCTTCATTTCTCCTGTAATCCACAACTAGCTCCTTTGTTTTTGTGACATTGAGGGAGAAGTTGTTTTCTTGACACCAATGTGTCAGGGTGATGACTTCTTCTCTGTAGGCTGCTTTATTATTTTTTGAGGTTAAGCCAATCAGTGTAGTGTCATCAGCAAATTTAATTAGCAGATTGGAGCTGTGGGTGGCGACACAGTCATGGGTATACAGGGAGTAAAGGAGGGGGCTTATTACATAGTCCTGAGGGATACCTGTGTTGAGGGTCAGAGGAGCAGAGGTGAGGGACCCCACTCTTATCACCTGCCAGCAATCTGACAGGAAGTCATCCAGCTACAGAAGGCAGAGTGAAGGTCGAGGTCTCTGAGCTTCTTGTTGAGCCTAGAAGGAATTATCGTGTTGAATGCTGAACTGTAGTCCAAGAACAGCATTCTCATATAAGCATCCTTCTTCTCCAGATGTGTAAGGACGATGTGTAGAGCTGTGGCTATTGCATCATCTGTCAATCAGTTGTGTCAGTAGGCAAATTGTAGGGGGTCCAGTGTGGGTGGTAGCATGCTGCAGATGTAATCCTTGACCAGCCTCTCAAAGCATTTGCTTATCATTGAGGTGAGTGAGACAGGACGCCAGTTGTTCAGATATGTTACCTGGTCTTTTTAGGTGCAGGGACAATGGTGGATGTTTTGAAGCAGGAGGGCAATCTACACTGGGAGAGAGAGAAATTAAAAATGTCTATAAACACACCTGCCATTTGTGCCGCACACATCCTGAGTACTCACCCTGGCATGCTGTCCAGTCCTGCGGCCTTGCGACTGTCCACTCGTTGGAAGGACCTGTGTACTTTGGCCTCAGAGATGAACAGCCTGCCAGTTGCATCATCTGCAGGTCTCCTCAGGGCTCAGTATTGGCGACATCAAATTGAGCTTAAAGAAGATTTCTCTCCTCTGAGAGAGAGGCAGTGATGTTGGAAATTCCATTGTGTTTAGCTTTGAAGTCTGCGACGGTGTGCAGACCTTGCCATAAGCTGAGTGTGTTGTTGGAAAGTTGGGTCTGAATCTTGTCTCTGTATTGTTGTTTCGCTGCCTTGATAGAACCATAGAACCATAGAACCATAGAAACTACAGCACAGAAACAGGCCTTTTGGCCCTTCTTGGCTGTGCCGAACCATTTTCTGCCTAGTCCCACTGACCTGCACACGGACCATATCCCTCTATACACCTCCCATCCATGTATCTGTCCAATTTATTCTTAAATGTTAAAAAGGAACCCGCAATTACCACCTTGTCTGGCAGCTCATTCCATAGTCCCACCACTCTCTGTGTGAAGAAGCCCCCCCAATGTTCCATTTAAACTTTTCCCCCCTCACCCTTAACCCATGTCCTTTGGTTTTTTACTCGCCTTTCCTCAGTGGAAAAAGCCTGCTTGCATCCACTCTATCAATACCCATCATAATTTTATATACCTCTATCAAATCTCCCCTCATTCTTCTACACTCCAGGGAATAAAGTCTTAACCTATTCAACCTTTCTCTGTAACTGAGTTTCTCAAGTCCCGGCAACATCCTTGTAAACCTTCTCTGCACTCTTTCAACCTTATTTATATCCTTCCTGTAATTTGGTGACCAAAACTGAACACAATACTCCAGATTTGGCCTCACCAATGCCTTATACAACCTCATCATAACATTCCAGCTCTTATACTCAATATTTTGATTAATAAAGGCCAATGTACCAAAAGCTCTCTTTACGACCCTATTTACCTGTGACGCCACTTTTAGGGGATTTTGTATCTGTATTCCCAGATCCCTCTGTTCCACTGCACTCCTCAGTGCCTTACCATTAACCCTGTATGTTCTACCTTGGTTTGTCCTTCCAACATGCAATAAACTCCATCTGCCATTTTTCAGCCCATTTTTCCAGCTGGTCCAAGACCCCCTGCAGGCTCTGAAAACCTTCCTCACTGTCTACTACACCTCCAATCTTTGTATTATCAGCAAATTTGCTGATCCAATTTACCACATTATCATCCAGATCATTGATATAGATGACAAATAACAATGGACCCAGCACTGATCCCTGTGGCACACCACTAGTCACAGGCCTCCACTCGGAGAAGCAATTCTCTACTACCACTCTTTGGCTTCTTCCATTGAGCCAATGTCTAATCCAATTTACCACCTCTCCATGTATACCTAGCGACTGAATTTTCCTAACTAACGACCCATGCGGGACCTTGTCAAAGGCCTTACTGAAGTCCATGTAGACAATATCCACTGCCTTCCCTTCATCCACTTTCCTGGTAACCTCCTCAAAAAACTCCAATAGATTGGTCAAACATGACCTACCACGCACAAAGCCATGTTGACTCTCCCTAATAAGTCCCTGTCTATCCAAATGCTTGTAGATTCTGTCTCTTAGTACTCCCTCCAATAATTTACCTACTACCGACGTTAAATTTACTGGCCTATAATTTCCCGGATTACTTTTGACTTTGTGCAGATATGGGATTGGGACAAACAGTCTACATACATGGTGACACACACACACAGAATGCTGTAGGAACTCAGCAGGCCAGGCAGCATCTATGGAAAAGAGTACAGTCAGTGTTATGGGTTGAGACCTTTCATATACATGGTGGGTGGGATTTTTCATGATGTTACTGCTCTTTTCCCGGCACCTCTCTGACAGGTAGACTGATGTCAGTGATGCATTGGGAAGTTTTAGCTACCTATTGTAGAGGTAGTTTCTTCAAGAGGACCTCAACCTTGTCGTGGTTTGGAGGCTTGCGTGTCTCAATGACCCAGAAAGCTATGTTGCTGAAAAAACATGGTCTCTTCGGTCACTGTGTACTTGGTTGTGGATGGTGTCATGGGAACGAAGGGAGCAGTGATGCTTGGCTCTGTGGCTGTGAACTCACTTTCCTGAACTTTAGTTCTGGATGTTATTTCTTTACTTTTTATTTTTTGGATGATTTGTTCTTTTTTTTTGCACATTGGGTGTTTGATGTTCTTTTTAATGGGTTCGATTGGGTTTCTTTGTTTTGTGGTTGCCTGTAAGGAGACAAATCTCAAGGATGTAAATGATTTACTTATTTTGATAATAAATGTGCTTTGAACTTTGAACTTTTGAAGTGTGCTTCAGTAAAAGAGGGTCTAGGTGCACACTTTAGATGGGTATTTATAACTGAGTGTAACATGAAGGCCTCTAAAGGGACCATAACCATGTCATGGTTTGGAGGATTGCGTGCCTCAATGACCCGGAGAGCTATGTTGGCTGGAGACAGGGCTTTATGCTTTGCCTCTTGGTAGGGTCACCCATCCAAACAGGTCAAAGGGCAGAGGCCAGATGAAGAATGGTCCACCGACCCTCCATGTTTAGGGGTTCAGTTCAGAGGTAACAACTTAGACTGGTAAAACAAAATTCTTATGGAAGCAGCAAAGAAGATTCCTTCTAAATCTATTCCTGAGTCTCCACCTGGGACTTGTATTACTGACAGTAGTGAAACCAAGAGGAAGCTACTGACATGATGAAGGAAGCCCTGGACACTGGCAGAGGTGGAGGATCTTCACTGCTGCCCTAAATGCCAGCAGCAGAAGAGGCAGTAAGTATATAGAGCTAGTTAAATCAGTCTGTTTCCATTTGGGCTTAGGGCATTCATGTGTTTCCAGAAACGCTGACATTTATTTATAGAAAAGCTACCTATCAACATTCATTTCTAAATGTTTTGTTCTTTGCAAATTAAATGGAGTAGTTTTATGAAAACAATCTTTATTTATACACACATAATAATAATGTTCTGCTTTAATTTGGAAAAATTGCCTTTCCTGAGCAATTCCTTGAAGAACATGTTCAAATTATTTTTGATCAGATTTCCAGTAGTGAATTAGGAGAAGTTCAAATGAAATTTAAAGTGTAATTTAAATATATCTCCTCAATTTTTTTTATCTCAGAACATTAGAATAAATGCCATCTATGATATTTATGGCGTTGAATCAAAGATTAGCAAGCAGTGTCCTCAGTAAACTGAGGTACAGAGAAACAGCTATTGCTCGATAATTATTGGTTCCTGAACCAGTGTGGATAACTTCACTCACATCAACACTGAACTGATTCCACTACCTGTGGACTCACTTTCAAGGACTCTACAACTCATAGACTCAGTGTTATTATTTTGTATTTGCATGAATTATCTCCTACGGCATATAGTCACTCGCAGGGTCTCTTTAAAACTCACGTTCTCAGTATTTTTTCACTTGAACAGTTTGTCATTGATTGTCCATCTTTCTTTGTGTGTGGTTTTTCATTGATTCCTTTGTATTGTTCTCTTCTGCTATGAATGCCTGCAAGAAAACGACTGAGTTGTATATGGTAACATATACATACTGGGACAATAAATTTACTTTGATGCTTATCTTACAGACGATGAGCTGCTGGAGTCAAGGAGCACCACAGCACATAAACACACCCTTTGGTTCATCTAGATATGTCCACCTTTTTCCTGCCTAGTCCCATCTACCTGCTCCCGTAGATAAGTGACCAGAACTTCATGTAATAACCCAAATTTTGGTTTATCAGTGTCTGATACAACTTCGACATAACATCCCAACTCCCGCATTCGATACTCTGACCTAAAAAAGCCAATTTGTCAAGAGCTTTCTTTACAATCTTATCTACCTGTGATGCACTCCAGATAGGGTGGTGTGAGTGTGGAACGAGCTGCCAGAGTAAGCGATAAGAGGAGTTTGGATAAGACCATGAGACCATAGATATATGAGCAAAATCCAGCCACTTGGCCCATTGCATTTGCTCCACCATTTCATCATGGCTGATCCAATTTTCCTCTCAGCCTCCTGCCTTCTCCCCGTAACCCGTCATGCCCTGACCAATCAAGAATCTAGCAACCTCTGTCTTAAATGTACAGAAACACTTGGCCTCCACAGCTGCCCGTGGCAAAGAATTGCACAGATTCACCACTCTCTGGCTGAAAAAAATCTTCCTCATCTCTTTTCTAAAATGATGCTCCTCTATTCTGAGGCTGCGTCCACCATCAGAAATATCCTTTCCACATCCACTCTATTGAGGCCTTTCACCACTCGATAGGTTTCAATGAGTTCACCCCTCATTATTCTGAATTCGACAGAATACAGGCACAGAGGAAACCTCTGCTGAACCCTCTCCAGTTTCAGCACATCCTTTCTAAGGCAAGGGGCCCAATCCTATTCATTTTACTCCAAGTGAGGCCTCACCAGTCTACTGTACACACATTTTAATTCCACATCCCATTCCCATTCTGACATGTCTATCCACTGCCTCCTCTACTGTAAAGATGAAGCCACACTCAGGTTGGAAGAACAACACCTTATATTCCGTCTGGGTAGCCTCCAACCTGATGGCATGAACATCGATTTCTCTAACTTCCGCTAATGCCCTACCTCCCCCTTGTACCCCATCTGTTATTTATTCTTATACACACATTCTTTCTCTCACTCTCCTTTTTCTCCCTCTGTCCCTCTGACTATACCCCTTGCCCATCCTCTGGGTTCCCCCCTCCTCCCCCTTTTCCTTCTCCCTGGGCCTCCTGTCCCATGATCCTCTCATATCCCCTTTGCCAATCACCTGTCCAGCTCTTGGCTCCATCCCTCCCCCTCCTGTCTTCTCCTATCAATTTTGATCTCCCCCTCCCCCTCCCACTTTCAAATCTCTTACTAACTCTTCCTTCAGTTAGTCCTGACAAAGGGTCTCGGCCTGAAACGTCAACTGTACCTCTTCCTAGAGATGCTGCCTGGCCTGCTGTGTTCACCAGCAACTTTGATGTGTGTTGTTTTATAAAGTCTCAACGTTACCTCCTTGCTTTTATATTCCAGTCCTCTTGAAATGAATGCTAACATCACATTTGCCTTCCTTGTCACCGACTTGATCTGCAAGTTAACCTTTACGGTATTTTTGTATTTTCTCCCATTTAGAAAATAGCCTGCACCTTTATTTCTTCTACCAAAGTGCATGACCATACATTTTCCAACATTGTATTTCATTTCCATTTTCTTGCCCATTCTCCTAAATGGTCTAAGTCCTTCTGCAGCCTACCTGTTTCTTCAACATTACCTACCCCTCCACCAATCTTCATATCTTTTGCAAACTTGGCAACAAAGGCATCTATTCCATCATCTGAATCATTGGTATACAGCATAAAAAGATGTGGTCCCAACACTGCCCTCTGCAGAACACCACTAGTCACTGGCAGCCAACCAGGAAAGGATCCTTTTATTCCCACTCACTGCCTCCTACTAATCAGCCGATGATCTAACTATGGCAGTAACTTTCTTGTAATACCATGGTCTTGTAGCTTGTTAAGCAGCCTCATGTGTGGCACCTTGTCAAAGGCCTTCTGAAAATCCAAATATACAACATCCACTGCATCCCCTTTATCTATCCTACTTGTGATCTCCTCAAGGAATTCCAGCAGGTTTGTGAGGCAAGATTTTCCCCTAAGGAAACCATGCTGACTTTGTCCTGTCCTGTGGAGGTCGAGAATGTGCATTGGCACTTGTAGGCAGGTCTCTGTGCTCCTTCAGTTGTGTTGGTTGTTAACACAAATGCTGCATTTCATTGTATGTTGTGATAGTCATAGTCATACTTTATTGATCCCGGGGGAAATTTGATATACAGATGTATCCCAGACAAGGCCTTATTTTGGACGCCACAGTAGCATCGTGGTTAGCACGACGTTATTACACCTCGGGATGCTCAGGAGATCAGAGTTCAATTCCAGCGCTGGCTGTAAGGAGTCTGTATGCTCTCCCCATGGAATGGATGAGCTTTCTCCGAGCGTTCTGGTTTCCTCCCATAATCCAAGGGCATACCGGATAGGCTAACTGGTCATTGTAAATTAATTTAGTCCAATGATTAGATTAGGGTTAAACTGGAGTTGTCAGGGGTTGCTGGGACAGTATGCTCAAAGGGCATACTCAACACTGTATTTCAATGGTAAAGAACTAAATAAAAAAGACCTTGAATCTTGGAAAGTGAATTGTGGAAAGCAGGAGGAAGACCCGCCCATAAACAAACAGGCTAGAACAAGTTTTCATAAATCAAACACAACCAGTCAAGAATCATGGCTTGATACCTTATTTATCCACCCCAATGCTTTGGATCATTCTGCTATTTCCCCACTAAACCCCCATTCTATCTACAATATCTCATCAGTAATCAGGACTGATGTGGTTTCTCCCCCTCCCCTTCTCTCTTTTTGCATTCTCCATGTGACTCTCCTCCTCATCTCCCTGGTGCCCCTCCTCATTTCTCACGTGGTGCACTGCCCTCTCCTATCAGATTCCTTCTTCTTCTTCAGCCCTTTATCTCTTTCCACCTATCATCTTCCAGGTTCTTACTCAGCTTCCACCCACCTGGCTTCACCTATCACTTTCTAGCTTGTACTCCTTCCCCTCCCCCCACCTTTTTATTCTAGATTCTTCCCCCTTCCTTTCTAGTCCTGATGAACGGTCTCAACTTGAATCATCAACTGATTATTCCTTTCATAGTTGCTGCCTGAACTGCTAAGTTCCTCCAGCATCTTGTGTGTGTTGCTCTGGATTCCCAGTATCTGCAGAATCTCTTGTGATTATTAGTTGTTAATGACCCATCACGGAAAGGCAGAAGACAAACAAGTGTAAGGAGACAACAGGGAAACAACCATCATCTAAAAGGAGGCGGAGCTAAAGATCGTCCCAATGGCTACTTCTCCCAGTCTACCAGCAAAACAGTCTAAATTCCTTTTCTAATACCTCTTTTTTCCTTTTCAACGTGGCTGGGGTCTTGTCAAAGTCCATGATCTACAGCTACATTCAATCTGCGGTTCTGCATGGTGGCGAGTTTCCATTCTTGGATCTTGCCGGTTGCTGGCATTTTTGATATCTCCAGAGGCTGGTTGGCAGACAGGCCTTTGAGGTGCAGCCTAGTGAAGCCCTGTAAACCTGATGTCTTGCCGATGTTGCAAACTGAAGAGTCGTGGGGAACTGGAACATCGAGACAGCAAGTGCAACTGTCGGAGACCTCCGCACTTGCGTGATCGCGCTCTCTTTCTCTCTCTCACAATGGATGAGTGAGAGTGACGACGATTCTTCAGTCCAGGGATACTCAATAAAAGCAGCACTACAGATCGTAACACTGAAGCAGCGATTATTGGTCTCCCCACTCGCAGTGGAAGGAGTGAAGGAGAGAGGGAGGAGGAGAAGATGGCGGCGCGACGCAGCTTGCGTGGCCACTCCGGTGAATGATGTCTGTAATCTGTCAAGTAGGGTGCCGTGCACAATCCTGATTTGATGGAGACAGATGTGAGAGCACGGTGGGACATCTGGAGAAACTTCTGAAATGCCTTTTTTGCTGCCGCTGTTACTGTGTGATCCGGAATCTCCGGAGGGGAAGGTCCTGAATCCTTGGCTTTGCTTATTGTTCGGTGGCCGGGATGGAGTCGAAGCGCTCGGCAGAGATGGTGCTCGGTGCTCAGTGTCGAAGGGCTGGTTGGAGGCTCGAAGTTTTTGGACGGAATCAGAGTTGGCTGTGGTTGGGTGCTTCCAATGCGTCGACAGTTGTCGGCGCCTGGAGGTTTATGAAAGAGAGAATTTCTCCCTTTTGCCGCCTGCTATCGGGGACTATCGGGAGTCGATTGGAACTTTGAGACTTTTTTTTACCGTTCCCATGGTCTGCTGTTTATCAAATTATGGTATTGCTTTGCACTGCCGTAACTATATGTTATAATTATGTGGTCTTGTCAGTGTTAGTCTTTGGTTTGTCCTGTTTTTTTTGTGATATCACCCTGGAGGAACATTGTATCATTTCTTATTGCATGCATTTCTAAATGACAATAAACGAGGACTGACTGTCCTCATAATCTAATCTAATCTCTCTCCCTTGTTAGTGAGAGAGAGCCTAAGGGATGTCAAACTGTTTTGGATGAACAGCAGCTTTGATGGACTTAGGCCAAGGTCTCTCTTTGGGGGCTTTGTTGTTGGTTGCGTGGTGGGTGGTGGGTGGTGGGAGTGCTGATACTTACTGGTAGAATAAGTGGGGAGAGCAGGATGGGGAAGAGTTGATGCTGCTTGTGTGTGGGAGGGGACATGGGACTTTGGGGTTCTTTCTGGTCATTCATTCTTTGGGGTTTTTCTTCTGTTTTGAAGTTGTCTGTGGAGAGCAAGAATTTCAGGTTGTACTGTATACTGTATGCATTCTCTGTTATTAAATGGAACTATTGAACCATTGAACAATTACATGTGTGTGTTTTTGGCTACTGTTAGAAGACATTTTCTGTGATAATGTTTCACATAATATGTTGCCAAGTCTTTTAAGCATCGACAATACAATCCCTAGAACTTCGGATGTATGTGTGCAAGACATTAGAAATCTGCTGTGAATCTCCCAAATGACATATGTAACCTTTCATTTTAATTGTTTGCTAAGTATAACACCAGCACTCTTCTGAGCTGAGTCGATTCCAGCACATGATTTATCCTGAGTCCAAATGACAGAAATTTGCTGCCTTTGGCTGTTCTTTGCCTCCACCTCTGACGTAGTTTAATTGAATTTTAGACACTAATTATACCACCCGCCATATTGCCCATGACTCCCTCCACCGTGTTTCAGTCCACTTCCATTTCACTCTTCCCAACGTTCTTACTTGCGCTGTCGTAGGAAAGCAACATCCACCTTCAAGGACCCCCACCACCCAGGTCACGTTCTCTTCTCGCTGCTGCCTTCAGGAAGAAGGTACAGGAGTCTCAGGACCCACACCACCAGGTTCAGGAACAATTATTACTCCTCAACCATCAGGCTCTTGAACCAGAGGGAATAACTTCACTCATCCCGCACTGAACTGTTCCCACAACCTATGGACTCACTTTCATCTCATGTTCTTGATATTTATTGCTTATTTATTTATTGTTGTTATTATTTCGTTTCTTTTTTCTTTTTGTATTTGCATGTTTTGTCATCTTTTGCACATTGGTTATTTGGCCATCTTGTGTGCAGTTTTTCATTGATTCTATGGTCTTTCTTTGTAACTACTGTGAACACCCACAAGAAAATTATATGGTTGTGCATGGTGATATATACAGTATGTATTTTGATTATGAAGATATATTGATCTTTGAACTTTTTACCTATCCTCCCTGTTCAAAATTCAAAGTAAATTTATTATAGAAGTACATGTATGTCAGCTTATACATCCCAGAGATTCGTTTTCTTGTGGGTATACTCAATAAATACATAGAATAATAACCATAACAGAATCAATGAAAGACAGCACCAAAATGGGCATTCAACCAGTCGTCAAAAGACAACAAACTGTGCAAAGAGAAAAAGAAAGGATAATAATAATAAATAAATAAATAATAAATATCGAGACCATGAGATGAAGAGTCGTTGAAAGTGACACCATAGGTTGTGGGAACATTTCAATGATGGGACAAGTGAAGTTGAGTGTTTATTCCCTTTGGTTCAAGAAACTGATGATTGAGGGGTAATACCTGTTCCTGAACCTGGTGGATGGGTTCGGAGGCTCCTGTACATCCTTCCTGATGGTAGAAGTGAGAAGAGAGCATGACATAGGTGGGTACACCCTCGGGCATGAGTTGCATAGATTAGAGTTATATGCCTAACCCTGGAATATTATATTCTATTCTGGTCACCTGATAATAGGAAGATGTGGATACTTTAGAGAAGGTGCAGGGGAGATCTATCAGGATGCTGCCTGGATTAGAAGGCACGTCTTATTATGAAAGATGTGGATACTTTAGAGAAGGTGCAGGGGAGATTTATCAGGATGCTGCCTGGATTAGAGAGCATGTCTTATTATGAAAGATGTGGATGCTTTGGAGAAGGTGCAGGGGAGATCTATCAGGATGCTGCCTGGACTAGAAGGCACGTCTTATTATGAAAGATGTGGATGCTTTGGAGAAGGTGCAGGGGAGATCGATCAGGATGCTGCCTGGATTAGAAGGCACGTCTTATTATGAAAGATGTGGATACTTTAGAGAAGGTGCAGGGGAGATCTATCAGGATGCTGCCTGGATTAGAGAGCACGTCTTATTATGAAAGATGTGGATGCTTTGGAGAAGGTGCAGGGGAGATCTATCAGGATGCTGCCTGGATTAGAGAGCACGTCTTATTATGAAAGATGTGGATACTTTAGAGAAGGTGCAGGGGAGATCTATCAGGATGCTGCCTGGATTAGAGAGCATGCCTTATTATGAAAGATGTGAATGCTTTGGAGAAGGTGCAGGGGAGATCTATCAGGATGCTGCCTGGACTAGAAGGCACGTCTTATTATGAAAGATGTGGATGCTTTGGAGAAGGTGCAGGGGAGATCTATCAGGATGCTGCCTGGATTAGAGAGCACGTCTTATTATGAAAGATGTGGATACTTTAGAGAAGGTGCAGGGGAGATCTATCAGGATGCTGCCTGGATTAGAAGGCACGTCTTATTATGAAAGATGTGGATACTTTAGAGAAGGTGCAGGGGAGATTTATCAGGATGCTGCCTGGATTAGAGAGCATGTCTTATTATGAAAGATGTGGATGCTTTGGAGAAGGTGCAGGGGAGATCTATCAGGATGCTGCCTGGATTAGAGAGCACGTCTTATTATGAAAGATGTGGATACTTTAGAGAAGGTGCAGGGGAGATCTATCAGGATGCTGCCTGGATTAGAGAGCATGCCTTATTATGAAAGATGTGAATGCTTTGGAGAAGGTGCAGGAGAGATCTATCAGGATGCTGCCTGGACTAGAAGGCACGTCTTATTATGAAAGATGTGGATGCTTTGGAGAAGGTGCAGGGGAGATCGATCAGGATGCTGCCTGGATTAGAAGGCACGTCTTATTATGAAAGATGTGGATACTTTAGAGAAGGTGCAGGGGAGATCTATCAGGATGCTGCCTGGATTAGAGAGCACGTCTTATTATGAAAGATGTGGATGCTTTGGAGAAGGTGCAGGGGAGATCTATCAGGATGCTGCCTGGATTAGAGAGCACGTCTTATTATGAAAGATGTGGATACTTTAGAGAAGGTGCAGGGGAGATCTATCAGGATGCTGCCTGGATTAGAGAGCATGCCTTATTATGAAAGATGTGAATGCTTTGGAGAAGGTGCAGGGGAGATCTATCAGGATGCTGCCTGGACTAGAAGGCACGTCTTATTATGAAAGATGTGGATGCTTTGGAGAAGGTGCAGGGGAGATCTATCAGGATGCTGCCTGGATTAGAGAGCACGTCTTATTATGAAAGATGTGGATACTTTAGAGAAGGTGCAGGGGAGATCTATCAGGATGCTGCCTGGATTAGAGAGCATGCCTTATTATGAAAGATGTGAATGCTTTGGAGAAGGTGCAGGGGAGATCTATCAGGATGCTGCCTGGACTAGAAGGCACATCTTATTATGAAAGATGTGGATGCTTTGGAGAAGGTGCAGGGGAGATCGATCAGGATGCTGCCTGGATTAGAAGGCACGTCTTATTATGAAAGATGTGGATACTTTAGAGAAGGTGCAGGGGAGATCTATCAGGATGCTGCCTGGACTAGAAGGCACGTCTTATTATGAAAGATGTGGATGCTTTGGAGAAGGTGCAGGGGAGATCTATCAGGATGCTGCCTGGATTAGAGAGCACGTTTTATTATGAAAGATGTGGATACTTTAGAGAAGGTGCAGGGGAGATCTATCAGGATGCTGCCTGGATTAGAGAGCATGCCTTATTATGAAAGATGTGAATGCTTTGGAGAAGGTGCAGGGGAGATCGATCAGGATGCTGCCTGGATTAGAGAGCATGTCTTATTATGAAAGATGTGGATGCTTTAGAGAAGGTGCAGGGGAGATCTATCAGGATGCTGCCTGGATTAGAGAGCATGCCTTATTATGAAAGATGTGGATGCTTTAGAGAAGGTGCAGGGGAGATCTATCAGGATGTTGTCTGGATTAGAAGGCACGTCTTATGAATGGTTGAGTGAGTTTCGGCTTTTCTCTTTGGAATGATGAAAGGTGACTTGATAGAGGTGTACAAGATGATAAGAGGCATGCATCGAGTGGATAACCTGAGACTTTTTCTCAGACTGGAAGTGGCTAATATGAGGGGCATAATTTTATGGTGACTGGAGGAAAATAAGGCGGGGGGAGTGTTAGATAAGTTTTCTTACTCAGAGAGTGGTTGGTGGAGGGAAATCCCTGTCGGGCTGGTGTTAGGGGCAGATACATTAGGGACTTTTAAGTGACTCTTAGGCACATAGATGATAGAAATATGGAGGGTTATGTAGGAGGGAAGGGTTAGATTGATCTTGGAGTAGGTTAAAAGGATAAAACCAGCAAAGGGCCTGAATTGTTATGTTCTGTATTGTATCTTCTATGTTCTTTATTCCCTGGAGTGTAGGAAGATGAGAGATTTGATAGAGGTATACAAAATTATGAGTGGTATCGATAGGGTAAATAGAAGCAGCCTTTTCCCACTAGGTTGGGTGAACCTAGCACTAGGGGCCATAGGTTAAAGTTGAGGGCCAAATTACTTACGGGAAACATGAGAAGGAACTTCTGCACTCAGAGGGTGGTGAGAGTGTGGAATGAGCTGCCAGCAGGAGTTGTGAATGCAATTTCAACTCCATCACTTAGGAGAGGGTTTGATAGGTACATGGATAAGAGGGGTATGGAGGGCTGTGGTCCAGGTGTAGGTTGATGGGACTAGGCAGACTAAGAGCTCAGCGTGAACTAGATGGGCTGAAGGGCTTCTGCATTGTAGTGTTCAATGACTCTGTATGACTCTATTCTCTCCACTTCATGGTTTAGAAAATGCAAAGAACACAACAGCGCTGGACAGGTCATTGGGACTGTGATGTCCATCAAGATGCTGCTTTTCTGTGACAATGCTCCCTATAGATGTGCGCAGTAGTGGAGAGGGCTTTATTCGTGATGGAAAATGGATCAGCCATGATTAAATGGCAAAGTAGACTTGATGGGCCAAATGGCCTAATTCTGCTCCTATATCTTATGGTCTGGGGGATACCAAACTACTCTTTGTAAGATTTTCTGTTACAGGGCATTTCCATAAACATGCAAATGTTGTTTAAAAACACACATAAATTGGAACCCTTCACAAACTTTTTCTAATCCTTGAGGGCACAGCCTCAGAATACAAACACATCCCTTTAGAACAGAGATGAGGAGAAATTTCTTTAGCCAGAGGATGGTGAAACTGTGGAATTCATTGCCACAGACAGCTGTGGAGGCCAAATCATTGATTATACTTAAAGCGGAGGGAGATAAGTTCTTGATCAGTCAGGGCATCAAAGGTTATGGGAGAAGGCAGGAGACTGGAGTTGAGAGGGATAATAAATCAGCCATGATGAAGTCACAGTCATAGTCATAGTCATACTTTATTGATCCCGGGGAAAATTGGTTTTTGTTACAGTTGCACCATAAATAATAAATAGTAATCGAACCATAAATAGTTAAATAGTAATATGTAATTTATGCCAGGAAATTAAGAAATAAGTCCAGAACCAGTTATTGGCTCAGGGTGTCTGACCCTCCAAGGGAGGAGTTGTAAAGTTTGATGGCCACAGGCAGGAATGACTTCCTATGATGCTCTGTGTTGCATCTCGGTGGAATGAGTCTCTGGCTGAATGTACTCCTGTGCCCAACCAGTACATTATGTAGTGGATAGGAGACATTGTCCAAGATGGCATGCAACTTAGACAGCATCCTCTTTTCAGACACCACCGTCAGAGAGTCCAGTTCCATCCCCACAACATCATTGGCCTTACGAATGAGTTTGTTGATTCTGTTGGTGAAATGGCGGAGCAGACTTGATGGGGTGAATAGCCTAATTCTGCACCTTGGTCTTATGGGTTTATGGTTTTATAAATGAGTTATCAGAATTAGATTTATTATCACTAACATGGGACGTAAAGTTTGTTGCTTTGTGACAGCAGTTCAGTGTAAAGACATGAAAATCCATAAAATACAAAATAAATATATAGTGCAAAGCAAAGGAATATAGTGATCAGGGCTTCATGGCTGTTCGGAAATCTAATGGCGGAGGGGAAGAAGCTCTTACCCATATGTTTGTCCAATTTAAGAACTCATCCCAAGCTGTTATCAGTCTTATCAGTCCTAGCCTTCTTCATCATTTTCTGAAGCTAAAGGAATATGATTCGTAGATCCAACGTGTTCCCCTACACGCAATTCTGTCAGCTGCTTTGTCCCATTTCGGACACCTTGTTCTCCAAGCCTTCATGGCTTTGCAGCTTCTTATTTGGCGAACCACCCCCCCCCCCACCCCAATCTGGGACAGGGGCTTCTTGTGTCCATCCTGGGGCAGCTCACTCGCTTTGGTCCTCACCAGAAACTCAGCTCTCTCCTGTGGCTCCAAGTAGCTGTTCTCATGCGAAAGCACCCACGGCCTGGTAAACTGCTTCAACAAGAAGGCTAAACCAGGTGAGGGAGCCAGTGGCTTCATACCCCAGTGAAATAGGGACACACCCATCCTAGCATGTGAAGGCAGCTCTGGTGATTGAGCAGATGAGACCTCCAGTGAGATCCAATGGCCAGGAAGATGGTTCTGCTATACTTCATGGAGAGCAGAGGGCATGGCGAGGCACAGAAAAAGTCAGGGTCATGGTCATGGTCATCCACTGCAACCAAGGAAGTCTCCAGTTTGTGTCAACCACCCTTACCAGTGTACCCGGACATCCAAGGCTGAGAGAATGGAACTGCCCCAGTGCAGTGGCTCTTCCACTTCAAAAACTCTCCTGCACAGTTTTCCTGTCATCAACTGACACAACAGACAACCAACATTTGGTCAAGCAAACATTCCCAATCCTAATTCCTCCACTGCCTATCCCCATGGCAATTAACCCTAAAAAATAAGATCAAAAGACATAGAAAACAGAGAAAACCTACAGCACAATACAGGCCCTTCAGCCCACAAAGCTGTGCTGAACAAGTACTTACTATAGAAATTACCGAGGGTTACCCATAGCCCTCTATTTTTCTAAGCTCCATGTACCTCTCCTGGAGTCTCTTAAAAGACCCTATCGTATCCACCTCCACCACTGTCGCTAGCAGCCCATTCCGCACACTAACTACTCGCTGCGTAAAAAACTTACCCCTGACATCTCCTCTGAACCTACTTCCAAGCACCTTAAAACTGTGCCCTCTCATGTTAGCCATTTCAGCCCTGGAAAAAAGCCTCTGACTACCCACACGATCAATGCCCCTCATCATCTTATACACCTCCATCAGGCCACCTCTCATCCTCCGTCGCTCCAAGGAGAAAAGGCCGAGTTCACTCAACCTATTCTCATACGGCATGCTTCCCAATCCAGGCAACATCCTTGTAAATCTCCTCTGCACCCTTTCTATAGTTTCCACATCCTTCCTGTAGTGAGGTGACCAGAACTGAGCACAGTACTCCAAGTGGGGTCTGACCAGGGTCCTGTGAAGCTGTGACATTACCTCTCGGGTCTTAAACTCAATCCCACGACTGATGAAGGTCAATGCACCGTATGCCTGCTCAACCTGCTCAGTAGCTTTGAGTGTCCTATGTACTCAGACTCCAAGATCCCTCTGGTTCTCCTCACTGCCAAGAGTCTTACTGTTAATATTATATTCTACCATCATATTTGACATACCAAAATGAACCACCTCACACTTATCTGGGTTGAACTCCATCTGCCACTTTGCAACCCATTTTAGCATCCTATCAATGTCCTGCTGTAACCTCTGACAGCCCTCCACACAATCCACAACACCCCCAACCTTTGTGTCATCAGCAAATTTACTAACCCATCCCTCCACTTCCTCATCCAGGTCATTTATAAAAATCACAAACAGTAAGGGTCCCTGAACAGATCCCTGAGGCACACCACTGGTCACCGACCTCCATGCAGAATATGACCCATCTACAACCACTCTTTGCCTTCTGTGGGCAAGCCAGTTCTGGATCCACAAAGCAATGTCCCCTAGGATCCTATGCCTCCTTACTTTCTCAATAAGCCTGGCATGAGGTACCTTATCAAATGCCTTGCTGAAATCCATATGCATTACATCTAATGCTCTACCTTCATCAATGTGTTTAGTCACAACTTCAGAAAAATTCAATTAGGCTTGTAAGGTATGACCTGCCTTTGACAAAACCATGTTGACTATTCCTAATCATATTATGCTTCTCCAAATGTTCATAAGACCATAAGATATAGGAGCAGAATTAGGCCCATCAAGTCAGCTCCGCCATTTCATTATGACTCTTCCAGTTTTCTTCTCAGCCCCAATATCCCAATCTCCTTGTGTCCCTTCATGTCCTGACCAATCAAGAAACTATCAACCTCTACCATAAATCCACATAAAGACTTGGCCTCCACAACTGCTAGTGGCCAAGAATTCCACAGATTCACCACTCACTGGCTACAGAAATTCCTTATCATCTCCATTCTAAAAGGACGCCCCTCTATTCTGAGGCTACATCCTCTGGTCTTAGACTCTATCACCATAGGAAACATTCTCCGCACATCCACTCTATCAAGACCTATTACCATTTGATAGGTTTCAGTGAAGTCCCCCTCCCTCGTTCCTCTGAATTCTTGTGAATACAGGCCCAGAGCCATCAGATGGTCTTCATCTGACCAGCCATTCAATCCTGGAATCATTTTCATGAAACTCCTTTCAACCCTCTCCAGTGTCAGCATATTCTTTCTAAGATAAAGGGTCCAAAACTGCTCACAATAGTCCAAATGAGGTCTCATCAGTGCTTTATAAAGTCTCAGCATTACATCCTTGCTTTTATATTCTAGTCCTCTTGAAATGAATGCTTACATCACATTTGCCTTCCTCACCACAGACTCGACCTGCAAATTAACTTTAGGGAATCCCGCACAAGGACTCCCAAGTTACTTTGCAACCCAGTTTTTTGTATTTTCTCTCCATTTAGAAAATAGTCAAACCTTTCATTTATTCTTCCCAACACTGTATTCCATCTGCCATTTCTTTATCCATTCTCCTAATCTTTCTAAGTCCTTCTGTAGCCTCTCTATTGCCTCAAAACTACCTGCGCCTCCAGCTATCTTCATATCATCTGCAGACTTTGCAACAAAGCCATCAATTCCATCATCCAAATCATTGACATATAACATAAAAAGGATTGGTCCCTACACAGATCCCTGTGGAAAACCACAAGTCACTGGCAGCCAACCAGAAAATGCTCCCTTTATTCCCAGTCTTTGCCTCCTGCCAATCAGCTACTGCTTTATCCATGCTAGAACCTCTCCTGTAATACTATGGGTTCATAGCTTGTGTGGTGCCTCTTCAAAGGCCTGAAGATCCAAGTACACATCATCAACTGATTCTCCTTTGCTTATCCTGCTTGTTATTTCTTCAAAGAATTGCAAGAAGTTTGTCAGTCAAGCTTTTCCTTTGTGGAAACCATGCTGACTACGGTCTATTTTATCATGTGCCTCCAAGTACCCTGAGACCTCAGCCTTCATAATCGATTCCAATGTCTTCCCAACCACTGAGGTCAGACTAACTGGCCTATAATTTCCTTTCTTCTGCCTCTCTCCCTTTTTGAAGAGTGGAGTGACATTTTCAATTTTCCAGTCTTCCAGAACCATTCCAGAATCTAATGATTCTTGAAAGAATTAGTGCCTCTGCAATCTCTTCAGCCACATCTTTCAGAACCCTGGGGGGTGGGGGGGAGGCGGGTGGTGGGTACACTATGTGGTCCCAGTGACTTATCTGCCTTCAGACCTTTCAGTTTCTCAAGAAACTTTTCTCTAGCTATCGTAATTTCACACACTTCATGACCGCTGACACCTGGAATTTCCACCATACTGCTAGAGTCTTCTACGTGAAGACTGATGCAAATACTTAGTCAGTTCGTCACCCATTTCTTTGTCCCCCACTACTACCTCTCCAGCATAATTTTCCAGCAGTCTGATATCCATTCTGATATCTCTTTTTCAGTTTATGTATCTGAAGAAACTTTTGGAATCCCCTTTAATATTATTGGCTAGCTTACTTTCGTATTTCATCTTTATCTTCTTAATGACTTTTTTAGTTGCCTTCTGTTGGTATTTAAAAGTTTCCCAATCTTCTAATTTCCCACTAATTTTTGCTCTATTATATGCCCTCTCTTTGGCTTTTATGCTGGCTTTGACTTCCCTTGTTAGCCATGGTTGTGTCATCTTGCCTTTAGAATACTTCTTCCTCTTCAGGATGTATACATCCTGTGCCTTCCTAATTGCTTCCAGAAATTCCAGCCATTGTTGGTCTGCTGTCATCCCTGCCGGTGTTCTTTTCCAATCAATTCTGGTCAACTGCTCTCTCATGCCTCTGTAATTCCCTTTATCCCACTCTAATACTGATATATCTGACCTTAGCTTCTCCTTCTCAAATTTCAGGGTGGATTCAATCATTTTATGATCACTTGCCCCTCAGGGTCCTTTTACCCTAAATCAATCCTGGTTCATTGCACAATGCCAAATCCAGAATAGCTGATCCTCTTGTGGGCTCAACCACGACCTGCTCTAAAAAGCCATCTTGTCGGCATTCTAGAATCCAGCACCAACCTAATTTTCCAATATACCAGCATATTGAAATCCCTAATGACTATTGTGACATTGCCCTTTTGGCATGCATTTTCTACCTCCCATTAAAATTTTCAGGCCGCATCGTTACTTTGAGGGTCTGTATATAACTCCCAACAGAGTCTTTTTACCCTTGCAGTTCCTTAGCTCTATACACAATGATTCATCACCTTCCAACACTATACAGGTTTCCCCTGCCATCCGAAGGTAGAGCGTTCCTATGAAACAGTTCGTAAGCCAAAATGTCGTAAAGCGAAGAAGCAATTACCATTTATGTATATGGGAAAATTTTGTGAGCGTTCACAGACCCAAAAAATAACCTACCAAATCATGCCAAATAACACATAATACCTAAAATAACTGTAACATATAGTAAAAGCAGGAATGATATGATAAATACACAGCCTATATAAAGTAGAAATACTTTTCCACAATCATTACTGCACTGTTTTCCATAGCGAAAATCTCACGCAAGCGCTGTTGGCAAAAACACGGCGCAAGCGCTCTCCGGTAACCTTTAAGCTATGAAGCCGCCAAATCATACCAAATAACACGTAAAAATACACAGCCTATATAAAGTAGAAATAATGTATGTACAATGTAGTATCACTTACCGGAATCGGGAAGACAGCGCCGAGCACACTGATGATGGTGTGTTAGACTGAGTCGTCACAGGTTGGGTGGTGCAGTGGCCCCACCCTCCAGGCCGCCAACAGATACCGAGCCGTGAAGCACGCAGGGGTCCAACAGTAGCCGGGAGACACACAGCACTTCTTTAAGAAAAAAGCCGAAACAAACATGCTAATTAATTAGGTGCTGCCGACATGTAATTGTCAGCCCAGATCAGTGCCGATTTCCGATTGCGTCGCCTCTGATCTGGGCCGACAATTACGTGCCAGCGGCACCTAATAAATTAGCATGTTTATTTCGGCTTTTTTCTTAAAGATGTGCTGTGTGCGTCCCGGCTACCGTTGCATTCTCCGCAAATCGCGGGGTGGTGGGACACTGGGGTGTCATCTCGTCGTCTGTTTCCATTAGAGCAGGCAGCTCATCTTCTCCTATGACTGCTCGCCTCGATGTCGAAGTTCGAGGTTCGTCATCTGCTGAAGGCTTGCTCGACTGCTGAGCCTCGCGCATTTCTCTATCACACAGTTCTTTGTAAGGACTCAAACCATCCTGCAAATATCCCCTAAACCGACGTACCCTTTCAAAATTAAAGTCATACTTTATCATTACTCATTCGGTTTCGATTGTTATCCTTTTTTCTTCCAATTGCATCAGCTCTTCATCTGTCAGTTCTTGGTCATGGGATGCCAAAACCTCTTCAACATCATGTTCGTCAGCTCCCACAAGCCAAATTCACTTTGTCCTTACTTTGTTCACCACGATCGAAACGCTTAATTATGTCTAGTTTTATGCTAAGTGTAACACCCTTACGAGCTCTTTCAGGTTTTTCTAATACGTCAGAACTCATTTTGCAAACGGCTGCTCACAGGTACGTGTTAAAGCAATGCTGTTCCAAATCCGGGGGAGAGTGGCTGCTCGGTGTGCGTGCTGCCTTTTATCGTGCACTGATTTTTTCGCATGCTGATTTTTTATCACGCGCTGATTTTTTTTCGTAACAGTGAAAACACCTTCTGAAAGCAAAAACAGGGTACTAATGTAGGTCTTTCGTAACAGTGAGGTTTCGTAAAGCGAATGTTTGAAAAGCGGGGGACACCTAATAGAACCACTTTCTAATGACTTTATTCCATATTTTGTAATCAACAGAGCAACACCGTCCCCTCAGCCTTCCTACCTGTCCTTTCTATATAATGTGTACCCTTGGATATTAAGCTCCCAGCTATAATCTTCTTTCAGCTATGATTCAGAGATGCCTACAAATCATACCTGCCAATCTCCAACTGTACTACAAGTTCATCTACCTTATTCCGTATACTGCACGCATTCAGATGTAACACCTTCAGTCCCGTATTCACCCTTTTTGATTTTGTCCGCCTTTTGCGTTGTAACTCATCCCCTCTTTGCCTCTCTGAATTTCTTTCTCCTTTCAAACGGCTCCTTAAAACTTGCGTCTTCCTGCAGCACAGATGTTCGTGTGGCTTGCATCATATTTTGTGGGTTTGCACTCCTGTGATTCAGCCTGGAGCAAAACACATCAACTAGAAGGTGATAGGTGGGTGGAGGGAGAGGGAATGAAGGGCGAAGCTGAGAGGTACAGTAATCGGTGGGAGAGGTTAAAGAAGAAGGAAACCAATAGGAGAGGAGAGTGGACCATAGGAGAAAGGGAAGGAGGGGCACTAGAGAAGTAGAATGGGTAGGAGAGGATAAGAGAAGGGGTAAGAGAGAAAGGCCGTGAAATAACTTTGCCGTCAGTTACACAGTTGGCTTGGAAACCTGTACATCCTGTAATGGAATTCATGAACAAAATTTTCCAAAAGATGCCAAAGTTGGGTGGGGGAGGGAGGAGGAGGGGAAGGAAGACAAGCTAGAAGCTGATGGGCAAAGTCAGGTTGGTGGTGGAGGGAGGGGTGAAAGAAGAATTTGGAATGTGATTGATGGAAAAGGTAAAGGGCTGGAGAAGAAGAAATCTGATAGTAGAGGAGAGAGGACCATGGGAGAAAGGGAAGGAGGAGGGGCAGGTGAGGAGGTGATGGGCAGGTGAAGAGGGAGAAAAAGTAGGAGGACAGAGTGGTGAAAAGATAAGGAGGGAAGGCAGAGGAGGCAATATTAGTGGAAGTTGGAGAAATCTGCCAGAATGCTGCCTGGTTGGTGTGTACTTTCTTGCTGCTGACAGTCAAAAGCATTACAGAGGTGTGACTGCAGTCTCGTAGGAGCTATCATTCAGAAGCAACATTGAATCAAGTTCACTGCAGGCACTTGCAGAATGAATAGCTCCTCGTGGGAGTATTTTGATAAAGGGAAGATCTGTTCTCTTCAGTGTTCTAGACATTATGAGTCCCTCAACCATCATGAATTTGAAAATATGTACTAGATATCATGATTGGTACTGTACGACAGCTGGCTGCATCTTGCCAAGCACAATTTGACTGTCACTGTACCATGACAATAACAGTTACTTTTCAAAAATCATCCAATGGCCTGTAAGCACCACATTGGTTAGTGTGACGCGTTGTAGTTTGGAGTTTGGAGTTAATTCTGCTGCTGTCTGTAAGCAAATTTGCAAGTTCCTTCCCGTGGGTATGTGAGTTTCACCTGGGTGCTCCAGGTTCCTCCTACAGCCCAAAGTTGTAAAGTTTTCTGCATGATGCAGCTCGTGAAAGGCACTGTTCAAAATTCAAAGTAAATTGATTATAACAATACATATATGTTAACTTGAGATTTATTTTCTTGTGAGCATTTACAGGAAAAATGATATACAATAGGATTTTACAATTATAAACTACAAATGAAGTGACAAAGACTCCTTAAGGAGACAAACTGCACAAATAAAAAGAATACTGAAAACTTAAGTTGTAAAGGGTCCTTGAAAATGAGTCTGTAAGTGTGGTAAACCATATACATAAGTTGTAACTTGGTTACCTGTCTGGACACGCCCCTCTGCTGACTACTCCTGTGGCTCCTCCCACAGACCCCTGAATAAAGGTGATTGTGTCACTGCTCCTCCTCCTCAGCCCAGGGGCGGATACTCAGCATGATGGAGGTCACATTTTACTGCTAATAAAAGCCTTTCAGTACTTACTCTACTTCCAGTCTTTTGGAGTTATTGATGGTGCATCTGTAAGCCACAGAATCAGATCAGAATTGTGGTGAATGAAGTTATTCACGTCTGTTCAGGAGCCTGAAGCTTGAGGGGCAATAACTGTTTCTGAACCTGGTGGTGTGGGTCCTGAGGCTCCTGTACCATCTGCCTGATGGTGGTAGCAGGAAGCGAGCATGCCTGGATGGTGGGGGTCATGATGATGGATGCTGTTTTCTTGTGGCAGCGCCCCATGTAAATATACTCAGTGGTGGGGAGGACTTTGCCCGTGATGGACTGGCTGTATCCATATCTTTCTGTCAGCTTTTCCATTCTTGGCCACTGGATTTCCCATACTAGGCTATGATGCAACCAGTCAGGATACTCTCCATCGTGCATCTATAGAAGTTTGTGTTGTGTTGCTTCTGCTTGTGACTCAGAAGACTCTTGGTCATTTCCTTTTAATAAACATACTTTGTCTCTTCAGTTTCTTTGTCATGTAAACTTTAGTATGTTGTGGAGAGCACACAGATTGGTTGTATCATGGCCTGGTGTGTGGAAACACCAATATCCTTGAACGGATAAGCTGATAAAAAGTAGTGGATATGGCCCAGTCCATCAAGGGTAAAGATCAAAGTTCCAAGTAACTTTATCATCAAAGTACATATACTTCATCATATACAACCCTGAGATTCATTTTCTGGCGGGCATTCACAGCAAATACAGAAATACAGTAGAATCAATGAAAGACTCTACATAACAAGATGGTCAAACAGACAATGTGCAAAAGACAGCAAACTGCAAATACAAAACAACAAAAAAAAACAAAATAATGATAATAAAGTGACAGTTATTTCAACTGCTTCACAACTGGACATTAACAGCAACAACACAGATGCAGAGCCTCTGCAGAATGCTGACGATGAAGCTGAGTTTACAGACAAAATTATCCTAATATTTAACACCACATCAACAGACTATATAGGCATTAACCCCACATACCAGAACAAAATACGTCATCAAAATTTACAAAAATTGATAATACTCTCTACAATATTATATTACCCCAACACTTAGGAAAACATGGAACATTTGAAGAACTACACACAATAACATACGGTGCCACATTAACAGCAGTGTTAGTGCAATGGCTCCAAAATAGAGGCAGTCATTAATAGAAACTCAAAACTGGGGAATGAAATGAGAACACTAAAATGGCAGCAGAAGTTAAAAAGCAAAATTGAAACTTTAAGAGCAGAAATAGCCCGCCTAATGGAATGTAAAAAAGATAATCCAAGCAAGAAAGTTAAGAGAAAAATAATGGAAATACAAAGGAAACATAAAGTTCATACAAGATCCAATCAGCCGAACAAAAACACTGTAGATTTTATGGATACACTAAAACAAAAGCTCAGTGCATACAAGCCAGACTAAATAGACACATGGAATGCACCAGATGAAGAAAACAGAATTATTAGTTCGGAAACAATGAAAGGAGTTTATATAGGATATTGAAACGAAATTCAACACACCAAAATGTCATCAACCCACGCACAGAATTACCAACAAACAGAGATAATGAACTTTTGGTCAAATATCTGGCCAAACAGGGTGACGCACAATCAAGACACAAGCCGGATTAGAGAGGAAAAAGAAGACACACACAGGATTGAAGAAGTGTAAATACCTGAAGTTACAATGGATATGCTGAAAGAGGTTATAAAAAATACCCACAACTGGAAAAGTAGTGGCAATGATGATATTCATAATTATTGATATAAAATATTTACTTGTCTTCATCCGTACCTATTAATGCATTTCAACAATTTTCTTAAAAATTCTGAAAATGTGGCCTTGATTTTTGACAGAACATAAAACATATCTTTTATCTAAAGGGTAAGTCACAAAAGATACATCAAATTATTGTCTTATTACTTGTTTACAAACTATATATAAATTTATAACATCATGAGTCTTGCAACTAATCATCACTCACTTATATAACCACAATATACTTACAGAAGAGCAGAAAAGATGCTGTAAGGGTATGAAAGGATGTAAAGACCATCTGATAATGGACTCTAATTCTAAATCAAGCCCAACGAGAAAGCAGAAATCTTTCACATTGCTGTATTGACGACCAAAATCATCTGTCCCACACTCATGGTTAAGAGAAGTTCTTATCACATATAAACTACACCCAATACCTGTGAAATTCTTGCAACATCTGATGAAGCCTTGGCATACTCTAATCACTCTACCTATTAACAGCCAATAAAAGGTTAGCCAGCGTTATCAAAGTAAACCAAGGCATTTTTCAGGGTGACTCTCTAAGCCCACTATGGTTCTACCTAGCTTTAAACCCACTCTCTAATTTACTATCAAATGAAAATTGGGTGTCAACTCAGAAAGAATGAAATGAGCTATACTTTAACACACCTTCTATATGTGGATGATTTGAAATTACATGCTCCTTCATCAGTAAAGCTAAAGCAATTAATTCAAAGAGTAGAGCTAGTTTTGAAAGATATACACATGAACTTAGAACATAGAACATAGAACATAGAATAGTACAGCACAGTACAGGCCCTTCAGCCCATAATGTTCTGCCGACCCTTAAACCGTGCTTCCCATATAACCCCCCACCTTAAATTCCTCCATATACCTGTATAGTAGTCTTTTAAATTTCACTAGTGTATCTGCTTCCACCACTGACTCAGGCAGTGCATTCCACGCAGTACACACTCCCTGAGTAAAAAACCTTCCTCTAATAACCCCCTTGAACTTCCCATCCCTTACCTTAAAGCCATGTCCCCTTGTATTGAGCAGTGGTGCCCTGGGGAAGAGGCATTGGCTGTCCACTCTGTCTATTCCTCTTAATATTTTGAACACCTCTATCATGTCTCCTCTCATTCTCCTTCTCTCCAAAGAGTAAAGCCCTAGCTCCCTTAATCTCTGATCATAATGCATACTCTCTAAACCAGGCAGCATCCTGGTAAATCTCCTCTGTACCCTTTCCAATGCTTCCACATCCTTCCTATAGTGAGGCAACCAGAAATGGACACAGTAATCCAAGTGTGGCCTAACCAGAGTTTTATAGAGCTGCATCATTACCTCACGACTCTTAAACTCTATCCCTCGACTTATGAAAGCTAACACCCCATAAGCTTTCTTAACTACCCCATCTACCTGTGAGACAACTTTCAGGGATCTGTGGACATGTACCCCCAGATCCCTCTGCTCCTCCACACAACCAAGTATCCTGCCATTTACGTTGTACTCTGCCTTGGAGTTTGTCCTTCCAAAGTGTACCACCTCACACTTCTCTGGGTTGAACTCCATCTGCCACTTCTCAGCCCACTTCTGCATCCTATCAATGTCTCTCTGCAATCTTTGATAATCCTCTACACTATCCACAACACCACCAACACTTGTGTCATCTGCAAACTTGCCAACCCACCTTCTACCCCCACATCCAGGTCGTTAATAAAAATCACGAGAAGTAGAGGTCCCAGAACCGATCCTTGTGGGACACCACTAGTCACAACCCTCCAATCTGAATGTACTCCCTCAGCTACGACCCTCTGCTTTCTGCAAACAAGCCAATTCTGAATCCACCTGGCCAAACTTCCCTGGATCCCATGCCTTCTGACTTTCTTAATAAGCCTACCGTGTAGACCCTTACTAAAATCCATGCAGATCACATCCACTGCACTATCCTCATCTATATGCCTGGTCACCTCTTCAAAGAACTCTATCAGGCTTGTTAGACGTGATCTGCCCTTCACAAAGCCATGCTGACTATCCCTTATCAGACCATGATTCTCTAAATGCCTATAGATCCTATCTCTAAGAATCATCTCCAACAGCTTTCCCACCACAGACGTAAGGCTCACTGGTCTATAATTACCCAGACTACCCCACTACCTTTTTTGAACAAGGAGACAACATCCGCCTTCCTCCAGTCCTCCGGTACCATTCCTGTGGACAATGAGGACATAAAGATCCTAGCCAGAGGCTCAGCAATTTCTTCCCTCACCTCGTGGAGCAGCCTGGGGAATATTCCATCAGGCCCTGGGGACTTAACTGGGCAGCAGGCTGAGGGTAGCAGACACCAACAGAATCAACAAACTCATTCGTAAGGCCAGTGATGTTGTGGGGATGGAATTAGACTCTCTCACGGTGGTGTCTGAAAAGAGGATTCTGTCCAAGTTGCATGCCATCTTAGACAATGTCTCCCATCCACTACATATTGTACTGGTTGGGCACAGGAGTACATTCAGCCAGAGACTCATTCCACCAAGATGCAACACAGAGCGTCATAGGAGGTCATTCCCGCCTGTGGCCATCAAACTTTACAACTCCTCCCTTGGAGGGTCAGACACCCTGAGCCAATAGGTTGGTCCTGGACTTATTTCCTGGCATAATTTACATATTACTATTTAACTATTTATGGTTTTATTACTATTTAATTATTTATGGTGCATCTGTAACGAAAACCAATTTTCCCTGGGATCAATAAAGTATGACTATGACTATGACTAATGTATTTTAACAAATCCAACACTTCCTCTCCCTTAATATCAACATGCTCCAGAACATCAACTTCACTCATATTGTCCTCACCGTCATCAAGTTCCCTCTCATTGGTGAATACCGAAGAGAAGTATTCATTGAGGACCTCGCTCACTTCCACAGCCTCCAGGCACATCTTCCCACTTTTATAACTAATTGGTCCTACCTTCACTCCTGTCATCCTTTTGTTCTTCACATAATTGAAGAATGCCTTGGGGTTTTCCTTTACCCTACTCTCCAAGGCCTTCTCATGCCCCTTTCTTGCTCTTCTCAGCCCCTTCTTAAGCTCCTTTCTTGTACCCTATATTCCTCAATAGACCCATCTGATCCTTGCTTCCTAAACCTCATGTCTGCTGCCTTCTTCCACCCGACTAGATTTTCCACCTCACTTATCACCCATGGTTCCTTCACCCTACCATTCTTTATCTTCCTCACCGGGACAAATTTATCCCTAACATCCAGCAAAAGATCGCTAAACATCGACCACATGTCCATAGTACATTTCCCTGCAAAAACATCATCCTAATTCACACCCTCAGGTTCTAGCCTTATAGCCTCGTAATTTGTCCTTCCCCAATTAAAAATTTTCCTGTCCTCTCTGATTCTATCCTTTTCCATGATAATGGTAAAGGCCAGGGAGCGGTGGTAACTGTCCCCCAGATGCTCACTCACTGAGAGATCTGTGACCTGACCCAGTTCATTACCTAATACTAGATCTAGTATGGCATTCCCCCTAGTCGGCCTGTCAACATACTATGACAGGAATCCGTCCTGGACACACTTAACAAACTCTGCCCCGTCTAAGCCATTGGAACTAATCAGGTGTCAATCAATATTAGGGAAGTTAAAGTCACCCAAAGAACATCAAAGAACTTTGGACTGGATAAATGCAGAACATTAAACATAAAGAAAGGTGCAATAGAGGTAATAGAATACAAAACAGAGCAGCAGGATATAATACAACCAATGGATGAATATGAAACATATAAGCATCAGCAATATCAACAAGGAAAGAAAATAGATTATAGTGTGATAAAGAAACAACTTTTGACAGAATTTACTTCAAGGCTTGAGAAAATCTGCCAAACAGAGCTCCACAGCAACACTGTAACAAAGGCAATAAACACTTTCACTATACCCATATTAATGTCTATTAATATCTTGGTCTGAAACTTGTTTGGAAAATTTACAAAGAAAAATAAGAACTGAAATAACAAATTTCAGTGAACATTATGTACATTCGAATGTGCTTAGCTGAACACTGTAGGACAGAAGGGGGAAGGGGAATAACAGACATTAAAAATCTACACAACAGTCAGATAAAACTTCTAAGGATATACTTTCACCAACAAAATCAGGAATCAGCGCTCCACACGAGCATATACAATTCCGATAAGTATACACCACTAAACTTAAAAGAGAACACAACCGTGAAAAATGAAGACATTATCAATATTGAAGAAAAAGTTAACCAATGGAGGAGCATGACCCACCATGGAAGACATCTCCATGATCTGACCAGACCAGATGTCAATAAGGAAGAGTCGAACACCTGGCTCCGAATTGAAGACTTCTTTCCCAGAAACAGAAAGGTTTCTTGTGGCAATACAGGAACAGGTTGTTATCACAACAAATTATCAAAAATACATAATAAAAGACCAACAAATTCAAGAAGATAAATGTAGAAAATATTGAGAAAAACCAGAAACAATCCAACACATTACAGGATCCTGTGGCAGCTTAACACAATCTGATAACTTACACAGGTACAATCAAGCGGCAAACCTCGTTCATCAAAAGCTTGCCTTAAAATATAACCACAAAAATGAAATCACAGCTTACTATAAGTACTAGCCTGATCCAGTTTTAGAGTCAGAATACCACAAATTATATTATGACCAATCAGTTATTACAGATAGGACAATCCATGATAACTGTCCTGACACAATAATACAGGACAAACAAGCAAGAACAACTTATTTAATATACAGCCATTTCAAACACACATAACATACAGAAATCAACAAGTGAAAAGTGCCAGAAATATGCTCAAGTAAAAGAGGAAATTGAAAGACTATGGAACATGAACAAGGTATATATTGTCCTGATAGAAATATCGACAACTGGTATCATCCCAAAGGCATGACACAATAGCATTAAACAATTAAGCTTATACAGTAACATCTATGTAAATCTTCAGAAAGCCTGCAATACTAAACACCACTAGATAAGTCAGAAAGTTCTGAGCAATTGAGAAATGAGCAAGCTTGGCCATGCCCATACCTCAGGTTTTACCAGCTTGAGCTTAGAAAAAAAGAAATAAATATCAAGTTGTAGAGTCCATGAAACTAAGTCCATAGGTTGTGGAGTCAGTTCAGTGTTGGGGTGAGTGAAGTTAGTCCCACAGGCCGTTCAAGAACCTGATGTTTGAAGGGTAATACCTGTTCCTGAGCCTGGTCCTGTGAGTCCTGAGGCTCCTGTGCCTCCTTCCTGATGGCAGCAGTGAGAAGACAGCACGTCCTGAATGGTGGGCATTCTTGATGATGGATGCTGATTTCCTGTGACAGCATTCTGTGTAGCTGTGCTGATGGACGCCTGGCTTCTTCTCCTTGCAGCTGATAAACAAAGTTCCAAAAGGAAATTCAGAACTTTATTATTAAAGTATGTATATGTTACCATAAATGTAGGCTCTATTTAAAAGAAAACTACTGTGTTGCAGTGGCTTTTGGCTTCAGGTTTGCTCTACATGTACTGTTCTGGAACAGTTGATCCACTTTGCCTGAGATTTCTGCCCATGAGGATATAGACCGTAGAACATACCATAGAACACTATGACACAGTGCCAGGCCCTTAGCCCACAATATTGTGTCGGACTTTTAACTACTCCAAGATCAATCCAACCATTCTTTCTTAAATAGAGCTCCATTTTTCTATCATCTATGTGCCACTCCATGCATCCACCATCCTCTGCATAAAAAACCTACTTCTGACATCCCCCCCATACTTTCCTCTAATCACTTTAAAATTATGCTCCTCGTATTAGTGATTTCCACCCAGGAAAGAAGTCTGGTTGTCCACTCAATCTATGCCTCTTACCATTTTGTAAACCTCTATAAAGTCACATCTCATCCTCCTTCACTCCAAAGGGAAAAGCCCTACCTTACTCAGCCTATCCTTATATGCTCTCTAATCCAGGGAGAATCCTGGTAAATCTCCTCTGCTTCCTCTCCAAAGCTTCCACATCCTTCCTATAATGAGGTGACCAGAAAGGAACAGATCAAACAAGAAGGAAAGAGAAATTATTGCAGGCTTTAATGAGCTGAGCTGACTCTCACCAATGTTCACTGCAATAACCATAGAAGAACGAAAAAGAGTTACACCAGTAATTCTAAACATCAGAAATCCTGCAAATGCTCGAAATCCAGAGCAACACGCAGAAAATGCTGGAGGAACTCAGCAGTTCAAGCAGCATCTATGGAAATGAATGAACAGTCAACATTTTGGGCCGATACTCTTCTTCAGTGAGTCCTCAGCCTACCGAAAAAGTCAATTCTTCAGGACTCTGCAGTAATCAATAGAATCAGAATCAGGGTCACATGAAGCCATGGGAGCAGGTGGTGGATGGTCCGATGAGTAGCTGGTGCATATCACAAGTCCTGGTTATGCGACCACTGACACCAGGCAGACCATCTCTGAGGAGTATTGACAATGGCTGGGGTCACCCATCTTGTAAAGACACTGCCCAGAGGAAGGCAATGGCAAACCACTTCTATAGAAAAGTTTGCCAAGAACGATTATGGTCATAGAAAGACTATGATCCCCTATGTCGCATGACATGGTCCGTAAGGATAATGATGGTGATGATATTACAGTAAGATTATATATAAAAAAAGTGCAAAGTAGTGAGTTAGTGTTCATGAGCTCATGGACTGTTTAGAAATCTGATGGTGGTGGGGAAGAAAGTGTTTCTGACATGTTGACTGTGTGTTTCTAGGCTCCTGTACTTCCTCCTTGATGGTAGCAATGAGAAGAGGGCATGTCTTGGGTAAAGAGCACCATTAATGATAGATGCCACCTTTCTGAGGCATCACTTTTTGAAGATGACCTCAATGGTGGGGAACCTTGTACCCATGGTGGAGTTGGCTGAATTTAAAACCCTCTGCAGATTTTTCTGATCCTGTGCATTGTCCCCAGATGTTGATACTACCAGTCAGAATGCTCTCCACAGCATATTTGTAGAAATTTGCTTGGTGACAAACCAAATTTCCTCAAACGTCTAATGAAATATAACAGCTGACATGCTTTCTTCATAAGGACAACAGTGTGCGTTCCAGGATGGACCTTCAGAGATGCTGACACCCAGGAACTTGAAGCTGCTCATCCTTTCCACTAATGATCTCTTGAAGGACTGGTATGCGGACTGCTTTCCCTTCCTGAAGTCCACAATAAATTCCTTGGTCTTACTGATGTTGAGTGCAATCTATCAGCTGAATTATTATTTCTTGGATGTAGTGATTGACTGGTGGGAAAACTACATAGGGCCCAGATACTTGTAAGTTTGAGCATATCTGATACAATAAATTAACTCTGATGATGAATTGACAAACGTCCATTCTAGAATTTAGTTCTGCATGTGATGGGATCCTGAATTACCCCTATGAACTGTGCTCGATTACCCCTATGTACTGTGCTTTTGAAAAGAGGAAGAGAGAGTTATTTTACACCGACATCTTGTGTTTTTAAAAGAGAGAGAAAGAAAGAGAGAGAGAGAGGAAGACTAACTTTTGGACTGTCACTTTAAGGCACCAGGAGGAACTTCTGGATTTCTGCTGAGTTGGAGAGCACCAAGCAACTCGTAAGTTGCTATGGTGACCGAGGGCGGTGTTATTTGAATGACAATCGATGTTATGATTTTTCGGCAGCGTGTTTGTACTTCTCACGGACATTTGCCTGCTTGTACATTTCTTACACAGAGAAGGGAAGGAGGAGTTATTTGAGAGACAGTTGGTACTCAGTACGGTGAGATAAATAGGAGGTCAGATGATAGACCTCAGGCACATGTTTTGGACACTGAATGAGCTTTGTTGGGCCCGCAGGAAAAATAAGTTTTGGGAGGATCAATCAAGCGAATCGATCAGTGGCTCTTGCAGTGAGAAAAGGGGTTGACTGGTGGGGAGTTGTCCATGTGTTCACCCTTACCTGGGTTGATAGTTCCACCACAGAAGACTGGTCCCCTTTGTTGAAGTCACAGTCGGTGACTTTTAAAGGATTTTGGAGAACAACGGGAAGATTGACGGCGTCAGCTCACCTGAAGACTCAAATCTCTCCCTCTCTCTCTCTCCATCACTACTCAACTCAATACCACAAACTGAACTGAACTGAACTTTACTCATCATTGTAAGACTGTATCTTTTTACCCCTGGACTTGAAGAAGCTTGGTTTTTCACATGTATTTCCACACTTACTGATTTACTTACTCATATATAATCATTGCTAACCTGTTTGATTTATCTACACTTATATTACTGTATTGCGTAGTTTCTAATAAATATTATTAGTTAATAGCAATACTGGACTCCAAAGTGTTTTCCATCTCTGCTGGTTCTTTAACCCATCACGGGGTACGTGACATGCATTCACAAGAATGATCCTGGGAATGAAAGGGTTAATGTACAAGAAGCGCTTGATGGCTCTGGGCCTGTACTCACTGGAGTTTAGAAGAATGAAGGGAGGGGAATCTGACTAAAGCCTCTCAAATATTATAAGTCTGAGATAGAGTGGATGTGGAGAGGATGTTTCCTATAATGGGAGAGTCTCGGACCAGACGGCACAGCTTCAGAATAGAGGGATGGGATGTTCCGTTAGAGCAGAGATGAAGAGGAATTTCTTTTGCCAGAGGGTGTGAAGGCCAAGTCACTGGGTATATTTAAAGTGGAGGTTGATAGGTCTTGATTAGTCAGAGTGTGAAAGGTTACGGAGAGAAGGCAAGAGAATGGGTTGAGAGGAATAATAAATTCAACCTGATAGAATGACAGAGAAGACTCGATGGGCCAAATGGCTTAATTCTGCTCCTATGTTTTATGATTTTATTTGCTTCTGGCAATTTCTTCCCATAAAGGAGGTTTTCCAAATGATAAAACCAGGCAAAAAGCCAAGGGAGCTTACAACATGAAGCAGGAGAGAAGTACAGGTAAAACAATGTATAATGATCAGGTGACATTGAGCACAGATTCCAAACATTGTGCTATTTATATGAGGCAGGTGTGGAAGTTACAGCAATTTAAGGGATAACATAATGCCCAGGCAAGGATAGATTGCAGATAGAATGCAGACAGTCCAGGCAAAAAAGATTTTTGAAGAACCTAGATTCCCTTTGCACAGTGAGAAACTGGAGGTATTTTGGATTGTTGGAGATGAGATGTGAATGCAAAAGAAGTAAACAGAACACACACAGCAGCTAAGAACAATTAATTTATTAACTTCAAAGTATCACTGGTTGTTAGCCTGTGGCTCTGACTGACTTCCAACACCTCTGTTGTGGACGGTGATTGATCTTGTAAGCAAGGAGTTCAAACACACGCAGTTTACTAAATAGTCAATATGTTACTTTTATTTTATTTAGAGATACGCACAGAACCGGTCCTTCTGGCTCTTAGGGCTGCACCACCAGCAACCCCCATTTACCCCTAGCCTAATCACAGTACAATTTACAATGACCCATTAACCTACTACCTGGAACATCTTCGGATTGCTGGAATCCAGTGCACTTGGAGGAAACCCATGTATTACATAGGGTGGACGTACAAACTCCTAACAGATGGCGTCAGAATTGAACTCCAAAATCCGTCGCCCCGAGCTGAAATAGCATTGCACTGACGCTATGCTACAGTGGCACCCCTATCCGTAACTGTTTGTCAATTCTGTATAAAAATACCGTGTCTCTGTTCGGACTTCAGAGCAGTGTGGTGACAGAGGCCTTGGTGTTCTACATGTGCACAAACAAATAAAGTACGTTTGAGTTTTCAGAGTCCAGTTCATCGACGACAACACAGGCACAACTACTGACAAGGGAGAAGAATTGTGAAGTAGGGTAGGGGGCACTGTGAGGAGTTGCAGATTATAAAGTTTACAAATTCTTTTGTTAAAACGGTAGGTTTTCAGATCTGACTCGATGAGACAGACAATTGCATTCACAATAAAACTCTACCAAACCCTCTTGTCTCAAGGGTTCAGCCTCAATTTCCTGCTGATAAGATTAATCAGAGGACACTTACCCTTCCAACAGAGAGGCTGCTCAGGGCAACTGGATTGAATTTACCTTTCTAACTTGAGGAGCATATGTTTGTCTCCTGAAATACCCTGAAGCATTTCTCCAAATCATAATATCTCTGCTTTTCATTGTCTGAAGCACATCGGTATATTGTAATAGGTTAATCTCATAGTCTTAGAAAAGTACAGCACAGAAACAGGCCCTTTGGCCCATCTAGTCTGTGCCATTTAAACTGCCTAGTCCCATCTTTATGCTTGTCTAATATCTCACCACCATTGTGGCCTTGAATGTAACAGAACTGGTTGCAGGAACTCTGATTACTGTCACTGTTTCCTGTAAGTTGTGCGGCCACGCAGTAACTGAAATGCTGTCATGCACATAGCCTTTATTGCCACACCGCTGGGATTTTCTTAACGTGTAACCATTTAAAGTGCTTCTCAGTTTTCAGGCCGGGTAAATATTTTCTGCTCAGAGCAATGATTGGTCCACGCAGCTGTAAAAAAATGAGAGGGGGTGTTGATTTTGACTATGGGGATACACCATGAGATGCAATGCAGTAGGAATAGCTGTGGGAACACGATGAACTGTCAGTATCTCCAGTTGAACTCTGTCTTTTTGTGTGTTCTGCCCCCAGCCATCATTCTGTGTTTTTGTATTGCCATGTGCTCTTGTTTGTTTTCATGCCCCTTGTGCTCCTGTCCCCACTCCTGCTCTACTCCGGACCCTGTATTACTGAGTACTCCGCCTCTCACCTGTTTCTCATTATTACCTGCTTTGCTGCCACTTCTGTCTCATTGTGCTCCACCTATCGTCTGCCTCTCTGTTTATTGCTCAGTGTATTTCAGTCCTGTGTTTTCAGCTGTTTGTTGTCAGATAGTGCCAGTGAGTTTTCTTGAGCCTTTCCAGCATTTGTATCCATACTCTGTCTGTCTGTCTGTCTGACTGACTATCGACTCTGCCTGTTTCCCGATTCTGGTTTTTGGATTTCTCTGGATAGAACATCGAACATAGAATAGCACAGCACAGTACAGGCCCTTCGGCCCACAATGTTGTGCCGACCCTCAAACCCTGCCTCCCATATAAGCCCCCACCTTAAATTCCTCCACATACCTGTCTAGTAGTTTTTCAAATTTCACCAGTGTATCTGCTTCCGCCACTGACTCAGGCAGTGCATTCCATGCACCAACCACTCTCTGAGTAAAACACCTTCCTCTAATATCCCCCTTGAACTTCCCACCCCTTACCTTAAAGCCATGTCCTCTTGTATTGAGCAGTGGTGCCCTGGGGAAGAGGCACTGGCTGTCCACTCTGTCTATTCCTTTTAATATTTTGAATACCTCTATCATGTCTCCTCTCATTCTCCTTCTCTCCAAAGAGTAAAGCCCTAGCTCTCTTAATCTCTGATCATAATGCATACTCTCTAAACCAGGCAGCATCCTGGTAAATCTCTTCTGTACCCTTTCCAATGCTTCCACATCCTTCCTATAGTGAGGTGACCAGAACTGGACACAGTACTCCAAGTGTGGCCTAACCAGAGTTTTACAGAGCTGTATCATTACAGCGCGACTCTTAAACTCTATCCCTCGACTTATGAAAGCTAACACCCCATAAGCTTTCTTAACTACCCTATCCACCTGTGAGCCAACTTTCAGGGATCTGTGGACATGTACCCCGAGATCCCTCTGCTCCTCCACACTACCAAGTATCCTGCCATTTACTTTGTACTCTGCCTTGGAGTTTGTCCTTCCAAAGTGTACCACCTCACACTTCTCTGGGTTGAACTCCATCTGCCACTTCTCAGCCCAATTCTGCATCCTATCAATGTCTCTCTGCAATCTTTGACAATCCTCTACACTATCTACAACACCACCAACCTTTGTGTCGTCTGCAAACTTGCCAACCCACCCTTCTACCCCAACATCCAGGTCGTTAATAAAAATCACGAAAAGTAGAGGTCCCAGAACAGATCCTTGTGGGACATCACTAGTCACAATCCTCCAATCTGAATGTACTCCCTCCACCACCACCCTCTGCCTTCTGCAGGCAAACCAATTCTGAATCCACCTGGCCAAACTTCCCTGGATCCCATGCCTTTTGACTTTCTGATTAAGCCTACCGTGTGGAACCTTGTCAAATGCCTTATTAAAATCCATATTGATCACATCCACTGCACTACCCTCATCTATATGCCTGGTCACCTCCTCAAAGAACTCTATCAGGCTGGTTAGACACGATCTGCCCTTCACAAAGCCATGCTGACTGTCCCTGATCAGACCATGATTCTCTAAATGCCTATAGATCCTATCTCTAAGAATCTTTTCCAACAGCTTTCCCACCACAGACGTAAGGCTCACTGGTCTATAATTACTCAGACTACCCCTACTACCTTTTTTGAACAAGGGGACAACATTCGCCTCCCTCCAATCCTCCGGTACCATTCCCGTGGACAATGAGGACATAAAGATCCTAGCCAGAGGCTCAGCAATCTCTTCTCTCGCCTCGTGGAGCAGCCTGGGGAATATTCCATCAGGCCCTGGGGACTTATCTGTCCTAATATATTTTAACAACTCCAACACCTCCTCTCCCTTAATATCAACATGCTCCAGAACATCAACCTTACTCATATTGTCCTCACCATCATCAAGTTCCCTCTCATTGGTGAATACCGAAGAGAAGTATTCATTGAGGACCTCGCTCACTTCCACAGCCTCCAGGCACATCTTCCCACCTTTATCTCTAATCGGTCCTACCTTCACTCCTGTCATCCTTTTTTTCTTCACGTAATTGAAGAATACCTTGGGGTTTTCCTTTACCCTACCCACCAAGGCTTCTCATGCCCCCTTCTTGCTCTTCTCAGCCCCTTCTTAAGCTCCTTTCTTGTTTCCCTATATTCCTCAATAGACCCATCTGATCCTTGCTGCCTAAACCTCATGTCTGCTGCCTTTTTCCACCTGACTAGATTTTCCACCTCACTTGTCACCCATGGTTCCTTCACCCTACCATTCTTTATCTTCCTCACCGGGACAAATTTATCCCTAGCATCCCGCAAGAGATCTCTTAACATCGACCACATTTCCATAGTACATTTCCCTGCAAAAACATCATCCCAATTCACACCCTCAGGTTCTAGCCTTATAGCCTCGTAATTTGTCCTTCCCCAATTAAAAATTTTCCTGTCCTCTCTGATTCTATCCTTTTCCTTGATAATGGTAAAGGCCAGGGAGCGGTGGTCACTGTCCCCCAGATGTTCACCCACTGAGAGATCTGTGACCTGACCCAGTTCATTACCTAGTACTAGATCTAGTATGGCATTCCCCCTGGTTGGCCTGTCCACGTACTGTGACAAGAATCCATCCTGGACACACTTAACAAACTCTGCCCCATCTAAACCCTTGGAACTAATCAGGTGTCAATCAATATTAGGGAAGTTAAAGTCACCCATGATAACAACCCTGTTATTTTTGCACCCTTCCAAAATCTGCCTCCCAATCTGCTCCTCTGTATCTCTGCTGCTGCCAGGGGGCCTATAGAATACTCCCAATAGAGTAACTGCTCCCTTCCTGTTCCTGATTTCCACCCATATTGACTCAAAAGAGGATCCTGCTACATTATCCACCCTTTCTGTAGCTGTAATAGTATCCCTGACCAGTAATGCCACCCCTCCTCCCCTTTATCCGCCTTCTCTTTCCCTTTTAAAGCAGTGAAATCCAGGAATATTGAGAATCCATTCCTGCCCTGGTGCCAGTCAATGTTTTGATCTCTGCCTGAACTTTGATGCTGACTTTGTTTGCACCTTGGGATTTGTTACTCAATTAGTATCACTGTGTGCACAGTACTGGGTCTGCAGTTGGATCCCTGTTCCAGTGTCCTGACATGAAAGCAGGGGAGGGTGGTGAAAAGTGATGATTGCTTTTGATTTGGTGGTTTGAGATAGAGTGTATTGATTGGTTCACTTACTGCAGTGTTGCATGTCAGTAGAAAGGGTATAAACAGTAAGAGTATTCAGGAGGCCTGAGGTAGTTCTTCCAGGACTCACTGATGAATAGTGTTGTGGATTGGGTAGAACAGGAGGAGTTCTGCAGTGAGAGGGGCCCATGCACAACCAGATAAATATTTTAATACTTGCCCTCTCCTGTCCTAACAAACACAGCTTTGTAGTTGTAAATAGATAATTGGAGTTTGTGGCGTTCTCGCTCATCGAGTGGGATCTGAGAACCTATTGTTTTAACAAAAGAATCTGTTTACCTTCAAGGTTACATTGTCTTTTTCAATGAAACCTTGATTTTTCTTAAATGCAGAAATCAATCAATTCCTGTTTTGATTGCAGACAATCACCACAGTAATCGCCATGGTCCCTGTGCCATACAATAACAATTACTTTTCAAAAATCTTTCTATTGCCAGTAAGTGCCACAGTAGTGTAGTGGATTCATGTGACATTATTATGTGTGCAGGTGGGCTTTCTCTGGTTTCCTCCCACAATCCAAAATAATGGTGGTCCTCCAGGCTCAAGAATTCCACTGCTTGCTGAGTGAAAAATATTTCCTGTTTCTCTCTAAATGGCTTATCTTTTATTTTGAAACTTATTATCTTTGCTTGAGACTCCTTAGCTGAGGGAGACATTTGATCTGAGTCTACCCTCAAGCTAACTAGAAGAAAGGCCATCTTGGATCCATTGCAAAGCAATAAACCTGGTCTGGTGATAGATCTCTCAATGGGTGAGCATTTTGGAGACAAATGAAACACAACTCTCTGACCTTTAGCAGAGACTTGGACAAGGTTAGAAGTAGACAGTATGGTGAAGTATTCAATTAGCGGAGGGAAAATTATGATACTTTTAGGCAGGAGTATAAACTAAGAACAGATGCTGTCAGGGAAATGCGCAATGCAAATGTAGCTGCATAAGACCATCAGACATAGGAGCAGAATTAGGCCATTTGGCCCATTGGGTCAGCTCTAGCATTTCATCATGGCTGATTTATCTATCCTCTCAACCTCAATCTCCGGCCTTCTCTCCATGACTTTCGACACGCTGACTAGTCAAGAGCCTGCTTTAAATATACCCATTGATTGCAAAGTCATCTGTGGCAATGAATTCCACAGATTCACCATCCTCTGGCTAAAGATCTTACTTCTCATTTCTGTTCTAAAACAAAGTTCTATTTTGAGGCTGTGCCCTCTGGTCCTACTAATCGCCTGTGAGTCTCCTACTACTGGAAACGTCCTCTCAATATCCACTCTACCTAGTATTTCAAGGTTCAGTAGGGTTCAATGAGATTCTTCTCCCCTCCCTCCTCCCCCCCCTCCACCCTTCCATCTTTCATGGTTCTGTGCAGTTTTCTTCCTATTGAGGCAAGGAAGAGGAGGCAGGATGAATGAACCATGGTTGGCAGTAAATATGGAACAATATGTCACGAGGAAGAAGGAAGCTTACTTAAGATTTAGGAAACGAAGATCAGGCAGGGCTCTTGAGTGTTATAAGTTTCCAGGAAGGAGCTTAAGAAGGACTTAAGCAGCAGCAGTTCATGCAGTACATAATCCAGCAGAGAAAAAAAACAAACAAGTAAATCAATTATAGTATGCCTATATTGAATAGATTTTAAAAAATGTGCAAAAACAGAAATACTGTTTATTAAAAAAGTGAGGTAGTGTTCACGGGTTCAATGTCCATTTCGGAATTGGATGGCAGAGGGAAGAAGCTGTTCCTGAATCGCTGAGTGTGTGCCTTCAAACTTCTGTACCTCCTACCTGATGGTAACAGTGAGAAAAGGGCATGCCCTGGGTGCTGGAGGTCTCTAATAATGGATGCTGCCTTTCTGAGACACCGCTCCCTGAAGATGTCCTGGGTACTTTGTCGGCTAGTACCCAAGATGGAGCTGACTAGATTTACAACCTTCTGCAGTTTCTTTCAGTCCCGTGCAGTAACACCACCCCCCCCACATACCAGACAGTGATGCAACCTCTCAGAATGCTCTCCACAGTACAACTATAGAAGTTTTTGACTGTTTTTGTTGACATGCCAAACCTTTTCAAGCTCCTAATAAAGTATAGCTGCTGTCTTGCCTTCTTTATAACTACATCGATATGTTGGGACCAAGTTAGATCCTCAGAGATCTTGACACCTAGGAACCTGAAGCTGCTCACTCTCTCTACTTCTGATCCCTCTATGAGGATTGGATTGTGTTCCTTCGACATACTTCTCCTGAAGTCCACAATCAGCTCTTTCATCTTACTGACGTTGAGTGCCTGATTGTCCAAAAGAGGGACAATACATGGAGGCAGATAAGGTAGGGGATATCCTTGCTTCAGTATTCATCAGTGAAAGGGAACTTGATGAATATGAGGTCAGCATAGAACAGGCTCATGTGTTGGAACATGTTGGCATTAAGAAAGAGGCAGTGTTGGAACTTTTGAAAGCAGTAGGATAGACAAGTCCCCAGTGTTGGAACTTTTGAAAGCAGTAGGATAGACAAGTCCCCAGTGTTGGAACTTTTGAAAGAAGTAGGATAGACAAGTCCCCAGTATTGGAACTTTTGAAAGCAGTAGGATAGACAAGTCCCCAATGTTGGAAATTTTGAAAGCAGTAGGATTGACAAGTCCCCAGGGCTGGATGGGATATTCCCCAGGTTACTATGGGAGTTGAGGGAAGACTTGGCAATGAATTACTGCCTGGCAATGTTCTTTGTGTCCCCACTGGTCACAGGAGGAGTGGCAAATATTATTCCTTTGTTCAAGAAAGGTAATGCGGATAATCCTGGGAATTATAGACAGTGAGTTGTATGTCAATGGTGGGAACACTACTGGAGAGGATTCGTTGAGACAGGATTTATGAGCATTTGGAGAAGCATGGTCTGATTGGGAATAGTTAGCATGGCTTTGTGAGAGGCAGGTTATGTCTCACCGGGCAGTAATCCAGGTAGCGTCTTGGTAAATCTCCTCTTCACCCTCTCTACATCCTTTCTATAATGAGGTGACCCGAATTAGACATAATATTCCAAGTGTTATTTAGCCAGTTTTGTGTAACTGCAATATTACCTCATGGCTGTTGAACTCATTTCCTCAACTAATGAAGGCCAACACACCATGCAACTTCTGAACTACCCATTCAACTTGCAAGGCAAATTCGAGGGATCTATGGACGAGGACCCCCAGATCCCTCTGTTCCACCACAGTGGTAAGAATCCTGCCATTAACCCCGTACACTGCCGTCAAATTTCACCTGCACACTTTTCTGCAATGATCTCTAACTGACACTCCTGAGATTAGTTCCACATTCTTTTCCATTGTAATTTACGACAACCTTCAACACTGTCCACAACACCACCAACCTTTGCCTATTCTGCAGACTCACCAACCCACCCTTCCACTTCCTCATCCAAGTCAGTTATATAAATCACAAAGAGCAAGGGTCCCAGAACAGATCCCTGTGGAACACCATGGGTCACTGACCTCCAGGTAGAGTACATACTATGTACCACCCCCCTCTGCCTCTATAGGGTAGGCCAATTCTGTATCCGCACAGCCAAGTTCCCCTTGATCCCATGTCGCCTGACTTTCTGGATGAGCCTACCATGGGAAACCTTGCCCAGCAGCTTGTCTTGGCTTTTGAACTTAATTCCCTGACTAATGAAGGCTGATGGCAGATTAACTAAATGAGTATATTGCAAGTCTTCTCCGTGGAAGATACTAGTAGTGTACCAATTGTTGAAGAGAGTGAGGGAAGAGAAGTGAGTGCAGTTACTATTATAAGGGAGAAGGTGCTCAAAAAGCTGAAAGACCTAAGGGTACTTAAGTCACCTGGACCAGATGAATTGCACCCAAGGGTTCTGAAAGAGGTAGTGGTAGAGATTGTGGAGGCAACACACACAAAATGCTGGAGGAACTTAGCAGGCCAGGCGGCATCTGGGAAAATAGTACAGTTAACGTTTGGGGCCAAAACCCTTTGGCAGGACAGAAAGGTTTTGGCCAAAAATATCGACTGTACTCTTTTCCAAGATGCTGCCTGGCCTGCTGACCTTCTCCAGCATTTTGTGTGTGTTGTTTGGATTTCAAGCATCTGTAGATTTTCTCTTGTTTGAGATTTTGGAGGAATTAGTTATGATCTTTCAAAAATCATTGGAATCTGGCACGGTGCTACACTGGAAAATTGCAAATGTCACTCCACTCTTTAAGAATGGAGTGAGGCAGAAGAAAGAAAATTATAGGTTAGTTAGTCAGACCTCAGTGGTTGGGAAGATATTGGAGTCAATTATTAAGGATGAGATGTCAGGTACTTGGAGGCACATGATAAAATAGGCTGTAGTTAGCATGGTTTCCTCAAGGGAAAATCTTGCTTGATAAATTGACAAGGGAGGAGATTGCTGAGCCTCTGGCAATGATCTTTACAACATCAATGGGGACGGGAGAGGTTCCAGAGGATTGGAGGGTTGTCTTATTCAAGAAAGGGAGTAGAGATAGCCCAGGAAATTATAGACCAGTGAGTATTACTTCAGTGGTTGGTAAGTTGATGGAGAAGATCTTGAGAGGCAGGATTTATGAACATTTGGAGAGGTATAATATGATTAGGAATAGTCAACATGGCTTTGTCAAAGGCAGGTCGTACCTTATGAGCCTGATTGAATTTTTTTGAGGTTGTGACTAAACACATTGATGAAAGTGATGAAAGTGGAGCAGTAGATTTAGTGTATATGGATTTCAGTAAGGCATTTGATAAGATACCCCATGCAAGACTTATTAAGAAAGTAAGGAGGCATGGGATCCAAGGGGACATTGCTTTGTAGATCCAGAACTGGCTTGCCCACAGAAGTGTGGTTGTAGACGGGTCATATTCTGCATGGAGGTTAGTCACCAGTGGTGTACCTCAGGGATCTGTTCTGGGACCCCTGCTCTTCGTGATTTTTATAAATGACCTGGATGAGGAAGTGGAGGGATGGGTTAGTAAATTTACTGATGACACAAAGGTTGGGTGTGTTGTGGATAGTGTGGAGGGCTGTCAGAGGTTACAGCAGGACATTGATGGGATGCAAAACTGGGCTGAGAAGTGGCAGATGGAGTTCAACCCAGGTAAGTGTGAGGTGGTTCATTTTGGTAGATCATATATGATGGCAGAATATAGTATTAATGGTAAGACTCTTGGCAATGTGAAAGATCAGAGGGATCTTGGGGTCCGAGTCCATAGGACACTCAAAGCTACTGTGCAGGTTGACTGTGTGGTTAAAAAGGCATACGGTGCATTGGTCTTCATCAACCATGGGATTGAGTTTAAGAGCCGAGTGATAATGTTACAGCTATATAGGACCCTGGTCAGACCCCACTTGGAGTACTGTGCTCAGTTCTGATCACCTCACTACAGGAAAGATGTGGAAACTATAGAAAGGGTGCAGAGGAGAGTTACAAGGATGTTGCTTGGATGCCCTATGAGAATAGGTTGAGCGAACTTGGCCTTTTCTCCTCGGAGTGACGGAGGATGAGCGGTGACCGGATAGAGGTATATAAGATGATGAGAGGCATTGATCGTGTGGATAGTCAGAGGTTTTTTCCCAGGGCTGGAATGGCTAACTTAAGAAGGCACAGTTTTCAGGTGCTTGGAATTAGGTACAGAGGAGGTGTCAGGGGTAAATTTTTTAATGCAGATTGTGATGAATGTGTGGAATAGGCTACCGGCAAAGGTGGTGGAGATGCACACAATAGGGTCTTTTAAGGGACTCCTAGTACATGGAGCTTAAAAAAAATAGAGGGCTATGGGTAACTCTAGGTAATTTCTAAAGTAAGTATGTGTTTGGTACAGCTTTGTGGGCCGAAGGGCCTGTGTTGTGCTGTAGGTTTTCTATGTTCCTATATTTCTAAATCTGTTGGAATTTTTTGAAGAAGTAAGAAGCAGGATAGACAAAGAAGAATTGGTTGAATATGTGTACTTGGTTTTCGGAAGGTGCCACACATGAGGTTGCTTAACAAGCTATGAGCCCATGGTATGACAGGAAAGATTCTAGCATGGATAAAGAAGTGGCTGATTGGCAGGAGGCAAAGACTAAGAGCAAAGGGAGACTTTTCTGGTTGGCTGCCGGTGACTAGTGGTATTCTATGGGGGTCTGTGTAGGGACCGATTCTTTTTACATTATAGGTCAATGATTTGGATGATAGAATTGATGGGTTTGTTGCAAAGTTTGCAGACATTATGAAGATTGGTGGTGGGGCAGGTAGTGTTGAGGAAACAGGTAGGCTGCAAAAGGACTTAGACAGATTGGGAGAATGGGCAAGAAAGTGGCAAATGAAATACAATGTTGGAAAATGCACGGTCATCGCCTCAGGTAGTAAGAAATAAATGTGCAGACTATTTTGTAAATGGGAAAAAATCCAGGAATCTGAGATGCAAAGGGACTTGGGAGTCTGATGCAGAACACCCTGAAGGTTAACTTGCACGTTGAGTCGGTGTTGACAAAGACAAATGCAGTGTTAGCATTCATTTCAAGAAATATAGAATATAAGAGCCTGGATGTGATGCTGAGGCTTTATAAGGCACTGGAGAAGTCTCACCTTGAATATTGTGAACAGTTTGGGCTCCTCAGCTAAGAAAAGATGTGCTTGGATTGGAAAGGGTGCAGAAGAGGTTCATAAGAATAATTCTGTGAATGAAAGGGTTATCATACGAGGAACATTTGATGGCTCTGTGTCTGTACTGGCTGGAATTTAGAAGGCTGATGGGGGATCTTATTGAAACCTTTTGAATGTTGAAAGTCCTAGAAAGGATGTTTCCCGCGGTGGGGGAGTCTAGGACAAGAGGGCACAGCCTCAGGATAGAGGGGTGTTCATTTGAAACAGATATACAGAGAAATTTCTTTAACCAGAGGGTGGTGAATTTGTAGAATTTATTACCACAGGCAACTGTGGAGGCCAGATTGTTGGGTGTATTTAAGGTAGAGCTCAATAGGTTCTTGATTGGACATGGCATCAAAGGTTACAGGGAAAAGGCGGGGGAGTGGGGCTGAGGAGGGGAGGTAAGAGCATCAGACATGATTGAATGGCAGAGCAGACTCAATGGGCCAAATGGCCTAATTCTGCTCCTATGTCTTATGATTGTATGGTCTTAACACCACAACATTCACCTTCTTGACAACCCTATCAATGTGCTGTAACTTTGACAGATCTATGAACTTGGACTCTATGATCCCTCTGTTCCTCCACACTGTTAAGAATCCTGCCATTAACTTTGTATTCTGTTAAGCTTGACCTTCCAAAGTGAGCCACTTCACACTTTTTTAGGTTGAACTCCATCTGCCACTTCTCAGCCCAGCTCTGCATCCTATCAATGTCCTGTAGTAACCTTTGACTACTTTCAACATTATCCACAATACCACCAACCACTGTGTCATCTGCAAACTTAGTAACCAACACTTCCACCTCCTCATCCAAGTCATTTATAAAAATCACAAAGAGCTGGGGCCACAGAACGGATTTGGGGAGAACACCACTAGTCACCAATATCCAGGCAGAAAACTCACTATCTACTACCACCTCCTGCCTCCTATGAACAAGCTATTTCTGAATCCAGACAGCCAAGTGTCCTGGATCCCATGCCTCCTGACTTTCTGAGTGAGCCTACCATGAGGAAACTCATGAAAAGCCTTACTGAAATCCATATACACCACATCCACTTCTCTGCCTTCAGCAATCTGTTTTTACTTGTTCTACCCTCAAAGCACTGATGTGATGAGATAATTTGTACAGATGTCATCCAAGCTCCAAGAGGACCATGTCATTGTTTGGAGGTTTGTGTGCTTCAATGACTCCGAGACCCATGGTGACTGGAGTCAGGGCTTTAGGCGTTGCCTCTTGGAAGGGTCTCCCCCGTCAAACAGGTCAAAGAGTAGAGGCCAGACTAAGTGTGGTCCACCAGTCCTCCAGGTTCAGGGATTCAGCTCAGGGCTAACAACCCTGACTGGTCAAAAAAAAATGTTACGCAAATGGCAATGAAGAATCCTTCTATTCAGACAGAGATAGAGGACCTTCATTGCTGCCCAAAACACCAGCTGTGTAATGGACAGTAGGTAAGATGGCATCCAAAACAAAATCATTCACGGTGCCTTTGTACATAGAAAAGTACAGCATATATGTGCTACATGTGACAATAATGAACCAATCTTATGGTCTATAAGTTGATTAGAGATCAAAATCACTTTATTACCAGTATGTGAAACATACCAGAATTGATTGTAGTTCAGTGTCAAGCATAAAACACAGGACAACACAAAAGCAACCAACAATTTACAAGGCATCCCTTAGTCTTGTGAGACCATGGATCTGCGCCTGGAAAGTCTTCACTCTCCAGGGCACAGGCCTGGGTAAGGTTGTATGGAAGACCAGCAGTTGCCCATGCTGCAAGTCTCCCCTCTCCACGACACCAATGTTGTCCAAGGGAAGGGCATTAGGACCCATACAGCTTAGCACCAGTGTCGTCGCAGAGCAATGTGTGATTAAGTGCCTTGCTCAAGGACACAACACGTTCCCTCGGCTGGGGCTCGAACTCACGACCTTCAGGTCGCTAGTCCAATGCCTTAACCACTTGGCCAAGAGCCCAAGACAATTTACAAGACAACAGTATAAACAACCATGAGCAATCAACAATTAGCAGAACGGTCGCATGCACAAACATCAATAATCAGACAAATAAATGTGAACATATGAACAGACTCAGTAATTATCAACAGAACAGGGAGAGCAGCAAAAGACCGTTTAATGAATATTGCACAGGGACAGTTAGGTTATTACACCTGAGTGAGTTTTGTAGCTGGATAGCTACAGGAAAGAAGCTAAGGAGATGACAAGTAGTTCTGGTGGCGGTGGACTTGTAGTGTCTCCCTGATGGCAATTTGGTGAATAGGTGTCTGCTAGGGTGGGTGGAGTCAACAGTATTTTTTTAGTTCAGCTTCAGCTCTTCAAAGGACAGTCAGTGCCTTTGTCCTAGTGCAGAAATGGCTAATACGGGAGGGGGAGAGGAATTACCTTGAGGTGCGAATACACTGCGACGGCTGGTGGGAGGGGCAGATCCACTGGAGACATTTACGAGACAGATGTGAAAATGGGTAATAGAGAAATGGAGGATTATGCAGGAGGGAAGGGTTAGATTGTTCTTAGAGTAGGTTAAAAGGTGAGCACAACATCATGGGCTGAAGGGTCTGTACTGTGCTATGTTCCATGGTCTAATTCCACTCCCTTTTATTGAAAGCAAAGTTTCAACTGCAGGTACATCTTGTAGGCACCCTCACTACCTCATCCAAGTGGATATTCTTGCAGTGTGATCCAAGGCAACATGTTCTCATCACGGCAGTATCAGGCAAAGTTTTGTCTCTACCACTCCCTCTCCAGTAAACTTTACAAGACAGCGGTAAAGAATAGGAAGGCTGCCAGATTATTAAACCGAAGAGATTCTGCAGATGCTGGAACTTTTGAGGAACACACACAAAAAGGTGGAGTTTTGAAGTCAGAAGATCAGGCGGCATCTGTGGATGCCCTTGAATGGAAAATCCTACAAAAATAGTGGATGCAGCCCAGTCCATCATGGATAAAGCCCTCCCCACCGTTAAGCACATCGACCTGCACACAAAACGTTGTTGTAGGAAAGCAGCATCTATCATCAGGGACCAGGTTATGCTCCCTTCTCACTGTTGCCATCAGAAAAAAGGTACAGGAGTCTCAGGATCTACAGCACCAGGTTCAGGAACAGTTACTGTCCTTCAACCATCAGGCTCTTGAACCAGAGAGGATAACTTCACTCAACTTCACTTGCCCATCACTGAAATATTCCCACAACCTACAGACTTATTTTTGAGGACTCTTCATCTCGTACACTCAATATTTACAGCCTATTTATTATTATTATTTCTTTCTTTTGTATTTGCATGGTTTCTTGTCTTTTGCACACTGGATGAACACCCTATTGGTGCGGACTTTGAAAGATTTTGTCATGCTTATTAAAAAGAAAAGGCATCCGTTAGTCTTGCGAGACCATGGAGCTGCACCTGGAAAGTCTTCACTCTCCAGGGCGCAGGCCTGGGCAAGGTTGTATGGAAGACCAGCAGTTGCCCATGCTGCAAATCTCCCCTCTCCACGACACCGATGTTGTCCAAGGGAAGGGCATTAGGACCCATACAGCTTGGCACCAGTGTCGTCGCAGAGCACTGTGTGATTAAGTACCTTGCTCAAGGACACAACACGCTGCCTTGGCTGGGGCTTGAACTCACGACCTTCAGGTCGCTAGTCAAATGCCTTAACCACTTGGCCACGTGCCCACACATGTCATGCTTATTATTCTATTATGTATAGAAAATGAATCTCAAGGTTGTATATGGTGACTTATATGCATTTGAACAATATATTTACTTTGAACTTGGTGAGTAATAGAGTCGATGTTTTAGCCCAAGACACTTTATCTGGACTGGAAAGGAAGGGGGAAGAAGCCAGAATAAGATCATGGGGGAAAGGGAAGGCGTACAAGCTGGCAGGTAATGGGTGAGACCAAGTGAGGGGGAACGTGGGTGGGTGAGGGAGGTATGGATGAAGTGAGACCTGAGAGGTGATAGGCAGAAGAAGTAAAGGGCTGAAGAAGGAATCTGATAGGAGAGGACAGTAGATCATGGCAGAAAGGGAAGGAGGAGGTGACGGCATGTGAGGATAAGAGAAAGGGTAAGAGGGTAATCAGATAGGGAATGGAAAAAGAGAGAAATGGAGAAGTTACCAGAAGTTAGAGAGGTGGATGTTCATGCATCAGGTTGCAGGCTACCCAGATGGAATATGAGCAAGGATGTAATGCTGAGACTTCATAAAGCATAGGTGTAACCATACTTGGAGTATTGTGAGCAGTTTTAGAGCCCTTATCTAAGAAAAGATGTGCTGGCATTAGAGGGGGCAAGACAAGATTTACAAGAAGGATTCCGGGAATCAAAGGGTGAACATAGGAGGAGCGTTTGATGGCTTTGGACCTGAACTCACTGGAGTTTAGAAGAATGAGAGGGGATCTCATTGAAACCTGTTGAATATTGAAAGGGCTAGATAGAGTGGATGTGGAGAGGATGTTTCCTATAGTGGGTGAATCTAGGATGAGAGGGCACAGCCTTAGAATTGAGGAAAGTCCATTTAGAACAGAGATGAGGGGGAATTTAGCTAAAGGGTAGTGAGTTTGAAGAATTAATTATCACAGATAGCTGTGGAAACTGAGTCATTGGGTACACTTAAAGTGGAGGGGAGTGAATCTGTGAAATTCATTGCCACAGATAGCTGTGGAGGCCAAGTCATTGGGTATATTTAAAGCAGAGGTTGACATGTACTTGGTTAGTCAGGGCATCAAAGGCTATCAGAAGAAGGCAGGAGAATGGGGATGGGTGGGATAATAAACCAGCTATGATGGATTGGCAGAACAGATTTGATGGACTGAATGGCCTAATTTCGCTCCTCTGTCTTATGGCCTTATCTGTTGTGTTGTTCCTCCTGAGTATGGCTTTATTGTGGCAACAGAGGAGACTAATTACTATACTTTTCTGTTCTACGCTGTACCTCAATAAAAATTAATAAATAAATGAACAAACAAATAAGTAAATAAATGAGTACAAGACTCTGCTGGTAATAGAGGTTCCTTTGGATCATAGCATTGATTCATCACAGTAAAGTAAATGAGGCAACAGTTCTGTTGGCTGTAGTCCGGAGTATTTCTGATACCTCAACCACTCTTGTGTCAGTGAAGCCAAGGGTAGGAGAAAGACTTGGAAGTAAATAAATTGTGTCTCTGAAATGGGAAGCATCAGCTGAATGGAGATGATCACATTTGCCACAGGACGAAGCTGGTATGGAAGCTGGAAAGGCAGGTGAAGCAGCTCAGCACGTAATCTATTCATGGCATTGAAACAAAATAAATATACACTCAGTGGTCGTAAGACAAAACAAAGTTAGGCCATTCAGCCCATCAGGTCTGCTGCACCATTCCATTATGGTTGATTTATTATCCCTCTCAACTCCACTCTTCCCTTGCCTTCTCCCTGTGACTTTTGACACAGTACTTATCAACCTCTGCTTTAAATATACCCAAAGACTTGGCTTCCACAGCCATCTGCGACAATGAATTCCACAGCTTCACCACCCTCTGGCCACTTTAGGTACACCTGTACACCCACACATTACTGCAAATACCTAATCAGTCCTTCATGGTAGCCCCTCAATACATGAAAGCATGCAGACGTGGTCAAGAGGTTCAGACCAAGCATCAGCATGGAGAAGAAATGTGACCCAAGTGACTTTCACTGTGAAATAATTGTTGGTGCCAGACGGGATAGTTTGAGTATCTCAGAATCTGATCACCCGGGATTTTCATGCATGACAGTCTCTAAAACAGGGGTTCCCAACCTTTATTATGCCATAGACCCCCCCCCCATTAATCAAGGGGTCTGTGGACCCCAGATTGGGAACCCCTGCTGCAGAGTTAACAGAGAGTGGTGTGAAAAACAAAAAATCCAGTGAGTGGCAGATCGGTGGGTGAAAATGCCTTGTTAATGAGACAGGCCAGACTGGTTCAAGCTGACAGTAACTGAAATAAACAGGTGTTACAACAGTGGTGTGCAGAAGAGCATTGAATCTTGAAGTGGATGGGCCACAAACACACACTCAGTGGCCACTCCCTCCTTGCCATAGAGGGAGTACAAAGAAGGTTCACCAGATTGGTTCCTGGGATGGCAGGACTTTCATATGATGAAAGACTGGATGAACTAGGCTTGTACTCGTTGGAATTTAGAAGATTGAGGGGGGATCTGATTGAAACGTATAAAATTCTAAAGGGATTGGACAGGCTAGATGTAGGAAGATTGTTCCCGATGTTGGGGAAGTCCAGAACGAGGAGTCACAGTTTGAGGATAAAGGGGAAGCCTTTTAGGACCGAGATTAGGAAAAACTTCACACAGAGAGTGGTGAATCTATGGAATTCTCTGCCACAGGAAACAGTTGAGGCCAGTTCATTGGCTATATTTAAGAGGGAGTTAGATATGGCCCTTGTGGCTAAAGGGATCAGGGGGTATGGAGGGAAGGCAGGTACAGGGTTCTGAGTTGGATGATCAGCCATGATCATACTGAATGGCGGTGCAGGCTCGAAGGGCCGAATGGCCTACTCCTGCACCTATTTTCTATGTTTCTATATTTATCAGATACAGAGGGTGTTGTGTCTGTGTACAATTACATATCAATTAAATAAAAGCACGCAGGCGGGAGATGGCTTTAACTGGTGTGTTCACATCGCGGTGAGAAAGAGAGAGAATACAGTGTGCATGTGCAAACAACAGATCAATATGTAGAGCTAAGGGGGAGGGCGTCATTGCTCTAAAAGAAACAGATCCATAAATTACACTTCCTCCCTCCTTAGATTAATGCAACATTAAACTGTAAATGTATTTAACATTCAATTTCCCTTTCATAAACCCATTTTCTAAAGAGACGCATTTTCACGATAACATTCTATGACTAACTTCACAGTTGTAAAGGTGCAGTCTTTTGGGTGGTGCTCTGTTTCTTTCAGGATAGCAGCTCTGGGCCTGTGGAGTGGTATCAGGTTTGGTAGATGTCTTATTTAAGACAACGTTCTCGGTTTCCGGTGTCACGTTACTCTCAGTGACATGATCATCACTGAGAGGTAAGTCTGGTGACTGTAATGTGTCCACCTTGTTGGATGCAGTCGACTCAGGTGTGATCTTCAGTTGAGCATCCAATATCTGGTCTACCTGACGTCTCCATGTCTGATCTTTAACATCGACAGTGTACATCAGTGGTTCAGTTTTTGTAGCTATCCTATTGGGTGTCCACTGTCTTCTCGGTTATCATGTACTAGGACTTCCTGTCCAATCTCGAAGCTCCTTGCTGCTTCACTTGGCAACCGGCTGAACTGTTTACTCTTCACTTCCCTCCACAGATCTGGTTTCAGGAAGTCGATGCGAGATCTCAGATTCCTGTTCATGAACAGCATTGTAGGTGTTTGATTTGTCGTCGCATGAACAAAAAGGAAGTTATCCATTTTTTGCTGTAGAGGAATGTTATCGTTGTCCATTGCTTTAATGGACTTCTTGAAGGTTTGAATAAATCTTTCAGCTAAACCATTCATTGCAGGGTGGTGAGGAGCTGCCTTGAAATGTCTGATGCTGTTTTTCTTCATGAATAGTTAGAATTCTTATGACGTGTATTGTGGTCTGTTGTCACTCACAATTTGTTCTGGTAAGCTATCTCGGGTGAAGGTAGCTCTCAGAGTGGAGACAGTCTTTGTTGAGATAGAACATAGCACATAGAAAACCTTCAGCACAATACAGGCCCTTCGGTCCACAATGCTGTGCCAAACATGTACTTACTTCAGAAATTACCTAGGGTTACCCATAGCCCTCTATTTTTCTAAGCTCCATGTATCTGTCCAGGAGTCTCTTAAAAGACCCCATCGTATTCGCCTCCATCACCGTTGCCAGCAGCCCATTCCTCACACACTCACCACCCTCTGTATAAAAAATTACCCCTGACATCTCCTCTGTACCTACTTCCAAGCACCTGAAAACTGTGGCCTCTTGTGTTAGCCATTTCAGCCCTAGGAAAAAGCCTCTAACTATCCACACGATCAATGCCTCTCATCATCGTATACACCTTTCTCAGGTCACCTCTCATCCTTTGTCGCTCATAGGAGAAAAGGTCAAGTTCACTCAACCTATTCTAATAATGCATGCTCCCCAATCCAGGCAACATCCTTGTAAATCTCCTCTGCACCCTTTCTATGGTTTCCACATCCTTCCTGTAGTGAGGTGACCAGAACTGAGCACAGTACTCGGAGTAGGGTCTGACCAGGGTCCTATATAGCTGCAACATTACCTCTTGGTTCTTAAACTCAATCCCATGGTTGATGAAGGCCAATGCACCATACACCTTCTTAATCACAGCTTTGAGTGTCCTATGGACTCGAACCCCATTCATCCACACTGCCTAGTGTCTTACCATTAATACTATATTCTACCATCATATTTGACCTACCAAAATGAACCACCTCACACTTATCTGGGTTGAACTCCATCTGCCACTTCTCAGCCCAGTTTTGCTTCCTATCAATGTCCCGCTGTAACCTTTGACCGCCCTCCACACTACCCATAACACCCCCAACCTTTGTCTCATCAGAAAATTTACTAACCCATCCCTTCACTTCCTTATCCAGGCCATTTATAAAAATCATGAAGAGAAGGGGTCCCAGAACAGATCCCTAAGGCACACCACTGGTCACCAAGCTCCAGGCAGAATATGACCCGTCTACAACCACTCTTTCCTTTCTGTGAGCAAGCCAGTTCTGGATCCACAAAGCGAAGTCCATTTGAATCTCATGCCTCTTTACTTTCTCAATAAGCCTTACATGGGGCACCTTATCAAATGTCTTGCTGAAATCCATATACACTACATCTACTGCTCCTCCTTTATAAATGTTTTTAGTCACATCATCAAAAAATTGAATCAGGCTTGTTAGGCATGACCTGCCTTTGACAAAGCCATGTTGACTATTCCTTGACTGATGGTTGACTTCATTGGTATAACCTCTGGCCACTTCAAATGAGCATCCACAGCAATCTGAAACATGGAGTCCATGAATGGCCCAGTAAGATCAATATGTACTCTTTGTGATGGTGTCGATGGCCACTCCCATGAGTGTAACGGTGCCTGTGGGTGTGTATTTTGAACTTTTTGGCATTCTGAACTGCTTTTGGCCAAGGTTTTCAAGTTGTTTATCTATTCCCGATACCACACAAAGCTCTGGGCGAGACTCTCATCTTAACTGTACCCAGGTGTTCTTCACGCTGATTTTCTAACAGTCTGGTGCGCAGTTTAGACCACAACATGAGATCCATACATCTGCATGCAATGCCAACAGTTGGTCTAATCTTGCTGAGAACTCTGGAAATATAGGGTTACCATGAGCTGGCCACCCGTGCATGGTGATTAACTTTTGACAATGTCGGTTTGTTCCTTGTTTCTCTTTGTATTTCAGAATTTGTTATTGGCAACTGGTTCACCAATACAGTGTGGAACACTTCTGCTGGGTCACAGTATGAAGAATTTTCTTCTTCAGTTGCTAAAAGTGGAAGGAGTGACAAGCCATCAGAGATGCTGAGTTGTTTGGTACCCTTGAACTCTGTGTCATAAAAGTGGGCTCTTCGGAATAGTGCCCAACATTGTAACTCGGTAGCAATCATCACTGGAATTCCCTTCCTGGGATTGAAAGTGGACACAAAGGGCTGGTGATCTGTCACTAGCATAAACTTTTGTCCGTAGAAGTAGTGGTGGAACTTCTTTATTCCCCATACTAGACTGAGGACCTCTTGGTTGATCTGAACATAGTTGCGTTCTGCACTCATCAGTGACCTTGAAGCAAACACAATCAGGCATTCAAATCTATCTTTCATAATGTGTGACAAAACGTCTCCAATTCCATAAGGGAATGCATTGCATGACTGCGGGCAGAGATGGGTCATAATGGGTGAGCAGTTCATTGGATGTTATTAGTCTCTTTGTTTCCTTGAGTGCTTTTTCACATCTTTCTGACCATTTCCACTTTGCTCCTGTCTATACCAGTGTGTTCAATGGGCGCAGAACTGTAGGAATGTTTGGGAGAAACTACTGGTAGTAGTTTACAATGCCCAAGTATGACATGAGTTGTGACACACTTTCAGGTTTGGGTGCCTGCAGCACTGCTTCAAACTTGTCTTGTGACTTATATAAGACATACTTGTCAATGACATGTCCATATTATGAGATTTCATTCTTGAAAAAACTCATATTTCTCGCTCTTTGCATGCAGACCATACTCACTCAGTCTGGTAAGCACTTTGCCAAGGTTCTGGAGATGCTCTTCATCACTTTTGTCAGTCACAATGATGTCATCAAGGTAACATTGTGTTCCTGGGATATCTTGGAACACTTGGTTCATTGCTCTTTGCCAAATTGCTGGAGCTGTTGCAACGCCAAAGAGGAGACAATTATATTGGAACAGTCCCTTGTGAGTATGGACTGTGAGGAACTTCCTGCTTGGCTCATCAATCTCCATTTGCAGATAGACTTGTGACAAGACAATCTTTGAAAACTTCCCCCCACCTGCCAAAGATGCAAGAATGTCTATTTGTGGCACAATACGCAGCACTGGGTTGATGCTCACTTTGAAATCCCCACATATGCAACTGGCTCTGTCCTTTCCTTTCCTGATCACTGAGACAATGGGCATGGCCCAATCACTCCACTCAACCTTGGAGAGAATTCCAGATGCCTCCAAGCTCTAAAATTCAGCATCCACTTTAGGACATAGTGTGTAAGGCACTGGATGCGCTTTATGGAATCTTGGTGTTGCTGTTTCATCGAGTTCAATTCTGGCCTTCATGCCTTTGAGTTTATCAATCCCCTTCTCAAACACCTTCTCATTTGCATTAAGCAGCTGTTTCAGTCTCTGGTTAGTGCTACCATTTGGGCTGTCGTTGCCCGTTGATGTTACACTGAGAACTTTGACTGAATGCCAGTCTAGTTGCTTTTACTCAACCATTCACATCCAAAAAGTGCTGGCCCCCCACTCTTCAATGCATAAAGCTCTATCTGTTGTGTTTGGCCTCCATACGCAACACTTACTTTAATTTTACCTTTGGGAGACCCTTCTTTGCCTGTCTAAGTCTTTAGCATCACTGAGGTCTTGTCTAATGGTATCTTAGAAAACAGTCTGTTGCAGTCAGCCTCTGGAGTATGGACAAAACTGACCCTGGATCCAGCTCCACTCTGTTTTACACTGGATATGTCTATTGTGATCCAGATGACTTTGTGATCTGCTTCAGTAATACTCTGTGGTTCTAGGCATGACAGTTCACCTTAGAAACATAGAAAACCTACAGCACAATACATGCCCTTCGGCCCACAAAGCTGTGCCAAACATGTCCTTTCCTTAGAAATTACCTAGGGTTACCCATAGCCCTCTATTTTTCTGAGCTGCAGTACCTGTCCAGGAGTCTCTTAAAAGACCCTATCGTATCTGCCTCCACCATTGTCGCCAGCAGCCCATTCCACACACTCACCACTCTCTGTATAAAAATACTTACCTCTCGTATCTCTTCTGTACCTATTTCCAAGCACCTTAAAACTGTGCTGTCTCGTGTTAGCCATTTCAGCCCTGGGAGAAAGCCTCTGACTATCCACACGATCAATGCCTCTCATCATCTTATACGCCTCTATCAGCTCACTTCTTATTCTCTGTGGCTCCTTTTTCAAGCTCCATATTGTCTGATTCTGTTTTACATTCAGTAATTATATGCATTTGCTTAGTTTTCTGTTTGAGACTTTTCACTTGGTTATGCTTTTTGCCTGCCTTGCACATTCTCTATGTGTCTGTGACACCTTCTGAAGACTTTTTCTTTGAACCAGGTCATTTACATCATGGGAGGATTTGCCACACCATCAACATTTTTAGCTTTTTGCACCATTCAGGGACATTTGTACATTTTACATTCTAACCTCCTTTTCTGTAGTTTTGCTGCTTTCTCTAATGATACTGCAATGGTCAATGCCTGTTCTGGGGTTAAGTCTCTTTCAGTTAATAACCTTTTTTGAGTGCTTTGACTATGCATGTCACATATAAGCCTGTCCCATAATGCATCAGAAAGACTATCTTTAAAGTCACAGTACTGGGAAAGTTTGTGCAGTTCTGCAATATATTCAGAAAAGCTTTCATCTTTTGACTGGTTCCTTTTGTAAAATCTAAATCTGTCAGCTATTACCAGTGGTTTAGGGCTCAAGTGATTTTGTAGAATTGTAAATATTTCATCGAATGCCTTGGTTGCTGACTTTGCAGGGTTACTAAGAGACTGTAAGTTCTTGGATCCATTAAGCTAAGAAATATAGGGGCTTTCTTTGGCTCCTCCACATTGTTTGCATTACAATTCAGTTCAATCTTCTTGATATAGGACTCTCAGCCTTCATTAGAACTATCAAATTCATCAGCTTTCCCAACTGAAACCATTGCCACATTATTTTTGTATTAAATTCAGCACGTCTTTCACTGTCACTCACATTTTCCGTTGTCAAGCATCTGTGATGACTTTCTCATGTTCTTTTACTCTTGCTGTTTCATTCTTTTCATTTTTGGTGCAGTTCATGATATTTTCTCACATTCATGAGCCTATCTTTTTCACCAATTTGTCATGTCTGTGCACAACTACATATCGATTAAATAAAAGCACGCACGTGGGAGATGCCTTTAACCGGTGTAGAGAAAGTAGAGATAGAGATAACTTTGAAGCTAGTAAAATATACCTGAATTGTCCAAGCTTTTAAGACAGAGAATACAGCACCAAAAATTAAAACAGGAGACACAGGAGGCTCTCAGCAGGTCAGGCAGCATCTATGGAAAAACAACTGGACAAACATTTCAGGTTCAGGACCCTTTGTCAGAATGGGTAAGTGGGGGAAAGTTAGTTCATTTCAATTTGAAGAAAAGATGGTGAGCAGCTGGACAAATTGTTGTAATTTATAGTAATTTGTTATACCTGCACTGGACTGTTCCCACATAACAACAAATTTCATTACTTAAGTCAGTGACAATAAACCTGATTCAGATTCTAAAATATGGAAAAGGGCAGCAGATTAGCACAATAAACACAAGAGATTCTGCAGGTGCTGGAAATCCAGAAAAAAACACACACAATATGCTGGAGGAACAGCAGGTTAGACAGTATCTATGGAAATGAATAAACAGTTTACGTTTTGGGCCAAGACCGTTCATCAGGACAGATAACACAATGGTTGGAAGAGCAACATCTCATATTCTGTCTGGGTAGCCTCCAATCTGATGGCATGAACATCGATTTCTCTAACTTCTGGTGATTTCTCCCCCTTATCTATTTTTCCATTGAAACATATAAGATTATTAAGGGATTGGACACGCTAGAGGCAGAAAAAATGTTCCCAATGTTGGGGGAGTCCAGAACCAGAGGCCACAATTTGAGAATAAGGGGTAAGCCATTTAGAACGGAGTTGAGGAAAAACTTTTTCACTCAGAGAGTTGTGGATCTGTGGAATGCTCTGCCTCAGAAGGTAGTGGAGGCCAATTCTCTGGATGCTTTCAAGAAAGAGTTAGAGCTCTTAATGATAGCGGAGTCAAGGGATATGGGGAGAAGGCAGGAACAGCGTACTGATTGTGGATGATCAGCCATGATCACAGTGAATGACGGTGCTGGCTCGAAGGGCTGAATGGCCTACTTCTGCACCTATTGTCTATTTTCCATTCTGGATTCCCTCATCCCTTCTCTTGTTCTCACCTACCCATGTCCTCCCCCTGGTGCCCCTCCTCCTTCCCATTCTCCCACAGACCTCTGTTTTCTCCTATTAGATCTCTTCAGCCCTTTATCTGCTCCACTTGTCACCTCCTAGCTTCTTCTCTCATTCTCTCTCCCCCAAACACCTACCCCCTCATCTACCTATCATCCACCAGCTTGTACTCCTTCCCCTCCAACTACCTCCTTATTGTGGCTTTGTCGTCCTTCCCTTCCAGTCCTGATGAAAGGTCCAGGCCCCAAGCAATTCTTTTTCTCCCCCTGCACAGATGCCTCACGAATGCATCCTGTAGCGGGGTGGCTACCCTAAAGCAGGGGAGACTAGAGACACAGGGAGAGCTGAACAAAGAATCTTATGATTATGAAGTTATGTAGTCCTCTTTTATTGTCACTTAGTAACGCAAGCATTAAGAAATGATACATTATTTCCTCCGGTGTGATATCACAAAAACACAGGACAAACCAAGACTGAAAAAACTGACAAAACCACATAATTATAACATGTAGTTACAAACAGTGTAACAATACCATAACTTGATGAAGAAGTCCATGAGCACATCAAAGTTTCTCAAATGTCCCACATCTCACGCAGACGGGAGAAGGAAGAAAAACTCTCCCTGCCGTGCTGACCACAATCCGACTCAGTCATCCGAAAACTTCGAGCTCTGATCAGCTCTCCGACACTGAGTACTGAGCACCATCTCTGTCTGAACAATTCGACCTCCTTCTCGGTCGCCAAAAGCAGGCAAGGCTGGGGATTTTGAGGCCTACCCTCCGAAAGATTCCCGACCGTGCAGTAACGACAGCAGCGAACGAGCGTTTCAGAAATTTCTCCAGATGTTCCTCTGTGCTTTCACGTCCATTCTCCATCAAATCAGAATTGTCCACGGCCTCTATTTAACAGATACGATATCATTTTTCACCGGAGGGCTGCGTACACGCAGGCGCGCCGCCATCTTCTCTTCCTGCCCAATCTTTACTTGTGGATAGGTTAGTAGAGAACGCAGGCTAGGAGTCCAAAGTCACTAAACACAGGGCAGATAAACTCAAGATTGAGTAAAGACAAACAAACCAGAGGGAACTCAAATAGACAAACCAAACAAGGCACAGGTGAAAGTAATCAACTAATAATCAGGGAGGAGGAGTGTCCGAGCCTGAGGGACTTTGGTGCCTCAGGTGGTCAGACCAAGTCATGACAGCACCCATCAATAAAGACTCCTATTATCTGGGATGTGCCCTTTTCTCATTACTACCACCAAGGACAAGGTACAGAAGCCTGGAGGTCCACACTCAATGATTCACATACAGCTTCTTCCACTCTGTCATCAGATTTCTGAACAGTCCTTGAATCCATGATGTCTCACTAATTTTGCTCTCTTTATGTTCCAGGTATTTATTTTTTATATTTCTTATTGTAATTTACAGAATTTTTATATGTATTGCACTGTACTGTTGCTGCAAAGCAACACATTTCACAATGTATGTGAGTGTATGTGAGCAGAGATTGCACTTTCTGAGAAAGCTTAAGCAAGCATCACTCCCCACTAACATCTTAACTACGTTCTACAGAGGCGTGGTTGAGAGTGTGCTGACCTTTTGCATCACAATCTGGTACTCCAGCTGCAGTGCTGTTGACAAAAAAGCCTTGCAGAGGGTGGTTAGGGGAGCAGAGAAGGTTATTGGGGTCTCCCTACCTTCTGTCCAAGACCTCTTTCAGAGTCGATGCCTCCAGAAGACATGGTACATCATTAAAGACCCCTCACATCCTCTCCATGAACTGTTTCTTCTTCTGTCATCAGGCAAACATTACAGGAGCATCAAAACTAAAACCACAAGGCTACTAAACAGCTTCCTCCCACAGGCAGTCAGGCTGCTAAATAGCTGCTCCACCTGACTCTGCTTTGGACACTTTTAACTTGCACTGGACACTTATAACTTGATTTTAACTGACATGTGGCTGTTGTGTTTTACTATTTATTGTTATGTTTATTATTTAGTGTTGCGTTTGTTATGTTATGATTGCACTGCTCCTGGGAAACGCTGTCTCATTCTGCCCTGCAGAGCTGATGTATGGTTAGAATGACAACAAAGTTTTTTGAATCTTGAATCTTGAATCTTGATTATGAACCTGATTCTGAGATGCTGTTCAATCTGCTGAGTTCCTCCAGTGGATGAACGGATGTTAGGAGAATATCACTGTTTCAGGTTGAAAGGGAGCAACGCAGGAGATTGAAAACTTGGAAGAATGGTGCCACAGCAGCTATCTCTCACTCAACTTCAGCAAAATCAAAGAGCTGATTATTGATGACAGGAGGAAGAAGCCAGAACTCCATAAGCCTGTCCTTATTAGGGGTTTAGAGGTGGAGAGGTTCACTAGCTTTAAATTCTTTGATGTGAACATATCAAAGGATCTGTCCTGGGAGCATTATAAAGAAGGCACCAACGCACCTTTACTTTCTTAGAAGTTTGCCAAGAATCGACATGTCACCAAAAACTTTGAGGAACTCTATAGATATAGAGTGGAGAGTCTCCTATCTAGTTTCAGCACAGCCTGTATGAAAACAGTGTACCGCTCACCTATATTGGCTCGTACTTATCTCGGGGAAACCCTGTCTGCTGCCCACCTTGTCTCCCGGTTGTGTTGGTTGCTGTACAACTGCCACCTGATTCGGCTTCAAACATCAATCATCAGCCAGCACACAATGTATGTTTTACCAATTACACTTTATAGATATTATGTCTATGAGATTAATAGAAGTTCAATACAAAAAAGGAATGGAAAAGGTACCAGACTTAGCAAAGTTCTATTTCTTCGTGTACACGCTGGAGCTCGGGGACCTCTACGGGACCACTCTGCCTCCTTCGACTCGCAGCTCGGCACCACCCGGAGTGCTCGATCTGTCGTCCTCACGGTCTCTCCTCCAACTCCCTGCCAAAATCCCCTGGTTCCCAGCCATATGAGACAGCGTATCACCCCAAGAAAGGCTAACACGGACACCCATTGGTTCAAAGTACTCTGCTATCTGTTATAACCCAAGCAAAGTGCTAGCTAAAGACTTTCTCAGCATTTAACATAACAAAGAAACCATTTTAATTCACATACGCAGTAACATAAAAGATTAACATAACAAGGAATCCATTTTAATTTTAACATAACAAAGAAGAAACCCCCTTACAACAGCAATGCCCAGGAATGGAAAAGGCTACAGAAAGTGGTGCACCCAACCCAGACTATTACAGAAAAAACTTTCCCTATCATTGGATACATTTACCAGGAGCGCTGTCACAAGAAAGCAACATCCATCTTCAAAGACCCCTGTATTCAGGCCATGCTCTCTTTTCACCACTAACATTGGATAGGAAGTACAGGAAGGAGCTTCAGGTCCCACACCACCAGGTTCAGGAACATTTATTATGCTTCAACCATCAGGCTCCTGAACCAGTGTGGATAACATCATTCACCAATACTCTAAACTGATACTTAGACTCACAGACTGTCAGGGAGGGCAGGAAGATGATAGGACAAAATTGCTGCAAGGAGGTCAGTATCAGTGCAAATTCAGTACTCTGTTAAATTCTTTAGGCATCCGTTAGTCTCATGAGACCACGGATTTGCACCTTGGAAATTTTCCAGGGTGCAGGCCTGGGCAAGGTTGTATGGAAGACCGGCAGTTGCCCATGTTGCAAGTCTCCCCTCTCCGTGCCACCGATGTTGTCCAAGGGAAGGGCATTAGGACCCATACAGCTTGGCACCGGTGTTGTCACAGAGCAATGTGTGGTTAAGTGCCTCGCTCAAGGACACACACGCTGCCTCATCCAAGGCTCGAACTAGCGACCTTCAGATCACTAGACCTTAATCACTTGGCCATGCACCAACTCTGTTATAGTACAGTGTTATATCTCAATACTTGGAGTATAAGACATAAAGGGGATGATCTTGTACTTTCATAGATGGTTGGGTATGATGTTATGGCCATCACTGAATCGTGGCTGAAGGATATTTGTAGTTGGGAGCTGAATGTCCAAGGTTACATGTTGTATCAGAGGGATAGGAAGGTAGGCAGAGGGGGATGACATGGCTGTGCTAGTAAAGAATGGCATCAAATCATTAGAAAGATGTGACATAGGATCGTAAGATGTTGAATCCTTGTGGGTTGAGTTAAGAAACTGCAAGGGTAAAAGGACCCTTATGGTAGTTATATACAGGGCTCTAAACAGCAGCTGGGATGTGGATTATGGATTACAATAAGAAATAGAAAAGGTGTGTCAAAAGGGCAATGTTATGATAGTCATGGGAGATTTCAACATGCAGGCCAATTGGGAAAATCAAGTTGGCGATGGATCTCAAGAGAGTGAGTTTGTTGAATGCCTATGAGATGGCTTTTTAGAGGAGTTTGTCATTGAGCCTTCTAGGGGATCAGTTTACTGGATTAGGTGTTAAGTAATGAAATGGAGGCGATTAGGGAGTTTAAGGTAAAAGAACCCTTAGGAAGTAGTGATCACAATATGATTGAGTTCAACTTGAAATTTGATAGGGAGAAAGTAATGTCTGATGTAGCAGTATTTCAGTGGAGTAAAGAAAATCACTGTGGTATGAGAGAAGAGTTGGCCAAAGTAAATTGGAAGGAGATACTGCAGGGATGACCACAGAGCAGCAAAGGTGTGAGTTTCTGGGAAAAATGAGGAAGATGCAGGATAAATGTATTTCAAAAACAAAGAAATACTCAAACGGCAAAATAGTACAACTTTGGCTGACAAAATAAGTCAAACGTAATATAAAAGCAAAAGAGAAGGCATATGACAAAGCAAACATTAGGAGGAAGATAGAGGACTGGGAAGCTATGGAAAGCAACTAAAAGACTCATTAGGTGGGAAAAGATGAAATATGAAAGCAAGCTAGCAACCAATATCAAAGCGGAAAGTAAAAGCTTTTCCAAGTATGTAAAAAATAAAAGGAAGATAAGAATGGATATAGGACCACTAGAAAATGAAGCTGGAGAAATAATAGCAGGGGACAAGGAAATGGCAGATGAACTAAATGAGTATTTTGCATCAGTCTTCTCTGTGGAAGACACTAGCGATATGCCAGGTGTTGAAGGGTGTGAGGGAAGGGAAGTGGGTGCGGTTACTATTACAAGAGAGAAGATGCTCAAAAAGTTGAAAGACCTAATGGTGCACAAGTCACCCGGACCAGATGAACTGCACCCCAGGGTTCTGAAAGAGGTAGTGATAGAGGTTGTGGAGGCATTAGTAATGATATTTCAAAAATCATTAAGCTCTGGCATGGTGCCAGAGGACTGGAAAATTGCAAATGACACTCTTTAGAAAGAAAATTATATACCAAACAGCCTGAACTCAGTGATTGGGAAGATGTTGGAGTCAATTTTAAAGATGAGCTAATTGAGTACTTGGTGACACAGGACAAGTTAGGACAAAATCAGCATGGTCATTCTAAGGAAAAGCCTTGCCTGATGAACCTGTGCAAATTCTTTGAAGAGATTACAAGTAGGATAGATAAAGGGGATGTAGTGGATGCTGTATATTTGGACTTTCAGAAGGCCTTTGACAAGGTGCCACACAAGAGGCTGCTTACCAAGTTAAGAGTCCATGGTGTTACAGGAAAGTTACTAGCATGGTTAGAAACATAGAAAATAGGTGCAGGAGTAGGCCATTCGGCCCTTCGAGTCTGCACCGCCATTCAGTATGATCATGGATGATCATCCAACTCAGAACCCTGCACCAGCATTCCCTCCATACCCCCTGATCCCTTTAGCCACAAGGGCCATATCTAACTCCCTCTTAAATATAGCCAATGAACTGGCCTCAACTGTTTCCTGTAGCAGAGAATTCCAGAGATTCACCACTCTCTGTGTGAAGAAATTTTTCCTAATCTCAGTCCTAAAAGGCTTCCCCTTTATCCTCAAACTGTGACCCCTCATTCTGGACTTCCCCAACATTGGGAACAATCTTCCTGCATCTAGCCTGTCCAATCCCTTTAGGATTTTATATGTTTCAATCAGATCCCTCCTCAATCTTCTAAATTCCAACGAGTATAAGCCTAGTTGATCCAGTCTTTCATCATATGAAAGTGCTGCCATCCCAGGAATCAATCTGGTGAACCCTCTTTGTACTCCCTCTATGGCAAGGATGTCTTTCCTCAGATTAGGGGACCAAAACTGCACACAATACTCCAGGTGTGGTCTCACCAAGGCCTTGTACAACTGCAGTAGTACCTCCCTGCTCCTGTACTCGAATCCTCTCGCTATAAATGCCAGCATACCATTCGCCTTTTTCGCCGCCTGCTGTACCTGCATGCCCACTTTCAATGACTGGTGTATAATGACACCCAGGTCTCGTTGCACCTCCCCTTTTCCTAATCGGCCACCATTCAGATAATAATCTGTTTTCCTGTTTTTGCCATCAAAGTGGATAACTTCACATTTATCCACATTAAATTGCATCCACATTAAATTGGCTGATTGGTAGGAGGCAGAAAGCGGGGATAAAAGGATCCTTTTCGGGTTGGCTGCCAGTGACTAATGGTGTTCTGCAGACCGTTGGGACCGCTTCTTTTTATGCTGTATATCAATGATTTAGATGATGGAATAGATGGCTTTGTTGTCAAGTTTGTAGATGATACGAAGATTAGTTGAGGGACAGGTAGTGAGAGCGAGCAGATTTACTAGAGCAGTTGGGAGTGGTTTAAACTAATATAGGAGGGAGATGGGAGCCAGTATAATAGAGCTGAGGATGAGCCAGTAGATGATGGGTGTAGCTTGAATGTAAGGAAGGACAAGCCAATGATTGAGTACAAATGCAGACAGAGCGAAGAGTTAAATTGTACCACAGAAGTAAAATTCAAAAGGACGAAGAATGCAGTACTGAAGGTGTCGTATTTAAATGCGTGTAGCATTCAGAATAAGGTGGATGAATTCAGGGCACAATTGGTTGGTATGACGCTATGGGCATCAATGAGTCGTGGCTGAAAGAAGGCCATAGTTGGGAGCTTGACATCAAAAGATATACTTTATATCGAAAGGACAGGCAGGAAGGCAAAAGCAGTGGTGTGGCTTTGTTAGTAGGAGATGGAATTACATCTTTAGTAAGAGAATGTTGAATCTTTGTGTGTGAAGTTAAGAAATTGCAAGCCTTCAAACAGTAACCAAGATGTGGGTTGACATTACAAAGGGAGCTGGAAAAGGCATGTAATAAGGGTAATGACACAATCGTAGTGGGGGACTTCAATATATAAGAGGATTAGGAAAATCAGGTTGGTGTCGGATTGTGAAAGAGGGAATGTGTTGAATGCCTACGAGGTGGCTTTTCAGAGCAGCTTGTGCTGGAGCCTACAAGGGGAAAGGCCATCTTAGATTGGGTGTTGTGTAATAATCCAGATCTTATGAGGGAGCTAACATAAAGGAACCCTTAGCAGACAGTGATCATAATATGATTAAATTTATACTGCAATTTGAGAGGGAGAAGCATAATTCACATGTATCAGTATTGCAATGGAATAAAGGGAATTACTGAGGCACAAGGAAGGAGTTTGCCCAGGTGAATTGGAGGAGGATACTGGTGGGGATGATGGCAGAGCAGAGATGGCTGAAGTTTCTGGGAATAGTTCACAAGCCTTGGGGTGGGCCGAGAAGATGGCAGCGCGACACAGCGCGCGCAGCTCTCCGGTGAAATGATATCATATCTGTTAAATAGGGGCCGTGGACAATTCTGATTTGATGGAGACAGACGTGAGAAGCAGAAGAACATCTGGAGAAATTTCTGAAATGCCTGGTTCGCTGCTGTTGTTCCTGTGCGATCAAGAATCTCCAGAGGGAAGGCCCCAAAATCCCCAGCTTTGCCTGCTGCTGGTGACCGAGGCTGAGGTCGAAGCGTTCGGATAGAGATGGTGCTCGGTACTCGGTGTCAGAGGGCTGATCAGAGCTCAAAGTTCTTGGACGACTCAGAGTCGGACTGTGGTCGGGCATGGCAGGGAGAGTTTTCTTCCTTCTCCTGTCTGTGTGAGATGTGGGACTTCCGAGAGACTTTGAACTTTTTTACTGTGCCATGGACTGTTCTTCATCAAGTTATGGTATTGTTGCACTATTGTAACTATATGTTATAGTTATGTGGTTTTGTTAGTTTTTTAGTCTTGGTCTGTCCTGTGTTTCTGTGATATCACACCGGAGGAATATTGTATCATTTCTTAATGCATGCATTACTAAATGGCAATAAAAGAGGACTGCGTGTCCTCATAATCTATAATCTAATCTAAACCTCAGGATAGATATGTCCCACAAAGGAAGAAGTTCTCAAATGGCAGGAGTAGGCAACCGTGGCTGAGAAAGGATTTTAAGGAAGGCATAAAAGCCAAGGAAATGGCATATTAGGTTGCAAATGTAAGTGGGAAATTGGATGATTAGGAAACTTTTAAAATCCAACAAAAGGCAACTAAAAAGGCTATAAGAAAGGAAAAGATGAAATGTGAGGGCAGACTAACCAATAACGTAAGGCAGGATACCAAAAGTTTTTTTTTCAGTTATAATAAGAGTAAAAGAAAGGTGAAAGATGATATTGGACCACTGGAAACTGATGCTGGTGAAGTAGTAATGGGAACAAAGAAATGGCAGATGAACTTAATGGGAATTTGCATCTGTCTTCACTGTGGAAAAGAATAACAGTGTGTTAGATGTCTGTGAGTGTAAGGAAGCAGGAGTGAATGCCATTGCGATTACAAAGGAAAATATGCTAGGCAAACTCAAAGATCTTAAGGTGGATAAGTCACCTGGGCCAGATGGACTACATCCCAGAGTCGTGGAGGAGGTTGCTGAAGAGATAATGGATGCAATTCTCATGACCTTTCAAGATTCACTTGATTCTGGCATGATCCTGGGGGACTGGAAGATTGCAAATGTCACTCCACTTTTTAAGAAGTGACGAAGGCAAAAGAGAGGAAATTATAGACCAGTTAGCCTAACCTCAGTGGTTGGGAAAGTGTTGGAGTCTATTATTAAGGATGAGATTTTGGGGTACTTGGAGACTAATGATAAAATAAGTCAAAGTTAGCATGGTTTCTGTGAATGGAAATCTTGCCTGACTAATCTGTTAAGAGTTCTTCGAGGAGGTAACAAGCAGACTGGACAGAGAGAGGCAGTGGATGTCATTACTTGGATTTTCAGAAGGCATTTGATAAGGTGCCACACATGAAGCTGCTTAACAAGATAAAATCTTAAGGCGTTACAGGAAAGATACTGGCATGGATAGAGGAATGGCTGACAGGCAGAAGGCAGTGAGTGGGAATAATGGGGGCCTTTTCTGGTTGGCTACAGGTGAATAGTGGTGTTCCTCAGGGGTCAGTATTGTGGTCGCTACTTTTCACAATGATTTGGGTAATGGAATTGATGGCTTTGTGGCAAAGTTTGGGGATAATATGAAGATAGGTGGAGGGGTAGGTAGTGCTGTGGAAGCAATGTGTTTGCAACAGGACATAGACAAATTGGAAGAATGGGCAAAAAGGTGGCAGATGGAATACAGTGTTGGGAAATGTATGATAATGCATTTTGGTAAAAGTAACAATAGTGCAGACTATTATCTAAATGGGGAGAAGGTTCAAACATCAGAGGTGCAGAGGGACTTAGGAGTCCTCGTGCAAGACTCCCAGAAGGTTAATTTACAGGTTGAGTCTGTGGTAAAGAAGGCAATTGCAATGTTGGCATTTATTTCAAGGGGAATAGAATATAAAATCAAGGAGATAATGCTGAGGCTTTATAAAATACTAGTCAGGCTGCACTTGGAGTATTGTCAATAGTTTTGGGCCCCATATCTCAGAAAGGTTGTGTTGTCATTGGAGAGAGTCCGGAGGAGGTTCATGAGGATGATTCTGGGGATGAAGGGGTTAACATATGAGGAACGTTTGGTAGCTTTTGGCCTGCATGCACTGGAATTTAGAAGAATGTGGGGTGGTGGTGGGGGCGGGGGGGGAATCTCATTGAAATCTACCGAATTTTTAAAGGGCTAGATAGGGTGGATGTGGAGAGGATGTTTTCTATGGTGTGGTTATCCAGAACAAGAGGACACAGCCTCAAAATTGACCCTTCAGAACAGAGGTAAGGAGGAATTTTTTTTTTAGTCAGTGAGCAGTAAATCTGTGGAATGCTCTGCCACAGACTGCGGTGGGGGCCAAGTCCGTGGGTACGTTTAAGGCAGAAGTTGATCGCTTCTTGATTGGTCAGGGAATCAAAGGATATGGCGAAAAGGCAGGTGTTGAGTGGCAAATGAAATACAATGTTGGAAAACGCATGGTCATGCACTTTGGTAGAAGAAATAAATTTGCAGACTAATTTCTAAACAGGGAGAAAATCCAAAAATCAGAGATGCAAAGGGACTTGGGAGTCCTTGTGGAGAACACCCTGAAGATTATCTTGCAGGTTGAGTCAGTGGTGAGAAAGGCAAATGCGATGTTAACATTCATGTTAAGAAGTCTAGAATATAAAAGCAAGAATGTGATGCTGAGGCTTTATAAGGTTTGATTATTGTGAACAATTTTAGACTACTTATCTAAGGAAGGTTCTGCTGGCATTGTAAAGGTTTAGAGGAGGTTCACAAGGATGATTCCAGGAATGAGAGGGTTATCATATGAGGGACATTTGATGGCTCTGAGCCTGTACTCGTTTGAAATTAGAAAGGTGAGGTGTGATCTCATTGAAGTCTTCCGAATGTTGAAAGGCCTAGACAGAGTAAATGTGGAAAGGATGTTTCCCATGGTGAGAGAGTCTAGGACAAGTAGACACAACCTCATGTTAGAGGGCCATCCATTTAACACAGAGATGCGGAAAAATATGTGGAATTTGGTGGAATTTGGTGGTGAATTTGTGGAAATTTGTGGAACCTGTTACTAAAGGCAGATGTGGAGGCCAGGTCATTGGGTGTATTTAATGCGGAGATTGATAGGTTCTTGATTGGCCACGTCATCAAAGGTTACGGGGAGAAGACTAGGGAAAGGAACTGGTGGGCGTAGAGTGAGAAAAGGACCGGCCATGATGGGCCAAATGGCCTAATTTTGCTCCTATATCTTATGGTCTTATTGGCCTTGGCCTCTTATGGCCTTTCAATGACTCTTCACAGCTCATTGAGGATCACGTTTGTTTTCTGCATACATTTACAGTACTGTGCAAAAGTCTTAGGTACATATATACAGCTAAGATGCCTAAGACTTTAGCAGTACTGTAGTAATTTTATGTATTCACTGTACTGTTACCACAAAAAAGAACACACATTGCATGACATGTGAGTGATGATAAACCTGTTTCTGATATGGGTCTTTATTGTGGACTGAGAGTGGGAAGAGGGCAGGGAGAGGGGAAAAGGGAAGGGAGAGGAGAGGGAGCAGGAAGCACCAGAGAGACATTCTATAATAACCAGTAAATCAATTGTTTGGAATCAAATGACCCTTGCCTGGTGTTTCAGGGCGAGGTGTGTCTGCACCCATGTCAGTCATTCACCCTTGTAGCTATGGCCACTCGCATGGGCCCCAGCTATGCCTGCCTCTTCGTTGGTTATGTGGAACAGTCTGTGCTCCAGACCCATTCTGGTACTGCTCCCCAACTTTTCCTTCGATACATTGACGACTACATTGGTGCTGCTTCCTGCACCCATGCTGAACTCGTCAATTTCATCGACTTTACTTCAAACTTCAACCCAGCCCTCAAATTCACTTGGTCTATCTCGGACATTTCTCTCCCCTTTCTTGATCTCTCGGTCTCCATCTCTGGAGACAGACTGTCCACTGACATCTACTATAAGCCCACTGACTCTCATAACTACCTCGACTATACCTCTTCCCACCCTGCCACATGCAAAAATGCCATTCACTATTCCCAGTTCCTCCATCTCCGCCACATCTGCTCCCAGGATGAGGCTTTCCATTCCAGGACACCTCAAATGTCCTCTTTCTTTAAAGATCGTGGTTTCCCTTCTGCCGTCATCAATGATGCCCTCACCTGCATCTCCTCCATTTCCCGCACTTCGGCCCTCACTCCATCCTCCCGCCACTACAACAGAAACAGAGTTCCCCTTGTCCTCACCTACCACCCCACCAGCCTCCGGATCCAGCACATTATCCTCCGCAACTTCCGCCACCTTCAACAGGACCCCACCACTAAGCATATCTTTCCCTCCCCACCCCTCTCCGCTTTCCACAGGGATCGTTCCCTCCGAGACTCCCTTGTCTACACGTCCCTCCCACGGATCTCCCACCCGGCACTTATCCCTGTAAGAGTAAGTGTCCCTAGCTGTCCCTACCTGTCCCTACACCTCCTCTCTTGCCACCATTCAGGGCCCCAAACAGTCCTTCCAGGTGAGGCAACACGTCACTTGTGAGTCTGTTGGGGTCATCTATTGCATCCGGTGCTCCTGGTGCAGCCTCCTCTACATCAGTGAAACCCGACGCTGATTGGGGGACCGCTTCGTCGAGCACCTCCACTCCATCCGCCACAACAGACAGGATCTTCCGGTAGCCACTCACTTCAACTCTGCTTCCCATTCCCATTCCCATTCCGATATGTCCATACATGGCCCCCTCTACTGCCATGATGAGGCTAAACTCAGGTTGGAGGAGCAACACCTCATATACCGTCTGGGTAGTCTCCAGCCCCTTGGCATGAACACTGAATTCTCCAACTTCCAGTAATTCCCTCCCCCTCCCTTCCCCTATCCCTATGTCACTCTGCCCCCTCCCCCAGCTGCCTACTACCTCCCTCATGGTTCCACCTCCTTCTACTACCCATTGTGTTTTCCCCTATTCCTTCTTCACCTTTCCTGCCTATCCCCTCCCTGTCTCCCCTCCCCCACCCCTTTATTTTTCCCCTTACTGGTTTTTCACCTGGAACCTACCAGCCTTCTCCTTCCCACCCTCCCCCCACCTTCTTTATAGGGCCTCTGCCCCTTCCCTCTTCAGTCCTAGTGAAGGGTTCCAGCCCGAAACGTTGACTGATCGTTTCCATGGATGCTGCCCGACCTGCTGTTGTGAGTGTTCCTTCACCCTTGACACTCCTTCTCTGCCACCTGTCTTACACCCCTCTCACGGCACTCCACTCTCCCATTCCCAATGTCCTTTGCTTCTGCCTGATTTACAAACTCGTTCTCTGCTCCATGTTGACAAATACAGTACTGTGCAAAAGTCTTCAGCACCCTAGCTATATGCAGTGCCTATAAAAAGTATTCAGCCCCCTTGGAAGTTTTCATGTTTTATTGTTTCACAACTTTGAATCACAGTGGACTTAATTTGGCTTATTTTAACACTGATCAACAGAAAAGGGCTGTTTCGTGTCAAAGTGAAAACAGATCTCTACAAAGGGATCTAATTTAATTACAAGTATAAAACACAAAATAATTGATGCTTAAGTATTTACCCCCTTTAATATGACACACCAAATCATCACTGGTGCGGCCAGTTAGTTTTAGAAGTCACATAATTAGTTAAATGAAGATCACCCTGTGCAGTCAAGGTGTTTGAATTGATTGTAGTAAAAATACACCTGTATCTGGAAGGCCTAACTGCTGGTAAGTCAGTATCCTGGCAAAAACTACACCATGATGACAAAGGAAAACTTCAAGCAACTCTGTGAAAAGATTGAAAAGCACAAGTCTGGAGATGGATACAAGAAAATTTTCAAGTCACTGAATATCCCTTGGTGTACAGTTGTCAATCATCAAGAAATGGAAAGAAGATGGTCCTGCTGTAAATCATCCTAGAGCAAGCCATCCTCAAAACTGAGTGACCATGCAAGAGTGGGACTAGTGAGGGAGGCCACTAAGAGTCCAATGCCGGCTCTGGAGGAGTTACAAGCTACAGTGGCTGATATGGGAGAGACTGTGTATACAACAACTGTTGCCCAGGTGCTTCACCAGTAACAGCTTTATGGGAGAGTGGCAAAGAGAAAGCCACTGTTGGAAAAAAACTCACATGAAATCTCGGCTGGAGTTTGCCAGAAGGCATGTGGTAGACTTTGAAGTCAGCTGGAAGAAAGTCCTATGGTCTGATGAAACCAAAATTGAGCTTTTTGGCCATCAGACTAAATGCTATGTTTGGTGCAAGTCAAACACAGCAGATGATCAAAAACACACCATTGCTACCATGAAGCATGGTGGTGGCTGCATCATGCTGTGGGGATGCTTCACTGCAGTAGGCTCTGGAAGGCTTGTGAAGGTAGAGGGTAAAATGAATGTACAAGGAAATTCTGGAGGAAAACATGATGCAGTGATTTCTTTTCCAGCAAGACAATGACCCCAAGCATAAAGCCAGAGCTATACAGGAATGGCTTAAAAACAACAAAGTTAATGTCCCGGGGTGGCCAACTCAGAGTGTAGACTTCAATCCAATTGAGAATTTTTCTGGAATTGAAAAGGTCTGTTCACTCACGATCCCCATGCAATCTGACAGCTTGAGCAGTTTTGTAAAGAAGAATGGGGAAAAATTGTAGTGTCCAGATGTGCAAAGCAGATAGAGACCTATCCACACAAAATTAAGGCTGTAATTGCTGCCAAAGGTGCATCTACTAAATACTGACTTGAAAGGGGTGAATACTTATACAATAAATTATTTTATGTTTTATATTTGTAATTAAGTTAGAACACTTTGTAGAGATCTGCTTTCACTTTGACACAAAAGATTTTTTTTCAGTTGATCAGTGTAAAATAAAACCAAATTGAATCCACCGTGATTCAATGTTGTCAAACAATAAAACATAAACATTTCCAAGGGGGGCTGCTGAATACTTTTTGTAGACACTGTGCACGTTATGTCCCTAAGATCTTTTGCACAGTACTGTACATGTAGTAAGCATTTGCTGTGGTGTGTTGGCATGATATACAACAAAAAACAACCACATTCAACAAGAATGAAATGTACAAAGTATATAAAATAAAGTTCGAGGTTAAAGTATAGATATGGAATAACATGAGCATAAGTACCAGCATTTAATTACAACGTAAACAGCATTTTAAAAAGTGGTTTAAATACTTACAGTGCAGTGCGGTGACAGGAGAATACTGGGTGGTCTCAGTTTTTTTTATTTGCATAGCTTGATTTTGAACATTGGTTGTACATCCGTTTTTGTCTGTTTAGGTAGAATTTTTAAAAAATTCTATTGAATTGCTTTGTTATCCAGTACACAAACATGAGGAATTCTGCAGATGCTGGAAATTCAAGCAACACACATTAAAGTTGCTGGTGAACACAGCAGGCCAGACCTGAAACATTGACTGTACCTCTTCCTAGAGATGCTGCCTGGCCTGCTGCATTCACCAGCAACTTTGATGTGTGTTGCTTGTTACCCAGTAAATGGCTCCAAGAAGATTAATCTCAAAGTTGCATATGGTGACGTACAGCATATCCACTTTGATAATAAATGTATTGTGAGCTTTGAATCACTATTTTGAAGAAGACCGATTTCAATGGGATGAGAGTGGGCTTGGCCCAGTGAAAAGGCAACCAGAAGTGAAGGTCAAACTGCAATAGAACAATAGGCTGCCTTTAGAAAGTGATGATTCAGAAATATTTGTGACGCATTCCCAGGAGTACAGGAGGAACAAACACATAGAGGTCTCTACAGAGACAAAAGAGAGAGGGGAAGATGTGAAAAAAGCCTGCGTGTGGCAACTGTCAGGTCATAAGTACCTGAGCGAACCAAGCCAGTTTCTAAGGAATCAGCAGGGGCCTGGAAAATGAAATAAAGTGAAGCAAAGGGATTGTTTTATAAAAGGACTTACTATCAGTATAAATGAGAATCTACAATTGGTAAATTGCTAAAGTGAACTTGGAAAACAAATCTTTACAATACAGTACACTTCAGCCCATGATGTTGTGCCAAACCTTTAACCTACCCCATGATTAAACAAACCCTCACTCTCATATAGCCCTCCACTGTTCTGTCACCCATGTGCCGATCTATTCTGCTATCCACTCTATCTACGTCTTACATCACTTTGTGCACCTCTATCAATTCAACTGTCATTCTCCTTCACTCCAAAGAGAAAAGCCCTTATCCTCAGAAGACATGCTTCCCAATCCAGGTGGCATCCTGGTAAATCTTCTCTGCATCCTCTTTAAATCCTTCCTACAATGAGGTCACCAGAACTGAACACAATATTCCCAGTGTGGTCTAACCAGGCTTTTATAGAGCTGCAACATTGTCTCACAGCTCTTGAACTCAGTCCCCTGATTAATGAAGGCCAACACAGCATACACCTTTTTAACAACTCTATCAACTTGTGCAGCAACTTCGAGGGTTGATGGAAGTGGATGCCAAGATCCCTCTGTTCCTCCACGCCGCTAAGAATCCGGCTATTAACCCTCTGTTCTGCCTTCAAGTTTGACCTCCTAAAGTGAATCACTTCACACTTGTCTGGACTGAACAGAAAAGTGTGAAGTCATTCACTTTGCAATGTGAACCAACGTTTACTAAAACTCACAAAAACTGTTTTCCTCTTTCTCTTGTCAAGAAGGGTTTCGTTGCTTTGTCTCTGAGTTTGTAATGTGGTTGTTCAGCAAATAACTTTGTCATGGCGGAGAGGACTGTGAGCTCCTGAGATCCCCAGAGCGATGCCATCTGGTCCTTAGCTCCTGGGGTAGGGTCGCCCATGGTGGTAAGGTCAAAAGTGTGGTTCCAGACAAAGAGTGATCCAACCAAGACTTGCAGAAGATGATGACACATCACAATGGCAATGAAGGTGGATGAAGCCTGCAGCATAGAAACATAGAAAACCTACAGCACAATACAGGCCCTTTGGTCCATGGACTTGTGCTGAACATGTCCCTACCTTAGAAATTACTAGGCTTACCTATAGTCCTGCATTTTACTAAGCTCCATGTACCTATCTAAAAGTTTCTTAAAGGACCCTATCGCATCAGCCTCCACCACCATTGCTGGCAGCCCATTCCATGCACTCACCACTCTCAGAGCAAAAAAACTTAGCCCTGACATCTCCACTGTATCTACTTCCCAGCACCTTAAACCTGTGTCCTCTTCTGGCAACCATTTCGGCCCTGGGAAAAAGCCTCTAACGATCCACAGGATCAATGCCTCTCATCATCTTATACACCTCTGTCAGGTCACCTCTCATCCCCCGTCGCTCCAAGGAGAAAAGGCCGAGTTCACTCAACCTGTTTCATAAGGCATGCTCCCCAATCCAGACAACATCCTTGTAAATCTCCTCTGCACCCTTTCTATGGTTTCCCCATCCTTCATGTAGTGAGGTGACCAGAACTGAGCACAGTACTCCAAGTAGGGTCTGACCAGGGTCCTATATAGCTGCAACACTACCTCTTGGCTCCTAAGCTCAATTCCACGATTGATGAAGGCCAATACACCATATGCCTTCTTAACCGTAGAGTCAACCTGTGCAGCCGCTTGGAGTGTCCTATGAACTCGGACCCCAAGATCTCGCTGATCCTCCACACCGCCAACAGTCTTATCATTAATACTATATTCTGCCATCATGTTTCATCTACCAAAATGAACCACTTCACACTTATCTGGGTTGAACTCCATCTGCCACTTCTCAGCCAAGTTTTGCATCCTATCAATGTCCCGCTGTAACTTCTGACAGCCCTCCACACTATCCACAACACCTCCCACCTTTATGTCATCAGCAAACTTATTAACTCATCCCTCCACTTCCTCATCCACGTCATTTATAAAAATCACGAAGAGTAAGGGTCCCAGAACAGATCCCTGAGGCACTCCACTGGTCACCGACCTCCATGCAGAATATGACCCGTCTACAACCACTCTTTGCTTTCTGTGGGCAAGCCAGTTCTGGATCCACAAAGCAATGTCCCCTTGGACCCCATGCCTCCTTACTTTCTCAATGAGCGCTGAATGGGGTACCTTATCAAATGCCTTGCTGAAATCCACATACGCTACATCTACTGCTCTTCCTTCATCAATGTGTTTAGTCACAGCCTCAAAAAAATTCAATCAGCAGTGAAGGGTCCCCAGTCATCTTGTATTTCATTCCTCTGGACCTTGACCCTGACCTGTCAAGGACTGTGTGGTGTCTGCCCATGCATTAGCCTCCCCACATTAAACAAAGTCACTCACAGGCGGTCTCCATTCAGGGAATAACCTCTTAGGAGAACAACATACTCGACTCAAGTGATCACCTCAATATCTCTGGAAAACCAAAGTTCCCTAAACCTGTTATCCTTGCCTTGTATTCCGCAAAGTGCATGCAAACTCAAAATTTTACATTTGAAGGCCTCCCACTTACCAAGCATGGGAACAACTCATATTTTGTACCTACAGAATTAAAAATTGATCCATCCTGAAATGCACTTAATGGAAATGTCCTGTTGAATATCTCTCAGCAGAGCTGTGTAGTGAGTCATATCTCACCTAGAGATGGTGAGCTGAGGGGAAGTAAGGCATTGATCACACAAGCACAGTTTCAGTTAATGTTGAAAGGCATGGACAGAGTGGATGTGGCAAAGTTGTTTCCCATGATGGGGGAGTCTAGTACGAGAGGGCATGACTTAAGGATTGAAGGGCGCCCATTCAGAACAGAAATGCGAAGAAATTTTATTCGCCAGAGGATGGTGAATCTATGGAATTTGTTGCCACAAGCGGCAGTGGAGGCCAAGTCATTGGGTGTATTTAAGGCAGAGATTGATAGGTATCTGAGTAGCCAGGGCATCAAAGGTTATGGTGAGAAGGCGGGGGATTGGGACTAAATGGGAGAATTGATCAGCTCATGATAAAATGGCGGAGCAGACACGCTGGGCCAAATGGCCGACTTCTGCTCCTTTGTCTTATGGTCTTATGGTCTATTTGAAGTTTAAATACATATCATAGTAGGGTTGCAATCACTTTAATTTGCAATGTTCGAATGATTCAATTTAATATCAGTGAATGTATACAGTACGCAACCTGAAATTCTTGTTCTTCACAGACATTCATGCAACAAGAAACTCCATAGAATGAATGATAGAACATCAGAACCCCAAAGCCCACCTCCCCTCTCCCATGGCCAAGCAGCAACAGAACCATCGACCCTCCTCCCCCCCCATGTGCCAACAGAAGCACTGACCCCTCCACCCTCCACCCTCCATCATGCAAGCAACAGCAAAAACTCCCTATAAATCTTGATGTAGAGTCCATCAGAAAACTGCAGTCCATAACCCAACACTTTGGTAGCTCAGACAGGCTCTCCCCCCTCATCGAGGGAGAGAGGAGGTCACCCCGGCAACAATGAGAGTGTAGATCAGCAGCTTGCTGAGAGGGTGAGAGATATGGGAGTTCACATTGTGTGGTCAGCAGTGGAACGGGTGAGCAGTTTCAAGTTCATAGGCGTTGACATCTTGGAGGATCTGATGGGCCCAGGATATTGATGCAGTCATGAAAAAGCCACACCAACGGTTCTATTTCATTGGGACTTGGAGGAGATTTGATATGTCACCAAAAACTCAAAGTAAGAAGTTTGCAGTAAATCTATTATCAAAGTACATGTATACGTCACCGCGTACAACCCAGAGATTCGTTTCCTTGTGGGCATTCACAGTAAATACAAAGAAACACAATAGGGTCAATGAATAGCTGCACATAACAACATAGGCAAACAACCAGTGTGCAAAAGACAACAAACTAGGCAAATACAAAGCGGGGAAAAAATAAGCAATAAGTATTGAGAACATGAGATGAAGCGTTCTTGAAAGGGAGTCCATAGGTTGTGCGAGCAGTTCAGTGTCGGGATGAGTGAAGTTGAGTGACGTTATCCCCTCTGGTTCAACAGCCTGAAGGTTGAGGGGTAATAACTGTTTCTGAAGCTGGTGGTGTGGGACCTGAGGCTCCTGTACCTCCTACCTGATGGTAGCAATGAGAAGAGAGTATGGCCCGGATGGATGCTGCTTTCCTGTGACAGTCTTGTGTACTGTTCATACAGAAGTGTGCCTGTTACCAGCATAATGTGAAATGTTGTGTGTGTGTAATATGCCTCAGCCAGTTTCCTGATGGGAAGGAAATCATTTCCAGCACAACCTACCCTGGGTTAAGCCTCTTTTATGAATGATTTGTGAATAAATACTAGTGCTAATGGATGCAATTTCCAGTCTAAAGTCTATCAAATATTCACTCAGTCGCCATTCTGCTAGGTATGCCGCTACACCTGCTTGCTAATGCTAATGTCTAATTAGCCAATCCAGTGGCAGCAACTCAATATATAAAAACATGCAGACATGGTAAAAGGGTTCAGTTGTTGTTCAGATCAAACATCAGAATGGGGAAGAAATGTGATCTAAGTGACTTTGACTATGGAACGATTGTTGGTGCCAGATGGGGTGGTTTGAGTATCTCAGCAACTGCTGATTTCCTGGGATTTTCATGCACAGCGTTCTCTACAGTTTACAGAGGATGATGTGAAAAACAAAGAAAAATACCCAGTGAGCGGCAGTTCTGTGGGTGAAACTACCTTGTTAATAAGAGAGGTCAGAGGAGAATGTCTGGACTGGTTCAAGCTGACAGGAAGGCAACAGTAGCTCACATAACCACGAATTACAACAGTGATGTTCAGAAGAGCATCTCTGAATACATGACATGTCAAAACTTGAAGTGGATGGGCTGCAGCTGCAGAAGACCATGAAGGTACAGAGGTACTGAATAAAGTAACCTCTGTGTGTACAGCATTCTGCACTAGACCGTTAGGCTTCAATCCAAATTATATAACAATTTGGCACTTTCCACTGTAAATGACTTAATATGGCATGTAACTACATTATTAAACAGTCTGGTTAACATAACTACAAACGTTTGTAATATTAACCAATGATTGTTTTAGCTGCACTTTCACAAAGTCCGTATGAAGTAATATATATTAAGTAAAACGTACAATGAACAGAGACTTTGTTTCCCTTCCCTGAGGCAGATTATCTCAAGTATTTTATGTTATCCTACCCTACACCACCAGCAACACAGCTATTTAACGTTAGTCCAATCGCAGGACAATTTACTATTAAGGCACCAGAGACTCCAACCGATTCCTACAGATGGAAAATGGAGAGCATTCTAACTGTCTGCATCACCGTCTGGTATGGAGAGGTCCAAAGCACAGGATCGGAAAAAGCTGCTGAAAATTGCAAACTCAGCCTGCTTCATCATGGGCATTAGACTCCCCAGCATCCAGAACATCTTTAAAGGGCGAGAGTGAGCAGTTTCAAGTTCCTGGGAGTCAAGATCTCTGAGGATCTAACCTGGTCCCAACATATTGATGTAGTTATAAAGAAGGCAAGACAGCAGCTATACTTCATCAGGAGTTTGAAGAGATTTGGTATGTCAACAAATACACTCAGAAACTTCTATAGATGTACCATGGAGAGCATTCTGACAGACTGCATCACTGTCTGATATGGGGGGGGGGTGGGCTACAGCACAGGACTGAAAAAAGTTGCAGAGTGTTGTAAATCTAGTCAGCTCCATCTTGGGCACTAGCCTACCAAGTACCCAGGACATCTTTAGGGACCGGTGTCTGAGAAAGGCAGCCCATCCATTATTAAGGACCTCCAGCACCCAGGGCATGCCCTTTTCTCTCTGTTACCATCACGTAGGAGGTACAGAAGCCTGAAGGCACACACTCAGCGATTCAGGAACAGTTTCTTCCCCTCTGCCATCCGATTCATAAATGGACATAGAACTCTTGGACACTACCTCATTTTTTTAATATACAGTATTTCTGTTATTTTGCACAGTTTTTAATCTATTCAATATATGTACACTGTAATTGATTGATTTATTTATTATTATTATTTTTATTTTATTATTATTATTATTATTTTTCTCTTCCATATTATGTATTGCATTGAACTGCTGCTGTTAAGTTAACAAATTTCTCATCACATGCCAGTGATAATAAACCTGACTCTGATTCCAAAAGGCGACATCCATCATTAAGGATCTCCATCGCCCAGGAAATAAGACCATACGACCATAAGACATAGGAGCAAAATCTGACCATCTGGCCCATCGAGTCTGCTCCGCCATTCAATCATGGCTGATCCTTTTCTTTCTATCTCCTCCTCAACGCCAGTTCCCAGCCTTCTCCCATAACCTTTAATGCCATGTCAGATCACGAACCTATCAATCTCTGTCTTAAATGCACCCAATGACCTGGTCTCCACAGCTGCCTGTGGTAACAAATTCCACAAATTCACCACCTTTTGGCTAAAGAAATTTCTTCTCATCTCTGTTTTGAAAGGGCTCCCCTCTATCCTGAGGTTGTGCCCTCTTGTCCTAGACTCTCCCACCATAGGAAACATCCTTTCCACATCTACTTTGTCTAGGCCTTTCAACATTTGAAAGGTTTCAATGAGATCCCCCTTCATCCTTCTGAATTCCAGTGAGTACAGACTCAAACACTCCTTGTATGATAACCCTTACATTCCTGGAATCATCCTTGTGAAGCTCCTCTAGACCCTCTCCAGTGCCAGCACATCTTGTATTCTAGACCTCTTGAAATGAATGCTAACATGGCATTTGCTTTCCTCACCACTGACTCAACCTGCAAGCTAGGGTGTTCTGCACAAGGACTCCCAAGTCCCTTTGCATCTCAGATTTTTGGATTTTCTCCCCATTTGGAAAATAGTCATCACATTTATTTCTACTACCAAAATGCATGACCATGCATTTTCCAACACCGTATTTCATTTGGCACTTTTTTGCCCATTCTCCTAATCTGTTTCAGTCCTTCTCCATCCTACCTGTTTCCTCAACACTACCTGCCCCCCCCACCAATCTTTATATCATCTGCAAACGTGGCAAAAAGCTATCTATTCCATCATCTAAATCACTTAAATGCAGTGTAGAAGTAGTCCCAACACCGACCCCTGCGGAACAATACTAGTCACTTGGCAGCCAACCAGACAAGGACACGATCTCTTCTCAGTGGAGGAGGTACAGGAACCTGAAGACACACACTCAATCTTTCAGAAACAGATGCTTCTCCTTTGCCATTGGACGTCTGAATGGACAATGAATCCATGAACACTATCTCATTACTTTTGGTCTCTTTTTTGTACTATTTTTATCTAACGTGTATATTTCCTATTGTAATTTATAGTATATTTTATGCATTGCACTGTACTTCTGCCACAAAACACAAGATTTCATGGCATATGTCACTGATTTGGCATATATTTGATTCTAAGGTTAGGATAGGAGTTCCAGGGTTCACACTCATGGAATTGTAGAGCACCAAGCACGGAAACAGGCCCTTTGAACTATTTAATCCATGCCAAACTGCTCTTTTGCAAAATCCAATGACCTGTACATAGCCCTTCATTCCCCTCCCATCCAGTACCTATCCAAACTTCTCTTAAATGTTCCATTCGAACCTGCATCCACCACCTCCATTGGCAGCTTGTTCCACACTTGCACCGTCCACTGAGTGACAAAGTTCCCCCTCAGGTTCCCCTTAAATATTTCACCTTTCATCCTTAACATACCATTCATCGTTGGCAGATGAACTTCATGGGTACTTTGCACCTGTCTTCAGTGTGCCAGAGGTCCGTGCGTGTCAGGGAGCAGGAGGGAGTGCCATTGCTATTGCAAAGGAAGAAGTTCTAGGCAAACACAAAGATCGTAAGGTGGATAAATCATCTGGGTCAGATGGACTACATTCCAGAGTCCTGAGAGATGTTGCTGAAGAGATAATGGATGCATTGGTCATAATCTTTCAAGAATCCAAACACGAGGAAATCTGCCAAAGCTGGAATTTCAAGCAACACACATAAAAGTTGCTGGTGAATGCAGCAGGCCAGGCAGCATCTCTAGGAAGAGGTACAGTCGATGTTTCAGGCCGAGACCCTTCGTCAGGACTAACTGAAAGAAGAGATAGTAAGAGATTTGAAAGTGGGAGGGGGAGGGGAACAACACCTTATATTCCGTCTGGGTAGCCCCCAACCTGATGGCATGAACATTGACTTCTCAAACTTCCGCTAACGCCCCACCTCCCCCTCGTACCCCATCCGTTATTTATTTATTTATATACACACTTTCTTTTTCTCTCTCTCCTTTTTCTCCCTCTGTCCCTCTCACTATACCCCTTGCCCATCCTCTGGGCTTCCCCCTCCCCCTTTTCTTTCTCTCTAGGCCTCCTGTCCCATGATGCTCTCATATCCCTTTTGCCAATCAACTGTTCAGCTCTTGGCTCCATCCCTTCCCCTCCTGTCTTCTCCTATCATTTTGGATCTCCCCCTCCCCCTCCCACTTTCAAATCTCTTACTAGCTCTTATTTCAGTCAGTCCTGACGAAGGGTCTCGGCCCGAAACGTCGACTGTACCTCTTCCTAGAGATGCTGCCTGGCCTGCTGCGTTCACCAGCAACTTTGATGGATCTTTCAAGAATCACTTGATTCTGGTGTGGTCCTGGAGGACTGGAAGATTGCAAATGTCACTCCAATTTTTAAGAAGGGAGGAACGCAAAAGGAAGGAAATTATAGGCCAGTTAGTCTAACCTCAGTGGTTGGGAAAGTGTTGGATTCTATAACTAAGGATGAGGTTTTGAGGTATTTGGAGACTAATGATAAATAAGTCAAAGTCAGCATGTTTTCTGTAAAGGGAAATCTTGCCTGACAAATCTGTTAGTATTCTTTGAGCAAGTAACAAGCAGGCTGGACAAAAGAGAGGCAGTGGATGTCATTTACTTGGATCTTTAAAAGGCATTTGATAAGATGAGGCTGCTTAACAAGACAAAATCCTGTGGTGTTACAGGAAAGATACTGGCATGGATAGAGGAATGGCTGACAGGCAGGAGGCAGCAAATGGGAATAAAAGGGACCGTTTCTGGTTGGCTGCCAGTGACTAGTGGTGTTCCTCAGTGGTCAGTATTGGGACCATTATTTATCATGTTGTTTGTCAGTGATTTAGATAATGAAATTGACGGCTTTGTGGCAAAGTTTGCAGATGATATGAAGATGGCTGGAGGGATAAGAAGTGCTGAGGAAACAATGTGATTGCAGCAGGAGTAAAGACAAATTGGAAGAATGGGCAAAAAAGTGGCAGATGGAACACAGTGCTGGGAAATGTATGATAATGCATTTTGGTAAAAGGAACAATAGTGTGGACTATTATCTAAACGTGGAGAAGGTTCAAACATCAGAGGTGCAGAGGGACTTAGGAGTCCTTGTGCAAGACTCCCAGGAAGTTAATTTACAGGTTGAGTCTGTGGTAAAGAAGGCAAATATAATGATGACATTTATTTCAAGGGGAATAGAATATAAAAGCAGGGAGATAATGTTGAGGCTTTATAAGACACTAGTCAGGCTGCACTTGGAGTATTGTCAACAGTTTTGGGCCCCATATCTCAGAAAGGATGTGTTGTCATTGGAGAGAGTCCACAGGAGGTTGACAAGGATGATTCCGGGATACTGGGAATGAAGGGGTTAACATGTGAGGAGCATTTGGCAGACTTGGGCCTGTACTGACTGGAATTTAGGAGAATGTGGGGAGGGGTGGGATCTCATGGAAAGCTACCAAATGTTGAAAGGACTAGATGAGGTGGATGTGGGGAGGATGTCTTGTATGGTGGGGGTATCCAGAACTAGAGGGGACAGCTTCAAAATTAAGGGGTGACCTTTTAGAATGGAGGTAAGGAGGAATTGTTTTTTTAGCTAGAGAGTAGTGAATCTGTGGAATGCTCTTTCATAGTCTGTGGTGGAGGCCAAGTCTATGCGTATATTTAAGCCAGAAGTTGATAGTTTCCTGATCGATCAGGGCATCAAAGGATACGGTGAGAAGGCAGGTGTATGAGGTTGAGTGGGATCCGGGATCAGCCATGACTGAATGACGGAGTAGACTCGATGGGCTGAATGAACTAACTCTGCTCCTATGTCTTATGGTTTTATGGTCTAATCTGTGACTTCTATTTCCAGTCTCACCCATCCTCAGTGGAAAAAGCCTGCTTGCATTTCCCCTATCTATCGTCACTATAATGTGCCCTGTCGTATGACGTGGGTGATCATGGTCTCATGACCATGATTGTTCTTGACAAATATTTTTGCAAAAATGGTTTGCTATTGCCTTCTTCTGGGCAGTGTCTTTACAAGATGGGTGACACCAGCCATTATCAATATTCTTCAGAGATTGTCTGTCTGGTGTCAGTGGTCGCATAACCAGGACTTGTGATATGCACCAGCTGCTCCTACGACCATCCACCACCTGCTCCCATGGCTTCACGTGACACTGATCGGGGGGTGGGAGGGGGTAATCGGGTGCTACACCTTGCTCATGGATGACATTCAGGGTAGTGAAGGGAAGGAGCAGCTTACACCTCCTTTGGCAAAGACATATCTACACCCTGTCACCCAACCCCATCTATATCCCTCATAATTGTGCATAGGTTATAAGTTTAGCTGGCAATGGAGAAGGAATGGTGATTTACTTCCAGGTTTGGAAGTTGTGCATCTTGGAGGAGAATCTGTTGCTTCCCCGGTGTTCCTCAGCCTCTCTGCAAAAGAGGATGGAATTAGAGGGGCGCCTTGCAACACTGTTGCAGCTCGGGACGTCAGAGTTTGGAGTTCAGTTCTGGAATCCTCTGCAGGAATGTTTGTATGTGCTTCCTGCGTGTAAGTGGATTTTGTCCAGGTGCTCCTGTTTCCTCCCACAGTCTAAAGCAGGGGTCCCCATCCTTTTTTGCACAGTGGACTGGCCGACCAGTGGGGGGGGGGGTAGGGTTGCTAACAACAAGAGTAGCAGTCAAATACGTTGTGTTTACCCCGAGAAAGACTACCATGACCATGAAACCTTGTGCGGGCACCTGTGTGTGCATGCGTGTATGTGCCAATCTTTTTCTACAAATCGTCTTGGCGATTCTTTTGGGGTGGGGGGAGTCTATTAATCATGACCGGAATATAGGTGATAGGTAGCTAATACACTCAATTTCATTTCTAAAAAGGTTTATCTAACGAATTTAATATTAAACACACAGTGCATATTTTCCTCACATGAATATAGTTGTAGTGTTCTAGTGCAGTGTGTTGAAACTCTGACTAAACACCAAGTTAAACCGGAGCCAATAAAGACAGAGTCGTAGTAAGGTTAACCATTTACTGTTCACTCTTCCACATTAACATTGTATGGTGAAAACTGTTGATAAAAAATACAAACATATACAGCGTCTGTTTCATTCTGGAGACCACGCGCCCTCTCTTCTTTTAGCGAGTGTCTCCAGCCGCCCCGAGTAGCGGCTGAGGGGGTCACATCAAACCGCCACCAGGCTCGAGCCCATCCTGCGTTTGAAATTGAAAAGCCAACATGCGCGCCGCCCCAACCGCCGCTTCCTTAACAGAAACTGCGTTAATATTTTTACTTCAAATACTTTCATAGGAACTTACGGTGTTGCTTCTGTAATGTTTCTTTGTGGGTAGAAACAGAGCTCTTCACGATCATGCTGCACGCATGGCACCCGCCTTCACATCTCTCTGAACCGGAGGTTACACATAAGACGCAGCAAACCTGTAGGTGATGTTATCACATACCACGATACACCATAGACGATGAATTTACTTTTGTTATACTATAACTTAATTATCAACCTTTAACTTTAACTAGAAAATAGTTAACAACAAATCATTTAAACCGTAGACCCATCAAAGACAAATAAATGCCTTAAGGTCAACACAATATTGATAAGTCAATTATAAGTCACTTATAAATCAAAAGCATCAGAACATTTTAAGTAACTTTTGGATATTAAACACACAGCACATATTTTCCCCGTATGAACATATAAAATCATTGCAACGCACCAATATCGCTGAATCAGTGGGAGCCCTGGGCTTGTTTCCCTGCAACAACACGGTCCTATCGAGGGGTGATGGGAGACAGCGATACTCGAAGGGGGTTCCTTATGTCCAGTCTATTCCACAATTTAGTTTTCGTTGCATTCATTGCAGAGATATGTTGGAAATGGAAGCAACGTTTTCAGTGCTTTCGTGGCTATCTCAGGATATTTAGCCTTGACTTTGATCCAGAATGCCGGCAGAAAAGTTATGTCAAACATACTTTTCAGCCTGCCGTCATTTGCAAGCTCAAGGAGTTGATCTCCTTCCCGCGCTGGCATGGATGACGCGCGGGTAATGACCTCGCGTGCGTTCAAGCTCAACAGTGAGCGTGACAGGGAATGAGGAAAGGTGCAGCTGACTCATACCACCAAATCATATCGTTTCGTCACAGTCCGGTAGCGCATGCTTTGCGGCCCGGTGGTTGAGGACCGCCGGTCTAAAGATGTAGCAATTAGTAGGTTAATTGGTCATTGTAAATTGTCCTGTGATTAGGTTAGGGTTAAATCTGTGGATTGCTGAGCAGTGTGGCTTGGTGAGCTGGCAGGGCTTGTTCTGTGTTGTATCTCTACATAAATATATGACTACAAATAAACTATAAATAGAAAATGCCAAGGAAACTCACAAGAAGTATTTCTTTTGAGGATTGAGTTCAAGGGCCATGAGATAAAGTTGCAGCTCAGTAAAACTCAGGTTAGGCCACACTTAGAATATTGTGTTCAGTTCTGGTTTCCTCATTATAGGAGGGATGTGGAAACGTTAGAGAGGGTGCAGGTGCGGCTGGATTAGAGAACGTGTCTAATGAGGGTAATTTGAGCAAGCTAGGGCTTTTCTCTTTGGAGCAAAGAAGGATGAGAGATGAGTTGATAGAGATGTGCAAGACGATAAGGGGCATTGATAGAATGCACACCCAGAGGCTTTCTCCCAGGCAGAAATGACTAATATAAGGGGGCATGATTTTAACGTGATTGGAGTAAAGTATAGGGGGATGTTAGAGGTATTTTTACACAGAGAGTTGTAGGTGCATGGAGAGTCTCTTAGATAGGCACGTGGATGTTAGAAAAATGGGGGGCTGTGTGGGAAGGTTTGATCTTAGAGTAAGTTGTGGGCTGAAGGGCCTGTACTGTGCTGTAATGCTCTATATTCTATACTCAAAAGCGAGTTTTTCACTGTATTGCTGCATATGTTACAATAATAAATCAAGTTACCAATTTAATCAGCAGAGAGACACCAGCACGGAGATGAAGCATGTACTAAATGATCATCATCCAATAGTCTGTGCAAAGTCACAATTAAAAACTTGAGAATTCTCTGCACAACAGCCGTCCACAAATGATGAAATATGTAGAAACATCCCACGAGGGAAATATTGACATTGTGGGAGTGATTGAATGTGCAGGCGTCTGTGTAGGAGCAATGATCGGTCAAGCTGTACTGTGAACAGAAATCATTGAGCCAGATTCTCTCCACACAAGAAGCCGCGGTTTCTTGTATGAGACACAGATTATTAAACCAGTGCCTCGTTAGTGGTGAAAGAACCGATTACATTCCGTGGAATTCGAAGATAAACAACTACAGAATATTACAGTGCAGTACAAGCCCTTCAGCCCACATAATTGTGCTGACCTTTGAGCCTACCCCATGATCAATCAACCTCCTCTTTAAATATACTCAATTACTTTATCTGATTGACATGCAGCACAGAGTAGGTGCTCTGAGCCACACCACCCAGTAATCCTCCAATTTAACCCTAGCCTAATCACGGATCATTTACAATGACCAAATAACCTGACAATCGGTACGGCTTTGGAATGAGGGAGGAAGATGGAGCACCCGCAAGAACTCCACGCGGTCATGGGGAGAATGTATAAATTCCTTACAGGCACTGGTGGGAATTGAACTTCAGTCACTGGTACTGTAAAGCATTGTACTAACCACAATGAATTCCCTGATTCACCACCGTCTGTGTAAAGAATTTCCTCAAGATGGACGTCCCTCTAGTCCGAAGCTGTGCCTTCTTGTCCTAGACTCCCCCCACTATAGGAAACATCTCCTCCACATCCACTCTGTCTAGGCCTTTCAATATTTGATAGGTTCCATAGAACAGTATAGCACAGTAACAGGAACCAGTGAAAAAGTAAATAAAAAAAACCAAAAACTAATCCCTCATACCTACACAATGTCCATATCCCACCATCTTCATCACATCCATGTGCCTATCTAAATATTGTTAAAAGCCTCTAATGTATTTGCCTCTACCACCATACCAGGTCATGCATTCCAGACCTCCATGACTCCCCTGAGTAATAAACTTGCCCCTCACATCCACTTTGAACTCATCCCCTCTCATCATCAATGCATGCCCTCTGGTATTAGACATTTCAACCCTGGGAAACAGATACTCCCTGTCTACTCTATCTATGCCTCTCATAACCTTATAAACCTCAACCTCAATCATGTGGCAGCAACTCAATGCATAAAAGCATGCAGACATGGTCAAGAGGTTCAGTTGTTGTTCAGACAAAACAGCAGAATGGAGAAGAGATGTAATCTAAGTGACTTTGACTGTGGGATGATTGTTGCTGCCAGTCAGGGTGGTTTGAGTATCTCAGAAACTGCTGATCTCCTGGGATTTTCATGCACAACAGTCTCTAGAGTTTACAAAGAATGGTGTGAAAAATAAAAAAAATCTGGTGAGTGACAGTTCTGTGGGCAAAAATGCCTTGTTAGTGAGAGAAGTCAGAGGAGAATGGTCAGACTGGTTCAAGCTGACAGGGAGGGGACAGTAACTCAAGTAACCACACGTTACAACAGCAGCGTGAGGAAGAGAACCTCTGAATGCACAACACATTGAACCTGGAAGTGGATGGGCCACAGCAGCAGAAGACCATGAACATACACTCAGTGGCCACTTTATTAGTTACAGGAGTTACAGGAAATATTAATAAAGGGTCCCTGAGCTTAGACATTGTACATGTTCCCACGTTGTATTGCAGCTGTAATCTGCTTACTCATTCATTCAATTTGTCCAAATCACACTATTCAGTCAAAATCAGCATAAGTTTACAAACGGGAGATCGCACTTGACGGATTTCTTGGAACCTTTGTGCATTTAACTCGGAGAATGGAGGGAGGTAAAAGGTACACGGTACTCGGTTCAAATGGCTCCATTTAATATCAGAGAATGTCTGCAGTATACAACCTGAAATTCTTACTCTCTGCAGACATCCATGAAACAAAAAAAAACAAAGAATGAATGACAGACACATGAGAGCCTCTCCCACACGCAAGCATCGTCAGACCCTCTCCACACCCATTTGCAACAACAGGACTACCGACCCTCCCTCCAGCAGGCAAGCAAAAGCACAGCCCACAAAGAGACCTTGAACTAGAGTCCATCAGAAACTACAGTCCATAACCCAACACTTTGGTTCCTCAGAGAGGCTCTCTCTCACTCACAAGGGGAGAGAGATAGCTCCTGCAGCAAAAACGAGAGCGGGAGTCCAGCATTTGACTTCTTCAATGTTACAATCCTCCGCCCCACCTTTCCGAGTCCCCCTGACTTGAAGACCAACAGGCTCTCACTCACCATCAGGAACAGGAAGAGATAGAGGGGATTGCTCGAGTACAGGGGCCTCCTTCCGACAGCAGCGCTCACCGCCTGCGGTCTCCCGCGACACTACAGCGGGCGATGTCAGCGAGGAATCGGGTGGTCCACTGGGCTGCACCTTGCAGGCGCATTGCTTCCAGGCTGCCCCTGGAGATAGCGAAATGCCAGGATGCATGCCCAGTCCGAGAACCCGCTGCTCATGGAGAATCTTAGTTTGAGTTGCAGCTGTAGGTCACCGACTCCAACTGGAGCCCAGCCACCTTGAAATGAACAGAAAGACTTGGGAAGAGAGGAATAAGCTGTTTCACAGATAAGCTGGAAGAAGTCGACTGGGTCTACAAAAACCGCTGGTGCCATCTTTTCTAGCTCCTCCTATACTTTGATTTTCAGAAGGCTTTTCTGAATTTGGTAACATCACTTCTTGTGTTGTATGTGAATGACAGTACTAGGCAAAAGCTTTAGGCACATATACATAGCTTTTGCCCAGTTTTATAGCAATTTTATGTATTGCACTGTACTGCTGCTGCAGCAAAAAAAACAAATTTCATGACATGTGTGACATGTGTGAGTGATGGTAAACCTGATTCTGATAGGGGTCTCTATTGTGGACTGAGAGTGGGAAGGGGGACAGGGAGGGGGGAATCATGGTTGGGAAAAGGGGAGGGAGCAGGAAGCACCAGAGAGATATTCTGTAATGATCAATAAACAATTGTTTGGAATAAAATGACCTTGCCTGGTGTCTCGGGGTTGGGTGGGTCTACATCCACACCACTTCCTGCCCCTGGCACTTCTCCTCTGCCACCTGTCCCACATCTCACCTGCGGCGCACCATCCTCGCTGTTCCTAACATCCTTTGCTTCTGCTAGATTTACAAACTTGCTCTCCACTTCATGTTGGCAAATACAGTGCTGTGGAAAAGTTTTAAGCACCATAGCCATATATGTCTGTGTGTGTGTGTGTGTGTGTGTGTGTGTATGTGTATGTATGTGTGTCTGTGTGTGTCTAAGGCTTTTGTGCAGAACTGTGTTGTGTACCCTGGTCCAGAGGAATGTTGTTTCATTTGATGGTATACATGGATATGACTGGATGCCAATAAACTTCAACTTGAACTTTTGACAAGGTCCTGATGTGGGAAATTAAACGTGTGAGATTGAGAAGATGCCACAGTGCTGGTACAGAGACTTCGATTCACAGAGGCTGCAGAGTGTTGTACACATCCAGCTCCAGCACTGGCTCAAACCTGCTGGCCGTTGAGGACATCATCAAGAGCTGGGCCTCAAGAGGAGAGCATCAATCATTAAAGAACCTCACCATCTGCAACATCCCCTCTTTTCATTACTACCAATGAGGAGGAAGCATAGAAGCCTGAAGATGCACACTCTAGTGTTTCAGGACAGCTTTTTCTCGTCCACCATCTGATTTCTGAATGGGCACTGAACCCATGATCACCACCTCACTATTTTGCCCTCTTTCTGTACTTGTTAAAAAGTATCTCTTAATGTAGCTTATAGTAATGTGTTATGTATTGTGCTGCACTGCTACTATGAAGAACAATTTTCATGCCATATAAGATGGTGATAATTAACCTAATGGTTAATACAGTCACAACGGGCTGAATGGTCTTCTGTGTGATAAATATCCTATGGTTCCAACAAGAAACAGCCAAAATAACCCCTTGTGTAAACTGCAAATCAGGCACTAGCTGAGCAATCAGGTTCAACTTCAGTTTATTTTCATTCATTTGTACACATGACTAGCGCCAAATGAAACAATATTTTTCCGGACTAAGATGCACAACACACAACATATAACTCACACACAAAATACATAAAATAATATTACCACTAATAAATTAAAATTAATATGGAGCATTTCTGACACAGGTTAAAAAGTAAACTCATAATGCTACTGGGACTTTATACATCATTAGACCTGGGTGGTGGTAGAGAGTGCTGTAGTCTTATGGTCTGAGGGCTGAGCTGTTTCCCTTCCTAACAATTCTTGTCCTAATGTTACAGTACCTCCTGTCTGAGGGCAAGAGTTTAAAGAGATTTTTAGACAGGTCAGAGGGATCATTGACAATGCCAAGGGCCCTGTGTATGCAGAGATCCTGATAAATAAGTCTGTCAATATGTTATCCATCATAAGATCTAGAGTTCTCCAAGGCATCAAAGATTTAATGACGTTCATCCCTGCATTGTTTTTTTTTATCCCACACAGTTACTCTAAACAGCAAACTACTCCTTGCCTGTCATTTAGCGATGAGAGTTGATGAAGGGCTCCCAGAGGGATCACAGCAGCAGGAGCTGGAATTTCCTATAGATCAGAACAGATCAGATGAGTTTATTTTCATATACACTAGGGTGCAATGAAATCCCTTGCTTGTGTGAAGCCCACAGAGTAATCAGTATCCATGGTAATAATAAATACAACAATAACCGCTACGGTAGTGTAGCAGTTAGCGCAGTACTATTACAGCTCGGGGCGTCGGAGTTCAGAGCTCAACTCTGATGCCATCTGTAAGGAATTAGTACGTTCTCCCCATGAGTGTGTGGGCTTCTGTTTAACTCTCACAGTGCAAAGGTGTACCAGTTAGTAAGTTAATTGATCATTGTAAATTGTCCTGTGTTTGGGCTAGGGGTTAAATGGTGGGTTGCTTCAGGGTGCATCTCTAGATAAATGAATACATAAGTACATGCACCAATGCACACAAGATGACAGAATGTTGCAAAGATAGCAGTACAATCTGTGTCAAAAGAAATGCTAACATGACTATAATGGAAAAACCAAGAGATGTAGAATTAAGAGTCTGAGCAGTGGCAGCCCTGTCATCATCAATTAACTGGACTCTGAAAACTCACACTCGATCCTCAACCGTACTTTGTTTACTTGTGCACAAGGAAAACGGCATGGTCCCTGTCACCACACTGCTCTGAAGTCTGAACAGAGTGTTGTGTTTCCAAAGATGTACTAGTTGGTGGGTTCACTGATCACTGTAAATTGTCCCATGATAAGGCTTGGATTAAATTGGGGGTTGTTGGGCGGTGCAACTTGAAGGGCCAGAAGGGCCTGTCCTACACTGTATGTCATTAAATAACTTTATTGGGAGATGGGGAAGATGGCAGCGTGATGCAGCTCGCAGCGGGCACTCCGGTGGTGATGTCTGTTATTTGTCAAGTAGGGTGCCGTGCACAATCCTGATTTGATGGAGACAGAAGTGAGAGCACGGAGGAACATCTGGTGAAACTTCTGAAATGCCTGCTTCACTGCCGCTGCTACTGTGTGATCCGAAATCTCTGGAGGAGACGGCCCCGAGTCCTCGGCTTTGATTGTTGCTCGGCGGCCGGGGCAGAGTTGAAGCACTCGGCAGAGGATGATGCTCGGAGAGGCTGTGTCAGAGGGGCTGATCGGAGGCTCGAAGTTTTCGGATGGACTCAGAGTCCGCTGCAGTCGGGTGCTTCCAGTGGTGCTGCATCGGCAAGTTGGCGGCGCTTGGAGGTTCATGGCGGGGAGAGTTCCTCCCTTCTGCCGCCTGAGTGGGATGATGAGGCTATCGGGACTTTGGGACTTTTTTTTACCATGCCCATGGTCTGCTCTTTATCAAATTATGGTATTGCTTTGCACTGTTGCAACTATATGTTATAATTATGTGGTTTTGTCAGTTTAGTCTTGGTTTGTCCTGTGTTTTCTTGTGATATCATTCTGGAGGAACGTTGTATCATTTTTCAATGCATGCATTTCTAAATGACAATAAACAAAAACTGAACTGAAACTGAACTGAACTGAACTCATTAATAACCATCACCATCACACAATGAGCACCGGTGCCCCACAAGGCTGTCTACTCAGCCCCCTGCTGTACTCACTGTACACCCATGACTGTGTAGCCAAGTTTCCATCGAACTCAATACATAAGTTTGCTGATGACACAACAATTGTAGGCCGTATCTCGGGTAATGATGAGTTTGAGTACAGAGAGGAAATTAAGAACCTGGTGGCATGGTGCGAAGACAATAACCTATCCCTCAACGTCAGCAAGACGAAGTAATTGGTTGTTGACTTCAGAAGGAGTAGCGGACTGCACGACCCAATTTACAACGGTGGTGCACAAGTGGAACAGGTCAAAAGCTTTAAGTACCTCGGGGTCAATATCACAAATGACCTGACTTGGTCCAACCAAGCAGAGTCCACTGCCAAGAAGGCCCACCAGCGCCTTTACTTCCTGAGAAAACTAAAGAAATTTGGCCTGTCCCTTAAAACCCTCACTAATTTTTACAGGTGCACTGTAGAAAGCATTCTTCTAGGGTGCATCACAACCTGGTATGGAAGTTGTCCTGTCCAAGACTGGAAGAAGCTGCAGAAGATGGTGAACACAAACCAATCTTCCATCCTTGGACTCACTCTACACCGCACGTTGTCGGAGCAGTGCTGCCGGAATAATCAAGGACACGACCCTCCCAGCCAACACACTTTTCGTCCCTCTTCCCTCCAGGAGGAGGCTCAGCAGCTTGAAGACTCGTATGGCCAGATTTGGGAACAGCTTCTTTCCAACTGTGATAAGATTGCTGAATGGATCTTGACCCGGATCTGGGCCGTACCCTCCAAATATCTGGACCTGCCTCTCGGTTTTTTTGCACTACCTTACTTTCCATTTTTCTATTTTCTATTTATGATTTACAATTTAAATTTTTAATATTTACTATCGATTTGTAATCCAGGGAGCATGAAGTGCAGAATCAAATATCGCTGTCATGATTGTACATTCTAGTATCAATTGTTTGGCAACAATAAAGTATAAAGTATGATATTACAGTTAGTAATAGCCAATAGAATCTCTATGTTAAAGGCCAATAATACTTCAAAATTGGTAAAGTAGCTGACCAATTGTACGTGTCGCACTAGAACCCTTCATGCAAATTTCACACTTCAAAGTTCAAAACAAATTTATTATTAAAGTACATACATGTCACCATATACAACCGTGAGACTCATTTACTTCATGGACATTCACAGTAAGTACAGAGAAACATAATAGAATGAATAGAATACTGCATCCATCAGGATGGACGAACAATCAATGTGCAAAAGACATCAAACTGTGCAAATTCAAAAAGAGAGAGATAAAAAGTATATATTTATAATATTAATAATAATGCAGGTTGAGTAACCCTTATCTGAAATGGTTTTGGATTTTGGAATAAATAATGAGATAGCTTGGATCTCCATCATTTCTGACTTAGAATTTACATGCTTAAAAAGACTGTAAGCAGTCTTTAAAAGACAGTCTTCATTGTCTTTAAAAAGATTGTAAGCAGGCTTTGTCTTACACTTGTTCATCACATATTTGTACTTAACAGTAAAAATTATTACATGCTATTAATATAATGAAAATATAATATTTGCAGGGTATCAAAGGCAGCTTCGAAAGAATACTTGAATCAGCTGCTGAACAACAACGGCATGATTCTGGTCTCCACCTATGATGTAGTGTTTTGATATAAAGGTTACAGTACACTGTATTTGTATTTTACTTTTTAAAGGTTTTATGTAAGTTATAAAAACAATCAGCATTGTAGACTTGTTTCGTGTTAGATTTTCATCAGCGCTGATCTTGATAAACTCATCACTGAATTTCTCTGCTGCTTCGTGATCAGCAAATGCTTTATCACCACAATCTTCAAAAATTTAATGCTGTGCTTTTTCATAAATTTCTGCAACCAGCCTGCTGAAGATTCATAATTACCTTCAATTTTCTGTCTGTCGCGATAGATCTTTGCTTATTTCATGATCAGCATACCGTTAAGCAGCAAGTATTTGCTCGCTAGGGCTGTGGATAGGGCTTTAAACTAAATAACAGTGTTTTGGGTTCAACAGATCAGGGAAGTATGAACAAACTAAAAGAGAAAAGTGTGGATAAAGATAAAGTAAAAGCAAAAGTTAAAAAAGAGAAAAGTAAAGGTGGAGTGCAGAAAAGTCAAGTGGAACAGAGAGAAAGATTACTAGACTTTAAAGGCACAATGAGTGTCAGGGAACTTTATCTGAATGCCTGTAGTATTCAAAACAAGGTCAGTGAACTTGTGGCACAAATCAGTGTAAAGGGGTAGGACCTAGTGGCCATTACAGAAACATGGTTACAGGGTGGGGAGGACTGGGACTTAAATATTCAAGGATATCAAATAATATGAAAAGATAGGCAGGAAGGTAAGGGAAGTGGGGTAGCGCTCTTAATTAAAGATGAGATCAAGATGATAGTGAGAGACAATACAAAATCTAAGGAGCAGAATATTGAATCCATCTGGGTAGAGATTATATAGTAAAAAAAACACTGGTGGGCACTGTCTATAGGCCACTGAATAATGACATTACAGTGGCACAGGTAATAAACAGAAAAATCTGAGGCATGTAAGAATGGAACAGCAGTTATCATGGGGGGACTTTAACTGGCACAGAGACTGGGTGAATCAAGTTGGCTGAGGCAGTCTTGAGGAGGACTTCGTAGAATGCATCCATGATGGCTTTCCTGTACAGCATCTCACTGAATCTACAAGGGAACATGTATCTTAGATCTGGTCCTGTGCAATGAGACAGGTAAAATCAGCAATCTTGTAGCTAGGGATCCTCTTGGAAAGAGTGATCACAGTATGACTGATTTTCTCATACAAATGGAGGGTGCAATAGTTTGATCTAAAACCAGTGTATTATGCCTAAACAAGGGGGACTATAATGGGATGAGGGAGGAGTTGGATAGGGTCGACTGGGAACAGTGGGACAGTTGAGGAACAGTGGAAGACTTTCAGAGAAATTTTTTATTATGCTTAACAATAGTATATTTCAGTTAAAAGCAAGGACAGTAAGGGCGGGGAGAGCCAGCCATGGATAACTAAGGAAATAAAGGAAGGCATTAAACTAAAAGCTTGCACGTACAAGGTCGTCAAGAGTGGAGGGAAACCAGAAGATTGGGGAATCTTTAAAAAGCAATGAAGTACCACTGAGCGAGCAATAAAGAAAGGAAAGATGGATAATGAAAATAAACTAGCACAGAATATAAAAAGGGAAAGTAAAAGTTTTTATAATTATAAACAGTGGAAAAGGGTGGCTGAAGTGAATGTAGCTCCTTTGGAGGATGAGAAAATGGAATTGATATTGGGTAATGAGGAAATGGCCGAGGTTTTTAATAACTATTTTGTGTCGGTCTTCATGGTGGAGGACACGTCCAACATGCCAAAGAGAGATGTTATGGATGTGATGGGAGGTGAGGACCACAATACAATAGCTATCACTAAAGAGGTAGTTCTGAGTAAACTTGTGAGCCTAAAGATAAACAAGTCTTCTGGTCCTGATGGAATGCATCCCAGGGTACTGAAAGAAATGGCAGAGGTTATAGTAGAGACCTTGGTGATAATTTACCAAAATTCTCTGGACCCTGAGCAGGTTCCGGCGGATTGGAGGAAGGTGAATATCACGCCACTGTTCAAAAAAGGATGCAGGAAAAAGGCAGGTATGTAACTACAGGGCAGTTAGTTTAACATCTGTAGTTGGGAAAATGCTTGATGCTATCATTAAAGAAGAAATAGCAAGGATTCTGGAAAGAAATGGATCCATCAGGTAGACGCAGCATGTATTCAGAACAGGCAGGTCCTGTTTGACAAACTTACTGGAGTTCTTTGAGGACATAACAAGCACAGTGGATAGATGGGTACAGATGGACATTATTTACTTAGGTTTCCAGAAGGTGTTTGATAAGGTGCCACATAACAGACTTATCCATAAGATAAGGATGCATAGAGTTGGGGATGACGTATTAGCATGGATAGAGGAGTGGTTAACTAAGCAGAGAGTTGGGATACATGGTTGTTTCTCTGGTTGGCAATCAGTGGTGAGCGGTGTGCTGCAGGGGTCGGCGACTGTTCATGATATACATCAACGATCTGGTGTAGTGTATCTAAGTCTGCTGATGACACTAAATTGAGTGGAAAAGCAAATTGTGCAGAGGATATGGCATGTCAGCAGAGAGATATAGATAGGTTAAGTGAGTGGGCAAGGGTCGGGCAGATGGAGTACAATGTTGGTAAATGCGAGGTCACCCACTTTGGAAGGAAAAATCTAAGATAAAATTATTGTTATAAGTGATAAACATTGCAGCACGCTGGACTTGGGAGTGCTTGTGCATGAATCACAAAAGGTTGGTTTGCGGGTGCAGCAGGCTATCAAGAAGGCAAACGGAATGTTGGCCTTCATTGCTAGAGGGATTGAATTTAAGAGCAGGGAGGTTATGCTGCAACTGTACAGGGTACTGGTGAGGCCGCACCTGGAGTACTGCGTGCAGTTCTGGCCTTCTTACTTGAGGAAGGACATACTGGCTTTGGAGGCGGTGCAGAGGAGGTTCACCAGGTTGATTCCAGAGATGAGGATGTTAGACTATGAGGAGAGATTGAGTGTCCTGGGACTGTACTCGCTGGAATTCAGAAGAATGAGAGGAGATCTTACAGAAACAAATAAAATTATGAAAGGGATAGATAAGATAGAGGTAGGAAAGGTAGGTGAGATTAGAACTAGGAGACATAGCCTCAAGATTTGGGGGAGTACATTTACCACGGTTATGAGGAAGAACTGCTTTTCCCAAAGAATGGTGAATCTTGTGGAATTCTCTACCCAATGAAGCAGTGGAGGCTACCTCAGTAAATATATTTAAGACAAGGTTGGATAGATATTTGCATAGTAGGGGAATTAAGGGTTATGCAGAAAAGGCAGGTAGGTGGAGTTGAGTCCATGGTTAGATCAACCACGACCTTATTGAATATTGAAACAGGCTCGACGGGCCAGATACCCTACTCCTGCTCCTATTTCTTATGCTGTTATGTTCTCCGACGTTGACAATAAACAATTGTGATCCTCATTTTTCACTTTAAGCGGTCATTCATTACGTACGTGAAGTTACTTTTCCCAGCTGTCTGTGGTGCACAGGGATCTGCGCACTGCCTGGAAACCTTCACAGCAACTTGTAGAATTTTCTGTTTGTGATGTCATATCGCACTCAAAGATTTTTGGCTTTTTGGAGGTTTTGGAATTTCAGATAAGGGGAACTCAACCTGTAATAATAATAATAAATAAATAAGCAATAAATATCGAGAACATGATGTGAAGAGCCCTTGAAAGTGAGTTCAGAGTTTGCGGGAACATTTCAGTGATGAGGTGAGCGAAGTTGAGTCAGGAGCCTGATGGTTGAGGGGTTATAATGGTTCCTGAACCTGGTGGTGTGGGACATAATGCTCCCGTGCTTGCTTCTTTATGGTAGCAGTGAGAAAGGAGCCTGGATGGTGGGGTTGCTGATGATGGATGTTGCCTTCCTGCAACATTGCTCCTTATCTTTCCTTATCTATACATCTTTATCTTGACTCAGTGTGGCAAATGGGTCTGATCCCCGGATGTGGAAAGTGAAAACGTGTTCTTCAAAGGCCTCACTTGCCTGGCTGACCACACACTGTCTGGAAACTCTCTTTGCCTGGACATTGTCTTAACCCTTGCCTTGCTGCAACTTAAACATCACTACTGGGAAGGGGACGTGAAAGAGGTGACTGGTTGAGAAGTCTGATATCAGTGGTGAAGAAGCAGCCCCTGAACCTGAGCATCTGGGATTTCTTCCAGAAGGTGGAAAGGGCATTTAAGAGACTCTTGGATAGGTCCATTGGTGATATAAAAATGGAGGGCTCCGTAAGAGGGATGGCTAAGGTTGACCTCAGAGTAGGTTAAAAGGTCGGCACAGCATTTTGTGCCGAAGGATCTATGCTGTACTATACTGTTCTATCTTGTAATACTGGAGTATGGCTCATTTAGAATACACAGAAAGTAGTGAGTGTGTGCAACGTGCTGCCAGGGGAGCTGGTAGAGGCAGATACATGAGGGACATTTCAGAGACTCTAAGATAGGCGCATGGATGACAGAGAAATGGAGGGCTATGTGGAAGGGAAGCTTTAGATTGGTCGTGGAGTCGGTTAGAAGTCTAGCACAACATGGTGGGCCGAAAGGCCTGTACTCAGCAGTACTGTCCTGCACGCTAAAAGAGAATGGCCAGGATAGCAGAAGGAAATCTAGTTGGAGAAAAAGTTATAAAAGATAACTTTGCATAAAATCATAAAACACAACTTTATACAAAATTATAAACACCAGAATCAGCTAAGGGATGTTTGTACCTGTGACACAATTCAGACTATTCATTTTTTCTGTCAACTATTAACATTTCTGTAAAACTGCAAAACATGCAAGCGATAATATAATCAGTTTAATTTTCATTAATTCTAAAGGTAGTATTGCTAATCAATCGATTAGCAGATTTGTACGTGGCCGATCAGCAGCTGTAACCGGAGCACCAGTCGTGAGTTAGGTAGCAGGGAAGGTTCAGGCATAAAAAGGAGACACTGTCTAGCGGAGCGGTCATTGGCGGAGTGATCCGAGGCAGAGTGGTAGGGCTTTGGCTCCTTTGGGCTTCGTCAATAATGAGTCGAGGTGGAGGTAAGTTACCTGTGAGGAATGGAAACAGGAAATATGCCCGTGAGGCTGGTGTTCTGTACTGGGTGTCAGATGTGTAAATTCCGGAGACTCCCAGCCTCCTGGATGGCCATATCTGCACCAGGTGCTCCGAGCTGCAGCTCCTTAGGGACCACGTTAGGGAACTGGAGATGCAGCTCGATGACCTTCGTCTGGTCAGGGAGAGTGAGGAGGTGATAGAGAGGAGCTATAGGCAAGTAGTTACTCCAGGGCCTCGGGAGACAGATAAGTGGGTAACAGTTAGGAGAGGGAAGGACAAGAGTCAGATACTAGAAAGTACCCCTGTGGCTGTTTCCCTTGACAATAAGTACTCCTGTTTGAGTACTGTTGGGGGGGGGGGCCTACCTGGGGGAAGCAACAGTGGCCGCGCCTCTGGCACAGATTCTGGCCATGTAGCTCGGAAGGGTAGGGAAAGGAAGAGGATGGAAACAGTGATAGGGGAAAGTTAGGGGATCAGACAGGTGATTCTGTGGATGCAGGAAAGAAACGCGGATGGTACTTTGTCTCCCAGGTGCCAGGTCCGGGATGTTTCAGATCGCGTCCACGATATCCTGAAGTGGGAAAGTGAACAGCCAGAGGTCATGGTACATACGACATAGGTAGGAAAAGGAAGGAGGTCCTGAAAACAGACTACAGGGAGTTGGGAAAGAAGTTGAGAAGCAGGACCTCAAAGGTAGTAATCTCGGGATTACTGCCTGTGCCACGCGACAGTGAGTATAGGAGTAGAGTGAGGTGGACGTTTAATGTATGGCTAAGGGATTGGAGCAGGGGGCAGGGATTCAGGTTTTTGGAAAATTGGGACCTCTTCTGGGGCAGGTGTGACCTGTACAAAAAGGACGGGTTGCACTTGAATCTGAGGGGGACCAATATCCTAGTAGGGAGGTTTGCAAAGGATATTGGGGAGAGTTTAAACTAGAATTACTGGGGGGTGGGAACTGAAATGAAGAGATGGAGAAAGGGGTGCTTGGCTCATAAATAGAGAAAGCTTGGAGACAGTACAAGATAGAGGACAAGCTGGTGATAGAGAAGGGATATGTTCAGACCAATGGTTTGAGATGTATCTGTTTTAATGCAAGAAGCATCATGAACAAAGCGGATGAGCTTAGAGCATGGATCAGCCTTGGAGCTATGGTGTTGTAGCCATTACAGAGACCTGGATGGCTCGGGGGCAGGAATGGTTACTTAGAGTGCCAGGCTTTAAATGTTTCAGAAAGGACAGAGAGGGAGGCAAAAGAGGTGGGGGCATGGCACTGCTGATCAGAGATAGTGTCACGGCTGCAGAAAAGGAGGAAGTCATGGAGGGATTGTCTACTGAGTCTCTTTGGGTGGAAGTTCGGATCAGGAAGGGGTCAACAACTCTACTGGGTGTTTTTTATTGACCACCCAGTAGTAACTGGGACATCAAAGAGCAGATAGGGAGACAGATTCTGGAAAGGTGTAATAATAACAGGGTTGTAATGGGGGGAGATTTTAATTTCCATATGTTGATTGGCATCTCCCTAGAGTGAGGGGTTTAGATTGGGTGGAGTTTTTTAGATGTGTTCAGGAAGGTTTCCTGATGCAAAATGTAGATAAGCCAACAAGAGGAGAGGCTGTACATGATCTGGTATTGGGAAAGGAACCTGGTCAGGTGTCAGGTCTCTCAGTGGGAGAGCACTTTGGAGATAGTGATCACAATTCTATCTCCCTTACCATAGCATTGGAAAAGGATATGAACAGACAAGTTAGGGAAACGTTTAATTGGTGTAAGGGGAAATATGAGGCTATCAGGCTGGAACTTGGAAGCATAAATTGGAAAGAGATGTTCTCAGGGAAATATACAGAAGAAATGTGGCAAATGTTCAGGGGATATCTGAGTGGTGTTCTGCATAGGTATGTTCCAATGAGACAGGGAAAGGACGGTAGGGTACTGGAACCGTGGTGTACAAAGGCTGTTGAAAATCTAATCAAGAAGAAAAGAAAAGCTTACAGAAGGTTCAAAAAACTAGATAATGATAAAGATCTAGAAGATCATAAGGCTCACAGGAAGGAGCTTAGGAATGAATTTAGGAGAACCAGAAGGGGCCATGAGAATACCTTGGCGAGCAGTATTAAAGAAAACCCCAAGGCATTCTACAAAGTATGTGAAGAGCATGAGGATGAGATATGAGAGAATAGGACTAATCAAGTGTGATAGTGGAAAGTGTGTATGGAACCGGAGGAGATAACAGAGGTACTTAATGACTACTTTGCTTCAGTATTCACTGCGGAAAAGGATCTTGGCGATTGTAGGGATGACTTACAGTGGATTGAAAAGTTTGAGCATATAGACATTAAGAAAGAGGATGCGCTGGAGCTTTTGGAAAGCATCAAGTTGGATAAGTCAATGGAACCGGATGAGATATACCCCAGGCTACTGTGAGAAGCGAGAGAGGAGATTGCTGAGTCTCGTGTGTATCATCAATGGGAACGGAAGAGGTTCCGGAGGATTGGAGGGCTGTGGATATTGTTCCCTTATTCAAAAAAGTGAGTAGAGATTACCCAGGAAATTATAGACCAGTGAGTCTTACTTCAGTGGTTGGTAAACTGATGGAAAAGTTCTGGAGAGGCAGGAATTATGAATATTTGGAGAAGCATAATATGATTAGGAATAGTCAGCATGGCTTTGTCAAAGACAGGTCGTGCCTTATGAGCCTGATTGAATTTTTTGAGGATGTGACTAAACACATTGATGAAGGTAGAGCAGTAGATGTAGAGTATATGGATTTCGGCAAGGCATTTGATAAGGTACCCCATGCAAGGCTTATTGGGAAAGTAAGGAGGCATGAGATCCATGAGGACCTTGCTTTGTGGATCCAGAATTGGCTTACTCACAGAAAGCAAAGAGTGGTTGTAGACGGGTCATATTCTGCATGGAGGTCGGTGACCAGTGGTGTGCCTCAGGGATCTGTTCTGGGACTCCTTGTCTTTGTGATTTTTATAAATGACCCAGGATAAGGAAGAACCACCCATTGTTTTCCTGCCTATGACGTCAATACTTCCCCTCCCCCACCCCTTTGTCTTTCAAATTACTGGTCTATCAACTGACACTACAAGCATTCCTCAAATCCTTCCCCATCTTTCATTCTTCAGTCCTGACGAAGGGTTCCGGCCCGAAACGTCGACTCATCGTTTCTGACTGATGCTACCCGATCTGCTGAGTTCATCCAGCGTACTGAAAGTGTTGCTTTGATCTCTTACAGCATCTGCAGATTATTTTGTGTAGAAACCATAGAAAGGGTGCAGAGGAGACTTACAAGGGATGTTGCCTGGATTGGGGAGCATGCCTTACGAGAATAGATTGAGTGAACTCAGCCATTTCACCTTGGAGCGACGGAGGATGAGAGGTGACCTGATAGGGGTGTATAAGATGTTGAGAGGCATTGATCGTGTGGATACTCTGAGGCTTTTTCCCAGGTCTGAAATGGCTAACATGAGAGGGTACATTTTTAAGGTGCTTGGAAGTAGGTACAGAGCAGATGTCAGGGTTAAGATTTTTACGCAGAGTGTGGTGAGTACGTGGAATGGGCTGCCAGCAATGGTGGAGGAGGCGGATACGATAAGGTCTTTTAAGAGACTCCTGGATAGATACATGGAGCTTAGAAAAATAGAGGGCTATGGCTAACCCCAGGAAATTTCTGAGGTAAGGACATGTACGGCACAGCTTTGTGGGCCGAAGGGCCTGTATTGTGCTGTAGGTTTTCTATGTTTCTAAAGGGTGCTATAAACAAAAAGGCATACATACACACTCTCACCACCGTCAGAGTGATGAAGTTCTGGCTCAGGTTCCCCTTAAATTTTTCACCTTTTACCCATAACCTGTGACCTCTAGTTCTAGTCTCACCCAATCTCAGTGGAAAAAGCCTGCTTGCATTTACCCTCTTTATACCCCTCATAATTTTGCATACCACCATCAAATCTCCCCTCATCCCCTCATTCTCCTCATTCTCCTACGCTCCAGGGAATAAAATCCTAACCTATTCAACCTTTTCTTCTAACTAAGATCCTAAAGTCCCAGCAACATCCATCTAATTTTTCTTAAATTTTACAAGGATGAGGATTTCAAATTTTGCAAGAACTTAGGGATTTTAGAATGTATGCTTGGACCCTAGGCAAGAGGATTGGAAAGAGCAAAACTCAGGAAGGAATCAGACTTTTCTGCTTCCTCAAATAGATCAGATCATTGGTGGAGTATATTGATAAGAATTTTAACTTAGCTAGATTACACCATAATCTACCTTTATTTATTTTATTAAAAGCAAAGAGATTTTTAAGAAGTCTTTTTCATTAAAAAAAGGTGCTAAAATCATTACGATATTTCCACTTGTCTGCCTGGATCAGCTTTTAAAAATGGCAGCAGAGCTTCACTCCTTCATAAGGAAAGAGAGATCACTTTCCCATCATATCAACTGAGGTACAGAAAGATGGCAAAAAAGGGTCAGTAACATCATGAAGGATCCCACCCTCCCTGCTCATGGACTGGTTGTCCCACTCCCATCAGAGAGGAGGCTATGCAACGCCCACAGCTGGACCAACAGACTTAAAGACAGTTACTTTCCTCAAGGTGATCAACACCTCCACCCACCAACCCACCCCTCCACACCCCCAAACACCACTACTTTGTCATTTCCTGTCAGTCACTTTATGTACGGACACTCCTGTGCCTAGCGTCACTTTATGGACATAAAATCTAAATATGTATGTAAATTATCTTATGTATTGATATTCATTATGTTTTTATTTATTATTGTGTTCTGTATCTTATTGTGTTTTTTTGTGCTGTTTCGGATCCGGAATAACAATTATTTCATTCACCCTTAAACTTGCGTACTGGGAATGACATTAAACAATCTTGAATTCTGCAAATGGTTTGACATGAGGTGAATGGAACTGCATTGCTCATTCAGTGCGCACAGTGCGTTTCCCCTCTCTCTCTCTCTGAACACCTGTGTCTCTTACCAGAGAATAATTGCTTTGGCCATGTCATTTCTTTCATATAATGGCAGTAATTTGCAGTGCCTTTCAGGGACTGGACAGCTGGTGCCACTGAAACGCTTGTCGAGGGTAATCCTATCCTCATCTCTGTCACTAACGTCACCATAGCAACATGTTCCAAATCCATATTAATATTAAAACTGTCCTATTTATCCTGTCATTAATTAAGTTTTGTTTATCAAGTTCGAATGTATTGTCATCTGACTGCACATATATACAACCAAACAAAACAATGTTCCTCCAGTGCACCCACAAAACAAATATCACACACAGCACATAAAACAAAACATTACCATAAATAAGTTAGGAAAATATAAATGTAAAGTACTTTTTCCTCTCTTTTTGCACTTATTAAATTTTACATAGATATCATAAATACAAATATAAATACATTAAAAAATATACAGCAGTGCAGGTAAACAGTAATCAGCTTGCTGATGAGACCTTGGTGGTGCCAGGAAAGTCTCACAGCCTGAGGGAAGAAGCTGTTACCCAGTCTGGCAGTCAATAGAAACATAGAAAACCTACAGCACAATACAGGCCCTACGGCCCACAATGCTGTGTTGAACATTACCAAGGGTTGCCACAGCCCACTATTTTTCGAGTTCCATGTACCTATCTGGGAGTCTGTTAAAAGACCCTGTTGCATCTGCCTCCACTACCGTCACTGGCAACCCATTCCACGCATTCACCACTCTCTGCATAAAAAAAACTCAACCCTGACATCTCCTCTGTACCTACTTCCAAGCACCTTAAAACTGTGCCCTCTCATGTTAGCCATTTCAGCCCTGGGAAAAAGCCTCTGACTATCCACATGATCAATGCCCCTCATCATCTTATATACCTCTATCAGGTCACCTCTCATCCTCCGTCACTCCAAGGAGAAAAAGACAAGTTTACTCAACCTATTTTCATAAGGCATGCTCCCCAATCCACGCAACATCCTTGTAAATCTTCTTTGCACCGTTTCTATAGTTTCCACAAGCTTCCTGTAGTGAGGTGACCAGAAATGAGGACAGTACTCCAAAAGGGGTCTCACCAGGGTCCTATATAGCTGCAACATTAACCCTCAGCTCTTTTGCTCAATCCCATGATTGATGAAGGCCATTACGCCATATGCCTTCTTAACCACCGAGTCAACGGGTACAGCAGCCTTAAGTGGCCTATGGACTTGGACACCAAGATCCCTCTCATCCTCCACACTGCCAAAAGTCTTACCATTAATACTATATTCTGCCATCATATTTAACCTAACAAAATGAACCACCTCACACTTATCAGGGCTGAACTCCATCTGCCACTTCTCAGCCCAGTTTTGCATCCTATCAATGTCCCATTGTAACCTCTGACAGCCCTCCACACTATCCACAACACCCCCAACCTTTGTGTCATCAGCAAATTTACTAACCCATCCCTCCACTTTCTCAATGACGTCATATATAAAAATCACAAAAAGTAGGGGTCCCAGAACAGATTCCTAAGGCACACCACTGGTCATCGACATCCATGCAGAATATGACCTGCCTTTTACAAAGCCATGCTGACTATTCCTAATCATATTATGCCTCTCCAAATGTTCATAAATCCTGCCTCTCAGGATCTTCTCTATCAACTGAACTAAGACTCACTGGTCTATAATTTCCTGGGCTATCTCTACTCTCTTTCGTGAATAAGGGAACAACATCTGAAACCCTCCAATCCTCTGGAACCTCTTCCGTCCCCATTGATGATGCAAAGGTCATTGCCAGAGGCTCAGAAATCTCCTCCCTTGCCTCCCACAGTACCCTGGGTGACTTATCCAACTTAATGCTTTCCAAAAGCTGCAGCACATCCTATTCCTTAATATCTACATGCTCAAGCTTTTCAGTCTACTGTAAGTCATCCCTACAATCACCAAGCTCCTTTTTCATAGTGAATACTGAAGCAAAGTATTCATTAAGTACCTCTGCTATCTCTGCTGGTTCCATACACACTTGATTGGTCCTATTCTCTCATGTCTTATCCTCTTGCTCTTCACATAGTCGTAGAATGTCTTGGGGGTTTTCCTTAATCCTGTCCGCCAAGGTCTTCTCATGACCCCTTCTGGCTCTCCTAATTTCATTCTTAAGCTCCTTCCTGCTAGCCTTATAATCTTCTAGATCTCTATCATTAGCTAGTTTTTTGAACCTGTCATAAGCTCTTCTTTTCTTCTTGACTAGATTTACAACAACCTTTGTACACCACAGTTCCTGTACCTTATCATCCTTTCCCTGTCTCATTGGAATGTACCTATGCAGAACTCCATGCAAATATCCCCTGAACATTTGCAGCATTTCTTCCATACATTTCTCTGAGAACATCAGTTCCCAATTTATGCTTCCAGTATCCTGCCTGATAGCATATTTCACCTTTCTCCAATTAAATGCTTTCCTAACTTGTCTGTTCCTATCCCTCTCCAGTACTATGGTAAAGGGGATAGAATTGTGGTCACTATCTCCAAAATGCTCTCCCACTGAGAGACCTGACACCTGACCAGGTTCATTTCCCAATACCAGATCAAGTACAGCCTCTGCTCTTGTAGGCTTATCTTGAAGCCTTCCTGAACACACTCATGGTTAATAAAGTTCTTAATATTTATAGACTACACCCAATACTTCCTGCAACATCTGGTGAAGCATTGGCATACTATAATCACCCTATCTATCAACAACCAAAAAGAAAAACCCCCCTTATCAAAATAAACCGAGGCATATTCCAGGGTGACTCTCTAAGTTTTGTCTAGCTTTAATCCCGCTCTCGAATTTACTGAATTGGATGAAGATGGAGTATCATATCAGAAACAACCAAATTATACCCTGACACACACTTATATCCATGGACAATTTGAAATTATATGCTCTTCCATCAGTTATGCGAAAGCAAATAATTCAAATAGTAGAACTCTTTTCTAAAGACACAAGTATGAACTTTGGACTAGATAAGTGAGGAGCATTAAACTTAAAGAAAGGTTAAATAGAGCTAATAGAATACAAACCAGAGCAGCAGGATACAACCGATGGACGAATATGAAGCACATAAGTATCTGGGGTAATAACATACAAAGTAAATAGATCATAGACCATAAGACCATAAGACATAGGATCATAATTAGGCTATTTGGCCCAAACAGTCTGTTCCGCCATTTAATCATGGCCAATCCTTTTCTCCCCTCCTCAGCCCTAGTTCCTGGCCTTCTCCCTGTAACCTTTGATGCCACGTCTAATCAAGAACTGATCAAGCTCTGCCTTAAGTACACCCAACGACCTGGCCTCCTCAGCTGCCTGTGGTAATAAATTCCATAAATTCAGTATGCTCGGGCTAAAGAAATTTCTCCACATCTCTGTTTTAAATGGACGTCCGTCTAACCGGAAGCTGTACCCTCTTGTCATAGACTCTCCCACCATGGGAAACATCTTTTCCAAATTTACTCTGTCTAGGCCTTTCAACATTCAAAAGGTTTCAATAAGATCCCCCTCATCCTTCTAAATTCCTAGTCATAGTCATAGTCATAGTCATAGTCATACTTTATTGATCCCGGGGGAAATTGGTTTTCATTACAGTTGCACCACAAATAATTAAATAGTAATAGAACCATAAATAGTTAAATAGTTATATGTAAATTATGCCAGGAAATAAGTCCAGGACCAGCCTATTGGTTCAGGGTGTCTGACCCTCCAAGGGAGGAGTTGTAAAGTTTGATGGCCATAGGCAGGAATGACTTCCTATGACGCTCTGTGTTGCATCTCGGTGGAATGAGTCTCTGGCTGAATGTACTCCTGTGTCCACCCAGTACATTATGTAGTGGATGGGAGACATTGTCCAAGATGGCATGCAACTTAGACAGCATCCTCTTTTCAAACACCACTGTGAGAGAGTCCAGTTCCATCCCCACAACATCACTGGCCTTTCGAATAAGTTTGTTGATTCTGTTGGTGTCTGCTACCCTCAGCCTGCTGCCCCAGCACACAACAGCAAACATGATAGCACTGGCCACCACAGACTCGGAGAACATCCTCAGCATCGTCCGGCAGATGTTAAAGGACCTCAGTCTCCTCAGGAAATAGAGACAGCTCTGACCCTTCTTGCAGACAGCCTCAGTGTTCTTTGACCAGTCCAGTTTATTGTCAATTCGTATCCCCAGGTATTTGTAATCCTCCACCATGTCCATACTGACCCCCTGGATGGAAACAGGGGTCACCAGTACCTTAGCTCTCCTCAGGTTTACCACCAGCTCCTTAGTCTTTTTCACATTAAGCTGCAGATAATTCTGCTCATACCATGTGACAAAGTTTCCTACCGTAGCCCTGTACTCAGCCTCATCTTTTTGTACAGGTCACGCCTGCGCCAAAAGAGGTCCCAATGATCCAAAAACTTCTCCTCATAGAATTTTTTGAGGATGTAACTAGTAGAGTGGATAGGGGAGAACCAGTGGATGTGGTATATTTGGATTTTCAGAAGGCTTTTGACAAGGTCCCACACAGGAGATTAGTGTGCAAACTTAAGGCACACGGTATTGGGGGTAAGGTATTGGTGTGGGTGGAGAGTTGGTTAGCAGACAGGAAGCAAAGAGTGGGAATAAACGGGACCTTTTCGGAATGGCAGGCAGTGACTAGTGGGGTACCGCAAGGCTCAGTGCTGGGACCCCAGTTGTTTACAATATATATTAATGACTTGGATGAGGGAATTAAATGCAGCATCTCCAAGTTTGTGGATGACACGAAGCTGGGTGGCAGTGTTAGCTGTGAGGAGGATGCTAAGAGGATGCAGGGTGACTTGGATAGGTTGGGTGAGTGGACAAATTCATGGCAGATGCAATTTAATGTGGATAAATGTGAAGTTATCCACTTTGGTGGCAAAAATAGGAAAACAGATTATTATCTGAATGGTAGCCGATTAGGAAAAGGGGAGGTGCAACGAGACCTGGGTGTCATTATACACCAGTCATTGAAAGTGGGCATGCAGGTACAGCAGGTGGTGAAAAAGGCAAATGGTATGCTGGCATTTATAGCGAGAGGATTCGAGTACAGGAGCAGGGAGGTACTACTGCAGTTGTACAAGGCCTTGGTGAGACCACACCTGGAGTATTGTGTGCAGTTTTGGTCCCCTAATCTGAGGAAAGACATCCTTGCCATAGAGGGAGTACAAAGAAGGTTCACCAGATTGATTCCTGGGATGGCAGGACTTTCATATGAAGAAAGACTGGATGAACTAGGCTTGTACTCGTTGGAATTTAGAAGATTGAGGGGGGATCTGATTGAAACGTATAAGATCCTAAAGGGATTGGACAGGCTAGATGCAGGAAGATTGTTCCCGATGTTGGGGAAGTCCAGAACGAGGGGCCACAGTTTGAGGATAGAGGGGAAGCCTTTTAGGACCGAGATGAGGAAAAACTTCTAAAAAACAGAGAGTGGTGAATCTGTGGAATTCTCTGCCACAGGAAACAGTTGAGGCCAGTTCATTGGCTATATTTAAGAGGGAGTTAGATATGGCCCTTGTGGCTACGGGGGTCAGGGGGTATGGAGGGAAGGCTGGGGCGGGGTTCTGAGTTGGATGATCAGCCATGATCATAATAAATGGCGGTGCAGACTCGAAGGGCCGAATGGCCTACTCCTGCACCTATTTTCTATGTTTCTATCTCCCTTGCTGATGCATCCAACTATGGCAGAGGCATCAGAAAACTTCTGAAGATGACAAGACTCTGTGCAGTAATTGAAGTCCGAGGTGTAAATGGTGAAGAGAAAGGGAGACAAGACAGTCCCCTGTGGAGCCCCAGTGCAGCTGGTCACTCTGTCGGACACACAGTGTTGCAAGCACCTGTACTGTGGTCTGCCAACGAGTACAGTCCCAGAGCCATCCTCCTATGATAACCCTTTCATTCCCAGAATCGTCCTTGTAAACCTCCTCTGAAACCTCTCCAATGCCAGCACATCTTTTCTAAGATGAGGGGCCCAAAACTGTTCACAATGCTCAAGGTGAGGCCTCACCAGTGCCTTATAAAGCCTCAGCATCACATCCCTGCTCTTGTATTCTAGACCTTTTGAATTGAATGCTAACATTGCATTTGCCTTCCTCACCACTGACTCAACCTGCAAGTTAACCTTTAGAGTGTTCTGCACAAGGACTCCCATGTCCTTTACATCTCAGATTTTCGGATTTTCTCCCCATTTAGAAAATAGTCTGCACATTTATTTCTACTACCAAAGTACATTTTCCAACATTGTATTTCATTTGCTGCTCTCTTACCCATTCCCCCAATTTGACTAAGTCCTTCTGCAGCCTACCTGTTTGTTCAACACTACCTACCCCTCCACTAATCTTCGCATCATCACAAACTTGGCAACAAAGCCATCTATTCCATCATCTAAATCATTGATATACAGCATAAAAAGAAGCGGTACCAACACTGGCTCCTATGGAACACCACTAGTTATTAGCAGACAACCAGAAAAGGATCGTTTTATTCCTACTCGCTACCTCCTACCAATCAGCCAATGCTCTAACCATGCAAGTAACTTTACTGTAATGCTATGGGCACTTATTTGGTAAGCAGTTTCATGTTATAGTGCGATAAAGGGAAAAGTTTTGACAGAATTTACTTCAAGGCTTAAGAAAATCTGCCAAAAAGAGCTCAACAGTAAAAATATAACAAGGGCAATAAACATTTTTGCTATACTCATCCTAACATATTCTTTTGGCATAATATCTTGGTCTGAAACTGATCTGGAAAATTTACAAAGAAAAATAAGAACTCAAATGACAAATTTCAGAAAACACTGTATACACTTGAAAACACTTAGATCAACATTACCCATGACAGAAGACAGATATAAAAAATTTATACAGCAGTCAGATAAAACTTTGAAGGACAACCCTAAAAATGAAGAAATTATCACTATAGAAGAAGAAGTTAACAATAGAATAGCATGACCCTCCTTGGAATACATCCCTACAATCAAAAATAATTAATAAAATACCAGCAAATTCAAGATGATAAATGTAGAAAATGCCAAGAGAAACCAGCAACAATCCAACACATTACAGGATCCTACAGCAGTTCAATTCAATCTGATTACTTACACAGGCACAATCAAGTGGCAACCATCATTCATCAAAATTTGCTTTAAATAAAAATTCATAAAATGCACCATATCTTACTGTAACTACAAGCCTGACCCAGTTTTAAAGTCAGAGTCCTAAAAATTATATTATGACTGATCCATTATTACAGATAGGACAATCCATAATAACTCAGACACAAGGAAATCTGCAGATGCCAGAAATTCAAGCAACACGCACACAAAAATGCTGGTGGAACGCAGCAGGCCAGGCAGCATCTATAGGAAGAGGTACAGTCAAAATTTCGGGCTGGGACCCTTCGTCAGGACTAACTGAAAGAAGAGATAGTAAGAGATTTGAAAGTAGGAGGGGGAGGGGGAGATCCGAAATGATAGGAGAAGACAGGTGGGGGAAGGATGGAGCCAAGAGCTGGACAGGTGATTGGCAAAAAGGATACCAGGCTGGAGAAGGGAGAGGATCATGGGGCAGGAAGCCTGGGGAGAAAGAGAAGGGGGGAGGGGAGCCCAGAGAGTGGAGAGCAGGCAAGGAGTTATAGTGAGAGGGACAGAGGGAGAAAAAAGAGAGAGGAAAAAAAAGGGGAAAAAATATATATATTAAATAAATAAATAAGGGATGGGGTGTTCTCTCTCTCTTTTTTTCTCCCTCTGTCCCTCTCATTATAACTCCTTGCCTGCTCTCCCCCCTGCGGGCTCCCCTCCCCCCTTCTCTCTCTCCCCACCCAGGCTTCCTGTCCCATGATCCTCTCCCTTCTCCAGTTTGGTATCCCTTTTGCCAATCAACTTTCCAGCTCTTAGATCCACCCCTCCTCCGATCATTTCGGATCTCTCCCTCCCCCTCCTACTTTCAAATCTCTTACTATCTCTTCTTTCAGTTAGTCCTGACGAAGGGTCCCGGCCCAAAACATCGACTGTACCTCTTCCTAGAGATGCTGCCTGGCCTGCTGCGTTCCACCAGCATTTTTTGAATCCATAATAACTGTCCGGATAGAATATTACAGGATAAACATGCAAGAACAACATTTAATAGATTTATTCATTCCAAACACACATAACATACAGAAATCAATGAGTAAAAAAGACCAGAAATATGCTGAATTAAAAGGGGAAATTGAAAGTCTATGGTTCACAAGCAGGGTATACATTGTCCCAGTAGTAATATCCACAACTGGTATCATCCCAAAGTCACGACACAGTAGCATTAAACAATTAGGCCTACCAGCAATATTTATGTAAAATTCCAGAGAAACACAATACTAAACACCACTACAGCAGTTCAAAAGTTCCTAGCAATTGAGAAATGACTATGCTTGTCTATGCCCTTAGGTCAGATTACGCTAAGAAAAATAAAAATGATTATAATAATGAATAAATAAACAGTAAATATTAAGAACATAAGAAGAAGAGTCCTTAAAAATGAGTCCATTGGTTGTGGGAACGGTTCAGTGATGGGGCAAGTGAAGTTGAGTTAAGTTGTCCCCACTGGGTGAGGAGCCTGATGATTAAGGAGTAATAGCTGTTCTTGAACCTGGTGGTGTGAATCCTAAAGATCCTATACTTTCTTCCTGATGGCAGCGGCGTGAAGAATTCATGGCTTGGATAGCAGGGGTCCTTGGTGATGGATGTTGCTTTCCTGCAACAGCGCTCTGTGTAGGTGTGCTCAGTGATGGTGAGGGCTTTACCCATGATGGACTGGTCTGTATCCACAACACAACAGATTCAGGCAGATCCACAGAATGAGAAACCAGGTCAATGCTTCCGACCATAGAGTCTTAGAGTACTACAGCACAAAAACAGGCCCTTCAGCCCATCTAGTCTGGGCTGAACTGTTATTCTGTCAAGTCTCCCGACTTGCACCTGGACCATAGCCCACCATACCCCTCCCATCCTTGTACCTATCCAAAATTGCATTGCAATTGAACCCACATCCACCACTTCATCTGGCAATTTGTTCCAGATTCTCACCACCCTCTGAGTGAAGAAATTTCCCCTCATGTTCCATGTAATTATCTCACCTTTCTCTTGGTGAGAGGTTGCATCCTTTCTGGTGGATTCTAAGTTCCCACTGCAGGGTCATTTTGAATATGTGCTGCCATGGTGTGTTGAGTCAAAGAACACTACAACACGGAAACTGGCCCTTTGGCCCATCTAGTCTCATCTACCCCCACTGGGACCATGGCCCTTCATACTCCTTCCCATCCATGTACTTATCCAAACTGATATCTACCACTTCCACTAATAGCTCGTTCCACACTCTCATCACCCCCTGTTTCCCCTCATGTTCCCCTTAAATATTTCTCCTTTCACCCTTAACCCATGACCTCTGGTTCTAGTCTCAACCAGCCTCAGTGGAAAAAGCCTGCTTGTACTTATCAGTCTCTATACCCCTCATAATTTTGCACACACCATTTTTGGAGACTAAGTTACCAAAGTCTGGGCTGGTGCTTCAGTCCAGGAGTTCCTTATCTGAAAGGGGGTCCGTAGATAGATTGTAGGGGATCTATCTTTATTTTCACTAACCTCTAGCTCAATGGTGAGTATAGGCAACAAACCACGGTAGTATTTGAAGTGCCTGTGACTTTGCCACCAATAGAAATCACAGAGATTTTCAAATCACATTACAGATGTTACAAATATCTCAAAGTATATCATCACTACTTTGAAATTACAGTAGGTATTAGACCTGCTTCCAGGTCGAATGTGATCGTCGTTTTCCTGTCTGCAGTCGCTTGATGACATAGCTGGCCAACTATCAGGCAGTCCTGAGACTGGACGTCCAACATGACATGCCCGTTGCTTTGTCAAAGACCACCTTATAATTCAACATTCTTATTCAAGCTGAGCAACAATAGTCTTCACACTGATCTGACATTAAAAAATAAAATGTAATTTTAACTTGCCTATAATTTAGATATATGGTCTTGTTATTTAATGTGTTAGTAGAGACGCACATATATTACTATATAACAATTAAAAAAAATATTTTATTAACTGCATTTCAATATAATAGTTTTTTTTTGCAATCCAATGTATGTTATTTTATATACTTAAATACATTATCCTGAGAAGTGGCTTCATCGGACTGCTAAAGGAGTCTATGGCATAAAAATGTTAAGAACCCGTCCTAATACTGTAGAATAGAAAACTATCCCTGGTTATTCATGGTAAAATGATTTCCACAGCCAATATTTAATGGAAGCATATTATCCATTGAATATGCTACCTTGAAGCAGACATTGCGGGAAGAGAGCGCAGAAGAGATGGCTGTGCCAGAATTCAGCCTGGATTAAATCAGTGGGGCCCGACAGTAGAAAATGAACTGATGTTCAGTCCTCCTAATCATTGCCAGCCAAGATCCCACACCTGAGCCCATCCCCTCTGCCTGCGTTTGACCCATCCCCCTCTCTCCTCACTACTACCACTGGGTGAGGGGTCCAGCCCTGCCAGGTTTGGGAACGGTTGTTGTCCTGCGTTCATCAGGCTCCTGAACCGGATCGGACAGCTTCACTCATCTCTGCGCGGAGCTGACTCCACAGCCTGTGGATTCACTTTCAGGGACTCTGCAGCTCATGGTCTCAGTTTTATTTGTTTGCGTGTTTGCATGATTCCGCCCTCTTTTGCACATTTAGAACAGAAATGAGGAGAAATTTCTATAGCCGGAGGGTAGTGAAACTGTGGAATTCATCGCAGGACGGCTATGGAGGCCAAGTCATTGAGTAAATTTAAACCAGAGGTAGATAGGCTCTTGATTAGTCAGGGTATCAAATGTTATGGGGAGAAGGCAGAAGAACAGGGTTGAGAGCGACAATAAATCAGCTATGATTGAATGGCAGAGCAGACTTGATGGGCTAAATGGCCTAATTCTGCTCCTATGTCTTATGGTCATCTGTCAGAATCTGCTTGACTGTAAGTCATTTTGGGATGCTTTGAGTTGATCAAAGCTGCTGTCTAAATGAGAATGTACTGTACATCCGGGAAAGCCTGCAGGCTCACGAAGGCCACCACACCAGAGGGAAGTACAGAGGCCCGGGGTCTGGAGCTTGTTGATTGTCCCCAGCACCAAACGTGCTCCGCGGCTGTGAACCCACTTCTGGGATGCTCCATGTGTTTTTGTTTACCCCTTTTTTAATATGTCCACGATTTGATCGAGGTACTTCAGCACCGAACTGGCTGTGCGCACTGTGTCCTGCAGCCATTAACGCAGTACTGAACTGACTGATTCGGCGACTGTGGTTCCTGGACCATTTTGGGGACTCTGTGGTTCGATGCTTAATGTTCTGTGCGTCATTTGTTATTTTGCATGATTTGCTGTTTTTCATGCGTCGGATACTTGACAGCTTTTGTTGTGTCGGTTTTTTTCTTTATAAGGGTTCTTTGGCATTCCTTTGATTCGTGGCTGCCTTCATGAAGACAAATCTCCACGGCTGTGTACTGTATACATACTTTGAAACTTGAGTTGAGCTCTGAATTGTAATCACTAACAGCAGCCTGATGTCGGTATTACGATTGTCCAGGTGATCGAAGGCCAAGTGGGGAGCTGGCAAAGATTGCATCCACTGCGACCATAGGTAAATTCAAAGTATGTTTATTATTATTGAAGTATGTATGCAGTATACAACCCTGAGTTTTGTCTTCCCCTCGGACAGCATGGAACAAAGAAGAACCATGGACTCTGTTCGAAGAGAAAAGACATCAACACCCCTTCCCCTCCGGTGCAACAAACCCAAATTGCACAAATGGCAACAAAAAAAAAGTGAAAACACAGAATATAAAAAACACAAAATCAAAAGGCATGTTCTGTTCAGCTGTGTTCATTATCAGCAGGCCACCCCGATTCAAAATCGCCCAAACCAGCAACAAAAATAGGGGTGATCGGAAAAACGAGAAACTGCCGTAGGTCCAGGTCCTTGCTGAGGCAGGAGCTGATTGTGGCCATGACCAACCTCTCAAAGCACATCCTCACAGTAGATGAGAGTGCTACTGAACGATAGTCGCTAGGGCAGCTCACATTGCTCTCCTCGGGCGCTGGTATGGTTGTCACCCTCCTGAAGCAGCTGGGAACCTCTGACTGCAGCAGTGAGAGACTGAAGATCTCACACTGTAGCTGGAATAATGAGCAGATGTGTACTTTAGCTTCTGTTAATTGCACGTGTGCTAATTATTCCATCTACAGTCCAAATTGTTTAAATAAGGGTGGCCTTCGGAGAGGCATCTGGGGCTAACTGATGCAGCCAAGCTGTGTGACACGATATTGTGTCCCCTAGAGGGGAGAGTACTCCTGCCCAAGAAGGGTAGGCCGCTGGGAAACGCAAGCTGAAACAGCAAATCCCAACAGCAGCTAATGTACTTAGAAACCAATGCTAATCTTAAATGATAATAATTGGCATACAACTGAGTTGCATGGCTTTGAAAAACATTTGAGGCTGGAACGAGACGATCCAGTATGTATTATTTATTTATTTTTATTTAGACATACAGCATGGAAAACACTCATCCAGCCCAAGGAGCCTACGCTCCCTCGCTACATCCATATGACCAATTAGCCTCCTAATACCATATGTCTTTGTAATGTGGGAGGAAACCAGAGCACGCGGAGGAAACCCATGTGGTGATGTGGAGAACATAAAAACACATTACAGACAGCAGCAGGAATTGAACCTGGGTCATTGACATTGAAAGCCGTTACGCTAACTACTATGATACTGTGCAGCCCCGTAGTATGAAAGGATATTTTTTTCTCCTTGATGCAGTAATAACAAGGTTGTTGTGGTGGGAGATTTTAATTTCCCCAATATCGATTGGCATCTCCCTAGAGCAAGGGGTTTAGATGGGGTGGAGTTTGTTAGGTGTGATCAGGAAGGTTTCCTGACACAATATGTAGACGGGCCTACAAGAGGAGAGGCTGTACTTGATCTGGTATTGGGAAGTGAACCTGATCAGGTGTCAGGTCTCTCAGTGGGAGAGCATTTTGGAGGTAGTGATCACAATTCTATCTCCTTTACCATAGCACTGGAAAGGGATAGGAACAGGCAAGTTAGGAAAGCATTTAATTTGAGTAAGGGGAAATATAAAGCTATCAGGCAGGAACTTGGAAGCATACATTGGGAACAGATTTTCTCAGGGAAATGTACAACAGAAATGTGGCAAATGTTCAGCAGACATTTGCATGGAGTCCTGCATAGGTATGGTCCAATGAGACAGGGAAAGGATGGTAGGGTACAGGAACCATGGTGTACAAGGGCTGTTGAAAATCTAGTCAAGAAGAAAGGAAAAGCTTACAAAAGGTTCAAAAAGCTAGGCAATGATAGCGATCTGGAAGAATATAAAGCTGGCAGGAAGCAGTTTAAGAATGAAATTAGGAGAGCCAGAAGTGGCCATGAGAAGGTCTTGGCAAGCAGGATTAAGGAAAACCCCAATGCATTCTACAAGTATGTGAAGAGCATGAGGATAAGACGTGAGAGAATAGGACCAATCAAGTGTGACAGTGGATCACTGTGTATGGAACCAGAACAGATAGTGGGTGTACTTAACGAATACTTTGCTTCAGTATTCACTGTGGAAAAGGACCTTGGCGATTGTAGGGATGGCTTACAATGAACTGAAAAGCTTGAACATAGAGACATTAAAAAAGAGGATGTGCTGGAGTAGAGTAGAGTAAGGTAAGAAAGGGAGTAGAGATAGCCCAGGAAATTATAGACCAGTGAGTCTTACTTCAGTGGTTGGTAAGCTGATGGAAAAGTTCTGGAGAGGCAGGATTTATGAATATTTGGAGAAGCATAATATGACTAGGAATAGTTAGCATGGCTTTGTCAAAGGCAGGTCGTGCCTTATGAGCCTGTTGGAATTTTTTGAGGATGTGACTAAACACATTGATGAAGGTAGAGCAATAGATGTAGTGTATATGGATTTTAGCAAGGCTTATCGAGAAGGTAAGGAGGCTTGGAAATCAAGGGGACATTGCTTTGTGGATCCAGAACTGGCTTGCCCACAGAAGGCAAAGAGTGGTTGTAGATGGGTCATATTCTGCATGGAGGTCGGTGACCAGTGGTATGCCTCAGGGATCTGTTCTAGGATTCCTTCTTTTTGTGATTTTTATAAATGACCTGGTTGAGGAAGTGGAGGGATGGTTTAGTAAATTTCCTGATGACACAAAGATTGGGGGTGTTGTGGATAGTGTGGAAGGCTGTTAGATGTTACAACGGGACATTGATAGGATACAAAACTGGGCTGAGAAGTGGCAGATGGAGTTCAACCCAGGTAAGTATGAGGTGGTTCATTTTGGTAGGTCAAATGTGATGGCAGAATATATTATTAATTGTTAAGTCTCTCAGCAGTATGGAGGATCTTGGGGTCCCTGTTCATAAGACACTCAAAGCTGCTGAGCAGGTTGACTCTGTGGTTAAGAAGGCATACAGTGCATTGGCCTTCATCAACTGTGAGATTGAGTATAAGAGCCGAGAGGCAATGTCACAGCTATATAGGACTCTGGTCAGACCCCACCTGGAGTACTGTGATCAGTTCTGGTCACCTCACTACAGGAAGGATGTGGAAACTATAAAAAGCGTGCAGAGGAGATTTACAAGGATGTTGCCTGGATTGGGGAGCATGCCTTATGAGAATAGGTTGAGTGAACTCGTCCTTTTCTCCTTGGAGCGACGGAGGATGAGAGGTGACCTGATAGAGGTGTATAAGATGATGAGAGGCATTGATCATGTGGATAGTCAGAGGCTTTTTCCCAGGGCTGAAATGGTTAACAGGAGAGGGCACAGTTTTGTGCTTGGAAGTAGGTACAGAGGGGATATCAGGGGTAAGTTTTTTACGCAGAGAGTTGTGGGTGCATGGAATGGGCTGCCAGCGACTGTGGTGGAGGTGGATACAATAGGGTCTTTTAAGAGACTCCTGGATAGATACATGGAGCTTAGAAAAATAGAGGGCTATAGGTAACCCGAGGTAATTTCTGTAGTAAGTACATGTTCCGTACAGCATTGTGGGCCAAAGGGCCTGTATTGTGCTGTAGATTTTCTATGTTTCTATATTTCTATGAGCTCAGCACCTTCTAGCCTTGGCACTTGGAAGTGACTGAGTGAAATGCCTTCCCAGTTCAAGTTTAGAACATTCACCCGAATTGGTCTCTTTGAATATTGTAGGTAAACGAGCTTTAGCCATTACTGCATGTAACACTGCCCAGGGTTCCTGGAGGTTGTCATAGCTGGGGTGGGGGAGTGGGGATAAGCTCCCGTCATCTATTAAATGCTCCCATTGGTGTACATTGCAAATAGTCCCTGGCAACTAAGACCAGCTCTTGGGCTCCACGTGTGGCTTAACTCCTAAGCTCAGCCCAACTGTGTCTACTGAAAGAAGTGGCAAAGTCGGGTTACTGAATGCTCAGTGGGGCAGTACTGTGCCATAATGGTTAGCACAACCTTTACTGCGTTAGTGATCACCAACTGGGATTCAATTCATGTCGTCATCTGTAAGGAGTTTAGACATTCTCCCTGTGACTACGATTCCTCATCAAATTTCTCGGCCCGAAACATCGACTGTTCATCGATGCTGCCCGACCTGCTGAGTTCCTCCAGCTTTTTATGTGTGTTACTCTGGATTTTCAGCATCTGCAGAATCTCTTGTGTGTGTAATCTCAGTGTAATCTCAGTGCGTGGGATGTTGGTCAGGGGGTGGGAGAGGATTCTGACATTTTTTTTTGATTTATCCTGTCCCTGAGATGCAGAATGGAGAAGATTCCACATTTGCATTCTCTTTTCGTACTCTGACTCCACTAACCCCCAGCTGCTTGGCTTCAAGTAAAGATAGAGTTTATGGGTGGCAGGATGGAAATACGTCTCTAGCAAAGGAGTTATAAGGCGCTGCTTCCCTCCCTGGTCACCCTTGGACAATGTGTAGCACCTTCTTAGCCCCCCCCCACCCCTGATCAGGGTCATTCGAAGACATGGGAGCAGGTGGTGGAGTGAGCAGGTGGTGTAGATCACAAGTCCTGGTTATGCGATCACTGATGCCAAGCAGACAGTCTCTGAAGAATATAACCCACCCAGCCAACACAATTTTTGTCCCTCTTCCCTCCGGGAGAAGGCTCAGGAGCTTGAAGACTCGTATGACTAGATTTGGGAACAGCTTCTTTCCAACTGTGATAAGACTGCTGAACGGATCCTGACCCGGATCTGGGCCATACCCTCCAAATGTCCGGACCTGCCTCTCATTTTTTTTTTGCACTACCTTACTTTCCATTTTTCTATTTTCTATTTATGATTTATAATTTCAATTTTTAATATTTACTATTTTTTACTATTTTTAATATTTAATATTTGTAATCCAGGGAGTGGGAAATGCAGAATCAAATATCGCTGTGATGATTGTATGTTCTAGTATCAGTTGTTTGCCGACAATGAAGTATAATTATTGCGGTTACTCATCTTGTAAAGTTACTGCCCAGAAGTGGCAAACCATTTCAGTAGAAAAATTTGCCAAGAACAATCATGGCCATGTAGACCATGATCGCCCACTTCATATGACAAGGCACATAATGATGCTGATGATCAAAGAGACACCCTCAAATGGGAATGTGCAAAGAGGTGGGTAAATATATTCCCTGAAGGTTAACTTGCAGGTTGAGTAAGAAAGGCAAATGCAATGTGAGCATTCATTTCGAGAGGGCTAGAATATAAAGGCAAGGATGTAATGCTGAGGCTTTATAAGACATTGGTCAGGTCACATTTGGAGCATTGTGAGCCATTTTGAGCCCCTTATATAAGAAAAGGTACTGATGAAGGATGTCCAGAAGAGGTTTGTAAGGATAATCCTGGGAATGAAAGGGTTAATATATGAGGTGCATTTGATGGCTCTGGGCCTGTACTTGCTGGAGTTTAGAATGGGGGGGGGGAATCTCATTGCAATCTATTGAATATTGAAAGGACAGATAGAGTGGATGTGGAGGGGTATTTTCTGTGGTGGGCAAGTCTCAGACCAAAGGGCACACCCTCAGAATAGGAGTACATCTCTTTACAACAGAGGTGAGGAGGAATTTCTTTATCCAGAGAGTGGTGAATCATTGCCACAGGTAGCTGTTGAGGCCAAGTCATTGGTTACGTTTAAAGCAGAGATTGGTAAATTCTTGATTAGTCAGGCCATCAAAGGTTAAGGAGAGAAGGAAGGAGAAGGGGGGTTGAGAAAGACAATAAATCAGCCATGATAGGTCAGATAACCTAATTCTGATCTTATACCTTTTGATCTTATGGTAAATGCACAGACAGTGGAGAGGAACAAAACAAATAATTTGTTAGTTTTTATTGTGCTTTTGTCTAGCGCCTGCTCTCTACACAGATTTCCATCCGAACTGATGAGTAGCTCTGGTGAAGATTCTACATCACACCATTGGAAACAGGGTACTTTAATGGATATAATTAAATAGAATTCCATGAGACTGATATTAAAGACTTGGAAATTACATTAAAAAAGCTAGTGGCTTGTGGGATTAAAAACAGCAGTTGTTAGAACATTGAGTTCAAGCTGGAGAATGCTGGGAGGAATCAACGGGTCAGGCAGGGACTGTGGAGAGAAAAACTGAGCTGACCACTTAGATGGATAATAAGAAATGAGCAAAGATAGACATCAAATGTATTTATAATGAGAGGTTGGACAAACATGGGTTGTTTTCGCTGGAACACCAGAGGCTGAGGGATATCTGATAGAGGTTCATTGGTTATGAGCAACGTTCCCTCTAAGGCGTGTGTGTGTGTGTGTGTGTGTGTGTGTGTGCGCGCGCGCACACGCACGTCTTTTGCTACTAGTGCACAAAAGAACTTAAACTGTGCCTGCAGGTTTTGGAACCAGTTTATTATACTATTTTATTGAAGAAGTTCTTGATACCCGACGTAAAATCCTAAAGAAACAGAAGGCATGAAGCGCAAAAGAACTGCTCGTTCATTTAAAGTGGAAAGGCTTAATGAAACAGTAGTAACACTGACAACACGCTGGAGGAACTCAGCAGGTCGGGCAGCATCCGTGGAAAAGATTGGTCGACGTTCCGGGCCAGAACCCCTTGTCATGACTGAAGAGGGAAGGGGAGGGGCAGAGGCCCTATAAAGAAGGTGGGGGGAGGTTGGGAAGCAGAAGGCTGGTAGGTTCCAGGTGAAAAACCAGTAAGGGGAAAGATAAAGGGGTGGGGGAGGGGAAGCAGGGAGGTGATAGGCAAGAAAGGTGAAGAAAGAATAGGGGAAAACACAATGGGTAGTAGAAGGAGGTGGAACCATGAGGGAGGTGGTAGGCAGCTGGGGGAGGGGGCAGAGTGATATAGGGATAGGGGAAGGGAGGGGGAGGGTATTACCGGAAGTTGGAGAATTCTATGTTCATACCAAGGGGCTGGAGACTACCTAGACGGTATATGAGGTGTTGCTCCTCCAACCTGAGTTTAGCCTCATCATGGCAGTAGAGGAGGCCTTGTATGGACATACCTGAAAGGGAGTGGGAAGCAGAGTTGAAGTGGGTGGTACTGGGAGATCCTGTCTGTTTTGGCAGATGGAGCGGAGATGCTCGACGAAGTGGTCCCCCAATCTGTGTCGGGTTTCACCGATGTACAGGAGGCCGCACCGGGAGTACCGGATGCAATAGATGACCCCAACAGACTCACAAGTGAAGTGTTGCCTCACTTGGAAGTGCTGTTTGGGGCCCTGAATGGTGGCAAGAGAGGAGGTGTAGGGACAGGTGTAGCACTTGCGCTTACAGGGATAAGTGCCAGGTGGGAGATCCATGGGGAGGAACGTGTGGACCAGGGAGTCGCGGAGGATCCCTGCAGAAGGTGGAGAGGGGTGGAGAGGGAAAGATGTGCTTAGTGGTGGGGTCCTGTTGAAGGAGGCGGAAGTTGCGGAGGATAATGTGTTGGATCCGGAGGCTTGTGGGGTGGTAGGTGAGGACAAGGGGAATTCTGTCCCTGTTGTGGTGCTGGGAGGATGGGGTGAGAGCCGAAGTGCGGGAAATGGACCCTAGCATCTGCAGATTATTTTGTGAAACAGTAGTAACTGCTACACTGAAAGCTCATGAGGTCAGGAACATGCAGCTACGAGAAATCTTTATCTACAATACAGAAACTGGTGTAATCTGCGTGTATTGTCCAATGCAAAAATTGCTGGAGGATTTGCACGTGGGAAGAAGTGAAGTGATATTTGGAAACTTGACTTTTTAAAGCGTAATTTAGCAAGCAAATCACATATGGACAGTGTGTAAAAGCTCTGGCAAGAAAATTCTTCATTACCTGCTACGGGCCTGCTATATATGTTTTGTAAGAGTGCAGATGAACAAAAGTGAAAATGATCAAATCCAGAGAAAGTTCTTATTGACAGTGATATTCTAGCTGTTGAAATGAATACCTCTATATATAAAATTCAATGCACACATGTTGTGCACACAAGATTTTTGTGCTCACTGGTCATTACCAATTAGAGGGAACATTGATTATGAGAGGCATAGATAAAAGGTTCAAAGGTTCATTTATTATCAAAGGATACAACTCTGAATTTCTTCAGTTTTCCAGGTGGCCATGAAACCAAGAAAGAAAAAAAAAGTCAGGCAGCGTGATCATCAATCCCTAAATCCAACCTTCCCATAAAACAACGAACAAAACAGTACAGACACATTGGCCCCCAAATCCCTGTTCTCGTACAAAAAAACTAACAGAACAGATCAGGCACTTTGATCCCCCCAAATCCCTCCTCCCACAAAAAAAATAAACAAAGATCAGGCACACCAACCCCCAAATTCCTTCCCTGCACAAAAAGGCCTGTGAAGATGGTGTGATTAAACACAGAATATAAAAAAACTATAAGACTTAAAGAAAAAGAGTCTACAACAGGAATTCTGCAGATGCTGGAAATTCAAGCAACACACATCAAAGTTGCTGGTGGACGCAGCAGGCCAGACAGCATCTCTAGGAAGAGGTACAGTCGACATTTCAGGCCGAGACCCTTCGTCAGGACTAACTGAAGGAAGAGTGAGTAAGAGATTTGAAAGTTGGAGGGGGAGGGGGAGATCCAAAATGATAGGAGAAGACAGGAGGGGGAGGGATGGAGCCAAGAGCTGGACAGGTGATAGGCAAAAGGGATACGAGAGGATCATGGGACAGGAGGTCCGGGAAGAAAGACGGGGGGGGGGGAACCCAGAGGATGGGCAAGGGGTATATTCAGAGGGACAGAGGGAGAAAAATGAGAGTGAGAGAAAGAATGTGTGTATAAAAATAAGTAACAGATGGGGTATGAGAGGGAGGTGGGGCATTAGCGGAAGTTAGAGAAGTCAATGTTCATGCCATCAGGTTGGAGGCTACCCAGACGGAATATAAGGTGTTGTTCCTCCAACCTGAGTGTGGCTTCATCTTTACAGTAGAGGAGGCCGTGGATAGACATGTCAGAATGGGAATGGGATGTGGAATTGAAATGTGTGGCCACTGGGAGATCCTACTTTCTCTGGCAGACAGAGCGTAGGTGTTCAGCAAAGCAGTCTCCCAGTCTGCGTCGGGTCTCACCAATATATAAAAGGCCACATCGGGAGACCCGTCCGCCAGAGAAAGCAGCATCTCCCAGTGGCCACACATTTTAATTCCACATCCCATTCCCATTCTGACATGTCTATCCACGGCCTCCTCTACTGTAAGGATGAAGCCACACTCAGGTTGGAGGAACAACACCTTATATTCCGTCTGGGTAGCCTCCAACCTGATGGCATGAACATCGACTTCTCTAACTTCCGCTAATGCCCCACCTCCCCCTCGTACCCCACCTGTTACTTATTTTTATACACACATTCTTTCTCTCACTCTCCTTTTTCTCCCTCTGTCCCTCTGAATATACCCCTTGCCCATCCTCTGGGTTCCCCCCCCCCCGTCTTTCTTCCCGGACCTCCTGTCCCATGATCCTCTCGTATCCCTTTTGCCAATCACCTGTCCAGCTCTTGGCTCCATCCCTCCCCCTCCTGTCTTCTCCTATCATTTTGGATCTCCCCCTCCCCCTCGAACTTTCAAATCCCTTACTCACTCTTCCTTCAGTTAGTCCTGACGAAGGGTCTCGGCCTGAAACGTCGACTGCACCTCTTCCTAGAGATGCTGCCTGGCCTGCTGCGTTCACTAAGGAAGAGAGTCTGTAGGCCAAAGTACAAATCCGAAACACAGAAAGAAACCTGGACAACACTTTATGGGCGCAGCAGCAGGCTGTCCCCCCTCTGGTGCAGAGGAACCGATCAAAAGGCACTCATGCTCTGCACTCGGCATTTCAGCGCTCTGCAGTCTGCAAGAGGATTCTGGGAGGAAGAGGCGGTATGTGTGAACCTCATAGCGGGCAGGCTGCAGGATGGGACTCAAGCCGACGCTTGGCTCAATTTCACCCATTAAAGCAACAAGGGAGATTGGAGTATCGAAGTGAGTAGACAGGCAATATGTTTTTCCCAGGGTTGAAACATCTAATATCAGAGGGCGTGTATTTAAGCTGAGGGGGAGTAAGTTCAAAGGAGATGTGAGGGGCATCTTTGTTTACATAGAGTGTGGAGGGAGCCTGGAATGTGCTGCCTGGGGTAGTGGAAGAGTCAGATACATCAGCAACTGTCAAGAGACATTGAGATAGGCACATGAATGTGAGGAGAGTGGAAGGATATGGACATTGTGTAGGCAGAAGGGTTTAGCTTAGTTGGCCATTTGATTACTAATTTATTTGGTTCAGCATAACATTGAGTTCCTGTGAGGTACTGTTCGATGGTTCATGTTCTATCTGTTCTAAATCTTCTCTTATTTAATCCCTGCTTTCCGTCTGCCTCCGGAGTTTCATGGAAGACAGTGAACATGCGGACCATGTGGATAATAATGTGATGTACTTGATAAGTGAGTCAGAACCACTTTGCAGCCTGCTTATTGCTTGTTTCTTGTTTCTTGTTGCTGGATTACCGTTCAAGTGGTGTGCCATATCCCATCCATCTGGCTGATGGTTTGCAAGTGAGACACCAATTTAGATGAATGCTATATTTGCAATGTTTGCTTTGAGCTCTTTAATTATGCACCATTACATGGGACTTGCAGCACGATAACAAGCCATTTGGTCTAACAGATCCACATTGGTCTTTGTGCTCCAAATTCCCTGAACCCCAGTTCATCAAGATATCTTTCAATATATCCATCTGTTCATCTGCTGAAAGGCCGAGAAAGAGTGGCTGGGCAGAGGATGTTTCCAACAGTGGGATTAGCCTCCATAACCAGCTCTGGCAACGGATTCTACAGATTCGCTGCCCTCTGGCAAAGAAATACCTCCTCACCTCTGTTCCAAGGGGATTCCAAGGCTGTGCCCTCCCCCTCCAGAGACAGACTGACTGACTCTCTCTCCCGCTCGCTCTCTCTCTCTCCCCCTCCTTCCCTCCCTCCCCCTCCCTCCCCCTCCCCGTCCCCCTTCGCTCTCTTCCATTACACCTTCCACTCTCCTCACATTCATGTGCCTATCTCAATGTCTGGTGCTTACAGCAGGAAGGTTTCCCACCTCTAGTGTTGTTCACGGCTTCCTAGACCCTCCCAATATTGGAAACATTCCCTCCATGTCCACTCTAACTTTCAATTTTCATTAGATTATTGTGAGGTCCCCCCTCATTCTTTTGGACTCTAGCAAGTACAGGCCCAGTGGCATCAAATTCCCCTCACACGTTAATCCTTTCATTCCTGGGATCATTCTCATAAGCCTTCACAGGGCCCTCTCCAATGCCAACATATCCTTTCTTAGATATGGGGCCCAAAGCTGCTCCCAATACTCCCAGTGCAGTCTGACCAATGCCTTATAAAGCCCCAGCATCATATCCTTGCTTTACCGGGGGCAATGAATGTGGACAGGGGTGAGATGTTGTCACATCAATAAGTGATAAAGAGTTAGGCAAAGGAGGAAACCCATGGCAGGGGGAACACAATGAAAACTAAAAATAGAAACACTCTCACTAGTACTAACATAAACTCAGTGGTCACTTTATTAGGTACAGGAGGGACATAAAGATATTGCAACTGAATGCATCTCTGAATGTTCATGGTCTTTTGTTGCTATAGCCCATCCACTTCAACGTTCGTCATGTTGTGCATTCAGAGATGCTACACTACTGCAGATTTCCTTGTGTTTGCGTTATTTGAGCTACTGTCGCCTCCCTGTCAGTTTGAACCAGTCTGGCCATTCTCCTCTGACCTCTCAGATTAACAAGGCAATTTTGCCCACAGAACTGCTGCTCACTGGATGTTTTTTGCACCATTCTGTGTAAACTCTAGAGACTGCTGTGTGTGAAAATCCCAGGAAGTGAGCAGTATCTGAGATACTCAAACCATCCTGTCTGGCATCAGTAATCATTCCACAGTCAAAGTCACCCCAGATTGCATATTTTCCCCATTCTGAGGCTTGGTCTGACCAACAACTGGACCTCATGACCACGTCTGTATACTTTATGCATTGAGTTCCTGCCACAGGATTGGCTGATTAGATATTTGCATTGGTAAGCAGATGTACAAGTGGCCACTGAATGTTTGATCACTTGGAAGGAGATTGTAATTCCATAAGACAGAGGAGAAAAACGGGGCCATTCAGCCTATCAAGTCTGCTCCACCATTCCATTAAGACTGATTTACTATCCCTTTCAACTCCATTTTCCTCTCTTCTCCCTGTAACCTATGATGACTCGACTAACCAGCAACCCATCAACTTCCCCTTTAAATATACCCAATGACTTGGCCTCCACAGCCGTCTGTGGCAATGAATTCCATAGATTAAGCACCCTCTGGCTAAAGAAATTCCTCCTCATCTCTTAAAGAGACATGCCTCTATTCTGAGGCTGTGCCCTCTGGTCCTTGACTCACTCTCGATATCACATCCACTGTATCTAAGCCTTTCAATATTCAATAGGTTTCAATGAGATCCCTGCCTTATTCTTCTAAACTCCAGCAAGTACAGACCCAGAGCCATCAAATGCCCCTCATACTGTATGTTAACACTTTCATATCCAGAATCATTCTCATGAACCTTCTCTAGACCATCTCCAATGCCAGCACATACTGTTCAAACAAGAGAAAATCTGCAGACGCTGGAAATCCGAGCAACACATACAAAATTCTGGAGGAACTCAGGAAGCCAGGCAGCATCTATGGAAAAAAGTAAAGTTGACATATTGTCCTGCTAAATGCTGGCCTGCTGAGTTTCTCCAGCATTTTCTGTGTGTTACCCAGCACATGCTTTCTTAGATAAGGAGCCCAAAACTGTTCACAATACTCCAAGTGTGGTCTGACTACTGCCATATAAAACCTTTGCATTACATCCTTGTTTTTATATTCTAGTCCTCTGAAAATGTATGCTAACATTGCATTTACCTTTCTCGCCACCAACTCAACCTGCTAATTAACCTTTAAGGAAACCTGCACAAGGACTCCCAAGTCCCTTTGTACCTCTGATTTTTGAATTTTCTCCCCATTTAGAAAATAGTCAACAGCTTTAGTCCTTCGTCCAAAGTGCATGACCATACACTTTCCTACGTTATACTCCATCTGCTATTGTTTGCCTGTTATTCCGACCTGTTCAAGTCCTGCAGACTCCCTGCTTCCTCAAAGCTACTCGTGGTAACGACCACAAAATTGGCAAAAATCCATCAAGGGCATCATCCAAATTGTTGACATACGACATGAAAAGAATCTGTCTCATCACCGACCCCTGTGGAACACCACTGGTCACCGGTAGCCGATCAGAAATTGGCCCCACTCTATTCCTCCTGCCAGTCAGCTAATTTTCTATTCATGCTTGTTTAGTGACACTCATGTCTGCTGTGATAAAGTGCTCTGAAAGCTTAGTCATGGCTAGAATCAACTCCTGCCTAAGCAAGAACCTGGACCAACTGCAATTTCCCTGTCGCCCCAATAGGTCTACAATGGACGCAGTCTCACTGGCTCTCTACTCAGCCTTTGATTACCTGGAAAGTAGTAACTCCTATGTCAGTCTGCTGTTTATTGACTACAAAATCATATCCTCTGCTCTAATCAAACTCAAAAAGCTGGGCCTCTGTACCTCCCTCTGCAAATGGATCTTTTATTTCCTCACCAGGACACCACTCTCTGTGCAGATCGGAAATAACATCTCCTCCTTGCTAGCAATCAACACTGGCACACACAAGGATGCTGCTCAGCCCATTGCTCTACTCTCTCTACACCCACAACTGTGTGGCTAGGCACAGCTCAAACACCTTTTTCAATTTGCCAATGACACAACTATTGTTGGCAGAATTTCATAGCGTGACAAAGAGGTGGACAAGAGTGAGATCGATCAACTGGTCGAGTGGTGTCACTGCAACAACCTTGCACTCAACGTCAGTAAGACCAAGGAACTGCTTGTGGACTTCAGGAAGGGACAGTTGAGGGAACACACTACAGTCTTCAACGAGGGATCAGAAGTGGAAAGGATAAACAGTTTCAAGTTCCTGGGTATTAACCTGTCTGAAGATCCAACATATTGATGCAAGTACAAGGAAGGCATGACAACCCTTATATTTCTTCAGGCATTTGAGCAGAGTTAGTATGTCACCAAAGACACTGGCTAATTTCTACACATGTACTGTGGAGAGCGTTCTAATTGGCTGCATCACCGTCTGGTATTGGGGCCGTTGCACGGGATTGGAGAAAGTTGTGAACTCGGTTAACTCCATCGTGGGCACGAGCCTCCCCAGCATTGAAGACACCTTCAAAAGGCGATGCCTCAAAAAGGCAGCATCCATCATTAAGGACCCCCATGTCCCTGGACGTGCCCTTTTCTCACCACTGCCATCAAGGAGGAGGTACAGGTGCCTGAAGACACACACCCAGTGTTTCAGGAACAGCTTCTTTCCCCACCCTCCCCCACCCTTCAGATTTCTGAATGTGCAATGAATCCATGTACACTACTTCACTATTTTCTTTCCCCTCTCTTTTTGCACTACTTCTTTTAAAATTAATTTTAATTTTTATTGTAATTTATAGTTTTGATTGTTGTGTATTGAAATGTACTGCTGCTGCAAAACAACAAATTTCATGACATACGCCAATGGTAGTAAGAATAGAATAGAACAGAACAGAATAGAATAGAATAGTACAGCACAGTACAGGCCCTACGGCCCACAATGTTGTGCTGACCCTCAAACCCTGCCTCCCATATAAGCCCCCACCTTAAATTCCTCCATATACCTGTCTAGTAGTCTCTTAAACTTCACTAGTGTATCTGCCTCCGCCACTGACTCAGGCAGTGCATTCCACGCACCAACCACTCTCTGAGTAAAAAACTTTCCTCTAATATCCCCCTTGAACTTCCCACCCCTTACCTTAAAGCCATGTCCTCTTGTATTGAGCAGTGGTTCCCTGGGGAAGAGGCACTGACTGTCCACTCTATCTATTCCTCTTATTATCTTGTACACCTCTATCATGTCTCCTCTCATCCTCCTTAAACCTGACTTCAATTCTGATTCATGGGCTCTTATCTTGTTAAGCACCCTCATGTGCAGCAACCTGTCAAAGGCCTTCTGAAAATCCAAGCACACAACATCAACTGATTCTCCTTTGTCTATCCTTCCTGTTATTTCTTCAAAGAATTCCAACAGATCTGGCAGGCAAGAATTTCCCTTAAGAAAAGTGTGTTGACTTTGGCCCATTTTATATGTGGCTTCAAGTATTTTAAACCTTATCCTCAATAATGGACCTCAACATCTTCCCAAGCACTGAAGTCAGGCGAACAGGCCTATAATTTCCTTTCTTCTGCCTTCCTTTTTTTTTAAAGACTGGAGTAACATTTGAAATTTTCCAGTCCTCTAAAACCATTCCAGATCTAATGATTCTTGAAAGATCACTACTAATACCTCCACAATCTCTTCAGCTGCCTCTTTCAGAACCATCTGGGGTGCAGTTCATCTGGTCCAGGTGACTTATCTATCTCCAAATATTTCGGCTTCCCAGGCAACTTCTCTGCAACAACATTCACTTCATCCTCCTGATATTCTTGAATTTCTGGTGTATTGAAATCCCCCATGACTATTGTAACATTTCCTTTTTTTTCATGCCTTTTCTATCTCCTATTTTAATTTATATCCAACATCCTGGCTACTGTTCAGAGGTCTGTAATAAACTCCCATCTGGGTCTTTTTACATTTGCAGTTTCTTAACTCTGCCAACAAGGATTCTACACCTTCCGATCCTATGTCACTTCTTTCTAATGATTCATTTCAATTTTTGACAATGGCAATGAGAGATGTACGTAGGAAGCAATGAATGAAAGCAGAGGATGGGAGCAAAAGGAAAAAAGAGAATAATCAGAGTCAGATTCAGATTTATGACGGACTTACGTCTTGAAATGTGTTGTTTAGTGGAAGCTCTACCGTGCAAAAACATAAAATCACTATAAATTGCTAAAGTTAATAGTGCTAAAAAAAGGAATAATGAGCCAGTGCTCATGGATTCGTGGACCATTCAGGAATCCAATAGTAGAGTGGAAGAAGCTGTTCTTAAAACATTGGCAGTGAGTATTCAGGATTTGGTATGTCAAGATGGCATGGCAATGTAGCAGTTAGCAATACATTTTACAGTGCCAGTAATCCCCTATGTTGCAGTGGGCAGGAAAGTAGGTGACTGTCAGGAGAAGAAAGGGAAATAGGCAGCCAGTGTAGCGCACCGCTGTGGCCATGCCCCTCAATAAAAGTATACCACTTTGGATACTGTTGAGGGGGGCAACCTACCAGGGGGAAGCTGCAGCGACCTGGTCTCTGGCACTGTGGTTTAGGAGAAAAGAGGTGAAGAGGACTGCAGTAGTGAAAGGAGATTCCACTTAGAATGGAGATGAGGAGGAATTTCAATAGTCAGAGAGTGGGGAATCTGTGGAACTGGTTGCCACAGATGGTTGTAGAGGCCCAAGTCATTTGGGTATATTTGAAACGGCGGGAGGAGAAGATGGCAGCGCGACGCAGTGCGCACAGCTCTCTGGTGAAATGATATCGTATCTGTTAAATAGGGGCTGTGGACAATTCTGATTTGATGGAGACAGATGTGAAAGCACAGAGGAACATCTGGATAAATTTCTGAAATGCCGGTTCGCTGCCGCTGTTACCGTGCGATCGAGAATCTTCCGGAGGGAAGGTCCCAACATCCCCGGCTTTGCCTGCTGCTGGAGACCGAGGCTGAAGACAAAGTGTTCGGATAGAGATGGTGCTCGGTACTCAGTGTCGGAGGGCTGATCGGAGCTCGAAGTTTTCGGACGACTCAGAGTCGGACAGTGGTCAGGCATGGCAGAGAGAGTTTTCCTCTGTCTGCATGAGATGTGGGACTTTCGAGAGACTTTGAACTTTTTTTTACTGTGCCATGGCCTGTTCTTCATCAAGCTATGGTATTGTTGCATTGTTGTAACTATATGTTATAATTATGTGGTTTTTGTTAGTTTTTCAGTCTTGGTCTGCCTGTATTCCTGTGATATCACACCAGAGGAATATTGTATCATTTCTTAATGCATGCATTACTAAATGACAATAAAAGAGGACTGTGTGTCCTCATAATCTAATAATCTAATAATCTATACTTAAGGCAGAGGTTGATAAATTAACAAATTTCATGACAAATGCCAGTGATATTAAACCTGATTCTGATAGGTTCTAGATTAGTCAGAGCATGAAGGGATACAAGGAGAAGGCAGGATATTGGGGCTGAGAGGGAAATGGATCAGGCATGGTGAAATGGCAGAGCAGAATCGATGGGCTAAATGGCCCAATTCTGCTCCTATATCTTATGGTCGCATGGTCAATCGAGGTTCAATTCCTGCCGCTATAAGTAGTTTGCACATCCTCCCCGTGATCTGGTGGGATTTCTCCGGGTGCTCTGGCTTCCCCCTACACTCCAGAGACGTATGAGTTAGGGTTAGTAAGTTATTGGCATGCTATGTTGGTGCCAGAAACATGGTGACACTTTCAGGCTACTCCCAACACATCCTCAAACTGTGGTGGTTGCTAATGCAAACAATGCATTTCCCTGAAAATATTTCAATGCTTTGCTATATATGTGACAAATAAAGCTAATCATTCTTTTTTTTCTTTCTTTCAGTCTTAACTCCACTGGCAGTGCAAGAACTCAGATGAAGTAATCTTCCACTGCAAGGATCCCCATGAAGTATTGAAAGAGTACTCCCAGTTGAAGATCCTTTTGCATGGATACTGGATTGGCAGGTGCTGCCTTAAAGCCAGCAGTCCTGCAGTCAATGACTGAAGTCAACAGGCCAAGTGGACAAGGGTTGGTGACCTCCCCCCGGGTCATTGAATCCCACAGGTCAAAGGCAAGACCAATGATGAGTCCTGGGATTGATACCCAGAGGTTGGCAAAAAACAGGGGTCAAAGGTGGAGGTTGAAGTCTGGAGTTTGGCGTGTCCAGAGGTTATAGGTTTGTGAGTCTACAAGTCTGGGCCAGCCCCTGGAAGTTGGAGGCCTGATGTCTGTGAGCCTGAGACTCTATAACCGAGGACTGGCAGTCTGGAGGTGGCCTATACGGGGGCTGGATGCTTGTCTGTGGATGGGAATGGGGCCTGTTTCACTGTTGTCGTTGTTGTTCCTATTGTTCTGGGCATGCTATGTTACACTGGAATATTACTACAAATTTTAAACACAACCTGCTTTGTGGGTAATCACATTAACTAGTTTCTAAGGCAGAAATAAAAGAAAACAATTATATTTTTTATCTCAGGGAAAAGTGATAAAACATAATCTGAAAATAATGCTGGACTATTTTCCATAGTAAAACTGAAATTTGACTAAGTCACCATAAAATTTATTCTAAGCAGCTTCCTGGGGAGCAGTGCATCAGAGGGTAGAAATTGAAATTGTTTAATCACTGTCAGACAATAAGCTTAAGGATAAACAGACTTGCAAAGTATAATTGGGTGCCCCAGTTAGCGCAACGTTATTTGTCGCATTCCGGACTTCAGAGTTCAATTTGGGCGCTCTCCGTAAGGAGTTTATACACGGTCTCCATGAGCTGCATGGGTTTCTTCCGGGTGCTTCAGTTTCCTCCCTTATTCCAAAGACGTACCAGTTAGTAGGTTAATTAGTCATTGTAAATTGTCCCGTGATCAGGCTAGGGTTAAATCGGTGGGTTGCTGGGTGATGCAGCTTGTTGGGCCAGAAGGGTCTGTTCCACACTATCTATAAATAAAAACAAAATAAAATAAATTTACCAAGAGTAAAATAATGGTGTTTGTTTTTTGGCTTCCTTGTATCCTACTGGGGCACGAGGAAATTGAGAGATTATCTAAGGCTTCATTGAATCTTCCAATTAAGTCTGAAACAGGAATTTGAAGCTACTGCCTAAAGCTGGTAGAGCCTTGGTAGAGGATTTCAACAATAAAGGTAACAGCTTGAATTTACACTCAATGGCCACTTTATTCAGTAGTGACTGCATCTTATAAAGTGGTCACTGAATGTTTGTTTGTGGTCTGCTGTTCTAGCCCATTCACTTCAATGACTGACACGTTGTGTGTTCAGAGATGCTCTTCTGAACACCACTGTTGTAACGCATGGTTATTTGAGTTACTGTCACCCTCCTGTCTGCTTCAACCAGTCTGGCCATTCTCCCTGACCTCTTTCATTTATAAGATGTTTTTGCCTCAGAGTTACCAGTTACGGGATGTTTTTTGCACCATTCTCTATAAACTCTAGAGTCTGTTGTGTGTGACTGTCCCAGGAGATCAGCAGCTTCTGAGATTCTCAAACCACCCCGTTTTGCACCAATAATCATTCCACGGTCAAAGTAACTTAAATCACATTTCTTCCCCATTCTGACATTTGGTCTGAAAAACAACCAAACCTCTTGACCATGTCTGCTTGCTTTTATGCATTGACTTGCCACCACATGATTGACTGATTGGATATTTGCATTAATAAGCAGGTGTACAGGTGTACCTAATAAAGTGGCCTTGGCCCCAGGGGAACGATGTTTCATTTAGCTGTGTATATGTGTGTGGTTGAATGACTATTAAAACTGAACCTGAACATGAGTGGGACAAGCAGTCAATGTGGGTGTCCATGGGTGGGTGGGATCCTTCATAATATTCCTCCAGCTCTCAGCTCTGCAGTAATCGAGTCTGCGAGCGCTGTAACACATTTACAGTCAGTAACCAGCTGCTGAATTATGGATTTTATCCAACCAAATTAATCTCAATACCAAAGGCCGTACAAATATAAAACGATTTAATCTGCAATCCACTTCACAGAACGTCGAGGAGCAGCTTTTTTTAGCATAATATTTCAGTTCCAACAGCTTAGGACTGCAGCATGTTGCAATTGCTATCTGTGCTGTTTCTGCTTGCCCTTAATCGAGTTCCTAACCAGATATTCATCAACTTTATTTCTAAAGGCATTAATTAACACAGCTTTAGCTATAAGTCTGCTCCACATATCTGCGACTCTGTGGGGGAAAATAAAATTCCTTCTAATCTCAAGTCTCACTTGAGGTTTATTAATTTTGTGGTCGAGGATCTGAATCGATGCACGACTTCAATTGCTGGGGGCATTTTTTTGAATTTTAATCGGTTCTCCCTCTAGTATTGATGAAAGAATCTGGATTTGTCCACACTTTGACTGTTTTATCCCTATAAACAGACTGTACTCCTTTTCTGAATCACTACAGGTGTAGTCACAAGCTCTGGCTGTGATCTGATTCATGCTGGCGTGGATTTGCAAAGCATGGAGGGATACTGGCACAAGCATGAAGTGGAATGAAAATGCAAAGTGCACTGGCAGAGCAATGCATTCATCAGTGTTTCCCCTTCTAGAAACCCATTGCGATATTAGATTAGGTTAGATTCAGATTTATTTATCACGTGTACATCAAAACATAACGTGAGAGGCATCATCGGCGTTAATTGCCAATGCAAACTAGGGATGTGCCAGGGAGAGCCCACAAGTCAACAGCACTCTACTTGAAGTTTTGAATTATATTTTATTAACTTGTGATAATATTTTGTTTTATGTGCTCTGTGTGATATATGTCTTGTGGGTGCACCTTGCGCCAGAGGGATGTTGTTTGGTTTGGTTACAGTCAGAAGACAGTAAGCTTGAACCTGAACTTGATGTGTCGCCATACGTTCCACCACAAATATAGCACGTCCACCTTGCTCGGCAGAAAACACGGAACAGAACAAGCAGCAAAACAATAGCCAAACAAGCCCCTTTGCTCCCTCTGTATAATTGTTGAAAGTTGTCACTTTTTGTCACACACTGACCAACACACCACATCAATTTCCAAATGCAGCACGTGTAAATGTATTGGGCAAATAAAGTTAATCCTTGATCTTCCACACACAGACGGCCTTCCGACTCCAGGATGGCCCCCAGCCACCAATTGCCAAGCTTCGGTCAACAGGTTTAGACTTTTGGGTTACCAGTTGACCTTCAGGCTCCGGCCCGTGGTATCAACCCCTGGAGTAGCCGATACTACCAGAAGGCTGCTTCAATACAGTTACAGCCTGAGATTCTGTTACTCGGTTAGGTGGGTAGCTGCAATGACTAAAACAGGAATGACATATTGACCACACGTTATCCATCATCATCAGTGAGTCCTGGAGTCGATATCGAAGCGCGCAGTCTGAAGATTCTTCAGAAGTTCAGAAGATGACCGAAGCCTCGAGATGACGTCTGTTGGGGAAGCTGGAGGTGCAAGTTCTTCTGGAGGCTTGTCTGAGGTTAAAGGACTGTGCATGTTAGAATCAGAATCAGATTTCGTATCACTGGCATATGTTGTGAAATTTGTTGTTTTGCGGCAGCAGTGCATTGTAATTCCTAATAATAAAAAATGTAAATTACAATAAGTACAGTATACAGTATATAAAGAATAAATAGTGTACATGCGTTCATTGTCCATTGAGAAAGCTGATGTCAGAGAGGAAGAAGCTGTTCCTGAAACACTGAGTGTGTGTCTTCAGGCTCCTGTACCTCCTTCCTGATGGTAGCAATGAAAAGAGGGTATGTCCTGGGTGATGGGGGTTGTTAATGATGGATGCGAACTTTATGAGGCATCGCCTTTTGAAGGCGTCCTGGATGCTGGGGAGCTAGTGCCCATGATGGAGCTGGCTGAGCTTACAACTTTCTACAGTAAACAACAGGAATTCTGCAGAGGCTGGAAACTCAAGCAACACACATCAAAGTTGCTGGTGAACGCAGCAGGCCAGGCAGCATCTCTAGGAAGAGGTACAGTCGACGTTTCAGGCCGAGACCCTTCGTCAGGACTAACTGAAGGAAGAGTGAGTAAGAGATTTGAAAGTGGGAGGGGGCGGGGGAGATCCAAAATGATGGGAGAAGACAGGAGGAGGAGGGATGGAGCCAAGAGCTGGACAGGTGATTGGCAAAGGGGATATGAGAGGATCATGGGACAGGAGGCCCAGGGAGAAAGACAGGGGGGGGGGAACCCAGAGGATGGGCAAGGGGTATAGTCAGAGGGACAGAGGGAGAAAAAGGAGAGTGAGAGAACAAATGTGTGTATAAAAATAAATAACGGATGGGGTATGAGGGGAAGGTGGGGCAATAACGGAAGTTAGAGAAGTCGATGTTCATGCCATCAGGTTGGAGGCTACCCAGACGGAATATAAGGTGTTGTTCCTCCAACCTGAGTGTGGCTTCATCTTTACAGTAGAGGAGGCCGTGGATAGACATGTCAGAATGGGAATGGGATGTGGAATTAAAATGTGTGGCCACTGGGAGATCCTGCTTTCTCTGGCGGACAGAGCGTAGGTGTTCAGCAAAGCGGTCTCCCAGTCTGTGTCGGGTCTCGCCAATATATAAAAGGCCACATCAGGAGCACCTGATGCAGTATATCACCCCAGCTGACTCACAGGTGAAGTGTTGCCTCACCTGGAAGGACTGTCTGGGGCCCTGAATGGTGGTGAGAGAGGAAGTGTAAGGGCATGTGTAGCACTTGTTCCGCTTACAAGGATAAGTGCCAGGAGGGAGATCAGTGGGGAGGGATGGGGGGGACGAATGGACAAGGGAGTCGTGTAGGGAGCGATCCCTGCGGAAAGCGGGGGGGGGGAGGGAAAGATGTGCTTAGTGGTGGGATCCTGTTGGAGGTGGCGGAAGTTACGGAGAATAATATGTTGGACCCGGAGGCTGGTGGGGTGGTAGGTGAGGACCAGGGGAACCCTATTCCTAGTGGGGTAGCGGGAGGATGGAGTGAGAGCAGATGTACGTGAAATGGGGGAGATGTGTTTGAGAGCAGAGTTGATAGTGGAGGAAGGGAAGCCCCTTCCTTTAAAAAAGGAGGATATCTCCCTCATCCTGGAATGAAAAGCCTCATCCTGAGAGCAGATGCGGCGGAGACGGAGGAATTGCGAGAAGGGGATGGCATTTTTGCAGGAGACAGGGTGAGAAGAGGAATAGTCCAGATAGCTGTGAGAGTCAGTAGGCTTATGGTAGACATCAGTGGATAAGCTGTCTCCGGAGACAGAGACAGAAGGATCTAGAAAGGGGAGGGAGGTGTCGGAAATGGACCAAGTAAACTTGAGGGCAGGGTTAAAGTTGGAGGCAACGTTAATAAAGCCAACGAGCTCAGCATGCGTGCAGGAAGCAGCGCCAATGCAGTTGTCGATGTAGCGAAGGAAAAGTGGGGGACAGATACTAGAATAGGCACGGAACATAGATTGTTCCACAAAGCCAACAAAAAGGCAGGCATAGCTAGGACCCATACGGGTGCCCATAGCTACACCTTTAGTTTGGAGGAAGTGGGAGGAGCCAAAGGAGAAATTATTAAGAGTAAGGACTAATTCCGCTAGACGGAGCAGAGTGGTGGTAGAGGGGAACTGGTTAGGTCTGGAAAACACTTTCTACAGTGTTTTCTGTGCATTGGCCTCTTCGTGCCAGACGGTGATACAACCAGTTAGAATGCTCTCCATGGTACATCTGCAGAAGTTTGTGAATGTCTTTGGTGATATACCAAACCTTCTCAAACTCCTAATGAAATATAGCCGCTCTCTTGCCTTCATTGTAGCTGCATTGACATGTTGGGCCCAGGACAGATCTTCAGAAATGTTGACAACAAGGAACTTGAAGCTGATCACCTTTTCCAATTCTGATCCCTCGATGAGGACTGGCGTGTATTTCCTCAACTTACCCTTCCAGAAGTCCACAATCAGTGTGTGTGTGTGTGTGTGTGTGGGGCAGGGGGCGGTGGTGGATGGAGGAATGGGGCTTATTTTACTGTTGTTGTTTCATTGCTTGTTGTGTTCTGTGTTGTTGGCATGCTATGTTGGTGCTGGAATGTATAGTGCCACTTGCGGACTGCCCTCAGCACACCCTCAGGTGTTTTGGTTGTTAACTCAAGTGAGTCATTTCACCATATGTTTCAATGTACACATGATAAATAAACTTGAATCTTGAATCTCATTTTATCCATCTTTGCTTATTCCTTTCATATCTCACAATATTTTCTTTGTGCTTCCAATTCTAAATCACTTTTTTTTCATTCCTGTAGGGGAAACTCTTTTGAAAGTTGTTTTCATTCAGTCTTTGCAATCACTGCTGAGTTATGTGGGAGGAAAGGTGAAGGCCTGTGTGAAGTATGCAATCTTGAGCTCAGGTCACCATGGATACCATTGTTATGGTCCTTGACTACACTATTACCTTTTCACTTATTGAGGTGTAAGAACGCACTTCAGAAAGAAAGACCCGAGAACCATTGACAGGAAGGTCCAGATCTACTGAAGCTGACAGAATATCTCAGAAACAAGTGGAATAAAGACAATTTGCAATTCTTACATTTGGAATTTCCAAGGATTGAAAAATGGCAGATGGAATTTAATGGACTTTGAGTTTCACTTTGGGAAATTAGGGTAGGACATAGACAAGGAAGAGAAGGAAGCCAGTAGAACAGAAGAAAGCAGATCCATAGTTCCTTGATGCACGTACAAATCAAGAACCCATCTACCTCTGCTTTAAATATACTCAATGACATGACCTCCACAGCCAGCTGTGGCAGTGAATTCCAGAGATTCACCACCCTCTGGCTAAAGAAATTCCTCCTTATCTCTGTTGTAAAGCGACATCCTTCTGTTTGGAGACTCCCCCATTGTGGAGTGGGTGAGGTGTTAGCCTAGCCAGTGATGCCTTCATCCTATCGGTAAATAACAAAAACGTATTGTTAGGATAAGTTAAAGAGCCAAGAATCATTCCTGCATGTCGACACAAATGTCAGAATCAAATTCAAGCTCAAGTTTAATGGTCACTTAACCATACCTGAATACCCATGAATACAGCCAAATGAAGCAGTGTTACTCCAGGGCCATGTTGCAAAAATACAGTAACGAACAGTCACACACAGTCCAAGGCACATAGAGCACATATCAGATAGCAATAAAGATACAGCCACACAAAAAATAAATACTGTATTTCATATATATACATATCAGAATCAGAATCCGGTTTACTATCACCAGCTTACGTGGTGAAAATTTGTTGTTTTGCAGCAGCAATACATTGCAATATATAATAATAAAAACTGTAAATTACAATAAGAATTATATATAAGAAGAGAATTAAGTAAATTGTGGGAAAAAATAGCTAGTGGATACTTACACTCTCCTTGACAAACATTACTGGCTATTATTATGGGGGTATAGCTCAGTGGTAGAGCATTTGACTGCAGATCAAGAGGTCCCTGGTTCAAATCCGGGTGCCCCCTTCAAAATTTATGGACCGCTATGGTAGTGTAGCAGTTAGCTCAGTTAATTTCAGATTTCATTTCTGATGTCTACGGTAACCAGTTTTGTATGTTCCTTTCTGTGAGCACGTAGGTTTCCTCCCACATTTTCTAAAGACGTACTTGGTCATAGTAAATTATCCTGTGATTAGGTAATGGTTAAATCATAGAATCATAGAAATCTACAGCACATTACAGGCCCTTCAGCCCACAATGTTGTGCCGACCATTTTTACTCTTAAAAACTGCCTAGAGTTACCCTACCGCATAGCCCTCTATTTTTCTAAGCTCCATATACCTATCTAAGAGAGTATTAAAAGAGTGTATATACCTATCGTATCCGCCTCCACCACTGTTGCTGACAGCTCATTCCACGCACTCACCACTCTGTGTAAAAAAACTTACCCCTGACATCCCCTCTGTACCTTCTTCCAAGTAGCTTAAAACTATGTCTCCTCATGTTAGCCATTTCAGCCCTGGGAAAAAGCCTCTGGCTATCCACACGATCAATGCTTCTCATTGTCTTATACACCTCCTTCAGGTCACCTCTCATCCTCTACTGCTCCAAGGAGAAAAGGCCAGGTTCACTCAACTTATTCTCATAAGGCATGTTCTCTAATCCAGGCAACATCCTTGTAAATCTCCTCTGCACTCCCTCTATAGTATCCACATCCTTTCTGTAGTAACGTGACCAGAACTGAACACAGTACTCCGAGTGGGGTCTAACTAAGTTCTTATATAGCTCTAACATTACCTCATGGCTCTTGAGCTCAGTCTCATGGTTGATGAAGGTCATCACACCATACGCCTTCTTACCAGCACAGTCAACCTGCGCTGCACGGATCCTAAGATCTCGCTGATCCTCCACACAGCCAAGAGTCTTACCATTAATATTATATTCTGTCTTCAAATTTGACTTTCCGAAATGAACCACCCCACACTTATTGGGGTTGAACTCCATCTGCCTCCTCTCAGCCCAGTTCTGCATTTTATCACTGTCTTGCTGTAATGTCTCACAACCCTCCAGACTATCCACAACATCCCCAACCTTTGTGTCCTCAGCAAATTTACTAACCCATCCCTCCACTTCCTCATCCAGGTCATTTATAAACATCACAAAGCGTAGGGGTCCCAGAACAGAACCCCGCGGAACACCACTGGTTACCAGCCTCCATGCAGAATACGAACCATCCACAACCACCATTTGCTTTCTGTGGGCAAGCCAATTCTGGATCCACAAAGCAAGGTCTCCTTATAGCCATACCTCATTACCTTCTGAATGAGCCTCACATGGGGTTCCTTATTAAATGCCTTACTGAAATCCGTATTTACTACATCCACTGCTCTACTTTCATCATTGTGGTTTGTTACATCCTCAAAGAATTCAATCAGATTCATAAGGCATGACATAATGCATAAGCCATGCTGACGATCCCTAATCATATTATGCCTCTCCAAATGTTCATAAATCCTGCCTCTCAGGATCTTCTCCAACAACTTTCCCACTACTGAGGTATAACTCACTGGTCTATAATTTCCAGGGATTTATCTCTATTCCCTTTCTTGAACAAGGGAAAAACATCCACAACCTTCCAACTCTTTGGTACTTCTCCTGTCCCTATTGATGATGCAAAGATCATCACCAGAGGCTCACCAATCTCTTACTTTGCTTCCCAGTGTAGCCTGGGGTATATCTCATACGGTCCTGGTGACATATCTAACTTAATACTTTCAACAGCTCCAGCACATCCTCTTTCTTAATGTCTATATACTCAAGCATTTCAGTCCACTGTAAGTCATCCCCACAATTACCAAGGTCCTTTTCATTGGTGAATACTGAAGCAAATTATTCATTAAGTACCTCCGCTACCTACTCCATCTCCATGCACACGTTTCCACTATCGCTCCTGATTCTCACACACGGCTCATCCTCTTGCTCTTCACATACATGTAGAATGCCTTGGGGTTTTCCTTAATCCTGCTCGTCAAGGCCTTATAATGGCTCCTTCTGACTCTCCTAGTTTCATTCTTGAGCTTCTTCCTGGCACCCTTGTAATTTTCTAGAGCTCTAACAGTACCTAGTTTCCTGGAACTTTTGTAAGCTTTTTTTCTTTATTAGATTTTCCACATCTTTTGTATGCCATAGTTCTTTAACCCTACCAACCTTTCCCTGCCTGAATGGAACATAACTATACAGAACTCCATGCAAATTTTTCTGAAACATTTGCCACATTTCTGCTGTGCATTTCCCTGAGAACACCTCCCAAGTTCCTATCTAATGGCATTTTCCCCCACCCCAATTAAATGCTTTCCCAAACTGTCTGCTCTTATCTCTCTCCAGTACTATGGTAAAGGAGATAGAGTTGTGATCACTACCTCCAAAATGCTCTCCCACCACGAGATCTGACACCTGACCAGGTTCATTTCCCAATACCAGATCAAGTACAGCCTCTCCTCCAGTCAGCACATCTACATATTGTGTCAGGAATCCTTTCTGAACACAACTAACAAACTCCATCTCATTTAAACCCCTTGCTCTAAGGAGTTCCAGTCTGCTCCTCGATGTCCCTGGTACTTTTGGGGAGGGGTCTATAAATATACCCAGTAGAGTTATTGCCCCCTTCCTGTTTCTGACTTCCACCCTCAATAACTAAGTAGTACAATCCCTCCATGACTTACTCCTTTTCTGCAGCTGTGATACTCTCCCTAATTAGCAGTGCCATTCCCCCACCTCTTTTGCCTCCCTACCTATCCTTTTTGAAACATCTAAAGCCCGACATACTCAGCAGCCATTCCTGCCCCTGAGACATCCAAGTCTCTGTAATGGCCACAACATCATAGTTCCACATATTGACCCACGTTCTAAGTTCACCACCTTGTTCATGATACTCCTTGCATTAAAATAGACACATCTCAAACCATCTGGCTGAGTGCATCTTTGCTATATCATCTGCTTATCCTTCCTCACAAACTTCTTACAAGCTGTCTCTACTTGTGCACCAACCACCCCACCCTCTACCTCTTCACTTCAGTTCCCACCCCCCTGCAATCTAGTTTAAACCCTCCCCAATAGCATGAGCAAACCCTCCCAGGATATTGGTTCCCCTCCAGTTCAGGTGCAACCTGCTCCACTTGTACAGGTCATTCCTTCCCCAGAAAAGGTCCCAATGATCCAAGAACTTGAAACCCTGCCCCCTTCACCATTTCCTCAGCTACTCATTCATCTGCGCTATCTTCCTGTTCTGACCTTCCCCAGCTCATGGCACTGGGAGTAATCTGGAGTTTACACTTTGGAGGTCCTGCTCTTCAACCTCCTTCCTAACTCTGGACTTACTGTTCAGGACCTCTACCCCTCACCTGCCTATGTCATTGGTACCAACTTGTACCATGACCTCTGGCTACTCACCCTCCCCTTCAAGAATATTCTGCAACCACTCAGAGACATCCTGAACCCTAGCACCCAGGAGGCTACACACTATCCTGGCGTCTCTTTTGCTGCCACAGAATCTCCTATCTGTCCCCCTAACTATTGAGTCCCCAATGACTACTGCTCCATCTGACTTCACCCTACCCTTCTGAGGTTCAGAGCTGACCACAGTGCTATTGGTCTGGCTGCTGCTGCCTTGCCCAGGTAGGTCACTCCCCCTCAGCAGTATCCAAGGAGGTATATCTGTTGCTGAGGGGAATGCCCACAGGGGGACCCTCATTGACTTCTTTTTCCTTTTACCTCTTGGTGTTCACCCATCTACTCCCCACATTCTGTAGTCTGGGTGTAATCACCTGCTCAAAAGTCATATCTATCAATTGTTCTACCTCTCGGATGATCCTTAGTTCATCCAACTCCAGCTCCAGCTCCTTAGTGCGCACTTTCATGAGCTGGAGCTGGCTGCACTTCCCGCAGGTGTAGTCTTCAGGGAGACTATCAGGCTCCATGAATTCCCTCCATCCTACAGGAGGAACATTCCACTGCCGTATCTAACATCCTGCCTGCTCTGTACAATGGGCAACCAAGACCAAATCTTCTAACCTGTGCCTTTGGCCTCAGCCTCTTGAGTCAAAGCCTAATGCTCCCACTCTTACCGGTGGCCCACTCCCAACAATGGCCACCCCGCTTGTCCCTTCTGTACTTTTATTTCCTCTGAAGTGCTCTGTTCCCACTGCTGATTGGACATCTGGAATGTCCGAATGCCCGCTAAGCTCCCCTTTTATATTAGCCTCGCCAGCCTACAGCACGGCTCAATGTGCTGCAAGGGCCTGTTTCCCGCTGTATCTCTAAATAAAAGTAAATAATAAAATAAATCTCAGAAAGATTCAGCAGAAGTTTCCTTCTTGAAAGTGCTGCTCAGAGACTAAACTCCCGAAGTTCTGCCGCTGACAGAAGAGCCAAGCTGGCACTCAAACCTGCATGCCATGTCTTCCTCTCCATCAACACCACCTCCTCTGTGCCTGTGAACTGTGACTCACTGCTCTCTCCCTCAAACTGCCCGTAGTTATTCTCTGGAAAGTGGAGCTAAACTTGAGCTGTCTCACTCGCAGCCACTGGCATTGCGACAAGCTAGCAGAGACATAAAAGCCAGAGACAAAAATATGTTATAAAACAGATACCTGGAGAAAGCTTCAAGCTGTCTGTTTTGCAGCTATAAACACAAGCGAATCTGGAGATTCTGCAGATCTTATGCAGCACGCACAAAATGCTGGAGGAACCCGGCAGGTCAGGCAGCATCTATAGAGAGGAATAAAGAGTCAATATTTCAGGCTGACACCATTTATCAGGACTGAATCAGGAACTCTTTCCATAGATGCTACCTGCCCTGCTGAATTCCTCCAGAAGTTTGTATTCCAGAATCAGAATCAGGTTTAATATCAGTCGTGTAGGTCATGAAATTGGTTGTTTCTCTACAGAAGTGGTTAGCCATTGTTTTCTGGGACATTGCAATACATAATAATAAAACTCTTATGTATTACAATAAGAAGCATCTTTCAAAAAGTAAATTAAATAAGGAGTAGCAAAAAGTGGGGAAGAAATAGTGAGGTGTTTATGGTCCATTCAGAAGTCTGATGGCAGAATTCTGAATGGACCATGAACCCATGAACACTACCTCACTTTGGTTTTCCTCTCCTTTGCGCTACGTCTTTAATGTATTTTGCAGTTAAGTTTTCTTTTCTGTGGCTGCAATCAAGCTTTGAGAAAATCGTCCTGTTTTATCTCACCTTCCTATCTCAATAATCCCATCTCCCACTGCCAGTGATTCTTGTTTGAAGGAATTTAAGTGCAAGAATTTTCTGGGATCTTCTCCAGTTTGGATTCCATCCTCTTTATCACATGCTATCCTGTTCTGTAAGTTGTGATATTTAGCCCATAAGAGGTGGGATAGGAGCAGAATTAGGCCATTTGATGCATCACCTCTGCTCCGCCATTACATTATAGCGGATTCATTTCCCCTCTCAGCCCTAATCTTCTGCTCTTTCCTTATAACCTTTCACATCCTGACCCATCAAGAACCTTCCAACTTCCACCTTAAATATATCCAATTACTTGGCCTCCACGGCTGCCTGTGGCAATGAATTCCACAGATTCACCTCCCTCTGATTAGAATAGAATAGAACTTTATTGTCATTGCTCAAGAGAACGAGATTGCGGTTCTATTCCAGTCTGTGTGAAATAGATATTTACAGTGCATGCAGTACACCTTAATTGAAAAAAAACCTATATTTATCTGCAACGAGTGAATTGGATGATCCATAACACTCAAAAGACTCAACACTCTGGTTGACACTAATCAAGGTGCTCAGGTTTGGAGAACGAAAACAGCTGCGGACATGTGCCAAACTGTCCAGTGTGCCAGTCAGTGAGTGTGTAACAAGCAATTTACATGAAATAGAGTGATTTTGCAGTGTGACACCCATTTCAGGTTCCAATCACTGTTCCTGAAGCTGGTGATGTGATTCCTGAGGCTCCGGTACCTTCATCCTGAGGGCAACAGTGAGAAGAGAGGTGGTGAGGGTCCTGATGATGAATGCTGCTCTGTGTAGATGTGTTCAATGGTGGGGAGGGCTTTACCCGTGATGGACTAGGCCATATCCATGACTTTTTTACATCTGTCTTTCTGTAAAAAGACAATAAAAATATAAATAAACTGAATACTTTGTGACTGTTCCACACTTGTCTTGGGTGGTTAAATTTCATAAATCTTAGAACATAGAACACAGAACAGTACAGCACTGTCCAGGCCCTTCGGCTCATGATGGTGAGTAAACCCTTGAATCTACTCTAAGATCAATCTAACCCTTCCCTCCATTTTTCTTTTATCCATGCACCTCTATGAGACTCTCTTAAATGTCCCAAATGTATCTGCCTCTACCACCACTGACTGTTTAAAAAACCCACCCCCGACAATCCACAATACTTTCCTCCAAACACCTTAAAATTATTTTCCATTAATAAATCTTGCTTTAAGTAAATTGTGGCTGCATGAAGAAATTAATGTTGCTCACCCATGACAGTTGAGGAGAACAGATTAAATACTTGAAATGAATGTTTAAAGATAAATATTGACTATGTTTAAAAATTAGAAGTAAACATAATCATAATCAGGGTGGAAATGGCTTGCAAACATATTAAATCCAAATATATTGCTAAATGTGTTAAATGATGGAATTAATTAAATATTAGATTCATATTAGCATATATGCTAAAATATTAATGAAATATGTGAATATATTAAATATTATGATGAGCACTAATGGACCCCCTGCAAATGCACTGTTGTAGGATTAACCAGGCACAATGAAACAGGTGCGAAACAAGCTCACACTCAACAAGAATGCTCAAAGCAACCTGTCCACAAATATCCTTTGCTTCTGTGTGCAACCGAAGAAAATCAGATATTGAGCAGGGACATAAAAGCAATCTGCCAAAGTTCAAATTTCAAAGTAAGTTTATTATGTGTCACCACATACTACCTTGAGATTCATTTACTTGCAGGCTTACACAGTAGAACAAAATACATCAGAAATCAATAAACAACAAACAAAGGTTGCCAATGTTCAAAAGAAGACAAATCATGTAAGTACAAATAAATAACTAAGTAACGGATACTGAGAATGAGTTGCAGAGTCCTTGAAAGTGAGTCCGTAAGTTGTGGAATCAGCTCAGAGTGGGGGTAAGGGAAGTTACCCATGCTAGCACTGATGGTGTGAGACCTCAGGCTCCTTCCCGTACATTCATCCCAGTGGGAACAGCAAGAAGAGAGCATGGCCTGGATGTTGTGGGCAATTGATGATGGATATTGCCTTCTTGAAGCAGCTCAATAGTAGGGAGGACTTTTTCAATGATGGACTGGGCAGTGTCCATCACTGTTTGGAGGCCTTTCCGTTCTTGGTCATACCAACCATGATGCAACCAGTCAAGTATGTTGCATTCCAATTGAGATTGTATTTTGAAGATCAGAATCAGAATCACTGACATATGTTGTGAAACATGTTGCTTTGCGGCCTTCATGCAGTTGAAATTTCAAGGAGTACAAGAACAACTTGCATTTTTATAGCATCTTTAACTTTGCAAAACTGTTCTAAAGCTGTCCACAGGACCATTGTCCAAGCTTTAAAGAGAGTCCAGAGGAGGTCCATGAGAATGATTCCAGGAATGGAAGGGTTAATGTATGAGGAGCTTTTGATGGCTTTGGGCCTGTGTCTGCTGGAGTTTAGAAGAATGAGGAGACTCTTGAGGTCTCCCGACTCTCAACTTAGAATATTGTGTTCAGTTCTGGGAACCTCATTATAGGAAGGATGTGGAAGCTTTAGAAAAGGTTCAGAGGAGATTTACCAGGATGCTGACATATTAGAGTGCATCTCTTATGAGGAAAGGTTGAGCGAGCTGAAGTCTTTCTCTTTGGAGTGAAGGGGATGACAGGTGACTTGATAGAAATGTAAAAGATGATAAAAAGCACAGATTGACTGGACAACCAGAGACTTTATCCCTGGGTGGAAATGGCTAATATGAGGGGGCATAATTTTAAGGTGATTGGAACGTCAGAGGTAGATTTTTTGCTCAGATGTGCAACCATGGGTATTGGTAGAGGCAGATAGGGCAGTGGCGCTGATTGCAGTAGAAGCATTCCCGTGCAGGTCCAGAGCAGAGCTTGTAAAACCCAGTCTCCATAAAAGATAGGTCTCTTCTACCCGAGTGGTCATCGTCAGAGTGGTCTAAGTCAGAGTGGAAGGCTTTGGCGAGAACAGATGGAGACGAGGTGAGTAGGTAAGTTCATTCCTTACTCCTCATTTCTCTTTTCTCACTTAACTCATGAAAGACTACTGGGTATGTCTGTAGAGCCAGTGTTGTGTTCTGGGTGTCAGATGTGGAATTTTCAGGAGACTCCCAGCCTCCCCAATGGCGCTGACTGCACCAGGTGCATCGAGATGCAGCTGCTTAGAGACCGAGTTAGGGAACTGAGGCTGCAGCTCGATGACCTATGGTTTATTAGAGAGAGTGAGGAGGTGATTGACAGGAGCTACAGGGAGGTGATCACTCCAAGGCCAAAGGAGACAGGTAAATAGTTGACTGTCAAGAGAGGCAAGAGAAAACCTCAGATAGTGGAGAATTCCAACTTGAGTACTGTTAGGGAGGGTATCTACCTGGGGGAAGCAACAGCAGCCGTGCCTCTGACTCTGTGGCTCAAAAGGATAGAGAACTGTAGAGGATGGCAGCAGTACTAGGGAACTCTATAGCTAAGGGGACAGATAGGTGATTCTGTGAACGCAAAAATGAAACATGGATGGTAGTTTGCTTCCCAAGTGCCTTGGTCTGCAATGTTCCTGAGCATGTCCACGATATCCTGAAAAGGGAGGGTGAGCAGCCAGAGTTTGTGGTACATATCGGTACCAAGGAAAGAGGGAGAAAATGGGAGGAGGTCCTGAATACTGACTATAGGGAGTTAGGAAGGAAGTTGAGAAGTTGGGCCTCAAAGATAGTAATCTCAGGATTGCTGCCAGTGTCACACATCAGTGAGGATAGGAATAGAATGAGGTGGGAGTTAAATGCGTGGCTGAAGAATTGAAGCAGGGAGCAGAGATTCAGATTTCAGTATAATTGGGACCTCTTCTGTCCCAAAACAAAGGTCAACGCACACAAAATATTAAGGGAACTCAGCAGGCCAGGCAGTATCTAGGAAAAGAGTACAGTTGGTGTTTTGGGCTGAAACCCTTCGGAAGGGCCGGAGAGAAAATGCTGAGGAGTAAATTTGAAAGGTGGGGGTAGAGGAGAGAGAAACACAAAGTTATAGGTGAAACCTGAAGGGGGGATGGAGGAAATAAAGAGCTGGGAAGTAAATTTGTGAAAGGGACGGAAGGCCATGGAAGAAAGAAAAGGGGGAAGGAGCACCAGAGGGAGATGATGAGCTGGCAAGGAGATAAAGTGAGAGAGGGAAGGGGGCTGGAAATGGTGAAGTGGGGGGGAGGTTGAAGGGCACTACTGGAGGTTTGAGAAATCGATGTCCATGCCATCAGGTTGGAGGCTACCCAAATGGAATACAAGGCGTTGTTCCTCCAACCAACCGAAGTATGGCCTCATCATGACAGTGGAGGAGGCCATGGATAGACATATCAGAATGGGAATGGGAAGTGAAATTAAAATAGGTGGCGACTGGGAGATCCCACTATTTCTGACAGATGGAGCCAGAACAAAGGTCAACAGCCAACCTTGATTCGAACCCAAACATCAAATAATATGGCGAGTATCCAGTAGCTTCATTCTGTACACGGTTGTAACAGCGGACCAGATGCCCAATATGCTGACTCCATCTGTTCTTCTTGCTGGTCTCCAAGATTCCAAGCATGTTTAGCAACATCCGATTGAACCTCTCAGGCTTGGGGTCACCCTACGGGCGATAAGGAGTAGTCCTCGTCTTCTCGACTCCAAGTATGCTCAGTAACTCATATATGAGCCTACTCTCAAAATCACTTCCCTGATCGCTATGTATCCATCAGGGAAGGCCGTAATGAATAAAATACTTATCCCATAACACATTGGCCACAGTGGATGACCCTTGATCCATTGTAGGGAAGGCTTGAGCATATTTGGCGTAGTGATCAGTAATTAACCAAGACATCTGCCATGTTGCTGGAATAGACCATATGACCATAAGACATGGAGCAGAATCAGGCCATTCAGACCATCGAGTCTGCTCCACCATTCCATCACGGCTGATCCCGGATCCCACTTAGCCCCATATACCTACCTTCTCACCAAATCCTTTGATGCCCTGACCAACCAGGAAACGATCAACTTCTGCCTTAAATATACCTATGAACTTGGCCTCCAGCACAATCTGTGGCAGAGAATTCCATAGATTCACTACTGTTTGGCTAAAAAAATTGCTCCTTACCTCTGTTCTAAAAGGTCACCCTTCAATTTTGATGCTGTGCCCTCTAGTTCTGGATATCCCCACCACAGGAAACATCCTCTCCACATCCTCCCTATCTAGTCCTTTCAATATTTAGTCAGTTTCAATGAGAACCTCCCCACATTCTTCGAAATTCCAGTGTGTACAGGTCCAAAGCTGCCAAATGCTCCTCATATGTTAACGCCTTCATTCCTGGAATCATCCTCGTAAATTTTCTCTGGACTCTCTCTAATGACACGCATCCTTTCTGAGATATGGGGCCCAAAACTGTTGACTATACTCCAAGTGTGGCCTGACTAGTGTCTTATAAAGGCTCAGCATTATAGAAACATAGAACATAGAAACACAGAAAACATACAGCACAATACAGGCCCTTCAGCCCACAAAGCTGTGCCAAACATGTCCTTACCTTAAAACTACATAGGCTTACACATAGCCCTCTATTTTTCTAAGCTCCATGTATCCATCCAGGAGTCTCTTAAAAGACCCTATCGTTTCTGCCTGCACCACCGCTGCCGGCAGCCCATTCCACACACTCATCACTCTCCGTGTAAAAAACCTACTCCTGACATCTCCTTTATACCTTCTTCCAAGCACCTTAAAACTATGCCTTCTCGTGCTAGCCATTTCAGCCCTGGGAAAAAGCCTCTGACTATCCACATGATCAATGCCTTTCATCATCTTATACACCTCTATCAGGTCACCTCTCATCCTCCGTCGCTCCAAGGAGAAAAGGCCGAGTTCACTTAACCTATTCTCATAAGGCATGCTCCTCAATCCAGGCAACATCCCTGTAAATCTTCTCTGTATCCTTTCTATGGTTTCCACGTTCTTCCTGTGGTGAGGTGACCAGAATTGAGCACAGTACTCCAAGTGGGGTCTGACCAGGGTTCTATATAGCTGCAACCTCAATCCCACGATTGATGAAGGCCAATGCACCGTATGCCTTCTTAACCACAGAGTCAACCTGCGCAGTAGCTTTGAGTGTCCTATGGATTCGGATCCCAAGATCCCTCTGATCCTCCACACTGCCAGGAGTCTTACCATTAATACTATATTCTGCCATCATATATGAACTACCAAAATCACACCTCACACTTATCAGGGCTGAACTCCATCTGCCACTTCTCAGCCCAGTTTTGCATCCTATCAATGTCCCGCTGTAACCTCTGACAGCCCTCCACACTATCCACAACACCCCCAAAATTCTCTTGCTCTTCACATACTTGTAGAATGCCTTGGGGTTTTCCTTGATCCTGTCCACCAAGGCCTTCTCATGGCCCCTTCTGGCTCTCCTAATTTCATTCTTAAGCTCCTTGCTGCTAGCATTATAATCTTCTAGATCTCTACCATTACCTAGTTTTTTGAACCTTTCGTAAGCTCCTTGCTTTTATATTCCATTTCCCTTGAAATAAATGTCAACATTGCTTTTGCCTTCTTTACTACAGACTGAATCTGTAAATTAACCTTCTCGGTGTCTTGAATAAGCACTCTCAAATCCCTCTGCACCTCTGATGTTTGAACTTTCTCCCCATTTAGATAATAGTCCACACTATTGTTCCTTTTATCAAAATGCAATATCATACATCTCCCAAAACTGTATTCCATTTGTCACCTTTTTGTCTATTTCTCCTATTTGTCTAAGTCCTGCTACAATCGCATTGCTTCCTCATCATTACCCACCCCCCCACTTATCTTCGTATCATCCTCAAATCATCAATTCCATTATCTAAATCATTGACAAACAATGTGAAAAGTAGTAACCCCAATAAAGACCCCTGAGGAACACCACTAGTCACCGGCAGCCAACTCTCTCCTTGCAGGTCTTCACTAGCCTCCTCACAATAGGAGTATTTGTTCCCACAAGAATTGAAGCTTCACCCTTCTTGACCGGGTCCAGACAAATCAACACTAACGTCGTGGGACTCATTAGACCTTCCACATCAGTCAACTCCTCCCCTCATTCCTTAGAAACGAGAGCAACTTGTCTTTAAATTCTCCACCTCCAGCTACAGGAAACTCGGCTTCCAATTCAGCACTCTCGCCAATGCTCTCCTCTTCTCCGAAAGTATGGACGGCCCATGACCCTGCCTCTCCGGCCATTCCAATGGCACCAGGCAGATCCACTCCTGTTATGTCAGCGTTAGTCTGAACTAAAACAAAACCTTTGCCTGCCATTTGGTCAAACTGCCGTCCATGACCGTAACTTTCCCTAATATTTTAACAGTGCTTAAGACCCTTATCAACAATTCACCTGGGCTGCAGATATCTACCCCACTCAGTACAGGCATTAACTACAGGTAATCTCTTTGAATTGCACCAGTGCTTAATCCCTGCAGCGTCCATAACCACATATCTTAATCACTTTCCCGGACAGCAGTTTAACACAGGCTTAAACACAAACTCACTTTATCAATGCCTAGGGCAATTACATAGCTTCCAATGAACTCAATCCAGGCAATACCCCCACAATGAAACCAACCCCCCCCCGCCCTTTTCTGGGCACCTCTAGAAATGGCTTGTTAGTTCCTCACTAAGAAGCCACTGAACTCAGCACCAAGAAAAACTCACCTTTCTTCAGCTTCATACATCTGGGCTATAAACAACTTTGGTCCCACCAAATCCATGAGACTGGGGTGTCTCGCCCACTTAAACCCTAGTTTATGTGAATGCTGTGGGTTTACTGCCCTGCTATAGCCTGCCGGCATGAAATAACAATTCACACACTGCATACAATTATAAAGAAGTATAATTGTGAATGTTAACTTAACCAAAGAGTTGGTAAAGAAAAGAAAGGAAAAAAACAAAAGTGCCCATTATAATTAAACAGTAGTCCTCTGTGCCTTGGCTCCATTGAATCACGTTTCTCCACTAGATTGGTTCTCTCCAGCGTCTTCTCTCTTCATCTCCTGCCAAACAAGGACAAAGACCCACCACTGGTGTTGGTCACAAAGCCTCTCCTCCAGCTTTCTCTAGAACGTTCTCCCCATTCCACTCCCCTGACCGGATGGCCCACATCCCTAAGAATCCCTTATCTCTAACAGCAACCCAAACATTGCTTCCACAGAAGGATCATTATGTGAAATACCCTGCAACATTAGCAGTAAAACCTTTACCGGATGTTACACCTTTTTAGAGCAGCTTTTGCTTGAGCCTGCTCGGGGAAAGGCTATCTTAGATTGGGTGTTGAGTAATAATCCAGATTTTATTAGGGAGCTTAATGTACAGGAACCCTTAGGAGCTAGTGATAATAACATGATTGAATTCATACTGCAATTTGAGAGGGAGAAGCACAACTCACATGTATCAGTATTGCAATGGAATTAAGGGAATTATAGAATCTTGAGAGAGGAGCTTTCCCAGGTGGATTGGAGGAGGATACTGGTGGGGATGACGGCAGAGCAGAGATGGGTGAAGTTTCTGGGAATAGTTCACAAGGCGCAGGATAGGTATGTCCCACAGAAGAAGTTCTCAAATGGCAGGGGTAGGCAACGATGACTGACAAGGGAAGTTAAGGATGGTATAAAAGTCAAGGAAAAGGAATATAATGTAGCAAAAGTGAGTGGGAAGTTGAATAATTGAGAAGTTTTTAAAATCCATAAAAACAACTAAAAAATCCATAAGAAGATGAAATATGAGGGCAAACTAGCCAATAATATAAAGCTGGATACCAAAAACTTTTTTTCAGTTATATAAAGAGTAAAGAGCAGGTGAGAGTTGATATTGGACCACTGGAAAATGACGCTGGTGAGGTAATAATGGGAAATAATGAAATGGCAGATGAACTTAATAAGTACTTTGCATCATTCTTCTCCATGGAGACGCTAGCAGTGTGCTAGAGGTGCGTGAGTGTCAGAGAGTAGGAGTGAGTGCTATTACTATTATAAACTAAAACGTGCTAGGCAAACTGAAAGGTTTTAAGGTGGATAAGTCACTGGAGCAGATGGACTACATTCCAGAGTTTTGAAAGAGGTTGCAGAAGAGATAGCAGATGCATTGGTTATGATCTTTCCACAGTCATTTGATTCTGGTATGGTCCTGGAGGACTAGAAAATTGCAAATGTTACTCCACTCTTTAAGAAGGGAGGGAGGCAAAATAAAGGAAATTATAGGCCAGTTAGCCTAATTTCGATGGTTGGGAAAATGTTGGAGTGCATTATTAAGGATGAGGTTTCGGGGTACTTGGAGACTAATAAAATAGGTCAAAGTCAGCATGATTTTTGTGAAGGGATATCTACCTGACAAATCTGTTGGAGTTCTACAAGGAAGTGACAACCAGGGTGGACAAAGGCGAGGCAGTGGATGTCATTTACAGGAAAGATACTGGCACGGTTAGAGGAATGGCTGACAAGCAGGAGGCAGTGAGTGGGAATAAAGGGGGTCTTTTCTGGTTGGCTGCCAGTGACTGGTGGTGTTTCTCAGGGGTCAGTATTGGGACTGCTTTTTTTCACATTGTTCGGTGATTTAGATAATGGATTTGATGGCTTTGTGGCAAGTTTGCAGATGATGTGAAGATAGGTAGAGGGGTAGGTAGTGCTGAGGATGCAATGCAATTGCAGAAGGACAAATTGGAAGAATGGGCAATAAAGTGGTAGATGGAATACAGTGCTCGGAAATGTATGATAATGCATTTGGTAAAAGTAATAGTGTTGAGTATTATCTAATATGGGAGAAGGTTCAAACATCAGAGGTGCAGAGGGACTTGGGAGTCCATGTGCAAGACTCCCAGAAGGTTAATTCACAAGCAAAGAAGGTCTGTGGTCAAGAAGGTAAATGCAGTGTCGGTATTTATTTCAAAGGGAATAGAATTTAAAAGCAAGGAGATAATGCTAATGCTTTATAAGACACTAGTCAGGCTGTGCTTGGAGTATTGGCCACAGTTTGGAGTACCATATCTCAGAAAGGATGTGTTGTCATTGAAGAGAGTCCAGAGGAGGTTCATGAGGATGATTCTGGGAATGAAGGGGTTAACATATGAGGAGCATTGGACAGCTTTGGGCCTGTACTCACTGGAATTTAAAAGAATGAGAGGGATCTCACTGAAACCTGTCAAATATTGAAAGGCCTAGATAGAGTGGATATGGAAGGATGTTTTCTATAGTGGGTGAGTCTCGGACCAAAGGGCACAGCCTCAGAATAGAGGGACATCCATTTAGAACAGAGATGAGTGAGAATTTCTTTAGCCAGAGGGTGGTGAATTTGCAGAATCCATTGCCTCAGATGGCCGAGGAAACCAAGTTATTTACATATAGAACATAGAATAGTACAGCACAGTACAGGCCCTTCGGCCCACAATGTTGTGCCGACCCTTAAACCCTGCTTCCCATATAAAACCCCACCTTAAATTCCTCCATATACCTGTCTGGTATTCCACGCACCAACCACTCTCTGAGTAAAAAACCTTCCTCTAATATCCCCCCTGAACTTCCCACCCCTTACCTTAAAGCCATGTCCTCTTGTATTGAGCAGTGGTGCCCTGGGGAAGAGGCGCTGGCTATCCACTCTACCTATTCCTCTTAATATCTTGTATACCTCTATCATGTCTCCTCTCATCCTCCTTCTCTCCAAAGAGTAAAGCCCTAGCTCTCTTAATCTCTGATCATAATCCATACTCTCTAAACCAGGCAGTGTCCTGGTAAATCTCCTCTGTACCCTTTCCAATGCTTCCACATCCTTCCTATAGTGAGGCGACCAGAACTGGATACAGTACTCCAAGTGTGGCCTAACCAGAGTTTTAAAGAGCTGCATCATTATCTCGCGACTTTTAAACTCTATCCCTCGACTTATGAAAGCTAACACCCCATAAGCTTTCTTAACTACCCTATCTATCTGTGAGGCAACTTTCAGGGATCTGTGGACATGTACCCCGAGATCCCTCTGCTCCTCCACACTACCAAGTATCCTGCCGTTTACTTTGTACTCTGCCTTGGAGTTTGTCCTTCCAAAGTGTACCACCTCACACTTCTCCTGGTTGAACTCCATCTGCTACTTCTCAGCCCACTTCTGCATCCTATCAATGTCTCTCTGCAATCTTTGACAATCCTCTATGCTATCTACAACACCACCAACCTTTGTGTCGTCTGCAAACTTGCCAACCCACCTTCTACCCCCACATCCAGGTCGTTAATAAAAATCACGAAAAGTAGAGGTCAGGAGAAGATGGTGGCACGACGCAGAGCGCGGGGCCACTCCGGTGAATGATATCTGTTATGTGTCAGGTAGGGTACCGTGCACAATTCTGATTTGATGGAGATGGACGTGAGAGAACGGAGAAACATCTGGAGAAACCTCTGAAATACCCGCTTCGCTGCCACTGCTACTGTGTGGTCCGGGATCTCCAGAGGAGAAGGCCCCGAATCCTCGGCTTTGCTTGTTTCGGCGGCCAGGGCGAGGTCGAAGGCGCTCGGCAGAGAATGGCGCTTGGGAGGCTGTTTCAGAGGGGCTGGTCGGAGGCTCGAATTTTTCGGATGGACAGACTCAGTGTCGGCTGTGGTCGGCTGCTTCCAATGCATCGGCAGTTGTCGGTGCCTGGAGGTTTATGGCAGGGAGTTTCTCCCTTTTGCTGCCTGCTATCGGGGACTATCGGGAATCGATCGGGACTTCGAGACTTTTTTTTACCGTGCCCATGGTCTGCTCTTTATCAAATTATGGTATTGCTTTGCACTGCTGTAACTATATGTTATAATCATGTTGGTTCTGTCAGTGTTAGTCTTTGGTTTGTTCTGTTTTTCTGCGATATCACTTTTGTAGCCTATCGGTTTTCGATGTGTAAGTGCCAGTAGAGGGTCGCTAAACAAAATGAACGAATTTACAACCAGTTCTTGCTGTTACAATCTCAGTTTAACCTTCGATCCACACCCTCGTGTACGGACAGATTTGCGTGTGCAGTATAAAAAACACCAGAACTAAGACAGTACAAATACAGTACTAATACGGTGGTGGCAATTCTGAAGGACCACAATAGAAAAACATTAGAATCCCACCCACCCTGCATCTTATAAATAACAGCAAAAAATGTAAGCAAATACATCTCATCTAAGACGTACACACGTGCTGAACTTCCGAACAGAGACTAAACATTCACGCTGCGCAGTTACATACACAGTCAGTCCTGATACAATAAAGTTAGACAAAAGATACACTTTGCCACAACTTTTACAAGGTGTTGCCTGGTAGTTAAATTACAGGAAGACTGACCTACTTGGATGGTGAGGAACTCTGCCCAAATCAGACAATCCAGCGTTGAGTCACTTCAGAAAATCTAAAGCATACACATGTAAAACATGTCAAATTACCGATATTCTCGATCCACCAACAAGCATAAACAAATTCACATGGATATCGTCAATTAATGCTTACCTTTCCTCACCATGCCCAGGACACACTGGGAGAGGCTCAATTCCAACACCTTACCACGTCTTCAGCAGAAAGCAAAATGGTCTCCCCACAATCCCGCGCATGCGTAATGACATCACCGTCTCCCTTAAAGACACAGACAATTCTAGCATTACCCGGATGGATGCCTAAGTACACTTTTAACGATACTGAATAAGATCCAATGGTCACTCTGTTACATCACTCTGGAGGAACATTGTATCATTTCTTAATGCATGCATGCATTTCTAAATGACAATAAATGAGGACTGTGTACCCCCCACATCCAGGTTGTTAATAAAAATCACGAAAAGTAGAGGTCCCAGAACAGATCCTTGTGGGACACCACTAGTCACAACCCTCCAATCCGAAAGTTCTCCCTCCACCATGACCCTCTGCCTTCTGCAGGTAAGCCAATTCTGAATCCACCTGGCCAAACTTCCCTGGATCCCATGCCTTCTGACTTTCTGAATAAGCCTACTGCGTGGAACCTTGTCAAATGCCTTACTAAAATCCATGTAGATCACATCCACTGCACTACTCTCATCTATATGCCTGGTAACCTCCTCAAAGAACTCTATCAGGCTTGTTAGACACGATCTGCCCTTCACAAAGCCATGCTGACTGTCCCTGATCAGACCATGATTTTCTAAATGCCTATAGATCCTATCTCTAAGAATCTTTTCCAACAGCTTTCCCACCACAGATGTAAGGCTCACTGGTCTATAATTACCCGGACTATCCTTACTACCTGTTTTGAACAAGGGGACAACATTCACCTCCCTCCAATCCTCCGGTACCATTCCCGTAGATAACGAGGACATAAAGATCCTAGCCAGAGGCTCAGCAATCTCTTCTCTCGCCTCGTGGAGCAGCCTGGGGAATATTTCGTCAGGCCCAGGGGACTTATTCGTCCTAATGTATCTTAACAACTCCAACATCTCCTCTCCCTTAATATCAACATTCTCCAGAACATCAGCCTCACTCATATTGTCCTCACTGTCATCGTTCCCTTTCATTGGTGAATACCGAAGAGAAGTATTCATTGAGGACCTCACTCGCTTCCACAGCCTCCAGGCACATCTTCCCACCTTTATCTCTAATTGGTCCTACCTTCACTCCTGTCATCCTTTTGTTCTTCACATAATTGAAGAATGCCTTGGGGTTTTCCTTTACCCTACTCGCCAAGGCCTTCTTATGCCCCCTTCTTGCTCTTCTCAGCCCCTTCTTAAGCTCCTTTCTTGCTACCCTATATTCCTCAATAGACCCATCTGATCCTTGCTTCCTAAGCCTCATTTATGCTGCCTTCTTCCACCTGACTAGATTTTCCTCCTCACTTGCCACCCATGGTTCCTTCACCCTACCATTCTTTATCTTCCTCACCGGGACAAATTTATCCCTAACATCCTGCAAGAGATCCCTGAACATTGACCACATGTCCATAGTACCTTGCCCTGCAAAAACATCATCCCAATTCACACCTGCAAGTTCTAGCCTTACAGCGTCATAATTTGCCCTTCCCCAATTAAAAATGTTCCTGTCCTCTCTGATCCTATCCTTTTCCATGATAATGCTAAAGGCCAGGGAGCGGTGGTCACTGTCCCCCCAGATGCTCACCCACTGAGAGATCCGTGACCTGACCCAGTTCGTTACCTAATTCTAGATCTAGTATGGCATTCCCCCTGGTCAGCCTGTCCACATACTGTGACAGGAATCCATCCTGGACACACTTAACAAACTCTGCCCCATCTAAACCCTTGGAACTAATCAGGTGCCAATCAATATTAGGGAAGTTAAAGTCACCCATGATAACAACCTGTTATTTTTGCACCTTTCCAAAATCTGCTCCTTGGTATCTCTGCTGCTACCAGGGGGCCGATAGAATACTCCCAATACAGTAACTGCTCTCTTCCTGTTCCTGACTTCCACCCATATTGACTCAAAAGAGGATCCTGCTACATTACCCACCCTTTCTGTAGCTGTGATAGTATCCCTGACCAGTAATGCCACCCCTCCTCCCCTTCCCACCTCCCCATCCCTTTTAAAGCACTTAAATCCAGGTATATTGCCCTGGTGCCAGCCAAGTCTCTGTAATGGCCACTACATCATAATTCCATGTATGTATCCAAGCTCTCAGTTCACCTCCTTTGCTCCTGATGCTTCTTGCGTTGAGGTACACACACTTTAGCCCTTCTACCTTACTACCTTTACACTCTTTATTCTGCTTCTCTTTCCTCAAAGCCTCTCTATATGTTAGATCTTAAATATTTGGTATATTTAAGTTGGAGATTGATAGCTTTTTGATTAGTCAGTGTGTCAAAGGTCACAGGCAGGAGAATGGGTTGAGAGGGACAACAAATCAGTCATGATGGAAATGGCAGACCAGACTTGATAGGTCAAATAGCCTAATTCTGCTCCTTTGTCTTATGATCCCAGAGTTGTTTGATCAGCGTTTTGTAACCCAGCAGCCTAATATTCCTACTCATACATTT